>NC_064618.1:721202862-726202862 GCF_023898315.1 Schistocerca nitens
ACAAATACTATAATTGCACATAGAAACCAGAATTACAGTCTAATACATGAACACGAGCCAGATGCTTTGTTGACTGACCCTGTGACCAAGAGGCATTGTTATTTCGGAAATTTGAAATAAAAAAAAAATTTGTTACCTCCATATATTGACGAAAAATACACTGTGGTCATTGCAACATCTTCCATATATACATTACACCAACCGAACAGCATCTACTCTCTCGCCCAGCAGAACAATTACTGCTCTCGACATACTCTCAACAAGCACTGCCCACGGCAACCTCTGAACTACAACTGCTCTCGACATTCTCTGAACAACAACTGCGCCAGTGGTGGCGGCGGAATAATACTCTTTGGCGCAATCTCTGGCGCTGAGACTCAGTGTAGCCACCTTTCATATGCCCCTTCTCCACGGGCTAGAATTTGATGGTATTTTTGCCAGCATTGGTGGTAAAAATACCACCAAATTCGTCCAAAAAAATACAGACAAAAATAAAAGATAATAAGTAAATATCACATAACTAAATAAATTTTGACTTGTCACTGACCCTTCAATAACCTAATATATAAAATACAGTGAGGATACAAATGCTTGCATACATGTGATTTTACATAATAGTTTACACAAGTATTATTTAGTCACTGGCACCAGCAATGACGAATAGGTGCAGGTAAGAGTCTCATAACATTTCATAAACAGTAAATACACAAAAGATCAGTTTATACAAATATTCACATAAAATCTTTTCGGTAGTTCAATATACAGGTAGCACTCCTCAGAGTAGTTGACAGTTCCAACAGTAGCACCCAACAATGGTCAACAGGTGCAAATAGCAGTCTCATAACATCTCATCAGCAGTATCTAAACAGCTCCAACAGTGGCACCCAGCAATGGCGAGCAGGCGCAGACACCAACAAGTGACATCATTTCAGTATAAGCAGTTCCAACAGTGGCACCCAGCAATGTTGAACAGGTGCAGACAGCAACAAGTGACATCATTTCAGTAGAAGCAGTTCCAACAGTGGCACCCAGTAAGGTTGAACAGGTGCAGACAGCAAGAAGTAACGTTATCTCAGTAGAAGCAGTTCCATCAGTGGCATCCAGTAATGTTGAACAGGTGCAGACAGCAACAAGTAACATTGTCTCAGTAGAAGCAGTTCCTCAGTGGCACCCAGCAATGTTGAGCAGGTGCAGACAGCAACATGTGACATCATTTCAGTAGAAGCAGTTCCATCAATGGCACCCAGCAATGGTGAACAGGTGCAGACAGCAACAAGTGACATTATCTCAGTACAAGCAGTTCCATCAGTGGCACCCAGCAATGTTGAGCATGTGCAGACAGCAACAGGTGACATCATTTCAGTAGAAGCAGTTCCATCAGTGGCACCCAGTAATGATGAACAGGTGCAGACAGCAACAAGTGACACTATCTCAGTAGAAGCAGTTCCATCAGTGGCACCCAGTAATGTTGAACAGGTGCAGACAGCAACAAGTAACATTATCTCAGTAGAAGCAGTTCCATCAGTGGCACCCAGCAATGTTGAACAGGTGCAAACACCAACAAGTGACATCATTTCAGTAGAAGCAGTTCCAACAGTGGCACCCAGCAATGTTGAGCAGGTGCAGACAGCAACAAGTGATATCATTTCAGTAGAAGCAGTTCCATCAATGGCACCCAGGAATGTTGAACAGGTGCAGGTAACAGTCCATAATATTCACCATCACTAATTAGACAGTCCATCAGAGTTCATCAGCAGTAATTAAACATTTCCAAGTGGCACCCATCAATGTTGAACAAGTGCAGGTAACAGTTTATAATATTCACTGTCACTAATTAAACAGTTGATAAGAGTTCATCAGCAGTAACTAAACATTTCCAAGTGGCACCCATCAATGTTAATACGTGTAAGCATGAACAACAGTTTGAATGCACACACAATTGCTTTTACAAAATTATTATCAATGCTCGTACACTAAACATACAAATTATAATAGACACACAAATGATATCTGATAATTGTCATATTAACTATTACAAATACACAAATGTCAGTAAACCTATAATATTTATGGGTGTCAGTGCAAGCCACAACAAACAAGTGAAATAATATTTAGGAGATAGGTCGGTACCAATTATTTGGGATTAGGAAAGGAAAACACACAAAACACACTCACTCATCTTTCATCCACATATTAAGTACTACTGCGTAATTGAATAGTGTTAACTGTGTAAATGCAATTCTGTCAAAATTTGATGTTCAACATGTGTATCAAGTAGTAGTGGAAACAGTGTATAACAGTCAATAATAGTTAGTCAACGTCATAGTCATCGCGTCAAGACCAATGTTTGCCAAGTCAAATCAAAATGTACGTTCGCTGAACAACTGTCAGTGTGCAAAGATATGCAGATACTTCCTCTCTCCCAAAAAAGTATATACTGCTTATTGATTTAACAAAGTGTGTGTGTAGACAATCTTCTTTCTACTTGAGTGTTCTAATCTGCCATCTTCATCCTCCTTGTTCCATATAAACCAACAAAAAAATATGCTCCTCACTTACTTTACCTCTTATCCACCAAAACCCCAATAATCATCAGCATCACATAATCTTAATACTTCAATAATACCTCTTCCGTCGATACATATAAACCTTATCATCAATATCATTTACCTTACATCTTGTCCACCAAAACTCCAATAACCATCAACTTCACACAATCTCAATACCTCAATAATACCTCTGCAATACGTCGATACATATAAACCTTATCACCAATATCATTTCACTTCCATAACAACTCTTTCCTCTAGTCAGTCTCCTCGAACAAGTACAGATAAAATCCTAGTGCAAACTTCAATTCATCATCCCATACAATCCGAAGACACAATGTCCACACACAACCTCTGTGTAATCCACCTGACCCAAATCTGCTACTCATTATGAATTATAAAATACATTTAGGTTACCTTGTCCATCATTCAATAAAAGAAATGCATACATGACCTCTAACAGCCTTTAGTTTGAATAACTTTCAGTAAGTAAGTACGAGTACGGAGTGTGAATGATCGTAACATTTCACAGTGTGTACACCACTTCAAGAATCATGGCAAAACAGAAGCAAACATGTGGAGTATTTCTTGTGTCAAGTATCGCTTGCTATTTCAATTGCTCACGAAGAATGCAGTGTAATAACTGTCAATGGTCTAAACCTAGTGTTGGTATGTCATGTCGTTAGCTTCCTTTCTATTAGCATAAATTTATACAGCTTCCATAAAACCTCCAGCTCATGTGACCTCAATGAAGTTTATTGTACCAATGTCGTTCGTAGAATTATAGCAGTTCATTTTTTTATCTTAAAATATAAAGCACTGAGCGTAAGCAAAACATGCAATAGCGAGTAAATATACCAGTAGAGAACAGAATGTTAACAAGTGGATGTAGCACAATCCCTACAACGAGGCTCTGCCAAGCAAACAATCTATAATTAATACCATAGTGTGACCTAAACTCCATGTTCGTACACAGTAAATCAGCATTTCTTTATACCAAAATAAAGAGTAGTTATGACAACAAAACAAAAATGTGTAAATATGCAATCCATACGCAAAGCAGCAGATATATATCTTACATAATAAACAGGTCATTAGCATCATATCAGCATAAGCAAATAAATGTTCATATGTAATCTTAATAAGTAAACATGAAGGCGCAAGCAGATAAATCACAAAGTATGACTTACATACATAACCATATCAGCACGATTAATCAGGTGACAATTATAATTTAAATAAATAAGCACAGCAGGCACATAATAAAAAAATATGACATCAGTGAACAAGCAGTGCAGCCAAGCGATGCATAATATACATAAGTAACAACCCTGTTCATTAATCAATCATTGTCAAAATCAGTTAACACAAAGTATAAATCACGCAATCGCGAGCAGCAAATTACGTCTAAAGTACGTACCTAAGTGGAAATATGTTACCTGAAAAATAAACTCAATTAATAGTTACCTTTTTAGTTTATTACTTTCTTCTTCGAAATTACATTCTTCCTGAAATTTCTTCGATAGCAAGTCCTCTTAACGTCTGACACACACAGAATTCACCTGAAGTTCTTAAATATTTTATACAACTGTATCCTGAAAAATACTGAACGTTAATAACATAATTTATCAAGTCACTATAGCTTAATACTGAATTTAATCGGAGAAATTAGACTGTGTATTTGTTTACGGCTGTCAGTGCATTCGCACTGAGCGCTCGATCAGCTGCAGGTACGCGTGACGTAGGATGTAATTGTTTGCGGCCAACGACTGCCTTGTGCGGCGCGCAGACTTGACTGTTGCTTTGAGTATGTGCCGCCGCCAGAACACGGCGCGATAACCTTATATTCTCTGCGTGTTTACGTAACTGTTAGTTTCTCAAAAGTATGTCATTCCACAAACATTTTAACGTTCGATATATGATGTATTCCCTTAAGCCCAGTCCACGCGCAACGATCTGTCTGCGCAGACATCGGCGCAGATGTCTGTACATGCAAAAGAACGCTGCAAATGTGGTGTGTTCACACGACACAAACCCCAATCTACTACTCGCCCGCCATCTGTCGGTGTAGAAAAGAAATATCAGTGGCAAGCGACTACGCTCCCCGTAAACGTCAAAAATTTAATTCAGTTATTTTGAAATATAGAAATGAGGAAAGTTCTGTTGTGGTCTGTGTTCGCAACTTGTGTTGGAAAAAACATTCCGACCAACCGCAGGAAACAGAGAAAGCGGTCAAAATAGTGTAGACAGTGGCTGCTAAAGTGAAAGCAGTTTTCTCACGTAAATTTACTGCGAGAGTTGCTGGGCGAACCTAACGACTGGCGAAATTATTTGCGGATGGATGCCGAAACTTATAATTATCTCTTAAAGCTTGTAACCCCTCATATTATGAGAAAAAATACTTGTATGAGAAGGACAATTTCTCCTCACGAACGGCTGGCCAAGCAGATCAAAATACTATAACGTTGGCTGGTATACTTGATCTACTCCTACAACAGATCTTCTAGATTTCTGAACTTTGTATAACTCTTTTCGGTAAACAGTTCGCAACGAATTTTTTTAAAATATATATTACTGTTTCTCTGTTTGCCGAGGCGACAACTGCCCGAAATTTTTCAATTAGAGCATTGTATGCTGCTGTCTTTTTTTCTCGGTCACTATATTCTTTACTTTTAATCTTCCACAAATATGGGTGGTTTCTATATATTTCAATGAATTCATTTACAAACTCTCGAGAACACTAAAGAGTATCAGCCATTTTAATGCCCTGTGCGCACAAATACAAACACTAGACTGAGCAAACAGCTGTTTCGCGCCAGATTTGCGGCGATCTCCTGTCCACTCGCTCCAACTTGTCTGCGCAGATGTGGTTTGAACCCACAGGTTTGAGAGGTTTCGCTCAAACCTCCAACTCCAACTTCCAGGTTTGCACACACCTCAGGTTGGTGCAAATCTTCTGTCCACACGCATCGATCTGTCTGTGCAGATGTGATGTGCGCAGACATTTGCGCAGACAGATCGTTGCGTGTGGACGGGCCTTTAGAGCGGCTAGATTTAAGAGTTTCTACTTCGACAGTGTTATCATGAATAATTTTGCGAACTCTATATGGACCGTTATAAAGCAGAAAAAAATTGCGACACAAGCCTTTTCCTTTGTGAGACAAACGATGAGACTTAATTAACATCTTTTGACCAACTGACAAGGTTTTTAAAGGACCAGGACGTATAGCTGATTTCTCTCTTCTAGCAGCCGCAGATGCAATATTTTGTAGAGCCAGGTTGACAACCTCAGAATGCCGCAGTTTCCGTGTAGGCGGAAAAGGAACTATTTCAGAAATGCGATTTGTCGGTGCTTTATTTTTTACTATCAATATAGGCGGCAAAGAAGTTGAATCATTAGGGTGTTCATTCAGAATGTTTTGAAAAATATGAAGATACTGATCCCACGTTCTGTGATTCTGATGACAATAAAGACGACATAATATATTGATTTCCTTCATCCATCTCTATGAAGCATTGAGGGTGAAAAAGCGAAATGAAAATTAGTTTAATCTTACGACGCCGTAGAGTACGAAGCCAGATTTTAGAGCGAAACTGTGATCCGTTATCTGATATAACCTTATCAACATGACCCACTTCTTTATGAAAATGTTTGATGAAAGCCTTAGATACTGAACGAGCTGTTGCTTTGCGTAAGGTGTAAAACACACATATTTTGATGTTAATTCCACTGCTACCAAAAAGTACGCAAAACCATTAGTAGAACGAACCACTGGACCGAACAAATCGACTGCAGCCATCTCCTTTAATTTCGCTGGAATGATAGGAAACAACGGTGCTCTGTGAGAAGTAGTTGGCGGCTTAGCCTCTTGACATAATTTGCATTTGGCAAGAACAAATCGAACACGTTTTTCCATATTACTGAAGTAGCAATTTTCTCGTAATTTATGAAAGCATTTTCTGGGACCAAGGTGTGCATAACTGAAATGTGTATACCAAAACAATTTATTAACCCACTCATCAGGAATGCAAACTAACCAAACAGAGTTGTCAACCGACTTTCGTTTAAAAAGAATATCATTGCGAACTAAATAATACTGTCTAATCGCTACGTTTTCTTTTCTCCTCCACTTCTCCTTAATGTCCTTCCAGATTGGATCCTTGTTTTGCTCCTTAGAGATGTCCTGGAGCGAAGACGAAATAAAATTCTCAAACGCAACACCTTGAATATACATCAAACAATAATTGTTTTCTTTGCAGTCCTCCTCAGAACTTTGTTTCAAACCCATAGGTGCACGTGATAAGGCATCAGGAATAATATTTGAAGAACCCCGTATGTAAACAATACTAAAATCAAATTCCTGTAGATACAGCGCCCATCGTGACAATCTTCCGTGTGTTAATTTTGTTGACATAAGAAATTCCAGAGCTCGATGATCGGTGTAAACCTTAGTATGTCTGCCATACAAAAATATGCGAAATTTTGTGAAAGCCCATACAACAGCCAAGGCTTCAAGTTCCGTAATCGAATAATTCTTTTCTGATTTAGAGAGAACACGACTTCCAAATGCAATAGTTTTCTGTACTGCAACGCCATTTTCTTCTATCTCTTGAAATAAGTGTGCACCTAGGGCTTTGTATAATGAGTCCATCACCAAACAAAAATCTTTAGATAAATCCTGATGTGAAAGAAGTGGAGCAGCAACTAAAGCATCACGAAGTTGTTCAAATTCTGATTGAGCTTGCTCATCCCAACACCAACCAGAATTCTTTCCAGATAGTTCACATAAACGAGGTGTGGCCAAATTGTCCAATCTAACAAAGGGTCTAAGAAAATTACAGACACCAAGGAAACTACGAACATCACGTTTTGTAGTAGGAACAGCATAATTACGAATAGCGTCTAGTGTCTCTGGATCAGGAAGAATACCTTCTGTAGAAATAATATGACCAAGAAATTTCATCTGAGAACGACCAAATTTAGATTTTTCCAAGTTCACTGTAATGCCAACTCTTGCAAAAATACGTAATAATGAATCCAAAATTTTGTTATGCTCACTCCAAGAACATTTAGCAATAAGAATATCGTCAGCATATGAAGTAATGTTGTCACGAAGATAAACAGGTAAAATTTCGTTTAAACTACGAATGAATGCTGCTGAAGATACAGAAGTCCAAACGGTAATTTCCGAAATCACTTTTTGGTAAAATAGTCATATCCGGTCATTCTTTGCCTACTCCTTTTCTAGATAGATTGATAGTTGAAGAGTTGTTTTGATAGATACAAAGAATAGTAAAAGAGTAGGCAGCAGTGCAGAAAACTAGAAGGGAAATAGCACCACTACAGTTCGGGGCCCTGTGCACGCTATGGCACATATTCACTTAGTGTAGTGAATCCCCTGAGGACTTAAATAGCCACACATAAATTCCAGTTTGTGACTTAGTGTCCAATTTGGTGTAAGTGCGTACATAAATTGATCTAACCATGAACATGGATGTATGTCATTCTTAGAATTGCGAAAGATCTTAAATTTCCGAACAGTTAAAAAGTGTTTATAGTCAAAGTTTTCGCCTCGTGGCGACAAAGACCTACCGCGTCTGTCCCAGTCCGAATGTCGATTATTGTCAAGTTCGCGCGCCTGGCGCTCTCTTGTTGCATCTCGTAAATGAAATACATTATTATCTTCAAAGCCCACTGCTATCTGTGATTCTAAATTTCTTCTACTTTCTTTTCCTACGATTTCGCTTTCAATTTGTTTGACTTGCTTTCGTAACGCCTCAAATTCCCTTTTAACGCGTTCATTAAATTTTCCCTGATTTTCAACATGTTTATTTATGTTCTGGTACTCTTCTGTTTCTGCAAATGGCAATGGAGCTGTATCATCTGAATCTCTGTCACCATTTAAACTGAGACGCGTCAATTTATCTGAAATCTCCTCAACTCTTTCCGATAAGTCACCTATTTGTTCTTTCTGTTTATTTACGTCTTCCATTAGTGTCGCGACTCGGGTTTCAGTATTGACACATTTAGTAGTTAACTGTTCATATTGTTGTGTTAGGTTATTTATCCTTTCATTTGGTACGGACTCCTCGATTCTTTCAAATATTTCTTCCATATCGTGTGCACGTAGAAGATTTAACTCTGAAAATATTTGTACTATCGCGCGATCTCTTTCTTCCTGTTCTCTATCCTGTTCCTTTTGTCTAATTTCTAATGAAATTAATCTATTATTGTGAGCATTCAAAATCGGTTGTACTTCTTCTCTAATTTATTTCTTTAATTCATCTTTCATGTTTTTAAAAAATGTCCCTATTCGTGAGTCTAACCGTGTTTCCATTGTTCCCATATCAGTTTCTAACCGTGTTGCCACTGTTTTTAATTCAGATCCTAACTGTGATCCCAGTGATTCTAATCGTGTTGCCAATGTTCCCATCTGTGATCCCAAATTTAATATAGCACCCGTCAACTGCTCCATATTAACTGGTTCGAAATTCTTTTCGCCCCTAACATTTCCCGTAAAACTAACTTCCTTCGTCATAGCTGTAAACTTATCTGTGTTCGATACTATTTCAGAATCTTTTATCGTTAATCTCATATTCTGAAAATTTTCCGATTGTGAAAAATTTTGAACTGGTACCGGGTATTTTCCCGGCTTATTAAATTGTTTTCTACTTCATTATTCATCCTACTGTTCTCCTGTGTTGACGAGTTCGCCATGTTAACAACTTCGTCATTCTGACTATCCATTATTTTTGCCTTTTTCATCGATCGCGTAATCATTTACAAAACATACAAAACTCGTCACTATACGAAAATTACACACAATATAACACTTAATCACAAACAATACCATTCACACGAAATGCTTCCCGACAAACACGATTAACGAACAATTGAAATCGTCATAACTGCACAAAATTGTCAAACCCGTATAGGAGACATAAAAAATTAAATTCTGCAAAAATACCATTAGAAGAATGACAAGACAACTACAAATGTTCAATTACCAAATCTACACATGCAATAGAGACTACAATTACTAAACTACAAATTACTACAACAATACTACTGTCTGCTATTTTTACTGTCAAAATAATTCCAAGGGACGATCCGAAGCAGCGGTCGCCACGTGCATGGGGGCTTAATTATAAAATGAAAATATAATAAAAATAATTTTAGTAACTGTGTGTCCTGTTACGAAGTCTCGTAACCGGTTGGCCCTGACTAGTATTAGTATGCAATCTGACTGCATAAAATAACAATAAAGAATGAAAGGAAATTTCCGTTAACACAATTGATTAATTAAGTCCCCAGCAACTATAAAAGCTACGAAACAACAAAGCACAAATGTAACTGTTCTGTGTGTGGTGGTTGTGTGACTCAACGTACATGTATCTGGCACGGTTCTTCCTCAATACGACAAGAAATTTTAAACACCATTTACAATGAACTAATTGAAAAACCACAAATACTATAATTGCACATAGAAACCAGAATTACAGTCTAATACATGAACACGAGCCAGATGCTTTGTTGACTGAACCTGTGACCAAGAGGCATTCTTATTTAGGAAATTTTAAATAAAAAATTTTGTTACCTCCATATATATTGACGAAAACTACACTGATCATTGCAACATCTTCCATAATACATTACACCAACCGAACAGCATTTACTCTCTCGCCCAACAGAACAATTTCTGCTCTCGACATCCTCTCAACAAGCACTGCCCACTGCAACCTCTGAACTACAACTGCTCTCGACATTCTCTGAACAACTGCGCCAGTGGAGGCGGCGGAATAATACTCTTTGGCGCAATCTCTGGCGCTGAGACTCAGTGTAGTCACCTTTCAGTGCATGCGAATTTTAATACACTAAACTGAAAAAAAAAATGGAATGATTTGCCTGTGTTGTCGAGTGGGATTGGCCTTCTCATTGCCGTATTCCATTTTTCGATTATTTCCCATTTTAACATTAGTAAATAATTCTCGTCCATTGTGGACGTATTACAACATTGCATGAGTTGAAAATGAAGGCAATTTATAGTGAATTAGCCACAGCCATTTGCTTTTATCGGTGTTTATTATTCCATGATGATATTTCATGATGATTGCCATGCCGTTTTACATTTATCTACATTTCGTGAACATTCTGTCTTTACTAACGGGACTGCAGAATTTTACAACAGAAGTTTTTGAGACAGCTATTTTAAAACATCGTAATAAAGAAACAATGTTCACGACACGTAAATAAATGTAAATATCTGGAGGGGGTGTGAACATAAAATGAGTATATGTCAAAAACGCGTATCTGAGGCAAAAGTGTTAGGCGTGGCGTGTCGAGAAAGGGGTGCCATTCATATCCGTGCTTTAGGTCGTAAATATTAACACGACGGGAATTTATTCACAAGGAACGCTGCTGTCTCTTCACCTGCCTATCCAGCCCGCGAGATGAAGTTTAGTACATGAATCAGGCCCATGGCGCACCAAAGGTTGAGCACGCCTAATCGAGAATGTACTTACATTTATCAAGGAAGAGTCAACATGAAACTCAAAACATCATTTTCTACCAAGGAATAAAACTGTACAATATATTACCAAAGGAGTTTCAGAAACTGCTAAAACAAACATTTAAAAAGGCAGTTAAAAAGTACCTATTATATCAAACATTGTATTCACTTAACGATTATTTAGATAACACTGACTAGGGATTTGCTAAAAGTGTAACACAGAAAATAATAACGATAATAAAACATCTGACATCCCGCATAACGCTTCCACATTATATTCTTTCCTTCTTTTCCTTCCTTTTCTGGAAAAACTTACTTCCGAAGCTATGCAGTGTATAATGCTATCACCTTATCCTCTTTCTGAGCTCAACATCTACTCTTTATGGAGAGTTACTGATTCAGTTTTTCAGGCTAGCTAATGGGAAAATGTGGCGCGCATCACCTAATAGTGTGTGCAGTGTTATGCAACAATGTATGTATAAAGTGCGTAGTGTGTGCAGTGACTGGGAGTGAGAAATGAATGAATAGGATAGTATTAGCCTTTTATTATTGTTAAATACAGGATTAGAATTATTTAACTATATGAAAAAACGTAAATTAGTTACAAACTACGGCGTGCACACACTTTATTCAACATGTAAACGTCAATACAGATATTCGTATTTACATTATGACATGTTCAATATGCTTGCCATCATTGCCGAGGATGTGGCGCAGACGAATAGCGTAATCCTGCATGACCCGTTGAAGTGTAGGAACATCGATGCTGTCGATGACCTCCTGAATGGCTGTTATCAGCTCAGCAATGGTTTTGGGGTTATTGCTCTACACCTTGTCTTTAATATAGCGCCAGAAAAAACAGTCGCATGTGTTCAGATCCGGAGAATATGGCGGTCAATCGAGGCCCATGCCAGTGGCCTCTGGATACCCCAGAGCCAGAATGCGGTCCCCGAAGTGCTCTTTCGGGACATCACATACTATCCTGCTTCGATGGGGTCGAACTCCGTCTTGCATGAAGCACATCTCGTAGAAATCTGGATCACTTTGAATAATGGTGATCAAGTCATCTTCCAAAATCTTCACGTACCGTTCGGCAGTCACCGTGCCATCAAGGAATACTGTACCGATTATTCCGTGACTGGACATTGCACACCACACAGTCACCCGTTGAGGGTGAAGAGACTTCCCGATCGCGAAATGCAGATTCTCAGTCATTCAAATGCACCAATTTTACTTAATGACGTACCCATCCAAATGAAAGTGGGCTTCGACGCTAAAGCAAAGAACAATGCGCATACTAATTCCCATCGTGTCTCGCGGTCAACCGTACAGTTTGAACGTCCTAATACCAACCGTTCAGAAGTTATGATGATTTTATTGCATATAATTCAATGATTCTCACCCTGTAACTTATTTGTTAAACAGTATTGAATACTAGGGGTAACTCGAATGAGGTAGCGCTTTTTTAAACAGAGTTGGAGGCAGGAATTTCTATCCAGTCGTCCTGATTTACTTGGTCCCCCTAAATTACCACAGTCAAATGCAAGTTCCTAGTATAAGGCCACGGCCAACTATCTGCCCTGTCCTTATCATTCTAGACCTGCAGGTCTGTAAATGTTTGTGTGTGTGAAATAGTTTATTGTTGTTGTTCTTAAATTGTAATACCAAGACATGTCCAATATCCTTGTCAAAGAGATCTACAGATAAGTAAAACTATTACTACTATTACTACTACTACTACTATTACTATTACATGATAAACAGGACTAAGAGCGGATACTGGACGTATACAAAAGAACGCTGATACGTTTGACTCGCAGAAGTACATTATGGAAATGCTGAACAATCTGAAGTGCCAGGCGCTTGAAGATAGACACTAGTCACGCGAAAACCAGTTTAAGAAGTTTCAAGAAGCAGTATTGAACAATCTACAGTAGTACTGAAGCCTTTTACGTATTTCCCACGTAAGAACCGCGAATATAAAATTGGACTAATTACAGTTTGCAGATTTAAGAAGTCGTTCTCTCCGCGCTCTAAACGCGAAAGGAAAGGGACGGGAAGAAATCCCATACAGGTGGTAAAATGAGAAATATTCAGCACCAAGTACTTCACAGTGGTTTGCGCAGTGTTGGTGTGGATGCGCGACAGCCAAAGGTCGTCCAGAATTTCAAAGGGAGGATTAGGCAACGACTGACCGAATAGAATAGGCGAAAGAAATAGAATGGAAGATGAATGAATAGCTTTGATAGATGGCATAATGAGGATAGCAAACGAACAACTAGTCAAAATGACAAGGCTCAACGAAATTATTGCGTAACAGACGATGTATTACGTTTAAGTCATAAAAGCGAAAATATGAAAAAAATGCAGCAAATGAAGCAGAAGAAGGGGAATGTAGATGGTTAAAAGTTGAGATTTATGGAAAATAAAAGTGTTAAAGTAGAAAAGCCGGGAGGAGAAACTTAAGGGAAGGTTTACTATCTTTGGCCCAAAAAAAGCATGTTCTTTGAGAATTTTTTTCTCAGGATGTGTTATAGATATCAATGTCAAATTAGGTCAAAGTGTATATTGATATTTCCTCTACAAACTGGAATTTTTTCGACCGGACATGTCGAAGAGCAAAGGCGGAAGTGCAGTCGGAACGAAACAAAATTTCGATGTAGATCTCCACGCGCGGTATGTCACAATTCAGCCGTCTCGTCTGAAATCAAAACTGAATTGACGTTAGCTAACTATATAGGACTCTTTAGGAGGTGTACCTAGCTTAAGTTATTTGGACCATAGGAAACAAAATGGCGGCCAATTGAAAAAAATAGGGTTTTTTCATCGATTTTTCGACTTCGTCGGCCAAGTAAAAATATTTATAGTTGATGGATTGGAATAAAAGTGGTACAACTCCTAGACAATTTAGTTAGCTTCGTCGGAAACAAAGAATCATGCCAATAGGTTCAGTAGATTTGAAGTTACCATACCGCGTGATAAAAAAAAAGGTCATTTCGAGAAAAACGCGTTTGAAGTTTTGGCTACAAACAAATGCAATATTATGCAACGTACGTTCAATCTACTATTCCGGGTCCATAAACTAGTCCTTCCTCATAGAGGGCGTTCTGCTCGATCTGGGCCATCCTGCGCTGCTCCAGAGCCGCTCGTACGCCCGGTGACAAGTAGTTTTCGGCCGCTTGGATCCAGTGGTCGTCCGAATGGTTGGCGAACTGCGTCGAATAGAGTCCCACGCTGACGTCCATCGTTGTCAAGGTCTTCAGAATACCCTTCGTTGAAGCTGTTCACTGCCATGAAAGTCGCAATCTCCACAGTCTTCGCACCAGAATGCAAATGTGGGGGCTAGTTTCCAAACACACGCCTTAAAACTTTCATTTGAATTTTGTGTGTTTCCTCCAAAGCACCGGTACTATAACTCGTGCTCCGAAAGAAAAAAAAACTGGTGCATGAAAAGGCCGATTTCACGATTTCAGGCCGGTGCATTTTTATTGTTGTTCAAATTCGGAAAAACCATTTCAGGGGTGGATTCTAAACACTTTTATGGATCCAAAAATGCAGTTTTAAAAAATCGATTTTTTGAACCAAAAGGTGGTAAACCTCCCCTTAAAGCTGTAGAAGCATGCTCTGCTACGGGTAAGCTAGGCGCTGCGAAACGGAAAATTACGGAAATCTTTGGAAAAACGACCAGCAGCAGTATCAGAGTCAGGAGCTCAGAAGGCAAGTCAGTACAAAGTAACGGAGGGAAGACTGAAAAGTGGAGGGAAATATAGCAGAACTATGTAAAGAATTACATTTGAAAACACTATTATCGAAGGGGAAAAGGAAGCGGGTGATGTGTATTGGGGGACGCGAATTGCGAAAAGCCCTTGAAAGAGTGCTTAAGTCCTTACTCGAAACAAGTTTAGAGTTGAAATTTGAACAGGCTTGTTAAGATCTTTGGCAGCACCAACCACAACTTTTCCACGGAGTGTGCGGGATGTATTATAAAAGTGAAATACCACAATAACCCCAGTTCTGAAGTAGGCAGACGCTAACAGGTTCAGTTTAATATTTAACAACTGAAAAATAACTATCCGAATTACCTGTTTAAGAATGGAACAAGTGGTAGAAGCTGAACTGATGGAAGGTGGTTGGTTTGGAGAGAAATCTAGGACCACGCGAGGCAATGATGACCCTACGACATTTCTTGGAGGGTAGACTGATGAAAGATAAACCTACATTTATGACATTTTTTTACAAAGAAAATAACTGTAACAATGTTGACTGCAGTATGCTCTTTGAATTCTGGAGTTACCAAGGATAAAACATCGGAAACGGAAGATTGCCTAAAACGTGTGCAGATAGTACTGTACTTGTAAGAATCGAAAGAAATGAAAGGAAGGAAGTTTTCTGAAGAGAATAAGAAAGGGTTTCAGTCTGTTTCCCACGTTCTTAAATCCATGCGTAATCTATGGTGGTTCGTTGATTTGGGGGAGAGGACTAAACAGCGAGATCATCGGTCCCATCGGATTAGGCAAGTATGGGGAAGGAAGTCGGCCGTGCCCTTTATAATGAACCATCCCGACATTTGCCTGAAGTGATTTATGGAAATCACGGGAAACCTAAACCAGGATGGTCGAACGCCGGTTTGAACCGTCGTCTTCCCGAATGCGAGTCCACTGCGCCACCTCGCTCAGTGCAAGCATTGAAAGAAACCAAGGAATAAGTTGGAAAAGGAACTAAAACAAAAATTCGAAGATTTTCCACTGACGTAGTTATTCTGTCACTGACGTCAAAGAGTTTGGAAAATCAGTTGAATGGAAGTAAAACAAGGGTAGTAAGTGTGGTAGAATTAAGTCAAGAGATTCTGAGAGAATTAGAATAGGAAATGAGGCATTAAAAGCAGTAAACTAGTTTTAGTATTTGGGCAAAAAAATAAGTAATTATGGCAGAAGTGAAGGTGATACAAAAGATAACTTTTCTGTAAAAGAGAAATATATTAATATGAAAAATAAATTTAAGTTATTTATATGTTGTGAAACGTGGATAACAAGCGGTACACACAAGAGAAAAGTATGATTTGAAATGTGGTGTTGCAGCAGAATGCTGAAAATTAGTTAGGTGCAGTAGTTCGAATTACCAGTGAAGCGGTACAGAACGAAGTCAGGGAGAAATAATCTTTATGGTACAACAGACTAAAAGATCCATTCTGTGACGTTAATAAATACTTTATTTTAAAACAGAGGGAAATGTGGGAGGGCTAGACATTTTAGAGGAAGACCAACGTCTGAATACATAGGCAGTTGAGACGGGTGCAGGGTTTATCAGTTATGGAGACATGAAGAGACTTGCACGGGATACGTTAGCTTGAAGAATTGCCTCAAACCAGTCGTTGAACCGAAAACCACAACACTGACTATCTTAATATATCACATGATTTCATGTTTGTGAGATGAACAGTCTGTATTTTCCGTGGTTATTATATTCTTTTAACATAAAAGTCTTACTGGTATAGTACTGCGTCACATTATAAATATCACTGAAGTTTCGGCCATGGATGCAGTGACCTTTTTCTGGGTTTCCCAGTAGACCTATAAGAAGGCCATTGTGACTGTGGCCGAACCTTTGTTGCTACTTATTTACACATCCAGAAGATTTTTGTGTTAACTGAGTCTAGCCGCGGCAGTCTACGCCATTACATATTCTTTTACTTATGTTGCAGTTCTCTGACGCGAACGAACTTAGCAACAACCTTGATGGCTAATCAGTTTGAATATATAATTATTTTCGATTGGCCCGGCCTGCACGATTATTCGTTGATAGCCGTATGGCGGATTCCATTCCACTCTGTCTCCCTATTCTCGGAAGCACGCAATGCATTATGCTGCACGAGTATATCAACTAGAAAAAAATTATAAGTTGCAACTGCGGACAAGGCTACCGGCAGCCCGATGTTTGTAGGAAGAATTCTGGGAAACTGCGGTTTATCTGCAGGTTGCCACGTAAAATTCCCACGTGCAGTGCAGTCTTGAGTAGGCCGTATCGCTCAGTCGCGTAGCATTCCTACGGAGTCAAACTGATGAAGGAGATCGAGGGACTCCAAAGATGCCCGGCAGAATACGTGACAAGTTTGTCTGGCAAGACAGGAGCGACGCGCAGATTTTCAACGAACTCAGTTGGCGTACTCAAGGATAAACTATTTTTTTTTTATTCGGAAGCTGCTATCGGAAGTCCGAAAATCAATTTTGTATCAAGATTCCAGAGACATTCTTTTTTCTCCTTCACCTACATCGATACTTCACTGCTCTTCAAGCCACATTACGGTGTGTGCTGTTATTACTGTAATTTTGGATCCAATGTCGCTTTCCCCCTTCTTTGTTCCATTCGCGAATCGTGCGTGGCAAAAACAGCTGTCGATGAACGTCTCGTCGTGGTCATTTTGCGAGAAAAATGTAGTAGAACGTAAGGTCTTATAATTAAGTGACTCCCTGAGACATTTAAGTCTCTTTTTATTACCTACGATATTGATCGAAGCAGACGAAATGAATTAAAATTTGTGCTGCGGCCGGGACTTTTTTTTTTACATGGCAGTCGCTTTATCCGAATTTTCTTTTGTAAAAAAAAGTGCAGAGAGGTCAGTTACGAGGAGGTGGAGACAAGGCGGGCAGGGGTCGGAATCCGAGGCCTGGCCGCGATGCCTCCCCCCCCCCCCTCCCATCCCTGAAGCACTCCCTCAAAGTAGCTGTTTGATTTATTTAATTAATTAATTAATTTATTTATTTATTACCAAGAACAGGCTAGGTAATTGGCGAAGAAGGCGCGGTAGCGCGGTCGGTGCTCGACTTCACTGTGGGCGTTTTGTAAATACTGCCAGAAATCAAGGCGTCATTTGGCGCCATCGTTATACATGTAGGTGATCGTCCATCCCTTGACCCATACAATCGCATGATTTTTGGTGGCGGGGAAATAAGTATCCTCGGGATGGATAAAAGTCGGTGGGTCAATCGAGTCCGGCGGAACGTGGAGGTAACAGGCAATGAACTGTCGGCCAAGTTTCTAGACAACACTGGTGGTAGCACAAGTCAGTTGGTGGACATCGTCATCCATGAGGTGGCAAATGGAACAAAGTGGAGAGTCCGTTAGTCCGATGGCGTGAAGACGTTGATTTGTGTCGAATTTTCTACTTGCGACGTGGCACCATGTTGCCCGGACGTTGGAGGGAAGAAACGGCTGGTGGATATGATGCCAAACCATGGGCCACTGCTTGGTCGGATGTCTGAGTTCGGTATTGTTGCTGGATATGGAACGAAGGAGAGGGGTGTAAAAATCTTTAGATCGAGGAGAACGCGTAGTCGGTAAATGTGTCTGAGCGTAACTGAAGTCGACGATGAAATCAGAAATGTGCGTCGGATGGTGCTTGCTGTGTCCTACTGGTACTGGTGGCGCTATGGTCGCGGGCAGGGACTCTAACTTGGGTCTTCTTGGTTGCTAGGCATAAATGCTAACCATTACACTACCACAGCACGATGGCCAATATTGCTGCTCGAACTACCTAAGCTGTGTGCCCTCCCCAACGAAGGGAAAAATGAATTGAAGTTTGTGTTGGGGAGGGCACTCAGCTTAGATAGTTCGTGCAGCAATGTTTACCATCCTGCTGTGGTGGTGTAATGGTTATCCTTTCTGCCTAGCAAGCAAAGCCGGCACTGTAGCTCAGCGTGTTCGGTCAGAGGGTTAGCTGCCCTCTGAGTTAATCGATCAACAACGAACTTAAACGGATGCCTTACGACGTCCGCCCCGAGCAGATTCAACGAACAGAAGCGAACAAAATGAAATTAAAAAAAAAATAAATAAAAAAAGAAAGCACGCAAGAAGACCCGGGTTCGAGTCCCGGCCGCTGCACAAATTTTACTTCATTTCGTCTGCTTCGATCATTATCGTAGAAAGTAAGGTGTTGCATAAACTCGTCATGCCGTCTAACTGCAGAAAACGGGACATGATCCTATGGCGTTATTAGCTTGGATTTATTCGGCCGCCTAGTACGAGTCTTTCTACACTGCCCAGTCACACTAATGTGACCACCTGCCAATGCGGATATCTGCGAGACCTGCAGGAAGGTACCGACAGGTATGTGGAAAAACGGCTATGAGCACCATGGGACTTAGCTTCTGAGGTCATCAGTCCCCAAGAACTTCGAGAACTAACCTAAGGACAAAACACATCCATGCCCAAGGCAGGATTCGAACCTGCGACCGTAGCGGTCGCGCGGTTCCAGGTAGCGCCTGGAACCGCTCGGCCACTCCGGCTGGCAGGTATGTGGAGCCATGCCGACTGCAGCGCTGTGGCCAACCTCGCTAGGTTTCTGAGGATACATGGCGCGAACATCCCTATCGAAGTGATTCCGCAAATTCTCAATTGGGGTTAAATTGGGGGAGTCTGGTGACTAGAGAATTACGGTTAACTCATCCTGGTGCTCTTCGAACCATACAAGTACAGCGCGAGTTGGCCGCCCGGGATTAGCCGAGCGGTCTTCGGCGCTGCAGTCATGGACTGTGCGGCTGGTCCCGGAGGAGGTTCGAGTCCTCCCTCGGGCATGGGTGTGCGTGTTTGTCAGAGTAATTTAGGTTAAGTAGTGTGTAAGCTTAGGGACTGATGACCTTAGCAGTTAAGTCCCATAAGATTTCACACACATTTTGAACAGTGCGAGTTGTGTGACTCGTTGATTTGTTCTCCTGATAGATGCCATTGTGGCATGGAAAAATAAATAGCTTGTAGGGGTGGACATGGTCCCCAAGGATAGAGCATGTTTGTGTTGATCTACTGTGCCTTCCGGAATGACAAGATCACCCAGGGAATGCCACTAAAACATTCCCAGGATTATAACGCTGGCTTCTTGTTTGCTTTCAGATGTTTCACGCTGCACACACCAATAGCCGTTTGTCAGATGGGGAAAGAAACATAATTCATCCGAAAAGGCCACCTGTCGCCAATCAGTCTACGTCCAGTTGCGGTATTGGCTTGCAAATTCCAGCCTTCGCCGTTGATGAACAGCAGTCAGCGTGGATGCATAAACCAGGTGCCTTCTGCGGAGGTCTATACAGAGCAACGTTCGTCGAACAGTTGTTGAGCAAACACTGTCAGTAGCCCCTTGACTCGTCTGGACGGCGGTTGCTCAACAGTTGCACGTCTGTTCGCCCGTACACATTTCCACAGCCGTCGTTCGCACCTGTCACTTATGGCCCTTGGTGCATTACAGTTGCCTCTGTGCCAGTTTTGGCTCTAAGCATAATTGGACTTAACATCTGAGGTCATCAGTGCCCTAGACTTAGAACTACTGATACCTAACTAACCCAAGGACATCGCACACATCCCTGCCCGAGGCAGGATTCGAACCTGCGACCGTAGCAGCAGCGCGGTTCCGGACTGAAGCGCCTATAACCGCTCGGCCACAGCGGATGGCGTGCCGGTTTTGCATAGAGCTATTTTGCCATACATATTATACTTTAAACACAGCGTAATGCGAACAGTTTGCGAACACAGCAGTATCGGAAATGCTTCCACTCTTGGCCGGAAACCTAACGATCATGCTCTTTTGAACGTCAGATAAATAGCTCTGTTTTCGCATTACGACAACGTCTGCACTGTTTTCCGTTCCCCCCCTCCTTCACCTCCCCGACACACTTTATACTACCTCCGCTGCTTGTGCTGCCATCTGCCGTCTGTGAGCAGATATTGCACGTCGAACACAGGCGGCGGTCGTATTAATGTGCCTGGAGCGTGTATCTAACTTCCACGGCCTGCATATCTTTGCGACGAAGCTTAGATAAAATGATTAGGACAACACAGACACCCAGTCCCCGAGTGACACGAGCGGCGGACTCCAACCTCAGGGGACAACTAAGATACCAAAAAGCCACATGGTAGCCACTTTCACACACTACACTTGCGTGTGTAATGTGGAACAACAACAGCATCACTTTCAAACTGCATGGGGTGTGTGAGTATCTTGGACGTCGAATTGCAACTATCAGTGTGTTCTGTAGGATTTTTGACTGCCATAATGCTACAAACCAGAGGTTATGCAGCCTAATGATGTGACCTTAGATCCTAATGCGCTCAGATCATATCCTGGTGCCAAAAACAATGTCTTCGGCAGTATTCGGCCAAAATAATGGAGACGTTTTTGAGTAACGTTCAACATCTACATACAAACCCACCCACCCAACCACCCCCCATCCCACCCCCCCACACACACATACAGGGTGGTCCATTGATCATGACCGGGCCAAATTCTCACGAAATAAGCATCAAACGAGAAAACTACAAAGAACGAAACTGGTCTGGCTTGAAGGGGGAAACTAGATGGCGCTATGGTTGGTCCGCTAGATGGCGCTGTCATAGGTCAAACGGATATCAACTACGTTTTTTTTAAATATGAACCCCCATTTTTATTACATATTCGTGTAGTACGTAAAGAAATATGAATGTTTTAGTTGGACTACTTTTTTCGCTTTGTGATAGATGACACTGTAATAGTCGCCAACATATGGCTCACAATTTTAGACGAACAGTTGGTAACAGGTAGGTTTTTTAAGTTAAAATACAGAACGTAGGTACGTTTGAAAATTTAATTTTGGTTGTTCCAATGTGATAGATGTACCTTTGCGAACTTATCATTTCTGAGAACGCATGCTGTTACAGCGTGATTACCTGTAAATACCACATTAATGCAATAAATGCTCAAAATGATGTCCGTCAACCTCACTGCATTTGGCAATACGTGTAACGACATTCCTCTCAACAGCGAGTAGGTCGCCTTCCGTAATGTTCGCACCTGCATTGACAATACGCTGACGCATGTTGTCAGGCGTTGTCGGTGGATCACGATAGCAAATATCCTTCGACTTTCCCCACAGGAAGAAATCTGGGGACGTCAGATCCGGTGAACGTGCGGACCATGGTATGGTGCTTCGACGACCAATCCACCTGTCATGAAATATGCTATTCAATACCGCTTCAACCGCACGCGAGCTATGTGCCGGACATCCGTCATGTTGGAAGTACATCGCCATTCTGTCATGCAGTGAAACATCTTGTAGTAACATCGGTAGAACATTACGTAGGAAATCAGCATACATTGCACCATTTACATTGCAATCGATAAAATGGGGGCCAATTATCCTTCCTCCCGTAATGCCGTACCATACATTAACCCGCCAAGGTCGCTGATGTTCCACTTGTCGCAGCCATGGTGGATTTTCCGTTGTCCAATAGTACATATTATGCCGGTTTACGTTACCGCTGTTGGTGAATGACGCTTCATCGCTAAATAGAGTGCGTGCAAAAAATCTGTCATTGTCCTGTAATTTCTCTTGTGCCCAGTGGCAGAACTGTACACGACGTTCGAAGTCGTCGCCATGCAATTCCTGGTGCATAGAAATATGGTACGCGTGCAATCGATGTTGATGTAGCATTCTCAACACTGGCGTTTTTGATATTCCCGATTCTCGTGCAATTTGTCTGCTACTGATGTGCGGATTAGGCACGACAGCAACAAGTCAACTACTTGGGCATCATCATTTGTTCAGGTCGTGGTTGACGTTTCACATGTGGCTGAATACTTCCTCTTTCCTTAAATAACGTTATTATCCGGCGAACGGTCCGGCCACTTGGATGATGTCGTCCCGGATACCGAGCAGCATATAGCACACGCCCGTTGGGTATTTTGATCACAAGAGCCATACGTCAACACGATATCGACCTTTTCCGCAATTGGGAAACGGTTCATTTTAACACGGGTAATGTATCACGAAGCAAATACCGTCCGCTCTGCGGAATGTTACGTGATACCACGTACTTAAACGTCACAAACGTTTACAGTGCCATCCATCACAAAGCGAAAAAATTGGTCGAACTAAAACATTCATATTTCTTTAAATATGTAATAAAAAAATGGGGGTTCCTATTTTAAAACAACGCAGTTGATATCCGTTTGACCTATGGCAGCTGCATAGCTAGACGAGTTTCGTTCTTTGGAGATATTTGGCTCAGTCACTATCAATGGAGCACCCTGTATATATATATATATAATAAAAATTTTAATAAGCTCCGTCTTTAGGCCACAAGTGGCCCTTCCGGGACCGTCCGGCCGCCGTGTCATCTTCCGAGGAAGATGCGGATAAGGAGGGGCGTGTGGTCAGCACACCGCACTCCCGACCGTTAGGACGGTATTCTTTGACCGAAGCCGCTACTAATCGGTCGAGTAGCTCCTCAATTGGCATCACGAGGCTGAGTGCACCCCGAAAAATGGCAACAGCACATGGCGGCGGGATGGTGACCCATCCAAGCGCCGGCCACGCCCGACAGCGCTTAACTTCGGTGATCTCACGGGAACCGGTGTAGCCACTGCGGCAAGGCCGTTGCCCCATATATATATATATATATATATATATATATATATATATATATATATATATATATATATATATATATATATATATATATATATATATATATATATATATATAGGGTGTTACAAAAAGGTACGGCCAAACTTTCAGGAAACATTCCTCACACATAAATAAAGAAAAGATGTTATGTGGATATGTGTCCGGAAACGCATAATTTCCATGTTAAAGCTCATTTTAGTTTCGTCAGTATGAGGCTTCATTCCAACGTGATCAAATTGTAAATTTTCACAATCAACATGTGTGGGCTGACAAGAATCCGCACGCAATTGTGCAATCACGTCATCAACACAGATTTTCTGTGAACGTTTGGGCAGGCATTGTTGGTGATGTCTTGATTGGGCCCCATGTTCTTCCACCTACGCTCAATGGAGCACGTTATCATGATTTCATACGGGATACTCTACCTGTGCTGCTAGAACATGTGCCTTTACAAGTGCGACACAACATGTGGTTCATGCACGATGGAGCTCCTGCACATTTCAGTCGAAGTGTTCGTACGCTTCTCAACAACAGATTCGGTGACCAATGGATTGGTAGAGGCGGACCAATTCCATGGCCTCCACGCTCTCCTGACCTCAACCCTCTTGACTTTCATTTATGGGGGCATTTGAAAGCTCTTGTCTACGCAACCCCGGTACCAAATGTTGAGACTCTTCGTGCTCGTATTGTGGACGGCTGTGATACAATACGTCATTCTCCAGGGCTGCACCAGCGCATCAGGGATTCCATGCGATGGAGGGTGGATGCATGTATCCTCGCTAACGGGGGACATGTTGAACATTTCCTGTAACAAAGTGTTTGAAGTCACGCTGGTACGTTCTGTTGCTGTGTGTTTCCATTCCATGATTAATGTGATTTGAAGAGAAGTAATAAAATGAGCTCTAACATGGAAAGTAAGTGTTTCCGGACACGTGTCCACTGTGTGTGGCTTGCGGAGGATATATAAATCCTCCACAAGTCACCTTACGGTGCATGGAGGAGGGTACGTTCTGTACCGCTCCCCTCATCTCCTGATATGCGGGAAGAATGTTTGTCAGTAAACCTCCATGTGGGCTCGAATCTAATGTTTGTCTCCCCGTTCCTTTCGCGAGATATACTTAGGAGAATATAATACGAACAGTCGACATGGGTGGGTGGTATTCGTAGTTCCTGCTCCGTGTAATCATCTCCATGCGTCATCACCCGAGTATGGTGCGAAGATGATCCGCATCAGGTCGAAACCGGTCACCACTTATGAATACCACCTCTGTTTAAACATTTTATTACCAAGCAATATATTTGTTGATTCTTCTAGGATTGTACGTCTCGGAACTTTTAACAGTAAACAACACTGCGATGCAGAACACCTCTCTTGCAGCGCCTGCCACTGGAGTTGGATGATCATCTTCGTGAAGATTTCGTGCTTACTTAATGGAACTGTAACCTAAAGCGCTGCTATTCTTTGAATCGTCTCTCTTATCTCTATCAGTCTTGCCTGGCTAAGTTAATGATAACCAGAGTACGTATCAACCATCATCATTAGTAATGCATCTCTCACATTTTCTCGCCGATTGATTAATGGTATGCTTCCGGGTATACAGCAGAGCTGTTGTTTTCATTTTATGCACGAAATTTCGACGATCGACCCAGTAGTTTTCTTCGGGTGCTCGAGTTTTGCTATTATGTGTACTCGCTACCTGGTCTCTATCCAGCCTGTGAGTTTTTGCTGTTACGTCTACTGTCAGCATCTGAAGCAGACAACTGGATCAGTCGTCGAAATGTTGAGCTTTAGATGGAAGCAATACCTCGGCTATGTATCCGGAAGCACACTATTAATCATTGGTATAAGGGGCGATGAAAAATTTTCGTTTGAGGGCGTTGCAGTAGCGTAGACACAAGATGGTGCCACTCCGGTGCTGGTATACAAGCACCTACATGTAGGCAATGGGTTAGCGTGGTATTCGTGTCTTTACAACGTGCGTGGGATAAATGCGGAAACGTGAACTATGGTAACGTTATTAGCAGACACATCCAAGCAGGACCTAAGTGCTATTATTCTTTTCTTGGCTGCCAACGGCGCAACACGGTAGATATCAATAGGGGAATGAAGAATGTGTATGGAACAGCATTTCTGTAGAAAAACAGCTGCGACAACAGGTTCTGCTGCTTCGTGACAACGCATGTTCGCAACCGCAAACATCGCAATGCAGAAGTTCTCAAGTAGGAGACACTCGAGTACCCGTCCTTTAATCTTGATTTCTCCCCTGGGATTGTCGCCCCTTCGGTCCCTTAAAAAAAGACCTTTAAGGGTCGACGATTCCTGTGGGCATTTCCGGACTTGTACATGCAGCAGTACGTGGAGTTTTACCAACCGGTACCTTCCACCTGTTGCGTCGTGGGATGAGTGCCACAATGGTCACGGCGATTTTACCTGATTGGCATACCGATTACGGACTGCACAGCCTTTTAAAGGAAACTTCTTGATCGCCCCTTGTGGTATTAGTAATTTATAGGTCCAAGGATCATTTTACAGGATCTGTCAACTCATTATAAGGAAGATATGCTCTAACGGCTCTAAGCACTATGGGACTTTACATCTGAGGTCACCAGTCCCCTAGACTTAGAACTACAGTACTTAAACCTAACTAAACTAAGGACATCACACACATCCATTCCCGCATGTCCGAGGCAGGATTCGAACCTGCGACCGTAGCAGCAGCGCGGTTCCGGACTGAAGCGCCTAAAATCGCTCGGCCACTGTGAAGATATGCTCTGATGAGCCAACTGTCCACCACGAGACTATCATTTGCGTGCGCTGCGGGCAGAGGTGCAGAGAAGACCGGGGAATCGTTCTGATGACGATACAAGCCGCAAATGGGACGATTCACTGACGTGAATGACTCTGACAAACGGCAGACGTTATGGCACAGCGACAGGGAACGAAGATCTCGGAAACAGCGAAGCTAGTCCAATTGATACTGTCTTGAGCATCTACTGAATGTGGTTGTAGGACGGTGAAAACACGAGTAGCCGGCAATATGTTGAGTGTGAAGGTCGGAGGCTTGCCCTCACTGTCCAGTAAGATGGTTCAAATGGCTCTGAACACTATGGAACTCAACTTCTGAGGTCATCAGTCCCCTAGAACTTAGAACTACTTAAACCTAACTAACCTAAGGACATCACACACATCCATGCCCGAGGCAGGATTCGAACCTGGGACCATAGCGGTCTCGCGGTTCCAGACTGCAGCGCCTAGAACCGCACGGCCACTCCGGCCGGCTGTGCAGTAAGATGGTTCAAATGGCTCTGAACACTATGGAACTCAACTTCTGAGGTCATCAGTCCCCTAGAACTTAGAACTACTTAAACCTAACTAACCTAAGGACATCACACACATCCATGCCCGAGGCAGGATTCGAACCTGGGACCATAGCGGTCTCGCGGTTCCAGACTGCAGCGCCTAGAACCGCACGGCCACTCCGGCCGGCTGTGCAGTAAGACAGGCGGCAATCTGTGACAGGTCTGACGACAGAGTACAATGCTGGTGCAGGAACAAGTGTTCCGGAACACAGCATTCGGCGCACATTGTTGAAAATGGGGTTCCTCAGTAGACGACTTCTACATTTTCCCTTATTTTTGTCAAATACGATTTCAGTGGGCGCGGGATAACCAATATTGGACCTTGAATCAGTGGAAATGTTTCGCCTGGTCGGACGATCACGTTAGTTGTTACATCAGGTCGATGGTCCAAATGCTCCGTAATCCTTCCGAACTGGCGCTCGAAACATGCACCGCGCTACAGGCGCAGCCTGGTGATGGCAGTATTGTGTTGAGAGGGATGTTTACCTGGGCTTGTACGAGACCTGTGTTAGTAATCGAAAAGAACATGGAAACTGTGGGCTAAGTGAATATTATTACGGATCACTTGCGTCCCTTCACGCTTGGTGTCAACCCCGACGGCGATAACATCTTCCAGGAGCACAACTGTCCATTCAACTGCAGTGGTTTGAGAAGCATGGTAGTGAACTTACGGTGATGTCTTGGCCACCAAATTCGCCCTGTCTAAACCAAATGGAACGCGTCTGGGCACCAGCTCCGCACCCACCAACCACAGCCTGGTAGCTTGTGGGAATTTCGTGACCTTAGCCTAGACATCTGTCGCCACGTATCTCCATATACGTATTATAGAATCCATGCCACGGAGAATCGCTACTGCACTGCGTTTCAGAAATGGAGAAACGCGCTAAAAAGACACGACAGTATTAAATTTTTGCCCTGCAAGTATCAATCTATGACTGCTGCTGTTGAAAACCAATACCCGACGTTTCGAGGAAATCTCGAATGAATGCACAGGGAATAAAGCATTGAAGATGACTTAGTGTTAAACCATACGAACTGAATGCAACGAAATTCCAGTCATTGTGGGATACACTTTCTGGACCTATGCCTCATTAATAAGCTATTATTGGATAATCCATTCAGCTGTTTTATTTATTGTATTTAATTCACGCGACCAATTTCAAAATTCCATCTTCAGACGTGCCTGTGCTTGTCCAGCTTAACCGATACGTTTAAGTACTTAATAGGATCTAAAATGCGACCACATCTAAAAATTAGTACAACTGTAAGCATGTAATATGCCAATTCTTGTATACGGCCAATACGAATGTCAAAAATACATTTCCCGAAATCTCATGCCTGACTTTATGATTATCCCCGTGCTGTATGCACTGTTACTATACAACGTTGGAACTGGTAAACAGTTAAGACTAGGGTTGCAAATGAAGTATATTGGTTATTTAAGGTAGGAAAAAGTGTAATGTATCAAAATAATGTGTTATTTATTTTGGTTAATTATTTTGTTCAAAAAATATTGTTTATTGCTTTCAGCAGTATTTAAAAAATTACTGTCACTCTTAAACAGCTTCACAGTATCTTTGCTGTCAGGTGTAAATTAAGGTAAATAAATAATTCATATTTTTTCAAATTCGGAGACATTTTGTTTCTTTCGTTTTGTATATGTAGTGGGAGTGCCCAGTTCTCTAAAACTGCCTTCATCCAATATTAATTATTCATAAAGCTATAAAACCAAATACTCGAACTTTATTGCACTCAATCCGCCTCACATCAAAAGAATCTGAAACACACAAGGCAAGGTTCTGCCACGCTACAATGCTGCCACAACTGTTAGATCGCTGAGGTTGGCAGCAGTCGTCTCGTAAGACACTAAAATGTTGCTACTAGTGTCGATGTGTAACAAGCATAACTATGGAGGCCGTCTGCTAATACACCGTGAAATAATTAATCCACGGAGAGATGTTGACTTACTTTATATAGTCTAGCAGACTCATATGCGGTACATAGTAAATGCAAAGCAAGGAAATTAAGGGCTTCTCACTTTGTTTCAGTTGACATTTTGACATTGGCAATATTGACATTTGAGGTTAAGTTGCGTTCATAAACGAGTACTCAGTTCATGGTTCAGATCCGTTGCACACAAAATTATGATCTTTGTGCATAAGTTCGTAGCGTTTTTATTTTGCATGATGGTATTCAGGTTGCTATGTGTTTATTTGTCGATTGTCACATTTTATTTGTTTTTACTGTAGCTGTTTGAGTTTACATACTGTCATTTTGTCATCTGGAGGTAGTGAGTGGAGCTGTGGACACTAGAAAATGGAGTTCCAAGCGGAGTAATCGGAACATGTCTGACATATTCTTCTGTTTGATTTCAGTTGAGAGGTGACAACAGAGGTGGCAGCCAGAAGCATTTGAGCCGTGTATAGGGATAAGGCCGTTGGACAGGGTACGGCAAGAAAGTCGTTTTCTCGTTTTAAGGAGGATCGTTTTGACATTTGTGACTCTCCACATTCAGGAATACCTTCGGGGATTGCTGAAGATCGTTTAAACGCAGTGATCCACTATCATCCACGTCAGTATACTCGGGAACTGGCAAATTTGGTAAACTCTGATCATTCTTTTATATTGCGACATTTATATGCAATGGGGAAGGTTAAAAAACAGAGTGTATGGGTACCACCTGGTATAAGCCAAAACAAAATGATCAGCAAATGGTTATATGTGCATCTCTGCTTGCTCGCCATCAATTGGTTCGCGAACAAAACTGATTATACCTACCCCGTATCGTTACTGGTGGGGGGGGGGGGGGGGGAAATTGTGTCTTTATTGTATCATAAGGAAGAGGAAGGGATGGTTGAGCCCAGACAAAGCAGCAACTCGCCGTACAAAGACCAGCGCACATCCACAAAAGATAATGCTATGTATCTGGTGGAACAGAGAGAGTGCGATGTACTACGAATTGCTTCCCCGGGATGTAACCGACACTACTGACGTTTTTGTTATCAACAACTGAAATGTCTTGCAGAAGTAGTCCAAGAACGATTGCATGAAGTGATGCTACTCCATGACAACGGCAACCCGCATTCCGCTAGACTGACAAAAAACACTGTACAGGAGTTGGGTTGTGAAGTCATATCGCACCCACCTTGCTCACCTGGTTTTGCGTCCTCAGATTTTCACCTTTTCCGCTCTGTGTGGAACAAACTTCAAGGAAGTTCCTTTCCGGATGAAAATGCTCTCCAAACGTGGCTCGACGAGTTCTTTGCCTCAAAACCACATGATTTCTGCAGTCACGGGATCGAAAAGTTTCCCGATCTTTGGCAGGTTGTTGTAAATAGTGAAGGAGAATATATTCTACACGATTAAAGTCTCTGTTATGTGTATCTGTTATGTTTATTAAATTTATAGAAAACCGCTTCTAACTTATGCACCAACCTAGTACGATTAAAGTTCGTAGTCTTTTGATGATTTACCTAAAATGATTCCTAGAAAAAATCAAACTCCGTGAAATAAAGTAGTCTTACGTGCTTTACTGTTCTCACAAATTGCTCGACTTAACGTACAATACTTTATTACAAAGTGCAGGTGGAAATCCTAATTACGATCTTTCAGCAAACTCATAAAAAGTATGTGCTGCATTGATCTCGTTACGTACTAAAACCGTTTGGAGAAGATCCTAAGCGGAATGCGATTCTCAGTTACGTAACCCACAGTCAGTTGCAGGAGGTACTACTATACTTCGTCCATCAAAGAATAACGCTGATGTACACAAACACAAATGTGATGATTGATCTGCAGCCGTAGCAAACGAGGAATGGTATTGTTACGCTCTTGGATGTGAGTCCTCTTGTGTATTAGATATCTTATTACTATGTTACTGTAAATGAAACATTAAGATATCCTAATGAATTAACAACCATCACCGTTTTTGTTAATCATACTTTATTTCAAAGATCGTGTACAGTCGAAATCTTTAAACACTAGTTGTGCTCTCATTGTTGCTCTGCTGATACATACTATTACAATGGCTGACATTGCTTCATGCTCCGTGGGGAGACACCGTTTAATACTGGCTAGAAATCGGTTGTTCTTGATGCTTTACACAAGTTCTATGGGGAAAATCAGCTTTGAAATTTTCCGAGATATTATTTATTAACGTTACGGCGAATATCAAAACGAGACGCGTGGTTAAACCTGTAGCGTCGGAGAAGGGTAAGAATGTAGTACATGGATAGCTTTGGACCTAACTTTTTTCGTTCACTTCGAATACCTACATCGTTTAAACATAAAATTCATGAATTATTTGCTAATTAATACATGTTTAGTCATAAAATTTCTGAAAAACACACTTCTGCTTGTTTCTAATGAAACATCACACGCAACATTCCAGTTTTCATTGCAAATATAAATGCTTAATTATAGATATTTCATAAAATATTGTTTAAATGAAAGAAACATAAAAAATTAAATTTCTGGGACAAAATGAAAAATCAAATAGTCTTTATTTCGACTGTATTCATTGTTTTATACGATAGATATTGTCTCACACGGGCCAGAGTGATAAGCGTCATAGAAACATGAAAACAATTTTCACGACATCTGGCACACCTTTCAAATGGTGCATTTTTACCCACCGTACCACTCCAATCTGAGCTCAGATCAACTGATTTGAAGCCAAGTTAAGGGATTTATCGCGATAAATAACAAGACATTTAACCTGAGAACCGTACTGGCACGTAACTGCCGAATGCTGGCGGGCTGCAGGACAGCACGCCATAAAAGACGAGGAGAAAATCTGGCTTTAGGGTGGCTTCGTGTAAAATCTGTTGTTGATCACCTCGTCATCAACCTAGCAGATCACAGTTCCAGTGCTGAAACGTATTCCTCGGATTTGGATATGGAAGTATTTCAGAGATTACCAGACGACTGACTGTAAGTAATACCTACAGTCGCTTCGCTACTTAAGTGCACGGAGAAATCCCTGCAATACGCCTTTACGTCGCAGCGAGCTCACGCAGAAAAATTAGCCTATGTTTAAGTTAGGAGGTTTCATCATTCTTGTTTTTAATAAAATTACTATGTTAGCTAAGAACGAGTGCGTGTAATGATTTCCGTCAGGTCCCTAAGAAGCATTATGCAGGAGTTTTGCCTTGTACTGTTAGTCTCTTTTTACGCCGTAACTGCAATCTGTACTCATCATCACATGTTAGTTGGACCTGGCTGGCCAGTGATCTTCAGGTTAAATGCACCGGTAAAACTGGTATCCCGTATTATCACTGTGCGGGTAAGCACAGCATAAAACGAATCCTTGTTATCGTACTTGACTATCCTCGAAACAGCTTTGCTTCCGCTCCAAGTGAAACGAAACCCAATGGGATTCCAGCAAACGTGCAAGAATTCATAGAGTATTGTTTACATTAGGTTTACTCTTATGATGAACGCTGTGTACAGCCACTGGACATCCGGCACCGGTGCCACGTGCTAGGTTGCTGACAGCGTGGTGAGGCGTGCTGCGGGTGGCGTCGGCGGGCGCGTCAGGAGCCGCTACAATTAGCTACCGCTGCGAATTAATCCGGCTGCAGCTTTTAATTAAACGCGCGCCGCTGGATTTATTTTGGGGACGGGCCCACGGGTTACACCCCCACTCCCCCCTTGTCTCTCTGCGCGTTTTGCAGCTGCCGCCGGAATGTTCGGGAGGGGTCGTGTGGTCGCTGTCAGAGCCGTCGCTGAAACAATGCGTTCCACGGAAAGTTTCTCGACGCACTTTGTAATTGGCAGCGTCTCGACGTATGAGCGGTACGCTTTGTTGATTCACGCCACGTGGCCAGAAGTCTGTGGAACTCTCTACTGGACGCATTCTATGTGACATTAGTTTATACATCCAATACTATTTACTTGTGTATTTTATTGGCCTTATAACGACGCAAGAACAGTGTTAGGAACGGCGAAAGCAAGGTTTACACTTGCGGGAGAGGTTCTCGGAAAATTCAGTGTGTCTGTACAGGAAATCGCGTACAACACGCTAGTGTTAATAATTATGGAATACTATCTGACACATCTGGCATTGCCTGAGCATTCATTACGCCCCTTTTCTATTAGAAACGAAAACAAAAAATGAACTGCATCTGTAGTGCAGTATCGAAATTTTTTTTCCGATTATTCGTGAAAACATCTTTCACATTATAGCACAGACGTACAACAAAATGTGCATAATGTACAAATGTGTAAACACAATACAAAATTAAGCAGCATGATCCTGGACAGTTTCTGTACGCTGGTCGCGGCAGCTTCTCGTGTCTACAACGCGATTATGTAAACGCCTCTATTGCAACGTCTCGTCATAACTCTATAGATGGCTATTGTTTTCTCCTACAACCGATTGCACTTCACAGCTGAAAGCTGTCAAAAATGCCGCCAGGTGTCAGGGATTACCATAAGCTTATTCGACTGTAGGAATGCCTTAGTAATAAAGAATAAATTTATAAAAACTTCATGTATGATGCGGCAGTATTCCACGAATCTCAGTGGTTATGACATAATATCTCGTGAACTACGTGTGATACCACGATATAATTTTGTAGCTGCATTTAGCGACTTATATGGATATTGTCTTCAAAATGTATTGCGAATAGAGTTAGTAGCACAGAAGTCACAAATTTAAACGCCATGCATGATAAGGCAGTTTTTCACGCATTTCATTGTTTGTGACGTCATATCTCTTGAACTCTGATAGGTAGCTTTTTCTTACGCCCACAACGATTGTTGCTTGATACGAAGGGATATGTATACCAAGTTTGGTTGAAATCGGTCCTGTAGTTTAAGAGATGTGGTAAACACACACACACATACGCACACACACACAGAGACACACACACATACATATACATACATACAAACATCCATTTTTACAATATGTATGGTTTATAGTGGCCTTATTCCGCTGCAGCATTACGCAGTCCTTCAGTGAGTTCTCGCTCAGAGAATAGTACCGCATCACCTGGAAAGAACGCAGGTTACGCTGGTTTTAAATAAGTGTTACACTCTTTACAACCAGACAAAAAGCAGTGTTACGAATGGCGAAAGGAAGGCTTAAATAGCGGGAGAAGATCTGGGAAAACTCAGTTTGTCTGTTAAGGAAATCGCTTATAAGATGCTAGTACGAGCAATTACAGAGTATTGTTTCAGTGCTGTACTGTTACTGGATAATCATTCAGCCGTGTCATTGATTTTATTTAATTCAAATGCTCGATTCTGAAACTACACAATTTTATCTTCGGGTTATAGTTATTTGTTGTTTTTGTGAGCAGCCTTAGAATTTTTCCCTCCCCAGGTGGGATGCTAACCTCACTCAGGAACCCCTAGCCTGCAGGTAAATGTTTTTGTTCTTCACAATCTCGTTCCCTTAGGCGGGCTGCCTTCACTAGAGTGAAATCATGATGTATCAAGATAGATTAAACGAGACAGTCCTTATTAGCCCATGTCTAGGCGAACGCGGTGCAAAAGCTAGGAGTACTCATGATCGAATATACAAGAGAAAGGACGAAAAGCTTTAGGTATGAAAAGGGTGTGTTGTGAATTGGCAGGAGCCAATTCACGGGGTTTGGAGGAAGCCGAAAGGCACGCGTTTAAGCTCACGCAGGCTGGCGTGAGGTCTGGAACAGGTAAAGTAGTTATACTATCAAGAAAAGTACGTAGCTGCTGGAATACTTAACTTTAATCCATAATTGATGAACATCGGTCTGACTGTACATGCATCCCAAGATAAATAACAAATGATAATGGCGCCTTACTAGGTCGTAGCAAATGACGTAGCTGAAGGCTATGCTAACTATCGTCTCGGCAAATGAGAGCGTAATTTGTCAGTGAACCATTGCTAGCAAAGTCGGCTGTACAACTGGGCGATTGCTAGGAAGGCTCTCTAGACCTGCCGTGTGGTGGCGCTCGGTCTGCAATCACTGACAGTGGCGACAAGCGGGTCCGACGTATACTAACGGACCGCGGCCGATTTAAAGGCTACCACCTAGCAAATGTGGTGTCTGGCGGTGACACCACATTCCTCCCCCGCAAATCGGCGGACGGTTGTGTTACAAGGCTTCCGCCCGCCGTGGGGAGGACCCCATGTTGACGTATGCGACGAGGTGGGGAGCCTAACAACAGGCGAGGCTGTGCCACGCGCATCCTGCCATTCGGTCCGAGGGGAGCTAGGAAACGCCTTAAAACCTAGTCCAGCGTGCACGCCAACATGCGGTGTATGCGCCCGCAGAGAGAGAGGAGGGGCCGCAGAGTCGACCTCCATCGGGGCGAGGCACCCGACGGGCGAAGACGACATCTGGTCCGGAGCGGGCAAGAGTTCCATGTCGGAGGACAACTGGTCACGGGAAGCGATCGGCGGCGCGTGACTCAGGGAGGCGCCCGGCGGTTGCAGCGACGCGTCCACTGCGGGCGTCGCCGGCGGGAGAACAGGCGGCGGCGGCGGCGGCGGCGGCGGCGGCGGCGGCGCGTCGCCATGGAGCAAAATGGAAGGCAGCGTCGGTAACACCTGGGGCTGAGGCGAGCCAGTAGATGGGTCCCCAGGGCGCTGACCGGACGGCACCGACGCTGAAAGCAGACGGGGAGCGGCAGAACCAGTGCGACGACAGAGGCGCAGCTGATTGAGATGCCGACGCACCTCACCACAGGCCCCCAAAACCAGGTACATAGCGCGGCCGAGGCAGCGAAGAATGCGCCCTGCGAGCCAACGCCGTGAACCTCGATAGTTGCGATAGTATACAACGTCGCCTGGGGCAAAAGCAGGTGTCTGCCTCTGCACAGGAACCTGATGCGGCGGATGTAGCAAAGATATCAAGGTTCGATGAGGGTGACCGTGAAGCAACTCAGCCGGCGAACGACCATCGCGGGGCTGAGAGCGATACGAGGACAAAAAGAGAAATAACGCGTCCTCCCGAGAATACGACTCTTTCAACTTCAACATCTGTGACTTGAAAGTCCTGACCAAACGTTCAGCGGCACCGTTTGACTGTGGCGAAAACGGCGCGGACGTCAGATGTTGAATACCATTGGTCTTGCAGAATGACTGAAATTCTGCGGACACGAATTGTGGTCCATTGTCGGAAACAATAGTCTGTGGAAGACCTTCAATGCAAAAGATAGCAGATAACGCTTGGATGGTGGCAGATGACGTCGTGGAAGACATCCGGACAACAAAAGGAAAATTACTGAATGAATCTACCACAACCAACCATCGAGCATTCCAGAATGGACCAGCAAAATCGATGTGTAAGCGTTGCCAAGGGGTAGTGGCTTTCGGCCATGCAAAGAATTTCCGCGGTGGTGCGGATTGTTGTTCGGCACACGCCATGCAAGAAGGGCACATATTCGTAATCGCAGCATCGATTCCGAACCAAGTACAGTGCTGACGAGCAAGTTGTTTCGTTCGCACTATACCCCAATGTCCTTGGTGGAGAAGCCGTAAGACAGAGGACTGTAACGAACGAGGGACCACGACCCTGGACTGATCATTATCAGAACGCAACAGCAAAACACCACGTCGTACAAAAAGTCTCTCCTTGTGAGCAAAAAATCGGCGAACCAGCGGATCCTCGATCCGTGACTTTGACAAGGGCCACTGCGTAGCAACAAAACGCAGAACGGTAGCAAGGACAGGGTCAGCAGCTGTGGCTGTAGCTACACGACGAAAATCAATGGGAAACGATTCGATCACGCCATCGGTTTCCGAATCAATGAACATGCAAGTAAGTTCAGAGGAATCGAATGCTCTATCCTCAGCAACAGGCAAACGGGACAACGCATCGGCGTTTCCGTGCTTAGCAGTGGACCGATACAAGATATCGTAGCGGTACTGCGAGAGGAAAATAGACCAGCGAATGAATTTCTGCGCTGTACGTGGAGGTACAGGCTTGGTCGGATGAAAAAGCGACGTCAAAGGTTTGTGGTCTGTGATGATGGTAAAGTGACGACCATACAAGAAATCATGAAACTTTTTAACACCAAATACGAGAGCTAAAGCTTCTTTCTCGATCTGTGAATAATTTCTCTGTGCAGACGAGAGCAATTTGGATGCAAAGGCAATAGGGCGATCGTGCGAACCATCTTTGTGCGCAAGCACAGCACCGATCCCGGAATCCGATGCATCCACCATCAACAAAAGGGGTTTCTGGGGATCGAATGGCGTAAGGCAAGTATTGGAAAGCAACGCAGATTTCAACTGGGGAAAGGCGCGTTCGCATGCCGTCGTCCAGACGAACGGAACACAGTTACGGCGTAAGCGATGAAGCGGAGCTAAAATGGAAGAGGCATGTGGCACATATCTGTTATAGTAATTGAGTTTTCCCAGCACACTCTGTAGCTGCTTCAAATTCTGCGGCGAAGGCAAGTCTTGTATGGCACGGAGGTGCTCTGGACTCGGATGTATGCCTTGGGCATTGCCGGCCGCGGTGGTCTAGCGGTTCTGGCGCTGCAGTCCGGAACCGCGGGACTGCTACGGTCGCAGGTTCGAATCCTGCCTCGGGCATGGGTGTGTGTGATGTCCTTAGGTTAGTTAGGTTTAAGTAGTTCTAAGTTCTAGGGGACTTATGACCTAAGATGTTGAGTCCCATAGTGCTCAGAGCCATTTGAACCATTTGAACCTTGGGCATTGAGTACATGTCCCAAGTAGGGTAAGTCCCGAGCAAAAAACACACATTTGTCCTTCCGCAAGCGAAGACCATTTTGTCGCAAGCCCTGAAATAATGTTCTGAGATTGGCTAAATGTTCTTCTTCCGTCTTTCCGGAGATCACAATATCGTCCAGATAGTTTGCTGCAGTAGGGACCGACGCACAAACAGTTTGCAGATATTGCTGAAACAATGCAGGGGCAGATGCACACCCGAATGGCAGTCTTTTGAACCAAGATGCGTGTTAACCACCAAAACGCGCTGGGATTCTTCGTCCACCGGTATTTGCAAGTACGCATCCGCTAGGTCCAACTTCGGAAAAAAATTTACCCGGGCACAGTTTGTCGAAAAGATCTTCCGGGCGGGGTAAAGGAAAAGTTGCAGTCACTAGTTAGGGATTCACTGTTGCGTTGAAGTCCACACAAAGTCTCAATTTCCCGGCAGGTTTTGGCAAAATTACTAAGGGTGATGCCCAGAGAGAAGCCTGCACACGTTCAGTCACACCTTGTGATTCCAAATCGTGTAATGCTCCTGCGACCTCATCATGCAATGCAGCGGGAACAATGCGCGCTCTGAAAAATTTCGGTTGCGCATTGACTTTCAGTTCCAAATGTGCTTTATAGTTCTTAGCGCAACCAAGGCCCGGTGCAAAAATGTCTGCAAACTCTTCACATAGACGAGAAACACTGTCTGAAGGCACAGTCTGGTTCACTGAGAGGACCTGATTTACTATAGACTAGTTAAACAACTGAAATAAATCTAAACCAAACAAGTTCACTGCAGAAGAAGAACGAAGGACGTACAATGGCACAAGTTTTGTTTGTCCCTTGTATGTTGCAAGAAGGCTGCACTGTCCTAACACAGGGAGCCCGTGACCTGAATATGTAGTTAGCTTAACATTTGCGGCACGCAACGGAGGTGTGCCCAGCTGTTTGTACATGTCGTGATTGATTAATGAAACTGCAGCTCCGGTATCGAGCTGTAATGGTATCACGTTGCCATTAATGTCCAAGTTTACAAAAAGTTTATTGTCCTGCTGATGACAAGAGCGACTGTCTCGTGCAACTTGAACCGACACTGGTACAGAATCACTTGCGACATGACGTGATTTCCGGCGATGTCGACGCACACTTTTTGTGGGACGAACACAGTCACTGTTAGAGAGAGTGACACTGGGCGGAGTGGAATGAACGACCTGAATTTCCATGGGCGAAGGTTCACGAGCCTGAGGATCCTTGGTTCGATTCCGATTCTGGCGCGAAGCAAAGGGCCTGGAATGGTTGTGAGTGTCCGTTCTGAGCTTTTTCTGGCAAACACTTTGAACATGTCCTTTTTTATTACAGAAGAAGCAAATAGCCTGGTGTGACGGGCAATTCTCAAGCGAATGTCTAGTAGCACACCGCGGGCATGGTTTTAGCACTGCATGTGCTTGCTTGCGCGGGACACGTGGCGGAGAGCCCGGTGGCAGCTGCGCGGACGGGCGCGAGGGCTGTTTACTGTTCCGCGCAGCTCGCCTGGTGGGCCGGGTAACATGACACACGGCTGGCGAAGTTTCAAATGATTCCTGAGCAAAGTCAAGTGTGTCCTGCTGATCCAATATGTCCATCACTTGTTGAAGGGAGGGATTGACTAGTTTCAAAATCTGTTCCGGTATACGAACATCAGAAACGTTCTGTGCAATTGCATCATGTACCATAGTATCTGAATAAGGGAGGCCACATTGACACTCAAAAGCACAATCCCAAGTAAGGCCTTGCAAGGTTGCAACCCACTCCCTATTAGTCTGACCTGCCGTACGTTTTGTACGAAAGAAGGTATACCTTTTTGCAACTACTGAAAGGTGGCTACACTGAGCCACAGCGCCAGAGATCGCGCTAGAGAGTATTGTTCCGCCGCCTCCACTGGCAGTGATTCTTGAGATGTCGTGGTAGGCAGTGCTTGTTTAGAACTCGTAGTAGTCAGTGATTATTGAGATGTCGTAGTGGGCAGTGCTTGTCGAGGACTCGTAGTAGTCAGTGTGTGTTGAGATGTGCTAGTGGGCAGTGTTTGTCGAGATGTTGTTCCATGTTTTATGCAGTTGTTGATGGGATAGACAGCAGATGGTTCAAATGGAAATACTGTAATGATCAGAGTGCTTTTCGTCAATATATATGAAGGTAAAATATTCTGGTTTTTTTTTCATTATTTCAGTGTCTTAAATAATGCGTCATTACAGGTTCAGTCAACAAAGCATCTGGCTTGTGTTCTTGGATTAGAGTGTAATTCTGGTTCTCTTGAGTAATTATGGTATTTTTATTTTCTTTAATTAATTCAGTATAAATGATATTTAAAATTTCTTGTGTTATTGAAGAAGAACCGTGCCAGATGCGTACGTTGAGTCATACTTCCACACACAGAACAGTTACACTTGTGCTTTGGTTTCGTAGGTTTTATAGTTGCTGGGGACTTAATTAATTAATTGTGTTAATGAAAATTTCCATTTCATTCTTTGTTGTTGTTCTATGCAGTCAGATTGCGTAATAATACTAGTCAGGGCCAACCGTTTACGAGACTTCGTAATCGGACAGACAGCTACTAAATCAAAAAAATTAAAATTATTTGCATTATATTTTAATTAAGCCGCCATGCACGTGGCGACCGCTGCTTCGGATCGTCCCTTGGAGTTATTCTGATTGTAGAAATAGTAGACAGTAGGATTGTTGTAGTAATTTGTAGTTTAGTAATTGTAGTCTATATTGCATGTCTAGATTTGGTAATTGTCATTCTTCTAATGGTATTTTTTTTTGCAAAATTTCATTTCTGTTGTCTTGTCTACGGGTTTGACAATTAGTGCAATTATTTCAATTCTTCGATTAATCGTGTTTGAGGGAAGCATTTCGTGTGAATGGTATTGTTGGAGATAAAGTGTCATTGTGTGTAATTTTCATATAGTGACGAGTTTTGTATATTTTGTAAATGATTACGCGATCAATGAAAAAGGCAAAAATGATGGATAGTGAGAATGACGAAATTGTTAACATGGCGAACTCGCCAACAGAGGAAAACAGTATCATGAATAATGAAGTGGAAAACAATTTAATAAGTCGGGAAAATAGTCCGGAACCAATTCAAAATTTTTCTCAAACAGAAAATTCACAGAATACGAGATTAACGATAGAAGATTCTGAAATAGTATCGAACACAGATAGCTTTACAGCCATGACGAAAGAAGTTGGTTTCGCGGGAAATGTTAGGGGCGAAAAGAATTTCGAACCGGCTATTATGGAGCAGTTGATGGGTGCAATATTAAATTTGGGATCTGAATTAAAAACAGTGACAACACGGTTAGACTTACAAAGGGGAACAATGGAAACACGGTTAGACTCACTGGGATCACAGTTGGGATCACAAATAGGAACAATTAAAACAGAGACAGGAACAATTAAAACCGAGATGGGAACTTTGGGATCTGAATTAAAAACTAATATGGGAACAATGGAAACACAGTTTAAATCTGAATTAAAAACACAGATGAGGACAATGGAAACATGGTTAGGATCCGAATTAAAAACAGTGGAAACACGTTTAGAAACAGAGATGGGAACAATGGAAACACGGTTAGATTCACGAATAGGGACTTGTTTCAAAAACATGAAAGATGAATTAAAGAAAGAAATCAGAGAAGAAGTACAACCGATTTTGAATTCTCACAATAATAGATTAATTGCAGTAGAGATTAGACAAAGGGAACAGGATAGAGAACAGGAAGAAAGAGATCGCGTGATAGTACAAAAATTTTCAGAGTTAAATTTACAACGTACACACGATAAAGAAGAAATATTTGAGAGAATCGAGGAATCCGTACCAAATGACAGAATAAATAATCTAACACAACAATATGAACAGTTAACTACCAAATGTGTCAACACTGAAACCCGAGTCGCGACACTTACGGAAGACGTAAATAAACAGAAAGAAAAAATAGGTGACTTATCGGAAAGAGTTGAGGAGATTTCAGACAAATTGACAAATCTTAGTTTAAATGGGGACAGAGATTCAGACGATACAGCACCATTGCCATTTGCAGAAACCGAAGAGTACCAGAACATAAATAAGCATGTTGAAAATCAGGGAAAATTTAATGAACGCTTTAAAAGGGAAGTTGAGTCATTACAAAAGCAAGTTAAACAAATTGAAGGCGAAATCGTAGGAAAAGACAGCAAAAGAAATTTAGAATCACAGATACCAGAGGGGTTTGAAGAAAATAATTTGTTTCATTTACGGGATGCAACAAGAGAGCGCCAGGCGCGCGAACTTGACAATAATCGACATTCGGACTGGGACAGACGCGGTAGGTCTTTGTCGCCACGAGGCGGAAGCTTTGACTGTAAACACTTCTTGACTGTTCGGGAATTTAAGATCTTTCGTAATTCTAAGAATGAGATACATCCATGTGCATGGTTAGATCAATTTACGTACGCACTTCCGCCAAGTTTGCCACTAAGTCACAAACTGAAAATTATGTGCAGCTATTAATGTCCTCAGGGGATTCACTACACTAAGTGAATATGTGCCGTAGCGATCACAGGGCCCCGAGCTGTAGTGGTGCTATTTCCCTTTTAGTTTTCAGCACCGCTGCCTACTCTTTCACTATTCTTTGTATCTATAAAAACAATTCTTCTACTATCCATCTACCTAGACAGTAGGTAAAGAATAACCGGATTTGACTGTTTTACCCAAAAGTGACTTTGGAAATCACCGTTTGGACTTACTATATTTTCTGCAGCATTCATTCGTAATTTAAACGAAATCTTACCTGTTTATCTTCGTGACAATATTACTTCATATGCTGACGATATTCTTATTGCTAAACAATTTTGGAGTGAGCATAACAAAATTTTGGATTCATTATTACGTACTTTTGCAAGAGTTGGCATTAGTGAGAACTTGGAAAAATATGAATTTGGTCGTTCTCAGGTAAAATTTCTCGGTCACATTATTTCTACAGAAGGTATTCTTCCCGATCCAGAGAAGTTAGACTCTATTCGTAATTATGCTGTTCCTACCACAAAACGTGATGTTTGTAGTTTCCTTGGTGTCTGTAATTTTCTTACACGCTTTGTTATATTGGACAATTTGGCCACACCTCGTTTATGCAAATTATGTTAATAGGCTAAGTCGCCAACGATTTCTCACAGAGCACCGTTGTTTCCTATCATTCCAGCGAAATTAAAGAACATGGCTGCAGTCGATTTGTTCGGTCCAGTGGTTCGTTCTACTAATGGTTTTGCGTACATTTTCGTAGCAGTGGAATTGACATCAAAATATGTGTGTTTTACACCTTTACGCAAAGCAACAGCTCGTTCAGTATCTAATGCTTTCATCAAACATTTTCTTAAAGAAGTTGGTCATGTTGATAAGGTTATATCAGATAATGGATCACAGTTTCGCTCTAAAATTTGGCTTCGTACTCTACGGCGTCGTAAAATTAAACCAATCTTCATTTCACTTTTTCACCCTCAATCTAATGCTTCAGAAAGATGGATGAAGGAAATCAATAAATTGTGTCGTCTTTATTGTCATGAGAATCACAGAACGTGGGATCAGAATCTTCATATTTTTCAAAACATTCTGAATGAACTTCCTAATGACTCAACTTCTTTACCGCCTCTATTGATATTAAAAAACAAAACACCGACTAATCGCATTTCTGAAATTGTTCCTTTTCCGCCTTCACGGAAACTGCGGCATTCTGAAGTTGTCAACCTGGCTCTACGAAATATTGCATCTGCGGCTGCTAGAAGAGAAAAATCAGCGAAGCGTCCTGGTCGTTTAAAAACTTTGTCAGTTGGTCAGAAGGTATTAATTAAGTCCCACCGTTTGTCTCATAAAGGAAAAGGCTTGTGTCGCAAATTTTTTCTGCTTTATAACGGTCCATATAGGATTCGCAAAATTATACATGATAACACTGTTGAAGTAGAAACTCTTATATCTCGGCGCTCTAAAGGAATACATCATATATCGAAAGTTAAAATTTTTGTGGAATGACATACTTGTGAGAAACTAACAGCTACATGTAAACACGAAGAGAGTACAAGGATACCGCGCCGTGTTCCGGCGGCGGCAGATACTCAAAGCAACAGTGAAGTCTGCGCGCCGCACAAGGCAGTCGTTGACCGCAAACAATCAGTTTCTACGTCACGCGTCGACAGCTGATCGAGCGCTCAGTGCGAATGCACTGACAGACGTAAACAAATACACAGTCTAATTTCTCCGACTAAATTCTGTATAAAGCTATGGTGACTTTATAAATTATGTTATTAACGTTCAGTATTTTTCAGGATACGGTTGTGTAAAATATTTAAGACCTTCAGGTAAATTCTGTGTGTGTCCGACGTTAAGACGACTTACTATGGAGAAAATTTCAGGAAGAATGTAATTTCGAAGAAAAAAGTAATAAACTAAAATAGGTAACTGTTAATTGAGTTTATTTTTCAGGTAACATAATTCCACTTAGGTACGTACTTTAGACGTAATTTGCTGCTCGCGATTACGTGATTCAGACTTTGTGCTAAATTTCATGTTCTATGAATTTACTTGTGAAGCGACGTGCTTGCGTACATTTACTGATTTTGACAATGATTGATTAATGAACAGGCTTGTTACTTGTGTATATTATGCATCGCTTGGCTGCTATGCTTTTTCACTGACGTCGTATTTTTTTTTATGTGCCTGTTGTGCTTATTTATTTAAATTATAATTGTCACCTGATTAGTTGTGCTGTTATGTATGTAGGTTATACTTTGTGATTTATCTGCTTGCGCCTTCATGTTTACTTATTAAGATTACATATGAACATTTATTTGCTTATGCTGATATGATGCTAATGACTTGTTTATTACGTAAGATATATGATTGCTGCTGTGCGTATGGATTGCATATTTACACATTTCTGTTTAGTTGTCATAAGTACTCTTCATTTAAAATATAGCAATGCTGATGTACTATGTACGAACATAGAGTTTAGGTTACACTGTGGTATTAATTATAGATTGTTCGCTTGGCAGAGCCTCGTTGTAGGGATTGTGCTACGACGATTTGTTGACATTCTGTTCTCTACTGGTATATTTACTCACTATTGCATGTTTTGCTTACGCTCAGTGCCTTATATTTTTAAGATAAGAAAATGAACTGCTATAATTCTACGAACGACATTGGTACAAGAAACTTCATAGAAGTCACATGAGCTGGAGGTTTTATGGAAGCTGTATAAATTTATGCTAATAGGAAGGAAGCTAACGACATGATATACCAACACTAGGTTTAGACCATTGACAGTTATTACATTGCATTCTTCGTGAGCAATTGAAATAGGAAGTGATACTTGACACAAGAAATACTCCACATGTTTGCTTCTGTTTGCCATAATTCTTGAAGTGGTGTACACACTGAAATATCACGATTATTCACACATCGTAATCGTACTTAATTACCGAGAGTTGTTCGAACTAAAGGCTGTTAGAAGTCATGTATGCATTTCTTTTATTTAATGATGGACAAAATAAGCAAAATATATTTTATGATTCATAATGAGTAGAAGATTTTGGTCAGATGGATTACACAGAGGTTGTGTGTGGACACTGTGTCTTCGGATTGTATGGGATGCTGAATTGAAGTTTGCACTAGGATTTTGTCTGTACTTGTTCGAGGAGACTGACTAGAGGAAAGAGTTGTTATGAAAGTGAAATCATATTGGTGCTGAGGTTTATATGTATCGACGTATTGAAGAGGTATTATTGATGATAAGGTTTATATGTAGACGTAAGAGGTATTATTGAAATATTGAGATTATGTGATGCTGATGATTATTGGAGTTTTGGTGGATAAGAGGTAAAGTAAGTGAGGGGCATATTTTTTTTGTTGGTCTATATGGAACAAGGAGGATGAAGATGGCAGACTAGAACACTCAAGTAGAAGGAAGATTGTCTACACACACACTTTGTTAAATCACTAAGCAGTATAAACTTTTTTTTGGAGAGAGGAAGCATTTGCATATCTTGGCACACTGACAGTTGTTCAGCAACCGTACATTTGATCTGGCTTGGCAAACATTGGTCTTGACATGATGACTATGACATTGACTAACTATTATTGACTGTTATACATTGCTGCCACTACTACTTGATACACATGATGAACATAAAATTTCGACAGAATTGCATTTACACAGTTAACACTATTCAATTACACAGTAGCACTAATGTGGATGAAAGATGAGTGAGTGTGTTTTGTGTGTTTTCCTTTCCCTATCCCAAATTGGTACCAACCTATCTCCTCAATATTATTTTACTTGTTGTTGTGGCTTGCACTGACACTCATAAACATTATAGGTTTACTGTTATTTGTGTGCTGTAATAGTTAATATGACAATGACCTGATATCATTTGTGTGTTTATTATGATTTGTATGTTAGAAATGTTTAATTTCTGCTGATGAACTGTGTGATTAGTGATAGTGAACATTATGGACTGTTACTTACACTTTTTCTACGTGATTGGTGCCACTAGGACATGTTTCATTTCTGCTTATAAACTCTGATGAACAGTGGGATTAGTGATAGTGAATATTATGGACTGCGGTCTGCAGCTATTCAACATTACTGAGTGCCACTGATGGACTGCTTCTACTGAACAGATGTCACCTGTTGATGTCTGCACCTGCTCAACATTGCTGGTGCCACTAATGGAACTGCTTATACTGAAATGGTGTTACTTGTTGGTGTCTGCACCTGTTTAACATTGCTGGGTGCCACTGATGGACTGCTTCTACTGAAAAGATGTCACCTGTTGATATCTGCACCTGTTCAACATTGCTGGTGCCACTGATGGAACTGCTTATACTGAAATGGTGTTACTTGTTGATGTCTGCACCTGCTCAACATTGCTGGGTGCCACTGATGGACTGCTTCTACCGAAATGATGTCACCTGTTGGTGTCGGCACCTGCTCAACATTGCTGGGTGCCACTGATGGACTGCTTCTACTGAAAAGATGTCACCTGTGCTGTGTGCACCTGCTCAACATTGCTGGTGCCACTAATGGAACTGCTTATACTGAAATGGTGTTACTTGTTGGTGTCTGCACCTGATCAACATTACTGGGTGCCACTGATGGACTGTTTCTACTGAAAAGGTGTTACTTGTTGGTGTCTGCACCTATTCAACATTACTGGGTGCCACTGATGGACTGTTTCTACTGAAAAAATGTCACTTGTTGGTTTTTGCACCTGTTGACCATTGCTGGGTGCTATTGCTGGAACTGTCAACTACTTGTTTCTTGGGCTATGGAAAGCGTTTATGTGAATATTTGTATAAACTGATTTTTTGTGTATTACTGTTTGTGAAAAGTTATGAGACTCTTACCTGCACATATTCGTCATTGCTGACGCTATTGATTGAATTGTTTAACCACATGATACTTGCGTAAACTATTACGTAAAGTCACATGTATGAAAGAATTTGTATTGCTTACTGTATTTTATATATTAGGTTATTGAAAGGTCAGTGCAAAGCCAAAATTTTATCTAGTTATATGATATTTACGCATTAATATTATATTTTATTTTTGTCTGTATTTTTTTGACGAATTTGGTGGTATTTTCACCACCAATGCTGGCAAAAATACCATCAAATTCTAGCCCGTGGAGGAAGGGCATATGAAAGGTGGCTACACTGAGCCACAGTGCCAGAGATCGCGCTAGAGAGTATTGTTCCGCCGCCTCCACTGGCAGTGATTCGTGAGATGTCGTGGTAGGCAGTGCTTGTTTAGAACTCGTAGTAGTCAGTGATTATTGAGATGTCGTAGTGGGCAGTGCTTGTCGAGGACTCGTAGTAGTCAGTGTGTGTTGAGATGTGCTAGTGGGCCATGTTTGTCGAGATGTTGTTCCATGTTTTATGCAGTTGTTGATGGGATAGACAGCAGATGGTTCAAATGGAAATACTGTAATGATCAGAGTGCTTTTCGTCAATATATATGAAGGTAAAATATTCTGTTTTTTGTTTCATTATTTCAGTGTCTTAAATAATGCGTCATTACAGGTTCAGTCAACAAAGCATCTGGCTTGTGTTCTTGGATTAGAGTGTAATTCTGGTTCTCTTGAGTAATTATGGTATTTTTATTTTCTTTAATTAATTCAGTATAAATGATATTTAAAATTTCTTGTGTTATTGAAGAAGAACCGTGCCAGATGCGTACGTTGAGTCATACTTCCACACACAGAACAGTTACACTTGTGCTTTGGTTTCGTAGGTTTTATAGTTGCTGGGGACTTAATTAATTAATTGTGTTAATGAAAATTTCCATTTCATTCTTTGTTGTTCTATGCAGTCAGATTGCGTAATAATACTAGTCAGGGCCAACCGTTTACGAGACTTCGTAATAGGAGAGACAGCTACTAAATCAAAAAAATTAAAATTATTTGCATTATATTTTAATTAAGCCCCCATGCACTACATTGACTGATTCTTTGAAATATGCATCTAATGCCGACAAAATTTCGTCGTAGGACAGAGTTGCTACGTCGCGTCGGGGAAATACACTCCTGGAAATGGAAAAAAGAACACATTGACACCGGTGTGTCAGACCCACCATACTTGCTCCGGACACTGCGAGAGGGCTGTACAAGCAATGATCACACGCACGGCACAGCGGACACACCAGGAACCGCGGTGTTGGCCGTCGAATGGCGCTAGCTGCGCAGCATTTGTGCACCGCCGCCGTCAGTGTCAGCCAGTTTGCCGTGGCATACGGAGCTCCATCGCAGTCTTTAACACTGGTAGCATGCCGCGACAGCGTGGACGTGAACCGTATGTGCAGTTGACGGACTTTGAGCGAGGGCGTATAGTGGGCATGCGGGAGGCCGGGTGGACGTACCGCCGAATTGCTCAACACGTGGGGCGTGAGGTCTCCACAGTACATCGATGTTGTCGCCAGTGGTCGGCGGAAGGTGCACGTGCCCGTCGACCTGGGACCAGACCGCAGCGACGCACGGATGCAAGCCAAGACCGTAGGATCCTACGCAGTGCCGTAGGGGACCACACCGCCACTTCCCAGCAAATTAGGGACACTGTTGCTCCTGGGGTATCGGCGAGGACCATTCGCAACCGTCTCCATGAAGCTGGGCTACGGTCCCGCACACCGTTAGGCCGTCTTCCGCTCACGCCCCAACATCGTGCAGCCCGCCTCCAGTGGTGTCGCGACAGGCGTGAATGGAGGGACGAATGGAGACGTGTCGTCTTCAGCGATGGGAGTAGCTTCTGCCTTGGTGCCAATGATGGTCGTATGCGTGTTTGGCGCCGTGCAGGTGAGCGCCACAATCAGGACTGCATACGACCGACGCACACAGGGCCAACACCCGGCATCATGGTGTGGGGAGCGATCTCCTACACTGGCCGTACACCACTGGTGATCGTCGACGGGACACTGAATAGTGCACGGTACATCCAAACCGTCATCGAACCCATCGTTCTACCATTCCTAGACCGGCAAGGGAACTTGCTGTTCCAACAGGACAATGCACGTCCGCATGTATCCCGTGCCACCCAACGTGCTCTAGAAGGTGTAAGTCAACTACCCTGGCCAGCAAGATCTCCGGATCTGTCCCCCATTGAGCATGTTTGGAACTGGATGAAGCGTCGTCTCACGCGGTCTGCACGTCCAGCACGAACGCTGGTCCAACTGAGGCGCCAGGTGGAAATGGCATGGCAAGCCGTTCCACAGGACTACATCCAGCAACTCTACGATCGTCTCCATGGGAGAATAGCAGCCTGCATTGCTACGAAAGGTGGATATACACTGTACTAGTGCCGACATTGTGCATGCTCTGTTGCCTGTGTCTATGTGCCTGTGGTTCTGTCGGTGTGATCATGTGATGTATCTGACCCCAGGAATGTGTCAATAAAGTTTCCCCTTCCTGGGACAATGAATTCACGGTGTTCTTATTTCAATTTCCAGGAGTGTAATTTCACTATCACACGGTACGTGGCCACTCCGACGCAAGAAAGGAGAAAAGGCTGCCGCTCATTACCTTGTATTCTGTAGGCGGCGAGATGGAATCCAAATTGGCGTGACCACTCCGTCCAGCTTTCCAGTGCCGCATCAAAAGGACGAAAAGGTGGTGCAACTGCGTGTTGTGGCTGCGTTAGCGGTGGAGTGGCGGCTGCCGCATCGTTTTGCATTGCACGTTGACCCTGAACGAGCTGTCCAAGGGCATCCAATAAGGCCTGCGTCTGTGGATTCTGCAAGCGATAAAATTCGGACAGTACATCTGGAGATTGTGGCGATGCCATGACACAAGTAAAATAGGAATATCAATACGAACGCAAAATTCTCGTCGCCATATGTTGTGAATTGGCAGGAGCCAATTCACGGGGTTTGGAGGAAGCCGAAAGGCACGCGTTTAAGCTCACGCAGGCTGGCGTGAGGTCTGGAACAGGTAAAGTAATTATACTATCAAGAAAAGTACGTAGCTGCTGGAATACTTAACTTTAATCCATAATTGGTGAACATCGGTCTGACTGTACATGTATCCCAAGATAAATAACAAATGATAATGGCGCCTTGCTAGGTCATAGCAAATGACGTAGCTGAAGGCTATGCTAACTATCGTCTCGGCAAATGAGAGCGTAATTTGTCAGTGAACCATTGCTAGCAAAGTCGGCTGTACAACTGGGCGATTGCTAGGAAGGCTCTCTAGACCTGCCGTGTTGTGGCGCTCGGTCTGCAATCACTGACAGTGGCGACAAGCGGGTCCGACGTATACTAACGGACCGCAGCCGATTTAAAGGCTACCACCTAGCAAGTGTGGTGTCTGGCAGTGTCATCCCAGGGTGAATGTGACAGGAGGCAGTACTACGTGCAGAACGTCACTGTTTAGCTATGATGTTAAAGTATTAGATACTAAGGAGAAGAAAGCATTCCTAAAATATAAAGCCAGTCAATGTCAAGACGATTATACAGGGTATTAGATCGTTTGTAATGGGTGAACTCGGATATTTGAAAAATATAAGATTTACTGGAAGCGATATTCGAAAGATGTAGAATGGGAACTTTGTGGATCACAAAAGAATGGATGGTGAATCCTCCAAAAGCACAAGGATATTAATGAACACATTCAGATACACAATGTGAGCAAAATTCAATGGGAAAATAATTTTAAATTACAGTATAATGACGTAACAAACGTGCAAATTGACACTACTCGTCAAAGCGCAAGAAATGACAACCACATAGACTTCTCATTGGAGGGAATATCCACTGCAATAAAAACACTTAGAGAGAGAAAATCTCCAGGACTAGATGGCATATTTAGGGAATTAATAAAAAATTAAGGTGGCAAGTATTATATCAACAGCTTTATATTTTATTTAACGGTATGATAATGGAAAATAGGGAATCTAGAGAATGGAAATAAAGTATTACAATTCCAGAGTGTAAAAAAGGATATGAACAAGTAAATACTGGAGAAATGCCCTGCTTAACACCACCTTAAAACTTTTAACATCAGTAGCTAGAGACATAAGGCAGAATGATATAGAAATAGCAGATGAATAGCAAGGATTCGGGGAAAACAGGAGCAGAATAGATGCTACATCCGCTTTCAAACAGATTGTGGAGAAATTCATAGAATTTAATAATCCAGCCTACCTGTGTTTCGTTGACTTGTCAAAGGCCTTTGATAGGATCAGAAAAAGCGTATAATTCAGATCTTAACAAACAGGAGAGTACTAGAGGGTTTAGTGAAAATGATGGAAGATATATCTACAGGTAAACAAACGAGAATTAAAACATAAAAAAGGATCCACAGATGAAATCATACTAGATAAAGGAATCAGACAAGGAAACTCATTAATACCAGTCCTGTTAAACTTATTAATGGATCATACCACTGATCCCAAAAGAATGAAACTGGCAAATATTATATGATGATGCTGCACTTATAAGAAATAATATGGATAATTTATTAAGGTTACTTCACCAATGTAATAAAACAGCTAAGCAATATAACATGTAAATTTCATCTAAAAACTAAGAATACGGTAATATCAAAAATACCTGAACAAAGTAGATTAGAAGTAGATGGCGCGTCAATTGAGCAAGTGATGAGCTTTAACTATCTAAGGAGATGGTACCAAACGGTTACTACTAGTGCAGTTGCTCTTCTAAACAGAAATCCATACAAGCAAACCAGCTGCATCTTTACTTGTGGTTACTCGCACCTAAGGTACTAGGGCTACGCGAGACTGTAGTTTATAGAGTATAGTTCGATGTAGTCTCAGGATCGGGCCGCAGATGTCTGCTTTCATTCCCCACAATTAATTCGCTCCAAATAATAACCTGTATCTGTGATATTGCATCAAATAGTCTTTGCACTGGTTAGAACTGTGAGTTGGTAAAATACACAGAAATACGAAATAAATGTTAAATGAATAATTTAATTAAATGGACTTTATTCTAACGTCTGTAATTGATGTAGACAACATAAAATTATGCTGAATAACTTTTTTCAAGAAAGAGTGTCTCAAATAAATGGGAAGTGGTCTTACGATATTTCGTTAAAATACAGGTAGGAAATATCCTGATCAAATGGAATAAAGTTACATTGAGAGTATTACGAAAATTATAGTAAAATCCCCAAATTAAACTGTAACCAAAGATAGGTGAAAAGTAAGTCCATTTCGTGATCACAATACACGAAATATTCCCCAGCTCAAAACAGTTCAGAGTTCAACATGATGACTTACAAAGCAACACATGTAATACAAACAGTGGTAACTCATGCTCTACGTATCCTCAGTTCCATAACACAAGCAGAAAAAGTCCTACACTGGAGCGCATTCAAGCCTCTCAAAATATATGTCCCTTCAGGAGTTAAAATATGTTAGCGGCCATTGATGGCCCAGAATAAATTACCTACATGATCGAATACCATTCGTTACCACAGGCAGGACTATCTCCTTCAAGCACAAAAGTAAAAGTGACCAGAATCACTACTTTCAGCTCGTCGTTCAAAGAGTCCCAGTCTCCACATGACTCCCATAGTTTATCACTACTGTCTACTTTTCCATTGGATGAAGGCCTTCCCCACAAAATACATCTTTTTTGTTTTATAGTCATGATTTGATTCAACTTGACCACTTCCTGGGCTAAACTAAGATAAGTTTAAATAAATAAATGTTATAAACACTTGGCCACACTCAAGTAATCTCCAGTAATTATAAACAGCCGTTTGTTCATAAATAAATAAGCCAACATTCTTGCGCAATTGCGCTCATGATAAATGACAACAGATTGTTGTTAAATATTGTTTAAACAATTATTCACGCCTGCTTGTCAGAAGCGTCTTTTGACACTATTTTCGGTAATGGTGTCGCCTAATACATGAGACTGGCCGCTTCTTAAATTACCAAGATTTTTAAACAGTACTTACACTCATTGTTTAAATAAAGCTACTGGCAAAATAGTAAACAGCTCATTAAATCACTACATAAATATGACAAAGTATGAGATATTCATGCTGCATTAATTTGCTTTCTAACTGACAAACATTTGAGTAATAAAAAATTTATAAAAGACGTCATAAGTCAATACATAAAATAGACACAGACAAGTGACTTTCAAGGTTAATAGCTATTGTGCAATGCTATCATATGAGATATCGTTGTTAAAATAGCATGAAGCGTTTAAAAGTTATAAATTTAGAGGTTCATTGTGAAATATTAACTTCTTTAGTTTTAAAGATGTTGAAAACATTGTTGTGTCATTTGTTGCACCTCATTTTTCTCAGATCGCAGATGTGTTCAAATGTACAGTGGAACCTTGCATGTTGTTGTTGTTGTTGTTGTTGTGGTCTTCAGTCCAGAGACTGGTTTGATGCAGCTCTCCATGCTACTCTATCCTGTGCAAGCTTCTTCATCTCCCAGTACCTACTGCAACCTACATCCTTCTGAATCTGCTTAGTGTATTCATCTCTTGGTCTCCCTCTACAATTTTTACCCTCCACGCTGCCCTCTAATACCAAACTGGTGATCCCTTGATGCCTCAGAACATGTCCTACCAACCGATCCCTTCTTCTAGCCAATCGGGAGGACGACGGTTCAATCCCGTCTCCGGCCATCCTGATTTAGGTTTTCCGTGATTTCCCTAAATTGCTTCAGGCAAATGCCAGGATGGTTCCTGTGAAAGGGCACGGCCGATTTCCTTCCCCATCCTTTCCTCACCCGAGCTTGCGCTCCGTCTCTAATGACCTCGTTGTCGACGGGACGTTAAACACTAATCTCCTCCTCCTCTTCTAGCCAAGTTGTGCCACAAACTTCTCTTCTCCCCAATTCTATTCAATACCTCCTCGTTAGTTATGTGATCTACCCATCTAATCTTCAGCATTCTTCTGTAGCACCACATTTAGAAAGCTTCTATTCTCTTCTTGTCCAAACTATCTATCGTCCATGTTTCACTTCCATACATGGCTACACTCCATACAAATACTTTCAGAAACGACTTCCTGACACTTAAATCTAAACTCGATGTTAACAAATTTCTCTTCTTCAGAACCACTTTCCTTGCCATTGCCAGTCTACATTTAATATCCTCTCTACTTCGACCATCATTAGTTATTTTGCTCCCCAAATAGCAAAACTCATTTACTACTGTAAGTGTCTCATTTCGTAATCTAATTACCTCAGCATCACCCGATTTAAGACGACTACATTCCATTATCCTAGTTTTGCTTTTGTTTATGTTCATCTTATATGCTCTTTTCAAGACACTGTCCATTCCATTCAACTACTCTTCCAGGTCCTTTGCTGTCTCTGACAGAATTACAATGTCATCGGCGAACCGAATCTTGCGTAGCAACATAATTCGTTTCAGAATCTTACTATCGGTACGAAACACTCGTTAAGTGAAACAATTGATTCCAATAAATTAATATAAAATACGATAATGCGTTCCGTGCATAAAAAATTCTAAAATTTTATCTTATTCACGCCATTTATTCAAACAAAATTATACATACGGTATTATCTACTTCATTATTCACGATAAATATCTAATTCTTTTTTACTAGGAAGCTATCTATAGTCTTTTATTCTTTGCTTACGCTTCAACACTTGGCGAAAATGCGACACAGGATTATCGCCAAAAAAATTTGTAATGCACGTAACCACTGCTTTGTTGGTGCAATTATTTTCAACATAAGATGCAATCGCCTTCTCAGAAATGATGTTCTCGTTAACAGTGCCGCCTTGTCGCCTTGAAATTTCATTTTCTTTATCCATGTAAGGAGCAATCTTTCGACATCGTCCAGAATACGAAACCGTTGTTTAGATACGCTTGTTGCACCCTTTGAAGCCTCTGTCTCCTTAACCTTGTCCTTGTTCTTGAGGATAGTGCAAATAGTTGGTGATTTTATGTGTGTGTTAAATCAGCAACGCTCATACCAAATTCACGTTTTTCAATGATTTTACCTTTCATTTCTAAGCTCATTTTCTTTCTCATATGGTCTTCTTCTTGCGGCTTTATTTTCGGTCACATTTCTACGAACGTTATTAATATTTGCACACAAAAATACACTGTGTAAAGTTTAGAAAAATGTGTGGCCACACGCTGCACTAAGATGGTAGCAGAAAGAACGCTTACACCCAGACTGCAGTTCGTACTGAAAACATTGTTGATATGCCGCTGCCGACAATGGAAGGTAGCCGGCCGCGGTGGTCTAGCGGTTCTGGCGCTGCAGTCCGGAACCGCGGGACTGCTGCGGTCGCAGGTTCGAATCCTGCCTCGGGCATGGGTGTGTGTGATGTCCTTAGGTTAGTTAGGTTTAAGTAGTTCTAAGTTCTAGGGGACTTATGACCTAAGATGTTGAGTCCCATAGTGCTCAGAGCCATTTGAACCATTTTTTGACAATGGAAGGTATTCATATTGTTGAACGTTTCTCCCACAGCGCGCGAATGGCTTGTGATGTCAAAAGAAATTGTCGCCACACGTTATGCGACACATAGCTCGTTAAGCGAGTCATTTTTCTAGAATTTTTTCGCATGTTACACAAATAGTGCGCTATGGGAGGTGCTCGTTATGAGTCCACTTTATTTGATTGTAAATTATTATAGATTCTCAAAAAGCTGTAAGAAGCCGTCCTTCAGTTTGACAGTCCGTCAATTTTGGTGGCTCTTGTGCACAATGGCCACTCGGGCAACAGACGTCCAAATTCACAGTAGTGGGGTTTATCAATTTTCGGCAGCGCTGCTCGGTCGCTTAATCATAAAAATTACTGCATATTAATTAAATGCCAGAATAAACAGAAATCATATAAGTTTATGGAGAAGTTAGAGTCACCTTGATTTTGCTCATTTGAAATCACATTTTGCTTTGAGCACCTTCTTCACAGCACTGCACTAACAAAAACAAATCACATGATCGATGTTCTGGCGTCGCAATTCAGATCGTTCGCAGTCCAACTGTCTCTACTTGGCCATGTACAATGTCGAAACATGCGTCAAACCGCAGTCACCACCGGCGCTAATGGTCGATAGCTGTCGAAATTCGACTGTGGTGTAGTTACCAGCAATCATAAAATTTCCCGTATCCCCATAGATCAAGCACTGAACGCCCTCCCCAGTGAAATCGATACATTCACAAATAGCAAAAACTGATTTGTAGCGTAGGCAAAACACTCGATTCAGCTCAACGTTTCAAATACTCTGTCCCACTAGAAAACACGTCTTTCATGATATGAAATTTGTTCAACACCGGGTAAATCAACTAAATCTTTATCATTTCTTTACAGTTTTACAGCGTCTAACCAGTAACTAAAAGAATTATTCTACCCTGAGCAGACAGCGCCAATTTAAGTTTCATTTTAATTCAATGGATGGCTGGATGGTACATTCAACAAACGCTCACTTAGATTTGCACTACACTACCATTTATCTTCAGAATTTTACATACATAAATCTACCCGAAACCCTTTCAAAATAACATATGTCATACAATAAACTCGGGTAGTATACCTCCAAAAACTTGGCTCATACTTTGGGCGTAACCCGTTGTTATACTCTCAGAAGCAATTAATATTTTAAAGAGGTCTGATGACTTCCGCGCACTAAATTTTTTGCGAACAATAATTATATATGACATCTAGAACACGAGAAACTCATCCAAAATACTAGAGGTAAGACATTAATTTCCGCCAAAATCTTATGTACGGTACGACTTATATTTGTCACTTACGTAGATAACGGGATTAATTACTTTCTGCCGACCTCCGCACACCTAGATTTGTGCGGCCAGTATATAGGCCAGTATGTACTCCCCCTAAAAATTCTTTTATCTACACATGAAAATACAGTTACTTGCACTTATACACACTACGTTCTTCATTTTGAAGGTACAACCCTGTCACCGTTTCTTCTTATAGCGTTTTTATCGTCAGTGGGGATAATTTTTAAAACTCACCTTTTTGCGTGTTTTGAACCACTGAAACTCAAGGCCTCTTTCCTCATTCATCAATGGACTCTTACGTTTAAAGGCAAAATTTGTGACAACTGCTGGAATATCATTTTTAGTTTCGAGAGACGCGCACTTTCTTTCTTCGTCAACATCGTTCACTTCACTTACAGCCTGTGAATCTTTAATTTCACCACTCCCTAAACATTTTTCCCTCAAAAGATCACTTGTAAATAGGCTGTTTAGGTTTTCTTATTGGTAACGCCACGTAGCGCTCTGTATGAAAATCACTGGCTTTGCACGTGTGTTAATAATTCAGCAAGGGACTGGTTGACAGCATTGCTGGTTCTAAGGACAATTCCAAAAACTTTGTGGGTGCACAAGTAGTGGTTTATGGACTTGCTATATTGTCCGCAAGACTCTTCGATGGTGATTGTGCACCTGCACAGTCTCAACAGATGGCTGCTGGCCGTCTCTACAAGGACTACAGTGTGTCTGCATCTTTGATGGGCCACCAATACCATTATTTCTACAAGGCCTGCAGCGGGTCTGCACCTCTGGTGACCCACCAATACCATACTCTCTACCAGGACTACAGTGGGTCTGCTCTGTGATGACCTACCTACCAATATTCTTCAAAACTTCAACTGACTCTGCTGTGGGTTTGCTCTGTTATGGCCCATTACCTGTCTGCATGTCAAGAGTCAGCACTGTCTTTCCGTTGGAAGGACAACACTACTTCTTCAAGACTGCATGGAAATCCACTACTTCCGTGTGCATGTTCTTTTACTGCTCAGACTTTGAGAAAAACACTGCAATTTTACTGTGATGAATGATCAGGACTGTCTTTATGGACAGTGAGAAAATTTTAGCTTTCGACCAACATTGTATCAATAAGTGTGTACATTTGATTTCTTTGTTATTGTAATTGTGATTATGAAAAATTTTTTCAAATCTGTATTGGCCACTGCCCAAAACAATTTGTAAAATTTTTTTGTGGGGAGCATGGGGGCTATGTAGGTAGGCTGTTTAGGTTTTCTTATTGGTAACGCCACGTAGCGCTCTGTATGAAAATCACTGGCTGTGCTATGTGCAGTCTGTGGCTGGTTAGCATTGTTGTAATATTCGCCATTGTAGTGTTGGGCAGTTGGCTGTTAACAGCGCGTAGCGTTGCGCAGTTGGAGGTGAGCCGCCAGCAGTGGTGGATGTGGGGAGAGAAATGTCGGAATTTTGAAATTTGTAAGACTGGATGTCATGAACTGCTATATATATTATGACTTTTGATGACTATTAAGGAAAATACATTGTTTGTTCTCTATTAAAATCTTTCATTTGCTAACTATGCCTATCGGTAGTTAGTGCTTTCCATAGTTTGAATCTTTTATTTAGCTGGCAGTAGTGGCGCTCGCTGTATTGCAGTAGTTCGAGTAACCAAGATTTTTGTGAGGTAAGTGATTTGTGAAACGTATAGGTTAATGTTAGTCAGGGCCATTTTTTGTAGGGATTTTTGAAAGTCAGATTGCGTTGCGCTAAAAATATTGTGTGTCAGTTTAAGCACAGTCTTATATAATTTTTCTAAGGGGACGTTTCACACATTCAATGTCCTTTCCTTTTTCGTCCATGTTGATGGGACACAATTATGTCAGACCAACCCTCAATTTCATGATCTGTTCCTATATTCTCCTGATCTACCTACAAATTATCTACAGCATCTAAACATTTCGCTGTATTCGTCGTTTTATCGTCCTCATAAGCATCGAATATACTCTCTGCTTCCTCCGTATGAATGATATCAGTAGCTGCAACATTCTCACAATTAACCATGCAACTTCAAACTTCGTCTCTCTTAAACAAATCATCACTTATTTCTGCTACAAACCTTACCACAACTCACTGCGTTAATACAGACCTATAACTCATAAGCTCCTTTACTTAAAAAAACAATTTCATCCGTTGTTATGTTATAGAAATCATCACCAATAACTCCGTCAACCTCCGGCGATGTATCAAATACGTAAATTACCGCTACTGCATAGTTCCAAATTGGAATTCACAGTTCACTCGAACTGCCCCAATCTCAGGTCTACGTCTGTCTCCATTTCATTTTCTCTACTCTCAAATGTATCTGCCTCTTTATGCTTTCACATACCGTGTAACACATTTTTGTATTCATTCTTTCACTTCAACTTGTATTTCAAGCTTTCATCTAGAGACATCCATTCACTTCCATCAATAAAAATAAGTGCACAAATTCCTTGACGTCTAAATCAGCAGTTTCAGCCTTCGCAACATCAGCACCTAAAACATCTCATTTACTTCTCTTTAACCATAAATCATCCACTTCTGCCGTTACATAATAAAACTTGTCACCAGCGAGCGAGATTATTGCTAGACCGCCTTTACGGATACCTCCGCATACTTCCGTTGGTACACCACAAAAATCATCTCCAGTAGACGAAGCTACAGTTTCGCTACCTTTACAGATAGCTTCACCTATTTCCTCTGATACAAAACCCTATATATTACTTTCATATATATTATTATGGTTGTTGCTACTGACTAATACCTCATAAGAATACGTCACACATTCCACCTCCATCAAATTCAGGTCCACCTCAGGCCCTCTCCTAATCGCAGAATTTTCCATCAAACATGCACCCATTCCTTCGTTCACTTCCCCTCCACAAAATAGATTTCCTGTGTCGTCTTGGTGGTTGCTCTGCTTAAAATTATTCCCCAGTTTATTTTTATTTTTTATAACCTCCATGTCCCCATCATTTGTCATTTGTGGCTTCTTTGCTGAATTTTCAACACCCACAGAATTTTTAGAATAACTTGTGCTTTTCAACGCCGGTTTATCTTGCCGTTTCTGGACCTGAGATCCTCAAAACTCTAATTTCCCGACCTCGTATCCTGGCGTTGCATTTCGTGAGTCTCCTGCCCTTCAGATCTTCTTTCCCGCTCTTGATTTCGGTTATGGAATATGCCGTCACCATTACCGCTTTGAAAATTGCCAGTTTAATAATAATTATGATAGCCGGCCGAAGCGGCCGCGCGGTTCTGGCGCTGCAGTCTGGAACCGCGAGACCGCTACGGTCGCAGGTTTGAATCCTGCCTCGGGCATGGATGTGTGTGATGTCCTTAGGTTAGTTAGGTTTAACTAGTTCTAAGTTCTAGGGGACTAATGACCTCAGCAGTTGAGTCCCATAGTGCTCAGAGCCATTTGAACCAATAATTATGATAATGTGATCCTTATGATTCCTATTGTGGTACCCGTTTCAGTGTCTACTGTTCCCATTTGTAGCTTGAATTTCAACGTCCGTTCAAGTTTCTCGATAAAATCTAAAAACTCGTCAACACAATTTGTCGCATTGGGGACAATGTACCATTGTAAAAATTCCCGCAATCGCCTCTTGAGCGTCGTAATCTCCGTCAACACTTCCGGCGGAAGATTTATATGCGTCAGTTTAGTCAGTTCACCCACACAGAAATCCTGTATCAACCCACTTCCGTGTTTGAAACTTGGCCCATTTCTGAACTCATCCTGAAGTCACTGAAACCTGGTAGTCAAGGAAGGCACGGTTCGGTTACGATTGTGGACTGGGCCGTCATCAGTTACTGTTGGTTCCCTTTTGCAACTACACACATTTATTTTAAAACGGTGCTTCCAGACTCAGTAATAAATAAAGATATCACACGTTATCAATGAAGGAATAAACAACTGTGTAATTAATAGAGCTTTCCGTGCTTTGCAATTTACCAAATGAGCATAAAATACAGACACAGCAAATAATGTTTTAAAAACAAGCCAATGTTATCCCTATTAGAATTCTAAGGCAAGTAATTACAGTCATGGCTGAAGGCCTTTAACATCAAGAACGGCAATTAAAAAAATGTAACAAACATACTGTAAAACAGCAATGCAATAGCAAAGGTTAATTTAAAAAGACAGCTAACTGATCACCAAGCGGGTGAGACAAAATGGTGGTAAACTTGGTAGCACAACCGTTTAAACCTGCTGGAACGTCAAGAATGGCAATTATATAAAAAAATTAGAAACATATACTAAAACAGCAAGTACAGTAATGAAACACAAGGGCCAGTCACAGACGGTGCATCAGGAATCGACCTCTGAGTAGGTCCGGCAACAAACACTTCCGCGAGCGATGAGATAGGCAGCCAAGCGTTGCATTCACTTCACAAGATGGTAACTCAGACTAGTGGCAGTCTAACGAATGACTAATGATAATCTTGCTGAGGCTACCTGACGTCGAATAAACCAAATGCAATGATGGAACAATACGTCAAAGCCGGAACCAGCGGTCTGGAATCCGCCCGCAGAATACTGTGCTTAGAGCGCCCGGAACCAACCAACCTGCAATCAAGAAAGCTGTCAAAACTACACGCCTCACTGGACAGCAGCTGCAAGGCTAGGAAACTTACGCTGCCGTTACATACACTAACCCCCAGGGCAGGTAACTGGGGCGTTAGCGGCCACGAGGTAGGAAAAATACCGCTGGTTTAACATCACAAATAGTAACAAACTTAACGCAATAAATAGTAATTAGAAGTCCAGGAAAGTTAATCAGATCCGCCTTCCACCAGCACTCCACTCGCTGCTGCTCGCCTTGGCAACACTACAAGCAGCAACACGAACCCAAGTCACTGGAGAATCGCGAGATCTCACAATGGTGGAGATCTCTACTTGAATCCAAATGCACTCAAAGTTTGCAGGATCCGGTTTACGACGAGGTCGTGCTCCCTCGTGACCACAGGCCTTCAATCCGGCAGTCCATCCGCACCGTCAGAGGTCCCAGCGTTTCTCGCACTGCGCGGACCTGGCTCCTCCTGAGTCCCCAACCGAAATGTCCGCTGACATGATCCAGAAGAACCACGAAGTCACCCAGAAGATAGGGCCACAGTTACTACATATCGATAACCGCCACTGCTGCTAGTAGCGGACAGACAACGCTTGCGAAACCGAGTGGCGCCAGTCAACACGAGAAGAAGACAAACAGCCGCAACCATGTCAACTAAACGATACGGTCTGGTCTCCAACAGAGGACGGAAACCTACAAACAGCACCAACGCGAGCCGCAGCATGGTTCAGACACGTTTCCTTTGCTACACACCAGAATTTGTTCAGGAACGGGGCACTCATTAAATTCGTCCATGATTGTGCATTGCCTTCAAGATGTCTTTTTTCGAATTTAAATTTTGCCCATTCCGACATTCCTCACACAAAACCATCTCTAGAGGCAGCAAGGAAATGAACTGGATGGTATTGTCCATTTTCAAAACACTTTATCGATCCTGAATTAATACATGGGACACATTTCACTGCGTCTTTCATCTGCTGATCGCTTAGCACAGCTTCTTTATTTAATCCTGATTCAAAATGTTCTCTGATTTCAAGCACCTCCTTTCCACATTCTACTACACTACCTGACAAAGTGTTAACCGATTTAGTAGTCACTTCCTCAAGCGTATTCTGTTTCAGCACACAATTCTTAACATCACCACCCAGCTCGTCCTGCATTTTTTCCAACTTGTCCCCAAATCTTTTTCCACTGTATCGATTCTGCTGTTAACCAGGCCAATCCCTTAGAAATATTTCCCACATCTGCCCTTATAACTTCTAACTCGAATCAATCATCCCTACTATATCAGACTCAACTTTCCTCACCTCACACTTGATACTTCTGTGCTACACTTATCTCTACATTTTCAGTTCTTGTCCCTACTGAACCCAGCTCTGTTTTTTACAGAACTCAGCTATGTCCCCAACGCCCCAGTACTAGACTGCATTTCTAGCAAAATTTTCTTTCATTGTGACGTTGTGTTATCCGAAAACTTACTTCTCCTCTCCGATTTTGGACTATCTGCCCCACTAATACCGTCCCTAACATCACCACAGCAGAAAATGGTATAACCGGAGTAGAATACGTTATGAATAGAAAGGCAGGGCAAAGGGTGCGGTACAGTGAACAGTTCAGTGATATGGTTGTTCGTGACAGAATGGACAGCAAAGCAACACCAATGACGACATTTCAGGTATACATGTCGACGTCGCATGCTGAAGATGAAGAGATAGAGAAAGTATATGAGGATATTGAAAGGGTAATACGGTACGTCCAGGGAGATGAAAATCTAATAGTCATGGGGGATCGGAATGCATTTGTAGGGGAAGGAGCAGAAGAAAAGGTTCCAGGAGAATATGGGTTTCGGACAAGGAATGAGAGAGGAGAAAGACTAAGTGAGTTCTGTAATACATTTCACCTATTAATAACGAATACTCTGTTTAAGGCTCACAAGAGGAGGTGGTATACTTGAAAAAGACGGATGATACGGGAAGATTTCAGTTAGATTACATCATGACCAGACAGAGATTCCGAAATAAGATACTGGATTATAAGGCATACCCCGGAGCAGATATAGACTCAGATGACAATGTAATAGTGATGAAGAGGTGGATGAAGTTCAAGAGCTTTGTCAGGAAGAATCAATACGCAAAGAAGTGGGATACAGAAGTATGAAGGGATGGCGAGACACACTTGAAATTCTCTAAGGCTATAGATAAAGCAATAAGGACTAGCTCAGTACGTAGTACGGTTGAGGTGGAATGAACATCTCTAACAACACAATCACAGAAGTTGGAAAGAAAAACGTAGGTTCAAAGACGGCAACTGCGATGGAACCATGGGTAACAGAAGAAATACTTAAATTGATAGATGAAAGAAGGAAGTACAATAACGTTACATAAAATCAGGAATACAAGTCCTGAGGAATGAAATAAATAGGAAGTTCAGGGAAGTTACGACGAAATGGCTGCATGAAGAAAGTGAAGAAACGGAAAAAAAATTATTGTCGGAAGGACTGACTGAGCATGCAGGAAAGTTAAAACAACATTCGGTGACATTAAAAGCAATGGTGGTAACATTAAGAGTGGAACGGGAATTTCACTGTTAAATGGAGACGAGAGACGGATAGGTGGAAAGAATACATTGAAGGAGTGTATGAGCGGGAAGATTTGTCTAACATGAGAGAAAAAGAAACAAGTGTCGATTTAGGAAGGATAGGGGATTCAGTACCAGAACCAGAATTTAAGAGAGCTTTGGAGGACTTAAGGCAGTAAGGATATGTAACATTCCACCAGAATGCTTAAAATCATTGGGGAAAGTGGCAACAAAACGACTATTAACGTTGGTGTGTAGAATGTATGAGTCTGACGACATATCATCTGACTTACAGAAAAACATCATCCACACAATACCGAAGATTGCAAGAGCCGACAAGTGCGAAAATTATCGCACAATCAACTTAACAGCCCATGCATTCAAGTTGCTGACAAGAATAATACACAGAAGAATGGAAAAGAAAGTTGAGGATGTGCTAGATTAAGATCAGTTTGGATTCAGAAAACTTAAAGGCACCAGACGGACAGTTCTGGCGTTGCGGTTGATAATGGAAGCAAGACTAAAGAAAAATCAAGACACTTTCATCGGATTTGTCGACCTGGAAAAAGCATTCGAAAATGTAAAATGGTGCAAGATATTTGAAATTCTGAGAAAAATGGGGGTAATCTATAGGGAGAGACGGGTGATATACAATGTGTACAAAAGCCAAGAGGGAATAATAAGAGTGGAAGACCAAGAACGAACTGCTCTGATTGAAAAGGTTGTAAGGCAGGGATGTAGTCTTTCCCTCCCACTGTTCAACCTGTACATCGAAGAAGCAATGATGGAAATAAAACAAAGTTTCAGCAGTGGAATTAAAATTCAAGGTGAAAGGACATCAATGATACGATTCGCTGATGACATTGTTATCCTCACTGAAAGTGAAGAAGATTTACATTATCTGCTGAATGGAATGAACAGTCTAATGAGTACAGAATATGGAATGAGAGTAAATTGAAGAAAGGTGAAAGTAAGGAGAAGTAGCAGAAATAGGAAGAGCGAGAAACTTGGCACCTGGATTGATAGTCACGAAGTGGATAAAGTTAAGCAATTCTGCCACTTAGGCAGCAAAATAACCTATGACGGACGGAGCAAGGAGGTCATCCAAAGCAGACTAGCACTGGCAAAAATGGCATTGTTGGTCAAGAGAAGCCTACTAGTAGAAAACACAGGCCTTAATTTGAGGAAGAAATTTCTGAGAATGTACGTCTGGAGCACAGCATTGTATGGTAGTGAAACATGGCCTGTGGGAAAACCGGAACAGAAGAGAGTCGAAGAATTTGAGGGGTGGTGCTACAGTCGAAAGTTGAAAATTAGGTGGATTGATACGGTAAAGAATGAGGAGTTTCTATGTAGAATCGGAGAGGACAGGAATATGTGGAAAACACTGACCAGGAGAAGGGACAGGATGAAAGGACTGAAACCTAGTAGTCAAGGGAAGGTAGGAGACGGCTACGATTGTGGACGAGGCCATAATCAGCTACTATTGGTTGCCTTTTACAATTACACACAATTTATTTTAAACCAGCAATTCCAGACTCAACAATAAATAAAAAAATACGACACGTTATTAATGAAGGAATAAACAACTGTGTAAATAATAGTGTTTTCAGTGAGTTACAATTTAGGAAATCACCATTAAATACAGAAACAGCTTAGAGCAAGCCACTGTGATCTGGGCAGAAGGCTTTACACGCCAGGAATGGCATTAAATTAAGAATTGTTTAAAACTCGCTGAAACTTACAAATTACAGGTATTGGAATATTAAAGGCAAGTCGCCACAAACACAGCAGAAGGCATCAGAGGCCAGGAATGGCAGTAAATAAGGTTTTAAGGCTTACTGCTAAAATACAAATACTAAATTAGAATTTTAAGGCAAATGACCACAATCACGGCCGAAGGCCTTACACACCAGGAACGGCAATAATATAAAAAATTTAGAAACCTGCTGTAAAACAGAAAATACGATACCAAAGGTTAATTAAAAAAAACAAATTTTCACCAAACGGGTGAAATAAGATAATGGTAAACTTTGTAGAACAACCCTTAACGTCCACTGAACACTACACTGCTAGATTTATTCCGGGAGGCGACCAGAACTATTGACTAGACGTATACAATCTTTAATGTATGGATTACAAGGTATTGTAATAAATAATACAATAGTAAAACACAAGGACCAGTACATAAGTTCCTTAAAGGGTACTGAGGCAGATTATACCCGTAGAAGGTGTCGACTGATGGAGCTTTACACTGAACTACTGGCCATCAGACCTTCTTTTAGAACACACATGTCTTACAAGAACCAAGGGGCCACAGACGGTGCTCCAGGAATCGACCTCTGAGAAGCGAGCGATGAGATAGGCGGCAGGTAAATGGGGCATTAGCGGCCACGAGGTAGGAAAAATACCGCTGGTTGAACTTCACAAATAGTAACAAACTTAACGCAATAAATAGTAATTAGAAGTCCAGGAAAGTTAATCAGATCCGCCTTCCACCAGCACTCCACTCGCTGCTCCTCGCCTTGGCAACACAACAAGCAGCAACAGAACCCGAGTCACTGGAGAATCGTGAGATCTCACAATGGTGGAGGTCTCTACTTGAATCCAAATGCACTCAAAGTTTGCAGGATCCGGTTTACGACGAGGTCGTGCTCCCTCGTGACCACAGGCCTTCAATCCGGCAGTCCATCCGCACCGTCAGAGGTCCCAGCGTTTCTCGCACTGCGCGGACCTGGCTCCTCCTGGGTCCCCAACCGAACCGGCCCGCTCACACGACCCGGAAAAACAACGAAGTCACCCAGAAGATAGGGAAACAGTTACTACTTCTCGATAACTGCCGCTTCTGCCACTAGCGGGCAGGCTTCGCTTGCGAAACCGAGTGGCGCCGGTCAACACGAGAAGAAGACAAACAACCGCAACCATGCCAACTAAATGATACCGTCTGGCGTGCAACAGAGGGCGGAAACCCACAAACAGCACCAACGCGAACCGCAGTACGGCTCAAGGACATTTGTTAAGACATCAGGGAATGACTTCCATGGTACTAGAGGGAGCTGTAGAGGGCAATAACTGTAAAGGGAGACAGAGATTGAAATACATCCAGCAAATAATTGAAGACGTAGGTTGAAAGGGCTACACTGAGACGAAGATGTTGTCATAGGGGAGGAATTCGTGGTGGGCAGCATCAAACCAGTCAGAAAAGACTGATGACAAAAAAAAAAAAAAAAAAAAAAAAAAAAAAAAAAAAAAAAAAAAAGAATCATCACCACGTTCAGATTTTTTACTAACTGGCCCACAAACATTATCTGAACTACATATGCTGGGTGACTGCTTAATCGCTGGAAGCTCCTTCACTGACGGTAACTCTGCGAGTTCACACATATTAGCACTTGCGGCGCAAGTAGTTACTGTAAGTCACACGGGCTGCGTCTGCTGTACTGCTGCTATTGCTGGTAAGCGAAGTCACCGGTGGCCCGCCTGTCGTCGCCTGTTCATCAAATGACAAGTATGACAACATGTGAGGTGCTCATGCTGTATTTATTTGCCGTGTAACTGTGGAGGATACGATGTTCTAACAAACGTTTGCGTAATGAAAAGATATAAAAAAATGTAATAAATCAAGAGATGAAATATATATCGGTACGTAGGTTTCAGAGATGATAGCTATAGTGCAATGCTATCATTGGAGATTCTACCGTAGACTGTTGGTTTGTATCTTATTCTCCAAAAAAATTAATGTACTTTTTAAAGCCACAAATAGTCGACTAGCCTTTCGAACCGTTGACAACCTTGCAATAAAGTTACTTTCAGCCAGCACTAGAACATCCAAATATGATAACCCAGGTAAATATAAAATCACATACGGCGGCTGTAATAACTTTTACCTTGGCGAAACAGGAAGAACTTTTAACGTCAGATATAAGGAACACATTAGAGAAAGCGTAGATAATCCGTCGAGCTTCTTTCTACATTTGAAAAATCAAAACCACACTGCTGTTATAATTGAAAATGCCCTCCAGATTCCGCACAGAATACCAAAAGGTTTTGCAATGAACGTTCTTGATAAACTTGTTAAGACACTGCTTTTCCCGAAAATCGATAATATTTTTTTTTCTTTTGTGCATTACCTTGTCATAGTACGTATGTATCATTTATTTCAACTATTCTTTATTTGTTAATACGTCACATTGTTTCTTCATTCATTTTGCTACTGTTTTATATTTTATATTGTACGAATAAGAATGTTCTGGTTTTATATGCTTTGTAAATCTTTGGTTAGGCTAGGAGAAGTACTGTATCAGAGAGAGAGCGAACGACTATCAAAATGGCTCTGAGCACTATGGTACTTAACTTCTAAGGTCATCAGTCCCCTAGAACTTAGAACTACTTAAACCTAACTAACCTAAGGACATCACACACATCCATGCCCGAGGCAGGATTCGAACCTGCGACCGTAGCGGCCACGCGGTTCCAGACTGTAGCGCCCTTAACCGCTTGGCCACACCGGCCGGCGAACGACTATCGATGGAGAGCGTGCGAGTTGTTGTGGTATCGTGGCCGGTTCGTGGGTGGAGAAACGTTGCAAAGTTCGGCGTGAAAGACGGTGATACGCGGAGGAACAATTAATTACAGTGCGTCCGCTGTGTTAATAGGAGATCGTGCATTATTAAGTGAACAGTAAAACCTGAAAAGTATATCGAATGTTTGCGGTGGCGATTTTACATACTGTGTGAACTTGTGACAATTAGCCGTGAAGCAGACACCATTGTCGTGTGGAGGTACTAACTGTTAGAATTGCGTGAAAGTGGAACAAACCAAAATGTTAAGTAAAAGAACAGTGCTGCGATTTCATCAAGAAACATTTATTATACCATCCAAAATGTCTTAAAGACGACGACGTAAAACGACCTGATGTTTAACGGACTGTTATAGTGATAAACACATGTGACTGTTTTCCTGTGGCAACACGGTGAAAGAACTGTGCGAAGTATTGGCATTAACCGGCTATATGTCGTAAATACTAAAGAAATTGCATAATTCCGACCTACCCTCCCCGCGTGATTAATAAACTTTTAATAATAAAACGTCGCGCCCGTAACGACAACGCACACACTGGAACTATCATTATCGCGCCAGTGCTGCCAGCTGATTCGACTACAACGGAGACGTGGACCACCGCCGTAACTGTAATATTAATGAAACAGCAGGATCCATCATTATCTTCACGCCACGAACCAGGATTAACTTCACACATCGTCGGCGGCGTGGACCACCGCTGAGGTCATCGCACTGGTTGCAGCAACAGTTAAGACATTAAAAGAAAATTATTACGCTCTCTCTCATTTCAAAATTAAAGACAATTGCAGTTAAATTACCTATTTTAAAAATACTGTCATAATATCAAGGTTCAATTTTGTTTAGTTCCAATAAACATTCTTTTCGTTATTTCGTCTTGTTGACAGTGTTGAAAACCCGCCAAATTTAAGTTCAATTAATAATTTTCTTTCAAAATTCTGGTCAGACATTTTGCTGCTCATCATAATTTTATTTTAATGTTTGTGTGTAACTTCTTTTGGAGGGAGTACATATTTTATTTTTTTGCGCAGTAAAATTAGCTACCATAAAATTGCGTATATTTCCATCTGATGCTGTCCGCCATTACTGCTTGAAAGCTGACCAATAGTATTTTTGCACCTATTTTCTCACTGGCTGTCAGCTTCAAAACAAAATTACGTATTTCGTGGGCATCTAGCAGATGCGCGATGTCTATGTAGGCCCCTACAATATATATATTTTTAAACTTTTGCATGTTTACTGGAATTATATTGACTTTAATTGATCATTTGGCCCCCGTTAAAGTGATTTATCGCATCTATATAATAACTGTACTGAATTACCTAATTTACTTTTTATTACGTAAACATTGGCATACCATATTCAGATTAAAATTGACCTGCACGATCTGACAAAGACTATGTCAATTCTTTTTTTTCGTCCATGACTAACAGGGGTAGTCAGATTACTTGTATAGGTGACGTTTTATTATTTAAAAGGAGTTTTTTTTTTAGAAATAGAGAATCAGTTTCTTTACTAACTGGAAATCTGTATACACACAAGAAAATATCCACAAGAAATATTAAACGAGCGTACAGAATTTAGTCCCTAGTACTACCTCAAAAAATTTATTGAACTTTTAGAAACGAAAATGGATAAATCGTAAGTAACGTATGCAACAACCGAAGACAAACGTGACAAATTTTATTTAATAAAATAATATCACTGTTCATTTACATAATTTTTGTAAACATGTAGCATCGTAAGAGTTGAACTGTAAAACTACCGTCAAACCATAATTAACGTATTGTTTCAGTATATTTACGTCATTTACCTCATTATAAAAATAGTGACAGTTATAAGACAGTTCACTAACAACGCAATATGGACGTCACATCAGTCTACACATGAGTACAATTTAGTCACTTTAATATAAATTATATTCACATTTATAAACTTTCTCACCAAAATTGTATTTGCAGTTATTTGACAATGGCGATAAATGCTGAAACAGTCTGTCGCGAATAAAGATTAGTTATTATAAGCAGCTATTCTAGTGCAACTTTCTAATAATCATGCCAATAGCTGACATATATTTTGCTATTGACCCAAAGAAGAAAAATTGTTGACGATCTCGCCTTATGAAATAAAAGGGAACATCCTGCATTTTATTCGCTTAAAAGTCAACTTGGTGAAGATAATTGAAGGCATCAAATATAATAATAAATTGAATTACGTATCTTCACGAAACCCGGCCACTCAGATAGATATTTGAGGTACTCAAAAAGATAGTAGTTCACAGTTGCAAATCAGATTGCTAATAGTGAATAAAATACGTAAGGCTTAACCTAAGATATTTGATACATAAAATCCACGCTCTCCACAGGGAGCATCAACATTTCGTAACATACACAATAAAGATACAAAACTTCGTACTCCATAAAATCATAATTCTAAAATCACACCAGTGACGGCGTTGTTAGGAATGTGATATCAGATTGACAGCAGTATTATTTACTGTAATCTGTATATATCAATGTCACCGTTAGTTATCGAGACATAAGGGTCAGTCCCTGAAATATAAAACAGATATGCACATTATTAATCACCTTTAGAGGTTAATTTTTGCTTTTAACACGAGCTTGGTTTATTTCTCTTTGTCTGGACGAGACTGTGACACGCAGTTAGTGTTCATGGGCATGAGGCGAATTTCGTTTTCAGAGTCTAACCGAAGACATGTAGTTCAAGATTATCTTGCAAGACTCAGGTCATCTTAGCGTTTTACTATCTTTCTCACCATAGACCAACATCTCGTCGTACAGTTCATAGTCTTCAGTCTGTATATTACCGTAGCAACATCTCAATGTCAACGAGTTCAAGCCACTAGCTAACTATCCACAATCTTCACTTGATTTGGTTTCACTCATCTTTATCATGCATACTGAGTGTGTAACATGCTGACAAGACCACAACGTTTATTAACAACTCGAACAAAACATAATGTCCCTGCACTTGGTCGAGAAGTATGCATCCAATTTCTAGTTCATTATGAGATGCCTACCACTGTTTATAGGAAATGTCCTCTCACGTGATTAACCTAAATAGCTCACTTTCCAACTGTCACTTATTCCTATTCACGGATGCTTTCACGATAAGTATAAATTCTCTCGTAAGCACCTTCTCCTTTCTCCATGAAGTGCATTATGTTTATATATATGTATATGGTGTCTGTTCTTTCGGAAATGTCCGAAAGAATGGACACCATTTGCATCCATCAGCAACTATGAATGAAGACACAAAGGATTTACAGCCAAAGTCTGTAATTTGCTTGTGTCTGCACTATGTTTGAGAAGGATTAAATATAGGGGACAGGAAGAAATATCCAGTATACTGTGTCACATCGGAAGCAAGATATCAGTTGTCCTAATGTACACTACTGGCCATTAAAATTGCTACACCATGAACATGACGTGCTACAGACGCGAAATTTAACCGACAGGAAGAAGATGCTGTGATATGCAAATGATTACCTTTCCAGAGCATTCACACAAGGTTGGCGCTGGTGGCGACACCTACAACATGCTCACATGAGGAAAGTTTCCAGCCGACTTCTCACACACAAACAGCAGTTGACCGGCGTTGCCTGGTGAAACGTTGTGGTAATGTCTCGTGTAAGGAGGAGAAATGCGTACCATCACGTTTCCGACTTTGATAAAGGTCGGATTGTAGCCTGTCGCGACTGCGGTTTATCGTATCGCGACATTGCTGCTCGCGTTGGTCAAGATCCAATGACTGCTAACAGAATATGGAATCGGTAGGTTCAGGAGGGTAATACAGAACGCCGTGCTGGATCCCAACTGCCTCGTATCACTAGCACACGAGATGACAGGCATCTTAGCCGCATGGCAGTAACGGATCGTGCAGCCACGTCTCGATCAAATGGTTCAAATGGCTCTGAGTACTATGGGACTCAACTGCTGTGGTCATAAGTCCCCTAGAACTTAGAACTACTTAAACCTAACTAACCTAAGGACATCACACACATCCATGCCCGAGGCAGGATTCGAACCTGCGACCGTAGACGTCTCGATCCCTGAGTCAACAAATGGGGACGTTTGCAAGACAACAACCATCTACACGAACAGTTCGATGACGTTTGCAGCAGCATGGACTATCAGCTCGGAGACTATGGTTGCGGTTACCCTTGACGTTGCATCACGGACAGGAGCGCCTGCGATGGTGTACTCAACGACGAACTGGGTGCACGAATGGCAAAACGTCGTTTTTTCGGATGAATCCAGGTACTGTTTACAGCATCATGATGGTCGCATTCTTGTTTGGCGACATCCCGGTGAACACACATTGGAAGCATGTGTTCGTCATCGCCATACTGGCGTATCACCCGGCGTGATGGTATGGGGTGCCATTGGTTTCACGGCTCGGTCGCCTCTTGTTCGCATTGACGGCACTTTCAACAGTGGACGCTACATTTCAGATGTGTTACGACCCGTGGCTCTACCCTTCATTCGATCCTTGCGAAACCCTACATTTCAGCAGGATAATGCACGACCGCATGTTGCAGGTCCTGTACGGACCTTTCTGGATACAGAAAATGTTCGACTGATGTCCTGGCCAGCACATTCTCCCGATCTCTCACCAACTGAAAACGTCTGGTCAATGGTGGCCGAGCAACTGGCTCGTCACAATACGCCAGTCACTACTCATGATGAACTGTGGTATCGTGTTGAAGCTGCATGGGCAGCTGTACCTGTACACGCCATCCAAGCTCTGTTTGACTCAATGCCCAGGCGTATCAAGGCCGTTCTTACGGCTTGAGGTGGTTGTTCTGGGTACTGATTTCTCGGGATCTATGCTCTCAAATCGTGTGAAAATGTAATCACATGTCAGTTCTAGTATAATATATTTGTCCAATGAATAGCCATTTATCATCTGCATTTCTTCTTGGTGTAATGATGACCTCAGATGTTAAGTCCCATAGTGCTCAGAGCCATTTGAACCTTTTTTTTTCTCTCTTGGTGTAGCAGTTTTAATGGCCAGTAGTGTAGATCCCATGTACACAACATAGTATCAGTAACAAGTTATGTCAATGCATATTTGGCATGTGTTTGTTGTTGTATTAGTTTGAACAGATAGCCGAGTCATCGTGGATCGCAGATGGGTTCTCCTGGTATCTCCCCATGGGGAGCGCCCTCGAAGGCAGGCAGTCTGCTGGCATGGTTTCAGGTTGTAGTTGCTAAGGCACACTGGTTTCTCTGTAACATACCAGAAAACACGTAACCAATACTCATAATAACACAAGATTACGTTGAAAAAACTGTTTCATATGTTACGTTACTTTCTTGAACCACTCGTCCCTACCACCTCCTTACGTTGGTTTGAACTGTACACTTCGCACTCTCATACTCACTTCGTATTAATACTATCGTATTAATACTATCTTCGTATTAATACAACATCACAAAACCATAGTGCCCCAGACTCAGTGCACTCCTCGCAGGTAGCTCCATTAATCCTCTCAATCCACCACATAGTTCACGTGGTCTCAAAAACAACATTAATCATATTATCTCACATATATATCGAAAATCATTATTACATACACACGTCACCACCACCTAAGGTGCTCTCCACCAATTGCTCGTATAATCTTTTCTTTTCTAGAGTCGAACACACTGATCTAGAAATTAATCTATAATTGGAGTTACTTTTCGTACAGAAATTACTAGTCACGTAAACTCACGACTAGTATTAAAAGGGTAAGACTACACTACGTCCGAACAAGATAAATTCATTGCATAAAAAGTTCTCGGTTTACTTGCCTCGTCAAATTTGGATAAAATCCCGAGCTTTCGATGACTTACCCTTGACGAAGATGACGGAGGTAGTTATCGAAAGCTCGGGATTTTATCCAGACCTGATGCGGCAAGTAAACCGAGAACTTTTTATGCAAGGACTCTGTCGCGAAAGACTTCGTAGTCAGATACATTCATCTGTTGCTACAGATAATGAGATAAGCTGTTTTATTCCTTGAACTTCTAAGGTTTGTAATGTGTTGCTGCCATTTTGACTTACGACATTATTGTGTGCTACTTTACATACAAAAGAATTTTGATGTAGGAAACAGCAAGCAGCAAATCCAGTTTTTTTATTTAATTGATGACTAGTTTCGGGTTACCTGAACCCATTTTCAAATCATCCAGACAGACAAAACTGATATATTTCGTAATAGCATGTAAACCATGTTGAGGTTGAACATACACGTGTATCTAAATCAAGTTTTTGTATGAATATCGGGAGGGCAACTGGAGACTATGTCTTCCCAGTGGTCGCTATCATCTTCGTACTCGTCTCCGCCCCCTCCCCCCCCCCCTCCTTCCCCCCCCCCTCTCTCATACGTTACGGAATTCGAATTGCACGTCCGTCACAGGGACTGGTGGCACGGTAAGATGGGACAAAAGAGTGAAGTCCAAGGCTGCTTATGTCACTGCAGTACGCTGGAGAATGAATATGAAGTAGACTGCGACAAGTTCCTCCCCAGACTCGAATGTGGAACTGTCTCTTCCTTCCCTACAGAGAGAGATTATTTCCATATTTGTTTTCAGCCGTAGCTTTCTGAATCTCATATTGTGAATAAAAGCTCACCGGACAAAACATTAGTTACCCCTTAAAAGAGGAAACTGGTTGTTTTAGAGTGCTGCAGGTGGTTTGGAACTGGTACCAGGGTGTCACGTGATCCTCCGTCGGTGACAACTGCGTGTATATGGCAATTGAGTGTATGGGATCCGGGCAGTAAGATGGACTGAAGTGGAGGTAAGACATGACAGGATGGCAGAAGTGAGCTACCGTTTAAAAATGTTGGACGTGTGTGGAGCAGCGACTGTAGGATGAAATCTTCGTGAAGAAATAATAAAGCCAATCAACTGCAAAATGAAAGTTTTATTTAAACTCCTTAAAAGTATATTCAACGTTTGTGAAAGCTTCTTCTGGAGAAGAAAATTAGTGACAACTGGGTTGCATGTTGCAGAGGAGCTACGTTAAAAAAAGCCAGAAGGCGTCAGTAAAACATAAAATTTCACCTTCGTAATGTTAAAAACATGCAAAACGCGGTGGTCTTCATTAAGTAGTACCTCACCAAGGTATTAGCTAATGGTTACGATGTGCAGTGGTGACGACCACCACGTTGTGCACGTTTTTAATATTATGTAACTGAAATTTTACATTTGACAGACGCCTTTCGGCTATTTTTAGCGTCCCGTACCTCAAACGGTACAAACGGAACCGTTCCAGGATCACTTTGTTGTACGTTTGTCTGTCAATTTTGTGTCTGTTAAAACCCTTTTTCGTCAGGAACGAGGAGACATATCAAGTTCAAAATAATGTTGCATACTAATGTCTTCGGTTCTTTGCTGGTGAAAACAACTGAAGTTTTTAAGTCAATTTAAACAATAGATACGGAGATTTGTGTCACACATTTTGATACTCACAAACCCGCTCACCAAAACCCGTTGACCTAGAATCACGTAATTTGATAAGAAGGAAAGATTAATAGAACGAAATCCGAAAAAATTGATTTATAATTATATCACGGTAAAAAAGTTTGCCTTTTATTCTCGAAATACATCTATACAAATACTCCGTAAGCCACCTTACGGTGCTTGGGTCCCGGGACTAATATATTGCCAGCATCAGTGTCGGTAACACGCAAAAATCATTTAGATTCTCGATTCTAGGGATGCGTGAACTGTGTATATGCATGATAAAATTTGTACAAAACCCTCATAACGCGAATTCTATTCACACCTGACCATTTTTTTTAACATATCTCCGCTACAACATGTAACCCAGCTGTAGTCACTTGTTCTTCTGACTAAGACGTTTTTATAAGCGTTGAAATCACGTTAAAAAGTTTTAAATAAACCTTCCATTTTACAATTGATTCACTGTTTATTATTTTTTTCACGAAGAATGAGATATTGTGTTTGGACACGACCTTGAATGAAGTTGCCCAATTAGTTGTTGTATCGCAGAGACTGTCCATCGTGTCTGCAAGGAATGGTATAAGCACTCACAACCATGTAACGTGGCGTAAGGACAGTTGCCGTTAATGCTTCCTGACCCACAGGGGCTCTAACGTGGAGTCTGATCAACGTCAGAGGCGTCTGCTTTGGCGCGAACACTACTCACATAGCGGATTCGTGCGCGCTACCACAGTCATTTGTCAGTCGATCTGGTGTCACCATCTGTCTGCTAACGCGGTGCAACTGTGGGTAGAAACTACAAGGTATACGTTGACGAGAGGAGCGAGCTTTGACAGGCTACGTTTGAAATTCGCTCGCCGATCAAAATCATGGACGGCATATTTCGGTTTGGAATGCTCCGTGGTCACAAAGAGGCACTTGTTCTGATCTGCTGCGTGACAATTGCTCGTTCTGATGCTCTGGACGCATTCAAAAGACTTCGTTTTGGATTATGGTGAGGTTGTTGCTGGCTTCGAGCCTTTACGAGATGGAAATTACATGGCGTTTCAGAGCATGAAGAATTCAATTTCCTTTCACGATACATTTTGCAGTCGTATTTGGCATTGGAACGTTAGGTCTTTGTTCACGTTTCCAACTTCTTTAGAACACTTCGGGATCAGCATTCATTTCTAATTTCATCAACCAAGCTTTCAAGTGACATGCACTCCCACTCGTTAGACAGTGCTTCAGAAATTATTAATAATATTTCGTAATTTTTTGTCAATAATATCTAGTGAGGATGAATCACATGTTTTGTTGAATTGTGCTTGAATTGCGTCAGGCGTCAGCAACGCCACCAAGCGGAATGCAACGTCGAGGTGTACAGTGGTCATAATTTTTTCGTCTAGCCTGAAGGAGGAAACCAGATGGCGCTATGGTTGGCCCGCTAGTTGGCGCTGCCATAGGTCAAACGGATATCGACTGCGGATTTTTAAATAGGAGCCCCCATTTTTGATTACATATTCGTGTAGTACGTAAAAAAATATGAATGTTTTAGTTGGACCACTTTTTTCGCTTTGTGATAGATGACACTGTAATAGTCGCCAACATATGGCTCACAATTTTAGACGAACAGTTGGTAAAAGGTTGGTTTTTTAAATTAAAAATACAGAACGTAGGTATGTCTGAACATTTTATTTCGGTTGTTCCAATGTGATACATGTACCTTTGTGAACTTATCATTTCTGAGAATGCATGCTGTTACAGTGTGATTACCTGTAAATACCACATTAATGCAATAAATGCTCAAAATGATGTCCGTCAACCTCAGTGCATTTGGCAATACGTGTAACGACATTCCTCTCAAGAGCGAGTAGTTCGCCTTCCGTAATGTTCGCACATGCATTGACAATGCGCTGACGCATGTTGTCAGGTGTTGTCCGTGGATTACGATAGCAAATATCCTTCGACTTTCCCCACAGAAAGAAATCCGGGGACGGCAGATCCGGTGAACGTGCGGGCCATGGTATGGCGCTTCGACGACCAATCCACCCGTCATGAAATATGCTATTCAGTACCGCTTCAACCGCACGCGAGCTATGTGCCTGACATCCATCATGTTGGAAGTACATCGCCATTGTGTCATGCAGTGAAACATCTTGTAGTAACAGCGGTAGAACATTACGTAGGAAATTAGCATACATTGCATCATTTAGATTCCCATCGACAAAATGGGGGCCAATTATTCTTTCTCCCATAATGCCGCATCATACATTAACCCGCCAAAGTCGCAGCCATCGTGGATTTTCCGTTGCCCAATAGTGCATATTATGCTGGTTTACATTACCGCTGTTGGTGAATGACGCTTCGTCACTAAATAGAACGCGTGCAAAAAATCTGTCATCGTCCCGTAATTTCTCTTGTGCCCAGTGGCAGAACTGTACACGACGTTCGAAGTCGTCGCCATGCAATTCCTGGTGCATAGAAATAAAGTACGGGTGCAATCGATGTTGATGTAGCATTTTCAACACCGACGTTTTTGAGATTCCCGATTCTCGCGCAATTTGTCTGCTACTGATGTGCGGATTAGCCGCGACAGCAGCTAAAACACCTACCTGGGGCAAATCATTTGTTGCAGGTCGTGGTTGACGTTTCACATGTGGCTGAACGCTTGGTGTTTCCTTAAATAACGTAATTATCCGGCGAACGGTCCGGACACTTGGATGATGTCGTCCAGGATACCGAGCAGTATACATAGCACACGCCCGTTGGGCATTTTGATCACGATAGCCTTACATCAACACGCTATCGACCTTTTCCGCAATTGGTAAATGGTCCATTTTAACACGGGCAATGTATCACGAAGCAAATACCGTCCGCAGTGGCGGAATGTTACGTGATACCACGTATTTATACGTTTGTGACTATTACAGCGCCATCTATCACAAAGCGAAAGAAGTGGTCCAACTAAAACGTTCATATTTCTTTACGTACTACACGAATATGTAACAAAAAATGGAGGTTCCTATTTAAAAAAAACCGCAGTTGATATCCGTTTGACCTATGGCAGCACCATGTGTCGGGCCAACCATAGCTCCATCTTGAAGGGAGACTTCAAGGTAGACGAGTTTCGTTCTTTGTAGTTTTTTCGTTTGATGGTTATTTCGTGAGATATTTGGCCCGGTCACTATCAGTGGACCACCCTGTATATTAAAACAGACTTTTTTTTAAAAAAAATCTTGTTGTAAAGACCTCGATAGCCTGCTCGTAAAAGCACCTCTACAACGAGTGTCTGTCTGGCAAGGAACTTTCCACTGTAGATACGATACGCTTACAGACTGGAGTTGTAGTTTCGTGAGTAGCTCTTTGAGAGCGTATGAGGCCGAACAAAAAGCTTGTCTGCGGCCCCATCGGCTGGCAGGCAGTGAGCGCGGTACCGGCTGTCGCGTCCCCCTGCTGCGGTGATCGGCCGCGAGATGCAGCCCCGCTCCGTGCTGCGGCTGCGTGGTATCTGCAGCGGGCATCGCCTGCTGTTGACACAGCGGCCGCGCTCTGCGCTTTCTCAGGCGGCCGCCCGCCGCTCAGCGCTCGTTACTTTAATTGACTCCCACAGATATCGGGCTCAGGCCGGCGATTCCTTTCGCTCTTGCCCCCTTAATTACAGGTCGCCCGGCGACCGGCAGGACACGTGTTGGAAATTAACGCGCCTTCCTCTCGTTGCAGTAGCGCTGCTGCGGAGCCGACGCAGCCGGTGGAGGCGGCGCGGTGCTGGGGGTGGAGGTACTGCTGCTCACACTTGGCACTGCTCTTTGGACCAGATGCTGTATCATTTCCGCTCTGAGGAGAGAGTGAGAAATATTTTGCGACAGTTAAGAATTGAGGCAAGTACGGGGGCTATTCGGAAACCGATTTTCATTGATAAAACCAGTCTTCGTTCGTATACAATTTCTGACACTTGTCGCCTTCAAAGAAGTCTCCTTCAGCTTCTATACACCGCATCCAACGCTGCTGCTGGAAACATCGCTGGACAGTTATGGTATTTATAGCGAATTCCACGCATGAGAATCGTACTGGCGGTTTACGGAGCATGCCTTAGGTGATGACATGTGCGAGGCAGCCAAGTTGTGTTTGCTGCCCTCAGTGGTGAAGTAAGAACAAACTAATCGCTGATTATCGACTGAGCATGTCGATTCCGTTGTGACCACATTATTTTAATAACAGGATTCCAATTTTTATCTAGCTGAAAGCTGTTGTTACGATTCATTAAATTATCAGCAACACGTATTACCACGGATTCTTTAATTACAGAGTCCCAGAAGCTGGACACCGGTGCTAAAATTTTGGTATTATTGTATTCCATTGAATGTCCTATAGAAATGTAATGTTCTGCCAATGCTGATTTTAAAGGTTTCCGCAGACGGGTGTGTCTTTTGTGTTCTACACAGTGTTCCCGGACCGTTCGTGTCGTCTGACCTATACATGCAGAGCCACACTCACAGGGAATTTTATAAACGCCAGCCTCCCTCAATTGTAAATCGTCTTTAACGGATCCAACTAAGGCCCTGCTCTTTGCTGGTGGCCTGCCGCGGTGGTCTAGCGGTTCTAGGCGCGCAGTCCGGAACCGCGCGACTGCTACGGTCGCAGGTTCGAATCCTGCCTCGGGCATGGATGTGTGTGCTGTCCTTAGGTTAGTTAGGTTTAAGTAGTTCTAAGTTCTAGGGGACTGATGACCACAGTAGCTAAGTCCCATAGTGCTCAGAGCCATTTGAACCATCTTTGCTGGTGGATGGAAGCTGACATTTATATTATTCTTCCTAAGCAATCTGCCTATTTTAGACGACACGTTCCAGACATATGGAAGGAACGCAGTTGATTTATAGTCGTCGTCAGTCTCCTCAGAGCGTTGTTTCCTGTAATTATAATTGTGCATGGCCTTCCGTATTTGACGCGAAGTATAGCCATCCTCTTTAAAAACCTTTTCCAGATGCATTAATTCTTCATGAAGGCTATCAGCATCCGAAATTACCTGCGCCCGATGAATTAAAGTACTGAGAACAACGGCGGTTTGTGCGGGGTGATGGCAGCTGGACGCCTGAAAATATAGATCTGTATGTGTGGGTTTTCCGTACACCGAATGTCCCAAAGACCCATCATTCTGATAGCAAATAACACGTCGAGAAATGGTAAAGGATGAGGTCTAATAGCCTCCTCAACAGAACTGATGAAATCCATTAAAGGAGGTGAAGAAGGTGTAGGAGCAAAATTTAAACCTTTCGCAAGCACTAACATCATCGCAGCGTCAAACGATTTCTCCGTGAGAAGTCCTGTGGATTCGGCAGACGAAGTTCGACGGGAATCGTGTTGTATCTTGCTGAAATGTGCGCTGCAACGGAGTAACATCTCTCCAGCGGAAAGAGTTGCTCTTCGCATCCTTTGTGAAGATATTGATACGGTCGTTCTTCCTGCTGATAAGGGTAATGCTACGGCCCTTTAGACAAGGGAAGCCTACAACGAGAAGATAGATAGTGAACCAAGTGATTCTATGTTCGCATAATCGATAAGGACCCAACGAGCCGTATATCCAAAAAAACTGTTACTCTTTTGAATGATAGTTCTTTACCTAAACAAGTTATCAAGAGGCTGAAACCAAACAATGCTGTTCCACCAAGACTGTATGGGCTGCCCAAGATTCACAAGGATGGAGTTCTACTACGATTGATAGTGAGTAATACTGGTGCTTCCCTTGTTCGACTGCAAAACATCTGGCCTCCTTACTCAAGCCGGATGTGTGTAAATGTTGCCACCATACACGTAATTCTAAGGATTTTATCAATCGTTTGAAGACTGTTAAGCTGAGCAGCTCGGATTTACTAGTTAGTTTCGATGTTGTATCTCTATTTACCAAAGTGCCTTTATTTGAGACGCTACATCTTATTGGTAGCTTGTTCAGTGATGATTTGACGGCTTTGTTTGAACATACTCTCTCCTCAACTTATTTTTTATTTAATAACGAATATTTTGAAGAAACTGACGGTGTCGCTATGGGGAGTCCCTTGTCCCCTGTGGTGGCCAATCTTTTTATGGTAGACTCTGATGAGAAAGCTCTTGAGTCTGCCGTCTTAAAGCCTACGGTTTTCTGGCGGTACGTAGATGATACTTTCGTTGTATGGCTTCAAGGCAGACAAGAACTGAAAAAATTCCTTTCTCATTTAAACTCTTTACATGAGAACATCAACTTTACTGTGGAGACTGAGAAAGACGGGACTTTATCCTTTCTAGACATATTAGTACGCCATAAGAATAATGGGTCTTTGGTACATTCGGTGTACGGAAAACCCACACATACAGATCTATTTTTTCAGGCGTCCAGCTGCCATCACCCCGCACAAACCACCGTTGTTCTCAGTACTTTAATTCATCGGGCGCAGGTAATTTTGGAAGCTGATAGCCTTCATGAAGAATTAATGCATCTGGAAAAGATTTTTAAAGAGAATGGCTATACTTCACGTCAAATACGGAAGGCCATGCACAATTATAATAACAAGAAGCAAAAATCTGGGGAGACTGATGACAACTATAAATCAACTGCGTTCCTCCCATATGCCGGGAGCGTGTCTACTAAAATAGGCAGATTGCTTAGGAAGAATAATATAAATGTCATCTTCCGTTCACCAGCAAAGACCAGGGCCTTAGTTGGATCCCTTAAAGACGATTTACAATTGAGGGAGTCGGAGGCGAACGACGCACCCGTCTGCGGCAACCTTCAAAATCAGCAGTGGCAGAACATTACATTTCTATAGGACATTCAATGGAATACAATAATACCAAAATTGTAGCACCGGTGTCCAGCTGCTGGGACTCTGTAATTAAAGAATCCGTGGTAATACGTCTTGCTGATAATTTAATGAATCGTGAAAACGGTTTTCAGCTTGATAAAAATTGGAATCCTATTATTAAAATGATGCAGTCACAACGGAATCGACATGCTCAGTCAATACTCGGCGATTTGTTTGTTCTTAATTTACCACTGAGGGCAGCACACGCAACTTGGCTGGATCGCGCATGTCATCACCTAACGCAAGCGCCGTAAACCGCCAGTACGATTCTCATGCGCGGAATTCGCTATGAATACCATGTCTGCATCAGGTCTCTTCAGTACTTCGTCTACTCACCTGAGGATGGCAGGACGTCTCTGGGCCGAAATAATCGTGTTGATGGGATCCGGCTGCAAACCCGAAAATTACTGGAAGGAGCGACATATTTCGTCACAGTTTCGTTTAGTCGGCGTGAGAGCGTTACCGAGATGCTCGATAAAGGCCAGTGGCAGATGTTACAAGAGATGCGTTGTACATCACGCAGCGGTTTTTTCTTGTGAGCACTTTCCGGAAAGAGTCGGACAACATATTACTTCCTCCCACAGACGTCTCACGCTTTGACCACGACGAGAAAATTCGAGAGAGCCAAAACAGAGGCTTACTGACAATCATTCTGCGCACGTGCCATTCACGAGTGGAACGGGGAAGGAGGGATCAGTTAGTGGCACGAGAAGTAACCTCGGCCACACTCTATTAGGTGGCTTACGTAGTATGACGTAGGTGTACTGGTCTAGAACTTCAAGTCTAGTTATTGCCGAAGAAAGTCGGAACGCTTAGCTATTAAATGGTGTTGGGCACTTTATTATTATTGTGTTAATTAACTCGTCGGTTTCTGCATGTAACGAACTGTTGTGCTAATTAAATGTAACTTAATTTACACAGCCTTAATGAAAACTAACTATGCGAACATTTGAAATAATAATCTCAATAATAAATTTAAGTAGAAAATCCAGGATAGAATGTAACAATATTGTGAAAAGAAAAGTAGCTATTCACCATATACCGGAGATGCTGAGTCGCAGGTAGACACAACAAAAAGCCTGTCTCAAATACAGTTTTCGGCAAGTAAGGCGTTCGTCAAAATTAGATGACAAACACACACATTCACACTCATGCAGACGCAACTCTCACACACATGACTGTAGTCTCAGGCATCTGAGGCCGCAGATGCCTGATACTGCATTCATGTGTTTGTGAGCTGCGTTTGAATGAGTGTGCATGTGTGTGTTTGTCGTCTAATTTTGGCGAAGGCCTTACTGGTCGAAAGCTATATTTGTGACAGTCTTTCTGTTGTCTATCTGCGACTCAGCATCTTCGCTACATGGTGAGTACAACTTTTTCTTTTCACAGTATTGTTAATTTCACGTAGAATTCACTCTAAATGAGAACTGAAATTTCTAAGTAAACTCTACGCGTCAGTAGGTTAAGACGTCGAAAATAAGACCAAAATTAGCGAAAAGATTGATTATGTATGATAGCAGAGAAACATAAGAGATGGAAAGATCCACCCGCATTGTCACGACCAGCACAACCTCGTCTCTCGCGTCAAAGCCCTTTCTTGTCTTTCTTTCTTTTGCTTGGCCTTGTTTCCCATGGATACGCAGGGTCGGCATGGTTAAACGGATGTAGCTGTGGTGTCACCGCGACACCACACTTGCTAGGTGGTAGCTTAAATCGGCCGCGGTCCATTAGTACATGTCGGACCCGCGTGTCGCCACTGTCAGGATCGCAGACCGAGCGCCACCACAAGGCAGGTCTCGAGAGACGGACTAGCACTCGCCCCAGTTGTACGACGACGTTGCTAGCGACTACACTGACGAAGCCTTTCTCTCATTTGCCGAGAGACAGTTAGAATAGCCTTCAGCTAAGTTAATGGCTACGACCTAGCAAGGCGCCATTAACCATTTGTAACGTTGCATGTACCTCAAGATAGAGTCTCACTCGTATCATCCAGAATGCTGTATACCAAAGGACAATATAAAAGTTAACTGTTCTAGTAGCTACGTTCTTTTCTTTATCACATTCATTACGCATCCTGTTCCAGACTTAACGCCAGACGGCGTGAGTTGACGCGTGCCCTTTCGGCTACTTCACTGTGGACTGGCTGCCTTAACAGTCCACTACAGTAGCAATGTTAGTTGAAGGGGTGGCTGGGTGCCCTTCTTGCCGCCACCCTGTACCCACTGGGAAGGAATTAGTGTACCCCAACTGTCTGCGACTAGTGTATTCCATGGAAGAGTGCGAAAGTGTTCAGATGTCTGCAAGCCGTGTAACTGAGGCGGGACGTGGGGACCAGCTGGGTATTCACCTAGGGGGATGTGGAAAACCGCCTAAAAACCACATCCAGGCTGGCCGGCACACTGGCCCTCGTCGGCAATCCGCCGGGAGGATTCGATCCGGGGACTGCGCGGCTACCCGAATCCAGGAAGCAGCGCGTTAGCGCGCTCGTCTAAGCGGACGGGTCTCTCGCTTCAAAGCACTACTTGTACTTAATTTATGTAGTAGTGGATGGAATGAAATCTGGTTGCCTGGTACACGTTTGCAGATTCTCAAAAAAATTGTGACGGAAGTTGGCTGTTAGTGTTGTTCTGTAATAGCACATCTCTTGCATGTGAACCGCAAGAGTGTACCAGCTTTGTTCTCCACCCGCCGGACTCAGCACGACGTGGCCAGCACACTGTAGTGAGTCAGTGTGCGCGGCGGGGGGGCGGTTCCTTTTGGTTCTGCTAGTCCGGGAAACAACGAGAAGCAATCGCGTGTTGACAAGTAATTGATACTAGAGACCGAGCAAACGCGTGCCGTGATAAACGAGCGGCGTCCGATGGCCTGCGCGCGGAAAGGAAGGAAGGAAGGAAGGAAGGAATAAGACAGTGCACTGCGGGCAGCGGAAGGACCAGCCGTCACATTGGTTGCCTGCTGGTAAATGGAGGAGGCTCAGGGTGTACGGCAGGACCTCGCTCCTGGAACATTCCGCGGCTGGAGTTAAATATCCAAGCGACAAAGTCACAGTTCCGCAGAGGACATTCCGAGTCTTCGCGTTATGCTCTAAATCAACCTTCGGGACTCGTATATGGATAGTAGACGTACGATCTTTAAGATAAGGAACTTATGATCGGTTCAAATGGTTGAAATGGCTCTGCACACTATGGGATTTAACATCTGTGGTCATCAGTCCCCTATAACTTAGAACTACTTAAACCTAACTAACTTAAGGACATCACACACATCCATAACCGAGGTAGGATTCGAACCTGCGACCGTAGCGGTCACGAGGTTCCAGAATGAAGCGCCTAGAACCGCACGGACACACCGGCTATGATCAGAAACGAATGTCTATTTTTTTTATTGACGTAAACAACTTACGCCTTATACCAACAACTTACGAGAGGTAGTCATTAAATTTTAATTATCACGTGATCACGTGATCAATTTTACTTTCACTGTGGTTTTATTTTCCATTTTTAATAGAGAATTTATCACTCAACCACAATGGCAAACGCTCAGCGGTGAAACATGAAGCCCTAGTTCTGCAAAGTTATTGTATGATTATGGACATATGATTTAAGCGTCTGCTATACAATGATATCTAAAGATCTCCCAATCGGCCGCGCGGGATTATCCGAGCGGTCTAGGCGCTGCAGTCATAGACTGTGCGGCTGGTCCCGGCGGAGGTTCGAGTCCTCACTCGGGCATGGGTGTGTGTGTTTGTCCTTAGAATAATTTAGGTTAAGTAGTGTGTAAGCTTAGGGACTGATGACCTTAGCAGTTAAGTACCATAAGATTTCACACACATTTGAGCATCTCCCAATCGTTTATATCACCCTGGCCAAGACGCGATCCTTAATATCTGACAGTATGTGTCGACAGACATTACCAACGGTATTCCAACAGCAATAAAGCAACTCGGTGCACTCCAAAGACGGAAAAATCCGAAACGCAGCGTCCAAACGGAACAGCTTGTTGAAGAAAGGAGAAACACTGTCGCACTCACCCAGGTGCAAGTGCCTAAAAAAAAAAAAAAAAAAAAAACGGGAAGAATGTGATCAGAAGACATCAGAGAAAAAATGGCTGATCGAAGAGACAACCAGAAACCGTGCGAACACAAGAGTCCTTGGTTCAAGTCAGTCGCAAGGCAAGTTGATCATCCTCAAAATTCGGAATGGCCGAGGAGAAAGAAAAAAAACTATAAAGAACAAATTATAAAAGAGTGTCTAGGACTTTTATCTGAAACTCTGCAGTCACTGACAAGCCAAAGCATACTTGATGAATCACTAAGACCTGTAATGAATATGGGCTCGGAAAAACTGGAACGTATCAATAAAAATGAAATGGAAACAGATCTAAATATCTCAATAACTGAAGCAGATCACGAGCGAGACGGTTAAAACTAGAGACACCTGAAGAAGCACTCCTAATTCTCCAGGAAGAGAAGATTTCTGAGTCATGGAAAAATGTAGAAGTCATTCTCCACTTAAAAAAGGTGTCAACGCGAACATCGAGAGTACAGACCTATTAGCCTTTTAACTATATTTTACAGCCAGCTAACAAAAAGCGTTACGAACCACCCGAGTCAGAAAATTGACGCTTACTAGCCAGTCTAACAGACGGGATCGAGAAAAGATTTCGGTACAACTGACCATATTCAAACTTCACTCACACTGACAGTGTACGGAACATGACGTCCCACTTTATATGGACTTCATAGACTACCGGAAGGGGTTCTACACGATCGGAAACTGGTCAGTAGTAAGGACGATGAACAGTACTCGGAATATACAGGGTGTTTCAAAAATGAGCGGTATATTTGAAACGGCAATAAAAACTAAACGAGCAGCGATAGAAATACACCGTTTGTTGCAATATGCTTGGGACAACAGTACATTTTCAGGCAGACAAACTTTAGAAATTACAGTAGTTGCAATTTTCAACAACAGATGGCGCTGCGGTCTGGGAAACTCTATAGTACGATATTTTCCACATATCCACCATGCGTAGCAATAATATGGCGTAGTCTCTGAATGAAATTACCCGAAACCTTTGACAACGTGTCTGGCGGAATGGCTTCACATGCAGATGAGATGTACTGCTTCAGCTGTTCAATTGTTTCTGGATTCTGGCGGTACACCTGGTCTTTCAAGTGTCCCCACAGAAAGAAGTCACAGGGGTTCATGTCTGGCGAATAGGGAGGCCAATCCACGCCGCCTCCTGTATGTTTCGGATAGCCCAAAGCAATCACACGATCATCGAAATATTCATTCAGGAAATTAAAGACGTCGGCCGTGCGATGTGGCCGGGCACCATCTTGCATAAACCACGAGGTGTTCGCAGTGTCGTCTAAGGCAGTTTGTACCGCCACAAATTCACGAAGAATGTCCAGATAGCGTGATGCAGTAATCGTTTCGGATCTGAAAAATGGGCCAATGATTCCTTTGGAAGAAATGGCGGCCCAGACCAGTACTTTTTGAGGATGCAGGGACGATGGGACTGCAACATGGGGCTTTTCGGTTCCCCATATGCGCCAGTTCTGTTTATTGACGAAGCCGTCCAGGTAAAAATAAGCTTCGTCAGTAAACCAAATGCTGCCCACATGCATATCGCCGTCATCAATCCTGTGCACTATATCGTTAGCGAATGTCTCTCGTGCAGCAATGGTAGCGGCGCTGAGGGGTTGCCGCGTTTGAATTTTGTATGGATAGAGGTGTAAACTCTGGCGCATGAGACGATACGTGGACGTTGGCGTCATTTGGACCGCAGCTGCAACACGGCGAACGGAAACCCGAGGCCGCTGTTGGATCACCTGCTGCACTAGCTGCGCGTTGCCCTCTGTGGTTGCCGTACGCGGTCGCCCTACCTTTCCAGCACGTTCATCCGTCACGTTCCCAGTCCGTTGAAATTTTTCAAACAGATCCTTTATTGTATCGCTTTTCGGTCCTTTGGTTACATTAAACCTCCGTTGAAAACTTCGTCTTGTTGCAACAGCACTGTGTTCTAGGCGGTGGAAATCCAACACCAGAAAAATCCTCTGTTCTAAGGAATAAACCATGTTGTCTACAGCACACTTGCACGTTGTGAACAGCACACGCTTACAGCAGAAAGACGACGTACAGAATGGCGCACCCACAGACTGTGTTGTCTTCTATATCTTTCACATTACTTGCAGCGCCATCTGTTGTTGAAAATTGTAACTACTGTAATTTCGAAAGTTTGTCCGCCTGAAAATGTACTGTTGTCCCAAGCATATTGCAACAAACGGTGTATTTCTATCGCTGCTCGTTTAGTTTTTATTGCCGTTCCAAATATACCGGTCATTTTTGAAACACCCTGTAGGTACCAGTTGTAAAAATATGTGATAAATTTTCGACAACGTGTCCCGGGACTATGTTATCCCATTACCAAGTGCTTAACGTTTGTGTGCCATTAGGCCCCATCAAAGCACTTAATAATGAGATAACGTAGTCCCGAAGTATGCTGTCAATGTATCACTGATTTGACAACTTGTGCGTAACGTTCTCAGTACCGATTCACGAGACTATTCTACAATGACGTAGCAACATTTAATCCACTATAACCGAGCGAGATGGCACAGTGGGTAGCACACTGTATCGCATTCGGGAGGACGACGGTTCAGGCCCTCTTCTGCCGTCCAGATCTAGGTTTTCTGTGATTTCTCTAAATCGGTCCAGGCAAATGTTGGGACGGTTCCTGTGAAAGCGTACTGCCGATTTCCTTCCCCATCCTTCTGTCTGTAATGACCTCGATATCGACGGGACGTTAAACCCAGTCTTCCTTCTTTCCTTCTAATCCTCTATGTTTACGACAGTGACACTCTACACTTAACGAAGACTGGATAACTTCCTGTGAGAAGAGGCGTCACACAAGGAGACACAATCTCACCTAAGTTATTCACTTTGGCTTTGGAGGATGCGTGCAACTGTCTATTCTGGGGACAGAAACATATCAGATGGAAAACGTCTCAGCCATCTTAGCTTTGAAGATGATATCATCCTCTTTAGCTGTGGCACAAACTAAATGTCAACAATTATACGAGAACTTAATGATGCTTCCGAAGATGTAGGCCTCAAAATTAACCTCTAGAAGAGCAAAGTCGTGAGTCCTGTTTGTATTACGGTCTCCATCCAAAACCATGCTCTAGAAGTAGTGAATGAACACATTTATCTGGGACATAAAATCAAACTTAGAAAAGATAACCAGGCAGCGGAGATCACCTGGCGAAACCCCCTTACCTGAATGGCATTCGGGAAACTTGGTTACATTTTCTGTAAACCAAATATCCCCATAAATTTAAAAACGATGTTTTATGATACATGCAGCCTGCCAGAAACAACACACTGGCTCGAAACAGTGACAAAATAAGGAGCGCAAATCGACTCAAGGTTTGTCAGAGGGCAATAGAGAGTCTGAGAGACGGGTTAGTCATGGATCATTTTGCACGATAAGTCGTAATGACGTGCAACGAATCATTTTACATTCACTTTGAAAATTAATTTGCACATGGTTACGTGCTGAACATTTCAAAAGTTTTTTTTTTTTAAGAAATAAGATATACAGATATGAATTAGTACTTCCTACCCACCACCTTTTACGCATTGCAGTAGTAGAAATTCTTCAGCGGAGTAGAAGGAGTTGTCAAGGAGAAACTTTCGCAGTTTGTTTTAAAATTTTACTTTGTTATCTGTCAGACATTTTATATACTGGGGAAGTGATCAAATTTTTTTGTTGCAGTACCAAGAACAAAGCGATAAGTAGAAGAACGGGTGTCTATGATGTTGGCGAGCGGATAGCAAGACTGAGGTGGCCAGCAAAACACCAACTGAACCAAAAATCTCATGCAGTGGCGTCCGAGGGAGTCAAAGAGAAGTGTCGGACGCCTCTGACAAGGTGGAGAGACGACATCCACCGACATGCGGGAAAAAGCTGTATCCAGCCTGCCCAGAACAAATCTATATGGAAATCTTTGGGAGAGACCTTTGATCACGAGTGGATACCTAAACGCTAAAGAAGAAGAGGGTGTGGAGTCGTTTCTGGTGTAATTGTACATCGCTGGCCAACTTTATTTGTGAGACAAGTGAACTGTCAATTAGGGCGGTTCACAAACAACAACTCAAGTACACATGTTATTCCAAAACGTTATCGTGGAAGTAGGGTCCAGGAGGTGCTGGTGAAATAATACACAATGCTAAAGATACCTTTTTATTTTAAACTTTCTCAATAATAAAATTTTAAGTCTGGCATTTCTCTAACAAAAAATAATTTCAAAACAATTACAAATAGCTTGACAATTTTCGTTACGAAAAGGAGATTACCAGGTATGACATTAACAACTTGCCAATAATGAGATTTTAACTTAACATATATATATGTATATAAGACAACAGTAAAAAAACCTTTTTAAAAATAACTCTATGTAAAGGATATTGCAAGGTCTGACGTTAGCAATAAGAAGTTTTTAAACTTGTTATATCAATAAGGGAACAATTAAAAAAAACTTTAAGTAGCTAGCTTGTACTAAGCAAAAATAGTTGTCTCTCGCCAGTTACATAACTTATATTTGTTACAAGATAAATGTGAATAAGCCAGCACACAAACCTTCCCATTAAAGACAGTTCCCAAAAAAAAAAAAAAAAATCCTTAGCTCGGTGAGGGAGTGACACGTGTAAAGGGGCCCAAATCACAATAGGCGGAATAGTTACTGGTGGTCTACAAGGCCATAGCAGATCAGCCCCAAAACTTCCATTACAAGCCTTCACCTCCCCGAGTTACTCAAAACCAGAAGATGTAGCAAGGGCCGTGCCTGCACAGACTCCGAACCACAGTGATCCGCGACACCGACCCTAAATCACCCAATCGAGGTGTGAATGAAAACAGCCCGACCAAGAAGTAATTACCACGTTCTCTCATACACTTCACTAGAACTTGAAAACCTTCTCTTTATATATATATATATATATATATATATATATATATATATATATATATATATATATATATATATATATAATTGTTACATAAAAACAGTACTCATCTTATCACACTCCACCCCAGCGCCGGGAACACGTCGCACTTCCAAATGCTCGTCAGAGCCAACCGCTGCCAGTGGTTTCAACGGCCGATAAGAAGACATACGGTCCCAAGTGCTGATCTCCTGCACCACGGCTTCTAAGCTTCATAAGCCACGTACATGCGGGTAAGGCAGACTTAGCCCCTGACAGCCAAGAGGTCGGGCAAAGCACGTGGCGAGCAGTTGGCGACCCCCAACAGCAGGGCCCCGCTAGTGCCTAGACCTGTCTCGGTCACCGCCCAGTACGTACTCCACGATCGTCACGCGACCGTACACTTGCTCCACCTCCCGCCAGAGGGCGGTAGCGATCCAAACAGGGCGCCAACACTAGACGCAAACACTAGACGCGAAGTGAAAGCACTCCGCCTGGCGCGCTTTTCGAAGAGCCGGACACAACTACGGCTCAACAAGTATACAAATTTTAGTTGGAGCTGTCGTGGCTTAAGTACTACACTACCACCACGATGAGAGTTCCCACAGTCCACGCCTCTTCGAGCGGGTGTTAACTACCGAGGCCGCCGCTATTGCTCTACGGTTGGCAGCACTGGACAGTTTTTGGCCCAACAACAAGTCAGTCACATCACTCACCCCATGTATAAGCGCAGATCATAGAAGCTGCCCAGAAGCGTATTGTCAGCTAGCCCCTCAGCAATCGCATCATCGTTTTCCATCACACGCAGAGCGCGCCTCATCCAGAGGCCCGTGTCTAGTATTCAACGCCGGCTCTGATCTACAGTCACGGCTCCAACTTCCATCTTCAGCCATCCCACTTCAGCGCATTGGGACTTAAGTAGCATAGAAGCTGACCGTTGTTATAAACAGGCTTTGTTTACTCGAATCCTAACAACTAAATGTACTGACTGCCGTTATATTGCCAAACTGTACTTTCATCATACCTAGCTCCACTACCAGGCTTCCACCGAGGTATGGTTATTTTATTTCCTCGAACTCGCAGCTTTTCTCAGGTATATGTAAGCATCTGCCAGGCAGCACTTCTTGTGTATTTCAATCGCTGCTCGGATTGCTCCCATTTGTTTTCATTATACTGCATAGTATCTGAAGACGACAGCCTACCATAACGTTGTTCATCCACTATTATATGACCCTTACTTATTACTGTACACAGGCACCAATGGAGTTCGTAACGACAGACGTTCGCCTACAAGAGAATAATAGACTGCCCGTAGAAACAGTTCCAAGCCACCCACAAGCTATATGTGTTACACATAAGGATCCCATTAGAACTGAGAGGTTCTACATCTACATCTACATCCATACTCCGCAAGCCACCTGACGGTGTGTGGCGAAGGGTACTTTGAGTACCTCTATCGGTTCTCCCTTCTATTCCAGTCTCGTATTGTTCGTGGAAAGAAAGATTATCGGTATGCCTCTGTGTGGGTTCTAATCTCGCTGATTTTATCCTCATGGTCTCTTCGCGAGATATACGTAGGAGGGAGCAATATACTGCTTGACTCCTCGGTGAAGGTGTTTTCGAAACTTCAACAAAAGCCCGTACTGAGCTACTGAGCGTCTCTCCTGCAGAGTCTTCCACTGGAGTTTATCTATCTGTCATCTCCGTAACGCTTTCGCGATTACTAAATGGTCCTGTAACGAAGGGCGCTGCTCTCCGTTGAATTTTCTCTATCTCTTCCAACAACCCTATCTGGCACGGATCCCACACTGGTGAGCAATATTCAAGCAGTGGGCGAACAAGTGTAACCTACTTCCTTTGTTTTCGGATTGCATTTCCTTAGGATTCTTCCAATGAATCTCAGTCTGGCATCTGCTTTACCGACGGTCAATTTTATATGATCATTCCATTTTAAATCACTCCTAATGCGTACTCCCAGATAATTTATGGAATTAACTGCTTCCTGTTGTGGCGTAACAAGCTAGTCACGCCACACTGAGGAGGAAGCCGAAAGGCACGCGTATACACACGCCGACTGGCGTCAAGTCTGGAACAGGATACTTTATGACTGCTATAAAGAAAATACGTATCTTTGGAATATACTTAACTTTTAATGCTTCCTTTGGTACAACTCTCTTGACTATACAAATGAGACTCGTAAGATACATGCACTGATACAATTGGCGCCTTGCTAAGTCGTAGCCATTAACTTAGCTGAAGGCTATTCTAACTGTCTCTCGGCAAATGAGAGCAAAGGCTTCGTCCGTATAGTCGCTAGCAACGTCGTCGTACAACTGGGGCGAGTTCTCGTACGTCTCTCGAGGCCTGCCGTGTGGTGGCGCTCGGTCTACGATCACACAGTGGCGACACGCGGGTCCGACATGTACTAATGGACCGCGGCCGATTTAAGCTACCACCTAGCAAGTGTGGTGTCTGGCAGTGACACCACACTTCCAGTTGCTGACCTGCTATACTGTAGCTAAATGATAAAGGATCTTTCTTTCTGTGTATTCGCAGCACATTACACTTGTCTACATTGAGATTCAATTGCCATTTCCTGCACCATGCGTCAATTCGTTGCAGATCCTCCTGGATTTCAGTACAATTTTCCATTGTTACAATCTGTCGATATACTACAGCATCATCCGCAAAAAGCCTCAGTGAACTTCCGATGTTATCCACAAGTTCATTTATGTATATTGTGAACAGCAACGATCCTACGATACTCACTCCCCTACGGCACACCCGAAATCAGTCTTACTTCGGAAGACTTCTCTCCATTGAGAATGACATGCTGCGTACTGTTATCTAGGAACTCTTCAATCCAATCACACAATTGGTCTGACAGTCCATATGCTCTTACTTTGTTCATTACACGACTGTGGGGAACTGTATCGAACGCCTTGCGGAAGTCAAGAAACGCGGCATCTACCTGGGAACGCGTGTCTATGGCCCACTGAGTCTCGTGGACGAATAGCGCGAGCTGGGTTTCACACGATCGTCTTTTTCGAAACCCATGCTGATTCCTACAGAGTAGTAGTGTCCAGAAAAGTCATTATACTCGAACACAATAAGTGCTCCAAAATTCTACAAGGTTATAACGTTTCTGGCTTATTTTTGGTATTCAAGGAAAGTGATGTGAGCTCTATATTTTCATTCGATATGTCATTTTTTATACTTGTACACCGGATGAGTTTCAAACAGAAGACTTTAATAGTCGATAGGTTACGCCATAGAGATTGTAAGTAAACCAATGTAATCTTTAAAAAGTTTTTAGTGGTGTTGAGCCACAGTCATGCAATACTTTTTAAGAGATTAAATCGCCATTTGACTGTTTATTATTATATTTATCTTTTGTACTATTCGGATTTCCGCTTTTGTGACATTATCAAGTACAATTCTGAAGCTTTTAAGATCATTATTAAGTCATATTTGTAAAGACCCAGGAGAGGCTCTACAGATGATGTGGTGCTGTTAACAAAGGCACTCGCGTCTGTTGTCTGCTGTCATAGCCCATTAACGCCAGGTTTTTGCCACGCTGTCCTAACGGATATGTTCGTCGTACGTCCCACACTGATTTCTGCGGTTATTTCACGCAGTGTTGATCATCTGTTAACACTGACAGCTCTACGCAAACGCAGCTGCTCTAGGTCGTTAAGTGGACGCCGTCGGCCACTGCATTTTCTGTGGTGAGAGGTAATGCTCGAAATTTGGTATTCTCGGCACACTATTGGCTGTGGATATCGGAAACTGAGTTCCCTAACGATTTCCGAAATGAAATATCCTATACGTCTAGCTCCAATTACGATTCCACGTTAAATGTCTGCTAATTTCCATCGTCCGGCCACAATCACGTCGGAAACCTTTTCACATTCATCATCTGAGTACAAATAACAGCTGCGCCAAAGCACTTCCCTTTTGTACCTCGTGTCACGTGATGCTACCGCCACCTGTATATGTGCCTATCGTTGCCCCATAACTTTTGTCAGCTTAATGTACAAGTATCAAACTTCAAAACTATGTCTTTTCCACTGGGTTGAATTTATAAAAGTGTATGTGTGTGTTACTATTTCATTTCAATTTTCCTAGTCGAACAGTGTTTCATAATTGTTTCTGGTGCACGAGACCTATACATTTGCATAGCTGAAAGGTATTAGGGCCTGATTATCACTGCTCATGAGAGTAGTCCTTGCTTTCTGTATCACACATACGCCATTCAAGGCGCTGCGAGTGTTGTTATGTCTACTCGCTGTCTGGATTTCAATCTGACAGTGAATTATTCTTGGTTTCGTGCCTCTACTTACAGACGAGTTTCATTGCCTGTGCCCACTACGGCCTTTCATGCTCTTGTGTTCTTCAGAGCCCACACTGGCATTCCGCGAAACGCAAAGTCGGCGATTGCGATGGCGGGCGAGATGTTAAAAAATGCCTTGTTTAAATTGAAATCTCTGTCAATGTTTAGTAGGTTTTCTGACATCTTTATTTCGATAGACTCCTTAATTATGAAGTCACAGAAACTTCGCCTTTACACCATGATACTGGTGTCACTGTACACACATCATAAAAAGTTTTGCATCACCTGGGTTCCGAGAGTTCCAGAATCTGTAAAGAAAATTGGAACAGAGATTAACATAAACATCATTTCCCCCCTTTCTACTGCTCAGGAAAACCACACATTGCATGTTGTACCACTATAAAGCGAGACCTTCAGAGGTGGTGGTCCAGACTGCTGTACACACCGGTAGCTCTAATACACAGTAGCACGTCTTCTTGCATTGATGCATGCCTTTCTCCATCGTGACATACTATCCACAAGTTCATCAAGGCACCGTTGTTCCAAATTGTCCCACTCCTCAACGGCTATTCGGCGTAGATCCCTCAGAGTGGTTGGTGGGTCACATCGTCCATAAACTACCCTTTTCAATCTATCCCATGCACGTTCGATAGAGTTCATGTCTGGAGAACATGCTGGCCACTCTAGTCGAGCAATGTAGTTATCCTGAAGGAAGTCATTCACAAGATGTGCACGATGGTTGCGATTTGTCGTCCATGAAGACGAATGCCTCGCCAATATGCTGCCGATATGGTTGCACTATCGGTCGGAGGATGGCATTCACGTATCGTACAGCTGTTACGGCGCCTTCCATTACCACCAGCAGTGTACGTTAGCCCCACATAATGCTACCCCGAAACAGCAGGGAATCTCCACCTTGCTGCGCTCACTGGACAGTGTGTCTAAGGCGTTCAGCCTGACCGGGTTGCCTCCAAACACGTCTCCAACGATTGTCTGGTTGAAGGCATATGCGACACTCATCGGTGAAGAGAGCATGTTGCCAGTCCTGAGCAGTCCATTCGGCATGTTGTTGGGCTCATCTGTGCCGCACTGCATGGTGTCGTGGTTGCAAAGACGGATCTCGCCATGGACGTCGGGAGTGAAGTTGCGCATCATACAGGCTATTGCGCACAGTTTGAGTCTTAACACGACGTCCTGTGGCTGCACGAGAAGCATTATTCGACATGGTGGCATTGCTGTCAGGGTTCCTCTGACCCATAGTCCGTAGGTAGCGATCATTCACTGCAGTAGTAGCACTTGGGGGGCCTGAGCGAGGCATGTCATCGACAGTTCCTGTCTCTCTGTATCTCCTCCATGTCCGAACAACATCGCTTTGGTTCACTCCGAGACGCCTGGACACCTCCCTTGTTAAGAGCCCTTCCTGGCACAAAGTAACAATGCGGACGCGATCGAACCGCGGTATTGACCGTCTAGGCATGGTTGAACTACAGACAACACGAGCCGTGTTCTTTCTTCCTGCTGGAATGATTGGAACTGATCGGCTGTCGGACCCCGTCCGTCAAATAGGCGCTGCTCATGCGTGGTTGTTTACATCTTTGAGCGGGTGTAATGACAACTCTGAACAGTTAAAGGGACTGACAAAATATCCACAGTCAACGTCTATCTTCAGGAGTTCTGGAAACTGGGGTGATGCAAAACCTTTTTTGATATGTGTATTTCATTTCATGATTATTTTCGAAGCAGCGTCTTGCAACAGCTAATTTTCTTGGCTGTTTTAGTCGGGTGTATTGCTGACGTGCCTTGCATCTCTCCTCGTCTGTTGCGACAGTCTAAGACATGTCACATCGTCATGGAATGCGATACACACCCGTAATGGGCGTCACGAATCGAACTCAACTATAAATAGCAGCGCGAGACCAACAATAGTTCACAGTCTGCACTGAGTTGAGGTAGCGAGTACAGGTTACAGAAAAAATCACAGCATCTGAAGAAGACGTCTGTGTCGGTTGTCAAAACATCGTGCGTAAAATTAAAATATCTTGTTAGAACGCCCGGAACCACTTTATTAGCTAATCACTGCCGAGAAAACCTGGGAGATCACACAGGTTGTAGTGTTGCAATGCCGCTGGAAGTGGTTGACCTCGATGCTGATTATGATGCTTAGCCACCTCCTGGTATTGTTGCAGGACCAATGGCAGAAGGTAGGTGGACTGCTACGGCCATAGTTGATACTGCATGTTTTCCTGCGGAAGTGAATGCAGACAAATGGTTCAAATGGCTCTGAGCACTATGGGACTTAACATCTGTGGTCATCAGTCCCCTAGAACTTAGAACTACTTAAAGCTAACTAACCTAAGGACATCACACACATCCATGCCCGAGGCAGGATTCGAACCTGCGACCGTAGCAGTCGCACGGTTCCGGACTGAGCGCCTAGAACCGCAAGACCACCGCGGCCGGCTGAATGCAGACAGCTTCAGCGTCGACTACAGTGGATGATGGAAAGTATCCAACCTGGCGAACGTCTGCATGCATGTGCTCCATAGAGAGCCTGCTCATAATTGCAGACGACAGCTCACAGCTTCAAGGAGCAAGAGACCCAATATGAATCTACTTCAGTAAGTTTTTTTACTATTGGTATTTATTTATTTTTATTTTTGGAGGGATCGGTTTGATCCGTCTCACCACTTCATCTAAAAAAGCGTCTACGCGTACATCCAACGTCCTCGGTTATTTGTTGGATATAATCCAACTTCTTGCCCACCGTTTTTACGCTTTACAGTTCCCTCTACTTTCGTACTACGCAAGATATTACCTTACACGTTCCTACCATCCTGTCTCTTCATCTAGTCACCGTTTTGAAGATATCACTCTCTTTGCCAGTTCAGCGAAGAAGATGCGCTTTTCTCATCTTATCAGTGCACTTAATTTTCAGCAACACATTTCACACACACGTTTCAAACGCTTCGATTCTCTCACTTCCGATTTCAGTGGGAGCATTTAGGATAGATCCAGAAACTGCTGTGCTCCAGACGTAGATTATTAGAAATTTCTTCTAGACAACATAGTTGTGTGGAGATAACAGCGATTGGTTTACTTATAATCAAGTATTCAAAATGACAGTCACAATCACATTATTTATTTTGCCTTGAACCGGTTTCAACCCGTGATGGGGTCATCTTCAGGGTAATTTACACCATTTGGTCGCTCGCTGGAGGCGTCACCCTGCCTGTGTACAGTTACCAACCGTGCAGAGGCAGGGTGACGACGCCAGCGAGCGACCAAATGGTGTAAATTGCCCTGAAGATGACCCCATCGCGGGTTGAAACCGGTTGGCGGCAAAATAAATAATGCGATTGTGACTGTCATTTTGAATAATTGATAATAAGAAATTTCTTCCTCAAATCAAGGCCAGTGTTTGTGAGTTGCAGACTAATTTTAGCGAGGAATGCCATCGCCACCTTTGCTATTTAGAAGAAGATTGGGTTTAACGTTCCGTTGATATCGAGGTCGTTAGAGACGGAACACGAGTTCAGATTATTTCAAGGATGGGGAAGGAAATCGGCCGGGAACCATTCCGGTATTTGCCTGGAGTGATTTAGGGAAGTCACAGAAAATCTAAATCTGGATGGCCAGACGTGGGTTTGAACAATCGTCCTCCGGAATGCGAGTCCAGTGTGCGAACCACTGCACCATCTCCCTCGGCCTGCTACTTACGTCCTCCTGCTTTCGTCCGTCGTGCTTTATTTTGCTTCCAGGGTCACTGAATTCTTTCACTTCTTCTACTACGTGGTCCCCGATTCTGATGTTAAGTTCGTCGCTAATCTCACTTCTGCTAATCCTCATTAATTTCGTCTTTTGGTATAAATTAAGTCCATATTTTGCACTCATTCAATTGTTCATTCTAGTCAAGAGGTGATGCACTTATTCCTCGCTTTCGTTTTTAGCGAATTTTACCGTTAATAACCTTTCACCCTGAATTTTAATACCGCCCCTTATCGTTTACTTATATTGCGAGATTTCCAGTGTACAGGTTGTGAAGTTCAGTACGCCGAACTGCAGTCTTTGACAACAACAATGTGTCTACTGGTTTGTCACCCAGCCGAACGGATCATATGACAGATACTCGTACATGTGTGAATAAACTCGTCTAGGTTTACAACCGATTGATTTCGAATAAAACACTTCAGCTTTCGATGGATATCGTTATCAAGAGTAACAAACCGCTGGCTGACGTGTCTAACAACCCTACCACAACAAAGGTCAAAATTTAATAATGATTGTGGTGTTGCTCACGCTGCTAAATACTGCATTTTCGGGCAACAGCAAAGTTATTATATGGCAGGTGTCATTAGGGCACAGTTAATAAAGTCATTTCATGTAATAATGAATAAACAAGGCACTCATCTTTTCGTGTTTCCCACGCTGGTCTCGTTGTAAAATCATGGCTCAATCGTCGAAAATCTAGGTGGTGATGATTCCAAGCTCGGATGGAAAGAGGCCTAGGTTTTTATTCTGCGATATTCAAAAGTTTTATAGATGTATTTCACAAACCATTCTTGAAGATTACACCTTTGCAGGACAATGGTGATGTAAAAAAAGTAATCAGCACTCCGAATTTAAGTTACAATTCCTTTTAATTGCTTTTATTGCAATATCACGAAACACACAAAACATCACTTCACAATACAAAACATACTTGAAAACATCTTCCTCAATGTTAAAGTTCACATTTTATAAGCTGACGACGATAGGCGTCTTTCCAACATGAAATCCAAGATTTGACTTTCTCAGGGTCCGACTCTCTAACTAACTAACTGCTTGCGCGCCCAAAAAAATCAGAGTTACAAGTACGGCAAAGATCATAGTGACAAAAGAAAGAAGACACACAAGATTAATATCATTGCAACATAAACATATCGATGTATCAAAGTATCTCTACATTAATGAAATCAAATCTGAATGTTGTCTCAGAAATATGTCAACTACTTTACAGAAACACAGTAGAATATTGCTGGTATCGAGAGGTTCATGTGAGGTGCCGTAATGGTTACGTAATTCAAGTACCATTACACGTGGCCATTATGGTTTTCCGCTTATACGGGCACGATTGCAGCGTCTGGAATCAATCAGACAGGACCGAAGTGAAGCGCGCCCGGAAGGCTAGCTGCGCAGCTCTCAGCAGCTCCGATCCGTCGTGGGACCAATGACGACACGTGGTGCATGGGGCGGCGGCTCGTTTGAAACCGCCGCTCTCGCCTCCCTACAAGCGTCAGGCATCCGTCTGCTTCATTTCGATACCCAGTGCCCGCCACCACGCCCTACTAAGCGTGTAGCCCTGGTCTCTGTTAAAATAGTTGCTGTTTCCTCTAAGCTTGGCCGCCTCTTTATAACGGAATCCCAGTATGAAGACGCATGAGTCAGGACTCTCGTCATTTCAGATTGTATTTCATACCCATTTCCCATGCAATGATGAGCTATGGCCGACTTCTCAATCTCCATTTGTTTAATACGTCGCCTGTGCCCAGCGCAACGCTCCGTTACTGTGCGAATTGTTTGACCTACCCTGCGGGCACTCAAAGAGCTATGTCATCTTCAAAAGGCCGCAACATATTTTTATTCTGGGGGCCGGAACACCAGTCTCAGTTTATGACTCTGCAGCGTACCGCTAAGCTTGCTGCTCGTTTCCCCACAGTACGGCAGGAATGCAGCTGGCTTGGTCTTTCTTGCCGATACGCAAAGCTTTCTTTGGCAGTGGCACATGAAAGTATTTTCAATGTCTCCCTTGCTATTAGCCGTTGCCACTGAACACACATCTCAAATTCCGAAATTTGCAGTATAGGTGGTCGTCGTCAGAAATAACCATTGCTCTGTGTACTAACGTGTTCAGGGACACTTTCTTGTGTACATGATGATAAAAACCATTGCTGTAGACATTGTGACACTGTGCTTATGGATACTTGTCTCGCTGAAAACATCCTCATCTTCTGATTTACGGTACGTGACGTGGCGAAAAATATGTTGATCATCTAGTGCCTAGTCTGGTGCGAAATCCTTAATGGTGTTCTGTTTATGGTCCTCCAGCACCTGTGGAGTCCACATTCGCATGACAGCGTGGGATCGCGACCAAGATCAGCACCAGTATTGTGGAACGAAAAAACACAGTCTCGACAGGCCATGGTCTTGCCACTGTCCAGTTTTTTGATAGTTGCTGGTGGGCGTTTCGCCTACTTTCACATCTCCTTACGGCCGGCCGGAGTGGCCGTGCGGTTCTAGGCGCTTCAGTCTGGAACCGCGTGACCGCTACGGTCTCTGGTTCGAATCCTGCCTCGGGCATGGATGTGTGTGGTGTCCTTAGGTTAGTTAGGTTTAAGTAGTTTAAGTTTTAGGGGACTGATGACCACAGATGTTAAGTCCCATAGTGCTCAGCCATTTGAACCATTTGAACATCTTCTTACAGCCAACATTCAGGTGTAATCTCTGAATGAGAAATTCGTCGCTATATCTTTCCTTATATACAGAGCGTATGGCGTTTCGTTATCTACTTCGTTTGGGCGCGCTAAAATGCTAAACATTTGCGTGTCGAACCATGTAATACTCTTCACGCCAATCTCTCATTTGTGTTGCAGTTCTTGTGACCATCAGTGTACAGGGTAACCCATAAGTGCGTCAACATTTGAAAATTCAATACTTCGGGGAATACTGTAGATAAAGACGTAAAGATTGACACTGTAGAGGGTATGTTGGACCAGGATGGAAACTGTCAGGATGCGTCGTATTAAAACTCGTCTGAGTTTTCCAAGTGATTTATTATTTCCAGCTACAGTGCCCCCATTCTTCTCAGTCTGCATCACTTGGTCCTGCAATGCTGAGGACACCACTTCGCTGTCTGCAAAACGGCTTGGCGCGGAATGGCTGCCTCAGTGACCCATGCAACGCACAGCTGTGTGTCTGTCTTGTACGGGCACGGAGTTGTGACGACATCAGGATGTGTCTGCAGTCGACTCGGCGGTCTTCATCCCGCAAGGTGACCCGTGGCACGCTTCCTGCCGGTGTGGCTAAGAACATGGCGTCAATGAGCGTCCGAATGTGTGGCACTCCCCTCGAGATGCCTCCAGCGTGTGTTGGGAGCCAATAGGACTGCCTACGCTAGCAAGCCGTGGCATGAACCGCCGCTGCTTGGCTGCGGACTCTGCATTCGCCTCAGAGGGTCGAACTAGCGACCTGCTGAGGGCTGGAACGCTGGCGCCCCATCTGCTGCCGCATGTAGCTGGTGGAGTGACACGCCTGCCATCCAGGAGAACTGTCAAACGTGAATGCCTTGTTAGTGAACCGGTCTATTTATATGCGGCTGTGTGCCTCTGTGTTGCTAACGCGCTGCTCCGAGTCATGTGCTCATAACACCTGGGTTGGGCCAGTGGGCCCCTTCTGCCTGTAACTTGTGCCATGCAAACCGCAGCGTTTACTCTTTTCAGCGGGTCTACGGCGCTGTGGCCCCATTCTACTTCGCAACCCCTGGTAGCATAACTTACTGTCAACACGTCCGCGCCTGGCTGTAACTGGCGCTCAGAAATATTGCAACGAAGTTAACCTTTTACCATCATAAGTGGTGGTGCCGCTACGACACATATGCCTGAAATAAAAAAAATTGCACAAAATGACCAACAGATGGCGCTTCATATCATACAAAAGCAATAATAAGCGTAACAATTGACTTTTAGCAAAGACTGTGTTATTTATAACAAATGCTCATGATGTTGGCTGTCATTCATCAGCAATAGCTGTAGTCGAAGGAAAATGTTGTGCACAGCACTCTACTGCATATCAGCAGGTATGGTGAGAAATTGCTGTCGGATGTTGCCTTTAGCATACCTAATGAGGCCGGATGATCGCGGTAGACTTGCGAATTCAGGTATCTCCACAACCAATCATCTCATCATCATCTGTCGCCTGGGAGGCCAGCTATGACGGAAGTGGCGGCCCACCACGCGATTCTCACCAAACGATGTGCTCAAGAGATCTTTCACACGTGTAGCAATATAGGGGGGAGCGCCATCCTGCATATAAGCCGTACCTTCCAGCAGGTCTTTAACAGCCTGGCTAGGGATGGTGCGATTCTGTAACGTTTCGGCGTACCTCGCAAACAGTTGGAGAAGCAGCACCCGCATTTCCTCGAAGAAATAGGATCTGATCACGACTAATGTAAATACTTTTTTGTGGGAGTGTCATACGTATTACAGCATTTTACGTTGTAGACTCTTTTTGCGCTCATTAAGAATAGGATTTGGCAAAATGGGAAAGGAATGTAACTCCCGTGTAATCTCCAGTTTCTTTTGTGTATTTTACGTAACCACTTCGATTTTAACGTACTGGACGAAATGGACATAACTCTGTCAAAGGTAATTCTAATGATTTTTATTTTCTCTAGCTATATGACCAGGAATTGCTTTCCCAACGAGTCTGCTTCTATTGCTGTCAAGCAAATGCGACATCGCACATGGAGCGAAATGAGTGGATGTCAGACGGGCTGACCGCGAGAGATGAGTATGTAAGACGAACTGAAAAACTGACATAAAAGTTTCCTCGTGTGGTGCCGCGTCGTACTCTAAAAACTATTACTGATGAAGCCAACGCTTCGGCCACGACTGCAGTGGCTTTCTTCTGGGTCTACTGTTTTTTTTTTTTACTTTTTTTACAATATGACGCGTTACCAGACCCAGGGAACTTTTATGTCAACTGACACTGGCCATGGAAGCCTACGCAGTTCTGAACTGAAGATAGTTTTCTTCACAGTCAAAGAAAATCAACCAACAGAGTTAGTAAAAGTCTTGAAAGCCTCATACTTCATATTTAAATTAAAACTGAGTACGTAACTGGCATAACTTCGGTATTTATGCAGTAAAAATACTCCCCTTCTTCAACAAAATTTTGAATTATGCATGAACAACAACGCGATCTGGTTTCTAACGATGAAAATATTCGGTAGTGTGTGGGACTTTGATACTGCACCGGAAAATATAACGGGATCTTGCACATGTGTTAAAGTAATACAGAAATATGACCAAGATGTTCATTTTCGATCATTCTTACACAATGTAAAAATGTTAATAAGTTCTCAGCCGTATAAAGAAAGTGTGCACTAACACCTGACCGCAAAAAGCATGAATCACAAAGCCACTCTCACCGTATCCAAGATGGCACATGTTAATTAGCATTGAAGTTAGCTAATCAGGTCGTTTCGTGCTTCAGTTCAAGAGGTTCGCCAGATACAATTAGTGCTAGTTGTTCTCATAGCGTAGATGATAGCGCACGAGGCTGACCAGCCTTTGGCTCGGGTTCGATCCCTACTAACGTCCCATGACCAGATTTCGTGCTACTCCTTTGTTCGGTCTTAGGAAACCAAACGAAGAATACGGTTGGCGACACCGTCTAGGGCGGGCCGTTTGAATTTGCGCGCCCAACAGCCTGAATGGCGAACTTCAACGCTAATTAACATGAAAACGGCGCAACGTATCTGATTTTTTTTCTCAGCAATTATTTCTAAGCACACCTTACCCTGCAACACTGTTACGAGCTTTTCAGAGGGTTTCTAACCATCCTGTGTGGATTATGATGATCATTTCTCCTTATGTAGGTGGTCACCAACAAATTATTTTCACACTCTGAGGAGAAACTTAGTGATTGAAATTTCATGAGAAGGTACTGCCGCAGCGAGAAACGCTCTTGTTTTAATGACTGCCACCCCAATTCGTGTACCATACCCATTGCAGTCTCTCCCCTATTGCTCGATAATACAAAACGAGCTTCCCTTCTTTGAATCTTTTCGATGTCCTCCGTCAATCCTGTCTGATGCGAATCTCACAGCGAACAGCAGCGCTCCATAAGGGGGCTGACAAACGCAATCCAAGTATTACTTTTGAATACATTATGGGAAAGGCAGTGATCAATGTCTTACAAATATTTACTATTAAAAACAGTCTTGATCACGATTTATTTATCAAGGTGACCGGTTTCGACCACTACTGTGGTCACCTTCAGACCATTGAGTAGGAACTTCTTTCTGTTGGAGAATCACTATTCTCCAACAGAAAGAGGTTCCTACTCAATGGTCTGAAGATGACCACAGTAGTGGACGAAACCGGTCTCCTTGATAAATAAATCGTGATCAAGACTGTTTTTAATAGTAAAAAAAAAAGCAATCTAAGTAGTCTCTTCAGTAGTCCTGTTACTTTTTCTAAGCTTTCTGCCAATAAATCGTCGTCTTTGGGTTGCTTTCAATCGCAGTATTATCTACGTGATCGTTCCGGTTTAAGTTGCCCGTGATGTAATCGCAAAGTATTTAGTTGGGTGTACGGCCTTTAGACTCATGTAATTTATTGTGTAACTGAAATTTAGCGTATCCTTTTTAGTGCTCGTGAATATGACTTCACACTTTTCATGATTTACAGTCAATTGACACTTTTTGCACCCTACAAAAACCTTGTCTTAACTATTTTACAATTCGTTTTGCTCATCTGATGATTTTACATGAACGTAAATGCAGCATCATCTGCAAACAGTCTAAAAGGACTGCTTACATTGTCTCCTAAATCGTTTATGTAGATCAGGAACAGCAGAGCGCCTATAACAATTCCATGAGTAATCCCAAATGTTACTTTTGTTTTACCCGATTATCCGTCAGTTATTACGAACTGTGACCGTTCTGACAGGAAATCACGAATCCAGCCACACAGACGATTATTTATAGCTACTTGTGAGTCTTCAGTCCGGAGCCTTGTTTGATTCAGCTCTCCATACAGCAGAACTGATGTCCTTGAAAAGTAGTTTCCTCTTTCTTTCAGGCGTTCACAGTACCAACATAACAAGGCCATGTTAGGTAGTACTACTGGGCCACGTCAGTTAGTCATCCAGACTGTTGCCCCTCCAACTACTGAAAAGGAATCAATGTTAGTCTGCCCTCTCTTCAGTGTCCTTCAGTATCAGAGGTCAGGTATTGCTGAGACACGCAAGACGCCACACTGTGCACTGTGGCGAGATCCTAATTCCGACTTATATTTAACGAAATAAAAATTAATTAAACTGATGAGTAACTTACAGGTAGGCGTCATCAGAGTAGTGAAGCAACTTAAATCACTTAATAAAAGCAAGTCTTTCCGTCTAGATTGTATATCAGTTAGGTTCCTTTCAGAGTATGCTGATGCAGTAGTTCCATATTTAACAATCACATACAACCGCTCGCTCGCCGAAAGATCCGTACCCAAAGATTGGAAAGTTGCACAGGTCACACCAGTATTCAAGAAAGGCAATAGGAGTAATCCACTGAGTCACAGGCCCGTATCATTGACATCGATACGCAGCAGGATTTTGGAATATCTATTGTGTTCGAACATTATGAATTACCTCGAAGAGCACGGACTATTGACACATAGCCAACACGGATTCAGAAAATATCGTTCAAGTGAAACAGAACTAGCTCTTTACCCAAACGAAGTGTTGAGTGCTATCGACAGGGGATTTCAAATTGATTCCGTTTTTCTAGGTTTCCAGAAGGCTTCCGACACTGTACCTCACAAGTGGCTTGTAACCAAATTGCATGCTTATGGAATATTGTCTAAGTTATGTGATTGGATTCGTGGTTTCTTGTCAGAGAGGTCACAGTTCGTAGTAACTGACGGAAAGTCACTAAGTAAAACAGAAGTGATTCCTGGCTTTCCCCAAGGTAGTGCTATAGGCCCTCTGCTGTTTCTTATCTACACTCATGCTCATAAATTAAGGATAATGCTGATAAATGGTGAAACAACGCTCTGGTGGGCGGTTTTCGAGCTTGAATCATCTCGGGGTATGACCATGCGGTGCATCTGACCTGCGGTTGTCGCACGGTGGCGCTGGCAGCAGTCCACATACGCAGAGGTGTGTTGGTGCATGTCAGAGTACGGTGCAGCGAGTAAGTGTGCAGACGTTTTCAGACGTGCTAATGGTGACTGTGTGTTGAAAATGGCTCAAAGAACACATATTGATGACGTTATGAGGGGTGGAATACTAGGGCGACTGGAGGCTGTTCAAACACAGCAGGTCGTAACACTGGCCCTCCATGTGCCACAAAGTGTGATCTCAAGATTATGGCAACGATTCCAGCAGACAGGAAACGTGTCCAGGCGCTAAGATACGGGACGTTCACAGTGTACAACACACAAGAAGACCGATATCTCACCATCAGTGCCCGCAGACGGCCACGGAGTACTGCTGGTAGCCTTGCTCGGGACCTTACCGCAGCCACTGGAACTGTTGTCTCCAGACACACAGTCTACTGACGACTGAACAGACATGGTTTATTCGCCCCGAGACCTGCAAGATGCATTCCACTGGAGAGCCCGTAAAGCCTGGTGTCAAGAACACAGTACGTGGTCATTGGAACAGTGGTCCTCTGGCCGCAGTGGCCGAGCGGTTCTAGGCGCTTCAGTCTGGAGCCACGCGACCGCTACGGGCGCAGGTTCGAATCCTGCCTCGGGCGTGAATGTGTGTGATGTCTTTAGGTTAGTTAGGTTTCAGTAGTTCTAAGTTCTAGGGGACTGATGACCTCAGATGTTAAGTCCCATAGTGCTCAGAGCCATTTTGAACAGCGGTCCCAGGCTATGTTCATGGACGAGTCCAGGTGTAGTCTGAACAGTGATTCTCGCCGGTTTTTCATCTGGCGTGAACCAGGAACCAGATACCAATCCCTTAATGTCCTTGAAAGGGACCTGTTTGGAGGTAATGGTTTGATGGTGTGGGGTGGGATTACGATTGGTGCACGTACACCCCTGCATGTCTTTGACAGAGGAACTATAACAGGTCAGGTGTATCGGGACGTCATTTTGCACCAGTATGTCCGCCATTTCAGGGGTGCAGTGGGTCTCACCTTCCTCCTGATGGATGATAACGCACGGCCCCAATGAGCTGCCATCGTGGAGGAATACCTCGAAACAGAAGATATCAGGCGAATGGAGTGGCCTGCCTGTTCTCCAGACTTATACCCCATCGAGCACGTCTGGGATTCTCTCGGTCGACGTATCGCTGCACGTCTTTAAACCCCTAGGACACTTCAGGTGCTTCGACAGGCACTGGTGCAAGAATAGGAGGCTATACCCCAGCAGCTGCTCCACCACCTGATCCAGAGTATGCCAACCCGTTGTGCGGCCTGTGTACGTGTGCGTGGTGATCATATCCCATATTGATGTCGGGGTACATGCACAGGAAACAGTGGAGTTTTGCAGCACATGTGTTTCGGGACGGTTTTCTCAACTTATCATCAAAACCGTGGACTTACAGATCTGGGTCATGATTGTTCCCTATGTTCCTATGCTATTAGCGCCAGTATTGTGTAGTGCCACATTGTGTGGCACCACATTCTACAATTATCCTTAATTAATGAGCATGAGTGTATATAAACGATTTAGGAGACTATCTGAGCAACTATCTTAGATTGTTGGCAGATGATGCTGTCCTGTCATCAGAAGATCAACACAAATAGCAAAACGATTCAGATAAGATATCTGCATGGTGCAAAAATTGGAAATTGTCCCTAAATGATGAAAGGTGTGAGGTCATCCACAAGAGTGCTAAAAGTAATCCGTTACAGTATAAATGAATCAAATCTAAGGCTGTAAATTCGACTAAATATCTAGGAATTGCAATTACAAACAACTTAAACTGGAAGGAACACATAGCAAATGTTGTAGGGGAGGCTACCCAAAGACTACGTTTTATTGGTAGGACACTTACAAAATGTAACAGATCTGCTAAAGAGACTGCCTACACTACGCTTGTCTGCCTTCTTTTCGAGTACTGCTGCGCGGTGTGGGATCCTTACCGGATAGGATTAACTAAGTACATCGAGAAAGTTCAGTGCTTTTTGTATTATCGAGAAATAGGGCAGAGTGTATTACGGACATGGTACAGGATTTGGGCTGGAAACCATTAGAACAAAGGCGGTTTTCGTTGCAGCGGGATCTTCTTTCGAAATTTCAGTAATCAAATTTCTCCTCCCAATGCGAAAATATTTTGTTAATGCCGACCTATATAGGGAGAAACGATCATCACAATAAAATAAGGGAAATCAGAGACCGCGCGGGAAGATATATAGGTGTTGGTTTTTTCCGCGTTCTGTTCGAGAGTGGAATAATAAATAATTTGTGTGAAGGTGGTTCGATGAAGCCTTTTCCAGGCACTTAAATGTGATTTTCGGAGTATCCATTTAGCTATAGATGTAGATGTCGATGTAGATTCCATATTTTACTCGCTGCACCAACACACCTCTGCGTATGTGGACTGCTGCCAGCGCCACCGTGCGACAACCGCAGGTCAGATGCACCGCATGGTCATACCCCGAGGTGATTCAATAGTCGTAAATTCAGTGATGAGGTAGTTCCTCTAATGAGGTCCCGGTCGATTCCGTCTGTCAGTTAGATGCAAGTCGGTCTGAAATGATCACTCATTGGACGAGGTATTGTAATCCAGCCCACAGCAGTTAGTTTCTAATTAGTATTCTGGTCTCTGGTGACATCGACTGGACGTTAAGGAGCAACAAAAGAGGAAGAGGTGATAATGATTACACCGCAAGACGAAGTGAAATCCGAGGAATCGCCAGCAAGGGTTTTTCGTCCTCCTGAAGGAGCACTCTGTTAGGCACGTATAATTGCGCTGGCTCCTGTTGTGGTTTTTTCTGGCACTTCTTGGCCGCGCTCGGGCCCAACTAATACTGGACGGGGTGCGGGTCCCGGCGGCCGTTTTTGTGCGCATTGCGCGGCGTGTCGGCGCTGGCGCCAGGAATTTGGCGGCCGTGCATCAGCATTAGGGCCCGCGGCATTCCTGTGCGCGGGGCGCGTGTGGGAGCCCGCCTGCCGCCGACGAGGCTTTTGTGCGGCCCGAAGGGTCGCCACAGTCGAGAGTGCCGCTTCAGAAAAAGGAAGGAGCGCCGGACAGGTGGGAGCTGACGAGGAAATAAGAGAAACGCTAGTGGCTGGGCCATCCAAAATTCTGCGAAAACCTCGGCCGCCGCGCCTGTACTTTCGAGCAAGTCAGGAATGTTGGACCAGAGCGCCTCGTCCACTTCGAAGTCACTGGGGTCAAGAGCGCTAGCCTTTATTTGACAAATACACTGCTGGCCAGTAAAATTGCTACACCACGAAGATGACGTACTACAGACGCGAAATTCAACCGACAGGAAGAAGATGCTGTGATATGCAAATGATTAGTTTTTCAGAGCATTCACACAAGGTTGTCGCCGGTGGCGCCACCAACAATGTGCTGACATGAGGAAAGTTACCAACCAATTTCTCATACAAAAACATTAGTTGACCGGCGTTGCCTGGTGAAATGTTGTTGTGATGCCTCTAGTAAGTAGGAGAAATGCGCACCATCACGTTTCCGACTTTGATAAAGGTCGGATTGTAAACTATCGCGATTGCGATTTATCGTATCGCGACATTGCTGCTCGCGTTGGTCGAGAACCAATGACTGTTAGCAGAATATGGAATCAGTGGGTTCAGGGGGGTAATACGGAACGCTGTGCTTGATCCCAACGGCATCTTATCCGCATCGCTGTAACGGATCGTGCAGCCGCGTCTCGATCCCTGAGTCAATAGATGGGGACGTTTGCAAGACAACAACCATCTGCACGAACATTTCGACGACGTTTGCAGCAGCATGGACTATCAGCTAGGAGACCATGGCTGCAGTTACACTTGACGCTGCATCACAGACAGGAGCGCCTGCGATGGTGTACTCAACGACGAACCTGGGTACACGAATGGCAAAACGTCATTTTTCGGATGAATCCAGGAACTTCTCATAAAATCTAATTCCATACTGCCCCGATCTTGTCCCTTCTTCCATTTGTAAGCGACCACATTTCTGTTCCATAAGTAACTATATTATTAATAATACTGTGGTTTATTGACTAATACTGTTGTTCCAAATTATTCTATGTATGGACTTGGTCTACGTATATATTAAAAAGTACTGGAGGTAGACTGAAACCCTACTTAAGGCCTTTGGTGGCTTTAAAAGCTACTGTTTTTCTTTTTCTAATCTTTGCTTTTGCTTCAGTCTCTTTGCACTTTCTCGTAATTATATTAATCGACTTGTTCTGTATTTTTAGTCTCTTCATTTCAAATGCAATCTCAGATCTTGGAATGTTGTACGCTTCGTCCACATCCACAAGAGTCGTGGGGGGTTTCTCTGTTTTTGTATTGTCAATCGAAGACATTGTATTTTATCCAAACCTTGTGTAGCAGTCCTAAAGTCACTTTGTGCTTCTGAAAAATCTGTCATATTCTTTTCATTCTTTTTCTTAGGGAATCTGCAGAAAGTTTCGCTACTTAAGGTATTACACTGTGTCTCCTGTAATCTGAACAAGACTATTTGTTCCCCTTTTTATAGATTTTGCTAATAAAAGCCTTGTTCCATGCTCTACGTATGTCATCTCCTTGTTCTACACTCTTAGACAAAAAAAAGTAGCCACGAAAAGGAATTATCCACTTGGGACCGAAATCGGTAAGTGTGATGTACGTGTATACACAAACAAATGATTAGAATCTCAGAAAAATCGAATTATTTGTTCAAGAGAAAGCGTTTCACAAATTGAGCAAGTCAACTCGCGTTGGACACTTCTTATGCAAGAAGTTATTCGAAATGGCATTGATAGAGTTGTTGTACGTCCTGCTAAGTGATATCATGCCAAATTCTGTCTAATTGGCGCGTTAGATTATCAAAATCCCCAGCTGGTTGGAGGGTTCTGCCCATAATGCTCCAAACGTTCTCAGATGGGGAGAAATCCGGCGGCCTTGCTGGCCAAGGTAGGATTGGGTGAGCATGAAGCCAAGCAATAGAAACTCTAGCCTTGTGCAGGCGGGTATTATCTTGCTGAAATGTAAGTCCAGGATGGCTTACCATGAAGGGCAACTACGAGAAACTGGGCATAGAATATTGTCGACGTACCGAGGTTTTGTGAGAATGCTGCTGGTTGTCGTGCAGCATGACAGGTGATAGGTTGGTATCCGACCTTTGTCAGAAGCATCTCCAGAGACGTCTTCGTTGGTCATCGGGGCTCAGTTCGAAGTGGGACTCATCACTGAAGACGATTCTACTCCAGTCAATGAGACTACAGGACGAAGGCATGTCTGGAGACGCCCCAGACCGCGGTGGGATACCATCCCGCCGGTCACCCGCCATACGACCCAACCATTGCTGGATACGCAGTTTCTAGGCAGACGTTTACTTTTCTCATCTTTCAAGGTTGTCGATCTTCTGCATGGAACTTCTTCACATTCGCTAGTTGTCTGTTCGGCAATCGCTGTGCGAGACCACTGCGTCGTTGCCATGTAGCACCATAAGCAAGACGTACGAACGTGTATACCAGCTCACCACGAGCGTCACCAGAGATCCACAAGGGTTGCTTATGTATTTAGCCCGGCTGACTTGGAATGTCACGGCTGACTTGGAATGTCATGGCATAGGCCTATAATTAATAAACAGTATGATCCAGTAAGACACTAGGCATTGCAAAAATTAGAGAGGTGACGAGTGACGAATTCAAGTTGTACCATTACTTGTTTACTCTTGTATGGACGACGTGTCTGTAATACAGAAACAGTGACAGTAGGAAAGAGCCCTTATTAGGACGGTAGTAATAATACACTACTGGCCATTAAAATTGTTACACCAAGAAGAAATGCAGATGATAAACGGATATTCATTGGATAAATATATTATACTAGAGCTGACATGTGATTACATTATCACGCAATTTGGATGCATAGATCCTGAAAAATCAGTACCCAGAACAACCACGTCTGGCCGTAAGAACGGCCTTGATACGCCTGGGCATTGAGTCAAACAGAACTTGGATGGCGTGTACAGGTACAGCTGCCCATGCAGCTTCAACACGATACCACAGTTCATCAAGAGTAGTGACTGGCGTATTGTGACGAGCCAGTTGCTCGGCCACCATTGACCAGACGTTTTCAATTGGTGTGAGATCTGGAGAATGTGACGGCCAGGGCAGCAGTCGAACATTTTCTGTATCCAGTTAGGCCCTTACAGGACCTGCAACATGCGGTCGTGCATTATCCCGCTGAAATTTAGGGTTTCGCAGGGATCGAATGAAGGTTAGAGCGCCGGCCGCGGTGGTCTAGCGGTTCTAGGCGCTCAGTCCGGAACCGCGCGACTGCTACGGCCGCAGGTTCGAATCCTGCCTCGGGCATGGATGTGTGTGATGTCCTTAGGTTAGTTAGGTTTAAGTAGTTCTAAGTTCTAGGGGACTGATGACCACAGATGTTAAGTCCCACAGTGCTCAGAGCCATTTGAAGGGTAGAGCCACGGGTCGTAACACATCTGAAATGTAACGTACGCTGTTCAAAGTGCCGTCAATGTTAACAAGAGGTCACCGAGACGTGTAACCAATGGCACCACATACTGTCACGCCGGGTGATACGCCAGTATGGCGTTGACGAATATACGCTTTCAATGTGCGTTCACCGCGATGTCGCCAAACACGGATGCGACCATCATGATGCTGTAAACAGAAACTGTATTCATCATCCGAGAAAATGACGTTTTGCCATTCGTGCACCCAGGTTCGTCGCTGACTACACCAACACAGGCGCTCCTGTCTGTGATGCAGCGTCTAGGGTAACCGCAGGCATGGTCTCCGAGCTCATAGTCCATGCTGCTGCAAACGGTGTCAAACTGTTCGTGCAGATGGTTGTTGTCTTGCAAACGTCCCCATCTGTTGACTCAGGGATCGAGACGTGGCTGCACGATCCGTTATAGCCAAGCGGATAAGATGCTGTCATCTCGACTGCTATTGATACGAGGTCGTTGGGATTCAGCACGGCGTTCCGTATTACCCTCCCGAACCCACCGATTCCATATTCTGCTAAGTCATTGGATCTCGACCTACGCGAGCAGCAATGTCGCGATACGATAAACCACAATCGTGATAGGCTACAATCCGACCCTTATCAAATTCGGAAACGTTATGGTACGCATTTCTCCTCCTTACACGAGGCATCACAACAACGTTTCACCAGGCAACGTCGGTGAACTGCTCTTTGTGTATGAGAAATCGCTTGGAAACTTTCCTCATGTGAGCACATTGTAGTTGTCGCCACCGGCGCCAACCTTGTGTGGATGCTTGTAATGCTAATCATGTGCATATCACAGCATCTTCTTCCTGTCGGTTAAATTTCCCTTCTGTAGCACGTCATCTTCGTGGGGTAACAGTTTTAATGGCCAATAGTTTATTGCATCTATAGACACCAATGCGTGCTACGTCCACGTATTTCACCATCGCCCAACTATTTTTTTTTACGTCACCATTACGAAAAAAATGAAATAATTTGTAATTTGCAAATACTGGCGGTTGCACTGGCTCAGTTTTTCGCATTCGCTGGCCAGTGCGCAGGTGCGGGCCGGGGAGCGGCATGCATCCGGAAATACGAGTATTGCTGAATTAGCGCGCACCGGGATTAAACAGATTTGGCCGCGGTAAATAATGCCGCGCCCATGATTTAATGTGCTGTTTGATATGCGGTCGAGCGTTCACTTTTACGGTACATCAACCCGTGTCGCCATAAGCGCAAACAGGCGGCCGGCAAAGCGCGGGCAAATACACTTGTTTTTTCCGTCGCGACATAATTGCCCATGACGCCGTTATTATTAATGGTTAAAAAATGCAGCGAAACCTCCTGTAGTGCCATTACCATACAGACATACTAATTTTTGCACTGCGCTTGCACTGTGGCGTTTTCTATCCGTTGTAATTCTGATGTTACAGCTTGCATATGATGTTTCCTAACTGTTGTTTTATAGGCCGTTGCTATATCCCAGAAAAAAAAATAGCTGACAGCAGATTTGGCCTGTTGTTGTGACACTAAGAGGTTTAAATCACATCAGTTTCTAGAGCACTGGTCTTCTTCAAATGACTTCTCTTGTTGATCTGATGTCTGTACAAAAAAATATAATGGTCTCAGACTGGAAGAAGGTTTAGCAGTAATAAACTACAGCTCTCAATATTTTCTTCGTTCTATTATTACAACTTATGGATCAGACTTCTTTCACGGTTTGAAAGCCAATGCAAGTCTGCGAAATACTGTGTTGCCCTCTGCGTTGCACATAACAAGTGCTGCAGAATCTGTTTATTCTACATTCAACTGATTCTCCTGTCGGGCTGTTTCGTTTCGTATTGGGTCTTGCCTTGAGAAAACTTCTGTTCGCCTCAGAAATTTTATTTCTACACTTCACACTTCACCTAAACTTCTTTTTGTAAAAAGTCAGCATTCACTTACAAGAAGAAATGCTGGGAACAGCGAAAATTGTATAAAATATTTCTTTTGTTTCTGTACTGGCCTTATTTTGTAATGTATTATGGCTGATACCACTTTTATTTTCGAATCTAGCCGGTTCTACATCTTGATTTTTCTTACTGTCTAAGCCTGTTTGACAACCAATACAGATAAAGAGTAAAAGTTGTACCAGTTTAAGGTTGTCCACAATTATTTTCCTTCAGGACAGACCTTTGCCCCGGAAAGCCACCAATTTGGTCTTGGTTTTAAAGACCTCAGTATCATGTTGTTGGTGCAATTATTGAAGTAGTGAGATATATGTTGTCAGTCAACTTTTTGTTCAAGCAAGGCGTGATACTTCCTTACATTTGTATATGCAGCTTCAAAAATTGCATAATATCATTGACAGAAATATTAAAAAGGGTATGTGATACCCTAGTTTTTCCATTTATTTACTAAAATTTCACGAGCCTTTGTTTCGACTGTATTTATCATAAAATTGAGTTCATTACACTAGCTTTTATTAATGAATTTTCCATTACAAAAAGCTTTTACAGAGTGTATAAAAGATTTACGTGTTTTTCTGTTGAATTCACATAAATGCATTGTTTATGGTTGATCTTCCATTTCTAAATGCAGTGTGTTGTTCATCGAGGATAATTTCTGGAATTAATCTTATTAAATATAATTCATATACTAAACTCATGAGCTTTATACTTCTTAATTATTACCATTCTTGAACTGTTTTCGACATGTCAGGTATTTTACTTCCTATCATTAATTGATTATGTGCTGCAGCCAACTGTGCAGTATTAGATACTATTAATCAAACAATTTTGCGTTTATTTCACCTAATGCACTTGTTATTCGTTTTTACTCTATTTTAATGAGTTTTCATGATTTCCTGTTTTAATGGGCTCACTGCTATGCAGTTCAGTGTCTTCGTCTTAAGTCTAAATGGCACCACAGATCTTTATCAAACACATTTAGTCTTTAATATGTTTTAGTTGAAATTCTGCCTGCAGTGGACCTCATTCTCTGGTTTTAGGATCTGTCCCAAACTGCTCTAACAGCTTTATTAGTCGACTTCCTTTCCTTACATCACTCTTTACTACCTTCTGAATTTTGTTGTAGACTATGTAAACTATATTCAGTTATTTTATCTACAATGCCTTGAGACTCTTCCTCTGTGCAGAAGTATACCTACCAGAAGAAACACTGCAGTCAGCCATAACATTCCTCCTCACAGGTGTTTTTGTCAATTTTCGTGTTGTAAATCCTTAGATTTTCATGGATTTTTCTTTCGTTATCATTCGATTTCGCTTTATCACTGCACAATGAAAGCTATATTTTAATTTGTCTGTACTTATTTTAAAGTATTTTTCATGTCGAAAGTAAGAATGAGCTCTTGTTACACCCCAAAAACCGTAGTCGTTCTCTGAGGGTTGACTTCAGAACAAGTCAATTTTTGTCATAATAATAATAATAATAATAATAATAATAATAATAATAATAATAATATTAATAACGTCGTGTGACTCACTGTCCTGGTGCAAGTCCTTATATTCGACGCCACTTCAGTGACTTGCGCGTTGCTAACCTACCCCAGTTGTCCAACTGGAGAATGGGAACTTGTTGTTTAACGTGGAATCTGAACCATGTGCCGTTGCTAGCGACTCTCCACGTAGCTGAAAGGTTCAGGCTAGATTAAAACTGAAAACGTTAATATCCGACCGGAATTCGATCCTGAAACCCCTCTTTTCCCAGTCGAACACTTCACTAGTAAACCACGAGGCCCGACCCTTCGAAAGCAACCACAGAATCTGCCTCTATTAACTTCCCTTGTAAGTGCACGAAACTTGTATGACTGATATTATCTGTCTCTTCTTCGCCGAGTTTGAAGTAGCCGGCTTGCTTCCTGCCCCAACAAGAGGACATTGTCCAAGATTGTCCCCAAAACCCGACTTTTTGTTAAAACGTACCTTTTGTCTGAAGATTAATCCAAGACTTCAGCTGGAGTATTAGTAAGGAAATACGTAGATCAAATTATATGAGATCTTAGTAACCACGTGTTCAGGTCCAAGTTAGTCCATCACACGACTACTGTCTACAAGGTGGAGCACTGCTTCACTTTCTTTCTTGGATAGATTTAAAGCTAATGTGCCCAATAAAATCGCAGGAAAAATGGGCGTGTCAAAATTTCAGCAACTGTACATTCTGGTACATTAAAAATAGTGGCATGCTTTTGCATGAAAAGAAATTATGTACTGTAGTCTTCTTTTGAAAACCAATTTATTTGCCCAGGTGGCTATGTTAACACGGTTACTGGATTACTAATTTCGGCAATATATATTGGCATCCTCAGATCTATAAAAAGAAGGTATGTCGACGTTACAGGCTTACAGTCATATAGAAAGAGCGTAGTAGGGCATACACAGCGGCTCAATGACAAAAATTGCAGACCCATGAAATCGGGCAGTGATAGTTACATCGTATAATGCAAACAACTTTCTGTCTCATGAGGACTTTACAATATGCTATAAAGTATTAAATCTCATAAAATTCTGCTCGTATGGACGAATACAATCCAAAGTTGACATATAATGACGAATACCTGTAATAAAAGAAATTTTAAATAAAAAGATACCATAAACCAGTCGAAGCCTTACAAAGATATGTTACATTCCTTCTGTTAATGCCAATGTTAAATGAAACTGTGACACTGTTACATTAGTTGTAATTGACGTCATGCAGTGCTGACCGCCATCTGTTGGTGCGTCTGAGCACTATCTTCCGTTATACTCCAAATCCAGTAGTCAGTTATTCCGTCACAGCCACCATGGCGTTATACTATAAAGCTGCAACGTGTGGGTTGTGTCTGTCTTGTTCGTGCCATTCGTACCCCAAGTTCTACATACTTTATGCTAGCACACCTGACATGGCACTTTAGTGCCTCGACTTTTTATGGTATGCTTTTATTTGAAAATTAACTTATTAGCTGTATTCGTTATTAAATGTTGACTTTGTATTGTAACCATCTGTATGAGCAGAATCATATAAGATATTTTACGGCATATTGCATAGTCCTCATGTGACAGTGTAGCGTAAGCATTGTATGATGTAAGTACGACTGCCAGTTTTATAGGTGTGTAATTTTTGTCACTGAGCTGTTGTGTGTTCTACTACATTTTTATATGTACCCTCGACATATTTTCTTTTTATAGATCCGAGGATGGCAACAACTAGTAATCTAGCATTTGTTTAACTTAGCCATATAAGCAAAGAAATTGGTTTCCAAAAGAAGACTACAGTACACAATTGCAGATCGCCTCCTGCATTGAATAACTATGTCAGGTAACCATAACAGAAATTGTGTTTTACATGTTAGAAATATTAAATTCTAAATAGCAATCAAAAGCTAAAAGCAGTGGTTTGGATTTAATGAGATTCTAAAATACACTACTGGCCATTAAAATTGCTACACCAAGAAGAAATGCAGATGATAAACGGGCATTCATTGGACATATGCTAGAACTGACATGTGATTACATTTTCACGCAATTTGGGTGCATAGATCCTGAGAAATCAGCACCCAGAACAACCACCTCTGGCAGTAATAACGGCCTTGATACGCCTGGGCATTGAGTCAAACAGAGCTTGGATGGTGTGTACAGGTACAGCTGCCCATGCGGCTTCAACACGATACCACAGTTCATCAAGAGTAGTGACTGGCGTATTGTGACGAGCCAGTTGCTCGGCCACCATTGACCAGACGTTTCCAATTGGTGAGAGATCTGGAGAATGTGCTGACCAGAGCAGCAGTCTAACATTTTCTGTATCCAGAAAGGCCCATACAGGAGCTGCAACATGCGGTCGTGCATTATCCTGCTGAAATGTAGGGTTTCGTAGGGATCGAATGAAGGGTATAGCCACGGGTCGTAACACACCTGAAATGTAACGTTCATTGTTCAAAGTGCCGTCAATGCGAACAAGAGGTGACCGAGACGTTTAACCAATGGCACCCCATACCATCACGCCGGGTGATACGCCAGTATGGCGATGACGAACACATGCTTCCAATGTGCGTTCACCGCGATGTCGCCAAACACGGATGCGACCATCATGATGCTGTAAACAGAACCCGGATTAATGCGAAAAAATGACGTTTTGCCATTCGTGCACCCAGGTTCGTCGTTGAGTACACCATCGCAGGCGCTCCTGTCTGTGATGCAGCGTGCAGCGTCAACGGTAACTGCTGCCATGGTCTCCGAGCTGATAGTCCATGCTGCTGCAAACGTCGTCGAACTGTTCGTGCGGATAGTTGTTGTCTTGCAAACGTCGCCATCTGCTGACTGAGCGATCGAGACGTGGCTGCACGATCCGTTACAGCCATGCGGATAAGATGTCTGTCATCTCGTCTGCTAGTGACACGAGGCCGTTGGGATCCAGTACGGCGTTCCGTATTACCCTCCTGAACCCACCGATTCCATATTCTGCAACAGTCATTGGATCTCGACCAACGCGAGCAGCAATGTCGCGATACGATAAACCGCAATCACGATAGGCTACCATCCCGACCTTTATCAAAGTCGGTAGCGTGATGGTACGCATTTCTCCTCCTTACACGGGGCATCACAACAACGTTTCACCAGGCAACGCCGGTGAACTGCTGTTTGTGTATGAGAAATCGGTTGGAAACTTTCCTCATGTCAGCACATTGTAGGTGTCGCCACCGGCGCCAACCTTTTTTTTTTTGTGTGTGTGAAATCTTATGGGACTTGACTCCTAAGGTCATCAGTCCCTAAGCTTACACACTACTCAACCTAAATTATCCTAATGACAAACACACACACCCATGCCCGAGGGAGGACTCGAACCTCTGCCGGGACCAGCAGCACAATCCATGACTGCAGCGCCCAAGACCGCTCGGCTAATCCCGCGCGGCGCGGCAACCTTGTGTGAATGCTCTGAAAAGCTATTCATGTGCATATCACAGCATCTTCTTCCTGTCGGCTAAGTTTCGCGTCTGTAGCACGCCATCTTCGTGGTGTAGCTATTTTAATGGCCGGTAGTGTACTTGCAGTAGGCAATGTGTCCAGGTCAAGTATAAAGTTATACCTACTAGCGGGCAGTAGACTGTGAGGTAGATCAGAGATCCACGATACAGCACGTAACTCGAGTATAGCGAGTGAACTAACATATAGCCTGGAAACATAGTTGCAAGATGCCTTGGGTCATAGATAGCACTTCATGTGTGCGGTATCCCTCTGCCAGCGATAAACATAATGACAATACTGTCATTACACTGCATGATCATGCAGAATGATGAACATGTTTGCATTCTGTGGATCACAGGAACCATCATGACTGTTGCTGATACCTATTATTATTGGCAAAGTGCCCTCTGAAGGTCAGAAATGGTCCATAATGGTCACTGAAGAGGTGCAATCATTTGCTATAGAACGTCCTATGTACGTTCAGTTAGATTTAAGTCCAGGGAAGCCAGTAAGCCGCGATGTGTTTCTGGAATAATAAGTTATTATTGGCATAGCTATTGAAGGCCGAAAGCCGTATATTGTAAAGTGAATGAAATGTTTTATATTAATTATTGTTATTATTTCACGAAGATATTTTGTGTTGTTCAAGTCCTATATAACTTTACTTGGGTCTAACGAAATCTTCATTTTATAATAGTGTTCTCTGCCTTGTTAAATAAGTCTTTGCACAGGAATTAAAGTGCTGGAAAGAATACTGAAACCCATGTCTTCATAACGCCCAGCTTGAAGCCACCTCCACCTAAATCCCATGCTACACCATGCAACATCGCTCTGTGTGAGTCAATTGCTTCAAAGTATACTGTGCCTTATGAGTCGATAGGCAAGCAGCAAAGATCTCTGTGCCACTCCTCGTGTTATATCTTAGTTTAGGTACTTCGACCAGCGCGAGACAACGAGAAGGCAGGCTGCCAAATTCAGTAGTAGCGATGTGCTCTGAATGGAGGAAGTTAAACACTTGCTTCTGCACCCCCTTCGGTGTAGCTTAAACATTCTGGGTGAATATGGTGGCGTTTTGATGTTTCAGGACGCTGCTTGGTGGAACTAGATAAGACTGCTTCTTGTTGCATGCGCTAGCTGTATCATTCAATCATGATTCATTCATGATTCTTGTGTTTCAAGTATATTCTGAAACAATGTACATCCAGAGTAACTTATCAAATCGGGTATTTGAGGACTTCCTACAGGATTTTACTATTTTTCCTGAGCTGTTAAAATTCACATGCACACATGTGTGGCAATATACAGATATAAGTTTTCCATCAGTGACTAGAAATGGTTTATTTTACCTTTCTCCCTCTCTTGCAAAAGAACTGGAAACATTTTGTAGCTTTTATTACGGATATTGTCGGGTGATTATGTGATTTTGCGGGATTGTGTATCAGTTGCATTGGTGATCTGTACGGTCCATGTTGGACTACCATTATACCTTTTTCTTTAAACATTGATTTTCTCACATTTTTTACACATCATGTTTATAACAATATAGAATTTTCCTTTGTTCTGTCTTGCAGCCATGAGAATTTGTTCATCTGCATTCATTCAAACTGGCCTCATGTTACCTAATTCCATTTTACTGTGTAGTGTGTGTGGAAACCAAATCACCTCTTCCCTTTGCAATGCATGTACTTGCTATTTCGTCGTGAGATATTTTCAGCAGTCAGGTAATGGCGTCTGTGGTGCAGCTCGTGTCATGTAGATTGGAGTAGCAGTTTCATCAATTTCAGGTCTACCATAGCTCAAGCTTCAGTAATTTTGAAGATAAATCGCTACAGAAAACAATCCCATGGTAGATGTAAAGGTTCTAGCACGCCATTACCTACGTTTTACGAGTCAGATGTTACCCATGGTTCCACATTTGAAAATTGTTGTAAAATCCAGGGTGATACTTGTTCAAAATTGGTTTGAACTTGTACTAAAGTTTTAAAAGTTGTGGTAGGATTTCACCAGGCAGCGACATACATATACCTAACACATTGCTTCTCTGGCAGAAATACTGTCTCCACCATGTGAATCCTTTAAAAACTGCTAATTCGGTTACTGCGAGTCACACGAGCACAGAAGGAGAGAATCGCTGTCCAGGCTAAGGAGCTAATCACCTGTGAAGAGGATACTACTCCACAATCCCTACATCCATTCATAGAGAAGAAAACACCACAGTCGATGGGCCTCCTGGTTCCTATGTGTGAGAGGAGTGCATCTGGTGAATCGTCAAGTACGCAGTAACGCCCTGTAGCCGGTGGTACACAGTCTAAGGGGAGATATGTAAGGCAGAGGCTGTCTAGAGTAACCCTGGATGGACGTCTTAGGGGAGACAAGATGATGATCATGGTGGTGGATAGTAGCACATTTTCCACCTTACTCACACTGCCAGTCAATGTTTCTTCTCTCGAGAAATTTTTTCTCTGCTGGGATGTACGCTACTGATGACTTTCCACTGGTAGTCCATCTTCCACTGACTACGTCTTGCCAAATAATTTGATAATGCCATGCATAATGCTACCCAAATATGTGCGCTGCGCCACTCTGCTTCTCTGCGACCCGAATGCTGTGTGACACCTGCACACAACAAATGACCAGAGTAACTACGCGACATGCCCTTTACGTTTTTACAGAAAACAACAAAATACTAACAGTTTTTGCTGTAAATCGTTTCAGGCGCAAAATATACATGGATATAGAAGATTACATTACTAACGCAGCTCTACAACTTGGGAACTGGCCTCTTCTCAGATGAGCATAGTGCATACGCTCCAGGATCTAAGCACATGCATAGCTGACAAATTGGCCATAGTGTCTACTTCCTGGGAGCACACAATCAGTGACCTGGATTTGGTCATAACATGCTCATCCATCCCCACCAGAGCAAGATAATTCAAAAATCGTTTGGGAAGAAAGCACAGCATTAACTACTCATTGTAAAACAAAATTATTCATAGATTGTTATGTAAAGACATGTAATTGTGTGCGTGATCTTTGTTTGTTAGCAATGATGGTTTTGTCATCCCTGTACCAGTCACCTCTCTCCAGATTTAAGAGGTCCAATGTTTTGTCACCAATCATGGCGGCAGTATGCTGCAGTCTGTCTGTACCACGAAAGAAAAAATCACTAGATCATGACTATACACAAATACACACATGCACACGTAAAGTATTTTCAATACATATCTGAACTCCAGTCACCATTCAAATGATGGATCCTACAGCCCTCATTGCTATGGCCTGACCTGTCATGTTTGCTGGGACTGGGGGGGGGGGGGAGGGAGTTTGTTGCATTCTCATCTAGCTTCAATATTAGTGGGGGCCAAATTTGCTCAATGGGGCAACTTACCACCATTTTTTTTTCAACCCATAAAAGAAATGGAAGCCGCCACAATTTTTTTATACAATGCAAGTACTAACTGGAGGAGGAGGAGTTCTATTTACGCAGGTGTATCACTTCTGTGTGTAAAGTTGCATTGAAGTACTGAATTCAGTGACTGTATGGAGGAATAATAGGGCATAAAAAGTTTGCCTGAGGTTAATGCTGGGGTACCACACATGTGCATGGGTGCATTGATGTACTGAATCCAGTCACTTGAGGATCGATAGTGCACAGCAAGTTTACCAGAGGCTATAAATTTCGAGTGTTTATTACTCAATGTCTGTATCAGGCCCCATTACCATACTGAATATGTGCATTATATTGCCTGTTCATCCAGATGCGTAGAACTTGTAATAGAGGCAGCAAACCTGGGAGGCATCTGCTTTGTAAACGGCCAAGTCACATTAATGTGACCGCTGTATATGTCCAACTCAATGTCCAATAACTACCCACAGACAGCAGGTGGCTGCACTAGCATATCAGGGATGTGGAAAACAGTGCAGTCATTGTTCGTAATGCAGAAATTGAACGATTGATATTCGAAAAGGCATGATCATTGGATTTCAGGCCAAGGGTGGAAGCAGTTTCTTAACTGTTCACATGCTACCATGATTAAATTATACTATACATGGAGAAATAGCGCTATCCAAAAGTGGTGATGAGGCAGCTGTTGTGCTCCATGTGCCATAGATGACAGAGGTGAATGACAGCCATGGAGATATGAACAGGCAAATAGATGTGCAACTGTTGATCCAAGAGGCTAGCAACAATGTCTCCTCAATTGCCATTCAGTGAATGTTGCTGTGTATGGGCACTGACTGTTGTTTATGGTGACAAAGGTTGGAATTTGCATGCCATTACTGCAATCGGACATTCACTGAGTGCCAACAGGTGGCCTTTTCAGATGAATTACGTTTTATGCTCCATCAGACATATGGCCATTGGCTTGTACAGCCCTGCAACAATCGCCAGATTGGTTCAGGTCAGAGGATGAACGTTATGGTTTGGAGAACGTTTTTGTGCCGTTCCCTGGGTGATCTCATCATTCTGGAAGGCACACTGGATCAATACAAGTATCTATCTATGCTTGAGGCCGATGTGCACCCCTACAATGGAATTTTTCCTCTGCACAATGACATCTACCAGCAGAACAATGTAACTTGTCACACATTTGCAGTATACATGTGTGATTCAGAGACATCAGCATGAATTTGTCATACTTCCCTGACCACCAAACTCTCCAATTTATACCCAATCAAGAATGTGTGTTTACTACTTCAATGGGGCTGTTACACTGTAGATCCTCAAACGAAAAAACTAGTGCAGATGGCCACAGCACCGGGGTTGACATGTCTCCATATCCCTGTCGTCACCTTCCAGAATCTCATTGACACTCTTCCTGCATGGCACGCAGCGATGCGTACTACAAAAGGTGGTTATTCTGGCCTTTGACAGGTGGTCACATTAATGTGAGTGGACTCTGCATTATTTACATTGCACTGGGAGTTTACATGTGGAAACTCGGACACACTCTGTTTAAGATACGAGTAGCCTATGTGATGAAATGAGATTACACTGCAGTTTCTGATCTGTGATGAATAGAGGGGCCTACAAGTTGACAGCTGCAGTGGCAGGGACTCAGTTCTACACATCAATGGGGCATCTGCCTGCCCATTGCTGTGGTGCAGAATGCATGGGGCATGGTGCAGTTACAAGCAGCAAGTTGCTATATGTCGAATAAGCTGATGTCTATGCACTTGTGGATGCCTAATGCTGACTGTGTTAGCCATACCAGCTGCTATGTAATCAGACATACACAACAGCATTTAATGTGCTGGTGGCATTCATAGCCAAGTGCTTGAGGCAGGCCAGTAGTTTTACAGAGACAGTGAGCTGTGATAAGGCAAGGGCCCTCCTGGACCAACACAGTTATAGTGCTCTACTGGAGCAGAGCTGTGTGAATGGCAATGTCTTAATACAGACACATACCTCTTCTGTTCCTATCCTATTATAAATGACAGCAGTCCATGTTTGTGGATGCACCAGTGGGCTATACCGTTCTAAATTTGAGGGAAGTGAATTATTTTTACAAGTCCACTGCTCTACTTGCTGTTCACTTAAACACTTTAACATTACATAATGCATACAGGTATTGTTGTCTGGTGCAAACACATGGCTAAAAAATTATAATACATTAATAATAGTTAACTATCTCTTAGTACAGCGTTGGAAATGTCTGCCACATGTTTTTATTTCTATATACAGGGTTATTACAAATGATTGAAGTGATTTCACAGCTCTACAATAACTTTATTATTTGAGATACTTTCAAAATGCTTTGCACACACATACAAAAGCTCAAAACGTTTTTTTAGGCGTTCACAAATGTTCGATATGTGCACCTTTAGTGATTCGGCAGACATCAAGCCGATAATCAAGTTCCTCCCACACTCGGCGCAGCATGTCCCCATCAATCAGTTCGAAAGCATCGTTGATGCGAGCTCGCATTTCTGGCACGTTTCTTGGTGGAGGAGGTTGAAACACTGAATCTTTCACATAACCCCACAGAAAGAAATCGCATGGGGTTAAGTCGGGAGAGCGTGGAGGCCATGACATTAATTGCTGATCATGACCTCCACCACGACCGATCCATCGGTTTTCCAATCTCCTGTTTAAGAAATGCCGAACATCATGATGGAAGTGCGGTGGAGCACCATCCTGTTGAAAGATGAAGTCGGTGCTGTCGGTCTCCAGTTGTGGCATGAGCCAATTTTCCGCGGGCTACGCGTGAAACTTGCCCGCACGCGTTCAACCGTTTCTTCGCTCACTGCAGGCCGACCTGTCGATTTCCCCTTACAGAGGCATCCAGAAGCTTTAATCTGCGCATACCATCGCTGAATGGAGTTAGCAGTTGGTGGATCTTTGTTGAACTTCGTCCTGAAGTGTCGTTGCACTGTTATGACTGACTGATGTGAGTGCATTTCAAGCACGACATACGCTTTCTCGGCTCCTGTCGCCATTTTGTCTCACTGCGCTCTCGAGCGCTCTGACGGCAGAAACCTGAAGTGTGGCTTCAGCCGAACAAAACTTTATGAGTTTTTCTACGTATCTGTAGTGTGTCGTGACCATATGTCAATGAATGGAGCTACAGTGAATTTATGAAATCGCTTCAATCATTTGTAATAGCCCTGTATGTGTATGTAGGAATGCTCCTAAATATTTCTCGGAGCGTGGAAAAATCTCATATGGTTCTGACATCATAGTGGGTAATAAATTATACTAGCTAAATACTCACAGTGACCAATTTTGGGTCATAAATTACAGTTGTTAAGATAATTCAACCATCAATGTAACACGCCTTTCAGTTTCCATCATTTTTACACATATATTCTAATTTAAAAGTGTCTGGGCACTATGACGTCATTTTTTATCATAAATTATAAAAATTAAGATGATTCAGCCATTCAGATAACATCCTGCCATTTATACATCACCCAGCCAGATTAGAGGGGTTGGGAAGGGGAGATGGTGAGGGGGGAGGTGGCTATTTTTTGGATCACAGATTATATTAGCTCGGTCATAAATTGGACTTACATGAACATAGCGCTGAAGTGTGTGTGTTTTGTATGCATAAGGATTCCACGCCATGTGGCTGGTTTGTTGACATAGCAAGAATAATGGGCCTATCGAGCCAGAGCCAGGTCTGCAACTCTACTGTTAATGTAATGCAAGAAAACTTTCTAGTTTGCAATACATGGATATTAAGCACGAATAGCTTCTTTTCTTAAGCCCTGATATGAAAATCACACAATAATCTTTTGTCATACACTGTTTTGGTCGTTTCTTCTATGGTGCGTAATGAAAAACTCATTGGACAAGCTCAAATTCCGTGGAATATTCCCGCTTCAGCTGCTATAGTCTCATGGATACATGGCTGCGCTATACGTGACCTTCAAAATGGCGTTTGTAAGGGAGGTGCATTCCAAGCAGAGAGCTATCATTAAGTTTCTTTCGGCGGAAAATCAGAGTATCGCAGATATTCATAGGTGCTTGCAGAATGATTACAAAGACTTGGCAGTGAACGAGTCGTTGGGTGAGGCGTCTGTCATCATCGCAACAAGATGGCGCAAACCTGTCCCATCTCCCGTGTGCCAGCTGGCTGAACACAAATGTGACTACTGCAATGCTGGAATGTGCAGACACTCTCATTCGAGGTGATCGACGGACCACACTCAAACAACCCACTGTTGCACAACTGGATGTCTCTGTTGGTAGTGCTGACACATTGGCCCACCAGTTGAGGTACTCAAGTGTGCGGGCCTGCTGGATTCCGCGCCGCCTAACAGAAGACCATAAATAGTAATGGAGGACCACCTGCTTGTCCCAATGAAGGATGCACTGTGTAGGAAGCAGTACTTATATAGTGAGGAGATTATTGATGCACCCAGCTCCGACTCCAACCAGTAGAGTGGTATCACGCTGGCCTAGGGGTTCTCCCAGTAAGTTGGTGTAAGGCCTTCGCATTGAATGGAGATTATGTTGAGAATATAAATTCGTAGCCAAAAGTGTGGGGAATAATATAATGTTCTGGAATCTTGAATAAAACCAACCTGCGTTCGGAGAAAAAGATGAGTTGCATTACTTATTGAAATCCCTTGTAGATTGCTGGCCAGAATCTGGTATGGTAGTATACATCTTCCTATCTCTTCCAGACAAGCTTTATGGGTGACAAATTAGGGGTCTAGACATGTTAGTCAAAGATTCCTGTATTTCTCAATGCATTTTTAGTGTGAACTATAGGATGAGGTCTTGCGTTATCCTCCTGGAATATGTCATTTAATGTACTTGTCATGAAGGCATGCCTACATGTTTTTCAAGTCTTTCCTGCATACAGGTAAACATTCACCTGCATACAATGGGTATAACGAAAGAAGACCCTAAATTTCGGATCTTTGATGAGAGTGAAGAAACTGTATCACACCTAATCTTCGAATGCATTTAATTGGAGAGCAACAGATACAGAATTTTCGGGACAACTAGACCTAAATAAATTGTGTCTAACAGAAAACTGGTAAAGGGACTCCTTGCACCATTTAACTGCATTTGTTGGCTTTACTACATATATAGGGAGCGATACCACACAATAAACTCGGTTCGGTGCGGGCAGTGGCGGGTTAGACCAAAGATGTTTTAGCTTCCCTGTTAAAATCAGTCAATCAGGTAGACATTTAGCCTCCCTTCAATAATTAGCAAATCAATCCTATTTTTATATCCAATAGCTCCCCAAACCATGATCCCACAAATTGGAGAAATATGGGTTTCGAGAATTTCTTCATTCTGTGACCTTTCACACGTCGTCTAAGAATGCGTTAACGCCTATATGAGAGCCACAAACGGAAGCGAGACTCATTGCTGAACATTACAGAACGCCATTAGAAGTCCCAATCCACTGTGGCTTTACACCCTTTAGACCCTATCTGTGGTAAGGTTTTAGGGATAAATGACGCATGGCAACGAGTGATCCCAACCCAGAGACACAGAGCACACCTGACAGTTCATGGTGACACTGTCAGTAGCCTCCAACTACATTTTAGTTGCTGCTGTCTCTTAACACTAACCTTGCCTATCTCATTTTTTATCTTCTATCTTGTTTTCTTTTCTCTTTTTTAGGGATTAAAATTATTCATTTCGAAATTTTATGTATTGTAATTTCAAGAAGTAATCGCAGGTGTATTGCATACGAAAAAGGACAAGCAACCCTACCTGCACGTGGTGCTGCGTAGGCAACTGTATCTGCAGCGTCAGCCGCATAGCCAAATTTCGCTGCGTGGTGGGGACAAATTTATCAGATGGCGGATCACAGTTATCTAAATGCAGCCTTGATAAAAAAAAAAAAAGGATGTAGCCTTGTTGCCATCTGTTTATTCGTCAGAGCAACTCGAACAACCCTGCGATCTTCTAATGCATAGTTCTTCTAGAAGACGTTTAACTATTGTTTTTGTCATATTACTTTTGCAACTTCATCTCGCCATCAGTCATTCTACACCTAGTTGTTTGCTGGTATTATGCTCCCATGGATTCATGCCATTCGACACCTGGGTGATAGTGATAAGGGGCGCGAAGCGTTGCTATCTCCATCCGAAAAGTTGCCGTAATATAAAGGGGGCGGGCGTGGCTTCATGAAATTGAGCGAAAATGTCAATTTTCAATGTATTTTTTTGTTTATTTGTAGAACTCATATGAAATAAGTTGCCGAAGATTCAGTGATGAAATCGCGACCGAAGTGCCTGAAAAATAATTAAATGTGTGACACGACCTTTCTGCCACGCCTATGTTTTGAAGCAACACTTCAATACTAGCTCAGTGAACAACGATTCCGTGGATTACTTTCAAGCAAACTAGCACGGGGTACGTCTAGAATGCTGTGATATATACTCTTTGGTTTTATAGATCACCTGTGACTCCGTTCCGTTGAAAGATGGAAAGGGCGCTGGTGGACACAAACGATCCACAAAGAAGATGGCAGACACTCTTCAGGTTTCTTGTGGCAAGACTATCAGGCAGAAACTATCCAGTGTAACTGAGATGAAAAGTTTTAGTATGGGCTACATATTTCCACATGGTGTCAACAGATGAACACCCCATTAATCATCTGTGCCACATTAGTTGGTGTAAATATCTAAAGGCTCAGACGGCTACCAACCCCTCTGTTCACAAGGAAAGGCTTCCAAATTGTATCCTAGGTCTTGTCAAGCCTACTGACAGGTGTCTGGCCCATCCTGAACTTCCTAAAAAGCGTGTTCATGGCAAAACCCAGAATCCAAATGAATCTATAAATTCATCTGCTACAGTTGTCAGAATTGCAACTTATGATCCAATTCTTGTATTTAATGATGGGAACCTAGTGAGGATGAAGACAGCAGAGAGAATGGGTTTTAAGATAGGAAATTTCACTCACGATCTCTTGAGCCAAAGAGATTTACAGCGCTTCTCTGTAGTTGAAAAGTCTGTTGAAAATCTGGTAAAGGAAAGAAGACAGAAAACAAGATTTTAAAACAAGGAACTAGAATGGAAATCTTGAAGGGAAAGAGGATCCTAATTACAAATCTGGAGCTTTCTTAAGACGTGACATAAGAAAAAGCGTTAGGCTGAACTTTATATTGCATTGTCTGCAAATTATTTTTCTTAAAATTATTGTACCTTTCTCTCAGAATCTATGAAGGCTGCAGTTATTACATTTTGTACACTTATTTATATAAACCCAATAAATGTTATCGCAGGAGTAAATTTTAAAATTCTGAGAGTCAACTGAAATATGGGGCAAAGTACATGGAATTTTCCCTGAATTTTATATTATACATAAGGAATTATAACTAAAAGATTATTAAAATTCTGTTATTCGATATATTCATTAAATATGATGAGGGTGGGTTAGAACACACATCAAAAAAGTTTTGCATCATCCCGCTTCCCAGAACCCCTGAAGACAGACGTTGTCTGTGGATATTGTGTCACAGACACAGTCCCTTTGACTGTTCAGAGATGTCACTAAACCCGCCCAAAGATGTAAACAACCATCCATGAGCAGCGCCTATTAGACGGAAGAGATCCGATAGCCGATCAGTTCCAGTCATTCAGCCAGGAAGGAGGTACACAACTCGTGTTGTCTGTAGTTCAACAATGCCTACACGGTCAATAGCACGGCTCGATCGCGTCCGCATTGTTAGTTTGTGCCAGGAAGGGCTCTCAACAAGGGAAGTGTCCAGGCGACTCGGAAAGAACCAAAGCGATGTTGTTCGGACATGGGAGAGATACAGAGAGACATGAACTGTCGATGACATGCCTCGCTCAAGCCGCCCAAGGGCTACTACTGCAGTGGATGACTGCTACCTACGTATTATGGCTCGCAGGAACCCACCAAGTTGAATAATGCTTTTCGTGCAGCCACAGGACGTCGTGTTACGACTCAAACTGTGTGCAATAGGCTGCATGTTGCGCAACTCCACTTTCGACGTCCATGGAGAGGTCCATCTTTGCAACCACGACACCATGCAGCGCGGTACAGATGGGCCCAATAACATGCCGAATGGACCGCTCAGGACTGGTATCACGTTCTCTTCACTGATGATTGTCGTGTATGCCTTTAACCAGACAATCTTCGGAGACTTGTTTGGAGGCAACCCGGTCAGGCTGAACGCCTTAGATATACCGTCCAACGAGTGCAGTAAGGTGGAGGTTCCCTGATGTTTTGGGGTGGTATTATGTGGGGCCGACGTACGCCGCTGGTGGTTATGGAAGGCACCGTAACGGCTGTACGATACGTGAATGCCATCCTATGACCGATAGTGCAACCATATCGGCAGCATATTGGCGAGGTATTCGTCTTCATGGACGACAAATAGCAACCATCATGCACATCTAGTGAATGAATTCCTTCAGGATACTGACATCGCTCGACTAGAGTGGTCAGCATGTTCTCCAGACATAAAACCTATCGAACATGCCTGGGACAGATTGAAAAGGGATGTTTATGGGCGACGTGACCCACCAACCACTCTGAAGGATCTACGCCGAATCGCCGTTGAGGAGTGGGACAATCTGGACCAGCAGTGCATTGATGAACTTGTGGATAGTATGCCACGACGAATACAGGCATGCATCAAGGCAAGAGGACGTGCTACTGGGAGGTACCGGTGTGTACAACAATCTGAACCACCACCTCTGAACGTCTCGCTGTATGGTGGTACAACATGGTTTTCATGAGCAATAAAAAGGGCTGAAATGATGTTTATGTTGACCTGTATTCGAACTTTCTCTACAGGTTCCGGAACTCTCGGAACGGAGGTGATGCAAAACATTTTTTACTATATATGCAGAGAGACTGGCAGGGAAAATTTTTTGTAGAAATCTCTTGAACAGCTTCTCAGAAAAAGGTACAGATATCATGAAAATAAAATTTTCGAATTCCATAAAAAAGTTAATTCAATATGATCCAAGAAATTTAAAAGAAAATTTACAAATTTTATTTAAAGTTTGGTACAAAACTTCATTGCCGTTATCTCCAAAATTGTGTATTTGATGCTTAATTTAAATAGTGTGTTTTTCATGAACGTCTCTCCTTGAAAACATCCAGTGGCAATCATGTATTCACACCATTCTTCATATATAGGACTGGTTCTTCCTGAACTGAAAATACGAGGGCTAACCAGAAAGTAATAGTCGTTTCGGTCTATCGCGGCGGTGGGCGGGGCTACAGCCGCCATTGTGGTACCATTATGTTCCTACACTCAATATGCATCCAGTGATGGTAGCGTGTGCTCTATGCCTCTGTTGCTTTGTTTCCTACGACGTGTTAAAATGTACGGTACATTAGAAAATCCAGCTACTTGTGTGGAGTTTTATGTGATTAGGTTTCTGCAAACCAATTGAAATTTATCGCGACCTTTTTGATACGTATGGAAACGGAATATTGAGTGAATGCTGAGTAAGACGAAGGTGCACTGATTTTAAGGATGGCCGTACCGATGTTCACGACAAGTACGGCAGTGATAGGCCTAGCCTAGACTAGAGAATAGCTGCAGTACTGATTACGAGAAAAATGGTAGCGATGCTTATCCATCGTGTCGTAACTGGGGACAAGACTTAGATGAAGCTTGTCAGTTGTGAACCGAGTCTATGGAATGGGACACACAGATTCCCCCAAGAAACCAAGGAAGGTTTGCAAGACGCTGTCACTAAGAAAAATCATGGCTACTGTGTTTGGAGACTCCAAGGGAGTGATTCTTGGTGATTTCCTTGGACGTGACGCAACAGTTAACTCAGAGAGATATTGTCAAACACTGACAACATTAAGGATGGTGATACAAAACAAGCCTCGGAGAAAACTTACCGCAAAGGTTTTGTTTTTTCACAACACACATTCACACATGACCATTCGTATCCGAGAAGTTCTATGGGGTTTTGGCTGGGAGGTGTTTGATCATCCGCCTTACAGCAAGGACTTGGCGCCTTACAATTACCACCAGGAACTAAGACGTCGCTCACTACACAATACTTCGATATAAACCAGTGGCTGCTCTTGCAAGTGGCTGATTTCACCAGAAACAATACTGAAAACTTGTGCCACAGCTTGATAAGTGCCCCAATTTGAATGGGGCTTATGTAGAAAAATAGCTTAAGAGTACCTTTAAAAAGTGCATAATCAAATTTGATTTTTCTATATTGCTATTTTTTATTTCGAAACATTTGTTACTCTCCGGATAGCCCTCTTACTGGAAATACGTTCGCAAAAGGATGGAATTTTAATCAACATACCTCGCAGACATGGAAATATCGAACTGTCAGGTTGGCAGCGTTCAGGTAAGCTGATTTGTACGTTCCTTTCCAATAAGTGTAGTGTCAGTGTGTTCGTGAATTAGGGGCGCTCAACTACGAGGTTATCACTGCATGTAGAATCAGTTTGATGAAACTGACTCTGAGGCTGAACATTTTGAGAATATCCTTGTAAGATGGAAGGAAGGTTATAGCTTAACCCCGCATCGGTAACTTGGTCATTACAGACGAAACTTCACTAGCATTCTAAAGTATGTTTTGCCACTAGTGATACTTCGGATGGCTAGTGATGAGTACTTGACATCGCATAAAAATTCTGTAGAGCCTTACAGCGAGTAAAGACGCGATTAGCCATCACTGGCTCTTCCAGCTCCACGCAGTCTCCCATCCACAGGCTGCCCCCTCCCCTCCCCCAGGCGCCCCTGTCCCTCCCTAGCCTAACCCAGGTGTCACGCCTCTTCGGACAGCCTTCCCCCGTGCTTCCCACTCCTCCTCCGTGTTTTATTTAAACCCGAATGGTTTAACAAGTGACTCCTCGCGGTCAAAAGCTACGTCGGCCGCCTCGGAATATTTTACGCTATCCCGCCGGGCGAACGGAATGCGGCGCGGGGTGCTCGGCTACAAGCAGATAACCGGCGGGCTGCATCGGGATAAAGCAGCGGGGATGGGAGACGGACAACCCTTAAAGAGATGGGGCGACAAGAGCGCTCGAATAATTACGACGACGCCGTCCGATAAATAACCCGCGCCTCTCCAGCCCCGTATATTCCCTTTCTATTCCCCCGCCCCTCCCTCGCTGTCCCCTCCCCCCCCCCCCTCCTCCATCACTCCCCTAGCTTCCCCGGTGCACTCCACCTTTCCTCAGAGACCAACCCCTCTTCTTTTGCGGCGTCTAACCCTTCTAACTCAGGGCACACAAGATCTATAAAATAAGAGGTAAACAGCAATAAATACTCGGGAACATCGAAGGTTACGAGACTGGGTGGCACGGGTCAAATGCTTTAATTCCTGCCCTGACCCCATAAAGGTGATTCTCCGACAGAGCATGTGGTGCGACACTCGACTGCCACAGATGCACGTCGTAGAGCTTCGGACAACTAATCGCTTGGTAGAACCACATGACAAAGCACCTGCCATACGTCTGGTTGATTTTGTACTTATTTACGAGCTGGCACACCCAGTACAATAGATCTTGACTATTAAACCCAACGTTGTTGTACTTGATAATGGCTAAAGCCTGAACTCAAGATATCAATGTAAAATAAAGACGTTATACACTCAAATGACGGAAATATCGTTCAGTCATTTGAAAATGTAATCACGCATGAAAATACTTCGAACCATATTAATGTACTACTGCCAAACGCACAAATGAAATATGCTGGAATAAACACCTTCAGAACTTCTAACTTTTATTATTAATTTGCTACATGTCCATTACAATATTTGTAATACTACGTGTTGGTTTATATTTTATACAAGATAGTTAAGGAAAAAGTATAATTATAACGAATTACAGTAGTGTGCCTGTATAATATACAATTAATTATATTCACAATAGTCAGCTTCTCTGTGATACCTTATCTTTAAATGTAGTGTTTCACAATAACGGAGATACGTATCATGATATGTTTAAAAGCTTCAGGTAGCACATTCAACTGTCAGTAACATAGTTATTCATACGTTGGGAAACATTATTTCATTACAAAATTTCTGAATTTCGTTCATTTATAACTTTACTATAACTGGTTTATCGAAGGGCCAGCTGCCTTCCTTTTCTGTAGCACTCTTCCTTAGGGCTTCTCTCTCAATAACAATATCCATAACAAAGAGAGAAAACATAATAACATTCTCTTACAAGATTTGTGGTGAACTTCTAGAACCCATCATAGTGTTCACAGAAATGGGTCCGAAAATTAAAATGTGCATCTCCTGCACAGGAAATTTGCCCAGACAGGTTAAAATATGCAATTTTAAATCCACTTCATAAGAAAGATAACAGGAAAGACTTAAGCAATAATCTTTCAGTTTTCTTAATGGTATCTTTTTCCGAAAGCAGTCTCACACTTAAGCGGAAACAATTTACTCAGCTTATCATAGTTTCGATTCCAGAAGGGTTGCTTTACTGAGAATGCTATTTATGCATTCACTCCTCAAATAGTGCAGGCCTTAAGTAATAAAATATCATCAATTGGTAATTTTTTGTGATCTTTTCAAGACCTTTGATTGTGTATATCATTTTATTCTCTTAAAAACACTCAAGTTTTATAGAATTAATGGTTTCACGCGCGGTAGTTCGAATCATAAATGAATCCAAATACCTTGTCGAATAATTCAGTGTTGGAAGGATAGAAAATTTTAGTGACTGAGGACAAATCACAAAGGGAGTCCGATTAAATTGTGGGTCCACCCCTATTCCTTGTAAGCATATATGTGAATGACGTTTGACTTAACATTCGACAAACAGAATTGGGACTTTTTACAGACGATACTAGCGTTACAATAAATCACATTAGAGAGAAAACAACTAAAGAGATTATGAATGACATTTTCCAAAGGATTATAAAGTGATTCTCGGAACACGAAGTCAACATACAGTCTGAAAAAACACACTATATTCATTTCTATGCAACAAATAGAGTCCTACCAACAATTGACGTAGAGCATGAGTCGTACACAATGGATAGCATAGAATACTCATAATGTTTGACCGAGCGAGGTGGCGCAGTGGTTAGCACATTGGACTCACATTCGGAAGGACGACAGTTCAATCCCGCATCCGGCCATCCTGATTTAGGTTTTCCGTGATTTCCCTAAATCGCTCCAGGCAAATGCCGGGATGGTTCCTTTGAAAGGGCACGGCCGACTTCCTTCCCTAATCCGATGAGACCGATGACCTCGCTGTTTGGTCTCTTCCCCCAAACAACCCCACCAAACCCTCATAATTCTTGAGTTTATATATATATTGATGAAAACTTGAACTGTAAGAAGCATATTACCGATCTTCTCAAACAACTTCAGCTGAATTTGCTCTACATATAATTGCTAATTATGGAAGTAAACGAATTAACGGCCTGAAATTTTGCATATTTCCACTCAGTAATGTCTTAAGGAATCATTTTTTTTAGGGTAACTCGTCAGTAAGAAAAAAATTATTGATTGCACAATAGTGAGTTTTAAGAGTAATATGTGTTCTTCATCCAAGGACGTCATGTAGGTACCTCTTCAATGAAAGGGGCATTTTAGCTGTGCCGTCACAGTATAAGTATTCGCTAATGGAATTCGTCGTAAATAATATATCACAATTTTAAAAGAACAGTGATGTCCACACCTACAACACTAGAAGAAGAAAAATCACTTTTATTACACATTATTAAAGCCGTCAGTAGCTCAGAAAGGAGTTCTATATGCAGCAACAAAAGTTTTCTATCATTTACCCATTACCATAAAATACCTGACAAGTAGCGCAGCAAGTTTTAATTCCAACTTAAAATCCTTTCTCTTGGACAGCTCCGTCTACTTAATTGACGAATTTCTATTTAAAAACTGGTAGCCATGTTCGTTAATGTAAACACTAACCACTTACACATAACCTGTAAACAGAGTCGTTCCATATTATTTCGACAGAAGACTCATTCAGATTATCTATGGAACATGTAATTAACTAACAGTGAGAAAGGATAGGGGAAGACATAAGTATGTTGGAAGTCTTCTGGGAAAATGGAGTGAATCTGTAAATAAATTCACATGCAGGACATTAGTTGAGACCATATCTAAAGTACAGCTCCAGCATTTGGAGTCGTTACCAAGCAGGCAACGCTGCGTACTTCGAACGAATTCAGATGCGCTTTTTCACGACCATAAGTAACAAGTTTGTATAGCCCATAAAAAAGTATAACAGAGACGTTCTGCGATCTTAAGTGGGAATCATTGGAAGAAACGCGACGTTGTTCTCTCTGTTGGATAAATTTAAATATTCTAGGGAAAAAGGGTGACAGTTCGGCTCCCATTATTATATTTTATGCGTACCGTTAATGGGAGCTTGATGGGAGCGGCGAGGAGGCATGTAATACTTTTTGTTGACTCAACAGGCGAATGGAACAGGGTGCAAGATAGATAATAATCGTATGGAGAACCCAGGGCCAAGCATTATAGTGGATTTCGGAGTTTGTGTGAAGATGTAGCGAGGAATTCTCATTAATTCCATACAACGTAGTGACATACTAAGCTATATTTTCCATGGATCTCGTGCTGATAAACCTTTTAAAGTGATACGTTATTTTTTCAGAGGTTAATGGGTACTCCAACCAAAAATTTAATCATTCTTCTACTTTTCTGAATTCTAAAACCGTGTTTTTCACGTAAAGGCATAGAAATACCCAAGCTTTGAAGTCCAGGCCTTCACTGATTCTGAATTTTTAATATGATTTTAATAGTATTTTTGAAATACAACTTTTGGTGCTAGGATCACAATTGTCACATTCCAGATTTTTTAGGTACAGGTGTATTCACAGAACATTGTTTAGCAATTATATGCACCCATTTTACGAGAAATGTTATTAATTTACTTTCAATATTTTTTCAAGTTTCAAATTTAAATTTTCTTTATTTATTGATGCATGAACGTGATAATAAAATAAACTACGTTTTCGATAATATTAATACATACGAGTATGCAAATACCTAAAGACTACTTCCTGCCATAATTTCATTGAGATTGGTTATTGTTTAGAATAAAGCAGTCGTTACTGAACTTGGAAAAACGAACAGGTTTTAAAATTTTATTGAAAAATGAATGCTAGTGCAAGATTCACCAGCACCATACTTTTCCCTTCCTGCTCTTGTAAGGCTTGTTCATGTTGTAAGGCTTGTTCTTGTTGGTAGCTTCTTTCTTGAAATTTTCCTTCTCCAGATAACATCTTGTGCACTGCTTGATCCGTCGTTGATCACTAGTTAAGCAAATCTTCTTCTGGAAAGGTGAGGAAGGGGTGCCGGGACTACTACTTTTTTCAGTTTTTAAACATGCCATACTGAACTGAGAAACAGCTTTTGCAACACCCAATAGCATCTTTTTTCCTTTTTTTCTTTGGGTCACTTGTACAAAATGGCACAACCAAACTTTCTTTTGCATTTTGTATCTTGCCATCAGTGCATTTTGCCAGTAGTGCATTAGATGCATCTCTCTAATGCACTGGTACTCCCCACACAGCCCATATTCAAATATTTCGTAGACATACCTGCAATTCGAATACAACCAAATCGTTTCGTGGTCTGAGAGTAAATACTCAAAAGATGTGGAATAGTAATTAAAATTTTTTTGAAAAAAAATTAAAGTTTTGGGGTGCAGTCTCCCCTTAATCATATTTATTTTTACTGCTGTGTGGCTGATTATTAAATTTCTCAAGAACTAAGAATACTAACAAGTTCTTGTACATATTATCAGACTATCTTAGTACAAGGTTCATAGTTTTCTGTTAGCGTTATGACACTCCGCCATTTCACAATAGACAGGCCTTTATTCTTGTGGAATGTACGTAACTGTTCTTCTTTGATAGATGTCAGTGTGACAATGTGTGTGTTAAACTGCAGCGGAAGATGAACAACGGGTACGTAATTTAACTGAGGAAATGCTGACTTTTCTACTAATCGCAGGATTTTACATTTAGGCCGAATAACTTTTATCATTTTGCAGCGTATTTGTTAATGTAATTTCTGACAGCTGCTCCTCTGTGTTACTGTGTTTCGTTTGTGAATATCTTGAGATTCGAATCTTTTTCATCCAGTTGCACTTTTGCGTATTTTCCCTAAATCACTTAAGGCAAATGCTAGGGTGGTTTCTTTAAAACGCACACGGTTGATTTGCTTCCCCATCGTTCTATGCGAGTTTGTTCTCCAGCTGTAATGACCTCGCTGTCGAGGATCTGTAAAAGCTAATCTGCCTTCCTGACTTACTTCTGTTATCTGCGCTCTCTCTCCTCGATGAGATGCGTGGAATATAACGACAGTTAATTAATTCATACATTAATGGGAAAGCCGGCCGAAGTGGCCGCGCGGTTCTGGCGCTGCAGTCTGGAACCGCGAGACCGCTACGGTCGCAGGTTCGAATCCTGCCTCGGGCATGGATGTGTGTGATGTCCTTAGGTTAGTTAGGTTTAACTAGTTCTAAGTTCTAGGGGACTAATGACCTCAGCAGTTGAGTCCCATAGTGCTCAGAGCCATTTGAACCATTAATGGGAAAGATATTTAAGTCAACTTCTGTGAACAGATAATCAAACAGCACTTTCCACTCCATCATTAATTTTGCTGTTAATACTGGGAGAAAAAAAAAACTACGTTGAGGGAAATGACAGGCAAAATAATGCGAACACCTGTACTTACTTGGGACTGGTTCGTTAATAAGGGGTTGGATCCCCATTAACCCATAATACAGCTGAGATTCCTCTTGGAATACTGGCAAAAAATGATTGTATAGTCTCCAGTGGAATGTTAAGCCACTTTTCGATCAGAACCTCTTCTAACTCCTGTAGTGACGAGGGAGGCAGAAAACTGCTCCGGAGTCTGCGCTCCAATACGTCCCACAAGGGTTCGATAATGTTCAAGTCCCGGGACTGTACTGGCCAGGGAAGACGCTGCAGTTCAGTTGCATGCTCCTCATACCGTGACTGTACAATCCTGGCTGTGTGAATGGGCGCAGTATCGTCTTGAAATATGGCATCTTTGTTGGCGAACAACATTTGAATCATGGGGTGCACCTGATCACCTAAAATGTTCACGTAATCGTTGGGTGCAACACGGCCCTTGCGAGTAATGATGGGACCAGCAGAATACCATGGTGTGGCTGCCCACACCATCACACCTACACCTCCATGCTTAACCGGTGGAATCAAGCAATCAGGATCGCAGACTTCTTTTGGCGTTGTCCAGACGTAGACTCTGCTTGATGTTGGATATAAAGAAAACGTTGACTCGTCGGACCATATGAAGTGTTTCCACTGATCAGCCGTCCGGGATTTATGCTCCTGACATCGTTTTCTCCGCTTCTTTGTGTTGGTTGTCGTCACTAATGGTTTCGGTATTGCAGCTCGTCCATGAATATTCGCTTTATGGAGTTCTCGGCGGACAGTGTCGACAGATACGGGGTCACGAAGATGGCTATTGAGCTCTGCAGTCATATTAGCCGCCGTAGTTGTGTGTTGTTTTGACACAATGCGTGTAAGCGAATGACGATCTGTGTCATTTAGTTTTCATTTGCGCCCACTATTACGCTTACACGATGATGTCTTTCCACGTTTTGTGTTAGGCTGTCATGACTATTGAAACAGTTGCTCTCGGAACGTTCAATAAGTTGGCTGTCTTGGTTACTGATGCTCCAGCTAATCTGGTCCCCACAATCCACCCTCTTTGGGACTGTGTTATGTCTTTCATTGCACTTCGACCTCGGCCTCTGAATGCAAATACAAAGTATGCACTACTCGTAAGCAACCTACACTGATGCCTAGTCCGTACAGAACATGCACAGTCCAGCGTGACACGTGTCTTGCTGCGTTGTTGCCCTTCAAACGCAACCGTCCAATTACTACCGCTGTTCACATTATTTTGCTTATTCCATTTATATAAAATGGAAAACGTCACAATAAAAATATTGAAAGTCACAAGATGCTTGTATATAATCTTGCCTGTGATTGTTCTAGGGTCAGCAGCTGCGATGATTTTTTAAAATAATTTCGTGATGTCTTCAGCTGATATTATCTTTATTTGATGTATGATTGTACAATTTCGGCCTTAGGCCGTTGTCAAGTATCTAAATGTATAATGTATCTAAATGTATAATGCTACCGGGTTAGAAGCGAGGTGGCGCAGTGGTTAGACACTGGACTCGCATTCGGGAGGACGACGGTTCAATCCCGCGTCCGGCCATCCTGATTTAGGTTTTCCGTGATTTCCCTAAATCGCTCCAGGCAAATGCCGGGTTGGTTCCTTTCAAAGGGCACGGCCGACTTCCTTCCCCGTCCTTCTCTAACCCGAAGAGACCGATAACCTCGCTGTCTGGTCTCCTTCCCCAAAAAACAACAACAACAACAACCGGGTTAGATATTTGAAAACGGCCTGAGGCCGAAATAATACAATCTTACATCAAATAAAAAGAATGTCAGTTGAAGATATCACGAAATAATTTAAGAGATACTCATATATACTTATTGGAGATTGGCATGTGGTCTCAAAGAAAGTTTGTTGTAATTTTCAAACATTCCAGTACTACAAAATCTATTAACGCTTCCATCTGGCTTGTATCAATCTATGATCACCAAGCGAATTGACGACGGTTGAAAATACGTTTCACGATCGAGATTTAGATTTTATGTTATTTCCTTAAAAGACCAATGCCGTCATGGTTCCGTCGAAAGGGTATGGCCGATTCCTACGATATCGTTCCCCATTCTTCCTCAATCCGAATTTCTGCCTTGTCACCAATGACATAGTAGTCGACGGGACGTTAAGCTGTGATCTTCCTATAAATTATAATTTTGACGAACTGACCGTCAGGCGTCAGTGACACATGCGACCTGATTTGTTTTAGTACAAAATACAATGTTCAGGGTAGGAAACCAAAGATTAAGGTGACAACTCCTTTCGCGGTGTAACATCAACGTAAAAATTAAACTTCTATCTACGTTTAGAGACTCATTTTCAGAGATAGAGGCAGACAGACAGTTTTTATGCGGTCACTGATAGAATTACGTTCCTCGCTTTTTTCCAAACCGATGATCAGCTTTCTCTGTTTGCTTCCTTCTTCTTCTAGCATAGGCATCGATCTGCACTATATTCTCCATTGCTCTGTAGGGATATTTTATCGTACATGAATTTCGGATTAGGGTTTTGCAGTTAGGTCAAGAACAGAGGCACTGCTGCAGAGACGTTGCATGGTGCGTCATACCTGAGAAGCTGTCAAAAATGAGGTAAATTATATGTTTAGTGTAATTCAATTATAGTCACTCCATATATGATTGCACGCGCCATTACTGTCTTTTAAATGTTTAAGAGAAAATCCTACATATTCACAGATATGTGAGTGTCTGCGTATAAATACTGATGTGGGAGACAGACATCTAAACAGGTAACATTGTCAATTATTCACCTTCACAAAGTCACTTATTATTGTCGGGAGAGGCAATGTAACAATCTTCGGTGAGACTTGGAGTTATTATTTCTATGTAACTTCAAGAATATTTAAATAATTAATTTCACCGTTATCTCTTTAAATAATTATTTCAGCAACCAATTCCCTTAATTACTGTATTACCAACTGCAACTATGTGACATTACTATTATATAATATGCACTCTTTAATTTTCTTTATTTACGCGAGCGCTAATGCAGTCGCCGGAAGAATCTGGTGTTGCCGTCTTTGCATCTGTTGCTTCGTTAGTAAAATTTCTCCGGGACAGCTTCACCATTTAATTATTACGGTGAATTAGTGGACCAGGCCGTAAGCATAGCTGCAGTACTGCTTTTGAATATCTCTTTCTTAAGGGATTTAGCACCTCCTATCAGACTTCTGATGAGGTGCTATTCTTTTCCATATCTGCGAATATTGTTGTATCGCTCAAACATAATACTGGTTCATTTACGTAGGTAAGTCGGATATTGTCCTACTCTGGTGGATGATAGCAGATCCTTCGTCCAGCGAAAGTCGGACCTTCCAGTATATGCTTGGTCTCAAACTTCCTGCCGTTCATTGTCAAACAGATAATTCTACTCCTAGTTACAGACGATTTTTTGATCAATGAAAGCTTCCACTCCATGTCTCCTTCACGTTACTGTCCACAATTTCTAATTTGAATGTCAGTAATCACAACAAGACTTTCAAACTACGCCCATCTATAAGCTCACCTGAATCCAAGGAACAAACCTAAATTGTGCATAAGGCTTCCACTCATGGGACCCGCCGGAGACAGCGGTCCAAGAGCCGTCGAAATTACGCCGCCAAGAAGTTTATAGTTCACAGACACAATTTTATTCGTAATTTTCCTTGTTTTTCAAACATTCATTGTTCTAAAAGCATTGCTAAATACTAGCTTCCCGACGCGCCTATTTGCAGTTTCTTCTCTGCATTACAGATGTGTGTGTTGTACCTTGATTCTAGGATTTCCCATACTTTCTTCAGTACCTACACTATGTGATCAAAAGTATCCGGACAGCCCCAAAAACATACGTTTTTCATATTAGATGCATTGTGCTGCCACCAACTACCAGGTACTCCATATCAGCGACATCAGTAGTCATTAGACATCGTGAGACAGAAGAATGGGCCGCTCGGCGGAACTTACGGACTTCGAACGTGGCCACGTGATTGGGTGTCACTTGTGTCATACGTCTGTACGCGTGTTTCCCACACTCTTAAACATACATATGTTCACTGTTTCCTATGTGATAGTGAAGTGGAAACGTGAAGGGACACGTATAGCACAAAAGCGTTCAGGCCGACCTCGTCTGTTGACTGACAGAGACCGCCGACAGTTGAAGTGGGTCGTAATGCGTAATAGGCAGACACCCATCCAGACCATCACACAGGAATTCTAAACTGCATCAGGATCTACCGCAAGTACTACGACAGTTAGGCGGGAGGTGAGAAAACTGGGATTTCATGGTCGAGCGGCTGCTCATAAGCCACACGTCACGCCCGTAAATGACAAACGACGCCTCGCTAAGTGTAAGAAGCGTAAACATTGGACCATTGAACAGTGGAAAAACGTTGTGTGGAGTGACGAATCACGGTACACAATGTGGCGATCCGATGGCAAGGTGTGGGCATGACGAACGTCATCTGCCAGCGCGTGTAGTGCCAAAAGTAAAAATCGGAGGCGGTGGTGTTATGGTGAGGTCGTGTTTTTCATGGAGGGGGCTAGCACCCCTTGTTGTTTTGCGTGGCAATATCACAGCACAAGCTTGTATTGATGTTTTAAGCACCTTCTTGCTTCCCATTGTTGAAGAGCAATTCGGGGATGGCGATTGCATCTTTCAACACGATCGAGCACCTGTTTATATTGCATGGCCTGTGGAGAAGTGGTTACACGATAATAACATCCCTGTAGTGGACTGGCCTGCACTGAGTCGTTACCTGAAAACTATAGAACACCTTTGGGATGTTTTCGAACGCCGACTTTGTGTCAGGCCTCACCGACCGACATCGATACCTCACCTCAGTACAGCACTCCGTGAAGAATGAGGTGCTATTCCCCAAGAAACCTTCCAGCACCTGCGGGAGTGGAAGCTGTCATCAAGGCTAAGGGTGTGCCAACACCATACTGAATTCTAGCATTACCGATGGAGGGCGCCACGAACGTAAGTCATTTTCAGCCAGGTGTCCGGATACTTTTGATCACATAGTCTATAATAATAATTTACATGACCATTGCTTATTTATCCATGTGTAACAATAAGCTACAGTAATGCAGGTAGGTTTCGAAAGTGTCAGAGAAGGAAACAAGATTTGAATATTGTTCCTCAGTGCGGAACAAAGGAACTTTTCCGCAATAAAACACATATTACACTAGGGGTATAATTTTTAGACAAACAGGCTACTTACTTATAGTTCACTGGCAAGAGAAAGCATTACAGCAAAACGCTAGTTCGGCGACCAGTGTACCTGATCTGTCACTTAGGGGGTACCTCAAACCGTCAAAACAACACAGATGGTGGAGGATCCTAAATCCAGCCCTTTGAGGTATAGAAGAAATCGTAGGAAAAGAATAGGTTTTTTATTGACACAAAGAACGCACACATTATACGCAACAACTAAAGCTCATAGCAAGTCAATGGCAGCATTACAAAAGTGAGTAAAATTTTGCCTCTGGCTCACTTATGCCTGTCGCCCCTTCTACAAAGCGATCACCAACTGAGACCTTAGCTCATCTTCAGTTCTACTGTTTTATTTGTATTAAATAATGACTTCATGGCCGGCCGGTATGGCCGAGCGGTTCTAGGCGCTTCAGTCTGGAACCGCACGACTGCAACGGTCGCAGCTTCGAATCCTGCCTCGGGCATGGATGTGTGTGATGTCTTTAGGTTAGTTAGGTTTAAGTAGTTATAAGTTCTAGGGGCTGATGACCTCAGATGTTAAGTCCCATAGCGCTCAGAGCCATCTGAATGACTTCATGTAGTCTTGTATGGAAAATATCCAATGTGGACACATCACTGAAACGATTGCAGATTGTTATTCAAGTCCTCACCACCAACGTCGAAGCAGAAACAAAACTAGTTCACCAAATGGCGTTCCTCATTCGCTCTGCACATTCGAAACTCATATCACCAGAAAAATTCTATTTTGATCATTGGCTCCACATACCCAGACACACAGTTCAGGATCTTTTACAGATTGTACAATTTTGTTCATAAAGGTTTGGGACACAATACATGTGACCGTAAAGTTTCGTTGACTGGGACCGATGATCGCAGAGTGTAATGTCGTGGTTGTGTTGTTGATAGCGTTGGCGAGCGGGAAGGGGTACTGTGAAACTCCGTGCTCCTATCTGGCATTCTTCTGTTGCAAAAAGGCCAAGGGGCCACCAAGTTTAAGGTCCATACTGCCACGTATGCTCATTCGGTGAGACTCTACAGAGATGTTTGGACTGAACCCAGTACACTGGCGCTTCTTTCTTTTCACGCCAAAACTGACGATGACATTTTCTTTCATCTCTAAGAGTCGAAGAGGGAACCTCCAAGACGAACACCGCCGCAAAACAGTGCTTTTTCATCTTCGCGCACCCAGGCACGCGGACACATCGATTTCATTTGTATAGTCATAATTGGTAGTTTCGATATTATAAATGTTGTTAACAATTAACTGAAAAAGCATATCATTCTGTAGCAAATAAATTGATGTACGAATCGCACTTTGTATGAAAATACTGCATGCGGTGCGGTGGCTGATGTGGACCAGCTGAAACGATATAAATCGAGAGTATTGCACCAGCTCTGACAGCTTTCCTACGCTGCCAATGCGTCTTAACTTCGTTGAATAAATTCACAACCAGTGTAGATAGTGAATTTAGCATATTGTCTGTTTTTGTATGCGAAATCTGATATGACACGTGGAGTTAACGACACATGAAACAAAATTCAGCACAGCGAAAATAACACAGAACGGCTGCAACCGTGTCAGTGGACACTGCAATTTATGCCGGGATAAAGTTGGAAGCGACTCGAAATAAATGAATATCGGTCCAAATTCGTAAACCGTCTTGAGACTATCAATGTAGCTACACCCATAAGCCACCGGTCAGAGTGTACTCTTCGAGTGCGCGATTAGTAGGCCTACATCTATAGCGAGACAGCGTGTCATTGTTCCTCATTTGTTTCCAAGTTGTTGTTGCCCGCATATCTCTCCAGTTCCATCCCTCTCCTCCCTATCTAACGACCTTAATATCTAGATACCACCTTGCACTATCAAGTTGCCAAAAAAAATTCAAACTTTCGTGGTTGGTAACTGATTTGTTTTTATGTCATATTAAAATCGGAGGACACGCAACTCTCAACACAAGAAATAACTTTTTTTCATTCAGAATTTTGTTTACAAATAAAACCGATAAATACGTTTTCTTTTGCTGAAGCAGTTTTACTGATAGTGTGAGTATATATCATGTGGAAACATTGGGAAAACGGTTCGATAATACAGCACTGACAAGTATTTGGTGTTCACATTATTCCTTGTTTCATTATTTCTCAAATTAAGAGTCATTTCTCTACCTAAAGGATATATCAAATCGTTGTGAGATTGTTTTTTAAATATTTGTAAGTGAAACTATTTAAAACAACAATAGTTAATGTTTCCAAATTCAGAAATTGTGTTATTTTCGTATCAGACAACATAGCTGCCTAAATTTCGATTCAATCACCAAAACCTCTTTGTTGTTGCTATCTTCGGTTCTTTGTCGAAGACAAAAACATTTTCATGTGACGAAGTCTGTACTTCGGCTTCTGCGTGGATGTGCGAACTATTCCTTGAAAATTCAGTTTACTTAATCTCATTTCTTAATTGTGTTTAGGTGTTCTGGTGTGTTTCATAGAAGTACCTATATTTATTGCAGAATAAGTTCGTTGAAGAACTGAAAAAACAATATTCCAAATATTACGCACACTGAAATGGTGATAACATTTTCGAGTTGGTATTCAAATGTTTGATTCCTTTATCTTCTCATTTCTAAACCATTTCTCCTATTTAACTTCCATTTCTATCTGCGGCCTCCCCGTCTCACGCCTTTGTGAGAGGGGCTGAACACACACCTGTCAGCTTCAGTTACACATATCTGTCTCCACGGTATTGTACGTGCGTACATATTTTTAGGAACAAATATTTCAGCACTTGTTTTCACAGCGCTCTATTGTCCGGCACTCTGCAGGTTTGTGTGAGTAACGTTAGGATTTTGATGTGCTTTTTGGCAAGTTTTTATGTTTGCTTTTAGATGTGGATGCACATGATGTTTCATCTGTAATTGTACTTCTACATTTGTATCTTGGTTTATTTGTACGGTTTTGTGTAGATGTGAACAGAATGGTCGTTGGAGCTTAACGAATCCTCAACAGAGATTATTAGAAGTCGTGAACTAATTCAGTTGGATAAAAATTGCATGTTTTCCTCCAGCTGTTTTTATTCATACAAGGGAAAGTTAATGTTTCTACTATGAGAAGCTCAATTTTCTGAATACTCCATTACTATCGAAGAAAGAGGCACTACTTCAGCTTGTAAAGAGTGAGAGAGAAAATCGTTGACGGTCTATCGGAACGAACCGTCCCCGTACCTAATTAAGAATGGCCGGATGGAAATTTGAAACTCTCTGTTCCTTAATATTCTATCGTTGTGTAGACCTATTTGAAGATTTTTGTATAGGTTTACGTCCATCCGCTGCGCCCTGGTAAGGACGCCCTCGCATCTTGCTCGACTGGTAGAGAATATTGCTAGGCTTCCTTCTAAAATGTGAACAAGTTTGAAACCTGTTGGCAAATTAAAGCTATGTCGATTGAGAGACGAAGTCTGGGAAAGTCAATATTGTGGTTCGAGTCAGGATTTGGCATACGCTTAATCACGCATTTTCCGAACAGTGTGTACCCTGTTAATGAGTGAAATATTCGTTTTGTAAACAGTCCCTGGGTTGTGGCTGAGTCATTTTTCCTTGATATGTTTTCTTCCAGTGATGTACGTAGGAGAACTTCCGTAAACTCTGGAAAGTAGAAAAGACTTTTGCTCTTAGTCAAGCTGAGTGGATGTTCTAGAGTGACGGAGTGAGATTAGGCATTTGTTGGAGGTACAGGACTTGCATTCAGAAGGAATGGGTTCAAATCATCACCCATTTATCAGAATTTAGGTTTTACATGAATTCCATAAATCAGTTTCAGTGAATCCTGGGTAATTCCTTTGAAAAGTTGATAGACAATATACTCCTCTTGTGACCTGAACTTTTACTCTTCTGTCGAAGGGGCATTGTACATAGATGTAGGCTTGCATCAGATGCAGTTGTAACTTTTCGTTTAGTCTTACTTCAGGGTTTATGAATGAAGTTACTTATACGTTCCTTTATGAATTTACAAAACTGGTTCACTACTGTACTTGTTGTCTGCAGTGCAGATGCAGTTGTGTGTTTCCAGCTTGGACTGTACGAGGGAGTATTGGAAAGGAATGCCTCAGAATTTTTAATGTGAAAGTTCTCAAAGCTTTTCAAATAAAAGAAACGGTATTTTCTACATCTTCATTCTTCACGTGTACTTATTTATTTCTCCACAGTCACCCCACGATAAGATTCCTCCTAACGAGAGACCAGTTTATTACTGTCACTCTTCCGCTTTGGCCGAGCGGTTCTAGGTGCTTCAGTCCGGAACCGCGCGACTGCTACGGCCGCAGGTTCGAATCCTGCCTCGGGCATGGATGTGTGTGATTTCCTTGGGTTAGTTAGGTTGAAGTAGTTATAAGTCTAGGGGACTGATGACCTCAGATGTTAAGTCCCATAGTGCGTAGAGCCATTTGAACCATTTGTTACTGTCACTGCAGAAAATCTGACTTTCTTGATAGAGCCACAACCTCACCTCTGCTTGCACCGATTTATCACTATCAAAATGAAGTCCTCGAAGATGTTTTTTTAGGTTTTGGGAGCGGATAAAAGTCGGATGGGGCGAAGGTGGGATTGTACGATAAACATGTGGTCTGGTTTTGTCACTCTGACGGAGAGGGTACTCCGTGCATAGAAATTCTTCGAATTCGAAACTCCGTTACAACACGCTGTTTGCCACGCACCGACATACACTCCTGGAAATGGAAAAAAGAACACATTGACACCGGTGTGTCAGACCCACCATACTTGCTCCGGACACTGCGAGAGGGCTGTACAAGCAATGATCACACGCACGGCACAGCGGACACACCAGGAACCGCGGTGTTGGCCGTCGAATGGCGCTAGCTGCGCAGCATTTGTGCACCGCCGCCGTCAGTGTCAGCCAGTTTGCCGTGGCGTACGGAGCTCCATCGCAGTCTTTAACACTGGTAGCATGCCGCGACAGCGTGGACGTGAACCGTATGTGCAGTTGACGGACTTTGAGCGAGGGCGTATAGTGGGCATGCGGGAGGCCGGGTGGACGTACCGCCGAATTGTTCAACACGTGGGGCGTGAGGTCTCCACAGTACATCGATGTTGTCGCCAGTGGTCGGCGGAAGGTGCACGTGCCCGTCGACCTGGGACCGGACCGCAGCGACGCACGGATGCACGCCAAGACCGTAGGATCCTACGCAGTGCCGTAGGGGACCGCACCGCCACTTCCCAGCAAATTAGGGACACTGTTCCTCCTGGGGTATCGGCGAGGACCATTCGCAACCGTCTCCATGAAGCTGGGCTACGGTCCCGCACAGCGTTAGGCCGTCTTCCGCTCACGCCCCAACATCGTGCAGCCCGCCTCCAGTGGTGTCGCGACAGGCGTGAATGGAGGGACGAATGGAGACGTGTCGTCTTCAGCGATGAGAGTCGCTTCTACCTTGGTGCCAGTGATGGTCGTATGCGTGTATGGCGCCGTGCAGGTGAGCGCCACAATCAGGACTGCATACGACCGAGGCACACAGGGCCAACACCCGGCATCATGGTGTGGGGAGCGATCTCCTACACTGGCCGTACACCACTGGTGATCGTCGAGGGGACACTGAATAGTGCACGGTACATCCAAACCGTCATCGAACCCATCGTTCTACCATTCCTAGACCAGCAAGGGAACTTGCTGTTCCAACAGGACAATGCACGTCCGCATGTATCCCGTGCCACCCAACGTGCTCTAGAAGGTGTAAGTCAACTACCCTGGCCAGCAAGATCTCCGGATCTGTCCCCCATTGAGCTTGTTTGGGACTGGATGAAGCGTCGTCTTACGCGGTCTGCACGTCCAGCACGAACGCTGGTCCAACTGAGGCGCCAGGTGGAAATGGCATGGCAAGCCGTTCCACAGGACTACATCCAGCATCTCTACGATCGTCTCCATGGGAGAATAGCAGCCTGCATTGCTGCGAAAGGTGGATATACACTGTACTAGTGCCGACATTGTGCATGCTCTGTTGCCTGTGTCTATGTGCCTGTGGTTCTGTCAGTGTGATCATGTGATGTATCTGACCCCAGGAATGTGTCAATAAAGTTTCCCCTTCCTGGGACAATGAATTCACGGTGTTCTTATTTCAATTTCCAGGAGTGTAGTTACGTTACACACCACCCATCTTATACACTACAAATCGTTGCCCTCTGGCGGCAAGGGGTTGCACCTTGCGTCAGCAGAGCAATTAAGTCGACCGAGTAATGTGCAAGACATGTAATACCCCAGCCGATATTGAGAACAGAATAAAAAAATTAGGAAGCATTACATTACAGCACGCCTTAGTAGGTGTGTTTCCAATAGATTTAGTTGGACTTATAGGACTGTATGTGCATTTTTCTGATTTTGTGGGTACTGAATGTGATTTCTTGCACTTGCAAGGTTGTGTGTGAATTTAATTCCACTTGATTTTGTTGTTGTAGTAGGTTTCTCTGTGAATTTCATTTTAATTGTTGGTCTATCTGTGGATTTTATAGTACTTGTTGCTTTGTTTACAGATTTGATATTGTACTTATTTACTTGCGTATGTTTTTGTAGTTGTTGATTTGTGCGTGAATTTTATTCTGCTCGTAGGCTATCTTTTCTTGTGAACTTAATTGTAGTTGTTGGGTGGTAACTGGAGGTTTCTGTACGGATTTAATACTACTTGTTTATTGTTATTGTAGGCTTGTGTGAGATTTACTGGACCTATTGGCCTGTGTTTGGTTGTTATTGTACCTGTTCGTTGTTGCGTTTATTTTATTATACTAGTAGATTTGTGTATCGATTTAATGCTATTTGTAGGTTTTCATGTGGATGTAACTGAACTTGTAGGTTTTTGTGTGGATATGTTTGTACTTGTAGGATTACAGGTCTGGTTTTTGGGTTTGCTTTACATGTATGTTATATGTGGAGACGTGGAAGATGTATGTGAAGGCGGACTGAAATGAGATTTGTGGATTTTATTGCACGGAGCAGTTATAATTAGAGTACAGCTATTCACAGAGGCCCAGTGTGGGCTGGTACTTGTAGGTTTTTGTACAAATTTTAAGTCTGCTTGAGCCGGCCGCGGTGGCCGAGCGCTTTTAGGCGCTTCAGTCCGCAACCGCGCGACTGTTACGGTCGCAGGTTCGAATCCTGCCTCGGGCATGGATGTGTGTGATGTCCTTAGGTTAGTTAGGTTTAAGTAGTTCTAAGTTCTAGGGGACTGATGGCCTCAGAAGTTAAGTGCCATAGTACTCAGAGCCTTTTGAACCATTTAAGTCTGCTTGAGGGTGCTGTGCGGATGTAACTGCAGTTACACATTTGTTTGTAGGTGTAAATGTGATTGTAAGTTTGAGTGTGTGTCATTCTACTTGTAAGTTAATGTACCTATGTGTGCCTCGTTTCGGTAGTGCAGTCACATTAACTTTTGGAGAAGGGCAAGTAGATCTGAGTGTACTCTCAGGCGAGAAAAATCATGGGATACTAAAATCGTGTCGAACCTCTTTTTGCCAGGCGAAATGCAGCAAGCCGCCGACGTGGTATGGGCTTAACAAGTTGTTGTAAGTCCCCTGTAGAAATGTTGAACCATGCTGCCTCAGTAGCCGTCCATAAGTGCGGAAGTGTTGCCGCTGTAGGATCTTGTGCACGCACTGACTTCTCGATTATATCCTATAAACGTTCGATGGGACTCATGTCTGGCGATCAGGTTGCCCAAAACAACCGCAAACAACTGTGGCCCAGTGACATGGCGCATTGTCATCCATAAAAATTCCTTCGATGTTTGAGAACATTGCGTCCATGAATGGGCGCAAATTGTCTCCAAGTAGCCGAACATACAGAGGACCCAGTCCACTCATGTAGACACTGCCCTCACGGTTATGGAGCAAACATCAGCTTGCACAGTGCCTTCTTGACAAGTTGGGTCCATGGCTTCATGAGGTCTGCAAAGCACTCGAACCCTACCATCAGCTCTTTTTTTTTTTTTGTCATCAGTTTACTGACTGGTTTGATGCGGCCCGCCACGAATTCCTTTCCTGTGCTAACCTCTTCATCTCAAAGTAGCACTTGCAACCTACGTCCTCAATTATTTGCTTGACGTATTCCAATCTCTGTCTTCCTCTACAGTTTTTGCCCTCTACAGCTCCCTCTAGTACCATGGAAGTCATTCCCTCATGTCTTAGCAGATGTCCTATCATCCTGTCCCTTCTCCTTATCAGTGTTTTCCACATATTCCTTTCCTCTCCGATTCTGCATAGAACCTCCTCATTCCTTACCTTATCAGTCCACCTAATTTTCAACATTCGTCTATAGCACCACATCTCACTTGCTTCGATTCTCTTCTGTTCCGGTTTTCCCACAGTCCATGTTTCACTACCATACAATGCTGTACTCCAGACGTACATCCTCAGAAATTTCTTCCTCAAATTAAGGCCTGTGTTTGATATTAGTAGACTTCTCTTGGCCAGAAATGCCTTTTTTGCCATAGCGAGTCTGCTTTTGATGTCCTCCTTGCTCCGTCCGTCATTGGTTATTTTACTGGCTAGGTAGCAGAATTCCTTAACTTCATTGACTTCGTGACCATCACTCCTGATGTTAAGTTTCTCGCTGTTCTCATTTCTACTACTTCTCATTACCTTCGTCTTTCTCCGATTTACTCTCAAACCATACTGTGTACTCATTAGACTGTTCATTCCGTTCAGCAGATCATTTCATTCTTCTTCACTTTCACTCAGGATAGCAATGTCATCAGCGAATCGTATCATTGGTATCCTTTCACCTTGTATTTTAATTCCACTCCTGAACCTTTCTTTTATTTCCATCATTGATTCCTCGATGTACAGATTGAAGAGTAGGGGCGAAAGGCTACAGCCTTGTCTTACACCCTTCTTAATACGAGCACTTCGTTCTTGATCGTCCACTCTTATTATTCCCTCTTGGTTGTTGTACATACTGTATATGACCCGTCTCTCCCTATAGCTTACCCCTACTTTTTTCAGAATCTCGAACAGCTTGCACCATTTTATATTGTCGAACGCTTTTTCCAGGTCGACAAATCCTATGAAAGAGTCGTGATTTTTCTTTAGCCTTGCTTCCATTATTAGCCGTAACGTCAGAATTGCCTCTCTCGTCCCCTTTACTTTTCCTAAAGCCAAACTGATCGTCACCTAGCGCATTCTCAATTTTCTTTTCCATTCTTCTGTATATTATTGTTGTAAGCAGCTTCAATGCTTGAGCTGTTAAGCTGAATGTGCGATAATTCTCGCATTTGTCAGCTTTTGCCGTCTTCGGAATTGTGTGGATGATGCTTTTCCGAAAGTCAGATGGTATGTCGCCAGACTCATATATTCAGCTCTTACCAACTGAAATCTGGACTCATGTGACGAGGCCACAGTTTTCAGGGGACTAACCGATATGGTCACTAGCCCAGGAGAGGTGTTTCAGGCACTATCGTCGGTCGTCTGCAGCCACAGCTCATTAACGCCAAGTTTCGCCGCACTGTTGTAACGGATACGTTCGTCGCACGTCCCACATTGATTTCTGCGGTTACTTGACGCAGTGTTGCTTGCCTGTTAGCAGTGACAACTCTAAGTAAACACCGCTGCTCTCAAACTGTTGTCCATGATGAGAGGTAATGCCTGAAATCTGGTATTCTCAGCATACTCTTGGCACTGTGGATCTCGGAATATTGAATTCCCTATTTCCGAAATCGAATGTCGCATGTGTGTCCATCCGACACCATTCTGCGTTGAAAGTCTGTTAATTCTCGTCGTGTGGCCATGATAACGTCGGGAACTTTTAGTACAGTCATCTTTATATGTGCGTATCGCTGTTCCGTGACTTTTTGTGTGGGTGTCGTTGTGCTTGTAGATTTATGTACGCTACGGGCCATTAAAATTGCTACACCAAGAAGAAATGCAGATGATAAAAGGGTATTCATTGTACAAATATATTATAATAGAACTGACATGTGACATTGTGACGAGCCAATTGCTCGGCCACCATTGACCAGACGTTTTCAGGTAGTGAGAGATCTGGAGAATGTGCTGGCCAGGGCAGGAGTCGAACATTTCCTGTATCCAGAAAGACTCGTACAGGACTTGCAACATGAGGTCGTGCATTACCCTGCTGAAATGTAGGGTTTCGCAGGGATCGAATGAAGGGTAGAGCCACGGGTCGTAACACATCTGAAACGTAACGTCCACTGTTCAAAGTGCCGTCAATGCGAACAAGAGGTGACCGAGACGTGTAACCAATGGCACCCCATACCATCACGCCGGGTGATACGCCAGTATGGCGATGACGAATACCCGCTTCAAAGTGCGTTCACCGCGATGTCGCCAAACACGGATGCGACCATCATGATACCATCGCAGGCGGTCCGGTCTGTGATGCAGCGTCAAGGGTAGCCCCAGCCGTGGTCTCCGAGCTGATAGTCCATCCTGCTGCACACGTCGTCGAACTGTTTGTGCAGATGATTGTTGACTTGTAAACGTCCCCATCCGTTGACTCAGGGATCGAGACGTGGCTGCACGATCCGTTACTGCCATGCGGATAAGATGCCTGTCATCTCGACTGCTAGTGATACGAGGCCGTTGGGATCCAGCACGGCCTTCCGTATTACGCTCCTGAACCCACCGATTCCGTATTCTGCTAACAGTCATTGGACCTCGACCAACGCGAGCAGCAATGTCGCGATACGATAAACCGCAATCGCGATAGGCTACAATCCGACCTTTATCAAAGTCGGAAACGTGATGGTACGCATTTCTCCTCCTTACCCGAGGCATCATTACAACGTTTCACCAGGCAACGCCGGTCAACTGCTGTTTGTGTTTGAGAAATCGGTTGGAAACTTTCCTCATGTCAACACGTTGTACATGTCGCCACCGGCGCCAACCTTGTGTGAATGCTCTGAAGAGCTAATCATTTGCATATCACAGCACCTTCTTCCTGTCGGTTAAATTTCGCGTCTGTAACACGTCATCGCGGTGTAGGAATTTGTCTCGTTTCGGTAGTGTATCGATATTCAGATGCTTATGGAGAAGGGTAAGTAGATCTGGGCGTACATATGTAGAATTAGACGTGTATCTGATGAAGATTCTTTTGTGGACGGGCAGTGTCAGTGTAAAGAAGATCGTTTAGAGGACGAAGGCCCCAGAGGGTCCGTCTTCCATCCCTCTCGCTCGGGTAGTGCGGCGCACGCTGGGAAAGACCGCGGCGGGCGCAGAATTGGCTATGGCCGGCCCGGGATGAAGAAGATGGATCGTGGGTGTCAGGCGGCGGCGGCGGCGGCGGCGGCGGCAGCTGCGGCCGGCGGGGCCCCGTGATGTGTGTCCGGGGGAAGATTGTAATTCACTAAGAGCGGCGCGGGCGGAGGGGTGGACAGGTGCCGGCGAGGGGGCCGGCGGAGCTGACAACGCGCGCGCAGAGAAGGAGAAACAACCATTTGTTTGTTCCCGTTTAATATTTATTGGTCGGTGTCCGAGGGCCCGCTTATATACCTTATAGCCGGGCAGGCAGCAGCCGGTCGTTTGGCGCTGCGCTGCGCGGCTCGGCACGGCCAGGCGTTGTGCTGCGAGCTCACAGTGAAGGTGCCTGCGATGGCCGCCGGTCGCCGCTCGGGGGCGGCTGCGTCGTCACGCGGAGGATGGCCTACCGCCACCGCCGCCGCACGGACGGACACCGACGCATTCAGTGACCGAACTGCCGTGCGGTGTGTGTGTACGTGTCTGTGAATGCGTGTGAGTGCTCGGTACTCTTCGTGTTAGACCGACGTCGCGCCGTCCCTAACTTCGAAGCGTCTGTCCTTCGGGCCTGTCAGCGGACTGGCTCCCTGCCCGTCCATATGTTCTCTGTGATCGGAGGGAAATGTCTTTGGTCAGAGATGCTGCCCTCGCGCATGCGCCAGTGTTGTCAGTGTTGGCGGGCGGAAAAATGTTGGGAGTGATGGTGGCGCCGCCACTGCCGCTGTGGTACTGGCGCGGGTGGCAGCATTGACGGCGGTGACTGACAGTGGAGCGGCGATCGACGCGTGGAGGGGATGCGGCCAGGTCTCCTCGCCAGCGACGCAATAGGCCGATAAATTTTTGAAGCTGGCGATGAACACGTAGCGGTGCAGTTGACCGGGCCCGCGCAGCGGTACTCGTTAACTTTCGTCCGGAATAAATAAAGCCTAATCTCACCCCGAGATAATTCGGGGGCATAATTACGCGCGCTGCTCGCCGCTCGTCGGATTCTCCGCTCTCTTTCTCTCCACCCCGCCGTTTCTTTTGCTCCCTTTCGCTCTATCTCTCCGTCTTTCCCTTCTTCGGCGATAATAATTAACACGCGTTCGTCTTGCGCTGGAGCAATCTTGGGTGCTTATAGAGGCGAGGCGGTTTAATTTGAGCGCGTCTGCGCTCGGCGGAAAGCAGCACCGGGGCAGGCCGAAGGAATGCAAGCGAGCAGATACGCGAGCCACGGGTTCTCTTGCTCGTTCCTTCATGCTGAGAGGCTCTGAGTATAAACCGTGGCGCTCCTTGGACGCTCTTGTGCCATAAATATCGATTACACTTATTAAAGGGTGCTTCGGTTTAATACGCAAATAGGGAACACTGACGCTTGTGGCGGTCACTGCACCTCATCTGCCTGACGCATTTTTGTAACTAGTCCCTTGTCTGTATACTGTAACTGAATTTGTGCAGGTAGTGCTCAGCAGTTATTTTTGTTTCTGTAACTGAAGTACCAAAATAACTGTTACTTTTCTAAAGGATAGTTTATTCTGTAAAATGGAGAAGCCTCGCGACAGCTGCTTAATGCACGATCTTTTATTACGTACACGACCGGTTTCGCAACACTTAAAGTTCCATCATCAGCTGTAAAAATTAAAATTACCTTACCATCTGAGGTCACCTCCACCCTAACGTTGTCATGAAACCAAAGATTCCATATCAAAAGGATAAAAGGGACACGAATTTCACAAAAACCGTTCCCCCATGCTGCGCGACCGGGAATACAAGCAGGAAATCTGTCACCAGGTGTTGGAACTTTAGGTTTTCCGAAGCCGGTCATGTACACAAAAGAAGATTGTTGATTAAGCAACTATTGTGCGGCTTCTTCATTTTACAAATTGGACTTATGTAGTTGCGGGTGCCCCATTAGAAGAACCCCAAATGAGTGTGGTGGGCGCACACCCTTTTAATACTCTTTAATAGACTTCACGCCGCATGACACTTTTCGCCGTACTTCCTCATGGGATGACTAAAAACGAAGTGAAACCTTGCATTGCAACTTCGTTTTGTGATCGCCCGTGTAGTTAGTTCTTCTATGTTGCTGTAGTCGTCTACAGTTCTAAGACTGATCTGATACAGCTCTCTGCCGTAGTCTATTCAGTGCAAGCCTCTTCATCTTATCGTAACTATTGCAACTATATCTATTTGAACTTGCTTAATGAACTCAAGCCTTCGTTTCCTTCTACAATTTTTATCCTCCAAAACTAGCGAATAGGAGTCACATCCCTTTTTATCATTGCCAAAGAATCTGTAGGGGCACGTGAGTAATCGTGACGAAAGGTGACATGTTTTCTTTCAACTACGCAGCCTATTCTCTCAACTTTTTTCACACAGTTGTTTAAGAGACTACAGCGGTATTCTCAAGTAATTTTTTGCTGGGACAATGCCCTTTTTTATCCAAGAAAACTCTGGGTATAACTGCCTTTTTTGGTACAAATCTATCACTTGTTACCTGCTGCTTTGATCGCTATTTCATTTCTGGTGTGAAATAGACCAACGCCTCCTTTGTAGTAACCAATCAGAACACGAAATGATTTGTACTTTCTTTTAAATCGATCCAAACGTAGCCGATAATTAAGTTTACGTTTCCGAATTCGTATAGTAAGATAAGGTGGTTGGTGATTCGAAGTGGAGCGCTACCTCGGATTGGTTAACGGTATGGGTAGGAAAATTCAGTGCTTTGTTGAAATTACCAATCAGAAATTCGATGGAACTGATTTAGGTAAATCATGGAAACCCGTGTGTCTGAACAGGGATTTGAACTCATCTCCTGCAGGATATGATTCCAGTGGGTAAAATACTGTGCTACTACTCTCGCAGTTGTATGGTGGAGAACTGTGACGTCCCGTGATATATTTACTATGTATCCCCCCCCCCCCCCCTCCGTGTATCATAGAAAGATTCTACTGCACTTCGACTGCCCTGAATTTAGTTCTGAAATGGCTTACCAGACTGCTATGAAAGTGAGACATCTCCCTTTCCTGATTTTACCATTTTTATATTAATATGAGCCGATACCCACATAACTGCCACCATTTAACCTCGTATGAGTCGGGAAGTCGTATAAACTATCTGTTCGCAAACATTTTAAAGCTACTTTTGTACTTTCCGAAGCAGAGCTCAAAATTTTTTCAGGTGTTGTAAGATAAGAAATGACTGGTGCAGTAGTCATTACAATAGCCCCCAATTTACTCCGGGCTAAACTCTCTTTCCTGTCTTGCGAACTGGTGGACTACGCTTAATCTGCGTGACTAAGCCTTTTTACGAAATATAAGTAACGTATCAATGCGATAAACATGTTTCATAAACGATTCAGCGTAATTCCACAATCTGAGCAGGCAAGTGACTAGTGAATTAAAGTGAAACATTTCTCTCTTACGCTAAAATTAATGTTTAAATTTACAGTCCATGCTGAGGAAGTTCTCGATAATTTTTTATAGTGATCTCCAGGAGAGATCCGAAGGGCAGCGTGGGGTAAAATCGACAGCAATGACATCATGAATTTATCGAACGTGTAACGAAAGATACTTGATGATTCCTGAAAATAACCGAAGTAATAAGTATTTTCTGACCTACATTTACTGTAGCGTATGTGACAGAAAATACAAACTGAATGGAATCCCTTCAAGACCACTGTAAAGCAATGAACAGAGGATCTTTGTTAAAAATACATATTTAGTGGGTAGGAGCTGTAGACCCACCTAAACATTACAAACATTACAAATTTTAAAATGAGCAGCGACATATTTTATGTTTTACAACTTAACCGATGCAGCTGTTTGGTTTGCGTAAAAAGTATTTCACTGTACACAGCAGGAGTGTACTCACTAGTAATCATAAAAGATTTCATTTTGATATGAACATAATTTGTCTCGGAAAAGGTTTCAATTGACATGTTTAGTGCACTGCACTTTGATTATCTACATGCAAACATTATGGGATTCAACCGTTTCAAGAGAGATTTAAAGCATCTTATCAGATTGCAAATAAAATGATTAGTGTTACGACCTATATATATGAAATTTTCTTTGAGAGAAACTACGTACAACGTTCTGTACCTTACTTACTTTAAATATATTTTGTAAGCTAATGCAAAAAAATAATCTTCTTGACTTAAGGAAATTTTTTGCCTGCGAATGATATTGTTGTTGGGGAAACTGCTTTTTCTTCGCGGTAATTTTAAAACGTTGTACGTTTGCGGTGGGCTATTACACAAGACGTACGTTTCCTAAAAAACCTGCTAATGAGAATTATACCTCTCACTTTTCTTAGAGATTATTAACATAGACGTCTCGATACGGAAGTGTGATATTACAGGTATTTGTTTTCTTTTCTGGTAAAAGTTCTAAAACTGTTTCTGAAATTCTGTGGGAAGTTATTTATTTGTACGCAACACACGTACTGCAAAAGTACAAAGCATATTCCAAATATTTCATTTTAGGCCTTGATATCAAGTCAACAGTATGCGTTTTATGGTCTTACCGATCTCGAAGTGCCGAAAAATATTTAAATGACGTGTTGCATGCTGGATTAAAGACACTTGCAATTATTTCCTAGAATATTCCCTTTAGCTTTAATAGAAAAGTTTCATTTGAAAACTGTAACAATAACGATGCGCTCGTTACTGAAGTTCTGAAATTATAATCGCGTTAAAAAACGAACAATCTTGAGCATTCAGTCTCTTCTGCACTTAACGTCATACGTAACTAATACGTTACTCAAGAAGCAATAGCGACAATAATGATAAATCTTGTATAATAGTTGTGACAGACGAGACTTGTTTTCGTTTCCCTCGTTCACATGTATTTATTACATTGCGACATCCCCGTATCAGGTATTATGACTTTTTATCATCGACGTTGTGTGGCATGATATTCTGTTTGTTGTGCAAGACCTTTTCATGTACTATGAAGCACAACTAGGGTGGTTTACATGACAGAACTACTCTCTTCTCCGTACTCAACAGCAAAACCCGTCTGAAGTTGTCATCGTTGTCATTATTTATGCAGTACACATTCCATGTCCGGGGGCGCTGCGAAAATACGGGACTAACACGCTACGCGACTAGCAAACGTTCTTAAAGGTCTTTCCCACGGCACACTGTGAACGTGCGTTTTCCTAGAGCCACGCATGACTCTTCGTCTAACACAGTAAATAATTATTCCCTTAATCGATGTCTCCACGGATAACAACAGAGAAAGCCTGTTTACAACTTCATGTTGTCGAAATGCCTAGAATAAATACACGTGTAATTCATGGTACCTGTGAAACATAGTGTGTTGAAGTTAACTAATGCTACGTGCTGCTGGTAGTAATGTTTTTCTACCGCAGCAGATCATCTTACACTGAATTGGTACGTTGATAACCGAGACTTTCGGAAATATTATTTACTTTCTCCTTTTATTCCAGAACACAATTTAAAAATTTCATGGCCGAAGGCTATCCACTGTTGCGATTTTTTAAAACAAGCTTCGTCTGAAACTATTTTCATCGAGCTACGTAGGACAGTGGTTGAATTAGTGGAATCTCATTCCAGCCATCAAAATTCAGTTACTCCGTGGTTTCTCTGAATCGATTAGCGAATACTGGGTTAGTTTCTTCAATATTTCTTCCCTGTCCATACATCGCTCAAGCTTGTACTTTGATGACAATGTCGTTGACATTAATTTAAAAAAAATATTTTTCTAAAGCTGCAGTTATCTGTTACTGTGACCAATGGTAATTACATTGTTTTAGTTGGGGTACAGGGGTGTAGTACCGGGGGTCAGGATCCGTATTAAGCGAAGCATAGATAGTTAGTTATTCCGTTAGTTAATGCGGCATTTAATTTGAATAAGATGATAGTGTATGAGTTTATATTTCTTCCATTCCGATAATTTTTCTATTTTTTGACGCTACAATTTCTCAGAACGCTCATAACAGTGAAGTGTTTTGTCGAAAACTACATCTATTTACAGCTTTCAATGCAAAATAGATGAGAATGGACGCCGAAAATTTTAACTTTCACTGGTGATTGTGCAAACGTTTACAAATTCTCACTGGGTAGCTATAACTAAATAACGGGGAAGCTGGTGGTGAACTGTTTCTCCACATTGATTCAGTATTGTACAGTCTAGGACACGGAGTTGAAATAAATTCATCTTTGGTGGCTAGTAACGTTGCATAGTGCCTAGCTTCATTTTAATGAGTGAACGTGGAGAGAGGCGGATTTATAATATTGAGAAACCTCACTTACCAGGTAATTTGCGTAATATCACTACATAAAAGTTTCTGCTGGCGTAGGTACAGCAGAAAGAAACAGGGGAAGGACAAGACTGATAATTAATGTATCAGCTCTATGTAAAAGGGATCTATTACGTTATAGTGAGGTAAGCGCTTTCAGGCAAGTTTTTGCAGAAGTAATAGTAATTAAGATTTTTTGCTATCGGTTTTGAGTCACAAATGAATAGAAAAAGCCAATTTTGCATTCTTTTGTCTTTTCACTCACTTCCAATCTTGTTGTTGTAATTAGAAGGGGCGTCTGTCTTCAGGACACCCGTGGGGATCTGCAGATGGTTCTCGTGGCTGCCGCCAGACAACGTTGTGTAAATTCAAAAACATTTTTCCAGAGCTAGCTGCTCTATAATTTAAGGTGGTTGCTGTGGTTACCGCTCGCACGTAGCAATTTTCGGGAGTTGCTGCTTTCTACTAATAAACACCTGAAAATGTCGAACATTTGCCTCCAGGGAAATATTATGAAATTTACACGTGTCCCGGTCAAGATTCGTATATTCCGTTTTCAACTTACAATAATAACAGGCGTTAACCAACGATTTAAAAGAGAAATGATTGATAGACTACCCTTCCACCACAGTATTTTATGGAAACTTTTCGACGTAAAGAATTTAGTTTCAAAATAAATTTATCTTTCACTCCTCCCTCCTTATGAGCTATATATTTCAATAATCGTGTCATGGAAATTACAAGTGATTCAATGGTCAAAACGTTAGTCAAATGACCGACTTAATTACAAAGATCTTTTGCGATCGTTTTATGATTATGTCGGAGAATAGACACTAATGATGAAGTTTTTCTGAAAGTGATGTATTCTGAAAAATTAATCTGCCAGATTTAATCCTCTGTATGATCATTCAGTTACGCATGAACTGTCATGATTTTCATACCTTACACAACTTAATTAATATGTTGTAGTATGAAAATTGTTTACATTTTCAAGGCTACGGCATCGAAATGTGTATATCAGATTTTCAGAATTAACAATCGGTCCTAAAGTGTCGTATTTCTATTTTCGTCTTGTTAGAAACCTTGGTTCTCTCATAAGAGAATGAATCGAATTTTCTTGAGGCGATGAGAATCGGTGGAACATTTCTGCTGCGATCTATGTATTTTTCTTTGCAGCTTAAGTCTGCGATCCAGTAGCGGCGGTATTAGTGGAGTCAGCTATGTAACGTTCTGTTATCATTTAAGCATACTTTTATGTCATAAGAACCTTTTATATAACAATCTGAACGTTTTAACGCTTACTTGCGTAGACGTGTCTTCGAAATTTTACCTTACGTTGAAAGAGAGAATATTTTCTCTCCGTATTAATGCAACCTTCTGTCAGTCCCTGACAGAAAAAAGGAAGAAATAAAAGACTAATCTTCCATCTAAGAAAGAGTTTGCCACTTACAAAATTCATCCACCGGCGTTAGCTGACAAGTTCTTTATATAATACCCAGAACAAAGCTTGCAAGTGTGTAAAACTCGATTCTTGATGACACTTACGGGCTGTCAAGTGCAAACTCACGTCCAAATACTATGTCTAATTTGTTTCTTGTTGCAGTGCAATCATTGATAACGCCGTTGTTTTAAATCGCATGAGGTCTCTGTGTGTTTCGGGGCAGGCGAAGTGATTTGATAATGTATAAAAGAGTGAAATTATATTCTGATTCTTCAGTTGTGTTTCTCGATATTTACAAAACGGTAACAAAACCTTGCTGAACGTGATGAGAGCTTCAAAAAGGTCCCATTAACCGTCTCCAGTCCATTACGTAATACATGGACAAAGATTCGCAAGTGCGAAGAATTCGGTTCATAGATTTATTTACTAGTTACCTATCAGGCTAATCAAGTCTGAACAGTGAGTTGTTTACACTACGCCTATTGCACCCGCCGATAACGCAACTGTTTGTGGTCTCTTCACGTTTTATGTTTAATTGTTACACAGCGGCCAACGTGATTTGAAAATGTACGGAAGGTTGTAATTATAGCTTTTCAGTTCAGTGGTGTGTCTTGCTAATTACGAAAAGTTATAGAACTCCTGCTGAACTAATAATGTATTAGAGAATTCATAAGTGTCGCAAAGCCTTTACATAAAACATAAGCAAGAGTTGGGAAGTGAGAAGAATTCAGATCATGGGCATATTTACCGGTTATATATTGCGCCAATATATTCTGGATAATGAAGTTCATTATATTATGGATGTATTTTCTGCGATTATGGTCAATGATAACACTGTTGCTTAGGATCACTTGATTGAAGTTATTTGTTACCTATGGAAGTTTTTATTTGTGTCAATAGTTCAATAGTTTAGCTGTATAACTGCGGAAAGATATGGAAATCCAGCTTGTCTATTAATGTGATCAGAGCATTAAAAAGTTCCCATTAATCATTTGGACATCGATAAGGAATTATCGTAGAATGAAACATCTTTCCTACACTAAAATTCTTACAGGAGTTTGGCCGCTCCATGTGATAAAGCTATCAACTTTCAGCTGCTATTGCACATAGCCTTCATCAGGATGACTACCAATGGTTTGTATTTATTGCTTGTTATTTATTATTAGAAAATACGTGGGCGTCCTACGCTTAGACTGATTGACAGGATGAAGGGACAGGAACATCAGATGCTTTTTGCTGGGCATATCTGATATTAATTGTTATTGGTTGTCGCTGGCGACGCAGTTATCATTCAGCCATCTTACGTTTGTAAACGTTCTCTAGAACTACCGTTGTTGAAGATAATGTCAATTACTAATTCCATTGTAACCATTCGAGCTCCATTCACAGCCCCCCCCCCCCCCCCATACACACAAAATCAGACTTCATAAGCATGGCAGTACCGAACTGTCATTAAGTTTTCGGCCAGCAATTTCCCACCATCATTTTCCGTTGGTTAATAATAATATTAATATTAATAAGAATAAAACCAGAACTTCCTGGTGTGCACGTTACGTCATCTCTAGACTTTTCTGATTCTGCGCGTTTAGTGACCCTACTGGTGTGCTACGTATACACAGAGGCGGTTATCCATTTAGCCAGTGTAGCAGCAGCAATGCTACGGGTTCCATACGTCATGTGACCCGCACCCCACTATCTGTTTTGTCTGGGGGAAATTAACCATAATAACACTGTTTTGGACTGTCTCTTGTGTGACTGCACAGTGTTTTTAAAGACTGGTAATAATTGGTAATAATACATAATTTTGTATTTTGAAACGTTTGACGAATACATTCGACGTAATTCTCTGTTATTATACCACATTTCACGAACTACAAATTGGTAAAAAACTACTATTTACTTGTTCTGTTCCAGTATGGTGTGATAGGTATTGTTAAAAAGTTGCGCCACAATATTAATTGTAGATTATTTGCTTTACAGTTTTACCCAACTTCGCCTAAAATCAGTTATGGTAGACCCTAGCTGCAAACACCTTAGACCACTTGTCGAAACAGCCGTACAACCAGAATTCCTAAACGTCATTTGAAACAAGGCCGGTAGTTATAATGTAGCTCAGTGCCGGTTTTGCAGTCACGTTTTATACTCCTTTTACCACTCTGTGTTCGGTCACTCCTTTTACCACTCTGTGTTCGGTCACAGAGAACCTTTACAATCTGTTTGTCTGCCATGTTTCAATAGATCTGTAAGGTTTTCATGCATGCCTTAATGGTTGCTTTATTCTCCCCCGCCGAGTGTCAGAGTGTGCAACGTAGTTGCATAAGCCCTTCCCAATCGGTGTGGTGCGACGTTTTGCTCTGTGGAACAGAACAGTGGAGCACGTCGCGAAATTTTTTTTCTGACCAGAGGTCAAATTTAAAACTGTGTAACACGACTTATATTAGTTTTTAAATCGCATTGTTGTAATTCACCGTCAGTTTCGAAACAGTCTGCAACTGCGGGCAGCTGGTAATTCTTTTTCACGGTAATTCAAGCGTTGGTTAAAGGTCTGAAACAGTGACAACTCCCCCCCCCTCCCCCCCCCCCCCCCGAAAAAAAAGAAAAAAGAAAAATGTAAGATGAACTCTATTCGCTTGAGCAGCTTCTGTGTACACACGGCTTAAGTTGCTAAAAAAATATTCCAATTTTAGGACGAAGAGATTTATTATTAGTAAACTGAGTTCACTTTTTCTTTTCTGAATCGATTGTGACGGATAGTTTTAATGTCTTGAGTAATGGAGGAGGAGGAGGAGGAGGAGGAGGAAGAAGAGATTAGTGTTTAACCTCGCGTCGACAACGACAGAACGCTTGGATTAGGGAAGAATGGGGAAGGAAAACGGCCGTGCCCTGTCAAATGAACCATCCCGGCATTTGCCTGAAGCGATTTAGGAAAATCAAGACAAACCTAAATCTGGATGGTTTGAACCGTCGTCCCCCCACATGCGAGTCCAGTGTGCTAACCACTGCGCCACCTCGCTCGGTGCTTGAGTAATGTTGACTGTATTAAAGGGGGTAGGTCTTCAAACGGACCGACTTAGAGCAGGAGAGGCATCACAGGACATTTTAGTTTCCAGTGTCTATACTTTTACAAATAAATTCATAAAACTTTGGCAGCATCACCAGGAAGGATTCAGGATTCACACTCATTGCAGTGGAAGTTCGAAAACATAACAAAATAATTTTTTTTACGTATGAAATTTCATCATTTTTTCACTTACTAATGGCTGCATTTGTTGCTATAGGTACACTTTTCTTCTTAAGTTAGAGAAATTCTTCGATGAATTTTGCGCAGCACACATACCATACTTACAGGTGTATGAAACTCTAGAATTTATTTAAGTTATGAAAAAACGAATGAGCTGTAATATTTTAAACTTCATGTTTAGAAAAAAACACAAATTTTATAGTTCATTACCTCAATTTTTACCACAGTTTTTAATAGATTTGAAAAATTCTAGAGTTTCATACACCTTTAAGTATGGTTTCTATGCTGTGCAAAATTCATCGAAGAATCTCTCTTGCTCATGAAGAAAAGTGTACCTATAGCAACAAATGCTGCCATTAGTAAGTGAAAAAAAAAAGATGAAATTTCACATGTAAAGAAAATTATTTCGTTATGTTTTCGAACTTCCACTGCTATGAGTGTGAATTCTGAATCCGTCCTGGTCATGCTGACAAAGTTTTATGAATTTATTTGTAAAAGTATAAACAGTGGAAATTAAAATGTCCTGTGGTGCCTCTCCTGCTCCAAGTCGGCCCGTTTGACGTCCTACCCCCCTTAATCAGATAATGATTCGAAAATGAAGGGTATAGTGCCTGTTTGTGCTTAAATTGCTGAAATAAAATTTTATTAGTCTTTGCTTTCAAAAATTACGGGAGTACAATACTTAAAAATTAGAACATATTGACGCATAGAGGCGCCACCACGGGCACCGCTTCACCTTGAAGCAGTCCTGCATCTACAGTGAGGCAAAGAGGTATTATTGCACTTTCGTTTGCTCCCGAGTGTGGTGAAACTGTGTTAAACTTCATACACACAGCAGCGTCAGCTGTTTTCCAAAACTGACGTGTTTTCCCTGGTAGCTGCGCTAGATTTCTTCAAAGCAGATGGGCAGTACTTTGAGGCGCCTCCGCGGCGATGCGCGGTTTGTCGAGCGGCACTCGGCGGCTGGGTTGGTCGGCAGGTGGCTGCCCCAATCCCGGCAGCAGGTAGCAGCGGCTCGCGGGGCCCCGTGGGAGCAGCCGCCGCCGCCCGCCGCGCCGTGCGCCCTTGTTAGGCACACATTCACTCCAAGGAAGCCTCGCTCTTCGCTTACGCAGCTCAACAGTACTAACAAGAATTTCCCCTGTAGCGAACACTGTCAGATTTGCTGGAAATTTTAAAATTTTTCCAGCGGCCTAAATATTAAAAGAAGTTAAGAACCTTCAACATCGCAGCGCGTCGGCAGTCGTTGACCATATATTAAAGAAACTAAAAAGCTGCCTCGATTGCGAAAAAAGCACTTAGTTTTAACCTAGGTTTCGGCGTATATAACTACACCTTCTTCACAACAACAATGAAACCCACAAGTGCGTAAGAAGACCTTTGTCAATGATTAAAAGAACACCATAGCTATACATTTTTAAACGACGTCTTTAGATTACATCCCCTCAGCCCCCCCCCCCCCCCCGCCAGGCTTAATACTGGCTTCAGGTATAGTTTTTAAGAGTTCCTCCTGTTTTCATAGGTATCTTCATATATAAGTTTCTTTACTAGCATAAGGAACAACGTGCGGTTATTTTAAGGTTTCATCTCCTATTTAGCTCGTCTCTTGTTCTATCCATTTCATTTTTTGATATACGTTGATCCACGGTTGGGAATATATGGGCTATTTAGCCCCGACCCATGGATAAACTTTCTCGTATTCGTATGAGCATGCGCATTCAAGTAACTTCCCTTGTCTTGCGCATATGCATACATAGCGGGTCAGGCTTGTAAGTGAGCGACCGTTTGTATTGCAGTTTATGGCGGGTCATGGCCCACCGAACATATGCCGCTGTGAGGTGGAGCGTACACCATCAAGTTAAGTAGTGGTTTTCACTTTGTACGTATGTACTGTTTGTGTTTTCCTTTTTTTTTCGTTTATAAATGTATAGCTATGGTGTTCTTTTAATCATTGACAAAGGTCTTCTTAGGCACTTGTGGGTTTTATTGTTGTTCTGAAGAAGGTGTAGTTATCTACGCCGAAACCTAGGTTAACACTAGGTGCTTTTTTCGCAATTGAGGCGGGTTTTTAGTTTTTTTAATATAATTCAAAGAAGTTACGGACTTACTGTCGATCGTCGTTAACTACAATCTACTGTATTCCGGCTGGAAACCTGCCGGTTATCTTCAGGTAAAGCATCGAAGACAATGAGCCACTTGAAGATGACTGGCAGGTGCCCAATCGAAATATCGTGGACTATAGTTATATAAGGTATTAAAATCCATGGAGAAGAAACAGAAACTTTGAGGTTCGCCGATGACGTTGTAATTCTGTCAGTGACAGCAAAAGACGTGGAAGAGCAGTTGAGCGGAATGGACAGTGTCTTGAAAGGAGGATATAAGATGAACATCAACAAAAGCAAAACGAGGATAATGGAATATAGTCGAATTAAGTCGGGTCATGCTGAGGGAATTAGATTAGGAAATGAGACACTTAAAGTACTAAAGGAGTTTTGCTATTTGGGGAGCAAAATAACATGATGGTCGAAGTAGAGAGGATATAAAATGTAGACTGACAATGGCAAGGAAAGCGTTTCTGAAGAAGAGAAATTTGTTAACATCGAGTATAGATATAAGTGTCAGGAAGTCGTTTCTGAAAGTATTTGTATGGAGTGCAGCCATGTATGGAAGTGAAACATGGACGACAAATTGTTTGGATAAGAAGAGAATAGAAGCTTTCGAAATGTGGTGCTACAGAAGAATGCTGAAGATTAGATGGGTAGATCGCATAACTAATGATGAGGTACTGAATAGAATTGGGGAGAAGAGGAATTTGTGGCACTACTTGACAAGAAGAAGGGACCGTTTGGTAGGACATATCCTGAGGCATCAAGTGATCACAAATTTAGCATTGGAGGGCAGCGTGGAGGGTAAAAATCGTAGAGGGAGACCAAGAGATGAATACACTAAGCAGATTCAGAAGGATGTAGGTTGCAGTAAGTACTGGGAGATGAAGAAGCTTGCACAGGATAGAGTAGCATGGAGAGCTGCATCAAACCAGTCTCAGGACTGAAGACCACAACAACAACAACATAGTCACCTGCAGCAAGTCCGAAACTTCTTCGAATACTATCAGATTTAATTATTTCGGCATCATGAGATTGCAACAGATAACTAAATACAAATAAAACAGATTTCTCAGTAAGTCGCTTGTTTTCTGTATATATGCGTTTCGATGCTTTCTCACCATTATCTTCAGATGGAGAATTGACACTACGCATGTAACCACAAACTTCTTCACCTGAAGATGATGGTATGAACTAAAGAAACGTGTACAATAAACAAGTGCCTCACAAATGCGAACATTTTAGGTTATGTTTTATCGTGACTGTTATTGATATTGATTAAAAGAACAAGGTTACTCTAACCAGTAACAATTTATTTTATATCCACTGCACATTACAGAGATTTGAACCTCCCTCATTAGGTGGATTTATGTGAGTTATAACGACATGTAAGTGTTGTGTTTACGACCATCGGATAACCTGTGGTACTGTCTATACATATAAAAAGTAGTGGCAGAAGAAAAGAAGAAAACACGGTTTGGGTACTTGACTGTTACTTTTGTGTAGGTTTTGAATCGCAAACTTACAATGCGCGTACAATGTTTTAATGTAAAGGGCTTATTTCAATAGTGGTACAAGTCCATTTTTGTTCATTCTGAGATACAGAGTCCTAAAGTTAAATGAGCGCTGAAAGATCTGCTGTTGAGATACCAGAAATATTCAAGTATGTATACTGTATGTCAGAATGAGCAAAAATGGACTTGTACCACTATTGAAATAAGCTCTTCATGTGATGTAATACGACAGAAAAAGCAGCCAAGACCACTGGAGATGTTTTTACTTTTACATTTGTATTTTTTTTTCATCTTTGCATCAAAGACCTCCGCAAAACTATGAGCCATGTCCTAAAATGGTGTTTTGTTTTAATCCGCTGTCACTTGGCAGTACCACAGGTTACGTCAAAGTCGTGAGCACAGACCTTACTAACTGACATAAACCCATCGAATGTAGAAGGTTTCTAAGCCTCGGAAGACGTATTGGTAATAAAATAAATTGTGACTGCTACGGCGAACTTCTTGTTCCAATCGAAAAAGGGTCTGACTGAGAAAACTATTTTATTTACGCTGTTAGATTTCCCGCAGGAGGCGACAACATAGCAAAGCACAGAATAATATTTGCTCTCTAGAATTAATTAAATACCGCAACCAGTCACGTTTAATGCTTTATTGTTCGTACACGACGCGTGTCTGGAAGATCTTGTTTTTCATGAAAACTCTAGTTTCTTTACATTCAGTCTGTGTATGCGAATATTTTGTGTGTGTGTGTGTGTGTGTGGATTATGGGCGCTCTACGCCGAGGTTATTAGCACGAATTTCTTGTTTTATATCATTTAAGTAGGTCTGAAACTGAAAGTTATGTTGCATACTACGTTCTGTAATTTTACAGTGATGTAAATGGCTGAAAGTTGCAAGTGTACTTATGGGATACGGAGAAGAAACAGGATGACACACACATGCTTACATCTTCCACTGTTGTATTTAAAGACATCAATGCTGTTTGCATCTGCGTTGTTAAGAGTTGTGGTATTATGACTATAAATGCTTACATAAGCAGACGGCACAGCAGAACAGGGCCTTTCATAAAAAAAAACCCTCGCATGATTGACGGTAACTTAATATGAAATTTGATACGCTCATGAAAGTCACTGGTTCACAACAGGTTGTATTTTTCATTGTAATGTATTTTAGGATTTCCGATAAGTTGTGACTTGGCACATTAACAATGTGTCACTTATTTATTAAAACGACCAGTTTCAGACGAACAGCACACCAGCCTCAGGCAAGAAGAATGACAGTAATTGCAAGCCGTGTTCGTTGTTTGAGTCTGCATTGTGCTTGACCCTGAGAGCACGTTGTGTAATGTACAAATCAAGTACATGTCCGAATTCTATAACTTTAATGCTGTAATGTATAACATTGATCCTGATGTTCATGGTAGGATGTACGGCATGTAGTTAATGTCTTTCTTATTGTCTCAGCATGGTCTGTTGCTTGACTGGAATCAATAGTTTTAATAAAAAAAAGTGACGTATTGCTGTTGTGTCAAATCATGACTTATCTTAGACATTTGTGAACTGAATATCATAGCCCACTTAAAACAACTGCGATATCTTGTAGCTACAGTCACGGCTGGGAAGTGGGAAAGGTGACATATTGCATGCCCCCTAGCGTGGTCTCTAGGGGAGCGATATATAGTCAGCTGCAGAATATTCGTTGATCTCTCCCAGAACACCTATGTTGCCATTCACACTGTCCTGTATGAGTCACTTGTTGGTCCAATCCGTTATGGATCCGCAAAACTTGGTTAGTATTTCAGCGTAGGTCTATCAGGATTTTGAATGTAAAGGCGAAGTGATATTCCTCAGTATCATCCTGATAAATCAAAGTCTATCTTTTGTTTTAGCTAAAACGGCACATATGATCGTTCTTCTTTACAATCCCACGAATTATTATTCCCAGGTATTTTTGTGAATTTAGGAGTGACACATTAATATTGAAGACAAATGGCAACTACATTTTTGTGTTACGTGCAATGTATAACTTTACGTTTCTCCACGATAAAAGCTAGCAGTTAAAAATTTTATTAGACTGGTATTCAGCAGGATCTAACTCGGAATTACAGCAATTACCATTCACACCTCCAGTTAGATATTCATGGGGAATCTGACTGAACGATATAATTGGTGTTCCTCTAAGGAACGTTGAAATAATATGCTATCAGCTACATATTCTTTGAATACGATGGTATTCCTTTTTTACCGATTGTGTCGGTCAAAGAATTATTACAGTTATTTGGGCACGTTTTATCGAAGCAGCAAAGAAACTGCAATTTTTTTAAAGGAATGAGGCTGGCGGCACATTCTTTTAATGTTCTTTAGTAGAATATATGCCATTTGACAACTTCTCTAGCGACGAATAGTAACAGTAATCCATCGCTCTTCCTAAGGAGAAAAGTGAATTCTTCCGGGTGATAAAAATGCAAGATAAAAAATCCCCCTCATAACAGTAAAAAAAAAAAAACTTTTGCTTGTACGTGAAAGCATTTTTTCCGATATAGTCTTCTCTTTAGCTCAATGAATTTTTGTCAACAGTTCTAGAATGCGTGGAAAATCTACGATTACCGCAATCTCTTTAGCAGACTCAAAAACTTATTGGAGATACCATCTTACTTAGATACGGGGATAGGTAGGGAGTGTCAAAGCTGTTGAATAGGGTTTAAAACAGTTTTCTCATTGTCATAGAAACTTTATGGGGAGGTCCGTGGACTTGATGAAAGAGGACACTGCTTCTTTTTGTATTCAACCCTTCCTCACCTATGTTTTCGGGCATTTATTATAAAATATTACTTCTACATTCGCCAGTAATATGTTTACTCCTTTTAAGATAACAGGGAGAATCCCCGTTGCATCCTAGAAACGCTGGACACAACTGCGTTTTCAGGTGCATATCTACGAGCTATCACGGAATTCTTTGACTGCCGTTTCATTTCCGATGACGTGGATCAACGCCTCCTTTCTAGTAACTAGTGAGCACACAGAACAAGGGATTTTTTGGGGTAAAGACGTGTAACAGTTATTATTTCTCTAAAATATACCACATTGTTTTGTCTGCCTATTGTCAGTTATTTTATGCATTTGATTTCAGGTACTCCACTACCATACTGTACAATCTCTTGATTATTTGATTCGTGGTTGTAATTTTGGAACGTCCTTCTGTGTTAACACACTTAAGAGATACGTCTCTACTTGGGTTTACATACTCATTTCTTGTTTAAATTGACGGAGTAGACCAGCTACAAATATTCACCAACTTTGAACGATTTTCCACTGACAACCAAACAAAGATTTTTATGGTGCTACGGTGTCTTAGTTCATTACTTTAAAAGAAGCGCAATCACTACTTAAAAAGCCATATAAACTAAATAATCCCACAGACTTTTTAAATATCATTCATTCTCTAAGTAAAGCGAACTTGACTTTCGACATATATTACGCAACATCTTCCTACATATAGAGAGCGGGCTTTTATTGATGTGAACGCCATTTCTGTGCCACGTCTGGAACTCTCCACCACTTTCCCTTGTACATATGCGTAAAACTATTCGGTGTCACTGAATAATTGACGTCTGGTGTATAACTGTTTCACATTTCACGAGGAGATAAAAACTGGAAACAAAAATTAATCATGGCATTGTACATGTGTAATTTCAGTTAGCAATGACCTAAATATTCATACAGCTACAGCATCAAGATGTCAAATAATAATAAAAGTAATAATAATAATAATTGCATACACCACAGAAAGTTGGAATTGAAATTTGTTGTGTGTCACGTCATCATAGGTATCGCTTTCTGTTTACCTTTATCCAGTTTTGGGGAAGAAATATATCCTTTTTATTGAAGAATTTCTTAGCTTCCTTCTTAAAAAATTAGGAAGCGCGAGGATTATGAGCGAAATGTTCGAGTATGAGCGAAATGCTCGAACTGGGAGACGAACGAGGTTTAACATTAAGCTAACTAATGTTATATATTGCGTTTTATTTTTTAGTGAAAACAGCTTTAAGAGTATGCTAGTTAAATGGAAGGTGTGTATTCTCCAGAGTTTATTCTGGGGAAATATTTGTCACTCAGAACTGCAAGTATTCGCACAAGGCTCCACAATGCAAAGTGTTGCAAAAGCGTATAAGAATGTAATTATAAATTAAAGGTACAACACTGTGAATGCTCTACGATATGATATCCACAACTTCGTGCGTTTCTTATATTATGACGTTATTATCCAAATAGCGACGGAAGAATCGATTAACGTACAGGAACAGTTTGACATTGCCGTATTTAGTACCTGCAAGAACTTGGTGATTCCCTCTGAGATATTAGATAAGATTCCTTTGAAACCTACTCTTATTGCTCACACTGATTAGAACTCTTCTACTGGTTGTTAGATGGATACGTTTTGTCCATGTTGACTGTAAAATTCAGTGACTTAAGACGGTATATCTCCCCATGTGAAATCAGTTTGATTATTTTGTTACACAGCTCTATAATTTCGGCGATAAACTCGTGACAAGGTGGAAGCAATCGTGTTGACTGTATTTCGTTATAGCTCTTTGACTGTTACCAGCCGGCCGAAGTGGCCGTGCGGTTAGAGGCGCTGCAGTCTGGAACCGCAAGACCGCTACGGTCGCAGGTTCGAATCCTGCCTCGGGCATTGATGTTTGTGGTGTCCTTAGGTTAGTTAGGTTTAACTAGTTCTAAGTTCTAGGGGACTAATGACCTCAGCAGTTGAGTCCCATAGTGCTCAGAGCCATTTGAACCATTTGACTGTTACCAACATAATGATGATGAGTCATAAGTATGCGAATTTTATAAAATTATTTTATAGTACTTAGGTAAATATCAAAGACAGCAACCCATAATCAAATGAATGTAGTCCTACATTAGAATCACATTGTCTCAGTCTACCGTAATAGCGGAATTTTGTTAAGCATATTGTAAAATTTTCTGCAGTCATAGTTTTGAGCTTCCTGTTCTAATTAGCATTTAAATTTTGTTTAAGAAACGTAACCATAATACACTTAAATTTCCATTAAATAAATAGCACTGAGGGAAAACAAAAAAAAAATTCAGAGCCAGTGATATAATTACATCCGGTATCTTGATCGACATGCCTTCATTAGTCCGATAGCAATGCTACACTATTATCGACTTTATAATGTTATTCATACGTTTTATCATGACCTTTTCAATTTTTTCGTTTGCATTTTGACTCAGGAGTTCCACACACCCCAAACAGAGCTTCCTGCCGTTTCTTTAAAATTGTAGTTAAATAAAAGTGTGTCCGAAAATTAAGAACACCACTCCATATAGTATCACTTTGTGATAATCTCAAGATACATAAATTAACGCTGCATTTAATGTCGCTGAACTGGTGAAAGAAACAAAAATCAGCGAAACTTGTTACTTGTTATTGAAGTGAGACATATTTGTAATTGACCCTTAAATTTGAAATCTTATCTATAAGTTTTAAAGTGTGTGGAACGTGGCAAGTGGCTGCCAGCCACAGAACACCAAAATGTAAGTAGTGCAATGACCATGTGACGGTACGGAAACGGAGGTAAAGCCCTGCATATAGAGAGCTTTATACAGAGGATAACAGCAGCACTCCTAGTGGCCTGGCAGTGAACTTCGAATACCGGAAAATATGGCACAAAAATGCGTATTCTTGGTTTTCGAAATACAAATATTAGATGATAACATTTTTTCCTTATACTTTACGCGTGGGCCTCACAGTGTAGTGGTAAAGTGTGTGACTGGAGGAGTTTTTGCGTAATTTATTCGAGAAATCTTAATCAAAAATTAAAATTAACTTCTCGTAGCTGGAAATCACACTAACATAAAGTTTAGTAAATGACATCATTGTCACTTTTTGACTGTAAACTGTTTATTTGTAAAGACCAGTATTGCACTTTCGACCGTGTTGACATTATCAAGTGGAAATATTTGCGCTTTAGTACGTGCCAAAAACCAAAAATCATCTGTCATGACATGACACAAGAGCTGGCTTCATCGCATTGCGCTCTTTTAATTGCAAAGTAAGTTCGATTTTCGTATTCTGCGTGATTTTTTCTTGCATCCGTAATGCTGGCTGGAGTAAATGATTCAATATTTGTTTTTGTTTAATATAAAACAGAAGCTGATATCGTCGTATGGTATTCCTTGGCCTCATGTATACTTGTTCCCGCTTACGAATCCGTCCGTGAAACGCGTTGTAAGTATGTTGCTCGTATTGTATTTTATTTTTGTCCGCCTCCATTTTTCGAACCTTCTCACATTTAATGGGGAACTCTATGCTAGCAGCTTTTGACAGGATTGGTATTCATTTCTATTACGTCTGCAAAAAGCTGCTAACGTGTTCTCCATTAAATGCGAGGAAGTACGAAAAACACACGCGAACAAAAATAAGAATACGGACATTATACAAAGCATTCAAATAAAGCAGGTCACGTACATATTAATAAGCAGGAACAAATATATGTGAGCACACAGAACACGAAACGATGAAACCAGGATCTGTTTCATATGAAACAAAATGGGATCATTTACTCCACCCAGTATTACAGATGTGAGCAAAAAGCAAGCAGAATACGAGTTATATGTTTACAATGCAAGACAAGAAGGCGTAATTAGGAACACAATGGGATGAAATCACCTTATGTGTAGCATGAAAAGAAAACAAATGACGGCGCGATTGCTACGGTCGCAGGTTCGAATCCTGCCTCCAGCATGGATGTGTGTGATGTCCTTAGGTTAGTTAGGTTTAAGTAGATCTAAGTTCTAGGGGACTGATGACCTCAGATGTTAAGTCCCATAGTGCTCAGAGCCATTTGAACCATTTTGAAAACAAATGTGTAAGACTTTAAATTACCCTCTAAAAAAATGAGACGATGAAGAACCGATAATCTTGCAGCGCTCCAAGTGACATGACAGCTAACCAAGTTCGTGTTACTGGAAGTGCCTAAATGAGTTTCACGCCAGTGATGTCCCCAGTGTGAGCCTTTGCAAGCAGTGTTATTAGAAATTTTTTTTGCTGTTTTTAGTATCTTTGTAATCGATAAGTTTCTCTTGTGCCTTTACACGCCCTCAGAGTGTAACTACTGTTGAGTTTTTTTAGTTCTAGCAGTTGATAGAATTGTAGAATGAGTGCGACTTAATCTGCCGGAGAAGATTATTGTCAGAAACTTTGTGGGAAAATTGTTCGATTGATATTTGTGGTGTGATTTTTTTTTTTTTGTCGAGAAGTGGACAGTAAAGAACTTGCATTGAAGTTTAAGTTCGTCCTTGTTTACTGATTGTCATGTTGCGTGCAGACTGGCTGATGAACTGGTGCGGTAATGTGATACGGGGTTGTAACTATCTAGCTTACAAGTGGGGAAAAGATTCAGTGATAGTCCGAACTGTTTTCGAAAAGAAATTGCTCAGACGTTTCCTCTATGTTATTCAGTAAGCAATTACGACTATACAGTGTAGTTACTCTATGGTTTATCGACATCAGCGAACGCGACACATGTAAGGCGTGATAACCTGTTCATTCGAGATATACTGCACGCGTGAACTCGCAGATATTTCCCGTCTCGCTTTCACTACACCCTTTTTTTTTCTGAGTCGAGTGACCTCGTGGTGGGTTCTTATCTTCTGTTCAACAGTTATTGCAACCGTCGCTTGCAGTATACGAATGGAAACTTTCTCTGACACCTAAGGTGCTACCTGCCTCGGTTTAATTAAACCTCAGACATCGTGAGATATTGCATTACTGAAGCCAATAACAAATAGTCTCACATGTACGTGTGTCAGTATATGGTTGGGGCATCGATGAGATGTAAAATCTACTGCGAATGCGATTGTTTGACATTTTTCCGAGGACATCGATCAGAAAACATGGAGAGAAGCATGAAGTTGTTCGTATATTTCTCTCCATCGAAATATCAATCTGATGGTTAATTTCCTTTGTTTGTTCGTCATATTACAATATAAAAGTCTTTATTTGAGAAAACAAAGTAAAATATAGATCGAAATAATCAGCAAGCATTTGCAGGCACAATGATCCACATGACCACAGCAATAGTCTGCAATGCGATAGGTATAATCTTCTGAAGAAGGGCACTAAATACCTTTTATGCAACTGGTTGCTGATTATTTCTATGTACTCAACTCGAGTTGCTGAAAATGGACGAAACAGTAAAGTACAGATCTTTGAGTTCCATTTAGCACGAATGTATTGTGTATAAAAAAGCTGTGTGAGGACTGTGAAAGGAATCGTTGTATTCAAAACAAGATGTGAAGAAGGATTGCAACTTAATGCAGTTGTTTTTCGACTCGAAGCTCAAGGGGTACAAGTGTCAATGGTGACTTCACAGCAACATACTGCTCCTGTCTGAAAGATTATTTGAGAGATCTGTCAGACAAAATGAACAATGCGATTAGCACAGAAAGGAGTTTCAGGATAAACCAGACAAAGCTGTACGTAATGAAGCTGGGCAGAAAGGCGAGTAACAAACATTAATGCAGTAAAATAGTAAAAGCGAAAGAATTCTGTTATCTACCCAGCGGTATTCCAAAAGGCTTTCGAAACAAGAAAGGTATCAGAAGCAGATTTTCGCAAGTCATAAAATTAATATTCTAAAAAAGAGGTGAATATTCTCAAATATTGACATAGAGTAAGGGAATAAGTAGGTTCGGTAGAAAAAACGGAGGAAATGAAAACAAGAGCATTTAAAATATATAAAGGAAGTTAACAAACTGAGTTGCAGATAATATAAGAAACGGAAATAGGACAGACTAGAAGAGAACAAGTTGAAAGACTTTCCAGATGCAGGCACAAGTTAGTAGGACACCTATTTATGTACCCAGGAAAAACAGGAAAAAATGCGGATAAGAATTACATCTAGAAGAGGTTATCGAGGTCGGAGGGAGAAGACAGTATGCAGAGATATGATCGGCACAAGATAGGCAAACAATAGGACCAATGACTCGAAAAGAGGCTTGGATAGGTTCAATGTTATGGCTAATTTTCAGCCAAGTTTGTGAAATGCCTTGCTCTGAATTACAAGAGATACATTTCTACATTTTTTTTCTTTCCGTAGAAGATGTCTCCTCATTCTCTCTCGTTCGTCGAGGATTTGTTTTATCAATGAATCACGTGCTTGTTTTATGAGAGCTAAATTAATTGAGTGTCAGAGATCTTGCCTACTTGGAAACTTCACCGTGACACTGAGTGTGAAAATATTTTTCTTCGTCCTGAATTAGATTCATAGTTACGGTGAGAGCAAATGTTCGACTTTGCCAAAATATCAACTCATTTAGAAGTGATTTCAGTAGACTGTGTGCCGTACGAGTAATTGAACATCTTATCGCGAAATTGATCACCTTAAGCCATACGTTGTATGCCTCGACTGTTAACTGCGTTGATACCTAATTCGCAGCTAAAACGTAACCACTTACATTGTGGATGGAAGAAAATTAATTTTTCTGTATTCCTTTCTTAGAGGCCGTTTTTTCTGTTACAGTTTCAAACGTATACATTTCCAAAGCTTGTTTGTTGCAATGTCGGTATGACGTACGCTATTTTCTAATCTTATCTGTTACAATGTCAGTAAACACCCACTGGCTGAACAAAGACGTATGGTTTACAGTGCACAGCACTTTTGGTATATTCCGCCAGTAAAATTAGGTGTACACACTCAACTCAGTCACTTGGGTGTTTACCTGACGATGCTAAGCTAAGTTTAAAATTCTCGAGTCACATAAAAGCATTGTTCTTGACAAAACTCCATTGTCGTGTCTTGACCAAGACAATAATACACAAATTTCAGGAATGATATATGCCACCCAGTGATACCACCACATTTTAGGACAGTGAAAAAATGCGGCGTCAATACGTTCGGGGCTTTCTTGGAGCTTCTCTGTCCATTGTAGAGAAATACAGTTCTTGGTTTTCCGCTTTCCTTATCTATTTGTGATGATGAAGTGAAACACTTCCTATGATATCAGTGTAAAGCTTCATTAGAAAGATCGTAACGGCGAGATGTGCGATTTCACCCGAATCACTGAGAAATGTTGTAATGGCTTCCTATAAAAAGATGAAGGACATTTCTTTCTTCGCTCATGGCTAAATCTAAGCAAACGCTTCGTCCCAGTTACCTGGGAGAATACAGTCACAATGCGATGAAAGGTTTAGAGAGCTACTTATAGTAATACACGACTACAGTGTGGTGGTTTTTAGTTACTGTTTCAAATGGGACTAAAATTTAAGGAAGAGGCCTTTTACTACCTGTTTCGATAAAGTCTCTTCTCGATGGAATTAGTTTTTATCAAGCGGTTTCACTCAAACGCTGCAAGATACGTCTTTAACTTAGGAATATAAGTTTGTATACAGTCTCTAAATTTTACGAGAGTTACCCACTCCGTAATACATTTCGAAAACAGTTCAGTTAGTACTATTTTGACAAAATAAGTTCTTCTCGAACCGATTCTGTGTAGACTGCAATGTGGAGAGATGAATTTTCATTACTGAACATTGTTATTACTGAAGGATGTGATTTCATACACTATATGGAAATAAATATCTATGCATTAGACTGTAACCTATTTGTTGTACAAACAGGGACCTCTGCTACCTACTATATCTGAAAATAAATTATTTGACATTTTATTTGTAATTCAAAAAAATTCGAGGAATGCTGAAGTCATTTAACAGAAATATGAGAATTATTGGGGAGAAGTATTCTACATGATTTTATAGAAAACCAAGGAAACAGGAACCAAATTCTGAGTGGTGTTTAAATACGTCTTTATTAATAACACAGCTTCTCCCATGACCGAATAACACTATACTGCACCAATGTAACCACATTAAATGTTTCAGCAACTTTTGCCACAATATTCGTAGCACGGTAACATTTACAGGAGATTCGATGTTCTGCGACGGTATCATGTAACAGCGATCAGCCCATGCGGCGTAACATACACATACTGCAAAAATCTATCGACAGATTCTTCATAATGACAAAGTATTACGGTATTAATGTCGATGAAGTGCTTGAAATGCAAAAAAATCGTCTTTCCTAGTCTAATTTAATGCGACATTTGGAGTAGCAGACTTGTAAATTCAACCTAAGGATTATATGGGAAGTAAAATAACATAAGTGTCGGAAATTCTGTTGTAACAGCGTTTCATCACTTTCCAAAAATGGCATTTTACTACTCATCGGGAAGCACAGCTTTGACAATCGACGTATGGTGCATAATAAACGACAGTGACTGTGCCGTGAACGATGTTCCACTTCGTTCTTTAAGATGTGATTTTCAGCTCACTGTGCGTAAGAAACGTATAGAATGTTTCCGCTTTTCTGCTTACTGATGCGGTTCTTATACTTTTATCTCAGATACTCAAGCTGAATGTGGAGTAATATTAGAAAATTTGTAGGTTTCATTGACGCAGTACATATTTATTGCAACAGATTTATACCTGCAGCTTTTTGTCTAGTGCCACTGCCTCTAGATTACGGGGTCTCGGGTTAGATTCCCTTCAGGATAGCAAATTTTATTCGGTCGGGGACTGGATGCTTGTATTGTCCTAATCATTTGACCTTCATCACAAGGAGGCACACGTGAACAAAGTGGCATCAAATAAAAAGACTCGTTTCAGGCAGCCGAACAACTCCGGCCAAGCTACAGACAGCTTTGTAGAGTTTTAGGAATAAATATTAATTCAGTTAACTGTCAAAACGTTGGAGAAAATTCGTAAGCTCAAAGGCACAATAAGATAGTTTAGGAATTCACAATCTGATTTAACACGAAACTGCAGTTCAGAATCATGAAGTTCTGGCTTGCTCCGTGTAGAGAATGAAGTTACGATAACATGAAATTGTTCGTTTCACACGCCGAAAGAATTACAGCTGACACTAATCTGTAAATGTATCCTTGTCTTTTCGAGAAGAGGGTGAGGCCCTAGCTGAAGGCAGCGTACCCAGTGAAGGTCACCGAATTTCACTATTTCTGCTGCTACTACGTGTAATTCGGGACAGTTACTCAGAACAATCCGGATCAGTGACAGTCATCCTGGTCCTACTTTCATCTTGGGCGGTAGGCTGTTGGTGGTCAAAGATATGTTCGTTAGATTTTCATAACATTTGACGTAAATTCTTTGGTAAGTAATTATTATTTTATGCTTTAACCCGCTGCAACTCTGTTTTAGAAATATTATAATATAAAAGTACTTCTATACTTTATAAACCACCATCACTGTGGAACTAGTGTACGGTTAGAAAATTTTACTATGAACAGAGATACAAAAGTGGGCGGTATGTAAACAAGATTGGCTACGACTGATCCAGGTGGAGGTTATAATGCTTCGACCTCCTCGCATTATTCGATAATAATTTTCTGTAGTGTGAATTGTTGCAAGAAATACGGTTGTTAAGATTATTCTCATTTATTGTTCCGTCTCAGCATAGTTTTATCAGATTACACGTTTCGATCACTCTGGATCATCTTCATATCTAAGTAGTTGCATCAGCAAACCGTCTTTTCTTCTCAGAACCACATATAGTACTCTGATATGTGGTTCTGAGTAGACAAGACGTGTTGCTGACGCAACTACTTACAAGGGAACCTCCCCATCGAACCCCCCTCAGATTTAGTTATAAATTGACACAGTGGAAAGGCCTTGAAAAACTGAACACATATCAATCGAGAAAACAGGAAGAAGTTGTGTGGAACTATGAAAAAATAAGCAAAATATACAAACTGAGTAGTCCATGTGGAAGATAGGCAACATAATAGACAATGTTATCTGATGAGCGCCGTGGTCTCGTGGTTAGCGTTAGCAACTGCCGACCGAAAGGTCCTTGGTTCGAATCCTCCCTCGAGTGAAAGTATTACTTTTTTTATTTTCGCAAAGTAACGATCTGTCCGTTCATTCATTGACGTCTCTGTTCACTGTAATAAGTTTAGTGTCTGTGGTTTGCGACCGCACCGCAAAACCGTGCGATTAGTAGACGAAAGGACGTGCCTCTCCAATAGGAACCGAAAACATTTGATCGCAAGGTCATAGGTCAACCGATCCCTCCACAGGAAAACACGTCTGATATATTCTTTACGAACTGGTGACGGCATGTGCGTCACATGACAGGAATATGTTGTCGACCCACCTAACTTGCACACTTGGCGAATGGGTAAAAAGATTCTTCTACCTTACCCGATTTAGGTTTTCTTGTGGATGTGATAATCACTCCCAAAAAAGTGATAAAAACATAAGAGTTTGTCACATAAACTGCATCAAATGAATGAAACAGTTTCACAGTCGCACAGTTTTCCCTGTGCTCTGTCAAAACATGTTTTTTTACGTTTTCAAATGTTTCCGTGCGTAGACCGTCAAATCCTGTATATGTCCAAGCAAATCTGAACATGTCCTGGAATTTTGGAGAGCGAAGTTGATTATGTGTGAGTGCCTGAACTTTGATAATTATCTGAAAATAAAAAATTAAACTTTTCACTCGAGAGAACATTTGAACCAAGGACCTGTCATTCCGCAGCTGCTCACGCTAACCATGGAACCACGGCGCTCGTAAGCTTACACGTTCCTTGATGTTGCCTACCTTGCGCATGCACTACTCAGTTCGTATATTTTGCTTATTTTTTTCATAGTTCCACACAACTTCTTCCTGTTTTCTCGATTGATCTGTGTTCAGTTTTTCAAGGCCTGACCTGTGCCAACTTATAACTAAATCTGAGGGGGGTGCGATGGGGAGGTTCCCTTGTTAGATCAGAAGATGATCCAGAGCGGTTAAAACATGTAACCTAATTAAAAATGTGCAACTGACGTGGAACAATAAATGGGAATTGTCTTAATTATCTTAACAATTGCTAAATATCTCAAGACGAATATGTCGACAATAGCGAAAAGTGGTTGTTCATATTTTTTAAATGTTATTGGCTGATTCATTGTGTCATCACAATCGATGCACTTTAGTTATTATTTTACGTTCAGTCTATCACATTAATGTTTGCCATCGTCAGTCTCACCTTTTTTCGAATCATGTCGCATACTACCAGCTTGGAGTTACCTACTCATGTTGTTGGTTTTGTAGCCTGAACCGTGTAAGTTTCTGAGGTTTATTGCTTCTCTGTGGCTGTGGTTTATTTTTATTTAAATTTTTGATGGTATTTTGAAAGTCTTCATTTGTTTATTGTTCTTAGAGAACTACTACTGATAACAGTCTCTACTGTCTCATTTTACGCAAATACACGACTCGTGGAAGCAAGGGCCAGGAACTGGAAGTCGTTTCTTCATCTTAAAAAGAAGAAAAAATTACCAGATAATGATGGATTATACGGCAGGAGTAGCCAGGATTTATTTCTCAGAACTGCTTACTTCTTGGCTGATCCTGGAGTAAAACGTTATCGTAATAAAAATCACAGTTTGTTATTTTTCCCTGTCAACGAAAGATATCGAATGATGGTACCAAGTTATGAGTTTCTTGCATACACGAACATCAGAAGATGGTGCAGTGGTTAAAAAGCCGGACTTCCACTAGAGAGGAGCTGGGTTCAGTTCACAGTCTCGCTATAAGGATTAAAGTTGTCCGCGGCTTTCCCAATCTGATTAAGATGGATACTGAGTTAATTCCTTCGAAAAGGACACGATCGATTGTCTTTCTCATCTTATCCCATTTCGAGTATATGATCTCCATTTAATGACCTCTTCCTTTTTTGTGTCTTGCAGATACTCTAATTAGAAACGTGAAGCTCTTCACCATACAAGATTGTTAAGTTCCAATACGAAACAATATTTCCTTGTAATATAATTTTTATCGGTTGAATAAGTAAGTCTTGAAATGATAAGAACTTATTTTACCGTTGCCTTCATTTCGGCCCGATACAGACCATCGATGTGAGAGGACATCGTATTTTGAATAACAATTGCCTATTTTTAGAAGTTTGCATGATGCTCTAGACTGTTTTTGTTGATATTCTTCTGAGGTTGTCAAAACTAGAATCGAACTTACTACATTACTCACATTAATATGATACACTCACTCATGACCATCAAAGTAATTTCACGAAAATCCTTCACACTTGAGAATTATACGTAAGCGGGCTGCTAACGATTTTGACTGATTGTGAAATGGACTCTACTAAGCAAACGCACATAATTTGTAAGTTATAAGCAAAGCTGGAAAGAAGGAGGAAAATGCTTAATTTAGTTGGTATGCAGTGATAATTGCTGGTGGAAACATTTGTCCGATTGAGTGAAGAAAAATTGAAGCTTCGTGATTCGAGAGGATGTGCCAGACTAAGAGCTCAATGGAATACGAAATGAAGAATTATTGGGCAAAAAAAAAAAAAAAATAAAAAAAATAAAAAATCTGAAACTTTTTCAATGAAGAACAATTTTATTACAACTGTCCTAAAGCTGTTGACTTTAAACTAGCCGGTGTGGCCGAGCGGTTCTAGGTGCTTCAGTCTGGAACCGCGAGACCGCTACGGTAGCAGGTTCGAATCCTGCCCCGGACATGGATGTGTGTGATGTCCTTAGATTAGTTAGGTTTAAGTAGTTCTGAGTTCTAGGGGACTGATGACTTCAGATGTTAAGTCCGATAGTGCTCAGAGCCTTTTGAACCATTTTGCTGACGTTAACTGATTTGACAACGGAAAGTGCGAATTGCGGTAAGAAAGTGAAACAGCGAAAAATTGCTCCAACCGGAGCACAAAACAGGCGAATACGCTCCTTTCTAAAAGACTATGACTGAAAAGTAGGGTGCCAGATGCCTCTTTCCTACTTCCTCAGCACATTTAAAAATTGTCTCCAAAATTTTGGCATGCGAACATATTCACGCTCTTTTTAACATGCAACTCACGACTCTCTCGCACAAGCTCCCCTCATTGTAACTCGCTCACAGCTACTTGTCCTCTAGTCGGACATACCCATCCACTCCCACTTGCCCATTCTCACTCACTCATTCAGCCCAAAACATTGTCATTATCTCTTTTTGTATCTCTACCACTGTCTACGGTCTCACAGCCACAATCTCCTTCGTTCTGTCCTGCTACTACTGTCTTCCCTTACTGTCGCTCGATCTTGCTCTCTCTTACTGCTACTATGTTCTTTATTCCTTCCCACTGCTGCTGTCTCTTCTCATTGCCACTATTTCTCCCTTCCCTGTTGTCCTGTCGTAGACTCTCACTAAAAATGGCTCTCACCTGCTTCCACTTACTCCTTCTCTTTATTCCTCCTCCCCTGGCACTGTCTCCTTCTTCTTTTTCTAGCACTGTCTTTCACTAATACCTGCTATCATCCACTTCCACTTATTCATTCTCTTTATTCCTCCTCCCCTGGCACTTTCTCCTTCATTCTTTTTCTAGCACTGTTGTGTCACTGTCAACTATATTATACAATGTACGTACAGACACCGAGGTACGTAAATTCTGTAATTAAGTTAATGCACGGTTGCTGGACTTCAGCCAGTAACAATGTTTAAAATTTCAACTGTCAGCTATGTTCCACTGCTACAGTGTACCTCTCACACTGCTACTGTCTCCTTCGGTCTTTTTGTACCACAGCCACTATCTACTATCTTCCAGCATTAATTACTTCTCCGCCTCTTCCCAAATGGCACTGTCTTCTACTCTCTCCATATAAAAAAGAGCGAGTATATTCGCATGCAAATACTTTGGGAAAATTTTTAAAGGTTCTGAGGAAGGTAGAATGAGGCACCTGGTACCTCACTTTTCAGCCAGAGTCTTTTAAATAGGCGCATATTCACCTTTTTTGTTCTCCAATAGGAGCATTTTTTCGCTGGTTCCTCTCTTTTCCCTACTGCAACAGGACGTGTCATTAATACGAAAAGAACTTTATGAGTCAGTAAAATTTTGATAGTTTGCTTATGTGAAACTGAAGTAACAGAAAAGTAATTTTACACCTCAGATCGGATTTTAGGTACATAAAAATTTTGTATGAGCTTCGGCACTATAAATTGGGTTCCCAGAACCTTTACAATGATAACGGAGACGTTCTACAGCGTAGTTATCTGTGCTACGTCATTTTACAAAATACACTTTCACATCAAATCGGATTTTACGTGCGTTTTTACGTGTACAAGTAGGGTAACTTTAAAGCCCTGTAACTCGGAAGAAGCAAGAAAGGAAGATTGGATTTAACTTCCGTCGACATCGAGGTCATTACAAACAGAGCACAAGCTCGGGTTGTGTCAAGGATGGGGAAGGAAGTCAGGCGTGCCCTTTCAAAGGAACCATTCCGGCATTTATCTAGAGCGATTTAAGAAATTCACGGGAAACCAGAATCTGGATGGCCGGACGCGTGTTTGAAGCGCCGTCTTCCCGAATGCGAGTCCAGTGGGTTAACCACTGCGCCACCCTGCTCTGTGTATCTCGGAACGGATAAAGATAACAATAATGTGTTCATGGTTGTTCGAGATCGGGATCTTACGAATATATTATAAGAATTTCAGCCACTTGCTGTGCGTAGCTGTCTGGGGATCCGCGGCTAACATTGGGTGCGAAAAAATTATGAAAACGCCCTTTTTGGGTTTTCATAGGAGCCGCCCATGAACTAATGGCGCCTCCATAGACACCTTAAAACCCACCACAGACCACATCAAATGCAAAAAGAACCAACACATTTGCACCATTTGCCTAAGCAGGAGGAAGTGTATAATACTCATAGGTTGACCCTGTGTTGTAGGATAGTGACCCTAAGACGATCCTTCTGTTGGGTTTACAAATGGTCCCTAGCCCAGGTGCTATGCAGAAATACCTTACACCTCCGCCCCCCCCCCCCCCCCCCGCCATATTGAGGTATGAGCTCCGGAGGAATCCCGTTTTTATGCGCGGTGTTTTGGAACATATGGGTAGCACATACTCCTCTGGCTTCAACCGATTTGGTAGTGGAGAATGCGTAATGCGGTAAAAACATTAATAAAGTGATTACAAAGGTAAAAAAAAAGTTGATGTTACATACAAGTGAGTACTTAGCTTCCAGAAGACTAATAAGGTAAATAAAATATTAAAAAATGTCAGAAACATTGTTTACAATTTAACTGTATTGTCTTTGTGGTTGTTTCATACAAATAGCAGCCTTATACTTTTCCCGCAATCAGACTCCCGCAGCCATTCTGTCGTTTGCCAAACTACATGCTTAAGTTCGTATTTGTGGGGACAAAAGAATTTCGAGTCCTCGTTTTGTTTGAATAGTTACTTAACTTGTTATGTTTCAATCGAATGAGAGAAATGCATAATTTAATACATATTTTTTCCACTTTTTCCTCCTTGCTACGCAAGTCTTGTATTCATCTAATTCCAACCATGTAACAGGAAGGAATGAAAGGTAGCAGTGTTTGGTGATAACTGAAGACGATATAAATTAGCTTTTTAGTGTCGTCGGCCACTTTTACAATTATTAACAGTCAAAACGTGTGCTGCCGAATTTTGACACGCTCTTGGAAGTTCATTCCGCACTTACTGTTAATTCTAGATAATCGGAAGAACATCAACAAATAAAAGCTTCACGCACGCATATTAGTAAAAACATTTCGAAAATAAATTATATGATTTACTGTTACTGTTAACCGCAGAAAGAAAACCTATAGAGATATTAATTAGTGTTGCGAGAATTATGGGACATTTTCACTGTCTGACAACACAGATTAAAGGACATAAAAACGCTAATATCACTATTCAGGTTTCAAGTTGAGCACGAAAGCAAATAAATAGTTATTTATATTTGTGATTGACATTCTCAATGAAAATAGCCGTGTCGTCCGCTTCTATATCTGGAAGATTGGCAAGCTGAAACATCGCTGGTAAGCTATAATGAGCAGAAGTTGTTAGTCTTCTTTCTTCTTCTGCTTCCTGTCATTCTCTTCCGTCTTTGCGTTTAAAACATTCCAGGCACCATTTATGTACTCCAGTCTTCGTTGTACTTTAATTTTTCTCCAATATTATTATTTCACAACGTCTACTCGAACCACTTACAGCTTGTTTTCTTTCGATTTCTGCCTCTGGGTTGGGCTGTTTTGGGGGAAGAGACCAGACAGCGAGGTCATCGGTCTCATCGGATTAGGGAAGGAAGTCGGCCGTGCCCTTTGAAAGGAACCATCCCAGCATTTGCCTGGAGCGATTTAGGGAAATCACGGAAAACCTAAATCAGGATGGCCGGACGCGGTATTGAACCGTCATCCTCCCGAATGCGAGTCCAGTGTGCTACCACTGCGCCACCTCGCTCGGTTTTCTGCCTCTGAAAAGAGCAAATTATTTGTGGAATTCCAACATCGCGTTGCAGAAAGGATCCGAAGCTTTGTCAGTTTTGCTGCTTCCTTGTTATTCTGCCTCAGTCACACTAATAACTTGGATTATTCTTATTTTCAAAAAGAATCAGAATCAAAAACAGAACCTCACCATTATTGTTATCATTACAATTTTTGAATCCCAATTGTAGCAAAACATTATTAAGAAAGGTGTTAATTCTGCTCATCACGTCAGTTTGTGTAATAACGAGGACTCATCTCAGCTCTATCATTTTTCGTTTCGGTTCAGCGCAGGCCTGCACCTGGCGCAACATACTCGTCTTTGTGTCATCAGGATTCCTCATCGTGGCATGCAGCATGTAGCAATAAAATTACTTCGGCTTTCACGCTGCGTCATTTTCACTGGTGCTAGATGTGTTGAGGTACCTGAAAACTGGGAATTTTTTTCATTGGCATCAATTTTCGCACGTTATTATTCTCATTACCGAAATGTCACTTAAATGTAATTTACGTATTACATTCATGGAAGGATAATCGAGAAATTCCGGCCGGTGTGGCCGTGCGGTTAAAGGCGCTTCAGTCTGGAACCGCGTGACCGCTACGGTCGCAGGTTCGAATCCTGCCTCGGGCATGGATGTGTGTGATGTCCTTAGGTTAGTTAGGTTTAATTAGTTCTAAGTTCTAGGCGACTGATGACCTCAGAAGTTGAGCGCATAGTGCTCAGAGCCATTTGATAATCGAGAAAATATTACGAATTTTCTTTTAATTCGCCGAATACCGTATTCTTTGTTATCGTTGCGTGTTAAGAGACAGTTTGATACGGCTTCTGTTTATTGCTAAAGGTGTTGGATATATCAGCTTTTTCTTGGTCGTCGCAATCATTTCATTTCCCTGGTTGCTTTACGTATATAGTAATGAATATGAGCGCGAAACATTTTGTTCTTTAGTCCTCGTGTACTGTATAGTGCTGCTCTTATTTTTTCAGTCCTTTTCCTTTCTCTTGTCGTATATCTTGTTTCTCAATCACATTTCTGCTGTTAATAGCTCTGTCGCTGAAATCTGTTGCTCAACGGTCGGTTCCGTCTTTGAACTTCCAGTAAGCTAAGGTATTATAAAGATATTGTGATAGTCTCCCTTCAACTGAATTAAATTCGTTGAAATGAGATGAGTGGAATTAGTTAAAAGCTTTATCTTATCGTGTGTTTGGAAAGAAATCCGAGGAAAACATGGGTGAGTAGTGAGGTCAGTGTTGGAGGCATCGAGAGTGGGTGTTCGCTGTACGCAAAAGCTTCGGCTGGAAATCCCGGTCTAGCAAAAATTTTCATTTGTCTCTACATATCCATGACCTCGCATGTTCAGAAATCCTGAACATATTGCAAAAAGCATTCAGGCCCCCTCAGTTTCGTCCTTATGAAGAATGAGCTCTCAGATTGCGATTATGGCGCCGCGTCGTCTGTAGAATATAAACCACTTCTGCTATTCGAGCATGCTTCCAATAGCGACCTTAATTTCCACTTGTCCGGTGTTTCAAGATTTGAGCCGCTCCTGAAACGATGTTCGGATAGCCGAAGATGCTAAGGCGACCGCTATCGACAACATGGAAATCCGGGTTCGCTTCCTAGAATGGAACAAATTTTCTTTTGTTCTGAATTATTCTATGATTGATGCGGAAGCATACTCGCAGTTTGCTTGTCCATTCTTAATTGAATGAAGCTGTTGAGCGTCAACACAGTGTTTCAGACACTGCACTGCAGTACTCACCTCCTCAGTTGCCACTGATTTCGTTACAGTACACGAACTTTATTTGGTGTGTATTCTATGATCCTCTGTCATACTCGTCCTTCTGGTGATTTGTCCCTGTATGAATAATCTTTGGTTCTTTATTCGGAAAAGATAGGAAGAAAACATAAGGAACACTGACCATATGGTTATGTCCTGGAGACGTGCGTGGCTCGCTTAGTTAGTTAGGGCGACTGATCACTGCAAGCAGGAGATCTTAGTTCGAATCCCTGTACTGAACAAAACTTTATTCATCAGATCATATTCACAGTCTTTTGTCTTCCCAAAATAAAAAAAAATCTCTAAAATGGCCCAGTAGTTTCAATGGACATACTTTATTTCTAGAGCCCGATTCTTCTAGGAAAAATAAGAAGTATCGTAGAAAGATGATGGATTCAGCCTTTATGTTTAAACAGTTTCAATTACAGTTTTACATTTCGTAGCTATTAAGGTTCAAATGGCTCTGAGCACTATGGGACTCAACTGCTGAGGTCATTAGTCCCCTAGAACTTAGAACTACTTAAACCTAACAAACCTAAGGACATCACAAACATCCATGCCCGAGGCAGGATTCGAACCTGCGACCGTAGCGGTCTTGCGGTTCTAGACTGCAGCGCCTTTAACCGCACGGCCACTTCGGCCGGCCGTAGCTATTAAGCCATTATAGAATATGAACTATCTGCCGAAATACAAAAACAGTGATTTGTTGCGAACAAGTGGTATTTGCAAGACGCTTACTGTAGGGATTATTCACTGGCAGCAGTTAGCCGGCCGCGGTGGTCTCGCGGTTCTAGGCGCGCAGTCCGGAACCGCGCGACTGCTACGGTCGCAGGTTCGAATCCTGCCTCGGGCATGGATGTGTGTGATGTCCTTAGGTTAGTTAGGTTTAAGTAGTTCTAAGTTCTAGGGGACTGATAACCACAGCAGTTGAGTCCCATAGTGCTCAGAGCCATTTGAACCATTTTTGGCAGCAGTTATTGTGTGGTAGCCAGCAAATAAAAGTCTTAAACACGAAAGAAGATTGTAGGAAATAGATATTTCCGTAGCACTGTGCCGTTCTAAGACGCTGTATTTTAATTTTTATGTAATTCCTTCCCCTTTTGTAGCTACATCTCAACCTTCAGCAGCTGCATCGACTTTATCGAGAGTTTAGCCACAGAATTTTCCTCTTCTGCATGTTACTGATAGAGTCAAAACGCGAGAAATGTGTGAATTTGAGACATTAGGTGAGTGAAAGAAGGTGGCAGAGCGATTAGATCTAACTTTCAAAATCGTCAACATAGTCCTCAGATAGGAAACTGTTGCTCTGCGACGAGTTCTACTGAAACAGAAAAAATAATATACTGTGATTAAAATCATTATAGGGATATTTTCATTGTTAAACAACATTCACGCAGAGTTCACTGTGACAAAATGTCTCACAAGGATGTAGTAGGATTTTTTTAAGAAGGCGGTTTTCTTGTAACAGCGCTTTTTTGTTCAAATGTTCAAATGTGTGTTAAATCTTATGGGACTTAACAGCTAAGGTCATCAGTCCCTAATCTTACTCAATACTTAACCTAAATTATCCTAAGGACAAACACACACACCCATGCCCGAGGGAGGACTCGAACCTCCGCCGGGACCAGCCGCGCTTTTTTGTGTAAACCGAAGCTAGAATAATCTGTGTGTAGGGATGATCACGAGGTCTAACCACGTATGTCGGGAGATATACTCTCCCTAAGTGAATCGTGAAGTACATCTCAATTCTCAGTAGTAGTTAACACGCCTGATCTTCGCGCACAAAGAAATTCGCTTCTCACGAAGTACAAGATTTCGAGAAGCTGATTCTCGGGAACGCATAATCATAAAGGCTATTCCGGTTCGATGCCCAGCCGAGTATGGCCGATGGCTGGGAACCGATAAAGCGGCAGGGAACTAGGAGCCAGCAATTAGCGTTCCTAGAACTGACGGCCCCGAGGACGCTGTTGCTACGAGCCCCCCTGGCGCTGTTTATGATGCACGCCGTGCAGGAGTCGCCGCCAGGTGTTACGGTGTGCGCAGCGACGCGCTGTGTTTACGTTGCGGATGCGAATGCAAATGAACGCGTTTTTGATTTACTGGTGACGCTTTGTGGAAGCGGCAGATGGACGAAGTCGGTCCGGCCTCTAGAAGGCTAGCTGTTATGCTGATGTCATTCTGGGAGGGTCCACTATTTACTTCTCGTTTTTAGGGGCTGACTCGCCATCGTATTTAAATAAGTATTGAGACTAATGGCGCAGACAAGTTATTGATTAATGCCCCTTCAAAATAATAATATTTTATTTCGCTGCACGATGAATTTTTGCTTGCTATGATTGTCGTCTTCTCTAAGATTACCTTATTGCCGGCCGGTGTGCCGAGCGGTTCTAGGCGCTACAGTCTGGAACCGAGCGACCGCTACGGTCGCAGATTCGAATCCTGCCTCTGGCATGGATGTGTGTGATGTCCTTAGGTTAGTTAGGTTTAAGTAGTTCTAAGTTCTATGGGACTGATGACCTCAGACGTTTAGTCCCATAGTGCTCAGAGCCATTTGAACCATTTTGTCCCATATTCGAGAGCCAGTCGGCTCACAGTTTTAAGCTAACAGGAAGCTTCAAATCAGCAAACACTCTGCTGAAGAGTGAAAATTTATTCTGGAACCTAAACACAATTCTCACCACAAAATTTTTACGAATTAAAGTTGCCAGGAGATGGCTCCTTTTGTCACGTGTCATGTTGATACATTCAGTAAAATGTTTGCAGCTACTTCGTAATCTACGTATCTCGTGACTATTTCTTTAACGAATCAATGCTGTAGTAAACAAGTCTCACCTTAATCTTAAATGTTTCGCTGTCCTAATAGAAAATTGACTACTGCATTAAAAAATGTGTTTCACTGGAAGGTGCACGTCAAGAGAAAACTGACGTATTCAAATTGTGCATAGAACGCATCAAAAATGGAGTGCAAGTTTCACAAACAAAAGTAACAGAATAAATTTCAGGACAGCTTCCTTCAGACGTCAGCTACAATCGGGCCGGTCTGCTGCTTGGTTACATCGGAGGAAGGCTGGTGTGGTTTCCTTCAACTTTATCCTGTCACATAAATAAGCAGGCAAAGAAAACACATCTTATTACCCATGTGCCTAGAAACTGGAAAAGTGGATTTTACTTTTATTAAATTCAAAGAAATAGTTTACGAGTACATTTTGTGCTTGTGCATGTACGTACGTTTGTATTGGTTCCAAGTCACCTATCTTGTATTAATCTGTTCACCACACCACTACACCCCTAACCTGAAACAACCTAAATACCTTCTTTTATTCTTCGTCGACTGCTACGTTTCCTCTCTTTCCAGCTTAACAAGTATCTCTAGAAGCACGAGTAAATTTCTGTCTAACTATTCTTTTTGTGAGGAGTTCTTTTAGACTTAATTCTTCCTCTGTAATTTCTAGTAACTCTGTTCAAATAATTTTTAACGATTTTTCGACAGGTACATATTTCATATCATTCCAGTTTCGTCTCATCCTTTATTAACACGGCCCTCGTTCCTCTTTTCAGTGCTGTGCCCAGGATCTACAGCTTCAAATACGTCTACCCTCACTTTTTACCAATACTTGGTACTAACAGAATCTTCTTTTTAAAAAACCTTGTTTGTATGTTGCGTGCAGTATCCTGCTTCAGATCTCTCTTACTTCGACCACCTTGAATAACATTCATTCTTATGAACTGTAATTATTTTTTATTGTTGTCTTGATTATTCGACAATTTCGATGTTTAGCAAATTGCAATCGCATTTGGCTCTACTCTTCACCACTTTCACATTTGTTCCATTTGTTCTTAACTCTTTTCTGTGTTAAGTTGGCTGTGTAATCCAACCAACAGTCCTTAATTGACTTTTTTACATACATCCATAAAGGTTGATTTTCATCGCGTATAAATCTGTCAACAGACTGATATCAACATAATTTTTCCTCTATAGAAGCCTGCTTCGTTTAGTTCTTGGTCCGATATTCCTTCCGTGGAATCAGTCAGAATGCCTTAGTCCTTCGTTTTTTTGTTTTTCTATGAATTTTTTGTAGAATATTAATTTTTTACCAACAGTTTCTCCTTGCAGCAGGTAGAACATAGCTTGAGTTCTTTTTCTCATATATTTCCTTTTCACATATACACTATGTGATCAAAAGTATCCGGACACCTGGCTCAAAATGACTTACAAGTTCCTGGCGCCCTCTATCGGTAATTCTGTAATTCAATATGGTGTTGGTCCACCCTTAGCCTTGATGACAGCTTCCACTCTCGCAGGCATACGTTCAATCATGTGCAGGAAGGTTTTTTGGGGAATGGAAGCCCATACTTCACGGGGTGCTGCACTGAGGAGAGGTATCGATGTCGGTCGGTGAGGCCTGGCACGAAGTCGACGTTCCAAAACATTCCAAAGGTGTTCTGTAGGATTCAGATCAGGACTCTGTGCAGGCTAGTCCATTACAGGGATGTTATTGCCTTGTAACCACTCCACCACAGGCCGTGCATTATGAACAGTGCACGGTCGTGTTGAAAGATGCAATCGCCATCCCCGAATTGCTCTTCAACAGTGGGAAGCAAGAAGGGCTTAAAACATCAATGTAGGCCTGCGCTGTAATAGTGCCACGTAAAACAACAAGGGGTGCAAGCCTCCTCCATGAAAAACACCACCACACCATAACACCACCGCCTCCGAATTGTACTGTTGGCACTACACACGCTGGCAGATGACGTTCGCCATGCCCACACCTTGCCATCGGATCGCCACATTGAGTACCGTGATTCGTCACTCCACACAAAGTTTATCTACTGTTCAATCGTCCAATGTTCACGCTCCTTACAATAAGCGAGGCGTCGTTTGGCATTCACCGAAGTGAAGTGTGGCTTATGAGCAGCCGTTTGACCATGAAATCCAAGTGCTTAACTGTCATAGTACTTGCAGTGGATCCTGATGCAGCTTGGAATTCCTGTGTGATGGTCTGGATAGATGTCTGCCTATTACACATTACGATCCTCTTCAGCTGTCTGTGGTCTCTGTCAGTCAACAGACGAGGTCGGCCTGTACGCTTTTGTGCTGTACGTGCCCCTTCACGTTTCCATTTCACTGTCACATCGGAAACAGTGGACCTAGGGATGTTGAGGAGTGTCGAAATCTCGCGTAGAGACTTATGACACAAGTGACACCCAATCACCTGACCACTTTCGAAGTCCGTGACCTCCGCAGGGTGCCCCATTCGGCTGTCTCACGATGTCTAATGACTACTGAGGTCGCTGATATAGAGTACCAGGCAGTAGGTGGCAGCGCAATGCACCTAATATGAAAAATGTATGTTTTTGGAGGTGTCCGTGTATTTTTCATCATATAGTGTACATTATGAGAGATATCGGTTTCTTCACGGTTTCAAACATTATTTCGTTATTTAATGTGTCTCCATATTTGATTTTCTCCATTCTTCTCCACAGTCAAATTTAAAATATTTCCGAGTAATTTCTTTCTTGCTTATCGTCCAAATTTCTGACCCTCAGTAATTACGCTCTAATGAAAGTGTCTTGAAATTCGTTTTCTTAGATCAAGCTCAGTTGCTTTTATTGTTAAAAATTCTTATATTGTTAGTAATTCTTATATTTTTCTATAGGCTTCCTTTTCGTTACGATATTCTTGATCACGTTTCTCCAGTAAACCTTCCACCTATAGTAACCATGATTCATGTTTTTGAACAAGTGCAATGGTTCAAGTTGTTCTTTTTCTTTCTTTCTCTGAGCTTTGTTTCCTGGTTATTTTTATTAATTTTGTCTTGAAAATGTTGGGAAATATTCAAATAACTTCTTGATTTCACAAGAAGCTGCTTTTTGTAGGGCAACTTGATGATCTGCATATTTACTTAAATTCTCTTTGTCCGCGTACTTTTGTTCCAGCTAATTTCTTAGTTCATCTGCAAGTCTGTCTTCATAGGTATTACACTGGGATTGAGACATGTAGCATCCTCATATAACACCACCGTTAATAGTTATTTTATGTATTCCACTGCTCTCTGTCTTATGTATAGTTCCATAATTAGTCTCCTGTCAGTCTGTACACATTTCTTTTAATATCGTAAATATTATCTTCCATTTCACTCTATCTGAATTCATTTTGGAATCCATTAAAATGTATAAATTTCCCTGTTGAGTTTAACCTCACATTGCGTCGATATCGTGACTCATTCGATGGCGTCTCTGTTTCTCCTTCCCCTCTCTATTCCAAACTGATATCCTGGCGAATTGTTATTTTGTATCTTGTTTATTATTCTTCTCAGTATTAATCGAATAACAACTTCTTTAGTACGAGATATACGACTGGTAGTATAGTAATCCATGCAATACTTTGGATTTGACTTCTTTGATGTGGGTTCATGATTGTCTTAACAAAACCTTCTGGTCATTTTTTGCACTATATCTCTTTACCGCATCCGCTTTTAAAACCTTCAGGACCTCCCAAGGTATACTATCACTGCCTATTGCTTTCTATCCCCGTGACCTGGTGTTGCTTTCTAAGTTTCTCCTTTTTTATGTACTTGGGTCAATTCCAATGGTTTCGCATCCTTGTCTTCCACCTCCTCCCCTCCTTGTTCCTAGTCTTCTAATCACGATACACGTTTCCGACGAAATGAATGGCTGATAACATAAATATTTTCGAAAAGCAGGTTAAATTATATGGTACAACATGCTGTAGTAATAGTAGGTCGAACACCATCGTATGCAAGGCTGTAATGTAAGTTCTGGTATAAAGAAACAAATTCTTTTGCTGAGACCGGATGTTCTCCTGGAAAATCTGTTAATAGTTCACAATAACTAAGGGCTTTCTCTGAAGTAATTGTAAAAGTTGATTACAACCCATTATCAGATGGGTGAACAAATACATGACTAAAAAAATCGAATGAACGATTTATTTTTCAAGGAAAGACGGTTGCCAAAATGACATACGGTGTGGAGGTCAATGTGTCAGGATATCTGTACCGTACCTTTGTCATTACTGATTTGAGTTTCCGAAAAAAATATAATCAACTGTTAACGTGTCTAAACTATGCCTTTGCGTGACAGATGTATCACGAGATTGTTCCCAAGGGAGAACGGACGGAAATTACCTAGCAGAACTGCGATAAGAAAGGAAATATAGCTGAATTTTTAAATGTTCTTAATCGCTCTACACACTCATTCTGCTGTGACTCACGTGTTGCTTCGGGAAGTTGTTCTCGAAAATTGAGTGGGTAGATGCAACTTCCTCCGACAATCCCCTCCCGCGTTAACTTTTTTGTTGCAGGTGTGCGCAGAACAAGACTGAATGTTTGAAGAAATGGGAATTAGGTATCAGAACAGACTAATTCTAATTTAGAATTTTAGAACACTTTATTTTCTATGTGTAAGATACTGCTTGTAAACTGAAATTATCTGGAGAAAGAGATACGGTCTCCTTTGGAACGGAACGGATATTAGGGTTTAACCTCCCGTCGACAACGATGTCATTAAATACTGAGCACACAGTCGGGTTGGGAAAGTATGGGGAAGGAATTCTGCCTCACACTTTCACAGCTGCCATCCCAACATTCGCCTTTTGCGATTTAGGGAAAATCACAGAGGATCTAGATGTGGATGATCGGATGGGAATTTGAAACGTTATCTTCCTACCATTGTACCACCTTGTTTGGTTGTTGTTAAACCAGAAAGTTCGAGTCCAGGAAACAACGTTGCCTTGGGTGGTTACATGATATTATATGATAGAATCACTAAATCTGTTACGAAATGCATGCTGCAGTATTCACGCTTGCGAGACCCTTTTTTCCAGACAGTGCTCTACAGCTTTTCTGTATTCATCATATCTGATTAAACCTTAATGAAAATGCTGCACTTTTTCGACTTCTTCTTTTTTGTGATAATAACTTGGGAGGTCCTACACTCATCTAAAGAATTTCCGCTGCTTTTTTTTTTTAGCAAGTGTAGTCGGCTTACCGTCAACAGATATTTTGCGAAGTAGATGGATCTATTTTCTAAGCCTGAAAACTTAAGGTGTGTAATAAAGTGAATCTGTGCCTCTGGATGTGGCTGAGTATTTTTATCCTCTGCTGTGGCACACTAGTTCCTCTACTCCTTATTTATATCAGTCATTACGTCAGTTAAGTGCCTTGCCGCTGTTTGTTAAACTCATTGTAGATTAAATCTTGTTTCATTTCCCACCACCAAAGAAAAAAGGCTCTCATTTACATAGCAAGTGAACTGATTAACGACAGATAAAGAAATACTAAACGGTGAAGAGTTTGGTCTTCCTACTCTTTTTTGCATATGTTTAACACAATAATTACATTAGAAGGCGATGAATAATTACACCGCCACTCACCTGATGCTTCAATCTTTCCACGTAGCTAAGCGGCCCATTTTGGCACACGCATTAGGCTTAAGATTAAATGTGCATTATTCACGATGTACCGTCTCTGAGCAAAATTGCAAATTTCAAAGTACAGTTCTCTCACTTAATAATAAACGAGCCAAAAGTTATGTTTGGGGCAAAAACAAAGCACCATTTGGGTTGACAAGCATAATTTTGTCGAATGTAACTGGAAACATCGTAGAGGTTCAAATGGTTCAAATGGCTCTGAGCACTATGGGACTCAACTGCTGTGGTCATAAGTCCCCTAGAACTTAGAACTACTTAAACCTAACTAACCTAAGGACAGCACACAACACCCAGCCATCACGAGGCAGAGAAAATCCCTGACCCCGCCGGGAATCGAACCCGGGAAACATCGTAGAGGTACCGTGGCTATTAGCTATGGGACGCACAAGTACCTAAGTGCCTAATCAAACGCTGTTCACGATGTCGAAAATGTAAATTTTGTGCAAAAGAGAAATCTGAGTTATTCCTACAATTATCTCGTCCATAAAGGACGGCATCATGGGGACTGCGATTGATACTTAAACATAAATAGAATCGTTTTCAGTGTCAGTCACTTGATTATTGAATCACTACGTGTTTTGATGGCTCACGGTAAGGTAGAGAAATTCTTATTTACATTCTTGGTGTTCGTGCAGAGAAGAGACGCCTTTTCACAACAGCATGCACAGTGCGAGTGTAGAACAATGTACGCTTCGATTTTGCTGATGATAAGAAAGCTTTTTTTTTTCAGAAACAGCATTGCTGAAGTTAACAGTATAGACTATTGAGAGGTAATGTGTACTTACTGGTAAAGTGAACCCAAAAAGATGTTTCATACTGCTATCTGTTGTATACTATCTTCACTGTACATGAGGCGTTACGTTGTTGTTTTGTACAGATACGTTATTCAAATAAGTGATGTGGCTAGATTTACGTTTAAATACAAAGATAAATAACGAACTTAATATAAAAAATAGGGCCCACGAAATAGGTGAAAGAGTTCTGCTGACTTATAAGTGGAGTTGGATATGACAGAGGAGGTAAAGAGGACGTTAGAAGCAGGCTAGGACAGGCAAAGAGGGCAAAAAATCTCTCTGCTAGTGTTAAATGTAGGCCTTTATCTGAAGAAGGAATGCCCGAGAAAGTGCATTTGGAACACAGAACTGTGTGGAAGTGGATCACGGAAAGTGGGAAAACCATAAAGGAAAATCGACGCGTGATATCTAGTGCATCAGAAGGATGTTGGAAATTATGTGAATTAATAAACAAATGAGCAGATCCTCCGTCGAATGTTCGGGGAAAGGAATGTGTGGAAAACACTGACAAGAAGAATGGACATATGTGAAGACAAGAGGGGATATTTCATGGCACTTGAAGGGCTGTAGAGGGTAAAAACTGTAGGGGAAGACAGAGATTGGAATATATTCATAAAAACAATTGGGGACGTTTGGTGCTATTCTGAAGCTGGCACAGGAGAAGAATTCGTGGCTGGATGCATCACACCAGTCAGAAGAATGACGACCCCCCCCCCCCCCCCCAACCTAAAAGAAGCTCAAAGATAATTAACAGCTTTGTCTTTCCTACAGACTTACAGATCAATGACAAACACTACTGATAGACTAGGGTGTATATTTTCATTGCTGACAGTTTGCGTTAAATTGTCTATGTGTACCATTCCTTCTAAATACCAAGCACATGACTTCATTCCGAGAGTAGGAAAGAAGATGAAATCAAGGAGGGCGGAGGAATAATCATAGCATTGTATGCCTGACTGTGAAAGGGTATTGAGTTACTTATACGGGGCAATCAGTGTTCGCCTAGTTATTATTCTTCGCGACTGTTTTCGTCAGGACAAATAACAAACCACGAGAAGTGTGAAACGGGTAGAGGATTAGGAGCCTCGACTGTACATCTGCTTTTTTCCCCCGTGCTTACGGGTCCGATGATATTAGGTACCGGCGGCTAGAAGCGCCAGTCATCGCTGCCCTGCTAACGAGACAGTCCGCTCCGCCCCAAGCTAGACTGACCACCGAGGGTTGTAAACAGCGCCTGTGTACTTGTGCATCGCCTGTGTATCAGTACCTGTGACATCAAAATTAGTGGTCTCGTTTTGTCGGGACCATTGTGCATCAATATGTCTTCATGGTAATGGAATATTACACAAGAGAATTTATTCTACCAAAAGCGGGCATGATATGACCATTAATCCTAGAGCACTAAAACCTCGCCGGCCGATGTGGCCGAGCGGTTCTAGGCGCTTCAGTCCGGAACTGGGCGACCGCTACGGTCGCAGGTTCGAATCCTGCCTCGGACATGGATGTGTGTGATTTCCTTGGGTTAGTTAGGTTTAAGTAGTTCTAAGTTCTAGGGGACTGATGACCTCAGATGTTAAGTCCCATAGTGCTCAGAGCCATTTGAACCATTTTTGAACTAAAACCTCGTAAAAACTATCACTGCAGTTGGTATCTCTTCGTGGTTCCCGTCAGTCTGAACACATGAGCGACAGAAGCTCTTGAGTACCTTCATGGAAAACATAGTTGCTAACAACGGAGCCGGCCGTTGTGGAAAATCGGTTCTAGGCGCTTCAGTCCGGAACCGCGCTGCTGCTACGGTCGCAGGTTCGAATCCTGCCTCGGGCATGGATGTGTGTGATGTCCTGAGGTTAGTTAGGTTTAAGTAGTTTCTAAGTCTAGGGGACTGATGACCACAGATTTAACATCGCACAGTGCTTAGAGCCATTTGAACCATTTGTTAACAACGGCTGAATTACCTGAGTCCAGTGGTTTGCTGGCACTGGTGCCATGTAAATATCATCAAGGTTTAATAACGGTGTGCCTGTTTTCTAATAGTCGGCATACTTGTTTCATTGCTTAAAATTAATCTCATTGGGGCATCGTATGTAAAATAGCAAGCAGTCACAGTTAGAAGAGTGTTAGCTTCTATCACTCTGGGCCTCTTCAGTGATAATCTCGTCTTTTGCTACTGAAATTGGCTGGGTGGTGCTGAATTTGATTTCGACACTAACATACTGGATGATTAGCTTCAAGAAGCTGACAAAGACACAGGCTGTGGACAGTCTAATGAAGAATAAGTTTTTCTTCAAGAAGTTAATTTTTTGTGTACAGATGACAGTGATGTATTCCAGACGTAGAAGTAGCAAATGCGCAATGGGATGACGAAGCCCTGGACGTCCGTGGAAGAAAGCAGAAGACTCTCTACTCATTTTTTGCGTATAATACTATTGGATTCATATTAATTATAATAATTTTTAACTAGTGCTTAGCATAAGGTATGACTTTTCCCAATTTTGAGCAGTAAGTTTTCATTATAGGGTATAAAACAAGGCATTTTGTACTTATTTTGTATCTAACGTACCATTGTAGATCTAATAAGTGTAGCTAACTAGTGCACAACACACAAATTATGACTTCCTTTGCAAAACGTTTGGAGTAGTAAAATTTACGATTGTTTAGTAATAACGAATATTTTCCCCGCTTTACTGCTCTGGGATTAAACTGGTTGAAAAGGTCGGTAATGGAAATAAGATCGTCACTTGTGAAGAAAAAGCGATGAAGAGAAACAATTATGCTCGTCAACATTGTTCTCTCGTAATGGACAATAAAACGGATTCTCAGTTCTTAGGGAGTACTAAAAAAAATGTTCAAATGTGTGTGAGATCTTATGGGACTTAACTGCTAAGGTCATCAGTCCCTAAGCTTACACACTACTTAACCTAAATTATCCTAAGGACAAACACACACACACACATGCCCGAGGGAGGACTCGAACCTCCACCGGGATCAGCAGCACAGTTCATGACTGCAGCGCCTTAGGGAGTACTGTTACGAGAAGTTCTTATGATAAGTATGAAAATAAGCCCACGTAAGGAGTTCTTGTTGTTCTGAAATGAAGGGCAATAACTAACTACACATGAAGAATTGCGATGAGAACATACATGAAATTTAATTACCTTGAGCCTGGTCATCGGTTTCTAAGGTCGAAGCGTATTGCAACGCAGGATCGTTAGGTACTGTGGAGGTAGAGATACTGCTGTGTCTTGAAAAACTGCGCTGAATTTCTATCTGTAGCTAACGACGAAGGTTACATAAATGATCGACAAAATTAGAAATGCATATATTAGTTGGATCTCAACCGATTTCTTATTCATTTTCAGCTCGAGATTACCGGTTACATTAACATCTCTTAGCAACGCCTTTATTAGTCAGCAAGTTTCACCTTAGTCGATGGATGGCAGCGTTATTACCTCTGACAACCTGGCTGACGAAGTACATGCAGTTAGACTGCATTGCGAATGCGAGGTGTATTGCTCCATTATACTTACGGCTGACGACATCCACTCGCGTTTTCATCAAACTGTCGAAGTTTAAATAGTTGTATTTCTCAAGTGTAATGGCCTCTGACAAGTATTTTTCAGTACCACTTTGCGAAGTAACGTGAGTGCCGATCGTCAGTTAAGCTCATAAGAAAGTTAGTAAATATTTATTTATTAATACACTTTAACAATTCTGAATATTTAATATTTTTAACACTTTTATGTAAATTGTCTTTGATAATATCTAGATAGATCTTGGTCTAAATTAGCCTGCTGAAAACATACGTAATGTGTATCCTTACTTGCTTGTAGACGTTGGCGATAACTTTATTTTATCATTACGATAAAAAATGCCATTAGCAATGTCTGTAAGCAAATAAGGATCACATATGTTTTCAGCAGGTGAACGTGATGGTTTTACACCATTATCTATCTAGATGTTAATATTCTGAATCAGCAGTCATATGTCTGGTAAGTTGTCGTCCTCTCTTATAATATCCCGTGTCCATCTATCCATAGCTATAGACGGAGCCTCGTCCTCAACTGTCGTGTGTTAGTATGCTTATAATTTACACTCCTGGAAATTGAAATAAGAACACCGTGAATTCATTGTCCCAGGAAGGGGAAACATTATTGACACATTCCTGGGGTCAGATACATGACATGATCACACTGACAGAACCACAGGCACATAGACACAGGCAACAGAGCATGCACAATGTCGGCACTAGTACAGTGTATATCCACCTTTCGCAGCAATGCAGGCTGCTATTCTCCCATGGAGACGATCGTAGAGATGCTGGATGTAGTCCTGTGGAACGGCTTGCCATGCCATTTCCACCTGGCGCCTCAGTTGGACCAGCGTTCGTGCTGGACGTGCAGACCGCGTGAGACGACGCTTCATCCAGTCCCAAACATGCTCAATGGGGGACAGATCCGGAGATCTTGCTGGCCAGGGTAGTTGACTTACACCTTCTAGAGCACGTTGGGTGGCATGGGATACATGCGGACGTGCATTGTCCTGTTGGAACAGCAAGTTCCCTTGCCGGTCTAGGAATGGTAGAACGATGGGTTCGATGACGGTTTGGATGTACCGTGCACTATTCAGTGTCCCCTCGACGATCACCAGTGGTGTACGGCCAGTGTAGGAGATCGCTCCCCACACCATGATGCCGGGTGTTGGCCCTGTGTGCCTCGGTCGTATGCAGTCCTGATTGTGGCGCTCACCTGCACGGCGCCAAACACGCATACGACCATCATTGGCACCAAGGCAGAAGCGACTCTCATCGCTGAAGACGACACGTCTCCATTCGTCCCTCCATTCACGCCTGTCGCGACACCACTGGAGGCGGGCTGCACGATGTTGGGGCGTGAGCGGAAGACGGCCTAACGGTGTGCGTGACCGTAGCCCAGCTTCATGGAGACGGTTGCGAATGGTCCTCGCCGATACCCCAGGAGCAACAGTGTCCCTAATTTGCTGGGAAGTGGCGGTGCGGTCCCCTACGGCACTGCGTAGGATCCTACGGTCTTGGCGTGCATCCGTGCGTCGCTGTGGTGCGGTCCCAGGTCGACGGGCACGTGCACCTTCCGCCGACCACTGGCGACAACATCGATGTACTGTGGAGACCTCACGCCCCACGTGTTGAGCAATTCGGCGGTACGTCCACCCGGCCTCCCGCATGCCCACTATACGCCCTCGCTCAAAGTCCGTCAACTGCACATACGGTTCACGTCCACGCTGTCGCGGCATGCTACCAGTGTTAAAGACTGCGATGGAGCTCCGTATGCCACGGCAAACTGGCTGACACTGACGGCGGCGGTGCACAAATGCTGCGCAGCTAGCGCCATTCGACGGCCAACACCGCGGTTCCTGGTGTGTCCGCTGTGCCGTGCGTGTGATCATTGCTTGTACAGCCCTCTCGCAGTGTCCGGAGCAAGTATGGTGGGTCTGACACACCGGTGTCAATGTGTTCTTTTTTCCATTTCCAGGAGTGTATGTGTCTGCTGCTGCAGATCTTTCCGCCTAAAGCTCGTTGCAGCGCCAAGCTAAATATCCACGGATTCTTAGCGGACAACCCACCAACCGGTCCATTTCTGAAATACGTAATTTGCTCCTCTATTTCTTGTAGTACATATGAAATTTGATCTTTATCTAACTATTTAATCTCTTCCTACAGCATTACAATTCAAACTGCTCCAGTTCCTTCTTAACTCGTCTCGTTTCTGCACAATTATTTGCTCCTACTTTGCGACTAAGCGCAGTGTCGCAGTATTCAAGACAATGCTCTCGAATATTGGAGTAATGGTTCCAAATTCACATCCATCCATTTTTTTAAATTTATTGGCTTTTGGGACGTTCACATACGGTTACCTCCTAAGCGTAACATCAATTATGACGATACGGACGTAAGGGCAACATAACACCCAGTCCCTGAGCGGAGATAATCTTTGTCCCGGCCGGGAATCGAACCCAAGTACCTTTGGTTAGCAATCCGCTTCGCTGACCTCGCAGCTACCGAGGCGGACCACCTATCAATTCATCCTTCCACCTAGATTTAGATTTTGTGTTATTTTCCTGAAACGCATCACAAAAATGCGAGCACGTTTCTTTTGAAACGGATATCTCGTGCTTCATCTCTAACGACCTCGACATAAACAAGCGGTAAGATAACAGCGCTCCTTTCTTACTCCAAGGCGCACAAAATTTTAAACACTGATTCTGAATTTTGCGTGAGTATTTGGTAACAAGAAATCGTTTCAGCTGAAGAAAGCTCTCGTTTATCTTGTGCAATTTTACTTTCTGGATCGTTCAAATTTTCCACTTATCCTTCCCATTATTTCTATTTTGCATGTCGTCAAACTTCTTTGCATTATTATACGTCACCTTTGTATGTACATTTATCTCAGTCCAAATCCAGTCCATATCCAGTCCAGTCATTGTGTAAGTCTTCCTTGCATTCGCCGAGAAGGACCAAATGTTCATGACTTCTTAGTGAATACTTCTAGAGTGAAAGGGGCGACTGGTTCTCGTTTTGCTCTACTTTCTTCAAAAAGTCATCTTCTGTCAGAGCTACGACCTAAATATTCATTCCGGAGGATGAATTCATGCAGTGAAATGACCTAGCTTGACTGGCTGTAAGTTCTGACGGGTTTAGTAAAGAAGCCTCCATAATTCTGAGCAAATAATATTATTTTCGCCTTCTATATTTTTTTCACTTTTAAATTTGCTCTTTCAAGTTACATTCCGAAATGTGTTAACAGTCGGAATTGCGTGTCACGGTGAAGCCAAATAATATTTTTAATATGACAGATATCTAGTCTCTTTTACCCAGTTACCGACACATAGCAGTAGATTGTATGTAGGCGTTATAATGCAGCACGCCGGAGTTTCAACTGTCTTTTATCACAATCTTTGCAGTGGAACTGTTCTGTGAGAAATTGTGCTTGATCTGTGCTCATCATATTTATAACAGATCGCTGGTAACACCTGGCAGAGAACTGCCCAAGACCGTCCCACTTGGAGAAGACTGCTGAAAGCCTACCTGAATCCACGACTCGAAGAGGCCACATCATTTAATGATTGAATTGGCTGATGATGATGATGATGATGATGATGCATTGCATTTCCGGTGATTCCCAGTTAATTTTAGCGAACAAGGCAACAAAGTATGCAAATGTGTAACTCATGACTTTTCTCTTTTACTTTTTTACATTTTTATCATCTTTCATTGCACAAGTCAATCTACAATTGCATAACAGGTCGGAAAGTGCCTTTTTTCAGTGGAAGTCACTTTACGCCCTTATTCTTCAATTTCACTTATCAAAGCAAACTTGTCCATCTCTTCAGCAAGTAATGAAATTGCTTCGGAAAATGTGAGACAGCATTTCGAATCCACTCTACATGTCCGGGTGTTCAACAGAATGGATTTTAACAGATCTACTGGTTGTCTTTCAAGTGCGACCTGCAACTTCAATTGATCTCTTCTTAAGTGCCAGAAAATTTCACATCTCTATTGACTAAAGAACATCTCAATAATCGTTTAGCTTTCCAGATTGCCGTTTTAAAGGAATAATAGCGTTAAGGCTGCAGTGGAACTGTAGAATTCTTATTCGTCAAGTTTCCGTGCATAGTCGTGACAGCTTGCTTCGCCCTCAATCGTATAGATATTTAGTTTATTTATTCTCCCGTATTAACTATTAATATTGTTAAAGAATTGTTGTTATGTTAAGGAAAATGCTAGACTACGTAAACATCCAAATAGGTGTTATGTTGTTTTAGTTAAGAGATAGGCTGGTGGAAGGTGGAAACATAAAGTTTTTTGGAATGTTCACGCATTCGGACAGATATTTGCATAAAAATCCATCATTCGCGACGAAAGAGAGGTGTCATTAAAAGGCCGCGCGGTTAGAGGCGTCATGTCACTAATTGCGCGGGCCCTCCCGCCGGAGATTCGTTCAAAATGGTTCAAATGGCTCTAAGCTCTATGGGACTTAACATCTGAGGTCATAAGTCCCCTAGACTTAGAACTACTTAAACCTAACTAACCTACGGACATCACACACATCCGTGTTCGAGGCAGGATTCGAACCTGAGACCGTAGCAGCAGCGCGGCTCCGAACTGAAGCGCCGGAGGTTCGAGTCCTCCCTCGGGCATGGGGGTCTTTAGCGTAAGTTAGTTTAAGTTGTGTGTAAGTCTACGGACCGATGACCTTAGCAATTTGGTCCCTTAGAAATTCACACACATTTGAACATTCGTCATTAAAATTCTTATTGACAGAGACATAAGAATTTCTATGCTTGAATAAGTGATCCGAATTAAAGCATCTGAAGCAGGACCTCGACAAAAATGACTATTCAAGAAAAGATGAAAACAATGTTCTACGACCAAATAACAGCAGGACAGAGGGCAACGACAAAACACAGCCATGAATTACACAGTTTCTCTCTCCTTTATCGAAAAAGTAACCGATAAGATTGCAAAGGCATTACAGAAACATAACATTAGACCAGTTTTTAGACCAACTAGGAAAATTTATCAAGCACTTCGATCTGTAAAGTATAAACGCCCTCCTCCGTAAGCAAGTGAAGCTCAACATTGGAACTACCAAGTGCTACGTGAATACACGGCTGAAGGAACGTGCGAGTCTTTGCCGATCAGGGAGAATAGCTATAGCAGAGCAAATCGTGAAGTTTTCCGAAACTACAGTTTCATCTACAACTACGAACTGCTATGCACAGCTGTTCACAGAAACCATGGAGATGATTTTGACAGGAAAGAAGTAGCAGTGAAACTTAGTGATATATCAACAGTGACTCTAGGTAATCGATAGATAAGTTTTTTCTTTGAGAGACAACAAACGATAATACGGCCATGCTCATTTTTTTAATACAGTATTTACATCGCTTTCCGGCGACCGACCTATCACTCGGCAATACTCAGAGGAACAAGGAGCACATCTGAAGAAATCCAGCGCAGCTCTGTAAGAAACCTTGGGAATGGAAAAATTTCATGGACCACGGCCATACAACCTGGAAGACTAACCAGCAACTAAGGCGACCTGTCATGAAAGCTTTCACTGCATGTTTTTTCAGAATATTCTACGGCCATACAACCTGGAAGACTAACCAGCAACTAAGACGACATGTCATGAAAGCCTTCACTGCATGTTTTTTCAGAATATTCTACACCGACGCACAAAGATTTTGCTAATTTCACCCTGAAATAAAGATTTTTATCACTGAATCCTGCCACATTTAGCGTACATGTAGCAAGCAGGAGAAGGCTTTTTACCAACACAGGTCATTCTTTACGTGTTTTGTCCGCGACTCGACACGAATGGAAGCTCACATAACAAGTCTCAAAATCTTAGTTCTTTCATTTGGAAATTACAGTATACATCAGCAGGCCGTCGACGCCTTCTGGTGAACTGCAGGCTAACGTGCGACTTCCCCACTACAAGCCTAACTTGGGCCATCCGTCTTGTGTAGCGCGACGGTATTTGTGTGTTGACAGTGACTCAGGCGATTCATCGTTGACTGGTTGATTACCTGGCGTCGCTCAGTTACTGATTTATCCCAATTTTATAAATCATTAGATAGCAGACGGTGTGAAATCTCTCAACAGTGTAAATAAAAGTGTCTGGTTTTAAAAGAATTAAACCCGGCGTAGATTATAATGAAAATTCTTTCACAGATTTTCTTCAAAGTTAATTTAACAGAAAACTGGAGTATATACAATACTTTTACTCTCATCTCCTAGTACGAGAATAAATAAATTCGTCGGTGAGCCTACCCGTGAGCTAGCAACACACGCACTGCACACACACAACCAGAGGTGTCTTAATAGTTTATTTTCCAGCAGTTAAACCGTGTAGGTACTAAGTTTCGTTGAAATAACTGAGGCGTTTCACAGTTGTACTTACATATCACCACTTTCCCATCCTCACACATATAGGCCTTTTAAGGATTGTCTAACTCCCACGAGAATTTCTCCTGGTGTAAGTCGTAAGTGTACAAAACCTTGATGAAATTGTACCAGGCGTTCCAGAGCTGGAAAAAGCACGCATGAGCCAACAGTCTCTCACACACACATACACTACACGCACATACATACGCACGCACAAGCGCGCCTTTATTTGTGTTGTTGCAGCATTCCACTCTAGTCTATCCTGTGCAGTCCTCTTCATCTCTGTACAACTGCTGCAGTACACACCGATTTGAATCTGCTTACTGTATTCAAGCCTTGTTTTTCCACTAAAAGTTTTTGCTCTCTACACTTTCTCCATAAACAAACTTTTCTTCTACAAGTATAATATATTTAAATGTTATAGCGGATATTTTTCTTGCGTATTTTATTGGGTTTTCATGTGCTTTGAATTGCATTCTAGCCACAACAACCACCAATAACTTATTGTTTTCTTCATTATTTTATTGTGGTTTTAATTCTCTGAGTATCTGACGCTACCAGAGAGTAAATAAAGAAATATTTCGTTTCCTCTTGAAGAAGTCTGAGTAGTATGGTAACTTTTGCACGCCTAAAGAAAATTCTAGCTAGGTTTCTGCTTAAAATGAACAAAGGTCGCATCCAATCGACATCTGAACGTCAGAAGGAAGGATTTTTGAACACACCATATCGTATTTTTTCTGTTTTCCGAAAAGCAAAATCGGATGAATGGACAAGTATCTGAACCCGACTTCCTTCGGATACGATTCTTGTGTTACACCTTCCGTTAGAGATGACTAGGGAGGACTTCATAATCATGTATTTGTGTTGCTAGATGGCTAAACTGTGGGAATTTAACGGTCAGTGAAGATAAGGGGACAGAAAATGTACAGTATCACAAGGTGACGTAACGGTTTGAGGAATTATCTTCTTTTATATGCGAACATTTTAGGTGAGGCTCTACCATTACTGTTATTGATACCGAATGAAACAACAAGTTTATTGTTACAAAACACTTTCTTTATACCCACAACGTTTTTCAAAGGTTTAAACCTCCATCATCAGATGGATTTACAATTGTTAGTACGACATACGTGTGATGTGTTACGACTTTGGGGCACTTCCTCCAGTTGTGACACGTTCCTTTGTCTGTCGTAATACATCACATGTAAACTGTCATACTTTGTAAACAAAGATGGTATCCAGATACACACCATATTTGTTCAGAGAATTCGACAGTTTATATGTGGTGTATTACGAGAAGCTCATGAGCACTGTCTCAGTGCCACGGATTACCGTAACATCGTAAACCAACACACACATGTCGTACCAAAACACGTAAATCCACCTGATGATGGAAGTTTAAACTTTTGAAACGCATTGTTAACACAAATATAAACAGAGTCTAGTAACAGTAAACCTGCTGTTTCGTTCGAATAATCTTTCTGTTCTATCTAACAAGGTGCTGTAAAGTTACCAGATAACACATACCTCAACTACATAGTCTATAAATTCAACATCCCACTGATGCATTAGATTCAAAAACCTCTAGTTTAGTAAGTAGGAAAGTATTAAATATGTGTTCAGAAATATTACAGGGGAATGTTTCGAAACAGGACAATTTTCTTTTTATGAGATTCTTAAAGCACTTATACTCTAGTCAGGTTGTAAAACGATTGAATTATGACTAGCGTAAGGAAAACAACAAAAACATGTGCGAAATTACAGCTCTTTATGACTACATCGCTTTTATCGCAATCCATTCGCTCGTGAACAAAAGAGTGAATGACAAATTACACCATCCACTGTTCATAACTTTCGGTGTATATATGCAGATGAAGACGGTTATTGGTTATTACTAAAGCTCACGTAAGCTCAACCGAATAATTCCAAATGATGAGTATTAGCGATTTGTTTTCTTAACTACTCGCGCTTTTAGAGAAAGCCGTTGGGAAAGAATATGCTAACACCATCCCTGTCGTAAAAAATTACCGTGTTCCGCTGTGAACTTTATTCGTTAACAGGAGATGAAAATATCACAAGCAGCCTTGTTCTTTAGGAACAATATTTTTTCTAAATTCCAGGAAACACGGATATTTTATTTTTCAGAATGTGTTTACCCTGCCGCATAAACATCCAGTTCATTTGCAATTCCCGAGACTATAATAAGAATTTATGTATCCTGAAACACAAACTTCTCAATGCAGTGTGCGCAATAAAAGAAAATGAGTAAAACAACACAAGATATGTGTTTCGTGAGACGACTAGCGGTTAGAGCCGTTTCGGCGTTGACATCGGCGACAGTAACTGAAGAATTCCACAAAGCAGTGGGGTTTAGATATCTGTTTGGTATTAACCATTTGGTTTTCTATTGTTTCCCGTAACACTCAGCGGTGAATAGTGCAATATTACCTTAAGCAAGGCAACAGTCGATTCACTTTCTCATCCGTACTCACTCCAAAATTCATCTTCCTGTCTAATGGCATTGACACGGACAGGATTTTAGAGTCCCTCATTTTCCACTAAATAGTGGTAGTAAGGAAAGACCCATCTTTCCGACGGCAGCTATATTTTATTCTGGGAAATCGAAACAGGACAAGCACTTTTCGTTAGTAACAATATTCAGTGTGTCCCTGTTGACAATCATTTTGAGAAATGACAGAAATGTGCATCTGTTCCAAAAATAATTCATAGGCCTATATAGATTTCTGCTCTATTCCGATCTTCTCACAAGATGGACACTTGTTGATACTTGTTCTCGATGTGAAATGACTATATTTAGTTAATTATTTTTGGTTTTTAAGTTTTCAGGTTACAAATTTTCAGTAGTAAATATGTGCAAATGCTTACGTTACACTGTTACCGCTAACGTTGTAAACGTACGACATACATATTCTCCACTAGTGGGAATATGCCGAATTTAAACGATCGCCTGTGTAATGAAAGAGCTAATTGAAGCTTCACTTGAAGAAGTTACAAATAGTTACACAAACACAATTGTAAAACATTCAATTGTGGTTTTATAGCACGCAAGATATTAAGAGGAGGGACGTTTTGAGCAAAGTTAATAGGCAGACAATATTGAAACCACGAGTAACTAGCAAAAAACTAATGTTCGTGAAATGTGTCCTAAGCAGCGTAACTCTCGATATGGTTACGAGAGGTTTTTAAGACTGCTAACAATCACAAAATTTGTTGACAACTTAAGTTATTTGATTAGCAACATGTTTCGAAATTATACATCATCAGGCTACAGCGGCAGTACAAAAACATTCAACAGAAGTGCACATAGATATTACAATACTTGTACAGTATTGGCATGTGCTATGGTCATATTCGTGACGTTGCTGCATTCTTATTAAATGTTCAGGTACATCCATTTATGTGGCTCTTTTGAACTCGTTAGCCATTGTTCACAAACTTCTAAAAGTAACTTGAAACACGATCACAAACAACTCAACAGTGCAGAAAAACAAGATGGCGAGAAAGAATCCAGTCGCGGTTGCGTAACGGTCAATTTGGTTTTATATCGCTTCAGTATGGTTCTTCCATCAAACGATCATGTCTTACTGATTAAAGCTGAAACTGACAAAACACTTCCCACTCCACATATACCGGAAGCTTAGTTTTTAAAGTGCTATTTTCCTTACGGAAAGCTCGTATGGTGATTTTTTTTTCTCTTCTGTCAACTCGTAGATCTTCTGTTGGGCCGGCGTACGTGGCCGAGCGGTTCTGGGCGCTTCAGTCTGGAACTGCGCGACCGCTACGGTCGCAGGTTCGTATCCTGCCTCGGGCATGGATGTGTGTGATGTCCTCAGGTTAGTTAGGTTTAAGTACTTCTAAGTTCTAGGGAACTGATGACCTCAGATGTTAAGTCCCATAGTGCTCAGAGCCATTTGAACCATTTTTTTCTTCTGTTGGTCCTCTAGTTGTTGCCTTCAAGTGCCATAAATACAAAAATTCATCAGCTGGTTCCATGACTTCATCAGTGTGCACTGTTTCTTTTTCGATATGTTGACTAAATATTATCTTCTACCATTCGTGATAGAAGTTCACGCGCACTAGAGAAGTACCATGCTCTTCACACAACGTAGTTAGTTTAGATGGGCTCCACTAACACTCTTATTAGTTCTCTCCGTTGAGTGGTCTTATGAATTCCTTGCGATTGCCTACAGTGGATATGTTCTGCTTTCTCTGGCCTGTATCTCGTATTCAACGAGGCGGGATGTTAATCTGTATTTGGCAATGTTTGTGGTATGGGGTGGTCGGACTTCCTTACTGTCGCCACTTTTGTATCCCGCCTGGAATGCGGTGCGTGGGTCTGCTCCTGGAAATTGAAGGGTAGGCCGAAAGTAGGAAGCTAGGAGGAGCAGGTGAGGTAGAACTCTCGGTTCTGCAATTAAAGTAAAAGTGGTTTTACTATACCACAACAAAATAATAACGTGACTACATAACTTTGCACTGAGGAGCACGTACGTGCGAAGCAAGCTAACATAGCCAAAATCTGTAGTGGCTTACCCACTATGAAAATGAAACGATGTTGGTTGGTCGTCTGCTAGTGATCACATGGGCTGGATCTGGAGCGGCGTCGTAGAGCTGCAGAGCGCCGGCTAGAGGGCACTGTCGTCGGCGAATATCTTCCGCTCTCGTAGTGCCAACCTAAGAACTTGTACCTACGCGGTGGAATCGTAGCTATCGATACCACAGCCACCCCTTCCCCGTCTGTAAACTGTATACCTCATCTGTTTGCGACAGGTGTTGTTCATGTGACAGTGTAAGAACGTTGGCGTAATGTTTGCGAATCACGTAGCCGAGACGGGACGTAGGTACCAACCCGGCATTCACCTAGCTGGATGTGGGAAATCGCCTAAAAACCACATCCCCGCTGGCAGGCACACCAGCTCTTGTTAATCCACTAAGCAGATTTGATCTGGGGCAAGCTCCCTCCCATAATCCTGGGAGCGGCGTGCTAATCAACAATGGATGTGGTCATAAGAAATCTGCTTACCTCATTTCTCTTTCAGTTCTGAATCCTGTTCAAGTCTGACTTAAGCATGCTGACTGATTCCTCCTTCGCTACTTGGTAGAACAACATAATATTTGTGAACGAAACGCACAAATTTTACAAAATTGTGGATCAAATCAAACTATGTGGCTCCAGAGACTATAAAAAGTCTCAAACTTCCATGATGCACTGTATATGTGCAGACTGAAGCGACGAATGAAAATTTTGCAAAGGCTAGGATTCGAACCCAGGTCGGTAGCCCACTAGGCAGGTGTGCTAACCACTACGTCACCCTGGCACAGTAGCTTTGCACAACTGTACGGACTACCCTAGCACGCCTCCCTCCCCAATCCAAACTCCCATTCACGCCTCATCACACTTGGTATTTTCCAAAAACTGGAAGAGCATTGCAGAGGCTTTTCAGCTGTATTGGAATAGCGTCTCAGTATCGAATGAACAGATGCTTTAATAAAATGAAATTACGTGGTTCGAGAGATCTTATCAAGTCTGGGGAGAATACCAAATGGCTGAGACGCGAATTGGAATATTGACTGAGGAGGGGGGCGTGGTGGGGTAGTAACTGCAGTTATGCAAAGCCGCTGTGCCACGGTGGCGTAGTGGTTAGCGCATCTGCCTAGGGAGCAGGAGATACAGGTTCGAATCCTGGCCTTAGGACAAATTTTCATTTGCCGCTTCTCTCTGCACATATACATCAAAATTGTGAATGTGGTACCATACTAATTTATTCAGTTAACTATAGATATAATCAGTTATAGTATGATCATTATCTCTTAATCAGAAATCGATTAAATAAATTAATTAAATAAATCAACTAATGCTGTAAACGTACACAGTTCTGTGTTAATTATTTTTTTGAGATTGTCTATTTAATTAAAATTTTTATAAACGCTGTTAGATTGTATTTTTATTTTTTATTTTTTGCCAAATGTACTTCGCCCCTTATACTTAGTGTAATTCGGTAGTTACGTTGTCTCCCTCCATACACAAGCCGCCCCCCCCCCCCCCCCCACACACACACAGTTTTCTAGACGTTCAGCCTTGACGTTTTCTGGTATGTTACCTTTACATTTATTTATTGTTTAACATTTTCAATTATATTATCATTGGACAGTCAAAGATGACTGTTTTAGCATCTCATTGTCCATGTGTAATATCTTCTTCAACGTTGTTCAACAATGCTGTATCCTTCTTTATGACAACAGTCAGTTATAGTCTGATGATAGTGTTCTAAGCCCAAAACTGGTTAAAAAGATAAATTAACATTGCTATTCATTTATCAGTATAAGTTGTTCTACTAAGCAGCGACGAAATAACCTGTTCTCATGTGGGCCGGTGCGTCGTATTTGTCATATAGGGACATTATATATCATGTTATGAGACCAAAGAAGATGCTGTGTTTAATTACATTGTTTAATACTATAGGCTTATTTCTGCGTGATTGCCATCATCAGGTTATATCGTGTTCCCTTGATACCGATGTGACATAGATGTCTCAGTTGCTATCACACTACTGGGTAACTTTGCTCATTTTATCTTGTTGGAGCTATAGTGGATGCTAAACTTTTGTTGGAGCAGTCATTTGTGTAGTTGTCGAATTATGAAAGTTTATTTCATAATGGCATTTCGTGACAGCTGTATTCACAGATTAAAACTGTGTGCCGGACCGAGACTCGAACTCGGGACCTTTGCCTTTCGCGGGCACCAGCCCACGAAAGGCAAAGGTCATGAGTTCGAGTCTCGGTGCGGCACACAGTTTTAACCTGCCAGGAAGTTTCATATAAGCGTACACTCTGCTGCAGAGTGAAAATCTCATTCATAGCTGCATTGACAGTTGGGCCAGCTATGTGATCTTTCTGGACGAACATCGCTGATCCAGCTGTCAGTGTACCTGTCACGAAATGTCATTATGAAATAAACTTTCATAATTCGACAACTACACAAATAACTGCTGCAACAAAAGTTTAGCATCTACAATAGCTTCAACAAGTTAAACGGAGCAAAGTTACCCTGTAGTGTGACAGCAACTGAGACATCTATGTCACATGGGTATCAAGAGCACAGGATGTAACTTGATGATGGCAATCACGCAGAAATAAGCCTATAGTATTAAACAATATATTCAAATACAGCAGCGTCTTTGGTGTCATAAGATGATATACAACGTGCTTATATAACAGAATACTGGGGTAACAAAAATGTGATAGATGCGAGGTAACAGAGATGCTCTTTCCTCTTTAGTTGCGACTGTGTTACTCGCGCAGTATAAAGTAATAAACTAACAGTTCGTTAGCAGTTGCAAACGTTATGACCCTATTTATGCATCCTGGGAACGCGAAACAGATTCCGCAGTGGCATGTGTGCGGAAAGTTGAAGAGGAAGTAACGGCAACATTTTTATTTATGGACAACTTTAACAGTTAGATTTAATTCCGTGTTCGGAATCAATGACACGAAACGGGGGAGTTCGTCCACTAAGATCACAACGAGAGCTCCGAATGGAAAATGTTAACGAAGTTCGTTACTCGAGACAAAGACAAGTGTTATGGAGTTGGAGACAGGGATGCCAAGTGTTCACGAGGTACTTCGTGATGAGGCGGCCTGCGCTCTCGGATAAGCATCTTCCTTCCCGACGGGCGCCGCTCTTCCGGCTCTAATTGATAGAACTGCTCGCTATGTGAGCAGAATGGAGTATTTGTCAGGCGGGGCGGCGACGCAAGCTGCGACGGCGACGGCTCTCCATGCGGCTCACGCAGGGTCGTAGAACGCGCATCCCGGCAGCAGCAGCAGACCGGCGGCCGTGTATTCCGTAACGACCTTCACGCCACTCGCTTTCGAAATGCGCGCCGCCCTGTTCCGGCCGTTACGGCGAGAGCGCACCCGTCGCCCCCGCGGCGAGGCGATATTTTTGCGGACCGAGTGTCCGGCGCCGTGAAGAACGCTCGCGTGTTTATTTTAATGGCTCATTTATGGCCGGGTTCGCTGATGCGGTGCCGCTCCGAGCGCGCCCTGTCCGGCGGCTGGGCGGAGGTGGAGCGAGTGGGAAAGGAGGGAGGGCAAAAAGGTACAAATGGTGCCGGGTGCAGGTGGCGTCGCGGCGTTCTTTATGCGGGGGCGGCGTCGCGGGGGCGGCGTCGCTTGTCCGCCGCCGCTCGGCTCTCCGGCGACGCGTCGGCCCTGCCGGCCTCTAGGGTCCTCGTGCGGTTGTGGCGACCCTCGGGCGCGGATTAGTTTGAAATATGCCGCCAGGTGCGAAAGTGCCATTCCGGGCACTCGACCGTCGACGCCCTGACGCCGCGCCGTCGAGTACGCCTCCCTGCCGGGTGGCTTCCACTAGCAAGTCGCGCAGCGGCAGATGAATACCCGGAAGAGCCACATTAAACATGGCCACCTGCCGTTTGCAGCAGCGTACACGGCAGCTGCACAAGCTGGAAGCTCTTCCGATGTGGCTGCATCTTTCCTTAGTCCTAAGTAATGATCTATCATGAGCATTCCCCTACGATATTCTATGCCACCTGCGTCAGGTGGTGCTGAGGCCGCGTAGAACTACCCACACGCGGTGAAGTTAGTGCACGAGACAACGCGCTTTGCATAACGCGCTAGACATAAGCACACCGGGCAAAAAAACTGTATATGTTGTGTCTGTTCTTACGGATATCTCCAAAAGAAAGGCACCACACACACACACAAAATATATATATATATATATATATATATATATATATATATATATATATATATATATATATAAAATTTTGCATCACCTCAGTTCTACACCTACATCTACATGTACATTTATACTCCGCAAGCCACCCAACGGTGTGTGGCGGAGGGCACTTTACGTGCCACTGTCATTACCTCCCTTTCCTGTTCCAGTCGCATATGGTTCGCGGGAAGAACGACTGTCTGAAAGCCTCCGTGCGCGCTCTAATCCCTCTAATTTTACATTCGTGATCTCCTCGGGAGGTATAAGTAGGGGGAAGCAATATATTCGACACCTCACCCAGAAACGCACCCTCTCGAAACCTGGACAGCAAGCTACACCGCAATGCGGAGCGCCTCTCTTGCAGAGTCTGCCACTTGAGTTTGCTAAACATATCCGTAACGCTATCACGCTTACCAAATAACCCTGTGACGAAACGCGCCGCTCTTCTTTGGATCTTCTCTATCTCCTCTGTCAACCCGACCTGGTACGGATCCCACACTGATGAGCAATACTCAAGTATAGGTCGAACGAGTGTTTTGTAAGCCACCTCCTTTGTTGATGGACTACATTTTCTAAGGACTCACCCAATGAATCTCAACCTGGCACCCGCCTTATCAACAATTAATTTTATATGATCATTCCACTTCAAATCGTTCCGTAAGCATACTCCCAGATAATTTACAGAGGTAACTGCTGCCAGTGTTTGTTCCGCTATCATATAATCATACAATAAAGGATCCTTCTTTCTATGTATTCGCATTACATTACATTCGTCTATGTTAAGGGTCAGTTGCCACTCCCTGCACCAAGTGCCTATCCGCTGCAGATCTTCCTGCAATTTTCTAATGCTGCAACTTCTCTGTATACTACAGGATCATCCGCGAAAAGCCGCATGGAACTTTCGACACTATCAACTAGGTTATTTATATATATTGTGAAAGGCAATGGTCCCATAGCACTCCCCTGTGGCACGCCAGAGGTTACTTTAACGTCTGTAGACGTGTCTCCATTGAGAACCACATGCTGTGTTCTGTTTGCTAAAAACTCTTCAATCCAGCCACCGAGAGTTCCGGAACCTGCTCAGAAAATTGGAATAGAGATCAACATAAACATAAACATTGCTCATATTCCTCATGAAAACCACACATTGCATGTTGTACCACAATACAGCGAGACCTTCAGAGGTGGTGGTTCAGATTGTTGTACACACCAGTACCTCTAATACCCAGTAGCACGTCCTCTTTCATTGAAGCATGCCTGTATTCGTCGTGCCATTCGATCCACGAGATCATCAAGGCACTGTTGGTCCATATTGTTGCACTCCTCAACGGCGATTCGGCGTAGAAAAATGGTTCAAATGGCTCTGAGCACTATGGGACTCAACTGCTGAGGTCATAAGTCCCCTAGAACTTAGAACTACTTAAACCTAACTAACCTAAGGACAACACACACATCCATGCCCGAGGCAGGATTCGAACCTGCGACCGTAGCGGTCGCGCGGTTCCAGACTGTAGCGCCAGAACCGCTCGGCCACCAGCGGCCGGCCTCGGCGTAGATCACTTAGAGTTGTTGGTGGGTCACGCCGTACATAAACAGCCCTTTGCAATCTATCCCAGACATGTTCGATAAGGTTCATGTCTGGAGAAGATACTGGTCACTCTACTCGAGCGATGTCGTTATCCTGAAGGAAGTCATTCACAAGATGTGCATGATGGGGGCGGGAAATGTGGTCCATGAAGACGAATGCCTCGCCAATATGCTGCCGATATGGTTGCTCTATCGGTCAGAGGATGGCATTCACGTATCGTACAGCCGATACGGCGCCTTCCATGACCACCAGCGTCGTACGTCGGCCCCACATAAGGCAACGCCAAAACAGCAGGGAACCTCCACCTTGCTACACTTGCTGGACAGTGCGTCTGAGGCGTTCAGCCTGATCAGGTTGCCTCCAAACATGTGTCCGACGATTGTTTGGTTGAAGGCATATGCGACACTCGTCGGTGAAGAGAAGGTGATGCCAGTCCTGACCAGTCCATTCGGCATGCTGTTGGGCCCATCTGTACCGCGCTGCATGGTGTCGTGGTTGCAAAGATGGACTTCGCCATGGACGTCGGGAGCGAAGTTGCGCATCATGCAGCCTATTGCGCACAGTTTGAATCGTAACACGACATCCTGTGGCTGCACGAAAAGCATTGTTCAACATGGTAGCTTAGCTGTCAAGGTTCCTCAGAGCCATAATCCGTAGGTAGCGGTGATCCACTGCAGTAGTAACCGTTGGGCAGCTTGAGCGAGGCATATCATCGACACTTCCTGTCTCTCTGCATGTCATACATGTCCGAACAACATAGCTTTGGTCCACTCCGAGACGCCTGCACACTTCCCTTGTTGAGAGCCCTTCCTGGCACAAAGTAACAATGCGGATGTGATCGAACCGCGATACTGTCTAGGCATGGTTGAACTACAGACAACACGAACTGTGTACCTGACTGGAACTGATAGGCTGTCGGACCCCCTCCGTCTAATAGGCGTTGGTCAAGCATGGTTGTTTACATCTTTGGGCGGGTTTAGTGACATCTCTGAACAGTCAAAGGGACTGTGTCTATGATACAATATCCACAGTCAACGTCTATCTTCAGGAGTTCTGGGAACCGGAGTGATGTAAAACTGGAGTGATCATTGACATATGATATATATAATTATGGCGATGACGGTCAATGGCCCGCATCTCGTGGTCGTGCGGTAGCGTTCTCGCTTCCCACGCCCGGGTTCCCGGGTTCGATTCCCGGCGGGGTCAGGGATTTTCTCTGCCTCGTGATGGCTGGGTGTTGTGTGCTGTCCTTAGGTTAGTTAGGTTTAAGTAGTTCTAAGTTCTAGGGGACTTATGACCACAGCAGTTGAGTCCCATAGTGCTCAGAGCCATTTGAACCATTTTTTTGACGGTCAATGATCCCTCCAGTGCAGTTGCACACTACCCTCGAACTCTTACAGGAAACGGTGAGCTGTCGCATGTAACGAGGCTAACGAGCAGGGCCACACATCAGTAATGCGTGGTGTAAGTTGAGCATTTTCGTCTGATGGGAGGCGTGCTGGGGTAGTCCTTGCGGCTGTGGTGACATCTGTATCCGGATGGTGTACTGATGAGCACATATGCTTAGAAATAAGGAGGAGTCATGGGTACGAATGGCGGTCCGGCACAAATTTTTAACTTTCCCCATTGATATAAATCAGTACCCACTTGCAACTAATGTCTTCATTTCCTCTTTGTCAAAAAAAAAAAAAAAGACCTTCTGGAGATGACACCGCTTCTAGCTTTCACAATGGCCACGTCGCGGCCGGAAAGACAGAACAGAAGTTGTCTCAGGTATGCCATATCCAGCTGGAGGTACTCGTTGATGCTTAGATCCTGTACATCTATCAAATTGCAAGGATGTTGATCGCTGTGTGTTAATCAAAGCAGGAACATATGCGTGCAGTCTTGTGAATACAGCTGTTGTCATCATGGAGGAGTGCAGCGTTTGTACGATAATACTTTCTGTGTATATAAATTTCACGTGAATATCGTTATCGAGCAGAGTTATTTTTTGTACCCCATGAATGCCGGTAATTTCTCGTAGCACACAAATGGAATATAATTTAAACAAAAAGCTTCAAATTCGGTAGGTGAAGGGGAAGCAGTACTTCAAATGGACTTCATTTCGTTTTTCATGCCGCAAAGAATAGAAGGAGAGAGACCCGATCTGGGTTACACGAGAGTGTTGGCATCTGCTGTGAGTAAAGAGGACTCTATACAGAGGCCATGAGATGTCGACGCGAGGGACATCTGTGAGCGAGTGAGAAAACGCCAACGAGTTTTTTTTTAATCATTGACATAGCTTTAACTTATGTAAATTGATGGTGGAGGGGGGGGGGGAGAAACGGACGGAAAGGAAAGGGACTAATGATATGAGCTGCATCGGAACTTTATGCGGAATTAGCGGCAAGGAGTGAAAATGTGTGACGGATTGAGATCCAAACCCGGGATCTCATGCTTAATTTCTTTTCCTTCTTCACTTACCGTTTTATCGTTCGTTGCATTTTGTCAGTGTGGGCGCCGCATGACACCCTTTTAAGTTCAACGTTAATTTCTTGACTCAGTTTATTTATTACAGACGGCAGCCTTCCCACCGACCGAACACGCTGAGCTACTGTGCCGGCTAGGCAGTTGCGTTAACCACTGAGCTATCCGAACACAGTGTTTATGGCAAGTGCGTGGACTATCTCGGTACGATGCCCGGCCGACTCACACTCCCACCTAGCACCCTCTATCCGCAGTCCCCGTCCATTTACTCTATGCTCGCTGATTACAGATTCCCGCTGGAGATCGAACGAAATGTGCATCTGCACTGAAGATTATGGACTCATTGCCCATTGAGGAGAATCAGTTATATGAATGCGTGGTGTCTGAAATGAACAGAAATGAAATGTGCTGTCTCCTCTGAGATTATGCACACGAAGAAGGTTTTATTGTAAAATTTTAAGAAGGAAGAGCGCTGAGCATGAGAAACATCACGAGAAAATTTAAGTATGCTAATTAACTGGTGTCATAAAATAGAATGTAAGTAGACTTAATTTTCATTTCATTAATCAGATTGCTGGCGGTTTCTTTTCTTGTAAAGCTTGGATTAAAGCTTATTAGTTTTTAACACAAATCAGTACAAGAGAGTTTTGCTGATGACGTAAGAAAGCTGTAGTGAATTCGAATCCCACTGCACTCAGGTGGGACCGATTCTAAATTTATTTTCAGAAAGAAGCACAGCTCGACATCTCTTCACCGAGTAGGTAAGCTGAAAAGTCACTGCAGAGGGGTAATTCACATTATAGCAGTTGGCGTAATATTTTTCCCGTATGATTACAACAGCGAGAATGTGTACTAGCTCGATGGTTTTAATTAGACCTATACACTCCCTCTTTCGTACACAGGTAACAACTCTAGTCTCGCAGCGGATAATGTGTGAAGTGCAACGACATTTTCTCAGCTAATTGAGAAAGTACGTATTTATCTGCTATATACGGACTGCAGCCTATAAAAAATAAATAAAAAAAGTTTTCGCCACTGCAATGGTGAATACGAATTACCATATATCAGGCGAAATCTGTGTTTTAACTTTCTTTCATATAACATTACAACAGCAAACCCTCTTTATTTACTTCGGATTCAGGTCTTGGCTCAGGATACTGGCTATCGAATTTAAATGTACAGCACTCGAAATACACTACGTGATCGAAAGTATCCGGACACCTGGCTGAAAATGACTAAAGTTCGTGGCGCCCTCCATCAGTAATGCTGGAATTCAATAAGGTGTTGGCCCACCCTTAGCCTTTCTGACAGCCCCCACTCTCTAAGGCATACGTTCAATCACGTGCAGGAAGGTTTCTTGGGGAATGGAAGCCCATTCCTCACGGACTGCTGCACTGAGGAGAGGTATCGATGTCGGTCGGTGAGGCCTGGCACGAAGTCGGCGTACCAAAGCATACCAAAGGTGTACTGCAGGATTCAGGTCAGGACTCTGTGGAGGCCAGTCCATTACAGGGATGTTATTGTCGTGTAACCACTCGGCCACAGGCCTTGCATTATGAACAGGTGTTCGATCGTCTTGAAAGACGCAGTCACTGTCCCCGAATTGCTCTTCAATAGTGGTAAGCAAGAAGGTGCTTAAAACATCAATGTAGGCCTGTGCTGTGATAGTACCACGTAAGACAACAAGGGGTGCAAGTCCCCTTCATGAAAAACACGACCACACCATAACACAACTGCCTCCGAATTTTACTGTTGACACTACACACGCTGTTAGATGACGTTCACCGGGCATCCGCCATACCCACACCCTGCCATCGGATCGCCACATAGTGTACCGTGATCCGTCATTCCACACAACGTTTTTATACTGTTCAATCGTACAATATTTACGCTCCTTACACTAAGCGAGGCGTCGTTTGGCATTTACCGGGGTGACGTCTGGCTTATGAGCAGCCGCTCGTCCATGAAATCCAAGTTTTCTCAGCTCCCGCCTAACTGTCACAATACTTGCAGTGGATCCTGATGCAGTTTGGAATTTCTGTGTGATGGTCTGGATAAACGTCTGCCTATTACACATTATGACCCTCTTCAACTGTCGGCGGTCTCTGTCAGTCAACAGATGAGCGGCCTGTACGCTTTTGTGCTGCACGTGTCCCTTCACTACCACATCGGAAGCAGTGAACCTAGGGATGTTTAGGTGTGTGGAAATCTCGCGTAGACATAAGTGACACACAATCACCTGAAAACGTTGCTAAGTCCGTGAGTTCCGCGGAGCGCCCCATTCTGTTCTCTCACGATGTCTAATGACTACTGAGGTCGCTGATATGGAGTACCTGGCAGTAGGTGGCAGCACAACGGACCTAATATGAAAAACGTATGTTTTGGGGGGTGTCCGGATGCTTTTGATCACGTAGTGTAAGTCGTTCGCCTCACTGACTAAGTCCGATGCACACGGTCAGCCTGTTCACCGGCACGTTCACAGCATAATCACGATTAAGCGATTAAGATGTGGAAGGAAGGCCAAAGCTTGGTCACCAAGAACTGCGACCTAACTAACCATCCTGCTCACAAAGCGCGTTCAACGCCTCATTCAGTCATCGGTGTACATCGACGCCTTCTAAACTTTTCACGCTAATTAAGGCCATAGAAGCATGGTCTTTCCCGAATGTACTCATGACCAAAGAGCGATTCTACTAGTTACAGTCCAAATTCTTTTTCATCATCCCTTTTGCGTTCTTGTGGACGTATTTCCCTAGAAAGTTTAATTCCTCAACATAAATTTTTGTCTGTCTAAACGAGAAATGAAATACCAATTTTCATAGATTTAGATACATAGCTTTAAATTTTTGAATATAAATAAATATTTTCTTAAAAATTTTCATCTCCAAATTTACCGGCTTGGTGAATGAATTTCCAAAATCAGTGAAGCAAATATTTTTTATTTCTGATGGAGAAGCCAAATTTTCGCAGATTTAGCTTTAAAAATGCTTTCATAAATAAATATTTTCATAAATCGTATCTTCCCCTATTTCACCTCTTTAGGGGCAGAATTTCATTTCATCCCCTATTTCACATTTTTAGGGATTGCATTTCCAAAAACAATGAAACATTCATTTACTATTTGCAACCGAGAAGGCGAATACCAGTTTCCACAGATGTAGCTTTAATAATGATTTATTTTTTGAAAGAAACTTCCACACACTATCTCACCCCTAAAGAGGTTAACTTTCGAAAAATGCTGAAACAAGTATTTCTTTATTTTTCACCGAGAAACCAAATACCAGTTTTCGTAATTCTAGCTTCAAATTTGCCATAATAGCGACATATTTTCAAAAAAACATTTCTTCCCCTATTTCACCCCCTTGCATATCCACGTTTGCTCATCTAATCCTTTATTTCTTTGCTTGTAATACTACTCTCAGATCCATCATTTTAGTGAATCTCCCTACTTCCACATTGCCGAACTTAAGGTGCATTATTACCAAATAACAAGTACAATTAACTTAAATTCAATTAGTAATTAACTAATGTAAAATTAACTTAAATCCTTCACGATATAAAGGAACTGTTTTTAGTACAATAAAAGGTTAATAACATTTTGTGTCTTTTGAAAAATATCATCTACACTGAATCGCATTTTAACGTTAGTAACATGGAGGGCGTCTTCGAAACCTTGGGGACAGCCCGCAACCAGAAGTACTGGGGCTGATGCTGATTGGCCCCTTTTAGACGCTTCTGCTGGCTGGATGACGCCCACGACTGTATACTGAGATCACAGTACTTTGGACTGGTACCAGTGGATTGAATGTTTTTTTAATTATTAGCTATGTTTTACGACTGAATTTTGTCGTTGTTATTAACCAGTCATGATTTGCTTAGTCACTTCAAACATGTTCAGTCAGTATTCTCCGTTTCGCAGAAATAAGTCGCTGAATGGAAGATGGCAAAAAATGGTTCAAATGGCTCTGAGCACTATGGGACTTAACATCTGAGGTCATCAGACCCCTAGAACTTGGAACTATTTAAACCTAACTAATCTAAGGACATCACACACACCCATGCCCGAGGCAGGATTCGAACCTGCGACCGTAGCGGTCGCGCGGTTCCAGACTGAAGTGCCTAGAACCGCTCGGCCACAGTGGCCGGCCGAAGATGGCAGATAACCTACTCAAGCAATTCAGTACCTTCTAACTATGAAGAAAGCCCAAGAAGAAGAAGAAGAAGAAGAAGAAGACGAAGAAGAATATTCGCGCTTGTTACTTCATTGTTACAACTATAGCAGTAATATTTGAGTATTCCTTTTCTGCGGTAAAACTGAATTTCGCTTCACGTTTGTCCACTGCCGCCCTACCGATCGCGATAGCGCTGCTGTGGCACTTGGAGACTAGTTGTCCAAGAATTATGGACAAGTGATTGCAAAGATTATTACCCAAAAACAAAAAAAAAAAAAAAAAAAAAAATACGAGCGTGTAGGAATTTAAATTTTCAATAGTTTCTTTCTCGTGAAACTCTATCCAAGATCGCGAACCTGGTCAAGAAACAATCCGCAATATTGCAAGGTTCTTAAACTAGTAAAAACTATAGATTCTATAGAAAAATGTTAAATGAGAAAGTTATAGGGCTTAAAGATCTAGGGCATTGCTTTTTTATAAGTATCGATTGCTTCCTTACTTTTCGCGATACATCGAAAACCGTTAAAAATCGGGTTCTCTATTACCCGTTAACATTCACCTTCCCTAGTTATTTTCTGCACGTACTGCTCGCGGTGAGAAAAAAATACGTTGCTGTAAAAATTTAAAAAAATAACATTTTTTTGGATGGAGATTATAAAAAAGGCGCTCTCGGTGACTGGCTAGATCTTCTCAGCACGGTTATTTGCCGCCAATAGATATTTTTGCTATCTATTCTCGAGAAGGTCGTAGACTTATTTTTTACACTATTGGCCATTAAAATTGCTACACCAACAAGAAATGCAGATGATAAACAGGTATTCATTGGACAAATATACTATACTAGAACTGACATACGATTATATGGGTGTATAGATACTGAGAAATCAGTACCCAGAACAATCACCTCTGGCCGTAATAACGGCCTTAATACGCCTGGGCATTGAGTCAAACAGAGCTTGGATGGCGTGTACAGATACAGCTGCCCATGCAGTTTCAACACGATACCACAGTTCATCAAGAGTAGTGACTGGCGTATTGTGACGAGCCAGTTGCTCGGCCACCATTGACCAGACGTTTTCAGTTGGTGAGAGATCTGGAGAATGTGCTGGCCAGGGCAGCAGTCGAACATTTTCTGTATCCAGAAAGGCCCGTAAAGGACCTGCAACATGCGGTCGTGCATTATCCTGCTGAAATGTAGGGTTTCGCAGGTATCGAATGAAGTGTAGAGCCACGGGTCGTAACACATCTGAAATGTAACGTCCACTGTTCAAAGTGCCGTCAGTGCGAACAAGAGGTGACCGACACGTGTAACCATTGGCACCCCATACCATCACGCCGGGTGATGCGCCAGTATGGCGATCACGAATACATGCTTTCGATATGCGTTCACCACGATGTCGCCAAACACGGATGCGACCATCATGATTCTATAAACATAACCTGAATTCACCCGAAAAATGACGTTTTGCCATTCGTGCACCCAGGTTCTTCGTGGAGTACACCATCGCAGGCGCTCCTGTCTGTGATGCAGCGTCAATGGTAACCGCAGCCATCGTCTCCGAGCTGATAGTCCATGCTGCTGCAAACGTCGTCGAACTGTTCGTGCAGATGGTTGTTGGTCTTCCAAATGTCCCCATCTATTGACTCAGGGATCGAGACGTGCCTGCACGATCCGTTACAGTCATGCGGATAAGATGCCTGTCATCTCGACTGCTAGTGATACGAGGCCGTTGGGATCCAGCACGGTGTTCCGTATTACCCTCCGGAACCCACCGATTCCATTTTCTGCTAACAGTCATTGGATCACGACCAACGCGAGCAGCAATGTCACGATACGATAAACCGCAATCGCGATAGGCTACAATCCGACCTTAATCAAAGTCGGAAACATGATGGTACACATTTCTCGTCCTTACACGAGGCATCACAACAACGTTTCAGCAGGCAACGCCGGTCAACTGCTGTTTGTATATGAGAAATCGGTTGGAAACTTTGCTCTTGTCAGCACGTTGTAGGTGTCGCCACCGGCGCCGACCTTGTGTGAATGCTGTGAAAAGCTAATCATTTGCATATCACAACATCTTCTTCCTGCCGCTTAAATTTCGCATCTGTAGCATGTCACCTTCGTGGTGTAGCAATTTTAATGGCCAGTAGTGTAAATTCGTGAAAAAATGTCAATAATTTCTTTGTATAAAAGCTATTTTCATAAAATAAAAATTGAGGTACTTAAAAAACGTGCCCAATAAATGTACAAGTTTTTGAAAGTAATTTTTTTCTTTACAATCAATAAAATCGTAAAAAATATTTAATAGCATGTAGCAGAACTGTTTGCAAAGAAAATAATCCTATGACAGGTTCCGTAGGGCCACCTGCTGAGAAGATCTAGCCCATTATCGAGAACGCCATCTTTTAAAAATCGATATACAGTGGGGAAGAACCAGAAGAAACTGCTACACCTGCCTAATACCGCGTACGGCCCCCGCGAGCACGTAGAAGTGTCGCAACACAACGTGGCGTAGACTCGACTATTGTGTGAAGCAGTGCCGGAGGGAACTGACACCATGAATCCTGCAGGGCTGTCCATAAATCTGTAAGAGTACGAGGGGGCGGAGACCTCTTCTGAACAGCACGTTGCAAGGAATCCCAGATATGTTCAATAATGTTCATGTCTGGGGATTTGGCAGCCAGCGGAAGTTTTTAAACTCAGAAGAGTGTTCCTGGAGCCACTCTGTAGCAATACTGAACGTATGGGATGTCGCATTATCCTGCTGGAATTGTCCAAGTCCGTCGGAATGCACATTGGATATGAATGGATGCAGGTGATCAGACAGGATGCTTACGTACGTGTCACCTGTCAGATTCGTATCTAGATGTATCAGGGTTCCCATATCACTCCAAATGAACACGGCCCATACCATACCAGAGCCTCCACCAGCTTGAACAGTCCCTGCTGACATGCAGGGTCCATGGGTTCATGAGGTTGTCTCCATACTCGTACACGTCCATCCGCTCTATACAATTTGAAACAAGACTCGTCCGACCAGACAACGTGTTTCCAGTCATCAACAGTCCAGTGTCGGTGTTGATGTGCCCAGGTGAGACATAAAACTTTGTGTCGTGCAGTCATCAAAGGTACACGAATAGGCCTTCGCCTCCGAAAGTCCATACCAATGATGTTTCATTGAATGGTTCGCACGCTGACATTTGTTGATGGCCCAGCATTGAAACCTGCAGCAGTTTGCGGAATGGTTGCACTTTTCTCACGTTGAACGATTTTCTTCAGTCGTCGTTGGACCCGTTCCTTCAGGATCTTTTTCCGGTCGCAGCGATGTCGGAGATTTGATGTTTTACCGGATTTCTGATATTCACGGTACACTCGTGAAAAGGTCGTACGGGAAAAGCCGCATTTCATCGCTATCTCGGAGTTGCTATGTCCCATTTCTCGTGCGCCGACTATAACACCACGTTCAAACTCACTTAAATCTTGATATCTGCCATTGTAACAGCAGTAACCGATCTGAAAACTGCTCCAAACACTTGTCTTATATAGGCGTTCCCGACTGCAGTGCCGTATTCTACCTGTTTACATATCTCTGTATTAGAATATAGGCATGCCTATACCAGATTCTTTAGCGCTTCAGTGTATACATATCAAAAAATAGTTTCTAAAATTTTTCAAACAGATGTATTTTTGACTTACCACACGTTATACGTACAGTAAAAAGGAAGTATGGGAACGTAAATGTTAAAGAGTTATGGAGAAGGTACTTTTTAACAGTTTTCGATATACCTCGAAATGCAAAATAGCAGACTTGTAAAAATGGAGTCAATAGATATTTTTAAGCCCTACTACTTCCTCATTTGACATTTTTCTATCGCAGCTATAGTTTTTTGCAACTTTGCGGAAATTTTTCGCCATGTTTGTCGCCTTCGATAGAATTTCACGAAAAAGAATATTCAAAATGTAATTCATACTTATTGTTTTCAGGTAGCATTTTTTTTCAAATTTCACGTTACTTCGTCACATATTGCTTGGATTATAGCCAGAAGATATGTCTGTTGGCGTGTAAACTGCAATTGTACCGCTCCGGACTTCCCTGAGGCGGCGTGGCACAGCAGGGGTGTACTGGGTCAAAGGGGCGACGTCGGCATGAACTAGGGTCACTGGTTGCTATGGCAGTGCCTCACTACTTGTGCGTCGCTCTGGGGACTTGGTGGTGCACTAACCACACTCCTGTTTGTGTCGCAGTGGTTGGCCAAGGAGTCGCCACGGGACAGGCAGCGACATGAAGCAGGAGAGGACATTGTCTTTTGGCAGTAACCAGAGGCCGCTGTCGTGGTGGGGGACCAGATGTGGTGTGGCGTTGGCGCCTGCTGTTGTTCCGAGTATCGGCGTGATTGGACAACTGTTTGGGCGTGGTTATCCAAGGAAGACGCCGTAGGCGTGGCGGAGAAACCAGCAAACGAGAGAGAGAGAGAGAGAGAGAGAGAGAGAGAGAGACTGGAATTTTGAGCGCCATGAGGCAGGGCGGCGTGTTTGTAATTTCGTAGCACTCGATGGGGGACGTGGCCAAATTGCACGTGGACACTGTTTACTTTGAATCTACAAGAAGACGACACCCCATAACCAGAGACGATGAATGGTGGAGTTATTAGTTACTACAGTATTGTGGAGAGCACAAAATGTGCTTTTTGTGGCCCATGTCTCTTAGTGGGTAGCTGATAGGTTTTTCAGAGTAAATTATCGTGCGGCAGATGCCGAATGTGGTGAAGTCGGCTGCTGCCTGTTGTGGCGCTTTCAAACACGGCAAAACCATTATAAATTGTGTGGAGTGAAATTCTGTATTTAACATTGTGGTCGTGGTGCGTAATACTGTGATGTTTTATTGCATTTTGATTATTGTGGCCATGTAGTGGTCTTGATTCAGTGCCTGTATTTAGTCATAAGTATTTTTGTGTTATGCTGTTTTCCTTCGTATAATAGGTAGTTCTGTCTAGTTTGTAACAACAACAACTGTACATATAATAATTTTTTCTTCTGATTTTCGTTAAATTAGTGTAATCGATGTTCTGATTTCATTTCTTTTTCTTTTCATACCATGATGTTAAAGGAACTGTAACCAATTTTCGATGCGAATATTAATGTTTATGTCAAATTGCAAGCAATATTATAACAAAATGGAAATGTAAGAAATGTTGAAACTGTTGTAAGATATTAAAGTTGTATTTATGCGCCTGGTCCATACGTAGTCAATGTATTAGGATATGTAGAATGTAAAACCTTTGGTGAATACCCTGTCTGTAGGGGAGCGGTAAAAGGTGGATGGCAGGCGAGCGCGGGAAAATGCACACGGGCGCGGCACGGCATAACGGGCTCAGCAGTAGTAGTCGGAGTTGGGCATCGGTCTGAGAAACACGCTCTGGATCGAAGAGGCTCTCCTGGAAAACGTGATTTCATTGAGCCTCGGATGTGCCGTTTCCGACGACTATACAGCATGGCCATATTCCATAGGCACTAAAGGGAAAAGTATTGCGACGCTAAGAAGAAGCAAAGTACCGATACATCAAGAGCCATAGCTGTGATTATATGTGTGCTTTGCGCCTCGCCATCTCGCCGCCCGCCAACCGCCGCATCGACACGAACAGGTTGAAACTTTTAGTACTGTATTCGTGTGGACCAGTGTTACTTTTGTTCCTGACTGTTCAATAACAACTTAACTTTTACCAGAACTGTCCTATCATTTAATTATCCTCATCACTAACCTAGACAGGGTCCTTTCCACATGTTGTGCAATCCGAGTGTCCCGAAATGAAGATTTAAAGTTTATGTTAATAATACTTACCTGCAGACCTATCTATGTTAGGATGATGCTTAAAGAATTTTGTTGTTAATGAATATATAGGTCTGGCAAAGTTGGAAGATAATGTTGAAATTGGTTTAGTAATGAAGTTTAATTAATTTGAGACAAAAATAATGATAGTTAAATAAGCAAGAAATAAGACAAAAAGAGTAGTAACTCATGTATTGGAAATCTTGAGTGCTTAACGATTTCGATAAACTAAAATCTCAGTACAGTGATCATAACAGTTTCAGGGCACCCCCCCCCCTCTCCTTTTTCTTTTCTATTCATTTAAATTCTGAAGTGTACTGAACTGATTTGACTAGCAAATTTAAAGTCAATATAAAACCAAAATTTATTAGTGTTTTACCTTTTTCAAAATTGACATTGTATGTATGTTTCGAAAGTGCTATTTCTAGGGTAACCTATGCCCGATTTTAATCAGATCAATAGACAGTACGAAGTTTGTTGTAAACATTATAGTGTATTGTTGTGTATTTATGGCTTGTTCACATTAGTACAGAAAGTGAAATCATTAGTTCAGTAGATTTTCTGGTTCTAAAATTTACCACATTATGCAGTGCTATTATGTGTTGTTTTGTATGAACATACATCAACTTGTACTGGGAAGAAACTCAGTTAATGCCTAATTAGGCTGGCGACCGTATTATTACCAATTTGGTAGCATCTGCTGTGTCGTTTCTTGTCCGTCCTAAGGTGTAGTTGCACTTCAGACGTGCTTGACGCATCATTGTTGTTACTGAGTGGGTGAAAGTCTGATTTTGCCTCCATTCGGGTACACGCGGTCAATATCTACCCCAAAATCCTTTCTTATAAGGTGAAGCCCGTCAACTTACCATAGTACAGGTTTAATAAGTATCGTACGCAGTAGCGTAGTGTTACAAGTTGTGTTGTTCATTAGCATTGTTTGGGTAGTCGATGGAGGTTGATGTTGACAGATTGTATCTCCTTTTACGGCAGTTGCACGTCTTACTTAGGCAGTCTGAAGTTTGGCGCCCACTTGTAAAGCTACTACTCGCTGATATTTGACATACGTTTCATGGTTGCTGCCCAAATATAGTGTCATTTCAACTGATTAAGATCATTATTTAAGAATATTTGGATCTGTTTAGAGTAAGTTACTTCCATTATTATTATTATTATTATTATTATTATTATTATTATTATTATTATACGGCTGTGCCCATTTTTAGAAAGAAATATTCCATGACGAAATACTGTTTATTGCCCATTTTAACTGTGGAAGAAAAATATGGCTCTGAGCACCATGGGGCTTAACATCTGAGGTCATCAGTCCCCTAGAACTTAGAACTACTTAAACGTAACTAATCTAAGGACATCACACACATCCATGCCAGAGGCAGGATTCGAACCTGCAACCGTAGCGGTTGTTTCCTGGTGTTGTGGCGGCTTCTGCCACCGAATGTATCAGGATGACCAAATGTAGTGGGTGGGTGCCAGGATTTGCTGTATTAAAACTCGGCGAGAACTTTCCAAATGATTTATTGTTTTTTAGCTACAGTGCCCTGTTCGCCTCGGTCCGTGTCACAGGGTCCTGCAATGCTGAGGCCACCGCCCCAGCAACCCAGTGGAATGCGCTGCGTCGAGCCAGCCCTGTATGCCAGCTGCAAAGTTCAGCTTACGTCCGGATGGCTGCGGCAGCAGCTGACTCAGTGGCCACTGTCCTCATTGTTTCCACACTGCTCCACTGGGAGTCGTAGGCTGGCCCTGCTGATGCTTCTTCCTCGCTGGCATAGCTGAGAACGCGGCGACAACGACCGCCTGCGAGCCGGCGTCCAAATTAGCGGCTCTCTTCTCGGGAAGTCTCCAGCGTGTGTCGGGAGCCAAGACGACTGCCCACGGTGCTGAAGAGTGGCCCAAAAATGGTTCAAATGGCTCTGAGCACTATGGGACTTAACATCTATGGTCATCAGTCCCCTAGAACTTAGAACTACTTAAACCTAACTAACGTAAGGACATCACACAACACCCAGCCATCACGAGGCAGAGAAAATCCCTGACCCCGCCGGGAATCGAACTCGGGAACCCGGGCGTGGGAAGCGAGAACGCTACCGCACGACCACGAGATGCGGGCTGAGGAGTGGCCCACCCTGGCTGGCTGCAGACCCCACGTCTGCCTCAGAGGGTCGAGCCAACGACCTGCCGTGGAATGGAATGCTGGCGCCCCATCTGCTACGGTGTGTAGCAGTTGGTGGGACACGTCCCACCATCCAGGAGAGCTGCCACACTTGAATGAATCTCATTAGAAAACGGCACCTATTTATACTAGGCTGTGCGCCTCAGTTTCGCTGACGCGCCGCTTCGTGTTATGTATGCACCACACCCCGGTTGCGCCAATGGTTCCCTTCTTCCTGTAACTTGCGGCATGGAAACCACTGCGTTTACTCTTTTCATTGGTCCGATGGCCCTGCAGCCTCCGTTCTACTTCACAACTGCTGGTCTGCATAACTTACTGCAATCCAGCCCACACCTGACTGTAACTTGTGCGTTCCAAAATATTGCACCAAATCTATCTTTCCTCTCTTAAACTGTGGTGCCGCTACACTGGTTCTAATATATGGTGCTAAATAAAAGTTATTTAAAAATAAGACTGCACTTGCACAATACTCAACCCAAACCCCTGTCTAACCAAGTAATGCACTGCGATTTGTCCATATTAATTTTTTCAATTGCATAAAACCCACTTTATTTATTCACTGCCTGATGCAAGCCTTTCTGACACCACATGAAGTGCTAGAAAGTCAATTGCCTTTTGAATACGTCTTGTTTAGATGGGTGTGATGGTGACATGTAGATTCACCTTTACATTAGTGATGATGATGATGATGATAATAATGATGATAATGATGATGTTGACGATGACGATGATGAGAGAGAAGGGAGAGGCTGAAACCCAATGACGGGACATAACCCACTTCACTCGAGTTACTGAGCCCAAGCCCCCCCCCCCCCCACCAACCCTAAGGGACCGATCATCTTCAACAGTGTTTCGTCACTAGGTAAGACACTACAGACAGGATTATAATTTAATCCAAGACGTTTGCGCGAAGTTTGGGGATTACGTATTTTACACCCTCTCTCCCCTGTCCATTCCGATCAAAAACTGGCCATTGAAACTTCGTTCTAACACGAACAATCGGAACAATTAGCTTCGTCATTTTTTCTGTTTTCCGTCTTTCCCTTAGTTACTCTAAATTAATGGACGTACGTACCGTCTATGCAACTAATTGAAGGCAGTTTGTTTATTGCCATATGCGCTTCGTTTCTTTTACTTGGGAAGCATCATCAGTAGCCTGAAGTACGTGTTTCCTTTTACACATTCGATAAACGTTTAATGTGGTAGACACAGTACGGTCCTATATTACATTTTGTCGTTTTTCTCTTGTTTTTTAGGTTAGAACCAATATTTGCAACACAAATTTCGTAATGTGAACTTATTATTCGGTGCTACGTACGATTTCCAGCGCTGTTACCTAATGTGTGTGGTCCTGGATATGTATTCGTTACTTTGCACACTCCAGCTGACCGATTTCTGGCGTTCTTAGACCCACATTTGTCACATCGCATATATCACTTGTACTTTCCATTTTGTGAACTACATATATGTGTTTTCGGTTTGTAGTGTTGCCAACGGTTGTTGTGTGTTTGTCTGTCTTTTGTTTGTGTTGTCTTCTGGTTTGATATTTTTCATTTGTTGTGTGTGTGTGTGCGTGCACACACGCGCGCGCGCCTGTGTGTGTTTGTGCGTGTTTTTCTGTGTGTAAATGTTTATTAAAAAATATGAATTTGTGTGTATGTGTGTGTGTGTGTGTGAGACACACACACACACACACACACACACACACACACACACACACACACAGGTGCGCACGTGTGCGTCAGAATCTTGTTCGCTTATGTTGAGCTTGCATTGATGTTGATAGCCTTCATTTTGTAAGGTACAGTACAAATGATACGTTCATTGTGTCAATGATAGTATTTGCAGTCAACTGTAACTAATGTAAATAAAAAAGTACACAGTAATGTGATTTTATTCCTACTATATCCCTAACCTGGCTTCTCTGGCCCCAGGTTTCCTACCTCAGATTGTTCAGTGGAGCATCCTCTACGTGCTGTTAAATTTTTGCACACTCTTGCGGAAACACGCTGTATAAGACCTTAACAGATATTGAGAACAACAAAATTTCGGAGGCTTTGCTTTTCAGCATTCCTTCGTATAATACGTACTCCTTTTAGACCCCAAAATATCCACGGACCTTGTCAAGGTAAGGGAGCTTGCATGCCTCAGTGATACAACAGTACGACATGTGTAACCACAATGAAGGATATCTGTCGAGAGGACTGATTAACCTACGTTCAGATGTTGCAGGGACTACAGCTTGGATGGCTAATATGGCCTTGTAATATAACCAACAAGACCTTGCTGTGCTGGTACTTCGAATACCTAAAATCTAGGGGAAACTACAACCTTCATTTCTTTCAGCGGGCGTACAGCTTTGCTGTTTGGTTAAATTATGAGGGTATCTTCTCGGGTAAAATATTCCAGAGGTAAAAATAGTCTCACATTCGGATCTCTGCTCTGGGTATCAGGAATAACGAAACTAGGTTTTTATGGGTCGAAGCGTGGCTAGCTCCCTTCTTAACAGGGAAGGTAGTTTTTTTGTTTTATCTTCCGGCTGGTTTGATGCAGCCCGTCATGAATTCCTCTCTTGCGCTGAGCACCTACCAGTTCATTTCAGAGAAGCATCTGCACCCTACGTTCTCAGTTATATATTGGATGTACTCCAACATCTGTCTCCCCCTACATTTTTTCCCTTCTGCAGCTTCCTGTAGCACCAAGAAGGTTCTTCCTTAATACCTAAAACACATGTCCTATCACCCTGCGTCTTGTCAGATATTTTTTGCGTGTGTTCCTTTCTTCGCCGATGTTGTGGAGAATCACCTCATTCCGTATCTTAAGAGTCCACCTAGTTTTCGACATTTTCCTGCAATACAACATGTCAAAAGCTTCGATTCTCTCTGTCCTAATTCCCTACTGTCCATGAGTCACAACCATACAATACTAATACTGTTATCCAGTTTCTTCCTTAGATGAAGGCCTATCTTTGATGCCAGTAGATTTCTCTTGGTCATGAATACCCTCTTTGCCTCTGCTAGTCTACTTTTTACGTCCTTCCTTCGTCGGTCATGGGTTATTTTGCTTCCAAGGTAGCTGAATTCCTTAACTTCATCTACTTCGTGATCACCAATTTTGATGTTAAATTTCTCTTGGAAACTAGCAGCGTGTTTGCTATCGTGAGACCGGTAACTAATATGCAACTTATGGAACAGAATCACGATTTTATGCAGATAAAACCCAAGTAGGTTTATACTGAATCTGCACAAGGTGTGTAACGCAATCTTATAATGGCCCTAATGTAAATCCCATGTGGGGTGGCTACCCTCTCATGTAATTTATTCATTAAATTAGCTGATCAAAGTTTCCCTCCAAAAATCATGATGGGAAAAGATTTCGGTGAGTGAGACTGTTCAAAAAATAAACGCCGTCCTACAAATTTACAGTTACATTTGCTTTCTGTAAATGGAACACAGAATTGATCATGAAACTGTACAAGGGACAAACGTGTGTGTTAACGTAAGCCCAACATGTAAATAGTCCTCATTTGATAGAGGTGTTGGCAAGAAACTAGTACAAACAACACTACATGGAATGCAATGTGCTTCTCTACTACGAGTAAGGGGGGGGGGGGAGGAGGCAAAGAGAAAGGATGAGAAGGAGAATACCGATGAACAATTGGGTATCGGATGCAGTACCACTATATCACCTAGGGAGATAGGGTGGTTCTACAGATGCCACCACTGAAAAACCCTATTTCGAATTTTGGGAGGCTGAAAAATCAACCGAAGACCTACAGGACAGTGCAGGGCAGCGTGCTGATGAGGGCTGCTATTCGTGGTCGACCGCTGCATGGAGGTGGGCCCTCCTTGAATACCGACTGAAGCGCCGGTGGCCGGACAAGTGACGCTATGAATGAAATTACTCTGCAAGAAGGGCGGCAAAGTAAGCGACCGACTCGTGTGCCGACCACGAACCAACTCCCTCCCTATGACCTGTGCCAGAATTCGGCCACTCGCCCTTTCATGAATTCTGGCCTTACAAAAAGTTCGTCTTGACTCCCACTATCGTACTCCGTCAACCTGGGCGTCAATACCATTCCTTCCAGTCAATTTTCGACGGTGACTGCAAACGTGTGCAGCCTGTTATAGATTTCGCCAGGGCTTTGCACGGAAATCTTCATGACGACGGGCGCGAATGGAATATGATGATTGGGATGTTACATGTGGCGCCATTCTGTCGGCTACTTCGTGGAGCTCGGCGACCGTTTCTCCGAAATGTCCCAAACAACAGCACTGCTGTGGCGCCGAGCTGCCTAAAAAATGAGGCTTTCGCTTATTTAGTACTCATTACATTGTTCTTTCCATTTAACATATCCTGTAGCTGTTCTTCATTGTGGATCATAAGTGTCATCGGGATCTGTTAAATGGAATAAACAGAGTAATGAGTACAGAATACGCTTGGTTTACGAATCACGGAAGAAGAGTGTATGAGCGTAAGAGACCTTAAAACACTAGAAGGTTTCAAACTGAGTACGTAACGTATGACACAGATTTCGGAATTAGATTTTAAAATGTAGGGCAATCCCAGGGGCAGACATAGTCTCCCGCCATATGTTATGGATTAAACTTGAGATTAAAACTGAAGGAATTGTTAAAATGTAAGAAATTAAGCTGAGGGTATCTGCATAAACTGAAACAACCAGAGGTTGCTTATAGTTTCAGAGGGAGGATTAGGCACTATTCACTGAAGCAGGTGATAGGTATATAATATAAGTTAAAAAGGAAGCTTTGAGAAACAAAATAGTAAAGGCAGCAGATGATCAAATAGTTAAAAAGACAAGGACTAGAAATCATTGAATGTCATAGAAGGTACTCAATTTAACTGGCGAAAGAAGAAAATATAAAAATGTAGCAAATGAAGCAGACGAGGAGGAACATAAGAGACTAAAAGATGAAATCTGTAGGAAGTGCAAAAGGCTAACAGGAATTACTGGAGGGCAAGGCTGTAGTAGCATGCATACCTCTGGGAAAGGTAGCTGCAGCCTATAGGAATATTAAAGACACTTTTCGAGAAAAGAGAAACTCCCATTAGGACGTCAAGAACGCAGATGGCAGACCAGTACTAGGCAAGGAAGGAAAAGGTGAAAAGTGTAGTCTTGTACCGTAGCAAGCACGGGAGAGGCCGGATCCTCTTTCTACAATACAAATGCACATGTAACTCGGTTCTTCATTTACATGACCTTAACTTTAATAGAGTCGATATGTTGTGGTACGAGCTCATCCGTAATAGTCCTCTTGCAGACATTAACGGTGATCTTGCTATAATCTGACGCTATGTACTGTAGTAGCCTAAGCCCCCTCTGCGAATGAATGACAGACGCCAAACTAAAATGAGTCAGTGAGAGTGACTGAGTGCCTGCCAGTCAGCGGCGGCGATCTAAATACTTGCTGTCGAGAGGGCGTTGGCGGCGTGTTCCTTGCGAGTCTGTCTCTCTGGCCTCTCTCTTGATAGATTCGCTTGTTCGAGCGCCTACTATCGATCTCTGCGCTACATCTTTGCCGACCGGCGTGCTTACAAAGGCTTGCGCCAGCATAAAAAGTGCAAGGACTATTTAGAAAGGCTGTACCAGAGAAATAAACTTAAAAGTTATATTATAGAAAGGAAGAGCAAGTCAAGGAAGATGGCTTGGGTGATATGCTCATGAAAGAAGAATCTGATACAGAACTGGAAGTCCTAAATTGAAATAAGTCCCCTGGAGTAGAATACATCTCATCAGAATTACTGAGATCCTTGGAAGTGCCAGCATTCACAGAATCATTCCACCTGGTGTACTAGACGTAGGAGACAGGGAAAATATCCTCAGACATCGAGCTGAATTTAACAATTCCAGTTCCAAAAAAGGCGGGCGCTGACAGGATTGAATACTCCCAAACCATTAGTGAGGTGTTGGTTGAGCACACCCGTAGGATGCAACAAGTCTGATCCCCAGTGCCCCACAGGGGAAGGAAGCTACTCATAATATCATGCAACGATACTAATAGATAGCGTCTAATTAAATGAAAATTGTCTGGAGCCATCCAAGTAAGCGTGACAGTATAGATACCTCACCTTGCACGGATATATTAAAGAAGGGACTCTAACTATAAAATAAAACTAGCTGTCACTATAACAGTTTAGTTTATTGCTATAAGACGTCAAATAAAATTTTTTACCCCCTGAATCAAGCACGTAAACAATACACGGAAAAAGGTTGTTTTTTTCTAACTATAGCCTTGGAACAGGGGGGGTGGACACAGGAAAGCATAACCTGGAACTGTATCATAAGTATGGCCAATCTGAAGAAAGAACTCTGGAAAATAAAGAACGATCACCAATATATTCACTCACGATGCAGCTACCTAACTGCCTGGCGAATTTTAACAAGCTTCATATCCCCCTAGGCTCGGTGACTGCATCGCCAGCTCGGTCCTCCACTCTTAGACGGAGCGACTGTGAAAGGGGCCAGTGTTAATGAATGGAAATCCTGAGTCCAGATCGACCACTGTACTTTGTGATAAGCTGGAGGTATCTCTCTCTCGACAAGTATATTTTTCAGTGTCCCTGAAGCAAGGATACTCTTCACGTCCCATTAGGTAGCATGTTCTGTGGTCTCTCTGCGGCAAGTCATTTCATCTCTACCAACCTTAGCTGGTTCTGCCAGCGTAGAAATCTCGCTGGCCAGATGTAGAAGACCTTGTAAATTTCCACAGATAAAGTTCAACAAATGCCTACTCCTATGGATTTTGTCACGGTTAACCAATAATTATGTGGTGTAGGAGGGAAGGCATGGACGTGTTCCCAATCCCGGCCAACCAAAAGTCTTGCACGTAGACAATTGCGGGAAAACACACCTTCTACCGAAATGATTAATGCGAGCCAGTCACATACCCTCTTACTGGGATTAAAATGAACATTCCTGCGCAACGCGGCCGTGACCAGTGTTCAGTCCCACGGTCTCAAGCTATGTGTTTTCACCTGGCTTTCAGATCTTATCTTGCGACAAGAATTCCTTCTAGCGTCTCACACAAAGTAGTTTTATGGAATGTAGGCCACCCTCCTACATCACTGCTGTGCGGACATGGGATACTGCAATTTCCCTGCTCGGAGCGGGCTTTCTGCGCCAAATAAGTCCGACACTCCGTTCCTTCTAAGCTCACTCCCCTGTCAAGAGCCAGCTAAAGAAGTTCTCCAAGGCTGCAGAAAATAACAGATCTCCTCCACTGTAGCAAACGAAAAGGTGAAGAAGTAATCAGCTGCGCAGTCATTCGTAGTGGTGAATATTATCTGCAGCGTTAAGTAATTGACTGTACTAACTATTGGGATGTGCAAATTGCATTATAAAATAGGTTTTGCGATTGCTTGGGAGAAAACCATCATGTGATGACCTCCTTGTCGTTTCCAAAATGGATTCTGGTGAAGTTGTGCTGGGATCAATCTATGGCTCAAATTCACGAAAGACATTTTTGTTGCCCTTTAGGTACTATTTTATTTTTGTTTTCTGTGATCATCGACATGCCACATATCATGGGTGGAAAATGTTAACCTGGTGCCAAGAAAAATACACATACATACTTACTTACAAACCGCATCATCGTCATACATTGGTGTAAGGGTGAATTTTAATTTGGATACGTGTAATAAAAAAGTGAAACACCAGCTGACGCAGTATTACACACATATACTCATTGGTCTTACAGTGTTTATGAACAAAGGCAGAACCTTGATAATCTCATAAGATGTTGACAGCTTATGTTCCAAATACGCACGTACTGAAAATCAAATTAATAGTTAGCTACTACATGCACACTTACTGCATCACAATAGCAAGTCATTCATTCCATTAGAAACATATTCCACTATATGGCTTATCACACTGAACATAAAGATCCACAAAAATACATTGACACATTTGAAAGCACATTTACAAGAAAGTCAAAACATAACACTACTAAATTGTACTACTCTTGTGTTGCTGTAGTATTATGGAAGTACAAATTTGTCAATTTTCAAAACATATAATCATGACTACAAATGAAATGTGTGTATATAAAGAAAATGTCATGAATATCAAGAACAACAATCTCGCATACGTAATCGTTTGTGTCTCTCTATAAACAGGTTGAGGTACATATTGGTAAATAAGAGTCATAATTGTGACATCCTCCCCATGAACCATGTACCCTGCCGTTGGTGGGCAGGCTTGCGTGCCTCAACGATACAGATAGCCGTACCGTACGTGCAACCACAACGGAGGGGTAGCTGTTGAGAGACCAGACAAACGTGTGGTTCCTGAAGAGGGGCAGCAGACTTTTCAGTAGTTGCAAGGGCAACAGTCTGGATGATTGACTGATCTGGCCTTGTAACACTAACCAAAACGGCCTTGCTGTGCTGGTACTGCGAACGGCTGAAAGCAAGGGGAAACTACGGCCGTAATTTTTCCTGAGGGCATGCAGCTTTACTGTATGGTTAAATGATGATGGCGTCCTCTTGGGTAAAATATTCCGGAGGTAAAATAGTCCCCCATTCGCATCTCCGGGCGGGGACTACTCAAGAGGACGTCGTTATCAGGAGAAAGAAAACTGGCGTCCTACGGATCGGAGCGTGGAATGTCAGATCCCTTAATCGGGCAGGTAGGTTAGAAAATTTAAAAAGGGAAATGGATAGGTTAAAGTTAGATATAGTGGGAATTAGTGAAGTTCGGTGGCAGGAGGAACAAGAATTTTGTCAAGTGAATACAGGGTTGTTGTTGTTGTTGTGGTCTTCAGTCCTGAGACTGGTTTGATGCAGCTCTCCATGCTACTCTATCCTGAGCAAGTTTCTTCATCTCCCAGTACCTACTGCAACCTACATCCTTCTGAATATGCTTAGTGTATTGATCTCTTGGTCTCCCTCTACGATTTTTACCCTCCACGCTGCCCTCCAATGCTAAATTTGTGATCCCTTGATGCCTCAAAACATGTCCTACCAACCGATCCCTTCTTCTAGTCAAGTTGTGCCACAAACTTCTCTTCTCCCCAATCCTATTCAATACCTCCTCATTAGTTATGTGATCTACCCACCTTATCTTCAGCATTCTTCTGTAGCACCACATTTCGAAAGCTTCTATTCTCTTCTTGTCCAAACTGGTTATCGTCCATGTTTCACTTCCATACATGGCTACACTCCATACAAATACTTTCAGAAACGACTTCCTGACACTTAAATCTATACTTGATGTTAACAAATTTCTCTTCTTCAGAAACGCTTTCCTTGCCATTGCCAGTCTACATTTTATATCCTCTCTACTTCGACCATCATCAGTTATTTTACTCCCTAAATAGCAAAACTCCTTTACTACTTTAAGTGTCTCATTTCCTAATCTAATCCCCTCAGCATCACCCGATTTAATTTGACTACATTCCATTATCCTCGTTTTGCTTTTGTTGATGTTCATCTTATATCCTCCTTTCAAGACACTGTCCATTCCGTTCAACTGCTCTTCCAAGTCCTTTGCTGTCTCTGACAGAATTACAATGTCATCGGCGAACCTCAAAGTTTTTACTTCTTCTCCATGAATTTTAATACCTACTCCGAATTTTTCTTTTGTTTCCTTTACTGCTTGCTCAATATACAGATTGAATAACATCGGGGAGAGGCTACAACCCTGTCTCACTCCTTTCCCAACCACTGCTTCCCTTTCATGCCCCTCGACTCTTATAACTGCCATCTGGTTTCTGTACAAATTGTAAATAGCCTTTCGCTCCCTGTATTTTACACCTGCCACCTTCAGAATTTGAAAGAGAGTATTCCAGTTAACGTTGTCAAAAGCTTTCTCTAAGTCTACAAATGCTAGAAACGTAGGTTTGCCTTTTCTTAATCTCTCTTCTAAGGTAAGTCGTAAGGTTAGTATTGCCTCACGTGTTCCAACATTTCTACGGAATTCAAACTGATCTTCCCCGAGGTCCGCTTCTACCAGTTTTTCCATTCGTCTGTAAAGAATTCGCGTTAGTTATAAATACAAAATCATAGGGGTAATGCAGGGGTAGGTTTAACAATGAATAAAAAAATAGGAGTGCGGGTAAGCTACCACAAACAGCATAGTGAACGCATTATTGTGGCCAAGATAGACACGAAGCCCACGTCTACTACAGTAGTACAAGTTTATATGCCAACTAGCTCTGCAGATGATGAAGAAATTGATGAAATGTATTATGAGATAAAAGAAATTATTCAGGTAGTGAAGGGAGACGAAAATTTAATAGTCATGGGTGACTGGAATTCGTCAGTAAGGAAAGGAAGAGAAGGAAACATAGTAGGTGAATATGGACTGGGGCTAAGAAATGAAAGAGGAAGCCGCCTGGTAGAATTTTGCACAGAGCATAACTTAATCATAGCTAACACCTGGTTCAAGAATCATGAAAGAAGGTTGTATACATGGAAGAAGCCTGGAGATACTGACAGGTATCAGATAGATTATATAATTGTAAGACAGAGATTTAGGAACCATATTTTAAATTGTAAGACATTTCCAGGGGCAGAAGTGGACTCTGACCACAATCTATTGGTTATGAACTGTAGATTAAAACTGAAGAAATTGCAAAAAGGTGGGAATTTAAGGAGATGGGACCTGGATAAACTGATTAAACCAGAGGTTGTACAGAGTTTCAGGGAGAGCATAAGGGAACAATTGAGAGGAATGGGGGAAAGAAATACAGCAGAAGAAGAGTGTGTAGCTTTGAGGAATGAAATAGTGAAGGCAGCAGAGGATCAAGTAGGTAAAAAGACGAGGGATAGTAGAAATTCTTGGGTAACAGAAGAGATACGGAATTTAATTGATGAAAGGTGAAAACATAAAAATGCAGTAAATGAAGCAGTCAAAAAGGAATACAAACGTCTAAAAAATGAGGTCGACAGGTAGTGCAAAATGGCTAAGCAGGGATGGCTAGAGGACAAATGTAAGGATGTAGAGGCTTATCTCACGAGGGGTAGGATAGATACTGCCTACAGGAAAATTAAAGAGACCTTTGGAGAAAAGAGAACCACTTGCATGAGTATCAAGAGCTCAGATGAAAACCCAGTTCTAAGCAAAGAAGAGAAATCGAAAGGTGGAAGGAGTATGTAGAGGGTATATACAGGGGCGATGTTATTGAGGACAATATTATGGAAATGGAAGAGGAGGTAGATGACGATGAAATGGGAGAAATGATACTGCGTGAAGAGTTTGACAGAACACTGAAAGACCTAAGTTGAAACAAGGCCCTGGGTGTAGACAACATTCCATTGGAACTACTGACAGCCCTGGGAGAGCCAGTCCTGACAAAACTCTACCATTTGGTGAGCAAGATGTATGAGACAGGCGAAATACCCACAGACTTCAAGAAGAATATAATAATTCCAATCCCAAAGAAAGCAGGTGTTGACAGATGTGAAAATTACCGAACTATCAGTTTAATAAGTCACAGCTGCAAAATACTAACGCGAATTCTTTACAGACGAATGGAAAATCTGGTAGAAGCCCACCTCGGGGAAGACCAGTTTGGATTCCGTAGAAATGTTGGAACCGTGAGGCAATACTGACCCTACGACTTATCTTAGAAGAAATATTAAGGAAAGGGAAACCTACGTTTCTAGCATTTGTAGACTTAGAGAAAGCTTTTGACAATGTTGACTGGGATACTCTCTTTCAAATTCTGAAGGTGGCAGGGGTAAAATACAGGGAGCGAAAGGCTATTTACAATTTGTACAGAAACCAGATGGCAGTTATAAGAGTCGAGGGGCATGAAAGGGAAGCAGTGGTTGGGAAGGGAGTAAGACAGGGTTGTAGCCTCTCCCCGATGTTATTCAATCTGTATATTGAGCAAGCAGTAAAGGAAACAAAAGAAAAATTCGGAGAAGAAATTAAAACTTTCAGGTTCGCCAATGACACTGTAATTCTGTCAGAGACAGCAAAGGACTTGGAAGAGCAGTTGAACGGAATGGACAGTGTCTTGAAAGGAGGATATAAGATGAACATCAACAAAAGCAAAATGAGGATAATGGAATGTAGTTAAATTAAGTCGGGTGATGTTGAGGGAATTAGATTAGGAAATGAGACACTTAAAGTAGTAAAGGAATTTAGCTATTTTGGGAGCAAAATAACTGATGATGGTCGAAGTAGAGAGGATATAAAATGTAGACTGGCGACGGCAAGAAATGCGTTTCTGAAGAAGAGAAACTTGTTAATATCGAGTATAGATTTAAGTGTCAGGAAGTCGTATCTGAAAGTATTTGTATGGAGTGTAGCCTTGTATGGAAGTGAAACATGGACGATAAATAGTTTAGACAAGAAGAGAATAGACGCTTTCGAAATGTGTTGCTACAGAAGAACGCTGAAGATTAGATGGGCAGATCACATAACTAATGAGGAGGTATTGAATAGAATTGGGGAGAAGAGGAATTTGTGGCACAACTTGGCCAGAATAAGGGATCGGTTGGTAGGACATGTTCTGAGGCATCAAGGGATCACCAATTTAGTAATGGAGGGCAGCGTGGAGGGTAAAAATCGTAGAGGGAGACCAAGAGATGAATACACTAAGCAGATTCAGAAGGATGTAGGCTGCAGTAGGTACTGGGAGATGAAGAAGCTTGCACAGGATAGAGTAGCATGGACAACTGCATCAAACAACAAAATTATGACATTAAACATTGACAATCTCTTGTAAAACAGTAACATAATTATGGTATATCTTCACAATAACATATCATAAAATTACAAATACATAGAAACTGCAATACTACTGATGGTGAGTATCAGGATTACTGTGTAAGTATTGTCTTTGATCAACAAAACAACATAAAGTTACAAATGTAAACAAACTGTAACACCGCTGATGATGTACATCTAAGTTTGGCTGCAGATTTCTAGACTTGCGCTATTGGGTGGGGAATTGTAGGACGCCCCTAGATAGGTCAGGGGTGCACTACACAAAGGAAGCAGCTACTCGGGTAGCAGAGTACTTGTGGCGTGCACATGGGGGTTTTTTAGGCTAGGCAGTAGTGCGAGTTGTAATGACGAACATTCACCAGGCGACGTGCAGGCAGGGAAAACAGGACGCGCTCAGTGTAAAGACGCTTCAGCTATCAAGATATTAGCAGTAAATTTTCAGAGTATTCGGAATAAAGTTCCTGAATTTACTGCCCTCCAGGAAGCGTGTGGCGCGCAAATTATTCTCGGGACTAAGACCTGGCTGAACCCTGAGATAGGAAGTTCTGAAATATTTAGTGATGGTTGGAACGTGTATCGGAAAGACAGATTAGACACCGTAGGAGGTGGTGTCTTCATTGCAGTTGACAAAAATATTGTGTCTACTGAGGTCGAAGTAGAGTGTGATTGTGGAGTTATCTGGACACGTTTAACAGGGCTAGGGGAAATAAAGTTAATTGTTGGGTGTTATTACCGGCCACCAGGTTCCACCGTGACAGTTCTAGAATCATTCAAAGGGAGTCTACACTCTGTATCGCAGAAGTACCCGGATCATGCTATATTAGTCGGAGGCGACTTCAACCTGCCTAGTATAGACTGGGATGTCTCTGGATTCATTACAGGCGGTACAGACAAGCCGTCGTGTGAATTACTTTTGAACACATTATCCGAAAACTGTCTTGAGCAGCTAAATCGATAGCCAACGCGTAATGGAAATATTTTAGACCAGACCTCATCGACGGCGTCAGTGTTGAGACAGGGATTAGTGATCATGATGTTGTCATTAAGACTATGTTTACGAAAGTTAAAAAGTCGGTCAAGAAGGCTAGGAGAGTATTCTTACTAGAAAGAGCAGATAAGCAGTTGTTAGCATCCCACTTAGTAAATAAATCGACTTCATTTACTTCCGGTACGATGGACGTGGAAGCATTATGGGCAAATTTTGAACACGTTGTAAATCACGCATTGGAGAAGTATGTGCCGAAAAAGTGGGTTACGGACGGAAAAGACCCGTCGTCGTTTAACAGCGCAATTCGGAGAATGCTCAGGAAGCAAAGACGGTTGCACTCGCGTTTCAAGAAAGATCGGGAGAATGAGGACACGCAAAAGTTAGTAGAGATTCGTGCTGCTGTAAAATGAGCGATGCGCGAAGCATACAACCACTACCACCGTCATACCTTAGCAAAAGATCTTGCCGAAAACCCAAGGAAATTCTGGTCTTACGTAAAATCGGTAAGCCGGTCGAAGGCTTCCATCCAGTTACTCACTGATCAGTCTGGCCTGGCAACGGAAGACAGCAAAGCAAAAGCTGAAATTTTAAATTTAGCATTTGAGAAATCTTTCACGCAGGAGGATCGTACAAACATACCGCCGTTTGAGTCTTTTACTGATTCCCTTATGGAGGACATTGTGATAGACATCCCTGGGGTTGGGAAGCAGCTGAATGGGTTGAAAATAAATAAATCGCCAGGTCCTGGTGGGATTCCAATTCGGTTTTACAGAGAGTACTCTACTGCATTGGCTCCTTACTTAGCTTGCTTTTATCGGTAATCTCTTGCCCAACGTAAAGTCCCGAGCGACTGGAAAAAAGCGCAGGTGACGCCTGTATATAAGAAGGGTAGAAGGACGGATCCTCAAAATTACAGACCAATATCCTTAACATCGGTTTGTTGCTGGATTCTCGAACATATTCTCAGTTCGAATATAATGAATTTCCTTGAGACAGAGAAGTTGCTGTCCACGCATCAGCACGGCTTTAGAAAGCATCACTCCTGCGAAACGCAACTCGCCCTTTTTTCACACGATATCCTGCGAACCATGGATGAAGGGTATCAGACGGATGTCATATTCCTTGACTTCCGGAAAGCGTTTGACTCGGTGTCCCACTTCAGACTCCTAACTAAGGTACGAGCATATGGGATTGGTTCCCAAAGATGTGAGTGGCTCGAAGAGTTCTTAAATAATAGAACCCAGTACGTTGTCCTCGATGGTGAGTGTTCATCGGAGGTGAGGGTATCATCTGGAGTGCCCCAGGGAAGTGTGGTAGGTCTGCTGTTGTTTTCTATCTACATAAATGATCTTTTGGATGGGATGCGGCTGTTTGCTGATGATGCTGTGGTGTACGGGAATGTGTAGTCGTTGAGTGACTATAGGAGGATACAAGATGACCTGGACAGGATTTGTGATTGGTGTAAAGAATGGCAGCTGACTCTAAATATAGATAAATCTAAATTAATGCAGATGAATAGGAAAAAGAATCCCGTAATGTTTGAATACTCCATTAGTAGTGTAGCGCTTGACACAGTCACGTCGATTAAATATTTGGGCGTAACATGGCAGAGCGAGATGAAGTGGGACAAGCATGTAATGGCAGTTGTGGGGAAGGCGGATAGTCGTCTTCGGTTCATTGGTAGAATTTTGGGAAGATGTGGTTCATCTGTAAAGGAGACCGCTTATAAAACACTAATGCGACCTATTCTTGAGTACTGCTCGAGCGTTTGGGATCCCTATCAGGTCGGATAGAGGGAGGACATAGAAGCAATTCAGAGGCGGGCTGCTAGATTTGTTACTGGTAGGTTTGATCATCACGCGAGTGTTACGGAAATGCTTCATGAACTCGGGTGGGAGTCTCTGGAGGAAAGGAGGCGTTCTTTTCGTGAATCGCTACTGAGGAAATTTAGAAAACCAGCATTTGAGGCTGACTGCAGTACAATTTTACTGCCGCCAAGTTATATTTCGCGGAAAGACCACAAAGATAAGATAAGAGACATTAGGGCTCGTGCAGAGGCATATAGGCAGTCATTTTTCACTCGTTCTGTTTGGGAGTGGAACAGGGAGAGAAGATGCTAGTTGTGGTACGAGGTACCCTCCGCCACGCACCGTATGGTGGACTGCGGAGTATGTATGTAGATGTAGATGTGTTGTATAAATATTGTCTTTGACAAGCAAAATGACGTAAGTTATAAATGCAAATGAATTACAGCAACACCAATTGTGCCCGTTCAAATCGTTACGTAAATGATTCTTGTTGGTCGGGCCTACTGGCCTGTTTTGATATGGTCCCTGAAAGATTGCAAATAAAAGCGTAAAAGAAACATAAATACAGTACACTACTCTCAGGTAAACACACTCTTTATTACAATAACTGCTGTCAAACTGACTGTTGTCTTCTGTCTCGGGTTCTTCGACCGACGTTTGTTTGATGATTTTTCTGACGTTTCGCCACCACAAGTGGCCGGCATTGTCGAAGATTCACCCTCCATTGCTGGTGGTGGAGTGAAGCACGTCGGTTCCACTTTCCCGCAAGACATCACCAAGCTCTTTCGTGCATGCTTCACCTTGAGCTATTTCACGTGGAATGGCAAACTTCTACGAACAGCTGGAAGGCGTCGCCATAGGTAGTCCTCTTATTTCATTGGTGGCCAACTTCTTGATGGAAAATTTCGAAGCACAGGCACTGGCCTTATTACCTTGTAAACTTAAAGTGTGGTACAGATATGTCGATGACATCTTCGTTGTGTGACGCCATGGTAAGGAACAGCTCGCTGACTTCCTAAGACCCTTGAACAGCTTGCATGCCAACATAAAATTTACCATGGAAGTAGAAAAGCACAAGCACATACCCTTCCTAGATGGGCTGGTCACAACGGATGGTGAAAACCTGGGACACAGCATGTATCAAAAATTGACATAAATGGACTGATACCTGCACAAACTGTCAGATCATCACCCGAGCCAGAAGACAGGCGTGATTAATATGCTCGCAACGCGAGCAAGACGAATATGTGAATCGCAGCACCTCAGACACATGGAAAGCGTTCTGAGGAGCAGTGGGTACTTCACCAGTTATATAAGAAGCGTTCAAACACTTGGTAAAGCGACATGGACAGAATCGGCCGTATACTGCGCAAGCACGGGGTAAAGAAGATCAAAGAGTGTCTCAGATCGGCAAAGGAGAAAGGGACCCGTTTGCAGTGTCGGGGATATACCGCATACCATGCACATGGGGAGAAGTTTATGTTGGAATGACTGGACGATCAATCGACACCAGGATCACAGAACAAAAGCAGCGTTGCAGGTTGGGGCAGGTGTGGAGAAATCGGCCTCGGCCTCCGTGTGAAGACGACCACATAGTAAAATTCATCAAGACGGAAATTCTGGCTGTAGAGAAGAGCTATGACACCCGCTTGTTCAGAGAAGCTATAGAAATACAGAAACACGAGAATAATTTCAACAGGAGAGAAGAAAGTCTCAGGGTGAACGGATCCTGGATTCCCATGTTGCAGCGAACAAGTATTGCAGGTAGCAAGGTGAGGACCGCACCGGAAATGACCACGAAAAACCCTTGGACGTTGACACGCCAGATACATATAATCTGCGGCCGCGAGCTCGACCCCAGTCGACCATCAGCAATGGAGGGTGTAGCTTTGGCAATGCTAGCCACTCGTGCTGGTAAAACGTCAGAAGAATCATCAAACGAAGGCCGAAGAACCCGCGACAGAAGTCAACAGGCAGTTTGTCAACAAGTGGCCACGAAAGCCTTCACAATTTTGTTCATGAATTGTTCTTACGAAAAGTTTGACACGTAAAAGGAAAAGAGTTCAGGGTTCTAGGTTTTGCAGTTCGTCTTGTGGAAGCACAACAAGACTCACATGTTCAAGTTAGGAGCTCGTTTGTGTACCTAGTGCTACACCTCGATCGTAGTTAATGTTCTGGCTAGCGTAAAGGCCCTTATCCTAGCCTGCTCGTGACAGCAGTTGGTTCTTTCCCAAATTACGTACATTGTCCATCGTTATGAATTTGACAAGTTCCTGCTCTAATGTCTGACCAGTTTTCTAACAGTTACAGTAATCAAATATAAAACTTTGTGTCTTTGACTCACAAATAAATCTGTGCAGTGGAGAGTGGTATAATAGTGTTCATTCTTACACACAAGTAACGAGCAAATGCGACATCGTCTGAAACTTCAATGTGAGTGCTTGTGTACCACTAGTCCCATAGCTTAAGCGTGTAACGAAGTAAGAGTTCGTAGCAACTGACAATGAAAATTATTCATACGAGCAACATGACCTTGTGGCCAACACAATAATAAGTTTATGGGCCGTTCTTTGTGCAGTCCTCACCCACGGATTCGTTAATAATTCAGGTCAACTTACAGATTCCCTGATAAATGGTGTTGTGGATGTGGATCACATGTACTCTGTAGCATCGCTTCGTGACCAGACCATCGGCCGAGGCCATCTTAAGCCAGTTAATTAGACTGTACTCACACGTGGCGGCGCCCTTTATGAGTGTTATTCGATTTGCCCATAGGTAGAGCTGGTCGAGCAGATGTGACTCACTGTACTGGCTGAGATTGCGCTGGGTACACGCCGACAAGTAAGTGCTCTTGAAAGCAGGCCCAGCTGTGGTGATGAAGACAGCGTCCTCATCAGCGTCCATACCTCACCAGTGTGTCAAGGTCGCACTGCTCTTCCTGTTCAACTGCCTTCACTGTCAAGTGTCCCGTCTCGCCATCCCGTGCAAGTAGTATCTGTTATGTCGATCTTATCGCCCACAAACAGTGATATGTGAGGATAGAGTTATAAAGAAATAAATTTTACAAAATTTTACATTATAACCATGACACCCAATGTTCTTGCCTTATGAAGTTGTTAATAAACACACATGTCATCCAAGTATTACAGACGCCTAACCTGAAAAATGTGAATGAGTGATAAAATAGTGCCCGCAGCTCGTGGTCGTGCCGTAGCGTTCTCGCTTCCCACGCCCGGGTTCCCGGGTTCGATTCCCGGCGGGGTCAGGTATTTTCTCTGCCTCGTGATGGCTGGGTGTTGTGTGATGTCCTTAGGTTAGTTAGGTTTAAGTAGTTCTAAGTTCTAGGGGACTGATGACCATAGATGTTAAGTCCCATAGTGCTCAGACCCATTTTTTTGATAAAATACTGTGGCTCTTTGGCATTCGAAAACTACAAAATATTTATGACATACCTACGATATGTTGCAAAAACATCTGGGCTCCATGGCCTTACAAAAGAATTAACCGAGTGACCTTGGGTTTTAACAAATGAGCAATTAGGTAATAACTGATATGCAAATATGGCTTTACAGGTGAACAACACTTTACCAATTAAATTTTAAAAATACTAATCTCTAGTTGGTCAATGGAAGACAATGATCATTTATCAATAGCCATTTAGTTAGTAGCTTGTGGAGATGCAGTAAATATACACTCAGTTGACACAAGTCATGGGATAGCCCCTAATAACGGGTCGGAATAACGGGTCGGATCTGCATTTGACCGACGTAGTGCATCAACTCGACGTGCATGGACTCAACAAATCGGAAGTTCCCTGCAGAAATACTGAACCATGCTCTTTCTACAGCCGTCCATAACTCCGAAAGTGTTGTCGAAGCAGGGTTTTGTGCACGAACTGACCTCTCGATTAGGTCCCATAAAAGATCTGTTTCATGCCGGGCGATCTGGGTGGCCACATCGTTCGTCCGAATTGTCCAGAATGGTCTTCCTGCTACGGTCGCAGGTTCGAATCCTGCCTCGGGCATGGGTGTGTGTGATGTCCTTAGGTTAGTTAGGTTTAAGTAGTTCTAAGTTCTAGGGGACTTATGACCTAAGATGTTGAGTCCCATAGTGCTCAGAGCCATTTGAACCATTTGATTTTAGAATGGTCTTCAAGCCAATCGCGAACAATTGTGGCTCGCTGACAGCATGCATTGTCATGGGAACATGAAGTCCATGAATAGCTGCAAATGGTCTCCAGGTATCTGAAAACAACCATTTCCAGTCAGTGGCCGGTCCAGTTGGACGAGAGGACCCACTCAATTCCTTGTAAACACATCTCACACCACTATGGAACCACCACCAGCTTGCATAGTGCCTCATTGACAACTTGGTTTCATGGCTGCGTGGGTTGTGTGCCACACTTGAACCCTATTGGTATTGGAATTTGGAATTGGATAATTTAATCAGGCGATGCTGAAGGAATTAGATTAATAAATTAGACATTAAAAGAAGCAGATGAGTTTAGCTGTGCGGGGAGCAAAATAACTAGTGGTTGCCAATATAGAGAGGGCAAATAATAATTACTGAAGGGATTTGTCTAGAGTGCAGTTTTGTGAACGTAAACGTATCAGACACGAGGAGACTAGAAACGCCTGAAATGTGCTACTATGGAAGAATGCTGGTGATTAGTTCGAATACCAAATGAGAAGACTGGAAGTTGTCGTCCCATTTGTAACATAGGCAACTTGTACCAGACGAGCGACGATAATGCTCTTGCTGTCACATGATAACATGTAAAACCGAATCGTGCTGATACAAAATGAGCGAGTGCTATGCTCGTTGCTTTTACAAAATAATAAGTAAATAAATCTTGTAGTTGGTCACTGTGTCTCAAATGGTTCAAATGGCTCTGAGCACTATGGGACTTAACATCTATGGTCATCAGTCCCCTAGAACTTAAAACTACTTAAACCTAACTAACCTAAGGACAGCACACAACACCCAGTCATCACGAGGCAGAGAAAATCCCTGACCCCGCCGGGAATCGAACCCGGGAACCCGGGCGTGGGAAGCGAGAACGCTACCGCACGACCACGAGCTGCGGACTTGGTCACTGTGCATAAGGATAACCCCGGCACAGTGAAGTGAACCAACCAGGTATATAATAGGTTATATTTATTTCCGAATGGGTCGCCCAACCAGGGCAAGATGTGGGACAAGTTAAAGATCCTTTAAACCTGAGTCAAGTCTGACATTATCAGTTATTTATTTGCTATAAAGATTGACACAAATTGCAATGAAATTAACAGAGAGCAGAGGTCTTTAGAACTCAAATAGAATTACAAAATGGCGCCAGCACATCGGGAAGGTATCAAAAAGTGTGGAAGACTGTATGGAGCGAGGGCAACAAAATCTGCTCATCTGGGCAGCTTGTGAAATCAAAGTTAACGCTACAACAAGAATTCACAGATTACAGCCAAACTAAGCAACAAAAGTTGCTCGGCAAAGTGAGGAAATAACGAGCTGCATAGATTATGGGTCACAACCACGCAACTGCCACATTTATATTCCCCTAAAAAAGCTAATGTGCACAGATAGCACCGGACGGCGGATGGAGATGATCCCTCCTCTGTGATGGCCCAGAGCAGAATGCCCAACATGTTCACAGCCTTCAATTTCCTACTTTCCATGCTATGCCATGTGACAGGCGAGAATTGTTGCTAAATTTATGAAAATGTAGGGCAAAGTAAACGTAACTTGATCCCTTTGCATAAAAAGACTCACATTTTTAAACACGAAGTTGCTACTGATCCAAAGCACTGTACTCATGATTGGTCAACCTTATATGCCAAGAACACTGTCCATAGTGACGCAACAGTAATAGCTGAACCAAACTTTAGAGCAAACTCAATTGACTCTCTCACACTAGCTTGACCGTGCCACAGCATGTAACTCTTTGAAGTACACGCAGAAAGGCAAAAATGTCGTGCTGAAATATCTTCTGTGGGCTGTAGGGCGTCCATAGATTGGTTGATTTATTTGGAGTAGGGGACCAGACTGCGTGGTCTTCGGTCCCGTCGGATTATGAACCATCCCGGAATTTGCCTGAAGCAATTTAGGGAAATCACGGAAAACCTAAATCAGGATGGCCGAGGAGAGTTTGAATCGTCGTCATCTCGAATGCGAGTCTGGTGTGCTAACCACTGCGCTACCTCACTCGGTGGGCGTCCATATTGTTCACTGCCCACACGGGAAGTGGGGTGGGGGCGCGGCAGGTGCTTACCTGTCATCTTATAGCAACAGAGTGGGTCACTACCTGACTTCTGCGAAACTGCCCATATCCCTAGAGGTGGACCTCTTGACGTAATGAAATTCACAGACTGCTTTACAACGACAAAAAGGCCATAGAAATGTATCTTCACTAAAATATCTGCGAAATTTGCACAGAAAATAAATTAATACTACATAGCGATATGTTACAGTGACATCACATGGTGACAGTAACATCACCAGATACAGAATCGCATTGAGGAAGAAAGAATATTAACGCAAACCGTGACTAAAAGAAGGGACCAGTTGAGGTGTCAAAGAATCGTTTATTTGGAAAATAAGAAAAGCGTGGTGGGCGAAAATTGTAAAGGAGACGAAAATATGAAATGCAGTAAGCAGGTACAAATGGATATAGTTTGCAGTAGTTATTCATAGATGAAAAGGCTCACACAACACAGACTACATGGCGAGCTGCATAAAACTAAGCTTTGAAGTGAAGACCATTATAACGACTCTCACAAGACCAATGAGGAATACTTGCACTGACCTCAACGCCAACTGTGTAAGGACTTCTGAAGGAAAACTGTGCATAATTTTGGAGAAGTGTAAAGTATGGGTGCAAATGAGAAGTGGTTAACGAAGTAGAGGCAAATATAGAGCAGGAGTATCAGCTGTACAACGAATGAATTTACCATGGAGAAAAGCTGTATAGCAATAAGATAGGAGTTTAATGCAAGGTAAGAAACAAAGATTAATAAACAGCTTCACATAGGACATACGTAATGTCAGTGTGCAATCAGAATATATAATCCATGGCGTTGTGAGTAACGATAGAATATAAACTTTGAGCTTGAGGGAGCGATTCCGCCATACCGAGCTTTGTCTGAGTTAATCCACGGTATTGTTCGCCTGTTTATCGAGATCCATCACACCATACTAGGTTGCATTATAAGGTTTTGTTTCCAGTAGAGAAACGCCACAAAATGAAAAAAAGACCAATAGAATTTCTTTTTTGAAAAGAAACTGAAATTGGTGTTCGATGTATGAGACATACGCAGTAGACTGTAGTTGGTACTATTATCCTAGACTCATAATTTCATTTGAGAGATACATGGATGTTACAACTCTGATAAAACCATTATTATAAAGCATTTAAAATATCCTAGATAGTTCTTTCGTCACTGCATAAATCATTCCTCAGAAAAGCGAAATTTATTAAAGCTACAAGAAAGTGGACCAACAGCCTTGCAGCAGCGGTAATACAGGTTCCCGCTAGATCTCTGTAGTTAAGCACTGTCAGGCTTGGCTAACACTTGGATACCGAGTGCTGTTGGCACGCGGGCCATCTGGGGAGCTACTTGATTGAGAAGTAGCAGTTCTGGACAGGAAAACTACCAACGGCCGAGAGACCATATCTGCTTCCATTGATGCTTATGGGTTTAGGATGACACGGTGGTCGCTGTGTACCTTTTGGCCTTCAATGCCTATTCGGACGGAGAGTTACAGGAAATCGGAACATTTTATTTCTACTTGCTTTCTCTTCAAGCACTTTTCCCCTTTACTGGAGTGTTTCAGGCAAAACGTCCCCTCCACGACGCGGCGTATGGGCCTTGCGAACTATGTAAGTAGATGTAAATTGTAACTATTCAAGTCAAGAATCTTCCCAGACGCTATTCCAATATACCTCTCAAGTGGACTACATCATGTTTTAGTTCACCATGACCTTCGCAAGTAACTCCCCTTCGTATCGTTGCTGTTGAATTTCATGTAATAGAATTTAGGAAGCGGTCGGAAACTCGAAGCAACAAATTTGAATACCAAAAGAGATAATATACCGGCATTGTAGACTCTGAAGACGACTGTTGCGCGGATTTCAGTTCAGTGTGTCCGGCATTATTCCATTTTACTGCAATGAAGTCTCTAACAGCGGAGCGACGGAGAAATTGTAATGTCTTCCGTTCTAAATCGAAAACAGTGACTGTAAGTTCGTGACGCGCTATATCCTCGGCCATAATCTCCACAATGACCAGCATCGGCTGACGTTGAACACCAGTGACACACTGGATATAGGTTCGTTGACAATCGACCAGAGCATCGTGTTCTTGAGCTCAGATGACTTTCGTAAACTACACGTCGCTTGTTTCAAGGAGAGATAAGCAGTGCCTTCATCCTTACTTTCAGTATCGTTTTGCGAAAAAGTTTACGAAGCGCACGATGAAGAATTCTGTGCTCTGTCAGTCTTAATGTACTCCTACAACTTACAAACGAACTTCGTTACGACGCAAATAAAAAAGGTTTAGCAATCGGAGCAGTTGGCCATGTAGCAGTTTGGGATTTCTGAACTCCGCTTTCCATTCATTTACGTCTTTATGGCGTCTCTGTTTGTGGTATGAAGCTTATCGCAGATGTGTCTAGCAGCTGCAAAAACTATAATAAACAAGTTAGTGAGGACAGCAAAGTCACAACACAGATAATCAACTTGTTAATTTTACGAGTCGACTGCACTCTCGTGGCAGCATTACGGTCTTGCTTGCGAGGTCGTTACAGCTAATTACTTGTTCACCGGCAGTCCACATATTTGAGGTGCTTCTGTCATAATTATTCTGAGTTTCCCTGTAATATGTTTTTGCGTATCACGTTTTCTTACATGTTTTATCTTATCTTATAGTAACTCTACTTTTAGACATTTGCTTAAATTTTCTTAATGAGTTTACGACCTAGTTTTGTGAGACTTGTGTTCTGTACATCGTTTTTTTTTCTTCGCATGTAAAGGTAACTGCTTCGTGAGATGAAGCCTTTGCAATCACTCATAAAAAGATGATTCGCGGAAGAGCAGCAATAATGGAATTGCTGATCGGTTACTTACTGTAGTGATAATATGAATATAAGGCTAGACGTAGAACAGAAACGCCTTTGACAGTAAAAAAAAAATGTTTTGTTATGCCAGTATATGTTAAAAAATATAGTGCAAGTGTCAATTTACAAAATAATTAGGATCATACTGATTTTTTAAAGTAGTCGTGACGTACTTGGTTTTATTCAAACGGCTGAAGTGGAACACGTTTTGTGAGAAATTTCCTTGCTTGGCTGGTTTGTCATAAACGAAAAGCCATTGAAGGTGAGTGAACGTTAATAACGCATTTGCCCTCTTATCTTCAATACAAACACCCGCGTTTCGTTAAGATGATCCACTTATTACATGCTCCAAAACGGAAGCCACAGATTAAAACATTGCGAATACGTGCAGTACTGTGTTGTCCGATCGACGGTAGAAGAAGCGCAAAATAGCTGATACCACAGACGTATATCATCAGAATTTCTCTGGTAGATTTTACATGATAACTTAAGTAAGACAGACTTTTGTGTACATAGCTACCGAACTTGATCAATGCATATAGCAAAAACAAAAACAAATTCCCAACGATTTCTGAAGCCTTTTAAAAGGAATCCACCAAGTTTTCGCGAGAGACGAAACAGCGACAAAGCAGTGGGTGGTAGTTGTAAAGATACTGCTGATTACGAGAGATAAGTTTTTCCTTGTTTCTTTTCTTTTGGTTCCTTTTACTTTGTACTCACATCTTTGATGGTCTAAAATGCTTTTCTTTGTTCTACAATATGAAATTTGACTATGTTTTATTTACATTGTACGTGAATCTCTTATTAATTGAGTATGCAAAATTTCAACAAGTGTTTGATCTTCTTTGTAATGCTTTTTTGAAATCATTTTGTGGAACTAAATGTAATATACAGCACTGCTGAATGAACTGCGATGCGAGAGTGATATCGATACTGGCAGTCGAACAGTGATAGGCCGTTGGTGTGCTGTGGCGTGGCGTAACCGCGTTTATGTTGTGTAATCGTGCTAGGCAGAAATACACGAAAATTTATGACCGCGTTCTAATTTTTCGGTCACAGTTTAAACTAAATTTCAACGTGGCCGTTATGAAACAAAACTTTAGACTGTGTGAATACTGTGAGCTTCGTGGAATACTATAAAAGGCAGTGACAATGTACACCCGAGTGGACGTGATTGTTGTTACCAGAACGGAACTGTTTGCATATAACTCAGTTACATATACTAATGTACTTTTAAAGCTATTATATTGTTTCCAACTCAATGAACTGTCGCGCGCGTTAAAAAATTGTCATCGTGGAGACTCGCAACCTGTTTACGATGTGTGGTACTGTTTTCGTGAGAAATATGAACTCGCAATCGTGACACTCATGCAAAAGTGGACGGACTGTAACTTCGCGATCGACGAGTAAAAGTGAATTGTATACTATTTTAACACTATATACAAGACGTTAAAAACAGAAACGTGTGTCTAAGGAACGTTGTAATCGCACACATACGAACCTGGATGTACCTAGCAACAATTACGTCCGACCAGCTTGTGAGAAGAGCAATGCGACGAAGGATAATAAGCGTATTATCGTGTGAAGAATCATAATCTAAACAGGAGGATGTATTAACTGCAATTTCACAATTGATGGAACGACATTAATTACACTCCTCGCACTAATGAGCCGCCGTCGACGTCGCAACGACTACACACTCAGATAAGCTGCAACGCCAAGAGCTCTTCCCCTGTAAAGAGTTAGAGCTTTTCATGTACTTTCAGTTGTAATGTCTTTCTATCTTGTGACAAACTTTTCTCAATATTTTCATCGTCAGAATAAATGTAATTTCAGTGAAGTGTGTTTGCCATCAATCTTGACTTTGTTGATTCACCATCAATAGTAATCATTGCTGTTACTATCACCATCTTCCTCTTTTGGTTTGCTGTCGTTATTACTGAATGTGTTTTATGTATCTGTCGGAAGGATGTGTTTTTGTGAATGTGCGCAGTGTTTTACCTGGTGCATTTTCTGATTTTGTTGTGATATGTAGCGTTCCGCATAAGTTGTGGCGTCTGCCATCAAATACCGAACGCCGACAAAACATAGCAAGGCAGCTTGTCCGCTGTTGGCGCAAGGCACGCTATAGATGGGAGTTTTGAATTTGACAACTGCCAGCTTTGTAAACTGCGTTTACATTCAGTAGGACGTCTTATTATAGCAAACTCATGATCAACCGCGAATCTGGTTGGCCGTTCATATGTAGTCGAACAAAGCGACAATGCGTGTGATTATTGTTTACGAAATTATTTGCGATTTTTTTGGTGATTTTTGGAGTTCGTTGCCAACCTCTGATGTGGTTACTTCAGTTAACTTTGGAAGTAAAAGCGGTTCTTCTGAGTTTAAATAATCAAAATCCACAGTCAGAATCACGCAAAGTAGATTTCTGAGAACTGTTTTCTTCATATACGGTTTAGTTTCTGTAACAGCTGGTTATGGCCGCTATGTCTGTATTTAGTGTCGCTGCTGATCCATTTCCTTCACTTAGTCTGTGGTCCTGCGCCAAAAATGGCGAAGTCGACTTCATCTGGTGGAAAGGGAGTAGCTTGTAGTTGAGCTGTAAACGTAATTTTTTCGTTGATTATTTTGCAAAAAATAGAATAATACCTATCTCTTTCGGATCAGCTGGTTTCAAAAAAACACTAGACGAGATTTGAACTGAAAAAAAGTCTTCATTAGAACAGTGCCTCTCTCACAAAAGTGCTTTAAACAATGCGATAAAAGAGAATTCAGATACTCTAAGAGCATCCATGCTGCTCTCCTGATGTGACACTGGTTAGATTCCACCCAGTCACACGAAAATGAATTTGCTGCTAGAAAAAGTTTTGATTGCCGTGACCCGTATCGACACACGTTTAGTTATTTTAACTGTCCTTCCAGACTAGCATCTCAGGAATAAAATTTACAACCCGAAAAAAAGCTGAAACTAAAAAAAAAAAAACACACTAAGTACATGTTTCCAGAATGAGATTTTCACTCTGCAGCGGAGTGTGCGCTGATATGAAACTTCCTGGCAGATTAACACCGTGTGCCCGACCGAGACTCGAACTCAGGACCTTTGCCTTTCGCGGGCAAGTGCTCTACCAACTGAGCTACCGAAGCACGACTCACGCCCGGTACTCACAGCTTTACTTCTGCCAGTATCTCGTCTCCTACCTTCCAAACTTTACAGAAGCTCTCCTGCGAACCTTGCAGAACTAGCACTCCTGAAAGAAAGGATACAGCAGAGACATGGCTTAGCCACAGCCTGGGGGATGTTTCCAGAATGAGATTTTCACTCTGCAGCGGAGTGTGCGCTGATATGAAACTTCCTGGCAGATTAAAACCGTGTGCCCGACCGAGCTTCTGTAAAGTTTGGAAGGTAGGAGACGAGATACTGGCAGAAGTAAAGCTGTGAGTACCGGGCGTGAGTCGTGCTTCGGTAGCTCAGTTGGTAGAGCACTTGCCCGCGAAAGGCAAAGGTCCCGAGTTCGAGTCTCGGTCGGGCACACGGTTTTAATCTGCCAGGAAGTTTCACTAAGTACATGTGCCTGGTACACAACTGCGTTGAGAGACAAATATTTTTTATACTCTGAAAACACATTCTTTCGCTGTTTCATTGAGAACTTTACAATGCATTTGGCAGTACAGGGTTCAAAAGCCCACTCGGCAATTACGGTTTCCCTTAGACTCCGTAGACGGAATGCTCGGTAGGAACTTCAACAAGACTACTGTGACGTTCTTCCCTATCGCATGGTGAAATAAACTGTAACTATGCTCGAACTTAAAAAGGTTATGGAAATCTTCTTTCCTCCTTCTTTTTCCTGGCCTTTCCTCGCATCTTCAGGGGATCGGCATGTTAATTTTTGGATTTCGCAATGTTAGAGGTACAGGTTGGTTGGATGTCCCTATTGCTACTAATTACCCCTGGACCAATGGGGGCACATTGAAATCGCGGAAAAAATCTCTCCTTCCACACTGGATCAATAACTTTCGAGCTCCACTTCTCCCATATCCTACTTTATAACTAGGACTTTATAACTAGAAGGTCTCGTCATTCCAGGTCTGTGCATCATGAAGGAGGTTCAGATATGTTATGAACAAATTATTAACAATAAGGCTATAGTGAAAGGATTTGTAAATAATACAGTGATATAACAAACTAATGGTTTATTATTAGCTATTTCTCTCAAAATACAATCTTTTACAATAAGTTTTTGTTCTTGATTAACAATTTTTTCTTTTATGGTTTTATTTACAAAGCTATTTGTTTCTGATTAAATCCATACAGTGGCTTATTACTAAACTATTTTTTTGTATATCAAATAATTTGCAAAGCTAATCCTTTTTAAAATTTTTTTGTTAGTGTATTTACACAGCCATTTGTTACTCTCTTATACAATATTTGCATTTTATTTCTGATGATTCTATATACAGTATTTACATTTTCTCCCTCATCATTCTATATACAGTATTTACATTGTTATCATTGCTTTCTGATCATTTCTTTCTATATACAGTATATGAAGACTAGCAGCAGTGGTTAAGAAAATACACACACACACAACTGTATACTGTATTTACATGCACACACATAGTGTGCCGAGTATATATACAGTATGTACGCCGTATGTATATGCACACACAGTGTGCAATCAGGCATGCATATTCTCAGACAAAACTATGACAATCGTTTTATCCGACTATTCCAGCCCTACTGTCAGTTGCAGTGCAGCATGTACCTCACGACCTCTCGATTGAAAGTCTACATGACGCAGCGCTCGTATTCGGCAGCGCCAGCCCCTTCGTACAAACACCTCTTGCAATCATCTATCAAGATAGTTCCTGAGGCCGCATGATACACATCTTTAGCCCACCACTGGGTGGCACACGAATCTACGCGGTATGCGCAAATCTTCTTTTTGAGCCCCACAAACTACACAATCTGTGACCCTCTAGCCTCATCTTTCATCAGACAGATAACCTTCTTGTTGAGCAGGGCTATTCCAAAAAGATTATTAGACAAGTATCTAGATTGTCGAATGTCTCAGGATTGTACCTAAATAATTCATATGGATTGCAGCTTTTCACCCAATGGGTGAAACTGTCTTTATTCATATACAATAACTTCGGATCAGAGAAGTTTGGCTACAGAGAATCATAATGGAAGCGTTATATGTTGAGTTGTACAGGGCCAGAATACACATACCAATATGGATAGACTTTTGTGAACTATGACTAGTTGAAATAGAGGCCCGGTTGAAATTTGGCCTGGCAGTGTAATCTCTTGCGCCATAATGCCCATCCCTTGTAAACTAAATGAATTTCATTGTATTATCAAACTTTTCCATTGTTTTCCAGAAAACTGAACTGTTCATTAATTCAAAAATCTTTTTCCAAATCACATGTCGTGGATGCCCTCTGTTTTGTGTTGAAATCAGTGTACTCCTTCAACCAGCCTGACTGGTCGAAGGAGTTGCCAAGGATCATTCTAATAAATTTCATCCTCAACCTGAGACGTTGCTGGAAATTGCCCAGCGTCATCAGCTTGGGGACAGAATCTTTGCACGGGACTAGGCATTCCAGATACAGCGGAAAGTCACTGAGCATGCCATGCAAATGTATAGGATATTTCAGGTATGCATGGAGAACATATCCCTCACCAGAATCTTCAGCCATATTTAGGATATTTTCCTTCAGTCTGACGATTTCCCCTTTGGATGTCGATCAGAACCCTCCAATCGACAGAGATTACTGCATGGCAGGTCTGTGGAGGTTGTTTACGTCAAAGAACGTAATTTAGGTCATGAGATGGCCAGTACTCCTCCTTTTGTTTGCCTTGGTGTATCTGTGCATGCACTGGCAATGTCCCCCACGAACCCCACGTTTGAAGAAGAGAAACATGGCAAGATCAGTCAACCATTTGATGTCGACATGTGTCTTCCTTAATGTTGCAGCCAACAAAAACCCTGGCACAATATAATAGAAAGCAGGATCCAGGACACATGTACCCAGGCATACAGTCTGGAACTTCTCAAAGGTGTCCATAAGCAGATGTACATCAGTGTGCATGTATAACGTTGCATATTCCCCTAAATCAGGGTTATTTAACACCTGCTAAACATTCACTGCATCTGTTATGGCAGTGCCTGTTAGTGTGCTGGAGAATGTGGTTCTATGGGACAACGTGGTTTGTGGAGTATCTCCATCAAATCCAGACATTTGTATGGAAATACCCTTTTCTTCATCACAAGCTGAAATTTTGCATCATCGAAATATGCGAGTCTGGTGATATATATAACCCTCTGATGCATCATCTCAGACAGTCTCTGAAGAGACGAGTGCCAAAAATGGTTCAAATGGCTCTGAGCACTATGGGACTTAACATCTATGGTCATCAGTCCCCTAGAACTTAGAACTACTTAAACCTAACTAACCTAAGGACATCACACAACACCCAGCCATCACGAGGCAGAGAAAATCCCTGACCCTGCCGGGAATCGAACCCGGGAACCCGGGCGTGGGAAGCGAGAACGCTACCGCACGACCACGAGATGCGGGCGACGAGTGCCAGAAACATAGCGAATACACGTAGCAGAGTAATCGGAAATTTGTGGCAATGACTATGGGATCAAACTGCTGAGGTCATCGGTCTCTAGGCTTACGCGCGACTTAATCTAACTTAAACTAACTTACGCTAAGGACAACACACACAACCATGCCCGAGGGAGGACTCGAACCTCCGACGGGGGGAGCAGCGCGAATCGTGACACGAAGCCTCAGACCACACGGCTACCCCGCGCGGCAGGTAGCATAGTATTAATTTTGGTGTGATTCTCTTGGAAAATGAAACATATTTTTCACCGGTACCAGAAATGACACTGAGTTTGTCACCCTTCAACCTGAAATCGCCCAGGTGCTCAACAAGGAAGCGAGCATCATATCCTCTCAAGTTGTGGAAGAAGATGGGTATGTACGTAGTACTACAAGATGTGTGTGATGTGATCTGCACCACAAAGTTCCCTGTTAGATGACAACGGTCTGCATGTGGCGTTTCCGCTTTTTTACCCAACGGCAGCCCAAAAATATGGTAATTAACTGCCTACTCGTACGATGCGTCGTTCTCCTGTGTTGATCATGGGAATGTTGTTGTAATAATCCCAGCAACAGTTTTTCGAGCTGAGAGAACAACCATCTCGCAGAATTATCTTGGCATAGGATTCGAATTTGTTGCGACTGGAGCCATGCGAGCATGCAAGTTGATACACTGCCACATACAGTATGTTCTGTTCTGTGAAGGCAGTATGGAAGGCAGAGGTGTTGTCTTTACAACGCACCACTGGAGCTAGGAGGCACTCGAAGTCAGCATATATGATGAATGGAGGTCGCTCATGTTGGTGGGCGTTCTTAAATTTTAGCCACTTTTTTTCAATACACGTGTCTGCACGAAATGATTCTGGTTTCTAGCAATCAGTGAGGTGTCATTCGTGATACTCACTTGCAACGTAAAAGCTGAGACATGTACGGCAAAAAATGCCTTACCCCTTCATTTTCTGACAATTTGACGGAAAGTAATGACAAGTAGCGGAAATGAGAACTGCGAGAAACTTAACATCAAAATTGGGGATTATGAAGTAGACAAAGTTAAGGAATTCTGCTACTTACGCAGCAAATTAACTCATGACGGTTCGAGCAAAGAGGACATGAAACGTAGACTAGCACTGGCAAAAAGGGAATTCCTGGCCAAGAGAAGTCTGCTAGTATCAAACATAAGCTTTAATTTGAGGAAGAAATTTCTTTGAATGTACGTTCGCAACACAGCATTGTGAGGCAGTGAGACGTGGACTGTGAGAAAACCGGAACAGAAGAGAATCGAAGCTTTGGAATGTGGTGCTATGGAAGAATGTTGAAATCTGGTGGACTGATAAGTTAAGAAATGAGGAGGTTCTCCAAAGAATCGTCGAAGAAAGGAACATATGGAAAACAATGACAAGAGGGAGTAGGATGATAGGAGATATGTTTAGACCTCAGGGAACAACTTTCATGGTACTAGAGGGAGCTGCAGTGTTAAAAACTGTAGCAAATAATTGAGGAAGTAGGCTGCAGTTGATACTCTAAGATGAAAAGGTTGGCACAGGAGAGGAATTCGGGACAGGCTGCATCAAAGCAGTCGGAAGACGTGACAAAAAAAGGGAGGACATGCTTTTGATCCCGATGTTGTGTTACTTCTGCCCTCAGAAAATAGCAACAAATCTATATAAGCGGGGTCAAACTACTTTATACTTTAGTTCTTTGTTCTGCATAGTGTGTTTATGATCATCTTCTACATCTTCTGGCTTGCTATTATCAACATCCTGGGTATGTACATGAATTAAATAATCAACGTTTTACCTATTGAATTTTGGTAGGAACTGGAATTTTACAAGGAACTAGATGCCTTTGAAATTATAATGCTCGCTGATATCATATGTGTCGTATTTGCTTATATGCAGGGAATGTTTTGGGTAATTTTTATCACTAGCCTGAAGTGACCCTCAAGGCAATATTCATCCCTCTCATCCAGATTTGGGACATTAATACAAGATGTTTAGTGGCAACTTCTTATGGAAGAGGGCTGAAAGTGGACTCACCATTAAGGGGACTGAAGACATTCAAGCATCATCGTACACAGCTGAGTAAAAGATGGCCGTATATGAGACTCTTGACAAAACTTCCAAACCACTCTGCAATTGAAATGCCCTTCTGTATCACATTAGTTCTCTCCCAAATCTGGACAATGCTCTCTTTACCTCGCCACCATCACTGACCTTTTCTTTTGGGGGGGGGGGTGTTGGTGAACTCACTATATATATATATATATATATATATATATATATATATATATATATATATATGTATGTATATAATGGCAGGATACTGCAGGGTTTCTGACGATTTCAGGGAGCCCCATTTCCAAAATGACTTCAGAACAACTAAGAAAAGTGGCAGGATCTTGGTAGCTCACATTCATATTGTCAATATGGGCTTGTGAGATCCTGTCCCCAAAAGCGCTGTCGACCACAAAGTAGTCCAACGCAGCTGTAGGAGTTACTTGGTGATTCATAACAGGGTGAGCAGGGATATTTCTGCTGTTAGATCCAGAACGATGTTGAAGCGATGTCTGATGCCATGAAGATCAATGACGATTGTGAGATGGTCTAGGTCATGGCAGCATTAGCAAACGAGCTGTTGTCATCAGCCTGTACTATGTTGATGATGACAGACCAGGCTGCAGTGGTGGTTGACGAATAGACATCTGAATGAGTATATGGGCCCTTCGTCATATCATTATTTTCAGTAGTGTCTTGTAATATCATATCATGCCCATCCATCGCAATATTGTCATCAAGTGCAACTATAAACCAAGATCCATGATAATTGTGAGATGGTCCAGGGCATGGCTGCGTTAGCAAACGAGCCCAGACCACGATGATTATGGACCAAGCTGTGGTAGTGTTTGCAAGCATGGAGATCAGCAATTAACTGGGCTGCGCGATGCATACACCATCATCTTGTCAGGTCACGGAGTAGTTGTTGCAGGAACAACCCTGAGAGTGCACATGTCCAGCACATCCGCTACAGATGGAGAAGAAAAAGAAGAAGAAGAAATTAATCACTAGATTGCAGCTATTACACACAAACATGAAAAAAAAAACAAAAAAAAGTCATACATGTGGCATCGCTTATTAATCCTGATGAACCATCACTTCTATTATGGAGCTTCATCTCCTCTGATTCCATCGGCACTTTTGTTGCTGCTAACATGTCTCAGACTGGAATGACTTCTCACATCGAAACAACTCATATTTATAGCTGAATACCACATTCCTTTGCTTATATCAATCAATAGGGGTCGAGTATTCTTGTTTCAAGTCACGTGATTTTAGGCAGGACAGAACTGACTCATGGCAGTGCCTAGGCAACGCTATCCCACAGCACTTCGGCCGGCGTTCTTAAATATAGGATTATGTTCCAGTGCAGGTGCACGTACTGGTCCATGATGTGGATGGAGCATCCACTGCTGAAAGATAAGAATAATTTTCCGACGCTTCGAGACTTTCTGCATGCAGCTAGCAGTATCTGCGGAGTACCCACGCACCATACGCAGATTTCGGCTCTGATTGAAGAATACCATAAGTGTTTTAAGAAATGGCTCTGAGCACTATGGGACTTAACATCGGAGGTCATCAGTCCCCTAGAACTTAGAACTACTTAAACTTAACTAACCTAAGGACATCACACACATCCATGCCCGAGGCAGCATTCGAACCTGCGACCGTAGCGGTCGCGCAGTTCCAGACTGTAACGCCTAGAACCGCTCGGCTACCCCGGCCAGCATACGTGTTTTAGTAACGTGCCTTTTGCAGGTGTCCACTAGTGTGGAAGCCATCGTTGTAAGCATCAAGCGTCTCTCACAGTCTGGTAGCTATCAGGATATGCACAATTTCCGCAATGACAATGACAGTAACGAAAGCAGTGATAATTATGTACTCTGCCTGTAAGACAAGTAGCGGCGGACGCTTGTCATCATGCAGAGACTGTCAACGGCCCTGCAGGTACTGTCTGGTGTGACAGCCACACGTCCGTATCAAGACGTTGTTAGTCTCTGGCGTGTGTTTTAAAATGTCATAAAAACCCGAATGTTGTTACTGATAGCACTCTGCGAGGAGTATTTATAAATATGCCTGTAATATTTTATACAAGTACACCAACAGCACTAGTTTGCGTAATCGACTTCCATATTAAGCAATCAAAATTGTAGGCAGATATATAATATTTTGCATTAGACTCCCAACTGTCTAAGATTATCTGTATCAGTAACAAAAAATATCTGAGTAAGGACCCAAGATGGCAGGACTTGCGATCATACCCTCCAAGAGATGATGTAATTACGCTATTTTGTGTGCACGGGCTGCAACGTGGGCACCCCAGGGCCAGGGGTAAATTGGATGTGATTTTTTTTGTGTGCACAGTGTTATTCGACACAGCAAAACGCATACTAAAGGGGAAAAGTCATTTTAATGTATGTATAGATACAGATATCCTACATGGCTAAGTCGTATCCAGATTTACCATATTTTTGACATTTTTGCTGTTTATTCCATATTTTTCCATTTTTCCGTTGTTCACTATCTTCCCACTTTTTTTCAGCTTAAGTTGGCAGGTATGGAGCGCTAGTTCTACGACGCAGCTGTGATACAAAGCCTCAACTCCGCCAGAGTATCTACAAACTATACTTCTTCCAAATGTCAGCACACAGAGCTGTAAGTGCTAAAGCCAATGCTGAAACATACACACGTACGTGGTTTACTGTGGAGGTTAGGTATTGAGGTTATTCTGTTGTAAGCACACACATGGCTCAGTTACGCTATGAGACGGCTTCCTGCAGGGGCACCCATTTCCTACACCCCTTCCACTGATCTACTGTGGCGAATTCACCTTCAGACGCTACACCGGATCCTTCTGGACGGAAATACAGCACACACGGTAAGTAACTAGCGTCACCGCACAACTAAAGATGACAACGTTACACTTTATCAGTAACGACGAAATGTTGACCAACAACAGGTGAGCAAGAACAGAGAAGAGGCAAAAGAAGAGACAGTGGCTTCCCAGCTCATTTGCTCTTGGTTAATGAATACTGCTCTGTCTTCGCTGAAACAACAGAGGAACAGAGCGCTGCTACTTGCTCACATGCTGTTTGTTACTGTTTCACTATCGATAACGTCTGATGTTGGTCATTTTGACTCATTGGTGGCGCTAATTGCTTACTGTGTTTGTTGTTATTCTGCATACGCTGTTTTTTGGTTCCCGAATAACCCCGCCGATCGAAGAGTTAATTTACACTGTAAGTGATCTCCTATTGCATTTGTGGCTCAAATAGCTCTAAGCACTATGGGACTTAACATCTGAGGTCATCAGTCCCCTAGACTTAGAACTACTTAAACCTAAGGACATCACACACATCCATGCCCGAGGCAGGATGCGAACCAGCAACCGTAGCAGCATCGCGGTTTTGGACTGAAGCGCCTAGAACCGCTCGGCTACAGCGGCTGGCTATTGCATTTGTGGCTTGAAATTGAAGGAGTGTTCACCTATCGAAATATCAACTGTTGTCTTGGGCTTCCTGGCTGCATTACTGAAAGTAGTTTGGAGACACAATGCACTGGCGGACGCTCAAGTTTCAGGTTATGCATATGAGATACATCTTCAGGAACGTACCTCCGACCTACAGCAGTACGGATCCGCATTCGGACGATGCCCCGGACTTAACAGCTGTGGATTCATCTTGAGAATCTTTCCCAGACGTAACGAAGGTGGATCTACTCCAAACAATATCCCGGGCATAAAGCTAGTGGATCCACTTTTGGACATTGCGCTGGACTTCATGTAGGCGGAGCCACGCCGAAGAATAATCCAGGCATATTGCTAGTGGATCCACCTTCCGAACCACTATGCCCCGATCATAAACCGGACAGTTGACGCCCAACATAAAGGTAGCAGCAAGTGAACCCCTACCACAGCAAAGTAGTTGCTCTACTGAAGATGACTTGCTTTCACGCTTGCAACTAGACTTGTCACAGCGTGGTTAATGTTTTAACATAACGTGGGTCACACAATACGAAACGAGTAAAAATCATTTATCAAAAGTATATGCGGATAAATACTCATATTGGTCCATAGAAGAAGCGTGCATTGAAGTGAAACTTCGCTCAGTGTATGATGACTACCTAATCTGAAAGAAGTTCTCATGAACTGCTGTCGGCTGATCGTCTATTAGTTCAGGTTCTCTGAAAGTTACACACTTTTACACAAATGGTTCAAATGGCTCTGAGCACTATGGGACTTAACATCTGAGGTCATCAGTCTCCTAGACTTAGAACTACTTAAACCTAACTAACCTAATGCCATCACACACATCCATGCGCGAGGCAGGATTCGAACCAGCGGCTGTGGCAGCCGCGTGGTTCGGGACTGAAGCCCCTAGAACCGCTCAGCCACAGCATTTACTGTCCTTTGATCACTCACTGATAGCTTCTGGGCTACAGCTGCAGCATCTGCACATAACTTTTCGGCAATTGGAGACAATGGCCACAACTGTAGACGAAGCCGTGCGTCTGCATTTGTCCGCGAACCGAGGAAAAATCTCCTTTCGCGAACCGTTTGGCTGATGAAAAAATAGTCCCTCGTATCAGCGCCCTCTGTAATGGCTGACTTAACTGTTGGCAGATGGCACAGACTATTTGTGAGTCTTGTGGTGGAAGTATCAACAGGTTCCTGACATATGCGCGTTCTACACTCCTGGAAATTGAAATAAGAACACCGTGAATTCATTGTCCCAGGAAGGGGAAACTTTATTGACACATTCCTGGGGTCAGATACATCACATGATCACACTGACAGAACCACAGGCACATAGACACAGGCAACAGAGCATGCACAATGTCGGCACTAGTACAGTGTATATCCACCTTTCGTAGCAATGCAGGCTGCTATTCTCCCATGGAGACGATCGTAGAGATGCTGGATGTAGTCCTGTGGAACGGCTTGCCATGCCATTTCCACCTGGCGCCTCAGTTGGACCAGCGTTCGTGCTGGACGTGCAGACCGCGTGAGACGACGCTTCATCCAGTCCCAAACATGCTCAATGGGGGACAGATCCGGAGATCTTGCTGGCCAGGGTAGTTGACTTACACCTTCTAGAGCACGTTGGGTGGCACGGGATACATGCGGACGTGCATTGTCCTGTTGGAACAGCAAGTTCCCTTGCCGGTCTAGGAATGGTAGAACGATGGGTTCGATGACGGTTTGGATGTACCGTGCACTATTCAGTGTCCCCTCGAGGATCACCAGTGGTGTACGACCAGTGTAGGAGATCGCTCCCCACACCATGATGCCGGGTGTTGGCCCTATGTGCCTCGGTCGTATGCAGTCCTGATTGTGGCGCTCACCTGCACGGCGCCAAACACGCATACGACCATCATTGGCACCAAGGCAGAAGCGACTCTCATCGCTGAAGACGACACGTCTCCATTCGTCCCTCCATTCACGCCTGTCGCGACACCACTGGAGGCGGGCTGCACGATGTTGGGGCGTGAGCGGAAGAGGCCTAACGGTGTGCGGGACCGTAGCCCAGCTTCATGGAGACGGTTGCGAATGGTCCTCGCCGATACCCCAGGAGCAACAGTGTCCCTAATTTGCTGGGAAGTGGCGGTGCGGTCCCCTACGGCACTGCGTAGGATCCTACGGTCTTGGCGTGCATCCGTGCGTCGCTGCGGTCCGGTCCCAGGTCGACGGGCACGTGCACCTTCCTCCGACCACTGGCGACAACATCGATGTACTGTGGAGACCTCACGCCCCACGTGTTGAGCAATTCGGCGGTACGTCCACCCGGCCTCCCGCATGCCCACTATACGCCCTCGCTCAAAGTCCGTCAACTGCACATACGGTTCACGTCCACGCTGTCGCGGCATGCTACCAGTGTTAAAGACTGCGATGGAGCTCCGTATGCCACGGCAAACTGGCTGACACTGACGGCGGCGGTGCACAAATGCTGCGCAGCTAGCGCCATTCGACGGCCAACACCGCGGTTCCTGGTGTGTCCGCTGTGCCGTGCGTGTGATCATTGCTTGTACAGCCCTCTCGCAGTGTCCGGAGCAAGTATGGTGGGTCTGACACACCGGTGTCAATGTGTTCTTTTTTCCATTTCCAGGAGTGTATGTGGCGACATGTCGATACTACGGGGCACCCAGCTGTAGACTTCTTGTTTGGTAGCTGTGCACCGTGTGTGACGGTGGACACAGAAAATATGATTTTCGTAAAATTCCTTTTTGTTTTAGACGCCATCATGTTGTAAAACGTATCGATGTTTTGCCCCTTATTGCTAGTGGCGAAAACGTTGGTATATTTTATGACATGACGCAATCTAAAACACAGAACAATTTTATGCCAGTTGACATGGTCTCGAAAGCATCATTATCAGTAGTTGATTATTTTATGGTACATCAAGTTATCTGCATAGAGAAGACGATAAACGTCTCGGTTAAGGAGAGAACAGAAGCTTTTGAATTCTGGTTCTATAGAAGAATGTAAAAGAGTTGTAGACAGAATAACTAATGAAGTATTGAATGGAACTGGGCGGAGTGGATTTTATAGCAAAACAATGAGTTAGTTTGATAGTCACATCCTGAGGCATCTAGAAATAATCGGAAGCGGGGTGGGGGTGGGGGAATAAAATTGTGGAGGGTGATTATGGATTAACTACAGTAAACCGATTCAGATGGATGTGTAAGGTGCAGTTATTGTGCAAAAATGAAGAGGCTTGCAGAGGAAAGCTGCATCAAACTAGTCTTCGGACTGAAGAGACCACAACAACAACAACAACAACATCAACAAGGAGGACAAGGAGGACAACAAATCAGGATGTCTTGTAGCAATAACGCGTTGTTCCGTACATCTTTCTGGTGTGTCGATAGGGAAGGCGACTATGATTGCGCGTCTCAAACGCTCCAGTAAGCCGCAGGAGCATATCGTTCTGCACACGCTGCAAGGTTTCTGTACGGGGCGTGCGGAAGAGCTGATGTGCCCAAACACTTCCCTGGAATGCTGGTGATTTCAGCAGAAATGGATCTGAGCCGAAATACGTCTTTTCATACGAACAAAGCACAATAAAATTTCCATATAAATATAAACTATCAAGTTAGAGTCATGTAAGATAAATAAGGAGATACCATTCAGGATATCTGTTCCGTTTCTGATAAAGTTAGGTCATGTATGTCAATGGAACTTCCAAATTTGTCCATACAGTTCATTCTTCATTATTTGTCATTACCTGTTTAAAGTGTCACTTTATTTAGCTTCAACATAACATCGTCGCCATCCAGATTGTACGTGGCTTCAATCTGAAAACGATTTTGATAGTGAGATATACTTTTCTTAATTTTCCTACCAGCATCAGGGACGCACATTTCTTCGAACGATGCAAAACGAACAAATGAAAAATGAGTATAATTTAGAATTATCTTGAGGAATCCTCTTCACAGTTCTTCATTACTAGACTGACTGTAGCTGAAGGCGAACGCAATAAATATAAAAGTCTTGCCTGAGTCACATGTTACAGTGTTTGTAACCTTGTATCTAATTTAAGAGTGATGTTTAATACCTACGAAGACGTAAAGCGAGAGTAGAGCGCCGTAAAATAATCGTAGCATAATTACGTGATTACACGGCTCTTAGCACAAAGTGACTGTTCAATGAGGGTAATAGCCATTTAGTTAAAAAAACATCATGGCGTACTAAATCTTGGTATTAACGATGGTCAGAGCTGGGTGTATACGTTAACAGGCTGTAAAACAAGTGACTTTTCAAGCGTAGACATGGAAGTGACTCGTGTCGTGAAATGCTTCGTTTTAAATACTGAGAAAACATTGAGTTTAAATAGACTATAAAATTCCAGCTTTGTAGCCTCATGCATGAAAATGTCTTTACTTGCAAACAGTCGCCGTCCGTATGTAGCAACCTTTCCCCTATCTGAGGTTGTTTATCATAAATGAGAAGAGATACTTACAGCTGAACGATATAGCGGAAGAAGATGCAAGATCATCAGCAGCACAAAACGGAAATGGGATCATGACTTTTATTGAGTTCTTCTACGATTTTTTAAAAACGTTTCACTATTGCACCAGTGATAATCTATATCAAGAGGCAATTTCCACGCACCAGAACACTTACACCTATGTCTTTGCTTTGGGGGAAAATAAATGGCAGAGAGTACCTTTAACCAAGTATTCTTGCAGTTCCGTTCATTCACAGGACTCTGAAAAAATGACTTGTATGAAAGTTATTGATATAATTGTTTCTTGAGGTCTCTACGTAACGACAGGTTGCGGGCTGAATATTGGTAATACATTTCGCCGAGAAAACTGGTTCTTTTAATTCTCGACGTCTGTTTTGTTGAGATATTACCACTTCAGATTTTGTAGTACTTCTGATACACTGCCTTGCTAATAAAACAATGCTACTATCAATCGCGCTGTCTTCCCTTGTATGCTCTGTATATCTCTGGCAATGCAACTTCATGTGATATGGATGTCAATCTATTCTAAAACTTAAAGTAATAAATTGTTGCTATGAAGGTGTTATTCATCTAATTTGGCAGATAAAAAGTTCTTTTCTGCGGAATGGACTAACCTTGTTGGTTACGTATTTATTAATGCTTTCACAACCAAGAAATAACAGTACATCCCCTGAGTGAAGTACATGATACTTGGTTACTAGAGTGTGAAGTAACGTAAAGAGTACCTAAGTGTGACTTAGAGATAACTGTTAAGAATCAAAAACAGTTATAATTTCACATTTCTTTTTTGATTTTCCAGCAAAATGGTTCAAATGACTCTGAGCACTATGGGACTTTACGTCTGTCATCAGTCCCCTAGAACTTAGAACTACTTAAACCTAACTAACCTAAGGACATCACACACATCCATGCCCGAGGCAGGATTCGAACCTGCGACCGTAGCGGTCTCGCGGTTCCAGATTGTAGCGCCTAGAACCGCTCGGCCACCCCGGCCGGCGATTTTCCAAAATGTGTTAAACTTAACGCTGCAGTGAATCGATAAGCCGTAGGTACAAAGGCTCTTTTTCGAATTCCAATTCTGCAAATCGTCAGATCACTTTTCTGAAGCTCTCATAAAATTTTCTTTGATCAGTTTTCTAGAGTGATGCATGATGGTCACTATTTCAGGTTGGAGATATAGATACACGGTAGACAGCATTGTACTATATAATTTTTGGTTCGGCAGTAATAGATATATAAGAAACACAACTAGTGACGAAGGTAAACCTCGGCTGCCCAGATACAATTTTCCATTACTTAACAAGGATCCACATTAGAACAAGAAGAGATGTACGAGAGAGGACCCAAGAGGTAACGGCAATCAGGAAACCCATTGAAACTTCCTGGCAGATTAAAACTGTGTGCCCGACCGAGACTCGAACTCGGGACCTTTGCCTTTCGCGGGCAAGTGCTCTACCAACTGAGCTACCGAAGCACGACTCAGGCTCGGCACTCACAGCTTTACTTCTGCCAGTACCTCGTCTCCTACCTTCATTCTGGAAACATCCCCCAGGCTGTGGCTAAGCCATGTCTCCGCAATATCCTTTCTTTCAGGAGTGCTAGTTCTGCAAGGTTCGCAGGAGAGCTTCTGTAAAGTTTGGAAGGTAGGAGACGAGGTACTGGCAGAAGTAAAGCTGTGAGTACCGGGCGTAAATCGTGCTTCGGTAGCTCAGTTGGTAGAGCACTTGCCCGCGAAAGGCAAAGGTCCCGAGTTCGAGTCTCGGTCGGGCACACAGTTTTAATCTGCCAGGAAGTTTCATATCAGCGCACACTCCGCTGCAGAGTGGAAATCTCATTCAGGAAACCCATTGTTCGACCAGATGTCCGTTATGGTCACGCCACCTGAAACAGTGTGCGAAGCTGTGTCGCTGTGAGTGCATCGGTTCGCCATGAATTTTTGTAGTAAAACGACTTTTTCCATTTCGGCGAAAACGTGTTGGCAGATTGTCGAGAGCAACGCGTGGCTGTGAAGTATTGTTTCCTGTTGGCGAAGTTGGCCGCGGAAACGATTGAAAACCTTAAGACTGCTTGTGGGGATGCTGCCCTAAGTAAAACCAGAGTCTAAGAGTGGTTTTCTGTTTCAAAACTGAAGAACTGTCAGTTGAGGACCAACCCCGATCAGGACGCCCCTCAACGTCAAGAACTGACGAAAACGCCGACAAAGTCAATGCCCACGATCGTGAAGTCGCCGAATCATTGATCAACGCTGTGAGATGTCTGGAATATCATGGAGTTCAATTCAGAGGATTTTATCAAAAGATTTTCAAATGAGAATGATTGCAGCCTAATTTGTCCCTCGACTTCTCACAGGCGAGCAAAGGGAGCGTCGACTTCAGGCATGTTTTGAGCTTCAAAATCAGCTCAAAGAGGATCCTGATTTTTTTTCCAAGGTGATTACTGGTGGTGAATCGTGGTGCTATGGATACGACCCAGAAACAAAGCAGCAATGAAGCCAGTGGTAGACAAGTGGCTCTCCTCATCCCAAGAAAGATCGCTAAGTGAAGTCAAAGATCAAGACAATGCTCACTTGTTTCTGCGACCGGAGAAGTGTAGTGTACGCGGAGTTCCCCCCCCCCCCCCCCCCAGGTCAAACTGTCAACCAGGAGTTCTACTTGGAAGTTTTGAAAGATTAAGGGAGAGTGTCTAGAAGAAAAAGGCAGATCTTCGGCGCATAGGCGACTGGTTCTTCCATCACGACAACGCGCCTGCCCACACTGCCCCCTCCGTAAAGCAGTTTTTGACAAAAAAAATGGCATGACACAGATTGTCCAGTCCCTATTCACCGGATCTAGCCCCCTGTGATTTCTTTTTGCTCCCCAGACTCAAAAGGGACGTGAAAGGAAAGTGTTTTGCCACTGTGGAGGAGGTAAAACAAAAATCGATGGAAGGCATAAACAACATCTCGATAAGTGAATTTAAAAACTATTTTGAACAATGGAAGGATCTTTTGAAGAAGTGCGTTGTGGTCAATGGAGAATACATTGAAGTTGATCAAAATTTGGTGTAAAAATATTAAGAAGTAAAGACGTTATCACGAATTTCCCGTTCTCTTTTTGGGTGCCCCCTCGTACACAAAATTTTGTATAATCTTTGTTCAGGAAGGAGGTAACAATTTTCTCTGTACAGAACGCATATTCATCGTTAAGAATCTGGAGGCTCTCCACGTTGGCGGTCTGTGTGAAGTATCTTTTTGGTCAGCTGATGAAAGACGAGGGGGCTGTGTTGCACACCAGCATTTCTGAAACTGTTCAAGTAGTACAGCGATAATTAGGTAATTTAGTTACGAATTTAATAAAAATCAAGAATGCGCGTTTCCATTAGCTGCGAGTACTTGTGCTTATACATAACAGCAAGAAAAATACTTTCAATTACTTCTATTACCCATGTGTGCATAACGAATGGAAAGAAATTTTCTAAAGCAGGGAGATATGTTAGAATTTAAGTTTACGGAGACGAGAAGAAAGAATGACTCTTACTTAAAAAGAACGTGGAAAGAAGCCAACCAGTGCAGTCCTAAAGGAATTGTTCAGACACGCCGGCCGAAGTGGCCGTGCGGTTAAAGGCGCTGCAGTCTGGAACCGCAAGACCGCTACGGTCGCAGGTTCGAATCCTGCCTAGGGCATGGATGTTTGTGATGTCCTTAGGTTAGTTAGGTTTAACTAGTTCTAAGTTCTAGGGGACTAATGACCTCAGCAGTTGAGTCCCATAGTGCTCAGAGCCATTGAACCATTTTTGAATTGTTCAGACATTTTCGAGAAGTGGTTTAGGAATAAAACCTGAATCAGAAAGATTAGAAGGGGATAGAACATGTTAAACCGGAATGCTAATGCAGTATCTCGCCTCTGTGTGTGATTCTGTGGCGTGAGCCAGGCGTTATATAATCTGCGCCCGCCAAAGTGACCATGAGTTGATGCTTCAGCGATTTTGGTGCAACCTTAAGGCTGTGTGAGCCTCCTGTTTTGGAACCAGTGGTCCGACGTCATGGTTCCGCTTCAGATACGCAAAATACAAATAGTTGAAACAAATTAATTTATTTAGTTGGTTAGTTACATGGTGCTGCAGAAAATTTGAATGATTTTTTTTTTTTGTGGAAATGGTGCAGGGCGATTCAGTTTACGGGATGTGTACGAGTATACATGATTAGCTTTATCGTTAATGAACATACATATTTTCCACAACTGATATATCTGCACATAAAAAAACTAGTTTTCTTTGCAGGCTATCAGTTTTTATATAAAAAAATCAAAGACAGAGCGATTATCAAACATTGGCAGAGATGACTGACAAGACATACATTTCCAGCTTCTGACCTTGGGCTACAGTGACGCTGTGCAAGGGCAACGGCACACACGAAAGCTCCAAAAGTGGGCTGAGAAAGTGCCATCTTGTGATAACCATGCAAAAACCACAACAACGCCAAAGAGAAAATGGATACAGAGTCACCTATAAAAAAAGACAACATCAAATGGACGAGAGGACCTGAATGCTGCATGCCTAATGTTAAGAACTTTCCTCCTTGATTAACATTCCCCTGAAAACGGTAATTCTTTCAGGTAACTACAAAATTAACACAGTGGATCATTACTACAGAAAATCTCTTTATTGTGTTAGCAAAAATTTAATTCTGACTGAAAATACGATAGGTGGATTATTTTACAAAGAAACACCGAGAAAGCTTTAAAATCAATTGTGTTGCCCAGGATACGAGGGAAGTGTTAGATGCATTCCTGGAGTACCATAAAGTGGAATCTAAAGTTATGGTAGTTTGCAATCATGATTATGTCACACAATCTCAACTGTCATTTAGAAAAGTATCTGAAGTACCACTTCTAACTAAAAGAACTTATTAAAAAGTGTGAACTTACTGGTGTGTTGTATTCCGACGTGTGTCTCAGGTGACCAACCAAATGTAACGGTTGCAATATTAGTCACAATATCATAGTAATAGTGTTCCATAGAATTCGTGTTTGTTTTGAATACAGTCAGAGAGAGTCCCTTTAGTCAACCATAGTGCCAGTAGTGTCAGTGTCGTCGTAACTGTCGCCTGCTTCACGTCTGCTGTGCAGCGAGCTACCTTAATTTAAGTATTAACTGTATTTTTCTTACTTGTCACTTCTTCTTCCGTGTGTTTTTGCTTTTAGGAAGCTTTAATTGTCGAGTGCTATTAATAGTGTTCCATAGTTTTCGTGTTTGTTTTGAATACAGTCAGAGAGAGTCCCTTCAGTCAACCATAGTGCCAGTAGTGCTAGTGTTTGTTTTCAATACAGTCCAGAGACAGGTAGTGCTATTTTCATTGTTTTCTACAAGAAGTGGCTAGCAATCACAGTTTAGTCAATAATCAGCCGTCTTTAGTGAATTAGCAGTCTAGTTAAAAGTTGATTAACTCTCTTCAGTAAATTGATTCCTTAGGATGGATAGGATGTGTGACTGCTGTGTACGGACGCAGGAGGAGCTGGCCGCTGTTCGCGAACAGCTGAACGTGTTGATGGCCGCGGTCAGCCGTCTTCAGACTGCTGCCTCGGAGTGTAGCGGCAGTGGGGAGTCTGGTGCGTCGCATGGTACACCTCAGGTGCTTCACCCACTGTCCCTGCTGTCGAGACATCTTCGCGGGTACCGGGCGCGGTTGGGCCACCCTCTCCCCAAGGGGAGTGGCGGGTTCAGCGGAGTTCGCGGCGCACGAGGCGGAGGGTAAATGTGGAGGCTGGCCGTGTGGCATCGCCCGCTCTGCCTGTGAGTGGACATGTGGCTGCTCCTTCAGCAAGGTCTGAGCAGGCACACGCGGGGAGGGGTTTATTAGTTATTGGGAGCTCCAACGTTAGGCGAGTGATGGAGCCCCTTAGGGAAATAGCGGAAAGGTCGGGGAAGAAGGCCAGTGTTCACTCTGTCTGCTTGCCGGGTGGTCTCATCCGAGATGTGGAGGAGGCCCTACTGGCGGCGATAGAGAGCACTGGGTGCACCCGACTGCATGTTGGCTCATGTTGGCACCAATGACTCCTGCCGTCTGGGTTCAGAGGTCATCCTCAGTTCGTACAGGCGGTTGGTGGAATTGGTGAAGGCGGAAAGCTTCGCTCGTGGGGTGGAATCAGAGCTAACTATCTCTAGTATCGTTCCCAGAACCGATCGCGGTCCTCTGGTTTGGAGCCGAGTGGAAGGTTTAAACCAGAGGCTCAGACGATTCTGCGGAGATCTGGGGTGCAAATTTCTCGACCTCCGCTGTCGGGTGGAGAAATGTAGGGTCCCCCTGAATAGGTCAGGCGTGCACTACACGCCGGAAGCGGCTACAAGGGTAGCGGAGTACGTGTGGAGTGCACATGGGGGTTTTTTAGGTTAGAGAATTCCCTCCCTAGGCCCGACAAGACGCCTCCTGAGACGCGGCAAGGTAGGAATAGGCAAAATTCAACAGGGAATAACAATATTAATGTGCTAATAGTAAACTGCAGGAGCGTCTTTAGAAAGGTCCCAGAACTGCTCTCATTAATAAACGGTCACATCGCCCATATAGTACTAGGGACAGAAAGTTGGCTGAAACCAGACGTAAACAGTAATGAAATCCTAAACTCAGATTGGAATGTACACCGCAGAGACAGGCTGGACAGTGAAGGGGGAGGCGTGTTTATAGCGATAAGAAGTGCAATAGTATCGAAGGAAATTGACGGAGATCCGAAATGTGAAAGGATTTGGGTGAAGGTCACGGTTAAAGCAGGCTCAGACATGGTAATTGGATGTCTCCATAGGCCCCCTGGCTCAGCAGCTGTTGTGGCTGAGCACCTGAAGGACAATTTGGAAAATATTTCGAGTAGATTTCCTCACCATGTTATAGTTCTGGGTGGAGATTTTAATTTGCCGGATATAGACAGGGAGACTCAAACGCTCATAACGGGTGGCAGGAACAAAGAATCCAGTGAAATTTTTTCAAGTGCTTTATCTGAAAACTACCTTGAGCAGTTAAACAGAGAACCGACTCGTGGCGATAACATATTAGACCTTCTGGTGACAAACAGCCCCGAACTATTTGAAACAGTTAACGCAGAACAGGGAATCATCGATCATAAAACGGTTACGGCATCGATGATTTCAGCCGTAAATAGAAATATTAAAAAAGGTTGAAGATTTTTCTGTTCAGAAAAACTGACAAAAAACAGATTACAGAGTACCTGACGGCTCAACACAAAAGTTTTGTCTCAAGTACATATAGTGTTGAGGATCAGTGGACAAAGTTCAAAAACATCGTAGAATATGCGTTAGATGAGTATGTGCAAGCAACATTGTAAGAGATGGAAAAGAGCCACTGTTGTACAACAACCGAGTTAGAAAACTGCTGCGGAAGCAAAGGAAACTTCACAGCAAACATAAACATAGCCAAAGCCTTGCAGACAGCCGGCCGGTGTGGCCGTGCGGTTCTAGGCAATTCAGTTTGGAACCGCGTGACCGCTACGGTCGCAGGTTCGAATCCTCCATCGGGCATGGATGTGTGTGATGTCCTTAGGTTGGTTAGGTTTAAGTAGTTCTAAGTTCTAGGGGACTGATGATCTCAGATGTTGAGTCCCATAGTGCTCAGAGCCATTTGAACCATTTTGAACCTTACAGACAAACAAAAATTACGCGAAGTGAAATGTAGTGTGAGGAGGGCTATGCGAGAGGCGTTCAATGAATTCGAAAGTAATGTTCTATGTACTGACCTGGCAGAAAATCCTAAGAAATTTTGGTCTTATGTCAAAGCGGTAGGTTGATCAAAACAAAATGTCCAGACACCCTGTGACCAAAATGGCACTGAAACAGAGGGTGACAGACTGAAGGCCGAAATACTAAATGTCTTTTTCCAAAGCTGTTTCACAGAGGAATACTGCACTGTAGTTCCTTTATAACACTACAACAGCATTTACGTAGCTTATACTATGAAATACCAAGTTTGGTGCCGGCCGGTGTGGCCGAGCGGTTCTAGGCGCTTCAGTCTGGAACCGCGCGACCGCTACGGTCGCAGGTTCGAATCCTGCCTCGGGCATGGATGTGTGTGATCTCCTTAGGTTAGTTAGGTTTAAGTAGTTCTAAGTTCTAGGGGACTGATGACCTCAGAAGTTAAGTCCCATAGTGCTCAGAGCCATTTGAACCAGAGCCAACCAAGTTTGGTTTATTACGTAGTATGCCCCAACAGAACAAATAGTCCTGTCGCGGAAAAGCCACGTATAACACTTCCGTCTGCTACTGCTATACCATAACCTCGAAGCTGGGAACAGGTTGTGAAATAAAACTATTTTGTTAAAGTAATTATGGTATATAGCAACAGAGCAGTGTTACTCTCTGAGAGGAATTTTGTTATGTTGACCGTGTTGTACCTAACGGAGGTGGCTTATCGGAAATGAAAGTCAGAATTACGTAAATGTTTGAACAGTAACAAACAAAATTTTGCCTATCTCCACTGTTTAACTGATAATGGAAAACGGCCGCCAGCCTAATTAGGCAAGAGAAATATTAACGTTCTCGTTTAAGAAAGTAGTTATTAGTAACTCTAATGGATAAACACAACCTATACTTGGCCACACGCGAGCGCAATAAACTCTGACACATACATATGTTTACGTTAAGATTGAAGCTAACAACTGGAGCAGCACAAACTATTTGCAAAATTATAACAGATACCGAAACACACTATTACTTTCAGGCCTTGTTCAAACTGAATGGTATTTATATCATTACTATTAACATTCACTGCAGGATCATAAATTGTACATATATGAAGTCTCTCTCAGTTAAATACTTTACTATTTAAAATGAAAGTTAATTGGAATCCATTCACAGGTTGCTTCTCATTATCATTTGAATAAAGAAATTATGGTTTTTATAATCAGTGGTCTTCCCATTACTTGTTACCCAGCATTAATACAATTGACAAACTGTGGATCCTGTTATATTATTAATATGCACTTTCTATACACAAGAGAGACATACACTTAACAAACATGAGTATATAAAGTTTCACAACTGCAGTTTCCCACTTTCACTACAGTGAAACACAATGTTGGAAAATTGCAAGAAACTAACTCACCTTTTAGAATTTACTACAGACAGCAATGTGGTCATTTACTAAGCAAAACTTTATAAGCCTCAGTCTTGAGAAATTTTAATTTGAAGTTGGCAACAACACATTAATAAGCAATTTTGCTTGGAAAATTATTTTCAGCAAGCCACTTTAACTTTAACTCACTCTCTTGCCACATTAACTTTAACTTTCTCTTTACTATGTACAAGAGGAATCAATTAGCAAAACACTGGGCTGTAATGTACTTTCAGTAAGGACACTCGGTAATCACTTTAGTTCAAACGGAGAGGAACCTAAGAGGTGTTATGATGAGGAGAAAAATCAAGGTAGGTACATAAATTCAGATATAAATTACCTTATATTTGAGCACATTAGCACATCCATTAAGCTGATCCTTCACTGTACATCATGATAGTATTACGTTACAGTGATTGCGCAACGTGGTGGCAACTGCATGTTGGTAGGTGGATTCGCAGACAGAATTGCTGGACTCTGGCCCTTCTTGGTGGCGATGATGAATACCAAATCCAGAATCGTTCCAGCTAATTATCCATCCATCCGAGGCATTGGAAAGTAGCAGAAAAGCCTCTCTCGGAACCAGCACAATATACATACTTTACATGGCAGTGCACAGTTTCGTAGCTCGTCCCCGACTCGTAGCTCGTCTCCGACTGACTATCAGTTCCACCTTTTCTACATAGGCCAGCCACAATTTTCGCGCGCTACACAGTTCGGTTTCCGAGGGGAACCACAACAACTTTTACATACAGAATAACTAAGAATCCTAAGTGAGGATCAGCAGTTTACATAACAGCAACCAAATACATTAAATAAAACTGAACATTTGCACATATTGACATTTCTACCAAAAATTATTCACACAGAAATTACAATTACATACAGTAAGTTTTGTTCCTTCCAAATGGGACAAAGAATGACAGATACACTACTTTGCATAGAACCAAACCATGACATCAAAGTTTGTACAAAGAAAGGAGTGTACAATTTTGTGTTATCGATTCAATGAAACAATGTTTACAGAAGCTTAACGATGTAATATTAAATGAAACAAAAGTAAAATAAATCAGGAGAGCATTAGAGCTGTGGTGTTACACCTTCTCTAGATTGTCGTACAGATGACAAAATGGTAGATATCGAAATAGACGACAGAGGGATAGAGAAACAATTAAAATCGCTTAAAAGAGGAAAGGCCGCTTGACCTGATGGGATACCAGTTCGATTTTACACAGAGTACGCGAAGGAACCCTTCTTGCAGCGGTGTACCGTAGGTCTCTAGAAGAGCGTAGCGTTCCAAAGGATTGGAAAAGGGCACAGGTCATCCCCGTTTTCAAGAAGGGACGTCGAACAGATGTGCAGAACTATAGACCTATATCTCTAACGTCGATCAGTTGTAGAATTTTGGAACACGTATTATGTTCGAGTATAATGACTTTTCTGGAGACTAGAAATCTACTCTGTAGGAATCAGCATGGGTTTAGAAAAAGACGGTCGTGTGAAACCCAGCTCGCCCTATTCGTCCACGAGACTCAGAGGGCCATAGACACGGGTTCACAGGTAGATGCCGTGTTTCTTGACTTCCGCAAGGCGTTCGATGCAGTTCCCCACAATCGTTTAATGAACAAAGTGAGAGCATATGGACTATCAGACCAATTGTGTGATTGGATTGAGGAGTTCCTAGAAAACAGAACGCAGCATGTCATTCTCAATGGAGAGAAGTCTTCCGAAGTAAGAGTGATTTCAGGTGTGCCGCAGGAGAGTGTCATAGGACCTTTGCTATTCACAATATACGTAAATGACCTGATGGATGACATCGGAAGTTCACTGAGGCTTTTTGCAGATGATGCTGTGGTGTATCGAGAGGTTGTAACAATGGAAAATTGTACTGAAATGCAGGAGGATCTGCAGCGAATTGACGCATGGTGCAGGGAATGGCAATTGAATCTCAATGTAGACAAGTGTAATGTGCTGCGAATACATAGAAAGATAGATCTCTTATCATTCAGCTACAAAATAGCAGGTCAGCAACTGGAAGCAGTTAATTCCATAAATTATCTGGGAGTAGGCATTAGGAGTGATTTAAAATGGAATGATCATATAAAGTTGATCGTCGGTAAAGCAGATGCCAGACTGAGATTCATTGGAAGAATCCTAAGGAAATGCAATCCGAAAACAAAGGAGGTAGGTTACAGTACGCTTGTTCGCCCACCTTCACCGAGGAGTCAAGCAGTATATTGCTCCCTCCAACGTATATCTCGCGAAGAGAACATTAGGATAAAATCAGAGAGATTAGAGCCCACACAGAGGCATACCGACAATCTTTGTATCCACGAACAATACGAGACTGGAATAGAAGGGAGAACCGATAGAAGTACTCAGGGTACCCTCCGCCACATACCTCAGGTGGCTTGCGCAGTATGGATGTAGATGTAGATGTAGATGTGACGTGTACTATATCATTTGGACGGGAAGCACATATGCATATAAATTACTTTCGAAAACAGCGGCCATGTAGTTTGATCAGGATTACTTTTTGCAACACTTTCTCTAATGCTGCAGTATGTAGACTTGTATTTTCGTTCAGATAACATTGAATTTAGATGAACTAAGTTTTGATTATTGTTGTCGTTATGGTCGTCAGTATGAACTCTCTCTTCATTCCCACACAGCCACTGCAACCAATATCTATTTGAATTTTATTCGAGCCTTCATCTGGCTCCACAGTTTTTACCCCTACACTTCCTTTGATTACTAGAGTAAACATTTATTGATTCCTCGAAACGAATCCTATGTGCTTTCAGTCAAGCTGTACTACAGAGTTCTTTTCCCCCCACTTCGATTCGTATCTCTTTCAACCATCCTATCTATCCATTTAGTCTTTAGCATTCTTTGTGACATCACAATTCAGCAGCTTTTATTCACATTTTGTCTCTACAGATTATCGTTTATCGAGAAGAAAAATCTGTGTGTAACGCTCCACGAAAGGTGCATATCTTAGCAGTTTCTAATTCTAGTTCATTATTTCATTCCTTCCCTATCTGTAACTATTAATGTGTAAGGCTAGGCGTCTGACAATATTCCACTCCTTGAGCGCAGAAGCTCCAAGTTTCTTGTCCACATTCTGCAACAAAAACATACGAAACATTTCGTATATGCATTAATGTACGCCAAGTATTATCACTTTACGTTAGAAGACAATATAGTTGTCAAAGGATTTTACGCGAAACTGCCGATTCGTACAAAGCAGATCCGATGCAAGAACAGAATGATGGACCACTGTGATAGTACAAACGGGCTGGTGCTTTGTTAGACACGTATTAATAACATGGTTCCCAGAAAATATTTCTTTATAATGTCTCACGTCACACGAAAAGTGGTTATGTAGTGTGTGTGGGCCAATAAAATGAAAAACTAGATACAGGGTGTTTATAAATTACTTATACAAAAGTAAACGCTAATTGAGAAAAAGGCAAATAACTTATGGAAATGTTTAATACAGCACATAATGCAGTATATCTTCAAGTTTTATTTACGACTGTTCAATGCGGCTACCTTCATAACATCACAAATACCCCATCAGTAATCAGTTTCCTGCCAAATACTATGATCCAAGTCCTGATGTATGATGTGGCAGCCCATCGACGTTTACCAGAAGCGGACGAACAAACTCTCTGTGTCTAATGTAACCAAAATGATTCAAATGGCTTTAAGCACTATGGGACTTAACATCGGAGCTTATCAGTCCCCTACATTTAGAACTACTTAAACCTAATCAGCCTAACGACATCAGACACATCCATGCCCGAGGCAGGATTCGAACCTGCGATCGAAGCAGCAGCGCGGTTCCGGACTGAAGTGCCTAAAACCGCTCGGCCACAGAGGCCAGCCTGTGCCCATATCCTGTTGTAATTGTGGCATTAGATAATGTACCCAGGTACGATATGCCAGTTACAGTTGACTCGGCAAAAAGAAAGGACCTACGTGTTGTTACAGCTTACAGCTGAGGAAAACATTTAAAAACATTTACCTCAGGCGAGTCCCGTGCATGTTCGATTAAGTGACTTGGTTTCTGTTCACCCCATATCTGGACATTTTGCCGATTTACTTTACCGCAGGCATGAAAGGTGGCCTCGTCCTGAACACAATTTTATTAAGAAAATCATCCAGTCTACATTTTGTTAAAAGTTTCTACACAATCTTAGCTCGTTTTTCTTTGCCACTTTCTCTTAAAGCTTGCAGCAGTTCCAATTAGTAGGGTCTGAATGACAGACGCATCCATAATACCTTCCACAATATAACACTAGGCATGTTTAGTTCTAAGCTGGCACTTGTCGCTAGTTTAGCCTGACTACAAATGTAAGATTGTCAAACTTGTTCAATTGCTGCGAGAGACTGCTGGCCGACCCTGACCTGGCTCCTATGTGGTACACAACCAGTTCCGGTGAAACTATTGTGCCAATTAATAATAGTTTGTCTTTCATGTGGTGGGTTGTGATATTTAGTCCTGAATGTTTTCTGAACCGTAGTGGCGGATTTGGATTCACGAAATCATAAACAACACTGCGCACACTCTACACCACTCTACGACTCCACGATGACTGTTAGAATAACTCACTCGCGCGTGCCACCTAGCAGAAACGTCGGGAACTGTGTTTGGCGGGACTAAAACTTGATGATACACTGCATTCAGTACTGTTTCAAACATTTCTGTAAGTTATTTACTCTTTTCTCACTTGAAGGTTACTTTTGTATAAGTAATTTATAAACGACCTGTATTTTCTAGGGTGCAAAGGATTAAATCTTCCATACGAATGCAAAATTATTGTACTGAACGTTCCAATCGCAGTTGTACAGGGTGAAAAGTATTTAAACCGACAAACTAGGAAATTGTAGGGGACATCAAAAGAGATACTTTTCCCTAATGTCATTTTTTCTTATGAGGATTATTTAAGCCGGTGGAGGCCGTATTACGCTCTTCAGTTTTAGGCAACTGCTGTCCACCAGTGTAATAGTGCATTGTCAATGTTTACTAATGGAGCGATGCACCTGGAATGAGTACACCGATATGGTAGGTGCGTACTACGTAGCGCACCACAACGGACGGTCTGCACAGCGGGTTTATCAACAACAATATCCTAATCGCCGTATCCCACATCATACGACCCTTGCTGCTGTGAACCAACGTCTGCGTGAGACCGGGTCATTTAGCAGATTACCTGGACAGAGACGCCGTCACACGGTAAGAACGCTGCAATTTGAGCAAGCTGTCTTGCAGCATCTGCAGCGGGACCCTTCAATCAGCACTCGTGCAACTGCACGTAACATGGGGACGAATCAGGCGAATGTAAGAACGGTCCTCCGAGAGCAATTGTTACGTCCATTTCACTTACAGCGTGTCCACAACCTGGAACCAGTTGATTATACACCCAGAGCACATTTTTCTCAGTGGTACCTGGAACAGTGTGAAATGCATCCTACATTTCCATCCTCTATATTGTTTAGCGATGAAGCAGCGTTCAGACCTGATGGCGTCTTCAACATGCACAATTCTCATGTTTGGAGTGAGGATAACTCACATGCCACAGTTACTAGCGCTCATAAAGTGCGGTTCTTCGTTAATGTGTGGGTCGGTGTTGTTGGGGACTGTTTAATTGGGCGTATCTGCTACCTAGGCCATTAAATGGCAGGCACTATTACAATTTTCTCTCGAGAGCATTGCCACTATTGCTAGAAGACGTCCCGCTCCCTACAAGACAACGCATGTGGTTCCAACATGATGGGGCGCCGGCACATTTCAGTCGTCGTGTGCGTCGATTCCTGGACGGTTCCCAGAAACGTGGATTGGCAGAGGTGGTCCTGTACCATGGCCTGCTCGATCGCCAGATATGTCCCCTCAGGACTCTTTTGTGTGGGGAGAGATGCGCAACCTTGTTTACGAAACTCCTGTTGCATCAGAAGAGGATCTGGTTGCCCTGATAGTAGCAGCAGCAGGAACAATTCAGGATACTCCTGGGGTTTTTGCCCGTGTCAGACAGAACATGATCCGACGGAGTAACTTTTGTTTACGTGCCAATGGAGGAATTTTTGAAAATCTACTATAATTTAAATTGGGTTGTGTTAATTTGTTGTCTATTGGTCATAAAAAAATGGGAATGTGTTTGTTGGTTTAATTAATTTGCCGCTAGAGAAATCTTCCTCTACCGGTTTAAATACTCCTCATAGGAAAAAATGACATTAGGGAAAATATTTGCTTTGATGTCCCCTACAATCTCCCAGAGTTTGTCGGTTTAAATACTTTTCACCCTGTATGTCAATTACAATATTACTAGGAACCTTAATATCGGTATTTCTGCTTCAATGCTTTTCGTAGTGTCTTCGTAAGACGCGGGTTGGAAACACATGCAAATAAAGAATTGCGGTATACGAACCTGAGCGGTCTACGTAGGCTTTTGGAACTAGTGTTATAAATAAACGATGGGCTTTCTTCTATCTGTACTCAGTTATACGTACTGCATCATTTCCAGCCTGCACATTAACGGTGTTCCCTTTCTCGCCCGTAGCGGAGTTACTGTGTCTGAGGTAATGAAGGTTTCCCACGGCAGAACGCGAGCTAAGGCACTTCCCCTGGTTTTTGTGGGTACGTTTTCCTCTCTCTGAAATACGTCTCTGACGGAGGCCCCTTCCCGAAAGAAGACCCGAACTCAATTAAGGTTACGTTCGTGTTCGGAAGGTCAGCCGAGACGATTAGAGATGAAAGTGGAAGGTAACGAACCGGGAGGCTGCGGGTCAAGTTGGCTGAGATTAACCTTGAACTCTCTCCCTCTCTCCCTCTCTCTCTCTCTCTCTCTCTCTCTCTTTCTCTGTCTCTCTCCCTATCTCCACAGCATTTCCGAGCCGTCTAGGAGCCGAGAAAGGGGAGAGGAATTCAAGCGCAATGGACGGTAAATATGGAATCCAAAAAGGCGCAGACGCTAATCATAAATAACTGCGCGGCGGCCGGGAGGGTCTGCGAGGCGACGCACAATTAAGGCGTACTGGAACAAAAGATGAGCCACGGATCAAAGCGGTGCCGACGCGCACACGGCCGGCGCATGCTGGTCACACAGCGCATCGCAGCCGGCCGCCGACTCGCAGCCCTGACCGGTACGGCGCACAGGCGGCTCACTTAGCTGCAGTTGCTGCCTGCTGATTTCTTTCTTGTAGCTACCGGTTGTGGCGGAACAAATATCCATCCTTCAGACACAGCGATCATACCAAAACGTAACGCCTATTTCAATGTGCGCATCGCGAGCGCACAACAAATGAATGAGCATTGTAAACATCCGTGAGAAAGAAGACAGTGAGCAAAGTCATTTATGACGTAGGGGAAGGAAAGAATGAAGGATTCTGACGGTAGTTGCTACGACAAAAAAAAGCAACACCGAAAAATAATTAATGTAGAGTAATGAAATTTCTCCGTAGAAATGTTGGAACACGTGAGGCAATACTGACCCTACGACTTATCTTAGAAGATAGATTAAGCAAAGGCAAACCTACGTTTCTAGCATTTGTAGACTTAGAGAAAGCTTTTGAAAATGTTGATTGGAATACTCTCTTTCAAATTCTGAAGGTGGCAGGGGTAAAATACCGAGAGCGAAAGGCTATTTACAATTTGTACAGAAACCAGATGGCAGTTATAAGAGTCGAGGGGTATGAAAGGGAAGCAGTGGTTGGGAAGGGAGTGAGACAGGGTTGTAGCCTATCCCCCATGTTATTCAATCTGTATATTGAGCAAGCAATAAAGGAAACAAAAGAAAAGTTCGGTGTAGGATTAAAATCCATGGAGAAGAAATAAAAACTTTGAGGTTCGCCGATGACATTGTAATTCTGTCAGAGACAGCAAAGGACTTGGAAGAGCAGTTGAATGGAATGGACGGTATCTTGAAAGGAGGGTATAAGATGAAATCAACAAAAGCAAAACGAGGATAATGGAATGCAGTCGAATTAAGTCGGGTGATGTTGAGGGAATAAGATTAGGAAATGAGATACTTAAAGTAGTAAAGGAGTTTTGCTACTTGGGGAGCAAAATAACTGATGATGGTCGAAGTAGAGAGGATATAAAATGTAGACTGGCAATGGCAAGGAAAGCGTTTCTGAAGAAGAAAAATTTGTTAACATCGAGTATAGATATAAGTGTCAGTAAGTCGTTTCTGAAAGTATTCGTATGGAAGTGAAACATGGATGATAAATAGTTTAGACAAGAAGAGAATAGAAGCTTTCGAAATGTGGTGCTACAGAAGAATGCTGAAGATTAGATGGGTAGATCGCATAACTAATGATGAGGTATTGAATAGAACTGGGAGAAGGGGAGAAGAGGAATTTGTGGCACAACTTGACAAGAAGAAGTGACCTATTGGTAGGACATGTTCTGAGGCATCAAGGGATCACAAATTTAGCATTGGAGGGCAGCGTGGAGGGTAAAAGTCGTAGAGGGAGACCAAGAGATGAATATATTAAGCAGATTCAGAAGGTCGTAGGTTGCAGTAAGTACTGGGAGATGAAGAAGCTTGCCCCGGACAGGGTAGCATGGAGAGCTGCATCAAACCAGTCTCAGGACTGAAGACCACAACAACAACATATTTAAGTGATTAACACTGCAAAATGACAAGTTCATGCAAGCGCGAGATAAGGCATTGGAAATGAGAAATGCATCTACATTAATAATCGGAATACCCAGCAGAACGTTGAATGCAAGCATACAAAAATGGTTAAAATGGCTCTGAGCACTATGGGACTTAACATCTGAGGTCATCAGTCCCCTAGAACTTAGAATTACTTAAACCTAACTAACCTAAGGACATCACACACATCCATGCCCGAGGCAGGAGTCGAACCTGCGACCGTAGCGGTCGCGCGGTTCCAGACTGAAGCGCCTAGAACCGCCACCCCGGCCAGCAATACAGTCATATTATACCAAATGATCTGTGTAAACAGCCTCGTATAATATAAATGTGATCTAAAGTTTTGTATTCAGAAATTTCATCTTACCAATAGATTTTTGCATTCTAGACACATAAATCTCATGTACTGTTTTACGTTATCTTCAGCGTCTTCTTTATTGACCGATTCAATTTGACCATTCATTACTCTATCAGTTTTAATCTTATTTTTCATTTAAGTATATATAATGTCATTACTTCCATTAAACAGCTGTGAAATGTCTTCATAAACTGAGTTTCATTATAGCTGAGAAAAAGTTTACGTCTTGGCACACGCTCAACGTACCAATCGTGTGATCATTTTCTGCTTCTACTATGTTTGTAAACGAGATAGAACGAAAACGCGAAGATCAAACTATTATATAGATAAAGTAATGAAGTCATCAAACACATCATTGTATTGTATTGTATGTTAACCGGAGGCCTAGAACCGACGGAGAAGCTCCGTCCCCGCAGCCGCAGTGGTCCACAACCTCACGACGACTACCGCAGTTCACTTCACCCCTCCGCCGCCCCACACCAAACACATCATACTTCTAGTTTTCATCGCAGGCCGTTGCTTACCACAGTTGGCCGATCTCCTTTCCGCTCTTACTATGACCGTGTGGCCTCGCTCGTGAGCGCGTGTGCTCGAGGCATGAGGTGCTCGCTGCTCCACTCCCGAGCAGCTGCCATGCTCATAGGTAACGAGCGAGCTTGATGAGCTTACTAACCTAATTTAGTGCACAGTCCCAGTTACAGGTTGTTTGCCTAATGGCTTCCGTGGGTGACAAAACTTTTATTTGCAATATTTCCTACAGTTATCGACCGCCTTTAAAAATTTAAATTGCTGTCATCACCTCAGACGCTTGAAACTGTTTCATACATTAGAAATCGATTCCTTAAAGATCGGGGATTTGCTGGTATCTGCATTATTAACCAACTAAGCCGGAGAATGCTCCCAGTTGCAGGTTACATATCTAACAGCTTCCAGGGGCAACAACGGACAGTATTTAAAAGCTTAAAATACTGCCATAATCTATTTATTAAAAGCTATAATCTTATGTTAAAGGTTAACGCAGTAAATCAACTATTACAGTTAGAAACCGTGTATACGTCGTGAGCCAGCAAATTACCCCGACTATATTAGTCCAGTATTTGAGAATGAGACCACTTAGCGACTTCTAATAAACTGCACACATAATTTCAAACCTTTACGAAACTTTTTCTCACATCACCCACAAAATGACGGTATCAAACATGTTTATCGACTACTACATTCTCGCTGTTCTGCACTCAAGATCGTCCTGCAAAGGCCCATTGAAGGAACTGGTAATACTGCTTCCAAATACATTAATTCCTTAATGACATTTATCGTAAATAATATATCTCTTTTCCAAATTAACAGCGTAGTTCATGGGATCAATACTAGAAATAAGATATAAGCTTCACAAATTTTTGAAGTACTTTCTTTGGTCCAGAAAGGTGTCCATTAATTAGGAAAACACATTTTTAACAACTTTCCAGCAACCATAAAACGTTTAGTTACTAATAAAGTTCAGTTTCACTGCCGATGGATGGAAGTGTGACGCCGCAGAGTAATTTCACTGGTGAACCACTTGAATTTGCGCATGAAACGACCTCATTGGCTAACTTCAGTGCTAATTAACTAGGACACGGCGCAACGTACCGATTTTTTTCTTAAAAATTGTTTCTCAGCATAACCCAGCCTACAATACCCTTGGAGACGGTTCCTGACAACCCTGTATATGGAGATGCAGAAGAGGAGCAGGAAAAATATACAGGGATGAGGGCCAGGAATGAATACGCAGAAGCAGGACGAGAAGCAGACTAGATAGAGGACAGTGATGTATAAGCGATAAAAAACTATAGATGGAAATAGTGCAAAACGGAAATAGGAGTAATAAGTGGTGGACAGTGTAATCAGAATGGACACAACAGTGAAAAGCTACAGCAGAAGAGGAGCAGGAAAAATATACAGGGATGAGGGCCAGGAATGAATACGCAGAAGCAGGACGAGAAGCAGACTAGATAGAGTACAGTGATGTATAAGCGATAAAAAACTATAGATGGACATAGCGCAAAACGGAAATAGGAGTAATAAGTGGTGGACAGTGTAATCAGAGAGGACACAACAGTGAAAAGCTACAGCAGAAAATAGGTAGCTGACAAGAACCAAAGGAGAAGTAGGAGAATATTACAACGAAGGCAAAATAAAGAAAGGCAAAAAGACTGCAGGAAGAAAACTTAAGGGAACAAGAAATGCAGGAGAAGAGAAAATTAAGGAGGAAGAAAATTTTTCGAGCGTGAAGCATTTTTGCATGAGGTTGGATGTTGTCAAAAATGAAACAGGCGGTTTTCTCATTACTGTAATTGCTGAACGCAAAATAATCTCATGATAACTTGCTTGAGGGACGCCAGTGACTAGAAAGGGAAGTAATAAGTTTAAGAATGGAATCAATACTTCGAAAGGTGCGTCTGCACTCTACTATCTCTTTCAAATTTTGCTTTGGTTCTTTTTTAGCACGATCTCTTATTCACTTTATCTTCGTATTATGTCTTCTGTTAGTTATTCTCATCAGATAAGTTGGTCCTCCTTTCGGGTTTCTGGGCGTTAGTGTATTGTGTGTAATAAAAGACGCTGCTCAGCTTTCGAAACGAATAATCCAGCATTTTTTATGTCGAGGTAGGAGATCTGTAACGCCCTTCCCACGTAGGTCAAGATCCCAGCACATTAACTGTATGTAGCAACTTGAATACTGAATGGAAATTTAGAGCATCTACTGTATGCATTTAGGTCCCTCGGGTTTTGTGTTACTTTTCATTGTTAACATTCATACAATAGGTGCTTCCTTCCTCGCTTTGTATATTCTTTTGTATGTGAAAATACGTCTGTAATGTACGTATTTTCATTTGTTGTTCAACGGTTGTTCCGTGCAGATGTTAAAAAAATGAACAATAACATGTATATTGCCCTTCCTGTAATAGCGCTTGTTGCATCAGATACCATTTCTTTCACTGTTTTTTCTTGGAGTAGTGGACCTTAATTTACAGACAGGTAAGAATAACGTTGACAGCAACACCAGAGAAAGTCCAGGACATATCAGGGTGCTCTAAACAAAACAGAAAATAATTTCACAGGAATAAACGTCGTGGTGCGTGATGAATTTCTACGTACATGTTACAGAAAGACTGCAGGCATAAGAGAATAAATAGGCCACATTGTACTTTTCTCTCAGCTACGCGGTATCAGTATTTTTCAGCCATTTTATTTGTGCAGGTGGAATTCTGCGATTCTCGCAGTTGCACGAGCCTAATATCTTTCTGGAAACTTTGTCCGTTACAAGACATTTGACACTAAGCTCCTGTGCGCCCATCTTAGCTAGTGAATTGGATATTCACATGTCTGTGAGACAGCTTTGAGCTTCGTACCTCATGTACATTACGAGACTTGTCCGTTTACTTCTGTATAAATGCTCTAGGTGTCCGTCCTCTTGGAGAAACACCGTCGATGCCACAGGTTCTAAACTTAAAGTGTCACCGACACAGTGAATCGTTTTCATAGCCGTCTTTGTCAGCCTAATTTTTGTCTTTATATACTGCAGTGGTTCCATCCTCATCTTCATCATCTAGAAGATGTGAAATCGAAAGTGCATTCAAAAGTGTATAGTAAATGAAACACATCAGTGTTTATCTTTTGTAAAAAGTTAGAAAGGGGACTTTATCAGAACTGTTACAACACTCACTGACTGCTAGTGTCTACCAAGTAAAACTGACTAAGCCACCAGAATTTGCCCCAGTCCACACAGAACGGGCGCCCTGGTAATCCTGGCTGTGGTCTTGGAGTTGTAAACTGCATTAACCCAAACGGATGTCACTTCCAGAGCCATTGTCACTAAATTCAAGTTTACGGTAGTTCAATATAAGATTATGCTTTACGTCGGCCGAAGTAATCACTACCACAGTATACAAGTTGCAGAACGACCTATCTGACTCAGGGAGGGAGAGGTGGAGAGAGAGAGAGAGAGAGAGAGAGAGAGAGAGAGAGAGAGAGAGAAAGGAACGGGGACGACAAGGAAGATGAAGTATGACAAACGGCGAAAGAGGTAAGTGATTGCTGGTTGGTCCACACAGCTATCATAATCGATCAGCAAACATAGCAAGTGGGGCTCTACACTACCAATTATATCATCGCCGTGAAGACAGTAATTACACCGGCTAGCTTATCGCAGCAAATGTTTTAACACTTCTGCGGCAGCCGCGCATACCAGTCGGTATAGCTCTCTTACTGCGGCTCAAAATGTGGTTGCCACTAAGATTGCATATGATGAATCAGTAACAATTTAAAAAAAACAAAACAAAATAAAAATGGAAAACGAAGCGTTGGTAAAGTTCTTTTGTTGTAGCTTAGCAGGTGTATTCTGGTATTTTGTCGGTTCCGAAGTATGCTTATTGATAAAGAAAATAAATTTCCTAAATGAGCCCGCGATCACTGTGAATGTTTTGTGAATAAAACCGTCTTCTCGAAAAATATCTGATGAGTGCTTTTTCACAGTGACGGACAAAAAAAGTGAACCATCCAGAAATAGATGAGGAAACGAAGTGAAACTTAACGCGTTAAGTGGGATTTTTGATGTTATTTCAGTGCAAATATTGGAAATCAGGTTATCCCTCACCGAGCCGAGAAGGGCATAGGTCTTTGAAAGTGACAGGAAGACTAAAATAGTGTCTCTTTAGGATTCCGTCTGAACAGAGATTGTAGGTCCTCCAGTTCCTTTGTAAGACTTTCTATATCAGAAGACACAACATGTGCCCAATGAAGCAACTTGCGAACGACGCCCATAGTTCGTGGATGGTGGTGACAGTCACCATGACACCATGACGACAGGTGTGACAGGCTGTGCCTCGCCAATATGTCGGAAGAATAGGACCTCTGCCCAGGTCGCAACTATATTCATCATCCATACATAGAAGAAAAAAAAAAAAACGTCAGTATGACGCTGCACTCTCTCTGACCTGAATGCAGGTACTGATTCGGTTTGGAAGGGTGTCATATAGTCGTTGATCCTCTTCTAAAGGAAGATTGCACACAACTTTTGTAACTATTCCTGGTTATCCTGGAGATTGCTACTGGGACTGGGTTGACGTCCGAGCTGGTCACACACGTGTTATGTCTCGGACAGATCTGGGGATCTTTCGGCCGCTGTAGTACCTTAAAATTACGCATACAGCAAATAGAGACGCATTCCATGTGCGGACGAGTATTGCCCTGTTGAAAAATGGCACCATGGTAATGCTGCGTGAGAAGTAAGACATGAGGATGCAGGATGTCTGTGACCTATCGTTGTGCCGTCAGAGACCCCCTAAGTCACTACCACCTGTGATCTGAAGTCATACCCGATGGCTCCCCACACGATGTCGACAGGTGTGACATGGCTGTGCCTCGCCATAATACTGAAGGAGTAGGACCTCTACCTAGGTCGCAACCATATTCATCATCCATACATAGCCGTCTGCCATGGTAGTGAAGAACCACGACTCATCGTTGAACACAATGCGACGCCATTCATCAACGACCCATGCTTCCTGGTGACGGCACCACTCTAAACGCACCCTTTCGTGTTGCAGTGTTAATGGTATTCTACACGTGGGACGATACTTGCGTAGTCGGTCTGCTGTTAGTCTGTGATCAGTGGTGCGAGATGACACAGAATGTTGCAGGGGATCCATTTCTTGACCTCGGATGACAGATGTGGAAGGGTTACTATGTTCTTGCTGCATACTATGGCGATCCTCCCTTGTTATGATCTGACGTGGTCGACTGGAATCTTGACGACGAGTACGCTTATCATTTTCCCCAGCAATCCCATGTACCACTGTCACTTCCGTATGCTCCACAAATTCGATTACTGGACTATTGGATCAGCCGGCCAAATGGAGATCACTAATGACACCTCTTTCAGGTGCTGATAACGCTCTCTCACACGATTACGCTGTGTTTCTATGTTCTCCACAGCGATCACTCAGCACATGACATTGTTCACGCTGCTTATATATCCTTTTAGACCTTGTAATAGTACTGAAAACGATCAACCCTAATACACTCTGGAGGCATTTCTATCTGCAACACAGAGTTAATTATAATTCTAACTCGAATGAGTCTACGAAGTTACATCAACATCTGACTATGTCTTCCGTGTGGTTGCTTCATTTATCAGGCAGTGTATACGGTTCTGAGTTTATACGCTGTTATTCTCTGTAAATAACTAATAAATCATCCTCTTTTCGTCCCCAGCTCGTGCTCTAGTGACGCCGGCACGTTAGCTCAGCGTGTTCGGTCAGAGGGTTAGCTGACCTGTGTAATAAAAGAAACTGAGTTAACTGATCAACGACGAACTTAAACGGATGTCTCGCGACGTCCGCCCCGAGCAAATGCAACGAACGAAAACGAACAAAATGAGATTAAAAAAAAGAAAAAAAGGTTGGCGTTGCTGCTTCTAGAGCACGGGGTCCTGGCTTCGATTCCCGGCCTGGTTGGGGATTTTTCTCCGCCCGGGGACTGGGTGTTTGTGTTTATCCTTGTTTTGTTCCCATCATTTCATCATCTTCATCATCATTCACGTAACGGGGTGGCGACAGGAAGGGCATCCGGCCACCCCTTAAATTAACCCTGTCAAATCTGACCACAACCATGCCGACCCTGCGAAACTGTTGGACAAAGCACTAGGAAAAGAAGAAGGCATCCTCTTTTCATTTACCTAGTGTCATTATTGAAATCGTTAAGTCGTTAAGGGGAAATTCGATGCAACAAGTGAATTTCGATGCAACAAATGAATTTCTCTGGGCTTACAAATGACACCAATGAATTTCTCTGTGACAAATGAATTTCGATGCAACAAATGAATTCCTCTGCAACAAATGAATTTCTCTGTGCTTGAAAATGACATTTCACTCAGTTACTTTAACTTCGCTATTTTCACGCAATTTCAAATGTAACAAAACTGCAGTGACATTCTCAGCATTATGATGATGACTGAGAATACTGCGTTTCGGTATTGCAGACGGATGACGTCGACATCGTGGCACAATATTTCAGCTGACAACCATTCAGCCATCTTCCATCTGAGACTTGCAGGTTCATGGGTAACGGTGATATTGTGGAAATGCGGACCCGTAGAATTAAAATTCATTGGTCGAAATAATTAAATTAGTTGTCGCTTGACATGTCATTAGGCATAAAGCTTTGTCTTTTTGAAGATCGTAAAGTAATGAGCGCGTCGCCTTATCAAGTTGAAAGTAGCCTTCAGGAATAATAAAATATTCCGCCAAACGTATTTCCACAGATCGCTTGATAATTGCATCCCAGAAGAAACCCCTTGTTGCCAAGATTTTCGTGGCAGAATAATTCATATAGTGTGCCGCTGAGATACAATTGTCATTTACGACAGGATTACTGGTTGTAAAAGGCGATTGTGGCTGTAATGTTCCACGCAGCTTTCATGTAATGTGCGTCAGATCTGACAAATATAGGCTTCGGCACATAGTAAGCTGTAGACTCCCGCCTTCCGAAAATCAGGTTATCCTTCACCGAGCCGAGAAGAGCGCAGGACTTTGTAAGTGGCAAGAAGATTAACATAATCTTTCTTCAGGTTTCTGTCTGAACAGAGATTTAGGGCTCCAGTTCCTTTGGAAGACTGTTTCTATCAGACACAACGTGCGCCCAACGCACCAACGTGCGAAGGACCCCCGTAGTTCGTGAAGATTGGTGGACAGATGCATGCATACATAGGTCCGTATGTGTGAGGTTACTCTATTGACTTATTCACTTTCCGACTGAATAAAACATCTAGAAATGGTAGACGGCCGCCTTTTTCGACTTCCACCGTAACTTGAATATTCTCGTAGATTAAATTTAGATGTTGTAAAAATTGTGAACTTCTTCTTCACCGTGGGGCTACAGCACAAAAGTGTCATCTACACATACCTAAAATCTCTTGCTTTACACTCCGGCGACTCGAGCGCCCTCTCTTCAAAGTCTTTCATAAAAAAAAGTTCACTACTAGGGGCTGCGCGTGATAACACCATAAATTTGTTCGAAATATTCGCTGTTGAATAAAAAGTAGTTTGAGGAAAGGGCATGTGGAACAGCTGAGCAAGCCCTTATTACTGCTTTAGATCGCTCCTAACAAGAGTCAGCTTATTGTTTCGGGCATGCCCCAATGCCAGAATAACAGAGAAAAGCTTAACACTACTTTCGCCGTCAGCTGGTATCTGTCGTAACATTGCTGCTCAACTAACACTTGTTACTACAGGGTGTTTCAAAAATGACCGGTATATTTGAAACGGCAATAAAAACTAAACGAGCAGCGATAGAAATACACCGTTTGTTGCAATATGCTTGGGACAACAGTACATTTTCAGGCACACAAACTTTCGAAATTACAGTAGTTACAATTTTGAACAACAGATGGCGCTGCATGTGATGTGAAAGATATAGAAGACAACGCAGTCTGTTGGTGCGCCATTCTGTACGTCGTCTTTCTGCTGTAAGCGTGTGCTGTTGACAACGTGCAAGTGTGCTGTGGACAACATGGTTTATTCCTTAGAACAGAGGATTTTTCTGGTGTTGGAATTCCACCGCCTAGAACACAGTGTTGTTGCAACAAGACGAAGTTTTCAACGGAGGTTTAATGTAACCAAAGGACCGAAAAGCGATACAATAAGGGATCTGTTTGAAAAATTGCAACGGACTGGGAACGTGACGGATGAACGTGCTGGAAAGGTAGGGCGACCGCGTACGGCAACCACAGAGGGCAACGCGCAGCTAGTGCAGCAGGTGATCCAACAGCGGCCTCGGGTTTCCGTTCGCCGTGTTGCAGCTGCGGTCCAAATGACGCCAACGTCCACGTATCGTCTCATGCGCCAGAGTTTACACCTCTATCCATACAAAATTCAAACGCGGCAACCCCTCAGCGCCGCTACCATTGCTGCACGAGAGACATTCGCTAACGATATAGTGCACAGGATTGATAACGGCGATATGCATGTGGGCAGCATTTGGTTTACTGACGAAGCTTATTTTTACCTGGACGGCTTCGTCAATAAACAGAACTGGCGCATATGGGGAACCGAAAAGCCCCATGTTGCAGTCCCATCGTCCCTGCATCCTCAAAAAGTACTGGTCTGGGCCGCCATTTCTTCCAAAGGAATCATTGGCCCATTTTTCAGATCCGAAACGATTACTGCATCACGCTATCTGGACATTCTTCGTGAATTTGTGGCGGTACAAACTGCCTTAGACGACACTGCGAACACCTCGTGCTTTATGCAAGATGGTGCCCGGCCACATCGCACGGCCGACGTCTTTAATTTCCTGAATGATTATTTCGATGATCGTGTGATTGCTTTGGGCTATCCGAAACATACAGGAGGCGGCGTGGATTGGCCTTCCTATTCGCCAGACATGAACCCCTGTGACTTCTTTCTGTGGGGACACTTGAAAGACCAGGTGTACCGCCAGAATCCAGAAACAATTGAACAGCTGAAGCAGTACATCTCATCTGCATGTGAAGCCATTCCTCCAGACACGTTGTCAAAGGTTTCGGGTAATTTCATTCAGAGACTACGCCATATTATTGCTACGCATGGTGGATATGTGGAAAATATCGTACTATAGAGTTTCCCAGACCGCAGCGCCATCTGTTGTTGACAATTGTAACTACTGTAATTTCGAAAGTTTGTCTGCCTGAAAATGTACTGTTGTCCCAAGCACATTGCAACAAACGGTGTATTTCTATCGCTACTCGTTTAGTTTTTATTGCCGTTTCAAATATACCGGTCATTTTTGAAACACCCTGTACCTACTTATAACGCGCTAAAGGCGTATTCATTTATTTATATAAAGACCGTAGGCCACCTAATCGACTTCATATCACAAGTTAAACATGACAGATTAGCGCTATTATATCGATTTTGTACTGCCTGCCGATGAGTGACAAGGAATGCACGAGAGGGACCAACGTAAAGGGTGAGATGACATCAAAACTTGCCAGTAAATCATATTCATTGTGTCTTAGTGACTTCTTATTAATAAAGCCAGCAAAATTGCGAATAAGGTGAGAATTTTCTCACAAAATGTGTGAGTAACGACGCAAGATATTTACCTAATACATAAGCCGGTGCGTCGATGTCGTTCACAGTTGGTCGTTAACGTGGATCTTCGTGGTGGATCTTTGGAAGACCATGTAATCTAGCTGAAATATGTGAGGTCTTAATCTTTTCGCAACTTCTTGAGAAAGAGAAGAAGACTTTAACAACGATAATGTTTTTTCTTTCTACTCTATATGTGGGATCTTTATCAGTCTTACTATACTTTGCTTCATTCAACAGGCAGCACATAATTCCTCTTGTAACGTAGAAACAGCAAAGTGATGTTTCTTTTATGCGCTGGAAGGACCACCGAATGAGAGTCTCCTCGTATGCGTGAAATGTATTCGCAGCTGTGACTACGAGCAACCATCCGCTGTTCAAGGGAATGACGGCAGTGAAAATTTGTGCCGGACGAGGTCTGGAACCCGGATTTCCTCTTTACGCGAGCGGTCGCCTTAACCGCTTTGGCTATCCATGCACGACTCACGGCCGGACCCAAAATACCATATGTTGTCGTTCTTGCTCCACAACCTGTACTCGTACACACGGTATCTAATTCTCATACAGGATAGGACACTTTAACTGAAAGTTAGTGCATGGTATCGGTGGACAAATACGATATTGTTGTGCCTGTGTTGTTAAAAACAACGATGCAACACTCCTTCGGACGTGCATGCATGCATGCAAGCACTGAGAAAATATCTAACAGTTTCTTCAGTAGCACTAATAAAATATGTTAAAGGCAATGTTTAAAGATGTAGGTGCGAAGTAAAACTGGTAGAAGCCGACCTCCGAGAAGATCAGTTTGGATTCCGAAGAAATGTTGGAACACGTGAGGCAATACTGACCTTACGACTTATATTAGAAAATAGATTAAGGAAAGGCAAACCAACGTTTCTAGCATTTGTAGACTTAGAAAGAGCTTTTGACGATGTTGACTGGAATACTCTCTTTCAAATTGTAAAGGTGGCAGGGGTAAAATACAGGGAGCGAAAGGCTATTTACAATTTTTACAGAAAACAGATGGCAGTTATGAGTCGAGGGGCATGAAAGGGAAGCAGCGGTTGGGAAGGGAGTGAGACATGGTTGTAGCCTCTCCCCGATGTTATTCAATCTGTATACTGAGCAAGCAGTAAAGGAAACAAAAGGAACATTCGGAGTAGGTATTAAAATCCATGGAGAAGAAATAAAAACTTTGAGGTTCGCCGATGACATTGTAATTCTGTCAGAGACAGCAAAGGACTTGTAAGAGCAGTTGAACGCAATGGACTGTGTCTTGAAAGGAGGATATAAGATGAACATCAACAAAAGCAAAACGAGAATAATGGAATGTAGTCGAATTAAGTCGGGGTGATTCTGAGGGAATAAGATTAGGAAAGACACTTAAAGTAGTAAAGGAGTTTTGCTATTTGGGGAGCAAAATAACTGATGATGGTCGAAGTAGAGAGGATATAAAATGTAGACTGGAAATTGCAAGGAAAGCGTTTCTGAAGAAGAGAAATTTGTTAACATTGAGTATAGATTTAAGTGTTATGAAGTGGTTTCTGAAAGTATTTATATGGAGTGTAGCCATGTATGGAAGTGAAACATGGACGATAAATAGTTTGGACAAGAAGAGAATAGAAGCTTTCAAAATGTGGTGATACAGAAGAATGCTGAAGATTAGATGGCTAGATCACATAATTAATGAGGAGGTATTGAATAGAATTGGGGAGAAGAGGAGTTTGTGGACAACTTGACAAGAAGGAGGGACGGGTTGGTAGGACATGTTCTGAGGTATCAAGGGATCACCAATTTAGTATTGGAGGGCAGCGTGGAGGGTAAAAACCGTAGAGGGAGACCAAGAGATGAGTACACTAAGCACATTCAGAGGGATTTAGGTTGCAGTACGTACTGGGAGATGAAGAAGCTTGCACAGGATAGAGTAGCATGGAGAGCTGCATCAAACCAGTCTCAGGACTGAAGACCACAACAACAACAACGTAGAAACAGCACAGTGTCTAGAAGGACCACCGAATGAGAGTCTTCTCGTATGCGTGAAATGTATTCGCAGCTGTGACTACGAGCAACCATCCGCTGTTCAAGGGAATGACGGCAGTGAAAATTTGTGCCGGACGAGGTCTGGAACCCGGATTTCCTCTTTAGCCGAGCGGTCGCCTCAACCGCTTTGGCTATCCACGCACGATTCACGGCCGGACCCAAAATACATATGTTGTCGTTCTTGCTCCACAACCTGTACTCGTACACACGGTATGTAATTCCCGTACAGTGTAGGACATTTACTGCATGGAATCGGCGGACAAATACGATATTGTTCTGCCTGTGTTGTTAAGAACAACGATGCAATACTCCTTCGGACGTGCACGTGTGCATGCATGCAGGCACTGAGAAAATATCTAACAGCTTCTTCAATAGCACTAATAAAATACGTTAAAGGCGGTGTTTAAAGACGTAGGTGCGAAGTTCATACATTTTACAAGCACCGACAGCGTCGTGTTATCTTACCTGTGAAACTGACCATGGAGTGTCGAAAAGTAATTTCTTGCGATGACGTTACTGACAGACGGGCACCATTTTGTCTTGGCTCCTCTAGCGGTTTGCTACGGTACTGCGGAATTTGCTCCAGAACTTGTAAGTAGGCTGTTAAGGTTTTTATGTTGGTAACGCCACGTAGCGCTCTGTATGAAAATCACTGACTGCTGTGTGCAATCTGTGGCTCGTTTGCATTGCTGAAATATTTGCTATTGTAGTGTTGGGCAGTTGAATGTGAACAGCGCGTAGCGTTGGGCTGTTGGAGGTGAGCCGCCAGCAGTGGTGGATGTGGGGAGAGAGATGGCAGAATTTTGAGAGCGAACGATCTGGACGTGTGTTCATCAGAGAGAGTAAATTTGTAATACTGGATATATATATATATATATATATATATATATATATATATATATATATATATATATATATTGTTGTTGTGGTCTTCAGTCCTGAGACTGGTTTGATGCAGCTCTCCATGCTACTCTATCCTGTGCAAGCTTCTTCATCTCCCAGTACCTACTGCAACCTACATCCTTCTGAATCTGCTTAGTGTATTGATCTCTTGGTCTCCCTCTACGATTTTTACCCTCCACGCTGCCCTCCAATGCTAAATTTGTGATCCCTTGATGCCTCAAAACATGTCCTACCAACCGATCCCTTCTTCTAGTCAAGTTGTGCCACAAACTTCTCTTCTCCCCAATCCTATTCGATACCTCCTCATTAGTTACGTGATATATATATATATATATATATATATATATATATATATATATATATATATATGACTTTTGAACATTATTAAGGTAAATACATTGTTTGTTCTCTATAAAAATCTTTCATTTGCTAACTATGCTTATCAGTAGTTAGTGCCTTTAGTAGTTAGAATGTTTTATTTAACTGGCAGCATTGGCGCTCACTGTATTGCAGTAGTTCGAGTAACGAAGATTTTTGTGAGGTAATTGATTAATGAAAGGTATAAGTTATTGTTAGTCAGGGCCATTCTTTTGTAGGGATTATTGGAAGTCAGATTGCGTTGCGCTAAAAATATTGTGTGTCAGTTTAGTGTTGATCAGAATAAGTAAAGAGAGAAATGTCTGAGTACGTTCAGTTCTGCTCAGCTGTTTGAAAATCAAATAACGTAAGAGGTTTACCGGCACTGTCATTCATTAATTTTTCTAAGGGGATGTTTCAAATTATAGCGTGGGAAAAATTGCTGTCTATACAGGGTGTAACCGATGTAAGTGCAGATATTTCTATTGGTGACTGACGACGCAACGCTATATCAGTATTTATGTCACTTGCAGATCAACAATTACAGCTATTAGGAGTAGTATGTTCCCAGATTGCTTAGTACCTCCAACTACATGCGTATTTTCCACTGGACAGTAGGTCAAGCGCTGAGGTTTGTAGTTGTGGTCGCAAAACGTTTAAGTCTACATTGGCAGCAGTAGTCCTCTGAGTGGTGCAATTATGTCTGCAGAAAACATCAGTTAGTAAATTATGTGACATGTTGACTGTTAGATGCAGAGAAAAAACAACCAACACTGATGTATGTACGTATTAAGACACCACTTATGAAAGTGTCTGCACTTACATCCGTTACACCCTACATTCTTATATATGCACCTTAATCTCTCCTGTCTTTCTCTCATGATTCCTATAACAATTATACCTTGGTGGAAGGATAGCGGTCACATAATTTTCTTCAAAACAGGTTCTCTAAATTTACACAACAGGGTTTTGTTTCTTTCTTCCAAGAATTCCCATTTAAGATCCCCGAGAATTTCTGTTGTACATTCGTAAGGGGTATGCTGATCAGATACTAGCAAAGCGTTTCTGAATTCGTTCGATGGCTGATGTATTGCGTACTTGATAAGGATATCAAAGACGCGTACAGTATTTTAGAATTGGTCGAACGGCGTTTTGCATGCGATTTCCTTGACAGACTCAGCACACTTCCCAGAATTCTTCGAAAATATGCAAGTCTTCTACTGTCCTTGCCTGATACTGATTTTACATTATCGTATCTTGGTTAGTGGCCGGCGCTGTGATACAGTGTCTTATGTTTGCATTCAGGATATTCCCTAGGATTCTAGACATGTACGTCAGCGACATCGGTCTATAATTCTGCGCATCCCATCCATTGCAATTATTGTAACCAGGACCTGTGCTCTTTTCCAGCCAACCCAACTCCAAACGCCTTTGGGGTGGCTCTCGAGTCGGAGGTACGCTGCTACCAATCTTCATGGGGGATGAAATTTTCACTGCCAGTATTTGGCCGGCAAGGTGAGGAGATGCAGCGCTGTAAACGTATTGCAGTCTCTGCGCCATTGTCCTAGACTAAATTCCAAATCTCTCCGGAGCTTCTCACGAAGGGAGGCACGTGACATCGTTGATGCTATTTCGTTCGTCAGATGGGACGTTAAGGTTTGTGGCAACCTTGGCACTGTGTGAGTGGAGTAAGCCAGCATCGGGGTTTACTCGCTCTCTTCTCTCAACATCTCTATACAGCATAAACATAACATTACATTAGATGCACATCCATTACACTCACCTACTTTCCACAAAAGCGCATACAACAAAAGTCTCACACATTCGCAAGGAAAGGAGGCATTAAGCGTGGAGGAAGTACATCCTGTGTGACAGATGGCTGAAACCACTACATGGGATGTCCTAATCAACAATGGCATTCGGCTCGTTGCATGAGCTCTTGTCGGTCATATGAATTAGGAAAGGAGCTAATTCCGCTGTGTAAAATTTGACGAATTCCGTTAGGGCATGGTGCATTATTCGCTCTCAGTAGTCTGAATTGTTTTCAATTCCATGTGTGCTGATATGGATATGACTCGTATAGGGACTGGACAGAAATAAGGGCATATCGAAAAAACAGAACATTGCAATGCCTGATAAGGTGTAGGAAAGCCACTGGCATTCAAAACAGCTTCTAGTCGTCTCGGAATGGATAAATACAGATCGTGTACAATATTCACGGATATCATATACCATCTTCCTGCAAAATAGTACCAAGTTCAGGTAACGACGATTGAAGCGAATAGCGAGTACACACAATTCCCTCCAGAGTAGACTACAAAGCTTCAATATTATTGAGGTCTGATGACTGTGGTGATCAGGGGAGCTGCGACAATTCATCCTAACACTCAAAAAACCTGTCCTGGACGACAAAGGCTCTGTGAACAGGGGCCTGTCTTCTTGGCACACAGCAATACCACTGGATAAGAAACGTTGCACCATGGGATGAACCTGATCAGCCAAAATAGTCACATAGGTCTTGCAGGACAATTATGTGCCCCATCGAATATCAAATCATCACCGAATTCCTGTCATGTTTCACTCTTGGGACGTAACATCGGCCAAAAGTTGGAAATGGTGTGAAATAAGAGGCATTCGACCAAATGACTTTCTTCCATTGCTCTATAGCCTAGCTTTCATGGCTCTGCCTCAATGTTTCCTGTTGTAGGATTTGCGTCACTGAAGGGTCATTTTGGAAATCGACCTCCAATTCCCTTGTTATGGATCCCCGTTCTTGTTGTTTTGGTTCGGTCGCGATTGCAACATTCAGTTCTGCAGCGACTTCGGCAACTATCGTCCTCTTAGTTTTCGTCAAAAGTCTTCCTCAGTGACCATCTGTGACAATCACTCAACACATAATTTCGTCCGCCTTGTGACAGCGAATGATGTTTTTCCATTTTACCTATACGCGAAATAAATCTTCGATACTGTGCCTCTTGCAGCACCAAACACTTCGGCTCCCTTGGTTACGGAAGCACTTACTATGCGGGCACCAGCAATTTGCTGATGTTCGAACTCACTTAGCTTCGACATGATGCACTCGCAAATACACAGAACACTGCTCTGACTGCAACTGACACTTGTAATGCACTGAGGACATTGCACAGGTTCCGTTTGTGGTCAGATACGAGCGGCGTTCAACGAGTAATGCAACACATTTTTTTTTCTGTGCCAGTTTCGGTGCGGAGTTTGTTGTGGGACATCGTGGAATATTCCCGCTTCAACCCCTATAGTTCCATGAAGTTCCAATAGGTGGCGGCGCTGTAGGAAGCCTTCAAAATGGCGTCTGTAACGGAGGTGCGTTCCAAGCAGAGAGCTCTCATTGAGTTTCTTTTGGCGGAAAACCAGGGCATCGAAGATACTCATAGCTGCTTGCAAAATGTCTACGGAGACCTGGCAGTGAACAAAAGCACGGTGAGTAGTTGGGCGAGGCGTCTACCATCATCGCAACTGTCCGATCTCCCACGTGCCGGCCAGGCGCACGCCTGCTGTGACTCCTGCAATGTTGGAACGTGCGGACACTCTCATTCGATGTGATAAACGGATCACGATTAAACACTTCGTTCCTCAACTGGACGTCTCTGTTGTTAGTGCTGACACACTCTTCCACCAGTTGGGGTACTCAAAGGTCTGTGCCCGCTGGCTCTCTCGTCGCCTAGGAGAAGACCATCGAGACCAACGGAGGACCTTCTGTGAGGAGTTGCTTGTGCGTTACGAGAGTGACAATTTTTTGTCGAACATCGATCAAGGCGATGAAGCATGGGTTCATCATTTCGAACCGGAAACAAAACAGCAATCCATGGAGTGGCATCACACCACCTCCAAAGAAGTTCAAAGTTACGAGGGTCGCTCCAGAAGAAATGCGCACTATTTTTTTTTTTAAATTCATCTTTTGGTCTACATGTTTAAAAGTCTTACAGTGTGTAGATACATCCTTTAGGAACAATATTTTCATTTCTCCACATAATTTCCATCCCTCTCGACTGCCTTATGCCATCTTGGAACCAGCGCCTGTATACCCGCTTGGTAAAATTCTGGACCAACCTGTTGGAGCCACAGTTTGGTAGCGTGCACAAGGGAGTCATCATCTTCAAACCTTGTTCCACGAAGAGAATCTTTCAGTTTCCCAAAGAGATGATAGTCACATGGAGCCAGGTCAGGACTGTTATGCTGGTGTTTTAGTGTTGTCCATCCGAGTTTTATGATCGCTTCCATGGTTTTTTGACTGACATGTGGCCGTGCATTGTCGTGCAACAGCAAATCATCCTGCTTTTGCCGATGTGATCGAACACGGCTCAGTCGAGCTTGAAATTTCTTCAGTATCGTCACATATGCATCAGAATTTATGCTGGTTCCACTTGGCATAATGTCCACAAGCAAGAGTCCTTTGGAATCGAAAAACACCGCAGCCATAACTTCTCCAGCAGAAGGTGTGGCTCTGAATGTTTTTTTTCTTGGATGAATTTGCATGATGCCACTCCATTGATTGCCTCTTCGTCTCTGTTGAAAAATGATGGAGCCATGTTTCATCACTTGTCACAATTCTTCCAAGAAATTCATCTCCACCATTCTTGTATTTTTCCAAAAGTTCGCTGCATACCGTTCTTTGTGAGCCACTGTCAACATCTTCAGAACCCACCTGGCACAAACCTTTTATAACGCCAACACTTTCAGTATTCTGCAAACACTTCCTTCCCCTATCCCAACGTAGCGAGACAATTCGTTCACTGTGATGCGTCTGTCAGCAGTCACCAATTCGTTAACTCTCTGCACATTGGCTGGAGTGTGTGCAGTACGAGGCCTGCCGCTGCGAGGACAATCCTCAATGTTGCCGTGCCCGCTTTCATTACGTAACCTGCTTGCCCACCGACTAACTGTACTGCGATCGACAGCAGCATCTCCATACACCTTTTTCAACCTCTTGTGGATGTTTCCCACGCTGCGAGGACAATCCTCAATGTTGCCGTGCCCGCTTTCATTACGTAACCTGCTTGCCCACCGACTAACTGTACTGCGATCGACAGCAGCATCTCCATACACCTTTTTCAACCTCTTGTGGATGTTTCCCACTGTCTCGTTTTCACAGCACAGGAATTCTATGACAGCACGTTGCTTCTGACGAATGTCAAGTGTAGCAGCCACCTTGAAGACATGTTGTGACAGCTTCACTCACGGGAACAGGTTGAACTAAGTTTAAAAACAAGCGGGAAGGATGGATCTACACACTGTAAAACTTTCACACATGCAGAATGAAAACTGTATTTTTACAAAAATAATATGCATTTCTTTTGGAATGACCCTCGTACATCGCCCTGGCACAGCCGTGGCGAAACTCTGAAGGGGTTATTCTGTTTAATGTTCTCCCTCACGGTGGAACGATGTGTGGTGTGTTACTCTCAGGAAATTGAAGCAACGACTTTAACGTGTTCTTGCCCACAAAAATAAAAACGATCTTCTCCCTCTCCATGACAACCGAAGGCCTCACACAAGTCTGCTCGCCTGAGAGCGGTTCACGATGCTTTACTGGGATCTTCCTCCTCATCCACCCAACAGGCTGGATCTCGCACCTACCGACTTCCATCTGTTTCACCCAACGAAGAATGCACTCTGCGGGAAACAGTATGTAGATGATGGAGAGGTTATTGATGTAGAGAGACACGTCGACTAGTTGAGTGGTATCACAGGGAATACAAGCCTTCCCAGTAAGGTGGCGCAAGGCTGTCGCAATGAATGGAGATTCTGGTGAGAAATATGGTTTTTTAGGCAAAAGAATCCGGAATAAACTAGTGTGTTGGAATCCTGAATAAAACCAACCTGCTTTCAGAAAATGAAATGTGTTACATTACTTGCTGAACGCCCCTAGTACAACAACAGAACCTGCAGGCTTGAGTAGCATCTGGGTTTATGCTCAAGCGTGCCTTTCTCACGGTGTTTCCAAATTTTCGTCCAACTCATGCACCGGGTGATCAAAAAGTCAGTATAAATTTGAAAACTGAATAAATCACGGAATAATGTAGATAGAGAGGAACAAATTGACACACATGCTTGGAATGACATGGGGTTTTATTAGAAAAAAAAATACAAAAGTTCAAAAAATGTCCGACAGATGGCGCTTCATCTGGTCAGAATAGCAATAATTAGCATAACAAAGTAAGACAAAACAAAGATGATGTTCTTTACAGGAAATGCTCAATATATCCACCATCATTACTCAACAATAGCTGTAGTCGAGGAATAATGTTGTGAACAGCACTGTAAAGCATGTCCGGAGTTATGGTGAGGCATTGGCGTTGGATGTTGTCTTTCAGCATCGCTAGAGATGTCGGTCGATCGCGATACGCTTGCGACTTCAGGTAACCCGAAAGCCATTAATCGCACGGACTGAGTTCTGGGGACCTGGGAGGCCAAGCATGACGAAAGTGGCGGCTGAGCACACGATCATCACCAAACGACGCGCGCAAGAGAACTTTCACGTGTCTAGAAATACTTTTTTTTTTGTTCTAATAAACCCCATGTCATTCCAAGTATGTGCGTCAATTTTTACCTCTCTATTTACATTATTCCGTGGTTTATTAAGTTTTAAAATTTATACTGACTTTTTAATCACCCGGTATCTTAGCATGTGCTGTTATTAAAAATCGGTACGACAGAATCCTCTCAAGTGAATGCCATCATCGAGATGTCGTTTTCCAGGAACATTCAGGCTATTTTGTATCCCGAAAGTGACCCTACACGTTTTTAGTGCGTGTCCGTAGTATTTCCTCCAACCCGTTGTGTCTCTGGGTGTGATATGTGTATCGTTTCACACGGCATGCTGGGAGTAACACTGAGGAGTCGCAGAGGGAGAGACGAGCCGATCGCTCGCTGCCTGCTAAGCAGACTGGCTGTCCCTTCTCTCGCATTAAAAACCTATGGGAGGAGCGAAGGCCCGGGGCCTTCCATAACTCTCTACGACCGCGCACCGCGGCGCGGCCCGGCGTGCTACGCTGCGCAGCTCGGCCGGTTGGCTGTTGGCTGGCTCCCTGCCGCCGCTGCCCATCAAACATAACTCGGGGCTCCGAAATAATTGCGGGCCCCAAATGATGGGGTTGGCGCGGCCGCCGCCTCAAAAATAACAGCCCGCTGCCGTGCCGCCGGGAGAGAAGGCCGCTTCCACGGCCGGGCCAATCGGCTCGCATTTTACGCCGGCGAGCGGTTGGCCCCGACCCGCGATGGGCGGTCGATAGAGAGCCGGGCAGGCGCCCATCAGCCCGTCAAGGCGGCTGCGTAGCCAAAGGGGGGAGGAAGGACCGGCGGGACCAGCTGCGAGGGAAGCAGGTGGCAGCGCCGTGACTTAGTGCCCCTCGCGCACGTCTCGGGACGGCCGCCGGCGAAAAGCGTCCGTCGCGGCCGGCATCAAAAACACACCTATCACTCTATCGGCGGGTCGAGATTCCGCGCCGGCCGGCTGGTAATAACTCAGTCCGCGGCGTGCAGGGCTATCATTTGGCCGGCGGGGTCCGGAGCTGCGCTACCGCCGCGGCGACGGCCCGGCTGCACCGCCACTTTAGACAATTACGCTACCGCACACACGCACGCACGCGAGCGGGCGGGCACACCTGGGTGTGGCTGCCTGTGAGCGCGGATAATTGTCCGGGCCGCGGCTGACCCTGCCTGCCCCCCTTTCTTTCTTTCTTCCAGTCAAACGCTTTGTTCGCCTCCTCTGCCCCACCCTCTGCGACCAACGCCCTCGTCGGTGCCACACCCCGCCGAAAGTAGTTCTCCCCGCCTCCGTGCGCCTTTTATCGTTGTTTCCTCCAATTACAGACAATCCCCCGCTCCCCGGGCGCAGTCCTTTTTCCTTTCGCCTCGTCCTTCCTAATTAGGAATAAGTGTCGTCGCCGCCAGAGGCCGCATTGCGGCTGCCATTACTCTCCTCGATCACGATCGCCGCCAGTCTCCTCCCACCCGAAGGGGGAAACAGTGTTCCCTTCCGATTTACGAATTAGCTCTCCCGAAGGCGGTTTCTGAAAGAACCGCATTTCATTAATGGTGTAACATTTGTACTGTTGTGACCACACAGGCTAGGAAGTTTACTCCACAATTCAACCCAACGGCTACAGGTTGAATGCCTCCGATGTACTGCGCTATCTCACTCCATCATCATACGATTTCAACGTCGCTTCAGACGCTTCATATCACTATACCTGATTACTATCTGAGTCAATAATAAGCATCAAGAAATGGTTCAAATGGCTCTGAGCACTATGGGACTTAACATATGAGGTCATCAGTTCCCTAGAACTTAGAACTACATAACCTAACTAACCTAAGGACATCACACACATCCATGCCCGAGGCAGGGTTCGAACCTGTGACCGTAGCAGTCGCGCGGTTTCGTACTGAAGCGCCTAGAACCGCTCGGCCACCAGGCCGGCTAATAAGTATCAATGATGGTTATAATGCCTGTGTTTATACAGCGTCTTTGTATTACAAGTCCTTCAACATGCATGCGGAAAGAGACACTGTTCTGACGATTACAGTTGTGCTAAATATATACGGCCGCGGTGGCCGTGCGGTTCTAGGCACTTAAGTCTGGAACCGCGTGACTTCTACAGTCGCAGGTTCGAATCCTGCCTCGGGCATGGATGTGTGTGATGTCCTTAGGTTCGTTAGGTTTAAGTAGTTCTAGGGGACTGATGACCTCAGATGTTGAGTCCCATAGTGCTCTGAGCCATTTGAACCATTTTTTTGATAAATATTAGCAAATGGATCTGCATTTCGCGAATCCGGACACTGTGATGTGAAGATAAAGGCACCGTACAAACAAAAACATTGTAACCCTATTGATTATCCATCGCTACACGGACTAAAATGATGATAAAATATTTCTTTTCCTCCTGTGCGGGAATCACAAAATCTGCGAGCCTGAGGGTTGTGAACTCTGTGACATATGGACGTCTCGGCGAGGCCTTTAGACGTGCTCGGATAGCTCAAATGGTTAATGCGACCGACCGCGATAGCGTGAATTTCTAGTTCGAGTCCTGATTCGCCACAGATTTTCAGTTATCACAAACAGCTGACGTCAATCCGGATTCGCATAATACGAATCCATTTCTGACTACACTGTACAGTGGCCTAGCGGTTCTAGCTGCTACGGTCGCAGGTTCGAATCCTCCCTCGGGCATGGATGTGTGTGATGTCCTTAGATTAATTAGGTTTAAGAAGTTCTAAGTTCTAGGGGACTGATGACCTCAGATGTTAAGTCCCATAGCGCTCAGAGACATTTTTTACACTGTACAGTTACACTAATGTGACCGGTTGTCAAGAGCCTGAATAACCACCTTTTGCAACGCGGGCGGCTGCGATACGTGCAGGAAGATAGTAAATAAGGTTCTACAAGGTATCGACAGTGATGCGGAGACATACCACCTCCAGAGACGTAGCCAGCTGCGCTAGGTTTCTCGGCTGAGAATCCAAGGAGCGAACACCTCAGTCGATGTTGTCCTACAGAACCTTGCAAGTACAACTCGAGCTGTGTGGCACGCTGCATTGTCCTGCTGGTAGATGCACCTGTGCTGAGGAAAAAGAAAAAGCCTGTAGTGGTCGACATGTTCCACAAGGATAGATGCATACTTGTGTTGATCTACTGTGCCTTCCAGAATGACGAGACCATCCAGAGAATGCCACGAAAACATCCCCCTCCCCTCCCCGACCATATCGCTCCCTCATCTGGACCGGACCCTTCCGACAATTGTTGTAGGGTGTTTGCTTTCAGCGTTTTCACACCGTACACGGCAACGGTAACGGTTCAGTGGAGTAAGAAACGTGGTTATTCTGAAAAAGCCGTATTGACGTGCAAATTCGAGTCTTCGCTGCCGGTGAACAGCACTCAGCATGGGTGCATGAACCAGGCTACTGATGCGGAGACCCATACGCAACAACGTTTGCTGAACATTCGTTGAGGAGACGTTGACCCTGGTTATCTGTGGTCCATGGTGCTCCACACTTGCCTCCGCGCCGGGTTTGGATAGCGTCGTTTTGCCATGCGCGGAATGCTTTAACCACAGCGGCATGCGAACAGTTTACAGACTTAGCCGCTTTGGAAGTGCTTCCACCCTTGCTCCGAAAGCCACTCATCATAGCCTTTTGGCCGGCCAGAGTGGCCGAGCGGTTCTAGGCGCTGCATTCTGGAACCACACGACCGCCCAGTTTCGAATCCTGCCTCGGGCATGGATGTGTGTGATGTCCTTAGGTTAGTTAGGTTTGACTAGTTCTAAGTTCTAGGGGACTGATGGCCTCAGAAGTTAAGTCCCATAGTGCTCAGAGCCATTTGAACCAACACCCTTTTGAAAGTTAGATGAAGCACTTCTTTTCCGCATTATGACAATGACGACACTGTGTTCCGAGTCTTCTTGACACATTGTATATACCTTCCACCAATAGTGCTGTCACCTAATGTCTGTGAGTGGTTCTTGCAAGCCTATGTCCAACATACGCAGTGGTCATATTAATGTAACTGGACCAAGTAATACGCAATGCAATACAGGGTCATTCGTAGTTTGACAGATGCAGTCATCATTACCAGGGGACACAGGGACTATTGTATTGAGTATATAGCTAAATCGTCTCTTGTCGCATATTGTTTGTTGTTTATAGCTTTCAACCTGTAATGTGTTCTCACCAGCGCATTGAATATTTAAAGATGGTAACGTCTGATGAGCGAAACTAAGCAAATAAATAAAACATACCTGACCAGTAATGGTTTATTTGTATATTGATTCGTAATTATTGACTACGAAGTGGCACAGTGGAATCTGCATTAAAAAAGAAATTACAGTCACATGACTACATATTGACCGGAATGCTTCTTTTCTTGAGAACGAGAGGTAGGAATACCAGGTCATAACTAATCTTACGTGGTAAAGATGTTTATTTACCTTATTAACGAAACAAAAAATGGTACAAATGGCTCTAAGCACTATGGGACTTAACATCTGAGGGCATCAGTCCCCTAGACTTAGAACTACTTAAACCTAACTAACCTAAGGACATCACACACATCCATCATGCCCGAGGCAGGATTCGAACCTGCGACCGTAGCAGGAGCGCGGTACCGGACTGAGGCGCCTAGAGCCGCTCGGCCACAGCGGCCGGCAATAACGAAACATTTAAGCTTCCGTCATATTGCATCTAGAACACAGTTCAGCTTTCCGACACTATCTACATCTACACACATATTTTGCAGGCCAGCTAATCATTTCTCTTCCTGCTCCACTCGCTAATAGAGCGAGGGAAAAATAATTGTCTAAGTAGAATGAGATTTTCACTCTGCAGTAAATTGTGCGCTGATATGAAACTTCTTTGCAGATTAAAAATCTGTGTCGGACCGAGACTCGAAATCTGGACCTTTGGCTTTCGCGGGCAATTTCTCTATCAGTTATTTTTGTTCTCGTTTTGTTCTACATTGTTCACTGAATTAGTTCTGGGCGGACGTTCGATGACGCTCGTTCAGGCTCTTCCTTAACCCATTCACTCAGTTCTTTTTTAATTACAGAGGGCAATTAACCCTCTGACCGAACTCGCTGAGCTACTGTGCGGGCGTCAACTGAGCTATACAAGCATGACTCACGACCCGTCCTCAGAGCTTCAGTTCTGCCAGTACCTCGTCTTTCTACCTTCCAAACATCACAGAAGCTCTCCTGCGAGTTCCAGTCTATGCCAGAGCACACAGTTTTAATCTGCCAGGAAGTTTCATATCAGCACACACTCCGCTGCAGAGGGAAAATCTCATTCTGAAAACATGTCCAGATATTTAAACCACTTGACTGTGTCAAGCAGGACACTAGTATTACTTTATCTGAACGTTACAGGTTTGTTCTTCCTACTCATCCGCATTAACTTACATTTTTCCATATTTAGAGCCATCCGCCACACCAAATAGCAATTTTGTTGTAAATCGCCTTGTATCCTCCCACAGTCACTTAACTTCGGCGCCTTACAGTACACCACAGCATCATCAGCAAACAACCGCAAATGTCTGCCCATCCTATCCGCCAAATCATTTATGTATGTGGAGAGCAACAGCGGTCCTAGCACACTCCCCTGGGGCATTCCTGACGATGCCCTTGTCTCTGATGACCACTCGCCGTCGAGGACAATATACTAGGTTCTATTACTTAAGAAGTTTTCGAACCATACAAATATCTGTGAACTCATTCCATAAAATCGTACCTCCGTTAACAGCCTGCAATGGGGCACCGTATCAAACGCCTACCAAAAATCTAGAAATATGCCATCTACCTGTTGCTGTTCATCCATAGGTCACAGTATATCATGTGAGAAAAGGGCAAGCTGAATTTCGCACGGGCGATGCTTTCTAAAACCATGCTGATTCGTGAACATAAGCTTCTTTGTTTCAAGAAAGTTTATTGTATTCGAACTGAGCATATGTTAAATAATTCTGGAGCAAATCGACGTTAGGGATATTGGTCTGCAATAATGCGAGTCAGTTTTTTACCCTTCTTATGTACTGGAGTCACCTGAGCTTTCTTCCATTCACTTGGAACTTTGTGCCGGGTGAAAGGTTCATGATAAATGGAGGCTAGGTAAGGAGGCAAATGCCGTAGAGTACTCTTTGTAAAACCGAATTGGGATTACATCCGGAGCTGGTGATTTATTTGCTTTCAAGTATTTCAGTTGCTTCTCTACCCCAGGGAAGCTTATTACTATGTCGTGCATACAAGAGTATGTCCGATGGTCAAATGACGGTATGTTTGTACGATTCTTCAGTGTAAACGATTTGTTGAACGTGAAATTTAATCGGCTGTCGTTCTGCTATCTTGAATTGGAAAACTCTCTGCAGCGCTGAAATCATAGCCTTTAAAAGAATCAATGTTTAATTTGCGCAAAGAAATCTCTCTGGGAGCCAGTCCCGCATCTCGCAGACTCATGCAGGGACAAAATGGTTCAAATGGCTCTGAGCACTATGGGACTCAACATCTTAGGTCACAAGTCCCCTAGAACTTAGAACTACGTAAACCTAACTAACCTAAGGACATCACACACACCCATGCCCAAGGCAGGATTCGAACCTGCGACCGTAGCAGTCCCGCGGTTCCGGACTGCAGCGCCAGAACCGCTAGACCACCGCGGCCGGCATGCAGGGACAAACGTACCTCTTGTACTAAAAGAAAGAACGTTTATGTGCGACGTGTGTGCCACGGTGTACATCAGTAGTTGAATCTCTTACAAAAGGCGAAATCGTGACCGTGGAAAATTATGGTCTGAGGATCACGGGTGTGTAATCAGTAGAGACAATTTCAAATTAGTGTATGCTGCACAAATACAAACGTAATGGGGATTCTAATCACAAGATAGGCATGTACCTGCACTTGGGCGATTAAAGACATACAATACGTGACCACGTGTAACCAACATGAGTGTCTTCCGAAATGTTGTGGTGGTTATCATTACAAAAGGATACTGGAAAACACGACGAGAATGGATATCAGAAATTTTAAAGAAGGAAGAACGAAAGCAAGAATATTCAAGTGGGCGAGAACACGTGTCGAAATAGCAATCGGTTGTTAAGCTCGTGAAAACCAGCTAATGTTCATTCTGCTGCTGTAATACGATCAGGATGCGTTTTCAATATCAACGGGTAAAGAAAGAGATCAGAATGATAAAAAGCCCCTTCGTGAAACATGTATAACAAAAATGGACACTAAACAGGTCATCAGGAGTACTTGTGTCTGTCCCACGGTGACGTGGAACAGTGGCTAGTCACACCAAAGTTGTTCCCGTGCTTCCCTCCCACCGGAAGTCCTCGTTACGTACTCCCTGACCAACTCAACAAAGACGCGTTTCTTGTGCTCAAGAAATTTCCTATTTCTGGATTGTCGACACTGACACTACTTCTACAGCAGGCACCTCGTCAGCTGAAGTTTATGTGATTAATGTTTGTTGTTTTTCACGCAGGTAACTCAGTCCACTTTTAAGATCTGAAGACTGATGTTGTCAGATACATTTCTGTTGAGCTTTTTATCGATATATGCTCATAACTTCATAAAGGCAATGTCTAAATTCTTGGGGCTAACACAGGCATCCCAAAGGAAAAGTACATACCGAACTCCTTTACAACTGAGTTGTTGTTGTTGTTGTTGTTGTTGTGGTCTTCAGTCCTGAGACTGGTTTGATGCAGATCTCCATGCTACTCTATCCTGTGCAAGCTTCTTCATCTCCCAGTACTTACTGCAACCTACATCCTTCTGAATCTGCTTAGTGTATTGATCTCTTGGTCTCCCTCTACGATTTTTACCCTCCACGCTGCCCTCCAATGCTAAATTTGTGATTCCTTGATGCCTCAAAACATGTCCTACCAACCGATCCCTTCTTCTAGTCAAGTTGTGCCACAAACTTCTCTTCTCCCCAATCCTATTCAATACCTCCTCATTAGTTACATGATCTACCCACCTTATCTTCAGCATTCTTCTGTAGCACCACATTTCGAAAGCTTCTATTCTCTTCTTGTCCAAACTAGTTATCGTCCATGTTTCACTTCCATACATGGCTACACTCCATACAAATACTTTCAGAAACGACTTCCTGACACTTATATCTATACTCGATGTTAACAAATTTTTCTTCTTCAGAAACGATTTCCTTGCCATTGCCAGTCTACATTTTATATCCTCTCTACTTCGACCATCATCAGTTATTTTACTCCCTAAATAGCAAAACTCCTTTACTACTTTAAGTGTCTCATTTCCTAATCTAATCCCCTCAGCATCACCCGATTTAATTTGACTACATTCCATTATCCTCGTTTTGCTTTTGTTGATGTTCATCTTATATCCTCCTTTCAAGATACTGTCCATTCCGTTCAACTGCTCTTCCAAGTCCTTTGCTGTCTCTGACAGAATTACAATGTCATCGGCGAACCTCAAAGTTTTTACTTCTTCTCCATGAATTTTAATACCTACTCCGAATTTTTATTTTGTTTCCTTTATTGTTTGCTCAATATACAGATTGAATAACATCGGGGAGAGGCTACAACCCTGTCTCACTCCTTTCCCAACCACTGCTTCCCTTTCATGCCCCTCGACTCTTATAACTGCCATCTGGTTTCTGTACAAATTGTAAATAGCCTTTCGCTCCCTGTATTTTACCCCTGCCACCTTCAGAATTTGAAAGAGAGTATTCCAGTTAACATTGTCAAAAGCTTTCTCTAAGTCTACAAATGCTAGAAACGTAGGTTTGCCTTTTCTTAATCTTTCTTCTAAGATAAGTCGTAAGGTTAGTATTGCCTCACGTGTTCCAACATTTCTGCGGAATCCAAACTGATCTTCCCCGAGGTCCACTTCTACCAGTTTTTCCATTCGTCTGTAAAGAATTCGGGTTAGTATTTTGCAGCCGTGACTTATTAAACTGACAGTTCGGTAATTTTCACATCTGTCAACACCTGCTTTCTTTGGGATTGGAATTATTAGATTCTTCTTGAAGTCTGTGGGTATTTCGCCTGTCTCATACATCTTGCTCACCAGATGGTAGAGTTTTGTCATGACTGGCTCTCCCAAGGCCATCAGTAGTTCTAATGGAATGTTGTCTACTCCCGGGGCCTTGTTTCGACTCAGGTCTTTCAGTGCTCTGTCAAACTCTTCACGCAGTATCTTATCTCCCATTTCATCTTCATCTACATCCTCTTCCATTTCCATAATACTGTCCTCAAGTACATCGCCCTTGTATAAACCCTCTATATACTCCTTCCACCTTTCTGCCTTCCCATCTTTGCTTAGAACTGGGTTGCCATCTGAGCTCTTGATATTAATACAAGTGGTTCTCTTCTCTCCAAAGGTCTCTTTAATTTTCCTGTAGGCAGTATCTATCTTACCCCTAGTGAGACAAGCCTCTACATCCTTACATTTGTCCTCTAGCCATCCCTGCTCAGCCATTTTGCACTTCCTGTCGATCTCATTTTTGAGACGTTTGTATTCCTTTTTGCCTGCTTCATTTACTGCATTTTTATATTTTCTCCTTTCATCAATTAAATTCCGTATCTCTTCTGTTACCCAAGAATTTCTACTATCCCTCGTCTTTTTACCTACTTGATCGTCTGCTGCCTTCACTACTTCATCCCTCAGAGCTACCCTTTCTTCTTCTACTGTATTTCTTTCCCCCATTCCTGTCAATTGTTCCCTTATGCTGTTCCTGAAACTCTCTACAAACTCTGGTTCTTTCAATTTATCCAGGTCCCATCTCCTTAAATTCCCACCTTTTTGCAGTTTCTTCAGTTTCAATCCGCAGTTTATAACCAATAGATTGTGGTCAGAATCCACATTTGCCCCTGGAAATGTCTTACAGTTTAAAACCTGGTTCCTAAATCTCTGTCTTAGAATTATATAATCTATCTGATACCTTTTAGTATCTCCAGGATTCTTCTAGGTATACGACCTTCTTTTATGATTCCTGAACCAAGTGTTAGTTATGATTAAGTTATGCTCTGTGCAAAATTCTACAAGGCGGCTTCCTCTTTCATTTCTTCCCCCCCCCCCCCCCAATCCATATTCACCTACTATGTTTCCTTCTCTCCCTTTTCCTACTGACGAATTCCAGTCACCCATGACTATTAAATTTTCGTCTCCCTTCACTACCTGAATAAATTCTTTTATCTCGTCATACATTTCATCTATTTCTTCATCATCTGCAGAGCTAGTTGGCATATAAACTTGTACTACTGTAGTGGGCGTGGGCTTCGTGTCTATCTTGGCCACAATAATGCGTTCACTATGCTGTTTGTAGTAGCTAACCCGGACTCCTATTTTTTTATTCATTATTAAACCTACTCCTGCATTACCCCTATTTGATTTTGTATACATAACCCTGTAACCACCAGACCAAAAGTCTTGTTCCTCCTGCCACCGAACTTCACTAATTCCCACTATATCTAACTTTAACCTATCCATTTCCCTTTTTAAATTTTCTAACCTACCTGCCCGATTAAGGGATCTGACATTCCACGCTCCGATCCGTAGAACGCCAGTTTTCTTTCTCCTGATAACGACGTCCTCCTGAGTAGTCCCCGCCCGGAGATCCGAATGGAGGACTATTTTACCTCCGGAATATTTTACCCAAGAGGACGCCATCTTCATTTAATCATACAGTAAAGCTGCATGTCCTCTGGAAAAAATACGGCTGTAGTTTCCCCTTGCTTTCAGCCGTTCGCAGTACCAGCACAGCAAGGCCGTTTTGGTTAATGTTACAAGGCCAGATCAATCATCCACTGTTGCCCCTGCAACTACCGAAAAGGCTGCTGCCCCTCTTCAGGAACCACATGTTTGTCTGGCCTCTCAACAGATACCCCTCCGTTGTGGTTGCACCTACGGTACGTCCATCTGTATCGCTGAGGCACGCAAGCCTCCCCACCAACGGCAAGGTCCATGGTTCATGCGGGGGTACAACTGAGTATCTTCGATAAATGGCACAATCTCTTACCAATAATCCTGCAGTACATGAAATTACCTCGCTTTCGGTATCCGTTTGACATCTTCTTTAATACAGCCCCAATGTCACACCTTCCACACAGTTAGGAAGCGGGAACAAGATTGGTTTCTAACTATAGTGGTTTGTTGAACGACTTTGGCCACAATACGCTTGCACTCGTTTATTCACACTATGCTTGTATTTGTATATACACAGACAGCGCCAAACGACAAGTATCAAATGACTGCCCTTTCATGAGGAACCTATTGGACATAAGGAAAGCAGTTTATTGTGGAATACCGAAATTTCAGCTCATATTAATACTCTTGGACTCCAAAAGCGTTTTGTTAAAATTACAAAATCCAAAACTCGTCAAGCGACTAACAGACATATTATGGATATATTGCAGACCATCACAGAAGCAATGAAACGTGACGCAGACGTCCATTTTCTATTAATAATAAAGGGATATCATGGAATTTTACATAACTACGTTGCCGATAACCGTGGGAAGAGGGGCATTGCTGAAGGTGAGTTCCGTCTAACACTAAGTTTAGGAAGCACAAGATGCACTGCGTAGTAAAAACGTTGCAAGGGGCTTTTCCCTAACCTGCAAATGATACCTCCATGCTCTACAGATTCGATGTGATTAAGTACAATTTGAGAGCGGAATACTTAAAAAGAATATGATATACAGATTTAAACTGTGCCCACTTGATTCAGGTATCTTATAGAGACAGCCCAGGTAGAATAATGAGTTGTACCTTTGAATATATATTTTATTTTTTAATTGAGGACTCACATTTGTTTATGAAGGATCAAATTTTTGTACCCTTGTATGCTTTTTAAATTAAGAATTAATATATATACATGGAATATCATAATTAATGGCGTAAACGAGTACAGATGAAAGACGCACCCTCGTAACAGTTCGACTCTTGGGATGCCTTCGGGCAGGGTGCGCTTCTTGGTACTCGCGTGAAGCCTCCCGTGCGTTGTCGTTAGCCCCACCATACATGAAATGCATGTCTGCATACTCTTGGGAGATCTCACAACAGTCTAAAAGAAGACATTATACCGCAACACAGTCGAGTATTTCACAAAAATCCTGGTCCTCCCAAATCAAGCTATCTGTATGTCATACCACTACACGCTTTTGGCTGGGTCACTGGAGTTATGCTTTATATCTTTATAGGATGGAAGTTCAGCCATCTCCATATTGCGAAGTCCACCCAACTGAGACTGCAGACCTCAACCATGTGATGCTAGGGTGTTCACGCTATGACAGGCAACTCCACAAGAACCTTAAGACCTTGATCAGAGCAGTTCCTGAAAATACATCTGTGACTGACCTGTTTCGACAGCTGACCACAACGGACTATGACAGTATTTCCCGGTTTCTGTAAGAGGCGGATATCCAATTATAAGTCAGACCCAAATCTTCCAGCGTAATAAGTTATGATACGTGGAATGTGTTGAGTGTGTGAGTGTACAAAGTTTACCACGAAGTTTACCTGGAATTAATGTATTTTCTAATATCTACGCTGTATATATGATATTATATATAAGATCTGTAATTACTCACTTCACTGGCTAAAAGGTTAATGCTAAAGGCACATAAATGTTTAAAAAAACAGCATACTCCTCGTTTCTGTGATGATCCATGTTACCACCAACACTCGTACAACGCAGCCGCGCGCGATTAGCCGAGCGGTCTCAGGCGCTCCAGTCATGGACTGTGCGGCTGGTCCCGGAGGAGGTTCGAGTCCTCCCTCGGGCATGTGTGTGTGTGTGTGTTCGTTCTTAGGATAATTTAGGTTAAGTAGTGTGTAAGCTTAGGGACTGATGACCTTAGCTGTTAAGTCCCATCAGATTTCACACATTTGCCACTCGTACAACGCAACTGACGTTCCGTAAACAAGTGACATGAGTGGCACTCTTACTGTCTACAGTGCTGTCGTAACCACTCTGTTTACAACTTCGCGTCTCGAAAATGTAAATAAAGACCACATCACAGACTGGCACGCGATATTTAAACAGAATCACGTCAGTAATAACTGGTAACCATATAGTTGAAACTATCTCGCAAACGGTTCGCTTGCGGATCTGTGCTTACTGAGACTTTTTTGCTTCTAGTATCGTGTGTTTTCAACTGTATGCGTTTGCGGCACTGGTTATGATACACTCTGTCCCTAGAATATTATACTGTGTACACAGTGAAACTTACTATGCCGTATTACTTTAAGACAAAGTCTTAACTCTGTGTAGCTAAGCCAGCTGTATGTTACCTAAAGCTGAAATAAACAAATAAATAAATAAATTGACATGATATAGTTGAGGAATGTAATGTTGAATGTGTACATCTGAATGTAAATGGAAAGCGAACTTTTTAAAAACCATTTAACGTGGGGACTACAGAGGTATAGTAAAAATAGTATGAAATAGTATGAAATATGGAAGTATCAAAAATAAAAGGGAGGAAAGGTGTCAAAAAAGAGGGAAGGGAAATGTTAATGGTACAGCCGCTAAAACTCAACATTGTTAACTTCTTACTGTATGCAGCAGAAGAAAGTAAAACTGTAGGAAGATTAGAATATGTAACGCGATATGCAGTTGTTCGGCATGGCGGACTGATGACATGAAATATTTCTCACAAGATAGGGACAGCCGGAGGATGAAGTCAAACTCGTCGAAAGATTATACAGTCAAAAGAAAACAACAAAAAAAAGCGAGACCGCAACTGGTAACGAATTTTGTACCTGAGTCAGAAATGAGTAATCAGTTCACCGGAAACTGGTTGTGGAAAACCATTTCAAACAGCAATGGGATAGGACGATGTAGATGCCGAAGTCCGCAACCAGAGCGAGCTGGTTTTTTTCCCCATGCATCACAAGCTAATGCTCAACAAGCTGCGTTACGTGAGCACATGTATAATTCACAACACGCACGCCGTGTAGAGACAGTTTTCCCTCTGTGCCTGTCTGAGTTGGAGCTTTGCGCACTCATGCTTGCTTGACACGTGGCGGAGAAGACTGCAGTAGTTGCTATGTCGGACGTAGCAACGTCAGGCAGGTCATCAAAGCGGGAAAGCTATTTTTTTTTTCGTCAATCTACTGACTGGTTTGATGCGGCCCGCCACGAATTTCTTTCCTGTGCTAACCTCTTCATCTCAGAGTAGCACTTGCAACCTACGTCCTCAATTATTTGCTTGACGTATTCCAATCTCTGTCTTCCTCTACAGTTTTTGCCCACTACAGCTCCCTCTAGTACCATGGAAGTCATTCCCTCATGTCTTAGCAGATGTCCTATCATCCTGTCCCTTCTCCTTATCAGTGTTTTCCACATATTCCTTTCCTCTCCGATTCTGCGTAGAACCTCCTCATTCCTTACCTTATCAGTCCACCTAATTTTCAACATTCGTCTATAGCACCACATCTGAAATACTTCGATTCTCTTCTGTTCCGGTTTTCCCACAGTCCATGTTTCACTACCATACAATGCTGTACTCCAGACGTACATCCTCAGAAATTTCTTCCTCAAATTAAGGCCGGTATTTGATATTAGTAGACTTCTCTTGGCCAGAAATGCCTTTTTTGCCATAGCGAGTCTGCTTTTGATGTCCTCCTTGTTCCGTCCGTCATTAGTTATTTTACTGCCTAGGTAGCAGAATTCCTTAACTTCATTGACTTCGTGACCATCAATCCTGATGTTAAGTTTCTCGCTGTTCTCATTTCTACTACTTCTCATTACCTTCGTCTTTCTCCGATTTACTCTCAAACCATACTGTGTACTCATTAGACTGTTCATTCCGTTCAGCAGATCATTTAATTCTTCTTCACTTTCACTCAGGATAGCAATGTCATCAGCGAATCGTATCATTCATATCCTTTCACCTTGTATTTTAATTCCACTCCTGAACCTTTCTTTTATTTCCATCATTGCTTCCTCGATGTACAGATTGAAGAGTAGGGGCGAAAGGCTACAGCCTTGTCTTACACCCTTCTTAATACGAGCACTTCGTTCTTGATCGTCCACTCTTATTATTCCCTCTTGGTTGTTGTACATATTGTATATGACCCGTCTCTCCCTATAGCTTACCCCTACTTTTTTCAGAATCTCGAACAGCTTGCACCATTTTACATTGTCGAACGCTTTTTCCAGGTCGACAAGTCCTATGAACGTGTCTTGATTTTTCTTTAGCCTTGCTTCCATTATTAGCCGTAACGTCAGACTTGCCTCTCTCGTTCCTTTACTTTTCCTAAAGCCAAGCTGATCGTCACCTAGCGCATTCTCAATTTTCTTTTCCATTCTTCTGTATATTATTCTTGTAAGCAGCTTCGATGCATGAGCTGTTAAGCTGATTGTGCGATAATTCTCGCACTTGTCAGCTCTTGCCGTCTTCGGAATTGTGTGGATGATGCTTTTCCGAAAGTCAGATGGTATGTCGCCAGACTCATATATTCTACACACCAACGTGAATAGTCGTTTTGTTGCCACTTCCCCCAATGATTTTAGAAATTCTGATGGAATGTTATCTATCCCTTCTGCCTTGTTTGACCGTAAGTCCTCCAAAGCTCTTTTAAATTCCGATTCTAATACTGGATCCCCTATCTCTTACAAATCGACTCCTGTTTCTTCTTCTATCACATCAGACAAATCTTCACCCTCATAGAGGCTTTCAATGTATTCTTTCCACCTATCTGCTCTCTCCTCTGCATTTAACAGTGGAATTCCCGTTGCACTCCTAATGTTGCCACCGTTGCTTTTAATGTCATCAAAGGTTGTTTTGACTTTCCTGTATGCTGAGTCTGTCCTTCCGACAATCATATCTTTTTCGATGTCTTCACATTTTTCCTGCAGCCATTTCGTCTTAGCTTCCCTGCACTTCCTATTTATTTCATTCCTCAGCGACTTGAATTTCTGTATTCCCGATTTTCCCGGAACATGTTTGTACTTCCTCCTTTCATCAATCAACAGAAGTATTTCTTCTGTTACCCATGGTTTCTTCGCAGCTACCTTCTTTGTACCTATGTTTTCCTTCCCAACTTCTGTGATGTCCGTTTTTTCAGATGTCCATTCCTCTTCAACTGTACTGCCTACTGCGCTATTCCTTATTGCTGTATCTATAGCTTTAGAGAAGTTCAACGTATCTCGTCATTCCTTAGTACTTGCGTATTCCACTTCTTTGCGTATTGATTCTTCCTGACTAATGTCTTGAACTTCAGCCTACTCTTCATCACTACTATATTGTGATCTGAGTCTATATCTGCTCCTGGGTACGCCTTACAATCCAGTATCTGATTTCGGAACCTCTGTCTGACCATGATGTAATCTAATTGAAATCTTCCCGTATCTCCCGGCCTTTTCCAAGTATACCTCCTCCTCTTGTGATTCTTGAACAGGGTATTCGCTATTACTAGCTGAAACTTGTTACAGAACTCAATTAGTCTTTCTCCTCTTTCATTCCTCGTCCCAAGCCCATATTCTCCTGTAACCTTTTCTTCTACTCCTTCCCCTACAACTGCATTCCAGTCGCCCATGACTATTAGATTTTCGTCCCCCTTTACATACTGCATTACCCTTTCAATATCCTCATACACTTTCTCTATCTGTTCATCTTCTGCTTGCGACGTCGGCATGTATACCTGAACTATCGTTGTTAGTGGTCTGCTGTCGATTCTGATTAGAACAACCCGGTCACTGAACTGTTCACAGAAACGCACCCTCTGCCCTACCTTCCTATTCATAACGAATCCTACACCTGTTATACCATTTTCTGCTTCTGTTGATATTACCCGATTCTCATCTGACCAGAAATCCTTGTCTTCCTTCCACTTCAACTCACTGACCCCCTACTATATCTAGATTGAGCCTTTGCATTTCTCTTTTCAGATTTTCTAGTTTCCCTACCATCTTCAAGCTTCTGACATTCCACGCCCCGACTCGTAGAACGTTATCCTTTCGTTGATTATTCAATCTTTTTCTCATGGTAACCTCCCCCTTGGCAGTCCCCTCCCAGAGATCCGAATGGGAGTCTATTCCGGAATCTTTTGCCAATGGAGAGATCATCATGACACTTCTTCAATTAGAGGCCACATGTCCTGTGGATACACGTTGCGTGTCTTTAATGCAGTGGATTCCATTGCGTTCTGCATCCTCATGTCGTTGATCATTGCTGATTCTTCCGCCTTTAGGGGCAATTTCCCACCCCTAGGACAAGAGAGTGCCCTGAACCTCTATCCGCTCCTCCGCCCTCTTTGACAAGGTCGTTGGCAGAATGAGGCTGACTTCTTATGCCGGAAGTCTTCGGCCGCCGATGCTGATTATTTATCAAAATTTAGGCAGTGGCGGGGATCGAATCCGGGACCGAAGACGTTTTGTTTATGAATCAAAGACGCTACCCCTAGACCACGGGTACTGGGGTAGGAAAGCTATACCTAAGTGAAAACGTGTCATATGTCACTAACAAAGCGAAGCGCGAAAATATTGTACAGAACTGTCATCGATTGCAGCCATCGAAAAAGGCAGTGGTGATGTTGAAAGATACGTCAGAGCGAAGAACATTACAGGATCGCTTGACATCAGAAAGAGAATTAACAATCGAGAAATTTAGACGACACTAAAAGATTTTGGATGGAAAGTAATGATGGTCTGTTCATCAAATTAACGAAGTATACAAGTGTTTTACTCCAACCCCTGGATTCGAACTCAAATGTATGAAACGTCATATCTCCTCAACTGTGCGTCATACACTGATATAATTTTGCAGGTGTATTCAGTGGTATACGCAGATACTATCTGTAAAATGTGTTGTGAATGCATTTTGTAGAAACAATCAATAAATTAAAACTTCATTTCTGATGTCGCAGTTCTACTGCACAGATAGCCAAAGCGTTGTACGCGATAACCTTTTTTTCTGTCACCATTTTGTGTGTGTATGGGGGGGGGGGGGGGAGTGTCAGCGAGAAAAAGGTATTGACGAATCACTAAACTGACGCCATCAGTTTTCGCCTCGCCTATAATCAAGAAAAATCAAACTAACTCGGGAATGAATGAGCCTATGTCGGAAGGAAGTAGCCTCACTGAAAATGAAGAAGAATTGCAGGATGTGTTGAATAGAATGTACGGTATAATGAGTAGAGAATATGGATTGAGAGAAAAGCGAAGAAAGGGGAAAGTAATGATGACTGGCAGAAAGAAGACTAGCGATAAACTTAATATCAAGATTGGTGACCACTAAGTAAACGAAGTTAAGGCATTCTGCTGCCTTGGAAGCACGACGGACGAAGCAAATATGGCCTGAAAAGCAGGCAAAGTGGGTGGTCAATAGAATATTTGCATCAAACGTGCACTATAACTTGAGGAAGGAATTTATGAGAATGTACGTTTGTAGCGCAGCCTTGTATGATAGTGAACTATGGACCGTGGAAAATCGGAACAGGAGGGAAGCGAAACGTTTGAAATGCGGTGGTATAGAAGGATGTTGAAAATTTGGTGGACCAGTAAGGTAAGGAATGAGGAGGTTCTCCGGAGAATACACAAGAAGAAGGGAAGGCCGTGTAAGAAATGAGGTATTAGGCGTAAATTAAATATGTGTAATATTAATGAAAAGTGAAGAAATCAAAACGTTATGGAAACATCACCTACATTATAGGGAGAGTCCCGCGTGAGGCCATACTGTAAAAGCCAAGAGGAAGAACGGACGTAGGGAAACACAGAACAAGGTGGCAGTGAAAGGACGCAACAGGCACAAGTGCCCAAACCTTGAAGTGTAGAAGAAGACGAAGAAGAAAAAGAAGGAGGAAAGAGACAAAAGAAAATAACCAGAGCCGGCCGGAGTGGCCGAGCGGTTCTAGGCGCTACAGTCTGGAACCGCGCGACCAATACGGTCGCAGGTTCGAATCCTGGCTCGGGCATGGATGTGTGTGATTTCCTTAGGTTAGTTAGGTTTAAGTAGTTCTAAGTTCTAGGGGACTGACGACCTCAGATGTTAAGTCCCATAGCGCTCAGAGCCATTAAGCCAAAATAACCACATGTTAGAATTAACACCTGAAATTTTATGTAACGAGTGGAAGGGACTTAAAACCTTGGATGACTTAAATAAGACTGTATGTTAATCCCAAGAGTTCTGTAAAGTTGGGTGGACGAACAAGGAGGGACGAACCCAGACCTTATGCTTCCCAGTTTAATCATGACTGCAAAAAACGTATTGCAGAAAGAAATGTATTTCTGTACAATGCGAAAATCCAGCGCAAGCATAGGAGCCAGCAACTATCTCACAATAATGCAGAACGAAGTCAGTTAAATAGATCCAGTTCAATATCTATAGCTTTCTGCACTACGAGGTAGAATCGGCACTTCGACATTACTGCAGCAAGCGAAAGGCTAGAGTGCAGAGAGGAGAGTGTTCCTTTGCCGACTTGACGAACCGAAAATGTTCAAATGTGTGTGAAATGTTATGGGACTTAACTGCTAAGGCCATCAGTCCCTAAGATGACACACTACTTAACCTAAATTATCCTAAGGACAAACACACACACGCATGCCCGAGGGAGGACTCGAACCTCCTCCGGGACCAGCCGCACAGTCCATGACTACAGTCACGTACCGATTCTGACGTCGAACTTCCGTGTTGGCCCAGTCCCGTCAGTGCTCGGAAGATTTGGTAAGTCGCAACTGTTTCCACCCAGAGATGCCCACCGCAGCAGACGGACAAGTGAATACATATCTCTGAGAAAAACAAGTATTTATCGACGTGCGCGCGAATATGCGGCGTAAAAGACGCATAAGAACAAATAGTTCAAATGGCTCTAAGCACTATGAGACTTAACATCTGAGGTCATCAGTCCCCTAGACTTAGAACTACTTAAACCTAACGACATCACGCACACCCGCGCCCGAGGCAGGATTCGAACCTGCGAGCGTAGCAGCAGCGCTGTTCCGGACTGAAGCTCCTAGAATCGCTCGGTCACAGCGGCCGGCTGCGTATAACAACAGACACCTTTCAGTACGAGTAAGTGCAACGACGTAGTGCATTACTTGTTTAAGACTATGATAGATGCATATGCTGGACGAATATGCGATATTAATGTCGAGTGTGATAATGCATTCCGGAAGCAAAAATGTCTGGAGTGGCAGGCAGCAAGGAGCGCGCCTCGGCTGGTGAGTGGATCAGGTGCCAAGTGCAGGGTGGGGGGGGGGGGGGGGGCGCAGGAGGGAGTGCTTTGTGCCGCTGAGAGGCTCTCGTGACAGCCAGCCGTCCTTCAAGGGCTCGACGCCGCCGCGGGTCGAAGCTAACGTCATTGCCGGAGCGGTCGTTAATATTTAAATTGAGTCGCCGCATTAACATCTATCGGAGTAGGCGGGCAGGGGCGGGCGCTGGACTCTGGACGCTGCTATACGTCGGCCTCCCTGAGAGGCCGGGGGAGCGCGGCCGTTTCTCGCCGACCTGTCACGTCGCGTCGCCGGGGCGTCAGTAGCTGGCGTACGACACAGTGGCTGCCGTTCACCGGCGATCAATCACTTTATTCCCGTACGCGCGACTAGAATGGGAGCGGCTCCTTGTGCTACGCCCATCGTTTCTTACCTACGAGGGGCTCAGTTTCTGAGAATTTGCCGTAACACAGCCTTGTAACGGCGGGTATATACACGATTCACAATAACAATACATAATTTAAATGATGTTCTATTTTCGATCTGACTGTTTGGCAACGCTTGCTACTGCTCAGTTGTTGTCTAGAAGGATTGCGGTTAGTGAAAATGAACCGCTTTAGCGTCAAATAACACTTTCTCATCGTCCAAGCATATTATACCGGGTGATCAAAAAGTCAGTATAAATTTGAAAACTTAATAAACCACGGAATAATGTAGATAGAGAGGTAAAAATTGACACACATACTTGGAATGACATGGGGTTTATTAAAACAAACAAAAAAGTATTTCTAGACACGTGAAAGATCTCTTGCGCGCGTCGTTTGGTGATGATCGTGTGCTCAGCCGCTACTTTCGTCATGCTTGCCCTCCCAGGTCCCCAGAACTCAGTCCGTGCGATTAATGGCTTTCGGGTTACCTGAAGTCGCAAGTGTATCGTGATCGACCGACATCTCTAGGGATGCTGAAAAACAACATCCGACGCCAATGCCTCACCATAACTCCGGACATGCTTTACAATGCTGTTCACAACATTATTCCTCGACTACAGCTATTGTTGAAGAATGATGGTGGACATATTGAGCATTTCCTGTAAAGAACATCATCTTTGCTTTGTCTTATTTTGTTATGCTAATTATTGCTATTCTGAGCAGATGAAGCGCCATCTGTCGGACATTTTTTGAACTTTTGTATTTTTTTTTTGTTCTAATAAAACCCCATGTCATTCCAAGCATGTGTGTCAATTTGTTCCTCTCTATCTACATTATTCCGTGATTTATTCAGTTTTCAAATTTATACTGACTTTTTGATAACCCGGTATAATACAGGGAAAGTGTTTTAGAGAGATTTATCAACTTGCGTACAATTTTCCCTCGGTGAAAGGTGCGCAATGCATTGACAACTCGGTAAGTAGTCGAAAAGTTCGAGGAAGTAGTGCTGCTGCTAATGTCAAGACCCCAAAGCGACACCGTACCGGCCGATCTTCTGAAAATGTTGCCTCTCAGTAAATAAGAGGGTAAGTCGCCCATCACGGGAACAGAACATTTTCAGCAGCATCAGGCATCGAATTCTGAGAAAAGGTCTTCTTCTACGCGCTTACAAGATTCAAACGACGCAATAAGTACTGCCATCCGACGCTCAATAGCAGTGTGATTTCACTAATTAGAAACTAGAAAATAATAATTGGCATGACAATTTTCCGAGTAACGTCACCTTTAACGATGGGGTGCATTCCCAGCTGGACGGGTACGTCAGCTAGAATAAATGTCAGATTACGGGCGACGAGTATTCTTGCATAACTCTTCAACAGCCAGTACAACCACAACGAGCCACTGTTTGGTGTAGATTTTAGGCGGGCGGACTGAGAATGCCGTTGGTAAAAAGTGATGGTGAGTGGTATACATTAGAGCTCCAATTGGAGGGGATGGATCTTGAAACCAAGTACTCCAACAAGACAGCGCCGTCTGGTGTGCCATGGACGAATCACGCGCATTGTTGCACGAAAAATTTCCGGATTTTGGCATCTCACATCATGGAGACCAGAAGATGATGATGGTGATTATACGAGGTGTGGCTAGAAAAAAACCGGACTAGTACTGGTGAAACAATAAAACGAATGCAATAAGGCTGAAAGTCGCGTGGCCTGTCACGTGCCTCTCGCTCCGCCTACTGCTCGAGTTTCATCTGCCTCCTGCACTCAGTCTGCCCGTGGCGTCTGTTTTAAGTAGTTGACGTTTTGTCTGTGCGTCGGAAAATGTTGAGTGTACAGAAAGAACAGCGTGTTAACATCAAATTTTGTTTCAAACTAGGAAAATCTGCAAGTGAAACGTTTGTAATGTTCCAACAAGTGTACGGCGATGATTGTTTATCGCGAACACAAGTGTTTGAGTGGTTTAAACAATTTAAAGATGGCCGCGAAGACACCAGTGATGACACTCGCACTGGCAGACCATTGTCAGCAAAAACTGATGCAAACATTGAAAAAATCGGTAAACTTGTTCGACACTTTCCTTGTCAACTCCTGTTAACTCAGACACTGCTCTGATTGTTAAACGGCGATCTTGTCGAAAAAGTTTACCGATTTTTTCAATGTTTGCATCAGTTTTTGCTGACTGCGTTCTGGCTCTGGGGTAGCCAGATGCCACTGGCATGGGCCGCGATTGGCCGCCATATTCTCCGGATACGAACTTACGCGACTCCTTTTTGTGGGGCTATATTGAAGACAAGATGCGAATCAATAACCCCAAAACCATTGCTGAGCTAAAAACACCTCTTCAGGAGGTCATCGACGTCATAGATGTTCCGACACTTCAGAGGGTTATATAGAATTTCGATATTCGTCTGCGCCACATCATCGCCAATGATGGCAGGCATATCGAACATGTCATAACCTAAATCGCAACGTCTATAGTGATGTTTACACGTTAAATAAAGTGGGTACACGCCGTAGTTAGTAACTAATTTACGTTTTTCTTCTTATAGTTCTGTAATTGTCACCCTGCAAAAGGATTTCATTAAATATTTTTTATTCAGAAATAAAAATCGTGCATTCTTATGGGGACAGCCTTTACATTCTGATAACGAATAACCATTCGAAATCAAAGGATTATTCTTATTTATGGATTCTTCCGTGGCTTCTTGATAGAACATTTCCATACTGAGGATTGAATAACACTTAGGCGGTTTTTTGTTCTACTGATTTTTATTTGTTTGAACTAGTTTTCGGTTTATTAGTCCATCTTCAGATAACTACTGGCTATTGTTTACAAGGAGCTTGTGTTCTTGCGAACCAAACATTCTGTACTAAGATACAACGCACTTACATACAATCTTTAGTTGTGGTATTGTCTTTGGAATTGTCAAACGGGTATTTTGGCTTTTTGTTCTCTAAAACTGTTTTTCAGCATAATAAATCACATTTTATGGTTTGTCAGTACAATGTATGACAACAATTAGGATTATTTAGAATACACATTATTACAAAATTACAATTTTTTGGTATTTGTTGTGAACAGTTGCACTGGACACTAATTGTTGGTTGTACAACAGCGATGCTTTCTTTGGGGGTTACATTTTGTTATTAGAAAAATTGTGCATTAATAAATACCAAACATTAAATTGTTACAGTTGGGTTACAGTTAGGAATGTAAACACATAACGTTCAAAAATGGCTCTGAACACTATGGGACTTAACATCTTAGTGCATCAGTCCCCTAGAACTTAGAACTATTTAAACCTAACTAACCTAAGCACATCACACACATCCATGCCCGAGGCAGGATTGGAACCTGCGACCGTAGCAGTCACGTGGTTCTGGACTGAAGCGCCCAGAACCGCACGGCCACCACGGCCGGCTAAACACATAAGGGATATTACATTATATTGGGGTGTGAATTTGTTTATTATTGGGACAATTTGTGGTTAGTACCAGGTTTCTTGAATTGCGTAAAGTTTAAGAGTGGTGATGTGCTCAGTTGCAATTGGTCATCTAGAACCAGCTGGGGATTAATGTGACTTACAAAAACTGTAATTTTGTAATATTGTCATACATGGTACTGACAAACCATAAAATGTGATTTATTATGTTAAAGAACAGTTTTACAGAACAAAAAGTCAAAAGACCCGTTTGACAGTTCCAAAGACAATACCACAACTAACGATCGTATGTAAGTGCGTTGTATCTTTGTCCAGAATGTTTGGTTCGCAAGATCTGAAGACGGCCTAATAAGCCGAAAACTAGTTCATATAAATAAAAATCAGTAGAACAAAAAACCGCCTAAGTGTTATTCAACCCTCAAAGGATTAACTTTACCATTTGACTAGAATTAAATTTATTGTTATTGCAACATTGTTAATGTAGATGAAGTATATCTGGAGAATGAAAAGTCAAGGGAACCTTTAGTAAGATCAGTCACAAGTCGCAACTCTCCCCTTGCAGGCAAAGCCTGCTCTTGGAACTTTTATACTGTAACAGGCAACACCTCAAAGAAATAAAAATAACGAATTATAATGAATTTCCGCAGAAAGTGACTGTGTTGCCTACTTTATATGTCGAAAGCAAAGGGCTTTCAGGAACATGATCATTTTCCGTCGACCATTAAGAGGATATTCGACGAAAGGACAGACCTGTCCATTTCTGCACCTAAGTCCCATCGACCTCGCGTGGGATGCATTTGGGAGGCGTATCGCAGCACGTCCACATGCACCAACGACCATTCGGCAGTTGTCACCCCCGCCCACACGTTGCCAAGGTTGTTTCGTGTACGCTGCAGAAGTTTCATTGGGATGCGCTTAGACATCCTCCATACAGTCAGGATTTCTCCTCATGCGACTTCCATATTTTTGGAGCTTTGAAGACAGATATTCGTGGCCGTTGATATGCTTCGGACGAACAGGTGTACCCCTGGGTACAATGATGGTTCCTTAGGAACTTCAAACATTTTCCCATGAAGGCACTGACCACCTTATCTCACAGTCCGATAAATGTGTTAACAGCTATGGCCATTATTTCCGAAATAATTAACAATTTGCTTATTTTTCTTCGTCTGTCTCGTTTTCATTCGACTACCTTTTATGCATATGTGTTTTATCTTTGTAGAGCGTTGTAAATGTGTGATAGGAGATTTTTACAAACAGAATATTATTATTATTATTAGTTACACTATCACTACCTGGGATATTACAGTCTTACATGACAGATAATCGATAAAACGTGTGCACGTATACAGATTAACAAACATTAACTTCCTTATATTCCAATGACAGGTAGTGTACGAAAGTGATTGTATCGTGTATGAACGAAGAATATTAAAAACCAGTTTTAGTCCGCTCTTCTATGTTACATTTACATCGGTAAACACAGCGTACAGGTCTTCGTTGACATACTGTTTAAATAAAACGTATATACGAGAAAACACAATGACATTGTCACTTGCTATGTAAAGGTCCCCGTTTTCTAATCACAGCTGCATATAACGTAAGAATACAATGCATCGTAATGTAAAAGCACAGTGGTAGGTCTTCTATTTTCTCTTGTAGCTAAAATAGAAATACAATTACTAATCACACCTTCACACTGCTTCACACTGTAGTCGAAATACAAACAAAATATATATATATATATATATATATATATATATATATATATATATATATATATATATATATATATATATATATATATATATATATATATATGTGGCCGAGCGGTTCTATGCGTTACGGTCGCCGGTTCGAATCCTGCCTCGGACAGGGATGTGTGTGATGTCCTTAGGTTAGTTAGGTTAGTTCTAGGGGACTGATGACCTCAGAAGTTAAGTCCTATAGTGCTGAGAGCCTTTTGATTTGATTATAATGGCTAGCAGTAGTACGACAATTTATAAAACCACGTTGCATATAGTGTATATTTACACCTGTAAAATTCAACCGAAATCCTGAAACCAAAACCGCGGGACACTGGAAAATAGTGAAGGAAGCAACACAATTAAACTGTGTCCTGATGCTAATACAAGAGAACAATATTAGTATAATGAGGTTCAATAATACGTGACAGGATGGGCTTTATATCTCTTGTGGCTCAGACTATTCATTTGAACGTTCATTGTACGACTGTATACGGTGTGAGAACACGTTCCTAAACTGTCTAGAACTTAGTTATGGGTGAGACAGTAAAGTATATTTTGAAACTTGGTAAAAGGCTGCAAATAAACAATAAATGCACAAGGAAACAGCGCGGGCATAGTAATCTGAGGGAAGTAGTAAAGATGAAGATAAAATTTCTGGATCACATACCGACTAACTGCCAATTAGAAAGACGAACATTTTCGAACGGAAAATACTAGACGAAAGAAGCGGAGGTAGCCCTGATGAACAATTCTTATGTTCTTATGTTAATAAGACCTGAAGAGGAGGTAGTGATATTTTTTATTTTATTTAATATTTATTTATGTATATATATATATTGACCATGCATGTAGTATATTCCACGTCGTATAACCCACATACAAAGGTAAAATAGCAGTTTCGGTCAAAAGCACACAAGTGCAAAACAATAGGCAAGATAACTATAAAGTAAAATACGAGCCTAGTATAATCCCATCGCCAATCTAACCTTCTCCAAAACTAACCTAGGGTAAGAACGGTCACTGGTTAACAACAGATGGTTCCACGCAAGCAGTGTAGCACCTCTCTCAGAAGCTAGCGAACACGCTGGGCATTTGTACTTCCTTCCGTCAAATCAGAAGACAATGTACTGACTCATAAATGCTAATATGCCACGAAATTCTAGTTAGTGTCCATCGGTTGTGCGTCACCGGTATCAACTTCATGACGTTATAAATATCACGTACGGAGTCTTACAAAACACGAAACAAATAAATCAACCATAAGTTAAATGTGTAGCTCCGTTTTATCTGAAGACAACTCAGAAGCCGCCAGTAAAATCTCCGTCGTCCGATCTCTAGCGCTTGCTGCTGCTCCACCTATCTCACCAGTTGCTGCTGCAACGCTGTCTGTGGGCTGCCTACAGCTCTGTTTTCTGAGAACGCAGCAAGTTCCCTTTGAAAAAATCCATCTGCCAGCCTTTCCAACACCAGACACAATTCCACGTTATACAGAATGTAAACGTTGGTACCACTAATCGCGTCTTTAACATCGTCTGTAACGCTCAAAAACAACGTGCTCTGGTGTCCCTTCTGCATCAGCCACGCTCCTTCCGTCCTTCCTTCTATTTATCCTACACAAGTACCTGAAATGCTGTCCATGATACGTCAACAAATTTACTAACCCACTGACAGCTGCAGCCTCTTTATTTTGTGTCGATCACCAACGTTCGGAAGGAGCTTATAAATCATTCTATCCGTCATAGCTTTGCCCCACTCTCCTTTAAGCCGCCAACTTGCTACCGATCCTGTAACCTGAAACCTGTGACCGACTGCGTTCGGTCAAAAGTCCCCTACGAAGCCAAGTACTGTAGTCACCCATTTTTCTTAATCTATAGGGTACAACCAAAGCATCACTAGGAACGTTCCTAGCGAGGTGGTCTTGTATGGTCCCGTGATCCTCAAAAGCACACTCCTCGAATGTTTCGTAACATCCTGTCGTACGTTCCGCAAGCGGAGGGTCCACATATTCGCTCCAAAAGAGGCGATAGATGCTGATGTCGTGTCTTGCTATCGTCAGTTGATATTTTGAGGAAGTTTTTAATTAACTATCGTTATGCTGGAGATCTTATCATGACTTTATAAGCATTACCACAAACATTTACAGTGTCGAATTTTAGGCTTTCATCGAGATGTAATCCCTAGTGCCGTGTTAAAACCTGCCTCCTTATTGATACACCCTGTAGTTTAATCTCGGGGCCCCTGCGACGTGACAGTTCTCCTTATACATAAGTACACCGTTCACTGGCACAAGCTCCACGTTCTGGTCCCGACGCGTCAGTTACTACCGATTGGCTGATGTGCCATCCTCTTCCAGTCATAAGAAATTATTATGTCTCAACATTAAAGGCTTAGTTGTACTGAGAAAGTTTACCTCTTGTGCATATTCATCCATCTGAGGAATTTTCGTTCTTCTATTGTTTTAAAATGCAAAAAGCGATGTATAACGCTCTCTTGTTCTTCTTCCTATTAGAACTTCCTTACGAGAAGGATCTATATTTTTCGTTGCCATAAATAATGATGAAACAACACTAAATGCTTACAAATGCATAATGTTTTATTTAAAGTAGTGTAATCGGTACCTTGCTTCACTAATCCAAAAGACGTTTTACGTTAAGCTCAGCCTGTTAATTAGTTGGAAGTGATCGATTTGGTGACGCAACGATCGCGTGCCCTAAGCGCCTCATCGTCTCCGTATTTCAGTGTACGTAATTCGAGCCTGCAATTTATCATGTTAAAGAAGTCAGATTGTTATTATTGTTATCATGCAAATCGTTTGTACGTATTCAAAAACTTAAGATAAAGCGCGGTTTTAAGTAAACAAACTTTTCCGCTTTTCAACAGCGACTTCTGTGGCTGATGATTCAGTTCCATAAAAATAACAAGTATTTAGTTAGTTAAAAACATTAGACGAAGCAGGAGAATTTTACTTCAACTCATTATTTCTAAAGCCAACATTTCATGATTTTATTATTCTCTTGCTGCTGTCAATGTGAAGCGGCCTTGTTTCGTGAATATTTTACTTCTGATTCTAAAACATTAAAAAAAAAAAAAACCGCACCGGTCGGAACAAGGCAGCATTACACAATGGCGCCATTCTGATGCGTTATGGAGGGGCATGAGTTCAGCAAAGCGGCCCTTTCAGCCGTTGTACGGAACATGTACCTCATGCACAATGGAGCACCTCTTCATTTTAGTGTTAAAGCCCGTCGGTTTCTAAATAACAGATTCGGTGACAGATGGATAGGTAGAGATGGACCAATTGCTCGGCCTCAACGCTTTCCGGAACTAAACCCACTGGATTTTTATTTGTGGGGGAATCTGAAACTTCTTGTGTATGGAACCCAAGTTCAAGATGTTCAGAATCTCCGTGACCGTATACTGGAAGGCTGCGGAACCATACGTAGTACTCCACGGAGACATCAGCGCATCCGAGATTAAGTACGACGGCGTGTTGATGCATGTATCAATGCCGATGGAGGGCATATAGGACGTCTCCTGTGAGAAAAAGTTGCATGTGGTATGCTGGTGTGTTCTGTTCATGTGTGTTTCCCAAGATTAATGATTTGGAGAAAATAAATTGCAACATGGAAACAAAGTGTTTCCAGACCCATATTCATATAACATTTGTACGGTTCAAATGGCTCTGAGCACTATTGGACTTAACATCTGAGGTCATCAGTCCCCTATAATTTAGAACTACTTAAACCTAACTAACCTAAGGACATCACACACAACCATGCCCGAGGCAGGATTCGAACCTGCGACCGTAGCAGTCGCGCAGTTCCGGACTGAAGCGCCTAGAACCGCTCGGCCACAACGGCCGGCTAACCTTTCCAATTTCTTCGTCTACCTATGAGAAATGTCCTGTAATTCGTGACGTACATTTTTGTTACGCCCTGTATTTCGATTTAGGTGGCCGGTGGAGAAGGCTATTTAACAATTGTCCCCTTTGAAACACTTGTACACACAGTGCTTAATCCTCAATTCGTGTAACCTCGAGTATAAAGACTCAGGATAGCGGGAAACAAAACAACATAGACCTTACTGAAAGGATCACTCGAAAGGAATCCTTCGGTTAAAATTGGGGACACAAACATCAAACGAGCACGCATTACGCGCTATCTTGGGGTACACATAGATGAAAAATTGAATTTCCACGAACACATAAGGCTAACAACAGACAAAGCAGAAAAAATACTACACAAACTGGTGAGGCTAAATTCAAAACAGTACAGACTACCTCTACCAGTCATACGTACATACCACTGTGCGCTCTTCGAATCAGTACTCAGCTTTGCAGCTAGCACGTGGGCACATAGACTGAACGTGGTCACCAACAAAGCATCTGTCAGACGAGGGCAGAGAAGTGTCCTATCTGGAGCCTTCGGTACCACCTCAGCGGATGCACTGTGTGTGGTGCTCGGAATATGCCCCATAGATATCACGATCAAATACAGAGCTGCAAGGTACTGGTTAAAGGTGGGGAGACTAGATAAGGTACACACAATAACCGGTGTGCCCATAGAGACGATACGTCACCTTAAAAGTTGGCGTTTGGATACATGGCAAGGTGAGTGGGATGTAAGTGATAAGGGATGTAGACTGCACGACTTCCTCCCTGACATAAGGGAGCGGTTGAGAATGAAACATATCGATCCCAGCCGCGGTATGGTACATTTCTTAACCGGACACGGACCTTATCCCACGCACTCAAACCGCGCGAGTCTGAGGCAGACACCTACATGCACATGCGGGGAAGAAGGTTCCCCAGAACACACTGTCGTTTTCTGCGGGCAATACGCGAACAATAGACATACACTACACTTAGATTACACAGATACAGACATAGACATATACACAGCAATAAGACGACGAAGAACAATGGGCACAATTAAACGCACTGACAAACAGTATTTCAAAAACAACACATGAAGAGTATATGCGGACACGACATTACAGACATGCCTATGTGCAGCGTAACATCAATCTCCAGAGGATGGACATCGATACCCACAGTGACAACTAAAATAGTGACAATGAGGAGGAACAGGAGGAGGAAGCTGAGATGTGACAGTAGATAAGCAAAAGTGCTGGCAATCTAGCCAAGAAAACACCAAATGCTGTACATGGCTGGGCACTTAAGGTAGTTAATACATAGGATTAGTAATAAATAGGATAAGCAACATAATTTCTCTACTAATAACCATTTGTGTGTGTGTGTGTGTGTGTGTGTGTGTGTGTGTGTGTGTGTGTGTGACTGGCGGTCAACGGATCGAAGAAACCATTCTGAGGTATTCACTGTCAGTCACATTCGGTGATGGTACTAACAAATCTCTCATCTATCCTATCTTCTTTTTATATTCTTCTTAAAAAACAACAAAATTTTATTTATATTCCAACCTTAAATTATTGTTATTTTGAAAAGTATTATTCTGTGTAAATATTGTAGATAAAACAAAACGAAAGAAAACTGTAAAAAGATGAAAAACGAAAATTGTAAGATGTACGACCTGTTTTAAACATCAGGTAACAGGTCTATAATTTGGCAATAAATAAATAAGTAAATAAAGACGGTCAGCGTAAATTGACAACTTGTAAGAGATCCACGATACCTTACTCAGAGATGGGCTCATTTTGCCTCACACAGGTCGATGGTAACAGTCAGTGGTGTCTTGACGGAACCGTGAGCCAGTAGGCAACTTGTGATGTACGAGGGCTAGAACTTTAATAGTGTCAACTATTTATTTACAGCTCTTACAAAATAGACACTTGTTTCAAAGTTTTATTGACTTTCAAAGCAGCCACCAGCATTGTGTATAACCCGTTGACAGCGATGTGGAAGTCATAGGATACTCTTAGCAGTTCCAGTTGTGTTGACAGTTCGAGCGGCGCGGTCTATTGCCTGACCAATTTGAAGTAGTTCTGAAGAGAATGCTGTGAAGTGTTTCCTTCAGTTTAGAAATCGAGATAAACTCACGAGGGCTTACGTCAGGGGAGTGCATTTGGTGGTACAGCACTTACCAGCCCCATCAGTCAAACAAATCAGTAACAGCTTGCAATATACTTGCTTGAGCATTGTCCTGCAAAATGATGGTCTGGTCCTGCAGAAAGTGTCATCATTTCTGTCTCTAAGCTGGTCGTAGTTTGTGTTTCAAAAATGAACAGCAAAGAGGCAGAAGTGATGAAACTTTCTGCAGGACTTGACCATCATTTTGCAGGACAATGACTTCCACATCTTTGGCAAAGGGTTATACACAATGCTGGTGACTACTTTGAAGGTCAGTAAAATTTTGAAATACGTATCTATTTTTTACAAGCTGTAAATAAATAGTTGACACTATTAAAGTTCCAACCCTCGTAGTACCGTGTGTGACCTCTCCGCCCCGGATTGGCCCTTAGTGGAACATTGTTGAGCAGTCGGATCCTGATTAGAAGCGGCTCCCGGGGGGAAACTACATTAGGAGGCTGTTTGACACAGATTTTTTTTTTTTTTTTGGTGAGAAGAATTAATTAGGGAATTTAATAAAATTCTGACATCATTTCATTCATATTTAGAACAGTTTTTGTGAATTTCTTTGAATAATTTCAGCCAAAAATAACAAAGTTACGCTGTGTTGTCCGATAAAGGTTGTGAGTATAGTTCTACAATTGCGTGCAGTGTAGCCATTCCGATTTTCACCTGAAATCAAAAAGGTTTCGATTTTATATTAATAACTTATTTTCTAAGAGTATGAACCTCAATGCAGGTGAAAATAATGAAAATTAAAAATTTTGCAGGCGTTGGAACAATTTACCTCGATTTTCACGATTCTTTTTCTCTAATTATGCAAAGAAAAATACCCTTAAAATCATGATATCGTCTCACAAGTTGGTTCATATACTTCGCAATTTTATAAAGAATCATACTATTTTCATAATGATCGATTCTATACTTTTTGAGTTAGACTACACGCAAATGTGAAACAAGTTACTTCGAGATAAACTCGTTTGAAAAGTAAATTCTCGGAAACTAGAAATTAAAGAAAGTTAATAATAGTGTTAAATGCTTACCGATTAGTCTGCGGTTCCAGCACCATACCTCATAGGCTTTGTTTGGCGCTTGCAGCAGTGCTTTCCGAGCTTTCCGAACTTCCTTTGATTCCAGTGAACTACGTCGATTCTGCCTGCTCACGCGGCGTTTATCCATTTTTTCGGTGTAATTGAAGCTTTGCATGCCTACTACAATTCCTGCCTCTTTCATGGCTGCCAGAAGGGATGAATTGCCTTCATTGAATAAGGCCGCTGCTAAATACGGTGCCAATTCAACGACTTTTATTCCGGAGCGCAAGTGTTTAGGAACTAATCGCCAAATAGTGGAATTAAAACTTTCATTCGCATTTTGTATGTGGCCACCTAAAGATCTGTCAAATAATTCATCCCTTGATAGTCCTACCTGCGCTTGAGCCTGTACCCGATGTTCACTCGGTTCTATGCTCATAAAATCTAAGCGAAGGCGAATTTCGCTTTGAAATTTTGACAGCGTATTCTTGGATAGTTAAACTAACGATTTTTGCAATTTAAAAAAATCGGATTTTTTTGAACCTCATAGTGTGGTTTCCCCCCGTCACATCAGAATTAAAGTTAGGCTGCTATTCGGATACTAACAATCGACGAATTTCAATTAGGAGTGTTTCAAGCTGCCATCATAAAGTGTTAAAGTCACCCAAAATGTCCACAAGTTTCCCTGCAGGGCACTGAGCCTCTGTTTGCTGCACTATCTAGTGATTTATTTTTCCTAACGCCGTTCTGATGCAGACTTTCGGAGGTAGATATCTTTGTGCAGTGAGCCGAGCCTCTCCTGGACTTTAACTGGCAAACTGATCGGTATGATTTTGCGGCTTTTAGGCCGTTGTCCTCGTCTTCTTTTTAATAATTAAAATTTCGGATATCTTTCACATATCAGCGATCTTGCTTTGGAGCAAACATTCGTGCAAGAGCTTGTTCCAGCGCAGGGCTGATGCCGTCATGGCCAGGTGCTTCCTTGTACTTCATTGATGAAACAGCAGCTGGTACCTGCTCCTGTGTCTCTGTATGATTCCCCGACTTCTTGCCTGCAGCTCACCTGATCCTTTGTGTCATACTTCAGACTTCGGCAGAGAGTATTCTGTTGTCAGATATTCTGCAGACTCACACCGATTTTTAATATACGTCCGACCATGTTTCTTCAGTGCTGGTAACTTTATCGTAGTCCTCATTTTCTCCTAGACTAGATTGTGTGCTTCCTCCACACGTTTATTTGTAACTGCTTCCTGACTTACGTTTCCCACTTTTCTACCGTTACAGTCTGTGTCCTTTATAAGACAACCTCTCGATATCTTTTTAGAAACCGAGCTCCACAAGCCCTACAAGCTCTCTGACTCTTTTCTTACTTTAGTTAGAGCTGCACACCATAGGAAAGTCTCTGTACATCCGTCTTTTCAGAGATGGTCGCGGGTCTCGGCTGTTCAGTACAGGATGTCAAATCAAACACCTTTCAGCCGTCTAATTTACAAATTGTTATTTTATTGGACTACCAGTTTCGGTGATGTATTACGCCATCTTCAGGCCCCCTGACCGACGTGAAAGAAGATCCCACAAGAAAGGTGTTTTACGAGCTGCTTTTGTACATGAATCGCTAAATGTTGTGCAGCCTGGAGCTGGAGTGAAGGATACGAAGCTGCTCTGTCCGCGTCAAATCCTGCTCCGTCGAAGGTATGTAATTCAACTCAATCTTTGAAATTTTTTGAAACACTGCTAAACATAGTCGTAGTCGTTTCTAAATTGTTAATTTTTATTTTTAGATGACCAGTTTCGATCTTTTAAATACATCTTCATCAGATCTACATTCCCTGATGATGGTAGGAATCGCTGGCGTGGATCAGGTCCGTCCGTGCTGGCGTTGAGAATACTACAGTGGTGCCCTAAGGGGGGCTTTCTCATCGTATTTAATTAAGTCCAGATCACCATGCTCGTAAACTACGTGCTCTGGTGTCCTTTCTACATCACCCACGCCTCTTCCACCAGTTCTCCTATTTATTCTATACAAGTACCTGGAGAAACTAACTCACAGGACAGCTGCACGTAATTTATTTTGCGCCGGTCACCAACATCGAAAGGAGTTAGCAAATAATTTTACCCGTCGTAGCGTTGCCCCTCTATCAACCTACCACGCCGGTCATCTAAAAGTAAAAATTAACAAATGGTTCAAATGGCTCTGAGCACTATGGGTCTTAACATCTGAGGTCATCACTCCCCAAAAATTAACAACTTAAAAGCGACTATGACTGTGTTTACCAAACAATTCATGAATCTTCTTTCAGTGTGACTCAGTGTGTCTTTGTAAGATTCTTTGAGCCTTGGAATGGATTCTGGGAAAGAAAAACTACTAAATAATGAAACGTGAAGGTGGGAGGCCGAAAAACGTGGTTACAACGCCACGAACTTGATAATCTCACATGTCTCGAATAGAGCACTTGCTCTGCTTCAGCCACAAGTTCGCGGTATCATCATCAGACGTCGTCTTATGTTCCACAAACATAACAGCAGCTCCGGTACGAGAATCGATACACTGGAACAACAAGTTCACGCAGTCACCGATAGCCGGCGACAGACGCATATCAGTAACCAGTCTGCGTTATGAGCAAACATGAGATAAAAGGTGACTGAGGAGAAAAGGTAGAAGCTTTGAAGGGTGGCAATAGCCCTATTGATTATTCTGAACAAAAAAGGGCATCTGTTCATTTGAACAGATGCCCTTTTCTGAACCGTATCCACCATACAGCTGTTTGAAAATCACGGACGTCAGTCGCGTGTCCTTCTTACCAGCACACACATGTGAATACAACCATAGCGACATCATGCTGTGTAGTGTTTTCTTTACTGTTCGCAGATCATTTCTCTGAAACCACACGTTTTTACCCTTATACACAGAGACTTAGTGGGCCCATTGCTTCCCCAGCAGTAGGATTCCGATATATCTTCACGATATGTGACTTGTACCCTTGTTGTGCTGATGCTACTACAATGACGGACAATTCGATGGAAACAGTAGCCAAGACATTCCTTAGGACACAGAACTTCAAGCTCGTATTTTACACGTGTTTAAAAGACGCAACGAGTCAGCTCAGATCAGCAACACAGCAGCTGTCTACAAGAGCTAAACAATGCAGTGTAGTTGGCGGTGGAATTATCGAATATCTTTTGTGAGGAAATGTGCAAATTTAAACGAAATAGGGCAGTGTTTCTTTACTATCTCCTGCATTTATCCTCCTCCCCACTGTTTTCATTACTTTCATAGGAAACTGTTAAGAACAGGACATACGTTCATATGATGCTTCTGGTTCAGAATCACTAATTATATGAACCCTCAAAGCATGTACCTTTCCTCCTGACTCACCCTGGGCAATGGGCATGTCGTTTCGACTGCTTAGCTTCATTCACAGCAGGTGCAGGTTTGTATGAGACATAGTGTTCCAGACGTAAATTAGAAATAATTATCATCCCCGTTTCTAATCAAGGTTTTCGGGAGGTTTCACTTGGTTTTAAGGCAAATGCCGTAACTAGAAATTCCTTCTTTAATAGTCCCAATTGACTACCTCTGCCCCATTACCAGCTGTTGGATGAGTCTCTGACTCTCCAAAGTCTCATTACACGCCAGTCCGCTCTTACTTTAAGGATAGGGGATTACAAATATTAAAAAGAATCGCCTGCAACCGGCAGCGGCATAGGTATACTGCACATCTAGAAGAAGTCATCGTCTCTACACACAAACAAATACACCTACACATGTGTAGGCTTCCATATTATTCTCTGGAAGATATTTTCCCAGAATCAAATTTAAAATAATCCCCACACATTCACCGTACTCTGATTAAGGTTTTTGAGGATTTGGCTTGGTTTTAAGTCAAATTACGGATATGGAAATCCTCACTCCATAATATTCCCCACAACAGCTCTCTTGGTATTTGGCTGGGAAGACCCTGACTCTACAGCGGGCGAGAAGCCGGTCAACCCACTCTAGATTTAGAGCTGCAGAGTGAAACAAAAGGAAAGGAAGAGGACACAGCTGAAACGAAACTCATCACTATTTCGACGGAGCGCTACTATCAACATATTCATCATAGTTTGCAAGCCATTTAACGGTGTCTGATCCCCGCTACACTGTTCCACTTGCGAATGGTGGGCGGGAAGAATGGTTGCTAGTAAGCCTGTGTATCATGTCCATTCTCTCCAGTTTTCAAATCACGTTCAATTCGCGAGATGTATAAATGAGGAAGAAATATGTCGTCCGACTATTCCTGGAAAATGCTCTCTCGGAATTTCGAAGATCAGCCTCTCCGTGTTGCACACCAGCGCCCCTCTTGTAACGCCAGCCACCGGAGCTTGTTGAGCATCTCTGTGACGCTATCGTGCCGACTACGCGATCCCCTGTCGAAACGCTTCGCTCTGAGTTGGATCTTCTCCATCTCTTCTATCAGCTCTACCCTGTAAAGTTCGCATTTCGTGAACAATACTAAAGAATCGGTCGAACAAGTGCCTTGTAAACCATCTCCTTCACGGATGGGTTCATTTTATTAAGATACTTCCCACTTGCCTTTTCCTACTATTCGTTTTATGTGGTCATTCCGTTTCAGGTTCCTCTGTAGTTACCCCAGATACTATGGTTGACGACTGGACTACGAATTACATGAAATGTATTCGCAATTGCGAATGTACACGATCATCAGCTGCATAATGGAATGACGACGATGAAAAGTACAGCCGGAACGGGACTTCAACCCGGATTTCTCGCTTATCGCGAGCGCTGAGCTTACCATTTTCACTTTTTTTTGTTTGATCTATCTTTGTTCCTTATTGTTTGTTGCATTTGCGGACGTCCCGTGACACCCGTTCAATTTCAGAGTTGACCCATTCACTCAGTTTTTTTTTTATTACGTAGGGCAACTCAACCTCTGACCGAACAGGCTGAGCTGAACGTGCCGGCTACCATTAGACAATCCGAGCGCGGCACACGGCCAGACTTAAACTTCCATATGTCATCAACCAAGTGTGTACAACCTTCACTCGTACATTCGTTACGTACATTTTAATTGAAAATCGCCTGAGCAGTGTCAATGGATAAATACGATACAGCAGGGCCTGTGTTTTTCATAAAGACGATGCAATATTTCTTCGGACATGAATGCGTGTCCGAAGGAACGTTGTGTCATATTTTTGAGCAACATTTTCGCTTCAGATTAGGCACTAGATTCGTTGTAACGGTGCTGTTGGCACACTTAACCAGTGAATAAGGACTTGTCTGTAAGTCTATTTGTAATATTTCTGGCTTAGTCAGCCATCATATTAGACTCCAAGAGACTGTTCCCAGAGCAGTGGAGATGCAAGAAGTATATAGATGACGAAATGTTGTGTGAGGTACCTGTGACAGATGTTAGATTCGGTACCATTCTCGTGAGAAAGACCGCCTGCATAATGCTACTGTTCTGTGATTGGCTGCTGTGTTCGGAGCAAGGGCGACAAAACGTTAAAGCATAGTTATTATTATTAGTTAAACTACTCATTGGAATGAGTTCACTTTTTAATATAAATATCTCTCAACAACTGACTATCAATTAGTCATTCTAGAATTATTAAAAACAATTTAAATCAAAAACAAAAGACTGACGAAATTACAGGCGAAGCACTTCGGAAGCGTTCGGGTCACGCCTTTTCTGGTATGGCGCGCGAAGTGTTTCGGGCTGTTCGTCACTCTAGATTAGGCAGTCGAGAAGAACAGACATGTTGTCTGTCGTAGGATGTGTTTCCAAGTTTTATTTAAGTTCCTGTTCGTCACTCTGGATTAGGCAGTCGAAATGTACAGACATGTTGTCTGTGCAGGATGTGTTTGCCAGTATTCAGTATTAAAAGATTCACTCCGGTAGCCGTGAGGCACAGACACGTGCCACAAATAGTGTAAAGATACATTTTCGCAAACATTGTGTTTGATAATGTACTTTACTGTGTCACAAGGTGTTGGATTAAGATCATGTAGTCTTATCGTGTGGCTATATTAAAATACGCGAGTGGCATCCCAAAGAAGTGATACATTATTTCAGAACAGAACCTCGCTAAAAGTCAGTTTCATCCTCAAGATACAGAACCTACGACCTGTGTGCTGTTTTCTGCGCTGGGGACATCAGATTGAAGACAGCAGGTTAGTGAACTATAACAGAAGCTTCGTTCAAAAAATGGTTCAAATGGCTCTGAGCACTATGGGACTCAACTGCTGAGGTCATTAGTCCCCTAGAACTTAGAACTAGTTAAACCTAACTAACCTAAGGACATCACACACATCCATGCCCGAGGCAGGATTCGAACCTGCGACCGTAGCGGTCTTGCGGTTCCAGACTGCAGCGCCTTTAACCGCACGGCCACTTCGGCCGGCCACAGAAGCTTCGTATTCCACACAGTGCAGTGGAAACAACTAGGCGCCTCACGTGTACTGCATGCGCAGAACAAATGTGCTCAGTGACACGTCGTCTGCAGTAATGCAGAGGAGGTAGAGGAGGATGATCGTTATTAACAACAACAATCAATTAATTCTTCATTTATTTATTTATTTACACGTCAAGTTCCGTAGGACCAAATTGAGCTGCAAATCTCCAAGGTCATGGAACGTGTCAGTACATGAACTTACAAAATAAAAGTAATAACAGATAAAAAGAAATGTTCATTAACCTGAAAAAAAGTCAGTCCATCAGTTTAAGTAAACGCTATCAGTAATACAATAAGAATCAGCTTAATTTTTCAAGGAACTCCTCGACAGAATTGAAGGAGTGACCCATGAGGAAACTCTTCAGTTTCGATTTGAAAGCGCGTGGATTACTGCTAAGATTTTTGAATTCGAGTGGCAGCTTATTGAAAATGGGTGCAGCAGTATACTGCCCACCTTTTTGCACAAGAGTTAAGGAAGTCCGATCCAAATGAAGGTTTGATTTCTGCCGAGTATTAACCGAGTGAAAGCTGCTTATTCTTGGGAATAAACTAATATTGGTAACAAAATGGCACTGAGCACTATGCGACTTAACTTCTGAGGTCATCAGTCGCCTAGAACTTAGAATTAATTAAACCTAACTAACCTAAAGACATCACACACATCCATGCCCGAGGCAGGATTCGAACCTGCGACCGTAGCGGTCGCTCGGCTCCAGACTGTAGCGCCTAGAACCGCACGGCCACTCCGGCCGGCAATATTGGTAACAAGAAACGACAATAAGGAATACACATATTGAAAGGCCAATGTCAAAATACCCAGGTTCGTGAACAGAGGTCGACAAGAGGTTCGTAACTCACACCACCTATTGCCCGAACCGCCCGTTTCTGAGCCAAAAATATCCTCTTAGAATGGGAAGAGTTACCCCAAAACATGATACCATACAACGTAAGTGAATGAAAATAAGCAAAGTAGACTAATTTACGTGTAGAAGTATCACTCACTTTTGATAACGTTCGAATAGTAAAAATGGCAGTATTATGTCTTTGAACAAGATCCTGAACTTGGATTTTCCACGACAGCTTACTGTCTACCTGAACACCTAGAAATTTGAACTGTTCAGTTTCACAAATCATATACCCGTTCTGTGAGATTAAAACGTCAGGTTTTGTTGAATTATGTGTTAGAAACTGTAAAACTGAGTCTTAGTGTGATTTAACGTTAGTTTATTTTCTACAAGCCATGAACTGAGGTCATGTACTGCACTATTTGAAAGCGAGTCAATGTTGCACAGAACATCCTTTACTACCAAGCTAGTGTCATCAGCAAACAGAAATATTTTAGAGTTACCCACAATACTAGATGGCATATCATTTATATAAATAAGAAACAGGAACGGCCCCAACACTGATCCCTGGGGCACCTCTCACTTGACAGTACCCCACTCAGATCTCACATCACAGCCGTTATCAACATTGTGAATAATGACCTTTTGCTGCCTGTTGATAAAGTAAGAGGTGAGCTACTCCCCTTATTCCGTAATGGTCCAACTTCTGGAGCAATATTGTGAGATCAACACAGTCAAATGCCTTAGTTAAATAAAAAAATATGCCAAGCGTTCGAAACTTTTTGTTTAGCCCATTCAGTAACTCACAGAGAAAAGAGAATATAGCATTTTCAGTTGTCAAACGACTTCTAAAGCCGAACTGTACATTTGATAGCAAATCGTGTGATATAAAATGATCAATTAACCTTACATACACAGCCTTTTCGATAACTTTTGCAAACACTGATGGCATAGAAATAGGTCTAAAATTTTCTACATTATCCCTTTCATACTTTTTATAAAGCGGCTTTACTACTGAGTACTTTAATCGCTCAGGAAACTGACCATTCCTAAAGGAAAAATTACAAATATGGCTAAATACAGGGCTAACATGTGCAACACAGTACTTTAATATTCTGCTAGACACTCCATCACAACCATGAGAGCCCTTAGTCTTCAGTGATTTAATTATTGACTCAGTCTCCCTCTTGTCTGTATCACAGAGAAGTATTTCAGACATCAGTCTCGGAAAGGCATTTGCTAAGAAATTTATGTGATTTCCTGTAGACACTAAATTTTTATTTAATTCACCAGCAATGCTCAGAAAATGATTGTTAAAATACTGTACATGTATCTGATTTATCAGTAACAGAAATATTATTACTGCGAACTGACGTGCTGCTGACCAGACACTTCCTTCACAACTGACCATATGGCTTTAATTTTATCTTGCCGTATATTGGACGCAACAATGTGTCAGCTCTCGACAGCGCAATTGGGTCTCTACATTACTTGTATACATTTTTTTTATAAAAAATAGAATAAAATGTCGTACGTAGGCAATAATTTTACGGATGTCAGATGGTCACGACATCCAGCCAAAGACACCCGTCTCGCGTGACACTGGTTTCAGTCCAGTCCTCCGCTGGGAGGCGACAGTCTGACCGCACCGCCCGAGGGCCGCTGGCCGGAGGCGCCCCTGAGCGCGAGCGGAGGGCCCCCAGGCGCAGAGCGGCCGGACCTCTGGGACGTCGCCAGCAGCGCCTCCCACGCCACGCCAGCGCCCGTCACCCATCACCCGCCACCCATCACCCACTGGCCACCACCGCCGTGGCCAATAATCCATATCTCCGTCACGCGCCGCGCGCCAATAACTAAATTACCGGCCCGGAGTGCGCATCGTATCGGATACGAACGCTCGCGGCACACTGAACCCCCCCCCCCCCCTCCCCCCAGCCACGCGTCGCCTGTCTGTCACCGGCAGGAAGCCCGCAGCGTGTTGAGGAAACTGACCTCATTCTCCCCGACTCCCCAGCTTTTTGTCGGAAGTCGCAGCGCCGGATGGGAAAAAAACCGAAAAAGTCACGGCGTAGAAAAACGCTTCTCACCAGTTTCCTGCTGCGCCGATTTCCAGTGTCACGTCGAGCTGAATGCGCTGGACCGGAGGGATCTGCGGTACTCTACTGCCGCCCTCCGCTGGAGCTTCCGCTGACCGCCGGGAGGTTTCCTTTCACTTCACTTGCTTGAATTCTTCATTTCTTTCTCAGCGTAAACCTATTTGTCACAAAAGCACACTCTTACTGACCTTGTCATTACTTTCTTAACACCTAAATTCTCTCTCAATAGTTAAAAAACTGACTCGCGTTCGGAAAGAGGATATTTCAGACATGTACCTGGCCATCCAAATTGCTTTCCTTAATTTACGAAGGGCATATGACGATATGGTTCTTTTAGTAAGGATAATGTCGATTACCCTCCACCATCCTTGTCCGAGCCGAACTCTGCTTATAATGACGCAGGCACCGGGTCCATGTTAAAACCTAACCGTTGATTCTTCCTAAACAGTCTGTCATACTTTATTATCAGACCATCGAATGTCAGATTTCCTTTATTTTCAAGTCTTTCTTCATTTTCTTACTCCCTCCTCTTATATCTCCTTGTCTCCTTCTCCACCTCTCTCACTCATTCGCTCTCAATATTTTCCTTTACAATTTCATTTGCCTTCCTTGCAATAATTTATCCTACTCATATTTTTTTCACATGTCTCTCTGCTCCTGTTAAGACATTTTATTCCCTTTCATTATTCCGCTCCTTTTTTCACGATATTTATTTCTGTTAATTCACTTTGCATCCATTGTTTCTCTTTCTCTCTCTTTGTCACACACACACACACACACACACACACACACACACACACACACACACACACACACTGGTGGATATTATACACAAAAAACGACGACTTGTTTTCTTAATATACGTAACGGTGTCTTTTCTTTTGGACATGGCCGAAAGGACAGGCATCACACATATATAAATATATTCACCTTGACGGCCATCAAATATTATTTCCAACACTTTTGCGGGAATCAGTGTGTCTGCGAGCAACGAGTATCGTGGACCGGGGGCGATACGTAAGTTGTGTGCAACAAGTTGGGAATTTGGGTTGGTTAGGAAGTGTGCTCGGATAGCCGAAGCGTTTAATGCGACCGCTCGCATAAAGTGAGAAATCCGGGTTTGAGTCCCGATCTGGCACAAATTTTCACTTGTCGGCATTGAAATCATTTCAAAGCTCGATTGCAGCAAATGTCAGAATTTCTTTTTCATTTCATCAACTATTTGTTTGCTGTTATCCCTTACTTTGTCTCACTTTTTTTTTTTTTTTTTTTTTTTTTTTTTTTTGAGAGGTCCTTTCACTTCAAAATTCTACCCCAGATGGGGCATGAACTTGGAACCTCGCATTTCGCTGGTAGTATTAATACCGCCTGTCTACATTCATACACAGCTAAACTCTGCGAATTGCATGGAAGAGGGTATTTTCCATTGTACCTCTTCTTGGCGTTTCTCCACATTCTCTTGCGATATGGAGCGTAGGAAGAACGATCGCGTAATCTATCTGTGTGCGGTGTAGTTAGTCTAATCTTGTCTACACATCCCTACTGCAGCGACACCTAGGGTGTTGTAAAATATACCTAGAATTCTCAGTTAAAGATGGTTCTTAAAGCTTTGTAACTTGTCCCTCAGGGGACAGTTCGCATCTACCTTCAAGCGTCTGCATGCCAGTTCTTTCAGGCTCCTCCAACGCTCCCCCATTGGTCAAGTAAACCTGTGAGCATTTGCTGTGCTTTTCGTCGTGATCATTCAATATCTTCTGTTAGCTATGTTTTGTACGGGGTCCAGGCACTTGATCTATATTCTGGTATGCATCCACTAGTATTTTGTAGGCAGTCTCTTTTGTAGGCTGATTGTATTTTCCTGGAGTTTTACAAAATTAACCGAGATCTGTCATCTGCTTTATCTATGCCTGACGCTATGTGATCTAAATCTACATCTACATCCATACTCCGCAAGCCACCTGACGGTGTGTGGCGGAGGGTACCTTGAGTACCTCTATCGGTTCTCCCTTCTATTCCAGTCTCGTATTGTTCGCGGATACAAAGATTGTCGGTATGCCTCTGTGTGGGCTCTAATCTCTCTGATTTTATCCTAATGTTCTCTTCGCGAGATATACGTTGGAGGGAGCAATATACTGCTTGACTCCTCGGTGAAGGTATGTTCTCGCTACTGAGCGTCTCTCCTGCAGAGTCTTTCACTGGAGTTTATCTATCATCTCCGTAACGCTTTCGCGATTACTAAATGATCCTGTAACGAACCGCACTGCTTTCCGTTGGATCTCCTCTATCTCTTCTATCAACCCTATCTGGCACGGATCCCACACTGGTGAGCAATATTCAAGCAGTGGGCGAACAAGCGTTCTGTAACCTATGGAATTAACTGCTTCCAGTTGCTGACCTGCTATATTGTAGCTAAAGGATAAGGGATTTTTCTTTCTATGTATTCGCAGCACATTACACTTATCTACATTGAGAGTCAATTGCCTTTCCCTGCACCATGCGTCAATTCACTGCAGATCCTCCTGCATTTCAGTACAATTTTTCATTGTTACAACCTCTCGATATACCACAGCATCATCCTCAAAAAGCCTCAGTGGACTTCCAATGTTATCCACAAAGTCATTTATGTATATTGTGAATAGCAACGGTCCTACGACACTCCCCTGCGGCACACCTGAAATCACTCTTACTTCAGAAGACTTCTCTCCATTGAGAATGACATGCTGCGTTCTGTTATCTAGGAATTCTTCAATCCAATCACACAATTGGTCTGATAGTCCATATGCTCTTACTTTGTTCATTAAACGACTATGGGGAACTGTATCGAACGCCATGCGGAAGTCAAGAAACACGGCATCTACCTGGGAACCCGTGTCTACGGCCCTCTGAGTCTCGTGGGCGAATAGCGCGAGCTGGGTTTCACACGATCGTCCCTTTCGAAACCCATGCTGATTCCTACAGAGTAGATTTCCAGTCTCCAGAAAAGTCATTATACTCGAACATAATACGTGTTCCAGAATTCTACAACTGATCGCCGTTAGAGATATAGGTCTATAGTTCTGCACATTTGTTCGACGTCCCTTCTTGAAAACGGGGATGACGTGTGCCCTTTTCCAATCCTTTGGAACGCTATGCCCTTCTAGAGACCTACGGTACACCGCTGCAAAAAGGGGGGCAAGTTCCTTCACGTACTCTGTGTAAAATCGAACTGGTATCCCACCAGGTCCAGCGGCCTTTCCTGTTTTGAGCGATTTGATTTGTTTCTCTATCCCTCTGTCGTCTATTTCGATATCTACCATTTTGTCATCTGTGCGACAATCTAGAAAAGGAACTACAGTGCAGTCTTCCTATGTGAAAAATGGTTCAAATGGCTCTGAGCACTATGGGACTTAACATCTGAGGTTATGTCCCCTAGAACTTAGAACTACTTAAACCTAACTAACCTAAAGACATCACACACATCCATGCCCGAGGCAGGATTCGAACCTGTGACCGTAGCAGTCGCGCAGTTCCAGACTGAAGCGCCTAGAACCGCTCGACCACTCCGGTCGGCTCCTCTGTGAAAAAGCTTTGGAAAAAGACATTTAGTATTTCGGCCTTTAGTCTGTCATCCTCTGTTTCAGTACCATTTTGGTCACAGAGTGTCTGGACATATTGTTTTGATCCATCTACCGCTGTGACATAAGACCAAAATTTCTTAGGATTTTCTGCCAAGTCAGTACATAGAACTTTACTTTCGAATTCATTGAACGCCTCTCGCATAGCTCTCCTCACATTACATTTCGCTTCGCGTAGTTTTTGTTTGTCTGCATGGCTTTGGCTATGTTTATGTTTTCTGTGAAGTTCCCTTTGCTTCCGCAGCAGTTTTTTAACTCGGTTGTTCCATTTCATGTCACTAAAAACTGTAACATCCATGCATTTGAATGAGTTTACTGAATATAACTGTGACTCACTGATATTGTTTTTATAGGATACTTTCGTTCTCTGCACAGCTTTACATTTATAAACATTTACAGAAGCTTACGAGTTCTTGTTCCACGTTTAAACCTTATCATGATCTGGCAGAATTTTGTTAAAATGGAGTATGATTACCCAAAGCAGCAATACTGTACATGGATGTGTGTGTTGTCCATAGTGTAAGTTAGTTTAAGTTAGATTAATTAGTGTGTAGGCTTAGGGACCGATGACCTCAGCAGTTTGGTCCCATAAGACCTCACCACCACCACGACAAAATGCGTGACTTAATGGATACCTTAGAAAGTGAATGTCGCTCGTGCAAAACTGCACTCGGCTCGCAATTGGTCTGTAGTAAATTTAACAACTTGAAGTCTGCCTTCAGACTTCCTTTGAAACAAGATGCTTAGGGTTTACTTTGGACTATCGAGTAGCCAAATAGGATCCTTTACTATGTTGTTCAGTCTCTGTACATTTTGGCGAGGACGTTGAAAACATTCCCTTCTTTATAGATGCTGTGCTGTAAATATTTACCTTGCCGTCTCAAACCCAGCATGTGTACTTTTCTTCAGTATTAAACGCTAGACTTCAGAGTCAGCCAAATCTGAAGATTTAAAGGAAGTTGCCGTTCTTTTCACCACTTCGAAGTCTTATCAAGTTATGACTGAATATTTGTGCAAATTTTTTGAACAGTAATTCGTTACAGATAACTAGATCATTGGCGTAAAGTCTGAGGTTAGTATAAATATTGTTTGCAAGGTCAGTAATATACGATGTGAACGCCTCGGGATATAACACATTCCGTGGGAAACGACTGAAGTTACTACTCATCTCTCCATCCAACATAACATCCCGCTTCCTAGATACCTCATACAAACAAATTACCATTAATAACCGTTGATGCGATACTAAGTCAAATGCTTTACAGAAATCAAGAAGTACTGCAGTTACCCCGCTGGTTTGATCAATGTCGTAGTGGATATCATGTGAGAAAAGGGCGACTTAAATTTCACAGGCCCGATGTTTTCGGAATCCACGCCAGTTGACAAGGTGGAGGTCATTGTGCTTGAGATATCTCATTACGATGGAAATAGAATGTGATCTAAGATTTAGTATATGGATGCCAAGGATGACTGCCGATATTTTTACTGATCACTTCTGCTACTTTTCGTGTAGGCAGGTGTAGCCTGCGGTTTCTTCCAACTATTGGGTATATTTTTTGTTTCAAGGACTTACGGTGTATTGTGGTTATTAAGGGGTCTGGATTATACGCAATTTTTGCATGGAATGTAGCAAGAATTACATCGGGTATTGGGGCTTTGTTCGATTTTATGGATTTCACCTGTTTCCCAAAGCAGCCGACACATATCTTTATCTCTCATCTTTATTGTGTTGCAACAATCAAACTGGAGCGATGCTGGTGCATTGTTATTTGTAAAGAAACTTTTGAGAAAGAAGCTTAGTATTTCTGCTTTTGTGTTGCTAACAACCACTGTACTATGTAATACATTAACTGTAATCACTGTTGCGAGTATGGACAGCCATCAGCTGTAGAATGGAATGACGACAATGAAAATCTGTGCCGGACCGGGACTCGAACCCAGATTTCCAGCTTATTGTGAGCGGTTGCCTTACCATTTTTTTATTTTATTATTATTATTTTTTTTATTTGTGCAAGGCCGGGACTCGAACTCGTATTTCCCGCTGCAGGCGAGCAGTCTTTCTAACTGATTTTTTTGTGAAAAACGTGTTACATTAGTAAAAAGTTATTCAAACAGGTTTTTTTTACAAGGGAACCACTTTTTTTGTTAGGAGTGAGGGTTGTTTTTTATTATTTTTTTATTAAGGAAGGTAGGACAAACAGAAACCTTTATTATTCACAAAATAAACATAGTACGTCCTGACACATGATAACTGTCCTGGAAGGAACCTCGCTGCCGTCCTACTATGCAGCATGAAATAACAACAAAATTAAAGTGGGGCCACCTCCGGCACCCTAAAGAAAAGTATTTATAAATAAGAAAATAAAATTTGAAGTACATCCATTTGCTAACTGTGCAAGCGTTAGTTTTTCTTAGGTCGCATACTCGCATGGTGTGCTGAGCTGATCACTTTACTTGGTCGGTTTCACAACGACAGCACCGCCGCTCATCTTTGCGCACCCGGCACACCCCAAGTATATGGCGGGTCCGCAAAAACCGTTACTAGCAAATTGGCATACCAATCCTTGTACTTTTGTAGCCGTAATAGTTTTGTGTGTCCATCTTGCAAGTGTTGCCAGTAATCCAGGACGTTCAGTACGTTCTGACGTGTGTCACTATAGATGTAATGGACCGTCATACTTGTGATCCACGCCACTGCGTTCGTCTTATGACGCGGAAAATACGTTTTCTCTGGAAAAAATACTATGTCAGAAGAGGCTGCTGTGTAGATAGTGCGCCGCATGAACGCTATTATCTTTCTTGCGAGAGTCCAGACAGCCAATGCCTCGCCGCGGACCAGCCGATGGTCGTCTGTATCCAGCACGCCGCATTGCTGACACAAGGGCGAAGCAGCCAAATGTATTGCGTACTTTTTATCATTCGTATTGTATTTTCGGTTCACGACAATGTACAATGTTGATCTGACTGTAGTAGGTAGGTGGGGGTGGTGGACCGTGCGCCACACCACGTGCCAATTAACAGCTGGATGTTTCTGTTCCATCCTATTCCGGGCGATCTGTCGAAGAAGCAGATAGTACACGTCCTTCGATGTCGACTGTCGGGTCGTCGGTAAATACCATTTGGTTATCCGTGCACACGACTCACAGCCACACTCAAACTTCCGTATGTCATCAACCATGCGTCTAAAACCCGTACCCGTACATCCATTGTGTATATTCCTGTACAGGTGAGACATTTTACATGGAAGTCGCTTGCCCGGTGTCGACAGATAAATACGATATTGCAGTGTCTGCGTATTCCTAAATTACGATGCAAAGTTCTTTTTGTTATAGACGCGTGCATGCATGTCCAAAGGATCTTTTACATCGTAATTCAGAAGAACACAGGCACTGCAATATTGCACTGTAAGCCTACTGTGTCATCAGATCTGCCGCCTATCGTGCTTTACAGAGCGGGAAACGATATGTTGATGAGGCCCAGACGTACAAAACCTTGTTACCAACTCGTGGTTTCGCCGTCAGTCGACAACTTTCCATACCAGCTCACAAGAGCAGCACGCGAACAGCCAGCCATCTTCCCCTTTTCCGAGATATTCGTCCCCAGACGCCGAACCACTGCAACCTGCCCTTTGTCAGAGTCGCCAAGGGGCCCGAGTTCGATTCCCGGCTCGGTCGGAGATTTTCTCCGCTCAGGGACTGGGTGCTGTGTTGTTCTCATTATCATTTCATCATCACCACTGGAAGGCAACGGGAAACCACCACTGGAATCACTTCCCTAGACGCTCATGCGGTGGACCTCTCTGATGAGGCTCCCTCCATGACATGACCTGCCGTAAGGCAGAACACAAAGATTTTTTTTTCTCAGTGTTCTTTATGTCAGGGCCACCTGAAGTCCGCATCGTCGCCTGAATAATCGCCAATTCTTCACTGTCCCAGTTATAAAACTTCCTTACCCTACACGCAACGCCACGGGGGCTGCACTGAGTTTTGCTGTGGGCTCTGGTTATCATGTTTTGGCTATCAGAGTGTATGAACTCTGAACCTTCATTTACAAGTTCTAAGTTTTGACCTATTGATGATAGTAGACGAAGAGGCGTTGTAAATTCATAAATTAAGCGATCTAGGTGGTTTTATTCACACACTTTTCACAATGATCTCAGAGGTATATAGGAAATTTATTTCCATTATTAATAAGTGTGTGCGTTTGCTTTATTTGTAAGGAAACCGTAATAAAGTGGGTTGACATTAGTATTAACTCTAACCCAAGCTTCAGCTGTATTAATTCTAATCCAGAGGGCTGATTGTTGTTCTATAGTAGACATACATTTCAATCTCAGTAGACGGGGAGATTTTTACTTCCTCTCATCTCTTATGGCTTTACTTGACAAACCGCTAACGAACCCTCCTGTCAGTGTTATTATCATAATAAGATGTAGCTCAAGACGTCGAGATGAGCGACAGCAAACACAATGCATCACTACAAATACCCCACACTACGGTCCGCCTGCTTAGCTCGGTGTTAACGTGCTCGCCTCCCATGGAAGCAGGCCCGGGTTCGATTCCCGGCCGGGTTGGAGATTTTCTCCGCTCGGGGACTGGGTGTTGTGTTGTCCTCATCATCAGTTCACCCTCATCACCGGCGCGCAAGACTCCCGATGTGGTGTCGACTGAAATAAGACTTACACTTGGCGGCAGAACTTCCCCGGATGGGGCCTCCCGGCCAAGGATGCCATACGCTTATTTCCATTTTTCACACTACATCTGAGCACTCATCTCTTGGCGATGTATTAAATGAATACCGCCTAATGATATTAGCGGCAGTTGAATGAAAGAGAAAAAATGTTCAAATGTGTCTGAAATCTTATGGGACTTAACTGCTAAGGTCATCAGTCCCTAAGCTTACACACTACTTAACTTAAATTATCCTAAGGACAAACACACTCACACCCATGCCCGAGAGAGGACTCGAACTTCCGCCGGGACAAAACGCACAGTCCATGACTGCAGCGCCTAAGACCGCTCGGCTAATCCCGCGCGGCGAATGAAAGAGAGACAAATGCAAAAAAGGTAAAACTGTTTATCATTTCAACAGTAATCGCCATTTCTGTTGAGATGAAATGAAATGTCGTTTGGCTAGGGCCTCCCGTCGGGTAGACCGGTCGCTAGGTGCAAGTCTTTTTAGTTGATTCCATTTCGGTGACTTGCGCGTCGATGGGGATGGGATGATGACGATGACGACAACGCAACATCCGGTCCCTGAGCGGAGAAAATCTCCGACGCAGCCGGGAATCGAACCCGGGCCCCTTGGCATGGCATTCCGTCGCGCTTACCATTTTTTTTTTCGTTGTACTTGGTCATAGCTGACGTCGCATGACACCCGTTGAAGCTCGTTGTTGATCCCTTCACTCAGCTTTTTTATTAAAGGGACCAGCCAGCTCTCTGACCGAACACGCTGAGCTACCGTGCCGGCGCCACTCAGCTTTCAAGGCGGACAGCCATTTCTGTTAATACACTTATTCCGCTGCGAGACAAGCCAGCCAGTGACTTTATGACAGTGTTTCCTTTTGCCTACGGAACCATTGTTGTACTCAGGGGTGTACCTCTTCGTCCGAAACAAAATGACGGCCCGGTGTTCATTGAATTTCTGGAGCATGGCGCCACAATTAATGCACAGTGCACACTTTGCAAAAATCGAAGAGCATAATCAAGTCCAAACACCCAGGAACGTTGACAGACGGCATCGTTCTGTTGCAGGATAAAGCCCGCTCACACGCTGCCGATGTTGTTTCGACTATGCTGCAGAAGTTCTCTGGGAAGCCATTACACATTCTCCACACAACTCCGATATCTCTCTATGCGATTTCCATCATTTTGGAGCCCTGAAGACACATTCGTGGACGTCGATTTGTTTTGGACGAAAAAGTGCACGACTAGGTACACTACTGACCATTAAAATTGCAACACCAAGAAGAAATGCAGATGATAAACGGGTATTCATTGGACAAATATATTATACTAGAACTGACATGTGATTACATTTTCACGCAATTTGGGTGCATAGATCCTGAGAAATCAGTACCCAGAACAACCACCTCTGGTCATAATAACGGCCTTGATACTTCTTGGCATTGAGTCAAACAGAGCTTCGATGGCGTGTACAGGTACAGCTGCACATGCAGCTTCAACACGATACCACAGTTCATCAAGAGTAGTGACTGGAGTATTGTGACGAGCCAGTTGCTCGGCCACCATTGACCAGACGTTTTCAATTGGTGAGAGATCTGGAGAATGTTCTGGCCAGGGCAGCAGTCCAACATTTTCTGTATCCAGAAAGGCCTGTACAGCACCTGCAACATTTGGTCGTCCATCATCCTGCTGAAATATAGGGTTTCGCAGGGATCGAATGAAGGGTAGCGGCCGGCCAGTGTGGCCGAGCGGTTCTAGGCGCTTCAGTCTGGAATCGCGCGACCGCTACGGTCGCAGGTTCGAATCCTGCCTCGGGCATGGATATGTGTGATGTCCTTACGTTAGTTAGGTTTAAGTAGTTCTAAGTTCTAGGGGACTGATGACCTCAGATGTTAAGTCCTATAGTGCTCAGAGCCATTTGAACCATTTTTTTGAAGGGTAGCGCCACGGGTCGTAACACGTCTGAAATGTAACGTCCACTGTTCAAAGTGCCGTCAATGCGAACAAGAGGTGACCGAGACGTGTAACCAATGGCACCCCATACCATCACGTCGCGTGATACGCCAGTAAAGCGATGACGAATACACGCTTCCAATGTGCGTTCACCGCGATGTCGCCAAACACGGATGCGACTACCATGATGCTGTAAACAGAACCTGGATTCATCCGAAAAAATGACATTTTTCCATTCGTTCACCCAGGTTCGTCGTTGCGTACACCATCGCAGGCGCTCCTGTCTGTGATGCAGCGTCAAGAGTAACCGCAGCCATGGTCTCCGAGCTGATAGTCCATGCTGCTGCAACCGTCGTCGAACTGTTCGTGCGGATGGTTGTTGTCTTACAAACGTCCCCATCTGTTGACTCAGGGATCGAGACGTGGCTGCACGATCCGTTACAGCCATGCTGATAAGATTCCTGTCATCTCGACTGCTAGTGATACGACGCCGTTGGGATCCAGCACGACGTTCCGTATTACTCTCCTGAACCCACTGATTCCATATTCTGCTAACAGTCATTGGATCTCGACCAACGCGAGCAGCAATGTCGCGATACGATAAACCGCAATCGCGATAGGATACAATCCGACCTTTATCAAAGTCGGAAACGTGATGGTACGCATTTCTCCTCCTTACACGAGACATCACAGCAACGTTTCACCAGGCAACGCCGGTCAACTGCTGTTTGTGTATGAGAAATCGGTTGGAAACTTTCCTCATGTCAGCACGTTGTAGGCGCCACCGGTGCCAACTGTGTGAATGCTCTGAAAAGCTAATCATTTGTATATCACAGCATCTTCTTCCTGTCGGTTAAATTTCGCGTCTGTAGCACGTCATCTTCGTGGTGTAGCAATTCTAATGGCCAGTGGTGTACAATCGTGCTTCCGTGGGAAACCACAAACATTTCTCCATTAGGACACTGACCCTCTTGCCTCACAGGAGCGGTTACACTTGAAATAATAAAGAGTTTACTCACTTTTTTCCATCTATCTCGGTTTCATTTGGCTGCTTCTTACGGATTCAATCTGATCGACCATAACTATATTAGGAACTCATGTATCAGACTGATTTTTCTTAAGTACGCAAGTAGCTGAGAAAACTTTGTTGCAGGGATAGTGTGTTTTCTTCAGTAATATTTTTTCTCCCTCAAGCAAATTTCACCTCATTCTTGCTATACATGCTTGATTGTCAATTTGCGTCCATAGGAGTATTTTTTTCTTAACAAGTGGTCCTTCATTGCAAAATTAGAAATTAATCCTCAACAAAGCAACTACTCGGCACTGAAAACAAAGAACGGTGTAGCAACGTTTGTCTCTACGCGCAGTTGAGTGCCTGATTGCGCATGCTGCCCTCGTTAAACAAAAGACCGTGCGGTTGGCTCTCGTAGGCGAGGGGTGAGGGAATAACAGCAGTAGCAATTTTAAGGACGCAGCCCGGCCGTCGCCCACACTCCGGACACCCGGTTTTCGCCAGAGAGAGAGAGAGAAATGGTGGTGGTAGGGGGGAGGGGGGAGGGGGGAGGGGGTTAGTGGAACGGCGACTGAGGGAGGGACGCAGAGGAAGAGAGGAGTGAGGAATGGAATGAGAATGCAGAGAAAAGCTGAAAATAGGGAGGTTGGGTGTTTGGAGTTTTGGGCGGTCGGCCGGCTAAACTGTGTGAAAGCGTAATTAATTGAGAGACCCTCGTCCGTGGACAATGAGCGTCGCCCGCTCCCCCCCCCCCCCCCCCAACCCCTTCAGTCCACGGTCTTCTTTCCCCCGGGCCTGGCCGGCACTGCGTTGTTTATTCACATCCGGCGTCGCCGTAAATCTTCGCACCGTCCAGCTGGGTCGGTCGCGCCCCAACTGTGCTCCAAAGGGGTGGCTGAGTCCGTATATACCTCTGCACGCGTACATGCGTGTGCGTGTTGGGGCACATCCACCCCGTTCCTAACGTCGAGCCCTTCACCTCAGCCCTCCTACCCCTCCCCCTCCTTGCCACCCTTCGTTAATTACCATCCCAGCTGTCTTAATTGCATTACATCGTCGCCACAGTGTGCATTTCAATACAATGGCCGAATATTTTACGCTATATATGGCTGTCCTGTGTCGCCGGACGCCTCGGTATAAATTCTAGGCAGCGAACGTGTATATTTAGGCGTCGCATTTTCGGCGGAACCGGACGGCGTCCTCCCGTTGTCTACGCGCGGGCGTTCCGACTCGAAAAGGAGAAAACTTGACGCGCGGAAACGTTCGTTTTATTCTGCTACTAGCGCGGCGAGCGCTAGCGAGTATTTCTCGGCATCGCGAGAGACACGCCGACGGAATGAGAGTGTACAGCAGGAGGAGGAGGACGATGAGAAGAAGAGGAGAAGGAAGGAGGAAGCGGTCCCGGGTGCAAAATAGAAGGATCTAACGAGACTGCAGAGTGTCACGGGCGCTGGCACCGATGCGGTTAACGCCGTCTGGAAATGTATGCTGGCGCTCCTACTTACCGGCATGATCGGGCTAATTGTATGGTAAGTGTGAGCAGTTTACGACTGGAATAAATGCGCTGCACGAGCGGCGCGAGCAGCTAGTCTGTGAGAATTTAGATCTGTCGCTCTGGCACAGCCCCGCTGACAACCGGAAGGTGGCTTGTCAGTTTTAATGACTCCCCGGCTGGCAGAAACAGTCGATCTTCATGAGTGCAGGTTCCTTAGGCCGGCATTACACTATCAAATTTCTTTGTCAAAGATTTGATCAAAGATGAGATCAAATATTCCGTCAAATATATTTGACAAAGATCTTTGACGTAGCGCTAGAAGGGGTATTACACTGTCATCATATTTTTCGTCAAAGTTCAAGATGGCTGACAACAACAACTTGTTATTAACCGCAGCAGCTGCATGTACCACAATTGCACTCTGTGCACATGCGGAAGAAAGGAAACATATCTGGGTGAGGCTGTGGGTTTTACGACGACACGATAAAAGAATTCAGCAAAACTTGTTACGTGAGCTTGTAGTGGAGGACGTCAAGTCGTACATCATTTACTTAAGAATGGATGAGCATACATTTCTGTATGTGCTCAGTGAAGTGTATCCTCATATCAAAAAGCAGAATATTCACTTAAGAACTGCTACATCTGCAGAAGACAGGCTCACTGTAACATTCAGATTCCTTGCTACAGGAGAGCGTTTGGTTAGGTTAGGTTAGGTTAGGTTAGGTCTCCAATCTTCTTAATCTATTTTTGTATTCAGGGTGCCTCACGTTGTAAAGCGCCTCATCGGCGTCATACATCTCTATTAATTTTGTAGTTGTCGGCGCACACCAGTTGTATTTACCGGCAACGTTCATAAAAACACTACAGACGAGAGAACGGTGCACGTGGTAACATGTCACATTGCAGTGAACAGAAGACGAGCGACTTCTTTGATCAAATCTACAGCGAGGCCCTAGATTTGATCAAATATTGGACGACATTTGACAAAGTTCCCTATTACACCACCAAATACCTTTGACAAAGATTTTTGACAAAGATATTTGACAAATAAATTTGATAGTGTAATACCAGCCTTAGCGATGCGTAAGTCAGCTGTGTGCCGGTACTGGAGATTATCGGGACTCCCTGGGGACGAACACAGTTGTGTTCCGTACGCGACTGTCTTCGTAGAAGATCGGGACGAATTTCTGGTAATTATTTATTAAATTCAGATCTCCAGGTGGGAATAGCTGAACTGCGAGTCTCGATACAGGTGCAATTTTTTCAGCATCGATGACTAAAAAAAAGCAACTAATATTTCACGATTAATGATTTTTTTTAGAGCGTAGTAATTCCAATTCCAAAGAACGAAGATGCAGACAGATGTCATGGTTTCAAAATACTAACATGTTTTGTTCATAGAAAAATGGCAAGACTTGTAGAAGCCAAACTCTGGAAAAATCAGTTTTGATTCCGGAAAAATGTGGGAGCACTTGAGTTGAGGTTGACGGCTTGATGATGAGAGCAGTGCATGTATTATTATAGCTATAAGTCTTGGATACGACGACGACATGTGTACATGTAGGATGGTTTGAATGCTTGACATGTGCTGAAGCACAGTGTAAGTGATGTGTTATTTCCTTCATTTTGCAGTGTACTACAAAAGAGTATATGACATGTTAGTACCACTCCATACATACATTCCGTTCTTTGTTTTCTAGCGTCTGCAGTACACCTCTTGATAAAGACATTAACGACGAAACACCATTTGGGAAAAATAAAAGCTTTCTACAGCCAATGGCGAAGACAATGTCTTTAAAAAAGTTCTAATGTCTGTGAACCGCAACCATGAGAAATTAATCGTGTGGAATGTTGTCATTTCATCCGCTAATGAGAATGTACTATTCTTTTGCACTTTCCATTCTCTATTCCAAGGAGCTGAGAGGGCTGTTTGACATCAGATGCATTAAAGAGTTGCAGTTCTTTTCAGCCATACATCCCAAAAGGCCGAGAGTGGGGCGGAGGGAAAATCGAATGAGAATTCTGGGCGGTAACTTTGAGTTCTGGTATTCGCCTGGCAATCAAGGGAAACTACTCAAAAACCATGGCCCCGACCTAGGGTTGGAACCATTTTAATTTATTTGTGAGCCGACGTTGTCAACTGTTCCAAACGAAAATTTAAATTTGTTGTGTGTGTGTGTGTGTGTGTGTGTGTGTGTGTGTGTGTGTGTGTGTGTCAGTGCGAGTATGCTGAGTCTCATATTAGCTTAAGAGAACCTGCAAATCAATACACCACCTTTGTACCTTTCAGCTGAGAGCGACAACAGATAATAATGACATTCCGAGTCCTAGTCCATACAGACTATATTTCTGAGAGATGATGTTCTAAATCAATGGTCTTCTCATTGAAATAGTGCGCAGTGACAGTTTACTTAACACCTAACGCATTAGGCGTAACGAAACGAACAAGAATCTCTAATTTCGCAGTGAAGTTTGTGGAGCGTCTTACTCTCTCAGAATTACAAGTGTACCGCTCTAAATAACAACTGTAGATACAGGTGCCTACGGGCGCTCATCGGCGAAGTTATTATCGCTTTAGATGCAGAAAGCAGTAGAGGATGAATGTAGCTTATTGTTGCCCTCTGAATACGACCGAAAGGTCGTCAGTCTCACCGCTATGGTTTTTGAAGGACATCATCTTTACGCCCGTGACTGTTATAAGATTTTATTACACTATTGCAATTTCGGCCTTAGGCCATTATCAAGTGCTGATATTATGGCTTTAAGCCACGTCAACGTAATGTAAGCTGACACATTTATGTGTCGTTTTCAAATGTTTCAGCTTACATTACGTTGACATGGCTTAAAGACATAATATCAGCACCTGATAATGGTTAAGGCCGAAATTGCGATAGTGTAATAAAATCTTATAACAGTCACTGGCGTAAAGATGATGCCCTTAAAAAATTTTTATGACTGTAAATCCCAGCTACAACAAGTGTATTCACCGCTATGTCTTTGGGAGACTTGAAGTGCTTTCCTATTCTTATCATAATTTGTGCAGAAATTCCGAAATCTACAAGTTTTTTGGAGTTTGGTTACTCCAGTCAAAGCCCACTTCAATACAAAGTCCACTTTATCCAGACACTATCTTCCAGTTAAGTATCAGCACTGACGTAAAAATAAGAATAAAATATTGCCTTATTCCATGGTATTGTAGAATGTCTGCATGTTTACATGATTTCCAGAAACAAATACTTCTTTTGCTGGAAGAGGGCTCTGCCCCAATAAACAACTATCGTTGTCTTCTTTCCATTTCACAGTCACTCTCATATTCCACAAAACAACGTTCCTGGCCAACTAGTTCTTTCATCTACAATGAATTACGGCGTATCTACAACACCCGGTGACATCTCGAGACCATATCACCAAATTATCTCTACGTTGAACTTGATTCCTCCGCAACTTCCGCAAATTGCTGAGTTTAATGTGGAACTGCTTTTTTCAAGTCATGGTCCCATTTCGAAAGTCTTTTACCTGCTGCCTCTTCGTTAATACGATAAATGTCTGTCAGGCAGTGAAAATCTAGGTCTGTTCAAGGTGTCCGTCTAAGAGAGCCTGAGAAATTGTAGAGGAGACCAAAGATGAATACAGTAAGCAGATTCAAAAGGAAGTACAGGATGGTTATAATCAAACTTCCGCAACATGAGAGGGTCTACATGAAAGACGAGTGTGTAGGCCAGTGAAACTTTGCGGGAACATTTGTAAGGACATGCGGAAGAGAAATAACGAATAAACCCTTAACAGAGAAGGTCCTATTTGGTGCTCTGTTATCATGTTTACGTTCCAGGTTACAAGCGTTGTTAACTGTGATGACCATATGCACCCTTAAGAGCCTGGAAGCGCACTAGAGATTGTTCTACTGCTGTCCGAATCATCTCAGATGAGATGTTGACTACCTCCTTCGCTATGCTTATCTTCAACCTCCAAAGTGTTGATGTCCCGTTGATAAGCAACAGTAACTTCTTCAAGAATTTGTGGCGTAATTGGCGGTCGGCCTCTACCAGGAGCAATTCCCAAGCTGCCAATTAATTCGAATTTCCGAACCACGTTCTTCAACCACAGTGTAGAAAGAGGACCTCTCTGTATTCTTTTAATGCGTTGATAAACTTGAAGAGCAGCAGCACTATTGCTGTTGAGAAAAGAAAAAAGAACAGCTTTACAAGTAAAGTCCCGCTCACGTTGTCCAAGCCCATGTTGACTGCCTGCAGCTGTAATGCACACCGGTTTGTATTTAAATGGTTCAAATGGCTCTGAGCACTATGGGACTTAACAGCTATGGTCATCAGTCCCCTAGAACTACTTAAACCTAACTAACCTAAGGACATCACACAACACCCAGTCATCACGAGGCAAGTTTGTATTTAACCACTGAGCTATAATAGGAGGAGTTGTCACGACGTCACAAACTTGAAGCCGAGGTCATGTTAGTATGGCCAAATATTAGCTTCCAGAAAAAGTGTTCTGATAAAAAAAAAGGTAAATTGGCATCATTTACAAGTCTACAGTCTCCTGATTAAAGTCCAAAGTGTAAAGGAATCATTTTTGGACTGTAAGTGGACTCGTTCAAGCGATATTTTCTCTTATATACATGGATTTTGGTTGTGCTGGTTACTTTTACTGCAATGTTTTTATTTCTGTAATATAACTTTAGAGTTCCTTCATCCGAGTCGAAAAGATCTTTGGTGAGCGCCCCGTGGAGGAAAGATTGGAAACCAACAAAACATGGAAAAATATGTGCTTGGCATTTTCAGTTCATATTAAGATAAACTCTGGATTATGAAAGCAGCCTTTTCAAAGCAAATATTTTTCTTCTTGGTTATTCTAAACGTATAACAAAAAGGAAGTTACGTTAATAAGGCGAAATGTTCGTAATATGTTACGGGATCAAATAGCCATTTAAAACCAGAAAATCGTCTGAAAATGCCTTCCTGATGCTGTATTATTCACGAAAGTACTGTATAATTTTGTTATATCCTAGCCAGTAATGCCAACCGAGCCCGCTGCCAAAAAGGTTGGCAGCATCAAAGTCCGGACGCCGTCCGCATAGGCAGCGCCAGCGAGACAGGAAATCGCCGCAAGTCTGCGCGCGCCACCGCTGGCTTCTGGTTTCTTAAGCGCTGGAGTCGCGAGCGCTAGGACAGTTCTGGATTCGCCGCTCAGTTGTATACTCGCCACCGAATTGTGTACCTGCTAGTCAGTTGTGTGTTCATCGCAGCAGATTTGTTGTTTGTCGTCAGCCGACGCTGACCAAGCCGCTCCGACTCGAACTAGACAGATTTCTGTAGACCATGTTCACCACTGTGTTCTGTATCGTCGTTAATAAAGATAAGTACCGACTTTCATTTAATCCGAGTGTTTGGGTTTTCATCTTTCTGTTCACTGTTCCAGCGGACCGGTCGGCCCGCTATTAAAAGTGTGGCGGTGACTTCGTAGGCCGTTTCTACAGCGAAGTGTTGTCGCTACGAAGGCCGCCACAAAAAATTTACCATTTAAAACAACTGTTGCATGTACACGACAGAAATTAAGAACAAGAAGCAACGGTCTGCTTATGTTTTGGACAAACTAACATGTCGGCGCTGGCTTCAAAGCAACATACAACGTACCGCTATTGCGCCATCTTGGTTATTCGGCTATGAAAAGGCTTGCATATGTTAGAGTAGCGTGGAGAGCTCGGACTGAAGATCGCACCTACAACAACCTTGTTATTTAATTACAACGTGTCCGTTCTAGAGGTATACACAAAGAAATCTTTAGGTACATACACGATCGATAGAGACACTCTCCAAGATTTGATCCCTACCATTTCATGAACAGCGCTGAGTCGCACCTATCTCGAGATGTTGGCGTATTATGCAGGTCCTCAGATGGATCCGACGTCATTTTCCAGCAGGATAGTGCCTTCCCAGGCTCCTCCTCCACTATCATGGGGATGTTAACATATTCTTCCATGACATATTTCATGAGCGTTGGATTGGAAGGGAGGAGTCCCATTGCCCCTCGGTTTCCCGATCTGACTCCGCTCCGCTGGTTTTCCATGCATAGGTGTTTATTAAGTATATTTTTATAGAGCTTGGGTTCGAGATCTGGTAGATTTGAGGCAACAGATCTACGCCGCACTAGAGGCCATAGCACCTCTCATGGTTATGAACATACTGAGAGAAGTGGAATACCGTTTCGATATCTGTCGAGCTACAGACAGTGGCCACATTGAACTGTACCAATATGCATAAAAAGGTTTGAGCTCCTGTGTACAATGTTGCGCATACATAAACCTTAACAGGTACTGAAATATTAACAAATGGTATTATATACCTCTAACCCGGATACCCTGTATACAACTACACACACACACACACACACACACACACACACACACACGTATGCTGCATGGGAAACAAATCAGAGAATATTAATAAACTGCAAAGAAAAAAAATGGGAGAACGTTTCAAATGTATACTGAAACGGGATACAGAACTGACTTTATCTTTTTCGGACAATGTTTTTAGAGATTGCATTTTTAGCCGCCTCAAGTACTTTATGATGCTGTACAATTATCGTTGTTTTTATGGAGCTACAGTGACACTGCATTGTTCATCATTGGCCCGCTAGTACAAAAGATGTTACGAAAACAGCTAAGTGCAAAATCCAAAACTTTACGTGAAAGTTAAAGTGATTTTCGTGTTAATTGTATCAGATCTCGTACGTGCATCGTGATATAGTATTTTAGGACGTTCAGTGCCACAAAAAATATATTTAGTGCTCTAGGGCCAGCTTTGTTCTAAATTTATACTTTCTACAATTTTTCCAGTAGTATCCTCGTTCAAAAATATGTTCATCTCGAATTACAGCGTACACCAACATGAATAAACGTATATTTAAGAGAATTTTCGAAAGTTTTGAGTTGCGAAAGTTGCATATACCTTGCATAATGGCTGCCTACAACGACGAGCCAGGCCATTTTGACTTCTCCCAACTCTGTAAGGAAAGTATATAAGCGGACCGAATACGACTGAACAATTTCGTTGAAGAGCGGTTTCATCCGATTTCAGCGCGCCAATTCGTGGGGAATTTAGATGCGGTAACAATACAGAAGAAGGAAGACCAAGAGAAATACAAGAGTCTGAAAAACAGAATCAACAGAGAGGCAAAACAAGCATGAGAAAAATACCTTGATGATCTCTGTATCTCAGTTGAGGACAACGTGAGCAAGGGAAATATTGACAAGGCCTATAAATGTGTGAGACATTGCTTTGGAGACAGAAGAAACAAGTGTAGGGCTGTGATGGATGAAAATGGCAATATGTTGGATGACGATGATGAAGTTGCAAGAAGATGGAAACAATATATAGGAAAACTGTACAGCGGACCAGACCTGTCTGTAAACATCATGGAAGAAGAAACAGAAGTAGATGCACACAACATAGGTGAACCTATATTAAAGGAAGAGTTTGAACTTGCTCTGAAAAAATTGAAAAACAACAAATCGCCTGGTATCAATATCCCAGCCGAACTTCTGAAATCTGGAGGAGCAAAACTGAATCAGGAGTTGTATAATCTTGTTTTCAACATGTACGAGCAGGGTAAAATTCCTACAGACTTTGAGAAAAACATTATGATTCCCATTCCAAAGAAGGCAAATGCTACGAGATGTGAAAATTATAGGACGCTCAGCCTAGTTACGCACGTCTCTAAAATATTAACCTCAATTATCCTAAAACGCATAGAACAAAAAGTCGAAGCTACACTCTCCGAAGACCAGTTTGGATTCCGGAAAGATAGAGGAACCAGAGAAGCAATATTTGCTCTAAAACTAATAATAGAGAAACGAGTAGATAAGAACCTGAAAACATACATAGCTTTCGTAGATGTAGAGAAAGCCTTTGATAATGTTAAATGGGATAAGATGTTTGAGGTACTCAAAAAAGTAGGAATAGACCATAAAGATAGAAAAATGATATGGAACCTGTACAAAAACGAGACAGCAGCTATCCGTGGACGGACAAAACAAGAAGAGGTGCAGATACGGAAAGGTGTCCGACAAGGTTGCGCACTATCCCCTGTTATCTTTAACGTATACATTGAAGAGGCGCTGAAAAAAGTAAGGGAAAATTCACAGACAGGTGCAGTAATTCATGGCCAACGAATATATATGATAAGGTATGCCGATGATATAGCTGTCCTGGCTGAAAGTGAAGAAGATCTTGTAGTCCTACTGAATAGAATGGATAAAGTTATGGGTGAAGAATATAATATGAGAATTAATAATGCAAAAACAAAAGTAATGGCATGCGACAAAGAAGTTCAAGTGAAAGTCCAAGTTCATGTAGGCAAATGAACTGCTTGAACAAGTTGATAAATTGACTTATCTGGGCAGTAATATTACCAGGGATGGAAGGAGCAAGGCAGAAGTGAGAAGTAGAATAGCTCAAGCAAAGGCTGCTTTTAACAAGAAGAAAAACATAATAACATCTAAGAGCATCAGCCTTGAAATCAGGAAAAGATTTTTGAAATCATATGTGTGGAGTGTGGCATGCTGTGGGTGTGAAACATGGACTCTCGGGACAGAGGAAGACCAGAAGCTAAATTCTTTTGAAATGTGGTGCTATAGACGCATGCTCAAAATAAAATGGATCGACAAGGTCACAAACGAAGTGGTTCTGGAAAGAGCAAGTGAGAAGAGAAGCTTCTGGAGTTTCATTGTTAAAAGAAGAGTGCAATTTACAGGCCATCTATTAAGACATAAAGGACTCCTGAACACAATCATAGAGGGATATGTCGAGGGAAAAAGACCAAGAGGAAGACCACGACTGAGGTACATGGATCAAATCGTGAAAGATGTGTGGGATGTAACACCTATAAAGAAATGAAGAGAAAAGCTGAAAGACGCACAGAATGGAGACAAGCTGCCATTGTAGCTGTTGCAAGCCAATCCCTGGATTGACCACTACAGAAGAAGAAGAACAATACAGAAAACAAAAAGTTGAGGAATCGTTCCGACATGGATACGGGTCACTAATGGGGAAATCCATTGACATAAGAGACTTCTGACATAGGACAGATTGTTGTTGCCCGGCTTCTGGGAACAAATATATCGGAAACGAAGCTGGTCGACTGTTTGCCTGCTATCGTTGTGAGCGTGTATGCAAAGTGGCTGACGAACGATGAAACCACGAGTAGGTGACAAGGTGTTGGACGTCCCCCCGTCATATAATGTGTAAGTCAGAGGTTTGCCTGCTCTATAAAGCATGGTAGGCTGTGATTTGTGGCATATCTGATGGCAGAGTACAGTTCTGGTGTAGGCACAAGTGTCTCGAAGCACACCGTTCGTCAGTTACGACTGCATTAAGTGCTCCATCATTGTGACCGGACGTGGACCAATCGAAACGTGCCACCTGGTCGACTGAATCACGTTCCTTGTAATTTCAGGACTACGATTATGTCCGGATACGCCATCATCCAGGTGAAAGGCTGCTCGAAACATGCACCGTGCAACGGACGGAGGCCAGTGGATGCAGTATTATGCAATGCAGGACACTCACCTAGGGTCTGTGATAGTAATAGAAGGAACCACGACAGTTGTGGGCTACGTGAACAGCTGCATCCCTCTAAGGTGACAGAATAAGTGGTCAGATTTGCACCTTACATCAGACCTTTACAAATCGCAATGAGAAGGTGAAGATGACACCTAACATAAATCGACGGTTATGAGAACATTTGCCTATCAATATGTAATGCAAAAGTGAATCGATGGCAATTAAAACACCATTCCTATACAATGGATGTTTTTGAGCGGAAGGTAGAACAGGGAATGCGTGTTGAGTCGCTTTTAGTTTTGAAAAGCCAGCTCCACAATGGCGTAGTGAAGCCGCGCTGTGGGAGTTATGCCGGCAACCACTTAAAGGGGTGTCAGGAAGGAGGACAGCGAACTCGGGCCAGGTGATTCAAGCCGGAAGGCCGCCTGTAGCGGCATCAGTACAAGAGCAGATAAGAAGCTTTAGAAAACTGCGTTTCGAAATTCCAATGGGATACGAACAAAAGCAAGTGACACATTTTCGTCCAGCAAGTGTCACACATGGAAAGGTCAATGTACTTTAGGCGTCTGGAATGGGTACTAAACATCCGATTGGTAGAAACTCACTAGGAAGGAGAAAACTACTGAAGTTTCGACGCAGTTTGATAGACGGGACATTGCGATTGGTAGAGGGTGTTTCACCAAAATGAGAAGACTGCTCCTATTTGTCGAAAAAAGCCGTGATGTGAAGAAGGAACCCAACTAGAGGGAGGCAGTTCTGCCGTGAGAGGACCAGAGAGAGTCGGGGGACTCTTCTCTGAACTGGCGTCAAGTGCAGAATGGAGCGCTTAACGCTCCCTACGACACAGAGAAGAAATTGATGTGGACACTGCGTTCACAGCGGCTGCACTCCAGCTAAAATTAGTTTTAGCAACGTTTAGCTCCAAATGTGGAGAAACGAACCAGCTAAATTACTTAACTGTTCTTGCGAGAACTGAGATGGCACTATAATAAGCACGCTACTCCAACCATGCGTGTATATATCGCCACATAATAAGACTAGGGCTGAGTAAATATTTTGGCTGGCTCTGAGCACTATGGGACTCAACTGCTGAGGTCATTAGTCCCCTAGAACTTAGAACTAGTTAAACCTAACTAACCTAACGACATCACAAACATCCATGCCCGAGGCAGGATTCGAACCTGCGACCGGAGCGGTCTTGCGGTTCCAGACTGCAGCGCCTTTAACCGCACGGCCACTTCGGCCGGCAGTAAATATTTTCTCGCATAACAAGAAACATAGGGAAGGTTTCTGCTGGAAAGTTCAGCAAAGGCCAGATTAGTTTTGTAGGAATTTCAGTGGGAGACAGCGGCCTTGCAGACAGCAGCACGTCGGAGCTCAAGGTAAACACCGCGTGGAGGGGCGTAAACTTTGTTGGTTTACCAGATTGCGTCCACTGTAAACTCGAGTGATCTTGGGTAATCTTGCGCTCAGTTTTGTCACTTGGATAGCCATCCACCGTAGACTTGATTGTCATCTTAAATAGTAACGAACTTTGAACCGGAATCGGACGATTTTTGTAGTACTGACCAACATCATAACGTATGTGTAGGAGCCATTTCGTAAACAAACGTATAATTAAATTTTCGTATTATTGTGCTTAGGATTAGTGTAAAGAAACTTCCAATTAAACTTCCATCGTATTGTGCTTAAGATTAATGCTCTTTCAGAGAGTTAATATTTAACACTGTTGTGTATAAACTTATTTCACTTTTTCATGTTGGAAAGATGCGTTATCCATTGCGCTGTTTTTATGTCGGCGAGTTGAAAACTGTGTGAAAAGCTGTAATGTGGTGAGAAATATTGCGACGTTAAACTAGTCATTTCACCTCACACAGTTGTTCTCAATTCAAGAATAAGCACGCAAAAACAACCCCGCAACCATACATCACTTCCTGTTTGGTGTCGATCCGAAAGGTGATGGCATTTTCCCGTAGGGTAACTGTCCGTGTTACAAGGCCAGAAAAGTGCTACAGTGGTTTGAGCAGCATGACTGGAACATACGCTGATGACTTGACCACCAACTGCGCCAGATCTAAAGCCACCGACCCGCAATTTATGGAAATTGTGTGACCTGTGCTTAGACGTCTGGTGTGACATAGTGGTATCTCCGGAAGCCTACCAAAGACTTGTCGGTTCCATATTATACAGAGTGTTACAAAAAGGTATGGCCAAACTTTCAGGAAACATTCCTCACACACAAAGAAAGAAAATATGTTATGTGGACATGTGTCCGGAAACGCTTACTTTCCATGTTAGAGCTCATTTTATTACTTCTCTTCAAATCACATTAATCATGGAATGGAAACACACAGCAACAGAACGTACCAGCATGACTTCAAACACTTTGTTACAGGAAATGTTCAAAATGTCCTCCGTTAGCGAGGATACATGCATCCACCCTCCGTCGCATGGAATCCCTGATGCGCTGATGCAGCCCTGGAGAATGGCGTATTGTATCACAGCCGTCCACAATACGAGCACGAAGAGTCTCTAAATTTGGTACCGGGGTTGCGTAGACAAGAGCTTTCAAATACCCCCATAAATGAAAGTCAAGAGAGTTGAGGTCAGGAGAGCGTGGAGCCATGGAATTGGTCCGCCTCTACCAATCCATCGGTCACCGAATCTGTTGTTGAGAAGCGTACGAACACTTCGACTGAAATGTGCAGGAGCTCCATCGTGCATGAACCACATGTTGTGTCGTACTTGTAAAGGCACATGTTCTAGCAGCACAGGTAGAGTATCCCGTATGAAATCATGATAACGTGCTCCATTGAGCGTAGGTAGAAGAACATGGGGCCCAATCAAGACTTCACCAACAATGCCTGCCCAAACGTTCACAGAAAATCTGTGTTGATGACGTGATTGCACAATTGCGTGCGGATTCTCGTCAGCCCACACATGTTGATTGTGAAAATTTACAATTTGATCACGTTGGAATGAAGCCTCATCCGTAAAGAGAACATTTGCACTGAAATGAGGATTGACACATTGTTGGATGAACCATTCGCAGAAGTGTACCCGTGGAGGCCAATCAGCTACTGATAGTGCCTGCACACGCTGTACATGGTACGGAAACAACTGGTTCTCCCGTAGCACTCTCCATACAGTGACGTGGTCAACGTTACCTTGTACAGCAGCAACTTCTCTGACGCTGACATTAGGGTTATCGTCAACTGCACGAAGAATTGCCTCGTCCATTGCACGTGTCCTCGTCGTTCTAGGTCTTCCCCAGTCGCGAGTCATAGGCTGGAATGTTCCGTGCTCCCTAAGAAGCCGATCAATTGCTTCGAACGTCTTCCTGTCGGGACACCTTCGTTCTCGAAATGTGTCTCGATACAAACGTACCGCGCCACGGCTAATCCATACATCAAATGGGCATCTGCCAACTCCGCATTTGTAAACATCGCAATGACTGCAAAACCACGTTCGTGATGAACACTAACCTGTTGATGCTACGTACTGATGTGCTTGATGCTAGTACTGTAGAGCAATGAGTCGCATGTCAACACAAGCACCGAAGTCAACATTACCTTCCTTCAATTGGGCCAACTGGCGGTGAATCGAGGAAGTACAGGACATACTGACGAAACTAAAATGAGCTCTAACATGGAAATTAAGCGTTTGCGGACACATGTCCACATAACATCTTTTCTTTATTTGTGTGTGAGGAATGTTTCCTGAAAGTTTGGCCGTACCTTTTTGTAACACCCTGTATACACAGAGAATCGACTATAAATTTCCTTTTCTTCCGGCAGTGGTTTATATTACTTCATGACTGCAGGTAAAGAGAGCCCTACAGAAGTAGACAGCTCAATCGATTGTGTACTACAGTACTTAAACTACTACTTGAGACACTGAACATCGGAAACAATGGCAACTGCCAGCCTGTTCACAAGTGACGGAACGCTAAGGTCGGAAGCTGAAGCTCTGGTTTCAGAAACTACGATCTCCTACAGAACTGCTGACAAACGCTTCAACTTTCAGTTTGTTGGCGTAATACTTCCTCTTGTCAAATATGTCCGAACTTCTCTGTTCCAAATTTGGAAATGATGCTACAACCGCTGTTGAGGTTCAGCGTTCGCTAGAGTATTTGTGTTAGGCTTGTAATTAATTCACCCAGCAGAATTCCTGTTAGAAGAAATAATTCATTATCCTCCAGATGAATGTGTGCTATTTTAAATCTTCTTGGTAGATTAAAACTGTGTGTCTGACTAGGATTCGAAAGCGTAACCTTGCCTTCGCGAACAGTGACATTGCCAACTGAACTGTCCTAACACGATCGCGGGCCGCCCTCACATCTTCATTTCCGCCGCATTTCTTCGAGATATTATTTCTTCGAGGAACGTTAGTTCCGAAGAATTCTATGACGTTTAGAGAGTAGGAAGGAGATACTGGAAAAATTGGAGGTGATCGGACGGTGCGTGGGTCGAACCTGGATAACTCAGTCGGCAAGAGCACTGATCGCGAAAGGCAAAGTCCCGTGTTCATGTCCTAGTGCGATATACTGCCAGGAAGCTTCAGAAATGGATAGTAGTTGTAATGCTTCTAGAGCGTATGGACTGTTTTCACTTGCTTGCAGGTGCTTCTCGGGCAATACGTAGTACATCTCCAAATTGGGAGCCTTGTACGAGTGGAGAATAACTCCAACGCTTCTCTGGCAGCTGGTTACGCGCAAGAGGACTGTCGTATGTTAGAGAAACGGAGGGGCGGCTGGCAGAGTTACTGAGCTGCTTCTACCGGGACGGCATCCTCCCTCGTTACCTGTCTTTCACGAGCCACTGCCTGCAGCTGCCAGCTCGCCGTCGTCTGCAATGCTGATCCGGTGCTACTCTGATAATACCCCACTGTTGCACCTGCAGAAATTTTCTATTGTAAATGTCAGTGCTGTTGACAAAGGCGTTCTTTATTAACACTAGACACAGACTTTTTCCGAAAGCATTTTCTGAAACAGCTTGGAGGAAGAATGAAGTAAAGTACACTACTGGCCATTAAAATAGCTAGAATGAGATTTTCACTCTGCAGCGGAGTGTGCGCTGATATGAAACTTCCTGGCAGATTAAAACTGTGTGCGGACCGAGACTCGAACTCGGGACCTTTGCCTTTCGCGGGCAAGTGCTCTACCAACTGAGCTACCGAAGCACGACTCACGCCAGCTACTCACAGCTTTACTTCTGCCAGTATCTCGTCTCCTACCTTCCAAACTTTACAGAAGCTCTCCTGCGAACCTTGCAGAACTAGCACTCCTGAAAGAAAGGATATTGCGGAGACATGGCTTAGCCACAGCCTGGGGGATGTTTCCAGAATGAGATTTTCACTCTGCAGCGGAGTGTGCGCTGATATGAAACTTCCTGGCAGATTAAAACTGTGTGCCCGACCGAGACTCGAACTCGGGACCTTTGCCTTTCGCGGGCAAGTGCTCTACAACTGAGCTACCGAAGCACGACTCACGCCCGGTACTCACAGCTTTACTTCTACCAGTATCTCGTCTGCTACCTTCTTGCCCGCGAAAGGCAAAGGTCCCGAGTTCGAGTCTCGGTCGGGCACACAGTTTTAATCTGCCAGGAAGTTTCATTAAAATAGCTACACCACGAAGATGACGTGCTACAGACGCGAAATTTAACCGACAGGAAGAAGATGCTGTGATATGCAAATGATTAGTTTTTCAGACCACGACACAGCATGCGCAGAGGACGTGCAACTGTATCTTTCGGCCACATTTCGAACTCTGAGAAAGGTCGTACCACTGGCATGAAAGGCATGGAAGCATCATCCAGACAGATAAGACACACAGTTCGCTGTAGTGCAACGACCAAAGAATGAATGGTGGCGGTAAGGACTCAGGACAGACCTGTATCAAGAGCGTTGGCACAGATCCTTCGTGAATGACTACACCGTGAAAAGATCGCAGGATTGTTCGACAGGCTCTCGCGAACAGACGGACAACGAACAGACGAAAGGGTGGAAGCAACAGGCAGAGTGTCACCAGGATCCATAGGGAGCAGATCACGGTAAATACGATACTGAAGTGCCTGTGTTATGAAAGTATCATGCAATGTTTCTTCGAACATTCACGCATGTCCGAAGGAACAGTCCATCGTACCTCCTTCCAGTCACAGGCACTGCAATATCGTATTTTGCGGCAATTATCGGGCCAGCGACTTTCAGTAAAAATGTCTCCCCTGCACGGAAATTACATGATGTGTACGAGTGCAGGTTGCAGACACACGGACGACGACATATGGAAGTTTGGGACTGGCCGTGAGACGTGCTCGGATAGCCGAAGCGGTAGTACGGCTTTAGCAGCCATGCAGAGCGGACATGCTCTGTTTCCACCAGCAGCGCGGGCACTCGCCTTGTTTACTTCCTTCGACCGACACTAACGTGACGCTGTAGCGCGACAAGATCATGGCGAATCAATATCGAAATCTACATTGAGATTCGCTTTTAGAAACGAATTTTCTAGACCAAAAACACTCGATGTCGGGCGCCTTTTAATGGAAGAGGCCAAGACCCCTGTTGCAGACATTGTTTGCATCCACTATTTGGTGGCAAGTAACACGGTCTGTGTGAAATCTACTAGCGACGCTACATGCGACAGGGTTCTTAAAGACATGAGACAGTGACAACCCTTCTGTCACGCAGACGGAAATGTTGACAACGTCGTGGCACAGTTACGCAGTTTGGCAAGAACACGGCTCATGGCAGCAGTAGACCCCGGACTTTTAATATGCGGCGCTCAGGTACCACGACGCTCTACAACCAGCGCCGGATAGACAACGGAAACGACACCGACTCCAGGCTCACATATTATCGTTAACGAAGCACCGCTTAGAAGGCGCCGCAATCCGTAAACGACTCGACCGGACAACTGCAGAGGTCGCCACTATGCACCACACTGTGGCGAACACGTGCCGATACTGCCGACAGTTAATCATCCGCCAGCACCCTTCTGCAGGCAGTTCCGCGTAACGTGGTAGAAACTAATTATCCAACTGACAATTGGCCATAAGTGTGGAAAACGACACACCACCACTTTCTGCCAACCTCCGTGCACGCGACGTGGTAACAAGTCACCAACAACAAATATGCGACAAGACACCAGCCCGACGCTTTCGAGTTAACAGACTCCCCACTGCTCCGACTGTCCCCTACTGGACACTGATAAACATCGCTCCAAGTTCGTGTCGTTGTCCGGCGCTTGGCGACTGACAGAAGATCTTGGCTAGTTACCTCTGTGTCACACTTGACGTGATTGAACTCGGTCCCTTCTGTGCCCGGACGACTATTACTTTCTCTTCGCCGAATATCATACGCTTACATGGTTCAAGGGAATGACAATCGACTACATCTTCGCTGAAGAGAAAAAGTGAATCTTCATTACTGGTGGTACTTGTGAAACGCTCACAACGGCCTTCAACTCACATCCAGGTACCGTACAGTACAGTACAAATTATTTAGCTGTGTTTTCGTAAACCTCAGCCCCGCTAATTGTGGAGTGCTAGGCTCAGTGTAGCGTACTGCACAGCATCATATCGAAGACAGAATGCCCTGAATTGCAAGCAGTAAGAATGGAAAGCGATTGGCTGATTCAAGGGACAATACATTCACTAAGGGATTGGCAATGCAGCATGAGTCTGTTACCGAGGTTTTAGACGGCATTTTGGAAACAGAAAACGACAGAGGCAGTGGACAAGAAAACCCCAGTTGCACCATTTATTGAAGAAACACTCTTTTAGCTGAAGTAACGCAAGCAATACATAAAATTACTTTCGTTTGTGCTTTGAACACATTTTTATTGTAACAGTCTGTTTTATACAGTTTTATTTGTACACATTTACTAATTATCATCATGCAATAAAAAAATAAATAAATAAAAAAATTATAGACCTGTGGAGCCTATCACCTTGGGAGATTTTCTGGGAACAGTTAGGGGCAATGTCTAAAGAGGGACAGTTCAAGTAGGGGGACAACCTGATTTCTGGTCCATTTTGTTAGTGTGGGTTGCCTACATTAGGGGCAGGTATGCACTCAAGGGCAAACCTATTGTTCTCCTTTGATCCACAGGTACTTAACCTATTGTTCTCCTTTTACTGACAGGTTCTAAACCTATTGTTATCCTTTGATTGACAGGTCCTTAAACTATAGGTTTGCTAAAAGGACTCTGCCTGTGCTGGACATAAGTCTTTATTTTCAGTCTTTATTTAAATAATTAGAGGTAGTACCACAATCAAATGTGTTCCCCCCGAGGTCCAGAGTCTAACTGACCTAATACACAGTACCGCCATCAGAGGGTGCTATCGTCCCTTCTGTGACATAATCCAAGAAGGCTGTCTGGTGGTGGAGAGGAAGCATCTCATAACAGGAAATTCAAGGATATATTGTCTATTTATAAAAAAAACAATTTGTGGGGGTTGGATTTCTCTTGCTAATCATTCTCTGCTGTTTGGAAACATGCAGGTCTTGTAAGAAGTAATTGCATGGGGCAAACATGTTGCATAACCTAATGTTCAGCACTGTACTCTGGGTGTCTTAAACTAATGTTTGGCCCTTGGTCAGCACTTAACCTACTGTTCTGTTAAGTGGTTTCCCATGTCACCCCCTTTTCCTTATACTATTGTACCGCCTTTGATACCGAATTAAGTAATTAGTTACGTCCTCCCACCATTGTCTGGTGCACTTTTCGAATGTCACATGCTTTTGAACGCCATTTCTGGCACATTCTTCTTTGTCACCCATCCACTTAAACTATTGCACTGCGTTTTACATAAAAATTATGCAAATTAACCTAGTGTTGTGCACTTAACCTGCTGTTCTGCTCCATGTCACTCACTCACACACATCCTCCCCTTATCTATTGTACCACTAACACTGCCTTGATATAAAAAATTTATGCAAATTAACTATATCGATATTCTTCACATGTATGGGGTAGTTTCTTTAATTCACACCAGCCTATTGGTCGGTGGGGTACAAAGTAGACTAGCCTCCAAGTGGTGTATCCCGGGCAACGTAACTAAGTTACGGCTAAATAGTCTACAGATATAGGCTGCTGGACCTCTGGTGGTTGCAAATTACCTTAGGATATCCCAGCTGTTAGAGGATACATAGCAATGAAGCAAAACAGTTCTGCCAAGAACTACCTGACAAAGGACTTAGGGAATACCCTCCGGCTCTTACAGCTAAACATAGAGGGAACAAGCAGAGCAAAAAGTGAGTATCTCACTCAAATATTGATTGAAAACAAGGTGGACGTTATTCTACTACAGGAAACCCACTGCTCAGACGAAACCCAACTTCATTCCAGGTGTAAGCTCCCTGGCTACACGTTAGCTGCTGCGACATACCATGCAAGTTACGGATCTGCAACATATATCAAGAACGACGTTGAAGAGGTAACAGATGTCCAAACAAAAATGGAAAATAACATCCATACCATCAGGCTGAAAGTCGCCAACACAGAGATTGTGAACATCTATAAGCCCCCAGCACAACCATGGGTAAATGAAGCTGCTCGAAATATTCCACATCCAGGAATAGTAATTGGAGACTTCAACAGCCATAACACACAATGGGGCTACAGAACCACGAATGAAGATGGTGAGAAAGTATCAGAATGGGCTGAAATGGAACGCCTTTTCTTACTATTTGACGGGAAGGACAAAGGGACATTCCGCTCAGCTAGATGGGCTCAGGACTACACTCCCGATCTCTGTTTCGTTAGCACCAACAACAAAGGACTACCCTTGCAGAGCAGCAGGAAGGTGCTCAGTGATTTCCCTAGAAGCCAACACCGACCTGTACTGGTGAAAATTGGACTCGAAATCCCAGTTGTGAAGTCTATACCAGAGCCACGATGGAACTTCCAAAAAGCCAAATGGGAAAAATTCTCTGAAGAGGTTGATCATATTATTCAGTTTATTCCACCTAAAGTTAGGTACTACGACCGCTTTGTTAGACTAATTCATTCTATTGACAGAAAACATATTCCAAGAGGCTACAGAGAGAACTACATTCCTGGATGGAGCCCTAGATGTCAAGAATTGTACGACGAATTTAAAACGACTCGAGACACCGAGGTAGCAGATGAATTGATTTCGGCCCTAGATTCAGCTAGGCAAAAGAAATGGACGGAACTAACTGAAAACATGTCTTTCCAACACTCAAGTAAGAAAGCTTGGAATTTATTAAGAAAGCTTGGCAGTGCCACAAAAGTTAATATCTTATCAGACAAAATAAATCCTAACAAAATAGCAGCCAGGATTGTTAATATAACAAGAACACCAAGCAACAACAACAAACAGAAAGTCAAAGAAATAAAACATGAGCTAAAGTCTAAAATGTCTCAAGCACAGCCTTCCGAATTTGCACAGAAAATCTCTGCAGCCGAAGTTGTTTCAGCCATAGATACTCTGAAATCTGGTAAAGCGGCTGGTTGTGATGGTGTATACCCAGAGTTCCTTAAACATGCTGGCCAAGGTGCAGTGCAGTGGCTAACTGCACTGTTTAATGAAATTCTTGCAACAGGAAGACTGCCAAATCTTTTTAAGAAAACTAAAATAATTGCTATCCTGAAACCGTCAGAATCTGGTAACAATCCTGAAGACTATAGACCCATTGCACTTCTAAGTGTCTGCTATAAACTGCTGGAGAGAGTACTCTATAATAGAATTGCACCAGCTACCCTGAAAGACATTCCTGTAGAACAGGCTGGCTTCAGACAAGACCGCAGTTGTAGCGACCAAGTGCTAGCGTTGGCAACATACATAGAGAAGGGCTTCGAAGACCTGAAGAAAACAATGGCCGTCTTTATTGACCTAACATCAGCATATGATACAGTGTGGCGGAAAGGCATGCTTCTTAAGTTCTTAAGAATAATTCCATGTAAAAGAATTGCACAACTACTCAATAACATGCTGTCCAACAGGAAATTCCAAGTTCACCTAAAAGGTCAAGTAAGCAAGGTATACAATTTAAATGACGGACTACCACAGGGATCAGTATTGGCCCCCCTACTTTTCAATTTATATGTCGCTGACTTGCCAGAAACGAAAGCAAGAACATTTATCTATGCTGATGACATAGCCTTGGTGACGCAGGCTAATGATTTTACAACTTCAGAAATGACTCTCACTCAGGATCTGCGAATTCTAGATGAATTTTTTAATGGATGGCGACTCAAAGTAAACAGAAATAAAACTGAATCCTCCACCTTCCATCTGGGTAATAGGCATGCTCGCTATAAACCGCAAATTTCCTTTAGAAATCAGTTGCTGTTATATAACCCATTCCCAAAATATCTCGGCGTGACCTTGGATCGTTCGCTAACATACAGAAAACACCTAACTGAAACAGCTTTAAAAATGAGAACCAGAAACAATATATTACACAAACTCTCCGGAACAAGCTGGGGAGCTAAGGCACCAGTACTCAAAACAACTGCCCTCTCACTTGTATACTCTGTTGGGGAATACTGCAGCCCAGTATGGCTGAACAGCGCTCATACAGCCATGGTAGACACGCAGCTGAATGTAGCCATGAGAAGCGTATCCGGGACAATAAAATCCACACCCACAGAATGGCTACCTGTTCTGTCTAATATTGCACCACCGAAGTTACGACGTCAAGCAGCGTTGAAAAGGGAATGGGAGAAATGTTCCAAGAATCCCGAGTTACCGCTACACCAGGACTGTGATGCCACTCAAAGGCAGCGTCTTAAGTCCAGGAAACCCTCCTGGAGACTTGGAAAAAGGCTTACTTCTGAAGGATTCCAACCAGAAACAGCATGGCGGGAAGAATGGTTCGCAGCCAATCCCGATTCTGCAGGTCTCATTGCTGATCCTACACGAGTCCCTCCTGGATTCCACCTACCTAGGAGGTTGTGGACCACCCTAAATCGCATACGCACCAAGCACGGAAGATGCCAGGACTTGAAGCATAAGTGGGGAATCGCTGAAAGTGCCAAGTGTGACTGCGGACACCAACGACAAACAATACACCACATAGTCACAGAGTGTCCCCTACGGAAATATGCCGGAACTCTGACCAGCATACATGAGGTCTCTGAGGAAGCAATCTCCTGGCTGGATACTTCAGATATTAGCCTATAGTTTTTATTACAACTTGAAGCTCTGTTTGTCAATATTACTGTTTATAAAAGCACATTTTCTCTTTTACATGTAACTCATCCTAGTGTTTTTATCCATATGTATATTATTGATTTATCGATCTAATCTAAGACTTTTACTACCATAAATGAATGTAATCTATTTATTTGTAGTATATGCATATTCTGTTACCAGTAACATAATTGCTGTTCAATTCAAGTAATGTATCCTTGATGCCAAACGAAATAACAATAATTGGTCGGTGAAATTGATGGAATATAGTTTAAACAAAAAATCGCTAGTAAAAACATGGCCAGCCACTCAACACCCGACACCAATGCTGTCGACTCTCCACATATCCTCCAGGAGTCGGGATGCACCAGCAGTCCCTGCAAAGTGACGACAAAGTTGTCAGCTACCAAGCGATGCTTAGGTGTCAGTTCGGGTCTCGCAAGGATAAGGTGGCGTCATCTCTTTCATACTTGACATCTAAGTAATTCCTGTCAAAATACCTGTTCACCTAGCCATGATTGCTGGTACTATGACGCATAGCTGCAGTGCAGGTCCAATGATGAGAGATGTTTCAATGCTTCCCAGAATAGCACAGGGTGCATTGTTCCTAGCTGTCCTAACCGGACAGCCTGTTAGTCACTGAATTTACCCGTCAAACTACTGCTGCTGCCAGTGTGGGAGCACTGCCCACCATTGTTTTCTGCAGACGAGACTTTCAGCGGCAAAATTATTTTGTACAGATCGCTACACTGCACTGTCAGTTAACCCCAGCAAAAGTTGTCTACAATCATCAAATACTTACAAGACTCACAAGAATATTGGGTTCCACGAACATATTTATCAGTGTAACTTCAATTAAAAATTACAATTGCTGCTGCAGTCTGACACCGATCGATATACAGGTAATGTCTCCTCTTGATGGCTGTGGCTCTAGAACAAATCTCAGTATCTATAGTGCACATAATTATCCAGGTAAAAATCTCTCTCATACCCTCAAGGTTATCAATGTGCTGAATCTATGTGTCCCCCATGATAGGACACACACTGATTTCTCTAGTCATGCCACAACATAAGTCACAGTAATATTACCCTGCAATATATACACATTTTTCACAAACAGTGCAGTTATCTTTTATATCTGTAAAGTACCCAAAAAAATTGTGGTATGCCTACACTCACACCGGCTATATGTCTCGATTCTCTTCAGTCCTAGGAAATTATCTAACAAAGTCTTCGAGTCAGTGCTTCCGAAAGGTGCTTCATCCTGTCAGGATTCTCTCAAACAAGTGTTATGAAGGACAGGTGTCCGGCACTGTATAATAATGAATGCTGCACCCATGGAAATAATGCTTGGAAAGATGTCACTGACATTGGTTGGTGTAGTGTAATCAACATCACTATTGATAGAACAACAAGGAAAATGCAAGGGTACGATTACGAGTGCTGATGATGGGACGTCCTGCAAAGTGGCCTACATGTTGTCAAATATGGAAAGACTCTTACTCAATTACACAGCTCTGCCACTAATGTTGGCAGCTTGAATATTAGAGCGTGAAACCGATCTCCAACCCAGCAATGTGTACCATGTCAATGTAGTAAACATATAATTCGTATCCTACACCATACATAATCACCCCTTTTACATAATTCATATAGCGATCGACTACCAGACACTAGTAAATATGTGACGAAGACAGGCAGTATAAGCACATGCACCGTATGTATGCCACGAAGACAGACAGTATAAGCACATGCACTGTAGGTATACTGCTCACTGCACTAGATATTTCCCACCAGGTCATCCACTCCCAGCACATAACAAGATCCCTCTCAGTGGAACCAAGTCACTCTCAGAACTGTTCCACAAATTTGGGGTTGGCACAAATGCGTTACTGTTTCTGTTCCGGACCTGCTTGCTTGCTTTTCTACACCCATCTCCATACGCTGGGATTACAAAAACAAATGTATTTTCGTATGGTTTGCCATACTATTATACTATTTACGCGATAAATCTCGATATCAAGCACATAGCAGTAGCCTATCGGTCACTCACGCAACGTAAGTCCGAAGATACAGACTGAAAATTATTTCTCCACAAACCCGAAACTTTAGCATGGTGGAGCATGCTGTAAACCACTAAGTAACTAGAAACGTATCCCGTCTGCGAAGATCTTTACGTAAGAACTCGAAAAAAAAATAGACGAAACTGATATATTGTCTCACAAATACCGATGTCGGTGATGTAACAGATTCCAATTACCCACTATAATTTACAAAAATGGCTCTGAGCACTATGGGACTTAACTTCTGAGGTCATCAGTCCCCTAGATCTTAGAACTACTTAAACCCAACTAACCTAAGGACATCACACACACCCATGCCCGAGGCAGGATTCGAACCTGCGACCGTAGCGGTCCCGTGGTTCCAGACTGTAGTGCCTAGAACCGCTCGGCCACCCGGCCGGCCCACTATAATTTACAAAGTCAAATAAGGTCTTTCTCATGTGTAGAGAACTGGCAAACGTGTCTTCCACCTGCTAGATGCACACACCACAATCCATGTTCCATGAACTAAATAAAGGTGCGAAATGTGCAGAAGCAGTCAAGCGGACAATTTACATGTTAGGGAATAATGGTCCAACAAAAAAACATGTCCATATTGCATCTTCTTAAATTTCCATGCGATCGCGAAAGCTATCCAACACATACTAAATATTGCTTCGCTATTCGACCGTCTAGGGGACAACACGGTTAAGCCAGCTACATTCCTACACTGCAACAGGCCACTGAATTCGGCTCCTGTCGTTAACAGGAAACATGAATCATTAACGTCACAGGTCAGCAGCGCTGCAGGCCAATCATGCATAGTCAGAATCGTCCCAGGAAAAAAACCAGCCTCATATATATTTTATTCCTGTACTTACAACTAAATATTACGATTGCAGTCTTAGTTGAACGACATTCGACAATGAACGAAGTATTGGAAATACACCCTGATGATGGCTGTGACTCTGGAAATTGAAATATTCATACCATTCTTATGATTTGACATACTCTTATCTTTGCTATCACAGTACTCCACGTCAAATCTATACCTGCCTTACGACTGAACATAGTCATTTCCTTTGCACATGTCGGAACACAAACACATACTTTATAAGCCTGATGCTCAAAGCGACCCTATCACACACCCCCTACTACTAAGTATAGTACTTCGTCAATAGCTGATTGCTGGTGATACGAAATAATACTGACTGAAAATCAACATGGGTGTACATGTCTCATAAGTATTTCTTATGAGTGCTACAACTGTGTCTTAGAAAGAGAGGCGCTTCAGTCTGGCACCGCGTGACCGCTACTGTCGCAGGTTCGAATCCTGCCTCGGGCATGGATGTGTGTGATGTCCTTAGGTTAGTTAGGTTTAAGTAGTTCTAAGTTCTAGGGGACTGATGACCACAGATGTTAAGTCCCATAGTGCTCAGAGCCACTTGAACCATTTTTTTTAGAAAGAGAGGTGTAATTGTCTTGCAAACCACTATATGTTTAAAAAAAAAACATAACCATATTACCATCACAAGCCATCTTGGTTCTACAGGTGCACACATGTTGAAACGTCCCCTTTTTGAACAATTATACAGGACTGTGCTTAAACTGACACACAGTATTTTTTTAGCGCAACGCAATCTGACTTTCAAAAAAAATCCCTACAAAAAATGGCCCTGACTAACATTAAACTATACCTTTCACAAATCAGTTACCTCACAAAAATCTTCGCTACTCAAGCTACTGCAATACAGCGAGCGCCACTACTGCCAGCTAAATAAAAGATTCAAAGTACTGAAGGCACTAACTACTGATAGGCATAGTTAGCAAATGAAAGATTTTGATAGAGAACAACCAATGTATTTACCTCAATAGTCATAATATATATAGCAGTTCAAGACAAATTTCAAAACTCCGCCATCTCTCTCCCCACATCCACCACTGCTGGCGGCTCACCTCCAACTGCGCAACGCTACGCGCTGTTCACAGCCAGCTGCCTAACACTACAATGGCGAGTATTACAACAATGCAAAGCAGCCACAGACTGCACACAGCACAGCCAGTGATTTTCATACAGAGGTGGCGTTACCAATAAAAAAACCTAAACAGCCTACTTACATAGCCCCCATGCTACCCACAAAAAATTTTACAAATTTTTTTAGGCACTGGCCAATACATATTTGTTAAAATTTTTTTCACAATTACAATAACAAAGAAATCAAATGCACACACTTATTGATCCAATGTTGGTCAAAAGCTAAAATTTTCTCACAGTCCATAAAGACAATCCTGATCATTCATCACAGTAAAATAGTAGTGTTTTTCTCAAAGTCTGGGCAGTAAAAGACAATGCACACAGACATAGTGGATTTCCATGCAGTCTTGAAGAAGTAGCGTTGTCCTTCCAACGGAAAGACAGTGCTTACTCTCGACATGCTGACAGGTAATGGGCCACAACAGAGCAAACCCACAGCGGAGTCAATCGAAGTTTTGAATATCGTTTGGTAGGTCATCACAGAGCAGACCCACTGTAGTCCTGGTAGAGATTACAGTATTGGTGGGCCACCAGAGGTGCAGACCCACTGTAGTCCTTGTGGAGATGATGGTACTGGTGGGTCATCAAAGATGCAAACCCACTGTAGTCCTCGTAGAGATGATGGTACTGGTGGGTCATCAAAGATGCAGACCCACTGTAGTCCTTGTAGAGAAGGCCAGCAGCCATCTGTTGTGACTGTGCAGGTGCACAATCACCATTGAAGAGTCTTGCGGATAATATAGCAAGTCCATAACCACCACTTGTGCACTCACAAAGTTTTTGGAACTGTCCTTAGAACCAGCAATGCTGCTATCCAGTCCCTTGCTGAATTATCAACACACGTGCAAACACTAACAGTTCCTACTTCTCACATATTGTCCATATACTATGACCAACAGAAACTATGACCAACAGAAACGTGTGCAGTGAAATAGAACTTACAAGTTACTTAATTTGATGAACTGGTGTCAATTACAATTTTATAACATAAGAATACAATTACAAAAGTACAAAATACATCATTAATGAACATAACAATACAGATAACATTTGTAGTACAGGCTTTACAAAAGAATAAAAATAAACATATACATCAGTGTTACAAAAATAATGACATAAGTACATACATAAAAGATCAGAATAACTTATGAAACATCAACTTCACACATGAGCAACAAAACAGAACAGATAAATAATGTCTAACATCTTTACAAAGTAAATAACATATTATTAACGCAAATTATATTTGAGGAAAACAGTATTCCTCATCATAGTTCATGTAGCTGAGTATTAGAAAAATTCTACAACATAAGTCTTATCAGATAAACATATAAATACAGGAAAAACATAAATACACAAGGGTACACATACATATAGCGGAATAATACAAGGAAAGGACAGGGTTAGTACGATTCTTGATTTCCAACATACTTCATATTCCTCATATACGGTAGCATCATCTTATTGATCATAAACATATCTCAACAGCATAGTACACATCGTCGTCGTAATAATATCATAACATCTCAGTCAATTCTCAAAATCGTCGTAGCTTCCTCCAATAATTTCAAAACCTAAAAAAAATTCTCTGCTCATTTCAATAGTGTCATCTACCTCAAACGTACTTTAAAAATCATGATCCCATACGAAATATATCATTCAAAGCTCTCATAGTATCACAATGGTTCCGAAAAAATATGAACAGTTCACAAAGTACAGACAAAATACAATTTCGTAAGTGTGAAGTTACCCAACTGTGAAATTGCGTAAACATGTGTCACTGATGCAGTAAAAAAAATGTTTATCTCTCAGTTAAATGATCAGATAGCTGTGTAATTTGCGTGTTAGAGAAATATGGTACCGATGTGTAAAGTTGTATAAGCAAATACCATATTAGCTAGGGCTCCTTGTGCTTGCCAAACACATGGTACACAAAGTAAGCGTATACCCCCCCTGAGGATTAATGTAATTATACCCTCAGGTGTTACAGATTATAGCAGTGGAATGAAATGTATCACGGAAAACCCTTGTATCATTGCACTTCAAATATCTTAAAAAAATGTTTTAAGTGCGAAATTAATCACTCAAATACGTGTACTGTAGCGCTAAACTGTGCGTCATGTTGTAAGATAATTCTGTGGAAGTGTCGTAGTTATCGTCCTCCGAAAGCTAAGTTCTGCAGTACTTACCTCATGATACACAAAAGTGAAATGCTTTGCGTATAGATATCTTAGTTATTACGCTTATTGCCGTGATGAGGAAAGTACTGTGCTGTAACGTATTGTTGTGCTACGGAAAAGGCAGTCTCATTGTAGCTATACCACAAAAGTTACTACTAAAACCTAAGTTACTACTAAAACCTGTTTCATTATTGGAGGAAGCTACGACGATTTTGAGAATTGACTGAGATGTTATGATATTATTACGACGACGATGTGTACTATGCTGTTGAGATATGTTTATGATCAATAAGATGATGCTACCGTATATGAGGAATAAGAAGTATGTTGGAAACCAAGAATCGTACTTTAAGAGTTATGAAATGTGTGTAAATGCGTGACTGTATTACAATGCTGACGATTTTTTTTTTGACACTTATATTTATAGGATTTTGTTTCTACAGATTTGCAACGCTAATTCTTGACCTGTGAAATATTTTTATTGTACAGTAAAACAGGTGTGGCATGCATGTGGATTTGCACACAGTATTTCGCTGCTGCAATTAACTAGATATTATTTTCAGTGTTATGTTAATGTGTTCTCTTATTTTTGCTCTTCAAATTGTGCTTTTCTGTGTTGTCGTGTGAAATATTGTGACAATAATGGCGTGTGAAAAACGTAATACTAGGCTCCAAAGTAAACTGAGAAATGACAGTGAAAACGAAAGCAGTGTGTTAGCGCCACGAGTAATGAATTAACTGATGTTCAAAGTAGTAATTTGGTAATTGTGCATAGGGAAATGGAGCGGGCGTCAAACAATGGCATGGACAGTGAAACAATTAGTGAAGAGGGAAGCATTATCGATCGATCGGTCGGCAACAGCTCGCCTCAGGAATCGGGAATGACAGAACACAATATTGCAAATACTGTAGATTCAGGTTTTGCGTCCTCACCCTTTTCTCAAATAAGTCAAGACACATTTTCTGCTTTTCAAACTGCGAATATTGCCGGTTCAAATGCATTGCCGAATAGCACTGAGGAACATGTTTCAGACACCAGTGCATTGTTATTACAATTAATGCAACAAATGGGACAAAAGCTTCAAAAGTTAGACACAATGGAACAAAATCAGAGACAAACACAGCAAAAGCTTCAAAAGTTAGACACAATGGAACAAAATCTTCAAAAGTTAGACACAATGGAACAAAATCAGAGACAAACACAGCAAAAGTTAGACACAATGGAACTAAATCAGAGACAAACACAGCAACAGCTTCAAAAGTTAGACTCATTGGAGCAAACTCTTGAACAAACACGTGAGGATTTAACTACTGAGTTACATCACATTGAATCGAAATGTCAAAAAGTCTGTAATGACGTAAAAACTCAAATTTGTGAGCACTTTCAACCTATTTTTTCGCGGCATGAAAATGCATTACAGAATCACGAAGCAGCCATAAAAGAACTGCAAACTATTGTTCATGAAAATCATGAGACCTTGCAAGCTAAATTTGACTCAGTTGCATCTACCGATTCGGTTACGCAACTTGCAAAAACTCAGGAAAACTTAAAGGACACAGTAGATACTCTGAAACTTGGTTCAGAAAAACACACTGAGGAAATAAGTACACTATCGGACAAAGTAGCCGAACTTTCAGATCAGTTCACTAACTTATCTACAAAGGTAGATGATGATCTGAATGACACAACACCTGTAGCCTTCACTGACACTGAAGAATATGAACAAATTAGAAAATTCAAACAAAATCAAAATCAAATCAATACACAGTACAAAAGAGAAATCCGGGAAGTGCAAGATCAGTTGGCACAAGTAGTACAAGAATTACGTATTTCAGAGGACACAATACGAGAAGAGGGACATAGAAATACAGAACAGCCACAAAATAATAGCACAGCGCATTTCGGAAATTATGAAAGAAATTGGCAATGTGCACCGAATTTTGAGATTGAACCGCCGACACGACGTAACAATGACCGACATGCGACTCGCCGACACGATGATTTTGACTATAAGCTGTTCATTACTACACGTAAATTCAAAACGTTTAAGAATTCTGGCAACGACATTCATCCACAAGTGTGGCTCCATCAATTCTCTCATTGTTTTCCTCCCAACTAGTCGTTAGAACACAGATTAGAATTTATGTGTGGCTACTTAGAGAATGAACCAGCTGTAAGAATGCGATCGGTCATTCACGATTGCCACAGTGAAGGAGAATTTTACCATGCCTTCCTCTCAGCATATTGGTCTCAAGCCACACAAGACCGAGTAAAACATGGCATCTTAATGATGAAACATTTCGAACAATCTGAATTCTCCAGTCTTGTGAAATATTTTGAAGACATGTTGCACAAAAATCTTCGCTACTCAAGCTACTGCAATACAGCGAGCGCCACTACTGCCAGCTAAATAAAAGATTCAAAGTACTGAAGGCACTAACTACTGATAGGCATAGTTAGCAAATGAAAGATTTTGATAGAGAACAACCAATGTATTTACCTCAATAGTCATAATATATATAGCAGCTCAAGACAAATTTCAAAACTCCGCCATCTCTCTCCCCACATCCACCACTGCTGGCGGCTCACCTCCAACTGCGCAACGCTACGCGCTGTTCACAGCCAGCTGCCTAACACTACAATGGCGAGTATTACAACAATGCAAAGCAGCCACAGACTGCACACAGCACAGCCAGTGATTTTCATACAGAGGTGGCGTTACCAATAAAAAAATCTAATCAGCCTACTTACAATGTATCCATGTTAAAAGCTACACCGGCTTTATAAATCCACGTATGGCATTACCTATGAACGATATCGTTTATCCAGACAAATACCGTGACACTGAATGTAGTTGCTGATCGCTGAAGTGCGTAGGTGCAAATATGGCGCTGTAAAGGATCTCTTCGACGTCTCCAGTGCTTATACTAAACAAACTGTGTAAGCATCGGCTAATAATAATATCAACATCATGCCTTTCTCGTTTCTCGAACGTTTTCTGCTCATGTCACATTCCTAATACATCACATATGGAAACATAACATACGCCGTTTTGTATTCACAGCACCAGATGTTCACCGGTGCCCAATTTTGGAGCTAAATTTTTCCAGTGTAAATAGGTTCCGCTATAACGCATCTACCAAGTTTCACTACCATACAATTTTGCAGCCGAAACTGGACGCCCTTTCAGTAGCTGCACTTTAATTATAACCACCCGGCTCAAGACTCAGCAATATAATGACACTACACGCTTTGAGGAACATACATCGTGGCTGCTCTGCCTAGTCCCTGATTTGTCACTCATAGAGCTTATCTGGGACGCGATGCGGAGACGTATACTTTCATACCAACCTCATAGCAGCAATATTTATGCTATGACACAGCAAGTGTTGCAGGCATGGGAAGAAATTGATTTTGATGACCTTCAGGAGCTATTTCTTCCCATGTCACAACTAATACAAGCTTACATTCGTACCCAGTGGTCAGCATACCTCATACTGATGAGGGACATCAGTTGCAGATGGAAAGAAAGTTTAATAGTTTGATATCTGTCACGTGAAGAACATTTCCTCAAAGTTTGACAGATACCGGACTTCACGGTATAACACTTTCCATTTTCGTTAGTGTAGGAAACCAAACCAATACAACAGTCCCATGGTTTCATTCCACGAAACGATGGCTTAGTAAAAAGACATTATCTCTTAAAAAGATGTGTATGTTGATGGAAAACTTCTGCTTGCGGGAGTCACACCTCACGCTAATGTCAATGGAGTACAAAAGTTCCGAGTAGAATGAAGGTTAATGATTTAACATATTTGCAATGTTTGATGAATATGGGACTGGCGATTCATGGTATAATATGTCTCTTCCCTCAGGGTAGGTGAACGGACCGCTACTATAGCATTACAGTTTCATTTCAGATAACGTTGAGTTGACAAAGCGAATTTATTATTTGAAAAATCCTCTGATATTAATACAATCTTGTGCTGTTGACTACCGCGTAGTCAAAGTCAATGTAGTAATCGGACGATTAGTTCACGGGCGTACACTGCCGCACGCACGCACGCACTGACACACACACACACACACACACACACACACACACACACACACACACACACACACACACACACAAACTTTTATGTTTAGGATAGAGACAAATCACCTAAAACAGAAAAATTTAAATACCCTGTCACTTGATTAATGTACATTAAAAACAGGATTTTTATTTTTGCTGAGGTAGCACGTGAATTTATGAAACCTGAAACTGTCAGTGAGGCAAAGTATGTAAATGATGCTGAAGTATAATAAAAGGAGAAAATAGTTTTCTGCAGTGCGCAAAGTCGATTATCATTAGAATCTCATCCATCAGCCGCCACAAAACCGGATACTTTACCGACGCAGTGGAACGGTATTAAGGAGATCGAACTGGCATTTTGTCGACATCAGGCTGGTTACTTCCCTCCGGCACTGATGGTAAATACTATCATTAGTATGATGCTTTTCCGGTGGCTGCGCAAGATGCCATCTCCTTCACATCGGCGAAGAAACGCTTTCTTTTTTTGCGCCCTGCGAATGCAATAAATTATTGATGTTAACAGTGGAGCTCTCTGTCCATTTGCTGTGACATTTCTCGGTCAGACTAATCCCTTCTTTTTACTGGAACACGTAATGCTAACTCGTAATCGTAACAGAAACAGTCGTGGAGTTGTTCCTGTAGCTTTGGTAAATCAGACTGTAGTAGTTTTCACTGCTTCCAAATAATGTATATACTTGAAAGGAGAGACAGCATTGGTCGTATATTTTTGTTTATTATCGCAAAATCGATTTTCGGTCACTTAGTGACCATCTTCAGTGCTGTGATATATAACATAAATTAGTAAGCACTGGTGTCAATAAGCTTACGGCGATCACATAGACTGAGTCATAGACGGAGTCTATGTGATCGCCGTAAGCTTATTGACACCAGTGCTTACTAATTTATGTTATATATCACAGCACTGAAGATGCTCACTAAGTGACCGAAAATCGATTTTGCGATAATGAACAAAAATATACGACCAATGCTGTCTCTCCTTTCAAGTATACCCATTATCTGGTCGTAGTGCACAGGACACTATGGAGTCGCCAATCAATCCAAATAATGTATTGCGTATTTTATTATGTGATAGATAAAGCGTTACACAACAGCCAATAGTTATGTAAAAGAGACTACAATTCTCTACAGTTATACACACTGACTCACAAGGAAACGTCAAGTACCCAGAAGCGGAAGAGAAAACGAAATGAAACTTTACGTGTTTAGAGGGTATATGATGTTATTTCAGTGATTAAAAAATATTCAGATTTACGAAGAACTTGGAAATATGAAACCAGTATGGTTATACAAACTGATTGATCTGGATGAATGCACTGACTCGCTAGTGAAGGGTGTCATAATGCCCATGTGAAGGGTGTCATAAAGCCAAAGTGAAGGGTATCATAAAGCCAATGTGAAGGGTGTCATAAAGCCAATGTATCCTCTCCTGACGGTAGCTGGTCCACAGTTGTTTTAACTGATCCTTGATGTCCTAGATACTGCCACTGGGATGGAACTGATATCTGATCTGGTCCCACACATGTTCTGTCAGGGACAGACATGGCGATGTTGTTGGCTGTGGGAGCATTTTATCGTCACGCAGACAGTTCATAGAGACACGTGTCGTGTGTGGACGAACAGTGTTCCGTTGAGAAATGGCAGCACAATAATGTCACATGAGATGTTGCATATGAGGCTGCAGGATGCCCACGATGTGCTATTATGTCGAGTTCCTTCAGTGACTACCAGCTGTAACCAGAAGTCATACCCTATGTCTCACTGCCCCATGACGCTAGGACTAACGCCGCTGTGCATCACCAAAATGATGCAAGAATGGATCTCTACCCAGATCGCCGCCGTAGTCACTGACAATGGTCGTCCAAGATAGTGCAGAGCAACGATTCATCGCTGAACACAATGCGATGCCATTCGTCAGCAGCCTATGTTACGGCACCACTGCACACGCAGCCGTTTGTGTTGCAGTTTTTACGGCAGCCTACGCGTGGAACGGCAATTCCCTAGTCTTGTTGCTGCGAGTATCTGACCAATGGTGTGGGATGACACAGAAGGTTACAGGGAGTGTTACGTGTTTGGGGATGGCAGACGCAGATGTCGAGCGATGCTTTTGTGCACAAGAAGGCAAGCCTCCCTTTTGGTGGTCAGACGTGATCGAGCGGAACATTGACGACGAATGTGCCTACCATTATGATCCCGTGCAGTCCAACATCGGACCATTATCGCGTCCCAGCATCTCACAAATCTGAATACTTCACGATACGACTAACCTACCAAATGGAGGCCCACCATGAGGTTACTTTCTAGCTCTGGCAGTTGCTGATAACGCTGTCTCACATTAGTACGTGGCATCTCCGTATCCTTCACAGTGATCACTCAGCACCTGACGGTGTTCGCGCTCCTTATATACCCTGCTTTTCATAGCCGCCGATGGTATGAACGTGACATTTGACCATGTCTTTTGAGTGCTTCTTTTTTTTTCAGGCAGTATATTCAGTGAAGTTAAGATCTTCTGGGTTGTTAGGCCGGGTCATATTTCTCATAATGCGAAAGCAAAGAGAGTTTCACCGCAAATTTAAACGCAGCCAAAACCTCTCAGACAAGCAGAAGCTAAACGATAAAGTTAACGTAAGGAGGGCTATGCGTGAAGCGTTCATTGAATCCGAAATTAAAATTCTATTTACCGACTTGACAGAAAATCCTAGGAAGTTCTAGTCTTACGTTAAATCAGAAAGTGGATCGAAACATCATATCCAGACACTCTGGGATGATAATGGCATTGAAACAGAGGATGACAAGCGTAAAGCTGAAATACTAAACACCTTTTTCCAAAGCTGTTTCACAGAGGAAGGCCGCACTGCAGTTCCTTTTCTAAATCCTCGCACGAACGAAGAAATGGCTGACATCGAAATAAATGTCCAAGGAATAGAAGAGCAACTTAAAACACTTAACAGCGGAAAGTCCACTGCACCTGACGGGATACCAATTCGATTCTACACAGAGTACGCGAAAGAACTTGCCTCCCTTCTAACAGCCGTGTACCGCAAGTCTCTAGAGGAACGGAAGGTTCCAAATGATTGGAAAAGGGCACAGCTAATTCCAGTTTTCAAGAACGGTCGTTGAGCAGATGCGCAAAACTATAGGCCTATATCTCTGATATCGAATCTGTTGTAGAATTTTAGACACATGTTTTTTACTCGCGTATCATGTCATTTCTGGAAACCCAGAATTTACTCTATAGGAATCAACATGAATTCCGGAAACAGCGATCGTGTGAGACCCAATTCGCTTTATTTGTTCATGAGACCCAGAAAATATTAAATACAGGCTCCCAGGTAGAAGGCATTTTCCTTGACTTCCGGAAGGCGTTCGATACAGTTCCGCACTGTCGCCTGATAAACAAAGTAAGAGCCTACGGAATATCAGACTGGCTGTGTGGCTGGATTGAAGAGTTTTTAGCAACCAGAACACAGCATGTTGTTCTCAATGGAGAGACGTCACCGCGCGCGATTAGCCGAGCGGTCTCAGGCGCTGCAGTCATGGACTGTACATCTGGTCCCGGCGGAGGTTCGAGTCCTCCCTCGGGCATGGGTGTGTGTGTTTGTTCTTAGGATAATTTAGGTTAAGTAGTGTGAAAGCTTAGGCACTGATGACCTTAGCAGTTAAGTCGCATAAGATTTCACACACATTTGAACTTTTTTTTCTTTTTGGTGAGACGTCTACAGACGTTAAAGTAACCTCTGCCATGCCACATAGGAGTGTTATGGGACCATTGCTTTTCACAATATATATAAATGACCTAGTAGATGGTGTCGGAAGTTCCATGCGGCTCTTCGCGGATGATGCTGTAGTATACAGAGAAGTTGCAGCATTAGAAAATTGCAGCGAAGTGCAGGAAGATCTGCAGCGGAGAGGCACTTAGTGCAGGGAGTGGCAGCTGACCCTTTTAAACATCGACAGATGTAATGTATTGCGAATACATAGAAATAAGGATCCTTTATTGTATGATTATATGATAGCTGAACAAACACTGGTAGCAGTTACTTCTGTAAAATATCTGGAAGTATGTGTACGGAACGATTTGAAGTGGAAAGATCATATAAAATTAATTATTGGTAAGGCGGGTGTCAGGTTGAGATTCATTGGGAGAGTCCTTAGAAAATGTAGTCCATCAACAAAGGAGGTGGCTTACAAAACACTCGTTCGACCTTTACTTGAGTATTTCTGATCAGTGTGGGATCCGTACCAGGTCGGGTTGACAGAGGAGATAGAGAAGATCCAAAGAAGAGCGCGCATTTCGTCACAGGGTTATTTGGTAAGCGTGATAGCGTTACGGAAATGTTTAGCAAACTCAAGTGGCAGACTTTGCAAGAGAGGCGCTCTGCATCGCGGTATAGCTTGCTGTCCAGGTTTCGAGAGGGTGCGTTTCTGGATGAAGTATCGAATGTATTGCTTCCCCCTACTTTTACCTCCCGAGGACATCACGAATGTAAAGTTTGAGAGATTAGAGCGCGCACGGAGGCTTTCCGGCAGTCGTTCTCCCCGCGAACCATACGCGACTGGAACAGGATAGGGAGGCAGTGCAGTGGCACGTAAAGTGCCCTCCGCCACACACCGTTGGGTGGCTTGCGAAATATAAATGTAGATGTAGATGTAGATCGACGTTTCGACCCCTCTCCTGGGACCTTTTTTAAGGATTGACTGATTAATATCGCGCTCTCTTATGAAGCAGACTTTTCTAGGCCTTGCGCTACAAAAGTAGGATTATTGGGTAAAATTCTTTTGAATATCATTGATGGATCGTCGTCATTGGTTAGAAGTGGCTTTTGTCCCTACTTATGCTGGAGAGGAGCTATTGGTTAATATTCTCTCTGCTGTTACTGGTGGGCCATCAATACTTGTTAGAAGCGTAACGGGCACAGCAAGGGAGAATGTTTATCCAAAATATTGTAATACGCATAGGTGGCTTCCAGGGAGTTGTTTGTATTACGCGTATGCCACGACCGCCTCTTAACTTCCATTATGGCGGGGAGCCACGATGCCGGAAGCCTATAATCGTTCTCTTTATTGAAGTTACATACGTTTTTAGAAATTACAATCGCTTTTCGGAGTTTTCTTTGATAGATGTTGGTTTCTTTAGCCAGCACAAATACTTTATTGAAATCGTGAAGTTCTGCTACCGCCGATTTCACACTTTGTTTCAGCCGCATATGGTGTTCGTGTTCCTTAATATGTTCTTTAACAGCCCTTCCCGTTTCGCCTACATACACTTCGCCGCAGCCAAACCTCATTCCACAGACGCCTGCAGTGTGGGGGCACTCAGGTGCATCCGTTCTTCGTCGGAAAAAGTCTTTTCAATTCTGACTGAAGAAAGTTGTCTAAATACCATTTTCCTTTAGTATTCTGCTTATTCGGTCAGTGACCCCAGACACAACGTAGTGAGAATACGAGTCCTCATCACATCTGTTAGCTGATACGGAAGGAACGTGGAGAGGGAATGTTGAGCACTGCTTGCTTCTGGACTCGGTAATGGTGCGAAGCGGCGTCTAAATACCTATTCGTGTTAGTACTCTGTGTTCTAGAGTGTTGTCAGATCTTCTATGTACCAACACATCTAGGAATGGAAGAATAACCTCACTCTCAACCTCAAAGTAAAGTAGATCTTGTGGTGAACTACACATGAAGCTCTTCTTCACTTGTGGTCACATAACAGATGTGTCACCCACGTAGCGGGACCATCAGGAAAGCTTCAAAGGAGCATTACTTAATGGCTGTTGTTCAAAATGTTCCATAAAAATGTTAGTTGCTACTGGTGACAAAGATGATCCCGTAACGAGACATCAGCCTGTTCGTAGAATCCACCGTTGTATTTATAATAGTACCATCGAAGACATGAATAATTAAGTCACAAAGATATGGAGCAAGTTGCTCCCTAACGATCTACCTTGTATCTGATACTGGGATATTAGTAAATAACGACGTCATATCAAAACTAACAAGAATTTCACTTGCAGATATCTTCACCTTGCGTATAACTTCTAAAAAAATTTTCGAATTCTTGACAACAGTATTCGTTTTTCCACCTACATGTGTCAGTTTTCCAGATAAATGACTTGCTAAAAAGTAGACTGACGTATTAATCCCATTAACTATAGGTCTCAAACGAACCGGTTCTTTATGTATCTTCGTTAGTCCGTACATTCTGTGTCGTGTCCCACTGACGAGTCCTGAGAGTGAGTGGAAGGAATGCGTGTCAAAGAACTTACTTGGCAGTAGGTCTCATGGTCGTGGGCTGCCTTCTGTGCTCTTGCTCCACTGAAAAGAGGGCTGTAGGGTGAGTCAGAATACAGAACTCGGCTGGGATATCAGTGTACACTGGATGCAATCATAAATCACTACATGAGGATATGTACACTGGAAGCACCCCTGGCACATCCGTTTTATAAACAATTCTGTATACAACGTCTACTAACTGCCTTCTTAGTAGTGTAACTTCTCATAGCTCCCTGAGTCTAAGTCCCAATGTAGCAGAGGCGGATGCACCAGACTAAGTGTTGACTACATGGAAATGAGTCAAAGTCCCCTCGTGGTTATGCAGCACTGCACTACAATCCCACAGCATCATAACTCCAGCTAAACCAAAAAAATGGTTCAAATGGCTCTGAGCACTGTGGGACTTAACTGCTGAAGTCATCAGTCCCCTAGAACTTAGAACTACTTAAACCTAACTAACCTAAGGACATCACACACATCCATGCCCGAGGCAGGATTCGAACCTGCGACCGTATCGGTCGCGCGGTTCCAGGCTGTAGCGCCTAGAACCGCTCGGCCACTCCAGCCAGCTCCAGCTAAACCATATCTGACCGACTGACCAGCTGCTCCATCACTGTCATCACTCCCATCACTGCCATCACTATGGCGGCTAGCCTATTTATAGGCGGTAATGCACCCAGAACCACTTGTCCTACAAGTTTCCAGTACTCTCGAGCATTGTGTGTGTGTGTTACGCGGCAGCACGTGATGCCTACGTGACGAACAGGCCGTATTCCGCTATGTTCGCTGTGTCCAATGGTTGCAGCTTGTTAATAGAGTAAACATTACACATAAGGTACGTCCGGTCACGTCCGCCTCGATGCTAGCAAGAATTTCCAAGCCTACATCTTGCTTGACTTTTAACCCTGTTTTCTATCATTCGCGATATCTGGATGAGACAGGTATACGAGGATTGTAATAGAGCTATTCATTCTGGAGTTTGATATCAGATTTTTCGCTTTCCGAACGACTCTGTTCGTCGGATCATTTTTTAACTTGCGGTACACAGGATCAGCTGACAGGTGTTCCATCTTCTTGTGGTATTCCACAGCGTTCATAACAACTGTGGTATTCCCCTTATCTGGTTTCGTTACAACGATGTTTTTGTTTCTCCAGAGTTCCTTAAGAACTTTCATTTCGTGCACCGAAATGTTGCTTTTGAGTGGTTTTGATTTCCGTGGAATTCTAGCACATTTTTTCTCACGTCTTCGGCCTGCACCTTCGGAAGGCAAAACAAGGATGCTTCGATGTCTCTTATGGTTTCTTCAATGGGAAGTTTCTTTGGCGTAGTCGTGAAATTCAGACCTTTACCTAGAACTGAAACGGCTGCTTCATCGAGTACCTCTGGCTACAGATTCACCACTAGTCGCTTCGGATCGAGAAAAGCGTCTTTCTTATGCACTTTATCCGTTAGTTTGAAAGGGTACAGTACCGCCCGACATTGAAAATAGGTACAAAATACTTCATTATTCTTGTCAGAACAACACATTTTTTGTGTAAAAATAACTCAATTTCAATTAATGCAGCGAAGCCGGATACCAGTGTAGGAAAGAATGACAATTTATTTACTTAATTGATCGCATGTGCACTCCCACAAAGTAAATCCCTACATCCAGTTTGGTGAGATCTGTGAAATGAATGAATGTATGGTCGTCTGCTAACCACAGATAGTGAATGTGAATATATGATCATCTTTGAGTCGATCCTTTGGTGGGACCAAAGACATGAAATTTACCAGAGCTTAGAGCGTCTGAAATGTGGTTGACCAATACGGTGGCAAGGTGCTTCCCCCACCTCGACAGAGGTGCGAGATGACCTACAGAACGGCCATGTTTCAGCACTCTGCCGCTGGATCTTCTGCTGTTAAGACCTGTTTTAGTTGTGCTCAGTAATGACGAAAGAGTGGAGATATGGTATGCATGTGGAATATTTAAGAGTAGTTTGAATTAATAATTTCTCTATCTCAGGAACTTTTGTGGGGAGAATTAAATGTCAGGCAGGTAATATTAAGGGGATTGTAGTAATCTTCGGAAGTGACCAACGGTCACAATGAAACCACGTGTAGCTATAAGCTGAGATACTTCCGTGTGCTTAAGTTAAGCTGAATTACTGGCGTGTGTACAATAAGTTGAAATATTTAAGAAATAGCGTGTGTATCATAAGTTGAAATATTTAAGAAATTACGTGTGCAGGACTTGAAATTAGAGACGAGTACTTCCACGTGGTGAGTACTGTGTGAGTCTCAATCTGTGTATGAGACAAAGGACAAAGAGAAGTACTCGTCCATGGTATCAGTTGAGGACTCGCGTGTGTGCTTAATATTAAACTGCATGATATGATTCCGTGTGACGCTAGATTTAAACTCTGAGAGAGAATCAAGGTGAGTCGGCCGTCTATCCAGCAACGCCACTTGGCTTGCATTGCACAGGAAGACGTGCATTTATCTCCAGAGTTCACAGTAGGAAAGTAGAATTACAAAGTGGGGCAGTGTCGTGTGAAACTGGGATAAATATTGATTGAAGTGGGAAAGCTGAAAGTGATAATGTTGTGACTATTTAGTGTTTAGTATTTCATATTGTTGTGTGGTGTATGTCATGTAATTTGGGTATGTGTGGTTTGCATGGGGGAGTAGCAAGGTAGTTTCAAAAGATTTGTGGGTTATGCTTGTTCCTTCTGTATCGCTCGATCTGGAGGAAAGTTTCGTGATGATTGTGAGAGTCGAAGTGTGAGATATAATAAAAGATCCACCATCCTATCCAGAAAGTGCACTGTAGCGTTAAATAAATTACGAGACCATAATATAGAGATTCACTAATGTAAAGCCAAGCCCACTGGGCGGAATTTCTCATGTGATATTGTTGTAGGTTATAGAATTTGTGTGTTTAGGAATAAATCAGATAGTGAAAAGAAAGAGATTGGTGGCCTTTTTCATTGAATTGTATGTTGTCATAATGTCCCGAATTTATAATGTGTGCGCCATTCATATTCAGTGGGATGGCCACGTGTTAATAAAAGCCGTTAAATAAAAGACAAAAAGAAAATGTGGTATTGCCAGTGCGTAGTGTACAGTCAGAGTTCTGTAAATCACTGATAGTCAGATATGCGTTTCCGTTGCGTATTATTCATACAGGAGGATAATTTGTAACTAAATAGTAAGATACGAGAGTTCATGTTACTCGATAAATTAAGAAAGAATCCACTCGCTTGGCAGACCACACATCTTGCAGGCCTGACTGCTTGATGCCACAGTATGAGCAAGGCAAGTGGGTGCCTCTCATAATTTCGACCCTGCCATAGATATTTTGCTGTTAAGATTTTTTTTTATGGAATGTATTGTGATAGCGCTAAGAAGTAAAATTTTTTCTGTTTGCAATTTCTTTCTGGGTTGGTGAGGATCTTTTATTTTTTTTATGTAATTAATTGCTATATCGTCCAAGGCTGGAAGATCGTGGTATATTTTTTTTTGCGTAATGTCCGTAGTAATTAGGTCGTAGTCGAAAAGTGTAGTCACCATGGAGAATAGTGATTCTAGGGCGAACGTAGCAGTGCAGCAGGAAGTAGCTGTTGACCATGGGTTAACGAGCGAGAAAGACAAACACTCGAAAGGGGTTGAATTGTTCGGTGGACCGCTGCGAGGTGATCCTTTATGCGGCGGGCTTTGTCCACAAACGCGGGCTTTTCCCGACGACGCGGGCTCGGGACTAGGTCAGGTATTCAGTGAAAGTGAAGCTACCCTTAGCGAAGCTACCGTTTCTCAGGCAAACGAGGTGAGCGCGTCGACGGTAGCAAATGACAGTGTGCTACTGCAGTTTTTACAGAGGATGGACGAAAGATAAGAAGCTATGAATACAGATAATAAGGAGAGAGATAGGGAGAATAAGGAAAGATCTGCGACTCATAGTTGAAGATCAGCTGCAAGGCGACGTAGTTCCCCGTCGGCCGCTCCGTGGCGCTGCAGGCGGGCGTAGTTCGTGGTTCGGCCGCTAGATGCCGGGACTGCGCTCATTGTCTCGAAGTTGCGTCGCTCGCCGTGGTGTCGTGTGAAATCACCTCGCGGATCGAAGCTCTTTGGTGCGACTGCTACGTGGCTCTGCGTGACATCACTCACTAATTGCGCCGCCACAATACGTTATCGTCAGCATACCAGTTTCTGGGTCCACACGAAACCGTCCGATTTTCACCGTTCAAAAGGCAATTTCGGTCAACATGTTACCACAAAACACCTTTCTGACGACTTGTATGACGAAATCTTTGCTCGTCTCACTATTTTACTGTTCACACGTGTCTTTCTTTAGCGTCCACTTTTCACAGTTTTTCGCGCGAATTTTCGCATTTGCACTTTGCAACACAGTTTATTGACGCTATTGCTCTATTTAATATGGCCAGAAAAACAGTTTAGTCACAATCGGAAGATATTATTACTTCGTATTCTTCAAAAAATACACTGTTCCTTATCGCGATTTTAACGTTCATGCACTGTCCCGATTCCACATTGAAAAATTAGTACGACTCGTCCGAAAATTGCACTTGTCCTTTCACGGTAAGCCAAGGGTGTAACACGCCCTTTTTATTTATCCGCTCGTTCGGGATCAAAATAGCAGCCCAAAATTAGATAATTGATTAATGTGACCGTGTACCTAATGGGCTGGCAATCGGATTGGACTGCTCAGGGGATGTTACATTCCGTATTGTCCTTCGCAAATACTGTAATAAGTACTGTTTAGTGGTAAGGAGGACACAACACAGTTTCACAAACAAGATCTATATTCCTAGCAAAAGCACAAAATAAGGAGACAGCCACTGCCTTCGTCAATACACTGTTAATGACGGCTAATCTCAGCACAGGTTTCTTTAGTTATTCTTAATCGTCACACGCAACATCCAATCACTGTAATCCAAGTAATGCCGGCGCGGTAGACGCGGGAGTTCAATAACGGCACTAAAATCACTGAAATCACTCTGTAATTAAACTTTCTCACTTTTCCGTATAATACTAACACAAGGGGGTTAAACCGCGGCGATGGCCACTCCCTTTGTCGATAATTTACATTAATTCAACTGCTGGCTTCTGCACAGCTCTGCCCGCCTCGCGGGAACCTACCACACCCTGACTCCGCACTCTCCACTCTGCTCTCCGCCCAGTTCTTCCCGCCTCGCGGGAATCTACCCAAGCCGCACTCGGCACTCCGGTGAATCCCCCCTAGCTCTCGCGCCCTGCACACACTACTCGATAGTTGCCCTGTCGACCTGTGTGAGCGCAAACTTAGCAGTAAGGGCCTGCGGACCCCTTACAATGTGCACTCCCACAAAGTAAATCCCTACATCCAGTTTGGTGAGATCTTTGAAATGAATGAATGTATGGTCGTCTGCTAACCACAGATAGTGAATGTGAATATATGATCATCTTTGAGTCGATCCTTTGGTGGGACCAAAGACATGAAATTTACCAGAGCTTAGAGCGTCTGAAATGTGGTTGACCAATACGGTGGCAAGGTGCTTCCCCCACCTCGACAGAGGTGCGAGATGACCTACAGAACGGCCATGTTTCAGCACTCTGCCGCTGGATCTTCTGCTGTTAAGACCTGTTTTAGTTGTGCTCAGTAATGACGAAAGAGTGGAGATATGGTATGCATGTGGAATATTTAAGAGTAGTTTGAATTAATAATTTCTCTATCTCAGGAACTTTTGTGGGGAGAATTAAATGTCAGGCAGGTAATATTAAGGGGATTGTAGTAATCTTCGGAAGTGACCAACGGTCACAATGAAACCACGTGTAGCTATAAGTTGAGATACTTCCGTGTGCTTAAGTTAAGCTGAATTACTGGCGTGTGTACAATAAGTTGAAATATTTAAGAAATAGCGTGTGTATCATAAGTTGAAATATTTAAGAAATTACGTGTGCAGGACTTGAAATTAGAGACGAGTACTTCCACGTGGTGAGTACTGTGTGAGTCTCAATCTGTGTATGAGACAAAGGACAAAGAGAAGTACTCGTCCATGGTATCAGTTGAGGACTCGCGTGTGTGCTTAATATTAAACTGCATGATATGATTCCGTGTGACGCTAGATTTAAACTCTGAGAGAGAATCAAGGTGAGTCGGCCGTCTATCCAGCAACGCCACTTGGCTTGCATTGCACAGGAAGACGTGCATTTATCTCCAGAGTTCACAGTAGGAAAGTAGAATTACAAAGTGGGGCAGTGTCGTGTGAAACTGGGATAAATATTGATTGAAGTGGGAAAGCTGAAAGTGATAATGTTGTGACTATTTAGTGTTTAGTATTTCATATTGTTGTGTGGTGTATGTCATGTAATTTGGGTATGTGTGGTTTGCATGGGGGAGTAGCAAGGTAGTTTCAAAAGATTTGTGGGTTATGCTTGTTCCTTCTGTATCGCTCGATCTGGAGGAAAGTTTCGTGATGATTGTGAGAGTCGAAGTGTGAGATATAATAAAAGATCCACCATCCTATCCAGAAAGTGCACTGTAGCGTTAAATAAATTACGAGACCATAATATAGAGATTCACTAATGTAAAGCCATGCCCACTGGGCGGAATTTCTCATGTGATATTGTTGTAGGTTATAGAATTTGTGTGTTTAGGAATAAATCAGATAGTGAAAAGAAAGAGATTGGTGGCCTTTTTCATTGAATTGTATGTTGTCATAATGTCCCGAATTTATAATGTGTGCGCCATTCATATTCAGTGGGATGGCCACGTGTTAATAAAAGCCGTTAAATAAAAGACAAAAAGAAAATGTGGTATTGCCAGTGCGTAGTGTACAGTCAGAGTTCTGTAAATCACTGATAGTCAGATATGCGTTTCCGTTGCGTATTATTCATACAGGAGGATAATTTGTAACTAAATAGTAAGATACGAGAGTTCATGTTACTCGATAAATTAAGAAAGAATCCACTCGCTTGGCAGACCACACATCTTGCAGGCCTGACTGCTTGATGCCACAGTATGAGTAAGGCAAGTGGGTGCCTCTCAAGTTTCCCGAACTTCTCTTTATGTTTAGTAGCAATGAATTCAGAAAATCTTGCTCAGTGATAAAACATTGTTCCGTCCACTTCATCCCAGTCTTGAGTTGAGAGTTGTCGCTAGTGAAAAATGCAAAGCTAACATATTTAAAGTGTCTGGGTATTTGCTGGATTCATTCACGAAGAAGTGCTTGGCTCATCCTTTAGTAGATCCTCCTGACATTCACTGTCTGCACAGGCTGAATGAATCTGGCGAATTTGGGAATACCATCATCATAACGACACCGAGAAAGAAAAGCCTGATTACTCAATAATTTACCTCTTCTTCTGTGCAGGTTCTCCAGTCTTCTGAAAGTGTTATAAACCTCTTCCCCATACAAGCGTTTCATGTAGGTTTGCAGGCTTTTGCGGTAATTGACACTGGAGGTAAAATCTGGATTTTTAAGCCGCGTCATATTTCTTATAAAGGATCGGCGTTTCGACCCCTCTGCTGGGATCTTCTTTAGGACGTTGTGGTGTCCATTGTTGACTAACGCTGTCAGAGTCTAGTCCCGCGTTCTCTTATAAAAGGGAGTTTTGTGTTGTGCTGGAGTAATGGGATTATTGGATAAAATTCTTGTGTCAGCCATTGGTGGGCCGCCGTCGTTGGTTCGAAAGTGATTTTTCCTACGCTTATGCTAGAGAAGAGTATTGATTAAAATTTCTTCTGCCGCTATTGCTGGGCCTTCAACATTGGCTAGAAGTGAAACGGGCAGAGCAAGAGAGGGGAAATGTTAATCCAAAATACTGTTGTCCGTAGAGGTGGCTTCCAGGCCATTGTTTGTATTTCTCGCACGCCGCAGCCGCGTATTGACTTTCTTGTTGGCGGGTAGCTACGATGCCGAAAGCCTATAACCGTCTTCTTTATTGAAGTTACATGCGTTCTTAGAAATCTCAATCGCTTTTGGGAGCTTTCTTCTATAAATGTTGAATTACTTAGCCAGCACACGTTCCTTATTGAATTCGATGTCAAGGTCACAGCTTTCGTGATGTTCCGCTTCCGCCTATTTCACATTTTGTTTTAGCAGCGTTTTCGTGCTCCTTAATACGTTCTTTATCGGTCCTTCCCATTTCGCCTATATACATTTTATCGCAGCCACACGTCATTTTGTAGACGCGCATAGTGTGGAGGCAATCTTCCCTCGACTCACACGCAATTTTAACAACAGAAATTAAGGAGACATTACTGAATGCATATTTATCAAGAGCTGTATGGAAACGAATATGGGAATCGTGCTAACTTATGAATATGGGCATTAAGACAAGATACTCCAGATGTGTCATGTACCTTGTTTACTGGTGAAGTCACCTTTACCTATCGTAGGCAGGTAAACAGCCGAAACATGCACTACTGGTCTGTTGATAGCCCCCTTTGGCTTCGTCAGGTGGAACGTCAGCGTCTATGTAGCGTAAACGTGTGCAGTGGGATAGCCCGTGTTTCATAGACTGAACACTGTATGCGGACTGTATCGCAGCCTCCTAACAGACCATCTTCCACTGATGCTAGAAGACGTTTCTCTGCAGACTAGGAGGAACCTACGATACCAACGTGATGCCTGTCCAGCTCATAGTGCACGAAGTACTACAGCATGTCTTCATGAATTATTTGCAAATGGTTGGATGGCATACACCGAACCAGTAACTTGGGGGCCCGTTCCCAAGACTTGACTCCTGTAGACTTTTTTCTGTGGGGAAATTTGAAAGACGCTGTCCACAGGGACATACCAGCTACACCCGATCATATGCAACAATGTGCTATTGCAGTCTGCTCGGACATCTCCTCTGAAATGCTAGCAGACTGGAAGCGTGTGTTGCCGCTGCCCGTGATCATTTTGAACACAACATGTGATGGTCAGTTGTCTCGTTACTGGTCAGAATCGGCAAAATTAGTATACGCACTGGTACTGCTTTTTAGTGTGTACTACCAAGGGTATTGTACAATTGTCGGCGTGGGAATTTTTCAAAATACGATGTATCTCAAACGACGCGCACTAGAATCCTACAACAGACACCATTAATACTCTAATTCACCGTACTTTTTCTTTTTTAGTATGAATAGGCATTGTTCCATTTATAAAGTAATGTTTGCACAAGAAATACACCCCTGAGCATTATTACAATCTGTTGATTCGCTAACAATACGAGACCCTGACTACAAATCCATTCTGTGAAAACCTCACATCAATAGTACTTCCCGTTTTCGAATATTTGAGGTGGAACTCTTAGGTGATTCACCCTACGTACTGACAAAATTCTCTTGGGCTTCCAGCAGCGTCAAGTTGTTTAAAATCTGCGAACTTTCGGCCGGGTACTCATCGGCCGTCGTCAAGTGGTGACTATCGTGTGGTTGTTGGTGCCGTCCTTATATACCCGCACTACCGTGGGTGAAATAACTGGTGCTCGCTCCAGCACCATGTAAGTATCAGTTGCGCTCCTGCCGCTCACGCTTCAGCCGTCCATTGGCCGAGTTCTAAACTGCCATCGTCTTTATTGAAGATGTTGTCACAAATTTTTATCTCGATAGCTTGTTTTATGACGCTATTCCATGTGATGACTCATGTCTCGTTGAATGTAGTATTTATTTATTTATTTCTCAAGAAAAGACCTGCTGCGTGTTATTATTTATAGGGTCTTACCATCTTTTGTTGAAATTTTTACAAAAGTATAAAGTAAAAAAGTAATATAGAAACAGCCCGCCCGGTGGGCCGTGCTGTCTAACGCACGGCTTTCCGGGCAGGAAGGAGCACCTGATCCCCGGCACAAATCCGCCCGGCGGATTTGTGTCGAGGTCCGGTGAACCGGCCACCCTGTGGATGGATTTTAGGCGGTTTTTCATCTGCCTCGGCGAATGCGGGCTGGTTCCCCTTATTCCGCCTCAGTTACACTATGTCGGCAATTGCTGCGCAAACAAGTTCTCCACTTACGCGTACACTACCATTACTCTACCACGCAAACATAGGGGTTACACTCGTCTGGTGTGAGACGTTCCCTGGGGGGTCCACCGGGGGCCGAACCGCACAATAACTCTGAGTTCGGTGTGGGGCAGCAGAGGGGTGAAGTGGACTGCGGTAGTCGTCGTGGGGTTGTGGACCACTGCGGCTGCGGCGTGGACGGAGCCTCTCCGTCGTTTCTAGGTCCCCAGTTAACATACAATACAATACAATATAGAAACATCAAAAATGTTTTGCATCACCCCAGTTCCCAGAACTCCTGAAGATAGACCTTCACTGTGGATATTGCATTACAGACACAGTCCCTTTGACTGTTCAGAGATGCCACTAAACCTGTCCAAAGATGTAAACAACCATGCATGAGCAGCGCCTATTACACGGAGGCGATCCGACAGCCGATCAGTTCCAGTCACTCCATAAGGCAGGAGGTACACGGCTCGTGTCGTCTGCAGTTCAACCATGCCCAGACGGTCAATACCGCGCGGTTCGATCGCATCTGCATTGTTACTTTGTGCTAGGAAGGGCTCTCAACAAGGGAAGTGTCCAGGCGTCTCGGAGTGAACCAAAGCGACGTTGTTCGGACATGGAGGAGATACAGAGAGGCAGGAACTGTCGATGACATGCCTCGCTCAGGCCGCCCAAGGGCTACTACTGCAGTGGATGACCGCTACCTACGATTATGGCTCGGAGGAACCGTGACAGCAACGCCACCACATTGAATAATGCTTTTCGTGCAGCCACAGGACGTCATGTTACGACTAAAACTGTGCGCAATAGGCTGCATGATACGCAACGTCACTCCCGACGTCCATGGCGAGGTCCATCTTTGCAACCACGACATCATGCAGCGCGGTACAGATGGGCCCAACAACATGCCGAATGGACAGCTCAGGATTGGCATCACGTTCTCTTCACCGATCAGTGTCCCATATGACTTCAACCAGACAATCGTCGGAAACGTGTTTGCAAGCAACCCGGTCAGGCTGACCGCCTTAGACACACTGTCCAATGAATTCAGCAAAGTGGAGGTTCCTTGCTATTTTGGGGTGGCTTTATGTGGGGCCGACGTACGCCGCTGGTGGTCATAGAAGGCACTGTAACGGTTGTACGATACGTGAATGCCATCCTCCTACCGATAGTGCAACCATATCGGTAGCATATTGGCGAGGCATTCGTCTTCATAGACGACAATTCGCGCCCCTATCGGGCACTCTTGCGAATGATTTCCCTCGGGATAACGACGTCACTCGACTAGAGTGGCCAGCATGTTCTCCAGAGGAATCTACGCCGAATTGCCCTTGAGGAGTTGAACAATCTGAACCAAAAGTGCCTTAATGAACTTGTGGATAGTATGCCACGACGAATACAGGCATGCATCAATGCAAGAGGGCATGCTACTGGGTATTAGAGGTACCGGTGTGTACAGCAATCTGTACCACCACCTCTGGAGATCTCGCTGTATGATGGTACAACATGCAATGTGTGGTTTTCAGTGTTTATGTTTATATTGATCTCAATTCCAATTTTCTGTACAGGTTCCGGAACTCTCGGAACCGAGGTGATACGAAACTTTTTTTGATGTCTGTATATACAGGGTGATCAATTGATAGTGACCGGGCCAAATATCTCACGAAATAAGCATCAAACGAAAAAACTACAAAGAACGAAACTCGTTTAGCTTGAAGGGGGAAACCAGATGGCGCTATGGTTGGCCCGCTAGATGGCGAAGGTGGAAACCAGATGGCGCTATGGTTGGCCCGCTAGATGGCGCTGCCATAGGTCAAACGGATATCAACTGCGTCTTTTTAAAATAGGAACCCCCATTTTTTATTACATATTCGTGTAGTACGTAAAGAAATATGAATGTTTTAGTTGGACCACATCAAACTCATGTGGCCTGCCGGTGCGACTGAAGTCTGTCGTACAGCTGCCTCTCCTGTACCTCTGCCAGAATATTAAAGAGGCATATTGATCCGTATGTCTTAGGATCAGTCGGGTCTTTCTCCTCCACGTTTTTGATTATAATTGCATTTGCTGTCTTCGATATATTCGATATTCGTCCTTCTCGTAGAGCGTCATTCAGTAAGTCTGTCAGTTATGATACGATAAGTGGACCAGCTTGTTTCATGGTTTCGGGGTAGATGCCATCGGGGCCCGGAACCTTTTTCTTCATTATTTTTTGTGTTGGCAGTGCAACTTCCGCACGAGCAAAGGGGTGGTGATACCTTCGTTTTCGTATCTGTCATGAAGTAGCCTGCGAAGGTCGATGTGAAGTTGGTTGTCCTGTGTGTGGTTATCGTTAGGAAGTCGTTTGTTGACGAGGTAGTGTGCTATGCATCTCCAGCCTCTTGTGGTAGTACCATCCGGCCTCTTCAGTCTTTGTAATACTGTAGGACTCTTTACACGCTCAGTCTGCAGTTTAAACGGCTCCCCCTAGAGGTTGTTCATTAAGTTTGTCCTAACATATGTGTCCTAACATATGATGATCTCTCCATTGGCAAAAGATTCCGGAATAGTCCCCCATTCGGATCTCCGGGAGGGGACTGCAAAGGGAGAGGTTACCATGAGAAAAAGATTGAATAATCAACGAAAGGATAACGTTCTACGAGTCGGGGCGTGGAATGTCAGAAGCTTGAACGTGGTAGGGAAACTAGAAAATCTGAAAAGGGAAATGCAAAGGCTCAATCTAGATATAGTAGGGGTCAGTGAAGTGAAGTGGAAGGAAGACAAGGATTTCTGGTCAGATGAGTATCGGGTAATATCAACAGCAGCAGAAAATGGTATAACAGGTGTAGGATTCGTTATGAATAGGAAGGTAGGGCAGAGGGTGTGTTACTCTGAACAGTTCAGTGACCGGGTTCTTCTAATCAGAATCGACAGCAGACCAACACCGACAACGATAGTTCAGGTATACATACCGACATCGCAAGCTGAAGATGAACAGAGAGAGAAAGTGTATGAGGATATTGAAAGAGTAATGCAGTATGTAAAGGGGGACGAAAATCTAATAGTCATGGGCGACTGGAATGCAGTTGTAGGGGAAGGAGTAGAAGAAAAGGTTACAGGACAAGGAATGAAAGAGGAGAAAGGCTAATTGAGTTCTGTAACAAGTTTCAGCTAGTAATAGCGAATACCCTGTTCAAGAATCACAAGAGGAGGAGGTATACTTGGAAAAGGCCGGGAGATACGGGAAGATTTCAATTAGATTACATCATGGTCAGACAGAGATTCCGAAATCAGATACTGGATTGTAAGGCGTACCCAGGAGCAGATATAGACTCAGATCACAATATAGTAGTGATGATGAGTAGGCTGAAGTTCAAGACATTAGTCAGGAAGAGTCAATACGCAAAGAAGTGGGATACGCAAGTACTAAGGAATGACGAGATACGTTTGAAGTTCTCTAACGTTATAGATACAGCAATAAGGAATAGCGCAGTAGGCAGTACAGTTGAAGAGGAATGGAAATCTCTAAAAAGGGCCATCACAGAAGTTGGGAAGGAAAACATAGGTACAAAGAAGGTAGCTGCGAAGAAACCATGGGTAACAGAAGAAATACTTCTGTTGATTGATGAAAGGAGGAAGTACAAACATGTTCCGGGAAAATCGGGAATACAGAAATTCAAGTCGCTGAGGAATGAAATAAATAGGAAGTGCAGGGAAGCTAAGACGAAATGGCTGCAGGAAAAATGTGAAGACATCGAAAAAGATATGATTGTCGGAAGGACAGACTCAGCATACAGGAAAGTCAAAACAACCTTTGGTGACATTGAAAGCAACGGTGGTAACATTAAGAGTGCAACGGGAATTCCACTGTTAAATGCAGAGGAGCGAGCAGATAGGTGGAAAGAATACATTGAAAGCCTCTATGAGGGTGAAGATGTGATAGAAGAAGAAACAGGAGTCGATTTAGAAGAGATAGGGGATCCAGTATTAGAATCGGAATTTAAAAGGGCTTTGGAGGACTTACGGTCAAATAAAGCAGAAAGTATAGATAGCATTCCATCAGAATTTCTAAAATCATCGGGAGCCGTGGCAACAAAACGACTATTCACGTTGGTGTGTAGAATATATGAGTCTGGCGACATACCATCTGACTTTCGGAAAAGCATCATCCACACAATTACGAAGACGGCAAGAGCTGACAAGTGCGAGAATTATCGCACAATCAGCTTAACAGCTCGTGCATCGAAGCTGCTTACAAGAATAATATACAGAAGAATGGAAAAGAAAATTGAGAATGCGCTAGGTGACGATCAGTTTGGCTTTAGGAAAAGTAAAGAGACGAGAGAGGCAATTCTGACGTTACGGCTAATAGTGGAAGCAAGGCTAAAGAAAAATCAAGACACTTTCATAGGATTTGTCGACCTGGAAAAAGCGTTCGACAATATAAAATGGTGCAAACTGTTCGAGATTCTGAAAAAGTAGGGGTAAGCTATAGGGAGAGACGGGTCATATACAATATGAACAACAACCAAGAGGGAATAATAAGAGTGGGCGATCAAGAACGAAGTGCTCGTATTAAGAAGGGTATAAGACAAGGCTGTAGCCTTTCGCCCCTACTCTTCAATCTGTACATCGAGGAAGCAATGATGGAAATAAAAGAAAGGTTCAGGAGTGAAATTAAAATACAAGGTGAAAGGATACCAATGATACGATTCGCTGATGACATTGCTATCCTGAGTGAAAGTGAAGAAGAATTAAATGATCTGCTGAATGGAATGAACAGTCTAATGAGTACACAGTATGGTTTGAGAGTAAATCGGAGAAAGACGAAGGTAATGAGAAGTAGTAGAAATGAGAACAGCAAGAAACTTAACATCAGGATTGATGGTCACGAAGTCAATGAAGTTAAGGAATTCTGCTACCTAGGCAGTAAAATAACCAATGACGGACGGAGCAAGGAGGACATCAAAAGCAGACTCGCTATGGCAAAAAAGGCATTTCTGGCCAAGAGAAGTCTACTAATATCAAATACCGGCCTTAATTTGAGGAAGAAATTTCTGAGGATGTACGTCTGGAGTACAGCATTGTATGGTAGTGAAACATGGACTGTGGGAAATCGGAACAGAAGAGAATCGAAGCATTTGAGATGTGGTGCTATAGACGAATGTTGAAAATTAGGTGGACTGATAAGGTAAGGAATGAGGAGGTTCTACGCAGAATCGGAGAGGAAAGGAATATGTGGAAAACACTGATAAGGAGAAGGGACAGGATGATAGGACACCTGCTAAGACATGAGGGAATGACTTCCATGGTACTAGAGGGAGCTGTAGAGGGCAAAAACTGTAGAGGAAGACAGAGATTGCAATACGTCAAGCAAATAATTGAGGACGTAGGTTGCAAGTGCTACTCTGAGATGAAGAGGTTAGCACAGGAAAGGAATTCGTGGCGGGCCGCATCAAACCAGTCAGTAGACTGATGACCAAAAAAAAAAAAAAAATGTGTCCCAGTGGTCTTTCCCGGTCTTATATAGTTCGTCTTTGTATTGTGTTTTAGCGTCACGATAATGTTGAAGTCTAATTTCTCTTTTCTGTGCTGTCTTTGATTTTTGGTAATACCGTCGTTTATCATGAGTGTCTCTTCTTAGTCTTGTTAATAGTGCTGACCATGGTGCCCTTTGTTTGGGTGCGTCGCGTGCTGTAGGTATTGCTGCAGCTTGTGCTGTCTGTAAGACGTCTGTAAGAACACGAGCTCTCTAATATATGCCTCATTGGGTGACACATAGAGGACATTCTTCAGTCACTTGCTTTAGTTTTTGATAGTTCGCTTTGCTTAGTAGCAACCTTGGGTGTTGTATTGTGACTGTGTCTGTGTTTGCTTTATAGTACATAATTATTACGTTATGATAACTGAGTATTCTCTTATCGAGCACCTGCCAGTTCTCTACCTGCATTTATGATGAGCTGTTTGCGAGAGAAATGTCTATGTTTCTGCCTAGTCCACTATTTTCGTGGTAAGTTGGCGGCTGGCCTAATTTGTTTAAAACGTTAAGATTACATTCGTTTATAACGTCATTACGAGGGTTGTCCAGAAAGTAAGTTCTGACCGCTCGAGAAATGAAACCACTGGGAAAATCCGGTAAAGGTTTGCACAGATGTGTTGGGCAGTGTCTCTAGTATGCTCGTCGATCGTTTCGCGCCGCTCTTTTCAGTTTTGAGTGAACAGTGAGCACGTAGAGCTGCGTAGGGAATAGCGTCTCCCGCCAAGTATGAGGGCTTTGTTAGAGATTTCGCCTGTGTCATGCAGCCCACATAACACAACTATCGAGCAGTTCCTTCTTCGTGCCAATTCTCGACCGCACACTGAAGGGGCAATGAAGACGCTCCTGCAGCCTTTCCGATGACAAGTGTTTGATCACCCACAATACAATCCATAATTGGCTTCACCTGAGTCTCATCTCTGCTCACAAGAACCGCTGGCTATGAAGACAAATTTTTTCCACAGACAACAAGCTGCAAACCAGTGCAGATAACTGGCCGAAAGCACAGGCGGCTGCTTTCTAGAAAGTGTACCTAACTGTTGCAAATAAAACGTTTCTGGTTTTCAATGTGGTTTCCATTTCGCGACCGATCGTAACTTACTTTCTGGACAAACCCTCGTATTTGTCCTCTGGCGTCCATTCTGTCAGATTGCCAGAGAGCTGACCTGGCATTTATATCTGTTAAGAAAAGTAGTCGTCTGCCATTTGCAAATCAAGCACCATGTTTCACTGCCTGAAGTTATTTCAACTGTAACCGTATTTTGTGTGCATAATTACCTTATTTGTGTTACTGTAATGTTATTGTTTACTATAATGATTGCAGCCTTGGCCTTTTTCATGCCCTGTGATTTGCATATACTGCCTCTGAGGGCCTTGAATTCTTCCATCTCTTGTGTACGGTTCTTGTAGACACAGCATGTCAGCGCATACCTCGTTCACAGCCTACCAAGCTCTGCGGTCACCGTCGTGCTCCCCATACAGTTTCGCTGCAGAACTTTATACTGTAAAAATTTAGTAAAAACAAAGAACTTAGGCTCGCTCTGGGCGTAATCGAGATACGCGCGTTCATACGCCCTTACCAGATCCTTTTAGACATTGTCAAGCTTAAGGTCTTCATTCCTTCGTTCGCGTGATTTATGTAAAAGATTACAGAGTTCGACTTTATCTGTTGGTAGGTTTTCGGTTCGTGGAATAGTGTCGTCCAATGGGTGATTCAGTCTTGTTGCCAGTCTTAGTGCAGCTTTGAAAACTTCTTGCTTTTCCAGTCGACTTAGGCGCAAGTTCGATGTCATCGTAGTCTGTTTTGTTCCTTATTTCAGGTTTTTGTTACTGTTTGATGTACTGGGTCGTGGTGTTTGTCTCTTGATGTAGTTTCCGGTTTTGGGTGATATAATGTCTCGTCAGTTGAAGATTGTTATGATTTCAGCGTGACCTTTTGTGCGTCCATGTCCTTTTTAGCATCCATATGGTGTGTGGTCACTTTTTGTTGTTTGAAGTTTTCTGTTTGCGTTTGTTTCTCATTGAAAACTGCTTCTTGCATCTGAGTTGTCTTTTCGTGCGTATTTCCACCGTAAACGAAACGTATAGCTCGCATGTTGGTTTAAATTTTTGTGTGTCATATTCATACTTTTCAGGAGTTGTTGTTTCATTATATGGTACGAATGCAGTACCATGTCCGTTTTCTAGCGTATGCTGTGCTACCGCTGGCTCCTCAGGGTACCGAAAGCGAAAACATCTCTCGTGTTCCACACTGCGCTGTTTAATAGTACGCACAGTCTGTCCGACATAAAACTGTCCAGACTAACTCGGTGTTTTATGTAGTACTAGTGTTCTAAGGGCTACATCGTCTTCCACAGGTCTTACGAGATGTCGAATTTTTTCTGGAGTTCAGAAGAGCGATTCGATTTTATGCCTCTTTAGTAGCCATCTAGTCTTTCCTGTCACTGAGACAAAGAACGGCAAAAACGTAAGCTTCTTGAAGTCCTCCTCGGGGGCCTTCTGCTTACGTGTCTTGGAAAAGATTGCTTGTAAAATCTGGGGGTTGAATGCTTTCCGTAAGTGGCTCATTTCCTTCGGCAGATTTTTAGCGTTTGTGACGGCTTCGGCTCGATGCACCAAGGTCCTCAGAACAGAACGTTTCTGAGACGGGTGTTGGTAATTGGCAGGCATGCAGATATCGGTCAATTTGGGTGGGCTTCCATGGAACACTGTGGCTGAAACACCCATTTGCTTTACGGCGGTTGTGGACATTAGAGAACGGCAAGGCCTCATCTGTCTCAGGTACAGATGAGCACAGCTTGGAGCCATCGTGAACATGATGTTTTCATGGATGTTGTTGACGTGGCGCATGAATACTCACAGCTTTTCACATCCGTGAGACCAGACTAGGAACGTCTTGTCATCGTAACGATAAAAGCAATTACGCTTTGCAGGATTGCTATTACTGTAGCTAATGAGCTTCCCATCGGTGACGCCGTCCGTCTGGTAAAATATTCTCCATCACACAAAAAATACGGTGGCGTCAGAGTGTGTTCACATAAATCCACAACAGTGTCGCATATAACTGGGAGAGCAATTCTATAGAATCCTTTATGGGGAAGCGCGTGGATGACACCACCATGACATCTGTGACAGCACCTTCAATAAAGAAGGTGGCTTGCAGCTGAGCACAGGTTGAAAAGGGCGCGCGATGAAACATTAACGTAATCGCGGTGGAGCGAGCACCAGTGACGTCACAGAAGGCAGTGCGGGTTGTGTAAGGACGGGAGCAGCAATCGTAGCACTCGGCCGAAAGATTGTGGATTTTAAACCATTTGACGTTGTAACGTATTACTATCTTTACGACGTTTCACATCGCACCATATACGTTATCTTGCATTTCTAGCTGCTTCTCTCACACAAATAATGATAGAAATTCAGAAATTCAGGGTCGCCACCAGCCCAAGCCCTTCCTGACCATTTAGGAAAAAAAAACAGAGCTGGAAAATTATTAGTTAAATTACTTTAATAATTTAATTACAAATAAGCAAATTTCTTTAAGTAGCCAGATAAATAGCACTCCAAGTCGTGCATAAAGCAATTCGATTAATTCAGGATTGGAAATCGGAGTAAGTGGGTAAGATCAACACCACAGAATTTATCTTTGACGTAGATTATTTATTGTATCTAAGTATTTGGTTGCACATCCTAACTACACATAACTGGTGCCTGACTAGAAATACTTAAGTAAGAATTACGTGAGAATGTAACAGAGCACAATTTAACTGCAGCGAGAAGACACACAGAAAAGAGGAGTGGTGACAATGATACTATCATCTCTTTCAACATAAAAATATCTCAGTGAGATTTGCATTACGATTCTACTCATGCTCTATTCTGGGCAGAGGTTTAACCAATGCACTAGGTTGTGCAATAATTATTCAACATACTAACTGCGTCTGCTGCTTGCAAACGGCCGACCTAGAGCACGTAGTGCATTCCGAATCAAACTGTTGTGCTGCTTTGTAGAAAGCCCACGAAAGAACAGATATTCTTGCAGAAATTATAGCTCATTAAACAAGCAAACTGTTAAAATAAAGCCTATTGCGGTTCCATGGTGGACCAGATGGGTCATTGATTACCAAACACCTGGCACAAAATCGACACACAATGACAAAAGTAACTTCCACAAAATATAAGATTAAAAATCATTAAAAATAGTACTCGCTTCGACACAGTATTACACTCACGTACGGTTGAAGTGATCGTAACCAGCTTTTCCTGATCAGATTTACCGTTTGAAATTCTAATTCATCGTTGTTCATGTTGTATTGGCAGAAGAGCCAACACCGTGTTACTAGAGGAGACCGAAATGCACGCGTTTTAGCTCAGGCAGGCTGGCGTGAGGGGGGAAGAACTTTACTGACGTGAGGTTTGGAACATCACAAGGAATTATAATTCAGAAAGCGGACGTAATTAGTTGGATACTTAATTTTAATCCATTAATGATGAATATCGCTCTTGACGGTAGATGATTCACGATACTATCTGTTCAGAATAGTAACTGAATATGGCGCCTTGCTAGGTCGTAGCGAATGACGTAGCTGACGGCTATGCTAAACTGTCGTCTCGGCAAATGAGAGCAAATGTAGACAGTGAACCATCGCTAGCAAAGTCGGCTGTACAACTGGGGCGAGTGCTAGGAAGTCTCTCGACTAGACCTGCCATGTGGCGGCGCTCGGTCTGCAATCACTGATAGTGGCGGCACGCGGGTCCGACGTATACTAACAGACCGCGGCCGATTTAAAGGCTACAACCTAGTAAGTGTGGTGTCTGGCGGTGACACCACAGTTCAAAATGAACAAAGTAGCTTCCACATTTTTAACTCAAACACCCAAAAATCGCCTATTTAAAGCACTATAATTATGGCACATTCGAAAAAATAACTCGCTTCACACGCTTCAGTTAAGCTGGAGTTCTTAAGTATTTCAATAGTTAAACATAACGAAGTCCTAACTCAACCTGCTTCCTATCACCTGAAACCCCCCTTAAGAGCTACGATCCGTACTCACCAAGCGTTCACCGAAGAGTGCCGCTTTCTGTTTCGAGATTACCTACCTTCCCGTGCAGCGGAAGCTACCAGAGGGGTAGCCCTCCGACACCAACCTTACACACAAAAACAGCCTTCGACACAGCCTTCGACTAAGATGGGTAAACCTCTCTGTTCAGCCGGCCGAAGTGGCCGTGCGGTTAAAGGCGCTGCAGTCTGGAACCGCAAGACCGCTACGGTCGCAGGTTCGAATCCTGCCTCGGGCATGGATGTTTGTGATGTCCTTAGGTTAGTTAGGTTTAACTAGTTCTAAGTTCTAGGGGACTAATAACCTCAGCAGTTGAGTCCCATAGTGCTCAGAGCCATTTGAACCTCTCTGTTCAGGTATTGGAAACGTAAGCTGGTCATCCTGTGCTCTCCTTCGAACGAGAAGCATCATCTGCTCCCAGCCTTATTTGAGTGCTCAGTCTTTCTGGAAGAGTTCATGAATTGAGCTAAAATCAGGTAGTAAAGTGAATAAGTTGTACCGAATTCGACAAGCGTCTTATGAAACGACTTGACAGAGACGTTTCAACGTGGCTGGTAGCCCAAGAGAATATTATCACGACAGACAAGCAGGCAAAAAGGAATACAAACGTCTCAAAAATGAGATCGACAGGAAGTGCAAAATGGCTAAGCAGGGATGGCTAGAGGACAAATGTAAGGATGCAGAGGCTTACCTCACGAGGGGAAAGATAGATACTGCCTACAGGAAAATTAAAGAGACCTTTGGAGAAAAGAGAACCACTTGCAATGAATATCAAGAGCTCAGATGGAAACCCAGTTCTAAGCAAAGAAGGGAAAGCAGAAAGGTGGAAGGAGTGTATAGAGGGTCTATACAGGGGTAATGTTCTTGACGACAATATTATGGAAATGGAAGAGGAGGCAGATGAAGATGAAATGGGAGATATGATACTGCGTGAAGAGTTTGACAGAGCACTGAAAGACCAGAGTCGAAACAAGGCACCGGGAGTAGACAACATTCCATTAGAACTGCTGTCAGCCTTTGGAGAGCCAGTCCTGACAAAACCCTACCGTCTGGTGAGCAAGATGTATGAGGCAGGCGAAATTCCCTCAGACTGCAAGAAGAATGTAATAATTCCAATCCCAAAGAAAGCAGGTGTTGACAGATGTGAAAATTACCGAACTATCAGTTTAATAAGTCACAGCTCCAAAATACTAACGCGAATTCTTTACAGACGAATGGAAAAACTGGTGGAAGCTGACCTCGGGGAAGATCAGTTTGGATTCAGTAGAAATGTTGGAACGCGTGAGGCAATACTGACCCTACGACTTATCTTAGAAGAAAGATTAAGGAAAGGCAAACCTACGTTTCTAGCATTTGTAGACTTAGAGAAAGCTTTTGACAATGTTGACTGGAATACTCTCTTTCAAATCCTGAAGGTGGCAGGGGTAAAATACAGGGAGCGAAAGTCTATTTACAATTTGTACAGAATGCAGATAGGAGTTGTAAGAGTCGAAGGACATGAAAGGGAAGCAGTGGTTGGGAAGGGAGTGAGACAGGGTTGTAGCCTCTCCCCGATGCTATTCAATCTGTATGTTGAGCAAGATGGTAAAGGAAACAAAAGAAAAGTTCGGAGTAGGTATTAAAATCCATGGAGAAGAAATAAAAACTTTGAGGTTCGCCGATGACATTGTAATTCTGTCAGAGAAAGCAAAGGACTTGGAAGATCAGTTGAACGAAATGGACAGTGTCTTGAAAGGAGGGTATAAGATGAACGTCAACAAAAGCAAAACAAGGATAATGGATTGTAGTCTAATTACGTCGGGTGATGCTGAGGGAATTAGGTTAGGAAATGAGACACTTAAAGTAGTAAAGGAGTTTTGCTATTTGGGGAGCAAAATAACTGATGATGGTCGAAGTAGAGAGGATATAAAATGTAGACTGGCAATGGCAAGGAAAGCGTTTTTGAAGAAGAGAAATTTGTTAACATCGAGTATAGATTTAAGTGTCAGGGAGTCGTTTCTGAAAGTATTTGTATGGAGTGTAGCCATGTATGGAAGTGAAACGGGGACGATAAATAGTTTAGACAAGAAGAGAATAGAAGCTTTCGAAATGTGGTGCTACAGAAGAATGCTGAAGATTAGATGGGTAGATCACATAACTAATGAGGAGGTATTGAACAGAATTGGGGAGAAGAGGAGTTTGTGGCACAAATTGACTAGAAGAAGGGATCGGTTGGTAGGACATGTTCTGAGGCATCAAGGGATCACCAATTTAGTACTGGAGGGCAGCCTGGAGGGTAAAAATCGTAAAGGGAGACCAAGAGATGAATACGCTAAGCAGATTCTGAAGGATGTAGGCTGCAGAAGGTACTGGGAGATGAAGAAGCTTGCACAGGATAGAGTAGCATGGAGAGCTGCATGAAACCAGTCTCAGGACTGAAGACCACAACAACAACAGTCTGTCTACATGGGACCTGTCTCGAATACGGCTATGTTGGTGTATCGCAGTATATTAAACTACGACGCCACTGGACAAGTTGAGTTTTTCATCTTTCTCCTTCTCTCTGTGTCTCTCTGTCATATATGCCTCTCCTTGAGCATGCTGCTGTCTGCCGTGTCCAGATGAAGCGACGGACCACAGACGCTCTGGTTTCTTTATGGCACTTCTTGCAGAGCTACTGTGCTGGTATCTTAGTGGACTTCCACGACGGGGGGTCGGAGTGGGGTTGGGGGTGCGAGCAGACGACTGCGGCCACCCCGCAGCCGCAGCTGGGGGTGGCGGCGCGCCGGCGTCGCCTGTGTGGCCACTATGTATGCGGCGGGCCGTGTTCGCCGCGAGCTGTCCGGCGCGGCCCGGCGCGGAGCACCGCGACGCATGGCGATGCCGACGCCCGCGCTCCTAACAATAGGCGCGCCGGCCGCGCTGAGTAATATTTCCCGTGGCGGCACACTTAATTTGTTCCCACGGCCCGTTGTGGGAAGGCCGAGCCCCCTCCGCGCCGCGCCTACTAACAGAAACCTTCCGGTCTGCGCCTATTTAAAAGGGGTGTTTCTTATTCGTCATAGCGCTGAATACGGGCATAAACAAGGCAGTCGAGTGCGCGCTGAATGCTAGGCGGGTCCGGCGACGGGCCGTGTGGACGCGGGTGATTCTGGGCCCGCAGCGTTTAGCCGCAGCTGCCTGCCAGAGGGGGAGCGCCTCCGCCCCCGCACGCAGGAGGAAGACGCTGGCGCCGCGAGGCCGGCGCCGAGGAGAGTGGCTGCGGAGAGCGGGCTAGACAAAGCCTCGCCTCCTCCGAACGCAATACCTGTCGGATTCCTTGGCCTCCCCTCACTGCACGTCTTTGTCGCTGGCGATAATTGCCGGTTCTATTGTCTACATCTACACTTTCTTATCTCTGTGACGGCTTCAAGTGCATTGGTGACTTTCATTGAGATGTCTTCTGAATTTCTTGGAGGAACGGCAGCCCATTCTTCCTCAAGAGCCGAAACCAGGGAAAGTAGTGGAGTCTGCTGCGAAGTCAAGTTCTAACTCGTCCCAAAAGTGTTTCATTTGGTTCAAGTCGCGATTCTGGGCAGTTGAATCCATTTCAGGACTTTGTTTATCCATAAACCATTGGCTCACAAATTCCTCTTAATGACAGGGTGCACTGACATGCTAATACAAACAATTATAGCCCCAAAACTATTCCTCTACTGTACGCAGAACACATTGCTAAAAATGTGTTAATATCGTTCCGAAATTAGCGTTTTCTTAAAGGTGAAACCCCTGCTCGGTCCCATGAGCAATACTTAAGTCGAAGGCTGGGGTTTATCACTTTCACGATATTTCAACGACTTATAATTACAATACCCAAGCGAGGGGCCAAAAATAACAATTAACTCGGGTCAAACTTCCTGGCAGATTAAAACTGTGTGCCGGACCGAGACTCGAACTCGGGACCTTTGCCTTTCACGGGCCAGTGCTCTACCATCCGAGCTACCCAAGGACGACTCACGCCCCGTCCACACAGCTTTACTTCTGCCAATAAGTAGAGCACTTGCCCGCGAAAGGCAAAGGTCCCGAGTTCGAGTCTCGGTCCGGCACACAGTTTTAATCTGCCAGGAAGTTTCATATCAGCGCACACTCCGCTGCAGAGTGAAAATCTCATTCTCAGTTAACTAGGGTAATTAAGCCACACACCAGTTAACGCTCTGAAAGGTTTATGAAGGTTTTACGTATTTCACAACATACTTAGAAATGTGACCCTGATCAGCTTCATATATGCTGAAGTATAACTTCATATGGAGACCAACAACTAAATACAGAAAGCGAGTCGCTTTAACCGACGTAAGGTATATCAGGCATTAGCTGCACTGCAATTCAGAATTTTCATAAGGCCCCTAAACATGAACTGCAAATAACATCAATTAACAGGTTAAAAGAGAAAGTCTATCACAATAACACCAATATAACAACAGACTTCATCTCTAGCTGCTTACCCAGTGACTGCAATACTAAAAAATTTCAAAAGCCATTGACTCCCTGATAAATCTAATCTGGAAACCCACTGAAGCACAATTACTCAAAATTTGTTGCAATAGAATAGATATACGCACCAACGCCTAGGGACAGATTATAAAAATCTGATGAACTGAACCTACTGAATTCCAGATGCGATGTTGTATAACCCGAGCAACGTCACCATATTTCTATTTAGTAACAAGCAATTTAAGGAAACATTTGCAGCCAAACGCCAACCCCTTCAACGGATATGATTATACTAGAGTCTAACCTGTTCCTCATGAACATTACTAACACCGACCGACTTATACACTGTAAAATGACAACGACGTATCATCGATACATCAAACTAAGTAGGTGCCAGGCTAATCAGCACACTACTTAAAATCTCATAAATCTATAAAGAACAACTAGAGCAAAGCTAGCCACAGTTTAAGAAACGTCAAACGAATTCCTCCAAGGAACAGTACGCAAGTACAACAGCATATCATCAAGGTGATAGTTTCTTAGGGCCTGCTCGTATTGTCTTGACAACAGCTAACATCAGCAGAAGCACACACGATTGAACTTGCGAACATCGACTGCCGGATGCTAACTGAATTCTTCAAATGATATCGGCAAAGAAAGTCACTCGTAGGAACTCTCCAAGACAAAATCGTATCTTTGGCCCACCGCAAACCCTACTGAGAAGGCTTCGTCGAACTCACTGCCCCCCCCCCCCCCCCCCCACCCTTGGCTGAGGCAAGAGGGCATTGCCCATTTATCCAGGATGCAACAATTTCAAGCAGTGGGTCTTTTAAACTGACACTGTAGCCCAACGTGGCCGAAAGCGAAAGAAAAACTGGCGGGAAGAGTCCTACGGCACAATCACAATAAATGGACTACACACTAAGCGCGAAAAACATCTCCATAACGTAACACCATGTCCTCCATGCTTCACTTCTGGCATTGTACATGATGGCAGGTAACACTGAAAGCCTTCTAATTACGTTTCAAATCTAGACTTTAATAATAAAATGGGAAGGTACTGTTAATCAGAACTCAGGCAGAAGTCCTGATCTAAATGACAATAGATTTATCCAATCTTAACATCACAAGACAACAAAAACGACTAAAGAAACGGCACACAAACATTTTTTTGACAGTCGCTTCAACTAACATGGGGCCTATGGTGGACAAAGTGATCAGCTGGGGATCGACACACGACACTAAACCAATGGTTCAAATGGCTCTGAGCACTATGCGACTTAACTTCTGAGGTCATCAGTCGCCTAAAAGTTAGAACTAATTAAACCTAACTAACCTAAGGATATCACACACATCCATGCCCGAGGCAGGATTCGAACCTGCGACCGTAGCGGTCGCTCGGTTCCAGACTGTAGCGCCTAGAACCGCACGGCCACTCCGGCCGGCCACACGACACTAACCAGAACACCAACTGCTTTAACTGACTTCATACACGTGAATCTGGGTTATGGCACAAAAACTACACCACCATCAAGCATCTATATTCTACCATTCCAAAAAGAAAAATATGGTTCGAAAGAACAGGGTGCTGAGAAACATATAGCCCTACGCCGTAGCAATGAATACCTCACACTCTTGCTGGATAGGGCAACACACCACGATGCGTTCAGCGACTGAAGTCATGGACTGCCGCAATCTGTTATTAATGGAGTGCGCCGGTCAAATGCAAGTACGTGGACTAGCGTTCAGTTATACTTTTATAGTTGACTGGTAAAAACAATTATATTCTGAAAATTATTTACGTTATTGATAAAGATCTACAATCCATTACACGGGAAAATTGAATATATTACAAATCTGGGTCAACTGGTGGTGACGAATCACAAAGAAAAGATTGAAACAAATTCATATTAACATCTCAGACAAGTGACTTAGCTACATGCATGCCAATAAAAATAATAAAATTTACCTTGCAATAGATGGTTGACTTAATTACATTGTTGATTTTTCATTATATTAACAATTATTCATTTGCTCATCATCATCTCATTCCATGGTACCATTTAGCTCTGCGGCTGATCACAATTATTATTCAGTTTCATATAATAAAATTTTACAATTTGTTCTGCACTGTGACTAACTGTAAACTGCGCTGTACCAGCGACAGTCTACAACTACAGTGTAGCAGCGAGCGACTGCAACTGCGGCAGAGACTGCTCTGACCTGCGACTCTATTGCAGCTCTCTTTTAACAGGGGCAAAGATATTTTATGTCTCAGGCAGCGCCTGTGAATTGTCGTTCTAGCAAGTGAGCAATACATCGAGATTACATTTGCTCCAGCAGGGTGGTGAACCCGTTACAGTATGTAAAATCGCTAAGCGGGTCTAATGATTCCATTCTGTCCCTTGTTGACCAGTCTGGTGTGGCATTTGAAGATAGGAAAACGGAAGTTATAAATTTCACATTCAAGAAATCGTTGACGCAGGAGAACCGCGCAAACATACCATCGGACAGACTCCCGTGTGAACAATATCGAAATTAGCATACCTGCCTTAGAGAAGCAACCTAAAGATTTGAGACCAAATAAATCACTAGGTACGGATGGAATCCCACTATGGTTTTATAAAGAGTACGGCATTGGCCCTTTACCTAGCTTGCGTTTATCGTGAATCTCTCACCCAGCAAAAAGTCCCAAGAGACTGGAAAAAAGCGCAGGCGACTCCAATATATAAGAAGAATAAAAGTACGGACTCGCAAAATTACAGACCAATATCCCTAACTTCTGTTTGCTGCAGAATCCTTGAACACGTTATCGTTTGAATGTAATAAACGTACTTGAGGCTAATCAGCTTATGTCTACGAATCAGCATGGTTCTAGAAAGCATTGCTAGTGCGAAACTCAGCTTGCCCTTTTCTCATTTGATGTACTGAGATTTGTGGATGAGGGGCGACAGGCAGAAACCACGTTTCTAGATTTCCGGAAAGCATTTGACACGGTGTCCCATTGCAGGCCGTTAACGAAGGTACGAGCGTGTAGAATAAGTTCACAGATATCTGAGTGGCTCGAAGACTTCTTAAGTAATAGAATCCAGTATGCTGTCCTCGACGGCGAGTGTTCATCAGAGGCGAGGGTATCGTCGGGAATGCCCCAGGGAAGTGTGACAGGACCACTGTTGTTCTCTATATACATAAATCATTTGGTGGACAGGGTGGGCAGCAGTTTGCGGTTGTTTTCTGATGATGCCGTGGTGTACGGTAAGGTGTCGAAGTTGAGTGACTTCAGTAGGATACAAGACGATTTAGACAAAATTTCCAGTTGGTGTGCTGAATGGCAGCTGGCCGTAAATGTGGAAAAATGTAAGTGAATGCGGATGAGTAGGAAGAACAAACCTATAATGTTCGGATACAGTATTACTTGCGTCCAGCTTGGCACAGTCAACTAGTTTAAGGGGAGGTTGAGTATCTTTGGCCCGAAAAAAGCAAGTTCTTTGAGAATTTTTTTCTCTGGATGTGTTAAAGATATCAGTGTCAAATTTGGTCAAAATGTTTATTGATATTTCCTCTACAAATTGGAATTTTTTCGACCGGACGTGTCGAAGAGCAAAGGCGGAAGTGCCGTCGGAACGAAATAAAATTTCGATGTGGACCTCCACGCGCGGTATGTCACAGGTCAGCCGGCACGTCTGAAATCAAAATTGGGATGACGTTAGCAAAGTATGTAAGATTCTTTAGGAGTTGTACCTCGTTTAAGGTTTTGGACCCTAGGATACAAAATGACGGCCATTTGGAAAAAAGGTTTTTTTTATCGATTTTCCGACTTCGTCGGCCAAGTAAGAATATTTATAGTTGATGGATCGGAATAAAAGTGGTACAACTCCTAGATAATTTAGTTTTCTTCGTCGGAAACAAAGAATCATGCCAATCGGTTCAGTAGATTTGAAGTTACCATACCGCGTGATAAAAAAAAGTCATTTCGAGAAAAACGCGTTTGAAGTTTTGACTACATATAAATTCAATATTATGCAACTTACGTTCAATCTGCTATTCCGGGTCCATAAAGTAGTCCTCCCTAGTCCTCATAGAGGGCGTTCTGCTCGATCTGGACCATCCTGCGCTGCACCAGAGCCGGTCGTACGGCCTATGTCAAGCGGTTTTCGGTCGCTTGAATCCGGTGGTCGTCCGAATGCTTGGCGAACTGCGTCGAATAGAGTCGCAGGGTGACGTCCATCGTTGTCATGGTCTTCAGAATTGCTGAATACCCTTCGCTGGAGCTGTTCACAGCCAGGAAAGTTGCAATCCCCACAGTATTCGCACCAGAATGGAAATGCTTGGGGGCTAACTTCCAAACACACGCGTTCAAACTTTCATTTGAATTTTGTGTGTTTCCTCCCAAGCGCCGGTACAATAACTCGTTCTCTGAAAGAAAAAAAAAACTGGTGCGTGAAAAAGGCCGATTTCAGGCAGGTGCTTTTTTTTTGTTCGACCACGAATAACAAACATTCCCGTTCCGTATTCGGAAAACCGTTTCAGGAGTGGATTCTAAACACTTTTATAGATCCAAAAATGCAATTAAAAAAGAATAGATTTTTTTGAACCAAAAGATAATAAATCTCCCCTTAAATATCTGGACGTAACGTTGCAAAGCGACGTGAGGTGGAACGAGCATGTGAAAACTGTGGTAGGGAAGGTGAATGGTCGACTTCTGTTCGGTTCAAATGGTTCTGAGCACTATGGGACTTAACATCTGAGGTCATCAGTGTCCTAGAACTTAGAACTACTTAAACCTAACTAACCTAAGGACATCACACACATCCATGCCCCAGGCAGGATTCGAACCTGCGACCGTAATGGTCGCGCGGTTTCAAACTGAAGGGCCTAGAACCGCTCGGCCACTTCGGGCGGCGACTTCTGTTTATTGGGAGAATTTTAGGAAAGAGTGGTTCGCCTGTAAGAGAGATCGCATATAGAATGCTGGTGCGACCTGTTCTTGAGTATTGCTCGAGTTTGGGATCCGTACCAGGTCTGATCGAAGGAAGACATTGAAGCAAGTCAGAGGCGGGCTGCCAGATTTGTTACCGTTAGGTTCGAACAACACTTTAAGTATCACGGAGATGCTTCGGAAACTAAAATGGGGATTCCTGGGGGCAAGGCGGCGTTCTTTTTGGGAAACACTATTAAGAAAATTCAGAGAATTGGCATTTGAAATTGACTGCGAAATATTCTACTGCCGCCAACTTCCATCACGCGTATGGACTACAAAGATAAGATGTGAGAAATTGTCTCATACGGAGGCGTACAGGCAGTCTTTTTTTCCCTCGCTCTGTTTGCGAATGGAACAGGAGGGGAAATGACAAGCAGTGGTACAGGTGTAAATAAGTGACTTATGAGGACCTGCCCCACCTTTGTACCACATTCTTTTAACTCTTTATTCACAGTTATTTTCTGGCTGGACTGCTGGTAGCACCTTGGAACTAACCTTTGCTTCCCTCCTCTGATTCCATGCGATGTTTTACAACCATCCTCCGCAATGTTCGACGGTCCCTTTCCGCCAGTACATGAGATCTGCCTGCTGTTGGTACAGTTGCGGTTGTTCTTCCGGGTTACCGATCCACAGTCAGTTTATCAACAATCGACATGGGCAGCTTTAGAAGGCCTAAAATGTACCTGATGGATTGGTTACACAGGTGACTTCCAATGACCACGTTCGAAGGGACTGACCGCTCCTGACCGAGCCATCACTGCTTCTGTACTGACAACGGAATACTCACCGTCTACTTCCATTCTGGCGCCGCTTCTAGTGACATCTAGTGCCCAATTGCGTGTTACATTTGGCGTGAACGGATGCTTTTCAGTGCTGGTCAAAGTACTACTCACCGGCCACCAAAAGTAGGTTTGGAGCGCTGTAGGTAATGTAGAACCTGGACAAGGAGGACATTTGAGCCTCCACTGCCGACTTATGTTATGGAAGTGAAGTGGTGAAGAAGTATCCATCAGCTATATGAAATCAGCGCAGTAAGATGGGTCAACTTGAAGACCTGACTGAAGGCACAAAAGAAGTATCGTGTTTCGATACACTCACGGCCAAAACGTGAACGAACCTTTACAATTTGTTGGTGCGTCAACGCGGACTGTCCAACTTGTCTGCAAGGCATGGTGCACCTCTCGCAGCCATGTAAAGCGACGTGAGAGCAGTGTTCGTACAAAGTACCTAACATACAGGGACTGGAGATGTCACGCCTTACAAATGAGAGTCTGTTACAAGCCCGACAAGAATTGTTACTGTAGGCGACTGCGTGTCCATCTCAGCCAGTTCGCGAAGGGAACTGCATGCAATAGATATCTGGTGTCGGACGAGATCCGTAGAAAAATGAAGGTGGCCGGTAAGCGTTCTGTGCTACTATTGGCTGAAGCTGATAAACAGATTCTGCCTCGGGAACAGCGCTTTACCATGTGGGCCTCGCATCTGTACAATGTATTTGAGATATGTTCTACTTTCTACTGAAAGAATTAAATGTGAATTGCTTTAGTGCTAATGCTAGAATGTTACTGCTACATTCTATAATTTTTCCAATGAATCTCAGTCTGGCATCTGCTTTACCGACGATCAACTTTATATGATCATTCCATTTTAAAACACTCCTAATGCGTACTCCCAGATTCATGGTTGAGCGTGGGAATGTCTATTGAATTGTTTTCAGAGTTGGCTTGTGGTGTGAACAAACCGGACACAATAGTTTATCCCACTTTTTAAAAAAAATACTGCAAACAGGCCAATGCGCAAGCCATGGAAATTTCCATCGAACTCTTGTTCAAATTTTGTATGCTAAACTGGTGAGACGCTTCACAACTGGCGTTTTCTAGCATCCACCCAATTGCACAAAGCGCCTGGTGCCACAATGTCGTTACTTGATACTGGCTGTACTCCGTCCCCACTCAGAGATGTTGCACCAGTCCGCAGCTTTTCAGGAATTTTCTGAGATAGTTGGCGTCTGATGGTGTTGTGGGTGAATAGTGCTGCTTTCGCGTGCACTTAAGATAAAACATTTTAGTTGAGATTCTGGTTAGTAGTTTCGTTTCATAATGTATGTAATCACTGCAGTAATTAGTTTCTGTTTTCAAGGGGGTTATGTAGCTAAATTTTTTTTATCTTTCAGTTTTATCGCCTTCAACCTATTTTTTGGAAACACAACTTGATTTTACTATCTGCCCAAGGTGTGATTTTTCCATTATGCTCTACACAATTTCTTGAGCAGAACAACTGGTCATAAGCCTCGTTTGACGGACACAGTTTGCAATTCGTAGGAATTATTATGATTTTCACATGGAAAAACTGGTAGAAGCCGACCTCGGGGAACATCAGTTTGGATTCCGTAGAAATGTTGGAACACGTGAGGCAATACTGACCCTACGACTTATCTTAGAAAATAGATTAAGGAAAGGCAAAGCTACATCTCTAGCATTTGTAGACATAGAGGAAGATTTTGTCAATGTTGACTGGAATAGTCTCTTTCAAAACTCTGAAGGTGGCAGGGGTAAAATACAGGGAGCGAAAGGCTATTTAAAATTTGTACAGAAACCAGATGGCAGTTATAAGAGTCGAGGGGCTTGAAGGGGAAGCAGTGGTTGGGAAGGGAGTGAGGCAGGGTTGTAGCCTATCCCCGAAGTTATTTGATCTGTATATTGAGCAAGCAGTAAAGAAAACTAAAGAAAAATTCGGAGTAGGAATTAAAATCCATGGAGAAGAAATAAAAACTTTGAGGTTCGCCGATGACATTGTAATTCTGTCAGAGACAGCAAAGAACCTGGAAGAGCAGCTGAAAGGAATGGACAGTATCTTGAAAGGAGGGTATAAGATGAACATCAACAAAAGCAAAATGTGGATAATGGAATGTAGTCGAATTAAATCGGGTGATGCTGCGTTAATTAGATTAGGAAATGAGACGCTTAAAGTAGTAAATGAGTTTTGCTATTTGGGGAGCAAAATAACTGACGATGGTCGAAGTAGAGAGGATGTAACACGTAGACTGGCAGTGGCAAGGAAAGAGCTTCTGAGAAAGAGAAATTTGTTGACATCGAGTATAGTTTTAAGCGTCAGGAAGTCGTTTCTGGAAGTATTTATATGGAGTGTAGCCATCTATGGAAGTGAAACATGGACGATAAATAGTTTGGACAAGAAGAGAATAGAAGCTTTCGAAATGTGGTGCTACAGAAGAATGCTGAAGATTAGATGGATAGATCACATAACTAATAAGGAGGTATTGAATAGAATTGGAGAGAAGAGCTATTTGGGGGACAACTTGAAAGGGATCGGTTGGTAGGGCATACTCTGAGGCATCAAGAAATCACCAATTTAGTATTGGAGGACAGCGTGGAGGGTAAAAATCGTAGAGGGAGACCAAGAGATGAATACACTAAACAGATTCAGAAGTATGTAGGTTGCAGTAGGTACTGGGAGATGAAGGAACTTGCTCAGGGTAGAGTAGCATGGAGAGCTGCATCAAACCAGACTCTGGGCTGAAGACCACAGCAACAACATGGTTAAATTATCCTCTAATGACTTTCTTTCCCACCTGTAGCGAGCGTTTGAGTTTTAGTGCATTCACAAGAGCACTCTTCTCCTTCCTTCTGGTGGCACGATCCTTTGCTGAGATGGTTATGTCAAGACAGTTTATTAAGCACCCATCCCCTGGAAGGAACAATTTCACTAATTTGACTTTCCGTTATTAAATGACTGGTAAGAAGGGGAAAGAAACTCCGTCATTCTTTAACACCACGTGGATTCCACCACTCCCTTCCACTTCCTGTAATTACTGACAATAGCTGTCCTACCTGATAAATGTCTTTTTAAGTGATTAATGGAATTAATTCCCTGATCACTCGCACTGAAGTCATTTGTTTAGAGTGCAATGTGATTTTCATAAAAATCATCGAACCAAATTCCGTTAAACTGTCTTAATGGCTTCAGACGACATTTCACTCAGTGGAACTTGGAAACAGAGAGGCATTGCCTGTTCTTGCTTATAAGCACAATGGCTTCATAAAGTTCATAGATGTATCCTGTATTTGAATAAAATCAAAATTCTGAATCAGACTGCAATCAGACGATAGATAGTATCCTTGCATGAAGTAAATATTATAGAAAGAACACAGGGCATCTTTCAATGTGAATATTTCACGTTTTGTCGCTCCAGATGGTTACACCTCGAGATTATAAACGTCACTTTGCGTTTCAGACTTTGTCCCAGTACCAAGTGAATTAAGAAGATTATATGTTATGCATTGTGTGAGGGATCGTAATAGATTTTATATATATATATATATATATATATATATATATATATATATATATATATATATATATTGCAACCTGGTAACCAAAGAAATCGCCCCTCTACGAATTCTTTAGCAGACTAATGAGTTCTTGGCTTTATCAATATGATCCCGAGACAGAAAAGGAAAGCAAGCAGTTGAAATATGTGGATTCAATACCGACGAAAATGGCAAAGATACTATCATCAACGGGCAAGATGAGAGTTTTTTGGAACTGCCATGGTGTGGTGCTAACTGATTATGCTCGTAAGGAGCATACTATCGACGTCTCCTGACGAGGTTAAGGCAGGGTATCAAGAGGAAGCGTAGTGGGAGGCTGTACAGGGAGTATTTGTTCCATGACGACGCTCCAGCTTATTATGCACAGAACACAGTCATATATGTTGCTTCTTTGCACTGTCATTTTTTCTTTACCCTCCCCCTCCCTCCCCATAGTCTGCTGATTACTTCCTCTTTCTTCGGATGCAGGAATCACTGCGATACGTTCAAAATTACGACAAGGTGATTTTGCAAAGTGATACCAATCGTACCTAAACATTAGACGATTACATGTAAACTCATTAAATTACCAAGTGTCACCCAAGCCAAAACTAAAAGCCTGCCGCTGTGACCGAGCGGTTCTAGGTGCTTCAGTCCTGAATCGCGCTGCTGCTACGGTCGCAGGTTCGAATCCTGCCTCAGGCATGGATGTGTGTGATGTCCTTAGGCTCGTTAGGTTTAAGTAGTTCTAAGTCTAAGGGACTGATGACAGGTGTTAAGTCCCATAGTGCTTAGAGACATTTGAACCATTTTGAACCAAAACTACAAAATATCTGAACACCCGACGGTACTGACTAAAAATTGTCGAGTTTCACACAATAATATCGAGGTTTTGAGCATCAGTAAAAATTTTCAAGTACATTTGACATTCCAAATAAATTATATCTATACTGCACATGTGGACAGTTTAGGAATATGTTGGATCAGCAACGGTACTCTGATGTATTCCTGCCTCTGTTCCTTAATTTCAATATCATTATCAACAAAAATGGGTATACAAACTCATACTGAAAATCAGGTATGTGCTGTGAGTGTCACTCTACCACTCGCATGCGGGAAGTGAACATGGATATCGATGCCTTAACATGGTAATACGCGGCGCACACTTGCTTTTAACACAGTACGTTGGACCATTATAAAGAAATCGGCTGCGGGAAGCAACTGGGAGAAGTGCCCCTGGAACAGTTCGAATATCTGCATAAAATAATTTTCGGTATTTGGTCGAGTCATTCCAAAACACTAAACCAACTAAATTACCGACGTTTCGAACGATTTTCTGCCGCCTCTTCAGGACTGTTAACTGCTGGATATTGGTTAATGTCTTCCCTTGTATTCTGTCTGCCTCCATTATCTAGCGGATACCGAGGCCACGTATCTTGGATGTCATTGGACCACTTGGAGAGGGATAATTACGGAGGGGGATGGTTGTACTGTAGGCTGCTGCCTGTGATTATTTGGTGGCAGACTGGGAGGCAAGTCTACTAGGTGATAGGTAGGAAATAGCATATCGAGAGGCTGTTGCCTGTGCCATTCTAGTAAGTGACTGGTAGGCGATTCTAATTGGTGATTGGCAGGCAATAGCAAACTGAGAGGTGCTCATTACCGCCGCTCGAAACTCTGTCTCCGAAGAAATGTGGCACAGTTTCCTCCACTATGCTCTCATCGTTAGTTGTTACGGTTTTCACGGTTAAAGTAAGCCGCAAGTTCTGAGTTGAACACGTGAGAACTGCAAAGCATCATTCCTCTATTTAATTAACAGTGGTATTGCTTCTGATCGATGCCTCGTCCTCAAAGACAGACCGCTCATTGGCATCTATCGTTTCCAGCGCCTAGGTGACTTCGTTTGCTGCCAGCAAACCTTACCCTCGTTTCGAAACCGCTACGAGTTTGCTGCTCCTGACCACGAATCTCGCTTCCTCTGTGAAAGCCTCAGAATGCCTTCTCTAATGCTTTAAATGTACTTTACCTTATATTTCTGTTCCGTGATGTACCACACAATCCAGAATAGAACTCAGCAATGCTCTCATTCCTGGATATGAAAGCTCTGGGAGGGAGGGGGGGGGGGTGAAGTCAGAAATGTCCCATGGTAGTGGTTATACAGCTGATAGCCTTAGGCCCAGAGCGCCTCATGCACGTTCAATCGAATCTAAGACCGAACAGCGTGCAGTCACTCCAAATGCGTGATGCCCTCATGTAGCAGGTACACATCTATCCGGTCACCCTGTGTAGTCAGGTATTGGTACCCACCACACCGAACACGGCTCCATATCCTCCACGCAGATGGAGTACATGTCGTTATTATTACTGAGAAACACTGACGATAGAGCATGAGCTCCAAACATAAACTCACACCGGTGCTGCCAAATCGGTCCTTGCACCAAACTTATAGGGGTGATAGATCACGCCTGCCGGCCGGAGTGGCCGTGCGGTTCTAGGCGCTTCAGTCTGGAACCGAGCGACCGCTACGGTCGCAGGTTCGAATCCTGTCTCGGGCATGGATGTGTGTGATGTCCTTAGGTTAGTTAGGTTTCATTAGTTCTAAGTTCTAGGCGACTGCTGACCTCAGAAGTTAAGTCGCATAGTGCTCAGAGCCATTTTTTAGATCACGCCACGGGACACAACTTTTGTTAGAGACAGAAAGTTTGCTTCCCAGCGACCCTGGGTCTTTTTATTGGTTATGCCTCTGAGAGGGCCGCGCGGGATTACCCGAGCTGTCTAAGGCGCTGCTGTCATGGACTGTGCGGCTGGTCCCGGCGGAGGTTCGAGTCCTCCCTCGGGCATGGGAGTGTGTGTTTGTCCTTAGGATAATTTAGGTTAAGTAGTGTGTAAGCTTAGGGACTGATGACCTTAGCAGTTAAGTCTCCATAACATTTCACACACACACACACTCACACACACACACACTCTCTCTCACACACACACACACACACACACACATGCCTCTGAGAGATGGCAAGGTGTAGGCACTCCGTGGCGCGCATATGCGTTGTGTGTTGCCTATAATCCAGTTATACGAGGTGCGGCTAGAAAAAAACCGGACTGATGCTGGAAAAAAACATTTATTTACAATTATTTACAATTTCATGTTATCTCCTTCAATGTACTCTCCTCCTCGGTCTCTACACCGCTCCATACGAATTTTCCACTGTTCATAGCAATGCTGCAGATCATTTTCGGTAAGTCCATACATTACTTCCGTCGCTTTTTCTTTTACTGCTTCAACAGTCTCAAATCTAGTTCCTTTCAAAGCTGACTTGACTTTAGGGAAAAGAAAAAAGTCACAGGGGGCCAAATCAGGTGAGTAGGGTGGATGATCTAAGATGGGAATGTTGTGTTTTGCCAAAAACGTCTTCACTGACAACGCACTGTGAGCTGGGGCATTGTCTTGGTGAAGGATCCATGACTTTTTTCTCCACAAATCGTTCCGTTTTCTCCGTACTCGCTCACGTAGGGTAGCCAGGACGCTAATGTAGTAATGCTGATTCACTGTTTGTCCCTCTGGTACCCAATCAATGTGCACAATCCCTTTGATGTCAAAAAAAAAAAACAATCATCATTGCCTTGAATTTCGATTTTGACATTCGTGCTTTTTTTTGTCGTGGAGAACCAGGAGTTTTCCAATGCATCGATTGGCGTTTAGTTTCGGGATCGTAAGTAAAAAACCACGATTCATCGCAAGTAATAACATTTTGTAAGAAGGTGGGATCACTTTCAATGTTTTCCAGGATGTCAGAACAAATCATTCTTCGGCGTTCCTTCTGTTCAATTGTGAGACACTTTGGAACCATTTTTGAACACACTTTGTTCATGTTGAAACTTTCATGAAGAATCTGCCTAACACTTTCCTTGTCAACTCCTGTTAACTCGGACACTGCTCTGATTGTTAAACGGCGATCTTGTCGAACAAGTTTACCGATTTTTTCAATGTTTGCATCAGTTTTTGCTGACAATGGTCTGCCCGTGCGAGTGTCATCACTGGTGTCTTCGCGGCCATCTTTAAATCGTTTAAACCACTCAAACACTTGTGTTCGCGATAAACAATCATCGCCGTACACTTGTTGTAACATTACAAACGTTTCACTTGCAGATTTTCCTAGTTTGAAACAAAATTTGATGTTAACACGCTGTTCTTTCTGTACACTCAACATTTTCCGACGCACATACAAAACGTCAACTACTTAAAACAGACGCCACGGGCAGACTGAGTGCAGGAGGCAGATGAAACTCGAGCAGTAGGCGGAGCGAGAGTCACGTGACAGGCCACGCGACTTTCAGCCTTATTGCATTCGTTTTATTGTTTCACCAGTACTAGTCCGGTTTTTTTCTAGCCACACCTCGTATGAGGGTAGGCACAGTTGCTGATTTGCTTCTAAAACGTCACTCTGACGGTTACTGGCATGATGGCGATTTGTCAACAAGCAACCACAGCCGCAAACCGTGCTAATATGTTCCCGTCACTTCGGTATCCATCTGAACATGACAAGCATAGCATTAATCTGCACGCCGTACTTCATTCACGGAGGTGAGAAAATGGCAGGCAGAGAACCTGCACTCGTTGCCTGCAGTTCCACATTCCACACCATCCGTCCGGGCACTGTGCTCTGAACACGGCACCGAAAAATGGCGCCATCCCCTCCAGACCCGGTACTGCACACACAGCGGAGAGCAAACAAACTGTCTTTGTGGAGCCGTTGCTAGCGGCTCGGCACTCCGACGTCACTCAACAGTCGCAACTCAATGCAGCTCAGCTGAAAGTGTATTGTCTTCCTCGTTCTCAGGCCGACTGCGTCTGCCAGTGATATTCCGTTTTCCCAGAAACTTCGCTCTGTGGAAGAGTGCTCAAGATACCCGAACACGTGTCTCTGTTTACCCGTAGATATTCGTACGTTTTTGAGAAAACGATGGTCAATGTCTCCAAGGTGATCTACATGCCTTTCAGCGCGTCAACAGTTAAACCGAAGCGGTGGCACTGTGGATAGCGTCGCGGATTTAAGCTTTTGCACCCCATGTTCGAAGCCCGATTATTATTTTAATTTTATCTTTGTTTTTCATTTGCCTACTCATGTCCAATGAAGATTACTTCACCAACGTTTCCCAGTGTGTACCGAAATAACGTTGTCCTTGTTCGTCTACTAATTTTATGTCCGGTGAACAAATTAAAAGAACAAGAAAGCAAAAGAATATAAAAAAACAAGAAATGACACGAAAAATTGTTTGAATATTTTTCGGTAAAGTTCCTGCAGGGTATGTTGATTCGTAATCAACTGCAGGAGCTAGTCTCCCGAAAAGTGGTCCGTTATGCGTAGTTTACAGTGAAGTTATTGCCTATGCGTTAAACATTCAGCAATGTTAACAACATTCCTTTCTCTAGTGAGGTTCACACTAAGAAATGTTGCTGTGTCAAACCTGCCTTCGTGCGAAGCTCGTTGTGTTCGGTATTTCTGTGTTTCGAATGTTTCTACGACCGGTATCATTCAATGGAATCACTAAATCACCCTGAAGAATAAACATAAGAACAAAGGATAAAAATTAAGAATACGAGAATCAACTATAAGAATAAGAGAATTTAAAAAGTTTGTAAACTCTGAAAGTATGATATGCACAGTTATTATACACTGAAGTGCCAAAGAAACTGGTAAAGGCATGTGTATTCAAACACAGAGAGATGTAATCAGGCAGAATACGGTACTGCCTTCGGCAACGCCTATATAAGTGTCTGGCGCAGTTGTTAGATTGGTTACTGATGCTACAATGACAGGTTACCAAGATTTAAGTGAGTTCGAACGTAGTGTTATAGTCGGCGCACGAGCGATGGGACACATCTCCGAAGTAACAATGAAGTGGGGATTCTCCGTACGACCACTTCACGAGGGTACCATGAATACCAGGAATCCGGTGAAACATCAAATCTGTGACATTGCTGTGGTCGGAAAAAAGATCCTGCAAGACTGGGACCAACGACGACTGAAGAGAATCGTCCAACGTGACAGAAGTGCAACCCTTCCGCAAATTGCTGCAGATTTCAATGCTGGGCCACCAACAAGTGTCAGCGTGTGAGCCATTCAACGAAACATCATCGATATGGGCTTTTGGAGCCGAAGGCCCACTCGTGTAGCTTTGATGACTGCACGACACAATTATTTTCGACTCACTTGGGCCAGTCCACACCGACATTGGACTGTTGATGACTGGAAACATGTTGTATGGTCGGACGAGTCTCGTTTCAAATTGTGTCGAGCGGATAGAGGTGTACAGGTGTGGAGACAATTTCATGGATCCATGGACCCTCCATATCAGCAGGGGACTGTTCAAATGGCTCTCTGAGCACTATGGGACTCAACTGCTGTGGTCATAAGTCCCCTAGAACTTAGAACTACTTAAACCTAACTAACCTAAGGACAGCACACAACACCCAGCCATCACGAGGCAGAGAAAATCCCTGACCCCGCCGGGAATCGAACCCGGGAACCCGGGCGTGGGAAGCGAGAACGCTACCGCACGACCACGAGATGCGGGCAGGGGACTGTTCAAGCTGGTGGAGGCTATGTAAAGGTGTAGGCTTGTGCGGTTGGAGTGATATGGGACCCCGGATAAGTCTAGATACGAGTCTGACAGGTGACACGTACGTAAGCATCCTGTCTGATCACCTGCATCTAATCATGACCATTGTGCATTCCGACGGACTTAGGCAATTCCATCAGGACAGTGAGACACTACATACGTCCAGAATTACTACAGAGTGGCTCCAGGAACAGTCTTCTGAGTTAAATACTTTCCCTGGCCACCACATTTCCCAGACATGAGCCGCGCGGGGTAGCCAAGGTGCCTTGCCACGGTTTTCGCGGCTCCCCCCGTTGGAAGTTCGTGTCCTCCCTCAGGCATGGGTGTGTAAGTTGTCCTTAGGGTAAGTTAGTTTAAGTTAGATTAAGTAGTGTGTAAGCCTAGGGACCGATGGTCCCAGTAGTTTCGTCCCACAGGAACTTATCACAAATTTCATTTTCCCAGATATGAACATTAGTGAGCATATCTGGGATGCCTTGCAACGTGCTGTTCAGAAGAAATCTCTACCCCCTCCCACTTTTATGGATTTATAGACAGCCCTGCAGGATTCATGCTGTCAATTCGGTTCAGCACTACTTCAGACATTAGTCGAGTCCATGCCACGGCGTGTTGCGGCACTTCTGCGTGCTCGCGGGGGCCCTACACGATATTAGGCAGTTGTACCAGTTTCTTTGGCTCTTCACTGTATAATAAATGTATGACGCTTATTGTGAAACCCAGCTGCAGTTTTACAATCAATTTAACGCCATTGTACCATCTGACATGATAAGAAACATGCCCATAATATCCTTCTACGGGCAAGGGTAGATAAATGAAAGAAATAAAATAGAGTAAAATAAGTAATACGAAAAATCGGGTTTCGAATACGAGATGAAAAAGTAAGAAGTCGCGACGCTAGGCTCTACGGCACCATTTCACTTGACCTTATTGCCCACTAAAAGACATCTAAAGTACGTCAAAAACTTTGACAATTATTTTCTCAGTAACTGTCGATTAACTATAGATAAGTCGAGACACGTGTTCACGTATTTTGACCCTTCCTCCACTGAGCCAAGTTTCTGGAAAATCGGATTGTGCAGCTGAGACTCCGCGGTAGCCGACGCTACTCCACTTCCGTCTCAGCCACAGACAACACTCGCCACATAGCACTCGCGGCAAGCTCCTCTGATATCGATGACAATCACATTCCTGGAACGGCTCGTGTTTAAAAAAGGCTCGTAGATTTTCGCGGAAGGAGTCAGTCTCTAACAAAACTATTCTTTGTCATAGACTGTGTCATATTGTGATATGCAGAACCTACTTTCCAATCACTAATGAAAGTGGGTGCATTTTTTTTCGAAGATGCGAAAATTAAAAATGTGCTGTCCTTTTGACGTCATTAGCCTAATATCGGGACTGTATTTACTTCACAGAACTGTTGTGTCTTTCCGTACATCGTTAAGCAAATGTGAAAAAGCACCAGCCATCACCAGCTTCTGTCATCGCACGATAGACCATTGTCGCAAAAAATTTATTAAACCATCGATTTCATCAAAATTTGATAAAGGTTCATAACCTCTATCCTCCTTCACTTACGAAAGTTAAGAAACTCAGATGTAACGTACTCTTGCTTAAGTGGATCAACGTGAGGGATGTCCCAAAACTATATCTCAGGTGAAAACATCAACTAGCGATTAAATGTTTATAAAATAGCTGATATCATAGATTTCTTTTGCTTCATTTTCTATTCCGAATGGATGCGGGGGATGCGACCCATTGTGGTGCCTAGCTTTTCCACAGCCAAATAATAGTCGAGGTGATAGTGCAGAAGAGGGCCTGGATAATATTTGGGAGGGATTTTATGTAGAGAAATTTGTCTTCAAAGCAAGGCTAATCTCCAGGAAAGCTCGATCAGAGCCAACAATTGGGGCTGGTTTAGTTGCAACTGGGACAGTCAAAATAATTTTGGCCTTATCATAAAAAAGGATCAAGCACATTTTATGTGAAAAATTATGAGAAACCTTTGAGCAAGATGGTGACGAATTTTTTGAGCTCTGTCCAAAACCAAAGGAAGAGTTGACACCGATTGGAGGCAAATACAGAGGCAGAATTAATTTATCAGCAGCTTTGCTTCTTTTTAAAAGGAAGGCTACTGGTTTACTGTCAAGATTTGTTACTGGGGTTGCACTTGGGTTCATCATTTCAGCTAGAAAGCGAAACAAGAGTCCTAGTACCAAAGAAGTCGAAGTCGATTCTATCCACCGGAAAGGTTATGGTCAGTACTTCTGAACAGAGAAACGGATTATTCTTATTGATTGCCTAGGAAAGGATAAACAGATGAAAGACATGCAAGTTTTCTGAACCAACTTGATAAAAGAATCTTTGAGTTGAACCTCCATTGTTGGACAAATTGTCACCTTTCTTCAGAATAGTGCATTTGCCCGACAAAATATTTTTCAATGGGAAAATTGAAGGATATGAGATACGAATGGTTGGAACGTCGATCAGTTGTAGAATTTTGGAACACGTATTATGTTCGAGTATAATGACTTTTCTGGAAACTAGAAATCTACTCTGTAGGAATCAACATGGGTTTCGAAAAAGACGATCGTGTGAAACCCAGCTCGCGCTATTCGTCCACGAGACTCAGAGGGCCATAGACACGGCTTCCCAGGTAGATGCCTGTTTCTTGACTTCTGCAAGGCGTTCGATGCAGTTCCCCACAGTCGTTTAATGAACAAAGTAAGAGCATATGGACTATCAGACCAATTGTGTGATTGGATTGAAGAGTTCCTAGATAACAGAACGCAGCATGTCATTCTCAATGGAGAGAAGTCTTCTGAAGTAAGAGTGATTTCAGGTATGCCGCAGGGGAGTGTCGTAGGACCTTTGCTATTCACAATATACATAAATGACCTTGTGGATGACATCGGAAGTTCACTGAGGCTTTTTGCGAATGATGCTGTGGTATATCGAGAGGTTGTAACAATGGAAAATTGTACTGAAATGCAGGAGGATCTGCAGCGAATTGACGCATGATGCAGGGAATGGCAATTGAATCTCAGTGCTGCGAATACATAGAAAGAAAGATCCCTTATCATTTAGCTAAAATATAGCTGGTCAGCAACTGGAAGCAGTTAGTTCCATGAATTATCTGGGAGTACGCATTAGGAGTGATTTAAAATGGAATGATCATATAAAGTTGATCGTCGGTAAAGCAGATGCCAGACTGAGATTCATTGGAAGAATCCTAAGGAAATGCAATCCGAAAACAAAGGAAGTAGGTTACAGTACGCTTGTTCGCCAACTGCTTGAATACTGCTCAACAGAGTGGGATCCGTACCAGATAGGGTTGATAGAAGAGATAGAGAAGATCCAACGGAGAGCAGCCCGCTTCGTTACAGGATCATTCAGTAATCGCAAAAGCGTTACGGAGATGATAGATAAACTCCTGTGGAAGACTCTGAAGGAGAGACGCTCAGTAGCTCGGTACGGGCTTTTGTTGAAGTTTCGAGAACATACCTTCACCGAGGAGTCAAGCAGTATATTGCTCCCTCCTACGTATATCTCGCGAAGAGACCATGAGGATAAAATCAGATAGATTAGAGCCCACACAGAGGCATGCCGACAATCCTTCTTTCCACGAACAATACGAGACTGGAATAGAAGGGAGAACCGATAGAGGTACTCAAGGTACCCTCCGCCACACACCGTCAGGTGACTTGCGGAGTATGGATGTAGTTGTAGATGCAGAACGTCAACCTAGTTACGTTTAAATCTGACCTACTCCCATGTCTAAAAATTTGTAACTGGATACCGTTTTAAAGCGCTTGAAAAATGAATTGTGATGTGGTTAAGTCAAAGCTCCTATGAAAAGGTTACAACCTTCGTAGATGGAGATGTTCTGACATCACATTGCGGAATGGCAATTGCTCACTGGAACGATGTTAATCAAGTACGTTAACTAACAGGGACTACTTAGAAAAGTGAAGTATGTTTCAGACCTTGTTTTATCACCATATTTGGTCTGTGAAGCTTTCCAGTGCCATATTTTTAGCTATGGAAAAAATAAAATTGTTTGCAGATGCGACAAGAAACCTGTTTCGTTTGCTGATTGTCCTTCACTTTTACTGTTTTCAAACTTTAGAAGCGGTCACATGCTTTTATGTAATCGTATGGCATATGCTGTCTTTAGTATCGTGAGGCGCTATTAATGGTAGTGTGTTCCTACCTTGAAGTCTCATTTATATCTGGAATCACAGCTGTAGTCGTATTTTCCCAGCCTTCACTGACGCCAAAGCCCTTTTTCGCGTGTAGGCGAGTTTTTGTACGTAAATTAACTGTTACGTATACGCCAACAAAATCTTTATATGGCAATTAACGTAGTTATTTGCTTTATGGTATTTCGTAAAAGTTGCTGCTTTTTCCTCACAGTGTTTTTCGAATCCTCCCTTGTATGTTAATAAATGACATCCAGGGCATTTCTTTTGTATCGCTTCGCGAGGAGTAGAAATTCCGTCTACATACTGACCACTTTTCTGGCGTCCTCCTTTGGAATTTGACAGTTTCTATTGTCCTTTCCGTCTTCCCGCCAGTCCATTATCGTCATTTGCTAACAAAAATTCCACTTCTCCTTCTCGTCATTACTCTTTTCCACAACGGAGCCCCTCAACGTATTCTTTGCGTTTCTGAGAAATCTCTGCCCTTCTCATCGGAAGTCATCGCTTTTTGTTGATACTCGTGCTTGTTCTGGGCTTTTTGTCGGTGCAAAATGAGGCACTGGGTGTGCTTTCCATTCTATTATTCTGAATTTTCAAGCTTGCCTTATTAAGATCATCTTATTTCGCTTTTATTGGCCTTTGTTCGCCGTAATCTTTAACGCATTTCTGCTGTAACACTTTTATGCTTTTTGCTTTCATTCTGCAGCGAAATACGTCGTCTGTTGCTGATATATTCGATTTTAGTTGTGATTAAGGTCACTGGTTATATAGACGCATTTTCATGATAAATAACTTCATTTAATGGCTTCGTATTATTTGTAACATAGCTGTACTGCTTTGTTCGTAAGGACCGTTTTGAGAGGCCCGTACCGTTCTCATTCAGTCGAATATTCAGTTCTAATATTTGCAGTTAATAACTGTTGGATAAAGTAGCTTCGTCACCTACCTACTTCAGCTGAGCTTTCTCAATTATTTTACCGACAGCATATGCAGCGACATTCATTTTGATCTGGAACAGGTGCGAAGTGCTTTACTGGAAATAGATGTTAGTGCTCCCGGAAACCGTAACACAACAACAAACAATTTTAAAGAAACCCCAGAGAATTTTGAGATGTACTGTTATGTCTTCACAAGAAGAGATTTTTCCCAAACATGTGATATGCCACGAGGATTGTCGACAACTACAATTCGCTGGAGTTTGCACCTATTATGTTAGCGACATTTAAAATAAAGTGACATTTTCTAACATTCTTTCCCAATGTTTGAATTTCTTTATTATTCTATTTAACCAAATAACTCCACCAAACTACAACTCGAAATTATAGCTGGGATCCCCACTTACTAAACAAAATCGGTGATAGGAAAGAATTTTTATATCTGTCTCTTAATATGAGGTCCGTTGTTGAATTCTACTATTGTATGCTGATAGAAAATGCAGCAGTCTGCGAAGTCTGTCTAAATCATGCTTTCATGATCTTTTTTTGATTAGTTTACCTTTCTTGCGATGTTAAAGCAAAACACTTATTTGAGACGCACTCGTTTATCAGGTTGCCTTTAGCTGAATCGTTTCTATGAGCGTCTTTGATCTCTTACTCATACAACATTACGAAAAATGTGCTAATATTACTTCAGGTCTTGCAAATCATTGACCTTATGTTTTTCTTTTTTCTACTTCCTTTACACAGATATTCTTCCAGACGTTGAAAATATGCCATGTTGCCAGTTTGAATAACTCACCGAATATTTTTTGCTCTACACCAAGCTATATAAAATTGCTGGAACTTCCTGCCAGATTAAAACTGTGTCGCAATGGGATTCAGACTCGGAACCTTGCCTTTCACGGAATATGGTGTCACCGACTGAACCGTACAGCCACCAACCTGTCCTCACAGCTTCATTTTGTCATGAAAGGGTACAGTACCGCCCGACATTGAAATAGGTACAACATACTTCATTATTTTTGTCAGAACAACACATGTTTTTTGTAAAATAACTCAATTTCAATTAATACAGCGAAGCCGGATACCAGTGTGGGAAAGAATGACAATTTATTTATTTAATTGATCACATGTGCACTCCCACAAAGTAAATCCCTACATCCAGTTTGGTGAGATCTGTGAAATGAATGAATGTATGGTCATCTGCTAACTGCAGATAGTGAATGTGAATATATGATCATCTTTGAGACGATCCTTGGGCCACCTTTGGTGGGACCAAAGAGATGAAATTTACCTGAGCTTTGAGCGCCTGAAATGTGGCTGACCAATACGGTAGCAAGGTGGTCCCCCACTTCAGCAGAGGTGCGAGAGGACCTGAAGAACGGCCATGTTTCAGCACTCTGCCGCTGGATCTTGTGCTGTTAAGACCTGTCTTAGTTGTGCTCCGTAAAGACAAAAGAGTGGAGACATGGTATGCATGTGGAATATTTAAGAGTAGTTTGAAATAATAATTTCTCTATTTCAGGAACTTTTGTGGGGAGAATTAAATGTCAGGCAGGTAATATTAATGGGATCGTAGTAATCTTCGGAAGTGACCAACGGTCACAATGAAACCACGTGTAGCAATAAGTTGAAATACTTCCGTGTGCTTAAGTTAAGCTGAATTACTAGCGTGTGTACAATAAGTTGGAATATTTAAGAAATAGCGTGTGTACCATAAGTTGAAATATTTAAGAAATGGCTTGTGCAGGACTTGAAATTAGAGACGAGTACTTCCACGTGGTGAATACTGTGTGAGTCTCAATCTGTGTATGAGACAAAGGATAAATAGAAGTACTCGTCCATGGTATCAGTTGAGGACTCGCGTGTGTGATGAATATGTTCTTAATATTACTTTGCGTGATATGATTCCGTGTGACGCTACATTCAAACTCTGAGAGAGAAGCAAGGCGAGTCGGCCGTCTATCCAGCAACGCCACTTGGCTGGCATTGCACAGGAAGACGCGCATATATCTCCAGTGTTCATAGTAGGAAAGTAGAATTACAAAGTGGGGCAGTGTCGTGTGAAACTGGGATAAATACTAATTGAAGTGGGAAAGCTGAAAGTGATAGTGTTGTGACTATTTATTGTATTGTATTCCATGTTGTAGTGTGGTGTATGTCATGTAATTTGGGTATGTGTGGTTTGCATGGGAGAGTAGCAAGGTAGTTTCAAAAGATTAGTGGGTTATGCTTGCTCCTTCTGTACCGCTCGATCTGGAGGAAAGTTTCGTGATGATGATTGTGAGAGTCGAAGTGTGAGATGTAATAAAAGATCCACCATCCTATCCAGAAGGTGCACTGTAGCGTTAAATAATTACGAGACCATAAGGTAGAGAATCACCAATGTGGAGCCATGCCCACTGGGCGAAATTTCTCATGTGTTATTGTTGTAGGTTATAGAATTTGTGTGTTTAGGTTATAGAATTTATCGGAATAAATAAGATAGTGAAAAGAAAAAGATTGGTGGACTTTTCCTTCGAATTGTATATTGTCATGATGTCCCGAATTTATAGTGTGTGCGCCATTCATATTCAGTGCGATGGCCACGTGTTGATAAAAACCGTTAAATAAAAGACAAAAAGAAAATGTGGTATTGCCAGTGCGTAGTGAACAGTCAGAGTTCTGTAAATTACTGACAGTCAGATGCGTGTTTCCGTTGCGTATTATTCAGACAGGAGGATAATTTGTAACTTAATTGTGAGTACGAGAGTTCATGTTACTCGATAAATAAGAATGAATCCACTCGCTTGGCAGACCACTCATCTTGCAGGCCTGACTGCTTAATGCCACAGTATGAGCAAGGCATGTGGGTGCCTCTCAGTCAGTATCTCTCTTACTGTCATCTTTTTTAAAAATTCATTTACTTGGCCTTAGTGAGATGCATTTTAGCAATAACAAGCTTTTTGTAGTAAAAAAAATGGTACAAATGGCTCTGAGCACTATGGGACTTAACAGTTATGGTCATCAGTCCCCCAGAACTTAGAACTACTTAAACCTAACTAACCTAAGGACATCACACAACACCCAGCCATCACGAGGCAGGGAAAATCCCTGACCCCGCCGGGAATCGAACCCGGGAACCCGGGCGTGGGAAGCGAGAACGCTACCGCACGACCACGAGATGCGGGCTTTTTGTAGTCATTTTTGCCCTAGCTGATATACTTTATACAAATATTTGACAGCTTTCCTGTATGAATGTAAGCAGTATGAAGAAGTATGAAGCCTTGTTTTCGTAGTAAATTACGGAAATTTAGAACCACCTACTTTGCGAACTCCTACTGTTTCTAATGCTCTAACATGTTTCGACGTTTTTGTGCCACAATAAGGGGGTGTTTTTATTCAAGTCTGTAAAATGTGTGGTTTTAATAATTATTTGAACTAAAAATTAGCCCTAGGACATTTTATATCTGCGGCGATTATAAACTAGAAAATTGAGTTATAATTTTTAGTTCCTAATTATTACTTGAAACATGTTTACATTTTAGCAGACCTATGTAAAAGTATTCTCTTACGATGGCACTAAGATGTTGATACATGTCTTGACATTAAAAAAACACAGTTGTCTGCATAACAGGCTGACCTGAATTGCCATAGTACTACGAGTTAGTTGCTATTTATTTGGCAAGATAGCTTTGTCACCAAGAAAATGCTTACGTCCCCCACATGTATCGAACTACCTCAACAATTCCACGCCCTTCTTTCCACACTGAACGCTTCCATATATAATAATGTGCAAACTCAACTAAACCAACCTCTTTTTTTTCCATTCTAATTTTCAATCTTTGTATTGTGGCGGCGCGGTTTTCTTTTGCGTTCCTACTAGCATAGTGAGTTCTTCAAAAGTGCAACCTATCCCGAAGCGATGCATAATGTTCGTCATCTGAGCAAAGCTCTAAAAAAATTAGTTGCATTGCACGCGTCAGTAGGATATACACTCCTGGAAATTGAAATAAGAACACCGTGAATTCATTGTCCCAGGAAGGGGAAACTTTATTGACACATTCCTGGGGTCAGATACATCACATGATCACACTGACAGAACCACAGGCACATAGACACAGGCAACAGAGCATGCACAATGTCGGCACTAGTACAGTGTATATCCACCTTTCGCAGCAATGCAGGCTGCTATTCTCCCATGGAGACGATCGTAGAGATGCTGGATGTAGTTCTGTGGAACGGCTTGCCATGCCATTTCCACCTGGCGCCTCAGTTGGACCAGCGTTCGTGCTGGACGTGCAGACCGCGTGAGACGACGCTTCATCCAGTCCCAAACATGCTCAATGGGGGACAGATCCGGAGATCTTGCTGGCCAGGGTAGTTGACTTACACCTTCTAGAGCACGTTGGGTGGCACGGGATACATGCGGACGTGCATTGTCCTGTTGGAACAGCAAGTTCCCTTGCCGGTCTAGGAATGGTAGAACGATGGGTTCGATGACGGTTTGGATGTACCGTGCACTATTCAGTGTCCCCTCGACGATCACCAGTGGTGTACGGCCAGTGTAGGAGATCGCTCCCCACACCATGATGCTGGGTGTTGGCCCTGTGTGCCTCGGTCGTATGCAGTCCTGATTGTGGCGCTCACCTGCACGGCGCCAAACACGCATACGACCATCATTGGCACCAAGGCAGAAGCGACTCTCATCGCTGAAGACGACACGTCTCCATTCGTCCCTCCATTCACGCCTGTCGCGACACCACTGGAGGCGGGCTGCACGATGTTGGGGCGTGAGCGGAAGACGGCCTAACGGTGTGCGGGACCGTAGCCCAGCTTCATGGAGACGGTTTCGAATGGTCCTCGCCGATACCCCAGGAGCAACAGTGTCCCTAATTTGCTGGGAAGTGGCGGTGCGGTCCCCTACGGCACTGCGTAGGATCCTACGGTCTTGGCGTGCATCCGTGCGTCGCTGCGGCCCGGTCCCAGGTCGACGGGCACGTGCACCTTCCGCCGACCACTGGCGACAACATCGATGTACTGTGGAGACCTCACGCCCCACGTGTTGAGCAATTCGGCGGTACGTCCACCCGGCCTCCCGCATGCCCACTATACGCCCTCGCTCAAAGTCCGTCAACTGCACATACGGTTCACGTCCACGCTGTCGCGGCATGCTACCAGTGTTAAAGACTGCGATGGAGCTCCGTATGCCACGGCAAACTGGCTGACACTGACGGCGGCGGTGCACAAATGCTGCGCAGCTAGCGCCATTCGACGGCCAACACCGCGGTTCCTGGTGTGTCCGCTGTGCCGTGCGTGTGATCATTGCTTGTACAGCCCTCTCGCAGTGTCCGGAGCAAGTATGGTGGGTCTGACACACCGGTGTCAATGTGTTCTTTTTTCCATTTCCAGGAGTGTATGTAAATATATTACACTGTTGAAATTTACTTGTATTAAAACATTCCTACAGGTGATGTGTATTGCAACACTTCAGTATATTGCAACACTTTGCCCAACATTTCCTACCGACCTGACAAGCACAATGCTTACCCTGTCGCAAGCCACGTCAGTGGACTCTCACTCCCAGATAAAAACGCCCAGATATTCGCTCATCCAATCACAATTGTAAATCGACCATCACTGCCTACCCCATATCAGAGTTCCCTCCCCTTTCCATCTCCATGTTTTCCTATTCCTTTCTTCTTTATGCGGCGGACCAGCCTACATCCAGTACCATATTGCATTTGTCTCCTACCATTCAGTTCGCATCTACAGTAATCTCCACACTGAACCCACGTCTTGACCACTTTGTTTATCTCCAGACATGAGCCATACAACCCTACGGAATATCTAAACTTCCCTTTTCTAACTATGGTATTCGCCAGAGCAGGTCCTTCCAATTTCAGTGGATATGCAGTGCTTCATTCAAAGTTTCACATTCTATATTTATGTTTCTTGATAGCTTCAATGATATCGTCTTTTTAATAATCCTGAAAAATATGTAAATATTTCTTCTTTTTAATTGCATTCTACCAATATGATGAGAAAAACTACTGGGCTGAAGAATGGTTTACCGGAATCGTTGACAATCCAACCCCACCAATATGGAAGGAGGGGAATGAAACAGCGATAATAATAATAAAAAAAAATCGCAGTCTGAATTTTCTTTGCACTATACTCTACATACTACTGGCTTCATGAAAGGTAACCAACTTCTATACTTCAGTATTACTTTAATGAAACAAAACATTTAAACGCTTATTTCCAAATTCCATGCTAGTGAAACGAGAGAGATGGACCAGCTGTCAACTAGGAAATCTCTGCTTATTACTTGCTTTCTCACTAATCCCAGCAATTTAGTAATACATAACTAAAATACCTCTACATCAGTGTGGTTTGCACAATCTCAATAAAAAAAATTCCTATTTCTTGGTAGTGCTGTGTCTATTCATTTATACTGTATATTTACAGTTACAGACGGTCGGGAGACAACTGGCTTATATCTCCTCTTCGTGACTACCCCTAATCCACTTCGCAATAAATCTCAGTTAGTATTAGCACATTCTCTTCAAGACTCATAAGAAAAAGACGTACATAGTAATCGTAAAACGCCTGGAGACAGGGGAAGATAGCAGCTGGACTACGTCATAATGAAGGCAAAGGTATACACTCATACAACAATTTAGTGATGTTGAACAGTAGACTGATGTTTAAGACGATCGTCGGGAAAAATCTCAGTGTAAGAGAGTGGGATACTGAAGAACTGATGGAATATAGTGTGTATTTGCAATTCTTTGAGGCTGTGATACTACGATAATGAATACAACGGTAGACAGTTAAGTTAAAGAGAAATTATCATATCTAAAAACGATAATCAAAGAGTCAAATATAGATACAAGGAACGCAGCTTTGTAGAAACCGCGAGTGACAGAAGAAATAGTTAAACAGATCGTCGAAAGAAGGAAATACAAAAATGTTCAGGAAAGGAAAGAAAATTCGCACAGCAATATAATTTAGGAATGAAATCAAGAAAGCTAAAACCAAACACCTGCAGGCAAAATGTGAGGAAATCGAAAAGGAACTTCGCAGGGATGGATTTGGTATTTACAAAAGTCGGCGAAATAATAAGTTAGGGTGGCAACAAAAGTGATTTCCTTGTTAAATGTAAAGGAGAAAGCGGGTATACCAAAACAGTACATTGAGGGCTTCTTCGAGGATACCGGCGACACGGGAGATCCAAAAATATTCAGAACTGAGAAGAGCTTTGGAAGGCTTGGATTGAAGCAATACGTATTCCATGTAAGACATTCATTCAGAATTTCTAAAATGATTGGAGCAATGCAACTAAACGATTATTCAGTTCAGTGCGTGGAACCTTTGGATCTGGCAGCATGACATCGTACATTCGAAAGCGTACCATCTTCAAAATGCCGAAGACATCAGAGACAGATAAAACCGATGTCTATTGCACAATCATCTTAGCAGCTCACGCAAGCAATTTGCTGACAAGAATAGTAGGTACAAGAATGTAAAAGAAAATTGTTTATCTGTTAGATGACGAGCAGTCTGGCCTTAGGAAAGATAAAGACCCCAGAAGGTTGCACTTGATAGTGTAAGTGAAGACACATTCATAGGTTCTAGAAAAAGCTTTATACATCGTAAAATGGTGCAAAATGCCTGAAATTATTAGAAAACTAGGAGAGAACAAGACTGGTGAATCAAGAGAAAGCGCTTATGGCCTACCCACACTCTCCTGTATTTTAATGACATGTGTACCTAATGTTCCCCCCCCCCCCCACCCCCCAACCACCCAAGAACCATGGACCTTGCCGCTGGTGGGGAGGCTTGCGTGCCTCAGCGATACAGATAGCCGTACCGTAGGTGCAACCACAACGGAGGGGTATCTGTTCAGAGGCCAGACAAACGCGTGGTTCCTGAAGAGGGGCAGCAGCCTTTTCAGTAGTTGCAGGGGCAACAGTGTGGATGATTGACTGATCTGGCCTTGTAACACTAACCAAAACAGCCTTGCTGTGCTGGTACTGCGAACGGCTGAAAGCAAGGGGAAACTACGGCCGTAATTTTTCCCGAGGGCATGCAGCTTTACTGTATGACTAAATGATGATGGCGTCCTCTTGGGTAAAATATTCCGGAGGTAAAATAGTCCCCATTCAGATCTCCGGGCGGGGACTACTCAAGAGGACGTCGTTATCAGGAGAAAGAAAACTGGCGTTCTACGGATCGGAGTGTGGAATGTCAGACCCCTTAATCGGGCAAGTAGGTTAGAAAATTTAAAAAGGGAAATGGATAGGTTAAAGTTAGATATAGTGGGAATTAGTGAAGTTCGGTGGCAGCAGGAACAAGACTTCTGGTCGGATGAATACAGGTTTATAAATACAAAATCAAATAGGGGTAATGCAGGAGTCGGTTTAATAATGAATAAAAGAATAGGAGTGCGGGTAAGCTACTACAAACAGCATAGTGAACGCATTATTGTGGCCAAGATAGACACGAAGCCTACTACAGTAGTACAAGTTTATATACCAACTAGCTCTCCAGATGACGAAGAAATTGAAGAAATGTATGATGAAATAAAAGAAATTATTCAGATAGTGAAGGGAGACGAAAATTTAATAGTCATGGGTGACTGGAATTCGGTAGTAGGAAAAGGGAGAGAAGGAAACGTAGTAGGTGAATATGGATTGGGGCTAAGTAATGAAAGACGAAGCCGCCTGATAGAATTTTGCACAGAGCACAACTCATAGCTAACACTTGGTTCAAGCATCATAAAAGAAGGTTGTATACATGGAAGAACCCTGGAGATACTGACTGGTTTCAGATAGATTATATAATGGTAAGACAGAGATTTAGGAACCAGGTTTTAAATTGTAAGACATTTCCAGGGGCAGATGTGCACTCTGATCACAATCTATTGGTTATTAACGGTAGATTAAAACTGAAGAAACTGCAAAAAGGTGGGAATTTAAGGAGATGGGACCTGGATAAACTGAAAGAACCAGAGGTTGTACAGAGTTTCAGGGAGAGCATAAGGGAACAATTGATAGGAATGGGGGAAAAAAATACAGTAGAAGAAGAATGGGTACCTTTGAGAGATGAAGAAGTGAAGCAAGCAGAGGACCTAGTAGGTAAAAAGACGAGGGCTACTAGAAATCCTTGGGTAACAGAAGAAATACTGAATTTAATTGATGAAAGGAGACAATACAAAAATGCAGTAAATGAAGCAGGCAAAAAGGAATACAAACGTCTCAAAAACGAGATCGACAGGAAGTGCAAAATGGCTAAGCAGGGATGGCTAGAGGACAAATGTAAGGATGTAGAGGGTTATCTCACTAGGGGTAAGATAGATACTGCCTACAGGAAAATTAAAGAGACCTTTGGAGAAAAGAGAATCACTTGTATGAATATCAAGAGCTCAGATGGTAACCCAGTTCTAAGCAAAGAAGGGAAAGCAGAAAGGTGGAGGGAGTATATCGAGGGCCTATACAAGGGCAATGTAGTTGAGGACAATATTATGGAAGTAGAAGAGGATGTAGATGAAGATGAAATGGGAGATACGATACTGTGTGAAGAGTTTGACAGAGCACTGAAAGACCTGAGTCGAAACAAGGCACCGGGAGTAGACAACATTCCATTAGAACTATTGACGGCCTTGGGAGAGCCAGTCCTGACAAACCTCTACCATCTGGTGAGCAAGATGTATGAGCAGGCAAAATACCCTCAGACTTCAAGAAGAATATAATAATTCCGATCCCAAAGGCAGCAGGTGTTGACAGATGTGAAAATTACCGAACAGTCAGTTTAATAAGTCACGGATGCAAAATACTAACGCGTATCTCTACGAACGTATGGAAAAACTGGTAGAAGCTGACATCGGGGAAGATCTGTTTGGATTCCGTAGAAATGTTGGAACACGTGAGGCAATACTGACCCTACGACTTATCTTAGAAGCTAGATTAAGGATAGGCAAACCTACGTTTCTAGCATTTGTAGACTTAGAGAAAGCTTTTGACAATGTTGATTGGAATACTCTCTTTCAAATTCTGAAGGTGGCAGGGGTAAATTACAGGGAGCGAAAGGCTATTTACAATTTGTACAGAAACCAGATGGCAGTTATAAGAGTCGAGGGACAGAAAGGGAAGCAGTGGTTGGGAAGGGAGTGAGACAGGGTTGTAGCCTCTCCCCGATGTTATTCAATCTGTATATTGAGCAAGCAGTAAAGGAAACAAAAGAAAAATTTGGAGTAGGTATTAAAATTCATGGAGAAGAAATAAAAACTTTGAGGTTCGCCGATGACATTGTAATTCTGTCGGAGACAGCAAAGGACTTGGAAGAGCAGTTGAACGGAATGGACAGTGTCATGAAAGGAGGGTATAAGATGAACATCAACAAAAGCAAAACGAGGATAATGGAATGTAGTCAAATTAAATCGGGTGATGCTGAGGGAATTAGATTAGGAAATGAAACACTTAAAGTAGTAAAGGAGTTTTGCTATTTGGGGAGCAAAATAACTGATGATGGTCGAAGTAGAGAGGATATAAAATGTAGACTGGCAATGGCAAGGAAAGCGTTTCTGAAGAAGAGAAATTTGTTAACATCGAGTATAGATTTAAGTGTCAGGAAGTCATTTCTGAAAGTATTTGTATGGAGCGTAGCCATGTATGGAATTGAAACATGGACGATAACTAGTTTGGACAAGAAGAGAATAGAAGCTTTCGAAATGTGGTGCTACAGAAGAATGCTAAAGATTAGATGGGTAGATCATATAACTAATAAGGAGGTATTGAATAGGATTGGGGAGCAGAGAAATTTGTGGTACAACTTAACTAGAAGAAGGGATCGATTGGTAGGACATGTTGTGAGGCATCAAGGGATCGCCAGTTTAGCATTGGAGGGCAGCGTGGAGGGTAAAAACCGTAGAGGGAGACCAAGAGATGAATACACTAACCAGATTCACATGGATGTAGGTTGCAGTAGGTACTGGGAGATGAAGAAACTTGCACAGGATAGAGTAGCATGGAGAGCTGCATCAAACCAGTCTCAGGATTGGAGACCACAGCAACAACAACCTAATGTTTTGTAATTTTTCACAGAAGTCATCAGTTCTGAAGGATTTGAGTGGACAGAGTATAGATAAATGAACTACTGAAAGTATAATGATAACAAAACATGCAGCACTAATAACAGACGTAACAGAAAAAAATGTGTTATAGTGTCAGTTGATTTTAAATATTAACGAGACTATTAACATTTATGAACTTGAAATTTAGCAAAACTGTAGTTGTTTGATGAAATAATACAGCTACCAGTCCGTTTAAGGACAAAAATTATGAAACTGATTGTGCTGGCTTCAAAATGAATTTACGTGACAACTAGTGAAAATTCTGTAAGCGATAACGGTGAACGCACGTGCGAGAGCTAAATTGGAAATGAAAGTTGTTATAGGATGTTTGAAAGTCAATTAACATAAAACAGTACACTTTGCAATAATTCAAAATCAGAAGTATCTTACTAACTGCGACAAGTAAGGCGTAAAGAGACAGAAGCGTTACTCCACTATAATGTTCACTTAACATTTCTGTCTAACAAACAACACTCATTACCAAAAATATAGCAACTCCGCACTGAAAACGTCGCAACTGGCAGCAACATGTGCAGCCAACGTCGGACGTACGAAAGCCTACACAGGACATAAATAATAATAAAAAATATATATAACACTGTTCAAATAACTTAAATACTCTTACTTTGCAAGGAAAATCAATTTTGATGCTCAGAGACATAATAAATGTAGTTCAATTTGCAAAAATTTAAGCATTGCTGTTAGTTAAATTAGAAAGTTTCCCATTTCAGTGAAATGCCAAATTTTACGATTTGCCCTTTTTCGTAATGACGTATTAGACTTTGCTTTGATAACGAGACATTCGGTTACTAAAATGATGGGGTCAAGATCGAGTTGTTGGTAGTATTGATGCAGGAAAATTATTAAAGGTGGGTAAGAATTAATGTTGACAAAAAAACTATAGTGTTCAGTGAATGATTCTACCAAGCTGGCAAGTCTTTTACATTTCTGAACCTCTGAAACGGCGCAGTCTTTCTTTGAGGTGGCACTGCTGTAGGTGCGAAATAATGAATTGACAATAACTATTGGGCAAGAACGCACTTCTCCCATTTACGAGCAGGATTTACTCGTAATATACAGCGTAGGCCTGCAACCTTTGTACGGTTATCAGTATTTATTTTACAGAAACTACAGACCTTGAAAATTTGTAATTTGTAACAAATATGAAATGTAACAAATCATTTACTTTGTTTGGATGTCTTTGTTCCAGGTAGAAGCTGAATAGAGATCACTACAATCGCTATTGTTGTAAAATGGCGTCACACGAGGAGAAGGCGCAGTATGACGAGACGAAGTGTCCAGTTACTGCGCAGCGAAATTTTCAAAGACAGTGCAGAAGAGAAGCACATGGTGGGAAGATTGTTGCGTGATACGTGAAGTTCCACGAACACGGCTGCCTCCGTTCAATGAACAAAGTGTTGGAGATGTGCAACAGGCGTTCTTACGAAGCCCTTCAAAATCTACTCGTCGCACATCTCGTGAATTAGGGATTCCTAGGACGACAATGCGAAGAATTTTACACAGCAGATGGCACCTGTATGCAAATAAGGACCAGATAAGACACGCGTTACAGACAGATGATGGAACTCATCGAGCAACTTTGGAGACAGAGATATTGTCTCGAATCGACACCAGCAACGAGTATCTTTTACGAATTTGCTTTTCAGATGAGACTACTTTCCACGTGATAGACAACAGACAGTCTTAAGAAGCACAGTGTGAGGATATTGGGTTCGTAAAGTTTGCACGTTTGGAGTTAGAGATGCCCCTAAAATGAATGTATGGTGCGGTTTAATGTACAACAGTCATTGGTCCTTTTTTTGTTTGTCGAAAAATCTGTAATATCTATCTGGATATGCTAAAACAGTTTGCAGAACGACAACTGAGAGACTTGCCGCCTAATGTGATATATCAACAATATTGTGCACCACCAAATTGGGGGTTGCATAATGGAAATTTTCATAATGAACAGTTCCTGACAGGTGTATCGGACGTGATGGTCCCACTGTCTGGCTTGCATGTTCACCAGATATAACGCCCTTAAATTTCCTTTGTGGTGCTATGTAAAGGACAAGGTTTACCTCTAAACAAGTACCTGATCTTGTCTTTCCAATATGAAGGATAACAGATGCTGTTGTTGGTGTTGTCAAACGCATGGCGTGCAATCGAATACCGGTTAGCCATTCTTCGAGCAACAAAAGGCGCACATGTTGAAATTTATTGACATTGTAACAAATCTTGGTGATTTATCCTTTCATTTGTCACGAACCACAAATTTGTAAGTTCTATAGTTTTTTCAATCGGCAAACTACAGATACAACTGTGTTATAAAGGAAAGAGGAACAACACGGTCAAGAGACAGTTTGATGCTGAGAAGCTTAAGGATCCAGAGTTGTGTCATCAGAGCGCATAATGGCCGAAGTATTGAGGCCTTAGTTACTAAAGATGGAAATATGCTAACGAACAAGGGAAGAATTGTGGACAGGTAGAGGGAATATTTTGAGCAGTTGCCGAATGCTGAAAATAGCGAAAATGTCTTCCCAGAAGGAAAAATTGCAGGAGGTGTAGAGGAAGAACTTGAAATAACTCGACAGGATGTAGGTAGAGCTATTACGAAACTGAAGAATAAGGCAACAGGGGAAGGTGCGAGAACAGCAGAGATGTTAAAGGCAGGAGGTGGGACACTTCAGAAAGAGATATAGAATGTCATAAGTGAGGTATGAAGAAAGGAGGAGATTCCAAAAGAGTGGAAGTCAGCTACAATTATCCCAATGCACAAAAACAGCAAAAGAACTGTAATAATTATAGAGGCATTTCTCTACTAAGTGTACCATACAAAATGTTAATAATTCTTGAAAAGCTAAAACCTTTTGCTGAAGATATTGTTGGAGATTACCAGGCAGGTTTTTGGTCAGGAAATTTCATCCATGGTTGATCTTCCTGACCAAAAACCTGCCTGGTAAAATGAATGTATGGTGCGGTTTAATGTACAACAGTCATTGGTCCTTTTTTTGTTTGTCGAAAAATCTGTAATATCTATCTGGATATGCTAAAACAGTTTGCAGAACGACAACTGAGAGACTTGCCGCCTAATGTGATATATCAACAATATTGTGCACCACCAAATTGGGGGTTGCATAATGGAAATTTTCATAATGAACAGTTCCTGACAGGTGTATCGGACGTGATGGTCCCACTGTCTGGCTTGCATGTTCACCAGATATAACGCCCTTAAATTTCCTTTGTGGTGCTATGTAAAGGACAAGGTTTACCTCTAAACAAGTACCTGATCTTGTCTTTCCAATATGAAGGATAACAGATGCTGTTGTTGGTGTTGTCAAACGCATGGCGTGCAATCGAATACCGGTTAGCCATTCTTCGAGCAACAAAAGGCGCACATGTTGAAATTTATTGACATTGTAACAAATCTTGGTGATTTATCCTTTCATTTGTCACGAACCACAAATTTGTAAGTTCTATAGTTTTTTCAATCGGCAAACTACAGATACAACTGTGTTATAAAGGAAAGAGGAACAACACGGTCAAGAGACAGTTTGATGCTGAGAAGCTTAAGGATCCAGAGTTGTGTCATCAGAGCGCATAATGGCCGAAGTATTGAGGCCTTAGTTACTAAAGATGGAAATATGCTAACGAACAAGGGAAGAATTGTGGACAGGTAGAGGGAATATTTTGAGCAGTTGCCGAATGCTGAAAATAGCGAAAATGTCTTCCCAGAAGGAAAAATTGCAGGAGGTGTAGAGGAAGAACTTGAAATAACTCGACAGGATGTAGGTAGAGCTATTACGAAACTGAAGAATAAGGCAACAGGGGAAGGTGCGAGAACAGCAGAGATGTTAAAGGCAGGAGGTGGGACACTTCAGAAAGAGATATAGAATGTCATAAGTGAGGTATGAAGAAAGGAGGAGATTCCAAAAGAGTGGAAGTCAGCTACAATTATCCCAATGCACAAAAACAGCAAAAGAACTGTAATAATTATAGAGGCATTTCTCTACTAAGTGTACCATACAAAATGTTAATAATTCTTGAAAAGCTAAAACCTTTTGCTGAAGATATTGTTGGAGATTACCAGGCAGGTTTTTGGTCAGGAAATTTCATCCATGGTTGATCTTCCTGACCAAAAACCTGCCTGGTAAAATGAATGTATGGTGCGGTTTAATGTACAACAGTCATTGGTCCTTTTTTTGTTTGTCGAAAAATCTGTAATATCTATCTGGATATGCTAAAACAGTTTGCAGAACGACAACTGAGAGACTTGCCGCCTAATGTGATATATCAACAATATTGTGCACCACCAAATTGGGGGTTGCATAATGGAAATTTTCATAATGAACAGTTCCTGACAGGTGTATCGGGCGTGATGGTCCCACTGTCTGGCTTGCATGTTCACCAGATATAACGCCCTTAAATTTCCTTTGTGGTGCTATGTAAAGGACAAGGTTTACCTCTAAACAAGTACCTGATCTTGTCTTTCCAATATGAAGGATAACAGATGCTGTTGTTGGTGTTGTCAAACGCATGGCGTGCAATCGAATACCGGTTAGCCATTCTTCGAGCAACAAAAGGCGCACATGTTGAAATTTATTGACATTGTAACAAATCTTGGTGATTTATCCTTTCATTTGTCACGAACCACAAATTTGTAAGTTCTATAGTTTTTTCAATCGGCAAACTACAGATACAACTGTGTTATAAAGGAAAGAGGAACAACACGGTCAAGAGACAGTTTGATGCTGAGAAGCTTAAGGATCCAGAGTTGTGTCATCAGAGCGCATAACAAATTTGAAATTCTTGCAGCAAATCACAGTGATGAAAGAAAATGAGCAAAGAGTAGATGTAAAGAAGCAGCAAAGAAAATTCTAGGAGAAAAAAGACAACAGCAAAAAAAAAAAAAAAGTTCAATGATAAATGTGAACAAACTTGAAGGCGAGGAAGAGAGCTAGGGAAACACTCATGCTGAACAAAAATTCTGCAGAAAAGCAGGAAACAGCCAACAACGTAGAAAGAAAAACAAACAGGATTCTCAGGACAGAGAAAAGAAATTTCATGACCAGCATGATTAACGAAATAGACAGGGCAAATACAATATCTGACAGCAGAAAAACGTTTCAGGTGTTGAAACATGTGAGGAATGGCCGAAGTATTGAGGCCTTAGTTACTAAAGATGGAAATATGCTAACGAACAAGGGAAGAATTGTGGACAGGTAGAGGGAATATTTTGAGCAGTTGCCGAATGCTGAAAATAGTGAAAATGTCTTCCCAGAAGGAAAAATTGCAGGAGGTGTAGAGGAAGAACTTGAAATAACTCGACAGGATGTAGGTAGAGTTATTAAGAAACTGAAGAATAAGGTAACAGGGGAAGGTGCGAGAACAGCAGAGATGTTAAAGGCAGGAGGTGGGACACTTCAGAAAGAGATATAGAATGTCATATGTGAGGTATGAAGAAAGGAGGAGATTCCAAAAGAGTGGAAGTCAGCTACCATTATCCCAATGCACAAAAACAACAAAAGAACTGTAATAATTATAGAGGTATTTCTCTACTAAGTGTACCATACAAAATGTTAATAATTCTTGAAAAGCTAAAACCTTTTGCTGAAGATATTGTTGGAGAGTACCAGGCAGGTTTTTGGTCAGGAAGATCAACCATGGGTGAAATTTCCTGATAACGTTAGTATATATCTCAAACGCGTATGGTAACATATACATATCAAGTATGTACGACAACCTTAGAGAGATTGGCATACCAAGGAAGTTAATGAAATCGGTGATGGTGTGTATTACACAGAATAAAACCAAGGTAAAATACCAGGGGAAATATCCAAGGTATTCAACATGAGAACAGGCGTGAGACAAGGTGATGTCATTTCATCATTGCTTCTCAATTTGGTGCAAAAAATGGTTGAAATGCCTCTGAGCACTATGGGACTTAACTTCTGAGGTCATCAGTTCCCTAGAACTTAGAACTACTTAAACCTAACTAACCTAAGGACATCACACACATCCATGCCCGAGGCAGGATACGAACCTGCGACCGTAGCGGTCTCGCGGTTCCAGACTGTAGCGCCTAGAACCGCTCGGCCACTCCGGCCGACTTCAATTTGGTCCTGAGTATGTAATTCAGGAAATGAAAAGAGAAGACAATGAAAAAGCACAGCTATTGGGATATGCAGACGTCATTGCAGCCATAGGGGAGTCAGAGGAAGAGATGGCACAAACTGCCGGCCGCAGTGGTCAAGCGGTTATAGGCGCTTCAGTCTGGAACCGCGCGACCGCTACGGTCGCAGGTTCGAATCCTGCCTCGGGCATGGATGTGTGTGATGTCCTTATGTTGGTTAGCTTTAAGTAGTTCAAAGTTCTAGGGGACTGATGACCTCAGATGTTAAGTCCCATAGTGCTCAAAGCCATTTGAACCATTTGGCACAAACTGCGGAAACCGAAGAATACCAGTAAGACTGGACTGAGGATTAATATGGAGAAGAAAGAAGTGACAGAAATATCCAGAGAAACCCCTGTTTATGTCCTATTGCAGACTGGAATTTAGAATATAACCAGAATGGAAAATTTTAAATTCCTTGGCATCTGGTTCAAGAGGCATAACAACCTAAAACAAGAAATTAATCAACGTACTGCCAATGGATCTAAAGCTTACTTCAATCTGAAACGGATAATATCATCAAAACATTTGTCAGTAAGACCAGACTTAAAGCCTATAACGCAATGATACTACCGGTGTTCCTATATGTGCCAGAAACGTTGAGCACCACAAGACGATGAAGTGAACCTGCTGATTATTGAACGGAAAATCATGAGAAAGATCTTTGGACCAACACGCGAAGAGAACACATGGAGACTTAGAAAGAACAGGAATTGTACGACCGATTGGAAGAACCAAATATCGTGCAGAAAATGAACGTGGAGAATAAGCTGGACAAGGAACATTGCCAGCAACGCGTCGGACTAAAGCTGTGCTTATGGGAAAACCTGATGGAACTCGTCTAATAGGAAGACCAAGGAACTTACGGGAGGATTAGGTGCAGAAGGACCTTCACCAGTTGGGTGTCCGTGAGAACTGGATCCAAAGTACACAAGGTAGCCATCTATGGCGGAACGTTGTAAGATCGGCACATGATTTTCAGGGCCAGTGATCGCCGATATGTACATGTGTATGTATAATGTTTGCAGAAAAAATATTGATAATTGTACAACACTCTTGGGCCTTTTCTCAAATAAATATTGTACCGTAGCCCATCCTCTTGGTTGCTGGATATCTTCAAAACGCCTTGCCCAATATTTTATACCATGAAGTCCACACACTTAATACTGCGCGAGGCTTTCACGATTACTCACGTCCAACTTCACTCGCTGTTAACCTGCTTATCCTGCGTCTCTCTTCTGTGCGCTCTCTCTCTTACCAAATAATGTTACAGCCATGCCGTCATTATCTTATCCATACATAGCACAGACCCTAACTTTGCCAGTGTGTCTGCTACATTCATTATAACATTATTTTTCAATAGTTTGTAATACGTTTTTCTACATTCCTTTAAATAGTTGACACGGAGAAGAAAACAATATAATATACACATTTGTAATTAGAAAATAATATCAAAAATACAAAAAGAAATTATGTGATAATTATGTAGTACTATGTTGTAGTGTTCAAATTGTTCATAGGAGAAGCAATGACGTAAATAAAAGTCCAAGAGCGGTATTAAAACTAAAGGTCAAAGGATGTCAGCGATAAAATTCTCTGATGACACCGCTTTTCTCCAAAGTGACGATTTCGAATGGGCGGCACGATTTCGTTGCATTCGTTCTCTTTTCTATTTTCCTTCATCGCGAACTCATGTAAAATGCTTTTGGCAATCGTGTTTTAGAACGCTGAAATACGTATCATCACAAAATATAAGTTATTGACTGTTGACACAACAAAAGTTTCAAATGTCTCTGAGCACTATGGGACTTAAAATCTGAGGTCGTCAGTCCCCTATAACGTAGAACTACTTAAACCTAACTAACCTGACATCACACACATCCATGCCCGAGGCAGGACTCGAACCTGCGACCATAGCGGTCGCGTGGTTCCAGACTGAAGCGCCTAGAACCGCTCGGCCACCAAGGCCGGCCGACTGTGTACACAATTCTGTTTTCATGGGTACACTGCAGTCTGAGATTATGGCGTCCGAAGATCACTGGTTGTTACAGAGGTGAATAACCTCTGTGTTCTCCTACAATTTTCGCTCTCCACGTCTCTCTCTAGTATCGTGTATCTTATTCTCTCATGTTTTAACACATATCTTACCATAGAATGCCGTCCTCTACACAGTGTTTTCTATAAATTTTGTTCTTCCACGATTTTGCAGCGAGATTTCTCTTATCATATGTTACCAGTACACGTTATTTTCCGCTTCCTTCTGTTACATCTTATTTCATATAATTCCACTCCCTTCTTTACCGGTTTCTACACAATGATTCGCCTCATAAGGCCTATGAATGGAAAATGAAAATCAGCGCATGGCATTGTTGACCTGAAGGCCCCATCGGGAAAGTTAGGCAGCCAAGTGCAAGTCTTATTACAGTTGCACCCACATTGGGCGACTTGAGTGCTGCTGATGAGGATTAAATGATGATGAGGACAATACAACACTCAGTCCACGAGAGGAGAAAAATTTCCAACCCGGGCGGGAATCGAACCCGTGCCCGCTTGCACGGGATTCAAGTTCGTTACCACCCAGCTAAGCAAGCGGACAGGCCAATGAATGATACTTGTTTTAGCGAGGAATTCCCTCTTTGTCTCTGCTGTTCTACTTTTTATATTCTTCTTGATTCGAAGATCAAGCGTTATCTATCTTCCATTGCACCAGAATTCCGTCACTTCGTCTATTAAATTGTCGTCAGTATTGATGCTAGGTCTGACGCTAATCTCATTTACCCTCTGTTCGGTAGTTTCCTCATTCTTTGTTTTATTCTCAGTCACTATTCTGTGCACATTAGATTCAAAAGATCCATGACAGATATGACAACGTTATTCTTTCTTCGTTTTAATCCATCTCATGAGTTACCATTACTGCTCATTCACTGTACAGAAACGACCGCATTCCTACGTTTCGCGGGCAACGGCTTTGCCGCAGTGGATACACCGGTTCCAATGAGATCACCGAGGTTAAGCGCTGTTGGGCGTGGTCGGCACTTGGATGGGTGACCACCCGGGCCGCCATGCGCTGTTGCCATTTTTCGGGGTGCAATCAGTCTCGTGAATGTCAATTGAAGAGCTACTCGACCGAATAGTAGCGACTTCGGTCACGAATACCATCATAACGACCCGGAGAGCGGTGTGCTGATCTCACGCACCTCCTATCCACATCCTCCACTGAGGAGTGCTACGTTTTTTTGAGTGCTACGTTTCGCACTCTTCAATGCGAGCACTTCACTCTTGTTCTTTCCTTCTTATTGTTCTCTCTTGGTTCTTGCACGTATTAAACACTATATATCTTTACGTTATATACCTATTTTTCATAGGATTCAAACGTCTTGTAATCATTTAGAACGTCAAAAGTTTTCCCTATGTCGACAAGTCCAGGGAAAGAGCATTGGTTTTTCTTAAGTCTTGCTTCTGTCAGAAATGCCTCTCTGGTACCTTTACCTTTCCGAAAGCCAAAATGATTGTCATCTAACAGAGCTTCAATTTTCTTTGCCATTCTTATATTATAATGTTTTGATTAGCAACTTGAATGCATGAGAGTGTCTGTCCCTGTGTAGAATATGCTGAAGGCAGCAAGCCGACGACTTGGGTAGTCGCTTTGACATAACGCTGCCCCCCCCCCCCCCCGCCCTTCCGTGTATTTTTGTTTCACCATGCCGTTTAGAAACTTGCAATAGGAAACAGATGTTAACTGTTGAAACTGCTGGCAACTGGCAATCGGGCACTTCACTTACTTGCAGGCAAGGGGATTTTTTTTCCAGAAATGACCATGACCGGGATAAATGCACAGCAGAAGGGAGGGAAACACAGGGGTGGAAGGTTCTACAAACTGGCAAAATAAGAAGACAGACTTATGACGAAAAAGCACTGTTGCATTCGTCAAAATGATAATGGACCTGAAAACAGAAAGGGGGACACTGACAAAGTACTATAGTATAAACCAGATACAGCGTTGTAAGGATTTATAGGAATCGTTTGATAGAAAACTGGCCGCAGATGGAAAACAGGATCCGTTACTACCAGAATTAAGTTAATTAGACCAAAGCATTGTTTCTGATCACAGTCTATGTCGGGCATAAAAAACACTTGAAGTAGACTGAAATTCAAATTCTAAAGGCCGAAGTATTCTTTCAAGTGGTTGGAAACAGCAAAAGCAGAAGTAGCGAGGATGAGAATTCACTTGGAGGCAGAGATCCTAGCCTGGCCGTGGAGTCGGGTGTAGGCAGCAGATCTAATAGGTCTGGTATTGCAACGGCTTCGGTGGAGGTGAACCTTTAATAAAATCACGATGCAGCTGTTAAAATTAATATTCGAAAAATCATGGCTTCATGTACAGAGGAAAGTACGACTTCCTCTGCTAGTCAACACCTGTTAAACATGTGGATCTGTCCTTATCAGAACAGTCAAAGGTAGAAGAAATTGTATCCTCGTTTTTCCTAGTCAGGACGACTGGTCTCCGCTAAGAACTAGCTCGAAAGAAGCCACAGGCACAAAGAGAGATCGAGGCGAAGTGCGCTCACAGTTTTACTAACTCGGTTTCCAAAAAACAGGAGATGCCCAAGTCTGCACACCACCAACACGCTAAGCTGATGGCGCCAGCACTTCCAGCCACCCATCGAACCGGGGAGTAACTTGTAAATTTATCTGGTTGGCACTTACTGCGAGCGTGGGAGGGAAGGCTCAGAGATGTATTCACATTCAAAAGAGCAAAATATGCTTCTCATTAGCCACCATTTCCTGGAATTTAATTAATGAGTTGACGGTTTATGCCATCAAACAGAAACTCTGACTACAGTGACTCCTGCCTTTGGGGTGCTACCGACAGTTCTCCTTGCCCAGTCACATGAGTAACATGTAAAATTTGGTCGAATCTGAACTAATTATTATATGAAAATTGAAATTAATTCATTACGTTTCTTTCATTTCGCTTAATTAAACGATACTACACTGAAGAGCCAAAGGTACTCGAACACCTGCCTAATATCGTATAGCGCTCCCGCGAGCACGCACAAGTGCCACAACCGACGTGGCGTTGACTAGACTAATGTCTGGAGTAGTGCTGGAGGGAACTGACACCATGAATCCTGCAGGGCTGTCCATAAATCCGTAAGAATACCAGGGTGGAGATCTCTTCTGAACAGCACGTTGCAAGGCAACCCAAATATGCTCAGTAATGTCCGTGTCTGGGGAGTTTTGTGGCCAGCGGAAGTGTTTAACCTCAGAAGAGTGTTCCTGGAGACACTCTGAAGCAATTCTGGACGTGAGGTGTCCCACTGTCCTTCTGGAATTGGCCACGTCCGTCGGAATGCACAATGGGCATGAATGGATGCAGGTGATCAGACTGGATGCTTACATACTTTTCACCTGTCTGAGTCGTATCTGGTACGTCAGGGGTCCCACATAATTCCAACTACACACGCCCCACTCAATTACAGAGCCTTTAACAGCTTGAACAGTCCCTTGCTGACATGCGGGTCCATGGATTCACGAGGTTGTCTCCATACCTGTACACGTCCATCCACTCGATACAATTTGAAACGAGACTCGTCCGACCAGGCAACATGTTTCCACTCATCAACAGTCCAGTGTCAGTGTTGACGGGCCAAGTCTGGAGTTAAAGCTTTTTGTCGTGCAGTCATCAAGGGTACACTAATGGGCCTTCGGCTCCGAAAGCCCATATCAATGATGTTTCGTTGAATGGTTCGTACGCTGATATTTGCTGATGGCCCAGCACTGAAATCTGCAGGAGTTTGCAGAAGGGCCGCACTTCTGTCACGTTGAATGATTTTCTTCAGTCGTCGTTGGTCCCGTTCTTTCAGGATCTTTTCCCGGCAGCAGCGATGTCGGAGATGTGATGTTTTACTGGATTCCTGATAGTTAGGTACACTCGTGAAATTATTGTACGGAAAAATGCCCACTTAATCTTTACCTCGGAGATGCTGTGTCCCATAGCTCATGCGCCGACTGTAACACCACGTTCAAACTCACATAAATCTTGATAACCTGCCACTTTAGCAGCAGTAACGGATCGAACAACTGTGCCAGACACTTGTCTTATGTAGGCGTTGCCGACCGCAGCGCCGTATTCTACCTGTTTACATATCTCTGTATTTGAATACGCATGGCTATACCAGTTTCTTTGGCGCTTCAGTGTTTTATGGGTAAGGTTACCTGTAAGATTTTTAAAGGAAAACGTGTTATTTTGAAATTCTGCATTTGCTATCTTCGCGATTGTGTGGTTAATACCTGTTTTCTTTTGCGTGTCTCATCAGTCTTCTGACTGGTTTGGTGCACCCCGCCACGAGCTACCCTCTTGTATCATTCTTTTCTTCACAGAGTAGCTTTCGCATCCACGTCGTCAATTATAACCATCGCGAAATAGGGGAGAGATTGCCACGGGTATGAACACGAACTGGGGTGGCAGTCATTAAAAGAAAGGATGTTTTTCACTGCGGTAGGACCTTCTCATGAAATTTCAATCACCATCTCTCTCCTCAGAGTGTGAAAATACTTTGTTCGCATTTACGTAGGGATCAGTGATCATCATAATTAGAGAAATCAGAGCTGGCACGGAAAGATTTTTGTTTTTCCCGTGCGCTGTTCGAGAGTGGAATGGTAGAGAATTAGCTTAAAGGTGGTTCGTTGAGCCCTCTGCCAGGCACTTAATTGTGAACTGCAGAGTAAATACGTCGATGGTGATATTTGTTGGATGTAATCCAGTCGCATTCTTCCCCTACAGATTTTATTTTCTACAACCCAGTCTAGAACCATGGAAGTTATTCCTTGACGTCATAACAAATACATACTATCATCCTTCCCTTCTTTTCAATGTTTATCGTATGTTCCATTCTTCGACTGCTCTCTGGAGAACCTTCTGAGTCTTAATGTTATCGGTTCACCTAATATGCAATATCCTTCTATAGCACCACATGTCAAATGCTTCAATCCCCTTGTTCTTCTTTTTGCCAAAACCTATTATCCATTGCCATAAAACGCTATACTCCAAATGTAAATTTCTCAGAAATTTCTTCCTCAGGTTAAGGCCTATATTGTACACTACTGGACTTCTTTTAGCCAGCAATGCCTTTTTTGCCTGTGCCAGTCTGCTTTTTGCATACTCCTTGCTTCGTCAGCCATATATTTTACTCACGAGGTAGCAGAATACATTCATTTCGCTTCCTTCGTGTGCGACGGTACCTAACGGCTTCTGCTTGAATAGTTGCCCTTCCAAACAGCATTCCATACGAGCAAACTAGATGCGTCTTTACTCGTACTTTAGCTACTTGCACTACGCACGGCTCTGTTTAACGGAATGGCTCGATGTAGTCATAGGGTCGAGCCTCGCACGTCTGCTTTCATGCTCCGCAGCTAATTCGCTGTTAATAATTAAGTAATTATTAGGTGTGATCTTGCGGTCTAATAGTCTATGCATTTGCCAGAATTACGAGTTAATAAAGTACACAGAAACAGGAACTAGAAGTTAAATGAATAATTTAATAATAAGGGTTCTATTCTAACCTTTGTAATTGATGTAGACGACACAGAATCACGTTGGATAATGTTTACTCAAGGAACGACATCTAAAATAAACGGAAAGTGGTTCTAAGATATACAGTTAAAATACAGACTGAAATTACGCTTATCAAATGCAGTACAGTTACTAAATAGACATCAAAGATATGTAAAAACTAAAACCATTTCGTGAACACAAGACATAAAATATTCATCAGCTTAAAACAGTTCAGAGTTCAACATGATAATCCACAAATTAACACAAGCGATACAATGAATAGGAACTCACACTCTGTCTATTCTCAGGTCCTTAACACCAGCGGATTAAGTTAGACCTTTCCTGCAGCGCATTCAGACCTGTCGAAATATAAAGTCCCCTCAAAAGATAGAGTATTGTAGCGGCCGTTCACCAAGCAGAATGAATCACCTATACCTCCGGATCAAGCACGCTACCACAGGCGGGTCTGATTTCTTGCAGCACTCGACATAAAATATACAGATTCGCTCCCTTGAGCTCTTCACTCGAGAAGTCCCAGTCTCCACATGATTCCTGTAGTGTTCTGCTGCTCTCTGCTTCTCCATTGGTTGAACGCCATCCCCAAAACATACATCCTTCTCCCATACTATAGACGTGATTTGACATTTGAATCATCTTGACCACTTTCCTGCACTAAACTAATATTAAAACAATATTTAAATAAAGAAACGTTATGAACACTTTATCACCTCAGAAAATTCACAGTAATTACAAATAAAGTATGTTTCATAAATAAATAAGCTACTATTCTCGCGCAAGTGCGCCCATGTTACAGGAAAAAATTTGTGCAATATTTTATAAACTTCAGGAGACATGTGTACACAAATTCTGAAAAATACAACTTGCAGGAAATTGTGAACAAAGACTTGAGTCATATTAAATTGCACCTCGGAATATTTCTGAGGCATAATTCTCTTCCTGCTACATTTGTTCAACCTCAAGCTCCTTCTAGGCAGTTTTTTTAGCACTTGTTGCATTTTTGCTGAATGCTATTACTTATATCATGTTCAGATAGTTCAGCCAAAATAAGTATTAAATTGATATTTGTATCATGAGGCTACTCATGTGATAAACATATTTTACATAATTAAATGTTAATTGCTTAAAATAAGTTATATCTCGTTTAGAAATATAATTTACACCTAATTCATCATTATATGTAAATTTAATAATAATCAATTATCGAAGCATCTTCTTTCATAAAGGAAGTGATGAAATGTAAACCATGTGATGTTGTACATTGCCTCAGAGTAATAGAACTACAAAGTAGTATGAGCGCTGTAGAATCCACTACAAACAGCATCAGCATGTCACTAGGAGGCAAAAAGATATTATTTTCTTTCCTGAAGAACAAATGTGTAGGTTCCTCTCAGAGGTATGGACTACTTTGTTTGTGAACCACGTACTTACAAATGTTCTTTTATCGAATTTCTTGATGTGTGGCATCGTTAGTTTTTATTCCACACTAATGAACATGTACACATAAAAAACCTGTAACATTTACAAAATAAACTTTCAGTATGACATAAAAAATACTTCACCAACTCCAAAGTAAACAGAAGCAAAGGCAATCATTTGCATATTTTTGAAACAAATAGTATTACTGCCAAATACAATATATCTCAAACAGAATTATTGGAAACAAAAATTCTCCAGTTGTTTTGCAAGATACTAATGATTTTTAGGCGGCATGGCAGTGTTACAGCTATAACTCCAAAATTTAGAACATATCAGCCATTTTCCCATTCTAATCCCATTAAGTATATATTAATTTAATATAAAAGACTATATAATTTAATTACATTATGAAACAAGTTCAATTTTTCCATCAGTCAAAAGTTTCCAGTGTCCTTAAAAAAACTTCAGTAAATCCACATTTGCCCAACACATAGCTAAAAGTGAATGTCAGCTCATAGACATAGCTTGGAACGTAACAAATACTCAATGTGGCGAGCAATAGAAAAATACATGAACTTCTTTAAGAAACTGAAATTTGTTTTCAGAACTGTGCATCCCCAGATTATGCAATAAATGACCAAACACAGTCACTCAACAAAAATTTTTCTAAGGAATTTTCATAATTTTCTCACATAATCACACAAAATAAGCACAGTTTCGAAAAAACACAAACCAGTGTAAGCCCATCCAGTGCATGTAGTAGTTCTATGTCACATAAGTCTGCTGTTCTTTCTGTACTGTTGGTAAATGTCACTCCAACTGTGAGTAAAATATGTAATATTAGTTCTTTTATGTAAAATTTACTATACTATTTTTCATAATATCTCACATAATCTAATTAAACAATCACTACCACAGTTTTTAATACCATACAAGTACTTTGCGCGTTCAGGCTAGACAGTTTCAAATCTTTTCAGTCAATCAAAAGCCTAACTTATAGATAAACCAACAAACCAGTTATTAAACAAAACATTAACCATAGATACAACTTTCCAATGGAGACAATGATTTCAGTCTGCAACATGGCGGATAATATGCTGTTTTTGTGCAAGATATGAACGGAAAAGTGTTTCTCCCGTATCTATAAACATGGAAATCGTAATAACAACAAGCACAGTAGGAAGTGAGAACAACTAAGTGATATACCAAAAATATGCAACCTGGAAATTTGTGGTAAGTTACTATGGGATCAAACTGCTAAGGTCATCAGTCCCTAGGCTTACAAACTACTTAATCTAAATTAAACTAACTTCCACTAAGAACAACACATACACTCATTCCTGAGGGACGACTCAAACCTCCAATGGGGGGGGGGGGGAGGGGAGAGCCATACAAATCATGGCAAGCCCCAGACTGTGTGACTACCCCATGTGGCATATGCAACTTGCAAAGCATAGTAGCTGAACAAAACCGATACTTTGCACAGACCAGCTACATCATCCCAAGAACTTTACATCCCTTCAGAATGTGCAAAGTTAAGTTAGAAAGAACAATTCTTAGCATCTAGTTCAACAAAAAGTGTGTAAGTCCAACATCAACAGTCAAAGTAAAGCAGCAAAAATTGATAACAAAAAAGAGAAATTAGATGTTTCTAATCTGAAATTAAGCACCAGCAAATAAGAAAGATGTTTCTAAACCAAATGTTGTGTAGTTTACATCTGGAACTAAGTAATAAGCTTACATCCACAAAGTTTGAATCTGTGTTACATTTTATCACTGTGGTGGTTGTGAAAGAACAGCATAAAGTTAGATATTGACATAATACACAGTTGAAAAAACTTCTGTCACATATATCAAAGGTAAATGACAGATTGGGTTCCACTGAGAACAATTTACTTAATTTTGTGGTAATTCTGCTAACACTATTTTGAATTTGTTAAATAAACGATTATAACATAACATCGACCCAAACACTGCAAACTTAACTATAGCCATTAAAATAGTTTGTGATACAGATAAACATTAATAGAATGAGCAGACTGCCATAGGCCACAAAATAAACAGTTTTATCTTCAAATAAGCAGAGAAAGTGAACTATAGTAACATGAAAGACAATGAACATATAGTACATAAAAATATTAATAAAAAACATGTGACAGTAACGCTTCAATAGTGAAATCAGACAAAGGAAACTCTGTTTTTGTGAAGTATGATGGTGAATAAGTAAATAAAAAATAGAAATTCAGTCAGATCACACTTTTAAATTTAAAAATCAGATGAAGAAATGTGATTCCTTTCAACTGCAAAAGATATCTGTGATTATCCTGTTATGAAGCCTTCTGCACTACGATTATGAGCACAACCTAAGATCCATAAACAGAACTGTCTGATATGTCCTATTGTAAATTTTCAAAACAGCCCAACTTACAAAATCTGTGAGCATCTAAAAGTGATCCCCAGGAAACATTCGAATTTGAAGAGAACCACTCAGTACAGAACAGACATGAACTAATCAATTGTGTAAAGGACATTAAGGTTCCTGAGACACTCAAGTTCAAATCGTTTGACATCACAAATATCTACACAAACATACCTATGAAGGAAACAACTAGCACAAAATTTGACTTTGCCTGAAATATATGATTTCAATGATTTCTTAACATTGGAGCTGTCACATAACCACTTCCCTAATAACAACAAAATGCACCACCAGAGAGTCGCCTAGCTATAGGCAGTTGCCTCACCAGTTTACTTGCTGATACTTCCACTAACAACTTATAAAGTAAATTCTTTAATGTAAGCTCCCAGTTAGCTATTTTTTTTAAATGTAAGCCCCCAGATAGTCTGCTAAGTAATATGTTACAATAGATATGTTGATGACACACTAATTTTATCTGATAGTGCAACTGATGAAATGAAATTGAGGACCTTGAAAAAAAAAAGCCATTTTCACTGCTGACCAGCTGGCAGACAGAGGTTCAAATTTACTGAATCTTCCCACATGTAGCCCCAACAACAGACACAAGTCTCTAGGATTCAGCAAACTAACATGCACAGATGCCACAATCAATAAACTACATGCAATCCAGATAAGTACAAAATCGCTTTTTACAGAGCAATGTGCAGCAGAATGTGCGAAATTCAAACTGATGAACTGAATCCAGTTAAAGCAGTTACTTAGAATAATGGCTGAAGTCCCAAATTAATAGATGAGCCAAACAAATTCCCACATAATCAACCTCAAAGACAAACCAACACTGAATAATACCTCATCACAGCGAACAAGAAAATATGTGAGCATGGCATATGTAGGAAAACTGTCATATATAGGAGCAAACCTTCTTTGAGGAAGAAATGTAAGGATAAGTTTTTATAGAAATAACAAAATAAAGGATGCCGTGCCATGCACAGTATTAGAAATAACTGCAAGCCATTCAGTCAAACAGGTATACACAAATTAACTGCAATTCATGTTCAACGACATGCAAGGATCATTCAATAATTAAAGAGACAAATTGGTCTGGAGAAAAAAGCGTTTTTTTTACAAAACAATATTTTTCTACTTTGCAGCATAATACCATTGAACATTTATGCACTTGTTCCAACAGGGCTACAAGCTTCTGTACTCTGGCTGCAAATAACTCTTTATCTTGATGTTTGAACCAATTTCCCACAAACTTTTTCAAATCCTCGTTGTCCTTGAACCTCTTCCCACATAATGCCTCCTTCAGTGCACCAAACAAATGCAAGTCACTAGGTGCTAAATCAGGACTGTAAGGGGGATGAGGCAGTGCTTTCCAGCCCATTTTGTCGATGGTTTCACGGGTAGGTAGAGCAATATGAGGACTTGTGTTGTCTTGCTGGAGAATCACACCTCTCCTCAGAGATCCACGACGTCTCTCTCTCATTGCTGGCTTCACCAAATCCGAGTAGTATTGCCTGTTCATTGTACGCTGTTCTTCGAGATAATCACAAAAAAACTCGACCTACAGCATCCAAAAACACCACCAACATGACTTTTCCTGCTGATGCTTGGGTTTTGAATTTTTTATTGACAGGTGAACTGGTGTACTTCCACTCCATGCTTTGTCTTTTTGATTCTGCCTTTTGATAGTGAAACCAAGTTTCATCACAAGTTAAAATTTTATTGAGGAAGTGCTCACCTTCTTTTTCATAACGTTCCTTTAGCTCTGTGTACGCTCTCAACCGTGTTTCCTTGTATAGCCACGTCAACTCCTTTGAGACCCATCTTGCACATGTTTTGCGGTACTTCTTATTACAGATAATATTTTGAACTATACCAGTACTAAGTTGAACCTTATCGACTATCATTTCCACAGTCACACGGCGGTCGGCACGAATAATGTCGTCAGTTCGACTTTCAAGTGCAACTTTCGACTGCTACTGGTTGGCCAGAACGGTGTTCATCAGTCACTGAGTCATTTTTGAACTTTTCTACCACTTGTAAAAATTTGCACTATTCGCACAACCTTCACCATAAACTTTAGACATTCTGCAGTATGTATTTACTGGTTTCTCACCTTCAGCAAGTAAAAAAAAAAAAAACGAATAACAGGAGGTTGTTCAACTAATGTGGACGTTTCACGCAGACTCGCCATCTTGAAATGTATTTTTGAGGTTATAAACAAAACAACGTTGATACATCAGCTAATCGGGGCTCATCCCAGTGATGCCAACTTAAAGCCTTAAAAGCACCAAACTTGCCCTACTAACAGTTTTTCCACAGACCAAATTGTATCTTCAATTATTGAATGATCTTCGTACATTGGCCAGATAGGAAGAATTTTCGACAAAAATTTTTGGAAACTCTTTGATGTCCTTCTTTTAAAAAAACTAAACAAGTCATGTTCACACTACATGTAGCTGAAAGTGAACATCAAGTGACAAACATAACGCACAATTTACAAATACTCCACCTGGCCAACAAAGGATCAGGAATGAACTTAAAGGAAAAACGAATGAACTTACTTGAAGAAGCTGAAATTTATTCTTACAAATATGCGTCCTTAGATGACACTTTCCATGACTAAACAAAGCACCTCAACGAAAACGTTTCTAAGGAATTTTCATAATTTGCTCATAATATCACACAAAATAAGTATATAATCGAGTGTGAGCCCGTCCAAAGCATATAGTAGTTCTACAACACGTAAGTTTGTTATTCTGTTTTTATTGTTTGTAAATTTCACTCCAACTGTGAGTAAAATAGGTAATATAATTCTTTTATATAAAATGTGTATATTATTTTTATTGTGTTCCATTTGCTCTAATTAAACACTGACCACCGATTGCTCTGCAAATTCAGACTAAAAAATTTCAATTCTTTTTAGTCATGCTGAAGCTTAAACTAGAAATAATACTTGCAGAAACAGTAACTAGAATATAACTTCGGTCATACATATAATTTACCAATGTAAAGAAAATTTCAGTCAGCGGACTAGTATTGGTCAACGAAGGGATAGCGTTGTCAAAATGTTGTCTACGGATTTCAGTTACTAATTGTTGGCCCCTATTTCCATTGCACATCAAGGTGGGATTCTTGCTATACATCGGTCAGAGAGCCTGAAGATGGTGTAGTGAAACGCCGAAACTGGTCGCATAAGTAGAATAAAATTTGAAATATAGACAGCTGAGAGTGTTTTTGATTCGACGTTTTATTTTGAACAACCGAAGTCCTTCAACCATCCTGTATAAAGAAATACTTACAGTTCCTCTGTAATGGTGGAATAGCGGTGTGATGTGGCACCGCCACCCCTCTGGCTTCACGATGCTATAAACAGCAACAAGTCGACACATGCCAAAAAAGGCCAGACTTCAGAAATAACATGTTAGGTGCAAGGTGGGATAGTGATGTCACACTGGCGCCAAATTTCACCATTGTTCTACCCGACGCTGCAGTGGACGTGTCACACGTTGATAAGGAAGGTCGTCACACGCTCTCTTACCAAAATTTAACTCCGGCCCCTGACACTGACGTCTCTACAGTGGAGGTCAGAACCGCCACACCCAGCGTTGAAACTAAGTGGTCAGACCCAACGCCGCTCAGAATCTTCACTAAAAGCCGTTATGGTGCGTGAGTGGTCCACCTCTTCCCATGGGGCGTCGATCCCATACATTTTGCGGTTGAAAACGACGGTTAGCAGTGCGACGAGCAGTATGGAAACGCCCTTGTCAAGCTTTGACACTTCTGACACTCCCCAGACGATTCAACAGTTAGAGGACACAATGGGACCGCTACCCCATTAAACGTGATAGCATTCCTCTGGAATGGAACACGACCTTAATATTGTTCTGATATGCAGAGTAGATTCACTAAAGACTGTTCCAAACCAGTCGCCAAAATCTGAACGTCTTCCGAAGCACAAAACGTTGTTTATGCACTCCTGTGGTGTGATCAAGGGAAAGCGCGGCGGTAATACTTGTGAGAATAATAGACAAAGATTGTCCTGAGATCCACGAGTTGGGCAACCCCCTCAGTGCAACACGCAAATTTTCGTTGGGCACTTTAAAAATGTTCCTGTACAGAGACAGCTATCAACTACTCTGACGGAAAAAAATCGCAGGGTAATGAAATTTATCGAGTACATTTTTCTAGGTAACACATTCAAGTGATTAACCTTACAAGATGACAGGTTAATGTAAGCGCGAGATAAACCTTCATAAATGTGAAATTCTGTTGTACTAATAACAGATCAACCGCCAGAATGTTGAATGAAAGCTTTCAAACATGCATGTATTGTGTTGTATAGGTGCTAGGTGTCAGGTGTCAGTTTGTGGCCGTCCGCTGTGCCCGAGTGGTTCTAGGCGCTTCAGTTCGAAACCGCGCTGCTGCTACGGTCGCAGGTTCGAATCCAGCCTCGGGCACAGATGTGTGTAATGTCCTTAGGTTAGTTAGGCTTCAGTATTTCTAAGTCTTGGGGACTGGTGACGTCAGATATTAAGTCCCATAGTGCTTAGAGCCATCTGAACCGTTTGTCAGTTTGTGGGTGGAGTTCCACGCTTGTTTACTTGGTTATTCATAACATGGACGCCTGATGATGTTTTGGGTGACGCTGAAGTTGTCCGATGATGTCCTATATGTGCTCGATTGGAGACAGATCTGGTGATCGAGCAGAGCGAAGCACATGTCGACAGTCGTGGAAATGCCGTGTGGCTAGGGCCTCCCGTCGGGTAGACCGTTCGCCTGGTGCAAGTCTTTCGAGTTGACGCCACTTCGTCGACTTGCGTGTCGATGGGGATGAAATGATGCTGATAAGGACACTACAACACCCAGTCCCTGAGCGGAGAAAATCTCTGACCCAGTCGGGAATCGAACCCGGGCCGTTAGGTATGACATTCCGTCGCGCTTACCTCTCACCTACCAGGGGCGGACCGCGCCGCCTAAGCGTTGTACTTTCAATAGCTAGGAGTGTATTCATAAAAGCATGGTAGTGGCGGTACGAGGTCGATCAGTGGTCACTTTGAAGGACAGTTGAGTGAATTATCGACTGTGCAAGCCGAGTCGGTCGCTGATTGCTAGGATGAGTACCACACGTTTTTTGGTAAATGAGTAATTAGTACCCTCTGGACTATCAGCCACTTTCCTCTCGCCACGTTTCAGATACACTGTGTTGCGTGGAACAGGAACATGTGTGTATCGAGTTGAGTGCTGGTAATCTTGGAGAGTAACTACTTGTTTGGTCATGGCAGTAGTGCGTTCTCTGGTTACCAAACGGGTGCAACCTTCATCAACACCAGATGTACCGTAGCGAGTCTCTTGGGTTTGTATTTACATTAATACTGTGTGGACCACTGTGAAGCTCATGGTAAAGGATACTTCCCATTGCGTCATGTGTTGGGGTTCCTTCCCTTTCCATTTGCGTATGAAGTGCGGGAAGAAAGACTGCTTAAATCAGTGATGCACAAACCGTGACCCGCCGCCCACATTCCTCCCGCCATTGATGTGATGGCGGCTCGCCCATCACTTTTCATTCTTGCAATATTTTTTCACTCTTCTTCTATTTCCTACAGAAAAGGAGGTAGCGGTACCTTGTAGAATGTAGTTCTTTTGAGCCCAGTTTAGCTAACATTGGGGAAGGGGGACTTCAGTTAGGGATAATAATTTTTCTCACGGCGCGGTAGTTTTGATGTTGCGACCCTTACCTAGTGACAGTGAGAGATTCTCGGCCCACGATAATAGCAAATCTTTATACCCGTGGCTTAAATGCTTCTGTCGTATGGAAACGAGTCTAATTTTGCCTTCGCAGTGCCGATTAGAGCATACGTAGCAGGCCGTAACACATTCGTACATTCCTCGTTTAACAGTGATTTTTGAAACTGAGCAGATAGGCTTTTGCTGGGTAGTTGCCACCCATCTCGGAGAATATGCTAGTTCAGATTTTCAGCATTTCCGTAGTCCTGTACCATTTCTCAGATAAAATTGTCACCATCACTGCTGCCCTTGTTTGTATGTTTTCAGTATCGACTCTTAAACGTGTTTGGTATGGGTTCCAAATACTTGAGCAATCTTCTAGGCTGGGTCTCACAACTGTTTGTCCAAGGCAAGCTCGTTTGTGGACTGACTGCATTTTCCCAGCATCCTAACGGCACTAAAATTCATAATTATACCACAAAATTTCTTTTCTGGTAGCATTTGTAACTTTCGCATTCTGTTGTAGGCTACACTACCCCCAACCGAAGTCTACGACCAAATTTAGCTTTAACAGAGCTTATATAATCATTCAGCTCGTGGCTGGTTGAAATTGCAGTCATAGTATACTATGGTTTGGCGTTTTGTTATACGTAAAATATTACAGTTCTGGTTTGAAGCAAGTCACACTTCTTTAAAATCTTATAGAGATCTGCATGAAGCTTTGTGCAGATTTTATCACACAGTATTTCGTTATGGATAGCCGCCAAAAACCATTCAACAGCCAATATCGCACAAAATACTTTTTTTAATTTAAGACAACCGCTTTCAAGAGAGTATGCTGTCATCTTCAGATCTTAAAGTCTTTTGTTGTAACAATATTAATTTTAAGCTGACCTTAAGCACGAAGTGTCAAGTGGATAAAAACAGCAATTATAAAACATGTGCTATTTTTATCCACTTGATATCTTGTGCGTGAGGTCAGCGTAATTGACATGTATTATAACAAAAGGTTTTAAGACCTGAAGATGACAGCATAGTATGTTGAAACCAATTGTCATAAATAAAAAAAAGTATTTTATGTGATGTTGGCTGTTGAATGGTTCTTAACAATTAAACAGATCGCCCTTCAATTAGTGTAAAATGAGAAAATTCTGGATAACTTCGTCATCCTCAAAACGTCTTACGCACCTCAACTGCTAGATCATTAATGTACAACGCGAACAGCAAGGGTCCCAACATACTTCCCTGGGCCTCACCTGAAGCTACATCTACATCCAAGCTAACATAATATAGTCACTCAGTATAGTCACAAATCTCGTTCGATACCCTATAGTATCGACTTTAGTATAATAAACGTTGTTGTAGTACTGAGTCAAACGCTTTTTGACAGTAAAAAAACAAAAAAAGGTTGCATTTAGCTGACTGCCTTGATTCGTGGCTTTCAGAATATCACGTGGGTAAAAGCGCGAGTTGGACATCATATAACCGATGTTTCCGGAATCTAAGCTGGCTGAGAAACAGTAGGTACTTAAGTTCCAGGTTACTCAGAACACATTCTAAAATTCTATAACAGATAGATGCCGATGACAGTGGGCAGTAGTTTTATGAATGACGTCTACTACCCTTCTTGCAGACGAATGTGACCCCTACTTCCTGCCAACCACTGAGCACAGTTTCTTGTTCGACGGAGCTTACCAGGACGACACAACCTTTCTCAGTACGTGTAGCAATTTTAAGATACTAGTCATGCTACTTGCTTTTCTAAAGCTGTAATTGTCATTATTGTTCATTTGTTTTCAGTAACAAATGGTTCAAATGGCTCTGAGCACTATGGGACGCAACTGCTGAGGTCATAAGTCCCTAGAACTTAGAACTACTTAAACCTAACTAACCTAAGGACAACACACACATCCATGCCCGAGGCAGGATTCGAACCTGCGACCGTAGCGGTCGCGCGGTTCCCGACTGTAGCGCCAGAACCGCTCGGCCACCATCGGCCGGCTTTTCAGTAACATGAAAGACCGTAATCAGACTTTTTTTTTTGAGCGTACAGAGATTGGACATGAAAGGGTATCAGAATATCAAAATTTGGAGTGAAATGCTTATTTTCTGCAACACAAGTGCCTAATTATCTCGTTCTGCATCTTACACCATAAGACATGTATCTCGTATGCGCCTCCGCTTCGCTATCTTGGGCGGTCTCTCAAGATACACAGCCTGCCACCGATATTACGGGCAGCCGGCGCCGCAGTATTTTACGTTAGTTTATAGTGTTGACACAGCTTCTGGCGCTCTTCATTGTAGCGCGCTATCTTGGATCGGCAATGCAAGAAAGCGGACATAATTCCAGCACGATTTCCGGTAAATAAACATGTTAATTACACGCCGCGCTACTAATATACTGCCGCGGCTGAACCTGCGGACAGGCGGTGGTGCCCCCTTTATTGGGCGTTACGGAGCGGCAAAAACGACGAATCGCGCAGCGCTTGCAGTGCCCGCCAGCCGATGCTTAATCTGCTAAACGGTCGTTGGCTTTCTTGTTATTGCCCCGCTGCTTCGAAAACGTGTTATTAATCAGGCACTACAACGATTTATTTGAATTTCACTGAGACCGAGATTCGCAAAATGATTTTCTTGTGAATATTTCAAGGTCGTTAATCTCAGATTCACTTGTCTGATGACGTAATAATGTAGTGTATCTGTAAAGCCACGAAGACTGTATTTAAACATAGGAGTTATTTTAATATGACATGCAAGAACAACGAATGCAGATAGAATACTTTTGCCAGAAGTTCTCTACTGTATAATATTTACATTATTTTATGCTTACATCGGTTTGCTTGACATCGGTGAAGAGCCAAACGTAAATACACTCCTCAAAAGAATTCAAAGGTCACATTTTCGAAACACTGTCATTTTTCTCCAGTACGACACAGAAGTTTGACATCTGGCTCAAACGTGCCGACAACGTACCTCTGTAATGATACAAAAGAGTGGTGCACCTCGGACTCGGCGTCGCTTCAAATTGCAACATGCGAAAAAAAGACCAGAGCTCAGAAGTTCACGTGAGGTGTGAAGTGGACAAATGATGTCACGTTCCACAATTCTGCCCAACGCATCCTGGAAGTGTCACACGATGGGAAGGTCATTAGCCCAATCCACACCTTCTCATGATGCCTCTCTGACGGAGATCAGAGCCGCGACACATTGCGTTCGGTTTTCTTATGCATGGGCTGACCGCCGCTCAGAATCGACACGAAAAGTCCTGAGAACGTGGCACAAAGTTCGTCAATGGAACCACTCCTTCCCTTGGTGGTTTTATTTACATTCATTTCGCCATCGAAAACGACAGTGTGCAGTGCGATGTGCAACTAAACGATGTTCTGACAACCTTTTACTCTGCTGGACGATTCAACTCTCCTATAACGACATCGAGGTGCTCCAGCTCCACTGAACGTGACCTGGTCCCTTTGGAGTGTTGCACGACCGCAAGTTTTGCTCCGGCATACACGGTGGAACCACTAGCGATCGTTCAAAACCATTCGACGTAATTTGAACGTGATCCGAGGCCACAAAAGGTGTTCATGCTTTTTCATCCCACAGTTTTCGCGGCCTCTTGTGGCGTGCTTATGGTGAGTAAAGGGGGAGAAGAAGGTTCAACATTGACACATGCATGAATAAAGTGGCAGAGGGTTCCCTCTAAGACCTTACGGTTTAGCAGCACACTTGGTGCCACTTGTGCACCTTTGTTGAGCACTTTAAAAATGTAGCTGTACAAAGATAGTCTTAGACTGATTCCGGCGCCTATGAGTAGGCAACCCCTTGACATCCTTCAGCTGAGTGGCCTACTTGTGGACATCTGGAATCTGTAGGGAGTGGAAGTGTTCCCTAGTGGTTCCACCATGTATACTAGAGCAGAAATTGCGGTTACACTACACTCCAAAGGAGTTAGATCACCGTCAATGGCGAGCTGTCCCACGGTGTTGTTAGAGGAGGGAGGTATCATCAGTCTCAAAGGCTGGCAAGAACATCGTCCTGTTGCATATCGCAAATCAACACTTTAAGGGAAGGGGCATTACTAACTCCTTTATGCCAACCCCTGAGGTGTCTGAAATGTTTTCCTTGGTGACCCATAAGAAAACCACGTGATTTCAGCGCTGGGTGTCATGGTGCTGACCTCCACCACAGAGGTGTCGAGAGGTGGGGTGAGATGTGGTAAGGGTGGGGGGTGTGACGACCTTCCCAGTTAGAAATGCGTCCACAGTGGCGTTGGACAGAACTGTGGTGAAATTTGGTGCCAATATGACACGGTTAACCCACCTTAAACTCACCTGAACTTCTGAGCTCTAGCCGTTTTTTCCGCATGTGTCGACATCTTGCTGTGTGAAGTGTCGCTGAGCCTGAGGGCGACGTATCAGGACACCACGCTTTTCCACCATGTCAGTGGAATGTTCTGAGTACCTTTGAGCCAAATTTCACCCTTCTGAGTCCAAATGGAGGAAAACGAAAGAGTTTCAAAGAAGTTTTTCTCCAAGGAATACCCTCGTTACTCGGTTTCTTTCCATGTTTGCTGTAGCAGACTGTCATCAGCGATGGCAATGGCATCAGTCTTCCTCTCTTTGAGATCATTGATGCTCCGTACTTTTGTACACATAGAAGTACCTAAGGGTGGCTAGCGTATAGGGCCATCCATTAAAATCCACCAGTCTGGAACTCACGAACGTGTAGCCGCCACTGTAGTGGTGCGCCATGTTGCTGGAAAATGTTGACTGATTGAGGGTCATGCAGCTGTGGTCAAAAGGTCCACGTAAATCAGGGCAGTGACACGATTGCACATGATTCCACACCACACATTAACCTTCGAACTACAACGCTTAAATTCCTTAGTCATCTTGTGGTTTGTAACAGAGCAAGTTGGGACTATTGTACTTGTTCTGACTGCTGACATAATATTTTTTTCTTTATTTGTAAGGTGGCAAGATTTTGGTACCACATATGAAGAATTTTGACAATTCGTATCTCGTTTACTTAGTATGGGATTGGAGTTTTAGGTGGGGTTATCGAATTATTAATCATATATTTGTTGAGACTGGTAAGCCTCACACTACATTTCTGTACAGGTGCGTAATTTGAGTGTAATTTCGCGTTAGCTCTGACAGCAGGGCCAACGTCGGCCTTCGTGGTCCCCGTGATCAACAGAGAACAAGAGCTGTAGGGAGGGCAGTCTTATGGCTCTGAAAAGAGAACGCCGGGCGTTTACTGCCTAAGACCGCCACCCCGTCATCGGGCTGGTGGAAAGGGACTTCTCGCGACGTACCTGTGGTCGCTAAGGAGGCAGGGGTGAGACGATGCTGAAAGCATAAGATCGTAGAGACAGATGTGGGCTAAAGGTCGCAGAAGTTCTCACGCCGGAGAACTTTACTGTCAGTGCTTGTCATGGTGGAGGCTTTCTTCAGTGCTATTCAGTAGCAACCGCTTAGTGTTTCCGTCGCATAAACGGAGGTGCAGTTTCGAGTCGTATAATCTCAGATTTAGACTAATGAGTATAAGTTAAAGTTCTGTGTCTATATTTGTTCACTTTACATGTTTCTTTGCGAGGTGTTTTTATAGTAAGTATATTATCAAGATCCAGTTGTTCTACTCTTCCTACGATTAGACTCCAAGTACTGATCCTGATCAAGTCAAAGTGGAGTATTGTCCCACTTTGGGAATTAGCCCTCACGTTACTCCCGTTGCAGGTTGTCAAAAAAAATGGCTCTGAGCACTATGGGACTCAACTGCTGAGGTCATAAGTCCCCTAGAACTTAGAACTACTTAAACCTAACTAACCTAAGGACAACACACACATCCATGCCCGAGGCAGGATTCGAACCTGCGACCGTAGCGGTCGCGCGGTTCCAGACTGTAGCGCCTAGAAACGCTCGGCCACCAGCGGCCGGCTGCAGGTTGTCAATGGCAGGGCTAGGGTAATTCACTTTTTATGAGTGACCGCATTGCTGCGAACACCCAGTGACAGCGGTAACACATCTTGTTGTTGTTGTGGTCTTCAGTCCTGAGACTGGTTTGATGCAGCTCTCCATGCTACTCTATCCTGTGCAAGCTTTTTCATCTCCCAGTACCTACTGCGACCTACATCCTTCTGAATCTGCTTAGTGTATTCATCTCTTGGCCTCCCTCTACGATTTTTACCCTCCACGCTGCCCTCCAATACTAAATTGGTGATCCCTTGATGCCTCAGAACATGTCCTACCAACCGATCCCTTCTTCGGGTCAAGTTGTGCCACAAACGTCTCTTCTCCCCAATCCTATTCAATACTTCCTCATTAGTTATGTGATCTACCCATCTAATCTTCAGCATTCTTCTGTAGCACCACATTTCGAAAGCTTCTATTCTCTTCTTGTCCAAACTATTTATCGTCCATGTTTCACTTCCATACATGGCTACACTCCATACAAATACTTTCAGAAATTTCCTGACACTTAAATCTATACTCGATGTTAACAAATTTCTCTTCTTCAGAAACGCTTTCCTTGCCATTGCCAGTCTACATTTTATATCCTCTCTACTTCGACCGTCATCAGTTATTTTGCTCCCCAAATAGCAAAACTCCTTTACTACTTTAAGTGTCTCTTTTCCTAATCTAATTCCCTCAGCATCACCCGACTTAATTAGACTTCATTCCATTATCCTTGTTTTGCTTTTGTTGATGTTCATCTTATATCCTCCTTTCAAGACACTGTCCATTCCATTCAACTGCTCTTCCAAGTCCTTTGCTGTCTCTGACAGAATTACCATGTCATCGGCGAACCTCAAAGTTTTTATTTCTTCTCCATGAATTTTAATACCTACTCCGAATTTTTCTTTTGTTTCCTTTACTGCTTGCTCAATATACAAATTGAACAACATCGGGGAGAGGCTACAACCCTGTCTTACTCCCTTCCCAACCACTGCTTCCCTTTCATGTCCCTCGACTCTTATAACTGCCATCTGGTTTCTGTACAAATTGTAAGTAGCCTTTCGCTCCCTGTATTTTACCCCTGCCACCTTTAGAATTTGAAAGAGAGTATTCCAGTCAACATTGTCAAAAGCTTTCTCTAAGTCTACAAATGCTAGAAACGTAGGTTTGCCTTTCCTTAATCTTTCTTCTAAGATAAGTCGTAAGGTTAGTATTGCCTCACTTGTTCCAGTGTTTCTACGGAATCCAAACTGATCTTCCCCGAGGTTGGCTTCTACTAGGTTTTCCAATCGTCTGTAAAGAATTCGTGTCAGTATTTTGCAGCTGTGACTTATTAAACTGATAGTTCGGTAATTTTCACATCTGTCAACACCTGCTTTCTTTGGGATTGGAATTATTATATTCTTCTTGAAGTCTGAGGGTATTTCGCCTGTTTCATACATCTTGCTCACCAGATGGTAGAGTTTTGTCAGGACTGGCTCTCCCAAGGCCGTCAGTAGTTCCAATGGAATGTTGTGTACTCCGGGGGCCTTGTTTCGACTCAGGTCTTTCAGTGCTCGGTCAAACTCTTCACGCAGTATCATATCTCCCATTTCATCTTCATCTACATCTTCTTCTATTTCCATAAAATTGTCCTCAAGTACATCGCCCTTGTATAGACCCTCTATATACTCCTTCCACCTTTCTGCTTTCCCTTCTTTGCTTAGAACTGGGTTTCCATCTGAGCTCTTGATATTCATACAAGTCGTTCTCTTATCTCCAAAGCTCTCTTTAATTTTTCTGTAGGCAGTATCTATCTTACCCCTGGTGAGATAAGCCTCTACATCCTTACATTTGTCCTCTAGACATCCCTGCTTAGCCATTTTGCACTTCCTGTCGATCTCATTTTTGAGACGTTTGTATTCCTTTTTGCCTGCTTCATTTACTGCATTTTTATATTTTCTCCTTTCATCAATTAAATTCAATATTTCTTCTGTTACCCAAGGATTTCTACTAGCCCTCGTCTTTTTACCTACTTGATCCTCTGCTGCCTTCGCTATTTCATCCCTCAAAGCTACCCATTCTTCTTCTACTGTAGTTCTTTCCCCCATTCCTGTCAATTGTTCCCTTATGCTCTCCCTGAAACTCTGTACAACCTCTGGTTCTTTCAGTTTATCCAGGTCCCATCTCCTTAAATTCCAACCTTTTTGCAGTTTCTTCAGTTTTAATCCACAGGTCATAACCAATAGATTGTGGTCAGAGTCCACATCTACCCCTGGAAATGTCTTACAATTTAAAACCTGGTTCCTAAATCTCTGTCTTACCATTATATAATCTATCTGATACCTTTTAGTATCTCCAGGGTTCTTCCATGTATACAACCTTCTTTCATGATTCTTAAACCAAGTGTTAGCTATGATTATGTTGTGCTCTGTGCAAAATTCTACCAGGCGGCTTCCTCTTTCATTACTTAGCCCCAATCCATATTCACCTACTATGTTTCCTTCTCTCCCTTTTCCCACACTCGAATTCCAGTCACCCACGACTATTAAATTTTCGTCTCCCTTCACTATCTGAATAATTTCTTTTATTTCATCATACATTTCTTCAATTTCATCGTCATCTGCAGAGCTAGTTGGCATATAAATTTGTAATACTGTAGTAGGTGTGGGCTTCGTATCTATCTTGGCCACAATAATGCGTTCACTATGCTGTTTGTAGTAGCTTACCCGCATTCCCATTTTCCTATTCATTATTAAACCTACTCCTGCAATCCCCCTATTTGATTTTGTGTTTATAACCCTGTAGTCACCTGACCAGAAGTCTTGTTCCTCCTGCCACCGAACTTCACTAATTCCCACTATATCTAACTTCAACCTATCCATTTCCCTTTTTAAATTTTCTAACCTAACTGCTCGATTAAGGGATCTGACATTCCACGCTCCGATCCGTAGAACGCCAGTTTTCTTTCTCCTGATAACGACATCCTCTTGAGTAGTCCCCGACCGGAGATCCGAATGGGGGACTATTTTACCTCCGGAATATTTTACCCAAGAGGACGCCATCATCATTTAATCATACAGTAAAGCTGCATGCCCTCGGGAAAAATTACGGCTGTAGTTTCCCCTTGCTTTCAGCCGTTCGCAGTACCAGCACAGCAAGGCCGTTTTGGTTATTGTTACAAGGCCACATCAGTCAATCATCCAGACTGTTGCCCTTGCAACTACTGAAAAGGCTGCTGCCCCTATTCAGGAACCACACGTTTGTCTGGCCTCTCAACAGATACCCCTCCGTTGTGGTTGCACCTACGGTACGGCTATCTGTATCGCTGAGGCACGCATGCCTCCCCACCAACGACTAGGTCCATGGTTCATGGGGGGGCGGTAACACATAGACACATGCAATTAGAGAGGGTGATATTGGATCTTTGATCTCGTTTTGTTGATAATACATATACGATAGTTACACGAAGAGCTAATTTATAATTCATCTGTATGTCATTAAAATTTATTGTTCACAGAATACTCTTCAGAGTACTTCCAATAATAGTATATTTGGTTATTATGGAAACATTTTCTTTAACGCAATATTTGTCATTTACTAGTGGTCTAAAGCAGGTGAAGGTGAAACTTTCTATGGAAAAGCAGTTGGTTGCTTCTAAATTAGTATTGTTTTTTTGTTTTCTTGTTTTTATTTTTATTTGATCCCCTTTTGTTCGTTACTGGTCGTTGTATTTGTTCGGGGCGGACGTCCTATGACGCTTGTTCAAGTTCGTCGCTTATCCATTAACTCCGTTTATTATTATTATTATTACATAGGGCAGCTAACCCTCTGACCGAACACGCTGAGTTACTGTGCCGGCTTCATGTGAAAGCCTTCATTCTCTTCTTTCCAACACACGTTTTACTTTTCCAAAAAGTTAATAATTCAAAAGTTATTAGTATTCGAAATTTTCGTGTTCTAGAAAATTCCAACCTCACATTGCAATTATTTCAACAATTCATTACCGTACTATCGAGGTCCGATTCCAAAACTGCCTATTTTTGTTAAAGTAACTTAGTTGTTAATTAGCCAGATTACAAAATGCTACTTTCTCGAAATTATTTGACAGGCTATGGGAATCTGTGTCTAATTTTAGCTTGAAATTAATCTCACAAATCGGTGCCTACCGGTTTTACCATTTTCTAGTTAAGAAAACTTTTGTTCCTGTCCACTGTGTCTCTGTTCCTTTTAATTTTCGTGATTTTTATATTGCTATCGTATATATTATAAGTATATTACTATCGAATATAATATAAGCTTCTAGGCTTCTGTCAACAAAATGTAATTTTTCTATTTCTATCGAACATATAATGAGCTAGTAAGTAGGCTTGTGTCAAAAAATGTAATTTCTGATATTACAAACGTCTATAAAACGCCATGGTGCACGAAGACTTAGGCAGTGTCTGTTTAAGGACCAAAATGTAAACCTCATGTTATAAGTTAATCGCTAGCTATAATTCAATACGTCAACAGCATATAAATACATAGTTTGTGTCCATCAGTCATTGGTCTCTGTTTAGCTACCGAAACGTAAACGTCATGTTACAAATCAGTCTGACGCTTTCATAAATTTCGTAAACATCGTTTAATTTCCAGTTTCTGTTCAGCAGTCATTACTTTAATACCACTGATATCACCATCAATGTATTTAGTTGCGAAAATGTACAGTCCACATCCAGATCTGGTAACTTAATGTCTTAGTCTTCCACCAGAGAACTTTGCGATATGTTGTTTATTAGCGTAACTTTCTAACCTGGTTCAAATATTTAGACTCGTGCTTGTTACAAAGCTGATTATCAGACAGGGAACATTGTGTGTAAATACACTCTAAGACAAAAAATAAAGAAACGTCGCACGCAAAAGGAACTATCTGAATGGCATGGAAATCGGTAGTCGTGATGTACATGTACAGACAAATAAATGATCAAAATTTCATAAAAATTGGATGATTTGCCAGCCAGGGTGGCCGAGCGGTTCTAGGCTCTACAGTCTGGAGCCGCGCGACCGCTACGATCGCAGGTTCGAATCCTGCCTCGGGCATGGATATGTGTGATGTTCTTAGGTTAGTTAGGTTTAAGTAGTTCTAAGTTCTAGGGGACTGATGACCTCAGAAGTTCAGTCCCATAGTGCTCAGAGCCATTTGAACCATTTGGATGATTTAATCAAGAGAAAGAGCTTCACAGATTGAGCAAGTCGGTAACGCCCTCGCTGTGGGGCTGGAATCCCTGTTACTGGAGCAGAATTGTCTTCAGAAATGAATCCCGCCTCGAACTGAGTCCTGATCACCAGCCGAGACATGTCTGGAGATGCCCCGGACAGAGGCGGGGTACCAACCCGACTGTCGCCTTCATCATACAACCCGACAATCAGGAGTGATGATCTGCTGTGCCATTTCTTTTCATACCAGGACCCCTTTGTTTGTCATCCACGGCACGCTTCCAGCACAGTGGTAGGTCGACGAAATTCTACGTCCCATTTTGTTGTCCTTCATGGCAAACCATCCTGGACATACATTTCAGCAAGATAATGCCCACCCGCACACGGCAATAGTTTCCTATTGCTTTGCTTCCTGCTTGCCAGTCCCCACCATAGCCAGCACGGTGCCGAATTTCTCCGCAACTGAGAACGTTTGGAACATTGTGAGCATGGTCCTCCAAACATCTCGGGGTTCTGACTAACTGGCCAGTTGCACAGCATTTGTTACGATACTAGTACCACTTTCTCAAGGTTATAAAACACAGATAGTATTAGGAACAAAAAGTTCCTAAGTTCAGATTGGAATATTTATCGTAAGGATACGTTACTCGCCAGTGGTGGCGGCGTGTTTATTGCAGTAAAGAAATCGATAAAATCTAGGGAGGTTATCACGGATTACGATTGTGAATTAATCTGAGTGAAGTTACGTATCAAAGATCGGTCAAGAATAATAATCGAAAGCTGATATAGACCACCTGAGTCAGGAGCTTTAAAGCTGGAGTGCTTCAAACAGAACTTGCAGAATATTGTTAGTAATTTTCCTGATCATGCCGTTGTAATGGGTGGTGACTTCAGCTTGCCAGGTATACATTGAGAGTGTCATGTTATCAAAACTGGTGCCAGAGACAGGGATTCATGTGACACTGTTCTGGATGTCTTGTCCGAAAATTACTTTGAACAGATAGTTGGAGAACCAACTCTTGAGGGCAACGTCTCAGACCTCCTGGCAACGAAAAGACTGAATTTATCGAGCCAGTTAATGCAGAGGAAGGTATCAGTGATCATAAGGCTGTGAGCGTCTGTGACAACGGGTCTTACAAAGAATCTCAATAAAGGTAGGAAGAGATTTTTCCTTAGCAAAAGTGACAGGATATTAATTTCAGAATGTCTGAGCAGTCAGCATCAAATATTTGGTGATGAGAACGAAGATATGGAGAACAAATGGAAAAAATGCAAAGGAATCGTGCAATATGCCCTAGACAAGTATTTTCCGAGTAAGGTATTAAGGGTTGGGAAAGACCCTCCAGGTTTAATAGCCATGTTAGGAAACTGCTATGTAAACGAAAAAAGCTTCACCTCACATTCAAGAGAATTAAAAGCCTAACTGACCAACAAAGCCGAACAAAGTGAAAATGAGCGTAAGGAGAGCAATGATAGTAGCGTTCAATTGCTTTGAAAGTAAAGCTTTGTCAATCGACCTGAGTATAAACCCTGTGAGGTTTTGGTCGTACACCCAATATCAGTAAGTGGGTCAAAATCATCTGTTCATTCACTCAGTGACCATACTGGCACCGAAACGGAAGATCACAGAAAGAAGGCCGATATACTGAATTCGGTCTTCCAAAATTGTTTCACCGCGGAGGGTCCACAATCACTCCTTTCAATCGTCATACGAACGTCAAAAGATAACCGATCGCGGAATGGAAAAAGAACTACAGTCGTTTAGTAGTGGAAAGGCGCCAGGACCAGATGAGATACCTACAAGATTCTACAAAGATTATGCTCCGCTTCTAGCAGTAATTTATCGTAGATCGCTTGACCAGTGAAGTATACCTAGCGACTGGAAGAAAGCTCAGGTCATTCCCGTTTTAAGGAGGGCCGTAGGACACATGCACACAATTATGGACCTGGAGGAGGAGGAGGAGATTACTGTTTAACGTCCCGTCGACAACGAGGTCATTAGAGACAGAGCACAAGCTCGGATTAGGGAAGGATGGGGAAGGAAATCGGCCGTGCCCTTTCTAAGGAACCATCCCGGCATTTGCCTGAAGCGATTTAGGGAAATCACGGAAAATCTAAATCAGGATGGCCGGAGACGGGATTGAACCGTCGTCCTCCCGAATGCGAGTCCAGTGTGCTAACCACTGCGCCACCTCGCTCGGTCTAATTATGGACCTGTATCGTTGACGTCAATCTGTTGTAGAACTATGGGACATGATTTATGCTCAAGAATTTGACGTCCTTCGAGAAGGAAAATCTCCTCTATAGAAATCAACATGGATTTCCCTAACAGAGATCCTGCGAAACTCAGCTCGCTCTGTTCCTCCATGAGATCCACAGTGCCGTAGACAGTGGCGCTCAGGTTGATGCCGTGATCCTTGACTTCAGGAAGGCACTTGACACCGTCCCGCATTGCCATTTGCTGGAAAAAAAAAAAACGAGTTTATTGGGTATCGGAGCAGATATGCAACTGGATTCAAGACTTCCTTGCAGACAGAACTCAATACGTCACTCTTAACGGAACAAAATCGAAAGATGTAAAGGTAATTTCCGGTGCACCCCAAGGAAGTCTGATGGGACCGTTACTGTTTACAGCATTTATAAATGATCTTGTAGAAAGCATCGGATGCTCTCAGGCACTACGTACATGTGTAAGTAGGCTGTTTAGCTTTTTATATCGGTAACGCCACGTAGCGCTCTGTATGAAAATCACTGGCTGTGCTGTGTGCAGTCTGTGGCTAGTTTGCATTGTTGTCTGCCATTGTAGTGTTGGGCAGCGGCAGCTGGATGTTAACAGCGCGTAGCGTTGCGCAGTTGGAGGTGAGCCGCCAGCAGTGGTGGATGTGGGGAGAGAGATGGCGGAGTTTTGAAATTTGTAAATCTGGATGTCATGAACTGGTATATATATTATGACTATTAAGGTAAATACGTTGTTTGTTCTCTATCAAAATCTTTCATTTGCTAACTATGCCTATCAGTAGTTAGTGCCTTCAGTAGTTTGAATCTTTTATTTAGCTGGCAGTAGTGGCGCTCGCTGTATTGCAGTAGTTCGAGTAACGAAGATTTTGGTGAGGTAAGTGATTTGTGAAAGGTATAGGTTAATGTTAGTCAGGGCCATTCTTTTGTAGAGATTTTTGAAAGTCAGACTGCGTTGCGCTAAAAAATATTGTGTGTCAGTTTAAGCACAGTCATGTATAATTTTTCTAAGGGGAAGTTTCATATGTCGACCCTTAGCCGAGGATACCTCACTGGAATCTTCTGATTTTTTTCTTGTAGTTTGTGTAATTAGTGTAGCTATTGTTTATTGCTAGCGCGTAATTGTAGAGAGAATCTCCTTTGTAGTTGCAGTCTTTCATTGTTGTTGTGGCATGCATGTAGATTTGCACCAAGTATTTCGCAGCTGCGCTTGCAATTAACTAGATATTATTTTCAGTGCTATGTTAATGTGTTTTCTTATTTTGCTCTTCAAATTGTGCTTTTCTGTGTTGTCGTGTGAAATATTGTGACAATAATGGCGTGTGAGAAACGTAATACTAGGCTCCAAAGTAAACTGAGAAATGACAGTGAAGACGAAAGCAGTGTGTTAGCGCCACCGTGTAATGAATTAACTAATGTTCAAACTAGTGATTTGGTAATTATGCATAGGGAAATGGAGCGGGCGGCAAATAATGGCGTAGACAGTGAAACAATTAGTGAACAGGGAAGCATTATCGATCGGTCGGTCGGCAATAGCTCGCCTCAGGAATCCGAAATGACAGGACACAATCTTGCAAATACTGTAGATTCAGGTTTTGGGTCCTCACAGTTTTCTCAAATAAGTCAAGACACATTTTCTGCTTGTCAAAATGTGAATGTTGCCGGTGCAAATTCACTGCCGAAAAGCACTGAGGAACATGTTTCAGACACCAGTGCATTGTTATTACAATTAATACAACAAATGGGACAAACACAGCAAAAGCTTCAATAGCTAGAGACAATGGAACAAAATCTTCGAAAGTTAGACACAGTGGAACAAAATCAGAGACAAACACAGCAAAAGCTTCAAAAGTTAGACACAATGGAAGAACACCAGAGACAAACACAGCAACAGTTAGACACAATGGAACAAAATCAGAGACAAAACAGCAAAAGCTTCAAAAGTTAGACACCACACTTGAACAAACACGTAAAGTTTTAACTACTGAGTTACATAACATTGAAGTTGCATCTACCGATTCGGTTACGCAACTTGCAAAAACTCAGGAAAACTTAAAGGACACAGTAGATACTCTGAAACTTGTTTCAGAAAAACACACTGAGGAAATAAGTACACTATCGGAGAAAGTAGCCGAACTTTCGGATCAGTTCAAAAAAATGGTTCAAATGGCTCTGAGCACTATGGGACTCAACTGCTGAGGTCATTAGTCCCCTAGAACTTAGAACTAGTTAAACCTAACTAACCTAAGGACATCACAAACATCCATGCCCGAGGCAGGATTCGAACCTGCGGCCGTAGCGGTCTTGCGGTTCCAGAATGCAGCGCCTTTAACCGCAAGGCCACTTCGGCCGGCGATCAGTTCACTAACTTATTTACAAAGGTAGATGATGATCTGAATGACACAAGACCTGTAGCCATCACTGACACAGAAGAGTATGAACAAATTAAGAAATTCAAACAAAATCAGAATCAAAATAATACGCAACACAAAAGAGAAATCCGGGAAGTACAAGATCAGTTGGCACAAGTAATACAAAAATTACATATTTCAGAGGACACTCGCGCTCCAACACGGGAAGAGGGACTTAGAAATACGGAACAACCACAAAATAATAACGCAGGACACTTCGGAAATTATGAAAGAAATTGGCAAGGCACACCGAATTTTGAGATGGAAGCGTCGAAACGACGTAACAATGACCGACATGCGACTCGCCGACATGATGATTTTGACTATAAGCTGTTCATTACTACACGTAAATTCAAAACATTTAAGAATTCTGGCAACGACATTCATCCACAAGCATGGCTCCATCAATTCTCTCATTGTTTTCCTCCCAACTGGTCGTTAGAACACAGATTAGAATTTATGTGTGGCTACTTAGAGAATGAACCAGCTGTAAGAATGCGATCGGTCATTCACGATTGTCACAGTGAAGGAGAATTTTATCATGCCTTCCTCTCAGCATATTGCTCTCAAGCTACACAAGACCGAGTAAAACATAGCGTCATAATGATGAAACATTTCGAACAATCTGAATTCTCCAGTCTTATGAAATATTTTGAAGACATGTTGCACAAGAATCAGTACCTGTCAAACCCATACAGCCCCTGAGAACTCATCTGCATTTGCTTAATCAAATTACCTGAACATTTACGACATATTATTTTGGCAGGTCGTTGCAAAGACGACATTGAAGCTTTTCAGGGACTCTTACAAGAATTAGAAATTGACACTGATAATCGCGGAACGCGAAAACAGGAACACAACAATCACAGGTCACATCCGTTGCAATTCCGCGCTGAAAGAAATAATAACTGGACACGACAAGGCTATTCTCACAAGACAAATCGTGACCAAAACAGACACCACCCATTTGAGAACCGTTGGCAGAGTAATAATAACTACAGGGAAAGATCGCATTTCTGTAGTAATGAATATGACAGAGATTACCATAGAAACAGACAATATGGGAACAAAAACAATTATTATCAAGAGAGAAAGAATAACGTTAGATGCAACGGTCCAGCGCGGAGTTACGATTCAGGGAGAAATTCTCCACCACGTGACCGACAAGAAAGAAACTATGGAATCTACCGACATGACGACAAACGATATGATCGTAACGACAGACCTGAATTGCATCAGAACTGGCGGGATTTAAACAGGGCAGGGCCCTCTCGACAAGGTGAATTTGTAGAAGTTAGGTCTCCAAACCCCAATAACGACTCGCGCCAACAAAGAGACAATAGGCAATGACTCATACCGCTGGCAGCCACAAAACGTACGTATGAAACTAACGACGCAGCTGCTGTAGCTAGTAATTACGTAAAAATGGAAGACATTAGGGACATCTTACTCCAGGAACACAACGTAAAACGTAACAACATTGCATATCCTGTGATTCACATTACAGTAAATGACGTAAAATTTACGGCAGTACTTGACTCTGGCAGTACCATTTCAGTAATTAGTGAAACAGCCTTTAGGAAATGCAACAAATCGAACGATTGTCCCACACTTCCGTTACGTAAGATTAAATTACAAGGTGCAATCTTTGGAAAAAGTGTAGATGTACGCCAACAAAGCAACTTAGAATTCTTTTGTCAAAGCCACAGCTTCTCTATGAGCTTTCTTATTGTTCCATTATTGTCGACGGAAATTATATTGGGAGTAGACTTTTTGGATGAATACAAAGCAATCTTAAACTTTCACGATGCTGACATAAGTTTAGAGAAAGAAGGTAAGTCAATAGCTTTGAAATTTGAAGATTGGCTCTCAAACCATGACGAGGAAATTAATCGGCTTTACCTTCTGTTAGACAACAGTTCGGAATTTTCTACGGAACTAGAGGGTTTATACAAGGGTGATGTACTTGAGGACAATATTATGGAAATGGAAGAGGATGTAGATGAAGATGAAATGGGAGATAAGATACTGCATGAAGAGTTTGACAGAGCACTGAAAGACCTGAGTCGAAACAAGGCCCCGGGAGTAGACAACATTCCATTAGAACTACTGATGGCCTTGGAAGAGCCAGTCATGACAAAACTCTACCATCTGGTGAGCAAGATGTATGAGACAGGCGAAATACCCACAGACTTCAAGAAGAATATAATAATTCCAATCCCAAAGAAAGCAGGTGTTGACAGATGTGAAAATTACCGAACTATCAGTTTAATAAGTCACAGCTGCAAAATACTAACGCGAATTCTTTACAGACGAATGGAAAAACTGGTAAAAGCGGACCTCGGGGAAGATCAGTTTGGATTCCGTAGAAATGTTGGAACACGTGAGGCAATACTAACCTTACGACTTATCTTAGAAGAAAGATTAAGAAAAGGCAAACCTACCTTTCTAGCATTTGTAGACTTAGAGAAAGCTTTTGACAATGTTAACTGGAATACTCTCTTTCAAATTCTGAAGGTGTCAGGGGTAAAATACAAGGAGCGAAAGGCTATTTAAAATTTGTACAGAAACCAAATGGCAGTTATAAGAGTCGAGGGGCACGAAAGGGAAGCAGTGGTTGGGAAAGGAATGAGACAGGGTTGTAGCCTCTCCCCGATGTTATTCAATCTGTATATTGAGCAAGCAGTAAAGGAAACAAAAGAAAAATTCGGAGTAGGTATTAAAATTCATGGAGAAGAAGTAAAAACTTTGAGGTTCGCCGATGACATTGTAATTCTGTCAGAGACAGCAAAGTACTTGGAAGAGCAGTTGAACGGAATGGACAGTGTCTTGAAAGGGGGATATAAGATGAACATCAACAAAAGCAAAACGAGGATAATGGAATGTAGTCAAATTAAATCGGGTGATGCTGAGGGGATTAGATTAGGAAATGAGACACTTAAAGTAGTAAAGGAGTTTTGCTATTTAGGGAGTAAAATAACTGATGATGGTCGAAGTAGAGAGGATATAAAATGTAGACTGGCAATGGCAAGGAAATCGTTTCTGAAGAAGAGAAATTTGTTAAAATCTAGTATAGATTTAAGTGTCAGGAAGTCGTTTCTGAAAGTATTTGTATGGAGTGTAGCCACGTATGGAAGTGAAACATGGACGATAACCAGTTTGGACAAGAAGAGAATAGAAACTTTCGAAATGTGGTGCTACAGAAGAATGCTGAAGATAAGGTGGGTAGATCACGTAACTAATGAGGAGGTATTGAATAGGATTGGGGAGAAGAGAAGTTTGTGGCACAACTTGACTAGAAGAAGGGATCGGTTGGTAGGACATGTTTTGAGGCATCAAGGGATCACAAATTTAGCATTGGAGGGCAGCGTGGAGGGTAAAAATCGTAGAGGGAGACCAAGAGATCAATACACTAAGCAGATTCAGATGGATGTAGGTTGCAGTAGGTACTGGGAGATGAAGAAGCTTGCACAGGGTAGAGTAGCATGGAGAGCTGCATCAAACCAGTCTCAGGACTGAAGACCACAACAACAACAGCTAGACACTAACAATCACTCTGCATGTACTGACAGGGATGATATCGATGGAATATTTGATACTAATGAGTTAATTCAGAATAAAATTCAAACAATTGAGAATTGTAATGACACTGATAGGCAGGACCTTTTTGAGATTTTACAAGCACATACCACAGTTTTTACTCACAAAACAGGAACAATCAAGGGATTACAATGCCAATTTCGTGTTCGTGTGCATACTAAATTTTGTGTTAGACCATACGTAATTCCGGCTCATTATAGGGACCGTGTTAGAACAGAAATACAATCTATGCTTGACGAGGGCATTATTGAGTCTGCAGTAAGCTCATACAACAATCCGTTACATGTTGTTGAGAAGAAAAATGGATCGATCAGGCTTGTCTTAGATTCGAGACAAATCAATACTATCATTATTGCTGAAACAGACAGGCCGCAAACGTTGGAAGAACTTCTTCAAAATTTTAATGGTGTAAAAGTGTTGTCTTCTATTGATCTCAGATCCAGCTTTTATCAGATCGAACTTCATCCAGAATGTAGAAAATACACAGCTTTTCTTTGTTTCGGCGTTTGTTATCAATTTCGTAAACTTCCTTTTGGTTTGAACATTTCTTCGGCAGCGTTCATTCGCGGGCTAAATTCCATATTACCTGAGTTCTTAAAACGTCACATCACCTTATATGTGGATGATATTCTAATAGCAGAAGCTTCATGGGAACAACATAACCGTATCCTCAACAGTTTGTTACGTATTTTTGCAGAATCTGGAATTACAGTTAACTTGGAACAGTCTGAATTCGGTAGGTCAAAAGTGAGGTTTTTGGGACATATTATTTCTTCTGAAGGCATTCAGCCGGATCCTGAAAAGTTAGAAGCAATCAGAGCCATTCCAGTACCATCCACAAAAAAACAAGTCCGCAGTTTTCTAGGTCTCGTAAATTTTTACCGTCGTTTTCTGAATATGCAAATTCTAGTTACACCAAAACTTTGTTCTCTCACTGGAAAAAATACTATTTGGAACTGGGACGAACAAGCACGGTTGGAATTCAATTCTTTGAAAGAATCGCTACTTAACGCGCCAATACTAGCTCACCCAGATCTGTCACAAGATTCTTCTAAAGTCGGTCTTGGTGCCCATTTATTACAAGAAGCCACAGAAAGTGACACTACTGTTGAGAAAACCATTGCTTTTGCTAGCCGAGTGCTAACAAAATCTGAAAAAAAATATTCCGTTACTGAATTAGAAGCTTTAGCTATCGTTTGGGCATTTAACAAATTCCGTTTCTTTCTTTCTGGTAAGCACGTAAAAGTATACAGTGATCATCGTGCATTACAATTTCTTATGTCTTCAAAATTAAATCATGACAGGTTAAAACGTTGGGCATTGTTTCTGCTAGAATTCCATTTCACAATAGTCTACATTCCCGGCAAGGAGAACATTGTTGCGGACGCACTGTCACGCGCACCGGCTGGGCTTGAGAAAAGTAACACAGAAGGCAACCTCGAAAAAAATTTCAGTATTCTTTACATTCAGAAAGTCGCCTTTGAAAACTTCATCACCACATCTTTAAAGGACATTGCTCATGAACAAGATAAAGATCCGATTTGGAAAGACATCAAAAGTAAATGGCATGAAAAGCCGCACACTCAGATTCGGCATTATTATCTGGTTAGAAACAACATACTCTTCAAACGCTGCACTGTTGATGACAAGCTATGGGTACTTTGCATTCCTGACGATTTTGTTAATAAGCTCATTTGGTACATTCATTTCAGCTATGCACATTTTGACCCACGAAAATGTTATCATATTCTTCGGACGACTTGTTATTTTAACAATATGGAAAAGAGAATTCGAAGAGTCTTGTCTATTTGTAAACTTTGTCAAAAGGCGAAACCATCTACTATCTCACATCGTGCTCCGATGTTTCCTATCATTCCTTCTAAATGAAAAGAAATTGCCTCTGTTGATCTCTTGGGACCGCTTGTCAGAACATCTAATGGATTTTCGTACGTTCTAGTCGCTGTTGAACTTACTTCAAAATTTGTTTCTTTCACACCGTTACGTAAAGCCACTGGACGGTCTGTATCCAGCGCCTTTGTTAAAAAAATTTTACGTGAAGTTGGACACGTTAGTAAAGTCATTTCAGATAACGGACCTCAATTCAGATCTGGTGTTTGGTCACGCATGCTTCGGAACCATAAAATCAAACCTGTTTTTATTTCGTTGTACTCACCACATTGTAACCCGTCTGAACGAATTATGAATGAAATCAATAAGCTTTGCAGACTTTATTGTCACAGAAAGCATCAGCATTGGAACAGATATTTACACTTATTTCAAAATGTGCTGAATGAAATGCCTCATGATTCCACTGCTTTACCACCTACTCTTTTACTGAAGAAAGAAGAACCACCAAACAGAATCAGAGAGCTTGTACCTTTCCCAAATACACGTAAACTTCGACACAAGGACATAATTGATTTGGCTATTAAAAATATAAAATCTGCAGCAGACAAAAGGAGAAAACTACACGGTAAAGCAAATGCAAAGAAATTATACATTGGTCAGAAAGTTCTCATTAAAGCTCATTCAGTTTCACATAAGAAGAAACACTTGAGTCACAAATTCTTTCTAGTTTACAATGGACCTTACAGAATCCAACGTATACCACATGATAATTGCGTTGAAGTTGACACTCTGCGTACTAGGAAGAGTAAAGGATTGCACCACATTTCACATGTAAAACCATTTATTGAAAGATAATCTGCTTTTTAACTTTGTCTTTGCCATAAAACTTTTCACTTTACATTACTAGTATGCTTTGTCAGACTTAGAATCTGTTAACATGTAACAATGTTAAATATCCAGTTAAATATCCAGTCAAGAACCAAGAGAACTTATTGAAACAGAAATTACGAATGCATTGTTATAGTGAACAGACGTCACAGTGTTATTGTGTGTGTACATTCTTGCTTGTTAGTTGCACGATTACGTAACGACTATAAGGCTTACATACTTAGAACATATACTGGTACTGCTAATGAGATTTTAATGCAACATTTTGGTTTACTTGAAAATACATTCTGGATTGGAAGTACTTTCTGTGAGTTACCAGACGACACAGTGGTTAGTTTATGTGACTACTACACGGTTTTATAACGACGCTACTAATGAGTGACAATTTACAATGTTGCTTTTGCGGTGTTTCTGTTTTATATCTGCACAGTTTTTCTGCATTGTTCTGGAAAGTAAAACATGTTTTATTAGTAACTTTTGTGGTATAGCAACAATGAGACAGCCTTTTTCGTGGCACAACAATACGTTACTGTACAGTACTTTCTTCATCATGCCAATAAGCATAATAACTACGGTATCTATACGCAAAGCATTTCACTTTTGTTTATCATGAGGTAAGTACATTGACTTCTGCAGAACTTAGCTTTCGGAAGACGATAACTACGACACTTCCACAGAGATTATGTTGCAACAAGACGCACAGTTTAGCGCTACAGTACACGTATTTGAGTGATTAATTTTATACTTCAAACACTTATTTTTAAAGATTTTTGAATTACATAGAAAGTTTTCCGTGATACATTTCATTCCATTGCTGTAATCTGTAACACCTGAGGGTATAATTACATTAATCCTCAGGGGGGTACACGCTTACTTTGTGTACCATGTGTGTGGCAAGCACAAGGAGCCCTAGCTAATATGGTATTTGCTTATACATCTTTACACATCGGTACCATATTTCTCCAACACAGAATTACACAGCTATCTGATTATTTAACAGAGAAACAAAATTTTTTTATGTCAGTGACACATGTTTACGCAATTACACAGTTGGATAATTTCACACTTATGAAATTGTATTTTGTCTGTACTTTGTGAACTGTTCATATTTTTTTCGGAACCATTGTGATAACATGAGAGCTTAGAATGATGTATTTGGTAAGGGATCATGATTTTTGAAGTACGTTTGAGGTAGATGACTTTATTGAAGGTCTTGAAATTATTGAAAGAAGCTGCGACGATTCTGAGATGTAATTGATCTGTTATCATGTTATTTTTACGACGACGATGTGTATTATGCTGTTGAGGTATGTTTATGATCAATAAGATGATGCTACCGTAAATGAGGAGTTTGATTATGCTACGTATTTATTTTGATGAAATATTGAAGAAGTGTCGACGAATACGTATATGAATAATGAGTAGTGGTTAGGAACTCTGATTTGTGGAAAAGGATGTTGGAAACCAAGAATCGTACTTTAAGAGTTATGAAATGTGTGTAAATGCGTGAATGTATCATAATGCCGACAAAAACTTTTGAACACTGTTATATTTATAGGATTTTGTTTCTACACATTTGTAATGCAAATTCTCAACCTGTGAAAATATTTTTATATGAGACTGTCACTGTAGCGGATACTGCTGTCGTAAATATTTCAGTAAGAAAGGTAAGCGACCTTGACGTAATGCGTTTTGGGCGCCCAGCTGAGAGATAGTTGTCTGACAAAAGAAAGCCATTAGGTGGAGAAAAAAAAAGAGGCCATTATCCTCGCTATTGAAATTTCTTTGTAGAAAGCATCGCAAATACGACATGCTCAAACTTGAAAACATATGATTATACTGTGGAGCTTTTAATTTATGATATTTACTAAAATGCCTAATGAAATGACGAGAAATATTTTTATGTCTATACACCTGATTATGACTACTGTCTTTCTAGTTGAGAGATTTTTTACTACCTTATGAAATGCCATATGGCTAATGAATGATGTTTCATGCCTTCCTTTGTACATATTTGCTCATTTTCTTTAATATCTAGTTTCTAGCTGCACTGCAGCATTGGTTATTATAAAATTTAATGGATGTACTAATATCACTATTTTCTGTGTACAGACCCAGTAAAGAATACGTTTCTGATAAGCTTTCTTAGAAAAGAGAGCACAAATAGACATTTCCCTTCACAGGAATTGCATAAATACTTTTTTTAATGACTTGGTAATTTCTTTTCTAGAATAAATTGTGATGCATCACTCTAGTATTAAGATGTGACATAGGTATTAGATATGGCCATCTTTAGTGTAATATTTTTTCTGCTTGAGCTTTGTCATGTTTAGATATAAGTTATTGCATTTGCTGCTGCTGTTTGCCAGGCATAGTGTTACTGAATATGACTTTGTATTACTCTGTTAAGTCAGTTTTACTACGAATTTATTTTTCTTGTTTGCTTCGCATTGCCTTATATTAGTTGTAATATTGCATTTGCTTTGCTAATTTATGCTGCATGCTTTGCCATTTGTATTTTTTATCATTGCTGTTTGTGTTAATTGTTTTGTGCTGCTGCATTGCCTCATTCCTTAGTTTGGCATCTGTTCTCAGTAGATTAGCTTAAGATGGGGTAGGCTATATGAGAGAACGAGTTGTGATGAATTGGAAGAAATCCATTGAGAAGCTATAAGAAAATGGTTTGGCCAAAAAAAGTATTTTGAAAGAGGATATGAGCAAAAACGTTGGGTTTAGGGACAACAGGTTTAGGTAGGATTTTCTTGGAAATAAATGATGAGGTAAGATAATGGTAAATAAATAATGAGGTAAGAAATATATGAACATATAAATACAGAAAGCATGCTTGGATAGTATTTTTTTGGTGGAAACAAATGTTGAAATAAGACGAAAGATCTATGGAATGAAGTTTTAGGTTGGACTGCAGTACCAAATGTTACACTGAAAACAAAGCCTGCCCTTTCCTCTTGTGTTATTCTGCTATGTGTTTGTGTAGTCTTGTATATTTGTGTTTTTCCTGTCTTTATGTGTTTAGCTGATATGAGTTATGTTGTGGAATTTTTCTAATAATATGTTTTTTTCTTTGTAAAGATGCTTAGACATTATTTATTCTATTTTGTTTTAATGCTCATGTGTGAAGTTGATGTTTCAAAAGTTATTCTGATATTTTATGTATGTACTTATGTCATAATTCCTGTAACACTGATGTATCTGTTTATTTCTATTCTTTTGTAAAGCCTGTACTACTACAAATTTATCTGTATTGTTATGTTTTAATGATGTATTTTGTACCTTTGTTATTTTATTCTTATGTTATAAAATTGTAATTGACACCAGTTCATCAAATTAAGTAAGTTGTAAGTTTCATTTCACTGCACACGTTTCTGTTGGTCATAGTATATGGACAATATGTGAGAAGTAGGGACTGATAGTGTTTCCACGTGTGTTAATAATTCAGCAAGGAACTGGATAACAGCATTGCTGGTTCTAAGGACATTTCAAACAAATTTTTTGTGAGTGGACATGTGGTGGTTTATGGACTTGCTATATTCTCCGCAAGACTCTTCGATGGTGATTGTGCACCTGCACAGTCGCAACATATGGCTGCTGGCCGTCTCTACAAGGACTACAGTGGGTCTGCATCTTTGATGGCCCACCAGTACCATTAAATCTACAAGGACTACAGTGGGTCTGCACGTTTGATGGCCCACCAATCCCATACTCTCTACCAAGACTATAGTGGGTCTGCTCTGTGATGACCTACCTACCAGTATTCTTAAAACTTCGACTGACTCTACTGTGGGTCTGCTCTGTTGTGGCCCATTACCTGTATGCATGTCAAGAGTCAGCTCTGTCTTTCCGTTGGAAGGACAACACTACTTCTTCAAGACTGCATGGAAATCCACTACTTCCGTGTGCATTTTCTTTTACTGCTCAGACTTTGAAAAAAATCTGCAATTTTACTGTGATGAATGATCAGGACAGTCTTTATGGACTGTGAGAAAATTTTAGCTTTTGACCAACATTGTATCAATAAGTATGTGCATTTGATATCTTTGTTATTGCAATTATGAAAAATTTCTTCAAATCGTTTTTGGCCACCGCCCAAAACAATTTGTAATTTTTTTTTGTGGGGAGCATGGGGGCTATGTAAGTAGGCTGTTTAGGTTTTTATATTGATAACGCCACGTAGCGCTCTGAATGAAAATCACTGGCTGTGCTGTGTGCAGTATGTGGCTAGTTTGCATTGTTGCCTGCCATTGTAGCGTTGGGCAGCGGCAGCTGGATTTTAACAGCGCGTAGCGTTGCCCAGTTGGAGGTGAGCCGCCAGCAGTGGTGGATGTGGGGAGAGAGATGGCGGATTTTTGAAATTTGTAAGACTGGATGTCATGAACTGCTGTATATATTATGACTATTAAGGTTAATACATTGTTTGTTCTCTATTGGAATCTTTCATTTGCTAACTATGCTTATCAGTAGTTAGTGCCTTCAGTAGTTTGAATCTTTTATTTAGCTGGCAGTAGTGGCGCTCGCTGTATTGCAGTAGTTCGAGTAACGAAGATTTTGGTGAGGTAAGTGATTTGTGAAAGGTATAGGTTAATGTTAGTCAGGGCCATTCTTTTGTAGAGATTTTTGAAAGTCAGATTGCGTTGCGCTAAAAAATATTGTGTGTCAGTTTAAGCACACTCATGTATAATTTTTCTAAGGCGAAGTTTCACATGATGCGGTTGTCTATAACAAAGTCGCAACGCCAGAAGATACTAATAGTTTGCAGAAATACCCACAGAGAGTTAATGAATGGTGCAGGCTCTGGCAGTAGACCTTGAACGTAAATAAATGTAACATATCGCGCGTACACAGGAAAAGAAATACACTACTGTATAGCTACGCTATTGATGACAAACCGCTGGAAACAGTACCTACCGTAAAATATTTAGGAGTAATTGTGCGGAGCGACCTTAAGTAGAATTATCACATAAAACAAACAGTGGAAAGAGCAGAAGCCAGACTCAGATTCGTAGGAAGAATCTTAAGGAAATGTACCTCATCCACGAAGAAAGTGGCTTATAAGGCGCTTGGTCAAGCGATTCTGAGTGTTGTTTATCTATCTGGGATCCCTACCAGATAGGACTGATAGAAGAGACAGAGAAGATCCAAAGAACAGCGGCGCGTTTTGCCAGCGGGACGTTTAGACGCCACGAAAGCGTTACGGAGATGCTCAACAAACGCCATTCGCAGATGTTACAAGACGGGCGTTGTGTATCATGGAGTGATTTGCTACTGAAATTTCGAGAGAGCACTTTCCGGGAAGAGTCGGACAACATATTACTTCCCCTACATAAGTCTCGCGTAATGACCGTGAGGAGAAAATTCGAGAAATTAGAGCCAATACAGAGGGCTACTGACAATCATTCTACCCACGCGCTATCTTCGTGTGGAACAGGATTGGAGGGGTCAGTTAGTGGTACAAAAAGTACCCTCCGCCAGACACCAATAGGGGGCTTTCGGAATATAGTGTAGATGTAGATGATATCCCTCGGGATATCCAATAACTCAAGCAGACAATAGCAAGCCGCATGTATACTTGTATAAGGACCAGAGATGGACCAATGCTTTATTGACTTGCTCAACTTGTGAAGATTTTCCATTGGATAAATCACCATTTTTTTTCTGAAACTGTACTCATTTGTTTATCTATACATGTACAACACATCTGCCGATTTCCATCCCGTTTGGGTAATTTCATCGTGAATTGTCGTTTCTTTTTTTGGCTTAGAGTGTAACTATAAATAGATCGAAAATCAATTACTACAATGTGAACATCATTTAACATACGTTTGTCAAAACCATTATTAATTGGAGGACAATCAGCAACGAGAGACCAAGAGACGACCGAGGCTTAATACCAGGTTAGTAACATTACAAGTTTTCTCATTGTGCATGTTCAGTTTCACCGAAAGATAAGAGATTGCCTTATCACTGAAACAGATTTGGCTGATGAATGTTTCATCCGCAGACTTTCGATTCAGTATGATAGCTACAAACTCGTCTTGGTTTTCTATTTGGCTTCAGTTCCTGTATCAATTTCGCTTTGTTAGCACAGAATTGCAAACTTTGAAGTATAGTTTTTACATTGTTGGACGTGCTGCCCATAAGTGTCCTGCAGATATTCTAGGAGAGTAAACGAAGACTGGTCTTACGTGATCAATGTTTTCCGAGATGTTCTTGATCGTGCACTTCTCCGTTTATAAATGTTGTCCTGTCTCGATAAATTTCTTGAGCCATGCAAAAAATTTAAGAAATTGACTGGACTCTCCCATTCTTAGTTCTGAAGTTTCACTGAGTCTGCAGGTCCGATTTTGTTTCAGTAAATCCTTGTACACATTATGTCTTCTTATGAGGAGTAGCTATTTCGTGTGCAGTTCGTTTCATGCTATGTCATCAATCACTAGGATACCTGAAACGCACAATGCCGTACGATAATAGGATGAAGGAGGCGCTTACTTGGACCCTACTATAATAGTAGTGATAGTAACGACATTACAGGGTTCCAACACGCTTACCAGAATGTGGAAGAATCGATAATCATACTATCCCAAATATTAATTCAGTGCTTTTTATGAGTAATTTTTTCAATCACCCATTTCTGTTTAACGTGCAGGAGCTTCTAACATTGTAAACTGTCTACTGGCGATGAGTCTCTACTAGTTAAAGACACATTATAAATCTATGGGAAACTAAGTGAGGGCTATTTGGAATAAGGAGGCCACTCGTTCTGAAGCTGTTAGTTGCTTTGGAATCTCATTTACCGATTTCCACATTCAGAGATGTGTAAAAAAGATTGGGAGGCACCTTAGAGAAGTAGGACACAAGAATACACACAAATATCTACCAACAAGTGAGTGATATGGTAACAGTAAAAGTTCTTAGAGCCTTAGATGTTCCAAGGAGCTCATTAGCTTCAATCCCTCTTGCTTCAAGAAACATCTGGAATACGTTAACTTTGCACACTCGCACAGTGCGTTTATGGGGAAAAAGAAGGACCAACAACATCGACGTTATTCAAGAAATAATTGATGGGTGTGAACTACCTTTTCTTTATTTCAGCAGTGTTTTTATTAACACTGGAGAAAATCCAGGGGATACGGAGACTTTAATGTATATAGAAAGGCACCTCCCATGAGTGACCGACTCTGTAAAAGCACATAAAATAGTTTTTATGTTATGCTTTGGTATAAATACTGTTCTAATACAAGTCGCATTTGTATTTTGCACGCACTAGCAGGGAGAGAGCGCTCCCTCTCTACAGGTCCTTCCGAACGTCTACCAACCATATTTTAGTCTTTTGTCGTCCACGCGGACAGTTTGTGAGGAAATAGCTATCCTTCTTAATTAGAATTAATACAATGGTGCACTTCTCAGAGTAAGAATCCTCAGAAATAGCCCAGACTGCGTGATTTCCGATGTAACGCTTCCTCGTTCCTCTCTGCTCCGTCCAAGATTTTCAGAGTTTCCGAAGTATTATCCGTTTATCCTTCCGTCCCCGCCACAACACTGGCCGGCCGCCACTGTATTACGCTTCAACGCTTAGGTGCCCCGACCATCCGTCTTGTCTACTTCCTCTGTTAAGCAGGACCAACACACCTGTGCCGCCTTTTCCACCCAGGGATTGTGTTACGCCTGCCGTTTCATTTCCACTGGCGTTCCAACCTCTACTAGTATAGGCAATCATTCATTTCGCCATTTTGATAATAAAGACACTCCATCACCTTTCATGCAATAAGCGTTAACAACTATTTACAAGGTGTGACAATGTCAGTGTTCTTTAAATATTCATATATACGATGTACAACCTACCAAATGATACCTAATTTTATTTGCCGGCCGGTGTGGCCGTGCGGTTCCAGGCGCCTCAGACTAGAACCGCGTGACCGCTACGGTCGCAGGTTCGAATCCTGCCTCGGGGATGGATGTGTGTGATGTCCTTAGGTTAGTTAGGTTTAAGTAGTTCTAAGTTCTAGGGGACTGATGACCACAGATGTTGAGTCCCATAGTGCTCAGAGCCATTTTGAACCTAATTGTGTTCGTAGATCACGGCAAAGTGGATGAGTGCTTGTAAGGTGCGAAATTATAGCCACCTTACAGACTATGTTATAACAAGTGGCCCAGAAAGCCTCAATAATTTTTTATGATGTACACTGTTCAGTGTATTATTAGATACAGCAAGTACCTGCGAGAAGTGTGTGTCAGATACTAGTAAAGGAAAAAAAAGCTTCTATGAAAATTTCTTCAACCAGTTTGATCTGCGCCGCCTGTCTCCGGGTCGAGGGCCACATCACTAGCGCGCGTTAACGACCATGATTACGTAGGCGAGTGTTTGTCCGGTGCGTTGTAAGTGCGAATAAGACTGTGAGACAGGCAACGGAATAAAAAAGAAGAAGCGGCGAGAGGAGAAAAGTCAAACAAGGCTGTGTGCAGGAAACGGCCCCCGCAGAGCCGAGATACGGGCCCCGAAATCCCCGCGTCGATACGCGCCTGTCCCACGCCTGTCCCGGCCGCTCTATCTGCCGATCCGCAGCGCCGGCCCCGAGCCGCGGGGGACCCGTTTCATCGCCTCACTATAACGATTCCGACCTTTACAACTTTCTTAGCCGCAACAATGGCCGAGGGGGGGCGGGCGACAAAAATAAGATAGTGGGAAAGGGCCGGGGAGTGACGGCGCCGCGACAGACAATATCAATTGGCGGCGCACGGGCACAATGCCGCCCCCCGGCGGGGCCGCCTTCTAATCTCCGCCCGCCGCCGCCCGTAATGACGTCTTCATGCCGCGGATAGGGGGCCGCTCCAAAGTGGCCAATTTTCCGTCGCGCGGCGCACCTCGGGGCCCGCTGCGCGCATGCGCGGCCCGCTCCGGTACTCCACACCGGCGCGCCGCGCAGCGCTGCGGTGGCAGAAAAACAAATTATGTCCCTATACACCCTATATTTTATAATGGACGGGGGGCTGGCTGCCGCTTGATGGATGGCCGGGGGCCGCTCTTTTGTGGTTTTTGCCCCCGCGCGGATGCCGGTCGCTCCGCGCGGCGAGCCGACCATTGTGGACTTTTCAACTGGTCATCATAACGTCCGGCCGCCGAAAAACTGGGGCAGTTATATTCTATATTTTAAAGATCTCGTCGTTTTGTGCCGAGTGCGGCAGTTTATTTTACGGCCGTCGACCGTATTGTTAGAATGATCTATAAGTGCAATTGTCAGCTGCAAAAAAGGCGCGCCTTCCTTAATAACTGACACGTCTCAACGTGCAATTTATAACAACAATTTTACCGCAGATTGCGGCGAGCGGGAGGAAAAAGTGACAAATCATCTTACTGCTGAAATCTGTTTGCTTCTGCTAATGTGTAATGAATGTAATTTTCTCGCACAAGCTATATTCGTCCGGTTCTCTGAAAAAAGTCTGTTCTGGGACAGAGAGAGAGAGAGAGAGAGAGAGAGACAGAGGGAGAGAGAGGAGATGGTGAGATTTTCCCAATACAACTACTTCTACTACTATTTGTAAGATTCAATGGTTTCAAAAATGGTTCAAATGGCTCTGAGCACTATGGGACTTAACATCTCAGGTCATCAGACCCCTAGAACTTAGAACTACTTACACCTTACTAACCTAAGGACATCACACACATCCATGCCCGAGGCAGGATTCGAACCTGCGACCGTAGCGGTCGCGCGGTTTCAGAATGAAGCGCCACACTGACCGGAACACCTGTTACTGTCCTTCAAAAAAGTCACCAGCGTTGTGTAGAAACATATATAGTCGTCCAGGATAACTGGAATTGTAGACGCATTTATAAAACTAAAGAATTATCTAAAGGAGGGAGTTTTTTTGCGGACATAAAGATCCAGCACGATATAGTGCGTTGACGATATGTCGGCAGTCACCGAAACCAAACAGATATATAGTGGGTTGCTTAATTAAATGTAACCTCTGCTGTCTGATCGCTGTAACATCCATAATACAAACAATCATAAACTAAAGGTAACAGTGTGTCTTCGTGTGGGAGATGAACATGGTGGATAGTTAAAATTAACCTTGTGCAAAAGACTGTTTAAGGAGTGTAGGCATTTTTAACTGGGAAGTAGGAGAGACAAAAAGAAGGAAGATGGAATACAGGCTTAGAAGCAAGGATAGCATAGGGTGAAAGGGCTTGATATAAAGACAAATGCTGCTAATTTCGTAAAAATACAAAGTTTCAGACCAGAAAAATGTTAACGAAAAGCTATGTTTGGAGCGCAGCTCTACGTAACTAATGAAGCAGACGGAAACGAACCTATCAGAAGCTTTTGTTTGAAACACTGCTACAGGATACGAGGTACTTTCGAAGATGCTATGGCTTCGTGACTAATGGATGAAGACTCAAAGAGAAAAATGTTTCGAAAAAAAACATAATGAGTAGAAGAGATTCGATGATTTGGTGCATTTTACTTGAGTACTCGATTCTGAAAACTATAATTGAAGGGATTTGGAAGGAAAGGATCGTCGGGGCCGGTCTAGATATGAAGACATACGGCGCATCGTACATGATATTCGGTGCAGTAGTTATGCTGACATAAGGCTCGTTTGCAAACGGCAGGAAAAGACAACAGCGTCAAATCAGCCTCAGTGTTGATTAACGAAACGAAAACAAAAATAACAACATCTTGGCAGATTAAAACCGTGTGCCCGACCGAGACTCAAACTCGGGACCTTTGCCTTTCGCGGACAAGTGCTCTACCATCTTAGCTACCGAAGCACGACTTACGGCCGGTACTCACAGCTTTACTTCTGCCAGTATCTCGTCTCCTACCTTCCAAACTTTACAGAAGCTGTGGGTACCTAACGTGAGTCGTGCTTCGGTAGCTCAGATGGTAGAGCACTTGCCCGCGAAAGGCAAAGGTCCCGAGTTCGAGTCTCGGTCGGGCACACAGTTTTAATCTGCCAGGAAGTTTCATATCAGCGCACACTCCGCTGCAGAGTGAAAATCTCATTCTGGAAAAATAACAACAATAACAACAATACAGATGTAATGAGCCACAACGTTTCAAAACAACGCACACTCCACCGTAGAGTGAAATTTCGTTCTGGAAATAGCCCCCTAAGCTGTGTCTACTTCATTTTTTCGTAATACCCATTGTTCCAAGAACGCTGACCCTGTAAGTTAAGTAGGAGAACTTCTGTGAACTTTGGAAAGACGAAGGAGAGGTATTCTCGGAAGTACAGCTGTAATTGAGTAATGGTGACTTGTGTTTGGCCAGCTTGGTCAGTAGAGCATTGCCCCACGAAAGGCGAAAGTTCCAAGTTCGAGCACCGGCGCGGCACACAGTTTCTAATCTGCCAGGAAGTTTCAACAAAAACTGCATTGGACATCATCTCAAGAAATATTAAGCAAGTATGCATCTCTGTATCGCTCAACGCAGTCTATGCACAAAACAATCTCCAGCTGTTATCTGCGACGTATTTGCTGTTGGCTTCTGACTCGAGATCTTCGGCTGACGTTTTTTTAACGATTTTCTTGACTGCTTTGTCAAAGTTTCGGTGACGTACTGGAGCCGAGCCCGCGACCAGGGTTGGAACTTTAATAATGGCAACTATTTATTTACAGCTCGAACAAAATAGATACGTGTTTCAAAGTTTTACTGACCTTCAATGTAGTCACCAGCATCGTGTATAACCCGTTGCCAGCGATGTGGAAGTCGTAGGACACTTTTAGCAGTGTCCGAAAGAACAGACACCGTAACCATATAAGTATATAGTTCTGGCAATACCGCCCATGACCTTACTCTTCTGTGCGGATGCACACGTATTACCCGAAGTCTTGCGGGACTTGGTAAGAATGTCTTCCGCGAGTAATGAGTGTACTGGGTAGGGACACTAAGAATGTAGCGTGTGTACATACAGGGTGTTACAAAAAGGTACGGCTAAACTTTCAGGAAACATTCCTCACACACAAATAAAGAAAAGATGTTATGTGGACATGTGTCCGGAAACGCTTAATTTCCATGTTAGAGCTCATTTTAGTTTCGTCAGTATGTACTGTACTTCCTCGATTCACCGCCCGTTGGCCCAATTGAAGGAAGGTAATGTTGACTTCGCTGCTTGTGTTGACATGCGACTCATTGCTCTACAGTATTAGCATCAAGCACATCAGTACGTAGCATCAGCAGGTTATTGTTCATCACGAACGTGATTTGGCAGTCAGTGCAATGTTTACAAATGCGGAGTTGGCAGATGCCCATTTGATGTATGGATTAGCATGGGGCAATAGCCGTGGCGCGGTACGTTTGTATCGAGACAGATTTCCAGAACGAAGGTGTCCCGACAGGAAGAAGTTAGAAGCAATTGATTGGCGTCTTAGGGAGCACGGAACATTCCAGCCTATGACTCCCGACTGGGGAAGACCTAGAACGACGAGGACACTTGCAATGGACGAGGCAATTCTTCATGCAGTTGACGATAACCCTAATGTCAGCGTCAGAGAAGTTGCTGCTGTACAAGGTAACGTTGACCACGTCACTGTATGGAGAGTGCTACGGGAGAACCAGTTGTTTCCGTACCATGTACAGCGTCTGCAGGCACTATCAGCAGCTGATTGGCCTCCACGGGTACACTTCTGCGAATGGTTCATCCAACAATGTGTCAATCCTCATTTCAGTGCAAATGTTCTTTTTACGGATGAGGCTTCATTCCAACGTGATCAAATTGTAAATTTTCACAATCAACATGTGTGGGCTGACGAGAATCCGCACACAGTTGTGCAATCACGTCATCAACACAGATTTTCTGTGAACGTTTGGGCAGGCATTTTTGGTGATGTCGTGATTGGGCCCCATGTTCTTCCACCTATGCTCAATGGAGCACGTTATCATGATTTCATACGGGATACTCTACCTGTGCTGCTAGATCATGTACCTTTACAAGTACGACACAACATGTGGTTCATGCACGATGGAGCTCCTGCACATTTCAGTCGAAGTGTTCGTACGCTTCTCAACAACAGATTCGGTGACCGATGGATTGGTAGAGGCGGACCAATTCCATGGCCTCCACGCTCTCCTGACCTCAACCCTCTTGACTTTCATTTATGGGGGTATTTGAAAGCTCTTGTCTACGGAACCCCGGTACCAAATTTAGAGACTCTTCGTGCTCGTATTGTGGACGGCTGTGATACAATACGCCATTCTCCAGGGCTGCATCAGCGCATCAGGGATTCCATGCGACGGAGGGTGGATGCATGTATCCTCGCTAACGGAGGATATTTTGAAGATTTCCTGTAACAAAGTGTTTGAAGTCACGCTGGTACGTTCTGTTGCTGTGTATTTCCATTCCATGATTAATGTGATTTGAAGAGAAGTAATAAAATGAGCTCTAACATGGAAAGTAACCGTTTCCGGACACATGTCCACATAGCATATTTTCTTTCTTTGTGTGTGAGGAATGTTTCCTGAAAGTTTGGCCGTACCTTTTTGTAACACCCTATAAATGGTGAGAATGTAGGCCTCGCTAGAGGCTTGCGCGAGATAGTCGGTGCAGTGGCACAATCCTCTGTGCCTTAGGTGGCTCACATGGGTAGAGCGTCTGCCATGTAATCAGGAGATCCTGGGTTCGAGTCCCGATCGGGGCACACATTTTCACCCATCCCCGTCAGCAGCTGAAGGTATTAATATATAATTCTAATTACAATAAACAAGTGCAGTGGTGACTCAACGCTCTGTGAATGATTTCAGCGAGTCCTCGTGAAGTATTACGATAAAAACACACACTAAGCAGATCGAAGCCCCCTCACTCCTAGATAATATTGTGGTGAACTAATACAGTAAACTACCCAGAACCAGGTCGATCCACACCGCCGAATGCGACAGTCGATTGTGCGATCATGATGGTTACAAGCAGTGACAAAATCGTAAGTACAGAAATGATATTAAAGAGTGCACAATTAATCCAAGCAGTTGAAAAGTAGAACAGAACAAAAATTCACAACAGGATTATGCACAATAATATGGAAAGAGGCGAAGAGCGTACACCAATCTACGTCGTCATTTGACAGCTATGACACTATGTGTATAATTATAAAACATAGTTGCAAAATAGTTATATAAAGCCGGCCGGAGTGGCCGTGCGGTTCTAGGCGCTACAGTCTGGAGCCGAGCGACCGCTACGGTCGCAGGTTCGAATCCTGCCTCGGGCATGGATGTGTGTGATGTCCTTAGATTAGTTAGGTTTAATTAGTTCTAAGTTCTAGGCGACTGATGACCTCAGAAGTTAAGTCGCATAGTGCTCAGAGCCATTTGAACCATTTTTTAATTATATAAAATATATCAGGAACGATAACTATGATCTCATAGAACGATCATAAGCCACTAATAACGTACTTACGAAAGACCATTGTATTTGTATAACAAATGGTATTAGAACTTTTGAGATTTTATTGCTGAAAATCATCCATGAACTCTTTCTTTTCACCTCACCAACTGATGCGTACTATAAGAGGTTGTTTATGTCCGCGACCATCATATTGGCGCAGTCACAAAGTAGCTCAAAACTTCCAAAAGACATCGTTGACCTTCCAGGCACTCACTTCGATCACCAGGCTGTAGCTTTGTGTTTGTATTCTCATCGGCAAGCAAGGAGCAGGCAAATACAGACAAGAAAAGAATAGAGAAACCGCTGAAGATTGCACAATTAAATCGGATAATTGATGAGGAAGTACCGAATCGGATTGGAGAGAAAAGGAATTAATGGAACAACTTGAATAAAGCAAGGAGTCGCCTATTAGTATGATGCAACAGGGAATAGCCAATTTGGTAATGAAAGGAAGTACATGTGTGTGTGTGCGTGGGAGGAAGGGGGGGGGGGTCAGAGAGATTGTCGGACTACACCAGATTCAAGTGGATGTGGGTTGTAACAGTAATTCAGACGTGAAGAGTTCTGTTTGCACATGATAGCCTAGGGAGGAGAGCTGCATCAAATCTGTCTTCGGACTGGAGAATAAGAAAATGTGGAAAGAACGAATGGGAAAAAGGTGTATCCAGTGACAGCATAAAGCGCACTGCCTTTGAGTAGCTCCAAGTTGGTTGGCGATCTTAATGACTTCATATTCGAGGTCAAATCGTCATCACTTTATATGACAAACATCGGGGGGGGGGGGGGGGGGAGGGGGGAGAGGTTTGGGGTTTAATCTGATATAGTCACTCAGTCACGAAGTGCTCTGATTGAAAAGGGTGTGAGACATAGATGTAGTCTTTCGCCAATAGCGTTCAATCTACACATGGAAGAAGCAATGACGGAAATAAAAGAAAGGTTCAAGACTGGCATTGACATTCAGTGTGAAAGGATATCAATGATAAGTTTCGCTGATGACACGGATGTCATCAGTGAAAGAGAAGAAGAATTACAGGATCTGTTGAATGAAATGAACGCTCTGATGAGTACAGAGCGTTGACTGAGAGTAAATCGAAGAAAGACAAAAGTAACAAGAAGTAGCAGAAATGGAAACAGCGGGAAACTAAGTATTAGAGTTGGTGATCACGAAGTAGGTGAAGTTAAAGGAGTCTGTTACCTAGGCGGCAAAATAGCCTATAACGTACAGAGCAACGGGGAAATGAAAAGCAGATTCGCACTGACAAAAAGGACATTCCTGGTCAAGAGAAGTCTACAGGTATCAAATATAGGCCTTAATTTGAGGAAGAAATTTACTAGAATGTGCGTGTGGAGCGCAACGTTGTAAAGTGGACTGTGGGAAAAGCGGAACAGAAGAGAGTGGAAGCATTTGAGATGTAGTGCTACAGTAGAATGTTGAAAATGAGATGGACTGATAACGTAAGGAATAAAGCGGTTTGTGCAGAAGCGGCGGGGAAAGGAACACATGGAAAACACTGACAAGAAGAAGGGACAGGATGATGGGACATCTGTTAAGACATTAGGGACTAACTTCCATGGTACTGGAGGGAGTTTCAGAGCGTAAAAACTGTAGAGCTTGACAGAAAATGGAATATATCCAGTAAATAACTGCGGGTGTAGGTTGCAAGTGTTGCTCTGAGATGAAGAGGTTGGCACTGGATAGGATTCGTGGAGGGCCGCATCGAGCTGGTCAGAAGATGATTCGAAAAAAATAAAAATAATATAAAATAAAAAAAATTAAAAAAAAATAAAAACTAGTAGGTCAAGTTCTGGTAATGAAAATTTTGGCCACCATCAGGAAGCGAACCGGCTACCTCTGGATCAAGTGTTAATGTACTAGTTTATATTAAAGACTTTGTCTAGGGAGTAATACGGCAGATTGAAACTCCCTAATGATTCATTATGAGGCACGCTCGAAAAGCTGAACTGTAAATGGTCTGATGTGAAAGGCAAATCTCTAGGTCAAGGCAATTGCTTGAGTAAAACTCAGTGATATAGCGGAACGCTGTTCGGCAATCGGAAATAACCCTTTTGTCTTTACAGAAAAGAAATGCCTCAGATGAGGAAGAGTGGGCGGAGATGCACAGCACGCTCTACCCCATTACGAGTTTGGCGTTTTACTCATCCGTCTTCTCGCTCGCTGGATGTGTTATGACGGAAGAGACAGTGGGACTTCAATTTGTAACACGAAAAGGTGCAAAAACCTGTTGAGGGCTATCATATTAGCTTGATTCATGAGCAGAAATGATCCATAGGCGAGGAGGCGAGACCGCGGGCGAGCGAGATGAATGCTGATCGGGGAGCTAGTTAAGCTGTCAAAAGCGGGGGCTTCATGTTTTAAACAGACTCGACAGCCGCGGGCGAAAGGCCTAGCGACTGTTCGCAGCAGGTGAGCTTTCTTGTGGCAGCAGCCTGTCCGTCATAACGTCGAAGCACCGCCCGCGCTCGTAAAGGCGGACTTCCAATAGCAGACTCCCTCTTTCTGGGGTCCCTCCTCAGTTAGTCTTGCATAAAGGTCTCATGACCCAACCACCAGAAAATAATTCATATTTGCATTTTTTTCATTTCTTCTATATTTTCTTAACTTCAGTTTCTGAGTTACAATAATGTACGGTAACACACTTTTGAAAAGAAAAGTTAAAGCGGCCGTCAGCCTGACGGTTCGTTCGAACACCACAGTGCTTGGCTAGGCGTGGTCCTGTTGGAGGTGATAAGTTTGTTTATACGGCGATCTTCCGCTGTTACGGTCAGTTATTACTGGTTTTTATAAGACGTAAAAACCAATAATAACTGGTGCGGGTGGTATGCCGTTGTCCTCTTCCGACCTTTGAACTAACTTGCCCAGCAAGATGTAAGGAGACCTACAGTTAACGCACACTCCAATCCACGGTACAACTCAGAATTTTTCGCTTGAATTAACGTTACCAAAGGTGAAATACCTGGTAAGTCACAAATAAAAATCAGAGATCTTTGCATCCATAGTCAGTCACTTCACCCCGCAGTCCGGAACCACAGATAACTGTGACACGACACAGTAGTTTGCTTATGTATATTATTGTATAAATATTGTAACGTACTAATTTTGGGGTCATCAGTCTTCTAGTTGGTTTTATGCAATCCGCCATGAATTCCTCTGCTGCGCCACCCTCTTCATCTCAGAGTAGCACTTGCATCCTATGTCCACAATAGTTATTGGATGTATTCCACTCTATCTCCTCCTACAGTTTTTACCCTCTACAGCACCCTCTAGGGCCATGTTGAGTGTTGCTCCCTGATGACTCAGCAGATTTCCTATCATTCTGTCTTGTTCCTTTCCTCGCCGATTTTTCGGAGAACCTCCTATTTGATTGTCTTATCAGTCCACCCATTTTCAACATTGTTTTGTTGAATCACATCTCAACCGCTTCGATTCTCTTCTGTTCCTATTTTCCTACTATCCATGATTCACTTCCATTCAACGCTGTGCCCTAAAAGTACATTCCCAGAAATTTCTTCCTCAGATTGAGTCCTGTCTTGGCCAAGAATGCTCTCTTTGTCTTTGATAGTCTGCTTTTCATATCCGCGGCGCTTCGTCCGTCATCGGTTATTTTGTTTCCTAGCTTGTAGGTTTCCCTAACTTCGTCCACTTAGGGGCCACCAATTCTGTTGTTAAGTTTCTCACTATTCTCATACTTGCTACTTCTCATTTCCTTCGTATTCTTTCGATTTACGGTCAATCTACATTGCGTACTCATTAGACTGTTCATTCCTTCCAGCAGATCCTGTAATCCTGCTTCACTTTCTCTGAACATAGAAATGTCACTGTGAATCGTATCAGTGATCTACTTTCATCCTGAGTCGTGGCTTCTTCGATGTGTAGTTTGAACACTAGGGGTGAAAGACTACATCCCTATATTACACCCTTTTTAATCCGATCGTTTCATTCTTGGTCTTTCGATCTTATTGTTCACTGTTGGTTCTTGCACATACCGTATATCACCCGTTTTTCACTGTAGCTTTTTTCTGTTTTCTTCATAATTTCCATCCTCTTACAAAATTTCACACTGTCGAACGCTTATTCTACGTCGACAAATCCTATGAGAGTGTCCTGATTTTGTTCATTCTTGCTTGCGTTATCAAACCCAACATCCAAACGCCTCATTAGTACTTTTAACGTTTCTGAAACAAAACTGATCATCATCTAATAAAAGATCTACAATTTTCTTTTTCATGCCTCCTCAAAAATGGAGGGGGATTCGCAGTTTTGGGATTCTTTGGAGGTGTGATATATCATTGGATGTTGACTTCATGAAAACCAAATGTTTATGCAACGTTAGAACTGCCAGAATTGGCTAATATGAATAAACTGGAGGTTAGAGAGAGAAATTCGACTGCACTTATGGGGACCCAGGCCATGGGCGATAGAGAGAGAGAGAGAGATGGAAAAAGAGTAAGATGCCTATTTTCAGAGTTAAAATGTAGGATGAGGATTACTGGTTGACTGTGTACAGAAGAGTCTGGGGAAGGGGAGCAGCGTTTTCTAAGGAACAGTTTTACCCGTCGGCACTCAGAAGATCTGTAGAGTAAAGTGCGAAAACACGGAAGTAGGAGTTTTTCTTTTAGCCAACACTCGGTACAAAGTTACTTCTTCGGAGAGAACCTTCAAGACTTCTTCTAACTACTGCAGCTTTCAACTCCATTACTTCACTTCCGAGTCTTTACCGCCAGTTTCGCCGCCAGGCAAATGTTATCAACGGACTTAGAGAGATTTTGGGCCGATCTGCACTTAGCCGTTGTCGACGGTCGTTGATATGCCGCCAATGACTGATTCTGTAGCCACTTCAGCCTCCACCTACAATTTAGTACGGTGAGATCAAGCTGCAACCATGAGACTATGCTTAGAGGCATTGAATCAATTTTATAGAATTTCATAACCTCAAGCCTCACTTTGCAGACTTGCATTCAGCTTCAATGCCCTACTTGCTTTCAACTCCAAACACGGGTTCAATGCATTCTCATCTTCAGTGCTATGTACCTTTTCTACTAGCATCATGCTAAATCAAGGTACAATTTCGCAAATGCAGTTCTTTCGTTGACATAGTTACTAGAACCCCAGACCCTTTATCAGATGTGTTTAAGTTTCATTTCTTGTCAATTATTTTATTTAAGTAAGCCAAATTGGTCGTGGATTTTGTTTCATTTAGCAATCATTTAATTCTTAATGCATTATTTTGGAGGTTGATTAAGTAACATAAGTCAGATACAGGGAGCAATTTCCACACGTCCAACTTTGAGTCTCACTACCATAAGGTGGAAGTTCCAAGATGGAATCACTCTGCTACTTTCTGCTTATCAACTTTGGTGCCCCTAGCTACCCCTACTGATTAATATCATCTCTCTGTATCATATTCAGATTCATCATGTTGCACTGAAGGAACGATACTAATAACATATCACTTATAACAATATCTATACACATTGCCTTAACTTGCAGTATATCTCAGCCCTCCTTGCTTGTTCCCTCTTTAGTAAAACTATTAAATCATTTACCCTGTTTATATTTACCAAATTTATTACTTCCGCTCCACATGATCTGAATGATAGCTGGCCGCCCTGCACTGACTGTTGCTGTCTCTTCGCTCCATGGCACTCTGCTTTCCCAGGGTTTGTTTTCCTTAGTGGCCATCAATGAACTCTCATCCCACTCTGCCCCACCTCAGCTGGCGACTGAGGACAGCCTTTTGTCCAACCACGCTGATCACAAGATAAGCAAAAGCCACTTGTGCTGGCTCAAGTTGATGTTAGTGCTTAGGCTCCAAATGCCGCCTCTCTATGACCTGGCACATCCTGGGCCAGTCCACTGATTTCGAACATCCTCAAACACAACGCCAGTGCATGGCCCTCAGTGATGGACCACAGAATTGACAGCAGCTTCCACACTGCAGCCCTGGCACAGGCATCCAGGTGATGTGCCAGTGACCCTTCCATGTTTTCAACTCTCATGTAATGTGTCACACCACTCCAATAAGGCCCAGTGTGGCGCTGCCTCTGCCTTGTCACAAACACACGCGCCCTATGGCGAAACAGTAACTACTGACCCGTGCATATGCAATCGGCAGGGCGGGATGGAAGTGTAACGTGCCACGAAATTTCTGAGTCTTATGGCAAACATTCAGGTGTACGAGGGAAAAACAAAGTTTTAATTCAACTCCTTTTTTACGTGCCACGAGCGTACAGTGCAGGCGCGGATAGGTGGCACCGCCAGCACAATTAAACTGTGCGCTCGAAGTGTCGGCCTTATGATAGAGTTGGCGAGTGTGGCATCCAGTTCGCACTAACGGTAGTGCAGGCTCACTGCATGCCCGAATTTGGCAGCCCAGCAGGATTACAGAAAGAGAAAACTCGTCTGTGACACCTCAACTGGCAAGCCACCATCTTTCCTACCTGCTGATTCCCACTGGCAGACCTTTGATGCCATTCTCACAGTGAGGGTGCTACCCAGCTTGCTACCCATCGCTATGTGTGGTCTGACGTCGCTCAAACTGCTACCGCTGCACGTGCTGCTGTGTTGCTTGTCAGCATACTAAGGTTGGCCGGCATGTCCATGCTCCAATTGGTAATCTCTCTAAGGCCGCTGAAATGTTTAGCGACGTTCGTATTGACATTGTTGGTCTCCATCCCACCTAAGATGGTTAGTGGTACCTATTAACTGTCATCAGTTACAAAATTGTTAAGGCTTTCGTGGCCACTTGTTGACAAACTGCCTATTGGCTTCTGTCTCGGGTTCTTCGGCCGACGTTCATCTATTGATTTTTCTGACGTTTCGCCAGCACGAGTGGCTGGCATTGTCAAAGCTTCACCCTCCATTGCCGGTGGTGAACTGGAGGCGAGCTAAATAAAGGATGGGGCCCCTCCACGCCCGCACCAACGTGGTGACCAAACCAAAAGTTCTACTGTCACCTCCGTAAACATGTTAGTTTTTGAATCAGGTGTCACAGGATGCCGGCTGTGATGTTATCCATGCGTCTGGGTAAGACTACTCATTAACATGGTCCATCAGGAGATAGAAGTGGTCGAAAACGATCGAAGGGTAGCGGTTTTAAGAGCAGAGGAAAAAAAGTGCCAAGGCCAGCGCCAAGGGAAAAAAACCTCTGCGACAGTAGGATGGGTAGTAAGGGCAGTAGCGGCTTGCTAGCTGCGACAGAGCATGCAAGGTGAGGGAAGGTTAGCGTGAGGTATCGTGCATCGTTACCTATGTGCTGCGTGGTCGGTAGTGGGGTCAGTCCGGTGCTGCGGCGGGGCTCGCTTGTAGTCTCCTGGGCCGGCTGCAGTGGCTTCCTCCCTGTAACATAAAAGTTCGACACGGCAACGCATGCGTTGCAGTTAGGCCCTCTGCTGCACCTTGTCGTCAGTGACTTGGTGCAGCTTCATCAGGCCGGTGCAGAACGACGGCGATTGGCTACCGTCCAGCGTCCTCCTCTACTGCACAGCGCAGGACTTCTGCACAGCAGCTTCGAGCAGCTCCGCTTGTTCAGTGAGCTGCGCCGCTTCAGCGTCGGAGAAACGTAGGCCGTTCGCTCTCGCTGTCGCGATGAGGGTCGTCCCCGCGGTCGACGGCGTTGCCACCGGTTCCGCTGGGGCGGCGGTTGTCTTCTTTGCGCCTCTCACCTGCGCTGCTGCTGGAACAAAAGCTGGGATAGGCGCGCGAACGTCCTTCTGCGAGGTCGCAGGAGTGTTCGCAGGTACGACTGCGCTGAGGCCTTGGGCGAAGACTGCACGCAGTTGCCTCAAGGCCTCTTCCTTCTCTGCAGCCACGGCGGCTGCGAAGGCAGCCCTCTCCGCCGCCATGACGGCTTTGAGGGCTGCTGTGGCCTCCTTCACGGCGGTGCCGAGTTCGAGGTCACATCTCTTCGCAGGAAGGCGAGCTGCGTCCTGGCTGCCCGTTTCCGAGCGGCCGTCCCCGCCCCTGGCAGGTGGATCTGCTGCTGCGCCTTCCCTCAGCTGCACCGGGCTGCTCTGCGCCCTACGCCGTTTCCGACGTCGTCTTCTCTTCTGCTGCTGCGTCGGTGCGGCCGCGGCCGCCTCGCCGCCACCGGCACGGCTGCGGCTTGAGAAAGCCGCACAGCCGCGCCAACTGGCGACGTGCGGGCCGCCACACCGGACACAAGTCGGCAGAGCGTTGCTGCCGCGGTCGCAGGCGCGGCTGTCGTGCTCACCTGAGGACTTGACGCACCGCGCCGCGTTGCGGCAATACTTCGCAACATGGCCCTCGCCCTGGCACCTGAAGCACTGGGGCTGAGGATCCATGGCGGTCGGGAGAGCCTCCGTCGTAACCGGGAAGCCCAGCAACTTCCGCAAGTCGAAGATGTCACTCCCGCCGTCGACCGTTTGCACGGTCACGGCATAGAGCGGCGCCCTCTTCCTGTTGGTTCGGTTGTGCAACCTTGCGGCTGCACTACCAAACCCGGCTCGCAGCAGCCCTTCCCGGACCGCTGCCTCATCACAGCACCAAGGCAACCCCCTGAGGAGTGCCTTAGTCGTCTTCATCCTTCCTACGGAAGGTGCCTTCTCTCGCGCCGGCGGCGCGTCGACGATGTGGTCGGCCACTGCGACCTTGATCGCCCTGTGGTCGGCCACGTTTGCGGCTCGAACGCAGATCAGCGAGTCTGTATCGACAGACTCGTAGACCACCTCGTTCCGAGCGCAGCTCGTCATGGTGTCGAACAGCGCTGTCCACCCACCTTTGCACTTGACGTACAAAGGGGGGACAGGCCGCGACTCGTCTTCTCTGGAGTTCCTTGCACGGTCGGCAGACTCAGTGAGTTGCACAACCGAAGGACCCTTCGTAGCGGCAGGTTTCCCTTGCGCACGCTTCTTTCCCATGCTGCGAGGCGCGGAACACGACAATTTGCACGCGTCGTCAAAACAACGCACGACAATTTGCTCTCCGCAGCCCCCACAGCACAGAAAACCTCTTCACGAGCTCTCAACGGCCGAGTAAGCGAAGCGCGCAACACCAGCGATGCGCTCACCTCGCCAGCTCAGGCCCTCTGGAGGCGAGCTCGCGGCCGCAGACTATATGTACCTGGCGCGCCAACGTCCGAGGGCTTCTCAGCGGTCATTTCCGGTGCGGTTCTCCTCTTGCTACCTGCGACGGTCGTTCGCTGCAGTACGGGAAGCCAGGATCCGTTTACCTTAAGGCTTTCCTCTTTCTTGTTGAAACTGTTCGCGTGTTTTTGGATTTCTACAGCTTCTCTGAACAAGCGCGTGTGATAGTGTGGGTACTCCACAAATTACATTAGAAGTGTAACAGAGCCAAACACTCGGCGAAGTAAGGAACCAGAAAAAGAAATGTCGGGTACGGCCTTTCTGCCATACATTCCCAGAGTGACGGACAGAATCGGCCGTATATTGCGCAAACACGGCGTAAAAACGATTTTCAAACCGACAAGGAAGATCAAAGAGTGTCTTAGATCGGCGAAGGAGAAAAGAGACCCACTTGCAATGTCGGGAATATACCGTATACCTTGCACATGCGGAAAAGTTTATGTCGGAATGACTGGACGATCCATTAACACCAGGATCAAAGAGCATAAGCGACATTGCAGGTTGGGGCAGGTGGAGAAATCGGCCGTGGCAGAACACGCACTGAATGAGACCGACCACGTAATAAAATTCGCCGACACGGAAGTTCTGGCTGTAGAGAAGCACTATCACACGCGCTTGTTCAGAGAAGCTGTAGAAATCCAAAACCACGCGAACAGTTTCAACAAGAAAGAGGAAAGCCTTAAGGTAAACGGATCCTGGCTTCCCGTACTGCAGCGAACGACCGTCGCAGGTAGCAAGAGGAAAACCGCACCGGAAATGACCGCTGAGAAGCCCTCGGACGTTGGCGCGCCAGGTACATATAATCTGCGGCCGCGAGCTCGCCTCCAGTTCACCACCGGCAATGGAGGGTGAAGCTTTGACAATGCCAGCCACTCGTGCTGGCGAAACGTCAGAAAAATCATTAGATGAACGTCGGCCGAAGAACCCGAGACAGAAGCCAATAGGCAGTTTGTCATCAGTTACTTTACACAGTGGTCAGAGGCGACACCAATTTGTGACATCTTGGGAAAAACTGTAGCATGAAGACTCTTGAGCACTGTGCATTGCTCATTTTGGTTTCCCACTCCACATCACTACCTGTCACAGAACGCAATTTGAATCAAAATTGTTACATCGAGCTTGCTTGACTCTGTGTATTCATTGTCTCCAGACTATTGCATACCATGCAGCCAGCAATGGTGTATTCAAACGATGGTATCACATTTTGAAGGCTACTCTACTTCGTCATGACACAGCACGGACTACTGCACTCCCCCCCCCCCTCCTCCCCACAAACGCATTTCTCAGCCTTCACACCAGTTTAAAGGTGGACCTTCAGTGTTTTAGTGTCTGAGTTTGACAATGGTGAGCCTCTCCAGATACCTGGAGAATTTGTTGAGCCCTCTGCCTCTGACAACCTTCCTGCATGGACTGTGCCCCCATATTGTGTGCTTTCGTTCTCAACTTGGCTCTTCACATAGCGCCTGTCTTACTCCATCCGTTTAGATTTGGCCACTGCCACAAATGTAATGATCTGTGTTCAGGGGATCAGGTCTATTCTCCGGTCTCGCAAGACTGTTGGATGAGGAAACTGTACACTGGATAGCCATCAATGGGAATACTCAGATTGTGTCATTGGATTGTCTAAAGCTAGCCTACAGCTTATCATCTGAGCTCATGAGCTCACCTCTACAAATGCCCCCCCCCCCTCAAACACCACCGCCACTACTACATTCTACTGAGGCAGAACAACCAGCGATTCAAGACCATCAGTCCCAATCAGGGCAACGAGGTATGCTTGCCAGCCCAATTCACCTCCATGCTCCACTACTCCCCAGGGGAAGGGAGGGGGCTGTTTGGCAACTGCCATATGCAGTTATGAAGCCATGGACTTACAGTACAGGCTGATAGGTGTTACTACCAGCACAGTCAATCAAGCTGTGAGCTTATAACATTTGTCACAGTTCAGTGCTGCCAGTACGTTGATGTGCCAGCTGATACAAAAACATAAACACAGGATCCTAACGACAGAGCATCCATGTCCTACTGACTGTAGTGTTGGCTCACTGTCTGCCCAAATTTGCAAGCCCAGAACGTTTAAAGAACAGAGGAGTCTGAGGTGTTCTCACTTCTCCGACTTCACTGTTCCTACATCTATACCAGACTTCACAATGCTGGTTCAATGTGTGTGCTGCCATGGCGCTGCAATTTTCACTCGCCCCCCCCCCCCCCGCGCAATGTGTTGTGCAGTGTAATCAGTGATTGCCTGTGCTGTGGCAAATGATCTCAGTGGTCGTCTGAGCAATAGGTTGTGTACTGTAATCAGTGATCGCCTGTGCTATAGCAAGTCCAGTGGTCACCCAATCGATGTGTTGGGCAATGGTTTTCTGGGTCACCTGAACTGTCAGATTTTGAAGCGATTCCAGTGGTCACTTGAGTGGTGGATTGTGATGTGAACTCAGTGATCGCCCAAGCGCTGGATTGTGAACGGTGTTTGTAATGGTTCCTCATGCAATGGCCGTTCGTTTAGTCACGAAGTGGTCGCCTCTGTGACAGGTAATGTTCTGTGACAGCGTGGCCATTTCGCTATCTTGTCTCTTGTATCAAAGGGCAGTCAATAAATGTTGAGTTAGTGGGCAACTGCATCTTTTGTGTGCCAGAACATGCCTGTCCTACTCCCATGTAAAATATCCAAAATACACACCCACACCCCAACCCATTGGACTACACACACACAGTAAAGCACTGCACTTGCAAAAATATATGTGGAAAGCATATTACATCCTAATCTCCTTCTCTCTGTCCATTTACTCCTCCCCATCTTGTTGTCTATCTCTTCTTCTCCTCCCTCTCACTGTTTCTCTCCTCCTCTCCTCCCCCAAAATCTCTCTCCATCTTCTCCTCACTCCTCTCAGTCCATCTTCTCCTTCTCACTCTCTCTGTCCATTTTCTACCCTTCACCTTTCTGCCTATCTCCTCTATCCCTCTCTCTCACACACACACTAAACCTTGTTTATTGTTTCACAAATGAAAACTTGATTGGGAAGTGAACTCTATTAGAATGAATGGTAATTTTGTTGCAATCATTAGCATGAGTGGTATGAGAGAGGCCTCTACATATGCTGTGTCTATGAGGATAGTAGCCTTAATGATATTACTTCTCAGTTTTAATCTGTGAATGGGTGAGATTACAAAGTTTTGGATGATACATATTCCATAGTAATATTATAATTTTAAGTCGATGTGCTATAAATGCAACTTCCCTTTTTCCTCTTAGAAATGGCTGCGAAGAGGACAACATAACAGCACACTATCGAGTATACAATTTTTGTTTAAAATTATATATAAGGAGATAAAATATATGTGAAAGAAACGGTTTGTCTAATGTTTTAAATCAGAGGTCTCCAAACTTTTTAGTCCGCGGGCCACATTGACAACTCCACGAAGTCATAAGGGCCAAGATCTACTTAGTGGGATTAAAACACCCTAGCACTCCACGATCACCGTAATGTAAGGCTAAAGGAAAGATGAAATCGCAAAAATCTAAGATTGTGGGAATAGCTAGCACTGAAACGAACAACGATTTTTATTTAATTACATAATTTTGATTGGTGGACGTACCTGACCGAAATTCTGGCGTATTTTATTCTGGCGAATTTCACCTACAAAAAAGTATGTCACTGCACATTCTTCACGAAAGCGTACTGCAAAGTTAACGAAATCTCAAATTCATTGTTAGCAACACTATTACTGCAAGACGTAACAGAGGTAGAGTATGTCAACGCATTGTTATTTCAAGCGGTGCAACAATAAGTTTAGTTACGTAGTCTTGTAGCGACTAGCAGAGCCAATGTCACGGTGTATTGGTCGCGATGGGCCTCGAAACTCAATTGTTGGCAGAATAGGTACCACCTCAAATATTTGGCGGGCCGGATACCGGGGATGACCGACCAGCTAACGCGGGCCGGTTTGCCGGTCCTCGCGGGCCGGTGTCGGCCCGCGGGCCGTAGTTTTGAGACCTCTGCTTTAAATGGCTAGCCATGTAGGTTAAAACTGATCGCGAGAAAGAAAATGAAACCACACATTTTCACAGCACAGCATTTTCTTTCTCACAATCGTTTTTAACAGAAAATCTGTACAGTATAATTTAAAAAAATATATAGCGCGTGTCCCTCATAATATTTGTTAGATTACTCAGTAAAAGTTCGAAGCAAAAGAATCAAGAAATTTTCGAGATTTTTGGTAACATCGGTTCCTATTTATATATTAAATGTATATTTATATACTTCATATATATATATAAATAATATAGAGCCAATGTCCGAATGTTTATCAGTCATTATCTAAAAATTTGAAATAAATTGGTAATGTCGTTTCCCCTTCATATACTATATATTTATTTGCATAACAAAGGTCTTTAAAAAATATATCCCCTATGTGTCCAAAAATTTATTAATGTATTGGTTGAAAATAGGAAATAAATTGGTTAACAACTTTTCACGGTTTTAATAACAACATTTACATTTATGTAATACATACATATTTTTGCACCATACACATTAAAAATAAGTAACCTACTGAACAATTATTGGGATACAGAGCATCATGTGAAAATGTGAAATAAATCAGTCAAGGGATTTTCGGTAACAATGGTCCCCCTTTATATGTTGACACACGTCTTTATCCGTGAACTCCTGGAGGACACGGTTTTGAATGCCATCAGGCCCAGGGGCTTTTCTAGCGTTGGTGTGCTTGATAGCCCATGTGACTTCATTTGTGCTAGTACGTCTTATTTCGTTGCGCGAGGGCTGGTCTACAAGTCGTGTAACCTCCTGGTCCGTTTCAAGTGTGAATGCTGGGTCTGAAGGAACCAGATTCGGCATGAAAGACGCTGCAAGTGTTGTGGCCATAAGCTCTGCCTTCTCCGTCGCGGCCCAGCCTACTCCGCGACGGAGAAGGCAGAGCTTATGGTCACAACACTTGCAGCGTCTTTCATGCCGAATCTGGTTCCTTCAGACACAGCATTCACACTTGAAACGGACCAGGAGGTTACACGACTTGTAGCCCAGCCCTCGCGCAACGAAATAAGACGTACTAGCACAAATGAAGTCACATGGGCTATCAAGCACACCAACGCTAGAAAAGTCCCTGGGCCTGATGGCATTCAAAACCGTGTCCTCCAGGAGTTCACGGATAAAGCCGTAGAATACCTCACACACTTAACGAATGCCATCCTGACACACCAACACTTCCCTGACTTTTGGAAGGCGGCCAAGGTACTGATGTTCAGGAAGCCAGGGAAAGACCACTCCCTCCCACAAAATTACCGACCCATCAGTCTGCTGTGCTCGCTCAGCAAGATTGTTGAGAAGGTAACACTAAAACGTATCACTAGGCATTGCATCGCCAACGACACCCTAAGACCGGAGCAATTCGGCTTTATGAATCACCACTCGACAACACAACAACTCCTCCGCGTAGTCGAACATATAACACACGGCTACAACATGAACAAAGCCACAGGGGCCGTGTTCCTAGACATCGAAAAGGCTTTCGATCGTCTCTGGCACAACGGACTCATACGCAAACTAAGCGAAGCTGGTTTCCCGGACGGACTCGTACGTCTCATACACTCATATCTCACGAACAGATGTTTCAACACTAACGTGCAGGATAAACAATCAACACAACACGGTATCCAAGCTGGAGTACCCCAAGGAAGCATCCTAGGGCCCATCTTGTTTAACCTGTACATTAATGACTTCCCAGCGACACGAAATACGACGTTAGCCGTCTACGCGGGTGGCACAGCCATCCTCGCGCAAGACTGGAAACCGTCGAACATCAACTCACGGATACAGACAGCACTCAGAACAGCTGAGCCTTGGCTGGAGCGATAGCGTATTAAAGTAAACGTCGACAAGTGCGAAGCAGTTCTGTTCACACGCAGACCGAAACTACTGCGTAAACACCAACACTGTAGACCAATAACACTACATACACGCCCAATACGTTTCCGAGAGGAAGTCAGATACCTTGGTGTCTGGCTGGACCGGAAACTTACATGGGGGGACCACATCGAATACGTTGCCAACCGAGCGCACGCGAGGCTCAAACAGCTCTACCCAATGCTCAACAGGGAAAGCACACTGAATAGGAGGGTGTCGAGGTCCTTATACATGACACTGATTAGACCTCTGATGTACGCAGCTCCCGTCTGGGGATATGCAGCTCCCACACGACTGCGCCGCCTGCAGATCATACAGAACAAGGTGCTACGAATCATTAGCAATGCTCCACGCTACACACGCACCGTGGATCTTCACCATGAATACCGCCTTGATACCCTCGAGGAAGTATTCAAAAAACACGCCACACGACTATACAGGAACTCGAGACACTCGAACAATCCTTTCATCCTCACTCTGGGAAACTACGATCACAACCACAGGTGGAAACACAAGCGGCCAAAGACACTGCTAGCTAGGGCATAACCACCTATGGTAAACTAACATACGCAAACAGCGACAAACGTCGGTAAGCCCCTGCATATCAGCAACACTGACTGGCAACTACCAGCTGCTATTAGAGCCGACCAACAGGCCACAGCAAGGACACCGACGAGCTCGCCCACAGACGCACGAACAATCTGCCAACACTCCCTCACACTGTGCCTACGGTATATGACCATCGGACACAAGACCGATAACAAACCTAACTGTTGCACGTTGCTGACGCTGACCGAGGACTCTGTACCAGCACCCAGCGCCAGCCGCCGAGCAGCACAAACGCACAACGTCAAGGTATCGACATGCATGATACCCACTACTAACAAAGCCTATCCTTGCACAACCTATCGCAGGCAGCAAGACAACCGCTACTGCTCTTACCACCCGACCTAACTATTGCAGAGGCTTTTTTCCCTTGGCTCTTGCCTTGGCACTTTTTTCCTCTGCCCTTAAAACCGCTACCCTTCGTCAGATTTTGACCAATCTATCTCCAGATGAGCGCGTATTAATGGTTAATCTTAACCAGACGTACGCAAACATCGCAGTACCCACATCCTGCGACACCTCACTTTAGTGAATACTAACCCTTATGCAGAGATGGCAGTAGACCTATTGTGTTGGCCATCATGCCGATGTGGGCGTGGAGGGGCTCCACCCTTTTTATAAAAAAAAAAAAAAAAAACAATTCATGTCTGTCAGAATGTTTATTAGGGAGTCATGTAAAAATTTAAAGTAAACCGATCAAGAATATTTCGAAACAACAACTTAAAACAACGAATTGTCTTTATACAATACTATAAATTTATGTACCATAAATATTAACTACATATGTTGCCTACGTCTGTCTTAGCATTTATTAGAGTATTTGGTAAAAATTTGAAGTAAATAGGTGAGGAACATTTTGCGTTTTCTTAAAACTCCGTTTCCCCTTCATGTAGTACATATATTTATGTACCATTTATATTAAAATATGTCGCTTTTGTGCACCTGAATGCTTATTAGAGTATCATGTAAAAATGTGAAGTAAATCGATCTAGAAAATCTGGAGAATTTTGCTAATAATGTTTCTCTTTTATATAGAATGTATAGATATTTGTATACCGTACATATCTAAAAAAAAAGGTAGTGTATGCCCCTGTGTTTATGAGAGTAAAGCAAAAAAATTTTTGAATAAATCGATCAAGAAGCTTTCGAGAGTTTTGGTGACAACGGAGTACATACATATACATTTTCCAAAATGTTTAGCCTATGTCTGTCCGAACGTTTATTAGAGTATCGTGTAAAATTGAAGTAAAGCAATCAAGAATTTTAGGACGTTTTTGGTAACAAAGTTAAACTACAACTTGTCTTTATACAGCGGTATAGATATATAGGTATGTGGAGGGGAGTGCATGCGCTTGCGAGTGTGTGTAAGTTTGTTATTATCCATACATTCAATTGTATTATGGCATGTAATATTTCCAGGATAAATCTTTTACTCAGCAGCGGAGAAGGGTGTGCCGCTATTCAGACTTGATGAAGAGTAAAACCATGTGCCTGATCGAGATAGGAAGCTGGAACTAGGAAAGATTGAGTTCCCGCATACATTCAATTTTAATATGTCAGGAAGTGTTAAAAACAGTGCACAGTCCGCTATAGTGCGAAAGATTCATTCTATAACCAACCTGTAGGCTGTGGCTAAGACGTTTCCCCGTGATGTCCCTACTTCCAACAAGGTTGGCAGGACATCTCCCGCGAAATTTGGTAGAACTGAAGTTGTGATTACAGATTGTTGAGTCATTTTAGACGGTGTAGGAGGTAGATGGAGGAGAGTGGGGTTGGGAGTGCCTGCAGTGCAGACAAGATAAAGACAAGGGGAAATGACAGAGCCTTGAGGGACACTTGCTGTGGAGTGAGACATGCGGAACCAGCTGTGGTTCATTGTGACATACGTAGGACAGTGGTGAAAGCAGGCTGCTATAAGGCAGACGTAGTTAACTGGCAGTGGATATGTTTGTAACTTGAAAAGCGGTGCAGAGTACCAAACCTGATCAAAAGCTTTTTCGCTGTCAAGGAGACAAATGTGATGGTAGATTTCCATTTAATTAGTTGATGGGAGAAATGTGATCAGGATTGTGAAGTTTGTCGTCGGCGGAATACTTGGGACGAAAGCCACAATGGGTGTTGGGGAGGGGTAGATGAATTGCAAGGTGTTGATGGATTCTTTGGGTATGGATAGTACCAAGGATTTTGTTGAAAACCGACGGGGGGGGGGGGGGGTGACGTGTCGATAGGATGAGATCTGTTTGTGAGGTTTCATGAAGACGAGGATTTCGGGTGTTTTCAGCTGCTCTGGTTGATAACCTGTGTAGAGGAAGAATGGTATTGTAGGAACGGCAAAGGTTTCATGATGGACTAAGGCACATCTCTTGAGATGGCGGTAGGTAATGGTACCGTGACCAGGTGCAGTGTTTCGCTTTTAAGCGAATGTTTGTATAATGTCTTCAGCTGTTATGGTATTTTTGATCCTGTTCGTGGAGTGCTGTTTAAGTGCTTGAAGTTTGGTCCGAGAGGTGGCATAGCTGACAGTGTCCTACAACAAAACACACAACTGATACCTTCCTCGAACTTGACAGTTACTGTATCTGCTAAAATTTGAAAGTACTTTACTGCACCTAACACATAAAGGTTCTGTAACAAAACGTTCACGAAAACACCTGGTGAACTGTTGAAATTAAAGCGCCATCCACCTGTCCATTTAATCCAACCCCTAGGCAGTCTGTTTTTATCCTGAACTAATGTGTCTCTGATATTACCTAGCAGATTGCATCTATCTCTGAGAAAGATTGGCTGTCTTCGCTGATACGGGGCAAAAGCATACTTTAATCACATAACAAATAAATACATACAAATGAGACACATAAACAGATAAAATATTTATAAATATTATGTATTAGAATTCAACACGTCAGTGGTGGAAAATTTAATTATTAAGAATTGTAGTCAACAAACAAGTAAATGATCACTAATTGGACTAAAGTTAAATTCAGCACTGAAGAATGAGTGATGACCTGGTTTGAAATGACGCAGCTGTAAACAGTTTCGACTTCAGGTCGTTGTTATGTGGTTACAAATCCCTCGATTGTTTCTTTAATTACGTGTGTTCACAGCATCAATAGAATAAAATTGTTCATTCTTTATCCCCAGTGTCCTCAAAATATCGTTCGTTAAATTATAAATGTTTCCTCAACATACTTTGTCACGTGACAATTGCATAAAGTTCTGACACTGAAATTGCCCTTAACAGCACAAATCTAACTTTGGTTTAAGATGTTACTGAAGGAGAAATGTTAAAAGGTGAACTGAAAATTGACTTGAACCTAAGTAACGTATTTTATTAATATTTCTTTTTAGGAGTTCATTTACATTGATGCTCCGCAGCAATGGAATGACGGTTGACAGTCAAGACTGTGATTGCAGAGATATGCGTTCGACAGCTTTCTACCTGAGACGATTGCTGCAAGATCTCTGGTACCGACGTTCCGTTGTCTCGCCAATCGCCGGTCCGCCAGAATACTCCACAAATAAAACTTCACTGGTCCAAATGCAGAACGGGACAAGGCCAGTCGAATTAATTTAATACCAAGAACGCAGATTTACAGAAACAAAAGTGGGCGGCCGGCCGACCATCAACACCGGCGTGCTGTCCGCCCGTTTATTTTTCGCTTCACCAGAATTAAACCGTTCAAGAGTCCGGCCCTCTCGCAATTTCAAAACAGTTTTGAGAATACCAAAGTAGACCAGAGACAGCTCACTGTCCCAAAGGAAGGCAGCCCGTTTCACACGTAACATTCAGGTTAACTCGCAGTTGCTACGCATCGCTCCACAACTGTCTCCTAATAACATTATTCACAGATATTAATTTCCCTAACGGGCCGAGGCTCCTGAAATTACAAATAATTTACATACACAAATGGAATTAACATTACACAATAAATAGTAATATTGATTTTTCGTAATACATTACATTGTATCTGTATATACAAAATCCTCACAATCCGTACAAAGGACTATCAGACCAATTGTGTGATTGAAATGAAGAGTTTCTAGATAAGAGAATGCAGCATGTCATTCTCAATGGAGAGTAAGAGTGATTTCAGGTGTGCCGCAGGGGAGTGTCGTAGGACCGTTGCTATTCACAATATATATAAATGACCTTCTAGATAACATCGGAAGTTCATTGAGGCTTTTTGCGCATGATGCTGCAGTATATCGAGAGGTTGTAACAATGGAAAATTGTACTGAAATGTAGGAGGATCTGCAACGAATTGACGCTTGGTGCAGGGAATGGCAATTTAATCTCAATGTACACAAGTGTAATGTGCTGCGAATATATAGAAAGATCCTTTATCATTTAGCTACAATATAGCAGGTCAGCAACTGGAAGCAGTTAATTCCATAAATTATTTGGGAGTAGGCATTAGGAGTGATCTAAAATGGAATGACCATATAAAATTAATCGTCGGTAAAGTAGATGCCAGACTGAGATTCATTGGAAGAATCCTAAGCAAATGCAGTCCGGAAACAAAGGAAGTAGGTTACAGTACACTTGGTCGCCCACTGCTCACCAGTGTGGGATCCGTACCAGATAGGGTTGATAGAAGAGATAGAGAAGATCCAACAGAGAGCAGCGCACTTCATTACAGGATCATTTAGTAATCGCGAAAGAGTTACGGAGATGACAGATAGACTCCAGTGGAAGACTCTGCAAGAGAGACGCTCAGTAGCTCGGTACGGGCTTTTGTTGAAGTTTCGAGAACATATCTTCACCGAGGAGCCAAGCAGTATATTGTTCCCTCCTACGTATATCTCACGAAGAGACCATGAGGATAAAATCAAAGAGATTAGAGCCCACACAGTGGCATACCGACAATCTTTCTTTCCACGAACAATACGAGACTGCAGCAGAAGGGAGAAACGATAGAGGTACTCAAGGTACCCTCCGCCACACACCATCAGGTGGCTATCGGAGTACAGATGTAGATGTAGATCCAAGATAAGCAATGTTAACAGAAGAAAGAGAATAAGCATAAAAAAGAAAAAAAATTCAGACTGACTTAATTAATGTTTTACAGAAATCTAAACGATTAGTAGTAGCAGGTGTCCAGTAAAACAACATTAGCTGAATAAGCTCATCACACACTGAACGTGTCTTTCAGGTAGGATGCGCAGTTGTTGCTTTTGGTGAGGTTTTCAGAAAATGTTCCGTTGTTATATAGGATACGTGGGAGTGGGGTTGTTTCCGAAGAAACTATGGAATATGTTTGGTGTAGTGAAGGCCATGTGCTAGTACCGACATCGGTTAGCTATGTCGCTGGAGCTATCGGTGGTGTGTGAGCGTCTGCCGGTCACGATTTCGAAGAAAATCTTTGCGGACACGACGAGGTATTTGGAACAGGGCAAGACCACGTGGAGGGAGAGTAGGGCGGTCATAGTTAGATACGGGGAATGGGATATGATTAAAAATTGCGTCTGAGATGGTGTGTTGTGGGAAATCAGGAGTTTGAAGATTGGAGCCATGGCTTTAGATTAGGGTATGGATATGGCGGTTACGGGTGAGTTTGAGGTTTGACACATGATATGAAATCTGGAGAAGGACAGGAAGGTCGTCACTCCCATTTTGATCTACGACTTTTAGTGTGGTGCGCCTCAGGAGCTTTTATTTTTTTTATTTTTTAGTCTGTAGTCAGCCTTCTGACTAGTTCGATATGGCCCGCCACCAATTCCTCTCCTGTGCCAACCTCCCAACCTCCTCATCTTAGAGTAGCACTTGCAACCTACATCCTCAATTATTTGATGGATGTATTCCATTCTCTGTCTTTCTCTACATTTTTGCCCTCTACAGCTCCGTTTCGTACCATGCAAGATATTCCCTGATGTCTTAACGGTGTCAGCCGGCCGAAGTGGCCGTGCGGTTAAAGGCGCTGCAGTCTGGAACCGCAGGACCGCTACGGTCGCAGGTTCGAATCCTGCCTCGGGCATGGATGTTTGTGATGTCCTTAGGTTAGTTAGGTTTAACTAGTTCTAAGTTCTAGGGGACTAATGACCTCAGCAGTTGAGTCCCATAGTGCTCAGAGCCATTTGAACCATATTTTTTTTTCTTAACGGTGTCAACGTTTTGTACGTATTGCTTTCCTCTCCGATTCTGCGCTGAACCTCCCCATTCCTTACCTTATCAGTCCACCTAATTTTCAACATTCATCTGTAGCATCACACCTCAAATGCTTCGATTCTCTTCTGTTCCGCTTTTCCCACAGTTCAATGCTGTGCTCCAAACGTACATTCTCAGAAATTTCTTCCTCAAATTAAGGCCTATGTTTGATACTAGTAGACTTCTCTCGGCCAGGAATGCTTTTTTTCCGGTGCTAGTCTGCTTGTGACGTTTTCGCTGCTCTGTAAGTCATTGGTTATTTGATCGCCTAGGTAGACTGACTTAATTAATGTTTTACAGAAATCTAAACGATTAGTAGTAGCAGGTGTCCAGTAAAACAACATTAGCTGAATAAGCTCATCACACACTGAACGTGTCTTTCAGGTAGGATGCGCAGTTGTTGCTTTTGGTGAGGTTTTCAGAAAATGTTCCGTTGTTATATAGGATACGTGGGAGTGGGGTTGTTTCCGCAGCAAATAAGTACAAAAAGACTTTATACAAACAGTACTCGCTGCTGCTGGTGCTCTCGCTCTGGCTGTCACTAGACAACTGCTGATTCAAGTGACTAGTGGTTAACGGCCGCGAAACAAACAAAAGACGGTTTTAGGGCGCTTTCTGTTCTAAACGATCAAGAAAACACTAAGAAATCTAACACGAAAACTACGTAAAGTTTTATCAAGAACTGTTAGTTACTATGCAGAGCAGATAAACACAAATAGAATCCCTTCCTTAGTGGAAGGTCGTAAACAAAATGCAAAATAAACGCTTTATACAAACAGTACTCGCTGCTGCTGGTGCTCTCGCTCTGGCTGTCACAAGACAACTGCTGATTCAAGTGACTAGTGGCTAACGGCCGCGAAACAAACAAAAGACGGTTTTAGGGCGCTTTCTGTTCTAAACGATCAAGAAAACACTAAGAAATCTAACACGAAAACTACGTAAAGGTTTATCAAGAACTGTTAGTTACTATGCAGAGCAGATAAACACTAATAGAATCCCTTCCTTAGTGGAAGGTCGTAAACAAAATGCAAAATAAACGCTTTATACAAACAGTACTCGCCGCTGCTGGTGCTCTCGCTCTGGCTGTCACAAGACAAAAACAGGAAAAGTTAACGTAATATTGGTAAACTGCAGGAGTATCCAGGGCAAGGTTTCTGAATTAGTATCTCTTATTGAAGGAAATAGTGCGCATATAGTATTAGGAATGGAAAGTTGGTTAAAACCGGAAGTGAACAGTAACGAAATCCTAGACACAGAATGGAATATATACCGCAAGGATAGGATAAACGCCAATGGTGGAGGAGTATTTATAGCAGTAAAGAATTCAATAATATCCAGTGAAGTTATTAGCGAATGCGAATGTGAAATAATCTGGGTTAAGTTAAGTATCAAAGGTGGGTCAGATATGATAGTCGGATACTTCTATAGACCACCTGCATCAGCAACCGTAGTAGTTGAGCGTCTCAGAGAGAACCTGCAGAACGTCGTGAAGAAGTATCGTGATCATACTATTGTAATAGGGGGAGACTTCAATCTACCAGGTATAGAATGGGATAGTCACACAATCAGAACTGGAGCCAGGGACAGAGACTCTTGTGACATTATCCTGACTGCCTTGTCCGAGAATTACTTCGAGCAGATAGTTAGAGAACCAACTCGTGAAGCTAACGTTTTAGATAGACCTCATAGCAACAAATAGACCGGAACTTTTCGACTCCGTGAATGTAGAAGAGGGTATCAGTGATCATAAGTCAGTGGTTGCATCAATGACTACAAGTGTAATAAGAAATGCCAAGAAAGGAAGGAAAATATATTTGCTTAACAAGAGTGATAGGGCACAAATCGCAGAATATCTGAGTGACCACCATCAAACGTTCATTTCTGAGGAAGAGGATGTGGAACAAAAATGGAAAAAATTCAGAAACATCGTCCAGTACGCCTTAGATAAGTTCGTACCGACTAAGGTCCAAAGCGAGGGGAAAGATCCACCGTGGTAAAACAATCATGTACGAAAGGTACTACGGAAACAAAGAAAGCTTCATCATAGGTTTAAGAGTAGTCGAATCATAGCTGATAAGGAAAAGCTGAACGAAGCGAAAAAGAGCGTAAAGAGAGCAATGAGAGAAGCATTCAACGAATTCGAACATAAAACATTGGCAAACAATCTAAACAAGAACCCTAAAAAGTTTTGGTCATATGTAAAATCGGTAAGCGGATCTAAATCCCCTATTCAGTCACTCGTTGACCACGATGGCACCGAAACAGAGGACGACCAAAGAAAGGCAGAAATACTGAATTCAGTGTTCCGAAACTGTTTCACTGCGGAAAATCGTAACACGGTCCCTGACTTCAGCCGTCGCACGGACGCCAAAATGGAAAATATTGAAATAAACGATATCGGAATTGAAAAACAACTGCTATCACTTAGTAGCGGAAAAGCATCCGGACCAGACGAGATACCCATAAGATTCTACAGTGATTATGCTAAAGAACTTGCCCCCTTTCTATCAGCAATTTATCGTAGATCTCTGGAAGAACGTAAAGTACCTAGCGACTGGAAGAAAGCGCAGGTCGTTCCCATTTTCAAGAAGGGTCATAAATCAGATGCGAATAATTATAGGCCTATTTCGCTTACGTCAATCTGTTGTAGAATAATGGAACATGTTTTGTGTTCTCGTATTATGACGTTCTTAGATAATACAAATCTCCTTCATCATAACCAACATGGATTCCGCAAACAGAGATCATGTGAAACTCAGCTCGCCCTATTTGCCCAAGAAATTCACAGTGCCGTAGACACTGGCGAGCAGATTGATGCCGTATTCCTGGACTTCAGGAAGGCATTTGATACGGTTCCGCACTTACGTTTAGTGAAAAAAAATACGAGCTTACGGAATATCGGACCAGGTTTGTGATTGGATTCAGGATTTCCTAGAAGAAAGAACACAACATGTCATTCTTAACGGTTCAAAATCTGCAGATGTAGAGGTAATTTCGGGAGTACCGCAAGGAAGCGTGATAGGACCTTTATTGTTTGCAATATACATAAATGGCTTAGTTGACAACATCGGTAGCTCCGTGAGGCTATTTGCAGATGACACGGTTGTCTACAAGAAAGTAGCAACATCAGAAGACTCGTACGTACTCCAGGAAGACCTGCAGATGATTAATGAGTGGTGCGACAGCTGGCAGCTTTCCCTAAACGTAGATAAATGTAATATAATGCGCATACATAGGGGCAGAAATCCATTCCAGTACGATTATGCCATAGGTGGTAAATCATTGGAAGCGGTAACGACCGTAAAATACTTAGGAGTTACTATCCGGAGCGATCTGAAGTGGAATGATCACATAAAACAAATAGTGGGAAAAGCAGGCGCCAGGTTGAGATTCATAGGAAGAATTCTAAGAAAATGTGACTCATCGACGAAAGAAGTAGCTTACAAAACGCTTGTTCGTCCGATTCTTGAGTATTGCTCATCAGTATGGGACCCTTACCAGGTTGGATTGATAGAAGAGATAGACATGATCCAGCGAAAAGCAGCGCGATTCGTCATGGGGACATTTAGTCAGCGCGAGACCGTTACGGAGATGCTGAACAAGCTCCAGTGGCGGACACTTCAAGAAAGGCGTTACGCAATACGGAGAGGTTTATTATCGAAATTACGAGAGAGCACATTCCGGGAAGAGATGGGCAACATATTACTACCGCCCACATATATCTCGCGTAATGATCACAACGAAAAGATCCGAGAAATTAGAGCAAATACGGAGACTTACAAGCAGTCGTTCTTCCCACGCACAATTCGTGAATGGAACAGGGAAGGGGGGATCAGATAGTGGTACAATAAGTACCCTCCGCCACACACCGTAAGGTGGCTCGCGGAGTATAGATGTAGATGTAGATGTAGATGTAGTAGAATTCCTTAACTTCATCTACTTCGTGACCGTCAAACCTGATGTTACGTTTCTCGCTGTTCTCATTTCTGCCTCTTCTCATTACTTTCTTTTTTCTTCGATTTACTCTCAACCAATATTCTGTACTCATTAGACTGTTCATTCTATTCATCAGATCATGTAATTCTTCTTCACTTTCACGCATGATAGCAATGTCACCAGCAAATCTTATCATCGATAGCGTTTCACCTAGAATTTGAATTCCACTTCTGAACCTTTTTTTATTTTCATCATTGCTTCTTCGATGTACAGATTGAACAGTATGGGCGAAAGGCTACACCATTGTCTTACACCCTTTTTAATACGAGCACTTCGTTCTTGGTCGTACAATCTTATTATTCCCTCTTGGGTCTTGTACATATTGTGTATTACCCGTCTTTCCCTAAAACTTACCCCTATTTTTCTCAGAATTCCGATCATCTTGCACTATTTTACATTGTCGAATGCTTTTTCCAGGTTGACAGATCCTATGAACATGTCTTGATTTTTCTTTAGTCTTGCTTCCATTATCAACTACGACATCAGAAATGCCTCTCGGGTTCCTTTACCTTTCCTAAATCCAAACTGATCGCCATCTAACTCATTCTTTTCCATTCTTTTGTGTGTCATTCTTGTCAGCAAATTGGATGTATGAGCTGTTAAGCTGATTTTGCGATAATTCTCACACTTGTCAGCTTTTGTAGTCTTCGGAATTCTGGGATAATATTTTTCCGAAAGTCAGATGGTATGTCGCCAGACTCATACATTCCACACACCGTTTTGTTGCCATTTCCCCAAATGATATTAGAAATTCTTATGGAACTTTATCTACCCTTCCTTCCTTATATTAAATCCTCCAGAGCTTTTTTAAATTCTGATTCTAATACTGGATTCCCCGTATCTTCTAAATCGACACCTGTTTCTTCTTATATCACATTACACAAAGCCGGCCGAAGTGGCCGTGCGGTTAAAGGCGCTGCAGTCTGGAACCGCAAGACCGCTACGGTCGCAGGTTCGAATCCTGCCTCGGGCATGGATGTTTGTGATGTCCTTAGGTTAGTTAGGTTTAACTAGTTCTAAGTTCTAGGGGACTAATGACCTCAGCAGTTGAGTCCCATAGTGCTCAGAGCCAATTGAACCAATTGAACCATTACACAAATCTTCCTTCTCATAGAGGCCTTCAGTGTATTATTTCCACGTACCCGCACTCTCGTCTTCATTTAACAGAGGAATTTCTGTTGCACTCTTAACATTACCAACCTTGCTTTTAATTTCACCGAAGGTTTCCTATATGCTGAGCCGGTCCTTCCGACAATCATTTCTTTTTCGACTTCTTCACATTTACCATGCAGCCAATTCGTCTTAGCTTCGCTGCACTTCCTATTTACTTCATTCCTCAGTGGATTGCATCCCTGAATTTCCCTGAACTTTTTTGTATTTCCTTCTTTCATCGATCAACTGAAGTATTTCTTCTGCCACCTATGGTTTCCTCGCAGTTACCTTCTGTGTACCTACGTTTTTCTTTCCAACTTCTGTGATTGCTCTTTTCAGAGATGTCCATTCCTCTTCAACTGAACGGCCTACTGAGGTACACCATGGTGCTGTATTTATAGCCTTAGAGAACTTCAAGTGTATCTCGTCATTCCTTAGTACCTCCTTATCCGACGACTTTGCGATCTTATTCTACCTGACTAATCTCTTAAACTTCACCCTACGCTTCGTCACTGCTACATTGTGATCTGAGTCTACATCTGCTCCTGAGCACGCCTTACAATCCAGTACCTGATTTCTGAATCCCTGTGTGTCCATGCTCTAATCTAACTGAAATCTTCCCGTATCATACGGCCTTTTCCAAGTATAACTACTGCTCTTGTGGTTCTTGAACAGAGTATTCACTCTTACTGGCTGAAATTTATTACAGATCTCTCTCCTCTCTCATTCTTTCATCCAAGCCCATACTCTGTAGCCAAGTCTTCTGCTCCGTCCCCTACAACTGCATTCCAGTCACCCATGACTATTAGTTTTTCATATCTTTTTATGTACTGCATTCCCCTCTCAATATACTCGTATACTTTCTCTATTTCTTCATCTTCAGTTTGCGACTTCAGTACGTATACCTGAACTTCCGTTTTTGGTGTTGGTTTGCTGTCGATTCTGATAAGAACAATCCTATCATTGAAGAATTCACAGTAACGCAGTCCCTGCCCTACCTTCCTATTCATAACGAATCCTACTCCCATTATTCCATTTTCTGCTGCTGTTGATATTACCTTATACTCACCTGACCAGAAATCCTTATCTTCTTGCCATTCCACTTCACAGTCTCCTAACATATCTAGGCTGAGCCTTTGCATTTCTCTTTTCAGGTTTTCTAGCTTCCCTATCACGTTCAAACTTCTGACATTTTGGACCCCGACAAGTAGAACGTTATCAGGAGTTTTGGGGGAGGCAATAATAGTATCGGAGGTGGTGTCTACGTCAGGCCGGGTGTGGGCAGGGTTGTGGATTTCGTTACCTCGACAATGTTGCTAAACTGATGCCACCATTATTTTTCAGGAAGTGTGCGGAAGTGTAGGTTAAGATTGGAAGCTATTATGCATCGGTGAAAGTTTGGTCTACATGGGCTAAATAATGATAAGGGATGGAATTTTTAGGACGGGTGTGTCAAATACAAATATCCATTCAGACATAAATACAGACACCAGCTCAGACATCAAGTGAGTACGAAAGTTGTCAAAGTCATAAGGTAAACGGATAACCAAAAACCAGCGAAATCTACGAGAGAAACATTTTTACGTTCATATGAAAAAAAGCGAGGCCATACAAATGCAAGAAATGGATGATGTTGATAAACTGACGCAACCACTGTTTTTCGGCAGGTGTGCGGGAGTGTAGGTTAACATCGGTATTATGTATGTGGTAATTGTTTAGGCTATTTGGGTTAAGAAATCGTAAGGGATGGGGTGGTTAGAGGGGCTGTATCGAATCCAAATTCCCACACAGACATAAACACAGCCGCTAGTCTAGACATTACTTGATTAAGAACGGTGTCCAAGTCATATGCTTCAAGAATAACCGCAAAACCAGTGAAATACTACAAGAGAGGCATTTCTTACTATCGTATGGAAGAGGCCACAGAGGGACCATACAAACATAAGAAATGTTGAACACTGGTCGTATTCGCTTAATGTTTGGAGAAGTCGCGGTGTTCACATCTGTGTGAATATCTGTATGTCAGTAGTAATATCCGAAATCGCTATCGGCATATCTAACAAAGTAAATTATTTGGCAGATGAAACAGAAACTACCATCAAGTCTGATTACATGTGGGAAGCGACTGCATTTATTTCAAGTGACAAGAAATACTCCAATCAGTCGCAAATAATGTTTATTGCAGATATCAGTCACTGTGTGGCATTTTTCGGTGGGACTATGTGTATGTATTACGTGGTTTGAACTTACATTTCCTGCGCTGGACACGGCCACACAGAGAAATCTGGATTTGAAACAAACATTATTTGCGACTGCACTCCTTATCACTTGAGAAACAACCATGTTCAACAATTAGACGCAGGCTTTGGACCCTTCCCCCCGCATCAAAATCCCATTTAAGTAATCCTACTAGTCGAACCGATGGTAACAAAACGAGCAGCGTGGCTGTAAATTGTTCAGCGTCTTCACTGAATCCGATCTCGTGGAGATATCAAACTTTGTCAACAATAGGTCGCACAAGCGTTTCGTATACGGTCTTTTTTAAGTTTAGATCTATATATCCATCTACGTGTATACTACACATGCAACATTATAGTGTATGGAGGTGGGTATTTGGTACGCCACTGCCACTTCCTCATTTTTCTAGTCCAGTCGCGACTGGTTCGCGGGAAGAACGATTTCTCTAAGGAGCTCGAATCTTTCTTCGCTCTCTGAACTTTAATAGTAAATCACACTATGATGTATGCTCTGGAAATCTGTGCAGTAAACCACACCGTGATGTAGAACGAGTCTCTTCCAGCATCTGCCACTGGATCTGGCTGAGCATCTCTCTGACTCTTTCGCACTTACTAAATGAACCTGTAATGAACTTCATGCTCTTCTTTCGATCTTCTCCATTTCTTTTCTCAATCCCATCTGATACAGATCCCAGACCGACAAGTAAATTTCAAGTATTGGTCGAACGAGTGCGGCGGCGCTGTTCTTTCCGTCCCTTTACGACGGACCTGCACCTACCTGTGAACATTGTCTCAGCAGATCATCAGTAGGAAAGCCGAGTGAAACCTACTGTACTTCGACGTGAACCAGGATGCAATTTAAGTCACTAATCTACGTTTCGGGAGAAAATTTTCACACAAATGAAAGTTTGGAAATTTTGTCCTCAATTAATATATTCTGAAACTTAGGTGAACAAGTATCACTGCCAAGGCCCTGCTAGTCTTAACACAGTTACTCATAATCCCTTTCACATACGTTAGCAAGTTTATGGTGTTGTACTTCCCGAAAACGTAATAGATACAAAAATACTGATTGTTTTTGATTGAGAATGCTCGCCAAATATTAAGTCTGTCGGTACCAAATGCAGTCACATTTTTTAGCGACCGATCTGCTCAATACGCCGCGCGGAATGTATGTCTTTTTTCGTCACAAAATTCACTTAAAATTTCCGAAATTTCTACACGCCCATCGGAATAATTATGCCGTCACTTTACCACACTTTTGATGTATGAAACACTGCTAGATCCGGCAACTTATCATTTACATCGGAACTACTACTACACACGTCCGAACTGTTTCATGGCTAGGCTCCCACTCTTTTCTAGAATACTCTTAAGTCTTCTCTACCAGCAGAGAAAGGCGAGCGAAGAATATTGGTCAGTTTACTCAACAGCCAACAGCAAATCAACATTCTCCCGCGTCAGTCGGCGCTTTTCATCAATAACCAATCGCAAAATAGTAAACCTAACGACTGCACTTTTTACCGACGTAATTATCTAATATGCTGAAGTTTTGCTTATGCATAAAGTTATTTACTATTGTTATTTATACCTGAATTAACTTACCCTTTACCATAAACTCACTTTACAAATCTATTCTACAAAAATCCCCTTTGTTCATATCCATACTTCTTCGAAATGTTCCCACATTAAATCCTACTTAACCTAAAACCACACTCACGCATCATTCATACTGCTAAAACACATTTATAACATTTTACATACACAAAAAGACATAATACCACTTTATGAAAATACTAGAACAGTTTATGAAAAACATTCTATTACTTTAGTGCACTCTAGTGGTCACAATCGAAACTAAAATCACAGTCCCCCTATCCAATATTGTCCTCTATCGGCTGATACATAAACTACGTGCGCGTCCAGTCTCGCGTCACCATCTGTCACTATCCAGCTCTGAGACACAACTCCCACTTAACCGCCTCCAAGGCAGGATCGGTATACGGCGCTACGCCTCACGAGGACCGACTGTTACGCTACCGCCTTTGTGACTGACTACATTTCCTGAGAATTCTTCCATTGAACCTCAATCTGGCATCTGCCTTCGTTTAGTTCTATGTGCTCGTTCGACTTGAAACCGCTCCGTACGCATACTCCCAGGTGTTTTATGGACGTGTCTGCTCTCAATGATTGTTCTGCACTCGTCTAATCACACAGTATTAGGTCCGTCTGCTCTTTAATGCGCAATACGTTACGTGTGTTTGTGTTAAAGAGTCAAGTACCACTCCCAGCATCAAGCGTCGATACTCTGTGGATCTTCCTCGATTTCGCTACAAATTTCTAGTGTTGCGGCTTCCGATGTTATCCAATTTGTCTGTTTATGTACGGTGTACTGTGGAAAGATAATCGTCCTATAACAATCCGTTGCGGTATGTTCGAAGATACTTTTACGTATGAAGATTTCTCACTGTTGAGAATGACATAGTTTTGTTTGGCACAAACTTTTCAGTCCAATCATACATACAGCGGATCTGATATTCCGTGTGCTCTTATTGCGTACGTAAGGCTGGAGTGGGGTACTGTATCGAAAGCTTCCTGGATGTCAAGAAACACAGCCTCGACCTGAGCTGCAGTGGCTGCTGCCTTCTGGGCTTCGTCTATCAACAGAGGGAGCTGGGTTTTATACGATCGTTGAAATAAACCTCAGTGAACACATAAATGAGGAAGTAAACATTAAATTTAAAATTGGAGCCAGAAGGAAACGTACTGATCACAATTACTGGAAGTCGCCCATAACATCTCTTTCCTATTGCTGCAAAGTAAAAGAATATATATACAATTCAAGGCACTAAACACCAAAGATTTCGCAGCGATGCAGAAGTCCCACACTTGCTCGAGTGCTAGGCCATTCTGCTAAACGCTGCCACGGAGCACAGTTCCGTGAAAGATGTGCAAAACCAGGCCATAGGTTGGCAGACTGCCACGAAGAAACAGCGGTTGGGTGCATTTCATACAAACATCGAAATAGGATCTGTGACAAAGCTGGGGGCCTGACTGTCCCACTCACAGGCATTTGCATGAACGACAAACTGAACGAACCGAATATGAAATCACTAACACAAAATACAACAGCATTGGCGATACAACAACCCCAACTTCAGACATAGGTACAGACTATAAAACAGCGAAGTACAGGGTGACACACGAGAAACGGACGGTTTCTAATGAAATAATACTCAGCCAACTTAAAAATTAATGCATGTTTATTTACACAAAATCAGAGCTCATTATTTGCCATTTTAGTTAGCAAAGTTATTTGTGAAAAATAATGTCGTCAAGGTGATGTCCATGATTTCGAATGAAGGACTCAAGTCTCTTCTGAAAATCCTCCATCACACAGACCAAAAGCTGTGTCGGGATGGCAGCAATTTCTTGAATGATTGCATTATTCAACTCGTCCAAATTTCGTGGTTTGCGGTTATAGACACAGTTTTTAAGGTACCCCCACAGAAAAAAAGTCACATACTGACAAGTCAGGAGACCTGGGAGGCCAAGGAACATTGGCAAAACGTGAGATAATCCGGCCAGGAAACATCCATCTAAGAACTGTCATTGAAGTGTTTGCGGTGTGCGATGTTGCCCCATCCTGCTGGAACCAAACGCGTTTTAAAGGGATTCGTCGTCTTCTTAGTTCTGGTTTGACTGATGACCTCAGAAGATAAGTCGCATAATGCTCAGAGCCATTAGTTCTGGTTTCAAGAATGTTTCAAGCATATGAGAGCAACGAACCGAATTAACATTAACTGTGGCCCCGTTCTCTTCAAAAAATAAGGTCCAATAATGCCATCAGAGCCAAGAGCACACCAGACTGTTACTTTTTCTGAGTGTAGAGGACGCTGGTGGATAAGGTGTGGATGCTCTGGAGCCCAGTAACGTAGGTTTTGCTTATACACGGTCCTGTTTAAATGAAAATAAGCTTCATCACTCATCAATAAAATTTCATTTTCATTTGATACCAAAATCACTTGCATTCTGTAAGCGAAGTCTTCTCATACAGAAAAATCAGTTTCCTTAAGTTGTTGGACAATGAGCATTTTGTAGGGATGGAATTTTAATTCTTTATGCAAAATTCGTCTAACCGTTCACGATTGATTCGTAACTCACTAGCATGATGTCTAGCTGACCGTCATGGGCTTCTGACTGCCGCTTGCCTTACCCTTTCAACGTTTTCTGGCGTCGTTACTCTGCGTCTCTGGTCAGGATGCTTCTTATCCAGTATGTTTCCAGTTGATCTGAAGTTTTCCACCCATCTGAGGATTGTGTTACGGCTCGGAACAGCTCCATGTCGATCGACATTAAACCGCTCACGAAACAATCGTTGCGTAGCAATAATAGACTCACCACTTTTCACGAAACTGTCACAGACAAACACGCGACGTTGCAAGTCCCACTGCTCCATAGTGACTGAGTAAATGAAATGGCGTCTTGTGTGGATCAGAACTATCCCCACCACGACCACATCCCACCAACGCGCCCTCAGTACTACACAGTTCAAAACCGTCCGTTTCCCCTGTGTCACCGTGTATAAGTCACCATCAGCTAGAATCAGAGCTTGGCACCATGCAGTCGCCTAAATGCAACGCTTGGGACTTATGCCAACCATTGACCTAGAACAGAAAAATTTCCATCTCTTCATTCGTGTGAATTAATTCAGCAGAGATACTAATCAGAACCTACATCGACGATGCATAAATGCTGTCATAGATTACTACGTAGCCAGGCATCAAGCACGACACATACCAATGGGATCATTCTTAGAATGAAGGAGCTTCAAGAGGAAATGTTTAATCGAGATCATGATAATTTACACATACATGTAGCTACAAAGAATCATCAATGGAATAACTGTCGAACTCAGCATCGAAATTATTAAAACAGCTGTACTTCTGGACACATACGCAGATGTCTACCAACTGCCATGTATAACAGCTTACTAGATTGTTACAAAAATGTAACAGCAGAGCTGCTAGCAGGACACCAAAAAGCAGTCAATAAAATAAGAGATGGATGCCAGCAAGGCTCAGTCTGTGGGCCTGTGTTTTAGGGCACTCCTAACGAACATCTCCTAAAGGGCTAGTATCGGGCTGAAGGGCACTCGGGGTAGTCGTTTACGCGAATGACTTACTAGTGTTGTATCAAAAACTCACGAGTGCACCTAGAACCCGAAACTACACAACTTCCCATAAGTATAAGGAACTGGTGTAGTCAAAACCATCTCAAAATAGCAGCAAATAAAGCAGTACTCCTATGTCTCTTATTCGAGCACTACAAGGGAATCCAATTATTAAACTGGTTAACATGAGCGTAAAGAGGTAAGACGTAATACGATATTTTTGCATACATACTGACGAACGACTTCCATTAATTGTGCACACTTGACTGACAGCATCAAAGCGACGAATCTAATGCGCCAACTAGCGAGGTTAAACACCAGACAATGTAGACTGACCTGCAAGACGTTACGAACGTATCGCACAGCTCCCTTTGAAGGTTAAAAAAAATGGTTCCAATGGCTCTAAGCACTATGGGACTTAACATCTGAGGTCATCAGTCCCCTAGACTGAGAACTACGTAAACCTAACTAACCTAAGGACATCACACACATCCATGCCGGAGGCAGGATTCGAACCTGCGACCGTATCACAGCACGGTTCCGGACTGCAGCGCCTAGAACCGCTCGGCCACAGTGGCCGGCCCCTTTGAAGCCATAGTATGCTTTGCAGGCAGTTCATGAGTGCACCACCTGTGTCTAGTGACCCATAGAAACACACTGAGGCGAGAAGACCCACACTGTTCGGAATGTCGGGTGGTTTTTGGCACCACATCAGTAGAAGCATTGTGTGTGGTTTTGGGGACGTACCCCATCGACACCATTATCCGTCACAGAGCAGCGGCATACTCGGTAAAGAGAGGTAGTCATGACAAGGTTCATGATATAACAGGGGAAAAAACTGTAGACAGACGTCAGGCGGACGACACCCAGACAAATGGGTATACTGTTACTCAACATCGTTGACAAGACATGAAGGACACTGCATGATGTCTACAGGTAAGAACATTCATACGACAGATCTCGGATAGTAGCTCATCGAAGACAACAACCTTGGGAGGGCACAAACTCAAACACAGGCACATATGGAAGCAGACACAGAAAATGACACAAACAAGCAACATTGGGCATATCATAAGGAGCACGATACCTAAAATAGATAAATGTGAGGGACAATCAAATGTAAACCAAACACCCACCACAACGGGTCCATGGAACAGTTCCATTCAAAAGTAATCACCACATGTGCTCAGACTTTATCTCATCGAGAGACGAGACGAACAATTCCTGCTTCGTAGAACGCCGTCGGCCATTGACGGATCCACAACCGCATCCACTCTTTGCACTTCCTCTTCCGACTGAAACCGACGTCCACGTATCTCTCTCTTCATGTCGCCAAAGATGTGAAAATCACACGATAGAAGATACAGTCTATGTTTCCCAACCAAACTGCTGAAGCGCGGCCTTCATCCGATTGGCACTCTGGTGCCGGGCATTATCGTGTAATAGGATGATTCCGTTGGACAGAAATCCCACAGCACGGAGGCAAACGGCAAAGTCAACAGTGGAAACATCGTACATCCCGCCCCCCTCCTCACCCCGGCAAATAAATTCAAAGTTGTTCAGGCAAGTTCCGCTAAGGCCATGCTGACCTCCTTCGACTGCAGGAGACCTCTGCTTGTCGAGTTCCTAGAACTTAGAACTACTTAAATCTAACTAACCTAAGGACATCACACACATCCATGCCCGCGGCAGGATTCGAACCTGCGACCGTAGCGCCTAGAACCGCTCGGCCACTCCGGCCGGCAATATGAAACAAAGTATGCTAGTAAATGAAAAATTGTAAAATGTACAACCTGTTATTGAAACACACTGAGGTGTCAAAAGCTATTCGAAAGCGATGTGGACATATACAGGCGGATGTAGGATAGCGTTCACAGGCAGTGTGTTGTCGGAGCTGTCATTTGTACTCAGTTGATTTTTGACATTAATTCCCCACGACGGGAATTGGCAGACTTTGAACGCGGAATGGTAATTGGAGCTAGACGCATGGGACATTCCATTTCGGAAATCTTTAGGGAATTCAGTATTCTGAGATCCACAGAGACAAGAGTGTGCCTAGAATACCAAATTCCAGGCGCTAGGTCTCATCAAGGAAACGCGGACGACCGGGAGAAGCGGCGTTGGGGTAAAGTTTTCAGTGCTAACAGGCAACCTGAACTGATCGAAACAAGGGTAGGAATCAATGTGGGACGTGCGACGACTGCATCTGTTAGCACAGTGCGGCGGAATTTGGCGTTGATGGGCTATTGTAGCAGACGACCGACGCGAGTGCCTTCGCTAATAGCGCGACATCGCCTGCAGCGCCTCTCCTGGACTCGTGACGGTATCGGTTGGACCCCAGACGACTGGAAAACCGTGTCCTGGTCAGAGAAGTCCCGATTTCAGATGGTAAGAGCTGATAGTAGGGTTCGAGTGTGGCGCAGACACCACAAAGCAACTTGATCCAAGTTGTCAACAAGGTACTGTGCAAGTTGGTGGTGACTCCATAATGGTGTGGGCTGTGTTTACATGCAATGAACCGATCACTGACTGGAAATGGTTATGTTCGGCTACTTGGAGACTATTTGGAGCCAGCGACTTCATGTTCCCAAACAACGATGGAATTTTTATGGATGACAATTGGCATGTCACCTGGCCAGGTTCGTTCGCGTTTGGTTTGAACAACATTCTGGACAATTCGAACGAAATGTTGAGTCTATGCCACTTCGAGCTGCTGCGTTACGTCGGGCAAAAGGAGGTCCGGCACGATATTGAGAGATATCCCACGACTTTTGTCAGCTCGATGTATTACGCAACAGGTCTTTAAATATGTAGTAAATGAAATGAACCCAAGTTGGTTCCTACAGGGTGTTTCAAAAATGACCGGTATATTTGAAACGGCAATAAAAACTAAACGAGCAGCGATAGAAATACACCGTTTGTTGCAATATGCTTGGGACAACAGTACATTTTCAGGCGGACAAACTTTCGAAATTACAGTAGTTACAATTTTCAACAACAGATGGCGCTGCGGTCTGGGAAACTCTATAGTACGATATTTTCCACATATCCACCATGCGTAGCAATAATATGGCGTAGTCTCTGAATGAAATTACCCGAAACCTTTGACAACGTGTCTGGCGGAATGGCTTCACATGCAGATGAGATGTACTGATTCAGCTGTTCAATTGTTTCTGGATTCTGGCCGTACACCTGGTCTTTCAAGTGTCCCCACAGAAAGAAGTCACAGGGGTTCATGTCTGGCGAATAGGGAGGCCAATCCACGCCCAAAGCAATCACACGATCATCGAAATATTCATTCAGGAAATTAAAGACGTCGGCCGTGCGATGTGGCCGGGCACCATCTTGCATAAACCACGAGGTGTCGTCTAAGGCAGTTTGTACCGCCACAAATTCACGAAGAATGTCCAGATAGCGTGATGCAGGAAGTTTCGTGGTGATAGTTTTTTAATGTTTGGTTTTAATAATGCACCCCGCTGCATTCAAGAGGGATCTTCACTCAAAAGTAAACTAAACCTTCGATTGGAGAATGAAAAGCGGATAATAATTATGTGAAACAAAAATGTTCCGTAGTTTAAAAGGGACTTTATGTATCCTCTCTCAGTTTCTAGAGGACTTCTTCCCGGGTTTTAAGAGAATCTAGCAGACACTGATCGCATACGTAAAGAAAGCGATCGTTTTGGTGTAATGCCCGAAAGGTACGCACCACACCTAACGCACAGGCAGGCCCGCACACAGGATTGTTCTTGGGAGAGGGACGGGAGAGGGAGGGGGATGCAAATTGGAAAGCTAATTTTACGTAGTGTGACTTTCTATGTTGTAATATACACCCAGATCAAATTAAACCATTTGACAGATCAGACAAGAAGACCAGTTTTCAATCGCCTTAAACGATCCACAAACCTGCTAATAGTTCAAATTTCCGAAAAACTGCAAGAAAAATATTTATTTAATTTTCAGTAGTGTTACTGAAATATCAGTCTGACACAGTACACAGTAGAAAAGCAAATGTCTCGAAAAAATCAAAGAAACTGGCAGAACGTTACAAAGTCAAAATCATTTGCTATTTCTTTCCCTATGTGAAAGGCATCTGTTTGCACTATACACGTTTTCGAACAAATATACTAACCTTGAGTCTATTCAGTTCTGTTCCGAAACAGCCAAGCCACAGCCGTGTTGCATCTAAATTTTTCCTTGTATGGCTAATTACGGCACTGAGACTGGAGACAAAGGAAGCTGTTTTCAGCTACACGGAAATCTGTATGGAATAGCAGATTTAATAATGCTGTGAAACTGTTCATCATCTTGTTTGATTTACGAGAGTTGGAATGTCATGCAGTTTCGTGAACCTTCCTCTTCTGTTTTTCATCAACTTCTTTACACCTGAAACTCCTTTCACTTGACTTTCAGTCACAATCAATAACAAATAATATGAAGAATGCATTTTGGTACTAGAACATCTCCACTGTATAGTACGTCCTCCCTCCCCCCCTCCCCCCTTCCCTTAGTCCCCCACCCCTTCCGTGAGTGTGGGGCTACGTACAAGTTATGCGAATATGACCTTAATTGGCTGAAGCTACTAGGAGAATTACCGTAGCCTACGCCTATTTATGCAATGAAGGCTTTCACGACCGGATGGTACTGTTGTTGATAATTCTTCCGGGTTATATGGCCGTGGTCCATAGTATTGGACGAAACGTTAGGAATAGAAGAATTCCATTTATTGTAGTCTACGGTAGCCTACGGTAGTTCTACAACTCTGTCTACAGCAGACCGACGTCAGAGATGTAGGCCTAGCGACCGAACGTCACGGGGATGTCCAAGTTATATTCCCTGTCGAGGTGATCCTCCAAGCATTGACGACAGCAGGCAAGGAGAGAGAGAGAGAGAGACAGGTGAGGAGCGCGTGTAGCCTGCAGCGCGGCTGCAGTATAAGGCGGCGGCGAGCGGCAGCTGCCGCGGCCCGTGGGCGTATAGGCGCTGACGCCATGCTGAAAGGCGGCTGCCAATGAGCGGCGCATGATTTAGCTGGGTGTGGTGGCAGCCCTGGGGCGCGCCAGGCACCGCTCGGCACGGCGCCGCACGCACGCCGCCGTGCCGTGACGGATGGCTGCATCCCGTGATCGGCGTCCAACACGCCCGCCACCACGCGAGCGGGGGCGTGCGGGGGCGGGGCGTGCCGCGGGAGGCGGACAGGGCGGGACGGGCCGGGGCGGGGCGGGAAAAAACGGAATCCGCCGCAATTACGGCGGCTGCGGCCGCGGCTGGCCAGGTGGCGGGCAGGCTGCCGTGACGGCGCGCGAGGAATGGAGGCCGCCGTCCGTGGGGCGGCTTTTTGCGGACGCCGTCATTAACACGTCGCTGTCCGCCTCTGTCCGCGCCGGCTCACACATCGCCGTGACGCACGCGAGTGTATCCACTCCGCGACGCAGCTGCCGACGGCGAGAGGCGAGACTGCGGAACGTAACTTGCCACAGGTGCTGCCGTTTGCGAAATATGAAGCACCGTGAAGGAAATCTGGTAAATGTATGAACCGTATGGGACACTCACAACAGAGCGCGGCTTGTAAATGACTAGTTACACAGCGAAACCAGTAAATTTAGTATTGTGGGGCATCCACAGCTGTAGAATTGTACCTTTATGATAAATCTTTATGATCCATCTAGTTCAAATGGCTCTGAGCACTATGCGACTTAACTTCTGAGGTCATCAGTCACCTAGAACATAGAACTAATTAAACCTACCTAACCTAAGGACATCATACACAGCCTTGCCCGAGGCAGGATTCGAACCTGCGACCGTAGCGGTCATCCAACTAGTTTCGCGGCTTTAGAGCCACCTCCTCAGGTATACATATCTATTTCATACACTACTGGCCATTAAAATTGCTACACCATGAAGATGACGTGCTATAGACACGAAATTTAACCGACAGGAAGAAGATGCTGTGATATGCAAATGATTAGCTTTTCAGAGCATTCACACAAGGGCGGCGCCGGTGGAGACACCTACAACGTGCTGACATGAGAGGAATGTTTCCAACCGATTTCTCATACACAAACAGCAGTTGCCCGGCGTTGCCTGTTGAAACGTTGTTGCGATGCCTCGTGTAAGGAAGAGAAATGCGTACCATCACGTTTCCGACTTCGATAAAGGTCGGATTGTAGCCTATCGCGATTGCGGTTTATCATATCGCGACGCTGCTGCTCGCGTTGGTCGAGATCCAATGACTGTTAGCAGAATATGGAATCGGTGGGTTCAGGAGGGTAATACGGAACGCCGTGCTGGATCCCAACAGCCTCGTATCACTAGCAGTCGAGATGACAGGCATCTTATCCGCTTGGCTATAACAGATCGTGCAACCACGTCTCGATCCCTGAGTCAACAGATGGGGACGTTTGCAAGACAACAACCATCTGCACGAACAGTTCGACGATGTTTGCAGGAGCATCGACTATCAGCTCGGAGACCATGGCTGAGGTTACCCTTGACGCTGCATCACAGACAGGAGCGCTTGCGATGGTGTACTCAACGACGAACCTGGGTGCACGAATGGCAAAACGTAATTTTTTCGGATGAATCCAGGTTCTGTTTACAGCATCATGATGGTCGCATCCGTGTTTGGTGACATCGTGGTAACGTACATTGGAAGCGTGTATTCGTCATCGCCATACTGGCGTATCATCCCGCGTGATGGTATGGGGTACCATTGGTTACACGTTTCGGTCACCTCTTGTTGACATTGACAGCACTTTTGAACAGTGGACGTTACATTTCAGACGCGTTACGACCCGTGCCTCTACCCTTCATTCGATCCTGGCGAAACCCTGCATTTCAGCAGGATAATACACGACTGCACGTTGCAGGTCCTGTATGGGCCTTTCTGGATACAGAAAATGTTCGATTGCTGCCCTGGCCAGCACATTCTCCAGATCTCTCACCAATTGAAAACGTCTGGTCAATGGTGGCCGAGCAACTGGCTCGTCACAATACGCCAGTCACTACTCTTGATGAACTGTGGTATCGTGTTGAAGCTGCATGGGCAGCTGTACCTGTACACGCCATCCAAGCTCTGTTTGACTGAATTCCCAGGCGTATCAACGCCGTTATTACGGCCAGAGGTGGTTGTTCTGGGTACTGATTTCTCAGGATCTACGCACCCAAATTGCGTGAAAATGTAATCACATGTCAGTTCTAGTATAATATATTTGTCCAATAAATACCCGTTTATCATCTGCATTTTCTCTTGGTGTAGATGACTCAACATTTTGTCCAATTGTGATAAGACTGAAAGACTGAACGTACAGACTAACAAGACAGTTGCAAGACGAGGTCAACGTAGTGTATTGCTGAGAATGAGCGGAGCCTTCAACGCCACGTCACTAGAGGCTCTTTGCGTTGCGATGGGGCCTGCGCTATAGACAAAGCAGAACGTTGTAGAGCTGCACTTTACTGGCTTAAAAGGGACAGGCTCGATGAAGTCACCGAAATTACAGGAAACAATATTATAAACAAAGCACAAATGAAAAAATGGCGGATTGAAACGTGGCAGAGAGAGAGGGCCGCACCCGACAAAGGTCGCCGGGTACACTCTTTCCTGACGTAAGAGAAAGATTACAACTGAAACTTGTTGATTCAAGCCGGGGGATGGTCCATTTCCTGACAGCCCTCGGAGCGTACCAGGTACACTTAGACCGCGTGGGACTAACTAACGATGAAATATGCATTTTCGGAGAAACTGGAACACCAGGACATGTCACACTGCTATGCAACACGCTAGTACAAGTGAGACATTTACAGAACGACAGTGACATGGCCAGAATAATACGTAATCCCGATGAGTGGAACGCAGTAAATAACGCAGCCGATATTGTATCGAAAACACTGTATGAAGAATACAAGCACCAAAACTCATATGGAAAGAGGCGTAGTCTAGCACAAACAACACAACAAATCACATGGGAGGACATAAGCACGACCATAGATTTCGAAACCAAGGAAAGGAACCAATACACTAAGCGAATATGACTCACGAGGAATCAACACGTAAGGGAACCAAACCAACAACACATGGCACTGCATGCCATAACACAATCACGAACAACATAACAGATAGTAACAATCACACGACAAACACACACCGACATCATATTCTAAGACTCTAGTCATAAGGTAACGTCGCTTGGGAGGAGAAGGCTCGAAGAACTTTTATTCCGAGGCTCCTCCTCCCCAACGACACATTCCATATTGTTTAAAGTATACTACACACAAGCAGTAACGTTTTATTCGTCTTATTATGTGTAGACAGAAGCATATTCTCTTCTCTGTTTAAAGCTCCAAACAATGAATTTTATATATCAAATGTACTTTTTCTGTAAAATGTGTATAAAACTAAAAATATAACGTAGTAAGTTATTTAAGGAATAATGCATTCAAGTGGCAATGAACTATATTCTTTTTCTAATAACAAATTTACAACTATAAGTGTATTCTAAATGTAAAGCTAAAATTAGTGTATTCCCTGTATCATATGCTCAATCAGTATTTTATCTGTATAATACCCAGTCTATGTATCTGAGGTATCACACAGAATATACCACAACTACCAACAATAGGACAAACAAACAGCTGCTGAATATCATGTAGTGTCCTGACTTGCAACACTCTCAGTAATATACCTATACACGCTCACACAATAAATATACATAAGAACAATCCATTTCAGGTGAGAATAGCCCGAGGTTCTACCGAGACCTTCTTACCTGAAATAGGTAGAAATAGGCTGCTATCAATTACCAAACTCCTTAGACTGTATTACAGATCGAAACAGAGTATATCACTTCCCTCTACATATTGCAACTTATTTTCACCATAATTATTGTATTACAATTGATTCTATTTTTTGACTTTTGCATTATATTGATTATATTCTCATGAACTAGGTAAAAACAAATTATTTAGAACCACTTTAACAGTTGTGATGCAGTCAATTCGCTGTAGCCTTAGAGAAACTTTTATATATCATGTTCTTTATGTTGTTTAAAAAAAGCATTAACGACTGTATACCAATAAGATCGTAATAATGAGAAGTCTTTAGTGTCAGATTTAGAAGGTGGTGGGGTTACTCTGTACTACGCTTAATATCGTCGTCACAACGTGTCATGCATTTGCTCAGTTTTAAATTCGGCTACTGATCTCTTGACACTTAAATTTTTTATCTCACTTGGACAAAGAATGTTGGGTCATCCACTGGTTATCGTTTGGAATAAATTATGCAGTAAGTATGAATATGTGTCCCTGAAGATGTGGCTCTAACGGTGCGAAACTAGTTGGATCATATAAAGGTTTATCATACATCTGAAGCGATATTATTCATCATGGTACATACAGATAGCCAGCTCGTAGCGATCACTGAATTTTTGTTGTAACCCTAGCGACACAGGACACTGAGAAGGTACTGTAGACACTACGATCCAGTTCTAAACCAATGTGCGTGCTTAATGAACACTTATAACAACCCAGTTATGCAAATCTAATGGAACAAAACCTCACCCCCTGGTGCCACATATAACTATAGTGCCGTGTTCTAATTTTGAGAAACATACCGTACAGACCTATAGGTGACAGGCGATAGGGGAAGTAGACATCCACACACCAATGACTAAAAAGCAAACTGTGAAGGATTTATCAACTACACTGGCCACTTCTGAGTTTTTTTCAAATGAAATGCCGTTGAATTTGCGTTGATTTGTTGATATACTGATATTTTGGTGCTATCTGCACTGACACAGAAGAAAAGACGCAACACCAAGAAGGAATTGCGTCACATAAACGAAGGTTGGTAGGCGTGTTTCTACGCCTGAAACATGATGTCTATTTCAACTACGCTCCAGTTGCACAAGAATAGCGCCATTATGAGGATACAAATCAGATTTGCTTCAAACAGACGCCGTAACGGTCATAAGCGTTAGTTACCTTTGAGATTGGACGTCATGGGTTGATGTTAGTCAGAAATGCCTTTAAGGTGGCAAAGACGCCATTGTCAACACCTCGCTAAGTTTGAACGACGTCGTGAAACAGGGCTACGAGAAGCTGGACGTTCCTTCCGCGTTACTGCGGAAAAACGTGGCATGAATGTAGCCGCTGTATGTGATTGTTGACAGCGGTGCTCACGAGAATGCACGGCCCCAAAAAGACCGGGCTCCAGATGGCCACGTGGCACTACCGAGAGGGACGACCATCTGTTTGACGTGGGGCCCTGGCGCATCATACTGCATCTGCAGCAGCTATATGAACTGCAGTTGGCACCACAGTGACACAACGAACTGTTAAAAATCGTTACTTGAAGGACAGCTCAAAGCCAGACGCCTTGTAGCTTGCATTCTGCTGATCCCAAGCCACCGCCATTTGTGACTTCAGTTGCGTCAAGCGTGAGGTCAGTGGAGTGCAGGGTGGAGGTTTGTTGTGTCTTCCGATGGAAACTGGTTCTGCCTCCGTGCCAATGATGGCCATATGTTGGTTAGAAGGAGGCCAGTTGTGGGACTACAACCAACCTGACTGCGTGCTAGACACACTGGACCTACATCTGGAGCAGTGGTCTGGAGTGCGATGTCATCCGACAGCAGGGCACCCTCGTGGTTATCTCAGGCGCCATAACGCCATATTCGTACATCCATCTGGTGATTCGAGCTGTTTGCTGCCATTCATGAACAGTATTCCAGGGTCTGTTTTCCAACAGGATAACGCTCGTCTACATACCGCTGCTATAACTCAACATGCTATGCAGAGCGTCGACATGTTGATTGGCGTGCTCGATCACCCGATTTGACTCCAATCGGGCACATATGGGACATCATCGGACGACAGCTCCAGCTTCATCCACAAAGAGCGTTAACAGTCCCTGTACTGACGGACCAAGTGCAGCGGGCATGGAACACCTACCACAAACTGACATACGGCACTTGTCCAACACAATGCATGCTCTTTTGCATGGTGACATTCAACATTGCGGTGGTTACGCTGGTCTTTAAGGCAGCAATATTTCACATTTGTAATGGCTTATCTCGCGCTTACAATAACCTGTGATATTGCAATGTTAGCCACTTAAATATGTTCCCTAGACAAATATATTCGCAAAATTTCGTTTACATTCCAGAATGAGATTTTCACTCTGCAGCGGAGTGTGCGCTGATATGAAACTTCCTGGCAGATTAAAACTGTGTGCCCGACCGAGACTCGAACTCGGGACCTTTGCCTTTCGCGGGCAAGTGCTCTACCATCTGAGCTACCGAAGCACGACTCACGCCCAGTACTCACAGCTTTACTTCTGCCAGTACCTCGTCTCCTACCTTCCAAACTTAACAGAAGCTCTTCTGCGAACCTTGCAGAACTAGCACTCCTGAAAGAAAGGATATTGAGGAGACATGGCTTAGCCACAGCCTGGGGGATGTTTCCAGAATGAGATTTTCACTCTGCAGCGGAGTGTGCGCTGATATGAAACTTCCTGGCAGATTAAAACTGTGTACCCGACCGAGACTCGAACTCGGGACCCTTGCCTTTCGCGGGCAAGTGCTCTACCATCTGAGCTACCGAAGCACGACTCACGCCCGGTACTCACAGCTTTACTTCTGCCAGTACCTCGTCTCCTACCTTCCAAACTTAACAGAAGCTCTTCTGCGAGTTCGAGTCTCGGTCGGGCACACAGTTTTAATCTGCCAGGAAGTTTCGTTTACATTAATTATTTCCGGTGCTGCCATTTTTTCCGTCGATATGTATCACTTCAGCTGTTACTCAATCCTTGTGTGATTGATTTTTTTGTCTCCTTCCCCTCCACGTTCTTTGTGTGTGCTTCTTACTCATTTAAGATTTTTAACTGTGGAGTGGCACTCTGTTTCTTCTGAGGGGTAGGATTCATATGTCTCCCAGCTTGGAATTTACTGGGAGGGGCGGGGGGGGGGGTGGGGGACGTAGTTGTAGAAGATAGTTCTGGTGTTGACTTTATGGTCAGGGAAAACTTCCTAAAATCTTCACTTGCGCTGCTGTGGGATTAGTATGATTAAGTTACACCCAATTGATGAAATCTAACCACACCGTGGTGTGCCACAAGTAACGAAAGCTTAGGGGTAAAACTTTGGAAATTTGTGGCGAGGTCTTACGGGACCAAACTGCTGAGGTCATCAGTCCCTAAGCTTACTCACTACTTAATCTAACTTGAACTAACTTACACTAAGAACAACACACACACCCATGCCCGAGGGAGCCTCAGACCGCGCGGCTACTTAAGGGGTACATCGTAGCTTTGAGAAAACTGCTTAGTCAGTACGCTGTCACCAGATACGACAGAACAGGCTACATGCAATTACGCAGCGCCCAAGCCGACTCGGTGAAGATCGATTCTTTTATACCAGTAACAGAAATCATACCGTGGTTTCCATTCTGGAGGAGACCTTATAGGTTAGTGTTTTTCCAAGTGTTTTGTTTGTGATTCTTGTGGAAGGTAAAGACTTTATACACACTATATTTCAGAAGTAAGACGTATTAATTCCAAGAAGTGATGCAACTAATATAGAACTTACCCTAAATATTCAGAAAGATGTAGTGATTGTAGTCCTAGACATCGAGTGTGTTGTCGTATCAACACTATGGACTATGAAGGTTGTCGACGAGCACCTACGTAAAATTTGTTTCCGAGGAGGGTTGGAAGCGCTGTTCTTTCCATGAAGACTGACTACTGAGTTTAGGGTGGACCTTATGTTTCAGAATGTACTGTGTGTCGGAATCCTTTTTTACCTAAATTAAGAGCATTTTCGTTGTAAAAAATTCTCTATCAGTTAATGGTTTTGAAATATAAATTGTTTAACTGCATTTCATTCGTCAATTTGTCTCTTCTGTTAATGAAGTACTAGGTCCAACAACAAACGAAAAATGTAGCTACTGCTATGTCTCACACCCTGACATTGCAATAGCTGAACTGTTCACTTTCATCACATGTAACAAAACGTGACAAGTCATCGTAACGTAGCAACAAATGGTCTGCGAAGCGTCTCTAGCATTGTTAATGTGTGAATTGCTAAGACTTTCTCCAAACCTGAAGTCCCTTGGGGATTATGTATCACGAAATAAAACATACTACAATTTGTAAAAATGTTATTTATTATAATAACTAGAGTGGAAACTTAAAAAATTTTATGTGAGCGTACTGATGAGAATTTAAATTGGAAGAAAAGACATTTTGGAACACCGAAAACAACTTTGTCTAGTCACATTTGCATTTCGAATCACTGCAAATGTTGGGGAGAGAAAAAACAGTAGGCTGACATATTTTGCGTATTTTTATTCAATAATGTCGGATGGAATACTGTTCTGGGGTAATTCAGCTTTAAGAAAGAAAGTGTTCACTTCCCAGAAACGTGCTGTAGGAATATTATGTGGTGCTAACCCATCATCATCTTGTAGACTGAAACGACCCCCTAGAAAAATTACACATGACTGTGCTTAAACTGACACACAATATTTTTAGCGCAACGCAGTCTGACTTTCAAAGATCCCTACAAAAGAATGGCCCTGACTAACATTTACCTATACGTTTCACAAATCACTTACCTCACAAAAATCTTCGTTACTCGAATTACTGCAATACAGCGAGCGCCACTAATGCCAGCTAACTAAAAGATTCAAACTACTGAAGGCACTAACTACTGATAGGCATAGTTAGCAAATGAAAGATTTTAATAGAGAACAAACAATGTATTTACCTTAATAGTCATAATATATATAGCAGTTCATGACATCCAGTCTTACAAATTTCAAAACTCCGCCATCTCTCTCCCCACATCCACCACTGCTGGCGGCTCACCCCCAACTGCACAACGCTACGCGCTGCTAACATCCATCTGCCCAACACTACAATGGCAGACAACAATGCAAACCAGCCACAGACTGCACACAGCACAGCCAGTGATTTTTATACAGAGGTGGTGTTACCAATAAGAAAACCTAAACAGCCTACTTACAAGACATCTGTTTAAGGTGTTGGACATTTTGACTACAGACTCACAGTACACTCATTCCATCATAAGTTTCTCGCAAATAAAATGCTGCATATCAAAAGGAAGAGCGATGTACATATTTTCAGTACCAGAAGAAAAAATGACATTCATTACTCTACATCAAGGACGTCTTTAGCACATAAAAGGGTGTACAAGGATGCCACTGAAATGTTTGATCACGTATTCAACGACATAAAATGTCTGAGAGATGACAAAGATAAAGTGGAAAATAAACTGAAAAACATTCGCTTTGACAACTCCTATTTTTTATAAAGTGGTGGGTAGGAACTGCTAATTCACAACTGTGTTAACCAAAAACTTGTTAATGGTCAACATGAAGCAACATCTACATATGAATGGGTAATGTGAAGGTAAAGAGATACATTCCACATCATTAAGATTGAACATACAAATGAACTATATATTTTCATACACTTTTTTCAATATTAAAATCCATTTATGTACTTTGTAAGCTGTAGAAAGTAAATCAGTTTCGTTAAAACATTGTCACTCTTTTTTCCTACATCAAGTTTATTCGTCACTCTGCAGTATTTTCCAAATGACTGTTTTTATATGCTTTAAATTCAGCTAGCATTCTTTTAAACCATTAGAGCAATAATGAACTTTACACCGCCTTTAAAGTACCCTATTATGGAATTTTTATTTATTGGAGCTATACTAGCAAACTTAGGTGTAACACATGCACATGCACATGTACAACTCATTTTCCTCCTCGTGAATTTAACGTTCCAGCACATCACTAAAGAGCACTTTAGTATGTCCTGACTCCTTGCGATCGAATAAGTCTGTCCATGGCGATCTATATTGCAATGTACAAGTTACCCAAGTCCATGGCACTTGGATGCTTTAAATGTATGGACTGTGCTGGTTGTTCAGATGTTAATTTCAATGTACTACTCGCAGATATGTCGATGATGGATGCACTGATGCCCCCAAAAGTGCTGATGTCTCAAGGGAGAGGGCTTTAGTCGGTTGTCCTACAATTCTAGACGTATTTCAGCTTGCTGCGCAGTTGGTCCCACTTCATGTTAGTGAACTGCCCTGTCGTAGCCTCACAGACATTCGCTCTTCTATTATAACTTCAAAGACTATAACAGGTGCTTAAGTGACATTAACATATTTATATCCATTGGCAGTCAACTAATAAGTGGCGGTGAACAACGACTTAGCTGAGGTTCAACAAGTGATGCCGGGTATAGTAGAAACTCAAAGTCTGGAAACAGTTCTTCATGTTGACTTGATTTCCAGTCCATGTCTGGTGCTGCAACAAGGAGCACATCTGCATGCTGACTTGATTCCAAGCGCTGGTCAAATGTATTAGGGATTACATTATCTACATCAAGAGGCTGTTCTGCTGGTGGAGAAATAAATGAAAACTTTGAAAACACGTACATAGGATGAATAACAATAAACATAGAGGGAGAAAGGAATTGTTAATACAGTCAGTGATATGAGCCAGTTTTTTTCTGGCTGGAGGTAATAGATCTCAAATCACTTTTCACTATGGTGTACAGAGCGTTGGTACTGAGTCAAACTGATGGCTAGTAAGCTTGGACAATTTAGATGAGTGGTGAGGAGTGCAGCACTACGGAAATTGGAACAGTTATTCTGGACAGGCAATGTTGCGTCTCTATCTTGGATTGTCATCTAGGATTCTGATATCACCATCACCTCCTGGATCGCCATCTTGGGTTGTTACACCATAGGGCAATACTAAGATCCATCACTTGGATTAAAGTCTTGAATTTAAAACTTAGTGGCCACCTTGCATTTTTACAAGTGTCCATTTTGGATTATACTTAACACAAGTGATCTACCTCCTCTGTAATGTCATCTAAAAAAACAAAGGATTCGACAATGTGGAAGTTAGGAGGTCTTTGGTAACAGCATCGAACACTTGCATCTATTAACACCCCCACATCGTCACGATCGGTATAAGTGATGCAAAAGCGGATCTCTTGTCTGCCGTACAGCTCTGGTACAACTCTGCAGCTTTCATGCATTCAGCAGATTTTGCTCTAACATAGTGGTGTCATGGGTAATTATTTATAATTTTTGCAGTAACCTGAGCATTTTGTTACAATTTTTGCTGAAACATGTTGGTGTATGGAGTGAAGTGTCATGTAGTCTCCATGTTGTGATAACATAAGTTAACATTATCACTCTACTACGTTAATTATTTCATCACACAATGTAAGTCACATACATTTTAAATGATTACTGTTCAATGCATGAAATGTTCAGTTTACCATCCTTTCGCAAAAATCGAATAGTTTTTGAATTTAGGAATTTTCCATTGAAACCTTCATAAAACACAATCGTACAAACTTGAATAACAAAGTTCAACGATTGTCAGAAATATTTCATAGTCTAACTACAGTCGAAAATATTTCATTGTTCCACAGCCTAGCATACTTGCAGAATTCCCCCTCCCCCTCCCACTCCCTCAAGTCCACATGTGTGATCATTTCACTTATCATCTCTTTCACCTGTTATTGTGACCATTTACAGCCTTGGCTGGCAAAAGACTTACCACACAAGTGTCATAATTGTCTGTGGTTTAAGGTTGAACTCACGCCAGAAAGATGTGAGGAGGACTGGCGTTTACGTATTATGAAATTTTTTTGACATAATTACTTTATCATGGCACAACCATAACCGGTTTCGTTCTACAATGGATATGTTCAGATGATGTGTTATACCAATGGGTGGCATCTGTTGAACATTTGTTCATGTGTTGTAATGTTTGGACATTTTTTCACCAAATGTTGCCCATTGGTATGATCCACATAATCTGAAGATGGTAATTTAGGCCAAAACAGGTTATGACTGTGTCATAAATAGAGAATAAAAAAAGAGAATAAAAAAAACTTTATAACAAGTCAATCAGTATCTCCTCAAACAGAATACGTTTTTTTCCAAAATTTATGTCATAGCCATCAATTTCATGCGATCTGGATCCATTTGAGATGCTACTGGACAACAGCTCTGCACTCGCAATTTAGGGGAACTGTGTAAACATGTAATGCCAGGTATCTCTGGAGACCAGGAAGAATCTGCTGTAGCACTGCTTCACCTTCATGCTCGATCTGCCGAAAGCCCTAAGCAACCATGTGGAATGCACTGTGAGTGATAATAGCAGACTGTCCCGATCAGGACTATCCGGAACCCTAGCTACCAAGACACTTTATATACAAACACCCTAACTGAAGACACCCCACTTGCAATTGTCAGCTACGGCTTAGAAGTCCTGTGGGAAGATTCTGTGTCTGTGTCATGCTTGTATAAGTGCACCTATTTGGCCATTGCTACTGACACAGGTGTTCATGGGAAATGATTTAGAAACCTCTTGGAAACGTCTGATGTCTATGTCTGCCAATTAATGATTGCACCTCCTCTGCAACATTTCCAAATGCGTATCATGTGCTGCAGTTTATTTAGTTTATTTAGTACATAGCAAGACAAGACTTTCACCAATTAAAACTGGAAGTCTGCCACGTCTATAACTGTTTGCAGTAGTTGTGAATACAAGACTTCCACACTGTTCCTGACAAGCTGCATACTGTGATCTTAGAAATACGACACTGTAGAGCGATTTAGCGATTGTTTTAGTTTGGCCTGCTGGAAAGCCATTGTTCGCAGTCAAGTGACTGAAATCGCGAACAGCACATTTCCGTCTCAATGCTTCCACGTCCTAAGCAAGAGAGTCCCACCGATCTACTCTAGTGAGGTCTAACGAATGTAATACCTACGTTCATTTTCCTTCTGGTGACACTGAACTTCATGGTACACAGGTCCTCTTGACGTTCATCAGAAGACGCTACCATTCTCTAGACTTTCAACCAAGGAATTGATAACTGACTTCCCAAAATACAGCACTTATCTGAATATACTACACATTACAGGATGGACTCTAAGTTTTGTGCCAAATTCGTGGCGTGCTAATCTCATTAGCCATGACATACTGCAACAACATTCTCGCATCGTCATGTCCGGGCAGAGAGATGCAATTTAGATATTGTGTGCTTGTCAAACTGTCCTGTAAGTTTCACATGTACGTCTTTCATGTAACCTCGTCAAAAACATACAGTGCTAGCAAATATAAGTCCCACACGTCATCGATCAATTATGACCACGAAAACCTTTTCCAGTTACCATCTGCTGATTTAAAATTGAGTAAATAACTACTTTTGCCTCTTTGACTTACAAGTTAACCGGAAGGTGAGCAGGTTTGGCACAAAATTCACTGATTTAGACATAAAATTCATTGATCTGGTTACGCTGTCAGTTGATTTAAGTACAAATTGACTGATTTCGATGCATAATTCAATCTTTTGCTGTATGTATGCACTATGCTGTGTATATTAAACATTGTTAGCGAATAGAAGTGTGACTCCCACCAATCGATTGCGGCCACGAAAACTTTTCTTAAATCAGTAGCACTGAACTTCTGCCACGATGCCACATTGTGGGTTACTGAACGTTTTAAACTCTGGTTAATTTTTAATTTCCTGCTACTTTTGAACATTGGCTAAAGCATAGGTGAGCTTTTTTACATTTTCACACTTTCTCGTCATGTTAACGTAGGTCACACGGGCTGCGACTACAGCGCCATCACAAATAACATACTAATGCTCCAAAATGAAACTGCAAATCAGGCTATTGGAATTACACACTATTTTTAACTTAGAGCAGGTGTGGTCTGTGTTAGCGTGGGAGCCTGGAGTCTGCATATCATTTCACAGTTGAGCAGTAGGAATTGTGGTCTCCTGCAAACGCATGACCTCCTGCCCACCTGGTGCACCAAACTGCAGCGCAAGCATGAGGGAAGAGTTTGAAGAAAGACAGAGCCTGCTGTAAATGTTTCAGCATAAGAAGTAGATTTTCTTATTTTCCACCATTTTACATTTAGGACAGGATCCTAAGCACAGAACAAGCAATTCAGACAACCATTCAGACTGTACCAGCATCCACGAAGGCCATCCTGATTTAGGTTTTCCGTGATTTCCCTAAATTGCTCAAAGGCAATGCCTGGATGGTTCCTTTGAAAGGGCACGGCCGACTTCCTTCCCCATCCATCCCTAATCCGATGAGACCGATGACCTCGCTGTCTGGCCTCCTCGCCCAAACAAACGACCAATTTTGAGTAACATTTGTGCTCCGACATATCGTGTAGCAAAGCACCTTGCTACTCTATTGATCCCTATAGTAGGTTGGTGTGAGCAAATAAAGAAATCGGCGAATTCCTTACGTCGATTAGAGAGAATATGTTTGAATGACTCTGATATTCTAGTAAGTTTTGATGTTGTCTCTGTCTTCACTCGTTTTCCTCTGTCTGATTCGTTACGATGTATTGAGGTTAGGTTTGGTGCTGAATTAAAGAATCTATTCTGACCTGTGGTGTCTTCCACTTACTTTCTATTCAAAGCCTGTTGACACATATTGTTGCCAATTTGTTTATGGAAGATTTCGAGGAACGTGCCTCGGAATGGCGGCTGTGAAATCTGCGTGTCTTTTTTCAGATATGTAGACGATATTTTTGCAGTTTGGCCTCATAGCAATGAGAATTTGAAGGACCTTTTAGAAACCGTGTATTCAATCCATCTCAATATTTGTCTCACGACGGAGGCAAAAACAGTTGAATATCTTCCCTTCCTTGCTGTGTTGGTCAGGACGAAGGTGGATGGTACATTGGTACATGCCGATCACAGGAAACCTACTCACTCTGACTTGTATCTGCAGGCTGACGGTTGTCACCGTCTGGCTCAACGTGATGGGTACTTCGTACGTTGGTGCAGGGGGGTCAATATCCTGGGAGTTTGTCAGCTGAGTTAGCCTATCTCAAGATCACCGTTCGTCAAAATGGTTACAGTGAAAGATAAATCCGACGTGCGTTGCGTTGTCGACCAACTGAGCACCGGGTGATAACGCCGAGGTGGCACCAAAGTCGACGGATGTGAAGTGTGTTTTTCGACCACCATTGAAGATCAGGGCTGTTGTATGTTCCGTAAAGGATGATCTTGGTTTCCTTAAGCGGGTCTCTACCGTATTCCTTGCAGTTGTGGCATGCCATATATTGGTAAGACTATCAGGACTGTGGAAGACCGGTATACTGAACATAAGCGGCGCACACTCTTACAACAGCTGAGCGAATCAGCCATTGTAGAACATTGTCTTGACGACGGTCATCCTGTGGAATATAACAACAAGGAGATTCTCGCATCACTTCCGGCTACTGTAGCAGTGTTGTTAATGAAGTTGTTAAAAACGTAATTAACAATTAACCTTATAAATAGGGAGAGTGATTTTTGTTTAAATTCTGCATGGAATCCTGCACTCTTCTTTGTCAAAAAACAGACGGACAAAGTTTATGGTATTTCTCTCGTTGATTATTAATTTCACAGTCAACTTCTGACGGTCATCTGTGGTTTATAACTGCACAAGTGTTTGCAGTATGTATGTGTTAACTTTTACGGAGTTTCTTGGGGAACAGAGATTTTAAATTCGCTTGCACAGCGCTTGCTTACTGCAGTTTTGACTAGAAAATGGCAGGATGTGCTTCTGTCGAAATATCGGCGGTTGTCGACGGCATCACGCCTTTAACTTGTTTGAATATTGTGGAAGGATGTAATCCCCGTCTACGACCTGTTACTAGGCTAAGTTTAATCTGTTAACAGCTATTTGTTGAATGGTTAATAGATGTGATCTCAGCTGCTGGTTGCTCATACTTTTTCGTAGATATCCGCTGAGGTGGAATTCATTCAGAACATTCTTTGTAAGTACAGCGATTGTTAGAAACCTTTCGGCACGTTATCATTGGCGTATCTGTAGAACAGGTGGGGCGACATTTAGCTGCAGCGTTAGGGGAGGAAGGCTGAGGTAGCATGACGCAGCAGAACCTCGCGTGATGCGGCCGCTGGGGTTGTCCCGTTACGGAGCTAGAGAGCAGCGGTTAAAATAGCCACGCGATGCAGGACGCCGATCACGAGATGTTTAGCTGACTCATGTATATTAAAACAAAATTAATGGACACTACATCGTTGTTGTACATACTTAATTATTAATCGGTTTTCGATTTTAGGAATTAAATTGTCATTTTGAGCATCACTTTAGGATACTGCAGAGATAATTGCAGGACTTTTTCTTCTTTTTTTTTAATGTTATGTGAGCGACAACTTTTTTAAAAAATCTATTATGTTGCTCCTAGGTTGATACTAGCCGTCTACGGTGACCACACATCCTCCCGACTGTATTTACGACATATCTGACTAGGAGTGGTTTATGTGGCTGAGCTCTGGGATCGGAAAATGAAAACTTGCGCGGGGAGTGTGGCGGCCGCAGCGCCGGGAAGCGGAACTTGTTGCTGGCTGTCTGAATGTCGTCCGGCGCGGCGAATATTGGCAGTCTGTTTTCCTGTAGAGCCTGTGCAAAGAGCAGGTTAGCTCCGCACGCCTCATGGTGGTGGATATTTAGAACACGAGCACACTATGGATGAAAATATACTGCACGTGAAATACCCCGCTGGACAGGAAATCCGGCGCCGTTATTCCATCTGGATTGAGCAGTGTTATTCGGATACAGCGCACGGGTGTTCACGTCCCCACGATTTCTGTTCTTCGTTCACCTACAGTGCAGTGTTTTGTGCTATCATATGACACAATTTCCGCGGGTGCACACTGGTTCTATAGCCTCAGTCAGAAGGTAGAATGTGCTTATTTGGGTTAATATGATTCTGGTTTGATACCGTCTCTGTAACGGCGATGTTGCATTTTGACATTGGTGTACGATGTGCTGACTGATTTGGTTCTGAGACTCGTTATTTGTTCTTGGAAGTGTCTGTGCCAGTATATTGTGTGCTGTTTGTGTCTAACACTGGTCTGTTTCAGGTGCGCTCAGAGATGTTATATTCAGTATTTTGAACGGAGCGCTGAAGCTGATGCAAAGGACGGGATGCAGATGTGCGCAGCCATGGATACAAAGCGACTGACAGATAAGGGAAGGAACCGTTTCTTATAGCCTACGATATTTGATAAGGTTAGGTTAGGTTGGTTCGGTTAGGTTAGGAGGCATTGGTTGTAGCCTCCCTGGTACAAATTGCCTGTTGACCATTGTCTGAATACCTGTCAGCCTAAAATTGCATGTCACGATTCATTTCTTTACACGTGGTCCTGCTTTGGTTAAAAGTAACAATTTCCACATTTGCTTTCAAGAAAAGGATGAAAGTTTTCTAGATATCAAGTATTGTCTGTTTTTTTTATTTTTTTTATTTTTTATCTATGTGATTGCGTAGAGAGAGAGAGAGAGAGATAATGCTTACAGTTAGGTTATTTATTTTTTAAATTTGGTGAAGCTGCTGACAGACCCATTGTTTAGACTTTGCACTGAAGAACATTTGAGGCTTTTCAAGGTAAAACAATGGTGCGAAGTAGTTTGTCTTGGTTTTTGATTAAGTGACTTCTCACCTTTTTTTTTAAAACTTAATCTCAGTAGCCAATCTTGTATTTATTGTTTAAGGTATTTTCAAGTTTGGTACATATCTCTTACCTCAGTCTAAAGCGTGAGATAAGGGTCGCACGTTATTCAACTTTAAATTATTTTTTCTATTTTGCTGACTTGTAATTATGGGTCATTGTTTTCCGTAAAATTATTGTTTTCTGCTTGTTTTTTATCTGTGTGATACTGCTTCGAAACGTGTTGTTGTGTGAAATGATGTGTAATAAAAGTGAACTGTATAAATGTCACTGAACTCAATCGCTCCACCCTTTGTCTGACCTGTGGGTCCTGTAATACACTCCAACTTTCACATTAAAATTTGAATTATAAGATAAACACACTTTTGGACATTAAAGTTGCTACGCCAAGAAGTATAACAGATAACTAAATTTTACTTATTGCGAGCACACAGTAAAGTAGGAGGAATACAGCAGCAAATTCGTCGGTGCCACCTCTGGTAGCAACAACGGCTGTAAACAGGCTGAAGGAGAGGAGAGCTGAGCCTGAATGGCACATTTGACTACGTCATTTTATGCTGCTTCTACAATATTATCTGGTGCGTGATGGAGTGCCGCTCATTCCACAATCCATGCCCAGATATTTTGATTGGATGAGAGATCTAGAGAACGTTCTGACCAAGGTAACAGTCAAATGTCCTCTGTTACGAGCTAGTCCAGGACAATGGGAGCTCAAAAATGGTTCAAATGGCTCTGAGCACTATGGGACTCAACTGCTGAGGTCATTAGTCCCCTAGAACTTAGAACTAGTTAAACCTAACTAACCTAAGGACATCACACACTTCCATGCCCGAGGCAGGATTCGAACCTGCGACCGTAGCGGTCTCGCGGTTCCAGACTGCAGCGCCAGAACCGCGCGGCCACTTCGGCCGGCGACAATGGGAGCAATATTCTGTTTACCAAGTCTTTTGAAAGACAATGTCAAGGAGATACCTAAGGTTGAACGCAGCCACTGACCTGAAGACGCCATAAGTGTAATGCCTGCTATCCGAATTATCGGCTACACAATCTAGGGGTCATCGTGTGGCGTATCCAAGGACACCCCATATCAAGACGGCAGGTTTTGGGCCGACGTGTCACTGATGAATGTAATCTGACAATGTCCCTTCTATTTGGAACTTACACACACGGATGCGCCATCATGATTCGTCCAGGAATCGCCTGGAAAGAGCACACGACTGCCAGTGTCGTTGTGCGCCTAACTGTCGGCGCACCTGTTTCTGCTGCCGCATCGAGATTGCACGCAAACCCATATCCTAACTGAAGGTGCGAGCTGCGACAGAACTGTGAGCCTGCCGACAGAACTGTGAGCCTGCCCTCTCGTGTGGGGCCGCTGATATCCTTCACGACACTGATTATGATTGTCCTGAACCAAAAAAATGGTTCAAATGGCTCTGAGCACTATGGGACTTAACATCTGAGGTCATCAGTTCCCTAGACTTAGGATTACTTAAACCTAACTAACCTAAGGGCAGCACACACATCCATGCCCGAGGCAGGATTCGAACCTGAGACCGTAGCACCAGCGCGGTTTCGGACTAGAACCGTTCGGCCACAGTGGCCGGCTCTTCTAAACCCGTAGATAACATACTTTCATGGTTGGAATGGAGTGCCGACCCACGCGCAGAAGAGCTTGAATATCAATTAAGGATAAACAGGAGGGTCGATAGGCCGGGATAATACGCCGTCGATTTCCATTTATGATGGTAAACGTTTCTTGTTCTTACAGGAGAAATGGCGCCATCTTCTCATAGCCCGCATCTCGTGGTCGTGCGGTAGCGTTCTCGCTTCCCACGCCCGGGTTCCCGGGTTCGATTCCCGGCGGGGTCAGGGATTTTCTCTGCCTCGTGATGGCTGGGTGTTGTGTGCTGTCCTTAGGTTAGTTAGGTTTAAGTAGTTCTAAGTTCTAGGGGACTGATGACCATAGCTGTTAAGTCCCATAGTGCTCAGAGCCATTTGAACCATCTTCTCATATACCGCTACGTATTCTTTCTTTATACAGGGCGAGACAACTAGGAAAGGCCATCCCAGATATATCCAGAATGAATAAATATATCGAGATGCTGTTTTCACCAAGTTACAGCAGACAATTTGCCGAATTTCCTGACGTTTGCATGTAACTTTTATCCTTTGTAATCGTGAAATGACGACACCGACTTTGTTTTTACTAATGGAACTATGTTTTTTTTTTCTTCTGCGGCGTTTGAAAGAACAGTCTAAGAGAACTTCAGCAACGTAAATTGTATGGGACTAGTTCAGATGGTATCAGGATAACAGCGCCACAAACAACTGGCCGCCGTCAGAGAAGAGGTCAACAAACGCCTGACCTATTATACCAAATGTAAACAAACACGTAACACAGGTATAGCCAGTGCGTTTACCTGCTCTTCAAGCCCACAGGTCTTTGTTCTGCTGTTGTAGCAATCAGAAAACTTGCTCGAAAAGCTATTGAGAAATTCACAACGTATAAGACAGCTGAAGAAGTGAATATTGTGTATGGCGAATGTCGCCAAAATACATTCAGGTGACGGAAGTTATGCCATAGCGATAAGAAAATACGTATACAGACGGTGGTAGACTCGACTATACCAGGTATAAAAGGGAAACTAATTGGCAGAGCTGTCATTTCTTCTCAGGTATTTCATGTGGGAATTTATCAGAAGTGATTATGGCCGCACGAGGGGATTAACAGACTGTGAACGCAGAATGGAGCTACGCGCACGGGATATTCCAGTCCGCAAATCGTTAGGGAATTCATTATTCCGAGATCCACGGTTTCAATTGCGTGCCGAGTAACCGAATTTCAAGCATTACCTCTCAGCGCAGACAAAGCAGTGGCCGACGGCCTTCACTTAACGACCGAGAGCAGCGGCGTTTGCGTTCAGTTGTCAATGCTAACAGACAAGCATCACTGCTCGAAATAACTGCGGAAATCAAAGTGGGACGCACGACAAATGCAGCATTCGAGTGCCTTTGCTAACAGAACGACATCGCCTGTAGCGCCTCTCTTGGGCTCGTGATCATATCGGTTGGACCCTACATGACTGGAAAACCCTGATCTGATCAGATGAGTCCCGATTTCAGCTGTCAAGAGCTGATGACAGGGTTCGAGTGTGGAGCAAACCCCATGAAGCTGTAGACTCAGGTTGTCAACAACCCACTGTGCAAGCTCTTTCTGGTTTCATAATGGTGTGGGATGTGTTTAAACGGAATGGACTGGGTCCTCTGGTCCAGTTCAACTGACCATTGACTGGAAATGGTATTGTTCGGCTACTTGGAGGCCATTTGCAGCCATTTATGGACATCATGTTCCCAAACAACGATGGAATTTTTATGGAAGATAGTGGGCCATGTCACCAGGCCACAACTGTTCGCGATTGGTTAGAAGAACATTCTGGACAATTCGAGCTCCCGACACGAATGCCATCGGTCATTTATGGGACACAGTCGAGAGGTCAGTTTGTGCACAAAATTCTTCACTGGCAACAGTTTTGCAACTATGGATGGGTATAGAGGCAGCACGGCTCCATTTTGCCGTAAGGGACTTCCAACGACTTGATGAGTCCCGCCACGTCGAGTTGTGTAAGTAGGCTGTTTAGGTTTTTATATTGGTAACGCCACGTAGCGCTCTGTATGAAAATTACTGGCTGTGCTGTGTGCAGTCTGTGGCTGGTTAGCATTGTTGTAATATTCGCTATTGTAGTGTTGGGCAGTTGGATGTGAACAGCGCGTAGCGTTGCGCAGTTGGAGGTGAGCCGCCAGCAGTGGTGGATGTGGGGAGAGAGATGGCGGAGTTTTGAGAGCGGATGATCTGGACGTGTGTCCATCAGAGACAGTAAATTTGTAAGACTGGATGTCATGAACTGATTTTATATATATATATATATATATATATATATATATATATATATATATATGGAATAATTAAAAATAAATGAAGTATTGGAAATTTTTTTAATTATATACAGATGAAAGCCACACTTAAATACTACTTTTCTACATAGTTGCCATTTAAACTAAGGCACTTATCGTAGCGATGGACGAGCTTGGAAATTCCTTCATCGTAAAATTCGGCCGCCTGCGCCTTCAACCACGTAATGACTGTCTTTTGGGACAGAAAAGGTGTGATTTTTGTGGATTTCCTGGAAAGAGGCACTACAATAAACTCTCAAATGTATTGCCAAACTCTGCACAACCTCAGAAGAGCAATATATATATATATATATATATATATATATATATATATATATATATATATATATATACGGGGGCTATCCACAAAGTACATTACGTTTTGGAATTAAAAATAAATAAGTATTGGAAATTTTTTTAATTATATACAGATGAAAGTCACACTTAAATACTACTTTTCTACATAGTTGCCATTTAAACTAAGGCATTTATCGTAGCGATGGACGAGCTTGGAAATTCCTTCATCGTAAAATTCGGCCGCCTGCGCCTTCAACCACGTAATAACTGTCTTTTGGGACAGAAAAAGTGTGATTTTTGTGGATTTCCTGGAAAGAGGCACTACAATAAACTCTCAAATGTATTGCCAAACTCTGCACAACCTCAGAAGAGCAATACAAAACAAGCGCAGGGGAAAGTTGGGCTCAAAGATCTTGCTGATTCACGACAACGCCCGGGCCCAGACGGCAAATGCCACTCGTGAAGTTCTCGAATCTTTTACGTGGGAGTTGTTTCCTCATCCACCGTACAGTCCCGACCTGGCACCGAGCGACTTCCACTTATTCCCAGCAATGAAGAAGTGGTTGGCTATGCAGCGTTTTGATGACGACGCACAGCTTCAAGAAGAGGTAACCACGTGGTTGAAGGCGCAGGCGGCAGAATTTTACGACGAAGGAATTTCCAAGCTCGTCCATCGCTACGATAAGTGCCTTAATTTAAATGGCAACTATGTAGAAAAGTAGTATTTAAGTGTGGCTTTCATCTGTACATAATAAAAAAATTTCCAATACTTTATTTATTTTTAATTCCAAAACGTAATGTACTTTGTGAATAGCCCTCATATATATATATATATATATATATATATATATATATATAATGACTTTTGAACACTATTAAGGTAAATACATTGTTTGTTCTTTATCAAAATCTTTCATTTGCTAACTATGCCTATCAGTAGTTAGTGACTTCAGTAGTTAGAATCTTTTATTTCGCTGGCAGTAGTGGCGCTCGCTGTATTGCAGTAGTTCCAGTAACGAAGATTTTTGTAAGTGATTTGTGAAACGTACAGGTTAATGTTAGTCAGGGCCATTCTCTTGTAGGGATTATTGAAAGTCAGATTGCGTTGCGCTAAAAATATTGGCTGTCAGTTTAGTGTTGATCAGATCAGGTAAAGAGCGAAATGTCTGAGTACGTTCAGTTCTGCTCAGCTGTTTGAAAATCAAATAATGTAAGAGGTTTATCAGCACAGTAATTCATTAATTTTTCTAACGGGACGTTTCAGTTGTTACAGTGCGCAGGGCTTAAGTAGACCCGACGCGATATTAAGAGTTATCCCAAGAGCATTAGAAGTACGAGAGGAATTATCCAAACGATTTTTTTTACGAACATTACATTCCATCACGTTTCATCCATTTCGCATTTGCTGGCCGGAGTGGCCGAGCGGTTCTAGGTGCTACAGTATAGAACCGCGCGATCGCTACGGTCGCAGGTTCGAATCCTGCCTCGGCCATGGATGTGTGTGATGTCCTTAGGTTAGTTAGGTTAAAGTAGTTCTAAGATCTAGGGGAATGATGACCTCAGAAGTTAAGTCCCATATTGCTCAGAGCCATTTGAACCATTTTTGAACCATTTCGCATTTCTATAATTTTATCTGCGCTGAACAATAAAACAAGAGGTGTATTAGGGAATACAGACGACTCCAGAAGGCATGAAGTGCCTTGTAACACGGACCTGTGCTGCCGTTAACTGCAGGTGAAACTCAACGTGCAGTATTGTTTCCCAAAATCACTTAATAGCGTGCAGCAGTGCTCCAGTTTTTAGCAAATGGTGTGACACCTGTGATAATAAACACACGATCCGTTAAATGTTTCCTTACATTTGGTATAATATGGTAGATGTTTGTGGAACCTCTTCTCCTGACTGGGGGATAATTTTAACAGCGCTGTTTTCCTGATACCATCTGAACAAGTTCCAAAATGTTATGTTTCTGAACTTATCTCAGAAGCTTCTTTCAAATGCTGCAGAAAAGGAGTACGTATTTCCATTATAAAAAGAGGTCGGTGTTGTAAATTTGCGGCTATAAACGATAAAAATTACTTGCGAGCGCCAGTAAGTTCGGCATACTGCCCGTCGTAACTTGGCGGAAACCGCAACTCGATACATTTATTTATCCAGCATGCATTTGGGTGGCTTGCTTTAGATACCTAGCCATGTTTTCAGAATGTGAATGGCTTTACTCTTACCTAAGTTGTGCGGCTGCACTGAAACACTGATCAATGTATTATTTAATCTTGTAGTAGGTGTGGTGTCACCGCCAGACACCACACTTGCTAGGTGGTAGCCTTTTAAATCGGCCGCGGTCCGCTAGTATACAACGGACCCGCGTGTCGCCACTGTCAGTAATTGCAAACCGAGCGCCGCCACACGGCAGGTCTAGAGAGACTTACTAGCACTCGCCCCAGTTGTACAGCCGACGTTGCTAGGAAAGGTTCACTAAGAATTACGCTCTCATTTGCCGAGACGATAGTTAGCACAGCCTTCAGCTAAGTCAATTGCTACGACCTAGCAAGGCGCCATTTCTCCTTTGCTATGTATCTAATGAAGCATGTACAGTAACAAGACCAATGTTCACCAATTATGGATTAAAGTTAAGTATTCCAGAAGCTACATACTTTTCTTTATAGCATTCATTACGTATCCTGTTTCAGACCTCACGCCAGCCTGCGTGAGTTTATAGCGTGCATTTCGGCTTCGTCAAACAACACGGTGTTGGCACTTCTGCCGACACTTCAGTAGGTACATATCGTGCCCATTTGACATTTGTTGCTTGCATTCATCAAGGCGTTGCAATTGTAATGGCCATCAGTGCAGATTCAGTTAGTTAAATGTTTCAAAATGTGTATAATTATCGGTTTTACTAATTTTAAAGCGAGAGATTAAGCGTCAGTTTGCGGAATTTCATCAACTTCCATAGTCGTTTACCAGGTCAAGTAATGGAAAGGAAATATGATTGAGGGTTAAAGGCCTGTCGACGGCTACGGAACTGGAGCACAGAGAACAAGTATGTGGGACGGAAGTGGCCGTGGCCGCTTCAACAGAGATGTTCCTGCCCTTGACCTTATTCGATTTAGTGACACTACGGAAAACCTGGAACCGGGATACGAGGGCTGCTCTTCATGAATGTAAATCTGCTGCTCTAGTAACGGACCACGTTAAGGTATTTGGTTGTGATTATGAGTCCACTTCCTGATTAACCACATGTGTTAAGTTCTTGCAGATTAACGTAACTTTGCAGCGACTGACTTATTATACTGTTACAGAGTTCATTAACATGTATAACTATAATTCAATAAAATGCCTTGATGCGGCAGTCACTGTTTTCGGTATTTAACTTCTGTCGTTGGCACTACGTGATTCTAAAGCACGTTATTACCGGCAGGCGTCTTTACGCTAAGTTATACAGGGTGTATCATAATTAAACCTACATCTACACGATTACTCTGTAATTCACAATCAAGTGCTTGGCAGAGGGTTCATCGAACCATCCTCAAGCTATTTCTCTACCGTTCCACTGTCGAACATGTAACGTCTAGTAGAAAAACAACATATTATGTAGGAATTAGAAAATTAGATGTATCATATTGTGTCATTGTATAAAATTATGTATTTTTTTTATTATTTATATTTGAGAATATCTGCGTCGGCGAATAATGAAAACGCCACAGACAATAAATGTTGAACAAAGATTAAAAAAGTATCTAGTATATAATACGTGATAAACATTAATTTCTTTGTCTTCTTAATCTGAGAGTCGTGCGAGTAAGATCTCCTGTATTGTAGTAGCGAACGCTAATGTAGCTTTCTTTTGTCGAGGCTAAGAGATGTACGCCATTACGTGTGAATTCATAAAGGTCTGTAATCATTGAGATATTTAAATGTTTTAATAGAGTTGTTTAAATGAAAACTTGCATTATTAATTGTTAAAGCTTGCTTGCCTATTATCCCATCCTGTTGAGACATTTTTCAGTTATATATAAATATTATCTGTGGTGCTGAGCTGCGCGACGAACGAAAGAGCCGCTGCCGCGGCGTATTCAAACTACTTCCAATATTATTTCTTTTAGCTTCCAGGCTTGCAGAGAAGATCAGCAGATTTTATGATGTGTTGCAGGTTGACGCGGGCTGTTGATAGTATATAATTCACAGTACAAATAAGTTAATGTACCTCCAAAATTTAATAAGAATCTTGCTGTGCTCTGTTCTGGTCTGGCAAACTTTACAGTGAAAACGTATTATTTTAATAAGAGTCTCATGTTCTTGTGCTAGTCGTGGTATTGAATGGTGTTTTAACGAGAAACAAAATCCACTGCAAACTTTTGTTGTTGAACGATCATACGAACTGTAACATCAGTGTTCATGACAAAGTAATTTCAATTTTCAATAGCTATAAAGTAGGGAAGATATATTGAGTTTTAGCATGAGTTACAGTTACGAAAAAACGTTCCTTTAAGTGTAGGCCAGATACAGAACAATAAGATCTCAATATATATATACACTCCTGGAAATTGAAATAAGAACACCGTGAATTCATTGTCCCAGGAAGGGGAAACTTTATTGACGCATTCCTGGGGTCAGATACATCACATGATCACACTGACAGAACCACAGGCACATAGACACAGGCAACAGAGCATGCACAATGTCGGCACTAGTACAGTGTATATCCACCTTTCGCAGCAATGCAGGCTGCTATTCTCCCATGGAGACGATCGTAGAGATGCTGGATGTAGTCCTGTGGAACGGCTTGCCATGCCATTTCCACCTGGCGCCTCAGTTGGACCAGCGTTCGTGCTGGACGTGCAGACCGCGTGAGACGACGCTTCATCCAGTCCCAAACATGCTCAATGGGGGACAGATCCGGAGATCTTGCTGGCCAGGGTAGTTGACTTACACCTTCTAGAGCGCGTTGGGTGGCACGGGATACATGCGGACGTGCATTGTCCTGTTGGAACAGCAAGTTCCCTTGCCGGTCTAGGAATGGTAGAACGATGGGTTCGATGACGGTTTGGATGTACCGTGCACTATTCAGTGTCCCCTCGACGATCACCAGTGGTGTACGGCCAGTGTAGGAGATCGCTCCCCACACCATGATGCCGGGTGTTGGCCCTGTGTGCCTCGGTCGTATGCAGTCCTGATTGTGGCGCTCACCTGCACGGCGCCAAACACGCATACGACCATCATTGGCACCAAGGCAGAAGCGACTCTCATCGCTGAAGACGACACGTCTCCATTCGTCCCTCCATTCACGCCTGTCGCGACACCACTGGAGGCGGGCTGCACGATGTTGGGGCGTGAGCGGAAGACGGCCTAACGGTGTGCGTGACCGTAGCCCAGCTTCATGGAGACGGTTGCGAATGGTCCTCGCCGATACCCCAGGAGCAACAGTGTCCCTAATTTGCTGGGAAGTGGCGGTGCGGTCCCCTACGGCACTGCGTAGGATCCTACGGTCTTGGCGTGCATCCGTGCGTCGCTGCGGTCCGGTCCCAGGTCGACGGGCACGTGCACCTTCCGCCGACCACTGGCGACAACATCGATGTACTGTGGAGACCTCACGCCCCACGTGTTGAGCAATTCGGCGGTACGTCCACCCGGCCTCCCGCATGCCCACTATACGCCCTCGCTCAAAGTCCGTCAACTGCACATACGGTTCACGTCCACGCTGTCGCGGCATGCTACCAGTGTTAAAGACTGCGATGGAGCTCCGTATGCCACGGCAAACTGGCTGACACTGACGGCGGCGGTGCACAAATGCTGCGCAGCTAGCGCCATTCGACGGCCAACACCGCGGTTCCTGGTGTGTCCGCTGTGCCGTGCGTGTGATCATTGCTTGTACAGCCCTCTCGCAGTGTCCGGAGCAGGTATGGTGGGTCTGACACACCGGTGTCAATGTGTTCTTTTTTCCATTTCCAGGAGTGTATATAATTTATTTTTTTTAAAGGTAATGACGATAAAGAATTTCAAAGCACAGCATTAATAAAAGTATTTCACGTAACTCTTTTCATACATGCGTTACTACGCGAGCAATAACAAAAACAAAACCAAAATAAATAAATAAAGAGCAATAATTTATACAATTCACGCGAGTTACGGGAAAAACAGCGCGTGGGAAAAACGAACACTCAAATTTTCTGGATGAGCTCTGATTTCCCTTATTTTATTGTAATCATAGTTTTTCCTTAAGCAGTTGGACGCCAACAAAATATTTTCGCATTCTGAGGGGGAAGTTGGTAACTGAAATTTGGTGAGGGAATCTTGCTGCAACGAAAAACGCATTTTCACAAGTCGCTTATCATATCTGTGGTACATACTCACCTACTTTGAGATATTACGAAACGAGCTGCCATTCGTTGAACCTTTTCGACGTTTTCCGTCACTCGTGTGTGCTGCGTATCCCATACAGCGCAGCAGTAGGCCCCTACTTCAGAAGAGGATGGACAATCGCGGTTAATCAATGCCTTTAGTAGACCTGTGCATTTTCTAAGTGTTCTGCCAACAAATCGCAGTCTTTGGTTCCCTTTCCCCACAACATTATCTATGTGACCGTTCCGGTTTAGCCGGCCGATGTGGCCAAGCGGTTCTAGGCGCTTCAGTCTGGAACCGCTCGACCGATACGGTCGCAGGTTCGAAGCCTGCCTTGGGCATGGATGTGTGTGATGTCCTTAGGTTAGTTAGGTTTAAGTAGTTCTAAGTTCTGGGGGACTGATGACTTCAGATGTTAAGTCCCATAGTGCTCAGAGCCATTTGAACCATTCCGGGTAAGTTATTAGTAATCGTAATCTTTGAGTGTATAGTTAGATTCACAGATTTTAGTTTTGTGTAATTTAATGAGTAACCGAAATTTAGCGGATTCCTTTTAGTACTCAAGTAGTATTCAGGGGCAACTGTCACTTTGCGCACCGTAATCTGTATCCTGTCCAATTCATTTTGCAATTGGTTTTGATCATCTGATGACTTTACTATACGGTAAATGACAGCATCGCCTGCAAACGATCTGAGAGGGCTACTCAGATTGCCTCCTAAATCATTATATTAACAGCGATAACTGACACGGGAGAAGCGAAATCGTTCCTGCAGAAAATGGTCCACTAACGCGTCAATTACGAGATAATAGCGAATGTCTGGTCAATAGCCACCACTGACTTCAGTATAAAATATTGTCCTGGTTATTGAAAGGTATCTGAAATGAGAACTTTTCGATTAAAGTGCCACATAATTATGAACGAATTTCCTTAACGGGAAATACAGTACTACTGGAGCACTACTGTCGAAGGCAGTGTTCTACGTTATGTCCTCGCATTTGGATGTAATTCTGCATACGTCCACGCAATAACCTAGGAATCGTTTCAAACACCCAGCATCAGCTAGTAAATCTTGAAGAGACTGTACAACTCGCTGGTCCAGTTCATCAACCTATATCAGCTGAAGTACTGTACGTCTCACATTTTAGATGACCCCAAAGAGAAAAATCCAGTGGATTGTGATCGGGCCCTGCTCGCCCTACCGTATTGAGCTTTTGGTGCGTTAGATGTCGGCTTACATTTGCCTCACGAAATGCCGTTGCTCCGTCATTGCATAGCACGTTGTCTAGTCACGGGCCGCGGTTGAATTCCGAGCCCGTTTGGATACGGTTGAATAGAAAATTTTAAATGTCAAACAGTTTTCTACTAACTCGGATAATATTTCATACTGGAATCAGTGGCTGCTTGTAAGCAGGTAAGCAGCCTTTCACATTTATCTCACAAATGGTACGTTTGCAGATCGACGTTAACTGCAAAGGTTTTGATTCTGTTATAGTACACATTATTGGTCATTGTTAACTACTATACACCGTTTACTCACGTGAAAGCTGTTTCTTTACTAAGCACCACAACTGGCAAGCAGAATGGAAGACGCAACTGTCCGGTGACAGAAACTAGAAGTAGATTATTGCTCTCAAAACTGTTAACTGGTGAAAAGAAAAAAAATAACCGGATGTAGAGTCCGTAGTTACGACATAATCACAAAAGATTTAATAGATACTATACGAGGTGTGGCTAGAAAAATCGGACTAGTACTGGTGAAACAATAAAACGAATGCAATAAGGCTGAAAGTCGCGTGGCCTGTCACGTGACTCTCGCTCCGCCTACTGCTCGAGTTTCATCTGCCTCCTGCACTCAGTCTGCCCGTGGCGTCTGTTTTAAGTAGTTGGCGTTTTGTCTGTGCGTCGGAAAATGTTGAGTGTACAGAAAGAACAGCGTGTTAACATCAAATTTTGTTTCAAACTAGGAAAGTCTGCAAGTGAAACGTTTGTAATGTTACAACAAGTGTACGGCGATGATTGTTTATCGCGAACACAAGTTCAAATGGTTCAAATGGCTCTGAGCACTATGGGACTCAACGGCTGTGGTTATAAGTCCCCTAGAACTTAGAACTACTTAAACCTAACTAACCTAAGGACAGCACACAACACCCAGCCATCACGAGGCAGAGAAAATCCCTGACCCCGCCGGGAATCGAACCCGGGAACCCGAACACAAGTGTTTGAGTGGTTTAAACGATTTAAAGATGGCCGCGAAGACACCAGTGATGAAACTCGCACTGGCAGACCATTGTCAGCAAAAACTGATGCAAACATTGAAAAAATCGGTGAACTTGTTCGACAAGATCGCCGTTTAACAATCTGCTCTGATTGTTAAACGGCGATCTTGTCGAACAAGTTTACCGATTTTTTCAATGTTTGCATCAGTTTTTGCTGACAGTGGTCTGCCAGTGCGAGTGTCATCACTGGTGTCTTCGCGGCCATCTTTAAATCGTTTAAACCACGCAAACACTTGTGTTCGCGATAAACAATCATCGCCGTACACTTGTTGTAACATTACAAACGTTTCACTTGCAGACTTTCCTAGTTTGAAACAAAATTTGATGTTAACACGCTGTTCTTTCTGTACACTCAACATTTTCCGACGCACAGACAAAACGTCAGCTACTTAAAACAGACGCCACGGGCAGACTGAGTGCAGGAGGCAGATGAAACTCGAGCAGTAGGCGGAGCGAGAGTCACGTGACAGCCCACGCGACTTTCAGCCTTATTGCATTCGTTTTATTGTTTCACCAGTACTAGTCCGGTTTTTTTCTAGCCACACCTCGTATGCTTTTGTACACAAAGAGTAGCACGTGTATTAACATGTACTGGCACGAAGACAGAAAGAATCAGAGATTTACATCTACATCTACGTACATACTCCCAAGTTACCGTGCAGTGGGTGGCGGAGGGTATTTCGTACCACCAGTAATCGTTTCCTTTTCTGGTCCACTCGCAAAGAGAGCGAGGGAAAAACGATTATCTACATGCTTTCGCATGAGATCTAATTTCTCGAATCTTATCTTCGTGGACCTTACGCGCAATGTATGTTGGCGGCAGTAGAATAGTTGGGCAGTCAGTTTCACGTGCCAGTTCTCTAAATTTCCTCAATAGTTCTCCTAGAAAAAAGCGTCGCCTTCCCTCTAGGGATTCTCATTTGAGTTCCAGAAGTGTCTGTGTAACAGCTGCATGTTATTCGAACCTACCGGTAACAAATCTAGCAACTCGCCTCTGAATTGCTTCGATGTCTTCCTTTAATTCGACCGGGTGCCGATCCCAAACACTCGAACAGAATTCAGGAATAGGTCTTACCAGCGACCTAAAAGCTGCCTCCTTTACAGATGAACCACACTCTCCTAAAATTCTCCCAATAAACCGGAGTCGACCATTTGTCTTCCCTACCACAGTCCTCACACGCGCCTTCCATTTCACATTGCTTTGCAACGTTGCGCCTGGATACTTAAACGAGGTGATTGTGACAAGCGGGACGCTACTAATACTGTACCCGAACATTACGGATTTGTTTCCCTGTTCATCTAGATTAAATTACATTTTTTTTCCAAATTTAGAGTTAGCTCTCTAGGAAATTTATTACATTCGAACACAGTATTATGTTCTATAATACCGCAGCAATCTGATGTTAAGGACACTGAACAGTAATTTTCCGGGTCTATTCTTTTACCCTTCTTATTATATAGTAGATTTTTTTTGCTGTGGTTTGAGACTTTGCACTGGACGAGAAATTCGTAATGTATACTGTAAGTAGACTGTTTATGTGTTTGTATGTTGGTAGCGATATGTAGCGCTTTGTATTAAATCTCTGACTTCGGTGTGCCCACTCTCTAAGAGTCTCTCTGTGGATGGTCAGACTTGATGTTGGGGGTGAATAGCCATCAGTGATGAAGGTTGGAAGTGAGTAGTTAGCATTGATGGAGGTTAGAGGTATGAAGTGTTAGCGAAAGCGGACGATCTGGACCTGTCCGACTTGGAGATTCAACATTATTGATGATTATATAATTTTTGGAACTGGATGTCACGGTCGATTATACACTCCTGGAAATTGAAATAAGAACACCGTCAATTCATTGTCCCAGGAAGGGGAAACTTTATTGACACATTCCTGGGGTCAGATACATCACATGATCACACTGACAGAACCACAGCCACATAGACACAGGCAACAGAGCATGCACAATGTCGGCACTAGTACAGTGTATATCCACCTTTCGCAGCAATGCAGGCTGCTATTCTCCCATGGAGACGATCGTAGAGATGCTGGATGTAGTCCTGTGGAACGGCTTGCCATGCCATTTCCACCTGGCGCCTCAGTTGGACCAGCGTTCGTGCTGGACGTGCAGACCGCGTGAGACGACGCTTCATCCAGTCCCAAACATGCTCAATGGGGGACAGATCCGGAGATCTTGCTGGCCAGGGTAGTTGACTTACACCTTCTAGAGCACGTTGGGTGGCACGGGATACATGCGGACGTGCATTGTCCTGTTGGAACAGCAAGTTCCCTTGCCGGTCTAGGAATGGTAGAACGATGGGTTCGATGACGCTTTGGATGTACCGTGCACTATTCAGTGTCCCCTCGACGATCACCAGTGGTGTACGGCCAGTGTAGGAGATCGCTCCCCACACCATGATGCCGGGTGTTGGCCCTGTGTGCCTCGGTCGTATGCAGTCCTGATTGTGGCGCTCACCTGCACGGCGCCAAACACGCATACGACCATCATTGGCACCAAGGCAGAAGCGACTCTCATCGCTGAAGACGACACGTCTCCATTCGTCCCTCCATTCACGCCTGTCGCGACACCACTGGAGGCGGGCTGCACGATGTTGGGGCGTGAGCGGAAGACGGCCTAACGGTGTGCGTGACCGTAGCCCAGCTTCATGGAGACGGTTGCGAATGGTCCTCGCCGATACCCCAGGAGCAACAGTGTCCCTAATTTGCTGGGAAGTGGCGGTGCGGTCCCCTACGGCACTGCGTAGGATCCTACGGTCTTGGCGTGCATCCGTGCGTCGCTGCGGTCCGGTCCCAGGTCGACGGGCACGTGCACCTTCCGCCGACCACTGGCGACAACATCGATGTACTGTGGAGACCTCACGCCCCACGTGTTGAGCAATTCGGCGGTACGTCCACCCGGCCTCCCGCATGCCCACTATACGCCCTCGCTCAAAGTCCGTCAACTGCACATACGGTTCACGTCCACGCTGTCGCGGCATGCTACCAGTGTTAAAGACTGCGATGGAGCTCCGTATGCCACGGCAAACTGGCTGACACTGACGGCGGCGGTGCACAAATGCTGCGCAGCTAGCGCCATTCGACGGCCAACACCGCGGTTCCTGGTGTGTCCGCTGTGCCGTGCGTGTGATCATTGCTTGTACAGCCCTCTCGCAGTGTCCGGAGCAGGTATGGTGGGTCTGACACACCGGTGTCAATGTGTTCTTTTTTCCATTTCCAGGAGTGTATAATGTTTGGATTGGTTGTCCCATTATTAGGGTAAATACATTGTTTTTCTGCAACAAAATCTTTCCTTTGCTAACCACATGCCTATCAGTAGTTAGAGTCTTCAATAGTTAGAATCTTTAATTTAGCTGGCAGTATTGGTGCTTGCGGCATTGCTGTAGTTCGGGTAATGAAGATTTTTCTGAGGTAAGTGACTTATGAAATGTATAGATTATTGTCACGATTTCTAGTAATTCAGGGCCATTCTTTTGAGTTAATTTTAAAGCGGAAAGGTCGGGGAAGAAGGCCAACGTTCACTCTGTTTGCTTGCCAGGGGTCTCATCCGAGATGTGGAGGAGGCCCTGCCGGCGGCGATAGAGAGCTCTGGGTGCACCCGACTGCAAATTGTTGCTCATGTCGGCACCAATGACTCCTGTCGTCTGGGATCAGAGGTCATCCTCGGTTCGTACAGGCGGTTGGCGGAATTGGTGAAGGCGGAAAGCCTCGCTCGCGGGGTGGAATCTGAGCTAACTATTTGTAGTATCGTTCCCAGAACCGATCGCGGTCCTCTGGTTTGGAGCCGAGTAGAAGGTTTAAACCAGAGGCTCAGACGATTCTGCGGAGATCTGGGGTGCAAATTTCTCGACCTCCGCTATCGGGTGGAGAAATGTAGGGTCCCCTTAAATAGGTCAGGCGTGCACTACACGCCGGAAGCGGCTACAAGGGTAGCGGAGTACGTATGGAGTGCACATGTGGGTTTTTTAGGTTAGGGAATTCCCTCCCTAGGCCCGACAAGACGCCTCCTGAGACGCGGCAAGGTAGGAGTAGGCGAAATGCAACAGGGAATAACAATATTAATGTGCTAATAGTAAACTGCAGGAGCGTCTATAGAAAGGTCCCAGAACTGCTCTCATTAATAAACGGTCACAATGCCCATATAGTACTAGGGACAGAAAGTTTGCTGAAACCAGACGTAAACAGTAATGAAATCCTAAACTCAGATTGGAATGTATACCGCAGAGACAGGCTGCGCAGTGAAGGGGGAGGCGTGTTTATAGCGATAAGAAGTGCAATAGTATCGAAGGAAATTGATGGAGATTCGAAATGTGAAATAATTTGGGTGAAGGTCACGGTTAAAGCAGGCTCAGACATGGTAATTGGATGTATTTATAGGCCCCCTGGCTCAGCAGCTGTTATGGCAGAGCACCTGAAGGATAAATTGGAAAATATTTCGAGTAGATTTCCCCACCATGTTATAGTTCTGGGTGGAGATTTTAATTTGCCGGATATAGACTGGGAGACTCAAACGTTCATAACGGGTGGCAGGGACAAAGAATCCAGTGAAATTTTTTTAAGTGCTTTTTCAGAAAACTACCTTGAGCAGTTAAACAGAGAACCGACTCGTGGTGATAACATATTAGAAATTCTGGTGACAAACAGACCCGAACTATTTGAAACAGTTAACGCAGAACAGGGAATCAGCGATCATAAAACGGTTACTGCATCGATGATTTCAGCCGTAAATAGAAATATTAAAAAAGGTAGGAAGATTTTTATGTTTAGCAAAAGTGACAAAAAGCAGATTACAGAGTACCTGACGGCTCAACACAAAAGTTTTGTCTCAACTACAGATAGTGTTGAGGATCAGTGGACAAAGTTCAAAACCATCGTACAATATGCGTTAGATGAGTATGTGCCAAGCAAGATCGTAAGAGACGGAAAAGAGCCACCGTGGTACAACAACCGGGTTAGAAAACTGCTGCGGAAGCAAAGGGAACTTCACAGCAAACATAAACATGGCCAAAGCCTTGCTGACAAACAAAAATTACGCGAAGCGAAATGTAGTGTGTGGAGGGCTATGCGAGAGGCGTTCAAAGAATTCGAAAAAAAGTTCTATGTACTGACTTGGCAGAAAATCCTAAGAAATTTTGGTCTTATGTCAAAGGGGTAGGTAGATCAAAACAAAATGTCCAGACACTCTGTGACCAAAATGGTACTGAAACAGAGGATGACAGACTAAAGGCCGAAATACTAAATGTCTTTTTCCAAACCGTTTCACAGAGGAAGACTGCACTATAGTTCCTTCTCTAGATTGTCTCACAGATGACAAAATGGTAGATATCGAAATAGACGACAGAGGGATAGAGAAACAATTAAAATCGCACAAAATAGGAAAGGCCGCTGGACCTGATTGGATACCAGTTCGATTTTACACAAAGTACGCGAAGGAATTTGCCCCCCTTCTTGCAGCGGTGTACCGTAGGTCTCTAGAAGAGCGTAGCATTCCAAAGGATTGGAAAAGGGCACACGTCATCCCCGTTTTCAAGAAGGGCCGTCGAACAGATGTGCAGAACTGTAGACCTATGTCTCTAACGTCGATCAGTTGTAGAGTTTTGGAACACATATTATGTTCGAGTATAATGACTTTTCTGAAGACTAGAAATCTACTCTGTAGGAATCAGCATGGGTTTCGAAAAAGACGGTCGTGTGAAACCCAGCTCGCGCTATTCGTCCACGAGACTCAGAGGGCCATAGACACGGGTTCCCAGGTAGATGCCGTGTTTCTTGACTTCCGCAAGGCGTTCGATACAGTTCCCCACAGTCGTTTAATGAACAAAGTAAGAGCATATGGACTATCAGACCAATTGTGTGATTGGATTGAGGAGTTCCTAGATAACAGAACGCAGTATGTCTTTCTCAATGGAGAGAAGTCTTCCGAAGTAAGAGTGATTTCAGGTGTGCCGCAGGGGAGTGTCATAGGACCGTTGCTATTCACAATATACATAAATGAACTTGTGGATGACACTATAAGTACACTGAGGCTTTTTGCAGATGATGCTGTGGTGTATCGAGAGGTTGTAACAATGGAAAATTGTACTGAAATGCAGGAGGATCTGCAGCGAATTGACGCATGGTGCAGGGAATGACAATTGAACTTCAATGTAGACAAGTGTGATGTGCTGCGAATACATAGAAAGATAGATCCCTTATTATTTAGCTACAAAATAGCAGGTCAACAACTGGAAGCAGTTAATTCCATAAATTATCTAGGAGTACGCATTAGGAGTGATTTAAAATGGAATGATCATGTAAAGTTGATCGTTGGTAAAGCAGATGCCAGACTAAGATTCATTGGAAGAATCCTAAGGAAATGCAATCCCAAAACAAAGGAAGTAGGTTACAGTACGCTTGTTCGCCCACTTCTTGAATACTGCTCAGCAGTGTGGGATCCGTACCAGATAGGGTTGATAGAAGAGATAGAGAAGATCCAACGGAGAGCAGCGCGCTTCGTTACAGGATCATTTAGTAATCGCGAAAGCGTTACGGAGATGATAGATAAACTCCAGTGGAAGATTCTGCAGGAGAGACGCTCAGTAGCTCGGTACGGGCTTTTGTTGAAGTTTCGAGAACATACCTTCACCGAGGAGTCAAGCAGTATATTGCTCCCTCCAAAGTATATCTCGCGAAGAGAACATGAGAATAAAATCAGAGAGATTAGAGCCCACACAGAAGCATACCGACAATCCTTCTTTCCACGAACAATACGAGACTGGAATAGAAGGGAGAACCGATAGAGGTACTCAAGGTACCCTCCACCACACACCGTCAGGTGGCTTGCGGAGTATGGATGTAGGTGTAGATGTAGATGTAGAAAGCAGTCAGATCCCGTTATCCATGAAAATTGTGAGTAATTAATGAATAGGAAAAGTTTGAGTTCTGTTTGTCAGGGCAAATTCTGTAGGTCAGTGTTGAAATGATAAAGAATAGCAAAGAGACAGTACGTCAGTTACAGCCATCAGTTTAAGTAAAAAAATGATTAAATTAAGAAGTTTCACCTTCTAAGTTATTTCAGTTTAAGTAAGTAAAAACTTTTGTTAAGGAGTTTCAATACAAGCAAAATAAGGGGCCAGTGCCGTAGAGTACTCTGCGTAAAGCCGAAATGAGATTCCATCCATATCTGGCTCCTTATTTGTTTTCAACCCTTTCGGTTGTTTCTATAAGCTAGGGATGCTTGTTACTGTGTTATCCATACGGGACTGTGTACAGTTGTCAAACGACGGTATGTCTACGCGATTCTCTTGCTCGAACAATTTTTTAAACGCGTAATTTAAAAGTTCGGCTTTCATTTCGTGATCTGCAACTGCCACACCAGACTGGTCAAAGAGTGACTGGATGGAAGTCTTAGACGCGCTTAACGATTTTAGACTAAAATTTTCTCTGGTTCTCCGCCAGATCTTTTGGTAAGGTACTACGGTGTAGTTATTGTGTACTTCGCGAGTAGACCCATATGAACGAAAGCATTTGAGGTGACTTAATTTTGTCCAAAATATAATGTCAGTTGTCAATATCTCGTGAAACACATCGACTGTAGCTTTGCAGAGGTAAAATCCTCCAAAGAAAATGTCACTTCACCCAAAACATCAATACGTAGTTTCTATTTCCTTTGGTACTTTGCTTATAAATGTTCGAAATGTCGTGCATATGCATGTTAATTTCTTTATTTTCGCTCTATTGTGATTGTTTTTGGTTGATGTTTTGGGTAACTCTGTACCAAAAAGAGTTATTTCTTCTTGAAGAAAGTAAGAAAAACGTGTCAGTGTCCGTTGCTCGTATATTTTCACTATTAAACAACTGCGCTGGTACTTACTTACTTTCTGTTTCTGAACGGTTTCATTCCCACTATGATCATGAACGACCAGAAGTAGCACATAACTATAGAAACAGCTTTGTAACAGCGGCCTATTCTAGAGATACATGGCAGTGTAGGGTTGCCCTCCGTTGACGCTCTGACAATGAACGAGCAGTGGTTGCCACTGATACGGGAAGAATATCTTCATTAATACGAACTTATCGTCTTAACCTCACAGTTTTCGGAGATCTGAAGATCCGATTTTATGTGCCGTCTAGCAAAAAGCCTATATAAAGCCTGGTATTTTTAAAAATATCGTCGCTGTTAGGATTTGCAGAGAGGTACACAGTGAGAGTTTACCATTTCTTTACGTAACTCTTTGATAATTTTTAATCTTAGGATAAGTTTATACAAGCCGCAGATGAAAAATGAATGTTGTGACAAGCCATCACTTCCAACAGCAAGATATACTTATGCTAATCTCATAAGAATTTTATTACTGACCACACAAATTATACTTTACAAGTAATTCATCGTGGGCTTATCGTCTGGTTTTTTATTTTCCAGAAGTGGTACTAGCAGGACAAATTATTGCCAATAATTTTAGTTTCATTACTTCTCATAACAGCATATTACAACTAAAGATCTTATGTATTTTTATGGCACATATATTTTTGTGTCGCCAGCCGACTTTTGGAAGATCAAGTTCTAAGTTGCTAGTAACATCACTTAGAAGCATTACATAAATCAGGATTAAACTACAAGCTGTCTTAACGATCTGTTTTAACGACACTGGAATTTGAGAAAATATTTGGTGTAAAATATATGTGGGGTGTAGTGAGGTAACAGTGTCGTAAAGAACTGTTTACTTCACACATTTCGTGTATACTTATCTCTCTCTCTGTCCTTTTATGTTTGTTTATTTGTGAGATACAGTCTACGCCTGTAAAGCCAAATTTACCTGTTACCAAACAGAATTACGAAAACATGCCCAATGAGCTGCTGTAAAAGAAAAAGTCTGTAATTTCCGGTGAACAAACTTTAGAATAATTGTAGGCCAAAGTGGCTAAAGAGGAGAATTGCTTTCTATCAGCTGTTCTCAGAACCGTCCACCAACCTTTGTTTTGGGGTGTGGTGGAGATATTTATCCAGAGAGACTCTGCAACGACTGAGGGTGTGGATTTCTTGACCTCTGCTACTGTTTGGGGGTTTTAGGCTCCCCTTAGCCTATCAGCTAGAAAGTGGTTGATTGGGTACTAGAATATGTGTAGCCTACATATTTCGCTGTTTTAGATTACAGATACTTACCCATAATCCCTATAATCAACTGTACCTCGTATTCGACGAAACGAGAGGATTAACCATATTAACTGGGTAAGGGAAACTCGTTCTTCCAGGCTAGAAAGAGCAAATGTTGTCGTAATATGAGGTATCTGCATGATTGCCCACGGCAACGGTTCAGAATTAGTTCATTAACGGGAGTAATACCTTGAAATAAGTACTCAGTATACCACTTCTGTCGCAAGTCTAGTGTCAAATTTAAAGCAACTGGTTCCAGAAAATTCTCATTCCATATTGAAGCAGATATATGCAATTGTGTTATAATTTTGCTCCAACGTGAAACAGTTGAGAGGTGGCTCGCCACTTACTTTAACAACATTGCCAGTCAGATTTACACTCACATTTTAGGTCATGATCTCGGTGTTCTCCAGCATTACATTTGGTATGTGTGGCTTATGAGTTTTTGACGTGGGGAAGTTATGGACAGGTTGTTCTTATAACTGCATTTGTAGCCTGTAGAGAACTTGTATCTGAGGGGCTGTAATGGAGGCGACAGAGAACACGGAGAGAGGTGGATTGCGGGTCATATGTTGAGTCCAGCGGCAAGACTATGTGAGTGATTCTGGGAAACAGCGTTCGGTTGATCGTACCTGCAGAGGGACTTCTGCCCGATGCCCTTTCCACTTAGGGTTAGAGAGAAGGGCGCTGGTTCACATAACATTTTACCTGGGCCAGGCGGTAGTCCATTGCAAATGTGGCCAGTTGGCGGAATGTGGGTGGAGTAAGTCACTTAAGAGAGACTGCTGTAAACTGATCCCTCGTAAAAAATTTCCTTTTTTTGGACAAGAGAGATTTGGAGTCAGGGATTGGCTCCTCTCAGGATATGCAAAGAAGAGTTTTACTCCTGTGCTGTGTCTAGGTGGGCTACCAGGCCAACAGAACAGTCGAGAGGGGAGATTCAATGAGAAGAGGATAGTTTGATTGGCTTGTGGAGGCAGTTTCGGTTTTCCTAACTCGGCTACCTTACTGAGGCTTGGTGGAAAGTTAGTGTGATTCTTTGCTGCCTTCGTCTTTGGTCCTCCATTGGTGGAGAACTTCAAGTCATTTCCTTGTTGGGTGAGGATTGTGGTCCGTATCGTGTTGTGGACTAAGAGCCAGTGGCAGTGAATCGCTAAACTTTGATATCACGATAAATCACACTCCAACTAAATACACAGTGAATGCAAGTACAAAAAGTTTAGAGTTTAATCGGCAGGCCACTTAGAAAATTCAACAAATCCACAACAGATCCACTAAAGAGATTGTCTAAATTTCGCTCGTCTGTCCTCTTCCGGAGTACTGTTGCATGGTACGTGATCCTTAACAGACAGGACTGACGGAGGACATTGAAAAAGTTCACAGAAGGATAGATCGTTTTCTATTATTGCGAAAAGGGTAAGAGAGTGTCACGAATACAATGCGGTGTTGGGGTGGTAATCATTAAAACAAAGTCCTTTCTCGTTGTAAGGCGAAATTTTCACGAAATTTCGATCATCAGCTTTCTCCACTGAATGCAAAAATATTTTGTTGAAGCCCACCTTCATAGGAAAAAATGGCTGCCGCAATAAAATAAGAGTTCGTGCGGAAAGACTTAAATGTTCGATTTTACCACGTGCTATTAGAGAATGGAATTGTTCAGATATGGTCTGAAGATGGTTCGATGAACCCCCGCCATGCAGTTAAGTGTGAATTACAGAGTGGTCTAGTAGATGTGAAACGCTATGCCTCCGGAAGTTAAAAAAAGGTTAAGAAAGACAAAAAAATGTGCCTGCATAGCAAAAAAGCAACAGATGACCAGCAGACTACCAGAGCAGCCAGTATCAAACATTTCTCCCTGGAGCTGAAAATATAGAGAATAAACGAATGAAATACAAGAATATTGTAAAACATACTTTAGAGCTTTAGTGCAGTATGTGTTAAATAACATTATGAGGGATGGGTAGACTCACAATGGTTCAGCAGCCATGTTAGAGTTTACCAAAGCAAAGAAAACTTTTGTTATCCAAACGAGTCTAAAACCTCGTTGACAACTGTAAGCTGAAGGTAGTCTTAACATCACCAAGAGAGCTGAGCAAGAGGCGTTCATGAATTCCAGAGCAAAATTCTATCTGCCAATGTGACGGGATCTGACACTAGTGGAACGACAAGGACGTCACCCCACTCTGCAATGTTGCCAGATTTATCCAAGATGGCGGATCCAAGATGGTGGCGATATATATGGCAACATCACAATTACCTTATGTCAGGGAGTTCTAATTTTGGCATGAAAATAGATCACTTGGGCTACCTCCACTAACCTAAGTCATCCGACCGCCACCCCTTCCTAGGAACTGGTGGGAAAAGGACTCAGCCTGTGCTGGACTGCTGGATAGGATGGATGTAAGCCTTTATTTTGCAGGCAGTCTTTACTTAAATAAATTTGAGGTGGTAGCTCTATCCAGAGTATCCACCATGAGGTCAGGAGTCCAATTGCCCTAGTACACAATACTGCCACCAGAGGGCACTGTCATCCCATGGTCGTCTGGGGAGGGGGGAAATGGTGGGAAAAGGACTCAGCCTGTTCTGGGATGCTGGATAGGAAGGACTTTATTTATTTCGGAACAATTTATTTAGGGATGGATTTGACGTATTACATTTATTACACTGATACAGAACAATCGCTCTGATGTACTTAGGGTCACAATACACAGCCTAGAGACCTGCAAACCACTCTTAAATTATCTAAATAATGCAGTACACTGATGTACAGACACGCAAACAACTCATCAGACCACACCCTGCACCATATACTAACATATTATCCACACATACATAGATCTTACATGAAAATAGGCAGCTGATTCGTCCTCCATCTTGTTGGTTCGGTTTTAATATGCATTGCACACCCTACGGACCTACAAACTACTTGTATATCATCGAAATATTGCTTGCAAAACGCTCTACAGACACGCCCACTAAATGTAAACTATCGAACGAATACATTTCACAGCCCACAGACCTGCAAACTACTCGTAAATCACCGAAATATTGCAGTATACTGATCTGCAGACATGAAAATAACTCGTAAATTGTCAAAATAATGCATGTAAAACGCTCTGCAGACACGCTCACTAATTGTAAACTGTCGAAATAATGCAGTACATAGCCTACAGACCTGCAAACTACTTGTAAATCACCGTAATAAAGAAGGAAACTGATGTACAGGCACGCAAACAATTTGTAAATTGTCAAAAAATAATGCATGCAAAAGTCTCTGCAAACGTGCTCACAACGCTTTAACAGCAGAAAATAATGCAGTGCACAAATACTCATTGCGCATAAAAAACGCTTTTGAACTATCGTCAACTGCAACATATCAGAGGCTCAAACGCATGCATGCGCCAACACCACCACGAGCCACCGCCAGATGATGAACACAGGGGCGTGAGCCATTGATCTCAGGCTGCTATCGCCTACAGCAAGCAGGTGAAAGTTGCATACATTTTCAGGTATGCAGTTAGAATTCTTCGAATGTTATACTGACGTCACATGTCTATGTAAATAAGAGCCAAGTCCCCATCTGGATGCGCACAAGTTTACAGTTGCTGGCATGATGCCTCTCTACCTCTGGTCCAGCGAAGACTTAATTGCCGAGCGACTCACCCTTGCAGACCCAGCTAAAAGGTTCTCAATGTTATATTGACATCATAGGTCTACGTAAATAAGAGCCAAGACTCCCCTCTGAGCGTGCTATAGAAATCTGTTGCAGTACTTTCCAGAACAGCACAGGGAGCATTCTGCCTAGCAATCCTAATGGGACATGTGAGACACCTCCAGCCACACATGTGCTTACTGTGGCTGACAGATAGGTGCGGAATGTTTGCGTAGCAACTCATCATCCCAGGTGCAGCTAAAAGGTACTCAATGTTGTACTGATGTCTCACATCTATGTAAATAACAGCCAAGTCTACCTTTCTGAAATCGTAAGTGCCGTATAAATAGTGACTTTTGCAGGAACTTTCGTGATGTCTCAGCTTGTCTGCATGGAAATTCTTGTCCTAACAGAACCTGTTTACGAAAATAGCCCAGAATAAAGCCAAATGTATTCCTCCTGATTGTCCTAACGTGGTACCCCTTCCATCACGTTTTACCCTTTCTGGAAATCATTAAGTCCTGCTTTCAACAAACATCTCTGAAGCCAAACCTTCTCGCTGCTATGTAGAGGCCCCTATGTCCCAGCACAAAGGGTATCTTGCGAATGAATGGAGCATTCTTATCAGCTTTTACTGAATTTACCTGCCTAATTACTGATGTTGCTGATGTGGAAGCACTGTCTGCCTTTTTCTTTCTGCTGACAAGACTTTCACCAGCAAAACTATTTTGTACAGATTGCCTTATTGTCCTGACAGTTAAACCCTGCAAAAGTGGTCTACAGATTCTCAAATACGGAAAGACACTTAATCAATTACACTGCTCTGCCACTGAGGACGGAAGTTTGGATATTTCAACATGAAACCAATCCCTGCTTGCCGTGTCGATGCAGTAAACACACAATTCGTATCCTGCGCCATACAAAATCGCTCCCTTTTGCATCACGCATATAGCTATCGACCGCCAGACAGTCATACATATACCATGAAGACACATAGAATAAGCACATGCATAGTAGGTATACTCTCCGCTGCACTAGATATTTCCCACAAGGTTGGGCGGTCATCCACCACAGCCGACGGTCACAAGTCATCTGCTCTCAATGCGTGAGCAGAGAGCCCTCAGTGGACCAACGACAGTCTCTGAACTGTTGTACAAAGTTGGGCTCAGCTTGCCCCTCGGCACAAAGGCGTTACCCCTTTCTGGCCCTGACCTGCTTGCTTGCTTGCTTTCTACACCCATCTCCAGACTCTGAGATTACAAAAACACATGTATTTTCACATGCTTTGCCAGAATATCATACCATTCACGCGATACTTTTTGATATGAAGCACACAGCAATATCGCTTGCATAGAAGTATTTCTCACCCAACATAATTCTGAAGATATAGACTCGTCATTATTTCTCTAGAAACTCTAAACTTAAGCGAGGTGGATCGTGCTGTAAACCACTGAGTAACTAGAAACTTATCCCATCTGCGAAGACCTTTACGTGAAACCCCGAAAAAATAGAGGAAACTGATATTTCCACTCACGAATACCGACGTCAGTGATGTAACAGATTTCAAATCATCCTTATAATTTAAAAAATCAACCAACGTGTTTCTCATGTCTAGAGAACCAGCAAATGTGCCTTCTACCTGTCTTTCAACTGCTAGATGCGCACACCACAATCGATGTTCTCTCAAGCAAATAAAGGTGGGAAACGTGCAGAAGCAGCCAGTCGCACAATTTACATGGGAGGGAATAATGGTCCAGTGCAAGCACACGTCTCAAATTTCCACGCGATGACGAAAGCTATCCAACACTACTAAGTATTAGTTTGCTATTTGGCCCTCTAGAGGACGGCATCCCAACAGGCCATTCCATTCGGATGGCTCCTGCCGTTAGCCGGGAACGTGAATCATTTTCGCCATAGACCATCGGCCCAGACTGAATCGTCCAAGGAAACTGGCTACATGTATATTTTATCACTATACTTACAATTAAATATTACGATCGCGGTCTCAATTGGACGACATTCGACAATGAGTGAAGTATCAGAAATACATCCTGGTGACGGCTGTGGTCCTAGAAATAGAAATATTTAACTGTTCTTATGACTTGACACACTCCTCTCTATACTATCACAGTATACTACATCAAATCCATACCTTCCTTAAACTGAACATAGTCATTTCCTTTGCACATGTAAGAACACACATACAGATACTTTATGAGCCTGGTGTTCAAGGCGAACCTGTCATGAATCACCTACTAGTAAGAATAATACTCTGGTAATAACTGATTCCTGGCGATACGAAACAATACTGAGAGAAAATCAGCGGTGGGTGGACAGGTCTCATAGGTCTTTCTTGCAAGTGGTACCGCTGTGTCTCAGAAAGAGAGACGTAATCATCTTACAAACAGCCAGATGTTAAAAAACACGATCGCAACGGCTACTGTATGTTACTGTCACAAGCAGTCTTGTTTCTACAGGTGCTCACAAGTGTCCATGTTAAAAGCTATGCTGACTTTATAAGTCGAGGTATGGAATGACCTCTGAATGAAGTGGTTTTTCCTGACATATACTGTGACACTGAATACAGGTGATGATCGCCAGAGTGTACATTATGAAACCAACAGTGCGGTTACACGTCGCCGACAGTGCAACGTCGTAATAAAATTACCGAATTTAGAAAGTGATTCGGCTAAGGATCGTGGTATGAAATCACTATCTGCAACTCCCTCACACCGCTAGATATTCCTATAGTATTTGTAACGTATTCTGTCTCGATACCATGTAAGAGGTTCTGCAATACACTGTATATCCACTGAGTTATAGGCGATGGTTCATTGAGAAGGATCACAAACAGTAGATGGTGTGCTCATTGAGGTTGTAAGAAATGTACACTAGCGTTTCAGATCTCTTGTGCCACGTTTCCCAGTAGAAATTATGTCTATGATTTTGAATAAAGTCTTTCCATTCAACCACATACCTGCGTTGTATCCGATGGAGAAGTCCTTTAATGATTACAGCGGCTATTGAATCATATTTCTGGCACTCTCATGTCTCAGAAACAAGTCACTTTGCAACCCATCTACTATAGTAAAATTTTAGATAGTCTCTATGCCTCTTGCAACTGCTACCATTTCTGCAGCTTTACGCATGTGATCGTTCTAAGTAGGAACTGAGCAGAAGTCAGAGAGAGCTGTATCTACCACTTTCTGCAACCCGTGTAGAAATAGAGTGACCTGTGTTAGAGCGACAGGAATGTGTTTTGACCATTCGGTGGAAATGGGAACTAGTTGTCGCAGCTTTGCCAACAGTGTACTATGTAAGGTCAGCGCCAAACGAAGCCTGCTCCTGCAACACGGGGTAGTATAAAAGACAGGGAACTGAGAGAAGGACGAGAATTTTGCTACTGGATTTTGGTGCTTCTACGAACAACATACAAGTACTTCACATTCGTGCCCACAGGAACCATTCACGTCTATCACCCCAACATTCTATCGTCGTTATTCTGTACCATCCAACAGAGAAAATTACGAACTGTGAAAGCTCCACTAACTTCACCTGACAGAGAACTCGGTAAGTTTTTTACCCAGTCTCGCTCCTCCCATATACTGAAAACAGATATTGTTTGCATGCCGGCACCGAGCACATGTGATGGTACCATTAAATACAGGGTGATTCAAAAAGAATACCACAACTTTAGGAATTTAAAACTCTGCAACGACAAAAGGCAGAGCTAAGCACTATCTGTCGGCGAATTAAGGGAGCTATAAAGTTTCATTTAGTTGTACATTTGTTCGCTTGAGGCGCTGTTGACTAGGCGTCAGCGTCAATTGATGCTAAGATGGCGCCCGCTCAACAGAAAGCTTTTTGTGTTATTGAGTACGGCAGAAGTGAATCGACGACAGTTGTTCAGCGTGCATTTCGAACGAAGTATGGTGTTAAACCTCCTGATAGATGGTGTATTAAACGTTGGTATAAACAGTTTACAGAGAATGGGTGTTTGTGCAAAGGGAAAAGTTCTGGACAGCCGAGAACGAGTGATGAAAACGTAGCACGCATCCAGCAAGCATTTGTTCGCAGCCCAGGCTGTTCCCTCAGCTCGAACAAGAAGCACAACAATTCATATTTCAGCAGGATGGAGCGCCACCACATTGGCACTTATCTGTCCGTAACTACCTGAACGTCAACTACCCGAGGCGATGGATCGGCCGCCAGGCAGCCCGTGACAGAGCACTTCATCACTGGCCTCCAAGAAGCCCTGATCTTACCCCCTGCGATTTTTCCTTATGGGGGTATGTTAAGGATATGGTGTTTCGGCCACCTCTCCCAGCCACCATTGATGATTTGAAACGAGAAATAACAGCAGCTATCCAAACTGTTACGCCTGATATGCTACAGAGAGTGTGGAACGAGTTGGAGTATCGGGTTGATATTGCTCGAGTGTCTGGAGGGGGCCATATTGAACATCTCTGAACTTGTTTTTGAGTGAAAAAAAACCTTTTTAAATACTCTTTGTAATGATGTATAACAGAAGGTTATATTATGTTTCTTTCATTAAATACACATTTTTAAAGTTGTGGTATTCTTTTTGAATCACCCTGTATATAGGTATTGATCCACTGCACAGACCAGTTTAAAGTTTCATCACCTGTACTGTAGGAGGATGACCGTATCCCACACACTATGTGGTAAGTCGCAAGAGACTCTCCCTGTGACCCTAAGTCATTGTTTGAAACATTGCTTTTTTTCTACTGTAACACGCTTTGTACACCGCCATACATTTTGTTTCTTCCATCACGACTTCAAGGTCTGTGTCAGGTTCTGAACTGACATTAACATGTTCTGGTCCATTGCCTCTCACACAAAACTAGATGTCACATGGTGCAAATCATGTAGTTACTGCTGCCAACATAACACACCATTCACACAAAGGATGATTTTAAATAAAAGACAGTTACAACACAAGGAAACTGGAAGAGTTTTGTGTCAGTGTGGGTCGTTTCCAAACTGCAGTGTGAAGGTGACTAACGACCTCTACATTTAAACTCATCTGACTCAGTGATGGAATAGCTGATGGCTCTGCATTCCATTTCGAATGATTCTTCATATTGCAGTCATGTACACGATCGCTGTTTCAGTGCTAGCCGTCCCCAGAAGGTGTTGCCCCTGCACCAGAACTCGTCCTCCATCTCAAACAAACGATGTCAGTCAATTATTATGCGGTAACCAACAGCATACCAGTGGACGGATGGAATGGAAAAGACACCATCGATGTGCTGTAATAATAAGCATCACAGTTGATAGTGCGAGCAATTTTAGCAATTTTACAGTAATTTCGACACCGACCAATGATGCAACAGGATGTTTCCCAATTTCAGTATCATCGCTAAATCACCCATTCTCGACTTTGCGAGTATCGTTGCAAATGTAGATAGATGACTGTGCGGCATGTCCCTTCATTATCAATTCTCGAACACATACATCATCAAAGTTCACTAGACACTGCTCTACACATTTCTAGCACCTCGAGCATAGTGCATTATTTACGATCTATCTCTATGCGGATGGGAGTCACAGAGCATTCACGCAGTCTTAGGATAAAATTAAAGACTGAAAGACCCCCTTGCACTGTCTTTGACCAACCCACCCTGCAGCACCATTACCGATTTAATCTGCAGCTGACCAGAGGTAGACCACTACATTCCGCATCTCGTGAATTAGCACTCCTTATCAGTGTGTAGTAACAGATTTGAAAGTGTTGTAGGAGCAGATGATTAAGAAGAACAAGAAATGGGTGGTTTTTATGCATGATGGAACTCCAGACAGATGGAGTTCGAAGCATTTTACGTAAATCAACAATGATATCAATTTTAAAGTATTGTTCTAGTACGAGAAGGGTATTGGCAGGAGAGAACATAAACACACGCACTCCAAAGACAGCACTGAAGTGCTGAAGCACTTAAAACAGGCTTCAGTTTCCTACCTATCAGTGACGTGGAATGCACGATAGTTTGAAAGTGTGCAATGAGTGTTTGTGCCCTGCATTATTTTCTGCTGTTAAAGCATTGTGAGTGTGTTTGCAGAGCCTTTTACACGCATTCTTTTTTAACAATTTTCGAGTCGTTTGCGTGTCTGTACATCAGTATCCTGTATGATTTCAGTGATTTACAAGTAGTTTGCAGGTCTGTAGGCTATGTACTGCATTATTTCGACAGTTTGCAATTAGTGAGTGCGTCTGCAAAGCGTTCTACATGCATTATTTTGACAATTTACGAGTTGTTTTCATGTCTGCAGATCAGTATACTGCATTATTTCGGTGATTTACGAGTAGTTTGCAGGTCTGTGGGCTGTGCAACACATTATTTCGACAGTTTGCAGTTAGTGAGCCTGTCTGCAGAGCATTTTATGTGCGTTATTTCGTTAACATACGAGTAGTTTGCAGGTCTGTAGGGTGTGTATTGAGACCACAAGTATGTCAGAGAAAGTGCTTTGTATCAGTCCAATAAATATACTATGTCAAATCCATCCCTAATTAAATTAGTCCAAAATAAATAAAGTACAGTCCTTCCTATCTAGCAGCCCAGAACAGGCTGAGTCCTTTTCCCACAAATTCCTAGGAAGAGGTGGCGGTCGGATGACTTAGGTTAGTGGAGGTAGCCCAAGTGACCTTTTTTCTGCCAAAATTTGAACGTCCCGCCATTTTCTGGGGGGAGAGGAGGTGGAATGGGAGGGGAGGGAGTTAGGTTAGTGGAGGTAGCCCAATTGACCTATTTTCCTGCCAAAATTTGAACCTCCCCTATAATGTCATTGCGATGTTGCCATATCTATAGCCGCCATCTTGAATAAATTTGGCAACAATGGAGAGTGGGGTGACGTCCTTGTTGTTCCACTACTCCTGACGACCTGTCCTCCTCGGGTTCCTTCACAAGGGATAAATTTCCTATAGCAGTACGACCCAGTTCTCAAGAAATTCCAGAATACCGTTATTGAGATAAGTATAATTCGGAGTGCTGTTGAACATAAAACATTTGTTATTTTTTGACAAAGTAGCCAATAGCTGGGTGTTTAGCCAAAGGTAATGCTCGTTCGAAATTAAGTAATAACAACTCCTTTTAATTACTGTTATTTCTATTCTATATTTATTATCAAATGAAAATGTTTGTTAACAACTACTGAATCACGATTATTAATAGAAGTAATATCTGGCCATATGGAGATAGATTAAAGTTTTATACAGACATGTGAAAGCCTTGTTGTTAAATAAAAAGAAACACACACACACACACACACACACACACACACACACACACACACACACCAATAAAATTTATATGTCAACAAAATAAAAAGAGTATTTTGTTTTCTACTTTATGTTTCGCATTTCTGTAGCAAATTTTAATTCGTTATGTCTACTCGGATTTTTCATGCAGATATTAAGTAAAAATAACAGTGATGTTACTTGTATTAAAAAATAAGATTCAACGTTTGACAATATATCCAATTGTTAATAAAAAGGAAATTAGAAGTGAAATTTATAAAAAGATGGAAGATTGGGTTTAACGACTCGTCAACATTAAGGTGATTAGAGACGGAGTACAAGCCCAGATCATATCAAGGATGGGGAAGGAAATCGGCTGTGCACTTTCTACGGAACCATCCCAGCATTTGCCTGGAGCGATTTAGGGAAATCACAGAAACCCTAAATAGTGAAAGCTGATACATATTTAAACCATCGTCCTGCCAATTGCTACACAAAGTAATAGTCCATACTGGTAACATAAACAATTTAACGTAGATAGCAATAAACACGATAGCAAAATAACACTTTAGATAATCGTAAATGAAAAGTTACTATAACAATAACAAATACAAATTGATACACAATCTATAAACAGGAAGAGTAAACCTGTGAAGTCCTTTGTACATTCTATTAAATCCTCGGTTACCTAACATGCCTTTTTTTTTTAGCAACTGTTGGAAATTTTAACAGGACAAAAAAAAAAAAAGGTTCAAATGGCTCTGAGCACTATGGGACTTAACTTCTGAGTTCATCAGTCCCATAGAACTTAGAACTACTTAAACCTAACTAACCTAAGGACATCACACACCCATACCCGAGGCAGGATTCGAACCTGCGACCATAGCGGTCGCGCGGTTCCAGACTGTAGTGCCTAGAACCGCTCGGCCACACTGGCCGGCTTTAACAGGACACCATGTGTCTTTAACATAGTTCATTGAAAGTTTAATGCCTAGGTATCTGTAAGTAATTTCACTTTTACTAAATCAGAAAGTGGACTGATCAGTCATTTGACTATGACGTGTATTATGTTGATGAGCTAGCTGTCTTAATTTGTAGTTCTATCTCTTTTTGTGTGCAGTAAGTGACTGCGTTCAGACAATGAAATAACTGCAGTAATAAGTTATTTTGAAAAGTATCCTGCAGGATTCATTATCTTTTAAAACATGTGCAACCAACTGACTGCCTTCTTTTGCCACATGAAAACATTTTTACCTGATAAGAGCTGGCCTATAGCTACAGGTTTGTGCAGATATGGTTGTCGCTGGATATAGCGCTGAATATTTGCAATGATAATTGTTTTGTGGTACTAAGTTACAATGTCAGTTTCAAGATGATCGTCAATTTGCCTCTTATATGGTGGTTAATAAATCATTTTTATTTTGAGTCATTATTCCTCCCCATTTAGAATGTAGTAGTACGATATTGGCTTCAACACGGTATCCTGGAAACGATAAATGCGTTTTTAACAGCTTTCGGGTTTTACATGTGCATCCTTTTTCTGTTTTACCAATAGTTCGCTGTTACCGAAAACTACCTCAAAGCTACCCGAAGGTACATACTTTTAGGGTACTCCATCTACTGGAATCTGCGCCTCATAGTCTGATTCCAGTTTGTGTAATCAAATGTATCATAAATAATTTTTGGTATAAAATCAGCGAATCTGCAGAGTGTGATGGGTATAAGAGCAGATATTTCTGTTGGTGAGTGAAGATAGTGTACTGAAAAATATTAGTATTTTCATGCAACTGCAGACTAATAATTTTAGCTATTGCTAGTCATATATTTTTAGGCTGGCTAATACTTGCAAATACGTGTGGAAAGAGAAAGCTATTAATGTTTATTTTGCACTAGGCAATAGGTCAGGTGTTAAAGTATGGACATGCAGACACAAGCTGCCTATATTGATAGGCAAGGTACACTCAATGGAGCAGTTCCACCCACACAGAAAAAATTAGGCCATAAACTCTGTGACATGTTTGTTGGAAGACTGTTCGATTCAAAGAAAACAATCAATACACTAATATGTGCACATATTAAGGTACCACGTGTAATAATATCTGCTCATCTACCATTTACAGCCTGTATCGTTCCTTTCAAATATATTTGTCCAGCTGTGATGGACATGGAACTGTTCCAATAGTACCGGCATGGGATCTGATTTACCTGGAAGCAGTGTAGAGGGTCACTACAGGGCATGCTCACTGTTACCCTGCATAACCCGAGGCAGAAGGAACTACGCAACAGCAGTGGAGTCTGAGTTTAACAGAATAGCATCCCCGAGGCTGTCGTGCCTAGGGTTGCATCTGAGCGAGGGCACCGACTTCGCCTGGTGGTCGACCGTCAGTGGTTGGTGAATGTGGTGGGACTCCATCAGGACAGTTATGTAGATCACGTGTCATCTCTTACCACCAGTTATGGTACAGATACTGGCAGACCTCGTTCCGATGAATTTTCGAGGCATGTCTGTTACAGTACTGTGCATTCACATACGTTTCATAGACGAACTACACTGTAGTGCCAAAGAAACTCGTATAGGCATGCGTATTCAAATACAGAGATATGTAAACAGCCAGAATACGGCGCTGCGTTCGGCAACGCCTGTATAAGACATCTGTCTGGCGCAGTTGTTAGATCGGTTACTACTGCCACAATTGCAGGTTATCAAGATGTCAGTGACTTTGAATGTGGTGTCATAGTCGGCGCACGAGCGATGGGACACAGCACCTCCGAGGTAGGGGTGAAGTGGGGATTTTCCCGTACGACCATTTGACGGGTGTACCGTGAATACCATGAATTCTGTAAAACATCAAATCTCCGACGTCACTGTGGCCTGAAAAAGATCCTGCAAGAACGGGACCAACAACGACTGAAGAGAACCGTTCATCATGACAGAAGTGCAACCCTTCCGGAAATTGCTGCAGATTTCAATGCTGGACCATCAACAGGTGTCACATTCAACGAAACATCATCGATATGGGCTTTCGAAGCCGAAGGTCCATCCATGTACCCTTGTGGCTGCACGACACAAGACTTTACGCCTCGCCTGGGCCCGTGGACACCGACATTGGACTGTCGATGACTGGGGACATGTTGCCTTGTCGGACGAGTCTCGTTTCAAATTGTATTGAGCAGATGGATGTGTATGGGTATGGAGACAACCTCATGATCCGTGGGCCCAGCATGTCAACAGGGGACTGTTCAAGCTGGTGGAGGCTCTGTAATGTTGTATGACGTGTGCAGCTGGAGTGATATGGGACCCCTGAAATGTCTAGATACGACTGTGACAGGTGACGCATATGTAAGCATTCTGTCTGATCACCTGCACCCATTCATGTCCACTATGCATTCTGACAGACTTGGGCAATTCTAGCAGGACACTGCTACACCCCAAAGGTCCAGAATTGCTCCAGGAACACTCTTCGGAGTTTAGAAACTTCCGCTGGCCACCAAACTCCCCAGACATGAACATTATTGAGCATATCTGGGATGACTTGCAACGTGCTCTTCAGAAGAGATCTCCACCCCCTCGTACTCTTACGAATTTATGGCCAGCCCTGCAGGGTTCTAGCACTAATGCAGACATTAGTCGAGTCCTTGGCACTTCGTGTTGCGGCACTTCTGCGTGCTCACTGGGGCTCTACACGATATTAGGCAGATGAATCAGTTTCTTTGGCTCTTCAGTGTATATCACCAACAGTATGCAAGAATGATTTTTCACTGTGCAGTGGAATGGGGGCTGATTTGAAACTGTTGGTAGATTAAACCTGCTCGTAGGACGAGAAGCTGGGATGTTAGAAGAGAGGCACAGACGGAAATGAAGTTGTGAACGCAGGTTTTGATTCGTGTCTGGGTATCTCAGAGGGAAAAGCAGCTGTCCTGTGAAAAGCAAAGGTTCCTGATTCGTATTCTCGTCCAGAACAACAGTTTTACTCTACCCGCAAGTTCTAATTCGGCGTATACTTTGCTGCACATTATTATGGAAATGGCCGCCTAAACCACTCCGCCGCGGTATTCCCTCTTCGAGAGCTAATCCCGCAAGATTTGCAGGAGAACGTTTGTGTAGTTTGGAAGGAAGGAGCTGAGGCACTGGGGGGAGGAATGAAACTGTAAGGGTGGGCCGTGAGTCGTGGCTGGATAGTGCAGTCTGTAAGAGTATTGCCTGCGAAGGACAAAGGCCCATTGTTCGTGTCATGGTCCAACATACGTTTTAGTCTACCAGAGTGATTTTACACACAATACGTGAGACGAACTTATAACATGGTTTTATGTGTCTTCCTAGTGTTGGGGTATTTTTCGCAGAAATTTTCGCAAAATCCCTTTCATTAATTACGACTGAGAGTTTTAACTTGCGGATAGTATCAAGATATGACAGGCAAAGTTGAATTATATTCTTGGTGACAAATAATAAACTTAATTCCATCGAACAGGCCTCGGAACTCCCAATGGAACCGACCGACTGCCGTTTCATCTGCAGCCCCGACAAGCGTCACCGTATGCAGATATGTGCGGTGGGGGGGGGGGGGGGGCGGGGGGTCAGCACACCAGTCTGCCGGCAGTTGTCACTTTTCGTGATCTGGAGCCGCTACCAGTCTGTCAAGTAGCTCCTCAGTTGGCATCACGAGGCTGAGTGCCGCAGTACGTCACTTGGCCGCCCGGATGGACAACCATCCAAGTGCCGACGACACTCGAAGGGAACCCGAGTACCCATCTTGACACGCCACAATGGAAACAATAACTAGGAGTAACCAGCCGTAGCGACCTAAACTGTAGCGAACACGTAATACAAATTGTAGGAAAAGCAGACCAGGCTAACATCTTCATCAACGTGTACGTCTACAGGGACACTCTGAAATCACACTGAAGTGCCCGGCAGGGGGTTCATCGGACCACTTTCACAATAACTCTCTATTATTCCAATCTCGAACAGTGCGCGTCTAAAACGAACACATATATCTTTCCGTGCGAGATCTGATTTCCGTTATTTTATTACGATGATCGTTTCTACCTCTTAGGTAGGCGTTAACGAAATATTTTCGCATTCGGAGGAGAAAGTTGGTGATCGAAATTTCGTGAGAAGATTCCGGTGCAACGAAAAGCGCCTTTGTTTTAGTGAGGTCCGCCCCAAATCCCGTATCATGTCCGTGACATTCTCTTCCCTATTTATCGATAATACAAAACTTACTGCTGTTCTTGGAAATTTCTCGATGTACTCCGTGAATCCTATCTGGTAAGGATCCCACACCGCGCAGCAGTGCTCCAAAACAGGACGGACGAGCGTAGTGCAGGGAGTCTCTTTCGTAGATCTGACGCATATCTAAGTGTCCTGCCAATAAAACACTGTCTTTGGTTCGCCTTCCCCACAACATTTTTTATGTGTTCTCCCCAATTTAAGTTATTCGTGACTGTAATTCCTAGGTATTTAGTTTAATACACACTCGTTGGACCGATTCTTTAGCACTTTACACCAGTTTGGGAGCGTTACCAAGTAGGATCAATATGTGGCAAGATCCAAAGAAGAGCGGCGCATTTCGTCACGCGATCGTTCACTCGACGCGAGAGTGTTGGCGGAGATTGTCAACAAACTCAACGGCACACGCTACGAGGAGCGCTCTGTGTTTCACGGAGAGCTATACTGGTGAAATTTCGGGAGCTTGTGTTCCAAGATATGTCGGGCAACATATTTCTTCTCCCAAATACGTCTCGCAACACCGTGATGTCGATAAGGAAATTAGAGAAATTCGAAGTCATGTGGAGTTCTACCGGCAGTTATTCTTCAAAATGGTTCAAATGGCTCTGAGCACTATGGGACTCAACTGCTGAGGTCATTAGTCCCCTAGAACTTAGAACTAGTTAAACCTAACTAACCTAAGGACAGCACACACATCCATGCCCGAGGCAGGATTCGAACCTGCGACCGTAGCGGTCTCGCGGTTCCAGACTGCACCGCCAGAACCGCGCGGCCACTTCGGCCGGCAGTTATTCTTCCCACGTGTCATTCTTGAATAGAAAAGGAAAAGATAGAGGCACAAGAGGTATCCTCCACCACACACCGTAGGCTGACTTGCTGAGTATATGTGTAGATGTGAGGGTCTCACTGCAGTAGTCGAAAACGTAGACAAAAGGCAAGCATGCCGTCGGAGCCCTGGCCTACTGAAAGTTAAAGTGGTTTACAAATTGTAATTTTCCCTTATTCGGATAAAAGATTTGTGGATATGAGTGAAGTACTTCAGCGACCCGTGTGGATTGGATTTCAATTCTTTCAACGAGCAATATCTTTTGATTTACACGTTCTCGAAACGAGTAAAGATAGAAACATAAGAAGTGGTATGATAGCAGCGTGTTAACGTGGAGGCTATACCGCATTGACAGGCCCACCCATACTTAGGACGAAATCAGCCGCATACAAAGTGGCCGGCGAGGGTGACAGCCAGATTAACGACTCAGACAATGGGCGCCGTTCCTACACGTATGCAGCAGCTCCTCAGTGTCACCACCTCCCACTCTCTACACGCGAGTGTCGGCCTCATACCTGTAACACACTGCTTCCCCGTCACTTTCCATTTCTCTTTCCGTATGCGCATTCCCAGTCGACACTTTGGCGGGAGGAAGGAGCGGAACAATGGGTTTCTGTGTCACGATCGTTGTACTTTATGATTCGTACCACTACTGCATGAATTTGACTGTTTGTTAGGACATGCAAGGTGCAGTGGATAGTGACCCGGGATCAGTCGGCTTTATTGTAACACTTTAAAGATTGAGTCGTGTCTGAAGACATTCCCGCAACTTTTGTAATGCAAACCGAGCGAGGCAGCGCAATGGATAATTCACTTTATTCAAATATGATGGATGTTTCTATACCCTCACTGAGGTTTTCGTTGGATACGTTATGTTACTTCTGGTTGTTCGTGGCTTATTTCTTTGTCTAAATGATTCCATATCCCGTTTCTAATCAGCTCTACGTGTACGGAGTGCTAAACCATGACCGTCCTTCATACTGTAGGCTAAAAATTTCTGATAATCTTCTAGAAATAACGAAATCCTCGCACGGTGAAGTAATTCGCAGTAATTAGATAATGTCTGAAGATGGTCGAAAGGTCGAAACCGGTAATCAGAATGAACATAAAAAGTGATTCACACGGAGTCTGTCTTTCTTTGCCCTATAAATATTCACAGTGTCTAACTTTTTTGCTGCTGATCATTAAACTTTGTCGAATCGCCGCGCGGGATCAGCCGAGCGGTCTCAGGCGCTGCAGTCATGGACTGTGCGGCTGATCCCGGCGGAGGTTCGAGTCCTCCCTCCGGCATGGGTGTGTATTTCTGTCCTTAGCATAATTTAGGTTAAGTAGTGTGTAAGCTTAGGGACTGATGACCTTAGCAGTTAAGTCCCATAAGATTTCACACACATTTGAAATTTTTATTTTATTTTATTTAGTTATTTACTTTTTTAATTTTTTTATTTTATTTATTTATTTATTTTTTTTATTTTTTGCAGAATCAGTTCCTGTTCTGTCTTGGCTGGGTCTAAATCCAGTTGTAATAGTATCTTACGAATAGTATCTTACGACTATTTCATTCTGTTAACATTTTATTTTAGAATTATTATTCGTCCCCTGCACACATAAAATGAAATAAGTTACATGTTTCGTTGAAGTCCACAAACGGACAATGGTTTCAGTTTACAAACATTATCACTCCCCAGGGACTTCGTAAGATGGGATGTGCTTTCGAACCTGTGCCGTTCTCTGATTAAAAGCTCGCCAAAATATAAGAATTATCTGGCCCAATATTCTAATTACTGGATTTCATGATGTAACATTTAATAGTATCCCATTTATTAGTACAACATGTAACGGAACAAAACTTAATAACACAACGGATAACACAAGTGGTTGCGAGCTACCAGGCAAGGAACGTTTCATAAACAACTCCAGATTTTCCTATACATTTAATTCCTATTTTCAATCAGTACCTCACAAATCGTCAGTCTCCACATTATAAGCGTACTGATCACTCGGCTGGAAAAGGATTTTGCCGGGACTAGAAATGACTTAGCAGATGAGAAATAATTTGCACGAGCAACAGGCTTTCTATATCATTTGTAAACGACATATATTCTCTGCATACTTAACACGTCATATCAATAATCGTTATTAGTTTACCAAGGTAAACAGGATGGGATCGGGAATGGACAACAAGGCTGAGCAGTGACTGATTCGAATGTTTGAATCACGCTTACACTCACGCTCTTAATAACACAGAGGGCAACCACATGGACTACTAGTTATGATAGACGAGCTGTGCAGGGGGCGGACACAATGGTTGTGAGTGACACACATATCAAAAATACATTTACATGACAAGAGCTGAAAACTTTAGGAAAGTGGTCACAAAAATAGAGTGGAGATAGCATTTAGTTAATTGCTGTACGCAGGCTTCAGTGTGCTACACAATGAAAGGAAATATTGCTTGCTAGCTGTGAATCCATGAACACATCGGGTGGTGTCGGCCAGCCTCGTTAATCACAAAGGAACCTCACTAAAATAAGCTCAAATCCTGCCAAAACTCCTCGCTTGCCCTTACATATGGATCAGTTCAACAAACAGGCGGTGTGGATGTGGATGAATCACATACTAAGTGCTCACAAGCATGAACGAGAACCTCAAATAATTCAGAGAAAATAAACAATGGTCAGTATTTCGCATGTCCGCCCCCGGTAGCTGAGTGGTCAGCGCGACATAATGTCAATCCTAAGGGCCCGTGTTCGATTCCCGTCTGGGTCGGAGATTTTCTCCCCTCAGGGTCTGGGTGTTGTGTTGTCCTAATCATCTTCATTTCATCCACCATCGACGCGCAAGTTGCCGAAGTGGTGTCAAATCGAAAGACTTGCACCCGGCTAACGGTCTATCCGAAGGGGGGCCCTAGTCACACGACATTTAGATTTAGTATTTCGCATGGGATTTAGGTACTCGTTGCATATAGAATTTAATACACGACGCAATGGAAGATACTATAGCTTTCTGTGAATGTATGAAGCCGTGGAGTGGTGATGGACAAAGGTGGACACAGACATTTGAGATGGTGTTGGACAAATGTGGGAATGATAAACACAAATAAAAAAAAAATTCTACACTGGATAAAATGCTTTCTGAATCCTACCCTGGAACCATCTATGACCAAATATTAACAAGGTATTAATCCAAACTGCGTAAGGGATGTGATACTTGGCCACACTGGCAGCTCAAACTTGTAAGAAAGGATCATCAGCAGATAACACTCTCCCACAGAATTTACAAAAATAATCAAAATCGTGGTATTTTGCCTCTGTTCCCTAACATGAAGAACTCTGAAAGAAAAGGAATTAAATAATTCTGTAACTAAATAACACATTTGATATTGAATCAATAAACCAAGCAAGACGTTCTGAGTGTCTGCTTACATATCACGCTGGAAGCTGAAAGCCTGTCCTGACGGACGCTGAGACACAGGTCTGTGTTCAAACAAGTGGTGAGGGGGGAAAGGACTTGGTAGCTGTGGCCAGCCACAGCATGAAAGAATTCGACCGCATCACATTTCTTTGACTCATTCTCTAGTCTCCATTGGTAAACTTGCCCATGATATTAGGTTGCCAATGGTTTGATACTACTCAAGCATCTGCGACTCCATGCATAACCCATTCAGACTTACAATACACTCATTTTTATACATTGAAGGACTCAGAGAAGACACCCAAGGTCAGAAAGGATGTGTACCAACGAGCAAATGAACATGTCAGTCCATTCCTCCTTCGGCAGCCATTGGTCTGATAAACAATGAAATACACAATAGGAAAGTCAGCATTGTTTGGTATGCAACCAGCACCGAAATGATAATAATGAGACATTACGTATGGGCCCCTTTCATCATCCTTTGCCTGAGGACAAGGAGGACTACCCAGAAATGAAATAAACCGCATAGTTGATTCGAACAGTACCATCACTGAGGACTGATTTGAAAACACATTTATTCAATAAAATCTGGTGAACATTCATCTTCCACATTTGTACGTATTCCATGAAATGACAGAATTGAATATCACTTTACCTGTATATTTCTTGTTTGCTCCTAGTGAGCACTTATAACGAGAATTACGTAAAGAAAAATGAGTTGCCCACCGGCAGACTTCGTTGCATATAAATCAAAGACACTCAAATGTTATTAATCAGGAAAGCATACATAGTAAGAATTGAACATATTAGTGGCAAAGTTCGTTCGGTGTGAGATAAAGGCACTGAGACATTGTACATCAGAGAAATACATCTAATGGGTAGCTGAACTGCACAGTGGCAATGTTCACTGAGTGGCCACTAACAACATTCATCAGTTATAAATCAAAGAAACGTACATAAAAAACCTTGAGTGCCCAGTGGTACAGTTCATTGGATGCGAGTTTAAAAATACCCAAACGATATGAATCGTAGGTCACAACAGTCAAAGAAAATCTGACTTGCCCATTGGCTAGGTCTGTGGCATTCAAATCAAGGATATACTCAAAAAAATTAATTTTATTTGCTAGGTTTGTGATACTTAAATCATGGCAGCGTGGAGAAATTTTTTTTGCATGGTAGCAAAGTACATGGTACCTAAATAAGAAAAAAAAAACGGAAATCAATATTGCATTGCCCTCTGGGAAAGTACTTGATACGCGAATTAATTAAAAAACAGAAGGTATTACATTTAAATAAGAGGAAACAGTATTGCTTTGCCAAGAGCAAATCAGCTCTTGTAATATGTGTAACACATTAACATTGCTTGCTACAAAGCACTGCACACCAATATATACTCTTCGACATTGTTTTTCGTCGCACTCTTGACACACATACTACAATACCACAGGGTTGTTCTAGTGTTCTCGTTAAGAACATTCTACCGTAGATATTTGGAGGAATTATCAAAGTGAACACATCCTCGGGGTTTATCGCAGTTGAAGTGGTGTTCTCGTTGCGTAGTCCCATCTGGCTGAGGACCTCTAGCCTCTCGTTTTCTATTACATCTTTAGCCCAAGGTCTCGTCTTGCGGTTTCCATATCAGATACCGTCCCATATTTGTTAGAATCGTCCTCCTGGATTGCGGATTCTGGAAAAGCCCTCTCTTGTGACAGATATTTTGTAGCAAGCTGGACACGCATTTGGTGATGGTTTTCTAACTCAAAGAAGTTCATAGCATCCTCCCAGTCGTAGCAGTCCGCACTACTTACGAAGGCTATTCGCTTCAGCTGTTGCTATTCAACTGCTTAAAGCAGTACCGTCTCCTTCAGATCTGGTTCTGATCTCGCCCACGAGGTGAGTAGATATACATGGCGTTGTCCCAGCACAGTGACAGTTAGTACCAGAACACCCCCCACCCCCCTTCATTCTCCTCCCATTTGTTGTGGGTCAGACTCGAAGACTCCGCGTCCATTATGTGGAATGGCGTGCGCATATACACGAGTGTAGAAATAAGACGACAGCCTCACGCTCCAGCTGGTGCGTGCCGTAATTCGTTCCCTTCCCTTGCTCAAAGGGTGAGACGAAATTCCTCAAATAACAGCAAGGTCTTTGTGCGTATTATACGTAACTGTGCTAAATCGCCTGTTGAGGATATAGACTAAATTTGTAAATAGCCATCTCACTTGATGTTTTGTAATGGAATTTACTACCACCACCGATTTATTTCCTTATAATATCATCAGGTGATTTATGTCCATCGTGCCGATATAGGATGTTCTGATACATATTTTTAAAACATATTACGCATGGAACTAACTCCGATAAAGCTGGTATAATTCTTCATAAAAAGTGTACCTTGTTCTTGCACGAAATGGAACTCAGAACCATAAACATATGTCCAGATACAAATACTTGTTGATGTATGATCCATTTAACCCTGTGATAGATATCTGTCTGTTGACACAACATAATGTGCACAATATGGTTACCATTCATTCTTACACGTGCTTCAGCCCTTGTTGACAATGAATCATCAACTCGTGGGTACACTTTTAAGTACCCTCGTATTCGGTCGCTTACATGGGAAAGACACTCGTGTAACATGTGCAGGTTGTCGATGGGTGTGGAATCCACCAGTGCCTTTAAATGACCCCAATGTTAAGAATCTGGTGATGTTGTTGTTGAGGTCTTCAGTCCAGAGACTGGTTTGATGCAGCTCTCCTTTCTACTCTACCCCGTGCAAGCTTCTTCATCTCCAAGTAACTACTGCACCCTACATCCTTCTGAATCTGCTTAGTGTATTCACCTCTTGGCCTCCCTCTACGCCGGCCGGTGTGGCCGAGCGGTTCTAGGTGCTTCAGTCTGGAACCGCGCGACCACTACGGTCGCAGGTTCTAATCCTGCCTCGGGCATGGATGTGTGTGATGTCCTTAGGTTAGTTAGGTTTAAGTAGTTCTATGTTCTAGGGGACTGATGACCTCAGATGTTAAGTCCCATAGTGCTCAGAGCCAGCCATCTCCCTCTACGATTTTTACCCTCCGCGCTGCCCTCCAATACTAAATTGGTGATCCCTTGATGCCTCAGAACATGTCCTAGAAACCGATCCCTTCTATCCCTTCTACTAGTAGTCATGTTGTGCCACAAATTCCTCTTCCCCCCAATTCTATTCAGTACCTCCTCATTAGTTACGTGATCTACCCACATAATCTTCAGCATTCTTCTGTAGCACCACATTTACAAAGCTTCTATTCTCTTTTTGTCTAAACTATTTATCGTCCATGTTAGGAGACGATGACTGTGTTAATCAGCGTGACAACGCACGATGTCACAAAGCACCATCTGTGAGGTTATGGTTTGTGGACAATACTTTCCTGAAATGGTCTGGCCTACCCAGAGTCCCTACCTGCATCCAATGGAGTAATGGAGTACCTCTGGGATGGGTTAGAACGTCGAATTCGCTGCTGGCCCCAGCGTCCAACATGACTACCTTCTCTGGTTTCGACTCTTGTGCAATAAAGGGCTATCATCCCTCCACAAACACTTAGAAACTTCACTGAAAGTCTCCTTCAAAGCATCTGCAGCAGAGTTCGTCATAAAAGTTAAGGGTGGACAAAACCCAATATTAGTACCTACTAGTAGATGTCTGGACGCTTTTGATTAGCGTGTATACTTGGAAGAAAAGTCACAGAGCTGTTATCATTGTGTTTATTAGTTATTCCTTTCCTGTGAATCTCACACACGATAAAGAAACAATATTCCTTCTTTCCCTTCGTGCCGCTCACTGTACTAAGTAAGTTTGTGGTTAACAAGGATTGTAAAGGCTGCCCATAATTAAAGTTCCAGTTTCGAAACGCTGTACAAAGAGACCCTCTGTTCAGAATCAGATCCAGTTTGAATAGGATATAACTGACACAGAGGGAAGCATCTTCTTTTTTTTTTTTAAAAAAAAAAAAAAAAAGAATTACCTGTAGAGCGTCAGAATGTGTAGACCAACGTAAGAGGGGCACACCGCTTTCCGTGAGTTTCTCTCCGAGAAGCCCAATATGACTGCCTCCATGAAGAATCGCGCGCTGCTGGTAAAGCTCTTTTACAAGAACGATGACTGTGCGCCAGTAGCCATGCAGAGATTCCCGATACTCGAGGGTACGACAAAAGGCATTAGTCCAATAACTGCAAAAGATCTGGAGAAAATGATTAGAAGATTCGAAAAGAAACAGTCTTTTTAAGAGCAATGTAGCTGAGGGATGAAATCAGTTGACCCAGCATCTGTAGAAGATGTGGCCAAAGCATTGCAGGCAGTGTCGACCGGTGATGTGAAACATGTAGTGGACGGAGAATTGTCCGAACGTTGGACATACCTGCGACCACGGCATATAAAATCCCACGAAACATCCTGCACTGCTATCCATAGAAAATCGCCCATGTTCAGGAGTTGCTTCTTGCTGACCCGCCAGCAAGACAAACTTTCGCTCTGGAATTTCTTGCTCGCATAAAAGTGAACAATGATTGATCATAGAAAATTCTTAGTCCATTTCCATCTCCGGGGACATGCCAATACGCAGAATTTCAGAATATGGGTAATGAAAAATCCGCTCGCACATCAACCGGTGCCGCTGCATTCCGAAAAGGTGGCTGTGTGGTGCGGGTTGACGGCATTGTTTGCCGTAGGGCCGTTGTTTTTCGAGGTGTCCTGCGGGTCATGTTACCTGTATCGTCAGTGGTAAACGCTTTTGAGCATTAAGGTTGTAAGTAGGCTGTTTAGATTTTTATGTTGGTAACGCCATGTAGCGCTCTATATGAAAATCACTGACTCTGGTGTGTGAAGGCTGTGGCTGGTTTGCATTATTGGAATTTGCTATTGTAGTAACAGCGCGTAGCGTTGCGCAACTGGAGGTGAGCCGCCAGCAGTGGTGAATGTGGGGAGAGAGATGGCGGAGTTTTGAGAGCGGATGATCTGGACGTGTGTCCATCAGAGACAGTAAATTTGTGAAGTTTTGGGTTGGACTGCAGTACCAGGCGTCTGACTGAAAACAAACCCTGTCCTTTCCTTTTGTGTTATTCCGCTATGTGTTTGTGTACCCTTGTGTATTTGTGTTTTTCCTGTCTTAATGTGTTTAGCTAATAGGATTTATGTTGTAGAATTTTTCTAATACTGAGCTGCATTCACTATGATGAGGAATACTGTTATTCACAAATATAATTTGCATTAATAATATGTTATTTACTTTGTAAAGGTATTTAGACATTATTTTCGAAAACTATTCTGATCTTTTAAGTATTTAATTATGTCATAATTCCTGTAACACTGATGTATTTGTTTATTTCTATTCTTTTGTAAAGCCTGTATTACTACAATTGTTATCTGTATTGTTATGTTCTTTAATGATGTATTTTTTACCTTTGTAATTGTATTATTATGCTGTAAATTTGTAACTGTATAGACACCAGTTCTTCAAATTAAGTTACATTTCACTGCACACGTTTCTGTTGGTCATAGTATATGCACAATAGATGAGAAGTTGGGACTGTTAGTGCTCGCACGCGTGTTGATTACTCAGCAAGGGACTGGTTAACAGCATTGCTGGTTCTAAGGACAATTCCAAAAACTTTGTAAGTGCACAAGTGGTGGTTTATGGACTTGCGATATTGTCTGCAAGACTCTTCGATGGTGATTGTGCACCTGCACAGTCGCAACAGATGGCTGCTGGCCGTCTCTACAAGGACTGCAGTGGGCCTGCACCTTTGATGACCCACCAATACCATTATTTCTACAAAGACTGCAGTGGGTCTGCACCTTTGATGACCCACCAATACCATTATTTCTACAAGGACTGCAGTGGATCTGCATCTTTGATGACCCACCAATACCATTATTTCTACAAGGACTGCAGTGGATCTGCATCTTTGATGGCCCACCAATACCATTATTTCTACAAGGACTGCAGTGGGTCTGCACCTCTGGTTGCATACCAATACCATAATCTCTACCAGGACTACAGTGGGTCTGCTCTGTGATGACCTACCTCCCAATATTCTTCAAAACTTCGACTGACTCTGCTGTGGGTTTGCTCTGTTGTGGCTAGTCAAGTGTCAACATTATCTTTCTGTTGGAAGGGCAACACTACTTCTTCAAGACTCCATGGAAATCCACTACGTCCGTGTGCCTTTTCTTTTACTGCTCAGACTTTGTGCAAAAAATTGTAATTAATACTGTGATGAATGATCAAGACTGTCTTTCTGTCTTTATTGACTGTGAGAAAATTTTAGCTTTTGATCAATATGGTATCAATAAGTGTATGCATTTGATTTCTTTGTTATTGTAACTATGAAATTTTTTTTAAAATCTGTATTGGCCACTGCCCAAAACAATTTGTAAAATTTTTCGTGGGGAGCTTGGGGGCTATGTAAGTAGGCTGTTTAGGTTTTTAATGTTGGTAACGCCATGTAGCGCTCTATATGAAAATCACTGACTGTGGTGTGTGAAGGCTGTGGCTGGTTTGCATTGTTGAAATTTGCTATTGTAGTAACAGCGCGTAGCGTTGCGCAGTTGGAGGTGAGCCGCCAGCAGTGGTGGATGTGGGGAGAGAGATGGCAGAGTTTAGAGGGCGGATGATCTGGACGTGTGTCCATCAGAGACAGTAAATTTGCAAGACTGATGTCGTGAACTGATATATATATATATATATATATATATATATATATATATATATATATATATATATATATATATATATAATGACTTTTGAACACTATTAAGGTAAATACATTGTTTGTTCTTTATCAAAATCTTTCATTTGCTAACTATGCCTATCAGTAGTTAGTGTCTTCAGTAGTTAGAATCTTTTATTTAGCTGGCAGTACTGGTGCTCGCTGTATTGCAGTAGTTCGAGTAACGAAGATTTTTGTGAGGTAAGTGATTCATTAAAGGTATACGTATTTGTTAGTCAGGGCCATTCTTTTGTAGGGATTATTGAAAGTAAGATTGCGTTGCGCTAAAAATATTGTGTGTCAGTTTAGTGATGATCAGAATAAGTAATGAGAGAAATGTCTGAGTACGTTCAGTTTTGCTCAGCTGTTTGAAAATCAAATAACGTAAGGGGTTTACCAGCACAGTAATTCAATAATTTTTCTAAGGGGAGGTTACAAGGTCACCCCGTCCCTTCAATACCGTGAGTGTGTGGGTACTATCATTTTCATGCAAGATGGCGCTCCTTCGCACGTTAAACAACCATGCCGCGGAGGCATTTCGGAAATGCTGGAATTATCAGCCGTCTTTTCCCTACAGCCTGGCCGCCCAGATTACCTGATCATAATCCGTGTGACTTCTGGCTGTGGTATTATCTGAAAGTTGTTGTGTCAAGTGGTGGAATTGCGCCGGCCGAAGTGGCCTAGATGTTCTAGGCGCTACAGTCTGGAGCCGCGCGACCGCTACGGTCGCAGGTTCGAATCCTGCCTCTGGCATGGATGTGTGTGATGTCCTTAGGTTAGTTAGGTTTAAGTAGTTCTAAGTTCTAGGGGACTGACGACCTGAGAAGTTAAGTCCCATAGTACTCAGAGCCATTTGAACCAATTGGTCGAACTGCGAACGTAGCTGAATTGTAGGTACGCATTTCGCTACAGATTCTGAACGTGACTCCCGGGACACTGCGATCTGTTGAGAAACATACAGTTTCCCGATTTCAACTTGTGGCAGAAAGCGGTGTACAGCATATTGAACATATCTTGTGCCAGTCTCACGACACTTTGAAATCGATGTCAGTTTGCTTTTTGTGCAGTTTTTGGCCATAGGACAATGAAAACCCGATTTTCCGCTTCCGGTGAGGCACGATCTTCCCTTGGTAGATGGACTTGCCTAACTAACAGTGCCACAACTGTTGACTGCTGAACTCGTAAAGTCAAGCGCACTGAACAGACCGGATGGTGTAATGCGCACCCCAAACCATAGCCGTCATATTGCGATTCATCTGTCATTAGTACCAGACCCCATTTACGTTAAGTCATTACACCGCCATCTACTGCTAACTTTTTCGTCGAATTTGGTTTATTCCATTACGTTATCCCCTGCGTCAATAATATGCTGTTCAAATTTGACGTCATTTTCTTTCTACAGCTTTTCGAAACAGGGACTAATTATAGAGACACTGTACATAGAACATAGCCTTACGCTCACATTAATCTTTAACCAATTAACCTCGAGTTATTGCTAGGCCTATATAGTTCGGTGCGCCCTAACGCGTGTTAAGTGACTACACTATGTAACTATTGTTTTCGTCGGACGAGGAGTCCTGTCAATAATTACGCTAATGTAGTTAAATATTTTATTGTATAATACCTTCCCTTTCTGTATTCTTGTCTTTTTAAACTTTAGTTAAATCGTTTTTATTTTAGTTTATGCCAGGCGTACTAAGTTCTGATTCTAAACCGATGTGACGTAAACTACGTTGACTTTAACCCAAGGTTTTGCGTTTAATGGGTTTATATTCTGTAAGTTCTCTTTTTATTCTGTCTCCTTTACGAATGGTTGTTTTATGCTTTGTATTTCAGTAACTTTATATCTGGTATGTATTGCGGACACATGAAAATGGCCACACAGTTGAAACTATACAGTAATGAACGATACAAATTAAAGGGATGGTTTAATCGATACAATAACAGCCAGTGCGGCAAATACATAGTATCCATAAACTAAAGCTAAAGTCAATGTTCAGTTTGTACTGGAAACGTACTTAGAAAATCGGTTAGGTAAAATTTTTACTACTGTTTTTGAACCTATTAATTTATATCAAAAATGTTACAACTAGTTCAGTTTTTGTTTATTTTTCGTATATCTATACTATTGAGTGATACAAATGTGTACTTACGACTCTCGGTGTTCTTTGTTGCAATATATCCGAAAAGATTAAGACAGGCAAATACACTCCTGGAAATTAAAATAAGAACACCGTTAATTCATTGTCCCAGGAAGGGGAAACTTTATTGACACATTCCTGGGGTCAGATACATCACATGATCACACTGACAGAACCACAGGCACATAGACACAGGCAACAGAGCATGCACAATGTCGGCACTAGTACAGTGTATATCCACCTTTCGCAGCAATGCAGGCTGCTATTCTCCCATGGAGACGATCGTAGAGATGCTGGATCTAGTCCTGTGGAACGGCTTGCCATGCCATTTCCACCTGGCGCCTCAGTTGGACCAGCGTTCGTGCTGGACATGCAGACCGCGTGAGACGACGCTTCATCCAGTCCCAAACATGCTCAATGGGGGACAGATCCGGAGATCTTGCTGGCCAGGGTAGTTGACTTACACCTTCTAGAGCACGTTGGGTGGCACGGGATACATGCGGACGTGCATTGTCCTGTTGGAACAGCAAGTTCCCTTGCCGGTCTAGGAATGGTAGAACGATGGGTTCGATGACGGTTTGGATGTACCGTGCACTATTCAGTGTCCCCTCGACGATCACCAGTGGTGTACGGCCAGTGTAGGAGATCGCTCCCCACACCATGATGCCGGGTGTTGGCCCTGTGTGCCTCGGTCGTATGCAGTCCTGATTGTGGCGCTCACCTGCACGGCGCCAAACACGCATACGACCATCATTGGCACCAAGGCAGAAGCGACTCTCATCGCTGAAGACGACACGTCTCCATTCGTCCCTCCATTCACGCCTGTCGCGACACCACTGGAGGCGGGCTGCACGATGTTGGGGCGTGAGCGGAAGACGGCCTAACGGTGTGCGGGACCGTAACCCAGCTTCATGGAGACGGTTGCGAATGGTCCTCGCCGATACCCCAGGAGCAACAGTGTCCCTAATTTGCTGGGAAGTGGCGGTGCGGTCCCCTAAGGCACTGCGTAGGATCCTACGGTCTTGGCGTGCATCCGTGCGTCGCTGCGGTCCGGTCCCAGGTCGACGGGCACGTGCACCTTCCGCCGACCACTGGCGACAACATCGATGTACTGTGGAGACCTCACGCCCCACGTGTTGAGCAATCCGGCGGTACGTCCACCCGGCCTCCCGCATGCCCACTATACGCCCTCGCTCAAAGTCCGTCAACTGCACATACGGTTCACGTCCACGCTGTCGCGGCATGCTACCAGTGTTAAAGACTGCGATGGAGCTCCGTATGCCACGGCAAACTGGCTGATACTGACAGCGGCGGTGCACAAATGCTGCGCAGCTAGCGCCATTCGACGGCCAACACCGCGGGTCCTGGTGTGTCCGCTGTGCCGTGCGTGTGATCATTGCTTGTACAGCCCTTCGCAGTGTCCGGAGCAAGTATGGTGGGTCTGACACACCGGTGTCAATGTGTTCTTTTTTCCATTTCCAGGAGTGTAGATACCTTCAAAAAATAAGAAGTTCTTATGAGAAGCATGGATACCCCTGAAGTGAGGGTAAGCCCTCAGAACCCCGACGCTGAAAGAAAATAAAAGTAACTGACCCAAATGAATGTATGAATAAGTATCATAAACAGCTGTGCCAACAGACTTACCGCAGTGGTAACACCGGTTCCTGTCAGATGAGCGAAGTTAAGTGCTGTTGGACTTTGCTAGCACTGGTATGGGTGACCGTGTGGGTGTGCCAAGCGCTTCGGCAAGCGGGGTGCACTCAGCCCTTGTGAGGGCAATTGAGAAACTACTTAATTGAGAAGTAGAGGCTCCCGTCACGGACACTGACAACGGCCGGAAGAGCGGTGTGCTGACCACATGCTCCTCTAGATCCGCATCCAGTTACGCCTATCGGCTGATGATGACATGGCGGTTGGTCGGTAAAGTTGGGTCTTGCAAGACCTCTTCGAGATGGAGTTAAGTTTCAAACAGTCGTAGTTTCTAATTCACAGTCCAACGCGAACGACAGAAGTTCATGGGGCAACGGCAGAAATATTTCACTTGTCAAGGCGACAAGTATTACACTACTGGCCATTAAAATTGCTACACCAAGAGGAAATGCAGATGATAAACGGTTAGTCATCGGACAAATATATTATACTAGAGATGACATGTGATTACATTTTCACGCAACTTGGGTCCATAGATCCTGAGAAATCAGTACCCAGAACAACCATCTCTGGCCGTAATAACGGCCTCGATACTCCTGGGCATTCAGTCAAACAGAGCTTCAACACGATACCACAGTTCATCACGAGTAGTGACTGGCGTATAGTGACGAGCCAGTTGCTCGGCCACCATTGACCAGACGTTTTCAGTTGGTGAGATATCTGTAAAATGTGCTGGCGAGGGCAGCAGTCGAACATTTTCTGTATCCAGAAAAGCACGTATAGGACCTGCAGCATGCGGTCGTGCATTATCCTGCTGAGATGTAGGATTTCGCAGGGATCGAATGAAGGGTAGAGCCAGGGGTAGTAACACATCTGAAATGTAGCGTCCTTCGTTCAAAGTGTCGTCAATGCGAACAAGAGATGACCGAGACGTGTAACTAATGGCACCCCATACCATCACGCCGGCTGATACGCCAGTATGGCGATGACGTATATACACTTCCAGTGTGCGTTCCCGCGGTGTCGCCAAACACGGATGCGGTCATCATGATGCTGTAAACAGAACCTGGATTCATCCAAAAAAAATGACGTTTTGCCATTCGTGCACCCAGATTCGTCGTTGAGTACACCATCGCAGGCGCTCCTGTCTGTGATGCAGCGTCAAGGGTAACCGCAGCCATGGTCTCCGAGCTGACAGTCCATGCTGCTGCAAACGTCGTCGAACTGTTCGTGCAGATGGTTTCGCCTTGCAAACGTCCCGTTCTGTTGACTCATGGATGGAGACGTGGCTGCACGATCCGTTACAGCCATGCGGATAAGATGCCTGTCATCTCGACTTCTAGTGATACGAATCCGTTGGGATCCAGCACGGCGTTCCGCATTACCCTCCTGAATCCACCGATTCCATATTCTGCTAACAGTCATTGGATCTCGACCAACGCGAGCAGCAATGTCGCGATACGATAAACCGCAATCGCTACAATCCGACCTTTATCAAAGTCGGTATCGTGTTGGTACGCATTTCTCCTCCTTACACGAGGCATCACAACAACGTTTCAATAGGCAACGCCGGTCAACTGCTGTTTTTCTATGAGAAATCGGCTGGAAACTTTCCTCATGTCAGCACGTTGAAGGTGTCGCCACCGGCGCCAACCTTGTGTGAATGCTCTGAAAAGCTAATCATTTGCATATCACAGCATCTTCTTCCTGTCGATTAAATTTCGCCTGTGTACCACGTCATCTTCGTGGTGTAGCAATTTTAATGGCCAGTAGTGTACATCCGTGTAACTCTCTTAAATACACTTACTGTTCTGCTTAATTTACCCGTTGGTGTTGGCCCTTTCTGCGCGACTGCGGAGTATCTATCTGAATAAGGGATGACAGATGAGGCTTGTCTCGAATCCTGGAAGATGGATTGTACGCCGGTCAGTTAAGATAACAGACAGCCATCTCGTCTTCTTGCGTGTGCAATAATTACCGCAAGCGGGGCCGCGGAACCGACGGATTGCGACAAATTCTTTTTTGGCAGCGGCCCCGTAAATCAGCTTCTTTGGGCCGCTCCGCGCCGCCGCACACGCCCCATGTTTTGCGCCTCTGCGCCACCGATACCAGACACATTCATCTGGCCGATCAGGGGATCCAAACGTCGCCGAATTGCACACAGGTCTCCTGGCGACGACGACGGCCTCGAAAAAGCCGGGAGCCCTCCTCGCGGAGCTTTAATCAGAGGTTACGCGGTTTTAACATACGCTTATGGCGCCGCTGAAGGTCGCGGCGGCGGCGCACGTGGACCCGGCCACCGGTTCGCAGTAGTAACAAAGGGAAACGGGAAGGAAGTCGGCCGCCACGTCCACCGCAGTCGATATCTCCACATGAGCATACGCCCCGTCCTGACGTGCTTCACATATCGATCTATCAAACTTCACAGCTTTTGATTATTGTACAAGTACGGGACTCCTTTGCGGGAAGACATGGCCTACATCTCCTCCATCTGAAAATGGGGAAGACGTGAACGTAATAGCCGAACTCGACGACTTACTACACTACTGGTCATTAAAATCGCTACACCACCAAGATGACGTGCTACAGACGCGAACTTTAACCGACAGGAAGATGTTGTGATATGCAAATGATTAGCTTTCCAGATCATTCACACTAGGTTGGTGCCGGTGGCGACACCTACAACGTGCTGTCATGAGGAAAGTTTCCAACCGATTTCTCATACACAAACAGCAGATGACCGGCGTTGCCTGGTGAAACGTTGATGTGATGCCTCGTGTAAGGAATTTAAATGCGACTTGGATAAAGGTCGGATTGTAGTCCATCGCGATTGCGGTTTATCGTATCGCGACATTGCTGCTCGCGTTGGTCGATATCCAATGACTGATAGCAGAATATGGAATCGGTGGGTTCAGGAAGGTAATACGGAACGCCGTGCTGGATCCCAACGGCCTCGTATCACTAGCAGTCGAGATGACAGGCATCTTATCTGCATGGCTGTGCGGATCGTGCAGCCACGTCTCGATCCCTGAGTCAACAGATGGGGACGTTTGCAAGACAACAACCATTTGCACGAACAGTTCGACGATGTTTGCAGCAGCATGGACTACCAGCACGGAAACCATGGCTGTGGTTACCCTTGACGCTGCATCACAGACAGGAGTGCCTGCGATGGTTTACTCAACGACGAACCTGGGTGCACGAATGGCAAAACGTCATTTTTTCGGATGAATCCAGGTTCTGTTCACAGCCTCATGATGGTCGCATCCGTGTTTGGCGACATCGCGGTGAACGCACATTGGAAGCGTATATTCGTCATCGCCATACTGGAGTATCACCCAGCGTGATGGTATGGGGCGCCATTGGTTACACGTCTCGGTCGCCTGTTGTTCGCATTGACGGCACTTTGAACAGTGGACGTTACATTTCAGATGTGGTACGACCCGTGCCTCTACCCTTCATTCGATCCCTGCGAAACCCTACATTTCAGCAGTGTAATGCACGACCGCATGTTGCAGGTCCTGTATGGGTCTTTCTGGATACAGAAAATGTTCGATTGCTGCCCTGGCCAGCACATTCTCTAGATCTCTCACCAATTGAAAACGTCTGGTCAATGGTGGCCGAGCAACTGGCTCGTCACAATACGCCAGTCACTACTCTTGATGAACTGTGGTATCGTGTTGAAGCTGCATGGGCAGCTGTACCTGAACACGCCGTCCAAGGTCTGTTTGACTCAATGCCCAGGCGTATCAACGCCGTTATTACGGTCAGAGGTGGTTGTTCTGGGTATTGATTTCTCAAGATCTATGCACCAAAATTGCGTGAAAATGTAGTCACATGTCAGTTCTAGTATAATATGTTTGTCGAATGCATACCCGTTTATCATCTACTTTTCTTCTTGGTGTAGTAATTTTAATGGCCAGTAGTTTAATACGGAAACTAAAGAGATACAATATAGATGGCTGGGTTGAAATGGCTCTGAGCACTATGCGACTTAACTTCTGAGGTCATCAGTCTCCTAAAACTCAGAACTAATTAAACCTAACTAACCTAAGGACATCTCACACATGCATGCCCGAGGCAGGATTCGAACCTGCGACCTTAGCGGTCACGCGGTTCCAGACTGAATCGCCTAGAACCGTACGGCCACACCGGCCGGCTACAGCATAGATGGGTTGCTATTCCCATGACGGTCGCCCATCAGGTATGAAGGGTACCGAGGAAATAAAATACTCGGGGCTTGCCAAAAATAGCACAGCAAATCCAGGCGCGACGGCATCCAGAGTGGGCGGCATCCTGGTCAGCGTCTGTCCATCCAGAGTGTGAGGCTGCAAATGAATGCTCCAGGAACTAACAATCTGTATTTATAACCTCCCAGTGGAAACACTGGACCAACAAGATTACAACCAACCATGACTCGTGCGAGGAATAACAAGAATACCCCAGGTCTTTCTTTTTTTTAAGCTAACAATGTGATTTTTTAAGGGCAATCGGTAACTGGGAAATGAGAATGGCTGAGGGTTTTTCAGTAACGTTTGTGAAGAGATTACGTGTGTTTTTACAAGTTCTTTTTTTTTGTACATTCTGGGAGTCAGAATGTGATAGGAAAGCTAGAAAATTTGAAAAGAGACACGCAGAGACTGATTGTTGATACGGTAGGGATTTGATAGGGTAACTGAATAAGTTAATGAAAATGAAAATCTGACAATCATGAGGGACTGGAACGTTAAAGTGGAGAAAAGCATAGAAGACAGTGTTGTGGGGAAACATGGTCTCGCTACTAGGAATCAGAAAGGGGAAAGACTTCTGAAATCTGTAGTAAATTTTAGCTGTGCATACTTTACTGAAGAATCACTTGGACATGGGGTATTACTTTGGGGCAGACATTTCGAAATCAATTACTGGACTGTAGAAGTAGAGTAGATGAAGAGTGGATTGTAGTTTACAAAAATTCATTAAGAATCTATGTCTAAGGAAGTCGCATACTAAAAAACTGGTTAATGATTATGTCTACCATAAGTTCTCTGATGGTGTAGATATTGCGATACTAAATATCACAGTCGGCAATTCAGTTACGTTGTCTAAAAATAGCAAGTACAGAAGTTGGGCAGACAAATAGAAGATAAGCAACTGTGAGGAAAGCTAGGGTAGTAGAAGAAATCAACTTGTCATCGAAAAAGGTAAATACCAAAATAGGAAAAAAAGAATGAAACAATGTTACTCACTCATAAATGAAACTAATAGAAGCAAAGTGGCTACAGGAGGAACTGAATAGGAAATTCTCACGGAAAGGACAGATCCGACGCATAGAAAAGTAAAAATTACTTTTGACGGAACTAAAAGCAAAGGCGATAGCATTAAGACTAGAAAGGGCAAATAAGAGGTCTGAAGACCTCTTAGAAGGAAAGGAACGCGACAGAAGAAGAAACGGGTGTCGGTTTGGAAAACATAGGATATCCAGTACTAGAGTGTCACAGATATACGGGAGATCTTATGTCACTTAAGGCAGAAGGGACAGATAACGTTCCTTCAGGATTTCTGAAATCGCTGGGGGAAGTGTCAACCAAATACTTACCATACCTAGTATGTAAAGTCTGCACAGCTGAAGATATACCACTGGACTTTCGAAATAATATCATGCATTCAGTGCCAAATATAGCAACGGTAGATAAGTGCGAGCATTATTGCACAATCTACTCAGGGGCTTATCTATTCAAGTAGCTAACAATAATATACAGAAGAAAAAGGTAAAGGCAGCTGACAGGCAGTTCTGACGCACTTGATAATGTAAGAAAGACACTGACAAGATTTTTCAACCTAGAAAAAAATGTTCGACAACGTAGAACTGTGGAAGCTATTTTAAATCACAACGAAAAGAGGTGTAAGGTGTAGGGAAAGACATACGAAACAAACGGGAACATTAAGAATGGGAGAACAAGAGATACAATTGCTTGGATAAAGAAGGCCGTAAGCCGGGGATGTAGTCTTTCTGCCCTACTGATAAACCCGTACATCGAAAATGCAAATAATGAATTAAAAGAAAGGTTCAGAAGTAAGATTAAACTTCGGAGTGAAAGAATATCAATGATGTGATTCGCTGGTGACTTTGTTGTCCTGAGTGAAAATGAGGGAGAGTTACATAACCTTTTGAATGGAATGAACTGTCTGCTGAACAGAACAAATGGACTTAGAGCAAACCGGAGAAAGACGAAAATGTTTAATACACATAACATTAGCGACAAACTTAACATCAGAACTGGGAACCACATAGCAGACGAAGAGAAGGAATTCAGCTACCTTGGGAGTAAACTCAGGATGCTACAGGGAATCGCAGAGGGCAAAAATTGTTGGGACGTCAGAGACTGAAGTACATTCGACAATTAATTGAGAGTGTTTGGTGTAGGTGCTCCTCTGAGGCGAGGAGATTGACAAAGGAGAGGCCGCCATGACGGGCCGCATCAGACAGACAGCAGATTAATGTAGCAGCATAAAGTATTCCACTCGGAAAGTCTCGTACTGTTAATTTTTTGGGACTACAGATAAATCAAAACCTTAACTGGAAAACCTACCATCTAGAATAAGTGAATTGCCTTAGTCCAACTATTAATGTACCCATTTTCCTGGTTGCTGAGCTTCATGTCTGCGAATTTTATCACTTTAAGAAATACATAATCCAGGAACTTTTTATATACGAGGGGCGTACAGAAAGTAAGTTCCGATCGGTCGCGAAATTGAAAATCCGATAAAGCTTTGCACAGATGTGTTGGGTAGTGTCTCTAGTAGGACGCCAGATAGCATCACGTCGCTCTTCTCATTTCTGAGCTCAAAGTGAGCGCGTAAAGATGTCTAGAAAGTAGTGTCTCCCGCCAAGTACGAGGGCCTGGTGAGAAATTTCGCCTAAAGCTATGCACCCAACATTCGATAGCTGACGTACTGTTTCTTCTTCAAGACAATTCTCAGCCGCTTTCTGCAGGGCAATGAAGATGCTCCTGCATCGTTTTCAATTGGAAATGTTTGGTTACCCATAATAAAGCGCGTAATTGTTCAAATGGCTCTGAGCAGTGTGGGACTTAACTTCTGAGGTCATCAGTCCCTTAGAACGTAGAACTACTTAAACCTAACTAACCTAAGGACATCACCCACATCCATGCCCGAGGCAGAATTCGAACCTGCGACCGTAGCGGTCGCGCGGTTCCAGACTGTAGCGCCTAGAACCGCTCGGCCACCCAGGCCGGCCCGTAATTGTCTCCCTCTGAGTTTCATCTCTGGTCACATGAACCACTGTCTATGAAGACAACATTTTGGCACAGACAACGAGCTGTAGGCCAGCGTAGAGAATTGGCGGAAAGCACTGGCGGCTGCCTTCTATGATGTGGGTATTGGAAAGTTGGTACAACGCTCCGACAAATGTCAGAGTCAGAACGGCGACTACGTAGAGAAGTAGCTGGAAGGTGTAGCTAACTGTTACAAATAAAATATTTTTGATATTCACTGTGGTTTCCATTTCGCGAGCAATCGGAACTTACTTTCTGGACAGGCTTCGTATTTTTATTTATGCCACTACACGTTTCGGGCTATCGTCCATCTCCGATTGGTGTAAATGAGTATCACACCAATTGAAGCTGGTCGAAAGCCCGAAATGTGTGTTGGTATAAACAAACCCTCACTTAGTTACACACAAAAACGCATGTACGGACGCGTTGACAGATATCTGTGAGATTCATTGGACTTTGATGAACATGAACAGAATTATTTCTGCTGTCTTCTTGAAGTGTTGAATTGAATGGTGTCTCATTAGCACCCTGTCGACATGTTGGCTCTACATCTGTACGCAGTGCGATGTGAAGAGAGTAAATCGTGTGCCAGAATTGTATTTTCGGATGGTACGCCGAGAAAGGTGTTGCTACGCCTGTGTGTAAGCCGAACTCCTCTAATGTTTACGCAATGGTCATTACACGGTATGCGTGTTGCACAAAGTATCATGTTTCTTCACTCGGAAGTGAGCTGTCAGAAATCTGAGAGTAAGACTTCTGCCTATAATATTATCCTGGAACTCCTCCATTTGGTCCGTGTTTGAATAGAAAAACAGTAATATCAGAAATTGAGTCCGCTTTGATGCAAAACACCTTGTTATTCGCTTATTTCTTTATTATCCCAAACTAATTTCGGCGAAAAATATCACGACCATCAGTGGTATTTCTTTAAATCTAAAACATGCAGAAAATGGCATGGCTGTGCAAACACAGTTAAACATTATTACATTTTTACAATTCGTCTTTTGAAATATTATTTATATTGATACGTTCATACTACCTGATTTATTGTATGTTATAGCATGTTTTAAGCAATTATTGGCGCTGTTTGCGACATATTTTCTGTGCCCTTTTTTGTGTTGCCGTCTTTTTACTTAGCGAACATCATATCATCTGCAACCATTTGAGCGGCTGTTAGTTAACAAATACTAAAAGGTGACCTTCGCATGTCAGCAGTATATACTTGGGGTTGTGGTAGCGTTGTGGAAACCGGTTATTTGGTGTGTACTGAGCTGTTGCTTAGCTATTCGTGTAGTCACGTTCGTTGGGGTACATACAATAAATAAGGTAGTATGAAAGTATCAATAGAAATCATATTTCAAAAGACGAATTGTAAAAATGTAATAATGTTTTACTGTGTTTGTACAACCGTGCCATTTTCTGCATGTTTTAGATTTGTTGTTGTTGTTGTGGTCTTCAGTCCTGAGACTGGTTTGATGCAGCTCTCCATGCTACTCTATCCTGTGCAAGCTTCTTCATCTCCCAGTACTTACTGCAACCTACATCCTTCTGAATGTGCTTAGTGTATTCATCTATTAGTCTCCCTCTACGATTTTTACCCTCCACGCTGCCCTCCAATGCTAAATTTGTGATCCCATGATGCCTCACAACATGTCCTACCAACCGTCCCTTCTTTTTGTCAAGTTGTGCCACAAACTCCTCTTCTCCCCTATTCTATTCAATACCTCCTCATTAGTTATGTGATCTACCCATCTAATCTTCAGCATTCTTCTGTAGCACCACATTTCGAAAGCTTCTATTCTCTTCTTGTCTAAAATATTTATCGTGCATGTTTCACTTCCATACATGGCTACACTCCATACAAATACTTTCAGAAACGACTTCCTGACACTTAAATCTATACTCGATGTTAACAAATTTCTCTTCTTCAGAAACGCTTTCCTTGCCATTGCCAGTCTACATTTTATATCCTCTCTACTTCGACCATCATCAGTTATTTTACTCCCTAAATAGCAAAACTCCTTTACTACTTTAAGTGTCTCATTTCCTAATCTAATTCCCTCAGCATCACCCCATTTAATTTGACTACATTCCATTATCCTCGTTTTGCTTTTGTTGATGTTCATCTTATATCCTCCTTTCAAGACACTGTCCATTCCGTTCAGCTGCTCTACCAAGTCCTTTGCTGTGTCTGACAGAATTACAATGTCATCAGCAAACCTCAAAGTTTTTATTTCTTCTCCATGAATTTTAATACCTACTCCGAATTTTTCTTTTGTTTCCTTTACTGCTTGCTCAATATACAGATTGAATAACATCGGGGAGAGGCTACAACCCTGTATCACTCCCTTCCCAACCACTGCTTCCCTTTCATGTCCCTCGACTCTTACAACTGCCATCTGGTTTCTGTACAAATTGTAAATAACCTTTCGATCCCTGTATTTTACCCCTGCCACCTTCAGAATTTGAAAGAGAGTATTCCAGTTAACATTGTCAAAAGCTTTCTCTAAGTCTACAAATGCTAGAAACGTAGGTTTGCCTTTTCTTAATCTTTCTTCTGAGATAAGTCGTAAGGTTAGTATTGCCTCACGTGTTCCAACATTTCTACGGAATCCAAACTGATCTTCCCAGAGGTTTGCCTCTACCAGTTTTTCCATTCGTCTGTAAAGAATTCGCGTTAGTATTTTGCAGCTGTGACTTATTAAACTGATAGTTCGGTAATTTTCACATCTGTCAACACCTGCTTTCTTTGGGACTGGAATTATTATATTCTTCTTGAAGTCTGAGGGTATTTCGCCTGTCTCATACATCTTGCTCACCAGATGGTAGAGTTTTGTCAGCACTGGCTCTCCCAAGACCGTCAGTAGTTCTAATGGAATGTTGTCTACTCCCGGGGCCTTGTTTCGACTCAGGTCTTTCAGTGCTCTGTCAAACTCTTCACGCAGTATCTTATCTCCCATTTCGTCTTCATCTACATCCTCTTCCATTTCCATAATATTGTCCTCAAGTACATCGCCCTTGTATAAACCCTCTATATACTCCTTCCACCTTTCTGCTTTCCCTTCTTTGCTTAGAACTGGGTTGCCATCTGAGCTTTTGATATTCATACAAGTGGTTCCCTTCTCTCCAAAGGCCTTTCTAATTTTCCTGTAGGCAGTATCTATCTTACCCCTAGTGAGATAACCCTCTACATCCTTACATTTGTCCTCTAGCCATCCCTGCTTAGCCATTTTGCACTTCCTGTCGATCTCATTTTTGTATTCATATTTGCCTGCTTCATTTAGAGCATTTTTATATTTTCTCCTTTCATCAGTTAAATTCAATATTTCTTCTGTTAACCAATAATTTCTTTTAGCCCTCGTCTTTTTACCTACTTGATCGTCTGCTGCCTTCACTACTTCATCCCTCAGAGCTACCCATTCTTCTTCTACTGTATTTCTTTCCCCCATTCCTGACAATTGTTCCCTTATGCTCTCCCTGAAATTCTCTACAACCTCTGGTTTAGTCAGTTTATCCAGGTCCCATCTCCTTAAGTTAGCACCTTTTTGTAGTTTCTTCAGTTTTAATCTACAGCTCATAACCAGTAGATTGTGGCCAGAGTCCACATCTGCCCCTGGAAATGTCTTACAATTTAAAACCTGGTTCCTAAATCTCCGTCTTACCATTATATAATCTATCTGATACCTTTTAGTATCTCCAGGATTCTTCTATGTATACAACCTTCTTTTATGATTCTTGAAGCAAGTGTTAGCCATGATTAAGTTATGCTCTGTGCAAAATTCTACAAGGCGGCTTTCTCTTTCATTTCTTGCCCCCAATCCATATTCACCTACTATGTTTCCTTCTCCCTTTTCCTACTCTCGAATTCGAGCCACCCATGACTATTAAATTTTCGTCTCCCTTCACTACCTGAATAATTCCTTTTATCTCATCATACATTTCTCCAATTTCTTCGTCATCTGCAGAGCTAGTTGGCATATAAACTTGTACTACTGTAGTAGGCATGGGCTTTGTGTCTATCTTGGCCACAATAATGCGTTCACTATGCTGTTTGTAGTAGCTTACCCGCACTCCTATTTTTTTATTCATTATTAAACCTACTCCTGCATTACCCCTATTTGATTTTGTATTTATAACCCTGTATTCACTTGACCAAAAGTCTTGTTCCTCCTGCCACCGAACTTCACTAATTCCCACTATATCTAACTTTAACCTATCCATTTCCCTTTTTTAAAATTTTTAACATACCTGCCCGATTAAGGGATCTGACATTCCACGCTCCGATCAGTAGAACGCCAGTTTTCTTTCTCCTGATAACGACGTTCTCCTGAGTAGTCCGCGCCCGGAGATCCGAATGGGGGACTATTTTACATCCGGAATATTTTACCCAAGAGGACGCCATCATCATTTAATCATACAGTAAAGCTGCATGTCCTCGGGAAAAATTACGGCTGTAGTTTCCCCTTGCTTTCAGCCGTTCGCAGTACCAGCACAGCAAGGCCGTTTTGGTTAATGTTACAAGGCCAGATCAGTCAATCATCCAGACTGTTGCCCCTGCACGCGTTTGTCTGGCCTCTCAACAGATACCCCTCCGTTGTGGTTGCACCTACGGTACGGCCATCTGTATCGCTGAGGCACGCAAGCCTCCCCACCATCGGCAAAGTCCATAGTTCATGGGGGGGGGGGGGGTGTTTAAAAAAAAAAAAAAAAAAAAAAACCTGATGATGGTGATCGTTGTCGCCGAAACTAGTTTGGGATAATAAAGAAAGAAACGAATAACAAGGTGTTTTGCATCAAGGTGGACTCAATTTCTGATATTACTGTACTTCTGCATATATTACTGCCGTGTCTACGTATTTCGTTTTTCTCTGCTTGTCACTTTGATACTTCCTGTAATTTGCTCCTAGAGATACCAGTCAAAATTGTCAAGCGTAAAAGTGTAATACAGAAACTGTCGGCACCTATGTGCGCTCGACGAATCCAGATTAACTGAGTAGCACTGCAACGAATGTGGATCAATACCTTTCCGCAAGGAATCTAAACTACGACGTGTTGCTGTACTTTTCAGAGCTCTTGCTACTAACAACACTTCCAGTGGATTCCCATGACCTTTGGCAACTCTGTCTATTTCGGCAACATTACCAGATTAGGCGGTACCAGTTACGCACTAGGCGCCGCAGAAAAATTCGTCGAGCCTGGAGCCTCCGCAGCAGTAGCCACCGACGTCAACCACTACACCAGGAAGGAACGCGGAGAGCCGAGAGAATGTGGTGCTGCGGCTGCTAATGGCACGGCATGTCTGGCCGTGATGTCGGCCCTCGCCTCCACAGTACCCCCCTCCCCCCAACCCACTCCCGTGTCACTCATTTATCGCGCCCCGCCTGGAGGTCCTCAGGCGCTCATTAGGCCACCAGCGGAGGAAGCGGCGGCGGCAGCGGCCTCGTTAGCCGCCTCTGGCCGGGTCGATCAGACAAACGCTGTTATCTGCCTACAGATAAACTAACCACCGGGCCAGCTGTGCGCCGAGGGGCAGCCGCAAGGCTGCCGGCAGCCTCCTCTCACAGCATCCGAGCATCTGTCTTCAGACTCCAGACTCCTCAAGTGATTAACAAAACGCCGAAAGGGGCAAACTGCATCACTACCTTACTGAGCCTGTTTACAGACGACCCAGCTTTGTACACGTGTTTAGAAACTTATTACAAAATTCTGGGAGACTTGTGGACGATTACCATTTGAGGCGAGAACTGGTACCTGACCGCAAATCCCTAACCGTAAATACTGTAAATGTAATCCCTTGTACAAGCTCTAGCCATTTGACTGTTGTGATATCTATTTTTTTCTCGGTTTCCCTTAATACGAGGCCTGTTCAGAAAGTAAGCTCCGATTGATTGCCAAATTGAAACCACAGTGAACATCAGAAATGTTTTACTTGTAACAATTAGCTACACCTTTCAGCTACTTCTCTACGTAGTCGCCGTTCTGACTTAGACTTTTGTCATAGCGTTGTACCAACTTTTCAATAGCCTCATCATAGAAGGCAGCCGCCAGTGCTTTCCGCCAATTCTCCACGCTGGCCTACACCTCGTTGTCTGTGTCAAAATGTTGTCTTCAAAGACAGCGGTTCATGTGACCAGAGATGAAAGTCAGGGGGAGACAATTGCGGACTGTATTGTGGGTAATCTCACATTTCCATTTGAAAACGATGCAGGAGCATCTTCATTGCCCCTGCAGAATGCGGCTGAGAATTGTCTTGAAGAAGAAACAGCACGACAGTTATGTAATGTTAGCTGCATAGCTTCAGGCGAAATTTCTCACCAGGCCCTCGTACTTGGTGGCAGACACTATTTTCTAGACATCTTTACGCACTCACTGCGAGCTCAGAAATGAGAAGAGCGACGTGATGCTAACTGGGGTTATACTAGAGACACTACCCAACACATCTGTGCAAAGCTTTATCGGATTTTCATAGTCGTTTGCATTTCGCGACCGATCGGAGCTTACTTTCTGAACGCCCCTCGTATCTTCACCCTTCAGGTTTGTCTGGTAATGTCTGGCTGCTCATCCTGTCAATGTGTTCATTTGGTCTATTTTCATCGACAGAGCCAACAAAATCTGCGAGCCGGCTTACTTACAAGATGAACTAAATCACTTACGGTCAGCCTTCATGAAAAACGGATATACCAGCAAGGAAATTGATCGAGCCCTCCATCAAAGAAGAAAAGAAGCCAGAAGTCCAGAGCAACAACGGACACCTACTGGAAAAGTTTTCCTACCGTTCATTAATAAAGTCACGGACCGTATCGGGAAAGTTCTGGCCAAGCATGGGATCGAATCAATCTTCAGACCCACCAAGAACATTAAGAAATATTCAAGGACTGCAAAAGACGCCAGACACCTCTTAGCAACACCTGGGGTATACAAAATTCGATGCAGTTGTGGACAAGTATATATTGAAACAACGAAAAGAAGTGTAACCGTCCGCTTAGCCGAACATAAAAGAAACTGTCGCTTAGGACACATCGAAAATTCGGCCGTAGCTGAGCATGTTTTTCAAGATGGGAACCACGAAATTAAATTTAATGAGACAAGCTCTCTAGCACGAACATCCCATTGTCACGCGCGCATGTATAGGGACGCAATAGAGATTCACAAACACCATAACAATTTTAATAGAAAAGAGGAAGTTTTAAAGTTAGACAAAATATGGATGTCGACGTTGCACCAGCAGAATGACAATCGATTACTCTTAATCGAGAATGATGACGCCTTCGAAAGACAGGCATACCGTCGGCATCACGTGACGAATGGTGGTGGCCTCTATGCACTCTATAAACGCGAGAGTACCTGGAGCCTCAGTGTCAGTAGCCGGACGACCTCAGAGGATGTCTCCCGCAGATGTAGACGAAACGTTAGGTGGAAATTTTATACATCGACCATGGCCTCTCAGCCCGGAAGTTTCATCTGAAAGTTCATCGATTTTGTTCCCTACTTTTAGCACTTTCTGTTCAGTCCTAACGTCAACATTCTTAATTCTGTCTAATCTACTTCATTTCTGCTGCTGAATTCTACTCTCTTCTTTATATTTGACCCGTAACTCACTTGTGCGTCCTCCCCAGAACGAGGTCTGACGCAAAAGTAAAGACAGACGCTGCCACACACGGCAACGAGTCAGATACGTCGACCGAGACACGCCCCAATGTGTTTCATTGAAGCTGTTTATGTCCGAGGGTAGTGCCGCTCGGCAGTGGCCTCTCTATAATTAGCGACCACTTGTACACCACACTTACAACGACACTATCGTCTTAGCACAGACGCGGCTGTGTGCTAATAGAACAGTTATTCAGAACTTTACATCAAGTTACAGACAACGGTACTCTGACAAGCTATAGTCCTGCAATGAAGTGCTAAGTGTTATACCTGTCAGCGACAGTACCATACATACGTCTTTTGTGAGGACAATAATTGTTTCCAGAGTTAAATATTTGCCTTGCTAAGTGTTTAATAAATTATTAATGATGTGTGTGTGTGTGTGTGTGTGTGTGTGTGTGCGTGTGTGGTGTAGTGTCTGCTCGACCTCCTTCGAAAGTAATCTAGACTTACCACAGTACGCCACATCACTGCCATACAACTAATAAGGGACAACCGTCGTTTCGTGAAATTTCACTCTCTTTCTAATTTTTCCTTTCGAGCTCCTGTTTGTTATTAAACATATATTTGAAACCTTTGCTAGTTTCTTCTTTCTACCTTTGTCCTATCATCAGATAATGTCAATCCTAAATAAAATGTTCAACCTCTTCTAATTATTCGTTATCAACAACCATCTTTTGTCTTTTGAGTTCTTTTCCGGTAAAAGCCATGATTCTTATCTTCCGTTGCCTTAAACGCCATGAAATTTGACTTTCCTGTTGATATCAATTGGTTAAATTCTTTCAATATTCTGCTCAATAAATACATTCTTGGAGGTCATCTTTTTTAGCCAAATGTTTAATGCATGTAAATAGCAGAGAGATTCCGACCGATACTATTTGATTTCACTTACCGCTCGAGAGTAGTGCAATACAGAACTGACGTTAATTATCCAGAAGTATTTTTGTGAAACAATTTAAGGAGAAACGGTCACACGAATGCAACTGAGGCATGAGACTACCGTCGTGCCGTGTGAAGAGTAGACGGAGCGCGCATAGACTTAAGAGCTTGGAAAGGCTGCTGTTTTTGGGATGATAACCGTAAAGATACGGATGAGGCGCCGTTGGTGTTACGCATCTGTTCCTGGAGAGAAACGTTTACCCGATGGGAATTGAACTATAGTGTGGACTGCTTCTTGCTACTATTAAACATTGTGCTGATCCATGCCGAAGTGCTTACTTGCTTAATTGCCCTGTATCTGCAGTACATCTACGAAGTGGGGGAATTTGAGCAGAAACCTTGGCATATGCATCTGACGTGGCATACTTACTTGCCTCTATTGTCTTTGTTTTGACCCCTGTCAGCACAGTGATGCTAAGTTATGAATGCAAAACTTTTCATGTGCATAGCTAGATGCATCGGAAATGCAGTAAGTAGGTGTAAACCACACTAGTAGTTATTTAACACACATTTATCACTTGGTTAAGTCAGAGAATACAGGGTGATAAGTCTTGGTGCAATGTGCCCCCAACAAAATCAAAAACATTCGGGAAAATTATATGTAGGCATATCAGAGTAATATAGGAGCCTAACTGAAGCTACAATCTAACTGAAACAGTAACAGAGCTAAGTGCAAACTATAAGCCTGAACTTCAGACCACGAGCTCTATCCAAAATAGAAGTAGAACACCTCGTATAAGATGAACATGGCAATGCCGGACTTCTTGTCGTACTTAAGGATTTCTGCGGAAACTTGTATGAATATAATGGGAGAGGTGAGACTCTTACAGACAAGAAACATTACTAGAAGTTTAACGTAGTATAGCTACCTTCAAAATAAATGAAAGTAAGGCAGGGAACCATTAATCCACAAATCCCGGTTCTTAGTGGAAATACCACTGTTATACACTCGTGGCTGCCGCATCGCGGTCGCGAAGTGGGGCCGAGGCAGTTTCAGATAAGTTTTCAAAGTCTGACGATAATTTATGGATTTGTAGTTTCAGCTTGACAATGTCCACTGTGGACAAACGTTAGTTAGTTTTATTCTGAAGAAGATTGGATTATCTCGACTGAAACCTAGGTAAATCTAGGTAAACTTTGCAACTGAGGCTGTTGGTCTTTAAATTCAAAATTAATATTTATACAGTTGCTGACAGGGCCGCGAAATGTTGAAAATATTTAAGAAAAAATTTGAATTGAAAAAGTATTAAATAGATCGTAAAGTTATCTTACTGCAGCCCTTAACCTGTTAGAAGCGGAACGTCAAGATTGCACCAGACCAAGTAAATATTATGTATTTCTAACAAAGGAAAAAATAAGGAATGAAACAAAAATAAATCAAATAAAAACAATAATATACCAAGTTTTTAAATCCGACTAAAAAGTATAAAATAATTTCTCCAGGCCCCATACAGATTGCTAAAGCGATATAGATAGTTCTCAAAACCAGTAATTGAGAATTTTAATAGCTATGAAAATACTTGTAAGATTTAAAACTAAAAACGTGGGGCACGTGCAGTACATAACTGACGCATGAACAATTCACCATCTGTTGATTCGCCTCGCGTCTACCGCTTTAAATCTTACAGGTATTTTTTCAAGACTATCTAAATTTGGGGCTGGGAATCCCTATAGGCCTAGAAGAAATTATCCTATACTTTGTAGTTCTATTTAAAAGCATGGAATATAAAAACTGACTTCTATTTAAATGAATATTTTCTGCATTTTAATCTTACATGTATGGAAAATTTCAGTTTATTTTAAACATAATGATGAGATTATAGAAGAGACATATTAAATTTCACATTTATTTCTGTGTCTTTTCACCGAATAACATTTGAAACAGAATAGTGGTATGCATTCCTATTAATAATACATCAGTCTGTTTAGTTATTATTTCCCTTAAATATGAAATTAAGAATCAAGCAAAATTAATTTTATATGATTTTATAAGATTTTTATTTTAGTACTAGCTTTATACCCACAGCTTAGAACGTGTACACATATGTCCATCTCCTCCACCCTCTGTGTCCATCTTCTTCTCTCTCAATTGCTGTCCATCTCCTCGCCCTCTCTCTGTCAATCGCCTCCTCCCACCCTCTGACCATTTGTCCCCCTTCTCACTAGCCATCACCTCCTCCCCCTCTCTCTGTCCATCTTTTTCTCCTCCTTTCTCTGTCCACCTCCCCCATCCCACTCTCTCTCCATCTTCTCCTTGACCATCTCTTTCTTCCCCTTGTCTGCTCAACTGTGCCGGTCCACATTTCTACCTCCCTGAAACACATTCTGATACTACCTGCACAACATGCCAGTCATAGAGGGCAGCATAAGTGTAAGTAGTTACCAACCTTTTTCATCCTCTCAAACATGTGAACGAGTTAATATTGAATTGTCATACGGTTTTGAGCTATATTTATATTTTATCAGGAAGTTAATTGGAAAGCAATTGCAAAATATGTACTGAAGAGACAGATGAGAAAGCTAGCTAATAAAAACGTGTAAAAATGGCTCAAATTTCAAATGCACTCTTGGGAGAACTATACAGAGCGGGTGGATGAGAGTTAACTAACCATGGGTGTTCTAGAGATTTGTTGTAAGGTGAGCTGAGACTGTAGCATTAACAACTTATCGACAATACATACGTGGGTGGCAAGACATAGTATTGGCCACCGCTGTGTATGGTCTTTATTCTGGCGTCTATCAATGGCATCTTTTCATGATGTGTCGAAAATTGGGTGGGAACAGTTCTTCGTAATGGCCACCGGCATATTGAGATTTTTAATAAGAGTGACTTGTGGTAATCACATAATTATTATGACATTATTGTCTGATGGTCCCCACGCAACCCCTACGGCTGCAGGTTCGAATCCTGCCTTGGGCATGGATGTGTGTGATGTCCTTAGGTTAGTTAGGTTTAAGTAGTTCTAAGTGCTAGGGGACTGATGACCTTATTAGTTAAGTCCCATAGTGCTCAGAGCCATTTGAACCATCTGATGGTCCATTCTTACACAACGCATTTGTGATTTCAGAATTTCGCGCATATTTGATTTAATGGTAGAGATTTTCATACGAAGTTCATGAATTTGTTTCATATGCACCTCCCTGGATAGCCATGAGTGTTAAAACGCTGCTTCATGGTTGGGGAGGTTTGCCAGTTGCAGTTCGAATCTGCTCAGCGGAATAACGACGAGGGCCGTTGTGGCATTCAGCCTAGATGTCGTTTTTAGGCGGTTTACAACATCGCACTAGGTGGATATTGGGCTGGTACTTAAGTCCTTCCTCAGTTACACGATTCGCTAACATGTAGAAAACTTTCGCTCGGTTTCACATGGCAGACGGTACACATTCTCTGTCCCCTGGGGCAGGGTGGGGGGGGGGGGGGAGGGTAACGGGGTAGACAGGAAGGGCTTCCCACCACCCCTTAAACTAGCAATGTCAAATCCGTTAATAGTCATGCCGGTCCTCTGCTAATCCGGGACAAAGACACAAGAAAAGGAAGAAGTACTTGGTTCATGTGTATACAACAGAGCCGTGATTTCGATCACTCGGGTTTTAATTTCATCAGCTCTGTGGTCAGAATTTATTTGCATTTGTGACACTCTTTATCAGTGGATGAAGCAGTCGCCAACGTGAGCACCACTCTGCCCGGGAAAGTGTATGTACGATACACAACCCTTGTGAGCTGCACTGTCTCAGTTATCCCGTGACGAAGGATGAGCCTAGGCCGTCCTAGAGAGGCCGGTTCCCATGACGACGTCGTCTCGTTGCTATGGGCGCGGCGGCGCAGTATAGCTTGCGCGAGCGTTCGCAAATCAGCGCTGAGCGACGGCGGCGGCGGCGCTGAATAATTCGGCTCGCATCGGGCGCGCTAATGCCGGCCCCGGGGCCCGGTTCCCACAGGGCGGCCTCGGCTGCCCAGCGCCCTGCCCGCCTCCCAGTCCCGGCCAGGAATGCGCCGCATGGAAGAGGGATGTCGCGTCGGCGGCCATAAACCACGGCGCCCGCTGCGGAGGACGCACGATCCGTGAGCCGCGCCGAGGCGTCCAAGCTGCAGCCTGCGGCCGATTAAGCGGCAGACCGACATACGCTGCTTACCCACAATTATCGCCGAGGGACGCTGGTTCCCGTTTAGCCCTCAAGCTTGTACAAGACTGGCCATTAAAATTGCTACACCACGAAGATGACGTGCTACACACGCGAAATTTAACCGACAGGAAGAAGATGCTGTGATATGCAAATGATTAACTTTTCAGAGCAGTCACACAAGGTTGGCGCCGGTGGCGACACCTACAACATGCTGACGAGGAAAGTTTCCAACCGATTTCTCATACACAAAAAGCTGGTGACCGGCGTTGCCTGGTGAAACGTTGTTGTGAAGCCTCGTGTAAGGAGGAGAAATGCGTACCATCACGTTTCCGACTTTGCTAAAGGTCGGATTGTAGCCTATCGCGATTGCGGTTTATCGTATCGCGACATTACTGCTCGCGTTGGTCGAGATCCAATTGTTAGCAGAATATGGAAACGGTGGGTTCAGGAGTGTAATACGGAACGCCGTGCTGGATCGCAACGGCCTCGTATCACTAGCAGTCGAGATGACAGGCATGTTATCCGCATGGCTGTAACGGATCGTGCAGCCACGTCTCGATCCCTGAGTCAACAGATGGGGACGTTTGCCAGACAACAACCATCTGCACGAACAGTTCGACAACGTTTGCAGCATCATGGACTATCAGCTCGGAGACCATGGCTGCGGTTGCCCTTGACGCTACGTCAGAGACAGGAGCACCTGCGATGGTGTACTCAGCGACGAACTTGGGTGCACGAATGGCAAACGTCATTTTTTCGGATGAATTCATGTTCTGTTACAGCATCATGGTGATCGCATCCGTATTTGGCGACATCGCGATGATCGCACATTGGAAGCGCGTATTCGTCATCGCCATACTGGCGTATCACCCAGCGTGATGGTATGGGGTGCCATTGGTTACACGTCTCGGTCACCTCTTGTTCGCACTGACGGCACTTTGAACAGTGAACGTTACACTTCAGATGTGTTACGACCCGTAGCTCTAGTTATCATTAGATCCCTGCGAAACCCCACATTTCAGCAGGCTAATGCACGACCGCATGTTGCAGGTCCTGTACGGGTCTTTCTGGATACAGAAAATGTTCGACTGCTGCCCTGGCCAGCACATTCTTCAGAACTCTCCCCAACTTAAAACGTCTGGTCAATGGTGTCCGAGGAACTGGCTCGTCACAATACGCCAGTCTCTACTCTTGATGAACTGTGGTATCGTGTTAAAGCTGCATGGGCTGGTGTACCTGAACACGCCATCCAAGCTCCGTTTGACTCAATGCCCAGGCGTATCAACGCCGTTATTACGACCAGAGGTGGTTGTTCTGGGTACTGATTTCTCAGGATATATGCACCCAAATTGCGTGAAAATGTAATAACATGTCAGTTCTAGTATAATATATTTGTCCAATGAATTCCCGTTTATCATCTGCATTTTTTCTTGGTGTAGCAATTTTAATGGCCAGTAGTGTTGTTTTAAGGATATTCACCATGTGGTTGGTTGTTAAATTTGTCCATATTTCTTTCCTAATATGTAATTGTGGAAATAATTTTCTGCCCTGGGTAAACACAAATTCTTCTTGTTTAACTTCCACACATCTATCTGTGAAATTTCACTGTTGTCAGTGGATCATTTATATTCTGTCAAACAACATGTAAGGAAATTTTGTGTGATAATATTGCGGTTATTGTATTCACATTTGTGAAATTTCTAGCTGAGTACATGGTGTTCCTCAGGTATGTAGTTAATTCACTCTTCCATTAGTCCAGCTCGAGCTTCCCACTCTCTCTAGCTGTCTCCTCTCTCACCCCCTGTCTCTGCATCTACTCGAACTCCTCTCTCTGTCCACGTCCCTCATTCTCTAACTACATCCTCTTGCCCCTATCCCTGTAAATCCCCCCCCCCCCTCTAATTCCATCTGCTGCCCCTCTCGTTGTCCTTCTCCCTCCTCTTTTCATCGACTTTTCACCTCTCTCCCTGTTCATCTCCTCCTCTTTTCTTTCTTTGACCTCTTCCATCTCTCCCCTCTCTCTGTCCGTTTCCCCCCCCCCCTCTCGCTGTCCATTTGCTCCTCCCCCTATCTGGGCCCATCTTCTCCTTTCTCTTTGCTGTGTGTTCATCTCCTCTTCTTCCCTCCTATCCCCACGTTATCACGCTGTCCCCAGTAAGAGGCTGGTGGTTCTAACCTCCACAATACTATTTTCCAGATAGTAAATTGGTTTGAAATCGTTCCAGGGGTTTAGAATGAGCTTTTTACTCTGGCTTTTGCCTGCGTAAAAACTTGTCAAACGTATTTTATATACATTTAACATATTTCACCTGCATCTCTAGAAAAAGTTTGCCCAGTAATTTCATTTTCACGCAATCTCCTGAGCTATATGTTGTACTTTAATTTTTCTAGTATATTCCGTTTTATATGTGAAAACTGTCTTCAAAATGTGACATGAATACACTTAGTAGTAAAGAAGTAGTAAGTTAAAATGTCTTGCTTCATGCCGTAATTTTACTGCATGAACAGCGAAATTGTAGTAAATGAGAATTTTTTTGTCTTTGATCATTTTGTTGGGGTTGTCAGCAAGAAAAGGTTTTGCAAAAGTTTGAAATTATGTGTAATGTTTGTAGCGAGATTCTAAGTGCTCTCATTCTCAATTACTGGATGTGTAAATTAGGCTGTCGGCGCGTAGAGGGCTACACTGCTTTTTCAAAAAAATGGTTCAAATGGGTCTGAGCACTTTGCGAGTTAACTTCTGAGGTCATGAGTCACCTAGAACTTAGAACTAATTAAACCTAACTAACCTAAGGACATCACACATATCCATGTCCGAGGCAGGATTCGAACCTGCGACCGAAGCGCCAGCGTGTTCACTAGCATCTGAGAGAGGTGCTACACTGCTTGACTGAAGCGCCTAGAACCGCACGGCCACACCAGCCGGCTCTGCTTTTTCACCCTCACTACCATTCCCACCCATTTGGTAAGTGCATTGTTCTTACCTTCTCAGCGGTGATTTCCAGACAAAGTGAAACGTGTACCCAATTTGGGTGAAATCGATCCAGTGGTCTTGGAGGAGACGTGGAACATACATACATACACATATACATACATCCATTTTTGTAATATGTATCGATTAAGCGGAAAAACCTATACGTTGGTATCACATACGAGGTTTGTCCGGAAAATTCGTTGTAATATTTTAGCTTTAATTTTGGTATGAAATTGGGTGCTAATAGTAGAATAAAAGCGGGTTACAAGCCGTGAGCTGTCTGGGGACGTTAACCGTGCGTTTACTGGGCAACTGTTTCAGCAGGTAACTAGTCTAGGTTTACCACATTACCAATCAGACTAAATTGATTATAATCTTTTACAGTCATACAACAACCGGTAATATATATTTATAAAAAAGGAGAATTTAAATAAAAAGAAAGAAATCAGTTTATATTTGGAAATTTATTTTTAAGATTGGTCATTGAAATTTCAGCATATTATACGTGAGTTATAACTGAAATGGTGCCTTATTTACGATTGTGAAAATGTGAGATTGGACTCTTATGGAACACATAAAATATGGAGCCAAGATTGGGAGACTGGATACAACACTGCATTCATAAAACAACACACAAAGAACATTGAAACACATGCAAGAGAAAGTTAACCACAACCAACAGATTCAAATTTTCAGTCAAAGAAATTACGTTCGTAGCACAATCCTGTCCGTCATGTAATTACCACACACTGGTATACTAAATTCATATTAACTCTTTGTGAAATCTTCCCAAGAAGAATAGCTGAGGGCTACTTTGAATTACACCACATGCTTCACGTGGTCAACTTGGTTTACAGAAAGCGTATAACTCCACAATAATTTAGATAATAAAAATAAATTAGATCGAAAAGCAATTGACAAAAGAAAAACCTTGAACTGGTTACTAACGTCTTACTGTTAACCTGACGGGTCAAACAGTTATATAAGCACGTGGTACTGGTCTCACAAAGTAATGACAAAGCAACTACCGCAAAATAATCTGAACTTGACACGAGAATTACACTCCGCTGCAATTTAAGATTACCTTAGATATTTTAAAGCTAAACCCGAAATAAAAGTGATTAAATTCTCAGTTAGGCTGAACTTAACAAATCCATTGTCCTACGGACTTAGCAGACACGCGCTTAGCCGGAGATCTTATCATTTCAGACGCTCGCTACCGCCAGACTGCAACTGCCTACCGCCAGACTGCAACTCCCACTACCAGACTGCAACTGCCTACTACTGGCCTGCAACTGCTACTACTGCCCAGCGTGCTCCCTCAGAGTCGCTCACAAGGACAAACGGAAGGGGCCAGAGGGGCAGCTTCCTATACCAACATGACAAGGGACGGACCGGACCATACTAAGAATAGAAACCTCTTTGCTTTTAGGAACCGTAGCTACCTGTTCCAACGTTGGTCCTACTGTTCTCTAGCAGACAGCCTTGTCTGCTACCCTCAAGCATGCAACTACAAACACATTTGATCATTCATCCTCTCACACAGAAGGGAAGGGGGATGACAGTATCTTATCATACACAGTATATAAAAGAAAGCGGATGTAGGTTCCGGGAGACTGTGTGACATGAATTACATATAAGAATTACATATAAACTTTGTTTTAAAGTGTAGTAGTGTGACAGATCGTTCTTGTTTACGTGTAAAAGTAACACGTTCCACTACTCAGTCTCCTCCCAGATAGTCAGAAACGCCACAGTAAATTTAGGAGAGGAATTTACTCCATAAATGACATCAGATTTAAGAAATTAAACATGAAAGGAATCCAACAGAGACCTTTCAGCGTATAAAAGTTGAATTATAACTTTATTTTACAATTATTCACGTATTACAATATGGTCTCCTTCAAAATACTCTCCCTGAGACGCGATACACTTCTGCCAACGCCGTTTCCACTGTTGATAACATTGCTGAAAGTCTTCAGTTGTGATGTTGTTCAGTTGCGGTGTCGTTTCCGCCTTGATGGCTTCCACATCTCCCAAGTGCCGCCCCCGAAGCATCATTTTGCATTTCGGGAACATGAAGAAGTCACACGGTTCCGTTCACTCTCTGGCCGGGAGGGACAAATTCCATGTGTACAATGCCCCTAGAATCAAAGAAAACAATCAGCATTGTCTTCACATTGGACCTTGATTTTCGCGACTTTTTTGTTCGCGGTTCTCCTACTAGTTTCCATTCCTTGCTTTGAGATTTGAGCTCCACATCGAATTCGTAAAACCAGCACTCGTCTCCAGTGATGACTCGGTTGAGAAAGTCCCCTCGTTCCTCTGCTTCCAACCAATCCTCACAGCACTCAGCCCTCTTTGCTTTCTGTTCTGGCGTCAAGAGCTTCAGTACGATTTTCGCACACAATTTCTTCAAGTTTTTGTGTCAGGATTTTGTGAACGATTGTTTTGGGGATTGACAGCTCGTCAGCAATCATTCTGACTGTCAATCTACGGTCTTTAAGAACACGAGCCCGATTTCGTTCAACATTTGCATCGGAACTCGATGTCGACGGGCGTCCTGGGCGAGGGTCATCGTTCACTTCTTCTCGGCCATCCCGGAACCTTTTTAAGCACTTGTTCACGGTTGGTTCCTTCAGAGAATTGTCTCCGTAAACCTGTTTCAAACACTCAAAAATCTCACGGCCATTCTTGCCTAGCTTTGCAAGAAACTTGATGTTGACGCGCTGTTCCTCAATCAGAGAGAGCTCCATGCCGACGGCAGGTGAAAAAGGGTAACTGTCAAGAAGCTGCCGCACACTCCCACCTTCAGGCAGAGTGCTCTGACTCGAACTGAGCTTTGATGGGATTGATTACAGCAGTAGTCCCACCTGGCGGTGACTGCAACTTGTAACATAAAGACATTATTCAACTTTTATACGTATTTTCCGGACAAACCTCGTATATGATTATTTGTCTGCCTGACAGTTACAGAATAAAAAAAATGGTTCAAATGGCTCTGAGCACTATGGCACTTAACATCTTAGGTCATCAGCCCCCTAGAACTTGGAACTACTTAAACCTAACTAACCTAAGGACATCACACACATCCATGCCCGAGGCAGGATTCGAACCTGCGAGTTACAGAATAGTTGGTATTTAGTTACAGTATGTCAACTGCAATTAATTAGCATTTTTCAATGTTACGCTACGTGCATTTACCAAAATGATTGGCTTAAAATGAAACTATTGGTTTTTCTATGCTTTGGCAAAGTTAAGTTACAGTTCTGTCATTATATTATATTCTGCTGTCAACACTGATTTGTTGTTTTGGTCTTTAACTGTCACTAGTTAGGTTACACTAATAGTTTTCTAAAATGTTGTGGGGATATGTTAATTATAAATTAGCCTTAAAATGAACCTAGTGGTTTAAACTAATTAGAGCGTGGGGGCGTTTCACGTCTTGTCATGTTATGTATTTCCCATTTTTGTTATGTTCTCTTTCCAGTTTCGTCTGTTGTTTCGAATTGCGTTTTAGGCTATATAGGCTCAGTTCTTTCTTAACATTACGGATTCTTAGTATGCCTCGTGTACTACAACCTTCTGCTACTCCCGTGTCTGAAATCTGAATGCACTCATTCTTCATTTCTGTATAAGGTCATTGGAAGAGTCATTCTTTGATAAAATTAGATACTTGTATGGACTTTCTCTGTTACGTAGCTATTTTCTGTATCGCACATATTTGCTGTTACTTTATATTAATAATTGATAACACAGTCTAAATAATTGAAGTAATCTGTCTGTTGAATACTTTTTAATAAAACCCATACTACTTCTCCTTGCTTGATATTGAATCATATTGGTTGCAGATTTTGGTCAGAAGAAAGAATCCATGCTACAGAACATATTTTCAGACAACCTGGTGGTATCATGGTTACATGTAGTATATGTTCTACTATGTACAAACACATTAAAATGAGTTCGCCATTTATGAAGTACATCGTCTTTACAGGACATTTAATTATTGTATGCTATCCCACTACGAGTGGATTTCCTCGGACAAATAAATACGAAAACCTATATGCAATAGATCTCTTACGTGATTTTTGAGGGAGCTAGGCGCCTTGGAACGTGGTAGTTTGAAATTTGTTGTTCGAAGTTACACTGGCTAACAAAAAAAGTAAAGCACCTGGACACGGAGTAGTAAACAAAATATAAGTTCACGGGCTGAGAGGCTATATGATATTATTTCAGTGATTATAAAATCTAGTCCAATCTACATACACAGTGGAAGTACAAGCTCACTTATTACTATGACGCTGCTTCCCAACGGGCTTGGATGGAAGCACTGATTCGTTTGTGAAGGGTATCATAAGGACGTTCTATCCTCTTGTGAAGCAAGCTGGCGAAAAGCCGTTATGACAGCTGTTATGATGTACTGACCCTGGGATGAGTTCAGGTCCAAGTTGATCCTATGCAAGTTCTGTATGGGACAAATCGGGGGATCTTGCTGCTCACTGGAGTTACTCAACATCACCCACATAGTTCACAGACACCTGTACCAACTGTGGACGAGCATTGTTCTGTTGAAAAGTGGCTCCAGGTTACTGTCACATTAGACGCAACACATGACGCAGGATGTCCATAGGATACCGTTGTTCCACCCGAGTTCCCCCAATGCCTGGCAGCCGTGATCTAAAGTCATACCCGATGGCTCCTCACACCGTGGCGCGTCCCTAAATAGTTGGAAGAATGACATCTCTCTTTCTTCAGGTCACGATCTACTCCCCAACATGGTCATCTGGAGTAGTACAGAACTGCGATTCATCGCTGAACACAGTGCGACGCCATTCATCAGCAGCCCATGCTTCCCGGTCATGTGACCACTCCAAACCAGCATTTGTTTTGTATTACCAGCAGCCTACGTGTGGGATGGTAATTAGCTAGTACAACTGCTGCTAGCCTCCGACCAATGGTGCGGGATGACACGGAATGTCTCAGGGATTTCATTACTTGTTCTCGGATGGCGGGCACAGATGTGACTGATTTTGGGATGTGATTGGTGTACAACACGGTGATCATCTCTTGTGGTGGTCAGAAGTGTTCGACTACAACATTGGCAATGAGAATGCTTGTCCTCATGTTCCTGTGCAGTCCAACATAGGGCAGCTGTCACATCTGGTTGCCCCACAAATCTGGATATTGTATGATTCGACCAGCCAGCCAATGAGGTCCCTTCCAAATTATGTCATCTGTTGCCGTAGATATGTATGCTTTGGTTATCGTTGCCATTGCTCTGCTTTGTATCAATATCACTAGCAGTGTTGCACTGTTGGGAGTTAGTCTTCGACTAAGCAGTCGAACTATGCTCCGTAGCCTCATGCTGTGCTCGCCATTGAATGCCTCCAGTCCCGGCCCTTTTTGCAATTAGCAGCTGATACTATGGTTGCTCACGGCCGTTCGCGCCAGTGCGTCATCTAGGTTCGTACCGGTTAATTGTGCTTACTGGGTCTCAGTTCTGAAGCAGTATATTTTGTTTCCGACAGATAGCAACCAATTTTTACGCTCTATGGAAGGGGTGACAGCTACGGTGACGCAGTGGGGCATTCTGCTGTAATCGTTCCCTGTGTGTTGTTCACGGTTAATCAGCAAAAGTCTGCAGCTAAGCGGAACTCAGATTCTTAGTTGCAAATTCTGAGCCACGCCACGCATGGCACGCCGTGTGGCGACTGATGGCGAACATTTAGTTTCCACAAAGATATTATAGGAATTTAACCCACATGCTGGGCCCTTATTGAATCTGGTGAGATAGAGCTATGTTAAACTTCTACTAGCTGTAAGTGATTCATTAAAAACCCATTGTCTTGTAATGCTCCTGACGGGGCTTTGGGTAAGTGAAATAAAATTTACGTTTGTATAGGTACTTTCACGTGGTGAGAGCAATGATATTTTAGATAAGCTATTTTAAGATGTTCTGAAAGAAACCGAATTCTTTTATGAATAATTAATTTTAACAGGTTTAATGGTTTACCTGGCCAATTGCATGCCGAATATTGTTTAGCCTGTAATTGCTTTAAGTACGAAATTTCATTTCCAAAGCTAATCAGTTGTGTGTGTTTCCCTTTATGTAACACACTAGTGGAGAAACTCGGCGTTGGCCAGGTATTTATTTATACCACGTCTTGCCTTGTGCTTAATTTTTATGACGTCGTATCCCCTAAAATATGTGTCATGCAGTCATATAATTTTGTAGCTACATTCAGCGGCGTATGTGGATACAGACTGCGCAAGTTTTTGCGAATAGAGTTAGTAGCAAGAAGTAATAAATTAAAACCTTATACATGATGCGGCATTTTTTCATGCATCTCATTGTTTATGACGTCATATCTCCTGAACTACATGTTGTATAATGAATATAATTTTGCAGTTGCATTTAGTGGTATATGCAAATACACTCTGTAAAATATGTCACGAATACAGTTGATGGTAAGGAAGCAATAAATTATAACGTCACTTCGTAGCTGTATCAAGAGCGGAAAGTAGTAAGCACGAACATTTTTCGTTTCATCATGTTGCAGGGATTGTGAGCGAGAAAAAAATCATAAACGTCTGAAATTACGTGTTAAGTTTGTTGAAAGTTGTTAAGGATGAATAAAGCAAACGAGGATAATGGACTGTATTCGAATTAAATCGGGTGATGGTGCGGGAATTAGATTAGGAAATGAGACACTTAAAGTAGTAAATGAGTTTTGCTATTTGGGGAGCAAAATAACTGATGATTGTCGAAGTAGAGAGGATATAAAATGTAGACTGGCAATGGCAAGGAAAGCGTTTCTGAAGAAGAGAAATTTGTTAACATCGAGCATAGATTTAAGTGTCAGGAAGTCGTTTCTGAAAGTATTTGTATGGAGTGTGGAATTGTATGGAAGTGAAACATGGACAATAAATAGTTTAGACAAGAAGAGAATAGAAGCTTTCGAAATGTAGTGCACCAGAAGAATGCTGATTAGATGGGTAGACCACATAACTAATGAGGAGGTATGTAATAGAATTGGAGAGAACAGAAATTTGTGGCGCAACTTGACTAGAAGAAGGGATCGGTTGATAGGGCATATTGTGAGGCATCAAGCGATCACCAATTTAGTATTGGAGGGCAACGTGGAAGGTAAAAATCGTAGAGGGAGAGCAAGAGATGAATACACTAAACAGACTCAGAAAGATGTGGGTTGCAGTAAGTACTGGGAGATGAAGAAGTTGCACAGGATAGAGTAGCATGGAGAGCGGCATTAAACCAGTTTCTGGACTGAAGACTCTACAACATCCTCACGTCGCGGACACCCCCAGTCCTTTGACAGGTAAGTGTTCTTACCCCACAGGGATTGTTGCCTGAGAGTACCAAGTTTTCTAGAATTCGGTCTTGTGGTTTACACGTAAATAAACATTTTTATAATATGTATAGATTTATACTACTTGTTGTAACTCTGTTATGTTATAATAAATTGGGCTCCTAGCGTGCCTTTCCCTAACTGAATTACTAAGTAAATGAAGTATCAAGGTATCTGATCGGCGCGGTTGCTACAGAGAGGAAAGCTGTTTGTAATAATTGAAAATTTTCTTCTGTTAGTAAATTTAAAGAAAAGATGTAATTTGGAAAATAATTTTGTTGTTTCCTTAAACTTATATTCAAGATTCTCTTTTAAAAATGCCAAATTTCCTTAGTTAATACCTCTGGAAATAATATAATATTTTGTAAGCTTCCTGCTCTATGGATTGATGTCATTTCAGTCGTGATGACGTGTAATAAGGACTCGTGTTGAAATGTACATTTATACTGAGAAATGTCCATGTGGGACATCTCATCGTGTTTTGTGGGAATTCATGGAGATCTGATTGCCTGAAACTTGAGTACTGCAATTACGAATCGCAGATTGCAGTATTTCTTGAAGTTCGAGCAATTTCATCTCTGGTGAGCTTGGGCCAGCGCTGTAACTAATATCCTAGTTACATATATGAATACTGAGCACATCGGACCTCAAATGGCATATTGCAGTTTAGCGAAATCAATTGAGTAGGAAAACAATTTACAAAAAGCGTCAAATTGTTGTAGGGGAAAAATAAGTAGGGTACAGCTAAAACTCACTCCGCCCACTACATGGTGAGGACTGGTACCCATGGGACACGTTGGATCTCAGTCCCTCAAACCGTCAATATAACACCAAATTATACTCCAGAAATCAGTTCTCATGGCCGTGACGTAGTATAGCGTTTGAAATACAAGGTATGTAGATACGAAATTAGAAGTTCGCGGAGCATTGCAGCGGCGTTACCGATCTCTAAAACTGTGATCTCCGATGTTCATCTCTGGACGTCCAGGTGGTCGCAGGAAGAGTGCCTCTGAATGCAGCCGTCAGAAAAACGACCCCCCCCCCCCTCACTAGTATTGCCGATGGGACGCAGTATTGGCTACGAGGGCCTCCACAATTAATACCGGCCCTCAGGAATTTAGGCCAGGAATTTCCTGAAGATGATAACTAAAGAATTGGTTACGTCTCTCAGTCTAGCTCACCAGAAGTGAAACTGCTCAAACTTTGCGAAATATTGGACGTTAAGGTTAGAGTACATATCTGCAATACAATCAAATCTTGAAGAACTTCAGAAAAACATAATAACACGTGTCTCAGTATATCGATTCACTGACACGGATGTTAAAAAGTCACTACAGTGAATTTATTACAAATTCTTCGTTGTTATTAATAGACAGACACATTTGGGTCAGTATGTATCATAAAAACATGGAAAACATTGTGTAGCCTTGCGCCAAACACTTATTGATTTTTAATAATTTGATTTTTAATAATCATAACGGAAAACGCTGACTAAAAAAAGAATCGCTATTCAGAAATAATGCTTAACCTCTGATATGAAGCATGTGATAGCTTGCATAGTATAGATGTTGACAGGTGCGAATATCGAAGATGTCAAATTACGCAGTACCAGAAAGAGAAGAGTAATGCAGTTTCGGAAATGATTCTGCTGTCTGGCTCTGTGGCATAGTAAAAGTATTCTGCAGTCAGCTGGAAAAATTTTTGACCGGCTGTGCTAGCACCGCTAGTGAACGGTTTGCGCTCTTTGGAATCTAAGAGGCTCATGAAACTTTGAAACTCGATTTTTCGAAAACACCTGAGAAGCCGAGAGTAATAGGGCGACACTAGTTACTCATCTAAATGCCGAAACGACCTTCTCGGTGCTTCCGTAAAGGCGGACGAGGCACTCGAGGGCACGGATAGAATCCGCACACACTTAACAAGGAGCGTTGCGTGAGACAAATTACGCAACGTACTGCTCCGCGGATTTTCTCAGAACCGCTTAGTGGTGACCAGAATTTATTCTAAGCACTGCAGAACCTTAACTATGTCCAAAGACGAGTCGCCAGCGTTTCTTTGACCCCCGAGATAGAGTTTCAATTCTCACTACAATAAACTGTCCAGTCGCATTAATGAAACCATCTGTCAAAAGCCTGAATAGCCAGCTTTTGCAACGCGGACCGCTGCGACACGTGCAGGAAGAGAGTGAATGACGCTCTTAAAAGTACCGACAGGTGTCTAGAGCCATGCCAACTCCAATGCCCTGGCCAGCTGCGCTATGTTTCTGGGTTGAGGATCCATGGCACTAACAGCCCGATCTAGATGGTCCCAAAGATTTTTCATTGTGTTTAAATCCGGAGAGTCTGGTGGCCACTGGAGTACGGTAAACTCATCCTTGTGCTCTTCGAACCACGCATGTGTACTGGGAGCTACAGGGCATAGGCAAAATAATGTGAACACCTGTACTTACTTGGGAATGGTTGATTAATAAGGAGTTGGACCCCCCATTTACCTGTAATACCGCTGCGATTCTTCTTGGAATACTGGCCTATAATCATTGTATAGTCTCCAGTGGTATGTTATGCCACTTTTCGGTGATTACGTCTTCTACCTCCTTCATATGGTCCGACGAGTCAAGGTTTTCATTATTTCCAACATCGGGCCAGACGGAAATATGCTCCGGAGTCTGCGCTCTAATACCGCTCACATGTGTTCGATAATATTCAAGTCCGGGGACTGTGGTGGCCAGTTCAGCAGCCTGTCATGGCTGTGTGCATTGGCGCATTATCGTCCTGAAATATGGCATCATTCTTTGGGAACAACATTTGAATCATGGGGTGCACCACCTGTTCACCTAAAATGTTCACATAATCGTTGGCTGTAACAGGGCCTTTGAGATTAATGATGGGACCAGCAGAATACCATGATATGGCTGCCGACCCCATCACACTTCCATCTCCTTGCTTAACCATTGGAATCAAGCAATCGTGATTTAGGCTTCTTTTGGGGTTCTCCAGACGTAAACCCGGCCCGATGTTGGAAATAACGAAAACTTTGACTCGTCGGACCATATAACGAGTTTCCACCGATCAGTCGACCAGGATTTAAGCTCCTGACACCATGTTTTATGCTTCTTTGCGTTGGTTGTCGTCACTAATCGTTTCGGTGTAGCAGCTCGTCCATGAATATTCGCTTTATGGAGTTCTCGGCGGACAGTGTCGATAGATACGGCGTCTCGAAGATGGCTATTAAGCTCTGCAGTCACTTTAGCCGCCGTAGTTTTGTGTTGTTTTGACACAATTCGTATTAGCGTACGACGGTCTCTGTCATTTAGATTGGATTTGAGCCCACTGTTACATTTACACGATGATGTCTATCGATGTTCTGTCTAGGCAGTTGCTCTTGAAACGTTCAATAAGTTGGCTGTCTTGGTCACTGATGCTCCAGCTAATCGGGCCCCCTCAATCTGCCCTCTTTGGAACTCTGTTAGGTTTTTCATTGCACTTCGAGCTCGGCCTCTGAAAGCAAATACGAAGTGTGCACTACGAGTAAACAACCTGCACTGATGCCTAGTCCTTACTGAACACGCACAGTCCAGCGCGAACGTGCCTTACCTGCGGTGTTGACCGCCAAACACACCATCCTATTACTACCACTGTTGTCTGTCCCCGGTAGCTGAGTTGTGAGCGCTACAGAATGTCAATCCTAAGGGCCTGGGTTCGATTCCTGACTGGATAAGAGATATTCTCCGTTCAGGGACTGGGTGTTGTCCTAATCATCATCATTTCATCCCCATCGACGCGCAAGTTGCCGAAGTGGCGTCACATCGAAAGGCTTGCACCCGGCGAACGGTCTACCCGACGGGAGGCCCTAGTCACACTATCACTGTTCATATTATTGTGCCTATCCCCTGTATGTGACATGTTGCAGAGGAAAAGTAAGTTGCATGTAGGGACGGACATAGTCCCCAAGGAAAGGTACATACTTGTGTTGATCCACAGCCTTCCAGAACGACGAAAACACGCACGGAAAGTCACGAAAACATTCCCCAGACCGTGACGCTCCCTCCATCGGCCTGGACCATTACGATGATTCTTGCTGGATCCTTGCTTTCAGTCCGATGGGACATAAAAAGTGATTCATCTAGAAGGGGCATCAATCGCCACTCATTAGACGTCTAGCTGCAGTGTGTAAATTCCAACCTCTGCCGCCGACAAACAGGATCGATGAACCAGGAACTTTCTGCGGAGGTCTTTACACACAACGTTCGACGAACGTCATTGAAGAGACACTGGTGGTAGCCCCTTGGTTCATATGGGTTATCAGTTGATCAACAGTTGCATGTTTATTCGTTCGTACACATCTACGCAGCAATCGTTACCCTTGTCAGCCGGCCGCTGTCGCCGAGCGGTTCTAGCCGCTTCAGTCCCGAACCACGCGGCTGCTACGGTCGCAGGTTCGAATCCTGCCTCGGGCATCGGTGTGTGTGCTGTGCTTAGGTTAGTTAGGTTTAAGTAGTTCTAAGTCTAGGGGACTGATGACCTCAGATGTTAAGTCCCATAGGTCTTAGAGCCATTTGAACCATTTTTTTACCCTTGTCATCTACGGCCGGTGGTGCACCACTGTTGCCTCTCGCCGGTTTTGCGTAGCACCGTGTTTTGCCATGCACATTATACTTAAACCACGGTGGCACGCGAACATTTACAACCTTAGCCGTTTCTGAAATGCATCCACCCTTGACCCGGTCGCTTACAACAGAACGCATGAACGCCCATTACACAGGAATATCCCCGTTGAAAACAATAAAATGCCTCTGCAAGTTCCTAAATCCTCCCCCCCTCCCCGCCCTCCCCCCCCCCCCCCCCGGTCCAAACCACTCCAAGACTCAGGAACAGAGGAGCAGAAAACACTTCCCGCGAAGAGTGTGATGGTAAATTTTTTTAAGTCATCAGTCTTCTGACTGGTTTGATGCAGCCCGCCACGAAATACTCTCCTGTGCAACCTACGTCCTCAATTATTTGCTGGATGTATTCCAATCTCTCTCTTCCTCTACGGTTTTTACATTCTACAGCTCCCTCTAGTACCATGGAAGGCATTCCATGATGTCTTAATAGATGTTCCATTATCCTGTCCGTTCTTCTTGCCAGTCTTTTCCGTATGTTCCTTTTGTCGTCGATTCTGCAGCGAACTTCCTCTTTCCTTAGCCTATCAGCCCACCTATTTCCAATTTTTTTCTGTAGCACTACATCTCAAAGGCCTCGATTGTTTTCTGTTCTGGTTTTCTCACAATGCATGTCTCACTACCATACAATGGTGGGCTCCAAACGTATTAATTTGAGGAAGAAATTTCTCAGAAATTTCTTCCTCAAATTAAGACCTACATTTGATACGAGCAGGCTTCCATTGGCCAGGAATGCCTTTATTGACAGTGATAGTCTACTTTTTATGCCCTCCTTGTCCCACCCTTTGTATTTTATTTTGCTGCCTAGGGTGCAGAATTCCGTAACTTGGTCTACTCCGTGATCTCCAATTCAGATGTTAAGTTTCTCGCTGTTCTTATTTCTACCACTTCTCATTACTTTCGTCTTTCTTCGAATTTTTTAATTTGTGGTTAGTCCTATGGGACCAAACTGCTGAGGTCATCAGTCGCTAAGCTTACACACTACTTAATCCAACTTAAGCTAACATACGCTAAAGACAACACACACACCCATGGCCGAGGGAGGACTCGAACCTCTGATGGGAGCAGCCGCGCGAACTGTGACAAGGCGCCTCAGACCTCACGGCTACCCAGCGCGGCGTCTTCGATTTTCTCTCAATCCAAATTATGAACTCATTAGACGATTCTTTCCAGTCGACAGATCCTAGTAATTCTTCTTCACTTTCACTGAAACTGGCAATGTCATGAAAAAATGTTAGCTTTGGTATCTTTTCACCCTCAATTTCAATCCCACTCTTGAATCTTTCTTTTATTTGCGTCATTGCTTCTTTGATGTATAGACTGAACAGTAGGGGAGAAAAACTAAATCCCCACCATACAACCTTTTAATAAGAGCACTTCGGTTATGGTCCTATGGCCTGATTATTCCCTCTTGTGTCTTTTACATAGTTTATATTATCCATCTTTCCGTTTAGCTTATCCCTATTTTTCTCAGAATTTTGAACATTTTGCGCCGATTATATCGTCGAACGTTTTTCTAGGTCAACAGATTCTATTAAAGGCAACGGCCTTGCCGTAGTGGATACAACAGTTCCGGTCATATCACCGAAGTTAAGCGCTGTTGGGTGTGGCCGGCACTTGGATGGGTGACCGTCCGGGCCGCCATACGCTGTTGCCATTTTTCGGCCTGCACTCAGCCTCGTGAGGCCAACTGAGGAGCTACTCGATCGAATAGTAGTGGCTCCAGCCAGAGAAAACCATCATAACGACTGGGAGAGCGGTGTGCTGACCACACGCCCCTCCTATCGCATCCTCGGTAAGGATGACACGGCGGTCGGATGGTCCCGATGGGCCACTTGTGGCCTGACGACGTGGTGCTAGTGCTAGATCCTATGAAAGGCTCATTAACTAGGACGTTAGTCTGGATATGTAGTTAAGCTCTATACTGGTCATGCCTTAGTCAAAGGAACGAGGTGGCAAACCTGCTGGTTCGGCCGCTAGGAGGATAGCTGGTTGGATATCAGATTCCAGCGATAGAGGCCTGGGAACGCTGGACACAGCGAACTGTTGGAACCATATCTGACTTATAACTTGAAAACTTGGTCGAAAAATTCTTCTAAAAAACGCAACTAATCAAAAAATCGTATACTACTATTTATTTCATTTATTTATCGTGTGGCAATACATACACAAAGATTACAAAACTACTAAATTTCAACATTAAGCACAGTTCTCCAGCATAAAATAACACAAATGACAACAGCTATATATGGATATCAAGGTCTTTTATGTACTTTGTAACATCACTATGAGGAAATCTTCGAAAAGACCCTTGTAGGCACGTGCGGAAAATATCGATACAGCATGAGGAACTGTCTGTAGTTCCGCACCACAGTCACACGATGGTGATGGAGATTTGCCCCACCTGTGGAGAATAACCGTACGTCGTCCATAGTCCGTTCGGATGAGGGTCAAGGTAGTCCAAATTGCCCGAGGCTGTTCGAATCCAGGATGTTTCTTCTGGATGCAAGGCAGCATCAGGCTTTATGGGGAACAGTCATGTTGCTAGCAGCGTTTCCATTCATCGTTAGTATTGAATTCAGTTTCCACGACAGTCCTGTGTTCTATCTAACGTGATCCCACGGTTTTTTGGATGCATATTATGATGAAGTGTGTATCCTTCAAAACATACATCGAGGGCTCTGTATGCCAATCTATTAGACAGATGAAAACATGAAACTTCTGCTCTTTGTTTTTGAGTTTGATTTTTACCTTCATTTACGGAAATAGTGCCTTAAGGTGTCCAGATCTAAAGTTAGGATTTCTTCAGTTGTTTCAAAAGTGTTGTGTTGGGTAGCTATTGCCCAGTCTAAAGCAAATCAAAATGTAAATAACTTAATTACAGACCACTGATGATGCTTTACTCAATAAAGCGAAACGAGTCTGGTGAAAAAAAATCACACATTTTTGTAGTTGCAACGACAGAACAAAAATACCCTCAAGTATTGCCCAGTCGTCTGCATAGCCAAACATTCTGTACTGTGTTGGAGGGATATCAAATATACATAAATTAAACAAGAGAGGAGGAAGGTTGGATCCGTGTCGTAAGCCATTATTCAATACTTTTTGGCAGTTAGTGCCTTTCTCTGTAGTTACAGCAAATGTTCTTCCCGTTTACATGTCGTCAACTACTTTTGTTGTTCGTTTGCATGGGACAAGCTGCAATAATTTATAAACCAATTCATGCCTCCAAATTCTGTCATATGCTGACTTAGATCAACAAATTCAACTGATGTTTTCTGCTTCGTCTGGTATCCAGCTTCAATACATGTTGTTAAAGATAAATCTTGATCAACACAGCTCTGCCCTGGTCGGAATCCAGCTTGCTCAAGAGAAAGGTTCTGAACGATTACTGGACTAACCCGATTGTATAGAATTCTTTCAGAGAACTTACAAATAGTGCTCAGTAGTGCTATTGGGCCATAGTTCTAAGCTGGTCTGCTGCCCTGCCGGACTTGAGTATTGCTATTACTTCTGATTGTTTCATTTTTTGTGTGACTGAACCAGAGAAGAAAACCGGCAGCCATCTTTTTGATTAGTTCCCACTATGCAGAAAAATTCTGAATGGATTCCGTCACTTCCTGGTGCCTTTCCGGGTTTTAGAGTTTTAAGAGCAGCAGAAAATTCAGATATAAAAAAGTTTTTGAGAAGTGAGAGTGTTCATTAGCGTTCTTTTTGTGCATTGTAAGTTTGCGTCTGATATATCATGTATGAGTTTTATCTGTTGGTGCTCTTGATGTGGGCAGTAAATGTGATGCAATTCTATTACCTGATAAATGAGTGTTCTTCCTTACTTTAATTTTGTTTCCATCCAACTTCCTTAGTAATGACCATGCTTTTCTACTTGATGTTTGAAAACTGAGTGACTCAACAGTCTCTGTCCACCTGATACGTCTGGCTGTATTGTGGCTATGAAGTAGGTTATACGCTATTTCCGGATCCCCACTTTTTAGAAATTTATCACATTGTTTCTCAGTAGTTTCATTCTAACCTGTAATACATTGCTTCCGGTAGCCCCTAGGGATTTACTTCTTGGCTGCACTTATCATTGCTTCAATAAGCCTCTCGTAGTTTTCTGCTTTTGCGAGAATCCAACCAAGACATTTGTCCAGATGTTTAGGAAGTACATCCCAGTTTGCTTTTCTTATGTTCCATGTAGGTCATGGAAAGGATGAAACGAGTGGGATGTTTGTCCCTATTTCAATTAAGACTGGACGGTGTTGGCTGTGTGGAAAGTCCTATAATACGAATCGCCTTATAATATGAATCGCGGACTTTGGAGAGGTACTTTATTTTCATAAGTTGTTACAAAGCGTAGATCGGGATAATACTCCTGTCTCCAAGCTGCTGATACGAACATTCCTTTATCCTTTGCTTCGAATACCAAATATAAGCTATTACTTCTGCCCAATTTACAGTGGCTTCACCATTTCCGTCACTTTCCGTATACTTGCATTGAGTATGATGGCTGTTAAAATCTCCGAAGTATATAGCGGGGCATTGTGATACCGGGATGACCTGTGGAGACCAAGAGACAGCTGGAGGTTTGTATAGATTAATCACTGTTAGTTCTCATACAATATTTTTACTGTAGCTTCGTGGATGTCATTGAGATCAGATACAGAACATAGATATCCATTCTTAACTGACGATCGTACATACGTTGCTACTCCATAAGATCGGTGGTACGTTGCTCCTAGTAATTCAAAGCCAGGAAATTTTCCTCTCTGATTCATTTCCTCTTCATTTTCCTGAACAACAAAAACATGAGTGTTATATTCTGTTAAGGCTTGGCAGTTTGATTCACTTATATCTTCAATGCTGATTTGACATATCTTGATGACAGGTCCAAAGTTTGTAGCTTTAGGGTCCTGAGAAGACGGGTGTGAGTCCACATCTTGTGACAAATTCATTTTATCCAGGAGGTCTTTGAGATTATCTGGCTGCCTCTGTTTCTTGGCTCTAGATATTTTTCTTGAAGTGACTGTTCTTTAGCACCACCCCGAGGTTACGTGTCACTTATGGTATGTCACGGAAGCGAACACTCATAGTCCCTACTACAGATACGTAGACGACACATCAGTTCTTATAAAAAGTAACCTTAATGATATAGACGAAATACATAAAGCACTGAATCAGTTATACCCCAAAATGAAATTAACCATGGAACATGACACTAACAAAACGATTAATTTTCTCGACTTATATTAAGAACACTAACAACAAACATTGTTTCGAAATTTACAGAAAGCCTACCACGACAAAACGTATTATCAGTGCACACTCATGTCATCCCAAAGCCCACAAACTAGCATTTTTCCACACAATGCTTGACAAATTAATAAATTTGACATTAGACGATGAAGCAGTTCAGAAGAAAATAAAAATCTTAAAATACATAGCCCAAAAAAAAAAACGATTATGGCCACAAATCTGTAACACAATCATACTACACAATAAAAAGGGCCCAATATACATAAAAAATAACACTAAACATACACATAAAGAAGAAAACTACATACTTAACCACAACTTATCATTAAACATCTCAATCAAAAGTAACAAATTATTCAACAAAACCGACATATCAAATCGCAGACAATCTCAACCACAACATCCACAAGGCCACCTCGAAAATTCCCTACACAATAACCCGGCCTTTACAAAATTCATGTAACACATGCCACAAATTCTACATAGGACAAACCGATAGAAACTTCAACATTAGAAATAAAGAGCACACCAGAGAAAGTTAAAACAACCCATCCACATTTTATCAACATCTACGATCAGAAAAACACGAGGTACAACCTATAAACGAAGCAGAGAAATCTTCCATATTTTTGTGAGAAAATAGAAGTATTTTAACATGCATAGAGCAACCCTGCAAATTTACTGAATGGACAAATCGACTTAAAGCACAAAAAATACATCGAAAACTGTATTCACGTTATAAAGCAAGAAAACGGATAAAGTGATAAATCAGAGACACTAAATAATACATATCCATAATAACTGCAATAACAATACGAAGAGTATACGAGAAAGACACAACACCAAGAAAATTTCACAAATCATAGACGGTAACAAAATTATACCCAAAAAATAAAAATATAACTTAAAAATAGCAACTAAAATTAAAGCAAATTCCGGGCAAAAACATAATTAGAACCAAACCCATAAAACTAACAAAAAAAGCAACCGAATTTCCACACATCACTTACATATAGTATAGGGTGTCCATTTCATTTTCGTTGAAAAAGGGGACATTTAAAACAAATTAGAGGAAAAACCTGGGACAATGAAGAAAAAAACGGGACATAAATATTGTAGTGACTAAATTTAATACACATACAAGTTTACCTTTACAACGTGCACTCAGATGTTCCCAAATCACTTTTTACAATTATTCTGCCACACTATCACCGTACTTTTCACTTTTATGTACTTTGTAAAGAAGTGCATTTTCGTTTGAAATTGTATCATAACAGTCAGTACACGATAAACCGTTAAAGTGTGTTTTGACAATGAGCAAGGCCCTCACTGTTTCAACTTTCATTCTGTGTTTTTTTCATCTGACCACAAAGAGTTCACTAACAAAAACACACGTTCCACAGTAGCATTTGAACCAGGAATTTCCAGACAAAACTCCACCAAATGAATCGTGTTTTTCATGTTAATGTTTTTACTTTTGAAGTAAACAAATATTTTACACCACGTTGCACTATCACTTTCTTTGTCTCCTTCTTCACTTTTTATGAAGTTCTGTGCACATGAAAATTCATCGAACAGTTCGTCTTCATCAACAGGAAAATTTGGTACAATACATCTAACAAAAACACAACAGTCTTGAATATTCTTCCACTGTAGCTGCTCCTTTTCAGTATTAACCCAGTCAAATGCTTTAAAAGGTGTGTGAAATGGTAAACACCATTCTTTAATATACTCAATGCAAGAGTCATAGAAGATGTCAGCATATATATGAAATTGTTCTACGTAATTTCACCCTCATCTTCTAGTTTTCTTAGTCTCATGTACAAAGGATGTGAGAAATCTTTCAGATTTTCTACATTGTAAATTGTCCAATAATTTGTTTATTTCTCGATAAACTTCCACTATTGTGATTTCTTGTTTCTCAATACATTTACTTGTTGTGGAGAAAGGTTTTAGCTGGGTAACAAGAAAATGTAGAAGAACAATAGACACAGGGTTATCAAAGAATTGTTTAAGGATAACAGGACACCTATCAAGGGAAATGAAATACGATTCCAAAGCAGGAAATATCTCTACAATTCTTTCCAATGCTGGTAGCAGAGATAGCCACCTTTTCTTGCTGTGCCCAAGTACAGTTTTGTATTCATTTTCAGTAAACTTACACAATGACTTCAGAGATTCAACCCTTTCTGTATATATGTGGGAATGATGGTAGATTTTGTTTATAATTAATTGGCAGTCGATGGGTAGGCAATCTGAGCCAGTTTGTAAGGAATTGTGCACCACATGTGCTGGACAGCCAACATCTACTATATTATTCACTGTGTTCTGTTGCAGTTTATAGAACAAATTGTTTTTTCCTTTCCTCTGCTTACCACCAAAATTGGTGTTAGTGTTGTCTGCAGAAACTGCAATCACCTTTCCCTCAAGATCATATTTCTTTAAAACCTCCAGCATATAATTCTGAAGTAAATCTGAAGTTTCTCCAGCTAAATTAACCAATTCGAGCACTTTCACAGTGATGCCATTTTCAGGGTGAAAATACCTGATAAGGAGAGGAACCAACTTCAAATACAGATGATTCGATGTATCAATCGTTACAGAAATGAATCAAGCACTTTTCAATTCATTTAAAACCTGCTGTGCTGCATACGGTGCAATAACATTTGAAATGTTTGCATACCACAGTGCAATGCATAACCATAGCTTTAAGTCAATGGACTGTACTACAGCAGTTGTTAAAAAACTTTTTCAATGCTAAATTCACGTGTAGACACACAAAATGTAATGCAAACGTAGCTTCTTGTGCTGCCAACTGCCTATCCATTTCTGTTACTGATTTTAAGTTTACATAGTAGTCACTCACGCATTTATTTGCTGTTTTCAGTTGATCACTCATGCGATGTTTCTTCGTCTTAATGTAATTCACAAAGTGTGACCTTCCACCATGACCAATAGCAAATTTTGATCTACACAACGTACATTGTACAGTTTCTCCACTACCAGTGATAAAAGGAAACTCGCTTTTTATATTATTGCTGTTAAAATTACACTTTCGTTTTGGCATAATGAAACATTGATTGCACAGTGCAAAACATTAACAGTCTGGTGACGAAAGCCAGAGAGCAAGTATCAGTGGTGTAGTGTATCTCTGGGCCGAAAGGACGGATTCAGTGGATCGATTTAGAAGAGAAGAATCTTCATTGTTATTCGTAACCTATAGCGCGTTTAAAATTACTTGTGATTTTTGACTGTTCGGTACATGTTTTGGGTATGCTGGAAGTCATCACACGCTTAGTAGCGTAAATAATTGCGCAGTTAATAGCAAGTCAAACAACCAGTAGCGTAAAATACTCTAGTCAAGCGGAATAAAAAATAAAAAAAAAACACGGGACATTTGAGCGTCCCCAAAAAAACTTTCGGGACAGTGGGACATTTTGGTAAAAAACGGGACTGTCCCGGGAAAAACGGGATGAATGGACACCCTAATATAGTAGTAACTATGATCCACTGTAATCGATGATCCACTGTCATCCATGATGTCAAGAGAAAAATAGCATACATAAAAATCAATTAAAGTCAGATATACGCCTCCAGCGTACGTCTAAGGAGAAAATCATAGCTACAGAGCATTATATTGAGACCATCACTTACTCACGTATTTACAGAGCACCTGATGACGGCATTATTCCGAAATGGGCTCGTCGTAAGTGATTTATAAAATAAGAGCAGTGTAGCTGGCTCGCATTCGTAATTAGGTTCTCATAAACGTCTGCCAAGACGCCTTGTGAACCCTGGAGTTGTTATGGAACGGTATCGTTCTGGGTACTCCGAGGCTATTTTGCAAACATATTGGGTGTTTCACAATGTTTTGAAGATTTCGGATTAGAATAACACACAATAAGTAGCTAAACAAAGTTGAACAGTCTACACAAGATACAACATTCATTCAAGCTTACTTATGGAATACTATATCGGACAAATGATACCGAGCGAGGTGGCGCTGTGGTTAACACGCTGGACTAGCATTCGGGAGGACGATGGTTCCAACCCGCGTCCGGCCATCCTCATTTAGGTTTTCCGTGATTTCCCTAAATCGGTTCAGGTAAATGCCCGGATGGTTCTTTTGAAAGGGCACGGCCGATTTCCTTCCCCATCCTTGCCTCATCCGAAGGGACCGATAACCTCGCTGTTAGGTCTCCTCCCCCATATCAACCAGCCAACAAATGACAACCATTTGGCGCTACACAATACTCGAAGCCTTTCACTCAGTTGTTGAACTCGTCTTTCGAAACTTTTGGAGAAATTCTTCAGATTTAATCGTGAATTCGATTTTTCTCGAATAATACCATACGTAAAAGTCTAGCACGTTTAAATCAGGGGAGCGATGTTTTCATTCGACACCAGCGCGTTTGGAAATAACGCAGTTAGCAAATACTTCATGGAGAACTTGCAGGGTCTTGATGGATATGTGGCATGTCGCGAGCAGAAATTGGATATCGCGGCTGAATCTTGAAATGCTTACGAAAGGCACGTTGCATGGATCAAATGGCTCTGAGCACTATGGGACTCAACTGCTGAGGTCATTAGTCCCCTAGAACTTAGAACTAGTTAAACCTAACTAACCTAAGTACATCACAAACATCCATGCCCGAGGCAGGATTCGAACCTGCGACCGTAGCGGTCTTGCGGTTCCAGACTGCAGCGCCTTTAACCGCACGGCCACTTCGGCCGGCCACGTTGCATGCGCACGACAGATCCGCCGTGGGGGAAAATACCACTTCATCACGAACGCACGATGTTGCTTACGATGATTACTATCCTATATATGGGATGAAACTTGACATTCCACACTAATAACAGACGACGTCACTTTCGTTGTATCTTGTTTTAGCGCACACTGTCCAAATTTGAAATCGTCGAAACACTATGAAGCACCTCAGCTGCCAGACGCCGGATACTGCGAAGCTGAACCTGTTTCAGAAATGTTCGTCACAATGTCTTGCGACCCCTGAAGTCGTTATGGAGCCATAGCTTATTGCGGGAACTGGAAGGCTATTTCAAAAACAGGATGGAAGAGTGTCGACAGTTGTCAAGTGTTGCTTTCTCATTAACGTTAATAGTTGCAGCTCTCAGGCCACAGTTATTTATTGGGGAGGAGAAAGAGAGGCAGCTGGTAGCAGGGGACTGATTGGTAAATACAGCTCGTCGCTGTGGTTGATTGTGAGATAGCGAATCGTAGACGGCAGAAGCCAAGATTTGCGTGTTGCGATACAGGACTGGAAAGGCCAGCGAAGGCAGTAGTTGTTGGTCCGGTGTCGGAATATATATTGAAAATGTGAAGTGTTGACAGCGGCATGAGGAGCTGAAAGCAGCCCAAAGGAAGAGCGTGACAGTTTTTGGCCTGAATCAGAGGAGAATAGAGAGGTGCAGCGCTCACTGTCAAAGGTATAGCGCCCTAGTAAACTTTCGGTGGTTTCATTTGAGGGTCGGAGCAGGTAATTCCAATCGGTCGATGACTGGATGACAGGTAGTTTGTGGGCTTTACAAACTGTCAGAAAGGACTGGAAGTGTCTAAGGGTGTTACAGAGGCTAGATTAAACCTTATTTGTCACAGTTTAAAGACGGAACGTTTATTAGACAACATAACAACAGAAGCTAGATGAAACCTTACTTGTCAAAATGTAGAAGGATGGAAATGTTTGTTAAAGAATGGGAATAAAACCTATTTCACTTTCAGTTTATATTACCATGTCTCTTTAACAGCTAGTCTCTTCACCTGTTAAGTGTTTTATGTCATGTGTGATGTCATTTCATTTTCAGTGTCCGCCGTAATCGTTGTGTGATGACAGGCTATGTTTATATACGGTTACCTGTATTTCTGCATTAGTTTTCCCACGGTTCAACGGTCCTTAGGAACGACGCTGGGCATTCGCGACTGTCAGATGTGCCAGTGTTTTCTGTTTAAAATAATACCCTTTGCCTCACGGAATGAACATTTTATAATGATACTGGCGACCCAAATAATTAGAGTCGTCGGTGTTGGGAGTATTGGTGTTGGAGGCTTCCGAGAGCTGTTAACTTCATTTAAGCAGCATATTTAAGGGTGAGGCTTCCTGCCGGGCATTCTCAAGTGTATATCCTGAAACACCGGCCATCATGGGGAAATCATTCGCCCTTGAAAGCAGCGTAGGCGACCCAGACCACCTTTAGTATAGCAGGATCGGCCCATTCTCCTCAGTAGAACAAAAGCAGTCTTCTCCGAGATCCCGGAAATCAGCCTCTGACTTACACGATAGCACCTTGACTAGCACACAGTTGTGCCCAGGAAATCGTATGTTACAGTATTTAGTAAAATCTTGCCAGAATCGGCGACTCATTGGACGTATGAGTTCCTTCTTACGCCATTAGGCAAAGGCGAGTAAGGAACTCATCAATATACGTTCAGAAACATTGAAAACAGCACACCAAGGAAGGAGCATCGGATCGAAATGAAACTTATTAGACGCAATGATACAGACGAGAGATTCACTTGATCCAAAAATCAAGACAAGCAGGCTGATACAGTGAGTAAGAATAGACAAATGCAGTATAAGATGAATAACGCGTTGGACTACCTTTCACTGCAATACATGTCGCAAGACGGTACGCCCGCATCTCGTGGTCGTGCGGTAGCGTTCTCGCTTCCTACGCCCGGTTTCCCGGGTTCGATCCTGGCGGGGTCAGGGATTTTCTCTGCCTCGTGATGGCTGGGTGTTGTGTGATGTCCTTAGGTTAGTTAGGTTTAAGTAGTTCTAAGTTTTAGGGGACTGATGACCATAGATGTTAAGTCCCATAGTGCTCAGAGCCATTTGAACCATTTTTGGAACGGTACGACATCGAGTTGATTAGACGCGTAATGTTTTCCTGAGGCATACTGGCCCACAGATCTTGAACAGTCACCTCCAAATCATGCACAGAGTGACACGGCGGCATCTGGCGTTCCGGTTGGTCACACACATGCTCTCTAGGGGGCAAGTCAGCGAAACAGGCTGGCATGGAAGAGTCGGTACATGACGTAGAAAGTCATGAGCACTGCAGGAGGACGAGCGTTTTCTTTCTAGAGAAGTACCCATGGCGTACCACGTAGGAAAGGTCCCAGGTGGGGTCGAAGAATTTCATCAATATAACCCTGGCCTGTTAAGCTTCGTAGGGTGTGGCCCCCCAAACAATTCCGCGAACTGCGCGGGCGGTTTGGCGTGCGACAACATCGCTGGAACTGTAACGTTCGACAGCCTGCCTACACAATTGTGTGGCGATTATCATCCGTCCCCAAAGCGAATCGTTTTGCCACTCTGTGACAGTCCTTGTCATTATGGCTTGCCACAGCACTGGACGGAGTCGTCGATGTCTCGGTATTAACGGCAGTACACGAAAAGTGTTCCTGAATTGCAAATTCGCATCCGCAAGGCATCTGGAAATGGTTTGTGGAACAACTAGCACCTGTACATATGCTTGTATCGTGAAGCGTGCCACTGTAGGATCCCTCATCGCTTACCGCACGATCCTTCGATCTTGTAGCCTCGTCGTTTTCCCGGTCGCTCCAGATCTGGCAAGTCGCAATTTGCGTTTCATCTCATGTCCACTGCTTCCAACAACGTCTGACGAACCAGTCGGAACGATCAACTCGCGCGACCCACTCGGCGTGTCGACGAGCCCGCAGTATTCATGCCGATGATTAGGCCCCTTTAAAATGAGAAAAATATCGTCTAAGACGTTGTAAAGGGTCATGCCCCTCTAGCATTACTTTTCCTCAACGAAAGTAAGCGATACCAAAAATATTTTTTCGAATTTTGGATAGTTCAGTATAATCTCAGCCGTCTTTCTGAAAAATTTCATACAATTTTATACACAATATGTTATATTTGAAGCTAGAAATCTTTTAAAAGGAATTAATTTGTTTTCATTGTTTCAGTCGATATGTACTTGCTCTGAATGTACAGTTAAAATTGCTTTTTTTTTTAGAAACATTGGAAATTACAACATATTTGGACATTAAAATTTCTCTAGTTAATAATTAAGCAATCTAGTACTGTTTACTATGTTTAATCCTGGATTCATTTATAAAATAATAATCTAAGGTAACAGAAACTCATTTGTCAAGAAAAATTGTAAAGCCTTTGGAATACTGTTATTACTGCAGAGTGAAGTAGTAGTAAGCTTGCCTCTGATGTGATCGGACGTATTTTTGTTGTTTGGACGAACAATGTCATTTCGGCTTTGTTAATATGAAACTTCAAAACACAGTGTGATACAGTAAAATGTGACGGGATAAATCATCGTAAAAACAAAAATTATGCAAAAACATTCTTCAAAATTATTTAGGTCAATTGAACCACGAGAACTTAAAATGCGAGTATTTCAGCTTCGAGAATAAGACCCCTACACATAAAGAACTGGAGCCAAATATGGGAGGAAAGATAAGTGAAAAGTTTATTGTAAATCTTACTCCTCTAGAATCTTATGAAAAGACTTCACCGTCACCACAGCGACAACAAAGAAGGGACGGGTAGAGTACAACGTCTACCTGTCATTTTGCTTTTGCTTAAGACCTCCTCGAGTCTGGATGTTATCATCACGCGTATGACTCGTCCACTGTGCACCGTTTAAAAACGGTCCCATGTCAGATTGCAGCGCCACTGTAGGGTCTGAGGGAATGCACACTGGTGACGAACTTAGATCATTTGCATATTAGTTCCCACTGTACCTACTTTCAAAATTTTTGTTAGTACCTTGTATTGTATCGTATGTTAACCGGGGACCTAGAAACGACAGAGAGGCTCCGTCCCCTCCGCAGCCGCAGTGGTCCACAACCCCACGACGACTACCGCAGTCCACTTCACCCCTCCGCCGCCCCACACCGAACCCAGGGTTATTGTGCGGTTCGGCCCCCGGTGGACCCCCCAGGGAACGTCTCACACCAGGCGAGTGTAACCCCTATGTTTGCGTGGTAGACTAATGGTGGTGTACGCGTACGTGGAGATAGTGTTTGCGCAGCAATCGCCGACATAGTGTAACTGAGGCGGAATATGGGGAACCAGCCCGCATTCGCCGTGGCAGATGGAAAACCCCCTAAAAACCATGCACAGACTGGCCGGTTCACCGGACCTCGACACAAATCCGCCGACCGGATTCGTGCTGGGGATCAGGCGCTCCTTCCCGCACGGCCAACCGGGCGGGCTCTTGTTAGTACCTTAGTTCCTTCTGAATGCGCTGTTTTCAATATTCCTGAGTGTATACATCCGGACGAGGCTGATACTTGGCTGACAATCAGAGCTGATTTGGTCGGTTCTGGAAGTGACGCTTCCTTGACTGTGGGTCGCGGCGTGTGATCCGCGGGGTCGCGTGCAAAGGTCGCGCGCGGGGTGCGCGGCGCTCCCTCACACGTCGGCGACGGCGACGGCGACGGCGACGGCGACGCGTGTCCCTGACAGCGACACGTGGCCTGCCCGGCCACCGTAATTAACGGCCGGCGCCGGTAGGGCCGGGGCCGCGCCGCAGCGCCGCGCTGACAGCCGCCGGCGACGAGAGCCTGCCGCGCGCTACCTGTCCCCGCTGACACCCACACCGCTGATAAGTGTTCAAGCCGACGCGATTTTGTTACTCGGGTCCTACGCGAATCGGAAGTAATAGAGAAATCCGGAAAAAAAGATTCCCCCTCTGTCTCCATACAGCGATGCCGACCATAAAGTTTGAGGGGTGGGGGTTGGGGATATTGGGAAGCGGTAGAGTCCTGGGGATAATTTAAACCAGGATGTTAGTACAACGTTTTTATTAACTTACCTTTACAAAATGACAAATATAATTACAGTAGAGTCCCGTTAATCCGAACTAATTGGGACCGGACCCCGTTCGGATTACCAATTTGTTCGGATTAGCCGTAATTACGGTGACGAGTTTCTAGAATGAAGTATACCAAGTAGATAAGTAGGTACACCATTGTTAAAAATGGGAACAAGTGTGGGAACAATGACTCACTCTCACTCCCTGCCCTTGTTGTTGTGCATTGTTAAGAACTTCGTAATGTCTGAGGTCAGTGTACTGCCAGTTGGCTCGCAAAGCGCTTGCTTATGTTAGTTATCGATCGCTGGCATGCGAAACAGTTGTATTCGTACAGGTGTAGTGGTGTACGTATTTTCGTCATGAGTAAACAGAAACATCCGACATGAGACAATAAAGTAATGAGACTGATTTTGTTTGTAAGATGTGGCAACCCTGCAGGCTTGCGTTGGGACAATATCTTTGACCTTGGTCTATAAGTTGCTTCTAGTCCAAGCGGCACTTCGGTGCAACTGCTCAGTTGTGAGTTGTGCTGTAATAAGTTAACACAGACATGGAACCACATAATATTGCACAATGGTATGCCATTTCTTTTTGCGTTAAATTGGGCGAAAACGCTACGACAACTTACGGTAAGCTTCAGAAGGCTTTTGGAGAGGAGTTTATGTCAAGAGCTCAATTTTTTTGTTGGCATAAAATGTTTACTGAAGGCAGAACGAATGTTTGAAGATGAAGACCGCAGTGGACGACCATCAACCTCACGGACGGATGTCAACTTGGCCAGGCTGTGTGAACTCCTGGACAAACAGTTAACCAATATTACCACAAAGAAATTTTAGAAAGACTCCGTTAAAGAGTTCTTCACGTCCATGCCAACATTGCTCATAATCGGATTCTGCATCACGATAATTTGCCATCCCATACTGCTCTGTCAGTACACCAATTTTTAGCCTCAAAACAAATTTCAGTACTACCACAGCCACCGTATTCAACAGATCTCGTCCGTGCGATTTTTTTCTATTTCCGAGAGTCAAAACGGTGGTCAAGCGACACCATTTTCAAACAACACATGATGTCCAAAAAGCTGTGACGAGGGTCTTGGAGGATATTACAGAATATGAGTTCCAGAAATGTGACCATCAATAGCAGAAGCGCTGGAAAAAGTGTGTGCAATCAGAAGGGAACTACTTTGAGGGAGACAACACTAAACTTGACTAAAACGGTAAACAACATTTTTTTCACATCTCATTACTTTATTGTTGCACCTCGAACAACGTTAACTCTCAAAGAAAAACTGAATACTTTGAAGCGGATAGACTATGGTGAGAATGTATCCAAACTGGCAACGGAACTGGGTGTTGGTAAAGCAACCGTGTGAAGCTTGAACAGTCCTGTGCAACGTCTTCGGGAAAAACACTCTAAATTCGGCAGGCTTTGAAACAGTCCCAGTACGATAAAGTCGATGAAGCTCTTTTCCTTCGGTTTACACAGAAAAAAGAAAGCGGAACTCCTTTGAGTGGAGCACTGGTTCAGGAGAAGGCTGTGTACCTGAACAAGTTAATGAATAGTGATGAGTCTTTTAGTGCGAGTACAGGTTGGTTCGACAGATTCAAAAAACGTCAAGGAATCCGTCAGCTAACAATTACTGGAGAGAAGCTTTCTTCTGACCTTGATGCAGCGTAGGAATTCTTGGGTGATTTTGAAAAAATGGTAAGAGGGGAAAGTATTCTCCCCAACAAATTTATAACGCTGACCAGACTGGCCTTAGTTTTAGGGAATTTCCAACAAAAAGCCTGGCATCAAAAGCATAAGACCATGTTCCTGGTTTTAATATGTGCAAAGATCATGTGACTTTACTAGCGTGCAGCAGCGCTGATCGTAATCGCAAGCTGCCTTTCATGCTGATATGCAAATCTGCTAGGCCAAGAGCTTTTAAAAACTGCAACATTAAGTCCCTGCCCGTATATCATCACAACCAGAAAAAAACATGGATGGATGGTAATCTGTTCAAAGAATGGTTTCACGGCCAGTTTTTTCCCTCTGTTCGACGGTTTTTTAAGGAAAATCGTTTGTCTCCCCGTGCAGTCCTTTTGATTGATAACGCGCCATCTCACCCCAGCACTGAGCAATTATGAGATGGGGAAATTGTGGGGGAGTTTTTGCCACCGATTGTTACACCACTTCTACAGCTGATGGACCAGGGCGTACTGCAAACATTAACACTGATTTACAAAAAACAATTTTTAAGAATGCTGATCCAAGATGATAGCAGTCCTTTAGTGGTCAAAATAAAAAAGACGTATGTGAAGGACGTTGTTTATTGGGCCGCTGAGGCATGGCAGAAAACTTCAGGAAATATTCTGAGAAAATCGAGGAGAAAACTGTGGACATCTCTTGAATTTCTGGACAACCTAGTTGAAAATGAAGAGGAAAATCTACTACAAATGATACTGATAATACCTGGATGTGAAGAAGATAGTGAAGGAGACGCAGATCAGTGGATGGCAACGGATGGGGCATGTGTGGAGAATGTTACTGACGTTGATTTAGTTGCTGCTGTGACTCAAGACCAGGAAGAAGTGGACTGCAGTGACGGAAGTGTCAATGAGCCTGAAAGCGACAAAGGAGAGCTGGTGCCACACGGTGACGCAGCAGAAGCCCTTGACCTCGCGCTACGTTATTTGGAGCAACAGCCCACTGCTACACTTGCTGATCTGATGTTTATGAGACGATGGCACAAGTATGCGTCATATAACAGACTGTCTTCATTACGCCAAAAAACAATGACTGAGTTTTTGTCACCTAAAAAGTAGGGATAAAATATCCGCTATATTTTAGTAAATAGCCAGCCGGAGTGGCCGTGCGGTTCTAGGCGCTACAGTCTGGAACCGAGCGACCGCTACGGTCGCAGGTTCGAATCCTACCTCGGCCTGGATGTGTGTGATGTCCTTCGGTTAGTTAGGTTTAAGTAGTTCTAAGTTCTAGGCGACTGATGACCTCAGAAGTTAAGTCGCATAGTGCTCAGAGCCATTTGAACCATTTTTTTAGGAAGTTTTCTTTCATTGTTATGCATTGTTTAAATCTAACGTTTTCTTGCCAATTTTTCTAATACATGTTTACTGTACTGTGTAAATTAAAATAGTGTGTATGTACAGCAGTTTACCGCACAGTATTCCATACTTAGACTAACATTTTTCATGTTTGGATTAACCGAACGTTCGGACTACTGGGGTTCGGATTAGCGGGACTCTGCTGTATTTTCAGATACGTTTCCACATTTCGTCACAAAATAGCATTATTCAAATCAAGTATTAGGATGGTGAGCCGTGACGGCTTCTGTGAGGGCGTGCGAGCGATCCTACCCGCGTCACTTGCGCGCGTTTTCCATCGATTCTGGCCCTCGTCGTATCATCTTTGCTTGGTTATGTGTACCCTCTATGGCTCTGTGGTGGTGAGTGGTGCGTGGGACACGAAGCTGGACGGGTGTGCTTGAGTATTCGGCGTTCTGGCGATTGCAACGAGTTGAAACCGTTGAAGAGCCCGCGTTTTCCTGCAGCGTTGCAACGAGCTTAGCGGGCAAGAAGCGGCTCTCGTCGTGTGCAACCTGGTTTTCGAAGAGCTTCAGTCCATTGTGGTGTGCTAAATGTGCCGAGATGTACCCCCCAACTTGTTAGCAGCTGCGAGGAGGAGGGCAGTATTATCCGGCACTTGCCTGGAGTCCTGTAGCTATAGGCCTCTTTGGGATTTATTTGAAATTATGTACGACGACTGTTTAGTATGTACTGTGCTTGAAGACTTATTTCTGCCCCGATGTGAGCTGACCAGGAATCCGGTTCCCTTAAGCCTTTCAGTGACCCCTTCTGTTCTGTGTGTGTCAAGCTGGAGGTTTCTGTAAGCACCAGTATTTTAATGTGGTACTTGAAATAATTTCTTATATCATGAGTACTTGATACGACAACCCTTCCTCGGGCGAGTTGTTGGATTTCGCCTGTAACTAAAGTAGTGTGCGCTCAGCCTAAGGTACGCAAGTGTGTCTCATGTGTGTGTGTGTGTGTGTGTGTGCGTGTGTGTGTGTTTGTACTTGCACACTCGCTCGCTTGGTGTTGAGGAGCCCTTCGGGTTATTGGTGTACATTTTAATCGGTGATCTGCCATTTGGTGTGTATTCAAATTACAGTGTCTATTAATGCCTAAGAGGCACCAGTAAAGGTATGCCTTGTCTTATGTAAACAAGTTTGCATTATTATTTAATTGTTTTTTAAATAACTTTGTATATTGCTTATTACTATTTCTAGGAGGGTTAATTTGCAATCTTAATGAGCGGGGCGCTCCTATACTGAAGTTTTAATTGTTGGTTTCCTTGAAAATAATCCTTAAATGCCCATTGCTGTATGTTAGTTTCTGTCAGACGTGTTTGCTTTTGTTGTGTGGTATATTTTGTCTGCCTTGTATCGGCAGCCGCTCCTATTCTGAATTTTAATAGTTGGTTTCCTTGAAAATAACCTTTAATTGACTTTTCAAGCATTGCCGTATAGTTTATATCAAACTTGTTTGCTGTTTGCTGTTTGTTGTTCGGTATATGTTGGCAGCTTGGTATCAGCGGCGACTGACACGATGCTGTTCTGATGGTCCTGAGCTGGGACGCGTTTTCCTTCTACTCCAGCGACTTTCCCATCATCGCACGAGGCCTGAGAGTTGGCGCGTCACACGTGCTTCTGCTGGTCTCCCGTTCCATCCTCAAGTCGAGCAGTTTATGTCATTCTTGTGGCATTGCGCCTCAGCAGTGGCGTTACCGGATTAGAAAGTAATTTACTCAGTGTTTCTATTATTGTAAGGTCCTTGTGGGTGTGTGACGAAAGTCTTCTGGCAAACTGAGCACTGAGTGATATGTGGTACTTACTTGCTTTTCACACAATATAGTGGGACGAAATTGAAGCGTCACCCATCGACCAGTGTCAGCCCAGTTTGCAGGTGAATATAAGTTTAATTTAGCTTTGTTTATGTATTTTTGTAATATTTCTAATGGTTGTGGATTGTCTAAAGTTTTGTATTTATTTTTTATGTTTAATGTACGGAGAGGGCGGCGCAACGAACGGAGACAGCATCTTCGCTGCCGGGACCAGAGAGAAAATTGCTGGCCACTATACGTCGCGGGTCGACAGCCAAAGAGCAACAGAAGATCCTGAAACCGAGTTGTTGCGTCGTGCTTCTAAAAATCAAATAAACGAGAATTTGTAATGTTTTGTACAACAATGATATCATAGGAAGTTTAATCTTATTGAAAATGTTAGTTTTGTCTCGTCAAGGCTCAGGTTCACGTCTGTAATAAACTAGTGGATGCTACTAAAGTTGAAATACGTGTTCCGAGGATTTATTTATGAAGAATTATGTGAATGAATTAATAATATATTTGACAAGATTATTGAATTTTGACAGCGTTCATCGCGACTTTGACTCTCAAAAAGTTTATTCAATGTGGTTCTAATATCGATTAAATCAGATAACGTGTATCAATATAATTTCTGAGGAGAAACAAACGACATCTAAAATTGAAAAAGTTTACGCAAACCAATTGGCCCGAGTGACGTAATTCTGCGCATACGACTCAAATAATGTTTTACAGTTTCGTTCAAGAACCATTCTGAGACAATTTAAAAAGAATACAAATAATTTTGAAGTGGGTTGTAACTGACGTAGGTGACAAAGTCTACACATGGTCATATGTCGAAAGAAAATCATTTATAAGAAACTTACGTCGTTACACTACAACAACCTGTTTGTTGAACAATATAAACTGTGTTTTACAGATAATCAAAGCATTTAAACATAAAATTTACTTTAATAAAATGAACAAATTTGCAAAAATTCTATTGACCTTGAACCTTCAGTTGAATAAGCTTTTAATCTTTGCAGCTCGCCCGTTATCGTGTGAAGCAGCTGTGTTTACTACCGCGCTGGACACAATCTGTCTTATTAAATGCCCTTCTGCGACACATGAAAGCTATATAAGCACCATTGATGACAAGAGTGATTCAACTACTCAAAACAGATGACTTAACTTTTAACTTGAAAGCTGTACGTCGAAAGGTTCGGGGTTAAGATGTGCACCTGTGCTTAAAGGTTAAACAGATTAGCAAACAATATGACAATAATAAGGCTTACTTCAAAGCAACCAAACTCTTAATTGCAGTCGGCAGTCAAGGTGCGACTGGATCCCAACCCGTCCCTTCTGACAATTTCATTTTGACTGAAGCCCTGGTGACAGATGACTTTTAGTATTTTCAATGTTAAACCGATTATCAGTTATTAAGACCGCTCTGAAGGAGTGTCTTAAAACATTACTTGTGAACACTTATTATAAGAGAACTCACTCGGCGGAACCACAAGATCCAGCTAAAATACACCAATAATGACCCGGTCTTTCAAACACGAAAAACGAACAGATTAGTACAACAGGTTGTTCAAATTATAACTAATGACGGAGAAATGCAATTACAATCAAATCATTGAACCGGTTAACAGCTAAATCTAACCACAAGGTTCCTCTATTGTTTAACGGCAACCTGTGCCTTAGTATAATTGTTCCGGGTGTATTTACGATCAGGAGTTGATTGATTGTAACATTAATGACCGGGTACAACCAGAAAGGGAGGGCAATATAATAGCGGGACAAATTTTCGAACGACAGCTAGTGACTTAGTACAATACTACTGCCTATACTTACGACTAAAGAGCCGACCGGATAAAATTCTGAGAGTCGGATACAAACCAGAAAATTATAAGGAGGGCACGTAGACAATGAATCAAAGCACCACGAGGATTACAGAAAGTTACTCCCCTTTATCAGCAAACAGTTTCATGGATCCACGGTGAGTCGGAGCGGTTACCGAGTGGTGCCGATGACAGCCAGGTAGAAGGCGGCAGCCAGGCCACAAGCGGTCGTCCGACACGAATGTTGCCAACCAACAGACGGGATGTCGGCCTGCTGCTTGTAGTCGACACTGACCCCGGTAAAATACTCCGTTATCTTCGCTCTACGCAGGCCCTCCTTGCGCAGCTCATGGCTTCGGCCGCTCGGACCTCTTAGCCACCTCTTGCCGCGACGCTACCGCCAGTCACCAAACTTCGTGCTTCCCTCTCGGCCAGCGAACCATCCATACAGGGTGTTTCACTAAATGTGTTTGGTTCAAAAATCAAATGGCTCTGAGCACTATGGGACTCAACATCTGAGGTCATCAGTCCCCTAGAACTTAGAACTACTTAAACCTAACTAACCTAAGGACATTACACAGATCCATGCCCGAGGCAGGATTCGAACCTGCGACCGTAGCAGTCACGCGGTTCCGGACTGAAGTGCCTAGAACCGCACGGCCACCGCGGCCGGCTAAATGTGTTTGCCTCTGTAAGTTACGAAGTAATAGACGGAAATATTTATTGCGGTAATCACCATAAGAAACGTTACACTGTCTGAGGAGCTATGAACATAGTTTATTATGTTATTATCCAAAGAGTTACAATTTTTTAAATGGAACAATAGTTGTTTCTATCATGCACTGGAATCAGTAACACCAGCTATGTATACATCAATTTAAATTACATTCCTATCACTTTTAGTTTGGGAGCTACAACCCTTCAATGTTTCAGGGGCAGATACCACACACGCTGCGCATAACGCAATGCACCTTCTAAATGTGGTGCGGCCGAGCGTAACATCGCCGGTGTCACGGAGCGAGAAGCTTCCTCGATGCGCTGTTAGACTGCCGACTACCGCCGAAGAGCTGTATACGCGACAGTTCGAGCCACCCCAACAAAAGGGGCTCAATATACCACAGTTACAGACATCGGATGAAGATGGCACACACGAACAACGAGTACGTTGACATGTTGCTGATGCCAATGAAGCACGATGCCACTGAAGCAGCCATGGCGTACGTCGTGAGATATCCTAGGCGAAGAGCTCCGGCAGCCATTACGTTCTTATGTGCCGAACAACGACTTCGGGAAACAGGCAGCTTGGTAATGCGCCGCAGTAACAGACGAAGAACTGCAAGAAGTGAGGAGACGGAGGTGTTTGTTTTAGCTGCAGTACGCCACGAGCCGTTACTGCAGTCGCTGGTGTCAGTCTCACATCTGTGTGGCGTATAGTACACGGCCACTGGTTTCACCCGTACCGCCTGTCACTGACCCAGGTGCTGCATGGGAACGATTTCCGTCCACGAGTTACATTCTGTGAATGGGCCATGCGTGATTTCACGCTGGAGTCTTTGCAAGGTGTTATGTTCTCTGATGAGTCCACGTTCACAAATTATGCTGCAGTGAATCGCCGTAACGTGCACTGCTGGTCCGTAGACAATCTTCGGCGAGTACGACCTGTCGATCGTCAACGAAGGTGGTCTATTAATGTGTGGTGTGGAATCCTAGGGGATGAAATCATCGGTCCACACTTCTTCCCAGGTACACAGTCAGCTGAGTTATATCGCGCGTTTATAGTCGACAGTTTCGGTAGTCCTTGAACATTTGTGTCTACACATGAGGGTCGATATGTGGATGCAGCACATTGGTCACCAAGCCCATTCTGCGCGTGCTGTTGTGGAAGAACTAAACAACAGGTTTTCAGGAACATGGTTGGGACGCCATGGTCCTCATTCATGGCCCGCAAGGTCACCCGATTTAACACCATTAGATTTCTTTTTGTGCGGATATCTAAAGGATCGTGTTTATGTCACTGAGACCACATCCCCAGATGATCTAAAACGGCGCATCGAGGACGCATGTTGCTCCGTGGCACCGGCGATGTTACATCTCGTCCGAAGATCCTTTAGGAGGCGCATTGCATTGTGCATTCTGGAACATGGACACACATTTGAAAATCTCATTTAAATCAACTACCCACCGCCAGAACATCCATCACCCTCCACACAGCCATGTATTATGTACAGCGTGTGGTATCTGCCCCTGAAACTTGGAAGACTTGTAGTTCTCAACTAAAAGTGATAGGAATGTAATTTAAATTGATGTATACACAGCTGGTCTTACTCATTCCAGTTCATAATAGAAAAAACTATTGTTCCATTTAATAAATCGTATCTTTTTGCTGTAACTCTTTGTATAATAACACAATAAACTATTTTCACACGCCGGCCGAAGTGGCCGTGCGGTTAAAGGCGCTGCAGTCTGGAACCGCAAGACCGCTACGGTCGCAGGTTCGAATCCTGCCTCGGGCATGGATGTGTCTGTTGTCCTTAGGTTAGTTAGGTTTAAGTAGTTCTAAGTTCTCGGGGACTAATGACCTCAGCAGTTGAGTCCCATAGTGCTCAGAGCCATTTGAACCATTTTTGAACTACACTCCTGGAAATGGAAAAAAGAACACATTGACACCGGTGTGTCAGACCCACCATACTTGCTCCGGACACTGCGAGAGGGCTGTACAAGCAATGATCACACGCACGGCACAGCGGACACACCAGGAACCGCGGTGTTGGCCGTCGAATGGCGCTAGCTGCGCAGCATTTGTGCACCGCCGCCGTCAGTGTCAGCCAGTTTGCCGTGGCATACGGAGCTCCATCGCAGTCTTTAACACTGGTAGCATGCCGCGACAGCGTGGACGTGAACCGTATGTGCAGTTGACGGACTTTGAGCGAGGGCGTATAGTGGGCATGCGGGAGGCCGGGTGGACGTACCGCCGAATTGCTCAACACGTGGGGCGTGAGGTCTCCACAGTACCTCGATGTTGTCGCCAGTGGTCGGCGGAAGGTGCACGTGCCCGTCGACCTGGGACCGGACCGCAGCGACGCACGGATGCACGCCAAGACCGTAGGATCCTACGCAGTGCCGTAGGGGACCGCACCGCCACTTCCCAGCAAATTAGGGACACTGTTGCTCCTGGGGTATCGGCGAGGACCATTCGCAACCGTCTCCATGAAGCTGGGCTACGGTCCCGCCCACCGTTAGGCCGTCTTCCGCTCACGCCCCAACATCGTGCAGCCCGCCTCCAGTGGTGTCGCGACAGGCGTGAATGGAGGGACGAATGGAGACGTGTCGTCTTCAGCGATGAGAGTCTCTTCTGCCTTGGTGCCAATGATGGTCGTATGCGTGTTTGGCGCCGTGCAGGTGAGCGCCACAATCAGGACTGCATACGACCGAGGCACACAGGGCCAACACCCGGCATCATGGTGTGGGGAGCGATCTCCTACACTGGCCGTACACCACTGGTGATCGTCGAGGGGACACTGAATAGTGCACGGTACATCCAAACCGTCATCGAACCCATCGTTCTACCATTCCTAGACCGGCAAGGGAACTTGCTGTTAAAACAGGACAATGCACGTCCGCATGTATCCCGTGCCACCCAACGTGCTCTAGAAGGTGTAAGTCAACTACCCTGGCCAGCAAGATCTCCGGATCTGTCCCCCATTGAGCATGTTTGGGACTGGATGAAGCGTCGTCTCACGCGGTCTGCACGTCCGGCACGAACGCTGGTCCAACTGAGGCGCCAGGTGGAAATGGCATGGCAAGCCGTTCCACAGGACTACATCCAGCATCTCTACGATCGTCTCCATGGGAGAATAGCAGCCTGCATTGCTGCGAAAGGTGGATATACACTGTACTAGTGCCGACATTGTGCATGCTCTGTTGCCTGTGTCTATGTGCCTGTGGTTCTGTCAGTGTGATCATGTGATGTATCTGACCCCAGGAATGTGTCAATAAAGTTACCCCTTCCTGGGACAATGAATTCACGGTGTTCTTATTTCAATTTCCAGGAGTGTATTTTCACAGCTCCGCAGACACTTCATATGACCGAGCAGCTCGTTAGAATGAAATTACAGTTAGATCAATACAATGAAGTGAATACCCTTAGTTGCATCCAGGCGTTGATAGACGTCAACGGGGACAGTTGAAAATGATGTGTGCTCCGACCGGGACTCGAACCCTGGATCTCCTGCTTACATGGCAGACGCTCTTTCCATCTGAGCCATCGAGGACACCGAATATAGTGCTATTGCAGGGATTTATCTCTGGAACGCCTCCCGTGATACCCATATTTCCAACTTATTGTCCCACACTAGATTCGTAGTGCACTCATTACTCGTGGCTTTACCGATTCCCATAAGAGTTCGGGCAATGTGTGTGCATCCGCACAGATGATGGTCAAATGGCCGGTGAACCTTAACTATATATATATATATATATATATATATATATATATATATATATATATATATATATATATATATATAGGGTGAGTCACCTAACGTTACCGCTGGATATATTTCGTAAACCACATCAAATACTGACGAATCGATTCCACAGACCGAACGTGAGGAGAGGAGCTAGTGTAATTGGTTAATACAAACCATAAAAACATGCACGGCAGTATGTTTTTTAACAGAAACCTACGTTTTTTTAAATGGAACCCCGTTAATTTTGTTAGCACATCTGAACGTATAAACAAATACGTAATCAGTGCCGTTTGTTGCATTGTAAAATGTTAATTACATCCGGAGATATTGTAACCTAAAGTTGACGCTTGAGTAGCACTCCTCCGCTGTTCGATCGTGTGTATCGGAGAACACCGAATTACGTAGGGATCCAAAGGGAACGGTGATGGACCTTAGGTACAGAAGAGAGTGGAACAGCACATTACGTACACATGCCAACACCTTTTTATTGGTTTTGTCATGCGCATACTGCATCATCACCGCTTTCACCCGTTTCATGTGTCGCTACATCAGCAATTACATGGTGATGACTTTAATCATCGAGTGCAATTCTGTCAATGGGCATTAACAGAGAATGCGTTGCAGTTCTACCTGTTTACCGATGAAGCGGGTTTCACAAACCACGTGGCATTACTGGTCCGTGGACAATCCTCGCTGGCTCAGACAGGTAGAGCGACAGCGACCGTGGTGCGGAATCATTGGCGACCACCTCATTGGTCCTCACTTCATTGCAGGGGCCCAAACAGCTGCAACATACGTCGCGTTTCTACAGAATGATCTGCCAACGTTGCTCGAAAATGTCCCACTGGAAACGCGTCGACGTATGTGGTATCAGCATGATGGTGCACCTACACATTCCGCAATTAACACTAGGCTGACCCTTTACAGGATGTTCGACGGGCGTTTCATAGGACGCGGAGGACGCATAAATTGGCCAGCCCGTTCTCCTGATCTTACACCTCTGGACTTCTTTCTGTGGAGTACGTTAAAGGAGAATGTGTACCGTGATGTGCCTACAACCCCAGAGGATATGAAACTACGTATTGTGGCAGCCTGCGGCGACATTACACCAGATGTACCGCGGCGTGTACGACATTCATTACTCCAGAGATTGCAATTGTGTGCAGCAAATGATGGCCACCACATTGAACATCTATTGGCCTGACATGTCGGGACACACTCTATTCCACCCCGTAATTGAAAACGGAAACCACGTGTGTACGTGTACCTCACCCCTCATGGTAATGTACATGTGCGTCAGTGAAAAAGACCAATAAAAAGGTGTTATCATGTGGACGTAATGTGCTGCTCCAGTCTCTTCTGTACCTAAGGTCCATCACCGTTCCCTTTGGATCCCTACGTAATTCGGTGTTCTCTGATACACACGATCGAACAGCGGAGGAGTGGTACTCAAGCGTCAACTTTAGGTTACAATATCTCCGGATGTAATTAACATTTTACAATGCAACAAACGGCACTGATTACATATTTGTTTATATGTTCAGATGTGCTAATAAAACTAACGGGGTTCCATTTAAAAAAAAACGTAGGTTTCTGGTTTGTATTAACCAATTACACTAGTTCCTCTCCTCACGTTCGGTCTGTGGAATCGATTCGTCAGTATTTGATGTGGTTTACGAAATATATCCAGCGGTAATGTTAGGTGACTCACCCTGTATATATATGAAGATGGTGTCTGTTCTTTCGGACAACCTTAAGCTACATGAATAAGCAACCTTTACTTCAAATGTCAGTGAGATTATTAAACAGTTAAAAACGTTTACCTGCTGTGTTAATTAATCGCTCTCGTTTGAAAACATCAAATGAGGTATACTTCTGGTTCACTGGTGTTGGCATAACCAGCCGTCTGGCGCCTTGGAATGGCGACAACAAATGGACTGGTTAACAAATGACGGATTCCTATAACAGACAGAAACCAACAGAATGAAAAACACCATTTAAATCGTTAATATGTCAGTTGAAACACAGATCAAATGTAGCCACCAAAAGCACGAACTTACTTGGCTAAAACTTTGAAACATTTAAATATACAGCAGAATTAAACAAAGACAGTTTTGGTTAAGTGCTGTCAGCTGTATACTGCTTTGGCGTTTCCGAAATCAACACAGTTTGAGCACAAGAAACAAGAAACAAGAGTTATATTAAAATACGACCCCACGGCTGAGATAATAATGAAAAAGGAACACAGTATTCACCCGTTATGGTGCAACTCGTAGGAATGGCGGTACTTATTATCGCTCAGAATAACTGACCCTGGTAAACACAAACACGTAATCGCCACTAAAGCTAACAGCAGTAAGAAACAGTTACACGATCCACCTCGGTGGCTGTGTGATCAGTGCGGCAGATTGCAAAGTGAAGGGGCCCGGGTTCGATGCTTGGCCGGGTCGGAGATTTTTCTCCCGTCAGGGACTGGCTATTGTGTGGTCCTTACGTCGTATCGTCATAACTCATATTACACTGTTGAGATGGCCGAATGGGCACTGCCAGAAAATAATAAATTCGAAAAAAAAATTTCGTGTCAGTCTCCCATGCGATCCAAAGGACCAATGTTTAACACAAGGTTCTCCTCAAACTAATTTTCCTCTGTGTCAGTACTGGAACACCGATTTCATAGGTGTAAGTGTAGTGTGCAAATGTTAATGCACTCGGGCTCATTTCTTTCTTATAAGGCGCCGCTCGAAATTAACAGCCCGGCCCCAACTGCAAGAAACGTACCAGAAACAAAGTCTCCAACAAGAAACCTCCCACTCTGGCATCCTAGAGAGGGATATGACCAAGTAGCACATACACAGCACGAGCGGAGGCACTGGTCTGCAGCTCGTGGTCTAGCGATCGCGCTCACGTTCCCGAGCACGCGATCCCGGGTTCGATTCCCGGCGGGGTCAGGGATTTTCACCTGCCTCGAGATGACTCGGTGTTTCTGTTTTCATTCTTTCATCATCATTCTTGAAAGTGGCGAGATTGGACGGAGCAAAGGTTGGGAATTTGTATGGGCGCTGATAACCGCGCAGTTGAGGGCCCCACAAACCAAACATCATCATCATCATCATCATCATCATCATCATCATGGGAGGCACTGTCCGACTCTATCGACGAGCACCATAGCTCCGCTTATGTCGGCGTACGCCGGTTGCCCCCTCTGGGGAAGGAAGGTAAATACGTACTCGCGCGTCTGGCTAAGATACAGTCACACTCACATGATCGATCCCGCGCACCCACATTAATCACTCCCCGTACCGCCAGTTAACGCTGGACTAGACATGGACAAATTCGTTCTCCTTTCGAAATTAGTTCTCTAGTGACTGGTCCTTTTTGAGACTTGTTCGTTTTTTTTTTCATTCACGGTTCCTTTATTATTTAATTACATAATACAGATGTCCTCTTCTTTTCCGGGTCTTATCTCGTATCTCCGCGGCGTCTGCGTGTTAATCTGAATTGGGCATGTTAGTGGCAAAGGGAGGCCAGATGCAGTTCAGTCACTCGAGAAAACAAATACATACAAACACAAACGAGGGCATTAAGTAAATAATGAAACACATTTTTTCGGTCAGTTTCTGTTAAAAAATGCGTTATTTATAGTGGGACGTCGTGGAATATTCCCGCTTCAGCCCCTATAGCTTCATGAAGTTCCGTTACGCGGCATTATACGTACCGTTCAGAAAGGCGCCTTTAACGGAGGTGCTTTCCAACCAGAGAGCTATCATCGAGCTACTTTAAGCGAAAAATCGGAGCATTGCAGATGTTCTTATACGCTTGGGGAATGTCTATGGAGACCTAGTAAAGAATAAAAGCACGATGAGTCGTTGGGCGAGGCATCTGTTATCATCGCAACAAGTTAGCGCATATCTATCCTTCCTTCTGGGTGCCAGCCGGCCGCGCACGGCTGTGAGTCTGCAATGCTGTAGCACGCGGACACTCTCATTCGAGATAATCACCGGATCGCAAACCCCTCGCTGCACAACTGGACGTCTGTTGATAGTGATGACACACCAGCTGGGGTACCCACAGGGGTCCTCGCCGACTAACGAAGGATCATCGGTGCGGAATTGCTTGTGCATTAAAAATCGTGAAAATATTTTGTCGAACATCGTCACTGACGATGAAACATGTTTTCATCACTCGAACCAGAAACAATACAGTAGTCCAAGGAGTGGCGCAACACCACCTCTCCTCCGAAGAAAATGTTCGAAGCCTCTCACTTTACCGGTTAAGTAATGGCCACGGCGTCCTGAGACTCTGAAGGGCTTGTTCTGTTTGACGTCCTCTCTCACGGTGCCACGATAAACTCTGAAGTATTTTGTACTACCCTCAGGAAACTGAAAAAACGATGTCAGTGTGTTCGTCGCCACAAAAAATGCAAAAAATATCTCCTTATCTATGACATCGCAAGGCCTCAAGTCTCCGCATCCAAGAGGAGCTCGCAAACTGCATTTGACTGTTCTTCCTCGTCCACCCCACAGCCCAGGCCTCGCACCTTCCAATTTCCATCTGCTAGGCCCAAAGAAGGATGCACTCCGCGGGAAGGAGTCCCTGGATGATGGGGAGGTTATGGGTGCATCGACACGTTGACTCTGACATCGACAAGTACAATGGTACCATGCGGGCATACAACCCCCTCCCAGCAAGGTGAAGTAAGGCCATCGCACTGAACGGAGATTATGTTGAAAAACAGAGTTTTGTATGCAGAAGAGTAGGGAATAATGTGGTGCATTGTAATGGTGAATATAACCGAAAAATAAGGTCCATTACCTACTGTATGCCCCTCGTAAACCAGTATTTGGAAGGCAATAAGTAGCGTCTTTTTACCTTGTCCACTTTGTTTTATTTTCTGTGCCCCAAATAATTTCAAAAACCACTTTCCTTCAATGGAATTGATTTATCGTAATTAAAAACTATTTTTCATGAAAACTGTTTCATCAATTTATCTTTCAATACACATGTATATTGTAGGCTTCGTTTTTGACCAGATATTGAAGTACGAAAAATACTGCAGCTCTCCCGGAATCTTCACAGAGTGTCACCAAAGAAATGCAAGCAAAAAATAAAAAAATTAAGGTACAAATGCAAAAACTGCACTAGTACAACATGACTGAACGCAGAGAGAACGGTTACATATGACATTGGCAGGTGTCGACGCCCCCCCCCCCCCTTCCCCCCCATCAGAACGTCGATGTCAAAACTTTCCTCATGAGAATCCTTAGTACTGACGTCCCTTTCTGTTCCGTCTTGTAGCACAAACGGGTGTAGAAACTCCCAAAAAACATTCAGTTTCAGTTGGCTATATAGTTGAACAAAAGCAGCAAATATACTATCACCATCGATAAAAACTATTTTCGGCTCACTGGTTAGAAGAACGACTGTAACAACAAGCAGATTACAATGAATACGCCGAACACCAATTCGGATAAGCAGATGCAATTGCTCAGAGGAGGAACAAAGTACAATATTTGCATAGTAAGGGCATGGGTGTACAAGAAATGATAAAGATTCAGCGTGGCGTTGATGAGTCAGAATGGCAGAGAGTGTAAGAACTAAGGACGAATCTTACTTCCTGATCACACGCGACTTTCTCCTACGATGACTTAGTGTTGGCAGGGCACGTTATGTGTTCGATCCATGTGGCATCAGTTCCATTGAGATGGTAGACAGCAGAATGCGAGCAGTGCTTTTTATTCCCTCAACAGCCCAGCCAGGCAAACACGCAGCTGAACGTCACTCTACTCCTCGCCTGATACATAGACATGTTCGGTGTAGTTCTCTAAGTAAGAAAGAGATTATGTCCGTAAAACTAAATGAACAAAAATTCGAAACATAATTGTTCGAACCAGTTACAATAACATTTCACGGTACGTTTCCATGGGAATAGCTACCAGAAGACTGCAGGACAAAGGCAATTCTAGTGACTGCAAAATCTTGCAATCCTCGGCCACCTACAGATACTCAAGGTGGTGGTGGCACAGCCAACAGTTGTCTTTCAGTCTCATCGCAGGGACCTACTAGAGTATACAGTCTCATAACTGTGTGCCCGTCCACCTCGGTAGCTGGGTGATCAGCGAGGCGGATTGCTCACCAAAGAAGCCTGAGTACGATTCCCAGTGGGGTTGAAGATTTTCTCCGCTCAGTTCTAGGTGTTGTGTTTTCCTTATGTTCGTATCGTTACAATTGACATTCCACTATTGAGATGGCTAATAGGCACGTTGCGAACGGCAATGTGATAAGTGAAGCCAGAGGTTGATGTGAAAAATAGTGAGCGAGTAATACCATCACAATTTCCCAGACGATAGTATCACTAGAGTGCAAACATGTCAGCAAGCATCCGTAAGATTCATTAGAAAACAGTGAAAATGTCTATGTGAACTGAAACTTTATCTCAGATGCTACCCAACATTTTTGAAGAATTTTCAGATAACCATTATCATTGTACTGGCGTAAGCTGTCGCCAGCACGCTGGTCGGCAAAAGTGTAGAGCGAAGATCGACAGTAGGCGCCGGATCAAGCGCGCCTATCACGTGAGATGCCAGAGACATACCCACAAGCAACATGCCGCCAACGCCCTCTCGACAGCATGTATTTAAGCCGCCGCTGCTGACCGAAGGGCCTCACTAACTCATGCTCCAGTCTGGCGTCTGTTAGTTCAATCGCAGAGTGGGATCACTTCACATGGCAGGTTACGACAGTACATAGCGACCAGATTAGTGACGATAGAGGGACTAGCTGTGAAACTAAAGCTTGCAAATGGCAAGATTATCGATACTGTCTGCAAGAGGACTATTACTGAAGACTTTATACCACAAAACATGGACGCTATTATAGTTAAGTATCCACTTCATGTAAATAAAGAACTGTAATTACCCACACGTGCATTTGTGTTGTAGAAAGAATATACCGGCCACCCATAACATCATCGTCTCCCTTGCTTCCTTGCGGTACGAGACTCTATAGTGGCGGCGACGATATTACATTCTTATTCCAGAAGGAGGCAGGTGCAGGATAATTATGAACAGTATCAGTCTGATCCCTCACGCTCACAAGAATGTGTAGAAGAGAAAAAAAAGGAAGTTAACAGAAGAAAATCAGTTCGAAAAAGAAAAGTTAAAACTAGCAGTGCAGGAGTTGTGACCTAGTTCTTGTAAACGGAGCAATAACATACCAATTACAAAATATGCTCAAGACATTCGTGGACTTGAAGGGTAGCTGCCGGTTCGGCAACCTTACATCACAACAGACATATAAGATAACTGGCAGCAGACGACAAACGCGGCAGTGAACTATATGTTTACGGATTACTGCTTTCGTATCGCTGCGTCTTTCTTTTTCAGCCCATCTTCTTCTCTTTGAAAGGATGGAACATGTATGTAAAACGACGAAGCGCCTCGTACAAATTTGTAGATTGTCTTTGTTTTCATATGTCCCATGACGAACCCTCAAGTGCACTTGACCAGATCGCACTCAGTTCTCAGTGCCCTTGACATTCTTCTGTACGTGGGCTAACGAATACCGTTCGAAGACTGTACAGTCAAAATCGGTACGCCAGTCAGGCAAAATAGCCGTGAGCCTTGAGGCAACCGTCCCACTGACGCAACAGGTTGAAAATATGCGTTTGGTAAAACACCGTGTGCTGGTGTGTGAGGAAGAGCGTAACACTTTGCAGCACATCCTCGTCCGACAGGAATCGTGGACTCTTCAAGGCCTTTTTTAAAGGAGCGAAGATTTGATAATCGCAAAGGGAGAGAGATCACGACAATGGGGCGTGTGCTCGAGTGTCTCCCATCTGAGTTCGCGTAACTTTTTCTTACGAAATTTTCGGTATGGGACGTGCGTCATCAAGAAGCGAGAGCATCCCGTGGCGCACGGTTCCACAGCGGTCGTTCTTGACAGACATATTTTCTCATACACAGTTTTCATTCTTCGATGGATGTGTCCGGTGTTTGTCCTTCGGCAGCCAAGAAAAGAATGACAGCACACTGGTCTTGCACGGACGAATTTGGCAATAACATCATCACGTTTGTTCATTTTTTGGAAAGACAGGAATGCGACACTCCCTTGCCGGGATGTCGATGGTTATATGTCCGCATCTGAGTCGCGGTACGTTTCATATACACTATGTGATCAAAAGTATTCCGACACCCCCAAAAAATACATTTTTCATATTAGGTGCATTGTGCTGCCGCCTACTGCCAGGTACTCCATATCAGCAACCTCAGTTATCATTACACAACGTGAAAGAGCAGAATAGGGCGCTCCGCGGAACTCACGGACTTCAAACGTGGTCAGGTGATTGGGTGTCACTTGTGTCATACGTTTATAGCATTCCTAGGTCCACTGTTACCGATGTGATAGTGAAGTGGAAACTTGAAGGGACACGTGCAGCACAAATGCGTACAGGCCGACCTCGTCTGATGACAGACAGAGACCGCCGACAGGTGAAGAGGATCGTAATGTGTAACAGGCAGACATCTATCCAGACTATCACACAGGAATACCAAACTGCATCAGGATCCACTGCAAGTACTATGACAGTTGGGCGGGAGGTGAGAAAACTTGGATTTCATGTTCGAGCTGCTGCTCATAAGCCACACGTCACGCCGATAAATGCCAAACGACGCCTCGCTTGGTGTAAGGAGCGTAAACATTGGACGATTGAACAATGGAAAAACGTTGTGTGGAGTGACTCATCACGGTACACAATGTGGCGGTCCGACAGCAGGGTGTGGGTGTGGCGAATGCTCGGTGAACGTCATCTGCCAACGTGTGTAGTGCCAACAGTAAAATTCGGAGGGGGTGGTGTTATGGTGTCGTCATGTATTTCATGGAGGGGGGCTTGCACTTTTGTTGTTTTGCGTGGCACTATCACAGCACAGGCCTAAGCCTAAGCACCCTCTTGCTTCACACTGTTGAAGAGCAATGCGGGGATAGCGGTTGCATCTTTCAATGCGATCGAGCACCTGTTCATAATGCACGGCCCGTGGCTGAGTGGTTACACTACACTAACATCCCTGTAATGGACTGAGCTGCACCGAGCCTAGACCTGAATCCTATTGAACACTTCTGCGACGTTTTGGAATGCCGACTTCGTGCCAGGCCTCACCGACAGACATCTATACCTCTCCGCAGTGCAGGACTCCGTGAAGAATGGGCTGCCATTCTCCAACAAACCTTCCAGCACCTGATTGAACGTATGTCTGCGAGAGTGGAAGCTGTCATCAAGGCTAACGGTGGGCCAACATTATACTGAATTCCAGTATTACCGATGTAGGCCGCCACGAACTTGTAAGTCATTTTCAGCTATGTGTCCGGTTACTTTTGATCACATGGTGTACGCTGCAGGAACGCAGTGAAAACAGAAACTTTTTGATCACCCTTAATGGAGTTGGCAATCACTCTGCATCAAGTTTCAGCCATGCGCCTTGCGGAGAGTAAATGTAATCGCAGTTAACAAGAGGCTCAGTTTTCGTCGTTGCGACTTAGTTTTCCATTTAGCTAGAGGAACTTACAATATTTGTAGTAAAATATCATTGCGCAGTTCGCGGAAGGCTCAGTTCAATTCGTTGTCTCGTTTTCTGACAGACGTGTGTGACGATTAAATATAACCACTTTCTAAGAATCGCTGGGAGTGGTTCCTATTGCCATTAAAGGCGAGAGATTTAGTACTATTCAGTCCATGTGCGGCAGAACACAATATCTCCCGTCTGAATATGGTTTTATAGTATTCATCGCTTTCGTCTATGCAAACATATGAAACGTATTGAAGTATTTTTTATACCTTTAATTCTCTCTCCTAGAAATAAAGTGAGCTGTTTTTTAGATCTAGTCCATCAAAGGGTTGCGAGTGTTTTCAACCAGTAGGGTGTTGAAAGTCCGAAAGGGCTCTTGCTATGAAAAGAAATGGCTGCCCAGACAATCATTCATGACTGTCAGGCTGTATAGCGACCGATAGTCAGATTGGTATCCCAACACTGTCCGGGGCGTCTCGAGACACGCTTTCGCTGGGCACTGGGACTCTGTTCGGAGCTGGACTCGTCACTGAAGACAATTCTACTCCAGTCGATGAGATTCCAGGCCGAAGACGTGCCTGGAGACGCCCCAAACAGCGGTTTCACTAGCCACACCGCCCGATAACCAGGAGTGATGATCTGAGGTGCCATTTAATTTAGTTGCAGGACACCTTCGATTGTCATCCGCGACATCCTTACAGCATAGCGGTATATTAAGCGCCCCGTTTTCTCTCCATTCATGGCAAGCCATCCTGGGCTTACATTTCAGCAATATATTGCCCACATCTACATCTACATGGTTACTCTGAAAATCACACTTAAGTGCCTGGCAGAGGGTTCATCGAACCATTTTCGTAATACTTCTCTACCATTCCACTCTCGAATGGCGCGTGGGAAAAAGGAACACCTATATCTTTCCGTTCGAGCTCTGATTTTTCTAATTTTACTATGATGATCATTTCTCCCTACGTAGGTGGGGGTCAACAAAATATTTTCGCATTCTGAAGAGAAAGTTGGTGATTGAAATTTCGTAAATAGATCTTGCCGCAGAGAAAACCGCCTTTGTTTCAGTGGCTGCCAAACCAACTCGCGTACCATATCAGTGACACTGTAACACCTATTGCGCGATAACATGAAACGGGCTGCCCTTCTTTGCACTTTTTCAATGTCCTCCGTCAATCCTGCATGGTAAGGATCCGACACCGCGCAGCAATATTCCAGTAGAGGACGGACAAGTGTAATGTAGGCTGTCTCTTTAGAGGATTTGTCGCATCTTCTAAGTGTTCTGCCAACAAAGCGCAGTCTTTGTCTCGCCTTCCCCACAATATTATCTATGTGGTCTTTCCAATTTAATTTGCTCCTAATTGTAATTCGTAGGTATTTAGTCGAATTGGCAGCTCTTAGATTTGTGTGATTTATCGTATACCCAAAATTTATCGGATTTCTTTTAGTACCCATGTCGACGACCTCGCACTTTTCTTTGTTTAGTGCCACTTTTCGCACCATACAAAAATTCTCTCTAGATCATTTTGTAATTGGAATTGATAGTCTGACGATTTTACTACCTGCACAAGTCGAGAATTTCTATCACTTGCTTTGTGCTTGCTAAATCCTATCCTACCAGCAAGATCGCCAGATCATTCCATAATTGAGAGAGTTGGAGCATTGTGAGCGGGGCCCTCCAACCAGCTTGAAATTTTGACGACCTAACGCGTCAGTAGGACAGAATTTGGCACTGTATCCCTCAGGAGGTTCAAAAAAATGGTTCAAATGGCTCTGAGCACTATGGAACTCAACTGCTGTGGTCATCAGTCCCCTAGAACTTAGAACTACTTAAGCCTAACTAACCTAAGGACATCACACACACCCATGCCCGAGGCAGGATTCGAACCCGCGACCGTAGCAGCAGTGCGGCTCCGGACTGAGCGCCTAGAGCCGCACGGCCACCGCGGCTGGCCTATCCCTCAGGAAGACATCCAGTAACTCTGTCGATCAACGGCAAGCAGAATAACTGCTTTCATAAGCGCCAGAGATCGACCAACATGTCACTGAGTTGCTTAATTTATAACGTTCTGTCTCTTCAACAAAACCTCCATTTTTTTCTGAAACTGTAATCATTTGTTTATCTGTACATGTAAATCACGTCTACGAGGGTCACACCAAAAGAAATCACACTATTTTTGTAAAAATACAGTTTTCATGCTGCATGTGTGAAAGTTTTACAGTGCGTAGATACATCATTCCCGCTTGTTTTCAAACTTAGTTCAACCTGTTCCCGTGAGTGGCGCCGTCGCAGCATGTCTTCAAGATGGCTGCTACACTTGACGTTTGTCAGAAGCAACGTGCTGTCATAGAATTCCTGTGCTGTAAAAACGAGACAGTGGGAAACATCCACAAGAGGTTGAAAAAGGTGTATGGAAATGCTGCTGTCGATCGCAGTACATTTAGTCGGTGGGTAAGCAGGTTACGTGATGACAGCGGGCACGGCAATATTGAGGATTGTCCTCGCAGCGGCAGGCCTCGTACTGCACCCACTCCAGACAATGTGCAGAGAGTTAACGAATTGGTGACTGCTGACAGACGCATCACAGTCAACGAATTGTCATGCTACGTTGGGATAGGGGAAGGAAGTGTTTGCAGAATACTGAAAGTGTTGGCGTTAAAAAAGGTTTGTGCCAGGTGGGTTCCCAGGATGTTGACAGAAATCACGAAACTCAGATGGACAACACTGAAACACACGCCTTACAGTCCTGACCTGGCTCCATGTGACTATCAGCTCTTTGGGAAACTGAAAGACTCTCTTCGTGGGACAAAGTTTGAAGATGATGACTCCCTTGTGCACACTGCCAAACAGTGGCTCCAACAGGTTGGTCCAGAATTTTACTCTGTGGGTATACAGGCGCTGGTTCCAAGATGGCGTAAGGCAGTTGAGAGGGATGGAAATTATGTGGAGAAATGAAAATATTGTTCCTAAAGGATGTATCAACACACTGTAAAACTTTCAGGCTTGTAGAATAAAAGATGGATTTAAAAAAAAAGAATAGTGTGCATTTCTTTTGGAGTGACCCTCGTACAATTTCCATGCCATTCGGATAATTCGTTCGTATTTTTTGGGGGGTAAGGTGCCCTGACTTGTTTGATAACAGCCTTAATCGACCTTGTAAGTAGCCTGTTTGTACGTTTCTATGTTGGCAGCGCTATAGACTCTATCAATATCGCTGACAGCGCTCTGCGCCCTCTGCAAGAGATACTGTGGTTGGACGGAGTAGCAGTTAGCGAGCGGATAGAGAAGGGCTTGGACATGATTTTCTTAGTGGAGACTCAGTGTTGGTAGGACAAGCATTGTAAAATGACGATGGATGTAGTTGGTAATGTTTAGGTAGTGGAATTATTGACAACTATACAATTTTTGGAACTTGATGTCACATGAATAAGGTAAAATCTTCTAAATACGTTGTTTGCTCTTCAACAAAATCTTTCTTTTGCTAAGCATATGCCTCCCGATAGAGTCCATAGTAGAATCTTTTTATTTCGCTGGCTGTAGTTGCTGCTTGCTGTAATTCGTGTTATGAAGATCTGTGAAGTAAGTGACTTATGAAAAAGTATGGCTTATTGTTAGGATTTCTTGCAATTCAGCGCCATTCTTCAGTGTTAATTATTTGAAGCCATGTTGTCACTGTATAGCAGTCAGATTGAGTCTGACTTGTATATTGTGGGTAATAAATAAATAGGTCAAGTCTGAGTTGTCTTTGTCAGGAAAAATTCCGTAGGTAAGTGTTAAGAAGATAAAAATAAGTAAAGGCGGATCCAAACTTTCCGGAAGGCAAAAATTTGCAACTCAGAGAAGTATCACATAGGGCAGGGCAGTAACAACAGAGCCCGCTAAGGCCACCAAACTAGACCACACAACACGGGCCGACAATATGCAAGACAAAGACACAGAAGTTTGAACCAGGGACCGATCTGGAGGGACTGTAATAAGGAAACATCCTGTCCCTCGCTTGAACACCGAGGTCACCAGTATTTTACACAGATAATATTATCTTTAATCTCGCAATATTATGTATTCAGTTTATTCGTCTGTCTGATACTTCGATTTTTTCATTGGGCTTTTCCCCGTTTGTTCTGACTCTTTAAGTCTAATGATGGTGCGTAAGGCGTTGAAATCAGTAGCATGTTTAGAAAAAATTTTGTGATGGAGACAGAAAATGTTCATATTACTAACAGTAGTGCGATAGTTGCATCCCAGTGACGATGTCACCATTTAAATGAAGAAATTGGCAAAGTACTCCTAATTTAGTCGCCTCGCAGCGCTATGTTACAAGTAAATCCCCGACATTCTTTTGGCTTAAATTCGAGCCGTTGCGCGATTTGGCTGCAGACAAACTACCAGTTGTCGAGATTCACTGTATGCTTTATTCATACTAGCCATACAAAGGCAGTACCCCGTACGTGAGTAGACCACACGCCACTGAGAGTATTTAAAAGCTGGAGGACGTAATTTATGGAAACGCTGAACCGGGCCTCGCGATGGCTGGGATAAGCCGTTCTGACCTCCGCGGACGAGCGGTGGGCAGCAGAACACCGCCGGTGTAATTTACCGGCGGCTCCATTAGGGCGACGGCGATGGTCCGTCTGCGTCTCCGCCTGCGTCAGCGGCGGCGGTGCTGCGTGGTCGAAACGAGGGCGATCGGCCGCGATACGCCGCGGTCCTCGCCCGCCGCGAGCATTCCAGGGGCCGGCGGGCGTTACGTCCACTCCCAATTGCTTGTTAAAGCTGGCCTCATCTCGTCGTCTTAATAAAGCACCTCATTAGGACAATTTTATAAGAGCCACTGTCGGTCCTGTGCCGTTCCCGATCAGAAAGGGGGCCTCTTCCATGACAGGACGTCGTTTACTGAGTGTCCTTGAAGGGTGAGGAAGTGTTACAGTCTCAGAGTCCTTGGGCTCAGTTCCCCCGGAGCGTAGTCTCATACTCATGACCAAAACTCGCTCTCGAGGAACATTTCATTTATTAAAAGTTAGAGAGGGTCGAGTCAAATCGAAAGTAATAGTAATGATAAAATTTTAGAACAAGTATCCCACTTGTGATTGAGCCGTGTCGACTCGTATCGATTGCGGTCGCCGGGCGGCGCTCTTGCGCCGCCCCTTCCAGTTCGAAATGTTTGGGAGGCGGGCGATTGGCTGTACTGGCTGCCATCGGGAGGCAAGGAGAAGAAACGTGTGTTGTCACTCGCCGGTGGGTGCTGTCTTGGGCGTTTCACTCTGAGGAAACCGTTTCAATGGGAACGACTTTATGATCAGCTGATTCCGGCGCTGTGAGAGGCCACCTCTTACCTCTTGTCACCTAGTTTGGTGGCCTTAGCGAGCTCTGATGTTACTGCCCTGCCCTATATGCTTCTTCTCTGAATTGCGAATTTGTGCCTTCTGGGAAGTTTGGATTCGCCTTAGTGTGGTCTATATTGCATATAGAAACTGTTTGAGTCTGCTCCCTCCGTGGTCGCTAAGCGCCCTGGGTTGCTTCCCTGAAATGTAACTTAGTTGTGTTCCACAGGTATGACGATTGTGGTGGTAGTTCCAGAATGAGATTTTCACTCTGCAGCGGAGTGTGCGCTGATATGAAACTTCCTGGCAGATTAAAAGTGTGTGCCGGACCGAGACTCGAACTCGGGACCTTTGCCTTTCGCGGGCAATTGCTCTACCATCTGAGCTACCCAAGCACGACTCACGCCTCCTCCTCATAGCTTTACTTCTGCCAGTACCTAGCCCCCTACCTTCCGAACTTTATAGAAGCTCTCCTGCGAACCTTGCAGAACTAGCACTCCTGAAAGAAAGGATATTGCGGAGACATGGCAAAGGTCCCGAGTTCGAGTCACGGTCCGGCACACAGTTTTAATCTACCGGGAAGTTTCATATCAGCGCACACTCCGCTGCAGAGTGAAAATCTCATTCTGGAAACATCCCCCAGGCTGTGGCTAAGCCATGTCTCCTCAATATCCTTTCTTTCAGGAGTGCTAGTTCTGCAAGGTTCGCAGGAGAGCTTCTACAAAGTTTGGAAGGTAGGGGGCAAGGTACTGGCAGAAGTAAAGCTATGAGGATGGGGCGTGAGTCGTGCTTGGGTAGCTCAGATGGTAGAGCAATTGCCCGCCAAAGGCAAAGGTCCCGAGTTCGAGTCTCGGTCCGGCACACAGTTTTAATCTACCGGGAAGTTTCATATCAGCGCACACTCCGCTGCAGAGTGAAAATCTCATTCTGGAAACATCCCCCAGGCTGTGGCTAAGTCATGTCTCCTCAATACCCTTTCTTTCAGGAGTGCTAGTTCTGCAAGGTTCGCAGGAGAGCTTGTGTAAAGTTTGGAAGGTAGGGGGCAAGCTACTGGCAGAAGTAAAGCTATGAGGACGGGGCGTGAGTCGTGCTTGGATAGCTCAGATGGTAGAGCAATTGCCCGCCAAAGGCAAAGGTCCCGAGTTCGAGTCTCGGTCCGGCACACACTTTTAATCTGCCAGGAAGTTTCGTGGTGATAGTTTTTTAATGTTTTGCTTTAATAATGTTTATCATTGCCAGATGCTGCCTAGCATTACTTTTGTTACCGTCTGTGCGAGCAATGGGAGTGGACGGCGGTCGCAGGTGCTACGAGTGCTGTTATGAACGTTTATGATTAATGTGCTCTTTTAATTGTGTTTTATTTTCTGTTAGGATATCGGATGCACTGCCAGAAAGGTGTGAAATTTTCTGTGTTGGCACCCTTCGGTGTTCTAAGACGAGATTCCTTATTTGATTCTTGGAGTCTGAATAGGTCTGTTAGCCGTCTTGTACTGGTATCTCACCATTCTGTAATTAAGGGAACCAGGATGCAAGATTGTTGTTTAATAACCACTTAAACTATGTTTGTAACTTGGTTATGTTAGTACATTTGGTTCCCGCCAAGGCTTAAATTGTACTATTCTTGAAATTCTTAGTTTAATCTGTTAAACGGTGCTCGCTGTATGTCGTAACTTATCCTGACTTGCTTGTTGGGGCAGCTGTTTGCTGAAAGTGTGTTACCGTACTAATTCACCTGTTGGTGTTTCTAGACATCTTCTTGGGGCATGGCGCCTATTTTAAGAGCGCCCTGCTGTTGCCTGATGGGTCAGCAACTGTTTCTGCTGTCTATGCGTTCAACTCGCCCGGCCTGACTAGGGCCAGCGCACCTGCGGCACGATATTACTCGGCAGCTGCCGTCACCTTCTTTGAAGCAGCTCTGTGGCACGGTGACTACAGTTTAAGTTGTTTTTCTTCTCTGGTATGCGTGGGCCTAAATCTTTTCAGAATTCACGTGTTTTTTTCCTTTTAACTTGGATCACTTTTGGTGCCATGCCATTTCTGTATCCAGTTTTCCTTACTCAGTTGGTCGATTTGCTGATCATTGTATCGCCCAAATTTGTTAGCTTTTTCATAGGACCTTGTTAATTTTGATTTGTAATTTAAAACCATTCTGTTATCTTGGACATTTAAAATTGTTTAAACGTTTTACTGATACTAAATTTGTGCTAGTCGTTATTACGTTTGACCTTCAAAGATTTTGGTCTGTGATTTAAAACCATTCTGTTAGTTTGGACATTTAAAATTGATTACACGTTTTACCTGTTATTAATTTGTGCTAGTCGTTCTTACATTTGATCGTTCAAAAATTTTGGTCTGCGATTTAAAACCAATCTGTTTGCTTGGGACATTATATTATTTGAACACTTCGCCTGTTATTAAAATCGCGCTAATCGTTGTTACATTACGTCTTAAAACATTTTGATCCGTAATTAAAACCATTCTATCAGCCTGGGACATTTGAACTGCCTTAAACATTTTACTTGTATTAAATTTGTGCTAGTCATTGTTACAGTTGATCTTCAAAAATGTTTTGCTTTAAATTTGTTAGGTCTGCTAAAGGACGGTATTAAACATTGCGTCAGTAGCTCGTTAGGCTGGTACCATTTTGTTATCAGATTTTATTACTGTTGTTGTTTTTTTAACTGTTAAATAAATGTGGATCACTTGGTAAATAATCAATGATGTCATAACCTTCCATGAATTCCTGCTTTCCTGGCTCAATGGAGCTAAGTGATCTAGGATGTAACATTAGTTTTAATATTTTTTCCTTTATTGTCATTTCATGGCTCAGATGAGGCGGGCCGTCAACGGCCTACATACGCCGCTCTTGGCCAAGAGACACAACAGATAGACATAGAAGAGAGAGAAACATAAAGAGCATGTTAAATACATGATGAACATTCCACAATATATTAGAAGTCGTTCGACGAAAGGCACTGTACATAAAGGGTGTCACCAGTTGAACAGACGAAGAGATCCAGTTGGAGATGCGAATGCAGGAGAACACCGATGAAAACACTGTAGCACACAATGGAGAAACACTAACGCACGGAAGCACTGGTGACGATCATCAGCGAAGCACTCACAAACACACTGATGAAGGAGGGGGAGGGAGCTGCCTCCAGGTGGAAGGGAGAGGTAGGAGGGTGGGAAGGGTGGGGGTGAAGCCAGTGGGAGAAAGAAGGGAGAGTGGGAGGAGGAGAGAGGAGGGGCTGGGAGCCTGGGGAGGGGGGTGGAAGCGGGAGATGTGGGAGAGAGGAGGGAGGAAGAAGGAAGGTGAGGAGGGATAGAGGGTGTCCTGGGGGAAAAAGGGGGAAATGGGAGGGGAGAGTCAGAGCTGGTAGGAGAGGTAGATGGACGGAACAAGGACCTCATCAGGGAGGGGGAGTTGGCGGAAGCCACCTTGGGCAAGGGTATGGAGGGTGTGAAGATGGAGAGCAGGTGGGATGCAAGAATACAGGTGTGACAGCGGGCTGGGATGGGCGAGGATGGGAGAGAAAAGTGGGTGAGGGGATCGAGCTTACAGGAGGTATAAAGGATCCATATCTGTACGATGAAAAGGAGAAGGTGAGGGAAGGGAATCAGGTCATATAAGATCCCCATGGGGGATGGGAGATGGATGCGATAGGGGAGGCGAAGCGCGTGGCGTTCAAGGATTTGGAGGGACTTATAGTAGGTGGGAGGGGCTTAGTTTTAACTGTAACAAAGACATTGAGAAGAAGGTCACTAACTATCAAATTCTCTGGGGAACAATTGAAAGAACTTCGGGAAGAAAAATGAGAACCGAAGCACAAATGAAATTCTGTAAAGTTATGGCTGTAACTGCTCCTGTACTAAGGGCGTTCAATAAGTAATGCAAAACATTTTTTTCTAGGCCAGTTTCGTTTGAAAAAAGGCGGATTGATTGTGAGACATCGTGGAATATTCCCACTTCAGCCCCTATAATTTCATTGAAGTTCCAATAGATGGCGTCGCTATGCATAGCTTTCAACATGCCGTCTGAACCGGTGCTGCCGTTGAGGTTCTTTTGGCGGAAAAGTAGAGCATCACAAATATACATAAACACTTGCAGAATGTCTACAAAAACGTTGTAGCGGAAAAAAAACACGATGAGTCCTTCGGCGAGGCGTATATCATCAGTGCAACAAGGTCGCAAAACTGTCGGATCTCCCGTATGCCGGCCAGCCACACACAGCTGTGACTCCAGTATTGCGATCAGTTTGACAATACAAACGAACTTCACCTTCTCCATGATAACACAAGTAGGGGGACGAATTAAGTATGCAAATTAATTAAATTGATCAATTAATTACACTCACCTCAGATGAAGTCATGAGTTTTCCCCTGCCAGCTCATGGGTCCCCCTCAGGGAACACACAGCTGCATCCCCTCCCACCTCGAAATGGCAGGGAATTGAAATTTTGGCGGGAAATTAAGAAAATGTCGGGAAATTAAAATATTTGGACGTATCAAATTTAGTGTGTTAAGCTTGTCGTCCGAAGATCAACTGACCTAGTTCACACCACCACTGCCAGCAGGTGCTGTTCACACCACCACCGCCAGTGGGTGCTGTTGGACCTCCCCTCCCCTCCCCATCTCTAAATTGATGGCAAAAGGATGCAGTCTGTGCTGGGCCGTCGGACGGGACTGACATAAGTCTTCATTTTATTGAAGGACAGGGGAGAGGAGCCTACTGCCGATCTACAAGAGAATAGTTGCTGATGGGATGAACATCAGGATAGGTAATAATAATATTAGAACAGTGACCCAATGTCCCACGGCGCCTATTTTTGTCCTTTGTTGAATTTCGATTTGGTCTGGCAGCAGCTTAATGCGCCACTCTTCAGCCTACAGAAGAGTTAAAGACATAATAAGAAGACCACAAACTATGAAAAACAGGCAGTAAAACGGTGACTTTTTACAGCTGTAAAATGGAGGAAAGTTATGGAAGTTAAAATACAAAAAAAGGGTTGGTGATGCTAATTAAGACACAAAGTAAATAGACAGACACAATAGTAGACAGACAATTAAAAAAACATGATGACAGTCTGGTTTCTGTTTGCAAGAGATAAAAAGTAAAAAAAACACTGAGCGACACTATGGTTTCTGTTCATAACACTTAAAAAAGGGGACGCAAAACATTGAACATACACTTAAACACTGCACCATAGAGTAGACACACCACAGCCTAAGGCAGATGGGTGGAGGAGGATCGAGACAGATGAGGGGAAAAAAGGGGGGAGGAGGGAATAAAGTAAAAGGGGGGAGCCAATGGAGGGAGAGGGCACATAAAAGGGGGGAAGGGCAGGACAGAAGAGAAAAGGGGAAAGGCAGAGGAAATGAAAGCAAAGGACTCAGGGGAGAGAACTGAGTCAAAGAGAGAGTAGGCAAGGAAAACAGGATGGAAGGGGGTGGGGGGAAGAGGGAGCCAGGAAAAGGACAGAGGTAGGGAGGGGGAGGTGAGGATCAGAGTTGATAGGAGGGATAAATGGCGGGAGAGAGGCCCATCTGGGATGGGAAATTGACAGAAACCACCTTGGGAAAGATGGAGCATGTAGTGGTGGAGAGTAGGGGGGGACACAATGGTGAAGGCACTGCAGTGGGCGTGGGTTGGAGAGGAGAGGAGCAGCCAGACAATGGAGGGGATCAAGGTGGCAGGAGGTGAAAGATATGTTCCAGGAAAGGGAGCAGATGTGGTAAAGAAATCAGATCATAAAGGATCTGCATGGGGGATGGAAGATATATATGGAAAGTGAGGTGGAGTGCATGGCGCTTGAGGATCTGGAGAGACTTATAGAATTTATCCTGGTGGGACTGACATAACAGAGGATGGGATGGATCAAGGATTTGTAGGTTTGGAGGATGGTAGAGGGGTTCAATCCCCACATTTGATCAGAGAGGAGTTTAAGGAGACATAGGCAGTTGTGAGCTTTGGACTGGATAGAGTGGATTTGAGGGATCCAGGTGAGGTGACGGACAATGGTGAATCCAAGTTAGGTAAGGGTGGGCGAAAGGTGGACAGGATGGATGCAGATGTTGAGAGAAAAATCAAGGAGCTGGAAGCAGTGAGTGGTACAACCTACAATGATTGCCTGGTTCTTGGGAGGATTGATTTTTAGGAGCCACTGGTTACACCATGTGGCAAAAAGGTCAAGGTGATTCTGGAGAAGGCGTAGGGACCTTTGAAGGGTGGGCACAAGGGCAAGGAAGGCAATGTCATCAGCATACTGAAGGTGGTGGACAGGAGGGGGCTTTGGGGCATATCTGCTGTGAGGAGGTAGAGGAGAGGGGACAGGCCAGAGCCCTGGGGCACACACACACACACACACACACACACACACACACACACACACACACACACACAGAGGGGTAGAAGGTACAGGAATCAGTGTTAAGGATGGTAATGTAGGAGTGGTGGGAGAGGAAGGAGGCAATCATATGGACACAGTTGATAGGAAGGTTGTATGTCTGGAGTTTAAACAGAAGACTGGGATGCCGTACACAGTCATAGGGCTTTTCAAGGTCTAGGGATATAAAACTGGCAGAGCAATGGGAATTAAGCTGGAGGGAAAGGAGATGGATGAGGTGTAGGAGTTGGTCGACGGCAGAGAAGGAAGGTAGAAAGCCACATTGGGTGTTGGGGAGGAGGTGGTGTTGGTGGAGGTGATGTTGGATGCACCAGGTAAGGATGGATACCAAGAGCTTGCTGAACAGCGAGGTGAGACATATAGGGCGACAGAAGAGGCATCAGACAGGGGTTTGTTAGGTTTGGGGGGATGTGAGAGGTTTTTCCCAGGTCGAGGTAGAAGCTGGTGGCAAGAATTACAGAGTAGAGGGTGGCAAGTACTGCAAGGAAGGAGGAAGGGCAGTGTTTGAGATGGAAGTAGGTAATGTGGTCGTGGCCAGGGGAAGTGTTGCGTTTTGTGTGGAGTATGAGGATGATGTCCTGTGTAGTGATGGGAGTGTTAAGTTCTGATGGTGGTGTGTGGCCCAAGTACTGGAATCTAGGAGCAGAGGTATGTTTGAAGATATTGGCGAAGAGGAAATAATCAAAATGGGGATCATTTGGAATGGAAAAGACATTGGATAGTTGGGGGGAAAAAGTAGTTCGCCTTACTGAGGTTACCAGGAAAGGGACAGTCATCAAGGAGGAGAGGGTACTGGGTGGTAGGGCGGTTCACAGTAAGGTGGTGGGAAGCAGAACAATACTTGGAACAGTTTATTGGGAGCATGGTGCTGAGTTGTGTGCATGTCTGTCGAAGGATTGTTAGAGGCGATGGGAATCAATAAGGAGAAGGACAGCCTGTGGGATAGTGCTGGGCAGTGAGGGTGGAAGGCTTTGGTAGGGATACGGGTGGCTATAGTGTCAGTCAAGGTCTGGTGGAGGAAGGTAGTGGTTTGGGAGATATCGTTGGGAGACTGGAGGGTAAGGTTGTGGCATTCGACAGGGGTGTGTATGGAGTCCCGGTAGAAATCCCAGTTGGTGCACAAATAATCATGCACAAGTTTAGGAGGAATGTCAGATCGAGGAATGGGGTGGAGCTGGCGACCATCAGAGATAGTGAGGAGGACAGGGGCGTGGTCACTGGCAATTAGGTCAAGGACTTCCGTGGTGATGTGCCAAAAGAAGTTGGGAGAGGCTAGGATCACATCAAGAGTGGTGTTGGATTTGGGTTGGGTGTGTTAGGGGAGAGGAACCAGGTCTCCCTGGAGGGTGGTGAGAAACTGATGCCGCCACTGGATATCGGCAGGAGCATGGCTGTGTGTATTGAGGTATACAGCAATCACGTAGGTGGAGAAGGTGCAGTCAGTGTGGACCAGCAAATTGTACAGGATGGGGTGCAAGGGTGGATGTAGATTGTGGCACATGTGATGGTAAGGGCAGGGAGGAAGATGCTGAGGGTGAGATGCTTGGCAGGATTGTTGAGGAGAGGTTGGGGTCGAACAGGGAGGTGGAAAATAGTAACCCTGCCACAAACTGGGGGTATGGGTTATCAGTGTGGTGGGTGTAAGGGGCTGTGGAGATGGAGAGATGGGGTTGGAGGAAAGTTTCATTTAATTTGAAGGCATCCACTCAGTGTTGATTGAACTGTGGAGGAAGAGGTTCTTGTGGGTGGGCAGGGAGCGGATATTTTGGTAAAGGATACTGTAATGTTGTCACGCCATGGTAAGGGAGATTTAGATGAGGGTGATGAGGGGTTGAAGGTGAAGTGGGCCTGGTTGTGGGAATAGGTGGCATACGTGGTGAGGTGAAAGATGGAACAGGTAGTGAGGGCGATTTGGGACAGGGTGTGGGGGCATTGGAAGGTTTAGACGTTTTGTAGGACAATGGTGATGAAGCAGATGATGTCCTCTGCAGTAGGAGGAGGGTGCAGGGAGTTGTTGGGGTAGCTGGGATCATCTACAGGATGGATGGGGACAGTGAGCTCTTGGGTGACAGGAGGAGGCTTTGCTTTACATTTGTGGGAGTAGGTAGGATGGGGTTCATTGCAGGTATTACAAGAGGGGGAAGAGGAAAGGGTGGAGCAGTTCTTCAGGAAGTGGGAATATTTGCAGTGCAGACAGGCAGGGGGACTCTTGCAGTTGGCAGTGACATGGTCGTTACAGTTAAGGCAGCATTGGCAGCAGTAGGATTGGAGGGGGGGCAGTAGGGGTCAACTTTGTGGCATCTATTATAGATGAGGGCTCCCTCTGTAAGGAGGCAGTCGATGGAGGAGGATTCTGTGAATAGTCTCATAAGGTAAGTCTGCACAGCATCATTGAAGATGCAACGGGCCAAGCAGATTTCAATATCGGGATGAGAATTGAGTTCCACCCATACCTCATCCTCCATGATCACGGAGCTACGCTTCACGATCATGGTGGTGAAGGTCGGTGGACCTCATCGAGGTTGAGGCTGTAAGGGAGAGGAGGGAGTGTGGTAGGGAGTAATGGTGGCCCATGGGCCAAATTGGATATGTGGGACTTTGGAGAGATCGATGTGGAAGAGGGCACTGGGGGAATTGATGAGGACCAAGTCCTTGCAAGGAATGAGGAGGGGGTGGGGCATTGGGGAAGTATTTACAGATGGCCGGGGTGGGGGTACGGGTGTCAAGAAATTGAGGGTCAGGATTGGAGAGGATGAAGGTGTGGGTCGAAGGAGTTTTAGGGGTAGGGGATGGGGGTTGTGTCCATGGGGTGAGTGGGTCGGGGGATCAGGGGTTTTCTTTGTGGAGAGGGCTGGGGTGAGGTCAACATTAGGGCATCTGGTAGATTTCTTGGACAGAACAGGTTGGGTATGGGGCTGGGGGATAGGTTGGAGGGGGTGTCAGGGGGCAGGACCTTCCTGAGATGCAGATGATGCACGGGGTGGGGGTGTGGGTGTGGAAGAGACTGTAGCATGGTGGACTGAGATCTGTGCTGGCTAGGAGCCCGATGTAGTTGGTGCAGAGAGTGGTGGGAATTCCAGAGATGGTGATGAGGTGACAGATGAGGGTGAGGGAGAGTCAGGGGAAGTGACAGCTGAAAACAGTGCAGGAGTGGGGTGGACAGGTGACAGTGGTGGTGATGGCAGCAGGAATGAAAAAGGGCAGCGGCAGCGAGGACAGTGGTGGTGGAAAAGGACTGCAGAAATGACGGAAGCAGCAAGGTCAATGAGGGAGCCCTCAGTGGGGTAGAGCCTACAGCGACTTGACCAGGGTGGAGCGGCAGCCCCTCCTGGAGGTGGTGAAGGTGGTGAAGGCAGTCCAGCGAAACCCTCCAGGCAGTGGCTGGAGCTGGAGGATGATGGCAACAGGGGGCTCAGTATCCCCGGCTGGGGACAGTGGTGAGGGCAGCAACGGGGGCGGGGCAGAGCTCCATCAGGTGGCGGTGGCGGTGGCAGTGGTGGCTGACTGATGGACAAATGGACGGATGGCTGGCTGGCTGGCTGGCTGGCAGACTGGCAGCAGCAGCTTATAGCCAGTGCACAGACAGCAGCAGCAAAGGCAGGGGGCTATTCCAAAATTGTTGATTCCACCCTGCGTGTAGCCCAAGCAGTGTAATCCTCCACTTTGGAACTCAGGGGATCCAACTCTCAAGATTCCCACTGCACCTGTAACAACCTGGCACTAAACACAGAGCTCCTGTACCATTTGGTAATGAAACTCACTTACAGCTATTTACATGTCGCACATCGCTCCTGGCCAACAGAGACATGGAAAATTTATAACATAACGCTTTTTACAAGTTTAGTGCTTGTTGTCTTTCCTGAACATGGTGCCTCAAGGCGAAAAAATAATCTGACCATTCACTTCCGGACTAATCCAGCGCCATCTACTAAATGTATTGTGCACCTGAAGATGTGGCCAGCCAAGAAACCACCAGCCACTGGAGTACAGGCTAATCTACAACATCTCGTCATTGCCCGACCCCCATGTGACTCCCGACGCCAGCTGCAGTGCAATGCGAGTCAAGCACCAATGGCTGGGATGTGTACAGTAGTTTTGTCCCTGACAGAGACTCCTCAGGTTTAGAAAATGTGAGTCAGGTATGTTGTTGACCATACACTACGAATTTCTCACGCAAAATGTAGATTTCTCCTTTTTATAAATTTTAGAAGAGAAGTCCTCCAATTTGCTGATGACCACTCCTTCCTGACTCTCTACCATACCCTCCAATGGTCCCAATGCACCCTTCAAACCCACATCGACCAGTCTACCACTTGGTGCAACAATTGGATCCCTCTCATCGACTCTTCCACACAACCATCATCCTTCTGGCTCCACGATTTTTACCATACTGTTCATGGTTGTCCTATCTAACTTACTCCTAACTCGGCCTCTCCCTCGACTGTCACCTCTCCTGGACTCCATATCTCCTGTCAATCCGAGACAAAGCCCACAATCAACTACACCTCCTGAGACTCCTGTCCAGGTGGACATGGGGATTGCATCCTTCCATCATCCTTCATACCTACAAATCCTTGATCCATCCCATCCTTTGCTATGCCAGCGTTGCCTGAATATCCACCCCACCCAGATTCTATAATGCCCTCCAAATCCTTGAACACCCTGCACTCCACCTTGCCTTCCGTATCTGCCTCGCATCCCTCACAAGGATCCTATATGCCTTCATCCCCTTCCCACATCTTCTCCTTTTCCTCGAACACATCCAAACCCTGTACATCATCTGCAGATTTGCTCCCGCTCACCCCCTGGTGTCTCCTATCAGCCGGCCGGAGTTGCCGAGCGGTTCTAGGCGCTACAGTCTGGACCGCGCGACCGCTATGGTCGTAGGTTCGAACCCTGCCTTGGGCATGGATGTGTGTGATGTGCTTAGGTTAGTTAGGTTTAATTAGTTCTAAGTTCTAGAGGACTGATGACCTCAGAAGTTAAGTCCCATAGTGCTCAGAGCCATTTTTTGTCTCCTATCATCAATACCACCTACCTGTTGCTGCGCCTTTACCATTGTGTCCCACCCTGTCTCCATCACCACACCCTCCACCTCCTTTACCAGTGCAGCTTCTGGCGACTACCCCTCCTGAATGATGAGATTCATCCTGATATCTACGCTTTCTGTCAACTCTAACTACACATTTCCTCCCTCCCAATGACTCCTTGTCCCCTCCTTTCCCTTACCCTGAGTGGTTTTTTCCTCCCTCTACACCCCGTACCTTTCCAGCGAACCCCTTTCGTATCTCTGCGCTCCATCCTGGCTTGCTTTCCGTCTCCCACCCCACCTGTCTCCTGGCCCTTGGTCTGGACACCTACCCCATTTTTCATCCCCCCTCTACAGCCGCTCCCCCATTTGCCCCTTCTCCCCCTTCTATTACCTCCTCTCAGATCACCCCTCCCTCAGTAGGTTCTCCCACTCCTCCCCCACAGCAGTTTTATTCTTTGTCATGTGTGCTACATCTCGTGCAGTGCATTTGAATTGCTGTCGTTCTGGTGTGGCCAGTTTTTTTTATATTGTGCTTTTGCTCCAATGTCTTTTATGTGCTACAAACGTTGTCAAATGCGTTTTTATTTTCATGAGACGCTTTTTTAACTGTGTATCACAACGAACGTCCCCATGTTTGTGTGTTTTTAACTCCCATTATCACCCTTCATTATTTTCTTATATTCCCCTTTTTATCGCTTTATTATATGTTTTGTGTCTTCCTTTCTAATGACTGTTATGTCTCTTGGCAGAAGAGTGGCAGATTCTGACCACATGAGGCATTGGAGTGGCATAACGTATTGTTACTTGTTGTGAAAATCCTGTAACAGTACGACGTAGGCTATATTACCTCTAAGTATTCTCTCGTCAGGTAGTAAGTTCTGTTTTTATCTGCAACGTCGTGCATCACAGCACTAGAATATTAAACTCACTTTTGGCTCATGTCACAGTGTGCCTCCTCACTTTCGAACTCTCTGAAAGTAACCAAATTCTCCACCACGTACAAAGTCTCTTAAGGTAACGGCACAGAGAAGTTGTAAACATCAGGTTTATACTATGTATCACTTTAATTCGGTAATACATCTGTCTTTATTGCGATGGTCATCTCTCCCTGTGTAGGTGGGAGATTGAAATTTCGTCAAGCCCGATTACTGATCCAACTCTTGAATCACATCCATGTTACTATCGCCTTCGTTTGCACGCGACTGGCGGCACGTCATTGATATCAAATTGGTAGGCTAATTAATTAAATTGATCGTGAGAGTGCCTTGTGTTGGATTACACTCGCCAGCTAACCATTACAGACGCTTCCATGACGTGTCTGCAGGCTTCCCACAGGCTAGGTAGTTACTTCTTCCGATAACAAAATGGCTGGTAACCGTTGCCGAATAACTGAAGACGTCTAACGGTAACTGCGATCTGTCTGTCGGCTATCTGGTCATGTTGGATTTAAGTCGCTTAGAATTCTGGTATACTACCGCGACCTGTCGGTCTGCGGGGGCCTTAGGATGTTTCTTCTCCACCCCCGCCACGCCGCCGCCACCGGACTGCATGTGAGCAGCTGCCACCGCCGCCAGCGGGACGCGAATCTTCGCCCACGCGTTAGGGCTGTACCGCGCACGTCCGACATCAATGATCGTGAAAGTTGTCCTGTCCTTCTCAGAAGGACAGGACGCTTAAATGTCGCTGGGGTAAATACCAGCATGTTGAATAATACGTTTCCCCACAACCCTCCCACAAACCGTAACGTTCTGAGTAGGATGGATACGTTTTCGAATTTCCCCGAAACGCTGAGACAGTGAGCAATAGCAAAATACCTCACTAGTGACCCCTCATCCCGAACATTCAAGTGGTTCAAATGGCTCTGAGCACTATGCGACGTAACTTCTGAGGTCATCAGTCGCCTAGAACTTAGAACTAATTAAACCTAACTAACCTAAGGACATCACACACATCCATGCCCGAGGCAGGATTCTAACCTGCGACCGTAGCGGTCGCTCGGCTCCAGACTCTAGCGCCTAGAACCGCACGGCCACTCCGGCCGTCCCATACCGAATGTGTACGGGTCTGTAGACCTAGGTTTCACGCAGAATACAGCCCTGTAGAAACTTCCTATTGGCTCCTGCCAAATTAGTGGGCAGATGATTCGAGAACTCAAAAATGGGAATCCCTAGGAGGAAGACGATGTCCTTTTCGAGGAACACTGTAGATAACCGACATTTGAAGCTGACCACAGAAGGAGTCTACTGCCGGCAAAATACGTTTCACAGAAGGACCATGGGAATAAGATACGAGAAATTAGTGCTCATAGGGAGGTATATAGGTGCTCTTTTTTCCCTCGCTCTGTTTGAGAGTGGAATAGGAAAGGGAATGACTACTAGTGGTATGATGTACCGTCCGACATACACTGTACAATGGCTTGTGAAATGAGCATATGGATGTAAATAAGTACCTAATAAGATGTCAGTCCATCCGTTTATGGACACACAACACTCGCCAAAGAATGTTGTCTCTTATTGATTGAGTATACAAAAGACGGAACTTCTGCTGCTGCTTGTCTCTCTGTAGGAGAAACGTATGGTTCAAAATGGTTCAAATGGCTCTGAGCACTATGGGACTTAACTTATGAGGTCATCAGTCCCCTGGAACTTAGAACTACTTAAGCCTAACTAACCTAAGGACATCACACACATCCATGACCGAGGCAGGATTCGAACCTGCGACCGTAGCGGTCGTGCGGTTCCAGACTGAAGCGCCTAGAACCGCTCGGCCACTCCGGCCGGCCAGGAAACGCATGTATTAACTCCTAAATCGAAATCAAATGACGGTCTATAAATATCACAGCATACATGTTTTAATCTCCATTCTCGTGTTCCTATGGTTACCACGCCACAAATCTGACTGCGTAATGGTGACCAAGTCTTCGTTGACAGCAAAATTTCTCTCTCTCCCCTCTCTGTTTTTGTAGCATCGAAAGGAATAAAACTATGAAGAACCTCGCTAGCGTTGTTTCGCAGTTAGCTCGATAAGATCTTACCACAACTATCTCTTCAGTTATAACTGGGAGACAAATATAATCTGCTTGTTGACACCTGACCATATGAGCTGATCACATTAAATATACATGTATTGGTCCACTGGAGCAGGCGATCAGAGATTGATGTCACTTCCACGGACCTGTGTGAAGTTTCATCATACATGAGATGGAAGTCCTCTGATCACCGACAGGTTTACCGTTATTTGGCTTGAAAAGCTCACCTCCAGCAACTAAATGTACTAATTACGTAATTACGCTGCTGCTGATTGGAGGTACTGTCTTGTTGGTAAAAATTTTCGTCCCTGTGCTCACCTTTACATGCGGGGATCGACTGGGCTAGTACACAGCTCCACCACAAGAGCATGTCCTACCTCACACACATCTCTGCCCCTTTCCGCCCCTCCCTCCCACAAAAACAGACTCGTTCTGTGCTGAAGAGGAAGAATCTAACAACATGAAAGGTGACTGGCAATAATGCATTGGGTCATATTCTTTATTTAATCAGTTTGTGGGAGATAGGATCCCCATACTTGGGTAGAGCTCATGTCTGCACCCTCTCATCCCTGCTATCCTTGAGTAATAACTGTAAGCGCTGAGGAATGGAATGAAGTGCATTATAGTACCCGATGTTGGGTGTCTCCGCAATGACTTTGTCTTCTGAACGTCGCTATGTAGGTCAAAACCGGCCAGTACCATAATTACAGATCATCATACTAAATATCCCCCACCACAGACTGAATGTCAGCCTGTTTTGAACTTCAAACAAGGCATAAATTGGTGGCGTTCTGTTGCTCAGGAAATTCCAGACTCGCTTCCTTTCTATGTCTCTGTCAAGAGCCTACTTCTTGTTTGTGCATGTATGAACCAACTCATCCAAACACAGAGATTGAGGTATTTATCTCTCCTCAGAATGCTGTGTTTGTATTGGCTAATCCTGGGGACAAAAGGAGAGCTGACGCACTTTCAATGTCATAAATACAGGGCTATTACAAATGATTGAAGCGATTTCATAAATTCACTGTAGCTCCATGCATTGACATATGGTCACTACACACTACAGATACGTAGAAAAACTCATAAAGTTTTGTTCGGCTGAAGCCGGACTTCAGGTTTCTGCCGCCAGAGCGCTCGAGAGCGCAGTGAGACAAAATGGCGACAGGAGCCGAGAAAGCGTATGTCGTGCTTGAAATGCACTCACATCAGTCAGTCATAACAGTGCAACGACACTTCAGGACGAAGTTCAACAAAGATGCACCAACTGCTAACTCCATTCGGCGATGGTATGCGCAATTTAAAGCTTCTGGATGCCTCTGTAAGGGGAAATGAACGGGTCGGCCTGCAGTGAGCGAAGAAACGGTTGCACGCGTGCGGGCAAGTTTCACGCGTAGCCCGCGGAAGTCGACGAATAAAGCAAGAAGGGAGCTAAACGTACCACAGCCGACGGTTTGGAAAATCTTACGGAAAAGGCTAAAGCAGAAGCCTTACCGTTTACAATTGCTACAAGCCCTGACACCCGATGACAAAGTCAAACGCTTTGAATTTTCGGCGCGGTTGCAACAGATCATGGAAGAGGATGCGTTCAGTGCGAAGCAACATTTTTTCTTAATGGTGAAGTGAACAGACACAATATGCGAATCTGGGCGGTAGAGAATCCTCACGCATTCGTGCAGCAAATTCGCAATTCACCAAAAGTTAACGTGTTTTGTGCAATCTCACGGTTTAAAGTTTACGGCCCCTTTTTCTTCTGCGAAAAAAACGTTACAGGACACGTGTATCTGGACATGCTGGAAAATTGGCTCATGCCACAACTGGAGACCGACAGCGCCGACTTCATCTTTCAAGAGGATGATGCTCCACCGCACTTCCATCATGATGTTCGGCATTTCTTAAACAGGAGATTGGAAAACCGATGGATCGGTCGTGGTGGAGGTAATGATCAGCAATTCATGTCATGGCCTCCACGCTCTCCCGACTTAACCCCATGCGATTTCTTTCTGTGGGGTTATGTAAAAGAATCAGTGTTTAAACCTCCTCTACCAAGAAACGTGCCAGAACTGCGAGCTCGCATCAACAATGCTTTCGAACTCATTGATGGGGACATGCTGCGCTGAGTGTGGGAGGAACTTGATTATCGGCTTGATGTCTGCCGAATCACTAAAGGGGCACATATCGAATATTTGTGAATGCCTAAAAAAACTTTTTGAGTTTTTGTATGTGTGTGCAAAGCATTGTGAAAATATCTCAAATAATAAAGTTATTGTAGAGCTGTGAAATCGCTTCAATCATTTGTAATAACCCTGTAGTGATAAATAGTCCATTTGCACTACCCTACCAAATTAATTGATTAACGATTTACAAGAGTCAAATAAATAACTTAAAACACTCACCAGCACTTTGTGATGATCCTTCTTTGTAATAAAACATATTTTCAAAATCTGAGTATCGAATACAAACATTATGCAAATCAAGTAATTAAATTTCCACCACAAATAAATCGTAGTACAAAATATATGTGAGGTCTTGTTTGCAACTGCATTTCAGAACACAAGCACCCTCCTACACAGCAATGTTTCCAATTAAGATTTCATGTGAAAAAATCCAACTGATCACACACACACACACACACACACACACACACACACACACTACTGACTGCAAAGAGCGCTCTGTCCGCTGGCTGCTGGGGGCCATCTCAGCTCACAAGCGCCAGTGAGGAGAGCTCGGTAGACATACCGGCTATGCTTGCACTGCACTCCCATCCCCTGGAATTCACACGCCCGCCATACTGAACGCTGAGAGGTCAGAAAGAAACTCACCAAGCAGCCAACTGATCCATTTACATCGGTGAAATAATCGTGCAGCGCAAACGCCCATAATTTTGAATCTTCTCATGCAACACACACATTCGTTTCTGTTGCCACTCACCCAGCACACCGGTCCCAGTGCTGCAGGTAAGAGGACACAGGTCGATGCATTCTTCATAACTAACCGCCCACCACAAGCTGAGCAAACCTGTTACTTCTACTTACTGACTCCTCGAGACCACGCCTGCCATGGCACGCTGTGAGTCACACAGCAGGGGCTTAGATGTATACAGTAAAATGGCTCTGAGCACTGTGGGACTTAACTTAGAAGATCATCAGTCCCCTAGAACTTAGAACTACTTAAGCCTAACTAACCTAAGGACATCACACTCATCCATGCCCGAGGCAGGATTCGAACCTGCGACCGTAGCGGTCGTGCGATTCCAGATTGTGGCGCCTAGAACCGCTCGGCCACCCCGGCCGGCTGTATACAGTAGTTCTAACCAATTTCGCCCTGACATAGGCCATCCAAGTTCAGAAAATCCACTTTACCCAATCCGAGTCAGTGATGTTGTTGCCCATGCACCTCGAATTTCTCGAACTACATATATATTTATCCCTTTTATACAAATTATTTTCAAAGACCGAAAAATTGAGGCATACACACGTTTTCACATCACTAAAGTATCGTTACTTAGCGTGAAAATTCTGTAACAGTATGGTATAGGCTATATTTCCTCTGAGTATTCTCTCATGAGGTAAAAACATCTGTTTTAATCAGCTTGAGATCTGTCACATCCTGCATCGCAGGACTAGCATATTAAATAAATTTTTAGCTCATGGCGGAGTGCTAAGACATACCCCTGTCACAGGATGCCACCTCACTTTCGAACTCCTTTAAAGTAACCAAATGTTCTGCAACATATGAAACTCTTAAGGTAACAGAACAGAGAAGTTGTAAGTATCACGTTTATAATATGTATCACTTTTGAAATTTTTTTACGGTGGTCGTCTCTCCATGTGTAAGTGGGAGACTGAAATTATGTTAACAGATATTGCTCTAGTAAAAAAATGCCTGATTACCACTCCAACTCACAAATCATATCTGTGGTACCCTAAACATCGCTTGTACCCGCCAGGCGGCACTTCATTGATATCAAATTGACATGCTAACTAATTAAAAAGATCGTGAGAGTCACTTTGCATGTTTTGTTTCTCAAAAGTCGGATTACACTTGGCAGTTAGCTCAAATGAGAGTCCCTGGAGGGAAGGCAATGTTGTTTTTGAGGAACACTTTTGAGAATCAACATCTCAAGCTGACCACAAGAGGATTTTACCACATTTCACTTAAGCACCGTGCTATTAAAAATCCGATCGAAACGGCTATGTTATTGTCACCCTGCATAAATGTGGTTTTGGTTCTACAGTGACACACAACAGTTGCTGATGATATCCATGTTAAAAACTATACGTGCTTTATACATAGAGGTTCGTTATTGCTTCTGAATGAAGTGTTCTTCCACACAAATATCATGACATTGAATATAGGCTGTGGTAGCTGGAGTGTGTATTAATAGGCCAAAATTGCAGGTGCATGTCGCCAGCTGCGTAAAGTCGTAATAAAAGCATTCTTTTCACCGAATTTAGAAAGTGATTCGGCTAAGGAGCATAATATTAAGCGGATATTTGCAACTCCCCCTTGATGCTGCTAGATATTTCTCATGCTAACAAACATTATTTGTAACACATTCTATCTTGATGCCATGTAGATAGTGTAACAGAAGTTATGTGATACATCCACAGGGCTATAGGTGAGGGAGGATGATGGTTGATTGCGACTGATCACATACAGTAGATGGTGTGCTATGTGAGGAATCACTTTAAAAATGCAGCCCTAGTTTGAAGCCATAAGAAATGTACTAAATCCTATCACCAAAGCACCGGCTTTTCTGACCTATAGTGTTATGCTATCTGGTAGAAATTCTGTTAGTCATCTGGAAACAAGTCTCTGCATTCTGCCACACATTTGCATTGGATCCTAAGAGATGTATTCAGTGGTTACAGCCACTGGTGAATCATATTCGTGCCCCTTTCATATTTCGAAGTGAGTCACCTTTTTCAGACCTATCTGCTAAGAACCCTATACAGGAAAGCTCCAGCGTGGTTTTATACAGTCTATCTGCATCTTGTAACTGTTCCTCTGAGTCTGTCCCACCCTCCACGCAGCTTTGTCCATGTAATCATTCCAATTTAAGTCAGACAGCACTATATTTGCTACCTTCTGCATCCTGTGGAGAAACAGGATGAGCTGATGCAACAGGAAACATGTTGTTTGTGCATGGTGCAGCTCCAGATGGATGAAATTTGAAGCATTTTACGTGAATCACTTGTGCTAACGATTCTGAAGTATTGCTCCAGTGGCCGGCCGCGGTGGCCGAGCGGTTCTAGGTGCTTCAGTCCGGAACCGCGCGACTGCTACGGTCGCAGGTTCGAATCCTGCCTCGGGCTTGAATGTGTGTGATGTCCTTAGGTTAGTTAGGTTTAATTAGTTCTAAGTTCTAGGCGACTGATGACCTCAGAAGTTAAGTCGCATAGTGCTCAGAGCCATTTATTGCTCCAGTGTCTGGTGTCCATGCCAAGAAGGTACCAGAAAGATAGAAATGATCATGGAACATAAAAACATGCAAGAGGCTACACATGAAAATGAATGAAATGATCGTATGGCATTGTTGGCCGGGAGGCCCCATGCGGGGAAGTTCGGCCGCCATATTGCAAGTCCTTTTAAGTTGACGCCACTTCGGCGACTTGCGAGTCAATGATGATGAAATGATGATGAACACACAACACCCAGTCATCACGAGGCAGAGAAAATCCCTGACCCCGCCGGGAATCGAACCCGGGACCCCGTGCGCAGGAAGCGAGAACGCTACCGCAAGACCACGAGCTGCGGACAGAGGCTACACAGTTCTGTACTTAAAAGCGCTATAATGCTAGAGCTGTGCAGTTTATAACCTGTTAGTCATGTGGAATGCAACAGTCTTAACACTCTAATACCGGAAAATTGTTTGCAACATATGAGATACTTTTTCTCTGCATGTTTCTCTGGCAAACTATGGTGACGAACTCTACCGTGGTAAAACGACCATCTTGCACACAAAAGAAAACATCGATTCTTTGTAACATAAACACTATATAGGTTTCTGGAGATCTATGGTGCCTGCTGTTTACGAAATTCAAGGATGATTACAGTTCAAAAATTGTGATTTGTTCACAACAATCCTATAAAACGATCACTGGCAGCTGAAAATGCATACTAAGAAATGCCGACATCTTAGAAGGAAGTAAACACCATGATCAGTAGCCGGATCAGATGTAACAGTCTTACCACAGTTTACCACATCCCTGGTAACCTTCCTCTTGCATACACAAGTCATGGCCTGATGTTAGGTTTTGTTGCTCATGTGTGGGATAATATGGCCATTTCGCCCTGACATCACATCTCTAGAATGCCCCCTCATTAAAGTGTGTATATGTACGATCAGTCCACAACACATAAATTTATTGATTTCTGTTGGTACCCATTCCATTGTTTTTTTTCTTTAATTTTGTGGGTTCACTGTCAATTTCTGTTATTTTGATAGGTTTTCGCGATTTTACATATTGCATCGTATTACCCTCAATTTTAGGTATTTCATATCAATTTTTCATGATTATACCAGGTTTTCCTCGAATTTTACCCACAGTTTTTCACATGTATGCTGTCATATTGATGTCATATGCATGTGGTGTTTGATTTTCTACAAGAATATTTGCGCGTCTTATACGACAGCCTACTAAAAATCCTAAGTCGTCCCCTCTTCCCGATGATTGACATGCATGCATTATAGAGAGGATGGTCATGAAAAGTATAGTAATAGTCGTTTCATATCTATGTGAAGCTCAATGACTGGTGCAGATGATGGATGTATTGAAAACTTGAAGTCAGGAAACAATTCCGTGTACTGTTCTTGTCCATCAGAAAGCCTGTCTGCAGACTCGTGTAGTGCTGCACTTGATGGTAACTCAAAGTCTAGAAACAGTTCTATATGCTCATTTCATTTCCCATACATCTTGTAGCTATCTGCAACAGGTGTTTCATATGTGTACAGAGCTGCTGTTGCTGCTCTGATATCTTTTTTCCCATAAGTATATGGTCTTATTGCTTATGAAATCTATTTAATTATTTCTGTCTATACCTTCCATCTCTGATACATACCTGAAACCCTGTCAGGACATCTACAAACCAAAGCTTTTGGGTATTTACTTTTATTCCCCTAGTAATAAGTTATTTGTTAGTTGACAGTTTGTTGACTGCAGGTAGCATCTAGGGCCATAAGTTTTTCCCTTCTCCGCCTACAGAGGGAGTCTCCCTGGCAGCATCATTTATAGATGAACAGTTAGCAAGCTATGCGTCCAAACCTCAACCATCCACCGCTGACAGATCTAAATACTTACACAGAGAAACTCTGCATGCCTATCAACAGTCATGAAGTATCGATTTCAACCATGGGTACATTATTTTCAACTGTGCTACAGCCCTACAAAAAGCGAATTTCTCTTTGAAAAAGTTTTCTGCAGCAGGTGTAAGCACATTGACATTTATCCTGCTAAAGAGTATACCATCTTCGATATAATTTATATTACCAATATTTGTAACAATACTGTGTAGATTCTCCGGTCACAACAACCATCCCCTGTGTCCTGCTGCACCTACTACACATCTTTTTATACTCTAAAGATCCATGATGATAGCAGATAATAACTACAGTCATGCTATTTTGTATGCTATATGTCCATTGGATGGACAGATACACTGCTGTATGAGTATTATTCTTGTCAACGAGATGGAAGAGCACATTAGTCAGACAATACAGTATAGCACTGCACTCAAATGCATCCAGTCACATACAAACACATATTCTAAAGTTGCAGTGCATGTGCTATCCTTTCTGTATGTCTGTGTCTACCTCGATTTATACTGTCTTTGTAAATAACTTGTATAAAAGGTAGAAATCTGTATTTCAGTCAATGTGTATGATCAACAGCATCACTGACTTGGAGGTCTATGCCGGGGTGGAATAGGTCAGAAATACTATATACACCCAAGCCACTACTATTTGGCTCGCAATGTTCCGCAGCAGGAGCCGTCACAAGGAGTAGGCAACTGGAAGTAATGGACTAGCTCAGCCTGTGATAGGCAGTTAGGTACAAAGAATGTGCTGAGCTGTCTGTTCTTCCCCAGGACAGCAGGAGCTAGCGAAGTGACCAGTGTACTGGGTGAGAGGAGACAGAAACGGATGTGTGTGTTGCATGAGAAGATTCAAAATGACCAGTGTTTGCGGCGGACAATTGTTCCATACATGTAAATTGATCAGCTGAGTGCTTGGTGACAGTCTCTCTCCGACCTCTGAGCATTTGGTGTGGTGGGCATGTGGATGTTCGGGGATGGGCGTGCAGCTGCCACTGTAGTCGATGCGTGTGTATATCTCTCGTCACTGGCGCTCACAAGACAATGCAATGACCATGCCGGCGGTGGATGGCGCCACCACAGCTCCATGCCATTGGTGGATGGTATGCTCTTTGCAGTCTCGCAATCGTGAGTGTGTGTGATCAGTTGGATTATTTCACCTGATATGTTTAGTGGAAACATTGAGATATATTTAGTGCTACGCTCTATTTGTGGCGTAAATTTAATTTTTTGATTTTCATAATGTTTGCACGTGATACTAAAACTTTGGAAATATGTTTATATGACAAAGAAGGATCATCGTATGGTAATGACTAGTCTTTTAAGTGACACATTTGACTCCTGTAAATCGCTGAACAATTGATTTCATAGGGTAGTGCAAATGGACTATTTACCTCTATTTTTGACATCGAAATTGCGTCAGCTCGCCCTTTGTCCCCAGCATTAGCGAATAGGAACACACTATGCTGAGGAGGGATGAAACCCTCCATCTGCATGTTTGGAGACACTGGTTCACATAGAAAAACAGGAAGTAGACACTTGAGAGAGATGGAGACAGGAACAGAGTCTGGAATTTCCAAGTCAGGAAAATTCAGCCACTTGATGCTTTTTTGGGGGCCACAAGATCAAATAGGCCGACATCTGATCTGTGCTGGATGATATTTAGTATTGGGCGGTTTTTGACCTGCATGGCGGCGTTCGGGTGACACACACAGGCACAGGAGACCCCCCCCCCCCCAGTGGTGGCTGCCATACCAAACTTTATTCCACTCCTCGGTGCTGACAGTTACAACTAATGGGAAGTGGGAGTGGGGGTGCAGATGTGCTCTCTACCCAAATAGGGGGATCATGTCTCCAGCAAAGTGATTGAATAAAGAATATACCTCAATATACAATGGTGTCCAATATTAAAACAACAAATGGAAATCTTGCAACATTGCGTTTATTTAGCCACAAAACATTACAAACAGATGATAGTAAAGTAGAAACAGTGTAAAGAATACAGGATGTAAACAACTGCAACATCCATAACAGTAGACAAACATGTTCTTAGTTTTTTCTAACTTAACAGGTTCGCACACACATTGAGACGACTGGTTAAAGTGCTTGGTATGGGTTGTGTCCACTTCTGGCAGCAATACAGGAGTAACAACGATGGGGTTTTGCTGTGAATGATGTCATCAGTCTCATGTTGAGGCAATAACGCCAATTCTTCCTGCAGAGCTGCTCGTAAGTCTTGGAGAGTGTTGGTGGATGGTGAAGTGTGATGCAACCATCTCCATAGTGCATCCCAGACATGCTCTATGGGATTCAAATCAGAAGAGTTTGCAGGCCACACCATGTATGCAGTATCTTCCATTTCCAAGAAAATGTCAATCACTTGTGCCCTATGAGGTCGAGCATTATCGTCCATCAGTACAAAGTCTGGACCCACAGCAGCTTGCAACAACTAGAAATGAGGTCCCAAGAACTTGTCACGATACATGACAGCAGTTAAACTTTGCCGATTCACTCGTACAATTTCATGAAGAGAGGTTCCAGTGGTCAGCATGAACTCAGCCCACACCATTAGGTATCCTCCTCAAAAATGTTTGGGCCCCGAAATCGTTTCCCACGCTCCCTCCAGATGCGAGTCCAATGAGAATCTTTCTCCAGACTAAATCAGGACTCATGTGTGAAAACAACATTGGGCCACTGTTCGACCATGCAGGTGGCATGCTGATGACTCCACCCTAAGGGTTCCCTCCTGTGAAGATGCATCAGGGGTACATCTACAGCAATTCTCTGACAATAAAGCATACTTTTCGGAATCCTTCAGTGCATCTTTTGCCTCAATGCAACACATCCAATGGATACTGCTGGCTCAGATGCCGGCTGCCATGCAGTACTGAGGCGGTACTGCCGTACCCTAACAGCCAAACAATGGTCCTTTCTTTCTGATGTCGCACGTGGTTGGCCCTACCCTCGTCTTTGGGATACAGTTTTAATCTCTATAAACTGTCGCCACAACTGAGAAACAACTAATAACTCACATTAAGCCACCGGGCCAAATCAGTTTGCCACTGTCCTGCTTCCTTTCTTTCTGTGACCCTCCACCATATTGCACCGTCTGTGACTGTTTAGACTGTGGTAGTGGATGTGGGGCTACCCGGCAAACACTACCTCGTTGACGTAATTATTGGCATGGTTGTCTCTTGACCGGAATGCCATCTTCCGTGCAGAACACGACTGTACCTACATCTGGTTGACATTTTGTATGAATATATTATGAATTAGACACAGGACAGAGAAACAGTGGTTTGTTGCTTCAATTTTGGACACCAGCATATTATTGCATTGATTTGAATCTCCCTTCGTGAGATCCTTCCTCCCCAGAATAGAGTGAGTCTTTCTCCACCAATTTTATTTGGGAAAGGTGGGGAGGGATGGGGTGACAGGTGGGTAAGGGTAGGACATCCTCTGTTGGTGGCATGGTGCATTAGCTCATGTCAAGGTGAGCAAACACAAGAAAGTTTTTTTTCAACAAGTCAACACCTCCAATCTGCAACAGTGTAATTACGTAATTAGTACATCTACTTGCTGGATGTGAGCTTTTCCCACTAAATAAAGCGATTCAACCTCAGAAAATTTAAATTTATAAATAAACAGCATATCCTTTGCTGTGTAATTGCAATTGACCTCAATTTCTTATCATGAAATCCTTCCTTTCCAGCACAGACTGGGTCCTTCTCCAACCAGTTTCCAGATGGGGTGTTAGGGGAAGTGGAAGATGTGAGGGGAGGGCTGTATGATTTCCCAGAGGAGAGGGGGTAATTAATTCATCGATTAAATTAATTAGTCAATTAATATGATATAAAAATGTGCTTGTATTGGTGAGGGAGAGAGTAGAAAAATGTGGGTGGTGGTTGAAGCAGGAGGGGAAGGGGTCAGGGTCTCTCGAAAGGATAGACTATCCTCAGGGGGTCATAAACCACTTAGCAGAACAATATTTTAAGGGGGAACTATAAATTTGGCAAACATACAGAGTGGGGTGGTACCACCATTCCTTCTTGTATAATTTTTTTTTTTAATGCAGAATGGGGTGATGCCAGTTTTGCCCCACGACTTGCAGAACATTGCTCTGCCCTCGGCCGGCAAACAAAGTTAGGTGTTGACCCAGTGTCCGGCAAAATACCACGATGAAGGCGTTCTGAGCGCCTATGTCAGACTGGGGTACGTTTCTTAAGTTTCACCCAATCGCTCTGACTTCTCCAGGAAAAATCCCGAAACCACACGAACTATCACAACCAAGACAGGGGTAGCCTCGCCAAGCACATCACGTCAAGAACTGCATCGTCTTTTGCGGTAAACGCCAGCCCATGATGCTCGGACCAGAAAATCCGTGCGTCAGCTTTAGTTGCTACCCAAGAAGCACGTGTGCTCCGCGGGGCACCACTACCGACAACCGTTCTCCTCGATCACCTCGCTTTCGCTCCTCCACTCCTTCCTTCCTACTACGGAGAAAGACCAAACACTCGCGAATTGGCAAAGAAAGTGATCAACTCGTCATGCACGAGCTATTGACCTGGCAGCACGGCTCAGTTCTAATCACGAGGCTGACTGAATGATAGGCCTAAATGTTGAAACAGTTTTTGGAGCGGCTGGAAGCTTTTGAAATCGACAAAGTCGAAGTGAAGCCCTCATATTGATGCCTGTGTGACAGGGGTGATATTTCTGACTCTTGAGTATATCGAGGCAAGAATGAGGGACACTTTGAAATAATTCGGAAGTGCAGTTCCGTGAGCGGGCGTGGAAGTCATTTTCTGGATTTAGGATACTGATGAACCATTCTCGGCAGACAGAGGCCCCATATCAGTTCGCAGAACCTGTTGCTAGCTTGTTAACTGTGTGAAATAGTGCTGTGAGCCCAAATTGATCAGCATCAGATGGACATGCTGAGCACCAGATCAGTCCCCAAAACTCAAATTCTTTGTAAAATTTAAACAACAGATCTAATTAACGCAGTTAACGAAAAGAGTGGCCTTAGTATTCAATTCCAGGTACCAGTATTCCCATAATTTACTGTCATGAAAGAGATTTACTAATAACGAACGAAACCAAAAGCTTGACCCAGATAAATCCCACTACTTGTTACAAATTCTTGTGTGCATAAAGTTATAAAGGACATTACAAGATTTTAAATCGGCACACAACAGAAACACCGAAAATGAGACATGTATAGTCCGTAACTGCATTTATGGCCTTCACGCAATAGAGAGCTGCACAGATAACCAATCAACACTCAGCCGGTTTCCGCGTTCCTTACTGTGAAAACTTCCGTCATATTGACCGTTCTATCGTGTTTTATGTGCGTGAAACTACGATTGGCTTTTTTATGTGTGTTCTGTGAGTTTTTTTTTACAATGGCTGAAACACATACAAGGCGTCAAGTGTTTCTCAAACAGGCAAGGGACCTTGTTCCTAAAGTGTACTCGTTTTCAAAACGTGAGGCAGATTCAGGCGAGCCGGGTTGAACGGTTACCAAAGTGCCGGGACACACTGCAGCGGCCTGTGGCGATATCGGTACACTTTCAGTCGAGTTAACGCAGCATTCCTTGTGAGCCGCACGACCAGAGCCCACGTACGCTGTTGCCGACTATAAGTACTAATAGTGTAAGTAGGCTGTTTCTGTTTTCTTATTGGCAACGTTACGTAGCGCTCTGTACGAAAATCACTGGCTGTGCTGTGTGCAGTCTGTGGCTAGTTTGCATTGTTGTCTGCCATTGTAGTGTTGGTCAGCGGCAGCTGGATGTGAACAGCGCGTAGCGTTGCGCAGTTGGAGGTGAGCCGCCAGCAGTGGTGGATGTGGGGAGAGAGATGGCGGAGTTTTGAAATTTGTCATGAACTGCTATATATATTATGACTATTGATGTAAATACATTGGTTGTTCTCTATCAAAATCTTTCATTTGCTAACTATGCCTATCAGTAGTTAGTGCCTTCAGTACTTTCAATCTTTTATTTAGCTGGCAGTAGTAGCGCTCGCTGTATTGCAGTAGCTTGAGTAGCGAAGATTTTTGTGAGGTAAGTGATTTGTGAAAGGTATAGTTTAATGTTAGTCAGGGCCATTCTTTTGTAGGGATTTTTTTGAAAGTCAGATTGCGTTGCGCTAAAAAAATATTGTGTGTCAGTATAAGCACAGTCATGTATTAATTTTTCTAAGGGGACGTTTCATATGGCGACCCTGCCAGGATACCTCACTGGAATCTTCGGATTTTTTCTTGTAGTTTGTGTAATTAGTGTAGATTTTATTTATTGCTAGTGCGTAATTGTAGAGAGAATCTCCTTTGTAGTTGCAGTCTTTCATTGTTGTACAGTAAAACAGGTGTCTCACGCATGTAAATTTGCACCAAGTATTTCGCAGCTGTGCTTGCAATTAACTTGATATTATTTTCAGTGCTATGTTAATGTGTTCTCTTATTTTTGCTCTTCAAACTGTGTTTTTCTGTGTTGTTGTGTGAAACATTGTGACAATAATGGCGTGTGAAAAACGTAACACTAGGCTCCAAAGTAAACTGAGAAATAATAGTGACGACGAGCGTAGCTTATCAGCACCGCTGTGTAATGAAGTAACAGACATTCAAAGTAGTAATTTGGTAGCTGTGCATAGGGAAATGGAGCGGGCGTCAAATAATGGTGTAGACAGTGAAACAGGTAGTGAACAGGGAAGCATTATCGATTGATCGGTCGGCAACAGCTCGCCTCAGAAATCGGGAATAACAGAGCACAATATTGCAAATACTGCAGACTCAGGTTTTGGGTTCTCACCGTTTTCTCAAATGAGTCAAGACACATTTTCTGCTTGTCAAAATATGAATGTTGCCGGTGCAACTTCACTGCCTAAAAGCACTGAGGAACATGTTTCAGACACCAGTGCATTGTTATTACAATTAATGCAACAAATGGGACAAAGGCTACAAAAGTTAGACACAACACTTGAACAAAATCAGAAACAAATGGGACAAAATCTTCAAAAGTTAGACACAATGGAACAAAATCTTCAAAAGTTAGACACAATGGAACAAAATCAGAGACAAACACAGCAACAGCTTCAAAAGGTAGATACCACACTTGAACAAACACGTGAAGATTTAACTACTGAGTTACATAACATTGAATCGAAATGTCAAAAAGGCTGTAATGACGTAAAAACACAAATTTGTGAGCATTTTCAACCTATTTTTTCGCGGCATGAAAATGCATTACAGAATCACGAAGCAGCCATAAAAGAACTGCAAACCATTGTTCATGAAAATCATGAGACCTTGTCGGCTAAAATTGTCTCAGTTGCATCCACCGATTCGGTTACGCAACTTGCAAAAACTCAAGAAAACTTAAAGGACACAGTAGATTCGATTTCAACACAAATGGACACTCTGAAACTTGGTTCAGAAAAACACACTGAGGAAATGTGTTCACTATCGGAGAAAGTAGCCGAACTTTCGGATCAGTTCACTAACTTATCTACGAAGGTAGATGATAATCTGAACGACACAAAACCGGTAGTCTTTAATGACACAGAAGAGTGCGAACAAATTAGGAAATTCAAACAAAATCAGAATCAAATTAATACCCAACACCAAAGAGAAACCCGGGAAGTACAAGATCAGCTGACTCAGGTAATACAAGAATTACGTATTTCAGAGGCCACTCGCGCTCCAATACGGGAAGAGGGACTTAGAAATACGGAAAAACCACTAAATAATAACACAGGACACTTCGGAAATTATGAAAGAAATTGGCAAGGCACACCGAATTTTGAGATGGAACCGCCGAAACGACGTAATAATGACCGATATGCGACTCGCCGACATGATGATTTTGACTATAAGCTGTTCATTACTACACGTAAATTCAAAACATTTAAGAATTTCGGCAACGATATTCATCCACAAGCGTGGCTTCATCAATTCTCTCATTGTTTTCCTCCCAACTGGTCATTAGAGCACAGATTAGAATTTATGTGTGGCTACTTGGAGAATAAACCAGCTGTAAGAATGCGATCGGTCATTCACGATTGTCACAGTGAAGGAGAATTTTATCATGCCTTACTCTCAGCGTATTGGTTTCAAGCTACACAAGACCGAGTAAAACACAGCATCATAATGATGAAACACTTTGAACAATCTGAATTTTCCAGTCTTGTGAAATATTTTGAAGACATGTTGCACATGAATCAGTACCTGTCAAACCCATAAAGCCCCTCAGAACTCATCCGCATTTGCTAAATCAAGTTACCTGAACATTTACGACACATTATTTAGGCAGGACGTTGCAAAGACGACATTGAAGAATTAGAAATTGACACAGACAGTCGCGGGATGCGAAAACAGGAAAATAATCACTACAGGTCACATCCGTCGCAATTCCGCGATGAAAGAAATAACTGGACGCGACAAGGCTATTCTCACAACGCAAATCGTGACCAAAACAGACACCACCCATATGACAACCACTGGCAGAGAAAGATCGCATTTCCGTAGAAATGAATATGACAGAGACAATCATAGAAACAGACAATATGGTAACCAGAACTATTATTATCAAGGGAGACAGAATACTTTCAGACGCAACAGTTCAGCGCGCAGTTACGATTCAGGAAGAAATTCTCCACCACATGACCGACAAGAAAGAAATTATGAAATCTACCGACATGACGACACACGAGATAATCATAACGACAGACCTGAATTTCCCCAGAACTGGCGGGATTCAAACAGAGCAGGGCACTTTCGACAACGTGAATTTGTAGAAGCTAGGTCTCCTAATCCCAATAACGACGCGCGCCAATAAAGGAACAGACAATGACTCGCACTGCAGGCAGCCACCTGCGTCTGCTGACTTGAGAAAAATAACACAGGTGCTAACCTTGAGAAAAATTCCAGTAAAGGCTTACACCACATTTCACATGTAAAACCGTTTATTGAATGATAATCTGCTGTATAACTTAGTCTTTGCCATAAAACTTTTCACTTCACATTTCTAGTATGCTTTGTCAGACTTAGAAACTGTTAACATGTTACTATGTTTTGAAGTTAACTATCCAGTCTAGAACCTAGGGAACATATTTAGACAGTATTTACGAGTGCATTGTTGTAGAGAACAGACGACACAGTGTTGTTATTTGTACATTCTTGCTTGTTAGTTGCACGATTACGCAACGACTATAAGGCTCACATACTTAGAACATTTACCAGTACTGCTAATGAGATTTTAATGCAACATTTTGGTTTATTTGAAAATACATTCTGAATTTAAAGCGCTTTCTGAGAGATACCAGATGACACAGAGGTTAGTTTATGTGACAGCTACATGATTTTTATCACGACACTACTAATGAGTGACAATTTACAATGTTGCTTTTGCGGTGTATCTGTTTTATATCTGCACAGTTTTCTGAATTCTTCTGGAAAGAAAAACATGTTTTAGTAGTGACTTTTGTGGTATAGCAACAATGAGACAGCCTTTTTCGTGGCACAACAATACGTTACAGTACAGTACTTTCTTCATCACAACAATATGCGTAATAACTACGATATCTATACACAAAGCATTTCACTTTTGTTTATCATGAGGTAAGTACATTGACTTCTGCAGAACTTAGCTTTCGGAGGACGATAACTACGAGACTTCCACAGAGGTTATCTTACAACATGACGCACAGTTTAGCGCTACAGTACACGTATTTGAGTGATTAATTTCGCACTTAAAACATTTATTTTTTTAAGATATTTGAAGTACAATGATACAAGGGTTTTCCGTGATATATTTCACTCCATTGCTGTAATCTGTAACACCTGAGGGTATAATTACATTAATCCTCAGGGGGGTACACGCTTACTTTGTGTACCATGTGTGTGGCAAGCACAAGGAGCCCTAGCTAATATGGTATTTGCTTATACAACTATACACATCGGTACCATATTTCTCTAACACATAAATTACACAGCTATCTGATCATTTAACTGAGAGAGACAAAAATTTTTTTACTACATCAGTGACAGGTGTTTACGTAATTACATAGCTGGATAACTTCACACTTATGAAATTGCATTTTGTCTGTACTTTGTGAACTGTTCATATTTTTTCTGAACCATTGTGATACTATGAGAGCTCTGAATGATGTATTTGATATGGGATCATGATTTTTAAAGTACGTTTGAGGTAGATGGTACTATTTAAATGAGCAGAGAATTTTTTTTAGGTTTTGAAATTATTGGGGGAAGCTCCGACGATTTTGAGATTTGACTGAGGTGTTATGATGTTATTATTATGATGACGATGTGTATTTTGCTGTTGAGGTATGATTATGATCAATAAGATGATGCTACCATATATGAGGAATGTGATTACGTGTTTATATGTATATGAATAATGAATAGAAGTTAGGGACTCTGGTTTGTAAAAAAGGATGTTGGAAACCTAGAATCGTACTTTAAGAGTTATGAAATGTGTGTAAATGCGTGAATGTATCACAATGCCGGCGAAAATTTTTTGGACATTGTTATACTCATAAGATTTTGTATCTACACATTTGCAACGCAAATTCTCGACCTCTGAAATTTTTTTATATGAGACTGTCACTGTAGCGGAAACTGGTGTCGTAAATATTTCGGTAAGAAAGTTAAGTGACCACCTGCACATAATGCGTCGTGGGCACCCAGCTGGGCGACAGTCGCCCGAAAAAAAAAAAAAAAGCCATTAGCGTGTGCCTTTCAGCGGCACAGGTAGAAAAAAAAGGGAGGCCATTATCCTCGCTATTGACGTTCCTTTGTAGAAAGCATCGCAAAAACGACACGGTCGAACATGAAAACATATGATTACACTGTGGAGCTCTTAATTTAAGATATTTACTAAATTGCCTAATGAAATGACGAGGAACATTTTTACATCTATTGTCTTGCTAGTTGAGAGAAATGCCATATGGCTTGCTTGATGTATATATTTGCTCATTTCGTTTAATATCTAGTTTCTAGCTGCACTGCAGCATTGGTTAAAATAAAATTTTATAGATGTACTAATATAAATATTTTATGCCTACAGACCCAGTAAAGAATAACTTTGATGTACTTCAAAAAAACGAAGGAGCACAAAAACACATTTCCCTTCACAGGAATTGCGTACAGAATTTTCTTTTCAAGTACTCGGTAATTTCTTTTGTAGAATAAATTGTGATGCATCACTCTAGTGTTAAGATGTGACATAGGTATTAAACATGGCCATTTTTACTGTAATATTTTTTCTGCTTGAGCTATGTCATGTTTAGATATAAGTTTTTTTATTTGCTGTTGCTGTTTGCCAGGCATAGTGTTACTGAATTTGACATTGTGTTACTCTGCTAAGCCAGATTTATTTTTCTTGTATGCTGTGCATTGCCTCATATTAGTTGTAATGTTGAATTGCTTGGTAATTTAGATTTACTGTAGCTTGCTTTGCAAATTTCCATTTTTTTTATTGCTGTTTGTGTTAATTGTTCTCTGCTGCTGCATTGCCTCGTCCCTTAGTTTAGCATCTGAGCTCAGTAGATTTAAGTTAGCTTAAGAGGGAGTAGCCTATAAGAGAATGAGTTGCGATGAATTTGAAGAAATGCACTGAGAGGTTATACGAGAAAAGTACAGAAAGCAGGTATAGATAGAACTTTTTGGAAATAATGAAGAACGAAGGGAGATCTCTGAGAAGTAAAGAAAGTTTTGTTTGCAAAATACTGCAGTACAACAAACCCTGTCCTTTCCTTGTGTTATCCCACTATATGTTTGTGTACTCTTGTGTATTTGTTTTCTTCCTGTCTCTGTGTAGTTTCATAGAATTTTTTCTTCTTCTAATACTAAGCTACATTCACTATGATGAGGAATACTGTTATCCTCAAATATAATATGTTATTTACCTTGTAAAGATGCTTAGACATTATTTATTCTGTTTTGTTTTAATGCTCATGTGTGAAATTAATGTTTCGAAAACTATTCTCATTATTTTATATATTCACTTATGTCATAATTCCTGTAACACTGATGTATATGTTATTTCGATTCTTTTGTAAAGTTTGTTACTACAAATGTTATCTGTATTGTTATGTTCTTTAATGATGTATTTTGTACCTTTGTAATTGTATTCTTATGTTATAAAATTGTAATTGACACCAGTTCATCATATTATTAACTTGTAAGTTCCATTTCACTGCACACATTTCTGTTGGTCATAGTATATGGACAATATGTGAGAAGTAGGGACGGTTAGTGTTTGCACGTGTGTTAATAATTCAGCAAGGGACTGGATAACAGCATTGCTGGTTCTAAGGACAATTCCAAAAACTTTGTGAGTGCACAAGTGGTGGTTTATGGACTTGCTATATTGTCCGCAAGACTCTTCAATGGTGATTGTGCACCTGCACAGTCACAACAGATGGCTGCTGGCCACTTCTACAAGGACTACAGTGGGTCTACACTTTTGCTGAGTCACCAGTACCATTATTTCTACAAGGACTGCAGTGGGTCTGCACCTCTGGTGGCCTGGTGGCCCACCAGTACCGTAATCTCTACCAGGACTACAGTGGGTCTGCTCTGTGATGACCTACCTACCAATACTCTTCAAAACTTCGACTGACTCTGCTGTGGGTTTGCTCTGTTGTGGGCCATTACCTGTCAGCATGTCAAGAGTCAGCACTGTCTTTCCGTTGGAAGGACAACACTACTTCTTCAAGACTGCATGGAAATCCACTACTTCTGTGTGCAATTTCTTTTACTAATGAGACTTTGTGAAAAAAAAAACTGTAATTACTATTATGATGAATGATCAGAACTATCTTTATGGACTGTGAGAAAATTTTAGCTTTTGACCAACATTGTATCAATGAGTGTGTGCATTTGATTTATTTGTTATTGTAATTACGATTATGAAAAATTTTAACAAATATGTATTGCCCAGTGCCCAGAACAATTTGTAAAATTTTTTGTGGGGAGCATGGGGGCTATGTAAGTAGGCTGTTTCTGTTTTCTTATTGGCAACGTTACGTAGCGCTCTGTACGAAAATCACTGGCTGTGCTGTGTGCAATCTGTGGCTGGTTTGCATTGTTGTCTGCCATTGTAGTGTTGGTCAGCGGCAGCTGGATGTGAACAGCGCGTAGCGTTGCGCAGTTGGAGGTGAGCTGCCAGCAGTGGTGGATGTGGGGAGAGAGATGGCGGAGTTTTGAAATTTGTCATGAACTGCTATATATATTATGACTATTGAGGTAAATACATTGGTTGTTCTCTATCAAAATCTTTCATTTGCTAACTATGCCTATCAGTAGTTAGTGCCTTCAGTACTTTGAATCTTTTATTTAGCTGGCAGTAGTGGCGATCGCTGTATTGCAGTAGCTTGAGTAGCGAAGATTTTTGTGAGGTAAGTGATTTGTGAAAGGTATAGTTTAATGTTAGTCAGGGCCATTCTTTTGTAGGGATTTTTTTGAAAGTCAGATTGCGTTGCGCTAAAAAAATATTGTGTGTCAGTATAAGCACAGTCATGTATTAATTTTTCTAAGGGGACGTTTCAATACGACTTGAGTTAATTTGACTGAGAAACAGGGCTGGTGCAACTAAACTTCCTAACATATTAATACCACACAACATAGCCGTGATATGAAACCAGTGATTGCATGGTCGTACTGGAAAGAGAAAAAGAGATCACGTGCAACTGATCCTGTGTGGCTGGTCACGAAAAGACAACGTGAATTTACTGAAATATTAACAGACATTTAACTCCGTATTAACCAGCTGAATTCACTAGATTTTTCACCATTATATGTATCTGGCGCTAATGACCTCAGTAGTTGAGCGCCCTTAAACCCCCCCCCCCCCATATGTATCTGGACGAGTAGACTGAGTGTTGTAGATGGATGCTGCTTTTGTTCGTCTGCCAAATCAGTTTCCTCACTAGCAGTGCCTCTCTCTGTCTAACTCTTGCCCTAAAACTTTAACTACCAATACGCGGTCTTCTCTCAAAAAATTTTTTTTGAATGTTATCAATAACCTCCATTTCGTAGCAGTCCTCGAAACCCAGGTAACAGGTTCAGGATGAGACAGGATCAAACATCAACACGTGGAAGGGAGACCCACCGGACAGTTCGTTTTTTCACCAAATTAACATATATTAAGAAAAACATACTGATCAATTAAATTCCAGATTAATAGCATGAAAACCATTAGAATTATAGTGACATAAAGTTACAGACTATCGAGATTTGCCTGCCGGACGTAGCGTTATTGCTTCCAAACACTGCTATGGGCCTTAACACTGTTCTCTAAAGTTAAATGCAATTTGGGAATTCTGAGTCATTATGTCCGTCAGTTAAGAGAGGCCACCCTGTTAATATTAGCGTTTCTGTAAGTAATTTTATTGGTTGAGTTATTCATAGCCCTTCTTATTTAACAATTGTGTTAATCATTTGCGTATCTTTAATGATCGTGCAACTTCTTATTAGTCTTGAGTGCAAACTTAGTGACTTTGGTTGGCCCACTTTGTATTTTTAGTATAAGCATGTTTCATTGGGGATCTTTATGTGGGCAGTTCAGTTTTATTAAGCTTTAAGATCTCTTTGTCCTTTATGAAGTTGTGGTATTATGTGGCTGTGTAACTTTGGTTGGAAGTGTATGGTGTTATTAGTCTCTTGAGATATGGTTAAGCAAGATTACTCACCGTGCCTTCTATCAATGATTTTGGTTGCGGACGCGAAATAATATGATACTTATCGTGTTTATGTATTTCAATCAAAGTGAAGATTTGTGTATTGCATCAGTAAGAGGGCATATGTCCGAACTGAAGCTTATAATTAAGTCTTTTTTGAGTCAAATTAAAATTGTAAAACAATCACAAGCTTGTCCATCACCAGTGATCCCGGGCTTCCTATTTCCTTTAAATAATTGTGGTGCGATTGTAGATTTTGTAAAGAATTGGGTAGTACCACGGTACAACCAGAAATGGGGAAAATTGCGAAGCTGGAAATTTGGACAGCATGGCCTTTGTGCAGGAGATGTTCCAAGAAACGGTACAGTGTCAGAGAATCTTAAAGATGGCTACCTTACAGCTCATTTAGATTCGAAAATAAGTCACAGCCAAATATTAGCGCAAATCTGAATACATCTGCGATCCCAGAGAAATGAGGCACATTCAACGACACAAGAATATTTGAATATCTTGAAAACTATTGAAGTTACTATCTCAGTGCAAATAAACATTTACACCATGACCCCTGAATTAACAACTTTTAATCGCTCCATCCGATTTTAACAGACGATATCGCAGATGATAGCAATGCACTATAGTCATCATTTCTGAAAGCTACATATCTATATCTCTTTTATTTATTAATTTACGACGTCTTTTATACCTCTTTCATCTTGTAAATGTTTGTCAGAACATCGTATTCTCCACATTTACACAGCAGATGAACACAGCGTCAGTACTTCATACACTGTCATACTTGAGTAGTCATTTAATGAACAGTTTACTATTTTGCCAGTAACTTTGTTTAAATGTTGACTGCAAGTGCTACTAAAAAACTGTGCTAATTTAAAATTGATCAGTCGCATTTTTTAGCGGAAAGAACAACTGAACAGAGAACCAAAAATTGTTTAAAAATGTTTAAGGGAAATCTGTTGTCATTTATCGTGAGTACACTTGCGCAAGAATATTAGCTTATTTATGTATGAACTAATTATTACTTTTAGTTATTGTAAATGATCTGAGTGTAGTCAAATGTTCATGACATTTCTTTGTTTGAATATTGTTGTAATACATTTGTATAGTCAGGGAAATGGTCAGCTTGAATCAAATCATGTCCGCAGAGGCGATGTATTATTGGTGAGAGAAGCATACAGTAGCGGAACACTACGTGAGTCAAGTGGAGACTAGGACTTTTCGAGTCAAGAGCTAAGGGAGTGATTCTTGACACTTTCACGTGAGTTCTGGAAGCAGGCAGACCTGCCTGTGCTAATGAGTTCGACTGTGGAGGTGTTTGATACTGGATGGTGAACGGCCGCTACCATTCTTTAACTTCTCAAGGGACTTCATATTTCGAGATGTCTGAATGTGTTCCATTATAGGACTCCAACTTCTTCCACTTGTGTTACTGAGTATGAGTTTCTACTCGTCATCTCACCAGTTATAATTTGTAAATCATCATGCTGAACTCTGAACTATTTTGAGCTGGTGCATGTTCATGTATTTTGATTACGAAATGGACTTACTTTTCGTGTATTTTTCATGAGTATTCAGTTTGGGGATTTTGCTACCATTCAGATTACGCTCTCAGCATAAATTCACTGCATTCGATAAGGGTACTTTCTCTCTATAATATGACTGAATATCGTAGGACCACTTCCCTTTTCTCCCAGATGTCCTTTCTTGAATAAACATTATTCTACATACTTCTGTGTCGTCTACGTCAGTTACAAACATTAGCATAAAAAAACTTGTTATTAAATTGTTCATTTAACTTTTATTTCTGTGTATTTTATTAACTCGCAATTCTAGCCAATGCATAGACTGTTTGACTGCAGGATCACAGCTGCTGGTTATTATTTGCAGCGAATTGGCTGCTGGGTATGAAAGCAGACGTACGCAGCTCGACCCTCTCACTATATCGAGCTATTCCTTTTCAACAGAGCCGTGCGTAGTCCAACTATCTAAAGTACGAGGGTTGGCCAGTAAGTAATGCACCGCATTTTTTTTCTCAGCCTAAAACAATGCTACGACTGCGAAACGTTACGTGCGTACTATTTAAAGTCTCCTGTGTGAGCGCGCTAAGTTTCCGGCACTTCCGACAGATAGCGTAGCTACAGGACAGTTTCAAAATGCGTCTATAGGTGATGTACGTTGCAAGCAACGTGCCGTCATTGAATTTCTCATTGCAGAGAAAGAAACTGTGGGGAATATTTACAAATGCTTGTGCAAAGTCAGTGGAGCATCTGCTGTCGACAAAGTACAGTTAGTCGTTGGGCACGGACAGTGAGAATATCAGAAGGCGGTTCGGTGAAGCTCCACGATTTGCAGCGGTCGGGGAGACCATCCACGTCTCTCACATCTGACACGTTGCAGTGAGCTGATGTCATTCGCAGGGACAGACGCATTACGATTCTGCAGTTGGCCTGCTGCTGTCAAACAGCAAAGGGTGTTCAAAATGGTTCAAATGGCTCTGAGCACTATGCGACTTAACTTCTGAGGTCATCAGTCGCCTAGAACTTAGAACTAATTAAACCTAACTAACCTAAGGACATCACACACATCCATGCCCGAGGCAGGATTCGAACCTGCAACCGTAGCGGTCCCTCCGTTCCAGACTGTAGCGCCTAGAACCGCACGGCCACTCCGGCCGGCAGCAAAGGGTGTGTGGACGCAATTATCCGCACTCTTGGATATTCAAAAGTGTGTGCAAGATGGGTCCCACGATGTCTAATCACAAATCGCACAGAAAAAAATATTTGTCTTGATATGTTGCAACGTTTTGAAGCTAAGGGGAGGCCTTCTTGTCCCGGGTTGCGACAGGTGATAAAACCTGGATTCATCATTTTGAAGCTGAGGAAAAAGACAGTTATGGAATAGCGCCATTCCCATTTCCCACAGAAGAATAAATTCAAAGCAATTGCTTCCACCGGTAAGGTCATGATCACCGTGTTCTGGGACTGTGAAAGTGTGATTCTCATTGCCGTGATGCCAAGAGGCGGTACCATTAATTCAGAAGCACATGTCAACACATTAACAAACCCCGAGACGCGCTCTGGCCACTTCGGCGCCACAGAAACCCAGGAGATGTTTTGCTGCAACACGATAACGCTCGGCACCACAGAAGTCTTAAGACTGCTGAACATGTCGCAAAACAGGGTTGGACAGCGTTACTCAATCCACCCTACGCCCTGGTCTAGCCCCCTCGGACTTCCACTTCTTTGGGCCATTAAAGGATACCATTCGTAGAAGATATTTTGAGGACAATGAGGAGGTGATTCACACAGTGAAGCACTGGCTCCGCCACCAGGACAAGGAATGGTACCGACAGGGCATACACTCCCTTGTTTCGCGCTGGAGCCATAGAATGGGATGGAAATTACGTGGAAAAATATGGTGTGTAGATAAAACACCATTCTTGGCTGTGTGTAATTCTCATTATATTCAATAAAGAATTGTTGGGTGAGCATCCCTCGTACTAGTAAACACAGGTAAAGAGGCAACTGGTTTGCTCATATGCACCGCTGTTAGGAAGAGGAACTACTCAGCAAAAACCCTAAGATACTGTCGCAACAGCCAACGATAACCATATTCTCATTCAGCTCTGTTTCAGAGGCATGGTTATTTATTATTTTCAATGAATATTTTCGATTTCAGAATTTTCTAATTGAAGGGGTTAAGCCCAAATTTGCCGAAAATATTATTATTAGCGTTATTGTGTAGTTCATCAGACTTACTTTCAGTTGTGTCAAGTTAGCTGAATATAGTGAGTTTTGTCTCAGAGTTATAGCCACATAAAAATACAGTATACACTTAAAAAAAAGTCAAGTCCATCCAAAACATGGACAGAAAGAGTGAAGTCCTGCAGGTGCGTGTTTCTAAGTTGCATTCATTTTTTTATTTGTTATCAAGGAAGTTTTATTGTTGACATTGTTAAATGCAGTGTCATTTTTTCTTTCGTAGTGTCGATGTTCGTGATTTCTGCTTACAGGGCGCAGACTTTAGATTAGCTTTTCTGCTTTGTGACGTGGTGGAATTGAATTTCGTGTAATAGCGGGTTGTGGTCTGTCTTAAAATTGATAAAGGAATATCCTGAATCAAGCAGCAGCGATAAGTGCAGAAAAAGACAGAATTGTGGTAGACAATCTGAAGTGTCTAAAAAACTAAGAACTATGTCACATGAAATAGGAGAGTATTCCAACTGTAAGGAGAATTGCACTGATATGATAACTGATGCAGAAAAGTCGAAACTTATATCCAATTTCGGTCTACTGAGGGATTGGAATCAACAAAGTTGTCACCTGACAGTACTGACAGCTACTGATAATATTCAACGCTAAAGGCCTCACATAGGCTACTGTGTGTTATCATACTTTTCATTATAACTATGACAGAATTGACTGTTTGTCAAAAGGCCTTTATATCGCTGCAGGGGATTTAAAAGAAAACATTAGAAACTATTGGGAATTCCTTAGAAAATGAAGTGTGCAGTTGACAAACGAACGAAACACAGATACCAAGCTCAAACCTTCAACAGAAACAGAGCAAAACATCTGCAATCAAATCATGCCATTTAAATGGAGGTCCAGCCATTAAAACATAAATAAAACACAAAAATTCTATAAAACACAGAAACTCTATTTTCCAGAAGTGCTAACTATTAAGAATATGTTTTAGATGTTTCAAGAAACACATCCTACCTGTTCAGTATCATATGAAACATATTTACATTTAATAAAAAATTTAAGAGACGCAACAGATGGGAAGGAAGGTCAGACGTTCAAAATAATACTAAGAGAGAGAGGAGACTGAATACGAACTACACCGCCGAAAAGCTGATGCATAAAAGACAGTCTCCTCCGAGAAGCAGGAAATTTACAAACACTGAACCGATATGTACTTATTTCCAACGGAATCTTCCACATCCAAACATCAGCACCAATATTGTCCATTGTAAGCGCCGGCTTTTCCTATACCTATTTAACACCGACTCTCAGACGATAATGCGTTACTTTATCCTCAACCAATAGAGAGGAAAGGATATAAAAAAGCACTTTCTTTCCAGTATCATTATGTAACTATATTTCTGGACCCAGCGGTTAAAAATTTGGTAATCTTCTGTGACTCACAGTGATCAAAACAAAAAGTACATCTTATCCAGACCCATATACTACCTCTTATATCATGATAAGCGTTTTGAATCTATTAGTGTAACATTCGCAGTTAGAGGACATTCGTATCTGAAAAGCAACAAGAAATCTACCTCTTATATCATGATAAGCGTTTTGAATCTATTAGTGTAACATTCGCAGTTAGAGGACATTCGTATCTGAAAAGCAACAAGAGCTCAGACGTAAAACAAAAGCTGAACTTCCGAAGGACTGGATGGACATAAAGACTCTTATGTAAAACCCATTTCTTTCAGCAGTGCTGGAGTTGATGGCTCAGTAATACATGGGTGGACTGAGTACTTGCAACCAAGATACCGAGCAAAGAATTATTAACGAGATTAAATTATATGTAAGCGTGGTGTCTGTTCTTCCGGGCATGTCCAACAGAACAGAGACTATGCAGAAACCGCAGCTGTAATACATTATATGTAAATCGAAGGCGGGTAGCGGAAGAAATGAAAAGGAAACGGAGGGTATCACTGCTGTCAGCTGCATCGGGACATTACGCGGAATCAGCGGCGACGAGTGAAAACGTGTACCAGACCGGAATTCGAACCCGGGTGTAGGACGTATTTATGCATTCGCACGGAAGAAGGTGGATTTATTGCCCAGCTAGGACAATCAGATTATATGAATGCGTGGTGTCTGTTCTTTCGGACATGTCCATGTGCTAACTGAAGTCCTCGCGGTGGTAGAATGACATTAAGAAATACGTAGCCTATAAAACTTGTAATCTGCGACTGTGGCCGAGTAGCCTGGTAAAATGCTTACGAGAAACCGCACTCGCTGTCACTGAACTTCACTGGTATTTCATCCGCTGATCTGTTTCGGTGCATACTGAGCAAGGCCGTAAACAGGGATATTTATCGTAGCGTTGGCATGACACTCGATATTCAGTTCTTTTCTCTGATATTCTGATGATGGGGCATGTTCGAAACGAATGAATAATAAAGTTTTAACAAGTCGAATCTTGTTAGTAGTCGTTTCTTTGTCTTACAGTGCATAATTATATTACAATCGGCACCTCTTTGTCAGTATAAAATATACATACTCATATTGTTTGATGACGCTTAATTCTTCGACTCTAGCATAATATACCGAAGACTGTTTTGTAACAACAGTGTTAAATTGATATTTTGAAGATAACGTGGACCAGCTATCATTACTTAGTAACGAGAACTTTGAAACAACCCGGTATTGAAAAAAATGTGGGGTCAGTGACATTACATTTTAGTCTCCGTTACAATGAGGATAACGTTTATTTCAGGAAACAAAAGATAATAAACTGATTCTGTTTCCATATGTTATTCATACGACAAGGAGTAGCTACACCTATCAGATGCCACCAGATTTTCCTTCCTTCTGTGCAATGCAGAAAACGTACGGCCTTGCGTGCACAGCCTAGAACCTATGAATATTAATACAAGCTTGTTAATGCTACTGGGAGAGCAGACGAAGGTTTTAGCGTTGGATGAAAGTGAAAAGTGACTTATAAAACGGCAATGAAACGTTGCCAACTACAGGCGCGATAAATTATTCAACACGCCGCGTCCCGTGACGTTAATATACGATCTGATGCGTGACGTGATACATCCCGCCGACGGTTAAGCCTCTGGTTCGGTTCCAGGAGCGATAAATTAGCGGATGCGACCCGCAGAGGAGGGGCCAAACTTAAATACCGCCGTCACGACACACAAAGAGCAGATTACGTCCATAACGTGGGAGTGGCCAGTATTTTCGCGATTCATTACTCGAGTGTGTTTTATGTGCTGAACCGAGCACCCAGACCCACGAAACGGTAGCACCAGCGGATTTGTGTCAGTGCTGACTTGCTACAAGAAATGCTCGTGTAAGACACTGCAATAATTTTGTTGTAAGTGACAAAGAGAACAGTTCCAAAAGATAATACGAAAGCGTGGGATAGAAAGCAAATTTTCAATAAATCACGATGCTGTGTATCGTTGTATATTACACTGAATGTTTCAAGACGAACGTTGGATTCGGAAGGAGATTTTAATATGAATAGTTTCCAGTAAAGCATTTATGTAGTGTCCAGTGTCCCATAAAGATATCCGAAAGCTAGGCGTGACATAAAACTGAAAAAGCGATCGAGAGCACATAACTCACGTTTATGCTAATCATTCATTCAATAACTGTCTTAATTTCCGAGTTACTAAATTAAATGCTCATTCCTCAGCCACCAACTGCAATGCACTTTGCTGCTGTCACCACAACAGTACATTAAAATTGCGTTCTGGCTGGAGCCTTGATGTCTAGAAACTTCAAGTCTGGATAACAGGAGAAGAGGTACTGGCAGAAGTTAAGCTGAGTCGTATGTCGACAGCTCAGTTAGTGAAGGTCCTGGGTTCGAGTCCCAGTCCAGCATACAGTTACAAAATGGTGCATACTTCGTGTGAAATATACCCTACATTCTGAACTACAGCAGTAAGTTACTACATTTTTACTTCACAAGCCACCTTACGGTGTGTGGCGGAGGGTACTTTGTGTACCAGTTCCAGCCCCATACAGTTCACGGGAAGAACGATTGCTGGTAAGCTTCCGTGTGGATTCGAATCTCTCTGATTTTGTCTTCATGGTACTTTCAAGAGTTATACGTAGCTTTCGTGCTTCTATTGTTTTTTACTTTGTATATTATGTCACGATAAATTATAAATATGTAATATTCAATTAACAGTTTCGGCACAAAGTTGTCATCTTCAGATAGGATTAATCCAGAAAAATGAATCGTCATTATACATGAGTCACAGTTATGCGCTTTGAACATCATTTACTCTAAAATAATGACTGTGTGCCATATCGTTACATGGTAAAAAAGACTAAGTATTGCCTTTTGCTAGTAATATACTGGTTATAGGAGAGAGTGCTTTAAGAAAATTGGGAGGGGAAAGGCCATAGGCAAAATGGGGCAGCTAACAGCGCTCTCTATATCTGTTAATAGTTGTTATAAGCTATCTTTAAAATTACCATGTTAAAAGCACAGGGAAGAGTGTAAATAATTTTTAGAACTTAAAAAATCTTTTCAATAATTTTTTTCAGATAACTTCTGGTTCACACTTGGTTCAAGAATCATAAAAGGAGGTTGTATACCTGGAAGAATCCTGGAGATACTAAAAGGTATCAGATAGATTATATAATGGTAAGACAGAGATTTAGGAACCAGGTTTTAAATTGTAAGACATTTCCAGGGGCAGATGTGGATTCTGACCACAATCTATTGGTTATGAACTGCAGATTGAAACTGAAGAAACTGCAAAAAGGTGGGAATTTAAGGAGATGGGACGTGGATAAACTGAAAGAACCAGAGGTTGTAGAGAGTTTCAGGGAGAGCATAAGGGAACAATTGACAGGAATGGGGGAAAGAAATACAGTAGAAGAAGAATGGGTAGCTCTGAGGGATGAAGTAGTGAAGGCAGCAGAGGATCAAGTAGGTAAAAAGACGAGGGCTAATAGAAATCCTTGGGTAACAGAAGAAATATTGAATTTAATTGATGAAAGGAGAAAATATAAAAATGCAGTAAATGAAGCAGGCAAAAAGGAATACAAACGTCTCAAAAATGAGATCGACAGGAAGTGCAAATTGGCAAAGCAGGCATGGCTAGAGGACAAATGTAAGGATGTAGAGGCTTGTCTCACCAGGGGTAAGATAGATACTGCCTACAGGAAACTTAAAGAGACCTTTGGAGAGAAGAGAACCACTTGTACGAATATCAAGAGCTCAGATGGCAACCCAGTTCTATCAAAACTAGACATGGTTGTCTCATTGGGTACTCTGCGATCGTTCATTAAATAAAATATGGCGTTTCAGTCTTCGATCGCTATTCTTTATTTTCAATTACATTTTTAACATTGTCTAATAGATCTGAAGATGGGCAGCTAGCCCGAAACCGGTAATTGAAAATAAAGAATAGCGATCGAAGACTGCAACGCCATATTTTAACCCAGTTCTAAGCAAAGAAGGGAAGGCAGAAAGGTGGAAGGAGTATATAGAGGGTTTATACAAGGGCGATGTACTTGAGGACAATATTATGGAAATGGAAGAGGATGTAAATGAAGATGAAATGGGAGATAAGATACTGCGTGAAGAGTTTGACAGAGCACTGAAAGACCTGAGTCGAAACAAGGCCCCGGGAGTAGACAACATTCCATTAGAACTACTGATGGCCTCGAGAGAGCCAGTCCTGACAAAACTCTACCATCTGGTGAGCAAGATGGAAGAGACAGGCGAAATACCCTCAGACTTCAAGAAGAATATAATAATTCCAATCTCAAAGAAAGCAGGTGTTGACAGATGTGAAAATTACGGAACTATCAGTTTAATAAGTCACAGCTGCAAATTACTAACGCGAATTCTTCACAGACGAATGGAAAAACTGGTAGAAGCGGACCTCGGGGTAGATCAGTTTGGATTCCACAGAAATGTTGGAACACGTGAGGCAATACTAACCTTACGACTTATCTTAGAAGAAAGATTAAGAAACGGCAAACCTACGTTTCTAGCATTTGTAGACTTAGAGAAAGCTTTTGACAACGTTAACTGGAATACTCTCTTTGAAATTCTGAAGGTGGCAGGGGTAAAATACAGGGAGCGAAAGGCTGTTTACAATTTGTACAGAAACCAGATGGCAGTTATAAGAGTCGATGGACATGAAAGGGAAGCAGTGGTTGGGAAAGGAGTGAGACAGGGTTGTAGCCTCTCCCCGATGTTATTCAATCTGTATATTGAGCAAGCAGTAAAGGAAACAAAAGAAAAATTCGGAGTAGGTATTAAAATTCATGGAGAAGAAGTAAAAACTTTGAGGTTCGCCGATGACATTGTAATTCTATTAGAGACAGCAAAAGACTTGGAAGAGCAGTTGAACGGAATGGACAGTGTCTTGAAAGGAGGATATAAGATGAACATCAGCAAAAGCAAAACGAGGATAATGTAATGTAGTCGAATTAAATCGGGTGATGCTGAGGGGATTAGATTAGGAAATGAGACACTTAAAATAGTAAAGGAGTTTTGCTATTTAGGGAGTAAAATAACTGATGATGGTCGAAGTAGAGAGGATATAAAATGTAGACTGGCAATGGCAAGGAAATCGTTTCTGAAGAAGAGAAATTTGTTAACATCGAGTATAGATTTAAGTGTCAGGAAGTCGTTTCTGAATGTATTTGTATGGAGTGTAGCCATGTATGGAAGTGAAACATGGACGATAACCAGTTTGGACAAGAAGAGAATAGAAGCTTTCGAAATGTGGTGCTACAGAAGAATGCTGAAGATTAGATGGGTAGATCACGTAACTAATGAGGAGGTATTGAATAGGATTGGGGAGAAGAGAATTTTGTGGCACAACTTGACTAGAAGAAGGGATCGGTTGGTAGGACATGTTTTGAGGCATCAAGGGATCACAAATTTAGCATTGGAGGGCAGCGTGGAGGCTAAAACTCGTAGAGGGAGACCAAGAGATGAATACACTAAGCAGATTCAGAAGGATGTAGGTTGCAGTAGGTACTGGGAGTTGAAGAAGCTTGCACAGGATAGAGTAGCATGGAGAGCTGCATCAAACCAGTCTCAGGACTGAAGACCACAACAACAACAACAAAAACTTCTAAAAAATACGAATTCTATAAAAAATTTATGCATTCTCTAGCGACTGTCATATCCTTAACATCATAAAATCTTTTTTCGTGTAACATTACTTTCGGGGCAAATCCTATAAAAATGTGTACAATTTTCAGTGTACAATGCCATGCTATCGGTATATAAAATGTTTTCACGTATTTTATCCAACATTTACTTATTCTAGGCCGGCCGCTGTAACCGAGCAGTTCTAGGTGCTTCAGTCTGGAACCGCGCGACCGCTACGGTTCCAGGTTCGAATCCTGCGTCGGGCATGGATGTGTGTGATGTTCTTAGGTTGGTTAGGTTTAAGTAGTTCGCAGTTCTAGCGGACTGATGACCTCAGATGTCAAGTTCCATAGTGCTCAGCGCCATTTGAACGATTTACTTATTCTCACAGCGGCTGACTTTTTCTCTGTTTTTATTTGCCGTCATCTGACTACAAGGAATAAATTTTAACAATTTTCAGCTTTCTTTCCGTTTTATTTAGTATTTCGTGTTACGACTACCTTACGGTTTTATATCAGCCTAAGGAGAGGGCACGATCGTGCATGTAGACATGCACGCTCTCATGCATGATATTTGTTAACATTTTAACATATTCATGATCAACTACTCTCAGTGTTGTCATTGCCAGACAGTGCCTACGTGCCTGAAGAAGATTGCTTACGAAGAGAATTTATTCTATATAAGCATTTAGTCAGTATCCTACAAGGGCGCTGGTAGCCATGCTGTTGAGCAACCTGAAACCAGTATCACAATCAAGAGAGAATTTATATTTTTGAGCTCAGATGTAATGTATAAACACTGCTTTTCCTTCTGTGTCAGGCCTGACTGCTGATTATGGCATACATATCTTACTGTTAATAAATAAATTATTTCTATGAAGTATTCTTTCACACAATGTTAGTTACGAAATGTTAGGTGGCTACATGGAGTAGTGTGCTTTCCAGTGAAGGTTGCCGTGTTGACGACTGTGGAATAATGTCAGCAGTAGCTACATATCGCGCGCAATAGTACGATTAGTTATTCTGATGTATACATATAGACAAGTTTTGGAAAAGTCCACTGACTGCAACAGACCAACTTATCTTTGATTTATTGATTTACAAAAGGTTTTCGATAGGGTTCAGTTAAGGGATGTCTTAAAACTGCTCTATAATCGGGAGATTAATAAAAACAGCTGAAGGGAAAACTGGTCCCAGGTTAACTAGCTGCATAGCCATTAATAGTGGTATCAGACGAGTTGGCTCTTTGAGCTCGCTACTTTTTAATGTAGTCATGGACGAAGTGATAAAGCTTTTGGCTGATAGTGGATATAGAATAGGGGACGAAGAAAAAGATATCATTTGTTATGCTCACGATGCTGGTAAACACTGAAGGTAGCCCGCAGAAACTTTTATATGTACTTAAATGTGGCAGCCAAAAGCCTAAATATCTATGATCACCAATTACATGCAAATTTGAGGTGGATGGAAAGATCATTGAACAGGTAATGAATGACATGTCCAGCAGTGGAAATATTCGAAACTGAAGTTAGAGGACAAGTGTTTAAAAGATACTATTTGGTGAAACAAGAAAATAGGAGAAACTGCAAAAGAAAGAATAGTCAAAACACTACTGAGACCAGTTATAACAAAAAATTTGGAAGCTACGGAAATGAAAATTTTGCGAAGAATAATAGTGAAGACACTGATGGATAGAGAGAGAAATAAAAGATTTAGAAAATCATGAAAATTGGACTCCATTAATAGGTGAGTACATCAGAGAAAGCTTGAATGGAACATACACATAGACAGGATGGATGGATGGAAGACAGTGAAATCATAAGAAATAAATCACCAGCTTGTAAAAAATATATATACAGGGTGAGTCACCTAACGTTACCGCTGGATATATTTCGTAAACCACATCAAATACTGACGAATCGATTCCACAGACCGAACGTGACGAGAGGGGCTAGTGTAATTGGTTAATACCAACCATAAAAAAATGCACGGAAGTATGTTTTTTAACACAAACCTACGTTTTTTTAAATGGAACCCCGTTAGTTTCGTTAGCACATCTGAACATATAAACAAATACGTAATCAGTGCCGTTTGTTACATTGTAAAAAGTTAATTACATCCGGAGATATTGTAACCGAAAGTTAACGCTTGAGTACCACTCCTCCGCTGTTCGATCGTGTGTATCGGAGAGCACCGAATTACGTAGGGATCCAAAGGGAACGGTGATGGACCTTAGGTACAGAAGAGACTGGAACAGCACATTACGTCCACATGCTAACACCTTTTTATTGGTCTTTTTCACTGACGCACATGTACATTACCATGAGGGGTGAGGTACACGTACACACGTGGTTTCCGTTTTCAATTACGGAGTGGAATAGAGTGTGTTCCGACATGTCAGGCCAATAGATGTTCAATGTGGTGGCCATCATTTGCTGCACACAATTGCAATCTCTGGCGTAATGAATGTCGTACACGCCGCAGTACATCTGGTGTAATGTCGCCGCAGGCCGCCACAATACGTTGTTTCATATCCTCTGGGGTTGTAGGCACATCACGGTACACATTCTCCTTTAACGTACCCAACAGAAAGTAGTCCAGAGGTGTAAGATCAGGAGAACGGGAAACGCCCGTCGAACGTGTAACTCACCCCTCATGGTAATGTACATGTGCGTCAGTGAAAAAGACCAATAAAAAGGTGTTAGCATGGGGACGTAATGTGCTGTTCCAGTCTCTTCTGTACCTAAGGTCCATCACCGTTCCCTTTGGATCCCTACGTAATTCGGTGCTCTCCGATACACACGATCGAACAGCGGAGGAGTGGTACTCAAGCGTTAACTTTCGGTTACAATATCTCCGGATGTAATTAACTTTTTACAATGTAACAAACGGCACTGATTACGTATTTGTTTATATGTTCAGATGTGCTAACAAAACTAACGGGGTTCCATTTAAAAAAACGTAGGTTTGTGTTAAAAAACATACTTCCGTGCATTTTTTTATGGTTTGCATTAACCAATTACAATAGCCCCTCTCCTCACGTTCGGTCTGTGGAATCGATTCGTCAGTATTTGATGTGGTTTACGAAATATATCTAGCGGTAATGTTAGGTGACTCACCCTGTATACACTACTGGCCATTAAAATTGCTACACCACGAAAATGACGTGCTACAGACGCGAATTTTAACCGACAGGATGAAGATGCTGTGATATGCAAATTATTAGCTATTCAGAGCATTCACACAAGGTTGGCGCCGGTGGCGACACCTACAACGTGCTGACATGAGGAAAGTTTCCAACCGATTTCTCATACACAAACAGCAGTTGACCGGCGTTGCCTGGTGAAACGTTGTTGTGATGCCTCGTATAAGGAGGAGAAATGAGTACTATCACGTTTCCGACTTTGTTAAAGGTCGGATTGTAGCCTATCGCGATTGCGGTTTATCGTATCGCGACATTGCTGATCGCATTGGTCGAGATCCAACGACTGTTAGGAGAACATGGTATCGGTGGGTTCAGGAGGTTAATACGGAACGCCATGCTGGATCCCAACGGCCTCGTATCACTAGCAGTCGAGATGACAGGCATCTTATACGCATGGCTGTAAGTAAAGGATCGTGCAGCCAAGTCTCGATCCCTGAGTCAACAGATGGGGACGTTTTCAAGACAACAACCATCTGCACGAACAGTTCGACGACGTTTGCAGCAGCATGGACTATCAGCTCGGACACCGAGGCTGCGGTTACCCTTGACGCTGCATCACAGACAGGAGCGACTGCGATGGTGTACTCAACGACAAACCTGGGTGCACGAATGGCAAAACGTCATTTTTTCGGATGAATCCAGGTTCTGTTTACAGCATCATGATAGTCGCATCCGTGTTTGACGATATCGCGGTGAACGCACATTGGAAGTGTGTATTCGTCATCGCCATACTGGCGTATCACCCGGCGTGATAGTATGGGGTGCCAATGGTTACACGTCTCGGTCACCTCTTGTTCGCATTGACGGCACTTTGAACAGTGGACGTTACATTTCAGATGTGTTGCGACCCGTGGCTCTACCCTTCATTCGATCCCTGCGAAACCCTACATTTCAGCAGGATAATGCACGACCGCATGTTGCATGTCCTGTACGGGCCTTTCTGGATACAGAAAATGTTCAACTGTTGCCCTGACCAGCACATGCTCCAGATCTCTCACCAACTGAAAACGTCTGGTCAATGGTGGCCGAGCAACTGGCTCGTCACAATACACCAGTCACTACTCTTGATGAACTGTGGTATCGCGTTGAAGTTGCATGGGCAGTTGTACCTGTACACGCCATTCAAGTTCTGTTTGACTCAATGCCCAGGCGTATCAAGGCCGTTATTACGGCCAGAGATGGTTGTTCTGGGTACTGATTTCTCAGGATCTATGCACTCAAATTGCGTGAAAATGTAATCACATGTCAAATCTAGTATAATATATCTGCCCAATTAATACCCGTTTATCATCTGCATTTCTTCTCGGTGTAGCAATTTTAATGACCAGTAGTGTATATATAGGAAGTCCTAGGTCGAGTGACAACCAAAGGGTAGACTGAGGAGTACTGAAGGAAACAGGCTTTAGCCTATAAGGAAGAAGAAGAAAAAGAAGATGTATAAATATTGCTAGGAGTCCTATTGTATGACAGCCGGGTGTCTTACCTGTTGCTAAGCAAATTGGAGGCTCTGCGGTATGGCTGCCAGTTGTGTTGTTAGGGCAGTGCTGTCCAGTGTCACAACTATTTGGTGACATTTCTGTCCTCGAGTAATACGGCAGCCCATAGGGCCGGTCGTGTTTGTTATGCCTTCGTCCTGCAGAGACCAACCCACGTACTGAAGTGCGAGGCATCAACAATGGACCGAGACAGAGACAAATTCGCGACAAAGGCGGCGAAGTACGAATAGAAGGGTCCGTTTTTTATTTGTGAGAAGGACCATCGACCGGTGGAATGCGTCGGGATGCTGCAAGGGGAGGGCAGGTCTCGGCCGAAACTCCCACGGCAGCCTTAAAAGAGCATCCTATCCTATCCTACACAAACAGGCACGGCGGCGCCGATATTGTTGCGCGCGCAGAGATCGGCATTCCTCGGCCCCTCGCGGGAGGCGGGAGGGCGGCGAGGCCGGGCAGCCGTCCCCCGACCCCCGCCACCCCCGCTGCCCTGAGCGACCCGCACAGAGCTGCCCTCGGCTCGGGATGAGAGGAGAACACAGAGGCGGGCGCTTGCCGGGCTGACCGGGCCGACAAAAACCGTTTGGAGGAATGCAGCCGCGGCCGCGGCCGTCATTGTGCGCCCGGGCCATAATAGCGGCGCGGGTCAAAAGTCACTCCCGGCTGTCACATCACAGGCCCCGACCCAGCGCGCCACAACAGGTACTCCCCCGCTCCGCGCCGCGCCGCGGCCTGTCCACTACCTGCACAGCGGGACGCAGGCGCTAGCACCCTTCCAGGACAAGCGTGTCGTCGCACGTACACTCCTCCTCCTCCATTCTGGCAAATGTCTCGTGTCAGACGTGAAGCATTGGCAACCGAGACGGTAGCTGAAGGGAACTTCACAAACCGAGATCGCTAAGAACGCATTTTATTGGATGACCGGTTTCAACAGAGCTATACCGTCGTCATTGGATCTGCAAGAGAATGAACAGAAGCTTAGATCAAAATTTTATTACGACTTGATAAAATGCCTCGCCACATAAGGTATGGAATTCTAACATATGTTATGCCTTAAAACTTTTTACATGGCGTCCATCAGTGTTGCAAGTTGCTTCAAGTTGCATATATTCCTACAGAGTAGATTCTGGGTTTCCAGAATCTACTCTGTAGGAATCAACATGGATTCCGGAAACAGCGATCGTGAGAGACCCAACTCGCTTTATTTGTTCATGAGACCCAGAAAATATTAGATACAGGCTCCCAGGTAGATGCCATTTCCCTTGACTTCCGGAAGGCGTTCGATACAGCTCCGCACTGTCGCCTGATAAACAAAGTAAGAGCCTACGGAATATTATACCAGCTGTGTGGCTGGATTGAAGAGTTTTTAGCAAACAGAACATGTTGTTCTCAATGGAGAGACGTCTACAGACGTTAAAGTAACCCCTGGCGTGACACAGGGGAGTGTTATAGGACCATTGCTTTTCACAATATATATAGATGACCTAGTAGATAGTGTCGGAAGTTCCATGCGGCTTTTCGCGGATGATGCTGTAGTATACAGAGAAGTTGCAGCATTAGAAAATTGCAGCGAAATGTAGGAAGATCTGCAGCGGATAGGCACTTGGTGCAGGGAGTGGCAACTCACCCTTATCATAGACAAATGTAATGTATTGTGAATACATAGAAAGAAGGATCCTTTATTGTATGATTATATGATAGCGGAACAAATACTGGTAGCAGTTACTTCTGTAAAATATCTGGGAGTATGCGTACGGAAAGATTTGAAGCGGCATGATCATATAAAATTAATTGTTGGTAAGACGGGTACCAGGTTGAGATTCATTGGGAGAGTCCTTAGAAAATGTAGTCCATCAACAAAGGAGGTGGCTTACAAAACACTCGTTCGACCTGTACTTGAGTATTGCTCATCAGTGTGGGATCCGTACCAGGTCGGGTTGACGGAGTAGATAGAGAAGATCCAAAGAAGAGCGGCGCGTTTCGTCACAGGGTTATTTGGTAAGCGTGAAAGCGTTACGGAGATGTTTACCAAATTCAAGTGGCAGACTCTAAAAGAGAGGCGCTCTGCATCGCGGTGTAGCTTGCTGTCCAGGTTTGGAGAGGGTGTGTTTCTGGATGAGGTATCGAATATATTGCTTCCCCCTACTTATACCTCCCGAGGAGATCACGAATGTAAAATTAGAGGGATTCGAGCGCAGACGGAGGCTTTCCGGCAGTAGTTCTTCCCGCGAACCATACGCGACTGGAACAGGAAAGGGAGGTAATGACAATGGCACGTAAAGTGCCCTCCGCCACACTCCGTTGGGTGGCTTGCGGATAAATGTAGATGTAGATGTAGATGTATCCTTCCCACTACGTGAGGATCACTATACATCGGCATGTCGAATGCAAAAGTATTATGTGCGACGGCTATTCAGACAAGAAACGATGCGTCGCGAAATGGAAACCACAGCGAAAATCGAAATTATTTTATCTGCGACGATTAGCTACACCTTCCAGCTACTTCTCTACATGTCTGTTTGTCCATCGTCGATAACGGACAGCGCCCGGTCAAATATTTTACCAAAGTCTTCCACATCAACACTCAAAAAACTAAAATCACGGAATCCAGATACTGATAGCTCCAGTTATGGTTCAAATGGTTCAAATGGCTCTGAGCACTATGGGACTCAACATCTGAGGTCATCAGTCCCCTAGAACTTAGAACTACTTAAACCTAACTAAGCTAAGGACATCACACACATCCATGCCCGAGGCAGGATTCGAACCTGCGACCGTAGCGGTCGCGCGGTTCCAGACTGAAGCGCCTAGAACCGCTCGGCCACTCCGGCCGGCAGCTCCAGTTATGCAAGTTTCGATATACCTCATTGTTCGGACATATGACATTAATGAGATGTCGAAACTGTTTATCTAGTTAAATAATTTCTGAAAACATACGGCTATTCTGCGATCTGTCTTTGGTAAGAATTTCTCTACATAGTCGCCTCTCCGACTTACACATCTGTCGTGGCGTTGTATTAACTTTCCAATACCCTCGTCGCCGAAGGCAGCCTGCTGTGCTCTCCGACAATTTTCCACGCTGAACTACAGCTCATTGTCTGTGCCAGACTGCTGTCTTCACAACCAGCAATTCATTCGAACAGAGACAACAATCGAAGGAAGCCAAGTCTGCTCTGCATGGTGAGTGATCAAACACTTTCTGTCGCAAACGCTGCAGAAACGTCCTTATTGCCCCTACAGTTTGCGGCCAAGAACTGTCACGAAGAAGGAAATGCATGACAATTAAGTTATATGCGATTTCATGAAATCAGGAGAACTCTCCCAGCACACACCCATACTAGGCGGGAGACACTACTGTTTTAGGCATCTTTACGCTCACTGTGCGCTCAGAACTAGAGACAGTGTCCTACATGTCTGTGCAAAGCCTCATCAGATTCTCTCTGTGGCTTCCATTCCGGGACTGACCGTTCCTTACTCTGCAAATAGCCCTTCTACAAACATAACTTTATTTGCATTATTATGCAATGCAAACGAGAGAAATATAGGAAATTTACATGTAATTAATATATGTACCTTTGATAATTCTGTAGGACAAAATACGTGTGACATACATTATGGAACAAGACGTAGGCTCCCAGTATGTTACTTGAACAAAAAAATTTGGAAAGAAATTGTTCAGACAGGATGTCCGTATTCTTGTATACTCTGTCACTATTTATAATTTAAATTTGATATCTATACAGTCTCTTAAGATCGTGGTCAGGTTAATTAGTAGAAAACTCTATTTGACAATAAACTAAAACGTATACATACTGTATACCATATATGAAGAAAAGAAAAATGCAGTTAGAATCGGTAATATCTCCAATCACCCACAGCGTCGATAATTGTTTGGTATCTCCGAGGCACGCTTGAAACCAAGTTTTCCGCATATTCACGTGGAAGAGACCCACATACATCTATCAGCTGTTTCAAAGTGGAGATCTTTTTTCCTTGCAACTTCTTTTTCATGTAAGACCACAATTCAATAGAACCAGCGTCAGATGACTGTGAGGGCTAATCCAGTAACCGCACCTTTCTCCTTTTTCCAGCGGCTAGAAGTCTGCTGCAATGTTTTGGATCATAGTCCTCCTGCAGTATCCAGTCTTCAGTTTTGTCGCGGAACCAACGTTTGGCAGTCGGCAAAGAACGTCTCTGATACATACGACGCGTAAGCTGAACTCATGTACCTCTTTGTGTATCTCAGTCAAGAACTCAAAGTTAGCTAATGCTTTACGGACATTGCATGAAGGACAAAGGTTCCCTCTGTTGGGCTGTGAAAGAACTAAGGCGATCTGTGTGTAATGTCGATGGCGCTCTTGCTTAACGGCCTCTAATTACAAATTTCTCATCGTAGTGGCTAGACAATATTTTTTTAAACACTGCTGTACACACAATATTGTCTACATGATATACCTAAGCAAATGAAATTAAATGAAATTGACTTGTACTCAGACTTTATGCAGGAAATAAATCTAAGAAATACACCGAAATGTAGAACAACTTTTAACAGTATGATCTTGAAAAGGAGCATACCGTCCTTTCTTACAGGATCTCAAAAACTGTTTAATATATATTGTACATCTAAACAAATATCCTAGGATTACTAGAATATATTTTTAAACATTTATTGAGTTATTATAAGTGTTCCTTTCGTTCTACGACAGCATTTATATGCGATTGTTATCTCCAGTTAGATCTTATATACAAAGAACAGCATGCACAATGGATGTAGAACACCTGTGTTTATCGCTTTACAGTAAACTTCTCATCATATGAATATGTCGCTCGATGTCTAAGTGGACTTCACTGATACAAGTATTGCACATGCATAGGCGAGTATCGTGTGTAGAGGATGGAGAGAACGAATTATTGTCTGCCTGGTGCATTAAGTTTTTCTCCAGTTTATGTTGACCGACTGCCTGGCGCATTAAGTTCTCGTCAGTTATCGTACTCTGAAGGTCACCCCAAGACTGACCATGCCAGGATTATACACTGACAGGTAACTATAAATATAAATAAATGTAATAGAATGTAGTGCGCTTAAAGAGACGAAAAAAGATTCATTGTTGTTTACATTGTCTGCCTCCGTAGCTGACCGAACGAAGTGGCACAGTGGTTAGCACACTGTACTCGCATTCTGGAGGACTACGGTTCAAATCCGCATCTGGCCTGCCTGATTTAGGTTCCCTGTGATTTCCCTATATCACTTCAGGCAGATGCCAGGATGATTCCTTTGAAAGGACACAGCCGACTTCCTCTCCCTCCTTCCCTAATCCGATGAGACTGACGCCCTCACTGTTTAATGGTTCAAATGGCTCTGAGTGCTATGGGACTTAACATCTGAGGTCATCAGTCCCCTAGAACTTAGAACTACTGAAACCTAACTAACCGAAGGACATCATACACATCCATGCATCCATGCCCGAGGCAGGATTCGAACCTGCGACCGTAGCAGGCGCGCGGTTCCGGACTGAGCGCCTAGAACCGCTAGACCACCGCGGCCGGCTCACTGTTTAATCCACTCTCACAAATCAACCAACCAACCTCCGAAGCTGAGTGGTCAATGCAGCTGGTTGCAGTGCATAGGGTCCGCGTTCGATTCCCGACACTGGCAGGGATTTTTCATTGGATGGTGGACTGCAATGGGGTACACACAGCCTCTTAATACCAGCTGCGGATCTACTCAACCGAGTAGTAGCAGCTACAGGTCTAGAAAACTGCCGCCGGGAGAGCAATGTGCTGATCCCACGCCCCTTCATACAGCAACGAGTGACGTCATGACACGGGGCGGTCGGTACCGAAGGGTCCTCCAGGGCCTGCGCACGAAGTTTACGTATGGTTTTCCATCTGCAGCGACATCTATGCTCCGAAAGCCATCATAAAGTATTAACGGAATGTTCCGTCGGTTCTTGGTAGAACAACATTATAATAAATGAAATGTTGTCTGCTAACATTTAACTTCTTTCGTGATAATAGTCAGTAAATGTCTGAAGATTGCCTTGTAAGCCGAAAACCGGTTAACAATAAAAGGAATATTGTAGAACAAAAGCAAACTGGTGCTTTTCATTTATCATCATAAAGTACTTTATGTCTCACTGTCACGTTCCCCTCTCCACCCCACTTTTCTTAATCCAAACACGAATAGTGCGCAGAAAGAACGTTTGTTGATAAGCATCCTTGTGAGCTCGTATGTCTCTACTTTTAACTCCGTGGGGTCTTTTCACGAGAGGCAGACTATCTGATCAGAACTCTATGTAAAGAGGAACTGACCACCAGAGGTGTTGCCAGTAGAGAAGCACCAGCAGCAAAATGCCTCAGTCAGTAGAGCTCAGTGAATTCGAACGTGTCCATCGGGGATGCCCAAATCGAGTCTTGGTGGTTTGCAAAGGAATAACCGTATGGAAATGTGAATTATGAATTACCTCGAAGAAAACGGTCTATTGACACGTAGTCAACATGGGTTTAGAAAAAATCGTTCCTGTGAAACACAACTAGTCCTTTATTCACATGTTAGCACACTGGACTCGCATTCGGGAGGACGACGGTTCAATCCCGTCTCCGGCCATCCTGATTTGGGTTTTCCGTGATTTCCCTAAATCGCTTCAGGCAAATGCGGGGATGGTTCCTTTGAAAGGGCACGGCCGATTTTCTTCCCCATCCTTCCCTCACCCGAGCTTGCGCTCTGTCTCTAATGACCTCGTTGTCGACGGGACGTTAAACACTAATTTCCTCCTCCTCCTTTATTCACATGAAGTGTCGAGTGCTACTGGAAAGGGATTTCAGATTGATTCCTTATTTCTGGATTTCCAGAAGGCTTTTAACACTGTACCACACAACCGGCTCGTTGTGAAATTGCGTGCTTATGGAATATCGTCTCAGTTATGTGACTGGATTTATGATTTCCTGTCAGAGAGTAATTGACGGAAAGTCATCGAGTAAAACAGAAGTGATTTATGGTGTTCCCCAAGGTAGTGTTATAAGCCCATTGCTGTTCCTTATCTTTATAAACGATTCTAGAGACAATATGAGCAGCCGTCTTCGGTTGTTTGCAGATGACTCTGTCGTTTACCGATTAATAAAGTCATCAGAAGATCAAAACAAACTGCAAAACGATTTAGGAAAAAATATCTGAATGGTGTGAAAAGTGGAAGTTGACCCTAAACAGCGAAAAGTGTGAGGACATCCACGTGAGTGCTAAAAGTAACTCGTTAAACTTCGCTTACACGGTTCAAATGGGTCTGAGCACTATGGGACTTAACATCTACGGTCATCAGTCCCCTAGAACTTATAACTACTTGAACCTAACTAACCTAAGGACGTCACACAACACCCAGTCATCACGAGGCAGAGAAAATCCCTCATCCCGCCGGGAATCGAACCCGGGAACCCGGGCGTGGGAAGCGAGAGCGCTACCGCACGACCACGAGCTGCGGACCGCTTACACGGTAAACAGTGTAAGTAGGCTGTTTAGGTTTTCTTATTGGTAACGCCACGTAGCGCTCTGTATGAAAATCACTGGCCGTGCTGTGTGCAGTCTGTGGCTGGTTAGCATTGTTGTAATATTCGCCATTGTAGTGTTGGGCAGTTGGCTGTTAACAGCGCGTAGCGTTGCGCAGTTGGAGGTGAGCCGCCAGCAGTGGTGGATGTGGGGAAGTGAGATGGCGTATTTTTGAGAATGGATAATCTGGAGGTGTGTCCATCAGAAACAGTACATTTGTAAGAATGGATGTCATGAACTGCTATATATATTATGACTATTAAGGTAAATACATTGTTTGTTCTCTATCAAAATCTTTCATTTGCTAACTATGCCCGTAGATTAAAACTGAAGAAACTGCAAAAAGGTGGGAATTTAAGGAGATGGGACCTGGATAAACTGAAAGAACAAGAGGTTGTACAGAGTTTCAGGGAGAGCATAAGGGAACAATCGACAGGAATGGGGGAAAGAAATACAGTAGAAGAAGAATGGGTAGCTATGAGGGATGAAGTAGTGAAGGCAGCAGACGATCAAGTAGGTAAAAAGACGAGGGCTAGTAGAAATCCTTGGGTAACAGAAGAAATATTGAATTTAGTTAATGAAAGGAGAAAATATAAAAATACAGTAAATGAAGCAGGCAAAAAGGAATACAAACGTCTCAAAAATGAGATCGACAGGAAGTGCAAAATGGCTAAGCAGGGATGGCTAGAGGACAAATGTAAGGATGTAGAGGCTTATCTCACTAGGGGTAAGATAGATACTGCCTACAGGAAAATTAAAGAGACCTTTGGAGATAAGAGAACCACTTGTATGAACATCAAGAGCTCAGATGGAAACCCAGTTCTAAGCAAAGAAGGGAAAGCAGAAAGGTGGAAGGAGTATATAGAGGGTCTATACAAGGGCGATGTACTTGAGGACAATATTATGGAAATGGAAGAGGATGTAGATGAAGATGAAATGGGAGATACGATACTGCGTGAAGAGTTTGACAGAGCACTGAAAGACCTGAGTCGAAACAAGGCCCCCGGAGTTGACAACATTCCATTGGAACTACTGACGGCCTTGGGAGAGCCAGTCCTGACAAAACTCTACCATCTGATGAGCAAGATGTATGAAACAGCCGAAATACCCTCAGACTTCAAGAAGAATATAATAATTCCAATCCCAAAGAAAGCAGGTGTTGACAGATGTGAGAATTACCGAACAATCAGTTTAATAAGCCACAGCTGCAAAATACTAACACGAATTCTTTACAGACGAATGGAAAAACTAGTAGAAGCCGACCTCGGGGAAGATCAGTTTGGATTCCGTAGAAATACTGGAACACGTGAGGCAATACTGACCTTACGACTTATCTTAGAAGAAAGATTAAGGCAAGGCAAACCTACGTTTCTAGCATTTGTAGACTTAGAGAAAGCTTTTGACAATGTTGACTGGAATACTCTCTTTCAAATTCTAAAGGTGGCAGGGGTAAAATTCAGGGAGCGAAAGGCTATTTACAATTTGTACGGAAACCAGATGGCAGTCATAAGAGTCGAGGGACATGAAAGGGAAGCAGTGGTTGGGAAGGGAGTAAGACAGGGTTGTAGCCTCTCCCCGATGTTATTCAATCTGTATATTGAGCAAGTAGTAAAGGAAACAAAAGAAAAATTCGGAGTAGGTATTAAAATCCATGGAGAAGAAATAAAAACTTTGAGGTTCGCCGATGACATTGTAATTCTGTCAGAGACAGCAAAGGACTTGGAAGAGCAGTTGAACGGAATGGATGGTGTCTTGAAGGGAAGATATAAGATGAACATCAACAAAAGCAAAAGGAGGATAATGGAATGTAGTCGAATTAAGTCGGGTGATGTTGAGGGTATTAGATTAGGAAATGAGACACTTAAAGTAGTAAAGGAGTTTTGCTATTTAGGGAGCAAAATAACTGATGATGGTCGAAGTAGAGAGGATATAAAATGTAGACTGGCAATGGCAAGGAAAGCGTTTCTGAAGTAGAGAAATTTGTTAACATCGAGTATAGATTTAAGTGTCAGGAAGTATTTTCTGAAAGTATTTGTATGGAGTGTAGCCATGTATGGAAGTGAAACATGGACGATAAATAGTTTGGACAAGAAGAGAATAGAAGCTTTCGAAATGTGGTGCACCAGAAGAATGCTGAAGATTAGATGGGTAGATCACATAACTAATGAGGAGATACTGAATAGGATTGGGGAGAAGAGGAGTTTGTGGCACAACTTGACTAGAAGAAGGGATCGGTTGGTAGGACATGTTCTGAGGCATCAAGGGATCACCAATTTAGTATTGGAGGGCAGCGTGGAGGGTAAAAATCGTAGGGGGAGACCAAGAGATGCATACACTAAGCAGATTCAGAAGGATGTAGGTTGCAGTAGGTACTGGGAGATGAAGAAGCTTGCACAGGATAGAGTAGCATGGAGAGCTGCATCAAACCAGTCTCAGGACTGAAGACCACAACAACAACAACTATGCCTATCAGTAGTTAGTGCCTTCAGTAGATTGAATCTTTTATTTAGCTGGCAGTAGTGGCGCTCGCTGTATTGCAGTAGTTCGAGTAACGAAGATTTTTGTGAGGTAAGTGATTTGCGAAAGGTATAGGTTAATGTTAGTCAGGGTCATTCTTTTGTAGGGATTTTTGGAAGTCAGATTGCGTTGCGCTAAAGAAATATTGTGTGTCAGTTTAAGCACAGTCATGTATAATTTTTCTAAGGGGACGTTTCAACAGTCAAATCTAAAGACCGTAAATTCAACTAAATACCTAGGTATTGCAATTACGAACAACTTAAAGTGGAAGGAACACATAGAAAATGTTTTGGGCAAGGCTAACCAAAGACTGCGTTTTATTGGCAGGACACTTAGAAAATGTAACAGACTTACTAAGGAGACTGCCAACACTACGCTTGTCCGCCCTCTTTTAGAATACTGCTGCGCGGTGTGGGATCCTTACCAGATAGGACTGCCGGAGTACATCGAAAAAGTTCAAAGAAAGGCAGCACGTTTTGTATTATCGTGAAATATGGGAGGGAGTGTAACAGAAATGATACAGGATTTGGACTGGACATCATTAAAAGAAATGCATTTTTCGTTGCGAGCCGGCCCTGGTGGCCGAGCGGTTCTAGGCGCTACAGTCTGGAACCGCGCGACCGCTACGGTCGCAGGTTCGAATCCTGCCTCGGGCATGGATGTGTGTGATGTCCCTAGGTTAGTTAGGTTTAAGTAGTTCTAAGTTCTAGGGGACTGATGACCTCATATGTTAAGTCCCATAGTGCTCAGAGCCATTCGAACCATTTTTTTCGTTGCGACGGAATCTTCTCACGAAATTCCAATTACCGACTTTCTCCTCCGAATGCGAAAATATTTTGTTGACACCGACGAATATTATATTTTGTGTATGTTTGTGTGATATAATGAATTACTCCTAGAATAACCAATCAACCAGTCAAGGGAACATTGTAACTGAATCCTATATGAGGGGTGTGTCGCTGAACGCATTGTTTAAGAGACCAAATATTTAGAAATAAGTTTCTGTTCTTATACCATATTGGACATCGATGAGTGGTTTATGTCCACCATTTTCGTGGTGTAATGGGTCAAAAGAAACTCGTGGTTTCGGTAGTATCAGTAGTTCCGTCTACTAAATGTTGCTGTCACAATTGGTGTAAAAATACGATATTATTATGTGCAGCAGCCCGATAGAGCATTAAAAACTACGGCTTCTGGTCTGCAGCAACTGTTGTGTACGGGTTCGTACGCAACGGTTAGGCGAGGTCGGCAACAGAGTGGTGGGGGAAATGTCGTCGTAGGAAAGCTGGACAGGAGTAGGAATGCTTAGCGAACAAGTTAACACAACAAACGAAAGATTTACTTAACTTGTATTTCCCTGCGCAACGAAGATGAATTACGAATATTGCAGCAAGAAACAGAGTCCAGCAATCACAATGTGAACGTGCATGAGGCTACTAGACGGTGTCAGCGAAGCGTCCCTTAGCGGGCGCTGCCACCGGCCATCCTACATCGCGACGGCAGAGGGCACTCGTAGTTCAGACCGCTGGTGGCGTATTTCAGCGATCGTGCTTCACTGGCTCCACAGCATGCCGCGTAGTCGCTAACGGTGTTGGACGGAAACTTGCAATTCTGTTGCCAATGAAACGGCATTGATTGTATGGTATTGACATGTGATACACCAGCAGCAATTAAACAACATACAGTAATATCATGTGCACCGGCAAGCCAGACCTTTCAAGTTGACGGCGTCTAGTCTGCAGCAACAATTTTTTTTTTTTTAAGGACCTTAGCCGCGTTGTGTGTCTGCGCGGTTTGAGGCGAATAGTGCGGCCCCTTTCCACCGGAGGTCCGAGTCCTCCTCCGGGCATGGGTGTGTGTTGTCCTTAGCGTGAGTTAGTTTCAGTAGTGTGTAAGTCTAGGGACCGACGACTTCAGCAGTTTGGTCCCTTAGGAATTCAGACACACATAAAAAACGTAAGTCCATTCTCCTTGTTAAGAACGTCCTGTAACTCGAGTACCTGCAAGTATGACGGGAACCTCACCAGAATAGGTCTGACTAGGCGACTTGTCTCTGGGGGACGGAACACAGATCAATGTGCGGGTATATGAAAGCACCGGAAAACTCCTGGAAAACTACTTGTTCACTAAGTCATGGCATCATCTGTCAGAAGCGCTTCCTATGATTCACGGTCTACTATTCATACAATAGTAACAAAATTACTTTCGGTCGGTGTTGTGAGAAGGAGAAGCATTGAAGATATAATGGAATGTTGCACAAAATACAAAGAAGGAGGTGATCCGATGTTTCTAAAAGAGAACGTACATTCTCAGAAATTGTTTCCTCAAATTGTGACCTATGTTGGTTACCAGCAGACTTCCTCTCCTAGGAATTCCCTCTTTTCATATGTTGTTCTCGGCCTTTTAGGTACTTCTTGTTTTGTCCGTCATGGGTTGTTTTGCTTCCAAGATAGCAGAATCCTCATCTTCGTCTACTTCGTGACCACTTATTTTGATACTAAACTTCTAGCCATTCTCATTCCTGCTACTTCTCATTACTTTCGTCTTTCTTCGATTAACTATCCATATTCTCAACTCATTAGCTTGTTCATTCCATACAACAGATACTGTAATTCTTCTTTACTTTCACTGAGGACAGCAGAGTCATCAGGAAATCTTATCATTGATGTCCCTTCACCTTGAATTTTAATCTCACTCTTGAACCTTTCTTTTATTTTCGTCTTGCTCTTCCACTTTTATTCTTCCCTCTTGGTTGTTGTACACACTCGCATTGTATATCATCCATATTTCCCTATAGCTTACTTCTAGTTCTCACAAATTTAATTTTGTACTATTTTACATTGTCGAACGCTTTTTCCAGGTTGATTTTCCATCACTTTTGCTTCCATTTACCAAGCACAACTTCAGAACTGCCTATCTATTGTCTTTAACTTTCCTAAAGCCAAACTGTCACCCAATAGATGCTCAATTTCCTTTTCCATTCTTCTCTGTATATTATACTTGTCACTAGCTTGGATGCATGCACTGTGAACCTGACTGTGCTATATTTCTCAGACTCATCTGCTCTTGCTATCTTTGGAATAGTGTGGGCGATATTTTCCTTAAGTCTGCTGATACGTCGGCTGTCTCATAAATTCTCACACAACTCAAACATATATTAAACTGGTTTTAGTTGCTTTAACGTTTGAATTCGGTGCTTTCTTTTTTTATGATACATATGCAGTCCTTTGAAAGTACAGAGGTGTCTTTAATTAAAGTTCCTGTTTCAAAACGCTTTAAAATCGAACCACTGCTCAGAAGGGCGTCTAATTTGAACAGCATATTATTGACACAGGGGGAAATGGCGTGGAATAAAAAAAATTAACGAAAATTTTACCAATATTTGGCGCTCTAAGGGTCGGATATGGACACCAACAGATACGCGGCACAGAGATGTCCCTCAGTTGGCGGTTCTAGGCACTACAGTCTGGAACCGCGCAACCGCTACGGTGGCAGGTTCGAATCCTGCCTCGGGCATGGATAAATGTGATGTCCTTAGGTTAGTTAGGTTTGAGTAGTTCTAAGTTCTAGGGAACTGATGACCGCAGAAGTTAACTCCCATAGTGCTCAGGGCCATTTGAACCATTTGGGTGCACTTTACAGGACACCCCAACGTGCAGGATTATACCAGTTACCGTTCTATTTCCTTACTTTTTCCGAAATACTCGAAAAAAATGTACTTAAAAGTAATAGCACACACAAGTGGAAGCAGTTTGCTTAGCACATCACTGTTTGGATTCCAGAAGTGCTGCTCGACTGAGAGTGCTATTTATTTATACATTCATTTATCAAATAGCACAATCCTTAAATAATAATACAAAGCCAGCTGGTATTTTTTGTGATCTTTCCAAATGATTGTGTACATTTTAGTAAGTATCTTAGAAATACTCAAAATCCATGCCCGAGGCAGGATTCGAACCTGCGACAGTAGCGGTCACGCGGTTCCAGACTGTAGCGCCTAGAACCGCACGGCCACACCGGCCGGCCAGATTTCGATGCTGCAACATCAACAAGTGTCAGGGTGCGAACCATTCAACGAAACGTCATCGATATGGGCTTTTGGAGCCAAAGGCCCACTCGTGTACCCTTGATGACTACACGACACAAATCTTTACGCCTCGCCTGGGCCCGTGAAAACGGACACTGGACTGTTGATGACTGGAAACATGTTGCCTGGTTGACAAGTCTCGTTCCAAACTGTATCAAGCGGATACGGGGTATGGAGACAACCTATGAATCCATGGACCCTGAATGTGAGCAGGGGACTGTTCTAGCTGGTGGACGCCCTGTAATGGAGTGGGGTGTGTGCAGTTGGAGTGATAAGGGACCTCTGATTCATCTAGATGCGACTCTGACAGTTGACACGTAAGTAAGCATCCTCTCTGATCACCTGCATCCATTCATGTCCCTTGTGCATTCCGATGGACTTGGGCAATTCCAGCAGGACAATGCGATACTGGCACATCCAGAATTGCTTCAGAGTGGCTCCAGAAACACTCTGAGTTTAAACACTTACTCTGGCCACCAAACTCCCCAGACATGGACATTACTGAGAATATCTGCAATGCGTTGCAACGTGCTGTTCAGAAGAGATCTTTGCTCCGTCGTACTCTTACGGATTTATGGACAGCCCTGCAGGATTCATGGTGTCAGGTCTCTCCAACACTATTTCCGACATTAGTCGAGTCCATGCCACCTCGTGTTGCGGCACTTATGAATGCTCATGGGGGCTCTACACGATATTAGGCCGATGTGCCAGTTTCTTTGGCTCTTCGGTATATATTCGGTAATGAATATCGTCGTAAAGAGGTCATCAGAGTTTGAAAAGAACAGTGATGTTCTTATCTACAAGAATAAAGGGAAAAATGCCGGCCGCGCGGTATCCGGCGTCTTGTCACGGTCCGCGCGGCTCCTCCCCCCCCCCCCCCTCCATTCTCGGAGGTTCGAGTCCTCCCTCGGGCATGGGTGTGTGTGTGTTGTCCTTAACGTAAGTTAGATTAAGTAGTGCGTAAGCTTAGTGAACGATGACCTCAGCAGTTTGGTCCCATAAGACCTTACCACAAATTTCGAAATTTCCAAAAATGCGGTTTATTACCCATTGGTACAACTGTCAATAGCTCAGGAAGAAGTTCAACATGTAGCTATAAAATTTTTTGATCATTTGCCCAATAACATAAAATGTCTTCGAAGCAAATTTTAAATCAAATTTAAAATAATTTTTCCTGGACAGTTCCTTCTACTCTGCTGATAATTTGGTAGCCAGTAGAAGCAAATAAAGAATAGTTGGATGAGTAGGACTAAAAATAATAATGTTAACACTAATGATGTATACATGTCCTTTGTATACATATCCTTTAAACTGAAAGAATCATTGAAATGATCTATGAAACACGTAACTAACTAACTGGGAGCACGTACCTCACTATGAATCAAAGCACAGCCTCCCGCGAAACTACACGATGTGCTGTGGGCAGTAACCCACATTCATAATGAGCACATACAATACTCCTGTTTCAGTTCGCTAGTGGTTCTCCTGCCTGCCACCGCTACTGCACATAACACGCCAGGATTACAAAAGGGCTGGCGTTTCCGGAGAGAAGAGCCATAAATTTACCCCTTTGGGATTCATTCCCTCGGAAAGATAGTAAACTAGCATTTTTGTGGGTTTGTAACCGGAGCGCAGCTATTAGTTTACCATCAGTGAAACAGTGTTTCCGACGAGGCTTTGGAAAAGGGCGCAGCGTTTTTAAAACGGCGCCGGCCGTAAATTTGTGAGGAGGCGCAGCTGCTGGCGGCATATGGCGGCCGCGGGCAGGTAGTCGCGCCCCGCTGCGCCATTGTTCAGTCCGCTCTACCTGCTGTCTGCTGTCTGCTGCCGCGCTGACGGACCGCCTCCCCCGCCACCCCCACCTGCCAAATCAGGCCCACCCTCCACTGTCGACTGCTCCATCGCATTTCCAGAATCAATCTTTGCTTCTGCAGCGGTGTGTACTTGGGTCGCACAGAGTAACTTTGAAAATAACGTAGCTCTAGGTTATTCAATCTGTACATTGAGCAAGCAATAAAGCAAACAAAAGATAAATTTGGAGCAGAAATTAAAATTCAGAGAGAGAAGAAATAAGAACTTTGAGGTTTGCCAGTGACATTGTAATTATGTCAGAGATAACAAAGGACTTACTAGAGCAGTTCAACGGAATGGACAGTGTCTTGGAAGGGTGATATAAGGTGAACATCGACCAAAACAGGACAAGGATAATGAAATGTAGTCGAATTAAATCAGCTGAGGGAATTAGACTAGGGAATGAGACACTTGAAATAGTAGATAGGTTTTGCCCTTTGGGCTGCGGAATAACTAATGATGGCCGAAGTGGAGAGGATATAAAATGTTTACTGGCAATGGCAAGAGTAGCGTTTCTAAAGAAAAGAATTTTGTTGACATTGAATATAGATTTAAGTGTTAGGAAGTCTTTTCTGGAAGTATCTGAATAGAGTGTACCTATGTTTGGAAGTGAAACATGGATGATAAACAGTTTAGACAATGTGGTGCTACAGAAAAATGCTGAAGATTAAATGGGTTGATCACGTAACTAATGAGGAGATACTGAATAGAAATGGGGAGAAAAGAAATTTGTGATACAACCTGACTATAAGAAGGAATCGACTGATAGGGCACATTCTGAGACATCAAGGTATCACCAATTTAATACTGGAGGGCAGTGTTGGGTTAAAATCGTAGAGGGAGACAAAAAGTTGAATACAGCAAGCAGATTCAGAACGATGTAAGCTGCAGTAGTTTTTCGGAGATGATGATGCTTCACAGGATAGAGTAGCATTCAGAGCTGCATCAAACCAATCTTCGTGCTGAAGACCACAACAAGAACAGGTTAACTTTGTGCATGAAATCAAACATATTATTTCTCAAATCAAACTCATTTTTTCTCAACGTAGAGTAATCGTACAGGGAAGAACATTTTAAACCGGCTTCTGACATTGCATACCTATTTTGCGCTAAAACTTACTATTCGTAGAAAATTTTAATATAAAAGAGACTTCTAACTATCGTAGACAAAAGGGCATCATGTAAGCCCATATTTTATGAAGCTAACTTGCTAGTCACGAATAAGAAACTCCATTTTCATATTATCTTATTACAAATACAAATTTATATCTTTTAAAGTACTTTTTAAGTGGATAATTTGTATTCAGCAGTGTCCTGGATAATAACTGTGACTACTGGGGTAGCTCATTATCTCTGCCCGTCGTACAAGTTGACTTTTCTAAAGGAATATACTAGAGGCGTTCAATAAGTCATGAAACACATTTTTTCCTCGGATAATTTAGGTCGAAAAAATGCGGAATTAGTTGTGGAACATACTGGAATATTCCCGCTTCAGCCCTTATAGTCTCATAATTTCCGATAGGTAGCCTTCAAAATGACATCTGTGGCGGAGATGCGTTCCAAGAAAAGACCGATCATCGAGTTTCTTTTGGCGGGAAACCAGAGCATCGCAGTACGTCTACGGACACATAACAATGGACTGAAGCACGGTAAGTCGTTGGACGAGGCGTCTGTCATGATCACAACAACGCCGCGCAAACCTCTCCGATCTGCCGCTTATTGCGCTACCTGCAGTAAATTGAAGGAACTCCTTCAGCGTGCTCGTCGCCGCAATAATGCAAACGAACTCCTCCTTCTCCGTGACAACGCAGTGCCTCACGCAAGTTCGTGCAACCGAGAGATCAAAAACCTACATTGGACTGTTCTTCCTCATCCACCCTACAGCTCGGATCTCACTCCTTCCGACTTCCATGGGTCTGACCCAGTGAAGGATGCACTCTTCGGGAAGCAGTAAGTGGATGCTGGGGAGGTACTGACACAGAAAGACGTTGGCTTCGACGTCGACAAGTATAGTGTGATTATACAGTCACTATACATATCAGTGATATAGTAACGGAATATTTGTTTCTCGCTGGTACTACGACAGAATGCTAACCAAAGAAGAACGAATCGCTGTTGTTTCTGCTCGTCTTCGTGGAATGACGTATGAACAGGTGTGGACAGACTTTGCCCGTCGATTTCGGCAAACAGGCCGCACCAGGCTTGCTATCAAGAGCCTCGTCAATAAATTGCAGGGTACTGTGTTGGATATGAAGAACGTTCAGGGAGGCCGGCCACAACGCCAGACACCATACAAAGTGTGCAGGATGCGATCACACGTAGCCCTTCGGCATCTACCAGGAGACTTAGTAGAGAGTTTGGTATTCCTCAAACCACTGTATGGAGAGTTCTTCGTTACAAGCTGCATAAACGTGCGTACCATACCCAGGTCGTACATAAGCTTGAAGCGGAGGACTACGCAGCCAGACAATCTATGTGTCATGACCTGCTACAAGCTGTGGAAAATGATAATTTGACGCAAAATGTCTTATTCAGTGATGAAGCAACATTTCATACCTGTGGACATGTGAACAGACAAAACTGCAGGATCTGGGCAGACAAACAACCCAGTGTGATGCAAGAGTGGCAACGGGACACAGAAAAAGTGAACGTGTGGTTATGGATAACGAGGTCAACAGTGTACGGGTCCGTCTTCTTCGCATAACAAACCGTTACTGGAACCACACACCTGGATATGTTGGAACAGTTTTTCGAGCCCCAGTTGATATCTGACGGGATTATGGATACTGTTGTTTTACAAATGGTTGAAATGGCTCTGAGGACTGTGGGACCTAGCATCTGAGGTCATCAGTCCCCTAAAACTTAGAACTACTTAAACCTAACTAAAAGATATCACACACATCCATGCCCGAGGCAAGATTCGAACCTGCGACCGAGAAGTCGCGCGGTTCCGGACTGAAGCGCCTAGAACTGCTCAGTCACAACGGCCGGCTGTTGTTTTTCAACAGGATGGTGCACCACCCCATTTTTCCCTCGTTGTTCGAGATTATCCGAATCAAGCACTTCCCGTCAGATGGAATGGTCGTGCCTCTCCACGGATGTGGGCACCCCGCTCTCCTGACTTGGCACCCTTAGACTTTTTTGCATGCGAGTTCATCAAGTCTAAGGTATACCAGGTGAAGATCCGCAGCACTGAACACTTAACACAGCGGATTCGAGCCGCAACTGCTGAGATTACACCAGATATGCTTGGGCAGGTTTTTCGGTATACAGTGGAGCGCTGGGTGATGTGCCTAGATAGGCAAGGTGGTCACATTGAAATGTACTGAAATTATGTCCTATTGTAACATAAGTTGCAGTGCCATTACATATTGGTTAATAAAATTTGTACAAAATGTATAGTGACTTTAGAATCACCCTGTAGTGTGGTAACATGCATACAGGCCTTCCCAGTAAGCTGGCATAATGCCGTCACATTGAAGGGAGATCATGTACAAAAATTGGATTTTGTAGCCAAAAGAGTGGAGAATAATATGGTGTACCGGAATCCTGAAAGAATCAACTTGCTTTCAGACAAAAGCATTGCACAGCTTATTGAATGTCCCTCGTTGCTCGCCAGAAAAGAATGATTCCTTACAGCGATACATACGTTTGGTTGAATCTTATAGAACAAGAGGCTAGAACGCAGTGCGGGGCAGATTTCTAGTCTGCCGCCATAGTTGCTTGCGCTGATGCTGCTGATGAACAGCTGGTGCTATCGTACGTTGCTCAACAGGTTCGTAGAACTCGGAAGATGAGCAAAATGGATGCACGTGTGCTCCCCTTGCAAGCTGTTGTTCAACAAATACTCCAGTAATGTTGTGTCATTGAAATTCACAAAGAATCGCTGCGTTCTGCCACGTCCAAACGATCGTTCTAGATACTGAATGAATGTTTTTAGACTCGTTCCGATAGTGGCAAAGTGGGAAAGGAGCCTTGAAGGGAATATTTGGAAGTTAGTGGACCTCGATGGAGTAGAAAATTTGAACCAGATTAAACAGGAAGCAGTTTTCGGCCTACAGCACAGAACGTTTATTCCGCTTGGAGTTCAGTACATGAAAACAGATCTAAATGACCAAGTACAGAGATTATACGACTTCTGTCTGTCTGATCCAATGAAGGATGCACTCCGCGGTAAGCAGTACCTTGATGATTGTAAGATTACTGATACACCAAGACATCGTCTCCGACGTCGAACAGTAGAGTGGTACCGTGCGGGCATACAGTCCTCCAGGAATGTGTCGTACGGCACTCACACTGAACGAAGATTACGTTGAAAAATAGGGTTTTGTAGCCAAAAGAGTAGGGAATAATAGGAGTACTGAAATCCTGAATAAAACCAACGTGCTTTCAGAAAAAAGTGTTGCATTACTTACTGAAGATACCTCGTGCTTTCCGAAACGACAAACATATTTGTCCTTGTCGTCTTGAATTGTGATTTACCTAGCTACTACCGACAAATGTGGTTACTGTGACTGAAAACATTTATCAGTTTGAGGTTGTAGTTTATGTGACCTCCTGACAATTCCTAATCTCTGCCCGTCGTACAAGCCGGGGCAAACATTCTGAATGCAAAACACATCTTTGGGCACATCCTTTGAGACAAATATAAATTTGCTGCTTCTACATCATATAGTAAGAAATGTAGTTAAAATCCTAAAATACAGTTTGAGGTTATTGGAGTCTTAGTGATATAGCAGGTAACCTACACATTTTGCACGTACAAAAGATTCAAAGCGCAGAATTGTTTTTACCAAATACCGACTTCACTACGGCGCGACTATAAGTAGCCTTTTCAAGGGCAACTAAATCAACTAATATTCTTTTATCCCTTAAAGAAAATGAAAAACGAGAAGCACACGAAGGTTAAATTCTTACGTCACCGAGGTATTTTAATGTTCTCTAAAGAACTTTGTTCAAAATTATGTCCATGGAAATTTATATAAAAGGATGTATCATAAATTCATGATTATTATTCCACGTCGCTCGGTTCATTTTTAAAAATGTTTTCTTTTCATTCCCATAACTACCCTTATCCCAACGACTACACGTATTCCAAGTACTGTCATTACTTCAAACTATGAAAGTGCGAGAGTTTTGCACGGGTGCGCAGGTTCAAATAAATACCGCTATAGCCACCCTCGCCGTCTGACTGTAGGGAAACTGTGGGGACTCTCGGTTTTATGTCCAGACGACGGCATCTGAACGACTGTCTCAAGTCCTCACGACATCCCAGTGGTGGAGAATGCTGAATGCCGCTGTGTGAGGTTATGCTCGTTTCACAACAGTTCCCACAAACCTGACGTCATTTTGATGTCAGGCGCAATATCGACAACCGCATAATCGGGCATCGACTTTGTGACAAGGAAGAATATGAATATTATTGCTCCTCGATTCACTCGCAGCAATTAAAGCTGCCCTCTTAGGTTCCTGTGTAACCACACTTTCGGAAGTCCCTACGTATACGGAAAAAAGAGAGATATATTTGTGACAAGAAAAACTACAAATTTTACTGCTGCTTGTTTAGTCGCAGCATTTAAAGCTGTATTCTTGCCACACTTTAGTAAACCGCCACATTTTCGGAAACAAAGAGCCAAATATTAGTGAAAAGGCAGAATATGGATTCTATTGCTGCTCGTTTCAGTCGCAGCAATTAAAGCTCTACTCTTAGATTGTTGCCTATCCTTACCCTTGGGAAACACCGCAGATTCGGATATAAACAGTGAAATATTTGTGACAACGAACAATATGAATGTTAACGGTCCTCGTTTCACTAGCAGCTTTTGAAACGGTTCTCTTAGGTTCCTGCCTAACCACACAATCGTAAATCGCCACATATTCGGAAATAAAGAGCGAAATATTTGTGAGACGGAAGAATATGAATTTTATTGTTGCTCATTTCAGTAGCAACAATTTCAGCTTGCGAGGTGCTGTGGTGGAGAAGAGTTTGTACCTCTTTAATTCAGACGAATTTTGCATGAGAAGTGGACATGCACTAGACCCCCTCCTTACATACCACCTAATTGATTATGTGAGCAACAGTAACGGAATAAAATGATGGTGGACCCTGCTAGTCATCATAATAACCAACATGAAATGGGATTCTGCATATACCTACGAAATGATATTCGGGTTAAATATTACAGTGAGATTTATTATACATCAGAACATAAATGTACATGCTTATCGATACAAACGGTGGGTTAAAGGACAGGGGTATACTGAAATACGAATCGAATGGAAAAACTGGTAGAAGCGGACCTCGGGGAAGATCAGTTTGGATTCCGTAGAAATGTTGGAACACGTGAGGCAATACTAACCTTACGACTTATCTTAGAAGAAAGATTAAGACAAGGCAAACCTACGTTTCTAGCATTTGTAGACTTAGAGAAAGCTTTTGACAACGTTAACTGGAATACTCTCTTTCAAATTCTGAAGGTGGCAGGGGTAAAATACAGGGAGCGAAAGGCTATTTACAATTTTTACAGAAACCAGATGGCAGTTATAAGAGTCGAGGGGCATGAAAGGGAAGCAGTGGTTGGGAAAGGAGTGAGACAGGGTTGTAGCCTCTCCCCGATGTTATTCAATCTGTATATTGAGCAAGCAGTAAAGGAAACAAAAGAAAAATTCGGAGTAGGTATTAAAATTCATGGAGAAGAAGTAAAAACATTGAGGTTTGCCGATGACATTGTAATTCTGTCAGAGACAGCAAATGACTTCAAAGAGCAGTTGAACGGAATGGACAGTGTCTTGAAATAAGGATATAAGATGAACATCAACAAAAGCAAAACGAGGATAATGGAATGTAGTCAAATTAAATCGGGTGATGCTGAGGGGATTAGATTAGGAAATGAGACACTTAAAGTAGTAAAGGAGTTTTGCTATTTAGGGAGCAAAATAACTGATGATGGTCGAAGTAGAGAGGATATAAAATGTAGACTGGCAATGGCAAGGAAAGCGTTTCTGAAGAAGAGAAATTTGTTAACATCGAGTATAGATTTAAGTGTCAGGAAGTCGTTTCTGAAAGTATTTGTATGGAGTGTAGCCATGTATGGAAGTGAAACATGGATGATAACCAGTTTGGACAAGAAGAGAATAGAAGCTTTCGAAATGTGGTGCTACAGAAGAATGCTGAAGATAAGGTGGGTAGATCACGTAACTAATGAGGAGGTATTGAATAGGATTGGGGAGAAGAGAACTTTGTAGCACAACTTGACTAGAAGAAGGGATCGGTTGGTAGGACATGTTTTGAGGCATCAAGGGATCACAAATTTAGCATTGGAGGGCAGTGTGGAGGGTAAAAATCGTAGAGGGAGACCAAGAGATGAATACACTAAGCAGATTCAGAAGGATGTAGGTTGCAGTAGGTACTGGGAGATGAAGAAGCTTGCACAGGATAGAGTAGCATGGAGAGCTGCATCAAACCAGTCTCAGGACTGAAGACCACAACAACAACATATACTGAAATATTATGAGAACAAGAGTTGGGTCGAGAACAAGGGGCTCCTACTCTCTGTGATGCAAACGATTGAAGATAATGACTGGAGGTCCTAATGAATCAAATATTAATCTCCCAATTATATAGCAATATCACAATTAGTAGTAAGAGCTCAAATGGGATCACATGGAGAAACAAGTAAGGTGGACTTGTAGCAAAGCGAGCGCGCGTGCTGCTGAGTGATTCAGTATAAAACTGATAAGGTCCTACAATGCTGGAGCCGCAAAATACCGTACCAGTACTGAAATCTGCAGCACGTCGTCGGTAGGCAACGCCCTGATGATGTAGGCGCCGACTTCTGTCGTGCAATAACTCTGTGTCAACCCCTGGCCTCGAAGGCTACCGAGAATTCTAAGTTCTTCCGAAAATGAGCGACCAAGTCGCAAGACCCTCCGACTCCGAGGAAGATCAGATCTCCAAATCACCTTCTGGGATGCGATGCAAGCAGCGAAGCCAGCATTGCTCAACTCCCCACTCTCCTCGAAAACCGTGAATCAGCATTTAGTGCTGATTCCAAAATTCCCGTACACTGTCTTTCATTCGCGCCAATAGCGACCGTTCTCTCCAATTTCAAGCAGGGTTTTATGACGTCAACTAGCCTCAGTTTAAGTTGACCAGTCATGCCTCTACTATTCAGCTGAGGGAACTGAACTTGCCGTTTGACCGGTTACGAAAACAACCTGTCTAGACCACTGGCCATCCGGCGCCAGTCAGTCGCACCCAGCAGGGCACAGTCCACAAGTATTCTCAGAATCATGCAGACAATGCAGTCAGTTGGCGCCAGGAATCTTCGTTCCGGACGCGCCAGAACGGTAAATACATAAACTGCGGCGACACTCAGACGTCTCGCAGGTCGTTTCGCCCTACATATAATAGGCGAAACTCGACCGACGTCATTCGTTCCGCCAGGCGCTTAAGCCTATTGTACGAACCCCACAGAATTCAGGGAAGTGCAGCCCCCAACCGGAAATGCAGTGTGCCGCGTCCTCCGATGCTCGCCTCGCACAGTCCACACAGGAAGTAACCCAGCATGTTTAGGAATCAAGTGAAAAGTATTTTTTGAGCTGTCAGTGCAAATACTCTCATTACAATGACCTTATTTGGTCTGTTGCTACCGTGCAATGACATAGAACATTAATAAAATTGATGAAAATTAGAGAAGACATGCAAAAGAGGGCATGGAACCTTTCAAGCTGTCCTAACCACATACACGGAAATCGCTAGATATTTATTTCATCCTTGGTTCTCATATCAGACTAGATGTAAATAACATCCAATATTGCAGAACATGGTTGTTTTACATTCATAGCAAAGTAACAGAATGTGTTAAAAACACTAACATGAAAAAAAAAATGTTTCCTGCGACGAGATGTGAACCAATAACTTTGGACTGCAGAAACTAAGACGTTATTCAGATGCTAGCACTTCTCCATGTGATGTTTGACTCCTGTCTCGCTAATCATATTCTATCTTGAAGGTTATCATCGTTCATGCATTATTAAGTGACATTTAATGATAACGGTGATGTGTTTGTGATAATTTTTCAGTCGTCCATTACACTGAAACGGCATACTGCAAATTATAAAGCAGTATTTCATTCTTATTTTGTAAATTATTGACGACAATATCTCACTCCTAAGAGAGCATTCTTATATGAAGGCATTAACCGTCGATAAATCATTACGTGGCATTATGTAGCAATAATTACAATAAATCACTCCAAGAATGATGTGTTTTTGTAAAACTCCGGTACATGCTCATGAAATCTTGTGAGAGGCCGTCTTCGATTGCTAACGAAAGTCGACAGCCAATCATGCAGTCGTCGATATTGAGCCTGACGTCAAAATTACGTCACTTTTACGGCAACTGTTGTGAAACGAGCGTTATCCCGTCCTGAGCGCTAGAGATTACACTTTCACCAGCGGTCCAGGGTTCCTTGCAGCGCTGTTATTCATATCAGGCGATGAACTAGGCTGACTGAAATGGGAAATGTTAAACAGTGAGCAACCAGTCCGATATTTATCGAACTTTGTGAACATATTCACCACACAACGTATGTTAAATTGTTAAACAGACGAAGAGAATGTTCCATCATTCGAATCAATAGCAGCTACCAACATGAATAGCTTAGAAGTCGGTACAGCGAATCAGTAAAGGCAATCCTCTGATCCACACTGCATTTCAGTCATGTTTCTTTCAGAGCATGCGGATGCACTAGCTCCATACTTAGCAATCGTATACAACTGCTCCCTAGGCGAAAGATCAGTACCTGAGAACTGAAAATTCTCACAGGTCTTACCAACACTCAAGAAAGGAAATGGGAGTACGTCGCTGAATTCCAAACCCATATCGCTGGCGTCGATTTTTAGTAGGAATTTGGAACATATGCCACGTTTAAACATTATGAATTACCTCGAAGAAAACGATTTATTGTCAAATAGTCAGCACGGTTTCAGAAAATATTGCTCTTGTGAATCATAACTAGCTCTTTGTTCAACGAAGTAATGAGTGCTCCAGCGACCTCTGGATCACTGTGTCGATACGTATCGCGTAGTTCCATTTCTCGTCGACGGCTACTCCCAAGTATCAGGCATCGGGGCGGCGAAGAAGAGGTGAGCCGTCTACTCTGACGGTTGGATTTCTGATGATTTGTCTCTTCAGTAATAAATAAGTGGACTTGCTAGGTACTACCGTCATCTTTGCTCTGCGGTACCATGCTGTCAATATTGACATAGCCCTTTCCAGTTACGGCTCAAGATTCTCGCGGCTACGACCGCCAGCCAGCATGAGGAGGTCATCTGCATTCTTCAGGCTGTCCAGAGAGGTTCCATGTTAACATCCCAAAAGAGTGGCCCCAGGACAGAGTTTTGTGGACGCCACTTTGTTGTCATTTCACTGATTTTCCCGTTAGGGTACGATAGCCAGCTCCTATGTCAGCCATACAGCGGCCCTTGGCACCTCTTCTCCCACAGGCAGGAGAAGAGCAAAGGCCACCACAGGTTGTCAAAGGCGCCACTGTTATCAGCCATGATGCCGCCTACGTACTTGTACGGGGCTGAGTCACAGACCTCAGCCGCCAGACGCCGATCGTTCAGACCGGAAGACGAACTCTCTGTCACTCATCCCACAGAGCACTCGGTGCGCTGTCAGTCTGTCTGCTAGCAGCTTCAAAAAATGTTTCCCCAGCAGTTCCAGCAAACAGATGGGCCTATACGATTTTACCTCTCTCGGGTCTTTGTCTAGACCTTCCTTTAATATCACCACAATGCCTTTTTCCATATAGAGGGGAATTTCTTGAGCCTCAGACGCTCATTATACAGGTGCCGCCAACTGAGGGGAAGGAACTGTACCACTTCCGCTGTAGTGCCGTCAGGACCTGGAGCCTTGCCCCTCTTTAAGATTTTGATTTGGGCAGCAACTTTCTCTTCTGAGAAGGGATACACTAAGGTGCTGTTCTCGTACTCTTGCCGATCCTCCATCTTGATTCGGCGTTGCTCATTCGAATCATCGTCCTCGTTGTCAGGCAACAGGGCTTGGAGGAGGACCTCGGCGGTCTCCCACCGAGATTCCGTCATCCGGTCCCCATCCCTGACGGTGGACAATGCCTTATTTTCTCCCGTACCAACTGTACGGGACGCCCAATGGGTCTGTAGTCAGTTGGCTCTATACTTACCTCTCCCAGCTCCTTAGCCTCACTGCCCTTAGCTACTTCTGAAATTGTTATTTTGCTTGCTGTTATAAGTGCAACCAGCGTTGTTTCTCCTCCCACACGACACTCCGCTGGTAGTACCACCTCGCCCTCCCTAAAGATTGACGCATCTGCCCTAGTTCAGCTGACCATGGTGATGGAGAAGCCGCAACTGCCCTCTTCCTGGTTGAAATGGCTGCCTTCACTGTCCTGGTAACTACTCTCACCAGTTCCTCAGCGTACTCTTCTATATTGTCGTCCCCCTCCGGCAGTATTGGTATGTCACATTCCCTCTCTAGGCGCTCCCAATTGGTCCTATTGTAATTGATCTGTATTTTCCACCCATGTTCCTGTGGCATTCACTATCGCACAGTGAAAACGTTATGAAATTGTCGTCACTGGTGGAAACTTTGTCCAAGACTATCCACTCCTTTAGATGGTTCACAAGATTTGGCGTTACTAACGTAAAGTCCATGTTTGTACACTCGCCCCCTCCACCAGTGTAGGTCGAGGGGGAGGGGGAGGTTCCCGCGTCTATTGGCAACCATTACTTGTAGCTCTTTGATAGTCTCCTCCACTTTCTCTCCCCTGTCATTCTGAGTGCCACTGAAACATAGGGGGAACTTGGTATTTATATCCGCCGTCACAGTGAACCTACGCCCCGAAACGCCGTGGCAACTTGAACTTGCTTGTCTAAAAACTAGTCAATTCCTACCCCATACTGAAAATACAAGTTAATGAGGTATAATACCCCAACAGGTGACTGAAATTCCAGGACGTTGCAGTGGTCATCAGAGAGTTATGAAAGGACCGTGACTGTCAATGCCGTCTTTATCACTACAATTGTTGCTTTTGGGTCAGCTCCACTTCAAATAACTTGCCAATTAGCCGTCACGAATGGGATCTGCCCAGCGAGGGAGTACGGCTCCTGCAGACAGAGCACGTCCAGACTCCTCTGTTGAGTGGTACTTAAGATAGGTAAATAAATTAGTGAAATCGGTGTGAAGCAGTGTGCGATTTGCAAGGGGGAATGGGGGGGATTCCCCCCCCCCCCCCCCCCCCCCCTCTGCATCAGACCATCCCTTCCTCTGGTTTTAGTTCATGCATCCCAACCTGGAATGTTTATTTCCCACGCACTGGAGTAAAACTTTACATATAATTTAAATTTGTGGAGCCGAACTCTGAAAGTTTTTAATACAGTCTTACTATTAATACTATTAATGTGTTAGCTTATTAATTTTGAAAAAGTGTTATGTAGTAGTTAAGCATTTCAAAACATTTAGAACTAAATCATCATTCTCATGTTGTCATTGTAGCTTTCGTCTAAGGTGCGTCATCCGTTTACTTGCGAGCTTGCGAGGTAAGTAGTGTGTCAGTCATACCGCAGCAGTCGTACCGCAGAGTTGGGTGAGCTGGGGGCTGAAATTCGCACCCCGGGCCCTGACACAGGGTGGTGACCAGCCCGGTACCTGTGCGAACATTTACCGTTAGGCCACCTTTTGGCAACGGTATGGCGCGGAGTAAGGCGCCTGGGACGAAAGCACACATTACTAAATAACGCACCATCGTCTGCTTCTAGTTCCTAGGATACTACTTCGTGGACCTTCTTTAAATACTCTTCTCTTTTACCATCGTTTTCTTTTCCTTTGGTTTTCATTTCCGTTGTTAGCTGCATGTGCAAGTACCAAGTAGGCCGCCGCTGCGATACTTTACCATCCTTTATACTGCAAGACCGACAAACGTGTGGCACAAATTCTGTTGCTTTGGCATAAATTAACATGCCGCACGCAACATACGCCGCAAGATGTTGCCTGTTGTAGCATGCTACAAGATGACGCACACCACATTTCCGTAGCATGCCACAATGTTGCAAGACGTCGCCCCAGCGTAAACGTGGCTTTAGAGCCAGGTCTGTATTGTATGGTGGATGTGATGTAATGCATACGAAACTAAAGCCTGCCATCAGATCCAAACGTCGTGGAAAATTGTGAAGAGGTGTCATCTTGCAACAACATACCGCTCGCCCACATTCTGCCAAACGGACAACCGACGCAATAAAGGAGTTGAGATTCGAGGTGCTGGCTCCAAGCGATTTTCACATGTTTGGACCCTTAACGGAAGCACTATAGGGAAGAAGATTTGAATGTGATGAAGAAGTCATTGTTGCGGTGCAAAATTGGTTAAAGATTCAACCGAAAAACATATTTTCTGATGAAATAAAAAAAACGTCGTAAAACGTCGGGAAAACTGCATTGAAGTCCAGGGAGGTTACGTAGAAAAATAACGCACGTTTCAGTTTTCTATCATCAGAATAAGTACAGCTTTTCACAAATGTGCCTTTACTTTTTAAATTCCCGTCGTATACCTGTACGTAGATGATTTTGTAAATAAGCTTTACCTATAATGCACTTTTAAAGATATAACAAGGGATGACTTTTCTGATAGTGCATACGCGTGAATAGTGAGTTTCGGCATTAACATATATTTATAAATAACTGTTTAACCATGGGTAACGCCACGGTCCAAGCTAGTAACATATGTAATTATACTAACCTCCTAAGACATTCCCCCCCCCCCCCCACTGGTAAAAGAAAAAATCGCACACTGGTGTGAAGTGAAGTAGAAATTAGAAAATAAATGAAAAAGTTTAGTTTAGAAGAATTACACACTGGCAAACAGCGGACAGAGCAGCAGTGCCAACTGCCGGCGCTTGCAAGTCAGCACGTCGGGAGAAGCCATCGCCCTCCCCACATAAGCGGAAGCTGTCGATTCAGCCGTCAGGGCATCGCCCGACCGGCTCACGTGTTTCTCAATTGTCACATGTGATCAAAGGCCCTCGCCTACATTCCAAGAACCAATGACCGACGTTAAGAAGATTCTTCGAGAAGTTTTTCAGCGTGACAGAAGAGGCAATGACCGTGAAGTCGTTCACCTCCAGTGAACTGAAGTGAATAAATACGCGAGACGCAGTGGGCCCAGGAGGAGCAGTTTCCAGTTCAGTTTCGGAGCTGAAGACCGTCATGCAGGAAGAGACTACATCGTACACAGAAGCACCAAGTCCGCCGCTGTAATGGAATAGCAAGCAGCAGCCTCGCCGCCAGAAGACAGAAGTCAAGAGGTATTTGAAGTCTGATTTTTACGCACCCGGGTGACTCGTGAGGACGGGAAGGAGACGGCCTCACATCAGCAGTCACCTGTGAGCTGGGATGAAGATCGGACAGCCGAAGACTGGCAAGCTGGAGTCCGTTGTTCGAGTCCGGGACACTGGCCTTCCCCCGCCGCGCCGCACCGCTGGCCGACGCACAGCACTGACACACGCGGCCGCTTAGAGAAGAGAAACACTGGGACGCCACATCCAAGGTATCACCATCCAATGCACGACTTCGTTCTCAATAATTAAACGGGCCACCGCACGAGGCGCGTCTGCAGTCAACTGGGCGAGACGGCGACACGAGATACACACCGCCAGACGTAATCAGACGCCGCCGCTGCCACAGCAGAGGCTTCGCAAAAGACACAGCTGCCGCTCTCCCAGCCAGAACAATCGAGTAAGGAAACAGTTGTACAAAACTTTCAATAAAAGTTATCTTATGTAAAAATGCTGTTTCATTCTACCTCATACCCGAGCCAAGGAAGAACCCACCCTACCCACATGTTGTTAAGAAAGAAACAGTAATTTATTTAGTGTTTTTTCACCCTGTAATATGCTTTAGAATCAAATGCCCTTTGCAGTAATGCTCATCCTGACAATTGACTAGCATCAAAAGAGAAAAACCAGTTACACCTCCAACACTCTTTAAAGCTTCTCCATTACCAATCTACTGTTATTTACGTTTATCTGCCCCATGTTAAGACTGGTCATCGTGTGAAGTGTGTGTGATTATGTGATTCTGGCCAGGTTTTCCTACAGTCATGCGCTATCCTCCCATTTGTTAAGACAGATTGATTGCAGAATTCTTCCAGGTCAAACTTTTCGTTTCTTATTTCGAAAAAAAGTCAGTGGGGAGATTCATTGTCTTGTGCTGTATCCTGTCCACAGCCTCAATTACTGAAAAGGTGACGTCTCTCCCGTACTCGTGGCCGACACACACCACATGCCCCAGAGCTGTGGTGAGGACGGCCGGCTCCTTCAGGCGCGCTACCTACATTGCGTGTTCCAAGTTTGGGTATACCCTAACAGGGTCCATCCCCAAACTTCTTTGAGGAGGTGAGTCTGTTAACCCACTCGTGCTGCTTACGTTCTGTTTGAATTATGTCATTATTCTTCACCACTGATCGATTCCCTACCTCTTGGGCGTTCCCAGTCTTCAGACTGTCTCTGGCATGGAGTAAAGGGAGCTTCTCGCTGACCGCAGGGGCCAGTTTTTTTGTTTGCATAATCCAACAAATAAATCAAGTTACGAAGTTGGGAATGTTGGTGCGTTGATTCATGTATTTGTGTCTGTTTTGCGTGAGTTACGATTAGTTCAGTGAATGACTGTGCGTTCAGGAGTCGTAGTTTCCCACACCCAAATATTCATTTCTGTTGCATAGGTTGTCTAGACTGCCAGAATGACAAGTAATGAGTTCCCTGATATGGCTGCAAAGTAAGCAGTGAAGGACAACTCCGCTCAGCGGAGAATGTTAACATTCGTCCGTTGATCGTTTTGTGGAGTGATATAGGTAGGTCTCTTCTCAAGAGGTAAACAATACACATGATGTAGATAATACACAGGAACAAATCTCTTTTTTTTAATAACAGTCCTATGTTCTAATCATTTCACTATTAACTTCTACTTATATACAACTATACTCACCCACACGCACAAAGACACACACACACACACACACACACACACACACACACACACACACACAAGATAGAGAGAGAGAGAAGAGAGGGGGGCCCCACCATACCACTCACACCACTTCAGACGCAACCAACAGACACACATTCATTATTGCTCTCCATCAGGCTCAATTCGACAGCTCGCTGGGGCATCCGATTGCGCTGAAACCATCAAAAGCGAGAAGCAGTGGTAGAAATGGTCTTGATATGAAGGACATAGGAAACAGGTGACATGTTTTGTTGAACACAAAACTATTGAACAATTGCTAGTTTCTGCTTTAACTTGTTGGTTCTAGGTGACGATTGACATGATTTTCAAAGCTACTCCGCTATGTACCTAAAAATGGTGCTACGTTTGTAGATACACAGATAAGCCGAAACATTATCAACACATGATTAATAGCGTGTTGGTCCACTAATGGAACGCAACACAGCGCGAGTCGAGAAGTCCTTAGTAGGTTTCCGGAAGTATGTGGCCCAATATGTCTACGCACAAGTCACACAATCACGTAAAATTACGATGCGGTGATTTCTACGTGCAGTGCTGACCACCGATAGCGCCCCAGAAGTGTTACATGAGACCCACATCAGGGGAATTTGGTGGAGAAGACGTGGGCGTGAGCTCACTATCGTGTTCGTCAACCCACTGCAACACGATTCTGGCTTTGTGACACTGACAATCATCCTTGTAGAGGATGCCATCGCCGTCGGGGAAGACATTAAATATGCAAGTGGCTCACAATAATGGTTCGTTGTCCTGGGCGCCGTTCTCTTGCATGATGGTGTATTTGGACACAACCGTCTAACCGGTATCACAACAAACGTAAGTCATCCTACCAGGCGACCCGATTCCACTGATCCACTTTCCACTCTCGATGGTCCTGTACCTACTGCAGTCGTAACTGACAATGTTTGTTTCAACACGGGAACACCTGTGGAGTACTGTACACAAAACGTTGAGCTGCGAAACACTTGTGCCTGTACCACCATTATCAGATCTACCACAGATCGCCTTATATCCTGCTTTATAGAGTGGACAAGCCTCCTACCTCCACGTTCTGTGGTGGGGCGTGGGCGTAGATTGCACACTGGTTATTCGATCGTCTTTCAATCACCTTCCACAGATGCTCACAAGAGTAGCTCGTGAAAAGCCGACCAGGATCGCCGTTTCATAGACGCTTGCTCCCAGACACTGCCTCATAATATTCTACACTTTGTCGATGTCACTTACGTCTGTGGATTTCCTCCTTTGCGGCCCATATCGTAAGTAGAATGATTCCTCATTCGTTTCCGCTCTGCTTACATATTTTCCTTACAGCATCAAGTGCTCGTTACGCCTCCAGGGGCATTCAGTCTAGCGGCGGTCTGTTGTGTAATGTTTTGATGCATCATCGTGAGTGCCCCTTCTCTTAAGTTTCCAACAAATGGTCATTATTATTATTATTATTATTACACATATCCCATTACCTAGTACCTGCAAACAGGTTGTTGTAATACTATATTTCTAAAATATAACGGTATTGGATAATGCGGTGTTATCTTCATTTCATTACAATAAATGCCTGTATTTCATATACTGCTTGACAACTGCTTAAGAATAAATGACACTCGCTAAGGAACAATTGCCAATTGCTATGGAAGACTTGAGCAATGGTAGTAAAAGGGAATGTAGAGGGCGCGATACGTTAACCGCAGCGAAGACTGCGCCGAATGATTTGTATGCATTCGACATTTCATATAGCACTGTGTTTGACGAAGGTTGCGGAACCGATTAGTGCGACCTGTTAGTGTGACATCCGGTGTGGTTCGGCAACATGTCTGGAAGGCATCATTTAAGTGTTTACGATCGTGGACGAGCAGTTGGACAGCTCGAAGCCAGTCATTACTGTGGCCACAGTAATTGGTTGTGTCCAGAACTTCATCTCGCGATTAAAAAAGGCCGACGAAGGTAAATGCTATGCGAAAGCATGCCGGTCGTTGTAGACGGACCGCCACACCACAAGGGTATCGATACGCAACCGACATCTCACAGCTAGGCAGATCGCTGCAGACTTTGCAACCCCTACTGCTACACGGGCCAGAACCATTTGCGGCTACTAAATCACTGCGATCTGTGTGATCAGAAGCCTGTTAAATGCGTGCTATCTCAACCATGCCATCGTCTAGAAAGAGTTCGTTGGTGTAGGGAGTAGGGTTGGGGTCAGTAGCAGTGGTCCAGAGTGATGCTCTCCGACGAATCCCGCTTCACTGTGGCAAGTGATACTGGCTACCAGTTAGTGTGGAGAGAGAAGTTAACACTTTACATCGTACGTTCATGAATGCCATCGGGGCGGGCTTGGAGTTATATGGTGGGCAGCCATTATGCGCAATTGCCGAACACAGCTGCAAATATTTCTCCGAGGTACGGTTACAGCACAACGATATTGCAGGCAGATTATTCTGGATCATGTCTGTCTGTTTAGTGATGTAGTAGATCCAAAATTTCTGTTTAAGGACGATGGCGCCAGCCCACACAGGAGCGCTGAGGTGTCTGATACACTGAAAGTGAAGATACTGAACGTATGGAATTGCCTACGTATTTCCCAAACCTAAACCATGTAGGACGTGCCGGAGATGCTCTTGTCAGACATGTTTCTCAACGAACACCGCCTCCTCCAACCGTACAAGAACTAGAAACTACCTTGAGAGAGGAGTCGGACTATATCCCCAAAGGACTTCTCAACAGTTTGGTTGCCAGCATGAATAATAGCTGAAGAATGTGCATTAGGCCCGGGGAGGGCGTATTCCTTACCGAGAGTCGTATGTCTACCTTTATGTTCGTAGCCTGACCTGTGTCAAACATGAACGTTAATTATGTCTGTTATCATGCTTCCCGTGTGGTGAAATCTGTACCATTTTTCATTATAAATATATCACGCAGCTTCTTTAACGTGTGTACTGTGTTTCATGTCGTCCATCATTGCCTGTGGTTATTCCTGTCCAACAATATCTCTGTTCCTTAGCAGTTGTCAAGTAGTGTAAGTGTACAGTGAAATGACGCCATGGTAAAACGCAGGACCCATATTCAGGAGGTCCGACTATCCAGGTTTATGTTTTTAGTGACTTCCCTAAATCGCTTAAGGCTATGCTGGAATGATTCTTCTGAAAGGGCACGGCTAATTCCCTTCCCCAGTCCTCCAATAAACGACCTAGTGTTCTGCTTCTAATAACCTCGTCGACAATGTGACGTTAAAACATACTCTTCCTTCCATTTTTGGTTGTTAATAGATGTGACTTCTATGTTGAGGAATATATATATATATATATATATATATATATATATATATATATATATATATATATATAGAGAGAGAGAGAGAGAGAGAGAGAGAGAGAGTCTTCTACACAGAAGCCATGATGCCGGTACTATTACGGAGAGTCAAATCGTAACAGCAATCGGATCCAATCCAACTCTAGCGATTCTAAGTTCCCAGTCGACGATCATGCCATCTGTGCCCCTTCACTACGTAGCAGTGGTGACATCCTGCATCTACTGCACACGCTTCTTTTGGTAATCAAACAGACAGCCAGAAATAATTTTATACCCAAAAAACTGAAAAATAAAGACAGCCCCATTCTATACTGAAGACAGTCCCATCCTAAGCTGATGAAAGTAGGTGTCACCATTGTTGTATTGTTGTTATTAGAGGAATGCGTCTAGATGGCATGCCATACTCCTTCATAAGATGGGCGGAAATAAAAGAGGAGAGCAGCATTTAAAGTGGTTGTGGAAACAGTGTTATTTCAAGTGACAACAGAAAGATTGTGACAGGAATTTGCAGTCGCTCGATAGGTAACTTGTGCAGGTGCCACTATTACATACATACTTTGGATCGGCCTTGGGTATTCACTTAAAGAGTTCACTTGTAGAATTTGTTACAGGTTACAGACAGCTCATCAGCAAAGGTAGTCAGCTTAGCGGCACTCACTGCATTGTCATTGCAACTCTGCTGGACGTCACTGTTTTTCATAGCGAGAGGCATTCGGCCAGTGGGTAGGAATACCGTCTAGTTGAGGTAAACAGCGTCGCCTCAACTCTAGTTCCACGACCCCTTAATCCCTAGCCTTAGCGGACTACGACACACCCGCACGTTCCACTGTACATTATTTACCACTAGCTGTACATCGGTCCTTGACACACCAACATAGTCTTTCGACATTTATTCATGGCCAACACAGCTGCGCTACCCTCTTAGAATCAGACACCAGACACAACTTAAATGCTGTTCACTAGCTCTGCTGTCAGAGAGAAACCATGGATATGCTGGACAGCTGAAGACATAATCTGCTCGGCTGGAGCGGAGATATTCATCTCCGTGTGCCACATACTCCTGATATAGCGAATTTATCAAGACTTCATTACACTCGTGTTCTACAATGCTGCCGGCCGCGGTGGCCAAGCGGTTCTAGGAGCTTCAGTCCGGAACCACGTGGCCGCTACGGTCGCAGGTTCGAATCCTGCCTCGGGCATGGATGTGTGTGATGTCCTTAGGTTAGTTAGGTTTAAGTAGGTCTATGTTCTAGGGGACTGATGACCTCAGATGTTAAGTCCCATAGTGCTCAGAGCCATTTGAACCATTTCTACAATGCTCATTTCAGTCTTCAGTTACCCTCAGTCGGCGAGTAAAGACAGTCTCATATTGATTGTGCCAGCGAACGATAATTTTCAGGTAGAGACTATGTGTCTCAGTTGTAATAACATGAACCGTAATTTTTAACTTATAACTTGAAAGTGAAGCTGAATGTTATTAAAACTACACCATACAAAATAAAGAGTAGTTTCCTGTACGTAAATATATACCGAAAATAAAAGTTTTTGTAAGAGAATATGTATTGTTATTCACTACCCTGCGAAAAATCCTAAAAAGTATCCCATGTATAATGATCTAAATGTATGTCTTTTGGATGGGGTAAATGGGTAGTTGGTGACTCTGAAAAAAGTTGAAAGTAGGTAATTGAAAGGGTAGCGACCCCCGTTTCCTACCTACATGAAAAGCAGTTGAAACTGGGTAGCTAAAAGTGCAGCGACCACTGTTTCTTACTTGTATGAATAGAAGTAGGCCACTTGTCTAAGGGGGCTCCCCTGGATGACCTTGATCAACTTCCAATGGTTCCCTAGGGGAAAGAGAGTGAGGGGAGACCTTGATTATAGCTCACCCAAGTGCGTAACCTCAGACTGGATGTCCTTATCAGTGACCTTGTAATAAGATCGCTGTCTTGGCTTGAACACTTCTTGCTATAATACTACTAGTCAGTTACAGTGTTAGCGTATGACCAGAAGTGATGCGTCGCCCGATGTTTACGTGTCCCAGAACATACAGTACTTACCTATTTTCTTTCTGTTCCCCTGATGGGTGTAGAACAAGAAGAAGCAAGGATGTCTTTCTTTCAGTGTCTGCCAGTTAAGAGTTTTGAATACTTCAGTTAGACTCTCTCCCGCCAGTCGATCAAGCCTGTCGTACTCGTAATTCGCGTCGCAGCTCTTTGTATATTTGTATTTGGTCGATGTCGCCTCTTATTCTGATCTGGTATGGTCCCTTACACCTGAGTTGAGTAAAATTAAATTGTAGACTGTTGTGTGAATAATCGTACAATGTTGGCTCTCATGGCCGGCATTTATTTCAGTTAAGACTTCCGGGATGAGAAGCCGTAGTCAATATTTAATACTGTTTACTGATGTTTCGTATCCAACTGAGGGATATATCTTTGAAGGCAGAACGACAGATATACACTCCTGGAAATTGAAATAAGAACACCGTGAATTCATTGTCCCAGGAAGGGGAAACTTTATTGACACATTCCTGGGGTCAGATACATCACATGATCACACTGACAGAACCACAGGCACATAGACACAGGCAACAGAGCATGCACAATGTCGGCACTAGTACAGTGTATATCCACCTTTCGCAGCAATGCAGGCTGCTATTCTCCCATGGAGACGATCGTAGAGATGCTGGATGTAGTCCTGTGGAACGGCTTGCCATGCCATTTCCACCTGGCGCCTCAGTTGGACCAGCGTTCGTGCTGGACGTGCAGACCGCGTGAGACGACGCTTCATCCAGTCCAAACATGCTCAATGGGGGACAGATCCGGAGATCTTGCTGGCCAGGGTAGTTGACTTACACCTTCTAGAGCACGTTGGGTGGCACGGGATACATGCGGACGTGCATTGTCCTGTTGGAACAGCAAGTTCCCTTGCCGGTCTAGGAATGGTAGAACGATGGGTTCGATGACGGTTTGGATGTACCGTGCACTATTCAGTGTCCCCTCGACGATCACCAGTGGTGTACGGCCAGTGTAGGAGATCGCTCCCCACACCATGATGCCGGGTGTTGGCCCTGTGTGCCTCGGTCGTATGCAGTCCTGATTGTGGCTACACCTGCACGGCGCCAAACACGCATACGACCTTCATTGGCACCAAGGCAGAAGCGACTCTCATCGCTGAAGACGACACGTCTCCATTCGTCCCTCCATTCACGCCTGTCGCGACACCACTGGAGGCGGGCTGCACGATGTTGGGGCGTGAGCGGAAGACGGCCTAACGGTGTGCGGGACCGTAGCCCAGCTTCATGGAGACGGTTGCGAATGGTCCTCGCCGATACCCCAGGAGCAACAGTGTCCCTAATTTGCTGGGAAGTGGCGGTGCGGTCCCCTACGGCACTGCGTAGGATCCTACGGTCTTGGCGTGCATCCGTGCGTCGCTGCGGTCCGATCCCAGGTCGACGGGCACGTGCACCTTCCGCCGACCACTGGCGACAACATCGATGTACTGTGGAGACCTCACGCCCCACGTGTTGAGCAATTCGGCGGTACGTCCACCCGGCCTCCCGCATGCCCACTATACGCCCTCGCTCAAAGTCCGTCAACTGCACATACGGTTCACGTCCACGCTGTCGCGGCATGCTACCAGTGTTAAAGACTGCGATGGAGCTCCGTATGCCACGGCAAACTGGCTGACACTGACGGCGGCGGTGCACAAATGCTGCGCAGCTATCGCCATTCGACGGCCAACACCGCGGTTCCTGGTGTGTCCGCTGTGCCGTGCGTGTGATCATTGCTTGTACAGCCCTCTCGCAGTGTCCGGAGCAAGTATGGTGGGTCTGACACACCGGTGTCAATGTGTTCTTTTTTCCATTTCCAGGAGTGTATTAAGGGCCCTAGAATTTATAGGCCGCTTAGAGGCTACCACTGTTCGTCATGTGATGTTTACCTCATCCTCGTGCCATCGTTATTGATTTAAAATAATCGATCATCACTCCCAAACAACCAATTTACGATGGAGGAGAAGAGCAGAGGGCAACTTAATTTTCTGGATGTATCAGTAATCAAACTGATCGAGAAGTGCTTAGCTGATAAGGTGAACTACGAAGTTACACACGCTGATCGGCACCTCCTCTATAAGGAATCGAGTCATCACCCAAGACAAGAAGCAGGTGTCATTTTAACTTTGGTGGAGTAGGTTAATTAGTTTTGCGATCTGGTTTATTTACAATAGAGGTTGAATATTTACGGCCGGCTTCCAAGAAAAATGATAAGTCCAACCAGTGAGAGTATGAATGGTGCACTCCTGCCAAGAGAAAAGAAATTCAGTTCCAACGAGTAACAACGGCTAGGAAGTGGGAAAGTTTTGGTGTCTTTTACTTGCAAAATTACAGATCACATCCGGAAAGCGTTGGCCAAGTATGGGATTGAAACGATCTTTAGACCTACGAAGATAGTAAAAGAATGTTTAACAATCTGTTCTGCTGTTAATTTTCAGTATAAACTTCCAAAGACCATTAGACTTGTCTTCACTACTTTTTCTGTTCTTTTGTTCGCTTTTGGTACATTTCGATATCGCTTCCTATTTCGAGGAAATCGGAGGCTTGTGATTCATAACGCGATAGCTCGACGGTGAGAAAATTCCACCACAAAAGTATGTTCAGTCGAAGGAAGGTACAAAGGAAGCATTCGTGTCTAAATGCTCGCAGGGACACGGGTATCTTAGTCGCCGCGCGCAAGAGCGTGAAGGCGTCTTAGGAATGACAGCCGTCGCCACGGTCGGTAATCAGATTACTGTGAGTTCGAGTGCCCGCCCAGAGGAGGAGCCTTCAGCTTGAGGCTGCCGCACACGTTTACACGCTCACTAGCCAACAGTTTGGCGCAGAGCCACCCGCCGTAATCGCATGTAAATGGAGTTGAATTGCTGATGAAAGGCTGTGGGACATGCGTCGTCGTGGGGTTGTGGGGTGGTGGAGGGGGCTGAAGGGGGGGGGGGCAGCCGGCTCGATATGGCGTGCCGGGCCCTGGAGATCGACTGGAGTGGAGTGGACGCTCGCTGGCCGCGTATCGCATTGGCCGCGCCGGATTATTAAGGGGGCGGTCTGCCGGGCGCAGAGATGGAAAACTCCTCGCTCATAAGGCAGGCAGCGCCCGCGGTAATACGCAGGGGCTCGCCGGGCTATTAACAAGAAGCAAAAGCAATTTATGTGCTGCTGGAGGACGAGGGGGCGGGGGGGGGGGAGGCGGAGGGCCCGCTGGGCTCAGCACCCCACCCCCCCTCCCTCTCCCCCTGCTTCATCTTTTACGTCTCCCTTTTTTTTGGTTTTCCTTTGTTGCCTTTTTTCCCCACGTTTCGTGGCTTCTTTGAAATATGGAGGAGCTGCGAGGATGGCTGGGACGAGCGGGACCGTAGACAAGTCGGTGGGAGGCGGGGGAGTTTCAGGTGGGGGCTATCTGTCAGAAAACAGCCCCAGAGCTTTGACTTACTCGCGCCCGGCCATCCCCTCCCCCCCTCCCTGCTCCCCCACCCGTCCGTCTTCTTCCCTTCCTCGGCTCTCGCGACGCTTTAAATAACGGGGAATACTTACGACAAAAATAAGCAGTTATTTTCTTTTCGGCTGCCATTATACGCCACTCTGATTGCAGCGGGGTAGACCCACGCAGGCTAGGGGAAAAAGCCAGCCGCTTGCAACTGCATTTGTGCTCGCAGAGGCGGAGAGGAGTAAAAAGCCACGAATGTCATTACCAATTAAACGAATCATTCTGGGGAAAGAGTTCCTTTGTTTGTTTTGCTTTTGGGGAAGGAGAGAGACAGAGAGAGAGAGAGAGACAGAGATCTGGGTGATTATGCACTCGGCTGTGTAGATGCCTAGCGGAGATAATCGGCTGGATCTGCTTCATCATAAGGGCGGCAGCTGAATATCAATGAGCCAATTACTAAACACGTCCGCCGGACGGCGACTCCCACGGCCGACTGTCGGGTAGGCCCGTCACGTGCGGAGCAGCGCCGCGGCCGCTTCCAATCATACCTGTTCTCCAATCCCACTGCTAACACTCTACTGTACGTCAAGGCGCGTTTCCCGGTAAGAGATCTTCAACAAACTAAAAACTTCCTCAAAATAATCACTATACTGCCGCAGTCCATCTTTCAGCACTACTGTAAGACTCTTCCAACTTGCCACTTTGCTCTTTTTAACCAATTGAGAAACTATTGTGCAACATGTAATTCACCTATCTCTCGACGCAAATGTGTTTCACATTTACAGATAAACTTCTTTCTCAGATGTTCAAACGGCTCTGAGCACTATGGGACTAAACATCTGAGGTCATCAGTCCCCTAGAACTTAGAACTACTTAAAACTAACCAACCTAAGGATATCACACACATCCATGCCCGAGGCAGGATTCGAATCTGCGACCGTAGCGGTCGCGCCGTTTCAGACTAAAGCGCCTAGAACCGCTCGGCCACACCGGCCGGCTTTCTCAGATGTCGCATCAGAAACATTCACATTTACATTTGTCAATAACTAGGGCGAGCAACATTTGCTCGTGGTTTTAAGGGAAATGACCAACATCTGATCATGATTTTAAGGAAGATTTCAGGGAGATTTGATAACAATAAATTTCAGCTTCACAGCTACGTCTTATTGTCTTGGAATCGATGACAATGTAGAGATAAACGTAAAAATATTCGCATATTTTGCTTACTTTTATTCCATTATGTAATACGGTACCAAATTTTGGGTAACTCCACAAACCAAAAGAAAGATTTTAGAGTACAAAAGCCTATGATGAGACTCTTTCGTGGCGTAAATTCAGAAATGAATATTACACTCAAGCGTTCTAAATACGTTTGTTATATGGTATTATGTTTTCTGAAATCTTCGACACCTACGAGAATCCCATAACGTTTGGGTCTATTGAATGAAAAATTAATCTCGACAGATCTAATCAAAATAGTCCATTCGTTCTTCGCATATAACACACAAATATAATAAAAATGAAATTTCTTAAATTTGCACACGTGTATTTTGTATATCTTATTTATAGACGCTGCTGAACTCTGCAATTGTTAGTATTACTGTGCAAATTAAAAAAACTCTTTTCAGTTATAATGAAAACTGATTTCAATCATAGGCTTTCAATTAATCAGTGCGAAGCTGCTGATACTGTTTTTTTTATCAGTCTATTTATTGTTCATAAGAGAAAAAAAACATTGCTAACTGTTGTTGTGTTTCGTGAGTCAATTGATAAATAAATAAAGTAGCTAGCGTGTTAAAACATGAACGTTCCTTTAATCCTCTTTTGCGAGTCCTTGTTACTTCCGTGTGTTATTTCAACGACAGCTGCGGACTAGTACGAGGCAAGCGCAGCAGTGACCGATCTCTCTAGATGCACAGACCCTGTCACCGTTTCCATACTTCTCACATTCATTTGAGCACAACCGTCTTCTTTCCTTAAAGCACAGAGTATATGTCGACAATTGTATCGATCACTATACGAAAACTTTCGAATCTGATGGTCATGAGGATTGAACTATCGATAGTTCTTCGTGGGATTAATATCTACAATTGTGATCACTGACGAAATACACGGGAAAAACAGGCCGTCAATAAGAGAGCCGGGAGCATTAAAAAAATATTGGTATAATACGGGAGATCCCGGAAAATACGGGAGAGGTGGTCACCCTGCCAATAATACAACTTTATGTTTACTGAGAGATATAGTGCAATGGTTAAAATACTAGTGAATCGTTGTGTCCAAATCCCTACCTGACCATCGGAAATTTACACTTCTGCCGTACCCAAAAGCTTTACTGAAAGCCATTTAGTAAAACAGAAGTAATATCCAGCGCTGCCCAAGGAAGTGCTATAGGCCCTCTATTGTTCCTGATCTATATTGACGACGTGGGAGACAATCTGAGTTGCCGTCTTACATTGTTTGCAGATGATGCTGTCACTTACCGTCTTGTGAAGTCATCAGATGACCAAAACGAATTGCAAAATGATTTAGATAAGATATTTGTAAGGTGCGAAAACTGGCAATTAACCCTGAATAAACAAAAGTGTGAAGTTATTCACATGAGTACCAAAAGAAATCAGCTAAATTTCGATTACACGATAAGTCAACAAATCTGAAGACTGTAAATTCAACTAAATACTTAGGGATTACAATTACAAATAACCTAAATTGGAACGATCACATAGATAACATTGTGGGTAGAGCAAATCAAAGACTGCGATTCACTGGCAGAACACTTAGAAGGTGCAACAGGTCTACTGAAGACACTGCATATACTACGCTTGTCGGCCCTACTCTGGAGTACTGCTGTGCGGTGTGGGATCCGCATCAGGTAGGACTGACGGATGACATCGGAAAAGTACAAAGAAGGGCAGTTCGTTTTGTTCAAAAATGGTTCAAATGGCTCTGAGCACTATGGGACTCAACTTCTAAGGTCATTAGTCCCCTAGAACTTAGAACTAGTTAAACCTAACTAACCTAAGGACTAACAAGGACCGTAGCGGTCTCGCGGCTCCAGACTGCAGCGCCTAGAACCGCATGGCCACTTCGGCCGGCAGTTCGCTTTGTATTATCGCGAAATAGGCGAGATAGTGTCACAGACATGATACGTGAATTGGAGTGGCAATCATTAAAACAAAGGCGTTTTCAGTTGGGACGGGATCTTCTCATGAATTTTCAGTCATTAGTTTTGTCCTCCGGTTGCGGAAACGTTCTGTTGGCACCCATCTACATAGGGAGAAATGATCATCACGATAAAATAAGAGGAATCAGCGCTCGCACAACAAAATTTAAGTGCTCTTTTTTCCCGCGTGCCGTTAGAGAGTGGAATGGTAGACAGACTGCTTGAAAGTGGTTCACTGAAGCCTCTGCCAGGCACTTTATTGTAAACAGCAGAGTAATAACGTAGATGTAGATGAGAATAAAGCTAGTCATTCGTTAAATGAGTCCACGATCATTATGAATGTTTGAAAATAATACTGTGTAGATTCAAAGTAGTTTCGTTTTTTACTACATGCTTTGTGAAGAAAATTTCTGTATGAATTGCAATAAAAATTGTGCATAGGTTTAACTTGAACTGGCACCGACGATGACTGTAGCTGAAACATGTAATAATAAACAAAAGTGCAGAAAGCGCTTATGCGATATTATTTGCAAAAAAGTGCCACTGGAAAACACTGTGCGAAGATCAGCGTCGTTTCTTAAACCACGCTGTCTTTTTCCTGCCTTTTCATTGAGCAGACATGTCAGTCTCTATAAAGGCTTCGTGTTGACTGGTTGATAATCTTTGTTGTTTATGAATAAATGTGCTGAGAGGGACTTAATCAACCTTCATGTTTTTTCTTTTTACTTATTATTAGACACAAAGGAAATGAGACTGGTCGGATTGCTAATAATCCGTTTGTCGTAGCGTGTTAGTGCGCAACTATTTTTCGACCTTGAACTACGTCCTTGATCAGTGAAAAGTTTTAAAGTGTCGATCAGCTCAGCAGCGGCTCATGAGGAGCATACTACAGGCGTATTGTCGTGCACTTGCCGGAAACGTCGCGTGAGAGGTGGGACACAAACGAAACCGTTGCATCTGTGTTCTTAGCAAATACATATTTAGTTGACGGCAGTCGTTTTGGACTATGAGTCATTACAATCCACATACTTCAGCACTAGTCCATTTCACTAGCGAAAAGTTTCTGCAGGTGGTTATCCTTGAGGCTGGGTAGGAGTTCCATTGGTTGTAACTCCAGGGGCAGTGCAATAACACATCTGGAGACATACCATCAGACATTCGAAAAAAATTCCGCCATACAATCCCGAAGATAGAAAGGGCACATAAGAACGAGAAATATTGTTCAATAAGCTTCATAACTCATGCATCCACATTGCTAACAAGAATATTTTACAGAAGAATGGAACAGAATAGTAAAGGTCTGTTAGATGACGGTCGGTTTGACTTTAGGAAAAGTTAAGGCGCCAGAGAGGCATTTTGACGTTTCACACATCCATAGGGTTTGTCTGCCAAGAAAAAAACATTCGACAATGTAAAACGGTGCAAGATGTTCGAAATTCTCAAAAAAAATGAGTAAACTGTAAGGAAAGACGGGTAATAGACAATAAGTTTAAGAGCCAAGAACAAATAGTAAGAATCGAAGACCAAGAATTGCAACAGTCTTAATCCCCTACTGTTCTACTGTTCAATATGTACATCGAACAATCATTGAGGGAAATAAAAGAAAGGTTCAAGACTGGAATGAAAAATTAGGTAGAAAGGTCAGCTTTACAACTTCAAAACATATACTGAGAGTAAATCGAAGAAAGACGAATGTAATAAGGAGTAGCAAAAATGAGATTAGCGATTAACTTATCATAAAAGTTTGTGAGTCACGAAATTGTTCTACTTTGGAAGCAAAATAACACATTACTGATGAAGCAAGGGAGAGATAAGATGTAGAATAGTACATGTAAAGGAGTCATTCCTGGCCAAACCTCAGCCTTAATTTGAAGAAGAAGTTTCTGAGAATGTACGTCTTGAGCAGAGCATTGTATGGTAGTGTGTCATGGACTGTGTGGAAACCGGAATAGAATTGAATCGTTTGAGATGTGGTGCTATAAAAGGATGCTGAAAATTAGATGGACTGATAAGACAAAGAATGAAAAAGTTCTCCACAGATCTGCGAAGAAACCATCAGATTGAAAACAAGAGAAAAAGAAGAGACAGAATGATAAGACACGTTTTAAGACAGTAGGAAACCATTTCCATGCGACATGAGGGAACTGTAAAGGGTAAAAACCGCAGGGGAGGACAGGGGAAAAACATGCAACGAATAACTGAAGATATAGAGGAGATGAAGAGGATGGCATATAAAGGAAGTTGTGGAAGGCGGATTGTACTAGTCACAAGGCTGATTAATTAAAAAAAGTAAGCTTTTCGTGAACTGTTTGAATTTGATAAAAGTAATAACACCGTGTGTCCACGGTTCAATCTGGAAACCAGATCGACTCTAGTACGTTATGACACATAGCTATAAAGCAGTGTGATATTTTACGAATAGGTTGCCTGGCATCTATAATGGAAGAGCACACACTGGTGCTCTCCAAACGCACACATGAACCGCACCTGAGGTAAGTGGTTGCTTGCAGCTGGTGTAGTGGGGCGCACGATTGTGGGGCTTATGCTGGTGACAAGAGTGTGGCTTATGGTGCTGTTGTCTTGTTACTATTGGCGCAAGATCCACACATTAAGTTGTCGTGGAAATTCTCCGAAATCTCTTTCTGATGCAGCAGAAAGTAGTTCCATTAAAAAATATGAAAAATAAAATAATTTAAAAAAAAGGCAAACGGCAATATCTTACTTGAGAAGCTGTAAGCGTTGCTAGATATACTCCAAGAAAACTAAAATAAAATAAAAACAAGCGACGCACCACGAAGGAATTATCCGAAGGGGACGGAATCGGTATGTGTGACGTACATGTATGAATGATTACAGTTTCAGAAAAACTGGATAATTTATCCAAGAAAAAAAAACTTCACAAATTAAGCAAGTCAATAACGCTTCAGTCCACCTCAGGCCCTTATGCAAGCAGTTATTTGGCTTGACATTGACTGATAGAGTTGTTGGATGTCCTCCTGAGGGACATCGTGTTAAATTCTGTCCAATTGGCGCGTTAGATCATCGAAATCAGGAGCTGTTTTGGGGGGGGGGGGGGGCTGCCTACAATGCTCCAAACATTCTCAATTAGAGAGAGATCCCGCGATCTTGCTGGGCATCATCTTGCTGGAATGTGATCCCAGGATGGCTTCCCATGAAAGCCTACAAAAAGGGGCATAGAATACTGTCACGTGCTGCTGTGCTGTAAGGGTACCGACGATGACAGCCAAAGAGCGTTCTATCATGAAAAGAAATGGCACCTAAGCACCCTGCTTGTCTGGCAATATGGCAGGCGACAGTCAGGTTGGTATTCGCACCTCTGTCCGGGGCCTCCCTAAATGTCTTTGATGGTCACTGGAGTTCAGTTCCCAGCTAGACTCACCAATACAGACAATTCTAGTCGACTCAATGAGATTCCAGGCCGAAGACGTGTATGGAGACACCACAGACAGCGGTGGGATACGAACCCGACTGTCGTCCGTCATACGGTTCATAGCAGGACCCCTTTGTCTGTGACCCGCGGCACCCTTACACTATGTGATCAGAAGTATCCGGACACCTGGCTGAAAATGACAAGTTCGAGGCACCCTCCATCGGCAATGCTGGAATTCAATATGGTGTTGGCTTACCCCTAGCCTTGATGGCAGCTTCCGCTCTCGCAGGCATACGTTCAATCAGGTGCTGGAAGGTTTCTTGGGGAATGGCAGCCCAATCTTCACGGAGTGCTGCACTGAGGAGAGGTGACACAATTCGAGTATCCCGCTTGATAGTTCAACCCTTGCAGCTCGCTGTTCCCACGTCAACTTGCAGTTTCATCACTGGCGAAATGCGTCATTCACAGACGAGTTCAAAGATCCTCGACATAAGTTGATTGGCGTGTTTCTGTGCGGAGACCCTGTGTGAGCGTTAGCTGCCAAATGTTCTCCATGAAATCGACAGATTTCCACTGTTCTGTGATACTGTCGGAAGATTTCGGTGTTGACAGCCTTACTGATCTTGTTGTTGCCCATGGTTCCATTATCACCAGGCTGTACATGTAACAGATCCTGTTGGATCATGTGATGGCTGCTGGATAGCGTGCTGGCACTGAATCCTTTCTAACGCCAGGGCCCATGTGGCAGGGCTCAGCGGGGATGTTCTGTACACTGAAGTAATGCAATGACCGGTAGGAAATTTCGACCTCATCCCAATCGTGCAGACGTGGGAGATGCTTTACGGACGTGTTCGTGGTCGTGCTGTTCCGCCACAGACTCTCCAAGAACTCTCACGGATTCGCATTTATGAATGGGAACGGACAGTACAGGTTGACCACTGTAGACTTGTACGGTGCTTGCCACGTATGTCAGTGATAAACGCTCACGGAGGGCATAAAAATTACTGAAGCTCTCAGAATCCATTGGAAAGCTTCCAGGATGATGGGATGAATGATTGTTCCCACCTTTCAGACATTTCAGTTCCTTTTAAGTAAATGAAAAGCTTCCACGATAACGGAATGAATAATTGTTTCTACCTTTCGGACATTTCAGTGTTTTTTTTTTTTTTTTTTTTTTTTTGTAAATGATCGAGGATGTAATGATGTTTTTTTGGGTACTTACAGTGTGGAAGATAAGGATAAAATTTGCTAAAACACCCAGTTCTCAGTTATTGGAGCATGGGAGACGCCCAGAGTCATGTTTCCCTAATTCTTTTGAGAAGTGTATCAGGGAGTCGCCAGTTGATTTCAAACCGACGCTATTTCTTTCTTCCGGCACTTGATAATTTTGCCTATAACAGAGCTGTGTGTCTATGTATGTATGTATGTGTCTGTGTGTGTGTGTGTTTCTGTGTGTGTGTGTGTGTGTGTACATGTGTGCATGTGTGTGTGTGTGTGTGTGTGTGTGTGTGTGTATGTCAAGTTGCGGTGTGATATTAGAAGACGCACCGGCGGAAATCCCGAAATCACTGCTGAAGGCAGCACGAAAATAAAAGAAGCGAAGCTATTCCAGCAGTGAAATAAACAGCTTTCATTTAGTAGCAAAAAAATCTGATTTATACCAGACGAAAATAATTTCCTATACTGTGCCAAGGAAAAGACCGGCCGGCCGGTGTGGCCGTGCGGTTCTAGGCACTTCAGTCTGGAACCGCATGGTCGCTACGGTTGCAGGTTCGAATCCTGCCTCGGGCATGGATGTGTGTGATGTCCTTAGGTTAGTTAGGTTTAAGTAGTTCTAAGTTCTAGGGGACTGATGACCTCAGATGTTAAGTCCCATAGTGCTCAAAGGAAAAGACCCGCCAGGTTAGCCGAGCGCGCTAACGCGCTGCTTCCTGAACTCGGGCAGGCGCGCCGGCCCCGGATCGAATCCGCCGGGCGGATTAACGACGAGGGCCGTTGTGCCGCCCAGCCTGGATGTGGTTTTTAGGCGGTTTTCCACATCCCTCTAGGTGAATACCGGGCTGGTCCCCACGTCCCGCCTCAGTTCCATGGCTCGCAGACATCTGAACACTTTCGCACTATTCCATGGATTACACTAGTCGCAGACAGTTGGGGTGTACTAATTCCATCCTGGGGGGAGGGAGGGGGGGGGGGGTTACGGGGTGGCGGGAGGAAGGGCATCCGGCCACCCCTTCAACTAACTTTGCCACACCCGATTAACCATGCCGACCCTGCGTCTCCGCGGGAAAAACCGGTACAAACAAACGAAAGAAAGAAAGAAAGAACTGCGACAAAGAAAAAGCAGAGAGTGCACAAAGCTGATGAAAATAAAAACTACGGAGAATCGAGAAGTCCACGGTTCGATGCACCGTCGGTGCTTGGGGGCGCCGGCAGCAGTGACAGAGCCCCCGGGCAGCGGCCGCCCGCGCTCGTACCTGCGCCCGTTTCCTCGGCCGCGGACACGTAATAACACGCTGCAGTCGGCAATTAATCCTTGGGCCACGCTCGCCGTCGAAGCGGCGATTATCTCGGCCGATGGCCGGCGCGGCCGACCGGCGGGGCTCACACGGCCGCCTCCGCTCCAACGTGTAATTAGCGCCGTTTCGATCAGGGACGCGCGCTCCAATCCCAGAGCGTCTCGCAAACCTACAATTTCGACGGACGGCACGGCGGTGCCACTCCCGAGGGCCGATCTGCTATCCGGACCCCATTCTTACAGATATCTTCGTCTCTCCATCCCTTTCTTTTTTGTCTCCCATCCCTCCCCTCTGCACCACTGAAATAATTACCCATCCACGTCTATCATTAAATAACATCTCGGATTAATATTCATTCTTCGGGAAAAAGTGTAGCATCCGTTAATTTGGGAGAGGATTGCTTATCCATATTCATGACAAGAGTGAAGCCGAACTGTGGAGCAGCCGGAATGTATTGCCCTGTTTTTATTACTCGCCGGGTTATTCTATTTCATCCCGGCCGGTCCGACCGTGTTTCTTTGTCCCTTGCATCTCGCTCAATCTCTCGGTTAGCCTTCATGTATTATCGACTGTAGCACACGTGTCGCTTTCAAGAATACGAAGTTAGCATACAGAATTAGATCTTTACCTCGCATCGTGTTTAGCATGGTAGAAATTAGTGGTCATAAAATAGCTTTCATTTCTATACTTCCCTTACAAATTCTGTCTGAGCAACAAAAATAAAGTATTGTGGGCCCACTGTATTAGTCTCGTTGTACCAGATTCGGAACATTCCACTGGAAAAAATTTGAGTTAATGCGATGACCCACTGTCTAAATCTCCCAGCCTGTAAATTATCTATATCATTATAAATTAAAAACGTAAAACAGTTGATGTTCCACAGTATTCTTTTATTTACTAGGTTTTTGGTCGTAATTAGACTATGAATACCACCATTTATTATTCTAATCATCCAATTGGTCAGGTGATTACAGGGTTATAAATACAAAATCAAATAGGGGTAATGCAGGAGTAGGTTTAATAATGAATAAAAAAATAGGACTGCGGGTTAGCTACTACAAACAGCATAGTGAACGCATTATTGTGGCCAAGATAGACACAAAGCCCATGCCTACTACAGTAGTACAAGTTTATATGCCAACTAGCTCTGCAGATGATGAAGAAATTGATGAAATGTATGACGAGATAAAAGAAATTATTCAGGTAGTGAAGGGAGACGAAAATTTAATAGTCATGGGTGACTGGAATTCGTCAGTAGGAAAAGGGAGAGAAGGAAACATAGCAGGTGAATATGGATTGGGGGGAAGAAATGAAAGAGGAAGCCGCCTTGTAGAATTTTGCACAGAGCATAACTTAATCATAGCTAACACTTGGTTCAAGAATCATAAAAGAAGGTTGTATACCTGGAAGAATCCTGGAGATACTAATAGGTATCAGATAGATTATATAATGGTAAGACAGAGATTTAGGAACCAGGTTTTAAATTGTAAGACATTTCCAGGGGCAGATGTGGATTCTGACCACAATCTATTGGTTATGAACTGCAGATTGAAACTGAAGAAACTGCAAAACGGTGGGAATTTAAGGAGATGGGACCTGGATAAACTGAAAGAACCAGAGGTTGTAGAGAGTTTCAGGGAGAGCATAAGGGAACAATTGACAGGAATGTGGGAAAGAAATACAGTAGAAGAAGAATGGGTAGCTCTGAGGGATGAAGTAGTGAAGGCAGCAGAGGATCAAGTAGGTAACAAGACGAGGGCTAATAGAAATCCTTGGGTAACAGAAGAAATATTGAATTTAATTGATGAAAGGAGAAAATATAAAAATGCAGTAAATGAAGCAGGCAAAAGGGAATACAAATGTCTCAAAAATGAGATCGACAGAAAGTGCAAAATGGCTAAGCAGGGATGGCTAGAGGACAAATGTAAGGATGTAGAGGCTTGTCTCACTAGGGGTAAGATAGATACTGCCTACAGGAAAATTAAAGAGACCTTTGGAGAGAAGAGAACCACTTGTATGAATATCAAGAGCTCAGATGGCAACCCAGTTCTAAGCAAAGAAGGGAAGGCAGAAAGGTGGAAGGAGTATATAGAGGGTTTATACAAGGGCGATGTACTTGAGGACAGTATTATGGAAATGGAAGAGGATGTAGATGAAGATGAAATGGGAGATAAGATACTGCGTGAAGAGTTTGACAGAGCACTGAAAGACCTGAGTCGAAACAAGGCCCCGGGAGTAGACAACATTCCATTAGAACTACTGATGGCCTTGGGAGAGCCAGTCATGACAAAACTCTACCATCTGGTGAGCAAGATGTATGAGACAGGCGAAATACCCTCAGACTTCAAGAAGAATATAATAATTCCAATACCAAAGAAAGCAGGTGTTGACAGATGTGAAAATTATCGAACTATCAGTTTAATAAGTCACAGCTGCAAAATACTAACGCGAATTCTTTACAGACGAATGGAAAAACTGGTAGAAGCGGACCTCGGGGAAGATCAGTTTGGATTCCGTAGAAATGTTGGAACACGTGAGGCAATACTAACCTTACGACTTATCTTAGAAGAAAGATTAAGAAAAGGCAAACCTACGTTTCTAGCATTTGTAGACTTAGAGAAAGCTTTTGACAACGTTAACTGGAATACTCTCTTTCAAATTCTGAAGGTGGCAGGGGTAAAATACAGGGAGCGAAAGGCTATTTACAATTTGTACAGAAACCAGATGGCAGTTATAAGAGTCGAGGGGCATGAAAGGGAAGCAGTGGTTGGGAAAGGAGTGAGACAGGGTTGTAGCCTCTCCCCGATGTTATTCAATCTGTATATTGAGCAAGCAGTAAAGGAAACAAAAGAAAAATTCGGAGTAGGTATTAAAATTCATGGAGAAGGAGTAAAAACTTTGAGGTTCGCCGATGACATTGTAATTCTGTCAGAGACAGCAAAGGACTTAAAAGAGCAGTTGAACGGAATGGACAGTGTCTTGAAAGGAGGATATAAGATGAACATCAACAAAAGCAAAACGAGGATAATGGAATGTAGTCAAATTAAATCGGGTGATGCTGAGGGGATTAGATTAGGAAATGAGACACTTAAAGTAGTAAAGGAGTTTTGCTATTTAGGGAGTAAAATAACTGATGATGGTCGAAGTAGAGAGGATATAAAATGTAGACTGGCAATGGCAAGGAAATCGTTTCTGAAGAAGAGAAATTTGTTAACATCGAGTATAGATTTAAGTGTCAGGAAGTCATTTCTCAAAGTATTTGTATGGAGTGTAGCCATGTATGGAAGTGAAACATGGACGATAACCAGTTTGGACAAGAAGAGAATAGAAGCTTTCGAAATGTGGTGCTACAGAAGAATGCTGAAGATAAGGTGGGTAGATCACGTAACTAATGAGGAGGTATTGAATAGGATTGGGGAGAAGAGAAGTTTGTGGCACAACTTGACTAGGAGAAGGGATCGGTTGGTAGGACATGTTTTGAGGCATCAAGGGATCACAAATTTAGCATTGGAGGGCAGCGTGGAGGGTAAAAATCGTAGAGGGAGACCAAGAGATCAATACACTAAGCAGATTCAGAAGGATGTAGGTTGCAGTAGGTACTGGGAGATGAAGAAGCTTGCACAGGATAGAGTAGCATGGAGAGCTGCATCAAACCAGTCTCAGGACTGAAGACCACAACAACATCAAAAACAAATATTAACTAAGGTTTTTTTTCAGCCACAGATGTTAGTCTTTTCCCTTCGACTGTTTCTATTGTTTTTACCAGTAAGTGTTAAGTTTCACACTACATGAAAGAAACTTTTATGTGTTTATGAATGTAGTGTAAACTTCCACGAACGCAAAGTTACATCTAAGAGATGGCCCTACGACACTGCTTTAGCAGGACAGAGAAATCAATAAGCAAATTAAAATCAAGTGTCTATAGAATAATTTCCTAACAAGTCTGGTACGTGTTAGACCTACTACTGAAGGCCGCGCGTAGTGGCCGCACGGTTTGAGGCGTCATGTCACGGACTGCGCGGCCCCTCCCGCCGGAGGTTCGAGTCCTCCCTCGGGCATGGGTATGTGAACGTTCGTAGCATAAGTTATTTTAAGTAGTGTGTAAGTCTAGGGATCGATGACCTAAGCAGTTTCGGCCCTTAGGAATTCACACGCATTTGAACACATTTTTACTACTGAAGACCAACAAAAAATAAATAGTCAAACAATAACCAAAGGGCTACAGTCTTTCAGGCAACCTAATGTAGTTCTTCAACTCTTTCGACAATCTGCATATCCTTCATAAATGGTACAATCCAAGAAGTTAATACTCTGTTCCACAATATCCAGTCTCTCTCCTCGCGTATGTGCTATAATACTGCTTGTTGAAGTTTCAAGTGACAGCCCAGAATAAATCCCTTCTTTCAGCTGACGTTTTGGAATTATTTACAATGCGTACTTAATCCAGCCTTCCTCCATTCCACTTCCTAGAAATCTACGTTTTATAGAGCCCTTTGAACTATATTTGCTAAATGAAGTCATCTTGTGCTACGTTGTTTTCGACACTAAGCAAACTGGCATGAGATTTACTGCCCTCTGGAGGAACGTGATTAAAATACCCCCTCAGGAAACCAGATTTAGGTTTTCCATGGTCTCTGTAAATCACAAGCGGCGGACATGAGTAGAACGTCAAAAACTTCACTTTCGTCTTCCGCCATTCTCCAACTTAGCTCGGTCTCTGACGAATACGATATCACGGAGACGCAAAATTCTGTATCAGATAACTTTGATGGTCGAGTAAATATTCCTACGGCATCCAGTATGGTCAGCAGTCATGCGGAGGAGCCGGGTTCAGTTCCCGGTATCGTTTGCCTGGGAGGACTCAGTCTCATGACGGAGCTACTTGATTAGGAAGTAAGGCCTCCGAAGCGGCCGACGGCCGGAAGAGCGCTGGGCTGACCCCGCGCCCCTCCATACCGCCCTTTTGCAATAACGCCACTGGCTGAGGACGACACGGCGGTCGGTAGGACCCTATTGTCCCGTCTGGGACAGAACCCTGGAGGTAGCTAGCATGAGTCGACGTAATAAAAACACGAAGTACAATTATTACAGCTAAAGGCGCAGGACATCTTGCTCGTACATCTCTTGATAACTTTTATGTAGACAGCCGCGACGAAGTAATGACACCAACAAACCCTCGTTCGTTCTTTTTGGTAATCCTGCCTCTACATAGCTCTATCTTTCCAGTTGAAACGTTTCTTTCATTACCTCGATGTTTATAAACTAGGAAGAAATGAAATGGTGCCTATGGTTCAAATGTCTCTGAGCACTATGGGACTTAACACCTGAGGTCATCAGTCCCCAAATGGTCGCATTTTGCAACTGTATTGCCTGAACGTAAATATCATCTCAACTCCCTTGTCAACGTTCGAATGTCTTTCAATAAGTAAGGCAACAAGAGCACATTGCCATATCTACGTGAGTCGTTCCGAAAGTAAAACCTCCTATTTTTTTTGTGGTGACTTTGGATGTCCGGGCCAGGTGTCGTTGGTGTAGTACTAATACTTGAACCTTCCTCTTTCATTTGCAGGTGGTTCCGTTATTTTGCCGTACTTGGTGCCAGCAATGGAGTGTTCCAAAATGGAATCTGATATGGACGCGCGTATAAAACAGCGATGTGTGATTGAATTCCTCACTGCTGAAGAAATTGAGCCGATTGAAATTCGTCGACACTTGCAAAAGATGTGTGGAGACGATGCAATAGACGTGAGCTATGTGAGATGATGGGTACGGCACTTTCAAGGTGGTGAAAAGGGTGTGCATGACAAGCCACGTCCAGGTGGACTCTGCGTAGCTGTCATCCCTCGCAATGAAGAGCGCCTTGATCAACTCATCCGTGCTGATCGGTAGATAACGACCAGAGAAGGTGAATGTCGGCTGTAATGCCTTGGAAACGATGTTGAAATATCTTAGTTATCACAAAGTCTGTGCGAGATGGGTCCCGCAGATGCTTCCAAAAGAACAAAAACCTCATAGAATGGAAATTTGTCGGGACCTGCTGGCCGAGTGCCAAATTGAGTTGACAATTTTCTGAATAGCATGGTCACCGGAGATGAGACTTTGTGTCACCACTAGGAGGCGGAATCCAAAAGACAGTCCATGGAACGGCGACATGCGAATTCGCCGTCAAAGAAGAAAGTCAAGACACAGCCGTCTGCAGGCAAAGTGATGTGCAGAGTCTTCTGGGATAGCCAGGGTGTGGTTCTTTTGTATGTCCTGGAACCTGGAGAAACTGTCAGTTCAGCACGCTACAAGGCGACACTGACTAAGCTGAAAACCAGAATTACCAGGGGAAGGTCAGAGAAGAAGACCGACTTTCACCTGCAACATGACAACCCCAGGCCTCACACCAGTTTTGCGACCACGCAACTCATTGTAAAATTCAGCTGGACTGTCTTACCACATCCACCGCACAGTCCCGATTTAGCGCCTTCAGACTTCCATCTCTTTGGGCCTCTGAAAGATGGACTAAGTGGTGATCATTTTCAAGACTCGGATACTGTTGTCAAAGCTGTAAGGAAGTGGTTAGCCTCAACTGGGTCCCATTTTTACAAGCGCGGCATGCAGGCTGTGGTTCACCGTTGGCAAAAGTGAATAACGAATGGGGGTGACTATGTGCAAAAATGACAATCTGTAGCTGAAATATTGCTCTGTTTAGCTGGTTGAGATTTATGTATGGCAGATGAAGATAGTTATGCACTGGGCTTCGAAATAGAACCCTCGCTGTGTACGTCCTTGCCTTCGACACTAAACAAAGGAGAACGTTAGGAGTATTCTTGTTAGTAATAGTATCTTCGATCACAGTGTGTCTGTGTTACAATTTCAAGGTCTAGACTGTCGGATTTGGCTACTCATTTGTTTTTTATCGCCTTCATTTGACAGCATAATGTTCGTCTTCTACACTTGCGGAGTACACTTCTAACGATGTAACACCGAAACACAATCCTCCACGATTTTCGCATATGTCAGGAAGCGTCATCTGCTTGCACGTTTTCAAGACAAAAAAAAAAAGAAAAAAAATGTTCAAATGTGTGTGAAATCTTATGGGACTTAACTGCTAAGGTCATCAGTCCCTAAGCTTACACACTACTTAACCTAAATTATCCTAAGGACAAACACACACACCCATGCCCGATGGAGGACTCGAACCTCCGCCGGGACCAGCTGCACAGTCCAGGACTGCAGCGCCTGAGACCGCTCGGCTAATCCCGCACTTTTCAAGACATTCCCTCGTTGTACACTGCCGTTTTTTGCCCACAACAATACACATTTCTTGACGTGAAATACGAAAAAACGTAGCACCACCACTGCTTGTTCGCTTACTTCCGGCTATATTTGTTTCTTAATCTTTTTTGTGTAAGTAGTCACACAGACGAATGTAAAACACATTCAGTAATTGTGAACCAAATGCGGACACCGTCGCCACACAAATTAAGAAGGCCGGAAAACAAAGAAAACAACAAATGAAGAATTTCTTGATCAAACGGAACCATATACTTCCAGTCTCAGATATGTGTGACGTATATAAGCAGACTGAAGCGATCAATGAAAATTTGTACAAATTCCGATTTCGAATCCCGGCTTTGGTACAAATATTCATTCGTCGCATCAGTCTGCACATGCACTTCATTCTTGATAGATGTTTCGCAGTTTTCTTGTAGTGTCAGATTTTATTGTACACTCAAGCTTATAAAGACGTCCTTAGTCGTCATGAGGAGTTGAGTGACATACTAACAGGTCGTGAGGCACTCGTTTGTACTTGGCCGAGTTGCGAGTATGTTATGGAGACGTCATTGAGATATAGAGCTGTCATATGTAACCAGAGATAACGGCTATGCCTATAATGGAGGAATGTTATTAACCACGCTGATTCCTTTAGAAAACGAATACTCAGCTTATTTTTCTGTAGCACTTCAGCATCAAGCGCCCGTTACCACTCACCTCTGTGCGTGCAGTCGGTTAGAGTTGCTGTCGCACAACCTGATCTCAACTGGTACTTTCATGACAGAACCATCGACGGAGGTTTCAGTGTTCGATAGTCCCTGTAGCTAATGACCGAGACTTAACCGTATCTGAAAGAGGCAAAGGCGATGATGCCAAATCTTGAAACAGTAGGGTTACTGTGAAAGTGCAGCGTGTGAACGTGATTAGGAGAAACAGACAACAGGATATGTCGTGGAGAGCTGGCCACTGCACGCTTTTAAGGGAGGACTTGCGTGAAGTGACATCGAGTGCTGCCACCTGGCAGTGAAACTTAAACATTAATCTGTTAATTAATTGATATATGTATACTGTACGTTCTATCAGGCCATATGATAACAGTAATAACAATAATAGTCACAGACCAGGGATGTAATATGGTTCCAAAATACCAATTTTCGCGGGATTCTACGGTGAGACTAGAAAGACCCTTTCATTTTGGGCATAATATTCGTCCAGCTATTCCTACAGGGTTTCATGTTTTGATGTAATACCGATATACAAGTGAGGTCACCGAGCGAATTGTTAGTAAGCCCCTATAAAGAACACACAGGTCAGTTTGAAGCTCTCTGCATGGTATAACCAGTGCCAGATGGTCGCGTGATTCTCCACCGTTGACGAAAGTGAAGTGGTGCGAAAGCGACAGTCGCTTGTATGGAATCGGCGCAGTAAGACGATGGCAGAAAGCATTTATCGTGTTTCGACGAAGCCATTGCCACACCATGGATGCAGTTAACCGATTTGTTGGTGTATTAAGTTAGACTGTCCAACGCGTATGAAGAAGAAAGATGCCTCACCCGCAGCTATGAAGCACCTCGTAAGAACAAACGTTGCCAAAATGTTGTAACAGACGGCAACAAGATGTGGCATCGGTTCACTAAGCTGCGTTCTGAAATCGCACGTGTAGAGTGACTAGTGTAACTGCTCCTTCATTTACTTCATTCTCAAGGAATTTTATAAATTCCAAGAATATTGAAACCAAGGCTGTCTTTTACTTGGAGATGCATTGCTTTAATTTTCTTGGGAAATCGGAAAAAGGGCTGAATACCTTCTGTGACTAGGATTCTGTCTATGCACAGCACTCCGACATTATGCTGAACATCGCTATTGTGAATAACCTCTTACTGAATACAGCCTCACAAATCAACAATTAAGTTGTAATGAAACGAAAATCTTACCTAAAGGGGACTAGTACATGAATAAGTGTCGAAAAATCGATTGTTTAATTTTTTTCTTTAAATGTTCTCTATGGTTTTTCTGAACGAAGAAAAAGTTTACTTCTAGGAAATTCTATCAAAGAAAGAATTAAAAGTGGCTGGAACTTGAGGCATGCCTCCATGTCATGCAGACAGCTCTGTTAAAAACAGAATTTTGTTCTCACTTGCTTGTTGTTTTGACTTTTTGATTTCTAATATTGGCTTCTATATGACAGTGTCATGGTTGCTTCGCTGTTGTTTATACAGACAATTTAGTCATCGTTTTGCTGCTGTACATGAGAACGGACACGGAAATCTGATCTGGTAGGACTAAATACTCTGAAAACAGGTGTGATTGATGCTCTTCTATGTTTCAGTGATGGTGCAGTCTCACAGTTTAAGGTTTGGAATTTGTGGGAGTGTCTGTTGGACTAAATATGCAAAGAGCTTTAATTGACATTGTCCGCAGGAGACCCATGAAGCAGAGAAATCAGTGCTGGAATCCACCAAAGAAGGCAGAATTAGAAGAAGTCTGCAAAAGGAAAGGGAAGTAGAACAACAGCAGAAACAAGTTGGATATGGACCTGGTATGCATTAGTGTTATGCAAGTTAGACAGAGAAACTAGTTTTGACTTCATCTTGAATTTCCCAAAAGTACACTTTTTTCATGTTCTGGTACACATTGTTTAAAAAATTTTAAAGATAGAGAGCTGAAATTTTGTATACTCTCTTAAAGTACATAACAATAACTAAAAAGCTGACAATTCTTATGAGTTAAATTTGAGGATTAAAGATTTTTTAAAATAAATACAACGGGTAAATAAGTGAGTTTTAAAAAAATCATTATTAAATAACTTTTGAACCATAATTTATGTGGGCAACGTCTTTTTAAAAGTTTAACTTAATGATGATGGTGTAGAAAATCAAGCTTCTACTTTGCTTTTGTTTCGAAATATGTGTACCTATGCTGTACGTAAATTTTTAACTGGCTATACTTTTCACTTGCAACACAAAACACAGATCAGAAAAAAATGTGAGATCAAAGGCTGTGGTTCATACATCAGAATGTTCCCAAAAGATCTATTGCAATACGGTGAGCATTACTTGGACTTACTTATTCTTTGAGCTACACTATTTAGAAAACTGAAGAATTTTTCAAGATTTCCCCTTGTGTTTACGAACCAGTCCCCTTAAGCATTTAACTAGCGTCATTCTGACATCAAAGAGGCCGTTGATATTAGACTGTGCAACTACATCTATAATTGGGATAGTCGCTATACCTTCAGTTGGACATGGGAACGGACGTTCGTTGCTGTAAGGCTACAGACAAGTAAGCTGAGTAATCCACCATCTGATGGTATCAGGAACGCTAATCAAGTACCTACACTACAGAAATCTACTTAATCTGTGGTAACATACTGAAGTTCCCTAACTTCGTTACATAATTCGGCTGACCACGTACGGAAGTACCCGACAGCCCTTAAGTGTGCCAGTTAACTTCTAATGATGAAGACAGGAAGTCTGTGGACGCTTCAGTATACAAACAAATCTGACGCTGCAAGTAAACCTAGCTGCACTTATCCACTGACTCCGACAGCAACTTTCACAGTTGCAAGTAATGTTATTCATAGTCACGCTACGACATGTTGAAAACACAGTGGCTCACAGACCCAGCTACCGTACCAAATTAAAGGAGGGCAGAGTGGTCTGTTTTGGAGCTCCGTGGCGGACCAGATTGTATCGCTTTGTCCTGAAGAGCAGGAGGCGGTGCCCGCGCGAGAGTGCGGATCGCGGAGGCGGGCGGGTAGGCACGTCCGTTCCGTGGGTCGTGGGGGGCCCCCCTCGGCCCCCTGCGGCGAAGCTGGGACCCCCTGGCGCGCACCGAAGTCTCCGTCTTTGCACGGTCGATTGTGCCGGAGCCTCTGCCTACTTGGCACTACCGACTGGCTGTTCATCCCACACAGACCGCTGCCGTCCCAGGCAACTTCTTTGGTTTCGAGACCATCCCAGCGAAAGGAAATCCACATTCCTGTGCAAGGTTCTCAAAGCGAAAGAACTATTGTGCTGGCGGATTCCAGTGACTATAGAAGGAATCTAGAATCTTTCATAGCAATGAGGCGGAACTCCTGTTGTGGTTTGTAGATGTCAAATAGTTGGTGATTCGACGTATGGCAGCGATATTAAGAGACGTATTTTCATTTGTGATAGATATTCGAAAATTTACTGGCAATGTAATTATAGAGACTTTTTTAATAGAACGATGCTTTCTTCTTTTTAACGAAATTGATTAACTTTTGAAAGAAGGAATACAATTTTCGCCTAAAAGAGTGGCAAAGTCCAGTTTCACCTAAATTTCCTTGAGAACGTACTATCTGTTGCTGCTGTGGTCTTCAGTCCAAAGACAGGTTTGATACAGTTCTCCGGGCTAGTCTGTCCTGTGGAAGCCTCTTCATCACTGCATAATTACTACTACCTGCATCTGTTTGAACCTGCCTTGCTATCCCACTACAATTTTTATCCCCCACACTTCCCTCGATTACAAACTGACACCGGCCGGGGTGGCCGAGCGGTTCTAGGCGCTAAATACAGTCTGGAACCGCGCGACCGCTACGGTCGCAGGTTAGACTCCTGCCTCGGGCATGGATGTGTGTGATGTCCTTAGGTTAGTTAGGTTTAAGTAGTTCTAAATTCTAGGGGACTGATGACCTCAGAAGTTAAGTCCTATAGTGCTCAGAGCCATTTGAACCATTTTACAAACTGACTTTTCCTTGATGCCTCAGAATGTGTCCTATCAGCAGATATTTCAAGCAACTTGTGCCATAAACTTCTTTGCTCACAAATGCGAGTCAGTACCTACTCATTAGTCATTGGTCTACTTATTTAATCTTCAGCGTTGTTCAGTATTACCATATTTCATAAGCTTTTGTTCTCATCTTGTGTGAACAGTTAGTTTATTATCCACGTTGCACTTCTGTAAAAGCCAATACTCCACTCATATACTTTCAGAAAAGACTACCAAAGTAAATTATTTCCGCTATCAACAATCTTTTCTTTTAGAAAAGGACTTTTCTTGCTTTTGCCAGTGTGGATTTGATATTCCCTCTATTTCAGCCGATGTCAGTTACTTACTGCCCGCAAGACAAAACTCATCTACTGCTTTCAACGTCATATTTCCTAATCTAATAACCTCAGCTACACCTGGTTTACTTCGATTATATTCCATTAATCTGTTCATCTGTGATTGTTATATCTGTAATTTTTTACGCTTTTATCATATTTCACTCTCATATGCACAGCTATCCTGTCTGCATGTAGACAAGCACAGATATTTCCGTACCCTCTGTCTTCTCTACTGTCTTATTAACGAACACTGCCTCTCATATCTCTCCTCAACCTCAACGCTCTTATCTGAACAACACAGAAGAAATATCCGTTCCATAGGAGCAAAATCCTTTCCGTCCCACTCCGTCGCCCACCCTTTTTCTCAAAGACCGTTTCAGCACAAGAACCAGACTCTAGAATAACATTCTGGATTATATTAGGGAACTAAATAACATCTACAGCTCCGGCCACTGCGGCCGAGCGGTTCTAGGCGCTTCAGTCCGGAACCGCGCTGCTGCTACGGTCGCAGGTTCGAATCCTGCCTCGGGCATGGATGTGTGTGATGTCCTTAGGTTAGTTAGGTTTAAGTAGCTCTAAGTCTAGGGGACTGATGACCTCAGATGTTAAGTCCCATAGTGCTTAGAGCCATCTGAACCATCTGAACATCTACAGCTCCAGAAGACAGGTAGTGACATATCTACTAAAGCAACAACAATGATTACCAGTGTCCCTGTACTCCTGCATTACCCTTGTACGTCCTCCTTCCCAACCAGAAGTTCTTTGTCTGTCTCGGCAGCTGCTCCGTCAGCACAGCGGAATGCTAACTGAAGGGGTCCGGGTTCAGCTACCGTTCAGGTAAGAGATGTTCTCCTTTCGGGGACTGGGTATATCCTTTAACTTTTGTTGATATTTGTCTTATAACCTCTTTTCAAGACACTCTCCATTTCATTCAGCTGCTTTTAATAGTCCTTTATGATCTCTGGCAGAAATAAAATGTCATCGGCAAACTTCGAAAGTTCTATCTCTTCTCCCTGAATTTTAGTTCCGTTTTATAATTTTTCCTTGGTTTCCTTCACAGCTACTTTTCTCTCTCACTCCCTTTGTAACAACTGCTTTTCTTTCATGTTCCTCTGTTTTTATAAATGCAGTCTGTTTTCTGCACAGAGAGTAGATAATCCTTCGTTCGTCTATTTTATTCCTACTACCTTTAGAATTCCAGAGAGTGTATTCACTCAACGCAGTCAAAAGCCTGCTCTGCATCCACTGATGCTGTAAACGTAGGCTTACCTTTCTTTAATTTGTCTTCTAAGATAAACTACACAGTCAGTATGAATCTTGTATTTTTACATTTCTCAGCAATCCAAAATGATCTTCCTCGACGTATTATACGAACTGTTGTATAATTCTGTAAATACTCCATGTGATTACACTGAACAGCGTAATTTGGTTGAAACTACTCTATGTCAGCTCCTTGGTCCTAAGTATGTCTCCCAGCTACTTATATGGAAAACGTCAATTCAGATATCGGCCATGGTGAGCCGCGAAAGAAATGTGTAGTTTTATGTCAAAGTCGAGACAGCTGAAACTCGGGAGGCTATGGATGAAGGTGACTTCACTACTTATTTGTGTTAATCTATGGGACTGCAGATTTATTTTTACAAATACATTTTATGTTTCATAACACGACAGAAAGAATGGAAGATTCATAATTGATGATCGTAATTCGTGGGTAATGCTTGGAGAGACTTTTATTCAGATGTTGATACAAAGAGAATGAAGACGATGAAGATATTTCGACGTACCACATTTCCGAGCCTTACACGTAATCTATACGCCTCTTTGGATTGTTTGTAATTTAAAAGAAGTAAGATGGATGACGAATGTTTAACTGCCCGTCGACTGACCTTAAGAGCTGGAGCTTTAATGCGGAAAGGAAAAGGGTGAGGAAGAATATTGGTGGCGTCCTCTTTCAAAGTAATCGTTCATTTCAATCGATTCAGGGGAAATATACGGAAATCATAAATCTAGATGGTCGGAAAGGGTATGAACTCCGCATTTCTCTAATGAGAGTCTGCTGCCTGAACCATCGTGCCACGCCACTTGGTTTCTTATAATGCTTCTTTAGTGTGTTGAATTAGTGTCCTGAACAGATCGTCATTTGCCCCAGCGCGGTATAGGTGTGTCCTATATAAGAATCTATAGAAAGAAACGGGTGCAATGAGAAAGAAGGTTCGCAACTGTGGGTATTGTGAATTCATTGCATTAAAATTGTTTTCACCGGTCATTATAGATAAACAGTCGTTTAAATCACGTGGAAAGGTAACAGCGGTATCTCTTGTGGTCAACGTAAATCTCAGTATCAGTCACCTTGTGAGTTCTCCTTATAATAAGCGGAGCCAGTAATCCCAGGTATACTGCCTTTAATATTTCGAGGTAATTCCTCGCCACCTCCGACACATTCTGCCCCGAACGTGTTTCCTCGGCTCCTTCGTTTCCTTTTTGCTCTCGGATTATTACTTTTTGTAGTAATAGCCTTGACGGCGAGTTGATTGGTGTTGAGGCCTCTGCCGGCGGTAGTTCCGACGGGCTGCACCGTCTGAGCTGATTGGCTAGCAGGCATTTTTTACGACTCCAGAGGCGGGCTAGAACAAAATAAGCTCATGGGCACCTGTATGGGGACTATAACTTGTTAAACAGGTACATCTAAGGTTAATTGAAGTTTCCGTATAAAGATGGAGATAATATTCTTCGAGGAGAACGCTGCTCGCCGGCCGTGTTTTAAAACGCGCTCTCTGCTTTACGAGATGAATTCGTGACTGGCGCTGGATATGGCCCAGCGTCGTGACTGGCGAGAGGCAAAGCGGAGCAAACGTTAACTGAACAAAAAGAAGGAGTGCCAGAAATGTATCTGCCGGCAAGAGTTATGGACGCCGGCCGCTTCGGTCTTGGAAACTTCGACGCACGGGTAGAACAGAAGCTCAATACGCTGCTACGCAGCTGTATACGCCGCGTTCCTTATTCTTCGTTTCTCACTCTTATTAATTTAGGCAGCACCATAATGTTCCACGAATTTCAGTCAGGGTGGTTTATACACCAGAACACGATGTACAGAATAACGTGGAAAATTCGATGTACTTAGATTAGGAGAATACGAGACACGTCGCTAACTGTGTGTGTTTGTGTGTGTGTGTGTGTGTGTGTGTGTGTGTGTGTGTGTGTGTGTGTGTTACGAAGGAGTAGGGTAGGAATGGGGGACGACTCATAAGGTTTTAATCACAACCTTGAAAACTAAAGTATGTAATTAATTTTTTTGTTAATTGCAGGTACATATCTGCAGTTCTGGTACCGACTGGAATCCCCACTCCACAGTACTGTAGCATGCCGCCGGAGGGTAAATTAATGTGGATTGGCCTTACATAGTTGCAGTATTTTTAATGTTGTTGAAAACGGTTACTGCATTATATTCCGCTTTACAAATGGGCCGCATCATTTTGTTTTGGCTTCTCTAGCGGTGCGCTATGATATTGTGACGCGATTTACCTAATTTTATTTTTTGGTGATAACTGAAACTTTATGACTACATAAAGTAGGTCTTTCACTGAGTGGATATAATTAAAGTGCAGCTACTCTCTGATGTCCATTGTGGGCTCTAATTATTGTATGGCAGCGAAACCTGATAGATATTCTAATGCGTTGATGCGGAACCGATTTATGCTGGAAAAGCCGGCCGCGGTGGTCTAGCGGTTCTGGCGCTGCAGTCCGGAACCGCGGGACTGCTACGGTCGCAGGTTCGAATCCTGCCTCGGGCATGGGTGTGTGTGATGTCCTTAGGTTAGTTAGGTTTAAGTAGTTCTAAGTCTAGGGGACTTATGACCTAAGATGTTGAGTCCCATAGTGCTCAGAGCCATTTGAACCATTTTTGTTGGAAAAATTGTTCCAATTTTGGCCCGACGTGCAATTCTGGAGCTGTGAATGTAAAAAAGACGTACAGAAATGTATCCATATGTAATGAATTAGGAACGGGAAGCAGGAAGAAAAGATCAAACAAGTGAAAAAGACATATTGTTGATTTTATTATTAACCACCACTTATACAATTTGTTCATTGCGAACACCACAGACGTCGGCGAGATGCTGCACCCGTAAAACGGTGTGATCAACAGCTGCTCGCAGCAGTTCCGGTGTACACTGAAGTGACCAAAGTCATGGGATATGGGATAGCGATATACACATACATATATGGCTGTCGTATCGCGTAAGCAGGGTATAAAAGATCAGTGCACTGGTGAAGCTGTCATTTGCACTCAGGTGATTCATGTGAACAGGTTTCCAGCGTGACTATGGTCGCACGACGGGAACTAACCGACTCTGAAAGTGGAATGGTAACTGGAGCGAGATGCTTGAGACATTCCTTTTCAGAAATGAAAGTGGGGCGTACGACGACCTTATCAGTTAGGGCAGCGCGGTGAAATTTGCCGCTAATGGGCTATAGCAGCAGACGAGAAACGCGAGTGCCTTTGCTGACAGCACGACATCGCCTGGGCTCGTGACCATATCGGTTGGAACCTAGACTGGAAAACCATGGCCTAGTAAGATGAGTCCCGATTTCAGTTGGTAAGAGCTGATGGTATGGTTCGAGTGAGGCGCAAATCACACGAAGCCACGGACCCAAGTTGTCGACAACGCACTGTGCAAGCTGGTGGAGGCTTAATAATGGTGTGGGCTGTGTTGACGTGGAATGAGAGTGGTTCCTCTGATCCAACTCACCCGATCATTGACTGGAAATGGTTATGTTCGGCTAATTGGAAACCATTTGCAGCCATTCATAAAGTTCATGTTCCCAAACAACGGGGTCGTATCACCAGGTCACAATAGTTCATGACTGGTGTGAAGAACAGTATGGACAATTTGAACATCGAGATCACGCGACAAGAACCTCATCGAACATTTATGGGACATGATCGAGAGGTCAGTTCGTGCACAAAATCCTGCACCGGCAAGACTTTTGAAATTATTGACGGCTGCAGAGGCAGTATAGCTCAATATTTCTGCTGCGGATTTCCAACGACTTGAGCCAGTGCCACATCGAGTTGCTGCACTACGCCAGGCAAAACGAGGTCCCGCGAGATACTTAAGAGGTACCTAATGACTTTTCAGCCCACTGTCATCTGAGCAGTGGGTTCCTGAATGCTGGCCTCCAGATCAAACAGAGACCCAATGTGCCCTCGATAAACGTGTCCCAGAGCCAAAAGTGACATGGAAAAAATAGGAAATTTGTGGTAAGGTCTTATGGGACGAAACTGCTAAGGTCATCGGTCCCTAAGTTTACACACTACTTAATCTAACTTAAACTAACTTACGCTAAGGACGACACACACACACCCATGCCCGAGGGAGGACTCGAACCTCTGACGAGGGGAGCCGCGAGGACCGTGACAAGACGCCCTAGACCGCGCGGCTACCCCGCGCGGCTAGTGACTTCGATTCAGAACGGATTATCTTGCAGGCCATGCATCTGGAACACCTCTGCAGACAACACGTTCGTGGAACGTTACATTAAGTGTGTGTGTGTGTGAAATCTTATGGGACTTAACTGATAAGGTCATCAGTCCCTAAGCTTACACACTACTTAACCTAACTTATCATAAGGACAAACATGCACACCCATGCCCGAGAGAGGACCCGAACCTCCTCCGGGATCAGCCGCACAGTCCATGACTGCAGCGCCTGAGACCGCTCGGCTAATCCCGTGCGGCCGTTACATTAAGCAGATCTTTCACTGGGCCAGCGACTTTAGGTGTTGTACATCTTGCATGATAGCAGTTGTTTCCACAGAGTTGCACTCTTACAAAACAGGGACGGCAGGCTGTGCGAGGAGGTCTCCATGACTTGCAGATGTCACGGTACGCCTGACAGACGCGCTGGGTGCATTATCTCCAAAGAAGTAGACCGAGAATGAAGGTGCTTGTGAAGCGACGCCACACAGTTATATACGGCGAGTGCAATGTTTCTTCATGCACAACACACGGTTTAGCAGTACTCCAATTTCGGCAGTTATGTATCTTGACTGCACCCTGTAGCGTAATATGTGGCTCATAAAACCAAAGAATGTGAATATAAAAACATGAAAACTTCTTTGTTAGACTATGTTGTTACATTTACAGTCGAAATCATCCTTATATATCTACCATACGACAAAAGTAGAGTGAAGTCTGTCCACAGAGAATGTCACATATGTTGTGAATTTATGTTCCCGCAACGCTGGTGTTTTACTGACGCAATTAGAGACTGCGTGGCTTCCATCATTTGAAAAATTGTGAATAACGAAAATGTGAGATATACTTATTACTTATTTATTGCTTGTTACTCAGTAGAGTTCTGATCGCATGAACAAAACATGACCAATGACAATATCTGAACTGGAAAGGAATCATCAGAAGTTTATTCCAAGAAATACCTATATTGATATGTTATCGTTGTGGTTCAAATGGTTCAAATGGCTCTGAGCACTATGGGACTTAACATCTGAGGTTATCAGTTCCCTAGAACTTAGAACTACTTAAACCTAACCTAAGGACATTACACACATACATGCCCGAGGCAGAATACGAACCTGCGACCGTAGCAGTCGCGCGGTTCCAGACTGAAGCGCCTAGAACCGCCCGGCCACAACGCCCGGCTATTGTTGTAGTCTTCAGTCCAAAGACTGGTTGATGCAGCTCTCCATACTACAGTATAATGTGCAAGCCTCTTCATCTTCGGATAACTACAGTAATCTACATTCTTTGAATCTGCTTGCTGTATTCATCTCTTGGCCACCCCCTACTATTTTAATCCCTCCCCCGTGCTTCCCACCAGAACTAAATTGGTGATCCCTTTAAGTCTTAGAATGTGTTCTATCAAATGATCCCTTCTTCAAAGTCAGGTTGCGCCACAGATTTCTTTTCTCCCCAGTTCTATTCAGTATCTCCCCATAAGTAATGTGATCTACACACTTAATCTTTAGAATTTTTCCGTAGCAACACATTTCAAAACCTTACTTTTCTTCTTGTGTAAACTGCTTATCGTGCACGTTTCATTTGCATACACGGCTACACTCCATAATAATACTTTCAAAAAAGACTTCCTGACATTTAAATCTGTATTTGATGTTAACAGCTCTTTTGTCTTGTCATTGCCAATTTACATTTTGCAACCTCTCTACCTCGGCCATCGTCAGTTATTTTGCTGCCGAAATAGCAAAACTCAACTCATTTACTTCTTTAAATGTCCCCTTTCCTACTCTAGCTCCACAGCATCGCCTGATTTAATTCGACTACACTTCATTATCCTTGTTTTGTATTTGTTGATGTCATCTTATATCCACCTTTCAAGACAGTGTTCATTTCGTTCAACTGTTCTTCAGAGTCCTTTGATATCTCTGACAGAATTATGATGTCATCGGCAAACCTCAAAATTTTTATTTCTTCCCCCTGAACTTTAATTCCTAATTTAAAGTAAACTTTAAAGGCTATAGTTTATTGCACTATATCTTTTAAAGTTTACTTCTGATTAGGAATTAAAGTGCAGGGAGAAGCAATAAAAACCTTGAGGATTGCCGATGACATCATAATTCTGCCAAATGTACAAAACTCTGTGCTTTACCGCTTTGGTGAGAACCTTTAGACGTTCTGACGTTGACATAAAATAACTTAGATGTGTGTGTGTCTGAAGTGCAGAAACCAGATACAACTGTTATGTGTACTGGAGGATATTCGAAAGTCAGTCCAACGAAAACCTTGGCGTATTGTAATATTGCAAACATATCATACGAATGGGAAAACAGAAACGATGCTGTACATTTATTTCAGAACAGAAGATGAACGGTCCTTGACATACTTGCACGTGCATTGTACTGCTAAAACAAAATTCCATGAGTACACTTAAGAATGTGGCCCACTTCAGAATGTACAGGTTACCTGTTCTGGCTTTCAACAATTCGGAGCAGCTGAGGATCATTCTACAGTGCCACATACCAGGAGTTTCTCATATGTGCCCACCAGGATACAACGTTCACTCCCTCAGAGCACCACATACACTTTGGCACTTCTGTAGTCGAAACTAGCACGGGAATCATCAGAGAAGACAACATTTTATTACAAGAACTGCACAAACAGCTGTATCTTGAACCAATTTTATTAACACACTACCGGTTTCGTGTCTTTTAGCCACATAGTCATATGCTATAATCCAAGTGGCTATAAGTCACGAAACCGGTATTGCATTAACGGCTCTGAGCACTATGGGACTTAACGTCTGTGGTCATCAGTCCCCTAGAACTTAGAACTACTTAAGCCTAACTAACCTAAGGACATCACACACATCCATGCCCGAGGCAGGATTCGAACCTGCGACCATAGCAGTCGCGCGGTTCCGGACTGCGCGCCTAAAACCGCTAGACCACCGCGGCCGGCTATTGCATTAATAAAATTAGTCCAAGATACAACTGTTAGCGGAGTTCTTCCCCTAAAATGTACTTCCACGGCTACGGACTCTCCAACCACAGAGTCATTTGTAAGACAACATTTGTTGCAAGGCGACACATCAGTGTCTTTATTGATCTGCTCTTACTATATGGAGGTGTGTCAGGTTCGAAGACAGAAACAGGGATAAGGGTTTCTCAGAAAGATCACTAGAGACGGAACGCAAGCTTCGATGGAGGATGGATTGCGACGGAAATTGGACTAACTCTTTTCAATCGAATATTCACAAAATTTAACTTGGGCTATTTTTAGATAGGCGGAAAGAACTCTTCATTTAAACATAAAGGCAATACGTCCTCGCTATTCAGAGCACAGGAGAAATCATAGCATATCGCAATCTTGCAGTATTGCGCTATCAGAGCAGATGATGCTCGACTGTATATCCCTTATATCACGTTGTCATCCTGTATTAATCTTCCTATGGGATTTACGACTGATGGGATCTTTTTATCGCATGAACGAACTGGTTGATATTACAACATTGCACTTTTTCCAAGATTCAGGCCGGCCGCTGTCGTCAAGCGGTTCTAGGCGCTTCAGTCCGGAACCACGCGGCTGCTACGGTCGCAGGTTCGATTCCTGCCTTGGGCATGGAAGTGTGTGACGTCCTTAGGTTAGGTTTAAGTAGTTCTAAGTCTAGGGGACATGGCTTCAGATGTTAAGTCCCATTGTGCATAGAGCCATTTGAACCAAGATTCAGTTTCATTGTACGTCAAAGATGAACCACTCCCGCCTTCACAACCCTGTGACTTGGTTATACTAAACATTCAGGTCTCAAGAGATGTGTTAATCCTTGAAGCAAGCAGTGATACTCTCTTTTAAAGGCCTTTCTAGTGTAATATACGTACGCCTTAGACAGCCACTCAAAGAGAACGATGCAGACGGTATATCCACTTTCGATGTACACTGAAGCGCCAAAGAAACTGGTGTAGGCTTGCAAATTCAAATACAGAGTATGTAAACAGGGACAGTACGGCACTGCGGTCGGCAATGCCTTCATTAGACAACAAGTGTCTGGCGCAGTTGTTAGATCAGCTATTGCTGATACAATGGCAGATTATCAAGATTTAAGAGAGTTTGGTTTGAACGTGGTGTTATACTCGGTCCACGAGCGATGGGACACAGCATCTCCGAGGTAGCGACGAAGTGAGGATTTCCCGTACGACCATTTTCACAAATTTACCGTGAATATCAGCATTCCGGCAAAACTTCAAATCTCCGATATCGTTGCGGCCGGGGAAAGATCCTGCTAGAACGGGACCAACGACGACTGAAGAGAATCGCCCAACGTGACAGAAGTGGAACCCTTCCGCAAATTCCTGCACATTTCAATGCTGCGCCATCAACTGGTGTCAGCGTGCGAACCATTCAACGAAATATCATCGATATGGGCTTTCGGAGCCGAAGGCCCATTCGTGAACCTTTATCATTGCACAACACAAAGCTGTATGCCTTACCTGGGCCCGTCAACACTCTTGACTACTTGTTGCCTGGTGGGACGAATCTCGTTTCAGATTTATCGAGCGGATGGACATGAACAGATATGGAGACAACCTCTTGAATCCAAGGATCCTGCATGTCAGCTGGGAACTGTTCAAGCTGATGGAGGCTCTGTAAAAGTATAGGGCGTATGCCGTTGGAATGATATGGGACCCCTGTTAGTCTAGATACGACTCAGACAGATGCCACGTACGTAGGCATATTGTCTGATCACCTGCATCCATTCATATCCATTGTACTTTCCTATGGACTTGGGAAATTCCAGCAGAACAATGCAACACCCCACATGTGCATAATTGCTACACAGTGGCTCCAGGAACACTCTTCTGAATTTAAACACTTCTGCTGGCCACCAAGATCCCCAGACATGAACATTATTGAGCATATCCGTGGTGCCTTGTAAAGTGCTGTTCAGAAGAGACCTCCAGCACGTAGTACTCTTAGGGATTTATGGACAGCCCTACTGGACTCATGGTGTCAATTCGCTCCGGAACTACTTCAGACATTAGCTGAGTTCATGGACCGTCATGTTGCGGCACTTTTGTGTGCTCGTTGGGGCCCTACACGATATTAGGCAAGTGTAACAGCTTCTTAGGCTCTTCTGTATACGTATATGTCTCATCGTCGCCGGCCGGTGTGGCCGTGCGGTTAAAGGCGCTTCAGTCTGGAACCGCGTGACCGCTCCGGTCGCAGGTTCGAATCCTGCCTCGGGCATGGATGTGTGTGATGTCCTTAGGTTAGTTAGGTTTAAGTAGTTCTAAGTTCTAGGGGACTGATGACCACAGATGTTAAGTCCCATAGTGCTCAGAGCCATTTGAGCCATTTTTGTCTCATCGTCGTCATTTTCATCAAAAATCAGGTATTTGACATCCACTACAGGACAAAGGTATTCTCAAGACTTTGCCATGCACTGTGGCTTTCAGCCGTACGTATTCTGTTGGTCCTGAATGTTTTATAATGTCATCTTCCATGGTTTCGTCGTCTCGGTTATTTATGTCTTGTTTCCAGAAAAGAACCCCCTGGGTTTATCGACCAAACTTTTGCACAGATACATGTCCCGCCCACCATCAATTCACTTTTATTGCAGTTATAATTACGTCCTCCCCCTCATGCTGTTGTTGCCTGACCTTTCTTTTTATCTCTCCTATTAATTCAAAAAAAAAAATACATTTTATTGCAGAGGTTTTCGAACTGAAAGTCCACGTATCATTCCCACTAGTCAAAACTCATATTACACATTGACTCTCAACTTTTCTTCTCTGACACAAGCTTGGTTTTGAAAATGCTGTGTAGTCCGTCAAATGCGCCCCAGTTCAGCTTTACTCTTCTTTTTATTTCTTTAGGTGTCCATTTGGCCAACGTCTTCAGCAACCGTAAATACAAACATTCATCAACTGATTCAATGACTTCATTGTTTACTTCAGCAATTCCTTTTGATGTGTTCACTGCACGTTATTTTTGTCTTATTACACATGATCTGACAAAAAATGGCCGGCCGTTGTCGCCGAGCGGTTCTAGGAGCTTCAGTCCGGAACCGCGCTGCTGCTACGGTCGCAGGTTGGAATCCTGCCTCGAGCATGGATGTGTGTGCTGTCCTTAGATTAGTTAGGTTTAAGTAGTTCTAAGTCCAGGGGCTGATGACCTCAATGTTAAGTCCTATAGTGTTCAGAGCCATTTGAACAAAAAAGGACTGAAGCATCCAGATGACATGTCCGGAGGTCTGTATAACTTCGTACACGACCCACCATCGTCAGATACGTATATCACTAGACTTGTCGGCCAGTGCCGTGGGTATAATGGCCACCAGAGCCCGTTAGTGTTGTTCGTGTTTAATGTTGTTACCCGGCCTGTGAAGAACACAAGAGATGGCGAGTATTTATGTTAGACAGCGTTATCAGTACCTGACATAGATTGGAAGGGACTCCATTGTGGATTCCACTTGGCCAGATGACCTACTCGTGCAATATGTAGATTTGTGGGACGTTCGAATGGAGCAGTGAATCGATATTGGTCTAGGTGGGATCGTGAGGGTAGATATACACATCGTCCAGGTTTAGGTCGACCTCATCTATCAAAATGGAGGACACTGTGCACCAAACACATCGTAAGCCCTTCACTTTTGCGCTTAGCATCCGTGAACAAGTAATGGACTGCCTGCAACATTCTGTGCCATTACGCACCATTGTTCAGAGACTAGCACCAGCCGGATTAGAGAACTACTGTCCCATGTTTTGGCTGCTGTTAAAACCACAACACAAACGGCTTCGTTTGGAACGGAGACGTATAGTGGTGTTACCTTGGCGTCACGATTTCGGTAACAATCGGGTGTGACTACAGGTCATGGTTGGTGGTGACTGAGGGAAATCTGACGGCAAAACGGTATATCACGGACATTCTGCGTCATCATGTGTTATCTCTGATGTTACAATATCGTGGTGTCATGTTTCAACAGAACAGTGCCTGTCCAAAGTGACACGTTTCTCCATAAACCGTCTGCGTGCTGCTGAGGTGCATCTGCCGCATCTGTGGCCACCAGGATCCCCTGATCTGTCTCCGACAGAATATACCTGTCACACTGCCATTATCCAACGCATCCAGGACCAGTGGCAACGGCTGTGGTCCAGCTTGCCTCACGAAAGTATACAACAGTTTTGTGACATCCTTCTCAATCGAATCACCACGAGTACACAGCCAGTGGTGCAACGTCGTGTTGTTGAGTCATACGGTTGTGTTGTGAATTTCACTCTGTTTTATAATCACTGAAATATCATCACATATCCTCTCAATCTGTATAGCTCCTTTTCGTTTCCTCTCCCACCCCCCCCCCCCCTTTACAGGTGCTTCATCTTCTTTTTGATTGGCAAATGTTGTTTTCGAGACACACCTTCAAACTGGTAGTATTTACAATTCCTGCTTCAAATGTCTGGGAAGTTAAGTGTTTTATTACGAACTGAACTTATGGAGACATTTTTAAAATAAAATGGTTGAAATGGCTCTGAGCACTATGGGAATTAACATCTGAGTCTCCTAGAACTTAGAACTACTTAAACCTAACTAATCTAAGGACATCACACACATCCATGCCCGAGGCGAGATTCGAACCTGCGACCGTAGCGGTCGCGCGGTTCCAGTCTGAAGCGTCTAGAACCGCTCGACCACAGCGGCCGGTCAGACATTTTTACGCATAATTTTCAAAGTACTTTGTGACTGGTACGAAACAAACGGGTAGTGAAGTTTATGGCATCCTTTGTGTAAGAGTTACTAAGAAATGTCGCAGTTGGTGAAAAACATTTTACTAAGAAATAAATAATATGCATTGTCTCAAGGCTTAAAACATTCTCCTCGGTCTTCCAGCAACGTCAAGGGTTTTCAAGTTAAACAATCATTTTATCGAGAATCCCTCAGACATGGTTTCAATTAACTGTTAACTAAAGTATATGCCTGCGTTAACTTTCAAACGGCACACGTGGTCTAGGGGTAGTGTCTTTGATTCATAATCAAATGTCCTCGGTCCCGGGTTCGAACCCCACCGCGGTTTGAATTTCGAGTCAAAATCATCAGCAGTGGCAACCGAAAACTTCCGCCATAAGAAGACAACCCTCATTCTGACAGTGTCCTTGTTAAAGAGAACGGAGGAGTGGACACCTGTTCAGAGCACTCTTTTGCACTTGGGCTGGGAAACTGCCCATAAAGGCGGAAGAATCAGAAATGATCAACGGCTTGAGGATGCAAAGGCAATGGAAACCACTGCATTAAAGACACATAATGTGTACCCACAGGACAGTGGCCTGTAATTGAAAAGTGTAATGATGATCTCTCCATTGGCAAAAGATTCCGGACTTTAGATCAGCTTGTTCAGTCAGAGGTTTAGCTGCTCTCTGTAATAATAATAATAATAATAATAATAATAATAATAATATTAAAAACTGAGTGAATGGATCAACGATGATAATGACGGGGTGTAATGGGACGTCCGTCCCAAACAAATGCGACGACCAATGAAGAACAAAATGAGATAAAAAAGGAGTAGCGTCTTTGATTACTAATCAAAACATCGTCGGTCCCGGGTTCGAAGCCCACCACGGCTTAAATTTCGAATAAAAATCATCAGCAGTGCCACCAGAAAACTTCCGGCATAAGAAGACATCAGTCATTCAGCCAATGGCCTTGGCAAAGAGGGCGGAGGAGTGGACAGATGTTCAGGACAATCTCTTTCCCTTGCGTTGGGGAAGATCCCGGCGGAGATTCGAGTCCTCCCTCGGGCATGGGTGTGTGTGTTTGTCTTTACGATAATTTAGGTTAAGTAGTGTGTAAGCTAGGGACCGATGACCTTAGCAGTTAAGTCCCATAAGATTTGATACACATTTGAACATTTGCGTTGGGAAACTGTCCTTAAAGGCGGAAGAATCAGCAATTATCAACGGTTTTAGGATGAAGAAGGCAATGGAAACCACTGCAGTGAAGACACATAACGTGCATTCACAGGATATGTGGCCTGTAATTGAAAAGTGTCATGATGACCTCTCCATTGGCAACAGATTAAGAAAGAAAACCATCGGTAAAAATTAGGTAGCTACGAAGAAACCATGGGTAACTGAAGGAATACTTCAGTTGATCGATGAAAGAAGGAAGTACAAAAATATTCAGAGAAATTCAGGGATACAGAAATACAAGTCACTTGGGAATGAAATAAATAGGAAGTGCCGGGAAGCTAATAAGACGAAACGGCTACGTGAAAATATGAAGAAATCGAAAACGAAATAATTGTCATAAGGACTGACTCAACATATAAGAAAGTCAAAACAACGTTCGCTGAAATTAAAAGCAAAGACGGTAACATTACGAATGCAATGGCAATACCACTGTTAAGTGCAGAGCAGAGAGCGGATAGGTGGGAAAAATGCATTGAAGGACTCGTCTGATGACGTGAAAGAAGAAGAAACAGGAGCCAGTACAGAAGAGACAGGGGCATTCAGTATTAGAATCAGAATGTAAAAGAGTTCTGAGAGATTTAAAATCAAAAAAAGGCAGAAGAGATACATAATATTCAATCAGAATTTCTAAAATCATTGAGGAAGTATAAACAAAACGATTATTCACGTTGGTGTGTACACTGTATGAGTCTGCTGATATACCATCTGACTTTCGGAAAAAAATCATTCACACTATTCTCAAGATTGCAAGAGCCGAAAAGTACGAGAATTGTCGCAGTAATTGTCGTAGTAAGCTTAACAGCTCATGCATCCAAGTTGCTGACAAGAATAATATACAGGAAAATGGAAAAGAAAATTGACGATGTGTTACATGACGATCAATCTGATTTTAGAAAAGGTAAAGGCACCAGAGAGCCAATTCTGATGTTGCGGTTGATAATGCAAGCAAGACTAAAGAAAAATCAGGACACCTTCATGGGATTTGTCGACGTGGAAAAAGCGTTTGACAATGTGAAATGGTCCAAGATGTTCGCAATTCTGAAAAAAAATGGAGGTAAGCTGTAGGAAAAGACGCGTAATATACACAATATTCAAGGACCAAGAGGTTATTATTACAAGAGTGGAAGACCAAGTACGAAGTGCTAGGTTAAAAAAGAGTGTAAGCCAGGGATGTATTCTTTCGTTTCTATTGTTAAATCTATACATCGAAGAAGCAATGACGGAAATAAAAGAAAGCTTCAAGAGTGGAATTAAAATTCAAGGTGAAAGGTTGTCAAGGATAAGATTCGCTGAAGACATTGCTATCCTCAGTGAAAGTGAAGAAGGATTACAGGATATGCTGAACTGAACGAACATCCTAATGAGCGCAAAATATGGATTGAGAGTAAATCGAAGTAACGAGAAATAGCAGAAATGAGAACAGTAAGCAACCAAACATGAGGACTGATGATCACGGAGTAAATGAAATTAAGGAATGCAGCAAAATAACCCATGACGGACGGAGCAAGAAGGACCTAAAAAGCAGACTAGCACCGGAAAAAAGTGCATTACCGTATCGAACATAGACATTCGTTGGAGGAAGACATTTCTGAGAATGTACGTGTGGAGTAGAGCATTGTATGGTAGTGAAACATGGACTGTGGGAAAACCGGAAAAGTACAAACTGAAAGCATCTCAGATGCGGTGATACAGAAGAATGTTGAAAATTAGGTCGACTTATAAGGTGAGGAATGAGAATGTTCTTCTCAAAATGGGTAAGGAAAGGAGTATATGGAAAATACTGACATGAAGAAGATATAGGATGACAGGATATCTGTTAAGACATCAGGGAATAACTTCCAAGAAACTAGAGGGAGCTGCAGAGGTTTAAAAACTGTAGAGTATGAAAGAGATTGGAATACATTGAGGAAACAATTGAGAACGTAGATTGCCATGTTGTAAGTGCTACTCTGAGACGAAGATGAAAATTTTTTCGCAGGAGAGGAATCCGTGGCGGGCCGCATCAAATTCATCAGAAGACTGATGTCTAAAAAACAAAATCCGTACCCCATCGGGTCTCGAATCTGACCCAACACCTTTAATGAGCTGTTTCTTACTGGTTGAGCTCGATTCAAATTTTTCACAGGTTAATTCTTATAAAAAATAAGAAAACAGCCAGTTACTGGGTATTTATTAATCCGTGATATCGTCGCTAGCAGTTTCACACCGACAAGTTCATCATCAGACAACTATTAAACGCAATTAGAAATATTAACAACCTCTGACGTTGAATCCATCAATTCTAAACCAATAACGGTGCTATTAGGTCTTAATAAACAACATTATAACAGCGACTGCTTGCTATTTTTGTGCGAGAATTAATTTGGATCTTTACACGACTACGCTCTCATCATGAACATTTTCGAAGCGACAGCGTCAAATACTACAATCTGCCAGCAAGCAACTATGTCCTTCCGCCCGAGCTCTTAGACGCTATCCATCAGCTTTTGCAGTTCTAATATTCCTGGGGGAAAGATATAGTGGAGAATTGTTTAGCCACAGACTGAAGAATGTTTCCAGAATTATTAATTTCTATGCAGCCGAATGCGCGCTGAATTGGGTTTAACTAATATCTTTCTGACTTTTTACCTGAAGCATCACTTTCCCTGACAAACGATATTTACACAAAACAGTACTATATCGAGAAAAGACAGACAAAGAAAGAGAAATTTTACCTTTTTATGAATTGGGAAATCATGCACGCCAGTCCAAAAACTATATATCAGTTGCCTCCTATCTACAATTTATTTAGGCTGGTTACAGGACGTGATTAAAGTTAATTGCAACTCCTCATCCTTTTGCTGATTCCCTTTGATTCCGGATCTTAATTTGGGTAAACGGCTTCGCCAATCACCGTCAAGTATAATAACCATTTTTACGTCTTTCAGCCATGAATTATATTCCCATTCGCGCTGGCTTAATTACAGGGTGCCTTCCAACGCGTTTCCCATACGCCCTATCATTGTTTCCTTCTTCTTTTATTTTTCGTAGAGTAATTAAAGAACGGCAGTTTTCCACTAACCACCTGAAACAGTTTACTTCTGTCTTCACAGCAGTCACAATAACGGACAAAGGCATTTACGAACAGAGGATAAGCATATGAATGTCTCATGATTTCGAACTGCAAATTAAAAGATTTTAAAATGATACTTTGGGAAGGAGACGGATAACAGCTTCATGTTCGGTCGATAATGGTATCATTATAGACCGAGCACAGTCTCGTATAGGACGAGGATGAGGTGGGAAATCGATCATCTCCTTTTCAAAGAAACCATCCCAGCCTTTGCCTTAAGAGACCCGTCTCGCTCGGTGTCACACTACAATCCTACTACCGTTTACGAAAGAACATTTGCACAAACATATTGAAGTGTTTTGGCTTTAAAATAGCTTCGTAGGTCTGGCCTTGTGAGACAATCAACGCAACGAAAGCATCCGTTACAGTATTTCCTCTACTACATCTAACAAAAGCAAAGAAAGGAAAACGCAAGATAAGATTACAGATTACACTCTCGTTGACGGCGAACTCATTGTTGGTGCATGGGGTCAGAGTGGTCCAGGATAAGTAATCGGTTTCCTGTATGAAGAAGCAATTTTGTGAAATAATATGAAATAAAAATCTGGTTGGGCACGAATTCTAATCCTCCTCCCCCAACAATCAAGTACAGCACAGTTTGGCAAATAGGCGGCACACCTAGAAATAGTTATGACGAAATGGCACACCTAGAAATACTTATGACGAAATGCAGCGGTAAGAGCAAAGGCTGGAAGCAATTGCTATGAGAATAGGATAGGATGAAAGAGGAAGACGTGGTTAGTCGAAAAAATAAAAAGCAAAAGCGTCTAAACCTACGGCTCAGGCAACATGAAGTAACAATATCGTTAAGTCGTTGTTGTGAGGCGCAAGGAATGTAGGCGTGATGAAGTCTAGCCCAACACTATGTACACTGATACAACTTTTTAGTAGGCGTGATCAGAAAAAAGCGTAAAATTACAATTTGCTAAAAAGAGTTTTCGATTGGCTGACCACAATCTTCAGATCTATGAAAATAAATATAAAATTGATATTCAGTTAATGTGATCACTTAACAATCTTTAAAACAAACATTATTTAAAAGGTATTAAGACGAAAAAATATTAAAGAAAAGTACCATGCTACCTAATGAACCATTATCTAAGTACACTGTTGCCCATAACAACATTATTCGTAAGTGAAACTCAGAATCTATAGAAATACACGGACAAATGCGTCTGCGGCATTTTCAGTTTATTTCGATTATTCTGACGGTATTGTGACCAATACTGTACGTGGCCAGCTGAGTCTTTAGCAAGCCTGGTACGTTATACACAATTTTATACTTTAATACTTTTTAAATAATGTATATCTTTTTTAAATGTTGATAAACACAAAATAATATTTTCACAGGTTTCAAAACTTTTTTTTTTTTTTTTTTTTTTTTTTTTTTGTAAAATTAGCCTCTCGTGACGTAGTAACGTCCGAACACTTTTGATCAGATATAGTTCCATCACAGGTTCCATAGAAGATCGTGTGCATGTCCCTCATAGCATAATAGTACCCCTACCAGCCTGCATTCCTCGAAAGGTGCGTTGCATGTTTCGAGCAGCTGTACGCCTTTGTGTTGTATACAGACGCCATCATGGAACTGGTCTAACAAGAAACGTGAATCATATGACCAGGCGACCCGTGACCATTTATCCGAGGTCCAGTTTCGAAAATACTGCGTAAATGATGTCTGCTGCGGAGCTCCACGTCCAACAGTGTACGCTCAACACTGTGCTCCGAATCACATTGATTTTGTCGTCAGATTTGCCACAGATTGCCACCTCTCATACTTTACATAGCATATAAGCCTTTGTCCTCCACGTACTGTAATGAGACTTGGACGTCCAATACCTTGTCAGCAATATCCGTAGATGCTCACGGCAGTAGCATTCGAACAGCCGACGAGTATTGCCGAACTGATCATTCACAGGATCCGGGCCATAGCAATCTTTCAGAGTCACTTATGTCACTGGATTTCCGCATTTGCAACCCGTATCGCCACATTCGTCTCTGCTCCGTTCATAAAAACCAGAACTCCAGTGACAAACGTCCAGCGATGTTAGAAATGGACCAAAACAACAAAAAAGTGCATACCTCAAGAGGTATGAACACTACCTTCTCTACTGTGAAACACATCTCTTCTACTGAAAAAGTGCTCATAGCTCTTAACGAAGCATTGTAGAGACCAAGATAATTGAGGTTTTTTCTTGTTTTGGTCATATTGTCTCCTCCCAGAATATGGAAAGCAAAGAGCTGGCGCTAGAAGAAATTTATTTCACAGTATCGAAGATGAACGGGTGCTCATAGATCTGAAGCTATACAATTTGGAGCCCATGCTATTAGACATTTTGTTCTTGTTTTTGTCCATAATATCACCACTGAAAGTTTTTCGGTAAACTTCTGGTTCACACAGTCTACTTTCCTCACAGCGTGACACACCCACAACGGCACCAGACGATATCCATTCTTGCATAGGACAGTGGCCACAGCGTTATTGCTGCTTAGTGTATATTATACCAAACAGACTTTTAAGAAATGTAGAATATCTTTGTTTTCAAGAAAGTCTCATAAACCAAGTTGTGACGAGCGGAGTGCTTCCTCCTCATGAATGTCATGTGAGGTGCAATAATATTAAATATCATGAAAACTATAACCTTGCAATAATGACCACAGTGTCGATGGCACGTTACTACGTTATTAAGTCATGTCACTCGTAAATGCAGCAGATTGGTCAACACAGTATGACAAAATCCTCATTCATTTATAACAGGTGATCTTGGGGATTAAGAACCAGCTTCGGCTGTAATTCATCTTTTTATTATCAGGTTACAACCGGTTTCGTGGCAATGAGAACCACATTCTGAGGTAACATGAAACTAAATCGTAAAAGCTAACTAGCCTGGAACATGGAACCCAACATTCATTGTAGACCAACCCAATAAACCAAATAAACACTTACAACAAAGAGTTTGTGACACTTAAATTTATATTAGATGCTAACGTATCTCTGTTCTTCAGAAGAGCCTTTATTGCTGTTAAAAGTCTGTACTTTATATCGTCTTTATTTAAGCTATCGTTATTTCGCTCCACGTATAAAGCGTTGTGCAAATAAAATTGACTCGGACGAGTGGATACGATTGGAGGTGAATGTATGCACATAATCACACCCCGTGACGCGCGCAACACATGTGCGCCTGCCGTGTGATCCATTGCACCTATTGGAGCACATTTACAGTCTTCACGCCCGACAGAGTTATTACCAGACGTCAGTCTGGTCGCAGCCCTACCTGGCCACCCACGTCACCTGATCTGTCAGTGTGCCATCACTTTGTGTGGGGAGCCCTCGAGTCTAAGGTGTATCGCAACAGAACATTTAGGATGAGACTGTAGCAGTTCCAGCAGGTCACCTCCGATCCGCATTCAGCAACGCGGACAAGGGCCCCAAAGTGGCACGAGATGAATGAATGGTGGTCACTCTCAACACCTACTATGGTTAGGTCAGTGTTGTGTTTCACTTCCTCTGCTGTGTTTCTTAGACCCTGGAGCTCTGTTTGCCGTGACACTTTTGGCAAGACTCTAAAGCTACTTCTGGTGTCTCAGTTCCTAATTCCCTCAGCATCAGCTAACTGAATTACACTTTTTAATTATAGGGCATAATTTATATAAAAAACATGTTAGCTTATATCTTCACGTCGATTACTTTCTTACAGATTTTGCCAAACCCCTGATACGATCCTCTTAACACTTGGCGAATTTGCTCTTGTAATTCAACAGCAATTTCTTATTTGGTGCGAATCTATTCTTTCATCCACTTGCGGAAGAAGACGTTCGAATGGGCCAACTTAGCTGTCTGGGCAGGTCGTCCGAGAGGGCCACGGAAACACAACCGCTGAGCCGTGTGCGGCTGGCGTTGATGCCGTTCATAGCTTGGAATCTTGTAATAGCGATAGTGGCGTCTCGTTTTCTTAGTGTGTTCACTGGCGCCACTACGTTTGCTCGCCTTGTCTGTCCGTGAGTGGCAGCAGCAGCGCTTATCGATAATGCGTACTGTGGTACCTTCTCTAGAGCGGCCTCTAGTATTTCCGGATCGTCGTATGTCGAGCTAGTTGATTTGGGACGGAGCAGCAGCGAGGCCCGGACAGCCAGTACTCGCCCGACAGCTGGCGACACACATGCACTGTCCGACGGTCGCGAGAGTGCACTACCATGTCAAGGACCGGCTTCAGCGAGTTTTAGTTGAATGGACCGTCATATTCGAGTAGTGCAACTTTCGCTTGTGTGTGTGTGTGTGTCCGCCCGTCGAAGTGACCTCATGGCAATAAGATGTCAGTGAACGATTTATACTGGGATCTTTTCCGTGCCTGACTTGAATGGGAACGACCGTTGGTTGGTCGTTCGGTCGCTCGTCGCAGCGGACGACCTGCATTTGGTCTTCCGACCGCTTCTGGCTTCTCTGTGTTTGTGCCGACTGATAATTCGTCTGTGTTGTTTCACAGTGACTGGTTTTAGTATCGTGAGTTGTTCGTGTTGTTGGTGGAACTGTTTTCCCGAATCCGTGTGTATCTTGTGATTTTGAATGAGCAGTTATTTTAATGCTGTCTGCGTACTGGATTTGTGAGGAGTTGCGAACGGACATCAGTTCGGTTGGGGCGCAGCAGCGAGCAGGTCCGTGCAGTGCGAGGGCAATCTGGGGCCGCTGGCGGCGTGCTGCCACTGCCGGATCGAGGAGGGTAGCAGCGAGAGCGACGACTTCGGTGCACACCGAACCCTGGACGTTTAAGCTGAGTGAAGAGCTAACTGCTAATGCAGCCTCAACTGTTCTGAGATCTCACCTTTGGTGGGTGGGTTGTTGGTCCCAGGACCGCTAAGCCTGACAATAACGAGTGAAGTGTTTCAAGGCGGTGAAATATTGCAGCCTTTTTTCTCTATTTGTTATTCATCATTGAATTTAGTATTATTCTTATTAGTGAAGTGCAACCAGCGGTATTTTCTGCCTTGTGGCCGCTAACGCCCCAGTTACCTGCCCTCGAGGTTAGCGTACTTTTCCAGCAGTGTACCTTTCCTCGTCGTGTTGATGCTGTCCGACACGTCGTGTAGTTCGACAGCCTCTTGTATTGTGTTGTGGATATTTTTGGGAGGTCTACCTTGGTTTTAGTGTTTCCTTCGACCTTGGGTGTTTTCTGAAGACGTAATGCTGTCTGTCTCTTCGCCCTTGCCTAGAAATATTCCATCGTTGTACCGGTTATCTGACATTAGGCGGATTGGTTAGTTGGTCGGTTGGTGCTTAAGCTGCCCCTAGTTTGAGTTGCCATCCTGTTACGTGAGTACAACTCTTGGCTGCCTGTCTCACCTTACCTTATGTTTGAGTTACCTTCTCATGCCAACCCTTGGAACACGTGCTGCGAACCGCTTGTCCTGATTCCTTAGAGTGTGATGTTTGTTTTAAGGATATTTGTAATTTTCTAATTATGTTTGGTGTGGCCTTCAGCAGAGTAATAATTTTACTTATTTTATAATAAGGCCTTCAGCCGTGTTACAGTTCGTTATAAAAAGAAGCATTTATCTTAATATGTGTTATCTGGAATTGTTCTTCTGACTTCTAATTCAGGCCTTCAGCTGTTTGTTGTTTGTGGTTATTGTTGGTGGCCTTAGGCTCTAAAATTGTGGAATTTTTTTCTGTGATAAGGCCTTCAGCCATCATACAGTCAATTATGTTTTTTAAGAGATTGTTTTAAATTTGTAATTTCTTTAAATAAAGTTTACTTATTTGTTGTGCAACCGAGAGTTACTGATTAAGGCCCATCCATAATCTTAACCTTATCCTGCCCCAACTTGAGATACCGTCTCTCAACCGCAATTCTGAGAAATAAGTGTCTAGCCACGCTAGGACGCGAACGACCAGGTCGCTGAGTACCCATGTGGGTACAATGTCACAACATGTTTATGGGTACCAATTCTCACCCTCTGTGAAGATGCGGGCACAGTTCGTCCTCTGTAGTGCAGTATCTTATCACTCAAGACATGAGCATTGTTGTTAGACTAGTGTATCTCATAATTTTTTGTCATACTTAAAATGATTTTATTTCCTAGCAGGACTATTGTAAATGAAAAATTCGATGTTGCGTGGTAGTCTGATTCAGAGTTTAGCTGTTGTTCACGTAATTAATTGTTCAAATGAGCATATCGTCTGACGGGAGGTAATGGTGTAAAATTCCCGAAATCAGTTATACGAGTACGTGTTGTCTGTTCTTTCTGCCCAAAGGAAGCCATTTGTTGTGACAAAAAGCAATGACTACTTCCACAAGTAGTGATAGTTAAGCCTTGTAACATCCAAGCTGTGTAAAAGGTATAATTCTTGTGGCTCAGAAAATAGCTGGGAAACGCTGACTCCTACAGAACAACAGCAATAATTAACACATGAAGTTCCATCAACCTTCGCAACTGATAAAATGAGTTTGGCCAGCTGATATTTGAAAATTACACAGTGAGTATACTGATTTGTAAACGCAGTAAACCAAATTGAACGAGTGTTAGTTTTCTGCTTATAGCAACCACCTGTGCAATGAGCATATTTCCTCAGTTTTGTAATCATTGATTTTGATTTAAAGAATCAGTAACCAATCTGAGCACAGAAATCCAGAATGGCGTCTTTATGTAAGATCATGTTAATGTACGATTTCAGACCGCACAACATGCAAAAAGTAGTAATCATCGAATCAGCATCCGTTGATCTAACTTCTCTGGACCCACGGGTAATTGGGACCAAGCAGTACCAAGAAACCTAACCACTTTTACTAAACCCAAGTAACTGAAATGGTCTCCCCTAACTCGCTATTCATTTAGAATTTCCACAACAACACTCATAGCCCCCAGATAAATAAATAAATGTTAATGTCGTGTGACTAGGACCTCCCGACGGGTAGGCCGCTCGCCGTGTGCAAGTCTTTCGAACCGACGCCACTTCGGAGACTTGCGCATCGATTGGCATGAAATGATGATGATTAGGACAACACAACACCCAATTCCTGAGCGGATAAAATCTCCGACCCAACCGGGAATCGAACCCGCGCCCTTAGGATTAACATTCTGTTGCCATGACCACTCAGCTACCAGATGCGGACAGCCTCCAGATAAAGTAGTAGTATTAGTAGCATATCTGAGAATTGTCTGCGAATCTTGCTATGCAGGACTGCAAGAGGGTCAGTTAGATAAATGGGTCCGACAGTTCTCTTCCTACATCAATTTTCTTCAACATCAGCGGAGCGTAGACGAATCTGCCCCTTATTAAGTAATTTCGAGGAACGCCGGGGCTTCCTTCCGGCTTTACGCATTGCTAGCGATGGAGTGACAGCTGTCGACGGGCGAGCACGTGGCGTGCGCACCAGGTGCGTGTGTAAATTCGCGTGGCGGGCGCTGACACGCCACGTCGTGGGAAAGAAAAAACGCTGTGAACCAAACCAGTGCTTGCGAGTGCAGAACTAATTGCTGACCCTGGTATTTACAGCTTTTACCTGCAATTGGGAGCAATGTCCTTTGGCGGAAGGCTTATTAATATCAATAGCATTTAGAAAAATTTAGCATTATCTTTAGCGTCTCATAAATTACGACGATAGTATGGGTAAACATATACTGATGGAAACGGAAAGTGTAACACGTGAACTACAACGACATTTATCAAATTTTGCCGAGATATTCTTCACATAACGTGTGTTAGATGACTAAACTTCCATTCCTTGTCGCTGGCCGTTGTGGCCGTGCGCTTCTAGCCGCTTCAGTCCGGAACCGCGCTGCTGCTCCGGTCGCACTGTAAGTAGGCTGTTTAGGTTTTTATGTTGGTAACGCCACGTAGCACTCTGTATGAAAATCACTGTTGTGTGCAGTCTGTGGCTGGTTGGCATTGTTGCAATATTCGCTATTGTAGTGTTGGGCAGTTGGATGTGAAGAGCGCGTAGCGTTGCGCAGTTGGAGGTGAGCCGCCAGCAGTGGTAGATGTGGGGAGAGAGATGGCGGAGTTTGGAGAGCCGATGATCTGCAGGTGTGTCCATCAGAGAGAGTAAATTTGTAAGACTGGATGTCATGAACTGATGTATATATTATGACTTTTGAACACTATTAAGATAAATACATTGTTTGTTCTTTATCAAAATCTTTCATTTGCTAAGTATGCCTGTCAGTAGTTGGTGCCTTCGGTAGTTAGAATCTTTTACTTAGCTGGCAGTATTGGCGCTCGCTGTATTGCGGTAGTTCGAGTAACGAAGATTTTTGTGAGGTAAGTGATTCATGAAAGGTATAGGTTATTGTTATTCAGGGCCATTCTTTTGTACAGATTATTGAAAGTCAGATTGCGTTGCGCTAAAAACATTGTGTCTCAGTTTAGTGTTGATCAGAATAGGTAAAGAGCGAAATATCTGAGTACATTCAGTTCTGCTCAGCTGTTTGAAAATCAAATAATGTAAGGGGTTTATCAGCACAGTAATTCATTAATTTTTCTATGGGGACGTTTCAGCAGTTCGAATCCTGCCTCGGCATGGATGTGTGTGATCTCCTTAGGTTACTTAGGTTTAAATAGTCGTAAGTCTAGGGGACTGATGACCTCAGATGTTAAGTCCCATAGTGCTCAGAGCCATTTGAACCATCCATTCCTTGTCCATCATTAACATCAGTATTAGATGCGACCCCCACAGGTACGAATGTACTCTTGTTGACAAGTTGCTGAATTTCTTGCCGTGCCTGAAACACATTCTGTGTCGGCTCATGAAGATTACTGACTGGAGGTTGGTGTGAAAGCATACGTCTTCCCACCACATCCCAGATATGCTCTCTGGGGGACAGGCTAGGGGGCTCAACAGGGCGGTCGAGGACCTGACATTTCTCAACTCCTTTTTGTAGTGAACTACGGTGCTGCCGGACTGTGTGGCTGGTCCCGGCGGAGGTTCGAGTCCTCCCATGGGCATGGGTGTGTGTATTTGTCCTTAGGATAATTTAGGTTAAGTAGTGTGTAAGCTTAGGGACTGATGACCTTAGCAGTTAAGTCCCATAAGATTTCACACACATTTGAACATTTTTTTTTTTTTTTTTTACGGTGCATGCTGTTAGGTACCCAAGTCGAGAAGGGTATGAAAACGAAGTTAATCATTCTTACCAAACAGTGGCGACCAATCAGACTCATTGCTACAGTTACCGAATAAGTTCTGTTGTCATATCCAATTGCTCCTCACACAGAGATTCCAGGAATTGGAGAGGTATCAGTACGAGAGCAGCTGCTTCCTGTTCGGTATGGTGTCAGCAATAAACGATGCATGCTAGTGCGAGATCTCAACCCAACTTCCAGTGACATGTTCCCGACAGATCGTGATGATACTTTGCCTGTAGCCTCTCCCCTATCATCAGCTGTTATCATCCACTTTTTGTTGTCCTTATCCTATCTCTCCAGCATTCGTTCTGAAGCCATCGCATTAAAACCAACTACCTGTGTGATCTATATGTATGATGCTCGCCTGCAATCGTGCCAATGATTCGATATTTTTCAAAGTCAGATAGATTGGATAAATTGCACGTGCACATCTTCTGGGCATTTTGTGTATACAGCGCCACCTGAAAAATACCACGAACGTCAGTCACACCCAGCAGCCATTGTGGCTTTCTTCTGAACTGAAATTAAGCTTGCTTAAGAATGAAATTCCAATCAACATAGCCCACAGGCTTGAAAATACTGGAGTATTAGTTTCGTAGTATTCGAGTAAAGTGTCAACGGTGTAGCAGTTTCCATTCCCATCACTGTATTTATGCATTTATATATTTTTATATATTTATCAAGCTGCGGCACATGCCTTTGTTTCATTCTGCATGATTAACACTAGTGCAGATGGAACTCGCACGTTGTCGCAGTTTACCGTTAAAGCGCGTGAAAACCGCATGTATTTAGACAGGTCGGAATGTGTCTATGTACATCGGTCCTAATTTGTTGAATACCATTCAGGACATGAAACACTTTAGACCTAGACTATAGATCTCTAACATTCCACATCGTGCTGTAGTACAGCCTGAGAATAGAAAACGCATAACGTGGTGAAAACAACAATCTTGGTTGCAGAATTGATTTTATTTCTGTATTTATTCAAGACACGCGTTTCGCCCTATACAAGAAATCTTCAGATTGACCAGTACAGTGTTCGTTAGTAGGTTTTGGTTGCTACGGTTAGGGCATCTGCAAAATAGACTGCCAAAGTCATACATAGTAAAATAAAGATATGTTGTAAATATGACAAATGCAGTCTATTTCTACCGGTGCCCTAATCGTAGTACTCAAAACCCACTTACCAACATTGTACTGGTCACTCTGAAGATGCGAAACGAGCATCATGAATAAATGAAGCAATAAAATCAGTTCTGCAATCACGACTGTTCTTTTCACCACAGTCCGTGCACTGGTTGCTGTACCAACAAGGCATAAATTGGAAATCCTTTTAGCGCTGAATGGACCAAGTAAGGAGAACGTAACAAGCAAACTAGCAGAGCCATGAGAGCATTCTTCTTCCAGAAGAAGTCTAAAAGTATCAATCCTAAATCTTAACTTGAGAAAAGGAATTCTCAAAATGTTCATCTGAATAATAACATGTATGGAAGTGAATTATCGACTATAGAAAAAACGACGAGCGTAGCATGTGAAATCTGGTGTAACTGAACCTCCCTTCTCTCTGCAAACATAATTTGCCGTTACCCTCCCTATTCACAACGTACGACATGATCTTCAATAGAACAGTAAGCCAGAAAGTGTAGACCAAATTTCATTTATTTCCGTCTATAACCACAAAATCGTTCCTTAGACTACGGATTTCAGTCAGCGCTGAGCATCTTTAGATCTGTTTTAAAACACATCCCAATGTAATGACGCCATAGTGGCATCGTCAAAACATAAACACAAAATCAGCTTAGCATCATCGCACATATTCGAAATACGGTAGTCAGAACATGTTTCAAAACAGACCTGAAGGTAGTTATCGCTGAGCGAAACCGGTACTTTAAGAACCTAACAATTTTGTGACCATAGACGTAATTAAAACATATTTATTCTACTCTCACTTTTAATGAGCCATGGGTGTTAAAGATTTTCCAAATAATAACATAACATCATTATCATTATACTAAAACATTTTATACAGTTAATTTGAATCAGTGGTTAGTACATCGCTTTAGCATAACTTCCAAGGAATTGCAGTTGGGATATATACGTTATCTGAATCTGAGCAACGCAGGTTTTTTTAAGAGCAGTAACAGCGAACAACTTTAAACACTTTGGAACTTTATAATTTATGCCTTATAAAATAGGGATGTGCATCACCATAATTAATATTTGAGTTAGCTCTAAGAATGTGAACACAGATCTGCAGACTACAATCTATCTGGCCTTTTTTCCTCAGTGGAGCACCTATATCTGTGCTGTTTCGTCTTTCTGCAACTGCCTGGTGTATTGTCGATTTCTCCGTGGACACGCGAACCATGTAAAATTTATTGCTGGTAGCAGGCATGGTCAATCTGTGGATAGGCACCTTTTTCTAGCCAGACTCTTTTGTGCAGCCTGTCAGGCCGCAAATCCATCCACGTGGGTTATCCGTTAGGAACACAACCGAAAGTATTTTGTATTAAACGAACCTTGTATTTTTTAGAGCTGCTTGCTATTTAAGAGACTTTTGGGTCTCATACCGTTTTCTCCTACTTAGGTAAAACATTTATAAATCAGTGCACACAAAGAAAGATGGCCCAAGAACGAATAATCTGAATGGGACGGAAATCGGTAAACGTAATACACATGTACATACAAACAGATTACTACAGTTTCAGAAAAATTGCATGATTTATTCAAGAGGAACAGATTCGCAAATTGAGGAAGTCTGTATCGTGTTGTTCCACCTCTGGCCTTTATGCAAACCGTCATTCGGCTTGACCTTGATGACAGAGTTGTTGGATGTCCTCCAGATGGACACCGTGCCAGACGCAGTCCAATTGGCACGTCAGATCGTCGAAATCCCGAGCTAGTTGGAGGGCCCTGCCCATAATATACCAAACTTTCTCAACTGGGGAGAGATCCGGCGATCTTTCTGCCAAGGTAGGGTTTAACAAGCACGAAGATAAGCAATACAAACTCTCTCGGTGTATACGCCGGCATTATCATGCTAAAATGTAAGCCCGGATGGCTTGCCATTAAAGGCAACAAAATGGGGCGTAGAATATCGTAGACGTACCGATGTGCTGTAAGGGTGCGCAGATGACAGCCAAAGAGATCCTGCTGTGAAATGAAATAGCACCCCGGACTATCAACACCTGGTTGTCGAGCCGTTTGTTGGACGACAGTCACGTTGATATCCCACCTCTATCCGGGGCGACTCCAGACGTGTATTCGTTGGTCATCGGGGCTCATTTCAAGCAAGACTCAGCGCTGAACACAGTTTTACTGCAGTCAATGAGATACCAGACCGAATGAGCCCGACGTCACTGCAAAAGGGATTGTTGTTGTACAGAGGTCAGTGGTAGTCGGCACAAGGTGTGCCGTGAGCTCAGCCCCCTTTCCGTGAGCCACATATTAATGGTCCTTGCGGTCACTGAAGCACCAACTGGTGTCCAACTGAGCACACGGAATGAAATTCAGAAGGACTTTATACCGTGGTATCGACATGTCCCCTGTTTACTAGTCTTGTCAGCTACGCAGCGAAGTTGCGGTGCAGCGTCATGCATTCATCAGTCGACCGCCAAATTTAACAACTTTGCATTTTCTGTCGATACCTGCATGAATATGTTTGCATAACTGCTTCGTGGTGGGTCATTTTTTTATGATTCCCTGCCTCAGTCTGTAAAAACGTTATCCTTAGGGCATCACTTTGATGTCCGTCAGTCTGCCTGTCTGTCAGTCCGACAGTCAAGAAACCTTTGTCTCGGGAACAGATAAACGTATCAAGTTGAAATTTATGTCAAATTCTGAGGTCTATGGTTCCTTGGCAGTGTAAAAATTTTTAGCTTCTAAGTCTATTCAATCAATAGATTCGCTCATTTATGTCACATATTTTGGCACTCGCAAACTCACTAATCCTGTAGTGTACTTCCCATTGACGTAGAATCACGAAATTTGGCAATTTCACAGTACGAGCAAAAAGTCTGAAAAATCTTACACTGTAATTACACGGCTGGCCATTAAAATTGCTACACCACGAACATGACGTGCTACACAAGCGAAATTTAACCGACAGGAAGAAGATGCTGTGATATACAAATGATTAGCTTTTCAGAGCATTCACACGAGGTTGGCGCCGGTGGCGACACCTACAATGTGCTGACATGAGGAAAGTTATACACAAACAGAAGTTGACCGGCGTTGCCTGGTGAAACGTTGTTGTGATACCTCGTGTAAGAAGGAGAAATGCGTACCATCATGTTTCCGACTTTGATAAAGGTCGGAATATAGCCTATCGCGATTGCGGTTAATCGTATCGCGACATTGTTGCTCGCGTTGGTCGAAATCCAATGACTGTTAGCAGAATATGGAATCGTTGGGTTCAGGAGGGTAATACGGAACGCCGTGCTGGATCCCAACGGCCTCGTATAACTAGCTGTCGAGATGACAGCCATCTTATCCGCACGGCTGTAACGGATCGTGCAGCAACGCCTGGATCCCTGAGTCAACAGATGGGGACGTTTGCAAGACAACAACAGTTCGACGACGTTTGCAGCATCATGGACTATCAGCTCGGAGACCATGGTTGCGGTTACCCTTGACGCTGCATCACAGACAGGAGCGCCTACGATGGTGTACTCAACGACGAAGCTGGGTGCACGAATGGCAAAACGTCATTTTTGTATTCGTCATCGCCATACTGGTGTATCACCCGGCGTGATGGTATGGAGTGCTATTGGTTACACGTCTCGGTCACCTCTTGTTCGCATTGACGGCACTTTGAACAGTGGACGTTACATTTCAGATGTCGTACGACCCGTGGCTCTACCCTTCATTCGATCCCTGCGAAACCCTACATTTCAGCAGGATAATGCACGACCGCATGTTGCAGGTCCTGTACGTGTCTTTCTGGATACAGAAAATGTTCGACTGCTGCCCTGGCGAGCACATTCTCCAGATCTCTTACCAATTGAAAACGTCTGGTCAATGGTGGCCGAGCAACTGGCTCGTCACAATACGCCAGTCACTATTCCTGATGAACTGTGGTATCGTGTTGAAGCTGCATGGGCAGCTGTACCTGTACACGCCATCCAAGCTCTGTTTGACTCAATGCCCAGTCGTATGAAGGCAGTTATTGCGGCCAGAGGTGGTTGTTCTGGGTACTGATTTCTCAGGATCTATGCAACCAAATTGCGTGAAAATGTAATGACATGTCAGTTCTAGTATAATATATTAGTCCAAAGAATACCCGTTTATCATCTGTATTTCTTCTTGGTGTAGCAATTTTAATGGATAGTAGTGTACATCACATAAAGAATGTTTTTTTCCATTAGAACATACATCGCATTCATCATCCGTCGGAAGCATAATAGACTAACGTTAAACCGTCGGCACACGGGCCGTGCTGTGGAACTTCAACGTTGAGCGTGCTAACTTCAACGTGCTGCTGAACGCTCAGAAGTGATGCGACTTGTGCATACGGTACGTGGGCCCCAACGTGGTATACGCGATCACAACGCACTCCAGCGGCAGTTACGGGATGTTTCTAGTTCGTAAATCACACTGTTTACTAAACGGGCGCGCGTAAAATTCCCACGTTAGCTTTATTAAAACGCACACTTCCTGTATCGTCCACGAAAAGGAAAGTACCACGTCCAATCAATAAGGACACAGGTTTATAAGAGTTCAATTACAAACAGTGCGATACAAATTTGGAAAACTTCTCCACATAAGATAAACATTATTTCATCATTCCCACATTTTAGTAAAACCCCAGGGTCGGCCTTATTTGATCACTGTTGCTACACAGAAGCAGAATCTTTGCAACATGTGAATTACGAAGCGTAAAAGAAAAAGAAGCAAAATATCTTTATACAAATAGCGCAAGCTGTCCTATAGATTAAGCCAATCGAACAAAGTCACCCCTCAAAAAAAGGAGAGCTTCTGTAAAGTTTGGAAGGTAGGAGACGAGATACTGGCAGAAGTAAAGCTGTGAGTACCAGCCGTGAGTCGTGCTTCGGTAGCTCAGATGGTAGAGCACTTGCCCGCGAAAGGCAAAGGTCCCGAGTTCGAGTCTCGGTCGGACACACAGTTTTAATCTGCCAGGAAGTTTCATATCAGCGCACACTCCGCTGCAGAGTGAAAATCTCAATCTGGATTATAGTATATACTTATATTAAACTAATAATAAAGTATGAGAACCTAATAAAAACGCAAATGTTAGGAAAAAAGTTTGGAAGTGTCGATACACGAACCGCCGCCCAAATAGGATATTTCATATGGATCAGTGACAGCACTCACTTCGCTAAACCAACAACGCACTATTGACACTCAACCATAGCATGTTAGTACTTGCAGAAAACCTTAATCGTAGATATGTTACTTACTGAAATTTAATTATAACAAATTGTACCAAGAACAATGCGTTTTGGGTGGATCTTTAGCGTGTCGCTACCTTCAAATAGCATACTCTCATATTACGCAAGTTACAGTAATACTTTTGCCGCGAATATGATGATTCTCATTATTTTATTGGAAGGAATCACACAGTTAACAACGGGTTTTCCAGTGATTCTCAATTTGGTGGTGCCCAGAAACGGCATGTTTACGTAAAGGCTTGAAATGAATGCCAATATGGCGCCTCACAACTCTGTACTGAAGGGAGAAAGCGCTCGTGTGACGTAGGTGGCGTTGTGCCATCTCATTGGTCAACGCTCAGATGCACGCTCAGAATACATGACAGTGCTAGATATTGCTCTGCACGTTCGGAAAGACTCCCGAACGTGCTGTTCTACGCTATGACGTCAGAAACTCGGCACACTCAACGCTCAACTTTCGGTTGCACGGTCAGTGTGCCGAAGCTGTACTGAATGCAAACATAAAATATAAGTTGTAGTTACGTTTTTCTAAGTAAATAAAAATGTTTTATTAAATCCTCTATATCGGTGTATAACTAAAGTCCCCTGTTCGCTTCTTTTTGTAAATGTAGGCAAGTCTGAGGAGCTTCTCTGGAGATTTTGATACGGTCTTGGAAATCCCGGGACTTTGGCAGTATCTATATCTATAACAGGCAAATATCGTTGAGATTCTCGAATTCCAGGCTGCATAAACGGTACATACATTTCGCGCGGTACTGTCAGTGCGCAAGTCTTCCTCGGGCTTGGCCTTTTTTTCCCCTCTTTCAGTCTATGTGTAAAATATTAATGCTGTTAAAGGGGAGCGGAAGCTCATGACTCAGTTGAACCCCTTCAAACCATCCTTGTACTAGTACCTGTTCCTAGACACTTTATGTCCATCTGCAGGAGACTGAAAATTTGCTGGTCTTGCAGCCAAAGCAGTTAATTTGGAACTACACAAAAACTAGTTTTAACGGACCAGCAACACACAGAAGCGTTTCGAACCATCCGGCGGGGATCTTCAGGCACGCGAAGGTCTCAGCTGGCGCCCGTACACGGGGGCAACGAAGGCCTACGGACCGCGGGCGCTGCGGTAACGAGCGGCTTTTCATAAACAAAAGTAGCGCGCGGATGAATGCCGCGCGCCTCAAAGCGAGTGCCGGCTTTTTGTGCGCCGTCCTCTCATTACTATGCGCACCGGAGAAATACTGTCAGCAGAATGCGGCGGCCGGCGGCCTTTTAAGGGCGGCTCGTATTTTAATATTTCAATTTCTGGCCGAGTTGCCGGCGGCCGCAGCGCTCCCTCCTTTAATTGGCAGCTCTCTTCAGGCGGCCCTGCTCGCCGCTCATCGTTGATGATTGTTAGTCGTATGCGAACGAGACCGCGAGTTGGAGTTGCTCCGTAATATCAAATAACTTAAGAGGCGAATACTTCTGAACAAAGGAGTAGTGCAACAAACGAGCATATGAGCTTCGCGAACAACAAAGGACTACTTCACTGAATCATACACTGCTTAACCAAAACATTAAACCTCTGCCACAGCGGGACAGTACGCCATTTGTTGGCAGTGCGGGTACTTATCGCGGTAAGGAAAATTGTATAAGTGGAGCAGGGACGAATAATGAAACATTCTAGAGATGATAAGGATCACAAATGGGGAAATCTACTTTGTGAAAAAGGGCAAAGTGTTATGCTCTGGTGCCTGGGAACGAACATAACAGAAATGGCGAAGCCATTTGCCTTTTCAAGTGCTATTGAGTTAAAACAACCGCCTAGATCGCAATAATTTTTCTTCAACAGTTTACGACGGTATTGCTGAGTAAGCATCCGAGGAAGCGCCAGTAGCAGCCAGATGGTGCTCATTTTCTGAAGATGAGTTCGACATGAAGTGGAATTCGCTCATTAATAAAATATTATTGCTATCTAGACTGTTGTTTTAACCCAGCTATATCAACTGATCGCTGTTACTCCTCCGGACAATGTCGTCCAATTTTTGTTCATATACTACTGTCGTGAAGTGCTCGAAACACGCACACACCGTGCGACTGACGCAGGCCGATGGACGCGGTATTATGCTGTGGGGGACATTCATCTGGGCTTCCATGGTAACTGTGCTCGTTATCGAAGGCATCATGACACCTGTGCACTTCGTGAACATTATTGCAGACCACCTGCATCCAGCCACCCTTGATGGCTTTCTTGACGGTGATGGCATCTTCCAGCAACTGTCCATGTTACATGGCCAGAATCGCGCTGCAGTGGTTTTTAGTAGTCTGATAGTGAATTCCCGGCGATGTTTGCGCCACCAAATTCGTCTACTATGAACCCGATGAAACACCTCTGGAACACTATAGGGAGTATATCCGCTCTCACAAATCACCAGAGAAACTTTTTCGGGAAACCCGCCAGAGACTTGTCGAAGCTACATGACGCTGAATCGCTTCTGTAGTGCCTTGCAATGGTGGCTATTAAGCAGATGGTCATAAAGTCTGGGCTCATCAGTGTAAAACCTGGTAGTTCTCTGCCGCACTCAAGTGCCCACTGATAAGTAATAATATCTTTCAGCAACTGTTACTGAAACCTGAAAGATTGTTTATTGTCCTTGTTTCAGCTGCTCCCAAGCCCAGGTGAGAAAGGAGGAGGAGTAACGTCTCATTAAAAATCCTTGGTGCATCTCGCCTGGGTGATAGTACCTCGTGAGGGCCCCTTGCCAGGGTATGGCAAAGACTTCAACGGCAATGAAGGTGGAGACAGAGAACATCAGAATGGCGGAACCGACGGATGAAGGGACCGTGGTTTCAAGGGATACTGCAGAAGCGATGGGAAAAGGGGTCTCACAGCCGCAGTAAAGACAGTCCCTCTAGGGCGGCGGTATGCCGGAAGGAAACGTTCCCTGTTCGTCCAGGATGGGCGTTCTGCTACAGGTCTGCTCCCTGTGCAGGTAAAATAGTTCTTGTTACATATCTCAGAGAGAAAGAAGTAACTGGTGGATATCCTGGAAAACGCTAATGCTTTCATAAAAGAACTATTCGAACTAGAATTGGATTTGGAACAAAGCTTGAGCAATAAACTCCAAGAGATCGTATCAGACGTTGAGAAACAGCAGGTAGATATTTTAGTTTTGATAGAGACGAAGAAGAAATGTAGAGCTAGTGTAAACTTAAGAAATACCAGCGTTATATAGTGGTATTGCCAATGATGCATTGGCTAAAGTTGGGGTGTCTATTTTAGTAAATGATAAAGGACGAATGAAGAACTGCGGGGAGGTTAATGAGAGATTCTTGAAGTTGGTGACTGAAATGTTTGGCAGTGAAGTTATTACAATAATAACTGCGCTGAGCGTACGTGACTTCCTTAGAGCTTGTGGAAGACCAAAGAACGCCTGGCTGCTAGAGTGTTCATAAGCAGCGACGGACGTGGATGCAGAGGCATTGTCGGCAAGCTATAGGGAAGTGACTTGCTGGCAGCAGTGGCCGGAGGTCCGAATTTTCCGAGGGCGCGGGAGCGCACCGTTGGGCCAAACATAGCTGGAAGGCTGATACCTGGCTTGTAGAGTGTTATTGGCGTCAGTTGGAGTTTGTCAGCTACTCGACCATTGAAGGAAGGAAGCCTCCTCAGGGAACTGTTGCAGCCCAGATTGTGGATTAATGGTGAGACCTTTTTTGTAATGGACAATAATTTTATGTGTATGCCACTGCAGCCTCGTTCGTTTCAGGTCTGCTCGGTAAGTGTGCCGTTCCTCATGTTCGCTGTTGTGACCCAAAGCTGCTCATTTCTGTTTTGCTGTTTGACCGTGGGTGGCCGATTTCTGTACATCCGTACTATATTTCAAATTTTGTTGTGTACTCACCAAGCTACTGAGCAGTGTGGCTGGATATTTTGTTTGTGCAAGATGTGGTTTCTGTCATATCATTCTGTAGGTTAACTGCCTGATTATTTTTTACGTATGCCATGCTTGCCTAGCCTTCTTCAATGTGTCGTGAATTTCATTACTACAGTTTTTAAGGTACTTACTGTTGAGATTAATTGTAAACTACCTGCCTGACATATTATCTAGTGTCTGGTATTTTCTGTGCGTGTGTTCCAGGACAGACTAGCATTATTTAATGCATTATTTATAAAGGTATGATTTGGTCGATCTGGTAACAATCACCAAACGGTTTTATTGTTAATATTGTTAATATTTGCAGTCGTTTTCCTCAGTTGCTAATAACAGCTTCAATTACGTCTTATCATAAAGATAATAAAACTTCCGAATTTTGCAATTGAAATTTACGCTTAAGTATAACACATGTTTCGTAATAATACATACAAAATCATTTAATTATTCGTATTTTGATGTGATTTTGTAATACATATGTCGAAAAAGCGTCTATTTTTGTAAGACAGCTGGTCAGCTGATTTCATCTACTGCATATTACTTCTCATTTGCTTTTTTTCCGAACTAACTTGCTCTGTGATAATTATCTTATCATTTGTTTATTTACCGTTGCTGCTCACCGGGCTCAATTACTGATACCGTCTGTATATGTGTCTATTTCCGCTGTTCGTTTTCCTGTGACCTCTGGAATTAAGCGATTAGCTTGCTTTGGTGTTTGATTTACCAATTGTAGGTGATCTAATGCGGCTGATTTCTTCTAAATCCCGTTAGAGGAAGTCTAAGCGACACCATCTACAGGCGGCTTGTAGTAGAAGTTTAACATGGTGTCTTGCTCGGCCACTGTGCTGCAAAGCTTTTTGTTTAACCTGAAGATCCTCCAAAATAGTTACTAATTTATATAAGTCCTAAAACACATTCACCCATTGTATAGGTATTACTTGCCCGCGGGCCTTTAATTCTGTCACCTTATGTTGTTGTTGTGGTCTTCAGTCCTGAGACTGGTTTGATGCAGCTCTCCATGCTACTCTATCCTGTGCAAGCTTCTTCATCTCCCAGTACCTACTGCAACCTACATCCTTCTGAATCCGCTTAGTGTATTGATCTCTTGGTCTCCATCTACGATTTTTACCCTCCACGCTGCCTTCCAATGCTAAATTTGTGATCCCTTGATGCCTCAAAACATGTCATACGAACCGATCCCTTCTTCTAGTCAAGTTGTGCCACAAACTTCTCTTCTCCCCAATCCTATTCAATACCTCCTCATTAGTTACGTGATCTACCCACATCTTCAGCATTCTTCTGTAGCACCACATTTCGAAAGCTTCTATTCTCTTCTTGTCCAAACTGGTTATCGTCCATGTTTCACTTCCATACATGGCTACACTCGATACAAATACTTTCAGAAACGACTTCCTGACACTTAAATCTATACTCGATGTTAACAAATTTCTCTTCTTCAGAAACGCTTTCCTTGCCATTGCCAGTCTACATTTTATATCCTCTCCGACCATCATCAGTTATTTTACTCCCTAAATAGCAAAACTCCTTTACTATTTTAAGTGTCTCATTTCCTAATCTAATCCCATCAGCATCACCCGATTTAATTTGACTACATTCCATTATCCTCGTTTTGCTTTTGTTGATGTTCATCTTATATCCTCCCTTCAAGACACTGTCCATTCCGTTCAACTGCTCTTCCAAGTCCTTTGCTGTCTCTGACAGAATTACAATGTCATCGGCGAACCTCAAAGTTTTTACTTCTTCTACATGAATTTTAATACCTACTCCGAATTTTTCTTTTGTTTCCTTTACTGCTTGCTCAATATACAGACTGAATAACATCGGGGAGAGGCTACAACCCTGTCTCACTCCTTTCCCAACCACTGCTTCCCTTTCATGCCCCTCGACTCTTATAACTGCCATCTGGTTTCTGTACAAATTGTAAATAGCCTTTCGCTCCCTGTATTTTACCCCTGCCACCTTCAGAATTTGAAAGAGAGTATTCCAGTTAACGTTGTCAAAAGCTTTCTCTAAGTCTACAAATGCTAGAAACGTAGGTTTGCCTTTTCTTAATCTTTCTTCTAAGATAAGTCGTAAGGTTAGTATTGCCTCACGTGTTCCAACATGTCTACGGAATCCAAACTGATCTTCCCCGAGGTTCGCTTCTACTAGTTTTTCCATTCGTCTGTAAAGAATTCGCGTTAGTATTTTGCAGCTGTGACTTATTAAACTGATAGTTCGGTAATTTTCACATCTGTCAACACCTGCTTTCTTTGGGATTGGAATTATTATATTCTTCTTGAAGTCTGAGGGTATTTCGCCTGTCTCATACATCTTGCTCACCAGATGGTAGAGTTTTGTCATGACTTGCTCTCCCAAGGCCATCAGTAGTTCTAATGGAATGTTGTCTACTCCCGGGGCCTTGTTTCGACTCAGGTCTTTCAGTGCTCTGTCAAACTCTTCACGCAGTATCGTATTTCCCATTTCATCTTCATCTACATCCTCTTCCATTTCATAATATTGTCCTCAAGTACATCGCCCTTGTATAAACCCTCTATATACTCCTTCCACCTTTCTGCCTTCCCTTCTTTGCTTAGAACTGGGTTGCCATCTGAGCTCTTGATATTCATACAAGTGGTTCTCTTCTCTCCAAAGGTCTCTTTAATTTTCCTGCAGGCAGTATCTATCTTACCCCTACTGAGACAAGCCTCTACATCCTTACATTTGTCCTCTAGCCATCCCTACTTAGCCATTTTGCACTTCCTGTCGATCTCATTTTTGAGACGTTTGTATTCCTTTTTGCCTGCTTCATTTACTGCATTTTTATATTTTCTCCTTTCATCAATTAAATTCAATATTTCTTCTGTTACCCAAGGATTTCTATTAGCCCTCGTCTTTTTACCTACTTGATCGTCTGCTGCCTTCACTACTTCATCCCTCAGAGCTACCCATTCTTCTTCTACTGTATTTCTTTCCCCCATTCCTGTCAATTGTTCCCTTATGCTCTCCCTGAAACTCTGCACAACCTCTGATTCTTTCAGTTTATCCAGGTCCTATCTCCTTAAATTCCCACCTTTTTGCAGTTTCTTCAGTTTCAATCTGCAGTTCATAACCAATAGATTGTGGTCAGAATCCACATCTGCCCCTGGAAATGTCTTACAATTTAAAACCTGGTTCCTAAATCTCTGTCTTACCATTATATAATCTATCTGAAACCTTTTAGTATCTCCAGGATTCTTCCAGGTATACAACCTTCTTTTATTATTCTTGAACCAAGTGTTAGCTAGGATTAAGTTATGCTCTGTGCAAAATTCTACAAGGCGGCTTCCTCTTTCATTTCTTCCCCCCAATCCATAGTCACCTACTATGTTTCCTTCTCTCCCTTTTCCTACTGACGAATTCCAGTCACCCATGACTATTAAATTTTCGTCTCCCTTCACTACCTGAATAATTTCTTTTATCTCGTCATACATTTCATCAATTTCTTCATCATCTGCAGAGCTAGTTGGCATATAAACTTGTACTACTGTAGTAGGCATGGGCTTTGTGTCTATCTTGGCCACAATAATGCGTTCACTATGCTGTTTGTAGTAGCTAACCCGCACTCCTATTTTTTTTATTCATTATTAAACCTACTCCTGCATTACCCCTATTTGATTTTGTATTTATAACCCTGTAATCACCTGACCAAAAGTCTTGTTCCTCCTGCCACCGAACTTCACTAATTCCCACTATATCTAACTTTAACCTATCCATTTCCCTTTTTAAATTTTCTAACCTACCTGCCCGATTAAGGGATCTGACATTCCACGCTCCGATCCGTAGAACGCCAGTTTTCTTTCTCCTGATAACGACGTCCTCTTGAGTAGTCCCCGCCCGGAGATCCGAATGGGGGACTATTTTACCTCCGGAATATTTTACCCAAGAGGACGCCATCATCATTTAATCATACAGTAAAGCTGCATGTCCTCGGGAAAAATTACGGCTGTAGTTTCCCCTTGCTTTCAGCCGTTCGCAGTACCAGCACAGCAAGGCCGTTTAGATTAATGTTACAAGGCCAGATCAGTCAATCATCCAGACTGTTGCCCCTGCAACTACTGAAAAGGCTGCTGCCCCTCTTCAGGAACCACATGTTTGTCTGGCCTCTCAACAGATACCCCTCCGTTGTGGTTGCACCTACGGTACGGCCATACGTATCGCTGAGGCACGCAAGCCTCCCCACCAACGGCAAGGTCCATGGTTCATGGGGGGGTCTGTCACCTTATATGTGTCGTAAATGCTGCAAAGGTTCCTTCTAGTGCAATTCTATCCACTTGAAAGGCGTTACCAGCAAACTGATTTTTATGGCTGGCCTTTAATGAAAAGAGTAGTAAAATCGTATTACTTGAAATAGCTTCGCCGTGGTAGATATTTATCATTGGGTCTTAAGCCGTTTGAGCAGTCGTTAATAATACGAGAGTAGTAACTTTAATAGTGGAAACTATTTATTTACAGCTCGTACAAAATAGATACGTGCTCCAAAGGTTTACTAACCTTCAAAGTAGTCACCATCATTGTGAATAGCCCATTGCCAGCGATGTGGAAGTCGTAGGATACTCTTAGCAATGCCAGTTGTGTTGACAGTTCGAGCTGCACAGTCTATTGCCCGACGAATTTGTAGCAGTTCTGATGCGAATACCGTGAAGTGTTTATTTCAGTTTAGGAATCGATTTGAACTTAATTCAGGGGAGTGCAGTAGGTAGTATAGCACGTGGCAGCCCCATCAGTCAAACAAATCAGTAACAGCTTGCACTGTACGTGCTTTAGCATAGTCCTGCAAAATGATGGTCAGGTCCTGCAGAAAGTGTCATCACTTCTGTGTCTAAGCTGGTCGTAGGTTGTGTTCCAAAAATGAACAGCATAGAGACAGAAGTGATGAGACTTTCTGCAGGACCTGACCATCATTTTGCAGGACTATGCTCAAGCACATACAGTGCAAGCTGTTACTGATTTGTTTGACTGATGGGCTGCCAAGTGCTATACCACCTACTGCACTCCCCTGACTTAAGCCCTCGTAAGTTCAACTCGATTCTTCAACTATACTCCGAAAGTTAACTTATGGTGTGTGCCGGAGGGTACTTTGTGCACCAGTATTATTTCCCCTTTTGCAGTTCCAGTCGTGTATGGTTCGCGGGATGAACGATTGTTGGTAAGCCTCTGCGTGGGATCAACTCTCAGATTTTACCTTCATTGTCTTTTCGCGATATATACGCAGGAAGGAGCAATATATTGATTGACTTTTCTAGCGCAACCCCTCGGGATTTTAACAGTAGAGCAGACTGTGATTCAATATGCTTCTCTTGCGGCGTCTGGTACTGGGATCTGATTGAGCATCTCAGTTACTCTTTGACTCTTACTAAATGAACCTCTGAAGAAACGTGTTGCTCTTCTCTGAATTTTCTCTATTTCCTCTATCAGTCCTATTTGGTTCGGATCACAGAGTGACGATCAATATTCAAGTATTGATCAAACGAGTGTTTCGTAAGCTATTTACTTTGTTGATGGACTACATTTCCTAAGGAGTCTTGTAGTGAACCCAGTCTTGCGTATGAGTTACCGCCAATTAATTTTATGTGGTCGTTCCACTTCAGACCGCTCCGTGCGCATACAAGCATTATAACTATATTTTTTAAAATGGAAATAACTGCTTCCAGTGCTCGTTCTGCAATCATGTAACCATACAGTAATGGGTCATTCTGTCTTTGCATTCGTAACACCTTACATTTGTTTATGTTGAGGGTCAGTTACCACACCGTGTACTAAGCGTCCATCCTCTGCAGGTCTTTCTGCATTTCGCTACAATTTTCTGGCGTTGTAACTTCTCTGTACGCAACAGCACCATCCGCGATATGCTTCACGGAACTTCCGACGTTATCTACTAGGCCCTTTATGTACATTGTGAAAAGTAATGGTCCTGAAACACTCCCAGGGGGGCACGCCCGCAGTTACTTTTATGTCTGAAGGCTTCTCTTCGCTGAAGACACGCTGTGTTCTGTTTGCTAGAAACTGTTCAGTCCAATCTCACAGTTGGTCTGATATTCCACACGCTCATGTTTTATCCATTAGGCGGCGGTGCGGAACTGTATCTAACCCGGGCTCCCGTATCTACTGCTTTCTGGGCCTCGTAAACGAACAAAGCGAGCTGGGTTTCACACTATTGTTGTTTACGGAACATATGTTGATTCTTACAGCGGCGATTTTCGTTCACCAGAAGTGTCATAAGAAGCGAGCATAAATTATGTTCCAAATTCTACAACTGACCGACGTCAGAGATACAACTTGCGTCTGTTCGACGCCCTGTCTTGAATACGGGAATATGACCGGCGCTTTTTTGCAATCGTCGGGAACACTTCGCTCCTCCAAAGACCTACGACACACTGCTGCGAAAAGGGAGCGGGGCAAGTTCTTTCTCATTGTATAGAATCGAACCGGCATCCCGTCAGGTCCAGGGGCCTTCCTTCTGTCGCGTGATTTTAGTTGCTTTTCTATCCCTTGCTCACTTATTTCGATATCTGTCATTCTCTTCTATGTGTGACGATTTGAAGGGGAATTTACTGTGCGATCTCTCTTTGTGAAACAGTTTTGGAAAAAGACGTTTAGTATTTTGGTCTTCTCTCTTTCATCCTCTGTTTCAATGACTTAACGGCCGCACGATACTGATTAACATAAGACCAAAATTTGTTAGGATTTTCTGTCAATTCGGCAGATAGAATTTTACTTTCGAATTCGTTCTACGCTCACGCGTGGCCCTCTTAAGGCTAATTTTGGATTCGTTTGGATTTGCAATGAAGCCCTCTGTGCTTTCTAACTTAGTTGTCGAACCACGGCAGATGTTTCCCATTCCTCACGATTTTTCTCGGTACATGTCCATCTAAAGCGTGCTGCACAATGCACCTGAATTTCGCCATTGAAGCTTAGCATTGTCAGTGTTGAAGATGAAATTTTCATGTTGACATGTCAGGTAAACTGAAATGAATTATTATCTCGTAGTATTATATCTTTAAAAAATTGAAATCAGTTTCTTATGGCTCTTTTGGAATAGAAAGATCTTACTATCTTTCTTTGTATTTGCGTTTACAGCAGTATTCAGTGATGCTTTAACGGCTTTACGTTCACTGACTCCCTGTTCGCTAACTGAATTAATAGTTTTGATTTGGTCCAAAACTATGAGATGAAAATACGATGTGCCAGTTGTTTGTCGCGAATCTGAATCTTGTACAATACCGTTGAGAACCCATGTGCGCTTCTCAGATCATTCCTTTGTGTTCAGTTACAATATAAATGACTATCAATCTACTTCTTTCGAATTTATTTGGCTATTATCATTTGCATTAGGGCGCTACATCGATCCCCATTGTACGGCCTCCATCACGTTGAAAACCGTGGCCTCACTTCACGATCAACAAATACTCAAGTCGTTTCGGAAGTCGATTATCGAATTCTGATCTCACAAGACATTGGTTATAAGCAACTTTTCATTGTGTACTATTATGTTGCAGGTTGAGCCGAAGTAAGTCGATGGGTGAACTAAGGTAAGAGGTACTCCTTCACGTTGAGCCGGGTAGCCGAATGGTGACAACTAACAGCCTTTAGATGCAAGTCAGTATGTGTAGGCTTCCTATAAACGGCGTTTCCCAACGTACCATAAACCTTCCTCCTGACCAACACATCAATGAATGAAAGGTAGACATCCTTTTCCACCTCCGTCGTGAAACAAATATTCATCTCAGAGTCGCACTTGCAACCTACGTCCTCAATTATTTGCTTGACGTATTCCAATCTCTGTCTTCCTCTACAGTTTTTGCCCTCTACAGCTCCCTCTAGTACCATGGAAGTCATTCCCTCATGTCTTAGCAGATGTCCTATCATCCTGTCCCTTCTCCTTATCAGTGTTTTCCACATATTCCTTTCCTCTCCGATTCTGCGTAGAACCTCCTCATTCCTTACCTTATCAGTCCACCTAATTTTCAACATTCGTCTATAGCACCACATCTGAAATGCTTCGATTCTCTTCTGCTCCGGTTTCACTCCAGACGTACATCCTCAGAAATTTCTTCCTCAAATTAAGGCCGGTATTTGATATTAGTAGACTTCTCTTGGCCAGAAATGCCTTCTTTGCCATAGCGAGTCTGCTTTTGATGTCCTTGCTCCGTCCGTCATTGGTTATTTTACTGCCTAGGTAGCAGAATTCCTTAACTTCATTGACTTCGTGACCATCAATCCTTATGTTAAGTTTCTCGCTGTTCTCATTTCTACTACTTCTCATTACCTTCGTCTTTCTCCGATTTACTCTCAAACCATACTGTGTACTCATTAGACTGTTCATTCCGTTCAGCAGATCATTTAATTCTTCTTCACTTCCACTCAGGATAGCAATGTCATCAGCGAATCGTATCATTGATATCCTTTTACCTTGTATTTTTATTCCACTCCTGAACCTTTCTTTTATTTCCATCATAGCTTCCTCGATGCACAGATTGAAGAGAAGGGGCGAAAGGATACAGCCTTGTCTTACACCCTTCTTAATACGAGCACTTCGTTCTTGATCGTCCACTCTTATTATTCCCTCTTGGTTGTTGTACATATTGTATATGACCCGTCTCTCCCTATAGCTTACCCCTACTTTTTTCAGAATCTCGAACAGCTTGCACCATTTTATATTGTCGAACGCTTTTTCCAGGTCGACAAATCCTATGAAAGTGTCTTGATTTTTCTTTAGCCTTGCTTTCATTATTAGCCGTAACGTCAGAATTGCCTCTCTCGTCCCTTTACTTTTCCTAAAGCCAAACTGATCGTCACCTAGCGCATTCTCAATTTTCTTTTCCATTCTTCTGTATATTATTCTTGTAAGCAGCTTCGATGCATGATTTGTCAAGCTGATTATGCGATAATTCTCACACTTGTCAGCTCTTGCCGGCTTCGGAATTGTGTGGATGATGCTTTTCCGAAAGTCAGATGGTATGTCGCCAGACTCATATATTCTACACACCAACGTGAATAGTCGTTTTGTTGCCACTTCCCCCAATGATTTTAGAAATTCTGATGGAATGTTATCTATCCCTTCTGCCTTATTTGACCGTAAGTCCTCCAAAGCTCTTATAAATTCCGATTCTAATACTGGATCCCCTATCTCTTCTAAATCGACTCCTGTTTCTTCGTCTGTCACATCAGACAAATCTTCACCCTCATGGAGGCTTTCAATGTATTCTTTCCACCTATCTGCTCTCTCCTCTGCATTTAACAGTGGAATACCCGTTGCACTCTTAATGTTACCACCGTTGCTTTTAATGTCACCAAAGGTTGTTTTGACTTTCCTGCATGCTGAGTCTGTCCTTCCGACAATCATATCTTTTTCGATGTATTCACATTTTTCCTGCAGCCATTTCGTCTTAGCTTCCCTGCACTTCCTATTTATTTCATTCCTCAGCGACTTGTATTTCTGTATTCCTGAATTTCCCGGAACATGTTTGTACTTCCTCCTTTCTTCGCAGCTACCTTCTTTGTACCTATGTTTTCCTTCCCAAGTTCTGTGATGGCCCTTTTTAGAGATGTCCATTCCTCTTCAACTGTACTGCCTACTGCGCTATTCCTTATTGCTGTATCTATAGCGTTAGAGAACTTCAAACGTATCTCGTCATTCCTTAGTACTTCCGTATCCCACTTCTTTGCGTATTGATTCTTCCTGACTAATGTCTTGAACTTCAGCCTACTCTTCATCACTACTATATTGTGATCTGAGTCTATATCTGCTCCTGGGTACGCCTTACAAACCAGTACCTGATTTCGGAATCTCTGTCTGACCATGATGTAATCTAATTGAAATCTTCCCGTATATCCCGGCCTTTTCCAAGTATACCTCCTCCTCTTGTGAACAGGGTATTCGCTATTACTAGCTGAAACTTGTTACAGATCTCAATTAGTCTTTCTTCTCTTTCATTCCTTGTCCCAAGGCCATATTCTCCTGTAACCTTTTCTTCTACTCCTTCCCCTACAACTGCATTCCAGTCGCCCATGACTATTAGATTTTCGTCCCCCTTTACATACTGCATTACCCTTTCAATATCCTCATACACTTTCTCTATCTCTTCATCTTCAGCATGCGACGTCGGCATGTATACCTGAACTATCGTTGTCGGTGATGGTCTGCTGTCGATTCTGATGAGAACAACCCGGTCACTGAACTGTTTACAGTAACACACCCTCTGCCCTACCTTCCTATTCATAACGAATCCTACACCTGCTATACCATTTTCTGCTGTTGTTGATATTACCCGATACTCATCTGACCCGAAATCCTTGTCTTCTTTCCACTTCACTTCACTGACTCCTACTATATCTAGATTGAGCCTTTGCATTTCCCTTTTCAGATTTTCTAGTTTCCCTACCACTAGAATTCTAACATTCCACGCCCCGACTCGTAGAACGTTGTCCTTTCGTTGATTATTCAATCTTTTTCTCATGGTAACCTCCCCCTTGGCAGTCCACTCCCAGAGATCGGGGACTATTCCGGAATCTTTTGCCAATGGAGAGATCATCATGACACTGCTTCAATTACAGGCCACATGTCCTGTGGATACACGTTACGTGTCTTTAATGCAGTGGTTTCCATTGCCTTCTGCATCCTCATGTCGTTGATCATTGCTGATTCTTCCGCCTTTAGGGGCAATTTCCCACCCCTAGGACAAGAGAGTGCCCTGAACCTCTATCCGTTTCTCCGCCCTCTTTGACAAGGCCGTTGGCAGAATGAGGCTGACTTCTTATGCCGGAAGTCTTCGGCCGCCAATGCTGATTATTTATCAAAATTTAGGCAGTGGCGGGGATCGAACCCGGGACCGAAGACGTTTTTGATTATGAATCAAAGACGCTACTCCTAGACCACGGGTACTCCGGATTAGCTATGCAAGTACATTTATTGTCAGTTGAGCTGAGTTATGAAACTACATATTTGTGTCACCATTTGTAGTAAACTTTATGAGTCAGTCTGTCACATTGTTCTCGTGGGACATAAGGGTTATACATCTTGCGTTACTTGAAGATTTCATGGCTGATTATCACAAGTTATTGAGATAGTCTTTGCTTTTTGTCACAACACAAACTTCCAGTCTTAGTTAATCGTCTGACTACTGGCAAGAACGTGTTGTGCATCAACTGATTCGCTCTGCAGTCTGTCGCAAATACTGGTTCTCAATAAATATTCACGAAATGTTCACTATCCACTCTCCAAAATTCCCGTCTAAGCTTACGAACGTTCTAGGCGCGATCGAACCGACTCGAACAAATCAAAGAGCACGTAGTAGTTCGATGTGTTCACTTAATCCAATCTGATGGAGGATCTCAAATACTGGAGTGCTACTCAAGGATTGGTCGCAGAAGCGTTTTTAGCGTGGTCTCGTTTACAGATGCGCCTAACTTCCCAGAACTCTCCCAATAAAGGGCAGATCGTCGGTTGTCTTCCCACAGCTGACTGTATGTGTTCGTTCTACTTTGGGTCACTTCGTAACATTTAAGCATAAATGACACCACTGGCAAAATGTTAATACCTCACTGAAATACTGTACTGCTAACTTTGAGTGCTGTTGATAATGTAAGCTTTTACCAGAAGGTCGTGTGTCCCTCTGGCGCTGACTTAGGCCACGGTTGTGAAGTGGCAGGAAAGTAAAATACCTTCCAATCGGTTATTTTGAATCATAATCTTGACTACACTGTGCTTCCATAGCGGAATTATATAAACGTCACCACCACTATATTTCACGTGCGATTACTAACTCACGGCGGTTTCGTTCTAAACGAACATCTTCAGATGACAGAAAGTTAACGAACGATCTTCGTAACTGATACAAAGTGGCAGAAATCTGCCGGTGGCAGATATTTTAGATTCTGCTGCCGGCATTTATTGTAACAGTGCCTCACAAAAGGCCGTTGCTCAGTGCAGCATATAAACAACACGTCTTCAGTGGTCCAAACAACACAGAAACTGGCCAGTAGGGACTGGAGTTGTGTAAAGTATTGTTGTTCTGAATGGTCGCGATTTAGCCTCTTTTTAAACGATACAACATGTCATCCTAATAAGGCGTTCAACCCACACCGTTTGGAGGCCAGAGTTGGTTCTGTGAAGTTTTGGGAGTGTTTTTCGTACCATGATTTGGTCCCAGTCATCCAGGTTACCATGAACAATAACTAGGATGATTAACATTGTTGCTGACTAAGCTGTCACCTTTCTTTTAAACCTTTATGATGAGTATTTTGTGGAGACACCCATTGTCCAACATGACAGCACCCATGTTCATAGGACAGTACACATATGTTAAGGAACACTCAGACACCGTATAGCACATCAGTTGAGTTGCTAAATCACCCGATCATAACCATTAAAAAGGCTGGATTTCTTTGGAGCAGCGGTTAAACTGTAGCAAACAACATCCGCTTAATTTGGTATAAATTGGGTATCTAATCACCATTGAATGGCTTCAGTCGAACAAACGTCCAGCACGACGGGGGGAGGGGTTTATTAGTTATTGGGAGCTCCAACGTTAGGCGGGTGATGGAGCCCCTTAGGGATATAGCGAAAAGGTCGGGGAAAAAGGCCAGTGTTCACTCTACCTGCTTGCCTGGGGGTCTCATCCGAGATGTGGAGGAGGACCTGCCAGCGGCGATAGAGAGAACTGGGTGCACCCGACTGCAAATTGTTGCTCATGTCGGCACCAATGACTCCTGCAGTCTGGGTTCAGAGGTCATCCTCAGTTCGTACAGGCGGTTGGCGGAATTGGTGAAGGCGGAAAGCCTCGCTCGCGGGGTGGAATCAGAGCTAACTATTTGTAGTATCGTTCCCAGAACCGATCGCGGTCCTCTGGTTTGGAGCCGAGTGGAAGGCTTAAACCAGAAGCTCAGAAGATTCTGCGGAGATCTGGGGTGCAAATTTCGCGACATCCGCTATCGGGTGGAGAAATGTAGGGTCCCCCTGAATAGGTCAGGCGTGCACTACACGCCGGAAGCGGCTACAAGGGTAGCGGAGTACGTGTGGAGTGCACATGGGGTTTTTTTAGGTTAGAGAAATCCCTCCCTACGCCCGAGAAGACGCCTCCTGAGACGCGGCAAGGTAGGAGTAGGCAAAATGCAACAGGGAATAACAATATTAATGTGCTAATAGTAAACTGCAGGAGCGTCTGTAGAAAGGTCCCAGAACTGCTCTCATTAATAAACGGTCACAACGCCCATATAGTATTAGGGACAGAAAGTTGGCTGAAACTAGACGTAAACAGTAATGAAATCCTAAACTCAGATTGGAATGTATACCGCAGAGAAAGGCTGGGCAGTGAAGGGGCAGGCGTGTTTACAGCGATAAGAAGTGAAATAGTATAGAAGGAAATTGACGGAGATCCGAAATGTGAAATGATTTGGGTGAAGGTCACGGTTAAAGCAGGCTCAGACATGGTAATTGGATGTCTTTATAGGCCCCCTGGCTCAGCAGCTGTTGTGGCTGAGCACTTGAAGGATAATTTGGAAAATATTTCGAGTAGATTTCCCCACCATGTTATAGTTCTGGGTGGAGATTTTAATTTGCCGGATATAGACTGGGAGACTCAAACGTTCGTAACGGGTGGCAGGGACAAAGAATCCAGTGAAAATTTTTTAAGTGCTTTATCTGAAAACTACCTTGAGCAGTTAAACAGAGAACCGACTCGTGACGATAACATACTAGACCTTCTGGTGACAAACAGACCCGAACTATTTGAAACAGTTAACGCAGAATAGGGAATCAGCGATCATAAAGCGGTTACGGCATCGATGATTTCAGTTGCAAATAGAAATATTAAAAAAGGTAGGAAGATTTTTCTGTTCAGCAAAAGTGACAAAAAGCAGATTTCAGAGTACCTGACGGCTCAACACAAAAGTTTTGTCTCAAGTACAGATAGTGTTGAGGATCAGTGGACAAAGTTCAAAACCATCGTACATTATGCGTTAGATGAGTATGTGCCAAGCAAGATCGTAAGAGATGGAAAAGAGCCACCGTGGTACAACAACCGAGTTAGAAAACTGCTGCGTAAGCAAAGGGAACTTCACAGCAAACATAAACATAGCCAAAGCCTTGCAGACAAACAAAAATTACGCGAAGCGAAATGTAGTGTGAGGAGGGCTATGCGAGAGGCGTTCAATGAATTCGAAAGTAAAGTTCTATGTACTGACTTGGCAGAAAATCCTAAGAAATTCTGGTCTTATGTCAAAGCGGTAGGTGGATCAAAACAAAATGTCCAGACACTCTGTGACCAAAATGGTGCTGAAACAGAGGATGACAGACTAAAGGCCGAAATACTAAATGTCTTTTTCCAAAGCTGTTTCACAGAGAAAGACTGCACTGTAGTTCCTTCTCTAGATTGTCGCACAGATGACAAAATGGTAGATATCGAAATAGACGACAGAGGGATAGAGAAACAATTAAAATCGCTCAAAAGAGGAAAGGCCGCTGGACCTAATGGGATACCAGTTCTATTTTACACAGAGTACGCGAAGGAACTTGCCCCCCTTCTTGCAGCGGTGTACCGTAGGTCTCTAGAAGAGCGTAGCGTTCCAAAGGAGTGGAAAAGGGCACAGATCATCCCCGTTTTCAAGAAGGGACGTCGAAGAGATGTGCAGAACTATAGACCTATATCTCTAACGTCGATCAGTAGTAGAATTTTGGAACACGTATTACGTTCGAGTATAATGACTTTCCTGGTGACTAGAAATCTAATCTGTAGGAATCAGCATGGGTTTCGAAAAAGACGGTCGTGTGAAACCCAGCTCGCGCTATTCGTCCACGAGACTCAGAGGGCCATTGACACGGGTTCCCAGGTAGATGCCGTGTTTCTTGACTTCCGCAAGGCGTTCGATACAGTTCCCCACAGTCGTTTAATGAACAAAGTAAGAGCATATGGACTATCAGACCAATTGTGTGATTGGATTGAGGAGTTCCTAGATAACAGAACGCAGCATGTCATTCTCAATGGAGAGAAGTCTTCCGAAGTAAAAGTGATTTCAGTTGTGCCACAGGGGAGTGTCATGGGACCGTTGCTGTTCACAATATACATAAATGACCTGGTGGATGACATCGGAAGTTCACTGAGGCTTTTTGCAGATGATGCTGTGGTGTATCGAGAGGTTGTAACAATGGAAAATTGTACTGAAATGCAGGAGGATCTGCAGCGAATTGACGCATGGTGCAGGGAATGGCAATTGAATCTCAATGTAGACAAGTGTAATGTGCTGCGAATACATAGAAAGATATATCCCTTATCATTTAGCTACAAAATAGCAGGTCAGCAACTGGAAGCAGTTAATTCCATAAATTATCTGGGAGTACGCATTAGGAGTGATTTAAAATGGAATGATCACATAAAATTGATCGTCGGTAAAGCAGATGCCAGACTGAGATTCATTGGAAGAATCCTAAGGAAATGCAATCCCAAAACAAAGGAAGTAGGTTACAGTACGCTTGTTCGCCCACTGCTTGAATACTGCTCAGCAGTGTGGGATCCGTACCTCATAGGGTTGATAGAAGAGATAGAGAAGATCCAACGGAGAGCAGCGCGCTTCGTTACAGGATCATTTAGTAATCACGAAAGCGTTACGGAGATGATAGATAAACTCCAGTGGAAGACTTTGCAGGAGAGACGCTCAGTAGCTCGGTACGGGCTTTTGTTAAGGTTTCGAGAACATACCTTCACCGAAGAGTCCAGCAGTATATTGCTCCCTCCTACGTATATCTCGCGAAGAGACCGCGAGGATAAAATCAGAGAGATTAGAGCCCACACAGAAGCATACCGACAATCCTTCTTTCCACGAACGAGACTGGAGTGGAAGGGAGAACCGATAGAGGTACTCAGGGTACCCTCCGCCACACACCGTCAGGTGGCTTGCGGAGTATGGATGTAGATGTAGATGTAGATGTAGACCCACGAGTCTGCCGATCAGTCCACACGAGGTAGACCCCTCACTCACCGTCGAGTGGGAGGTCGCCTTGGGGCGTGGCAGGCTGGAAAAAGACTTCCCAGGGGGGGCCGAATACAAGGTTTCACCTTTTGGTCTGACAAACAGGTTCCAGGTGCTGTCTATGGCTGACACTACCCCTCAGACAGATGCAGGGCTTGTCCTGCTCCAGAGGAAACCTCCCAGCCTGCAAGATATGGGCAGTCACAGGGGATAGTGTTATTGGTAGTTGGGAGGTCCAGTGTTAGGCGATTACGAGGACCCTTAGGGATATGGCTGCTAAGGAGAGGAAGAAAACCCGTACCTGGTGGAGTCATTGCAAGCTTGGAATGGGCCCTTCTGGAACCCATGAAGCGAACTGCAGGTGGTGATTCATGTCAGTACCAACGATGTGCGTCACTTTAGAACAGAAGAGATTCTCTCTTGTTTCGAGAAGCTGTCAGGAGTGATAAAGGCTGGCAGTCTTCCTTGCGAAATAAAAGGACTGACTGTGGGCGTCTCCTACAGGGCCGAGTGGAGCGACCGAATCAGAGGTTCAGATGGGTCTTCGACCCTTTAGGCTTCACATTTCTCGACTTGTGCCATAGGGTGGTGGGGTTTCGGGCTCCGCTAAATAGCTGGTGAGGGCTGTGTGGAATGGACTGGACGGCTTTTTAGGTTAGAAAGTCTCGAAGAAACCCGAAAAGGACTTCAGTCTCAATGGGCGCGTGTCGAACACAGGAAGATCGTAGATCTAGGAACCATCAGTGTAACAGTTTTAAATTGTCGTAGCTGTGTTGTGAAAGTACCAGAGCTCCAAGCGCCAATAGAAAGCACTGATGCTCAAACCGTTATAGGCGCTGAGGGCTGGGTAAAGCCGGAGTTGAGTTCAATTGAAATTTTTCGGACAGACCTAACAGTGTTGAGAAAGCACGGGCTAAATACAGTTGATGCCGGAGTGTTTGTCGTTGTTAGAAATAATTTACCTTGCAGATAAATTGAAGTAGATAGTGACTTAGTATGGGCAGAGGTCATTCTTGGCAACCTGGATTAAAATAATAATTGGATCCCTTTATCGACCTCCCAACTCAGATGATACAGTTGCTGAAAGGTTCAAAGAAAACTTGAGTCTAATTTCGAACATGTATCCGATTCATAGTTAGAGGTGACGTCAATTTACCCTCGAAGCTTTGGCAAAAATACACGTTAAAATCCAGTGGTACGTACAAAACATCGTCCGAATTCTCTGAAAATTAATTCAAGCAATTAGTTTTTGAGCCCACTCGAATAATAAACTGCTGTAAAAACAAACTTGATCTCTTACCAACAAACAATCCTGAACGAATAACGAGCGTCAAAACGGACACAGGTATATGAGAACTCAGAGTTGCCGCAGCGAGGACGAATACCGTGACTCCCAAATCGTCCAAAAACAAACGACAAATATATCTATTCAAAAAAGCAGATAAAAATTCGCTCGACGTCTTCATGAGAGACAATCTCCACTCCTTCCAAACTAACAATGTATATGTAGACCATATGTGTCTCGAATTCAGAGAAATAGTGTCAACAGCAACTGACAATTTATACCATAGAAATTAACAAACGACCGAGTTGATACTCCACGCCAGCCGGAGTGGCCGAGCGGTTCTAGGCGCTACAATCTGGAACCGCGCGACCGCTCCGCTCGCAGGTTCGAATCCTGCCGCGGGCATGGATGTGTGTGATGTCCTTAGGTTAGTTAGGTTTAAGTAGTTCTGAGTTCTAGGGGACTGATGACTTCAACAGTTAAGTCCCATAGTGCTCAGAGCCACTTGAACCATTTGATACTCCACGGTACACAGAATAGGTCAGAATACTGTTGTGGAACAAAGAAAAATGCATGCCATATTTAACCGAACGCAAAATCCACGAGATTGTTGACCTTTTAATGAAGCGGCTGCCTGCTTTGCTGAGCGGTAACGTGGTTGCCCATCACGCAGCAAGTCCAGGCTCGATTCCCGGCCGGGTTAGAGACTTTCTCCGTTCATGGACTGTGTTTCGTGTTGTAGTCATCATCCTTCACTATCATCACCGACGAGCAAGTCGCCCAGTGTGGCGTCACCTGACTTAAATCTTGCAACCCGGCGGCCGAACTTCCTCGGATGGGGTCTCCCGGCTGACAATGCCACAACGTTATTTCATTTTTTTTATTTTTTTCACAGAATCTCGGAATTCACCACGGTCTTTAACACGATATGCTTATAAGGTAATAGTTTCCACAACGGAACTTAGTCTCGAAACCTGGCAGAAAATCCAAAGAGATTCTGGACGTATGTAAAGTATGCTAACTGCAAGACACAATCGATGCCTTCTCTGCGCGATAGCAATGGAAATGCTATCGATGACAGTGCTGCTAAACAAAGTTACTAAAAAGAGTCTTCCGAAATGCCTTCACCAAAGAAGACGAAGTAAATATTCCAGAACTCGAATCAATAACAGCTGCCAACATGAGTAATTTAGAAGTAGATGGTCTGGAAACACTGAAGCATCGTAAATCACTTAATAAAAGCAAGTCTTCCAGTTCAGACTGTAAACCGAAAAGGCTCCTTTCAGAGTATACTGATGCAACAGGTCCGTACTTAGCAACCATATGCAATCGCTAGCTCGACGAAAGATCCGTACCCAAAGACTGGAAAGTTGCACACGTCACACCAGGCATGCAACGAGACTTATCCTTCAAATTACAGATCCATATCATTAAGGATTTAGGAACATATATTCTGTTCAGGCATTATGAATTACCTCTAAGACAACGGTCTATTGAGACACTGTCAAAATTGATTTAGAAAACATCGTTCTTGTGAAACACTACCAGTTCTTTATTCTCAAGAAGTAATGACTGCTATCGACAAGGAATTTCAAATTGATTCCCTATTTCTAGACGGCTCTTGACACCATACCACACAAGCGGCTTGTTATCAAATTGCGTGCCTATGGAATATCGTCTCTGTTATGCCTACTGGATTCCTGATTTCCTGTCAGAAAGGTCACGGTTCGTAGCAAATGATGGAAAGTCACTGAGTGAAACAGAAACGTTTTTTGGTGTTCCGCAAGGTAGTATTAGAGGCGCTCTGCTGTTCCTTATCTGTATAAACGGCTTAGGAGAGGCTCTCAGCAGCCGTCTTAGGTTGTTTGCAGATGACGCTGTCGTTTAGCATCTAGTAAAGTCATCAGAAGATCAAAATAAGTTGCAAAACGATTTAGAAAAGATATCTGTATGGCGTAAAAATTGGCAGTTACCCTAAATAATGAAAAGTGCAAGGTCATCCACATGAGTGCTAAAAGGAATCCGCTAAAACTTCGGTTACTCGATAAATCAGTCAAATCTAAAGGCCTTAGGTTAAACTAAACACCTAGGAATTACATCTACGAACGACTTAAATTCGAAAGAACACATAGAAAATTTTGTGGAAAAAAGAACCAAAGACTGTGTATTATTGGCAGAATGCTTAGAAGAAGCAACATACACCTGTCTTTTCTCTTTTGAGGTACTGCTGTGAGGCGTGGGATCCTTATCAGATAAAATTAACGGACTACGACGGGAAAGTTCAAAGAAGAGTACCACTTTTTGTGTTATCGAGAAGCAGGGGAGAGTGTGTCATGGACATGATACAGGATTTGGCGTGGACATAATTAAAACAGAGGCGTTTGTCGTTGCGGCAGGCTTTTCTCAAGAAATTTCGATCACCAACTTTCTCCTCCGAATGCGAAGATATTTTGTTGACTCCGACCCACCTAGGTGGAAACTCTTAGCAACAAATAATCCTCAGTTAATAAAGAGCATCAAAACCGATTCAGGGATTAGCGAACACAGAGTTGTCGTAGCGAGATTGAATATTGTAATACCCAAATCCTCGAAAAATAAGCGAAAAATGTACCTATTCAAAAAAGCAGATAAAAATTCACTTGACCCCTTCCTGAGAGACAATATCCACTCATTCCAGATGTTGCTTATATTCAGAGAAACAGTATCGGCAGCAACTGAGAGATTTATACCAAATAAATTAACAAACGGCGGAGCTGATCCTCCTCGGTACACAAAACGGGTTAGAACACTATTACAGAAACAACGAAACAAACATGCCAAATTTAAACAGACGCAAAATCACCAAGATTGGCGATCTTTTACAGAAGCTCGAAATTTAGCCTAGACCTCAATGCCAGGTGCCTATAACAGTTTCCACAACGAAACTTTGTCTCGAAACCTGGCAGAAAATCCAAAGAGATTCTGGTCGTATGTGAAGTATGTTAGCAGCAAGAAACAATCATTGCCTTCTCTGCGTGATAGCAATGGAGATACTATCGAAGACAGCGCTGTCAAAGCACAGTTACTAAACACAGCCTTACGAAATGCCTTCACAAAAGAAGACGAAGTAAATATTCCAGAATTCGAATCGAGAACAGCTGCCAACATGAGTAACGTAGAAGTAAATATTCTGGGAGTAGTGAACCAACTTATATCACTTAATAAAAACAAGTCTTCTGGTCCAGACTGCATACCAATTAGGTTCCTTTCGAAGTATGCTGATGCATTAGCTCCATACTTAACAATCATATAGAATCGTTCGCTCGACGAAAGATCAGTACCCAGAGACTGGAAAGTTGCACAGGTCACACCAATATTCAAGAAGGGTAGTATGTTCGAACATAATAGATTACCTCGAAGAAAACGGTCTATTGACACACAGTGAACATGGGTTTATAAAACAGCGTTCCTGTGAAACACAACTAGCTCTTTATTTACATGAAGTGTTGAGTGCTATTGACAAGGGATTTCAGATCGATTCAGTATTTCTGGATTTCCCGAAGGCTTTTGACACTGTACCACACACGCGGCTCGTAGTGAAATTGCGTGCTTATGGAATATCGTCTCAGTTATGTGACTGGATCTGTGATTCCTGTCAGAGAAGTCACAGTTCGTAGTAATTGACGGAAAGTCATCGAGTAAAACAGAAGTGATTTCTGGCGTTCCCCGAAGTGGTGTTATAGGCCCTTTGCTGTTCCTTATCTACACTCCTGGAAATGGAAAAAAGAACACATTGACACCGGTGTGTCAGACCCACCATACTTGCTCCGGACACTGCGAGAGGGCTGTACAAGCAATGATCACACGCACGGCACAGCGGACACACCAGGAACCGCGGTGTTGGCCGTCGAATGGCGCTAGCTGCGCAGCATTTGTGCACCGCCGCCGTCAGTGTCAGCCAGTTTGCCGTGGCATACGGAGCTCCATCGCAGTCTTTAACACTGGTAGCATGCCACGACAGCGTGGACGTGAACCGTATGTGCAGTTGACGGACTTTGAGCGAGGGCGTATAGTGGGCATGCGGGAGGCCGGGTGGACGTACCGCCGAATTGCTCAACACGTGGGGCGTGAGGTCTCCACAGTACATCGATGTTGTCGCCAGAGGTCGGCGGAAGGTGCACGTGCCCGTCGACCTGGGACCGGACCGCAGCGACGCACGGATGCACGCCAAGACCGTAGGATCCTACGCAGTGCCGTAGGGGACCGCACCGCCACTTCCCAGCAAATTAGGGACACTGTTGCTCCTGGGGTATCGGCGAGGACCATTCGCAACCGTCTCCATGAAGCTGAGCTACGGTCCCGCACACCGTTAGGCCGTCTTCAGCTCACGCCCCAACATCGTGCAGCCCGCCTCCAGTGGTGTCGCGACAGGCGTGAATGGAGGGACGAATGGAGACGTGTCGTCTTCAGCGATGAGAGTCGCTTCTGCCTTGGTGCCAATGATGGTCGTATGCGTGTTTGGCGCCGTGCAGGTGAGCGCCACAATCAGGACTGCATACGATCGAGGCACACAGGGCCAACACCCGGCATCATGGTGTGGGGAGCGATCTCCTACACTGGCCGTACACCACTGGTGATCGTCGAGGGGACACTGAATAGTGCACGGTACATCCAAACCGTCATCGAACCCATCGTTCTACCATTCCTAGTCCGGCAAGGGAACTTGCTGTTCCAACAGGACAATGCACGTCCGCATGTATCCCGTGCCACCCAACGTGCTCTAGAAGGTGTAAGTCAACTACCCTGGCCAGCAAGATCTCCGGATCTGTCCCCCATTGAGCATGTTTGGAACTGGATGAAGCGTCGTCTCACGCGGTCTGCACGTCCAGCACGAACGCTGGTCCAACTGAGGCGCCAGGTGGAAATGGCATGGCAAGCCGTTCCACAGGACTGCATCCAGCATCTCTACGATCGTCTCCATGGGAGAATAGCAGCCTGCATTGCTGCGAAAGGTGGATATACACTGTACTAGTGCCGACATTGTGCATGCTCTGTTGCCTACGTCTATGTGCCTGTGGTTCTGTCAGCGTGATCATGTGATGTATCTGACCCCAGGTATGTGTCAATAAAGTTTCCCCTTCCTGGGACAATGAATTCACGGTGTTCTTATTTCAATTTCCAGGAGTGTATATAAACGATTTGGGGGACAATCTGAGCACCCGTCTGCGGTTGTTTGCAGATGACGCTGTCGTTTATCGACTAATAAAGTCATCAGAAGATCAAAACAAACTGCAAAACGATTTAGAATAAATATCTGAATGGTGCGAAAAGTGGCAGTTGACCCTAAATAACGAAAAGTGTGAGGTCATCCACTTGAGATCTAAAAGGAACTCGTTAAACTTCGGTTACACGATAAATCAGTCTAATCTAAAAGCCGTAAATTCAGCTAAATACCTAGGTATTACAATAACGAACAACTGAAATTGGAAGGAACACACAGAAAATGTTGTGGGGAAGGCCAACCAAAGAATGCGTTTTATTGCCGGGACACTTAGAAAAGGTAACAGACCTACTAAGGAGACTGCCTACACTACCCTAGTTCGTCCTCTTTTAGAATAGTGCTGGGCGGTGTGGGATCCTCACCAGATAGGACTGACGGAGTACATCGAAAAAGTTCAAAGAAAGGCAGCACGTTTTGTATTATCGGGAAATATGGGAGAGAGTGTCACAGAAATGATACAGGATTGGGGCTGGACATCATTAAAACAAAGGCGTTTTTCATTTCGACGGAATCTTCTCACGAAATTCCAATCACCAACTTTCTACTCCGAATGCGAACATATTTTGTTGACACCGACTTACATAGGGAGGAACGATCACCACGATAAAATAAGGGAAATCAGATTTCGTACGGAAAAGATGTAGGTTTTCATTCTATCCTAGCGCCATACGGGACTGGAATAATAGAGAATTGTGAAGGTGGTGCGATGACCCCTCTGCCAGGCACTTAAATGTGATCTGCAGAGTATCCATGTAGATGTAGATGAAGAGATAAATGTCGTCCCATTCTTCTTGACAGAGCGTAGGGGAACGATGCGGGAGACCCTCACCGCCATACTAGGCAAGGTCCTAATGGAGGTGGTTTGCCGTTGCATTCCTCCGACCGTAATGGGAATGGATGATTATGATGAAAATGACACAACACCCAATCATATTGGGGCAGGAAAAAACCCTAACCCCTCCAGGAATCGAACCCGGCACCCCGTGCTCAGGAAGCGACAACGCTATCGCGAGGTCACGAGCGGTGGTCGAGCATTATAATAAAATAAGGGAAATCAGTGCTCGCACGGAAAGCTATAGGTTTTTCGCTTTTTTCCGCGCTCTGTTCGGGAATGGGGAAAGAGAGAATAATTGTGAAGATGGTTCTATGAACCTTCTGCCAGGGACTTAAGTGTGATTTGCAGGGTATCCATGTAGATGTGCATGGGAAGAAACATTCACTCCTGTCATCTATGACTTTAGGTAAACCTCCATATGAGCTCTAATTTCTACGATTTTCTTGTCGCTATTCTTGAGATGCATCTTGGAGGCAGCAGTATGTTGTCTTCCTCTTCCTGGGACGAACACTCTCGGAATTTCAGTAGTAAACCTTTCCGTGATGGGCGACGTCTGTCTTGTAGCGTACGTCGCTGGAGTTGGTTGAACACTTTAGTAACGCCCTTGCGCCATGCGAATCGTCTGGTGACGAAACATATCGCTCTTCGTTGGACTGCTACATCTCTATCATTAAGTGGAACAGGTAAGGGCAGTAGTCGAGAATGAGTCTTGCCATCATGCTGAGAAAAACCAATCTACCTGTAGAGGTCGACATGGCCCCCAAGAATAGATGCATCCTTTTGCGCCTTCCAGAATGATGACCTAGGAAACGAGGAAATTTGTTTTCGGATGTTTCATGTCATACACGCCAATGGCCTTCTGTCCGATGGAGCATAAAACCTGATTCATCTGAAAACGCCACCTGTCGCCACTCAGCGTACATCCAGTTGGGATATTGGCGTGCAAGTTCCATCTCTAGTCGCCGATGAACAACAGTCGTCATGGGTACGTGAGACAAGCTCCTGCTACAGAGGCTACATTCGCTCAGCGGTCATTGAGGAGATACTGTTGGTTGTTCCTTGGTTCATCTGGTTGGCCAGTTGATCAACAGTTGTACGTCTGTACACATCTTGGCAGCCGTCATTCACTCCTGTCATCTAAGACCTATGGTGAACCACAGCTGCGTTGGCCCCGGTTTTGGATTGCGCCGTTATGTCACGCACGGTATACTTTAACCATGGCGGCATGTAAACAGTTTACAAACTTAGCCATTTCAGAAACTGTTCGGCTCCATCCGTGGCGTGAAAGCCAAAGATCATGCCCTTTTGGATGCCAGACAATTTGCCTGTTTCGGCGTTTCGACAACGACTGCAGTGTTCTCCCATGCTGACGCTGACAGACGGACCTTATCCTTAGACCTAGGTCGTGGATGATATCGCAGTTAACTTCTGTTCCTCCTGTTTCTCATGGAGTAATGATAATGACTTGTGTTTGATGAAGTGGCCTGAGAATGATCTGGAAGGGGCAAAAGTAACATGGTTTCCAGTCAGGCTGGACGTTAGTGGTGAGTGGTTGAAGGGCCTTAGTTGACTCTCTCTTCTTTTTGTCGGCTTTGATGTTAAAAGATCACCGAGGGCAGGATCCTGTGTGGTGTTGTTCTGGTTGTACCTGTTCGCTTCCTTGGTCAAGTTTTCTCAGTCTCTGGGGGAGAAGATGGGACAGGAATTAATGAGCTAGAGAGCTTGTCTCGGGATGAACTCCTGCTTCTTGAATTTCCAATTCAAGTGTTAACTCCCTCAGCGTAAATGATAGGGGTGGTATGGGAGAAAGAATAGGGATAGTCTTGGTAGGGATGGGAGCTCTCGTGGAGAGACACAGTGATTTTGTGGAGCGCCACCCTCAAACAACAGGAAGACAAAAGACGGCTCGTCTTCTTCTTGCCGTCCACGGTTCGCTAGAGGGAGCGGGTGATTGCGGCATCCGTGCATCCAAAGCCACATTCTCAACTTCCTGAACTTCTGCAGGGGCCCGTGACACCTCTGGGGCTATAATCTGTAGCTTCATGGCCATCAGCCTAGCTGCATGCGTTTCCGCATTGGCCAAGGTGAGTCTAGCCCCGTCCTGGTGGTGGCTGGCGTGTCTTCTTGTGTTGCGCGAGACGCACGAGCCAACGCACAACAGTGCATGCATGTGGCAGCGACATCTCTGTTTGACAGAATAGCATGTATCATGCGCTTTAGCGCATTTCACACAAGCCACTGTGCCTATGCAGGTCTTGGCTACATGCCATATCTTCTGGCAGCGGCAGTGGTGTTCCTTAGCAGGAACTCTGCCACAGCAGCAACTTTGCCTCCTTTTCTGCAGCCAGACATCTCGGTGATGTGTAGTCGGCGAGACGAGCGACAGCAGCAACGATGCGACACGCAGCGAGTCGAACAGTAGAATGCCGTGCTGTTCCCGCGTCCCCTCCGACACACTTTATATAGCATCCACTGCTAGTGCTGCCACCTGTCGCCTGTGTGTGGTTATTGCACGTTGACGTCGAGCATAGGAGGTGGTCACATTAGTGTGACCGGACTGTGTATATCATTAACATATGCTGCAAACAATAGCGATATAGCATTACACTTCTTTGTGGTACTCCTGACAATACCTGCACATCTGTAGATTATGTTCGTTAAGAACGAAGTCGTGAATCCACTCACAAATCTCGTCTGATACTCGGTGAGCTCGTACGTTGTTCGCTAAAGGACCGTATGACAGTCTGGAACAGTATCGAAAGCCTTCCGAAAGACAAGGTACACAGCATTAACTTGGATGCCGTTCTCTATGGCGATCTGGGCCTCACGGTCGAGCAGACCAGGCTAAGTTTCATAACGACTCCGTTTGTGGAATCCATGTTGATTGTTAAACAGGAGATTTGCGTTATTGAGAAAAGAGATGATAGGTGAGTATGAAACATGTTCGACAATTGTACAACAGAGTAACGTTAGTAATGTACGGCTATTGTCGCGTGCATCTCCTACAATCACTCTAGGACGAGGTATGGTTCGCCATAGTCGCGGTACAAATCACATACACACTCCACAAGCCACCATACGGTGTATGGCGGAGGGTGCCTGGTCCACCTGGCAATGGGGGCTGTGAGAAAGACTTCCCGTATGTTTCGGTACGAGCCCCAATTTCTCTTTTCTTTGCGATCCTTACGCGAGATGTGTAAGGGTCAATCAAATGAAAATACATTTATCTCACTGTGAGACAAGATGGACAAGATGATCGGTGCCTTCATGGAAAAAGACTGCAGCTGTGTATGGAACCATGATTGTACCCGGGCGTGCACCTCTTCGTCCGAAGCAAATCGACGGCCACGAATGTCTTCGCGATGCCTCCAAAAACATGGAAAGCGCATGGGGAGAGATCGGCACTGTAAGAAGGATGTGCAAGGGCTTTCCAGCGTAGTAGAAACAATCTTGGCAACATGGAGGCGGGCATTTTGTTGGCATGTTGTTTCGACTACACTGCATATTCTCTGGAAGCCCCTACACATTCTGCACACAGCCCCGATCTCTCCTTACGAAATTTCCGTATGTTTGGAACCTTGAAGAAACGCATTCATGAGCGAAGATTTGCTTCGAACGGAGAGTGCACATCTAGAAATACACTGGCCGTCTCTCCTCACATTTTGATATACGTTTTAACAATTATAGCGAATACTTTTGAATTAATAAATAGTTTACTGACTGTTTTCCCATATTTCTCATTTGCATTTGATTGCCCTCTTACACGTTGATGGCAGCAGGACCATTTTGAAATCTGCATCAAAAGCCCGTTCTGTAAACTTTCTCAGTAGTGTTTCTTCCCTCCAGCGGTTCCCATTTGCGTTCACGTTATATTCCCATAATACTCGCGTGTTGATCGAAACAAGTGGTAGGCAGTCTAGCAGTTCGCCTCCGAAATCCTTCGATGTCTTCCTTTAATCCGGCCTGGTACAGTTCCCAAACACTCAAACAGAACTCAAGAATGCTTTGCACAAGTGTTACGAAAGTGGTCTGCTCTATAGGTAAGCTACATTTTCCTAGAAGTATCCGCTTTATAGATAAGCTACACATTCCTAGTAGTCTCCCAACAACCAAAGTCGACCATTCGCCATGTCTACAACTAACCCTCCAGAACAATAGCACAAGCGGTAAAGCGGCACCAGGTACCGACCCATGCTGAAACACCCATAAAAGTATTTGGCCTCCACCGCTGGCAAAGCAAGCGCTGACTCTGCATGAAGTCGATCGTACAGATGGCAAATACTGTCCAGGGATACAATATGCCATGCCTGCCCGAATTTTTCACGTAGTTATGTAAGAATTGTTGGCTGACGAGACGCACGAGTCACATCTCGTTCTATCAGTCCCACGTGTGCTCGACTGGACACAAGTTCGGAGACTGTGCTGGCCAGGGAAGTTGCTCCACTTCATGGAGCACATTGAGTTTCACGGGCCTTATGTGGGCGAGCATTATCGTTTTGGAACAACACATCACCTCCTGTTGCAAGAATGGCAAAAGAACTGATCTAACAAAGTTCTACACGTACAAAGCTCTGGTTAGCATCCCATCCAGAAACACCAAAGTTGAACGGGAGTTGTAGCTCATTTGTATCCTAGATCATAAGGCCTGGGATGGGGCCAATGTGTCCTGGATAATGGACTCTATGAGACAGCTGTTACGCTCCAGGATAATATCCCAAGCGGACACTACAAAATTCGTTCAAATTCCAAATTCTATCCAGGCAACACCTGGAAGCAGAACCACCTGTGTCAGTGACCAGTAGACTGCCAGCTAGGGGAAAATGCTGAGCGAGTTGCGGCAAACAAGGAAGCTATCGCCGCACAGGGGAACACCGAGTGCCCAGGTCTGCAAGAGAAGCACAGTGACATTACGGAAGCCTGGGAATACCGTCATACAAGCGACAAAGCAGAGTTTCGTAAAGAAGACCAGGTACAATGCAACAATAAGTATTCATTAACTTTGTATGGTCGGGGTTCAGTCATGTACAAGTTTTTAAAAGGACAACAGTCAGTCAACAGCGAATATGATGTCCTAAAAAAAAAGTATTCAGGTATCGAGGCAGCAGAAAAAAGCCTCTGAAAGGTGAAGCCGCGAAAGTGTGAAGTCACTAAGAGCTGACAGACCACATGACGTCATAGCTATCGCCACAACCGCAGAGTGCACAGGAAGTGCCAACATAAATACCTCACCTTTCTTAACAAATGTCTAATTGCTGAGTGATGATTGCCGACTGCCTTGTACGTAGTATCAGCCCTTGTGTCAGTTGCAGAGCATAAGCCATGAAAGCTGACAATCAGCACATATAGCTGTCTTTGATAAGTCTATGAAAGCACGATTCCTGCTGGGGGGACGTTGCCGCTGCCAGCTGCAATCCCAACTGATGAGGTGCGGCCGCCGTCACCCTGCAGGCCTGCTGGAGGCTGGACCAGCGAGACCTGGACACTGTCCGCCTCTGCCTTCCTGAGGCTAACATAAATGTACGGCTCCCGTTTCCTAAACAGGGTCTGAGGGCCCACCCTTGTTGGGCGTCAACAAGTACCTCAGGTGGACCTGGGGCGAGACCCCTGAGTGCAAGTCTTCGACGTCAGTGGGAGCGTTTTGGAGATCGATATGCAGCACAGGAGACCGCCGGAGACCACGGCCACCGGCTGTCCTGTGGCATGGCAGCCGCCACTGTGCTGGCCATACTGTACGTCGAGTTTCCTCTGCTGACGATGTGCTGTTCTGCCAGCCTAGCTGAGATATGTCTCTTTGGAAGGCAAACCAGCATTACAGCCTAATAAATGTGTTATTGTCTATGATATTATCTTGGTGCTCTGGAGCGTAACTAGGTCCTCACCACCGCATCCCATCTGCCTCTCTCCTGAAGACTGTAGGAGTCTGGAAACAGTACAGTGCTCACGAGACCTACACTGTACGCACAAACGGCCATCTCTTGCATGCAGGCAGAATCTGCTTTCATCGCTGAAGACCACAGCGCGCCAGTCCAACTACGCTCTGACAGCAGCAGTCGATTCATGCATGAGTGGAAGGCAGGCTAGAGCTTCGCGTGCCTGTAGTTACACTGCTAGTAAAGGATTCCCAAGTGTATTGACATATCTGGCCCCAAAAGCCCTCTTATCTGTGCCACTGCTGCCCTTACAATACGACGCTCTCGACTGGTATCTGTGCTATGTGGATGTCTAGAAACTCATTTACAGGTGTGAGAACGTTCACGTGACCGCTGACACAAGCACAGCTGCACAACTGAAGCAGCACGACTATATTGTGTTGCTCTTCTCAGATTGGACCATCCCGCCACTGGGAAGACCACAATTTCAGCTCTTTCCAACTCGCTCAGTTGGCTGTAAAAAGCAGGAGCGTGTCTTCGTTGCGCGGTTGCTGGCTTGCTTCACATGTTTGCACCACACTGAGACTTCTAGCTGTGAGCATTCTCTGTTAAAAGGTAGACACAGATGGCGCTGTGGAAGCTACGCCACTACGATATCTGTTGGTGGACGACGTTGAAACCATTACAGTACACCTACTATCCCGCAGGCGGCATGTGACGTCATCGGATCAAAACCGACGTCGTCTCTCCATGTGTACTATCTTTTTTTCCGGCAGTGTAGATATTAAATTGATGTGACTGTCCAATAAGTGCCCAACCATTGGCGCCGTACAGTGTATGTGTACCTTGCGTCTTATTCTCGAATGTGAATACCAATAAAGGGCTGGTCAAGCGAGCAATAAACGCTGGCGGAACGCGCAGACACTGTGCGCGCCGTGGGACCGCAGGCCCTCCATAGCGAAGCCGTGCGTAATATACAGCGGCGGCCGCGCAGACTTCTTTACGAGCCGTGGCTGGGACGTTTATAACGAGCGGATTTGCGAGCCGCCGTTCTTTATCGCGGCCCGACGGACTCTGCCGCGGCGGCGGCGGCGGCGGCGGCGGCGGCGCGGGCGTCCTTCCGCTGATATAGGGCGAAATATTTTAATTGCTCGCGGGAGGATCATTGGGCTCACTGGGGCGTATGTGGCGTGCGCGTGCGGGAGAGACAGAGGGAGAGGGAGAGGAGCACGCGACGGATAAAAAACGAGGGGCAGTTAAAAAAAAGGGTGGGCACGAGAGACAAGAGGCAGCCGCCAGATTTAGAGGTGGCACTGGCCGGCAGGGTAAAAACCCAGCCAGCGGGGGAAGATGGCGGCGGCGGCGGCGGCGGGCGCGGGTATTTGGGAAGTGAGCGGAGCGTGTGTGCGGTGCGTGACGGAGGGTGGGAGGCACACAGGCAGGGTGGCCGGCTGGAGAACGCTGGCTAATAACTCACAAATTGAGGCCGTAACTCTTCGCGCGCTTCGCGACGCGGAAGAAAACGCGCGGCCCGCCGAGACTAGTTTGCCGGCAATATTGGCAACCCTGACGCGGAGTACCACATCCATCTTCGGCACTTTTTTTCTCCTCACTCCAGCGCATCTACCTGCCGTGTGTGTTTTATGTCGGACGTTGGAGTAAAAATATTCTCGGAATTTGCTTCGCTAAATGCGCACCGGGAGATCAGTATTATTGTACGCCTGTGGAGCCGTTACTTTTTGTTCAGTTGGTCCAGCGGTGGGGCGTCGAAGGAGATCGCTGGGAATATATGGGTCCTATTTTGGAAATGTGTATCCGGGCGTTAAGTTTTGCACAGCTCTCTCAAGTCGTAATCTGGAATGTGGTGTTCCATAGCTTTAGACATGTTTATTTACGCCATCAGCTGCTGTATAATTTTATTGAAATGTTCTTTCAGTTTCAATTTATGATGAACATCTTCTGGTAGCGGAAAAAACGTCTTTTTAGCATCTTTCTTTCAGATGTATAACTCATAGTTGCCTCAAAATTGAGTTCAATAGAAGAACATCAATATAATCTCTCTCTCTATCGCTCTCTCTCAGTACCGACCGACCTCCGTGTCATCCTCGGCCAATAGGCGTCAGTGGTTACATATATGGAGAGGCATGTGTTCGGCACATTGCTCGCCTGCCCGTTGTCAGTTTTCGTGACGGAGCCGCTACTTCTCAGTCAAGTAGCTTCTCAGTTAGCCTTACGAGGGCTGAGCGCACCCAGCTTCCCAACAGTGTTCGGCAGATCCGGACGGTGACCCATCTAAGTGCTAGCCAAACCCAGCGCATGACTTCGGTGATCAGAAGGGAACCGATGTTACCACTGCGACAAGGCCGTTGGCATCAATATCGATTCATACGAGGTGTGGCTAGAAAAAAACCGGACTAGTACTGGTGAAATAATAAAACGAATGCAATAAGGCTGAAAGTCGCGTGGCCTGTCACGTGACTCTCGCTCCGCCTACTGCTCGAGTTTCATCTGCCTCCTGCACTCAGTCTGCCCGTGGCGTCTGTTTTAAGTAGTTGACGTTTTGTCTGTGCGTCGGAAAATGTTGAGTGTACAGAAATAACAGCGTGTTAACATCAAATTTTGTTTCAAACTAGGAAAATCTGCAAGTGAAACGTTTGTAATGTTACAACAAGTGTACGGCGATGATTGTTTATCGCGAACACAAGTGTTTGAGTGGTTTAAACGATTTAAAGATGGCCGCGAAGACACCAGTGATGACACTCGCACTGGCAGACCATTGTCAGCAAAAGCTGATGCAAACATTGAAAAAATCGGTAAACTTGTTCGACAAGATCGCCGTTTAACAATCAGAGCAGTGTCTGAGTTAACAGGAGTTGACAAGGAAAGTGTTAGGCAGATTCTTCATGAAAGTTTCAACAAGAACAAAGTGTGTTCAAAAATGGTTCCAAAGTGTCTCACAATTGAACAGAAGGAACGCCGAAGAATGATTTGTTCTGACATCCTGGAAAACATTGAAAGTGATCCCACCTTCTTACAAAATGTTATTACTTGCGATGAATCGTGGTTTTTTACTTACGATCCCGAAACTAAACGCCAATCGATGCATTGGAAAACTCCTGGTTCTCCACGACAAAAAAAGCACGAATGTCAAAATCGAAATTCAAAGCAATGATGATTGTTTTTTTTTGACATCAAAGGGATTGTGCACATTGATTGGGTACCAGAGGGACAAACAGTGAATCAGCATTACTACATTAGCGTCCTGGCTACCCTACGTGAGCGAGTACGGAGAAAACGGAACGATTTGTGGAGAAAAAAGTCATGGATCCTTCACCAAGACAATGCCCCAGCTCACAGTGCGTTGTCAGTGAAGACGTTTTTGGCAAAACACAACATTCCCATCTTAGATCATCCACCCTACTCACCTGATTTGGCCCCCTGTGACTTTTTTCTTTTCCCTAAAGTCAAGTCAGCTTTGAAAGGAACTAGATTTGAGACTGTTGAAGCAGTAAAAGAAAAAGCGACGGAAGTAATGTATGGACTTACCGAAAATGATCTGCAGCATTGCTATGAACAGTGGAAAATTCATATGGAGCGGTGTAGAGACCGAGGAGGAGAGTACATTGAAGGAGATAACATGAAACTGTAAATAATTGTAAATAAATGTTTTTTCCAGCATCAGTCCGGTTTTTTCTAGCCGCACCTCGTATTATACAAACGGATGTATGTATGTGTGTGTGTGTATGATCCACATTTCCTCCTAAACCACTGGACCAATTTCAACCAAACTTAGTACACATATCCCTTACTGTTAGGCTGTAGCCTCTGTATGGCTAAGAAGTACTCACCTATCATAGTTCAGGAAATATCACGTCATAAACAATGAGACGCGTGAAAAATTGCCTTATCGTGCATGACGTTTAATTTTGTTACTTCTGTGCTGCTATCTCTATTCCAAAAAATTTCACAGAAAGGATCCACATTTGCGCTAAATGCACCTACAAAAGTAGATCATGGTGCCACACATAGTTCAGGATATATGACGTCATGAACATTGATATGCGTCAAAAACTGCCGCATCATAAACGATGTTTAAATTTATTACCTCTCTGATAGTAACTCGAGTTGCAACACATTTCACAGTCACTATCCACGTACACCTACACAAATTAATCATTTTGCGACACATAGTACAAAAGATATAACGTCAGACACTGAGTTAAATAAACATTACAGAGAATTTCTATTTTGTATACCATTCTACTTAATTTGGATACTGTAATATACATTTGTACATTGTGCATATTTCTTTGTATGACGGTTTCATGATTTCAGATGTGTTTTCACTGATACGTGGAAATGAATTTCTTTCAATTTTACACTTCACAGTTCATTTTTCTCTCTATGTCCTTCTTTTTACAAGATGCTGCGGAACTTCGGTTGTTCACTATAACACGTCAAATCAGAAACATCTTCAGCCCTCTATATTTCCAGATTTATTTTATTTTTGAAAAAATTAAATTGGAAATATAGATGGCTGAAGGTGTTCAAATGGTTCAAATTTCTCTAAGCACTATGCGTCTTAACTTCTGAGGTCATCAGTCGCCTAGAACTTAGAACTAATTAAACCTAACTAACCTAAGGACATGACACACATCTATGCCCGAGGCAGGATTCGAACCTGCGACCGTAGCGGTCGCTCGGTTCCAGACTGTAGCGCCTAGAACCGCACGGCCACTCCGGCCGGCCGGCTGAAGGTGTCTCTGATTTGATATTTTACTGATCATATTTTGTTTTCGGCATTTTTTTGTTTCCGTTTATAATAGAAAATTGACAAAATGAGTAACCGGGCAAATACTGAGTTTGTCAGCTATTTTATAAGTCACTGACACTCGTTTGATAACTTGATACGTCCGCATTCCTGCTGAAAATGTGGCATGTACACCAAGTGCAAGACCTGTCAAATGATATTAAGATCTTATGCTACATATTGTCGAAAAAATGACATTTTGTCCCAGAGACAGTGACTAACTATTTAATTGTACACTTAATATTGTATCTGCAGTAATGACAGAAAAAATTATGTCGTTATCCCGTGTCGGCCACGATCGGCCATCATCAGGACTACGCAAAAAAAAGAAGAGAAATATTTTACTTTGTCAACTCTTCATAAGTGACAACATAAGAGAGTAAAATAAAAACGGTGTAAGTAGATAATTCCATTCTACTTTCTTCTCTTGCATCCTTTGCAGAGAGTTGATAAAGTAAAACAGATTTTTTCTGCTATTTCTTTTCTAGTTATGGTGATGACTAGCGGTGGTCGACACCAGTTTACGGTGTAAGCTTTTCTGTGATTGCGTTAGACGATATTGCGAGGGCTGTTCAGAAAGTAAGGTCATATCAGGCGCGAAAAGGAAACCACAGTGAAAACCTGACGAAGCTTTACACAGACGTGTTGGGCAGTGTCTGTAGTACGCCTGTCGATCGCTTTACGTCGTTCTTTTTAGTTCTGAGCACACAGGGAGCATACAGAGATACCTAGAACAATAGTGTCTCCCGCCAAGTACGAGGGCCTGGTGAGAAATTTCGCCTAAAGCTATGCAGCCAGCATTACATAACTGTCGTGCGTTTTCTTCTTCAAGCCAATTCTCAGCCGCATTCTGCAGGGGCAATGAAAAAAAAAAGTTCAAATGGCTCTGAGAACTATGGGACCTAACTGCTGTGGTCATCCGTCCGCTAGAACTTAGAACTACTTAAACCTAACTAACCTAAAGTCATCACTCATATCCATGCCCGAGGCAGGATTCGAACCTGCGACAGTAGCAGTCGCGCTGTTCCAGACTGTAGCGTCTAGAACCTCTCGGCCACCCCGACCGGCAGGGGCAATGAAGATGCTCCTGCATCGTTTTCAATTGGAAATGTTTGATTACCCACAATGCAGCCTGTAATTGCCTCCCTCTTTTATCTCTGCTCACATGAACCGCTGGCTATGAAGACAACATTTTGGCATAGACAACGAGCTATAGGCCAGCATAGAGAATTAGCGGAAAGCACTGGCAGCTGCCTTCTATAACGAGGGTATTGGAAATTTGGTACAACGCTACGACAAACGTCTAAGTCGGAGCGGCGACTATGTACAGAAGTAGATGGAAGGTGTAGCTAGCTGTTGCTGCTAAAACATTTTTGATTTTCCCAGTGGTTTAGATTTCACGACTGACTGGATCTTATTTTCCGAATAGCCCTTGTAAATGTACAAATATACTGATATCGCTGAGTGGCGGTTTGCGACAGTGGTTGATTATGACTGCCATACATCTAAAATTGCTAACTGCAGAATTTAAATGTTATATGCATTCCTGTCATAAAATGAGAAATTCTTGGTGGAAACTATAAATTAATCAACGACACTAAAATTTTTCAGTGGTTGGTGTGCTATCCATTAAAAACAACATGATAATTCTCAGGTCAGGATTATCAGAAGATAACGCCACTGGGAAAAGTTATCCATCTAGGTGTGACAAATGCCTCAGACGCATTCATCTGAATTAACTCGATGATCAAGAGAGATCCTAGTTCACAATTTAGGGGAAGGCAATGAGGCTGACAAAAGTAAGTGTTTCAGCCTTTTCTTAAAGGAAACTGAGAAGAAAAGTAACAACAAGAACTAGAAGGCGAATGTTTATTTTTTATGAATGGACACAGCGAGGATACTAGAACAGTGAGACTTGTGCTGTGATTATGATGAGATAATACATACTTGATGTCTTTCATGAGGTACTGGGACGCATGCGCACTGAGAAGCCGATGAAGTAGACGTAGCTTATGGTAGTCACGGAAATGTTCCGGCCTCAACCATCCTAACCGGGTGTTTGAAGCAATGACACAGTCAAATAGACTGACATAGTGAACAGAATTAATACAATCTTCTCGGACTTCCAGCCACATGAGGTCGTTAAAATCTCACGACCTTTTGATCGAGCTCTCCTCGGCCATTGTTAAGTTGTACATGACTGCCGCGTCGCCGTGGCCCCGCCGTAATGTATCCGCGCTGCTGACTCTGACGTCACTGGTGCTCTCTTCCTCTTCAAATGTGGTAATTTTTTCGTCCCGCGTCCATCGCATACGCTTGAACCCCGCGATGACCTGGTTTCAGGCTTTGCTGAGTCGGAAACCGCCGTCTTTATTGATGGTGTTTTCAGATATTTTTATTTCCATAACTTCTTTTACAACGCTATCCCAAAATCCCTTCTTCCTCATAATCAAAGATGTTTCGTCGAATAAAATTCGGTGTCGATTTTTAAAGCGAGTTCTGCCACGGCATATTTTTCAGGATGGCATAAGCTTAGGCACCTCTCACGTATCGTTTGGCGTTGCTCCACACTGCGTACTGTTTGGCCGACTTAGAAGCAGCCACACTAACATGGTACGTTGTACACTCAAATCGTTTTAAGCCCAAGATCCTCCTTCACAGACATAATGAGCAGTGGTATTTTTGGTGGTGGTGGTAAGTTCCTATGGGACCAAACTGCAGAGGTCATCGGTCCCTAGTCTTACACGCTACTTTAACTTAAACTAACTGACGCTATGGACAACACACACATCCGTGCCCGAGGGAGGATTCGATCGAACCTAGGGGGGAGGTGCTCGTATTTTTGCTCGAGGCCTTTACGCTGATGAAATGTTGTGTCTCTTCAGCAACCAGCTAATATTTCCCTACACTGTGCCACAGAAAGGCAAAAACACATTTCTTGTTCTTTTCTTCGGTCGTGTTTCTTCTGCGCGTTTCACCAGAAACAGTTTATGATACCTGGTCGTGATTGTATCCATTTTTCCGGAAGACTTTTCCGAGATGTCTTAGCTTTAGTGGCAGATTTTCAATGCCTGAAATAATTTTAGCACGATGGACGAGGGTGTTCAGTACGCCACGATTTTCATCCGGGTGGTGGTGGCTGAGAGCGGGAAGATACCGATCCGTGCATACAGGGTGTTACAAAAAGGTACGGCCAAACTTTCAGGAAACATTCCTCACACACAAATAAAGAAAAGATGTTATTGGACATGTGTCCGGAAACGCTTAATTTCCATGTTAGAGCTCATTTTAGTTTCGTTCTTCCACCTACGCTCAATGGAGCACGTTATCATGATTTCATACGGGATACTCTACCTATGCTGCTAGAACATGTGCCTTTACAAGTACGACACAACATGTGGTTCATGCACGATGGAGTTCCTGCACATTTCAGTCGAAGTGCTGGTACGCTTCTCAACAACAGATTCGGTGACCGATGGATTGGTAGAGGCGGACCAATTCCATAGCCTCCACGCTCTCCTGACCTCAACCCTCTCGACTTTCATTTATGGGGGCATTTGAAAGCTCTTGTCCACGCAACCCCGGTACCAAATGTAGAGACTCTTCGTGCTCGTATTGTGGACGGCTGTGACACAATACGCCATTCTCCAGGGCTGCAGCAGCGCATCAGGGATTCCATGCGACGGAGGGTGGATGCATGTATCCTCGCTAACGGAGGACATTTTGAACATTTCCTGGAACAAAGTGTTTGAAGTCACGCTGGTACGTTCTGTTGCTGTGTTTCCATTCCATGATTAATGTGATTTGAAGAGAACTAATAAAATGAGCTCTAACATGGAAAGTAAGCGTTTCCGGACACATGTCCACATAACATATTTTCTTTCTTTGTGTGTGAGGAATGTTTCCTGAAAGTTTGGCCGTACCTTTTTGTAACACCCTGTATAGCTTTCCTGTAGACACTGTGGTCGAAGTGCCCATTGATTTTCCGGCGAACGAGGATGTCAAGGAAGGGGAATGCACCGTCTATGTCTACTTCCATCGTAAAGTTAATGTGGTCGTGAATGCTGTTGAGGCCTTCTAAGAATTCTCCCAGTTTTTCACGCCCGTGGGGCGAGATGACAAAAGTGTCGTCGAATTAACGATAAAAGTAACTTGTCTTAGCTGCAGCTGTGTCCAAAGCGATGTCCTCAAATTTCTCCATAAAAGGCTGGGTCTTTCTTTGCCTATTGTATTCTTTTTTTAGTGCTCGTCCGATGCTTCCTTACCCTCACGCTGATGGTTTAAGACTACTATGAGAAACTTACTCTCATACACTCGTAATTTGTGCCTTCTCCATTTAGTCAGCTCCTGTCACCCACCTCGAGAAAACTGTGCGCTTTGATTTTGGCTCTGACTCTTTCATTTATTGTGTTGTCTGGCCGTCACACTTTCCACTTCTCTGAGAAACCGCATTTCGGCTGCCTGTACTCTATTTTTGTCTTTATATGGCATGATCCGAGTGTTATTTGCATCTAGGCCTTTTGCATCTTCATGACTTTGTATAATAGTACAAGTACGGCTGACAAGGGACAATTTAACTTCTGAGAAGCTCTGAACAGCAAAAGACGGACGAGAGAGAAAATATTCTAAGGAAGTGTAATCGATCGACTAAAGTAGCTTACAAAACTCTCGTTCAAGCTGTTCTTGAATGCCGACACTGTTCGCCAACATGGCAAACTTATCGCGGTAAGTTAATACATGTTGCTGTCTTCCCTCCAGCCTAATCCATGATCCAGTTGTTTATTTTCCTGTCCTAATGATTCTCAAGGTGCGTATCTTTGTTGTCCGCTAAAGAACCATCTGCTTTTTGATTCTTACACTAAAAGTCTCACTGTTAAAAGTCAAAACTGACAATGCCTACCGTATAGAAGTTTTCCGTTAGAAGGACAAAGGAAGCTACCTACAAACGACAGCAGATTCGAATAAAATCTATTCCTTACATAATTTGTGATATATATTGTGATCTACTTATTTATATATATTGTGATCTACTTATTTAGACGAACACAGATTGGATACGATACCCCTGCTAGCTCTTAGACCAATGCGTAATCGACTTCTTAAAACTGATATACAGTATATTCGTCGGAGACATTCCAGCTATTCATCACATTGAAGTAAGGGCTCGGCAACAATAGTATGACAGCTTTCCAAGAACGAAAAATAAGCTCCCACGGTCAGCTCTATACGGTGGCGAATTTGAAGATAGTCTTATTGCCGGCCTGAGTGACCGAGGGGTTCTAGGCGCTACATCTGGAACCGCGCGACCGCTACGGTCGCAGGTTCGAATCCTGCCTCGGGCATGGATGTGTGTGATGTCCTTAGGTTAGTTAGGTTTAAGTAGTTCTAAGTTCTAGGGGACTGATGACCTCAGAAGTTAAGTCCCATAGTGCTCAGAGCCATTTGAACCATAGTCTTATTTTCCACGACGCGTAATACGAAATCTTTCTGTGTACTTCTGTATTATGAAATCAGTGTTTCGTAGGCTAGATCTATAAAAATAGTATTAGGCAGACAATACAATCACACATGTCTGTTTGCAGGCAGACAAGAGAACATGGTAACATGACAAAACTAGTCTATGTAAAAGTAAGTATAGTGTTTAAACGGATTCATCAAATGTCACAGTGCATCATAATGATACAGTTAGATGATTAAAGATGCGAGAATGGCACACAATCGCTAAACGCCTAATCTAGCAACTAGATACTAACCGTAAATGAAAGAATCATCACGGTCATCATAACGTCGTTAACAAGATAAATGTTAAACGTTGGTCTAAGGCGTATTCTTAGTCTTGAGAAACATTCGGTTTTCAGTTTACTTAACTTTATTCTAGAGCCAACGTTTCTTTATTGCATGTGAAATTCGTAATAGGCAAGTCTCATAGTTTATTCCAGATTTAGTCGATAAAAAAGTATTATTAATATATCAAGAGCAAAGTAAGTAGCTTAATCAGGCAGTCGGAGTCCGAGGATTGGGTGGGGGGGGGGGGGGGGGGAGGCGGAAGAGGGAATACTACTTTGCAGCTGTACAGGCAAAGGTCAAAGTCGAGACGGTATGCTATCTCTTCCTCCATTCCATTATGATGGAAATCTAGGTGTATCTGTTACGTGGAATATGGTGCTTGTGGTTAGTGTATTGTTCTACGGATGTTTTGTTATAGACTAGAGAGAAGGGATACGTCGAAAGCTAAAGCCAGCTCATATCCCTCCTGTTCAGAAATAACGACATGAGGGCAATGGCTGTCAGTTTATGCTGCCTTCACTGTATCAGACATTACGGATGGAATCGAGATTTAATACAGATCATTGGTGCAGCATTTCTTGATCATAAGCCTCATTCACCAATTCTCCTCCTCTTTCCGCTCGAACAAAAGTGATGAACATTTTTTGTCTTCATTATGGATATCCCGGCTGCCTCCACATAATAATGACTGGCAGACCTGAACCGAATGGCTACTTCCTTCAGCAGTTTGGTCCCATAGAATCTTACCATGAAAACTACCGCTACTTCCTCCAGAGCACACTTAGCACCGGCCTTTGTGGATTAGGTGTTCCTACAGGTTCCACGTCACTTCTGGTACAACTGTTATTCGTATCCATTGTTTACCGTAGTAGGTAATGCGTGCGATGGGTTTCCTTCTCAATTTCCTGGTGATTGCCCCCTGGTTCACAGGCACGCGATGCTGCCCAAGTTTCCTAGCCACCCTGGGAACCGTGTCGTGGGCGCACAGAATCACGCCTGACTTCTTCGTACAAAAGGGGAGCAAGCAAGTCACGCAACAGCGGACTCAATTGCTCACCCGCTTCGCGGAAGACTGTGGTAGGGGTTCGTGTAGGCGAAGTAAAAAGTAACTTTTACGGCTGTAACTTTGCCAAGGTCCTATAAGCATTTTCGCTCTTTGCAGTTGATGGTCTGTGTTTACTCGACATAGGTTTGAAGGAAAAAAACTTCAACACTTGTCTAGCTTTCAGTTACTGATTAATATTCTATCGTCTCACTGCTTATGCAGATGCAGTGGATATTCGAGAATTCGAATGAAGAATAGCTGTCAGTATGAACTGTGTAACGATGCAACTTAAACAGTTTCATAAGGGCAAGTTTTCCGGTCCAGATTCTATACCAATAAGGATCCTCTCTGAGTATGCTAATAAAATAGCTCCATTTTTAGCAGTCGAATAACCGTTTGCTCAACGGAATATACGTACCTAAAGCCTGAAAGTTACACGGGTCACAATAATATACAAGAAAGTAAATAGCAGTAATTCGCTCAATTATCATCGATTTTCAGTAGCATTTTGGAACAAATACTTTGCTCGAACTTAAAATGGAACTGTCATATGGAAAATGCGGGAAAGGTGAACCAAAGACTGTGTTTTATTAGCAAAATACTTAGAAGAGCACACAAATTTACGAAAGAAAGTGCATGCACTATACTGGCCTGTCCTCTTCTGGGAAATTGCTGCTTACCACAACATACTGACGGAGGACGTCGGAAAAGTTCACAGAAGGGCAGCTCGGTTTGTATTATTGAGAAATAGGGGACAGAGTGTCACATATACACTGAAGCGCCAAGGAAACTGGTATAGGCATGTGCATTCAAATATAGAGATATGCAAAAAGGCAGAATACGGCGCTGCGGTCGGCAATGCTTATATAAGACAACAAGTGTTTGGCGCAGTTGTTAGATCGGTTACTGCTGCTACAATGGCAGGTTATAAGGATTTAAGTGAGTCTGAACGTGGTGCTATAGTCGGCGCCCGAGCGATAAGACGCAGCATCTCCGAGGTAGCGATGAAGTGGAGATTTTCCCCTATGACCATTTCGCGAGTGTACCGTAGATATCAGGAATCACTTAAAACACTCCGACACTGCTGCGGCCGGTAAAAGAGCCTGGAAGAACGGGACCAAGACGACTGAAGAGAATCGATCAACGTGACAGAAGTGTAAACCTGCCCCAAATTGCTGCAGTTTGCAATACTGGGCCATCAACAAGTGTCAGCGTGCGAACCATTCAACGAAACAGCATCGAAGTGGGCTTTCGGAGCCGGAGGCTCGCTCGCGTAGTCTTGACGACTGCACGACACAAAGCTTTACGCCTCACCTGGACCCGTCATCACCGACATTGGGCTGTTGATGACTGGAAACACGTTGCCTGGTCGGACGAATCTCGTGACAAATTGTTTAGAGAGGATAGACGCATACGGGTATGGAGACAACCTCATGAATCCATGGACCCCGCCGGCCGCAGTGACCGAGCGGTTGTAGGCGCTTCAGTCTGGAACCGCGCTGCTGCTACGGTCGCAGGTTCGAATCCTGCCTCGGGCATGGATATGTGTGATGTCCTTAGATTAGGTAGGTTTAAGTAGTTCTAAGTCTCGGGGACTGATGACCTCAGATGTTAAGTCCCATAGTGCTTAGAGCCATTTGAAACATTTGAACCATGGACCCCGCATGTCAGCAGAGGACTGTTGGAGCTGGTGGAGGCTCTTTAATGGTGAGGGGGTGTGTGCAGTTGGAGTGATATGGGACACCTGAAAGGTCTAGACACGTGTCTGACTGGCGACACGTACGTAGGCATCCTGTCTGATCACCGGCATCCATTCATGTCCATTGTGGATTCCGACATACTTGGCTATTCCAAGCAGGATAATATGACACCCCACACGTCCGGAATTGCTACAGAGTGGCTCCAGGAACACTCTTCTGAGTTTAAACGCTTCCGCTGGCCACCAAACTCCCCAGACGGGAACATTATTGAGCATATCTGGGATGCGTTGCAATGTGCTGTTCAGAAGAGATTTATGGACAGCCCTGCAGGATCCATATTGTCGTTTCCCTCCACTACTAGTTCAGCCATTAGTCGAGTCCATGCAACGTAGTGTTGCGCCACTTCTGCGTGCTCGCGGGGGCTCTACACAATATTGGGCAGGTGTACCAGTTTCTTTTTCTGTTCAGTGTATGTTAAGCGAATTGAGTGGCAATCATTGAAACAAATGCAGTGTGGCAAGATTTTCTCACGAAATTTCTGTCACCAACGTTCTCTGCCGAGTGCGATAGTATTTTGTTTACTGCCACCCGCAAAGGGAGGAATCACCATCGAAATAAAGTGAGAACGATCGGAGATCACACGAAAAGGTTTTTGTGAATTTATTTTCCTCATGAGCTGTTCGAGAGAGGGAGCTCTCAAGAAATAGTTTGAAAGTGGGTCTATGAACACACTAACAAACACTTTATGGACAAACTGCCTGTTGGTTTCTGTCTAGGTTTCTTCGGCGACGTCTGTTTGATGATTTTTCTTACGTCTCGCCTGCAAGAATGACTGCATGTATCAAAGCGTCACCCTCTACTGCTGGTGGTGGACTCCATCAGCAATGGAGGGTGACGTTTTGACAATGCCTGCCACTCTTGCGGAACGTCAGACGAGTCATCAAACAGAAGCGTCGGCCGAAGAACCTGAGACAGAAGCCGAGTGGCAGTTTGCCAACAAGTGTCCACGAAAGTCTTAACAATTTTGTAAACACTTGGGTGTGAATTGCAAAGCAGTCGTCATGTAGACGCAGACGAGAAATGGGAAGAGCAGTAGGTATCACGAAAATCAAACGTGTATTCGGTCAACCTCAAAGGGGCGGAATACTGTCCTGCTGGTATTTTTCAACAATGAAAGCGCGCAAGGTGCGGCTGTACGCCAGACTGTGTACTGGGATGGCTTCACCGCCCTGCGGCAGCGTCCGGCAAGCTCCTTCCACGTAACGAGAGCGCGCGGCTGCTCGTGAGTTATTTTACAATTTGTAGTGTATAATTAAGACCGGCTTGTATATACGAGGCACGTTTCTAATTCACGACCACCGTAAATTGCGCTCGTGTGTGTGTGTGTGTGTGTGTGTGTGCGTGTGTGTGTGTGTGTGTGTGAACCTCCACCGCTCGGAGCTGAAATGCTGAGCGCACGGCGGGCGCCTTGTGGTGCTCTTTGTTCGATAGGGAATCGAAGTAATTACCGCTGAAATTCTATTTCAACCCTCGAGCTGCCGCCGAGATGACGCATGGTCCGACGCGGCTCCGTAAATCGTGGAGCCGGTAGCTGCCGGCGTCGGCCCTGCCGCCGCGGCTATTCAATTAGACCGGACCGACGTCGCCCGCTAATTACCGATAGCGTGCGCTCTGGAGACAGGTAGGGCTCGTCAGCGACCTGCGGGAGCGCCGTAATGAGCCGCCTGAAGGATTTCCGACGAAACGCTCATTAGTTTAGCCGTACTCAAACACCGATCCCGCCCATTGTGTTGCATCTGTTTCTGGGGGGAATCGGAGCACCGATTCGGTATCCGCTTATCGTTGCTCACTGTCGGCCTCCACGCGCTAGTCAGTCGGGAAACAAATGTGTCGATTAAGAGATCTTTATCCGGCGGGGTTAACTCACGACACCGGCGTACCGCCTCCCTACATCTGGGGAGGATGAGGGCGCCTTCAGATTTGTATACCGGTTTCTTATGCATAGGTATTGTCACCTACTTTGTCCTTCTTCGAGTATGTCAGACACTTTTTCCACCAGCACTATCAGACCATGCAACTAAAACTACTTCGTTATTGTATCGGATACGGTGAACAAAGAACCTGACTATGCTTACTCCTTTCTTGTTACTCAACATATCTAGGGAATTCTCAAACCGTGGCCTTCCTGTCAACTGGAGATTTGCCTAAGTGCTGAAAACTGGGTATGAAGATCAGCGCAAGTTTTAGATGTGGGTATCAGCCCTAACACTTGTTTGATGCAACGCTGCACGCCTGTCGATCCTCTGCAAGCCACTTAATCGATGCGTGGCTACTGGAACACACTTAGTTCGATTCAGTACATTTTCATTAGCTATTCGATCTAATCAGCTAATCCTCTGCATTCTCCTGCAGCACCACACTTCAAAAGATTCTGCTCTCATCCTGTGCGGCATTGTTTATCGTCCACCGTTCACTTCCTTACTAGGTTAAAGCACCAGACAAGTACTGGATGGTTGCAATTAAAGTGCACGGTGAGCTATAATTATCGTGTGACAGCGAAACTTGGTGGATATGCTAATGCGTTAACAAAAAAAATGTTGAAATGTGTGTGAAATCTTATGGGACTTAACTGCTAAGGTCATCAGTCCTTAAGCTTACACACTACTTAACCTAAATTATCCTAAGGACAAACACACACACCCATGCCCGAGGGAGGACTCGAACCTCCGCCGGGACCACCCGCACAGTCCATGACTGCAGCGCCTTAGGCCGCTCGGCTAATCCCGTGCGGCTAATGCGTTAACACGGAACCGATATACGCTGGATAAACATTAGTTCCAGTTGTGGCCACCAGGTGCAAATTTGGCGCTATACTCTGTTAGTATTACGGTATGACTTCCACACTGTCATTTGACAAGCCATAGCCTGAATGGACAGTATGGCAATCGAGAAGGGAGACGGCGCGCTGATAGAGAAACTGTTTTATGTGAACGGCAGCAATTACAGTGCTGCAAGAAGAGAGTATCAAAAATGGCTCAAATGGCTCTGAGCACTATGGGACTCAACTGCTGTGGTCATAAGTCCCCTAGAACTTAGAACTACTTAAACCTAACTAACCTAATGACATCACACACATCCATGCCCGAGGCAGGATTCGAATCTGCGACCGTAGTGGTCGTGCGGTTCCAGACTGTAGCGCCTTTAACCGCTCGTCCACTCCGGCCGGCAAGAGAGTATCGCCGACTGAATGTATGAGAAGACCAATGTCATTAAATGGTTTAAAGAAGATGACAATGAAATTGGAAACACCTTGGAGGTGCACCCAGAAGAGAAAGGTGTCATATCCCGGTGAAAGTTACTGATGAGGTTGCTGTCGCTGTAATTGACCAGGCGGCAAGAGCCCGGGCACGTCTAGTGTTCGAGCAATCTCACGAGAACTATCTATCCTAATAGAACGGAAAGTTTTGCGGTCTATTTTACACCAGTACCCGTACAAGATCCAGACACTGCAGCAACTGAAACCTAATGGTCTGCAGCAACGTTCTGCATCTGCTCTTCAGTTTCTGGAACTGATCGACGGTGATAGTATGTGGCCGCGCAATGTTGTATGCAGTGACGAGACACTTTTTACACTACAGGGTGCAGTGATTACAACGAACTGCCGAAAATGGGGTACTGATAAACTGCATATTTTGCACGAATAGCCATTGCACTCGCCGTATGTGACTGTGTGGAGTAAGCACCTTTACTCTGTCCGTTCGACTTTGAAGAGATTACACCCAGGTCTTTAGGTGTATCGAGACCTCCTTGTACAGTATGTAATTCCTGCTCTGGAAGAGCACAGCTTTGTGGAAGTCTACATCTACATCTACATCTACATTTATACTCCGCAAGCCACCCAACGGTGTGTGGCGGAGGGCACTTTACGTGCCACTGTCATTACCTCCCTTTTCTGTTCCAGTCGTGTATGGTTCGCGGGAAGAACGACTGTCTGAAAGCCTCCGTGCGCGCTCGAATCTCTCTGATTTTACATTCGTGATCTCCTCGGGAGGTATAAGTAGGGGGAAGCAATATATTCGATACCTCATCCAGAAACGCACCCTCTCGAAACCTGGCGAGCAAGCTACACCGCGATGCGGAGCGCCTCTCTTGCAGAGTCTGCCACTTGAGTTTGCTAAACATCTCCGTAACGCTATCACGGTTACCAAATAACCCTGTGACGAAACGCGCCGCTCTTCTTTGGATCTTCTCTATCTCCTCCGTCAACCCGATCTGGTACGGATCCCACACTGTTGAGCAATACTCAAGTATAGGTCGAACGAGTGTTTTGTAGGCCACCTCCTTTGTTGATGGACTACATTTTCTAAGGACTCTCCCAATGAATCTCAACCTGGCACCCGCCTTACCAACAGTTAATTTTATATAATCATTCCACTTCAAATCGTTCCGCACGCATACTCCCAGATATTTTACAGAAGTAACTGCTACCAGTGTTTGTTCCGCTATCATATAATCACACAATAAAGGATCCTTCTTTCTATGTATTCGCAATACATTACATTTGTCTATGTTAAGGGACAGTTGCCACTCCCTGCACCAAGTGCCTATCCACTGCAGATCTTCCTGCATTTCGCTACAATTTTCTAATGCTGCAACTTCTCTGTATAATACAGCATCATCCGCGAAAAGCCGCATGGAACTTCCGACACTATCTACTAGGTCATTTATATATATTGTGAAAAGCAATGGTCCCATAACACTCCCCTGTGGCACGCCAGAGGTTACTTTAACGTCTGTAGACGTCTCTCCATTGATAACAACATGCTGTGTTCTGTTTGCTAAAAACTCTTCAATCCAGCCACACAGCTGGTCTGATATTCCGTAGGCTCTTACTTGGTTTATCAGGCGACAGTGCGGAACTGTATCGAACGCCTTCCGGAAGTCAAGAAAAATAGAATCTACCTGGGAGCCCGTATCTAATATTTTCTGGGTCTCATGAACAAATAAAGCGAGTTGGGTCTCACGCGATCGCTGTTTCCGGAATCCATGTTGATTCCTACAGAGTAGATTCTGGGTTTCCAAAAACGACATGATACTCGAGCAAAAACATGTTCTAAAATTCTACAACAGATCGACGTCAGAGATATAGGTCTATAGTGTTGCGCATCTGCTCGACGACCCTTCTTGAAGACTGGGACTACCTGTGCTCTTTTCCAATCATTTGGAACCTTCCGTTCCTCTGGAGACTTGCGGTACACGGCTGTCAGAAGGGGGGCAATTTCTTTCGCGTACTCTGTGTAGAAACGAATTGGTATCCCGTCAGGTCCAGTGGACTTTCCTCTGTTGAGTGATTCCAGTTGCTTTTCTATTCCTTGGACACTTATTTCGATGTCAGCCATTTTTTCGTTTGTGCGAGGATTTAGAGAAGGAACTGCAGTGCGGTCTTCCTCTGTGAAACAGCTTTGGGAAAAGGTGTTTAGTATTTCAGCTTTACACGTGTCATCCTCTGTTTCAATGCCATCATCATCCCGGAGTGTCTGGATATGCTGTTTCGAGCCACTTACTGATTTAACGTGAGACCAGAACTTCCTAGGATTTTCTGTTAAGTCGGTACATAGAACTTTACTTTCGAATTCACTGAACGCTTCACGCATACCCCTCCTTACGCTAACTTTGACATCGTTTAGGTTCTGTTTGTGTGAGAGGTTTTGGCTGCGTTTAAACTTGGAGTGAAGCTCTCTTTGCTTTCGCAGTAGCTTCCTAACTTTGTTGTTGCACCACGGTGGGTTTTTCCCGTCCCTCACAGTTTTACTCGGCACTTACCTGTCTAAAACGCATTTTACAATTGCCTTAAACTTTTTCCATAAACACTCAACATTGTCAGTGTCGGAACAGAAATTTTCGTTTTGATCTGTTAGGTAGTCTGAAATCTGCCTTCTATTACTCTTGCTAAACAGTTAAACCTTCCTCCCTTTTTTTATATTCCTATTAAATTCCATATTCAGGGATGCTGTAACGGCCTTATGATCACTGATTCCCTGTTCTGCACTTACAGAGTCGAAAAGTTCGGGTCTGTTTGTTATCAGTAGGTCCAAGATGTTATCTCCACGAGTCGGTTCTTTGTTTAATTGCTCGAGGTAATTTTCGGATAGTGCACACAGTATAATGTCACTCGATGCTCTGTCCCTACCACCCGTCCTAAACATTTGAGTGTCCCAGTCTATATCGGGTAAATTGAAATCTCCACCTAAGACTATAATATGCTGAGAAAATTTATGTGCAATGTATTCCAAATTTTCTCTCAGTTGTTCTGCAACTAATGCTGCTGAGTCGGGAGGTCGGTAAAAGGAGCCAATTATTAACCTAGCTTGGTTGTTGAGTGTAACCTCCACCCATAATATTTCACAGGAACTATCCACTTCTACTACACTACAGGATAAACTACTACTAACAGCGACAAACACGCCACCACCGGTTGCATGCAATCTATCCTTTCTAAACACCGTCTGTGCCTTTGTAAAAATTTCGGCTGAATTTATCTCTGGCTTCAGCCAGCTTTCTGTACCTATAACGATTTCAGCTTCGGTGCTTTCTATCAGCGCTTGAAGTTCCGGTACTTTACCAATGCAGCTTCAACAGTTTACAATTACAATACCGATTGTTGCTTGGTTCCCGCATGTCCTGACTTTGCCCCGCACCCTTTGAAGCTGTTGCCCTTTCTGTACTTGCCCGAGGCCATCTAACCTAAAAAAACCGCCCAGTCCACGCCACAGAACCCCTGCTACCCGTGTAGCGGCTTGCTGCGTGTAGTGAACTCCTGACCTATCCAGCGGAACCCGAAACCCGACCACCCTATGGCGCAAGTCGAGGAATCTGCAGCCCACATGGTCGCAGAACCGTCTCAGCCTCTGATTCAGACCCTCCACTCGACTCTGTACCAAAGGTCCACAGTCAGTCCTGTCGACGATGCTGCAGATGGTAAGCTCTGCTTTCATCCCGCTAGCGAGATGGGCAGTCTTCACCAAATCAGATAGCCGCCGGAAACCAGAGAGGATTTCCTCCGATCCATAGCGACACACGTCATTGGTGCCGACATGAGCGACCACCTGCAGATGGGTGCACCCTGTACCCTTCATGGCATCCGGAAGGACCCTTTCCACATCTGGAATAACTCCCCCCGGTATACACATTGGTTTTCTTCCCCTTTATTGCTGCCATATCCCTAAGCGGCCCTATTACGCGCCTGACGTTGGAGCTCCCAACTACCAGTAAGCCCACCCTCTGCGACTGCCCGGATCTTGCAGACTGAGGGGCAACCTCTGGAACAGGACAAGCAGCCATCTCCGGCCGAACATCAGTATCAGCCGGAGACAGAGCCTGAAACCGGTTCGTCAGACAAACTGGAGAGGCCTTCCGTTCAGCCCTCCGGAATGTGTTTCGCCCCTGCCACACCTCGAGATGACCTCCCACTCTACCACAGGTGAGGGATCAGCCTCAATGTGGGCAGTATCCCGGGCAGCCACAGTCGTAGTGCGATCGGGGGATGCGTGGGACGAGCTGGCGGTCCCCGACAAACCCCCATCCGGATTCCCACAGTGATGCCCATTGGCAACAGCCTCAAGCTGCGTGACCGAAGCCAACACTGCCTGAGGCTGGGAGCGAAGGGATGCCAACTCAGTCTGCATCCGAACACAGCAGTTGCAGTCTCTATCCATGCTAAAAACTGTTGTGCAAAGAACGTCTGAACTAATCTACAGAGAGCACAAACAAATCGACACAAAATGTAAACGGTTATTAAAATACAAGATTCCCTAGTAAATGCAGTAATGCTGCTACTTGCGCACTGCTGACACACTGCTTGGCGGCGGAAGGAGACTACGCGATTTTACACTATTCAGGTACTAAAACGCGATGCTACAACTCTCAAATACTATAATACGCCCGAAATTTATGAATTTGAACAATGCAAGTACCAAAAACACGCAAAGAAATTAAGAATTAAACTATGTAACAAATGAGTGAGCTAGGAGCGGCAGGGAGCACACTGTATTCATTCAAGATGGAGCAATACTTCATGACGCTCGCCCAGCGAAAGATATGCTTAATGCAAGCTTCCACGAACGTGTAATCTCCGGAAGTTTTCCTGACTCATGGTCTGCAAGGTCACCTGATCTCAATCGATGTGACTTTTGGCTCTGCCGATAACTAAAAGACGTTCGATCCTGAAGGCCAGAATACAGGAACAGATTACGCAGATTCCAATGGAACTGCTGAGACAGCTGATGAGCACGTCATTTTACAGATACAGCACTTCGTCGATGTCTCCGGTGCCCGTACTGAACATACCATGTAAGCGACAGCTGATAATAGAATCAAAATTATGTCTTTCTCATTTGTTTGACCTTTTCGGCCCACGTCCCGTTGCTAAGCAGTTGCACAGGGAAACATTTATATACGTCTTTTTTGCATTCTCTGCGCCAGATTTGCGCCTGGTGGCCAAAATCGGAAGTAATTAATTTTTTTCCACAGCAAATCGGTTCAGCATTAACGCATTAGAGTATCTGTCGAGCTTCGATGCCATACGATAGTTACAGTTCACATTAGATCTCTGTATTATAACCACCCGGTACCTGCAGAAAAGACGTCCTGAATTTTATGTTAATTTGTTTCTCTCCCTCAGAAGCGCTTTTCTTGCTACGGTCAGCCTGCATTTGATATCCTGTCTACTTCGGCCAATGTCAATTTTTTGTTCCCCAACAGAAAACTGTGAGGGGCAGTCAAATGAAAATGAGACAATAGAAGGAAAATCTGGAAACTGCTTACTGTTTCAAAAGTAGTCGCCCTAACTGTTAATACATTTTTCGTACTGTGAAGCAATACGTTCAGCGCCCCCATGAAAAAATGTCTGTCATGGTCTGTGAAACTCTGATTGAACCCAGGCGCGCACGATAGACATGGGGAGGTTTTTATTACTATGATTTGAAGAACTGTTTCTTCACAATTAAAATGAGCGCTAATTTACAGATGCCTAACAATTGATTATAGAAGTCGATGCGAAATTAGTCGTGGCTTAAACTGACGCAATATGTGGAATCTATCTGTGGTGATCTTGAGGCCTGCGCTGTTTTGTACTGATATCACGACTGCTGCTCGCAAAATATACAAATTACACTGATACACATGTTTTTTGCTCGAGTATCATGTCGTTTTTGGAAACCCAGAATCTACTATGTAGGAATCAACATGGATCCCGGAAACAGCGATCGTGTGAGACCCAACTTGCTTTATTTGTTCATGAGACCCAGAAAATATTAGATACAGGCTCCCAGGTAGATGCTATTTTTCTTGACTTCCGGAAGGCGTTCGATACAGTTCCGCACTGTCGCCCGATAAACAAAGTAAGTGCCTACGGAATATCAGACCAGCTGTGTGGCTGGATTGAAGAGTTTTTAGCAAACAGAACACAGCATGTTGTTATCAATGGAGAGACGTCTACAGACGTTAAAGTAACCTCTGGCGTGCCACAGGGGAGTGTTTGGGACCATTGCTTTTCACAATATATATAAATGACCTAGTAGATAGTGTCGGAAGTTCCATGCGGCTTTTCGCGGATGATGCTGTATTATACAGAGAAGTTGCAGCATTAGAAAATTGCAGCGAAATGTAGGAAGATCTGCAGCGGATAGGCACTTGGTGCAGGGAGTGGCAACTGTCCCTTAACATAGACAAATGTAATGTATTGCGAATACATAGAAAGAAGGATCCTTTATTGTATGATTATATGATAGCGGAACAAACACTGGTACAGTTACTTCTGTAAAATATCTGGGAGTATGCGTGCGGAACGATTTGAAGTGGAATGATCATATAAAATTAATTGTTGGTAAGGCGGTTGCCAGGTTGAGATTCATTGGGAGAGTCCTTAGAAAATGTAGTCCATCAACAAAGGAGGTGGCTTACAAAACACTCGTTCGACCAGTGTGAGATCCGTACCAGATCGGGTTGACGGAGGAGATAGAGAAGATCCAAAGAAGAGCGGCGCGTTTCGTCACAGGGTTATTTGGTAACCGTGATAGCGTTACGGAGATGTTTAATAAACTCAAGTGGCAGACTCTGCAAGAGAGGCGCTCTGCATCGCGGTGTAGCTTGCTCGCCAGGTTTCGAGAGGGTGCGTTTCTGGATGAGGTATCGAATATATTGCTTCTCCCTACTTATACCTCCCGAGGAGATCACGAATGTAAAATCAGAGAGATTAGAGCGCGCACGGAGGCTTTCGGACTGTCGTTCTTCCCGCGAACCATACGCGACTGGAACAGGAAAGGGAGGTAATGACAGTGGCACGTAAAGTGCCCTCCGCCACACACCGTTGGGTGGCTTGCGGAGTATGAATGTAGATGTAGATGTAGATACTTTGTATATTACCATTAGCTATACCAATGTCCAAATTTTCTTATTATTATTTTACAGGAGTTTAATTTCATTACAGTTGGTTTTCTAAATACACCATCAACAGAGGATTCAAGCGTGAATCTATTTCTGGTTCGTGGTATCTGCGAAAGTCCTCATCCGAAATGTTTCCTTCTGTGATAAGATATCCCTTTCCTCTCGTTTACGCGTATTGTCCTGCTGTATCTTTGATACTCTGGTTCTGTCTATTGTTAACATATGTCTTCAGGCAGGATAGCGAATAGGAAACTCACTGAAACGTTGCTCCAAGATGATGGTGCCACACAGTTGATTTCCTGTGACAAGTTCACCAGTAAAAATAACTATGGAAGGCTTCATTTCCACACATTTAGTTCTTATCTGAAACCTTCATTGGTGTGTATGTCACTACAGTAGTAAGACATTCTCACGAGTTCTCTTCTTCTGACCTATCTTTTTGTTAATACACAACTTGCAAAACCATGAACTCGCGTTTCCATTGCTGTTACCGTACGGAATTCAACCACTGCCCTCCGTACGCTGTTTGTCATGCTTCATTGTGCCACAAAGAACTGAAATTTTGAATTTTTCTACTGGGTATGTGCTTAAATTCGCCACACTGGTACAAGCTTTTGTTGATATTTATCGGCAGTTTGATCCTTTATACCTTGCCCCGCACTGGCCCACCTCTCAGTTTCATAATTTGCCTCTGATAGAGATATCCTTCTTCTACTTTTGCTTCTGCTTGTCTTGCGCATCCGGGCATGGTCGGCATGGTTATTAATGGATTTATTATCGTTAAAACAAGAGGTGGCCAGATGCCCCTCCCTGTCACCACCCCGTTCTACTCTTGGACGGAATGCGTGAAAGTACGCGGAAATCTTTTCGAAATATTTGTGAACTTGGGTACCAGCCCGGCACTCATCTAGTCGCATGTGGGAAACCGCCTAAAACTCATGGGGTTAGCTGTGCGAATCATGGCAAGGCGCCTGAGACCACGTGGCTCCCCCGTGCAGCACATATATGTTGGAGGCAGACGTTGCTAGCGGCAGAAGTGCTGGTGGTGGAACTGCTGGTGGCAAATGTGCAGATGGCAGATGTGCAACTGGCCGATAAGGCAGAGGAAGACATGCCAGTGTACTGATAAGAATTAAGGGCAGCAGGGAGTTGAGGAGTGGTGTGGAAGTCGATGTAGGTTGCGTAGTGTGCAACTGAGCATGAAAAATTGGAGGAGCAGGCGGAAGACGAATGAGTCTTGTGACTTCATGGAAGTGTCTCAGAATAGTGAGTGTATACGGAAGCATGCAGGTTTGTCTCCTGGGAAGGTGCTTTAGAATGGAAAGTGTCATAATAGATTTAGAGTAGTAAATGAATGAAGATAAGCTCCAGAGCAGGCAAGGCGAAAATCTCGTTGCCTAGCATGATTGTGAATTGAAGTGGCATCGAAGTATTATTCCAGCCATCTGAGGAAGGCGGGCGATGGCTCCATCTCTTCATTCAATTTCTGCAGTAACAGTGGTTGCATCGCTGAAGCCAGGGGAAGCAGTGTACAAGAGGGTTAACTTCTGTAATAAACGCTAGGTGTCTTATTATAATCGCTTTTTGCAAAGCAGAAGTTGCAGGGTTACAGCACAATACTAAAAGGGACAGTGGACATTGGGAACCCACATATATATGGCAGAAAGGATCAGCAGCAATGCTAAGCAGCGCATAAGTATGAAAGGCTACTCTGGGCAACCACGAAAGTCCAACAGTCTGGATGTTAGTCACTGTCTGGATATAATCCACATGTCAATTATTCTGGTTGTCATTGTATTGGGATGAGGACTTAGGTGTTCGATACTTGGGGCTGCACACTGTGCCCATACTTTGCAAACATTGGTCCTCATTTCCATTCTGGTTGGGACGAGGATGCTGACTCTCTGATCCTTCGTGCTAAACTGCAACTAAACTTCTCAAACATCCCGTCACCATCACCACTGTGGTGTTTGTAATCGAGGAGAATAACATGCGACTATAGATGTGCACCAGAAGAAACAGCAGTGGTATGTTTGTTAAGTTTAACGAATGGAATACAAGAACGCAGTTTCTTGGTACATGAGTAGTCCTTGGATCAGGTAGAAGAGTCAGTCTCTGATGTTCCACTAGAATGTTTTTACATAGACGAAGTCCATGAGGCCCCAGTCAGCAGTGAGCAGTAGGTTGCTTGAGGGTAGATGAAGTCTTTGCTGCTGTGGTTGGCGCTGAGCGGAATGTTGCCCAAGGATGGCTGCAGTCGAAAACTGTGGTGGCCTTGGTTGGCGGTGAGGGATAGTATGCTTGAGGATGGACAATGTGTGAAGTCTGTGAACACTACAGTGAGATACTGCTCATTGACTTGGCAAAGTAAATTCCGACTGATGAGCTGCTAGGCGCAGACGACGAAAGCCCAGAGTTGGAACTGGCTGCACAGTGGTGGGGCGGCGAACTAAATACCAATACGATTAACAAATTCAGGCTCATCACTCCAGGGGGACGTGACTCGCAGAAGTTGGGTAGTGCCGTGATGGCAGCGCTGTTTGCAGCGATGCTTATGCCTTTGGTGGAGAGGCTGGTACCACACGGTACAGTAGAGGTAGCTGTAAGTTTGAATGAAAACAAAGCAGTGTACTTGTGTTGAAACCGGATTGTTTTTGTTCTTCTCCAAAGGGAGACTAGTGCCATCAGTGGACTGGACTGTTGGCAACCCGCAGTACACAACTGTAGAGTTGTTGGTTGTGTCACAGGTGGTAGACTGGTGATAAAGCATCTCCAGTTTCTTGAACAGGTCTGTGCAGTACGTTTACACCACATGTAAACAAGACTCAATCTTGGCTTGATGAGTTACAGCTTCCTCGCAACATGCGCACTGGCCAGCGCAGCAAACCCAATGTACAGAATCAAAGTACCTGTTGTCTTTAATTATGTTGCACGGGAGGATTCAGTCTTACACTTCTCTCAGTATCTGCCATTTCAGCGTCCGTGTGATGATTTAAATGACTTTTCCTACTGTGACGAGATCTTTTGCCTCCGCGACAAATGTTTGCAAGTCGGCTACGATTTATCACATTCGTTGGCGCAACCACGCTCCGTTTGCAGATCGGTCTGCATTGCTTCCTCGTTGACTCCTGTGGTCCAGGAGGAAAGATGCTAAAGAGATCATCGCGCTGGCCGGAAGAGGGAGCAAACGGGCGTGAAGCGGGCGTATCTCCGCCGCGGGCAGTGAGTGGGCTGGCGGACGCCGATACGACATCCGCCGCGAAAGGACGGGAAGCAAATTAGTGTATGAAAGGAAGCAGCGCCGCGCTCGTTACGGCGATATTTTTCCGGCTTCCCGGGCCGTTTTTGCCGGCAGCCGGGCCCGGTATAAATATCGGTCCGCGGCGGCGGCGGCGGCGCGCACAATGGGCGTAATTCCATTGTTCTTGGCCGGGCCGATTTCGCTTGGGCGGCGACCTGATTGACGCTGGCTGGCGTGAGCCCAGCGCCGGCCAGGCGCGGCTGTCAGTCAGCGGGGCCCAGCCGGAAGCCGAGAGCTTCACGCGATGCCCCGCCGCTTTGTCTGCTCTGGCCCCGCCCCCCCCCCCCCCTACTCCGCTCCTTACGACCTACCAGCCTACTGTGCCATCCTGGAGGACCGTCTGCCGGCCACTTAGCCGGCCGATGTGGCCAAGCGGTTCTGAAACTGCGCGACCGCTACGGTCGCAGGTTCGAATCCTGCCTCTGGCATGGATGTATGTGACGTCCTTAGGTTGGTTAGGTTTAAGTAGTTCTAAGTTCTAGGGGACTTATGACCTCAGATGTTAAGGGGCTCCGGAACGCCCTATACTTGCAATGTTAAAATAACGCTTATAAATTACATCTTTCCTCACAAAGTATTTGAGGTAGGAAGTTGAACTTTTTACAGATTATTTATTGGAATATGGGCTACAACTTAACACAGGGATTTTACAAAATTTTAGTTCAGTTATTAAAGATGATTTTTTTTCAATTGTAATGAAAGTTCACAACATTTTTTTGCAATTTTTTATTTATATATTCAAAAATATACAGTTTTTTGGAAAAAGGCTGTGTTAAATTATGCAGAAGGTACTGTGTAACATTTACTGAAAGTTTGAAACAAATATGTTAGGAAGATCCTTAGAAAACATGTAATTAGTATGAGAAAATAAAAGTTTTGGGAATCGAGCGACAAAGATTGGATTAACTTTTTAGTGCATTCCAGGTCCATAGGATGGATTATCTTCATCCTCTGCAAACTCCTCCTCCAGCTTCCTCTTGTTCCTCCTCCTGTTTACTCTTGCTTGTATTTCTAGACTCTTTACAGCCCTGTCTGCAGCCCGAAGGCGTTCCTTGTCTAAAGCAAGCATCGCTCGTACCATGTTAGAACCTATCTTCATTCCCATATTTCTAAATACCTTGCACCTTACAATGTTGCCATTACTGAAAGTCGCAACAGCATCATACACACCAAAGTGAAGTGTTTCTATTCCAACAAATACAGTCTTGGGGATTCTCGACCATATAACACTATTTACACTTTCATTGGGGTTTTGAGTTTTTCCGTGAATACACTTTTTCAACAGTTCAGGTGCTGCTAAGTCTCTGAAAATAGGTTTTATCACCTCCATTATTGCATGAGGCAGACTATGCTTATGAGTGTACACTTCACCAGTTAGCAATCCTTTGTTATATTTACACCAACTGTCTTCTTCTTTGGGACACAAGCTATGTTGGGGATTTTCATCGGTTGAAGAAGTATGAAAAAAAAAGAGCCCAAACAGCCTTCTTCATTTCGTCGACACTTTGTGTATTTTGCCTAATAGCCATTCCATAATAGTTCTGTATTTTGTCAATTACACTGTCAGTTAACCTTCCCTTCCCTTCCCATCCAACCCTTTACCGTCACTGAGTTTTTGTTTTTTGTACGAAGCTTTCAGTCGCCGAAGTCTTGTTCCCATTCGCTTCTGTACGTGTCCAATACACTCAAATTTCTGCACTACAATATCATCACCATAGAGCTTCAGTCCTTGAACATGTTTGAAACTTTTAGAATCACCGTCACCAAGGTAATTAACATATCGCACTTTATTACACGCCTCAGAACGCTGGAATATACTGGCAACACTAGCCACTTCCATTCCTCCACTACTGCCACTATAGTTAGCTTTGCAATTATTTTCATGTGTACCTTTATATTTTTGTGGACATCTACAATACTTTGATATTACTGCTACATCTAAAACTTTCCCTGTATACATACTGGTGGCAGATACTACACCATGAAGAGATGTGTGTCCCCGTTTATGCCAGGTACCATCGAACGCTGCAGTCAAATCTCTGTTACCATTATTTTCCATTACTGCCTCTTCCACAGCGTTCTTCATAGATTCTATACAGACATCTTCTACTTTAGACCCTATTAATTTATTATAGGTCGTAAACTTGGTTGGGGGATTTGGAAGTTCATGACGCCACAGAAAATTGCACCTGCAGTAGCACCCTTACCAACTGAACGCAAGGAATAAACAAATCTAATGTTGTGTTCGTAGATTTTACTACCATTTTCTTCAGTTGCAGTTACTGCAACACTGTTCCAAAAGGTGGTCATGTATGAACACTTATCAAATTTCAGTTGTATTTCACTAGCAAGTCCTGCGTGCTTTATTATGGAGAGTTCCAGACCAACTTCACTACAATGAATACATCTTACACAGTTTGAAAAAATTCCTTTGAGAACCGACATATCAAATATTTCATTCACATCCGATTCGCCCATAAAACATTCATAGTTTTCACTCATTGAACCAAGCTTCTTCTGTGAAGTATTTTCTTTCCCACTTTGATGCTATGGGCAGGTGTACTTGAGATGTTAGGTTCACTCACTTGGTTATCGTCTTTATTGTTTACAGTAATAACTCATACCTTTGGCTTTCCAACATTTCTCCTTTTCTTAAAAGCCTTCAGAGGATTTCTAATAACTTTACTTTTACTCATTATTATACTTCAACCAAACAGAGACTCAAGAAACAGAATTAATTACGAATATTTTCGAGATAACGACAGAGTAAATAAACATGAAACAATCGACAATCACACCAGCGATATATATTGAACCATCACCGGTTAGCCACAACACATACTTTATCTCACATCACTAAAATGTACCTGATGAACACGGACGTTAATAATAACACCATTTGACAGCAGTTTAACAGCGCCACAGTGGGTCACGCCCATGTAGAACACATTTCAAAAAAAATTTAAAAATAGTTGTAGTCTTCGGAATTGAATAAATTATATATCTATTAAAAGGTAATAGTCTGCAGATTCAGAAAACGCAAAAAAGTAAAAATTGAACTTTTCATGATTTTGAGCCTTTCCGGAGCCCCTTAAGTCCCGTAGTTCTCAGAGCCATTTGAACCATTTTTTGCTGGCCACTTTGCTTGTCCTCTTCTGCTAGTTTCTCAATCAGCTCAGCCTTGAGCCGCGATCTAAAGGCTGGGCCAGAAGCCACGATGGGGAACTCAAGTAACTTAACATACGCTAGAGTCATTTCAAAAGTCCTGCACAGTGCACACGCGTGGCCATTACAATGGCGCGATGAAGATGAAATTCATGTCAGTAGCGAGCGACAGTCTAGGTCTGACGGTCGCGTGTATGTTTGCTGCTTCGTGTGGCTCTCAGTTTTAAACAGACTCAGATCAGGTTACACGTAGTGGCCAGCATTCCTACATCCAAACCGAATCCCTACAAAGAAAGAACCCAACAGAAGTTTCAAATGGTTGAAATGGCTCTGAGCACTATGGGACTTGACATCTGAGGTCATCAGTCCCCTAGAACTTAGAACTACTTAAACCTACCTAACCTAAGGACATCACACACATCCATACCCGAGGCAGGATTCGAACCTGCGACCGTAGCAGTCGCGCGGTTCCGGACTGAAGCGCCTAGAAACGCTCGGCCACCGCGGCCGGCAACAGAAGTTTAAAATGCTTTGAGAGAAGTGTGTGGGAATAGCGTAGTTGATCGTGGCACAGTATCACGATGATCTACTTGTTTCCGTGAAGGTCAGGTAAGCACTGAGGACAACCCAACAAATGGAAGGCCATCAACTTGTAATGTCTCTTTCAGCGGTCTCTCCGCGAAATTTTCAGAAATTTTATAAATTACACTCCTGGAAATTGAAATAAGAACACCGTGAATTCATTGTCCCAGGAAGGGGAAACTTTATTGACACATTCCTGGGGTCAGATACATCACATGATCACACTGACAGAACCACAGGCACATAGACACAGGCAACAGAGCATGCACAATGTCGGCACTAGTACAGTGTATATCCACCTTTCGCAGCAATGCAGGCTGCTATTCTCCCATGGAGACGATCGTAGAGATGCTGGATGTAGTCCTGTGGAACGGCTTGCCATGCCATTTCCACCTGGCGCCTCAGTTGGACCAGCGTTCGTGCTGGACGTGCAGACCGCGTGAGACGACGCTTCATCCAGTCCCAAACATGCTCAATGGGGGACAGATCCGGAGATCTTGCTGGCCAGGGTAGTTGACTTACACCTTCTAGAGCACGTTGGGTGGCACGGGATACATGCGGACGTGCATTGTCCTGTTGGAACAGCAAGTTCCCTTGCCGGTCTAGGAATGGTAGAACGATGGGTTCGATGACGGTTTGGATGTACCGTGCACTATTCAGTGTCCCCTCGACGATCACCAGTGGTGTACGGCCAGTGTAGGAGATCGCTCCCCACACCATGATGCCGGGTGTTGGCCCTGTGTGCCTCGGTCGTATGCAGTCCTGATTGTGGCGCTCACCTGCACGGCGCCAAACACGCATACATACCATCATTGGCACCAAGGCAGAAGCGACTCTCATCGCTGAAGACGACACGTCTCCATTCGTCCCTCCGTTCACGCCTGTCGCGACACCACTGGAGGCGGGCTGCACGATGTTGGGGCGTGAGTGGAAGACGGCCTAACGGTGTACGGGACCGTAGCCCAGCTTCATGGAGACGGTTGCGAATGGTCCTCGCCGATACCCCAGGAGCAACAGTGTCCCTAATTTGCTGGGAAGAGGCGGTGCGGTCCCCTACGGCACTGCGTAGGATCCTACGGTCTTGGCGTGCATCCGTGCGTCGCTGCGGTCCGGTCCCAGGTCGACGGGCACGTGCACCTTCCGCCGACCACTGGCGACAACATCGATGTACTGTGGAGACCTCACGCCCCACGTGTTGAGCAATTCGGCGGTACGTCCACCCGGCCTCCCGCATGCCCACTATACGCCCTCGCTCAAAGTCCGTCAACTGCACATACGGTTCACGTCCACGCTGTCGCGGCATGCTACCAGTGTTAAAGACTGCGATGGAGCTCCGTATGCCACGGCAAACTGGCTGACACTGACGGCGGCGGTGCACAAATGCTGCGCAGCTAGCGCCATTCTACGGCCAACACCGCGGGTCCTGGTGTGTCCGCTGTGCCGTGCGTGTGATCATTGCTTGTACAGCCCTCTCGCAGTGTCCGGAGCAAGTATGGTGGGTCTGACACACCGGTGTCAATGTGTTCTTTTTTCCATTTCCAGGAGTGTATATAATTCAGTACATATCTCGAAATATCTCTTCTTATCTTACCGATTCCTAAACTTTAATATACGATGATTATCAATGCAAAGTAGTTTCAAGCCTTATTATTCCTTTGAGCGTGCATTTACACCATGGAATAGCTTCTCTGCTATCTATGTTTTCTCTTATGAAAAGAATGATTGAGATCTTGCGGATTAGACGTGAAAGGACGAAGATGTATATGTATGTATTGTTGAGCTAGTCGCCATCTTGATGAGATTCTGTATAAGAAGGAATTTAATACACGAACTAAACTAAAGTAAGTGTGTTCGCGTATTATTTAACTGATTATTATTGACAGCGTCTGTTACTACGCTGTGTTGCACGGGATCAGTGGGGAACGTCTGATTTACACTGGACGAACCTGCCGTTTTGTACGCTCAAGATATCCAGTTTATTACTTTCAATAAATGGGCTAACACGGTCTTACCAGCAGATATCCGGTCTTCCCCATGTGATCACCGAAAGTTAATAATTATTACAAATGTTTTCAGGAGATCGACTGACAATTTTCGTCGCACCAAGACTTCGAAATTGCTTCACTGCCTTGAAGTTAAGCTCAATTTAATCAGGATAGAACAGTATTGAATTGTGTGAATGTTATAAGCCTGCTTTGTGAATGAAAATTCCCTTAATATACGCATGTTTTTTACTATCCTGATCAGTGAAGCTAAATCAGGCCGGTGTGTGAGAGGTTTTTTAAATTTCAGATCCCACAAAAATATTAAAAACTGCAACAGACTACACCTCTTAGGTTATTGTCGTAAGACGCCAAGATATTGCCACCATATACGAATAATTTTGATAATTCATATTTCGTGTTTACTTTATATCGGGTCGAATTTTTAGGTGAAGTTATCGAGTTATTAATCATTATTGGTTGATGTTAGGCAGCCTCATACTAAAATTTCTGTAGATATGCATGGTGTGAAGACAATTTCACTCGTATTCGTGAGGTCGACGGTTCAAACCTGCGTCCGGCCATCTAGATTTATGTTTTTCGTGATTTCTCTAAATCGCTCCAGGCAAGTGCCGGCCGTTGTGGACGAGCGGTTCTAGGCGCTGCGGTCCCGAACCGCGCTGCTGCTATGCTCGCAGGTTCGAATCCTGCCTAAGGCATGGATGTGTGTGTTGTCCTTAGCTAGGTTTAGTAGTTCTAAGGTCTAGGGGACTGATGACCTCAGCTGTCAAGTCCCATAGTGCTCAGAACCATTTGAGCTCCAGGCAAATGTCGGGGTAGTACCTTTCAAGGGGCACGGCCGATTTCCTTCCCCACCCATCCTTGACACAATCCGAGCTTGTACCCTGTCTCTAATGCCCTCGACGTCGACAGGACGTTAAACACAGTCTTTCTTCCTTCCTTCCTTCCTACCGATAATTTCACACTGGCTCTAGCAGCAGGGAGAACGAGGGCCTCATGGTCTTCGAAAACAACACGAATTGAGAGCTGGAGGCGGAGCAGTTTTTTGCGACTCTGAAAAGAACAGGACAGTGGGATCATTTATGCCTAGGACTGTCGTTTTGTTCAGAAGCCAGTGCAACGGACTCCTCAGGGCGACTGTGCCATTGCTAAGAAAGATTCGGTGGCGAGGCGAAGCTGAAATCTTAAGATTGCGGAGGGAGCAGCTTACAAAAGTCACCACCAGCCATTTTAGCACATAGGTATGAGCGAAAAATGCCTGCCGCAGATGCAAGAAGATGGACGCAGAAGTTCTCACGCCAGACGCCAAGGCATATCCCCGCCATAAGGCAGTGAAATGAATCTGACTGGCTGAGTTTATAATCAGCGGAGGAGTTACATTTTCTTCTAGAAGTTTCTACCGAACTATGAGCAAAAGGCGGTTTGCTGACATCTTTATGGCTCGTAGATTGGGACGTAATCGATTCATAATGGGCGTAGTGATTGGCTGCATGGAGAGCGCACGCTAACGAATCAAGGTTTGCTATAAACTGGGCACTGTGCTGCGGGAAGACTGTAGCAGGTGTCGACGGGACACACATAGTGGGATAGCGTTTTGAGACACTGCTGGCAAGGCACCAGTGGAAAGTTTCACTATTAGATTTGGTAAAGTGCTGATTAGCCACTAGGAACGGCAACATTCGTTTCTCTGTCAGCAGAGAAACCTCTTTGTGGAGACTAATGCATTGCAAAGTGCTTCTTTACGACCACACACTTGAGTCAAGTCTCTGCTCCTGGCTTATGAGCGAGTAGAACTCTTGTTCGGCGTTGTACTGAAGTAGTTTACGAACGCCATTTGACATGATCTGTGTAGTCAGAATTCACCGCTACGGAACTACTTCGAGTGGATGACGGCCGGCATCACTGCACAGATCGGGGCTCCAGAACTGCCCTTCCAGCACTGAAATCGGTTACATACGCACCATGGCTCGGCAGATAGGGAATCTTTAACAGTAAATGTGGTAAGTTCCATTAGTTGGAAGGTTGAGGCTTTCTTAACTTTGACAACAATCAGTATCAAACATTTAGTGCTACAGTCGGATAAACGGGGACACGACTTCGATTCAAGTCGTTGATGCTTTGGCAGTCGTATTAATGGAGAGGATTTAACGCTCTAGGTCAATACTTGTTCAGTTTGCACATTTTTCTTTGAGTGTTGTTTTTACAGTGAATGTCTTGTCAGTACCCATTTGCTCTACTTTTCTTAAGATGAGACTCCAAATACTGATCCTGATTAAGTTAGCGTAGAGTGTTAGAAGAACTTGGAAAATTAATTCACATGTTATCTCGGTAGCAGGTTGCCTATGGCAGGGCTAATTTATTGGACTATCTAGGCATGACGACTCCACTGCGCACATAGTATTGGCAGCCATTACACATGCAGACACGGTATGGTACTACCGGTGTATTATTGGATTGTTAATGACATTTTGAGAGAGGATCGATGAAAAGCATGTGAGTAATTTGCATATGAGGCCAGAATGTCTGTCACTTTACTTTACAGAATTATAGCTGTAAAGTTACAGATGAGAAAAATTGCTGCCACATGGGTTCCACATTATCTGAGTGAAGACCAGAAAGCAGGTCTCAAAAGATTCGCAGAAGAATCGCTTTAACGTTATCAAATAAAAGGAGAACAGTTTATGATAAGGATTACTGCATTTGATGAAATCTGTATACGAAATTTTGAGGCAGAACTGAAGTTTCAAACGTCACAATAGAAATGTTCCGACTCTCCACGCCCGAAATGTTGCCGCCGCCAACAATCTAAGATGAAATTGATGATATTAACATACGACATGAATGGAGTCTTAGCTACAAACAGGGACCCTCAAGGGATGTCTGTAACCGGCGCGTACAACAAGTAGTTCCTGCAAGTGTTTTGTGAGCGAAACTTCTTCAAAGAAAGCCTGACATGCTTGCAGCTGGTGTCCTCACTTTACACGATAATGCTGGACCGCATGTTGCGCTACCAGTGAGAGAAACGCTCGATAAATAGGGATTTGAAATACTTTCCCACGCACCATAAGGTCCTGATATGAGGCCACCAGACTCTGATTTATTCCCCAAATTGAAGGAACCGATTCTTGGAAAACTTTTTGATACAACTGCTGAAGCTCGCAGTGAGTTGACACGAGCAGTCAGACAGCTCAACAACAAAGGTGTCCTATCAGGAATGCAGAAGTTGCCAAAACGTTGGTAAACTGCCATAAGCAAGAATGGCAATTATGTTGAAGGGCTGTAAAGATATTTTGTAAAATAAATTATTTTTTTCAGTTTTTTCTTAGAGTGTGTAGAAATTTTGAAATTACCCTCGTACTTTTGCGGTTACAGGTATATGGAAATGTATCATAGATTGAAAATAACGTTCCCTCCCTGTAGTACGTCCGTCTTCTGTTATAATTCACTCAAACTACAACAATGGAGGCGTCACTCCATGAAAATAAGGCATGTGATCGTCTTATTTTGCTTGTGGTTCTGGTGTATTCTACGGCATGTGATCGTGTTATGCTTTTCTACCAAGATGACACATTTGTAAACATTTGTGCTCTAATGGCGGATACAAGCAGTTTCACAATTGCAGAACGGCTTCACTTTAAGCTGCGGGTGGATGAAAAAAACGAACGGGTAACACACATGTTGAAATTAGGGAAAACTTTTTTAATCGCTTCAAGAAAGAAGCTCTACCGGAAGCTATTCTTAGGAAACTGGAAAGAAAGGCCTTTGCAACTGGGTCTGTGACGGATGCTCCACGCAATGAAAGACCCAAGAAATACAACGATAATGGAGGAACAGAACACTTAAAATATATCATTGCTTCATTCACTAGCCACATCGACAAGGAAGCGGTCGGTGGAGATGAACTTTCTCAGAACCTCCAGACGCCGCTGGATGAAGGAAGAAGCTTACTGTTCGTTTCGACCCGACAGTTTCAATGAATTAAGTGACCATGGCAAGAATACGCGACGTGATTCGTGCGAACAGTTACCTGCAGCTTTTCCAACATCAGCAGCTCTCCATAAGGATGTGATGACAGATGAATGTGCTGTGTATCTCAGCTCCCTGTCTCGAAATGTTTACATCTGAGAAAAAGATAACCATGAGAATCATCACTTCCGAAATACTGCGCCGGGCAAGCAGATGCAATGGCAGCTGTTCCAACTCTGTGCCGAGAATGATGGTCAGCATACGGAGAGATAGATAGATAGAGAGAGAGAGAGAGAGAGAGTTTGAATTACGTAATAAATATGCAAGAACATTCGTTTTTGTGTTATTCCTTTCCTACACATATCTTAAAACACAATTTCTGCTAGAGCAAGGGAGTTGTATCATATTCCTATTTCCCTTTCATGTTCCTTCTTGTTTCAATACAAAACATTAAACATTTCCAATCGTGACGTCTGGCCCACCCTGTACTTACGGTTTGTTGGTAAGTATTTGAGATCCCAAGAATGAAAGTAAACTCAACAGACAAAATGCTAGTCACTCCAAGAAGACATCCAGCGAATACCACGTAATGCCTTCAAGCACAGACAATGGCACAGTTCGAAGAGAGAGATTCTTCGCATATGCCATATGTGACTCGAACTAATTGGTGATACCGTTGAACGCAGACGTGCGGGGATGAGTTCTGCTTCATTTGCTGTTCCAAATAGTCCCACACTTTTTCTATGGGATTATTTAGGGGGCCAATCGAGGTGCAACATGATGCCCGAGCGATCTTATAGACCTTATAATCAAATTTTCCTGGGACATTTAAGTATCACCTTTATCTACGATAATGATTGAAGCTAAAGAAACGAATTAAAGTTTTTGCCGTGGCTGAGACACGAATTCTGGTCTTTTTGATTACAAGGCACGAATGCTGACCATTACACGACCGCAGAACTATAGTCAACAACGCTGCCTGCACTACTCAAGTCCAGCGTCCTCTCCATTGTAAATTTCAATTTATATCTTCAACTTATTTTCCTCCTAAATCGTCACTATTGTATGGGCTCTCTGGGATTGGCATTCCACCCCAATTTAACTGTAGCGCAGCGCTGGTGTGATGGTGAGCATTTCTGCCGTGTAAGCAAGATGACCCCGGTACCTGGCGCAAATCTTAAGCATCCCGACAGAAATTGCGCGAGCACTAACGAGCGCAGTGTACTACCTGTTGTGGCGTCGAAATATATTCAAAGTGGCGCAAGCAACGTGCTCGCTGCCAACAAAAGAAGGGGGACTAGGTCTAGTTGATATAAAGACCAAATGTGCAGCCCTTCTACTGAAACGAACGCTCGCCATCCAGGACAAAAACCCTGACAGCGTCACAGCCAAGATAATTGGAAGATACAAGCCCGCACCACAAGAAGCGCCGGTCGACACGAGACACATTCCCTGCAGAATGCGACACGTCAGGCTGCACTACGCCAACAAAAGTTACGTTCTGGACACCGTGGCGAACCCCAGCCACAGAACAGCCAAGAGAATATACTGGGCCCTCAGGGGGAAGCCGGCAAAAAACAAAATTGAACAAAAACTCCCGCAATACAATTGGAAACAAATATGGGGGAACGTCTCGGAAAACGTCTTGCCTAAACATGCGAAGGAGACATGGTACAAAATAATTAACAGAACGGTACCAACCAACCAAAGACTGGCGGAGATAAAACTCGTCGCAAGTGACAAGTGTGACGTATGTGGCATGACCGACACCCTCGAGCACCGATTCACGTGCGGGAATGCCATCAACATCTGGGAAGCGTGCTAGCAGATGGTGGCCCACATCAACAGAACGGCGCCGGGAAGCATCACAGTGGAAGCAATCACCGCCCCAGACTGCAACCCATTTCCACGATCCAAGCGACTGGCAACTCTCTGGATCCTCGCCTGACGGCACACGCCATCGTAGCGCGGAGGCAGACCGACCGGCTGGCCTTCCTGATGGACCTCTGGGAGGAGAACAAGACGGCCCAGCAGCACAGGCGATACCACGAGAACTTCAAAAACTTCCTGCAGATTCCACTGCAGACAGCAATCGCCAGAGTCCTTCCCAGCCTGTGACCCTCAGCACCGCCACCAGCCACCTCACCACACTCACCACAAGAATAACGTGTGCAGTGATAGTGAACAAGTGCAACAAAAAAGATAAAGTGCTTTCTCTTCTCGCATCAAATAGTGAAGTATAGTAGTATAAAGTGTTTCTTCCTAGTGGAATCAGTGACACAAAGTGCTCCTTAGTGGAAAGTGCCAACTACTCATTATTATTAGATATTTTGATTTCCTTTACTTTGTGCCTATAAAATTCTATTGATTACTCACACTATCCTTTCTGCTTCTCTTATGTAATATGACAAAATTTTCTCTCTTCTTCAATTAGGTATATTCTGTAGTATATGTAAAAAAAAAAAGTTTCTTCCACTTCTGCTCCACCTATCATAGTGACGTTTCCTTCATACTGTCCCACTAAACAGTGTAACTAGAGGAAGAGATCAAACCAGAATACACAATGTGCCTGTGGCATCACAAGTGCATCACATACAGAAACAAACTCAAATCAATGCAACGATGCCAAATATAAACTGTTATGCCTGTCCTGCAATGTCTACCCCCCTCAAAAAAAAAAAAAAGACGACAAATGGCCATGTAAAAGGGTTTAAGGAACAAACAATAAGAGGAAAACGAAAAAGGAAAATATAAAAACGAAAACATATAAAATGACAATAATATTAACCATCACTGGGATAATAGATTAATAGAATAAAATGTCTTTTTTTAAATGTATCGTTGTTAAAATATTTAAATAAATATATATGGTCACAAAAAAAAGGTTCGATTCCCACCTATGGCACAAATTGTAATTCGTTTCTTCCGCTTCCCATCACTATCGTAGATAAAGATAAGACTTAAATGTTTCGGGAAAAATTTAATTATAAGATCTATAAGATCACCTGAGGTACAGGATTTAACCATTATATCTAATGCTCGGGTGCTATTCCAGTGCCGGAGAGCCCCAGCAATACTGACGATTTAGGGGGAAAATAAGCTGAAGTTTGTGTTAGGGAGGGTATTGGACTTGGGTAATCCGTGAATCAATGTTGACCATAGGGCTGCGGTGGTGTAATGGTCAGCATTCCTGCCTCATCAGCCAGGAGACTCGGGTTCGAGTCCTGGCCTTGGCTCTAACTTAAATTCGTTTCTCTAGCTTCCGTCATTATCGTAGGGTGCCTGAATGTTTGTCAAACCAGGATCTAATGCGAACTGCCCTGAGAACGCGTCTGTTGTCATCTCGGAAGGCGGGAGAGTCCACACCATAGTCATCATGACGATGTGGAAGAAATGGCAGCATTTGGTCATCGAGAATGTCGAAATTACGAAAACTACCCCTAAAACGTTGCAGAACCTCTCTCAACTATACCCTCCGTTTGTTCACCATGTAGCCATCGATTCACTCGATTCCTTGCATCATTCGTTGAACCACTATAAACACCTCCAGTCTGCTACTGCCCAGTTTGGAGAAAAAAAAGAAATAGCATAATTAAAAAAAACAACGACGACGATGATGTCGTAATTCGGCAACTATAAACGTTAAAATTAGCTGCGTACGTCAGAAAATTCGCCATATTTCCCGCTGTAAATTAAATAAAATTACATTGCGTCATATTTCCTGTTTTCGCTTACATTCTGTGTTATCTTCGTCACTCTGCACACAGTCGTTTTTGGTTGTAAGTTAGTGGGTGACTCACTTTCCAGTATACCATTTGACAGTTCGAAGCCAAGATACCCATGGTGCTGCTCCAGTTTTCAAGACAGCCATGGGCTTTCTCAGGAGTCCTGGATTCTGAAAATGAGAGAGGCTATTGAAATCGTTAAACGCCCCAACGGTATGAACAAGGAGGACTGTCACGGATCGTGGCTTCCCGACGGTCTGCTAATGTTCACCAGGCAGCAGCTCCGTAAGATCCGGGATGAACAGTAATAAATAAGAGGTCAGAGAAGAACTGCTGTGCAGCATGAAAAATTTGCCTATGGGCACAGGCTGTCCTTTACCTGGACACAAGTTGCCCACTAACTGTTGCCTAGGCGCTACAGTCTGGAGCGGCGCGACCGCTACGGTCGCAGGTTCGAATCCTGCCTCGGGCATGGATGTGTGTGATGTCCTTAGGTTAGTTAGATTTAAGTAGTTCTAAGTTATAGGGGACTGATCACCTCAGAAGTTAAGTCCCATAGTGCTCAGAGCCATTTTAACTGTTGCCTGCTTATCACCTAGCGGAGTAACACACGAAATGGACTACCGAACAACGACAAGGCAATAGTTACCTTAACTTTGAACTGGACAACCGTTTACCAGAACGTGACATCCTTTTTCAACTGACAAGCCTCGTAAGGCGGTATATACAGGATAGTCAGGAATAGCGCTGCACGGAAAGCTATGCCAAAAAATACTTGTTAAAAAGGATTCGACACGTTACGTCGTTTTTTTTTTCGGTTCCTGTCCATGCAGCCATTTGAGTATAGGAAAGACAATACGACAGTGCGTTTGAGGCGTCAACAATGACGATACAAATGTAAGGGCAACACAGCATCCAGTCCCCGAATGGAGAAAAATCTCCGACACGGCTGGGAATCGAACCAGGACCCCCGCGGTAAGAAAGCTGCCTCACTAACACCGCAGTTAGCGAGGCGGACACAGCACTGACGTTAGCCAATCACGTCATCGCGTGCAAATTGAAACAGCATGACACAGACAGTGTCGCCAAAGGTGGTGTTCGTTTGTTTTCCTCAGACAGAACAAACGTAGCTTTTTCTCACCTTGCTTAAATGTATCACTTCCTAAAAAGGCACATTTAATTAGTAATGAGCATTTCAATAAGTGGAACTCACGAACCCACAGATGTCTGTGCACTACCGCATTTTAACGCTTGCAAGTGCTTGAATTTGCGCTCGCAATAACATCATTGGCTAACTTGAGTTTAAGTAACTCGGAAATGGTGCGATTTGTTTTCTTAACAATTATTTCTCCCCATAATCTGCCTCGCAACACCATTCCAAGCTTTTCAGACTGTTTCTGACCAACTTGTACAGGGAACACCAGTCTCAGAATTGAGCAGCTTAGTCGCGCTGAAGAGTACCACTACAAAGGTAGTCGAAACGTGCTTCATAATTGCTTTAGTGATTTCATTCAGATTAAAACTGAATGTCAAAGCCTATGCATATAAATAATGAATCGCGGTTTACACTCATCAGATAGTTTTCTATTGATCCATTTCTCTCCACAAAATCAACAGAAGTAGCCATATTAACTTCGATATATTGAGTGCGTTTTTTTTTATGGTGAGATAATTACATACACTATACACAGCAGTGTTACAACAGTATTATCGTATCCTCCGATTCGTACTAAAGAACATTATACGGTCACGGTGTGAAATCTGCCTCCTTAGTAGCAGTTCTACAAGGACTCGCGTAGAAAATCTCGCGCGTGTGCTCTCTTGTATCGGACATCCATCTTGTTTAATGAGGCTCGGTTTTCAGTGGCCAGCCGTGTTTCAAGAAAGTCAAGAAGCAGTCTCGAGAATTATGTACTCGTTTGTACCAAACACGTGTTGGGTAGGCAAATTAGGCAGCGAACATTACGATACGGAGAATTTGTCACAGCCTCTGGGTCCGTCTGTGATATCCGAACAGCAGAGTTCACGATCGTTCAAGGCTTCGCGTTTCGTTTTAATCTCAACAGACCGACGCAGAATCCGCTGAAGGTGACAAAATTCCTGCTTGCGTTACTTAAGGCCCGTGATAAATACGCGTTGTATTCGCCGTTGTAGCGATCTCTTGCGTTCAGCAGCAGTGCCTTTGATACTCACCTGGACAGAACAACTGCAGTACTTCGAATCGATCACCGTGCGACCATCAGATCGATACCACGCAATTACTAGGGGCTTTATCTGCAACTTATAATAGTTTCAGATCATTACGACCAAGTCACTGACACAATGTACAATGTCCAGTCACGTTATTAAGGACTTTTCAGCGTAGTTTCAAGATAGCCTGTCGTCTGGCAATTATAATTTCGTCACAGTTTTTGTAAGAGCAACGTGAAGTGTGTTGTTAAAGGTTGCTTTGAAAGCCTATACTTCTCGATTTTGAGCAGCGCTTGCAGATCTTGTAGTTTTATTTTCAATTTTCTGCACTCATTGTACAACTCTGCAACTTTTATACGTCTTGTTCGTCTCTCCGTTTTAACACAAAGACAAAGTAAGTCTTACACCTTCTCTAAAGTTCCATTTCACTTGGCACAAATTTTAAAATATTGCACGGCAGACTTGGCATTAAGAAAAACACGGGGTGTAAATTTTAAGTTGAGAAACCAGAATAACTCGAAAAATAAGTTTCACACGAAAAAATGTATAGAATCCACAGTTGATTATTTTCGAGGGCGACCTGCTGGTGCTAAAAATAGCCCGCCACCCCAGCTCCCTCGGGGGTGGGGCGGGAGGCAACTTTAAAATTTCAAATGGGAACCCCCATTTTTCTTGCAGAATCAGATTCTACACAAAAAACTACGTACATTTTGTCTTAAACATTTGTTATCATTCTTGGTAGTTGGCGCTATAATTCAACAAAATCCATGTTCTAATTTTTGCGTGGAAAATGGTTACAGATAAATAAAAAATACTTATTTACTTCGTAAATTTTGATTCGCTAAAACTAAAACTCTCCCTCTCTCCCCATAGCGTGGGGTTTGGTAATTAAAAATTGTTTGCCCCCATGACCTCGAAACAAACAAAACTTATCCGAATCTGCAGAAAAAATTAATACAGTATTTGGGTTCAAAAAATGGCTCTGAGCACTATGGGACTTAACATCTGTGGTCATCAGTCCCCTAGAACTTAGAACTACTTAAACCTAACTAACCTAAGGAAATCACACACATCCATGCCCGAGGCAGGATTCGAACCTGCGACCGTAGCAGTCGCGCGGTTCCGCACTGAGCGCCTAGAACCGCTAGACCACCGCGGCCGGCACAGTATTTGGGTCAACATTAGTAAAACTCTAATTTCTCTCTCTCAAACCCCACCCTATGGGGAGAGGGGTAGAGGTTTGGTTTCAGCGAATCAAAATTTACGAAGTACATAAGTATTTTTTGTTTACCCGTAACCATTTTCCACGCAAAAACGAGAACATGGATTTTCTTGAATTACAGCGCCAACTACCAAGAATCAAAACAAATTTTTAAGACAAAATAAAAGTAGTTTTTTATGTAGAAACTGATTCTGCAATAAAAACTGGGGGTTCCCATTTGAAATTTTGAAGTTGCCTCCCGCCCCACCCACAGGGGGCTGGGGTGCGGCGGGCTAATTTTAGCACCAGCAGATGTCCCCTTCGAAAATAATCAGCTCTGGATTCTGCACATTTTTTTCGTGTGAAGCTTATTTCTCGACTTATTCTGGTTTGTCAACTTAAAATTTACACCCTTTATATTACTGTCAATGACTTTACGAGACAATCTGCGAATTAAAAAAAAAAAACTACCAAGAATCAAAACAAATTTTTAAGACAAAATAAAAGTAGTTTTTTTATGTAGAAACTGATTCTGCAATAAAAACTGGGGGTTCCCATTTGAAATTTTGAAGTTGCCTCCCGCCCCACCCACAGGGGGCTGGGGTGCGGCGGGCTAATTTTAGCACCAGCAGATGTCCCCTTCGAAAATAATCAGCTCTGGATTCTGCACTTTTTTTCGTGTGAAGCTTATTTCTCGACTTATTCTGGTTTGTCAACTTAAAATTTACACCCTTTATATTACTGTCAATGACTTTACATGACAATCTGCGAATTAAAAAAAAAAAGAAAAACCTTAGTTGCCACTGGCTGTTGATGTTATTTACTTTCACTTTTGTGATTTCGGCCTTAAGACCCTTATCAAGCGGAATACTGCAAGAGAGTATGCTTTAGCACATGTCAGACTTGAAAAATCTTGCCTGCACATATACCAAAGGAAACAGTCAGCCAGTTTCCAGACACATTTGCGAAAAATCTGTTCTAGAAATATCGCTGTATTTGCTTTTCGCGCACATTCAGAGAGCATGGAAATTCGCTACACAATTAAAACAACCTAGAAATCTGTTCTACACAGAAGAGCTAGCCGCTGTGGCCAAACGGTTGTAGGCGCTTCAGTCTGGAACCACGCGACCGCTGCGGTCGCAGGTTCGAATCCTGCCTCGGGCACGGATGTGCGTGATGTCCTTATGTTAATCAATTATTCATAAACAGTCTTAATCGCATTTATTATTATTATCATTATACCGCCAACCGGTTTCAACCCGACGCAGGAGTCGTCTTCTGGGCGTTTACACAATTGGTCGACTGCTGGTGGTGTCACTCCTGTCTACATAACGGCAGGATAGTTTCAGATAGTTTCCTGCCGTTATGTAGACAGGGGTAACACCACCAGCAGTCGACCAATTGTATAAACGCTCAGAAGACCACCCCTGCATCGGGTTGAAACCGGTTGGCGGTATAATGATAATAATAATAAATGCGATTAAGACTGTTTTTGAATAATTGATTAATCATACTAATCGCTGCTTCACCTCAACAACCACGTTGTCCAAAAATGTTAGTTAGGTTTAAGTAGTTCTAAGTCCTAGGGGACTGATGACCTCAGATGATAAGTCCCATAGTGCTCAGAGCCATTTGAACCATTTTTACACAGAAGACAATATATTCATCTGGCAGACTTGATGCATCTCACAGTTTGACACTGGGTATTATAAGACAGTTTCTAAAAAATGCGAGTTACTGTGTAAGGTTCAAATGGCTCTGAGCACTATGGGACTCAACTGCTGAGGTCATTAGTCCCCTAGAACTTAGAACTAGTTAAACCTAACTAACCTAAGGACATCACACACATACATGCCCGAGGCAGGATTCGAACCTGCGACCGTAACGGTCTCGCGGTTCCAGACTGCAGCGGCAGAACCGCGCGGCCACTTCGGCCGGCTACTGTATAAGGAGCGATCAAGAAGTTACCGTTAGAAGCCTATACAGTCCAGAACGCTACTGCCGTGAGCACTTACGCAACCACCCCACCGACGCTCCGGGTTGAAGATACCCGTTTGGTATAACACCGTGTCCTGCTGCGTGAAGAAGCCTGTAACTGTCTGCTGGCACATACTTGTCCGACAGGTACCGTCAACTTTTCGAGGCCTTCTTTAAGAAGGTTGATAAATCGCATGGGAAGAGGAGTATAGGACGGGTGCTTGCGTGTCTCCCACTATTTGTTGTGCATAGTGGATGGATCTGGCCTCCCAAATCGACGGGCGTCTTGTGTCGAATCGCGACCAGCACATAACTTGGCACACCATTTCACAACAGTCGTTTTCGACAGACTACTGCCCCATACACATTCTTCATGCTCTGATGGATGTATTTCCGTGTTTGTCCTTCAACAGCCAAGAAAAAAAACTAGCATATTGGTCCGCTTTAGACGCAATTGGTAATAACATCGGCATAGTTCTTATTTCCGCATTTAACGCACACACGTCGGAAAGACACGGATGCCATACTGCAAGATCGTACTAGGGTTAAGCCTCCAGTCAATGTGATTTACCACTGACATGCATTGAGTATCCTCGCTCGAGGTGCAAGTCCCCAAGTACGGTCCAGGTGTATGCACAGGAACTGTGCGGCAGAAAACGAAAGGAAAGGGTTGGCCCTAAAATGTAGACCTTATCTGTGTCCCCTGACAAATATGAATAATTACTAAGTAGTCCTGGGGACTGTCAGCTACTTTAGTGTAAAAAGAGTTACAAATCACGTACCTTTCTTCGCTGAAAATTTAAATTGCTTCTCAGAACAAACAAGGATCAAATACTCATCAAAGGAGAATGAAGGCACTCATACACTATGTGATCAAAAGCATCTGGACACCCACAAAAACATACGTTTTTCATACTAGGTGCATTGTGCTGCCACCTATTTCCAGGTAATCCATATCAGCAACCTCAGTAATCATTAGACATCGTGAGAGAGCAGAATGGGGCGCTCCGCGGAACTCACGGACTTCGAACGTGGTCAGGCGATTGGATGTCATTTGTGTCATAGTTTGTACGCGAGATTACCACACTCCTAAACATCCCTAGGTCGACTGTTTCCGATGTGATAGTGAAGTGGAAACGAGAAGGGACCCGTACAGCACAAAAGCGTACAGGCCGAACCCCTCTGTTGACTGACAGAGACCGCCGACAGTTGAAGACGGTCGTAATGTGTAATAGGGAGACATCTACCCAGACCGTCACAAAATTCCAAACTGCATCACGATCCACTGCAAGTACTATGACAGTTAGACGGGAGGTGAGAGAACGTGGATTTCATGGTCGAGCGGCTGCTGATAAGCGACACATCATGCCGGTAAATGCCAAACGACCCCTCGCTTGGTGTAAGGTGCATAAACATTGGACGATTGAACTGTGGAAAAACGTTGTTCGAAGTTACGAGTCCCGGTACACAATGTGGCCATCCGATGGCAGGGTGTGGATATGGCGAATGCCCGGTGAACGTCATCTGCCAGCGTGTGTAGTGGCAACAGTAAAATCCGGAGGCAGTGGTGTTACGGTGTGATCGTGTTTTCCATGGAAGGGGCTTACACCCCTTGTCGTTTTGCGTGGCACTATCTCATCACAGGCCTACATTGATATTTTACGCACCTTCTTGCTTCCCACTGTTGAAGGGCAATTTGGAGATGGCGACTGCATCTTTCAACACGATCGAGCACCTGTTTATAATACGTATGATCACATAGTGTACATATGAACACTTGATAAATGTGGATCTTCAAGAAGTAAAAGACCGCAATAGTTCTCATAGAACATTCCGAACGGACAAGAAATTATGTTAACTGACTATTAATCGCGAAATTAAATTGGCTGCATTGGAAGTAAAGAGAAAGAGAACCTCAAAGAGTAAAATCATGGCGGAAAGATCACCATGCAGTGACTCATTAATTAATGTGACACAAAATGACTGTCATCCTGTACGAATTGTGTACGACGTTTTGTTGTGAAACTTACTTAAATTGCGGGAGATGAGGCGTTGCGAAGCCGCGGTCGAAGAAAAAGGCTGTCTTTTATGGCCCATCTGCTCACATATCGGTTGCTCCTCTCCAGGTCCAGAATTCGAAACTGCGTCAGCCCCAGGCATAGATACCTCTCTCCAGCTCCTAACACCGAAGTGCTCCTACCACCATCCGTGGAGAATTGCCATGATATTTTGCTCTCCTGCTCCTTCGCACTAAAGCCCACCAAAACTGTTACTTTTGGTCAGTCTAAGATAGCGTATTCCATTTCTCCAATCCGAAAACTCCTAAAAATTTTATTCTGGAAGGCTCAGCGTCGCTTTTTGGATGATTGCAAGTGCCAAACTATCACAACTCCCTGTTCGAAAAACTTGCAAGTGCCACCCCAAGGCGAATCGCCGTTCCCAAAGATTTCGAGCGCCGATCTATCAAAAGGTGTCCCAGCAAAACTTTCTGAAACCTTGCCTCCTCAGTGTTTAACAGTGTTTACGCTCGAGGCGCCAGCTGCACGAGGCAGAACAGCCGCCTGTGGAGGCGCCCCGCGGCCACTTCACAACAGTGAGATGTTATCTTACAGGACACGCCGTTTGCGTGGGTGGCCTGGTTCCTCCTGAGAAAACTCTGTATACATAATCGCCACTGCGGCAAGGTCTGGGGGAGTTCACTGAACCTAGCACGCAAGCGCTTTCTTCCCAAGCGTTGCTAATATTGTCTGAGATGCATGCTGCCCTCTGACCATCAAAGGCAGCAGTCAGCTCTTGTGTACCACTATTACCTCAACACACATACAGTAGAATGCTGCCTCGACGAAAAAAATGACGATATCACGGGTTCCCGATGCTTCCATGTCAACGTTTTCTCGTATTCCTCTTGCCGTCGCATACTCGTTCCTAAGTACAAGAATTCTTCTGCACCAACCAGAAGACACACTAGTCATCCTCAATTTCCCCGAATTTTGGTGTATTTTCTCTCAATTTATATGTAATTTCTGCAATTCTATCGATTTTTTATGTCACTTCTACCCATGCGATCATGACATAGCGTACCTTCCGGTGTTGTAAAATTTCTTGTAAATATAATACAGTTCCCAGTACCTAGCTCAAATTCACTGATGAAACGTCTCTGTTGGATTCCTTTCATGTTAATTTCATAAATCTGTTGTCATTTACGGCATAAATTCCTCTTCTAAATTTACTGTGGTGTTTCTGACTCTATCTGGGAGGAGACTGAGCAGTGGAACGTGTTACTTTTACACATGAACAAGAACGGTCTGTCACACTACTACACTTTAACACAGTTTATATGTAACTCATGTCACACAGTCTCATGCGGAACCTACATCCGCTTTCTTTTATATACTGTATACGATAAGATACTGTCATCCCCCTTCCCTTCTGTGTGAAAGGATGAATGAGCAAATGTGTTTCTAGTTGCATGCTCGATGGTAGCAAACAAGCCTGTCTGCTAGAGAACAGTAGGACCATCTACATCTACATCTACATGACTACTCTGCAATTTACATTTAAGTGTTTGGCAGAGGGTTCGTCGAGCCACAATCATACTATCTCTCTACCATTCCACTCCCGAACAGCGCGCGGGAAAAACGAACACCTAAACCTTTCTGTTCGAGCTCTGATTTCTCTTATTTTATTTTGATGGTCATTCCTACCTATGTAGGTTGGGCTCAACAAAATATTTTCGCATTCGGAAGAGAAAGTTGGTGACTGAAATTTCGTAAATAGATCTCGCCGCGAAGAAAAACGTCTTTGCTGTAATGACTTCCATCCCAATTCGCGTATCATATCTGCCACACTCTCTCCCCTACTACGTGATAATACAAAACGAGCTGCCCTTTTTTGGACCCTTTCGATGTCCTCCGTCAATCCCACCTGGTAAGGATCCCACACCGCGCAGCAATATTATAACAGAGGACGAACGAGTGTAGTGTAAGCTGTCTCTTTAGTGGACTTGTTGCATCTTCTAAGTGTCCTGCCAATGAAACGCAACCTTTGGCTCGCCTTCCCCACAATATTATCTATGTGGTCTTTCCAACTGAAGTTGTTCGTAATTTTAACACCCAGGTACTTAGTTGAATTGACAGTCTTGAGAATTGTACTATTTATCGAGTAATCGAATTCCAACGGATTTCTTTTGGAACTCATGTGGATCACCTCAAACTTTTCGTTATTTAGCGTCAACTGCCACCTACCACACCATACAGCAATCTTTTCTAAATCGATTTGCAACTGATACTGGTTTTCGGATGACCTTACTAGACGGTAAATTACAGCATCATCTACGAACAACCTAAGAGAACTGCTCAGATTGTCACGCAGGTCATTTATATAGATCAGGAACAGCAGATGTCCCAGGACGCTTCCCTGGGGAACACCTGATAACACTTCAGTTTTACTCGATGATTTGCCGACTATTACTACGAACTGCGACATTCCTGACAGGAAATCACGAATCCAGTCGCACAACTGAGACGATACCCCATAGGCCCGCAGCTTGATTAGAAGTCGCTTGGTGAGGAACTGTGTCAAAAGCTTTTCGGAAATCTAGAAATACGGAATCAACTTGAGATCCCCTGTCGATAGCGGCCATTACTTCGTGCGAATAAAGAGCTAGCTGCGTTGCACAAGAACGATGTTTTCTGAAACCATGCTGATTACGTATCAGTAGATCCTTCCCTTCGAGGTGATTCATAATGTTTGAATACAGTATATGCTCCAAAACCCTACTGCAAACCGACGTCATCTGTAGTTAGATGGATTACTCCTACTACCATTCTTAAACACTGGTGCGACCTGCGCAATTTTCCAATCTGTAGGTACAGATCCATCGGTGAGCGAGCGGTTGTATATGAGTGCTAAGTAGGGAGCTATTGTATCAGCGTAATCTGAAAGGAACCTAATCGGTATACAATCTGGACCTGAAGACTTGCCCGTATCAAGCGATTTGAGTTACTTCGCAACCACTAAGGTATCTACTTCTAAGAAACTCATGCTAGCAGCTGTTCGTGTTTCAAATTCTAGAATATTCCATTCATCTTCCCTGGTGAAGGAATTTCGGAAAACTGCGTTCAATAACTCCGCTTTAGCGGCACAGTCGTCGGTAACAGTACCATCGGCGCTGCGCAGCGAAGGTATTGACTGCGTCTTGCCGCTTGTGTACTTTACATACGACCAGAATTTCTTCGGATTTTCTACCAAATTTCGAGACAATGTTTCGTTGTGGAACCTATTAAAGGCATCTCGCATTGAAGTCCGTGCCAAATTTCGCGCGTTTGTAAATTTTAGCCAATCTTCGGGATTTCGCGTTTCTGAACTTCGCATGCTTTTTCCGTTACCTCTGCAACAGAGTTCGGACCTGTTTTGTGTACCACGGGGGATCAGTTCCATCTCTTACCAATTTATGGGGTATGAATCTCTCAATTGCTGTTGCTACTATACACATCTCGTCTACATTTGCATAGTCAGTTCGGAAGGAATGGAGATTGCCTCTTAGGAAGGCTACTAGTGACACTTTATCCGCTTTTTTAAATAAAATTATTTTGCGTTTGTTTCTGGTGGATTTGGAAGAAACGGTATTGAGCCTAGCTATAACGACCTTGTGATCACTAATCCCTGTATCAGTCATGATGCTCTCTATCAGCTCTGGATTGTTTGTGGGTAAGAGGTCAAGTGTGTTTTCGCAACCATTTACAATTCGTGTGGGTTCGTGGACTAACTGCTCGAAATAATTTCTGAGAAAGCATTTAGGACAATCTCGGAAGATGTTTTCTGCCTACCACCGGTTTTGAACAAGTATTTTTGCCAACATATCGAGGGAAGGTTGAAGTCCCCACCAACTATAACCGTATGAATGGGGTATTTATTTTTAACGAGACTCAAATTTTCTCTGAACTATTCCGCAACTATATCATCGGAGTCTGGGGATCGGTAGAAGGAGCCAATTATTAACTTAGTTCGGCTGTTAAGTATAACCTCCACCCATACCAATTCGCACGGAGTATCTACTTCGACTTCACTACAAGATAAACCACTACTGACAGACATAAACACTCCACCACCAATTCTGCCTACTCTATCTTTCCTGAACACCGTCTGAGACTTCGTAAAAATTTCTGCAGAACTTATTTCAGGCTTTAGCCAGCTTTCTGTACCTATAACGATTTCAGCTTCTATGCTTTCTATTAGCGCTTGAAGCTCAGGGACTTTCCCAGCACAACTACAACAATTTACAACTACAATTCCGACTGTTCCTTGACCCAAGCACGTCCTGTATTTGCCATGCACCCTTTCAGATTGCAGCCCACCCCGTACTTTCCCGAGGTCTTCTAACCTAAAAAACCACCCAGTCCACGCCACACAGCCTCCGCTACCCGTGTAGCCGCCAGCTGAGTGTAGTGAACTCCTGACCTATTCAGCGGAACCCGAAACCCAACACCCTATGGCGCAAGTCAAGGAATCTGCAGCCAACACGGTCGCAAAACCGTCTGAGCCTCTGATTCAAACCCTCCACCCGGCTCTGCACCAAAGGTCCGCAGTCGGTTCTGTCGACGATGCTGCAAATGGTGAGCTCTGCCTTCATCTCGTAAGCAAGACCGGCAGCCTTCACCAAATCAGATAGCCGCTGGAATCCAGAGAGAATTTCCTCATATCCAAAGCGACACACGTCATTAGTGCCGACATGTGCCACCACCTGCAGCTGGCTGCACCCTGTGCTCTTCATGGCATCCGGAAGGACCCTTTCCACATCAGGAATGACTCCACCCGGAATGCACACGGAGTGCACACTGGATTTCTTCCCCTCCTTAGCCGCCATATCCCTAAGGGGCCCCATTACGCGCCTAACATTGGAGCTCCCAACTACCAATAAGCCCACCCTCTTTGATTGCCCGGACCTTGAAGACTGAGAATCATCCTCTGAAACAGGGCAGGCAGCTGCATCTGGCTCAGCCAGAGACAGTGCCTGAAACCTGTTTGTCAGACGCACAGGGGAGGCTTTCTGATCAGCCTCCGGGGACGTCTTTCGCTGCCTGCCACGCCTTGGAATGACCTCCCAATTAACCACAGGCGAGGGTTCAGCCCCACTGTGGGCAGCAACCGGAGCAACCACAGCGGCAGACCGATCTAGGGACAGACGGGACGAGGTTGATATCCCCGTGATACCCAAGTCCAGCTCCCCACAGTGGTGCCCATTGGCAACAGCCTCAAGCTGCGCGACCGAAGTCAGCGCCGCTTGCAGCTGTGAGCGAAGGGCTGCCAACGCAACCCTCATCCAAACACAGCAATCACAGTCCCTCTCCATTCTTATCGATGTTGAACAACAGTTACTGAAACACGAGTCAGTGCCTCGATAACACAAGGGAAACACGCAAAGAATGTATTAACTAACCTGTACAAATGCCTAACGACTGCGCTACAATCTGCCTGAATTTACGATTACAGTAACTAAAACTCGAAATTACACCTCCTATACGAAACTCACACGCAATTTAAGTAAGAATCTACGAAGTAAACACTAAAGCGCGATGCTACAACTCTCAAATACTATAATACGCCCGAAATTTATGAATTAAACAATGCAAGTACCCAAAAACACGCAAAGAAATTAAGAATTAAACTATGTAACAAATAAGTAAGCTAGGGGTATACGAATTGCTGCTGCAGCTGCATATCCAACGGCGGCTGGGAGCACACGTCGGAACAGGTAGCTACGCTTTCTAAAAGCAAAGAGGTTTCTATTCTTAGTATGGTCCTGTCTGTCCCTTGTCATGTTGGTATAGGAAGCTGCCTCTCTGGTCACTTCCGTTTGTATCTGTGAAGCACCCTCGGTAGGGGCCCAGGCAGTCTGTCCGTGGCGAGCGTCTGAAGTGGTAAGATCTCCGGCTAAGCGCGTCTCTGGTAAGTCCGTAGGACAATGGATTTCTTTAGTTCAGCCTAAGTGAAAATTTAATCCCCTTTATTTCAGGTTTGGATCTAAAATATCTTATGTTATCTTACATTGCAACACAGAGTAATACGAGTGTGAAGTTCAGAATATCTTCCAATAGTTGCTTCGTCACTACTTTGTGAGTAAAGTGGAACCACGTGTGGATGATCCGTAACTCTATCTATGATCATCAATCTTAAATGCGAATGTGTGTGAGATTATAACGTCTTGTCTTGACAATACTTTTCAATATAGCAACATTCCTTTATGTTCAACCCACATGGGGTGTAGTTTGTGGACCAGTACCACGTGCTTATACAATTGTTTGACCCATCAGGTTAATAGTAAGACGATAGTAACCAGTTCGAGGGTTTGTCTTTTCTAAATTGCGTTTCGATGTAATTTATTTTAATTATCAAAATTATTGTGGAGTTACACTCTTTGTGTAAACCAAGTTGACCATGTGAAGCATGTGGTGTAATCATCAAAGCAGCCCTCAGCTATTCTTTTCGGGAAGATTTCACAGAGAGTTAGTATGAATTTAGTATACCAGTGTGTGGTAATTTCGTGATGGACAGAATTGTGCTATGAACGTAACTTCTTTGAGTGAAAATTGAATCGGTTCGTTGTAGTTAACTTCCTCTTGCGTATATTAGAACATTCTTCATGTGTTATTTTATGAATGCAGTGTTGTATGCAGTCTCCCAATCTTGGCTCCATATTTGATGTGTTCTGTGGCGACCCTGCCAGGATATGAACCTGGAATCTTCTGATCCACAGATTGGTAGTAGGAACGAGAGAGGAGAAAGACTGAGTTTTCCAATAAATTTCAGCTGGTAATAGTGAATACTCTGTTCCAGAATAACAAGGGAAGGAAGTATACTTGGAAAAGGCCAGGAGATACAGGAAGATTTCAGTTAGATTACGTCAGAGTCATGCAGAGATTCGGAAATTGGATATTGGATTGTAAGGCGTACTCTGAGGCAGAATAGACGCAGATCACAATTTGGTTATGATGAAGAGCAGGCTGAAGTTTAAAAGGCGAGTTAGGAAGAATCAGTGCACAAAGAAGTGGGATACGGAGGTACTAAGGAATGAGAAGATATGTTTTAAGTTCTCTGTGACTATAGATGCTACGAGAAGGAATAGTTCAGTTGGCAGTTCAGCTGAAGAGGAATGGACTTCTCTGAAAAGGGCAATTACAGAAGCTGCGGAGAAAAATGTACATATAAGGAAGATAACTGCGAAGAAACCAAGGGTAACAAAAGATATACCTCATTTGATTGACGAAAGAAGGAAGTACAAAAATTTTCAGAGAAATTCAGGAACACAGAAATACAAGTCGCTTAGGAATGAAATAAATAGGTGATATTGTGCCCGCTGCGGCTTGAGTTAGGCCACTGATTAATTTGTTGGATCACTCCGGCAAAGTTTCCATGAGGGTTTCATGGGCCGTGTATTGTAGAATTCTTCTCGCACTTCGCATTACGCCTGGGTCAGTCGATAGGAATTAATTTTGATTTACCGCGATTTACTCCACGTAAACGCAATTTATTCCTACTGACTGTTAGGAGAGTCATGTAATGTGATGATTGAAGGTCGCGAGTTAAAATAAGTTTGTGCCAATCGACTGCATCTGTTTTCAATCAAGTAGTTGAAATCCCAAATCACTTTCTTAATTAATTTTATGTTCAACATTTACATCTGGTTTTCAATAGCTGAATATAATATCAATGTGCACCACTTTTTAATTAAAAATGGATCAATTCTGAGTCAATTAATTTCAACACTGCCGCCGCAGTTCAATCAGGAGCCACAGGGCCTTATTACTTTCTTTGCGTTATCCGATATTGCGGCAGTTTTGCACTCTCTGTTGATCTGTTAGTCAATTAGCTGGGGTGAACACACGCCAAAACCAGATAAGCGACGGCTGGGGTGCTACAGGGTTAAGGGTAAATGGTGAGGATGTATTTGTCACAGTAGACAAGAAATTTAAATCCACCGAGGCAGAAACTGAAACTAAATGTGATTTAGTTCCGACAAGCCTCAGTATCAAGGGTGGTCATAAACTTATAATCGGATTCTTCTATGGATCACAAGACCCAATTTCACATGTAGCCGAAAACTTTAAGGAAAATCTAAACTGACTACTACATAAGTTCCCCAATGATACCGTGATCGTCTGCGGGGACTTATATCATCCAATATTAACTGGAAAAATATGGTTTTGCAAGTGGTGGACGTGGCAAAACCTCCTAAGAAACATTACTAAACGCCTTCTCTAAAAGCTTCCTCGAAAACGTTGCTCGGAAAGCCATTCATTAAAGCAGCAGCAAACAGATCTATCCTCTTTGAGGATGCCCACATTTAATCTGATATCAGATACCATGAGGTAGTTATGGAACTAGAATTATCAAAGTACAAATAACATCTAAAACAAGTAGACGGATTTCTACGTTCAACAAACTACGTAAGAAGACAGTAGCGTTGTATCTCAGTTAAGAATTAGAAATAATTTTCTCTGGGGAAGAGTCATTTGAACTTTTTGGATGTCCTCCGTCAATCCCATTTGGTAAGCATCCCACACCAAACAGTAGCAGAGGATGGACAAATGTAATGTAGACAATCTCTTTAGTGAATTTGTTATGCCTTAGTGTTCAGCCAGTGTTTGGTTGAGCTTCCTCATAACATAATCTATGTGATCGTTCGAATTTAAGTTTTTGTAACTTTTATCCCAAATCTTCGAAGTATCCCATAATCAATTTAAGTGGAGCATATGCACTTAAGCTGTCGTATTCAGTTATCGATCTGTCTATGAACCATCCTGCATTCTGTAGGCCATTCAAGTCTGAAGTCAGATCATATGTGTTGAGGTAAAATGCTTTACTGACATTTCTCGCGCTGTTGACTTCTGCAATACTTACGTGAAGTCGTATTTCTTGAAACAGAAAAGCTAATATGTTACATTTAAGTTGCAGGGTAGATGCAGGATCTCCATCTCTCCTCATAAATCATACATGAAACTGTTGCTCGGAATTGTAAATATGTCCTCGTGTTGAATGAGAGTCCTAATCTTATCACTGCTATTAAATATCACAAAGGAATAATGTTTGTCGGAGAAATATTCCTGGGGATGATTTGCTCATCATACTAACATGGAGATGATATATCAAGTGAAGTCATTGTGTGGTTCCAAGCCTATCAGTATATGTTACTTGTAATTCTCCCATAATACTGCATTGTTCTTCTGCCATGAAGAGCTGTATTGATGGCTTGGTGTGTCACTTTTATACTTTACACCCACACGGCGTCACGTGTGGTATATAACTACCCCTTCACCATGAGAATCAGTTACATTCCCATCCTGGTCTGCAATATTCAAGATGGTCTATTATCTGGACAGCCACTGGAAAACTTCTGATGTTGTGTGGCACCTCAAGAATCATATACCCTGGGCCTCCTGTAGGACAGAATCTCTAGAGTGTATGAATCTGCCTGTCATTTAGATACGAATTAGTTGCAATATAGCTTTTGACACATACCATGCTGACTGGTTGTATATCCACAGGTTGTGCCAACCCATAAAATTCATCAGATTTCTTCCCCAAAAGGTGACACCTTAAGAAATCAAGAAGTGGTCCTATTCAACCACCCCAGGTAAGTTTATTGCTTGTCCTGTCGTTTATATCTCCATTTTAAACATATTAACATTCACATGTAAATCAAACCCTTCTGATATTTGTTTTATAAACACATTTAAAGCTTCTAAATCATGTGAGCCAAAGGGGATTTCCACAACTTTATCGTTTCATGGATGTAATCTATTGTTCACGTCAATGATATTAGCAATGCTGAAGTAAGTTTCCAAACGATCAATGCAGTAATCCATTCCCCCTTACTCGTACCAGTTAGTGGGAAGTAATTCACACTTAAAACTACCCACCCAGATAGCTGTGAATGTTGAAGGCACTGCTTCCAGGCTAAGGAGGTGGTGCTGGCCCTGGATCGAATCTGCCTGGCGTATTTATGATGAGAGCTGATGTGTTAGCCAACCTGCATTTGGTTTTTAGGCGTTTTCCTACATCCCACTTGGTGAATACTGGACTGGTACCAAACACCTGTAATTTTCAAATATTTAAATGAATTTTGCTCATTTTCATAGCTAGCATTACACGCAGACAGTTGGGGTGCCCATATGCCATCCCAGAGGGTGTCTAGCCACCCCTTAGAATTAACTATGCAAATCCGTTCATAGCAATGCCAGCCCGGCGCCAGTGCGGGACAAATGCGCAAAAAATGAATGAATAAATCTGAGCTTATAACTGATGATGGTTCTTTACATTTAGAGCGTACAACATTACATCCAAATCTCAACTGATGCAAAGATGTGTATGTTGCTTCTCTTTATACAGCCATCACGAGAAACAAGAATGGAAGCTCGTTTTGTATTATAACAAAATAGGGGAAAGAGTGTCACAGACCTGACACTTGTTGGAGAACAAATCTTTAAAACAAAGACGTGTTTCGTTGTGGCGGTATCTTTTCACTACATTAGACGGTCCAGTCACATTAGTGTGACTGCCGCCTATGTTCGATGTGAACGTGCAATTACCACTCGGAGACAGAAGGTGGCAGCACTGGCAGTGGAGATTATATAAAGCGTGTTGGAGGGATGCAGAAAACAGTGCAGTCGACAATCTGTGGGACTGCTCCCTCAGGTTGTTCACGCCATTGGTCCTCAACCGCGAAACCTACACAGCTGACCACTGTCCTGGATTCGGCACGGCTCCACATCCCTGTCGGTACCTCCAAGAACTTCACTGACTCCCCTCTTGCACGTCCTCGGTGCAAAAGAGCTGGTCACGTTTATGTGACTGGACCATGTATAATGGCCAGACTATTCTTTTTACATGGAGACATTCTCAAAATAAATTTCCTTCAATGTCTTTTTTCCTCTTTTTATTAAATTCATATTAAATTATTGGTTGTCTCCTATCGTGGAGAGATTTATTTGGCATCCAAAACGGCATGATCATTTACTTACGGGCCAAGGGATGAAGCATTTCCGAAATGACTAAGTTTCTAAAATGCTTGTGTGCCACCATGGTTAAAGTATACTGGATCGCAAAAGGCGCCATCCAAAACCAGTACTGAGGCAACTGTAGTGAACCACGGGCACTAGATGACAGGACTGAACAATGGCTGTGAAAATGTGTACAGGTGAATAGACGTGCAACTGCGGAGCAGCTGACCACCCAGATGAAGCGAGAGGATACCAACAGTATCACCTCAATGATCGTTTAGCGAACACCGCTGCTTGTGTCTAGTTCATGCACCCATGCCGACTGCTGTTCATCGGCGATGAAGACTGGAATTTATGTTCCAGTACCGCAACTGGCCGTCCATTGGGCGGCGACAGATTGCCTTTTCAGGTGAATGATGTTTTATGCTCCATCGGGCAAACAGCCGTTGGCATATATGACCCTGCAGCAATTGTTAGAAGGAGCTAGACCAGAGAAGTGAGGGTTATGGTCTGGGCAAACTTTTCGCTGGATTTTCAGGGTGATCTCGTCATTCTGGTAGGCACAATGAATCAATACAAGAATGTATCTGTCCTTGGGGAGCATGTCCACCCCTAAATGCCGACTGTTTTTCCTCGGGGTCATAGGATCTACTATCAGAACAATGCAACATATTACACAGCTGACTGTGTACGTCCGTGGTTCTAAGAGCACCAGAATGAGTTTGCAGTACTCCCCTGCCCACCAAACTCTCAGTATTAAAACTCAGTCGACAATCTGTGGGACCACTCGATCAGGCTATTCACGCCATTGGTCCTCAACCGAGAAACCTACGCAGCTGACCACTGTCCTGGATTCGGCACGGCTCCACATCCCTGTCGGTACCTCCCAGAACTTCACTGACTCCCCTCTTGCACGTCCTCGGTGCAAAAGACGGTTATCAAGGCTTTTGAGAGGTGGTCACGTTTATGTGATTGGACCGTGTATAATGGACAGAATATTCCTAATACAAGGGGACATTCTCAAAATACATTTCCATCAATCTTTTTTTTTTTCTTTTTTATTAAATTCACATTTAATTATTGGTTTTCTCCTATCGTTCGGAACTTAGTCACATCTGATAGACGATATTTTTATTTATCGTAAATTCACGTGAAATAACCTAACGTATGGCGAAAGTCAATTTGTTGTGATGCTTTTTGCTCTCCCCCTGTGTTTATAAGCAGCTGGTTTTCTTCAGAATGTATCTAACACGTCCCTGAGCGTTGTCAGTAGCCACACAAAACAAAACTGTTTTTAGGAGTCGGTCCCTGTTGTGTGCACTCGAGGCGAAACTGATGAAACTAGGTACCACGCTGAGAGACACAAGAAACGGATCGTGGATTGTGGATCGTCCCCAGAGCGCAAAACACAAAATATTTTAAGAAGCACAATACGTGTCACACACGCAGTGTGTCTTCCTTTATCGATAGTGTGCCCCCTTTCCGCTATTGTAACAGTTACCACATTAGTTAGTGGCTACATTTCCAGAGGTATAGTGTATTGGTGGTCACTCTTTTAAGATATTTTCTTGTACCTGCTTTTCCATTTAACTTCGTTACTAATCACAAAAAAATCTTGTGAAACACAGATTGATTATACGTATACGATATCTTGCAGCCTGAAGGTGCAAATGAAAAAGTAGCTTCCGTCTTCCTAGATTTCCGAAAGGAGTTCGACTCTGTGCAACGTTGGCCACTACTAAGCGAGACACGATGTTACGGAATATCTTCACAGATATGAGACTGAGTCGATGAATAATCGACCTAGGGAATGCAGTAGGTTATACTGGACGGCGAATGTGCCACAGACACGAAAATAACGTCGGGTGCGCCCCAAGGAAGCGTCATAGGACCTCTGAGGTATAGAAACGCAAAAGATTTGTTACGTATAATTAACAGTGATTTGTAATGTTCACTGACAGTACTGTTGTATTGGTCCAGTATTTGGAGTCCTTATCGACAAAGTGTGAAGAAAGGCATTGAAACGTATCTCTAGAAGAAAGATGGATTTTCTCTTGCGAAACCATTCTGAGTAAAGTTAAAGAGCCGGTATTCGAGGAAAACTGACAATTCTGCTGCTACGATCGTATATAGAGATGGACTTTCCATTATGTGTCATTTCTGTGAATGCTACTTTTCGGTAACTGAAATTTTTAATTGTGATTCGTCACAGTAAAACCGCTGTTTACCACCAGTTCACAATTTGTATCCCCCCCACACACACAACCTTAAAATGTGGATTTCTGTAATTTATCATCTTAGATGGTGCAGTGTGATTAGACCCAAGTTGCAACTAACAGGCACTAGAAAGTATAATCGTTAACTGGTATTTTTGATCAGGTGAAATCGAGTGATATGTTCTCGCCCGCAAAGTGTGCAAACCGATTATTTCATCAGTGTGGCAATAAAGACATTATTCGATTTGAAAGGGATTATACATAAATTTGAAATGCACTGTATGGGAATAATGAAAATTCCGTTCTTCCCTTGTTAAAACCGTTCCATACGCCAAAATTTTCTGCCATGTTGTTATTAATGAACACTTTGTAACGTAGACAATATGGAAGTGAAAAGAGTTGGAAGTAAAGATCTTCCTGTTAAAAATTGGCAACGGAAACAGTTTAAGTGCAATGATCGAAGAGACACACAAAATTAACCTGTGAACTGTATTGATGAAAAATATATGCATCTTTTGAATAAATTAGCGATAAACATTTGATAAAAACAAGTAAAATATCCCCCTCCTTGCATGTTTCGTAGTTTATATACGACATAAGAGTATAATACGCATCAAAATATCCATCGCAGCCTTATCCATTATCGAAGTGCGTTAAGTGGGTTTAAATATGGCCGAATGTAAACACTGGACCATGTTATAGGTCATTCTGTTAGCACAACCTTTATTTGGCGTTCACATTCGTTGGTTTCACCCACTCACAACTGAATTATCACTTTTCAGCCTAACCTAGATCTCGGACTATGCTACACAATTAAGATTTCGAGTGTGTGTGTGGGAGTGGCAAACATACCAGTGGTGCTGCCTGATAAAACGCCAAACGTAAAATCTTCTTCCATCTTCTTGGTCCATTTCTTCGACCATAATTGGATTGTACGTCCATAACGTCAGATACAAGGTTCTTAGGAAGAAGTGCGTCAGTCAACAGATGACATACACCACTGAATGTGAACTGCTACTTTTAATTGCTGCTTGCTGTTTGTGACTTCTGACTTCCAGTTGTGACTGAAATCACAGCCAGATACTGCAAAGTTGTTACTGTGAATAATGCGTCTTCTCAGTCAATGTAATTTGTAAGAGAGACGTGATTTCTTGCCACCCCTAATAGTAAATGACGCATAGGGTCCATGAAAACAACACAAGAAGTATCAGGTCGTTACAGGAACACACTGACATTGTCCTCCCCAAAAATACAATCAGAATAGGAAGGAAAAACTCTAATATTAGTACGAAATAACCTCCGACTTGCAGGGTTTTACGGCTTCCGGATGGGCGTGGCCGAGGGATTAGCCGAGCGGTCTAGGGCGCAGCAGTCATGGACTGTGCGGCTGGTTCCGGCGGAGGTTCGAGTCCTCCCTCGGGCATGGGTGTGTGTGTTTGTACTTAAGATAATTTAAGTTAAGTAGGGTGTAAGCTTAGGGACTGATGACCTTGGCAGTTAAGTCCCATAAGATTTCACACACATTTGAACATTTTAAACGTTTGGTGTGCGTGACGTAGAGAAATAACTGCAAGATTTGAAAGTAAATGAATCACCAGGTCCAGATAGAATCCCAGTTCGGTTTTACAAAGAGTACTCTACTGCATTCACCCCTTACGCAGCTTGCATTTATCGCGGACCTCTCACCCAGCCCAGAGTCCCAAGCGACTGGAAAAAAGCGCAGGTGACGTCTGTGTATACGTAGGGTAAAATAACGGAACCGCAATGTTACAGACCAATATCCCTAACTTCAGTTTGCTGCAGAATCATTGAGCGATATTCTCCGCTTGAATGTAATAACTTTCCTTGAGACCGAGTAGCTTATGTCCTCGAATCAAAGCGATTTTAGAAATCATCGCTCATGCGAAACTCAGCTTGCCCTTGTTTCACACGATATACAACGCACTGTGGGTGAAGGGCAACAGCCGGCCGAAGTGGCCGTGCGGTTAAAGGCGCTGCAGTCTGGAACCGCAACACCGCTACGGTCGCAGGTTCGAATCCTGCCTCGGGCATGGATGTTTGTGATGTCCTTAGGTTAGTTAGGTTTAACTGGTTCTAAGTTCTAGGGGACTTATGACCACAGCAGTTGAGTCCCATAGTGCTCAGAGCCATTTGAACCATTTTGAAGTTGCAAAGCGATGCGAGATGAAACAATCATGTGAGGACTGTGACAGGAAAAGCAAATGGTCGACGTCAGTTTGTTGGGAGAATTTTAGGAAAGTGTGGTTCATCTGTAAAGGAAACGGCGTACGGGACACTAGTACGACCTCTTGTTAAGTACTGCTCTAGAGTTTGGGGTCCGTAGCAGATCGGATTGAAGGAGGACATCGAAGCAGTTCAGAGCCGGGCTGCTAGCTATGTTACCGGTAGGTTCTAACAACTAGTAAGTGTTATGGGGATGCTTTGATAACTCAAATAATGGCCCCTGGAGGGAAGGCGATGTTCTTTTCAAGGAACACTATTGAAAAAATTTAGAGAACCGGTATCTGAAGCTGGCTGCCGAACGATTCTACTGCCGTCACCATACGTTGCGCGTAAGGACAAGGAAGATAAGATACGAGAAATTAGGGCTCATACGGAGGCATATAGACAAACATTTTTCCCTCGCTCCCGCCGGAGTTTCCAGTCCTCCCTCGGGCATGGGTGTGTGTGTTGTTCTTAGCGTAAGTTAGTTTAAGTATGTGTAAGTCTAGGGACCGATGACCTCAGCATAGTGGTCCCATAGGAATTCACACACATTTGAACATTTTTTTCCCTCGCTCTGTTTGTAAGTGGAATGGGAAAGGAAATGACCAATAGTGGTACGTAGTACTCTCAACCACGTTCCATACGGTGGCTTGCGGAGTATCTGTGTAGATGCTTATATTTATAAATGTTGACGCACATCGTTATTTGCCAGTCGCCCTACGAAATTCAGTGCCTCCGCAAGTACGTGGCAAAATTAGAAGTAAGACAGGAAGTGGAAGAATATTACTGGTACAAACTACTCAACAGCAACATGTATCCCGTAATTGGAAGTATTCAGGATTTTACATGAGAGGTGGCATGAGCCCCCTCTCATATTTCTATCTTACGACTCTCCTCTCTATTTGCATGCGGTGGAGGGCTGCTATTCCTTCATACGCGGACTTCCCACGCAGCGTCTCTCGTCACCCGGGTGGTCCGGTGACAGGCGGGTTAAGCCGACGTGTGTGAGGCAGTCGAGTGAATGCTTTTCAGACGCCGACATTGTCAAGAGACACGCCCGCTGGGGTGTGAAGTAGCGGCTGGGCTAGAGGTTCCGTTACTTCGGAGAAACTTAGCGAAAACACTTTCTGGCGGGCTACCAGCGAGGCGTGGGAATGACTTGTGTACCCTGGCAGTTGTGGCGGGAAAATTCCCGCACTTTCTGCAAAATAGTAACGGTGATTGGTTTGCTCAGGGCATAGCGCCGTGACGTAGCAAAATCAGCACAGAAATTGGCGCCAAGAATCTCCATTGGTGGAATGGTAGTGCTCCGGCAATGGAGTGGAATTTCCGCCGGTTTTCGAGTTGCTGATTGGAACGTTTAACCTCGGCCACTGTCGTGGGGGCGGAAATGTTCTGTGTTCGGCCTGTACAGGTGCTCTTGTGAAGAGTCGGCAGTCGCCTTTCGGTTGAGGACGTCGAAGCAACCAGCCCTCGCCTGCGGTACGCCAGATCGTGTTCTGGGAAATAAGAAGACCGTTTGGTAATGTACGTCCGCAGCACCAGCAGATAGGGATTTTCCTAGGTGACAATCAGAGCTCAGCAGAGCGCGCCTGTTCATCCTTTTCTAACTTTGTTCTGTTTCGAGTAGCAGCAATTACTGGTGGGTTAGCTGTGTGTTAGGGACAACTTCACCTTTATAGTGTTTGTATGAATCTCCAATTTTAGCCAATTTGATGTTTTATAAATATTTCCTGTATCTCTTTTACTATTCTGTGTTTAATCTTAATAAATCATATTGTTATTTTGGACAGAACTTTCATTCTGTTAATCGATAGAGCAACCCTATCATTCCTCAATATGCTAATGAAACCTTGGTTTATTTAACTTATTTATCAAATTAAATTATTGCAGGTGCCAAACTCTCTTCTACTCCACTAGCAGGGTTGATTAGAGTCAGTTCGCGTATTTCTTTTATCCTTGTGCAACAGCAAAAGTCGGAGTTAGAATAGGGGGGGGGGGGGGGCTTAGAGCATGATTTACATATGTGGATTCTAGTAGAACTTAGTGTTAAATACACTGCTAGCCCCGGCACCTCGCATAATATGGCGACCCTTAGCCTCGGATCTTTCCTGAGAATCACTGATTAACAAACAGTATTCTTAGTACGAACATTCAAATTTTTTTCTCTAATTTTTTATTGATTAATACCCAAGTTTTTTTCTGGTAGTTCCGCGTTTAGTTTTAAGTAGCGGCGCATGATTACAGTTTTTGTTTTCAGTGTATATATTTTTTTTGTTCATTGTTTTTTTTGTGTTTCGTTGATGTGGTGTCCGTACCACATCGCACTTTGTCGGATTTGTGTGCGGTGTCTGTACCACATCAAATTGTGTTGTTAATTACAGCGTTGGAACAGCGTTGTTGAAATTTTATGTCTATGTGTAAAACTACAGTGAGTAGATAATTTTTACTGTATATTTTAGATAAATTTGTTTTTTCATGAATGATCACGAGAAGTAAGGCACGACTATTAGCGAGCGAAACTAAAACAAAAGAGAATAGCATAATGGATAAGAGGCAGGTTACTGACGAGGATAGGTTCAGAGATGAGATGGGCACATTTTCAGCAGGACAGGACGACAGGATCATTGATGAGGAAGGTGATTTGGACGCGATCTCAGAGCAGCGTTGCGGCCGTGATTATGATAGTGAAGTAGAGGATGAAACAGAGACAGGCACACAGGTCGAGACGGTAGCAGAAGTTTGTAAGCAAACGAACGAGAGCAGACAGGGGCTAGCTCGGCCACGTCAGAGCTCTAGCGCCCAGGTGTCCAGAGTTACATCTCCCACGTTTGAAGTGGATCAAAAAGATGACGTAAACCCAATACTGAGCTTCCTACGATCAATGAAAGAAGAAGATGAGAAACAGCGTAAGAAGGACACTCAGACTATAATTTCGCATATAGGGGAAATTCGTGGGGAATTACTAACAATAAAGAAAGAATGTGGAGAAGCAAAACAAATGTCAATGGCTGCACAAAAAGTAGCAGGCCTGGCCAAAACGGCAGCAATAGGGGCAATGAAAGTCGCGGAAGCAACTTCTAAACTCGCAGGGCGCTTGCGACGTACAACACAATCCCACTCAAAATCCCTAGCATTCTTAAAAACTCAAGGTAATATCGCGGTTGCAAACACCACGAAACGAATGGAAGAAGTAGAGAGTCGGATAGCAAAACTAGAGCAAAACGGGCACACGAGCACTGCGCGTTCGGATACCAATGATGGAATACACAGAATTGTGTCTCCGAGGAAAAGCCCGCCGTGCTCTAGCCCAGTGACAGAGTGCGGAACTAACAATGCACACGCAGAAACAGCGAGTAATAGCTCCAATAATTATAGCCCACCTAGGAGAGTGAATTCTGAGAGCCACTTCCACTGTGATACAGAGGTAGCACATCACAGTTATCAGCAAGATAGAGCAGGACACTCAGCAGACGTGCAAGTATCGGAAACGAGTGACAACACCAGTGCGAGGATCAGACAGGATTTTGATCACAATCACTTCCTGTCGATACTAAAATTCCAGAAGTTCAAAGAAAATGGAGGGTCGATGCATCCGAAGAGCTGGGTGATGCAGTTTACAAATTCATTACCGTCATCATGGCCAACCCAGGCAAAATTAGAATTCATGTGTGGACACATCGAAGGCCAAGCCGCGGAAAAGATGCGGGGTGTGGCAGTGACGTGTCGGACTTATCAGGAATTTGTTGGTGCATTCCTGCGGACCTACTGGTCAAAGGAAACGCAAGACAGGATTAAAGAGGAAATAATATTTTGTCCTGAACTGGAAGTGTCCGGGCATAGGAGCGCAACAAAATTTCTTGATGATTTACTCAAGAAGAATCAATTTTTAGATAGTCCATATAGCAACGGAGAAATCATTAAATTTTGCTTTTCCAAATTGCCAGTTAGGTACCAACAGACACTTGTCGGCAAGTGTGGATCTGACATAGAAGCATTCAAGAGTCTATTGCGCGAACTCGAAGTAGTCTTTGATAAACAAGACGCAAAGGACAGGAAGAAGGGGCAAAGTAACAAATACCACGGGCCAGGAAGGGAAGACGACAGCAGATCGCATAATCGCACTGGTCAGTTAGGAAACCAGGGTTACGGAAGTCAAGGTTACGCTATTCAAGGTTATGGAAACCAAAGACACGGAAACCAGAACGTCAGGGAGCAGGGTCAATCTAGACAAGGAATCTGGGATAGGAGGAATAACGAACGGCAAAGCGACCGTAATTGGAGAGAGCGAAACCAAGGACAACAGTGGAACCAGGAGATTGAAACTAGACCCGCAAATCCTAATGCACGTCAGAGGAGGGGGAGCTTAACAAGGGATTGACGCCAGACTAGTGCGAACACAGGCCGCCGGAATTTCGCACGTAATCTCGGACCTGGCCAACTACGGATGATACATTACGAAGATTTATCAGAAATCCTGCTCGAGGAACATAAAGCAACTCCTCGACAAGATCGGCAGCCTCTTATCACAGTAACAATAGCTGAAAAGAGTCTGAATGCGATAATAGATAGTGGAAGCTACATGACAGCAATATCTGAGGCAGCATACAAGAGGTGCTCTCAGGAGATGGACTGGCCTGTTCTATCGGTTAAGAAAACCAAAATAAAAGGGGCATTAGCGGGTAAATGTACGGAGGTCACCCAACAAACAAGACTGGAATTCTCCTGCCTAGGACACAAAATAGAGTCTAACTTCTGGATCGTGCCAAATCTGGCGATCGACATGATAATAGGAACGGACTTCCTAAATGAACATGAAGCGATAGTTGATCTAGGACGAGGTGAAGTGGTTTTGAGGAAAGGGAATCCCGTCCACATTAAGTTCGACGACCAGCTGATCCCAGCTCAACTACCGTCTAACTGTGTACGGATAAGCTATGCGTGTCTGAAAGACAGAAAGGAAGAACAGGTCGACGTTGCGGGTAAGGGAGAGGACACGGATGAGAATGAAGTCGGAATAATGGGAGAAATAAAGGAGAAAATAGGAGAAAAAGTGGAAGCAATAAAGAATATAAGGAGTGACCACCGCAAAGAACTTCATAAATTACTAGTAGAACATGCGGAGGTCTTTCTTCCCAAGACAGGATCAATAAAGAACTTCCAATATGAATTGCGTGTTCGTCCGCACAACCAGTTTCGTGTGCCACCCTATCCAATCCCCTTGGCATATCGACAGAAAGTAGCAGCTGAAATTACGCGAATGCTGAGTGAAGGAATAATTGAACCTACGGCTTCAGCCTATAATAACCCGTTAAGAGTAGTCGAGAAGGCAGATGGTAGTATTCGTTTAGTCTTGGACTCGCGACAAATTAATACCATAATAGAACCCGAAACAGACAGACCGGAACGATTAGAGGAACTATTACAAAACTTCCATGGAATATCAATCTTCTCATCAGTTGATCTAAAATCGAGTTTCTGGCAGATCGAGCTCCATCCAAATTGCAGACAGTACACAGCCTTTTTAGCATTTGGAAGATGTTACCGGTTTCGTCGTCTACCATTTGGTTTGAACGTTTCATCTGCCGCATTCATTCGGGGGCTGGACGGCATACTAAGCGATAATTTGAAACGTCATGTCACCAGCTATGTGGACGATTTGCTGATCGCGGAGAAATCTTGGGGAGAGCACAATGCGGTCCTCGGTGAACTCCTTGCGACATTCAAGGATTACGGAGTGACTATCAATATTGAAAAATCGAATTTTGGGACGTCCTCTGTCAAATTTCTGGGACATATCATCACGGGTGAGGGCATTGCGCCAAATCCCGAAAAGATCGAAGAGATTGAAAAGTTTCCCATTCCTACGACAAAGAAGCAGTTAAGGGGGTTCTTGGGGATCATAAATTTTTACAACCGCTTTATACATGTCAAAACTCAGAGCAGTCCTAGGTTGCATCAACTTACAGGAAAGAAGATTCCTTGGGAATGGGATGAGGCAGCCGAATCCGAATGGAAAGCATTAAAATTCGCATTATTACAAGCACCCATCCTATCACACCCTAATTTAGCAGAAGAGCTTTGCATAGTAACGGACAGTTCATACTCAGGTCTGGGTGTCATGGTGTTCCAAGACTATGTACATGAAGGAAACAGGGTGTGGAAGACAATTGCGTTTGGTAGCAGAGTACTAGCCAAGAGTGAGAGGAATTACTCAGTAACCGAGTTAGAGGCGCTGGCTATTGTATGGGCGTTTGAAAAATTCAGATACCTTCTGTTTGGTCGCAAGACGAGGGTCTACACAGACCACAAGGCACTCGAGTTCTTGATGACTGCAAAGCTTAATCACAGGCGGCTCATTAGGTGGGCATCATATCTGCAGCAGTACAACTTTTCGATAGAATATATCCCCGGCAGTCAGAACATTATTGCAGACGCCTTATCACGGTCACCGATCGGATTTGAGCACAACATGGAAGAAGATCTGGAGAAAAATCACTACTGCCTTTTCTATATGCAGAAAGTAGCCTTTGAAAATTTTATTACCTGTAGTATGCAGGACATCAAGAAGGAGCAAGACATGGACCCTGCCCTTGTGTTATTGAAACAGAAATGGATAGACAGAAGACACGCCACCATCAGGCAGTTCTACCTCTTGCGGAAAGGCATAATTTTCCACCGAAATTATGCCAATGACACTGAATGGGGGGTATGCATCCCTGAACACCTAATAAACAAGGTTATATGGCATACTCACCTCAGCTATGGACACTTCGGACCACGCAAGTGCAATCTCAAGCTAAGGACCATGTGTTACTTTCGAAACATGGAGCGTCGAATACGGAGGGTACTGTCGGTGTGTAAAGACTGCCAAAAGGCTAAGCACACCACTGTGAGCATGCAGGCACCATTATACCCAATCGTACCGACCAAATTAAGACAATTAGCAGCAACAGATTTGATGGGACCTTTGCCAAGAACAAGAAGAGGATATACTTACGTATTAGTGTTTGTTGAACTAACGTCCAAATACGTTACCTTTACGCCACTGAAGAGGGCGACAAGACGAACTGTATCACGAGCCCTAATCCGGGATTTCCTACCACAGGTTGGTCATGTGAGTAAAATTATTTCTGATAACGGGCCACAGTTTAAGTCAAAAACATGGAAGGAGACGTTGCGTGGATGTAAAATTGGTCCCATTTTTATATCTTCACACCATCCGAGCTCGAATGCTGCAGAACGGGTTATTAAGGAACTCGGAAACTTGTGCCGGTTGTACTGTAACAAACAGCACACGACATGGGACGTTTTCCTTAAAGACTTCCAGGAGGTGATCAATGAGGCACCCCATGGGATAACAAGATTGGCACCCATTACAGTACTGAAAAACCGGATTCCTAAGGACTTGATAACCAAGGTCGTAAACTTCCCACCAAGGGCGCGAACGCAGCACCAAGCCATAGTGGATTTGGCTCTCAAGAGGATACGGGCTGCAGCAGAGGTCAGGAAGAGACGTGCCGACAGGGGAGCTCGTCTACGACACTTCCAAATTGGACAAAAGGTGCTCGTTAAGTCTTTCCGACTTTCGAACAAACAAAAAATGAAATGCCAAAAATTCTATTCTGTTTACAACGGCCCGTACCGTATAAGGAGAGCAGCTCACCACAATGCGTATGAATTGGAGACGCTGAAAGGAAAGAAGTCCATAGGACTCCACCACATCTCTCACATAAAGGAGTTCGTAGAATAGTAGTAGTGTAAGAAGTGTACATAGTAGAATAGGCAAAGATATGAACCTTTCTTCGGGGAACAATAACCGTTGCATTAATAGATTAAGATTGCTAAAGAATTAACACGCTGCGTTGTCTTGCATAAGAATTTACTGCTGCTATCCTCTTTTTTTGTCTATGTTCGGGATCTCCTCTGTCGTTGCGATAAGAGGGACTACCTTTCCATGAGCAATGTTTTTGTCCTTTCCTATCTGGTGTCCATGTTAAGGGATAAAGATGAGTGACGAGACGTCGCACAAACGGGCGCATACAAGAACGTGCTCTTAGAAGCGTTCTGAGAAGTCGTGTTACGCTCAATAGCGGCCACAACCAGTTCGTGAAACGTTCATACCAATGCTTGCAGGGACGCGTCAGTGCACGGCAAGATTGTGGTATATTGCGTGATTTCGAGGATGAATATGGGCAGTATAGTTTTTTGCAGAGCTGCGCCAGCATCGTTGTCTTGCAAGTCGGGGTGATCCTATGAGCGTTTGACTCCAATGGTGCCCTAGACGAGAGAAATGCGAGCATAAAGCCTACCATGCCAATGTGCTGGTTGGGGATTTAGCGTGCTGCTCGTGACTGTCACAGATGAATAACCAGGGACTTATACTTGGATATTCGTGACATACTGTGTAGCTGGCGTGTGTTGGGCGACTGAATCCTCAACAGGAACCAGTCCTGGCTTGGTCATATTACATTGCTTCTGGAAAGGTGTGCTTCGATCCCGAAAACCGCATCAGATAGAGAAGGAAGTTGCAACTATAAATTTATTGTCGTGTATAGCCATGGCTAACCCAGTCTCTGGAGTTTCAGTGAGGCGTAGTGAGAACTCGGAGGCCATGTCGTACGGCGCGCACATCACTGTCGTCAATAGCGGCGAGCAGCGAGACATCTCAACGTAACAGGAATTATGTAAGAGTATTGTATAAAAAAAAGTAATAATAATAATAATAGAGTACCATATTCTAGGATAAATTAAACTTTAGGATTTTTACAATAACTAGATTAATATTGTGGGGGTTTTCTACCACAAGTGTTGTGTTTGGCGCGCGCCTGTTGGGATGTTATTTTTCAGGTCATGAAACCACAGACCCGAGATGGAGGGACGACCGGCGAGCGAACGAACAATAGTTGCATGTTCGAACGTACAATAGTTGCATGTTCTTTATAGCTCAGTAAAACTTCAGCCTGCATAATAATATAATTTATTTAGAAGACATAGAATGTAGATCGTTGGCATATGGTAGTTAATTCTTGAGCATGTCTACTGTCGATTTATATAATTAATAGTAATATTAGTGCGGGCCCGCACATTTAGTTGTTCATCCATTACAAAGCATCAGTTATCACACACCATGTACATACTGAGATCGGTCTCTACACATACATCAAAATAAATTATTTCCATGTCTAGATTAGATGTTATAATGATTGCCATAGATTAATAACTATAAAAGTAAAATAAGAGTGTCTGAAATGACAGACCATCAATGTTTCATTATGTAAATTTATTATAACATAGAAGGTCATGGGAAAAAGTTAGGCATAAGATTTTTGTAAGAATTGTGCAGATGACGAGGATCGTGGCAATGCGGAGGCCGGCCGGAGCGGGAACAAGAGGTCTACGGCTACCTGCAAGAAAAGAGCGTCAGCACCCCACCTGACGTGAAGGGCGAGAACATCCGGTCCACAGGCTGACAGTCACCCGGCCGCATACCTGAGGGATTACGCGGGACCCTTGCCAAGCCACAAGCGAAAGTGAGGCTGGCCGTTGACACTGACACGCGACCCACACGCGACAGCCTGCTAGCTCTCCAGACGCGGCAGCCGTTTGGAGGGATTCCCTGCGGCAGACCACGTTGTCGTGAGTACACGAAGAAGATCACATATCGTGTCAGAATCTGCGCCTCATGTGCCTCAGGACAGAAAGGGACGCTATATACTCATCTGTTTGGGTTTTTACAACTCACTAGCATTGGCCGATCTGCATACACAAAGCAGTATCGTGCCACACTAACAAATGTATGGTCTCATTTCTTATTTCTCCTCTCTATTAGAGAGCAGTTTTAACAATAGTCGCTCCTAGTTCGATCCTGTATGGATGACCTCACACACTTGTGGAGTCACTCCACGTGCCATCATCCCTCGTCGAACTGCAATATTGGGAAACGTAAAGTTCTGTCCAGTGAGAGAAGAGACCTAGACTAGTGATGTATCCCAACAAATAGACCTCAGAGACAATTAATCGACGTGAGGAGAGCCTATCACTGTGTCTTCCTACCGTACTGCCGTGATCATATGCATGGGTCTGACTACAATCTCAACAGCGAACTGCAGACACTCCAGAACTCCCTATTGCTGTTGCCACAACGTAGCAACAACACCCGACGTTTAGCCTTATGTGATGTCAGTACTGTGTAATTAGTGAAGTGCTACGGATATTTCTAACAATGTGATTTAGTGCCTCATTCTCAGCACAGTCGTGAACTTTGTGCAATGTGCATGCACAATTTGATGCCCCATGAACCCTTTTTTTTTTCTTTCTTAAATTTCTTTCTCTAGTGTTGGTTTTGTAATGTATGTTATACCTTGTATGTGTTTGTGTTTTACACTGTAATTCTTATTACAAATTACTGTATTGTTCTCCACACCATGTTTTTTTTGTATTTTGTATTTATTGTTGTGTGTATGCGAACAGTGTGCCTGAAGTCCCCATAAACTGAAGCAGATACCACCACTGTCATTGTGAATGGACCATCAGTTCAGGGAACATTTTGTAAAGGTTATTCTTGCTGCAGGGAGACAGAATGAATCGGAGGTTGTAATTAGATTCTGAAAGCTCACAAAGAGATTGTTAACTTAAATAGTATCATGTGTGAGTGAGTTCAGGTTAGTTTAATGATTAAAATTGTTGTAACATCTTGGGCATTTAATTGCGGAGCACTCCAACTCTGATTGTAAAGAATAAACTGCTCCATATTTGGCTCAGATGCCCGGGCCATATTTAGAGCGTGAATGTCTGCGTGAATCGGTGTTTGGAAGGGGCTCCCTGGGTATGGATGTGTGATGTGAGTGTTAGTGTTCCATATTAAGAAGGTGAAGTTGGCTACATCATAAATAATCCTCCCTCTATGAGCTGCATTTTTCAGTTGCAGTGATTTTCTTTATAGAGTGCGGCATGTGGAGCCAGTTGGGAGATTGTTCTTGGGCGATTGACTCACTACCTTGCTCCTAAGTGAGCCAACCGCTCACCAATTACAATCTAAAATGGCATAGGGGCTATGAGAGGTGGCATGAGCCCCCTCTCATATTTCTATCTTACGACTCTCCTCTCTATTTGCATGCGGTGGAGGGCTGCTATTCCTTCATACGCGGACTTCCCACGCAGCGTCTCTCGTCACCCGGGTGGTCCGGTGACAGGCGGGTTAAGCCGACGTGTGTGAGGCAGTCGAGTGAATGCTTTTCAGACGCCGACATTGTCAAGAGACACGCCCGCTGGGGTGTGAAGTAGCGGCTGGGCTAGAGGTTCCGTTACTTCGGAGAAACTTAGCGAAAACACTTTCTGGCGGGCTACCAGCGAGGCGTGGGAATGACTTGTGTACCCTGGCAGTTGTGGCGGGAAAATTCCCGCACTTTCTGCAAAATAGTAACGGTGATTGGTTTGCTCAGGGCATAGCGCCGTGACGTAGCAAAATCAGCACAGAAATTGGCGCCAAGAATCTCCATTGGTGGAATGGTAGTACTCCGGCAATGGAGTGGAATTTCCGCCGGTTTTCGAGTTGCTGATTGGAACGTTTAACCTCGGCCACTGTCGTGGGGGCGGAAATGTTCTGTGTTCGGCCTGTACGGGTGCTCTTGTGAAGAGTCGGCAGTCGCCTTTCGGTTGAGGACGTCGAAGCAACCAGCCCTCGCCTGCGGTACGCCAGATCGTGTTCTGGGAAATAAGAAGACCGTTTGGTAATGTACGTCCGCAGCACCGGCAGATAGGGATTTTCCTAGGTGACAATCAGAGCTCAGCAGAGCGCGCCTGTTCATCCTTTTCTAACTTTGTTCTGTTTCGAGTAGCAGCAATTACTGGTGGGTTAGCTGTGTGTCTCTCTTGAGATTTGAGTGGAAAGGAATTGGCTCCACATACCACTACGTCTTAAACCTCACGATCTAAGTTAGGGACAACTTCACCTTTATAGTGTTTGTATGAATCTCCAATTTTAGCCAATTTGATGTTTTATAAATATTTCCTGTATCTCTTTTACTATTCTGTGTTTAATCTTAATAAATCATATTGTTATTTTGGACAGAACTTTCATTCTGTTAATCGATAGAGCAACCCTATCATTCCTCAATATGCTAATGAAACCTTGGTTTATTTAACTTATTTATCAAATTAAATTATTGCAGGTGCCAAACTCTCTTCTACTCCACTAGCAGGGTTGATTAGAGTCAGTTCGCGTATTTCTTTTATCCTTGTGCAACAGCAAAAGTCGGAGTTAGAATAGGGGGGGGGGGCTTAGAGCATGATTTACATATGTGGATTCTAGTAGAACTTAGTGTTAAATACACTGCTAGCCCCGGCACCTCGCATACACTCACTTGTTTACACACAGAAACTAGAGTCAGCTAATGATTATTAACTAATGGACGTTCATAACGTCTGTATGCGGTGACATCACATAAACAATTGTGTGCTGTGTATGAGTATCACAGGAAACCTCTTCAGGCATCGTCGTTTCTGTGAACGACTGAACGCAGTAAACATCAATTATCGTATACAGTGAGACCTGACTTATAGACCAGATGCTCTGCTCGAGGGGAACTGAGAGAAAATTCCCGTCTAATGCGCTCACATAGCGCTGATAATTAACGAGGCACTAGTGTATCTAGATAACCCATTCCCTGTACTTACATCGTCACTTCAGTCATAAATGTCAACAACATTTTGTTTACTTGCCGGACCTACTTGTCAGCGAGAGATTAGCTAACGCGTAAATTAACAGTTGCCACCATGTATCGCTCGGGCACTTGTAAACCTCTACACATACTTATGCTAAACACCGAGCGGGGTGACATGGGCGCTGCCCTCAGACGTGGATCACCTTCACAACGCAGAGGATGACACTAATTTTCGGGCAGTTTAATTACGGTTCTCCGGGCATTACAATGTACTGTGTCCTCCTCCTCGCAGAACTAACAATGAATCTTAATGCGCCCTCTATTGTCTGAATGTCGCAAATGAACTCGCAGGTTCTTTTGTTTGCTGCCCACAGATGTTGTCGGAATGTGGCCCCCTCAGTTCCGGAAGAGACATTCTACGCAGAGGTGTATTACGACTGCCGAATGAAAGGAATGGAACATGACCATCGTTTTCTAAAGGTTATTCCTTGTCCCTAAAGCAACTTCGTGCTCTATTGTCCATTTATTTATAATTTTGACATTTTCTAACCTCTAATAAATGTTCCACGGTTTTCTTTCTTGGTCTTGCCTTGGATTTCTTTACCGAAAGTTTCCTTCTAATATTTCCATTAAAAACTTACTCTGGCTAACTAAATATTGAAAAAGTTTCGTTTTCTATTTTCTGATAGTTGCTTCCTCATTGACCCCTTTCAAAACACGTTCAGTGGATTTTATTTCTGTCCAGGCAGTTATTGTAAGCCTTTTCCAAATCCGTATTTCATTCGCTTGTAAGCGCTTTCCGTCTCTCTTCAAAGTGTGCACCCGCACAGGATCCTCCAGATGAAAATATTTACGAAATATTTTTTGTGAGAATGAAAAGTTTCGCGACTGTTACATAGAATACAATGAACAGTAAATGAAATTTAATCATTGTTACTGCCTAAAGACACCACGGTCTTACATTACGTACCTCTGTGGGGAAGAAACGTGGCGCAGCGTTAAACATCTGGGAAAGTTACGCGTTAAGAAGGCAAATTTATTGATTTCGGTAGCCTTCCTACTGCGCTGCCGTGAATAGAAGACTATTCCACGATTTGCTACAAGTACCCACGATGGCCAGGGCTGAACGCACTAAGCTATGATGAAGTCAGTGTGATTCTTCCTGACGACAAGAGCAATGCAACCATAATTATGAAACATGCGGACTTTGATACAAAGATCTCCGCATTACTAGACGTTGTAATTTCATGAGATTTTCTCCCAGCTGCTAAGCATACTAGTATCTATAAAGGAATCATTTTCGTTAAAAAGCTGCTACTTGTTTCAAAAGAATCTGGTTTGTACACTTTTTAACGAAAATTATTTCTTTGTAGACACTAGTATGTTTAGCAGCATGTTGGTCCACCTTTGGAACTCAACAAAGCAGTGATTCTGCGTGCCACGGATTCGACATATACCCGGTAGGTTTCCAGAGGTTTGTGGAACTAGATACGTACGCACAGGTTACATAGTTCCGTAACTTATGGGCGGGTGGTTTGTAGCCGCGAAGCTGGCGCCCGATAGCCGTCCAGTCGTATTTTATCGGATTCAGATAAGCCGAATTTGATGGCCAAGACATCATACTCCTCAAACCACTGTAGCACCATTCTGACCTTGTAACACAAACAGCTACTCTTCTAGAAGATGCCATCGATGTTGAGGAAGACATCAGGCATAAGGTGTTACCAGTGATCTGTAATAATGTTCACGTGTTCCACAGCTGTCATGGTGCCTTCGATTACTACCGCAGGTCCCATGGAAGCTCAGATGAGTGTCCCCCATAACATAATACTACTCCCACTTGCCTGCGTCCGTGGCGCGGTGCATGTTTTCAGCATCCGTTCCCCTCGATGACGGCGTATCTGAACACGACTATCGACCTGGTTTAGTAAGTAATGTCATTCATCCGGTCAGGCGATACGATTCCATTGATCTGATCTCCAGATTCCCGTAGACTCTACAGTCGTAATGGGCGACGCTGTTGGATCAACATGGGAACGCGTAGGCGTCTTCAGTTGCAGAACACCATGTTCAAGAATGTGCGCTGAATAGTATACTCCGAAACTCTTGTGCCTCTGCTAGCATCGTAGTCTGTCGTCGTATCTGCCACAGATCGCGCTCTATCGTGCTTTAGAGAACGGGCAATCTTTCGATCCCTACATTCTGTAATGAGGTATGGATGTCCAACTTCTACATCTACATCCATACTCCACAAGCCACCTGACTGTGTGTGGCGGAGGGTACCTTGAGTACCACTATCGGTTCTCCCTTCTTGTCCAGTCTCATATTGTTCGAAGAAAGAAAGATTGTCAGTATGCCTCTCTGATTTTATCCTCATGGTCTCTTCGGGAGATATATGTAGGAGGGAGCAATATAATGCTTCACGCCTCGGTGAAGGTATGTTCTCGAAACTTCAACAAAAGTCCGTACCGAGCTACTGAACGTCTCTCTTGCAGAGTCTTCCAATGGAGTTTATCTATCATCTCCGTAACGCTTTCGAGATTACTAAATGATCCTGTAACGAAGCGCGCTGCTCTCCGTTGGATCTTCTCTATCTCTTCCATCAACCCCATCTGGTACGGATCCCACACCGGCGAGCAGTATTCCAGGAGTGCGCGAACAAGTGTACTGTAACCTACTTCCTTTGGTTTCGGACTGAACTTCCTTAGGATTCTTTCAATGGCCGGCCGGAGTGGCCGAGCGGTTAAAGGCGCTACAGTCTGGAACCGCACGACCGCTACGGTCGCAGGTTCGAATCCTGCCTCGGGCATGGATGTGTGTGATGTCCTTAGGTTAGTTAGGTTTAAGTAGTTCTAAGTTCTAGGGGACTTATGACCACAGCAGTTGAGTCCCATAGTGCTCAGAGCCATTTGATCCTTTCAATGAGTCTCAGTCTGGCATCTGCTTTACCGACGATTAATTTTATATGGTGATTCCATTTTAAATCACTCCTAATGCCAACTCCCAGATAATTTATGGAATTAACTGCTTCCAGTTGCTGACCTGCTATATTGTAGCTAAATGATAAAGGATCTTTCTTTCTTTGTATTCGCAGCACATTACAGTTGTCTACATTGAGATTCAATTGCCATTCCCTGCACCATGCGTCAATTCGTTGCAGATCCTTCAGCATTTCAGTACAATTTTACATTGTTACAACCTTTCGATACACTATAGCATCATCCACAAAAAGCCTCAGTGAACTTCCGATGTTATCGACAAGGTCATTTATATATATTGTGAATAGCAACGGTCCTACGACACTCCCATGCAAACACATGAAATCACTTTTACTTCGGAACACTTTTCTCCATTGAGAATGACATGTTGCGTTCTGTTATCCAGGAGTTCTTCAATCCAATCACACAATTGGCCTGATAGTCCATATGCTCTTACTTTTTCATTAAACGACTGTGGGGAACTGTATCGAACGCCTTGAGGAAGTCAAGAAACACGGCATCTACCTAGGAACCCGTGTCTATGGCCCTCTGAGTCTCGTGGACGAATAGCACGAGCTGGGTTTCACACGATCGTCTTTTTCGAAACCCATGCTGATTCCTACAGAGTAGATTTCTAGTCTCCAGAAAAGTCATTATACTCGAACATAATACGTGTTCCTAAATTCTACAACTGATCGACGTTGGAGATATGGGTCTATAGTTCTGCATATCTTTTCGACGTCCCTTCTTGGAAACGGGGATGACCTGTGTCCTTTTCCAATCTTTTGGAACGCTACGCTCTTCTAGAGACCTACGGTACACCGCTGCAAGAAGGGGGGCTACTCGTTGTCCGCTACTCGTGGTTTCTTCATCCTTCATCCTTCATCAAGGCAACAGCGGGCGAACAGACGGCCAGCTTCACCGTTTTCGAGATGTTCGTCCCAGACGCCACGCCACAACAATATGGGCTTTGTAGAAGCCGCACATTCATTTGTATTTCCCCACTTGAGCCACTTGTCGTCGCTAGAATGATTTCCCATTCGTCTCTGCTTGGCTTAAATTCCTTCCCCTTCCGCGTCACGTGTCCTCAACCTCACGAGTCAGCAATCAGTTCAGTATTAGGCAGTGACCATAATGCTGGGACCATCGGTGTATATTATTATAGTGCTAGACATTTTTAGTTAACCAAAAGGTTAGAGATCAGTTATCGACAGGAAGTGCAAACTGTAAAGTTTGGCGTGTGATGGAAGATGTGTGACGCTGCAGTGCAATTTCACCGCGCAGCTTGCAAGGATAGTATACAGGGGCATGTCGATACCAGGGTATCAAGTCTTTGCGAATTTCATTCCGTTTACTCAGTTAACCATTGACTATGCCTCGCAGACGGGCACGTGAACCACACACGCAGATGCTAGCATTTTATATAGGACATGTACTTGGGCTCAAAGCAGCCAGTTGGAGTAACTGGTGAATTTCCCACATTTGAATAAGCTGTCCGGAGCGTCTTCAGACACGTCGTTGGCATGGAATCTCACTGACTGGAGTAGAATAATCTTCAGTGATGAGCTCCGCTTGGAAAAGAGTCCCGATGACCAGTGAAGACTTGTATGGAGACCCTCCAGACAGCGATGGGGTACCAGCCTGACTCTCATCCGCCATACGATCCGACAGTCAGGAGTGATGGTTTGGGGTGCCATTTATTTTCACAGCAGTACCCCTTTGGCTGTGATTTGCTGGCCCCTAACAGCACTGCGACATGTCGACGACATTCTACACCCCATTTTGTTGACTTTCAAGTTAAGTCATCCTGGGCTTACATTACAGCAAGATAACGCCCGTCCGCACACGGCGAGAGTTTCTACTGCTTGTCTTCGTGCTTGTCAAATCCCGCCTTGGCCATCGAGGTCGCCGGATATCTCACCAGTTGAGAATATTTTGAGCATTATGGGCAGGACCCTTCAACCATCTCGGGATTTTGACGATCTAACGCGCCAACTGGACAGAATTTGGGACTGCATCCCTCAGGATTACACCCTACAACTTCGTCAATGCCAAGTCGAATAACTGCTTGAATAAGGGCCAGCTGTGGACCAACGCGTTATTGACTTGCTTAATTTGTGAATCTCTTTCTCCTGAATGAATCATCCAGTTTTTCTGAAATTGTAATCATTTGTTTGTCTGTTCATGTACATCACATCTACCGATTTCCGTCCCATTCAGATAAGTCCTTTGTGGCGCGTCGTTTCTTTTTTCTTTTTCTTTTTGGTCACAGACTTGCAAGTACGAGACATGCAGACCCATTCCTTCCCGTCAAGCCGAATTTATAGAAGTATGTATGTCTTTAATAACCTACTTCCATTCAACGTCAGGTGTCTCATAGTGCTTCCAAACCGTGTTTCTGGACCATTACAATAGTACATTTTGTCTATCTTGAAAATATCAAGGCTTAGTTGTCACTACGTATGGGTGTATTCCTCACTTTTCCAAACAAACGTCGCTCAATATTTATCGGAGCTGCAAATAGTAAATTTCTTGGCAGCCGTAGTGGCAGTTCTTGGAAAACCGAGACAGTGCAATGAATGGAAAACCTAATAATAAAATCTGTCATTTGATAATTTTTTTTTTTTACGTGTCAAGAAGGTCGAAATTGTAAAATGACAAATTTTATGGTCTTTTGACGAACATCATTGCTGGAGTTTTCTCGAGGTGTAGGAATGGAAATATTGCCAACAACTATCGCGGAAATTTAGAAATCTTACCAACCACTGATGTTTGTGGTGAATCACGACGATGATGCGTTGAGGCCAAGCGTCTTACTACGGTGAAACAGTTACTAGGCGAAGCATGACTTACAACAGTTCAGCGAACCATACTCCGAAAGAGAGCGTTTATGTCTGCAACACTGCCAAGCTCGAAGCACCGAAGACACTTTAATTGGCTCGACAGTATCAGAACTGGACTACTGCCTTTTCTGAAGATTCGCTTCTTCTGCACGGATGGTAATCGATGTGCCGGAGAACAGACAACATCCCACCCTTTGTTGAAAGCAGAAAGCCAGAGGGAAATTTTCTTGAATTCTCTCGGAAAATGAACGGAAAATGAATAAGGCACCCTTGACCGGTCTGGCAACCAATAGATCCTTAGAGTTTACGTCCACGAAGGTTCTCTCGGAGAGGATTTCAGTTTTTTTGTGAATGAGTGCCCTGTTATGGAGCTATGAATGATTGAAAATGGTTGGATGTACTCGACAAAAGCTTCGGAACACTTCTGTGTATGTGAATTCATTTACTCTTAAGTTAAACTTAACGGATGTGGGACTCTCTGTTAACTACATGACTCCTCCGTTATGAACGCTCCAACTGTGCTGGCAAGTATTCCCAACAGCGTGACTCTAGATATGCTTGGATACATATCGCCAAATGGATGTCACTTCCATGTCATTTGGCTACTGTGTCATTGTGAAATTTTAAATAATTTCGATTTTCTTTGGGTTCCTTGGACATTATGAGCGAGGAAATGTGCGGCGATGCGTGATTACCCGATTTGTTGGCTACAGTGCGTTTGGTTCCATTGAGGCGTTGTCTCGCGTCGTTGGGCACCAGATGACGTCAAACTGAGATATCGCTAACAAGCGTAACCAGCACCGAGATACACGTTTCTTCTTCTAAAAGCTCGGACATGAGTAGGTCTGGGTCGCTTTATCGTCGACGTGTCTATCGTCAACGCCGCCACCACATGCCTGTCTATAAACATATTATTAGCCTCAAAAATAAACTTAGAGGCAATGGAACAGCTCAAGCCGTAATATTAGATGGACCTATATTCTTTCGAGGCTGCAGGGTTAATTTTACTCTGGATGTCGCTACTAGAAATTAAGGTAGTGGATGATTTACACTAGCGATTGTTCGTTGTGAAAACGCGTCGCTTCCTGGACTTGAATCTTTCACCGACCGAGATGTCGTCTCCTACAAGACCTGGCATTGTGGTATTGACCCGAAGACCCAAAGCAGACTTAGCTATGTTTATAGTAATATGCCATTTACATTGTATACATGTTCATGTAGAAAAGTTAGTAATCATGAAAAAATACACGTATGGATGAAAGGACTTGGTGTACTTGCTGAAAATGTAACTGTAACTGGAGATATTACTTTGTACTATAATTATTAATAAAGTGTGATCCTTGACCTGTGTAACCGCTAAGCGTACGGGGAAATCAGTTAACCGATAGGGACAGCATCTTTGTCGTCTGTATCGCTCCAGGCGCCAAAGCGTCTCTCGGTAGTGTACCCGACTGCCAAGAACGAACAAGAAAGCTGTTTTGAACTAAACAGCCGTTGTAACGTCCAACATCAACACTGATGAAAACAGTACTCAATAAACAGTGACTTAGTGATCACGTTATCCTCTTCTTGCTTTGTCAACAGATGGAAACATAGATAAATGCACGAATTGAAGTTAAAGGATTGTGAAACAATTACTTGATAAAAATTCTAAATACTGCGATACGTTCCAGAGCATCCGTACAATTCTATGTCACAATCTGAAACATGAGTTTTGACACCACAAGATATTTATAAAAATCGTAACATATCATTTCAGATCCTGAAGGAAAGGGCGAATTGTGCAGTCGTGTATTTTGTGTGGATAACGGTTCTCGTGCATTACGTTCGGTGCATGAGGTTTTTGGTAAAAAAATGGAAATGAGCGTATGGCGTTGTTGCCCGGGAGGCCTTTTCCGGGGAAGTTCGGCCGTCAAGTGCAAGTTTTATTGCAGCCGACGCCACACTGGGCGACCTGCGCGCCTGTGGTGAGGATGAAATGATGATGAGGACGACACAACACCAACTCCATGAACGCAGAAAACCTCCAGCCCGGCCGGGAATCGAACCCGGGCCCACTGAACGGGAGGCAAACACGTTACCACCCTGCTAAGCAGGCGGACGAGTTGGTGGTACAATCCTGATATAATCAAATAAGTGCAGTGTTAAGTACGTTAACATAGTGCTTAGCATCATTGGATGTGTGCACAGTACTTTAACAATAATGATGACGTTTGGACACATCAGTGTTCAGTTTCAATAATGTGTTTTCCAGATACGACTCATCGATATTTCTTTGTATCAGATTGAGATATTTTTGACGAGTTAAGTATTGTTGTAATTAAACATTAAAGTTGATTGATAATGTTTTAGTGACTGATAATAACGTGTTACAGTTCAAACTGGTTGCGTAAATATATGTGTCATAGCAGCTGTTGATGGCTCAATGCGACTTTCAAAATGTGCAGACATATGGGAGAAGAGCGTGCATAATGGCCAATGTAGACGTAAGAGCCATTTTAATGTGTGAGTCTGTGCATTGCTGCAGTCGTACGGATACTGCATACAGATGTCACTAGAAACCCGCTCAATTACGCGTAGGCCTAGTCGTTTGAAGGAGCCAGGACATCGCGTTGTCTCGCAATCTCGTTTTGAATGGTTCTGAGACACTCTCATCTAAGGTACTGTAAGTTCTCGCTTCATCACGTTATTACAAATCTACATAATAAGTTAAGTTCCTCTAATACACTCCTGGAAATTGAAATAAGAACACCGTGAATTCATTGTCCCAGGAAGGGGAAACTTTATTGACACATTCCTGGGGTCAGATACATCACATGATCACACTGACAGAACCACAGGCACATAGACACAGGCAACAGAGCATGCACAATGTCGGCACTAGTACAGTGTATATCCACCTTTCGCAGCAATGCAGGCTGCTATTCTCCCATGGAGACGATCGTAGAGATGCTGGATGTAGTCCTGTGGAACGGCTTGCCATGCCATTTCCACCTGGCGCCTCAGTTGGACCAGCGTTCGTGCTGGACGTGCAGACCGCGTGAGACGACGCTTCATCCAGTCCCAAACATGCTCAATGGGGGACAGATCCGGAGATCTTGCTGGCCAGGGTAGTTGACTTACACCTTCTAGAGCACGTTGGGTGGCACGGGATACATGCGGACGTGCATTGTCCTGTTGGAACAGCAAGTTCCCTTGCCGGTCTAGGAATGGTAGAACGATGGGTTCGATGACGGTTTGGATGTACCGTGTCCCCTCGACGATCACCAGTGGTGTACGGCCAGTGTAGGAGATCGCTCCCCACACCATGATGCCGGGTGTTGGCCCTGTGTGCCTCGGTCGTATGCAGTCCTGATTGTGGCGCTCACCTGCACGGCGCCAAACACGCATACGACCATCATTGGCACCAAGGCAGAAGCGACTCTCATCGCTGAAGACGACACGTCTCCATTCGTCCCTCCATTCACGTCTGTCGCGACACCACTGGAGGCGGGCTGCACGATGTCGGGGCGTGAGCGGAAGACGGCCTAACGGTGTGCGGGACCGTAGCCCAGCTTCATGGAGACGGTTGCGAATGGTCCTCGCCGATACCCCAGGAGCAACAGTGTCCCTAATTTGCTGGGAAGTGGCGGTGCGGTCCCCTACGGCACTGCGTAGGATCCTACGGTCTTGGCGTGCATCCGTGCGTCGCTGCGGTCCGGTCCCAGGTCGACGGGCACGTGCACCTTCCGCCGACCACTGGCGACAACATCGATGTACTGTGGAGACCTCACGCCCCACGTGTTGAGCAATTCGGCGGTACGTCCACCCGGCCTCCCGCATGCCCACTATACGCCCTCGCTCAAAGTCCGTCAACTGCACATACGGTTCACGTCCACGCTGTCGCGGCATGCTACCAGTGTTAAAGACTGCGATGGAGCTCCGTGTGCCACGGCAAACTGGCTGACACTGACGGCGGCGGTGCACAAATGCTGCGCAGCTAGCGCCATTCGACGGCCAACACCGCGGTTCCTGGTGTGTCCGCTGTGCCGTGCGTGTGATCATTGCTTGTACAGCCCTCTCGCAGTGTCCGGAGCAAGTATGGTGGGTCTGACACACCGGTGTCAATGTGTTCTTTTTTCCATTTCCAGGAGTATATTTTTTTATTTAGCGTATGGCTAATACAGACATATCATGAAATTACATATACATATGTACATATTGACACACAAGAAACTTAAGTTGCTCACGTCCGTAGGTTTAACCTTAAAATACCCTACACGTGCCTCCTGGGTGGTGCTAATTGAGCAACAGTGATTACAGGCAGCCGGACTATCCATAGGATCTCCTGGCAATGACATATCAACTAAATAGCAGAAACAGTTCTTTTCAGAGCTCATTAACAAGAAACATTGGTCCTCTAATATAATTCTGTTGAAAGAGTCGTTACTTAGCGACAGTTTCTCACGTCGACCTTTGCTTCATTGGAGACCGTCACCAGCTAACAACTTTTGTCTTTGTATGTACATCCTTGTGGTCTGTGTTCTGTGGGACTTTTACCGTTCACTAAAGTTATAAAGTAAAACCTCTGCAGCCGTAGTTTTGATGTCATTTTATCATATTGCAACCCGTTTCAATGACTCAGTACACCATCTGCAGGCCTTAACTGACTACGAGGGAGTGAACTCAGATCATATACACGATTGCATCGATGGCCAACATCAATGAACATGTCGCCGTGGAACAGTGTAGCAGCGATGTTATGTCTGTAGCGATGGTGGCAAACACAACATCGCTGTTACAGTATTCTAGGATGGCAGTTCGTAGGCGTTGGCCACTGATGGGATCGTCTATATTATCAGAGATCACACGCTCATGGTCAGTTAAGGTCTGAAGACGGTTTATTGAGTCAATCAAAACTCTTGCAGTATAATAAAATAATATCAAAATAACGGCTGCGGGTGTTTCATTGTAATACGTAACAACTTTGGTGGAATGGCTAGCCAGTGGACAATATACCCTGTATTAAAACCATTTTATTCCATTTTTACTATTATTTATGTGAACGAATACTAAGTACTAACAACAACAAGATATTTGGAGGCTTTCAGTCCTTTTGTACCCTCAAAGGAAGTAAAGGAAATATACGACCGTCACCTGTTCTCCGAGACAAGATTCTTCGTCATGACACTTAAGGATGCGACGCACAGCATTTGAACTGTCGGAGAGGTACAATAATTTTAAAAGGAGACCAGAGTGGCTGGAAAGGGGTGGACTGCTAGTTTCCGGAATTGATTACCTATACTGAGTTTGTGGTCAACTGCTCTTGATACGAGGTTTAGGCAAATGAGTAGTTCGCGACTATTGGTGAGGCCCAAAATCACTCTCTGTGTGAAAACTGTGGCTAAATTTTTTGAATCATTTTACCTTTTTTTCAGCAGTAATAATGAATGTTTCATGAACAAAAAAACAATTATATTACGTATTTAATTTTTTCCTTTCAGCAAGTACTTTGTACAGTAAATACATTCTCTTTTTTTCTCAATACACTTTCCCATGGTTAAAACCGGTGTTCTCAAATTCGTGACCGTGTTCTTCAGTTACTTTATGCTTTCAAACGACTTGGTTATCTAGTTCTATCCATTTCATCCATTCCAGTCTATTCTCGCAAAACCTCTTCATTTCCACGACTGTTTCTCCACACATTTATCCAGTTTCCCGACCCGTAACGCGGAGTCTTCCTCGTCGAGCTTCTACCTGCACAAAAGTTTCAAATACGTGTTTACACTTTGTTCTCCCTCCCATTGGCTTCACACTGCCATACCACATGAACTGGCGCTTCTCAATCACCACACTCATTATATATGAAAATTGTATCTGTTCTTTCGGACATGTCCGAAATTACAATGAAATGAATAACCTTAGCTGCATACAGGCGTTGATATAAGTCAACGGGGACAGCTCAAGATGTGTGCCCCGACCGGGATTCGAACCCAGAATCTCCTGCATACATGGCAGACGCTCTATCCATCTGAGCCACCGAGGACACAGAGCCCCTGCAACTGCAGGGAGTTATCTCTGGCACACCTCCCGTGAGACCAACATCGGCAACTCATTGTCCCGCACTATATTCATAGTGTCCCTGCCCATCATACTCATTAGTCGCGGCTTTATTGCCGATTCCCGTAAGAGTTCGGGCACTGTTTGTGCAGCCGTCCGGTGTGGCCGAGCGGTTCTAGGCGCTTCAGTCCGGAACCGCGAGACCGCTACGGTCGCAGGTTCGAATCCTGCCTCGGACATGGACTTGTGTGATGTCCTTAGGTTAGTTAGGTTTAAGTAGTTCTAAGTTCTAGAGGACTGATGACCTCAGATGTTAAGTCCCATAGTGCTCAGAGCCATTTGAACTGTTTGTGCATCCGCACAGTAGAAGATGGTCAAATGGCCTGTGATCCATAGCTACTCACAAACAGTGCCCGATCTCTTACAGGAATCGGCAGTAAAGCTGCGAGTAAAGAGTATGATGGTCAGGGGCACTATGAATGTAGTGCAGGACAATGAGTTTTCAATGTGGGGCTCACGGGAGGCGTGCCAGAGATAACTCCCTGCAGTCGCACGGTTCTCTGTGTCTTCGGTGGCTCAGAAGGACAGAGCGCCTGCCATGTAAGAAGGAGATCCCGGGTTCGAGTACCGGGTGGGGCACACATTTTCAACTGTCCCTGTTGACCTATATCAACGCCTGTATGCAGATAAGGGTATTCATTTCGTTGTAACCACACTCATTGCTTTTTTTTCTGCCCAATCCTTCTCGAATTCTCTCTGTTTTGACTTCTTTCCATTCCATTTACGTAGCGATGTGGCGATCTCATTTCCCTGTATTCAGCCGTCCAATAAATAGTGAAAAACTATACCTAAATGGAAATGAGCGTCTGGTCTCGTTGTCCGGGAGGCCCCTTATGGGGCAGGTCCAGCCGCCTTGGTGCAGGTCTTATTACATTCTACGCCACATTGGGCGACCTGCGCGTCGGATGGGGATCAAATAATGATGAAGACAACACAACACCCAGTCCTTGAGCGGAGAAAATCCCCGACCCAGCCGGAATCGAACCCGGGCTCCTTAGGACGGCAGTCCGTTACGCTGACCATTTTTTCTTTGTTTTTTTATATGGAAAAAGGCGTCTTTCAGTTACGACAAACAAAATTAGAATGTACATCCGTAGCAACAACAGAACAAGAGTCCTTCTAAACTGTGAAATAGAATTTGAAACTAATAGTATGATGATAGATAATAAAGAAAGAAAAATGTAACCAAAACCCGCACGCCATTCCATGTGCATGGCCCATCTGCGTACAGATTCCACGTTCCAAATTGGTACAACATTTCGCAGCGTGTGGAGCCCCATGAAGGCGGTCATCCTCTGCCCGGTACTCCCCAACTGTGAGGGGGGGGGGGGGGGGGAGGGTTATCGAAGACACTGCGCAAACAGTTCGCAAATAGCTTTCGGTATCGGGGTGTACACTCAAGTGTGCCATGACTGTCCTGGAGAAATTTCCAGTCATCAAGTACCATCTTCTCATCATCTCGAAAGAGGTAGTATATGGACATGGCTTTAAACCATGTGAGAGCGTGAGTCTTGGCAGGTGGGAAATAAGTGTCCTCTGGACAAAGGAGGAGCCGTGGCTCAATTGTGCGAGGCGCGATACGTAGGTAGCAGGCGAGAATCTTTTGCACTAGCAGCCATACTTCTAACGCCGATCCGCATGTTAAACGGTGTTCGTCAGTATCCACGAGGTGGCAACGTGGGCAAAGGGGGGAATCCGTCATCCCAATAGCGTGCAGCCTTTGTCGTGTTACAACCTTCCCGTTCACCACCTGGTACCACGCGGATCGTACCCGCGTGGGGAGGAACGGCTTCTGGACCGCTTTCCACACTGCAGGCCATAGGGTCGTCGGGCTCTTCCTCTCAATCACATTGCGAGGGATGGACCTGAGCAGCAACCTGTAAACATCTCTCGCCTTGGGAGTGCTAGTGTTGGGGAGGTCTGGGTGCACATAACTATACTCAAGAATAAATGCCGAGAGGTGCGAGAGTGAGGGTGTGATGTGCGCAATCGTGACAGGTGTCAGAAGGGACGTCGACAGCAATTCTTCTAACAGACGTCCCGTAAGGGAAGCATCTTTGTGGGTCCACAATTTCATCATTGTGCACAAGTATAACGCTGTAGCTCTCGCTCGTACATTTATATGTCCCAGTCCACCATCACGCGGAGGGAGGGTGAGTGTTTCGTAGCGGACTTTAAATAGGAGACCGGCGGTAAGGTAATATCCAAACGCTGCTTGCAGTCTGTGTGCAATCGCTGTCGATATTGGTAGGACCTCAGCCATGTGGATATGTTAGTCGCCACGTGAAGGTTGAGGTATTCCACACGCTGTAGCAGGTCCATCCGTCGAAGTAGGTTCCGGCGAACTTCTGTGAGTATCGCCTGCATAGTTCATGGCAGCCGTGCGGCGCACATCCTGTGTAAATGCTATACCCAAGACCATTCAGGTATCGGGGCGGACAGCTATACTTAAATGAATAAGGAGAAAATTCATTGCCCAAACCCCGTCTACCTAGTGTATGATGGCCTGTTGGGCTACGGGGATGGTTACGCAACCAACCGCTCTACAATGGGCTAATCACCCATGTGGAGGCAAACGTAATTTAGAGAAATAATAGTAGCCTCGGACTGGACAGATATGTAGCTGTTTATTTAGTCCTTTACTGCTACATGGCCGGCCGCGGTGGTCTAGCGGTTCTAGGCGCTCAGTCAGGAACTGCGCGACTGCTACGGTCGCAGGTTCGAATCCTGCCTCGGGCATGGATGTGTGTGATGTCCTTAGGTTAGTTAGGTTTAAGTAGTTCTAAGTTCTAGGGGACTGATGACCTCAGCAGTTGAGTCCCATAGAGCTCAGAGCCATTTGAACCATTCAAAAACAGTCTTAATTGCATTTATTATTATTATACCGCCAATCGGTTTCAACCGGACGTAGCCGGCCGCGGTAGCCGAGCGGTATTAGGCGCTTCAGTCTGGAACCAGGCGGCTGCTACGGTCGCAGGTTCGAATCCTGCCTCGGGCATGGATGTGTATGATGTCCTTAGGTTTCAGTAGTTCTAAGTCTAGGGGACTGATGACCTCCGATGTTAAGTCCCATAGTGCCTAGAGCCACTTGAACCAACCGGACGTAGGGCTCATCTTCTGGGCCTTTACACCATTGGTCGACTGCTGGTGGTGTCACTCCCGTCTACATAACGGCAGTTATGGTATAAACGCCCAGAAAATGATCCCTACGTCTGGATGAAACCGGTTGGCGGTATAATAATGATAAACGCGATTAAGACTGTTTTTGAATAATTGATTAATCGCTGCTTAATCTACACAACCATGTTGTCCAAAAATTATATACACGTTTTGGGTAAGCTCTGGCGCCTCAGGAAGAGCCGTCGCCCTAGTGCGCTGGCCGTGACGCCGGTCTGCTGGGAGCGCCGGGCGTGCGTTGCGTTACGTTGCGTGCCCGGGCAGCGCGCCGCCCCCCGCCGAGCAGGAAGCCAGCTTTGCATGCGCGCGCCTCATTACGTGGTCCTGCCTACCGCCTACCGACTGCTGCCGCTGCCGCTGCCGCTGCCGTGTCCGCAGGTATTTAGAAGCACACTCGGAATTCCGCGCCGCCTCCCTAAATCTCCGGACATTAGCGTCACGGTAACGGAAAAAGAAAACGCCAGCCGGAGGACTCTCTGCGCAGACGCGCCTTCGGGAGACGTAGACTTTGGTCAACGTCGTCAGTCGCGCTTGATTACTTGTAGTCTCCATGTGGCCGTGAATTTGCTGTTAATTTCTTTTTCTCCGGCGAGAGAGGTGGTGAAGTGCTTAAGATACAGTACTTAACAGACGCAACGAGTTGAAATTCGAATGTCCGTCCGTCGGCGATGTATACGTCTTTTACGGTTCCTTAAACCACTGAAAGGTGAATCCTGCTACTATTCCTTAAGCAAAGCCACACTGAAATTTCTGATACACCTTCTACACTGACGGCAAAATAACTGCAACACCAAGAAGGAGTTGCGCGTCATAATCGAAAGTTGGTAGTCGTGTTTACACGTCTGAAAAATGATATCTATTCAAATTTCGCGCCAGTCGCATAAGGATGCAAATCGGGTTTGGCTTAAATACACGATGTAACGGTCGTGAGCTTTAGTTACCTTTGGGTTTGGACGTAGTGAGTTGTTGCTGGTTAAGAATGGCTTTGAGGCGACAAATACGCCGTTATCAGTGCTTCACTCAGTTTGAACGAGGTCGTCTAATACGGCTACGAGGAGCTAAATGTCCCTTCTGTGATACTGCGAAAGACTTGGCAGGAACGTAATAACTGTACATGACTGCTGCAGCGGTGTGATAGCGAGAATGTACGATCGCAAGAAGACTTACCTGCGGACCGGGTTGGAACACTTGCACAGAATGCATTTGCACGGAGTGACGCTTGTACGGAGCTTGCGGCTATTGCCGGTCTAACCAGGTTTTCACAGGTACAGGCACGCTAAGAAGTCCAACAGTTCGGCACAGCTGCTCTTGCTCACACCACAGCAGTCAGCAACCATATATCGCCTGGGCATTTCGTAGTAAATTTATTTTTAAGACCATTCTGTTAATGAGAACTAATAATCAAATTCAACATAATGAGAAATGACAATGAAATTCAACATAATGAGAAATGACAATGAAATTCAACATAATGAGAAATGACAATGAAATTCAACATATATTTCAATACTCTGGTGTTGCATAGTGTGGGGGGCAGCTAAGTAAGAAACATGGTGTTACTTACGACAATTGCAATCTTATGATGACAAACGTTTTAGAACGAAATTTAAATTGACAAATTAATACTTCGTTACCATATTACTGAAACGTTAAACACAAAACGTTTACCTGTATTAACGTGCCACAGCAATGCCTGTGCGACGTGGTTACCGTCGTCGCTGGCGGCGCAGCGTTCCTGTTTATCGTTCTTTGAAGGCGATAGACATTGATCTTGCTGGACAGTTTGATAAACATCAACTAATTGGAGGTCCAAACGTATTTCGTGGACTGCGTTTGAACTTTACATGTGATGTACAAGCCGTGTTTGGAGGTAGTACATGGCTCACACTTGCTGTAGTATGGGGCAATCGTTGTGATTATGGTGGCCTTGAAGCTTTCCCAGATGCAAATATTCTTACATGGAAGACATGGAGTATAGCAGAGACAACAGGACTCTTAGCAAAAGTTCCATATGTTACACTTGTTCCCAGTATGCCATTTGTGTTGAGTACTAGAAGGAAGAAGAAATTGAATGCAGATGAATACCTGTTTATCTGGGCTAAAGTTGGTAATGGAAATTGTAAAATAAAGATTAATGGTGACTACGTTTGAATTTTACATGTGATGTACAAGCCGTGTTTGGAGGTAGTTGTTGCTGGAAAATTCACTTCCGGTTGCGCAACCTTGCTGATAAGCACTTCCTGTACAGCGTTAGCATTTGTTCTTAAAATAGAAATTATGTAATCCTGTTTTCTGCAGCAACAAGGGACCTAGTATTACTAGGACCTTGTTGCAGAATAATACCTTTTTAGGTTATTTGTTTCACTAAGGGACCAATGTCTGATACGCCTCTTCGAGTGACGCTGATTTTCTTTTAAGTTAGTCTGCCAGTGAGCTTCTGTGTTAGGATTTCATTCTCGTCATTGCACAAAGAAGCAGCATGTACGTGTAAGTCCAAATATCGACATAATAGTAACTCCAGACTTGTAAAATCTTGGAAATTTACGTTGAGGAAACAGAAGTCTGTGAGAGTAATTTTGCTATGAAACTAATGCGAACGCCGCGCTATAGGCCTGTAAGTTCTAACTGCAGCCGAGTTTGCACACTGTCAACATAACCCGAAAATCAGTGAAACAGCGCAACCCTTTGCAGGCTGAAAAGCGGTACGGTAACTTGATCTAACTGCAATTCACTGAGTATTCCTCCTGAACACAAAAATGTATTTTCGTAGTGAAAATGTTGGGAACTTTGTATTGTATTGTATGTACAGGGTGTTTCAAAAATGACCGGTATATTTGAAACGGCAATAAAAACTAAACGAGCAGCGATAGAAATACACCGTTTGTTGCAATATGCTTGGGACAACAGTACATTTTCAGGCGGACAAACTTTCGAAATTACAGTAGTTACAATTTTCAACAACAGATGGCGCTGCAAGTGATGTGAAAGATATCGACGACAACGCAGTCTGTGGGTGCGCCATTCTGTACGTCGTCTTTCTGCTGTAAGCGTGTGCTGTTCACAACGTGCAAGTGTGCTGTAGACAACATGGTTTATTCCTTAGAACAGAGGATTATTCTGGTGTTGGAATTCCACCGCCTAGAACACAGTGTTGTTGCAACAAGACGAAGTTTTCAACGGAGGTTTAATGTAACCAAAGGACCGAAAAGCGATACAATAAAGGATCTGTTTGCCAATTTCAACGGACTGGGAACGTGACGGATGAACGTGCTGGAAAGGTAAGGCGACCGCGACGGCAACCACAGAGGGCAACGCGCAGCTAGTGCAGCAGGTGATCCAACAGCGGCCTCGGGTTTCCGTTCGCCGTGTTGCAGCTGCGGTCCAAATGACGCCAACGTCCACGTATCGTCTCATGCGCCAGAGTTTACACCTCTATCCATACAAAATTCAAACGCGGCAACCCCTCAGCGCCGCTACCATTGCTGCACGAGAGACATTCGCTAACGATATAGTGCACAGGATTGATGACGGCGATATGCATGTGGGCAGCATTTGGTTTACTGACGAAGCTTATTTTTACCTGGACGGCTTCGTCAATAAACAGAACTGGCGCATATGGGGAACCGAAAAGCCCCATGTTGCAGTCCCATCGTCCCTGCATCCTCAAAAAGTACTGGTCTGGGCCGCCATTTCTTCCAAAGGAATCATTGGCCCATTTTTCAGATCCGAAACGATTACTGCATCACGCTATCTGGACATTCTTCGTGAATTTGTGGCGGTACAAACTGCCTTAGACGACACTGCGAACACCTCGTGGTTTATGCAAGATGGTGCCCGGCCACATCGCACGGCCGACGTCTTTAATTTCCTGAATGAATATTTCGATGATCGTGTGATTGCTTTGGGCTATCCGAAACATACAGGAGGCGGCGTGGATTGGCCTCCCTATTCGGCAGACATGAACCCCTGTGACTTCTTTGTGTGGGGACACTTGAAAGACCAGGTGTACCGCCAGAATCCAGAAACAATTGAACAGCTGAAGCAGTACATCTCATCTGCATGTGAAGCCATTCCGCCAGACACGTTGTCAAAGGTTTCGGGTAATTTCATTCAGAGACTACGCCATATTATTGCTACGCATGGTGGATATGTGGAAAATATCGTACTATAGAGTTTCCCAGACCGCAGCGCCATCTGTTGTTGACAATTGTAACTACTGTAATTTCGAAAGTTTGTCTGCCTGAAAATGTACTGTTGTCCCAAGCATATTGCAACAAACGGTGTATTTCTATCGCTGCTCGTTTAGTTTGTATTGCCGTTTCAAATATACCGGTCATTTTTGAAACACCCTGTATGTTAACCGGGGACCCAGAAACGACGGAGAGGCTCCGTCCTCGCCGCAGCCGCAGTGGTCCACAACCCCACGACGACTACCACAATCCACTTCATCCCTCCGCCGCCCCACACCGAACCCAGGGTTATTGTGCGATTCGGCCCCCGGTGGACATCCCAGGGAACGTCTCACAACAGACGAGTGTAACCCCTATGTTCGCGTGGTAGAATAATGATGGTGTACGCGTACGTGGAGAACTTTGTTGCGCAGTAATCGCCGATATTGTGTAACTGAGGCGCAATAAGGGGAGCCGGCTCGCATTCGCCGAGGCAGATGGAAAACCACCTAAAAACTATCTACAGACTGGCCAGTTCACAGGACTTCGACACAAATCCGCCGGGCGGATTCGTGCCGGGGACCAGGCGCTCCTTCCCGCCCACGGCCAAACGCGCGGGCTTTGGGAACATTATTGAGACGTTTATTTCTCTACTCTCGTGTGATGAATAGTTTCTTTAGTCATATCGCTTAAAAGTTATTTTTTTCCTACGTTGGATTCTCGATGCTCGCCTTCCAAATGCCCATAATCTTTAGCATGAAATCTACTGGAATGTTGATGCACACTGAAATTTTTCTTTGTTTTCAAAGGTCCAAAGCACTTTAAAAGAACACTAAATGTATGAAGACACCATCGCACACAATGAACATGTTGGCTAGGCATTCTGTACTTACACGTTGATATTGATAAGTTTGATCGCTCTGAAGTTCTTAACCCGACCATCATGATACTTTTCATCCCCTTAAAAACAGCAACTGTTCATTTTAAGAGGAGACTCCACTCTAAAACTTCACTTTAAAAAAAAGGCTATTTCACGTATTTGGAGTGTTTACAGGTAGATCCCAAAACGATTTGGCCGTATTCGAATACAGACTGCGTAAGCGACTGTGACACACTGAAAGATGCCAAGGATGATTTTTGATTTATATCACCCTCAAACAAACCCATCTTTGCTCCGAACTTGGCATAAACGCATACTGGGAAAAACAAGTTGCAAGATTCCCAGGAAAACTGAAGCGAAACAATTGGCAATCAATCCTTGGAAATCAATTACTTTACCTGTTGATTGTGTCAATATAAATTCAAGGAATACACTGAAGCCCTGTTCAGTATCATCAACAAGCTTCAAGGAAATAAGCATTGGCTTTCAATCAGACATCCTTACCACTGCGCCTCCTCAAGAAGGCTGTGAGTAGATTTTTATTCAGAAAATTCAAGAAAAAGCTTATCCTGTTCCCTAAATTATAAGAAGCAGCCTCATCTAAGCGGGAGGGGAAAACGTTATGGTGCTGGTGAATTTTAATGGTTGTACTTCTTGTAGTAACACCCATTCCTTGATAGAATGTTAAAATCCATTTTACCATAAGTTTGTTTTTCTAAGTTCATTACCAACTTTTTTACCATAAGTACTAATCATTCTGAATGAAATTTTTGCAGGAAGTGGTCTTGATGTATTTGAATACTCCTATCCATAATATTATCGAAAATGTAATTTATCACCGAATTTATGTACCAATAATTAAAGACAATTTAGGACTGAAATATGAAACAAACGCTAAAAAGGAAGTTGTTAATATTTCTCATGAAATGAGCGTACTGAACCGTTGAACTATGTTTCGTGAATGTACCTGCAAAATCTGGCATGTGTAAATTGAAGTGCGAGTACCAGAAGTTGGCTTTCAAAAATACCATTGAAATCATATTAAAAACTCAAAACTCGAAAACCAGTGAAGTTAGCGACTTCAAAACGTGGGTATTACTACAGCCTTACATAATAGTCTCGATTTTAATATTTAGTTCCTTTCGGCAAAGTAGAAGAAAAGTTTCTGGTTGTAGTCTTCCCTTTCAGGTATGTTCGTATCTAAGGCTACGTCGAACCTAATTATGATCATTCCTCTGAAAGCAACACATTGCTTACACTTCTTTTGCGCTACCAGTTGGCCGTGCTGGGCTACGTAACGACGTGTGACCGTCCGTCCCACATTACCTCGAGCACCCACAACCCAAGTGGCGATGAGCACGAGCGCTTTTTTGCTTGACTAGGCGCATCCTCAACAGGCCTGCTGAAGTCTGCGAGATGTGTTGCAACATTTTACTAGGTCACCTCAAAAATCTGTGAAGTAGGGTGCGCGTGAAAACGGGGTAAGCCCATCAAGCGTACGACAAATTCTGAGGGCTGCAAAGTGGAAGGCGTACTTCCAAGCTCGCTGCACGCTATGAACTAGGACGAACTGGGGTACTGCGACTGGTTTGAAGGCATGCTTCACGAGGATGAACGGTTTCCAGGGATGGTTAACTGGTGTAATGAGGGGCAATTCAAACTGAACAGTACTGTAAACCGCCACAGCTATCTGTGCTGTGCTTGATGTGTTTGGTCCACCAGATCTTCCGTGATGCACATACTGAACGATACCGCCGGCTTCAAATTTACTCCAATCACAAGAAATTATTGTTAAGTGCTGGTGGCTGAGTTCCGTACACATCACGCCACTGCCGTTATACTTCCATCACGTTTTAGTGCTCGTAGTGCCACTTCAATACGGCGTTGCGCTGCTCAGACGACAGTCCTACTTCAGTCATTGCTGCACTGTCATCTGCTGGAAAACGCGCGCCAAGATCCGTTGAGAAAACAATGTGATACATCTCAGTGTTTACTTATTTTTGTCTTTTCAAACACTGACCTACATAATTTTTCCTGTTCACTGATTGTTTCAATTTCTACCCCGTTATTTACTGTCTGGTCCATGTCCCTATGCACTATTACCAAATTATTGTCCTGAACATTTGTCAGTTCGTTACTAGGTGGTGCTAACAGGCTACGCTCGTCGTCACTGTCATTTCTCAATTCGCTTCGCTGCCTAGTTTTACACTTTTCACTCGCCATGATTATCACAATATTTTGCACAATAACACAAAAAAACCACTTTGAAAAGTGAAAATAGGAAGAAACACTAAAATAACACTGAAAATAATCAATATCTAATTAGTTGCAAAAGCGACTGCGAGATACTTAGTGCAAATCCACATGCATGCCACAACTGCTTTGCTCGTGACAATACAGTGCAAAAAAAAAAAAAAAAGAAAAAAAGAAACTACAACTGTAAAGGAAATTCCATATATACAATTACGCGCTAGCAGTAAACAATAACTAATTTCTAATCATGCGCTAATCATTCAAACTACAAGAAAATCAGAAGATTCCAGTGAACTATCCTCGTCTAAGAGTCGACAGGTGAAACTTCTTAGTGTTTACCTATTTTTATCATTTCAAACACTGACCTACAGAATTTTCCCTGACAAAGACAACTCACACTTAACCATTCATTTATTACCCACAATATACAAGCCCAAAGCAATCTGACTGCTATACAATGACAATATGGCTTCAAATAATTAACACAAAAGAATGGCACGGAATTGGAAGAAATCCTAACAATAACCCATACTTTTCATAAGTCCCTTACCTCATAGAAAATCTTCATAAAACGAACTACAGCAATTACAGCCAGCAGCAACTAAAGCTACCTAAATAAAAGGATTGTAGCTACTATAGGTTCTAACTACTAGGAGGCATATGGTTAGCAACAGAAAGATTTTGTTGAAGAGCAAACAATGTATTTAGCAGATTTTATCTTATTCATGTGACATCCAGTTCCAAAAATTATATAGTCGTCGATAATTCCACTACCCAAACATTACCAACTATACCCATCCTCATTTTACGGTATGTAATTTTATTCCAAAGATATTAACTATCAAAGATGTCTACATTTTTGTGGACGCCTCTGTATGGGATGTGTCTACGTTTTCCGTTTATGACGACTTCCTATCTGTCGCGAACACTTTCAATGAGCCGGCCGCGGTGGTCTAGCGGTTCTAGGCGCTCAGTCCGGAACCGCGGGACTGCTACGGTCGCAGGTTCGAATCCTGCCTCGGGCATTGATGTGTGTGATGTCCTTAGGTTAGTTAGGTTTAACTAGTTCTAAGTTCTAGGGGACTAATGACCTCAGAAGTTGAGTCCCATAGTGCTCAGAGCCATTTGCACCACTTTCAATGAGATGTCTGAACGTCTGCGGACGAATGGCATCCCAAACTTCGTCAAGAGCCGAAACCACAGAAGGTAGTAATTTTTTTTATTATTTTTTCTTTACATTACAACCTATTATCTAGAAATCTAACATATACCGTACAGTCACTTTTTATGGATAGGAATAAATATGTGTATTAATTATTTGCTTCTGGTATTCATAAATATTTTAAAAATGCTAACTCTACAAAAAAATGTTGCTACTGCCATTATTCCCTACCAACAATTATAATAAACGTCAATCAGTTACCACCCATTAATACTGATTTAGTGCTACAGATTCCGTTCTGTTTATAAAAAAATCTTGAACTTGGCTGCGAAACAGCAACTGTGTAAATCTGAAGAGGTTGAAAAAATCAAATATCAACCAACCAGTTGCAGTTGCAACCTCTTCTGTTCTGTTTATGTTCACTTTTAGGATGCATCTAAACTGTTCACACCGGTTTCAGTTGCTGAATCCGCCTTCATAAGGCCCCTGCCAAGAGCCATTGTCTGCTGGATTCCTGGCGTTTGGGGCAGCGTTTCCACTTCACAAGCGATTTCACATTTCACTTTAACGTCTTAGAATTCACATTTCCGTGATCACTTGCATCATGGCAATGTAGGACCCTGAAAAACTATTTCATTCACTGGTTTCCGACCTCAGTCGTCTTCTCTCCATCTGTAGACTATCTCTTCTAGCCGCGATGGCAGCGTACTGCCGTACGGTTGAGTGCCTTGGAAATCTTCCTAGGCCTTCCTGGATACCGCGGCTGCAGTATCGTCCAAGATACGCCAGGTTAACTCGTTCCTCAGTGCTCCTCTGGGACGCTGTGTCCTTGCTTCCTGACGACAACTACCTGCTGCATTTTCATAGAGCGCACAGTCCAACAATGTGTACTCTAGAGTGCCCACAATGCCACAGGTGCCACTGTCATTTTGATTTTGTACAGGTACGCAGTATACGGGCCGTGACCAGTCGTGTAATGTATCATTCTTCTCGGTGGCTGAAGAAATCTCATTTCTAGTCTCTCCTTGATTTTGGGAAGAAATTCCTTCCGGTGCCTGAAAAGTCCATTCATTTTGCCACAGCTGCAATATGCGATCTTGTATTAACTTTTTTGTACTGACTTCAGTTCCATTTGATTGCCTTTGAAGGGGATCCGTCGGTGAAAGATCTGGCACACTTATGACAGTTGAATAAATGTTAAATAAATAACTCGGTCATATTTATCTGTTGCACAACGTACACCACTAGGACGTAAATTGGAAGTTTGCGAGGGAATACGTAAGCATGTGCTCTGGTAAAAATATCATGCTTATTCAAGAACAGCTGAACAAACTAATAAGGTAAACAACTTATAAATGGGTGATCTTAATGCTCTTCCTAACACACTCGGCTGAATTACAAAATCACATTTACAACTGCGTCTTAGAGACCTCAGCACGATTTATCATTAGTTATTAATTATGGAAGGGGCAGAGGAATCTTTCAATGGTGATATTCACGCAGATATGCACATATAATAACAATTCAGGACAAATAGAAGAATGAAGAAAAACTCCACCAGTGCGCACGTGGTTGGCAAACGGTCGTTCCCTTGTCTTGAGTGCACGAAGCAGGTGAACAAGAACTCACGGATAAGATTGTTAACAGTCCACCATAGAACAAGTTCTGAAACTAATTTGGAAGTTTTACCCAAAGAATCAGTAACTGTGACATGTAGCGACTCTCATAATCCCCAAACACGTGGTCGTCACAAGAAAAAAAATTCTGTATAAAATGAGATGTAAAATTCAGAATTACTAAGCATGTTGGACAGGATATATTACTGTGAGACACCATCTGCCAACTTAAGGCTCTCAGGTTCGTACTAACACGTGCTAAGACGACAAAGACACGTGGAAACTAGATTATGAACTGAAATACAAATTAGCGAAGTTTCAGAAATATGTTCAATTATACTATACTCGTGAGGTCAGCAACGAACTAAATCAGACTCAACTGAGAAGAAACATCACGAGTCCACATGTCTGAACAGAGGTAGAGCACAACAATGGCTTGCATGCATGGCTGAATGCCTCTGCTCACAATGGTACGAAATTAGCAAGAAAAATTCCATATTCCGCTCCATGAGCGATGAGAGCAAGACGTTAATATTGACTTGAGCTGAAATCTACAAAAATAAGATAATGAATCAGCTATGAATAGGCACACTTACGCTTAGTCGGTGTCGCCCGTCTCATGTCTCCCGGAACACTGCCGAGCTAACTCTTTTGGAACCCACGCATTCCGTTCTTCCGGAAATGCCCAGAGGGCTCCCTATTTTCCGGTGCCAACCTATACAAGAGCTTCGTCCACGGCGGACAGAAACCTGTTTGCTATCTGGTACGTGCTTTATAGAGTTGGCTACTCTGCCACCGTAGCAGACTTCTTTTACTCCCACTGATCTAGATACTGAAATTTACCTGGTTCATTCTCAATCATACTTCTCATTCATCAGGTGAGAGGAGGAAAGGCTGTAAACACTGACGTACTGCACATACACTACTGGCCATTAAAATTGCTACACCACGAAGATGATGTGCTACAGACGCGAAATTTAACCTACAGGAGGAAGATGCTGTGATATGCAAATGATTAGCTTTTCAGAGCATTCACACAAGGTTGGCGCCGGTGAAGACACCTACAAAGTGCTGACATGAGGAAAGTTTCCAACCGATTTCTCATACACAAACAGCAGTTGACCGGCGTTGCCTGGTGAAACGATGTTGTGATGCCTCCTGTAAGGAGGAGAAATGCGTACGGTATCATCACGCCGGCCGAAGTGGCCGTGCGGTTAAAGGCGCTGCAGTCTGGAACCGCAAGACTGCTACGGTCGCAGGTTCGAATCCTGCCTCGGGCATGGATGTTTGTGATGTCCTTAGGTTAGTTATAATTAACTAGTTCTAAGTTCTAGGGGACTAATGACCTCAGCAGTTGAGTCCCATAGTGCTCAGAGCCATTTGAACCATTTTTTTGGTATCATCACGTTTCCGACTTTGGTAAAGGTCGGATTGTAGCCTATCGCGATTACGGTTTATCGTATCGTGACATTGCTGCTCGCGTTGGTCGAGATCCAATGACTGTTAGCAGAATATGGAATCGGTGAATCCCAACGGCCTCGTATCACTAGCAGTCGAGATGACAGGCATCTTATCCGTATGGCTGTAACGGATCGTGCAGCCACGTCTCGATCCCTGAGTCAACAGATGGGGACGTTTGCAAGACAACAATCATCTCCATGAACACTTCGACGACGTTTGCAGCAGCATGAACTATCAGCTCGGAGACCATGGCTGCGGTTACCCTTGACGCTGTATCACAGACAGGAGCGCCTGCGATGGTGTTCTCAACGACGAACCTGGGTGCACGAATGGCAAAACGTCAGTTTTTCGGATGAATCCAGGTTCTGTTCACAGCATCATGATGGTCGCATCCGTGTTTGGCGACATCGCGGTGAACGCACATTGGAAGCGTGTATTCGTCATCACCATACTGGCGTATCACCCGGCGTGATTGTATGGGGTGCCAATTGTTACACGTCTCGGTCACCTCTTGTTCGCACTGACGGCACTTTGAACAGAGGACGTTACATTTCAGATGTGTTGCGACCCGTGGCTCTACCCTTCATTCGATCCCTGCGAAACCCTACATTTCAGCAGGATAATGCACGACCGCATGTTGCATGTCCTGTACGGGCCTTTCTGGATACAGAAAATGTTCAACTGTTGCCCTGACCAGCACATGCTCCAGACCTCTCACCAACTGAAAACATTTGGTCAATGGTGGCCGAGCAACTGGCTCGTCACAATACACCAGTCACTACTCTTGATGAACTGTGGTATAGTGTTGAAGCTGCATGGGCAGCTGTACCTGAACACGCCATCCAAGCTCTGTTTGACTCAATGCCCAGGCGAATCAAGGCCGTTATTACGGCCAGAGGTGGTTGTTCTGGGTACTGATTTCTCAGGATGTATGCACCCAAATTGCGTGAAAATGTAATCCCATGTGAGTTCTAGTATAATATATTTGTCCAATGAATAACCGTTTATCATCTGTATTTCTTCTTGGTGTAGCAATTTTAATGGCCAGTAGTGTAGATGTATTGAACATGCTTGTGGGGCTCCAATATTTACCAAAAATCTTAGTAAATGTGAGGTGAAATAAAGGTAACATACCTTGTGGCCACTATACACATACTCAGCTGCTCAGTCTCTTTTTTTAAGTAGTTCACAGTTTGCGCCCAGAATGTAGGTGCCAGAGGTGGGTACATTAAGTTAAATGTTAAATAAAATGTTGAAGAGGCTTATGTACAGACCCTTCACCTTTCTATAACCAATAAAGAGCTCCAGTGGTCATAATTTCCATACCCAGTGGGCACATTACTAGTGTTACTAGCAATGCATCATTTGGGACAGTACAGAAGGTGCCCATTCATCTTAGTAGCAATAGAAGGTAGTGATAGTGGACTCCGGTATCCGAAGCGAATACAACGTTAGATTGAGTTCATGAGCAATAACATAACCAGCACAATACGTTACACTTTATATAATTCATTGACAAGTAAATTTAAATTTTTTAAATATACATGAGAGGTGTTAAATGTTTATCAAATGGGCAGTGACGCCAGGCTGCCCTGGGCAAAAGGTGACTTAACTTAAAATGCCAGAATCAGCAGACGAGCCGTCCAAAACAACACCTGCCATTTCAGAAATATTTATGTCCACAAATCATTTCTTTGCAGACGCTGCTTTATCAAGGGTGCTATGTGATGCTGTTACAAACACTATGTGACTTAGGAAGTCGGTATTAGCATGGAAGGTTAAGGCCCCTATAATGTCACTCCTTAAACGCAACAACTAGCAAGTCAGTAAATTAACAATTTATTCAAGACCACATTTATAAAACAGCTAACATACAATCAACACATGGCCGTCTTAGAGACAATATCCAAAATGACAGACAGCTTCCTTCTCAAGCAAGCAGCAAATTACAATTACTTAATGAACAATAAATTACAATCTGAATTAATTTAAAAAAGTGGCTTAGATAAAAAAATTTTTGAGCAATAACACAACCAGCACAATATTTACACTTAATATAACCCATTGGCAAGCAAATTTAATTTTTTTTTAAAATTTACATGAGAGATGTTAAATGTTTATCAAATGGGCAAAAGGTGACTTAACATAAAATGCCAGAAGCAGCAGACCAGCCGTCCAAAACAACACCTAAACGCCGGGGCCCAACCGGGAGTCAGAGCTTCTGTGCACCGATGCGGAACATGGCACCGCTCCCACACACCCAAACTCGCAGAAAACTGGAACACAAACAGACCGTAGAAAACACGGTAAACACCAAGCAAATATCAATTAATATAAGTTAAGAGATCAATAAACAACAATATAAGTTAAAAAACCAATAAGTGTTTTCAACAGAAACGACTTAAATTTTGCAGCAGGATCAGTGCTGTAAAACATTTAAACTAAGACTTGTACACAAATCCAATGCTGTAAAATAGTATCAGACTTCTACAGTCTCATAGTTTGCCAAACAATATTTGCACATATGATTAAGGCCGACAATGTGCACAAAGATAAGATGGAAATAATTTCAAGATAATATCACGTTATTCAAAAGCATAACTTCACAACAAAACTAGGTTTTGTGCACTTTAATTTCGTTGCATAGGTCTGCAATGTAACTGCCAATTGTGTAAGCTTGGTATGCATAAAGTTACAACTAGACAATGAGCAAATATCTTCAATACCTTACAGTTACTACATCTTTTGAGGACGCTGATTTCCTTAAAGGAAGTACATACTGCTGGTTTCCATGCGATCACAAACCTTACCGGCTGCTCTTACTTCAACAACACATACATTAGGGCAACCAGTCAACAAGTGACAGTCGCTACAACGCAAATGGTTCCACTTACAGCTTCGATGGAGAGCGTTGTTCGAGATGGTCTCCGAGAAAACAGGCACCAAAGCAATGCGACGAGCAGCGCCCGGAGCTGACATCAGGCAGGTGCACCACAAACTCGCAACCGTCCTGCAAGGTAGACCGGCCGCGCCGCTGGTGGGCGAGCCCGAGTGTTTTGCTCCTTCGTCCCCTCAAGCACATCCTAGCGCCTCGTAGCGATTCCCACGACCAACTCGCCCACCACAAATACCCGCGGCCAGATCACCACAGGGGCAAAGATCGCAGTACAGCCGGGTAATAGATAGTTGTGCCAAAGAGCTGGTGTGCCAGAAAAGGCGCACCACGGCTCGCACTAGTTTCCGAAACGTTCCTTCACTGTACGTAGAACACAATGCTGTAAAGTATATTCGTATCACTCCGCATTTATGACTTTCTTAAGCGCAATGAAGGGATCACACTCTAACCACGAAAGGCACCCGCATACCCTAATGCCATCTCCTCCATGCTTCACTGTTGGCACTGCACGTGACGGCAGGTAACGTTCTAGAGAAATTCACCAAACCCAAACTCTTCCGTCAAATTGTCATAGGGTATAGCGCGATTCATCACTCCAGGTAATCGTTTCCAGTCATGCACTGTCCAGTGGCGTCACCACCTCAAGCGTAGATTACCACTGACTACAGAAATTTGTGGCTTATGAGGAGCTGCTCCTCGACTGCACGCTATTCTTTCTAACTCCCTACACACAGTCGTCTTGGTAGCGGGACTGCTGGTAGAAACATGGAACTCTGTAGAGATTCCTCTCACTGAGTGCAGGCGTTTTTTTTTTTTTTTTTTTTTTTTTTTTTACAGCCACCCGCCGAACTGCTCCACTGTCCCCATCTGTCAGTACATGTGGTCTGCTTGGTCTTGGCTTAGCTCTGACTGTTCCTTCACTTTCCCATTTCACAATTACATCACCGACAGTCGAATCGGGCAAATTCAGAATCGTTGAAAAGTCCCTGATCACTTGTTAGTCAAGTTGAATCCAATGACTAGACCAAGTTTTAATTCACTGAGCTCTCCTCACCGACCTATTCTGACAACACACCTCTCCCCGCCTCCTTTCATGCTGTCAGGTGAGCCTCTCGTGAAACTAGTGGTGAACTCCGCATTACATAGGGGTCTCCACATACTCTTGTTCAGACAGCGTATGTAGGAATTACTAAGAGAGCAGGGGGGAAAATGCAAAGAGAATAGACTGTAATGGAGGATTTAATTATGACAAAGTAACTATCAGGAGTTTCGTCGTTTACGATTCGTAGTAAGACGTCACATTCGTAGTAAGACGTCAGTTCTCAGGAAATGCATTCCATTTATGTGGTCGAAGACTAATGCCCCCTTAAATGAAAATCCCTCGAAGACGTAACTTTATTAATAACCTCGAAAACTCTTATCTTCCGTTCCTTTCTTTTACAAAGATATACAGGGTTATCACAAATGATTGAAGCGATTTCACAGCTCTGCAATAGCTTTATTATTTGAGATATTTTCAAAATGCTTTGCACACACATACAAAAACTCAAAAAGTTTTTTTAGGCATTCACAAATGGTCGGTATGTGCCCCTTTTAGTGATTCGGCAGATATCAAGCCGATAATCAAGTTCCTCCCACACTCGGCGCAGCATGTCCCCATCAATGAGTTCGAAAGCATTGTTGATGCGAGCTAGCAGTTCTGGCACGTTTCTTAGTAGAGGAGGTTTAAACACTGAATCTTTCACATAACCCCACAGAAAGAAATCGCATGGGGTTAAGTCGGGAGAGCGTGGAGGCCATGACATGAATTGCTGATCATTACCTCCACCACGACCGATCCATCGGTTTTCCAATCTCCTGTTTAAGAAATGCCGAACATCATGATGGCAGTGCGGTGGAGCACCATCCTGTTGAAAGATGAAGACGGCGCTGTCGGTCTCCAGTTGTGGCATGAGCCAATTTTCAAGCATGTCCAGATACACGTGTACTGTAACGTTTTTTTCGCAGAAGAAAAAGGAGCCGTAAACTTTAAACCGTGAGACTGCACAAAACACGTTAACTTTTGATGAACTGTGAATTTGCTGCACGAATGCGTGAGGATTCTCTACCGCCCAGATTCGCACATTGTGTCTGTTCACTTCACCATTAAGAAAAAATGTTGCTTCATCACTGAAACCAAGTTTCGCACTGAACACATCCTCTTCCATGAGCTGTTGCAACCGCGCCGAAAATTCAAAGTGTTTGACTTTGTCATCGGGTGTCAGGGCTTGTAACAATTGCAAACGGTAAGGCTTCTGCTTTAGCCTTTTCCGTAAGATTTTCCAAACCGTCGGCTGTGGTACGTTTAGCTCCCTGCTTGCTTTATTCGTCGACTTCCGCGGGCTACGCGTGAAACTTGCCCGCAGGCCGTTCAACCGTTTCTTCGCTCACTGCAGGCCGACCCGTTGATTTCCCCTTACAGAGGCATCCAGGAGCTTTAAACTGCGCATACCATCGCCGAATGGAGTTAGCAGTTGGTGGATCTTTGTTGAACTTCGTCCTGAAGTGCCGTTGCACTGTTATGACTGACTGATGTGAGTGCATTTCAAGCACGACATACGCTTTCTAGGGCTCCTGTCGCCATTTTGTCTCACTGCGCTCTCGAGCGCTCTGTCGGCAGAAACCTGAAGTGCGGCTTCAGCCGAACAAAACTTTATGAGTTTTTCTACGTATCTGTAGTGTGTCGTGACCATATGTCAATGAATGGAGCTACAGTGAATTTATGAAATCGCTTCAATCATTTGTAATAGCCCCGTATTTGATAGTCCCTGATGATCGAGCCAAATATCTGCAAACACAATGCATCAACTTTTCTACTGACCACCCCCGACAGCTACCACATTTCACATAAAAAGAGGATAATGATATCATTTTTTTAATTACTCAGGAATTTATGTCACAAACTAATCGTAAAGTTTCCTAGAAATGCTGTCGTTGCTTACTTTTCAATGCTCAGTCCCCTTCGCAATCAGTTTTGGAATCTTGCAAAATTTAAAATATTTAACAGTTTCAATTTCTTCGTTACTAATCATAACGCCTTTCTAGTGCGCTAACAATGACTTTTTTAACCCACATTTCGCTTAGCCTTCTCACTTTTCGAGCTTCAGATGTGCGCTCTCTTAATTAATTTTTGCTAGTAATGTTGTTTCGTTTTGATGTAGGAAGGAAACTGGAGTGTTCTCACATTGATGCAGTGAACGTCGTATTTCAAATTGCCGGCACAAAGTGAGAAGCGTATTATTATACAACATATTTTCATTTCTATGGGCGAGAAGTAATTAGCAGAGCACAACTCACAAAAGAAAGTCCTAGATCAGAACGCGCCCAAGTAAATACCCTTTGCCTGTCTTTCGTCAGACCGAATCTCGCTCACCTGAGTACCACATCGCGTGTCGGGTCTCCTCAGCTTCTTGAGGAGACCCGACTCTAGGATACCTGGTACGCAGAATGGCAACATATTTCGTTCCAATGACGGGCAGTAAGCTATTAAGCAGCTGGTCATAAAGTTTTGGCTCATCAGTGTAACTTTTAAAGTGATTCTGTCTGTTTTACTTACTCGGGAGTTGGCCGTCTGGTTTTAAACCTTCTTTGCTTTTTGCGATAAGTTGATCAGGAAACTGTTGAGATTGAACTTAACGTATACATGGATGGACATGAGAAATGAAACGTTGCAATAAATTTTTCATCTGTGATTATTACTGTAAATATGAAATATTGGTTGCAGATTAATAAAAATGAATTTCTTTGAATATTCCAAAATAATGATTCAAGTTGTACTTTTATTCAAGTACTAAAGCTCTTTGTGCGAGAATGAAAATATTATTGTCCATCGAACTTAGCTAACATTTTCACGTTGCAGTGGATTTTTGTTTAACTGGATGCACCCTGACTAGCTTTAAAGCAAAAGACTATCTTTACTATATGAAAATGTTTTTTTATATATATATTGCTAAGCTCTCATGAAAAGTATCCACCTTTAAATGCATTTTATGATATGTTCAGAATTTATCGCTTTTTTGAATGAAAATTTACAAACCCACCTGTGAATGCACAAGATAAAATCTACTATCTCTTTTTATTCTGCGTGTGGAATGCTGTGAAAAGAAATACTTTATTATTTTCCTTCACCTGTACCTGTACCCTTTTTAGGATGTGGTCGTTATTGCGATCGTATATTTAAATCTGCCGCTGCTGCAGACTGCTCGCTCGCGGCGCAGCTCCGCACCGCCAGCGATATCCAATAAAATGCTGAAATTTCTTAAATGTCTGGTGCGAACTTTGCAGTAATTGTGACAAACATATTTTACTAGATAAATATATAGGCGAAAGATTTTCTTTCCACTAAGCTGTATCGCACGGTTTTCTCCTTACCGCTTGTGTTGTTGGCAGAAAGTCGACCATTCCGAGGGATATGCTTGTTATTGCAGCAAACGGCAACCGCACGGAAGAGGAGCCTTATTACTCTGTAATGTGACTGGGCATTAGAATATAAGATCGCCACTGGGATGTTCTCAGAATAAGAATATACTCATCGTCAATGTAAACGAACAACGAGTGTTAAAGCCTCAGTTAAACTATTTCATTTACTTATCGCAACACTGTCATCATCAACAAGAAAACTTTCATGAAACTACGGGTCACTCTATGGAATTAAAGCATTCATAGGAAAATTTCAAATGTGACTACATAACTTTTCCATCGAATCCTTGGACTGTGTCGAACACACATCTTTACCCTCCGGATCACATGTGACGACGTCCACAAGTCGAAAAGTCTTTTCCTCTGGGTGGCAGGAAGGTGCTTGAAGTTGGTAAACCTGTGGGCACTCTCCCTCCAATCCATGAGTTCCTCGTTTTAGTCATTTAGCGCACAACACGCTAATATAAGCAATGTAATCCTCAGTCACGCGTTTCGGGAGTCCAAGTCCCATCATGTCTGCGTTAACCCTTCAAACCCAGACACTTAAAGGCACGAGAAAGTCATATAATAAAAACAGATATTTTATAAATTTTTCCTGCTTTTCTAATTGCCCATCTACAAAAGGCTCAACGCAGACAGTTATAAGATAGGAACGTGGCTGAGGATTACTGTCGCGTATACTAAATACGCTGATGAGCCAAAACATTATGACCAGTGCCCACCACGAAGTTGGAAGTCAGCTGGTGGCGTTGTGGGCACGTGACGGGATAACTGAAATATGTAAGAGGACAGACATGGACGGGGGATTACCCTAGCGAAGTTATGCGCTGAAAATCGGGAAATCCGTTGAGATAAGCAACTTAGATAAAGAGCAGATTATTTTTACGCAGAGCCTGTGAACGAATATAATGAAAATGGCGAAGAAATTGGTTCAAATGGCTCTGAGCACTATGGGACTTAACTGCTGAGGTCATCAGTCCCCTAGAACTTAGAACTACTTAAACCTAACTAACCTAAGGACATCACACACATCCATGCCCGAGGCCGGATTCGAACCTGCGACCGTAGCGGTCGCGTGGTTCCATACTGTAGCGCCTAGAACCGCTCGGCCACACTGGCCGGCGGCGAAGACATAGGACTGTGAGACTACCACTACGCGTTTAATGATTGGACATCCACGATTATTTATAGGACGTGTGTCTTGGAGGCTTGTAGATGATGAACTGTGGCGTCTCTGCCAAAAAAGCACATTGCTGGTGCACGCATAAGTGTTTCGGGCCGCATCGTTCATCGTACACTGTTGAACATGGAGCTACACCGCAGTCCACCTCTTCGTGTTCACAGATTGGCCCAACGACATCGGCAATTATGATTGCACTGAGCACGGGACCATCGGGATTTGACCGTCTATCAATAGAAACGTGTCGGCTCTTCGAGTCAATCACATTTTTGCTACACTAGGTCGACGGTCGTCTCCACAAACGCCGTCATCGAAATGAAAAGTGGCTCGAAAATGCTGCGCGCCACAGACGCAGGCTGGTGGGAGAAGTATTATACAGGGTGATTCAAAAAGAATACCACAACTTTAGGAATTTAAAACTCTGCAACGACAAAAGGCAGAGCTAAGCACTATCTGTCGGCGAATTAAGGGAGCTATAAAGTTTCATTTAGTTGTACATTTGTTCGCTTGAGGCGCTGTTGACTAGGCGTCAGCGTCAGTTGATGATAAGATGGCGACCGCTCAACAGAAAGCTTTTTGTGTTATTGAGTACGGCAGAAGTGAATCGACGACAGTTGTTCAGCGTGCATTTCGAACGAAGTATGGTGTTAAACCTCCTGATAGGTGGTGTATCAAACGTTGGTATAAACAGTTTACTGAGAATGGGTGTTTGTGCAAAGGGAAAAGTTCTGGACGACCGAGAACGAGTGATGAAAATGTAGCACGCATCCAGCAAGCATTTGTTCGCAGCCCAGCAAAATCGACTCGCAGAGCTAGCAGAGAGCTGCAAATTCCACAATCAACTGTATGGAGAGTCCTACGAAAAAGGTTAGTTATGAAACCTTATCGTCTGAAATTGGTTCAAGCACTGTCTGCAGCTGATAAGATTAAAAGAATCGATTTCTGTGATTTTATCCTTGCTCAAATGGAAACAGATGAATCTTTCGTTTCAAAGATTGTGTTTAGTGATGAAGCAACTTTCCACACTAACGGGAAAGTCAACCGTCACAATGTCTGTATATGGGGCACTGAGAATCCGCGGGAAACAACTCAGTATGAACGTGACTCGCCTAAGGTGAACGTTTTCTGTGCCATTTCAGCCAATAAAGTTTTTGGTCCCTTTTTCTTCGAAGGTGCTACTGTAACTGGACTACAGTATCTGGAGATGTTAGAGAATTGGCTGTTCCCTCAGCTCGAACAAGAAGCACAACAATTCATATTTCAGCAGGATGGAGCGCCACCACATTGGCACTTATCTGTCCGTAACTACCTGAACGTCAACTACCTGAGGCGATGGATCGGCCGCCAGGCAGCCCGTGACAGAGCACTTCATCACTGGCCTCCAAGAAGCCCTGATCTTACCCCCTGCGATTTTTTCTTATGGGGGTATGTTAAGGATATGGTGTTTCGGCCACCTCTCCCAGCCACCATTGATCATTTGAAACGAGAAATAACAGCAGCTATCCAAACTGTTACGCCTGATATGCTACAGAGAGTGTGGAACGAGTTGGAGTATCGGGTTGATATTGCTCGAGTGTCTGGAGGGGGCCATATTGAACATCTCTGAACTTGTTTTTGAGTGAAAAAAAACCTTTTTAAATACTCTTTGTAATGATGTATAACAGAAGGTTATATTATGTTTCTTTCATTAAATACACATTTTTAAAGTTGTGGTATTCTTTTTGAATCACCCTGTATTATGCTATGAGAAACATTCACCTGCGCTTGCATGGGATCTTTGACAGTAAACGAAGACACGCTGACAGCTCCTGCATTCCTTTATGCTTGGTGTCTTCCCCGACGGAGATGTCATCTTTCAGCAGTATAACCGTCCGTGTCTAGGAGCCAGAACCGTGTTAGGTTAGACAGTCTAATGGAAATAATCAAAAAGGGCTGCAGACTCAAAGGGTACAGGGCAAAGAAACGACGAGAATGGACCAAGCAACAGTCGGTATTGTAGTTGTAAATTGTCGTAGCTGTGTTGGAAAAGTACCAGAGCTTCAAGCGCTGATAGAAAGCATTGAAGCTGAAATCGTTATAGGAACAGAAAGCTGGCTAAAGCCGAAGATAAATTCTGCCGAAATTTTTACGGAGGCGCAAACCGTGTTCAGAAAGGATAGATTAAATAAAGTAGGTGATGGTGTGTTTGTGTCTGTTGGTAGTATTTATCTTGTAGCGAAGTTGAAACAGGTAGTTCCTATTAGTTACTATGGGTAGAGGTTATACTCAACAGCCTTACCGAAATAATAGTTGCTTCCTTCTACCGACCCTCCGACTCAGATGATATAATAGCTGAACTCTTCAACGAAAACTTGAATCTCATTACAAATACGTACCCCACTCATAATCTTATACCTGGTGGACACATCAATCTACCCTCGATTTGTTGAAGAAAATACATGTTCAAAGCGGGGGTAGACAGATAACATCTTCCGAAATTGTACTAAATGCTTTCTCTGAGAATTACTTTGAAAAAATTAGTTCATGAGCCCACACGAATTGTAAATGGTTGCGAAAACACACTTGACCGCTTAGCCACAAGTAATCCTGAACTAATAGAGAGTGTCATGACGGATACAGGGATTAGTGAACACAAGGTCATTGTGGCGAGGCTCAAAACCATATTGACCAAAACCACTAAAAATAAACGCAAAATCTATCTATTTAAAACAGCAGATAAAAATTCGCTTGATGCCTTCATAAGAGAGAGTCTCCATTCCTTCCAAGCTAATTATGTAAGTGTAGACCAGATATGGCTCAAATTCAAAGGTACAGTATCAACAGCAATAGATAGATTCATTCCGCATAAGGTAATAAGAGACGGGACTGATCCACCATGGTACACAAAACATGTCAGAACACTGTTGCAGAAGCAACGAAAAAAGCAAACCAAATTCAGAAGAACGCAAAATCCACAAGACTGGCTTTCACGGAAGCTCGAAATTTAGTGCGGACGTCAATGCGAGATGCTTTTAATAGTTTGCACAATGAAATATTGTCTCAAAATATGGTAGAAAACCCGAAGAGATTCTGGTCGTATGTAAAGTACACCAGTGGCAAAAAACAATCTACGGCGTCACTGCGCTATAACGATGGAAATGTTACCGATGACAGTGCTACTAAAGCGAAGCTACTAAATACAGTTTTCCGTAATTCCTTCACGAAAGAAGACGAAGTAAATATTCCAGAATTCGAAACCAGAACAACTGTTAGCATGAGTGACATAAAAGTAGATATCTTAGGTGTTGCGAAACAACTCAAAGCACTTAAGAAAGGCAAGTCTTCCGGTCCAGATGGTATACCAATCAGGTTCCTCTCAGGGTATGCAGACACAATAGCGCCTTTCTTAGCAATCATATACAACCGCTCACTTGACGGAAGGTCTGTTCCTAAGGACTGGAAAGTAGCACAGGTCACACCAATATTCAATAAAGGAAATAGGAGTAACCCATTGAATTACAGATCCATATCAGTGACCACAATTTGCAGTAGGATTTTGGAGCATATACTGTACTCGAACATTATGAATCACCTTGAAGAAAATTACTTATTGATACATAATCAACAGGGATTCAGAAAATATCGTTCTTGTGCAACACAGCTAGCCCTTTATTCCCATGAAGTAATGAGAGCTATCGACAAGGGATCTCAGATCGATTACATATTCCTAGATTTCCAGAAGGCTTTTGATACCGTTTCTCACAAGCGACTGTTAATAAAATTGCGTGCACATGGAGTATCGTTTCAGTTGTGTGACTGGATTCGTGATTTCCTCTCAGAGAGGTCACATTTCGTAGCGATAGACGGTAAATCATCGAGTAGAACAGAAGTGATATCTGGCGTTCCCCAAGGCAGTGTCATAGGCCCTCTGCTATTCCTGATTTATATAAATGATCTAGGTGATAATCTGAGCAGCCCCCTTAGACTGTCTGCAGATGATGCTATAATTTACCGTCTAGTAAAATCATCAGACGATCAATTCCAATTACAAAATGATGTAGAGAGAATTTCTGTATGGTGTGAAAAGTGGCGATTGGCACTAAACAAAGAAAAGTGCGAGGTCATCCACATGGGCACTAAAAGAAATCCGATAAACTTTGGGTATACGATAAATCGCACAAATCTAAGGACTGTCAATTCGACTAAATACCTAGGAATTACAATTACGAACAACTTCAATTGGAAAGACCAGGTAGATAATATTGTGGGGAAGGCGAAACAAAGACTGCTTTGTTGGCACAACACTTGGGTGATGCGACGAACCTACTAAAGAGACAGTCAACATTACACTTGTCCGTCCTCTGCTGGAATATTGCTGCGCGGTATGGGATCCTTACCAGGTAGGATTGACGGAGGACATCGAAAAAGTGCAAAGAAGGGCAGCTCGTTTCGTGTTATAGTGGGATAGGGGTGAGAGTGTCACTGATATAATACGCGAGCTGGGGTGGCAGTCACTGAAACAAAGGCGGTTTCCTTTGCGACGAGATCTATTTACGAAATTTCAATCAGCAACCCACTCTTCCGAATGCGTAAATATTTTGATGATACCCATCTAGGTAGGGAGAAATGATCACAATAATAAAATAAGGGAAATGAGAGCTCGAAGGGAAAGATTTAGGTGTTCCTTTTTCCCTCGAGCCATTCAAGAGTGGAATGGTAGACAAGTAGTATGAAAATGGTTCGATGAACCTTCTGCCAAGCACTTAAGTGTGAACTGCAGAGGTGTTGGTGGTGGTTAGTGTTTAACGTCCCGTCGACAACGAGGTCATTAGAGACGGAGTCCAAGCTCGGGTTAGGGAAGGATTGGGAAGGAAATCGGCCGTGCCCTTTCAAAGGAACCATCCCGGCGTTTGCCTGAAACGATTTAGGGAAATCACGGAAAACCTAAATCAGGATGGCCGGAGACGGGATTGAACCGTCGTCCTCCCGAATGCGAGTCCAGTGTGCTAACCACTGCTCCACCTCGCTCGGAGTGAATTGCAGAGTAACCATGTAGATGTACAGTGATTTGAGGAGCACTATGGTGAACTCACGTTGATGTCTCGGCGACCAAATTCGTCTGATGTAAATCCTATGAACTCATCTGGGTCGTTACCAGGCGCCATCCCAGCGTACGCGAATCAGCGGCCCCTTACTTACGCAAATTACACGACCTGTGCGTAGACAACTAATGTCCATACCTCCACAAACCTACCAACAGACTCTCGGATCCCTGGTACGCAGAATCGTAACATATTTCGTTCCAATGACGGGCAGTAAGCTATTAAGCAGCTGGTAATAATGTTTTGGCTCATCAGTGTAACTGTAACGATTATTCTCACAACCACTATCGTCTGTCCTTAATATAACGACGTTTTCCTACTTTTAAGCATTTAAGGAGCCAGGCAAAGTATTCGTTTCTATGTCTAAATTTCGCGGTGGGTTTCTCGCATTTGTCTGTGCTTCAGCCAGTTGAAGTTGCACGATCGAAGCTCTTCACTCGTTCATCGAGGAATGCAAGAATATAACCTACCGAAACAGTCGATATGTAGCGACAAAGCGTGTGGAAACACGACCGGTTGTTCGTTGAATGGTGTAGTCGGTGAAGAATGGCCATTTTGATCTCACGATTCCCATCAACAGCAAATCTTTAATCACAAAATAATGTAAATTAGTTCTTCCGAACGGACCCGCGCTTTCATCGTAGCGATCTGCCGACAGCCGCATCTCGCAGCAGAATACAGAATTAACCTGGGGGGGAAGAAAAAAACTTAAAGGAAAGAAATTATTCGGTCGTGCTCCGCTCGCCTCCGAGCCACTGGTTTCCAATCGCCGTCCGGCTCATTCTTTTATGCAAAACCGATACCTCCCAATTAATCAACGTCGGTATCTATCATCTGGAAATTAACGCTGCGCCGGCAGAAAAACGAGCAGCGTGTGGCGGGAGAAGCCCTCCGCGGCTGTGCCCGGGCCATCGCGTAACGTCCCGTCCTGCCTCGTACTTCGCTGGCTGGTTTCTTCCCTCAGGGGCGGCAAGTGACACCCGTCACAGCCGAAGGACTGGATGGCCCTAAATGGATCCTTACGAAAACGAACGCATCTCTTTCTTCGAGGCAATCACAAACCTACCATGTGGGATCAGGGTCTCGTGCGAGGAGTGTTCAATAAGTAATGCAACACATTTTCCTTCTGAAAGCAGGTTTGCTTTTTCAGGATTCTAATACATCATATCATTCCCCACTCTTTTGACTACAAAATGCTATTTTTCAGCATCATCTCTATTCAGTGTGACAGCCTTACGCCCGTATGCTCGCTAGGTACCACTCCACTGGACGACGTGTTTCTCCCTCTATAACCTCCCCATCACCCACGTTCTGCTTCCCACGGAGTGTATTCTTCATTGGACCAAACAGATGGAATGTAGAAGGTGCGAGATCCGGAATGTAGGGTGGATGAGGATAAACAGCCGAAAGTAGTTTAGTGACCTCCTCTCGGGTGACAACTCATGTGAGGACGTGCGTTGCCATGGAGAAGGAGAGTCAGTTTGCATTTTTGTGGCGACGAACACGCTGAAATCGACTTATTCAGTTCCACAACACATTTCAAAGTTGAGGGAGGATATCAAACAGAATGACCCCTTCAGGGTCATTCCAAGAACCGGGCCGCCGCCCACAACCAGGTGACGGGCAATATTATACCAATCTCTTCTCTATTTAACTCTCTTCCTTCCTTCCTTCTTTCTAAATATTTAATTTCGTTTTGTTTATTAATATCTCACTTGTTTTTGTATTACACTCCTGGAAATGGAAAAAAGAACACATTGACACCGGTGTGTCAGACCCACCATACTTGCTCCGGACACTGCGAGAGGGCTGTACAAGCAATGATCACACGCACGGCACAGCGGACACACCAGGAACCGCGGTGTTGGCCGTCGAATGGCGCTAGCTGCGCAGCATTTGTGCACCGCCGCCGTCAGTGTCAGCCAGTTTGCCGTGGCATACGGAGCTCCATCGCAGTCTTTAACACTGGTAGCATGCCGCGACAGCGTGGACGTGAGCCGTATGTGCAGTTGACGGACTTTGAGCGAGGGCGTATAGTGGGCATGCGGGAGGCCGGGTGGACGTACCGCCGAATTGCTCAACACGTGGGGCGTGAGGTCTCCACAGTACATCGATGTTGTCGCCAGTGGTCGGCGGAAGGTGCACGTGCCCGTCGACCTGGGACCGGACCGCAGCGACGCACGGATGCACGCCAAGACCGTAGGATCCTACGCAGTGCCGTAGGGGACCGCACAGCCACTTCCCAGCAAATTAGGGACACTGTTGCTCCTGGGGTATCGGCGAGGACCATTCGAAACCGTCTCCATGAAGCTGGGCTACGGTCCCGCACACCGTTAGGCCGTCTTCCGCTCACGCCCCAACATCGTGCAGCCCGCCTCCAGTGGTGTCGCGACAGGCGTGAATGGAGGGACGAATGGAGACGTGTCGTCTTCAGCGATGAGAGTCGCTTCTGCCTTGGTGCCAATGATGGTCGTATGCGTGTTTGGCGCCGTGCAGGTGAGCGCCACAATCAGGACTGCATACGACCGAGGCACACAGGGCCAACACCCGGCATCATGGTGTGGGGAGCGATCTCCTACACTGGCCGTACACCACTGGTGATCGTCGAGGGGACACTGAATAGTGCACGGTACATCCAAACCGTCATCGAACCCATCGTTCTACCATTCCTAGACCGGCAAGGGAACTTGCTGTTCCAACAGGACAATGCACGTCCGCATGTATCCCGTGCCACCCAACGTGCTCTAGAGGGTGTAAGTCAACTACCCTGGCCAGCAAGATCTCCGGATCTGTCCCCCATTGAGCATGTTTGGGACTGGATGAAGCGTCGTCTCACGCGGTCTGCACGTCCAGCACGAACGCTGGACCAACTGAGGCGCCAGGTGGAAATGGCATGGCAAGCCGTTCCACAGGACTACATCCAGCATCTCTACGATCGTCTCCATGGGAGAATTGCAGCCTGCATTGCTGCGAAAGGTGGATATACACTGTACTAGTGCCGACATTGTGCATGCTCTGTTGCCTGTGTCTATGTGCCTGTGGTTCTGTCAGTGTGATCATGTGATGTATCTGACCCCAGGAATGTGTCAATAAAGTTTCCCCTTCCTGGGACAATGAATTCACGGTGTTCTTATTTCCATTTCCAGGAGTGTAGTTATAAGTTTTTGTAATGCTGCACAAAAAAGATATCAAATGCATGTAAACAAACAGAGCCCGCCTCCACGTGGCGGGACACGGGCAACGGTCACTCCGGACCCCAGACCTCGTCACAGCGGCCAAGTGGCAACATACTGCCGGCCGGAGTGGCCGTGCTGTCTGGGCGCTACAGTCTGGAACCGAGCGACCGCTACGGTCGCAGGTTCGAATCCTGCCTCGGGCATGGATGTGTGTGATGTCCTTAGTTAGGTTTAATTAGTTCTAAGTTCTAGGCGACTGATGACCACAGAAGTTAAGTCGCATAGTGCTCAGAGCCATTTGAACCATTTGGCAACATACGACCCACCATAAGAAATTAGACGGTGGGTCATAAAAAATAAGCAGCTAGTGGAAAACAAAGTCCAAGAAGACCATCGCCATGACCTCCGCTGAGTGTGCGGCTTTGAAGTTTCTCTTATAAAGGAGTTGGTGTGGCGCCACTCCATAGATTTCCGTTTTCGGTGTGAAGTGATGAACTCATGTTTCATCCTCTAAGACAATGTTCGACAAAAAACTGTCACGGTCAGTCTCGTAACGCGCAAGCAGTTCCGCACAGATGGTCCCTGGTTGTTCTTTACGGTCCTCTGTTAAGTGGCGAGGAAGGCAGCAAGCACACACCTTTGAGAACCCCAACTGATCGACGAGTGTGACAGGATTACCAACAGGGAGGTCCAGTTGTGTAACGAGGTATTTGACTGTGATCCGCACATTCCAACATTTTAGAAGTCACAGCTGTGTGTGGCCGGCCGGCACGGAGGAAATTGGACAGGCTTGCGTGACGTCGTCGCAATGACGATAGACACCTCGCCCTACGATTCACCGCTCTTTTGTTCGCTACTACGTCTCCGTAGACATTCTGCAGGCGCCTATGAATATCGCGATGCTGTCTTTTTCCGAGAAAAGAAAGTCAATGATAGCTCTCTGCTTATGAATGCACCTCCGTTAGTCTCCATTTTGATGGCTAGGTATAGCACCGCCACCTATCGGTACATCATGGAACTGTAAGTGGTGAAGCGGGAATATTCCATGATGTCCCGCAACAAATTCGGCATTTTTTCAAGCGAAACTGGCCAATTAAAAAAAGTGTTGCTTTACTTATTGAACGCCCTTCGTAGTACAGTGTCGTTGACTGAATCCTAAAATCTGAATTCGCTCTCCTCAAATCGAATGCTATAGTAGTGAGCAAAAACACTTCATAATTACTTTCGTCATTATTTTAGAAGGAGAATGTTATGTGTAGCTGCGAGCCCTTAGGGTATTTTTCTGAAAACAGCAATTGCTCACTTGGCACTTAGATGTCTTTATTTTATTTTGTTTTCCATTTTTTGGAGCCACAACCACATTTTCAAGAAATCATTCCGCTAATCAGAAGAGCTGTCTGGCCGAAGATAGGTTGAGAGTGCAAGGGAATGTGACATTCACTATCGCTTCAAAAGTATGCAATTAATGGACATTAATACTGTCTTTGTCCACCATTCACCATTATTACGGCTTGAACTCCGCTGGGAACACTTTCTATGAGATGTCTAAACGTCTGTGGGGGAGTGGCAGCCCATTCTTCCCCAAACTAGAGAATTTAGTGATGAATGTTTGTCTATTTGTTTAGTCACAGGTCGCTTTGCCATCTTTAATAATTGTATTATGTGTTATATTGACCAGGACTTTCTCGGGGGAGGACAGGACAGATGTAGGAGAAATTCTCTGTTCATCTAAAATTCCCCACAGGTCGGATGAGACGCACGTGGCCACCCACACGCTTGAAGCTTCCTGTCGTTGGATGGCGGCGTCTCGATACGTCCCAAAAATTTTTCGCACGGGTGGACTAAGATGCGTGAGACAGCTGGCCGAGAGGGTTACTCCCTGGCCGGCGGTACCGATTGCCACCTTGCTGCTGCGCCTGTGCTGTTCCTTGGGTGGCTCCTGAAGACCTTGAGAAACGCAGTTGGGCCTTTCCTGGAAGCATAGCACCGTGGGAAACGAGCGACATTTCGCACTCTAAGCTCAAAAATGGTTCAAATGACTCTGAGCACTATGGGACTTAACATCTGAGGTCATCGGTCCCCTAGAACTTAGAAGTACTTAAACCTAACTAACCTAAGGACATCACACACATCCATGCCCGAGGCAGGATTCCAACCTGCGACCGTAGCGGTCGCGCGGTGCCAGAATGTAGCGCCTAGAAAGGCTCGGCCACCCCGGCCGGCGCACTGTAAGCGTGCAGCCAATAAGGAAAGAGAGCAACGCCTATAGACAACTTCTGTTTAGTCTACGGCAGTGCAACAGGTGTGAACTAGAAGATAATGTCTCAGGGACATTTCAAAGATCAAGCTCCGAAGCTCATGTGTCACACCTTCTGTTACCTACATTTCACGCCTTCTTCTGCCGCCTCTACGTTGGAGGTCAGAACCGCGACACCCACCGTTGAAATCAAGATGTTTTCTACTGGGTAGCCGAGGGAAATATTTCGACACAAAAATGCCTTGGGGGGGTGGGGTGGGGGGGGGGTGGGGGGGTGGCGAGGGGGGGCGGGGAGGGGGAGGACGTAATGAGAGTCAATGATACAATGAAACCAGCCCTTCCCTTGCGACGCTGATGTCCACACTTGTTTCTCGGTGTAGTTACATGAGTCGAAATAAAATGGTAACGTGTTCATTAATGTTAACAGCAATCATGAATACGTATCTTGTAAACTGACTCATTCTACATCACTTCGATAAAAGAATCGTTCAAATGATCTAAGGACATATAAAATTAATTGCTGGTAAGGCGGGTACCAGGTTGTGATTCATTGGGAGAGTGCTTAGAAAATGTAGTCCATCAACAAAGGAGGTGGCTTACAAAACACTCGTTCGACCTATACTTGAGTATTGCTTATCAGTGTGGGATCCGTACCAGATCGGGTTGACGGAGGAGATAGAGAAGATCCAAAGAAGAGCGGCGCGTTTCGTCACAGGGTTATTTGGTAACCGTGATAGCGTTACGGAGATGTTTAGCAAACTCAAGTGGCAGATTCTGCAAGAGAGGCGCTCTGCATCGCGGTGTAGCTTGCTCGCCAGGTTTCGAGAGGGTGCGTTTCTGGATGAGGTATCGAATATATTGCTTCCCCCTACTTATACCTCCCGAGGAGATCACGAATGTAAAATGAGAGAGATTAGAGCGCGCACGGAGGCTTTCAGACAGTCGTTCTTCCCGCGAACCATACGCGACTTGAACAGGAAAGGAAGGCAATGGCAGTGGCACGTAAAGTGCCCTCCGCCACACACCGTTGGGTGGCTTGCGGAGTATAAATTTAGATGTAGATGTAGATGTAGCATGTAACAAACTAACTAACACATTCCGCTTTCGTAAACGGTACTTCGCATTAGGATGAGCAATAGGACGACATTTGACGCGGGGCGTTTCAAAATCAATTGGGACCGTTCAAAACCATTCGAAGATATGTGAAAAATATGAACGTGATACAAAACACCCAAGGGGTTCTATGCTTTTTCCGCGCTTCTGCTTCGCGCGCTCTTGCGGCATGATCTTGGTTGTGTGTGTGTGTGTGTGTGTGTGTGTGTGTGTGTGTGTGCGGGATGGGGAGGGGGGATGTTACATTACCATGCGGGTGATAAAATGGCAGAGAGAGGACCGCCATTTCTGCAAAACACTCGGTGCCACCCAAGCACCGCTGTTGAGCACTTTAAAAATTTACCTGTAGGAAACTTTGAGACCAATTTTGTCTCCCAGGCAAATCACACCTAAGGAGTTTCGGAGGGGCGGGCGGGATTGGTTAATCCTCAGGCGTTAGAGAAGCTACGTGGCTGAATCTATGTCGAAGTTTCTGACAGGTAAATTTTTAATGCGTCCAACAAAGGTGCGTGTGTGGCACCGACGGTGTTGCCGAACTGGGGCTCCTAGAGGGACCATCTGCCATTTTACTGTAGCATTTTAATGTAGCACCCCTCCGTGATCACACAGCAGAGCGCAAAACAGAAGTGCTAAGAGCATAAAACCTCTTGCTTTTGAAAGGTCCCTAATAGTTCCACCTCTATACCAGAGCATAAATCGCAGTCACACTACAATTCAAAGGGGTAAGATCACATTCATTGGTGTTGCTACCGCACGTTGCTCTTAGAGCACGGCAGCAACCCCCAGGTGTTGGTAGCAGTGTCGAAAGTTGTCAAAAACATTGTCTTGCTTCTCATGACACTACAAACTGTCTTTTTCGTCAGTGGAGTGTGTGGAAGTCAGCGCTCCAACGGAAGGGGGGGTTTCATTGACGCCGTTTATGACACCCCCTGAGGTCATTTTGTGTCCATTCTAAGTCCGGCCGAGCGGTCTTAGGCGCTACAGTCATAGCCTGTGCGGCTGGTCCCGGTGGAGGTTCGAGTCCTCCCTCGGGCATGGGTGTGTGTGTGTTTGTCCTTAGGATAATTTAGGTTAAGTAGTGTGTAAGCTTAGGGACTGATGACCTTAGCAGTTAAGTCCCATAAGATTTCACACACATTTGAACATTTTCTAAGCCCGGGTGTGCCTGAAATGTTTTCCTCGGACACATTAAGAAACCCGCGTGACTTAAACGCTGGGTGTCGCAGCTGTGACCTCCGTCGCAGAGGCGACAAAAGAAGGCCTGAAATGTGTGTAAGTGGGAGGTCTGACGATCTTCCCATCGTCCACGGAGGCGTTGCGCTAAATGTGTGAAACTTAATCCTCACAAGAACTTCTGAGCTGCGGATTTTTTTTTCTTTTTTGAATTTTTCGACAGCTTGCTGTTTGAATCGTCGCTGAGCCTGAGGGTGATGTTGCAGATTACCATACTTTCGCAACAGTGCAGAGGAAAGGCAACTTCAAGCAAAATCTGAAACTTAAGTGTTGGAATGGGAAACAATTACGGGGTTTCAAAAAAAGTGATCCGTAAATTTTGTTCCATAGTGCAGGACGCTAGGGTCTGCAGTGAAATCGACGTTTTAACTCATACCAAAGGGCATGACGTATTGCCTGTTGGTTTCTTGTCTTGGTATCTTCGGCCGATGTTTCTTTAATGTTTTCTAACCTCTCGTGAGCACGAATTGCTCGTATTGTAAGTGTTTTAAATTTAATTGCTGATGGCCGCTACGAAAACCTCAACAGTTTTGTAATCTACTAATGACGTATTCTGTTTGTTACCCTGTTGTCTTTGACTATGTGAAAATACATTCACAACAGCGGAAAAGAGCGTACTATTCAAACACCAAAAGTTAACAACGTCACGGAGTGGTTGTACAATAGTTAGATTGAAAAGTTCTGTGAGTGAGTCACATTGGGACAAGGCGAATATTTTTGGGCCGCACAACATGTGTTTAATACAAACGATAAGTGCTGAGAGGAAGAAAGAAGCTGGGGTGGGGTGACGGACGGATGCAGAAAGTATACTTTAGCTCCCATCGGTTGACAGCAGTTCCAGCACGATGGTTTCCGACATCTACCGAGCGGAAACAGGGACCAAATTGTTGCGGCCAAACGGTATAATACAACCACATTATAAGAAACTTTCTCTACTGTAGGTGGCGTGTGAGGGAATGAGTATGACAACTGCTGCCTGACTACGATGGGCAAAGGAAGCAGCTTCTGCCATCATGTGCAATACTAATATATATTTTGATTTATACCGATCATCTGCCGAGGTAGAAACTGCACACGAGAGAAAAAAGTCCATCATAGGGACGTCCATGTTCAAATGTGGTTCTTCCTTGTAGTAATGGATATGATATCAAATTGAAGTTATGGATATGATATCAAATTGAAGTTGTTATAACAGAATTAAGTTACTGTTAGATAGCAAACATTGGCAGTAATTGCAATCCACAATAAGATTTCTAACTTATACCGACTTGCAATGATCAGAAATACGATGAAATATGTTCTTTATAACGATTTTAAATAAATAACACAGAATTTTCTTCTCTTTACATACATACAATAATATGGAGTATCGGAGTACATCTGCGATTGGATTCAAGATTTTCTTGCAGATAGAACTCAACATGTCGCTCTTAACGGATCTAGATCGACAGATGTGAAGGTAATATCCAAAGGGAAGTGTGATAGGACCGTACCTGTTTACAATATATATGAATGATCTAGCAGAAAGCGTCGGATTTTATTTAAGGCTATTCACAGATGCTGCAGTTGTCTATTCCAAAGTAGCAATGCCAGAAGATAGTAAGAATTTGCAGAACGACCTGCGGAGAATTGATTAATGGTGCAGGCTCCGGCAGTTGATCCTGAACGCAAATAAATGTAACATATTGCGCATACATAGGAAAACAATTCCACTACTGTGCAGCTGCACTATTGATGACAAACAGCTGGAGGCAGCGTCTGCTGTAAAATATCTAGGCGTAACTATCGAGAGCAACCTTAAGTGGAATGACCATATAAAACAGATAGCGGGAAAAAGCAGACCCGTGCGACTGCTACGGTCGCAGGTTCGAATCCTGCCTCGGGCATGGATGTGTGTGATGTCCTTAGGTTAGTTAGGTTTAAGTAGTTCTAAGTTCTAGGGGACTTATGACCACAGCAGTTGAGTCCCATAGTGCTCAGAGCCATTTGAACCATTTGAACCAAAAAGCAGACACCAGACTCACGAGGAGTCGGACAACATATTATTTCCTCCACATACATCTCGCATATTGACTACGAGGAGAAATTAGAGCCAATACAGAGGCTTACCGACAATCATTCTTACCACGAGTGGAAGAGGGTTGGAGGGATCAGATAGTGGTACCGAAAGTACCCTACGCCACACACCATTTGGTAGTTTGCGGAGTATGATGTAGATGTAGATATCTCTAAATCTCTAGTTTCGAAATCGCAACCGAAGTAGCCGTAAGATAACAGACCGGTGCATCAGACGGACTGGGTGGTTATAGGAACTCTGGGGGTTGAAGTATAGTATGGACGGCAATGTTAAGAACGGGATGGACCAATGAGAGAATAGTATCGTGTGGCGGGAGTAGCAGATTGAAAGTATAGCTTTGCATTAAGGAAATTATATGGTTTTTTTTTTGTCCGATCGAGTTATAGATGCTCAGTTCTTGGACAATAATTATACTTACTTTGGATCGCATGCGTCCATCGGGCTGCGGGTTGTACCTCCCTGTCATAGAACACTGTATTCAGTAAATGAAGGTGCATAATGGTCGACTCTCCATCAGCAAACCTGTCCACACTGTTGTTTATCACTGTTGACGTAGAGCTAACACAAACGAAAACGGAAAACAAAAAATGGGGCATAACGGCCCAATGCTGAACCCTATCTTCTGGGCTGAGAATGAAGTGGGCGTCACTGTTGTCAACAGCAAATACAGTATCGTGAGTGAACGGAGCTTGTTTCCAAACAAGAAACATAGGGCCATACCTCCGACATTTGCACTGTTGTGCACAACACGTACATAAATTACGATAATAAACCAAACTAAATGCAAATACTCTGTAACCAGCCACCGGAGACGCCGGATTCCTTGCACTAAAATACTCAGACAAAAATAGATGAGCAGCCTCCGAAATTTTGGTGGGGGAGTTTCGGCTCGCCTTGTGTAGTCATTCAAGGTGAGTGTCTCTGGAAGACATTCTTCGCAGGGCGGTTCTGAGAACTGCTGATGATTTTGTAGAAACACTTTTTAGGGCCAGCCTTCTGAGTACAGATTCGTTACTCTGACAAGGCATACATCTCAGGCCGGGTCCACTTAAAAATTTCATCGTCCCTCTACCCTGAGGGGATCCTAAGAAGGGCAAAAACCCCACGAGCACCTGGCAGACCACTTTTCCCCGCGGCCGCACTAACAGAGCCCCGCTTTGTTCCTGCGGGCGCGCGCGGGCCGCGTCGTTTTATCGAGAGGTTCGGCGCGTTATGCGTAAAAGCTTCGATTACACAGCTGACACGGCGCGGTCGCTGCGAGACGGAACGGACGGAGAAAATTCACCGCTCATCACGATTTCTCAAAATGAAGAAGTCAGAGGGCGCTTGTTCGATGTCAGCGTCGAGAATAACAATAGGAGCTGTTGTGGGGAAAGGGGGTGGGGTGGAGGGCGGGAGGTAGCGGCCGCCCCCACCGAGCGATACGTCTCATTCATCAGCGGCGATGACGCGGCGTTTCTGCGGCGGCGCGGTCAGTGCTAACAATGAAGACGGCGATGGTAGGCGGCGGGGGCGGAGGACAGCGGTCGGCTATCACAGCCGGCGCACCGGGGCCATTGTGCCCGCTATCAGATCCATTACCGGATTGTGTACGCTGATATTTTAATCGGCCCGTACCTGCGAGAAATCTATTAAAATGATGAATTATACATTCGCGTGGTGGATTGCTTCTCCGGCGCGCTGACGGAACTACTCGCCGAATGACGGGTGGAAAGTGAGGGGGGAGGGGTGGGGGGGAATGGTTTCGGACACGCCGGCGGTGGCTAAACGCTTCTCTTTTCTTTCCCGTCACAGTACAAACGCTTTTGAATGTCTAATTTGTTCGCATTCTTCTCCATCAAACTGCTGCGTTTCTAGAACTCTTCTTTAAGAAGCAGCATTGTTCTTTTGTTACCATTGTTTACAAAACACTTAGCCGAATAAGAAATGCATTAATCAGTCGGGTCTTGAATAATACAAGTTAAGATTCCTTAAGCAGTCGGGAAGGAGAGAGGCATTGGGGGAGACAAGAGGGGGAGGGAGGGGGAGTGTGGGAGGGAATCTGAGATAGGGAGGCAAGTGCAGTCGTCTGATGTTACCATCTCGCTACTGGACGTCTAGCGACTTGTCCAGGTTCTTTTGTTTCTGCTCTAAAGAAATGAAACGACTGATCCGGAGATTCAGTGGCAACGAAACGTCTCATAACAAGATTCACATAACCTGTTAGAGGTCACTTGGAGCATTAGCCTTAATTAGACGCTACGGTACATCTAGTCGCAACTGTGATACAGTGGCAGCTTTGCTGCTCCCGTTTAATAAACTCGTTGTTTCCGTCGTTAGAATCATCATGAGACATTTTCACTGAGGTGGCAAAAGTCATAGGATACTAATAGGCACATATGCAGATGGCGAGAGCATCGCGTACACAAGGTATAAAAGGAGAGTGGTTGATGTGAGAAGGTTTCCGACGTTACTATGGTCGCACAACAGGAACTAACAGACTTTAAACGCGGATTCGTAGTTGGAGCTAGATGCATGGGACATTTCATTTCGGAAATCGTTAGGTAATTCAGTACTACGATATCCATAGTGTCAAGAATGTTCCGAGAATACGAAATTTCACAAATTACCTCTCATCACGAGCAAAGCAGTGACCGGCGGTCATCACTTAACGACATAGAGCAGCGAGGTTTGCGTAGGGTCGTCAGTGCTAACAGATAGGCAACACTGCGTAAAATAACAGCATAAATCAGTGTGGGACGTCCGACTAACGTATCCGTTAGGAAAGGGAGGTGAAATTTCGCATTCGGTTACAAAGGCAACATGCCTCAATATTTCTGCAGGGGACTTGCAGCGAATTTCTGAGTCCACACGTCATTGAGTTGCTGCACTACGTTGGGACAAAGGAGGCCAGACAAGTTACTAGGAGATATCCCATGACTTTTGTCATCTCTGTATAAACTAAGACCATTTGTCTTGGGAAGGCACAGCGAATCTTTCAAAGGAAGTAGACGTCACAGTGAATATAGCTGCCCGATTGATCATTTGATGTATGAAACCGACGTCTACAGACAAGGTTTATTGCATGACGGGTTTTGCACAACCTGATGTACATTGTACAGTAACTGCAGACGTTGAAAGAAAAAGGTTCAAGTAAAGTATTTGCACCCACTTTATAACTATTAACCACCAATTCTGGCTTGAAATCCAAAATATGTCTCCTCAGTTCAACGTTAACACTAAGTACATCTTCGCGTGCTGCCAGGGAACAACTGTAGGTAACAACTTGAAACGCGGATGAAACTACCGCCTGGAGGTACTTCAGATTGGTGCATCTGGAGACGGTCGACCAGGCGAAGATTAGGTGTTGATCTTGTCAAATGTGGATATTCCAAAGGACCGACACAGCTGTGACCAAGGAGGAGAACTGACAGTGGGTCTCCAGTGCAGCTGTTCATGTTGCTCTGTGTCATGGAGAGTTCTGGAGCCAATGAGGGCGGAAGGCGGTGCAACTGCTTTTGCCCAGTTCTGGGCGAAGATCATTCAAATTTCTCGACGTCTGTTCAATTATGTTAAATATGTAACCTGTTGCTTCAGTAGTATATCACAATACTGCATAATTATATAATCTGGATTTCTGGCTGGAGTAAGAAGGCAACTTGACGGTCATCGGCTGCTGAATCCTGTGTCGTGCATTTGCCTCGGTACAGTCAGTGGGTTCCTGACGCCCCACACTTAAACCCGCGGCGGTCTGACTCAAGCAGAACCTCACTCGCACGGTATGACTGCACTGCCGACGAGGTGACCGCCCGTCATACACTTTTTCTTGTTCCATGCAGCAGTTCGTGCGTTTGGTAATATTGTCTCCCCAATATTCAAGATCAGCTCTTGACACAGTCTATGTAACCCTAATTATTAAATAATTTCCGATGTGCGATGACTCATTCGTCTTGCACCCATCGTCTTCCCATGTTCAGTGTCGGTTAACTCGCGACGTCCATTTACACTGCACATCTGCCTGTAACAGACTGCTCAGATGTCGTGTGCGTATTAGCACCTCGCCAGATATTTAGCCGCAACATTCGAATGTCGCACAAGGCTAATGGCGTCGGTTTCAGAAATTCAGTGCTCATAGTGTTGTGTGATATGGCCCCGTTGTGCTCTGTTGGCGAACTCGAGCACCTTTCCGGATTTCCTTGTTGACTCAGTGTGGTGAGTTAACCTAAGACCTCTGTCGCCTCCAATTCTGTCCGCGTCTCGTCTTTATTCGTAGAACCTTCCCATTTCAAAGTAGCACTTGCAACCTACGTCCTCAATTACTTGCTGTCTTCCTCTACAGTTTTTACCCTCTACAGTTCCCTCTAGGACCATAGAATTTATTCCCTGAGGTCTTAACGGTTTTTTTCGTTACAGTCATTTCCTCGCCGATTCTGCAGAGAACCTCCTCAGTCCCTACCTTATTAGGTAGAACCACATCTCAAATGCTTCAGTTTGCTTCTGTTCTCAGAAATTTCTTCCTCAAGTTACGGCCTACGTTTGATACTAGGAGATTTCTCTTTGCCAGGAATGCCCTTTTTGACAGAGCTAGTGTGCCTCTTATGTCTTCCTTGCTGTATCCGTACTGGGTTATTTTGCTCCCTAGATGAATTCCTTGACTTCGTCTTCTTCCTGATCCGCAATTCCGACGTTAAAGTTCTCCCTGTTCTCGTTTCTGCCCTTGTCATTGCTTTCGTCTTTCTTCGATGTACTCGCTGTCCATACTTTGTACCCATCAGACTGTTCATCCCATTCAACAGATCCTGTTGTTCTCTTCAGTTTCAGTAAGGACAGCAACAACATCAGCGAATCATATCACTGATAAACTTTCACCACAAATTTTAATGCCACACTTGCATCATTTTTTTTTTTAAATTTCTGTCACTGCTTCTTGGAAGCAGTAGGGATGTAAGACTACATCCCTGTATTACACCCTATTCAAAAAGGCCAGTTCGTTCATGGTCTCCCACTGTTATTGTTTCGTCTTGGTTCTTGTACACATTATATATTACCCGTCTTTTCCTACAGCTTACCCTAGTTTTCTCAGAATTCCAATCACCTTGCATCATTTTACAATGCCGAACACTTTTTCCAGGTCGACAAATCCTATGAACGTGTTTTGGTTTTCTTTAGTCTTACTTCCATTACCAACCGCAACGTCATAGCTGCCTCTCAGGTGCCTGTACGTTTCCTAAAGCGAAAGTTGTGGTCATCCAACAGATCCTCAAATTTTTTCCCTTCTTCTAGATATTATTCTTGTCAGCAAGTTAGATGCTTGAACAGTTTAGCTGACTGTGCGATAACTCTCACACTTGTCGGCTCTAACTATCTTCGCAATTGTGTGGATGACATTTTTCCGAAAGTCAGATGGTATATCGCCAGTCGCATACATTCTACACACTAACGTGAACACTATCCTACCGAACTACGTCGAGGTGTGAGCGCTTTTGATGCCGTTCCGATCATTCTCGAACGAGTTGTATGCTGTTGAGCGATCATTTATCAGGACAGCTGCTTATCATTTTCGACGTCTCGAGAAGTCTGTGCTACAGTGGGTCGTCGCTTTCACCAAGAGTGAGCTGCACGTTTACAGTACAACCAGTGGTGTAGTATTGATACCTTACACTTTATAAACTAATAAACTAAGAAAAAATTGAACTCGAAGATAGCGCTCAGGGCAATAGATCGCTACTATTAAGCGTCATTGGTCGAACTGTCTTAATCTGGCTTCTAAAACCGTAGCAGCATTTCCTCTTTCACTTATTACAAGACTGCCTGGAGCCACTCCATTTACAGCGCTATAGGAAAAAAGCACTGCTGGTGATCGAACCGCGGCTCCTGCGTATGGTGGTTGAACAAGTTAACAGCTCAGTTGCCGTTTCGAATAACTCGTTTAGGTGTTCGCTAAAGGTCCATTCGGAGACCAGTTAGGTTCCAGATTTCTAGTGCCTCCTCACAAGTTACGAGAACCACGCTCCAATTGTCTCACCATGGAAAAATACCTAGCTAGAGATCGAGTCTGGTTCCTCCGTATAGTTGTTAAACACAGGGTGAAAAGTATTTGAACCGACAAACTCTGGGAGGTTGTAGGGGACACCAAGGAAAATTTCTCTGGCGGCAAATTAATTAAACCAAGAAACACTTTTCCATTATTTTTATGACCAAGAGACAACACATTAACACAACCCAATTTCAGTTACAGTATATTTTCAAAAATGCCTCCATTGACAAGTAAACAAAGGTTACACCGTCGGATCATGTTCTGTCTGACACGGGCAAAAACCCCAGGAGTGTCCTGAATTGTTCCTGCTGCTGCTACTATCCGGGCAAGCAGATCCTCTTCTGATGCAATAGGAGTTGTGCATCTCTCCCCACACAAAAATGCCCAGAGGGGACATATCTGGAGATCGAACAGGCCATGGTACAGGACCACCTCCCCCAATCCGCGTTTTTGGGAACCGTCTGTCCAGGAATCGACGCACACGACGACTGAAATGTGCTGGCGCCCCGTCATGTTGGAACCACATGCGTTGTCTTGTAGGGACCGGGATGTCTTTCAGCAATTCTGGCAATGTTCTGGCGAGGAAATTGTAATAGTGGCTGCCATTTAATGGCCTAGGTAGCAGATACGGCCCAATTAAACAGTCCCCAACAACACCGACCCACACATTAAGGAAGAACCGCACTTGTGAGCGCTAGTAACAGTGGCGTGTGGGTTATCCTTACTCCAAACATGCGAAATTGCGCATGTTGAAGACTCCATCGCGCCCGAACGTTGCTTCATCGGTAAAAAACACAGAGGATGGAAATGTAGGATGCATTTCACACTGTTCCAGATACCACTGCGAAAACTGTGCTCTGGGTGGATAATCAACTGGTTCCAGGTTGTGGACACGCTGCAACTGAAATGGACGTAACAATTACTCTCGAAGGACTGTTCTTACATTCGTCTGATTCGTTCCCATGTGACGTGCAATTGCAAGAGTGATGACTGAAGGATCCCGCTCCTCATGCTGCAAGATAGCTTCCTCAAATTGCAGCGTTCTTACCGTGCGACGGCGTCCCTGTCCAGGTAATCTGCTAAATGGCCCGGTCTCACGCAGACGTTGGTACACAGCAGAGAAGGTCGGATGATGCGGGATACGGCGATTAGGATATTGTTGTTGATAAACCAGCGGTGCAGCTCATCCGTTGTGGTGCGCTACGTAGTGCGCGCCAACCATATCAGTGTACTCACTCGTGGTGTATCGCTCCATTAGGAAAGAGGGACAATGCACTGCTACGCTGATGGACAGCAGTTGCCTACAACTGAAGATCGTAATACGGCCTCTAACAACTGAAGAGCGTAATGCGGCCTCCAACGGTTTAAATAATCTTCATAGGAAAAAGTGACGTTAGGGAAAAATATTTATTTTGATGTCCCCTATAACCACCCAGATTAGATTAGATTAGATTAGATTAATACTTGTTCCATAGATCATGAATACGACACTTCATAATGATGTGGAACGTGTCAGGTTAATAAAAGATGTCTGTACAAGATATAAAATTACACAAAATACTGCATGACACTAATGTTTAAGTTTTTTTTCCCTTAATTTATATCTAAAAATTCAGCCAATGAGTAGAAGGAATTTCCAGAATGAGATTTTCACTCTGCAGCGGAGTGTGCGCTGATATGAAACTTCCTGGCAGATTAAAACTGTATGCCCGACCGAGACTCGAACTCGGGACCTTTGCCTTTCGCGGGCAAGTGCTCTACCAACTGAGCTACCGAAGCACGACTCACGCCCGGTACTCACAGCTTTAGTTCCGCCAGTACCTCGTCTCCTACCTTCCAAACTTTACAGAAGCTCTCCTGCGAGTAGAAGGAATTGTCATCTAGAAATTCTTTTAATTTATTTTTAAATGTTAGTTGGCTATCTGTCAGGCATTTGATGCTGTTTGGTAGGTGACCAAAGACTTTTGTGGCAGCATATTTACCCCTTTCTGTGACAAAGTCAGATTTAACCCTGCATAGTGAAGATCATCCTTTCTCCTGGTGTTATAGCTATGCACACTGCTATTACTTTTGAACTGGGTTGGATTATTAACAACAAATTTCATAAGTGAATATATATAGTGTGAGGTTACTGTGAGGATCCCTAGATCCTTAAATAGATGTCTGCAGGATGACCCAGAGTTTGTCGGTTTAAATACTTTTCACCCTGCCTATTATCCACTCTGCCAATATTTTCGACAATTCGTCTTGGGGCAAGGGCCTCTTCGGAGTGCACATATGCTCCAAACTGCAAGTTCATTACACCATTTGGAAACGCCTTCGACTTTTATTAGCCACGGACGTATCCAAATGCACTGATAACGATCCTGTAAACGACTGCAGCCTTGTAAAAAAAGACGTGTTTACGTTCGCCGCATCGAGAAGCACAGTCGATTCAATGATTATTCGAACCCGCTGCGAGTAATTTTTCTGCCGCCGACAGTGCAAAGACTTATAGCCTGCCAGGCTAAGCGAGTGCACTCAGCGCTGACAGGATAATGAGTTTCTCGAGAATCTCGGCAGCCGGACTTAATTGTATTAGAACTCGTTTTCGCTGGCCGCTAATTCTGCCGGGCCGGCGGCCGATCGGCGTGGGACGACGATGGCAATCAGTCGCGGCGCCGTGAGTCATGCTCGCGAGCAGCGGTGCCGCGGGGGGAGAGGGGGCAGGAATGTTAATGAGCAGGCCGCGAGCCGCGAGCCGCCAGCGGGCGCGCGGAGACGAGCGAGCCCCGGCTGCCTCGCGATGCGGTTCCGCGATAGCGGCGTCCGGGCGCCCCTCACACCGCCGCCCAGGTAATGGTGCTGGAGGGCTCTGGACCAGCTGATGCTCGACAAGCACCCGAGAGGTACCGAGTCACATGTCCCACAGGACCAGGTTCTGCAGAGACAAATGCTACAGAAATACCTGCCGACGTATTTGCGTTTGCCCATCCTTGAGGGAGAAGCGCAATGTTGTAGTGAGGTGAGTGAGACCTCCCGACGCAGACTCATGCAACACACCATCAACACTCCGCCAGAGCGCACGTTGCGGCCCACCTGCATGCTATAATAATAATGGCGTGTGACGAGGGCCTCCCGTCGGGTAGACCGCTCGCCTGGTGCAAGTCTTTCGATTTGACGCCACTTCGGCGACTTGCGCGTCGATGGGGATGAAATGGTGATGATTAGGACAACACAATACTCAGTCCCTGAGCGGAGAAAATCTCTGACCCAGCCGGAATCAAACCCGGGCCCTTAGGATTGACAGTCTGTGGCGCTGAGCACTTTTTTTTATTCCACAAAAACAGTAACAAAAATGGCTACGATGAAATGATATAAATAAGGTGAAAGATAATTGCAGTCATAAATTATAGCATTCAAAGAATGCAGTAGCACAATTTAGCACCTACACTGTCACCTTCAACTGGTGACAGTTCAGCATGCACATTTTCTTCTTCTGCAGCCGGTTCCTCATCGTTATTTCCCAGACCCAAATTAATCATTCAGTAAATCCTTGATGTGTGTTCCTTCCAGGGTAAATTACGTGGACAGAAGAGAAGTCCCGAACAGCGACATCGCAAAATACTTCACTGCCTTGTTATTTTTGTCAGGTCCAGCCTTCTAAACGCATCCATAGGGTTCAAGATCTTCCTTTATTTCCGACACCAGATGTTTGTCGCCATATTCTTGTATCTGCTGTACTACTGATTTATTTTTCATGTGTGACTTGCAGGTGAGGTTAGGGTCGCGAACGTGACCCAACTCATTCCCTCTCTACTAGGAATCCAGTTCCTAACCTATACCCATTCTGTTGAAGACAGTTCGGAGCATGTTACTATATTTCTTATTGTGATTCTGATATTTAAGCATTTTCTCGAATTCATTTTCCATATACATCTTGTATTCAATATGTTCATCGCTCCCAATATTGTTAAAAACATAACTTGTATATTTGCCCATTAACAAAAATCACTGCGTTTTTTTTTTTTTTTTTTTTTTTTTTTTTTTTTTTTTTTTTTTTTTTTTTTTTTGCCTGAGGGTAGTAACTTTCCTCAGGTCTGAAGAAAATGTTAGTCGGTACATTGTTTGCTGAAGTTCTTGTTATTTGAGCAATTTTCTCCCTGGTCCACCTCCAGTTAATAATCCGATCTCCACATGTGTAACGATGAGGCACACTATCAACGAGCCACTCAGCTACCGGGAGCGGACACCTACACGCTGAAGCCGTCACAATGTTGTGGCTTTCAGTCAGAAGACACTTTGATCTACATCTTCATCGATACTCTGCATTCCAGCATACAGTGTGTGGCGGAGGATACCTCTTACCTCTACTAGTCATTTCCTTCCCTCCTCCACTTACAAAATAGAACGAGGGAAAAACAACTGTCTACATGCCTCCATATGAGCCGTAATCTCTCGTATCCCATCTTCGTGGTCCTTACGCGCAGTGTACATTGAAGCTAAAGAAATTGTTCTGCAGTCACCTTCATTTGCCGGTTCTCAAAATTTTCTCGATAGAAAATAACGCCGCCTTCTCTCCAGTGAGTTCCATTTGAGCTCCCGAAGCATCTCCGTAACATTCACGAGTTGTTCGAAGCTACTGGCAATAAATCTACACTACTGGCCATTAAAATTGCTACACCAAGAAGAGATGCAGATGATAAACGGGTATTCAGTGGACAAATATAGTATACTAGAAATGACATATGATTACATTTTGACGCAGTTTGGGTGCAAAGATCCTGAGAAATCAGTACTCAGAACATCCACATCTGGCCATAAAAACGGCCTTGATACGCCTGGGCATTGAGTCAAACAGAGCTTGACCTTTTCTACCACAATCCCAAATGCTCCTCCCATTTCGTATCGCTTTTCAATGTTACCTTCACATACGAGGGCAGTTCAATAAGTAATGCAACACATTTTTTTCTGAAACAGGGGTTGTTTTATTCAGCATTGAAATACACCAGGTTATTCCCCAATCTTTTAGCTACACAACACTATTTTCCAACGTAATCTCCATTCAATGCTACGGCCTTACGCCACCTTGAAATGAGGGCCTGTATGCCTGCACGGTACCATTCCACTGGTCGATGTCGGAGCCAACGTCGTAATGCATCAATAACTTCTTCATCATCCGCGTATTGCCTCCCACGGATTGCGTCCTTCATTGGGCCAAACATATGGAAATCCGACGGTGCGAGATCGGGGCTGTAGGGTGCATGAGGAAGAACAGTCCACTGAAGTTTTGTGAGCTCCTCTCGGGTGCGAAGACTTGTGTGAGGTCTTGCGTTGTCATGAAGAAGGAGAAGTTCGTTCAGATTTTTGTGCCTACGAACACGCTGAAGTCGTTTCTTCAATTTCTGAAGAGTAGCACAATACACGTCAGAATTGATCGTTTGACCATGGGGAAGGACATCGAACAGAATAACCCCTTCAGCGTCCCAGAAGACTGTAACCATGACTTTACCGGCTGAGGGTATGGCTTTAAACTTTTTCTTGGTAGGGGAGTGGGTGTGGCGCCACTCCATTGATTGCCGTTTTGTTTCAGGTTCGAAGTGATGAACCCATGTTTCATCGCCTGTAACAATCTTTGACAAGAAATTGTCACCCCCAGCCACATGACGAGCAAGCAATTCCGCACAGATGGTTCTCCTTTGCTCTTTATGGTGTTCGGTTAGACAACGAGGGACCCAGCGGGAACAAACCTTTGAATATCCCAACTGGTGAACAATTGTGACGGCACTACCAACAGAGATGTCAAGTTGAGCACTGAGTTGTTTGATGGTGATCCGTCGATCATCTCGAACGAGTGTGTTCGCACGCTCCGCCATTGCAGGAGTCACAGCTGTGCACGGCCGGCCCGCACGCGGGAGATCAGACAGTCTTGCTTGACCTTGCGGCGATGATGACACACGCTTTGCCCAACGACTCACCGTGCTTTTGTCCACTGCCAGATCACCGTAGACATTCTGCAAGCGCCTATGAATATCTGAGATGCCCTGGTTTTCCGCCAAAAGAAACTCGATCACTGCCCGTTGTTTGCAACGCACATCCGTTACAGACGCCATTTTAACAGCTCCGTACAGCGCTGCCACCTGTCGGAAGTCAATGAAACTATACGAGACGAAGCGGGAATGTTTCAAAATATTCCACAAGAAATTTCCGGTTTTTTCAACCAAAATTGGCCGAGAAAAAAAATGTGTTGCATTACATATTGAACTGCCCTCGTATTTACACGACGTGGCTGCGTCAAGCAGGACACTAATAATGCTGCATCCGAACATTACGGGTTTGTTTTTCCTACTCATCAGCATTAACTTAAATTTTTCTACATTTAGAGATAGCTGTCATAAATTTTGTCTTTGCACTAGTCCTGATTTCCCCCTACAGTTTTCACCCTCCAGTTTATGCCTTCACTACGACATTGATGATTCTTTGGTGCCTTAACATGTGCCATACTAACCGAGCCCTTCTTTTTATCAAATCGTGGCATACGTTTCTTTTTTCCCCAGTTCGATTCGGTACTTCTTCATCAGTTGTCCTATTTACCCATCTAATCAAATGGCTCTGAGCACTATGGGACTTAACTTCTAAGGTCATCAGTCCCCTAGAACTTAGAACTACTTAATCCTAACTAACCTAAGGACATCATACACGTCCACGCCCGAGGCAGGATTCTAACTTGCGACCGTAGCGGTCGCGCGGTTCCAGACTGTAGCGCCTAGAACCGCTCGGCCACCCCGGCCGGCCCCAACTCATCTTCAGCATTCATTTTACAGCACCACATTTCAAAAGCTTGTATTCTCTTCTTGTCTGAACTGCTTATCGTCCATTTTTCATTTCCGTACAAAACTAAACTCCAGAGAAACAGCTTCAGAAGGGACTTTCTAACATTCAGATTACATTCTTTGTTTACAAATCGCTCTTTTTCAGTTATAATTCAGCTGCTACAAGCAGTTTACACTTTATATCCTCTACTTTTCGGTCATCATCAATTATTTTACTACCCAAATGGCAAAATTAATTACTACTTTTAGTGTCTCATTTCCTACCCTCTTTCCCTCAGTATCGCCTGATTTAGTTCGCCTACATTCCTTTATCTTCGTTTTACTTATGTTAATGTTCACGTTATAACTTCTTTTCCAGCCACTACCCATTCCGTTCAACTGCTCTTGCATGTCCTTTGCTGCCTCTGAAGCAATTACAATGTCGTTAGCAAATGTGAGTATTTTTATTTCTCCTCCCGGAACTTCCCGTCCCATATCCTCCCTGCTTTCCCTTACTGCTTGCTCATTGTAGAAACTGAGTAACAGTGGGGTAGGTTACGACCTTGTCTTGCAGTCTTCCCAATTACTTGTTCCCTGTCATATCTTTCGACTCTTATAACTGGAGTGTGGTTTCTGCAAAAGTTGTTAATAACTTCCAGTTCCTTGGATTTTAGTATTGCTACTTTAATAATTTAGTAGTGTGTGACTGAGCTAACATTGCCAGAATCTTTCTCTACACCTGTAAATGCGACAAAATTATGCAAGTTCCTTAGGGATATCTTCTGAATATTAGTTACTGCGGTCTTCCTGTTTTCATTACACAGTAACAACGTTTCACTTCTTACACCCCTCCCCTTCAGCTTACCTTTATATGTGTATTGCACTGAAAATATTTGCGCAACAATGCAACTGTCGGTGGTATGTGCTGTGTGCCTTCTTTGGAAACAAACTTGTCTCATGGGCTCATTCTGCTTGCTGTTGACAACCGGAATGCCCACTTTACGCTTCTCCCACAAGCTTGCATTCGGTACTGCTCGGTTCTGTTTCGGGTTTGTTTCTCCACAAGGTATTTTGATACACAGCAGCATGCTCTGATAAGCAGTTGGTCGATGTGCACCTCTTGTGCGGGCTGACTGACTGCAATGGAAGAGTCGCACAAAGAATCTGTGCCGAGCTGTTCCTGCGGTCAAGGCAACCACATTACGTTTGCACACGACGTAGACGGCTACAACAAACCGGATCCTTCCACAGTATCGTGACTGGAGGATTCTTTCATAGGTACAAAGGTAACTTGGGTAACAAATCGAACAAATCATAATTGCCTTATTACTCGGTAACTGAACAATTATCGAAATACCGTCGGTGTAATTCGGATTCAACGTGCGTTCTTCGCAAGCCTCCTTTCGCCGTGCTTGTGAGGAAACATCTTCACTTCGATTTACCGCTTCTCCTCGCGAATTTTGCGCATAAAGAACGAGTGTAGGTGACCCTCCGCATTAATTCCTATTTCTCTGGTTTTTTTCCCATAGTGGCCATTTAGCGAACAAGAAATATGTTTCTTGACTCGTAATGGAACGCTTCATCTAAAAAGTTTAACTTTGGATCCAACAGACAAGAAGACCCATCCTCTGCGGCAGACGGATGTTACGTCACGCAGGAGCGCCGAAAGTGTTCGGCTACCAAGGAGACGACCATATTCTTTTCAGGATGAGGGACACCGGGCATAATAGCACTAGAGGTTATTGTAATATTTCACGTTGAGTGTTAGTGGAACTTTTACTTTGCCCCAAGTCACAAATATTAGTTAACAGTTTAACTGAAAAGTAATGCATACGATTGGAAGTTTTCGGTGGTGGTTATCCGATACTGATACAAAATTCACTAATATAATGGGAAGTTCGGTTTCACTGCCGTTAAGGATGGGAGGAGCAACTGTGGAACAGGAAAGAAACCACATGCATTGTAAAAGAATCTACGATTAGTGGAAAATGCCACACCAGTCAGTCATAAATGACATAATTTGGAATAGCCCACCCATTAGACATTTGATAAGGGCCAATATGCAATGGAGATGAATATTCTGTCACTCACAATAAGTACAAATATGATTTCCAGAGCCCATATTGCTTACACAGTTCGCGACTCGTGAAGGGTGTAGATGTCTCAATTACTCTACGTTTTATAACTGAAAATGTTTCCTCCTTGAGACTCTGAGAAGTAGAACGTATTCAAAGAATCCACCCAGTCTTAGAAACCATTTCCTGCGAGAGTCTTCTAGCGGCTGAGGACATTCTTCATAAGCCCAGGCGTCACCTTTCTTCTTTCCACCGTGTCTTCATTTTTACTACTATTTACACATGAGTTGTTCTCATTGACCTTGCCATCCAGCAAAAATGATACGTGTTAATTCGCTGCTGAAGAATTTCACTGTAGCAAATTGCTCTTGTTTGTTATGAGTCAGTAGTTTATGTTTACCAAATCATGTTACGAAAAATCTACTATTACAACTAAAATCTCTAACAGCTAATGAAGAATTACGGATAAACCCTAGCCTTTCGTCCAGTTACAAAAATGTTAAGACACGATAAAAATTATTGATAAGACCAGATTCACTCCTGCAACCATTTCCAGTCTGGCTTATTGATATTCCACTAAGCATTTCACCGCTGCTCATTTCATCTTCAGGTACATGTGGTTTACAGTATCTCGACTACTTTGCGTTAACCTCACATTGTTACTGAATTTTGAAGTTATACTGCTATCACTGCAGACAAATTAACACTTCATAGATAATTTAGGTTAAATACGTGTTCCTCAACGCTTTAGTTGAACTCAGGGTCAGAATACAAACAGCAACTGGAGAGCCTGTGAAAAATGATGTGTACAGACGGATTATGTGACATCAGACAGAAAAGACTAGCACTATGACAGATACGTCGAAACAGGTTATGGGTTGTGTGAATCATACCAGCTTTCAGCCGATAAGTAAAGTAAATTTAAGATGCCTAGATTACGAGAGTAGTGATACAATGATAATTGTTCTTTGGTGTTACTGTGAGATCAGTACTCTTACTAGAATGTTAGTGGTAATTTTTCGCACTGCAATAATCACGGTGGAAGTACTAGTAACATGTCTATTATTATTATTATTATCATCATTAACTTTGAATGTGAAGATATTAGGTCACACTTGACCGTGACAGTAATGAATATCAATTTAAACAACAAATTACTGCAACCCGTCACAATTATTATATTTTAGACCATGGTCTTCGGAGGACTGTAGCACCCTCAATAAGAGGAGGGTTTATGTCAATTACTAAGGCTTGGATGTATTGTTTAGCAAGTGTATCTGAAGTAAATACGTCTGGAAAAGCAGGGTTACTGACTAGTCGTAAATACAACACACCAATGTATTATTAATTGAAATAAATTCATCTGATGATGGAGTTACAGTCTTTCGAAACACATAGTGCAAACTATAATATAATTAATGTTACTTTCTACAGGAATTTGTATTTTCTATGGTATTACTAATAACATATTACTGTGCAGGGAGGAGACACCCCAAGAGGGATCATTGCCAACAAAATTTTATTTAAATAAATTTTCAATGCATAATGTTCGGCCGTAGCCGGCTTGGGCATACTGTGGTGGAAGGTGCTGGCCGGAAGACCATGGTCGGCACATTCCTGCCACGTGCTCCTCGGTCAGACTCAAGTCCCACGGGTTGGTTGCGCTGACGGGGGCATGCTACTAGCAAGGCGCGTTGGCGGAATCAATCCTCCAATCAGAGACTAATCGTGTGATCACGTGGGGACGCGGCCGGGAGCGGCGAGGGCGGCTTGGGAACAGCTCCGCGCTCTCTTTGCTTCTGACCTCGGCCCCGAGTAGTCGCTCCTCTAGTCTCTGCTTCTCTGATGAGCAGACGGCAACCCCTCTTGGGGCTGCTCAGCCCTACGTAGGCACCACTGTACCATCATTACAAGAATAAACTGGGTCCATTCCACTCAATTAACTTTCATTTTACAACGCCCTCCGCTCCTGACTTCTATCCTGACGAACAAATGGTGTCAGAAGTGGGATTACGCGTGTCATCACGCCAGACGCGTTGTTGCATTATGCATTAGTAAATTGGTTCATGAAAATATAAAAATGAGTTACACAAATATTATGAATTGCTGCATATGCTATATCAATACGTAAACAAAGAAAGTTAAGTGCCTCTTTGGGCTGACTCTAACGTGTAATGACGTTCACATTATGAGAAGTTTGTAATGCATCAATGTATTTGCTGAACATATCAAGTGAAATTGACAAAGAAAAGTGACACCAGTTTGGTGCAGGTGGGGCGTAAATTGTGTCGTTGGGTGTCAAGACTGTTGTTAACAAGAGGAGAAACACGACGATGTCCATAGTGGACAGAGGGACGGATAGCTGAGTACTCGGTGGGGCAGTTGCGTTGCTGTAATTTGTGGAGGCTCAGCCATCTTGCAGGACAGAATATCAGAAAGGAGACATCTGACATATGGGCGGACGGTCTGCTGTGGCACTTGTCAAAAGTGCTCACAGGAACAGGAAATAACACAGGGAGTGACGAGATGAATGGCAAGGACCCAAGAACGGGTGGATCCCCTAAGGGCGTGACACTGTTTAATCTTTAGTAGTAAATCAGCCTGAGAGTAGGCTGGGCGCAGGATGAACGCTGCTAGACTATAGTAGTCATATGGAGACAAGAGCCACTGACGCGTAGACGAAAGTGATAGGTAGGCGATCGATTTACGAAACCGAAAATTGAAGGAATAAATCGATCAGCTGGGCTCTCTGCGGGCGCTAACCGCAACGTGTAAGGTACACGGCCCTGGAGGAATTCAACGCCGTTGGTAGGGAAAAGCAAAACTCGACAAGAACCTAGAGATTTCCAGAACGGAAAAAGAAAGTGTAAGGAATTGAATTAGAAAAGACTAAGTTGAGCGTAATTTCTGAAGGACTTTCCCTTTATGAAGGTACAGTGCAAGGCGCATCGTTTACACGACGTTATCGCCTACTTAACTGTGTATACGACAATTTTGCGATTCCAATATAGCTGCTCCTTCTTCCTAAAACTCGACATCTCTTACATAAAAAAAAAAAAACTTTACTGTGCGACAAAATTCACCGTCTTCATCCTCTCAACATCTTGCGACTAAACTCGCCGTCTCTGTAACTCCGTAGTGCTGGCCTCCTCGGGCCCAGCTGGTTGCTTAAAACTCCGTCTATCCTTGCTTGTATCGCAGTGTCCTGGGACACGTCATACAGTTAAATGCTACTACTTCAATAATCGGTATTCCTTCGGAAAATACAATGGGAAAACAAAGAAGGCTCAAGGTTTTGAACAGAGATTTCCGCTTACTGGCGTTTAGCTGCGGGCTAGACGCGGTTAGCGTCTGATGTTGCCTGATCAGCTGTCGTCAGAGAGCACGGAACACTGTTCTCGTGAACTCTTCTTCGAGATGGAAGATCAAAGTCTGGGCTGAATAGTTTTGTGTCTGTTGAAAGTTGACAGATCAAAGTGGGTAGGATGGACTGTGCCGCGAAACTGAAAAGTGAAGAAACGACACAGACAGCTAAGGGGCCGCGCGGGAGCCAACCGCGTCACGTAAGGTAAGTGCCCTTGCGGGTGGTGCATGACTCTTCATGTGTTGTTCTGTTGATAATTGAAAGATGAAAGTGGGTAGAACAGACTATGTCGCGAAACGGAAAAGTGAAGAAACGACACAGACAGCTAAGGGACCGCGCGGGTGCCAGCCGCGTCACGTAAGGTACGTGCCCTTGCAGGTGTGGCATGACTCTTCAAGGGTTGTGTTGAGAGGGGAAAGATGAAAGTGGATAGAATGGACTATGCCGCGAAATTGAAAAGCGAAGGAACGGCACAGACAGCTAAGGGACCGCGCGGGAGCCAACCGCGTCACGTAAGGTACGTGCCCTCGCGGGTGGTTCATGACTCTTCAAGTGTTGTGTTGAGAGAGGAAAGATGAAAGTGAGTAGGATGGACTATGTCGCGAAACGGAAAAGAGAAGAAACGACACAGACAGCTAAGGGACCGCGCGGGTGCCAGCCGCGTCACGTAAGGTACGTGCCCTTGCGGGTTGTGCATGATTCTTCATGTGTTGTTCTGTTGATAATTGAAAGATGAAAGTGGGTAGAACAGACTATGTCGCGGAACGGAAAAATGAAGAAACGACACAGACAGCTGAGGGACCGCGTGGGTGCCAACCGCGTCACGTCAGGTACGTGCCCTCGCGGGTGTTCATGACTCTTCAACCCTCTTACACATCGAACTATGAGGAAATTTAACGTTATCTTCCTTGGACAAGGCCAGATATGGGCAAACCAATGCAATGCCACGGGTTTTTCACGCTACTGACGAGGCACAAACGACCAATGGTCCGGGCTGCCGTATATCGGTGGGCGATTGTTCCTTGGTTGCTACGCAGTTATTTTTGCCCTCCCCATTTATTTTACTCTACCGCCGTGGTCATTGTTCTATCCTGTTTTCCTTCTTCTGTCGATGAGGAGGCCCCTACAACATGTTAGGTACCCTCTTCCGACAGTACCGGTCTTTTAATCTTACCACCCATTTACACCGAGATATTGCTCTCCCTTGTTGCAGTCTTTCCCCAAAATATCGGCCGATGATCCATTGTGAGATACGTACTTTGCGTCTAATTAGCCGGTGATGTAAGCGCTACGGGAACTGTGCCTAGTTGTCCTTTCGGTTCAATTTGTTATCGTCAGTTTTAAAACTAACACACACGCAGCCTAGCAGCCAGCCCCAGGTGGCCAGTGTTAAATGTTAACGTTGAGCGTTCCGACTACTTACAGCGTTATTATTATACATCATTGTGTTTTTATTTTCTTGTCAATATATGTCATTGTTTTTAGTTATGTCATTATGCTAGCGCTAGTGATTTATAGTTCATGATTTTCATTTTATGTAGTGTTATGTACTGCGCGCACAAAAAGTGACGCTATTTATGCATATATGCTATTATAGCTTCAGAGCTATTTTTATTGCTTGAACAGTCGACATTTTCCTAGTACAGCAGGTCGTTGATAACGCCGCTGATACTATTATTCCATGCATCGCAGGAAGCCCATGTGCCTACACTAATTCTTATTAAGTCAGACGGACGCCCTTAGGCCCGCTGAACCACGGTATCGCAGATAGCTCCAATGCACTGCCTACCCCTCAATTATTAGACAGGTTGCCTTAGCACTGTCCGCAGGTTACCCCATTGCCCTGCAAATTATATAATCATCAATCCAAGTCTGCAGATTGCACTAATGCACTGCTGAACTTAATAGTCGAGTCACTCGCAGGTAGCTCATACGCACTGCGAACTTGTACTTACACGTCACCGAATCCTAGGCTCCTCGGTTGACCACAAAACAATTCATACATCAATTACCGTGAGACAATTTGCACTCACACTACGCCTTTGGCACTCAACCACAAATGAACTGAGCCCCAGACGCTCTTTTATTACATTTTATACAACGCCACCTTCTTCTAGATGGCAATTCCATTGCAAAATCATCGGATTCTGCCAAAGATTCAGAAACCGTTCCCCAGATGACAGTCTTTTCCGTTGCTGAACAGATTAGTTGCTTTTCACCATCTGACAGTTCAAACTGCACTTTTAAGAACAATGTTGTTATATACACACACTGTCGGTTTTACTGACGTAGTCCCTTATGCACTTCGTCAACCGACTAAAAAAAAAAAAAAAAAAAACAACTTCCCCTGACGGATTTCGTATCCGATTCGGAAGTTTACGTTCGGGAAATATTCCCTTTATTTTATTTCTTGTCAATTATGATTACTTCAATGACATGTTTTATTGTTATCAATTTATAGTTATGATTAATGTTAGTACACCTTATGGTTATACGTTATTTTTTTGCCCTATTCGGTATTCCATTTTAACTTTCATTGTTTCTCGACTGGAAGTATCTCTGATAGCACCTATTGGCCTTCAATTCGTATCCGCCATTAGCTACCATTAGTCACACCTTTACACAACACTTCATATGCCCAATAACAACTTACAACACACTCACACTGTTCATATCCACACTACCTTGGTGTAACTTGTTGATGTTACCAGACCTCTATTGTCATATACTAAGTACATGAACAAGGTTTTTTTGGTTTATGCCCTCCGCTCTTCGGAAGGGGAAAGGGAAGTACGTACATATGTACGTCATGTTCAGTAGCAGTTTCTTTTAATCAACAACGTAGTCAATTTACCTGTTGAACACTTAAGTTGTTCTGTTAAAATGGAATCAAACGTCTTTGTGACATCAGCTATTCGTGTATTATTGCTTTGCAATAAACTGTTACTTTTAAGTTGCACTTCCAATGTCTTAGTCTCGGACGCAGAGCCACTAGCGCTCTCCGACGCTGTTATCTGAGCTCAGCACCCTGCCGGCTCAGCGCTGATAAAGCTGCGCTGCGCCGCCTCCACTGCTTCACACCCAGCCTCTGTATTCACGAGCAACAGACTCGTTCCCGCTAACATTCATTTCCGACTTCAGTGCAGTTAATCTCTCTATTGACCACTTCTGTAAGTAAATATCCTATGATTATTGAGTTAACTTGAGTTTTCCTACCCTCATTCGGGTTTTCTACAGCTGCAAAACCACTCAATATTATTTCTGAATTTTATGAAGTACTTCACCTGTCTCGCCGTGTCGAGCCTTAGCGGGGTGGGTGCCCCTGCGTAGTGGCCAATGCGTGGGAGGTGCCTAGGCTGTGCGGGTTCACACCGCGATCACAGGATTCCTTCTAATTTTATTCATTTAAAAAAAAAAAAAGGAAAACTTCCTTCGTACAAAATCTCAAATTAATTAACGACACTTGGCCTTCGTCCCATAGCAGGTTGAAAAATTTTTCCAGCGAGTTACGCTTAGTCTGCGCTGCGTAGTACTGCCTCCGCGTTCAGCGTCTTTTTTGCTGACGCGTGATTGATCAGCGGATACTCAGTGTTGAATTACACCATTGTCTTGCCGCCTTGGTACCCCAACGGCTGCCAAACTGTTGGTTGCCTGCCGTGATTCTACTTCGTGGCCTTCTCCATCAGTAAGCGTGACTGAACGGGTCCATCGTCGCTACTTGCCAGGTAATTATTGCTACAACGTTGTACCCACTCCGTCATCTCTGAATTACTCATCAAGTAAGCCAGGAAATTTTTACTTCTAGGGTCACTATTACTTTCTCTCGCAGTCGACCGTTATCAACATTGGAAGCTGAAAGCAACCTCCGTTCAAATGGCTGTCAATTTATCATCCGCAATGGGCAGCATGTTAATCTCAATGGTTGTCGTCGTCGCCGTTAAGGCGCCTCCATTTCACGTCTACCCTTCCACATCTGGCGTGCTCTTTGGACGTCGTCACAATCTGGTGCATACTCCACATTATGCTATTGTGTTAGCTGATGTCAACTTAACATTGTTAGAAGAGGAAGACCATGCTTTATATGATACAGCTCAGCAATTGTCAAAATATGAAACCTTCTTGACGCAGACGAAGGAACATGAGTTTCTCCGATCTTTGTGGGAAGTGACTAGAATTATTTCAACCCTTCGAAGTCAATTGAACAGTATTAAGGATGCAGTACCACTGCCTCGTTTCAAACGAGCCTGGTTGCCCGTTGGAGGTACATTATTAAAATCTGTCTTTGGGACTCCTGACGAAACAGACGCAAAACGCTGGGATTTGGACACACAGCAAGCGCTTTCGGAAACACAAGTTAATCACGAAGTGTTGGTACATCAACAGGTGCGCCTGACACATCTTGAGAATAACCTGTTAGCCACAACTAGACAAATACAAGTTGTAGCCGACAGATTAACACGACACTATGGTGCACTTGAACAATCCTTTAACCAAGAGTGGACTCATCTTCGCTCGGGATTACGTAATCTAACTATCACATTGGACATTATGAAGACCACGCAGATTCTTTTATTTAATATACACACAGCACAGTTACACGTACACATGTTACACTCGGCCATTCAACTCGGACTGCAAGGAAAGCTCAGTCCACATCTGTTACCCTCAGAGCCCTTCTTGCACATGCTACACAATGTGTCGTCGCAAATTTCGGCCCCTAAACAAATGCTTTATGCCGTGCGGGAAAGCAACCTCCCCTTTTACTATGCTGCGTTGGAGGTCCGACTTACCCATAATTCTGACGGTATTCGGATGCGAATGAGGTTGCCAATCACGTGCGCAAATTGCGAATACGAGTGCTATCAAATATACACTTTTCCAGTCTCTTGGGCTACCCTTCATCACCATGTTGTTTGGCAGACTCAAGAATTTTTAATAGTTAGTCGGGATCGACAAACTCACGCCATTCTCTCTCGCGCTGAACTATCCCGTTGCTTCCATAAAACACATTACTTATGCTCCACGCTAATTTTACACACTAACACTACTGATTGCGAGATGTCGCTGTTTTTAGCTGAAACTACTACACCTCCATGTCCTCGTGTTCTAGTCTCACTTCATCAACCGATAATTCAGCCTGTTGGCAACAGTTTTCTGTTCGCTGTTCCACAGACTGTCACCGCCACCCTGGTGTGCCACCGTTCAATGTCAGAGACTGAATCGTACCGGATAACACTGAATAATAGTGGCCTAGTGTATAATAGTTCAAGATGTGACGTATACGCTGCTTCTATGAGGATATCAGCTCAATTGCACTCTACCTTTCATGTCACCATTCCCACATTTACCTTATACCTTCCTGAACTCTCTTTTAAACTCCATCACCATGAGAAGCTAAAGAATTTACCGAATACCAATGATTCAGATCTACTCCAATCGATCAATCATCTCCTTACCCAGGAACACAACCAAGTTGCTCTTGACCGAGTGGCCTCACATATTGCTGATTGGCACCAAACCAAGCGATTAACCACCGTTGTATTACCCAGCGCTGGTTCGGTAATAATCATTGTAATGATTCTGATTATAGTATCCTGGATACTCTGTAAAAGAGGATTTTGCAAATGTTTCACTTCCTTCCGAGAAGGTGAATATCACACCTGAAGGTGAATATCACACCTGAAACTACCTGCCAACCTTGGTGCATGCGATCAGGCATGACCCCCCCTTAGAATTAAGTTGTAGTCTAGGTGTCAGGTCAATGAACTAATTTTGTAATGGATTTGTATTTCTATGTAAAGTCTATGGAATCACAAGTTAACTGTCGAGTCTTAACCCTTATGTAAGTCATTTTGTTTTCTCTTTAAATTTTTGTCATTTTGTAATGTTCTCATTCACCCACTTGGGAAATTACCATTGTAATCGTAGATTTAAGAACTCAAAGTAATATTACGGGGAAAAACCCCCTTGTGACTGTTAGGCCTGGGAGCATTCTCTCACCCCCACGAGGGTGGAGTGTTTCAGTGTGCTGTGCTCCGGTGCCCCTCATCATCGCCTGGGTACCCACCACCACTGATACCGCCGACACACATTCACAGCATGGCGCCGCCCCACTGCCGTCGCACCAACTTAACAAGTTTGTTATTCAAGAGCCTTCCTTCAGGCCCTTCAGGCCACTTTGTAACATTGGCACATATTGATATCACTATGTTATGGGACCCTTCATAATGATCATATATTTTTTAAATGGAATAATCAATTAGAATAAGCTCATTCATTTTCATTCAGAGAGCCTTCTTCGGAAGGGGAAAGGATGTGCAGGGAGGAGACACCCCAAGAGGGATCATTGCCAACAAAATTTTATTTAAATAAATTTTCAATGCATAATGTTCGGCCGTAGCCGGCTTGGGCATACTGTGGTGGAAGGTGCTGGCCGGAAGACCATGGTCGGCACATTCCTGCCACGTGCTCCTCGGTCAGACTCAAGTCCCACGGGTTGGTTGCGCTGACGGGGGCATGCTACTAGCAAGGCGCGTTGGCGGAATCAATCCTCCAATCAGAGACTAATCGTGTGATCACGTGGGGACGCGGCCGGGAGCGGCGAGGGCGGCTTGGGAACAGCTCCGCGCTCTCTTTGCTTCTGACCTCGGCCCCGAGTAGTCGCTCCTCTAGTCTCTGCTTCTCTGATGAGCAGACGGCAACCCCTCTTGGGGCTGCTCAGCCCTACGTAGGCACCACTGTACCATCATTACAAGAATAAACTGGGTCCATTCCACTCAATTAACTTTCATTTTACAACGCCCTCCGCTCCTGACTTCTATCCTGACGAACATTACTAATAGTAAATTTGGAAAGAGAATTAAATTTCAGGGTGAGGTAATAAAAGCTTCCGAGTTTTCCGATAAAATTGTAATTCTACCGGAGAAGGTAGAGGACTTGCACGAACAGTTGCACGGAAGGGAAAATAGCTTAAAAGAAGGTTATAAGACGAAAATCAACGAAAGTAAAACAAAGGTAACTGAATATTATAGAATAAGATCGGGAATTGCCGACAGAATTAAAAATTGTTGGTAACATTTTTGAGATGCAGTGATCTTGAAATCTATATAAAATCAGTGACAAAGTCTAGACTGCGATGGTACTTCAATGACCAGTTTCAGCCTATGCTTAGGCCATCTTCAGACAGCATAGTGAAAGGTAGAAAAAGTACTAGTTACATTGACATCTTATAGCGCAAACACGTCCTCGCCAGATCTATATAAAGCAATGCTGCCTAGCCAAAAGCAGCAGTTTCGGCGACTGAGGTCAACTGGCTGTTGTACGTATGGTCAACTTCAGCTGATGGGTAGCGATTCTTCGATTTTAATATGTATAAATAATTTTAAGCCACCGGCTTCTTTATGTAGCTAGCACTTTTTCTATCTTTCACAGTGCTGTCTGACGATGGCCTGAGCATAGTTCGAAACCGGTCACTTTAATAAAGTACCTTCGCAATCTAGACTGTTTTGTCACTAATTTTATATCGATAGAATTATATTAGGAAATGAGACACTAAAAGTAGGCGACGAGTTTTGCTATTAGCTCAAAATAACCGAAGAAGGGCTAAGCAGAGATCATATAAAACGCGGATTAACAAAAACAAAGACATCGTTTCAGGAAAAGAGTCAGATTTTAAAGTCTCATATAAATTTGTGGAGTATAGTGTTGTACGGCAGTGAAAGGTGGGCACTTCAGACAAGAACATCACAAAACCTTTCAAAATGTAGTGCTGCAGAGGAATGCTGAAGTTTGAATAGGTGCATCGAGTAACTGATTTGGGGATACCAAATCGATTTGGAGAAAAAAAGGATTGACGGTACAACTTGCTTAAAAGAAGGGTTCGGTCGACAGGACATTTCAGAGGTATCAAGGAATCGTCTGTCTGGTAACTGAAGGAAGTAATGGGATAAAACTTGTAGAAGGAGATGAAGGCTTGATTACAATATGCAGGTTCAAATGAATGTGGTTTATAGTAGTTATGCAAAGATGAAGAGGCTTGCACAGGATACAATAGCGTGGAAACCTACGTCAAACCAATCAACGGACTGAAGACCACAACTGCAACTAGTAATATAGTAGTAGGGGCAGGCGTAACACAGGATACAGTAAGACTTGGGGAAATAACTGGCTTTTGTTTCGTAACGGGTAAAGACATCTGTGAATGGAAACGAAGACATAATAAAATTACACCCAGAGTGGGGTAGAAGTATTAAATCTATTAGGAATAGAATAGTGGCAGTAGAAGTGGAAAATAACAAATTTAGTGAATCAGGTAATGATCTAACGTCAAACTGGAAACGAATGAAGTAAAGAATCTAAAATTCAGTAGTGACAAATGTTGGCAGATTTAGGAATAGCGGGTTCGCTATTCTGTGATGGTGCCGTCCTAGCGCTAGCCAGATGTAATCTGCAACTCACAGGAAACATAACTAAAAGAAACTATTACACTTTACACACTGGCTAAACCTTTTTTGCAGTTGCGGTGTGGAAAGTACACTGGTATCCAAAATTGAAGCAACAAACCGTGATTTCCATGTGTTGTGTCTAATCCACTGTATAATCATATAAGACGTCAACATATGTCCGTACAATTGTGTTCTTCGCGGAAGATGGCATTCAGGACAATGGACAACCACGTCAACTATGACGTCAGAGCGGTAGTGTTTTCCGCGTAATCCCACATCCACAATCGTCGTGTCACAGACAGTGCAGTGTGGCGCAAAGAAGAGGCCTTCCAGACTCCCTGCGATGGTGGGCCGTAAGAAGAATGGAAGCGCGACAGTCGCAAACTGCTGTGTCCCGAAGGCTTGATGTGAATCGTTCTACTCTTTCTCGGATGTGGCGACAATTTATAGACAGTAAAAGTATCCCGAAGACCAGGGCATAGTCGACCACGTGTAATATCAAAAGGAGAGGACCGTTATTTGCCCGTAAGGGTACGACGGCACTGCCGTAGTATCTGACCTCGCAGCATCCGCTGGACATGTTGTATCGAGACAGTGTACAGAAGTCTTTGGCAGAGTAATCTTTATTGTCGGAGACCTTGGTGTACCTCTGAAACGTTTTCACAAAAGGGACCGTCTAGAGTGGAGTCGTCAACATGCCGCCTGGGCGGTCGAACAGATGAGTCCCGACTTAGTTTGGAGAGTGATTCTCGACGCAATCTCATCGGGAGGGAACGTGGAACACGATATCGGCAAGAGACCGATATCGAGGAGGAACCTAGTGGTATGGGCAGGGACTATGCTGACCACTCTAACACTTCTTCATGACAATGTACGGGCGAATCGGCAAGGTTTAACTGCTGTCAGGTGCCGTGACGAGATCTTGGGACATCATTTGTGGTTGTTGCGAGGTGCTGTGAGCTTCGACCACGGGCGGTTGATGTTTTCTTAGAAACAGAACATACTGCAAGCATGGTGTAGCCTGCTTGCCCTCCCGATTTGAATCCCATAGAGCATGTCTGGGATGCTCTAGGGAGATAGCTTGCTTCATATCAGCATCACCATCCACTAACCACTCTCCAAGACTTACGAGCAACTCACAGGGTGAATTGGCGCTATCGCCTCAAGGCTGATGACATCATTCACAGCATGCCTCGTCGTTGTCAGTCCTGTTTTGTAGCCACAAGTGGTAACACCCCATGCTGAGCACAGCATCCTGTTGTCGGAAAGTGTGCGCAAGTCCGTTAAGTCAGAAAGAAACGAAGAATATTTTTGTCTACCGTTATGCATGTTGCAGTCGTTTAGATCCTGTGTTCTCTACATTGTTTTTACATTACTATCACCTGTTTACACTGTTCTGTGGCAAAATAAACGCAACCTTGCAAAATTTCCGTTTGTTAATTTTGGGCGGCAGTGTATTTTCTGTTGGGATTTAGAGGCCATTAATACACCGTACAACGTTATGCTAAAATAAAAGTGGGAGAAAAAGAATTTATATCGCACTAAAGAAAGTGATTACTATGAACGTTAACCATGTTGAATTTGTAAAGTGGTATACTGAAATTAAGTATTGCGTTGCGAACACAACAAACGGGCAGAATGCAAACATCTCATGAATACAGGCAGTCACAAAAGTTTACACAAGTCATTAAGCGAAGTTTGCTGTCGTCAGCTGCGTTGTCAGTTGCCAGTCATAATCCCATCTCCTGCGGGAAGACTGTACCTGAACAACTATTACCTGAGAAAACATGAGACAGAGGTGAGTGGTCAGAATCTCAGCTCAGGACGTGTTAAAGGCTGTAGTGTAAATTAATGGTGACTTGTACTGCTGCTAGCTATATATTAACGAGAATGACGGCACCAGACATTCTCCATACTAGTGACCACTGCGTATTTCATGAGATGCTTTACTTCAGCACTTAAAAAGTTGAAGTAGACATCGTTGTGAGTGTGTGTGATTTTTTTTCTGTCTTTCAATGTTAACGGTCTGTTGCCTTACTATATTCTGCATTTTAATGTAGTCTTTTGCTATACGACATGTCTCTCTAGATTTTTACGTGGCCTTAAAAGTTAGAACTTTTTGGTCGTTGCTCTAATTTTGGCGGTTATCAACCACTTCTTCATCTTTTGAAACTATCGGTGAGAGGTACTCGCTCCTTAAAAGAGCAAGTAAGACGTGTAGTCAAGCAATGAGCATAAAGGACGATGGGGAGTAAGGCTATATTGCCGCAGTCGGCGTCCATATAAATTGTCAAATTTATATGTACATCCGATGCCAGAACACAGTTTACTTCTCCAGAATAACACCAATGGAGTCGTCAGACTCATTGATCACCCTCATCCCAATCTCACAACTCCATGAGATAGTGAGATAGGTTCGGGATTCAATACAGGACATTGGCGCAAATCATGACCACCAAGACTTACGTTACTCTCCTCCACATTTTGCAAAAATACTGATGATGATAATTTCTTCGCCCCTTGAAATGGAACTGGATATATCGTGGTCGAGCGTCACTCCTCTGGCAGCCATGATTTTGGCTACGCAAAATGGTGGCGGGGGGGGGGGGGGGGGGGGGAGCAAGGGAGCAATTTCTTGAATAATCGTATAATCCTGGCTTGCTTTCATTATTTGATCAGTATCACGAGGAGATGGGCTCTGAACGTCGTAGCATGTTGTCTACGTCTCGTCCGGTCTAGAACCGAACTACTTCCTGTCACTAGAAGTATCCACTTCATTACATCATTTTCCAGATCAGCCTGCCAACGAATATTTCTCTGGTAATATGGGGCATTTTCTTTGGTTTCATAATTTTATGAATTGTGTTTTCAAACATCAGTGCTACATCTGCAGCACTTTGGACCCGATTATTTCCAGTACCCACCAAACAAACGAGGAACTTCTTTGCATATTCCTTGCTTCCAGTCGTCTCCGTCTTTGACACGTCCAAAGACCAGTCTTACTGATGTGCTGACACCGCCAGTGCTGTAAGCAGGAAAGCAGGAAGAAAGAAATTCATCATCACGGGCTTCAGTTTGCTGATGCCCCTGTTCTGCGCGCCTAGTGCACGTCCACCGCGGTGCTCGGGGACCACAGCACCAAGTTAGGACACCTGAAGATGGGCTTGTAAGAGCCCGAAACCTGTCGTGTGGTAATAAAAGACCTTTACAACTGAAGCGGTATTTTCAACCTCTGGTCTTTCTTTTGAGTTGAACTTTTATTCTAGACATTGTTATAGTCGAATTAATGTTAGCGCAGATCGTCATCTTCGGTCTGTGTGACTAAATTTTGCATATCAAAGTTTCCCAACCTTTTTATAATCTAAATCAAAGTCTAGTAATGTGTCTGTATCGAACAAAGTTCGCAAGTATCTGAATTTCTCCGCTGATTTCGATGGTATAGAGTATCAGATTTACAGTAAACAGTTCTACATGGTCGACATGATGTCATGAAAACACACCTTGATCAGCAACGGTCATTAAACATTATCTTAGGGGCTCCAGAGCTTTCTTTCACATCTGATCATTTCAACCCGTTAAAAATAGTCTGCTAGGAAGTAATGGTTAATCAATACACCCGGTTCCGTACTCCATATAGTCCTATTTTTTCACTAAATTAATTTAGCAAATTAAGTCGTAGGAATGTGATGTAATTCCGAATTTGTGAGTATGGCACTTAAAAAAGATCCATTGTATCGATTCACGTGTATCTAACAAGGGAACAAGGGAACCTCCCCATCGCACCCCCCTCAGATTTAGTTATAAGTTGGCACAGTGCATAGGCCTTGAAAAACTGAACACAGATCATTCGAGAAAACAGGAAGAAGTTGTGTGGAACTATGAAAAAAAAATAAGCAAAATATACAAACTGAGTAGTCCATGTACAAGATAGGCAACATCAAGGATAACCTGAAACAAGACGCGCCGTGGTCCCGTGGTTAGCGTGAGCAACTGCGGAGCGAAAGGTCCTTGGTTCAAGTCTTCCATTGTGTGAAAATCTTTCTTCCTTTATTTTCGCAAAGTTATGATATGTAAGTTCGTTCATTGACGTCTCTGTTCACTGTAATAAGTTTAGTGTCTATGTTTTACGACCGCACCGCAAAGTTACAGTTCGGAAAATATTCATTGACCTTGTTATTGAAGTCGCGAGCTATATTTGCTGGATTCATATTGCCCACAGAATACATCTCACATATTTAATACAATCCTGTCCAAAGTTGCGAACAGTCAACTGCCAGCCAGGGAGCCTCGTGAGCAGGAATACTCTCTCTTCCGTGCGCTGTTGTCGACTGACGTCGTGTGTTTCGATGTTTGTTTAGGTGTAGCATCCTCATGCTACGGCGCAGTTACCTCGCATCGGACGGACAGATAATAATTGTCTGAAAATAAGAAAAATAAACTCTTCACTCGAGAGAGGAATTGAACCCAGGACCTCTTGTTCAGCAGCTGCTCACGCTAACCACGGGACCACGACGCTCCTGAGTTCGCGTTCTCCTTGATGTTGCCTATGTTGCACATGAACTACTCAGTTTGTATATTTTGCTATTTTTTTCATAGTTCAACACGAGTTCTTCCTGTTTTCTCGATTGATCTGTGTTCAGTTTTTCAAGGCCTATTCACTGTGCCAACTTATAACTAAATCTGAGCGGTGTGCGATGGGGAGGTGCCCTTGTAAGTGCTGTGTGTAATTGATGATTAAAACAGTTGAAATCACCAACTGCTATATTTAACGACTTCGCCCCTGTCTCGGGCATGGCTGTGTGTGACGTCCTTAGGTTAGTTAAGTTTAATTAGTTCTAAGTTCTAGGGGACTGATGACCTTAGAAGTTAAGCCCCATAGTGCTCAGAGCCATTTGAACCATTTTTGTAAATACGCACCATCTAATGATGTGCTTGCAACGGTTCGAAAACTGGCTAGTGGACAGATAATATTTGTTACAAACAAAAATACTGAGCACACATTTCATACAAATCATCTACTAACGGTACTTCAGTCACACTCACTGTGTTCGGTGCTAAAAATATAGACGCCTATCAAAAGGGTCGATCAGACCTTTTGTATTCATTATAAGGGGTTCTTCTGGGTTTATGGCCTCTACTCGTAGTACGGTATTACTGTGCAGTAATAAGTCTCCGATACTATTAGTCTGCGTAATATTGTATCCTGTCATTAACTGACATTGATTTCTTCTTGTAGACACTTTTGATTAGTCGGCATGCTGTTCCCATCTACCTCGTCCATGATAAGAAGTTTATTTCTCAGAGGTATTTGTCTCCATCTAACAATGTGTGTAGTGAATTGAAAAATATTGTTAGGGAGTTTGAAAGGCCGAACAGTCAAGTGACACATTCATGTTTCCATAGCCAATTTATTACTATTATTACATTAAAATTTCTGTACATATCATAAATTAAAGTTCCCTGCAGCGTTTTTCTGTTTGTAACCTATGTGACAGGTAATCACAGGGGGGGGGGGGGGGGGACTGGTAGGGATTTTGATACAATTTCGACTAACAGATAGTCTCATTAGGAAGAAGGTTTGTGTATATAATTTATAATTATTAATGAGTGTGTAACATATATAGCCTATTGATATCTGTTCCATATTCAACAGACATTTGGAGGGACACCTTGTAACAGTAATGGGAGATACGAGCTGGTCAGGTGGCGGTGTCTGTCCGAAAAAGCAGTAAACAGCCAACGGAACTCCAGGGAGCAGCGAAGTCTAAACATATCTATCACAACATATCTAAAATATTATAAAGCCTCCTGCTCTGAGTAGAGGCTAATCTTAGGAACTACTGTATGGATTTTGATGCGGTTTTCATTAATAGATGGACTGATCCACGAGGAATATTTTTGAACATGATTTATTACCACTACGCGAGACAAGACGTCGGGCCGTAGATATTTACGAGCAGAACACGGCAAGTGCCATAAACCGTGGAAGACGGGTCAGAGTAAACGAACACGTGTCTCGGCTTATCCGTAGATACTGACCGTTTCTGAGAAAACGACGGTCAAAGTTTTCTAACGCGATTTATGTGCCTTTCAGCGAGAAAACTGTTCAATTGAAGCGATGGCACAGGGGCTAGCAACACGGCTTCATGCTTTTCGCCCCATATCAGAAACCTGTTTATCATTTTAATCTTTTATTTTCATTTATCTACCCATAACGTTGTCTTTATTCATCTACTGTTGTATGTCTGGTGAATGAACTGAAGAAACAACGAACATAAATGAATGAGTAAATTATTTGAAATTGTTTTCGGTGAAATTCCTGCAGTGTATCCTATTTATAATCAGCTGCAAGCACCAGATTTGGGTAAAATGATCCATTATGCGTAGTTTGCTGCGAAATTACTGCCAAAGAGTGAAATTTTCAGAAATGTTAACAAAGTTTGTTTCCCGAGTGAGATTCATACGAAGGAATGTCGTCTGCTGGAATCCTGTCTTCGTGGGATGCTCATGCTTTCGCAATTTCTGTGTTTCGAACATTTGTACGGTTGTTATCATCCAAGGAAATGCAACAGGTGTTGGGAATTTCTATGTTTCGAAGGTTTCTACGGTCGATGTCATAGAAAGGCATGCACGAAATCTTCCTGAAGAATATGCATAATAATAGAACATGTTGCTGTTCGTTGTTGTGGTCTTCAGTCCTGAGACTGGTTTGATACAGCTCTCCATGCTACCCTATCCTGTGCAAGCTTCTTCATCTCCCAGTACCTACTGCAACCCACATCCTTCTGAATCTGCTTAGTGTATTCATCTCTTGGTCTGCCTCTACGATTTTTACCCTCCACGCTGCCCTCCAATACTAAATTGGTGATCCCTTAATGCCGCAGAACATGTCCTACCAACCGATCCCTTCTTCTAGTCAAGTTGTGCCACAAACTCCTCTTCTCCCCAATTCTGTTCAATACCTCCTCATTAGTTATGTGATCTACCCATCTAATCTTCAGCATTCTTCCGTAGCACCACATTTCGAAAGCTTCTATTCTCTTCTTGTCCAAACTATTTATCGTCCATGTTTCAGTTCCATACATGGCTACACTCCATACAAATACATTCAGAAACGACTTCCTGACACTTAAATCAATACTGAATGTTAACAAATTTCTCTTCTTCAGAAACGCTTTCCTTGCCATTGCCAGTCTACATTTTATATCCTCTCTACCTCGACCATCATCAGTTATTTTGCTCCCCAAATAGCAAAACTCCTTTACTATTTTAAGTGTCTCATTTCCTAATCTAATTCCCTCAGCATCACCCGACTTAATTCGACTACATTCCATTATCCTCGTTTTGCTTTTGTTGATGTTCATCTTATACCCTCCTTTCAAGACACTGTCCAATCCGTTCAACTGCTCTTCCAAGTCATTTGCTGTCTCTAACAGAATTACAATGTCATCGGCAAACCTCAAAGTTTTTATTTCTTCTCCATGGATTTTAATACCTACTCCGAATAAGAAGTAGTATAAGAACTGATATAAGAATGAAATATATGAATATGAGAATTTAAAGAGGTTGTAGACCTTGGGAATACTGCACACACGTATATTGTATAATAAATGTATGATAGTTGTTGTGACCCGGCGCTGTAATTTTGCAATTAATATACAGTAACTGCCTTGTATCACTTAACTCGAAGCCGGCCGGCGTTGCCGAGCGGTTCTAGGCGCTACAGTCTGGAACCGCGCTACCGCTATGGTCGCAGGTTGAATCCTGCCTTGGGCATGGATGTGTGTGATGGCCTTGGGTTAGTTAGGTTTAAGTAGTTCTAAGTTCTAGGGGACTGATGACCTCAGAAGTTAAGTCCCATAATGCTCAGAGCCATTTGAACCATTTTTAAACCATTTGAACCATTTGAACTTGAAAAGAAACACTCGTGGGTAACGTTTTATGGACCTTGGTAGATAAACGAAAGAAACTAAAATAAATAAAGTAAACAAAAAAAATAAACAGGTTTCGAACACGGGGTGCAAAAGTGAAACAGCAGACAAGCTAGCCACTGTGCCACCATTTCGACTGAGATTGTAGCGCGCTAAAAGTCGTCTAAATTAGGTCGAAAAGTTCGACTGTCGTTTTCTTAGAAACGATCGAGTATCTACGGATAAGCTGAGACATGTGCTCGCTTATTTTCACTCCTCTTCCTCTGAGCCAAGTTTGCGGGAAATCGGTTTATGGCACTAGCCGTGTTCTCCTCGTTGCCCTTACAGGTGCTTAAGGTGGGGTAGGTAGCCAGTTTTATACACAGAATTTTCAAAAACGTGTACCCTTCCCCTGAGGCACATAAAGTGCTGGTGACGACAAGATATGTTTCGGGGACCGGGGAGGGGGGGGGGGAGAGAAGAGGGGGGGGGGAGTGGGAGATGGTCATAAACTGTGATCTACTCCTCCTCACTTTCCTAGAACTGAACCGTGGACCCGAAACTGGAAAAATGAGTAATGCCGACGGCACACGGACAGTGCATCCGAACGTTGAGCGTTGAGCGTGCCGATTTTCTGACGTCACAGCGTGGAATAGCACGCTCGGGAGTCTTTCCGAACGTGCAGAGCAATATCTGGCATGTCAGGTATTCTGAGGGTGCATCTGAGCGTTGACCAATGAGATGGCACAACGCCAGCTACGTCACAAGCACGCCGTCTCCCTTCAGTTGTGAGGCGCCATTTCAAGCCTATATGTATATATGCCGTTCCGAGCACCAGCAAATTGAGAATCATTGGAAAACCCATTGTTAACTGTGTGATTCGTTCCAATAAAATAATGAGAAACATCATATTCGTGGAAAAAGAATTATTGTAACTTGCATATAATGAGAGTAGAGTATTTGAAGGCAGCGACACACTGAAGATCCACCCAAAACGCATTGTTCTTGGTACAATTTGTTATAATTAAATTTCAGTTAGTAACATATCTACGATTAAGGTTTTTAGCAAGCGGTAACATACTATGAGTAGATACGAAAGGTGTGATATTGGTTTAGCGTAATTAATAGCGTCCTTGTCCTATTATGAGTTTTTTGTTGGGGTGGTGGTTTGCGTCCTGACACAACCAATTTTTTTTTTGTCCTTACACTCGCGTTTTTATTAGGTTTTGATACTTCATTGTTATTTTAATATAAGTATAGATTATAATATTTAATGTTATGTAAATACAAGTTCACCTTTTCTTTGAGGGGAGACTTTGTTCGATTGGCTTAATCTACAGGACAGCTTGCGCTACTTGTATACAGATATTTTGCTCCTTTTTCTTTTACGCTTCGTAATTCACATGTTGCAAAGATTCTGCTACTGGGTAGGAACAGTGATCAAGTAAGACTGACCTTGGGGTTTTACTAAAATGTGGGAATGATGAAATAATGTTTATCTTATTCGGAGAAGTATTCCATATTTGTAACGCACTGTTTGTAATGGAACTTTTATAAGCCTGTGTCCTTATTGATTGGACAGGGTACTTTCCTTTTCGTGGACGATGGAAGAAATGTGCGTTTTAATAGAGCTAACGTGGGAATTTTACGCGCGCCCGTTGAGTAAGCAGTGTGATTTACGAACTAGAAACACCCCTCAACTGTCGCTGGAGTGCGTTGCGATCGTGTATACCACGTTGGGGCCCACGTACCGTATGCACAAGTCGCATCGTTCCTGAGCGTTCAGCAGCACGTTGAACTTGGCACTTTCAGCGTTAGCGTTCGACAGCACGGTCCGTGTGCCGACGGCTTAAGATAAGTCCAGTGAACGTGGCTTCACTTGCTTGGCGGTGAATGGGTCCTAGGTGTGAGTAGCAGGTGGTGGTGCGCCTCCCGGACCTCGGCCACTGCACAGCTGCTGGCGAGGCGAGCTGTCAGCGATGGCGGCGGCGGCCGGCAGGTTGCGGCTGTCCGCTAGGCGGGGCCACGCGGCGCCCGGCCCGCCTCCGCCGCTCCGCCCGCGACGTGGAGAGTGGCCGCGGCCGCCACTCCTCCGCCGCGCTCTGCCGGCTCTGCTGTCGCTAATAACAGTGATCTGGTTACGCGGCACGCCCCGGTGTCTGCCCGCTGTCAGGCCGCCGCCGATGCATCACTCGCCGCGACGTCGCCGCCTCGGCTATCGCCACCTGTCACAGCGACAGCGCCTGTCATAACAAAACCATTCTTGACCCGCTGCCGCTGCCACTGCTGCAACGATACGTGTGACCTCCGTTGCACAGTTGCTGTTATACAGAGCCCTCTCGGTTCATTGGCCTGTCACTGAAGAAATTTGTAGGCACGCTTAAGACTGCTGTTTGTCCTTTATTCAAACGCGCTTCCGCTCAGTTTCAGATGTGCGGCTCGGACAGGACGAGTGCGTTCCCTGACTGGCTCCTGTTAATAGGTTCTTGGAAGCGCGAGCTACAGTAGTACTTGACACAGCAGAAGGTTCCAAATGATTGGAAAAGAGCACACGTAGTCCCAGTTTTCAAGACGACCCGTCGGGCAGATGCGCGAAACTATAGTCCTATATCTCTGACATCGATCTGTTGTAGAATTTTAGAACATGATTTTTGCTCGCCTATCATGTCATTTCTGGAAACCCAGAATCTACTATGTAGGATTCCGGAAACAGCGATCGTGTGAGACCCAACTCGCTTTATTTGTTCATGAGACCCAGAAAATATTAGATACAGGCTCCCAGGTAGATGCCATTTTCCTTGACTTCCGGAAGGTGTTCGATACAGTTCCGCACTGTCACCTGATAAACAAAGTAAGAGCCTACAGAATATCAGACCAGTTGTGTGGCTGGATTGAAGAGTTTTTAGCAAACAAAACACAGCATGTTGTTCTCAATGCAGATACGTCTACAGACGTTAAAGTAATCTCTGGCGTGCCACAGGGGAGTGTTATGGATCCATTGCTTTTCACAATATAAATAAATGACCTAGTAGGTAGTGTCGGAAGTTCCTTGCGGCTTTTCGCGGATGCTGCTGTAGTATACAGAGAAGTGACAGCATTAGAAAATTGCAGCGAAATGCAGGAAGATCTGCAGCGGATAGGCACTTGGTGCAGGGAGTGGCAACTGACCCTTAACATAGACAAATGTAATGTATTGCGAATAGATAGAAAGAAGGATCCCTTATTGTATGATTATATGATACCGGAACAAACACTAGTAGCAGTTACTTCTGTAAAATATCTGGGAGTATGCGTACGAAACGATTTGAAGTGGAATGATCATGTAAAATTAATTGATTGTTAGGCGGGTGCCAGGTTGAGATTCATTGCGAGAGTCCTTAGAAAATGTAGTCCATCAACAAAGGAGGTGGCTTACAAAACACTCGTCCGATCTATACTTGAGTATTGCTCATCAGTGTGGGATCCGTACCAGGTCGGGATGACAGAGGAGATAGAGAAGATCCAAAGAAGAGCGGAGCGTTTCGTCACAGGGTTATTTGGTAACCGTGATAGCGTTACGGAGATGTTTAGCAAACTCAAGTGGCAGACTGTGCAAAAGAGGCGCTCTGCATCGCGGTGTAGCTTGCTGTCCAGGTTTCGAGAGGGTGTGTTTCTGGATGAGGTATCAAATATATTGCTTCTCCATACTTATACCTGCAGAGGAGATCACGAATGTAAAGTTAGAGAGATTCGAGCGCGCACGGAGGCTTTCCGGTTGTCGTTCTTCCCTCGAACCATACGAGACTGGAACAGGAAATGGAGGTAATGACAGTGGTACGTAAGGTGCCCTCCGCCACACACCGTTGGGTGGCTTGCAGAGTATAAATGTAGATGTAGATGTAGAACCATTGACCTGGCCGCAGGGTCACCATTTACACTGGAGGCTGAGCTAGACGTAATTACTTTGTATGAGGTTATTTGTCTGAATTCTGCACTGGGTGGGTGATACGAACTGAGTCAGCATTCATTTCTGAAACCGCACGATCCCCTACCAAATTCCCAGTAGCGTCCAGCCAATTGTGTGCCACTACTCTTGGCAAGATCACTACGTCTTTTAAACGAACAGTTAACGGAATTTCGACAGTCGGCAGTGAGTTCGGTGTCGCGGGAAGTCGACTCATTCCATGCCTCACTTCACACGAAGCAGCACCTACGATCTGTTTTCACTTCCTGTCATCAGACTGAGATTCTTGAGTTCAGGTAAATTCATTCGCTATGGAGACACTACGGGAAACGTACAAGATGTCTTACGACACATACCGTCTCACTGATAACTTACTGATTCGTGAGGTAATAAAAAGGTCAAGCCACCAACGTGAGCGTTTTCTTACTAAGGCATTACGTCATTACCATGAAGCGTAGGCGTGAACCAGTTAGCCAGTAAAGTTATTTGAATCTCTCAGTTTGAAGCTGACTGTTAGACAAAGTATTCTATTTGAACTAAACGTAGGGTGCTCTTTTAAACAAAAGTGTCACGTATTCGAATAAGAGGTAGTATTGGTCAAAACTAGAAGAAAAGTTCCTATGATTACATATCTTAAAACAGGCAAATGTTGAGATATGAGCCAGTCTGTCCGTTACGTATGAGTAGACACATTAGCAATTGTTATCGAGAACCCTGACGCGTCCTTCAGCGCTTCTTCACATTTGATCACGCATACTTGCAAATACACCTGGCTCCATTCGGATTGCGCAACGGTGTCTTGGTCAAACGCTCTTGTCACGTCTACACGTTGCCGTTAGGTTGGGCACACACCAAAGCGTTTAAATCGAACGAATTCTGGTCCTGTTATCAGACCTCCTCCGCTAACGCATCGCCCATGAGAAGCTGGGTTGAAATACTGTCGCACGGGCTGTAAAAACAGGGTGGAGCCCGGTCGTACGTAAACCACAGCCGTTGTCTCTCTGCAAGGGCAATATTCTCCAATAGTGCTGGTAATTCAGATACACAGACATGAGCAGTTAACGGCAACAGCAAGACGACCAATACCGAGTGCTACACATTACTCGTCACAAGTAAATCGGCCCATATCTCACCAGGAACTGGCTCCGCTCATATAATTATAAAAGATTTCTTCTAATTTTGACCAATACGACCTCCCACAAGGACATGTGACACTTTTTGTGCACACCCTGCGTAAATAAAATTTACTCAGTTCTTACATTTAATTTGGTACTTCGCATTTGCATAACAAGCATATCTGATTACGATTAGAATATGTTATTTCCAAAACTAAAATACAGATATATCTATAGACATGAATCACGTTTTGTTCTTTTTTTAATAAAAATGGTAAGTTTTAAAAGTGATATTACAAATTGTGTGGAATACCTTAATGATATCAATTATTTTCACATCTTAATCTACAGATCCTGAATATGACCTTTCCCGGCCGTACTGGGAATTGATTTGGTGACGTGACTACGTACATCCACGAAATAATCAAAGTATCTGTCAGCTCCCACTGCAAGCACTGAAAGGGATCGCAGAAATGCCTTCGCAGGCAGCCACTTACTACTAATGTAAATTTATTGACCATGAGAAGGAGAAAGGGGTGAATACTGCAAGAAAAATGTTAAAGCTGAGTAAGTCGATGAAGTACAATGTACATAAGGAGGGACAGAATGCCAGGTGAAGTTGGTTTGAAGTATCAGTCTCAAAGAACAAGAAACAAAGTGCATACAATAAATATCTCATTGACGATACGGGCGTATGTCTTATTATACAGCAATTTCTGCGATACTAGGAACAAAACAAAGAAATACCAGTTTTGTGAAAACTTAATTCTTTTGTTACATGAAGTAGATGTGAAGGCTAGCGAGGGAGTTCTGAGAAACAGTTCGATCTGTGAGATCTGCGTTTAACAGTTACCGCAATAAACTAATCTTGTGCGAACGAGACGACATAGTTTCATAAAAGGGATATGTATAAAGCAGTCAGTGGTTTATACAGACTCACTACATGGATTAATGTTGTCGCGTTGAAACGCCCCTGGAGTCCGTACCTCGAAGTTTCCGTGATGGGCAAAATCACACTCGCGGTCGCTGTCGGAATGCAAGTACGGTGTGCGGTGCGCGAGACAAATTGCGCGACGTACAGCTCTGCGGATTTAATTGCGAACTGTTTTGGTGGACCCGGATTAATTCTCTGCAGCGCTAAAAAATCAATCTAACTAAAGGTCGCCAATCTCTCTCGAGACAGGGTTGATCTCACAACTCCACAACAGCGCTGTAGCTACCTAACTAGTTCCAGGTAACATTCCGAGATATGACAACGGGACTGGAGTACGTTCGGCGCTAGCAGTTTATTGGACCGCCACCAGCTGTTTACCACAACCCAAAAACAGGAGGAAAGTTCAGAATCAGTACGGAGAGAAGCACATAAAACATTATTCTCAAATTCGTCCGGATACGAAGTCAGTTTGTTTGCATGAACATCCCTAGCCAAGTCCGTCACTTTTATCCAACACTACATACACCTAGCTAACGGCGCCTTGCTCTGGATGAGGTCTCTCTTTGTGCCTAACGAGTTCACCCTCACTAATGTACAACACGCCCCGAAAAAAAATAGGAATCTGAAACTACTTGAGGAGAACTGCAATGTCGCGTCCGAGAAGGCATTTCGAACTTTTTCAGTATTCCGTATTGCGGTAAGTAACTTGGTTGGTCACAAAAGTCTCACCTACCGCCGACTTCGGAAAAGCACAACGAAAACACCACCTCTGCCCGAGAGGGCACACAGCTTCTGCCGCCAAGCTCCTCGATTTCGCAAGCCACCAAAATGGTCCAATAAATCAGTTAACATAGGAGCGTTTCAAAAAATGGTTCAAATGGCTCTAAGCACTATGGGACTTAACATCTGAGGTCAACAGTCCGCTAGACTTAGAACTACTTAAACCTAACTAACCTAAGGACATCACACACATCCATGCCCGAAGCAGGATTCGAACCTGCGACCGTAGCAGCCGCGTGTTTCCAGACTGAAGCGCCTAGAACCGCTCGGTCACCGCGGCCGGCAGAGGCGTTTAAGACAATCGGAATCTGGAGCAGCACGTGTGCATTCTTATCGGCCATTTTCCATCTGCTTACTGAGCTTCTGCAAGGTGCGGAATTCTGGCAGGACTTAGGGAACTTTTTCTGCAACGGATGCTGAAAACAGCGGCCGTCATGGGGAAATCACGCTCCCTGTAAACATGCCGTGTGGACTCCGGCGATAACGCATTTAGGAGGATTAGGATAGATTGGCCCAACGACTACAGTCTGACCCTGCAATACTGATACTGTGCTAGGATATTGTCAAACAAAAGTGTCGCTCTGTGTTTGATTGTTGTGCTACGCAGGGCAGTGACGAATGGACATGTACCACGTGGCAGCGCTTCATTTATAAGAACATTCGAGAGTACAATGTACAACCAACCGTACGTGTTTCTCGGGCGTACATGCGACGGTGCTGCCACGCTGGCCAGGTTTTCAGTTAACTTTGCCGAGTACTAGCCTTCTCTTGACGCGTTCACTCAGATCAGTTTCATCAGCATTTCCGTGACACACCCCCATGAATAAAATAAACCCGCGACCGTCCTGTGACCATTCGAGAAGGGAATACGAATGATCCGTGGAAGAGTGTCACAGAAATGCTGAAGAAATTGAACTGGCAGACTCTTGAAGATAGACGTAAATTATCCCGTGAAAGCTTACTTACAAAGTTTTTGAGAACCAGTTTTAAATGATGACTCTAGGAATATACTACAGTCCTGAACATAGCGCTTCCGTAGGGATCGTGAGGACAGTATTAGAATAATTACAGTACACATTTAAACGTCACTCTACTCGCGCTCCATACGTGAATTAAACGGGTGGAAGCCCTAATAACTGGTACAGTAGTACGTACCCTCTGCCATGTACTTAACAGTGGTTTGCCGATTATTGTGGCATACGTAGATCATAAGACTGCATTTTTGTTGTTGTTGTGACTTATTAATCTTCGTTTTATTGTGCGTTTTGTTTTGATGACATGTTGCGAAGATTGTATGAGGACCTCATATCTGGCCTTCAAATTTTCTGCTACAAAACAGACCCAACGTCTGAAAACGGACGATATTATTGAAGTCTTATTCCACCTGGACAAAAAAACGTTTGCACTGTAAAAAAAATGGTTCAAATGGTTCTGAGCACTATGGGACTTAACATCTATGGTCATCAGTCCCCTAGAACTTAGAACTACTTAAACCTAACTAACCTAAGGACATCACACAACACCCAGCCATCACGAGGCAGAGAAAATCCCTGACCCCGCCGGGAATCGAACCCGGGAACCCGGGCGTGGGAAGCGAAAACGCTACCGCACGACCACGAGATGCGGGCATTGCACTGTAAAAAGCTAAGATCGTAAATAGATAACATAGTTTCTGAATCGAAAAGTACAGATCCGCTGAAGGAGAAATACACCATTTCTTCGTTATTTCGCAGCTATAAAGGAAACAAGGATCATAAAGTAATGAAAAAGACTGCTTTCTAGGCACTTTCTGTTGTGTTTGTATGTGTACATTTTCTCGTGAAAGCAAATATCGATTTTTTGAAACGTTTGAAGTATACTTCTCTATTCTTTCAAAGCCTTGCAGTGTGTGAAATTTATCATACGACCTTCGTCAAGAACATGCATTAGGAACTTTGCATTCGTCATTAACAAACTCTACAGCTCTTGCTGATTCGTTATTGCGGACGTTACATTCCGATTCGTGTAAGGCGGACGTTCCCTTCCAACCGCAGTTATGTTGTTCAGAACTGTCGAAGTTGCATGTTCCTCGATGAATACTATCCAATCATGGAAGGACCTGCCCTCATTCTGACCAATTTTACTATCAGCAGTGTGTTCTCTGGTGATTACCAAACATCACTAACAAATATCTGAATAAAGAAGAAACGTCAATAAGATAAGTCACTTGAGAATCAGCTACTAGTTTTATTACTTATATTTAGCGACTGGTCCGCCTGTGACATGTGCGCTTCTTGCCACCGCAAACGTCAGTTATCCTTCGAAAAAAAAAAAATAAATAAAATAAAGTCATTAGCGCCCTCCAGTGAATCGCGTAAATTTGAGTGTGTGTGTGTGTGTGGGTGTGTGTGTGTGTGTGTGTATTTGTGTATTTTAACTGACTGTATGTTGTGTTCATCATGTGGGCGTGGGATACCTGCCCGGCGTTTGTGTAGACAAGTGTGAAAAACAAAATAAAACTTCCACTCAGAGTGTCCTGCATATCAAACCACCGGTCGTTAATTTGCCGCGTGAATTAGATCAGAGCCTGTCTCACGTACATGTATCGTAAGCCTGTGAGCCGCGTGTTAAGCTGTATAAAAATAAGAACTAGAAAACAACAAGTACCAGTTATATTTAATTTATTTCATGGTCTGACTCATTGATCGGTTTACTTCTCAGACAGTTCGTAATCAAGCGTCTGTAGTGGGGGCCTACATTTCTGTACATTAGATGATATCACGGTTAATGGTATCTTTTTACCCCCTGGTACTCTGAGAAAGAATTTTTCCTGGCGTGTTTATATTTCTTCTCTCTTTTTCTTTAATTAATGTTATCTATGTTACCTGAAATAAGTGTATTTATACTTATGTAAGTCTTGTACATGCACATTTTCTTTTCTATGGTTGTCATGCTTAGATGTACTAATATCTGTGCAAAATCAGAGAAGCGGGCAGTTGAAGGAAAGTGAAAGGAGAAAAAGTAGAAAAAGGGGTGTCGCGAGATTTTTTTGGATATGTGATGATTGAGAATTTCAACGACTAATAGTTAAAAGAAGATGAAATATAAAAGTAAAGAACGTATGATTCCTAGTCATTAACTTTTTGAGATTCTACAAGCGATTTATGTGCCTAGAATGGCTGATGGGTGAACTGTAAATGACGAAAGACTGTGATTTTATTCTGAATTACAAAATGCTGTCATGATTCAAGATAATTTGTCGACGAAGAGCATCAGTAAACATTTTGGTGTGTATTCTTGTAAAATCAAGAAAGGTGCCTCCCTACCTTAGCAAAATAATGAAAGGCAGTATCAGCAGCCATGTACGTACAACGTCAGATAGGAGAGACTTTTCTGCATGTATCTTTGTGCATCGCCAAACACCGACTGCAAAACTGAACAAAATAAACTGTGTCACGTCTAAGAGTAAGAATCAACATATAAGCTTAAAGACTTCCTTCTCTTACGTAGCAAAAGCAGGTGGAATTAACCGCACAGTTGACGTATTTATTATGTTGCTCTGCAGCACATGAGTTTAAAAAGTAACAATCACGTCTCATAATTTGCACGATACCTTGTACCTAGCGGTGTGTTATAAGATAAAACATTTTGGAACCAGTAAGAAACTCATTAACGACATGCTATATTTCAATTCTAGTTTGCAGAAACTATCGCAGTTTGTAAAGTTTAGAGGTGTTAGGTGTCCTGTATGTGAATGAATCTTGTATGTGCGTCGTAAATGCAGCTTTACAACCGAAGTAAAGTTAAGCAATCGAAGATCATTGGCAAGGAAATAAAATGAAGTAAAAACTAAAAACGATACAGTTATAGCTTCTCAGCGAAAAATAGTTTTATGTAACGAATAGCAGACCTATGTTACAGTCTCTCCACAATTTATGAAACTGCTTATAAAGAAATAGTAACGTCACTACAAATTCTTATTTTGATTAATTTTTCACAGTTACCGTTTCCTTCTTCAGCATTCTTTGCATTTACAAACTTGTTGGTTTAGATTAGGGACTTCACTGAACTCTCCACTAAAATAGTGCTCGTTACAATCCCTCCTTTTATAGTGTAAGGTGAGTTATCAACCGTATCAGAGCCAGCAACGAGGAGAACTAACCAGTAAATAGTAATAACGTGTAGACGATAAACATGTCCCATACTTTCACGAGCCTGTCTCGAGCTACTGCATTCACTGTTCGTGCTCTGCAAGATCGCAGTTCACCCAAAGCTGTTGGAGGGAGAGGCACGTAGGAGTCTTTAACAACTCCCCACGAAAAAACGTCACTATGAGTTCGCGGAGGTAAGTAGTGCGACGCGATATCCATACACCACAACGGCCAATTCTTCGTTGAGGTAGCTCATTGTTAAATAGTGCTCTTTCGTGATTGGTGTCTGTACGATAGTGCTCCGCCACGTGGAAAAATTGAACTTTCAGCTCGTTCTCACAAGTGTGAAGAAAGTCATATGTCAAACAAATCCAAGTTCATGATTTCTGGAACCATCTTTTACAAACAAGGAGCTAGCTGCACCAAGGAGTCATCTTCCCGCCTCCACATGAACCGAAAACTTAAGACTGCCTCCAAGGTAAACTTTTTGTTTCGAAGTGTAAATTAAAATGCACCGAAGGTTTCTATCTTCATTCAAATAGAACTTCTTTTGTGAGACAGGACGACCATTTTTGAAACACCATATATAGAGCTACTGATAGAATACGGCTTATCAAGCACATTTTTAGGCAACAGTTGTAAAATACTGGTAATTAGTAAAAGTAGTGGTACGGAACGCTACCTCTCGGCTTATGTGCAGTCTTCCAACATGAAGAATTAATAATTTACTGTATTGCTAACGCATAGTTCCTCACATTTCTCGGAGGATGACAAGTGCATCGCGGTTGTACAAACGATTATCATGTTTCGAGAATTTATTTTTCACTGGGAAACGCTTCTCGTTTCCGTTCTAGTCAGATACCTACTTTTAACTATCCAGGGTCATCACTAATACCTTACAGGAGTGCACGCTACATACTGGAACCAGTAAGCTATTACTCGAAGCGGACGGCTTAGCTCTAAGCAATGAGCTTAAACGTTTACGAATATATCTGTGGTTAATTACGCCACAAAGGCTGCTATTCTTGTACACAGACTTTTTGCCTTGTTTTCCCTTGTGACTAGATAACAGTAGTTGTAGATTTTCATTACTATTCCATCCAAGATCTATCGCTCTACGTACCGAATTGGCACGTACTTTCTCCTTTTCCTCGTTCTTCAACAAACTGTACCCTCAGAATAGGCGTTTAAGTGTGACGGTAATTATTTCACATACTGACTGTAGTTTTGAAGAAAGATAATACATTCGTGAGCCACATGGCCTATACAACTGCCAAACGCTTGTTCTCCGGAAACATCGCAAATCACTGAGTGCTTACTAATTAAATCTTCAAAGCTTATCATTTCGGTCCACATGAAAAACTGTGAAAGAAAAAGAAGACCTGTGCTGCCGCCTGCGCATTTGAGGTTGCACAGTAGTCGGAGATGTTATCAGACAATAATGACCGTTCCACCAACGTTCTATGTTGCTTGCCGAGCTGACATCCGCCTTCAACAATATTCACTGTGATTCTGTACGTCGGACGTTACTGTTTTCTGTGGATTTTTTTTTTTTTTTTTTTTTGTGGTACTACTGGTCGTCATTCAAAATGTAGCTCTCACTCGGCGGTAGCGTGTGTGCCGTGTTGTACTGCGATAAAACTCTCGCACCGGCTTCACGCGGCCCGCCAGCCTGCACGGTGCTGCCATCTGTGTCCAGACTGGACGCCAGGCGAGTTTCCACGTCGAAACCCGTTCTGACGCAACGTTACTCGCTGTTGTTGGCTCACGTCATGTTGTTCACTTTCATTTACATACCGTTTCGAGCAGCCTTATTGCTACGACGTTTATGTCCCGATTTACAGTCTTCATGTCACAGGCTCGTTAAAGAAGCAGAGAGTTTTCAGTAGCAACTACGATGAAAAGTGTTTGTAAGTGGGCCTCACGTGACGATCAGTTTTTGACGAAGAGTTTTTGAATGAATGGGAGAGTGATCGTGGTACACATGCACAGCGACAGAGAATGACTTATAATGTGACACGGTGGTGGAGTCATGTCTGTAGGAAAACGCACGTTTTATGGCTACAGTCTCCTAGCTGCTGAAAACTAGGTCTGTTATACGAATATTTTGCTCTTTAGCGAAGATAATCCTTACGCATGGTACTCGCCGAGAAAAGCTGAAAAACCGTGTTCTATAGCTGCCCTTATCTGATTTATGGACATCACTAAACTTTTCTGGCGGTGTCATTGTGCACATGAACCGGAATTCTCTCCATTACGAGTTTGTTCTAACGATGCTGCCTTAATACCACTAAATTGTCCGCCTCGATAGCTGAGTGCTGCCGGCACGGTAGCTCAGCGTGTACGGTCAGAGGGTCAGCTACCCCACGTAAAAAAAAAAAAAAAAAAGCCATGCAATGGGGACCGGGTTAGATTCCCGGCTGGGTCGGAGATTTTCTCCGCTCAGGGACTTGGTGTTGTGTTGTCTTCATCATCATCTCACTAGCATCGACACACAAGTCTCCGAAGTGGTGTGAACTAAAAAGACTCGCATCACGCGACCGGTCTACCCGGCGGGGGATCCTAACCACATTTCATTTCACCACTAAATTTCACGGATGTGTTTGATCATTCAACGAATGTGAAAGGGGAAACTTTTATGAGTAGGTCAGCTGTCTGCGTGTAGTGTTATTCATGTGAAAGCGAGCGAAAGGTTTCTAAATGTTCGCGATTCGTGTAAGTGAGACGGAAATTTGGTATCAGCCTGACATCCAACTAGCGGAATGCGGGAAACAGCATAAAAACCAATCGAGGATGGCACACCGACCCTCGTCGTTAATACGCAGGAAGGATTCGATCCGTGGCCAGCATACCTCTCCGTCCCACAAGCGGCGCTTCAGTCTGGAACCGCTCGACCTCTACGGTCGCAGGTTCAAATCCTGCCTCGGGCAGTTAGGTTTAAGTAGTTCTAAGTTCTAGGGGACTGACGACCTCAGATGTTAAGACCCATAGTGCTCAGAGCTATTTGAACCATTACTATCAGACGGAAACTATGAGGCTGGCGGGTGACTATGTTAATGAAAGACTCCAAGGAAACTACTACACTAACTTTTATTAAAAAAAACGGAAGAAGAATGACTCAATAAACTACTACCAGTAGAAATAAGCCCTCCCATATGTTCCAGTAGTTGTGAGTTACAGGATCGCAGCATATAGCACGTGGCGAGATGAAACAAGGGGTTCGTTTTTAATTTTCGTACACCCATATTGTGACCCGAGATATTAAAAACGGCCACCAGACGGAATAAAATATGAGACATAACTATGAGGAGTCGAAGAGTTGTGCATCAACTCTTTTCGTGATGTCACAGCTTTGGCTTGGACATCAACCTTAAACCCGAGATCGTTATCTAGTTCAGGGTTTTCCAAACTGTGTTCTGCAGAACGCTGGTGTTAGCCGGAACTCAATAACTTCTGCGCGAGAAACTATTAAAACATGGCGATTTTGACAATACAAATTTTTTAAAATTCTGTTATGATTTCTGTTATTAATTGAAGTAATCACTGGATAAAACAGATTTCCTCATTTTTTTAAAAAAATTATTACAGTCAAAATAAACAACATGTTCCATAAAAGTACCAAGATGTTCAAAGTGTTGCGTCACAGGAAAAGTCTGAGAAGCACTAATCTAGTTATGCGTGACACGCGTTAACTGAAGCAATAGTTGCAAGGAAAATCCACGTATGTACTACGCTATCTAAGTGCTGAACTGGTTTTATCTCTAGGAATAGCTTTCATATCAATTATCTATGTACATAGATTATACAGACAGATTTTGTAGATTATATAGATGAGCACGCCTAAGTCCACCCAGAAACTATCCGCAACGAGTAACCACATCAAGGTGCTGTTTCCGCTAAGTTAAGCGGACAATGTGGCGAATTTTGTAACGTGTACAAATAATTTTTAACGATTGTATCTGCCGAATTACGAAACCGATGTCGCTCTTTTATAATGACACTAAATACTTTTTTCTGTGGCATTATGAACTTCCTCTGAAGAGCATTTCAATAACGTAACACTCGTGGAACACGATGAAACAGTAACAAGGTACAAGCACAACCAACAGTTGTCCCACGTTCAGGAACAGAGGCATCACAGACCTCTACCCAGTTGCACCAAATGTGAGTAAACACATAACTAAGGTATGGTTCCTGTGTGTTGTTATCATAACACAATCAGCATAACAGCTTATGAATCAGAGTTGCTGACAATAATAATATACAGAAGAATGGAAAAGGAAATTGAGGATGTGTTAGATGACGATCAGTCTGGCTTCAGGAAAGGTAAAGGCACCAGAGAGTCAATTCTGACGTTTGGTTGATAATGGAACCAAGGCCAACGAAAAATCAAGTCACGTTCATAGTATTTGTCGACCTGAAAAAAGCGTTCGTCAATGACAAATGGTGCAAGATGTTCGAAATTCGGAGAAAAGCAGGAGTAAGCTACAGGGAACAATAAGAGTGAAAGACAAAGAAAGAAAGTGGTGTAACAGAGGGACGTAGTCTTTCGCCTCTACTGTTCAACCTATGCACTGAAGAAGTAATGATGGAAATAAAAGAAAGGTTCAAGAGAGGGATTAAAATTCAAGGTGAAAATATGTCAATGATAACATTCGCTGATGATATTGCTGTCATCAGTGAAAGTGGAGAATTACAGGATCTGCTGAATCCAATAGTCTAACGAGTGCAATAGGGATTGAGAATAAACTGAAGACGGAGGAAAGTACTGAGAAATAGCAGAAATGAGAACAGCGAAAAATTTAACATCAGGATAGGCGATCACGAACTAGATGAAGTCAAGAATTTTGATACCTAGGAAGCAAAATAACTCTTGACGGTCGGAGTAAGGAGGCCATGAAAAGCAAATCAGCACTGGCAAAAAGAGCGTTCCTGGCAAAGAGAAGACTACTAGTATCAAACATAGGCCACAGTTTGAGGAAGAAATTTCTGGGAATGTTCTTTTGGAGCACAGCAATGTATAGCAGTGAGACATGGATCGTGGGAAAACCGGGACAGAAGAGAGACGAAGCATTTGAGATGTGGTGCCACAGAAGAATGTTGGAAATTAGATGGACTAATAAAGTAAGGAGTGAGGAGGTTCTCCGGAGAATCGGCGAGGAATGGAAAATATGGAAAACACTGACAAAAGGAAGGAACAGAATTGTCGGATTTATGTGAAGAGATCACGTGATAGCTTCCATGGTGCTAGAAGGGGCTGTAGAGGGTAAAAACTGTAGAGGCAGACAGAGATTGGAATACTCCCAGTAAGTAACTGAGGACGCAAACTGCAAGTGCTACTCTGAGATGAAGAGTTCGGCACAGGAGAGAAATTCGTGGCGGGCGAAAAGATCGATTCAACGGTCTCCAGATGTTCTTTTGACAGAGGCCCTTATTATCTGGGCGGGATTTCCGACATGTTGGTACTACATGCTTCGCCATACGTCCAGTGGAATGTCTTCCAGTTGCTGTGGCAGCATATCTGTTCGAAGCTGCAGGTACTTGAGGCTGTTTACAGTCGCGCCAGTTAAATAGAAACCGATGACGTGTTTCTTGTAAAACTTTCACCACAAATTAACAGACCACAGTCATTGTTTTTCCACTTCCTTCAACCTTTATGGTTTTTCAGCTGACCAGTAGAGCATTTTGCGTCGATTGGTTTTCCCATGGTTTGTAAATGACGCTTCACCGTAAAAAAGAATCATGCGCAGAAACGTCAGGTCATTTTGCAGTTTTCTTAGATGCCCTTCGGAGTACTGTACCTGTTCTGAAAGTCATTTTCGTGAAACTGTTGATGGAGCGAAATGTGGAAACGATGAAATTCGTTGGACTGTAGCACTCGCAGGATACTCACTTGGCCGATCCCACTGGCACAGTGAAGCTGGCTCGTATTGACATGTTGATTGTGTTCTACCGCTGCTAGAATGTTACCTTCAACCTTTTTCTCATCACCTACTGTTCTGTTTCGTTGGCGTGTTTTATTCGTCATATTTCGAGATATTTTTGAAATATTTTTATAATATCTGATAAGGCAGATCTTGAAGGTTTGGCAGGATCAGCGTACCTTTCTGCATCTCACTGCACCGCTGCTCCAAACGTTTGGCGACATTCGCCATAAACGAGAACCATCTCCTCTTTTTTGGCTGTCAAACAAATTATGACAGTCTGAGTAGCATTAGCATAAATTTGTCAGAGTGCTGCAACATCAGAGTTCAGAGCAATGGGCTTCAAGTACACAAGTAGATGCATGAACCTTTACTGAGTAACGTGTTTGCTTACTTTCGGTATAACGGGGCTGATGACCCTACTGCCACTGAATTACTCTTAGAAAAATCTTTCCAGTCTGACAGAAAAAGTATATAAGGAGTTCCTCATCGAGGCCCTGAAGGCCCAAAGGGTGTCGACCAGCCGCCCTGTCATCCTATGTCATTCGGCATGACCCAGATGCGGTTGGAGGGGCATATGGTCAGCACAACGCTGTCCCGGCCGTTTTATCGACTTTACAGACCTTGGAGCCGCTTTTTCTCATTCGAGCAGCTCCTCAGGTGACATCACGAGACTCAGTTCACCTTCCACCTACAACAAAGGAAAAATCGTTGGCAGTAATGGGAATCGAAACCGAGCCACGGACAAGGCATGCAATTACTGAGGCCACTCATTTCCGGAGGCGGACTAGAAACGAAATGTATAATTCAATAAAAAGCAAAGTCAGTCTCATAAAACAGCAGGAAACTCGCCACGTTATCTGCTATAAAATTAACGAAAACTACACTCAGATAATGCTCTCTTAGCAACGGATTCCTCTTCTGGGAGTCAGCGCTGTAAATCAAGAATAAATATATGCTCAAATTCAAAAAATGTTTCCACATTTACCGGGTGATCAAAAAGTCAGTATAAATTTGAAAACTTAATAAACCACTGAAAAATGTAGATAGAGAGGTAAAAATTGACACACATGCTTGGAATGACATGGGGTTTTATTAGAACCAAAAAAAAGAAAACCATATTGCTAGACGCGTGAAAGATCTCTTGCGCGCGACGTTTGGTGATAATCATGTGCTCAGCCGCCACTTCCGTCATGCTTGGCCTCCCAGGTCCCCAGACCTCAGTCCGTGCGATTATTGGCTTTGGGGTTATCTGAAGTCGCAAGTGTATTGTGATCGACCGACATCTCTAAGGATGCCGAAAGACAACATCCGACGCCAATGCCTCACCATAACTCCAGACATGCTTTACAATGCTGTTCACAACATTATTCCTCGACTACAGCTATTGTTGAGGAATGATGGTGGACATATTGAGCATTTCCTGTAAAGAACATCATCTTTGCTTTGTCTTACTTTGTTATGCTAATTATCGCTATTCTGATCAGATGAAGCGCCATCTGTCGGACATTTTTTGAACGTTTGTATTTTTTTGGCTCTAATAAAACCCCATGTCACTCCTAGCATGTGCGTCAATTTGTACCTCTCTATCTACATTATTCCATGATTTATTCAGTTTTCAAATTTATACTGACTTTTTGATCACCCGGTATAATGCACTAGATATAGACTGTAAATTATTTCTCCACAAACACCAAACTTAGCGAGGTGCAGCGTGCTGTAAACCATTGACTAACTAGAAAAAAATAGAGTAATATGATATTTGCACTCTCGAATACCGCAGTCGGTGGTGTAACAGATTCCAGATGATGGCTCTAATGAAACCCCATGTCACTCCTAGCATGTGCGTCAATTTGTACCTCTCTATCTACATTATTCCGTGATTTATTCAGTTTTCAAATTTATACTGACTTTTTGATCACCCGGTATAATGCACTAGATATAGACTGTAAATTATTTCTCCACAAACACCAAACTTAGCGAGGTGCAGCGTGCTGTAAACCATTGACTAACTAGAAAAAAATAGAGTAATATGATATTTGCACTCTCGAATACCGCAGTCGGTGGTGTAACAGATTCCAGATGATCAACGTTGTTTACAAACCAACTAGGGTTTTTCCCACGTCTAGAGAACAGGCAAACGTGTGTCCAACGCACCACAATCGATACTCCCTCAACTAAATAAAGGCACCAAATGTGCACAAGCAGTCGACCGAACAATTTACATGGGAGGGAATATTTCTCCACCGCAAACGCACCATTTACTCAAAGTTACACTTGATCACGGATGCCTCTTCTGGGAGTCAGCGCTGAAAATCAAGAATAAATATATACTCACATTCAAAAAATGTTTCCACATTTATATGACTTTTTGGGAACTCCGTTCACTGTCCAAGTGGTGGTCTATGATCAACAACTTAGAACTGCCAAAGTGTGTTTGTCAACGAAGTATCTCTGCTCTGAAAGGGCACTGGGCAGCATCTTTAGCCTGCCGGTGTCGCCGTGCGGTTCTAGGCGCTTCAGTCTGGAACCGCGTGACCGCTACGGTCGCAGGTTCGAATCCTGCCTCGGGCATGGATGTATGTGATGTCCTTAGGTTAGTTAGGTTTAATTAGTTCTAAGTTCTAGGCGACTGATGACGTCAGAAGTTAAGTCGCATAGTGCTCAGAGCCATTTCAACCATTTGAACCATTTTTGGGCAGCATCTTTCGCTAACAGACTGGCACTGGCCTGTGTACGGCACGCATTTCTTCATTTAGGCCTACTAAAGTGTCTTTCTTTCGTAGCACAATAGCTCAGTCATAGCAAAAATGCTCAATAACACGAGTAGCGTTGTGTTATTTTCTTTCTTCTTCATTCAAGAAGAATTCATGACAACACAGACATTTGTAACAAAAATTCTTGCGGAGTGAAATGAATCACCAGTTGCTGTTCACGATGAACGTTTGTCTCGCGTCTGTTGTCTCTTCATTACCTCGAGCGTTCCGTGCCTGTGAAAGACGTGCTTCCGAATGTCGTATCTCCGCAGATATGGAGACATCTCTCGTACTTTCAATCTCATTCTCTCATCTGACTTCTTTCCTTTTTCCTGCCTTTCTCTCTGCAACCCTCTCGAACACATACACACACACTCACACACACACACACACGAGTACACTCACACAAGACGACAACAAAAGAGCTGCGCTTGCGCACGTACGCACGCATTAGGACACGGGCTTCCATTAACATGCATGCACAGCTCCGGGCAGCATATGGTAATGCGCACTTAATATGCATTAAACGGGCGCTCATTAAAAGAGCCCGGCGCGGCTGGCGGCGTCGTCTGTTTATGACGGACGGGCGTCGGTCTAAGACGATAATTGACCGGTGCCTCGCCTGCCGGAATACGTGCGTACGTACGTACGTACCTACACGTACGCGCTCTCCTTCAAGCCGGCACTAAATCCCCGTGAGATTTGCATCCGGACCTGGCAGTAACTATAATTAAAGATCTGTTTTCCTTCCCTGTTACTCCTCCACGTCGCGGGCGCGAGATAAATCTCTCGTGACGTACTCGCGGCGACTTTACAATACCTCGGTCGGGTCTCTCCGCAACAGACTAGCAATCTGCCTGCTTCTGTTTGGCGCAAAGATTGTAAAGAGTACGGCGACCCAAAAGCCCGTTAACGTTTGAAAATGCACTAATTCATGGAATAATGTCGGTAGAGAGGTGAAACTTGACACACATGTCTGAAATGATATAGGACTTTATTGAAACGAAAAACGAGTGCAAAAACCGGCTAACAGATAGCGCTGGCCCGACGAAGCCCATTTCACTGCCTGATGGTCTGGAAACACCCATACGCAGAATTTGGGCTGTCGTAAATCCTAGGAGTGTTGTAGAAACCCCATTGCATGACGAGAAAGCCACCCTGTGGATTTACCACGTCACTCGTGGTTGGACCCTTTTTCTTAGGGGAAATGCGGGCTGCTGTTTCCAAAACGTCAGCGTTGCAGGTGCAAGGTATGCCGGTATTTTACAGAATCGCATCATCCCTAGCCTAGCTGACAAAAACCTGCTGGAATATACGACTTCTATGCACGATGGCGCTCCACACCACACTGCTACAGCTGTGAAAGACACCTTGCGCACATCGTCTGGTAAGCAGCGCGTGATGAGCCGCCACATCCGTCCCCCGCAGGTCCCCAGACCTCAGTCTGTGCGATTATTGGTTGTGATATTACCTACACTACTGGCCATTAAAATTGCTACACCACGAAGATGACGTGCTACAGACGAGAAATTTAACCGACAGGAAGAAAATGCTGTGATATGCAAATGATTAGCTTTAAAGAGCATTCACACAAGGTTGGCACCAGTGGCGACACCTACAACGTGCTGACATGAGGACAGTTTTCAACCGATTTCTCATACACAAACAGCAGATGCCCGGCGTTGCCTGGTGAAACGTTGTTGTGATGCCTCGTGCAAGGAGGAGAAATGCGTACTATCACGTTTCCGACTTTGATGAAGTCGGATTGTAGCCTATCGCGATTGCGGTTGATCGTTTAGCGACATTGCTGCTCGCGTTGGTCGAGATCCAATGACTGTTAGCAGAATATGGAATCGCTGGGTTCAGGAGGGTAATACGGAACGATGTGCTGGATCCCAACGGCCTCGTATCACTAGCAGTCGAGATGACAGGAATCTTATCCCCATGGCTGTAACGGATCGTGCAGCCACGTCTCGATACCTGAGTCAACAGATGGGGACGTTTGCAAGACAACAACCATCTGCACGAACAGTTCGACGACGTTTGCAGCAACATGGATTATCAGCTCGGAGACCATGGCTGCGGTTACTCTTGACGCTGCACCACAGACAGGAGCGCCTGCGATGGTGTACTCAACGACGAACCTGTGTGCACGAACGGCAAAACGTCATTTTTTCGGATGAATCCAGGTTCTGTTTACAGCCTCATGACGGTCGCATCCGTGTTTGGCGACATCGCGGTGAACGCATATTGGAAGCGTGTATTCGTCATCGCCATACTGGCGTATCACCCGGCGTGATCGTATGGGTGCCATTGGTTACACGTCTCGGTCACCTCTTGTTCGCATTGACGGTACTTTGAACAGTAAACGTTACATTTCTGATGTGTTACGACCCGTGGCTCTACCCTTCATTCGATCCCTGCGAAACCCTACATTTCAGCAGGATAATACACGACCGCATGTTGCAGGTCCTGTACGGGCCTTTCTGGATACACAAAATGTTCGACTGCTGCCCTGGCCAGCACATTCTCCAAATCTCTCACCAATTGAAAACGTCTGGTCAATGGTGGCCGAGCAACTGGCTCGTCACAATACGCCAGTCACTACTCTTGATGAACTGGGGTATCGTGTTGAAGCTGCATAGGACTTTTGGTTCGCCCTAGACTTTACAATCTCTTACGCCAAATAGAAGCAGGCAGATTGGTAAGTCTGTTGCGGAGAGACCCGACCGAGGTATTCTGCATGGGTACCTGTACACGCCATCTAAGCTCTGTTTGACTCAATGCCCAGGCGTATTAAGGCTCTTATTACGGCCAGAGCTGGTTGTTCTGGGTACTGATTTCTCATAATCTATGCACCCAAATTGTGTGAAAATGTAATCACATGTCAGTTCTAATATAACATATTTGTCCATTGAATACCCGTTTATCATCTGCATTTCTTCTTGGTATAGCAATTTTAATGGACGGTAGTGTAGATTTTCAAGTCTACCGCTATCTTCCGACTTCATTAGGGATACTAAAAGACAACATCCGACGGCAGTTTCTCGCTATACGTCTGATATGCTGAACAGTACGGTTCATAACATTGTCCCTCGTCCACAGGTGCTCTTGACGAATGACGGCCGACATGCTGACCATTTGTTATAAAGAACATTTTCTTTGCTAAATATCGACTATTATGTTAATTATTAGTTTTGTATGATAAGAAACGGCATCTGTTGACCATATTATGCACTTTTTTTGGTTTCAACGAAACCCTATGACGTTTCAAGTACATGTATCAAACCCGGGGAGGGGGGGGGGGGTGGAAGGCTAAGAGAGTCTGCCTTAACATTTGCCTTGATTCAGTATTAAAATAAACAGGAAGTTGTCACACAAATTATCCTCTCTATATTTATGAGAGATTTCTTTTGAAGCATCCTCTGTTCACTGTTCGAACAGAACATTTCAAATGCATATCTCGCAGTGGTCTGTTATACAGCTTTTAGACGTACAACCGCTACTGTTAGCCACCGTACGGCGTCTACGGCTCCATCACACTTCCACATATTGATCGGGCAAGGCAGTGATTTGCAAATTCTGATTTGTCGCTCGACGACAACTAAAAATAGTTTTTTTGGGAGGGTGGGTGAGGGTGGAGGGGGGGGGGGGGAGATCATTCTTCTGACTGATTTCACGTGAATTCCTCTCTTATGCCTACGTTTTCATCTCGTTGTATTAAGCTACTTACACCCTACGTCCTCACTTGTTGAATATATTTCAGTTTCTATCTCTCTCTACCTTTTTTCTCTCTATAGCTCCATATAGTACACTGAAAATTATGCCTTATGTCTTACCACGTGCCCTATCATCCTGTACATTCTTTTTGTCAGTGTTCTTCACATATTTCTTTCCTCGCCAGTTGTGTGGAGAAACTCTTAGTTTCTTATCAGTAACCTAATTTTCAACGGCCTTCTATAGCACCGCCTCACAAATGCTCCGATTCTCTTCTTTTCCAGATTTACCACAACGTTTCCTTGTTCTTTGTATGTATTTCTCTGAGAATTCCTAACATCTTGCATCATGGTACTTTTTACATGTCTAGGTCTACAAATCCTACGAACGTGTTTTCACTTTTCTTGTCTTGTTTCGTTATCATACGCAGCGTCGGGACTGCCTCTCTGGCGTCTTTACCTTTCCTAAAGCCAAATGATCCTCATCTAACAGATCCTCAGTTTTCTTTTCTATTCTTCCTTATATTATTCTTGTCATCAACACTATATATCGCTTTATCTTCTGCTTGTAATGTCGGCATGTAAACCTGAAATATTGTCGTGCCGGCCGCTGTGGCCAAGCGGTTCTAGGCTCTTCAGTCCGGAACCGTGCAGCTGCTGCGGTCGCAGGTTCGAATCCTGCCTCGGGCATGGATGTGTGTGTTGTCCATACGTTAGTTAGGTTTAAGTAGTTCTAAGTCTAGGAGACTGATGACCTCAGATGTTAAATCCCATAGTGCTTAGAGCCATTTGAACCATTTGAATATTGTTGGCAGCGTTGGTTTGCCGTCGATTCTGAAGAAAATAAACCTGTCACTGACCGTTCAAAAATAAAAACAGAACTCATGCTCTGACCTACCTTCGAACTGGAAACGAATCTTACGCCCATTATGTTATTTTTCTCTGCTGATGATAGTGTCCTATAATCTCTGGTCAGATATCCTTATTTTCTTTCCATTTCGCTTCGCAGACTCCTACCATATCCATACTGAGTCTTTTCACTTCACTTTTCACATTTTCTAGCTTCCTCATTTCACTCAGACTTCTGACATTCCACTTCCAGACTCGTAGAATGCAATTCTTTCGTTTGTTATTCAGTTTTTTTCTCGTGGTACCTTCCTTTTGCCACTCACCTCCCAGCAATCCGAATAGAGGCCTAATCCGGAATCTTTTGCCAATGGAGAGATCATCATGGTTAATAGTAACGACTAAAATACAGTTATTGTATTGTTGACGAAAGTCGTGGGTCCATCACTAACTCTATACGTAAGTTAACTTACTAAAATTAGGCATAAGAACATGCTTAGAGACTTTCGTCTGTCAAACGTTTATTAACAGAAGATATAATTTATGCAGGTAGTACTAAATCGGACTCACAAGGATGTCACAGACTCTAGCAAGTTAAGGCCGGCCGCGGTGGTCTAGCGGTTCTGGCGCTGCAGTGCGGAACCGCGGGACTGCTACGGTCGCAGGTTCGAATCCTACCTCGGGCATGGGTGTGTGTGATGTCCTTAGGTTAGTTAGGTTTAAGTAGTTCTAATTTCTAGGGGACTTATGACCTAAGATGTTGAGTCCCATAGTGCTCAGAGCCATTTGAACCATCTAGCGAGTTAAGGGCTGCGTAACATCCCTGGGACTGATAGTTGGCAGTGCAGTGGTACGTGTATATTCAGGCGCTAATCAGTGACAACAGTGAGGGATTTGGTTGTCATTCCGAAGCGACATCCCTTGGAAATTACAGCAGGAATACTCCCTCCCCTCTTAAATTTTACGAGTACATTCAAGATGTAAGTTTAGTTATTCATATTATAACAAGTTTGTTGGAGAAGGGGCCGTCAAAAAGCTATTTCAGGAGTATTTACGATGTTAATGGCAGCTCCAGAAAAGAACTGCAAAAAAAAAATTACGATATCTGTTTGTTACCTTTCGTTACCATTTTCCTTCTTCTTCGTTATCCTAAAGTAACTTTTTTCAGTAGCTCTTGCCGCTGATTTGTACTTGCATATAGTATTTCATTATCTAAATAGCGACGTACCATTTTCTGGCTATTGTATTGTTGTAAACATCAGTGTAGCAATAGTTAAATAAATGTGTAGCAGTTTCGGCATTAGCCTAAGTATATTTAAGAAATGACTTCTCTATTGCTTGTAACGTATCATTTCCTGGCTGTGACCGTCGGGCAAGTGCTGGTCGCTATTGTGATCCACAGGCCGGTTTTCCGGCTTTCGAGAGACGGGAAATGTTCTGTCGCTCAAAGGTAAATCCGGTCTCTAGTTAATACTGCTAAAGAATGGTGGCGTGGACCGACCGGGCGGTTACCAAAGATCTCGGAAGGCACCAGCATTTTACAGAACTACGAAGGTTAATGGACAGAGGTAAGTCGCAGTGCCTGCTTACTGCTATGGAGTCTGACTGGCGCAAAGGCATGCATGTAAAAATAATTTGGCAAATAAAAATGTAAATGTCGTGTGACTAGGGCCTCCCGTCGGGTAGACCGTTCGCCGGGTGCAAGTCTTTGGATTTGACGCCACTTCGGCGACTTGCGCGTCTATGGGGATGAAATGATGATGATTAGGACAACGCAACACCCAGTCCCTGAGCGGAGAAAATCTCCGACCCAGACGGGAATAGGATTCGGGCCCTTAGGATTGACATTATGTCGCGCTGACCACTCAGCTACCGGCGACTTGCGCGTCTATGGGGATGAAGTGATGATTAGGACAACGCAACACCCAGTCCCTGAGCGGAGAAAATCTCCGACCCAGACGGGAATAGAATCCGGGCCCTTAGGATAGACATTCTGTCGCGCTGACCACTCAGCTACCGGGGGCGGACAATAATTTGGTAGAGCGGTTGGGAGCGGGCGTTCTCAAAGCTTCGGGCAGAAGCTCTGGTAGAAGGCGAGTTTGGAGCCCTCTGGGAGGATGTGGTGCGTCTGTGCGTATTCCAGAAGTCTGTAGTCAGGCTTCTGTAAAACTATTCTCTCAGAGGGGGAAGGTCACAAAGTGTTCCGAAGTGCGTTCCTGGGCGTGAGCGCGGGAAATGTCTCAGTCCATTGTCTGTTTTCGAAAAGGTTGTTATCATTTAGCGAGCGTACACGGACAGTTAGGAAGAGGCTGTCTAATAGAACGTGGAACAACTATCTATCTGGACGTGCTGTTTAACAAACAAAGCTGACTTGGTGGGGTTTATTAGAAGAGAATAAACTGCGTTTTGCCTCAATGGAAATTTGTACTGTGGGAGCTCTTGCGTATGTCGTAATACTCTTTACACAGTGATCCTGTATTGCTTACAGTGGTAACAATAGAAACCGCTTGGTGACGCTGTAGAGACTGGATGAGGTCTTCGTCATCCAACCCAGTGGTCCGATTTGGAACCCTTTTGAGAGTACTCACATTTCTGCATAGCATTGATTGCCGCAATAGAGGAAATCGTTATTGTAACTTTGCCTCGCGTGCGAAAGCGTGCCTAACGACCGTGAGTTAGCTTTATAGCACGTGTGGAGCACTACATGGGAAACAGCCATGTCCGCCAACAAACATTTTGGAGGAAGTGTATGAAGCTGTACGTCCCGTGATTTGTCTTGCGCACTGCACGGCGCTAAGAGTTCTGGACCTGTACCTGCAGCCGCGAGGGGACTTCAACATACGCTGCAGAAGCTCCGAGACGACGGAGGAACATTTGGAGGTGTGCAAATAACAAGCCGGATGATGCCCTGTTGCATGACGACTCCGCGAAGCATTCTCCGTCTCTCTGAACAGAAATCACCACACACCTGCCTGTTCCTTGCACATGGCTGTAACGAAAATCAGGATATATGAACTGGAAATCGGAAGATTCTCGTTCCAAATACCTTGCCGCTTTATACTAACCCTAAATATTCATTGCACGTCGTCTCCCTGTCACAAAAATGCTTATTTCTCTGGGAGAATGACTTCCTCCCCGATAACGAGCTTCTCTCTATTCCAGTTCTCCTCCACGCGGCTATTACTCCGATCCTTTAAAGGATGTCTCCATCGGAGATCTCTAACTTCCGAAACTGTTGCCTGGCGATTCGTCGAATACCCTGTGAAACACTTTGTTTTTGGTGCGCAACGTGTGGCTTTGGTGCCACCACTAGTGATGACTATGCACTTTACCCTCTTGGGAGGTGGACGCAGTGCTTTGAACAATTGTTCACGTTGACAGCACTGAGAAGCTCTGTAGGAGGACAGTGGTAAACGGCAGAAAGCCAACGTTTATCTACAGTGGATGGAGCATCACAATAAAGAATACCTCATTGATGAACTAGGCTTAAAATTCGCCGAATGCAGTTCTGAATCTGTGTTTGACAATGGAAACAAGAGAAATGTCTCAGTCGTTACCATGGAAGTCCCGACTCGCCATACCCGAAAGAACTCTGCCACCAACAATCGAAGATAAAGCTGATGATGGTCTTTGGGTACGACATGAATGAAGTCATAGCTACAAACAGGGTGCCCCAGGGGACGTCTGTAACAGGCGTGTACTACAGACTGTTTCTGCAAAATGTTTTCTCCCCGAAACTTCGAAAAAGAAGGCCAGACGTGCTCGCAGTTGACGTCTTCATTTTGCACTATACTGCAAGACCACATATTGCTCTACCACCGAGAGAAACGATTGACAAATATGGATGGGAAATATTTCCCCTCCTACCATACAATCCTAATACGGATCCACCAGACTTTGATTCGTTTCCCAAATTGAAGGAACAATTCCGTGTAAAATGTTTCGATACAACTGCTGAAGCAGCTTCCAGGGAGTTGACTCGAAGTGTTTCTATCGAGTGTAAAATGAGTAGCGACTCTGTTGCAAACAGAGGCCGAGGTGTCCTTGCAGCAAGCTGAGCCTAAAGTCGTCGCACTCACACCAGAAATGGAAGAAAAGTAAAAACGCAGATCGCGTCAGTTCTGCGGTCGTTCCCCACGTCTCAAGCAGCCATTTTCAAGCAGAAAATAACATTTTTGTTCCAGCAAAGAAAAAATTATGCAGACTCCGCTGTACTCCCACAACAATAGAAGAAATGACGCCCTCCCTGAAATCCCTGGGCTAGCAGGACAGAGCGGATGCGATTATATTTTTGAAAATTGGCCAAAATAAGTTACTGTCAGTTGCACTCAACATATAAACTTTATTTCTTAAAACACACCATCACACAAGCAAGAATCAAAACTCTTAAGGTTTTAACGAAAGACCTCCTTTAATTTAATTTAGATCGGCTGAAGGCCACGTCGAAAATCCAAGGCACAAGGCCTAAGCAAGGAATTGAGGTACAGGAGTTCTTCCGGAGGTTTCACTTATTTAAAAAAAAATATCTTAAATATAAATAGGCTGAAAGCCTTAGCTTAAATTTTTCCCGTAGAACTCGGCTGAAGTCTTCACATCAATCGAGAACAGTGTTACGGCTTAAGGCTGAGACAAAGATATTCAATGTTTAATCTAAATAGGCTGAAAACTCGGCTGAAGGCCGCATATCAACAAAATAACTTAATTGCTTAAGGCCTAGGAAGAAGAGCTTTCAATTTGAAAATGCTGAAGGCCGTATCTTAAAGTATTTCGCGTAAAACTCGGCTGAAGGCCTCATACTAAAGAATAACGATCTTATGACTTAAGGGCAAGACAAGCGTTTTGAATTTTTAATTTAAGAGAGATTAAAACTCGGTTGAGGACTACACACCATGCAGAAAAAAATTTTACAGGCTAAGGCATAAGAAGAAAAGCCTTGCAATTTTAATAAGCTAAACCTCGGCTGAAGGCCACACAGAGTACTTAAAACTAAAAGGAAATCGCTATGTAAAACACAAGGAGCGGCGCTTAGAAGGTTCCAAGGATCGGCCTGGGAAGGTAACACTAACGCACGTTTAGGTGAGACAGGCAGCCAGACCGACAACCTCTTAATCGGATGGCAACTCAACAACTGAAAGTCAGCCGATGAACCAACCAACAAGATTTATGCTCCACCCGACCAGCAAAACGACAACAGTATGTCAATAGCACAACGTTCTGGATATTGGTGCCCGATCCAGCCAAGTCAGAATAAACGCCCAAAACTACCAACAACACCTCAGCTGTCGAACTACACGCTGTGCTGGACAACATCAACACAACGAGGAAAATACACTGCCGAAAACTACGTCAACGACCAGGGCAGGTCACCGGAACATCAACGGCCACAAGGCAGAAGATACCGGTGGTACACTTCATTATTGATGGAATGAATTAAACTAAGTTAAACACCACACAGGATGGCTGCAATTGTAGTCGACTTCAGTGCACACACATTGTTGCTCGCGGGAATCTCCCAGAAAGCGACAACCAGGATCAAACGAAGAGATGTGATAGCAGTTGAAGCTTGATAGTAAGTTAAGTGAGCACTCAACTTTAGTGTGCAGGATCGGTGGCCGACGAACTTCGTTACCCTCGCAAGAAGCGCCTCACAACTCCAACCGCGGGTACACGCCTCTAGCGACTCCAGCCTGACTACGTGTGGCACGAGGGCTGCTCTGCCCCAACCGACCGACTGCCAGACACACGGAAAAGGTCAAAAGACCAAAAACACGTCGGCCGATGAGACGACCGACCGTACGACCAACCAACAGTCGTTCCCGCCGTCCCCGACGCTGCTCCGTGCCCGACTGCACTCCTGGTCCATCTACAACTCACTTCCAGATACACGACGGCCCTGAAATACTATCGGTCGCTCCAGGGATGGCACGACAGTGCTCTATCGATACGTGCTGCTGCTGCCACTCACAGGCAAGTAAGGCAACAAGTTAGTGACGCCAGTAAATGGAATAAGAAAACAAGGCGGCAGTGCCGTAATAGAAGACGACAAACAGTAAATGGCACGAACACGAGCCGTGCATGGCTCATTCCCATTCAACTGAACTGCAGCTGCTCTTCCAGAAACTTGCGTCTAAAAAGTTGTAACCAATGCAGACGTTTTATTTTTGGCCTCTTTTTCTCGAGAAAGAGAAAAAGAAAAAAAGGGAAAAATAAACGGGCTAGATACTGAACAGGTGGCCAAAGTGTGTGACAATGACTCCAGGGGCTGCTCATGTCATTTAGAAACTTTCGAGATTGGTATCACCCCTAGAAAGTTTTCTCTTATGATTGGCTAAAAAAACTTGCCGCATTGTTTGCAAAATCATCTTTCCACTAGGGAAACCATTCGGAGATTGTCCTTCGCAGTAAAATGTTAGAGAATGCGTCTTGCCGATAGTGTCTCTCCAGGAAGCGACAGAGCACGAAGACCGTAGGCCGATTGTTTTCCTGCCTGATAAGCCAGTGGGGAGATACCACCCACGCAGTCACTGTTGTTGTACTGCAATTTAAAATAGACTTACATTTCCTCTGTGTCCTCGTTTCCTACCGGATTTAATTTGAAATGAAATTAATTTGCATATCGGACTGACTATAACTTTGGTATAAAAATGTCGTAAGTATGCATAATGACTTAGCGCAGAGTGAAAAGAGACTAGGCCTACTGTTGACGTGTTTCAACGATATGAACTGAGAGTGAACCGGAGAAAGACGAAAGTAATGAGGCTGGTGGTAAGATTAAAATCAAATTAGGAACTACAAAGTAAACGAAGTGAAGGAAAAGGACGCATGACGGACGCCATGCCTGTTGCAACAGCAAACGCGATATGCGTCGAGAGTGCACAGGTAGACCCGCGAAGTAGAGGTAGGTGCTCAAGGCGATACAGGAAGGAAAAGAGCATACACTAAGAAAAAATATAGCAAAGAACCTTATTCTCCAATGTAGGGAGCAACAGCTGAAAGCAACATCATTGTCCTCATTTATACGCTTATTTAGCCAAACACTTCAGGCCTGTGTACACTGTCGTAGGGATTAGTGAAATACTGACGATGGTGATTAACTTTTCTATCTTATACTTCTATCATTTCTATCATGGTCAGACAGAGATTCCGAAATCAGATACTGGATTGTAAGGCGTACCCAGGAGAAGATATAGACTCAGATCACAATATAGTAGTGATGAAGAGTAGGCTGAAGTTCAAGACATTAGTCAGGAAGATCAATACGGAAAGAAGTGGGATGCGGAAGTACTAAGGAATGACGAGATACGTTTGAAGTTATATAACGCTATAGATACAGCAATAAGGAATAGCGTAGTAGGCAGTACAGTTGAAGAGGAATGGACATCTCTAAAAAGGGCCATCACAGAAGTTGGGAAGGAAAACATAGGCACAAAGAAGGTAGCTGCGAAGAAACCATCGGTAACAGAAGAAATACCTCAGTTGATTGATGAAAGGAGGAAGTACAAACATGTTCCAGGAAAATCAGGAATACGGAAATACAAGTCGCTGAGGAATGAAATAAATAGGAAGTGCAGGGAAGCTAAGGCGAAATGGCTGCAGGAAAAATGTGAAGACATCGAAAAAGATATGATTGTCGGAAGGACAGACTCAGCATACAGGAAAGTCAAAACAACCTTTGGTGACATTAAAAGCAAAGGTGGTAACATTAAGAGTGCAACGGGAATTCCACTGTTAAATGCACAGGAGAGAGCAGATAGGTGGAAAGAATACATTGAAAGCCTCTATGAGGGTGAAGATTTGTCTGATGTGATAGAAGAAGAAACAGGAGTCGCTTTAGAAGAGACAGGGGATCCAGTATTAGAATCGGAATTTAAAAGAGCTTTGGAGGACTTACGGTCAAATAAGGCAGAAGGGATAGATAACATTCCATCAGAATTTCTAAAATCATTGGGGGAAGTGGCAACAAAACGACTATTCACGTTTGTGTGTAGAATATATGAGTCTGGCGACATACCATCTGACTTTCGGAAAAGCATCATCCACACAATTCCGAAGACGGCAAGAGCTGACAAGTGTGAGAATTATCGTATAATCAGCTTAACAGCTCATGCATCGAAGCTGCTTACAAGAATAATATACAGAAGAATGGAAAAGAAAATTGAGAATGCGCTAGGTGACGATCAGTTTGGCTTTAGGAAAAGTAAAGGGACGAGAGAGACAATTCTGACGTTACGGCTAAAAATGGAAGCAAGGCTAAAGAAAAATCAAGACACTTTCATAGGATTTGTCGACCTGGAAAAAGCGTTCGACAATATAAAATGGTGCAAGCTGTTCGAGATTCTGAAAAAAGTAGGGGTAAGCTATAGGGAGAGACGGGTCATATACAATATGTACAGCAACCAAGAGGGAATAATAAGAGTGCACGATCAAGAACGAAGTGCTCGTATTAAGAAGGGTGTCAGACAAGGCTGTAGCCTTTCGCCCCTACTCTTCAATCTGTACATCGAGGAAGCAATGATGGAAATAAAAGAAAGGTTCAGGAGTGGAATTAAAATACAAGGTGAAAGGATATCAATGATACGATTCGCTGATGACATTGCTATCCTGAGTTAAAGTGAAGAAGAATTAAATGATCTGCTGAACGGAATGAACAGTCTAATGAGTACACAGTATGGTTTGACAGTAAATCGGAGAAAGACGAAGGTAATGAGAAGTAGTAGAAATGAGAACAGCGAGAAACTTAACATCAGGATCGATGGTCACGAAGTGAATGAAGTTAAGGAATTCTGCTACCTAGGCAGTAAAATAACCAATGACGGACGGAGCAAGGAGGACATCAAAAGCAGACTCGCTATGGCAAAAAAGGCATTTCTGGCCAAGAGAAGTCTACTAATATCAAATACCGGCCTTAATTTGAGGAAGAAATTTCTGAGGATGTACGTCTGGAGTACAGCATTGTATGGCAGTGAAACATGGACAGTAGGAAAACCGGAACAGAAGAGAATCGAAGCATTTCAGATGTGGTGCTATAGACGAATGTTGAAAATTAGGTGGACTGATAAGGTAAGGAATGAGGAGGTTCTATGCAGAATCGGAGAGGAAAGGAATATGTGGAAAACACTGATAAGCAGAAGGGACAGGATGATAGGACATCTGCTAAGACATGAGGGAATGACTTCCATGGTACTAGACGGAGCTGTAGAGGGCAAAAACTGTAGAGGAAGACAGAGATTGGAATATGTCAAGCAAATAATTGAGGACGTTGGTTGCAAGTGCTACTCTGAGATGAAGAGTTTAGCACAGGAAAGGAATTCGTGGCGGGCCGCGTCAAACCAGTCAGAAGACTGATGACCAAAAAAAAGAAAAAAAAATGCAGTTTGTTACGTTATCAGAGTTTTGAGAGAGTCTGTGCTATTACAGTGAGAAGTAGTTCGAGCTAGAGGCATGAGACATTCTATTTTGGAAATCATTAGGGAATTCAATAACCCAATATCCACATTGTCAAGAGTGGATACCAAATTCCATGCATTAGCTCTCACCATGGACAACAAAGTGACGGGTGGCCTTCACTTAACGACCGAGAGCAGTGCTAACAGACAAGCAACACTGCGTGAAATAACCGCAAAAATCGATTGGGACGTATCTGTTAGGACTGCACGGCGAAATTCGGCGTTAATGGGCTATGGTAGCAGACGATCGAAGCGAGTGCCTTTAGTAACCGTACAGACATCGCCTGCAACGTCTCTCTTCGGCTACTGACCGTAACGGTTGGAGTCTAGGCGACTGGAAAACCGTGGTCTTGGCAGATGAGTCCCGATTTCAGTTGGTAAGGGCAGATGGTAGGGTTCGGGTGGGGCGTAGACCCCACGAAGCCGTGGGCCCAAGTTGTCAACAAGACACTGAGCGACCTGGTGGTGGCTCAATACTAGTGCGGTCTGTATTTATATGGAATAGACTGGATCCTCTGGTCCAACTGAACCGATCATTGACTGGAAATGGTTATATTCGGCTCCTTTGAGACCACTTGCAGCCTCTCATGGACTTCATGTTCCCGAACATGTCATCACGCCACTTTTTTTGCGTCTGGTTTGAAGAACATTCTGGACAGTTCGTGCGAAAGATTTAACCACTCACATCGCCCGACGTGAATCCCATAGAAAATTTATAGGACGTAATCATCAGGTCAGTTCGTGCAGAAAATCCTGCACCGGCAACAGTTTCGAAATTATAGACGTCTTTCGAAGCAATATGGCTCAATACCTGTGCAACGGACTTCCAGCGAGTTGTTGACTCCATGCCACATCGAGTTGTTGCACTACGCCGGGAAAAAGCAGGTCCAACTCGATATTAGGAGCTATCCCATAACTTTTGTCTCCTCAGAGAACAGCTTTAAATCATCTGCATGTTACATGCACATTCCGATCTTTCATATAATTGACTTCTAAACCACATATTTATCTGAACCGCAGTTTTTTGGAAGTAAAGTGATGTACTAAACACTGATATAGCCAAATTATTACTAAATCGAAACATTACATATACACTCTAAGACAAAGAAAATCGACGCACAACGAAGGAGTTATGCGACCTGGTCATAAATCGATATTCATACAGGCATCTAAGGCAAATGCAAACGCGCCAGGGTAGCCGAGAGCGCTAATGCGCTGCCTCCAGAAGTCGGGTAGGCGCGCCGGCCCCGGATTGAATCCGCCCGCTGGATTAACGACGAAGACCGGTATGCCGGCCAGCTTGGACGTGGTTTTTAGGCGGTTTTCCACATCCCGCTAGGTGAATACCGGGCTGGTGCCCAAGTTCCGCCTCGGTTTCACGTCTCACAGACATTTGAACACGTTCGCACTATTTCATGACTTACACTAGACGTAGACAGCTGGGGTACACTAATTCCGTCTCGGGGGGTTCGGGGCGGCGTCAGGAAGGGCATCCAGCCACTCTCTGAAATTAACATTGCCAAATCCGCAATACCAAAGCCGACCCCGCGTTGGAGCGGGACAAGGCCCCGAGAAAGAAAGAAACAAAGAATCTAAGGCAAATGCAAAATTGTAAACGTCCGCGGCCGATGAAAGATTATGTGACGACGTAGCACGCTTTCACCGTGCAGCTGGCAAGGGAAATAAATAGGTGACATGTCGATACCAGGAAATAAGGTCTTCGTAAAATTAATTCCTTGTACTCAGTTGGACAGTAACTACGCCTCGTATACAGGCGCGTCAGCAATGTACGCTGATTTCAACAATTGAGTGGCCACAAGGAGCATTAATAAGCGGACCACAGAAAGAGGACTGAGCTTACGGCACCCCTTGCGCAGTGTGCCATCGACCACTAAACACCAACGAGCCCGTCTGCGGTGGTGTCGGGCATATTCGGCCTCGAATCTCTTTGACTGGAGCAACGTTTCTTCATGAATGAGTCCAGCTTCGAAATGATCCCCAGTGGTGTTGAAGATGTGTCTTGAGACGCTCCAGACAGTGGTGGGGTACCAACCTGACTGTGGCCCGCGATACGGCCCAACAACCAGAAGCTATTTTCTGGGTTGCCATTACATTGCATAGCAGGACTCCGTTGATTGTCATCCACGGCACCCTTACAGCACAGCGATAGGTTGATGATATTCTACTCCCCGTTTTGTTGTCCTTCATGGCAAGCCATCCTGGACTTGCATTCCAGTAAGATAATGCCGTCTACAAGTTGTCGTCGTGCTTCCCAAAAAATTTCTTGGTCAGCAAGGTCGCCGGGTCTCTCCCCAACTGAGAACTTTCTGAGCATTATGATCAGGGCCTTCCAACCAGCTCGGAATTTTAACGATCTAACTCACCCTTTTGACAGAATTTGGTGTGATATCAGTCAGGAAAATATCCAACAACTCTATCAATCAATGCCAAGCTGTATAATTGCTTGCATAAGGGGCAGAGGTGGACCAACGCGTTATTGACTTGTTCAATTTGTGAATTTCTTCCTTTTGAATAAATTACTCAATTTTTCTTAAATTGTAATACGTGTAGATTTTATGTTTTAAAATGCCTGGGATAGCAGGACAGAGCGGATTAGGTTGCGGAAAGGGGCCAAAATAAGTTGCTGCCAGTTGTACTCAACGTACAGCTTTATTTATCAACACACAATATTACAACAAAGATGGAAAACACTCAAAACTTTAATCGACCTCCTCTGATTAACTTTAGATCGGCTGTAGACCACACTCAAAATCCAAGACACAAGGCATAAGCAAGAAATTGAAATATATGGATCTTCTGGAGGTTTCACCCAAAAATATTTTTTTCTAAATCTTCAGTCTAAACAGGAAGAAGGCCTTAGCAATTTAATTTTATTGGAACTTGGCTGGAGGCTGCACATTATGCAATAATAGTCCGCAGCTCGTGGTCTTGCGGTAGCGTTCTCGCTTCCCGCGCACGGGGTCCCGGGTTCGATTCCCCGCGGGGCCAGGGATTTTCTCTGCCTCGTGATGACTGGGTGTTGTGTGTCTTTCATCATCATTTCATCCCCATCGACACGCAAGTCGCCGAAGTGGCGTCAACTCGAAAGACTAGCACCAGGCGAACGGTCTACCCGACGGGAGGCCCTAGCCACACGACATTTCCATTTATGCAATAATAAGAGTTTCAATCAAAAGGCAGAAGGTCTTATCTTAAAACATTTCATGCAAAATTCGAGAGATGGCCCCATACAAAAGTATAAAAATATTTTGCCTTATAGGCAAGACATGAACATTAATTTAAGAGATATTGATACTCGGCTGAAGGCCGCACATCTGCAAATAATTTAACGGCTTAAGCCCTAGGAAGAAGAGTTTCAATTTCAAAAGGCAGAAGTCCGTATCTTAAAACATTTCATATAAAATTCGGTTGAAGGCCCCATATAAAAGAATAACAATCTCATGGCTTAAGGGCAAGACAAGAACATTAATTTAATAGATATTGATACTCGGCTGAAGGCCAAATAAGTAAAACCCAAACAGGGAAATTACTATGCAACACACAAGGAACGGCGCTCACAAGGGAACCTCCTCATCACATCCCTCTCAGATTTAGTTATAAGTTGGCACAGTGGATAGACCTTGAAAAACTGAACACAGATCAATCGACAAAACAGGAAGAAGTTGTGTGGAACGATGAAAAAAATTAGTAAAATATACATACAAACTTAGTAGTCCATGCGAAGATAGGCAACATCAAGGACAATGGGAGTCAAGGTGCGCCGTGGTCCAGTGGCCACTAAAAAAAGGGGGGTACATAAAAAAAAAGTGGTTAGCGAGAGCAGCTGCGGAACGAGAGGTCCTAGGTTCTAGTCTTCCTTCGCGTGAAAAGTTTAATTTTTTATTTTCAGTTTATGTGACAAACTCTTATGTTTTCATCACTATTTTGGGAGTGATTATCACATCTACAAGAAAACCTAAATCAGGCAAGGTAGAAGAATCTTTTTACCCATTCGCTAAGTTTACAAGTTAGGTGGCTCGACAACATATTCCTGTCATGTGACGCACATGCCGTCACCAGTGTCGTATAGAATATATCAGACGTGTTTTCCCGTGGAGGAATCGGTTGACCTATGACCTTGCGATCAAATGTTTTCGGTTCCCATTGGAGAGGCACGTCCTTTCGTCTACTAATCGCAAGGTTTTGCGGTGCGGTCGCAAAACACAGACACTAAACTTATTGCAGTGAACAGAAACGACAATTCGCGAAAATAAAGAAAGTAAAATTTTCAGTCGAGGGAAGACTTGAACCAAGGACCTCTCGTTCTGCAGCTACTCACGCTAACCACGGGACCACGGCGCTGCTGAGTTCGCGTTCTCCTTGATGTTGCCTATCTTGCATATGGACTACTCAGTTTGTATATTTTACTAATTTTTTTCACGGTTCCACAGAACTTCTTCCTGTTTTCTCGATTGATCTGTGTTGAGTTTTTCAAGGCCTATCCACTGTGCCAACTTATAACTAAATCTGAGGGGGGTGCGATGGGGAGGTTCCCTTGTCAGAAGTTTCCAAGGGTCGGCCTGGGATTGTAACACTAACGCCCGTTTAGGTGAGACAGACAGCCTGCCCAACAACTTCTTAATCTGAAGGCAACCCAACCGACAGACAGGCGACGACCAATCAACAAAATCAGTTCCGCTCCACGCAACCAGCAAAACCACCGCAAGATTTCAATACAACGATACACAGAATATTGGCGCCCACAACGACCAACAACACCTCAGCTGTCGAACAACACGCCGCTCTGGACAGCAACAACACGACGAGGAAAATACACTGCCGAAAAGTACGTCAATGACCAGGGCAGGTAACCGGAACGTCAACGGCCACAAGGCAGAAGATACCGCTGGCCAACTTCAATAACATGGAATAAATTAAGTTAAACTCCACAGGAAGATGGCTGGGATCTTAGCCGACTTGAATACGCACACGTTGTTGCTTGCGGGAATGACCCAAAAGCGACAACCAGGATCAAACGAAGAAAAGTAAACAGTTGAGGCTCATAGTAGGTTAAGTGAGGACTCAACTTTCATATCCAAGATCGGTGGGCGACGAACTTCGTAGAACTCGCCAGCAGTACCTCACACTCCAAACCCGCTTGCACATCGCCTGCGGCACCGGCCAGACTACGCGCGATGGAGACATATTTGCCGCTCCACGCCAAGCGACCGACTGGTCACACACTGCCCAGCCGGAAACTATATTCGCCACACCAAAGATACCACAGCAGTACTAGTATCGATACACGCTGCTGCTGCCACTCACAGAGAGGACAGCTACATTATCGCGATAACCGCAGGGGAAATAAAGCACAGGACTGCAACCTAGGTGTAATATCTCTTTATATTCGATGAATTATTCTGATACAATTCTACCCTTGAATGACGTTTACTAATTTTCTATCTTCATACTCGCAGAATCCATGCGCAAAGTAGGTTGATAAAATAGCTATGCCATAAGTGCATAATTATTCTTTGTAGTACTCTCTCTGGTGGTTGTTAGAAAAAAAGCTTCCGAGATTGTCTTCTTGCCGATTAGCCTGAGCATTGGTTGAAGAATTGTAATCTGAATATTGAGATTTATGACAAAAGATAACTGATACGAAATTGTACGATTAAAAGGGAAATATATATCGCTCCTTCATACAAAAGGTGTGTAACAATTTACATTATCTGACATTTGAGAAGTAATGATATTCATCGATATATTGTGCAATTGTTAATCAGAAGGGAACTTCCGAAAGACTGGATACGAACCTGCATTTAATAATCCAAGAGCTCCATTACTTCTTCGGAAGGTTAAACTTCATCAAAGCCAAATATCCGCTTGATCTGAGGCTTCCCGACTGATTATACAACGTACCCAAAATTACGAGGCATTTTATTTGTACAGATTGCAGACTGCCGCGAAGCAAGAGCCTGCAGAGAAGAAAAATCATCGCCTGATTTCATTCTAACAAGTAAAATTTCTGAATCATTTTGAGTGAGTAAGTTATGACTGTGTTTCCTATTATGAATGATTGATCGCTCGAACGAATTGAGAACTACATAACTGCATAATTACATAGATAGGAGGAAAAATTACATAGGTTTAACGCAAGACAAGCATGACTCGAGCCAGCCACGGCTCATTGTTATTATTATGTAAATCGTAGGCCTCTGCGGCACGTTAAAAATGGGAGGGAGGGGGAGGTATATCAGGAGGCACCTCCAGAGAATCAGATCTAGCGTCTGCGCCATTGCTTATATACGAGGTGCATTCAAGTTCTAAGGCCTCCGATTTTTTTTCTCCGAACTGGAAAGAGATAGAAACATGCGCGTTGTTTTAAAATGAGGCCGCGTTCATTGTCAATACGTCCCAGAGGTGGCAGCACCGTACGGCAAATGGAATTTTACCGCCAGCGGCGAGAATGAGAACTGTTTTAAATACTTAAAATGGCGATGTTTTCCTTACTTGAACAACGTGCAACCATTCGTTTTATGAATTTGCGTGGTGTGAAACCAATTGAAATTTATCGACAGTTGAAGGAGACATGTGGTGATGGAGTTATGGATGTGTCGAAAGTGCGTTCGTGGGTGCGACAGTTTAATGAAGGCAGAACATCGTGTGACAACAAACCGAAACAACCTCGGGCTCGCACAAGCCGGTCTGACGCCATGATCGAGAAAGTGGAGAAAATTGTTTTGGGGGATCGCCGAATGACTGTTGAACAGATCGCCTCCAGAGTTGGCATTTCTGTGGGTTCTGTGCACACAATCCTGCATGACGACCTGAAAATGCGAAAAGTGTCATACAGGTGGGTGCCACGAATGCTGACGGACGACCACATGGCTGCCCGTGTGGCATGTTGCCAAGCAATGTTGACGCGCAACGACAGCACGAATGGGACTTTCTTTTCCTCGGTTGTGACAATGGATGAGACGTGGATGCCATTTTTCAATCCAGAAACAAAGCGCCAGTCAGCTCAATGGAAGCACACAGAGTCACCGCCACTAAAAAAATTTCGGGTAACCGCCAGTGCTGAAAAAATGATGGTGTCCATGTTCTGGGACCGCGAGGGCGTAATCCTTACCCTTTGCGTTCCAAAGGGCACTATGGTAACAGGTGCATCCTACGAAAATGTTTTGAAGAACAAATTCCTTCCTGCACTGCAACAAAAACGTCTGGGAAGGGCTGCACGTGTGCTGTTTCACCAAGACAACGCACCCGCACATCGAGCTAACGTTACGCAACAGTTTCTTCGTGATAACAACTTCGAAGTGATTCCTCATGCTCCCTACTCACCTGACATGGCTCCTAGTGACTTTTGGCTTTCTCCAGCAATGAAAGACACACTCCGTGGCCGCACATTCACCAGCCGTGCTGCTATTGCCTCACGATTTTCCAGTGGTCAAAACAGACTTCTAAAGAAGCATTCGCCGCTGCCATGGAATCATGGCGTCAGCGTTGTGAAAAATGTGTACGTCTGCAGGGCGATTACGTCTAGAAGTAACGCCAGTTTAATCGATTTCGGGTGAGTAGTTAATTAGAAAAAAAATCGGAGGCCTTAGAACTTGAATGCACCTCGTACATGTTGAAGATCTGCTTTCATATCGATTTGTCGTAGACAGAAACTGGAATGGGTAACACTCCATAGGTACGTCCCAGTCAGCGCTCCAGAGGCCCAGCGCCGCAGACCTGCTGCACCGTGACAGGTGGAGCGCTGCGATCCGCGGAGACTGACGCGCCGAGACAGGGACGCATGCAAATCCCGGCGCGCGGCCGGCCACCTGTCCGGGCGGTGACGGATGCGCGAGCAGCGAGCAGCGGCGACGCGCCGCGCGACTAATGAAGACGTCACGCCGCCTCAGCTGTCAGCCTGTCAGCGCCGCGCGCCTCACCCGTCAGCCGCGACCTGCAACAGGTTCCTCCGCGCCGCCGCCGTCTTACGAGGTGCCAGCGCATGCAGTAGCGGTCCGTGTACTACCCTAATGATAGCCCGAGTTGTGATGCATCTTGTATAGGGTAATTACATGACGAACCTCTTTCTCCTCCTGATACATTCTGGAAGGTACACGGAAAATACGGTCGGTGCTTTTATTATACCTCATGTAGCTTCAGAGGCTTTGGAGCGCTGAAGATAGAATAGAACTGGTACGAGGTGGTCTTATTACCCTACAAAAATGGTTCAAATGGCTCTGAGCACTATGGGACTTAACTTCTGAGGTCATCAGTCCCCTAGAACTCAGAACTACTTAAACCTAACTAACCTAAGGACATCACACACATCCATGCCCGAGGCAGGATTCGAACCTGCGACCGTAGCGGTCGCGCGGTTCCAGACTGAAGCACCTTTAACCGCTTGGCCACACCGGCTGGCTATTACCCTCCACTGCTGACGTAACCCACCGTAGTGAAGTGACGTGTACATGCCAGCCAGTTGTATGGAATCAGCACAGTTACTTGGGGCGACGTAGAGTCGTGAAAGAATCTATCGTTTTTGGACGTGCCTACCCGATTTGTTGGTGTACCAGTGCGGACCTGTCTACAAGGAATGGTGTAACAGTCGCAACCGTGTATAAGGGGCATAAAAAAAAGTAAAGAGCTGTAGGCTGTGAAACGAAAATACTGAGGTGGTCGTGATGTCATTGTGTACGGAAGAAGCTGTGGTCCCTATGCGAACGCTGCGGTCGCAAACTTGCCGCTAGAGGGACATGGGTACACACCCGCGTGAGGACACAGCGAGCATGTGCACGCACGGACCATCCACTGAACTTAGTCGTGCTGGCACAGAGAAATGGGGTTTTTAGATGAACGGCAGAGAGGTGTTCTGCGTTTCGTTACAGTGGAAAGAGTAGCAGGAACGGCACAAGTGTAGGAGAGCACTGGATGACCGCTGAAATCTGACGCTCAGTTCGACTACTGCAGCAATGGCTGACACTGTAACTCGCCGGTTTTCAATAGCGAGGGCATCTACCTGATGGACAATGGTGTCGACAATGCGGAGCGGCCTCCAGTTGCGGCATTATCGGCCAGTGACATCCATCCTTTCTTGAACCGCTTGTGCAACGCTTTGACCCTTGCAACGGGCATGCAGTGTTCTCCGCATGCTTGTGCCATCCTTCGATGCAGGGGCCGGCCGGGACGGCCGAGCGGTTCTAGGCGCTACAGTCTGGTACAGTGCGACAGCTACGGTCCCAGGTTCGAATCCTGCCTCGGGCATGGATGCGTGTGATGTCCTTAGGTTAGTTAGGTTTAAGTACACTACTGGTCATTAAAATTGCTACACCACGAAGATGCCGTGCTACAGCCGCGAAAATTAACCAACAGGAAGAAGATACTGTGATATGCAAATGATTACCTTTTCAGAGCATTCACTCAAGGTTGGCGCCGGTGGCGACACCTACAATGTGCTGACATGAGGAAGGTTTCCAACCGATTTCTCATACAAAACAGCAGTTGACTGGCGTTGCCTGGTAAAACGTTTTTGTGATGCCTCGTGTAAGGAGGAGAAATGCATACCATCACGTTTCCGACTTTGATAAAAGGTCTGATTGTAGCCTATCACGATTGCGGTTTATCGTATCGCGACATTGCTGCTCGTGTTGGTCGAAATCCAATGACTATTAGCAGAATATGGAATCGGTGAGCTCAGGAGGGTAATACGGAACGCCGTGCTGGATCCCAGCGGCCTCGTATCACTAGCAGTCGAGATGACAGGTATCTCATCCTCATGGCTGTAACGGATCGTGCAGCCACGTCTCGATCCCTGAGTCAACAGATGGGGACGTTTCCAAGACAACAACCATCTGCACGAACAGTTAGACGACGTTTGCAGCAGCATGGACTATCAGCTCTGAGAACATGGCTGCGGTTACCCTTGACGCTGCATCACAAAAAAATGTCCAAATGGCTCTGAGCACTATGGGACTTAACAGCTATGGTCATCAGTCCCCTAGAACTTAGAACTACTTAAACCTAACTAACCTAAGGACGACACACAACACCCAGTCATCACGAGGCAGAGAAAATCCCTGACCCCGCCGGGAATCGAACCCGGGACCCCGTGCTCGGGAAGCGAGAACGCTACCGCGAGACCACGAGCTGCGAACCCTGCATCACAGACAGGAGCGCCTGCTATGGTGTACTCCACGATGAACCTGGGTGCACGAATGGCAAAACGTCATTTTTTCGGATGAATCCAGGTTCTGTTCACAGCATCATCAAGGTCGCATCCGTGTTTGGCGATATCGCGGTGAACGCACATTGGAAGCGTGTATCCGTCATCGCCGTACTGGCGTATCACCCGGCGTGCTGGTATAGGGTGCCATTGGTTACACGTCACGGTCACCTCTTGTTCGCACTGACAGCACTTTGAACAGTGGACGTTACATTTCCGATGTGTTACGACCCGTGGCTCTACCCTTCATTCGATCCCTGCGAAACCCTACATTTCAGCAGGATAATGCACGACCGCATGTTGCAGGTCCTGTACGGGCCTTTCTGGAAACAGAAAATGTTCGACTGCTGCCCTGGCCAGCACATTCTCCAGATCTCTCACCAACTGAAAACGTCTGGTCAATGGTGGCCGAGCAACTGGTTCGTCACAATACGCCAGTCACTACTCTCGATGAACTGTGGTATCGTGTTGAAGATGCATGGGCAGCTGTACCTGTACACGCCATCCAAGCTCTGACTCAATGCCCAGGCGTATAAAGACCGTTATTACGGCCTCAGGTGTTTGCTCTGGGTACTGATTTCTCAAGATCTATGCACCCAAATTGCGTGAAAATGTAATCCCATGTGAGTTCTAGTATAATATATTTGTCCAATGAATACCCGTTGATCATCTTGGTTTCTTCTTGGTGTAGCAAATTTAATGGCCAGTAGTGTCGTTCTAAGTTCTACTGGACTGATGACCTCAGAAGTTAAGTCACATAGTGCTCAGAGCCATTTGAACCTTCGACGAATTTCTTTTCCCCGAACTCCTTTCGCCATAAGAAGACGCACTGCATCCGTTTCCTGTTCTTTTGGAGTCTCTATCTCACCGGTTTCAGCATTACAGAGTGCAAGTGGACGGTCGACGCGTGCACGTGCTTGCTGTGACGTCACGTGTGTGTTCCACTAGCGGCGAGTTTGGCACCTCAGCACCCTTACAAGGACTGTACCTTCTTCCGTAAGCAATGGCGTTATGATCCTTTCAGCGTTTTCCAGTTTACAGCCTACGGCTCGTTTCTTTTGGTTTACTCGTTTATAACTCGCCGCAACAACAGCAGTCGAAAATATTCCTAACAGATAACGATCTGAGGCGTTTGTCGCGTCGTGTCATTGACAGTCGGGTTCAAACCCGACAAGAATCACTGATAGCAGCAAATGAGGGTCCATTTCAGCCACTTTCCGAGAGAACACTGCGAAGGAGACTTCTTTCAGTATATGTTTTGAGTCGTGTAGCTAGCAAAATGATAGTGCTCTTCAAGTTGAAGTTGCTTCTGTGATACTCTGGTGGTATTATTCGTACTATGACTTGAGGCTGCTCATTCAGGCTGCCATGTACGTAATCCAGGATGTTTTCTTTCAACATTCTCGGTGACCAATTTCTGTCTTTTCTTCTACAGCTTCATAATAAGTATTCTGTTGACACCCCCGTTTTCCAAGATGACAACGGCTGTGCACAGAGGACTGGGCACACATGTTCGTGGTTCCATGACAGGCACTCTATTGCTACCCTGATGAATCCCGTAGAAAATTCCTGGTACATTGTGAAAAAGCGGGCAAACTGTAACAAGCAACATCCCTGCAGTTTGGCAGTGGCAGCTTTACGGTACCCAGTCATAAAACCAGTGACTTCAGCTACGTAAGGTTTGTGTAAAGACACTTGTGGATTCTCTTCCTCTCGCGAACTGACACCATTTTTAGAGGCGGCGTTACATACTATTTGTGCGATGTCTGTTCCCGGCGAATATTTTTTTTTCACCGCGGAGCTTACGTTGGAAGAAGTAATATGTTCCGTGACCCGTACTGGGATGTTGGCTCTCGCATTTTAGGCGGTAAGCCTGTACATCTACTTCGATAGCCATAGTCCTCAAGGAACCCTATACCGTGTGACGGAGAGGACTTCGTGCCTAACTGTCAGTTCCACTAATTCCTGATCAAATGGCGAATAGTGCGAGGGAAGAAGAACTGTTGGCAACCCACTCTGTGAGCTCGAATCTCTCTAAAATATCTTCAAGGTCTTTTCATGAGATACTCTTACGTGGTAGTAACATATCGGTTGACTATTTTTAGTATGTATACTTCCGGAATTTAAACAGGAAACAGCACCATATTGCTGTGATGTACTTTTTTTAATTATCCTCTTTTTTGTCAGTCTAAGATCGATGCAACCACAGTGTCTATATATAATCGAGCTTTTCAGATCGAAGCCTCATTGTTCGTTACTGTGACCTAAATTTTCTCGCAAAATATTCGTTCTAATGGACAACACAGACATTTCTGGCTGCAAGCATAAACTTGCTTGAAACTATTCGTTGCTTTTCATGTCAGTCTTTTAACTTACATTTACTTTACCAATTTTCATCGTGATGAAAGTTTCTGCGTTTGTTTGCCATTACAGAAACTATCCCCAACATCACCAACATTCACTGGAATTCAGAACGACCTCTTATTCAGAGTAATATAATATGTTTTGTGATGGTCAGCTTTCATGAATTATTGCCACCCAACATATTCTTTAAAAATCATTTTGTAGTAGCTGAGGTATCTCTATGGAAGCGTGAGATCAAAACACCTCTATAAAAGTAATTTTTTTGGAGTAAACGATGATGTTTTAGTTACTATTAATTAATTAAAACATTGGTAAAATGTTTAAAGATAATTTGGCCTGACAAAATTCAGTTCCAGATTTTGCAAATCTCACTAATTATATGGAATTCTTTAATATAAGTATCCGCTGTATTCGTCTTGCCCTTCATTTTGGCACTTTTTATGTTTTTAGTCCTCCTGAGCCCATGCGCACCTGGTATAATCAATACATTGATAACATAGTATTCGCACGAACAGAGCCGGAAATCTATGCGAGTTCTCTAGTTCTGATTTGTTCCAATGAATCTTACTTATAAATGGCCTTCAGCACCATCTGAAATTGTATAAATGGTAATTTTATTCAAAAATCGTAGTATAATTCTTATGAAAGGCTTGTGTAAAAATCGTAGTATAATTCTTATGAATGGCTTGTGTAACGTTATAAGATGACGTCAAAAGTCACCATCACAAAATTAGCTGAATCGGCAGTTACGGGGAGTAACCAGCACTGAGATACTAGCATAGTGACGGGACTTACGTCTAATGGTTTGGTTTGAGAGTTTCGGATGACGTGCTTTGCATATTCGTATCTGAGTAAAGGTGTGGTGGCGATATTGTTGGCAGCCATATTGAAATGGAGCAGCTACATTTTTTCATTTTGTTGAAGGTTAATAATAACAAAAATGTAATACCGGTATGCCAAATTTCTATCTGTTGTTAAAAACTTTAATATCACCCAACTTTATATGAAGCTTTGGAGTCACAACCCTAGAAAAACAACTTCGATAAGGTAAGTACATTTGCGGGAGTTGTGCATATTGGAAGCTACTCGGATTAGAGGCCATGTAGGTTCAGCTCGGGGAACAATGATTCTCTTGAAACGCTTTTTCTGCTGAAATGTGATAAGCATCTCCCCGACGCTTTCCGCATACGAAAGCAATCCGTTTCATATTCAAAACAGATAAATCTCCAGATTGTGATTCTACAGAACGTAATGCCGTTGAATCAACTGTTTTAGAGATACGATATTAACAGCAGAAATTACTACAGGCCCCTTTGAAACAGCGGAGGAGACACCAATACCTGTGTAATTAATATAGCAACTAATTCTTTTTTTTTTTTTCTTTTTTACTCTATGGACCCACCAACTATTGGTGATGGTATTTTGTCTTTTTAGTACGTTTAATTTCGCAACATAGATTTTACAACCTGATGATGAGAGCATTGTCTCTCGAAACGCGTTGTTAAAATATATATAAAAATCGCGGTTGAATGCTAAATGTGATAACCAGTATAACGACAACTGCTACCTCGACTCCATAATGGATTATATCAACTAATGAGGAGTCCCTCACAATTCACCTGGCTGAAAATAAAACTGAAATATATTAAAATGTCACGGAAATATACTATGTGATCAAAAGTATCCGGACAGCTGGCTGGAAATGACTTAGAGTTCGTGGCGCCCACCGTCGGTAATGCTGGAATTCAATATGGTGATGGCCCACCGTTAGCCTTCATGACAGCTTCCACTCTCGTAGGCATACGTTCAATCAGGTGGTGGAAGGTTTCTTGGGGAATGGCAGCCCATTCTTCACAGAGTGTTGCATTCAGGATAGGTATCGATGTCGGTCAGTGACGCCTGGTACAAAGTCGGCGTTCCAAAACATCCCAAAGGTGTTCTGTAGGATTCAGATCAGGACTCTGTGCAGGCCAGTCCATTTCAGGGATGTTACTGACGTATAACCATTCCGCCACAGGCCGAGCATTCTGAACAGGTGCTCGATCGTGTTGAAAGATGCAGTCGCCATCCCCGAATTGCTCTCCAACAGTTGGTAGCAAGAAGGTGCTCAACACATCAATGTAAACCTGTGCTGTGACAGTGCCACGTAAAATAACGAGGGGTGCAAGCCTTCTCCATGAAAAACACGACCACACCATAACACCACCCCCTCCGAATTTTACTGTTGGCACTACACACGCTGGCAGATGACGTTCACCGGGCATTCGCCCTACCCACACCCTGCCATCGGATCGCCACATTGTGTACCGCGATTCGTCGCTTCACACAATGTTTTTCCACCATTAAATAGTCCAATTTTTACGCTCCTTACACCTAGCGAGGCGTCGTTTGGCATTTAGCGGTGTGACGTGTGGCTTATGAGATGCCGCTCGACCATGAAATCCAATTTTTCTCACCTCCCGCCTAACTGTCATAGTACTTGCAGTGGATCCTGAGGCAGTTTGGAATTCCTGTATGATGGTCTGGATATATGTCTACCTATCACACATTACGATGCTCTTCGACTGTCGGCGGTCTCTGTCAGTCATCAGACGAGGTCAGCCTGTACGCTTTTGTGCTGTACGTGTCCCTTCACTCTTCTACTTCACTATCACATCGGAAACAGTGGACCTAGGAATGTTCAGAAGTGTAGAAATCTCGCGCACAGACGTATGACAGAAGTGACAACTAAACACCTGACCACGCTCGAAGCCGTGAGTTCCGCGGAGCACCCCATTCTGCTCTCTCACGATGTCTAATGACTACTGAGGTCGCTGAGATGGAGTATGTGGCACTTAATGGCAGCACAATGCACCTAATATGAAAAACGTATGTTTCTGGGGGTGTTTGGATACTTTTGTTCACATAGAGTATTTGTGGTCAATAGCTTAGGTGTATCGTCCTGTATATGCAGGGCCACTTTTAGAAGTAAACGGAAAATCAAATGACGAACGGATAATGGTGAAAGGAGTCGAAAAGTTATGTACCATTTTTCGTTCAACAAATATTTAAAGACCTGTCGCTGCCGTTTTGCAGCCCACAAATTAAAAGTCAGAAGAACTTAAACCTAACTTACTGTGTAAAACGATTACATTACAAAGATTTCATGGAGCTACTTTCTCTAAACGAAGCACATTAGTTGGAAAATGGACGAAATGTTTCAGTAGTGGATCAAGTGGTGAAAGGGTGTCTTGCTTTGGAGTCGTTGTGCTTACTCCAGGTTCCGCTGGCAGGGCTACATGGCGACTACTATCAAGTGAACGTCGTACAATTTCCTCTGTACTTAACGGCCGCGTATCGTCAAGATGAACTATGAAGTCTCCAGTGCAGCTGCTTGTTCCGCGTCGTTGCCTGCTCAGCACAGTGAATCCTACCCTTATTAGTTGAGATTCTGTGCTCAATTGCCGACTGCTGCTCGCTTCGAACTTACGGGACAACATTATTCCACGCACCCTTACCGTAGTCAGCGGCCTTTCTCACACGAGCAGCAAAGAGTGAAGGAGCCAAACATGTTAATACTGCTCCTGACAATGAAAGAATACTACATATCCGTCTGAGAAATGAAAGAAGGGAGTGTCTGACGTGCAGTCGACGACGATGCTACTATAGACGGACCACAAACTCGAATGGAGAAGATTCAGGGAAAGAAACGTACATAAATTACCTTGTGGATAACATCGGAAGTTCACTGAGGCTTTTTGCGGATGATGCTGTAGTATATCGAGGGGTTGTAACAATGGAAAATTGTACTGAAATGCAGGAGGATCTGCAACGAATTGATGCATGGTGTAGGGAATGTCAATTGAATCTCAATATAGACAAGTGTAATGTGCTGCGAATAAACAGAAAGAAAGATCCTTTATCATTTAGCTACAATATAGCAGGTCAGCAACTGGAAGCAGATAATTCCATAAATTATCTGGGAGTAGGCATTAGGAGTGATATAAAATGGAATTTTTGTGTTGGACGAAGATCCAACACCGTGTTACTAGTGGAGGCCGAAATGCACGCGTTTTAGCTCACGCAGGCTGGCGTGAGGAGGGAAGAACTATACTGACGTGAGGTCTGGAACATGACAAGGAATTAGAATTCAGAAAGCGGACGTAATTAGTTTGATACTTAACTTTAATCCATTAATGATGAACGTCGCTCTTGACGGTACATGATTCACAATATTATCTGTTCAGAATACATACATAGTAACTGAACAATGTGCCTTGGTAGGTCGTGGCAAATGACGTAGCTGAAGGCTATGCCAAACTGTCGTCTCTGCAAATGAGAGCGTGTGTAGACAGTGAACCATCGCTAGCAAAGTCGGCTGTACAGGTGGGGCGAGTACTAGGGAGTCTCTCTAGACTAGACCTGCCGTGTGGCGGCGCTCGGTCTGCAATCACTGATCGTGGCGACACGCGGGTCCGACGTATACTAACGGACCGCGGCCGATTTAAAGGCTACCACCTAGCAAGTGTGGTGTCTGGCGGTGACACCACAGGAATGATCATATAAAGTTGATCGTCGGTAAAGCAGGTGCCAGACTGAGATTCATTGGAAGAATCCTAAGGAAATGCAATCCGAAAACAAAGGAAGAAGGTTACAGTACACTTTTCGCCCACTGCTTGAATATTGCTCGCCAGTGTGGGATCCGTACCAGATAGGGTTGATAGAAGAGATAGAGAAGATCCAACGGAGAGCAGCGCGCTTCGTTACAGGATCATTTAGTAATCGCGAAAGCGTTACGGAGATGACAGATAAACCCCAGTGGAAGACTCTGCAGGAGAGACGCTCAGTAGCTCGGTACGGGCTTTTGTTGAAGTTTCGAGAACATACCTTCACCGAGGAGTCAAGCAGTATATGGCTCCCTCCTCAGTATATCTCGCGAAGAGACCATGAGGATAAAATCAGAGAGATTAGAGCCCACACAGAGGCATACCGACAATCCTTCTTTCCACGAACAATAGGAGACTGGAATAGAAGGGAGAAAAGATAGAGGTACTCAAAGTATCCTCCGCCACACGCCGTCAGGTGGCTTGCGGAGTATGGATGTAGATGTAGATGTCCTTTTCAAAAGACATGCAGGAATTAGAGCTGCACTAATTCTCCGTGAGCGCCCAGAACGATAGCCATTGCGGCACTTGGTGCGATACGAGTCAGAAACGACGAGCGTAAACTTATGATTCTCATCCAGCTGGAGACTTAGTGTTAGTCTCTGCATTCGTTTCTCTTAAGTACAAGTATTATTACTTAATCATAGTAATCGGTTTAGCTTTCCCTCAGAATTTATCGTGTCTCCGAAGATTACAATATTATTTTTTTTTTTTTATTTTACAAATTAATGCATCTAAATCTCTAACGTCGGGCCATCTCAAAAAACTGCTCGTAACGTACATCGTGAGAAGTTTATTAGCAACTGGTTTTTAACTTTTAGGCACAATGCAATTTACTGAAAGGTTAATTAATTTTTTTCCCTTATATCTCATTGCAGCTGATCTTATTTATGAGCGATGGCCAAAAGATGTAGTTTAATTAATATGTAAATAACGCTTCAATAGATCAAGAATATGCATATTTATCCGTATATGAGGTTGATGCAGCTATGTAGAAAGCGCGTGAACAGATCTGTATTCTATTTAGAGCAGTTATTAATGACTATGCAAATCACGGTAGCTGTGTGATGAGCAATAAGTACAATGGCGTGCAAAACCTAATGACAAAAGTTACTTTCGCATGTGTCACTGCCAAGTAACAGAACGTGATGAAACATTAACCAGACATAGAAAGAAAACAGAAGGTAAATGAAAGAAATACGCAGTGAGATGAACAATAATGACACTTTTATTGAAAGGCAATAATGACACTGAAGTCGCCGCTATTCATGATGGTCCCCTGGACATTACAAAAAGTGGGACATGGTTCTTAATAGGGTATATGATCACCACGGACGACAGTACATGCTCTGCAACCTGCTACCACGTTGCCCACAAGATTGATAAGGACTGCTTGTAGTAGGACGTTCCATTCGTCCACCAGTCAGGGTGACGACTGCTGGGTGGTTGATGGTGCATGCGGTTGTGCTGTAGTATGGCTCCCCATCGTATCGTGCACGTTTTCCATGGGATTTAAGTCGGGGGAACGATTAGGCCAGTCCATCCGCCGAATATCCTCTCATTCAAATGGTTCAAATGGCTCTGAGCACTATGGGACTTCTCAGGTCATCAGTTCCCTAGAACTTAGAACTTCGTAAACCTAACTAAATTAAGGACATCACACACATCCATGCCCGAGGCAGGATTCGAACCTGCGAACGTAGCGGTCCTGCGATTCCAAGCTGAAGCGCCTAGAACCGCTCGGCCACTCCGGCCGGCTATCCTCTCATTCCAACAGCTCTGCAGCTCGCTACTGTCGAGCATAACCATCAACAAAAACTAAGCCAAGACATCCCAGAAAAGACGCTACAGGGGAAGAGGTACAGTGTCTTAATAACATTGACAGGTGGCTATATTGTGCTCAAAGATTTGGGGCTCAGTACGTCTATGTGACATTACGCTTCTCCACACCGTAACACCGGGTCTATTGAAATGATCTCGTTCGACAGTGTTCTTTGGCGCATTACGCTCTCCGACCTCGACCCAAATGAGGGTATCCCACGATCTTAGATCGCTAGTTGTACTGTCTTGTAGGCATTAAACGACGAGCTGGTCGAGTTTTGCGACTTCATGGTGGGGGGTTCCATGTTCTGCGACATTGCGAAGCGTGAAGGATGGAATCTAACGAGTCAGATTTTTGGCTCGTGGAGAGAAATCGAGGCCAGTACGACGCTACATCGGTTTAGTGCCACAAGGAGGACGCAGGTGACGCCGTATTGAATTAAGTCAAACGGAGTTTGCATTAATACACTCCTGGAAATTGAAATAAGAACACCGTGAATTCATTGTCCCAGGAAGGGGAAACTTTATTGACACATTCCTGGGGTCAGATACATCACATGATCACACTGACAGAACCACAGGCACATAGACACAGGCAACAGAGCATGCACAATGTCGGCACTAGTACAGTGTATATCCACCTTTCGCAGCAATGCAGGCTGCTGTTCTCCCATGGAGACGATCGTAGAGATGCTGGATGTAGTCCTGTGGAACGGCTTGCCATGCCATTTCCACCTGGCGCCTCAGTTGGACCAGCGTTCGTGCTGGACGTGCAGACCGCGTGAGACGACGCTTCATCCAGTCCCAAACATGCTCAATGGGGGACAGATCCGGAGATCTTGCTGGCCAGGGTAGTTGACTTACACCTTCTAGAGCACGTTGGGTGGCACGGGATACATGCGGACGTGCATTGTCCTGTTGGAACAGCAAGTTCCCTTGCCGGTCTAGGAATGGTAGAACGATGGGTTCGATGACGGTTTGGATGTACCGTGCACTATTCAGTGTCCCCTCGACGATCACCAGTGGTGTACGGCCAGTGTAGGAGATCGCTCCCCACACCATGATGCCGGGTGTTGGCCCTGTGTGCCTCGGTCGTATGCAGTCCTGATTGTGGCGCTCACCTGCACGGCGCCAAACACGCATACGACCATCATTGGCACCAAGGCAGAAGCGACTCTCATCGCTGAAGACGACACGTCTCCATTCGTCCCTCCATTCACGCCTGTCGCGACACCACTGGAGGCGGGCTGCACGATGTTGGGGCGTGAGCGGAAGACGGCCTAACGGTGTGCGGGACCGTAGCCCAGCTTCATGGAGACGGTTGCGAATGGTCCTCGCCGATACCCCAGGAGCAACAGTGTCCCTAATTTGCTGGGAAGTGGCGGTGCGGTCCCCTACGGCACTGCGTAAGATCCTACGGTCTTGGCGTGCATCCGTGCGTCGCTGCGGTCCGGTCCCAGGTCGACGGGCACGTGCACCTTCCGCCGACCACTGGCGACAACATCGATGTACTGTGGAGACCTCACGCCCCACGTGTTGAGCAATTCGGCGGTACGTCCACCCGGCCTCCCGCATGCCCACTATACGCCCTCGCTCAAAGTCCGTCAACTGCACATACGGTTCACGTCCACGCTGTCGCGGCATGCTACCAGTGTTAAAGACTGCGATGGAGCTCCGTATGCCACGGCAAACTGGCTGACACTGACGGCGGCGGTGCACAAATGCTGCGCAGCTAGCGCCATTCGACGGCCAACACCGCGGTTCCTGGTGTGTCCGCTGTGCCGTGCGTGTGATCATTGCTTGTACAGCCCTCTCGCAGTGTCCGGAGCAAGTATGGTGGGTCTGACACACCGGTGTCAATGTGTTCTTTTTTCCATTTCCAGGAGTGTACTTGGTGCTTTTTGTGTTATAACGCATGTGTTATGAATATAAACTGTTTCAAAACACCGACACGTTGAGGATCCTTCGAAAACACCTAATTTCTGGAACGATTTGCTGTTATAGATTGACGTGACAGAAGTCATGGGACAGCGATATGCACATATACAGTTTGCGGTAGTACCGGGTACACAAGATATGAAAAGGCTGTGCATCGGGGAGCTGTCAATTTTACTGAGGTGATTCATGCGACACTGTTTCCGAAATCATTAAGGCCTCACGATGGGAATTAACAGATTTTGAACCTGGAATGGTAGTTGAAGCTAGACGCATGGGACATTCATTTCGGAAATCGTTTGGAAATTTAATATTCCGAGATACACACTCTAAAGAATGTATCGAGAATATAATTACCTTTCACCACAAACAATACAGTGGGCGACCGAGAGCAGCGGTGTTTGCTTAGAGTTGTCAGTACTGACAAACATGCAAGTCTGTGTGAAATTACCCTAGAAATCAATGTGGGACGTACGACGAACATATCCGTTCGGACAGTACTGTGAAATTTAGCGATAATGGGCTATGGCAACTGATGACCGAAGCGAGTACCTCTGGCAACAGCACGACATAGCTTCCAGCTCCTCCCCTGAGCTAGTGACCATATCGGTTGGACCCTAAACGAATGTAAAACCATGGCCTGTCAAATGAATCCCTATTTCACTAGGTGAGAGTCGATGGAGGGTTCGAGTGTGGCGTAGACCCCAGGAAACCATGGACCCAAGATAGCAACAAGGCAATGTGCAAGCTGGTGGCGGCTCCATTATGGTGTGGGCTGTGTTTATATCCAATGGATTGGGTCGTTTCGTCCAAATGAACATATCATTGTTTGGAAATGGTTATGGTCGGCTACCTGGAGACAAACTGCAGCCGTTCGTCGACTTCATGTCTCCAAACCACGATGGAATTGTCGCTCAGCCACAATTGTTTGCGATGGGTTTGAAGAACATTCTGGACCACTCGAGCGAATGATTTGGCCACCCAGATTGCCCGACATGAATGCCATCAGGCATTTATGGAACATAATCGCTAGGTCAGTTCGAACACAAAATCCTGCACCCCCGAGGCTGTCGCAATTATGGACGGCTGTAGAGGCAGCGTGGCTCAATATTTCTGCAGAGGACTTCCAACGGCTTGTTGAGTCAATGCCACGTCGAGTTGGTGCTCTACGCAGGGGGAAAGGGGGACCGACACGATGTTAGGAGGTACGACATATTTTTGTCGTCTCAGTGTAAAGTGACAGGAAGCTACATAATGGTAGTGCAAGACTTTTCGAATTTGATGCTTTTCTTCTCATAACTTGCATTCTATGAAAGTGTGCGGTTTCATCGATATGGCGCATTTTTGACTAAGCAAGAGTGGTTTGTTTTTGGTACCGTAGTTGAATATCAGACAGTGATATCTGTAGCTAAAACATCTAGACGTTAATTAAAATTGTATAGCTTCCCTTAAACGCAGATGTCTGGTCGATACAGCAATGTCAATGGTAACATTCTGAACCATGTAGCGAAAGGTAGCCGGTTTGCACCGCCGGGAAAAACACAGGACGAGTCGGACGACAGACGAACGACAACTGACAACAACCGACAACGACCGACCATGAGCGACACAACAAGGAAGAGATAAACAACGGAGGCATGTGGAAACCACAACACCAAACGTAAATCCACTCGGAACCACAGCCAGGCAAAAGTCAACAACGAGGAACGACCAGAACGCAGTACCGCCGAGATAGAAACGAAATCCAGAGCGAGTACCAGACTGGCTGGACTAGGGTTTTTTCTTTTTTTTTTCCTTTATTGTAATTTTAATCACCTCATACAAGGCGGGCTGGCAGCAGCTTAATACGCTGCTCTTCAGCCTTATGGGGTACAATAATATGATATAGGTGACACCGACAATACAAAAAATGGCGGGCAAGGAAAGTAGTTACAAAAAACAAAAAACAAGAAGCCGTTCACGTTGGACGATAAAAACACTAACACTTGTTGACACGGCGCACAAAACACGGAGAACAGCGACGGCACATGTGAACAGTTGAGTTGTAATTGCACGAAACACAAAACGAAGCACACACACTAGACACTGATGGCGATGATCTCCGGCGCGCGAATGTTCACTATGCGTGTGCGAGTCCGGGGACCTGCCAAGAGAGGAGGAGGAGGAAGGGGAGTGGGAGAGGGAGAGGGGAGAGCAGAGATGCCACGGGCAGGGGAGAAAGGGGGGAGGGAGGAAGGGGAAGCCCGGGGGAAAGAGGGGTGGAGGGAGGGGACGGGGGAAAAGGAAAGAGAAGGGAAGGGAAGGGAAGAGAAGGGAGGGAGGGAGGGTGCCTAAAGGAAAGCACACCGGAAGTGGGGGGTGGGGCAGGGTCAAAGTTGATAGGAGGGGTAGATGGAGGGGAGGAGGACATCATCAGGGAGGGGGAGCTGGCGGAAGCCACCTTGGGAGAGGGTAAGGAGGGTGGAGAGATGGAGACCAGGTGGGACGTGGGCATACAGGCGCGGCAGCGGGCGGGGGAGGGAGAGGATTGGGGAGACGAGCGGGGAGGAGGATCGAGTTTGTGGGAGGTGTACAGGATCCGTATCCTTTCAAGGAAAAGGAGGAGGTGGGGGAAGGGGATGAGATCGTACAGGATCCGCGTAGGGGAGGGGAGACGGATGCGATAGGCGAGGCGGAGAGCATGGCGTTCAAGGATTTGGAGGGATTTATAAAAGGAAGGGGGGGCGGAGATCCAAGCCGGATGGGCATAACAAAGGATAGGGCGGATGAGGGATTTATAAGTGTGGAGGATGGTGGAGAGGTCCAGACCCCACGTGCGGCTGGAGAGGAGCTTGAGGAGACTGAGTCGGGAGCATGCCTTGGCTTGGATTGTCCGGAGGTGGGGAGTCCAGGAGAGGCGACGGTCGAGGGTGACGCCAAGGTACTTAAGGGTGGGAGTGAGGGCGATAGGACGGCCATAGATGGTGATGTAGAAATCAAGGAGGCGGAAGGAAGGGGTGGTGGACTAGGGCAGAGCGGGTCCCTATATACGAAACCGGAGGGAGCGGCTATTGGCCGCTGTCTGCACGTGGTTTAGCGGTGGCGCCCTCGCTGCGCGAGAGCCGCTGCGCGGAATAGCCGCCGCGGAGGCGGAGCCCTCTATGGGCTGACCACGTCCATTTGTTCTGCCGCGTGTTCGACTTCCGCGGCGGAAGGTACTAGACCTAGAACCGCTCGGCCACAACGGCCGGCCTGGCTGCTTGTAGTCTCATATCAGTTTGCGGCATGACGCAGATTTGTTCGCAGGATGGCAGGCGCAGATGTGAACGGGTTATGATGTTCTTCGTGCACAGTATGGCAGTTCTGTCTTGTGCTGGACAGACGTGGTTGACCGGTACCTTGGCGATGAGTAAACCCGCCTCACGTTGTCATGCAGTCCAACATCGGTTCACAGTCACATCCGAAAGCAGCACAAAACTGCGCGATTCGACCAGCCAAACGGAGATTCATAATGGGCCTCTTTCAAACTCTGTCAGATTCTGAAAACGCTGTCTCACATCATTACGCTACATCTCTGTGTGTTTGACAGTGGTCACTGAACACCTGACGCTGTTCGTGCTCCTTATATTTCCTACCAGATCTTTTAACAACATTAAACACGAATGAAGCTATTTCACTTCAGTGGCCATTCTACCTGTCGCAAAGAATTGTAACTCTTATCATTCGCATATGCGCCGATGTTGTGTATGTGTACGACGTTACATTGAAATCCGAGCATTTTTTCTGGGTGTTTCATTTTGTTTGGTCAGGGAGTATAGGTTAAGACGATCTATAAAGCTTCCTTTGGGAACCCGAGATATAACTTACTAGGAAACGTGCCTTTCTGACTGGATATCATTATCTCGGCTATTCATATCCTCAGTTTCCAGGTTCAACAAGATTTCTTGGATCAGTGGACTAGGGCTAATCGTTCTTGACCGCAGCCGGGATATTAACTGGGGCAATTAGTCTACGCTCATCAGAGTCTGAGACGATACATGATCGCGCCTTGGGAGGTGATTTCAGCTGTCTGCATACACAAAATTTCCGACCTCCTCAGTGTGTGTTTGAGTTGCTGGTTTTTGTCTGGCACCAGAAGTTGACAGGCTGGTCTCCCTTAATTCGAGTGACGTAATTAATTTAGAGAGATATGCTACAGTTGTACTAATTATTTATTGGTTTCAATAAATTTGACAAAGAAAATTTCTCTCTAAATTATCATGCCTCTCAGCTGCGGACGTCTAACATATCAAAGCCAGTGCGAGTGAAGAAACTCCTCATTGCCATTCAGAGTGCATTCTGACTGTTGAAGTTAGAGTCTGCTTGGTTCAAAAATGGAATTGAAATTAGGAGTGAAAGAATATCGGTGATAAGATTCGCTGACGACATTGCTACTCTGTGAAGGCGAGGAACGATTACGGGACATACTGAATGATATGAATAGTCCACTGAGCACTTGTTTGGCTCGAGAGTAAACAGAAGAAAGACGGAGTAATGAGGAGTAGCAAACATGAGATTACCGATAAACCTAACGTTGACATTTATGTCAACGAAGGAGGTGAAATGATGGAATTCTTCTAACTTGGGAGCAAAATAACACATGACGGACGAACTAGCATAGGAAAAGGGGTTTCCTTATCAAAATAAGTCCATTAGTATCAAATTTGCTTCAATCTGACAAAGAAAATTTCGGACAATGTGCTTAGGAATACAACGTTCTATCGAAGTGAATCATGGTTGTGGGAAACCTGGAACAGAACAGAGGCGAAACGTTTGAGAAGTGGTACTACAGAAGAATCTTGACAATTAGGTGGAAGAATGAGGACGTTTTCCGCGGAATTGTAAAGAAATACGTAGAAAACACAAGAAGAAGGGACTGGATGATAGGACATTTGTTAAGACGTCAGGCATTTAAATGCCTTGGAACTTGAGAAAGCTGTAAGGGTAAAAACTGTAGTGGAAGACAGAGACAGCAAGAAATCCGAGAAATAATAGAGCACGTAGATGAAGAAGTTGGTGCAGGACAGGAATTATTGGCATGATGCTTCAAACCAGTCGGAAGGGTGATAGGGGGGAAAAATCGTAAGAGCGAGTAGGACTCGCGCACTGAGGGATTTAATTATAGGTATAGTTAGTTCATGCATACCGAAAATCGAGAATCTCGACTATTTTTTACTGCTATCTGTATGTACTGCGGTATGCCCTGGGGAAAGCGAACCAAAGACTGCGATTTGTTGGCAGAACAGTTTCAAGACGCAACAACATATCTACTAAAGAGGCTGCTTACGCTACACTTGTCCGTCCTCTTTTGCAGTACTGCTGTGCTGTGTGGGGTCCTTATCAGATAGGATTAAATTCAAAGAAGAGCAACATGTTTTGTACTATCGAGAACAGTGGAGAGAGTCTTACGGACATGATACTGGATTTGGGGTGGACATCATTATAACAAAGGCGTCTCTGTTGCGGCAGAATCTTCTCAAGAAATTTTAATCACTAACTTTCTTGTCCAAATGCGAAAGTATTTTGTTGACTCCGACCTACATAGGGAGAAATGATCATCATAATAAAATAAGAGAAATGAGAGCTCGCACAGGAAGACAGAGGTGTTCGGTTTTTCCCCGTGTTGTTCGAGAGTGAAACAACAGGGAATTATTGTGAAGGTGGATCGATGAACTCTGAACTCTCTGCCAGGCACTTAAGTGTGATTTGCCGAGTATCCGTGTACATGTAGACGAGCAGGGGAATTTAATTTAAACAGGATACTCAGAAACAGTCTGAGAAGTTTGTAAGGGTGTTTCAGGGTAGGTTGTGTTGAGAAATACTTGTTAAGAAAAAAAATGATACGTTATGCCTTTTCCGAGCTAAGTTGAAGTTAGTGAATCAGGCCGTTGCGGGCGCAAATCCAAGCGGCTTGCCAGAGACGGTATCGCCAAACGTGTTCCTCGTTTGTTTTCCTAAAACCGAACAAGAGAGCGATATAAAAATTGGACATGGGACAGTAGTAAGGATCGTGCTAAAGGCTGAGAAATTTCGTGTGCTATCATCTACGTCATGAGAACAAATGAAAGTGGGCTGCTTGAATGTGTGTTCGCAAGGGTCTCATTGACTAACTTCATTGCTAATTAACTAGGAAATGGTGCAACGTATCGAATTTTTCATCTGAAATATTCTCAGGACAACCTTCCCTGAAACACCCTTAGAAGCTTTTCAAGCTGTTTCTGGCACCCTGTAGAGAGAGAAGATATAATAAAATATTTTTTTTACTTACTAAAGCATGACTGCACTTACATTTTATGTTTGCATTGAGCAATATGCTTTTGACGAGTAAATTCGTTAAATGTTCTGATCTTTTTCCTTTATGAATGGTTTCGTGAAAGCCTGCGACTATGAAAACAAGGGGTTTGTTAATAATAACTTTTCTGCTACCAGTCAGGATTTCCTTTTATTCATGTTTTAGACGACGCTTTTCGGGAAATGATTTTCATTGAAATGTGTTTTCTGTGTGTGCTATGCCATTTTTACGTTTTTGATGTGCTGAGTTCTACTTTGTTTTGTTGACTTTACTGTAATATATAAATGATGCGTAATTTTTAGTTAGTTACATTTAGTTAGTGGCGAAATTTGGAAGAACCTGTACTTACAGTTTTCTTATGGTCCATTTGCGGAGAGTCTCACCCATTTCAAACACAATTATCTGTGCACAATATACATTGAGAATAGCTTACAGAAACAAATAGTTACAAAGATGATTTTAGATCTAGTCGGCGGAAGTAATGTTACAGGTCTTCCTCAGAGTAGGTTCCGCTTTTGTACAGAGGACATGTATCTTAAAAATCTGGATCTTGATGCTTCTGTCTATTTTACAATGATGCTTATTTCTATTTTTACTATTTTTATTGAAGTGTATTGTCAAACTGTCTGAATAAAGTCACTGATTTACTTTCAAGTTTTTCGTTTAATATTTTATGTTAATATTTTTTGCGATGTGAATTGAAACGCGTATGTATTCAGTACAGCCATGGCGAGGCATGATAGAATCTCTGACCAGAGAGTTATTTATCGTTGCTAGTCTGCGCTTGACCGCGCGACAGTTCAGTTGCATGTAGGGAGTCGGTAGTTGCAGTCGCGAGAGCATGTAGTAGCGCGCGAGAGACAGTCGGAGTTGTGTGAGGAGTCGGCGGGCGTCGACATGGCGCTCTGGTCAAGATTCACGACGAGGTATATTTTTTAAATAAGGTAATGAAGCAGCATTGCGCACATCTGATAATGTAATGTATCTTAACTGTAATTAATTTGTCCAAGAATCGCCGCAATAATAATTTTGTTTTCAAACCAAGCATTTTTAAGAAAACCATCATTTGAATTGAAAGAAAGTTTCACTTAAATTCAAATTTGCACAGGGCCTAAGATCGACATTTCGGTCTATTTGCGTTTTCATTGTCACTTAGATTTCATTATCATTGAATTGACTTTCATTTTTGTGGGGAGCTTACACTTGGTTCAGATTGCTAGTTCTCATTTATTGTCTTTGTCATTAAATTTATTTGCTGGGAGGTTACACTTGGCGACCCTGCCAGGATCGTATTTCGTTGAGAATCTTCTGAGAAGTAGTCAGATATTTGCTTTTATTTACGTAATATAATTAGCATTTGGCGCAACGCTTTTACTAATTTTGTGACTTTCTTTCCTCAGATCATCGGCAATTCGTTGCTCTGTTGTATTTGTGTTTGTTGCTTTTTGCATTTGTGCTTATTTCATTTGTGAATAATTGTGACTATTGTAAAAAATGCCGCGAAAGACTATGAATAGTGTATCGCGAGGTATTATGAATGAAATTACCGACTTAAACAACGTGACTCATAGTAATTGTGACACGCAGTGTAATGATGACAATCCTGCGTTCACTGACAATCAATGCGTTCCAACCACCAATAATGATGTAGATCTTAATGATGAACAAGCGAACTTAATTGTGTCTTCTGTTAATTTGACGACAATTGATGACGCGGGGCGCACTATTGTAATGAGCGTTGCCCAGCTTAACACACCCGGTTTGAAAAATTCAAGTGACGAACAGACAAATTTGTCTATTGAAAATGAACAGGATACACAAAATAGGACGGATTTATTTAATTCCGAAATAGTGACCGACAGTGTACGTTTGACTGGCAAACAATTTTGGAAATTACAGAATGACCAAATGGTCACACAGAACGCGACAATCGCAGGTACGGCACTAAGCAGCACAGAGAATAGAAATGCTAATTTTGATTTGGAACAAATTATGGCAAGATGCTACAACAACAATTTAATGAACAGAACAAAAAATTTGATAAAATTAATGAAATTAGTAAAAAACTAGACAACAATGATGAAAATCTCAAACAACTTAGTGAACAGGTCAAACAACAGAACGAAAAACAAGACAAGCTTAATGAAAAATTATACAACAATTCCAAACAAATGAAAAATTAGACAACAATTCCAGACAGCTTAGCGAGCAGATTGCAGCCGTTGCCGCGCAGTGTCATGATACTAAGGAACAGTTACGCGAGGAAATTGAGGCTTGTTCAAAGAAAAGTAGCGAAGAAATTAGATCTGTTGCTCAGGAATTAAGGGATATGCAAACAGCTACAACAGAAACACTTAGAAACGAAATTAGCGCAGTCGCTAAACAATGCTCTGAAAAAGCTACACAATTACGCGACGAATTTAAAGCAATGACAGCAGAACTTTCGCGTACAATGGATGCAAAGATAGACGCGAAATTCGAACAACAGAACACTCAATTTGACGAACGCTTTAATCTTCACATACAAAACAGTGATACGCGTTTCCGCAAATTTATTCAGGATCAAAATAAAGTAAAACGTCAAGTAATGGAAACAATCACAGCACAGAGACAGGAAGACAAACGTAAATTGTTCGCGAAAGCGAAGACATACGTAGACAACAATATTGCTACAGTGTCCGACGAAATTAATTCCATCAAACAGTCGAACACAGAATTACGTGACGAAATTTCGGATCTTAAATCGAAAACAGACACATACACAACAGATTTTCAAACAGTGACCGACAGACTCGAACAATTAGAACTAACACAGGATTCCGATGTCGTCAAAGCTGACGTTAAAAAACAGAACGAAACTACACGTAAGTTGCAAAAACAGATTAATGCCTCTGATTCTAAAACCGATGATCAGGTAAAAATACTGACTGAAAAATGAGATGAATTGGCCAGTCGTATTGACGCTATTGAAAGTAATAATGACAGCAAATCAGACGATACTCCACCGGTTTCATTTAATCAAACACCTGAATTTCAAAATTTACAGCAGACAATTAATGAGATCGATTCGTCTAATAACACGTTGCGTAGAAAATTGTCAGGTTTACAGCAAGAAGTAACAGAGATGAAAAATATTTCGGTTAATAACATATCACAGCAGACGCCACTTTGCGAACATTTGTCAGACTCACGCAGTGCGTATAATTTAGGTAATCAACAGAGAGTATACGACTTAGATTCCGAGCAGACACAGACAAATAGATTCTCTTACAATCATGAACCTGTTCCATCATACAGAGACGATAATTTCGATTACAAACATTTTCTATCAGTGAGAAAATTTAAAGTGTTTAAAAATGACAGAACACAGATTCACCCACTGGACTGGATACAACAATTTAGCTTTGCTTTTCCACCGACTTGGCCTGTAACACATAAACTTGAATTTATTTGTAGTTTTTTGGAAGGCGAGCCGGCAACTCGTATGAGACCGATCGCGAGGCAATGTTACTCGGTAGAAGAATTTCAGAATGCTTTTCTATCAGCATATTGGTCGAAGACGACACAGCGCGGAATTAAAGATCAACTAATTAGTTTGCCAAATTATGAGAACTCCAATTTTCCCAGTGTGACGCAATTTTTTGAGCACATGGTGCAACAAAACCAGTACCTAAGTGAACCGTACAGTGAATCTGCACTCATTCAATTATGTATCTCTAAATTACCACAGTCATTAAGAGTTTCACTTCTAACGGGTCAACAAAAGGAAAATATTTCAGCATTCAGAGATCTGTTACAGCTCTTGGAAGTACAACAATCTGATTATTCTTTTGTAAACAAAAATTTTTCATATAATAATCATGGCCAACAAACTTACAGTAATTACGATCAGTCACGTAATTTCAATAGTAAAGGTAATAGACGCTTCAGAAATGACAACCACCAGAACTTTAATAACAGACAAAATTCTAATTATCAAAAAAATGGTTCAAATGGCTCTGAGCACTATGGGACTTAACATCTATGGTCATCAGTCCCCTAGAACTTCGAACTACTTAAACCTAACTAACCTAAGGACATCACACAACACCCAGTCATCACGAGGCAGAGAAAATCCCTGACCCCGCCGGGAATCGAACCCGGGAACCCGGGCGTGGGAAGCGAGAACGCTACCGCACGACCACGAGATGCGGGCAGTTATCAATATCGTCAAAATTTTCAGCAACAGGAACCACATTTTAGTAACAATAGACGTTTTCCACCACAACAGCATGAAAGTCAGCCGGTTGGAATACCTAACCAACAATGTAATGCACAATGTCAACCTAACTTTAATGTTTCGCCGCGTGCACGTATAGTCCCAGAGCCAACAAATAGTAACGCACGGCAGCAAAGGAACAACTACGTACAGAAAACACAGTATTTCAATTCCTATCGCAATGCACCGTATAGGAATGACTATCACGACAGACGTAAAAACGATGAGCACAATTATCAGCGTACATATAATAACAGTCGGTCTTACCAACAGCAAAATCATCCGCAAGAACATATTCTCATGAATGAACCCAACAGTAGGTATCATCCAGAGCGTAACACGTCTGGAAGAGGTAATAGAACTGTTCAAATAGTAGAAATGCCACAGCATCCTCCTGAAAATAGTAACACGTCAGATAGAATTTGACAAGATACTGTACAGGTCGTATCTTCCAGTAACACAAGCACTACTTTTGACACGCAAAATGTTATTACTTTCGGCGACATCCGAGACACTCTTTTACAGGAAAGACCAGTTGTCCAGAAAATTATTTCACATCCTGTTATCGAAATTAAAATTGGATCTTCGAAATTTTCAGCAGTAATCGATTCCGGATCACCTATGTCAGTAATAAATGAAGAAACTTTTAACGAGTGTAACAAAGAGAATACATATCCTACATTACCTATATTCAAAACGAAAGTGAAAGGAGCAGTATCGAGTAAAGGAGTAGACGTTAAATTACAGACACATTTATCATTTTGTATTGCAGGTCACACATTTCACTCAAATTTTTGGATTGTTCCTTTATTGACAACAGATGTTATTTTAGGTACGAAATTTCTGGTACAACACGACGCAGTTATTGATTTTCAAAAATCCTATTTAATGTTAAAGGATGAAAATGTACAACTTGCGTTAGAATTTCAGCACTCATTATCTGCGGAAGAACAAACAATTAACCGCACAGAGGTCATTTCCGCAACACGTAACATAGACTGTAATTCCACATTGTTCACAGATACGTACGTACATAACTATAACACTCCAGACGAAGCTGACTACGACGTTATGCAAATGATTTCTGATAAAGTTAAACAAAGCAGTGCAAATACAGACGACGAACGCACGCAACTACACAAAATTCTTTTACAGCAAGCTCCAGTTTTTGACAACATTCCTGGTACTATGTCCGGATTCATGTATGAATTTCAAGTCAAACAGCACGACACATTTAAAGCAAAACGTTATCCCATTCCGTATATTCATAGAGAACAGGTTAAGAAAGAATTGCAGGATATGCTTAACCAAGGAATTATAGAACCAGCAGTTAGTCCGTACATAAACCCGCTACATATTGTTAAGAAAAAAGATGGCTCATTTCGCCTCGTACTTGATTCACGTCACATTAATGACATTATTATTAATGAAACAGATCGACCACAGACACTAGAAGAACTACTACAGAAATTTCACGGTACGGCTATTTATTCCACACTAGATTTGAAATCGGGATTTTGGCAAATTCAGCTTCATCCGAATTGCAGAAAGTATACAGCTTTTCTCTGTTTTGGCGACTGTTATCAATTTTGTGAATTACCGTTCGGATTAACTATTTCTTCAGCAGCTTTTATTCGCGGTTTGAACACAATACTTCCGACAGAACTTAAAGACAGAATCACGACGTACGTAGACGACATTCTTATTGCAGAAGCTAACTGGTCTGAACACAGTCTGATTTTAGAACGTCTGTTACAAACTTTTCATGCACAAGGAGTCACAGTTAACCTCAGTAAATCGCATTTTGGTAAAACTTCTATAAAATTACTTGGACACGTAATTTCAGCAGAAGGCATTGCGCCTGATCCGGAAAAATTTCAAGCTCTACGTGACATTACTGTTCCTACGACGAAAAAACAATTACGCAGTTTTTGGGCTTAATTAACTTTTTTCGTAATTTTATTCATCAGTCTGCTTTAGACACACCTAGATTATGCCAATTAACAGGTAAAAACACTATTTGGTCATGGGATAAGCAAGCACATTCTGAATTTATGAACCTGAAACATGCTTTGTTGAATGCTCCACTTTTATCGCACCCAGATCTTACTAGAAATTTTTCCATTGCGACCGACAGTTCCAACACCGCTTTAGGGGTACACATTTTTCAGGAAATTGAAGAAGATGGCTCTACAGTAATCAAAAACATCGCATTTGCAAGCCGCATTCTGTCACCTGCTGAACGAAATTATTCCGTTACAGAATTGGAAACATTATGTGTTGTATGGGCTTTTACGAGATTTCGGCACTTTCTTTATGGCAGACATACCACCGTTTACACAGATCACAGAGGGATACAATTTTTACTTTCAGCTAAATTCACTCACGACAGATTAAGCAGATGGAAGCTTTATTTACAGGAATTTAATTTTACAATAGTTCACATTCCCGGCACACAAAATGTTATAGCAGATGCACTATCTCGTTCTCTCAGCAACAATCAGCATGACATCGCAACCAACTTCTGCAAAGCAAATTTCAGCGTCATGTACATTCAGCAAGTTGCATTTGAAAATTTTATTTCGTCGTCATTACAGGACATAGCAAAAGAGCAAAGTAAAGACAATGTGTGGAAAGAAATTAAACACCTTTGGCAAGATCAGAATAATGTTACGATTAGAAACCACTACACTGTACGCAATGACATTCTATTTCGCCGCTCTCATCCTGACAGCAACAATTGGTTATTATGCATTCCTGACGAACTGGCTAACAAATTAATATGGTATACTCATTTAAGTTATGCACATTACGGAGCCAGAAAATGTTTTCTTATACTGAGACAGAACTGTTATTTTGTCAACATGGAGAAACGTATACGTCGAGTTTTAGCGTCATGTAAAATTTGCCAGAAAGCTAAGTCAGACACCACTTCACATATTCCTCCATTATATCCCATTGTACCTGTTAAAATAAGACATATGGCCGCAGTAGACATTTTTGGTCCAATTCCGAGAACTAACAGAGGTTTTTGCTACATCTTTGTCGCTGTTGAACTCACTTCAAAATTTGTTACTTTCACTCCGTTACGCAAAGCTACTGCTAAAACCGTTTCGAGAGCATTTGTAAAACATTTTCTATTTCATGTAGGGCATGTGTTGAAAGTAATTTCTGATAATGGACCACAATTTCGTTCTGCTATATGGACACGCATGTTACGAGCTAGAAACATTTCTCCGATCTATATATCCAGGTACCATGCTTCTTCGAACCCTTGTGAACGATTAATGAAAGAAATTGGTAACTGTGTAGAATATACTGCCACAAAAGACATATTGATTGGTACACACACATATTCTCATTCCAAGATGTAATTAATTCCATACCAAATGAATCCGTCTGTTATACTGAAAAATGCTGAACCACCTAACAAAATTAAAGAATTAGTAAACTTTCCTACATCTCGTCGATTACGACACCACGAAATAATTAACATTGCGCTGAACAACATCAAACGTGCCGTAGAGCGCCGGAGAAGACAGCAAAAACAGGTTTGTACACGCCGTGACTTTCACATTGGACAGAAGATATTAGTACGTACACACTATTTATCAAGCAGAATAAAAGGTAAGTGCAGTAAATTTGAACTTCTATACGCAGGTCCATATCGGATTCGCAGCATTCCTCACCCCAATGTTGTACACGCCGAAACTTTGAGAACCAGGAAAAGTAAGGGGAACCATCATGTGTCCAACATTAAACCCTTTATTGAATGAAGACACTTTATGATTTAATATGCTATGATGCCATTTACTAATTTTATGAGCACTTATGCAATTATATTTATGTGACTACTTATTGATGACTATCGTATTTTTTCTTGGCAAGTGCCCGGCAAGGTAGGGTTAGCAGGTTGCTCTTCTTGTCGTTACACATCAGACCGTGAATATTTTTCCAGATGAATTTACACATTTATGACCACTTATGCAATTATATTCACATGATTAATTATTGATGACTATCGTATTTTTTCTTGGTAAGTGTCCGGCAAGGTAAGGTTAGCAGGTCGCTTTTCTTGTCGTTACACATCAGACCGTGCATATTTTTCCAGACAAACTTACGTATTTTATGAATAATTACGTAATTCTATGTAGTGACGTATTAATTTTATCAAATTCTCTCTCCATTAAAGTCTTTAATTCTCGCCTCTATTAACTACACTACATACAAGCTGAACACAACGAACGTCACATTTTGTCTTTCTTATGTATATACGATTGTTTCATGTTTTGTTTGTATGCAATATGAAATGGTTAAGACATAGCAAACATTTTTGCCTTATGATATCTCAATATCGTGACTGTTCTACATTTTTTTTTATTTATTTATTTATTTATTTATTTATTTATTTTTTTTTTTTTTTGCTGCTGCATTGTGATATTCTGTGTACATTTTTGCCTTTGAACACTGTCTATGCTTTTGACATATTACGTTTTCTGTCATGGTCTGCTGTATGCTCCAATTATGTTACTATAAACCAGTCATTATTTAATGGGTATATGATTTAAATGCAAGACATTAATCTTTGTTCATCAATTTCAGAAAGAAATGATGCGTGAAAGAAATAAATTAAACAGAAATGGGAATTTAAACTACGGAATAGACGAAAGAAGATACAAAAACCTTATGAGGAAGAGTAAATGGATAAGAATTAACATGCATTAACAAGAATATACTATACACATCGTAGAATAGCAGTCTTAACTAATTTTTTCTTTCAGAATACAAGGCGATTGATGCAGGCTGTCAGACAGAACTACACATCTTAGTTTTAAGTGATGAAATATGCTAGAGATAAGGAATAGTTGTGTAATGAGTAATGAAGTGATTTTTTTTGCAGATGATAATGAATGCTGATGAAGAGTGATGATGAAGAATATGCTACTATGGATAATGAAGTTTTTCTTTACAGGTGATGATAATAATGAAGTTATGATAATATGGATAATGAAGTGATGGATAATGAAGTTTTTTCTTTACAGATGAGGATGATGTTGAAGTTTATGTATTTATGCTATGTAGTTATTTAAGTATTTGTTGCAGTTTGTTTTGACAGTATGTTTTATATCGTATGGTATGATGACTGAAGGTTTTGGAAAGGACAGCTATGGAACACATTTTTTATACACATTTCACTACCTGTTAATTGGAAGTTCACTACTTTTCATCATAGTATGCGTTTCTTCTTTCAGCTCAATAATCCATTTTGTATTTTTTTTTTCAGGACAAGTTTTTCATGATACTTACTAAACCTGTTACTTATTAAACCTGCACAAGTATTTGCATTTTTTTACCCAGTTGTGTCTATCATTTATAAATGTGATCACATATACTTCCTTGTTTCATAACCTTGCTACAGCTGACTCATGACGAATGACGTTACACATTTTTCATTTACAGGAACAACCCAGAAGCAATTTTTTTTCTTTTTCTCTTCTTGCTTTCCCTTATAATTACCCAAAGCAATGCATTGCTAACAAAAAAAAATGTATCACCAGTTCCAAATAATGCTACCCATTTAAGAGAGTTCTGAATAATACTGAATGATGAACAATGTTTTGTACTATTCAATACTTACTGGCGAATGAGTGCCAATAATTAGTATAACTAAATGAATTATGTTAATACTATGCCATTTATTAGCTCCTGTTTTCAATGATGACTTTTGATGTTTTGTAACTGACCAATGACTGCCAATAATTAAAAATGTTGTACTATTCAATACTTGCTGGCCAATGAGTGCCAATAATTAGTATAACTCAATGAATTATGTTAATGCTATGCCAATAATTGACTCTCCTTTTCAATGATGACTTCTGATGGTTTATAACCGGCCAATAAGTGCCAATGTTCACTATAATCAGTTAATTTTATGAACATTATTCTGTCATACTAAATATGCTTTGTAACTGGCCAAGGAATGCCACTGTTTATAGTAATACGATTACCCATGATGCCAATGATTGCTATATTCAGTTAATTTTATGAACATTATTCTGTAATACTAAATACATGGTACAGAAATGTTCAAAAACTGCGCTATGAATGCCGCAAACTACTACTGTAATTCTCAATGAAGACTACTATGTGACTTAATGTCCTTCACCTTCTGAGCTAACTACACTGAATTACTGCAATATCCATTTGTCCTGTCCATCCTCATGATCATGGAGCACTATATTTGGTTTTTGCACTAATTCTACGTTGGTGTGCCTTGTAAGAGCGTGGTGTTGACACGACATGCTGTCCACCACCGTGAGCGATGGAGACATTATTATGGTCCCACTGTTTGGTGTACCTGATATACTGCCAAAATGATAACATGGAATATTACTACGACATTGCAGTGTCTTGGTTACGCTGATAAATACTTCTGGGAAAAGAACTTCAGATTGTCTCACTTGGTGTTGTACTTCTGTGGAAAGATAGGGACTTTCAGTGCAGCTGCGGGCAACCTAAGTGCTACAACCATGACGCAATCCTTCCTATTCCTTTACTAATTCTGGTAAAATGAAAAAGTCATATACAGTGCGTGTGCGTTTCCTTTCATTTGTTAATAAGATTAGTTATCCTGAAATTACTAAAGACTTCTATAGTGCATGTGCACTTTATTACACTCCTTGATTTGTTTGTTTGTTGTAGAAAAATACTAGAGAGTATTACAGTCCGTGTGCACTCTATACCACTTGTTAATATGATTTGTACTTATTTTGTGATTTGCTGATATGTTCTGAACTACAGTGCGTGTGCACTTTTGCCATTTGTTAATATGTTTTGTACTTAACTTCAGTGCGTGTGCACTTTATGCCATTTGTACTCATTACGTATACATTTTGTGGTTTTCTGATATGTTCTGTACTACAGTGCGTGTACACTTTTGTCATTTATTAATACATTTTGTGATTTGATGATATATTCTGTACTACAGTGCGTGTGCACTTTTGTAATTTATCAATATGATTTGTATTCATTGTATATACATTTTGTAATTTGATGATATATTCTGAACTACAGTGCATGTGCATTTTTGTCATTTTGTTAACATGATTTCTACTCATTGTATATATATATTTTGTCATTACCTGATATGTTCTGTACTACTGTGCGTGTGTACTTTTGCCAATTGTGATTATGTTTTGTATATATTTTGTCTTTGCCTGATATGTTCTGTACTCGGTGCATGTGCACCACATTTAATTGATGTTATAATTAATTAATTAAGAAAAAATTTGTTGCTCATGGCAAGTCCAAATGACTCACCATCGCTGCCAAATTTTTGCCCCCCCCCCCCCCCCCCCAGTGGTGGGTTATGAAACGCGTATGTATTCAGTACAGCGATGGCGAGGCATGACAGAATCTCTGAACAGAGAGTTATTTATCGTTGCTAGTCTGCGCTTGACCGCGCGACAGTTCAGTTGCATGTAGGGAGTCGGTAGTTGCAGTCGCGAGAGCATGTAGTAGCGCGCGAGAGACAGTCGGAGTTGTGTGAGGAGTCGGCGGGCGTCGACATGGCGCTCTGGTCAAGATTCACGACGTGGTATATTTTTTAAATAAGGTAATGAAGCAGCATTGCGCACATCTGATAATGTAATGTATCTTAACTGTAATTAATTTGTCCAAGAATCGCCGCAATAATAATTTTGTTTTCAAACCAAGCATTTTTAAGAAAACCATTATTTGAATTGAAAGAAAGTTTCCCATGCATTTCCTTAAAGAAAAGTTTCACTTAAATTCAAAGTTGCACAGGGCCTAAGATCGACATTTCGGTCTATTTGCGTTTTCATTGTCACTTAGATTTCATTATCATTGAATTGACTTTCATTTTTGTGGGGAGCTTACACTTGATTCAGATTGCTAGTTCTCATTTATTGTCTTTGTCATTAAATTTATTTGCTGGGAGGTTACAGAATATATCTCCAGTTCTTCTAACAAATTCATTTTATGCCATTCATTTGGTCTGACATTTTGCTCAACTTTTACAAATGGATGTCCTGTATTAGGTATGGGTGTGCCTATTGCTGATGCTGTTGTATATTGTGTGTGTAGGCATTAATGTTCTCCGTGTACCTCGTGTTGAAATTTCGTCCTGTTTGTCCTAGGTAGAACATGGAGCCTTCCTGGCATATTACTCTCTATATTCCAGAGTCTGAGTATGGGTCATGATTGCACTTTGTACTATGTATTAGTTTCTGTTGTAATTTACTAGATGAAGGAAAGCCAACTCTGACTCTGTGACTTTTGAAAACATTTGCGTTCTTCTGTGATATTTTGCCAATGTATGAATGCTAGATCTTCATTTGTTTTTGTATTTTTCTTCTGTGTTTGGCTCTTTCTTCACTTTGCCTAGGACTGTGTCAACTATGGGGGCAGTACAATCATTGGCAGCTGCAATCTGCTTCACTTTGTTTATTTCTTGTTGCACGTTTTCTTGGCTCAAAGGTATTTTAGTTGCTCTATGTAGCATTGACCTGTATGCTGCCTGTTAATGAATGTCCATATGACATGAGATTGCAGGGATTGTGGTGTCAGTCATTGCATTTTTCCTATAAAATTTGAATGTGCATGTGTTGTTGTGGCTTGTAATATTTAGGTCCAGGTAACTGATGCTTTTGTATTGTTCATGTTCCACTGTAAATGTAGTTTTCTCGTGTACACTCATGTTCATAAATTAAGGATAATGCTGATACATGGTGAAACAACGCTCTGGTTGGTGCCTGCGGTCGTCGCACGGTGGCGCTGGCAGCAGTCCACATACACAGAGGTGTGCTGATGTATGTCAGAGTACGGTGCAGTGAGTAAGTGTGCAGAAGTTTTCAGATGTGCTAATGGTGGCTGTGTGTTGAAAATGGCTCAAAGAACACATATTGATGACGTTATGAGGGGTAGAATACTAGGGTGACTGGAGGCTGGTCAAACACAGCAGATAGTAACATGGGCCCTTCGTGTGCCACAAAGTGTGATCTCAAGATTATGGCAACGATTCCAGCAGACAGGAAACGTGTCCAGGCGCTACAGTACGGGACATTCACAGTGTACAACACCACAAGAAGACCGATATCTCACCATCAGTGTCCGCAGACGGCCACGGAGTACTGCAGGTAGCCTTTCTCGGGACCTTACCGCAGCCACTGAACAGTTGTCTCCAGACAGAGTCTACAGACATGGTTTATTCACCCGGAGACTGCAAGGTGCATTCCACTGACCCCTGGTCACAGGAGAGCCCGTAAGGCCTGGTGTCAAGAACACAGTACACGGTCATTGGAACAGTGGTCCCAGGTTATGTTCACGGACGAGTCCAGGTATAGTCTGAACAGTGATTCTCGCCGGGTTTTCATCTGGCGTGAACCAGGAACCAGATACAACCCCTTAACGTCCTTGAAAGGGACCTGTATGGAGGTCATGGTTTGATGATGTGGGGTGGGATTATGATTGGTGCACGTACACCCCTGCATGTCTTTGACAGAGGAACTACAACAGGTCAGGTGTATCGGGACGTCACTTTGCACCAGTATGTCCGCGTTTTCAGGGGCGCAGTGGGTCCCACCTTCCTTCTGATGGATGATAACGCACGGCCCCACCGAGTTGCCATCGTGGAGGAGTACCTTGAAACATAAGATATCAGGCGAATAGAGTGATTTGGATGTTCTCCAGACCTAAACCCCACCGAGCATGTCTGGGATGCGCTCGGTCGACGCATTGCTGCACGTCTTCAAATCCCTGCGACACTTCAGGAGCTCCGACAGGCACTGGTGCAAGAATGGGAGGCTATACTCCAGCAACTGCTCGACCAACTGATCCAGAGTATGCCAACCCGTTGTGTGGCCTGTGTACTTCTGCATGGTGATAATATCCCATATTGATGTGGGGGTACACGTACAGAAAACAGTGGCGTTTTGTAGTACACGTGTTTCGGGACGGTTTTCTCAACTTATCACCAATACCGTGGATGTACAGATCTGTGTCGTGTGTGTTCCCTATATGCCTATGCTATCGGCGCCACTTTTGTGTAGTGACACACTGCGTGGCACCATATTCTGCAATTATCCTTAATTTATGAGCATGAGTGTAGATTATTGAAGTAATTTAGAAGGTATGTATGCCTTTGGCATCCCCTTTCATTAACAGTAGTGTGTCATCTACATATCTACTATAAAATTCCATTTTTTTAAGGCAGGGTGTAGCCCATTATCTGAAGTTACATATAAGGTCAAGATAAAGGAGCAATGAAATAGAAAATACCAATGGTTCAAGTGCAGGTCTTTTATTTTGATACGCGTTACATCTCATAGAACGATATTGTAGAAAACCTTCATTCGATGGTATCGGCGCTCAAATAAGCTCATATGTCAGTAGTTACGTAAACAGTTTAAGAGTAAACGGACCTTCCTTCTTCTTATTTTGTTTCGGCCAGCTGTGGACCTAGTTATTGCGAGCGCGTCTGTCCTTGAACATTTACGTAGACCCGGTATTCTATATTCGTTTTCTGTGAGCATCATTGCTTTGTTGTTCATTCCATGTCATTCCAAATTTCGTCTTCTCTTGGAAACGCTGCTTTGTGTCAAGTTTCTTCTGGAAAGCCCATGGTCCTCGATGTATTCATTTGTGGCCCCCGCTTCTTGAAAATCTAGTTCAGTGCCCGTAAAGAAAGGTTGTTTCGTTTTCTTTTTGTCTAGGAAATCAATAGAATTCCGACTTGTCAGCCAATTTGGGCTCGTTCGTGTACGTGACCAGAACATTTTTTGGTCATTGAATTACTACATCTTCTGGCGACATAAATTTCTTATAACTATTCAAAGACCGATAGCGAGGACTTGGTAGATGTCTTATCGGTTGCTATTTTTGTTGTCTAACCTAAAATTTTACGTATTAAAAGATAACTCTGATTTATAGTAACGCACACTTTTGACTACGCATAATATTGCATGAAATTTACGGGTTCGTTTCGTATTAAGTATAGTATATTCATTCTATAACTTACAATTACAAGCAAAATCTCATGACCACAGCGAGACTGAATGCTGCCTGATGGCGTTGCGGGCACTTGATGTGTACATATGTGGAACAGAGCAGAATGGGAATTCATTACAGCCACGATAGGGACCGCAAATGTGGAAATCCATTGAATTAAGCGCCTTTGACAAAGGGCAGGTTGTGATGGCCCGGCCCCTGGGAACGAGCACCTCGGAAACGGCGTGTTACCGTCGGAGCATCTGTGAAAATGGTGAAACGACGATTGAGCGACATCCACGCTCCATCACACAAAGCCGAGATCGGAGGCTTGCCAGCTATGTGAAGTAGGACAGGTGGCTATCTGTGGCAGAAGAGTACAATCGGTGGAGGCTGAAGTGCGTCGCATCACTTAGTTCACCGTCCATCGCTGAAGCCGGGTTGCACTGCAGATGGCCCGAAAGTGTTTCCGTGTTGATTCATCGACGTCTTCAACTACGATTGCAGTGGGCGCAAGATCATGGAGACTGGACCGTGCAGCAATGGAAACGTTTCACCAGCTCGGAAAAATCACATTTCTTGCTACATCAGGTCGAGTGTCGTGTTCGGATATGCCGTCAATCAAGGGAACGGCTGCTCTAAACGTGTAGCACGCCACGGACGCAGGTCGGTGGGGGCGGTATTGTGTCAGGGGTAACACTCGTATATTAGCATATATTTCCGTGGGACATGTGGTCGTAATCAAAATCACTATGACAGCTGTGGACTTTGTAAAAGTGGTTGCGAACCACCGCCGTCCCTTCATGCTTGGTGCTTTACCCGACGGCAACACCATTTTCCAGCGGGATGACGCTACGTGCTACAGTGGTTTGGAGAGCATTATAGTGATCTCACGTTGATGTTTTGGTCACCAAATAGCCGCGATGGTAGTACATATCTGGGATACTATCGTGCCCACATGTATACGAAGTACCCTCCGTCACAGGTACCGACCGCTTTGCAGGGGCCCTTCACGACTTCCTCTTCTCTGCTAACGTTTTCATTTCAGAAAAAAGCTTTCACTCAACTTCCTAAATTAACTGTTGGACCTATTCCAATCTCTGGTTCACCTACAGGTTTCATCCTCTATGGTTCCCCTAGCACTGTGGAAGTTATTCCCTGATGTCTCAAAACAAATTATCAATTTGTCACCTCTCCTTGTTAAAACGTGCATTTACTTTCAAAATCTTTTCTTAAGAATTGTAAGTAGGCTGTTTAGGTTTTTATGTTGGTAACGTCACCTAGCGCTCTGTATGAAAATTACTGGCTGTGCCATGTGCAGTCTGTGGCTGGTGGGCATTGTTGAAATAGTCGATATTGTAGTTTTGGGCAGTTGGCTGTTAACAGCGCGTAGCATTGCGCAGTTGGAGGTGAGCCGCCAGCAGTGGTGGATGTGGGGAGAGAGATGGCGGAGTTTTGAGAGTGGATGATCTGAACGTGTGTCCATCAGAGACAGTAAATTTGTAAGACTGGATGTCATGAACTGATATACATATATTAATGTAAATACATTGTTTGTTTTCTATCAAAATCTTTCATTTGCTAACTATGGCTATCAGTAGTTAGTGCCTTCAGTAGTTAGAATCTTTTATTCAGCTGGCAGTATTGGCGCACGCTGTATTGCAGAAGTTTGAGTAACGAAGATTTTTGTGAGGTAAGTGATTCATGAAAGGTATAGATTGTTGTTAGTCAGGGCCATTCTTTTGTAGGGATTTTTGAAAGTCAGATTGCGTTGCGCTAAAAATATTGTGTGTCAGTTTAGTGGTCATCAGAATAAGTAAAGAGAGAGATGTCTGAGTACGTTCAGTTTTGCTCAGCTGTTTGAAAATCAAATAACGTAAGCGGTTTATCAGCACTGTAACTCATAAATTTTTCTAAGGGGACGTTTCAGAATTTACTTTATTTACTAACGATTCATCAAGAATGTTAACACATTTAATCACACTATGTGAGCGTTTAAGTAGTTGCCAGTGGGTAACGGATGAAAACAAATTAAATTTCAGCTAATGGAAAGTTTATTCCTAAAAAGACCTTCCTTGAAAAAAAAAAATAAAAAAACAGGTTTAAAATTATAATCAGAAAGCACCCTCTAAATATCAAGTTACAATTTATTCAGAGACAGAAATATTTTTTTTTTTTTTTTTTTGACAGTATGAGCTTTCGGGCTGAGAATCTTGCCGCTCCCTTTTAACACGGCCGTAGTCACGACCGCTCACAACAACCTCTGAAAGACTACACTGGTGCAAATCTGCAACACACAAGATTACTTTAAACTAAAAATTTTAACAACTCACACAAACACATAAATTATGCACCCCGTAGGAGGGATGGAAATGGTACAAAACACTCACATTAAAACAATTACTTGCCACTGAAAGTGCAACTTGTTTTTAAAAGAAAACGCTTACGGTTAAATGGTGGCAACTTTATATACTAAAATGACCATTTAAATGAAACCCATGAAATGCAGTCTTACATAAAATGTACAAACATGCTCTACATTACACATATACCGTCTTTCAAGATGATAGGCAAGATAAAAACATATTTCAGGAATTCGGCCTTTACACCTTATAGCAATAAATTCGTTAACACCGAATCCGACAAACATGACAGAGGCAGCTATGGCAGATTTACAGGGGGATTACTGAACAACCCGAACCGCAGATTGCTCTAACCCGCCCCTACTACACAAGGGAAAAACGGACCACCCAATTCATAAATAACCACCTTCCCGCGGGTGGGCAAACGTAAGATCGATCTCCAATCACTTAACTTCTAATAAATTGCGATTTCTGGCGTAGACCAGGCGTAGCACCCCCAACGCTCTCCCGAACCGTCCGCTGCCAGCCGCTTGAACGGACGCAGGAAGGCTCGCCGATCTCCCGTCTCACGGCGTCGCAGCTCGCACCGGCCAGCCCGATGTCGTGGATTGACTCCCATTGCTGTCGTGTAGACCGCGAAGCCACTACACCTCGCTATACGGCGCGGCCCACTGGACTCACGTGGCGACCTCACATGCACCGACGCTCAAGGCGGACAAGTCATCTTGTGTATCAGTGTGCGACCGACCAACCGATCGATCCAACCGCCAATGACCAGAGCAGACTGGCGGCCTAACACATACTAGCATTCCAGACGACAGACAGAAACTAACTGCCCCACACTGACCTGGCTGACCAACTGACTACACTCGCAGCCTAGCGAGTTTTTTTTTTTTACTTTATTGTTATTTTAAAACCTGTACAAATCAGGTAGGCTGGAAGCGGCACACTACGCCGCTCTTCAGCCATAGCGTTTACAACAGTATAAGAACGGAGAATGATAATGAACAAAGTGACGGGCAAAAGAGAGAGGTCACAGAGACACAAAAAACACGGAGTCGTTCACACGTGACGATAACAACACTGAAAACACGTTGGCACGGCGCACAGGACACTGATGAATCCGACGGCACAAGTGAACGTAGTAGTGGGACGGCGGACACCAAAAACACTAAACGACGTCACACACATGAGAGACAGAAGGCAATGATCTCCGGCGCGCGAAAGTTCACTATGCGTGTGCGAGTCCGGGGACCTGCCAAGAGAGGAGGAGGAGGAAGGGGAGTGGGAGAGCGAGAGGGGAGAGCAGAGATGCCACGGGCAGGGGAGATAGGGGGGAGGGAGGAAGGGGGAGAGGAAGCCCGGGGGAAGGGGGGGAGGGAGGGGATGGGGAAAAGGAAAAAGAAGGGAGGGGAAGAGAAGGGAAGGAGGGTGCAGAAAGGAAAGCACACCGGAAGTGGGGGGCGGGGCAGGGTCAAAGTTGATAGGAGGGGTAGATGCAGGGGAGGAGGACATCATCAGGGAGGGGGAGCTGGCGGAAGCCACCTTGGGAGAGGGTAAGGAGGGTTGAGAGATGAAGACTGGGTGGGACGTGGGAATACAGGTGCGGCAGCGGGCGGGGGTGGGAGAGGATCGGGGAGACGAGCGGGTGAGGAGGGTCGAGTTTACGGGAGGTGTACAGGATCCGTATCCTTTCAAGGAAAAGGAGGAGGTGGGGGAAGGGGATGAGATCATACAGGATCCGCGTGGGGGAGGGGAGACGGATGCGATAGGCGAGGCGGAGAGCATGGCGTTCAAGGATTTGGAGGGATTTATAAAAGGGAGGGGGGGCGGAGATCCAAGCCGGATGGGCATAACAAAGGATAGGGCGGATGAGGGATTTATAGGTGTGGAGGATGGTGGAGGGGTCCAGACCCCACGTACGGCCAGAGAGGAGCTTGAGGAGACTAAGTCGGGAGCGTGCCTTGGCTTGGATTGTCCGGAGGTGGGGAGTCCAGGAGAGGCGACGGTCGAGGGTGACGCCAAGGTACTTAAGGGTGGGAGTGAGGGTGATAGGACGGCCATAGATGGTGATGTAGAAATCAAGGAGGCGGAAGGAAGGGGTGGTTTTGCCTGGGTTTTGCCTGGGTTTTGGAGGGATTGACCTTGAGCAACCACTGGTTGCACCAAGTGGTGAACCGGTCAAGATGGGATTGGAGAAGGTATTGGGAGCGCTGCAGGGTGGGGGCAAGGGCAAGGAAGGCGGTGTCATCGGCCAGCCTAGCGAGCTCATAGCGCCCCTTAAATGCCAGTGAACAGGCTACCTTTCCCCTTATTCACCAGAGGGAGACACCAAAGCTGCGATTGCCACAGCGGCGCCACCACCAGAAACGGAGGGCGACTGCTTCACACAACGCGCTGCAACGGGCTCTTCAAAACAGCAATTTTTACCACGGCTCACTTGTTAATGCTTTTCACATGCTCCTCTGCCCACCGATTTTGCAGAGAAACGCCTTACTTAGAGTAAGTGATCAAAAGTATTCGGACACCTGGCTGAAAATGACAAGTTCGTGGCGACCTCTATCGGTAATGCTGGAATTCAATATGGTGTTGGCCCACATAAGCCTTGATTACAGCTTCCTCTCTCGCAGGCATACGTTGAATCATGTGCTGGAAAGTTTCTTGGGGAATGGCAACCAATTCTTCACGGAATGCTGCACTGAGGAGAGGTATCGATGTCGGTCGGTGAGGCATCCCAATGGTGTTTTACAGGATTCAGGTCAGTGTGCAGGCCAGTCCTTTACAGGGATGTCATTGTTGTGCAACCACTCGGCCACAGGCCGTGCATTATGAACTGGTGCTCGATCGTGTTGAAAGATGCAATCGCCATCCACGAATTGTTCTCCAACAGTGGGAAGCAAGAAAGTGCTTAAAACATCAATGTAGGCCTGTGCTGTGATTGTGCCACGTAAAACAACATGGGGTGCAAACCCCTATATTGAAAACACGACCACATCATAATACCACCGCCTCCGAATTTTACTGGTGGCACTACACACGCTGGCAGATGACGTTCACCGGGCATTCACCATACCCACACCCTACCATCGGATCGCCACACTGTGTACAGTGATTCGTTACTCCATACAACGTTTTTCCTTTGTTCAATCGTTCAATGTTTACGCTCTGTACACGAAGCGAGGCGTCGTTTGGAATTTACCTGCGTGATGTGTGGCTTATGAGCAGCCGCTCGACCATGAAATCCAAGTTTTCTCACCTCTAGCTATAACGCCTCTTCTTCTTGATGATTTGGTTTGATTTGTACTAGGCCTCGGCTAAAACTCGGCGACAGTCGGTAGAGTGTTGAGATCGTTATCAAGTTACGAAGACGACGTTACACAAAATAACAGTGCTGAACCGAAATGTCGACGTGCGTGAGATATTTACTTCACCAAGAATCGTAATTAATCGTTCGTAATCGATGTTTAACTGATTAATGATGAAATATTAATGATAAAACCAATACAGTCACATCCACAACAAATTCCCTACAAGCTGGTCGTAATTTCAAGTATCTAAGAAATCGTAACAGTGGGCTTTTATTTGAGTCAAAGATTCTACACAAGCGCCGAGCGCTACCGTCAAATATTATCGCTCCTCGTAATTATTACTCGGGAGTTTCATGCCAGTAATTTGACAGAATTTTAAATCACAAATGCACGACTTGGCAAAAGATGGTGTTTTATTGCACAATATCAGTCACTTGCTAACCGAGCCTTGAGAAGAAAACTTTCCCAGATGTTTGGGGGATTTAAATTATATGCTTCGGACCTATCACTGAAGTTCCATAAACCACTGGCTATTATGAATGAAAATTGTCTATCAGTGTTCGTTGCCTAAGTCACTGTCTAAGTAATGTTTAGTTCAATTATCTAGTCAAAAGTTCACTTTATTCTAGTAGGTAAAAGTCCTCCGTTCGAATTCTAATGCCGTGATATTTGAAGTCAGAAGATCGTATCACTGCGTCAAAATAGATCGCAATTATTCAATGTCAAAAAAAATCTAAGCGGGTCTACATGTACGAGCATGCAAATATATTGAGAGGCACCCACATGCCTTGCTCATACTGTGGCATCAAGCAGTCAGGCCTGCAAGATGAGTGGTCTGCCAAGCGAGTGGATTCATTCTTATTTATCGAGTAACATGAACTCTAGTACTCACAATTAAGTTACAAGTTATCCTCCTATATGATTAATACGCAACGGAAACACGCATCTGACTATCAGTAATTTACAGAACTCTGACTGTTCACTACGCACTGGCAATACCACATTTTCTTTTTGTCTTTTATTTAACGGCTTTTGTCAACACGTGGCCATCGCACTGAATATGAGTGGCGCACACATTATAAATTCTGGATATCATGACAACATACAATTCGAAGGAAAAGGCCACCAATCTTTTTCTTTTCACTATCTTATTTATTCCGATAAATTCTATAACCTAAACACACAAATTCTATAACCTACAACAATAACACATGAGAAATTCCGCCCAGTGGGCATGGCTTTACATTGGTGATTCTCTACCTTATGGTCTCGTAATTATTTAACGCTACAGTGCACTTTCTGGATAGGATGGTGGATCTTTTATTATATCTCACACTTCGACTCTCACAATCATCATCACGAAACTATCCTCCAGATCGAGCGGTACAGAAGGAACAAGCATAACCCACTAACCTTTTGAAACTACCTTGCTACTCTCGCATGCAAACCACACATACCCAAATTACATGACATACACCACACTACAACATGGAATACAATACAATAAATAGTCACAACACTATCACTTTCAGCTTTCCCACTTCAATTAGTATTTATCCCAATTTCACACGACACTGCCCCACTTTGTAATTCTACTTTCCTACTATGAACTCTGGAGATATATGCACGTCTTCCTGTGCAATGCAAGCCAAGTGGCGTTGCTGGATAGACGGCCGACTCACCTTGCTTCTCTCTCAGAGTTTGAATCTAGCGTCACACTGAATCATATCACGCAAAGTAATATTAAGAACATATTCATCACACACGCGAGTCCTCAACTGATACCATGGACGAGTACTTCTCTTTATCCTTTGTCTCATACACAGATTGAGACTCACACAGTACTCACCACGTGGAAGTACTCGTCTCTAATTTCAAGTCCTGCACACGCCATTTCTTAAATATTTCAACTTATGGTACACACGCTATTTCTTAAATATTTCAACTTATTGTACACGCGCTAGTAATTCAGCTTAACTTAAGCACACGGAAGTATTTCAACTTATTGCTACACGTGGTTTCATTGTGACTGTTGGTAACTTCCGAAGATTACTACGACCCCATTAATATTACCTGCCTGACATTTAATTCTCCCCACAAAAGTTCCTGAAATAGAGAAATTATTATTTCAAACTACTCTTAAATATTCCACATGCATACCATGTCCCCACTCTTTCGTCATTACGGAGCACACCTAAGACAGGTCTTAACAACACAAGATCCAGCAGCAGAGTGCTGAAACATGGCCGTTCTTCAGGTCTTCTCGCACCTCTGCTGAAGTGGGGGAGCACCTTGCTACCGTATTGGTCAGCAAAAGCTCAAAGGTCAGGTAAATTTCATCTCTTTGATCCCACCAAAGGTGGCCAAAGGATCGTCTCAAAGATGATCATATATTCACATTCACTATCTGCGGCTTGCAGACGACCATACATTCATTCATTTCACAGATCTCACCAAACTGGATGTAGGGATTTACTTTGTGGGAGTGCACATGTGATCAATTAAATAAATAAATTGTCATTCTTTCCCACACTGGTATCCGGCTTCGCTGTATTAATTGAAATTGAGCTATTTTACCAAAAAAATGTGTTGTTCTGACAAAAATAATGAATTATGTTGTACCTATTTTCAATGTCGGGCGGTACTGTACCCTTTCAATATGACCTGCTTCGGCTAACTCTCGTAACGTAGTGACAATGAATTGAATTATACTTAGTCATTACTCACGATTCCCAAAGAGTACTCACACGGGGTATTCTTTGGGAACGTTGGTTCTACTTTGCGAATGTTAATTTATGCTAATTTTGCGATTTATTATGATTTTTATTTTAATTTTACTGAAATTTAATCTTTTTTTTGTAGATTTCTAAATTGTCAAATCTTAGATTCCTGATTTAATTACTTGTTATTTTCCTAATAATAGTGATAAATGGAACTTCGTTCGCTTATTCACTTTTCTGGGAATTTGGGACTTGGGGGGAAATCTTTGGGGTATTGGCAGCTAATTTTTGATTTTTATTTCTCGTCCGAGGAAGTGGCTTTACACCACCAAACTGTCACAGTACTTGCAGTGGATCCTGATGTAGTTTGGAATTCCTGTGTGATGGTCTGGATAGATGCCTGCCTATTATATACTACGACCCTCTTCAACCGTCAGCGTTCTCTGTCAGTCAACAGACGAGGTCGGCCTGTACGCTTTTGCGCTGTACGTGTCCCTTCACGTTTCCACTTCACTATCACATCGGAAACAGTGGACCCAGCGATGTTTAGGAGTGCGTAAATCTCGCGTACAGACGTATGACACGAGTGACACCCTATCTCCTGACGACGTTCGAAGTCCGTGAGTTCCGCGGAGCGCCCCATTCTGCTCTAATGTCTCTATGTAACGTCTAATGCTTACTGAGGTCGTTGATATGGAGTACCTGGCAGTAGATGGCTGCACAATGCACCTAATATGAAATATTGAATTTAATTGATGGAAGGAGAAAATATAAAAATGCAGTAAATGAAGCACACAAAAAGGAATACAAACGTCTCAAAAATGAGATCGACAGGAAGTGTAAAATGGCTAAGCAGGGATGGCTAGAGGACAAATGTAAGGATGTAGAGGCTTGTCTCACTAGGGGTAAGATAGATACTGCCTACAGGAAAATTAAAGAGACCTTTGGAGAGAAGAGATCCACTTGTATGAATATCAAGAGCTCAGATGGATACCCAGTTCTAAGCAAAGAAGGGAAGGCAGAAATGTGGAAGGAGTATATAGAGGGTCTATACAAGGGCGATGTACTTTTCGACAGTATTATGGAAATGGAAGAGGATGTAGATGAAGATGAAATGGGAGATAAGATACTGCGTGAAGAGTTTGACAGAGCACTGAAAGATCTGAGTCGAAACAAGGCCCCGGGAGTAGACAACATTCCATTAGAACTACTGATGGCCTTGGGAGAGCCAGTCATGACAAAACTCTACCATCTGCTGAGCAAGATGTATGAGACAGGCGAAATACCCTCAGACTTCAAGAAGAATCTAATAATTCCAATCCCAAAGAAAGCAGGTGTTGACAGATGTGAAAATTACCGAACTATCAGTTTAGTAAGTCACAGCTGCAAAATACTAACGCGAATTCTTTACAGACAAATGGAAAAACTGGTAGAAGCGGACCTCGGGGAAGATCAGTTTGGATTCCGTAGAAATGTTGGAACACGTGAGGCAATACTAACCTTACGACTTATCTTAGAAGAAAGATTAAGAAAAGGCAAACCTACGTTTCTTGCATTTGTAGACTTAGAGAAAGCTTTTGACAACGTTAACTGGAATACTCTCTTTCAAACTCTGAAGGTGGCAGGGGTAAAATACAAGGAGCGAAAGGCTATTTACAATTTGTACAGAAACCAGATGGCAGTTATAAGAGTCGAGGGGCATGAAAGGGAAGCAGTGGTTGGGAAAGGAGTGAGACAGGGTTGTAACCTCTCCTCGATGTTATTCAATCTGTATATTGAGCAAGCAGTAAAGGAAACAAAAGAAACATTCGGAGTAGGTATTAAAATTCATGTAGAAGAAGTAAAAACTTTGAGGTTCGCCGATGACATTGTAATTCTGTCAGAGACAGCAAAGGACTTGGAAGACAGTTGAACGGAATGGACATTGTCTTGAAAGGAGGATATAAGATGAACATCAACAAAAGCAAAACGAGGATAATGGAATGTAGTCAAATTAAATCGGGTGATGCTGAGGGGATTAGATTAGGAAATGAAACACTTAAAGTAGTAAAGGAGTTTTGCTATTTAGGGAGTAAAATAACTGATGATGGTCGAAGTAGAGAGGATATAAAATGTAGACTGGCAATGACAAGGAAATCGTTTCTGAAGGAGAGAAATTTGTTAACATCGAGTATAGATTTAAGTGTCAGGAAGTCGTTTCTGAAAGTATTTGTATGGAGTGTAGCCATGTATGGAAGTGAAATATGGACGATAAATAGACAAGAAGAGAATAGAAGCTTTGGAAATGTGCTGCTACAGAAGAATGCTGAAGATAAGGTGGGTAGATCACGTAACTAATGAGGAGGTATTGAATAGGATTGGGGAGAAGGGATGTTTGTGGCACAACTTGACGAGAAGAAGGGATCGGTTGGTAGGACATGTTTTGAGGCATCAAGGGATCACAAATTTAGCATTGGAGGGCAGCGTGGAGGGTAAAAATCGTAGAGGGAGTCCAAGAGATGAATACACTAAGCAGATTCAGAAGGATGTAGGTTGCAGTAGGTACTGGGAGATGAAGAAGCTTGCACAGGATAGAGTAGCATGGAGAGCTGCATCAAACCAGTCTCAGGACTGAAGACCACAACAACAACAACAACATGAAAAACGTATGTTTTTGGGGGTGTCCGGATACTTTCGATCACATAGTGTATTACCTTATTAGTCCTACTAATATTCGGCACCTTTCTACAAAAGCACATCTTAAATGGTTTAATTCTATTATTTTTCTGTTTTTCACAGTCCATTATTCACTGTGCTTCAGATGTACATTCTCAGAAATTTCTTCCTGTAATGAAAGTTGATTCTGATGGTAGTAGACTTCTTTTGCCGAGGAATGGTTTCTTTGACTGTTCTAGTTTACGTTTTACGTCCTCTTTGCTTCGAATGTCATGGGGTATTTCGCTCCCAAGGAGGTACTGTTCCTGCACTTGGTTTACCTCGTGGTCGCTAATTTTGGTATTAAGTTTGTTGCTAATCTCATTTCTGCTGCTCAACATTGCTTTCGTCTTCATTTCATTCCTTTCAACAGGTCCTGTGATCGTTTTTGACTTTCGCTTAGTGTAGCAGTGACATAATGGAATCTTATGGAATCTTATTCCTTTCACCCAGAATTTTGATCCGACTCGTGAATCTTTCTTTTACTGCCGTCGCTTCTTCTTTGGTGTACGCATTGAACAATAATGGCGAAAAACTCTTTTCTTGGATCCTTCCTAATCCGATAGCTTCGTTCTTATATCCTTATTGCACCCTCTGGGGTTGTTTTCTGAATACTGTTCATTACCTGTCTCTTCCTAGACCTTGCACCCGTATATCTGGTAATTTGGGACATCTTGGACCATTTTACATTGATGAACGTTCTTTCTGTGGGCGCATCTTGATTTACCTAAGTCCTGTCTCCATTATTAAGTACGACGTCACAACTGTCTCTCTGGTGGCTTTACCTTTCCTCAAGCCAAACTGATCGCCATCCGACAGACCCTCAATTTTCTTTTCCAATCTTCTTGTTAGCAGTTTGTATGAATGGGCTGTTAAGCAGATTAACGATAATTTGAGCACTTAACTGCCCTTGCTGTCTTAGGGATTGCGTTTATGATATTTTTTCGAACGACGGGTCACATGTCTCCAGTCTCATAGATTTAGTACACCAACTACAGTAGCTCGTGGTCTCGTGTTTAGCATTGCTGACTCTTGATCAAGGAACGGCCGAACATCCCAAAGGGGACCCCAGGGCAATAAAGCCATACAAACATCTCAGTTTTCCTTTTGTTATACACCAACATGAATAGTCGTTGTTTACCACTTCCCCTAGTGATTTCAGAAATTCCAGCGAATGGATCTATATCTAACACCTTGTTTAATAGCATGTCTTCCAAAGCTTTGTTGATGTGCGAGGGTCGATAGTAAAAAATGCAACACTTTTTTTTCTGAAAGCAAGTTGGTTTTACTAAAGTAACATAATTCTTCTCTTCTGGTTACAAAACCCTGTTTTTCAACATAATCTTCGTACAATGAGACGGCCTGACGCCACCTTACTGGGAGGGCCACGCTATTGGTCGACGTCGGAGCCAACGCGTTGCTGCATCACCACCCTCCCCGTCATCCACATAGTGCTTCCCGCGTAGTGCATCCACTATTGGGGCAAACAGATGGAAGTCGGAAGATGCAAGATTCGGTCTGTAGGGTGGACGAGGACGAACGTTCCCGTAAAATCTTGTGAGTTCCTCTAGAGTGCGCAGACGTGTGTGAGGGCTTGTCATGGAGAATGAGAATTTCGTTTACATTTTTGTGGCGACGCACGCGCTGAAGTCGTTTCTTCAGTTTCCAGAGGCTAGCACAAGACAATTTAGAGTGTGAGGAATCAAAGAGAATAACCCCATCAGTATACCAGAAGACCGTCGCCAAGTCTTTATCGGCTGAGGGCGTGGCTTTGAACTTTTTCTTCTGAGGAGAGGTGGTGTTGCGCCAGTCCATGGATTGCCGGTTTGCTTCCAGTTCGAAGTGATGAACCAATGCTTCATCACCTGTGACGATGTGCGAAGAAAACTGTCACGATGAGCTTCGTAATGGGCGAGCAATTCCAGACCAGCGTTCGTTGAGCTTTTTGAGCTTCTTTTAAGTAGCGAGGAAACTTTGATCACCACAACTGGTGGACGAATGTCTCAAAACTGGCAACAGAGACATCAAGTTGTTCAGTGAGGTGTTTGATTGTAATCCGTAGATCACATCGAAAGAAAGTGTACGCACGTTCGAACACTCCAGGAGTCACAGCCGAGTGCGTTCTGTCGGCACGCGGGAGATCGGACTGGTTTGCGCGACCTTGTTGCGATGATGAGAGGCGCCTCGTCCAACGACTCACCGTGCTTTTGTTCAATGCCTGATCTCCGTAGATATTCCACGAGCGCCTACGAATATCGGTGATCCTCTGATTTAGCCAAAAAGAAACTCAGTGGGAACGCACCTCCGTTACAGACGCCATTTTGAAGGCTACGTATGGTGCTGCCACCTATCGGAGCTTCATGAAACTACTCGTATGTGGGCTGAAGCGGGAATATTCCACGATGTTCCAGAACGAATTCCCAAATTTTTCTACCGAAACTCAACGCGAGAAAAAAGTAGCCATACATATTGAACGTGCCTCATAGATACAGCTAATAAACAAGAAGGAGCTTTCAGTAGGAGATGACGTTTGCTAATCGTCAAGGACGGCTGCCTGGCATTCTACGGGTGTGCGCCATGCGACAGCACGCGGACCGGCCGCCGCGGGCAGGTAGCCCTACTGTTAGACAGCCGGTAGTTGCGCAAACGCGCTGTCCGCCACACACGCCGCCTACTTGGCATGCAGAGGCCCGACCAGCGCCGCTTTTTTCTGGCGCGCCCGGCCGGAGAGATACGGACCGAGTGGCGGCGGACAAGTCCGTCCTATTAAGTGTGAAATCTGCATTGCAGCAGCGCCGGCCGCCGCTCTCAGGCCTTACGGGATTAGCCGGAGCAAAGCAGCGCTTTGTACAACGGCCGGCGCCCGACGTGGTTTGACTGCTAAGCGAGCCCGCCTCGTGGGTTTGTGTGTGTGTGTGTGTGTGTGTGTGTGTAGGCGGGCACGGTGAGAGGAGGGGGGAGCGGGGATCCAAGCTCACCTATTCCTGCTATGGATATTCCGGATCCACTGACGGGGAATTCCTAACAGGCCGTGGCACAAAAAGCGTCTGGAACGAGAGGCCGAGGTAGAATAATAATATATAAAAAAAGAAAATGTAAATGAAAAAAAAGGGGCCCGCAGCGTGCATCGGTAGAGACGGTCGGAATAGGGAGGGAAGGAAAAACGAACGCGAGAGCCAGTTTGTCGCCTAGCAGTAAAATTAAAAAGAAAAGACTCGCGGAGGAAATGTAGAGGGAAGAGGAAGAGGGAGTGAGGAGGAGAGAGAGAGGGAGAGACGGGCAGTTCCTCGGGACGGCGGATACTCTGGGGGCGACACTTAACCGCGGCTCCGGGGCGGCAGCAGGCGTGTAGCTTGTCAGACACGAGTGCCTGCCGCGCCGTAGATAAGGAGCGAGGGCGGCGGTGGGGTGGGAGTGGGGGCGGCGGCGCCCACAGGTGGCCAACCGCCACTGCCGCTCCCGGGCACAGCACGGTAATTCGCCGTGAGGTCGCCCAGTTCGTTCTCATTTCTTCGATTCATTAATCACACTTACAGTAGTAGAAACTTTTGCTTCCTGAAACATCAGCTATCGAACTTCGTGTAGATTTTTATCACGTAACTTGTATAAAATGATTAAATTTTATTCCGTTCGGAACTGACGGCCATCAGTTTGTATTACTTGTGGTATGTAAGCCAACAGCCAGCGAATATCACGTGCAGCAGCTTTTCATAATCCCCTTTTTAATGTCCTCTTTTGCACTTTTATCGTGGAACTTCTAGTTCCATAGTACATTGTAGTGTAGTATTATGAAAACGAGTTTCTTTGCAACTAAAATGATACTTCAGAAAACATAGTAATCAGGCAGCCACAGCCTAGATATATCATTTCGAAGATAAAACCGTTTCAAGTGTGGGTACTTTATTTAGACGCACGACCGGTTTCGTAACATTTTAGCTGCATTATCAAGTGCAATCTGTGTAAAGTAAAAGACAAAACTTTGTAAGGTAAGAAAAAGTAATTGAAACGAAAAGATATACGGGATGAACATAGTAACAAAATCAAGTCATATGCTGACCGGAAAAGAGAATGGGATGGCCCAGCGTTGGTAGTCATCAAATTTTCGGTAAGTAGCGGACAGTTACGACATAATGCAAAAACAACATATAACTGTCCCGTGATGCCTACAATGGGCAAAATCTAAAATAAGAACTACCTGATAACAAACTGTAGGGCAGGTAAAATGCTACTAAATTGCCCTCACCATGAGTATCAGTTTCTGGTGAGCTGACAGGTCCCCGTATACCGAAAATGTGGACAAAAACCTGCTGTATATAGTCATTTAAGGGATAATATAAAATTAAGCAGCACTGGATCCTCACTTACCTGAAAAGGAATGAAAAACATCCTATTAAAATCACAATTATTCAATTTGACACTGTTTCTCAGGATTATAAATGCAGTTCTCTACATTAGTCATATAGATAACATTCTCTCTCTTTTTCTGTCTCTCCCCCCTCTCCATCTCTCTTTCTCTCTCTCTCTCTCTCTCTCTCTCCCTCTCCCTCTCCCCCGCCCTGTCTCTCTCTCTCTCTCTCTCTCTCTCTCTCTGTGTTGTTAACGAGCTCTTCAGTCAAAAGTCTGCCCTGATGAAGCTCTCTATGCTACTCTATTCTGTGCAAAAGCCTCTTCATCTCTGGATAACTACCGCAATCTACTTTCATTTTAACTTGCTTACTGATTTCTGTGAGTATCAATGGCAGGTGCGCCTGTCGCTACATCTTCACAGACATTTTGCCTTATTACAATCGTTGTGTCTGTATTTCTCCGGTATCCACGTAGTGACCAGCACGAGAACTGCAGAGGTTCGATGGAAACTCGCCGAAATCAGTCACACTGATGGCGTGGTTCGAGGGTGACCACCGAAATCAAGCATTCCTATGGTTTGAGAACTCACCACGCTCAACCCCTTATGGAACAGAAAACTATGTTACCATACAAGAAGCTTATTTGCCAGAAATGTCAATGTCTTGTCACATTATTTATATTGAACAAATCTGCAACACTAAAGTAATGGTTTGAGTAAACTGTGGGTAGTTTTCAACTTAGAATCAGAATATGCAATGAAAATGGAGGGATTCCCATTTTAAAATACAAAATTGTCCTTCTCCATGCAGTAGAATATATTTTTCGCATTATGCCTAGTTTTCAAGATACTTAGTTGTCTGCCCGCATCTCGTGGTCGTGCGGTAGCGTTCTCGCTTCCCACGCCCGGGTTCCCGGGTTCGATTCCCGGCGGGGTCAGGGATTTTCTCTGCCTCGTGATGGCTGGGTGTTGTGTGCTGTCCTTAGGTTAGGTTTAAGTAGTTCTGAGTTCTAGGGGACCGATGACCATAGATGTTAAGTCCCATAGTGCTCAGAGCCAGGTTTTGAACTTAGTTGTCTCAGGTTAAAACAAGTACAAATAATTTTATCGGTAACTGAGGATAGTGTCCTGAACAACATTACAACAGTATTTACTTCATTTGTAGACTAATAATTATAGCTATTGAAGTAGTATGTATTTAGACTGATTAGTACCTTCAATATACATGTGAGAAGAGCAAGAAGTTAATGCTTATTTTAGCCCTGGGCAGCCGGTCAGATGTTGAAATGTGGCCATTTGGGTGGAAAAGGGTTACTCTATACTGAGAGGCGTAGTGCACGTAATGGTGCTGTTACAACTGTGCAGAAAACATCAGGTTTTTGCAGGGAGTCTGTTAGATGCACAGAAAAAAAGACGAAGACGCTGAAGCGGGTACATATCAAGGTACCAATGATCACAATATCTGTTCTTATATCCCTAACAACCTATATACAGGATATAGTTGGTATAAGAGCAGATATTTTAATATGTAATACCGTAATATATACATACATTAGTATGTTGGTTGTTTTTTCTCTTTGTTGAAAAGTCTTCCCACAGACATGTCGCAAAGTTAGTGCCTGATGTTTGCTGCACGGCCATAACTGTACAAGTAAGTGGACTACGCCAGATGTCCACACTTCAGCACCTAACCTACTGCCCTGGGGAAAATAAGCATTAAAAGCTTGCTCTTACCACATGTACTTGGAAGCACTAACCATTATAAATACGTACTACTACTCCTAGTAGTTTTAATTATCCGTCTGCCAATGAAACAAATACTGATGTAACGTTGTTCAGTACATCGTCTTCCGTCACCAATAGAAATATCTGCACTTGCACCCGTTACACACTGTACATACATACCGTGTCAGTCTTAGGAGTCATCAGGCGCTTTTTCTCTCATGTTTCAGCAGATATTTGCAATTTGGTTTTTGCAATGTGTAGTTGGAATCAGCTCAAAGACATGCTGCTGATCACGTCTTTCATGCGGCAGCGAGTGTAGAAGGAAAGCGCCGATTTTCTTCCCCTTTCAAACAAAATTATTTTTTAAGTGTAATTTTACTTGGCCATTAGATAGAACGGTTCCTAGTTAGTCTAGTGCGATATTTGTTTTACCTGCATGTATTAATAGCGACAGTAAAACGCTAAGAAAAACCGGTACTACAGCAATGACTGAGCAGTGCTGCTGCATGGCAATAGCAGTCAGCATGGGCTAGGACAGTGCTGATGGAGAGTGCTGCTTGTTCTTCGTGCTGTAGTGTCCCTGCTGATAAACATATCGATAAAACGAATATCGCACTAGATTAATTTGGGACCGCTCTAAACGTACAATTTATGTTTAAAACCCCTTTTGTTTGTAACGGGAAACAAACGGACACTTTCTTTCGAAAATCGGTGTCGCATGAAAGACATGATGAGCAATATTTGTCTGGGCTGAGTTCAGCTACACATTACAAAAACGAAATTGCAGTTATCTGCCTGAACACCAGCGAAAATTCACCTGGCGACTCTTAGAAGGGACATTCTGTATATACTGTTGAGTTTACAGTCTGAAAAGGTTGGTGTCACATTCGTATCAACTATCCAAATTATAAGTGCAATTGATGGTTGGTATTTTTTAAAATTTTGCAGAGGTGTTTAATTTTACTGTTTTTCTAAGCAGCTTTCTTGAATGGTGTGAGAAAAGGCGGTACTCTTGAGCGATCTCCAATGAATATTGAGTTTAAGAATCACTGATCTAGAGGAATTTTTTGATATGCCTGATACGTACCCTGTGTCAGTTCGTGAAGATTGTTGGTTCGAGGCTAATGTGAAAGCCTGGGTTTTTGATTCGCATGTAAGATATGCCTTACGGGTGGGTAAATCAGGGTACCGAGTAGATCAGTCAGTGTTCCGTACATTCCTCAAGGCATTCGTTGCGCGAAGTGTATCGTCTTCCTGTAAGAATATGCCGTGATGGATACGACGACAGGGTTTACCATTCTTGCCAAAAACTGGCGTGGAGTCAGCCTTCCTTCAACGATGACCAGATCAGTCGAATTGTTGGGGAAAAAAATAATCGAACACATCCTCTACAAGCACATCTGTAGTCCACAGTCTTCCTCACGAAGAATCTACTGTAGAGAACTTCAGGTACCTCTATATTTGTTCGATTTATGACCGGTGTGCGGGAAGAACGATTGTCGACAACCATTCGTATGATCTCTAATTTCTCTGCTTTTTGCGTCGTGGTCGTTTCGTGAGATATACAGGGCGACTTATCTGCTCCCACCCTGTTGCTTTATGCAACCTGCAATGTTATACCTGGCCTTCATAAACCACTTATGAGATTTTCATATTATCTCGCTCGCAACGCGCAAACTGTCTTAAAGAAAACAATGAGAAGGCCCTTTTTGTAAAAAGTATAGCTTATTTACATTTTACACTGGGGAAGGGTTTCGATAGAGGCCGTAGTTTCAGAGTTATTCAAGAAAAACTTACAAAGGTAACCTTCGAACTCATCCCCACTCACACATTCTGCCGCCTTCCTTCCCCCACCCCTGCCCCCTCCGGTCAGGATTTATAGTGTAGATCGAATTGTTAATGTAATTAGTTTCAGCGTAACGTTTGGAAAAGTCTTTTTTTCGTTCAACCCTCGTGGAGACGTTCATATTAATGTTAACGAAGTAGCCGATTATGCTGGTGAAGTAATAACCCAATCAATAGAGACTAAAAAAGGTCGAATATCAGGGATAGTCCGTGTAGCCGGAAATTTTTGCACAGTGGTATAAGAGAGTGCAATGAATAACATACCAGAAATCCTGATTGCTGCGGGATGAGCGTGGGGGTGGAGGTACGTTTGAAGGTCACTTTTGTACGTTTTTCTCGAACAACTAGAAGACGTTGGTCCCCAGAGAAAACGTGTCCCAGTACAACATTTAACTACATTAAATTTCCTACGAAAAGATCCTTGTAATTTTTTCTGTATGACTATAGTTTACGTGTAGAGAACATGAAGACCTCGTTCGTGGTTCATCAAGACCGACTGTAACACTGAGGCTGCATAAAACGACAGCAGTAGGGGCAGCTGAAGCACGTCGTATTTGGGAGAAAGCAATATGTCTCCCGATTCATCTTGTATCGTAGGTTCTTTTAATTTGTGCAGTAAACCTCTAAGTGATGCACAATGTCTGTACTGCAGCATCTGCCATTGGAATTTGATACGCCTCTCCGTAACGCTTTCCCGTCGACTGAACGATCCCGTGATGAAACGAGATAAATCTTCTTCGATCTATTTCAGACTGAACTCTTTGACTGTGGAATGCAATTTTAGGCATTCCTTTAATTACCACGAAAATTCTCTTCTGATTCACTGTCATTATCAACAATTCGTAGCTAGTTTTGAGTTCTTAACCACACATAGTCTGATCTATGGACATACATGTCCACCATATTACTGTGTGAAAATACGAATTAAAATTTATTTTAGAATTGTAATGATAACAGCTGTGAAGGATAGCTACCGTTAGGGTCACTTACGCATTTCTGACAAGATTTTTCTAAGAATTATATGCAACGAACGAATGTCACTGCATGACACTACTGTCACATGCCACTGCATGATATTGATCGATTTTCACCACCATTTCGAGTTTAATTTCATTTACCATGTGCTGGGCACATTTTATGGGAGGAAAGCTTTGCGTTTTTCTCACTGGAAATATTGTCACTCGGTGTGGACTCATGAGTTTTCTCTGTCGGCAGAAGGCAGACAGTAAATCTCATTAGGAAGGGCGAAGATCTCCTGGGGTCTGGGCAGTTTTCATAGACGTAAGACTGCCGCGTTCTTCATGTTTTTGTCAGCAGAGCCGTCAGCTCTCCTACCTCCGAACAGAAGGCACCATATCTCTACTGATAGGGAATAATTCAGAACGACATTTTGCTTATTCTGTTCAGACATCAAAGGACGAGACACCGAGGTGCCATTGATCCGTGTGGGAAAGTCTTTTGCTTTTGCTCCAAAATTTGGTGTACCTGATTGAATCGAGTCATCCTTAAACTGGGCTTGATGCGAAGAAGCCGGAAAATCGATGGGACACTCCTCCATCCTAGTGCCAACCTGCCATTTCTTGAGCCTTTCCCCATTTTTTGATTAATTGAGCGACGTCATTGTCCATCACATTGGCAACAGAACTGAATCGTCGTCCCGTTCGCCCGTATCCACCGCCCCCCGCCATATACAGTTGTGCGAAAGCATGGAGTTCTTTGCAAGTGTGGAGTTGTAGCTGGAGATCTATGTTTCGTGGTTATTCGATCAGCGCCGCCGTGAGGGTCACTCATTTCCTGGACGTTGTTTGGTGCTACTGGGCACACAGTTTACTGGTTTTGGGGAAATGCGATCCTTATTCTGAGTACCTCATTACTTGCTTACTTCGTCACGGAACTTGGGTTGCTTAATTTGCTTATAAATTGTGGCATCTTTTTCTATCGTCAATTTTGATTTCGCAGGATCCCCAGATGTGCAGATATTGTTGTCTTTTCTCTATACAGTCTTCCAAATTTTTTGGTACCCCCCCCCCCGACCCCGCAGTGTTAGTGTCATTCCGGAATTTGGTTTCCATTTTAGTGAACTTTGTTGTTGTGATTTTTGTCAGTTATTAGAGCAAATAATTATCTGAGAATCTGAGGCCTGACCTAGCTTGCAAAATCTCTTACATTGTACCACAACTTTTCCATGGTTAGGCGGCCTACTAATAAAGAATATAGCCTGCTGCACATCTCAACTTGTGACGGCGTTACCGTTGTGCACAGTGACCAAATTCAGCGACCAGTTATTTTAGGAATTCAGAGAACTAAACGAGCACTGCACTCGCTCGTCTTCTCTTGTTTCGGTACGAGCATTGCACCTAGGCTCCTCTATTCTGATCCAGAAGTGGCACGCAACTTTCAGCAGGAAGTGTGTGTGTGTGTGTGATGGAAGACTTCGCAAAACAAATTTGTTCGTTATAAGGTAACAGAAGTCGGAGGTACATATGAATCTTACTGTGTTCGGAGGTAAACTGTATGAAAACTATTCCTGTTAGTAACTAAGCTAAAGGGGAAAATATAATTTGATATGTTACATTCATAGCACCACGAATGAAATTGTATCTCTACGACGAGAGCTGCTTTAGCAGCGGATAAAGAATTTGCAGCGAAATAGCCGTGTTACATTACAGACTTGTTCTCAGTCAATGTGTATAAAAGTAATCCAGTTGTGACCGTAGAATAAGACTGCAGTACACCATACATAGGGTGTGGAAAGTAAGGTGTAATTTTGATGAGAAAAGAGGAAATGCCGTGAGGAACGGGCGTTCATGAGAAAGGGAGGAGAGAGAGCATGTAATGAAATTTTGCATAGAAAACCAAATATAAATTCGTATTAAATTAAGTTACTTAAATTGGTGTATTGAAAAACAGTTGATTTGAACACAGATATCACAGAAATATTTCTTAATTTTGCTTTCCATACCAGCGCACATATCATATACCCAAGCTTTACATTTGATAAACTAAATCATGTCTTCTTCTCAATCCTCCTTACACAGTTGACATAACCAATTCACTCCGTCCTCCATTTTCTCACTCTATTTAAAGTTTTCATTTATTTGTCTCCTTTTATAGTTTCTTTTTGTAGGTCTTACCTTTGGCTTCGATTTCCTTCTGTAAGGACTTGATGTTAATTCCATTGCCGGTTTAGGTCTTTTCGCGTTTTTCTTGATAAATGTTACTACACACAGGATAGGATATAATGTGTTTCAGTAAGACTTTGTTGACGGTTAATTTCGGCAACTGTTGTAATGTTGTTTCCGGGTCTACATTCTTGAGACATTGTATATGGTCCAGACTAAACGCCGGCCGGAGTGGCCGAGCGGTTCTGGGCGCTACAGTCTGGAACCGCGTGACCGCTACGGTCGCAGGTTGGAATCCTGCCTCGGGCATGGATGTGTGTGATGTCCTTAGGTTAGTTAGGTTTAATTAGTTCTAAGTTCTAGGCGACTGATGACCTCAGAAGTTAAGTCGCATAGTGCTCAGAGCCATTTGAACCATTTTTTGAACCAGACTGAACACTGAGTGGTATTGCAACGTTAGGTGGCATTCCAAATTTTCGCGTTGTTGCCCATCAGTCCATCAGACATTTCTTCGTCTGACTGATCAGCAGTACATCCCGTACCGCTACAAAGCCCTACTCTTTGACATTTCTGTCCCGTGGCCATAAGCCTGCTGCCCCAACCTTTTAGTGCGGTGTCCATACAAACTGATCTGTGATATGCATGACCAAGGTCTTCTCCAATGTTAGCTTGTTTTGACACTGTCAGGATTTGGACGTAGCCGCGGAAGACGCCATTTCATTGTAGCTGTTTTCCAGTGCTCCAAAGAACGATCTGTTCAATGGCTGTTGTAGGTGGATCGTGTGAACAGGAAATGATAGCACGATTATACCGTCATCAGGAGACAGCTGAATTGCCTCTAATATGCAATGTCCATCCAGCAAAAGCAAAATTTGTTTCTGGTCCCCTTTTCAGCTTTTGTTCGTTTAATGATGTTTTGGTCATCATACAAACAGTTCTGGTATATCTATTGTTTTGTCGAGCATCCAAATGCTGTGTTTGGCGGAGCTCACCTTTTTAAGACATTATTCATTCTGCTGCGCTTAAATATTAATATCGGAGGTACGAGTTCCCCTTGCTGCATTCATTGCACATTCGCATGTCGTTGTAAGACCCCTTTCTCCGCTTGTGATTAGACCCATTTGGTGTTTGCCTTTTTGATCAATTATGTTGGACGGTTTGTGATTGTGGATAGTGCGGTTTCATCCACGTTATATATCTGGTCAGCAGTAAACTGATGTTCATCTAATATTTTCTCATATTTTTCAAAAAAAAAAAACTTAATAACAAGCTCTTTATTGCATCCCTTCCATGTGCCATCGATATTACTTCGGAAAATTGCAAGAACAAAATGAGATTATTTTTCATAAACCGGCTATCTTTTTCTTTATTGAAGCGATGCGGTAGCTCATGCTTCTCAGCAGGTTGGTAGGCATGTCTCCTTAATTCAGTAATAGTTCCAAGAAACTAGTCTCTAAATTATTTATATATTGCACTAATTCACATTCCATCTTTGCTTTAATATCATTAGGTCTTCCACGCGTGCCATTAAATCGAATTTCACCATTCCAGTGTTTCAGTGAAGCTTGTTCCATAAGCTTCTGCTTCCACTTATTGCATGTTCTTCTCGTCATATTGGTCAACTAAAACAAATTATTTTTAGTTGGTATGTAATTTTCATCAAAGTTTAAGTCGTCTCTACAGGTACGACTTAGGCAGTGAGACCTCTTCCGGTTGAAACCCGAGCCACAGACATAACCTGAAAGTCTTCTATCAATGGACATACACAGAACAATTACTTTATCATAATATTCTTCTCTGAGATTGCTTACAAATGAGCGAAAGTATATAGTAAAAAAAGTCAAACAAACTTACACGTTAATTATCTTTCTGCCACGTCAGCCAATGGTCCGCTAAATTGTTTTTTCATTCTTGCACGACTATTTAGTTCAGTTTTACACCAACTGATGTCGCATTTTATAAATGTAACATAAAACATTACCGTAATACGACTTAGACTGTTGTATAGCTAACGCAACCTTCTCACCCTATTGTGGTTTGTTTCCTATTCGCCGTAAGAAGACGTCCTTTCAGGCTCTTTGACAACAACAACAAATTGAAAAAAAGAACGGAATGTAATCAAGTATGCATGTTACTCTGATATGAACTGCAACTCAAACAACAAAAGCACAATTTTCGGCGTCTAATATTTAAAGGCCTATTCATAATCACGGTGCGTTTCAGACCCACAGATCTCTCTTTCTACGAAAACTTTGGACTAAAGTCAAATAGTACATATGCCGTGAGCACAGCACTTTTAAATGTTCAAAATAGCCTTGCGCTCATGCTTGCTACGCTAACGACTATAAAAGACGTTTATCACCTGCAGATGGAGTTTAAGACGCAGAAATGGGTCGTTATTAATAAATGTAGTAACACGAATGTGTCATGCCTACTGTTGGTCAATCGAATATACCTCAAAACGCAGCGTTAGTAACACATAGTTACAGAATTACAAATCCTGGAGATGGAAAGAAATGGAAACTTGTAACTGGAACACTTTGTGAGCACCTCTGCGGTAAGCCAAAAAATTTCAATGTTTGAGTAATGTAGCCACTCCGAAAACAGTAGTATCGGGACACTATTTCAAAGAAATATTCTGTACCTGAGTTCCCCTTTAGAGAATGAGAGACAATTCGTTAAGTTAGGAGTAACGTATTTCGTCGGTGAAAAGAATCGGTTGAATGTGCTAAAAATTTAAATTCATGGACCTGTACCCATTGCTGCAGGCAATGAATTAATTCCAGTTTCCTCGGGCAACTGCCATGGTTGCGAAATGATATCAATATTTTAACTACATGGTTATTTTATTACGTATTGCTGACTCGTACAATGACAGGAGCGAAACACTGAAATAATAGAATAGATGGAAGAAAAGGGTACTTCCACATATCGACAGCAAGACCACTCTGAAATTCTGCACCATTAACTCGTGAGCGGTTCACGTAGAATGGTGGACCAACCAGCGATTGTAAATACCAACGATTCCCTCTGAACTCCCTAACTGCCGATATCATGGCTTATTCTCGTCCTTATCAGGTGGTTCCGGGATCTTTACCGCGTACCTATATTATGCACATTTTTCGGAAGCTTTCGGCTACTGTCAGCGAACCTCGACTTGTTCTGCGAGACATGGAACCTGGTTTGCCTTTTGAAACTGGTTTAAAAATAAGAATGCAAAGCAACTGAGTGTGCATACACTCCACTTCTTCACCGATCTGGCAGGTGTCAGTATGGGTACACCGGATTTAAGAAAGTGGAGGGACCTCTTCTAATTATTCGTTCTTAGTCCGTCGTGAGTTCAGTGAATGGCAAAGAGTCGCAGATTCCAGTTTCACGAGATACACAGTTCCTTGATGCAGAGAAGTTGATCAAATATACGTCGTTTAAAAATGACGCGCAACGCAATCGCTTTTGTGCAATCACATTAGATCTCACTTGCAAAGCACGTTTTTCACATTTTCACCATAATATAGCTCACACCCGACGTAACACATTTACTAGCAAGAAGGATTTTCGACTACGCTGCATTGCTCACCGTTCTTTGAAGTATGAGCCAACGAAAACTACACGCAAGATCAAAAACATCTGTGTGGTTGAAAAACACGTACTATTTTTCGTAGAATATTTGTTTCCGTCGTTCCACTAAACAGAAGAACCGACCAATATACAGTGATGTTGGCCGATGGTTTATATTTAAATTACAGTTATTTTGTTTGTTTTACGGACTAATATACCTTTTGGTACTTCACGCCTACCAATTTGTTTCGGCTTTCAGAAAAATCTACTCCCGTGTGTGATTATTTACCTCTCAGTGTCAATGGACGTGGTTTCCAACGGTGTTTGCAAAGTTTTTAATAAGTTATTATGATCATTTTAGTCACACGGTGCCTCACAGTGGATAAGACAGAGAGTAATCTTCATCTATGTTTGGGTGACTGACTTTGATTAGAGTCTTCTGTGGACTCATTCACAAGGGTATTCACCGCAGAACGAGATGGCTCAGATCTGGATTTCTATTATGTTTACTTTAGAAGAGACGCGAGAATAGTTTTCCGCGGCATCATTTTTAATTGGTAATAAGCAGAAAAATTTTGTGTTTACCATTCTCTCCAAACCCGCAGTAGATATCCTATATTTCGTTCATCATAATCGATGTTCTTGGGAAACCTTCAGCTGTCTCATTCATTATTCAAATTAAGATATCTTAGAGTCATATTAATGACTATGTAGCTTTCAGGAGACTAAATAAAACAATTATATGCGTCAGTTTTTGCATGATTTGTGTAATCAATGAGGCATTTCTAGAACTTTAGTCTTATTTTCAGGAAAATAGGCATGTCATTTAATAACATAATGTCCACGGAAAGATGGAGCTGAAAGCCCTGGAAATGTGTCACGTATAATAAATATTGTGTGAGTGACGCAGGCAACAATTTTTTTTTTAATTGTGTCACATACAGTTACGCGCTCGAAATAAAGTTCGATATGATAAGAATACGGGCGCATATGTTCTGAAATTCTGTTGGCTCCGTATCGCCTGTTATTATTTCTCAATTTGTTACGTTAAAATACACATGCTAGAAGCAGACGAGCAGCTCTAGCTTTCTTTCTTTCTTTTTTTTTTTTTAAGTAGCTCATTAGTAGCCAGCTCTCACCACACATTAGTCGTAATGTAAGGCTATGGCATCTATGTAAACTGTACCCTAGTACTGGAGACCACCGATTGTTTACATTATAATATTCCTCACAAAATACTGAAGTGTTAGTGAATAACTGACCCTATAACTCGACTTACTTCTCTATATACTTTTGGATTACACTGTGGACACATTACATTCTGTTTCACAACAAATCACTTTCCAGTAATTTCTATAACTGTTTTTCAACAGCTACAAAACATGAGATACTCACCACCGATGTTATAAACATACTCGCACTTGCTTTCGTACCGATAAGCTATGTGTACGTGCTGCTTTGTAAGGATGGTTGTACGAACAATACAGTAAAGCAGCTTTACCATGAGTTTAATACGTACTTGATTTTTTCCTCACTCACAACGAAGTGATAGAAAGAAGAATAAATTAGGTTGTTAGTACTTTGAAACCAAGATAATAAACCTGACAGCAACTTCTTGTGTGGTATCGAGATTACTACATTCTTCTTGAAGTCAGGATGTTTCGCTTGTCTTTTATATTCTGCAAACAGAGTGGAACATTTTTGTAATGGTTGGTTTTCACAAGGATCTAAATAATTCTCAGGAAACGTCTTCTATTCCAGATGCAAAGTGTCGATTTAAGTCTTTCAAAGTGTAGCAAATACTTTTCGTGATACTGCATCGCTCATCTCGTCCACTTTTCTTTCGATTATATTGTTTTCAAATATATTTCCTTTTGTAGCTCTTTTATGTTCATTATCCAGGATAGTCTATCCTCCTTCCTGTTAGTACTGGCTTTCTGTCTGACCTCTTTATGTTCATACAGCTGCTTCTCTTCCTCTTTCCATCAAACAAGGGTGGAATACTGCGCCCTTCCCGTGCTCCATATGCCGGGCAGTTGAGTTACTGCCGGCCATCCATGTGGAGCTCGTGTTGGTCTCACCGCGGACTTCTAGACTGAGCCACACACAACTGATTTCATCAAGGTGTACGGGCCTGAAGATGGCGTTGACGCAACGTCGAAACTAGTAGCGAAATAAATATAAAATCTTACGTACAGCTGGAGGAATTTCATTCTTAATAATAATTAAAAAAGAAACATGTTATCTATGGCCCGTGCTGCGACGCAGTTTCCTCGGCGCCAGTTTTGGATAGCACCATTTTGCCGTATACGGTATACGTTAACCAAGACGGTACGTGAACTGTTTACAAATTTAGCCATTTCAGAAATGCTTCCACCCGTGGCACGAAAGCCAATGATCGTGCTCTTTTGAACGTCAGATGAAACACTCCCCTTCTGGATTAGGACAACGACTGCACTGTTTTGCGCGTCCCCCGGGCACACTTTATGTGCCTTCCACTGCTGGTGCTGCCAGCTGCTGTTTTTGAGTGGTTATTGTTGGCTGACGTCGAATACAGATGGTGGTTACATTAACATGACTGGATCGCGTAAATATACAGGGTGTTTATAAATGAAAATCGTGGTTTTAACGCTTTATGACATTTATTACAGTTAACGTACAGTTATAAATGATATCTCAAATGAAAGAGCAATTCAAACAGTTGTACCAAGAATCTTATAAATGTTCAATGTCAGCACTGGCATAGCGAAGTACGCGATTGGTTGAACTTCACTGTATCCAAGCGCTGGATAGGCTGCAAGGGGCCCAATGACAGGGCTTGCTTTGCATGGCCTCCACGTTCACCCGACCTAACGCCATGCGATTTTTTCCTTTTCCCTGTATTAAGAAACCGGATTGAAGCAGCTGTTGCTACAATCACTGAAGACACACTTATCGACGTTTGGGAAGAACTCGGCTATAGACTTGATGTGTGCCGTGTGACAAATGGTGCTCACATTAAACATTTATAAGGTTCTTGGTAAAACGGTTTGAGTTGCTCTTTCATTTGAGATATCATTTATAACTATAAGTTAAATGTAATAAATAGTATAAAGCGTTAAAACCCCGATATTCATTTATAAACACACTGTACTACTGAAATATACATCACCTTTGATCCTTATCGTTAAGCCAGAAAAATATCTTGGTAATAATCTCTTGCAGTCTGTAGCTGTAGCTTACTCTTCCGGTCTGTAGCTGTACCATACTATCAACTTTATATAATTGTGCGGCAGTTTTTTCTCCCGTTTCAGTGTTTATGACGTCATATTTCTGAACTACATGTCATACAAAGATTAAATTTTGCATGTACATTCAGTGGCACATGCGAATGAGGTCTGCAAAATTCGCCGTGAATGCAGTCAGTAGCAAATAATTAATAAACTAAAACGTCATGCCTGATGGGGCAGTTTCACTGCTTTAACAGCGAAACTGTTTCACTATTTAGTGGGGCTTCCTATAGGATTGAAATTACGTGTAAAGTTTGTCGCTACTAACTAGGTGCTCTTATTCTCAAAAACTGGATGAATAAAGCCTCCGACTTTGTGCGCCGTGAGCTACATTACCTTTTCGCTTCGACTTCCGTTCCATTGACAGGTAGGTGGTTCTTACTCACACAGCGATTCTCTCCAGACAGTAAGTAGTACGTGTACCAAGTTTCATTGAAATTAGTCTAGTGTTCTAGAGGAGATGCGAAACGTACATACTTAAATATATACATACATACATTTCCATAATTATGTTGTAACACCCCACACGTCACTTAGCTGGTTTTGGCCTGTGTTCACCCCAACTAATTGACTAACAGATCAACAGAGAGTGCAAAAACTGCCGCAATATCGGATAACGCAAAAAAGTAATATGGCCCTGTGACTCCTGATTGAACTGCGGTGGCAGTGTTGACATTAATGTATTCAGAATTGACCACTTTTAATTAAAAAGGAGTGCACATTGATGTTATATTCAGCTATTGAACACCAGATGCAAATGTCGAACATAAAATTAATTAAGAAAGTGACTTGGGATTTCAACTACTTGATTGAAAACAGATGCAGTCAATTAGCACAAATTTATTTTAACTCCCGACCTTCAATCATCACATTGCAAGACTCTGCTATCAGGCAGTGGTAATAAATTGCGTTTGCGTGGAGTAAAGCGCGATAACTCAAAAGTAATTCCTATCGACTGACCCAGGCGTAATGCGAAGTGCGAGAAGAATTCTACAATACACGGCCCATGAGACCCTCATGGAAACTTTGCCGACGTGATCCAACAAATTAATCAGTGGCTGGAGCGGGCGCAATATCACCGAATACAGCGTGGCGGAGCGGCGTGGTTGTGTGGACGTCGGCCGACCTCGTGGTGCTGCAAGGCTGCGCTCGTCTATTCACTCCTAGCTATCTTGCTTAGTACATAGCTGAACCAAAACTTTCATCTCCAAGATCAATTGATCCATTTGCTAAGTCCTAAACTGCAGAGATGCTCACTCTTTCTCAGGCAAGCTGAGTAAAGAATGCGACGTCCACTCCCTAGGCAAGCTGGTAACAGATGACCCCTACGGAGACTACTCACAGTCCGTTCTTCGCCTCGGTTTCCCCTCCAGCAAAATCACTTACGCCAATTGCAGCGCAAGTCGCGTTAATTATGTGTCGCTTCCCAGCGCTGACCAATGCCTGGTCTGGGAAGTGAACAAATTCCCAGAAAATTTCCCTTCCTCTCTTAGCTCCTCCCAGGCCACCCATCAAGGTTAGCGTCTGCACAACACCAAGTTTTCCGGAATTCTGACTCCCAGGAGAGTACTTCAAATTCCTTGGTCCTACGTTCCCATCGGAGGCCGGCGTATTTCATTCTGTCGCTCTTCAATTGATTTGCTTCAGACTCTGCGGACCGTGAATTCAGCGTGAAGTTGCTATAGTCACGAACACGCATATTTTGACCTCTGTTGACCACTCCACCATAGCTTTGCCCGGCTTTCTCGCATGTTTCACAGAAAACGGGACAACGGACATTTATCAACAGGCGTATAAGTTCTCTGTCTGTTTCCCAGTACACCAGCATGGAGTCGGGGTCCACCACCCACTCACTGTCACTCATCTTAAGGCAGCTGGAGGCTGCACCCCGTTACTGCTTTCTCAGAGCTTGAGCCACCCTAAGCTGCCTATTGTCACTTCCCTTAGCCGCTCCCCCGGCGGCCACAGTCAATTCTGAGTATTTCCCTGGGGTAAACTAGCCTCCAGTAAATCGACGCATTTCCACAAAGTTTTCATGTCATGTGAATTACTTTAAAACCATCACCCGACATTAATTATTCCAATACGTCCATACTATAGCCTCTACAATATGCATTGTGCCTTGTCAGTCATTTTTGTTCAGTCCTACTGTTCACTCAACGTGAGTTAGGTGATCTTTAATGACTTCATGTAAGGGGCATAGTTCTTGCCATCTTACAATGTATGGCTTATTGAGTATATTCCTCATTGACGAGTCTCGGCATCACATATTCTGACACTGAACCCTCTCCCCCCCCTATGCTATTCTTGTGATGATGGAACCATACTTGCTGTGACGTTAAGGCGTCTCCTGGCGAACTTAACAGCTGCACACCGCCCAAGGAGTACCTCAAACAAACATACAACTCAAAACAAATATTTGAACTACCGCATAAGATAATATGTATAAATTTACACACATATACATTATTATAAAAACAGTAAAGTTTAATATAAAATGTATTACTGACTTTTACTTTAGCAGGCATTCCCACCTACCAGCAGTAGCTTGTCCACAGATTCCACAAACCTCTATCCTGCCAATCTTCTTCCAACAGACTTGTGCTTTCTATGGCTTTGGCTTTAGTTGCCCTCCATGCTGCCCTCAGGCTGCTCGGCTCCTTCTCCATGGCGGAGGACAATTGAGCAAATGCTGTGACCATCACTTTCCTCCATCCATCAGAACTGTCCATACCATCTCAGTGCTCGATTGAGTGATTGGTGTCACTACATCTGTGTCCATCCTTATATATTCATTCCTCTGACGATCGAAGTGGGTCACTCTGATACTCCGCCGTAACCCATCCCATTCCGATAGCTTCAATTTTCCACCTTTGTCTCTCATTCAATATCCAACACTCCGAGCGATATCTCTGTTGATCCATCGTGGATACGAGACAGCGGCCACATAGAAATATACCAAAGAACAATCAGCAAACAGCTGTATGTTTTCAAAAGTTATTATTTTATTAACATGACAAGTTTTGGTATCCCATTAATCCCAACTTCAAGCCTCTGTGCACTCCATGTACAGAGAATCTGATACATCGGTACCAATAATACCTGAATTCCTTGAATTTTTTGTAGAGTGTGTACTTTGAACACTTGACAAGAACTCCAACTAGAGAACTTGTCAAGTCATCGAAGTACACATTCCACAAGAAATTCACGTCTCCAGTTGTGCATGCATCGATGCATCTGATGCTCTATACGTGGAGTGCATAGGGGCTTGAAGATGGCATTAATGAGATGCCAAAACTTGTCATGGTAATAAAATGACGACTTCTGAAAAGATATGGCTGTTTGGTGATTTTTCTTTGGTAAATCTCTGAGCTATACGTCAGAATGCTTTCTATCACAGCATGTAACACTAGTTTCTTTGTTTGCCTGAATGCATGTGGACTGCAAAAGACATCATTTAATGAACTAATCCCATGACTTATTCTTAATTAACAATGCATTTGCTTATTTATAAAAGACAAGCGTACAGATAACTTCACAAATGTGACTTTTAAAGGAAAAATCACAAAGTTCAGTTCCGTAAAAATTCTGTTCCCTCATAAAACCTAGAGAAGCTATAACAACAGTGACAGGTACCAACTCTGAAAAAAATGCTTCAATGGATTGAGAATAACAGCCAATTGAATCAAAATTTGTACCGACTGAATTAATATGCAAAAACTAATTTTAATGAAGTGCAAGAACCACGAAATGTCAAAATGAAAAAAAATTGTTTCCTTCGTTTTTTTTTTTTACAAGCATTACAGCTAATAAACTAACGTCTGACAAATATAAGATACGTATTTTAAAATATGGAAATTCTGCTTGTGATATATCTTTCCAAGTGAAAATAATTGTAGGCAAATTACTTTAGACAGAACAGGTACAAATAGATTCCTCCACGACCTCACGAACCGGCCAAATACAGTACAGGAAATAGCAGTGACACTTATAGACAATAGTGGGAACCATTCTTGACATCAGATGGCACCAAGTATGATAGCAAATATGCAGTCAGTTCTCCGTGACATAGCAACTGAGAAGAATTAGTAATAAATTTAGCTGAATCACTGCAATTAGTTCAGTCTGTAAAGTCTAGAGTGAAATGACCAAGAAGCACTTCAACGGACAACAGATCATGGCCAAAAAATTGAACGTACATAAGCGTAGCTTGAGTTTGTTTCAGATTAAACAATAATACCATCAGCTGACAGAGGAGGAGCAGATCAATTAACTGCAACCGCAACCGGCGTGTGGCTATAATTAGAGCACGACAAGAAGCCAAGTAGATATCAGGTGACACAGTGTTCAATGTTTTCAAACACAAGTCCTCACCGGTAACAACGATCTGTGTGCAGTCGCTCTGATACAATTGTAGTCGTGACGTTTAACATGGTCCTTGCGCCAGCAACGAATGAACTCCAAAATGACCAGGGCCGTGTGTAGGAAAAAGCAAAATTTCCTCTCAAGACTGGTCATTCATGTAATGCCCCACTACCAACGGTCACTGTCTGCGCATGCGTCGCTGCGTCTACCGTACTGCCTGTCAGAGCGTCCTCCTGGCGGACGACTCACGCACTTCCATAGGCTCGACCGCACTGCCCTCCTGCTGTCAGACACAAAGCTCGCGAGGCACTCTTCGCAAAAATCTTTGGCACTACGAGACAGGATCGATCCAAGCCGACCATGCCTCAGAGTCGTTGACTCTGTTTAGTACATGTGCGTGTCATCCACTTCATCACCGTTCAAAATACACGATTTAAAAGTGGATGACACGTAAATGTACTAGACAGAGTCAACTACTCACACATTGGATATAGATGATGTGAGTCTAAGTACACTACTAGCCATTAAAATTGCTACACCACGAAGATGACGTGCTACAGACGCGAAATTTAACCAGCAGGAAGAAGATGCTGTGATATCCAAATGATTAACTTTTCAGAGCATTCACACAAGGCTGGCGCCCGTGGCTGACATGAGGAAAGTTTCCAACCGATTTCTCATACTCAAACAGCAGTTGACTGAGTTGAACGGCGTTGCATGGTGAAACGTTGTTATGATGCCTCGAGTAAGGAGGAGAAATGCGTACCATCACGTTTCCGACTTTGATAAAGATCAGATTGTAGCCTATCGCGATTGCGGTTTATCGTATCGCGACATTGCTGAGCCCGTTGATCGAGATCTAATTACTGTTAGCAGAATACGGAATCGGTGGGCTCGGGAGGGTAATAAGGAACGCCGTGCTGGATCCCAACGGTGTCGTATCACTAGCAGTCGAGATGACAGGCATCTTATCCGCATGACTGTAACGGATCGTGCAGCCACGTCTCGACCCTGAGTCAACAGATGGGGACGTTTGCAAGACAACAACCATCTGCACGAACAGTTCGACGACGTTTGCAGCAGCATGGACAATCAGCTCGGAGACCGTGGCTGCGGTTAACCTTGACGCTGCATCAGAGACAGAAGCGCCTGCGATGGTGTAGTCATCGACGAACCTGGGTGCACGAATGGCAAAACGTCATTTTTTTCGGATGAGTCCAGGTTCTGTTTACAGCATCATGATGGTCGCATCGGTGTTTTGCGACATCGCGGTGAACGCACATTGGAAGCCTGTATTCGTAAGCGCCATACTGGCGTATCACCAGGCGTGATGGTATGGGGTGCCATTGGTTACACGTCTCGGTCACCTCTTGTTCGCATTGACGGCACCTTCAACAGTAGACGTTACATTTCCGATGTGTTACGACCTGTGGCTCTACCCTTCATTCGATCCCTGCGAAACCCTACATTTCAGCAGGATAATGCAGGACCGGATGTTGCAGGTCCTGTACGGGCCTTTCTGGATACAGAAAATGTTCGACTGCTGCCCTGGCCAGCACATTCTACAGATCTCTCACCAATTGAAAACCTCTGGTCAATGGTGGCCGAGCAACTGGCTCGTCACAATACGCCAGTCACTACTCTTGATGAACTGGGGTATCGTGTTGAAGCCGCATGGGCAGCTGTACCAGTACACGCCATCCAAGCTCTGTTTGACTCAATGCCCAGGCGTATCAAGACCGTTATTACGGCCAGAGGTGGTTGTTCTGGGTACTGATTTCTCAACGTCTTGTTGTTTGTTGTGGTCTTCAGTCCTGAGACTGGTTTGATGCAGCTCTCCATGCTACTCTATCCTGTGCAAGCTTCTTCATCTCCCAGTACCTACTGCAACCTACATCCTTCTGAATCTGCTTAGTGTATTCATCTCTTGGTCTCCCTCTACGATTTTTACCCTCCACGCTGCCCTCCAATGCTAAATTTGTGATCCCTTGATGCCTCAAAACATGCCCTACCAACCGATCCCTTCTTCTAGTCAAGTTGTGCCACAAACTTCTCTTCTCCCCAATCCTATTCAATACCTCCTCATTAGTTACGTGATCTACCCACCTTATCTTCAGCATTCTTCTGTAGCACCACATTTCGAAAGCTTCTATTCTCTTCTTGTCCAAACTGGCTATCGTCCATGTTTCACTTCCATACATGGCTACACTCCATACAAATACTTTCAGAAACGACTTCCTGACACTTAAATCTATACTCGATGTTAACAAATTTCTCTTCTTCAGAAACGCTTTCCTTGTCATTGCCAGTCTACATTTTATATCCTCTCTACTTCGACCATCATCAGTTATTTTACTCCCTAAATAGCAAAACTTCTTTACTACTTTAAGTGTTTCATTTCCTAATCTAATCCCCTCAGCATCACACGATTTAATTCGACTACATTCCATTATCTTCGTTGTGCTTTTCTTGATGTTCATCTTATATCCTCCTTTCAAGACAATGTCCATTCCGTTCAACTGTCTTCCAAGTCCTTTGCTGTCTCTGACAGAATTACAATATCATCGGCGAACCTCAAAGTTTTTACTTCTTCTCCATGAATTTTAATACCTACTCCGAATTTTTCTTTTGTTTCCTTTACTGCTTGCTCAATATACAGATTGAATAACATCGGGGAGAGGCTACAACCCTGTCTCACTCCTTTCCGAACCACTGCTTCCCTTTCATGCCCCTCGACTCTTGTAACTGCCATCTGGTTTCTGTACAAATTGTAAATAGCCTTTCGCTCCCTGTATTTTACCCCTGCCACCTTCAGAATTTGAAAGAGAGTATTCCAGTTAACGTTGTCAAAAGCTTTCTCTAAGTCTACAAATGCTAGAAACGTAGGTTTGCCTTTTCTTTATCTTTCTTCTAAGATAAGTCGTAAGGTTAGTATTGCCTCACGTGTTCCAACATTTCTACGGAATCCAAACTGATCATCCCCGAGCTCCGCTTCTACCAGTTTTTCCATTCGTCTGTAAAGAATTCGCGTTAGTATTTTGCAGCTGTGACTTAATAAACTGATTGTTCGGTAATTTTCACATCTGTCAACACCTGCTTTCTTTGGGATTGGAATTATTATATTCTTCTTGAAGTGTGTGGGTATTTCGCCTGTCTCATACATCTTGCTCACCAGATGGTAGTTTTGTCTTGACTGGTTCTCCCAAGGCCATCAGTAGTTCTAATGGAATGTTGTCTACTCCCGGTGCCTTGTTTCGACTTAGGTCTTTCAGTGCTCTGTCAAACTCTTCACGCAGTATCTTATCTCCCATTTCATCTTCATCTACATCCTCTTCCATTTCCATAATACTGTCCTCAAGTGCATCGCCCTTGTATAAACCTTCTATATACTCCTTCCACCTTTCTGCCTTCCCTTCTTTGCTTAGAACTGGGTTTCCATCTGAGCTCTTGATATTCATACAAGTGGTTCTCTTCTCTCCAAAGGTCTCTTTAATTTTCCTGTAGGCAGTATCTATCTTACCCCTAGTGAGACAAGCCTCTACATCCTTACATTTGTCCTCTAGCCATCCCTGCTTAGCCATTTTGCACTTTCTGTCGATCTCATTTTTGAGACGTTTGTATTCCCTTTTGCCTGCTTCATTTACTGCATTTTTATATTTTCTCCTTTCATCAATTAAATTCAATATTTCTTCTGTTACCCAAGGATTTCTATTAGCCCTCGTCTTTTTACCTACTAGATCCTCTGCTGCCTTCACTACTACATCCCTCAGAGCTACCCATTCTTCTCTTACTGTATTTCTTTCCCCCATTCCTGTCAATTGTTCCCTTATGCTCTCCCTGAAACTCTCTACAACCCCTGGTTCTTTCAGTTTATCCAGGTAACATCTCCTTAAATTCCCACCTTTTTGCAGTTTCTTCAGTTTCAATCTGCAGTTCATAACCAATAGATTGTGGTCAGAGTCCACATCTGCCCCTGGAAATGTCTTACAATTTAAATCCTGGTTCCTAAATCTCTGTCTTACCATTATATAATCTATCTGATACCTATTAGTATCTCCAGGATTCTTCCAGGTATACAACCTTCTTTTATGATTCTTGAACCAAGTGTTAGCTATGATTAAGTTATGCTCTGTGCAAAATTCTACAAGGCGGCTTCCTCTTTCATTTCTTCCCCCAATCCATATTCACCTACTGTGTTTCCTTCTCTCCCTTTTCCTACTGACGAATTCCAGTCACCCATGACTATTAAATTTTCGTCTCCCTTCACTACCTGAATAATTTCTTTTATCTCGTCATACATTTCATCTATTTCTTCATCATCTGCAGAGCTAGTTGGCATATAAACTTGTACTACTGTAGTAGGCATGGGCTTTGTGTCTATCTTGGCCACAATAATGCGTTCACTATGCTGTTTGTAGTAGCTAACCCGCACTCCTATTTTTTTATTCATTATTAAACCTACTCCTGCATTACCCCTATTTGATTTTGTATTTATAACCCTGCATTCACCCGACCATAAGTCTTGTTCCTCCTGCCACCGAACTTCACTAATTCCCACTATATCTAACTTTAACCTAACCATTTCCCTTTTTAAATTTTCTAACCTACCTGCTCGATTAAGGGATCTGACATTGCACGCTCCGATCCGTAGAACGCCAGTTTTCTTTCTCCTGATAACGACGTCCTCTTGAGTAGTCCCCGCCCGGAGATCCGAATGGGGGACTATTTTACCTCCGGAATATTTTACCCAAGAGGACGCCATCATCATTTAATCATACAGTAAAGCTGCATGTCCTCGGGGAAAATTACGGCGGTAGTTTCCCCTTGCTTTCAGCCGTTCGCAGTACCAGCACAGCAAGGTCGTTTTGGTTAATGTTACAAGGCCAGATCAGTCAATCACCCAGCCTGTTGCCCCTGCAACTACTGAAAAGGCTGCTGCCCCTCTTCAGGAACCACATGTTTGTCTGGCCTCTCAACAGATACCCCTCCGTTGTGGTTGCACCTACGGTACGGCCATCTGTATCGCTGAGGCACGCAAGCCTCCCCACCAACGGCAAGGTCCATGGTTCATGGGGGAAGTCTCAACATCTATGCACCCATATTGCGTGAAAATGTAATCACATGTCAGTTCTAGTATAATATATTTGTCCAATGAATTCCCGTTTATCATCTGCATTTCTTCTTGCTGTTGCAGTTTTAATGGCCAGTAGTGTACAATTCTGAAGAAGACAATTTCAAAACTGCCGCAACAAAGGCCAACGTTTAATAAATATGTATTTTGCAACTACTTGGCTGTTATTGCCAATCCATTGAAGCTCTTACGTGCGCAATTGATGAAGCGCAGGTTCTTCGCGTAGAGAACAACTATTTGTGTGTATGTGTGTGTGTTTGTGTGTGTGTGTTGCGTCCCTGAGAGCGGCACGTTATCTGCCCGGCGTTGGCGGCGCACGCTGAGCCGTCTGGGAGAGCCGGGATGCTCAGCTGACGGATGGCCCCCGTGGACCGCCCGGAACGTCACATCACAGATCAAAATTCCTGCATACCGGTCAGCCTCTGCCCGCGGACCGTACACACACTCTCTCTCTCTCACACACACACACACACAAACAGGCACACATTTCGTGGCAGGACAGAGAGCGACGGCGGAGGTGGGGGAGACAGAGACGGCGCCACCTCGTGAAAGGAAGGGAAAAGAGCCAGCGGAGGATTTACTCCGAAGAGGCGCTTTTTGTTTGTCGTGGTGGTGCCTTCCCGAGCTGAAAAGAATCCGGTCCCCGCGCCGGCAGCCGGCAGCCGGCAGCCGGACGTCCCTGGGAAAGGCTGGCGCGCCGGCGCTGCGCAGGCGACGCCGACCCCGGGAGCGTCCAGCGCTAGCTTGATGAAAGGAGTGACAAGTGTGTCGCGCGCCGCGGCCGCCTTCTTCTGCCGTGCCGGCGCACCTTCTGCGAAGCGCCCCGAGCCTCGCCCTAATAAACACCGCGGCCGCCAAATCTCTCGGCTTTTTCGGAGGTCCGGCGCCGATCCGGGGCATTTTAATGGCGCGCGCGCCGCGCCACGCCACTGCTGCTGCGGGCTCCTCCGAGCCCGCCCGAAAAGACGAAAAAGAGGCGAGAATCGCGGAAAAAGCCGACTCGGCCTCGGCTGGGATAAGTAAGCGGTGCGCGAGGTGAATGGATTTTTAGCCAATTAAATTAACGCGCGTCCTTGTTCTTTGCGTGCGGCGGCTCTGCCCCACCCGTTCCCTTTTCGGTGCGATGCGAACGCTCCGGACGCAGAATAAAGGATGCCTCCGCCGCAAAGGAATGGGATGTTTGCGTAGGCGCGTAGCGGCAAAAATTCTTAACGAGTGCTGCTGCTAACTTGAGTCTATAGATGGACAATTGAGGAGCGACAAACGACAAAGCAGTCGTAAACATCACCCACAGGGAACACTTCAAGATCGCAGTCCTCCAACACCAGGATACGAGTTCGGTCTCCAATGGCAAGAAATTCGGACGCTGCACGAGGCTTTATCAAAATTCTCACTCAGCTGCTGAGCTAGTAATTTATTTCAGACCCAATGCGAACGCTGTAGCCAACTTATCTCATCCACGACCCTGAATAAGTTAGAAACCTCTCCACATTGTCTCACAGCGTGACAACATATGACGCTACTGAGAGTATCCGTCAAACGGGGAACTTAAGCTCAGCATTCTCGGTGTTACATGAGAGGAGTAGTCAATGACTAGTTCTAGGTTACGTGCCTTTCCTTCCTCTTGCCATCATCAACAGCCCAGACAACACACTCAAAATTAACTTCGTTTTCCCAGACACCTGCATTCAACATTTACGCTTAAGACACGTCTTGGGTATTAATAAACCGATTCAGCTGAATTTAGTGCTGTGTATCGGCAATGTGCCCTGTTCGCGATTGCTTATAGACCTGAGAAGCGGATCCATCCACCATACTGCATTACAGTCCGACTGTTTTGATCAATGACATACCACCTTTTAGAGGTGTTTTGTTCTGACGGACAACGAATGTAGGACACAAAGTTTCAAGTTTTTTAGCTCTAATGTTTTAGTTATATTTTCACCTGGAGAAGTGCTTTTTAATGCCATGAAACCGGTAGCGATTTAAAAATAAAGGACTAAGTAGCTAAAGCGGTTGTTATAGCCAAGAAGATTGCTCATAGCTGTGACAGCCCTACGTACAAGACTGCTTAAGACACAATTCGTGAAGGAAAAGTTAAGCAAGAAAATTTTATTATTGGAACACGGTCCAGTATTGCCTGTCTCGAAAAATACGTACCAAACGTTGGTAGATCAAAGGCGTTGTTTTTGGCCATTTCTTTGAGTCAGCGCAGGTTCTGAATTGGCAGTTAGTGCATGTCACGAACATTGATTTGCCAATGGTTTGTAAACGACGCTTGCTCCTTATACAAAATTTTTCATAGATATGCCGCATCAATATGCACTTTTCGTAGATAACATTCGGAGAACTGTACACAATTTTGGAAATCATTAGCACAAAGCTACAGATGCAGCGAAATGTTGTGGAATGTAGTGTTTGGAGGACACCCGTTTGGTTGATACCTTTCATACTTCTGAGATGCATCTTAGTGGCATAAGCATTCCATGTTATTGCTGCTATAATGTTAGTTTCAATTCTTTCACCAGTTAAACTTCTTTTCCCTCGGCGTATTTCATCTCCATACTTCAATTTACTAGAACGTTTTTTTATTATTTTTGTAAAGACAGAGAGTGAGTGTTTGATACGATCTAGATACTCTTCACATACAACGGCACCGTTGCTCTAATAGATAGTCTGTCGACATTTACCGTAAATGATAGTCACTTTTCGACTTTCGTATACATCGTGAATGACTTAATAGCTTTACGAGCAAGTTAAGTGGTTGCTACAACAGCAGACCACAGACTGATGGGCTTCAAGAACAGCAAGTAAACACAAGAACCATACCTGGTTTACGTGTTTGCTTACGTCCGATATAATACGGGAGACGTTAGTGGAACATATCCTAACAGCTGGTCAGTGGTTTGCGGCGCTGTCAACTTGACCCTACTTGATCAAATCCCACAAGTTTTATATGGTTGAAATTCTCTTAGAAGCTTCTTTCAGATGCCACAGGAAAGGTGTATAGATCCATTAGAAAAAATCTGTGTCGAAATTCGATGACCAAAAACGATAAAAATAACTCTTGAACTTCAGGAAATTCGCCATATTACCCGCATTCTGGGTATACTTGTGTCGGCCTGTCTTAAATGTTTCATCCTGTGTATGAAGAACAAGAGCGATGTTATTACTCTTCCCTGGGTCACTCCTGACGGTACCTTTGTGTCCGATGAACACCCGCCGTACGGTACAACGTCTGGAATTTGTTACTTAAAAAGCCTTCGAGTCACTCGCCTGTCTGAGAACATATAACTTGTGCACGGACGATCCTTAGCTGTATACAGTGCGGCACTGGGTCAAACGCTTTTCGGAAACCTATGAATGTGGGATTGCCTTTTTGCCTTCATCCAAGCTTGGCAGAATATCGTGTAAGAAAAGGACAAGCAGCGTATCGCACGAACGATACTTTAAAAATGCCTGTTGATTTGTGAATAAAAGATTTTTTATCGCAAGGAAATTTGTTATATTCGTACTGATAATATGTCCAAGAATTCTGCAGCAAACCGATGTTGAGGATATCGGCCTGTAGTTCTGTGTGTCCGTTCTGTTACCCTTCTTATATACGGCAGCCCCAACTGACTGTGCCACCTCATAGTGCCCAGTCTCAATTGTCCGTGACACGATGTCAGCGATAAATGACAAACGGCATGTCGACATGTAGACCTAGACTCCATTAGTCTTTTCCCAATGTTTCACGGAGACACTGCCTGTGCAATCTGTCGGGTTCCATGCTCCTCGTGCCAATGACAGGTGGGGATAAGCTGAATGTGCACATCCTTAGTTAAGTTCCAGTGGCAATAGGTTCACAAAGTAGCCATCATACATTCGAACCATTATTCATGTGTAGGAACGCATATTTACTCCTCTGGAAAAAGTGAAAATCTGCATGGCTATAAAATGTTACCCACAGACATGTAGATAATCGAGTATCAGTTTTGTAGCGTTCGGTCAAGGTGTTCATGGTGTAAGTCTTTCCATTTGTCTCGTAAGGAGGCCTCACTTGAATCAGATTTTTGTATTTTTCATATTTATTACACGTGAAGTTCAGAACTCAAATACCAGTCACACAATGCAGATCGATGGTACTCTAAAAAATTCTCGAGAACAATCGACTCTGAAGATTTACCATTGTCTTTAATATCCCAAAGTAAGTTCCATTTTATTGACAGGCAGGTTGACTCTTAGTTGAACGCTCGCCTGCCACGTCAAGGTCCAGGGTTTAATTCCAGGCTGTAGTATAATTTTAAACAAGGTACATGTTCCATAATCCGTTCCTTGACGCGTAAAATACATAAGGTACGAAAACAAATTATTCAGATAACCTTTATTAATATTCGTTTACAAAAGATAAGTAATTAAGAATTTATATTTGGAATAGAAACTGGAGTTATGATACGTAATTTTTAATTAGGAGAAGTGCATTTTTTTCATTAAAAAGGCTTTTAGGTAAGTGTTAATTAGTATATATTTGGTGATTATTATATTTAAATGACGTAGGCATCCGCACTGGATGAAAATATAAACGAAAAAATGATGACCGACACAAGACAAACCAACAATTACCATTCTCGAGTGCTAGAGATTCTCTCCGTCTTTTTGTGTTTTATCCTGCATACAGGTGCTAGTAGAACATGAAACACTCCGTCTTCATGCCACGAGTGGCCTACCGGGACCATCCGACCGCCGTGTCATCCTCGGTGGAGGATGCGGATAGGAGGGGCGTGGGGTCAGCACACCGTTCTCCCGGTCGTTATGACGGCATTCTTGACCGAAGCCGCTACTAATCGGTAGCTCCTCAATTGGCATCACGAGGCTGAGTGCATCCCGAAAAATGGCATCAGCGCATGGCGGCCTGGATGGTCACCCATCCAAGTGCCGACCACGCCCGACAGCGCTAACTTCGATGATCTCACGGGAACAAGGCCAAACTGTTTAAAATTTTTCGTCAGCCAAGATTCGAAACCACGCTCCTTACATAGCAGGAGAGCATTTTAATACAGCTTCACGCTGGAAAACTAAGTCGATTTCCTCGAGATTTTTTGAGAGTGGCACTGAACTACATTGAACTGCTTTGGGAGAGTGAAACATTTCATAAACATAAAATATTACAAAAACCAAATTTCCGAGTGGTACCCTTGTCAGTGTACGTATCCACGTAATTGGTTGAAATGGCTCTGAGCACTATGGGACTTAACTTCTCAGGTCATCAGTCCCCTAGAACTTAGAACTACTTAAAACTAACTCACCTAAGGACAGCTCACACATCCATGCCCGAGGCAGGACTCGAACCTGCGACCGTAGCGGTCACGCGGTTCCAGACTGTAGCGCCTAGAACCGCTCGGCCACTCCGGCCGGCTCCACGTAATTGTTCAGGAGGGAAGCAAGTAAGGATATTACTAAAATATAGGACGAGCGGAATTTCGATGGGTCGTGCCGTCTCGCCACCAAATATAATTTGCCTGACCGCTCTCTCCGCGTCCTCTTTAATTTAGCAGAGCCCCTTCCGTCACGGCTACCCCCGCCAGTCAGCCAGCAAAGTGGCTCTGTAGCAGCGGCTGTCGCCCTTATCTCGCGACACTCCCCGTCCGACCAGCCGCCAGCGCATCTCTGCCTCCTGTTCGCCAGCGGCCGCTCTCGTTGAAAAGAGACATAAAGTGTTTGCCGCGTGGCAGGCGATACTTAGATAACGTGTCAGGCCGAGTTACGGGGACGCCGCCGCGGAATAAATATGACTGCTTGTCGATAGGGAACGGCGAGAAAATAAATCAGCTGCCGGTGAGGCCGTCAAGTATCTGCAGCATCTTTCATCCGGGCGACTCGTCAGCACTGCAGCGGCGTCGCCGCGAATGGTCCGCGACTTCTTCGTCGTCCGCCCCTCCCCTGCGCTCGCGGAGTGTTTTCCCATCTCCCCCTCAACCGCCTTACACCCCCCCTCCTCCTCCTCCTTCACTGCTTCCCACCGTTTGCCCCCTGAACCGGCCTGCCAACCGCCTGGCACTGTGGAAATGATAGATAAGCACAAAAATGTTCCAGTTTTTGGTGTTTCGCCTCCGCGGTTTGTCGACGTTACGCAGAGGTTTTGCCCGCAGGGAAGAGTATATTTTATCAGCGTACTCCATCAGTCATGAGCAGCGGGTCCGCGGGACCCCCTTTTCTTGCGTCCGCCCGATCGGCAGTCGGAATTTAGTGCGCGCCTCAGGAATGCGGCGATGCTATCTGCAGGAGCGGATGGAGCGCGGGGCAGGGGGTGGGCAGAGGAGGTGTCTGCTGCCCACAAGAGAGCCTCAAATCTTCCCTGCGGAGACAACACACGCCTGCCTCACAGTCCCACAGAGCCCTGCCTGCGTGCAGCCGAATCACATCTGCAGAGTGCCGTGCCTACGTATAATTGTTTACGTAGCTCGAATTGTCTTCTAGCGTGTTGTACCTATAAGTGGTGTACCTACTCTGTGTTACTGTTAGCAAAACTTTATACGAACTGATTGGGCAGTGCAACTCCCAATACCAATAACGAAATACAGTCGCTGCAAAATACATTCAGCGTCCTAGGCACTCAAACCTATGCCCTGTTCAACACTGATAGCTTTGGTTCATGTTCACATAACAAATAAATTGAATTGTCTTACCTCCAATGCAGCAACGGAGTAACGCGATATATTCTGATCCCTCAGCAGTGTGCGAAGCTGGACATAATACTTTGAAAATCACATGACATTCTTTTGGCTGATAAATGAAAACATTTAAGAAAAAACTAATTTCTTTCAAAAACCTATGAACTGGACAGGGAGGCGGTACTGATTGTGGTGAATTACTAACACAGATATTTTTAACAAAATTATATTGCAAGTTAGGCTTGTCGTTTGAAAAAAATTTGACAATTGAAATTATTGTTGTTGTGGTCTTCAGTCCTGAGACTGGTTTGATGCAGCTCTCCATGCTACCCTATCCTGTGCAAGTTTCTTCATCTCCCAATACGTACTGCAACCTACATCCTTCTGAATCTGCTTAGTGTATTCATCTCTTGGTCTCCCTCTACGATTTTTACCCTCCACGCTGCCCTCCAGTGCTAAATTTGTGATTCCTTGATGCCTCAAAACATGTCCTACCAACCGATCCCTTCTTCTCGTCAAGTTGTGCCACAAAATCCTCTTCTCCCCAATTCTATTCAATACCTCCTCATTAGTTATGTGATCTATCCAACTCATCTTCAGCATGCTTCTGTAGCACCACATTTCGAAAGCTTCTATTCTCTTCCTGTCCAAGCTATTTATCGTCCAAGTTTCACTTCCATAGATGGCTACACTCCATACAAATACTTTCAGAAACGACTTCCTGACACTTAAATCTATACTCGATGTTAACAAATTTCTCTTCTTCAGAAATGCTTTCCTTGCCATTGCCAGTCTACATTTTATATCCTCTCTACTTCGACCATCATCAGTTATTTTGCTCCCGAAATAGCAAAACTCCTTTACTACTTTAAGTGTCTCATTTCCTAATCTAATTCCCTCAGCATCACCCGACTTAATTCGACTACATTCCATTATCCTCGTTTTGCTTTTGTTGATGTTCATCTTATATCCTCCTTTCAAGACAATGTCCATTCCGTTCAACTGCTCTTCCAAGTCCTTTGCTGTCTCTGACAGAATTACAATGTCATCGGCGAACCTCAAAGTTTTTACTTCTTCTCCATGGATTTTAATACCTACTCCTAATCTTTCTTTTGTTTCCTTTACTGCTTGCTCAATGTACAGATTGAATAACATCGGGGAAAGGCTACAACCCTGTCTCACTCCCTTCCCAACCACTGCTTCCCTTTCATGTCCCTCGACTCTTATAACTGCCATCTGGTTTCTGTACAAATTGTAAATAGCCTTTCGCTCCCTGTATTTTACCCCAGCCACCTTTAGAATTTGGAAGAGAGTATTCCAGTCAACATTGTCAAAAGCTTTCTCTAAGTCTACAAATGCTAGAAACGTAGGTTTGCCTTTCCTTAATCTTTCTCCTAAGATAAGTCGTAAGGTCAGTATTGCCTCACGTCTTCCAATATTTCTACGGAATCCAAACTGATCTTCCCCGATGTCGGCTTCTACCAGTTTTTCCATTCGTCTGTAAAGAATTCGTGTTAGTATTTTGCAGCTGTGACTTATTAAACTGCTAGTCCGGTAATTTTCACATCTGTCAACACCTGCTTTCTTTGGGATTGGAATTATTATATTCTTCTTGAAGTCTGAGGGTATTTCGCCTGTCTCGTACATCTTCCTCACCAAATGGTATAGTTTTGTTAGGACTGGCTCTCCCAAGGCCGTCAGTAGTTCTAATGGAATGTTGTCTACTCCCGGGGCCTTGTTTCGGCTCAGGTCTTTCAGTGCTCTGTCAAACTCTTCACACACTATCGTATCTCCTATTTCATCTTCATCTACATTCTCTTCCATTTCTATAATATTGTCCTCAAGTACATCGCCCTTGTATAGACCCTCTATTACTCCTTCCACCTTTCTGCCTTCCCTTCTTTGCTTAGAACTTGGTTGCCATCTGAGCTCTTGATATTCATACAAGTGGTTCTCTTCTCTCCAAAGGTCTCTTTAATTTTCCTGTAGGCAGTATCTATCTTACCCCTAGTGAGACAAGCCTCTACATCCTTACATTTGTCCTCTAGCCATCCCTGCTTAGCCATTTTGCACTTCCTGTCGATCTCATTTTTGAGACGTTTGTATTCCTTTTTGCCTGCTTCATTTACTGCATTTTTATATTTTCTCGTTTCATCAATTAAATTCAATATTTCTTGTGTTACCCACGGATTTCTACTAGCCCTCGTCTTTTAACCTACTTGATCCTCTGCTGCCTTTACTACTTCATCCCTCAGAGCTACCCATTCTTCTTCTACTGTACTTCTTTCCCCCACTGCTGTCAATTGTTCCCTTATGCTCTCCCTGAAACTCAGTACAACCTCTGGTTTAGTCAGTTTATCTAGGTCCCATCTCCTTAAAGGCCCACCTTTTTGCAGTTTCTTCAATTTTAATCTGCAGTTCATAACCAATAGATTGTGGTCAGTGTCCACATCTGCCCCTGGAAATGTCTTACAATTAAAACCTGGTTCCTAAATCTCTGTCTTACCATTATATAATCTATCTGATACCTTTTAGTATCTCCGGGATTCTTCCATGTATACAACCTTCTTTTATGATTCTTGAACCAAGTGTTAGTTATGATTAAGTTATGCTCTGTGCAAAATTCTACCAGACGGCTTCCTCTTTCATTTCTTAGCCCCAATCCATATTCACCTACTATGTTTCCTCCTCTCCCTTTTCCTACACTCGAATTCCAGTCACCCAGGACTATTAAATTTTCGTCTCCCTTCACTATCTGAATAATTTCTTTTATCTCGTCATACATTTCATCAATTTCTTCATCATCTGCAGAGCTAGTTTGCATATAAACTTGTACTACTGTAGTAGGCATGGGCTTTGTGTCTATCTTGGCCACAATAATGCGTTCACTACGCTGTTTGTAGTAGCTCACCAGCACGCCTATTTTTTTATTCATTATTAAACCTACTCCTGCATTACCTCTATTTGATTTTGTATTTATAACCCTGCATTCACCCGACCATAAGTCTTGTTCCTCCTGCCACCGAACTTCACTAATTCCCACTATATCTAACTTTAACCTAACCATTTCCCTTTTTAAATTTTCCAACCTACCTGCTCGATTAAGGGATCTGACATTCCACGCTCCGATCCGTAGAACGCCAGTTTTCTTTCTCCTGATAACAACGTCCTCTTGAGTAGTCCCCGCCCGGAGATCCGAATGGGGGACTATTTTACCTCCGGAATATTTTACCCAAGAGGACGCCATCATCATTTAATCATACAGTAAAGCTGCATGCCCTCGGGAAAAATTACGGCTGTAGTTTCCCCTTGCTTTCAGCCGTTCGCAGTACCAGCACAGCAATGCCGTTGTGGTTAGTGTTACAAGGCCAGATCAGTCAATCACCCAGCCTGTTGCCATTGCAACTACTGAAAAGGCTGCTGCCCCTCTTCAGGAACCACACGTTTGTCTGGCCTCTCAACAGATACCCCTCCGTTGTGGTTGCACTAACGGTACGGCCATCTGTTTCGCTGAGGCACGCAAGCCTCCCCACCAACGGCAAGGTCCATGGTTCATGAAAATTACATTTTACTAATTGATCCACAAACAATGGGATTTATGGAGCAAGTATTATTTAACCTCACTAAAAAGGCATAAATACAAATCTTAACATTACATCTAGGTCTGTTAATAAATCTTAGAAACATTACAAAAATGAAATATCTAACTAGCCTTTTAATCAAATGAGTTTACATACATTCTGGGGTTACTCATCAATTACAAGTTATAAGGCAACTCACCCAAACTAACGCGCTGGCAAAACAAAAATCGCAATTATTTAACATTTTTACCTTGCTTGCAAGAAGACTTCTGCTTACATTATCATCTTGGGGTTGGAGATCTTTTGTCCGTGTTTGCTTTAACCATACGTATGTTTTTGGATAGGGTCCGCCTTTACTTAAACAAAATTTTGTTTTTTAACCCGGACATGTTTCACTGCAGTTGCTGCATCTTCAGTGGGCTTTTATTTTTCATCTGTTAAAGATAAACATTGTTCTATACTGTTTGTATAAATGTAACTATTAGTTTTTAAATGGTAATTACAGATATTGGAAAAACACATAAATTATGAATTCATACCTTTTTACCACATGGTGTGGTTTTTCTGATGTGTTGGGTTTCTACAGTAACTGTTTTGCTCCACAGTGTCGTCTACAACCACTTATTCCTTAAAGTAGATAAATTGTTTAAGCCAAAAATTACGATTTGAAAAACTGTTATTTCTAGGGCTGAAATTATTTAATTCTGTGTGTGTGTGTCTGTCTATTTATGTAATGTTTCACTTACATTTTCTTTTTAAATGGTTCAAATGGCTCTGAGCACTATGGGACTTAACTTCTGAGGTCATCAGTCGCCTAGAACTTAGAACTAATTAAACCTAACTAACCTAAGGACATCACACACATCCATGCCCGAGGCAGGATTCGAACCTGCGACCGTAGCGGCCGCTCGGTTCCAGACTGTAGCGCATAGAACCGCACGGCCATTCCGGCCGGCCATTTTCTTCTTATTCATCTTCATAACTCTCAAACACTATATATTGAGTTGTCACTGTCACTCTCACTGTTTCACTGTTTACCAGCTGTAAAAAGAGACATGGCGGACAGTGGAACAGTTGAAAGTGTAAATACAAGATGACTGACAGCGCAACAGTTGAAGGTGTTCCTGGCGGTGGTTCTGTTCAGAGGCGTCTATGATTTTGTGAGTGTGGGTATGTGTGTGTGTGTGTGTGTGTGTGTGTGTGTGTGTGTTTTTTTGCTACAGGCGGACCCTATCCAAAAACATACGTATTCTACTTACATGTTCTCGTAATTCCTATATTAATCTAACACTTGGCGGCTTCACATAGCACACCACAAAAACCGCCTACTCCAGCGTCTTTAGCACACAGACAGCTACCTACAGCTGTGCGCCCAGCGCCCTCTTACTCCAGCATCACAATCTCAGATCAGAAGCAGTATCTTTGGGTCTGTGGTCGTACACAGTCAGCGATCCGCATTGTAAAGCCTATCAGAGACATACATATTTTATAATATAATAGTGTCACTTTAATTTACGTTAATGTTATTGTCATATACGGGTACCACATACGAGTGTGCCCCAGTCGACTCCTTCAATATGGACACTGAAGAAGACGACATTCGGAGCGTTCTGCAGTAAGGAACCTACGGCTGGAAATGTGAAACAAAGGTTCTCAGCAGAAGGAGGTGTTTGACCTCCCATCACTTTGGTAGTGATGCTCCATTCACTGACGATATGTTATTACTACGTGTGGAAGACTGTAAACACACAGCTACAGCATCCTACTACCCAACCAAGATACACTCCTGGAAATTGAAATAAGAACACCGTGAATTCATTGTCCCAGGAAGGGGAAACTTTATTGACACATTCCTGGGGTCAGATACATCACATGATCACACTGACAGAACCACAGGCACATAGACACAGGCAACAGAGCATGCACAATGTCGGCACTAGTACAGTGTATATCCACCTTTCGCAGCAATGCAGGCTGCTATTCTCCCATGGAGACGATCGTAGAGATGCTGGATGTAGTCCTGTGGAACGGCTTGCCATGCCATTTCCACCTGGCGCCTCAGTTGGACCAGCGTTCGTGCTGGACGTGCAGACCGCGTGAGACGACGCTTCATCCAGTCCCAAACATGCTCAATGGGGGACAGATCCGGAGATCTTGCTGGCCAGGGTAGTTGACTTACACCTTCTAGAGCACGTTGGGTGGCACGGGATACATGCGGACGTGCATTGTCCTGTTGGAACAGCAAGTTCCCTTGCCGGTCTAGGAATGGTAGAACGATGGGTTCGATGACGGTTTGGATGTACCGTGCACTATTCAGTGTCCCCTCGACGATCACCAGTGGTGTACGGCCAGTGTAGGAGATCGCTCCCCACACCATGATGCCGGGTGTTGGCCCTGTGTGCCTCGGTCGTATGCAGTCCTGATTGTGGCGCTCACCTGCACGGCGCCAAACACGCATACGACCATCATTGGCACCAAGGCAGAAGCGACTCTCATCGCTGAAGACGACACGTCTCCATTCGTCCCTCCATTCACGCCTGTCGCGACACCACTGGAGGCGGGCTGCACGATGTTGGGGCGTGAGCGGAAGACGGCCTAACGGTGTGCGGGACCGTAGCCCAGCTTCATGGAGACGGTTGCGAATGGTCCTCGCCGATACCCCAGGAGCAACAGTGTCCCTAATTTGCTGGGAAGTGGCGGTGCGGTCCCCTACGGCACTGCGTAGGATCCTACGGTCTTGGCGTGCATCCGTGCGTCGCTGCGGTCCGGTCCCAGGTCGACGGGCACGTGCACCTTCCGCCGACCACTGGCGACAAAATCGATGTACTGTGGAGACCTCACGCCCCACGTGTTGAGCAATTCGGCGGTACGTCCACCCGGCCTCCCGCATGCCCACTATACGCCCTCGCTCAAAGTCCGTCAACTGCACATACGGTTCACGTCCACGCTGTCGCGGCATGCTACCAGTGATAAAGACTGCGATGGAGCTCCGTATGCCACGGCAAACTGGCTGACACTGACGGCGGCGGTGCACAAATGCTGCGCAGCTAGCGCCATTCGACGGCCAACACCGCGGTTCCTGGTGTGTCCGCTGTGCCGTGCGTGTGATCGTTGCTTGTACAGCCCTATCGCAGTGTCCAGAGCAAGTATGGTGGGTCTGACACACCGGTGTCAATGTGTTCTTTTTTCCATTTCCAGGAGTGTATTATTGCACTTGGCCTCCCGTCGCCGTTATAGGAAACGGCCGGTGACATTACAGTAAACTAAAATCACATCCATTTTTTCTACTGTTGTATACACTGTGGAAATTGGGGTATATTCAAGAACAAGTTGTCTGATCGATAGAACAGCAGAACACATTTTAATGGGCTTCAAACCAACAGGTAAACACAAGAGCCGATGGAAGCGCCCTCAGTAATATTATGCAATTATACTGAGGTCGACTAATGCCTGAGCCCTGCGTACACGAAGCTTTTTTACTTAGTTCTTGTTATCCATCAGTCCACTCCTTCAGTCCTCTGGCACACAACTAATCAACGTGGCTCAGTTTACATTGATTGTAGTTAAGTTCTGACTCCGTGGAGGGTAAATACACATTGCGAGAACTCGGTGATACACACCTGTGTTACTGTGAAGCTCGCGGGAATGCCAGGGCAGGTCGTCTGATGTACACAAGTACCCTAACAGACGATTCCTTTAAAAAAAATCATTAGGCTTCTGACTGGTTTGATGCTGCCCGTCACGAATTCCTCTCCAGTGTCAACCTGTTCATCTCAGAGTAGCACTTGCAACCTACGTCCTCAATTATTTACTGGATGTATTCCAAACTCTGACTTCCTCTACAGTTTTTCTCCTCTACAGCTACCTCTAGTACCATGGAAGTCATTCCCTCATGTCTTAACAGATGTCCTATCATCCTGTCTCTTCTATTTGCCAGTGTTTTACACGTATTTCTATCCTCTCCGATTCTGCGCAGGATCTCCTCATTCCTCACCTTATCAGTTCACCTAGTTTTCAACATTCGTCTGTAGCACTACATCTCAAATGCTTCGATTCTCTTCTGCTCCGGTTTTCCTGCAGTCCACATTTCATTACCATACAACGCTTGCTGTGCTCCAAATGTACATTCTCAAAAATTCCTTCCGCAAATTAAGGCCTATGTTTGATAGTAGTAGACTTCTCTTGGCCCGCAATACCTTTCTTACCGGCGTTATTCTGCTTTTGATCTCCTCCTTGCTCCGTCCGTCATTGGTTATTTTGCTGCCTAGGTAGCAGAATTCCTTAACTTTATCTACTCCGTGATCATCAATCCTGATGTTAAGTTTCTCGCTGTTGTCATTGCTTCTACTTATCACTACATTCGTCTTTCTTCTTAGCGTCCCATTATTCACCAATGTTTATCGTCGACTGAGGGTGAGAGCAACCGTGAAATGAAATGGGAAATTCGGTAGCCGAGTTGCAATCTCAATTGATTCCACCTTGGGCGACTTGTATGTCGATGATGATGAAATAAAGATGAGGAGCCGAGAAAATGTCCGATCTGGTCGGGAGCCGAACCCAAGCCCACTGCATGGCTGTCAGACGCGTTGACCACTCAACTGAGGAGCGGACTAGAGGAACCCTATCAGTTGATACACATCAGGCAAGTGAAAGGAGGACGCGAAACCCTGCATATGGAGAAGGCCTTATGGAACATAAAGCTGCCAAATGGTTCAAATGGCACTGAGCACTATGGGACTTAACATCTGAGGTCATCAGCCCCTAGAACTTAGAACTACTTAAAAACTAAACCATGGACACCACACACATCCATGCCCGAGGTAGGATTCGAACCTGCGACCGTAGCGGTCGCACGGTTCCAGACTGAAGCGCCTAGAAACGCTCGGCCAGGCGGCCATCTATATACACTACTGGACATTAAACTTGATACACCAAGAAGAAATGCAGATGATTACGGGTATTCACTGGACAAATATATTATACTAGAACTGACATGTGATTACATTTTCACGCAATTTGGGTGCATATATCCTGAGAAATCGGTACTCAGAACAACCATCTCTGGCTGTAATAAAGGCCTTGATACGCCTGGGCATTGAGTCGAACAGAGCTTGTATGGTGTATACAGGTACAGCTGCCCATGCGGCTTCAACACGATACCACAGTACATCAAGAGTAGTGACAGGCGTATTGTGATGAGCCAGTTGCTCAGACACCATTGACCAGACGTTTTAAATTGGTGAGAGATCTGGAGAAGGTGCTGGCCAGGTCAGCAGTCGAACATTCTCTGTATGCAGAAAGGCCCGTACAGGACCTGCAACATGCGGTGGTGCATTATGCTGCTGAAATGTAGGGTTTCGCAGGGATCGAATGAATGGTAGAGCCACTGGTCGTAACACATCTGAAATGAAAAGTCTATTATTCAAAGTGCCTTCAATGTGAACAAGAGGTGACCGAGACGTGTAACCAATGGCACCCCATACCATCACGCCGGGTGACACGACAGTAGGGCGATGAGGGATACATGCTTCCAATGTGCGTTCTACGCGATGTCACCAAACACGGATACGACGATCATGATGCTGTAAACAGAACCTGGATTCATCCGAAAAAATGACGTTTTGCCATTCGTGCACTCATGTTCGTCGTTGAGTACACCATCGCAGGCGCTCCTGTCTGTGATGCAGCGTCAAGGGTAACCGCAGCCATGGTTTCCGGCTGATAGTCCATGCTGCTGCAAACGTCGTCGAACTGTACGTGCAGATGCTCGTTGTCTTGCAAACGTCCCCATCTGTTGACTCATGGATCGAGACGTGGCTGCACGATCCGTTACAGACATGCGGAGAAGATGCCTGTCATCTCGACTGCTAGTGATAGGAGGCCATTGGGATCCAGCACGGCGTTCCGTATTACCCTCCTGAACCCACCGATTCCATATTCTTCTAACAGTCATTGGATCTCGACCAACGCGAGCAGCAATGTCACGATACGATAAACCGCAATCGGAAATGTGATGGTACGCATTTCTCCTCCTTACGCGAGGCATCACAACAACGTTTCACCAGGCAATGCTGGTCAACTGCTGTTTTGTGTATGAGAAATCGGAAGGAAACTTTCCTCATGTCAGCACGTTGTAGGTGTCGCCACGGGCGCCAACCTTGTGTGAATGCTTCAAAAGCTAATCATTTTCATATCACAGCATCTTCTTCCTGTCAGTTACATTTCGCGTCTGTAGCACGTCATCTTCGTGGTGTAGCAATTTTAATGGCCAGTAATGTAGCTGCCAATACAAGAACCACCACATGTGCAATTTCCCACGCAGTGAACGTAAATCACGAGATTTGCCCAGTATGCACCTACCTCCACTTCATAATCAAGTAATTCAAACACTGGGACTTTCCGATTTCAAGCATGTCAAAAATTCTCACAGTGGTTGCTTCGTCGGTGTGCTGCTGCCCCTAATTTCTCAGAACTCATGTTTTTATTTTTATTTTTGTTTTTTTATTTTTTTATTTAATTTTTTTTTACTGGTGAGTCAGCTGTTACAAGGCAGGGTACATTTAACTCCCGCAGCAGCCATCAATGGCCTGTTGAAACATTCCTCTCACTACTCTTACGAGAAGTTACCGGATGAGATGTTCGGTAATATTTGAGTTGGAAACTCTGGAGATCACATTATTGGACTAGATCGTTTGGGTGGTGCCTGGACTTTGAACTTTCTGGAGAATGCATTGCCCGAACTTATGGAGGACGTCGTCTTGCACTTGTGCGGTAGTTTGTGGTTTCAGCACGGCGGCGCTCCAGCGCACTTTGACCGTAGGGCCAGGATGTGTCTCAGAGACAACTCCATGCACAGAGTAATTGAAACAGTTACCCAGTCCCTTGGCCTGCACTCTCCCTGACCTCATCTCTTGATTTTTTCCTCTGGAGCTACGTAAAGTCCCTTGTCTACTAACACCAGTAGGAAGAGACCTGAGGTTACTGGGAGTGTTTGTTACACCGTTTGATCCCAGAAGAGGGGAGCTTGGAATCTAAGAGCGGATCACAAGAAGTATAGTTCGTCGGCGCACATTATGCTCGTATAACGAATTTGGTCGTCATCATACTGAACATTTACTCTAAATTAGCGAAGCCACAGATTTGGTCTACATTATTTGATTGTGCTTTACTGTTTTGGTAATTGTAGTTTTCCGCACTACGTTGCTCTGGTGTTCCATGTAGCCTATCGAATTCGCAGAAAATGCATAGAGCTGCAGAAGCTTTATTTCACATTTCCTGCCTATATCCCTTACTGAAAAATGACACGCATCGTCCTCTACAATTTCTAAATTTTTTTGTGTGGTAGTAGAACTGACAATGAGAAGCGAAACCGAAACTGATACCTTTCATTTAATGTTGTTAAAGGCGCACTCAGGTATTCGGTACAAGAAATAGCAGGTGGTTTCGTAAAAGCATCACAGAAGGAAAACTGTTACTTACATAGGTTCAAAAAACCTATTAATTATTTTATCGGTTCCCCCTAGTCTGGGAAAAAACAATGAGACCAGCGATGCATAGTTTGCGTTAGTGCATCCGCGTTTTCCAAATGATTTACGTGGTTAATGAAAACTTTCGAATTTTGATTTATTTGAGACTGTAAACAATGTGCTTTCTTCACATAACAAATCACATTTTAACACAGCCTCTTTTCTATTTTTTAGTAATTACGCGAGTATGGTGATAAATAGTGAATTTATAAATTTATGTTGTTTGCCTTTGCTCGAGTGTTTTATCAGGGTACTCACAGTCGTTACGAAACATAATATTTGACCGCAAATAGCACTCGGCGGAATTTTTTGATACTTCCGCCGCTTACAGAAAAATATCCACACAAATAACTAGCTTTTCATTCATTTTTGATAAGCAAAGGCTAGCATGCTCAAAATAGAATGTAAGATTTCCATTCTTTACTTTCGCAAATTATGTCACACTTGCATGATACGTTATTACGGGGCTGCAGTCAAGAGTGCACAACTCATTTGGAGCTGTAAAGGTGTCATCACTTCCACGTTGGAACAGTAGCACTGCTTGTGCAATGGAATGTTTCTGCGCTTGATAGATCTTTTCCGTTTTTCGTTTTTCAACCTCCACTCCAAGAACTAGTGCGTGCCGTTTTACATTCGGCACTTTATGGAGACACTGTTCTTTTCACAAATACCAGGGTTCTTTTCACCAATACCAGGCGAGCTGGCATTGGGACAGAGGTGTTCCCAATTGGTAATAAATCGGAGGGGTTTACCAATTATGGCATTTACCGAACAAAAAAGTAAAACGTCCAAAACACCGTGATCGGAATCGGGGGACTGTAACTTCGTAATTTTTTTCTCGGACAATATTCGCCATGAAGTGTACTTGTAATGTATATGTATGTTGTTTATGTGCGTACGTGTCACTGTAGCTATTATGTGCTGGTCTGAGTCCCTATTTGATAGGCCGCCTCTTTGATAGACATACTCCTGTTACCTGTTATCGAAGGAGCGAATGCAGGGAATAACATCACGACCAACTGTAACTGTTAATGCCATATTTGCCATGTTATTGCCAGAGATCATTAGCGAGAACATTACTTTCAACTGTGTAGTTTAACTCTCCCTCAAAGCTCACATGAAGTGTGTAATGGTTCTACCGCTTTGCCGGCCGGTGTGGCCGACCGCTTCTAGGCGCTACAGTCCGGAACCGCGCGACCGCTACGGTCGCAGGTTCGAATCCTGCCTCGGGCATGGGTGTGTGTGCTGTCCTTAGGTTAATTAGGTTTAAGTAGTTCTAAGTTCTAGGTCACTGATGACCTCAGCTGTTAAGTCCCATAGTGCTCAGATCCATTTGAACCATTCTACCGCTTTCGAGTGTGTAGTGATTATCAATAGCCCTATACAATGGAAGAAACAGTGTACCTGTAGACATATAAGGACTTGACAGTAGTACCTCACTACACCGCAAAAACCTAAAAGTGATATCGCAAATACTTCTTAGCTAATGGCTACGTCAAAGGAAGAAGTCTTCCATGAGAGTTCTACTAGAGGACATCTAAGGTATAATCAGATTGTATAGGTGATTTACAATTGAGATACAGGAAATAATACGTAAGTGTGCTTTACGATATTGTAGAGCTGTCAAGAACTATTTAATAATGATTAAAAAGTGCTCCAAAAAGATTAAACTGTCACATGTATTGTGGTCTCGGTCAGTGGTCAATATCCAGTTGTAATTTCAAATTTTAAAGGAATGTTGTGTCCTATTGGGTGGGACCAACATATATGCGTGTGACAATGTCATGTAATCTTTTCAGATAGTTTTAAATAATTGTCAACAGATCTCCATACATTATTGTAAAGCAATCGTTTGTTTTATTTTACGTGGACGTAATTTTAAATCGCGTTTTGTTTTTCCAGCCATCAATCTTCTCACTGGTTCGATACGGCCCGCTACGAATTCCTTTCGTACGCCAACATTTTCATCTCTGGGTAGCAATTGCTTCCTACGTCCTTAAATATTTGCAGGATGTATCCCATTCTCTGTCTTCCTATACAGTTTTTACTCACTACAGCTCCCTCAGATGCCATGGAAATTATTCCCTGATATTTTAATAGATGCCCTATCATTCTCTACCTTCTTCTTGGCAGTGTTTTCCACAAATTCCTTTCCTCTCCGATTCTGCGGAGACTCTCCTCATTCCTGACCTTATCAGTCAACCTTATTTTCGATATTCTTCTATAGCACCACATCTCAAATGCTTCGATTTTCTTCTGCTTCCCTTTTCTCACAGTCCATGTTTCATTACCGGACAATACTACAATGCTGTGCTGCAAACGTACATTCCAAGAAATCTTCTCTTGGGCAGGAAATCACGTACACAAACCATGCTGTAATGGCTTACGGCACCACGTCTGGATACGTAAGGACTTACAATGACTAGCCAAAGTCAGTCCTGTAGCAGGAGTCACATGGAGTCTTGACTCCTGACATGTTTCGGCACAGCCATCAGCCAAGACATATTTAGGATAATTTTTAAATGTTTTGTAGCGTGATTAATTAATTTAGTAATAAAATGTTCTTACATGTTTGCCTATATACTGTTCCTTACCTTCTACAGTGGTATTGATAATGACTACTCCGTCGAAACTGATACAGCCATTAAACAATTTACTTGAACATTAATTGAAACAAACTTTATAGTTAAGAGATATTAAAGGGTCATATCTTTCGCACTACACGTCTGCAAGGGAACGTTCCAAATGAATGAATACTTTGTAGTCGTGCGAAAAGCACACTATCCGCACTGAGCTATCTATATGTAATAGATTGCGAGATGGAACGAGGTACCAGTTTCACTGATTTGTTTAAAATTACTGAAATTTTAATAGTACGAAGAAAAGTATTGTTATAAAAACTGCTATTATTGCTATCCAAAAAAACAAACATATGGTGAAAACTGTTTTTGTTGGTATTAAAAAATTAGAGGGGCTGGGGCAGCAAATGAACTGTTTGCTTATTAGGTATGATTCATTCACGGTGTTATTTTAATAGTAACGTTAAAATTCACCTACCCCTAGCAGTGGCACACTCTTCAGTACAAGGCACCACACCAACAAACCGTCTCTATAGGACACATGTGTCATCAATTATGCACGTATACTATGCTGGGGATCTCTATAAAATCAGAATGAGACCCTCTCTCAGATGCAGAGAACATCATGATGTTGACGGAGATCTCAACCATATTCTCTTCGGATGCAAAACATCTGCTCTGTACTTAAATAAACTAATGGAAAACTTGCAAATTTCCTCCACCAATAAACAAAATAGTGATGAGTTAGAAAATATTGAAATAAATCATGTTAAAGCATGACGTTAACAAGCATTTGTGACGGACTGATTAAATACTGCATTATGTACCCGTAAACGTATTGTTCAAGATCACGGATAAATGGTTTGGAATTTGAAATGCACGTGAATATCTCTGAGCCCTACATTTTGATGATTTCATAAATACGGAACGGAATACAAATAAGCAGAATACAGACAAGAAGAGATAGATATATTCAGGGAAAAGGAACAGCCAGTAATTGTCAGCGGTTGGAAGCAGAGTGACTGCCTTTGTAGTCCAGTGTGCTGTTCACCTAAATTTGAAACTCACTGGTCCTAACATCTTGAATAGGGTAAATCCGGGAGAGATAACACATATTTTTCTTAAAGTCGCATGTGTGCAGTCCAATGATGTACTTTCAGTAAAATTTTTCTTGTAGAACATCAGTTGTGTACGACATACAATTTTTTTTATTTTTGTCAATGCAACATTTAAACATAATATTTGACCATGAAAACATCTTTACATTACGGCATGTAGCCCTTACGCTGTAAGTGATACGCCACATCCTAAAAAAACCGCAAAATTACCCTGTTTTTAAGCCAAAACCTGCGTATATAAACTTATTTTGTCAATATCCGGAGAATAAATTTTAAGTTATAGGCTGGTACATATATTCCGGAATACTGAATAATAATTTGCATTGATCGTCATGAGACTGTGTGAATACCCAAAATTCATTCTAAGTCATTTGAATAAAAATACAAATAAAACAAAAAAAATTTTCACTTATTTAAAACTGTTATTTCACTTGAGCGGCAAGTATCCCTAACGAAAAAGTGTGCGGCATATATGCCGGATTTTATTGCGGCGTGTATCCAGATCTGCAAAACTAAGTACTAATCGTGAAGCTAAATAATTTTTAAAAGGTTATTTATAGACTTATCTGAGTCCACTGAGAAACTGCAGTACCGACACGCGCACACTGTGTCGGCATTTGCCTTAGCTAAGAGGGGTGCGCAGTTAACACGGCATGCGGCGCCTCTCCTGGATTTACTATAAAAATTGGAAATTTGTGGTAAGTTCCTGTGGGAACAAACTGCTGAGGTCATCGCTCCCTAGGCTTACACACTACTTAATCTAGCTGAAACTAACTTACGCTAAGGACAACACGTACACCCATGCCCAAGGGAGGACACGAACCTCCGGCGGGGGGCACCCGCGAACCGTGGCAAGGTGACTGAGACCGCGCGGGGTAACGATTTACCACACGCGATTTCAAATCACTGCATTATTGGTCTACCGGAGGAAAAAACTTCCCTTCAGTGAAACCTCATAGGAAGCGGAAATTCCTGCAGTTTCTTTGAAATGTTTACTGTGTCATGCGACATTAATTCAAGTGTACTACAAGGCAACCGCCATCTTCCATATTCCAAGGTGTTCTTACGGTTTTGCTTGCCTGCGTAGTTTGCGAATTATTGACGCACTCTCTCGCATTTGTTTTCCTTACCCGTTTAGCACTTTGGGAAACCGATTCCTTGTTCATTGTTACTCATCACATTCTTCTGAACGCGCCCTGAGCGACCTGTCTTGATAAATTTCTCTACGCAAAATTTGCTTTGTTGCACAGGAAACTTTTTCATCGTTACTAAGTTTTTGTACTAATCTACGCTACAGTAACCTTTATCTCGAAACGTTGATCAGCGACACCAATCTTCAAGTTGAAAATGTTCCTATGCGCACTTATTGGGTAACTTATTTTATAGATACATATCTGAAGCGAAGAAATGGTGGGAAAGAGGGTTAATGTTGTAAGAAGGAAAAGAAGGAAAATTATGGTCTAACGACCCGCGACGACGATGCTATTTGTGGTGTCACCGCCAGACACCACACTTGCTAGGTGGTAGCTTAAATCGGCCGCGGTCCATTAGTACATGTCGGACCCGCGTGTCGCCACTGGCAGGATCGCAGACCGAGCGCCACCACAAGGCAGGTCTCGAGAGACTCACTAGCACTCGCCCCAGTTGTACGACGACGTTGCTAGCGACTACACTGACGAAGCCTTTCGCTCATTTGCCGAGCAGATAGAATAGCCTTCAGCTAAGTTAATGGCTACGACCTAGCAAGGCGCCATTAACCATTTGTAACGTTGCATGTACCTCAAGATAGAGTCTCACTTGTATCATCCAGAATGCTGTATACCAAAGGACAATATAAAAGTTAAGTGTTCTAGTAGCTACGTTCTTTTCTTTATCACATTCATTACGAATCCTGTTCCAGACTTAACGCCAGACGGCGTGAGTTGACGCGTGCCCTTTCGGCTACTTCACTGTGGACTGGCTGCCTTAACAGTCCACTACACTATTAGAGGCAGAACGCAAGTTTGTCTGGAGGACGATGTGAGAGGAAGTCGATCCTGCCCCTTTCGAAGGAACGATCCCGCTATTCGTTTTGTGGCCGACGTGCTCCCCCGAATTCTCCACTGTCGGTCACTTCACTGCTTACTACGTGCAACTGTGGGTGTATGGCTCGTTGAATAAATGAGTAAAAGAGGGTCACTGGATTTATGTTACTCGACGATTCGATCGAAAGAGTAACAGTTCACATTAATCGAAACAATGTTTACCGAAATGCTGCTGATCAAAGGCCATGAGTTCGGCCCTATTTGCAGGGTGAACAACAATTTGTGTCCGTGGGTCGATTGCAGAAATCCAAGATAGGTGGCCACAGCGACACACAGTCTATTATCGCGTTGGTCATCCGAAACGATTTACGGCCACAGGAAGTCTGGTAAAAACGGTTTTTATTCTTGATGCGTTTAAATGCACTAGCTTAGGCAAAAAGACGGTTGAGTTTGCAAAGAAACAGGGGGAACAGTTGCGCCAGTGTTATGCTCCCCAGAGTTTACCTGAATATAACAAAGTGGTTTGCTGTCACGACAATGACCTTCTTGGTGGTTATAGGAAATCTCTCTAACACCACCCGTCGAGGTGGCTTTCATACCGATGCGAGTTAACTGTGGCTCAGTGACTGTTGAACTGCACTGGATTTGCGAAGAAAGGCACGTGGTTTGTCTAGGGTACTCAATCAAAAAATCAGAGCGGAGATGCGTGGGTGAGGGGTCACTAGCTCAGTCTCACTAGTGGAGGAGACGCTGCCTGTGAGAGACTTTGCCGTCACTGGAGGTCTTGCGTGATATCGGTTTTGAACTTGCATGTGTGTGAGAGAGCTAAATTTAGATTAATTTTGACATTATATATCTTCTCCTAGTTTAATAACTGGAGTCACATTCCGTAATCAGCTTGGTTGTAACCTGTTAGATCCTCATATGACGGATAGTTTTGAACGCTCTGATTTATCTTTTCTTGAGTGCGGCTTACTCCAAGTCCACTCGGTATTCAACAAAGTAATAATTACATTTCCTTGTTCATTTATTACAGAAATGCTGTGTCTTGTGATGTTTTGGCTCAAAATGGCTCTGAGCACTATGGGACTCAACTGCTGAGGTCATTAGTCCCCTAGAACTTAGAACTAGTTAAACCTAACTAACCTAAGGACATCACAAACATCCATGCCCGAGGCAGGATTCGAACCCGCGACCGTAGCGGTCATGCGGTTCCAGACTGCAGCGCCTTTAACCGCACGGCCACTTCGGCCGGCCTGTGATGTTTTATTATGATGTGTTTCGAAATACGTTGTGCCGTGTACGGCACCGTGGGTTTAGGTTGGCACAAGTCGCCTAGGTCGGTCACGCTTCTTCTCGGCGGTGAAGCGATCTGCCGTGGGGTTGCGGGACATTAGCGAGAGAAAAAGCAATGGCGGTGGCGCGAGATGGATGTGAGCGGCCGATGCAGCGGAGTGCTGCAGTCGTGTTCTGCGCGAGCAAGTAGCGTACCGGGATGTTGGACGTGAGTACAGCCCGCTGGCCGGATGTGAAGGTTGCTGCAATGTCACTGTGGTACTGTGTTCGACCAGCGTTACCACCCGGCCTGTTTACTGTTCATTCGTCTGCAGCGCGCCGATTTTGAATGTCTGATTTGCTTCCTGTGGGACAGGAATTATGTACCCCGCGGCAAACTGGTTTTCAAGGTGCTTATTAACAAACAAGAATAAAGTTCTGTGTGCCTTGGGTGTCTAGGTCCATGTACATGACACTTATTAGACCCCTGATGACGTACGCAGCCCCTGTCTGGGGATACGCTGCGCCAACTCGCCTGCGCCGTCTGCAGCTCATACAGAACAAAGTACTCAAAATCATAAGCAACGCTCCGCGCTACACACGCATCGCGGACCTTCACCGGGAATACCGGCTAGATACTATCTTGCAGTTATTCCAAAAACTCCCCACACGACTGTACAATAACACGAGACACTCGTGCAACCCGTTTATCCTTTCTCTGGGTAACTACGACCACAACCATAGATGGAAGCATAACAGACCAAAGACATTACTGGCTAGGAACTGAACATCTATGGTCTATAGAACGCTAACACGACAGTACTGGCGAGCCCCTGCAACACAGTTATTACTGGAAACCCAGATGTGCGACTAGCCGAAAAACAGGCAACCGCAGGGAAACCGTACTGTACACAGCACGCAAACCAGCCACACACACCCCCTACACCGTCTGTGAGCCGATCTATGACCGATCGCCCACTAATCCACAACGACCTTGAACTGTTGCAGGGACGCAGCAACTGCAGCAAGCGCCGCAACAAGCTCCAACAACGACAAAAGTAACGATGCACGATACCTCGAACTAACACGACCACACCTTGCATGCACTGTCGCAGATAGCAAGCCGCTACTGCCCTTACTACCCGTCCTACTGTCGCAGAGGTTTTTTTCCCTTGGATCTTGCCTTGGCACTTTTTTCCTCTGCCCTTACAACCGCTACCCTTCAATCGTTTTCGACCACTTCTATCTCCTGATGGACCATGTTAATGAGTAATCTTACCCAGACGCATGGACAACATCACAGCCCGCATCCTGTGACGCCTGATTCAAAAACTAACATGTTTACGGAGGTGACAGTAGAACTTTTGGTTTGGTCACCACGTTGGTGTGGGCGTGGAGGGGCCCCATCCTTGTGTTTTTGTTGTATGAGCAGGCCTCGTGTGAATGTTCATACTAACTAGTATTCTCAAACTAGCTTCGTGCCCTGTCATTGTTTATAGAAGCGCCTATGTTTATGCGTTGTGCGTCGCTGGTGTCTATTGCAGGTGCTAAGACCTGGGATTTTTTTCTTTTTTTTACGAGCTGGTGCGATCGGAATTCGAAGAATCGATGAAAGGGGAGCGCCGCCACGGATCCAAACCTACAAAAAGGAAATGGAAGGACCCGTTACTTATATATTGAGGCATGAATTGTTGCCTCTCTTTGTAAACACTGTTCGTGATTGTTTGGAGTATGTTAATTTAACGTACCTGGAAGTATTTGTTCCTTATGTATTGTATTGGTTCACTTTAAACTCGAAATATTACCATTATAGTTTCCAGACATCACGTCCTGTCTGTTATGATAAATTCCTGTACTGGATATGGCGAAGCGTACTGGTTAGTAATTTTATTCACGTACTATGTTCGTTCTAAGACGTGTGCCCTCATATTCTTAGTTCGTATATTTTTTGGGCGTAATTATTAATAAAATGGTCGATGGAGCTCCAACCAATATTTTGCGGAAACTGAAGTAAATGTTACTAAGATTATGAATTGAATCCCTCCTACTCATTTCATACATGAGACGAATCATATGTTTTCTTTGGTGATTTGTGTACATGGTAGCTTACTTGTGTGATAAAACTGATTTTGACATATGTCACTGAACTCAGTTGAATGCTCCATTCGGATTACTGTCTGATGTTTCCATTCCAACATCTTAGGTCTTCATAAGACGGATAGTTTCGACAGCTATGGTTAATCTTTTCTTGAATGTGGCTTATTCCAAGTCCACGTGGTATTCAATCAAGTAATAATTACATTTCCTTGCTGATTATTGTTGTTATGTTTTATTGTGATGTGTTTCGAAATATGTAATGTTTCGTAAATTAGCGTATTGCGTCGTTCGTTGGAGTTTCTTGCCATATTCCTTTGTATGAGTTCCTATTCTGTTGCAGTGGCCGCTTTTTGATCGCCTATTGCGTTACATTGAAACGTGATGTGCTGCTAACTTCATAGGAAGGACATTCTTCGTAAATTCGGAATTTCGCGTACGACGTGGTGGGTAGTAGAGATCGGAAACGAAGCGAGTACGGGATTAATGTTCGGGTTGCATACTTTATAAATCAAGGCGCCGCTATTACATCAGTGCTACCGTTGTAGTTCCACGAGTACGACGAGTCTGAAAACTGTGGCGCTGCGGTCCCTTCATAGTCGTCTACTCGTTCTCTCTCACTGAAACTTGCAGAACTGTTGATTGTTTCGCTGGTCGATTAGGGGGAAAGGACCAAACAGCGAGATCATCGGTCCCATCAAATTATTCGAATTAGAGAACAATGGGGAAGGAAGTCGGCCGTGCTCTTTCAAAGGAGCCATCCCAGCATTTGCTTGAAGCCAATTAGGGAAATCACGGAAAACCTAAATCAGGATGGCTGGACGTGGGTTTGAGTGTGTAAGGCTAGTCGTGACTTATGGTTAGTGCAGAAGACGAGTACACGATCTTGCTGCTGTATAATGGCACTGACAAGGCAAAATGACCGATTGTCGGGATCAGATGGCTTTTAACGAAGCTGTGTTTTGTGAGACTGTGGAGGGTAAAAGACGGCAATTAATACATGCAAAGTACGCAATTACAAACGTGTTCTGTTAGAGGAGGAGTGATATCTGGAATAAGTTTCGCCGGCCGCGGTGTTCTAGCGGTTCTAGGCGCTCAGTCCGGAACCGCGCGACTGCTACGGTCGCAGGTTCGAATCCTGCCTCGGGCATGGATGTATGTGATGACCTTAGGTTAGTTAGGTTTAACTAGTTATAGGGGACTAATGACCTCAGAAGTTGAGTCCCATAGTGCTCAGAGCCATTTGAACCATTTTTGAACCAATAAGTTTCACGGTGTAGTCCACGCTTCGCCCACTGCAAGCAAAATGGTTCAATTCTTGTTTATTTCATCTCCGCGGTGAGAAAACTGGAAACAGCAACGTCACTGTTATATCCTTCCGACAAAAATGGTGCTATTTCTGTATTCATTTGGTCATTGTAACGTGTATTTATAGGACACCTACGACCTACGAAGCTTATCATTCATTTCTGTAAATTATTTTAAGAATTAATCGCCTTTTACAGATAGCACCTCATCCTCAAGTCATGTTTTCCGGTACTGCCGTTAAACACTCGGTAACGCCTCAAAAGCGTGTACTGGTCAACATAGTTGTTAGACATTCTCTGAATGGGTATTAAATAGTAAAATTAGAGTAGTAAATTTAGAGCAGTCGTCGAAACGTTTTATCTATGTAAATGTAGGTATGAACAGAACAATATTCACTGCTAACCGATAAGTCGTTATATTGGCATATTAACTTTCTTCTGTGATTTAGGCGGGTCGGACATTTTATGATATTTCGTCTGGCATTTGAGAATGACTTTAAGGCAATATCATGATTGTGTGGAATAAATGAACAGTAACTTATAGTTTAATGGTGAAGTTTTTTTTTTCTTTTTTTTCAAAACGGTTGCTTATGTAGCGGGAATGCGGCGAGTCCGCGGTTATACTTGCGAACTCGTGCACTCGTTCTCCTTGCTGAATGAGTCGAGTCGAGTCCACTTGTGCCCGACAACAGTCCCTGGTGATGATTGTGCAGCGGCGGAGGCTCGCAAGGGGAGCCTACGGGCATACGGAGACGGCGGGTTAGCGGATGACGTCACAGGACTCACTGGAGAGTTTAAAGCGAGTATACGGAGCTCGTTTCTGATCTCTAATAGCTACTGAACATCAAGCCCTTTGTCTTACAAGATAGTGATGGGGCTAGAATTCGTGCAGATTCAACGAAATAAGAACGCTCTATGATACGATGACTGAATTTATAATTATTTAAGTTAGCCACAGCTGCAAAATACTAACACGAATTCTTTACAGACGAATAAAAAAACTAGTAGAAGCCGGCCTCGGGGAAGATCAGTTTGGGTTCCGCAGAAATACTGGAACACTTGAGGCAATACTGACCTTACGACTTATCTTATAAGAAAGATTAAGGAAAGGCCAACCTAAGTTTCTAGCATTTGTAGACTTAGAGAAAGCATTTGACAATGTTGACTGGAATACTCTCTTTCAAATTCTAAAGGTGGCAGGGGTAAAATACAGGGAGCGAAAGGCTATTTACAATTTGTACAGAAACCAGATGGCAGTTATAAGAGTCGAGGGACATGAAAGGGAAGCAGCGGTTGGGAAGGGAGTAAGACAGGGTTGTAGCCTCTCCCCGATGTTATTCAATCTGTATATTGAGCAAGCAGTAAAGGAAACAAAAGAAAAATTCGGAGTAGGTATTAAAATCCATGGAGTAGAAATAAAAACTTTTGGTTCGCCGATGACATTGTAATTCTGTCAGAGACAGCAAAGGACTTGGAAGAGCAGTTGAACGGAATGAACAGTGTCTTGAAAGGAGGGTATAAGATGAACATCAACAGAAGCAAAACGAGGATAATGGAATGTAGTCGAATTAAGTCGGGTGATGTTGACGGTATTAGATTAGGAAATGAGACACTTAAAGTAGTAAAGGAGTTTTGCTATTTGGAGAGCAAAATAACTGATGATGGTCGAAGTAGAGAGGATATAAAATGTAGACTGGCAATGGCAAGGAAAGCGTTTCTCAAGAAGAGAAATTTGTTAACATCGAGTATAAATTTAAGTGTCAGGAAGTCATTTCTGAAAGTATTTGTATGGAGTGTAGCCATGTGTGGAAGTGAAACATAGACGGTAAATAGTTTGGACAAGAAGAGAATAGAAGCTTTCGAAATGTGGTGCTACAGAAGAATGCTGAAGATTAGATGGGTAGATCACATAACTAATCAGGAAGTATTGAATAGGATTGGGGAGAAGTTTGTGGCACAACTTGACCAGAAGAAGGGATCGGTTGGTAGGACATGTTCTGAGGCATCAAGGGATCACCAATTTAGTACTGGAGGGCGTCGTGGAGGGTAAAAATCGTAGGGGGAGACCAAGAGATGAATACACTAGCAGATTCAGAAGGATGTAGGTTGCAGTAGGTACTGGGAGATGAAGAAGCTTGCACAGGATAGAGCAGCATGGAGAGCTTCATGAAACCAGTCTCAGGACTGAAGACCACAACAACAACAACAAGTTATTTTCGAGGTGTTTTTATTTTCTTAATTTTGGGAAACAGAAGCATTCCTGCCGTATGTGAAAAGTAGGATTTGTGAGTTTAATTACAAAGATTTTCTGTGTTCTTCGGTGATTTATCCTGGGGCGAACGACGTGCGGGATGTGATGAACTTGTGCGCGTTTACTTCAATGTAATTAGAGTTTAAATTTAAATTTGTTGCGCGCGAATAATACACTCGTTGTTTCGGACTTTTAATCACGAGCCAAAAAAATGGTTCAAATGGCTCTGAGCACTATGGGACTCAAATGCTGAGGTCATCAGTCCCTAGAACATAGAACTGCTTAAACCCAACTAACCTAAGGACATCACACACATCCATGCCCGAGGCAGGATTCGAACCTGCGACCGTAGCGGTCGCGCGGTTCCGGACTGTAGCGTCTAGAACCGCTCGGCCATTCCGCATCACGAGTCACTTATGTCCACGGCTTCTACTCCTTTTTGTTAAAACGGACTTTCTATTCGTAAATTAGTACTGTTTCTGCTGGAAAATTAGTAAGGGAAGGATTGCATTAAGAAACACAAAGTTTTAACAAAGAAATGGTCAGAACCAAGCAAGTTGATTACGCGATGACTTGCTACAAGGCATAGTACAGCGTCCATTTTCTTTATGTTCTGGTATGAAGCAAGCTATTCAGTACCACATGGTGATGGGAATTTGTCTGTAAGGATGTTCAAAGTTTGGTTAGATATACAACAACAGAGCAGATTTTACTGTTACAGTTTGAAACGTTATTCAGAGTTATTGTGTTTAAATAATGTTAAACTTATTTTGTTGGGATTAAATAGCCACACAGATGCGATATACGTTATCACCACTTTGTACTTGTAATTCCTCATTAATCACACGCTCAAGTGTATTTAACGTCAGTCAGATACGTTTGCGTAATTCATTATCAGGCCTTTGCACTTGAATAATTAATCTTACAAGGTGTGAGCTTATGATTAAACAATACTACAGTAACCCAGTCAGTCACTCCCGCAACTAGAAGTGACCACAGAAGCTCTCAGAGTGACCTCCTCCTCGTTCGACCACGGAAACCGTTGGCGTTTCCTTGGCCGATGGCATCAGATAATCTCCTGCAACGGCTCCTCCCACTTGAGAATTCAGCTGGCCAGGAAGGCGCACTCCTCCCACGGGAACGGCAGAAGGATCTGCCCAGTTTCCAAACAAGGTCGATTCTGGACTGGACTTTCTCAAGCCGAGTGCTCTGGTTTCCTGTACCTAGAAGCGACCATTTCCCAAAATCGCCTCGACTAGCAACCAAGGAACAGGAGTGGCCAAAGTTGCGTCGGACCGTTCTTCTGCTGTCTCCGTCGCCCACATAACTGAACGTTTCAAACGATGTCTATAAATAACTAATATTACTCCATAGCACACGTCTGGCTGAGTTGTAACGAATCTAGCTATTCATTTCACTATAGCGTTAAGCAGTTTATGGAAACTACGAGAAATAAATCTATAGTAGCGGACGCGCGTACGAACCCCTCTTCTCTCGAACGAGAGTTCAGTGACTTTTCTACTGTGCCATGTCGCGTGATGTTGGTAATGAGACAAGAGTGTTCCTCAACAGCTTTCTTGGTCAGTGCAAAGGAAATGCCGATCGTAAAAGGTAAGTTTAGCTGTTAAATATTTCCTTGTTTGAGCATCGTAATATGTTTGTTTATCTGGCGTCTACAGAATAAGTATTTTTTTATTTCATGTGTTACATGAGCGACGCAGGAAATAATGGACTACGACGTCAGTCTTCAACTAGACAGTCCGCAGTAAGAGTATTTGGTCGACTTCTTCACCCTCCAGTCGACGGCCAAGGCGAAGAAGAAGATGCCTAGCGTGTCAACTTCCGACTGCGACGATTTATGAAAAAAAAAGGAAAACAAGAGAGAGAGATACTAAAATGTAAACTTTCACGGCCGGAAATATCATGTCCATTATAATTATCCGGGCTGTTATGTCGTGGTCGGTTGATGAATTCTGAGGTGATTCCGAACGTTTCGTCTCCGACTGCGGGAGACATCTTCAAGGGGGTCCGTAGCTTGATGGTCCAACACACACACTGGCTCGCTACTGACTGCCGCTAAATTCCGTGTCCGCGCGCCCCCGCGCCGCGGCGTGACGTCACGTGTTTTGAAAACCTCAGTGCAATTGGCCGCTGTCCGTCGCCGTCGATCGCCGTTGCCATCACCCAGTAGTGGACGAGTGGTACACATCTTCTTTAACACCGGCATCCATATACCGTTTAATTTGACGCCCTCCTCCTTTCGGTTGAAATTATTTGGGTGTTTAGCGATTTCGATTGCCTCCCTGTAGAGCCTTTCGTAGTATCCGCTCGTGGCCGCTAGTACTTGCGTCTCCTCGAAACGAATATTGTGGTTCCCTGGCTGGAAAGCATGCTCCGCAACAGCTGATCGTTCCGTTTCTCCTCTTCTACAATTTCCCTTGTGCTCTTCCAAACATTTAGAAACAGTTCTTTTGGTGGTACCCACATAAACATCACCGTTATTTGCACCGTGATTCGAACCACCACCCACAACAGAAGCGGGGTGTTATCAAGACGTTAGCGGACAGAGCTAGAAATATATGTGAACCTGAGTTGCTCGACGCTGAGATGGAACATCTCCACAATGCACTAAAGAAGAACGGATATTCGTCCGCCGAAATAAAACGTGCGTTGAGGCAGCCACGCAGAAATCATACTGACGTACAGGCTACTGCAAAATCTAAGGTTTTCCTGCCGTTTGTTAAAAATGTAACGGAAAGAATAGGGAGGATCTTGACGACGCGGAATATTACCGTAATTTACAAGCCCACCAGGAAGATACAGGAATACCTTAGGCCTGCCAAGGACGCTCGCAAACCATTGGAAAAATCTGGAGTGTATGGGATCCCATGCAGCTGTGGTGATGTTTATGTGGGTACCACCAAAAGAACTGTTTCTAAACGTTTGGAAGAGCACAAGGGAAATTGTAGAAGAGGAGAAACGGAACGATCAGCTGTTGCGGAGCATGCTTTCCAGCCAGGGAACCACAATATTCGTTTCGAGGAGACGCAAGTACTAGCGGCCACGAGCGGATACTACGAAAGGCTCTACAGGGAGGCAATCGAAATCGCTAAACACCCAAATAATTTCAACCGAAAGGAGGAGGGCGTCAAATTAAACGGTATATGGATGCCGGTGTTAAAGAAGATGTGTACCACTCGTCCACTACTGGGTGATGGCAATGGCGATCGACGGCGACGGACAGCGGCCAATTGCACTGACGTTTTCAAAACACGTGACGTCACGCCGCGGCGCGGGGGCGCGCGGACACGGAATTTAGCGGCAGTCAGTAGCGAGCCAGTGTGTGTGTTGGACCATCAAGCTACGGACCCCCTTGAAGATGTCTCCCGCAGTCGGAGACGAAACGTTCGGAATCACCTCAGAATTCATCAACCGACCACGGCATAACAGCCCGGATAATTGTAATGGACAAGAGAGAGAGAGACGTCATGTAATTTTGCAATAAATTGTGTCAGTCTGCGTCATGCAGTTACTTAAGACGGTTGTGATATAATGTAATGTAAGCCACAAGTAATCACTACCGGTTCATGTTGTATAAAGAGAATGAAGTTAAATTATCAAGAACGATGTGAAGTTTCTATAAAGAGTTTTGACTTGTTTTCAAAGAAAAAATTTGATGTCATCTGAAATACTCGAGTTTATTAAGAGGTGACAAGACTTTTCCCACTTGTGAAGAATTTATACAATGAAGAGCCAAAGAAATTGGTACATCTGTCTAATATCGCTTAGGAACCCCGTGAGCACGCAGAAGTGCCGCGATACGACGTGGCATGGGCTCGATTAATGTATGAAGTAGAGCTGGAGGGAACTGACACCATGAATCCTGCAGGGCTGTCCTTAAATCCGTAAGTGTACGAGGGGGCGGAGATCTCTTCTGAACAGCACGTTGCAAGACATTGCACATGCGCTCAATAATGTTCATGTCTGGGGAGTTTGGTGGACAGCGGAAGTGTTCAAACTGAGAAGTGTGTTCCTGGAGCCACTCTGTAGCACTTCTGGACGTGTGGGATTTCGCACTGTGCTGCTGGAATTGCCCAAGTAAGTCGGAATGGACAATGGACGTGAATGGAGGTAGGTGATCAGAGAGGATGCTTACGTAAGTGTCACCTGTCATAGTCGTATTTAGATGTATCAGGAACCCCATATTACTCCAACAGCACTGCCCCACACCATTACATTACTGCCATCCACCAGTCCCCTTCTCACATGCAGGGTCCAAGAATTCATGAGGTTGTCTTCATACCCGTACACGTGCATCCGCTTGATACAATTTGAAATGAGACTCGTCCGACAACATACCACAGACCAATGTCAGTGTTGACGGGGCAAGGCGAGGCGTAAAGCTTTGTGTCGTGCAGTCATCAAGGGTACAGGAGTGGGCCTTCGGCTCCGAAAGCCCATATCGATGATGTTACGTTGAACGGTTCGCACGCTGACACTTACTGATGGCCCAGCAATGAAATCTGCAGCAATTTGCAAAAGGATAGCACTTCTGTAATGTTGAACGATTCTCTTCAGTCGGTGTTGGTACCGTACTTCCAGGATCTTTTCCGGCCGCAGCGATGTCGGAGATTTGATGGCCTACCGGATTCCTGACATTCACGGTACATTCGTGAAATGGTCGTACGGGAAAATCCCCACTTCATCGCTACCTCGAAGATGCTTTGTCCCATTGCTCGTTCGCTGACTATAACAGCACGTTCAAACTCACTTAAATCTTGATAACCTACAACTGTAGCAGCAGTAACCTGCCCCAGACACTTGTATTATATAGGCGTTGTCGACCGCAGCGCCGTATTCTGGATATTTACATATCTTTGTATTTGAATACGCATGCCTACATCAGATGCCTATATCAAATCGTTCGCCGTGCAGTTTTCGACGAACAGAGTTTTCGATATTTGGCGCAGTTCATTTAAAGTGAAAATTGATGTGTCGGCAGCGGGGCCAACACCTTGTAGATCGAAGTGGCTGAAAGTGCACGCTAAACTAACGCAGACGGGCGTGAAGTACTGGAACATGAGACTTATTAATGAATAAGAAGAAAAGTACGTAGCTGGAATAATATACTTAACTTTATTCTCTTGTTGGAATACATCTCTTGAATAGTAGTAAGCTATAAGCACTGATACAAATGGCGCCTTGCTAGGTAGTAGCTATGGAATAAGCTGAAGGCTATTCTATCAGTCTCTCGGCAAATGAGAGGAAGACTTGGTAGGTCTGGTCGCAAGCTATGTCGTCCGTACAACTGGGGCGAGGTCATGTCCGTGTCTTGTGACCTGTCATGTGGTGGCGCTAGGATTGCGATTACACAGTGGCGACACGCGGGTCCGACATGTACTACAGGACCGCGGCCGATTTAAGTTACCACCTAGCAAGTGTGGTGTCTAGCGGTGACACCACAAAAATATCTCTTACAATTGCAGTACGTGGGAATAGATTGCAACGGAATACTTTTTTGATTGAGATTTTACTTTAGAAGTGACATCAGGACTGATATTTTGAGGTGTTATTTATGTGTGATAATTTTGACATTTTCTGTAAATACGAGTAACATGAGATCCAGAGATAACGTAACCGCCGAGTCACGCAGGACGAGAACCGCTGGCCGGCAGCTGTGGCCGCGCGCTTCTAGGCGCTTCAGTCCGGAACCGCGCTGCTGCTACGGTCGCGGGTTCGAATCCTGCCTCGGGCATGGATGTGTGTTAAGTAAGGTTTAAGTAGTTCTAAGTGTAGGGGACTGATGACCTCAGATGATGTGTCCCATAGTGTTTATAGCTTTTTTTTTTTTTTTTTTTTTTTTTTTTTTTTTACAACCGCTGGCGAAGCGAGCTTAACAAATGTTTGTGAAAATGGGATGTTGACTAACTCAAATGTACTTCGACAACACAAATAGCGAATGAAAATTAAAGAGAAGAAGCCAATATGTATACTGACGTGCCAGAATAACTTGAGATATATCTAATAACACACGCGTATTGATTTCGCTAAAAGTGTTGATAATTCTGTCAGAGATGAATGTAGATTTGGAGATAGCTACAGCAACGAGAGATACGAGGATGAAAATTCGACATACGTGATGAAATGAACATGTCTGCCCACATAGAGACAGAAAAAAATATAGATAAAAATTTCTTCGGAGGTGTTGGGCAGCAACGTTGTGTAGTTGTGTACTGCTATTGAAAGAGTACTGCAATACGCCGCACGTAACTGCTACTAGATTTAGAGAGCACGCACCATTACAGAAGAGGTCGCACCACTGCGTGTTGCAGCTAGGACACTCGATGTGTCAGATATTTTGTGGTGTTTATGGCAGGACGTTAACACTTCACATCAGAGGAGGGAAAGCCCATACCCTATTATAAGACCATTTCTTGCAGGTATCACCAGCTGCAGCGCGCCCCTCACCTCGTAGGGGCAGATGTACTCTATTTTTGGAGCAGGCTATTTACCCTCGATGTGTGAAATTTAGCACAATGGCGGCCGTGAGTGCACGCCGCAGACGTAAGAGACAGAGGAGAGGTCACGTCGCAGCAGCAGCGTATTAGCGCCGGAGACTTGATGGTCTTATAATTGCCGGACGCACATGTTTTATGACCTTCCAGCGGAGCTCATAAATTATGTGCGCCTCTGACGGTGCCCCTTCCCCCCCCCCTCTCTACCCCCTCTGCCCCCCCCCCCAGTGCACCTGCGTGCCTCCCCTTCCCTGTGCCAGTCGTCCTAATGAACGCGTGTCATTGGTTGTCGCGGTGCCGCGAGAGAGATGTATGGGTTACAAATCTGTTATCTATACTGACAACGGCGCGGCTCGTGGGCGGAATGCGGTGTCAGCGGAGGCCGACACAGCTCTTTTAATCCCCGGACGAGCTCCACGCGCAGGAGGCGTTAACTGAGCAGAATTGTGGGTCTTGCTCCCGTTATAAATTAGAGTCGTAATCAGCTCTGTCTTTCGCACTCGCGCATCGCGTGTTAACAAATTACGTGCAGCCCGGACCGAGAGGCCATATATATCACCCGCTGGCCAGACGGAAAGAACGCGGAGGCTCGTTTAGCTCTCTCATCATACATCTGTCGCCAGCCTGTATGATTTGTCGCGATATCAGAAGTGGGAAAAAACTGTTGTCACGTTCGTAATCTCTGCATCCACTGAAATCATTAGGACCCTTCCGCATAAAATGGGTGTTTGGCCTACATTTAGCCAAAAGAGTGACAGTAACCAGCCTGTTTGCCTGCTATGCTGAGGGCCCGAGCTCGATTTCTGTTACTGACAAGGCTTTTTCCTTGCTGGGAGGACTTGTACTGGCTGTACTCAGCTTCGTGATACTCAGCTTCGTGATGCCAAATGAGGAGCTACTTAAGCAATAATTAACAGCTACGAGGTCAAGAAAGCAGACAACGGCCGGGAGAACGGTGTCTGAAAACATGTCCCTCCACACCGCATCAGGATGTCGCCATTGGCAGAGGATGACACGGCGGTCGGTCGGTCGTGATCGATTAGTGTGAGCCAGATAGCGGAGCTTTGCTTTCGGTTTTGACTGCCGACCCGAAAGAAACAGTAAGGTCCATGAACATGCAACTCCAAGACGGATATATGAAACGAATTTTTCACCAGAATTCATATTTTCTGTGTTACTACAGAGAGCATCAGTAAGCTTAAAACTGGCTCTGAGCACTATGTGACTTAACTTCTGAGGTCATCAGTCCCGTAGAACTTAGAACTACTTAAACCTAACTAACCTAAGGACATCACACACATTCATGCCCGAGACAGGATTCGAACCTGCGACCGTAGGGTCGCGCGGTTCCAGACTGTAGCGCCTAGAACCGCTCGGCCACTCCGGCCGGCCATCAGTAAGCACATAACCTTTAACTACAAAGGTTATTTCTCACACAAAGTGGTTAAAAGCTATGTTGGAGTAGAATTAAAAGTCATTATCAACAGTTCATAAATATTTCATGGCCGCCGTTGAGTCAAATATGCCAGGACTCAAAATTTTCCTGTAGGATCCTAGAAGTCCTCTGATAGGTTGTTTTATTCCATAGACCCATCGTAGATTGCTCCCAAAGGTCATCCGCAGCTGTCTTACTAGTACCTTTCTAATGATCTCGATAGCAAACCAAACTATAACATTTCTTAATTTTCGCCGTTCTACTTCTGCTCCCCCCGCAATAAACGTACCCATCCCGCTAAATTTTTCAACAGATACATTTCTAATTTTAATTTAGCAGCTTATTTATCATTAAACAGCTGGAACTCAGATTTCAGATTTTATTGATGAAAACTTAACAGGTTATTTCGTCAATACTCTTGGACCTTCCATTTACTGACACTATTAAAACACACCGTTAACAGTGCCTCAGGATTTCCACTGCAGCGACGTGGCAGTAACCCTGCGACACACTGTTTAGTAGCAAAATTAAAATAGGATGGATAAACTGAAAAAGTAATAAAGTCGGTAAGTGAAGAGAAGTCTTTCTCTGTGTTAGAATAATGCAAGTTCGTTTGGAATTCATTCCGATGGAAATGAATGTGATTAATTTACCTCCTCTCCCCATGTGAGAAGACATAAAATGTAGGCTGCCGACGGCAGGAAAAGCGTTTCTGAAAATGAGAAATTTGTTAACATTAAGCCGGGCCCGTGTGGCGGAGCGGTTCTAGCGCTACAGACTGGAACCGCGCGACCGCTATGGTCGCAGGTTCGAATCCTGCCTCGGACATGAATGTGTGTGATCTCCTTAGGTTAGTTAGGTTTAATTAGTTCTAAGTTCTAGGGGACTGATGACCTCACATGTTAAGTCCCATAGTGCTCAGAGCCATTTTTTGTTAACACTGAGTATTAATTTAAGTGTTAGAAAGTCCTTCCTGAAAGCATTTGTCTAGAGTGGATCTGAATTTCACTCTTCAACCTTTCTTTTATTTCCGTCACTGTTCCGTCGATGTACAGATTTAATTGCAGGGGCGAAAGACTGCATCCCTGTCTTACACCCTCTTTAACATGAGAATTTCGTTCTTGGTCTTCCTGACTTACTGTTCCCGCCTGGTTCTTGTACATATTGTATGTTTTCCCTGTAGCTTACCCCTATTTTTCTGAGAATTTCGAACGCCTTGCACCATATAACGTTGTCGCATGCTATTTCCAGGTAGATGAATCCTATGAACATGTCATGATTTTTCTTCAGTCATGTTTCCATTATCAACCGTTAAGTCAGTACAGCCTCTCAGCGTCTTTGCTTTTCCTAAATCCAAACTGATCGTCATCTAACACATGCTCAATTTTCTTTTCATCCTTCTGTATTTTATTCTTGTCGGTAACTTGGCTGCATGAGCTGTTAAGCTGATTGTGCGATAATTCTCGCATTTATCGCCTCTTGCAATCTTCATAATTGTGTGAATGATGTTTTTCCGAAAGTCACATTGTATATCGCCACGCCGGCCGTAGTGGCCGAGCGGTTCTAGGCGCTACAGTCTGGAACCGCGTGACCGCTACGGTCGCAGGTTCGAATCCTGCTTCAGGCATGGATGTGTGTGATGTCCTTAGGTTAGTTAGGTTTAAGTAGTTCTAAGTTCTAGGGGACTGATGACCTCAGAAGTTAAGTCCCATAGTGCTCAGAGCCATTTGAACCATTTTATATCGCCACACTCACTACTCTGCATTTCTTCGCAATTACCTTCCTAGCACCTATTTTCTTATTCGCACTTCTGTGCATATGATGAGCCGCCTATGGGCATACGTCAGCCGCCGCTGGCCTCGTGGTCTACAGTTTGAGTTCAGGGCAGTGCATGTATGGAAGTGAAACATGACGATAAACAGCTTAGATGAGAAGGAAACAGAAGCTTTGGAAATGTGGTGCTACAAAAGAATGCTGAAGATTAGTTGGGTAAAGCACGTAACTGATTAGGATGGTACTGAATAGAATTAGGAAGAAAAAAAAATTATGGCGCAACATGACTTCAAGAAGGGACATTCTGAGATATCAAGAGATCACCATTTTAGTATTGGAGGGAAGTGTGGGGGGTAAAAATCGTAGAGGGAGACGAAGAGATAAATACACTAAGCAGATTAAGAAGGATGTAGGTTGCAGTAGTTACTCAGAGATGATGAGGCCTGCACAGGATAGGTCAGCATGGAGAGATGCACCAGACCAGTCTTCGAACAGATGACCACAACAGCCCAGGTCGAAATACAATTTGCATTAGAATACGAATATGAGTGAGCTGAATATATAGAACCATAGGGACTAGATGTGAGCAAGTGTTTTGGGTAATACTATTATAGAGCATTTTTGATGCATGGCATATAAGAAGGTGTGTAAAAGGAAATCAAGACACTAAATTGAAGAAGGTCCTTAAGTGACTAGGAGGCTAATCAATAAACATTTATGGAGATCTGGTTGGCAGGTTTCTATAGTGGATGTTGGTACTGGATTGGTAGATATCAGGGTGCCAGTAATTCACTATCCTGGGCGGGAGCACTGGAACAGCGAGTGGATGCCTTGAAGACGTCCGACGTATAGTCATAAAAACATTATTGTTTAGGTTCATCAACTACAACAGTCGTGATGATACTGGGAGAGGCCAGTGTCCCCTGTTATTCAGCGGTAGGCAACTTGCGAAGAGGTGAACCTGACAGCAGGTGGCCCGGCGTTACGTAGTGTTGTATGGCTGGTGGAGTGATGACGATGCTACTCGACAAGGCCACTGACCAAAGCGGTGCCTGCGGACTACAATGCAGGGTTGAGGCTGCCCAGATGCACAGAAAGGGTCGTGCCGAGGCACACAGAATCACACTGCGGACCCAGAGTGAATGGGGCGGCTCGCAGCAGCAGCAGCAGCAGGGCCTGCCAACACGAGCACGGCCACGCCGCGAGGAGTTTGCCAGCAACAAGCGAAGGTGGCTGAGCGACTGCACTGTCCTAGACTCAAACTGTAGACCACGAGGCCAGCAGCGGCTGAGGTATGCCCACAGGCGGCTCATGACTTGCAAAGCTCTAAGTTCACAGCACTCACAGAATTGCGAATAGAAACATAGGTACTAGGAACGTTTATGCTGTGTCCCTTGTTACTGTTTGGAACTCGCAAGGTCACCTGCAATTGGTTGACGATTTTTCTACACTGGCAGAAACAGCCAAGTTTAGCGTGTTAATACAGAGAACATTTGCTGCTAGGAGATGGAAGAAAAAAGACTTTCTGCCAGATGAAATGAAACTTCCTGTCACACTGAAGCATGCATTCACTTTAGTACTGGCTACAGAGGGCAACCTAGACTCAGAGCTGCCAGCAGTTGTCGCCGCTGTCTTCCACTTTCACACTGTATAACAGTGAAAAGAATGAGTTTTGCAATCACCAAGTCAAAGGGAACTCAGTTAACCCCCATCAGGTGATAATTGCCACACTTTTAACAATCACAGCCAGCTAGGTGCTTCCATCAGGCACTTTGGCGATTCCACTGGTGGTTGCACTCAATTTTCCAGGATCTATCTTTAAATCACTAAACAATCTTGCAGTCATTCGTAGTACCCACGATTTAGTCTCATGACTATGCTTTTATTGTTCTCAACCACTTGTACCAAGTTGAGATTTCGCAGTTATAATCCCTTCTCCACTTGTCAAATGTTCACTTACTTATCTCGTGGATAATACCTGTGTTGATGGTTTACGGTAATAAATTTAACTGTTACAGCAATCTTTTGTTTCTGTTGTAGGCACATATCCCCTTTCCTTGACATATTCATATAAGCTGTGGTACCTGTAGTTGATTGAGCCAATGCTACTAGTTATCATTTAGTAAGAGTTTTCAGTTGTGCAACATAAGTATTTCAGTAAAATTTGCATTATTTGTAGGGAATTTCTCTTCTCCGTGGGGCTCCAGGGATTGAACATAGGGCCTGCCGCGGTGGCCGAGAGGTTCTAGGCGCTTCAGCACGGAACCGCGCGACTGCTACGGTTTCAGGTTCGAATCGTGCCTCGGGCAATTATGTGTGTGGTGTCCTTGGGTTAGTTAGGTTTAAGTAGTTCTAAGCTCAAGGGGACTGATGACCTCCAATGTTAAGTCCCATAGTGCTCAGAGCCATTTGAACCACTTTATTGAACGTAACAGCATATTAAGAGTGCCCTAAACAGCTCGGCTGTCGTCTCATATAGGCATTTGGTGATTAATCTCCGATATCGCGCGATCTTCTGACTTATGGAGTCACTTTTAGGTCAACAGATTTGTCACATAGGAATTTGTCGATCTTTAGCCAGGGTCTTCGAAGCCTGGAACCCTCTGTGGCGTACAGCCAAATGTTTTACTGATCGAATTTTAAGTAGAAACGTAAACATCTTAACAACAAAACATCTAAATAATAAAAGAACATCAAGAACTCAAACTAATGATATGTTGCTTGTGCTTTGCTAATTTCTTCCTCTCTACGAGAAATATTGACGAGTAAAAAGTTAATTATTGTCCTGGCTGAAATTTTGGGGGAAATACTTTTATTAACACACAAAGAATTACAGACATTGACTACATGTGAGCATTGATTTAAATGATTAGGGAAAGTTGAAAATTTATGTTAGACCAGCATTCAAACCCGGGTCTGCTGCTTACTAGGCAGATGCCGGGTCATCGCAACTGCACGGACTACTCTAGTACACCTCCCATCAGACCCAAACTCTTAACTTCACAAATTACTATTGTAGTGGCCCTTGTCCATTATCCTCATTACACGTGGCATTTTTCTGATTCCCATAAGACTCAGATCCTGGTGTGCATCCACACTGAAGAGATCATTGACTGTCTTTGCCTTAATTGTATATGTGTGATGTCTGTTCTTCCAGGTAATATGAGCACATACTGCCACTGTCAAGATCACACACTCAAATAATAACTTTTGTCTGCATGCACCTATGTGGGATGTATGTCAGGGCACCGATATATCAGAATTACGATGAATTGCATGCCAAGTGCACAGAGGAATATTGACTGCATGTGCGGCAGAAAAATGAAAAGAGAAAACAACTCAAGAGGTCAAAGTATTTGAAATCCGAGTGCAACAGTTCAGTATTTTAAGGCTATGGTTATGAGAAAGAATATGTTGGATGATCTATTTAAGTCATTACATGGCTTTTTTCATGAAACTAGAACAATGATTAAGAACAGAGATAATGTTGGCCAGCAGAGGCATGTGTGTGGAGGTCGAATTTCGGGAATTGTTGGGAGGGTTAGAGTTTGTGTGTGAAATTTATAAGAATGCGTTGTGTCTGAAATGGGTATTTGCAAAAGGACAGAGTACAGTTCGTGTTATGTGTGGAAATAGTGTGTAAGATTTGTGTATTACCCATGTTATCATCAAGTGTGTGTTGATTAGCTATGCAAATTGTGTACAAGTTGCATGTGTTGTGACACATTGTCCATAATAGTATGTTATGCGGCCTTGGATGGTGAATTATGTGGATTTGTATGTGATGTTTCTTATATCAAATATTGCTTATAAGAAATATTAAAAGCAGGAATGTCAGATGATGTGCTGGAGGACGTTTCCACATATCACTGAATAAATAGGTGTGGCAGTTATGAGGTTGCACTGTGAAAAGTTGTTGGCAAAGAATCCAGATGAAGGGTCACTCTGTGCTATGATGAGTTAAAGTGCTAGTCATGAGCCTGCAAAACATGTGTTCTCAGTTACATGAAGTGAGGATGCTAGTATGTATAATTTATCCAGACATGTCATTTGTGATTGGCATTTATTTTCTTTGTCACGATGATGGCTCCTGCAATTCATGGGAACGCATGTACATCTCAGATCAGAAGATGCAGAATTTTCTTTCTTTTCATTCTGAGTGTTGTGTGTGAACTTATTTCATGGGATGATTATTAAAAGAATTTTACAGCGACAGGAGTACCACAGCAATACAATATACCTAAAGTACACCACATATTAACAAAGTAAGGACAGCAACCAAAAACACTTGGGCATAAGCACAGTAAAATGATATCAACCCCTATGATGCATCATAGCCCATCAAGATTCTGAGCACTGAAGTACCTCATTCCCATAGCATGTATCTGGTAATTCCCGTATACAAAGCAATTTATGTCCCACCAAGTTACCATATCGGCACCTCAGTGGCCAGAAATAGTAATCCAGCCAATTTCCTCTAACAAAACCGTCCCTCAGGTTTCACAAATTGTTTCTTGATGTTCCTATGCACATCAGATCTGTTCATCATGAAAAGAAACAAAAAGGCCATAAAATTAAAAAGCTAACCAAAATTGCAGTGTTGAACTGCACTTTGTGGCTGGAGACGTGGCTGCAGACATCAGTGACCACCTGCATGGTGGGCCTGGGAGGTGGTGCGGGAAATGCGTCGACAGAGCACAGGAAGCAAGTACTTCACCACCATGGGCAAGGTAGTAGTGGAGCAATGAGTGGCTCCCTGGTAGTCATCCGATGTTTCATCATGAAAAAATCGTTGTTAAATAACTCTAATTTGTTGTTTATAAACTACAAAAGTTGTGATGATACTCAAAGAGCCCAGTGTTCCCTAGACGTCAGCGGTAGGCAGCCTGTGAAGCGGTGCAGCAGTCAACAGGCGAATTGGTGGTATACAGTGATTTGCCAAATCCACTGATTCCAGTAATGGGAGACAGCCTAAACGCAGGTTAGAAGCTGCCCTTCTGCAAGGAAAAGGGACACTGAGGTATGCAGAATCATGTCGTGGATACAGTGTGCATGAGATAGCTCATGGCAGCAGCAGCTTCTGCCCACATGAGCATCAGCAGGCAGCAAAGAGTTTGTCTACACAAGCAAAGATGGATGAGCGCCTGCACCATCCTGTATTCCCGCACTCGAACTATAGAGCACAGGGGCTGAGCCAGCAGCGACTGAGGTGGGCCCACAGACGGCCCACTATTTGGAGGACGTACTGTGACAAGCGGAGTTGCAGGTAACAGTGGCAAAGTCTGGAGATGGAGATTGGTTGATCCATGTAGATTTGTAGAGTCGTAGGCTATTGTAGTTTCCAGTTCATAGCTTTTGGCTGGCACACTGCATCCCGCGAACTGGAACTATGGAGTACTTATACGGGCTTGACCAATCCTTGTTTTGGGAAAGCATTGGGTTCCACCACATAAGCCATAACAGAAATATGACTCGAAATGGAAGCCATTAGGTCACCCAGGCTACAGCGATTGGAAACACTCCCGATTAATATGACGTCGATTGTTATTAACCAAAACAGCAGCCTAACTTAAATTTTAATGTGACTGTGAATTAATAGATAAATGCTAATCGGATTTATCTGCTTCGGACGTTGTTTCCAATCAGGGTGCCACTGCTCAACAATATTCACACAGTGATGAAGGATGTTACAATAACCCATGCGAAGGTATTTTACACTGTTTGATTGGCACACAACTTCGAGGCAGATACTACTTTTGTCTGACAATCCTAGTTACGGTTAATCTCATCACAGCTCTGTATTTTGGTATTAAGTCACACGCTCTATCAATGTTTAACACATACAGCCATCACAGCAATCCAGTCTGTGGCCGGATTAGTTGCCGTGAACAAGTATTTTCGGAATACTACAAGCATCTAAGACACTTTTTAAAAAAATGTCATTTGTAACGAATTAGTAATGTTTGCTGAGTGTCAACCCATGGCGATGGGGACTCACTCAGCATTACAACACAATGCGCAGCTAACGGCTCCACCCGAAATCAACGAACTCTCAGACTCGTCTAACTTATTCTCTTAGCTTTATTGGTGCTAGACAATCTATTTTGCCTCCCGTCGACCTTTCTGGGACAAAACATTGTTAATCGTTGGATAAGGGATCGTGAACCCCTTATAGGCTCTGCCTTTCTGTGTCAATACCATTACACCCATGGATCGAATGGTTGGCTGTAGCACGTAGTAACCGTCTCGACGCCTTGGAGACAGTACTTGTCATATCGGCAGGTAGCCCCTGATGTAACTTCGCCTTGTTGGCCCGAATTGACCAACTTCGGCATTCTCTTGCGTTAGCCTTAGAAGGTTTCTCAATTTTACTCAGCTGTGCTCAGGAAATTATCTACGGCGCAGCACAGTTCTGTGTTTCGAAACAGGTGAGAATATCTATACATTTCCTGGTCACATTGTAACCCTACGCTACTGCGCACGATACTTATTAAAGCCTGTACTATGGTAAGTTGACGGGCTTCACCTTATAAGAAAGGATTTTGGTATATATGTTGACCGCGTGTACCTGAATGGAGGCAAAACCAGACGTACACCTACTCAGTAATAACAATGAAACGTCAAGCAATTCCGGAGTGCAACCACACGTTAGGACGGACAGCAGATGCTACCAAATTGTTAATCATACGGTCGCCAGCCTAATTAGGCATTACCTGAATTTCTTCCCTGTACAAGTTGATGTACGTTCATACCAAACAACACGTAATAACACTGCATAATATGGTAACTTTTAGAACCCGAAAATCTACTGAACTAATAATTTCACTTTCTGTACTAATATGGACAAGCCATAAATACACAACATTACACTATAATGTTTACTACAAACTTCGTACTGTCTATTGATCTGATTAAATTCGGGCATAGGTTGCCCTAGAAATAGCACTTTCGAAACACACATACAATGTCAAATTTGAAAAGGGTAAAACACTGATAAATTTTGGTTTTATATTGACTTTAACTTTTCTGGTCAAATCAGTTCAGCATACTTCAAAATTTAAATGAATAGAAAAGAAAAGGGGGGGGGGACCCTGAAACTGTTATGATCACTGTACTGAAATTTTTGATTATCGAAATCGTTAAGCACTCAAGATTTCCAATATATGAATTACTACTCTTTTTGTCTTATTTCTTGCTCATTTAACTACCATTAATTTTGTCTCAAATTAATTAGCCTTCATTACTAAACCAATTTCAACATTATCTTCCAACTTTGTCAGACCTATATTATTTACCTATATATTCATTAACAACAAAGTTCTTTAAACATCATTCTCACATAGATAGGTCTCCAGGTATTTATTATTAACATAAACTTTAAATCTTCATCTCGGGACACTCGGATTGCACAACATGTGGAGAGGATCCTGTCTAGGTCAGTGATGAGGGTAATTAAATGATAGGACAGTTCTGGTAAGAGTTGTTATTGAACAGTAAGGAACAAAAGTAACACTGGTCCACACGAATACAGTGCTAAAAGATTCAACCTGTTCGTATCGATGCGGCGGTTGGCGGGCGGCGCGATGGCGAGGCACAGAGCACACATATAATCACAGCAATGGCTCTTGATGTATCGGCACTTTGCTTCTTCTTAGCGTCGCAATACTTTTACATTTAGTGCCTATGGAATATTGCCATGCTGTATAGGCGTCGGAAACGGCACATCCGAGGCTCAACGAAATCACGTTTTCAGTAGAGCCTCCTCGATCCCGAACGTGTTTCTCAGACCGATGCCCAACTCCGACTACTACTGCTGAGCCCGTTATGCCATGCCGCGCCCGTGTGCATTTTCCCGCGCTCGCCTGCCATCCACCTTTTACCGCTCCCCTACAGACAGGGTATTCACCAAAGGTTTTGCATTCTACATATCCTAATACATTGCCTACGTATGGACCAGACGCACAATTACAACTTTGACATCTTACAATAGTTTCAACGTTTCTTACATTTCTATTCTGTTATAATATTGCTTAAACATTTGACATAAACATTAATAATTACATCGAAAATTGTTCACAGTTCCTTTAACGTAATGGCATGAAACAAAAAAAAATGAAATCAGAACATCGATTATACTAATTTATCGAAAATCAGAAGAAAAAATTATTATTTACAATAGTACAGCGTTGTTGTTACAACATCATACAATGATAGTAGGATTTAAAAGCTTTTTCCGTGAGTAATTTCAAGAACCACTAAAGATATCAAATCCACTGACTTCAACAAGTAGATAAGAAACCATCTGCACACTTCAGGAAAGACTCATTGACATTCTGAGGGCTTTGAGAAACATATGTGTAAAAAACTTAAAGAACGAAATGTAGCGATAGGTCTTAAAAATATAATCTTACCTTTTCCGGATTCACCATAAATCACTTCAGAGAATCAGTACAGCACCTAAGGGTTTGCAGTCTGACGGTATAGACATCGCAGCTGCTTATGATTGCTTAGGAATGGCGTTGTTAGAAAGAAAGATGGGAGATTATTAGGTCGTTAGAGATGAAGAGCAAACTCGGGTAGGAGAAGGATGGGTAAAAAAATCTGATGCACCCTTTTCAAAGGAACCATCTCGGTATTTGCTTCAAGCCGTTTGGTGGGAAATTGTGGAAAACCTCAGCCTGAATGGATGGACGAGAATTTGAATGGTTGTCCTCCCGAATGCAAGGTCAGTGTACTGTCACTGGGGCATACCGCTAGACTGATGTCAAAAATACCTAGTGCTAAGACATCATACGAAAATCTACTTGGTAAAACTTTCAACATCTGTGAAAAGTCGGTCATTGAAAGTAAATTGTCTGACAATCGAATTAAACGAGTCAAGAAGCTCTTCAACTAACTTGGCGAGGTGAGAGGCTACTTGAGCCGATAACTGCACTTAACGTCAATTTTTTTATCCAACGATTGACAACATTTTTCGTAAATAAAGACTTTGAAGGTACAGATGCATACGTAGCAAGACCTTGAAAAGGAAGCGAGTTTTAAAGACTTTTCACATAACATTTCTCTTCTGTTTCGAGCAGAGCTAATGTAAGAACTTTATGTGACGTACAAATATTAAAAATAAATCCTTGGTGTACAACACTTTCATAGTTGATGTGATAAACTGATGTTTTCTCAGCCTTCCTGATGTACGTACTGAAAGGTTTAGCTATCACCAAAACTGAAGTTTTGAACTTTTTTTTCAAGCAAAAATAGTAATTAACAGTAAATACGTTCTACAATGAGTCAGCCGTGATTTTTCGGTACAGCAGCATAAGCAATAGGAGAAGGGACCGAGAATAATTCCAGATTTGTTTGATCAGTGACGGAGCGTAACAGAAATGTAGAAAAATATTAACTGACAGAGCCCTGAGCGAGAAGCTTTACATCTCTGAATAACGTGCTTGGAGAACTCCAAGACACGTATTTGAGTGCAGAAACCACGAATGTTCAGCTACCCAGATACATGTTCCGTAGAGATCGTGCGTATGAAGTTAAGCTCGTGCAGAGGGGTAGAAGCATGCATTTTTTCACATGCTCCACCCGCGAATGGAGCAGGTGCCGATTTCAGTGTATAGTTTAATGCAGTTTTTAATGATTTGTAGAATAAAGATGAAGCTGTAGGTGTACAAATCTGCAGGGTGTTCCAGGAGGAATAGTCAATATTCAGGTATATCTCAAACGATACTCGAAACCAGAAAGTCTAGTAAACATGGGTTCCAAAATGGACACTTTAACATCTACGAGCGCTTCGTCGATACTGTGAAACAATTCAGTTCTACTCCAGGCTCTTTGCTTTACATTTTTTGAGAGTTGGTGGTACGGGCCAAAACAAGAAAAATAATACAGAAAACATGGACTCTAAAGCGCATGCTTAAGAGCTGTGAGCACTTGCTCAATTACGCCTCTGTGAAACACATTTCTTTTACTAAATAGGTGCTCATTGATCTTAAAGTACACTATGTGATCAAAAGTATCCGCACCCCCCCCCCCCCCCCAAAAAAAACATACGTTTTTCATATTAGATGCACTGTGCTGCTAACTACTGCCAGGTACTCCATATCAGCGACCTCAGTAGTCAGACATCGTAAGAGAGCGGAATGGGGCGCTCCGCAGAACTCACGGATTTCGAACGTGGTCTGGCGACTGGGTGTCTCTTGTGTCATATGTCTGTACGTGAGATTTCCACACTCCTAAAAATCCCTAGGTCCACTGTTTCCGATGTGATAGTGAAGTGGAAACGTGAAGGGACACGTACAGCACAAAAGCGTACTGGCCAACGTCGTCTGTTGACTGACAGAGACAGTCGACAGTTGAAGAGGATTTTAATGTATAATAGGCAGACATCTATCCAGACCATCACACAGGAGTTCTAAACTGCCTCAGCATCTACCGCAAGTGCTATGACAGTTAGGCGGAAGGTGGGAAAACTTGGATTTCATGGTCGAGCCGCTGTTCATAAGCCAAACATCACGCAGGTAAATGCCAAACGAAGCCTCGCTTGGTGTATGGAACGTAAAAACTGGACAATTGAAAAGTGGAAAACCGTTGTGTGGAGTGACGAATCACGGTACACAATCTGGCAATCCAATGGCAGGGTGTGGGTATTACGAATGCCCGGTGAACGTCAGCTGCCTTCGTGTGCAGTGCCAACAGTAAAATTCGGAGGCGGTGGTGTTATGATGTAGTCGTGTTTTTCATGGACGGGGCTTGCACCCCTTGGTGTTTTACGTGGCACTATTACCGCACAGGCCTACACTGATGTTTTAAGCACCTTGTTGCTTTCCACTGTTGAAGAACAATTCGGGGATGGCGATTGCATCTTTCAACACGATCGTACACCTGTTCATAATGCTCGGCCTATGGCGGAGAGGTTACGCGAGAATAACAGCCCTGACCTGAATTCTATAGAACACCTTTGGGATGTTTTGGAACCCCGACTTCGTGCCAGGCCTCACCGACCGACATCGATACCTCTCCTGAGTGCAGCAGTCCGTGAAGAATGGGCTGCCATTCCTCAAGAAACCTCACAGCACCTGATTGAACGTATGCCTGTGAGAGTGGAAGCTGTCATCAAGACTAAGGGTGGGCCAACACCATATTGAATTCCAGCATTACCGATGGAGGGCGCCACGAACTTGTATGTCATTTCAGCCAGGTGTCCGGATACTTTTGATCACATAGTGTATGTATTTTAGAGCCCATGTTTATTATACAATTTTTTTCTTGTTTTGGCCATGCAACCTCACCCAAAATATGGAAAGCAAAGAGCTTGCGTAAAAATGGAGTTGTTTCATAGTATCGAAAATGAGGAACCCATGTTCTCTAGACCTTTTTGCTTCAAATGATCGTTCCTGCCATGTCCCTGAATATTCACCATTCTTCCCGAGACACGCTGTATATTACTAAATGGATAAAAACGACAAACTGCATGCTGTAGGTCGCCTATCTAACGACTTCCGGGGGCAACAAATGGTTCAAATGGCACTAAGCACGATGGGACTTAACATCTGAGGTTATCAGTCACCTCGATTTGGAACTACTTAAACCTAACTAACCTAAGGACATCACACAGATCCATGTCCGAGGAAGAATTCGAACCTGTTGCATGATACTTGCTTTCCGCACCCTCGGCAGGCATCCTCAATTTTATAAATGGCACCTGTACTATAGAAGACGCCGGCGGCCATTTGCAGCAATAAGCATCAATACTCAAACTCAAGTTTTATTCGGTGATTTTGATCAAGTTAGAATTAGAATATGATTATAATGAAGTTTTAATACCACCTTACAGAGTTTATTAAATGAAATATGCCCATGAGTGGGACATAGACAGGTGATTAACTGAAATACGCATACCAAATATTCTGTGAAATGATAAGGGAATATGGTGTGGCTGGGAGAAGTATTTATATAATAACACAATCACATTTATTCAATAAACATTACCATCTCAAATATTCCCTCTCACTCATCACGGAATGCTGGCGTGATACAAATAGTATAATATCTAAGTAAACTTAGTTAAACATCCGGCTAACATGTGCCGTGAATCGACAATGACTGCCGCCTGCACATTTCTATCATCATTTAGCCAAACACACACACACACACACACACACACACACACACACACACACACACACACACACACACACACACACACTAACATTCACTCTATTCATTTTATCTAACAGATAAAAGAGGAAGGTTCCCATACACCAAGTGGGACAACATTGGGAGAGAGCACATGGTTCCAACTGTAACTTTAATTCGGGCAAGTCCCGTCTTCACGTTTAACTACCTCCGCGAGTTTTACTGGATATTATGAAGGACCAATTAAATCACAAGCGTGAATTTACGTAGGAGATCCAGCTCGATCACGAAATGTGATTACGTCGAGCTGAAGCTTTTCACCAAGAAATGCACGGGGTCTGCGGACCATGTGTTACCAATCTCTCCACAATCAGTAGTCAATAAACACATTTAAAAATGGTTCAAATGGCTCTGAGCACTATGGGACTTAACATCTATGGTCATCAGTCCCCTAGAACTTAGAACTACTTAAACCTAACTAACCTAAGGACAGCACACAACACCCAGCCATCACGAGGCAGAGAAAATCCCTGACCCCGCCGGGAATCGAACCCGGGAACCCGGGCGTGGGAAGCGAGAAACACATTTAAATAAAATACACTTTCCATATATACTTCACACTCACACTGAAATGCAAATTGAGCAATTCTGCGTATTACTCGGCAATGAGCGCCTGTTCACTCCTAAGTGCAGTGAACACCATTCCCATGAAATTACTTGGCAAAAGAAATCATCTCCCTATCTCTCCTAACCGAGATGATTCTAGGAAATACCATAGTGGCTTTCCTCAGCAGGGAAGCTGCTTCCAAGTTGAAGGTGAACTTGGAATTCTAAATCTTCGCTAACTATTGGAGCGATAGAGCAGAGCGTGCTTACTCACCCAGGTCTTCCCAGCAACAACCCCGATACGGTCTCCCTCGTCCGGGTCCACACATCGTGGCCGCAAGGACTCAGAGATACCGCACACGGTTATTTGCCAACCTAACGAGCGCTAATGACGCGCGTGGAGCTTATGCCTCTCTGGTCCAGTGCAGTCGCGCTCTGCTAGATTCGAGGTTGGCTACACTTCCACTATGCCTATAGCACACCCACAGCCGACATCTCACGAATACCTCATCATACGTTCGCATTCACACTTTGCAGACAATTACCATATCTAATATTAAAATGATCGTCTATATTTAAATAACCCTATCTTACTAATTATCATCAGGCTCTTCCCTGAGTGTCGGAAGGGCACTCAGGTGTCTTTAGTTGTGGGGTGGAGCCATGTAGCTGGTTACATGGAGCCGTTACATAACCCTCCCCTCCTGACGAAATAATGGGCAGCAAGTGTCCTTGCTTTTCGAAGGGCACTTTCAAGCATTTTTTTTTTAGACCTAGGGGTCAGACGTGTGTCATTTATCTATGATTCTTTACTGAGTTTATAACACATCCTCCTCATCTGTTCCATAGAACATAGTATTCAAATTCAAAACTCAGACTACAAAATTTAACATTCAATACCCTCACACATGGTTATCTCCTTCTGAGAGCATTATGCAGCTATTAACACAAACATATGGGCATATGCTCCTCTTAAACATCATTGAAACATATACGATTTACCATTAATATTTCAATTTAACACAAATTTTACCTATCATCTAGGCCAAGCATCCGTTATTCAAATGTAACATGAGTGAAAACTTTAAATTTTTCGACAAACATAATCAGTTCTTATATACTAGACATTTAAATCTTTGTGGGCACTTAAATTATTAAAGTCCTGTTGCCATTGTGTCCCACTTTGAAATATTTCACAAGATCTATCAAAACACACAAATTTTTGAAACTGCACAATTTAAACAAATTATATAATGAATTGAATTTCATACAACATATAGATAAGTTGGTATTAAGCTTGTGGGCATTTAAATTCTTAGCGTCTTTTCGCATTTGTATCCCACTTTGAAACATTTGCGAAGCATGGAAAACATACAAAATCTATTAGTTAGAGAAATTTTCAGTAAATCACATTACATCTTTAAGCAATTTCGTTCGTTCACTTCTGGATCGACGTGTTAAAGTTTCTTTATCTCTTTCCCTATTTACTTTAGTAACTAGCCATAATATATGCAAAATCAGTTCTGCTGAAAAGTAAACACACGCGCTACATATTGAATGTACATGGCACTTTCAAACACCTTGCACTTCACTATGGGATCGGGGTACTTGGAGGACCACAGTTTTGGGCTACTTGGAGGACAGGGGAGGAAGTTATTCTGCAGGTGTCAGCGACTGCAGGCTCTCCGTCGATCATGCCGGCCGCCTCCTTGCATCAGGCCGCTCCCTCACCTTTGTCAGCTCCCCAGGACCCATGTTGCCTCGCGTTGATGGCTGCCTCAGGACGTGGTGGCACGCATTTCCGCGTCAGGTGGGCGTCGACCTCCAGGGCAGAATAGCATCCCCCTAGCAGTCGTCGCCTCGTGCCGCATCGTGAGCGCCCGGACCCGTCTGGCTACCTCTCGTCGATATGTGAGCATATCCGCAATTATTGCCGACAGCCACTCTCCTGACGTCACCCCCTCGGTAACGTCACTCGCCTCTCCCTTCCGTCTGCAGTCCCGGCATGTCCGACTCAAGTGGTGAGTTTGACATGCCTCTTGAATCGGTGCTGCGGACGTTGTAGGTGTGGTGGTGACGTTGTTGACACACCGCCACTGGTGCCACGCCCCTGGTGCGCACCGGTTCCCCTTCCTTGATCTGCTGCACCGCGACGCCTGACCTGGATACGCCAAGCTCGCCTCTTGCGGGTGCTGCCGTTTCCATCCCGGGTTTGTCTGTGACGATGTCTACCAGGCGTGGCAGCACGTCACCTCACGGGTCGTCCATACGGACTGCCCGTTACCATCTGCTGCTGTGCGGCGCCCTCCGAGTTGGGGGCGTGTCACCTGCTGGCGCGGGCGCTCGGCTTATGTAGTTCACCGCCGCTCGCTGTTGGTCTGTTTCGTGATTGCGGCCGGCTACCTGGGTAGCCACCGCTTTGTTCCTGCATGTGGGAGGCCCGGTAATCGCCTCCGGCGCGTGTTGACACAGTCGCGGACAACGGCCGTCACTTAGGGAATCCCAAGTGCCGTGCGCTCGCCCGACGTCTAGCCGCTAATTGCTTGCATCGGCGACCCGGTCTCCTCGGCTGCATTCTCCCCTGGTTGCTAATCTAAACTCAGGGAAGCTTGGCTATACCGATATATTTCAGCAAATTTTCCATCACAGTCCCCGACTGTTCTCAGCAATCCATAAGGTCTTCCTACATTACTCAGATTCTATTTCTCTCTCTCCTTCTCCTACTGTGCCTTATGGGCGTTGTCCTTCCAACGATATTTTAACATGGCTTTTAATTTAGCCGCCTTTTCATACATGAATCATTATCCTATCAATTTACAACAATTTTTTATTCCTTATTTGATCCCTCAGTGGCTTTATAATAGGGATATTTTAATCAACATTAATCTACGATATTTTCTTTACTGATGCACAAGAAATGGATGGAACTAGAATTCCATTTCTTTTAGATTATGATCTATAGTATTCTTAAGACTAACTTATCACACTTCCACGTCCTTCAGTCATTCGTTTCTCACTCTTCTCACATAAATGCAACATACACACATAGGCACTCTTTACTAGCTACATAGCAAGCATTCCTTGTGACGTCACACATTTCGCATCCACAATTTCTCATTTAGGGCAGCCTTCCCCTCTAGTTTACAGTACATGCACTACTGTAACATGTATAACAGAGAATTAACTACAAAACATGCACTATTGTAACAACTACGACACCTATAATTAACAACCAAAACATGCCTTATAGTAACGAAATCCTACACACACAATTACCGCTACTCCCACTACAACCGTTTTTACGATAACTTACACCCTTTTTCCTTTGTGCACCTCATTTGAGGTTTTTGCATCGTTCCTCTTCATTCTGGTTACCGCTCCTTCCTGTAACACAACTTCTGGATACGGATTAATCTTTCTCCTTACATATTTATCTCCTTCTGGAGTAATTTCGTCCTTACTCTCCTTACTTTCATGTGCGACTTGTCTGCTCATTGATCACATGGTACATGTTATTGCTCGGAATACAATTTATCCTAATACATTTTACACACAACATATACAATATACTCTAAATCTATTTTACCTATATTCTATTGTTCCACAGCTTTTATTCAATGACGGGTTTCACGTTTGATACGTGATGAAGCCCTCTCGATTTTCTCGTCCTCAGTGTCTGTACTTCTATTGCGTTCGGATGAGGGATACGGCACACACGGTACGGACCATTGTACAGGCTTAGGAACTTCTTGCAGATTCCCTTACCTCTGTTTGACAGTTTGTGTGACCGAACCCACACCTTCTGTCCAATGAAGAATTTTATTTTTCTCGTTTTCTTTTGGTACGCCTTTTGCCTCCGGTCTGCCGCACTTTTGATATTTTCCAGCGCGAGATCAGCGACCTCCTTGTTTCTTGGTTGTCTTTCCTTTGGCCAAGGTATGACTTCCCGGATTCGATTAGGGGGCTCCTTATTCTTTAGCACTAACACTGGTGGCAACATCGTGGAGGCATTTGGCAATTCATTTAAGATCTCCTGAAACGCCTTTAGGTGTATGTCCCACGTGTTATGCTTCCTATAACAGTACAACCTGCACAGCCGCCCTAATTCCTTCAATATTCTGTCGGCGGGGTTAGACGACGGGTGGAACAAGGATATAAAATTCGGCTTTATTTTCCTCCGCTTCAACATCCGCAGCCAATCTTTAGATCGGAATTGCGCTCCGTTATCCGATATCACTCATTTCACCGGCCCGACCTCGCGCACGAAATCGTTCGCGAATGCCGCCGCCACCGTTTTCCCCGTTGCTTTCCTCAGCGGAGTAAAGCAAACGAACTTTGACGTCAATTCCACGGCTACAACAATGAACGCGTAGCCAGATTTCGTTCGAGTTATTGGCCCGAACAAGTCCACCGCGGCGACCTCTCGCAACCTGCTTGGAATGATCGGGTACATTGGTGCAGCAAAAGATGTGGTGGGCGGTTTCGTCCTTTGGCATGGTTTACACACTCTAATTACCCGCTGTATCCTCTTTAGCATGTTATTGAAGTAACAGGCCTCTCGTAACTTCTGGAAGCACTTCCGTGCTCCGAAGTGTCCATAACTTAGGTGTATATACCACACTAGCTTATTTATTAGCTCCTCAGGTATTACCACCAGCCATCGCGGATCTTCTATGCTCCGTTTCCGGAAGAGGATTCCGTTCTCTATTCGGTAGTACTGCCGAATAGCAACTTGGGACCTGTCCTTCCACTTCCCTTTCACCTCCTTTAGTATCGGGTCCTTATCTTGTTCGCGCCCGACATTCTTTAGTGACATCGTCACAAAGTTTTCGAACGTGACGTTTTTCAGGTAGAGAATACTGAAATTACGAGTATTCTCGCCCGGGTCACCGTCTATGCCGTGTTTTAGGCCTATCGGAGCCCGAGACAACGCATCTGCTATCAGGTTTTTTTCTCCTGGAATGTATTTAATTGTGAAATCGAATTCCTGTAGATACAGCGCCCAGCGAGCTAACCTGCCGTGGGCCAACTTTGCCGACATCAGAAATTGTAATGCCCGATGGTCGGTGAACACTTTAGTATTTCTCCCATACAGGAAGCACCGAAATTTGCTAAACGCAAAGACGACAGCGAGTCCCTCGAGTTCCGTCACCGTGTAATTTCTCTCTGCCCTCGACAGCACTCTACTCGCGAAAGATACGGGCTTTCACGTCAACATATCCTTCTCGTCTTCCCCTTGGAAGAGAACCGCGCCAAGGTCGTTTAACGAGCTATCCGTCATCAGATAAAATTCCCTACTCAAATCTGGATGCGCGAGAATCGGTGCATTCACCAATGCTTTCTTTAACCTCACGAACTCATTCTGTGCTTGCTCGTCCCAGTACCAGATCGTGTTCTTGCCAGTAAGCGCACAAAGACGTGGCGTGGACAGCACACTTAGGTTTACAAATTTCTTAAAGAAATTCGCGACTCCTAAGAATCCTCTTAGTTGTCGCTTAGTCGTGGGTCTTGGGAACTCCGCAATTGCCTTGATTTTGTCCGGGTCCGTTTGTATCCTGTCCACCGAAACTATATGTCGCAGGAACTTTATCTTCTGGCGCCCGAACTGCGACTTTTCCAGGTTTATGGTTATTCCTGCTCTTTCGAAGGCGTCTAATAATCGATTTAATACTTCATTATGTTCCTCCCAGGAACTTCCCGAGATTAATATGTCGTCGACGTAGACCGTAATTCTTTCACGCAGGTCTTCCGGAAGGATGCTGTTCAAGCCTCGTATGAACGCCGCCGCCGAAACATTCAACCCGAACGGAAGCCGTTTGAATTGGTAGCAGTTACCGTAGCATAAAAACGCGGTATACTGCCTACACTCTTGATGCAACACGATTTGCCAGTAACTAGCTCGCAGGTCTATGGAGGATAACACCTTCACTCCATGAAACCGTTGCAACGATTGCTCCAGGCTTTCCGGTCTGTCTGTTTCTGCCTTTATTACCGTATTTATTTGCCGAGAATCCAGCACCAACCTCACCGATCCGTCCCTTTTCGGTACCACTAGGGGTGGTGAGTTGTATGTACTCACGGCGCGTTCTATAACGTCTTGTTCTAACATCTTCGCAATCTCCTTCTTGACCTTTTCTTTATGCGCTAGTGGAATCGGGTATGGCCTGACGAAGAACCTTTTATGTTCTCGTATTTGGAATTTGTACTCGAAATTCCTTATCGCACCCGGTGCGTCTGAGAATATTTTCTCATGGTTCCTCAGAACTTCTAATAATCGTACACGGGCATCCTCTGGCATGTCTCCCACATTGCGCATGCTTTCCTCAATTATTCGCTCGAAGACCTCATCCTTCCATGCGTGGAGGACGGTAAACTCACGCCATTTACACAGTTTATGAGGATCTCCGGCTCAGGGCGCAATTCCGGGTAAGTGAGAATTCGTAGGCAACTAGTTTCCGCTCCGTCCCGTAGGACCCAATTATTGAACTTTAATTCTACGGGGTTTCCATCTCTGTTCAGAGACATGATGCCTCCACCCAGGTCTACAATTGCCTGGTGAGCGCTCATAAAATCCATCCCGAGAATCATTTCGGCGTTCATTAAGGGCACAATGAAGAAGTTTGCCTCGAACTCTTCGCCCTGGCATTGGAACGTAATCCTAGCCTGCCACTTGACTTCTACACTTTTCCCGTATATCGCTCCCTTCACCTTTGTACCTCGCAACGGCAAAGTTGGCAAAGTTCCCGTCTCCTCGCATTTCTGGAATGCGGCCTCACTAACGATCGAAACCGGGCTTCCCGTGTCGACTATGCAGTCCAGTGAAATTCCTTTCACCGAGATCGCAATTACTGGGCTGATGGCCGAAATCCGGTTATCCATATGCTCCTCCAGTAATGTTTCCCTAATGTCGTCCTGACCAATGCACCTTATCTCGCGGTTATTCGTTATCGGGGGTCGACTAAGGTTGTCTCCCTCGATTGGCACAGGTCATAATGTTTGATTTCCTCCTGGTTCTGGAGCATTCCTCCGTGGATCGGCCGATCTGATTTCTACGTCGTCGGTGATATTTTCCCTTCTCTTTCTCCCTGTGGCCTGTTCGCTTCCTTCACCCCTATTTTGTGGTGAATTCGCACGATTCCCGTGGTTGTTCCTACCTTTATCCCGGTTATCGTGCCCGTCGTGCCGGCCATTGTGTCCCTGGGCTTTGTAGTAGCCATGCTTGTTACCATTTTTCCAATTCGCCTTGTATGGCTGGAAACTGGTATTCGCATGCTCCACTACATGTGATCTTGTACGCTTCCGCGTTTTACTGCGGCCGCGACTCACTCTCCTATTTCTTAATACGTCCTCTCCTCCTGCGGTCTGTACCTTTTCCGGTATACATTGTCCTATATCATACTCCAATTCTTGTAGGAGTAATTTAAACGACTCTAAATCGTCCTTACAACGCCCGGCTAATATGATATGGCGAAGCTGCGCTGGAAGCTTCATTACGAGGGGTGGCTAGAAAAAAACCGGACTAGTACTGGTGAAACAATAAAACGAATGCAATAAGGCTGAAAGTCGCGTGGCCTGTCACGTGACTCTCGCTCCGCCTACTGCTCGAGTTTCATCTGCCTCCTGCACTCAGTCTGCCCGTGGCGTCTGTTTTAAGTAGTTGACGTTTTGTCTGTGCGTCGGAAAATGTTGAGTGTACAGAAAGAACAGCGTGTTAACATCAAATTTTGTTTCAAACTAGGAAAATCTGCAAGTGAAACGTTTGTAATGTTACAACAAGTGTTCGGCGATGATTGTTTATCGCGAACACAAGTGTTTGAGTGGTTTAAACGATTTAAAGATGGCCGCGAAGACACCAGTGATGACACTCGCACTGGCAGACCATTGTCAGCAAAAGCTGATGCAAACATTGAAAAAATCGGTAAACTTGTTCGACAAGATCGCCGTTTAACAATCAAAGCAGTGTCTGAGTTAACAGGAGTTGACAAGGAAAGTGTTAGGCAGATTCTTCATGAAAGTTTCAACATGAACAAAGTGTGCTCAAAAATGGTTCCAAAGTGTCTCACAATTGAACAGAAGGAACGCCGAAGAATGTTTTGTTCTTACAAAATGTTATTACTTGCGATGAATTGTGGTTTTTTACTTACGATCCCGAAACTAAACGCCAATCGATACATTGGAAAACTCCTGGTTCTCCACGACAAAAAAAAGCACGAATGTCAAAATCGAAATTCAAGGCAATGATGATTGTTTTTTTTTTTTTTTTTTTGACATCAAAGGGATTGTGCACATTGATTGGGTACCAGAGGGACAAACAGTGAATCAGCATTACTACATTAGCGTCCTGGCTACCCTACGTGAGCGAGTACGGAGAAAACGGAACGATTTGTGGAGAAAAAAGTCATGGATCCTTCACCAAGACAATGCCCCAGCTCACAGTGCGGTGTCAGTGAAGACGTTTTTGGCAAAACACAACATTCCCATCTTAGATCATCCACCCTACTCACCCGATTTGGCCCCCTGTGACTCTTTTCTTTTCCCTAAAGTCAAGTCAGCTTTGAAAGGAACTAGATTTGAGACTGTTGAAGCAGTAAAAGAAAAAGCGACGGAAGTAATGTATGGACTTACCGAAAATGATCTGCAGCATTGCTATGAACAGTGGAAAATTCGTATGGAGCGGTGTAGAGACCGATGAGGAGAGTACATTGAAGGAGATAACATGAAATTGTAAATAATTGTAAATAAATGTTTTTTCCAGCATCAGTCCGGTTTTTTTCTAGCCGCACCTCGTATACACAGCCTTATCAATTCGCCCGGACTGTAAGGGTTGTACAAGAATTGGTTATTCTGCAACATGTTTTCAAACAGTCTTGCAGGACTCGCGAAACCGGGTTGACTAAGACTCGGCAGCATCATTATCTGATGTTTCACCCGATCTTGCGCAGCTTCGGACCAATATGCCGAGAGAAATTCACGCTGAAATTCCTTCACCGTTTTACAACTTCTCGCTATGGCTCTCATCCGTACTGCGGGTTCAGCCTCAAGATACCCGCACATGAACTCGATTTTATACTCATCCGGCCAAATGGGCGGAAGACAGAATTAGTACTGTTCCAAGAAAGCCCGTGGGTGGATTCCGTTCACAGAATTTCTAAAGACTTCGAACTTCCGTACGGAGAGAAAGTGTTTATAGTCGAAGCCTTCCACTTCCCTCCGGTATGGATCTGCGCACGGTTTTAGGTGTCGTTTCCGACACCTCCCTACATTTCTGCATTCGCTAGCCTCCTCGTAATCATCCTAGTGTCCGGAATCGCGTCCCTCGCTTTCGCACGCGCCGTCGCGCACATGGTCCTCCCTCTCGTCACCGCGAGTGAGGAGATTTTCCACGTGGGCCATGCGTTCACATATGTCATTGGTAACCATCCGTTGCCGCCTATTGACTTTGCATTGGCCTTCTTGAAATTTCCGCAATGCCTGTATCTCCTCGTTATCCCTCGAGTTCATAATTGCAGCACTCTCGCTTCCCTCTGATATTGTTAAGTCCGCAACCATCTCCGCGAGTTTTACTAACTCCTCCTTTACTTTCTTTGTCTCCTCGCTATTTAATGTCTTAACCGTATATATCTTTTCCTCAAGATCCACATTTGCCCTACTGTTTTCGTGAACCTTTTCTTGCGTTGCTTCTACTGCTTTTACTCGCGCTATTACCTTTTTCTTTTCGGTAATGCATCGTTCCCTTTAAGTTTGGAGCCCCCTTTTCAAATTTTTCTCCGCGGGTTTTCATTTCGATCCTAACCTTTTTTGTTCCTTTTCGAGGGCGTTTAGTTTACTGCCAACCACTTCGAATATCTCATTGACGTCCTTTCGAACCCCTTCGATTTCGGACATCATGCCCTCGAATTTCGCTTCCTGCCTTTTATTATATTCTTCTAATCTGGAATTTACTCCGCTTAAGATCGTTCTCGCGTTCTTTTCCATCATTTTGACCAATTCGGTCATCCACGTGTTACTATTTGTGTATGCATTGGTCGGCGCATTTTGGCTACTCGTTGCATTCTCTAATTCATCTGCGCTCGCGCTCGGGTCCGAAGTCCCGCTATTTGGTGTGGAATTGGCCTGCTCATTTTCCAAGTTCAACATTGCCGTAGCGCCGCTGAAATCTTGGTAATTCCCGTTGCCTGCCTCGTCTCTCTCCGCGGCTACCTGATTGAGGATAACTTCCTCCTCACCCGGCCGGTTTTCCCTAGCACCGCTCCTCGAGCGAGCACGTGTCTCCATTCTGGACACTAGGCTTACGTTTCGGGCTAAGTGCCTAAATAACGGCTTCGCTCGCGGTAAACAGACTTCCTACTTTCGCTGCACAAATCGCGACAAATTCTCGTAGCTTAACGTAAGTTAATTTCACACGCAACCTAGTACATTTATTTAGTCACACGCAGCCTAACACGTTTGAAATTCCCCCAAAATTCATGGATAAATACACACATGAAAATTACCACCAAAATCACACAAATAATCACAAGCAACGCAGTATATTCAACGCCGTATTCTCAACGCTGGTTCTGTTCACAAATAGGAATTTTGAATCCTGTGGAAATTTAATTTTGTTAGCACATCCTAGCAATCTCGCAGCATAAGAAAGGGTTCCTAAACTGAACGAGATCCTAGGCTAAAGGGTCGCCATTATGCATGATACTTGCTTTCCGCACCCTCGGCAGGCATCCTCAATTTTATAAATGGCACCTGTACTATAGAAGACGCCGGCGGCCATTTGCAGCAATAAGCATCAATACTCAAACTAAAGTTTTATTCGGTGGTTTTGATCAAGTTAGAATTAGAATATTATTATAATGAAGTTTTAATACCACCTTACAGAGTTTATTAAATGAAATATGCCCATGAGTGGGACATAGACAGGTGATTAACTGAAATACGCATACCAAATATTCGGTGAAATGATAAGGGAATATGGTGTGGCTGGGCGAAGTATTTATATAATAACACAATCACATTTATTCAATAAACATTACCATCTCAAATATTCCCTCTCACTTATCACGGAATGCTGGCGTGATACAAATAGTATAATATCTAAGTAAACTTAGTTAAACATCCGGCTAACATGTGCCGTGAATCGACAATGACTGCCGCCTGCACATTTCTATCATCATTTAGCCACACACACACACACACACGCACACTAACATTCACTCTATTCATTATATCTAACAGATAAAAGAGGAAGGTTCCCATACACCAAGTGGGACAACATTGGGAGAGAGCACATGGTTCCAACTGTAACTTTAATTCGGGCAAGTCCGGTCTTCACGTTTAACTACCTCCGCGAGTTTTACTGGATATTATGAAGGACCAATTAAATCACACGCGTGAATTTACGTAGGAGATCCAGCTCGATCACGAAATGTGATTACGTCGAGCTGAAGCTTTTCACCAAGAAATGCACGGGGTCTGCGGACCACGTGTTACCAATCTCTCCACAATCAGTAGTCAATAAACACATTTAAATAAAATACACTTTGCGTATATACTTCACACTCACACTGAAATGCAAATTGAGCAATTCTGCGTATTACTCGGCAATGAGCGCCTGTTCACTCCCAAGTGCAGTGAACACCATTCCCATGAAATTACTTGGCAAAAGAAATCATCTCCCTATCTCTCCTAACCGAGATGATTCTAGGAAACACCATAGTGGCTTTCCTCAGCAGGGAAGCTGCTTCCAAGTTCAAGGTGAACATGGAATTCTAAATCTTCGCTAACTATTGGAGCGATAGAGCAGAGCGTGCTTACTCACCCAGGTCTTCCCAGCAATAATCCCGATACGGTCTCCCTCGTCCGGGTCCACACATCGTGGCCGCAAGGTCTCAGAGATACCGCACACTGTTATTTGCCAACCTAACGAGCGCTAATGACGCGCGTGGAACTTATGCCTCTCTGGTCCAGTGCAGTCGCGCTCTACTAGATTCGAGGTTGGCTACGCTTCCACTATGCCTATAGCACACCCACAGCCGACATCTCACGCATACCTCATCATACGTTCGCATTCACACTTTGCAGACAATTACCATATCTAATATTAAAATGATCATCTACATTTAAATAACCCTGTCATACTAATTATCATCAGGCTCTTCCCTGAGTGTCGGAAGGGCACTCAGGTGTCTTTAGTTGTGGGGTCGAGCCATGTAGCGGCTTACATGGAGCCGTTACACTGTGACCGTAGCGGTCGCACGGCTCCAGACTGAAGTGCCTAGAACCGCTCGGCCACAACGGCTGGTTTCTTATTACAGCTTGCATGTTGTCAAAGTATGTCGGTTCAAAGCAATGGTTCAATGAACATTCATCAAAAAGACGTTATCCTTGGCACAATTTGTTATAAATGGCAATGATAAGTAATAAAAGTTAAATACCGGTGATTAAAGCCTGCAGGGAATCGTAACATAAAAAGTAATTATACTGGGTAATTATAATTAAACTGCCGGTGTTCCCAGTGCTGCAGTGCTGGCTGTGTGCGTCGATGACACTGAAACATCGTAGGTATGTTCATTAATCGGTGCGCTCGGGGAGTATGCCGAAAAAGGAAAAGAAAGATGGTTCCACTTTCTGCTGCCAGGTGAAAATATAGCGCTGTAAGCGGTCATAATATGGTATGGATGCAGGAAAAGATGAGAAAGATGAAACACATGATAACGTTGGTTCTGGAACTTTTATTAGGATATGGTCACAAGTTGCAACATGTTTTCGGTGTGGTCTCCCAACTAAGCGACATCCTGCATCAGCAACACAACATGGTCGATTGTTGCTCCAGTGTAAACAGAGCGATATGTCATCGTATGCCATCCTCTAGATCAGGAAGACAGACATGATATTTCAGATACCCTCACAACCTGAAGTGATATATATGAGAAAAAGTAGCACTACAGCTGTATCTTGAGAATGTTTTTGTTGTCTCACACGACTAGTTTCGGCGGCACATTACCGCCATCCTCAGGCCCCATCACTGCCAAGAGAGAGTTAGAATTCCTTAGCGCATTCAATGTGGAGTCCTTGTTACTAGTGCACGTGGGTTAGGTCATGAGGAAAGCTAGCCCACATGTTCTAGTAACAAGGACTCTACAATATATGCGCCAAGAAATTATAATACTCTTTTGTCAGTTGTGGGGCCTGAGGATGGCAGTAATGTGCCGCAGTAACTAGTCGTGTGAGACAATAAAGATATTCTCAAGATACAGCTGTAGTGGTACTTTTTCTCATCAGCTGAAGGGCCTCGACCGTGGACGTCCATAAATTGAGGAGGCGTAGATTTAGATACTAGAGGTGACGCGGTCGTTACCGAAGGTTTCTCGAAGCCTGTCTTTCACCTGGAAAGCGACATTTGGTATCGCCCCATCTTGCATGAAAATAGTGGTGTGGACACAGTTGCAGTCTTGCAAAACTGGCATCACATGTTGCACAAGGAAATCCTTATGACATACAGACGTTACTGTATACTAACAGGCCTGCGAGGTATCACCTCCTCGAAGAAAGGTGAACCGCAAATGAAGGAACTTGTGAAACAATACTAACAGTCACGTAAGCTGAGTGCACTGTATGTTCCTTTGGCAGAGCAGAATGTCAGAGCAACAGTTCTGCGCATTCATGGCACCGTGGAGAGTAAAATATACGTCGTATATACAAAGAACATTCCCTGGCCACGTGTCCTTTTATATGCGTGCCAAAAAACGAAGGACAAAGTGACGATGCGGTAGCGTATCTTCGGGCTTCATCTGATGAACATTCTGAATATTGTAGAGATACCATTGTAAAATGCGCCTAAAAATCTTTTGAGCCATTAACCACGGGGAGAGACGATTCCTGTGACACAACTCGAACACTGGCTGCAGAACTTGAGGCAAGAATTGCACGCTCGGCTATAGTTACAGCAAATTCATCAGCAACTGCCATGGAAATGGACAGCCACCATCTCGCTCCTGCACCACCTAATTCAGTTGATTCTTAAAATTTCTTGATCATATTCTTTAGCCCATTTATTTACATGGAGTCTCCTCGAAGCTGTTTCTGTCGCCGATATTTCAGCAATGCAACGTTGCCATTGCTGCCCTTCTGGTAAAGCAACTTTACCATCAGTGCATAGCCTATCTTCTCAATAAATATTGTTTTTCGTATGGAAAACTTCAACCTTCCTAAGCCTTCACACCAATAGTCACTTCGCAAAAGAAATCAACATGCGTCGCCAAGTGGCAAACCTTACACTGACATCAAAACAGGAAACATTTCACATTCTGACTGCTTACAGCGCCACATCTTCACCTGGTAGCAGAAAGCGGAACTATTATTTTTTTCAGTAAACTCCACGAGCACACCAATTAATGAACATACTATGATATTTAACCGTCCTGCGGTTTATAAAGCCTAAAGTGTAGTACTCAGAACACCGTTACTTATATACTCCTGCTATGTTACACAGGTTCAGCATAGTGTGTAGCTCGTTCGCATCTTGTTGTATATTACAACTGAATTATTCACCTTCGCTTTTCTAAAAGGTTTTGAGACTTCCTTATTAATTTAACACAGGTTGTCCTATAGTACTGGTATTCTATGCCATGCAAATACGAGTGTGTGCTCTGTCAGGATTTTGTGAACATTTATCCCAACGAATTGCCTGATTGGTTTCTACATCACTGCTTGATTCGATTGTAATTCAGTATTTACTTATTCATCTAAAAAGGTTCAGGATTTTGGGATATGCATTTCGTTTATAAATATTGTTTATGACAATGTGCGCTCGCAAATACACACAGACACACATAAAGAACAGTAAATGCAACAACAATACTGCGCTATTTTTTTATTTTTACTTTACAAAAGAGCTAGCACTACTTGCAGTAGGATATTTTGCACTTTCTTGTTTGTTTCAAGTCTTGTAATTTACACGTTCTAAAAGTTCTACAACTGAATAAAAACGGCGATCAAGTAAGAAAGGCCTTAGGATTTTACAAAAAAAAAGTGAATGATGAAATAATTTTTATAAGCTGATGCCCGAACTGACTGTTGAAGGAACTTTCCTTTTCTGCCTTATAACATGTTCATGGAAGTTATCATTTCTGTATACTACGGACAGAACAACATGGCAAGCATATGGACAAGGAAGTTACATGCATTTTAGTAGAGGTAACGCAGGAATTTTACGTCGCTCCGTTTTCGGAACAGCCGTGTGATTTACTGCAAACGACTGAGGATGGATAACTCTGCGGTCGCAAATCACGTTAGCCGGCATGTCCTGTGTGAAACGTACCTTGTGTCTCGCTTGTTTGGTTTTTGCGTCCTTTCCATATACACATCAACTGACTGGTGCCTTGTGAGGTTTAGACAGCCGTCTAATGACGTCACGACTTGGCCATTGGCAGATACGTACAAACAGTTTGGCTTGTTGAGCTTATTGAAGTTCGAAACCACTATCTAAGTCTTTATAAACTCTGCTGAATTGTCCAGGATTAGCAGACGAAACATCAGCGCAGAAACACGCCACTTATCGTCCAGGATGCAAAAAAAAGGACGTGAAATCATGCATTGCTTTATCGTTTAAGTAAAACAAGAATTTACTTTACTAAGCGTATACATCTCTTTAGTAGTTTACATTTTTACGTGGGTATTCAAACTTGCTGTCGTGAAATTATCTATTCGTTGTTGTTTTATTTGCAGTAAATTATTAGAAATTAATTCACTCTCTTCGGCATTATTCAGTGCTGAAATTAATTATTTTTTTTATATATTTTTACTGTTAATGTAAAAAGGTTGTCTTACTACATAAAACAGAGGTTCTCGTCAGGAACAGCTTGGTTTTGTTCTTAATTGAACTGTTGATAGTGTTCGTTATGTGAAACGATGCAGCGGTGAATAGCTGTTTCATACATAGACAGATCATCAAGGTATTTCCAATAGAATAGACTGGTATCTTTTTATGTTAATGTTACTCGTTTTGCTTTTTGACTCAAGTAGAAGGAGAGCAGCAGAGGAATGGTATGATGTTGTGTCTCATGAGACTGTTAATTCCAGTCAACAAGTCTTGAAATTCTTCGTCACTTTAACTGAGAGTAACAATAACATCAACGACCCTCATAACTGATATGCTTTCACCATGAGCTTCATTCCCGTACTTGAATCTTTCTTTTGTTTCCATCACTGCTTCGTCAATGTACGGATTGAACAGTAGGAGCGAATAACTACATATCGGTATAGTATCCTTCTTAAACCGAGCATTAGTTCTTAGTCTCCCATTTTTATTTTTTCCTGTTGGTTCTTGTACATATCGCATACTACATCTACATCTACACCTACATTCATACTCCACAATGCCCCATACGGTGCGTGACGGAGGGTACCTCGTACCACAACTGGCATCTTCTCTCCCTGTTCCACTCCCAAACAGAACGAGGGAAAAATGACTGCCTATATGCATCTGTACGAGCCCTAATCTCTCTTACCTTATCTTTGTGGTCTTGCCGCGAAATGTAAGTTGGCGGCAGTAAAATTGTACTGCAGTCAGCCTCAAATGCTGGTTCTCTAAATTTCCTCAGTAGCGATTCACGAAAAGAACGCCTCCTTTCCTCTAGAGACTCCCATCATAATTCCTGAAGCATTTCCGTAACACTCGCGTGATGATCAAACCTACCAGTAACAAATCTAGCAGCCCGCCTCTGAATTGCTTCTACGTCCTCCCTCAATCCGACCTAATGGGGATCCCAAACGTTCGAGCAGTACTCAAGAATAGGTCGTATTAGTGTTTTATAAGCGGTCTCCTTTACAGATGAGCCACATCTTCTCAAAATTCTACCAATGAACTACACGTCTTCCCGGTAGCTTACACTTATTTTCTGAGAATTCACCTAGCTCCATTTTATACTATCGAACGCTTTTTCTAGGTCGAAAAATGCTATGAACATGTCTTGATTGGTCTTAAGTCTAATTTCGATGATCAGTCTCAAAGTCATAACTGCCTCTCTGCTGCCTTTATCTTTCCTAAAGTATCGTCGTCTAACAAATCTTCGGTTTTCTTTTCCAACCTTCTGCAAACTATTCTTGTCTGCAATTTGGAGGCAATCCGGAACATGCCTTTCGGTCACCTGAAACCAGGTATAAGTTCGAAGGGAAATCCTGTTTCTGAAACCGTTTTGAGTTATTTATGTCGTGTCTCGTATTCTCCACTTTGGCTGCATTTCATCACACTTTATCCATACCTCTTGAGTCATTGTTATTTTCGTGACTTTGATTTATGGCAAATAGTTAAGATGACTGCACCGAGTCACTCGAAAACTGGGCATCTGTCGTGGTTTTAGTGAGGCAGAAACGGCGAGGGCAGGCGTGCGGGCCCGGCACCCCGCTGCGAGAACCCGCCGCTAAACGCGGCCGCCCGTCGTAAAGCGGGCGTTACGCCAGCTGCGTGCCACTCTGTAGCGAGTTACGGCCGCGCTGCGCTCGCTTTACGGCGGCCCGCGCTTCTTGCCCACCTGAACTTTGTCTCGGTGCCTGTCAGGTCTCGCTACTCTCGTCAGCGGACCTAAACACCAGTCGAAATGCTCACCTCCATCAGGCCGAACAACGAAAGTATCGAGAATGAATTTTCACTCTGCAGAAAGGTGTGGAGTTATATGCTACTTCCTGGCAGATTAAAAGTGTGTGCCGGAGCGAGATTCAAGTGAACACTTGCCTGCGAGAGGTAAACGACCCGAGTTCGGGTCTCAGTCCGGCACACGCTCTTAATCTGCCAGGATGTTTCATATCACTTCACACACTACTGCAGAGGGAAAATCCATTCTGGAAACATTGCACAGGCTGTGCCTAAGCCTTGTCTACGCTTTATCCTTTCTTCCACAAGTGCTAGTGCCGCGAGTTTCGCAGGAAAGCTTCTGTAAACTGTGGAATGCAGGAGATGAGGTACTGGCGGAAATAAAACTGTGTGGAGGGGTCGTTAGTCGTGCTTGGGTGGCTCAGCCGGTAAAGCACCTATTCGCGAAAGGCAGAGGACCGAAGTTCCAGTCGCGGTCAAGCACACGTTTTCAATCTGCCAGGAAGTTTCATAAAGGCGTACACTCCGCTGCAGAGTGAAAATTCTTTTTAGAAACATCCCCCAAGCTGTGGCTGCGCCTTGTCTCTGCAGTGTCCTTTCTTCCAGGAGTGCTACTCTACATCTACATCTACGTGATTACTCTGCTATTCACAAGAAAGTGCCTGGCAGAGGGTTCAATGAACCACGTTCATGCTGTCTCTCTACCGTTCTACTCTCGAACGGCACGCGGGAAAAACGAGCACTTACATTTTTCTGTGCGAGCCCTGATTTCTGTTATTTTATCGTGATGATCATTTCTCCCTATGTGGTGGGTGCCAACAGAATGTTTTAGCAATTTGAGGAGAAAACGGGTGATTGAAATTTCGTGAGAAGATCCCGTCGCAAAGAAAAACGCCTTTTTTTTTAATGATTGCTACTCCAATTCACGTGTCATCATGTCTGTGACACTATCTCCCCTATTTCGCGATAATACAAAACGAGCTGCCCTTCTTTGTACTTTTTCGATGTCATCCGTCAGTCCAACCTGATGCGGATCCCACACTGCATAGCAATACTCCAGAATAGGGCGGACAAGCGTAGTGTAAGCATTCTCTTTGGTAGACCTGTTTCACCTTCTAAGTGTTCTGCCAATGAATAGCTGGTGTGCTCTACCCACAATATTATCTACGTGATCGTTCCAATTTAGATTATCTGTAATTGTGTAATCCCTAAGTATTTAGTTGAATTTACAGCCCCCAGACTTGTGTGACTTATCGTGTAATCGAAATTTAGCTGATTTCTTTTAGTACTCATGTGAATAACTTCACATTTTTCTTTATTCAGGGTCAATTGCCACTTTTCGCACCATACAGATATCTTATCTAAATCATTTTGCAAGTCGTTTTGATCATCTGGTGACTTAACAAGACGGTGAATAACAGCATCATCTGCAAACAATCTAAGACGGCTGCTCAGATTGTCTCCTATGTCGTTAATATAGATCAGGAACAATAGAGGGCCTGTAACACTTTCTTGGGGAACGCCGGATATTACTCCTGTTTTACTCCATGACTTTCCGTCTATTACTACGAACTGTGACCTTTCTGACAGGAAAGTCCTGTAAGTTTGTGTGTGTCGGAAGTTTAGCTGTGAGGCCGGAATGTGAGTTGTGCTTGAGTAGCTCCGTCTGCAGAGCACTGACTAACGAAAGTTAAGATCCCGTGTACGAGTCTTGATCCGGCACAAAGTTTTAATCTGACAGGAAATTTCACAACAAAAGTATCTTCCATATATCTAAAAAGGAACTCAGGTTTCAATGCTACCGACTCCAGTTCGCGTTCCTCCAAATCTTCCATAAACAGATTGGCAGTAACATATAACTTTGGGCTCCCCAACCCAACTCTATTTGTTAGATCATAGAACTGGCCATTGAACAAAAATTAAGTGGAAGTCAGAAAATGAAGAGCGGTAGTGGAAAACGTGTCAAATCTCACATTTTCCACAAGAATCAGACAACAATATATCTCTTTTTGTACATAACTTATTCGTATACAAACATTTGAAAAGGTATTCTTGTACCACAGGATTACGCCGTCCACCTCATCATTGGAATAAATAATGAGACAAATTAGAAAAGAAGTTATTTGTTAAGAACTTTCTGTCATGCCAGGGAACTGACCGATTCTAACATTAACAGAGACGCCTTACGACGAATGTTTTGATAATATAAGTACAGAAATATAGTTTAAATATTTTAACTAGTAGAACAACATTTCTACTAGAATTTAAAAGAGAATAACGAAATTAAATTCATGAACAAAATCTCTAAGTATGAATTCTGTTTCTTACACAACTCTATTCTTGGAATCAGCTGTTACAAAGTTTACTGTAAAACTCACAGTGCTGGAGAGGAAGAAATCGCTACGTCGCGTCGTCGTCTCTCTGTTTTGCAACTGATAAACATGGCTGGTCTGAAAGTTCCTGGCAGATTAAAACTGTGTGCCGGACAGAGACCCGAACTCGGGACCTTTGCCTTTCGCGGGCCAGTGCTCTACCAACTGAGCTACCCAAGCACGACTCATGCCCCGTCCTCACAGCTTTAATTCTGCCAGTACCTCATCTCGGCCCGGCACACAGTTTTAATCTGCCAGAAAGTTTCATATCAGCGCACACTCCGCTGTAGAGTGAAAATTTCATTCTATGGCTGGTCTGTCAGACGAAGTACGGCATGGCATACATCTTCCATGGTCTCTCGTCTTTTCAATACGGTGATATTTTTCCATTCTTCTGGTTCACAGCAAGCATTTTTAATATCTGTTTGAGATGGATGAGTGTGAGACGCTTTGATGACACTGCATTTACGACAACTTACATTCCTGCACTGACAAGAATGCTTTAGTAGCATCTTTAAAATCAAAGAAATCAGTTGTATGTCCTGGAATGGCATTTGGAACTCCTGAGAGAAGCACTGCTTGTTAAATTGACCCTGAACATTCTAAAAATTAATGTCTGAAACACTATCTCCGTCTGGATCAAGTCTAGGGACATATAGCATAGCAACTAGACGAAAATGGTAGTGATAATGCGGTTAAATAGTAGTGAAAATGCAGTTTTGAAAAAAGAGAATTAAGAAGTTTTCTATTTCCACTCTTCAGATGTCGAAATACGAGTAGGTTAGTTAATTCAACACCAAAGCTATCCTCAGTGAGCTGTCACCAGTCATTCTGTGGACCACAACAACACATAGATTGGGACTTAGATTTCCTTACTAAGGAAGCAGTTGGGATTAAATTAGCAAGTGTGTGTGTGTGTGTGTGTATGTGTGTGTGTGTGTTTGACCTGGGTCATAGAAAATAAGCCACAATAGTGTCTGGTAAAAGGAAACGAGTATAAATATGCTGAAGCAACTCGAGACGTGACTGAAAAAAATAAACATATTAGAAAATTAGGCAACCCTGTTGGCTTTCAAATGGTTCAAATGGCTGTAAGCACTATGGGACTTAACATCTGAGGTTAACAGTCCCCTAGACTTAGAACTACGTAAAGCTAACTAACCTAAGGACAGCACACACATCCATGCCCGAGGCAGGATTCGAACCTGCGACCGTAGCAGCAGCAGCAGCAGCGCGCCTGTTCACTTTACGAAATGCCGTTGATGATAAGCGTTAGCAGAAACATTAAGTCTTACCTATGAAAAGAAGATTAGAAATGGAGTTCATGCACGGATTGGAGAAGAAAATTGACCGTGTCCTTTTCAGAGGATCCATCTCAGCATTTGCAGTAAACAGTATAAGGAAACAATGGAAAATCTAATCTGAATAGCCTGACGCAACATGGAACTGTACCCCAGCCGAACGCGACATTCACGTCTACATAGCTTTCAATATAATTTAACACAGTTTGTTTATGAGGAGCACTGACATATAGTACTGCTCTCTGATTAAGACGTGCTGAAGACGACGTATTGTTATCTATGTGTTACTATCAACATACATCTACTTCTACAACCTAAAACGCAATTTTACAGTGTGTGGCATAGGGAACTTGTGGTTTGACTACCATTTTCATTCGCAAATGGGACATGGTAAGAACGATTGTCCATAAAGGTCCGTATGAGTCGTAATTTGTTTCATTTTCTCTTCGCGGTCAAGTCGCGAGACTTATGAGGGACGAACTAATGTGCTGCCTTATTCTTCTCGGAAAGTACACTCTCGAAATTTCAATGGTAATCCTGTCATCCCTAAAGCGACTTTTGTAACGTTTGTCACTGGAGTTTGCTGAGCATCTCGGGAAAACTCTCGCACTTACTAAAAGACCTCGCAACGAAGTGTCTCGCTCTTCGTTGGATCTTTTCTACGTTTTCTATTAATTCAACCTGTTGAGCCTACCAGACTGATGAGCAGCACTGAAAATTCTATGTTCCGTGTATTTTTTACGCTACTTCTGATGTGAAAGAATTACATGTACTTCATATTCATCGAATGAATCCCGGCCTGGCATCTGCTTTACCCATAGTTAATTTTGCGTCTTCTTTATATTGGTTCTTCCTAGGTTTTTTACGGTTTTCACTGTTTTCAGTCGCGTTTCGCCAGCACACTGAGATAACAATAGTCATCTGATACCTCCTAACATCGTGTCGGACCTCATGCTTGCCCGGCGTAGGGCAGCAGCTAGACTTGGCATGGACTCAGTCGTTGGAAGCCACCTGCAGAAATTCTGAACCATGCTGCCTGTACTGCCGTCCATTACTGCGAAAGAGTTGCCGTCGCAGGAATTTGTGCACAAACTCACCTCTCGATTATGTCCCATAAATTTTCGGTGGGATTCAGGTCGGGCGATGTGGCTGGGCAAATCATTCGCTCAAATTGTCCACAATTTTGTTCAATTCAGTCGCTGACAGTTGTGGGCCGCTGACAGGGCGCAATGTCATCCATAAAAATCCCATCGTTGTTTGGAAACTTGAAGTCCATGATGGCTGAAAATAGACTGCAAGTAGCCCAACACAGCCATTTCTCGTCATTGATCGGTTCAGTAGAATCAGAGAACCCAGTCCATTCCATCTAAAGACAGCCCACTCCATTAAGGAGCCACTACCAGCTTGCAGATTGCCTTTTTGACAACATGGGTCCATGGCTATACCGGGTCTGCGCCAAACGGGATGTACTGTTTCTGCTGGGTGGACTTGGGTTTAAAAAAATGTAAACTAAATATTACGATAGATTTTATAAATAATCGACAAGTACGCCAAAGAAGAAGAGATAGAACTATAATGGACATGTTATCCCATGGACTCTTGCACTTCTATGCATGAGCTATTTTTCCTTTGTCATTCGCTTATCTTATCTGCTTGGATCCTAAGGGGACGTTCTTGTGTAAAGCTCATCTTGCTGTACTAGCTGATAATGCAAGTTGTACTTAAAACCCGAAAAATATAATGGTTATTTTGTCAAAAGAATTTGTGTATGTGGTCAATTAATTGATCGCCTGATACCTTGACTGTCGTAAGTAGGTATGGGCCTTAACAAAGAATTTTCGTTGTTAGACGCCATCTTAGAAAAATCTTTAACATTTTTCTTTTAGCTCGTCTACGAGACGCGCTGTCGGTTAGGACAATTAACTTTATTTCAGATCCCACGAGACCGGAGGCAGCTACTAATAATTTAACAATTTTACTTACAGATTTTCTTTATACAACGAGATAACATCCCAGGCAGAAAAGGTCTGGTCACATGATTCCAGTTCCATTATAGGATTTCATTTGTAGATGCTACTCTTGTTATCTTACATTGGGGAATCGAGACGAAACCACGACATTAAGTACTACAGTAGTGTACATCGAACAGACATGGCAAATATTCTCTGGTGCAATAAGCACACGACTCCTCACGAGCCTAGTGTTGGATGGATAAGAAAAGGACAATTAATTATAGACGATTACGTAACTACCCTGAGAACTGAGCTAGTTTACTGAGAGCTTATACACGTCGGGCTAAATTAAACAGCATGTTACACTGTTAATAATATTCCTATATTAGTTATTTCTCTTTTCTGCTGAGCCATTGCATTAATGTGTGTTTCTTTTTTGTGTAAGTCACGGCTCATATTTTTATTTTATTACATTACTCTAATAGTAACAAAAGAAATTATTTTTTTTATTTTATTACATTACAGGGAACACTGCCGTCAGCTCTTACCAACTACACTGCTGGCCACCGTAAATGCAACACCAAGAAAGACAAGAGGTAGCACAACAAAATTTACTTTGTAGATAACATGTTGACCAAGTATCAAATGATTACGTTTACAGACGTCTGTGACATGTGGTTCCTGCCAGTATCAGTAGCCAGAATAGCCGCCATTGTTGGAGATCACCGCTGCCACACGTCTCGGCATTGAGTCAAAGAGACGTTGGATGTGTACCTGGGGTACAGCAGTCCAAGCAGCTTCCACACGTTGCCAAAGATCATCTGGTGTGGCAGCTGGGAATGTAATCTGGGTCACTCGTTGAGCAACCATGGACCACATGTTTTCTATCGGCGAAAGATCCGGAGAGCGAGCCGGCCATGGAAGCAATTGAATCTGGTTATTGACGAAGAACCTTTGGACAATGCGTGCCACGTGTGGTCGCGCATTATCCTGTTGAATTATGGCTGTCGCCGAGCCCTGAAGGTAAGGAAGGACAACTGGCTCCAGCACCTCGGATATGTAGCGCCGGCTATTTAAAGTACCGGCAATGCGTACTAGAGGCGTGCGAGAGTAATATCCAATACCGTCCCATACCATAATACCCGGTGCAAGACCAGTGTGGCGGTGCATAATGCAGCTGTCCAGCATTCTCTCTCCACGGTGTCTCCACACTCGAAACCGACCATCGTGTTGCTGCAGACAGAAGCGTGCCTCGTCAGTAAAGACAACGTCATTCCATTCTGCCGTCCACATCCGTCTGTCATCACACCATTGGCGACAGAGACGTCTGTGGTTCTGCGTCTATGGTAGACGAAGCAATGGACGCCTTGCGGACAGACCACTCTGCTGTAAACGGCGTCGAATGGTACGCGCAGACACTGGATGATGCGTTACAGATGCAATGTGCTGTGCTATGGTTCGGGATGTCACTGAGCGATCCGTCACTGCTATGCACACAATTTGCCTATCAGCACGTGCAGTGGTGCACCGAGGTGAATGCGATCGACCACGTCGGTCCGTCGTACCCTCCTGCATCCAACGGTCACATATCCGCATTACAGTTGTTTGGTTTCGTCCAACACGACTAGCGATTTCTCTGTATGATAATCCACAATCTTGGAAAGCCACTATCCTTCCTCTGTCGAACTCGGATACTTGATCAAAAGATGTTCGCTGTTGTCTACGAGGCATAACTGATCGTCTTGTGAAACAACCACAAGGTAAACACACGTGCCGAATGTACACTCGTCGAAATCGCCAAGCCTTAAATGGCGCTATGAGGTGGCGCCACAGGCGCGCGTGATGTACGTCTGCGCTGAAATTCTAATCAGTTGCATATCTCATCGCTGCAAACCCATGGTGTAAATTTCACTTGATTCGGATGCTTCCTTCAGAGTGTTGCATTTACGGTGGCCAGCAGTGTATAATCGGGAGTCATCTGATCAGGCCACGGTTTTCCAGTCGTGTACAGTGGAACAGATGAGGTCACGAGTCCAGGAGAGGCGCTGCGGGCGATGTCGTGCTGTTAGTAAAGGCACTCGCGTCGGTCGTCTGCTGCCATAGCCCATTAACGCCATATTTCACCGCACTGTCCTAACGGAGACATTCGTCGTACATCCCACATTGATTTCTGCGGTTATTTCATGTAGTGTTGCTTGTCTGTTAGCAGCGACAACTCTACGCAAAGAGTAGTGAGGGCCGTCGGCCACTGTGTTGTCCATGGCGAGAGGTAATGCCTGAAATCTGATATTCTCGGCAAAGTCTTGACGCTGTGGATCTCAGAATACTGAATTTCCTAACGATTTCTGAAATGGAATGTCCCAAGCGTCAATTCCAACTACCATTCCGCGTTCAGAATCCATTACCAGTCGTGCGGCCGTAATCACGCCGGAAACCTTTCCACACCAGTCACCTGAGTAAAAATGACATCTCCGCCAATGCACTGCCCTTTTATACCTTCTGTACGCGATGCTACAGTCATCTGTATGTGTATATGTCTTTATCCCATGACTTCGTCACTCAGTGCAGCGAATGCATCAGAAGTGGATGTCTTTGCTTATTTATGTGCAACATGTTACATTCAGTCATAGTCAGAGCAGCTCCCAGAACCTGCACAGGTAATGTATCCTCCGCAGGTCTTCCTGCATTTCTCTACATCCTTCTGGCGTTGCAACCTTTTTTATAGACAGCAGCGTCGTTTGTGAAGATACATCCGGTAGTAAAACGATTGCATCCGATAACAGGAGCTATGTCACAAAATGTGCCTTCTGGTCGAGAGAGCATGGCCACGCCTCTCGTAAAGCGTGCCCGAACCGCGACGCACTCGCTGAACATCAGAACAAGACGTGAAGCTCGAGGTTAATCCAGCAGAAGAGGTCCAGGAACTGTGGCGTAGAGGCCGCGCCATCGCGTGCATCATTTATTACCCCTGAGAGCGACCGACTCAAAAATTAACGGGGACCTTAGCGGTTAAGGGCGATTATCGAACAGCCGGCCACCGCAGGACGGCTGAGAGGCAATCCTGCTAAAGAACGCCACAGCTAGAGCACTTTGCGAATCATGCGGATAAAGAGAGCGGCAGATACGGCGCACGGCCGGCCCAGCTGCCCAGTTGACCCGTCCTATCTAGTCTAATCCCATTTCCAACCTCCTGTTCATCCTAAAAAGAAAAAAAAAATACTTATTTTCCGCTGTACAACCAGCCACCCCCACCCTTACCGCGCACCCCTTTTTTCACGGCGAGCCCCTTCGTTTCTTCGTTCTAGATAATTAGAACTTCAGAATTTCATTACCTGGCGCGGGACAACCGGGCGAGATTATTTTAAAAGAGATACGAAATTACCTGATTAAAGAAAAGCGCCATTAAGGCAAGCAAAAGTAATTAGCGCCGCTGCGAAGGAGTGCGCGCCGCTCCAGCGTTGGGAAGAGAGAGAGAGAGAGAGAGCGAGAGAGGGGGAGGAGAAAAGGGGAAAAAAGGAAGAAAAGCGGGACACGGGCGAGATAAAAGGAGAGCCGGTGCGGTGCTCGATGGGAAGGGAAGCGGCGGAAAAAAGTGCAGGAAAGGGGAAGGAAAGCCAGGAGAGGCAGTGGCGGTGGCCGCGCTGTTGGAGAATGGGGGGGGGGGGGGGGAGAAGAAGAAGAAGGATGAGGAGATGGGGGAGAGGGGAGGAGTTGCGATGCGAAATGCGAACGGCAGCGGACAACATTAGCGCCACACTCTGACATTTATAATTGGAGTCGCCCGACACGCGGCTGGGGCACCTCAGCACTCCCTCGGAAGAGTGGGGTTTCTGCCAGCCCACCGTCGTTGTGGTCTGTGGGCGTCTGAGAACGGCGAAGACAGGAACTGACCGTTGTTATGTCCTTCCAGGTTATGTTCGCACTTTCTTCGTAAGTCGTGTTTGGTCTCTTAGTGAAGATTGGAATGTAATACCAGAAAGCCGCCGTTTGGATATGTCGCGCTTTGAAGCAGTTCAGGCACTTGATACATTCTCAGCAGCGACGGATGTGCCATGAAGTGTCTCTTCACAGCTTTGGAGGCCTCTGAGAGACACGGGAAATGTTCATTGTGGACCAAATTTCTTTATTCTGGCTTTGGGACGTGGGCCAATACAACGTCGATCAACAATAACCAGTCTACAAGATGGCTCATATACTGTGTAGTCAACAACACCGAAATTGAATCATGAATGAATGGATGGGTATCGATTCAGTTTCTTGTAACTCCTGTCAGTCTCTCTTTACGAGAGAAAGTACTAGGCTCTGTAATTGCAGGAATATCACGAAAAAAAGTTCAATGATACTCCTTCTCTTCCTCTTTCCCTCTCTCTCTTCTGTCTCTGTCCCCCCTCCCCCCCCTCTCTCTCTCTCTCTCTCACACACACACACACACACTCACTCTCACACATACACATGTACACACACACACACACACACACACACACTGAGAGAGAGAGAGAGAGAGAGAAAGAGCGTTTTTTTTAGTCGGGCGTAAAAACCGGCGGCTAAAATTCTGTGAGCATATTAAGAAACCAGACAAGTACGAGTTGGACTTGCGCTCTGAAGACTCCGTACAGACTTAATTATGGATATATTATCCATAGGTTTTGATGAGTGAGTTCGCGTTGTTCCAAATAGATGGCATAAATGGTCCAAATGGCTCTAAGCACTATGGGACAGAATCTGAGGTCATCAGTCCCCTAGACCTAGAACTACTTAAACCTAACTAACCTAAGGACATCACACACATCCACGCCCGAGACAGGATTCGAACTTGCGACCGTAGCAGCAGCGCGGTTCCGGACTGAAGCGCCTAGAACCGCTCGGCCACAGCGGCCAGCTAAAGAATAAATGGCCTTACCTTTTAACTGTATTGTGTTAGAAGCTTTTTTACATCGCCATCGTACCGTTGATCTTAATAGCTGACACAAATCTCAACTTTATTTACCCACCCGTTCCTGAGCAAAACAGAACTTAACAGATGGACAGACAGACGGCAACAAAGTGCTCCTACCGACTGAGGTATGGTGTCCTAAAAATGGAATCATTCAGGTTAACTACACAAGTTCTGGAGTTCTAAGAAACTTCCTGTAAAAATAAAACTGAGAAAATGAAAGAATCTTAGCAAGCCTGAAAGCTGCATGGATAACGCAACGGCAGAGAGAGAATAATAGTTTACACAGATTTTAATGCAACGGTTCCTGTTTGGAATGCAACAAGGAAACGAATTTCAGCACATTAATGGCTTCCTAAGATCCTTGTACTACTCCGCACAGATTGTTCTTGGGAATGACGCCGACTGTAAGCAGAGCTCTTGAACCATCCGGTGCATAGCATGGCACGTCGATGTCACGCGTTTGTGGCAGCTATGGGTAACGTGTAGACTGTTTTGTTAATATGAGACAGAATCTTCGGATAGGCCCATGTAAACTAGTTTTTCAATTAATGTATACAATCACAGAACACAGAATATATCCGGACGCTGTTGTATGCCAAAAGCATTACACTTTCTATCGAAACATATTCCCAGACGACATACACCACAATGCCGAAAGTACCTGCACATATTGCTGTGTGAGGTCCGGTTTTGCATCTGAGGGAATAAAAACTGCTTTGTAACGCGTCACTACCGTATACCTGTTTTTGTCAACGGGGAGAACTTGTTGAGACCGAAAGGGCCATGATAGCGTGGGCATATAAGTTCTCATATTTCGACAGAATAATTTCAGAAATGTTACATGTTCCCACTGCTAGCGATGTTACAGTGGCGTCAGAAGTCACACTAGTAAACCTACAAAATTATCTGACAGGACCTGATTGTTATGTTTAACTAGTGTAAAATGAACGCAGCTCTTCATAAAGCTATCAATTTATAGAGCTCGCTTACCTATTGCCGTAATATTTCGGAATCGGAATTTTCATGTATCAGCTTGATGGAATTCTAGTGTATAAAACAAGGAACAAGGTTTGTCGAGTATCAGAAGCATTTGTATGACTGCTTTTATCAATCCCGATCTAAAATCCACGCAACATCTAGAATGTAGGTTTCACACCATATCAATTCTTAAAAAAGCTGGCAGCGCAAATCCACCGAGCTCCACGAAGAACGAAAGCAACTTCCGGCTTCAGCTTATCGAATCCTTGTTGGAATCCTCTTCCGACGAAGAAACTCTATAACAATATGGACAGGAGATCATATAGGCTATTAGTTACGCGATTTTCATCTCTTGGAGTGAAAAGTGAGGGGTGTGTCTAGAGATTTATGGTCACATCTGGTTCGTTACGGACACTGTGTGTTACATTACGATACTACAAATTGCTCTTTCTCATTAGAGCTTTGGACGTTATCCCAGACATGGTTTTATACAATTTTCACGCTATTAAAGCGTTTCCTCTCATTCCCTTCCTTCTTCCTCTTCTCTTTGACACAGCGACAAGCACAATGTGAGTTATTGTTAACTCTGCTTTCTGATGAGGTAGACAGACAGCTGAGGCGCTATCTATCTATCAAGGAAATTTGAGTAGTACTTTTGAAATACCCATCATGGTAATCATCTGTATGTAGGGCAGCTTACTCAGACATGTTAAAATCGTAAGATGCTAATGGAACCAGTAGGTGCTAATGGTAAACTCAATTCCCTTCCGACTTCCAATGCCTAGCACGTACTTTGCAGTCCAGATAATATGCAACACAGACGTATGCAAAATGGGCAGGTAATTCGGAGTAGAACGTAACTCTGGTATCACCGGCCACAGTCTCAGCTAAACTCGTTGATTTCAATAATACTCAGGTTCAAGTTCATCTTCTGAAGACGTGTTCATACCCCCGGCTGGCCATCGTGATTTAAATTCTTCCTTGTTTGTGTTCCATCACTGGTAACTTCGCCGGCGTCACCCGTAAGTCATTGGGAACAAGCTGTTACGGATCATAAACAATGCTGCACGTTATACAAACAGGCCAGACGTGCACAATGAACTCCGCCTTCAGCCCTTCGTGCAGGTATTAAAGAAAGTCACATGTCTGGGGAAGAGTTTAAGACATTCGAACTGATCTTTCATTCTGAATCAGCGGAATTATTATCACCATAAAGCTGGAAATATGACTGCCAAAAGGCGGCCGGTGTGGCCGAGCGGTTCTAGGCGCTTCATTCTGGAACCGCGCGACCGCTACGGTCACAGATTCGAATCCTGCCTCGGGCATGGATGTGTGTGATGTCCTTCGGTTAGTTAGGTTTAAGTAGTTCTAGGGGACTGATGACCTCAGTTGTTAAGTCTCATAGTGCTCAGAGCCATTTGAACCATGACTGCCAGAAACGTTTTCATAGGGTGACCTAACCACCTGCGTCGGTCTCAAACCTAATAATGCAGACAACGAGATGTCAACGAGCACCAGTACATCAGGTAATCAAAATCTCTATGCCAGCTACATTCATACAGCCATACACCTGGCAAGAACAGCGAAGCTAACACCTGAAATGCGGAAAAAATACTGTACACCACACCAACCAGACTAAGAAGCAGACTTTTCAAATCGAACTGATCTCTTTGATGACGATTTCGGCGTCTCTCAGGTCGAGATTCTTACATGTGGGACATAGGACATCGTCGTACTAATGACTAATATTTTCTTGACCCAAAGCATAATCTGTCACACCTAAAACTAAAACTAAACTCCTCCCGAACAGGCCATGAAGGCCCAACGGCACCGACCGGCCGCCGTGTCATCCTCACCCACAGGAGTCACTGGATTCCGATATGGTGGGGCATGTGGTCAGCACCCCGCTCTCCCGGCCGTACGCCAGTTTCCGAGACCAGAGCCGCTACTTGTCAGTCAAGCAGCTCCCCAGTTTGCCTCACAAGGGCTGAGTGCACCCCGCTTGCCAACAGCGCTCGGTAGGCCGGATGGTCACCCAGCCAAGTACTAGCCCAGCCCGACAGCGGTGATCTGACGGGAACCGGTGTTACCACTGCGGCAAGGCCGTTGGCCACAAACCGTCGCACCTGGTTACACATAATACACCAGTTGCCCAAATACGCGTCCAGACAACTGCAGAAACTTTTTTTATCATGGTTTGTCGTTTCACTTTTTTTCACTCTGCACTACAACGATACTCCACAAAAGCTATCTGTTTGTTACCTAGGCAGGTGTATATTAATGAGAGTGTGTAAGTAGGCTGTTTAGGTTTTTATGTTGGTAACGCCACGTAGCGCTCTGTATGAAAATCACTGGCTGTGCTGTGTGAGGTCTGTGGCTGGTCTGCATTGTTGGAATTTGCCACTGTAGTGTTGGGCAGTTGGCTGTTAACAGCGCGTAGCGTTGCGCAGTTGGAGGTGAGCCGACAGCAGTGGTGGATGTGGAGAGAGAGATGGCGGAGTTTTGAGAGCGGATGATCTGGACGTGTGTCCATCAGAGACAGTAAATTTGTAACACTGGATTTCATGAATTTTGAACACTATTAAGGTAAATACATTGTTTGTTCTTTATCAAAATCTTTCATTTGCTAACTATGCCTATCAGTAGTTAGTCCCTTCAGTAGTTAGAATATTTTATTTAGCTGGCAGTAGTGGCGCTCGCTGTTTTGCAGTAGTTCGAGTAACGAAGATTTTTGTGAGGTAAGTGATTCATGAAAGGTATACGTTATTGTTAGTCAGGGCCATTCTTTTGTAGGGATTATTGAAAGTCAGATTGCGTTACGCTAAAAAATTTGTGTCAGTTTAGTGTTGATCAGAATAAGTAAAGAGGGAAATGTCTGAGTACGTTCAGTTCTGCTCAGCTGTTTGAAAATCAAATAACGTAAGGGTTTTCCAGCACAGTATTTCAATAATTTTTCTAGGGGGACGTTTCAAGTGCGCACATAGATGTATGGATGACGCTGCAGACTGGAATCCCGTGAATCCTAGATAGCAGTTAACCCTTTCGCAGGCATGACAGTAGAACTTCTTGTGACGATCACCTAGCAAGTATGGACGTGGAGGGGTTACGTATCTTTTAAATGATATATACGTATGGGGTGCACCCGAACTCCAGCGACGAAATTCCGAGGTTGTTCAAGAAAGCGCGAATGCGTGACGGAGATCGTCAGCCAATTACAATGGCACGTTATATGAATATGTGATCTCTGTTCTGTCGGACATGTCTGACAGAACAGACACCACGCATTCATATAATTGATTCGCCTAGATGGGCAATGGATCCACCTCATCTTGAGCGAATGCACAAATATACCTGACCTGTGAGAATCTGAGAGTAGCGAGCATGAAGGAAATGGACAGCGACTGCAGATAGGTGGTGCTCGGTGGGAATGTGGATCGACCGTAGGGGCGACGAGATCGTCCGCACAGCGGCGCCGCTACTATATTCCAAATGGATCAGTGGTTAACGCACCTGTCTAATAAGCAGGAGAACATGGGTTCGAATTCCGGTCCGGTATACATTTTGACTGCTGATTCCGTGTAATGTCTCTATACACAGCTAAAATCAGTAATCCTTTCCTTCCCCCCCCCTCCACCCCCCCTCCATCTTAAATTTACATCCAATGGCAAGTCCTACAAGGAAGACGTTCTGAGTCAAGGCGCGCTTTACTGTTAAGTCCCGAGAGCGTACGTTACTAGAAGAGTCAGCCAATATACTCCTTTCTCTGATGTACGTTTTGTGAAGATACATGAAGGTGAATTTAGAGATATTCGAGCTCACACGGAGGTTTACCAGCAATCGTTCTTCCCGCAAACGATTCGCGTTAGTCCGGCCAGTGTCGCCAGCGTGGTTCTAGGCGCTCCAATCTGGAACCGCGCGACCACTACAGTCGCAGGTTCAAATCCTGCCTCGGGCATGGATGTGTGTGATGTCCTTAGGTTAGTTAGGTTAAAGTAGTTCTAAGTTCTAGGGTACTGATGACCTCAGATGTTAAGACCCACAGCACTCAGAGCCATTTGAACCATTTTTTGATTCGCGACTGGAACAGAAAAAGGGGGCACTGACACTGGTACAGAAAAGTACCTTGCGCCGCACACCGTAAGATGGCATGCAGTTTATGAAAGTAGATATAGCATGTTTGAGTATTTTGGTATGAAGAACCAGTTGTTTCTAGTCTATCAATACAGAGTAATAAGGCAACTGTAATTTGTTAACCAGTCATCAAAACAGAATAATACAACAAACCGCACATGTAAAAGTATTATGAAGTGGATTCCATCACTGCAGGAACAGATTAGTGTATTTTAGTTCTGCTGGTCTTCCAAATAGTTCAATCTGAGGTCATCAGTCCCCTAGACTTAGAAACTACTTAAACCTAACCTAAGGACAACACACACCATGCCTGAGGCAGGATTCGAACCTGCGACCGTAGCAGCAGCGCGGTTCCGGACTGAAGCGCCTAGAACCGCTCGGCCACCGCGACCGGCTGCTGGTCTTCCATTCTTGTTTAGTTCATGTTCAGTATATCATTCGAACGATTCATTTCTCGAAATGATATAGAACGAGTCAGTTTGCAGGATAGGTATACATCACTAGTGTTAACATTAATGATCATATTACTATGTTTAGTCCTACTCACTGAACACCTTTTTTTTTAAAAAAAAATGGTGTCAGTTTTTAAATAGAAATTCGTCAATTAAATTAGATGATGATGTTTGGTTCTTGAGGCGCTAAACTGCGCGGTCATCAGTGCCCGTATAAAGTCCCAATTTATACACAGTCCAATTTTTCTCACAGTCTAGCCATTGTCACGAATGATGATGATGATGATGATGATGATGATGATGATCATGATGATGATGATCATGATGATGAAATGATGAGGACAATACAAACACCCAGTCCCCGGGCAGAGAAAATCCCCAATCCGGCCGGCAATCGGACCCAGCACCCCATGATCAAAAGTCAGCAATGCTAGAGCTAGTAGACCACGAGCTACAGACAAATTAAATTAGATATAAAACTTGCTTCGCTACCTGTCAAACATTTTATGTTATTTGGAAATGATCAAAAATTTTGTTTCTGCATATTGAACTCCTTTCTGAGCCACTGACACCTTTGACAATGGGCAATAAAGGTCAATTTCCCTCTACTCCCACTGCACTCAATGAACTCATACATGATGTGCATGTCGCCCAATTCCTCAACAGTAAATCTGTCCATACTGCTGCAGGTAAGGTCGTTGACTTGGTCCATGGGAGATCGCGAGGGGCACGTTAAGCCGCCTAATTGGAAACGTTTTTCCTTTCCTTCACGAAGCGTGAGAGTCATATGCTGAGTGTATGTTCAACGTGTAGATGACTGTAGAAGGTATGTATGTGGTGTCTGTTTGCATCGTATGACGATCAAGGCCGGTGTCGGCACATAGCTCACTCCTCTCGAATAACACCAACGGAGCCCCGAGCTTAACGTCACCATCCGACGGACGGGTCACCAACAACAATATCGGATGCTCTGATTCCTTTGGACAACGCGGTGAGGTTTGGAAATCAATCCAGGACACTGGTGCAAAGTCTGGCGATCAGGAACTTTACGCCACCACTTATTCTCCCCTTAGCAGGAAATGAGAAAGGAAACCTGCCAACAACGCGTGGCGATACAGGGCAGTTAGCTATCCAAGTGCCGGCAACGACCGGCGTCGTTAGCGGGACCCGGCGTATTCAGTTACGAAAGGCCGTTGGCCATGCGTATCAATGTAGTGCTGTTGACAAGGGATTTCAGATTGATTCCGTGTTTCTGGATTTCCGGAAGGCTTTTGACACTGCACCACACAAGCGGCTTTAGTGAAATTGCGTGCTTCTTTTGTGCCGGCCGAAGTGGCCGTGCGGTTCTAGGCGCTACAGTCTGGAACTGCGTGACCGCTACGGTCGCAGGTTCGAATCCTGCCTCGGGCATGGATGTGTGTGACGTCCTTAGGTTAGTTAGGTTTAAGTAGTTCTAAGTTCTACTGCACTGATGATCTCAGATGTTAAGTACCATAGTGCTCAGAGCCATTTGAACCATTTCGTGCTTTTGTAATATTGTCTCAGTTATGTTAAAATGGTTCAAATGGCTCTGAGCACTATGGGACTTAACATCTGATTTCATCAGTCCACTAGAACTTAGAATTACTTAAGCCTAACTAACCTAAGGACATTACACACATCCGTGCCCGAGACAGGATTCGAACCTGCGACCGTAGCTGTCGCGCGGTTCCAGACTGAAGCGCCTAGAACCTCTCGACCACAGAGACCGGCCTCAGTTATGTGACTGGATTTGTGATTTTGGCCGGCCGCGGTGGTCTAGCGGTTCTAGGCACTCAGTCCGGAACCGCGCGACCGCTACGGTCGCAGGTTCGAATCCTGCTTCGGGCATGGATGTGTGTGACGTCCTTAGGTTAGTTAAGTTTAAGTAGTTCTAAGTTCTAGGGGACTGATGACCACAGATGTTAAGTCCCATAGTGCTCAGAGCCATTTGAACCATTTTTGATTTGTGATTTCCTGTCAGAGACGTCACAGTTCGTAGTAATTGACGGAAAGTCATCGAGTAAAACAGAAGTGATTTCCGGCGTTCCCAAAGGTAGTACTATAGGCCCCCTTGCTGTTCTTTATTTATACAAACTATTTGGGAGACTTAGGTTGTCTGCAGATGACGCTGTCACTTATTGACTAAAAAAGTCATCAGGAGATCGAAATAAATTGCAAAAGGACTTAGAAATGATATCTGGATGGTGCGAAAATTGGCAGTTGACCCTAAATAACGAAAAGTGTGAGGTCATCCACATGAGTGCTAAAAGGAATCCGCTAAACTTAGGTTACACGATAAATCAGTCAATTCTAAGGGCTGCAAATTCAACTAAATACCTAGGAATTACAATTACGAAAAACTTCAGTTGGAAGGAACACACAGGAAATGTTGTGGGGAAGGATAAGCAAAGACTGCTTTTTATTGGGAGGACACTGAGAAAATGTAACAGATCTACTAAGGAGACTGCCTACACTACGCTTGTCCGTCCTCTTTTAGAATACTGCTGTCCGGTGTGGGATCCTTACCAAATAGGATTGACGGGGTACATCGAAAAAGTTCAAAGAAGGGCAGCACGTTTTGTATTATCGCGAAATATGGGAGAGAGTGTCACTAAATTTGGGCTGGACATCATTAAAACGAAGGCGTTTTTCCTTGAGACTGAATCTCCTCACGAAATTCCAATCACCAACTTCCTCCTCCGAATGCGAAAATATTTTGTTAACAACGACCTACATAGGGAGATCAGAGCTCGTACGAAAAGACATAGGTGTTCGTTCTTTCCGCGCGCTATACGAGGTTGGGATAATAGGGAACTGTGAAGGAGGTTCGACGAACCCTCTGCCAGGCACTTAAATGTGATTTGCTGAGTATCCATGTAGATGTAGATGTAGAACGTAGCGCTAACACAGACCCGAGGCGGAACAAAGGGGGGTGATTGAAAGCTTGAGAGTGAAGAGTAAAGTTGGCATTAGTGTCGTTAACAGCAAATACCGTGAGTGAATTGAACACATTTGTTTCCAAATATTAGGTTGGTGCATAAGTTCAGAGCTTTTTTGTTATGCATTTTGGTATTCTTGTTGCTATGGGTTTATTTATTGATTGTCTTTTTTTATCTGTATTTCATTAGTCCTGTTTGAGTTTACATACTGTCTTTTTGTCATTTGGAGATAGTGAGTGAAAGTTCAGAGCTTTTTTGTTTTGCATTTTGGTATTCTTGTTGCTATGGGTTTATTTATTGATTGTCTTTTTTTATCTGTATTTCATTACTCCTGTTTGAGTTTACATACTGTCTTTTTGTCATTTGGAGATAGTGAGTGAAGTTGTGGAGACTAGAAAATGGAGTGCCAAGTGGAGAAATCGGAATATTTGCGACATATTCTTCTGTTTGAGTTCAATAGAGGGCTAACAGCAGCGGAGGCAGCCAGAAAAATTAGCGCCGTGTAAGGGGATAATGCCACTGGACAAAGCACCTCAAGAAAATGGTTTTCACGATTTAAGAAGGATTTTTTTGACACTAGTGAATCTCCACATTCAGGAAGACCTTCGGAAATCGATGAAGATAGTTTAAACGCGTTAATCCACAGTGCTCCACGTCACTGGTCTCTAGAACTAGCAAACCTGATGAACTATGACCATTCCACCATCGTGCGACATTTAAACGCAAAGGAGGGAAGATTCAGAAAACGGGTGTATGGGTACCACATGCTCTAAGGCAAAACCACAACAATCAGTGGGTGGCTATATGTGCATCTCTGCTTGCTCGTCATCAATTGGCTCTGGAACAACATTAACCATTCCTGTCCTGTGTAGATAGCAGTGACGAGAAATGGTGTCTTTATGCTAACGTTCTGTATACAGAATGGCAGCATCCCAATCCGCTGGAACAAAGCAAACGTAATCTTACTACATAAGAAAGGAAGTATTCACGATCTGAAGAACTACCGCCCCATTAGCTTCCTTTCTGTTATACATAAAGTGTTCACTAAAGTCCTGATAAGTCGCATTAAAATGGCAGTGGAGACTTCACAGCCCATTGAACAAGCTGGATTCCGCAGTGGTTTCAGTACAATTGACCATATAAACACACTGGGTGAGGTAATCACTCGAACCAACACGAAATGCCAATATGCATCATAGCCTTCATTGACTTCGAGAAAGCCTTTGATTCTGTCAGCCACACTGCAGTCATACAAGCACTGGCCGAGGAAAGAGTGAAAACAAAATACACTCCTGGAAATTGAAATAAGAACACCGTGAATTCATTGTCCCAGGAAGGGGAAACTTTATTGACAAATTCCTGGGGTCAGATACATCACATGATCACACTGACAGAACCACAGGCACATAGACACAGGCAACAGAGCATGCACAATGTCGGCACTAGTACAGTGTATATCCACCTTTCGCACCAATGCAGGCTGCTATTGTCCCATGGAGACGATCGTAGAGATGCTGGATGTAGTCCTGTGGAACGGCTTGCCATGCCATTTCCACCTGGCGCCTCAGTTGGACCAGCGTTCGTGCTGGACGTGCAGACCGCGTGAGACGACGCTTCATCCAGTCCCAAACATGCTCAATGGGGGACAGATCCGGAGATCTTGCTGGCCAGGGTAGTTGACTTACACCTTCTAGAGCACGTTGGGTGGCACGGGATACTTGCGGACGTGCATTGTCCTGTTGGAACAGCAAGTTCCCTTGCCGGTCTAGGAATGGTAGAACGATGGGTTCGATGACGGTTTGGATGTACCGTGCACTATTCAGTGTCACCTCGACGATCACCAGTGGTGTACGGCCTGTGTAGGAGATCGCTCCCCACACCATGATGCCGGGTGTTGGCCCTGTGTGCCTCGGTCGTATGCAGTCCTGATTATGGCGCTCACCTGCACGGCGCCAAACACGCATACGACCATCATTGGCACCAAGGCAGAAGCGACTCTCATCGCTGAAGACGACACGTCTCCATTCGTCCCTCCATTCACGCCTGTCGCGACACCACTGGAGGCGGGCTGCACGATGTTGGGGCGTGAGCGGAAGACGGCCTAACGGTGTGCGGGACCGTAGCCCAGCTTCATGGAGACGGTTGCGAATGGTCCTCGCCGATACCCCAGGAGCAACAGTGTCCCTAATTTGCTGGGAAGTGGCGGTGCGGTCCCCTACGGCACTGCGTAGGATCCTACGGTCTTGGCGTGCATCCGTGCGTCGCTGCGGTCCGGTCCCAGGTCGACGGGCACGTGCACCTTCCGCCGACCACTGGCGACAACATCGATGTACTGTGGGGACCTCACGCCCCACGTGTTGAGCAATTCGGCGGTATGTCCACCCGGCCTCCCGCATGCCCACTATACGCCCTCGCTCAAAGTCCGTCAACTGCACATACGGTTCACGTCCACGCTGTCGCGGCATGCTACCAGTGTTAAAGACTGCGATGGAGCTCCGTATGCCACGGCAAACTGGCTGATACTGACGGCGGCGGTGCACAAATGCTGCGCAGCTAGCGCCATTCGACGGCCAACACCGCGGTTCCTGGTGTGTCCGCTGTGCCGTGCGTGTGATCATTGCTTGTACAGCCCTCTCGCAGTGTCCGGAGCAAGTATGGTGGGTCTGACACACCGGTGTCAATGTGTTCTTTTTTCCATTTCCAGGGGTGTATATAAACATATTGTGCAACATTTATAACACGTCCGTAGCATCTATCAACATAGGAAAAGACATGTGCGAATTTCCCATTGGAAAAGGAGTAAAGCAGGGCGATCCTATATCTCCGAAGTTATTTATAGCGGTTCTCGAGATGGCTATGTCCAAAATTATTTGGAACAACAGAGGAATAAGGATACATGGTAAAAGGCTCACCAACCTGAGATTTGCTGACGATATAGTGGTCCTAGCTAACAGTAAGATGGAAATGCAGTCCTCTATAAAAGATTTAACAGATCGCAGTCAGGAAGTTGGACTTAAAATAAATCACTCTGAAACTGAGGTTACGCAGAATAAGTGGGCAGCTGCAGGACAAGTAACACTGAACGGCAACATCCTAAGGAACGTTATAGAATACGTTTATCTGGGGTAAATAACTGACACAAAAGGGGATTTGATACCTGAAATTTTTCATCGAATTAAACTGGATTGGAGGGCTTACGGAAGGAATGCAAAAGTTTTCAAATCTAACATGCCAGTCTACCTGAAGAAGACAGTTTTTGATGGGTGTGTCCTACCGGTTTTAACGTACGGGTGTGAAACTTGGACTTTAAATGAATTTTTCAAAAGGAAACTTAGAACTGTTTAGAGAGCTATGGAAAGGTCAAAGTTAGGTGTCATTAAGAAAGATCGACAGAAAAGTGGAGACATTCGAGCAATAACAGGAGTAAAAGATATTATAGAACGGGTTAAGACTCTGAAATGGCAGTGGGCCGGACATATTGCACGAACGAAGGATGGAAGATGGACAAAATCAGTTTTAGAGTGGAGTCCCAGAGAAAAACGAAGACCGCCAGGGAGACCACCTGATCGCTGGGATAAGGAAGTCAGGAAAGTTGCGGGCTTCAACTGGCAGAAGACAGCATGCATGAAAAAACCTGTTAAAATGTATTTAATAACTTAAAGAGGCTACATCTTATATAGATTGAATTAGCTGAACAATAACGTAGAGACAAGAAAAAAATGGTTGAACCCAACCAAAGCAGCAGCTTCCCGCACAAAGACCTGCGCACATCCACGAAAGAAAATGTTATGCGTCTGGTGAAACAGTGTCGGTGTGGAGTGCTACGAATTGCTTCCCGAAATGTCTTGCAGCTGCAGTTCAAAAACAACGACCTGGAAGAAGGCGTGAAGTCATACTACTCCGCGATAACGCCCGCCCCAATTCTGATAGACTGCAAAAAATAGTTAGGTTGGGAAGTCATTCCATACCCATCTTATTAATTTGATTGGCGCCCTCAGGTTTTCCCCCTTTCCGCTCTCTATCGAAAAGTCTTCAAAGAACGTCCTTTCTGGATGAAAATGCACTCGGAACATGGCTTGACGAGTTCATCTCAAAACCACGCGATTTCTACAGGCGCGGGATCGAAAAGTTACTCCAGCGCTGACGTACTGTTGTAAATAGTGAAGAAGAATATATTGTTGATGACTAAAGACTCTGTTATATGTATTTGTTATGTTTGTTAAACTTATGGAAGAACGCTACGATTTTAGGCACCAACCCAACAAGACACACGGTGCATGCTGTCGACATTTACGCATGCTGGCATTTCTGTGCAGTACAGATACTAAGATAGTTGTGGATACGAAGCGAAACGAATGGAATAACACTGAAATGAGTCACCAGAGAACAGGGGTCGCTTAGACCATTGTACTCAGAAAATACCCCTTAACTCACCCGAAAATTTGTCGATGGTGTTCAGGTTCACCCTGTACATATAAAAGGGGCAAACGGGACGTTAAAGCCTAATTATTCTTCCATGGAAATTTAAAAGTCAATGACATCAACGGAAATCATTCTTCACAGCATGTACATCGAAGAACGTAAAATAACGTGAAAACAGTGCAATTTCAGCACCAACAGACACATAACGTTTTCTTATGCGGAGAAGAAATGTCTTCAGACGCTGAACGAGCAGTACCTTTCAGCGAAATAACTTCAGATTGGAGAGTGCAAGAAAAAAAAATGTTTCACAATTTGGTGAATGTATCACGCCGTCCGTCACGGGCTAATCGCAGGGTGCGGGCCGGACGATGCGGTTCGCCTGCGAGCGGCGATGGCAGGAGCGCAGTAAAGCACTCTTTACGGCCTCGCTGAGGGTCCTAAGTGTCGAAGGTCACGCATACAACTTTTGATTTTAATCCCATCACGTGTACGGCGGGGGACCGCGGAATAAAAAGCGGGCCCGTGGCGGCAGCGCCGGTCGCGGGGGATATATATAGCGGTGCCGTGTGGGGCCACATTAACACCGACAAAAGGAATTGGAAAAGCTACTGGACGTCGTGTTCCCCGCGGAGCGCAGGCGATTTTTGGCTCTCGTGCAGATTTGAAAGTTAATGAGAAACACGCCATGGCGCGGCGTACAGTCGCGTCCTCTCTGCGTGGGGAGCCCGGCTGGCCTGGCTCGTAGCCAGTAGCCAGTAGCCAGTAGCCAGCGCCGCCGTGGCGTTGTTGCTGCCCGGCCCACGCTTCCACACTCGGCTCTTGTCCATTTCGTGTAGCCCGACCGGCTGCTGAAAAAAAAAAAGAGAAGTATTCAGTTGTCTGTACTTTTCATGTTACGATTCACTACTAGAAGAGATTACTGTAGTAAACTTACCAGAAAATGCATTTAAAAAGTACTTGTTAACCAGTCCATTATAATATAGAGCAAAGGAGTACTTAGATAACGTACAGCAGACGACAGGTATAATATGTTACATGTGAAAACGACCTCTTCTCTCTCCGAGTTTGATGAGGTCCGTCACGAATTCCTCTCCTCTGCCTACTACTTCATCTCAAAGTACCACTTGCGGCCTACGTCCTCAATTATTTGCTGAATATATGCCAATCTCTGCCTTCATTTACAGTTTTCACCCTCAACAGCTCCCTCTAGTACTATGGAAGTCATTCCGTGATGTCTTAACAGATGTCCTACCAATCTGTCCCTTCCTCTTGTCAGCGTTATTTTTCTCGCCGGTCCTCCGGAGAACCTCGTCTTTCCTTACCTTATCAGTCCACCTAATTTTGAAAATTCTTCTGCAGCATGTAACGGAACCAATTAAAGGCTTTACTTTACCGAAGTATGCGATACCCTCCAAATTCAACCAGTTTAACGAGTATTTATGATTATAGAAAAGTTATTGTGTATGTTAACAATGATTGCATAACATGTCTCCATAAACAGTCAACCCATTAAATTATACTGAATAACTGACCCACGCAAAAGTTAATATCACTTAATCACTGATACAGCAAATGTCATCATGTAAAAACACTAAGTTCATCTTAAATAATTAATATGAAGTACGAAAACTATTGGCCAACTAACGTATTTTGGATCTCCTTAAATAAAAATCACCCAGTGAAACCTATATGTTCACTAGGACCGTTTTCACTCAGTATTTACCTAAACACTCCTATTTTATTCGAAAACCAATGTAATTCTTAATAATTCATGTTATTTGCTTATTTATGCAAATTAGAGAAGTCAATTGACAAACTTCTAAAAAACGGCCTTTTTGTAACAAAGATTTATTCTGTCAAGTCAACAAATCTGTCTGTCATTTTAATAACCTGTTAAATTATGTCACTCGATATAAATTAATAACTTTTCTGTACAAATTACGATAACAGATGTACATGTGACTTATAAACTATATCTCTTTTTAGTAGTTCTTTGACAAGGTTATAAATACAAGCAGCAAGAAGGGTCAGGAGCAGTATCTGGATGTCACTGTGGTAAAGTGTATGTGTGTTATTGATCGAGGTGGATAAACATTGCAAAGAACAGGTAAAAGAAGTGCTACTTTGTGTTGTGTCATTGTCTTTGGTGGACAGTGGAATTAAGATGGCCAACAGAGTAATAAATATTTGAAGTTTAAATATTTGTTGGTTTCGCTCATTATTTATCATCAAAAGCACATAAAAAACACGGGAACTCATCTTTTTACCCGTAGACAACCAGATTTAGAGCCAGCATTAGCATCGAGACACAGCAGCGATCCAGCAAGCAGCAGCGATTACCACAATGCATTTTAATGGCACCAACCTAACATCAAGTGCTAACAAGCTCCGTAAATGGGAGTGAAATAGTGCGATTATAGCAATATCTACGACTAGGCGACCATTATAAGCACCACACCTCAAATGCTTCGATTCTCTTCCGTTCCGGTTTTCCCACAGTTAATATTTCCCTACCACAGAATGCCATGCTGAAATCACACATTCCCAGAGATTTTTTTCTCAAATTAGGACCTATGTTTCATACCAGTGTAAGTTGGACGTTCATATCCTTTTTTTCTGGAAAGTTGGCTATTGATTCTGCTGTTGCGCGCATACACAAACTCTGAGTCTGATATATTGATATTGCGAGTGGTAGCGAGCGAACTGTTGTTGAGTGTAACGTTACGCAACCTAGCGTGAAGAGAAGACGCGCATCAGGAGGGATTCAAAATGGTTCAAATGGCTCTGAGCACTATGGGACTTAGCTTATGAGCTCATCAATCCCCTAGAACTTAGAACTACTTAAACCTAACTAACCTAAGGACATCACACACATCCATGCCCGAGGCAGGATTCAACCTGCGACCGTAGCGGTCGCGCGATTCCAGACTGTAACGCCTGGAACCGCTCGGCCACTCTGGCCGGCTAGGAGAGGTCGCAGCCTGCCCTGACAGTGCTAGTAACGCCGGAGGAAATTTTGGTATTAATCGAGGAGTCTTGATAATTTGCCTTACTGCAACGCATGGTTGTTGCTTGCTTGCGCACTGGAGGGAATTTGTCAGATTTGTGTATGCATACATTGAAAGCAATATTCGTATCTTTGTTGTGACCAGATACGTGATTATTGATTAAAGACATGGAATGATGAAAGGTTTTGCTAATAAAACTAAGGAAAAGAAAGGTCTTAGTAAAGCTTGTCAGGGTGTGAATCGTCAATTTTCAGAATACAGTAAATCACAAGTTGTAAATAGTCTTCACGGGTTTGCCGCCGGATCAACCCGTGAAGGCTATTTACAACATTTCCGCCGGGAAAGCTTCAAGAGTCACACAAATTACACGTTTTTTCTCGAATCCCTTCATTTTTTACACCGCTTGAAGGTTTTTGATTAAACCCCTCCTCATCATTTGTTTTTTATAAAAGAAACATGGGAGGAGCAGTTGCATCAGTAGCTGCGACCCTGAACTGCACTCTGCATCGCTCGCAATATTTCTTTTGAATTACTTTAGAATGCTGCCGGGTGCAAAATATTCATGCAGTAGCAGCGGCAAGACGAGATAAGTTGTCTATTGCGTGTTGGAGCATTACAACATAGCTGTTAGAGAATATTTTGAAAAATCGCAGTCGGATAAAAGAGAACTTATTTTTCATGATTTATGGGAAGAGTAATTAATTTCCGTTTTTTGTTCTCTATCAGAATACGACATGTCCGATAGTAGGAAGTTCCGTAAAATGTTTGAATACTGACATGTCAGAATAACGGTTTTCATAATAAGGCTACGTATCAGATTTTATGATAACGATAAAGTTTCCATACATAGCCTAACAATATTTAGAGATAAATTATAGACAACGATAATATCAGAGATAGAGCTTTACACATTTCAGTTCATCGGTTGGCATATTAATAATTTTTGATAATAAGACTTTACTAGTAGACTTCTCTTGGTCAGGAATACCCCTTTTGGAGGCGCTAGTCTATTTTTTGTGTTCTCCTTGCTCTCTGTCCGTCATGGGTAATTTTACCGCCTAGGTAGCAGTATCCCTTAATTTCGTGAACTTTCTGATCACCAGTCCTGACGTTAAGGTTCTCGCTGCTCTTATTTTTGCTACTTCTCATTACTTTCTTCTTTGTTCGACATACTCTCAATCCGTATTCTGTACTCATTAGACTTTTCATTCCATACAGCCGAGCTTGTAATACTTCTTCACTTTCGCTGAGGATAGCAATGCCGTCAGCGAATCTTATTATTGATAGCCTTTCACCTTGAATTTTAATTCCACTCTTGAACTTCTATTTCTGTCATTGCTTATTCGATGCACATATCTTATAGTAGCGGCGAAAAACTACATCCCTGTATTACGCCCCTTTTAACAGGTGCACCTTTATCTTCCACTCTTACTGTTCCCTCTTGGTTCTTGTACAGAATGTATATTACACTTCCTTCCTATAATTTACTCATTTTTCTGAGAATTTCGAACATCTTTCACCATTTTATATTGTCGAACACTTGTAAACAAAACTGATACATTATGTGCCATTTCACACCATACTTTCACACTTTAAGGTACTTTTTCGGAAAGCCTGACTCTCCAGCGGCCACTACTGATATCTTATCCTCTTTTTGAGCTTAACATTTAACTCATTACGAAGGGATGCTGACTCAGTTTTTCAGGCAGGAAAATGGAAAGTTAACGTTACATAATATGGGAATCGAACATGGTCCTGACGTCAGCTGATATTTTGTTCAGTGTGTAGTGATCGGTAATTAGTAATGAATGAACGGTGAAGCGTTAGTTTCTTCAAGTTTTCTCGATGGGTCTCTGACGCATACGCGTTTAATCCACAGTGTAAATTGCTTTAAAAATATTCAAGGCGACTAACCTCAAGAACAGCTGAAAGAAATATCTGTACAAGAGTTGATAATATCCTGGATGCACTTCCAAAATATGATGGAACAAGTGTGGCATTAGCTTTATACACTACTGGCCATTAAAATTGCTACACCAAGAAGAAATTCAGATGATAAACGGGTATTCATTGGACAAATATATTATACTAGAACTGACATGAGATTACATTTTCACGCAGTTTGAGTGCATAGATCCTGAGAAATCCATATCCAGAACAACAACCTCCGGCCGTAATAACGACCTTGACAAAAAATGGCGTTTTGCCATTCGTGCGCGCAGGTTCGTCGCTGAGTACACCAACGCAGGCGCTCCTGTCTGTAATGCACCGTCAAGGGTAACCGCAGCCATGGTCTCCGAGCTGATAGTCCATGCTGCTGCAAACGTCGTCGAACTGTTGGTGCAGATGGTTGTTGTCTTACAAACGTCCCCCATCTGTTGACTCAGGGATCGAGACGTGGCTGCACGATCCGTTACAACCATGCGGGTAAGATGCCTGTCATCTCAACTGCTAGTGATACGACGCCGTTGGGATCCAGCAGAGCGTTCCGTATTACCCTCCTGAACCCACCGATTCCATATTGTGCTAACAGTCATTGGACCTCGACCAACGCGAGCAGCAATGTCGCGATACGATAAACCGCAATCGAGATAGGCTACAATTCGACCTTTATCAAATTCGGAAACGTGATGGTACGCATTTCTCCTCCTTACAAGAGGCATCAGAACAACGTTTCACCAGGCAACGCCGGTCAACTGCAGTTTGTGTATGAGAAATCGGTTGGAAACTTTCCTCATGTCAGCACGTGTTAGGTGTCGCCACCGGCGCCAGCCTTGTGTGAATGCTCTGAAAAGCTAATAATTTGCATATCACAGCATCTTCTTCCTGTGGGTCAAATTTCGAGTCTGTAGCTCGTCATCTTCGTGGTGTACAAATTTTAATGGCCAGTAGTGTACATTATCAAGTAATTTATTTGCAAAACATTATTGTATGCTGAGATAAACCGAATAAAGTTACGCTGTTTCAAACAGACTGGCCTTTCATTTGGGAGGAGTGAGGCTCCAATCTCCATGCGTCTATTTCATTTAGACTTCACGTAATCTCCGTGAGTTACTGTGGAACCGGTGTGCAGCTGGAAAATATTACGTCTAAAGGAGGTACAAAACTGGGCGTCAGGTAAAAAAGGTTGACTACCCTTGAGATAGAACGTCGACTTCGCTTCGAACCCCGGCGTCCAACGTCATTACCCTCCTTGCATTCGTCTACTGAGGATAACGGACTGCCAATCCTCCGCAGACATCAACACATCTGAAAGTGCCGCCAGCGAGTTCATACCTTCATAAAAGCGAAGGATGGACACACCCTATATTAATGCCCACTGATAAGCGTCCAGATACTGTTAATCAGATGTGCTCCGTAATTATCGTGGCACTGACATAACTAAACACTTGCTTTCTTCCAGCGTTCAGTGCTGCTGCCTAGAATAAAATGCAAAACAGTTGACATAGGTAATGGGAATTTTCCACTTTAGTGCAGAAAAACTACTGGTATCATGACGCAACATTTCCTAGCACTATGGATGTAGACGGCACAATTCAGACTGCAAATTCTGCTGGCTGGTGGACATACTTTGAAAAAACTTTACACCAGTTGTGATTTGGACATCCAATATTTCGTATTTCTAAGACTCATATGACCCTGGAAAAATAGGAAAATGTCACTCAGTTTAAAAAATGAAATAAAAGAATTAACAAAATGTAGTTGCATGAAATTTCTAATTCATGTGTAAAATGGAATTGTGTTAGAGGAAGCTGAAAGACGAAATTAAATATACGTTGTTTATAGAAGTCTGATCAACAATGTTGTTCATCTATCATAAGAACATGTCCCATACAATCTGGAACTCTAATATTTCTACTGCTAACACGTGTAAGCGGAGAAGCAGTACCTCCTCTGTTGTTAGAAGTGTTCATATGTGCGTGAATTCCTAAGGGACCGAACTGCTGAGGTCATCGGTCCCTAGACTTACACACTACTTAAACTAACTCAAACCAACTTACGCTAAGGACAACACAAACATCAATGCCCGACGAAGGACTCGACCCTCAGACGGGAGGGGCCGCGCAATCCGTGACATGGTGCCTTACACCGCGCGGTCACTCTGCGTGGCTCTGTTGTTAGACATCTACTTTCTATGTCGAGTGTTGTCTTCCAACCACAGATACGAGAGAGCCATGACAAATCAGATTTGCATAAGGGCTCATGTACATGAATCGAAAATAAAATATATCTTCAGTGAAAATCGATCCAGTCTTATGGTGTGGTTGAGTTTGAACCGCGGCGTGGTGCTGCAGGGGTTCCAATTTGCGTCCATGCGCTCTGTGAATGTTAATAAGATCTGCAGATGGATTTTCGCAGAAAACATGCCTTATTTTCGGATGATTTCGCATTCGGGAGGACGACGGTTCAATCCCGTCTCCGGCCATCCTGATTTAGGTTTTCCGTGATTTTCCTAAATCACTTCAGGCAAATCCCGGGATGGTTCCTTTGAAAGGGCACGGCCGATTTCCTTCCCCATCCTTCCCTCCACCGAGCTTGCGCTCCGTCTCTAATGACCTCGTTGTCGACGGGACGTTAAACACTAATCTCCTCCTCCTCCTCGGATGATTTAGTTGAGTCTTCAGCCCATATCTGATGAAGAGACGTGTTTTCCAGTAATGGACAATATGAAGTAAAAAGTTTGATGCAATGCTCTATGAGGCTCGAGTTATTTAAACTGCACAACAAGAAACAGGGGTTGGTGTTATGGAATTCTGCAAACATTACCGGCTGGTGCATCACATGAAGATGCTTACGATACTTGGCTTTATCTGGTAGGAAGCACTGAAAGCGTTCCAAAACTAAAACAGGAGGATAGGTTAGACGTCAACGTTTAGTCGTGTGACTAGGGCCTCCCGTCGGGTAGACCGTTCGCCGAGTGCAAGCCTTTCGATTTGACGCCATTTCGGCGACTTGCGCGTCGATAGGGATGAAATGATGATGATTAGGACAACACAACACCCAGTCCCTGACTGGAGAAAAATCTCCGACCCACCCGGAATCGACCCCGGGCCCTTAGGGTTGACATTCTGTCGCGCTGACCACTCAGCTACCGGGGGCGGATGACGTTTATTCGAAAGGTAGGTAGTTAGTGAGTGAGTACTATAGAAAAAATAAGTTGCAATGTCCTCCTCCACGGAGAGAGTCCAGCATCAATCCGAAGAAATTTAGGGGACTGGGGCAAAATCTAAATCAGGACGAGACCTTAGTCCGATATTCCTTCGACACTACTGCTGAATGATCGACTTCTAATGTTAAATTGTACGTACTGATGTATATGAAGGCATAACAGCCAACACCAAACCACGGAAACGTTAGGGCCCTGCACAGTCCAGAATATGTACTGTAATACCGCTTTGGAAGATCAGCTGTACTGCATCGTATTCACTTTCGTTTGCTAAATAGTTTGAACCTCTTGGCTTCAGGTTTTCTGTAGATGACAATGATACAGCGTCCTTTCGACGCGCTTTTGCGTTTTCTGAAGACAATGTCAATTAGGTACAGTTGTGATAAATACTTAATGTAGAACAAGTATCATATATTCTTTGGTCTGTCCTTCCCCAGAACATTCTTCTTCTTCTTCTTTCGAGACACTGAAATATCCATCGGACATCCCTTACAGTTTTGTCACCTATTTCTATGTCTTCGTATGAGATGGGGGAAGGACAATCAGAGGGAGTCAGCAAATGGTCGCAGTTTCCTCGTCATCATTCTGTGTAACCCCTTGCTTGTGGTACAGTCTGTGTCGGAATTAAATGTGATACAGATTCACCGTTAAAAATCAGTGCTGGATTAAATATGCAAAACGGATTGAATTAACGTTTAAGAAATTTTCGACCCTAGCAGTGAGACTTAATGTAGGTTGTTCATAATTCTTTTATGCAAAAATATTGATCATCGTAGCGACTTCGCTAATATATTTAATCAAAATCATGATATGTGTCTCTGATTATATTTCCAAAGTTTATATAGCCAAAATACGAGAAAGCCATAGCATGAAATAGTCTGACGTCCAATTGTTGTTGTGATGTTCAATCCTGAGACTGGTTTGATGCAGCTCTCCATGCTACTCTATCCTATGCAAGTTTCTTCATCTCCCAGTACCTACTAATACCTACATCCTCTTGAATCTGCTTATTGTATTCATCTCTTGGTCTCCCTCTACGATTTTTAACCTCCACGCTGCCCTCCGATACTAAGTTGGCGATCCCTTGATGGCTCAGAACATGTCCTACCAACCGATCAAGTTGTGCCACAAACTCCTCTTCTCCCCGATTCTATTCAATACCTCCTCATTAGTTGTGTAATCTACCCATCTAACCTTCAGCATTCTTCTGTAGCACCCCATTTCGAAAGCTTCTATTCTATTCTTGTCCAAACTATTTATCGTCCATGTTTCACTTCCATACATGGCTACACTCCACACAAATGCTTTCAGAAACGACTTCCTGACACTTAAATCTATGCTAGATGTTAACAAATTTCTCTTCCTCAGAAACACTTTTCTTGCCATTGCCAGTCTACATTTTATATCCTCCCTACTTAGACCATCATCAGTTAATTTTGCTCCCCAAATAGCAAAACTCCTTTACTACTTTAAGTGTCACATTTAATTAAACCTTTACAAAGATTGAAAGTCTGATAACATAATTAATGGTTGGCAAAGTTAACCGTTGGGAGAGGGGGTACGCAAAACATCATCTTCCTTTCCTAATGAGTTTACCGCATCTGTCTAAGCAGCAATAACAGTAAACTCTATGCCATGACTGAGAAGCTGAAGTTATTCACGCAACGGTGCCTGTACTGTCGAAAATGGTAAACCTGAACCGTAAATGTTGCTGAATTCCTCAGTTCCACTTGTCCTAACGTGCCAGCGCTGCGAGTAACCACACTCGTCGATGTAATGTGAGCAGGCCACTGATACGTGACTACCGGCAGCCATCAGATGCGCACCTAAGGATGCACAACTGTGAGCACAAACATTGGACTCCACCAGTCTCTGCTGCCGTGGAGTGCTGCCTTCCAAGTCTGTCATTCCGTGCTCCCCCCCCCTCCCCCCCCGCCCCCTCCCCTCGAAGTAATTTGCGAAGTTAAGTGGACAAGAGCCGAAGGACAAGTCCCATCTTTTTTAGAAGTTACAACGAAACCTCCCTGCGTTACGCACCAACAGAATTTCGTCACTCAATCCTCATAAAATGTTACACTATCTCCGCCAATGGCGTAATTCTTTTGTTATTAAAAATCTCCCTCGAGTCGCCAGTAAAATGTTAAATCCGATCAGCTGGTTTTCCACTCCGTTGTTCTCGAAAATGTCAGCTCGAGACGCTACGCCACACTGACATCACACTGCAGCCACCAAATGTTGCCGTCAGTGTAAATTACTTCTTCAGGAAGTGCTGAGCACAACACCTACGATACGATCACCGACATTGCTTTTCGTTGTGGGGTGGGCGTCCTACCGCAACCACCACATGCCAGAAACCACGTTGTCTTCTCGGTGGAGGGCTTTTGAAATCTGTCGACAGAAGATGTTTTAATTTCTTAAGCACAATCGCATGCAGATGTGCTTGAGTTGCCTGGATGAAAGGTTTCTCATTTTGACACGCCGTGCATACGTATAAAACTTTTCTTACTCTCCTCTCCATGTTGTTGAAGAGACGCAGGGTCTTTAACTTGCGAAAACACCTCCTTGGCCCGAAATGAGCGTAGCTTGAAAGCATGCACAGTGTGACCTTATTTATCAACTCCTCTGGTAAGCATAGGAGCCACAGTGAACCACTAATGTTTTTCCAATTGAACAAGATACCCTCTGTCATTAGATAGTATTGCCTAAGGACTGCCTGACTCTTATCCTTGCGTTTGTTGTTTACTTCCAGGATGGTGGATCCTTATTTTGCTCCTTAGTGATAACTCTGATGGACGGGATGATGTAATTTTCACGTGATATTTTCCCAAGATAGAACAAGCAAACATTGTTTTTCATCTAGATCCTCCTGTACGTCTTCCACTGATTCGATTGGTGAAAGTGACATTGCATTAGCGATAATGTTTGTTGTGCCTGGTAAAAAAGTAATTGCGAAATCGAGTTCTTGTAATTACAAAACCCACGTTTAAAAACTTACATGGGTGACTTCAGTAATCAACAAGAACTCGAGTGCCTTGTGGCCTGCATACATTCTAGTCTTCTTCTGAAACAAGAAGTATCGAAATTTTTTGAATGCCATCACCACTGCCAGTGCTTCCAATTCCATTGCAAAGTAACTTGACTACCGAATGCCACGGTTTTGTGCACAAGTTTTCCATTTTCTTAAGATTCCTGAAGGATCTTCATGCACACACCTGTCTTGATGCTATCTGTGGGCATACAAAAATCTTTTGTCAGATCAAGGTATGACAGTCTCTACACTGTCACCAATGCTGTTTTTAATGCCTGAAACATACCACACTGAGGGGGTTTTCTTTCAAGTCTGGAGAAGCAAGGTAATTCCTGTGTGCCTATAATTTCTAATCGTTTATAGAAATGTATGACGTCAACACATCTTCTTAGCCGTTTTATGGTTATTGGTGTTGCAAATTGTGGAATAACTTCATTCTGTCTGGGGCAGTGACATACCTTCTCCCATGATAATGTGACCTAATAATCGAACTTAACTTGTTCTGAAACAAAATTTCTCTATGTTTGCGGTGATGCCATGCTCTTTCAGAGTACTGTGTAGCGTATTTAAACCTCTATTATGGTCTTACCATGAATTTTTTGTGATCAGCAAATCTTCAATGTAACTTTTAACATGTCACTACAATGAACTGTTGACGATGCAGTCTGGTCCACGAATGAAAGCTGCCGATGAGATGTTTAAACAAAACGGTGGATGTCTGAATTGGTAGGATCTACCAAATGCAAGAAAACTTGCATATTTTCTACAAGATTGTCAAGTTCCGACCTTTGTATCTACACAGTGAGTGTACCAATGTGTGCAAACTTAGCTTACCACTTAGCGCGCAAATGGACAAAAGATCTGAAATGTCTTCTCAAGCCCAGGGTGTTAAACAGACATTCTAAATAAATATGAACTTTGCCCTGTAAGGCAGCTAATATCAATTGTGGATCGTAACAAAAATCATTAAAAATGCTGCTGTCACGTAACTAGAATGCATGAATTAATGAAGGTGAAAGTCTGGGGTCTATTCTAGAAAGACAAAACAGCTATTCCCTTTTTTATTCTACATATAATTTATCAACTGTGCTTTCAGGGGTTAAGTGATACACAACAACCATGTTCAATTACTTTTGACACTCAATAACAAAATATTTAACTCTTGTTTATATTGAACTGACGATTATTAAAATCGTTGTCTCTACCATACGAAAATTTTTTTCACAGGAAAGAACGATTAAAAATCTTTATCAGCTCATTTACATCGACGTTGTCGTAGCCGGTCAATGCACTAAGTTGGTGGAGAATAAATTTACTTTTCAAACCAACCAAAAAACTCTCATGTACTCAATGTGAGGGTAGATTAGTATCCACGCTTGTGACATTCAATGGTCAAAGCGTATGCAAGTTGGAGTGAGCAATTCTAGATATAACATTTACTGTGGCCTAATGTACGATGGTACTTTACCAGCGGCGTTGTCTCCGTTCTGGATCTGAAACGCTAATTCCCTACTTTGGCCTTAAATCAATACACTCAGTCTCAACTTTCCTGCATTCCGTAGACCGTTAATCTTTCCCGTCGAAATAATGGCTATTGCAGACTCGCTAAGGGTTGGAGCGATGTGTTTTGGTAAGAATCCTTCGAAATTTCCTAGAATTTTTCACTGTCTTGCACAACAAAATTCTGTAGTTTCTGCATCTCTCCATGAATTTTTGGTCGATCACGACATCTTCTTGCTCAAAACACAGCATGAAGCAGCTGTCTGGAATGTGTGCTTGAGTAACCTGCTCCTTCAAATCCATGTGTATTTTGGTCCCGTTTTGTAAAAATCACCTCAGCACATCCAAGACCGGATATCACATGGAGGAAGTCAATTCCTGTAATCAAACTGTTTGCCAACTTTAGTATCACCAGAAAGTTTCCCTTCTATAAAGTTGTCCTTGACACACAAGTTCTAATCTCGTCTTTTGATTCACCTCTGCTTATTTTCCCACTATAGTCGCCATGATTTTAGTTTTCTTCAATGACAGTACAGGCCAAAAGTAATTTTTTGCACATATTTGAAACGGATTATCTAAGACAGCCACAGTTTGACTGCAGCTGCCAAGTATTCCCTTTAATTGTACTCACCCTCTCGTTATTTTAACTACGGAATGCAGATCTTGTATCGTGTTTTTCTCTGTTTCTTATAACAACATTTCTGCTATGTCTTCATACTCAAGTACATTTATTTGGCTGATTCTGACTTCGTCTGTGGGTGTTACATCAGTCCTTCCCACATCTATGTTCTGTCATTGTTGTGGCATAGTGTTTATCCCTCGGATTTGCCAGTCTAATTTCAATGATTTTTGCTTGACTCCTATTCCTATCTGGTACGTGCCAATTTTGCAAAAAATGTTGACCATTATTGTTACCTGATAATTATTATTCTGTTCTCTTCTATGTTCTGGTACTGTCGGAAGTGTCTACCTCCTCCTTTGTTCCTGTTGTTCCATGTATCGTAATGCTGAAGATGTCCATTAAAGATGCCTTCTTGATCCCTTTTCCTCTGTATTGCGTTGTGCACTTCGAAACCCGATTGTAATTGATGTAACATGCTCCTAAATACTCCAAAATCTTCAACTCCTCTTCCCCCTAACTCATGTTGCTAATTTATTGGTAATTTCGAGTAGCAGAATTGAAGGGTGTATCAAACAAAATCATCCGCTTTAAAAAAATCATAACTATTATATGAGATATGGGCGTGAACAACGTAATGTTGGAAAGAGCAAACTCTCGAGTCTTACATGGTTCCCGCCCGGTAGCAGCAGTGTGTGCCTACTTCAGTTCTAGCAAAAATGGTGTCGGCACAACAGAAAGCGTTTTGTGTTCTGCGTTTTGCACAGTGCGGGTCAGTAATAACTGTTCAGCGTGACTTTCGTACTATGAATGATTTGGATCCTCTTACGGCACAGTGCATTAGGCAATGGCACGAACAATTTCGAGAAACAAGTTGTTTGTTTAAAGGCAAATCGCTGGGCCGTCCCCGAGCGTCTGACACAGACGTCGAACGCGTCCGCCATAGTTTCACAAGGAGTCCGCATAAATCGATTCGCCGTGCAGTTCGACAGCTCAACATGCTCACGATGACCGTCTGGCGTCTGTTGCGTCGACTTTTACACAACAAACCATACATAATTCAGCTATTGTAGACTCTTCGTGAAGGTCACAAACAACAATCTGTGGAGTTATGTAATTTCGTTCTAGGCAAGATGGTGGATGACAGTTTTCTTCCACGCTTAGTGTTTGGTGATGAGGCAACATTACTTTTGAATGGAAAGGTGAACTGTCATAATGTGCGAATATAGGGTACGGAGCAACCACATGAAGTCGTACAACATGAGAGGGAATCTCCAAAATTTAATGTGTTTTCTGCAGTTTCACGGGAAAAGTTGTGTGGACCATTATTCTTTGCCGAGAACACTGTTACAGGAAGTACATATCTCGAAATGCTATAGAACTTTCTTTTCCCATAGTTGGCGACTGATTCGAACGACTTCATTTACCAACAGGATGAGGCACCGCCACACAGGCATCTGGAAGTGCGGGAGTTTTTAAATCAAAGGATTACTGGACGATGGATCGGTCGCACTGGACCAAATAATTCAGCCTCACATGACTGGCCTCCAAGGTCACCGTACCTGACTCCATGTGATTCTTTCTTGTGGGGATTTATAAAAGACTCTGTTTATATGCCTCTGTTACCAAAATCAACGAATGAACTGAGACATCGCATAACAGCAGGTGTGGAAGTTGTAACTCAAGACATGCTCGCCGCAGTGTGGGAATATTGGAATACCGCACTGACATGCCGTGCATCTCAAGGGGGGCATACTGAACGCCTATGAACAGATATCAAAAAAACTTTTTGAGCTTCCCATTCATCAAAAAACAAAATTCATTGTACATGTTTATTAGTTTCAGAAATATAGACGTGCCAAAACTGACGATTCTTTTTGATACACCCTGTATTTCTCGAGGGCTAGGTGGAACATCTAAAAACTGGTTTTGCTTAATCATTGCTTCGAAGAACTTAACAAGCTCCTGAAGCCATATGCTTCTAAGTATTTGCACATCATGATCTGTTGTGTGCATTACTGTGTTCCTTGCAGCCAAGAACTAGCGAGGAAGGCTTCTCTAAATTCATTACATGAAAAGGAAGTCACTGCTGTACCTCTCAGTTTCTCCGCTGTAACTGCCCCCCTCCCCCACCCCCTCTAAGTGTACACACATGAATTCAAGTTCGTATGTCCATGTTCATGAATGTGGTAGCGATTGATCGATTTGAGCAATCCACGCCTTTGAGTGGAGTGTGTTGCCATCGTCCTTGTGATTTTATAATTTACAGACTGATACTCACAGACATTCTAAATGCTGTTTCTGAGGTTCTCATTTACTCATCGTTCCATGAATGACCATGACAATCGTTACTGCTACTCTGCATCCAATTATCTTCGCTTGCTCCTCATGCATGACTTCCACTCAGTGTTACACAGTTATTTGTTTTGCTAGTCCCTGCTTCCCAGCCTAATTTTCACAACACCTTTTCTTTGAATCTGTTGTAATGTCTTTCTGAATCCTCGTTTCTTCACTCTTGCTGTTCGTTCATCCCCTCCTGTTTCTTATGAAATATGAAGAGTGACTGAACCTCGGGGTGGTATTCTGCTACTGACAGCGGGATTGTGATGTCTGATCCCATATCTGCCTTCCATATCTGCTCCATCACAACTTCGAGCTTACGAGTTTTCAATTCATATGTTGCCTGTTCTAATTTGCTATCAACCTGATCATTGATTTAGCAAATACCCTCCTCCATCTTGTTAGTCTGTTTTTATACATTTTCCTGCTGCTTACGAATTAGCTCATGATCTCTGGAAATTGTTCTTATTTTTGCTACATTTTCTCAACCGTAGGAGTTAATTTAGTCTGTTCTTCATTGATTTCCCTCATCACTTTCCTTGCTTCATCTTTCAATTACCTCTATTCTCTGCCTGCTTCCTGTTCTCCTTTTCTGGTTCCTTCCCTGCTCTCCTCATTTCCTGCAACTTTCCTAATCTGCCTTCAATTACCTCTATTCTCTGCTTGCTTCCTGTTCTTCTTTTCTGGTTCCTTCCCTGCTCTCATCATCTCCTGCAACTTTCCTCATCTGCCTTGCCTCTTCCTTTAATTCTTTGCTTGATTGCTTCCTTACTTCTCTTGCTTCTCTATCCATTTGCTTCAAATACTCTAAGAATAATTTTCTGCTCCCGTTTCATTTGGCGTATGTGGTGATGAGGAATGTGAAATCATTTGAGAATCTCTCTGAGGAGCCGTATTTGTCTATCATTCTCCCCTGCTTCGTAATTTATAATTTTACGACTGCTTTGATGTTTTGTGACGTAACCGCATCCTCTCCTTCACTTATTCCCCTTGCCTCGTCTGATTCCAAGTTATCGCTGCTCCTGTTTCACTACCGTTTACATTTGGACTTCACTACTCCGCGAGAAAGCTTAACTGCTCCTCTCCTGTTTCACCTCCATCCCCGTCGTGACTTGACTCATGTTGTTTATCTCCTTATTCAGAACCTGTTACTGTTTAATCGTGCCTTACTTCTTGTTCTCATAAAATAATAAATTAAGGAACCCTATTTATACAAAAAGAAATTACAAATAATGCCTTCACCTCAACAAAATATCATATCAAATCACATACACAAAAAGTGAAAGCTCACCTCAAAATTTCCAACACCGAAGCGACACCGACAATCTTCAAAATGTGGAAGACAATCCACAAAACATGAAAGCTGAAATAAAAGCACATATGTTAATTATTCACACCAGCAATAATTCGAAAAATAATGTGGTTCTAAATGTTCACAAATTTAAAGAATATGAATCTTAAAATTAAATTTCCTGACTACGTAAGAGAATCTTCCTGCATTAATTCGATCGTGGCAGGGTGAACGTCATGTTATGTGGAACCTCGTGCTGGTGAAAAAATATGTGTTCGAGTTAACTGTGAGATGAAGTCACAAATAAGAATTAGTGCTGGATTAAATGCACACAATGCATTGAATTAACACTTTAGAAATGTTTGGTCCTAACAGTGAGACTTAAGGTGGGATGTCACTATTCTTTTATGTATAGACATTGATGATGGTAATAGATTTGTTAATTACTTTAATCAAAATCATGATCTACATGATTCTGAATTTAATCCAATAGTTTATGAGAAATATATGAAAAATAAATGACATAAAAATGCTTGATGCACAATTAGACCTTGGCAAAGAATGAACTTTACATAAAATAATTAACAGTTGGCAAAGTTAATTGGTGGGACAGGTGCTACGCTAAATATCATCTCCCTTTCCCAGTGAGTTTACCGAAATCTGTCTAAGCACCAGTAACACTGATTGTGAGGCCTGAAAGAAAAGCTGAAGCCATTCAAGCAGTTACGGCTGTACTGGGCTATGGGAAGGCTAAACTGTAAAATGATGTGGAATCCCTAAGTTCCATTGGTCGTAACGTGCCAGTGCTGGAAGTTACTCTCATAATACTCTTCGATGTAATGTGAGCAGACCACTGATATATGAATGGCTGGCATCATATGTGTACCTAGGAGTGCGAAGTTGTGAACTCGAACATTGGACTCCACCATTCTCCACTGCTGAGGAGAGCTGCCTTCAAAGTCTGTCATTCTGCACTCCCGAAGTACTAAAGTTGAACTGCCAAGAACCAGAAGAAGAGAGTTGAAGTTAAATGATCAAGAACTAAACAACAAGTCCCATCTTTTTAGAAGTCAGAAGAAAGCCACCCTGCTTTTTGTTCCAAGAGTATTTTGTCAATCAATCCTTAAGACCCTTAAAAAGTTACATTTTCTCCACTGGTTTTGTTGTTAAAAATCTCCCATCAAACGCCTTAAAACTTCAAATCCAATCAGCTCGTTTTCCACCCCTCTGTTCCCAAAAACGTCAGGTCAGACGCTATGTCATACTGACATCGCATTACAGCCACCAATCAATGGTCTTTTTTTTTAGCTAGTTCGCTGTTTGCTCTGACTGCAGGAAAAGAATTAAGAAAAAACCAACCTATTTTCCTGAGGTCTCTCTGTCGGCCATGTACAGCCTACAATTCCTTAGAGTCCTGTTTGAATGTATTTTAGGATGGTCAAGAGTTGGCTCTGTTCTTTTTTGACAAAGTCCCACCTGATGCCTGATACTTCGCCGAAATTCCTGGCTGTAGACCTTAAGCTTGAGTGCATCGTTCTCTAATAGGACACATGCCAAGCTGGACCTCGCCTTTTCAATATTTTTTTTTCCATAATGGCTCATTTTGTTCCACACTGACTGGTTCTGAGCGATGGGCGATACTGCTCAGATGTCTGGTACTCCGTTTTCATACAGACAATGCCTACAACCCAATCTGCTTTTACCTAAGGGGCAGCTGCCAGTTCTCAGAACATATTGTCCTTTGTCTGCATGGTTCTGTTCTCTTGCGTTTCACCCTAAGTGTCCTGTTCCCAGCGTTACACAGTTTGGAAATTCCCTCAAAGATGTCATTATAACAGTGTGTTGTAGGTTAACTGTAGAACAGTTAAGGAAACGAAACCCAATCGCCCCTTACAACCACTGTTTTCAATTTATCCAATATGAAAAATGTGTTTGCAATATCTATATAAGTTTAATCATGTTAAACCAAATCTACCTGCCAAAATGAATGAAAGGTGACGAGCCCAAATTGCTTGATACTTTTCAACGGGAACGGTGTAGTTCGTCACCACGTTTGAAGTCACCAGTTCAATAAATTGTTCTTGGGACCGTGAACTAGAACACACAGTTTGATTCTTTCAAGATGGCCCACGATTATTGGCAAGTGGAGAGTAGAACTTTCGTTCGAGTATTAAATTAATGCTAAGCGACTTCATTTCTCTACATTATCAAGTGTTGTATCTCAGGACTACTGGTTAGGGAATTCTTGGACCTCAGGAAACTGAGGTCCAACTGGCCTTGAGGCTCGTATCAGCTAGTACAAAATCATACACATGGTGGCGTTAATCTTCTTGATTTGTAGCAGTTCTCGTTGGCCTTTGGCTGGTACCTTCAAAAAAATGGTTCAAATGACTCTGAGCACTATGGGACTTAACATCTGAGGTCATCAGTCCCCTAGAACTTAGAACTACTTAAACTTAACTAATCCAAGGACATCACACACATTCATGCCCGAGGCAGGACTCGAACCTGCGACCGGAGCGGTCGCGCGGTTCCAGACTGTAGCGCCTAGAACCGCACGGCCACTACGGCCGGCTTTGGTTCTTCACTTGAGGTTTTGGTTCTAAGACGTCCTGTAGTATCCTAACACAGAATTGTGAGATCCTCTTCCCTGTAACTAGGATTCAACATATCAAAAATGCATGTTCACCTGTACAATAGTACGTGTATGCAAGACGTTTACTTTAACATGCAGGTCAAATTGAGAAGGTGTTCTTGTGAGGAGACTTTCTCGTCAGTATTTACGAAATGTTTATGTACGGTATTGGACACAGAGGGTTGGTCTGTCGCCATATCCTCTTACAGTCTACTTTCAATTGGCTCTACTTTCAATTGGAGGTTCGAGTCATCCCTCGGGCATGGGTGTGTGTGTTGTCCTTAGCGTAAGTTAGTTTAAAGTAGTGTGTAGGTCTAGGGACCGATGACCTCAGCAGTTTGGTCCCTTAGAAATTCACACACATCTGAACATTTCGCGATTACGCAGGTGGAATGAACGAACTTTAGCTTAACCTGTGATAGGTGTCCTACACGGAGTTCTGAAGTGACACCACAGATCTGCTTAACCGCCATTTCTCGGGATAAGGAAGGTGAAGGCACAGAGTTGCCCTATAAATATGATATCATACGAGAGAGTTGAGCGAAAATAAGCAAATTATCCCGGGTTCCCGGGTTCGATTCCCGGCGGGGTCAGAGATTTTCTCTGCCTCGTGATGGCTGGGTGTTGTGTGCTGTCCTTAGGTTAGTTAGGTTTAAGTAGTTCTAAGTTCTAGGGGACTGATGACCATAGATGTTAAGTCCCATAGTGCTCAGAGCCATTTTAAGCAAATTATGAGTAAAAAATAATGCAGATAATTCTTACAGCGGCGATAGTATCATTGAGTTTCTTCTCAATATCTTGAACCTAGTACATCCAAGAAAGTGTTTCATCTGCCCTCTGCCCTAAGACTTTAAAATGATCGACTTCATTGACTGTTTGACCACCTTAGAACAATAATATAACAGTTTCACAATGGCTGCGTATGAGAAAATATTATTTATCTCATATTGTTGAAGGTAAGATTTAATGAATTTTCTGAAACTTGCTTGCATTACATTCCACGTCTTTCACAAGAAAAGTTGTGAAATCTATTATTCGAACGTGAGGTGTCTGTTCTTTAGGACATGTCCGAAAGAACAGAAACTATGCATTCATGTAACTGATTCGCCTCGATAGACAATGAGCTCACAACCTTTAGTGCAGATGCACTTTGCACACGACCTCCAGCGGCAGTTCAAAATTAGCGAGCTTGGAGGACATGGATGGGGACTGTAGACAGGTGGCGCTAGGTGAGAATGTGATTCGGTCGCGTAACGTGTCGAGATAGTCCACGCATTTGCAGTAAACACTGTGTTTGGGTGACACAGAGGTTAACACAACTGCCTTGTAAGTCGAAGATCCTGGGTTCTAGTCCTGGACCGGCACAAATTTTCACTCGTCGCCGCTGATTCCGCATAAAGTCTCCATGCAGCAGATATCAGTAGTTTCTTCCCTTCCATTTTCTGAAATTTGAAATTTGTGGTAAGTTTCTGTGGGACCAAACTGCTGAGGTCATCTGTCCCTAGAGTTACACACTACTTAATCTAACTTAAACTATCTTACTCTAAGGAGAACACAAACATCCATGCCCGAGGGAGGACTCGAACCTCCGACGTGGGGAGCCACGCGAACCGTGATAAGGTGCCCGAGACCGCGCGGTTACCCCGCGTGGCTTTAAAAATGTCCAAATGTGTGTGAATTCCTAAGGGACCAAACTGCTGAGGTCATCGGTCCCTTGAATTACAAACTACTTTAAACTAACTTAAACTAACATGCTAAGAACAACACACACACCCATGCCCGAGAAAGGACTCGAACCTCCGGCGGGAGGGGCCGCGCAATCCGTGACATGGCGCCTTAAACCTAGCGGCCACTCTGCGCTGCTTTCCTTTCATTTCTGACGCGTCCACCATTAATTTAAACACGTTGTGTCATCTTCAAATAGAAAATAATTGAATAATTCATCATGTTAAGTGGCAGGTCATCGACAAATATTGTGTAGCGCAATTAGTATAAAAAGCTGACACGTTTCAAAAGTACACACAGAAGTAAGAAAGGTCCAATAAGCTCTGGTATGCAGGCGTGCTGTCTTTGAGATGATTGTTAATGTTTCGAGCCCCCACTGACATATGTATGAAATGTTTTCCAAGTTGTTATAAATGTATTTGAAATGTTTACTTGTCGATAATGTCCCCTTCTAACTGGGCTCAAGATTCTCCGTTGACCCATGGTTGGGAAATTTGGTAAGTGGATGATGTGGAAGCGGCACATATTGCTGCTAGTGTAAGTCTTCATCAAACGCATCAATATGGTGCAAAGTTCACCTAAAATCAGTCCTCCTGATTTTTCTGTCTACGGTTATCTCAAAAGTGAAGTGCGTAATACTCCAGCTGACACCCCTGAAAAACTTGAGGAGCAAACTGAACAGTCCTGTCAAGCTATAAGAGATGACCCGTAGGTATTTGAAAGAATTTGTGGCTATCAACAGAGAGTGCAGTATTTGCATCCTAATGGTAGGACGACACGTGGAACACTATCGTTAACAGGGAAGGGTGTATAGTAAATAGTAATATATAACGTGAGAAGCACAATTTCAATCCACTTACATGGGTACTTAATTGAAACGTTTCCATTTCAAATACATTTGCACTAACTAGGGCAATATTTCATATTGCAAGTCGCTGCTGCCGGCCGGTGTGGCCGTGCGGTTCTAAGCGCTTCAGTTTGGAACCGCGTGACCGCTACGGTCGCAGGTTCGAATTCTGCCTCGGGCATGGATGTGTGTGATGTCCTTAGGTTAGTTATGTTGAAGTAGTTCTAAGTTCTCGGGGACTGATGACCTCAGAAGTTAAGTCCCATAGTGCTCAGAGCCATTTTGAAAAGTCGCTGCTCTTGACCAAACATTCGCAGTTATCTCGGAAACGGCTCGTTTGCAGACTCATCTTTACTGGAACGAGTTTGCTTCATCAATGTATGCTATGTGCCATGAAAGTATTCGCTATTAATTATTATGCACTCTGTATATCGAGAAATACGGTGGGCCCAGAACAGGACCCAGGGGCGCCGCAAACTTTACATAATGTCGCCAGAATGAGATTTTCACTCTGCAGCGGAGTGTGCACTGATATGAAACTTCCTATTTTTACATAATGTCAGCCACTTTTTTTTTCCATCAGTGTTCTGATTGGTATGATGCTTCCCCTTCACGAATTCCTCTCCTGTGACAACCTGTTCATCTCAGAGTAGCAATTGAAACCTATGTCCTCAATTATTTGCTAGGTGTATTCCAATCCCTGTCTTCCTCTACAGTTTTTGACCTCTACAGCTCCCTCTAGCACCATGGAAGTCTATCCCTTTTGTCTTAACATATGACCTACCATCCTCTCACTTCTCCTAGTCATTGGTTCCACATATTCCTCTCCTCCCCCATTCTGCGCAGAACCTCATCACTCCTTACTGTATCGGTCCACCTAATTTTCAACATTCGTCAATAGTATCACATCTCAAATGCTTCGACTCTCTGCTGTTCCGGTTTCCTCAAATTCAATGTTACGTTACCATACAATGCTGTGCTCCAAACCTACATTCTCAGAGGTTTCTTCCTCAAAGTAAGGCCTACGCTTGATATTAATAGACTTCTCTGGGTCAGGAATGCCCTTTATGACACTGCTAATCTGGTTTTAATGACCTCCTTGCTGCGACACTCATAGCTTCTCTTGCAGCCCAGATAGCAGAATCCCTTAACTTCATATATTTCGTGATCACCAACACTGACGTTAAGTCATCACCGTGTTCAATTCTGCTCCTTCTAATTACTTTCGCCTTCCTTCGATTTACTCTCAATTCATATTTTGTACTCATTAAATTGTTCATTCCATTCAGCAGATCCCGTAACCCTAATTCACTTTGAAAGATTATAGCAATGTCATCAGCGAATCTTATCATTGATATCCTTCTTGAATTTTAATTTCACTCCTGAACTATTCTTTTATTTCAGTAATTACTTCTTCGATATATATAATGAACAGTAGGGGCGAAAAACTACATCCCCATCTTACAAGCTTTTTAATCCGAGCACTTCGTTCTTCGTCTTCTACTCTTATTATTCGCTGGTGGTTCTTGTTTATTTTGCATATTACCCGTCATTCGCTACAGCTTACATCGTATTTTTCTGAGAATTTCGAACATACTGCAACGTTTTACATTGATGAACATTTTTTCCAGGTCGACAAGTCCTATAAACGTGTCTTGATTTTTCTTCAATCTTGCTTCCATTATTAACGGCAACGTCAGAAATGCCTCTCTGGTGCCTATAAACTTCCTAAGGCCAAGCTGATCGTCATCTAACACGCCCTCGATTTTCTTTTCCATTCTTCTGTATATTATTCTGGCCAGAAACGTGGATGCGTGAACAGTTAAGCTGGTTGCACGCTAATTCTCGCACTTGTCGGCCCTTGCAGTCTTCGGGATTGTGTGGACGATCTTTCTCCGGAAGTCAAATGGTATTTACCCCGATGATTTTAGAAATTCTGATGGAATGTTATCTATTCCTTCTGCCTTATTCGATCGTAAGTCTTCCAAAGCTCTTTTCTGATTCTAATACTGGTTCCCCTATCTCTTCTATATAGACTCATGATTCTTCTCTTGTCACGCCATCAGACAAGTCTTCCCCCCGTAGAGCCCTTAAATGTACTCCTTCCTAACTGCACTTCCTCTGCATTTAAGAGTGGAATTCCCAATGCATTTTTAACGTTACTACTCTTGCTATTAATTTCACCGACGGTTGTTTTGACTTTTCTATATGCTGAGTCAGTCCTTCCGACAATAATTTCTTTTGCGATTTCTTCCCTTTTTTCCTGCTGTCATTTCGCCTTATCTTCCATGCAATTGGTGATTATTTCATTTCTAAGTTGCTTATTTTTCTTTATTCCTGAATTTCCCTGATTAGTTTTGTACTTCCTTCTTCAAATCGATTAACTGAAGTTTCTTCGCAGTTACCTTGCCCTTTTTAGAGATGTTCATTCCTCTTCAACTGAACTGCCTGGTGAGCTATTCCTTATCGCAATATCTGTAGCCTTCAGGAGTATCTCCTCATTCTTTAGTCCTTCAGTGGCCCATTTCTTTGAGCATTAATTCTTTCTGGCTAGTCTCTTAAACTTCACCCTACTGATCATCGTTACCAAATTGTGATCTGAGTATACATCTGCTCCTGGGTACGTCTTACAGTCCAATATCTGATTTCGGTCTCTGCCTAACCATGATGTAATCTAACTGAAATCTTCCTGTATCTCCGGCATTTCCAAGTATTCCATCTTCTCTTGTGATTCTTGAATAGAGTATTCGCTACTACTTATTGAAATTTATTGCAGAACTCAATCAGCTTTCTCCTCTTTCATTTCTAGTAACAAGCCCATATCCTCACGCAACCCTTTCTTATACTCCTTCTCCTACAACCGAATTACAATCCCCCATGACTATTAGCTTTTCATCTGCCTTTACGTGCCGAATTACCCATTCCATATCCTCAAACACTTTCTCTATCTTTTCATTTTCTGCTTGCGGCGTTCACTGGACTCGCATTCGGGAGGACGACGGTTCAGTCCCGCCTCCGGCCATCCCGATTTAGGTTTTCCGTGATTTCCCTAAATCGCTCCAGGCAAATGCCGGGATGGTTCCTTTGAAAGGGCACGGCTGACTTCCTTCCCCGTCCTTCCCTAATCCGATGAGACCGATGACCTCGCTGTCTGGTCTCCTTCGACAAAGAACCCCCAACTTGCGGCGTTGACATGTTGAATAAAAAAATAGGAGTGCGGGTTAGCTACTACAAACAGCATAGTGAACGCATTATTGTGGCCAAGATAGACACAAAGCCCATGCTTACTACAGTAGTACAAGTTTATATACCAACTAGCTCTGCAGATGATGAAGAAATTGATGAAATGTATGACGAGATAAAAGAAATTATTCAGGTAGTGAAGGGAGACGAAAATTTAATAGTCATGGGTGACTGGAATTCGTCAGTAGGAAAAGGGAGAGAAGGAAACGTAGTAGGTGAATATGGATTGGGGGGAAGAATTGAAAGAGGAAGCCGCCTTGTAGAATTTTGCACAGAGCATAACTTAATCATAGCTAACACTTGGTTCAAGAATCATAAAAGAAGGTTGTATACCTGGAAGAATCCTGGAGATACTAATAGGTATCAGATAGATTATATAATGGTAAGAGAGAGATTTAGGAACCAGGTTTTAAATTGTAAGACATTTCCAGGGGCAGATGTGGATTCTGACCACAATCTATTGGTTATGAACTGCAGATTGAAACTGAAGAAAATGCAAAAAGATGGGAATTTAAGGAGATGGGACCTGGATAAACTGAAAGAACCAGAGGTTGTAGAGAGTTTCAGGGAGAGCATAAGGGAACAATTGACAGGAATGGGGGAAAGAAATACAGTAGAAGAAGAATGGGTAGCTCTGAGGGATGAAGTAGTGAAGGGAGCAGAGGATCAAGTAGGTAAAAAGACGAGGGCTAATAGAAATCCTTGGGTAACAGAAGAAATATTGAATTTAATTGATGAAAGGAGAAAATATAAAAATGCAGTAAATGAAGCAGGCAAAAGGGAATACAAACGTCTCAAAAATGAGATCGACAGAAAGTGCAAAATAGCTAAGCAGGGATGGCTAGAGGACAAATGTAAGGATGTAGAGGCTTGTCTCACTAGGGGTAAGATAGATACTGCCTACGGAAAATTAAAGAGACCTTTGGAGAGAAGAGAACCACTTGTATGAATATCAAGAGCTCAGATGGCAACCCAGTTGTAAGCAAAGAAGGGAAGGCAGAAAGGTGGAAGGAGTATATAGAGGGTTTATACAAGGGCGATGTACACTCCTGGAAATTGAAATAAGAACGTGAATTCATTGTCCCAGGAAGGGGAAACTTTATTGACACATTCCTGGGGTCAGATACATCACATGATCACACTGACAGAACCACAGGCACATAGACACAGGCAACAGAGCATGCACAATGTCGGCACTAGTACAGTGTATATCCACCTTTCGCAGCAATGCAGGCTGCTATTCTCCCATGGAGACGATCGTAGAGATGCTGGATGTAGTCCTGTGGAACGGCTTGCCATGCCATTTCCACCTGGCGCCTCAGTTGGACCAGCGTTCGTGCTGGACGTGCAGACCGCGTGAGACGACGCTTCACCCAGTCCAAAACATGCTCAATGGGGGACAGATCCGGAGATCTTGCTGGCCAGGGTAGTTGACTTACACCTTCTAGAGCACGTTGGGTGGCACGGGATACATGCGGACGTGCATTGTCCTGTTGGAACAGCAAGTTCCCTTGCCGGTCTAGGAATGGTAGAACGATGGGTTCGATGACGGTTTGGATGTACCGTGCACTATTCAGTGTCCCCTCGACGATCACCAGTGGTGTACGGCCAGTGTAGGAGATCGCTCCCCACACCATGATGCCGGGTGTTGGCCCTGTGTGCCTCGGTCGTATGCAGTCCTGATTGTGGCGCTCACCTGCACGGCGCCAAACACGCATACGACCATCATTGGCACCAAGGCAGAAGCGACTCTCATCGCTGAAGACGACACGTCTCCATTCATCCCTCCATTCACGCCTGTCGCGACACCACTGGAGGCGGGCTGCACGATGTTGGGGCGTGAGCGGAAGACGGCCTAACGGTGTGCGGGACCGTAGCCCAGCTTCATGGAGACGGTTGCGAATGGTCCTCGCCGATACCCCAGGAGCAACAGTGTCCCTAATTTGCTGGGAAGTGGCGGTGCGGTCCCCTAAGGCACTGCGTAGGATCCTACGGTCTTGGCGTGCATCCGTGCGTCGCTGCGGTCCGGTCCCAGGTCGACGGGCACGTGCACCTTCCGCCGACCACTGGCGACAACATCGATGTACTGTGGAGACCTCACGCCCCACGTGTTGAGCAATTCGGCGGTACGTCCACCCGGCCTCCCGCATGCCCACTATACGCCCTCGCTCAAAGTCAGTCAACTGCACATACGGTTCACGTCCACGCTCTCGCGGCATGCTACCAGTGTTAGAGACTGCGATGGAGCTCCGTATGCCACGGCAAACTGGCTGACACTGACGGCGGCGGTGCACAAATGCTGCGCAGCTAGCGCCATTCGACGGCCAACACCGCGGTTCCTGGTGTGTCCGCTGTGCCGTGCGTGTGATCATTGCTTGTACAGCCCTCTCGCAGTGTCCGGAGCAAGTATGGTGGGTCTGACACACCGGTGTCAATGTGTTCTTTTTTCCATTTCCAGGAGTGTACTTGAGGACAGTATTATGGAAATGGAAGAGGATGTAGATGAAGATGAAATGGGAGATAAGATACTGCGTGAAGAGTTTGACAGAGCACTGAAAGACCTGAGTCGAAACAAGGCCCCGGGAGTAGACAACATTCCATTAGAACTACTGGTGAGCAAGATGTATGAGACAGGCGAAATACCCACAGACTTCAAGAAGAATATAATAATTCCAATACCAAAGAAAGCAGGTGTTGACAGATGTGAAAATTACCGAACTATCAGTTTAATAAGTCACAGCTGCAAAATACTAACGCGAATTCTTTACAGACGAATGGAAAAACTGGTAGAAGCCGACCTCGGGGAAGATCAGTTTGGATTCCGTAGAAATGTTGGAACACGTGAGGCAATACTAACCTTACGACTTATCTTAGAAGAAAGATTAAGAAAAGGCAAACCTACGTTTCTAGCATTTGTAGACTTAGAGAAAGCTTTTGACAACGTTAACTGGAATACTCTCTTTCAAATTCTGAAGGTGGCAGGGGTAAAATACAAGAAGCGAAAGGCTATTTACAATTTGTACAGAAACCAGATGGCAGTTATAAGAGTCGAGCGGCATGAAAGGGAAGCAGTGGTTGGGAAAGGAGTGAGACAGGGTTGTAGCCTCTCCCCGATTTTATTCAATCTGTATATTGAGCAAGCAGTAAAGAAAACAAAAGAAAAATTCGGAGTAGGTATTAAAATTCATGGAGAAGAAGTAAAAACTTTGAGGTTCGCCGATGACATTGTAATTCTGTCAGAGACAGCAAAGGACTTGGAAGAGCAATTGAACGGAATGGACAGTGTCTTGATAGGAGGATATAAGATGAACATCAACAAAAGCAAAACGAGGATAATGGAATGTAGTCAAATTAAATCGGGTGATGCTGAGGGGATTAGATTAGGAAATGAGACACTTAAAGTAGTAAAGGAGTTTTGCTATTTAGGGAGTAAAATAACTGATGATGGTCGAAGTAGAGAGGATATAAAATGTAGACTGGCAATGGCAAGGAAATCGTTTCTGAAGAAGAGAAATTTGTTAACATCGAGTATAGATTTAAGTGTCAGGAAGTCGTTTCTGAAAGTATTTGTATGGAGTGTAGCCATGTATGGAAGTGAAACATGGACGATAACCAGTTTGGACAAGAAGAGAATAGAAGCTTTCGAAATGTGGTGCTACAGAAGAATGCTGAAGATAAGGTGGGTAGATCACGTAACTAATGAGGAGGTATTGAATAGGATTGGGGAGAAGAGAAGTTTGTGGCACAACTTGACTAGAAGAAGGGATCGGTTGGTAGGACATGTTTTGAGGCATCAAGGGATCACAAATTTAGCATTGGAGGGCAGCGTGGAGGGTAAAAATCGTAGAGGGAGACCAAGAGATGAATACACTAAGCAGATTCAGAAGGATGTGGGTTGCAGTAGGTACTGGGAGATGAAGAAGCTTGCACAGGATAGAGTAGCATGGAGAGCTGCATCAAACCAGTCTCAGGACTGAAGACCACAACAACAACAACTCATAGAACATTACCCTTCCGTTGGTTGTTCAGTTTTTTTTCTCATCGTCACCTCCACATTGGCAGTTCCCTCCAGGAGATCCGAATGGGGGACTATTCAGGAATACTTTGTCAGTGGAAAATTCGTTATGATGCTTTTTCATTGCCGGCCGGAGTGGCCGTGCGGTTCTAGGCGCTACAGTCTGGAGCCGAGCGACCGCTACGGTCGCAGGTTCGAATCCTGCCTCGCGCATGGATGTGTGTGATGTCCTTAGGTTAGTTAGGTTTAATTAGTTCTAAGTTCTAGGTGACTGATGACCTCAGAAGTTAAGTCGCATAGTGCTCAGAGCCATTTGAACCAACTTTTTCATTACGGGCCTAATGTCCTGTGGATACACATTATGTGTGTTGTGTCGATTCCCTAAGGTCTCGACACAATGAGTGGCTAGGTGCACGCGAAACTAACGCAGACGGGCGTAAATTCTGAAACAGGAGACTGGATGAAAACTATAAAGAAAAGAAGAGAGATTTTAATATACTTAACTTTAATGTAGTCTTGTTCTTGTTGAAATACATCTCTTGCATAGTAGTAAGCAATTAGCAATGATACACATGGCGCCTTGCTAGGTAGTAGCGATGGACTAGCTGAAGGCTATTTAATCTGTCTCTCGGCAAATGAGAGGAATACTTGGTAGGTCTAGTCGCAAGCTATGTCGTCCGTACAACTGGGGCGAGGTCAAGTCCGTGTCTTGTGACCTGCCCTGTGGTGGCGCTACGTTAGCGAATACACAGTGGCGACACGCGGGTCCGACATGTACTACAGGACCGCGGCCGATTTAAGTTACCACCTAGCAAGTGTGGTGTCTAGCGGTGACACCACATTCCTCCCCCGCAAATCGGCGAACGGTCGTGAGATAAGGCTTCCGCCCGCCGTGGGGAGGACCCCATGTTGACGTATGCGATGAGGTGGGGAGCCTAACAACAGGCGAGGCTGTGCCACCCGCACCCGGCCATTCGGTCCGAGGGGAGCTAGGAAACGCCTGCAAACCTAGTCCAGGGTGCACGTCAACATGAGGTGTTTGCGCACGGAATGATATAAGAGGAGCCGCGGGGTCGACCTCCATGTGGTCGGAGCACCCGACGGGCGAAGACGACATCTGGTCCGGAGCGGGCAAGAGGTCCATGGCGGAGGACGGCTGGTCACGGGAAGCAAGCGGCGGCGCGTGACCCAGAGAGGCGCGCGGCGGCTGCAGCGAAGCGTCCGCTGCTGGCGGCGCCGGCGGCGGCTGCGGCGGCGCGACGCCATGAGGCAAAATGGAAGGCATCGTCGGTAACACCTGGGGATGAGGCGAGCCAGTAGATGGGTCCCCAAGGCGCTGACCTGACGGCTCCGTCGCTGAAAGCAGACGGGGAGCGGCAGAACCCAGGCGACGACAGAGGCGCAGCTGATTGAGATGCCGACGCACCTCACCAGAGGCCCCCAAAACCAAATACATCGCGCGGCCGAGGCAGCGAAGAATGCGCCCTGCGAGCCAACGCCGTGAACCGCGATAGTTGCGATAATAGACAACGTCGCCAGGAGCAAAAGCAGGAGTCTGCCGCTGCACAGGAACCTGATGTGGCGGATGCAGCAAAGACATCAGAGTTCGATGAGGACGACCATGGAGCAATTCAGCCGGCGAGCGACCATCGCGAGGCTGAGAGCGATATGAGGACAAAAAGAGCAACAAAGCGTCCTCCCGAGAATGCGACTCTTTCAACTTCAACATCTGCGACTTGAAAGTCCGGACCAATCGTTCCGCGGCACCGTTTGACTGAGGCGAAAACGGCGCGGATGTCAGATGTTGAATACCATTGGCCGTGCAGAATGACTGAAATTCTGCGGACAGGAATTGTGGGCCATTGTCGGAAACAATAGTCTGCGGAAGACCCTCAATGCAAAAGATAGCAGACAAGGCTTGGATTGTGGCAGAAGACGTCGTGGAAGACATCCGGACAACAAAAGGAAAATTACTGAAAGCATCGACCACAACCAACCATCGAGCATTCCAGAATGGACCAGCAAAATCGATGTGCAAGCGTTGCCAAGGGGAAGTGGCTTTCGGCCATGCAAAGAATTTCCGCGGCGGTGCGGATTGTTGTTCGGCACACGCCACACAAGAGGAGCACATATTCGTAATCGCAGCATCGATTCCGAACCAAGTACAGTGCTGTCGAGCAAGTTGTTTCGTTCGCACTATACCCCAATGTCCTTGGTGAAGAAGCCGTAAGACAGAGGACTGTAACGAACGTGGGACCACGACTCGGGACTGATCATTATCGGAACGCAACAACAAAACACCACGTCGGACAAAAAGTCTCTCCTTGTGAGCAAAAAATCTGCGAACCAAAGGATCCTCGATCCGTGACTTTGACAAGGGCCATTGCGTAGCAACAAAACGCAAAACGGGAGCAAGGACAGGGTCAGCAGCTGTGGCAGTAGCTACACGACGAAAATCAATCGGAAACGATGCGACCACGTCATCGGCTTCCGAATCAATGAACATGCAAGCAAGTTCGGAAGAATCGAATGCATTATCCTCAGCAACAGGCAAACGGGACAACGCATCAGCGTTGCCGTGCTTAGCAGTGGACCGATACAAGATATCGTAGCGGTACTGCGAGAGAAAAAGTGACCAGCGAATGAATTTCTGCGCTGTACGTGGAGGTACCGGCTTGTTCGGATGAAAAAGCGATGTCAAAGGCTTGTGGTCCGTGATGATGGTAAAGTGACGACCATACAAGAAATCGTGAAACTTGGTAACACCAAACACGAGAGCTAAAGCTTCTTTCTCTATTTGTGAATAATTTCTTTGCGCAGATGAGAGCAATTTTGACGCAAAGGCAATAGGGCGATCATGCGAACCATCTTTGTGCGCAAGCACCGCACCGATCCCGAAATCCGATGCATCAACCATCAACAAAAGGGGTTTTCGGGGATCGAATGGCGTAAGGCAAGTATTGGAAAGTAACGCCGATTTCAACTGGCGAAAGGCGCGTTCGCATTCCGTCGTCCAGACGAACGGAACACCTTTACGGCGTAAGCGATGAAGCGGAGCTGAAATGGAAGAAGCATTGCGCACAAACTGTGAATAATAATTTACCTTACCCAGCACACTCTGTAGCTGTTTTAAGTTCTGCGGTGACGGCAAGTCCTGAATGGCACGAAGGTGCTCTGGACTCGGATGTATACCTTGGGCATTTATGACATGCCCCAGGTACGGTAAGTCACGAGCAAAAAACACACATTTGTCCTTCCTCAAGCGAAGACCATTCTGACGCAATACCTGAAATAATGTTCGGAGATTTTGCAAATGTTCTGCTTCTGTCTTTCCTGAGATTACAATATCGTCCAGATAGTTCGCAGCCGTAGGGACCGACGCACAAATAGTTTGTAAATATTGCTGAAATAAAGCAGGGGCGGATGCACACCCGAATGGCAGTCTTTTGAAGCGATACAAGCCAAGATGCGTGTTAACCACTAAGACGCGCTGGGATTCTTCGTCCACAGGTATTTGCAAGTACGCATCTGCTAGGTCCAATTTTGAAAAATATTTTCCCGGGCACAGTTTGTCAAAAAGATCTTCCGGGCGGGGCAAAGGAAAAGTAGCAGTCACAAGTTGTGGATTCACAGTTGCCTTGAAGTCCACACAAAGTCTCAATTTTCCGGAAGGTTTTGGCAAAATTACTAAGGGTGAGGCCCAGAGAGAAGCCTGCACACGTTCAATTACACCTTGAGATTCTAACTCGGCCAATGTTCGTGCGACCTCATCACGCAATGCGTGGGGAACATTGCGCGCTCTGAAAAATTTCGGTTGCGCGTTGTCTTTCAGTTCCAAATGCGCTTCATAGTTCTTAGCGCAACCAAGGCCCGGTGCAAAAATGTCTGCAAATTCTTCACAAAGACTAGAAACACTGGCGGACGGCACAGTCTGATTCACTGATAGGACCTGATTTACTATAGACAAATTAAACAATTGAAACAAATCTAATCCAAACAAGTTCACTGCACTAGAGGAACGAAGAACATAAAATGACACAAGTTTTGTCTGTCCCTTGTATGTTGCAATAAGGCTGCACTGTCCTAACACAGGTATATGCTGTCCTGAGTAACTAGTTAACGTAACATTTGCGGCACGCAATGGCGGGGCGCCCAGTTGTTTGTACGTGTCGTGATTGAGCAATGAAACTGCAGCTCCGGTATCGAGCTGGAATGGTATCACTTTTCCTGCAAAGTCTAAGTCCACAAAAAGTTTATTGTCTTGTTGACGACAAGAGCGACTGTCTCGTGCAATTTGAACTGATACAGGTACAGAAGCACTTGCGACTTTACGGGATTTCCGGCGACGTCGACGCACACTTTGGGTGGGACGAACACAGTCACTGTTAGCTAAAGTGTCACTGGACGGGTGGGAATGAACTACATTAATGTCCATGGGCGAAGGTCCACGAGCCTGATTGTCCTGGGTGCGATTCCGGCGCGAAGCAAAGGGCCTGGAATTTGTGTGATTGTCTGATCTTAACTTTTTCCGGCAAACACTTTGTACATGTCCTTTCTTGTGACAGTAAAAGCAAATAGCTTGGCGTGACGGGCAATTTTCACGCGAATGTCTAGTTGCACACCGCGGGCAAGATTTCACTGCATTTGCTTGCTTACGCGGCGCACGTGGTTGCAAGCTAGGCGGCCGCAGCGAAGTCGGGCGCGAGGGCCGCTTAGCGTCCCGTGCAGCGGGCCCGGCGGGCCGATTAATGTGACACACTGCTGGCGAAGTTTCAAATGATTCCTGAGCAAAGTCAAGTGTGTCTTGCCTGTCCAAAATGTCTATCACTTGTTGCAGGGAGGGATTAACTAGTTTCAAAATCTGTTCCCTTATGCGAACATCAGAAACGTTCTGTGCAATTGCATCACGCACCATAGTATCTGAATATGGGAGGCCACATTCACAGGCAAACGCGCAGTCTCTAGTCAGTCCTTGCAAACTTGCTACCCACTCCCTGTTAGTCTGACCGGCCGTACGTTTTGTACGAAAAAACGTATACCGTTTGGCAACTACATTAACTGTTTCTTTGAAATAGGCATCCAAAGCAGACAAAATTTCTTCGTAGGACAGAGTTGCTACGTCGCGTCGGGGAAACAATTTCACTATCACACGGTAGGTAGACACACCGACACAAGAAAGCAAAAACGGCTGCCGCTCTTTACCTTGAATTCCATAAGCTGTGAGGTGGAACCGGAACTGATCGGCCCACTCAGTCCAGCTTTCGTTATGGGCCTCAAAGGGCCTAAATGGCGGTGCGACAGCGTTGTGTGGCTGCGGTAGCGATGAAGCGGCTGCCGCCGCATCGGTTTGCAGCGCACGTTGACCCTGGACGAGCTGTCCAAGGGCTTCCAATAACGCCTGCGTCTGCTGATTCTGCAAGCGAAAAAATTCGGACAGTACATCTGGAGAATGCGGCGAAGCCATGACACAAACAAATTAGAGCAAGTATAACACAAAGACTGCAACGTGGGCGCGGCATCCCATCCTCGTCGCCAAAATATTGTTGTGTCGATTCCCTAAGGTCTCGACACAATGAGTGGCTAGGTGCACGCGAAACTAACGCAGACGGGCGTAAATTCTGAAACAGGAGACTGGATGAAAACTATAAAGAAAAGAAGAGAGATTTTAATATACTTAACTTTAATGTAGTCTTGTTCTTGTTGAAATACATCTCTTGCATAGTAGTAAGCAATTAGCAATGATACACATGGCGCCTTGCTAGGTAGTAGCGATGGACTAGCTGAAGGCTATTTAATCTGTCTCTCGGCAAATGAGAGGAATACTTGGTAGGTCTAGTCGCAAGCTATGTCGTCCGTACAACTGGGGCGAGGTCAAGTCCGTGTCTTGTGACCTGCCCTGTGGTGGCGCTACGTTAGCGAATACACAGTGGCGACACGCGGGTCCGACATGTACTACAGGACCGCGGCCGATTTAAGTTACCACCTAGCAAGTGTGGTGTCTAGCGGTGACACCACAATGTGTCTCTCATGCAGTGGTTGACATTGCCTTCTGCATCCGCATGCCGTTGGCCTTCGCTGATTCTTCCGCCTTTAGGGTCAGTTTCCCATTCTGAGGGGACAGAGTGCCTTGAACCTCTGTCAGCTCCTTCACCCTCTATGACAAGGCAGAATGATGGCGACTTCTTATCCCGGAAGTCTTCGGCCGCCATTGCTGACGATTTTTAATCAAAATGTATGCGTTGGTGTTTTTCGAACACGAGACCGAGGACGTCTTGGTTAGTAATCAAAGATTCTTCCTCTATACTTGAAATATAGATTTTTTTAAAGTTATGATGAATGAAAAAGATACTTTTGCACATAATAAGACTGGAATAAAATAGTGCTGGATGCTCTCGTAGAGGACAGCCTTCTGCTTGTTACTTTCTATTACTTTCTATGTATGAAGTGAAGCAATGTTGAACTTTTTTCATGATCGCAAAGTGCTCTCAGTTATGCAAAAGTGTTCCGTATACCACACAATCATATGCTTTTGCTGAATCAAAGAACGCATCTACTGTCCTCGACCTATGGTGTAGCCCTGCTAGTGCCTCACACAGAAGAGCAAGTTACATTTTCTCACGCTACTCCTGTGCTGTGTGCAAACTCCCGAGTTTGACATCAAATAACATACTACGGAAGAAAATGCACGGACCAGAAATAAATTGTCCGAAGGGGACAGAAATCGGCAGACTGAGGTGCACGAACGAACAAACAAACTATTACAACTTCAAAAAAACTGGATGATTCACTCAAGAGAAAAAGTTTCAAAAACTGAGCGAGTCAATAACGCGTTGGTCCTCCTCTGGTCTTTATGCTAGCAGTTATTCGGCCTGGCATTGGTTGATAGAGTTGTTGGATGCTCTCCTGAGGAATATTGTGCCAATTTCTGTTCAATTGGCGTCTTACATTAACAAAATCACGAGCTGATTTAAGGGCTCTGACTGTAATACTCCGAACGTTCTCAGTTGGGGAGGCGTCTGTAGACCTTGTTGGCCAAAGTAGGGTAGAAACACACACACACACACACACACACACACACACACACACACACCGTGTGCAGTCGGAAATTATCTTGCTGAAATGTAAGTCCAGGATGATATGTCACAAAGGGCAACGAAACAGAGCGTAGAACATCGTCGACGTGTTGCTGTGCTGTAAGGGTGCTGCGGATGACAATCAAAGGGGTCCTGCTATATAAGGTAATGTCAAACCAGAACATTACACCACAACCATAGGTGGAAGCACCTGTGGTAAACTAACATACACTAACAAGCGACAAACGTCGGCAAGCCCCTGCATATCAGCAACACTGACTGGTAATTACCAGCTGCTATTAGAGCAGACCAACAGGCCACAGCAGGGACACCGACGAGCTCACCCGCTGACGCACAAACAAACCGCCAACATTACCATACACTGTGCATCCGATATATGACCTATCGGACACGAAAACCGTGATAAACCTAACTGTTGCAGGTTGCTGACGCTGATCGAGAGCTCTACACCGGCACCCAGCGGCAGCCTCCGAGCAACACCACCGCACAACGTCAAAAGTATCGACATGCATGATACCCACTACTAACAAGGCCTACCCCTGCACGACCTATCGCAGGCAGCAAGACATCCGCTACTGCTCTTACCACTCGACCTAACTATAGCAGAGGTTTTTTTTCCCCTTGGCTCTTGCCTTGGCACTTTTTTTCCTCTGCCCTTCAAGCTGCTACCTTTCGTTCGACTTCGACCCAATCTATCTCCAGATGAGCGCGTATTAATGGTTAACCTTAACCAGACGTACGCAAACATCGCAGTACCCACATCCTGCGACACCTCACATTAGTGAAAACTAACCCCTATGCAGAGATGGCAGTAGACCTATTGAGTTGGCCATCATGCCGGTGTGGGCGTGGAGGGGCTCCACCTCTAATGGAAAAAAGAACATTACACCTGGTTGTTGGACCGTATGGCGGGCGACACTCAGGTTGGTACCGAACAACTGTCTTGGCTTGAAAAAGCTGTTTACCTTTATCTTTGAATTTTTTTCTTTGTTGGTTTAAAGATTTTATTTATTTCATTAATTTGCTGAAATTTTTTGAGAAAAGTTTGGTGCGTCTCCAGACACACCTTCTCCCCCACTGAGGCCCATTTCGAAGCTGGACTCTGCACAGGAGACAATTCTACTCCAGTCAATGAGATTCAAGGCATAAGACGTGTGTGCAGACGCCCCAGACAGCGGTGGGATACGAATCTGTTGTCCGCCACACGCTCGGACAGCCGAGAGTGATGCATTTCGTAGCAGGATACCTTTGGTTGTCATTCGCGGCACGATTACATCAAAACTGTACGTCGACGTTATTCTATGCTCCATTTTGTTGCCCTTTATGACAAGCCGTCCTGGGATTACATTTCAGCAGATAATGCCTGCCCTCACATGGCGAGAGTTTCTACTGCTTGCCTTCGTGCTTGCCGAATCCTACTTTGGCCAGCAACGTCGCTAAATCTCTCCCCATTTGGGAATCTTTGGAGCATTATGGGCAGGACAATCCAACCAGCTCGGGATTTTGACGATCTAACGCGTCAACTGGACAAAATTTGGCATGATATCCCTCACGAGGAGTTACAAAAACTCCTTCAATCGGTGCCAACCCGAATAACTACTTGCGTAAGGACCAGGCGTGGACCAACGCTGAATTTCTGAAGCTCTTTCTCTTGAATAAATGATCCAGTTTTTCTGAAATTGTAATCATCGGTTTATCTCAGCACCACGTCTACCGATTTCCGTCCCATTCGGATAATTCCTTCGTGGTGCATTGTTCCTTTTGTTTTAGAGCGTTGTAACGTATCACTATGTTTACGACGTTTCTCATCTTGCATTTCTAGCTGCTTCTCTCACAAAAATAATGATAAAAGTTCAGAAATTCAGGATCGCCACCAGCCCAAGCCCTTCCTAAGCATTTAGGGAAAAACGGAGCTGGAAAATTATTAGTTTAATTAATTTAATAATTTAACTACAAGTATGCAAATTTCTTTAAGTAGCCAGATAAATAGCACTCCATGTCGTGCATGAAGCAACTTGATTAATTTCTGGATTGGAAATCGGAATAAAAGGGGTAAGATCGACACCAAAGAAGTTATCTTTCACGTAGCTTATTTATTGTAACTAAATATTTGGTTGCACATCCTAACTACACATAACTGGTGCCTGACTCGAAAAATTTAAGTAAGAATTACGTGAAAATGAAACAGAGCACAATTTAACTACAGCAAGAAGAAACACAGAAGACGGGAGTGGGAGACCATGATACTATCATCTCCTTTGCATTAATACCATAAAAATATCTCAGTGAGGTTTGCATTACGGTTCTACACATGCACTATTCTGGACAGAGGTTTAACCAATACCCAAGACTGTGCGATAATTATTTAACATACTAACTGCGTCCGCTGCTTGCAAACGGCCGAACTAGAGCACGTGTTGCATTCTGACTCAAACTGTTGTGCTGCTTTGTAGAAAGTGCACGGAATAAAAGATATTCTTGCAGAAATTGTAGCTCATTAAACAAGCAAACTGTTAAAATAAGGCCGGCCGGAGTGGCCGAGCGGTTCCAGGCGCTTCAGTCTGGAACCGCGCGAACGCTACGGTCGTAGGCTCGAATCCTGCCTCGGGCATGGATGTGTGTGATGTCCTTAGGTTAGTTAGGTTTAAGTAGTTCTAAGTTGTAGGGGACTGATGACCTCAGATGTTAAGTCCCGTAGTGCTCAGAGCCATTTGAACCATTTTTTGTTAAAATAAAGCCTATTGCGGTGCCGTGGTGGACCAGAAGGGTCATTGATTACCAAACACGTGGCACAAAATCAACACACAAAGACAAAAGTAATTTCCACAAAATATAAGATTAAAAATCATAAAAAAATAACTCGCTTCACACGCTTCAGTTAAGCTGAAGTTCTTAAGTATTTCACCAGTTAAACATAACGAAATCCTAACTCAACCTGCTTCCTATCGCCTGAAACGCCCCTTAAGAGCTACGATCCGTACTCACCAAGCGTTCACCGAAGAGTGCCCCTTTCTCTTTCCAGATTACCTAGCTCCTCGTGCAGCGGAAACTACCAGAGGGGTAGCCCTCCGTTACCAACCTCACACACAAAAACAGCCTTCGACACAGCCTTCGACTAAGATGGGTAAACCTCTCTGTTCGGGTATTGGAAACCTAAGTTGGTCATCCTGTGCTCTCCTTTGAACGAGAAGCAACATCGTCTGCTCCCAGCAGACGATGACCGATTCAGCGATTCCCACAAAACAAAACCGAAACCCACATTAAAACACACATATAATAATCAATAGGCCTTATTTGAGTTTTCAGTCTTTCTGGAAGAGTGAAAGGGTACAGTACCACCCGACATTGAAAATAGGTACAACATTCTTCATTATTCTTGTCGGAACAACAGATTTTTTGTAATAATAACTCAATTTCACTTAATACACCGAAGCCGGATACCAGTGTAGGAGAGAATGACAATTTATTTATTTAATTGATCACATGTGCACACCCACAAAATAAATTCCTACGACCAATTTGGTGATATCTCTGAAATGAATGAATGTATGGTCGTCTGCTAACCACAGATAGTGAATGTGCAATATATAATCATCTTTGAGACGGTCCTTTGGTCACCTTTGGTGGAACCAAAGAGATGAAATTTACCTGAGCTTTGAGCGCCTGAAATGTGGCTGACCAATGGGTAGCATGGTCTTCCCCACCTCGACGGAGGTGCGAGATGACCTGAAAAACGGCCATGTTTTCAGCATTCTGGCTCTGGATCTTGTGTTGGTAAGACCTGTCTTAGGTGTGCTCCGTAAAGACAAAAGAGTGGGTAGAATGGTATGCATGTGGAATACTTAAGAGTAGTTTGGAATAATAATTTCTCTATTTCAGGAACTTTTGTGGGGAGAATTAAATGTCAGGCAGGTAATATTAAGGGGATCGTAGTAATCTTCGAAAGTGACCAACGGTCACAATGAAACCACGTGTAGCAATAAGTTGAAATACTTCCGAGTGCATAAGTTAAGCTGAATTACTGGCGTGGTTACTATAAGTTGGAAATAATTAAGAAATGGCGTGTGCAGGACTTGAAATTAGAGACGAGTACTTCCACGTGGTGAGTACTGTGTGAGTCTTAATCTGTGTATGAGACGAAGGATAAGGAGAAGTACTCGTCCTTGGTATCAGTTGAGGACTCGCGTGTGTGATGAATATGTTCTTAATATTACTTTGCGTGTTATGTTTCCGTGTGACGCTTGATTCAAACTATAATCTGAGAGTGAAGCAAGGTGAGTCAGCCGTCTATCCAGCAACGCCACTTGGCTTGCATTGCACAGCCGGCCGGTGTGGCCGTGCGGTTCTAGGCGCTTCAGTCTGGAACCGCGTGACCGCTACGCCCGCAGGTCCGAATCCTGCCTCGGGCATGGATGTGTGTGATGTCCTTAGGTTAGTTAGGTTTAAGTAGTTCTAAGTTCTAGGGGACTGATGACCACAGATGTTAAGTCCCATAGTGCTCAGAGCCATTTGAACCATTTTTTGCATTGCACAGGAAGACGTGCATATATCCTCCAGAGTTAATAGTAGGAAAGAAAAGTTACGAAGTGGGGCAGTGTCGTGTGAAACTGGGATGAATACTAATTGAAGTGGGAAAGCTGAAAGTGATGTGATTATAACGTTGTGACTATTCCTTGTGTTGTATTGCATGTTGCCAGTGTGGTGTATTTCATGTAATTTAAGTAGGTGTGGTTTGCATGGGAGAGTAGCAAGATAGGTACAGAGGCAGTGGGTTATGCATGTTCCTTTTGTACCGCTCCGTCTGGAGGAAATTTTCGATGATGGGTGTGAGAGTCGAAGTGTGAGATATAGCAAAAGATCCACCATCCTATCCAGAAAGTGCACTGTAGTGTTAGATAATTACGAGACCATAAGATAGAGAATCACCAATGTAAAGCCATTGCAGAAAATGTAATGGTGTGTTTAGGTAATAGAATTATGGAAATAAAAAAGATAGTGAAAAGAAAAAGATTGGTAGCCTTTTCCTCCGAATAGTATGTTGTCATGATATCCATAATTTATAATGTGTGCGCCATTCATATTCAGTGCGATGGCCACGTGTTGATCAAAACCGTTGGGTAAGAAAGAAAATGTGGTATTGCCAGTGCGTAGTGAACAGTCAGAGTTGTGTAAATAACTAATAGATGTGCGTTATCCGTTGTGTAATATTCAAACAGGAGAATAATTTGTAACTTAATTGTGAGTACTAGAGCTCATGTTACTTGATAAATAAGAATGAATCCACTCGCTTGGCAGACCACTCACCTGGCAGGCCTGAATGCTTGATGCCACAGTATGAGCAAGGCATGTGGATGCCTCTCAAGAGTTCATGAATTGAGCTAAAATCAGGTAGTAAAATGAATAGGTTGTACCGAATTCGACAAGCGTCTTATGAAACGACTTCACAGAGACGTTTCAGCGTACATCTGTCATTACTCCAGCATTGCTTTTTCGAAAAGTGGCTGACGTCTGAAGCCTCGTTTCCTCGCTAGAGGCAAGTTTCGAACTCTGTACGCAGTCAGTGACGGCACCGTCCGTGCGTTACCGTTGCGGCGTGGCCGCCGCGCGGCAGGGCGCGCTGTTTGTTTTTGAGCCACGTCGACAACTGTTCGCCGGCTGAGGGGCGCTGTTTGCGCCTAGCCGCCGCAGTCGAGCGTTAATTACGGCCGCCGGCCGGCTATCTGGCCGTACAGTGGTGCGCGGCGCCGCGCCGCACCGCCCCGCACTCTACGTGCCCGCCAGCCGGGCACAGCCGGCAGCCAGCAGGCCGGCCGCCAATCGATGCGGCCCTGCCTTATCAGTGCGCGGTCACGTCACGAGCGTGTTTTTATATCCGGCACGCCCCCCGCTAAATCAGCCGCCTAATTGCCGAAACACGCGCCCCCGCACGGCCAGCCACCGCGATCCGTGACCGCACCGCCTCCCCGCGCCAGAAGAAACTGATATCGCTACCTCTCGTCCGTACAGTCAAGCAGTCTGGTAGCTGTAGTATTCATACGGTTCACCCCGCGCCTACACTTATCACAGAAAATACGGTCGTAGGGAGTATCAAGCAGAATTTGGACTGGGGATTTTTTGGTAGGGAGAATGTAAGGTTGTAAGATGGCAAGAGCTATGCCCCTTACATGAAGTCATTAAAGATCAAATAAAACACGTTGAGCGAACAGTAGGGCTGAACAAAAATGACTGACAAGGCACAGTGCATCTTGTACAGGGTATAGTATGGTCGTATTGGAACAATTAATGTCGGGTGATGGTTTTAAAGTAATTCACACGACATGAAAACTTTGTGGAAACGCTTCGATTTACTGGAGGCTAGTTTACCCTAGGGAAGTACTCAGAATTGACCGTGGCCGCCAGGGGAGTGGCTAAGGGAAGCGACAATAGGCAGCTTAGAGCGGCTCAAGCTCTGAGAAACCGGTAACGGGACGCGGCCTCCAGCCGCCATAAGATGAGTGACAGTGAGTGGGTGGTTGACCCCGACTCCATGCTGATGTACCGGGAAACAGACGGAGAACTTGTACGCCTGTTGATAAATGTCCGTCGTCCCGTTTTCTGTGAAACATGCGAGAAAGCCACGCAAAGCTATGGTGGAGCAGTCAACAGAGGTCGAAATAGCAACTTCACGCTGAATTCAGGGTCCGCAGAGTCTGAAGCAGATCAGGTGAAGAGCGACAGAATGAAATACGCCGGCCTCCAATGGGAACGTAGGACTGAGGAATTTGAAGTACTCTCCTGGGAGTCAGAATTCTGGAAAACTTAGTGTTTGTGCAGACGCTAACATTGATGGGTGGCCTGGGAGGAGCTAAATAACAGAAGTAGAGAGGAAGGGAAATTTTGTGGGAATTTGTTCACTTCCCAGAGCAGGCATTGGTCGGCGCTGGGAAGCGACGCATAATTAACGCGATTTCTGCTCCAATTGGCGGAAGTGATTTTGCTGGAGGGGAAACCGAGGCGAAGAGCGGACGGTCAGAAGTCTCCGGAGAGTTCTTCCGTTCCCAACTTGCCTAGAGTGCGGATGTGGCGTTCTTGACTCACCTTGCCTGAGAAAGAGTGAGCATCTCTGCAGTTTAGGACTTAGCAAATGGAATGATTGAGCTTGGAGATAGGAAGTTTTGGTTCAGCTATGTACTGAGCAAGATAGCTAGGAGTGAATAGAGGAGCACAGCCTTGCAGCACCACGAGGGGCCCGACGTCCGCACAACTACGCCGCTCCGCCACGCTGAATTCGGTGATATTCCGCCCGCTCCGGCCACTGATTAATTTGTTGGATCACGTCGGCAAAGTTTCCACAAGGGCTTCATGGACCGTGTATTGCTGAATTCTTCTCGCACTTCGCATTACGCCCGGGTCAGTCGATAGGAATTCCTTTTGATTTATTGCGCTTTACTCCACGCAAACGCAATTTATTACCACTGCCTGTTAGGAGAGTCATGTAATGTGATGATTGAAGGTCGTGCGTTAAAATAAATCTGTGCTAATAGTCTGCATCTGTTTTCAATCAAGTAGTTGAAATCCCAAGTCACTTTCTTAATTAATTTTATGTTCGACATTTGCATCTGGTGCTCAATAGTTGAATATAACATCAATGTGCACCCCTTTTTAATTAAAAGGGATCAATTCTGAATCAATTAATGTCAACACTGCCACCGCAGCTCAATCAGGACTCACAGGGCCTTATTACTTTCTTTGCGTTATCCGACATTGCGGCAGTTTTCCACTCTCTGTTGATCTGTTAGTCAGTTACCTGTTCCCAGGACATAAGCACTTACACGTTAGCTTACCAACATTAGTATTAATAATACAGGGACTGGCAAGGGCATCGGATCATGACTCTATTGAATTATGATAAATATGAGGCACTCTCTAGCAGTACTCCCTGCATGTCTGCAGGATTGAGCTACTCACTTAAAGCGTTGGTGAAAAGCGTCGGAAGTTGAGAATTGCGGAATGTTAAGTCTGCAGATGGGCGTAGCTCGCCGGGCCACCGTGGGCGGCAGGTAGCGGTCACCGGAAACGTGGGACAATACGGCGCTTTTGGGGATAGCCCGCCATCCGGAGCCACCTGTGCTGGGAAACACGTGGCGAAGACGGGAATTTCGTTTGCCTAGGGGCGTTATGACCTACTCGATCATTGGGTAGATCTCAGTGGAGGGATTTCGGCGATGATAGAGGGTTCGACATCGGCCGAAACTATTCTTCCGCCGCGTTTTCGTACGCGTGGGAGACGAGAGAATTGTGGAGGGACTTCGCCTTCAGCCACCGAGCGGTACTGACATGGCGTCTTGGCCATCGTCTTCGAAGGGAGATATACGGTCTGTATCGCAGCACTGCACCATCGCGTGTTCCGTTCAGAGTTCTGCGGTTAGAGCTCTTTGTGTGCTCAGAAGCGAGATTTTCACCGATGCCTAACCACTTCCAACAACTTACCTAATATTCTCGATCTAGAAGTTATCCTTGCGAGGTGCCGAGTATTTATCAACGCATCTGCCGGTAATAGGGGCGCGTAATTGCAAATTGTTAATGTGCTATTCTCAGGAGTGTGCCGGTGGACCAATTAAAATGCCAATATTACGTTCGATTTATCGACTTCATTGTAGCTAGCATGTACCCTGTCTCAGTAAGCTTTATATGTACTCTAGTCACTGCATAGCTTGCCCAGACGGGAAGGAAAGAAGGTTTGCATATTCTATGTCAGCGACGGATTGATAAGCTTACAAGAATAGGCCGAAGAGTCATCCACAGGTATAGAAATATTAACTAAATTGATGGTGGAGGGGGGGGGGAGGGAGGAAGAAAAGAGACAGAAATAATGATACCAGCTTCATCGAGCCTTTAGGCGGAATCGGCTACGGTGAGCGAATATGTTTGCTGGACTAGTACTCGAACCCAGGATCTTCTGATTACTAGGCGCTTGCGTTAACCACAGAACCATCTGGACCAAGTGTTTACGGCCACTGCGCGTACCATCTCGGCACGTCTCTCCACCAACCCACACTTCCACCAGTTCGCAGCCACTGTCTATGTCCGAAAGAACAGACACCGTGAATTCATGCAAGATATGGAAATAACTTTAGGTGTGCCCCATGGAAGCACCGTGGGACCCTTGCTCTTCATATTGTGTGCCTATGACTTTAATGTCCTCGCTGTGTTAAATGGTTCAAATGGCTCTGAGCACTAGGGACTTAAGGGGCTCCGGAAAGGCTCAAAATCATGAAAAGTTCAATTTTTACTTTTTTGCGTTTTCTGAATCTGCAGACTATTACCTTTTAATAGATATATAATTTATTCAATTCCGAAGACTACAACTATTTTTCATTTTTTTTTTTTTTTTGAAATGTGTTCCACATGGGCGTGACCCACTGTGGCGCTGTTAAACTGCTGTCAAATGGTGTTATTATTAACGTCCGTGTTCATCAGGTATATTTTAGTGATGTGAGATAAAGTATGTGTTGTGGCTAACCTGTGATGGTTCAATATATATCGCTGGTGTGATTGTCGATTGTTTCATGTTTATTTACTCTGTCGTTATCTCGAAAATATTCGTAATTAATTCTGTTTCTTGAGTCTCTGTTTTGTTGAAGTATAATAATGAGTAAAAGTAAAGTTATTAGAAATCATCTGAAGGCTGGGCGCTGATGACCTCGATGTTGAGCGCCCATAAACCCCAACACTCACACACACTCTGAAGGCTTTTAAGAAAAGGAGAAATGTTGGAAAGCCAAAGGTATGTGTTATTACTGTAAACAATAAAGACGATGAAAATCCCCAACATAGCTTGTGTCCCAAAGAAGAAGACAGTTGGTGTAAATATAACAAAGGATTGCTAACTGGTGAAGTGTACACTCATAAGCATAGTCTGCCTCATGCAATAATGGAGGTGATAAAACCTATTTTCAGAGACTTAGCAGCACCTGAACTGTTGAAAAAGTGTATTCACGGAAAAACTCAAAACCCCTATGAAAGTGTAAATAGTGTTATATGGTCGAGAATCCCCAAGACTGTATTTGTTGGAATAGAAACACTTCACTTTGGTGTGGATGATGCTGTTGCGACTTTCAATGATGGCAACATTGTAAGGTGCAAGGTATTTAGAAATATGGGAATGAAGATAGGTTCTAACATGGTACGAGCGATGCTTGCTTTAGACAAGGAACGCCTTCGGGCTGCAGACAGGGCTGTAAAGAGTCTAGAAATACAAGCAAGAGTAAACAGGAGGAGGAACAAGAGGAAGCTGGAGGAGGAGTTTGCAGAGGATGAAGATAATCCATCCTATGGACCTGGAATGCACTAAAAAGTTAATCCAATCTTTGTCGCTCGATTCCCAAAACTTTTATTTTCTCATACTAATTACATGTTTTCTAAGGATCTTCCAAACATATTTGTTTCAAACTTTCAGTAAATGTTACACAGTACCTTCTGCATAATTTAACACAGCCTTTTTCCAAAAAACTGTATATTTTTGAATATATAAATAAAAAATTGCAAAAAAATGTTGTGAATTTTCATTACAATTGAAAAAAATCATCTTTAATAACTGAACTAAAATTTTGTAAAATCCCTGTGTTAAGTTGTAGCCCATATTCCAATAAATAATCTGCAAAAAGTTCAACTTCCTACCTCAAATACTTTGTGAGGAAAGATGTAATTTATAAGCGTTATTTTAACATTGCAAGTACAGGGCGTTCCGGAGCCCCTTAACATCTGAGTCCCCAAGAATTTAGAACTATTTAAACCTAACTAACCTAAGAACATCACACACATCCATGCCCGAGGCAGGATTCGAACCTGCGACCATTGCAGTGGCGTGGTTCCGCACTGAAGAGCCTAGAACCGCTCCGCCCCAAAGGCCGGCTCGGTGTCTCAGTGGTAGGACAAAAGTGTCGGTTAGATCCCAGTCGAATCCTACGATTTTTATGTGTCACTTCTCTCACCTCTGGGAACGTCTGTTATTGTGAAAGATGTCGAGTTGCACCGTAAACCAGACTGCACTTTAGTAGGTCCCCCTGTGACTGGTTGGGTAAGTCAGGTCAAAGGAAAGGATATGAATATAGGTAGTAAGTACTCTGGTGCTCAAACCAACTTTCACGTTGATGACGTCTCTACTTTTTTTTTTTTTGCACCGTATTAAGCCTAACCTCACACTTTTCGCCGATCATGGTCTTATATGCGGGACTTAAGAAAACAATATGTACAGATTTGTGGAGCTATTACAGGAGATAAAATACAACACCTTTTTTTTTTTATTATGTGACACCGTCATCATGGGAGCAGTGGTAAAGGGCCTGACACTGGTCGTCCCTTAAGCCACAATGTTCTTACTTGTCATGTGCAACACGTTGACACTAGCATCTGATTGGCAGCGCAGTAACGTATTTCTGATAGGGAGGATAAATAGCCGGCAACGGTGGCCGAGCGGTTCTAGGCGCTTCAGTCCGGAACCGCGCTGTTGCTACGGTCGAAGATTCGCATCCTGCCTCGGGCATGGATGTGTGTGATGTCCTCAGGTTAGTTAGATTTAGGGGACTGATCACCTCAGATGTTAAGTCCCATAGTGCTCAGAGCCATTTGAACCATTTGAGTTGAGGATAAATTTTAATTACTGTCAGTAGTATCCACGTGCCAGGGAAAACAATTAAATTATTGATGAGCAGCAAGGGTGTCTCTATGCAGGTCGATTTCCAGGGAAGAGGTTACCAAATCATGTCACATTGCGAAGACTTGATGGCTGTCTTCGCGAAACAGCATCCCTTAGAACAGACCGACGGGAAACGACTAGCAGTGCACGAACTGTACAGTATGAAGAGGCTGTGTTACAGAGGATTGCAGCGGATTGACAACAACCTTCTTATTTTCTGTAGAAGAATTTCTATTACTGTAACGTGTACAATGTGGTTGTAGGATTTACTAACTCAGATCTATGATGATGAGGTCCCATACTACGAGGAGCGCAGGGGACGGTACGGGTCTCCCGCCGTACTAGGCAAGGTCCTAGCGGAGGTGGTTTGCCATTGCCTTCCTCCGACCGTAATGAGGATGAATGGTGATGATGAAGACGACACAACAACACCCAGTCATCTCGAGGCAGGGAAAATCTCTGACTCCGCCGGGAATCGAAACCGGGACCCCGTACGCAGGAAGAGAGAACTCTACCGCAAGACCACGAGCTGCGGACACTCACATCTATAGATATTTTTAAAAACACCTTTGTAAATATTAAGCCTGTAGCCACATTTAAAAATTAAACTCGTGATGTGTATGTAAAACGCCACGTTCTACATCATTACGATTTATCGTGTAAATGACCCATGGAACTCACTAGTCCCAACACCATCATAACCAAGGAAATAAATTCTTCCAACCTCACTGAGTGGAACATCCTGCACGACTTGGGCATGTATCTGTTCAGTTAACAGAACGCACAAGATCTATGACCTGACGCCTTTCCCCAGAGCATGGAATTTAGTCAGTGGTATCTACACCAAACTGTACAAATATCCCTTTCTTACAAATATTTTTACTGACTATGATGACGTCACGAGAGATAGAATATTGAACAGCCACAATAGCCGCAAGTTGGCAAGTCCTGAGGCAAATCCTGAATTCCATCATCAACAGTCGGTTGGTATTGTGTCACGATCGTCTAATCGCGCCTTATCTTCTGCCTAACATGTTCGGTGTACACCTTAGGACTGATCGGAAGACAACTGATGTCAGTAAAAGATGGTCCTAAGACTAACACCTCGCACACTCATTCGATGTAACAGTAACAAGTACATCTGATGACAAGACGTCGAGATCGATCATGGTACAATAAAATGAAGAACATTTAAATGTGTTATGATTTCACTTATTTTTTTATTGCGATTGCAGTTTCGTGTATTACTCATATTCAGGCACAAAAATCAAATGGAAATATACACACCGTCGTAAATACATCTGCTAGTCCTAAGTTCATGAAAGGATGAGACGTGTCGACGTCACGCAGTACTGAAATAAACGTACATCCAAACAAAAACCAACGCAGTCGAATATTTTCTGAAGTTGGTATGATATTGTTTGCAGTTGGATATGTTTATGATTATATTTGCCTTTGAGATCGCTGCATAATGGGAAACAGCCATGTAAACTGAGTGCTTTTAATCTTTTCACGAAACTTGTAAGATACTGAACCATGCCTAAATTGATTTGAAAAATTTGTTCTGAAGTAATCAACATTTGTTCACCACACACAAAGATTAAAAAGAAAAAAACAGCATTCCCATTGTGTTAATGAGCTCTCAGGGTCACTTTTCCTGAGTGTTCGTTATTACTTATAGACAAACAAACTGGCGAACAGACTTTTACGGAAGAGCATTCATGCTTGTCATTACCAGGTAATCCAGGATAGAGAGTTGAAGGAGGAAGGAAAGAAGACTGGGTTTAAAGTCCCGTCGACATCGAGGTCGTCAGAGACGGTGCACCAGCTAGGATTCTATCAAAGATGGACAAGGAAATCGGCCGCGCCCTTTGAAAGTAACCATCTAGTCGTGTGTCAGCATAGATTTATGGAAATCCCGGTAAACCTAAATCTGGATTGTCGGACGCGGGCTTGAACCGTCGTCCTCCCGAATGTGAGTCCAGTGTACTAACCACTGCACCACCCCTCTCAGTTCATCGAGAGACTGATGAGTACATCCTTCTTGGTAACAGCGGCTGTGGATTGAGCTAGGCCAAGCTTCTACATCTAAACCGACTTCAATACTCCGCAAGTGATCTCCAGTCGCGAATGATTCGCGGTCAGCGTGGCGGTTTGCTTACCGGAAGGGCCCGGGTTCGGTTCCCGACTGGGTCGGAGATTTTCTCCAGTTGGGGACTGGATGATGTATTTTCCTCACTTTCCACTACTGAGACGGCTGATGGGCATCTCCCGAAAGCCAGTAAATTAAACAAACTGAATTGTACGACTCCGTGTGACTTCATTTCTTCATATAGAGGAGGAATAAATATATTGGTTGACTTCTTTTGGGAATGTACGCTCCCGGAACTTAACAGTAAAAAACACTGTGATGCAGAATGATTCACTTACAGCGTCTCCATGATGTGTTCGCGCTTACTGATTGAACGTGTAACGAAAAGCACTGCCCTTTTCCAGATCTTCTCTATTTCCTCTATCAGTGCAATCGGGAAAAGGAAAGACGGAAGATTAGAGTTTAAGATCCCGTGGACAGCGCTGTCATTAGACGAGAAGCACATGCTCGGAATGTTTCAAGGATGGGGAATGAAATCGGCCGTGCCCTTTCAAAGGAACCATTCCGGAATTTGCCTGGAGCGATTTAGGGAAATCACTGGAAAACTAAATCTGAATGGCCGGATGCGTATATAAACCGTCGTCCTCCCGAATGCGAGTCCAGCGTGCTAACCATTGCTCCACCTCGCTCGGTATTCCTGTGGTACAGATCCCAGACTAACGAGTAATATCCAAGTATTGGTCGAAAGTGGGTTTTGTTTGCTACCTCGTTTGTGGGTGGAGAGCATTCTTCCAATGAATTTGTCTGGTAGCAGCCTTACCTGCAATTAGTTTTATGTTATCATTCCAGTTTAAATCGCTCCGTTACACACTCATAGATATAATACGAACGTATCCACTCCCAGTGATTGTTCTGCAATACAACAAAGGGTCTTTCTGACTATTTCTCCGCAATACGGTACATTTGTTTGTGTTGAAGGTCAGTTGCGTTCTACTATATGCTGTGTCCTTTACAGATGAGCTACACTTCTCTAAAATTTTCCCAATAACCCATTCGCCTTTCCTACCACAAACCTCACGTGCTCGTTCTATTTCATACTGCGTTGCAACGTTACGCCCAGATATTTAAAGATGTGACTGTGTCAAGCAGAACACTACTAATACTGCATCCGAACATCACGGGTTAACTTTTTTCTACTCATCTTCATTAAATTACATCTTTCTACATTTAGAGCTAGCTCTCGTTCATGACGCGAAGCAACTGTATAGCCTAAGTCGTCTTGTTTGTTCCTACAGTCACTCATCTTCGACACCTTCCCGTGCACCACAGCATCATCAACTGCAGATTGCTGCCCGCCTTGTATGCCAGATTATTTATGCATGTAGTAAGTAATAGGTGTCCTGTCACGTTTGCCAGGGGCACACCTGACTATACCCTTGTCCCTGATGAACACTCGCCGGGGAGGACAACATACTGGGTTCTGTTATCTAAGAAGTAACCTGGGAAACTGTTCCATATGCTCGTGCATCGTTAATAGTCCACTGCGGGACACCGTAACAAATCTAGACACCCACAGTTCGCAGTATATCATGCGGGAAAAGGTCAAGTTGTTGCAGTCTGGGCACGTTTTTCAGGTTTTGAACCAGGATGTGAGTTGCTTTCGATCAGGTCCACGTCGTCACGGTGACTTTGAAAATAAATATTGTATAAGATGCAAGGAGATAGCCTCAGCTCCTCAAAGCGGCTCGCACCCGTTAGGTCGTCATTGTGTGCCTGGCATCGAGGGCGTCCATGCATCAGTTTTTAGAAGGGGGGAGCTAGACCTGGAGGTGTTAAGTATTTTTAATATTTTGGAAAACGAAAGCCACTTGTGGTGGCTGTTGAAAGCCTGCATAATACAGAGTTTTATATCATTGTCGTACAAGAAAAATACCTGATTACACTATATTTTTTTCTTTTTCCAAAGAGCTGGTGGGGGAAGGGGGGGCATTGCCTCCGGGCAAGGGCTCCTTTGCCCGGCAGAGGTAAGCCCACTTGCTAGAACAGCAAACTCCGTGCCTAAACACAACGGTGCGCAACCGGCAGCACGCGGGCCACGTCCGGCCGGCGATTGCTTCCAATCGGGCCCACGAAAGAGACCCCGAACGGACATAAAATGAATGTACTTCCCAAAACACCTGTTTTAAAACACAGTTTATTGGTCTGGCTAGCCGGGATAGGGGTGCCATTCATATCGTGCGTTACCTCGCAAACGTTACCGATGCTATAGTTTTGACTATATGCACTAGGAGCGTCGTTGTCGCGTCGTGACGAAGCGGCCCGCAGACTTGAGTAAGTTTGTGAATCAGACTCCCGGGGCACCAAAGGTTGCCCCTGCCCGCCATAACAGAATTGCGCCAGAGGCCCACGCTCCCGCCCCTTCATGACAAAGGCGCCCACGGTGATGCCGTGTTCGTTGACTCCCGGGAGACATTCTGTATAGCTTCTCGACCTCTTATGGTGAACCAAATACAAGGTTACCAACTATTGGACCAGATTTGTGACGGGAATCATGATTTCCTAGCAGTTAGAACTTAACACTTTGTCCTTAAGGGGCTCCGGAACGCCCTATACTGGCAATGTTAAAATAACGCTAATAAATTACATCTTTCCTCACAAAGTATTTGAGGTAGGAAGTTGAACTTTTTACACATTATTTATTGGAATATGGGCTACAACTTAACACAGGGATTTTACAAAATTTTAGTTCGGTTATTAAAGATGATTTTTTTTCAATTGTAATGAAAATTCACAACATTTTTTTGCAATTTTTTATTTACATATTCAAAAATATACAGTTTTTTGGAAAAAGGCTGTGTTAAATTATGGAGAAGGTACTGTGTAACATTTACTGAAAGTTTGAAACAAATATGTTTGGAAGATCCTTAGAAAACATGTAATTAGTATGAGAAAATAAAAGTTTTGGGAATCGAGCGACAAAGATTGGATTAACTTTTTAGTGCATTCCAGGTCCATAGGATGGATTATCTTCATCCTCTGCACAGCGTTCTTCATAGATTCTATACAGACATCTTCTACTTTAGACCCTATTAATTTATTATAGGTTGGGGGATTTGGAAGATTCATGATGCCACAGAAAATTGCACCTGCAGTAGCACCCTTACCAACTGAACGCAAGGAATAAACAAATTTAATGTTGTGTTCGTAGATTTTGCTACCATTTTCTTCAGTTGCAGTTACTGCAACACTGTTCCAAAAGGTGGTCATGTATGAACACTTATCACATTTCAGTTGTATTTCACTAGCAAGTCCTACGTGCTTTATTATGGAGAGTTCCAGACCAACTTCACTACAATGAATACATCTTACACAGTTTGAAAAAATTCCTTTGAGAACCGAAATATCAAATATTTCATTCACATCCGATTCGCCCATAAAACGTTCATAGTTTTCACTCTTTGAACCAAGCTTCTTCTGTGAAGTATTTTGTTTCCCACTTTGACTGCTATGGGCAGGTGTACTTGAGAGGTTAGGTTCACTCACTTGGTTATCGTCTTTATTGTTTACAGTAATAACACATACCTTTGGCTTTCCAACATTTCTCCTTTTCTTAAAAGCCTTCAGAGGATTTCTAATAACTTTACTTTTACTCATTGTTATACTTCAACAAAACAGAGACTCAAGAAACAGAATTAATTACGAATATTTTCGAGATAACGACAGCGTAAATAAACATGAAACAATCGACAATCACACCAGCGATATATATTGAACCATCACAGGTTAGCCACAACACATACTTTATCTCACATCACTAAAATGTACCTGATGAACACGGACGTTAATAATAACACCATTTGACAGCAGTTTAACAGCGCCACAGTGGGTCACGCCCATGTAGAACACATTTAAAAAAAATTTAAAAATAGTTGTAGTCTTCGGAATTGAATAAATTATATATCTATTAAAAGGTAATAGTATGCAGATTCAGAAAACGCAAAAAAGTAAAAATTGAACTTTTCATGATTTTGAGCCTTTCCGGAGCCCCTTAACGGGACTAAATCGGCATATGTCAAAGTATCATATCAAGAGGGCGTTATAAGGCCGTTACTGTTTACCATAAGTATAAATGATCTGGTGCATGGCGTGAAAAGGTCCATGCGGCAGTTCGCAGACGATGGTGTTGTGTGTAAGCCGGTTGCAACGTCATAAAATTGTAAACTGCGGGATGACTTGCGAAGGATTAATGAGTGGTACACGTGACCTTGAACTTCAACGTTTTGTGCATAAATAGCGAAAGATATCCATTGGTGATCGATTACACTATTGGTGACTCACTAGGAGAAGTAACAACAGTAAAATATCTGAGAATAACCGTCGGAGCTACCTGAAGTGGAACAGTGAGATAAAACTAATATTTTGGGAAACGCGGATGCCAGGTTGTGATCCACTGGAAGCATCATATAGAAATGCAATAGATCCACGAATGAACTAGCTTACAAAACCAGATTCTATAGTATAGCTCGCCTGTCTGGAAAACTTACTAGATTTTATTAATAAATGAGGTAGAGAAGGTACAACGAAGAGCGGCTCATGTCGACACGGGATCGTTTAATAGGTGCGAGAGCGCTACAGAGATGATCAACGAAATCAGTGGCAGTCGCTGCTAGACAGGCATTGTGTATAACGGGAAGGTTTAGTGTTGATCTTCTGAGAACATGCTTTCCAAGGGGCGTTTGACAACATTTTACTTCCTCCCACATATATTCCGCTGAGCCGTGGCCACGATGCAAAAACCATAGAAATTAGAGCTGATTCGACGTTTACTCACAGTCGTCCTTTCCACGGACTATTCGCCGTTGGAACAGGGAAAAGGGGGTGTAGGGGGAAGGAGGAAACTATGCTACTGGCCATTAAAATCGCTATACCAAGAAAAAATGAAGACGATAAACGGATATTCATTGGACAAATATATTATACTAGAACTGACATGTGATTACATTTTCACGTAATTTGCGTGCATGGATCCTGAGAAATCAGTACCCAGAACAATCACCTCTGGCCGTAATAACGGCCTTGATACGACTGGGCATTCAGTCAAACAGAGCTTGGATGGCGTGTACAGGTGCAGCTGCCCATGCAGCTTTAACACGACTGGCGTATTGTGACGAGCCAGTTGCTCGGCCACCATTCACCAGACGTTGTCAATTGGTGACAGATCTGGAGAATGTGCTGGCCAGGGCAGCAGTCGAACATTTTCTGTATCCAGAAAGGCCCGTACAGGACCTGCAACGTGCGGTCGTGCATTATCCTGCTGAAACGTGGGGTTTCTCAGGGATCGAATGAAGGGTAGAGCCACGGGTCGTAAAACATCTGAAATGTATCGTCCACTGTTCAAAGTGCCGTCAATGCGAACAAGAGGTGACCGAGACGTGTAACAAATCGCACCCACGCCGGGTGATACGCCAGTATGGCGATGACGAATTAACGCTTCCAATGTGCGTTCACCGCGATGTCGCCAAACACGGATGCGACCATCATGATATTGTAAACAGAACCTGGATTTATCTGACGAAATGACGGTTTGCCATTCGTGCACCCAGGTTCGTCGTTGAGTACACCATCGCAGGCGCTCCCGTCTGTGCTGCAGCGTCAAGGGTAACCGCAGCCATGGTCTCCGAACTGATAGTCCATGCTGGTGCAAACGTCGTCCAATTGTTCGTGCAGAAGGTTGTTGTCTTGCAAACGTCCCCATCTGTTGACGTGGGAAAAGTGATGGTACGCATTTCTCCTCCTTACACGAGGCACCACAACAACGTTTCACCAGGCAACGCCGGTCAACTGCTGTTTGTGAATGAGAAATCGGTTGGAAACTTTCCTCATGTCAGCACGTAGGTGTCAAAATGGTTCAAATGGCTCTGAGCACTATGGGACTCAACTGCTGTGGTCATCAGTCCCCTAGAACTTAGAACTACTTAAACCTAACTAACCTAAGGACATCACACACATCCATGCCCGAGGCAGGATTCGAACCTGCGACCGCAGCAGTCGCACGGTTCCGGACTGCGCGCCTAGAACCGCGAGACCACCGCGTCCGGCACACGTAGGTGTCGCTAATCATTTGCATATCACAGCATCTTCTTCCTGTCGGTTAAATTTGGCGTCTGTAGCACGTCAACTTCGTGGTGTAGCATTGTTAATGGCCAGTACTGTATAATGGTACTGGAAGAATATACGCCCACACGCCGTAAGGTAGCTTGCGTAGTAACCCACAGCTGTAGATGTAGATCGTTTGTGCCTAACGTGTTGTGTGCTGTCTCCGATGTCGTACAGAAACTGCGATTTCCACTAACCACCTCGTTAACAGTACATCAGGAGTATCCCGCTTCGAACAAATTCGCTACTGTCACTTTCGTGAAGAACAATCTGTTAGCGATGGGGCTCACCGTCAACTGTGGGGATTTTGCCAAAGCGTAGCAAGTCGGTCACCCCTTGAATGATACCGGTGATAGTCATATTAACACACCGTACAAGCATACAGACGCCATCGATGTACAGTAGTATATTCGCTCATTACGCGTCACAGGGCACAGACGTGACCCAAGGCGCTGGAACATAGCCGCTCTACGCTCGAGGCGTGGGAAACGTATATCTGCACTCACGGGTGGCGGACCCCGTTCGTACGCATTGGTGGCAGGATAGGGTAGGTCAGAAACCAGGTGAGGCGATCTATGATAGGTAGTCATGAAGTATTAATTACAACCTCGATAAAATGAAGCTACGTTATTAATTTTTTCAGCGCGACTGCTACGGTCGCAGGTTCGAATCCTGCCTCGGGCATGGTTGTGTGTGATGTCCTTAGGTTAGTTAGGTTTAAGTAATTCTAAGTTCTAGGGGACTGATGACCACAGATGTTAAGTCCCATAGTGCTCAGAGCAGTTAATTTTTTTATTTCACTACAGATACACGTCTGCAGCCCTGGTAGACACTTAACTACGCACACCACTGTACCATAGCAGGCCGCTAGATAAACTAAAACGAAATGGGGCAGCATATTGACAATGTGATTTATTGTGCGGCAATTCGCTACCCGCATTTGAAAGGCAACTAAGCTGTAACAATCTGTGCTGAGTTCGTGGAAGTAGTTAGGTAGCGCATGTGCTTCTAGTGCGGTCATACGAGTCTGAATGGCGAAAAGCGAGGTGACAGACCATCTCTCTGCTGAATACGGACTCGCAAGAGGAAGGCCGGCATACAACGATCCGACGCGACAGCGGGAAAAGTGAATACCGGCCACTGACATTTTGAACATGACAGAATTCGCCGCTACATGGTTCCGCTAGTGCACACACTCATTTATAAGGCTCACCTAACCGAGGCAGCAGCGGAAACGCGGTAGCTGTGTCGCGATTCAGACTTCTTTATCCGCCTTCTGTCCGCGGCTCGTGGTCTTGCGGTAGCGTTCTCGCTTCCCGCGCGCGGGGTCCCGGGTTCGATTCCCGGCGGGGTCAGGGATTTTTCCCTGCCTCAGATGACTGGGTGTTGTGTGTATTTCATCCTCATTCACTCGCAAGTCGCCGTAGTGACGTTAGAGGACTTGTGGAGCGGCGGCCGAACCGCCCCGCGAGGTGTCTCCCGGCCACCAATGCCATACGCTCATTATTATTGTTATTATCCGCCTTATCGCCATGAACGAGTGCTGTGTCTATCACTATGGCCCCAGAACGAAGGAACAAAAGAAGCAGTGGAAACGCGTGGATTCACCACCGCCGTAAAGGACGAAGATCCTACCATCGTCGGATAGGGTGATGGTGAGTTTCTTTGGGATATCCGGGTGTGGTGCTAACAGCTTACACTAATAAGGGCTATAAGCAACATACTGCTCTAACCATATGATGCAGTTGGCGGTGGCTGTCAGGACGAAGCGTCGTGGGAACCCGTCCCACGACAACGCCTCTCGTTCCACACTAGCTACATACATACCGCGCTTCTTTGGGTTATCAAATTTTGCATCGCTCAACGACATCCCCCCCCCTCCCCCCCTACCCCTCTCATTTCTTCTCATGACATGGCATTCAGTGACGTCTTCCTCTTTCCTTGCATGACAAGTGTGGTATCGACAGCTACGATGCCAGAGTGTAGGTACAAGTTCTTAGGTTGGCACTACGAGAGCGGACGATCCACACCGACGACAGCGCCCTCTAGCCGGCGCTGTGCAGCGCTACGAGCGCCGCTCCAGATTCAGCCCATTTTGATCACGAGCAGACGACCAACCAACATTGTTTCATTTTCATAGTGGGCGAGCCACTACAGATTTTGCCTGTGCAACTTACATTAGCTTTGATACATCCGGTTTCGCACGTACGTGCTTATCAGTACAAAGTTAGGTATTCACGTTTCTTATTGTGTTGAGATATAGTAAAACCACTTTTAATTTACTGCAATACCGATAGTTCTACCTCACCTGCTCCTCCTAGCTTCCTATATTCGGCCAACGCTCTAAATTACAGGAGCAGCTTTCCAGGCGGGATACAAAAATACGAGGGCCGTTCAGAAAGTAACCTCCGGTTGATTTAAAAAAATACACCAAGTTAAATAAAAATATTTTAATATATACATCTTACAACTACATCTTTGCACTATTTTTCTACATAGTCTCCATAGCGATTGAGGCACTTATCGTATCTCTTCACAAGCTTTGAAATTCCTTCTGCATAAAAATCACCCGCTTGCGCCTGGAGCCAGCCTGTGATCGCATCTTTGAGCTCTTCGTCGTCATCAAACCGCTGTGACCCGAGCCATTTCTTCAAATGCATGAAGAGGTGATAATCACTTGGCGCCAGGTCTGGGCTGTAAGGTGGATGGCTGATAACGTCCCACTTGAAGGACTCAAGAAGGGCCGTTGTTCTGCGAGCAGAGTGAGGACGGGCGTTATCGTGCAAAAAAACGATACCGGAAGTCAGCATACCACGGCGTTTGTTCTGTATAGCCCGTCGTAACTTTTTTATTGTTTCACAGTACACGTCTTGATTAATGGTCGTACCACGTTCCATGAATTCAACCAACAACACCCCTTTGGCATCCCAAAACACCGTTGCCATCAGTTTTCTGGCAGAAAAATCTTGCGAGGCTTTTTTTGGTTTGGTAGGCGAATTTGAATGTGCCCACATCTTTGTTTGTTCTTTTGTCTCAGGGTTCACGTACTTAATCCAGGTTTCGTCACCGGTCACGATTCTGTTTAACAATGGTTCTCCTTCGTCCTCATAACGTGACAGAAAGTCTAATGCAGAGGCCATTCTTTGAGTTTTGTGGTGGTCGGTAAGAATTTTGGGCACCCATCGTGCACAGAACTTACGGTAACCCAATCTTGCTGTCACTATCTCGTACAAGAGAGTCTTAGAAATCTGTGGAAAACCAGTAGACAACTCCGACATTCAGAAACGTCGATTTTCACGAACTTTTGCATCAACTGTCTGAACGAGTTCGTCAGTCACCAATGATGGTCTACCACTCCTCTCTTCATCATGAACGTTTTCTCGTCCACTTTTAAATAAACGTACCCATTCACGGACAACTCCTTCACTCATAACTCTTGGTCCGTACACGGTACAAAGCTCACGATGAATAGCTGCTGCAGAATATCCTTTGGCTGTAAAAAACCTTATGACAGCACGCACTTCACATTTGGCGGGGTTTTCTATTGCAGCACACATTTCAAACTGCCACAAAAACTAAACTAGCGCAGGTACGACGTTCACTCGACCACGGCTTGATGCCGACTGACCTGTTGAGTGCGTGAACGCACAGATGGCATCGCTACTCCCCCCACAACCCGCACTGTGACCAATCGGTGGTTACTTTCTGAACCGCCCTCGTAAGTAGGAGCGATGTTCCCTGAGAAAGCAAAATGCTCACTTCTGCGACCAGTGTGTCCTTCAGTTAATCCATCATTGGCAAACACGTGTCGGATTAAAGGATGAATATGTGGTGAAGGATTGACACAGAGTTTCATGGTTGCAGTTTGATCCTTTCTAAGTTTCTACTCCGTATCTCCCTTGCTAACATGTCCCCGTTCAAGCAATTGGTGAGGAGTTATTTTGGAGTGCTGTTTGTTTACAAAGAACAAATAAAGACTCTACACGTTTGGCATCGTTTCTCGTCTGCGAGCGTTACAGGAAACTGCTGTCTGATCATATGCAGCTGTTTGTTCGTATACAGCTACCTGCCGACGATCTGCATTTTCAGCAACACACCGCTCCAGTACAGTGCTCCGGAATTGTGTGAGAATGCTCCATGCACTTGAGGTTCCTTGTTTGGCGCCCCGTTCCATATGCACCCAGTGCCACTGACCACAAAAAAGGGTGCTACCGAGCTCGATGTGGTCGTCTTGGTGCCTACGTACACCTGACTCTGTGAGATACGGCTGTTACTAATGCTTTCAATTTCCGGTACCCCATTGAGTCCATACCACGGAGCGTCGTCATTGTAGCTTGGACGAAAGTGGGCCGTGCACTCTAATAGGTGCAGTGTCTTCCTGTGGTATGAAGTCATTTGCTCCTCACTGCTGTGTCTTCCGTTCCCTAAGTACCAATGCAAGAACCTGCTTGTTTCTTCCACACGCCCTGAACTGGAGATCGTGGCTTATAACATATCGACCAACCGCTTTCGCGCCAACGATCAGCATTTTTACTAACCATTCTTTGGCCACCACAGTGGTTACAACGGGAAGATGATGTACCGGGACTAGCCATCCCAAAGTAGTCTTACCGCCGACGAAATAATAAACGTATATGTGACGGTAAGAGTAGTAGATATCGAGCACAGAGATATATCTGTTCCTTTAACTCGATTTTTCTGAACTCATTTACTCGTTTTTTATGATTTTGTATCAACAGAAACATAATACATATGGCGTTAAAACGGAAACTTGAATTGTTATTCAAGCTTAACTTTTGATGTTTTCGAGATGTGAACATATATTTACTGGATGAGATATAAACACAGCCAGTTTACTGCAAGTTGCATGATGCCCTATGTAAGCCGACAGAACTAGGCGGTTGTTATGGAGCTTTTACTTAATATTGGAAACTTAACCAGTATTCTAGATATTTTCAGATAGGCCAAATTTGGCATGAATTTAAGACATACTCGCAACAAATGTCCTAAAATTCGACATAATCAGTATTTAGATAGCTACATTGTCGTGTGTTTCGACAATAATTATTTTGAGCATATCATGATTTCTTAGTTTTATTCATTGCTGTCAGTGTTTTCCCGTCACTGTGTTACCTTCATAAACTAAGGAACAAACGCCTTCAATCATGATTTTATTTCAATGCACGATGCTTTTCGAGCCCTGGGGGATCTTCTTCAGGTGCTATGACAGTCTACACCTACTTTTCATCTTCAGATTTGGGTTACTTCTATTTCTAGTAAGATTTCAATAGTATGTTACAAAGTGGCACATTGTGAATATAAGGATACAAAACTAAGACAAATCGAAGAATAACTTACCGTATCTAGGAGTGGATGCATGATTTTGAAGCTTCAAAAATTCATAGAGTTGGTTGCATCTGCAAAGGGAACGTGCTCCTGATAAAAATGTATCCGTGATACGTTCATGTGGAGCCGTCGGAAGTCCGCTAGAAGGGCAGACCCGGAACTTCAACCTCCTCAGACAATGGTGTGGAGTGTTTTGAACCGACACCTACATATGAAACCCTGCTAGTTGTAGTTACTGCAGGAATTGCGTCCCAGTGGCCATAGCATTTCACTTTTCCAGGTTATGGCAAAGGACACTTTTCTCGAACGACACATTTTTCGGGACGGATTGCAGCTTCATCTGTCGGTTAAAGTAAACCGCCATAATGTAAGAATTTTGCGATCACAAAGTCATGGCGTCATCGTCCAATACAGCATTTCTGTTCACAAAGGTTATGGACCTTTGTTTCTTGCAGAGGAATCTGTGACAGGAATGTCATACCTAGACCTGCTGCAAAATTGGTTGTCTCCTCAACTTCATGAAGATTCCAATAATTTCATTTTTATGCATGATGGTGCACCGCCTCACTTTCACATCAAGGTGCGGCGTTATATTAACACCATCCCACAACACTGAATTAGAGGAGGTGGACAACAAGGGCTTGTTCATTACTTTTGGCCTCCCAGGTCAACAGACATCACATACTGCGATTTATTTCTATGAGGGAACATAAAAGATGTTGTTTCAGTAGCCTATTTCACTTTGTTACTTTATAGTGATGACGAGACAGTGTTATGCAAACGTAACTCCTTTCCACCTTTCACTATTTATAAGCAATGGAATCATACCTTACAAACTCCGATTGTTAATGCATATTTTCCTTCCTATAAGTTAAACTGTGCACACAAAGAAGAGTTTAGGGTATTATTATTCACCTTTAACACAATTTTAGTACATTACTGGCCATTAAAATTGCTACACCAAGAAGACATGTAGATGATAAACGGGTATTCATTGGACAAATATATTACACTAGAACTGACATGTGATTACATTTTCACACAATTTAGGTGCATAGAACCTGAGAAATAAGTACCCAGAACAACCATCTCTCTCTGTAATAACGGCCTTGATATGCCTGGGCATTGAGTCAAACATAGCTTGGATGGCGTGTACAGATACTGCTGCCCATGCAGCTTCAACACGATAACACAGTTCATCAAAAGTAGAGACTGGCGTATTGTGACGAGCCAGTTGGTCGGCCACCATTGACCAGACGTTTCCAGTTGCTAAGAGACCTGGAGAATGTGCTGGCCAGGGCAGCAGTAGAACATTTTCTGTACCCAGAAAGGCCCGTACAGGCCCTGCAACATGCGGTCGTGCATTATCCTGATGAAATGTACGGTTTCGCAGGGATCGAATGAAGGGTAGAGCCACGGGTCATAGCACATCTGAAATGTAACGTCCACTGGTCAAAGTGCTGTCAATGCGAACAAGAGGTGACCGAGATGTGTAACCAATGGCACCCCATACCATCACGCAAGGTGATACGCCAGTATGGCGATAATGAATACAAGCTTCCAAAATGCATTGACCGCGATGTCGCCAAACACGGATGCGACGATCATGATGCTGTAAACGGAACCTGGATTCATCCGAAAAAATGACGTTTTGCCATTCGTGCACCCGGGTTCGTCGTTGAGTACAGCATTGCAGGCGCTCCTGTCTGTGATGCAGCGTCAAGGGTAACCGCAGCCACGGTCTCCGAGCTGATAGTCCATGCTGCTGCAAACGTCGTTGAACTTTTCGTGCAGATGGTTGTTGTCTTGCAAATGTCCCTATCTGTTGACTCAGGGATTGCGACGTGGCTGCACGATCCGTTACAGCCATGCGGATAAGATGCCTGTCATCTCGACTGCTAGTGATACGAGGCTGCTGGGATCCAGCACGGTTTTTGGTATTACCCTCCTGAACCCACCGATTCCATATTCTGCTAACAGTCATTGGATCTAGACCAACGCGAGCAGCAATGTCGCGATACGATAAACCGCAATCGCAATAGGCTACAATCCGACGTTTATCAAAGTCGGAAACGTGATGGCACGCATTTCTCCTCCTTACACGAGGCATCACAACAACGTTTCAGCAGGCAACGCCGGTCAACTGCTGTTTGTATATGAGAAATCGGTTGGAAACTTTACTCATGTCAGCACGTTGTAGGTGTCGCCACCGGCGCCAACCTTGTGTGAATGCTCTGAAAAGCTAATCATTTGCATGTGACAGCATCTTCTTCCTGTCGATTAAATTTCGCGTCTGTAGCACGTCAGCTTCGTGGCGTAGCAATTTTAATGGCCAGTAGTGTATTTAGATCTGCACGTTGTCCTGGCCGCACTTGCGGTGGCAGATGTGTTTCATTTATTGCGGCTATCAGGTCACAATTGTTGTTGTTGTAGTTGTTGTGGCTGTATGCTGGCGCCCTTCTCGTCACGAGTCTCTCCCTCGTTTCTTTTTCCCCCCTTCGTCTCAATTACGGCCGGCGTTCGGTGAGGCCATTTTGAGGGACGCAATTATAGTTTCTGGAAGGAGCGCGGCTCGGCCGGTCGGCCTCTCGGCTGCGAGGTCCCGCCCAGCTGTTCCAGCCAATGGTAATTAGCCGACGTGTGTAATTTGGGTGAGGAGGAGCGGCGGGGAGGAGGGAAGAGTTGCGCCGTGCATCAGCGGCCAGCGGCTCGTCTCCGCCCCACCAGCCGGGCCTGGCCTGACGGCCCATCACGCCACGGCTCAGCCCCATACTGGAATCCGACACCGTCTCCGGCTCATTCTAAATATTCCATTCTGGAGGTACAGCGCGCACGTTCTCAGACGAGCGGACTCAGTGACAGTCGCAGCACTGGTCAAATTGACGATAAGCATATTACAAGGGCCGTTTGATAAGTAATGCAACACATTTATTTCTCGGCCAGTTTCGACTGAAAAAGTGCGGAGTTTGTTGTGGTACAGCGTGGAATATTCCCGCTTCAGCCACTGTAGTAGCAGTTACAGTTTCGATAATCGGTGGGGCTATAAGCAGCCTTCAAAATGGCGTCCGTAACGGTGCGAGTTGGCGGGGTGGAGTAGAGTTTGTACCTCTTTAATTCAGACGAATTTTGCATGAGAACGAGACGTGCACTCGACCTCCTCCTTATCTACCAGCTAATTAATTATGCGCACAACGGTAACGGAAGGAAATGATGGTGGACCCTGTTAGTTGGTAAAATAAGGAGTGCACACTCACAATAATTTAATAAAAATCGTAATCTACTCAAAAAAAGAGAACTGTGTCATAATAAACAACAGGAAATGGGATTCTGCCTATATCTACGAAATGATATGCGCATTAAATATCACAATGAGATTTATAATATATATCAGAACATAAATGCACATGATTGTCGACACACACAGTAGGTTAAAGGATAGGGTATACTGAAATATTATGAGAATAAGAGTTGGCTGGAGAACAAGGGGCTCCTACTATCTGTGATGCAATAGATTGACGATAATGACTGGAGGTCCTACTGAATCAAATATTAATCCCCCCGACTATACAGAGTGTTACAAAAAGGTACGGCCAAACTTTCAGGAAACATTCCTCACACACAAATAAAGAAAATATGTTATGTGGACATGTGTCCGGAAACGCTTAATTTCCATGTTAGAGCTTATTTTAGTTTCGTCAGTATGTACTGTACTTCCTCGATTCACCGCCAGTTGGCCCAATTGAAGGAAGGTAATGTTGACTTCGGTGCTTGTGTTGACATGCGACTCATTGCTCTACAGTACTAGCATCAAGCACATCAGTACGTAGCATCAACAGGTTAGTGTTCGTACGCTTCTCAACAACAGGTTCGGTGACCGATGGATTGGTAGAGGCGGACCAATTCCATGGCCTCCACGCTCTCCTGACCTCAACCCTCTTGACTTTCATTTATGGGGGCATTTGAAAGCTCTTGTCTACGCAACCCCGGTACCAAGTGTAGAGACTCTTCGTGCTCGTATTGTGGACGGTTGTGATACAATACGCCATTCTCCAGGGCTGCATCAGCGCATCAGGGATTCCATGCGACGGAGGTTGGATGCATGTATGCTCGCTAACGGAGGACATTTTGAACATATTCTGTAACAATGTGTTTGAAGTCACGTTCTGTTGCTGTGTGTTTCCATTCCATGATTAATGTGATTTGAAGAGAAGTAATAAAATGAGCTCTAACATGGAAAGTAAGCGTTTCCGGACACATGTCCACATATCATATCTTCTTTCTTTGTGTGTGAGGAATGTTTCCTGAAACTTTGGCCGTACCTTTTTGTAACACTAGCAGTATCGCAGTTAGTAGTGACAGCTGAAATGGGATCACATGGAGAAACAAGCAAGGTGGACTTGTAGCAAAGCGAACGCGCGTGCTGGTGATGGATTCAGTATAAAATTGATAAGGTCCTACAATGCCGGAGCCGCGAAATACTGTACCAGTACTGAAATCCGCAGAACGCCGTCGGCAGGCAGCGTCCTGATGACGTAGGCACCGACTTCTGCCATGCAGCAACTCTGTGTCAACCCCTGGCCACGAAGGCTGTCCGAGAATTCTAAGTTCTTCCGAAAACGAGCGACCAAGTTGCAAGACGCTCCGACACCGAGGTAGATCAGATCCCAAATTCCTTTGCCCGCGCAATGCAAGAGCGAAGCCAGCATTGCTCTACTCCCTACTTTCCTCGAAAACTGCGAATCAGCATTCAGTTCTGATTCCAAAATTCCCCTACACTGTCTTAGAGCATCATTGGCGCCTACAGCGACAGTTACCTCTAATTTCGAGCAGGGCTTTATGACGTCAACTAGCCTCAGTTGAAGTTGACCAATCATGCCTCTGCTATTCATCTGAGGGCACTGAACTTGCCATTTGACCGGCTACGAAAACAAACTGCCTAGACCACCGGCCATCCGGTGCCAGACAGTCGCACTCAGCAGGGCACAGTTCACCAGTTTTCTCCGAATCAAGAAGACAATGCAGTCAGTCGGTACCAGGAATCTTCGTTCCAGACGCGCCAGAACGGTAAACACATAAACTATGGCGACACTCAGGCGTCTCGCAGGTCGTTTCGCCCTGCATACAATAGGCGAAACTCGACCGACGTCAGTCGTTCCGCCCGGCGCTTAAGCCTATCGTACGAACCCCACAGAATTCAGGGAAGTGCAGCCCCCAACCAGAAACGCTGTGTGCCGCGTCCTCCGGTGCTCGCCTCGCACAGGCCACCCAAGGAAGTAAAACATGTTTAGGAATCAAGTGAAAAGTATTTTTTGAGCTCTCAGTACAAATGCTCTCATTAAAATAACCTTATTCGGTCTGTTAAAACCGTGCAATGACATGGAACATTAATAAAATTGGTGAAAGTGAGAGGAGACATGCAAAAGAGGGCATGGAACCTCTCAACGAATGTGTGTTCCAAGCAAAGAGCTGTCACTGACTTTCTGTTCGCGGAAAAGCAGAGCATCGCAGATATTCATACGCACTTGTAGAATGCCTAGGAGATCTGACAGTGAATAAAAGCACGGTGAGTCGTTGGCCTAGGAGTCTGTCATCATCGCAACAAGGTCGCGCAAACCTGACTGATCTCCCGTGTGCCGGCTGGGAGGACGCAACGTTGACTCCTGCAATGTTGAAACGTGCGGACACTCTCATTCGACGTGGTCGACACATCACAATCAAACACGTCGCAGCACAACTGGATGTCTCTGCTCGTAATGCTGACACACTCGTATACCAGTTCGGATAAGGAAACGTGTGTACCCGATGGGTTTCTCGCTGCATAACAGATCACCATAAAGAACAACGAAGGGCCATCGCGTGGAATTACTTACGCTTTACGAGGCTGGTCTTGACAAGTTTTTGTCAAACCTGAGTTCATCACTTCGAATCAGAAACAAAACGTCAATCCTTGTGAAACCCCCTGCTTAACCCGCAGGGCAGGACAGGTAGTTTCAATTGTGGAAGGGGGCCAAAATAAGGGGCTGTCAGTTACACTCGAACATAAAACTTTATTATTTGATCAAACATTACAAGAGCCCAAAAAAACAACTTTTTTTAAACACACAGCTTTCATCTTTGGGACTTAATTACCGGCTGAAAGCCACCTTAATTTAAAAGTGGCTGAAGGTCAACAACTTAAAACTAATCGGAAATTTAATAGGCAAGCCTTATCTTACAACAGTTCCTTATTTAGGCTGAAGCCAAAAGGAATCTGAGATTTTCAAACAATTTGAATTCGAAATCGGCTGAAAGCCCAACATTTAAGGCTAAACAACATTAAATTAAAAAAAGGCCTTACGTGGAACAGTTATTAATTAGGCAAAACTAAATCAAAACAGAAATTTAAAAGGCAAAGCCTTACATTAAAATATTTCTTTAGTTAGGCTGAAGGCCCAAAGAATCAGACACTTCAAGAGCAAACAAGATAAATTCAAATCGGCTGAAGGCCTAACACTTAAAACTCCATAACATTAATTTTTTTTTTTTTTTTTTGTAAATACCGAAGGCCTTACGTGAAACAGTTCCTTAATTTAGGCTGAAGGCCTTAAGAGCGAAACAAGTCAAACTCAAAATCGGCTGAAGGCCCAACACTTATTAAAATTCAACAACATTAAAATCTATAAAATGCCAAAGGCCTTACGTAAAACAGCTCTTTGAATTAGGTTGAAGGCCTAAAGAATCTTACCCCTTAAGGGCAAAACAACCAAATTTTTTAAAAAATCGGCTATAAGCCATACAAGTACAGACAACAAGAATGAACCAAAAAAGGCAGTACATCCAGGGCGCTCAGAAGTTCCGAGGGTCGGCCTAGAATTCGAACACTAACGCTCGCTTAGGTGAGACAGGCAGTCGGCCCAAACATTGTCGATCCGACGACAACGTAACCGACAGACAGCCAACGGACCCACCGACAAGTTAACTCCCGCTCCATGCGACCGGCACACAACAGGGAGTTCAATGGAATAACGTAGAAAGTATTCAAATGACACAATGCGAACAGTTGGGGCTGGCTGGTAGATTGAGTAAAGACTTAACCTTCGTGTCTACCGAGCGAGGTGGCGCAGTGGTTAGCACACTGGACTCGCATTCGGGAGGACGACGGTTCAATCCCGTCTCCGGCCATCCTGATTTAGGTTTTCCGTGATTCCCCTAAATCGCTTCTGGCAAATGCCGGGATGGTTCCTTTGAAAGGGCACGGCCGATTTCCTTCCCCATCCTTCCCTAACCCGAGCTTGCGCTCCGTCTCTAATGACCTCGTTGTCGACGGGACGTTAAACACTAATCTCCTCCTCCTAACGTTCGTGTCCAGTATCGGTGAGCCACGGACCTCGTAGCAATGGGAACAGCCCCTCACACCCCGACTGCGCGTGGACGCCGCCAGGCCCCGGCCACACACGCGCCATGGAGACTTCCTTGGTGCTCCGCGCCAACCGACCAACTGCCCAGGCCCGGAAACGGTGAAAGGACCAAATATACGTTGACCTATGAGACGACCAACCGATGGCCGACCACCGGTCGTCCCGCTCCAATCTCCCTCTGTCGGACAGTTCATGTGTGTCGTCAGCGGTCGGCGAGCACTGCCTGTCGACGCCTCACCGGCGCTCCGTCCCCGACTTCACTGCTGCTGCGTCTCGACTGCACTCCTGGTCCGTCGCGAACTGACTGCCAGACGCACGACGACCTGCTAATACTATCGGTCGCTCCAGAGATGGTACGACAGTGCACTTATCGATACGCGCAGCTGCTGCCGCCCACGGGAAAGTAAGGCAGGAAGTTAATGACGCCAGTAAATGGAATAAGAAAACGAGGTGGCAGTACCGTAATAGAAGACGACAAACAATAAACGGCACGAACACGTGCCGTGCGCGGCTCACCATGGAGTGGCACCATACCACCTCTCCTCCGAAGACAAAGTTCAAAGCCGCACCCTCAGCCGATAAAGCCATGGCCACGGCCTTCTTCGACTCTGAAGGGGTCACTCTGTTTGATGCTATCCCTAATGGTACTACGATCAACCCGGAAGTGCCGTGTGCTACCCTCAGAAAATTGAAGAAATGAGTTCAGCGCCAGAAAAATGCAAACTAAATTCTCCTTCTCCATGACAATGAAAGCGCTCACACAAGTCTGAGCGCTCCAGAGGAGCTCATGGAACTTCATTGGACTGCTCTTCCTCATCCATCCTACAGGCCGGACCTTGAACCTTCAGACTTCAATCTATTTGGCCCAATGAAGGATACAGTCGACGAGAACCAATACGTATATGACACGGAGGTAACTGACGCAGCAAGACGTTGGCCCTGACGACCATACAGACCCTCCCATTGAAGTGGCTGAAGACCGTCGCACGGAACGCAGATTATGTTGAAAACTCGGGTTTCGTAGACAAGAGAGCGGGGGATATAGTGTATTGGACTTATCAATAAAACCAACTTGCTTTCAGAAAGAAAAAGCCTCTTGTATGTACGTGAAACTTAGAGCTTTTGACAGTAACTGATATTGTATCCGTCTGAAACGTCTGACTGACGTCACTGCTGCAGCGGTGACCTCGTTGTTGTGGTGTTCGGTACAAAGACTATTTTGAAGCATATCTTCATACTAGTGTGTTCTGTAGTTACTAGCTCCATCATCTCTGCATTACAATTGCAGCTTACGTCGACTTGAGACTGTTTACTGTAGTCCAGCCTTGATCTCCCTCTACAATTTAATCCACGCCTCCCCCCCCCCCCTTACCCTCCAAAAAAAAAAAAGTGATAAACTCAGCTGCGTAAGTTTGGCCTTCGTTATCGTGACGTCATACTGACAGAGGTCGTAATCAATGTCTGCGATGCTAGTGACGACACTGCTGTCGTTGGAACCTAAACATGTCGGCAAATTTCTGTATAGTTTCTTAACGTCGAGGGTTCGCTTCCATTGTTTCTCTTTGTGCTCTCTATGACCAACTTTCATGGGGCATTCCCAATGTGTTGATTTGTGGGAGAATTCTGTTTCATCAAACACATCTTTATGACCAAATAAATGTTTGGTGTGTAGATTGTAAGGATGAACTGTGCTAATAACTTGTTTCGGTGCAACCATCTTGACATACGAATAGAGGATAATAGAGCGCTGAAAGTTCTGAGTGGCATACAGAAGGTGAAATGACAACTGATATAGACTATCCGTGCGATGTAGTCAGGAAATATGCATTAATGTGCAATAAGGTGATCTCGAAAGTAGGAAGCAAGCATAGTGCATGGTAATCCTGTCTTCAGAATATATTCTCCTGGAAGAGAAGGATTATTACGATAACTGCAAAGATTAAAATGACGTTAATTTATCTCATTCAAGAATTTAGAACGAGGTGAAGATGATATGGACCTTCAGTATTTAAATCTGGTGTGGTCACGTCACAACGGCGTAAGATGGAAAAAGAACTCGATGCAGAATGTTTTCCTTTATGCATCGTTGGAAGAAAACTTTCCGTGTATCGTAAGGCACGTAGTAAGGCATGTAATATCCCGACATGAGTATATAGTTTCAGTTTAAGTCCTGTTACGAAGCAAGTAAATTTACTGATGAATTGGACGGGTTATACTGTAACCGATACACTCAGATCTCGAGTGGCACACGTGGAAGTGAAACCGGTCACATTTTTAAAAAAATGTACGCAATCTAGTCGGACAATAAAATCGTGTTTAACAGCAACTGACTGCAGACTTTTTGCGAAAAGGACGATATTTCGCTTTTTGCAAAGGTATATGGAAGGTAGTCAGCGTCACCAGTCTTTCAAGGCATTCTAGATCGCGTGCGTCTCCGTCCCGACTCATGGCTTCTCGGAATGGCACGAAAAATTCATACTAATATTGACTGCTTGGTTATCCACAGTTTCGAAATATCTGTTAAAGGATATCTTCTAAACGTCAATTTAGATGCAGCTCATGCTATGTAGAAGATATTTCTTAACAATCTCACACAACAATCGTGTTTTGGACAAGGAATATGTTGCATGGGTAAACACGTCGGTTATGTAACTCTAAAGCAGGAAGTTGGCTGTGTTTACGGTTTTCAATAGCTTCGGCTGCATTCAGTTAGTACGAGAGCTATAGTGTGGCCTTACATCGCTGTCGCGGTAATGAGAGACCACGTATTGGCAGTGTTGGGGAACGATGGTGTAGAAATCTGTTGTTGTCTTAGAGAAGGAAACATATCGGCATTCACCACGAAATTATTCACGGGAAACGACAGGTGTGGCGTTGAACTCTGTCCAGAGAGGTAAATGCTTTTGGATTTCATATAAGAAGCATGTAAATGTGTAATGGACTGCTATTAGTGGACGACAACAAATTTTTTTCTGAACTGTAATACGAGGGCAGTTCAATAAGTAATGCAACACTTTTTTTCTGAAACAGGGGTTGTTTTATTCAGCATTGAAATACACCAGGTTATTCCCCAACCTTTTAGCTACATAACACTGTTTTTCAACGTAATCTCCATTCAATGCTACGGCCTTACGCCACCTTGGAATGAGGGCCTGTATGCCTGCACGGTACCATTCCACTGGTCGATGTCGGAGCCAACGTCGTACTGCAACAATAACTTCTTCATCATCCGCGTAGTGCCTCCCACGGATTGCGTCCTTCATTGGGCCAAACATATGGAAATACGACGGTGCGGGATCGGGGCTGTAGGGTGCATGAGGAAGAACAGTCCACTGAAGTTTTGTGAGCTCCTCTCGGGTGCGAAGACTTGTGTGAGGTCTTGCGTTGTCATGAAGAAGGAGAAGTTCGTTCAGATTTTTGTGCCTACGAACACGCTGAAGTCGTTTCTTCAATTTCTGAAGAGTAGCACAATACACTTCAGAGTTGATCGTTTGACCATGGGGAAGGACATCGAACAGAATAACCCCTTCAGCATCCCAGAAGACTGTAACCATAACTTTACCGGCTGAGGGTATGGCTTTAAACTTTTTCTTGGTAGGGGAGTGGGTGTGGCGCCACTCCATTGATTGCCGTTTTGTTTCAGGTTCGAAGTGATGAACCCATGTTTCATCGCCTGTAACAATCTTTGACAAGAAATTGTCACCCTCAGCCACATGACGAGCAAGCAATTCCGCACAGATGGTTCTCCTTTGCTCTTTATGGTGTTCGGTTAGACAACGAGGGACCCAGCAGGAACAAACCTTTGAATATCCCAACTGGTGAAAAATTGTGACAGCACTACCAACAGAGATGTCAAGTTGAGCACTGAGTTGTTTGATGGTGATCCGTCGATCATCTCGAACGAGTGTGTTCGCACGCTCCGCCATTGCAGGAGTCACAGCTGTGCACGGCCGGCCCGCACGCGGGAGATCAGACAGTCTTACTTGACCTTGCGGCGATGATGACACACGCTTTGCCCAACGACTCACCGTGCTTTTGTCCACTGCCAGATCACCGTAGACATTCTGCAAGCGCCTATGAATATCTGAGATGACCTGGTTTTCTGCCAAAAGAAACTCGATCACCGCCCGTTGTTTGCAACGCACATCCGTTACAGACGCCATTTTAACAGCTCCGTACAGCGCTGCCACCTGTCGGAAGTCAATGAAACTATACGAGACGAAGCGGGAATGTTTGAAAATATTCCACAAGAAATTTCCAGTTTTTTCAACCAAAATTGGCCGAGAAAAAAAATGTGTTGCATTACTTATTGAACTGCCCTCGTATTTCAATTAAATCTTGGCTTTACTTCAGTGGATGAGGAAAATGACTCACTGCAAACAGTGATTAACGTATTTATATTTCCATTTACAATGCACCTAATTTCATTTTCTCATTTTGGCTGTTATCCATAAATATTTGTAGATGTGTGCCGTGTTAACACTTGCATCTCAAGGCATTTGTACAGCGTCAAGAGACTACAAGTTCACACAAATTTGCTACCACACAGCAATGGTCTGTTCCATTACAGAACTCGAAATTTCTTTTCCATAATAAGAAATGATGCACAACTTTATTCCGTTCCTGAGTTTTTGACTCTAAATAATGAAGAAAACGCGGCCTGTGTAAAACATAATTACGTCAGTTATAGAAGGATACAGTGGTACATATGGTGGGGGTAAGTTCCTATGGGACCAAACTGCTAAGGCATCGGTCCCTAGGCTTATACACTACTTAATCTAACTTACGCTAAGGACAACACACACACGCCCATGCCCGAGGGAGGACTCGAACCTCCGACGGGGTTGAGCCGCGCGAACCGTGGCTAGGCACCCCGAGACCGCGCGGCTACCCCGTGCTGCATACAGTGGTAGTGTGGTACACATGGTGGCAATACTCCGATTGTTTTATGGGCTTGTGTGTCATGTAAGTAGAAATTAGAATGTATCCTCACATAAAACTGCATCCATTCAGCAGAAATAACGAGAGTGACATACCGTGCTAAAAAGGTACTTTTGCAGTGAATACAAGAAAATTCACTCTGACATGTACAGAGTGTCTCTCCAAAGAGACGTCACGCGCAATTTCTCTGGTGATTCAGCAGGTATTTGCGATTTCGTTTTTGCATCTTGTACCTGGGGTCAGTCCAAACAAACAGTGATCACGTCATTCATGCGATGCCCACCATCGACGGAAAGAGTCTGTTTCCCGTTACAAACAAAATGACTTTTAAAGCGTAATTTTACGTGCCCTCTCGATAGACCGCTACCAGATTAGTCTAAAGCGAGATTCGTTTTCGTATGAATAGGAAAAACCGGTACTCCACCAGCGACTGAGCAGTACGCTTCTGTGTGGCGACAACAGTCAGCGCGGCCCAGGACGGTGCTTCGCTGCTTGAGTCCCGGTTATTCCTCGTGTTTTGCTGTCCCTTTTAATACACATCTGTCAAACGAATACCTCACTAGACTAATATCGGACCGCTCTATCGAATGGGCACGTACAGCTCCACTTTAAAAATAATTATTTATTTGTTTATAGCAACGGGAAACAAAATTGGGCGTAACATGAAAGAGGTGACGTGCAACATTTGTTTCCCTGATTCACATCTACATCTACATCTACATGATTACTCTGCTGCCGGCCGAAGTGGCCATGCGGTTCTAGGCACTGCAGTCTGGAACCGCGAGACCGCTACGGTCGCAGGTTCGAATCCTGCCTCGGGTGTGGATGTGTGTGATGTCCTTAGGTTGGTTAGGTTTAACTAGTTCTAAGTTCTAGGGGACTAATGACCTCACCAGTTGAGTCCCATAGTGCTCAGAGCCATTTGAACCATTACTCTGCTATTTACAATAGAGTGCCTGGCAGAGGGTTCAATGAACCACCTTCAAGCTGTCTCTCTACCGTTCCACTCTCGAACGGCATGCGGGAAAAGGGAGCACTTAAATTTTTCTCTGCGAGCCCTGATTTCTCTTATTTTATCGTGATGATCATTTCTCCCTGTGTAGGTGGGCGCAAACAGAATGTTTTCGCAATCGGAGGAGAAAACTGGTGATCGAAATTTCATGAGAAGATCCCGTCGCAACGAAAAACGCCTTTCTGTCAATGATTGCCACTCCAATTCACGTATCATGGCTGTGACACTATCTCCCCTATTTCGCGATAATACAAAACGAACTGCCCTTCTTTGTACTTTTTCGATGTCATCCGTCAGTCCCACCAGATGCTGATCCCACACCGCACAGCAATACTCCAGAATGGGACGGACAAGCTACACGTTGCAAAAATAAAACTGCTAATACCGGAAACAGCAAAGACAATGAGCCTCACAACTTTTAGTTACAGATTCTCTGTATAGGGTACGAGGATTAAGGTTTACCGTCATTTATCTAACGAGCTTACTGCAGCACGAACCCAGATTAAGAAAAGATGCGAAAGAAAATGATATTTGCATAGGAACCATCCTCCTATTACCCTTAAGCGATTTAACAGAACTGCGGAACTCTTAAATCTGAATAGCCGGATGGAGATTTGAAGTACTGTCAACTCGAATGTTGGTCACCTCTCTCTGGGCTCTAAACTGAGTAGTTGGAAAGGGAGGAAGAGGAAAAAGGTGGGTAGATCTCTGGGCGGATTTCGTATGAAAGGTGAGGGTACGGAAGAGAAGCGCAGCAGAGGGTAGGAGGAAAGGTGAGGACGAGACGTTAAGCGGATCCACGGAGCTAGGTGGAGTGCACGGCTTTCATGGATGCATAGGAACAGAAGGAAAATTAGAGGAGCTGAATTCCAGGCTATATGGCTATACTTCCTTGGAAAAGGAACAGGTCGGATCAACGATTTCAGTATCTGTAGGTTCGTGGGAAGACGAAACATGTATGTTCACCCAGTTATTGGTTTGCCCATTATGGGCGTTCTCATTGGTTAGCACGGAGAGCTATTCCTGAATCATAACCTCGAAGAAATAAATTTAAATAATTAATTTTTTATCGGATGGTAGAAACTCTGCTAGAGGTCTAGTACACTTTAGCATGGAACACGGCTGTAGGAGCCAAAACAAAATGTAACGGGCCATCTGCGCTTTATAGATAAGCGCCATTTTGTTTTGGCTTTATGACTACTAATACTGGGTATGAGGTATTTGATGTGTTAGTTAGTAGGATTGTTGTTGTTGTGATCTTCAGTCCAGAGACTGGTTTGATGTAGCTCTCCATGCTACTCCATCCTGTGCAAGCTTCTTCATCTCCCAGTACCTACTGCAACCTACATCCTTCTGAATCTGCTTAGTGTATTCATCTCTTGGTCTCCCTCTACGATTTTTACCCTCCACGCTGCCCTACAGTACTAAATTGGTGATCCCTTGGTGCCTCAGAACATGTCCTACCAACCGATCCCTTCTTCTTGTCAAGTTGTGCCACGAATTTTTCTTCTCCCCAGTTCTATTTAATACCTCCTCATTAGTTATGTGATCTACCCATCTAATCTTCAACATTCTTCTGTAGCACCACATTTCGAGAGCTTCTATTGTCTTCTTGTCCAAACTATTTATCCTCCAAGTTTCACTTCCATACGTGGCTACGCTCCATACAAATACTTTCAGAAACGACTTCCTGACATTTAAATCTATAGTCGATGTTAACAAATTTCTCTTATTCAGAAACGCTTTCCTTGCCATTGCCAGTCTACATTTTATATCCTCCCTACTTCGACCATCATCAGTTATTTTTCTCCCCAAATAGCAAAACTCCATTACTACTTTAAGTGTATCATTTCCTAATCTAATTACCTCAGCATCACCCGACTTAATTCGACTACATTACATTATCCTCGTTTTGCTTTTGTTGATGTTCATCTTATATCCTCCCTTCAAGACAGTGTCCATTCCGTTCAACTGCTCTTCCAAGTCCTTTGCTGTCTCTGACAGGATTACAATATCATCGGTGAAACTCAAAGTTTTTATTTCTTCTCCATGGATTTTAATACCTACTCCGAATTTTTCTTTCGTTTCATTTATTGCTTGCTCAATATACAGATTGAATAACATCGGGGAGAGGCTACAACCCTGTCTCACTCCCTTCCCAACCACTGCTTCCCTTTCATGTCCCTCGACTCTTATAACTGCAATCTGGTTTCTGCGCAAATTGTAAATAGCCTTTCGCTCCCTGTATTTTACTCCTGCCACCTTCAGAATTTGAAAGAGAGTATTCCAGTCAACATTGTCAAAAGCTTTCTCTAAGTCTATAAATGCTAGAAACGTAGATTTGACTTTCCTTAATCTATTTTCCAAAATAATTCGTAGGGCCAGCATTGCCTCACGTGTTCCAACATTTCTATGGAATCCAAACTGATCTTCCCTGTTAGTAGGATAAAATGTCGTAAATAGTAGGAGGGAGTCAAAGGCGCAGAAGCTGGTGATAGTTTGTCCTAATGTACGAGGGCTATTCGGAATGTAAGGAACGATAGGTCGCGAAATGGAAACCGCAGTGAAAATCAAAACTGTTTTATTTGTAACGGTTAGCTACACCTTCCAGCTACTTCTGTACACAGTCGCTACTCAGACATCTGTCTCGGCATTGTGCCAACTTTTCTGTTCCCTCTTTATAGAAGACAGCCGCCAGTGCTTTTCGACAATTTTCTACTGTGGACTGCAGCTCATTGTGTCAAAATATTGTTTTCATAGCCAGCAGTTCATTTCAGCAGAAATGAACCTCAGTGGTAGCCAATTACAAGTTGTATTGTGGGTGATCAAACACTTCCCATCGAAAACGCTGCAGGAGCATCTTCATTGCCCCTGCAGAAAGCGGCCGAGAATTGTCGTGTAGAACGAACCGCATGACAGATATGTTGTGTGCATTGCATAGCTTCAGGCGAAATCTTTCACCAGACGCTCATACTTGGCGGGAAACGCTAATTTCTAGCCACCTTTACGTTCTCGCTGTGAGCTCACAAGGGAACCTCCCCATCGCACCCCCCTCATATTTAGTTATAAGTTGGCACAGTGGATAGACCTTGAAAAGCTGAACACAGATCAATCGAGAAAACAGGAAGACGTTGTGCGGAACTACGAAAAAAATAAGCAAAATATACAAACTGAGTAGTACATGCGCATGATAGGCAATATCAAGGAGAGTGTGAGCTGAGGAGCGCCGTGGTCCCGTGGTTAGCATGAGTAGCTGCGGAACGAGAGGTTCTTGGTTCAGGTCTTCCCTAGTAGTTTACTTTCTTTATTTTCGCAAAGTTGTGATCTGTCCGTTCGTTCATTGACGTCTCTGTTCACTGTAATAAGTTTAGTGTCTGTGTTTTGCGACCGCACCGCAAAACCGTGCTATTAGTAGACAAAAGGACGTGCCTCTCCAATGGGAACCGAAAACATTTGATCGCAAGGTCATAGGTCAACCGATTCCTCCACAGGAAAGCACGTCTGATATTTTCTATACGACACTGGTTACGACATGTGCGTCACATGACAGGAATATGTTGTCGACCCACCTATCTTGTACACTTGGCGAATGGGTATGAAGATTCGTCTACCTTGCCTGATTTAGGGTTTCATGTGGATGTGGTAATCACTCCCAAAAAAGTGATGAAAACATAAGGGTTTGTCACATAAACTGAAAATAAAAAATTAAACTTTCCACTCGAGGGAAGACTTGAACCAAGAACCTCTCGTTCCGCAGCTACTCACGCTAACCACGGGACCACGGCGCTCCTCAGCTCACACTCTCCTTGATATTGCCTATCATGCTCATGGACTACTCAGTTTGTACATTTTGCTTATTTTTTCATAGTTCCACATAACTTCTTCCTGTTTTCTCGATTGATCTGTGTTCAGTTTTTCAAGGCCTATCCACTGTGCCAACTTATAACTAAATCTGAGGGGCGTGCGATGGGGAGGTTCCCTTGTCAGAACTGTAAAGAGCGTCATGATGCGATCGAGGGGCGTACTAGACACAGTGCCCACCACATCTGTGCAAAGTTGCATCGGATTTTCACTGTATTTTCCATTTCGCGACCGATCGCTCCTTACTTTCCGAATAACCCTCGTATTTCCCAGGAGATGAAGAGGGGCAGCAGCATTTTCAGTAGTTGCAGGGGCAACAGTCTGGATGATCTACTGACCTGGCCTTGTAACATTAACCAAAACGGCCTTGCTGTGCTGGTACTGCGAACGGCTGAAAGCAAGGGGAAACTACGGCCGTAATTATTCCCAAGGGCATGCAGCTTTACTGTATGGATAAATGATGATGGCGTCCTCTTGGGTAAAATATTCCGGAGGTAAAATAGTCCCCCATTCGGATCTCCGGGCGGGGACTACTCAGGAGGACGTTACCAGGAGAAGGAAAGGCGTTCTACGGATCGGAGCGTGGAATGTCAGATCCCGTAACCGGACAGGTAGATTAGAAAATTTAAAAAGGGAAATGGATAGGTTAAAGTTAGATATAGTGGGAATTAGCGAAGTTCGGTGGCAGGAGGAACAAGACTTCTGGTCAGGTGAATACAGGGTTATAAATACAAAATCAAATAGGGGTAATGCAGGAGTAGGTTTAATAATGAATAAAAAAATAGGAGTTCGGGTAATCTACTACAAACAACATAGTGAACGCATTATTGTGGCCAAGATAGACTCGAAGCAAACGCCTACAACAGTAGTACAAGTCTATATGCCAACTAGCTCTGCAGATGACGAAGAAATTGAAGAAATGTATCATGAGATAAAAGAAATTATTCAGATAGTGAAGGGAGACGAAAATTTAATAGTCATGGGTGACTGGAATTCGAAGTAGGAAAAGGAAGAGAAGGAAACGTAGTAGGTGAATATGGATTGGGGGTAAGAAATGAAAGAGGAAACCGCCTGGTAGAATTTTGCACAGAGCACTACTTAATCATAGCTAACACATGGTTCAAGAATCATAAAAGGAGGTTGTATACATGGAAGAAGCCTGGAGATACTGACAGGTTTCAGATAGATTATATAATGGTAAGACAGAGATTTAGGAACCAGGTTTTAAATTGTAAGACATTTCCAGAGGCAGATGTGGACTCTGTCCACAATCTATTGGTTATGAACTGTAGATTAAAACTGAAGAAACTGCAAAATGGTGGGAATTTGAGGAGATGGGACCTGGATAAACTGAAAGAACCAGAGGTTGTACAGAGTTTCAGGAAGAGCACAAAGGAAGAATTGACAAGAATGGGGGAAAGAAATACAGTAGAAGAAGAATGGGTAGGTTTGAGGGATGAAGTGGTGAAGCCAGCAGAGGATCAAGTAGGTAAAAAGACGAGGGCTAGTAGAAATCCTTGAGTGACAGAAGAAATACTGAATTTAATTGATGAAAGGAGAAAAAATAAAAACGCAGTAAATGAAAGGGGGAAAAAGGAATACAAACGTCTCAAAAATGAGATCGACAGGAAGTGCAAAATGGCTAAGCAGGCTGGCTAGAGGACAAATGTAAGGATGTAGAGGCTTATCTCACTAGGGGTAAGACAGATACTGCCTACAGGAAAATTAAGGAGACCTTTGGAGAAAAGAGAACCACTTGTATGAATATCAAGGGCTCAGATGGAAACCCAGTTCTAAGCAAAGAAGGGAAAGCATAAAGATGGAGGGAGTATATAGAGGGTCTATACAAGGGCAATGTACTTGAGGACAATATTATGGAAATGGAAGAGGATGTAGATGAAGACGAAATGGGATATATGATACTGCTTAAAGAGTTTGACAGAGCACGAAAGACCTGAGTCGAAACAAGGCCCCAGGAGTAGACAACATTCCATTAGAACAACTGACAGTCTTGGGAGAGCCAGTCCTGACAAAACTCTACCATCTGGTGAGCAAAATGTATGAGACAGGCGAAATACCCTCAGACTTCAAGGAGAATATAATAATTCAAATCCCAAAGAAAGCTGGCGTTGACAGATGTGAAAATTACCGAACTATCAGTTTAATAAGTCACGGCTGCAAAATACTAACGCGAATTCTGTACAGACGAATGGAAAAACTGGTAGAAGCCGACCTCGGGGAAGATCAGTTTGGATTCCGTAGAAATATGGGAACACGTGAGGCAATACTGACCCTACGACTTATATTAGAAGCTAGATTAAGAAAAGGCAAACCTACGTTTCTTGCATTTGTAGACCTGGAGAAAGCTTTTGACAAAGTTGACTGGAATACTCTCTTTCAAATTCTGAAGGTGGCAGGGGTAAAATATAGGGAGCGAAAGGCTATTTACAATTTGTACAAAAACCAGATGGCAGTTATAAGAGTCGAGAGGTATGAAAGGGAAGCAGTGGTTGGGAAGGAAGTGAGACAGGGTTGTAGCCTCTCCCTGATGTTATTCAATATGTCTATTGAGCAAGCAGTACAGGAAAGAATAGAAAAATTTGGAGTAGGTATTAAAGTCCATGGATAAGAAATAAAAACGTTAAGGCTCGCCGATGACATTGTAATTCTGTCAGAGACAGCAAAGGACTTGGAAGAGCAGTTGAACGGAATGGACACTGTCTTAAAGGGAGGATATAAGACGAATATCAGCAAAAGCAAAACGAGGATAATGGAATGTAGTCGAATTAAGTCGGGCGATGCTGAGAAAATTAGATTAGGAAATGAGACACTTAAAATAGTAAAGGAGTTTCGCTATTTGTGGAGCAAAGTAACTGATGATGGTCGAAGTAGAGAGGATATAAAATGTAGACTGGCAATGGCAAGGAAAGCGTTTCTAAAGAAGAGAAATTTGTTAACATCGAGTATAGATTTAAGTGTCAGGAAGTCGTTTCTGAAAGTATTTGTATGGAGTGTAGGCATGTATGGAAATGAAACATGGACGATAAATAGTTTGGACAAGAAGAGAATAGAAGCTTTTGAAATGTGGTGCTGAAGTTTAGATGGGTAGATCACGTAACTAATGAGGAAGTATTGAATAGGATTGGGGAGAAGAGGAGTTTTTGGCACAACTTTGAAGAAGGGATCGGTTGGTAGGACATGTTCTGAGGCATCAAGGAATCACCAATTTAGTATTGGAGGGCAGCGTGGAGTGCAAAAATCGTAGAGGGAGACCAAGAGATGAATACACTAAACAGATTCAGAAGGATGTAGGCTGCAGTACGTATTGGGAGATGAAGAAGCTTGCACAGGATAGAGTAGCATGGAGAGCTGCATCAAACCAGTCTCAGGACCGAAGACCACAAGAACAGCAAGAAGAGGTAATCGAGGGACACACTGCATGATCTAGCTCAGTCTACAAAAAAAGGCAGTTAAGTCTTCCTCAGGTATCGCAGCAGTGTGTCCATTAGTGTCAAACCCATCACAGAAACGTCGGGTTCCCTAGACATAGGGACACCCTGCGGGTCTACATTACATTAAGGGCGGCAGGCTGCAGTTTTAAGACAGCTGCAAGCGCAGGGCGAGCACAAGCGGAGGACTTCCTGCGCGGCCGCCAGGTGCCGCCTCGGACACGTTGTTCACGCCCGCAGGCTGGGGGCGCACTGGGCGACGGCGCTTCCGGCTGCCGCGCCGCTACCGCCGCCAGATGGCGCGCAAGATGCTCCCGCTGCTAATGAAGGGCCAGTCGTCATATCCGCCTCCCGGAGATGCTTATCCCGCTCCGTATCCGCTCGGACGTCTCCGGCCCGCTCATCAGCATTATTTTGCCGGCGCGTGGAGACGTCGCCGCCGCCGAAATTGCTGTTTTCAGTGGGTGAATTAAGTTTTTGATTTCGTGCGGCTGGCACTTGCGTGTTCGTACGCAGATAAAATGTCAGCGACTAGTCTTCGTCTGTCGTGTAGATTCTGAAAACGGTGTAGCCCGCTTTCCGTGACAAACGCTTGGTCGTCGTACCTACTCGCCGCAGCTTATCGGCAGACACATCCTGCTGACCGCAGACAGCATAGTTATGGTGAAAGTAACTAGTAAGTTAGGGCCTATGCGTTCCCCTGCTTGAGCTAAATTACCACAGTTTACGGAGATGCAACGGATGGCGTAATATCAAGAAAGACGTCGGTCTTCATCTTTTTTCTTGGTTTTCGTGTCCTTGTCTTTGCTGTTCCAACGGTATTAGCCAACCTCATGGCTAAATATACATATTCCTTAGGGAAAACAAGTTTGATGGATTCTATCATCCAGTATGTTCTGTAGACATGCATGACAGCTCTCATACCTTATAGTTGTTCTCATTTCTACATTTTTATTCCCCTGTCTCCTTGCCTATCTTGCAGTTGTTCTCAAGAATTTTATTTCTGATCCGATTCACTATATTCATTTAAAATCTATACCTCTCTTCCATACGGTACAGATTTTGTAGTATCTCATTATGGACTCCTTTCTTACTTATAAATTAAGTTAAAAGCGTAAATAGCAGATTCAGCTACAGTTCCCAAAGTAACCTAGAGTGTATAACAAAAAAAAGTGTGTACTGATTTCTTAACAACCTTTATCATTTTATATTCATCGCCGGCCGGAGTGGGCAGAGCGGTTCTAGGCGCTTCAGTCTGGAACCGCGCGACCGCTACGGTCGCAAGTTCGAATCTTGTCTCGGGCATGGATGTCTGTGATGTCCTTATTTTTAACTAGTTCTAAGTTCTAGGGGACTGATGACCTCAGTAGTTAAGTCCCATAGTGCCCAGAGCTATTTGAACATTTTTTTTTTAATATTCATCAACACCAATATGATGATAATTTTACGAGAAGCTCATAAGATAGGATAGCTTTAATAGAACAATAAAAATATTCTATGCAGACTATTGATTCGTAGTTTTGCTAATTGACGACTGTCTACCTATTCCATTATCTACAGAGGTACAATAAAATTTATTAAGCTTACTCATTACGCATGTTTGAGAACCATTGATTTTTTATTTAATATAAGTACAGGAAATTTCAACCAATCACTTTATTTGAAATACTTGTTCATCCCATAAACCGGTTTTCGAATCTTTTCAGCCTCATCTTCAGAGGATGCACAGGCAGCTACATGACAATTTCGTAATGCTGGGCCCTGGCTCTGTGACAAGAAGATGGAGCATTTAATCAATAGATGACCTCACCCACTATTAAAATTAATGATGCCTTTCACCAGTCGTTCTGATATTGACGTAAGGTAAAAAATTTAATTAGGAACTGAAATGTTATCGCTGTTAGGTTTAGACAGCGTCAATGTCTGTGGATCTTCACAGATATCAAGGGAGGACAAGACAAATTTTCCTCTATTATTGTATCGCTAAATTATTGCCGCCAAAGACGTAGTGAAAACAGTATTACTGGAAAGAGGTCGTCAGTAACGAAAGTATAGTTGGTGGAAAGCTGAGGTTTTTCATTGATGAGCTGCACTGCACATGAAATGGCTTTGAAACAACACCAGAAAAAAATTGAGACGTTTATGACTAATGTTGTGCAAGTACGAGAAAGCCAATGTAGCTTCGGATCAGTATGTCGACAGTGGATTGCTTGTGGTGTATTGACATTGTCCGCGTCTGCGCAGTCTCGCTAGCGACCCTTGAGCCAGAAGGGATCGATCTACTACACGTCACTGAGCTCCGCTGTGCCAAGATAAGAGTTCTGATTCCGTACCTCTTCGAAATCAGAGGGCACCACACCGTCAAGTTGCATATTAGAATGATAATCCCAGAGTTGAATTCCGATAGTAGTTAATGAGTCTTACCCACTGCACCAGAGAATTTTCATTAGTTATGGCTAGTCTAAATCATAAAGTAGCCCTGACCATCGACATCGCTGTCCACGGCGAATCGTAATGTCTTCAAAGCAGTGAACACGAAGCTAAAGTTACACTGCAGATAGAATTATGTTGACGTCCATGCATCTTACGCTACGTAAATAAGGAAAGAAGGTCGAATCACCCAAGTGGTTGTTTTATATCTACATCTACATTTATACTCCGCAAGCCACCCAACGGCGTGTGGCGGAGGGCACTTTACGTGCCACTGTCATTACCTCCCTTTTCTGTTCCAGTCGCGTATGGTTCGCGGGAAGAACGACTGTCTGAAAGCCTCCGTGCGCGCTCGAATCTCTCTAATTTTACGTTCGTGAACTCCTCGGGAGGTATAAGTAGGGGGAAGCAATATATTCGATACCTCATCCAGAAACGCTCCCTCTCGAAACCTTGCCAGCAAGCTACACCGCGATGCAGAGCGCCTCTCTTGCAGAGTCTGCCACTTGAGTTTGCTAAACATCTACGTAACGCTGTCACGGTTACCAAATAACCCTGTGACGAAACGCGCCACTCTTCTTTGGATCTTCTCTATCTCCTCCGTCAAACCGATCTGGTACGGATCCCACACTGATGAGCAATACTCAAGTATAGGTCGAACGAGTGTTTTGTAAGCCACCTCCTTTGTTGATTGACTACGTTTTCTAAGGACTCTCCCAATGAATCTCAACCAGGTACCCGCCTTACCAACAATTAATTTTATATGATCATTCCACTTCAAATCGTTCCGCACACATACTCCCAGGTATTTTACAGAAGTAACTGCTACCAATGTTTGTTCCGCTATCATATAATCATAGAATAAAGGATCCTTCTTTCTATGTATTCGCAATACATTACATTTGTCTATGTTAAGGGTCAGTTGCCACTCCCTGCGCCAAGTGCCTATCCGCTGCAGATCTTCCTGCATTTCGCTACAATTTTCTAATGCTGCAACTTCTCTGTACACTACAGCATCATCCGCGAAAAGCCGTATGGAACTTCCGACACTATCTACTATGTCATTTATATATATTGTGAAAAGCAATGGTCCCAAAACACTCCCCTGTGGCACGCCAGAGGTTACTTTAACGTCTGTAGACGTCTCTCCATTGATAACAACATGCTGTGTTCTGTTTGCTAAAAACTCTTCAATCCAGCCACACAGCTGGTCTGATATTCCGTGGGCTCTTACTTTGTTTATCAGGCGACAGTGCGAAACTGTATCAAACGCCTTCCGGAAGTCAAGGAAAATAACATCTACCTGGGAGCCTGTATCTAATATTTTCTGGGTCTCATGAACAAATAAAGCGAGTTGGGTCTCACACGATCGCTGTTTCCGGAATCCATCTTGATTCCTACAGAGTAGATTCTGGGTTTCCAAAAACGACATGATACGCGAGCAAAAAACATGTTCTAAAATTCTACAGCAGATCGACGTCAGAGATATAGGTCTATAGTTTTGCGCATCTGCTCGACGACCCTTGTTGAAGACTGGGACTACCTGTGCTCTTTTCCAATCATCTGGCACTGACCTAATGAGGTTTCGACAGCCAGGGAGTACCTATGAGTGAGACGATTTAAATCTCCTTCCTCCCGAAGGCGAGTTCACTATTTTAATCGTTGCTGCATACGTCTGGTATCTATTATTATCTAGTTCGAAATCTGAAAATGTATCTCATCTTAACTTTTGCATTCTGTCCTATCTTTCTGAAGCAAGTAAAGAACCGGAACCGGCCTTTGCATAAGTAAGACGGAACATGTTGGCGTCTATGTATCTTTCACAACTGAATGAATGAAAGATGATTCCTTCGTCAAAAGTGGTCGTTACAGAAGAACAACAGTTTTAGTTGGAAGGAAAACGGCGCTGACCGCCTTGAAGATCAATATCTACGTGATTGTTCCGCAGAGGATTCATCGTAACACTTTCAGACTATTTCTGTGCCGTTGCGCTCTCGAACAGCAAGTGGGTAAAGCGAACACTTAAATCTTTCCGTGCGAGCCCTGATTTATCTTGTTTTATTATAATAGTCATTTCTCCTTATGAAAGTGGAGACAACAAAATATTTTCGCATTCGGAGGAGAAAGATAGTGACTGAAATTTTGTGAAAAGTTCTCGCCGCGATGTAAAACGCCTTTGTTTTAATGATTGCCACCCCAACTCGCGTGTCGTATCCGTGAAACTTTCTACCTTACTATGAGATAATACAAAACGAGTTGCCCTTCTCTGAACTTTTCAACCTCCTCCGTCAATCCTATCTGGTACGGATCCCATGCCACCCAGCAATGCTCTAGAAGAGAATCGACAAGCTTTGTGTAGGCAGTCTCTTTAGATTTGTTGGACCTTCTAACAGTTCTGCCAATAAAATGGTGTCTTTGATTTGACTTCCCCACAACATTTCCATATGATGGTTGCAACTGAAATTGTTCTTTCCTGTAATCTCTTGCTATTTAGTTGATTCGCGAGCTTAAAAGTGATCGCATTCCCACATACGCTTGAACAATATCTGCCTGAAGCGCCTAGAACCCCTCGGTCACAGCGGCCGGCGGAACACGATCATGTGACATACCTCTGCGTAATCAAAGAGAACGAATAAATAAAAAAATAATGTGCTTGTGAAAGATGTTAATTTCCTAATATTAATAACGTGCAGCGAATGACGGAGGTAACACTATTTAAGTATTGTTAAGTACCATTTCGGTATTTGCCTGGAACGATTAGTGAAGCCGAAACAAGGTCGTTATAACTGAGTAAATCCTTAATTTCTTTCATTTAAATAAGTTGCAATAATAAAACTCTCAGTTACATAAACTTTCGCTCTTGCTACACAAGAATTTTCCCAGAGTAAAACCATCAAGCTGGGACTGTTGCTGTTGCGGCATTCAATTCGAAGACTGGTTTGATGCAGTTCTCCATACTACTCTATCTTGTACGACCCTCTTCATCTCCAAATAACTACTGCAACTTTTCTGAATCACCTCTCAGTCTACCTCTATGATTTTTACCCCACTAACGTCCCTCTAAAACTAAAATGGTGATCGCACGATGCCTTAGAATGTGTCCTGTCATCCGAGCCCTTCTTTTGGTCAAGTCGTGTTTCAAATTTTTTGTCTCCCCAGTTCTATTCAGTACTTCCTCATTAGTTACGCCATGGACCAATCTCATCTTCAGCATTTTTCTGCAGCACCACCTTTCGAAAGCTTTCGTTCACTTCCATGTATGACTAAACTCCAGACAAATACCTTAAGGAAAGAATCCCTAACACTTAAATCTATATTCAATGTTAAAAAATTTCTCTTCTTCAGAAATGCTTTTCTTTCCATTGCCAATCTACATTTTATATCCTCTCTACTTCGGCCATCATCAGTTATTTTGCTGCCCAAATAGCAAAACTCATCTACTACTTTAAGTGTCTCGTTTCCTAATCTGAGTCCCTTAGCATCACCTGATTTAATTCGACTGCATTCCATTACCTTTGTTTTGCTTTTGTTAATAGTAATCTTATATCCTCCTTTCAAGACAATTTCCATCCCACTGAACTGCTCTTCCAAGTTTTTTGCTGTCTCTGACAGAAACACAAAGTCATCGGAAAACCTCTAGGTTTTTATTTCTTCTCCATGAATTTTAATACCTTCTCCGAATTTTTCTTTTGTTTCCTTTACTGCTTGCTCAATATACAGATTGAATAACATCGTGGAGAGGCTACAACCCTGTCTCACTCCCTTCCCAACCACTGCTTCCCGTTCATGTCCCTCGACTCTTATAACTGCCATCTGGTTTCTATACGAATTGTAAACAGGTTTTCGTTCCCTGTATTTGGCGCCCGTCACCTTCAGAATTTGAAAGAGAGTATTCCAGTCAAGATTCTCAAAAGCTTTCTCTAAGTCTACAAATGCTACAAATGTAGGTTTACCTTTCCTTAACCTATTTTCTAAAATAAGTCGTAGGGTCAGTATTGCCTCACGTGTTCCTACATTTATCCGGAATCCAAACTGATCTTCCCCAAGGTCTGCTTCCATCAGTTTTTCCATTCATCTGTAAGGAATTCGTGTTAGTATTTTCAATCACGACTTATTAAACTGATAGTTCGGTAATTTTCACAACTGTCAGCAACCGATTTCTTTGTAGTCTGAGGGTATTTCGCCTATCTCATACATCTTGAACGCCAGAGGGGAGAGTTTTGTCGTGGCAGGCTCTCCCAGGGCTACCAGTAGTTCTGACAGAATATCGTCTTGTTTCGACTTCGATCTTTCAGAGCTTCGTCAAATTCTTCTCGCAGTATCATATCTCCCCTCTCGCCTTCATCTACGTCCAATTCCCTTGGAATTAAAAGTATGTAATTTCTCACTAACCAGGTACAGGTTTAGTTTACTGAAAATGGAAGCTACAGAGTATCATTCACTAATTAAACGGCCGTTCCCCAATTTCTCTGATTTGTTTTCACAAGACAATTTAGTGGCTTACATTAAGCATCTACATATTATCACCAACGTCATGAGACAAATTCTATGGTTTCAGGATAACAATTCCAGGGTAGTTTGACAGGGGCTTATGCAAGGGGCTGAATACTCATACGGGGTGGATTACATCTGAGATATTAACGAATGTTATAGGCGTTCTTTTCGACTCCATTGCTTCGTCTCTATTTTACGAAAATGTAACAACTGGATATCACATGATAGACGGCAATCAAGGAACCTCATCTGTGCTTTATCGAGCACTTTTACGTATCAGACAGTACATCCACACTTCGTAATTTTGCTGATCATGATGCAGAAACAGATCCCTACACAATACCGCCGAAGATCATCAGTTGTATACATTTTCATACGAACTTAGGTGACGAGTGCTGGTACAAACGTACAACAGCACAGGTTCTTTCAAAGATATCACGCGGGTCGTAAATGAGGTAGCGAAGTCACGTTATTTCCATTATGGACTGTGGAAATGCAGTCGTCGTAAGGGCTGAAGACTGAGCCGGACCGAGAGGAGTTCGACGGGAAGGCCGCCTTAGCAAAGGTCAAGTCACGGTTACGTCAGCACCTGACGCCCCGTGATTCAGCAGTCTGCGCAGAGTCCCCTCCTCTGAGGTGAGGTGTGTGCACCCTTGCCGTAGTCGTAGTAGTGTGTGGTTACCACAGAGAATCGGCACCTTCATCCAGAGAAACACAATGACTCTCTGTTCGTCAAGACGATGGTCTTCACCTCATCCGATATTCTTTCAGAACTATTGATAAGAACAGCGAAAAGACGTCAGTCACCCGAAGGAGACGTCACGCTAATACTATGAAACACCGTCTCTAGTTAGCCATCTCGGCGAGGAAGAGAATGGAAAATTTCTCCAGGTATGCCATATCCAGCTGAAGCTACTCATTAATGATTCAGATCACAATGAGCTATCAAGCTGGGGGAATGTTCGTTGATATTTTTGCCAATCTTTTCCAAGTAGTCCCAGACGTTTTCTACAGGATAAAGATCGAGTGATTAAGCAGAGCAGTCGAGGGGCGATAGGATGCACAAGTGTTCACAAACCAGGAATGTGCTTGTGCAGTACTTTACAATCTTGTAAAGACAATGCGAGATGCTTTTGGTAGTTTCCACAACAAGAAACTCTGCCCCAGAATCTGCCTGAAAGCCCAAAGAGACTCTGGCCATATGTAAAGTACACCAGCTCGAAGACACAGTCAATACTGTCACTGCGCGGTAGCAATGGTAATGTTACTGATGGTTGTACCTTTAAAGTGGAGTGGCTACAAGCAGATTTTCCGAAAATCTTTCACTAAAGAGAAGTACACATTCCAGTATTCGAATTAAAAACAACATGAGTAACTTACAAGTAGATATTCTAGGGATAGCGAAGGAGTTTGAATCACTTAATAAGGCAAGGCGTACAATTCAGATTGTATACCAATCAAGTTCCTTACAGAGTTTTTTGATGGCTGCATACTTAGCGATCAAATACAAGCCCTCGCTCGTCGGAAGGTCCGTACCTAAAGACTGAAAAGTTGCACAGGCGACACCAATACCCAAGAAAGGAAATAGGAGTAATCCGCTGCCTTAAAGACCCATATCACTAACGTCTATTTCCAGAGAGGTTTTGGAACGTATACCGTATTCGAACATTACGAAGTATCTAAAAAACAAACTTTTATCGACTAACAGCCAACACAGGTTCAAAAACTATCGTTCATCTGAAGCAAATCTAGCTTTTTATTTTCACGAATTAATGAGTGTTATTGACAGGGGGTGTCAAATTGATTCCATATTTTATTTACTTCCAGGAGGCTTTTGACACCGTTCCTCACAAACGAGTTCTAATGAAATTGCGTGCCTACGGATTATCGTCTCAATTGCGAGACTGGATTCGTGATTTGCTGGCAGAAAGGACACAGTTCGTAGTGCCTGGCGGAAAGTCAACGAGTAAAACAGAAGTAATACCAGGCGTTCCCCAAGGAAGTGTTAGAGGCCCTTTGTTTTCCTCATCTACATAAATCTTTTATGAGACAGTCTGAGGGCTCCCGAAGATAATTTGCAGATGGTACTGTCGTTTGTCGTCTTGTAAAGTCTTCAGATGATCAAACGCAATGGCGTAACGATTTGGACAAAATATCGGTATGGAGCGAAAAGTGGCAATTGACTCAAAATTATGAAAACTGTCAAGTCATCCACGTGAGTACCAAGACGAATCCTCTAAATTCTGGTTACATGATAAACGACACAAATCTAAAGGTGTGAATTCAAGTAATTACGGGATTATAATTTCGAATAACTTACACTGGAACGATTACATAGATAATTTTGTAGTGAAAGCAAACCAAAGACTGCGATTTATTGGTAGACCACTTAGAAAATGTAACAGGTCTACTAAAGAGACTGCTTTACACTGCGCTTGTATGCCCTCTTATGGAGTATTGCAGTGCAGTGTAGGATCCACATCAAACAGTACTAACGGAGTCAACCGAAAAGTTCAAAGGAGGGCAGCTCTTTTGTATGATCGCAAAATAGGGGAGAGAGTGCCACTGACACGATACCCGAATTGGAGTGACAATCATTAAAACAAAGGAGTTTTTCGTTGCGGCAGGATTTCCTATGAAATTTCGATCAGCAACCTTCTCCTCGCAGTGCGAAAATATTTCGTTGGCGCCCACCAACATAGGGTGAAATGATTATCATAATAAAATAAGAGAAGACAGAGCTTGCGCGGGAATATGTGTAATTTTTTCCCATGCGCTGTTCGAGAGTGGAACGTGTGTAGATGTAGATGGTTCAAACGGCTTCGAGCACTATGGGACTTTATATCTGAGGTCATCAGTCTCCTAGACTTAGAACTACTTAAACCTAACTAACCTAAGAACATCACACACGTCCATGCCCCAGGCAGGATTCGAACCTGCGACAGTTGCAGCAGCGCGGTTCCGAACTGAAGCGCCTAGAACCGCTCGGCCACAACGCCCGGCAGATGTACATGTTAAATCCCTCATTGAGCCTTCTGTGCATAGACGCGTTGTTTCACTTGAAGAGAAATAGAGTCGTGACCTCGAGTGAGGTACTGTCAGGTTTCTGTGTTGCTCTGCCTGCAGAAAACTGCAGGTTCAAATGCCGTCGTGAGACTTTTGCGATGTACTCGATTCTGAATATGTGCTGCATGCAGTTCCCTTCGCAGTTTTCGCTTGAGAACTGGTGGAGATGAACATGATTTCTCTGAGAACTCCTGTTTCCGTCGGGTCTGAAAAATAATGTCACTGCCAATGCGTGACATTTGTCTCTTGTTCCTGTCGGTTACACGCGGTGCTACAAGGCTGCGAGAGGTGTACCGTTACTTGTAGGCAGTTTGGACCGCCAGCCTTGATACTAATTGGGCGTGTTGATTCACGGTGTGGTCCCTGGCTCACTTGAACAAGATAACTCCTTTCTGTCGGTTTGCCCCATCTCACTTCGACGCATCTCACTGCGCCGATTCCACACAACCGACAGTCACATGGACATCACTCCACTACCTTGACTTACGTCAGACGTGGGGAGCCTAGTGTCAGTTCTACAGCCCTCTATAGCGGCAAGCGTGCTCTTTTAACATTTTATCGAATGCATTTACGTTCCGATGTTTTCATTTTAAACGCTGCTCTACGTTATTCTTTGTTGAGCTGCGAAGTGCAGGAGCTGCATTACAGGCGACACCGAATATATTTCGATTTAAGGATCACACCAAATATTTTTTCGTAATCGGTTCCTCTACAGAACTGATGAAACATCCCAGTACCCGACACTTGTAACAGCAAAATGTCAAGGCTGTAATGTAAGAGCCTATAAAATGCCAAACAAGGTCAGAGGAGTCAAGGCACATTGTACGGCAAGACAATATTGCATATCTCGCGATGGTCTAACAAGTCGCTGAAAAAGATATAACATACGCAATCGTTTTCGCAAAATAAGGAAATTCTGGATGGCTAAATCATGAATTTAAGAGAGAGGTTAATAAGAATATGTGGGAAAGAAAGATGCAAAAAAATGTAGTAGTGACTACAGAACAACAAAAATTTAATTTCTATAAAAATAAACAGGCTCCAGCGTCTTAAAAATATAAACCATGATACAAAAAAATTAAAGAAAACTTGCGTTTTGAGAACGGTTCCGTGGTTGTTCGAAAGGGGGATGGCACAAATGAAACGATTAAAAGGCTTCAAAATGTGATGTTACAGAAGACTGTTGTAGGTCACATGGATTAATGCAATAAGGAATGAAGCTGTCCTGCAATGAGTCCCCGGAACAAAATTGCCTACTAAAGAGTGAAGCGGATCGATGAGAGAGACTGATTCACTACACGTTACGATACGAGCCATTGAAGGTATTATGGAAGGAAAGATTCATAAGATGTAGGACGTTGCATTTGTGCTGAAATGAACGGGGCGTAGGGAACAACAGACCCAAAAAATACATAGCATAGAAGTTTGAAACGTTATTTTAGGGTCATATTTGTGGTATTAAGAACGCTTTCCTATTTCATTACATGTTATACAAAGTTCGCAGCATACACGGGGCTCCATGTACAATTCAAAGTACAAGTATATTATTAAAATATAAAATGATTCTGGAATATCAGTGAACTGAAGTGGTCCGCAGACGAATGTGCTATCCCACAAGTTAGCAGAGATTAGTCTGATGACGACAACTGTTGTGTGTTCGAGTATACGACGTGCTGGTTAAGAGCAGTTCCATTTGTACCACCAGGAAGAACTGATTACTCTATAAATTGGTTTGTCGTCTTGTGTTTGTGTTCTTTTCTAGTTTAACGAACATGTAATTCGCAATGACTCCAACTTATGCTCACGTGGGTTATCGTTTCTTCCGCCGACCTCTTCATTTATACCTGTATCTGTAGGTAATTCTGAACCAGAAGCAAAGGATAAAATCGGAAATTTAATTTCATTTATTATTTTTCATTAAAATATAGGTGTGCTCAATCTAAAAGTTGATTGACATTCACGGTGCCACACTAGGCATGGTCCTCTTGGAGAACAGTTGACTGTCCTTTATACTACTTTTTCCAAGAAGCTTAATGACACGACGCCAAAATTAGAAAATTCGGGCTCATACGGAGGTTACTGACTGTTTGTCTTTCCGTGTACAGTCCGCGAATCTACATCTGCATAAACTGTCAAGCCAAAAAGTTTAGAGACTTGATTAATAAAAATTAGAGCAAAGTTAGGATGGTGATTTCAGTGTTCCAGATGTTCTACATAGTCTCTCCCAATTGAGTGCGAAACTTAGAACGTTCATACAATGACGTTAAACTGTCAGAAATCCTTCTTTGGGATGTTCTTCAACTCGGCGTCACGTTGGCTTGAATGTCGGTTAGGTCTTCACACTCTGAATGTAAATTTTGTGATAGGTTTTCGTATTGATAATAGAAGGTCCTGTCACCGTAATTTGTTTTTTTTCAGAAAAAAATTGTCCGCGTTTTATGTCATCGTTTTTGTTCGGGAGCCCAGACACACTTTTCTTCAGAACAGTCTGGAGAATGTCTTGAACTCTTGATTTAGAGATGTTGTTAACTACTGCCTCCTCACGACTGAGTAGTCGAATGCACATATGTCGTTTATAGTTCTTATTTCAAGCTGCCATGGTAGTTACTACGCTGAAGTCGCTTATACACAAGCAATAAGACCAGTCTCGAAACTTTTCGTACGAATGGCGAACATACTCCGAAAGAGACATTAGAATGAGTGTAATCGAATGAGAAAGGGGGAACAGTTCTGCCATATACACTACGTGCCTTCCGCTATTCACCCTACGGTGACTTGTAGAGTACAAATTAAGATGTAGAAAAATTCACAGAAAAAAGAGGAATAATAATACATCAATTTTCCCTTTATAGTTTCAGAACAAACCGCGCGATATACACTTCCGATTACGCCCAGGCTCACATCGCTCCGTCAGAAAACCCATACCCACTTCCCTCCCGCCAGCCCTCCCCCCACCCCCCCTTCCAAATACACACGCACATACATTCCTATACATATCCATATTACATACATATGCAGGTGTTCGGGTGGATGCTGGTTTTTCGGTCGCCGGGACGCTGCTTGGACGAGTCGTCGTACATGAGATGAATGGGGACGACGGAAAAACTGCTCCGTAGTCTCCATACATAATTTATGTGCAGAGCTGGCCCCATTTACATGCTAATTGACAATATCCTAGCGCAGGACGGCATGGGTGGCCGGGCCACGGCGTGTCGGCCCAGCCTTTTAAAACGGAGTCCATTTCTCAAAATGCACATGAGGGCGCTTCTCTTTCTCCCCCGCCGCTTCTACATCACACCCCTCGTCCACCTGCGTCGTCCGAGCGTACCTTTGGTCACGCGTACTCACGTGGCTCTTCCCCACTTTCCTTCCGAGGGTTTACATTAACTTCTCTTTTTATACTCCCTAAGTCTTCTCACAAGGTATATCGTTCGTCACTATAAACCACTCTCCTCCCACACTTCTATTCGCAAAGAGTACACGGAAAGAGCACATGAATGTAACACTCTGTATAAACACTGATCTTACTGAGGCGATTACTTCGTGATGCACCGCGTGATCAAAAAGTCAGTATAAATTTGAAAACTGAATAAATCACGGAATAATGTAGATAGAGAGGTACAAATTGACACACATGCTTGGAATGACATGGGGTTTTACTAGAACCAAAAAAATACAAAAGTTCAAAAAATGTCTGACAGATGGCGCTTCATCTGATCAGAATAGCAATAATTAACACAAAAAAGTAAGACAAAGCAAAGATGATGTTCTTTACAGAAAATGCTCAATATGTCCACCATCATTCCTCAACAATAGCTGTAGTCGAGGAATAATGTTGTGAACAGCACTGTAAAGCATGTCCGGAGTTATGGTGAGGCACTGGCGTCGGATGTTGTCTTTCAGCATCCCTAGAGATGTCAGTCGATCACGATACACTTGCGATTTCAGGTAACCTCAAAGCCAATAATCACACGGACTGAGGTCTGGGGACGTGGGAGGCCAAGCATGACGGAAGTGGCGGCTGAGCAAACGACGCGCGCAAGAGATCTTTCACGCGTCTAGCAACATGGGGTGGAGCGCCATCTCGCATAAAAATCGTACGTTCCAGCAGGTGTTTATCAGCCAGGCTGGGGATGATGCGAATCTGTAACATATCGGCGTACCTCTCACCCGTCACGGTAGCAGTTACAAAACCAGAATCACGCATTTCTTCGAAGAAAAAAGGCCCGATAACGGTAGATGTTGTAAATCCAACCCATACCGTGACTTTCTCGTCGTGCAATGGAGTTTCCACAACAGTTCTAGGATTTTCCGTAGCCTAAATTTTGCAGTTGTGGGCGTTGACAGACCCTCGGAGCGTGAAATGAGCTTCGTCGGTCCACAACACGTTACTCAACCAATCGTCATCTTCCGTCATCTTTTGAAACGCCCACACCGCAAATGCCCTCCGCTTCAGTGTATCGCCAGGTAACAGTTCATGATGACGATGGATTTTGTACGGATAACATCGGAGGGTACGCCTAAGTGCCAACCAAACAGTAGTGTATGGAGTGCCGGTGTGACGTGCGACTGCACGAGCGCTGACTTTCCCGTGCATAGACGAACCCGCTACAGTCTCCATTTCTTCCTGAACTGTCTCAGCAGCATTACGCCTTGTGCTCGGTCGGCCACTACGGGGTCTATCGTCTAAACAACCCGTGGCTTCGAACTTCGAAATCTACATTATTCCGTGGTTTATTAAGTTTTCAAATTTATACTGACTTTTTAATCACCCGGTACATCTAGGAGTAATCAATAAAGTGTTTAATTCTTCTTGGACCGTCCGCTGTCGGAAATATAACAGAAAGCTTCTCAGTGCAGCACGAAACAACTTTGTAGTGTCTGCCACCATACTCTGTCGTGCTGACTGAACGAATCTTCTCTATTAATTCTACCAAGGAAACGAATCCAGCTGCGTATCGTAGTCAAGACTCGAACCACTTTAATGCCATTGTGTTCTTAACTACGCAAAGTAAAAGTAGAGTTGATAGTTTTGTCACAAACGTCACAATACTTTGAGTAATTTGCTATCATGCAAATAATCACGAAGTATTTTTTAGAGGCCATCTACGTTGCAGTGTTTAAGGTTCCATTGCGAGATTGTGGAACAGAAGCTGTGAAACAGAAGCTGTCTGGATACACTAGTAGACAGGAAAATGTTCCGTTTTCGAGAGAAACAGTTGAGTGGTCATCATAGGGAACGAATCCTCGTCTTACAAAGTGCTTTAGCAGACCTTATCTCAACTCTGCTAGTACGTTACGCCGCCAGTTGAAGAAAGAAAGATTGATCTCTTAGCAGTATAACGCGATGCGATACCTGTTGATTGCATAAATAGTGACAATTCGCAACAGCCGGCCGCGGTGGTCTCGCGGTTCTACGCGCTCAGTCTGGAATCGCGAGACTGCTACGGTCGCAGGTTCGAATCCTGCCTCGCGCATGGATGTGTGTGATGTCCTTAGGTTGGTTAGGTTTAAGTAGTTCTAAGTTCTAGGGGACTGATGACCACAGATGTTAAGTCCCATAGTGCTCAGAGCCAGCCAATTCGCATCAGTTTACAGGATATTTTGTTTAACAGTATTGAGAGGCATCTGTTACACATTTCTTAACGCGTATTCACTCAAGCGTCTATAGAAAATTGTCTGCCGCAAAGAATATGTAATCACTTCTCTGTCTTCTAGGGTAGTACATCTTTGGCGCCGGCCGTTGTGGCCGAGCGGTTCTAGGCGCTTCAGTCTGGAACCGCGCGATCGCTACGGTCCTGGATTCTAATCCTACCTCGGGCATGGATGTGTGTGATGTCCTTACGTTAGTTAGGTTTAAGTAATTCTAAGTTCTAGGGGACTGATGACCTCAGCTGTTAAGTCCCATAGTGCTCAGAGCTATTTAGACCATCTGGACATCTTTGACTGGATGCAAGTCCTCTGAGCTTTGAACTGTGTCAGACAACAGAAAAACTCGGTGGCAGAATTAGTTAGCGCGGCCGCGTTGACAGAATAATGGACAAAATCTTCTTCCGTCTGCTGTAGTGGCCATATTCTGATTTGTTCCGTACAGACGCTTTGTCTTGGATAAATAGTTGTCCGCGCTGAAGCAACAATATTCGGAATTATGGTGAGATGGTTGCTGGCTTACACAGTTAGCTGTATTTACATGTTTGTATGTTACGTTATTTTTCAGATTATGGATAATTAATTTTGTTTCCGCGTTTAACTTGTAAAATGTTAGGTCTTTGTTCACGGTTATAACTCCTTTAGAACACGTGGAAATCAGTATCCAACATTTATTCGGTCATCCAAGCATTCAAGCTGCTTATTTCATTGTTCTTTCACTCACCAAATACAAATGCCGTCGTTACTGTGAATACAAGGTGATTTTCGTCTATATTATATGCATGGCCATATAATGACAAGTATTTGTATATGCAACCTGAGATTTTTTGTATTCAGTTATTGACAATATATTAAATGTGAACAAAATTTGTGACTCTCACGAATTTATTTTCACTCCCCTTGATCTTTGTTCAAGTTAACTCTACAAGTGTTCGGTTATTCCGCATGTGTTCACTTAAAAACTGCGTTCGCGAATGTATTACGTTCACTTTAAAGTCGAAAGGAATAAGCTGCCTTCAGCAGCGGGCATATTTTTTAAATAAAATTTTCAGATTTGCAGGTAAATTTGTATTTCTGTTCAACTTCAAGATGGGTTGTTTGCGGGGAAGAAAACTTCGAGATAAATTTCTGCTGTTACACTAGCTCAGGTTTTTTTTAGTTTACTAGGTGTTGTAGGATATAGAGAGCATAGACATTTGCATGGCACGAATTACAACTATAAGGTGCATTATTTACACTTGTGTTGCAAGTATCTGCATGAGGTTTGTTGTAAGAATTACAGTTTCAGTTTTATCTTGGTTTTCCTCTTGTAAATACTACTTTAATTATTCCGTTACGTTTCGCGAAAGTTCTTACCATTACGAAACTTCAAAACAAAAATATTCAGATTGCGTTTATTCACATATGTGTCAGATTTTATGTAAAGCGGCGATGTCTTGACTTATCGCTTCCGTCACTTGTGGGAGTGATTTGTTCATTGAAAGTGAGAAGTTTCACCGTAGTTCTGACTGCATATCAAACTGTAGGTCACTCTGAATCGGTAAATCAGTTCAAAGATTGGGGAGGAAGGAAACGGAATATCAGCTCCAATAGAATGACGCCTAGTAGAGTACTGAGTTCGTTCAACCTTCTGGAGTACAGCTTTACTTTCTTTCCTTCTCTTTCTTTTTTTCTTAGCGCTACACCAACTTTCCGACGTCAGTCTGCTTACAAATTTGCATTACATCTACATCCACATGACTACTCTGCATTTCACTCTTCAGTGCCTGACAGTGTTTATCATACAACTTTCACATTATTTATCCGGAGTTCCTCTTTCTTTCTGAATTCTCGTATTTTATTACGTCGATCATTTCTCCCTACGTCGGTCGGCGTCAACAAAATATCTTCGCAATCTGGTGAGGAAAAAATATGTACATTATGATGAAATCGGTATTTGAATGGCAGTGACAGACGAAAATGTGGCTGTGTACACGTGACCGCAAATAGTCACACGACAGCAGACGGTGAATTTTAAAATATTTGTGAACGTCTTCTATATCTCTGGCTCTGGGCTGTTGATGTCAGTGTGTGATTCGGCAGAGAAAAGGCAAGGGAAAAATTTTCTTAGCACGGTACCTACATATCTGTCCTCGGCACCACTTTACTAGTTTTACGGGATATCCAGTAGCTACGAAAGTGTAAAACAGAAGTTGCTGTTCGGGAAAATGCCTAGGCACAAATATAAACGAAAATGAAATTTTTACTCAGTCTTGAGGAAAAATATGTTAATCTGTCGACAATACCATGAAGTAGTGGGTAATTCGTGGGACGGTTGCTTGTAGGTTTCTATATCTTAGTATCGATACTAGTATCGAACTAGGTGGCGCAGTGGTAACACACTGGAAGGCGTATTCGGAAGGACAGGATTGAAGCCCGCATCTGACCAACTAGATGTAGGATTTCCGTGATTTTTCGTAAGTCGCTAAAAGCGAATGTCAAAATGATTTCTTTGAAAGGACACGGTCGATTAACTTTCTTAATCCAGTCTTGAACTCAGTCTGCTCTGACACGTCGTCACGGGGCGTTATATCCTAATCTCTCCTTCAGTCTTTGTAACACGAAGATATGGCAGTACGGGAATAAAAACCTATGTGTTGTCGACGAATATCACGAAATACTGCAATCTAAGTAACTGAATCTCCGTTCTCGTTAACACGTTCTCCTCCAGAGAAACCCATCTCGTTATTCTATCGAGTACAGAAATTAAGCATTCGACTGTGGTCTGAAGTAAGTTGTGGCAAAAACCACACTCAACTGTTCAATATCCACTCGCACATAACGTTGCTGGTATGGCATCTTCCTTTGTTTCCATATCCCAATTACTGCTGATATTGATTTGTAGGAATGGTGATTACAATTCCTGTTTCTTTGTGCGTGAATATAAGTGTGTGTGTGTGTGTGTGTCAGTGTGTGTGTGTGTGAGATCGCGCGCGCGCGACGGAAAGACAGAGAGAGAGAGAGAGAGAGAGAGAGAGAGAGAAGAGAGAGAAAATTCAGAAACTCATTGAAACGTAGCGTCATGGTGACGATGTAACTTGGCTGGTAACTTGAAGAAATTGGTCGTATTCACCAAGAAAGATTGCATTCCCAAATTTTATACCAGTTTTCCTCGTATCTCATACAGCGAATATCTGTCGAAAACATTTAAGAGAATGAAAGTTCGACAAACAAATGGCATTCCATTAACATTGAGTATTTGTTGATCTCTATTTCAAGGAACACTGCATGCTATAAGCCAAAACATATGTCACTAATAACTTTAGAAACAAGAAGTTTCCTAAAACATCACAGAAAATATCGGTCAGCCATCTACGAAATAATTTTCAAAGCTAACAGTAAAGATCACGTAGAACATGGACTAGTCGTTCCGAACCTTTAAAACTGTAAGCCAGGGACTCTGATAATTAAGAAATATATTCATGTGATGAGAAATTTTTTTATTACCAGAGAAATCATTTTGCACTACATAAAAAACAGAGATGATTTTGTTTGTCAGTGTACGTTCAACAGCTCTTTTCATGCCCATCGCGATTAGGTCTCTGGCGTTACAACGGTAGATATCACGAATGTCTTTGTTTAAACTTCTACAGGTGAAATTCTACGAGACTTCATAATACATAATCCGCAGATTTTTAACGGACTCGGAAATTATCGGGTGATGAAGCTTCGGATGTATATAAATTGTTTAGATAGTGGCAGGAGATGAAATAGTGCATGTTATCGTAGAATCGTTATTAAGCATTGCCGGACATTATGCATCAGGCAGCTGGAAATATTTAGGATCAGGATACCTGAAGGACACGGAGCACCATGACAATAATATAAGTCCCACTAAAAACGGGTAGTGTAGAAATTTTTCGGGCATACTTTTAAATTTTTTATTTTGAGTCCTCTTAACGAGTAGTTTATGAAATACGAAGAATATGTCTGACGGTGACATGAAAACGGATCTCTGTTCTACTCCATAAGAAAAAGAAGAAAGCATTGATTTCGCGTTGTCGTCGACACCATTAGATACGAAAATTGCCCTGTCGTTCATCCATCGTGGCAGAGGTTAAACCACAAAAAAAGCTGGTTTGAGATATGTGAATGTGCATTTAAAACATCACTACGCAGGCTCAGTATCCCCATCATGAATGCTAATATGTGTCGGCGACCAGTTGCTGTGGTTTCGCAACGTTAACATTCTCGCATTATATCCAGCGTCCTCGAATTTTTTTAAGTACCGTCACTCTTTTAGTCATCTTCTATAGTTCGATTCTGTAAAGACAATACTGAGAGAAATGTCTCCAATGGGTAACGCTGGAATCCGTCAGCAAAATACGGCACACACCGGACTCCTTTTGAAGTAAAAACAAGCATGAAAAGCACAAAATTCCAGCACGAAAAGTACACAAATTAATGGGGAAAAAGTGGAGACGCTCTAGATCAGTAGCTCCCAACCTTGGGGTAATTACTCCATCTTGGTCAAAATGGCTCTGAGCGCTATGGGACTTAACATCTGAGGTCATTAGTCCCCTAGAACTTAGAACTGCTTAAACGTAACTAACCTAAGGACATCACACACATCCGTGCCCGAGGCAGGATTTGAACCTGCGACCGTAGCCGTCGCGCGGTTCCGGACTGAAGCGCCGCGGCCAGCACTCCCTCACTGGCAAAATAAAATTTTCTGAGGGTTAAAATCAAAAGAGCTCGTTTTCGTTTCGGTCATGAAACAATTTGCAAAATGTCTTTTATCACTATTTCAAAGACAATAATATTGATTGCTTAAGTTACCAGTAATATTTTGTTTTCAAATACTGCGTTAACGCGTGACACAGTGTGGAGATTACAGCTTGTGAAATGAATATGCATCTTCCTCACACACTCCAGTTGGCAGCTCGTGGTCAAGTGGATAGCATTGCTGCCGCTAGGTCCCGGGGTCCCGCGTTCGATTCCCGGCCGGGTTGGGGATTTTCTCTGTCCGGGGGCTGGGTGTCTGTGTTGTCCTCATCATTTCATCACGATCATCATCATCATTCGTGACAGTGGCTAAAGGCCTATGTAAAAAATAGGAGTGTGAAAAAAATTGGGACTTGGTGCGGGCACTGATGACCGCGTACGTCACTGATGACTGCACAGTTGAGCGCCCCACAAACCAAACATCATCATCACATACCGGGCGCTGATGACCGCGTACGTCACTGATGACTGCACAGTTGAGCGCGCCACAAACCAAACATCATCATCACATACCGGGCGCTGATGACCGCGGACGTCACTGATGACTGCACAGTTGAGCGCCCCACAAACCAAACATCATCATCACATACCGGGCGCTGATGACCGCGTACGTCACTGATGACTGCACAGTCGAGCGCCCACAAACCAAACATCATCTTCACATACCGGGCGCTGATAACCGCGTACGTCACTGATGACTGCACAGTTGAGCGCCCCACAAACCAAACATCATCATCACATACCGGGCGCTGATGACCGCGTACGTCACTGATGACTGCACAGTTGAGCGCCCCACAAACCAAACATCATCATCACATACCGGGCGCTGATGACCGCGTACGTCACTGATGACTGCACAGTTGAGCGCCCCACAAACCAAACATCATCATCACATACCGGGCGCTGATGACTGCGTACGTCGCTGATGACTGCACAGTTGAGCGCCCCACAAACCAAACATCATCATCACATACCGGACGCTGATGACCGCGCAGCAGACCGCTCCATTATCATCCTCATCATCACATACTTCAGCCATTAGTTACATATTTTCTACTTTGTACTACGCAATTTCGATACTAAAACTGACGCATATATGTTACTTGTACTTAAATAACTAATGATAAAGCCTTCTTCGAGTTGTACGTAGTTCCCACAGTGCAGCAGAAATTGCTTCATTATTCACATCGCAACAGGTAAACGAACTAAGTGACAGCATAACAATAATTATGTGATACCTATTACACTACTATAGGGCCTAAACAGTATTATTATTATTTATTATTTATTATTATTATTATTATTAATTTCAGTATCAGTGGTCAGATGCAAAGCATTAGCAGCTTGAAGTCCTATTATTACTGTCAGTTCACAAGGAAGGAGTCCACGAATCAAGTGATTAGAAGCATTTGATGAAATGCTCACATTTTAAATTGATTTTATGTGGGAGTTCAGGGTGTCGATGGAGAAAATGTCGCTTACGAGGAATCTTGTTTTGTTAACAGGTGTCTGTCTTCAATGTAGATAGTCAGCTTTCCTTTCTGGGGAAAAGTTGTAAGGAGCACTCGTGATGCACTGAGAGCTACTTCACCATTCTGTAAGAAATAAGCAATTCCAACTGGCTCATTCATTTATTATTTCGCGGTGTAATAAAACACCTATAAATATTATTCGTCTTTCTTCATTTCAGAAACAAAAATATTCAAAGAAAAATCTTTCCAGTCAACGCTTTAGTTCCGAGCCAAAATCTGATTACACTCAGGTCAGGGAAGAAGGTCCCTCAGGGACCACTGCTATAGATTGTTGAAACGCAAGCTTGTTGCCCATCACTCTATATCCGTAACACGTTTCCATGGTCATGACATCGTCACTCGAACGAAACCTTGTTGATGATGATAGCAAATGGTTCAAATGGCTCTGAGCACTATGGGACTCAACTGCTGTGGTCGTAAGTCCCCTAGAGCTTAGAACTACTTAAACCTAACTAACCTAAGGACAGCACACAACACCCAGCCATCACGAGGCAGAGAAAATCCCTGACCCCGCCGGGAATCGAACCCAGGAACCCGGGCGTGGGAAGCGAGAACGCTACCGCACGACCACGAGATGCGGGCGATGATGATAGCACACAGTGCGTTGTGTGAATTAGATAACCGATGTATTTGTGTCTGTAGGTTGTTGACGACAGACAAACAAAATAAAGAAACGTTTGACGTGTTGTGAAAGTTTTTAAGAAAGAAAGAAGACGAGCATCAAATACACCGAGCTATCCATACAAACAGCATCCACTTACTTACTTATTTCATATATCTTGTTCGTTTCAGCTGATATATAACATAGTTATTAAAAAAAATGTGGTATCATGTTGTCCACTTACATGAATGATTAGAGTGTATAGTGAAAGAATTGCAACAGAATGTAGTAAAACATCAATTACTGTGCTTTGACGAAAATACTGTACTTAGCCAATAATACAGTAATTATTCTGTCTACAGCAGAGCGCTTATCAAGTAACCAATTTCCCCTTGAGGTTCCGTTCCTATGGTCTATTTACTTTCCAGATGAAAATTTCTAACTAAACCATTTTTTGAATCATAAAAGAAAAGGAAAATGGAGAAAAAAATTAACAACGCTTCTCCTTGTGGTTCTGTTCTGTGGTCTATTTTAATTTCCAGCTGAAAATTACTAACTGAATAATTTCATGAACTGCTAAAAATCAACAGTGCTTTAGGGTTGAGGAAGGGTCATGTCACGCAGGTGTGACCCCATTTGATTTCTTACGATTAATCTCAACATTTTTCTTGCTCTATTTTTTACAGTACAGGTTCTTTTCTTGTCTTTCACTCTTGTTTAGCATAAAATATTTCCATTTTCTATTTCTGCAATGCTCTCACTGTCAATGCGTTATTTCCAAATCATACTGAACTAAACTCGTTTTAGTTTCCGGAATTTTTTCTCATTTACATGTCACTGTAAGGTACGAGACGGCTTGCTTCGTAGAATAACGGATGTTTCACCTACGCCACTTTTTGAGGCCCTCTTTTAATCGACTATCTTGTGTTGTCCTGCGTCCTAGATAGACTCACTTTACTTTTCCTTCTCCTGTGCATCCCAGATTTGTCTTAAAAAGTCACTTATGTTTTCCATCACCCATTATTACCGTCATTTTTCCTTTGTTTACATTACACTTAACTTGAGTTTTCTGTCAAAAAGGCTGTCTGTTCCATTCGACAGCTGTTCCAATTGTTCCTGAGAAGGCGAAAGTTCTGAAGCACCACAGATCGTAGTCACGGCAATCACTTCCTCCCATACTTTAATTTCAGCCCCGAAATTTCCTTTCCTTTTTTGATGAACGAGCTGGACAACAGTGGCGATGAGCTTGCAACGCTTCTTAATACTGTGATATCTACGATGCTGAAATGAAGATAAGTAAATAAGTTACAAAAAAAATCATTTTTGGGTGATGTTTATGTTTGTCCCTGTACTCTCCATAAATAAATGAATTTTGCTATAGAGAAGGCAGACGCAAAAGTAGGTATCTCTATGACAATAGCTGCTAATATATATATATATATATATATAGACCACAAAATCCTCATGGAAAGCTAAGTTCGGAGCACAGCTCTGTATGAGCTCATAACATGGACAATAGGGACGAAAGAAGGGAAACGACCATAATACTTCGAATTGTGTTTATCCAGGAAATATTAAAAGTGATATGGATTGATGGAGTTAGGAATGACGTCCGTGTAACAATATAACGAAAAATTATGTCTAACAAATAACATAGTGAAACGAAGAGGTCAAATGTTGGGGCACATTTTAAGACTTGCATCGTTTATGTAAACTGGCTTGAGGTCATGAAGGATGGAAAGAATCAGAAGCGTACGATCTTTGATAATGTAAGATACAGCAGAAATGCGACATTGCTGGAGAATTGCATAAAACCAACAACAATAAGACTGTTCTTCAAATACCTATTATTAATTGTATGGCTTTCGGTAGCGACAACTCGTGTTCTCTGCCTGCTTGTTGACAACACGAATGCGTTATGGACATGTTCGAGACAACTGCAGCACAGTGACTCATTCTCGCTATGAATAACCAGCTTAGAAGTTCACTAACGATTTTCGTATAGCTCAGTAAGAGCTGACGTAGCGCCAAGATAGCCATAGAGTGAATGTATTCAGGGACAGACGCTTGTTTGCAGTTTACAGATTATCGGGCGATGCATTAACTGCTTCAGAAATTCGCCGCACTATTCGCCCGAAAATCTTCACACAGGATCGTAAAGCGACGGTTCCCACGTGCTACATTTTCATTCAGGACTTCAGCACGCTCAGAACTCTCGTATTCTGGGAAATATTTCTGTATTTTGTATCGACGTCAATTTATGGCCGCTATAATTTTTAAAGGGGACCATAACTTCGTTGTAAACAAGAAGCATTGGCAGCCATGAATTTACGGCCGGTGAAGCCGAATCGATGCGGACCTCGGCAACAAAGCTGAGAATTAAGTGGTGTGGTGTGTATGTGTGTCGCCACGGCTGCCGAGTCCAGGGATTGGGCAGACGTAAACACCGGAGAACCGGCGGAAAAAGAACGCCGAGAAAGAGTCGAGCGGCCTCGATCGGCGGGTAAGTAACTGCTCCGACTACGAGCGCCAAGTTCCGTAGCGGCTATAAACTGTGAGATAAGAAATTGTCACAAGAAACGGTGATTTAACGATTTTGAAAGGAAAACGTGACAAGGAATCGTTAAACGAATTTGCGGTCAGAAGTTGGTAAGAAGCAGAGAGCGATTTCCTATGTTGTTATTCGCTGTCCCGAGACTTACCATCCGCAGCTCCCATTTCGATCGGCCCTGTAAATTTTTATAGCGAGTGATGGTGAAGTATTTTAATGACTTTCGTGTCGTATGTCATTGCGAAGACGAATTTTTGGGTATTACGTCACTGTTAGCGAATACATAGACGCATATCTTTTTTAATTTATGTATTAAGAATATATTTTCAGTCATGTAACAAACAGTTACCAACTGTTATCCAACTGTAGTAATTTTTTTTTTTTTAGTTTTACAACTATAGGTATCATCATCATAATTGTAAGAAGTTCTAACACGTTTCAGTTTTTTAAAGAAAGCGACTTTTATTTTTTTCGGCGCCGTTTACATTTAAACGGCAATCCTATTTCACAAACGTTTTCAAACCATTATTTTAAGAAAGTTTCGAACACTTAACTCTCTAATGGTACATTGTAATAAAATAAACGTACATCGCACTGTGGCAACTAAAATCGTTTTTAAGAAAAGAAAGTAAATTACTTACAGATAATTTCATTTCTGCACAGCATAAAATAGCCTACATCACACATGGGAACGGAATACCAACAATTTCAGCTGCTAAGTGGCGTATATTCACAACAGTTTATACTCAAGTCCTTCTAACCATGAAATCGTCTAGTCATAATGACGTGTATCAGAAGCGATACTTATGAAAGCGTTATGAATGTAGAGAAACGACTATGTTTCACATACTGTTGTATCAGTCATTTTTGGAATGATCATGTAAACTGTTATGTTACTAACGACTACAATGTATGTTTTTCTAATTTATCAGTATGGGAGAAAGGGTGTTATTCTTTGTTTGATAATTATTATTTTCACCCTGCCCTGTCACAACACAGGAACACACATCACATTCCGTATCACATGCCATCAAACATGGGAGTAAAAATAGTCTATACCTAATGATGTTCATCAAAAGTGATGTTTTATGACGCACAGTTGCGACTGTAGTGAATGAAGTTATTGTTTCACGTAACGTTATATGAGCTCTTTTATGGATGGTGGTGTAATCCGTTACGTTATTAGCGACTGTACATTATGTCTTTGTGCGGAAAATTCATCCCGTGAAGAAAACTGTCTGTGTAATTATTCCCAGCCATCTTGTCCAATCTCAAAGAACTGTACTGCTTTGAGAAGAACTGAGGCAAAATGCTTTTCAGATGAAACCTATGATCAATATTTCGTCAACATATTAATCCTACTTTCTTTTGGTTTTGTTATGACATACTAATGATCAACAAACCAGTTACACAAGCACTGTGACAAGAAAAATTGCTGTAGATGTTATTACTACACCGCACAAAAGAGATGAAAGTGAGACACGCTTACCTTAGAATCACTTCACCATTTTCAGCCATACATCAAACTCTGCAACGTTAATAGCTCCACACATGTGTTTCACAAATAACATGCTTCTTATATAACAATTCACTCCCTTTTATGTTGTTACGGTACTGCTTTCACTCTGATATTGATGTTGTTGATACGTATAACTGACACCTGTTTTGAAATGCAGCCTTCACTTTGTCATTTTAGTTTTTGCTAACACTCAGATAGTACTGTCATGCAACAGCTACAATTCAACAGCCCGTTTTATCTTAACTGTACAATGTTTATGTGTTGCGACTGTCTAGGATGAAATTAATAAGAAATGCTAACTGCCAAACAAAGAAATAGAGGCTAGTAACGCCCTCTGTCCCGGGTGTATTAGGCAGGTCATGTCAATTATCTGTTAATGCTAACTGCCAAACAAAGAAATAGAGGCTAGTCACGCCCTCTGTCCCGGGTGTATTAGGCAGGTCATGTCAATTATTTGTTAACAATGTTATGCTTCCTGTGCAGTAATTGTCTGGCGAAACATTCAGCAACTTTTATTTGCTGCAGAGCACAAAGCCGTGGATAACCGTGAATTTTACTCTAATGTAACTATGCTAGATCGTTTTTAAAACTATAAAAATACAGTATACTTCAAGAGCAGTGTTATATTGTTGATACGAATTGCAGACGACTATTAAATTATCTGATCGTAAGGAAAAATACTGCGGCCGTAAACCTGGCCGCTGCGGCTGGCGGTCTGCTCTGCTAGTTCCGAAACGAATCAAGAGATGGCACCACATATTCCAGCGCAGCAACATCGCTCAGCAATGGTCGCTGTGAAGACTTACGAGTTAACAGAATTCGGAAAAAAGATGACTACTGCAGTTACGGTGTTTGTTTTTTCATTTGTAACAAATCGTATTAATGTGGAAGCAGGCAAACGTCTGTTCACAAAACTTATTGTAAGTTAAGTGGCTTAGTTACACCGATACTTTATGCTTCGTCAATAGTACAGTGCACTGACAGGATTTCTTCGCAAAAAGGAAATAAAACACGAAGCTACAGAAAAACTCGGTTTATCACAAAACATTGTAATGCTACAAGGGTGTAATACCTACTACCTGTTACCTATAATGTTCTTAATCTAGAGGCCATAGTTTGTATTAAACTTTTACATACATTTCTTGCTATCATGAAGGTAGCGTGAAGTTACATGCGAGTAACCTATAGTTCCACGCTTTAGTTGTTTTTGACATTTGCTGGTAACTTGAAAAGAAAAGCAGGTAACACGAGAAACAAACAAGTTTAGTATAAAACTGCTACTGTTAGCTTTTAGAGCCCAGAGCCATCTGGCACCACCGACTGCAAAGGGAAAGCGTCATATAGCTGACTGGACTTTTGCTGCTTTCTTCGTACATAGCTCTGCCTTTGTAGTGGCAGTATGAAAGTTGAAAGTTCGGTTTGTAAGGTTAATGTATTTTCCTGGATAGTGAAAGCGGAGGGGGGTCTCCTCTTGAGCCAACACGTGAAATGATCTTTTTCGTCCGCGCTTTCTCAAACTCGAATGTTTTATTCGAGAAAACTGTTCTCTTTAAACCGCACAGTTTTTCTCAAATGGTGTTTGATCAATGAGCCATAAAGGACCAAACATTGTTTACTTTAACATATTCTTTTGAAAAATGAAGACAAAGTAAAAGTGATGACTTATTTTAGAAAGCTTTCTTAATGTATCCTGCAATTCTTTAAAGTGAATGGCACAGATTTTGCTTCTCATGACATCTTTTCGCGTTCAAAGAAAAAAGGGAAGACTTTTTTTAATGTTTGTCTCTGTATTCAATCAACTTCCAAACTGCAGCACATAAATTTTGAAAATTAAATCATTATTTTATATACTGCAGTACAACGTGAACCATCGTAATACTCCAGAAGAAGAAAGTTTCGCGTTATTGAAGATTGTTAAGATAAGGTACGAAACTATACGTTCAAAAAAAAAAAAAATGAAAAGAGGTCCATGGAAAACTTTTACAGTAAGGCATTTCAGTGAGATTTCTGCTACAGCAGCCAGGAACAAACTTGTCCCTAGAAAGAGTAGCCAAATGGAAAATTTAGAGTGACAGACAAAGACTGTAATACGCAACACGGATTATTACGGAGTTTGGTTACATTCGTTACGCAAGGACGAGAAGACTAGTACGAAATAAAAAGCGGATGTGTTGAAAATATTACGCAATCGACGAACCAACTGTAACAGTCTCTTTCCATAAAGGAGAAATCAACTTGATACTTAGGAAAGAATGATTATTTAGTAGGGGCTAAAAAAATGCTATTTGGAATATCCTCTAGACAATCTAGCATCTATGTGGATTAATACTGTACGGTCATCATGAGGATAATCTGATGTTGTGCGTTACGTAATTAGTCTGCAAATCTGCCAGCTTTCTCCTTTCATGGCTTCTCCGATATATTTCTGCAATGTACCAGCTTTTAGACACTAATTTAACGAAAATTTGGAAAATATTTATAGCAGATGCATGTTTATTAGTTTCGTAGTAGTTTCACTTATACCTATGTTAGTACTTCGGATTTGCAACAAGTATATGATTTTAAATAGCTACTTACATCTTCGCTGTCGGCACTGTACTCTGTACGAACGTTACGCCCATAAAAAATTTTCAAGCAGAAAATTCGCTTTACGCCCATAAAAAATTTTCAAGCAGAAAATTCGCTTTACTTACACGACGTTCTTCCCTCGCTAAAAAATAAGAAAACGAATTTCAGAACCCTTACTTGGCTCTTACACGCTTATTTCACATACATCTACCACAAAAAGACCTCAATCTAATTGTGAAATCAAAGCAGCCGAACAATTTTTAATAATGTTACTATACTTATCATTCTACCTACCGTGACAAAATTAAATAAAAAAGTACAAAGTACAGCATGAGCTGAGAGGCTGGTTCTCCAGCTTACCTCTGATGAAACTTTTCCGCGATGTGAGCAGAAGTTATAGCGCAGACGAATGGTGCAGTTTATGGATGTGAAAATCGACCGATTAAAACCAATACCTGCATTTTAGATCAGAATAACGTATTTTTCCGTATTTGTTTGATCTCGGTTATAACAGGTGTTTTTATTTTCTACTAACAGCCGGGTAAAAAAGATATCAATTAGAGCTATAAACAGTCTAATTTTTTAAATTTTTAAATAAACCTTTAAAAAACGAGTAACTTTTATTAGTAAAATGTCCATTGCTTTGAAATATTGAGTTATTACAGAAAATGGGAAAAGCGATCATTGCTGTTTTAATAACAACGCCGACAGAAACGAGCAACAAGCACGTGGTTTAAGAAATGGTGCAGCATTGCTGAAACAATAATGAACCTGTTACCATGTGGCATGGTGTTGGCTGGCGTGTACAAGCAGTGTGGGAGACTTACCTCATCTGGTCTATATGGTAGTTTCACGCTGTCGTCGCACGCCTTTAGTCATATTACAGAATAGCAACATCCCTAGTCTGTAAGTATTTTACGAAGTGCGGCACCAATGAAGTACAATTTCCATTTCCTTTAAAAGATTAAGAACGGAAGGAGCCACAGCAAACGTGGACATCACATAACGAGAAAACTTATAACTTAACAGTTCATTCATAGTTTACAACAAAAACTGAAAATTGCTAATGTGTTGCTTATGTCTAGGTAATATGCCGTTATCTTCCTGTATCCCTTGAAAAGGGACAAATTAACACGAAAAATAGTTATCCAACTACAGTTTTCACTCTTGAGCATTAACTATTTCTAATGCCTCGATTAGACGATGGTTTTTGAGCAGAGTTTCAAAAAACTAGAAACAGTAGGAGAATAGTAGCGATTTTTTTGTAGTATTCAACCACTTATGGACGGACTAAGTTTACTTTATTTGCCTGTTTAATTTAGTACGATTTTGTGTATGTTGAAACTCAGGGAGTCAAAGTATTTCAATCTTTTCTCGATTTCTGTTTGTTTTACAGGAAGTAACTCGACTAAAAAACCGAAACTAGGTTGTTTCAGAAACCGGATGTTTCGAGCGATTTTGATATCTAGGTTAAAATGGCATTGAAAGAAAAACGATGTAACCGAAAACCAGCTGTTTCAGCGATAACCGTCATCCCTAGTGCATTTGGAACAAAATTCTCAGGTATTTACGCCAGATCTATCCTACAATATGAATGTGATTACTACGTGTCCCTTACCCCTAACAGTACCCAAGAGAGAAAGGAGATATTTAATCTGAAAGTTAGTTTGAACAACAGATATTTGCTAGGCAAGGTGTAATTCGGATACTCCCTCTTCAAACGATTTTCATCTGTCCGCTTGTGTGGGAATCGACACTTTGACGTTTCCTGTAAATCATGATGAAAATCGACTGCCAGAAAAAGACACTCCGACACTGAACATTCAAATTTCAGTCCGATTCGTTATCCACGATCCAAGCATCTGTCCTTCCGCCCCATTCTCTCCACTTCCCCGCAGCTTTTGAAATTTAATGCTTAATTTGCCATTTGAATTGATTCTGAGTCACTACACCAGATTAGAAGTCTGACATGTGTACAGACATTTCTAAAATTGCAAATCACAAAAGAACATTGAAGTTTAATTCAAATTATAATGTGAAAAGAAATAAAATGAAACCCCCGTCAGTTGCTAAAACTCTCACGAGGCCTTGTGTCCTAAGAGGTATTAATAATAAAAATCGAGAGGCAAAATGATCAAGTCAAGACACATTTTGACACAAAACTCAGTCCAGGAGTAATGTTTTATCAGAGTTGTTATAAGTTCAGTTAACGAGTGGAATAAATACAGAAAGAGGGACTTCAGTCTGGACCATTAGACCACATTCCTAATGGTGTGTTACATTTTCATTTTCCACTTGATCTTTCCATCAACTGATTTTGAGTAGTGGTGTTTGTGTCAAACGTTGGTCGATTTTAATTTTCAGTAATGCTTGTATGTGCCTGGCTAACATGTCACATTTTTAGAACCTGACCTGAAAATTACATTTACGAATCAGATTTAATAACAAAAAAGCAATCCAAAACTGATGGAGAGACTTCAGTTTCAGGCATCTAGATTTTTGTACCTTCGTAGTAAACACGACATATTCAGTTACTTGATTTCACATCGTTGGCCTCTGTTTTTATATGTGATTTCTTCTTGGACTTCCTTATATGTATAAATTCTACGTCATGCTGCCGTTAAAGTGTGGGCACAGGTTCCTGAGTTTTTGGATCTGAATATTAAAAGCGGACAAAACACTTGCTTTTTCAGTTTTTCTCCAGCCGGATAATTTCAGAAAGCCGCACTGTTAAGATTTAAGAAATGTGAAAATGTAAGTTTCTCGCATTGCTATTGACTAATTAAGATTGCAACACTTGAAGGATTACAATTTTAGAAAATTACAGGGCTTATTCGTCGAAAGTGTTCTACAAAATATCTATTGATTCCTTATAACCGCATGAAAGGGAAAGATAATATTCTCTGATAGTTAAAATTGTCACTTTAACGGTCACTGAAAAAATGACAATTATTCTTTTTGGATTAAATCTGTCGGAAGGCCAACATGAAGGCACACATCACAAATGAATGAAGATTTTAGTCCTTATTTTCGTACGAGCCATGTTCCGCCATTTCTGGATGAAAATGCGAGCCAAGGTATGCGGCATGATTGCCGGAACATTTGATACAGCATTGTCCTTCCAATGTAAAGATCCCCTTAAATCTCTGTCTCTAGTAGTCACACGATGATTGCCACAATTACTGGTTGCATTCCTGGGAAATCTTCATGATCTAGATCTCCTGAAGCAAACAGCTTGTGGAACATTCAGTTCATGAATTAAATCTGAATTTACTGTGTCACCTGAAAGTTTGGTAACTATGTTAATAATAGAGTTAATCTCCCAGAAAATTCCACGCCATGTCTCGCCGGACATTTATCGTCTTTCTTCATTATGTAACACGATAAGAATCTATGTCCAGAAAACCTTGTTTACAGTCACCGGGCTGGAAGTGTAACATAAAAGGATTCAACTGTTCTGTGTAATTGAAGATTATAAAATCACGAGTCCCAGTCCAACAAAAAAGAAAATCACTGTACCCATCACTCTAAATAGCACATTGCAGAGTAACAAACCAAAAGCAAAAGATATATCTCAATGTAGGACGCTTTCTATACGGAATTCTACCTGAAAATTGAGAGACGCTTATATCTACCAAAATCTAAAATTCGCACTGGAATATCCAGTTATGAAGCATGGGGATGTTTTATTCGTTTAACATTACATAAAACAGCAGAAATATCCTCGTTGATAAAGTTCACGTAACAACTTTGCCGCAACGCATTATCGATTACCTGATTCATATCGCATTCGTTTCCGAGGATAATTTTATCACTGTATTTACAATATTACGTAAGCTATGTCGTCGTTCCGACTTCAAACAAACAACTTAAATAATAATAATAAAATAACGTTCCATCGGGACATCTCCAGCACCCTTAAGTGCTTTGTCTTTCAAACGTGATCGAAGAAATGCACTGTATGTTTGTTTCTAAATAAACGTTATTTCTGGAGCAACATATATTCTCAAATATCAAACTTACACCGACTTTGCATCTTATTGAAACACTGGTGGCATATAAGTATAACTATAACACCACAATAAAAGACCTATTTCTTCTACAATGAGAGCGATAGGAATGCCTTTCTCGAATCATTTAAGCGGCTCAGTACACAATTATGTTACAAAAGTAGCACATATTTAACTGCAGTAACTTCTTTAAAAAAGCTTTTAGAGACTCGCTCCTAGGCACAAATCTGATGCTGTTAGAAGAGTGTAGAAGGCAAGCTATCGTAAGCCGTTCCGACGGCGGATAGAAAGTAGTTGAGAAATGATTATCTCTCAATCTTGTAATGCAAATGCGCGCAGCAGATGGGTACGTACTATGCCAGGAGGTTCCACCGAACTGACTAGTCCCGTTCACTGCACCACAGACATACCAATCGCATCATAAGGAAACCAGGAAAAAACTATGTACTCAATGCGCTATAATTTTGACTGAAAAATTGCACGGAAGCGTCCTCTCACTCGGCAACAACCATTGAAGTAAATTATGTGCCTTTGAATCACATTACCCTTCGGAATTTTGCTCATAATACTTTTAACCCTTAACTCGCGAGGTGACTTTTCTGTAACGTATACCACGGGGATGGGTCTATGGGACCCCTATGTTTAAACCAAGATTTAAGGCAAAAATAATCAAATTTTCAGCTTATGCTATACAACATTTATTTTTGCAATTATTTTAGTGTTGTTTAAATGCTTCTAGTTTATTTTATTGCACTAAACAAAGCCTGCAGCATTTTACTATTTATCACACAAAAGCACATAATTTTGTGTGGCTCTTTTAAACAGTACACAAAAATACTGTTAGAGTATTGAATTTTACATTTTGAAAAATTATACTTTATCTGTAGCAAATAAATTTCAAAATAAAACTAAATTCCAGGGTTTAAATTTGCGCGTAGCAACTCCATCCGATAGGTACAAAAAGAAAGTCTGTCAGATTGATATTCATTGCTGGGAACTACATTTTTATCACCACGCAGAACACATTCGATTTTAATAGATACTTTAATTATTTCATTGAAGAAACAGACAGATTACCATCGCAACTTTCCTGAAGTTCTTTCTCTGAATGATACTTTTGTTCGATAGCAGAACTGTGATAACTGCCTAATGTAAAATCGTAGTATTTTTCGTTTACTTATTGATCTACATCACTGACACCTTCCTCCATAGACCGACTAACAATTTCATCAAATTTAAGAAAGTTAAAAATGACACATTCGTGCCAACAAATTTTGAGCTATACGATAACGTACTGAAGAAAACAGGTACGTAGTTCACGAGGCGCGGTCTAGGAGACTCCAACACCTATTAGTAACACGTGTCAACAATAAACACAGAAGGCGTTAACGGAACCGACAACAAAACATTGTAGGCTTGGCAATTTAAGGAGGATAGGGAGAGTATAGAAGCATTGCACCACAACTGGCCTTGGAGAGCCACTTCGAAAATTTCCGCGCGGTCTGAAGTTAAGGGCTACGAAGTACTGTACTACAGTAGATTGTGGTACGGCGTGGTAAATCCTACCTCTTAAGCATCGCTGATTCTTTGAAACTATCGGAGTTGAGCGCACCTTTTCCACCAGGGGCATTGTCTCGCTATTCTGTTCAACAATGCCCAAACACTACCGGTCACATACCAGAATGCGAGATGGGATTCGTCATCCGCCGTCGCGTAGAGTTGAGTCGAAACAAAAGTATCTGAACAGGTTGCAAATGAGTTGAAATATAAGTCTGAAAGTTCTTCGTCGAATGGTTGGGCAACAGTGTGTAATTATTTACTTTATTCGCAGAGGATGGGCTTCATTACACATAAAATGAGTGGACAAATCAGTTGGTTGGTTGGTTGGTTGATCTGGGGGAGGCGACCAAACAGCGAGATCATCGGTCCCGTCGGATTAGGGAAGGAAGTCGGGCGTGCCCTTTCAAAGGAACCATCCCGGCATTTGCCTGAAGCGGTTTGGGGAAATCACGGAAAACCTCTATGAGGATGGCCAGACGCGGGCTTGAACCGTTGTCCTCCCGAAGAGTATTGTCATTCTTAGTCAGTAACATTCGTTGGCAAAACATACTATTTTTTGAACAATTATAAAGGCTATCGTGGACTATCATAGCGTGAAAGATTAATTTGGAAAATAAATACAGCATTGGTAAACTTAAGTGTGAAAGTGGAGTAAATTTACAGTCTTAAGAGCATGGTTGGGTCCGGGCACTGTTAGAAAATGTGTTACTTGCGAAATCAATAGACAAAGTAAAATGGTAGGTGAGAATGTTGTACCACGGAACTCTTCTCAAACTTTCGCCTCTAGACAGTTTTGTAACAGAAGTTAAATGTTTTCTTATTCAGTTCTGAGACGATAAGGTTAACTGTATCTGTACTAGTCTTTTTCTGAAGTTATGAAAATTACTCTGGAAAAGTAAGGTTTTTCCAAATGTGGTTGTCCCAAAGTACAACATGGTCATGTAACTAGAAACAAATATTCTATTCGAATTTAAAAGCGTAGCAATCGATAAAATCTTGTCAGTACTGTATTGAATAGGCTATGTATTACCTTCTTAGTCTACTAGACACCAATAATAAGTAAGTGTAGTGGAATAAAGAACTATTGTCAAAAACCAATTACAAGTTAAAAAGATTTTGAAACAGCAATTATTTGCAGCTAACATCAATTTCTATTTTCAAAACATGGAAAATTGTTGAGGCTTTAAGGAAACTCACTTCATTTGCCAGTATCACGTGTTCCTGTTCCAAGGTACAAGATAGTACACGACTAACGAACTTAACTGTAGACACGAAGTTTAACAAGTTTTCAAAGTATACAGAATTTTACCACAAACCTCTGCAACTGAAGAATTGCCGTTCTATAGCGTAGTTCCGCCCTTTTTCTCTCGAAAAATTTTCTTGAAAACATTAGAGACGGAATTATGCAAGTGGTAGAGTGGTGCATATAGAAATTCAGAAAGGAAGGGAAACGACGTGTTAGGTAGGTAAAAGTTATATTCATGGTAATTTGCGAAAAACGTGGCACCTAAGGGTATTTATTTTCAGTTAACACAAAAGAACTGTTTTCATACCATGGTTTCATTATGCCTACAGTGAAGAGCAGCAGTGCATTGTTTCATTGTTCCTTTTCTCGCACTTTTCTGCGGGTTCGTGTTGTCACTATCATCACTATTTTCAGGTTCAGATAACACATCATCTTCTTCATTATCGCTATACCACAACATGTCGTCCTTAGACCCGTCATTGGCACAAGAAATTACACTTTTTTAAACCTCGTCTTAACAATATCGACACTAATTTTCTCCTGTGCACGGATTATCCACTCACACAACGTCGGTACTGATGATTTCCTTATCTTGCCACCATGAGATCCCGCCGCCATCCAGTCTGTATACAGGCGTCGGAGATGTTCTTTGAAAGATTTGTTGACGTTGACATCTAAAGGGTGCAGAATGGACTTTAAACTCCAGGGATGATGACAGGATGAGACTTCATCTTTTACAGCTTCCACAAGGTGACCCCGGAAACTATTTACAAAAGGGGACTTCTTCTGTAATAATACCCCTGCCCATATTCCCCAGACTTTCTCCAACCAACAAACCATCAAATCGGCTGTCGTCCAGCCCTTTTGGTGAACTCGTAATTGAATTCCATTTGGGGCAGTGTTCTCTGGTAATGGCTTCCTTTTAAAGATGGCATACTATGTAAGTTTATTGCTGTCTCATAATGCATAACATAAATGTGCATCTTAGTTTCTCCGCTCCAGTCGTCTTTACAACGACACTTTTTGAACCAGTTGGAGCAACAGTGGTGTTATGTAGCATATTGATAAAAATTGGCGCCTGGTCAGCGTTACCAACCTAAGAGAGCAAATAGTCATATTGCTGTGTCATTGCATAGTCATATTGCTGTCTTATTGCTTGCATTACGTAACGATGGAACTCGATTATTTTAACTGTGTAGTCTCGAGGCAGTCTCCTTCGAAGATGAGAGTTAGACGTCTCATAAAACGAATCATCCAACGAATACTTGCTAAAATCCTTTCTGTCAATGTTGAGCGTGGCAGCTATCTCGCGAGCTATGTTCAGAGTCATTTCGTAACAGACAGCACAACCATCATTCCGAAGTTCATTGACATAAGCAATTACACCATTATCAGATTCGGGATGTTTCCCTGGTTTAGGCCGACGGAAAGATTTGAAGCTTGCCTTTGCAGCCACGAGTTTATCTCTTTGTCTCCGCCAATACCGTATTAGGATCAACGGAAAAATCCTACCAGCTTTCACTCAGTTTGTGTCGGCGTAAAGTAACACATTTAATTGAAAATTTCGCCGTGTAGTTCGAATATTTCAACATTATGACGACTTGTAACAAATTGACCTAGAAATACGTAAGTGTCCCTCTTGATAAGTATGGAGGTGTGATTACACATGTCAATCACATCGCGATTACGGGGAGCATGGGGTTCACGCCTGAGCCTCAGGACGTGCGCTAGCAGCGCATGTCGGGTGTTTCAAGCGTCAACTTCGCGTCTCAATATCTCGGGATTTAATGGGAATATTGCGATGCAATCAACGCCATTGTGTATGTGCTTTGTCATGCTATGGATTACTGAAGAAAAAATATAGGAGGTCCATTTAAAAAAACATAAGTTTGTGTTAAGAAACACATATGCTGTCGTTTTAAAATGTTTCCAAATATGTACATTCATGGGCCCAGCCCTACATTGATACCGGTGAAAGTCGTTTTCCAATAGCTGTTATTGTTCCAGAGATATTTTGGGTGTACAAGATAGCTGGGACACCCTGTATATCTATACACAATGTATTAACGATATCAGTTAAATTCCACAAAGAAAATAAATTAGCACTAACAAAAAATACGTAGATATGCATAGAATAACAATGTGACTTTCCTGTACTCACATTTCCTCACTCTACCCCCATGCACTAAAATGGTGGATAACTGCTCTACATCCATATTTGTGTGGTTGCTCTGCCGTTCCACTCTCGAACAGCTTGCAGGAAAAACGAACATTTAATGCTTTCCGTGCGAGCTCTGATTTCTCCTATTTTATGACGATGACCATTCATCCCTATGCAGGTGGGCGCCAACAAATTTTTATCCACTTTATCCACTATTTTGAACATGTATTTTGGCCCACATATCGAGGGTAGATGTAAGTTACTAGCACACACGCATGACAAATTTGGTGATTGAAATTTTATTAAAAGACCCTGCCGCGACGAAAAACACTTTTGTTTTGATGATTGCCACCCCAATCCGCGTATTGTGTCCGTGGTACTCACTCTCATACCTCACGATAATACATAAGGAGCTGTCCTTCTTTGAACTTTTTCATTTCCTCTAGTGTAAGCTGTCTATTTCTGTCAATAAATCTCTGGTCTTTGGTCTGCATTCCCCACAACATTTTCTATGTGATCGTTTCAATTTAAGTTATTCGTAACTGTGTATCCCTAAGTATTTAGCTGAATTTACAGCTTTTAGATGAGTGATTTACCGTGTAAAAGAACTTCAGCGGATTCCTTTTATTACCCATGTAAATGACTTCACACTTTTCATTATTTAGAATCAACTGCCACTTTTAGTACCATATAGATATCTTGTCTAAATCGTTTTTCAATTGGCGATCATCTGACGACTTTGCAAAACGGTAAATTACAGCATCATCTGCTAATAGTCTGACAGGGCTGCTCAGATTGTCTCCTAAATCGTTTATGTAGAACAGGAACAGCAGAGGGCCTGTAACACTTCCTTGGGGAACGTCAGATTTTATTTCTGTTTTACTCGATGACTTTCCGTCAGTTACTACGAACTGTAACATTTCTGACAGAAAGTCACTAATCCTGTCGGATAACTGAGATGATAGTGCATAGGCACGCAGTTTGATTAAAAGTTGCTTGTGAGGTAAGGTGTTAAAAGCCTTTTGGAATCTAAAAACATGGAATCAATTTGACATTCCCTAATGATAATACTCATTAATCAGTGAGGAAAAAGACCTGGTAGTGCTTCACAACAACAATATTTTCTGGATATGTATCGGTTGTCTGCCAATAAATCGTTTTCTTTGAGGTAATTCACAATGTTTGAACACAGTATATGATTCAAAATCCTATTGCAAATCGACGTTAGTGATGTGGGGCTGTAGTTTAACGGCTTACTTCTGTTTCCTTTCTTCGGTAATGGTATGACTTTATTGGTATGACTTTCGCAACTTTCCAGTCTTTAGGTGTGGGTCTCCCGACGAGCGAGCTATTGTATATGATCACGAAGTACGGAGCATACTCTAAAAAGAACCTGACTGGTATACAGATTAGACCAGAGGCCTTGTCTTTACTAAATGATTTAAGCTGCTTCACTACAACGAGGATATCTGCTTCTAAGTTACTCACGTTGGCAGTTACCTTGTGTCGAATTCTAGAATATTTACTTCGTCTTCTCTGGCGAAGGAATATCGGAATACCGTGTTTAGTAACTCTGTTTTAGTTGCACTGTAATCAGTAACATCGCCACTGTTTCTGCGCAGTGAAGGTACTGATTTCGTCTTGCCGCATGTATATGACCACAATCTCTTTGGGTTCTCTCCCAGGCAAAGTTTCGTTTTAGAACGTACTAAAGGCATCTCGCGTTGAAGTTCGAGCTAAATTTCGAGCTTTTGCGAAATTTCGCCAAGCCTGTGTATTTTGCCGTCTTCTAAATTTCTCATGCTTTTTTCGTTGGTTCTGCAACAGTGTTCTGACCTGTTTTTGTACCATGGGGGATCAGTACCATATGCTATTAATTTATTTGGAATATATCTCTTAACTACAATCGATACTGTTTCTTGGAATTTAAGCCACACCTGGTTTTCCCTTCCGCATTCGGACTGGAAGGAGTGGAGGTTGTCTGTTAGGAAGCCGTCAAGCGAATTATTATCAGATTTTTTAAACAGATGTATTTTGTGTTTATTTTTGGTGGGTTTGGCCGCTACAGCATTTAGTCTAGTTACAACGACCTTATGGTCACTTATCTCAGTATCCGTCGTGGTGCTCCCTAGCTGCTACATTAAATGTTGCTACGAAGTCAAGTATGTTCTCGCAACCGTTTAATATTCTGAGAAAGCATTCAGTACGAATTCGGACGACGTTTATGGCTACCAACGATTTTAAACATGTATTTTGGCCCACATATCGAGGGTAGATGTAAGTCACCGCCAGCTATAACTGTGTGAGTTGAATACCTTTTTGAAATGAGACTCAACTTTTCTTTGAACTGTTCAGCAACTGCGTCATCTGATTCGGGGGATCGGTAAAAGAAACAAATTCTTTCTTAACGTCTTCGACACTCAGGACATGCCTTCTCGGGCGTTGAAGACACAGTCATGGTTGAAAGAGGCACCATCCGTAAACGATACAATCTCGAGGAAGTTCAGTGCTGAAATGGATAATCTGTAAACGGAACTGAACTTTGAAAGAGGCACCAACCGTAAACGATGCAATCTTGAGGAAGTTCAATGCTAAGTGGATAATCTGTAAACGGAACGGAACTTTGAAAGAGGCACCATCCGTAAACGATACAATCTCGAGAAAGTTCAGTGTTGAAGTGGATAATTCGAAAACGGAACTGAACTTCGCTTGCAGAATTTGTTTGTGATATGGATGTACATTCATATGCAAAACTTAACGGCGTATTCGATCACCACGGACGGCAATGCATGCTCAGCAACGTGCTTCCATGGTGGCCACAAGGTTGAGAAAGAGTACTTGTAGTAGGGCATTCCATCCCTCCACCAGCGCGACTGACACGACTGGATGTTCGCTGGTGCATGTGGACATACTATACAGGTTTTCTTTTTTTTGGTCATCAGTCTACTGACTGGTTTGATGCGGCCCGCCACGAACTCCTTTCCTGTGCTAACCTCTTCGTCTCAGAGTAGCACTTGCAACCTACGTCCTCAATTATTTGCTTGACGTATTCCAATCTCTGTCTTCCTCTACAGTTCTTGCCCTCTACAGCTCCCTCTAGTACCATGGAAGTCATTCCCTCATGTCTTAGCAGATGTCTTATCATCCTGTCCCTTCTCCTTATCAGTGTTTTCCACATATTCCTTTCCTCTCCGATTCTGCATAGAACCTCCTCATTCCTTACCTTATCAGTCCACCTAATTTTCAACATTCGTCTATAGCACCACATCTCAAATGCTTCGATTCTCTTCTGTTCCGGCTTTCCCACAGTCCATGTTTCACTACCATACTGTACTCCAGACGTACATCCTCAGAAATTTCTTCCTCAAATTAAAGCCGTTATTTGATATTAGTAGACTTCTCTTGGCCAGAAATGCCTTTTTTGCCATAGCGAGTCTGCTTTTGATGTCTTCCTTGCTCCGTCCGTCGTTGGTTATTTTACTGCCTAGGTAGCAGAATTCCTTAACTTCATTGACTTCGTGACCATCAATCCTGATGTTAAGTTTCTCGCTTTTCTCATTTCTGCTACTTTTCATTACCTTCGTCTTTCTCCAATTTTCTCTCAAACCATACTGTGTACTCATTAGACTGTTCATTCCGTTCAGCAGATCATTTAATTCTTCTTCACTTTCACTCAGGATAGCAATGTCATCAGCGAATCGTATCATTGATATCCTTTCACCTTGTATTTTAATTCCACTCCTGAACCTTTCTTTTATTTCCATCATTGCTTCCTCGATGTACAGATTGAAGAGTAGGGGCGAAAGGCTACAGCCTTGTCTTACACGCTTCTTAATACGAGCACTTCGTTCTTGATCGTCCACTCTTATTATTCCCTCTTGGTTGTTGTATATATTGTATATGACCCGTCTCTCCCTATAGCTTACCCCTACTTTTTTCAGAATCTCGAACAGCTTGCACCATTATATTTTTCCAGGTCGACAAATCCTATAAAAGTGTCTTGATTTTTCTTTTGCCTTGCTTCCATTATTAGCCGTAACGTCAAAATTGCCTCTCTCTTCCCTTTACTTTTCCTGAAGCCAAACTGATCGTCACCTAGCGCATTCTCAATTTTCTTTTCCATTCTTCTGTATATTTTTCTTGTAAGCAGCTTCGATGCATGAGCTGTTAAGCTGATTGTGCGATAATTCTCGCACTTGTCAGCTCTTGCCGTCTTCGGAATTGTGTGGATGATGCTATTCCGAAAGTCAGATGGTATGTCGCCAGACTCATATATTCTACACACCAACGTGAATAGTCGTTTCGTTGCCACTTCCCCCAATGATACAGTACGTCTCCCCAACGCACCCCTTACGTGTTCCATGGGATTTACGTCGGAGGAACGGACAACCCAGTCCATTCGCCGAACATTCTATCGTTCCAATAACTCCTCCCCCTCCGCCGTTCGAGGCGGCGCATCGTCAGCCATAATGATGAAGTCCTAGCCGAATGCACCCATGAAGAGATGCGCAAGAGGAAAGAGAACAGTGTCACAATATCGTTGACAGGTCAGTGTAACGTGTTCAAAGATTTGGAGATCAGTAGGTCCATGCAACATTATGCCACCTCCCACCACAGTACCATAATATGATCCTGATAGTTGTCCAGATGTTCTGTGTTTGGACGTACAGCACTACATGGGCGTACTGACCACGTTAAGGTGACACTTTATTCCTTATGTGCGTCTTTTCAGTTTTCCGTACCACTGTAATTACTGTTGTTCCATCAGCACTCTTCACATTTTATTCATCGTAGTATCCTCTCACGGGAAAATCCACATCCACATCTATATCTACATGCATACTCTGCAAATCACATTTCAGTGTCTGGCAGAGGGTTCATCGAACCACCTTCACAATTCTCTATTGTTCCAATGTCGTAAAGCGCGCGTAAAGAATGAACTCCTACATCTTTCCGTAAGAGCTCTGATTTCCCATATTTTATCGTGGTGAGCGTTCCTCCCTATGTAAGTCGGTTTCAACAAAATATTTTCGCATTCGAAGGAGAAAGTTGGTGATTGGAATTTCGTGAGAAGATACCGTCGCAACGAAAAACGCCTTTCTTTTAATAATTTTCAGCCCAAATCCTGTGTCATTTCTGTGACACTCCCTCCCATATTTCGTGATAATACAAAACGTGCTGCCTTCCTTTGAACTTTTTCCATGTACTCCGTCAGTCCTATCTGGTAAGGATCCCACACGGCGCAGCAGTATTCTACAAGAGGACGGACAAGGGTAGTGTAGGCAGTCTCCTTAGTAGGTCTGTTAAATTTTCTATGTGTCCTGCCAATAAAACGCAGTATTTGGTTATCCTTCCCCACAACGTTTTCTACGTGTTCCTTCCAATTTAAGTTGTTCGTAATTGTAATACCTAGGTATTTAGTTGAATTTACGGCTTTTAGAGTAGACTGATTTATCGTGTAACCAAAGTTTAACGAGTTCCTTTTAGCACTCATATGGACGACCCCAAACTTTTCGTTATTTATTGTCAACTGCCACTTTCCGCACCATTCAGATATCTTTTCTAAATCGTTTTTCTGTTTGTTTTGATCTTCTGATGACTTTATTAGTCGGTAAACGACAGCGTCATCTGCAAACAACTGAAGACGGTTTCTCAGATTGTCTCCAAAATCGTTTATATAGATAAGGAACAGCAAAGGGCCTATACACTACCTTGGGGAACGCCATAAATCACTTCAAACTATCCAAAACAATCTCCTCTAATTCTAATGTACAAAGAACTCCTTGCAGAGAACCTTCGACAGCTACTCGTAGTTTGAGTGACCATGTTTCTCGTAACGTTATCTTCATTGTGATAAATTTCTTCCAATTAAAATTACCCCCGTTCTAAAACATTGTCTACACATTCATTCAACTTGCTGGCCCAGAGATTCTACAGCAGCACACATAAAATAGATCTCTGCAAGTTCTTGTTAAGAGCGATGGTTCAACTTCAAGTAGTTTTGAACTGCAAACAGTGAGAAACGACATCGTGGCCACATGAGAAATCGTTTCTCAAGGTAGCGCTACCAACGTCGTTGTGGCAGACAGCAGTCTGTTACGGAACCTTAGCCTTTTTCATTCACTGGATTCACACACAACGCTCTTTCAAGACCTCGTACCCCCTGAAATATTTATTGCTGACCATTGGTTCCTTATCTCAGAATATTCACTTTAGGATACTGCATAGTCTATACAGATTTGATCCTAAGGTTTGGAACCATCCTCTAAAAATAAAACTCAGATACATTATACAAGACAATACACACTTTCGAAAGCAGAATTTGAATGAGCAGTTAATGCACAGCCATAAAATGAGCTCATTCATTCGCGTATGATTGAAAATATCCAATTGATCTATCACAAATAAAGTGCAAGGCGACCTTTGCCACAGATACACCGAATAAGCTCAAATGGTTCATATGGCTCTGAGCACTGTGGGACTCAACTGCTGAGGTCATTAGTCCCCTAGAACTTAGAACTAGTTAAACCTAACTAACCTAAGGACATCACAAACATCCATGCCCGATGCAGGATTCGAACCTGCGACCGTAGCGGTCTTGCGGTTCCAGACTGCAGCGCCTTTAACCGCACGGCCACTTCGGCCAGCCCGAATAAGCTCCTGAGAATCATAATATATTTATCTGTACGGTGCTTAACAGATGTTCTATTGTTCCTTGAAAAAAAAAATCCGTTTGTCTTAGGGAACAGTCTTCGTAATATGTACTTCAACATCCTGATAACACTCAAATCTAGAGGCTCTTGCGGAGATAATAGACCTATAATTTAATTCTCAAGTTCTCCAGACTTACCTTGGACTTCTCCGGCAGTGTGGGCGCGGCCATTATCATCTTGGAAGAACGCTTGTGCCACTGAGTGGATAATGTTACTAAAAATAGTTCTGGAGGTATTTTAAGCTTCCTACTAAGTTTTAGATGCGGACTACTTAAGCCCTGGATTAACAAAAGTGCATCACACAGTACACTGTATATACCCATGTGTACCAAATAAATAAATAAATAACACGATGTGACTGCTTGAATGTGTAAAAAATTAGATAAACAATAAATACTTATTTTTTCATAGTTCAACGATTTACAGTGGCCATATCAAAAGGAAACTGAAATTAGATGAACATAAACAATCGCATCGATTAGCTCACTATTTATAAAGATGTGTAAAGCAACGTGACTTATAGCCCGGTGCAGTGCAGTGAGCATGTAACCCGATTTTCTATAATCACTCATAGAGACAACGCATTAACTACGCACATTATGTGTAGAATAGCGTACTGCGTCTCTCCCATCTGCGACAGCACTCGCACTTCTTTTTCTGCTGAAAAATATGTAAATAAGTGAGAAATATATTCGTAATGAATACTGTTCTTGCGGGAGCCAACTGCAGCGAGGGCTTCACAAAGATCTTGCCAATCGCAGAGGGTCATATCACGTTATCGTAATTCAGTTGCTGAGTGCAATTCAGCATAATTTGTATAGATAGGAACGTGAGTGGCGTGAAAAATTAATTTGAAAGAGTATTTGAATATAAACCCATATAACTGACACCCAGAATGTAACTCAGTGACATTAGTAGGTGTGACATAAGGGTTCAGAAAATACGAGGAACATAAGAGATCCAATACTTAAAAAAAAAAAAATCAAACAAAACATAGTCCGTACAGATCACAACCCACTGCAAAAGATTCATTGATAGTGCGATGAAACTAACTACATTACCATCCGGATGAATTAATACTAAGCAGATTCGCCGAGCCTCCAAACATACTCCCACCACAAAGAGCTGGTCTCCACGCGTGAGGCGTAGTTCCGACCGTGCGAAGCTAGAGAATTGTTACCAAGTAAAAACGCGATCGCTGTGAGTGATTAGCATGATCATATTGAAAATAAGTTCAGCTAGAACACAGTAAAGCTTCGTATCACCACCTCACCTCATAACAATACTGGCACCATTTTGGAATCTATAACACGACCGATCTGCAGCACGCAGAACACGTGAGCACTTTCTTCAAACTCAAAAAACACTTCCTGGGTGCCTTACAGAGTAACCCAAAGATGACTAACACATGCACAATCAACACTAAGTACAGAGATAGATCTTTGCAGTATGCCTGCGAGGGCTTCTACGCGAAATATTAGAACTATAAAAATAGCAAATTAAAAATTGAACGTTGCAATGTGACACTCATATTCGAACTTTGTGGCTACCATCTCTTTGAGTGTGACCGTAGTAGAACGACACTTTCATACATTGGTCAAATTAAATTTTAATTTAGGTAAGTGTGTATCACTGACCGAAGGCAGCTGAACAGTCTATCACGGCGAGAAATAATCGAATTAACGCATTGTGAAAGCGTGCGGCATGGTATACCTACAATTGGTGTGTTGTCACGCACTTAAATTTTTCGTTCCACAACAGTAATCGCATGGCCATATAGATGAACTGTTAAGCTAAGTGAGGCACTACCTATGTACGAAAATCTGATTCCATAGCATTGCTCATATAGCAGCAATAGTATATAAAGTAATAAAGTACGGTAACGTAACTGGTGACGACCCTAAACATAGAGCTACAACTTTTTTTCTATTTCTGCAACGATACATAACAGTTAACTTACTTTTTGTAAGGTTGTGTAATGAAGTCGATAACTTTAACACACAACCACTAATGTTAGGAACACAGTCCTCAGCAACGCTTTTCGAGAGTCAAGCACCCATCACATGCCCGTTTGTGTTAACCCTGCATATACATGCACTTAAAAATCACAAAAAAAAAAAAAAAAAAAACAAATAAAGTTATTCGGACATGAAGTCCTCGTCTATTTTAAGAACTGGAAAACGAGAGTCTCTGCTCCAGTTATCGATATTACCGCACATCCACCAAACCGCTCTCATCCTATAACAGTGCCGCGTGGGATGGCCGTGCGGTCTGGGGGCCCCAACACTGTTCGCACATCTCCTCCCGTCGGAGGTTCGAGTCCTCCCTTAGGCATGGGTGTGTGGATTGTCCTTAGCTTAAATTGGTTTAAGTTAGATTAAATAGTGTGTAATCCTAGGGACCGATGACCTCAGCAGTTTGGTCCCTTAGAACTTACCACAAATTCCCAATATTTTCCTACAACAGTAAACATCAGCTGCACCACTCGTCAGCTGCTTCTCCGTGCACTCCCTAGTTCAGTCAACATTTATACGCTTCCAACAGAGTGCGCTGAACCATCTGCTACTCCATAGCATTCCAAAGATATTGGGAGGGACATGAAGGGGCGACAAATCATTTCAGATGATCCTTTAATGGAAAAGGTAACATGTTACAAACGCTATGTCGACGACATGTTGTTGCTCATTAATGGAACTGAGCAAATGTTTGATAAATGTAATGAGAAAACTGTCTAAACTGCATAGCTCGAAATCAATGGTTATATTTCGTTGTTGGACCTCAAGGTAAAGAGGGAAGACAAGTCGCGTATGCCTTCAACATCCTAAGAGAGCCGTCAGCCGCGGTGGTCTAGCGGTTCTAGGCGCTCAGTCCGGAACCGCGCGACTGCTACGGTCGCAGGTTCGAATCCTGCCTCGGGCATGGATGTGTGTGATGTTCTTAGGTTAGTTCGGTTTAAGTAGTTCTAAGTTCTAGGGGACTGATGACCAGAGATGCTAAGTCCCATAGTGCTCAGAGCCATTTGAACCATTTTGAACCTAAGAGAGCCAAGGGCAAGGATGTTATGATTCCTAACCAGTCCTTCCACCCCAAAATTTATAAATAAGAGTCATTTATAAGCTTAATGATGATGATGATGAAGTCCCATACTCCTTGACAGAGCGTAGGGACGATGCATAAGACCCGCACCGCAGTATTAGGCAAGTACTGTAGGCTAGTAGATGTAGTTTGTCATTGCCTTCCTCTGACCGTAATGGGGATGAATGATGATGATGAAGACGACACAACAACAGCCAGACATCTACAGGTAGGTGAAAATCCCTGAACCCGGCGGGATTCGAACCCGGGACCCCGTGCTCGGGAAGCGAGAACGCTACCGCGAGACCACAAGCTGCGGACAAGCTTAATGAATAGAGCCATTAAAGTACCAATGAGAGCATCAGATAGGGTTAAATGCGTTAAATATTATTAAACAGGTAGCCATAAATAACGGGTACGATGTAAGAATGGTGAGTCGAGGTATTCGTAGGGACAAGAAGAAATGGAGTCCGCCTCGGTAGCTGCGCGGTGAGCTTGTCGGATTGCTAAATGAAGAGGTCTGGGTTCGATTACCAGCCTGGTCGGAAATGTTCTCGGCTCGGGGACTGGGTGTTTTCCTTACACTCGTATCGTCATAAAATTATATTGTTGAGACAGCTGAATGGGCAAGGACCAAAATCCAATAAATTGAAGAGGAAGAATGGAAAAAAGAAATCAAAAGAGGAAATTGTGATAAATTCACAGAAATGGGGGAACATTTTTGGGGCATACATCGTCCGGTAGACATTCACAGAAAAAAACCTTAATCAGGTACAGTTTAAATGATGATTTTTTGGGAACAGATAAGTAAATCTGAAAAGGTAGTTGTTCACAAAATATAGTGTTTACCGTCTGATGTGTAATATGTAGGACAGAAGGGGAGAAATTTTCGAGAAGATACGGGGAGCACGCAGACCCTTTAAGACTGGGCAATTATGGTAGATCAATGGTTGCCAAACAAATATGAGTCTGGTCTACCCTAAAGACTTAGAAAATAATTTAGAAGTGATGCACGTAGAGAAGAAAGGAAGTAAGTTTGACCTACTTAAAGAACCTGAAATTGTAATTAACTGGGTTAGGTTTGATAATGTACATAATGTACAAAAGGATGATAGAGGTGATGCTGTGGGTCGGCCATACCATATTATTCAGTACTTTCTGTTTTCCCTTTGATGCAATGTAGTTCGTACAGTATGCCGACCGATGTTTTGGGTCATCATCCTGTCTTAAGGTGAACCCTTTCCGTATTAAGCGCAATCCACTTCGTATGGCGTGATACAGAAGTATGCGATGGGACTGCTTCTGATCGCCGGCCGGAGTGGCCGTGCGGTTCTAGGCACTACAGTCTGGAACCGAGAAACCGCTACGGTCGCAGGTTCGAATCCTGCCTCGGGCATGGATGTGTGTGATGTCCTTAGGTTAGTTAGGTTTAATTAGTTCTAACTTCTAGACGACTGATAACCTCAGAAGTTAAGTCGCATAGTGCTCAGAGCCATTTGAACCATTTGCTTCTGATCCATACATCCATCTATTTTCACAACATCGCCAACTCTAACTCCGGCAAAACATCCCCAAACCATAATAGAACCTCCACCGTGTTTACCTGCAGGTAGAACACACTGCTGGGCTAACCTTTCCCCTACAAATCGGCGAACAAATATTCTTCTTCTGGTTCCAAAAATCTCGAACTTCGATTCATAGGTGGATAACACCTTCGTCCACTCTTCCGAAATACAGTTACGATGTTTTTTAGCCTATTCAAGTCTCTTCTGCTTATTTATGGCCGTTAGGAGGGGTTTTCTTGCTGTCACACATCCTTTCAAGTCGGCTTCACTCAGTCTCCTTTTTATTGTTGCAGCAGATGTTATTGTGTTCATTCCTACGAATTCTGCGCGAATTTGGCGTGCTGTTTTGATCTATTTCTCTTACTGGTAATTTTGATATATTTATCATCACCTTTAATTATTTTACGAGGTCGTCCTTGTCATGGTATGTCCTAATTGCTACCTGTTGTCTTCTGGCGGTGAAGGGTGTATTGCACTCCCCCTATAGACACACTACACTGTTTCGCAATTTGGCGAATAGATAAACCTGCTTGGTTAAGTGCTGCAATTGCAGCACGTTTTTCTATTATCTCCACTCGTGGAGCCGTACTAGCGAGGTGCACACTCCAATGTCATGAAGGAAATGACGCGCAAGAGCCACATGTTATGTATCGTAGCAATGCTTACCGTTCGCTGCGGACATCACATCACTACAGTGAACAACACAAGTGCACCAAATGCTGAATCGAAATTAGAATTGTATTAATACCTTCAGCTGGTTACGGGCGTTGATATACAGGGTGAGTCACCTAACGTTACCGCTGGATATATTTCGTAAACCACATCAAATACTGACGAATCGATTCCACAGACCGAACGTGAGGAGAGGGGCTAGTGTAATTGGTTAATACAAACCATAAAAAAATGCACGTAAGTATGTTTTTTAACACAAACCTACGTTTTTTAAATGGAACCACGTTAGTTTTGTTAGCACATCTGAACATATAAACAAATACGTAATCAGTGCCGTTTGTTGCACTGTAAAATGTTAATTACATACGGAGATATTGTAACCTAAAGTTGACGCTTGAGTACCACTCCTCCGCTGTTCGATCGTGTGTGTCGGAGAGCACCGAATTACGTAGGGATCCAAAGGGAACGGTGATGGACCTTAGGTACAGAAGAGATTGGAACAGCACATTACGTCCACATGCTAACACCTTTTTATTGGTCTTCTTCACTGACGCACATGTACATTACCATGAGGGGTGAGGTACACGTACACACGTGGTTTCCGTTTTCAATTACGGAATGGAATAGAGTGTGTCCCGACATGTCAGGCCAATAGATGTTCAATGTGGTGGCCATCATTTGCTGCACACAATTGCAATCTCTGGCGTAATGAATGTCGTACACGCCGCAGTACATCTGGTGTAATGTCGCCGCAGGCTGCCACAATACGTTGTTTCATATCCTCTGGGTTGTAGGCGCAACACGGTACACATTCTCCTTTAACGTACCCCACAGAAAGAAGTCCAGAGGTGTAAGATCAGGAGAACGGGCTGGCCAATTTATGCGTCCTCCACGTCCTATGAAACGCCCGTCGAACATCCTGTGAAGGGTCATCCTAGTGTTAATTGCGGAATGTGAAGGTGCACCATCATGCTGATACCATATACGTCGACGCGTTTCCAGTGGGACATTTTCGAGGAACGTTGGCAGATCATTCTGTAGAAACGCGACGTATGTTGCAGTGCTCTCCGATACACACGATCGAACAGCGGAGGAGTGGTACTCATGCGTCAACTTTAGGTTACAATATCTCCGTATGTAATTAACATTTTACAATGCAACAAACGGCACTGATTACTTATTTGTTTATATGTTCAGATGTGCTAACAAAACTAACGTCGTTCCATTTAAAAAAACGAAGGTTTGTGTTAAAAAACATACTTCCGTGCATTTTTGTATGGTTTGTATTAAACAATTAGACTAGCCCCTCTCCTCAAGTTCGGTCTGTGGAATCGGTTCGTCAGTATTTGATGTGGTTTACGAAATATATCCAGCGGTAACGTTAGGTGACTCACCCTGTATATAAATCTCCATCTATATCCATATAAGTATGTAGTTATTGTAATACCAGCCATGACCTTCTGTGCAGATGCACACGTACTCCCCGAACTCTTATGGGACTTGGTAAGAATATCTTCCACGAGTAATGAGTATGTTGGGGTGGAACACTACGAATGTATTGTGTGGACATACAAGGTGAGAATGTGGGTCTCGCTGGAGGCGTGCGCGAGATAGTCCCTGCAGTTGCGCTATCCTCTGTGCCCTCGGTAGCTCAGATGAATAGAACGTCTGCCATGTTAGCAGGAGATCCCAGGTTCGAGTCCTGGTCGGGGCACACATTTTCACCTGTCCCCGTTGATATAGATCAACGCCTGTCAGCAGCTGAAGGTATGAATACAATTCTTATTTCGTTATAGACGGCTGTTCTTTCGGACATGTCCTCAACCATACCCACGATATTAGACCTTATCCGAGAGAATTAGATGTCATTTACTGAGTGGATTGAAATTAGTGAGCGGTAGTGTTCCAAAAATTCTAAAGTAATTAAAACGTTTATCTTCACAACTGTTACTTTCGGTCCTTAATATGGACAGCATTGCTGCATATGTTTTGCAATGTGTAATGTTGACGCATTAAGTTGTTCTGAAAGCGGTGCTGATATTCATGACAATAAAAGCGGGTTAAAAGCTGTGAGCTATCTGGGGAAGTTAACCTTGCATTACTGAGCAAATGTTTCACCAGGTATCCAGGCTAGCTTACCAAATTCCCAACCAGACTAACGTTAATTATTATCTTTTAACAGTCATCTTACAAAAATAAAAAGAAATAAATCAGATTATATTTGGACATTTATTTTAACATTGATCATTGTTCCGTTAAAATTTCAGCATATTAAGCTTGATTCATAACTAAACTGGTGCCTTATTTAGGGTTGTGAAAATGTGAGTTTGTAATCTTACGGAACACATCAAATATGAAGCCAAGATTGGGAGACTGCATACAACACTGCATTCATAAAATAACACAGAATGTTGAAACATATGCAAGAGGAAATTAACAACAACCAACCGATTCAAAGATATAGTAGCAACAGCAATTGAGAGATTCATACCTCATAAATTGGTAAGAGATGGAACTGATCCCCCATGGTACACAAAACAGGTCCGAACGATGTTGCAGAGGCAACGGGAAAAGCATGTGAAGTTCAGAAGGACGCGAACTCCCGAAGATTGGCTAAAATTTACAGACGCGCGAAATTTGGCACGGACTTCAATGCGAGATGCCTTTGATAGGTTCCACAACGAAACATTGTCTCGAAATTTGGTAGAAAATCCGAAGAAATTCTGGTCGTATGTAAAGTACACAAGCGGCAAGACGCAGTCAATACCTTCGCTGCGCAGTGCCGATGATACTGTTACCGACGACTGTGCCGCTAAAGCGGAGTTATTGAACGCAGTTTTCCGAAATTCCTTCACCAGGGAAGACGAATGGAATATTCCAGAATTTGAAACACGAACAGCAGCTAGCATGAGTTTCTTAGAAGTAGATACCTTAGGGGTTGCGAAGCAACTCAAATCGGTTGATACGGGCAAGTCTCCAGGTCCAGATTGTATACCGATTAGGTTCCTTTCAGATTACGCTCCCTAATTAGCAATCATATACAACCGCTCGCTCACCGATAGATCTGTACCTGCAGATTGGAAAGTTGCGCAGGTCGCACCAGTGTTTAAGAAGGGTAGTAGGAGTAATCCATCGAACAACAGACATATATCATTGACGTCGGTTTGCAGTAGGGTTTTGGAGCATATACTGTGTTCAAACATTATGAATCACATCGAAGGGAACGATCTATTGATACGTAATCAGCATAGTTTCAGAAAACATCGTTCTTGTGCAACGCAGCTAGCTCTTTATTCGCACGAAGTAATGGCCGCTATCGACAGGGGATATCAGGTTGATTCCGTGTTTCTGGATTTCCGGAAAGCTTTTGACACCGTTCCTCACAAGCGACTTCTAATCAAGCTGCGGGCCTATGGGGTATCGTCTCAGTTGTGCGACTGGATTCGTGATTTCTTGTCAGGAAGGTCGCAGTTCGTAGTAATAGACGGCAAATCATCGAGTAAAACTGAAGTGATATCAGGTGTTCCCCAGGGAAGCGTCCTGGGACCTCTGCTGTTCCTGATCTATATAAATGACCTGGGTGACAATCTGAGCAGTTCTCTTAGGTTGTTCGCAGATGATGCTGTAATTTACCGTCTAGCAAGGTCATCCGAAGACCAGTATCAGCTGCAAAGCGATTTAGAAAATGCTGTATGCTGTGGCAGGTGGCAGTTGACGCTAAATAACGAAAAGTGTGAGGTGATCCACATGAGTTCCAAAAGACATTCGTTGGAATTCGATTACTCGATAAATAATACAATTCTATAGGCTTGCTATTCAACTAAGTACCTGGGTGTTAAAATTACGAACCACTTCAGTTGGAAAGACCACATAGATAATATTGTGGGGAAGGCGAGCCAAAGATTGCGTTTCATTGGCAGGACACTTAGAAGATGCAACAAGTCCACTAAAGAGACAGCTTACACTACACTCGTTCGTCCTCTGTTAGAATATTGCTGCGCGGTGTGGAATCCTTACCAGGTTGGATTGACGGAGGACATCGAAAGGGTGCAAAAAAGGGCAGATCGTTTTGTATTATCACGTAATAGGGGATAGAGTGTGGCAGATATGATACGAGAGTTGGGATGGAAGTCATTAAAGCAAAGACGTTTTTCGTCGCGGCGAGATCTATTTACGAAATTTCAGTCACCAACTTTCTCTTCCGAATGCGAAAATATTTTGTTGAGCCCAACCTACATAGGTAGGAATGATCATCAAAATAAAATAAGAGAAATCAGAGCTCGAACAGAAAGGTTTAGGTGTTCGTTTTTCCCGCGCGCTGTTCGGGAGTGGAATGGTAGAGAGACAGTATGATTGTGGTTCGACGAACCCTCTGCGAAGCACTTAAATGTGAATTGCAGAGTAGTCATGTAGATGTAGATGTAGATTCAATTTTCACCCAAAGAAGTTACGTTCGTAGCGAAATCCTGTCCGTCATGAAATTACCACTCACTGGTATACTAAATTCATACTAACTCTCTGTGAAATCTTCCCGAAAAGAATAGCTGAGGGCTACTTTGATGATTACACCACATGCTTCACGTGGTCAACTTGGTTAACACAAAGAGTGTAACTCCACAATAATTTTGATAATTAAAGTAAATTACATGGAAACGCAATTTACAAAAGGAAAACCTCGAACTGGTTAGTATCGTCTTACTATTAACCTTATGGGTCAAACAATTGTATAAGTACGTGGTACTGGTCTCACAAAGTACACCCCACGTGGGTTGAACATAAAGAAAAGTTGCTATATTGAAAAGTATTGTCAAGACGAGACGTTACAATCTTACGCACATTCGCAGTTAAGATTGATGATCTTAGAGTTACGGGTCATCACCACGTGGTTCCACTTTACTCAGAAAGTAGCGGCAAAGCAACTACTGGAAGATATTCTGAACTTCACACTCGAATTACACTGCATTGCAATATAAGATAACATTAGATATTTTAGATCTAAACCTGAAATAAAGATGATTAAATTTTCTGTTAGGCTGTACTTAAGAAATCCATTGTCTTACAGACTTAGCAGAGACGCACTTAGCTGTAGATCTTACCCCTTCAGACGCTCGCCACGGACCGACTGGCCTCGGCCCCTACCGAGGGTGCTTCACAGATACAAACGGAAGTGACCAGAGAGGCAGCTTCCTACACCAACGTGATAAGGGACGGACAGGACCATACCAAGAATAGAAACCTCTTTGCCTTTAGAAAGCGTAGCTACCTGTTTCGACGTTGGTCCTACTGTTCTCTAGCAGACAGGCTTGTCTGCTACCATCAAGCATGCAACTAGAAATATATTTGCTCATTCATCCTTACACACAGAAGGGAAGGGGGATGCAGTATATTATCATATACACTACATAAAGGAAAGCGCATGTAGGTTCCATATGAGACTGTGTGAGATGAAATACATATAAACTGTGTTTAAAAGTGTAGTAGTGTGACAGATCGTTAATGTTTATGTGTAAAAGTAACACGTTCCACTGCTCAGTCTCCTCCCAGATAGAGTCAGAAACACCACAGTAAATTAAGAAGTGGAAAACATGCCGCAAATGACAACAGATTTAAGAAATTAACATTAAAGGAATCCAACAGAGACCTTTCAAGTGAACTTCACCTAGTCAGGGAAGTTTCCTTCAGCTCTTAAGTTTGTCTATTGAAAGAACGACTGCTCGAGTTTCGATGGTGGTCAAATACCAGGACGCCAAACAACCTCGAAGAAGATCACGGCGCTGATAGCACAACTGCAGTTCCGGCCGCTCTTCGCACACCATAAACGGTGACAGAGCGAGTGAGATTGAGCTGCTCGCATCTGTGGAGGCAGTGACAGCGAAATGTGCTCGGCGCTAGGCGAGGCGAGCAGCTGTCCGTGACGGCTCGCAGCCAGCGACTGGTTAATGAGGCGGGTCGGCGCCGTCTCCTCCGGAGTAGCCCCGCCTGGAGCTGGAGCTGGAGCCGGACGGCGGGCGTCGCGCTGACGAGCTGCCAGGGCGGCCAACTTGTTGCCGAGCGCCCAGCTACGACGTAATTACCGACCGACGACTCACTGCGGCCAACACCGCCATCACCTCACCGCCTCTGTCTTGTTACTACAAGGTGGAAAGGTGGTGACAGACACATGATGTCGATATCGATGGATTTTTTCCTCTGCTGTGCTATGCTCTATCCTGTGCAACTTCATCTCCGGATAGCTACTGAATCTGCTTGCTGTACTCATCTCTTGGTCCCCTTCTACGATTTTTCACCCGGCTCTTCCCTTTGTTACTAAGTTGGTGATCTAACGTCTCAGAATGTGTCCTATCAACATGTCCCTTCTTTTAATCAAGCTATGCCACAAATTTCCCCAATTCTGTTCACTACCTTCTCGTTAGTTACGTGATGTACTCATCTAATCTTCAGCATTTTTCTATAGCAGCACCACACTTCAAAAGCTATTCTCTTCTTGTCTAAAACGTGTATCGACCGTGTTTCGCTTCCGTAATGGCTACATTCCAGACATATACCTTCAGAAAAGATTTCCTAACGTTTATGCACGATGTTAAAATATTTCTCATCTTCAAAAACCCTTATCTTGCCACTAGCAGTCTACATTTTATATTCTCTCTACTTCGGTCATCACCAATTATTTTGCTGCTCATATAGCAAAACTCATCTACTACTGTGTCTCGTTTCCTAAACTAACTCCTTCAGCATCGCCTGATTTAGTTCGAGTACATTCCATTATCCTTTTCTTGCTTTTGTTGATTTTCATCTTATATTCTCCTCTTAAGACACTGTCCATTCCGTCCAAGTGCTCTTCCAGGTACTTTGCTGTATCTGACAGAATTACAATGATATTGGCAAACCTGAAAGTTTTTATTTCTTCTCCTTGAACTTTAAGTCCTTCCCAAATTTTTCTTTCGTTTCCTTTACTGCTTGCTAAATGTACAGATTGAATAGCATCGGGAGTAGGTTTCAATTCGGTTTCACTCCCTTCTCAACCACTTCCCTCTTTCCTGCCCCTCGACTCTTACAAATGCCGTCTGGTTTCTGTCCAACATGTAAATAGCTAATGGCTCTCTGTATTTCACTCTTACTGTCTTCAGAATTTCAAAGAGAATATTGCAGTCAACATTGTCAAAAGGTTTCTACAAATAAATGATAATTAATTGAGACCCTTACCTGCCGACAGGTTTTGTTGACATACCTTTATGGCGACAGCTGAAAATCTGTGCCCCGATCGGGACTCGAACCCGGGATCTCCTGCTTACATGGCAGACGCTCTATCCATTTCTTTTTTAAAAAAGGAACCGCTGCAGGAGCAAGACGACGGGTAGGGCAGGGATCGACACCCGAAGCCTGGCCATCCTGACGCCACGCCCAAGCAACGTGTCCGAAGATCGAAGGATCAGCAAGAGGATGTAGTTGGTTGGTCTATGTTGTTTTATTTATTTATTTATTTAACTTTTATAACATTTTTAATTTTTTTGTATTTATGGATTTATTTTTGTTTCATTACAAAAAGATCCTACAACTGCCGTAACCGAGCGTCCGAGTCGTCTATTCGCCACCGAGGACACAGAAGAATAGTGCGACTGCAGGGACTTGTCCCTTGCACGCTTCCCGTGAGACCCACATTCCTAACTGTCCACAATCTACATACGCAATGTCCCCAATAGATACTTTGCCCATCCACTCGTTACTCGCGCCCACTTAAGTTGAAGATTCCCGTAAGAGTTCGAGCAACCTGTGCGCACTCACACAGACGAAGGTCAATGGCCGGGTAGCCATTTAACTACATATGAAGATAGTAACTGTTCTCGAAAGAACAGATACCATTGATGACCACGCAGCTTCTCTAGAATAAATGATAATTAATTGAAACTCTGAGCTGCCGACAGGTGTTGTTGACATACCTTGATACATTTCTACAAATGCTATAGACATAGGTTTCCCTTTCCTTAACATATCTTCATAGGTAAGTCGTGGCTCAGTACTGCCTCGTGTATTCCTACATTTCTTCGAAATCCAAACTGATCTTTTCTGAGGTCGGAATTCGATATCGGCGGAAACTCGGCCTATCGAGAATGTTGTTTATCGTTCCGCAACGTTGTCGCTCTCGTTCGACAGAATCCCACGACTGTCATGAGAGTATGGAGTCGATGATTTAGGTGTGCCATGTCCAGTGTCATGCAGAATCTCAGAGGCCCCACATGACTAACGCCAGAGAGAAAAGACATTGACCAATCGTTCGTTCGCCCGTTCAGCGTCGTAAAGGCACGTTACGTAATTTGCAGCAAGACAAGTGTCCACACGATCTACGCGACAACGTCTGGACCACCACGGACTGTCAGCAAAGTGATTATTGTTCGGTTTGACACGGTAGCTGACAGCTGTGCTACCTACGACATCAATTGATATGAGGGTCACGCCATATCGTCTTTTCAGACGATCCCTGGTTCTGCGTTGAATATCACGATGAACCTACCAACTACGGAGGCAACGAAGACAATAAAAGTTTCTATAATGCATTCGTCTTCGGCTCAGTACTTGGTGTTATGGTACGGGAGGTCATTGGTTCCACAACACAATCACCTCTGAATCGCATAGGCCGTAATATGGACAGGCGCCGTTACATTTCTGACATGTTAAGGTCGGTGGCTGTGGGCTGTCTTCGAGGTCCCCGTGATTTTATTTTTCAATAAGATAACACGAGATCGTATTACGCAAATGCATCGTTTCGAGGCAGTGTATACTATTGCTTTTATCATTACGTCGTTGACACCTTCGTCATCTGGTCTCACGAACTTGAGCCGGCCGAAGTGGCCGTGCGGTTAAAGGTGCTGCAGTCTGGAACCGCAAGATCGCTACGGTCGCAGGTTCGAATCCTGCCTCGGGCATGGATGTTTGTGATGTCCTTAGGTTAGTTAGGTTTAACTAGTTCTAAGTTCTAGGGGACTAATGACCTCAGAAGTTGAGTCCCATAGTGCTCAGAGCCATTTGAACCATATCTCACGAACTTGAAAATGTGGGCGAATTCTTGGAACATAACGACAATATCCACGACAACATGTAGTTCATGTTGGAGTGAGAGACAGATGGTGCCTTGCCGTTCCTTGACGTCCTCGTCAGCCGTAAAGCAAATTAGTGTCTCACCACAGTGTTTATCGGAAACTACCCACACAGACCGAATCTGCAAGCTAACAGCTACCGCTAACCGTCGTGGGAACGTTGTTTTTTAAGGACCTCGGTGCAACCAGCGGAAGCCGTCAGAGACGCTGAAAACCTACCGAAGAAACTGAGCAAGTTACGGAAAGTATTCGAGGAACATGGGTACATTAACGACCACATTTCGCAAGCCATCTTTCCGAAGACACGTAAGCAGAAGGCCCCCCGAGGACACAGAGAAGTTTTTTTTTTTTTACTTTTTTTTTTGCCGTTCTGTGGATCAGTAACAGAAAAGATTAGCCGGCCTCTAATGAAGCATAAAATTGATTAGGTCTTCAGGTTTCCAGCAAACATTCGGGCCGGCCGGAGTGGCCAAGCGGTTCTAGGCGCTACAGTTTGGAACCGCGCGACCGCTACGGTCGCAGGTTCGAATCCTGCTTCGGGCACGGATGTGTGTGATGTCCTTAGGTTAGTTAGGTTTAAGTAGTTCTAAGTTCTAGGGGACTGATGACCTGAGAAGTTAAGTCCCATAGCGCTCAGAGCCATTAGAACCAAAAATTCGGAAACCCACGAGGGCTGTGAAAGACGATGTAGGTCTCAGAATGTCAGAAGTATATAAAATACCGTGTAGGAGTGGACAGTTTTTTGTCGGGCAGTTTGTACGTACTATTGAACAGTGCTGTGTTCAATACGAGAGATGTTTTCGCCTTCGATGCAATGAGAAGTCAGCGCTAACAAAGAATACTCTAGAAAATAGACTTTGTATTGCATTCGATGAGACTTCTATTTTCACATGAACTAGCAGTTTTAGGGATACCGTCATAAAATAAGTAACTGAAATAAAAAAAAATTGTGATAAGGCCCTCAATAAAGACAGTGGTCTGCAGCTAAGTACCGTTTGGTACCCGGCCATCGGAAGGCTGAAGAGGGGCCCATAAGACAGTCATCACTTGAAAATGGCCAAGTAGTACTCGGCCGAAAGCTTGTGGATTTAAACCATTTGACAGGACTGGAAGAAGGAGATCGTGTGACTCCTACGCTGTCTTGACCAACTTATGTTCGACTGTTACCACGATCTGCACCTTCTGCAGATGTATCTCCCACTGGAACAATTCGTGAAGCTTTCCGTGAGACTGGCACGACAGTACTCTCTGGCAACTGCAACTGACGAACTCTGGCACAGAGTTGCAGAAATATGGAGTGACTTACCCAAACCTGTCATGCAAGCTCAGTTCGGCTCGATGCCTAGCAGGATCAGAGCCGTGGTTGGTGCCAGACCTCTGTGTACCTCTAAATCACCTTCATATTTAGTGTTGTAGTGTATACTCAGAATAAAGAAAATTCCGTTATTTGCTATTCTTCACTACTGTTGCATTATTAATGGCCAGACGTTGTCGGTTTGCTTCTCTACAATCAATTAACTATTTGTATTCTGGCAGAATTAAAAATAACGTTTCCCAGTTGGGTGCTTCACCTCACTTAGCATTAGATGCTAACCCTCCTGGGGATTCGAATGGCGCAATTAAAAAGCTGCGATGCGTCTGCCGGCCTTGATAATGGTTTCTCTCGTCTCAGCAGGCGAGGCGCGTCCCGTGTATCGCCGGCTAATGTAATTACAGGCGGCAGTAATCCCGCGGTGGGCGGGGTGACAGTCAGCAGGCAGCAGTCACGGCGTGCGGACTGCCGGCAACGCGTGGACGTGATGGCTGTGCTGACGATGGCGCGCGAACGCCGGCCGAAACGCACCGCTCAGCCCTTGACCAAACACGCTCGCTACTGGGTACTATGAGTAGAGTCGTAATCAATCCTGGCACAGGACGTCGTGTAACTCATGGCAGAAATTACTTGTCACTATCTTAGAACAGTCCACTGGAATCTTTGGAAAGCTGCAGGTGGCTTAAACTTGTGCCTTGTAACACGCCTTAACCAATGGAGGCCGGTCATTGTGGCCAAAGGGGTTCTAGGCACTTCAGTCTGGAACCGGGCGACCACTACGGTCGCAGGTTCGAATCCTGCCTCGGGCATGGATGTGTGTGATTGTCCTTAGGTTAGTTAGGTTTAAGTAGTTCTAAGTTCTAGGGGACTGATGACCTCAGATGTTAAGTCCTATAGTGCTCAGAGCCATTTTTGAGCATGCAGAATTTTCCAGTCGTGATTATTTATACGTATAAGGAACGCAAGTTAAAGTTTACAGGCACGTACGCTTTGACGGCACCAACGGAGTAAAATGCTTTCAGTTTTGCTATGTCTCTTTAATGTTTGACGTATAAACCAAAACACTCAGACTCCGAAATTTCTTGTACTAATAACCCCTGTAGATCTTTGTTTACTGTTTCTAACGGGTATTTGCTAATATGCATCCACATGTAATGGTTATTGTTACATTTACGAAGGAGAAAAACTACTTTTATACTGTTACTGAACATTTTCATTCGAATTGTTCGACATGTACCAAAGTCAGAATGGAATTCGATTAAATTCCTGTGGCTTCTGTACTTCACTTTAAATATACCAGGTGATCAAAAAGTCAATATAAATTTGAAAACTGAATAAATCAGGGAATAATGTCGATAGAGAGGTACAAATTGACACACATGCTTGGAATGACATGGGGTTTTATTAGAACAAAAAAAAAAAAATACAAACGTTCAAAAAATGTCTGACAGATGGCGCTTCAGCTGATCAGAATAGCAATAATTAGCATAAGAAAGTAAGACAAAGCAAAGATAATGTTCTTTACAGGAAATGCTCAATATACCCACCATCATTCCTCAACAATAGCTGTAGTCGAGGAATAATGTTGTGAACAGGGCTGTAAAGCATGTTCGGAGCTATGGTAAGGCATTGGCGTCGGATGTTCTCTTTCAGCATCCCTAGAGATGTCGGTCGATCACGATACACTTGCGACTTCAGGTAACCCCAAAGCCAATAATCGCACGGACTGAGGTCTGGGGACTTGGGAGGCCAAGCATGACGAAAGTGGCGGCTGAGCACACGATCATCACCAAACGACGCCCGCAAGAGATCATTCACGAGTCTAGCAGTATCAGGGGTTTGCTTTTTGGTTATAATAAAACCCCATGTCATTCCAAGCATGTGTGTCAATTTGTACCTCTCTATCTACACTATTCCGTGGTTTATTAAGTTTTCAAATTTATTCTGACTTTTTGATCACCCGGTATTTGTATCTTGACATACGTAAAGTTTAAATGTAACACAGCAGTACAGAGGGTGCCGACCAGAAATTTGAAGTCATCACACTAGGTCATTACATATTAAAGGGAGATCGGAAAATGAATGTGCGTGGCATACGTGGCATTGTAGGCAAATAAAATGAGCGAGAGCTTAACGATCTTTTTCAGAGAATGACAACAAACACTGGACATGATAAAGCCCTTTATAGTCGGGTGCTGCGGTTGCTAACTTTTGACCGAACAATGAAGCAATGGATTCCAACGCAAAATCTGCAAATATTTTGTCGCTGTACACGGCAGTTTTGCGTAGATTCGCAGGCTGAGCTGCGTTCAACCTGTCTACGAATGCTTGTGAGTGAGTCAAAGAAAGCAACGACGCTTTTGTCGGTTCGAAAGGCATGTGCTCTTTGAAATTCCCCTCGTAGAATCAACAGAATTAAATTGGCGTTGTTGAGTTTCATTATTGGATGGTACAAATATTATGAATCATTTCGCTGAAAAGGTCAAAACTGGTACAAAACTCTCCAGCAAACACAATTACGTCACAAGGGTGAAAATACGTAAATTGAGATTCGAATTACCTCTACGCGTTGTCCTTATTCATCCCCATTGCACAAAATTTGGGTCAGTGAAAGGACATGAAATGATTGCGTCAGGTACTATTGACAAGCTTTGTCATAATTTAGTTCTCCAAACGGTTGAAAAGTGTATTCGTCGAAGGAGATAATGCAGTAAAATATTTTTCTCGTGGAAGAACAGCCCCTTCTCAAGTGACCTACTTCTACGTTCACACGTTTTCGCTTGTGAACAGTATGGAATGATGATGTTTCTGTATCAAAAGTACCATATTCGCCCAAGTGATGAACTTGCGCCGTTGAGTGGAGACTTCTCGTATTCTTTCAAAGTTGTCATTCAGTCGTCAAACGGGAGGCAATCGTACGTGCGCCAATAAAACCAAGCCGCCGGTGTGGCTGAGCGGCTCTAGGCGCTTCAGTCTGGAACCGCGCGACATCTACGGTCGCAGGTTAGAATCCTGCCTCGGGCATGGATGTGCGTGATGTCCTTAGGTTAGTTAGGTTTAAGTAGTTCTAAGTTCTAGGGGACTGATGACCTCAGATGTTAAGTCCCATGACGCTCAGAGCCATTTGATCCATTTTTAACCAATGGAGATTTTGTCACGCTAAGCTGATGAGAGTTTCAAATCCAAGAGGAACTGCTACTTTTGGTGAAGGCAGGGCCATCACAGCCCAGTTCCCAGCGACCATTGTGAAAGGAACTGTACAGTGTGTGTGAAAACGTAGTGGGATGATTTTTCATCTAACATTTTTTTATTTTATTTTTTTCTTCCAAACGATAATATCGTCCCCTTCAAAGTAGTTCCCTTTGGGGCAGCTATACACTGGCCGAGTCGTTATTCCCATTCTTGCTAGCAGAGCTGAAAGGCTACGACTGGTAGGGAATTTATTATACCGGTCACATACTTCTGAATGGTCTCCAGGGTCTCAAAATTACGTCCTTTTTACACATTTTTCAGTTTCGGGACAAGAAACAATCACAAGAACTCAGGTGAACAGAGGAGCTGCGGAACAACTGGAACGTTTTTTGAGGTCAAAAAAACCGTGATGAAAGTGGCTGTGTGACATGCGGCGTTGCCATGATGCAGCATCCACTTGTCTGCAATGCCCGGTTCCACTCGAATCATCATTTTACCGAGCCTCTCAAGGATATCTTCATAAAACACTTGGTGGACGGTTTACCTTGGGGAAATAAATTCTTTATGCACGATACCCCTACAGTCAAAAAATCAAAACGGCATTGTTTTGATCTTCGATTTCGAGATTTTTCTCGGTCTAGGAGACTCCGTAGTGAGCCACTCTTCACAGTGCCTGTTTGTCACAGGATCCTACTCAGTAATCCAGGACTCATCATCTGTGATCACATGATGAGCTTTTCGTGGAAATTGGCAGTCCTCTCGAGAAGATCACTGTAAACGTTTCTTCGGTTGTCCTTCGACCACTTGTAAGGTTTCTCGGTACCATTTTGGCGCAAACCTTTCGCGTGTGAAAAACTTCGGTCTAAATTTGATGTACAGTGAAAGTATTTAAGCTTCTTCATCCTTGTTGTTGGTCGTCGGTATGATCTCACAAGAGCACGTCGATTTTTGAAGCTGAAGGCATAACGTTGCTCTCAATTCCGTTCTTCCATTTTCGTAACACAAAATAAAATCACAACTTGACTGATGGCGTTTTCAGAAGTCACGTGATGGCTGTAAGGAGCCGAAACTCGGACGAAGCATCAGGAAGGGATGAGTACACCGATCTACCCAAGTAGAACAACACGGCGTCGCCAGATGGCTCGCAGTGTTATCATACATCCTCTTATGAGGTCTACCTAGTTCTCTTTTTCAAAAAAAATGATTCAAATGGCTCTGAGCACTATGGGACTTAACATCTGAGGTCATCAGTCCCCTAGAACTTAGAACTGCTTACACCTAACTAACCTAAGGGCATCACACACATCCATGCCCGAGACAGGATTCGAACCTGCGACCGTAGCGGAAGCGTGGTTCCAGACTGTAGCGCCTAGAACCGCTCGGCCACTCCGGCCAGCAGTTCTCTTTTTCCGCTCGCCCGATAATTCATTACCTTTTTTGGTAATCTATTTTCTGTCATTCTATCACCATGATTCTTCCATTTCATTTTATTTTCTTCTATCTTGTTATTAACTGAAATTCTTTTAAATCTAATCTTATTGTTTCATTCCTTATTTTATTCATTTTATTACAGCCTCTAACATATTTCATGAACTTCATCTCTGCTGCTTGTATAAGTGATTTTTCTTTCTTTGTTACTGTCCCTGAGGCGAAACCATATACAAGAAAAGGTACAGCCATCACTTTATAGATTTTCATGTGTGTTTTTTTTCTTGTTTTTGTTCCCAAAGTTCTTGCAATTGTTTCGCAGGTAGCTTGGTATTTATTAACCTTCTTCTCATTGCCTTTCTCGTAGATAAAACTAATATCAAGCTATAGATAAGCGAAGTCGGATACTTTTTCTAAAATTTCTTCACTTACTAATATTGTCGATCTGACTGGATTTATTCCTTTGACAGCCATTATCTTAGTCTTATTTGCTGGTACAGTTACGTTGTATATTGCGTTCTGGCTCAACGTATGTGCTGTTCTTTGTAAATTAAATTCTGTGTCGTTTGTAATCATATGGTCATCAGCATATAACAGAGTATTGAATGCTATGCTATATCTTATTGTAATTCCTAAGTGTGTTTCATCTTCCCACTTCATAAATAGGTCGTCAGCATATAAATGAAATAAACTGAATGATAGACTGCACCCTTGTCGAACACCTTGATTTATTAAAATTTCATGCGACATTTTCAAACCTGAACTTGTAACTATTATTGTATTTACTTATAGACTCTTTGTAGTATTAATATGGACTTTTGAAAAACCTTTTACCTGCAATATTTTCCACAAAACCGGTCTTTTTACCTTATTAAATACTGTCTCAAAATTAATAAATGCTAAATATGTTTCTAAGCCAAATTCTCGACATTTTTCAATTATCTATCTTATTATAACTATACATTACCATTACACGAACGTCCCTTTCGGAAGCCTGATTGTTCTTCTGAGATTACTGAATCGGCGATAGTTTTGTAGACTTTGAGTAAAAATTTTCCCATACATTCTGTATCCTGCATTTAATAAACGTATTTCTCTATAATTTCCTGTGTCTTTCCTATTGCCTTTTTTCAGTACAGAAATAGTTTAGCTGTGTTCCATTATTCAGGTACAGAGCAGTTCTTTCAACACATATTTAAGAAAAACGGAGGAAGCAAAATAATAAAGTGGTTCCTTCACATTTGATTAATTCAGCTTTAATGCCAATTAGGGAGTGACTTTTCTATTTTTTGTTGCATTAAGGTGGCATTTAATTCTTTTATGTCTATTTGATCAAGAGAATTATTATGAATTTTTATACAATAACTTTCTTCACCACCTTCACCATACCACAAATTTCTGTAGTCGTGTATCCATTGATTTTCTGTTACTATATTAATGTTTGCAGTATCTTTCTCCATTTTATTCATATACTTCATTAATTTAAAAGCTGTATTGTGTCTTCCGTGAACGTCATGCTCAACATTACCGATGAATCTTCCCCAGGATTCATTGTGGAATCTTTTTCTAAAGCTCTTTGTTTCATTTCTTTTCTGTTTATATACCTTCCAGGCTACGTTTGTTCGTGTTTGTAAATAGGTGTTATAAACATTTTGTTTTTCTTTAATATTGTTACCTATTTCCGTATTTCACATTTCCAGATCTCTTTCCCGGTTTGATAATTTACTTTTGCTAATTTGTTATTCAGGTGGAAACAAGTGGCCTCTGTTTTGGATGGGCTGGGTTGGAGCCTCCAGTCACGGAAGTATTTTCCTAGAGTGGTCAAATCGCTGGATAGTGTGATCTCAGTTTCCTCCATCACTCGGTGTTGTGTGGCCAAGGCCCAGTCGTCCTCATATCCGAACATTTTGGATCTCGTCCTAGGCATGTCGGCTATATACATGCTGAAAAGCAGTGGAGCCAGTACTGAACCTTGGGGCAGGCCATTATTAAGTTTCATGAATTTACTTCTGTTGTTACCGATGTCAACCTGGAATGGTCTATTGCAGAGCATTTCGTTGATAAGTTTAGCCGTTTTTAGACATGGCACGATGCGGAGGAGTTTATAAATCAGGCCCTGTCTCCAGACAGTGTCGAACGCCGCCGTCAGGTCAACAAATACCACTGATGTTTTTTGCTGGGCGTGACACTCGATAGAACATTGAGCTATAAACAACACCTTGTAAACACTGCTGAAAAAGTCAGAACTAGAAACAACATTGTCCAAAAGCTTTGTGGCACTAGTTGGGGGTCCACTGCCTCCGTTCTGCGTAGCTCTGCACAAGGACTTGTCTATTCTGCAGCAGAGTACTGTTCCCCAATATGGTTAAATAGTGCTCACATCAAGAAGGTGGATGCAGTCTTGAACCAAACGATGAGGATTATCTCTGGAACGATCAGGTCAACTCCTGTCCAATGGCTGCCTGTATTGAGCCATATCCCGCCGCCACATTTGAGCAGAGAACACGCACTTGTCAGGGAGTGTCGAAAAATCCAAAATAGCCCAGATCTTCCTATCCACACCCTGAGTAATGGAATTGAGCAAAAGAGATTGAAATCCAGACACCCCCCCTCTCGCAAGTGCCAAAGATCTGGTAAAGAACGCTTTTATTCTTGAGGACCGCTGGAGAGAAGAATGGGAGGAAAAGACACCGCCTCAGGTTAACACCTTATTGGGAACATCTAACAGACCTCGGGGCTTTGATTTTCCCCGCAAAATCTGGTCTACCCTTAACAGGATCAGGACGAGCCACGGCCGTTGTGCGGACTCCTTGTACAAATGGAGCATAGTGCCATCACCACAGTGCGACTGCGGCGCTGACAGGCAGACAATTCACCATATCGTGGTAGAATGCCCTCTGAGGGCCTACCCTGGGCCAACAAGGGACTTCATGGATGCGACTAACAGTGCAATCGATTATATTTCTAACCTAGATGTTTGTTTGTGATATTGTAACTGTTTTGTGTGTTATGTACTTTTAGATTTTTCATACGTGATTTGTACTTGCCATACGCTAAATAAATAAATAAATAATTTACTTTTTCCTAGTACCTACTTAGCTACTTTCAACATTGCTTATTGTAATCTTTTCAGGTGCATTTATTTATGTCTCTCGTTTAGAAGAAGGTATTTATAATTTTTTAGCTGATAATCTTGTCATTTTCATTCAAAGTTATTTTATCAATTGTGCCTACTGTGTCTACTTTCAAATTCCTGTATTTAACACAGAGCGAGGTGCCGCAGTGGTTAGCACACTGGACTCGCATTCGGGAGGACGACCATTCAGACCCGCGTACGGCCATCCTGATTTAGGTTTCCCGTGATTTCCCTAAATCTCTTCAGGTAATGCTGGGATAGATCCTTTGAAAGGGCACGGCCGACTTCCTATCCCATCCTCTTCTAATCCGATGGGAATGATGACTTCGCTGTTTGGTCCCCTCCCACAAATAAACCAACAAACCAGGGTGTAAGTCTCCTTATATTAACAAATGATTAGTTTTATTATGTTAATTTACTCGTTTTTGCAGCTCCTCATAAAATACTCCAGAATCTTCGTGTTTTCCTTCTTTTGGTGCATATACTCCTCTATTAATTGTGAATATAGCAATTATTACCCTTTCATTTATGTAGTCATAAAAATGTATCTTTCTTTTGCGGAGGGATTTGGAATTTAAGCTAGGACATTGGCACAAAAGTTGATGACGAGGAACTTCACTCCGCCCCCATTCTCTCCTCGCCGTCCAGATACTTACAATGAAACGAGGGCATTTAAATAAGTAATGCAAAACGCTATTTTCTGAAGCCAAAACTAAACTCCTCTCGCACAGGCCATGAAGGCCCAAAGATACCGACTGGCCGCCGTGTCATCCTCAGCCCACAGGCGTCACTGGATGCGGATATGGAGTGGCATGTGGTCAGCACACCGCTCTCCCGGCCGTATGTCAGTTTCCGAGACCCGAGCCGCTACTTCTCAATCGACTAGCTCCTCAGGTTGCCTCACAAGGGCTGAGTGCACCCCGCTTGCCAACAGCGCTCGGCAGACCGGATGGTCACCCATCCAAGTGCTAGTCCAGCCCGACAGTCCTTAACTTCAGTGACCTGACGGGAACCGGTGTTACCACTGCGGCAAGGCCGTCGGCTGTTTTCTGAAAGCTGATTGGTTTTATTCCGGATTACAGTATGCCATATTATTCCCATCTTTTTTTGGCAACAAAACCATTTTTTAATCTCGGTTTTATGCGACCCTCTTGCGCCACCTTACTGAGATGGCTTGTATGCCCAAGTGGCACCACTCTAGTAGTCGAAGTCGGAACCATTGCCTTGCTGCATTAATAACCTCCGCACCATCGATGCACTGCTTCCCGCGGAGTGCATCCTTCTTTGCGACAGTCAGATGAAAGTCGGAAGGTGCGAGATCTGAGCTGTAGGATGGGTGAGGAAGAACAGTCCAAAGAAGTTAGGTGAGCTCCTCTCGGGTGTGGGGCCTTGAGTGATCATGGAGAGGTTCGTTCGCATTTTTGTCGCGAGGAAGACGCTGATGTTGCTTCAATTTCCTATAGATAGCACAGTACACTTCAGACTGATACACCTGCAAAAAACTAGATTAAGTAAAGCTGCGGTTTATTGCACTGAGTGCCATCAACGAGCTTAGTGGCACACTGGAATAGTGCTCTGAAGGTCAGTGGTTGAGTTTGCCCCTCGATCATCCAGATTCAGCTTCTCCTTAAATAGCACAAGCCAAATACTGGGGATGATTCAGTTGAGAAGGACACTGCTAGTTATCTTTCAAAAGTTCCTCTTGTCCGAAAGCGCGCTCCGTCTCAAGTAACGGAGCTTTATACTCTAAGCTCCCTCCTCCCCCTCTGCCTTCAATGGAGGTCACGTATTCACACTGATTTTACTACTTTACAGGTGGCAGCACCGTTACTTACACAGTAACTGACAAATCCAACCATACAAATAATGAAAACATACATTTTATAACTAAAACAAAAAAAGACTATTTATAGTGGTTACAACACCTCGCTAGTCAATTACCAAGACAACCTGCTAATTCGTCTGTACCGCATAGCAGCGCCTATGCGCGCACATCGCATCCCGTTAAATTAGGATTCGGCTACGAAGCGCCAACCGGTCACGGGTCGCTGCCTCTCCCACCCCTTTCTACTGGTCAGTTTTGATACTGACTCATTATCGTTTAGATTATCGATTTCCTATTTCCAAACATCATCTGTCGGCAGATGATGTTTGAAGGGATCGCTGATCTAGCAGAAATCTACAGATACCAATCTTCGAGTGCTGGCCTCTATTTTGACCGGAACGGAGGTTGGAATCTTCCTACATGTCAGTCAAGGGACCTGAAGATGGCGTAATATAGTAATGTATCCCCGAAACTGCTTGCCCAGTAAAATAACAGTTTGGAAATTAGACTGCTGAAAGGTGTTTGATTTGACATTCTGTGAAGAGATGGTCGTACAGAGGCTTCCAGGAAGAGTCGAATTGTGTCCCTCAATACTCTTCCAACCAATCTCTGTCTTGAATCTATATTACTTTTATGCGATCATTCAATTTCAGGACACTGCTGACGATGTCTCCTGATTATTGTTTTATTTTTCCAGTAGTTCATAGCATTATGGGACAGTAATAGGTCTCTTAGTTGCTATTTGCTCAATACGTTACATGTATGTAACGGAACTGTTTTGTTGGAGTTTATGAGTAATACACGTATGCATGCCTCTCCTTCCAAGAACTTCGGGTGGACTCCAGACACATAAGTTTCACTATTGTTCGGATGTTTCTCATTCGTCCGGTGCAGAACACACTGTATATTGGTGAAAAGTACACAAAAAGTTTGATCTGAACTTAATTTTACCCCAAAATTGTATGAGTATGCTTGTAAAAGGTAATCCTTGTGAAATGAGTTAGTTCTTTTGAAAATAAGAATGATGCGTGTGTTAAAATTCACCGTAAATATCTACTTTCTTTCATGTAGAAGATGTCATCGAATGAGTTTTTTCGAAACACCGTGTGCTAGAAGATGACATCGAAAGAGTCTTTTCGAAACACCCAGTGCTATGTGTTATGAAATAGGCAATATGTAAGTTCTCAGCGCATGCTGAGCGCCAGTTGACTTTTTGTTGGCGTCTTCGCTGTAATTTTACATCCTCGATGTCCTGCATTTGACATTCGGGTCCACGTTGTAGCTTTCGTTGGACCTAACCTCGCAGGGAGATCCAGAATTTCACTTACAGAGTCGAAGCTTTTTAACACCGCTTCAAAGATGTCAGAAGAGCCGGGCGTTGCGCTGGTGATCAGGTGTTGTGATACTGAGGATACTGTCTGGGGTGATGATGTCACGTTTGCACAAGCACATCCTCATGCTCAACTCTTGCGCTTATATTCCTTGTTCAAATGGCTCTGAGCATTATGCAACTTAACTTCTGAGGTCATCAGTCGCCTAGAACTTAGAACTAATTAAACCTAACTAACCTAAGGACATCACACACACATCCATGCCCGAGGCAGGATTCGAACCTGCGACCGTAGCGGTCGCTCGGCTCCAGACTGTAGCGCCTAGAAGCGCACGGCCACTCCGGCCGGCGCTTATATTCCTGCTGAAATCCTTCACAGTATTTGTTTGCTAAGTTTCATTGACATTTACGTATGTCCTGTGCAATGTTACGTTGCTTCATGCAGCTATTGACAATAAAGATGGTAGGGTCACGGATTCTGTGTATTAGGTTCCCTGGGTGCTGGGTTGTGTGGGTGCCTCGAGAGAGCGATACCGCTTGCATATCGAAGACAGAGGCAGATTCTCGGGAGTTGAGTACTCAAGAGACCTTAACATTGCCATATTTCACAGTGTCGTTCATGTTCATGGAATTCTCTCCGAATACTGTATCAGAAAAACAGAAAACGGAGATAGTCATGCACCAACTATTACATTTAACGTTTGCTGTTGTTGTGGTCTTCAATTCGAAGACTGGTTTGATGAAGCTCTTCATCCTACTCTACCATGTGCAAGCTGCTTATTGTATTTATCACTTGATCTCCTCTACAGTCTTTACATATCTCTCAGTTTCACCAGTTACCAAACTGACGATTCCTTCACGTCTCATGATCTATACCATCAACCGATCCTTTCTTTTAAACAAGTTGAGCCATACACTGCTTTTTCCCCAGTTCGATCAAGTATCTCTACATTAGTTACACGCTGTGCCCATTAAATATTCTGCATTATCCTGTAGATCACATTTCAAAAGCTTCTTGAGCCTTGGCGACTGGCGCTAGTTATGCTCCACTTGTGTCGCTGATATCGACACTCGTCTGGTCTTATATCTCTGACTGCTCTGCCTTTGGTTTTCCGGCTTGGCGTGCAGCCGGGGTCTCTCCCCGGTCGGCGTCCGACGAGGCAACATGTTTTGAAGGCAGGCCCTCGTCTCTGTCCGCTGTGCCTGGGCCTCGCCGTCCTCGCCGTCGTTGCCGTTTTGCATCGCGCCGGGTGTACGGTGCTGATGAGTTGACGCGTTTGGGTGCTAGACGTCGGCGGGTCCGTCATCTCAGGCTGGACATCTCATCGCGTAACTGGAAGCATTAAGTTACGTATGATTCTTATGCTGCTGTTAACCTGTGAAGATTTGTGGAACTTATGGTGGCTTGTTGTATCTGCCGGAGATCAGTTAAGGATGGTTCTGAATAAGAGAATGCCGGCCGTGGTGGCCGACGGGTTCTAGGCGCTACAGTCTGGAACCTCGCGACCGCTACGGTCGCAGGTTCGAATCCTGCCTCGGGCATGGATGTGTGTGATGTCCTTAGGTTAGTTAGGTTTAAGGAGTTCTAAGTTCTAGGGGACTGATGACCTCAGAAGTTAAGTCCTATAGTGCTCAGAGCCATTTGAACCATTTGAATAAGAGAATGCTATACGGCACTTACGAAGTCTAAGGCTTCGAAGTGTTGTTTCCGAAGAGCGGGGTCTAATTATTTCGGGAAAAGCAAAAGAGAATAGAGTTTTACTGCTTGTTTCAAAGATTCCTTGCAGTGTTAATTTGATGTAGTATGTTAATTAGTGTGATCTTCGCCCAGTTTGGGTTTTGGATTTTTTTTTAATACGAAGGACAGAGCTTTGTTAAGTCACGGTAATTTTAATTGTTCTTTTATTCGTTAAATGTCTCAGTTTGGTTTTCATTTATGTTGCAGAGAGTCACATAGTTAGTAAGCCTTGTATGGTCTTGAAAAAGGTGAATGACGAGTTGAATTTGTCAGCCGCTTGAATTACCTGCTATTGCAGAAATGGTCTGGTATGTGGAGCAGATGGGGTTTGTCGCCTTGGCTAACTGGCTGAGATCATGTGTGTGTTCGGCGTATTTTCTGCCCTGGCCTGCAGCCTGATCATCTTTGAAATTGCTCGGCGGTTGCTATCTACTCGTTTGTTCCGAGTACCACCGTGTATTAGCCGTGTTCCCATCTTTTAATTAAATATCCGGCCTGTCCGCCAGGACGGACGAGATCTTTTCATAACTAACTCAAGGTGAATCATTAGTGTTGTGTAAATTTTGGTTACGTAAACAATGAACTTAACAGTGTGCTTGTGGTGGTGACTGTCTGTGATCGTTTTGCAATCAGATCTAATTATTATCTTGAAAATACTGTCTGTTATATTAACAGCTTTTCTAAGTTTGGTGAAGGACAAGCGTCCAAAATTTAAGGACTTGTATCTTTGGTAATTCCATTTGTATTTTGGAAAAATGGGGTGGGGGTGGGGGGGGGGGGCAGACGGCTAACATCAGCTGTATATTTTGTTAAGTGGACAAAGGTCCGAATTAAATTTTTATATTTTTGTTCTGATTCTGTAAGTCTGTAATAATGAAATTTGTTCTTTAGTTGAAATTAAAATTATGTACGAACCACAAGTTTGTCCATTAGCAAAGATCCCTAGCTGCCTATCTCCTTTGAGTAGCTGTGGTTAAATCGAAATTTTAGTTTCTCTAACATGTAACTTGAGCAGTAAAACAGATCACTTCTTTTCAAAATTTGCATTTTTCATGTCCTGTCTACTTAGGTTTTCCCGAGTTGTTTTGCTGAACAAATAGCAAAACTCATTTCTCTCCAGTGTCGCCTGATTTAACTGTAATAAATTCCATTATCTTTGTTTTACTTTTGTTAATATTCATCTGCTTATAACTTGTTTTCAAGACATTATCCATTTCATTCAACTGCTCCTCCAAGTCCTATGAGAGAAATAGTCTCTCAGGTCGAGTCAAGAATGACTGACAGAAGGAAACAGAAATTTTAAACATGCAGATACTGAAATTAATATTAAACTTATGCAGGATAGTAGGATGGCTGCCGCGAGGTTGGCCGGTGCTCATTAACAAGTGCTTACTTAGCGGACAGTCCCATTTAGCCACGATTGTCTCTGATTTCTAGCGGAGACTTGGACTGCAAATGAGATGAGTAGCCGGTGTGGTAAGTCATCTCGGTAAATGGTAGCGATGCTGGAACTCGTTTTTGCCTGCAAAGGCTAAAGCACATTTTTATTTCAGCTACAGTTATGACCTGTTTGTGCACGGACTTACTATGAGACATATGTGTTGCTCCATTATTTTTCGGGCGTGCATCCGGGATCTTATTAACTCCTGTACCATATTTCGCCTGACAACCTTTCAGCCGTTCTCAAGGTTGGTTGCTTGCGAGATTTCTAAAGCACTTTGCACTGTGGAGTAAACTCCAGAAAAATAATGGAATATTCGATCCGCCGGGAAAATTTCAAGAAACGTGAGCTGTTATTTGCAACGTAATAAAAGTGCTGAATTTCGTAATACTACGCAAATGTGCTGCTAAACGCGTTAGTAATGTTGCTTTAATAAACACAAATGTACCTAATCACACTTTTATTAGATTTTTCTCGCTAACGGTGATCTAATAGTAATACATAAAATTTGATATGACTGTATTTTTAATCGTCTTCATCTCGTTGCTTGAGGACTGTCGTGTACAGTGACCATCCCAGACATGAGTATTATGTACTGCGTCAGCAGTCTTTTGTAACCATGTCACCAACGCTTGTAATTAGAACTCTCACATGATAATTCTGTACCTGTTGAGAGGGATTATGTTTTGTGCTCCCTACATTGTTTACTCCTGTCCACTATTCGCCATTTCTTAATAATTTTTAGAGGCGCCGATTTTTTTTACCTTCAACTTGAGTATACGAGCTACCCGTCAAAAATAACATTATTTAACTACCATTAGGTACACTATTTAGCCATCAAAAATACAAAAAAGATTTGTTTTAAAAACATAAGAGTGAAGAGAACGTAACATTTTAAAATAAATACACATATATATTTACTATACGCAAAAAGAAACATTTCTAAAACGGAAGTAATAGTTACACATTCCTTAGCAAAAAATGTTTACAGATTTGTGCAGTCACTACTCTACGAGATACAGTTTTTAAGTAACAAGTAAAATTGTGATTACACCTTCCCCATGGGTCAGTACTCAGTCCACCTAGAGTAAATCTAACATTAAGAACTACCATATCGTTCTATAGTAAAAGGCCAGTAACGCTTGTAGGGAATGGCACCCTAAGCTTTCTCGAGAAATTACGCTTTATGCTGATGGAGCTTGCAGTAGGTGAATTATTGCAATCACAAGCGGTTGCATATCTTAGTTGTAGAAGAAGAAAATGAGAAGCGAAGCTACCGTTACTGAGTCTCATCCGAGTGTTTGTAGAGACAGTAGTTTTACGGTGAACTGACTTGTTAAAGTAAAGTGAGATATGTGGGGCTGAACTAAACCACAATATTTTATTTACGTTTGATGTTCCCCATTCCTCTTCCCACTGGCCCTGACTTCCAGTTTGACTTGACATAAGAAGCCAGTGAAAGGTACCCATGTATCAAGGCATGCTCCAGGTATAGTTAACTGGTTTATTGGTTCGTCGTACATGTGAAGTTTTATTCAAAACACATAAATATACACTGCCTGAGAAAAAAGTTGAAGCACCGTGTAGGGGAAGAGGAAATGAAATAACAAAATAAAACTTCCCTGGTTAATGGGTATGTCATGGTATTTTAGTGATTACAAAATTTAGTCAAATTTACAGAGAACTTGGCAGTATGATGTTGCATCCCCTCTGGCTTGGATGCATGCACTGATTGGGCCGGGAAGGGTGTCATAGAACCATTATCTACTTTCCTGAGGCATTTAGCCCACAAGTGTTGCCACTGGTTCCTGACGTATTGATACTGGTGCTAAGACAGGGTCGAAGTCTGAGCTGATCCCACAAGTGTTCTATCGGGGACAGATGTGAGGATTCTGAGTGAGTGACTAAACATCATGTAGACACTTCATAGAGACACGTGCCATGTATGAACGAGCATTGTCCTGTGGAAAAATGGCACCACGAAACTGGCACATGTGTATGCAGATAGTCCACGACATACCTTTATGGTGTCAGGGTTTCCTCGCTGACTACCGACCGTGATCTGGAGTCATATCTGTTGGCTCTCCACACCATTATGTCAGGACGACATGGCTCTGCCTCTCCAAAACATTAGAAGAATGGGACCTCACTTTCTGTTGCCTCCCCCCCTCCCCCCCTCCCCCCCCCCTCCCGGCAGCCGCCACGATTGCGGCGGTGGTCATGTGGAGGAATGCAGAACAGCGATTCACCGTTGAACATATTTCTGATCATTCCCTGCACCCAGGTCACGGCACCGCTCTAAAAGCAGTCATTGGTGTTGGGGTATTAACGGCATGCAATGCGTTGGACAGTAATTCCCTACTTCAGCTGCTACCAGTTTCTGACCAGTTGTGCGAGATGGCAGAGAATGGTGCAGGGTGATCATTACTTGTTCTCGGATGGCAGGTGCAGCTCTGAAGGGGTGACGATGTGCTTGGTGCAGAATCCTCCCTTGTGGTGGTCACACGTGATCGAGCAAGACCATGACGATGAGTATGCCTGCCTTCACGTTCCCAAGCAGTCCAATGTCGGGCCACTGCCACATGCCCCATAAATTTGGATATTACACTGTTAGACCAGTCGGCTAAATGGGAGCCCCTTTCAAACTCTGTCAGGTACTGATAACGCTGTCTCACACAAGTATGCTGCATCTCTGTGTCCTTCACAGTGATCACGTAACTTCAGATATCGTTCACATTCCTTATATTATATATCTTACCGGAACTTGAAACTACACTAACGCAGTGTGGTGGCCGTTCTACCTGTCACAGAGAAATGCAGCTCTAATCATTTCCATACGCAACGATGTTGTTCACACGTACGAGGTTACACTGACATATGAACCATGACCTGAGGGTGGATTACTTTTTTTTCAGACAGTGTATTTATTTCTTCGAGAGCTTTCCGCTATGTTGATAACAATTTTACTATTCTGTTTTTCCGAGTTCCTGCTCTTTTTGATACTGAGAATGCTTTTCTAAGTTAAAGAGTACTTCAGTGCCTTTACGACTACCGCAGCCTCCACTTCACAAGAGGAGACTTATGATGGAAGCTTATACTCTTCGTAGTGACCTGTTCTCAGGCAAAGAAAGCACACCCAGCGTTACCTTCCGAGGCGATTCTTCAAACATTAGTGTATACTGAGGTGACAAAAGTCACAGGATACCTCCTAATAACGTGTCGGACCTGCCTTTAGCCGGCCGCGGTGGCCGAGCGGTTCTAGGCGCTTCATTCCGGAACCGCGCGACTGCTATAGTCGCAGATTCGAATCCTGCCTCGGGCATGGATGTGTGTGATGTCCTTAGGTTAGTTAGGTTTAAGTAGTTCTAAGTTCTAGGGGACTGATGACCTCATATGTTAAGTCCCATAGTGCTCAGATCCATTTCAACGTTTTTTTTTTTTTTTTTTTTTTTTTTTTTTAGAGTCCGCTCAGAAATGTTGAGCCATGCTGTCTCTACAGCAGTCGTCCGCAGCTCGTGGTCTAGGGGCTAGCATTGCTACCTCTGGATCACGGGGTCCCGCGTTCGGTTCCCGGCAGGGTCGGGAAATTTCTCTGCCTGGGGACTGGGTGTTTGTGTTGTCCCCTCATCATTCCATCATCATTGGTGAAAGTGTCTAGATTGGACTGTGTATAGATTGGGAATTTGTACGAGCGCTGATGACCGCGCACTTGAGTGCCCCACAAACCAAACATCATCATCATCATCACCATCAACAACAACATCTACAGCGGTCCATAATTGCTACAGTGTTGCCCGTGCAGAATTTTGTGCACAAACTGACCTTTCGATTATGTCCCGCAAACTTTCGAGGGGATTCATTTCAGGCCATCTGGCTAGCCAAATCATTAAACTGTTCACAATGTTCTTCCAACCAGTCACGAACAGATGTGTCCCAGTGAGATGGCGTATAGTCATCTATAAAATTGCATAGTTGTTTGGGAACATGAAGTCCATATGTAGTGGACTGACAAGGCTGCCAGTCCACAGTGACGGGTAACCGAAAGGCACGCGTACACACACGCCGACTGGCGTTAAGTCTGAAACAGGATACGTGATGAAAGCTATAAAGAAAAGAACGGAGCTTCTCGTATACTTAACTTTAATTCATTGTGGTACATTTCTCTTGATAATACAAGTGAGACTCTCTCCAGATATGGTTAATGCCCTGGCTAGGTCGTAGCCATGGACTTAGCTGAAGGCTATTCTAACTGTCTCTCGGCAATTGAGAGAAAGGCTTCGTACGTGTAGTCGCTAGCAATGTCGTCCATACAACTGGGGCGAGTGCTAGTACGTCTCTCGAGACCTGCCTTGTGGTGGCGCTCGGTTAGCGATCCTGACAGTGGCGACACGCGGGTCCGACATGTACTAATGGACCACGGATGATTTAAGCTACCACCTAGCAAGTGTGGTGTCTGGCGGTGACACCACACCATATTTGGCTGAAAATTGTCTCCGAGAAGCCGAACATAATAGAGAACCCGGTCCATTCCATGTTAACATGGCCCACACCATTATGCAGCCACCACCAGCTTGCACAGTGCCTTGATGACAACTTGGCCTCATGAGACCTGCGCCACACTCGAACCTTACCATCAGCTGTAACCACTGAAATCGGAACTCATCTGACCAGGCCACGGTTCCCCAGTCATGGCCACGAGCCCAGGAGAGGCGTTGCACGCGATGTAATGTTATTACCAAAGGCACTCGCGTTGCTCTTCTGCCGCCGTAGCCCATTAACGCCAAATATCGCCGCACTGTCGTAATGGATACGTTAGTCGTACGTACCACATCGATTTGAGCCTTTGCCTTTTAGCACTGACAACTCTATGCAAACACTGCTGCTCTCGGTAGTTAAGTGAAGGCCGGCGGCCACTTCGTTGTCTGTGGTGAGAGGTAACGCTTAAAATTTGGTATTCTCGGCACACTCTTGATACTGCGGATCTCGAAATATTGAATTCCCTAACGATTTCGGGAATGGAATGTGCCATGCGCCTAGCTCCAACTACCATTCCGCGTTCAAAGTCTGCCAATTCCCGTCGTACGGCCATAATAACGTGGGAAACCTTTTCACTTTAACAACTGGAGTACAAATGACAGCCCCGTCAATGCATTGCCGTTTTATACCGTATGTACGCGATTCTAGCGCCGTCTGTGAATGTGCATATCGCTATCCCATTACTTTTGTCACTACAGCGTAGATCTTTCCTCCAGGACCTGATTTGTCCAAACACATAGTATTATAGCTGCCAGAATTATAAACAGATAAGCATAGTGTCGCAGCGAATACGCAAGGTAGATTAGCTTGCTTTGAAACTCTGCGGACGCACCTACAGCTGCAGAGGATCTAAGAGGGACGCATACCAGAAGAACCCTGGCGGAACGCGGGGAGCGACAGCCCGTGCCGGCGCCCCTCGCATAATTTGGGGAATCAGTTATGAGGCCGCGGCTGTTTACCAGTCGGCGCACGGGTTCTCCCAACCTAACCTGGTCGCGGCGCAGGCAGCGGCCTGCGTTATCGGCGCGCGCTGGGACCCGCGCTCCCCGACATATAAATGATCCCGGCCCGAACCCCGCAGCCTCATACGCATGCAAAGATCGTCACCCAATTACAAGTCGGTTAATATCGACGGAATCTCGGGCTTCGTTTGCCCCTTATTCGTTCTGGTGTCCCCCTATCGCTGCCTCCGAGCCCCAGGCCTCTGGTTGTGTTTGCACGTTTTCCCCTGGAAACCTCCTCCACTGTCTGCATGGCAGCGATGCACCTCAGAGAGTCCAGAGATCAAATCTAGATGCAAGAGTCTGGCCTGGCCTTGGAGGAAGTTTTAAATGTTGAAAATAGCTGACAGTGGCCGAAGTAGAGAGGATACAAAATGTAGACTGGCAATTGCAAGAATAACGTTTCTGGAATTTGCTAACATTGAAAATAAATTAAAATGTTAGGAAGTATTTTCTGCAAGTATTCGCTTGACTGTAGCCTCCACCGGAAGTGAAATGTGGATGATAAACGGTTCTGATTAGAAGGGAATAGAAGCTTCAGAATATGGTGCTACAGATTATTTGGAAATTAGGTGCGTAGGTAGAATAAGTAATAAAGAGGTACTGAATCGAAGTGGGGAAAATAATAAATTTGTGGCTTAACTTACCGAAATAAGAGATTGGGTAACCTCCAGAAACATCAAGGAAACGTTTATTGGGATGAAGAATGGAGCGACGCAACTGTAGAGGGAGGCCAAGGCTCGAATATACGGGAGTTGTACCAAAAGTAAGGTTGCCATATTTTTTACAAATAGAAAACATTGTTTCTTGTTATTAATTTATACATCGTTGAAAAGCTAACACTTTTGTCTATTTTTCAACATAGTCTCCATTTTTTTGGACACACTTTTGAAGACGGTGCTCCAGCTTTTGTATTCCTTTGTCGAAGAAGTCTCCTGCCAATCTGTTGAGGAAGCGTGTCACCTCTGCTCGGACTTCATCGTCGCTCTTGAAGCATTTGCTACCTATGTGTTCCTTTAGCTTGGGGAAGAGGGGATAATCGCTGGGGGCTAAGTCTGGGCTGTACGGGGGATGGGGCATAACAGTCCACCCAAATTTCTTCAAAAGCTCCTGTGTTTGACGAGCGACGAAGGGTCGAGCGTTGTCGTGAAGAAGCACTACTTCCTCCTTCAGTCGTCCTCTCCAGCGATTCTGGACTGTCGCCAGAGTTTGGTCAATGTTCCACAATATCTGTCTGAGTTTATTTTCGTCCCAGGTTGCATGAAACCGATCCCAAAACACAGTCGCCATAACTTTTCCTGCCGACTGCGTTTGTTTGAATTTCTTTGGTGGCACTGAATCAGAGTTTTGTTTGGGGGGGAGGGGGGTAATGAAACACCCCGTTTCATCTCCTGTGCCGATAGAGTCAAACAACTTCTCCTTGTTGCCTCGCCCCTCACATGTTGAAGAAACTTGCGAGCACAGTCAAGGCGTTGCTCCTTGTGTCCGTCAGTCAGCATCCGGGTAACCCAATGACCACACAATTAAAGTTTTTTCAATGGTGCAGTAGGTAGCTTCAGGAACGTGTTCAACAAGTTCACAGACAGTGACACTGATATTTGAGCAGCTCACTGTTGATCTTCTGGACAATCGCATCTGTAACCAGCGGTCTTTCATTCCATTCTTCATCGTGAACTTCCGTGCGACCCTCAGCAAAAGCCTTACACCATTTGCGGACGTGCTGAATGGACATGCACTCTTCACCATAAACCTCAGTCAGTTGCTGATGAATCTCCTCGGGCGGTAACTTCCTTGCGTTGAGAAACCGGATTACTGCAACTGGAATCACTCAACAGAGGAAAGTCCACTGGACCTGACGGGATACCAATTCGATTCTACACAGAGTACGCGAAAGAACTTGCCCCCCTTCTAACAGCCGTGTACCGCAACTCTCTAGAGGAACGGAAGGTTCCAAATGATTGGAGAAGATCACAGGTAGCCCCAGTCTTCAAGAAGGGTCATCGAGCAGATGCGCAAAACTATAGACCTATATCTCTGACGTCGATCTGTTGTAGAATTTTAGAACATTTTTTTGCTCGAGTATCATGTCGTTTTTGGAAACCCAGAATCTACTATGTAGGAATCAACACGGATTCCGGAAACAGCGATCGTGTGAGACCCGACTCGCTTTATTTCTTCATGAGACCCAGAAAATATTAGATACAGGTTCCCAGTTAGATGCTACTTTCCTTGACTTCCGGAAGGCGTTCGATACAGTTCCGCACTGTCGATTGATAAACAAAGTAAGAGCCTACGGAATATCAGACCAGCTGTGTGGCTGGATTGAAGAGTTTTTAGCAAACAGAACACAGCATGTTGTTATCAATGGAGAGACGTCTACAGACGTTAAAGTAACCTCTGGCGTGCCACAGGGGAGTGTTATGGGACCATTGCTTTTCACAATATATATAAATGACCTAGTAGATAGTGTCGGAAGTTCCATGCGGCTTTTCGCGGATGATGCTGTAGTATACAGAGAAGTTGCAGCATTAGAAAATTGTAGCGAAACGCAGGAAGATCTGCAGCGGATAGGCACTTGGTGCAGGGAGTGGCAAATGTCCCTTAACATAGACAAATGTAATGTATTGCGAATACATAGAAAGAAGGATCCTTTATTGTATGATTATATGATAGCGGAACAAACACTGGTAGCAGTTACTTCTGTAAAATATCTGGGAGTATGCGTGCGGAACGATTTGAAGTGGAATGATCATATAAAATTAATTGTTGGTAAGGCGGGTACCAGGTTGAGATTCATTGAGAGAGTGCTTAGAGAATGTAGTCCATCAACAAAGGAGGTGGCTTACAAAACGCTCGTTCGACCTATACTTGAGTATTGCTCATCATTGTGGGATCCGTACCAGATCGGGTTGATGGAGGAGATAGAGAAGATCCAAAGAAGAGCGGCGCGTTTCGTCACAGGGGTATTTGGTAACCGTGATAGCGTTACGGAGATGTTTAATAAACTCAAGTGGCAGACTCTGCAAGAGAGACGCTCTGCATCGCGGTGTAGCTTGCTCGCCAGGTTTCGAGAGGGTGCATTTCTGAATGAGGTATCGAATATATTGCTTCCCCCTACTTATACCTCCCGAGGAGTTCACGAATGTAAAATTAGAGAGATTAGAGCGCGCACGGAGGCCTTCAGACAGTCGTTCTTCCCGCGAACCATACGCGACTGTAACAGGAAAGGGAGGTAATGACAGTAGCACGTAAAGTGCCCTCCGCCACACACCGTTGGGTGGCTTGCGGAGTATAAATGTAGATGTAGATGTAGATGTAGAACCTCGCACTCGGCGGGAGCGGCGATCAACACTTTCATCTCGCACGGCCGCCAAGCCAACACTGAGCGACGTAGCGAATCGCGGACGGGCGGGCTCGAGAGTGGGGGAACCACTGTGCACGGCACTGTTGTCGGATTTAGCCTAGCAGTTTCCCTCGAGGAACCTCATTGGGAACCTTATCTTTGGTACAACCCTCGTAGTAAGGAGAATAAAACGAATGTGGTTGCAGTAGTCGTTCAGAGGTGAAAAGACTTGCACAAGATAGCCTAGTGTGGAAAGCTGCACCAAATCAGCTTTTGAACAGAAGACCACAACAAAAACTATTACTACTACTACAAGCTTTGAGAAAATAGCATGACAGTCATGGTATAAATTCCTTACTTTGTTCAAAAAATGGTTCAAATGGCTCTGAGAACTATGGGACTTAACATCTGAGGTCATCAGTCCCCTAGAACTCAGAACTACTTAAACCTAACTAACCTAAGGACATCACACACATCCTTGCCCGAGGCAGGATTCGAACCTGCGACCGTAGCAGTCGCTCGGTTCCAGACTGATGCGCCTAGAACTGCTGCCTTACTTAATGTTATTAGACTTGCACAATATATGTCTTTTGTTTCCAGCTGATCTTGTAGCATTTAATAAGGGCGTGTACCATTATCAGAAATTCTGTTAAAGAAAAAATTGTCCATTGTAGGCTGTGTAGTTATCCCTTAGAACAGACTATTGCAGATAACGTTTTCTTTCACAAAACTCTTGAAGGCCATCGATCCACAAATCAGCAAAATGCCTACTATAGTTAGATTAAAATTACTTGATAGTTGACGTCTTTCACTTGCTGCTACAGTGTTGCCACATCGGTTGCTGGCTACCAATCGGTTATAGGCGGCCACAAACACGGTGAGTCAATTCATAAACGCTGTTAATGTGTAATGCAGAGCAGTGTTGGCCGAATTTTCTCATTTTGAGGATACTGAAGGGCTCTCTGTTTTAACTGTTAAAAATCATTCAACAGCCAAGGTCACATAAAATATTGCTTTATTTAAGACAACAGGTTTGAACTGATTTTGCTGTCATCTTCAAGTCTTAAAAATCTTTTTGTTGTGGAACATATTCATTTCACGCTGAACCTCCATTTGACATCTCGTGCTTGAGGTTCAGCGTAAAATGAAGATGACAGAAAAGTCTGTTGAAGCTGATTGTCTTAAACGATGAAATATTTTATGCACTCTTGGTTGCTGAATGGTTTTCATCAATGTTGGCATATGCCGCAAGTTCGAGGTGCTGTGTCGGTGGCTGATTTCAAGTGTCCAATGACTCAACTGCGGCAGACTGCACGTTTTGTTTCCTTGAATTTAAATTAATGTTCTAAATAGCCACATCCTCACGATTTGTAGTGTATACGAGAAAACAGCGGTCAAAAACCTGCGGCAGAACGAAAATCACGACCACTTGTTTCACGGCTATTAAAGCTGAGCTCTGCGAGCAAATTCAAGACAGAGAAAGTTCAGTTTCAGTGCTACGATCTTCTTAGGTTTGTACGCTAACCATTGTCCTTCACCGCAGCGTTGGATGAAAGAGTTATATTTATGCCTGTGGTTATCCAATCCCGAGGATGAGCTGCAGCCTTAAAAAATTTGGCTATACGCAGTGTTGTGCGAAGCTTATCCAACGTAAACCGACCTCCGTGATTCTGATAACCGTATACGTGACACTCGCACCGCTTACTCTCCTCCCCCGGCAATTTGGAATCAGCACCATCGCACCTGCTTGTGTAGTTCCTCCGTGTAGTGTTTGACAGCCTATGTGCTCGTATTGCGGTGCGGTGGTGCTAGCGGCATCCGCGGTAGCCGCAAGGTATGGAACACGCTTGGGCCGGTTCATAGTTCCCGACCGCCCGTGTTTACGAGCACAGCTTGGATAGAGGCACTACAGCAACGAGGTAGAGTTGATGTTGGTCAGTGTTGTGCGTCTCGATAGCTCTGCTGTAATCCAGTGATAAGCTCTGCAGTCTGGTGTTACTAGGCACCTCGTTGTATATACTGTCCTAACGTTGTTGGTCGCTGTTTCTGGTTATAGCATTCGACACAGTCAAGGTACAGGCTCGTGTAGTTTGTTGCCAGGAGTGGTGGTTACTCATTGTTCGGTCACTCTCTATTGTATGTAGCTTCACAGTTGTCAGGAAGGTGGTTAGCGGTTCCATAAAACGTTGAAAGACGACTCGAAAACGTTTACTTCGAATTATAAGAAGGAAATGTCGATGTAGCACGCCGCCGACAAGAAGCTGTGAGGTGCTGTCGTTGTGGAGTATTGTAAGGTCTGCCTACGACAGCAACATTGGTTGTTTTAAGTCAATTATTTGCAAAGGAGTGTTAAACGCGTACCTGCCGTCGTAAAGTGACGGAAACGACCGTTACTGAGTTAGTGGCCACTTCCCAAGAGTGTAGAACTTGTCGATTTTCTCTGTCTTCTTGTTGTTATTGAATTAATAAAAAGTGGTGGCCTGCCGCATTGGCATGGGTTCCAAAACGGTGAAGCTTGGAGTGTGGAACATCATCGTGTCCCTGTGGTGTGTTGTCGCATGGTCGGACTGTTCCCGACAGTCTAAGGCGTTGTCGAGATCACTTGTCTTGTTTGTAACTGGTATTGCTTTGAGTTGATTTTAAAGTTTTTTACAGTGTTTTATTTTCGTCTCTTGTGGCGGCTGTTACTGGGGAGCACGTTTAGTGTGTAGTACAGCGCTTCGCTCGTATAGAATTGAAATGTACTTCAACCAGTACATGCCAGCAGAAACTCTGACACAACCTTGAATAACTATACAATTGCCCAAAATTCAAAGTAAGCTGAGAGCTACAACAGACGGCTGTTGTTGTTGTTGTGGTCTTCAGTCCTGAGACTGGTTTGATGCAGCTCTCCATGCTAATCTATCCTGTGCAAGCTCCTTCATCTCCCAGTACCTACTGCAACCTACATCCTTCTGAATCTGCTTAGTGTATTCATCTCTTGGTCTCCCTCTACGATTTTTATCCTCCATGCTGCCCTCCAATGCTAAATTTGTGATCCCTTGATGCCTCAGGACATGTCCTACCCTTCTTCTAGTCAAGTTGTGCCACAAAATTCTCTTCTCCCCAATCCTATTCAATACCTCCTCATTAGTTACGTAATCTACCAACCTAATCTTCAACATTCTTCTGTAGCACCACATTTCAAAAGCTTCTATTCTCTTCTTGTCCAAACGATTTATTGTCCATGTTTCACTTCCATACATGGCTACACTCCAAACAAATACTTTCAGAAACGCCTTCCTGACACTTAAATCTATACTCAATGTTAACAAATTTCTCTTCTTCAGAAACGCTTTCCTTTCCATTGCCAGTCTACATTTTATATCCTCTCTATTTCGACCATTATCAGTTATTTTGCTCCCCAAATAGCAAAACTCCTTTACTACTTTAAGTGTCTCATTTCCTAATCTAATTCCCTCAGCATCACCCGACTTAATTCGACTACATTCCATTATCCTCATTTTGCTTTTGTTGATGTTCATCTTATATCCTCCTTTCAAGACACTGTCCATTCCGTTCAACTGCTCTTGCAAGTCCTTTGTTGTCTCTGACAGAATTACAATATCATCCGCGAACCTCAAAGTTTTTATTTCTTCTCCATGGATTTTAATACCTACTCCGAATTTTTCTTTTGTTTCCTTTACTGCTTGCTCAATATACAGATTGAATAACATTGGGGAGAGGCTACAACCCTGTCTCATCCCCTTCCCAACCACTGCTTCCCTTTCATGCCCCTCGACTCTTATAACTTCCATCTGGTTTCTGTACAAATTGTAAATAGCGTTTCGCTCCCTGTATTTTACCCCTGCTACCTTTAGAATTTGAAAGAGAGTATTCCAGTCAACTTTGTCAAAATCTTTCTCTAAGTCTACAAATGCTAGAAACGTAGGTTTGCCTTTCCTTAATCTTTCTTCTATGATAAGTGGTGAAGTCAGTATTGCCTCACGTGTTCCAACATTTCGTCGGAATCCAAACTGATCTTCCCTGAGGTCGGCTTCTACTAGTTTTTCCATTCGTCTATAAATAATTCGTGTTAGTATTTTGCAGCTGTGACTTATTAAACTGATAGTTCGGTAATTTTCACATCTATCAACACCTGCTTTCATTGGAATTTGAATTATTATATTCTTCTTGAAGTCTGAGGGTATTTCGCCTGTCTCGTACATCTTGCTCACCAGATGGTAGAGTTTTGTCAGGACTGGCTCTCCCAAGGCCGTCAGTAGTTCTAATGGAATGTTGTCTACTCCCGGGGCCTTGTTTCGACTCAGATCTTTCAGTGCTCTGTCAAACTCTTCACGCAGTATCGTATCTCCCATTTCATCTTCATCTACATCCTCTCCCATTTCCATAATATTGTCCTCAAGTATATCGCCCTTGTATAGACCCTCTATATACTCCTTCCACCTTTCTGCTTTCCCCTCTTTGCTTAGAACTGGGTTTCGATCTGAGCTCTTGTTATTCATACAAGTGGCTCTCTTTTCTCCAAAGGTCTCTTTAATTTTCCTGTAGGCTGTATCTATCTTACCCCTAGTGAGATAAGCCTCTACATCCTTACATTTGTCCTCTAGCCATGCCTGCTTAGCCATTTTGCACTTCCTGTCGATCACATTTTTGAGACGTTTGTATTTTTTTTTGCCTGCTTCATTTACTGCATTTTTATATTTTCTCCTTTCATCAATTAAATTCAATATTTCTTCTGTTACCCAAGGATTTCTACTAGCCCTCGTCTTTTTACCTACTTGATCCTCTGCTGCCTTCACTACTTCTTCCCTCAGAGTTACCCATTCGTCTTCTACTGTTTCCCCCATTCCTGTCAATTGTTCACTTATGCTGTCCCTGAAACTCTGTACAACCTCTGGTTCTTTCAGTTTATCCAGGTCCCATCTCCTTAAATTCCCACCTTTTTGCAATTTCTTCAGTTTTAATCTACAGTTCATAGCCAATAGATTGTGGTCAGTGTCAACATCTGCCCCTGGAAATGTCCTACAATTTAAAACCTGGTTCCTAAATCTCTGTCTTACCGTTGTAAAATCTGTCTGATACCTTTTAGTATCTCCAGGATTCTTCCATGTATAAAACCTTCTTTTATGATTCTTGAACAAGGTGTTAGCTATGATTAAGTTATGCTCTGTACAAAATTCTAACAGATGGCTTCCTCTTTCATTTCTTAGCCCCAATCCGTATTCACCTACTATGTTTCCTTCTCTCCCTTTTCCTAAACTCGAATTCCAGTCACCCATGACTATTAAATTTTCGTCTCCCTTCACTATCTGAATAATTTCTTTTATCTCATCATACATTTCATCAATTTCTTCATCATCTGCAGAGCTAGTTGGCATATAAACTTGTACTACTGTAGTAGGCGTGGGCTTCGTGTCTATCTTGGCCACAATAATGCGTTCACTATGCTGTTTGTAGTAGCTCACCAGCACGCCTATTTTTTTTCATTATTAAACCTACTCCTGCATTACCTCTATTTGATTTTGTATTTATAACCCTGCATTCACCCGACCATAAGTCTTGTTCCTCCTGCCACCGAACTTTACTAATTCCCACTATATCTAACTTTAACCTAACCATTTCCCTTTTTAAATTTTCCAACCTACCTGCTCGATTAAGGGATCCGACATTCCACGCTCCGATCCGTAGAACGGCAGTTTTCTTTCTCCTGATAACAACGTCCTCTTGAGTAGTCCCCGCCCGGAGATCCGAATGGGGGACTATTTTACCTCCGGAATATTTTACCCAAGAGGACGCCATCATCATTTAATCATACAGTAAAGCTGCATGCCCTCTGGAAAAATTACGGCTGTAGTTTCCCCTTGCTTTCAGCCGTTCGCAGTACCACAACAGCAAGGCCGTTTTGGTTAATGTTACAAGGCCAGATCAGTCAATCATCCAGACTGTTGCCCCTGCAACTACTGAAAAGGCTGCTGCCCCTCTTCAGGTACCACACGTTTGTCTGACCTCTCAACAGATACCCCTCCGTTGTGGTTGCACCTACGGTACGGCTATGTGTATCGTTGAGGCACGCAAGCCTCCCCACCAACGGCAAGGTCCATGGTTCAGACGGCTATCATAACCAAGTTTCACAGCAAATGTAGTAGCTAATGACTGTGGATCAGTGTAAGGTTCGGCAGTTTGTATTGATAAGTAATAGGTCTTAAACTTGGTAATAAGAATGCCAGCTTTAGAAAGACACAGAAGTATAATCAGGAAGAACCTCAGGTTTGGCAAACATGCCTTAACCTCCTGAGCTCTTTAAATTCACCAAACAGATCCAACTAATGGTTCATGCAGAAACGGTGGTACTCTGTCGTGGTACGCATGAAACGATCAACTTTACTTAACTTGAGTGACCATGCCGCGACTGGTAGGTGCGGCAGACTGCCAGTCAACCCGGACGCCGTACGCTATTTTTGGTATGGGGGGGTTAGAGTTGTCTATTCTTTCACGTCATTTGTTGTTGTTTCTTGTGATTATTGTACGAAGATATTTCTCGTTTTCAAGGTATTGTACTCATACGTCGCTGTTGTTATTAGGGGGCCGTTGCTCACATGGATTTCAGAGGGTGTCCCAGAATCTCGCATTTTAAAAAAGAATTTCTACATTAAGAGTTGAAAGCTCGTCGACTTCCAGCCGCGGACAGCATTCTGCTGTTGGCGACCAGGTCACGTGCGGTGTTGGACGGACCGCTGAGTCTTTCAGTGGATAACATCGGGGAGGTATTCGCTGCCTCTCCTCATATCATTTCAGCTGCGGTCGATGCAGTAAAGCGAAATCTTTCCTTTCTGGAAGACAGCCAACCTACAAATAGGCAGATCGATAGGATTCAACTGCATCTGGCGCATTTAGGGAATCGCTTGTTGGAGTTGAGTCGTGTTGAGCTAAACGATCACGAGAGAGTGAAGCGTAAGCAGCTGGTAAACTGTCCATTTTAACACGGGTAATGTATCACGAGGCAAATACCGTCCACACTGGCGGAATGTTACGTGATACCATGAACTTATACGTTTGTCACTATTACAGCGCCATCTATCACAAAGCGAAAAAAGTGGTCCAACTAAAACATTCATATTTCTTTACGTACTACACGAATATATAATGAAAAATGGGGATTCCTGTTTTAAAAAACGCAGTTGATATCCGTTTGACCTATGGCAGGGCCATCTAGCGGGCCAACCATAGCGCCATCTGGTTTCTCCCTTCAAGGTAGACTAGTTTCGTCTTTGTATTTTTTTAGTTTTATGCTTATTTCGTGGGATATTTGGCCCCGTCACGATCAATGGACCACCCTGTATATGAATATTTAAAGGAGACTGACATTGTCACGTAAGCCTTGTAAGTAATTGTTAATGCTTATTGCATGAAAGGTGTCGGAGTGTCTTTAATATAAAAATTGCGTAATTAATGGTTGCCTATACTAGTGGAGGTTGGAACGCCAGTGGAGATGAAATGGCAGGCAGAACTCAAGCTCTGGTAGGAAGGCCCGCACAGGTGTCGGTCCTGCTTAAACACAGGATGTAACCAGACGGACGTCTTGGCACCTGAGCTCTGGAGCACAATAGAGTCGCGACCGGCCGGCTTTGTAGCCGGACGGGAAGGATTATACTTCGGAAACTACGAAACTCTTGGACGCAGCTTAGAGGAACGCGGAAGAGTCACCTCAGAAACCCCGCAGGCTGGGTTATTTCCAAGGATTATTGCCCAAAAGCGTACCATTATAAGAGTATATGTATTTCCTCTCAAACTTTCTGCACTGGACGACAAAAGACTAAAATATGGTTGGTCGACGTTCGGAAGAATCTGTAGAGAGGGTGAATATTCAGTGGTTACGGTAAGATGATTTGTTTTGGAATTACGATGGTGGGGAGCTGAGCCTTGCTGGGAGGCCAGTGTTGTAGAGACGAGGTATTCCGTTGTGAGCGCCCTTGTGTGACGGTCCCTCGATATCAGCTTTGTTGGTACAGACGGACTTGCTGTCTTTGTTCTCAGGAGAGTTTATAGTTAGAAAAATTAGCCACTGTACTGTTGTGGACCTATACGATTCTGGACTTCACCTCCAGGTTGGAAGTCGTCGTAGAGTAAGCAGCGTTCAGTCCTTGTGGCTGAGAGTTCGCGTTTCTCGTCTGTAAAACACAGAGAGGAGAAGAAAGTAATAGAGTGTATTAGTCAGAGGACCGCCTTCTGCCATCCTAGTGTTTCAAGGAGTTTATTTGTGGCTAGAGTTTTTCCATCGTCGCAGACGAGTACCAGAACCATCACTTCGACGCACCAGACACAGTACATACAGTGATATCGCAAATTGCTTCAGCTTATTAGGGCTACAAAAGCTAAACAGCTGTGATCACGTTAGTTGATTTCCACTCAGGTTCCACACCACTGTAGATCATCTTTGAAAGTACTGTCTTCTAGTGTTTGGTACGTAGATGATGTCAGTCATTTCGCGTTATTAGACCGTGCAGTCATAATAAGAGGCACAGTTGGAAAATTGATTAGTAATTTTACTTAGGAAATGTGAACTTTGTAATGTTGTAATCTACAATAAATATATAAGCAGGAGCAACATCTATCATGTAGTTCTATTAGTTGCGTTAATTATTCATTTATGTTTAGATTGTAATTAATAGAATTAAAAGATCCTAAGATTAACTTCAGGTGGTAGTCAGACAGGGCCAAATCACCATTTTAACGTTTATTATTTTCCGTTGCGCACATTCATTTTACACCTACCAGGAGTAGTAACATGGAACATTTCTAGTGCCTCTGCTCACTATACTCATTACTCTCCCTAGTCAGTCTACCTATTCCCGTAAGAGTGTGAGCAATGTGAGTGCATCCGCACTGAGGAAGATTATTGGCCAATATGCCTTATGTATATGAATATGGTGTCTGTTCTTTCTGACACGTCCGAAAGTACAGATACCACATTCATATATTCTTATAAATGTAAACTCTGGTCGCAACGGGGCACTACTGCATGACTTACAAGGAGACGGCACGACCGTGGGGTCGGGGATTTGTCCGCAATTTTGTGTGGTGAAAGAGGACCCCTAACACTTCACGTGGTTAAAATATTAGGACGCACTACCCGGAAAATCCCGTGAAAAATCGATCCAAAGTTTCTTAGGTGCCCTATGAGTATAAAATACTAGTACACAGCCGAGCCGCCGTCTGGCGTAGGTGTTTCGGGCTCGGATTCTTACGTCAGAGGTCTCGTGTTCGATTTCTCCTCTGACACACTTTTTTTTCCCTTCTGTTTCATTTTCTTTGGTTATTCCACCAATTATTCAGAAAGTTTCCCAAACCTACATTATCTTTAACAAGTTAGTTTCATTATTGAACAAAAATTATTTTCTTTTTGTCCAACAACACAATTCATGGCGGTGGGTTTTCCATTTTTCATTGTAAAGTATATGAGGAGAAACATTGCCTTTTCAATCAGAATAACAAAGTCGATTGGAAAAAATTCAAATTTTATACATATAATGATTATAAACAAGAACCGCAGTGGTAATTATCGTAAAAACAAACAAACCAATAATTTTTGCGACATCTTGCGCAACATATAAAAGCGGATTTTTTAACATCATAGGGCGTTTGCAATAAATCTGTACAAAAACATGTCCCATTAACATTTACAAAAATGTTTCGAGTTCCTGACAATTTTGAGGCAAACTGGGCATATTGAATCATGTCTCGGAATATTGGTGACGATAATTGATGGTGAATTATAGAATGAATTTTTATAAAATCTTCCCAGGAATTAATTTCACGATTCTCCTCTAACAATGCGCTGCAATTTTGAAAGCAACAGAAGAAAAGAAAGTGCCGAAGGAGGTATCGAACCCGAGAACTTTGGCGTAAAGGTCCGAGCGCTAACCATGTAGGCCAGACGGCGGCTCGGCAGTGGACTAACATTTTGTACTCATAAGTCACCCAAGAAACATGGGATCGATTTTTCTCGGGATTTTCCGAGTAGTGCGTCCTAATATTTTAACCACGTGAGGTGTTAGGCGTCCTCTTTCACCACACAAAATTGCGGACAAATCCTCGACCCCACGGTCATGCCGTCTCCTTGTTAGATCCCTGGGATTCTGTTAGTTTATCGACAGCCAGTTGCTTTCCTGATGGTGGCAATGGTGGGTATTGCCCAAATATCGTGAAGAACAGAGGTTTTCCTTAATACTTTCAAATGAATATAATCAGTCTCTATCACAAGAAACCTTTATTTTTGTCATTAGCTGTTTCGGTCAGTTACTGATCATCTTCAGACCTCGTACCATGCTGGTAGGCGGTGGCGGTGAACGGAGCAGGCGTTACGAACCCCACGAACGTAGCCTACTGACAGGTCGAAACTGTTTATATTCATTTTAAAGCATCAGTAAAAGTCAATAAAACAAATTCGTGAGAAGGACAGATTTGGTCCGTGTTATGCAAATTGCTATTAAAACAAACTTGTCAGTTTCGGATGTAGCTGGGGCGAAAAGAAAAAGGAGGGAGGGATTACAGGAAGGAGGGGGACCGACAATCAGTGCAGAGCAGTTTCCACGGCGCGACGAGCATGTATACGTGTTTTGCAGGACACGAAGTGTCGTCGGGCAAGTTACGGTGGCTAGGCGAGGGCAAGACGGCCCACTGCCGCCTACGCACACTTCTCACACACGCCCACGCCCACACACGCGCGGCACGCGCCTATCTCTCCGGCGGGCGAGTCGTTGCACCGAGTCGCGTATGGCCCGCCGAGGAGAAACTGAGTGGCAGATGCGCGGGCGGGCGCCGTAAGACGAATGAAGTGCTACTCGACTCGGTTATATACTTCCGGAACTGGCGATAAAACCGAGATGTGTGCCGAATGCGAGAGGAGCGGGCTGCGAGGCGAGAGACGGAACTTGCGCCGCGGAAAAATAAAAACTGCGTTCGCTGCGGCGGAATGGGGGCACGGAAGGGTGGAGTGGGATGGGATGGGACGCGGTGGGGAGCTGGCGGTATTGGCTGCGCCGCGCGCGCTAGGCGATGGGATGCGCCGACAAATAGTCCCCGCGTGTACGGCGGCGCCGGTACCGTTAAACGAGCAGTCGGCTCGCAGCTCGACACGCCAGCCAGGCAAGACTGGAAGCCGGGAGGCCGTGCTTTACAGACCCTTCCCGCTGCTTCACCTACCGAACTACGAAGCACAGTGCTAAAACGGGTGACTGCGAGTGCCGCCGTTCAAATCTTGGCCACGGCCAAGGAAGGAGCGCAAATAAGTCAGTCATTGACCATACAGGCACGAAACGGAAGGTAACAGAGCGAAGGCCGAAATACTGAATCCGCTCTTCGAAAATTGTTTCACCGCGGATGATCGTAACATGGCCCCTCCTTCCAGTCGCCGTACGAATATTGATATGACAGGTGCTCTGATAACCGATCGCGGAATCAAAAGAGTAACTACAATCGCTTAGTAGTAGAAAGATATCAGGACCAGATGAGATGTCTGTAAGTTTCTACAAAGATTATGAGAAAGAACTTCATCTACATCTACATCTACATCTACACCTACATACATACTCTTCAATCCACCATACGGCGCGTGGCGGAGGGTACCTCGTACCACAACTAGCATTTTCTCTCCCTGTTCCACTCCCGGACCGAACGAGGGGAAAATGACTGCCTATATGCCTCTGTACGAGCCCTAATCTCTCTTATCTTTGTGATCTTTCCGCGAAATGTAAGTTGGCGGCAGTAAAATTGTACTGCAGTCAGCCTCAAATGCTGGTTCTCTAAATTTCCTCAGTAGCGATTCACGAAAAGAACGCCTCCTTTCCTCTAGAGACTCCCACCCGAGTTCCTGAAGCATTTCCGTAGCACTCGCGTGATGATCAAACCTACCAGTAACAGATCTAGCAGCCCGCCTACGAATTGCTTCTATGTCCTCCCTCAATCCGATCTGATAGAGATCCCAAACGCTCGAGCAGTACTCAAGAATAGGTCGTATTAGTGTTTTATAAGCGGTCTCCTTTACAGATGAACCACATCTTCCCAAATGAACCGAAGACGACTATCCTCCTTCCCCACAACTGCCATTACATGCTTGTCCCACTTCATATCGCTCTGCAATATTACGCCCAAATATTTAATCGACGTGACTGTGTCAAGCGCTACACTACTAATGGAGTATTCAAACATTACAGCATTCTTTTTCCTATTCATCCGCATTAATTTACATTTATCTACATTTAGAGTTAGCTGCCATTCTTAACAACAATCACAAATCCTGTCCAAGTCATCTTGTATCCTCCTACAGACACTCAACGACGACACCTTCCCGTACACCACAGCATCATCAGCAAACAGCCGCACATTGCTATCTACCCTATGAAAAATATCATTTATGTAGATATAAAACAACAGAGGACCTACCACGCTTCCCTGGGGCACTCCAGATGATACCCTCGCCTCCGATGAACACTCACCATCGCGGACAACGTACTGGGTTCTATTACTTAAGAAGTCTTCGAGCCACTCACATACTTGGGAACCAATCCCATATGCTCGTACCTTATTTAGGAGTCTGCAGTGGGGCACTGAGTAAAACGCTTTCCGGAAGTCAAGGAATATGGCATCCGTCTGATACCCTTCATCCATGGTTCTCAAGATATCATGTGAAAAAAGTGCGAGTTACGTTTCGCAGGAGCGATGCTTTCTAAAGTCATGCTGGTACATGGACAGCAACTTCTCTCTCTCAAGGAAATTCTTTATATTCGAACTAAGAACATGTTCTTGAATCCTGCAACAAACCGATGTTAAGGATATTGGTCTGTAATTTTGAGGATCCGTCCTTCTACTCTTCTTATATACAGGCGTCACCTGCGCTTTCTTCCAGTCGCTCGGGACTTTACGTTGGGCAAGAGATTCGCGATAAATGCAAGCTAAGTAAGGAGCCAATGAAGTAGAGTACTCTCTGTAAAACCGAATTGGAATCCCATCGGGACCTGGCGATTTATTTATTTTCAACCAATTCATCTGCTTCACAACCCCAGGGAAGCCTATCACTATGTTCTCCATACGGGAATCTGTACGAGACTCAAACAGCGATATGTTTGTACGATCCTCCTGCGTGAAAGATTGCTCAAATGCTAAATTTAAAATTTCAGCTTTCGTTTAGCTGTCTTCCGTTGCCAAGCCAGACTGATCAGTGAGTGACTGGATGGAAGCCTTCGACCCGCTTACCGGTTTTACGTAAGACCAGAATTTCCTTGGGTTTTCAGCAAGATCTTTTGCTAAGGTATGACGGTGGTAGCAGTTGAATGCTTCGCCCATCGCTCTTTTTACAGCAGCACGAATCTCTACTAACTTCTGCCTGTCCTCATTCTCCAGATCTTTCTTGTACCGCGAGTGCAACTGCCTTTGCTTCCTGAGCATTCTCCGAATTGCGCTGTTAAACCACGGTGGGTCTTTTCCGTCCGTAGCCCACTTTTTCGGCACATACTTGTCCAATTCGTGATTTACAATGTGTTTAAAATTTGCCCATAATTCTTCCACGTCGATCGTACCGGAAGTAAATGAAGTCGATTCATTTACTAAGTGGGACGCTAACAACTGCTTATCTGCTCTTTCTAGTAAGAATACTCTCCTAGCCTTCTTGATCGACTTTTTAACTTTCGTAACCATAGTCGTAATGACAACATCATGATCACTAATCCCTGTTTCTACACTGACACCGTCGATGAGGTCTGGTCTGTTCGTGGCTACCAGATCTAAAATATTTCCATTACGCGTTGGCTCTCGATTTAGCTGCTCAAGACAGTTTTCCGATAATGTGTTCAAACGTAATTCACACGACAGCTTGTCTGTACCACCTGTAATGAATCCATAGACATCCCAGTCTATACTAGGTAAGTTGAAGTCACGTCCGACTAATATAGCATGATCCGGGTACTTCTGCGATACATGATGTAGACTCCCTTTGAATGATTCTAGAACTGTCACGGTGGAACCTGGTGGCCGGTAATAACACCCAACAATTAACTTTATTTCCCCTAGCCCTGTTAAACGTGTCCAGATAACTTCACAATCACACTCTACTTCGACCTCAGCAGACACAACACTGTTCTCCCTCTAGCAGCAGTTTATCGTACATCGCTGAAGTAACGAAGGGTACCTAGCGACTGGAGAAAAGACCAAAATCATTTCAAGAGGGGTCGCAGGAAGATCCACATAATTACAGGCTTATATAGTTAAAGTCAATCTGTTGTAGAACCATGAAACATATTTTATGCTCAAGATTTACGACATTTTTCTAGAACGAAAATCTCCTCTATATAAATCAACATGGATTTCGCAAGGAGAGATCTCGCGAAGCTCCGCTCTCTCTGTTTCTCCATGAGATCCACAGCACTGAGGCCAACGACAAGGGCCGGCTGCTGTGGCCGAGCGCTTCTAGGCGCTTCAGTCCGCAACCGCGCTGCTGCTACGGTCGCAGGTTCGAATCCTGCCTCGGGCATGGGTGTGTGTGATGTCCTTAGGTTAGTTAGGTTTAAGTATTTCTAAGTCTAGGGGACTGATGACCTCAGATGTTAAGTCCCATAGTCCTTAGAGCCATTTTTTGACAACGACCAAGTTGGTGCCCTGTTCCTTACTTCTGGGAGGCATTTGACACCGTCCCGCAATGCCGTTTAGTGAAAAAAAAAATGCGAGCTTATCGAGTCTCGGACCTGATTTGCGACTCGATTCGTGTCTTCCTTGCAGATCGAACTCAACATGTCGCTCTTAACGGAACAAAAAGGAAGAGATATAAAGGAAATTTCCGGAGTAGTCAAAAGAAGTGTGATAGGACCGATGCTGATTACAGTTTATATAAATGACTTTGTAGAAAGCGTCGGAAGCTCTTTAAGACTATTCGCAGATGTTGGGGTCGTCAGTAAGAAAGTAGCAACGTCAGAAGAAAATATAGATTTGCAGAATGATCTGGAGGGTACTGATGAGTGGTACAGGCTCTGGCAGTTGACTGTGAACGTAAATCCAACATAGTGCGGTTACACAGGAAAATAAATTCGCTACTGTACAACTACACTACTGACGACAAAACTGCTGGAAACAATATCTAGCGTAAAATATCTGGGAGTAACAATTCAGAACGACCTTAAGCGGAATGACCACATAAAGCAGACAGTAGGAAAATCAGATGCCAACTGAGACTCATAGCAAGAATCTTAAGGAAATGTAACTTATACACGAAGGAAACGGCTTATAAGGCACATGTTCGACCGATTCTTAAGCATAGTTCATCAATTAGGGATAATTACCAGGCAGTACAGAAAGATCCAACGAAGAGCGGCGCGTTTCGTCGCGGGTTCGTGTAGTCTGCGCAGGAGCGTTACGGAGACGAACAACAGACTCCAGTGGCAAACGATTCAATAGCATCGTTGTCCATGACGTAGAGATTTACTATTGAAATACCGAGAGAGGACTTTCCATGAAGAGTGGGACAACATATTACTACCTCGCACATAAATCTCACGAAATGACCATGATGAGAAAATATGAGAAATTAGAGCTAGTACAGGGGCTTACCGACAACAAGCATTCTTTCCATGCGCCATCCGCGATTGGAACAGGGAAGAGCGGAAACAGAAGTACGAGACATGTTTTTTAAGTAATGTCCGTTTGAACATAAGTACACAATGAAGGGTTATTTCAAAAAAGTAAATTTATTTTCAGAAAGTACATACATCACTCCTTTTTCGACATAGTGGCCAAGTTTGTTGAAACACATATCATACCTCATAACCAATTTTAAAATACCCTCTTCATAAAAACTTGTCACCTGATCCGATAACCAAGCGTTCACTGCCGTTTTCTCGTCGTCGTCATCATTGTAATGGTAGCCACTGAGGTGTTGTTTGAGGTGAAGGAACAGATGGTAATCGCTCGGCGCAAGATCACGACTGCAGGGTGGGTGGTCTAAGACTTCCCAGCCAAAACTGTCCAATAAATCGCGGGTCTGACCTGCAATGTGAGGTCTTGCATTGTCCTGGAGAAAGACAATTCCCTATGTCAGCATGCCGCGTCTTTTGTTTTGAATCGCTCTGCGTAGCTTTCTCAGGCTTTGGCAGTATGCTTCTGCATTGATAGTGGTTCCTCGTTGCATGAAGTCGACCAGCAAAACACTTTGCCTATCCCAAAACACCGACGCCATGATTTTGCGCTGGGACAGAGTCTGTTTGGCCTGCACCTTTACAGGCGAGTGTGTATGTCTCCATTCCATGCTCTGTTGCTTCGATTCGAGCGTGATATGCGAAACGCAGGTTTCGTCTCCCGTTACGATCTGACTCAAGAAGGCGTCACCTTCTTCGCGATAACGAGACAAAAAATTCATCGCACACTCAAATCTTTGGTTTTTGTGGTCCTCTATTAGAAGTTTCGGGATCGAACGGGAGCACAGTTTCCTAAACTTTAGGTGTTCAGAAACAATGTTCTAAAGCACTGATCACGACACGTCAAGAAAATCGTTTGAGAGACCTGTTGTTGTGAAGCGCCTGTTCTCAGGAATCCTCGCTTCAAATGAAGCCACCAAATCGTCTGTAATCTAAGAAGGGCGACCGGAGTGGTCGTCATCATGGACGTTGTCACGGCCATCTTTGAATTCTCGTACCGACTTACGCACTTTGCTTTACTCATAACAGTTATCACCGTACACTTCGCAAATCTGTCGATGAATTTCTGCAGCATAAAGGTTCCTTGCTGATAAAAACCGTATCACTGAGCGAACGTCACACGCGGCGGGCGAGTTGATAAATGGTTCAAATGGCTCTGAGCAATGTGGGACTTAACATCTAAGGTCATCAGTCCCCTAGAACTCAGAACTACTTCAACCTAACCTAAGGAGATCACACACATACATGCCCGAGGCAGGATTCGAACTTGAGACCGTAGCGGTCGCGCGGTTCCAGACTGAAGCGCCTAGAACCGCTCGGTCACACCGGCCGGCCGTTTTATCATGAATGAAGAGCCATCAAAAGGTGTAGCAGTAACCTTAGGAGTGCTCGGGGGAAGTGAGATGTACACAACTGGCCATTAAAATTGCTACACCACGAAGATGACGTGCTACAGACGCGAAATTTAACCGACAGGAAGAAGATGCTGTGATATGCAAAGGATTAGCTTTTCAGAGCATTGACACAAGGTTGGCGCCGGTGGCGACACCTACAACGTGCTGACATGAGGAAAGTTTCCAACCGATTTCTCATACACAAACAGCAGTTGACCGGCGTTGACTGGTGAAACGTTGTTGTGATGCCTCGTGTAAGGAGGAGAAATGCGTACCATCACGTTTCCGACTTTGATAAAGGACGGATTGTAGCCTATCGCGATTGCGGTTTATTGTATCGCGACATTGCTGCTCGCGTTGGGCGAGATCCAATGACTGTTAGCAGAATATGGAATCGGTGCCACATACCTCTGCAAACCTACCAAAGACTTCTCTAACCCATCTTACGCAGAATCGCTACTATATTGTGTTCCAGAGATGGGCCAGTAAGCTTTTAAGCGAGTGCTCATAATGACTTGACCGTTTCGCGCTGAAGGAAGGCCATAGGAGGGGATGGAGATTACGTGGAAAAATAGGGCGTGTAGATTAAAATACCATTCTTTCGTGTGTGTAATTCTCATTATGTCCAATAAAGAAGTGTTGAAGAAAAAAGTGCGGTGCATTACTTTCTGGGCTATCTTCATATACAGTACCATTCAAAAATCATAGTACCGGTAGTTGCTAGTAGAGAAATATTCATATAAACACAAGTACGTCACGGTTCACTGCCTCAAATTCATATGACTTTAGAGATGTCAAATATTCGGGGCCAGTTATCGCTTAACTTCACGCTATTTTAAACTACATGTGGTAGTTGGGCGAAATGGTAATTAATCCTCTTCAAAATTGCAAAGAATACAAAAATTTCTCATTCTGGGATTCTGAATGTAACCACAAATTCTAAATTTAGAACTTCTTTTTGAAATACTGTTATTGTGTTCTATTCACGTGGGAAAATATTCCATAATGTGTGGTACATGGACACAATCACGTTCACATTGCCCTTGCGCTTACAACTTCCTGGGGAGGTAATTGACTCGCTACACTAATATCTTCGAGATGTGCAGAGCTTCTGGAGTGCCGTTTGCTAGCAATGAACGAAACAATTGTAATTATATCAAATGCTGAAACGAATAGCGAATAAAAAGAAAGATAAGTGATACCATTGCAGCAAATGGCTTGCCACATTGTGCAGTATTATTTGCCTGAAACTTAGTTCCGTATCTTAGAACAGTTTATGAAATGATAGTAGTGTTCAACTTACTTTATACTCGCTGAAAACTATGTGTTTGTTCATATTTTATGTTGTTTTGCTTAGTAATATGCCGTGTTCCAAGGATTCCTGTATGGTGGTCTTAGTAGTTCCTAGTAAAGGCAGCGTAATCTAGCGACGCACAGCGTTACAACGTCAGTTGTTTGCCTCGTAACAGTTTTTTCATCAATTTCTTAATGGGTAATGGACTAGTTACTTATAAAACAAGAGAACTCCTAGCCGAGAAAGCAAATGAAACTCTCAAGGACGTTTATGATTGGTCCATAAGGAATAAAGTGACATTGAACATAAAGAAAACTAGTGCCATGAATTTCAGTTTGAAGAGGAAAGATGACAATGTTAAATTAAATGTAGATGGCACCCCTATAGACTGTGTAAAAAATGCAAAATTTCTAGGAATGAATATTGATTCTCAATTGAAGTGGTGTGAAAACACAAAGGTACTTCCGAAGAGAATGTCATCAGAATGTTATGCCCTAAGAATCCTATCATCAGTGTGTAACATGCAGTGTCCTTTAGTTACATATTATTCATATGTACGCTCAGTTCTCTGCTATGGCACTCTTTTTTGATGAACAAACGCATAAAATATGAACACAATTTTCAAACTCCAGAAAAGAGCCATAAGAATAATAACCAAAAATACAAGTCGAGCTCATTGTAAAGATCTGTTCAAAACTCTGGGGATTTTAACTGCCCCATGCGGATACATTTACCAGTCAGTCATACACATCAAAAATAACATTGTTAATTACTGCACAAACAGCTCTGTCCCTGACCATGCAACAAGAGATAGGCTCAACTTCCATTTACCAAGAAAAAAATAAACATAAAACTCAAAACAGAATTTTCAACCAAGGAATAAAACTGTACAATAAATTTCCAAAAGAGATTAAAGAAATTGCAAAAATTCACTTATTTAAAAAGGCAGCTAAAATGTTCCTGTTATACAATACATTTCATACAGTGAAGGATTACGTAGATAAAACAGAGCAGGGGTTTGATACAAAAATGTTGTACAAATAAATAATAATAATTATGATTATAAAACATCCAATATTCCACACAACACTTTCACTTTATGTTTTTTTTTCCTTTCTAGAAATACTTACCCCCAAGCTATGCCTAGCACAATACTAACACCTCTTCCTCTTTCTGAACTCATCTCATTCATTATGGAGCTATGCTGACTCAATTCTTTTTTTTTTTTTTTCAATGTAGCAAAAGTGAAGCTGCGGTACAATGTGACTGGTAGTGAGATATGAGTGAGCGGTGTGGCATTACATTATTTAATAAGTTATTTGTAGAAAAATTATTGTATACCAGGAGTAAATCTAATGATCATGTGTAACTAGAAGTCTGTAAATGTATGTGTATACGAATTAACTATTTTAAATTGGTCAAAACTTGTAAATACTTTGATATGTCCTATATCCTTGTAAAAAGAGACCTACGGATGAATAAAGCTACTACTACTACTACTACTACTACTTATTCACAGCCTGCAGCATATGGGTGTTTGACATGCAACTATTTACCGTAAACAGATGCGTGTAGTACCATACCCTATAGTGTTGCGGGAATGTCAAGGTGTAGTAACAAGCTAACTGAGGTCGAGCCGGCCGTTGTGGCCGAGCGGTTGTAGGCGTTTGAGTCCGGAACCGCGCTGATGCTACGGTCGCAGGTTCGAATCCTGCCTTGGACATCGATGTGTGTGATGTCCTTAGGTTAGTTAGGTTTAATTAGTTCTAAGCCTAGGGGACTGATGACCCAGATGTTAAGTCCCGTAGTGCTTAGAGGCATTAACTGCAGTCGAACTAAGTAGACGATCCATTCCTATGAAATTCCGTCAATGCCAAGAAAGAGGCAATACAAACGAAACTTTGGCTGAATTTTTCAGTGAACGCTGTCTGTTATCTACGATAATGCAGGTCTCTTTCGAGCCTAACGTTTACAAAACTGCCATTCGCAGCAAACAGTGTGCACCCGAATGACAGATTGCTCAGTCAAGGGTTGGGTCTGTACATCGGAAGACGGCACAGACGTTACAAACGGTCGACGTCCAGGGGTCAACCAAGGTGCCTCGCTCAGCAGGGACCCGGGAGGAAGTACGTGGAAAGCTGAACTAAGCGCGGCGACGGCAGACGATGTACGCACTGCCTTCACATGTAACAACTGCAGATCACGTAGCAGGCGGAACTGCTTTGTAAGCGATAGCAGAAAACCCCGAAGCGGAATACGGTGCAGCATGAAAATGTCGCAGATAAAGAGGATTAAAGGACGTCGGTAATGAAATTCCGTGCAAGTAGAGATGGCTCAGGAAACGTTTTCAGCATAATCTCAAGCAGAACGACATTCGTTCCAAAGGATAAACAGCATAGACTACAGAAAAAGCCTAAAATCTGCATTGAGTTCTCAAGAGGAGAGGACAAACATATAGAATTTGTTGAAGTAACGGAGAACAGTACTGCTGCCTCCTAAAATCAACTTTTTACTAAGGTGCTACATTATGAGAAACCAGACATTCCGAAGATGTACTTGTGAGAAAATGCAGGTAACGGAAGAGCGAAACCCACTGCTGGTTAGAAAACACGAGTGACGACCAACCTGGCTATAGAAAGGTGGGGGAGTTAAATTGAAATGTCCCCTTAGAAAAATTATACATGATTGTGCTTAAACTGACACAATATTTTTAGCGCAACGCAATCTGACTTTCAAAAATCCCTACAAAAGAATGGCACTGACTAGCATTAACCTATACGTTTCACAAATCACTTACCTCACAAAAATCTTCGTTACTCGAACTACTGCAATACAGCGAGCGCTACTACTGCCAGCTAAATAAAAGATTCAAACTACGGAAGGTACTAACTACTAATAGGCATAGTTAGCAAATGAAAGATTTTAATAGAGAACAAACAATGTATTTACCTTAATAGTCATAATATATATAGCAGTTCATGACATCCATTCTTACAAATGTACTGTTTCTGATGCACACGCCTCCAGATCATCCATTCTCAAAAATCGGCCATCTCAGTTCCCCACATCCACCACTGCTGGCGGCTCGCCTCCAACTGCGCAATATTACGCGCTGTTAACATCCAGCTGCCCAACACTACAATGGCAGACAACAATGCAAACTAGCCACAGACTGCACACAGCACAGCCAGTGATTTTCATACAGAGCGCTACGTGGCGTTACCAATATAAGAACCTAAACAGCCTACTTACATAGCCCCCATGCTCCCCACAAAAAATTTTACAAATTGTTTTGGGCAGTGGCCAATACAGATTTGAAAAAAATTTTCATAATTACAATAACAAAGAAATCAAAGGCACACACTTATTGATACAATGTTGGTCAAAAGCTGAAATTTTCTCACAGTCTATAAAGACAGTCCTGATCATTCATCACAGTAAAACTGCCGTTTCTTTTCTCAAAGTCTCAGCAGTAAAAGAAAATGCACACGGAAGTAGTGGATTTCCATGCAGTCTTGAAGAAGTAGTGTTGTCCTTCTAACGGAAGGACAGTGCTGACTCTTGACATGCAGGCAGGTAATGGGCCACAACAGAGCAAACCCACAGCAGAATCAGTCGAAGTTTTGAAGAATATTGGTAGGTAGGTCATCACAGAGCAGACCCACTATAGTATTGGTAGAGTATGGTATTGGTGGGCCACCAGAGGTGCAGACCCACCCACTGCAGTCCTTGTAGAAATAATGGTATTGATGGATCATCAAAGGTGCAGACCCACTGCAGTCCTTGTAGAGACGGCCAACAGCCATCTGTTGCGACTGTGCAGGTGCACAATCACCATCGAAGAGTCTTGCAGAGAATATAGCAAGTCCATAAACCACCACTTGTGCACCCACAAAGTTTTTGGAATTGTCCTTAGAACCAGCAATGCTGTTAACCAGTCCCTTGCTGAATTATTAACACATGTGTAAACACTAACAGTCCCAACTTCTCACATACTGTGCATATATTATGACCAACAGAAACGTGTGCAGTGAAATGATACTTAATTTGAAGAACTGGTGTCTGTATAATTATAAATTTGCAACATAAGAATACAATTACTAAGGTAGAAAATACATCATTAAAGAAAATAACAATACAGATAACATTTGTGGTAATGCAGGCCTTACAAAAGAATCGAAATAATATATACATCAGTGTTACAGGAATTATGACATAATTAAATACATAACAGGTCAGAATAACTTTCGAAACATCAACTTCACACGTGAGCATTAAAACAAAACAGAATAAATAATGTCTAAACATCTTTACAAAGAAAATAACATATTATTAATGTAAATTATATTTGAAGATAACAGTATTCCTCATCATAGTGAATGTAGCTTAGTACTAGAAAAATTCTACAACATAAATCTTATTAGCTAAACACATAAAGACAGGAAAAACACAAATACACAAGAGTACACAAACACATAGCAGAATAACACAGGAGGAAAGGACAGGGTTTGTTTTCAGTGTAACATTTGATACTGCAGTCCAACCCAAAACTTTATTCGGTAGATCTTTCCTCTTATTTCAACATTTGTTTCCACCAAAAAAATCCTATCCAAGCATGCTTTCTGTATTTATATGTTCACGTATTTCTTACCTCATTATTTATTTTCCATTATCTTACCTCATCATTTATTTCCAAGAAAATCTACCTAAACCTGTTGTCCCTAAACCCTACTTTTTTGTTCATATCCTCTTTCAAAATACTTTTTTGGCCAAACCATTTTCTTATAGCTTCCCAATGCATTTCTTCCAATTCATCGCAACTCGTTCTCTTATATAGCCTACCCCATCTTAAGCTAACTTAAATCTACTGAGCTCAGATGCTAAACTAAGGGACGAGGCAATGTAGCAGCACAAAACAATTAACACAAACAGCAATGACAAAAAAATGCAAATTGGCAAAGCAAGCAGCAGTATATCTTCATTACCAAGCAAATGCAGCATTACAACTAATATGGGCCAATGTGCACCAACAAGAAAAATAAATCAGTAGTAAAAGTGGCTTAACAGAGTAATACAAAGTGAAATTTAGTAGCACTATGCCTGGCAAACAGCAGCAGCAAATGCAGTAACTTATATCTAAACATGACAAAGTTCAAGCAGAAAAAATATTACAGTAAAAATGGACAAGTTTAATACCAATGTCACATCTTAACACTAGGGTGATGCATCACGATAACTTACTCTACCAAAAAAAAATTACCAAGTAGTTGAAAAGAAAATTATGGATGGAGTTACTGTTATTAATCCCTTCTTATTGTTCTTCCCATTCCAAGTGCTCCTTTTTCGAAGAATATGGATCATAAAATTATTATTTAATAGATCTGCTGGCAGAAAGTGTTCACATTAGCAAACGCACTTAATTTTATTTTATAAAACCAATGTTGCAACACAGCTGGAAACCAGATCTTAAACAAAATGAGCAATCTCTCAACTAGAAAGACAATAGATGTAAAATGTTTCTTATCATTTCATTAGGTATTTTAGTAAATATCATAAATTACGAGCTCCATATTGTAATCATATGTTTTCAAGTTTGAGCGTGTCGTATTTGCGATGCTTTCTACAAAGAATTGTCAATAGCGAGGATAATGGCCTCCTTTTTTCTCCACCTGTGCCTCTGAAAGGCACACACTAATGGCTTTCCTCCAGGCGACTGTCGCGCAGCTGGGTGCCCATTACACATTACGTGAAGATCACTTAACTTTCTTACCGATATATTTACAACACCAGTTTGCACTACAGTGACAGTCTCATATAAAAAATTTCACAGGTCGAGAATTTGCGTTACAAATATGTAGAAACAAAATCCTTTAAATATAATAGTGTCCAAAAAATTTTCGTCGGCATTGTGATACATTCACGCATTTACACACATAACTCTTTAAAGTACGATTCTTGGCTCCCATCATCCTTTTTCACAAGTCAGAGTCCCTAACCACTACTCCTTATTCCTTACCTTATTACACATATACATATTCGTCGACACGTCAATCTTGCGACGACACTTCAATATTTTATCATAATAAATACGTAGCATAATCAAATTCCTCATATAGCATCAGCTTATTGATCATAAACATACCTCAACAGCATAATAAACATCGTCATCGTAATAATAACATCATAACACCTCAGTCAAATCTCAAAATCTTCGTAGCTTTCTGCAATAATTTCAAAACCTAAAAAAATTCTCTGCTCATTTCAATAGTGTCATCTACCTCAAACGTACTTCAAAAATCATGATCCCATACCAAATACATCATTCAGAGCTCTCATAGTATCACAATGGTTCCGAAAAAATATGAACAGTTCACAAAGTACTGACGAAATACAATTTCATAAGTGGGAAGTTATCCAACTGTGTAATTGTGTAAATATCTGTCACTGACGTAGTAAAAAAAAATGTTTCTTTCTCTGTTAAATAATCACATAGCTGTATAATTCTGTGTTAGAGGAATATGGTACTGATGTGTAAAGTTGTATAAGCAAATACCATATTAGCTAGGGCTCCTTGTGCTTGCCAAACACATGGTACACAAAGTAGGTGTGTACCCCCCCCTGAGGATTAATATTACTATACCCTCAGGTGTTACAGATTACAGCAATGGAATGAAATGTATCACGGAAAACTTTCTTTGTAATTCAAAAATCTTTAAAAAATAAATGTTTTAAGTACAAAATTAATCACTCAAATACGTGTTCTGTAGCGCTAAACTGTGCGTCTTGTTGTAAGATAATCTCTGTGGAAGTGTCGTAGTTATCGTCCTCTGTAAGCAAAGTTCTGCTGAAATCAACGTACTTACCTCATCATAAACGAAAGTGAAATGCTTTGCGTATAGATATCGTAGTTATTACGTACCTTACCATGATCAAGAAAGTACTATAATGTAACGTATTGTTGTGCTACGAAAAAGGCTGTCTCATTGTAGCTATACCATAAAAGTTACTACTAAAACATGTTTTACTTTCCAGAAGAATTCAGAAAAACTGTGCAGATATAAAACAGAAACACCTCAAAAGCAACATTGTAAATTGTCACTCATTAGTAGCGTCGTGATAAAATCGTGTAGCTGTCACATAAACTAACCACTGTGTCATCTGGTATCTCACAGAAAGTACTTTAAATCCAGGATGTATTTTCAAGTAAACCAAAATGTTGCATTAAAATCTCATTAGCAGTACCAGTATATGTTCTAAGTATGTAAGCCTTACAGTCGTTACGTAATCATGCAACTAACAAGCAAGAATGTACACACACAATAACATTGTGTCGTCTGTTCACTATAACAATGCACTCGTAAATGCTGTCTAAATATGTTCCCTAGGTTCTAGACTGGATAGATTATTTTAAAACATAGTTGCATGTTAACAGTTTCAAGTGTGACAAAAAGTACTACAAATGTGAAGTGAAAAGTTTTATGGCAAAGACAAAGTTAAAAAGCAGATTATCTCTCAATAAGCGGTTTTACATGTGAAGTGTGGTGCAATCCTTTACTCTTCATAGTACTCAGAGTTTGAACTTGAATGCAATTATCATGCGGTATACGTCGGTAAAGAATATTGGAATTTTTCTCAAGGTTAGCGTCTATGTTATTTTTCTCTGAGCCAGCCGGCGCACGTGGCTGCCTGCGGTGTGAGTCATTGTCTGTCTCTTTGTTGGCGCGCGTCGTTATTGTGATTTGGAATTGCGTTCCTGTTGTGGAATTCACCTTGTCGAGAGGGCCCTGACCTGTTTGAATCCCGCCAGTTCTGATGCAATTCAGGTCTGTCGTTACGATCATATCGTCTGTCGTCATGTCGATAGTTCCTATAGTTTCTTTCTTCTACAAATTCACCTTGTCGAGAGGGCCCTGACCTGTTTGAATCCCGCCAGTTCTGATGCAATTCAGGTCTGTCGTTACGATCATATCGTCTGTCGCCATGTCGATAGTTCCTTCTTTCTTGTCGGTTAAGTGGTGGAGAATTTCTCCCTGAATTATCACTGCACGGTGGACTGTTGCCTCTGAAGTTATTCTGTCTCCCGTGATAATAATAGTTCTGGTTGCCATATTGTCTGTTTCTATGATTGTCTCTGTTATATTCATTACTACGGAAATGCGATCTTTCTCTGTAACTATTACTCTGCCAGTGGTTGTCATATAGGTGGTGTCTGTTTTGTTCACGATTTGCGTTGTAACAATAGCCTTATCGTGTCCAGTTATTACTTCTTTCATCGCGGAATTGCGACGGATGTGTCCTGTAATTATTGTGTTCCTGTTTTCGCGTTCCGCGATTGTCAGTGTCAATTTCTATTTCTTGTAGGAGTCCCTGGAAAGCTTCAATGTCGTCTTTGTAACGTCCTGCCAAAATAATATGTCGTAAATGTTCAGGTAATTTGATTAAGCAAATGCGGATGAGTTCTGAGTGGCCGTATGGGTTTGATAGGTACTGTTTCTTGTGCAACATGTCTTCAAAATATTTCACAAGACTGGAAAATTTAGATTGTTCGAAATGTTTCATCATTATGATGCTATGTTTTACGCGGTCTTGTGTGGCTTGAGACCAATATGCTGAGAAGAAGGCATGGTAAAATTCTCCTTCACTGTGACAATCGTGAATGACCGATCGCATTCTTACAGCTGGTTCATTCTCTAAGTAGCCACACATAAATTCTAATCTGTGTTCTAATGACCAGTTGGGAAGAAAACAATGAGAGAATTGATGAAGCCACGCTTGTGGATGAATGTCGTTGCCAGAATTCTTAAATGTTTTGAATTTACGTGTAGTAATGAACAGCTTATAGTCAAAATCATCGTGTCGGCGAGTAGGATATCGGTCACTGTTACGTCGTTTCGGCGGTTCCATCTCAAAATTCGTTGCACCTTGCCAATTTCTTTCATAATTTCCGAAATGCCCTGTGTTATTATTTGTGGCTTTTCCGTATTTCTAAGTTCCTCTTCCCGTGTTGGAGCGCGAGTGTCCTCTGAAATATGTAATTTTTGTATTACTTGTGACAACTGATCTTGTACTTCCCGGATTTCTCTTTTGTGTTGCGTATTAATTTGATTCTGATTTTGTTTGAATTTCATAATTTGTTCATACTCTTCTGTGTCAGTGATGGCTACAGGTCTTGTGTCATTCAGATAATCATCTACCTTTGCAGATAAGTTAGTGAACTGATCCGAAAGTTCGGCTACTTTCTCCGATAGTGTACTTATTTCCTCAGTGTGTTTTTATGAACCAAATTTCAGAGAGTCCATTTGTGTTGAAATCGTATCTACTGTGTCCTTTAAGTTTTCCTGAGTTTTTGCAAGTTGCATAACCGAATCGGTAGATGCAACTGAGTCAATTTTAGCTAGCAAGGTCTCACGATTTTCATGAACAATAGTTTGCAGTTCTTTTATGGCTAATTCGTGATTCTGTAATGAATTTTCATGCCGCGAAAAAATAGGTTGGAAATGTTCACAAATTTGTGTTTTTGCGTCATTACAGACTTTTTGACATTTCGATTCGATTTTATGTAACTCAGTAGTTAAATCTTCACGTGTTTGTTCAAGTGTATGTTCCACTGAGTCTAACTTTTGAAGATTTTGTTCCATTGTGTCTAACTTTTGATGCTTTTGCTGTGTTTGTTTCTGATTTTGTTCCATTTGTTGCATTAATTGCAATAATAATGTATTAGTGTCTGGGATCTGTTCCTCTATGCTTTTCGGCAGTGCATTTGCACCGGCAACATTCACATTTTGACAAGCAGAAAATGTGTCTTGACTTATTTGATAAAACGGTGAGGACGCAAAACCTGAATCCACAGTATTTGCAAGATTGTGTCCTGTCATTTCGGATTCCTGAGGCGAGCTGTTGCCGACCGATCGATCGATAATGCTTCCCTGTTCACTAATTGTTTCACTGCCTACACAATTATTTGCAGCCCGCTCCATTTCCCTATGCACAATTACCAAATTACTACATTGAACATTAGTTAATTCATTACTCAGCGGCGCTGATAAGCTACGCTCGTCGTCACTATTATTTCTCAGTTTACTTTGGAGCTTAGTGTTACGTTTTTCACACGCCATTATTGTCACAATATTTCACACGACAACACAGAAAAGCACAATCTGAAGAGCAAAATAAGGAAACACATTAACATAGCACTGAAAATAATATCTAGTTAATTGCAAGCGCAGCTGCGAAATACTTGGTGCAAATTTACATGCAGGCCACAACTGTTTTACTGTACCACAATGAAAAACTACAATTAAAAAGGAAATTCTCTCTATTACGCGCTAGCAATAAACAATAGCTACACTAATTACAGGAACTACAAGGAAAAAATCAGAAGATTCCAGTGAGGTATCCTCGGCTAAGGGTCGACATATGAAACGTCCCCTTAGAAAAATTATACATGATTGTGCTTAAACTGACACACAATATTTTTAGCGCAACGCAATCTGACTTTCAAAAATCCCTACAAAAGAATGGCCCTGACTAACATTAACCTATACGTTTCACAAGTCACTTACCTCACAAAAATCTTCGTTACTCGAACTACAGCAATACAGCGAGCGCTACTACTGCCAGCTAAATAAAAGATTCAAACTACGGAAGGTACTAACTACTGATAGGCATAGTTAGCAAATGAAAGATTTTAATAGAGAACAAACAATGTATTTACCTTAATAGTCATAATATATATAGCAGTTCATGACATCCATTCTTATAAATGTACTGTTTCTGATGCACACACCTCCAGATTATCCATTCTCAAAAATCGGTCATCTCACTTCCCCACATCCACAACTGCTGGCGGCTCGCCTCCAACTGCGCAACGCTACGCGCTGTTAACATCCAGCTGCCCAACACTGCAATGGCAGACAACAATGCAAACTAGCCACAGACTGCACACAGCACAGCCAGTGATTTTCATACAGAGCGCTACGTGGCGTTACCAATATAAGAACCTAAACGGCCTACTTACAAAATGTCCCCTGATATCTTAGTCGTTAGAAGACCAACTAAAATACAGACATTAAAGAGATAAACAGGAGGCGCAGCCGACCATGGTATAAATAAATACTCCATTATGGTACGCGCCTAAAGCAGTGGTCGCCGAACTGCAGGCCGCGGGACGCATGCCGCCCTAATGCTCAAGTATTCGTGCTCTCTGGGGTTCTCTGCCGGATTTTATATGACCACTAGCAGGTCTCAGGCGAATCCAAAAAGTCAACTATTGTTCAGTGCGTCTTACGAGTGTCGTTTTCCTGTTCAGTAACAAACAAAAATACGTACAGAGGCAGCAATACTTTAAAATGTGCTTAATTTCAGTTGACGTTGTTGAGTTCGGCCGTGAGCTAAATAAAATTGGCCGCTTAACTCAGGGGAGGAGGGGTAAGTAGCGTGGCCATTGCAGCGTTAGAGGATGTGAGTGGGGAACGTTTTCTTGTTTGTCTCCCAGGGCTGAGAAATCACGGGCGTGCGTGACTCATAGGGATCAGCTGCTGTGGTATTAACTTTGACGGCCGCACGGGGTAGCCGCGCGGTCTGCGGCGTCTTGTCACGGTACGCGCGGCTACCGTGTCGGAGGTTCGAGTCCTCCCTCGGGCATCGGTGTGTGTGTTTTCCTTGGCGTTTTTAATTTCGTTTAAATTAGATTAAGTAGTGGGTAAGCTCTGGGACCGATGACCTCAGCAGTTTGGTCCTGTAAGATCTTACTCCAAATTTCCATTAAATTTTGACACGGAAGTAACGTGCATTCGTCAGTACCGATTACCGTCATCTTCAAATGCTGTATTTATATTTAGCGAAAAAGACTGACTTAATTAAAGCTGTTGTAATACAATGCAGTGAGCAGAAGAAAACTGGAGTTTAAAACGCTTATCAAACTTTTGTGATGGTGTCTCACATTCAATAGTTCAATTTAAACGTAAGTAGAAATACTATTATAAATCAAAATCATTCGCACACACAGTGAAACCGACAGCACATCACCACGCAAATATAGTATCACAACTGCTAGGTCACTGAGGTTGGCAGAACTCTAAAACAGACCATAGTCGTCACGATGTGTTCCGAACAGTGACGACTTTTAACGATCAGTACTTAGGGAAGGCGGCCGGCTTACCGCGCCCTTATTGTAGCTAATTTCCGTACATTTATCTTCTAAAGAATTATGAGACACAAGCTGTTTCATTTATGTGCAGCGAAAATTACTTTTATTTAACGGCAAACTGTTTCGGAGATACAATCCACAATCTTCAGACCCCTTTGGAAACTAGAGTGAAGACATTTTCAGCGGGCATCACCACCATAATTATCTCTAAGAAAACGAACATAACATCTTCAGGCTCCTTTTGAAACATAGATTTACGACGCTTTCAGCGCGCATCACCACCATATCTCTAATAAAAAGAACAGAAACCACCGGCACCTGTGGGACATTTTGTTTACACTGCTACCTGACGCACGATGAACGAAAGTTTCCGTTTGTTAGAGATACGTTGTGATCCGGTGCGTCCCGCGTGTTGCGGTCGATTCTTGTTTTGATAGCCGGTCGGTGTGGCCGAGCGGCTCTAGACGCTTCAGTCTGGAATCGCGAGACCGCTACGGTCGTATGTTCGAATCCTGCCTCGGGGAATGGATATTTGTGATGTCCTTAGGTTAGTTAGGTTTAAGTAGTTCTAAGTTTAGGGGACTAATAATCTCAGCTGTTAAGTCCTATAGTGCTCAGAGCCATTTGGACCATTTGAAGTGAACATGAAGATTAAAAATATGTTACAACTACTAATTCAGACCTAAGTAATTTGCTATGAAAACGCATCATTAAATATTCAAAACAAAATTTGATTCAGCCGGTAATACTAGGAGGACAGCACGAGATTGTTACCCGGCAGAGTCACAACCAGTCGTAACCAGCCACACACAAATCAGGAAGTGTGAGAAGATGGTCAACTTCAGACAGACCTGCTGCGCTGCCCGTATACGCTATGTAGCACTAGTATCTGATCTATTTCCGGTAAGACAAGGTGGGGCGTCTAACGCTCAGACTTTGAAACAACTTGCACTGTGTACAAGACACACACACACACACACACACACACAGAGCCACAGCCACACCGCCCCTGTCTGTGCTCTCTATGAGCAGTAATAAACGCACTTCCGGGTGTCCCGTAGTTCTACCCCTCGCGACTACATGCTCGTATTGTCAGCTGCCGAACACCACTCAGCGGCTCAGGTGTCAGGTGCCTCTCCAGCTCCACGACACATCGTCTTTTAGTTGCTGCGGGTCTTCACTCGCCTCTTCCGAGAGGCACTGGAGCCGCACCACTCTTGATACCATCGCCCTCACGCGCTGGGCGAGAGAACTACAGAAGGCTTGCAGACAACTGCTGAATGCTGCGGAAAAAGCTCCTGCCACGAAACCGCGGCGCAATGAGGAAACTGCCTGTGGATCGTAACAATACGATTAAAGGAATGAAGGCGTATGTAGACACTCATTTTCACCTCGCTCCAGGCACGAATCGAGTAAGACAGAAACTTGGCTAATATTGACGTGACGTACCCTCCATTCTGTGCTGTACAGTGGCTTACGGAATATATACGTGATACAGAAAATACGGAAACTGAAGCAGGGTCCTCCATATAGAAATTTGTAGGGTTGACCTCTCAGCTGCAGACGAGTACATTTACCTTATCTACGAAAGGTTGTTAAATACACTACTGGCCTTTAAAATTGCTACACCAAGAAGAAATGCAGATGATAAACGGGTATTCATTGGACAAATATATTATACTAGAACTGACATGTGATTACTTTTCACGCAATTTGGGTGCATAGATCCTGAGAAATCAGTACCCAGAACAACCACCTCTGGCCGTAGTAACGGCCTTGATACGCCTGAGCACTAAGTCAAACAGAGCTTGGATGGCGTGTACAGGTACAGCTGCCCAAGCAGCTTCAACACGATACCACAGTTCATCAAGAGTAGTGACTGGCGTATTGTGACGAGCCACTTTGCTCGGCCACCATTGACCAGACGTTTTCACTTGGTGACAGATCTGGAGAATGTGCTGGCCAGGGCAGCAGTCAAACATTTTCTGTATCCAGAAAGGCCCGTACAGTACCTGTAACATGCGGTCGTACATTATCCTGCTGAAATGTAGGGTTTCGCAGGGATCGAATGAAGGGTAGAGCCACGGGTCGTAACACATCTGAAATGTAACGTCCACTGTTCAAAGTGCCGTCAATGGGAACAAGAGGTGATCGAGACGTGTAACCAATAGCACTCCATACCATCACGCTGGGTGATACACCAGTATGGCGGTGACGAATACACGCTTCCAATGTGCGTTCACCACGATGTCGCCAAACACGGATGCGACCATCATGCTGCTGTAAACAGAACCTGGATTCATCGAAAAAAATGACGTTTTGCCATTCGTGCACCCAGGTTCGTAGTTGAGTACACTATCGCAGGCTCTCTTGTCTGTGATGCAGCGTCAAGGCTAACCGCAGCTATGGTCTCCGAGCTGATAGTCCATGCTGGTGCAAACGTCGTCCAACTGTTCGTGCAGATGGTTGTTGTCTAGCAAACGTCCCCATCTGCTGATTCAGGGATCGAGACGTGGCTGCACGATCCGTTACAGCCATGCGGATAAGATGCCTGTCATCTCGACTGCTAGTGATACGAGGCCACTGGGATCCAGCACGGCGTTCCATATTACCCTCCTGAACCCACCGATTCTATATTCTGCTAACAGTCATTGGATCTCGACCAACGCAAGCAGGAATGTCGCGATACGATAAACCGCAATCGCGATAGGCTACAATCAGACCTTTATCAAAGTCGGAAACGTGATGGTACGCATTTCTCCTCCTTACCCGAGGCATCACAATAACGTTTCACCAGGCAACGCCGGTCAACTTGTGTATGGGAAATCGGTTGGAAACTTTCCTTATGTTATCACGTTGTAGGTTTCGCCACCGGCGCCAGCCTTGTGTGAATGCTCTGCAAAGGTAATCATTTGCATATCACAGCATCTTCTTCCTGCCGGTTAAATTTCGCGTCTGTAGCACGTCATCTTCGTGGTGTAGCAATTTTAGTGACCAGTAGTGTAAATATTAAAACATAAGAACCCTGAAAGGGAAGCAAGGAGCACTTTCCTTATGATAAACGGCGAATGCCACATCGCCAATTACGTTAATACTGAGTAGTAGTAAATAAGAAAACTCGGAAGAAACGAACACTTTGGTCTCTGCAGATTAGTTGACTTTTCGAGCGTTTGCACGCAGAAAGCTTTGGAGTGGTAACAGCTGAATGACAACCTAAAGTTATCCGAATGCAGTGACCACGTATGAGAAGTCCTCTCGACCAGATCGTAAGCTAAATTTGGTCTTAAAATCACCAGCCAACATTAATAACGGTAAGGTTTTCAGGAATTCCTAACGGTAACTATATGATATTCTCTCAATTTGTTCAAGAATGTTTCAGATTTATTATTGATATGTGAAGTTCTGCTATACTGAAAACAATTTTTACAAAATATTTAAATCCATAATTTTATACATTAACTATGATCTGCTTCTTATAAATGTCTGAATGAAATTATGAGATTGCCTCACAGTGCTTTTTAAAATACGAGAACATATTACATTGATTACTAGAAAAAACTAAAGGTTTTACTGTGGCTGTTAGTCTGTAATTTTACAAAACAATAGATTTCATTCTGAACTCCACATAACTGAACAGACTGATGAGATCCGACTCTTTGTAGACTTCCTTTATCTCTTTCTTTTTCTGCCAAAGCCTACCAAGCTGGGAAATGGGTACCCGACTGGGAATATTTGTGAGATGGTTTCCATTTCCAGCAGTTGCCTTACAGCTGAGAAGACCTCCCGGAAACCTTGTTTGGAACTGGAAGATTGTAGCAATTTTTAATTTATTCCTGGGACAAAGAAGAGGAGACAAATAATATGAAAACCTAATGTTAACGCGTGTATCTGATGATGTGTGTAAGGCTGTGAAGCCGGTGACTTGTGCGACGTGTCGGGTGTACATCATACATAACAAGTATGATTAGGAAACTTGTTTATTTTCAGAACCGTAAGCGTCTTACCAAACTTAACCGAAAATTTTCGCTTCCTCTTAGTGATAGGTCAAGTATCATTTCCGTATTCGGCGGTACGTGATGCAGAATCGCTGTATCGAAGCGGTCAGAGATTTCAACTATGCAGTTACAGTCTTTTTGATTACTATTTCGAAAACATGACTTTTAAAAGATTCTTCTCTCTTGTAGCTCGCGAAGTGATTCAAGCTTTTCATTCTGATAACACTTCGGCTGTAACGTGCTTCAACGTTTAAATGTCGGCCCCCGATAGTTGAGTGATGCCGGCGCGGTAGCTCAGCGTGTTCGGTCAGAGGGCTGCGTGCTCTCTATAATAAAAAAAAAAAAACTGAGTCAAAGAGTCAACGATCACCTTGAACGGATGTCTTGTGACGTCCGCCCAGACCAAACGCAACGAACAATGTCAATCCTAAGGGCTCGGGTTCGATTCCCGGCCAGGTCGGAGATTTTCTCCGCCAAGGGACTGGGTGTTGTGTTGTCCTAATCATTATCATTTCATCCCCATCGACGTGCAAGTTGCCGAAGTGGCGTCAATTCGAAAGACTTGCACCCGGTGAACGGGCTACCGACAGGAGGCCTTAGTCACACGACGTTTATTTACTGTTAAATGTTGCGTCGTCTTTGTGTTGCTATTGGCGATGAGGGAGCCATCAGAGAATGAAATTGGTATTTTTGTACTTTCAACATTGCAGCACAGTCAGCAATCGTGATAATCTAATATATGAGAAACTATCAGTCATGACTGCAGTATTGGAACCTATCTTTACCTTGGTTTCAGCCCAAATAATTGAGCCTTCTTCAGAACATATACCTGAATATATAATTTGTCTAAGAGGGCATGGTCTAGAAATAAAACTAATCCTGAATAGGCGTAGTCACATTTTAAAAATGCGGTACATGAGTGCTGAGTCAACACCAAGACTTAAGCTCTTGCGTATGCCTCGTCTCCATGGAAGCCGTGCGGTGCGCCTCGGGAGCTGAAACCTGGGTAAAGGTTGGTTTCATTACCGCAATCGAGGCTGATAGTTTCTTATCGAGGCTGATAGTTTCTTATATTTGTCTATTATATTTCTCTCGATTGCTTTGAAAGGGTCTATAGAGTTTAACATCCACACCTGAAGAATTTATTGCCTCCCCTACTCCATATCTCTCCCAGTTGCAAAAGGTGGAATAGAATGGCTCGGGTTTAGTCCAGGGTAACTGACACTGACTGTGTGATCAGGAGCTGCACATTACATTCTTCCGTCCCCTTACCAACGAAACTGCTGTTATTCTTCCGCGTAGGTGCCTTGAGGTAGTGTGTGTTAACGAATTTCGAGCAGAGATTGGTTCGGTGGAAATCAGTGTGTGTGTGTGTGTGTGTGTGTGTGAGAGAGAGAGAGAGAGAGAGAGAGAGAGAAAGAGCCGTTCTGCCTAAGAGATAACTAATAGGGCTCTCACTTAGCTCTCTGAATATTCAGTCATTAAAACAGTTTTCTTGCGAATTATAAATTCTTATTTCACCGGGAAATTTTGCAGGATCTGTAAACTGTACTTTTATCACTTCAATATTTATTTCAGTAATCGTTAGTATGCGCCGTTAACGCATACATATTAGTGCACCGACGACTGTTACAAGTCATAAAAATTCCAGTACAACAGAGTTTACGCCGAGTGCTCCCCTTCTCCTCTGCAGGCATCAGCTTGTAGCGGAGCAGTGTGCAATTACAGCCACGCTCGGTGTCGAGCTGAGCAGCGGCGTATTACGATACCCGTCGTAAAAGTCTCTGTCAATTAAAGTAATGGCGCAAAAAGCGGCGGTGCCGAGTGCTCGCCTGTAAATAAGCTCCCTAAGTGGGAAACGTGTCGGCACTGTGTGCAATCAGCGCAGCTGGCGGCGATCTTCCGTCTCTAGCACCAGCGCATGCTTTGAGAGTGGGCTGTATCAGTGACACCAAGTGCTACTCAAAAATTTCCCGCAACGTCCTTACAGCACTCTCCAAAGTCGCACTTCACATCAGAAGTCACCGTAACAGACCGTGATTCACCCCAGATTACAGTGCCGTTCGTCCGTAAATAGCGCTCTACGTGTACCAATACACAGATCGTCAACTACAAAAACTGTATGTAGGCCTATATGGGCTTCTAAACGTGGATTACCCATGTCGTCCTTCGTTAAGACCACTGCGCAAAAAGAGTGGCTCATTGTCAAAAGAGAGTCCATGTTCCAGGCTTCCTACGGACAGTTCTGCTGCAGTATGGATAGGAGGAGCAACACAGAGTGCCAGTGGCTAGCTGACTGGAAAAGGAATCAGGAGTTGAAATACGCGGGACAGTCGATTCTGTGTGTGAAACGCCTAAACTGCACACGGATATGAATTTCTGGTGTTGTATGGACTAAATGCAATGCTGGGATCATCCCTGGTGAAATGATACAATATTCCATCTTTTCGGCAAGTTGAAAGAACATCTCCGGGGAAAGAGATTTTTCCAGCGACCAGGGCGTTGACAGAAAGTTTCTCGAGTGGCTCAAAAAGTGATTCAAATGGCTCTAAGCACTATGGGACTTAACATCTGAGGTCATCAGTCCCCTAGCTACTTAAACTAACCTAAGACTTCACACACATCCATGCCCGAGGCACGATTCGAACCTGCGACCGTAGCAGCAGCGCGGTTCCGGACTGAAGCGTCTAGAACCGCTAGGCAACAACGGCCGGCTTGAGTGGCTCAGTTCCAAAGGAGAGATTTCTGTTGTTGAGGGACTGAGCGATTGTTAGGATGAATGAAATGTATTCGCAGTTGTGAATATGGACAATCATTAGCTCTATAAATGAATGATGACAATGGAAATTCGTGGCAGCTTGGGACTCTAACCTGGATTTCCTGCTTACCGTCAGCGGTGCCTTACCATGAGACTATCCGAGGGCGACTCACGGCCAAACCCAAACTTCCATATCTCGTCAACCATATGCCTACAATCTGCACCGGTATATACATTATGTACACTCCTGGAAATTGAAATAAGAACACCGTGAATTCATTGTCCCAGGAAGGGGAAACTTTATTGACACATTCCTGGGGTCAGATACATCACATGATCACACTGACAGAACCACAGGCACATAGACACAGGCAACAGAGCATGCACAATGTCGGCACTAGTACAGTGTATATCCACCTTTCGCAGCAATGCTGGCTCCTATTCTCCCATGGAGACGATCGTAGAGATGCTGGATGTAGTCCTGTGGAACGGCTTGCCATGCCATTTCCACCTGGCGCCTCAGTTGGATCAGCGTTCGTGCCGGACGTGCAGACCGCGTGAGACGACGCTTCATCCAGTCCCAAACATGCTCAATGGGGGACAGATCCGGAGATCTTGCTGGCCAGGGTAGTTGACTTACACCTTCTAGAGCACGTTGGGTGGCACGGGATACATGCGGACGTGCATTGTCCTGTTGGAACAGCAAGTTCCCTTGCCGGTCTAGGAATGGTAGAACGATGGGTTCGATGACGGTTTGGATATACCGTGCACTATTCAGTGTCCCCTCGACGATCACCAGTGGTGTACGGCCAGTGTAGGAGATCGCTCCCCACACCATGATGCCGGGTGTTGGCCCTGTGTGCCTCGGTCGTATGCAGTCCTGATTGTGGCGCTCACCTGCACGGCGCCAAACACGCATACGACCATCATTGGCACCAAGGCAGAAGCGACTCTCATCGCTGAAGACGACACGTCTCCATTCGTCCCTCCATTCACGCCTGTCGCGACACCACTGGAGGCGGGCTGCACGATGTTGGGTCGTGAGCGGAAGACGGCCTAACGGTGTGCGGGACCGTAGCCCAGCTTCATGGAGACGGTTGCGAATGGTCCTCGCCGATACCCCAGGAGCAACAGTGTCCCTAATTTGCTGGGAAGTGGCGGTGCGGTCCCCTACGGCACTGCGTAGGATCCTACGGTCTTGGCGTGCATCCGTGCGTCGCTGCGGTCCGGTCCCAGGTCGACGGGCACGTGCACCTTCCGCCGACCACTGGCGACAACATCGATGTACTGTGGAGACCTCACGCCCCACGTGTTGAGCAATTCGGCGGTACGTCCACCCGGCCTCCCGCATGCCCACTATACGCCCTCGCTCAAAGTCCGTCAACTGCACATACGGTTCACGTCCACGCTGTCGCGGCATGCTACCAGTGTTAAAGACTGCGATGGAGCTCCGTATGCCACGGCAAACTGGCTGACACTGACGGCGGCGGTGCACAAATGCTGCGCAGCTAGCGCCATTCGACGGCCAACACCGCGGTTCCTGGTGTGTCCGCTGTGCCGTGCGTGTGATCATTGCTTGTACAGCCCTCTCGCAGTGTCCGGAGCAAGTATGGTGGGTCTGACACACCGGTGTCAATGTGTTCTTTTTTCCATTTCCAGGAGTGTATATTCCCGTACAAGGGAGACATTTTAATTGAAAGTCGCTTGCCCGGCAAGCAACATTAGTGGATAAATATGATAGTGCAATGCCTGTGTTGTTTCAGAAGGGCAAAACAATATTCCCTCGGATATGCCTCTACGAGGGGCGTTTGATAAGTCCGTGCAATGTCCGAGAGACGGCACCACCGGCGCGTATCGCGGTCATGTTTAGCTAGTAGTATCTTTGGAAAGAACGTACACCAAGTTTCAGCCATATTGGTCTATTTCTTTGTGTTTGGCATTCGTGTGGATCAAGGAAGTCGAGTGATAGTCAAAAAATGGACGAAAAAGAATTTCGTGTGGTGATTAAACATTACTTTATGAAAGGCAAAACGCCTCAGGAGACTAAAGAGAAGCTTGATAAACATTACAGTGACGCTGCACCTTCGTTTATAAGTGGTTTCAAAATTTTCGGAGTGACCATAGGGGCACGAGTGATGCTGAACTGAACGTTCTGGATGCCCTGTGGAGGTTACGACTCCAGAAATCATTGATAAAATCCATGATATGGTGATGGATGACGGAATCCGTAGGTCTTTAAGTGTCGTTTAGTCACTGTGGATGAAACATAGATACATTACTATGCTCCTGAGACCAAAGAACAATCCAAACAATGGGTTGCCAAGGGAGAATCTGCACCAAAAAAAGCGAAGACCATTCCTTCGGCCGGAAAGGTTATGGTGACTGTCTTTTGGGATTCGCAAGGGATAATCCTCATCGACCCTCTGGAAAAGGGTAAAACTATTACAGGTGCATATTATTCATCGTTACTGGACCGTTTGGAAACCGAGCTGCAAGAAAAATGCCGGCGATTGGACCGCAAAAAAGTCCTTTTCCATCACGACAATGCACCAGCACACACCTCAGCTGTTGTGTTGGCAAAATTAATGGAAATAAGATTCCAACTCGTTTCACATCCCCCTATTCTCCAGACTTGGCACCCTCGGACCACTATTTGTTCCCCAATTTGAAGAAATGGCTGGCGGGACAAAGATTTTATTCAAACGAGGAGGTGATTGCAGCAACTAATAGTTATTTTCCAGATTTTGACAATTCCTATTATTCGGAGAGGATCAACTAATTAGAACAGCGTTGGACGAAGTGTATGAGTCTAAAAGGAGACTATGGTGAGAAATAAAAAAGATTTGCCCCAAACACCTAAGTAGTTTTTATTTTTACACGGAATTTTCAAACGCCCCTCGTACATGCCTAAGTTAGATTGGAATGTGTGTCGTTACAATTGCGATCAGTCTACGTGATTACTTATAACGCACTGATGATAGCCGCACTCTCAGTTGAAATCCAGATCTGCAATGTAACATAAAGAGAGATGACACTACGACTTGTGCTGGACTTCTTTCTGCCCTGGATTACATCAGGATGGAAGGGCATAATCATTCCCAAGGAATCGAATATGATGTACATTTCATGCATTTCACAAAATCTGTAGTCGTCGCAGTGACTGTTTCTTCGGACATGCATGCATATCCTAAGGAACAATTGTATCGTACTTCTTCTAAAATAACAAAGGCACTGCAATATCGTATTTATCCGTCGACACCGGGGAAGCCACTTTCAATTAAACACTCTCTCCTCCACGGGAATATAGAAAATGGATCTAAGAGTGCAGATTTTAGATAAACGATTGACGACATACGGAAGTTTAAGTCTGGCTGTGAGTCCTTCTCGGATAGCCTAATGTGCTGGCATGGCAGCCAACCGTAAAAAAAAAAAAAGCACCTGAGTAAAGGAATCAGCGATCAACTTGAATGGGTGTCATGTGACGTCAGCCCAGACCAAACGCAACGAATAATACCGAACAAAATGAAATAAAAAAAATGGTAATGCGGCTACTCGCGAGAAGCGGGAAATCATCCAGGTTCGAGTCCCGGTCCGGCAGAAATTTTCGTTGTTTTCGTTCCTTTGTACAGCTTATGGTTGTTCTTATCGCAACTGTGAATACATTTTCTGAATTTCATAACGGCTGTAGTCGCCGCAGTACATCGTACTTCTGAAACAACACAGACACAGCAATACTGTATCGATTGTTAGAATGTTCCGTTCGTTCTTTGAGACTTGATGACTATGTTGAAAAAGTATAGTGCAGCATTCAATAAAAGTAACTTGGCCTGGCATAATAACGTGAATTTAATTTTTGAAGTCCGCTTACACACACACTGCGTCACCAAAACGTTAAGCACCCAAAATCGAAGGAGGAAACAAAAGAAAGTTCGCAGGTTGAAAGGGCAGGTGCTGTTATTTCAGTGATTAGAAAATCTTGTCAAATTTACAAAGGAAGTTGCAGTGTGAGTCTGCCTATCCATATGGTGTGGGAAGCATTGTAGCCTGAATGCATGCTCTGATTCGGTTGGGTAGGGTGTCATAAAGCCGTTCTGTTGTCACGGGAGGCAGGCTGGCTCACAACAGTTGTAAATTAGCCTTGATACCCTGCAACTGTCACTGGAATGTCCGATCTGGACCCACACATGTTCGGGAATAGATCTGAGGATCTTCTTGGCCACAGGAGTATATCAACATCGCACAGACAGTTAATAGACACACGTGTCTTATGTGGACGAGCATTGTCCTGTGGAAAATAGCACCACGATACTGTCGCATGAGAGATCACACCTGAAACCGCAAGATGTCCGGGACGCGTCATTATGCTGGGTTCCCTCAATCACTGCCAGCCGCGACCTGAAGTCATACCGTATGGAGTAACACCGCCGCGACTCTCCAAAACTTTGGAAGAATGAGACCTCTCCGCAGGTAGCCACGATAATGTCCGGCGGTAGTCATTCGGGGTAGTTTAGGACTGTGATATCGCTGAACACGTGGTCGATAGAAACCTTGACAATTAGTGTGCTTGCCTTCACGTTACCAGGCAGTACAACACTGGGCCACCGTCACAACCGAATGCCCTGTAAATCTGATTATTGCACGATTAGGCCAGCCAGCCAAATGGTGGCACCCGATGATGCCCTTTTCAAACTTTGTCGGACACTAGTACTCAGCATCTCCGTGACCTTCACAGCGGCTACACTCCATCTTACGCTCTTCACGCCACTTGTAGACATTACCAGGCTTGAACAATTTGCTTGTGGAATTATTTAATTTGTAAATTCAAGTGCAGGCCTGAAAATAGACTGTCATCTACAAGCTTAGGGTGTTATTTTTTAGCCACATGGGTTATGTATCTATATAAACATGGAAATAGTGTTGAACATTAAGAGAATACAGTGATGTTTAGGCACAAATTTTGACGAATGTTTGTGTGTGTGTTTTGCTCAAGAATTTTGGAAGTGGGATTATTACAAGTTACACCCTATACGTAATTTTTTTGGATAAATGCTTTAGAAAATGGCGTAAACAGTTCAGATCATTTGGATACTTTTCAGCAGGGTGAAGGTGGCTTCTCTCGCACATTATGACTGGTTATTTCATTTTATTGGCCACTAAAATACACTACTGGCCATTAAAATTGCTGCACCACGAAGATAACGTGCTACAGACGCGAAATTTAACCGACAGGAAGAAGATGCTGTGATATGCAAATGATTACCTTTTCAGAGAATTCACACAAGGTTGGCGCCGGTGGCGTCACCTACAACGTGCTGACATGAGGAAAGTTTCCAACCGACTTCTCATACACAAACAGCAGTTGACCGGCGTTGCCTGAATAAACGTTGTTGTGATGCCTCGTGTAAGGAGGAGAAACGTGTACCATCAGTTTTCCGACTTCGATGAAGGCCGGATTGTAGCCTATCGCGATTGCGGTTTATCGTATCGCGACGTTGCTGCTCGCATTGGTCGAGATCCAATGACTGTTAGCAGAACATGGAATCGGTGCGTTCAGGAGGGTAATACGGAACACCGTGCTGGATCCCAACGGCCTCGTATCACTAGCAGTCGAGATGACAGGCATCTTATCCGTATGGCTGTAACGGATCGTGCAGCCACGCGTTCATCCCTGACTCAACAGATGGGGACTTTTGCAAGACAACAACCATCTGCACGAACCGTTCGACGACGTTTGGAGCAGCATGAACTACCAGCTCGGAGGCCATGGCTGCGGTTACCCTTGACGCTGCATCACAGACAGGAGCGCCTGCGATGGTGTACTCAACGACGAACCTGAGTGCACGAATGGCAAAACGTCAATTTTTCGGATGAATCCGGGTTCTGTTTACAGCATCATGATGGTCGCATCCGTGTTTGGCGACATCGCGGAGTACGCACATTGGAAGCGTGTATTCGTCAACGCCATACTGGCGCATCACCCGGCGTGATGGTATGCGGTGCCGCTGGTTACACGTCTCGGTCACCTCTTGTTCGCATTGACGGCACTTTGAACAGTGGACGTTACATTTCAGATGTGTTACGACCCGTGGCTCCACCCTTCATTCGATCCCTGCGAAACCCTACATTTCAGCAGGATAATGCACGACTGCATGTTGCAGGTCCTGTACGGGCCTTTCTGGATACAGAAAATGTTTGACTGCTGCCCTGGCCAACACATTCCCCAGATCTCTCACCACTTGAAAACGTCTGGTCATTGGTGGCACGTCACAATGTGCCAGTCACTATTCTTGATGTACTGTGGTATTGTGTTGAAGCTGCATGGGCAGCTTCACCTGTACACGCCATCAAAGCTCTGTTTGACTCAATGCCTAGGCGTATCAAGGCCGTTATTACAGCTAGAGATGGTTGTTCTGGGTACCGATTTCTCAGGATCTTTGCACCCAAACTGCGTGAAAATGTAATTACATGTCGTTCTAGTATAATATATTTGTCCAATGAATACCCGTTTATCATCTGCATTTCTTCTTGGTGTAGCAATTTTAATGGCCAGTACTGAACGTGGTAGGGAAACTAGAAAATCTGAAAAGGGAAATGCAAAGGCTCAATCTAGATATAGTAGGGGTCAGTGAAGTGAAGTGGAAGGAAGACAAGGATTTCTGGTCAGATGAGTTTAGGATAATATCAACAGCAGCAGAAAATGGTATAACAGGTGTAGGATTCGTTATGAATAGGAAGGTAGGGCAGATGGTGTGTTACTGTGAACAGTTCAGTGACCGGGTTGTTCTAATCAGAATCGACAGCAGACCAACACCGATCACCGATAACGATAGTTCAGGTATACATGCCGACGTCGCAATCTGAAGATGAACAGACAGAGAAAGTGTATGAGGATATTGAAAGGGTAATGCAATATGTAAAGGGGAACGAAAATCGAATAGTCATGGGCGACTGGAATGCAGTTGTAGGGGAAGGAACAGAAGAAAAGGTTACAGGAGAATATGGGTTTGGGAAAAGGAATGAAAGAGGAGAAAGACTAATTGAGTTTTGTAACAAGTTTCAGCTAGTAATAGTGAATACCCTGTTCAAGAATCACAAGAGGAGGAGGTATACTTGGAATAGGTCGGGAGACACGGGAAGATTTCAATTAGATTACATCATGGTCAGACAGAGATTCCGAAATCAGATACTGGATTGTAGGGCGTACCCAGGAGCAGATATAGACTCAGATCACAATGTAGTAGTGATGCAGAGTAGGCTGAAGTTCAAGACATTAGCCAGGAAGAATCAATACGCAAAGAAGTGGGATACGGAAGTTCTAAGAAATGACGAGATACGTTTGAAGTTTTCTAACGCTATAAATACAGCAATAAGGAATAGCGCAGTAGGCAGTACACTTGAAGACGAATGGACATCTCTAAAAAGAGCCATCACAGAAGTTGGAGGAAAACATAGCTACAAAGAAGGTAGCTGCGAAGAAACCATGGGTAACAGAAGAAATACTTCAGTTGATTGATGAAAGGAGGAAGTACAAACATGTTCCGGGAAAATCAGGGATACAGAAATACAAGTCGCTGAGGAATGAAATAAATAGGAAGTGCAGGGAAGGTAAGACGAAATGGCTGCAGGAAATATGTGAAGACATCGAAAAATATATGATTGTCGGAAGGACAGACTCAACTTACAGGAAAGTCAAAACAACCTTTGGTGACATTAAAAGCAACGGTGGTAACATTAAGAGTGCAACGGGAATTCCACTGTTAAATGCAGAGGAGGGAGCAGATAGGTGGAAAGAATACATTGAAAGCCTCCATGAGGGTGAAGATTTGTCTGATGTGATAGAAGAAGAAACAGGAGTCAGTTTAGAAGAATTTAAAAGAGCTTTGGAGGACTTACGGTCAAATAAGGCAGAAGGGATAGATAACATTCCATCAGAATTTCTAAAATCATTGGGGGAAGTGGCAACAAACCGTCTATTCACGTTGGTGTGTAGAATATATGAGTCTGGCGACATACCATCTGACTTTCGGAAAAGCATCATAATTCCGAAGACGGCAAGAGCTGACAAGTGCGAGAATTATCGCACAATCAGCTTAGCAGCTCATGCATCGATGCTGCTTACAAGAATAATATACAGAAGAATGGAAAAGAAAATTGAGAATGCGCTATGTGACGATCAGTTTGGCTTTAGGAAAAGTAAAGGGCTAATAATGGAAGCAAGGCTAAAGAAAAATCAAGATACTTTTATAGGATTTCTCGACCTGGAAAAAGCGTTCGACAATATAAAATAGTGCAAGCTGTTCGAGATTCTGAAAAAAGTAGGGGTAAGCTATAGGGAGAGACGGGTCATATACAATATGTACAACAACCAAGAGGGAATAATAAGAGTGGACGATCAGGAACGAAGTGCTCGTATTAAGAAGGGTGTAAGACAAGGCTGTAGCCTTTCGCCCCTACTCTTCAATCTGTACATCGAGGAAGCAATGATGGAAATAAAAGAAAGGTTCAGGAGTTGAATTAAAATACAAGGTGAAAGGATATCAATGATACGATTCGCTGATGATATTGCTATCCTGAGTGAAAGTGAAGAAGAATTAAATGATCAGCTGAACGGAATGAACAGTCTAATGAGTACACAGTATGGTTTGAGAGTAAATCGGAGAAAGACGAAGGTAATGAGAAGTAGTAGAAATGAGAACAGCCAGAAACTTAAGATCAGGATTGATGGTCACGAAGTCAATGAAGTTCAGGAACTCTGCTACCTAGGCAGTAAAATACCAATCACGGACGGAGCAAGGAGGACATCAAAAGCAGACTCGCTATGGCAAAAAAGGCATTTCTGGCCAAGAGGAGACTACTAATATCAAATACCGGCCTTAATTTGACGAAGAAATTTCTGAGGATGTACGTCTGGATTACAGCATTGTATGGTAGTGAAACATGGACTGTGGGAAAACCAGAACAGAAGAGAATCGAAGCATTTGAGATGTGGTGCTATAGACGAATGTTGAAAATTAGGTGGACTGATAAGACATGAGGGAATGACTTCCATGGTACTAGAGGGAGCTGTAGATGGCAAAAACTGTAGAGGAAGACAGAGATTGGAATACGTCAAGCAAATAATTGAGGACGTAGGTTGCAAGTGCTACTCCGAGATGATGAGGTTAGCACAGGAAAGGAATTCGTGGCGGGCCGCATCAAACCAGTCAGTAGACTGATGACCAAAAAAAAAAAAAAAATAGTGTAAGCTCTGACAGGTGAAGAGGGGAGATGAGGGAGGACAATGGGAGAGACAGGACGGGTGGGAGGGGGGGATGGGAAAGTTGCAAACGACTATTGAATAATTCCATATCTCTCAATTTTTAAAAATTTCCTGCCACTGCCATCTTCGAATGTTTAGCGTTGCCGCGCTGACTAGAGACAGTCGATTGAACTACGAATCAAAGGCCCCTTATCCATACTAATATACATCCAATTAATTATGGCGATATTAATAATTTAGTTCGTTCGTGTGCATTACACGCTGAGTTTATAATGTGACATTCACAGACTTTGCCGTGCTTTTACCCTTTTGATAAGTAACGAATAAAAAAGCCATTTCCTATATTACGAAATAGTGATCATACAAAGACAGTAGTTGTCTTACAAACACTGACATCATTCATGCAACGTGCCTTAAAAGTATTTAATAACAACGTATGTGTGTTGGTGACTAAGCGGTATTGTGTTCGACTGCCATCTACAAACGTTGGGTCTTAATCTCTGTTAGTTCTAATTATTTTCCAGTTACCGCTTCCTACATCTATGGTAGTTATCCGTTATCGTCGTTAATTTGATTTCCATCTTGTGAGATATATCTATAGTAATACATCCAATTCACTCGCCGCACATTTTGTATTTGCAGATTGATTTTTAATTCCAATTTATTGACATTACAGGGCGAATTATTGGTTATGGGAAACGAAGATCAAGGAACATAAACCGGACGATGGACACCTTGCTAGTGTGTGCGTAACGCAGATAACCATGTACCTGAATTACTGCTTCTGTCGCAGTGTAGAATATGTAAATGTTTCGTTCTTGAAAATCAGCTACTTTTTTATCGATTTTTTTATGTTTTAACTTTTTTAAACGTCGGTGTAGAAGTTCTGCAATTCTCCAATATAACAAAATCCTATTATGTCCACAATGACTCTGAGATAATATTAAGAGAGGAAAAAAGGGTTGTTTCAAAATGAATATACGGGTTTTAAGGTTTTGTATCATTTATTAAATTCGGCTTATAATTATAAACAATACAACAAATTAAAGAGCAACTCAAACAGTTTTGTTTGTACAGCTGTGCGCAAAGGGAACAGTATGGAACGACCAAGAGTGACTGACGAACGCGTTGCACGAGTGAGAGTGTTTTATGCGTAGCCCCATGAAATCAGTTCGGAAGGCTAGTCGTGAATTATCAGTTCCAGTAACGTCTGTGTGGAGACTTTTAAAGAGACTTATACAACTACGTTCTTGTCCTTTGCAGTTGTTAGAAGCTTTAATGCCTACAGACTGCGGTTTACGTGACAACTTTGCAAACGAAATGTTGCTGCAAGACGGTAAAGATTTTCTGGATCGTGTTGTCGTCAATGATGAATCGACATTTCACCAAAGCTGAAATGTGTACACACATAATGTGAATTGAACGTTTTGCGTGCCATATCCTGGCGAAAAGATTATGGGCCTTTCCTTTTCGGTGTAACCGCGAGGCCGCTACGGTCGCAGGTTCGAATCCTGCCTCGGGCATGGATGTGTGTGATGTCCTTAGGTTAGTTAGGTTTAACTAGTTCTAAGTTCTAGGGGACTAATGACCTCAGCAGTTGAGTCCCATAGTGCTCAGAGCCATTTGAACCATTTTTTTTTTCGGTGAAGCGACTGTAACTGGTGTTTCCTACCTCCTCAACTGGAAGAAGCTGAATAACAGAACTTTATGTGGCAGCAAGATGGTGCGCCACCTCAGAACTCAGTACGCGATTGGTTAAACGACGCTGTACCCGACCATTGGATTGGCCTTTCACATACGGTCTGACGCCACACAATTTTTACCTTCGGGGATTCGAAAAGGCCGGCCGCTGTGGCCGAGCGGTTCTAGACGCTTCAGCCCGTTAGTCATTCAGTCAGGTTCGAATCCTGCCTCGGGCATGGTTGTGTGTGGTGCCCTTAGGTTAGTCATGTTTAAGTAGTTCTAGGCCTAGGGGACTGATGACCTCAGATGTTAAGTCCCATAGTGCTTAGAGCCATTGCAACCATTTGATTCCTAAAGTATTGTGTGTATGTCTCTCCGCTACCAGCTAATCTACACGACTTTAGAAACAGCATTGTCACAACAATTACTCCAGACATATTGATCAAGGTTTGGAAAGAACTTGCCTATCAGCTCGATATGTGACAAATGTGCTCACAATGAACACTACAAGAAAAACTGTTTGAGCTTGTTTTCCATTTCACTTTTGGCCACCAAGTGCAAATTTGGCGCTGCGAATGCAAGAAAGATGTATAGAAATTTTTCCATATGTAATGGATTAGGAATGGGACGTGGACAGAAAAGCTCAAACAAGTTAGAAAGGCAGAACGCTGAATCTATTATTAACCACCACTTACACAGTTTTTTCAATATGAGGACTAGAGATGCTATAGAGCGGCAAATTTGCACCTGGTGGTCAAAATCAGAACTAATTTTCTTACAGTAAAATCGGTTCTGCGTTAAAGCGGTAGCATATGTACCATGTTTCTCAGCCATACGATCATTACAGTCCTCACTGGATCTTCGTGAGTAACTGCACATTAACTGTAACAATCCGATACATAATCCCGAAGGAGGTCACTTCAAAACGTTGGTTTGTTAAACAACGTGTTAACGTAATTACATATATGGAAACATTTTAGTGAAGATGTCAATGGGAACGGAAGCGTAGGTTCGCACAGTATGTAGTTATTTCAGTAACATTAGTGTTAACATTTGATGGGGAATATTTTTGTCTGATATACATAACATATTAAAAAAACAGTTAACATGATTGTAATCTACAAATATGATATTACGTAATGCACAGGGAATGCAAGCTTTCTTTACGAATTTCATTTATGGAAAATTCTCGTGTTATCAGATGGATCGTGGCATTGTGTTGTCACAATGTTTCGACAGCTTTCCTCAGTATCTTCATACAATAAAACGACGACTAGGAAACTCTTCGAAACGTTGCGACAACGCGATGCTATGACTCCGCTGATAACACGGGAATATTTCATCAAAGTTACATAAAATAGACACCAGTATCTATGTACACTATGTGATCAAATGTATCCGGACACCCTCAAAAACATACGTTTTTCATATTAGGTGCATTGTGCTGCTACCTACTGCCAGGTACTCCATATCAGGGACCTCAGTAGAGACCTCGTGAGAGAGCAGAATAGGGCACTCCGCGGAACTCACGGACTTCGAAGGTGGTCAGGTGATTGGGTGTCACTTGTGGCACACGTCTGTATGCGAGATTTACACACTCCTAAATACCCCTAGGCCCACTGTTTCCGATGAGATAGTGAAGTGGAAACGTGAAGGGACAAGTACAGCACAAAAAGGTACAGGCCGACCTCGTCGGGTTGACAGACAGAGACCGCCGACAGTTGAAGAGGGTCGTAATGTGTAATAGGCAGACATCTATCCAGACCATCACACATGAATTCCAAACTGCCTCAGGATCCACTGAAAGTACTATGACAGTTAGGCAGGAGGTGAGAAAACTTGGATTTCATGGTCGAGTGGCTGCTCATAAGCCACACATCACACAGTTAAATGCCAAACGACACGTCGCTTGGTGTAAGGAGCGTAAACATTGGACGATTGAATAGTGGAAAAACATTGTTTGGGATGAAGAATCACGGTACACAGTGTGGCGATCCGACGGCAGGGTGTGGGTATGGCGAATGCCCGGTGAACGTCATCTGCCAGCGTGTGTAATGCCAACAGTAAAATTCGGAGGCGGTGGTGCTATGGTGTGGTCGTGTTTTTCATGGAGGGGGCTTGCACCCCTTGTTTTACGTGGCGCCGGCCGTTGTGGCCGAGCGGTTCTAGGCGCTTCAGTCCGGAACCGCGCGACTGGAACGGTCGCAGGTTCGAATCTTGCCTCGGGTATGGATGTTTGTTATGTCATTAGGTTAGTTAGGTTTAAGTAGTTCTAAGTTCTAGGGGAATGATGACCTCAGATTAAAGTCCCATAGTGCTCAGAGCCATTTGAACCATTTTTACGTGGCACTGTCACAGCACAGGCCTACATTAATGTTTTAAGCACCTTCTTGCTGCCCACTGTTGAAGAGCAGTTCGGGGATGGCGATTGCATCTTTCAACACGATCGAGCACCTGTTCATAATGCACGGAATGTGGCAGAGTGGTTACACGACAATAACATCCCTGTAATGGACTGGCCTGCACAGAGTCCTGACCTATAGAACACCTTTGGGATGTTTTGGAAAGCCTACTTCGTGACAGGCCTCACCGAACGACATCGATACCTCTCCTCAGTGCAGCACTCCGTGAAGAATGGACTGCCATTCCCCAAAAATCCTGAATGAACGTATGCCTGCGATAGTGGTAGCTGTCACCAAGGCTAAGGGTGGGCCGACGCCATATTGAATTCCAGCATTACCGATGGAGTCGTCCGGAGTGGCCGAGCGGTTATAGGTGCTACCGTCTGGTTCAAATGGTTCAAATGGCTCTGAGCACTATGGGACTCAACATCTGTGGTCATAAGTCCCCTAGAACTTAGAACTACTTAAACCTAACTAACCTAAGGACATCACACACATCCATGCCCGATGCAGGATTCGAACCTGCGACCGTAGCAGTCGCGCGGTTCCTGACTGAGCGCCTAGAACCGCTAGACCACCGCGGCCGGCCTACCGTCTGGAACCGCGCCGCTGCTACGGTCGCAGGTTAGCATCCTGCCTTGGGCATGAATGTTTGTGATGTCCTTATGTTAGTTAGGTTTAATTATTTCTAAATTCTAGGGGACTGATGACCTGAGAAGTTAAGTTCCATACTGCTCAGAGCCATTACCGATGGAGGTTGCCACGAACTTGTATGTCATTTTCAGCCAGGTGTCCGGATACTTTTGATCACATGGTGTATGTATGTATGTATGCATGTATGTCCATGTACCTTTGTGTGTATGTGTGTGTGCGCGCGTGTGTTGTGTGTTTGACACTTTCAGAAGCAATAACAGTAGCAGATGTATACAATTTGAGTGGTTGTATAATCTTAGTGGCCGTCCCCTCCCCCACCCCCCCACCCCCCACCTCCATCCCCGGTTACAAAAAGAGCCACTGACTTTAGTTGTACTTTTGTACGGCATATTAGTGTACGTTTAAACGTTGTACAAATTACTACACTAAATTGTTTGTTTGGAAAAGAATAAGCGTATATGTAGATCTTGTAAAGGCTAATGACAACGCACAACATTCTCAATGTGGAATTTGCTGTCAAGGAATAATTCCTGTCCATCCTTTATTGTATTCTGATTGATCTGGTTTTCTCGCACGTTGTGAGCATACGATATTTCTTTGTTTATGATTCCTGAGAGGCGAGGTCACATTAAGTGGGAACCGACGGCATATACCACGGAACCAACTGTACCTCAACGATTCGTATCGGAAAAGGGACGACGCCTTATTTCCCGCACACAAAGCATATTCGTACAATCAGCAGCCATACGAAGCAGAAAAAGGGGATAATAAGGGAGAAAGAGATTGTTTCCATGGCGACCGGCGGCTAGAAAACCACTGAAACCGACACACCTGAGCGGAACGACGGGGAGGGAGAAAAAAAAGGAAGAAATGGATCAGAAAGTGGAGGAGACCGAAGATGGAATCACTGAAATGCAAGGAAGCTTCGTGCCCGGGGAAGCTTATTACTGCGTGGGTAATAACTTATGGGATTTCTGGGGAATTTCTATGCCGCTCCGTGACCTCGCCGGAACAGCTGTGCTCCGCCGCGGCTGGGTTTCATCGCAAAGAAAGCAAATCGGCGAGACGGGCGCAGCGCCGACGACTATAACGCCCGCTAAGTTACGGTCCACGGGCCACCTGACAGCGAATTTCCTCCTTTTCTTTTGCTTCCCTCGTACCGATTTCGATAGCCGGGCAGCCCGGTTTCACATGCCTCTTCCTTCGCCCCCCCCTCCCCCCCCCCACCCCCCACACGGCACCACCGCCCAACTGCCAAAACTAAACGCGCGGCCGTTCACACGCGACTGCCATAAAGTCACGCTATGGAATTTATTTTTAGTCGCGATGTGCGCCCCAATCGCAGACATCGTCCGCCGAGATAGCGTTTCGCGCCTGGGTTCGGCCGGCCTGCCCTCGTCTCGGCTTTGTGCGGAGCTGCGTGCCCTTTGCGTCCAGTAATTAGAATTAGGGACGACTGGCCCTTTGAGCAGCACCACCTGGCAGTGGCTTGCAGCAGCAGCAGCAACAGCGGCCACGGCGCGTAATGTTCGCCCGTGGTAGGTCCGATGGACGCTGCCGGGCAGCCTCGGCTCCATGTTAATTTACGAGTGCGGATATCCGATAACGTACATCCACGCGGCTGGGGGTCGTTCATTGTGAAAAATTACCGCGCATCTGTTACAGAGAGCTGCGGATGAAAAATCAAAACGCGTCGGGCAGGGCGCGTTTGCGCGGATTCTGCTCGCGAACCGCAGAGATCGGCCAGAGTCTATCATACCGGATAAACCAGTCGGCGCGCAGTTCCACATGTGAATAGAAGATCATACGCTCATTAGAACATCTATGACATGATTATTTATTTACTGCTATACATATTTGTACCTACTTTTAATTGTTCGAAAATGGTGTCATTCTCATAATGCAACGCTTCTAATGTTTCTAACTTATTTTTGGTTTCAAGTAAAGTGATGTGAACTTTATATTTTTATTTCATATTTGTACGCTAAACATTTTTCAAACAGTAGTCTTCGCCGGCTGGTGTGGCCGTGCGGTTCTAGGCGCTTCAGTCTGGAACCGCGTGACCGCTACGGTCGCAGGTTCGAATCCTGCCTCGGGCATGGCTGCGTGTGATGTCCTTAGGTTAGTTAGGTTTAATTAGTTCTAAGTTCTAGGGGAATGATGACCACAGATGTTAAGTCCCATAGTGCTCAGAGCCATTTGAACCATTTGAACCAAACAGTAGTTTTCAATATTTAATATGTTACGCCACAGAGGTTCTGAGAGCAGACACCATGATCTCTGGTTGCTAGTAGCGCTATAGTTGCCGTAACATTTTAAGAGGCTAAAGAGTGAGTCGAATGTTGCCTACGCTGCTAAGCGGTCTAAAAATGGCTCTAAGCACTATGGGATTTAACATCTGAGGTCATCAGTTGCCTAGACTTAGAACTACTTAAAAACTACTTAAACCTAACTAACCTAAGGACATGACACACATCCATGCCCGACGCGGGATTCGAACCAGTGACCATAGCAGCAGCGCGGTTCCGGACTGAAGCGCATAGAACCGCTCGATGACAGCGGCCGGCCTGCTAAGCGGTCTGGAATAGCTTGCCAACAACAGAGAAAGACGAATTTTGGAACATGATTTGGTAAAGACTAATTTGACAGGTGAAGTAATGTTGTTCCTACACCGCTTGCTTGCGTGTAGTTATGACGTGTTTGAAGAACGGAATATTTTAATAGAGTTTTTCTTTACTGGTTTGGGTTAGTTAATTTCATTGTTCAGAGGTTATAGATTTTACCACTCCTATACGGCAGAGTAATTTGTTATAAAAATATTTTTTAAAAGGATCATTGTAATTGTCGAGGAATGAATATTAGTTGTTGCAGTACAGCTTCTGTACGTAGATTCCTTTCATTTATTTAACAAGTTCGATTTCCACGACCGTCTCGTCAAGAAAGAATTTCACTTTTTCTGATTATGGGTGGCGTGGCAAACACGGAAACACAGTGGCCAAAGTCTAAACACGAGTGGGTTAGAATAGTCGCATATCCTTGCAGTGCACTGCGCAAGGCTTTTCTTTCCCATTTAGCTTGCTTACTGCTGCGACGCATGTTAGTTTTTTGTTCATCACCTTGAAGAGTACAGAGTTCCCGTTGACACGGGTAAGCCACAAAAACATAATGAGATCAGTCGGAGGTTGTTGTTGTTGTTGTGGTCTTCAGTCCTGAGACTGGTTTGATGCAGCTCTCCATGCTACTCTATCCTGTGCAAGCTTCTTCATCTCCCAGTACCTACTGCAACCTACATCCTCCTGAATCTGCTTAGTGTATTGATCTCTTGGTCTCCCTCTACCATTTTTACCCTCCACGCTGCCCTCCAATGCTAAATTTGTGATCCCTTGATGCCTCAGAACATGTCATACCAACCGATCCCTTCTTCTAGTCAAGTTGTGCCACAAACTTCTCTTCTCCCCAATACTATTCAATACCTCCTCATTAGTTACGTGATCTACCCACCTAATCTTCAACATTCTTCTGTAGCACCACATTTCGAAAGCTTCTATCCTCTTCTTGTCCAAACTGGTTATCGTCCATGTTTCACTTCCATACATGGCTACACTCCATACAAATGCTTTCAGAAACGACTTCCTGACACTTAAATCTATACTCGATGTTAACAAATTTCTCTTCTTCAGAAACGATTTCCTTGCCATTGCCAGTCTACATTTTATATCCACTCTACTTCGACCATCATCAGTTATTTTACTCCCTAAATAGCAAAACTCCTTTACTACTTTAAGTGTCTCATCCCCTCAGCATCACCCGATTTAATTTGACTACATTCCATTATCCTCGTTTTGCTTTTGTTGATGTTCATCTTATATCCTCCTTTCAAGACACTGTCCATTCCGTTCAACTGCTCTTCCAAGTCCTTTGCTGTCTCTGACAGAATTACAATGTCATCGGCGAACCTCAAAGTTTTTACTTCTTCTCCATGAATTTTAATACCTACTCCTAATTTTTCTTTTGTTTCCTTTACTGCTTGCTCAATATACAGATTGAACAACATCGGGGAGAGGCTACTACCCTGTCTCACTCCTTTCCCAACCACTGCTTCCCTTTCATGCCCCTCGACTCTTATAACTGCCATCTGGTTTCTGTACAAATTGTAAATAGCCTTTCGCTCCCTGTATTTTACCCCTGCCACCATCAGAATTTGAAAGAGAGTATTCCAGTTAACGTTGTCAAAAGCTTTCTCTAAGTCTACAAATGCTAGAAACGTAGGTTTGCCTTTTCTTAATCTTTCTTCTAAGATAAGTCGTAAGGTTAGTATTGCCTCACGTGTTCCAACATTTCTACGGAATCCAAACTGATCTTCCCCGAGGTCCGCTTCTACCAGTTTTTCCATTCGTCTGTAAAGAATTCGCGTTAGTATTTTGCAGCTGTGACTTATTAAACTGATAGTTCGGTAATTTTCACATCTGTCAACACCTGCTTTCTTTGGGATTGGAATTATTATATTCTTCCTGAAGTCTGTGGGTATTTCGCCTGTCTCATACATCTTGCTCACCAGATGTTAGAGTTTTGTCATGACTGGCTCTCCCAATGCCATCAGTAGTTCTAATGGAATGTTGTCTACTCCCGGGGCCTTGTTTCGACTCAGGTCTTTCAGTGCTCTGTCAAACTCTTCACGCAGTATCTTATCTCCCATTTCATCTTTATCTACATCCTCTTCCATTTCCATAATATTGTCCTCAAGTACATCGCCCTTGTATAAACCCTCTATATACTCCTTCCACCTTTCTGCCTTCCCTTCTTTGCTTAGAACTGGGTTGCCGTCTGAGCTCTTGATATTCATACAAGTGGTTCTCTTCTCTCCAAAGGTCTCTTTAATTTTCCTGTAGGCAGTATCTATCATACCCCTAGTGAGACAAGCCTCTACATCCTTACATTTGTCCTCTAGCCATCCCTGCTTAGCCATTTTGCACTTCCTGTCGATCTCATTTTTGAGACGTTTGTATTTTTTTTTGCCTGCTTCATTTACTGCATTTTTATATTTTCTCCTTTTATCAAATAAATTCAATATTTCTTGTGTTACCCAAGGATTTCTATTAGCCCTCGTCTTTTTACCTACTTGATCCTCTGCTGCCTTCACTACTTCATCCCTCAGAGCTACCCATTCTTCTTCTACTGTATTTCTTTCCCCCATTCCTGTCAATTGTTCCCTTATGCTCTCCCTGAAACTCTCTACAACCTCTGGTTCTTTCAGTTTATCCAGGTCCCATCTCCTTAAATTCCCACCTTTTTGCAGTTTCTTCAGTTTCAATCTGCAGTTCATAACCAATAGATTGTGGTCAGAATCCACATCTGCCCCTGGAAATGTCTTACAATTTAAAACCTGGTTCCTAAATCTCTGTCTTACCATTATATAATCTATCTGATACCTTTTAGTATCTCCAGGATTCTTCCAGGTATACAACCTTCTTTTATGATTCTTGAACCGTTAGCTATGATGAAGTTATGCTCTGTGCAAAATTCTACCAGACGGCTTCCTCTTTCATTTCTTTCCCCCAATCCATATTCACCTACTATATTTCCTTCTCTCCCTTTTCCTACTGACGAATTCCAGTCACCCATGACTATTAAATTTTCGTCTCCCTTCACCACCTGAATAATTTCTTTTATCTCGTCATACATTTCATCAATTTCTTCATCATCTGCAGAGCTAGTTGGCATATAAACTTGTACTACTGTAGTAGGCATGGGCTTTGTGTCTATCTTGGCCACAATAATGCGTTCACTATGCTGTTTGTAGTAGCTAACCCGCACTCCTATTTTTTTATTCATTATTAAACCTACTCCTGCATTACCCCTATTTGATTTTTTATTTATAACCCTGTAATCACCTGACCAAAAGTCTTATTCCTCCTGCCACCGAACTTCACTAATTCCCACTATATCTAACTTTAACCTATCCATTTCCCTTTTTAAATTTTCTAACCTACCTGCCCGATTAAGGGATCTGACATTCCACGCTCCGATCCGTAGAATGCCAGTTTTCTTTCTCCTGATAACGACGTCCTCTTGAGTAGTCCCCGCCCGGAGATCCGAATGGGGGACTATTTTTCCTCCGGAATATTTTCCCCAAGAGGACGCCATCATCATTTAATCATACAGTAAAACTGCATGTCCTCGGGAAAAATTACGGCTGTAGTTTCCCCTTGCTTTCAGTCGTTCGCAGTACCAGCACAGCAAGGCCGTTTTGGTTAATGTTACAAGGCCAGATCAGTCAAGCATCCAGACTGTTGCCCCTGCAACTACTGAAAAGGCTGCTGCCCCTCTTCAGGAACCACATGTTTGTCTGGCCTCTCAACAGATACCCCTCCTTTGTGGTTGCACCTACGGTACGGCCATCTGTATCGTTGAGGCACGCAAGCCTCCCCACCAACGGCAAGGTCCATGGTTCATGGGGGAAGCAGTCGGAGGTAGAAGATGCTTTCCAGAATTCATTATCAGGTCAGTTTGAGCAAAGTTCAGTTCATGTTTAATTTCATATGCAGACTGTCTTATTTTCACAGTGTAGTGTGCATTATTCTTTGTTTGGAATTATGGATAGGTTTTTTTTTTTCCCCTCTGACTGCTTACGTAAATTCACAAGGCATGTTAGTAGAAACATTTTGGTCATCTTTTCTTTCAAAATTCGTTTGCTAAATTTACATACCTTTTTCCGTTAGCTTTGTACATTGGCACTGTATGTCACGTATTGTGTCGTCACGTATTTTACCACTGCTCACTGTGCTACGCAACACGGTTTCATTGGACGGCTCTTACAGTTTTGGCTTTCTAATTAATTCGATTGAACTCAATTAAAATTCAGTTACACAATTTCATTTTTGGCAAGTCATTTACGAGATAACGTTTTTGTAATTACACCACTTGCATTATTCAGGATTGCACCACATAGACACGAGTTATAAAGAATAGCAGCTCAGTTTATTACAGTTTTAGTTCACAATATTAAACATTGAAAAATTCCACTGATTCGAATCGGAAGAAAATCAACCATTTTCCTTACAATGCAAGAGGGTAATTCCGAAGCTAGTGCCTCGCACATATTTTAAATTAATTTGTTTCCTTGAAAACCATCACAGATACAGAAATCATAACAACACAGTTAAATATAGCAAGACTGCAGCAACCTTCTCTCATTTTCCCACCTTGTCACCACCACTCGTTATGCACTTTTGGCCACGATGAATAACAGCCTGCATACTGTGCTCGTAAAATCCTCAAACACCTGAACCTAGCCACTTTGGGAAAATATTGGTTACGTAGTTCATCTTTCAGACACCCAAAGACATGGAAGTTTGAAGGTGCTAAATAACGACCTTGCCGTGGAAGTGGCAGCACAGTCCAGTCAAATGTAGCAATGAGTACCATGGTCCGAAATCTGTGGCGTGCCTTTATTGCGTTCCAGGTAGAGGTTTGTCTGCTACCCTGGCCTGACTGGAAATTCGGTCTTGCAGCCTATTAAGTGCCGCCTTCCGGCAATCTTGCTTTTGTCTCCACTACATGCAAAACAATCTCACCCTGCATACTCCCAGAGGACGACGCACATTACTACACGGATGTATCTTTAACATCTCATTTGTTGGAGGATTCGAAGTTCGCTTACTCCATGGATTCTGCTCGCAGCAATACGTACGAAGTATAGTGGAAAGGCTGACATTAAAAATAGGAGATGTCATTCTAAATTTTCTGAGCACCTTATGGACATAAAACACAGCCCAACGAACATCAAAACTGACTTGAAAATTCTCAAATGCAGTAAAAGCCCCCCCCCCCCCACACACACACACAGAGACTAATAGCGGAAGAAAATTATCAAATACAAAAAGCCATAATTGAAGGAAAACAAGTAATAAATGAACACACAGTTCTCTGCAATGGAACTCTGTTCTCTACGCTCAGAGAACTATCAAATATCACCTACCCGTAAACCATAATTACCCTAAACCTTGCCCCCTTCCAAACACGCACACACACACACACACACACACACACACACACACACACACACACACACACACACACACACAATAAATAAAGAAACAAAAATAAAAATAAAAGGTAGTAATTACATAAATAAAACTCGCACCCATTCACCTCGACACGCACATACGAGGTGTGGCTAGAAAAAAACGGACTAGTACTGGTGAAACAATAAAACGAATGCAATAAGGCTGAAAGTCGCGTGGCCTGTCACGTGACTCTCGCTCCGCCTACTGCTCGAGTTTCATCTGCCTCCTGCACTCAGTCTGCCCGTGGCGTCTGTTTTAAGTAGTTGACGTTTTGTCTGTGCGTCGGAAAATGTTGAGTGTACAGAAAGAACAGCGTGTTAACATCAAATTTTGTTTCAAACTAGGAAAATCTGCAAGTGAAACGTTTGTAATGTTACAACAAGTGTACGGCGATGATTGTTTATCGCGAACACAAGTGTTTGAGTGGTTTAAACGATTTAAAGATGGCCGCGAAGACACCAGTGATGACACTCGCACTGGCAGACCATTGTCAGCAAAAACTGATGCAAACATTGAAAAAATCGGTAAACTTGTTCGACACTTTCCTTGTCAACTCCTGTTAACTCAGACACTGCTCTGATTGTTAAACGGCGATCTTGTCGAACAAGTTTACCGATTTTTTCAATGTTTGCATCAGTTTTTGCTGACAATGGTCTGCCAGTGCGAGTGTCATCACTGGTGTCTTCGCGGCCATCTTTAAATCGTTTAAACCACTCAAACACTTGTGTTCGCGATAAACAATCATCGCCGTACACTTGTTGTAACATTACAAACGTTTCACTTGCAGATTTTCCTAGTTTGAAACAAAATTTGATGTTAACACGCTGTTCTTTCTGTACACTCAATATTTTCCGACGCACAGACAAAACGTCAACTACTTAAAACAGACGCCACGGGCAGACTGAGTGCAGGAGGCAGATGAAACTCGAGCAGTAGGCGGAGCGAGAGTCACGTGACAGGCCACGCGACTTTCAGCCTTATTGCATTCGTTTTATTGTTTCACCTGTACTAGTCCGGTTTTTTTCTAGCCACACCTCGTACACACACAATTTTAGTCAATGGCAGGAAAACTATAACATGCCCAGTCATCAATTTTCGATGTAAATAATTGTTCAACATTAAGTTCTGTATGGTTCCAGATGACAAACTGTGAAACAAAACGACTGCAATAACCATGATAAAATCTACAGCTTCTGGTAACACGTTTTATATATATATATGGGGTGGTCCATTGATCGCGACCGGGCCAAATATCGTCAAACGAAAAAACTACAAAGATCGAAACTCGTCTAGCTTGAAGGGGAAAACCAGATGGCGCTATGGTTGGCCCTCTAGATGGTGCTGCCATAGGTCAAACGGATATCAACTGTGTTTTTTCTTTAAAATAGAAACCCCCATTTTTTATTACATATTCGTGTAGTACGTAAAGAAATATGAATGGTTTAGTTGGACCACTTTCTTCGCTTTGTGATAGATGGCGCTGTAACAGGCATAAACATATGGCTCACAATTTTAGACCAACAGTTGGTAACAGATAGGATTTTTAAATTAAAATACAGAACGTAGTTACGTTTGAACATTTTATTTCGCTTGTTCCAATGTGATACATGTACCTTTGTGAAGTTATCATTTCTGGAAACGCATGCTGTTACAGCGTGATTACCTGTAAATACCACATTAATACAGTAAATGCTCAACATGATGTTCATCAACCTTAATGCATTTGGCAATACGTGTAACGACATTCCTCTCAACAGCGAGTAGTTCGCCTTCCGCAATGTTCGCACATGCATTGACAATGCGCTGACGCAAGTTGTGAGGCGTTGTCGGTGCATCACGATAGTAAATATCCTTCAATTTTCCTCACAGAAAGAAATCCGGGGAGATCAGATCCGGTGAACGTGCGGGACATGGTATGGTGCTTCGTCGACCAATCCACCTGTCATGAAATATGCTATTCAGTACCGCTTCAACCACACGCGTGCTATGTGCCGGTCATCCATCATGTTGGAAGTACATCGCCATTCTGTCATGCAGTGAAACATCTTGTAGTAACATCGGTAGAACATTACGTAGGAAAGCAGGGTACATTGCATCATTTAGATTGCCATCGATAAAATGGGGGCCAATTAACTTTCCTCCCTTAATGCCGCACCATACATTAACCCGCCAAGGTCGCTGATGTTCCACTTGTCGCAGCCATCGTGGATTTTCCCCTGCCCAATAGTGCATATTACGTCGGTTTACGGTACCGCTGTTGGTGAATGACGCTTCGTCGCTAAATAGAACGCGTGCAAAAAATCTGTCATCGCCCCGTAATTTCTCTTGTGCCCAGTGGCAGAACTGTACACGACGTTCAAAGTTGTCGCCATGCAATTCCTGGTGCATAGAAATATGGTACGGGTGCAATCGATGTTGATGTAGCATTCTCAACACAGACGTTTCTGAGATTCCCGATTCTCGCGCAGTTTGTCTGTTACTGATGTGCGGATTAGCCGCGACAGCAGCTAAAACACCTACTTGGGCATCATCATTTGTTGCAGGTCGTGGTTGACGTTTCACATGTGGCTGAACACTTCTTGTTTCCTTAAATAACGTACCTACCCGGCGAACGGTCCGGACACTTGGATGATGTCGTCCACGATACCGAGAAGCATGCATGGCACACGCCCGTTGGGCATTTTGATCACAATAGCCACACATCAACTCGATATCGAACATTTCCGCAATTGGTAAACGGTCCAATTGAACACGGGTAATGTATCACGAAGCAAATACCGTCCGCACTGGCGGAATATTACGTGATACCACGTATTTATACGTTTGTGACTATTACAGCGCCATCTATGACAAAGCGAAAAAAGTGATCCAACTAAAACATTCATATTGCTTTACGTACTACACGAATATGTAATAAAAATGGAGGTTCCTATTTAAAAAAACGCAGTTGATATCCGTTTGACCTATGGCAGCGCCATCTAGCAGGCCAACCATAGCGCCATCTGGTTTCCCCCTTCAAGCTAGAGGAGTTTCGTTCTTTGTAGTTTTTTCGTTTGATGCTTATTTCGTGAGGTATTTGGCCCGGTCACTATCAATGGACCACCCTATATATAAAGCTTTCTGTTTTTCAAATATGTAAATACTGTATCAAAAACTCAAATTTATATGTGTACAAGTAGTGAAAAGCATTTTTCGTGCTTTATAGAAGATAATAATAAGAAAACCACTGATGATGCTGAAATTTCGGCGAAACATGTCTGAGGAATAAAAAGCAAAAAAAAAAAAAAAAAAAAATTGTGGCTGACCCTCTCTTAAAACCAATTCTCTTTAAAAATTACCAAATTTTTGTGCCTATATTCCTTCTAAAACCAAACTGCTCCTCGGCCAAAAACACCTCCATTAAATTTACTGGTCTTTTATTCATGATCTTTAACATAACTTTGGCTGCATGTGAAATGAGGGGAACTGTTCTGGCCTCACTGCGTTTCATGGTTTAATGTGTCTTTGGTGTTGGAATCATTACCATACTCAAGAAGCTCTCTGGCGTTTATTTGCTGTTATGTATTTTGTTCCACCATCCCAATAATTCTCTTATTCCTTTTTTAATCGAACACTGGAGCGTTTCTCATTTGATTGATCCCTAATAAGAAATAGCACAATCAAAGCAGGGATGGTCACAACTATCACAGATGTGAAATTCTGCATGTTGAATAAAACACGTGCAACATGTGGCGCGTTAAAGTAGGTAGCATAGCTTTTGAACTGAAAATACATTATGCTCGAACAACGTCGTAAAATACTAAATGTAGCTTGGTAAGTATAAGAGGGCGAAATTGGCTAAAGCAGTAAAATGGCTTCTTTCAAGATACTGAAATTAAAACTGCAAAAACGTATTTCTTAAGGGAAGCCAATGTCCAGCCTAAGTTGTTTTTATTTTAGAAAGAAACACTTTAGCTCATAATCTTTCGCTCAGTTAATTACACCCCCTTGGGCTTCTTTAAGCTACACAGACTTTAATTTCACCTGTAAAATGAGAAAATGCAACCCTCATGCGGGTCTTTGGCCCCGTGCCAATGACAGCTGCAATAAATCCGTTGGTTCAGATTTAAAATAAAACCGCACATGATAAGGTCAACGTCTGAACATCAAATGCAAACGTGTATCACCTACAAATTCTTCCGTCTCTACTGTGTAAGCACGATGAGTAAGATTTCATTATTTTCTGCCATTCCTGGTGTTGCAGTTTTAAGAACCATCTGGTTACCAATGAAAACTCCGAGAACCTGTTCACTCATAACTGTTGTTTCCTTTGACGAGACAACGGTTTTAAGTAACGTATGGCATCTTGCCACAAATCACCACAAATTGATAAAATAGCAAGATAGCACCATCAAAATACTTTCTTAGTTTCCAAAACTGTTAATATTAATCTAAAGATGATTTTCCAGTGTGATGAAACTGGTAAACAGTACAGGAATTTTAGCGATCTTGACCTAGGATATCAAATACAACCATTCTCATTCCTTTCTCTCATTAATAGCACATCTCGTAAGATCTGTGTCTTGCCACCACTTCTCGCTATTAGTCTTTGCAACTTAATGGTTCTAACGGAACACCTAGAGTCAGCGGAATTTCAGCAGAATGTTTCTTGTACATAAAAGAGATTAGTAGGTGCGAATTACATTATCGAGCATCATTAATTTTCCAGACACCGCACTTCACAGGGGCTAGCCAATACCGACCAATCTAGTCCATGATAGAAGAAAAACTAAGAATTCTAGTATTCCGTTTCTCCATGTTCGGAGAATGCTGATTCCATAACTGTATTTTCAGTTAGTCAAAAGCCACTCCAGATGCCAATAATAACTTTATCAAGTGCACGACCGGTTTAGCCTTTACATCAGTCCATTTTAAAGTAGTTCTCAATATTGTGCTGGAGAGAAGCAACGTCATTTTTGAAAATGGTCGTATGTAAAGATGGGAACGTGTTGGACCTTATTGATGTTCTTATTAGTAATCTGAGCAGCTTTTCATAGATTTAAAATTCTAGCTCACGTAGTTCGCGAAATCTCCATCGTACACTGACGTGACAAAAGTCGTGGGATGCCTCCTAATGTCGTGTCGGACCACCTTTTGCCCGGATTAACGCAGCAACTGGACTCGTTGGAAATCCCCTGCAGAAATACTAAGTCATGATACCTCTGTAGCCGTCCATAATTGGGTAAGTATTGCCGCTGCAGGAGTTTGTGCACGAGCTGACCTCTCGAATATGTCCCATAAACGTTCCATGGGACTCATATCGAGCGATGTGGGTGGACAAATTATTCGTTCGAAGTGTCCAGAATATATTCAACCCAATCGCGAACAATTGTGGCCCTGTGACACGGTGTATTGTCATCCATAAAAATTTCATCATTGTTCGGGAACATAAAGTCCAAGATTAGCTGCAAATGGTGAATGAACGGTTCAGCTGGACCAGAGGACTCGGTCGATTCTACGTGAACACAGCCCACACCATTACGGAGCTACCACCAGCTTGCAGCCTTGTTGATAACTTGGGTCTATGGCTTCGCGGGGTCTGAGTCACATTCGAACCCTACCAACTGGAATCGGGACGTATCTACCAGGCCACCGTTTTCCAGTCGTCTAATATCCAGTCGATATGGTCATGAGTCTAGGAGAGTCGTGCTGTTAGCAACGGCACTCGCGTCGGTCGTGTGTTGACATGGCCCATTAACGCCAAATTTCGCAACACTGTCCTAGCGAATACGTCCTTCGTACGTCCCACACTTATTTCTTCAGTTATTTCAAGCTGTGCTGTTTGTCTGTTGACAGTGACAACTCTACTCAAACGCCGCTGCTCTCGGTCGTTAAGTGAAGGCCACCGGCCACCACGTTGTCCGTGGTGGAGAGGTGATACCTGTAATTTGGTATTCTCGGCACCCACTTGACGCTGCGGATATCGAAACATTGGATTTCCTTACGATTTCCGAAATTAAATGTTCCATGCGTCCAGCTTCAACTATCATTTCGCGTTCAAAGTTTGCTAATTCGCACTGTGCGTCCATAATCTACAAATGGCTCTGAGCACTAAGGGACTCAACATCTGTGGTCATAAGTCCCCTAGAACTTAGAACTACTTAAACCTAACTAACCTAAGGACATCACACACATCCATGCCCGAGGCACGATTCGAACCTGCGACCGTAGCAGTCGCGCGGTTCCTGACTGAGCGCCTAGAACCGCTAGACCACCGCGGCCGGCCCATAATCTACATCTACATCCATACTCCGCAAGGTACCTGACGGTGTGTCGCGGAGGGTACTTTGAGTACCCCCATCGGTTCTCCCTTCTATTCCAGTCTCGTATTGTTCGTGGAAAGAACGATTGTCGGTATGCCTCTGTGTGGGCTCTAATCTCTCTGATTTTATCCTCATGGTCTCTTCGCGAGATATACGTAGGAGGGAGCAATATACTGCTTGACTCCTCGGTGAAGGTATTTTCTCGAAACTTCAACAAAAGCCCATACCGAGAGCTACTGAGCGTTTCTCCTGCAGAGTCTTCCACTGGAGTTTATCTATCATCTCCGCAACGCTTTCGCGATTACTAATTGACCCTGTAACGAAGCGCGCTGCTCTCCGTTGGATCTTCTCTATCTCTTCTATCAACCCTACCTGGTACGGATCCCACACTGGTGAGCAATATTCAAGCAGTGGGCGGTCAAGTGTACTGCCACCTACTTCCTTTGTTTTCGGATTGCATTTCCTTAGGATTCTTCCAATGAATCTCAGTCTGGCATCTGCTTTACCAATGATCAACTTTATATGATCATTCCATTTCAGATCACTCCTAATGCCTACTCCCAGATAATTTATGGAATTAACTGCTTCCAGTTTCTGACCTGCTGTATTGCAGCTAAATGATAAAGGATCTTTCTTTCTATGTATTCGCAGCACAGTACACTTGTCTTCATTGAGATTCAATTGCCATTCCCTGCACCATGCGTCAACTCGTTGCAGATCCTCCTGCATTTCAGTACAATTTTCCATTGTTAAAACCTCTCGATATACCACAGCATCATCCGCAAAAAGCCTCAGTGAACTTCCGATCTTATCCACAAGGTCATTTATGTATACTGTGAATAGCAGCGGTCCTACGTCACTCCCCTGCGGCACACCTGAAATCACTCTTACTTCGGAAGACTTCTCTCCATTGAGAATGACATGCTGAGTTCTGTTATCTAGGAACTCTTGAATCCAATCACACAATTGGTCTGATAGTCCATATGCTCTTACTTTGTTCATTAAACGACTGTGGGGAACTGTATCGAACGACTTGCGGAAGTCTAGAAACACGGCATCTACCTGGGAACCCGCGTTTATGGCCCTCTGAGTCTCGTGGACGAATAGCGCGAGCTGGGTTTCACACGATCGTCTTTTTCGAAAGCCATGCTGATTCCTACAGAGTAGATTTCTAGTCTCCAGAAAAGTCATTATTCTCGCACATAAATTGTGTTCCAAAATTCTACAACTGATCGACGTTAGAGATATAGGTCTATAGTTCTGCACATCTGTTCGACATCCCTCTTGAAAACGAGGATGACCTGTGCCCTTTTCCAATCCTTTGGAACTCTATGCTCTTCTAGAGACCTACGGTACACCGCTGCAAGAAGGGGGGTAAGTTCCTTGACAATCTAGAGAAGGTACTACAGTGCAGTCTTCCTCTGTGAAACAGCTTTGGAAAAATACAGGTCGGCCTTTAGTCTGTCATCCTCCGTTTCAGTACCATTTTGGTCACAAAGTGTCTAGACATTTTGTTTTGATCCACCTACCGCTTTGACATAAGACCAAAATTTCTTTGGATTTTCTGCCAAGTCACTACATAGAACTTTACTTTCGAATTCATTGAACGCCTCTCATATAGCCCTCCTCACACTACATTTCGCTTCGCGTAATTTTTATTTGTCTGCAGGGCTTTGGCTGTGTTTATGTTTTCTGTGAAGTTCCCTTTGCTTCCGCAGCAATTTTCTCACTCGGTTGTTGTACCACGATGGCTCTTTTCCATCTCTTACGATCATGCTTGACACATACTCATTTAATGCATATTGTGCGATGGTTTTGAACTTTGTCCACTGATCCTCAACACTATCTGTACTTGAGACAAAAGCTTTTCACATGAAGCACCTGAATACAAATGACAGCTCCGCCGATGCACTGCCCCTTTATAACTTCTGTACGCGATACTATCTGCATCTATATATATATCGTCAACTCAGTGTAAGCTGGCTCTTGCGTCGCTAAAAACAAAGATCAGGAAGATTCTGCACAACTTCGTTGCCATCTGAGTAAGATTTCATTATTTTCTGCCATTCCTGGTGTTGCAGTTTTAAGAACCATCTGGTTATCAATGAAAACTCCGAGAACCTGTTCACTCATAACTGTTGTTTCCTTTGAGGAGACAACGGTTTTAAGTAACGTATGGCATCTTGCCACAAATCACCACAAATTGATAAAATAGCAAGATAGCACCATCAAAATACTTTCTTAGTTTCCAAAACTGTTAATATTAATCTAAAGATGATTTTCCAGTGTGATGAAACTGGTAAACAGTACAGGAATTTTAGCGATCTTGACCTAGGATATCAAATACAACCATTCTCATTCCTTTCTCTCATTAATAGCACATCTCGTAAGATCTGTGTCTTGCCACCACTTCTCGCTATTAGTCTTTGCAACTTAATGGTTCTAACGGAACACCTAGAGTCAGCGGAATTTCAGCAGAATGTTTCTTGTACATAAAAGAGATTAGTAGGTGCGAATTACATTATCGAGCATCATTAATTTTCCAGACACCGCACTTCACAGGGGCTAGCCAATACCGACCAATCTAGTCCATGATAGAAGAAAAACTAAGAATTCTAGTATTCCGTTTCTCCATGTTCGGAGAATGCTGATTCCACAACTGTATTTTCAGTTAGTCAAAAGCCACTCCAGATGCCAATAATAACTTTATCAAGTGCACGACCGGTTTAGCCTTTACATCAGTCCATTTTAAAGTAGTTCTCAATATTGTGCTGGAGAGAAGCAACGTCATTTTTGAAAATGGTCGTATGTAAAGATGGGAACGTGCTGGACCTTACTGATGTTCTTATTAGTAATCCGAGCAGCTTTTCATAGATTTAAAATTCTAGCTCACGTAGTTCGCGAAATCTCCATCGTACACTGACGTGACAAAAGTCGTGGGATGCCTCCTAATGTCGTGTCGGACCACCTTTTGCCCGGATTAACGCAGCAACTGGACTCGTTGGAAATCCCCTGCAGAAATACTAAGTCATGATACCTCTGTAGCCGTCCATAATTGGGTAAGTATTGCCGCTGCAGGAGTTTGTGCACGAGCTGACCTCTCGAATATGTCCCATAAACGTTCCATGGGACTCATATCGAGCGATGTGGGTGGACAAATTATTCGTTCGAAGTGTCCAGAATATATTCAACCCAATCGCGAACAATTGTGGCCCTGTGACACGGTGTATTGTCATCCATAAAAATTTCATCATTGTTCGGGAACATAAAGTCCAAGATTAGCTGCAAATGGTGAATGAACGGTTCAGCTGGACCAGAGGACTCGGTCGATTCTACGTGAACACAGCCCACACCATTACGGAGCTACCACCAGCTTGCAGCCTTGTTGATAACTTGGGTCCATGGCTTCGCGGGGTCTGAGTCACATTCGAACCCTACCAACTGGAATCGGGACGTATCTACCAGGCCACCGTTTTCCAGTCGTCTAATATCCAGTCGATATGGTCATGAGCCTAGGAGAGTCGTGCTGTTAGCAACGGCACTCGCGTCGGTCGTGTGTTGACATGGCCCATTAACGCCAAATTTCGCAACACTGTCCTAGCGAATACGTCCTTCGTACGTCCCACACTTATTTCTTCAGTTATTTCAAGCTGTGCTGTTTGTCTGTTGACAGTGACAACTCTACTCAAACGCCGCTGCTCTCGGTCGTTAAGTGAAGGCCACCGGCCACCACGTTGTCCGTGGTGGAGAGGTGATACCTGTAATTTGGTATTCTCGGCACCCACTTGACGCTGCGGATATCGAAACATTGGATTTCCTTACGATTTCCGAAATTAAATGTTCCATGCGTCCAGCTTCAACTATCATTTCGCGTTCAAAGTTTGCTAATTCGCACTGTGCGTCCATAATCTACAAATGGCTCTGAGCACTAAGGGACTCAACATCTGTGGTCATAAGTCCCCTAGAACTTAGAACTACTTAAACCTAACTAACCTAAGGACATCACACACATCCATGCCCGAGGCACGATTCGAACCTGCGACCGTAGCAGTCGCGCGGTTCCTGACTGAGCGCCTAGAACCGCTAGACCACCGCGGCCGGCCCATAATCTACATCTACATCCATACTCCGCAAGGTACCTGACGGTGTGTCGCGGAGGGTACTTTGAGTACCCCCATCGGTTCTCCCTTCTATTCCAGTCTCGTATTGTTCGTGGAAAGAACGATTGTCGGTATGCCTCTGTGTGGGCTCTAATCTCTCTGATTTTATCCTCATGGTCTCTTCGCGAGATATACGTAGGAGGGAGCAATATACCGCTTGACTCCTCGGTGAAGGTATTTTCTCGAAACTTCAACAAAAGCCCATACCGAGAGCTACTGAGCGTTTCTCCTGCAGAGTCTTCCACTGGAGTTTATCTATCATCTCCGCAACGCTTTCGCGATTACTAATTGACCCTGTAACGAAGCGCGCTGCTCTCCGTTGGATCTTCTCTATCTCTTCAATCAACCCTACCTGGTACGGATCCCACACTGGTGAGCAATATTCAAGCAGTGGGCTGTCAAGTGTACTGCCACCTACTTCCTTTGTTTTCGGATTGCATTTCCTTAGGATTCTTCCAATGAATCTCAGTCTGGCATCTGCTTTACCAACGATCAACTTTATATGATCATTCCATTTCAGATCACTCCTAATGCCTACTCCCAGATAATTTATGGAATTAACTGCTTCCAGTTTCTGACCTGCTGTATTGCAGCTAAATGATAAAGGATCTTTCTTTCTATGTATTCGCAGCACAGTACACTTGTCTTCATTGAGATTCAATTGCCATTCCCTGCACCATGCGTCAACTCGTTGCAGATCCTCCTGCATTTCAGTACAATTTTCCATTGTTAAAACCTCTCGATATACCACAGCATCATCCGCAAAAAGCCTCAGTGAACTTCCGATCTTATCCACAAGGTCATTTATGTATACTGTGAATAGCAGCGGTCCTACGTCACTCCCCTGCGGCACACCTGAAATCACTCTTACTTCGGAAGACTTCTCTCCATTGAGAATGACATGCTGAGTTCTGTTATCTAGGAACTCTTGAATCCAATCACACAATTGGTCTGATAGTCCATATGCTCTTACTTTGTTCATTAAACGACTGTGGGGAACTGTATCGAACGACTTGCGGAAGTCTAGAAACACGGCATCTACCTGGGAACCCGCGTTTATGGCCCTCTGAGTCTCGTGGACGAATAGCGCGAGCTGGGTTTCACACGATCGTCTTTTTCGAAAGCCATGCTGATTCCTACAGAGTAGATTTCTAGTCTCCAGAAAAGTCATTATTCTCGCACATAAATTGTGTTCCAAAATTCTACAACTGATCGACGTTAGAGATATAGGTCTATAGTTCTGCACATCTGTTCGACATCCCTCTTGAAAACGAGGATGACCTGTGCCCTTTTCCAATCCTTTGGAACTCTATGCTCTTCTAGAGACCTACGGTACACCGCTGCAAGAAGGGGGGCAAGTTCCTTGACAATCTAGAGAAGGAACTACAGTGCAGTCTTCCTCTGTGAAACAGCTTTGGAAAAATACATTTAATAAGTCGGCCTTTAGTCTGTCATCCTCCGTTTCAGTACCATTTTGGTCACAAAGTGTCTAGACATTTTGTTTTGATCCACCTACCGCTTTGACATAAGACCAAAATTTCTTAGGATTTTCTGCCAAGTCACTACATAGAACTTTACTTTCGAATTCATTGTACGCCTCTCATATAGCCCTCCTCACACTACATTTCGCTTCGCGTAATTTTTATTTGTCTGCAAGGCTTTGGCTGTGTTTATGTTTTCTGTGAAGTTCCCTTTGCTTCCGCAGCAATTTTCTCACTCGGTTGTTGTACCACGATGGCTCTTTTCCATCTCTTACGATCATGCTTGGCACATACTCATTTAATGCATATTGTGCGATGGTTTTGAACTTTGTCCACTGATCCTCAACACTATCTGTACTTGAGACAAAAGCTTTTCACATGAAGCACCTGAATACAAATGACAGCTCCGCCGATGCACTGCCCCTTTATAACTTCTGTACGCGATACTATCTGCATCTATATATATCGTCAACTCATGTAAGCTGGCTCTTGCGTCGCTAAAAACAAAGATCAGGAAGATTCTGCACAACTTCGTTGCCATCTGTGTGGCCGGATTCAAACGGAATGTCATCTACATCCACCAATTAAAAAGTCGAATTGGATAATTGCTCCTGAGAATACTGGTCGCCACAGACATGCGAAAGATATGTTAGAAGGCAGTGGGGACCCACAGCGCATTCACCTGTACAGCAGCCTGTGCAATAAAGGGTCACGAAAGTGAAAGGGTGGCACGCCGTGTAAATCGGCAGAAATCACTCCGCGTCACGCACGCGAATGTTTACTGCTGGCCAAGTGGGCGGTCTCAGCGTGTACATAAAAGCTGACGTGGCAGCCAGCGCTGAAACTTGCGGGGGAAGGGCGCAGGCGGCTGGCGGGGACGGGTGACAACCAGTGCCTGCCCGCCCGCGGGGCGCAACAACAGTGGCTTTCGGCCGTCGGCCCGCCGAACGCAGCGCAGCGCAGCGCATTAACCCTGCCCGTAGTAATTCCGGTCCGTCGCTATCTATAGCGCGGCGCTTATCGACGGCGGCGGCAGGTTGTGTGGGACGGGACGGGGGGGGGGGGGGGGGGGCAGGGGCTGCTTTGCTGCCGTGCCTTGCACTGACTGAGCCGCGCTTCGCATGACTGACCGGCCTGGAAGTAGGGGCGAGGGGAGGGTACGGCCCCCCTTCCTGAAGAAAGCGCCGAGCCAGCGGCGCCCTGATCTCCAGAAAACACTGTTGCAACACTGTACGAGAAGGTGAAAGGAAGACGAAAGTGTGTTGAAAATCCTACAAAACTAGAACAACTTCAACAACAATATTTTATTGGCACACCTTACTCCATTTCTACACTACTGGCCATTAAAATTGCTACACCAAGAACAAATGCAGATGATAAACGGGTACTCATTGGACAGATATGTTATACTAGGACTGACATGTGATTTCATTTCCACGCAATTTGGGTGCATAGATCTTGAGAAATTAGTACCCAGAACAACCACCTCGGGCCGTAATAACGGCCTTCATAGGCCTGGGCATTGAGTCAAACAGAGCTTGGATGGCGTGTACAGGTACAGCTGCTCATGCACCTTCAACATGATACCACGGTTCATCGAGAGTAGTGACTGGCGTATTGTGACGAGACAGTTGCTCGGCCACCATTGACCAGACGTTTTCAAATGGTGAGAGATCTGGTGAATGTGCTGGCCAGGACATCAGTGGAACATTTTCTGTATCCAGAAAGGCCCGTACAGGACCTGCAATATGCGGTCGTGAATTATCCTGCTGAAATGTAGGGTTTCGCAGGGATCGAATGAAGGGTAGAACCACGGGTCGTAACACATCTGAAATGTAACGTCCACTGTTCAAAGTGGCGTCAATGCGAACAAGAGGTGACCGAGACATGTAACCAATGGCACTCCATACCTTCACGCCGGGTGATACGCCAATGGCGTTGAAGAATACACGCTTCAAATATGTTCAAATGTGTGTTAAATCTAATGGGACTTGCCGGCCGCGGTGGTCTAGCGGTTCTAGGCGCGCAGTCCGGAACCGCGCGACTGCTACGGTCGCGGGTTCGAATCCTGTCTCGGGCATGGATGTGTATGATGTCCTTAGTTTAATTAGGTTTCAGTAGTTCTAAGTTCTAGAGGGCTGATGACCACAGATGTTAAGTCCCATAGTGCTCAGAACCATTTGAACCATTTGTATCTGATGGGACTTAACTGCTAAGGTCATCAGTCGCTGAGCTTACACACTACTTAACCTAAATTATCCTAAGGACAAAAACACACACACCCATGCCCGAGGGTGGACTCGAACCTCCGCCGGGAACAGCCCCACAGTCCATGACTGCATTGCCCTGGACGCTCGGTTAATCCCGCGCGGCAATACACGCTCCCAATGTGCGTTCACCGCGATGTCGCCAAACACCGATGCGATCTTCGTGATGCTGTAAATAGAACCTGGATTCATTCGATAAAACGACGTTTTGCCATTCGTCCACCCAGGTTCGTCGTTGAGTACACCATCGCAGGCGCTCCTGTCTGTGATGCAGCGTCAAGGGTAACCGCAGCCATGCTCTCCGACCTGATAGTCCATGCTGCTACAAACGTCGCCGAACTGTTCGTGCAGATGGTTGTTGTCTTACAAACGTCCCCATCTGTTGACTCAGGGATCGAGACGTGGCTACACGATCCGTTACAGCCATGCGGATAAGATGCCTGTCGTCCTCACTGCTAATGATACGAGGCCGTTGGGATCCAGCACGGCGTTCCGTATTACCCTCCTGAACCCACCGATTCAATATTCTGCTAACAGTCATTGGATCTCGACCAACGCGAGCAGGAATGTCGCGATACGATAAACCGCAATCGCGATCGGCTACAATCCGACCTTTATCAAAGTCGGAAACGTGATAATACGCATTTCTCCTCCTTACACGAGGCATCACAACAACGTTTCAGCAGGCAACGCCGGTCAACTGCTGTTTGTGTATGAGAAATCGGTGGGAAACTTTCCTCATGTCAGAACGTTGTAGGTGTCGCCACCGGCGCCAACCTTGTGTGAATGCTCTGAAAAGCTCATCATTTGCATATCACAGCATCTTCTTCCTGTCAGTTAAATTTCGCGTCTGTAGCACGTTATCTTCGTGGTGTAGCAATTTTAATGGCCAGTAGTGTAATTACCTCTCAAAAGGCAATCATCCTAATTGTTATTGTTTGACTAATACCTCCTGTAAACTGAACACTTACAATATCGTAGATGCAACATACGAGCGGCTTTCAGTAAGTAATTCGATACATTTTTTGTCTCAGCCAATTGAAGTAAAATTTGTCGTGGGATATGGTGGAATGTAATTGCTTTAGACTGTGTAATCTTATGAATTTCGTATAGGTGGCGGCGTTATACGCGCCCTTCAAAATGGCCTCTGTAGCTGAGGTGCGTTGGAAGCAGAGAATTGTCATTGAGTTTCTTTTGGTAGAAAACCAGAGCATCGCTGATATTCATAGGCGCTTGCAAAATGTCTACGCAGACCTGGAAGAGAACAAAAGCACGATGAGTCGGTGGGAGAGGCGTCTGTCATCATCGCAACAAGCTTATAATTCAAAAAATGTACAGACCGTAGTATTTTTCCCTTATGTTATGTCGTTTTAGGACATGACTGTAGTTTTAAATTTTAGGAACCTGCGAACTGCACATTCGATTAATTCTCTTATATTAATACTGAATACGACCGTGACGTCCTTTGTCGATATTATAAAATCATAAAAACCCGGAAAACTCTTGCAACAATTATGGCTTTCATATAGTGTAAACAGTAGTCAAACGTAACTCTTTTGATAGTATCTGCGTATTTATGGAGTGATGATATCAGTGTTTTCTTTAGCCTATTACTTTAAAAAGAACCTTTCAGAATTAACTCCAGTAAGAACATTTACATTACAATGAAATGTTTAATCATACCTTCCATGATTCAGGATTCGTGTACAGATGCATAAGTAAAAAACGCGCAGTTCATGTAACTCGTTTCTGAGTAAGCTCGTAATTAGCCAGTAATCGGTAACATGGTTGCAGCCACAGGCGGCGGGTTACGCTTAGACATGTAGATAGACCATTAATACAGTATATCTTAGTGCAGCAATGTTACACGAGAGGTAACAAATATCTACAAGCGGCATATGCAATAATTAATCGCCGGCAAAGTTACCAGTGTCTGTACCTCAGACAAGAAACTTGGCTTAACCGGTAGAGCATTGACAGCGACCGGCAGTCACTCTCCCTGAGAAGACAACTTTAGCCCACCACAAATCCATGAAGCAGGACAAGTTAACTGAAAGGTAAAAGCAGTATGTTACCGATACTGGCGGTGAGTAAAATAGCGACGTTTGAAGTGTATGAACCTTTTAAAACCCCAAATAACGCTGTTTCCATCAACTGGTTCCTTTAGCGCTACGAGGCGACAGACCTTCGCTTGCGGATATATAACAATGATTTTTCTTGCAATATTGTAGAACACATACATATATGAATTCACAAGGGTGTATTAAGACACAGTCTAATTCTTCAAGAGTGAGTATGAGCAAAGTTTGTCCCCTTATTTCTAAACTTCGGGCCTGATATTCTGTAGGCATTTCATGTGAATGTTACCAAAGTTATTGACCATAACATAAGTAGCGTTTTAAGTCCGGCAGCGATTTTGAAACTTTACCTGATTTTTCAGGCAAGGTTACGAACCCTGTTAGTTACCCGAAATATACCACCAGACACTGAATATGACCGATTAATAGCGCAATCTGACTTTAAAGGTAAAATTTTGGAGATGACAAAGCTAATGCAAAACGCTTCGAAAGGCTGGGAGGGAGGAGGAGGGGGGGGGGTTACTCAGAAGTAACACTGAGTTTCTCTCGATCACTCACTGCAGATCTGACACTGTACTGCCTAAACGTGTATTAAAATTCGGCCTTATAGAGTCAGTGTGTGAAAGACAGACGCGTATGTCGTCTGTTGCCTGCATTACATGACAGCCTGAAAATAGAGAGTTGTGTGGTGGAAGCACTGATTTACGATGACGCCATCTCAGCGGCCGTAAACTCGAAGAACTACTTTAGCGATGCCTTATCTTGATTTCTGGATAGTTCTTTCAGAAGATAAATGCGAGCGCAGTAGGGATACGTGTCGCAGCCCCTGGCCTTATTACGATGAAAGTGCATGGAGAAAAGTTTGTGTGGAGCAAATATCAACATGGAGGTAAGATACACCTGGTGGAATTTGTGAAGAAAGGAAAGGTGTGAAATAATGGATTCGCGGAGACCAAATGTATTAAAAACGCGCTATAATGTGTGAACAAATTTGATGAACTAGGCCAGCCCTCATAGACAGTCAAACTCTGGATTACAACATTTAACATCTACTCTGAACATCATGACACAAAAATATGTAAAAATTAATTTACTGTTTTGAGAAATAGCGTAGTGAGTGAGAGAATGCGTTTGTAGTCACTTGAATTTAGAGATGATTAACTCAGGAACGGGAATGGATCACCACGCTTTCTGATGAGAACACATTTTTCATAGCAAGTCCGAATGCAAAATGCAGCACGAAAGGAACACAGTTTTACACAACTTCAACACTCTCACAGATTCTAAACACGTGAATATGACCCGAGTGCTCAATGCTTGCTCCAATCTCACCACTGTATTGACACTGGCTGATCGAATGCGCTCATATCAAGTGCTCAAGACAAGGGTTTGAGACACTTGTGCTCCGATGTGCTGCCCAGAACGAGAGTGAGGCTATACGAGGTGACCGAACGAAAAATGCACACCCACTTCTCTTACTGGCCGGCACGGGTAAAAGCTCGGGCGTTGCTACAAGAGCTATCTGCCCTTTCCTGTGAAACGTCTACTCTTCGATAAGCGAGCGATTTATAAACGGCGTTCGCGACGAAATTGCGGCCTTTACGTTGTTCAGCAAAATTATACATTTTATTTCAAATTACAAATTTACGCCACTAGTTAACTCGAAGCAGGGCTCTCGCTCTTTGCGCTCGCGTCCAAATGGATGTCTTTCATGTTACACAACAAGTTGTACACAAAAGTTCCTTACAAATTTCAGACGTGTGTCACGTGTTGACTTGAAGCAGGACTCTCGCTCTTCGCTGGTTGAATGTCGCTATAACTTACAAAAATTCAAGTTCGTGGTCAATATATCACATTTATATGCACTTTTAGTTTGGACGTGATCAGTCGGGATGACGGATGCCAGTCTGCCGGTTTCAAAATTGCTTTACAATAAAGCTGTGACCTCGCATCTAGTAACAAGAACTAAAGATAGATAAAACAGGAAGTGTAGCTTTGGAATGTCTATCAACAAAACAGAAACTAATAGTGAGTTAAAAACATTCACGAATTTCAGGCACAGACAACCAAGACTACTAATTTCTGTTTCAAAAGCCGGCCGGTGTGGCCGAGCGGTTCTAGGCCCTTCAGTCTGGAACCGCGCGACCGCTACGGTCGCAGGTTCCAATCCTGCCTCGTGCATGGATGTGTGTGATGTCCTTAGGTTATTATAATTATCCGGGCTGTTATGCCGTGGTCGGTTGATGAATTCCATATTGTTTCCCAACGTTTCGTCTCCGACTGCGGGAGACATCTTCAAGGGGGTCCGTAGCTTGATGGAAGGTCCAACACACACACTGGCTCGACACTGACAGTCAGTAGCGAGCCAGTATGTCTGTTGGACCTTCCATCAAGCTACGGACCCCCTTGAAGATGTCTCCCGCAGTCGGAGACGAAACGTTGGGAAACAACACGGAATTCATCAACCGACCACGGCATAACAGCCCGGATAATTATAATGGGCATGACATTTCCGGCCGCGAAAGTTTACATTTTAGTCCTTAGGTTAGTTAGGTTTAAGTAGTTCTAAGTTCTAGGGGACTGATGACCTCAAATGTTAAGTCCGCTAATGCTCAGAGTCATTTGAACCATTTTTTTTCTATCTCAAAAAACAAAAAAACATGAAAAATGTGCAGAGACAGCCTCTTCTACTAGATGTATACCAACTTTTCTTCAGTTTATACTGGAATTTCTACTTTCCAGTTGTTGCGCAACTTTTCTCTGTGCATTCGTTCGTCTTTTTGGACACTACGTCATTCTGAACAACACATTAGGTGCATGTTAACAAGCTCTTGGAACGAGTAATACCCTATCTCCACAATCAGTCAAGACCTGTAAACAGAAGTGAACTCCTCTGTGGGGACGCCAGAGATAATTGTTTTGTTTTTCCAGGTAGCACCACAAACACCGGTGAGGCAGGCGCCTGTATGTTATGAAACGTAAGTAGTTCACAAAAACGTGCCTCAGACGCGCTGCTTTTTCAAAATTTGGTACCCTCTGAAATATTACTTTCTAATCAATGTTTCCGCATCTCAAATGCTAGTTTTAACTTCCTCTTTGGTCTGTGTAATTTTGATCCTAAATGCTGATACGACCTGTACAAGTTTGGGAGGACGTCAAGAAATTAATTTTGCATTATGGGTGTCAGTGGGTAGCACGATAGGTTTGTAATACATGTTCTGTTGTGAAAAGAATTTTAGGCAGTCCTCATATTAGCTAAGCCTCTGCGAGTTGCCTGAATCTTGACTAGGACCCGTATTAAATCTTAGACCGGCAGGCAGTAAAGGTAAAAAAGAACAGCTCTGTCAGGGACTTTATGATGAATTATTGTGGTCCTCTTTTGCTAAGTGCTTTTCCATCTGTTCGCCAGTGAAATACCAGAATGCTAAAAAGTTGCCCCACGTTGTTGTTGACAGAATAATCAAATCGAGTCCCCTGTCGAAGGCTGTATCATATGTAAGAAGTACTGACAAAGTGCCTTTCCTTCACAAGTCCAAGGATGCTAATCGTTACATTTTCTGTCGCTCATTACCTCTGGTCAAAAAGGAATAGTATTATTTTACTTAACAGCTCCCAAGCGACAGAGTTACATAAGAAGACCCGCCTTACAGTATGGATACAATTCCACTCGGATGCCGCATCGTATTGGTGCTCGTTAGCTGCACTTACTGTCAACGAGGCACAGATGACTACGTAATGAAACCAGAAATTTGGATGAAAATTAGAGCAGTCTACGACCGTCGCTGAAACCTAACACCAAAAAGAAGCCATTCACATTAACAGCCGAAGCCAAATAAGTGCGAATTCAGCTATAAAGTGTGACTAATAATCGAACACTTGTTTGCCCGTGCGAATAATTCGCAGATTACCCTGATCTGTCTCCAATAAACAATACATTAATGGATAAATAAATAAATGCAAGTATTTATTAATAATAGGTAATTTATTTTGAATAATAGTAACAAATATAAGTCTTACTGTAAAAATCGGTATTATTATATAAAATATGGCTAACTGTAAAAAATACAGAAGGCAGATATAGCCTTCGTCACATTAATTTTATTTTTTAAAACTTCTTTACTTTCCAAACTGTTTCGAAAACAATGTCAGTAGATATAATGTGATCTTCGTTTAAACGTACTTTTTGGCTGCATTTGTGTTTAGCACAAACATCAAATATCACTGAAAATATGAGCTCGTAACAAAGCCTCGTATAATTGTCTGTGCGAAATAAACCGGTTCTAGTAAATACAAACCCTCCTCTTTGAAGCGTCTGAGCTTGTACTTTATTAATTGTCATAACGAAGGCTACTTTTATTGGACATTAATACCATTTTCACGCCGGCCTCGGTGGTCTAGCGGTTCTAGGCGCGCAGTCCGGAACCGCGCGACTGCTACGGTCGCAGGTTCGAATCCTGCCTCGGGCATGGATGTGTGTGATGTCCTTAGGTTAGTTAGGTTTAACTAGTTTTAAGTTCTAGGGGACTAATGACCTCAGCAGTTGAGTCCCATAGTGCTCAGAGCCATTTGAACCATTTTCTGAACCATTTTCACTCAGTACACAACTCTTGCTCAAAGAACGTAGACAAGAGAAACCGCAGTTGTGCTTAATAGTAAAATTAGATTGTCAGTAGATGGCGCCTTCTAAATTCCTTGCATCGACGTGTACGACCGAAATGACACAATAAAGAATCTAGACAACTGCAACAGTTCTCGTGCGTTTGAGCCCACATTGTCAATAGATGACATATTCTACATTTTTGTTATAAAATGTTTTCAAAATATAGTTTTCCAACAAAAAAATTAAACTTTTTGTGTATTTTTCGTCATTAATGGCAGACTAAATCTTGAAAATGATGTCTCAATCATTCAATTTGATTAAGTAATACGGAAGATATGGCGTGGGACAAAAAATAACACCGTTAGGAATTAATGTATATCATGATGTGGAAAATTAAAACAGCATTAAAGCGTTATCGGCCAACAGGTCCCTACTTTTTTTTTGCGTGTAGTAAATTTATGGGGTGCTCACATATTTTACATGGCCATACTACGGATTCCAGGCCCTTTCTTGCATCCGTCACTCCACAATTTCCTGTGTAGACTTACTCATTGTTACGTTTAGAAAATTCTATGTAAGTACTTTACATATTTTCCCTGGCCATATTAGAGTTCCAGGTCCTGCATTGTATCCGTAACTTCACAATTTTGTCTATACGTTTACTCAGTTTTACGTTTAGAAAATTGTAGGTAAGTATTGTAGACCGACAATTTTTGCAGTTTTGCTTATTCAGTAGCTGGTTCAATCCGGTTTTTCTTGTAGATAAGGAAAACCATTACCCTTCTCCTGATACTGCAGCTTCATGGTCATGGCCACTATCTCAGTAAGGAACTTAAATTTACTGTTATACTTTTTCCTTAACCTGTTCTCAACAAATTGGGAGTATGTTTCATATTTGTCTTATAACCTGTCTATATGTAAGATAATTGAAGAGATATTTTAATAGAATTCATTTAAAAACATTGTTCTTCCTTGTTGCATTCTCTACAGACAGTACTGAAAGATCGTGAGCAAGAACTAAACAACGTTTTCTAACATTCTTGTTTGTGTAGCACAGTTAAATCTGGTCCTATGCTTCATATATTTTAAGCTCTTCTTCCTCTTATTGGGTCACTTTCAAAACAACAAACTTTAATTCAAAATATATGAATTCTTCTTGTACTAGAATCAATTCATAGGAATCTCCAAAAATTTGTTATCGTAGTAGAACTATGACTTCGTGCTTTCTCACTGCCAGATATTAAAATTGCAACATCATGAAGGCAGCAAGAATCAATTGTCACACTGACATGAAATTTGCTTCAGCTTTCCTGCACAAAGTGGCTGAGAAAACCGCATTTGCATTATGTATATTATGAAAAACCACACAGCATATTTCTCATTCAGAAATGATTTGTCGAGAAGATCGAATGAGAAGGAGAAATGTCTACTATCACGCATCGGTAGAAGACATCGACTGGATCATAGCCTATCGGAACCATAGTTTACTGCTGCACAACACAACACAACGACTTCCATGTTATGTATCAGCAGGCGAGTTACGAGGCACCCGTATGACTTAAAGACCCTATAATCAGTGTTTTCGTCCTAGATTGTCCGTAGCTCGTGGTCTAGTGGATGTGGGCACGGTAGCACAGCGTGATCGATCGGGCGACTGGCTACCACGTAATAAATGAAAGTGAATAAAGTTTCCAATGATGAACTTGCAAAGATATCTCGCAGCATCCACAGAGACCTACTGACGAAATATGACGAAGAAACAGATAGAATGAAAACAAGTGGCCGCGGTTATTGCTTCTAGATCACGGAGTCCCTGGTTTTAATCCTGACAGCGTCGAATTTTATCCTCGGAGAATGGGTGTTATATTGTTCTCCTTATCATTTAATCATTATCGACACGCAAGTTGTCGATGCGGCGTCAAATTAAAAGGACGTACACTACGCGGACAAACTATCCCAGATGGGAGTCTCACCACGAATAATGCCGTACGATCAATTCATTTTCATTTCTTTGCCTTACGAAAGGTAAAAACACCAGTGAGACAGTCCTGACGTTGCGTTTGGTAATGGAAGCATATCTGAAGAAAAATCAAGAAACGTTCATTGGATCTGTTGACCTGGAAAAAGCGTTCGACAATGAGAAATGGTGCAAGATGTTCGAAATTCTGAGAAAAATAGGGTAAGCTATAGGAAAAGACGGGTAAGATGAAACATGTGCAAGAACCAGAGGGAACAATAAGAGTGGTTGACCAAGAACGAAATTCCCGGATTAAAAAGGGCGTGAGACAGGGTTGTAGTCTTTCACCCCCAATTTTCAAACACTACATCGAAGAAGTAATCAGGGAAATAAAAGAAATGTTCAAGAGTGGGATTAAAATTCGAAAAGAAAAGATATCAATGATAAGATTTGCTGATAACACTGGCATCCTCACTGAAAGTGAAGAACAACTGCAGGATGTGTTGAAGGGAAGGAACATTCTAATGAGGACAGAATATGGATTGATGATAAATCGAGTAAAGACCAATCTAATGAGAAATGGAGACAGCGAGAAGCTTAACATTACTGTTGGGGATCACGAAGTAGACGAAGTTAAGAACTTCTGCTGCCTGGACAGCAAAACAACCCACGACGGACGGACGGAGCAAGAAGGACTTGGAAAGCAGACTAGCACTGGCAAGCAAGGCAATCTTGGCCAAGAGAAGTCTGCTCTCATCAAACACCGGCTTTAATTTGACAAAGAAATTTCTGAGAATGTGCATTTGGAGCACAGCATTGTATAGTAGTGAATCTTGGACTATGGGAAAATCGGAACAGAAGATGGCTCTGAGCACTATGGGACTTAACATCTATGGTCATCAGTCCCCTAGAACTTAGAACTTATTAAACCTAACCAACCTAAGGACATCACACAACACCCAACCATCACGAGGCAGAGAAAATCCCTGACCCCGCCTGGAATCGAACCCGGGAACCCGGGTGTGGGAAGCGAGGACGCTACCCGGAACAGAAGAGAATCGATGCATTTGAGATGTGGTGCTACAGACGAATGGTGAAAATTAGGTGGACTGATAAGGTAAGGAATAAGGAGGTTCTGCGCAGAATCGCCGAGGAAAGGAATGTATGGAAAATAACGACAAGAAGAAGAGACGGGTGGCAGGACATCTATTAAGACATCAGGGAATAACTTCCATGACAATACAGGGAGCTGTAGGACGTAAAAGCTGTATAGGACGATGGAGATTACAATAAATACAGGATATAACTGAGGACGTAAGTGAGCAATGACGGATTTTTCTTCCATTCGCATCTTTGCTATAACACGTGAGTATCAATATGTGTTTTCCATTGTGTCATCTGAGCATACAGGTCACTTTGCACATTACTTTGCTCTTGTCTAAATTATCATAAATTTGGAGTGATTTTTCGGTTTTATGTCAATGTATGGTTCTCCATAGCGTTGTGGTCCGTAAGCGGATTATTTCATGTGTTACTCATGTGCTCTTGTGCCCGCTTTCTGAATAATAACTTAGTTTAAATTCGAATCTCTCATATTTCAATCCTTCAGTCTTTAAATATAATTTGCGTATGTATTGACTGACTCTGAGCACTATGGGACTTAACATCTATGGTCATCAGTCCCCTATAACTTAGAACTACTTAAACCTAACTAACCTAAGGACATCACACAACACCCAGTCATCACGAGGCAGAGAAAATCCCTGACCCCGCCGGGAATCGAACCCGGGAACCCGAGCGCGGGAAGCGAGAACGCTACCGCACGACCACGAGCTGCGGACTGCGTATGTATTCATTTAAGCTTTCGGCATGATTTCAAGGAGTTCACGCGCAATCTGTATGAAATATTTATGGATCTGCCCTCAGCAGAGACTACCTTTCTAGAAACTGTCTTCAGCAGAAATATTATTTCCTGATTTATTTACATCTTTCAGTTAAGGTTAGTACAAACTGCAGTGATCTCAAAGGCACATTTTGCAGCGAGGAATACTTAGAGACTTTGCTTTCAAATGAGTTGTTGTCCATACGTTAGTTATTAGAACATATCGTATGCAGTTACAACTGCGTTGTATCTATCTCTCCTACTGATAGGCGGTATTAGGATAATTGAAAATTATGGTGGCAGTTCGTCTGGCTTTTACTTATAGGCACTTTTATTGTTCCATTGCGCTATGAAAGTTGGTTCACTACCTCATAGTACACTAAAAGCAGTTACATCGCGTTGTTGTTCTCGCTTCCCGCGCCCGGGTTCGATTCCCGGCGTGGTCAGGGATTTTCTCTGCCTCGTGATGACTGGGTGTTGTGTGATGTCTTAGGTTAGTTAGGTTTAAGTAATTCTAAGTTCTAGGGGACTGATGACCATAGATGTTAAGTCCAATAGTGCTCAGAGCCATTTGAACCATTCGCGTTGTTGTTCATTCATAAGTCAAATGACATAGAACTGAATATTTTCAGGGCATTAGAACCAAAAGACATAGTAGGCAATGTACGCACAGGCTAAAGATATAAGGGTAGTGGCAGCTTTCGTGCATTTCGCATTTGTCAGGATCCTACGATTTTCATGCGAATATGTAATCTATGGATTCAGGAGGGGCTGACTCTATACCATGTCCGATCTCAAGACCACCTAGCAGCTAGCGCCCAAGAGATCAAATACTGTTCGTTCGACCGTGCAGCGTCGTACGATTATGTCACGCACCTTCAGTCAGAAAACGGACGTGTTTCCAGCAAGATAAGTCCCCACACAGACGTACGACGCCGCCCGCAGCAATACTGATTGTCAGCACGACCATCCTGTTGTGGCTTCACTTGACGCGGAAGCACAGAGCCGACAGCGTATTCCTCTTCAAAGCTCGATTCATCAGCGTCAAAAACGCTGTAGGATGTTCTCTGTGACCCACGGATTGGACGAGTGTTATGACGAAAAACGCTGGCGTGAAAGCTAGCGGGGTCTTCCAGGGCTTCAGAGAGAGTATCATATGACGCCGACCGCCGTCTTCACTAATTAGGACTACGGTGCCCTGATACAGGCACGCTGCGAGACAGGTTCGAACGTAGCGACATGAAACTTGCCTTCGACTTTGTCAGGCAGAATTTAACGTTCCTTGAGAACACAAATTTTAAAGGGTAATAATATACTGGTAATTCGCAGCTTTTAGGGATACGTAGCAAGCGAGGTGTAAATGGACACCGCCGAGTTTCTTTCCCTACCCGACTTACTGCTACGTCTCTAATAAGCCCCTTGTCGATCAGCCGTTAACGTTTTCCTGTCCTTCCTTTAGTTGCTGCAGTCGTAATAGTAGGATACAAAGGGTCTTAGTGGAATTAGTCTGGTGCATAAGAACGTGTCATGTGCCATAATAAATGAAGAAACTGCTATGTCCTTGCTTAAATTGGAAGAAAGAAGGAAATAAAAGCTTAAAACTCCTGTTGACGGTATTAGGGATGAAGCGGAAGAGAGGGAACACGACCTTCGAAGGGTATGGATGGAAATATACAGGGTGAGTCACCTAACGTTACCGCTGGATATATTTCGTAAACCACATCAAATACTGACGAACCGATTCCACAGACCGAACGTGAGGAGAGGGGCTAGTGTAATTGTTTAATACAAACCATACGAAAATGCACGAAAGTATGTTTTTTAACACAAACCTACGTTTTTTAAATGGAACCACGTTAGTTTTGTTAGCACATCTGAACATATAAACAAATACGTAATCAGTGCCGTTTGTTGAATTGTAAAATGTTAATTACATCCGGAGATATTGTAACCTAAAGTTGACGCTTGAAAAAAAAAATGGCTCTGAGCACTATGGGACTCAACTGCTGAGGTCGTAAGTCCCCTAGAACTTAGAACTACTTAAACCTAAGTAACCTAAGGACAACACACACATCCATGCCCGAGGCAGGATTCGAACCTGCGACCGTAGCAGTCGCGCGGCTCCGGACTGAGCGCCTAGAACCGCTAGACCACCGCGGCCGGCGACGCTTGAAACCTCCGACGTTCAGTTGCGTGTTGTAACAAACACGGGCCACGGTCGGCGAGCAGCATCTGCAGGGTCATGTTTACGATGACGACCGTGTTTACGAGTGTGGCTGTAGTGCACTGTTGTGGTTTGGTCTAGCTGTCGCAGTGTCCGCATGTAGCACTTGCTGCTATTGTAATTCTGTATTCGTCTCCGCACGCAGACCAACTGTAGTACACCGTGTTACCAGACGTCTGTGATAGTGTAGTGTTGTAGGAACTGTGACCACGGTGTATTCGAACTCTGAAAAGTTGGAGATGATACTCATCTATGGCGAGTGTCGACGAAATGCAGCTGAAGCCTGCAGGGTGTATGCAGAACGGTACCCGGACAGAGAGCATCCAACGTGCTGCACATTGCAAAACACCTACCGCCAACTGCATGCAACAGGTATGGTCGTAGCACCCAAACGGGTCCGTAACAGGCCCGTCACAGGAGAAGCGGGTGCAGTTGGTGTGTTAGCTGCTGTTGCCATGAACCCACACATGAGTACACGGGACATTGCGAGAGCCGGTGGACTGAGTCAAAGTAGTGTCATGCGCATACTGCATCGTCACCGCTGTCACCCGTTTCATGTGTCGCTACATCAGCAATTACATGGTGATGACTTTAATCATCGAGTGCAGTTCTGTCAATGGGCGTTAACAGAGAATGCGTTGCAGTTCTACCTGTTTACCGATGAAGGGGGTTTCACAAACCACGGGGCAGTGAATCTACGGAACATGCATTACTGGTCCGTGGACAATCCTCGCTGGCTCAGACAGGTAGAGCGACAGCGACCGTGGACTATAAATGTATGGTGCGGAATCATTGGCGACCACCTCATTGGTCCTCACTTCATTGCAGGGGCCCAAACAGCTGCAACATACATCGCGTTTCTACAGAATGATTTGCCAACGTTGCTCGAAAATGTCCCACTGGAAACGCGTCGACGTATGTGGTATCAGCATGATGGTGCACCTGCACATTCCGCAATTAACACTAGGCTGACCGTTGACAGGATGTTCGACGGGCGTTTCAAAGGACGTGGAGGACGCATAAATTGGCCAGCCCGTTCTCCTGATCTTACACCTCTGGACTTCTTTCTGTGGGGTACGTTGAAGGAGAATGTGTACCGTGATGTGCCTACAACCCCAGAGGATATGAAACAACGTATTGTGGCAGCCTGCGGCGACATTACGCCAGATGTACTGCGGCGTGTACGACATTCATTACGCCAGAGATTGCAATTGTGTGCAGCAAATGATGGCCACCACATTGAACATCAATTGGTCTGACATGTCGGGACACACTCTATTCCACACCGTAATTGAAAACGGAAACCACGTGTGTACATGTACCTCACCCCTCATGGTAATGTACATGTGCGGCCCGCATCTCGTGGTCGTGCGGTAGCGTTCTCGCTTCCCACGCCCGGGTTCCCGGGTTCGATTCCCGGCGGGGTCAGGGATTTTCTCTGCCTCGTGATGGCTGGGTGTTGTGTGCTGTCCTTAGGTTAGTTAGGTTTAAGTAGTTCTAAGTTCTAGGGGACTTATGACCACAGCAGTTGAGTCCCATAGTGCTCAGAGCCATTTGAACCATTTTTTTTGTACATGTGCGTCAGTGAAAAAGACCAATAAAAAGGTGTTAGCATGTGGATGTAATGTGCTGTTCCAGTCTCTTCTGTACCTAAGGTCCATCACCGTTCCCTTTGGATCCCTACGTAATTCGGTGCTCTCCGATACACACGATCGAACAGCGGAGGAATGGTACTCAAGCGTAAACTTTAGGTTACAATATCTCCGGATGTAATTAACATTTTACAATGCAACAAACGGCACTGATTACGTATTTGTTTATATGTTCAGATGTGCTAACAAAACTAACGGGGTTCCATTTAAAAAACGTAGGTTTGTGTTAAAAAACATACTTCCGTGCATTTTTTATGGTTTGTATTAACCAATTACACTAGCCCTCTCCTCACGTTCGGTCTGTGGAATCGATTCGTCAGTATTTGATGTGGTTTACGAAACACATCCATCGGTAATGTAGGTGACTCACCCTTAATAGCTACAGCAAAGGATGCATCCTAGCATCCAGGCTAATCGAGTCATGGAGTCAACGACACCTCTAAATTTGAATTGTGTTTCTTCCGAATGTGAATCCATTTCTTCAACGGTTGCGCCACCTCGCTCGGTAAAAGCAAGACTACATTACGTTTCTACTCTTCAGTCATTATACCTATCTTCGGAGATAGCGTCGGTTAATGCGGTGAGCCTCAATTGGCCAAACGCTGAAACAAACTATATTTACCAGTATTTCGTCAAATAGGGAAGGACAGGCGGCTGCACACAGTTTGTGAAACTAGACCTCGTGACAGTGTACGGTATTAGATGTCAAACCTCTCTACAGAGCATTGAATTCGAGATAAATAACACTTCTGGTGGTGATCTGATTACAAGCTGTGGACGATAACCTCGTAACATGTAATACCCCTTCATAAAAAAAAATAATTTTTGTGTGTTAATTTTTGTGCAAAACTTAAAACTTACATGATCGATAACTACAAATAAATGAGGCCGTGGCCTGCGGTTTTCTCGAAGGCAGCTAGGAGATGCCTCATTACTCGCTTTTGTCTTATGCCTCCTGATCTCGCCACGTCATCATTTTTCTCTTTAGCTCTGAATAATTTATAATGTATTAAGCCAATCGTCAATCAAAACGTGTTCTAGTAATTTATTGCAATACCAGTACGGGGAATTATGTTAACTACGATTGTATTATCAATTTCGTTTTTCAGCCTCTTGTGGGAGAGAAACATGTCGACATGGCACTGATCAGCCATTGCCGTGACTTTGTGTCAAGTTTTTAGCATCTCTTTCTTGCTTACTGTAAAACCTCAACGTGCAGTTAGTCGAGGAACAAGTCCGAGAACTTTAACTAATTACAGAACCTAGAGCGATTGCCAGGTCGTGATATGGAATTAAATTTTCAAAAATTCCATCGGTTCACATCTTTAGTTGCGCTGCCCCCAGCAGCAATGTGGGCAATTACATCGTGCATTACAAAACAGCTTCGGCACCTATTTAGTAAGCGGAGGTGGAAGACAACCTACAAACACCACTAGATAGTGACAGAGGAGCATGCTACGTGCTGGCATCGAATTCTGCTTCCTTTCCGTCAACGTCCCCCATTATTCGTTCGATGTATTCCCATTTCTGTCTAAACTTACAGTTTTACCCTACACAGCTCCCTTTGGGACCTCTAGGGCGTCTTGATTTTTATTAAGTGTTGCTCCCATCAGAACTGTCTCTCTGAACTTCCTCTCTTATTCTAGAATCGTCATGTAACATATATTCGATTTACTTTTCCATTCTTCTGTACAATATTCTTGTCAGCAACTTGGATGCACGAACTGTTTAGCTGATTGTGCCCTACTTCTCGCCCTTATCTGCCATTGATTTCTTTGGGATAGTGTGGATGATGTTCTTCCGAAAGTCTAATGGTATATCTTCAGTCTCACAGATTCTAAAAATCAACTCGAATAATCAGTTGGTTGTTACTTCATCCAATGATTTTTTACAAACTCCGGAGCATTTTTATCAATCCCTGCTGCCTCGTTTGATCGCAAGCGTTCCGTAGCTTTGTTAGACTCTGACTCTAATACTGGATGACCTACGTCTTCCATATCGACTACCATTATTTCTCCTCCTCCCCCTCGTAGTGAACTTGAATGTACTCGTTCCACGTATCCGCTCTCTCCTCTGTACTGAAGTCCCCACTGCCGTCTTAATGTTGATGCCCTAAATTCAGAAGGTTCTTTTGGCTTTCCTGTATACTGATTCAGTCCACTTCTTTCTCAGGTTCTTCACATTTTTGCTACAATCTTTTCGCCTTGGGTTACCTGCACTTCCTGTTTATTTCATTCCTAAGTGACTTATATTGCTGTATTTCTTCTTTCGTCGGTCGGTTGAAGGATTTCCTCTGTTGCTCAATGTCTCTTCGCAGTTGTCGTCCTCGTACTTATGTGTCTGTCCAGGTCCTATGATTGCCTTTTTTTTAGCTTCTCGTTCCTCATCATCTGAATTGCCTATCGTAACGTTCAGTATCGCTGCATCTGTGCCACAAGAAAGTAGAACCATAAACCTATAACTCTCCTCTCGGTAAAGCGCAAGATATTCCGTAAAATTATTAGTAACTGCATTGAAAATAGGGAAATGAAAGTTTAAATGAATTACTTTTGAATGCATTACGGGAACAGCAGTGATCAATGTCTTATAAATAATTACTATTAAAAACAGTCTTGATCACGATTTATTTAACAAGGTGACTGGTTTCGACCACTACTGTGGTCATCTTCAGACATATAAGTTGTATACAAAGCTCTAATTAGAGGGCTACATACATTAAACAAAATACATAAAGTTATAAAGCTATAAAACGTTGAATTACCATTGAGTAGGAACCTCTTTCTGTTGGAGAATCACTATTGGAGAAACCAGTGCACGTCTTACTATATATAATGGAGGCTCCACCCACTTCTGACTGCATGATGTCATTATTAACCAATGAGTTATAAGTCGAATTACAATTTAAAATTTCTTAGTTAAAAGAACATTGTCAAGAATTAGAAATAAATACACACTAAACTTAGCTTATTAAACAGCTATTGTCAATTAAGAAGCGTTAAAAATATTTAAATATGTAGGAAAATGAACTTCGGTTTGGCAGTACATGGGTTGCCCTCTCAAGGCCTGTCAGTGAACCATTTGGAACCACTGGTTGCTATGGTGAAGTTAGACGCCGTTGCAAAGATGAAGCAGCGGGCTTTTTTCACTGAAGTTGTTGTAAAGTCGATAGTCGTACCCTAGTGGTTGCCATGGTGAGGACAAACGCTAGTGCAAAGATGTGGCAGCAGGCTTCTTTCCAACGAAGTTGTTGCGAAGTAGAATGGCAAAGACTGTGGCGTCAGACGATGTGTTATTGAGCAGCAACTTGTCTTTATTGAAACGAAAAGAGTAAGCTACAATAATCTGTAGCTGACATGTATACTACATGCTGGTTTCTCCAGTAGTGATTCTCCAACAGAAAGAGGTTCCTACTCAATGGTAATTCACCGTTTTATAGGTTTATAACTTTATGTATTTTGTTTAATGTATGTAGCCCTCTAATTAGAGCTTTGTATACAACTTATAGGTCTGAAGATGACCACAGTAGTGGTCGAAACCGGTCACCTTGTTAAATAAATCGTGATCAAGACTGTTTTTAATAGTAATTATTGAAAGTTTAAATGTTGATGGAACTTATTTGAACCAGCTTTATTTTGCTTACAACACTAAAGAATTTGCCTTCAGTGCAGATGAACTTCACACCGAGTGACAGAACCGAGCAGGGTAAGTTTGTGAGCTGGCCAGAAAGTCAGTTACAACAGTTTTATTCTGGACCACACAGGCTATACTGATATTAACTTTTCACTCAGCTGTGTTTGTTGTTTACTGTATCTGAAATTATTCCGAAGGCTATTGTGGCTTCGCCTTCAAGCACTTAGGTTCAGTTATCAAAATGAAATAAACCTGGCATCGTATATCTTTGCTGTATTACAGGATTGTATAGTATACTAGGGTCTCATATCTAGCAGTGGAGGATGGCTGATGGTGATGAATAAGACCTGAGGAAGCCAACAGAGATCGATCTCAACCAGAACCTCGCATTCATTTGATGTGATCTGCACGATTTCCGCTTTGATCGAATCTCTTCATCTCAGTGTAACACTCACAGCCAGCGTCCTCTACTGTTTCTTCCACATATTCTAATCTCCATGTTCCGCTACAAATTTTGCCCTCTGCTGTTACCTCATGGAAATTATTCCACATTGGCCGAACACGTTCATGCGATCCTAACCCTTCTTGTTGTTAGTGTTTTCCAAACATCCCTTTCCCGTCCGATTAGACGGAGGGCCTTGTCATTTCTTAACATGAGTGCCTATTTAATTTTCAGCTTCTTTCGAGACACCACATCGCAAAAGCTTCGATTCTCTTTTTCCCGATTTCTCCACAGTCCAGATTCACTTCCATACAGTTAAGTTCTCTACACGTACATTCCATGATTAAGGCTCTGTTCGCCTGTGCTCTTCTGCTTCTTCTATATCTACATCTACGTACATACTCCGCAAGACACCGTATGGTGCCTGGCAGAGGTACCCTGTACCATGACTAGTCTTTTCCTTTCCCGTTCAACTCGCAAATAGAACAAAAGGAAAAACGGCTATCTATATGCCTCTGTACGAGCCATAATTTCTCTTACCTACTTGGTCCTTGCGCGAAATGTACAATTGTTGCAGTAGAATCGTTCTGTAGTCAGCTTCGAATGCCGGTTCTCTAAATTTTCTCAACAGCATTCCTCGAAAAGAACGTCGCCTACCCTCCAAGGATCAAGGATTCACATTTGAGTTCCCGAAGCTTCTTCGTAACACTTGCGCTTTGTTCGAAACTACCGGTAATTACTGCAGAAGTCCATCTCTGAACTGCTTCGATGTCTTCCTTCATTCCGATCTTGAGCAATACCAGTGTCCTATATGCGGTCTCCTTTACAGATGAACTACACTCCCCCAACATTCCCCCAATAAACAGAAGTCGACCATTCTCCTACCCTACTACAATCATTACATCCTAGTTCCATTACATATCGCTTTGCAGCGTTACACTTAGCTGGTTATTTGACATGACTATGTCAAGCAGCATACTGCTGAGGACGTATTCGAGCATTACGGATTTGTTTTTCCTAATCATCCGCACTATCTTAAATTTTTCTTCATTTAGAGCTAACTGCCATTCATAATACTAAATAGTACCCTCCTATAGTCATTCAATGACATATTCTCGTATACCACAGCATCAACAGTAAACAGCCGCAGGTTGCTGCTCACTCTGCCCGCCAGATCATTTTATGTACTTAGAGGAAAACAGCGGTCCTATCACACTTCCCTGGGCTCTCCTGACGATACCCTTGTCTCTGATGAATACTCGCCGTTGAGGACAACGTACGTTGTCCTATTACTTAAAAAGTTTTAGTGTGTCTTTTGTGTCTCATGTATGTGTAATTTGTTTCCAAGGCAGCAGAATTCCTTCCCTTTGCCTACCAAATGGACCTTCAAAAAATGGCTCTGAGCACTATGGGACTCAACTGCTGAGGTCATTAGTCCCCACGAACTTAGAACTAGTTAAACCTAACTAACCTAAGGACATCACAAACATCCATGCCCGAGGCAGGATTCGAACCTGCGACCGTAGCGGTCTTGCGGTTCCAGACTGCAGCGCCTTTAACCGCACGGCCACTTCGGCCGGTTGGACCTTCAATTTAAGTTAAATTTATCATTATTCTCATTTACATTGTTCATTAATACCTCACCTTTCTATGATTTACTCTCAAACCGTTTGCCGCGCACAGCAGAGTGTTCATCTCGTTCACATTACAAATCTTATAGGAGGATGTGCCACTGTGATTGAATTTCTAGCATATATGAAAGAGTGTTGGTTGTAACTCAGTTAGAAAAACGGAATGTGTAACTCGAGCAGAGCTTTTATTGTAACTCAACATCAAATATTTTTCTTAAAGTCTAACGTACAGGTCTCATAATGTTTATAATAAGCACACGGCAGGCGTTAGCAGCGAAGGAGGAAGGGAGCCGCGCGCAGCTGACCTGCCCCTCGTCAAAGGGCGATGCCCTCTAATAAAAGTGAGCGATGCATAAGAAGTGACAGGCGGTAAAGAGCTCCGATACGACGGCGGCCATCTGCGCCCATAACTAATGGCTGGAGCGCTTTAAAAACCGTGCGTGAACGTACGCCCAACAGCCGTACCGGGCGTAATCGCCCGGGGCCTAAGCACAGAATAATTCGACGCGTCTCCAGCGCAGCGGCGGTAAATTACAGAGTTTAGCTTCGCGTCCGCCGGAGAGCGCCAGGCGTCTTCGCGTATTGGATTGAAATACCACCTATTTACATAGAACGTATATTGACGTAAGTTTAACGTATACGGCTATCGATATCCGGGAGATCATTAATCAGCCACAGTCCGCAACGTACTGAAGCACTCATGGAGATCCAATGAGGGAATAAATCTCTAAAATCAATACGTCAGCCATCCTGTGGCCATCATTAGTGTGTCTAACAGTTTTTAGTGTCCTAAAGGATTCACTCCGTTCGTTCACCTGCCAGACGAGTTTGCATATTTCGAACTACTTGTCTGACCCACTCGTAGGTATCTCCGATGTCGGTTTGCTTAGAACACTGGCCACTGCCTCGAACAATATGTGCGAATGATTACAAGCACCACAACTACAGGTCGCTTATAAAATCACTTACCATTTTCCACTTAAATACTTTATTATGGACTATAAACAACAGTAACATACATTGAGACATTTCTTAACATAATTTAGTAGATATCGATGTAATGACCCCGCAACTGTGAGCATGTCCCACCGTTCCTGTGTAGGGCGAAACTGCTTCTTTATAATGCTGGCTTTATTTGTTCCACAGTTTCCAAATTATGGATTTTCATGTAATTAAAATTATTGATTTTACTTAGAAAAACAGTCTACGTCGTACAAATTACATTTAGTAGTGACCGGTTTCAGTCCAAAGGCGAACCATCTTCAGACGGTACTTCAAAGTTGACTATGTGGGGAGAGATCCACGGAGCAGGAACTGCAGAAGTCTCCAGGCGCTGTCAGCTGCATCTGCAATTCCTACTCCGTGGATCCACCTCCACACATTAACTTTGGAATACCGTCTGAAGATGGCCCGCCTTTGGACTGAAACCAGTCCCCACTAAATGTGATTTGTACGATATAGACTGTTTTTCTAAGTACAACTGTGAAACTGATCGCCATTTTCCCAAAATGTTTTCGAAAAGGGCGGAAGCCAGAGGAGACCAAAGTCTTGCCAATGGACATCCGACTCTACTCTCAGGATAGTGGCACTTAGATAGTCTCGGACAACTATGGAAAAATGTGGAGGTGCTCTGTCTAGTTGCTAGACGACGGCACACAAAATTTCATCCTGAATCAACTGCGCCTCCAAAAACTTTTCCAGTAGGTGTTACCAATTACTATTTCCCAGTAAACTTGAACAGTCCTCACACTTCTGATTTTGTGATCCCATCCATACATTTACCTTTGGCGTATGCAGTTCCCATCCATCTAGTGCATTTGGCTGTTCATCTGCCCAAATCCCAACAAGTATGGCTTATCACACATCCACAGGTGTAAAATGTTGCCTCGTCGTTGAACGGAATGTGCTCCATTAAATTTGAATCTATGCCTTAAATCTGCATTTCTAACAACATCCAATATGTCGTAGCACATAGCTTATCTGACAGCATAGTCGTCATCTTCAAGTTTATGGATAATGTGAATGTGGTAGGCACGTTTGTTTAGTTGTAATAGTACCGTATGGTGTGTGCGATACCAAGTTCCGTGCTTAGTCTACAGCTTGATGCTGATGTGCTGCGAGTAACCGTTCTCTGAAAACTTTCTACAGTGTCATCTGCTACAGCCGCTCTTCCTGAATGCTGTTCGTCAGTAACACAACCAGTTCATTTGAATTTGTTGACCGTGTTCCTAATGGAAAGTCGAGCAGGAGCTGGTTTGTGAAATTTACGTGTGAAATAATTCCACGTCTAATTATACAATATTACACGCACTCGGTCAACAGAAACATCTGTTCACTCATCTGTTATGCCCAGTGTTTTAAAAATCGAAATTTTTAAAGTTAAGATAAAAATTTTGAAGAAGTTTATAATCACTCTGTACTTCCTGTGTACAGAAATCGAATAGTACGTCACAGTTTGCACACGGTGAAAAGCTTAAAGAGATGGAACTACTTCCAGACAATTTGAGATCTACTCGTGTTTATCTTTTGCATCGAACCGAATCCCCAAGTAGGTTGCCTTAGTTAATGTCGTATCGTCCAGAGTTATATGTCCTTAGCTTTATCTGAAATGGTATTAGGGTTTGAATAATAAAAACAGTATTAAAGTAATTTAATTTCTAGTAGATATGAAAGCATGCACGAACATCTGAAGCACTCCAATATGGATACCATCACGGTAGCCACCATACCTTTACTCAAAATTAAAAGTACAGTGCCATCTGAAGCTATACGCAGCTGTAGCTGCCAGAGTATCACCAGCTCTTCTGGTGCCCTGAAAAGTCTGCCCACCTTCAACAGAGGCAGCTTCGTCTTTAATGGCAACTTAAATAATTTTGCGTCACCCAAGGCATACGTCCTAACTACGAAATGTGTTTCAATTAAAACGATATTCTATACAAATGCAAATTGCCCTGAAGCCTAATTTTATGGAAAATTAAGTGCATCAAAATGAAACTTAGAGCCCCTATCATACTGCCAGTTAAGTCTGCATGCAAGTCATATTCGTAATAAGTTGATTGAACCCCTATTATAAGGGATTACAAGGGCTAAAATGCAGACTTACAAAAATAACAAAGTTTGCAATATATATATATATACCAGCCCTTCCCTCACGGATTTTCCTGCATATGCATTCAATACATATATTGAAAACAAATCCTCCTCCCCCTTTCTTTGTCCATATTCTCCACCTTCTCTTTCTGACCATATCTTTCTACCCCTGCCTCTGACCATATCCTTCTCTCCTATCTCTTTCCATCTCTGCCTCCCCTCTTCCTTTCTCGCATGCCCACTGCCCCTTTCCATGTTTCAGGCAGCTCATTCACATCACCCTCTCCCCCCTCTCTCTGTCCATTTCCTTCTCCTTTTATTCTGTCCATACTCCCTTCTATCCACCTCAACCTGTTCCCAGCCATGCTCACTGGCACGTGCGGCCACAGCAATACAATTCAATAATGCAGGCTGATGTTACTTCCACAAAACACCCATCTTGTAAGGCATGCTACACATCAGGGGCTTGAAAATCGTTTATTTAACCTGACCTAAAGTCTGCCATGCAAATCAGGTCCATAAAGCATGGAGATACTACTCACACTCAATACACCTATTACGCAGAGCAGCCTATATGTTGGGGTCAGGAAAACCAGTTCTTGCCCCTGACTTACATGTTACCCTCTAAAGGCAAAGCCAGTTGATTTGACAGGCCGATACTGTCCCCACACAACTTGCCTATCATGCTAGGGAGCCTACAAATTAAGATCTTGGAAAAAAACCGTTTTGCCCATTCCTCTACTCCTATTGGAGCTAGGAGGTTATAAACCCTACAGTGCTTATACTTATGAGGCCTGCTTTTTCTGCACCAGATTTGGTTGAAATCGATCCAGGGGTCTGGGAGGAGATCCTGGACATACAAACAGAAATGCTATATTCTGTTTCATGGGACTACACGAATGTAAAAACAGATTGTGTCAAGAAAACTATTTCGAAAGATACTGATGCATTTGAAACATGATTTTTAGGTATAAACAGTTATTTCATTCAAAGTATTTTGATCTTGTGCATTGACTCAGAAATATCTTGCTCCAAAAATTTTTAAAACATTGTCAAAAAAATTGATATCTTTTAGAAAACCAGTTACTGTATGTCGAAGCGAATAGGATGTGATTCTGACTTGCAATAATTGGTAGAAATGTAGGGCATAAAATCCTAAAATGAATCCAAAATCGAAAACCAGAATGGCATGGTAAGTTGCTAATAGACTAAATATAAGTAAAAAGTTGTATAAGAAAAAAAAATGACCAGAAACAGATCATTTCAAAGAACTTTATGTTGGTGCCTAAAATGTGAGTTAAGTTACATCAGATTCAACTTTTGCCGTGTGAAAATTTAGGTCATGGTAAACAAAGAGGCTTGCATCTGAAACATGGATTAGATACAGACTGAGTGACTGTTATCGACCTTACAATCGTAGAAGGAACAGTGGATCCACCAACGGAACTGTATCGCACCTCGCCCTAAAATCTTGAGTTAATTTTTTCTCAAATTTGTTCCACATAATATTCGCAGTGCGGAAAATGCGAAGAAATCTAAAGAGAAATTTTCTGAAATATGCAACCGCCATTTGACTGTAGAACAGGTTTTATTTCACAATATAGACTAGGGCTTGAGGCTATTATCAAGTGTTAATAAAAGTACAAGTATCAGAAAAATAGCAGGGCAGACAGTTAAATCAATGAATGGCCGGCAAGTTTTGTTCTCTTGTTTAAGTATTACAAATCATTAAACTTGAGCAGAACCCAACTCTTCGACAAAACATGTGTCTTCGGTTATATAAACGAATTTTGTCCAAAATAAATGAGAGAACATTTGTGAAATATGCTAATTTACTGGAAATTAGCATGACTCAGCTTATATGGTTGTGGAAAAATAGACGATCAAATCACAGGTTTTAAACTTTGCTACACTGTGTCTAAGCAGCCAATGACATAAACATAAGTGAAATGATCGTCAAAGATCATCACAATGCCATTCTATTTTGCACCAAGCTATCTGTGGTATGTCGTGAGAACAGGTAGTGGGACTCTTTATTATACAATCTGATTACACTATCTTTGAAGTGGGCAGAGGATGACAGTATTTATGTAATATGGCGATAAAGGCCAACTTTCCAGTGTGCATGTAAAAAACGCGACTTACAACATCGTTACTAAAGATAAATAAAAGTACAATCTTGCAAGACTGAAATATTTGATACATGGTCTGAACAGAAGTTGGCGACGGAATGACCGATTCAGCATATAGAAAAGTCAAAACAGCCTTCTGTGAAACATTAACAGTGCAAGAGAGATTTCAGTGTTAAACTACAGAAGAGTGGATACACTCAAGATAATGTCAGTTAAAAAACTAATGAAGAAATTCAGTAGCCACTCCCGTAGACTAGAAATATATGGGTAATTGGATGAACGCCAGAGATTAGTAGGAGGAATGGGGAAAGGAGTGCTAGGCACGTGGGAGCTTCTTTAATGAAACCACAAACCAGCTGTCGTGTGGCCAATTGCAGATTCATTCGCCACTGTTTCGAGCAATCATCAGGTAAATATGACACTATGCATCTAACGTATTCATTAACGCAGATGACTATAACAGATCAGTAGATTCCACAAAAAAAGTGTAAGCGAAACATTCAGGAAAAATAAATGGGATTCTTGAAGAAAAGCCTGGTGTGCCTCATGAAAATCTTTGTGTAAATGTGGACTCGGTATTCGAATGAGATTGTCCTCCAGTTCTCCTGTCATCACCGTACCGCAAATGTAAGTGTAAGAGAGTAAGACCAAAGAGATGAGGGTGAATACTCAGTTATATGAAAAATTTATTTTTCCCTTTCTAAATAAGCCAATTTAATAGGACAGAAAAGTCTAATGTGGCTACAAAACCTACCCTCTCCAAGTATAGTATAGTGGATTGCAGAGTACATATTCAGATTCAAACTAATTAATTGAGTAGGAAATAGATACCTCCATTCACACGAATCATTTACAATGACAGGACTTCGTAAATATTATCAGCAACGAACCGGCATACTTCGAACGTAATTGTTAAAAAGAGTATGTTTTTAATAGTTAGAACATTTAATTAGTGCTATTTCGATAAGTAAGGATATAAACATTTTTATCTTGATACATGAATTCTGTATGACAAAAAGAGTTAAGCATCTGGAAGTACAAGTAATTCCGTAGGAATCTATGAAAATTGCGCCCAGTGAGATTCGCGCCCAACCACTAATCACCATGTTGCCACTACGAAGGTTATTCTTACATAGTGAAGAGAACTAAAGAAGATCGAACAGTAACGCGGCGCTGTTCAAGACAGCAAACCACTGCCGAGGAATGCTGAAAACGAAGAACTCGACAGTGCTTTTTTCATTCGAGCATCTGGTGGCTTCCCCCATGAACCATAGACCTTGCCGTTGGTGGGGAGGCTTGCGTGCCTCAGCGATACAGATGGCCGTACCGTAGGTGCATCCTCAACGGAGGGGTATCTGTTGAGAGGCCAGACAAACATGTGGTTCCTGAAGAGGGGCAGCAGCCTTTTCAGTAGTTCCAGGGGCAACAGTCTGGATGATTGACTGATCTGGCCTTGTAACATTAACCAAAACGGCCTTGCTGTGCTGGTACTGCGAACGGCTGAAAGCAAGGGGAAACTACAGCCGTAATTTTTCCCGAGGACATGCAGCTTTACTGTATGATTAAATGATGATGGCGTCCTCTTGGGTAAAATATTCCGGAGGTAAAATAGTCCCCCATTCGGATCTCCGGGCGGGGACTACTCAAGAGGACGTCGTTATCAGGAGAAAGAAAACTGGCATTCTACGGATCGGAGCGTGGAATGTCAGATCCCTTAATCGGGCAGGTAGGTTAGAAAATTTAAAAAGGGAAATGGATAGGTTAAAGTTAGATATAGTGGGAATTAGTGAAGTTCGGTGGCAGGAGGAACAAGACTTTTGGTCAGGTGATTACAGGGTTATAAATACAAAATCAAATAGGGGTAATGCAGGAGTAGGTTTAATAATGAATAAAAAAATAGGAGCGCGGGTTAGCTACTACAAACAGCATAGTGAACGCATTATTGTTGCCAAGATAGACACAAAGCCCATGCCTACTACAGTAGTACAAGTTTATATGCCAACTAGCTCTGCAGATGATGAAGAAATTGATGAAATGTATGACGAGATAAAAGAAATTATTCAGTTAGTGAAGGGAGACGAAAATTTAATAGTCATGGGTGACTGGAATTCGTCAGTAGGAAAAGGGAGAGAAGGAAACATAGTAGGTGAATATGGATTGGGGGGAAGAAATGAAAGAGGAAGCCGCCTTGTAGAATTTTGCACAGAGCATAACTTAATCATAGCTAACACTTGGTTCAAGAATCATAAAAGAAGGTTGTATACCTGGAAGAATCCTGGAGATACTAAAAGGTATCAGATAGATTATATAATGGTAAGACAGAGATTTAGGAACCAGGTTTTAAATTGTAAGACATTTCCAGGGGCAGATGTGGATTCTGACCACAATCTATTGGTTATGAACTGCAGATTGAAACTGAAGAAACTGCAAAAAGGTGGGAATTTAAGGAGATGGGACCTGGATAAACTGAAAGAACCAGAGGTTGTAGAGAGTTTCAGGGAGAGCATAAGGGAACAATTGACAGGAATGGGGGAAAGAAATACAGTAGAAGAAGAATGGGTAGCTCTGAGGGATGAAGTAGTGAAGGCAGCAGAGGATCAAGTAGGTAAAAAGACGAGGGCTAATAGAAATCCTTGGGTAACAGAAGAAATATTGAATTTAATTGATGAAAGGAGAAAATATAAAAATGCAGTAAATGAAGCAGGCAAAAGGGAATACAAACGTCTCAAAAATGAGATCGACAGAAAGTGCAAAATGGCTAAGCAGGGATGGCTAGAGGACAAATGTAAGGATGTAGAGGCTTGTCTCACTAGGGGTAAGATAGATACTGCCTACAGGAAAATTAAAGAGACCTTTGGAGAGAAGAGAACCACTTGTATGAATATCAAGAGCTCAGATGGCAACCCAGTTCTAAGCAAAGAAGGGAAGGCAGAAAGGTGGAAGGAGTATATAGAGGGTTTATACAAGGGCGATGTACTTGAGGACAATATTACGGAAATGGAAGAGGATGTAGATGAAGATGAAATGGGAGATAAGATACTGCGTGAAGAGTTTGACAGAGCACTGAAAGACCTGAGTCGAAACAAGGCCCCGGGAGTAGACAACATTCCATTAGAACTACTGATGGCCTTGGGAGAGCCAGTCATGACAAAACTCTACCATCTGGTGAGCAAGATGTATGAGACAGGCGAAATACCCACAGACTTCAAGAAGAATATAATAATTCCAATACCAAAGAAAGCAGGTGTTGACAGATGTGAAAATTACCGAACTATCAGTTTAATAAGTCACAGCTGCAAAATACTAACGCGAATTCTTTACAGACGAATCGAAAAACTGGTAGAAGCGGACCTCGGGGAAGATCAGTTTGGATTCCGTAGAAATGTTGGAACACGTGAGGCAATACTAGCCTTACGACTTATCTTAGAAGAAAGATTAAGAAAAGGCAAACCTACGTTTCTAGCATTTGTAGACTTAGAGAAAGCTTTTGACAACGTTAACTGGAATACTCTCTGAAGGTGGCAGGGGTAAAATACAGGGAGCGAAAGGCTATTTACAATTTGTACAGAAACCAGATGGCAGTTATAAGAGTCGAGGGGCATGAAAGGGAAGCAGTGGTTGGGAAAGGAGTGAGACAGGGTAGTAGCCTCTCCCCGATGTTGTTCAATCTGTATATTGAGCAAGCAGTAAAGGAAACAAAAGAAAAATTTGGAATAGGTATTAAAATTCATGGAGAAGAAGTAAAAACTTTGAGGTTCGCCGATGACATTGTAATTCTGTCAGAGACAGCAAAGGACTTGGAAGAGCAGTTGAACGGAATGGACAGTGTCTTGAAAGGAGGATATAAGATGAACATCAACAAAAGCAAAACGAGGATAATGGAATGTAGTCAAATTAAATCGGGTGATGCTGAGGGGATTAGATTAGGAAATGAGACACTTAAAGTAGTAAAGGAGTTTTGCTATTTAGGGAGTAAAATAACTGATGATGGTCGAAGTAGAGAGGATATAAAATGTAGACTGGCAATGGCAAGGAAGTCGTTTCTGAAGAAGAGAAATTTGTTAACATCGAGTATAGATTTAAGTGTCAGGAAGTCGTTTCTGAAAGTATTTGTATGGAGTGTAGCCATGTATGGAAGTGAAACATGGACGATAACCAGTTTGGACAAGAAGAGAATAGAAGCTTTCGAAATGTGGTGCTACAGAAGAATGCTGAAGATAAGGTGGGTAGATCACGTAACTAATGAGGAGGTATTGAATAGGATTGGGGAGAAGAGAAGTTTGTGGCACAACTTGACTAGAAGAAGGGATCGGTTGGTAGGACATGTTTTGAGGCATCAAGGGATCACAAATTTAGCATTGGAGGGCAGTGTGGAGGGTAAAAATCGTAGAGGGAGACCAAGAGATCAATACACTAAGCAGATTCAGAAGGATGTAGGTTGCAGTAGGTACTGGGAGATGAAGAAGCTTGCACAGGATAGAGTAGCATGGAGAGCTGCATCAAACCAGTCTCAGGACTGAAGACCACAACAACAACAACATCTGGTGGACCTCCGGATGTCGCTCGCTTGGAAGTAAGGAAGGCTTTGAACCACGCAAAGAAGAGGGCAATAGACGAAGAGACGACTATTTCAAAAATATATTCAGAGGAGCTGGGTTGCCTGCATAATCGAGGCTGTGGTTTTGTCACTGAAATGCCAGAGCAGCAAACAACGAAGAGAGCTTTGTACTACCAGCGGGCAAAATCACAGGAAAATGAGAGAGATCCACCGACAAGAGAAGAAATTGACCTAAAGGCGGATTTGCTAGCTTTGAACGATGGCAGCAGTTTTCTGTTAAGCGACGACAAACTATAATAGTTTTTAGCGGAAGGGTAGGAAGAGAGGCTCTAAGGAGTAAACAAGACATTTTTTATGGAGGGTACGTTCAAGTGCTGCAGCAAACAGTTTTCGCAAATATACACCACTCATGCCGACAAATAATGAGACAAACATCTATCCAGTTGTCTTTGCACTACTGCCAAACAAAAGAAAAGAGACGTACGTCCGTCTTTTCCGAAATTTGATGGAAAAAATTCCAGAATGGAAACCTGCAAACGTGACCGTAGACTTCGAATCAGCTGCGATTTCAGCAATTAAAGTTGTATTTCCGACAGCTGAAGTGCATGGATGTTATTTCCATATGAAAAAGTGTCTCTGGAGAAAAGTTCAAGAGCTAGGACTTACTCGTGAATACAAAGCAAACGAAGAAGTGAGACAACATGTTCGCATGTATGCTGCGCTGACGTTTCTACGGCCTGAAGATGTATGTGATGGTTGGCTGGAGATACATTCAAATGCACCGGATATCCCCAAACTTTCTGAATTTTTTGCCTACTTCGTAGATAGATGGTTGGAAAAATGAAGAAACCCCTATCAACCTTTGGAGTTGCTACAAACGGCGCCACCGAACAACCAACGCTGTAGAAGGTTGGCACCACAAAATTAGTCACATGCTTGCTAAACCAAATCCGAAAATTAATGACGTTATTAGGTAATTGAAAAGAGAAGCAGAAAATTCAGCGTGCACCTTAATGAGGGCAGAACTGAGTATGGAAGGTAAACGGAAAAAAACAGTCTACATGAAACGTGATAAAAGGTTGGGAAAAATAGTAAAAAAATACGAAGAGAATGGTGAGATCAAGGATTCCTTGAAAGCCATATACTACCTACAGAAACTTGACTGAATTTATCAGAAAATGTATATACACTCCTGGAAATTGAAATACGAACACCGTGAATTCATTGTCCCAGGAAAGGGAAACTTTATTGACACATTCCTGGGGTCAGATACATCACATGATCACACTGACAGAACCACAGGCACATAGACACAGGCAACAGAGCATGCACAATGTCGGCACTAGTACAGTGTATATCCACCTTTCGCAGCAATGCAGGCTGCTATTCTCCAATGGAGACGATCGTAGAGATGCTGGATGTAGTCCTGTGGAACGGCTTGCCATGCCATTTCCACCTGGCGCCTCAGTTGGACCAGCGTTCGTGCTGGACGTGCAGACCGCGTGACACGACGCTTCATCCAGTCCCAAACATGCTCAATGGGGGACAGATCCGGAGATCTTGCTGGCCAGGGTAGTTGACTTACACCTTCTAGAGCACGTTGGGTGGCACGGGATACATGCGGACGTGCATTGTCCTGTTGGAACAGCAAGTTCCCTTGCCGGTCTAGGAATGGTAGAACGATGGGTTCGATGACGGTTTGGATGTACCGTGCACTATTCAGTGTCCCCTCGACGATCACCAGTGGTGTACGGCCAGTGTAGGAGATCGCTCCCCACACCATGTTGCCGGGTGTTGGCCCTGTGTGCCTCGGTCGTATGCAGTCCTGATTGTGGCGCTCACCTGCACGGCGCCAAACACGCATACGACCATCATTGGCACCAAGGCAGAAGCGACTCTCATCGCTGAAGACGACACGTCTCCATTCGTCCCTCCATTCACGCCTGTCGCGACACCACTGGAGGCGGGCTGCACGATGTTGGGGCGTGAGCGGAAGACGGCCTAACGGTGTGCGGGACCGTAGCCCAGCTTCATGGAGACGGTTGTGAATGGTCCTCGCCGATACCCCAGGAGCAACAGTGTCCCTAATTTGCTGGGAAGTGGCGGTGCGGTCCCCTACGGCACTGCGTAGGATCCTACGGTCTTGGCGTGCATCCGTGCGTCGCTGCGGTCCGGTCCCAGGTCGACGGGCACGTGCACCTTCCGCCGACCACTGGCGACAACATCGATGTACTGTGGAGACCTCACGCCCCACGTGTTGAGCAATTCGTTGGTACGTCCACCCGGCCTCCCGCATGCCCACTATACGCCCTCGCTCAAAGTCCGTCAACTGCACATACGGTTCACGTCCACGCTGTCGCGGCATGCTACCAGTGTTAAAGACTGCGATGGAGCTCCGTATGCCACGGCAAACTGGCTGACACTGACGGCGGCGGTGCACAAATGCTGCGCAGCTAGCGCCATTCGACGGCCAACACCGCGGTTCCTGGTGTGTCCGCTGTGCCGTGCGTGTGATGATTGCTTGTACAGCCCTCTCGCAGTGTCCGGAGCAAGTATGGTGGGTCTGACACACCGGTGTCAATGTGTTCTTTTTTCCATTTCTAGGAGTGTAGATACAATAGTGTTCAAATATAAACAGCAAGTTATATAAAAATTAATAAAAAATATTGACGATGCTTATGAGCTGATTTTAAACACGCCTAAATGACTTTTGCTCTTTAGCCAGTCCAAAGCCCGGATTAAGTGTGATGGAAATCAGATTATTTTTAAAATGCAGTATATGTGTTTTACAATACACCAAAACAATAGCGAACCCTTTTCAGAGTCAGCCCTTTACAATTATACTTCTCATTCAAGAATCACCACCCCAATTCCTCGCAAGTTTTTTATAAATCAAGAGTTAAAATTTAGTGACATTACTAATCGCCAAGTATAGAGTCACTTGCTATTTCTGAGTATTCTAGAAGTGTAGTTCAAAATGGTTCAAATGGCTCTGAGCACTATGGGACTTAACTTCTAAAGTCATCAGTCCCTTAGAACTACTCCAGGTAGCGTCCCTCAACTCTTTTTGTCTGCCGGGCAAGGAGATTAGCGGACCCGTCCTCGACCCATTTTGGGCGCGTTTTTCAGTACACCATTCTGTTGATATTGATACTATTAGTGAAGTGTGAGTGATTACAGCTGTGATAATAGTGACGACTGTAAGTCCCGACGGACTTACCATGTGTGTCAGCGTGTATAACACTTCAAATGGTTAATGAGTATTATGAAAGGCCACAAAAATATGGCGTCCTCAAGCGAGACAACATCACCAGCACTCGAGAGAATTTGAAAAGGACCGTACTGATGGCCTGGATGTAGCAGTCTGATCGGATTTTATCATGTACAGGAATGTCTGGCGTTTGTTTGTATCTGAAGAAAACGGAGTGTCGTCAAGATTCTGGTCGACAATGTCTGACACGACAAAGAGGACTGCTCTGTAGAGGTTCAAATGGCTCTGAGCACTATGGGACTTAACATCTGAGGTCATCAGTGCCCTAGACTTATAACTACTTAAACCTAACTAACCTAAGGACATTACACACATCCATGTCCGAGGCAGGATTCGAACCTGCGACTGTAGCAGCAGCGCGGTTCCAGACTGAAGCGCCTAGAGCCGCTCGGCGCCGCGTAGAGCACCAAACACTTGCTAACCCCTTCACATTCACGTCTACACCCATCATCAGGAATTGGTTGGAGGTTAGCAGAAGTGAGGCTATTGAATCGCAGTTCCCCGAACAGGCGTCGCTAACTATGCAACACAGACGGTAGCATGGGAAGAGTGGTTTACCATGTGTTTCACGGTAGTTTGCAGAGTATAGATACACACACATACATACATTAATCCTTGTTCCGTAGATCATGAATACGACATTAAGTAATGATGTGGAACGTGTCACTTTACTATTAGTTTTCTTTACACAAAATAATTTTTTTTTACAGTTACTACAGTTACTACTTCATATCTAAGAATTCATCTATTGTGTAGAAGGAGTTGTCATTCAGAAATTCTTTTCATTTGCTTTTAAATGTTGGTTGGCTATCTACCAGACTTTTAATACTACTTGGCAAATGACCGAAGATTTTTTTGCCAGCATAATTCACCCTTTTCTGTGCCAAAGTGAGATTTAATCCAGAATAGTGAAGATCAACCTCTCCTCTAGTATTGTAGCTATGCACTTCGGTGTTAGTTTTGAATTGGGATGGATTATTAATGGCAAATTTCATAAGTGAATGCATGTATTGTGAAGGTACTGTATATATTCCGAATTCCTTAAATAAATGTCTGCAAGGTGATCTTGGGTGGGCTCCAGCTATTATTCTGATTACACACTTTTGTGCAATGAATAATTTCTCTCTTAATGACGAATTGCCCCAAGATATGATGCCATATGAAAGCAGTGAATGAAAATAGGCATAGTAGACATAGTAGGTTAATCACCAATATTTGCGATAACCCTAATAGCATAAGAAGCTGAACCTAATCATTTCGGTAGATCATCAATGTGTTTCTTCCAATTTAATTTCTCATCAATGCACACACCCGGAAATGTGGAGTATTCTGCCTTAGCAGCAGACTTCTGTTCACAGTCTGTATTTATCAATGGTGTTATGCCATTTACTGTACAGAATTTAATAAACTGTGTTTTCTCAAAAGTTAGTGAGATTCAATTTGCAGAGAAACAGTCAATAATTTTCTGAAAGACATTATTCGCAATTTCCTCAGCTTGTTAAGTGTGATTACTATACTCGTATAATCTGCAAAAAGAACTAGCTTTGCATCTCAGCTTCAGGTTGTGATTGCTTCGGTTACACAGCTTAAGGCAGCAGTGGATGGGCACCACTGTTGTGGGACGGACGTGGGGATCCAACGGACGTCCAGCACGTCAGAGTCCTCCGATCGGTCCTCACCGCTGGCCAACCCAGTTTCTGCTCGCACTGAGGCTGACCCCTCTCCTGTGGTCGAGTGGGAGGTCGCCCCGGGGCGAAGCAGGCGGCGAAAGACAAGCCCAGCGGCCGCACGTAAGTCCTCCCCGGTTTGTCTGACAAACAAGGTCCAGATGCTGTCTGTGGCTGACACTGTCGCTAAGCCGGATGCTGTCGCCTGTCCTGTTTCAGAGGAAACCACTCTGCCTGCAAGATCCGGGCAATCTCAGAGGGTGGGACTATTGGTAGTTGGGAGCTCCAACATTAGGCACGTTATGGGGCCCCTTAGGGACTTGGCTGACAACGAGGGTAAGAAAACCAATGTGTACTCCGTGTGCATACCTGGTGGAGTCATTCCAGATGCGGAAAGGGTCCTCCTGTATGCCATGAAGAGCACAGGGTGCAGCCAACTGCAGGTGGTTGCTCACGTCGGTTCCAAGGATGTGTGTTGCTTTGGATCGGGAGATTCTCTCTAGTTTCGAGCGGCTAACAGAAGTGGTAAAGGCTGTCATTCTTGCTTGCAAGATGAAAGCAGAGCTGTCAATTTACAGCACAGTCGACAGGACCGATTGCGGACCTCTGGTACAGAGCCGAGTGGAGGGTCTGAATCAGAGGCTCAGACGGTTCTGCGACCGTGTAGGCTGCAGATTCCTCGACTTGCGCCAAAGGGTGGTTGGGTTTCGGTTCCGCTGAATAGATCAGGTGTCCACTATAGGCTACACGGGTAGCAGGGGCTGTGTGGCGTGGCTGGGCTGTTGTTTAGAGGGTCTCGGGGAAACACAAGATGGGCTTCAGACACAAAGGGTGCAGGCTGAACACAGGAAGAACATAGATACAGGAACCATTGGTATAACAGTTGTAACTTGTCGTAGCTGTGTTGGGAAACTACCAGAGCTCCGAGCGCTAATAGAAAGCACTGATTCTCAAATCGTTATAGGCAATGAAAGGTATCATGAAAAATGTTAAATTTTAAATTAGCATCATGTTCCCTGTACACATCAACCCAGTCTAACTGTTGCCAGCTTTCCCTAAAATTTTGAAATGTTAAATTGTGAATTGAATGCACGATTTTGAAGAACTGTTTTGCTTTACTGTATGGAGCTATAACATATACTGTAACTAGCTGTGCATCATGATCATACCACACCTAAACTCCATTCTCTCTACCCCTTTTTTACAAATACATACATAATCTCCCTCCCTACCTCCCTCTCTCTCTCTCTCTCTCTCTCTCTCTCTCTCTCACTCCCTCTCTCCCTTCCCCCCTCCCATCAATTCCCCCTCCTCGCCCCTTCCACTACCCTAATAATTTCACTACCACAAATATTGTCCTAACCACTTTGTTGGAGATTTTGTAAATAGCATATAAAAATTAGCAGTGTAAAAACGTAACACTAATTTTTATAAAGAAAGTAATGTAATAAATGTATATTTTACTACGAATGCCACACAAAACGAAAAACGAGCAAAGAAAATCTCTGCGTCCACAAAACTCTTTGGAGACAAGACAGTCACACTCTTTGGTTTGTTTATATTTTGAAAAGTATGTTGGAGTCGCCATCGGTGGAAAAGTGCCTGTTTCACTTGATATTTAACGATACAGGAAAGCATACATTATGTGTTCCAAAGCAGTGCTTGCAACAAGAATAAAAACAATGCAGAACCCCCACAATACTCCAAACTAAATTGTATCTTCTGATGATGAATCGCCAGGCGATTTGAAACCGGTCATGTATAAATAAAAATTGAAGGAAAAACGGAGATTGGTTGCAGTAATTCTTGAAACCTTTAACAAGACAGTCGCAGTGTTCCAAATCCAGAATGAATAAAAGTTTTATTTAGATTTTAACATATATGGCAACACCTCCTCTCTCCGTAGTGTCTCTACTTATATGTGCTGAAAGCTGCAGAATTAATCTTATTGTTCTTTGTAAAACATTTGTGGCCTTGGGATCCAATAATAATAAGTTACTGAGGACCTTGTATCTTTATTCGTTTTTTAAAATGAATTATGATTTTTGAATGTGATAGTTTTGAGTAACCATGAGGCCTTGCGATAAAGCCCTGTGTAAGAATAACAAACGATACAGTTTCATGCCATCAACTCACACATTTGTTCAGTGACAGATATTTTTCATGTCGTGCGCATTTTGCGACCCAGCAAGGTTTGCTGTTACTTCAGTATTTTCAAATAACGAAAGGTAAGTTTGCCTCCACAAGGCAGGAGCTACTTCGTCATCTTCATAACATGTTTTGTGATAACCTTACACTGTCAGCTTACAATAACAAAGTGTTGTGAAGTTATGACTGACTTCCCGATTTGATATTTATATCTTGCTAATTAGGGGAAACTTAAAGATTTCTCAAGCAATCGAAGGTTACGTTCATTAGAGAAAAGGTTAATCAGTGGTGAACAGTAAATCATTTCAGATGCTAAACAATATCCGTTATGCGAAGTACGTATGCCTGTAATGAAGTAGACCTGAGGCCAGTCAGATAACGCAATAAAATTATTTTCTTCCGGGCTTGATTCAACTTATGAAGAGGGCATCTTTAGCCAAGGCAATTTTAAATGAAATTTAAAGTCCACCACAACTATTACTAATTTTCGATTATTGACAGACTGTATAAAATGGACTACGTCCGCCCTTGGCCTCTATGGTGGCTTGAACTTACCGAGGACACTTTCAAATGAGTTGTCTGAATCTCTGTGGAGGAATGGCAGCCCATTCTTCCTCAGGAGTCTAAACCAGAGAGGGTAATGATGTTGGGCACTACGATTTGGAGCAAAGTAGACATTCTAACTCATCCCAAAGCTGTTCCACTGGCTTCAGGTAGGGACCCTGGGTAGGCCAGTCAATTTCACCACTGTTTTCGTCCACAACCATCGCCTCAGAGATGCTGATTTATGACAGGATGCACTGTCATGCTGATACAATCAGTCATCGACTCCAAACTGTTTCTCTGCTGTGTACAGTAAACATTGCTGTAAAGTGTGTCCATACACCCTGCACCTTGTACTTCACTGCTGGCATTATACATGATGGCAAGTAGCGTTGTCGAAGAGTTCGACAAATCTAAATCCTTCCACCGGATTGCCACAGATATAACGTGATCCTTGACTCCAGGTCTTTCGTTCTCGGTCATTCACTGTCCAGCTCCGTCGCTCTTTCCACCACTTTTAGCGTTGCTTGGTATTTACTACAGAAATATGGGGCTTATGAGGAGCTGATCAACCATTGTATCCCATTCTTAATAACTCTCTACGTACAGTCACTGTGCTATCTGGATCATTGGTAGGTTTTTATCTCTTCCACTGATTTCATGAGATTTTTTTACAGTCTCTCTAATCAGTGTACGCTGGTCGCTCCCCGTCAGTGCACGAGGTCTGTATGGTTTTCGTTTAGTTGTGATTGTTCCTTCACGTTTCCACTTCACAACGACATCACCAGCAGTCGATTCGGCAACTTTAGAAGGACTGAAATGTTCGAGACGGCTTTTTTAGTCAGGTGGCGTCCAGTGACTACTCCATATTCGAAGAAACGGAGGTCACCCGACCGACCCATTCTGCTCAAGCTGCTCATCTACTAACAAAAAATGGTTCAAATGGCTCTGAGCACTATGGGACTCAACTGCTGTGGTCATAAGTCCCCTAGAACTTAGAACTACTTAAACCTAACTAACCTAAGGACATCACACAACACCCAGCCATCACGAGGCAGAGAAAATCCCTGACCCCGCCGGGAATCGAACCCGGGAACCCGGGCGTGGGAAGCGAGAACGCTACCGCACGACCACGAGATGCTGGCCATCTACTAACAACGCAGCTTTCTAAAATCTTTTCATTCCCTTTCCTTATGGGGATAGGGCAGGCTGCTTGAGAGCATCCTATTGCTCTATTCGGTCCTTTGCGGTATACCTTTAGTTCTTTATTTTTAATAATTTTACATTTTAATATTTATTTCTAATACTGTTTCAACATATACGTTTCAATGTTAATTTTCCTCAGCTGTGTGCAGAAGCTTCTTACTACAATTATTTTACATACTTTATTTACGGATCTGGTGTGTTTGCTTGTTGTACTCACTATGGATTATTGATCCTATGTCCTGCTTACAAACATTTGCCTCTGCTATGTACAGAGTCTTGATCAATTCGTTTTACTCATTGCAGTTTGTGAGTTTTATTTTCTACATATGTACATTTCCCTCTGATGCATGCAGAGGGTGGTTACCACATTTGCATGATTTTGTTTCATTTATATCTTTTCTCTCCTAGGGCTATTTAACTGTATGATATATGTAAATTTGAATTTGGTTTTCTACTGACCTTCATCCAGATACTGAGGTGTGTTCATGTTCTGGGTGAGAGGTGTCATGTTGGAGCGAGGTCAGGATATATTTTGGTGGTATTTTGAGCCAGTGATGGGTTAGAGCATATGTATTTCTAGTGATCTGTGTCTTGGATGTTTGGTAGGCTCTCTCTTCCGTACCTGGTTCTTACTTTTAGTAATAGGGTTTGTCGAATACTAGTTTGGCTGTATTGAATGTTTCGTCACTTGTTGGCCCGCTGTGAATCTCATGAAGCTTCTAAGCAACCTTCATTCGGTGGTGTACAGTTTTTCTGCTGTGGCTTTTGTCACACGCCCCAGGGGTTGGACCCTATATTCTAATATTGGCCTTATGTATGTCCCGTAAGTATGCAATACCGTTCTGACGTTGCATCCATGAAACTTGCCTTGCACTTGTCTGACTGGTCCCTGTCTTTTCTAATCTCGTTTTGTGTGTACAGCTTGTGGATTTTTCCAGTTAAGATGTCGCAATGGAGGCTTTGATATCTTGCGTTGTCGCTGAACTGCAGTTGTGTTTCCCAAGGGGTAGGTCGTTTATCTCCTTTATAATTCTTTTTTTAGACTTTTGCGCTGGAACAGGATCTTTGTGTTTTATTCCTGTTTACTCCCCGCCTCCTATTACACTGGTGGGTCTGTCTCTCGTGACGTCTAGTGGTCAACTTAGCATTACATAGGGGTGTCCAATATTTCCGATCAGATAGAGTATATGCTAATCTTCTTTTTTTAAAAGTGATTGTATTGCTGGGTGTCCAGACATAATGAGGACTTCGTCTCTGCACAGTATTTTAGCGACTGACGTAAAAATCTTGCACCACGACAACGCCTGTTCCCAGACGAGTCGGGAAACCACCAAGGCTGAAATATGATTCCATGTACTGCCAGACCCACCATGTTCTGCAAACTTGGGGCCTTCCGTGCGGACTTCATCTCTAAGACTTCAAAGAACAGCGAGCAGCTGTCCTGCGGTGGGAGCGACATACACCGAAAAGTGGTTCGAGCAGGGCCTACAGAAGTTAAGGAGGCCAAGTCTTGAGAATACGGTTGGTGTGGCAGTCCCTGCAAAGTCGCCGTGGTTTCCCAACTCAAAGGCGGACGAGCTAGTCGTACTGCTAGAGCACTTTTCTTGATGGTGCACATTCTTCAAACACTGACCCGAATCACCTGTGAATATGTGCAGTGTTTAGACTGTCCTTCCACAGAAACCAGGTCGTCCGTCGCTGTCCCTGGTGATCAGTCTCAATGTTGTCCGCTCACGCAATGACAACACTTGGGAATTGGGCTGCACCGTACTGGGATTACACATTTAGTGATTTTACTGCCACTTACGGTTAGACCAAAGCACTACATAATTGCAACTGTAACGATGAGTCAAACGGCGCACCATGACTGAGGAAAAAAATAGTGTAAATCAATATGGAAGGCCGGCCGGAGTGGCCGTGCGGTTCTAGGCGCTACAGTCTGGAGCCGAGCGACCGCTACGGTCGCAGGTTCGAATCCTGCCTCGGCCATGGATGTGTGTGATGTCCTTAGGTTAGTTAGGTTTAATTAGTTCTAAGTTCTAGGCGACTGATGACCTCAGAAGTTAAGTCGCATAGTGCTCAGAGCCATTTGAACCATTCAATATGGAACGACTCTGCCGGGAAAGATTAGTAAACCCTTCTAGAGGTTCCCAAGTCACTCAACTTTTATTGTTCCAACAGTGCTTGTGGAATACAGATCAATAGCAGAAATGGATCTAAGGTACCAGGTTTTGGCCCATGCCGAAACAGCCATATTAGTACGTGGTGTACCCTCCACGGGCAGCAATGCAGGTGCTGACTCTGGCATCCAGTCGATCGTACGGATGGCGAATACTGCCCTGAGATACGTTATCCCACGCCTGCCCGATGTTCATGTAGTTCTGTAAGAGTTGTGGGCTGACGAGTCACACAGGTCAGTTCTCGTCCCATCACATCCGACAATAGCTCGATTGCAGACAAGTGCGGAAATAGTGCTGACCAGGGAATTGCTGCAAACCTTTCAGAGCGCGCTGAATTTCACAGGCAGTGTGTGAGCGAGCATTTTCCTGTTGGAACAACATATCAGCTTCTTGTTGCAAGAGCGGTAAAAGAACAGGTCAAACAACATTCACCTACCGAGAGCTGATTAGCGCCACTCTAGAAACACCAAAGGTAAACGAGAGTTGTAGCTTACTGCACACGAGACCGTAAGGTCTGAGATGGAGCCAGTGTGTCCTGAACGAATGCACTCTACGAGACAACGCTCAGAAGGTCTACGTCACACGCTCAAAGGACTACCACCTATGAGCAGGTAGGATCTGCTTTCAACGCTGAAGACCATGGCGTGATGTTCCAAGTGATCCTCCGACGGCACCAGTCGAGCCGTGCATGTTGAGGTTCAAATGGTTCAAATGGCTCTGAGCACTATGGGACTTAACTGCTGAGGTCATCAGTCCCTTAGAACTTAGAACTACTTAAGCCTAACTAACCTAAGGACATCACAGACATCCATGCCCGAGGCAGGATTCGAACCTGCGATCCTGGACGCGCGGATCCAGACTGCAGCGCCTAGAAACGCTCGGCCACCCCGGCCTGCGCTTCCCTTACAGTACGACGTTCCTGGCGGGCGCCTTTGCTGGTGGACATCCAGAACCTCAACGGGTCATAGAATGTCACTGATACAGCACGCCCAACTTGTGTGTCTGTTCTCCGAAAGGACCATTCAGCCCCTCAGGTGGGCCAAAATGTGACCCCTATCAAACTCGCCCGATGACTGTAGGAAGCACGAGTGCATCTCCGTGAGCCGGAGGTCGGTGTGGCCGAGCGGTTCTAGGAGTGTGATGTCCTTAGCTTAGTTAGGTTTAAGCAGTTATAAGTTCTAGGGGACTGATGACCTCAGATGTTAAGTCCCATAGGCTCAGAGCCATTTGAACCATTTTTGAATCTCGGTGGCATGGTTTCGTGCTTGTTTCACACGTTTGCCCCACACTGAGCCTTCTGGCTGTGAGCATTCCCTATTAAGTTGTAGACGCAGATGGTGCTCTGGTAGCTAAACCACTATTGGTGAATGACGTTGAAACTATTATCAGTACATCAACTGTCCCGCAGGTCGCATATGCCATCATCGGATAAAGATCGACATCGTCTTTCGGGTGTATTAAATTTTTTTTCTGGCAGTATAGATGGTGTTAGTCGTTTTTACTTTGTGCGGGTGCGCTGAAATGCTAATCATTAGCATATACAAGTATGAAGCACAGTTCATGCCCACTGACGTTTCTTTCGTGCCGTCTTCACAGTGTTGCAATTTTAACGACCTCCACTGCAGTCCGTATCTTGAGCTCAGACTGGGAATTCTTTGGATGTCTTCACAGACATTACACTTATCGATCAGGCACTTCGTTAGCCGTGCTTACACGTAGTGCTGTTCCCTGGTCGTTTGCAGGCAGCTGAGTGGGCAGCGTGGCCACGCCGTGCCGGCCTGTTCAGTTTGTCTGCGAGCGGTCGCCGACCGCGGCCGTCATGAATCTGCTTTAATTGGAAATGGCTCGGGGTTCCTCGGGTGGGCCTATCTGGTGGCTTTCATCTCTGATATGAGTCCAGCGAAGGCACCACGGTAGTCTGTTTGGCGGGCGCGCACCTGGCGCCCTACATCACGGCGCTACGTGCGCCTCGCCGCGACGGCCAATTGAATTTTCAATTTATTTAACGCGCTTTTCGGCCGTGTAGCCGACCGCGACCGCGAGACCAGCACGGCTCTCATTTTGCCCCGCCTCGGGATCGGAGGCAACGAGTTGCCTTACGGCCTTCCCGGGCGCTCTCTGCTGTAGCTCGTACGTCGCCGGGGCGTGGTGCTGAAAGCTGCAACACGCGCACACACTTCGCTTGCCGCTGCAACACTTACCAGGAAATAGTGGAGAGGCCGCTGATCAAACTTTGTGGGAAACAAATTCGCTAGTACTGAGAGCGCGGAGACTGGCGGAATGGCTTCGCTGCAACTTGTGACGTGACTACAAGTACTCCGCTAATGATCCGTGACTCGAGAAATAATAGACTTCATCTAGACCGAGAACATGAGTATTACATTTTAGAAAGCGCCAAATAAGCTCACTGACATCTGACGGTACATAAGGGCGTCGGCTCTTCTTCGCAGAACACCCAGCCGCATGTGTCGACCACCTGCAGATAACAGTTACCCTCGAACTGCGTAAGACGTACGCAGTACCACGCCAAGCCTACTGTCTGTATCGCAGCCAGCCTTGGTGACACCTGGCAGACCCATGTAGTCACCCCAAGTTATAAACTGGCCATTGCCTGATCTAAATCCCAACATACACGGTCGGGAAAAAACCGAAACGCAAAAAAAAAAAAAAAAAAAAAAAAAAAAAAAATTATACAGAGCCATGAAACTAGGACAATACATTTGTCTAGGTAACATATGCAACTGATTAACATTGCAGGATATCGGATTAATGTAAGATTGAGATAAGCCGTTGACAATGTGAGATACTGGTACATTAATAAGCGGTTTAGGGGTAGTGTCTTTGATGAATAATCAAAACGTTCTTGGGTCCGGGTTGTAACCCCGTAACCGCTTACATTTTGTATAAATATCACCAGCAATGGCGGCCGAAGACTTCCAGCATAAGAAGCCACTCTCGTTCAGCCAACGGCTTTGCCAAAGAGGGCGGAGGTTCAGCGCTCTCTCTTGCCCTTGAGATGGGAAACTGACCCTAAAAGGGGGAGGAATCAGAACTATTAACGGCATGAACCTGATGATGGCAATGGAAGCCACTGCATTAAAGACACATAATGTGTATTCACAGTAATATGACCTGTGACTGAAAAAAGTATCATTATGATGTCTCCACTGGCAAAAGATTACACAATAGTTCCCCATTCCAATCTCCAGGAGGGGATTGCCAACAGGGAGGTGACAATGAGCAAATGATTGAATAACGAACAAAAGGTTAACGTTCTAAGAGTCGTGGCATGGAATTTCAGGAATATGAACGCGGTAGGGAACCTAGAAATTCTGAAAAGGAAATGCAAAGGCTCAGACAAGATATAGCTGGGGTCAGGGACGTGAAACGGAAAGAACCCAAGGATTTCTGGTCAGATGAGTATAGGATAATATGAACAAAAAATGGTTCAAATGGCTCTGAGCACTATGGGACTTAAAATCTGAGGTCATCAGTCCCATAGAACTTATAACTACTTAAACCTAACTAACCTAAGGACATCACACACATCCATTCCCTAGGCAGGATTCGAACCTGTGAACGTAGCGGTCGCGCGATTCCAGATTGAAGCGCCTAGAACTCCCGTTATACCATTTTCTGCTGCTGTTCATATTATCGCTGGCCGCAGTGGCCGAGCGGTTCTAGGCACTTCAGTCTGGAAAGCGCGACCGCTACGGTCGCAGGTTCGAATCATGCCTCGGGCATGGATGTGTGTGATGTCCTTAGGTTAGTTAGGTTTAAGTAGTTCTAAGTTCTAGGGGACTGACGACCTTAGATGTTAAGTCCAATAGTGCTCAGAGCCGTTTTAACCATCCGAAATAAATTTCAGCTAGTCACAGCGAATACTCTGTTCAAGAATCACAGGAGTAAGAGGTACAACTGGAGAAGGCCGTGAGATATGTGAAGATTTAAGTTACATTACATCAGGGTCATTCAGAGATACCGAAATCAGATACTGGATTGTGAGGCGTACCCAGCATCAGAGACTGACTCAGGTTACAATTTAGTACTGATTAGGAGTAGGCTGAAGTTTAAGAGATTAGTCAGGAAGAATCAATACGTAAAGGAGTGGGATACGGTACTGAGGAAGGGAGACATACGCTTGAAGTTGTCTAAGGCTACAGATTCTGCGATAAGGAACAGGTCAATAGGCACTTCAGTCAAATAGGAGTGAACATCCCAAAAAAGGGCCATCACCGAAGTTGGAAAGAAAAACAGCGCAGTAACTGTTCGTTTGCACATTTTTGACATGGTTTCTGCATTTTCGGGAATACAATTTTTTTGCTGTGTTGACATGATTTGAAAATGGGTCCCGGCCCAAAAATAGCCATCGAGTGTATTAACACAGTGAAATTTGCAACTTCGGGTGGTTTTTCGTTGTGCTGATTAACACAACTTGCTGACCTACAATTATTCCAGCATGCTGGAACATGCGGCAATACTTTACTTGATCGGTGAAAGAAGAAGGTACAAAAATATTCAGGGGAATTCAGGGATACAGAAATATAAGTCGCTGAAAAATGAAATAATAAGAACTGCCAGAAAGCTAAGACAAAAAGACTACACGAAAAATGTGAAGAAACCTACTAAAAACTGATTGTCGGGAGGACCGTCTCAGCACATAGAGGAGTGAAAACAACCTTAGGTTAAATTAAAATTGAGGGTGGTAACATAAAGAATGCAAGGGGAATTCCACTGTTAATACAGAGGAGAGAGTGGATAGGTAAAAAGAGTATATTGAAGACCTTTACGAGAGAGGAGATTCGTCAGATTTGATAGAAGAAGAAAAAAAGAGTCGATATAAACGAGCCAAGATATCCAGTATTACGATCATAATTTAAAATACTTAATATGAAATAAGGCAGAAGGGATAGATAACATTCCATCATAATTTCTAAGATCATTGGCGGAAGTGGCAACAAAACGACCATTCGCATTGGTGTGTAGAACGTATAAGATTGGCGACATACCATCTGACTCCCGGAACAATATCTTCCACATAATTCCGAAGACTGCAAGAGCTGTCAAGTGCGGGAATTATCGCACAATCACCTCAACAGTACAAGCTGCTCACAATATAATATACAGAAGAATGAAAAAGAAAATAGAGGATGTTTGGCTTTAGGAAAGGTAAAGGCACCAAAGAGGGAGTTCTGACGTTCCGGTTGGCAATGGAAGCAAGACTAAAGAAAAATCAAGACACGTTCATAGGATTTGTCGACCTAGACGAAGCTATTGACAGTGTCAGATGGTGCAAGATATTCGAAACTTTTAAGGAAAATAAACGGGCAATATACAACATGTACAACAGCTAAGAGGGAGTAATAAGAGGGTCAGGCCAAGAACGAATTGCTCAGATTAAAAAAGACGTAAGATACCGACGTAGTCTTTTGCCTCTACTGTTCAAGCTGTACATCAAAGAAGCAATGACAGAAATAAAAAAGGATTCAAGAGAGGAATTAAAATCCTAGTTGAAAGGATAGCAATGATAAGATTGGTTTATGACATTGCTACCCTCTATGAAAGTGAAGAAGAATTACAGGATCTGCTGAATGGAATGAACAGTTGAATGAGTACAGAATATGGACTGAGAGTAAACAGAAGGAAGGCGAAAGTAATGAGAAGTAGCGAAAATGAGAAAAGCGACAGACTTAACGTAAGGATTGATGTTCACGAAGTAGATGAGGTTAAGGAATTATGCTATCTAGACAGCAAAATAAACCATGACGGACGGAGCAATTAGGACATCAAAAACAGGCTAGCAATGGCAAAAAAGGCATTCCTGGCCATGAGAAGTCAGCTAGTATGAAACATAGGCCTTAACTCCAGGAAGAAATTTCTGAGAATGTACGTTTGGAGCACAGTGTTACATGGTAGTGAAACATGGACTGTGGAAAACTGGAACAGAAGATAATCGATGCATTTGAAATGTGGTGCTACATACAAATGTTGAAAATTAGGTGGACTGATGAGGAAAGGAATAAGGATGTTCTCCGCAGAATCGGAGCGGAACGGAATATGTGGAAAACACTGACAGGAAGAAGGGACAAGATGATAGGACAGCTGTTAAGACATCAGGAAATAACTTCTGTGGTACTAGAGGGAGCTATAGAGTGTAAAAACTGTTGAGGAAGACAGAGGCTGAAATGCATCCAGCAAATAACTGAGGACGTAGGTTTCAAGTGCTACTCTGAGATGAAGACATAGGCACTGGAGAGGAATTCGTAGGGGACCGCATCACACTACCAGAAGACTGACACTTAAGAGAGAAAAAAAAAAAGAATTTTAGTTGCGGATGATACTGGAGTTGTCATCCGACGATGTCCCATGTGTTCTCGATTGAAGACAGATCTTGTGATCGAGCAGGCCAAGGCAAGTCGACACTCTTTAGAGAATTCTGGGTTGCGACGAGTTATGTTGTTAGCGTTATCCTGTTAGAAAACACCTTCTTATGCTGTTCATGAATGGCAGCACAGTAGGTCGAATCACCAGTCTAACACACAAACTTGCAGTCACGGTGCGTGGAATAACGACGAAAGTGCTCCTGTTGACATATGAAATTGCACCCAAGACCATAAGTCCAGATGTATATCTAGCATGCAGGCCGGTTGGATGCTGGGCCTCAACTGGCCTGCTTCTAACCAACACATAGCCACCGAGCCAGAACCATCTTTCATCAGAAAACACAAGAAGCCGCTACCCAGCCCTCTAATGAATTCTTGCTTGCCCTCCTGAAGTCGCAAATGGTTGTGGTTTGGGATCAGTGAAATGCACGTTACAGGGCGTCTGGCTCGAACGATGTCCTTGAAGTAATCTATTTGTAACTGCACCAGAGCCATGTGCCGAATTCGATTGTCTTCCCTTTCGAGAGCGCCACGTGGCCGTCTGGAGCACGTTCTTGCGACCGTACATTTTCGTGACCACCGCTGCCAGCAGTCATATACACTGGCTACGTTCCTGCCAGATCTTTCTCCAATATCGCAGAAGGAATATCCAGCTGCTCGTAGCTCTATTACTCGACCTCGTTCAAACTCAATGAGGTGTCGATAATGACGTCTTTGTCGCCTTAAAGGCATTCTTTTTACGTCAGTGTATATAGTAAATTGAAATTTTCTTGGCAGGTATTGGCTGAAAGGCGTAACGCAGAACTTCCCTTCTGTCGGAGGGTCAAGTGTCGTGATGCTCGATAACAGGGGCCACAGTGGAGGGGCGTGTCGTGGTAGCTCTCGTCTGTTATTAAAAAAATCATTAAAATGCTTATAATTGTATAATCGTGGGCCAATCAATCGTGTGGTCACGTAAAGTGCTTCGGAATTAATTAGTGTCGGAAGTAAAGGCACTTAAAGTGTAATCTACCTACAGTTTCAGACTGCGATTGATACCGAATGTTATGCAACATGTTAAGCGGACAGTGACCTGGGATGCGAATAAACACAGGGATCATTAAATGGCATTCATTTTGAAAAGCCATATTGTGTGTTCTTTATTGCAGTTCATCTGTTTTTAGGATTTCCTTCAAATATCACTATTACAACATCACATTCGCAACTTATATATGAGTCCAAGGCCAGTGCTCCTATTGCAGCGAAGGGGCATCCCTGAAGACGCGAGGTTAACGACACCCAGAAATACTGCGAGACCTGACATTTTTGCTCATCTCCTATGAGAACCTCGCGTATACGGTCACTCTATTACAACCAGAGGTCGGGACACATCTTGCCAACGCAAGGAGCGTGTTGTAACTTGGTAGCAGCAAATCGTTGAGTTAGTAACGCGTTCTGCTCATAAATCTGTACATTAATAAATTTATGGAATATGCTTCGAGAAAGCCGTGAATGGCATAACAAAATAGCTCCTAACACCGTAAAGATAGCTATTTCGAGGAACGTAGGTATTTTTAGAAAGTTTATGTTACATAAACAGATCGGCTGACAGTCATGAGAAGGGTTATTCCATTTAATAATGTGCGCGTTGACAGTTTACCGACTTAGAACGAGATATGGTAAATAGTGCGAGGCCCGTACGTCTTAGTGTACTGAAGATTACACGAGGTGTTCAAGGTGAACAGTGTCAAGGGTGGATCCTTGATACCAGAAACACAATACTCCAACACGAATAAATCGCCGAACAGAACGACTATAAGTGTTTAAAAAGCGAAAGAGACATCTCCAAAAAATATAATCACATTTGGCAGTGCAATGTCATGTTGGCCCCATTGTACGGTGAACTTAGCTTCTGATGTTATGTGTGCAGTATGCGAACGGTCTACAGTCAGTACTCATATTAGGCGAAGCTTACTGTAACTCGTGTCAGCTGCCGTCATGACCAGTAGCGGATAGTGAAAGTTGATTGGCTGACCACGGGGTAGGGATTAATTCGACTTATTCAGTACTACTCGGCTATTACATATGAGTAGTCGCTAGACCTTTTGGAACCAAGTTGAGACGGTGGTACGCAGCGCAGAATGCTTCAAATTCATTAGTTAACCACCCCATCACATGTTTGGCTTACCTAACACCTTACTCAGCACCCAGTTGACACGCGAGACTGTCGGCTTGCCGGCCAGCAGCTGCTGAGTTTGCAAATCGTGGTCAGTGTAGCGTGGAGTTTCATTGGTCAAGTGTGAGAACGCTTGAGCGCAAATATGGGCAATCGTAATATCTGTTCTCCAGAGTTGAATAAACTTTTTTTATGAGTCATTAGTCTTTTTATTGGTCTGACGGAGCCCGCCACGAATTTAGTTTCTGTGCTAAACTCTTCGTCTCAGATTAGCAGTTGCACCCTGTTGTGCCGTACGAAAATACACTCGCTGGCACAACAGCGACTTTTTTGGGTTGCCCCGGGAGGGCGTGAACGGACCAATAACACATTCACTTTACTACAGTACAGATAACGAAGATTTACTCAATTCCATACAATCCATTTCCAAAGGATGGTTCTGAATATTTACGACTATCTCCGACGGTTAAAGTACCACTTTATACAGACAATTTTGCAAGACTCTTCACTTCAAGTATAATTGACATAATGTTCATAATAATGTTTTGCCTAAGACGCTGCATACAAAATGGTTCAAATGGCTCTGAGCACTATAGGACTTAACATCTAAGGTAATCAGTCCCCTATAACTTAGAGCTACTTAAACCTAACTAAGGGCATCACACACATCCTCGCCCGAGGTAGGATTCGAACCTGCGACCGTAGCGTTCGCGTGGTTCCAGACTGAAGCGCCTATAACCGCTCGGCTACAGCAGCCGTCACGCTGAATACAGTGGTGGCCTTTGCAAGACGTTACTGTCATCTCGATCGTTGACTGCGAACTGGGACGAGCGTTCCACTGCTCAGCCTTAAGTAAACGAACCGTGCGTGGAGCATTGAAGCTCTAGGAGGAGTGGCTACGTCAGCGTTTCTCATTTGTGGGTGCGCCATGTGGCGACTATACTCTTCTGCGGTTTCGTTGCGAGGTGCCAACCTTGCTTTAGCACCTCTAGTCTCTCTAGAACCATGGAAGTCATTCCCTAATTTCTTAACACAAGTCCTATGATACTGTTTCATTTTCTAATGAGTCTTCTACGAATATTCCTCTCCTCGCCTATTCTCCAAAGAGTTTCCTCATTCCTTACCTTATCAATCGATCTAATTTTCAACGTTGTCCTGCAATACCGCATCTAAAATGCTTCTGTCCTTTTCCGGTTTTCTCACAGTCCATGCTTCACTGCCATACAACGCTGTGCTCCAAACGTACATTCTTAGAATTATCTTCCACAAATTAAGACCTACGTTTAATACTAGTAGATTTTTCTTGGCCTGGAATGTCCTTTTTTGCCAGTGCTAGTCTGATTTTTATGTCCTCCTCGCTCCGTCCGTCATGGGTTATTTTGCTGCCTAGGTAGCAGAATTCGTGATCACCAATTCTGATGTTAAGCTCCTCTCTGCTTTCATTTCTGCAGCTTCTAAAGACTAACCGTGAAGAACATTACTCTCATTGTGTATAACCGAGAGCCAAGTAAGAACCTACAGCACTTTAAAGTTATATGCAGGTACACCTCAGTTATTAAGGGTACCTATTGTAAACTAGCCGGCCGGTCTGGCCGAGCGGTTCTAGGCGCTACAGTCTGGAACCGCACGTCCGCTACGGTCGCAGGTTCGAATCCTGCCTCGGGCATGTATGTGTGTGATGTCCTTAGGTCAGTTAGGTTTAACTAGTTCTAAGTGCTAGGGGACTGATGAGCTCGGAAGTTAAGTCCCATAGTGCTCAGAGCCATTTGAACCATTTTATTCTAAACTAAGTTATTGATGGGTCCTATTTTTGTCCGATTACTTTTTTTAACCACCTCTTCCACCAACACACCACCAGTCGACAATTCTACGTGGTATATGAAAATACGATTAGATTTTCTACATGTCCCTTTACGTTAGAAAGCACTAGCTCCAGAGCTTAAAGACGTAGATTACAGTGCCGAAGTGTGCGACATAATTTGCGCCTCCGCTGCGTCAGGTGGCTGTGCCGCGTCGCGTACGATAGGTTACCAGATGATCGTGTCCTCGCAAAGTGAAAGACAGCGAGTAGGCTGGAGGCGGCGAGTGCGCAGAGACGGGTCAGTCAGGTGCGGTATCTGCGGCGGCATCTGTCGGCCTGGCGGCTGCAGAGACGTCGCGGGCCAGAACGCCGCCGCCGGCTGATTAGCCTGTGGTGCCCGCTGGCCGCAGCCGGCGCCGTGACGCCGACGCCGACGCCGACGTCACGGCCGACATGTTTATTGAGCGCCCGCGCCAGCGGCGGAGTTCCGAGAAGACGGGCGATCGCCAGTGGACGCTCGTTGCCGCACAAGTGGCCGGGGTCAGGGGTCAGCTCCCCGGCCGGCCTGCCCATGTGTGGGAGGCAGGGCAGCCACAATGGCGACGGCGAGGCCCAACGCATACAGCGCCTAGAGCTCTACAGTTCCGCCAGATAAAATTGCCCATTCAGATGCGTCGAACACGGTCTCGGAAACGACTTGCTCTTCTTGGACTGTTTTACAGTCGCGATTCTGGGTGTGTGCCATTTTCAAGAAATGACTGAAGCTGAACTGTGCCAATATACATTCATTACTAGCTGTTCCCAGCCACACGTTACTGTGGCTCTGCCTGGTTAGTTGGACAAAAAACAAAAGAGAAAGCACACATTTGTAATACGTACGACCTAATCTCCTTCTCTGCCCTGTCTTTGCCCATCTCCTCCGACCCACTCTTTCTTCACCCCTCCTCCTTTCCCTTCTGTCTGTCCACAGTCTCTCCCTCCTCTCTGTCCATCTTTTCGTACCCCATCTCTCACGATCTACTCTTGCCTCTCTCTCTTCACCTCTCCCTGTTCATCACTTCATCACTACTTTCTCTGTCCATCTTCTCCTCGCTCCTCTTCCTCCATCTCCTCCTGACCCCCTCTCTACCCCTTCCTCTGTCGATTTCTTCCGCCCCCTTTCTGTCTTCTGCTCTCCCTCTCCCCACTCTCACTGTCCATCTTCTCCTTTTCTCTTTCCATCTCCCTTTCCTCCCGCTCCTCTGTCCATCTGTTCCCTATGTCCATCAGAATGTTCATTGGCTGATAATTAGAGCTTCGTATTTGCGAGCTCACCTAGATATTCATGAGTGCATACCAAGCATATTTCTCACAAAATTAAAAATGAGATAACTTGAACTACAAACTGGACATACTTGTTCAGTATCTCACCAGAATGAAGCAATGGAATCACCTTCACGGAATAACGGGATTGTAATCTCCTTCCTGGGTAATCTATATTTTGGCCTCGCGTTGCATACTTAATTCGGTTAAGACGATATATATATGAACATTTGAAAATGCCCAGTTCGTCCTCCATCTCTGCCCCGTCAGAGTTTGTTCCCTATTTATGAAGATCTCGTCGTTCGCTGAAATCTTTTCTCTTTCCGTTTTTGAGAAAGTAACAGATAGCGGTACAGAGAAAAGAAAAGGCCCCCTGACTCATATGCGTACTTTAATTTTATGAAATAGCTGCATGTTTGTCTCGCGGGGTAGCCGTGCGGTCTAGGGCGTCTTGTAACGGTTCGCGCGGCTCCCCCCTCCCCCCCCCCCCCATCAGAGGTACGAGTCCTCCTACGGGCATGGGTGTGTGTGGTCCTTAGAATAAGTTACTTTAAGTCAGATTAACTAGTGCGTAAGCCTAGGGACCGATGACCTCAGCAGTTTGGTCCCATGGTCCTTACCACAAATTTCTAACTGCGTGTTTCGAAATGCTTGTAAACTGTCGGCGGTGAGAAATGGGCTGAGGGTAGGCAAGGTGTTTGTGCAGATGTGGTGGACAGAGTAGATAGCATCACACTTCCACTATAAATAAGAAATTGGCACTGGTCTTTATCTTTCAGTACTTCAAAGTTAGTTTAATTTGTTTCGTGTTTAATCACAGACAATTTTATTTAGTTAATCTTGCAAATCATGTAATGCTTTTATTTATTCCGCTAATTATTCAAAAGTATTTCTACTGTAAACTAGTTAATCTTAGTGAGGTGTCAGTGGCTGAAAGATCAAGAGTTTCGTTCACCCACTGATATTGAAGCTCTTTTTCTGTCGTCTACATCAGGTTCTACTCAGAAATTATGTCTCTCTACGAGGAACAGAAGTTTTTGATGACCATCCATGTGACCTATCGTTCACGTTGTAATTGTTGGGTGGCCGGCCGGGGTGACCAAGCTGTTCTAGGCGCTACAGTCAGGAACCGCGCGACTGCTACGGTCGCAGGTTCGAATCCAGCCTCGGGCATGTGATGTCCTTAGGTTAGTTAGGTTTAAGTAGTTCTAAGTTCTAGGGGACTGATCACCATAGATGTTAAGTCACATAGTGCTCAGAGCCATTAGCTCTAAATGTCGTCGTCATTTCGAGAGATGTATGCCGAAGGAAGTAATACGTTGTCCGACTCTTCCCGGAAAGTGCACTCTTAAAATTTCAATAGCAAACAGTGATACACAACGCCTCCTGTGTAAGAAAGAAACCGACAAAACGCGATGCCTGTGTATGGGCTACTGTGGACAGGCAAGTCTTAATGAGCCCGTCAACAGTGACAGTTTCCATTAACATTGTCTTGCGCCATCATTTATTCAACTGTCAGGTCCCCACACAGATGTTAGTCATCTCAACACCACCACTTTTTCCTGCACATTTTTTCTGGGCCGGCCGCGGTGGCCGAGCGGTTCTAGGCGCTTCAGTCCGGAACCGCGCGGCTGCTACGGTCGCAGGTTCGAATCCTGCCTTGGGCATTGATGTGTGTGATGTCCTTAGGTTAGTTAGGTTTAAGTAGTTCTAAGTTCTAGGGGACTGATGACCTCAGATGTTAAGTCCCATAGTGCTCAGAGCAATTTGCACCATTTGAACTTTTTCTGTCATTGACAACAAGATTCAGTTGTGAGATTCTTATGTGCTATGCTGGGTGGTATACGTGGTTGCGCACAGACTGAAGGATATTTTTTTTTTCTTTTTTTTTTTTTTTTTCCTACTGACTGGTTTGATGCGGCCCGCCACGAATTCCTTTCCTGTGCTAACCTCTTCATCTCAGAGTAGCACTTGCAACCTACGTCCTCAATTATTTGCTTGACGTATTCCAATCTCTGTCTTCCTCTACAGTTTTTGCCCTCTACAGCTCCCTCTAGTACCATGGAAGTCATTCCCTCATGTCTTAGCAGATGTTCTATCATCCTGTCCCTTCTCCTTATCAGAGTTTTCCACATATTCCTTTCCTCTCCGATTCTGCATAGAACCTCCTCATTCCTTACCTTATCAGTCCACCTAATTTTTAACATTCGTCTATAGCACCACATCTCAAATGCTTCGATTCTCTTCTGTTCTGGTTTTCCCACAGTTTATGTTTCACTACCATACAATGCTGTAATCCAGACGTACATCCTCAGAAATTTCTTCCTCACATTAAGGCCGGTACTTGATATTAGTAGACTTCTCTTGGCCAGAAATGCCTTTTTTGCCATAGCGAGTCTGCTTTTGATGTCCTTGCTTCGTCCGTCATTGGTTATTTTACTGCCTAGGTAGCAGAATTCCTTAACTTCATTGACTTCGTGACCATCAATCCTGATGTTAAGTTTCTGGCTGTTCTCATTTCTACTACTTCTCATTACCTTCGTCTTTCTCCGATTTACTCTCAAACCATACTGTGTACTCATTAGACTGTTCATTCCGTTCAGCAGATCATTTAATTCTTCTTCACTTTCACTCAGGATAGCAATGTCATCAGCGAATCGTATCATTGATATCCTTTCACCTTGATTTTTAATTCGACTCCTGAACCTTTCTCTTATTTCCATCGTGCTTCCTCGATGTACAGATTGAAGAGTAGGGCCGAACGGCTACAGCCTTGTCTTACACCCTTCTTAATACGAGCACTTCGCCCTTGATCGTCCACTCTTATTATTCCCTCTTGGTTGTTGTACATATTGCCGGCCGCGGTGGTCTCGCGGTTCTAGGCGCTCAGTCCGGAACCGCGCGACTGCTACGGTCGCAGGTTCGAATCCTGCCTCGGGCATGGATGTGTGTGATGTCCTTAGGTTGGTTAGGTTTAATTAGTTCTAAGTTCTAGGGGACTGATGACCTAAGATGTTAAGTCCCATAGTGCTCAGAGCCATTTTTTGTTGTACATATTGTATATGACCCGTCTCTCCCTATAGCTTACCCCTACTTTTTTCAGAATCTCGAACAGCTTGCACCATTTTATGTTGTCGAACGCTTTTTCCAGGTCGACAAGTCCTATGAAAGTGTCTTGATTTTTCTTTAGCCTTGCTTCCATTATTAGCCGTAACGTCAGAATTGCCTCTCTCGTCCCTTTACTTTTCCTAAAGCCAAACTGATCGTCACCTATCGCATTCTCAATTTTCTTTTTCATTATTCTGTATATTATTCTTGTAAGCAGCTTCAATGCATGAGCTGTTAAGCTGATTGTGCGATAATTCTCGCACTGGTCAGCTCTTGCCGTCTTCGTAATTGTGTGGATGATGCTTTTCCGAAAGTCAGATGGTATGTCGCCAGACTCATATATTCTACACACCAACGTGAATAGTCGTTTTGTTGCCACTTCTCCCAACGATTTTAGAAATTCCTATGGAATGTTATCTATCCCTTCTGCCTTATTTGACCGTAAGTCCTCCAAAGATCTTTTAAATTCCGATTCTAATACTGGATCCCCTATCTCTTCTAAATCGACTCCTGATTCTTCTTCTATCACAGCAGACAAATCCTCACCCTCATAGAGGCTTTCAATGTATTCTTTCCACCTATCTGCTCTCTCCTCTGCATCTAACAGTGGAATTCCCGTTGCACTCTTAATGTTACCACTGTTGCTTTTAATGTCACCAAAGGTTGTTTTAACTTTCTTGTATGCTGAGTTTGTCCTTCCGACAATCATATCTTTTTCAATGTCTTCACATTTTTCCTGCAGCCATTTCGTCTTAGCTTCCCTGCACTTCCTATTTATTTCATTCCTCAGCGACTTGTATTTCTGTATTCCTGATTTTCCCGGAACATGTTTGTACTTCCTCCTTTCATCAATCAACTGAAGTATTTCTTCTGTTACCCATGGTTTCTTCGCAGCTACCTTCTTTGTACCTATATTTTCCTTCCCAACTTCTGTGATGGCCCTTTTTAGAGATGTCCATTCCTCTTCAACTGTACTGCCTACTGCGCTATTCCTTATTGCTGTATTTATAGTGTTAGAGAACTTCAAACGTATCTCGTCATTCCTTAGTACTTCCGATCCCACTTCTTTGCGTATTGATTCTTACTGACTAATGTCTTGAACTTCAGCCTACTCTTCATCACTACTATATTGTGATCTGAGTCTACATCTGCTCCTGGGTAGCCTTACAGTCCAGTATCTGATTTCTGAATCTCTGTCTGACCATGATGTAATCTAATTGAAATCTTCCCGTATCTCCCGGCCTTTTCCAAGTATACCTCCTCCTCTTGTGATTCTTGAACAGGGTATTCGCTATTACTAGCTGAAACTTGTTACAGAACTCAATTAGTCTTTCTCCTCTTTCATTCCTTGTCCTGTAACCTTTTCTTCTACTCCTTCCCCTACAACTGTATTCCAGTCGCCCATGACTATTAGATTTTCTTCCACCTTTACATACTGCATTACCCTTTCAATATCCTCATACACTTTCTCTATCTGTTCATCTTCAGCTTGCGACGTCGGCATGTATACCTGAATTATCGTTGTCGGTGTTGGTCTGCTGTCGATTCTGATTAGAACAACCCGGTAACTGAACTGTTCACAGTAACACACCCTCTGCCCTACCTTCCTATTCATAACAAATCCTACACCTGTTATACCATTTTCTGCTGCTGTTGATATTACCCGATACTCATCTGACCAGAAATCCTTGTCTTCCTTCCCCTTCACTTCACTGACCCCTACTATATCTAGATTGAGCCTTTGCATTTCCCTTTTCAGATTTTCTAGTTTCCCTACCACGTTCAAGCATCTGACATCCCACGCCCCGACTCGTAGAACGTTATCGTTTCGTTGATTATTCAATCTTTTTCTCATGGTAACCTCCCCCGTGGCAGTCCCCTGCCGGAGATCCGAATGGAGGACTATTCCGGAATATTTTGCCAATGGAGAGATCATCATGTGGATACACATTACGTGTCTTTAATGCAGTGGTTTCCATTGCCTTCTGCATCCTCATGTCGTTGATCATTGCTGATTCCTCCGAAAATTGATGGCAGCGGAGCGGCGCACGGTGGAGGTGAAAATGATACCAAGGTATCGTAGTTTTTGTACACACAGGAGAGGTGCTACGTCGTCGTGTGAGAGGCCGCGTCCAATGGGCATCGCCGCGGATTTAGCCACATTCATGTTACTGCCCGCTGCAGTGCCGTACGTTGATATCAAATCAAGTACCATGTGTGTTTCACTCCTTGAGCGGATCAAGAGGAGGAGGTCGTCCGCATACGCACGACATCGAAAACTGTGCTGTCGCAAAGTGAGACCAAAAAGGTGGCTCGTCAGACTCCCGATGAGTGGCTCCAGGCTTATGGCATAGAGTAGGGTCGAAAGTGGGCAGCCTTGCCGTACGGAACATCGGATCGCCACTGGTCCCGCCACACGGCCATTAACCTGAATCAGCGATTCGGCGGTGCCGTACAGGTGCCGGATAACGTCGATAAAGGCTGGTGGAAAACCCATGCGGTTCATCACTGAGAACAGAAAAGGATGCCGCACTTTGTCGAATGCGCTGTCGAAATCAATGGCAACCACTGCGGCGCGGAGTCTGCACGCCGCTGCGAGTGCAATTAAATCGCGACATTCTCCTGTGGCCGTTTGTATATTAACTGAGCCGCCCGGAGTTGTCTGTTCCGGGGATAGAATGCTAGGCAGGACCTTGTGGCATCGCGTTGCCAGTAGGCGTGTAAAAATTCTACAGTCTGCGTTGAGTCAGGGGACGATAATGTGCTGTCGTCACACCTGGTGTCGGTTTGTGGATGGGTATAATAATTCCCGTGACGAAGGACGGCTGTACGGCGTTCCCCATCGTCAGCAGTTCATGAAACATCGTTCTCCACCGTGACGCCATTAGTGTGAGGAATGCGCGATAAAATTCTATAGGCAATCCGTCGACACCAGGTGACTTATTCAGAGCGCCTTTTTTGATTGCATCATGGACTTCGTCACGCGTAATTGGCTCCATCATCTCGTCCGCTTCGTCGTTGGTGAGGGTGCGAGTTACGTGTGGTAACACAGACTCCTCAGCGTGGTTGTCGGTAGTCTCCTCCTGGTACATTGTGCGGTAGTGGTCGACAAAGGCACTGAAGATTTCAGCTTGGCAAGTGACGTGCTGGCCGTGACAGGTGTTGATCTCGGTGATGAGTTGTTGTCGTCGATGTTTCCTATCGGAGGCGATATGATGCATGGTGGGATGTTCTTGTTCCGCCGAATCTTGACATCGGGTTCGCACTATAGCCCCCTGCAGTCTACGGCGTGTCAACGTTATAATTTGCGCCTTAATCCTGCTGCTGGTTGGGCGTCCAGGTCGCGGAGAACGGCGTAGAAATAGTCGGTAGTGTGCCGGCGCCACGCAGCTGCTTCCTTTCCATACTGAATCAAAGTACGTCGAATGGCAGGTTTGGCACATTCCAGCCACCATGTCAAGGTCGTGCAGTATGTAGGTAAGTGACGTTCACAGGTGGCCCATGTCTCGGTAACACGTTGAAGACATTCGGGATCATGAAGGTGGGTGATGTTTAGCTTCCACGGTGCACGACTACGCCAGACCACTTGCTTGGGGAAGAGAATGTTGCAGATGTAGGCACAGTGGTCCGAAAAGGCCAGGGGCCAAAGTTCTGCACCTTGGACTGCAGGTGTGAGTTCCCGAGAGACGTAAATCCTATCAAGGCGGCTCGCGGAGTGACTCGTCTGGTAAGTATATCCACGCGCGTCGCCGTGCCGAACTTCCCAAGTGTCGCGGAGCAACAGATCGCGGACGACAAGACGCAGTTCTTGACAGGTGTTGTAGTGAGGCACTTGATCTTTGGGGTGCAAGAGACAATTAAAATCACCCCCAAGCAAGCAATGGTCGCAGCGTCCAAGAAGCAAAAGAGCGATTTCTTCTGAATAGAAGAGTGCCCTGTCGCGTCTGCGGGTGGAGCCTGACGGAGCGTAAATGTTGACGATATGCGTCCCCATGACGGTGACGGCCATGCCTCTGGCAGATGGAAGGTATGTGATATCGGTCACTGGAATGCCTTCTCTGGCGTAGATGGCTACGCCGCGTCCCAGGTGGTCACCAGGAGAAGGATAAGTGTTATATCCCGCGACGTCTGGAAGTGTGGCCAAGTGTACTTCCTGTAGTAGTGCGATATCGACGTCCGACGCCCATATCATCTCTCGCAGCAGTTGAAGTTTCACGGGGGAGCTAATGTTGTTAGTGTTGATCATCGCTATTCGGTAGGTTTGGAGCCGTACCCCGCCGTAGAAGGGAACTCCACCGGCGGAGGATGAAGAGGGGCGAGGTAACGGCGAGTCGTGCCGTACGCCACCTGACAAAGTTATCAGCGGCGTAACGATGCTTCCGTCTGGGGTAACTCTGTCCCCAGCGTGTGGTCCGGGTCCTCATCGACGTCCTCACTCCACACCATTGAAGGCGCTGCCGTTGTGATGGTCGTACGTTCCACGTCGGTCGTAGGGGCGGAGGACGTCTCGGTGGCAGTCGCAACGGTGGAGCCCATTGGTTCAGGAGCACCTGGACGAGCAAGTAGAGTCGGCATCGACACAGCCACAGTCGGCGTCATGTTGTCCTCATTCGTATCGTCGTGTAGGTTCTCCGAGGCCTCGTCGGGTCGGACGGCCTCAGGAGCATCAGGGAGAGGTGATCCGTCTCGTTCCGAGACCGTATGGCGCCTCCTCTTGCGCCTCTTGGGTGAACGTTGTTTGAGGGTTCGTGCCTCCGTGTCGGAAGACGGAAGGGAGTCGCGTCGCTCTGAGAGGAAGGTCGTCGCGGGAACGTCAAATGAAGGGGCGTCCATATGGTCCGGCGGGTGGGGGTCGGAAGTCGTCGTTGTTGGTAGTGTCGCCGGAGTAGCGCCAGGCTTTGAGCGCGACGTGTCGGCCCCGGCGGTATCCGTAGAAGCTGGAAGAGTCACCGGTACATGGTCCGACAGGCGGCGGCCGGTGGGAGGAGAGAGAGCGCCGATGCGTAGGTGATCGGTAAAACCGTCGTCGGAGCCGGAGGTGCCACGGTAGCGGCTGGCAATTGGGTGATTCGTCGCTGAAGACACTCAGATCTGAGGTGGCCTTCTTTGCCGCACCCGGAACAGGTCTTGGGTTGGCCGTCGTATATGACAACCGCACGGCACCCGCTAATTTGCAGGTAAGATGGCACGTGGCGATGGGGATCGATGGTGATCTGCCGTACACCGTTAAGAACTGGGTAGTTTGGAATTGCGCCCAGCGTTCGGCAGTGTGGCCATGTACAGTGACATATGGGCGGAAAGTCGCGATAACGTCTTCCGCCGGGAGCTCGAACGGGAGTTCGAAAACTCGTATGGTGCGCATTCCTAAGCCGGCGTGGTCGACAGTGACCGCTCCGACATTGCCGTCGACGTGGCAAAAGCGTAATCCATGGTTGGTATCACGAAGTATTCTTTCACATACCGCGTCACTGACGACTTTGACGTACGCCGTACTGCTTAATATGGACAAATGGATGCCCAAGATGTCGGAAGCTGGGACCTTAGCAACGTCGCGTAGGCAGCGTTCCACTTCTAAGGCCTTTGGTCGTGCGTAGTCGTTGCAGAAGGTGAATCGTAATGTTGATTTTCTAAAACGGTTGGCCATGGTTCTAATGCACGTAAGCGACACGTAAGTGACGGCCGCGGAAATGTAAACAACAGCGAGCGCGCGCGCTCCGCAGGCGGAAACAACAACATGTCCGCACTACACGGCGGCGAAAGCCTGACAGAGATCATCATGACACTTCTTCAATTACAGGCCACATGTCCTGTGGATACACGTTACGTGTCTTTAATGCAGTGGTTTCCATTGCCTTCTGCATCCTCATGTCGTTGATCATTGCTGATTCCTCCGCCTTAAGGGGCAATTTCCCACCCCTAGCACAAGAGAGTGCCCTGAACCTCTGTCCGCTTCTCCGCCCTCTCTGACAAGGCCGTTGGCAGAATGAGGCCGCCAATGCCGCCAATGCTGATTATTTATCAAAATTTATGCAGTGGCGGGGATCGAACCCGGGACAGAAGACGTTTTGATTATGAATCAAAGACGCTATTCCTAGACCACGGTGTATCCCTAAACTAATAGAGAAATCGAAATACAACTATTTTCGAAGACGAACTTATGATAGTACAAGTATTCCTGAGCCAGTGAAAGCTTTGGAATGGCAGTAACAAGGACAATCAATGCACACGCGCCTTTAATTTGGCAAAGACATTCTACTGTTCACTCAAAAACGTTGCACATTGCAGAAGATGTTCAAAACTGCGAGCACCACATTCTGTGTAGGCTGAGCCATGTGCGACTCGCGTTGGTGCCGTTGGTAGGTTGGCATCGTGTGATAGCGATAGTGGCGTCTCGTTTTCTGCTTCTGTTTACTGGCGCCACTACGTTTGCTAGCGTTGTCTGTCCGCGAGTGGCCGCAGCAGCGTTTATCGATATCTAGTACCCGTACTATCTTTGGAAGTGTTTTCCGGGTCGGGTGTGTCGGGAGTTGAGTTGGGACGGAGCAGCAGTGAGGTCCGAGAGCGCCAGTACCCGCCGAGGGAGGTGGCTATATATGCACTGCCCGATGGAAGGATGTGGTCGCGAGAGTGCACGACCACGTCGAGGTCCAGATTTCGCGAGTTTAAGTTGAATGGATCGTTATATTCGAGTAGCGCAACTTTCATTGGTGTCTATGTCCGTCCGTCGAAGTGACCCCTAGCCATTAAGCTGTCAGTTGGCGGTTTTATACTCAGACGTTCCCCTTGCCTGACTTGATTGGCAACGACCGATGGTTGGTCATTCGGTCGGTCGTTTCAGTGGACGACGTGTATCTGGTCTTTCGACCGTTTCTGTGTTCTTAGCGTTCATGTGTACGTGCAATTCGTCTTGTTGCTGTGTAGTGACCGTTTTACTATTGTTTGAGTTGTTTGTGGAATTGTCTTTTGCGGTTCCATGTGCATCTAGTCAAATTTTGAATAGGCAGTTTGGTCTTAACCCTGCCTGCGTACTTGTGTAATTAAATGCTTGTCATTTGACGATGTTAACTGTTATTCTATCGTGGTATTGGTTATCGCATCTTACAAGGGAACCTCCCCATCGCACCCCCTTCAGATTTAGCTATAAGCTGGCACAGTGGATAGGCCTTGAAAAACTGAACACAGATCGATCGAGAAAACAGGAAGAAGTTGTGTGCAACTATGAAAAAAATAAGTAAAATGTACAAACTGAGTAGTCCATATGCAAGATAGGCAACATTAAGGATATTGTGAGCTCAGGAGCGCCGTGGTCCCGTGATTAGCGTGAGCAGCTGCGGAGTGAGAGGTCCTCGGTTCAAGTCTTCCCTCGAGTGAAATAATTTCATTATTTATTTTCGCAAAGTTATGATCTGTCCGTTCGTCCATTGACGTCTCTGTTCACTGTAAGAGTGTCTGCGTTTTGCGACCGCACCGCAAAACCGTGCGATGAGTAGACGAAAGGACGTGGCTCTCCAATGGGAACCGAAAACATTTGATCGCAAAGTCATAGGTCAACCGATTCCTCCACAGGAAAACACATCTGATATATTCTATACGAGACTGGTGACGGCATGTGCGTCACATGACAGGAAAACGTTGTCGACCCACCCGACTTGTACACTTGGCGAATGGGTAAAAAGATTCTTCTACCTTGCCCGATTTAGGTTTTCTTGTGGGTGTGATAATCACTCCCAAAAAAGTAATGAAAACATAAGAGTTTGTCACATAAACTGCAACAAATGAATGCAACAGTTTCACAGTCGCACAGTTTTCCTTGTGCTCTGTCAAAACATATGTTTTTAACGTTTTCAATTTTTTCCCCGTGTAGACCGTCAAATCCTGCATATGTCCAAGCAAATCTGAACATGTCCTGGAATTTTGGTGAGCGCAGTTGATTTTGTGTAAGTGCCTGAAGTTTGATAATTCTGAAAATAAAAAATTAAAATTTTCGCTGCAGGGAAAACTTGAACAAAAGACCTCTCGTTCCGCAGCTGCTCACGCTAACCACGGGACCACGGCGTTGCTGAGCTAATACTCACATTTATATTGCATATGTTGCACATGGACTACTCAGTTTGTATATTTTGCTTATTTTTTTCATAGTTCCACATAATTTCTTCCTGTTTTCTCGATTAATCTGTGTACAGTTTTTCAAGGCCTATCCACTGTGCCACCTTATAACTAAATCTGAGAGGGGTGCGATGGGGAGGTTCCCTTGTTAGGTGGATTTAGCGAGTGTGCTGGTCGGCGTTTAAACTGTAGGGACCTTTTCTCAGGTCGATCCTTGGAGCTCTGTTTGTGGATCACTCCCTTCTTTATTTGGTCTGATTGTGTCACTTGTTTAAAAATAATATTTTGTTTAAATTACTCCTAATGCTTGTGGCCTTCAGCCGACAAATAATTTGAATTCTTCTTAATAAGGCCTTCAGCCGTCAGTGTAGCTTGTGTTACAGTCAATTTTTTTAATGATTGTTTTAAAAATTATTTTGGTCTTTTCAACGTGTAGTTGTCTTCCTCACTTGTAATTCAGGCCTTCAGCCGCTGATTGTTCTGAGGTATTGCTCCTGGCCTTCAGCCGACAAATAACTTGAATTCTTTCTTAATAAGGCCTTCAGCCGTCAGTGTAGGCAATTTTTTTAAAAATGATTGTTTTAAAAAAAAATATTTCCTTAAATATAGTGAACGTGTTTGCTAAGCAACCAACGGTAAGTGAGTAAGGCCCGTCCACACCTTTTCCTGCTTTCCCTAAGTCCCATGTTACACAGGCATAAAATCTTCATAAAAAGCACTGGCGCGCTCTGTTAGGTACAGCACGCAACGCACGTATCTCGTCATATGCTGCAAGTGTTCTGGTGAGATGCATTTCTTCTTCGGGAACTGGTGCTACGTCCACAACATAAGTAAATAAGTCAATCAATAGGCGTCATACTACGATAACGAGGTGGCTAAGCAATTCGACCTCCTCAACTTATTTCGAAGCGCACAAGTGAAAATCAGACTTACGTACACAGCAATTGATACACAAGACCTTAACGGCATGGCAGCAGACGGAACGCGCTTGAGTATCAAGCAGCTGTACATAACACGGAAAAAGTAAATTATCACTGCTCAGCTTACTGCTCGTGTGAACCGATTGGCACTGGAGTATTTGCAGGACCATAAATTTCTCTCCAAGAGCTGTGTTTCGACTACTGTAGCAGCTCCTTCAGATTATAAGTAATTCTTTGAATCGCTCTGTACAGAAAACGAGCCGGCTACGACTGAGTCTTCCTCTAGCACGACACGGTAATGTGATGACCTATAGCCGGCCGCGGTGGTCTAGCGGTTCTAGGCGCTCAGTCCGGAACCGCGCGACTGCTACGGTCGCAGGTTCGAATCCTGCCTCGGGCATGGATGTGTGTGATGTCCTTAGGTTAGTTAGGTTTAATTAGTTCTAAGTTCTAGGAGACTGATGACCACAGATGTTAAGTCCCATAGTGCTCAGAGCCATTTGAACCATTTTGATGACCAATAGCACGCAGAAACACGATTTGACAGCTAGAATGGGACGTTGAGGCGGACAGGTGCATGGGTGTATTTTGAGGGGAAAAACCCAGAAATCTAATCAGCTTTCAAGTCTCTTGCTTCGTTTCATTGTCGTGATCATCAGGTGACACTCTAGCTGTCTACATCAACATCCGATTCGTATATGCCACAATATAGTCTGTTTTGTGCATGCGAGTGTTCTTTCTGAGGGGGGGGGGAGGGGGAGGGTGAACAGAGGATCCTTCGTGTACCATTATCGAACATCGGCAAGCCTCCGTAATTTCTTGGATTCTATGTTCGTGCTAGAATTGTGTTCAATGATGTTCTTGTCTCTATTCCCTCTAACAACCTCCCCATCACGGGAGCAGTCCTGATCAAAAGAAATACAGTTAGAGAATTGGTTATTCCGTTCTGACTGTCACGTCTATAAACCTCTCAAAAGCTGGAATAGATCTTTCAGGACGTCCAAACATACATCACCACGTAAAGTTTCGCAGTTAATTGTCCTAGGTGGCTAACCATCATCACCAGCATGAATGGACATGTTTATTTCATTGCATCCTCGGACCTTTTCCATGTTACACCTCATACGAAGATCTTCAGTTTTACGCATACATGATAGTCCTTTTTCATCTGGACTCTCCATAATGGTAGCCGTGTTGCGAGCGGCTGATCTTCAGCTACCTTCGGCACACGGAGTTACAGGCAGCGCCGTCCTATGGGAGAGACTCTTTGGCGCCTCCCTCCCCCTCCCCACCACACATACAAACACCACACACATACAAAAGCACACACACACACACACACACACACACATCACCTCTTCTTTGGTTTCGAGTTTAGACGTTTTCAGTTTTCATAATTTCTCTTTATTGCTCCACAAAGCAAACGTTCAGTACAACAAGAAATGTAATAAATAATGGAATTCAGAACGAAAATTTCACCCTGCAACGGATTGCGCGCTGATTTGAAACTTCCGGCAGATTAAAACTGTGTGCCGGACCGAGACTCGTCGTGGGCAAGTGCTATGTCTACTGAGCTACTCAAGCACGACTCACGACCTGCCCCCACAGCTCTAATGCCGTCTCTAGAGCACTTGACCCCGAAAGGAAAATGTCCCGAGCTCTAGTCTCGGCACGGCACACCGTTTTAATCTGCCAGGAACTTTCGATAATGGTATTACTTAAAAGAAATATTTTATACACCTTGCACTTAGAAGTCAACTTTCTAAACATTCGCTTGAAGTTATCCTTCTGCTGTGAGAGAGAAAATGAATTGTTTCCAGTGCAGTGACGTCATAGACACTTTTTAATAAAGAATATTAGGTAACTCGCGCTATGGTGTCAACGGACAACTGAAGCAACGTCAACTTTTTTTACGAATCTATGGGAAACACATTGCGACCAGAGATGTTAACAGTCGCACTCGTAGTGAATTCAGCAGTGAACAGGATGCAACATTACCGAAATTTCTGTTGGGTGCTGAGTACCCTCCCATGTTTTTCTAATTGCATACAATTCTTTGTGTGTGTGTGTGTGTGAAATACGAGTACAAGCGTCGCTCGAGGCCTCTTGACACTCCAGGCCAGAGCTACATGGTGTGTACGTAAATCCAGCCCTGCTTCTGCGACAAAGTTTCACGATGACAGTGGATATTTTTGGTTCATTATTGGGAGAGATCCTAGCTGATGAGGAATCCAGCAGTACCTGGTCAAGCAACGTATTGAAGAATTTTTAAGAATAAACTAGCTACTGGCCGTTTAACTGCTGCCACTTTGACGAACATATGGTGAAATTCATGCATCAACTGCTGGAAGCCGTCACCGAATTGATAAACCGTGGACTCCACAGGTAGCAATATCTTGCCAGCGGGTTCTATGCGGAACGCAGCGTCTTCTCGTCCCATAAATGTGGAACTTTGTGCCAGAGACGTCCTCCCCGAGGAAGAGTTGGAAAGATTCGCTCTCTTCTACTCTTCCTCAAATAGCTGATAAAAACTCTGTTGCAAATCAGGTCTCTTCCAAACTAACTCCTTTGCTGCGGCTTCTGGATCTCATACACATCTGTTGTAGGCTGCCACTGAGAAAATAACCAGGGCAGTAGACTGTTATTCGTGTCCCTCGATTTTCTGTCTCTAACAGACGGAGCTACGACTTTCCGTGTGAGACAGCCTTTCTTTCCTATCTGCCAATACAATTTGACAAAGAAACGGCCGTGGCTTGGCTCTGAGCACTATGGGACTTAAATTATGAGGTCATCAGTCCCCTAGAACTTAGAACTACTTAAACCTAACTAACCTAAGGACATCACACACATCCATTCCCGAGGCAGGATTCGAACCTGTGACCGTAACGGTCGCGCGATTCCAGACTGTAGCGCCTAGAACTGCTCGGCCATCCGAAGCGGCCGTGCTAATTGTAAATATTTCATTATAGATGCACCATGTTCTTCTGGTGCGTTTGTTAGCGCGATGGATACAACGAACAGTGTTCTTAGCCAATTTTCCGTCGATTTGTATGGCTACACGGCAACCCATCTCATTACGAGAAACGAATGAGACGCTCTCAATTCCTGTCTTTTGAATTACCCGATTTTTTCGTTTTCCTGTCCCTTCTCTTTATTCCTACCATTCTTCTTTCGATTGCCCACCAGTCATAGGGCAGTTCTTTTCTTTTCTTTGTTTTTTTTTTTGCATTTGCTTTTTATTTGCGAACCTGTACTAGTGAGTCTTTTCGCGTCTTCGTGAAACTTTTCTGCTGTTGACAGAAACAAGCCGTTACCACCCACAAGGTTGCTTAGGTAACATCGTTTACCGCTTAATCTTCAACGAACTCAGTTTAATAATGAGAAAAAGCTCTTACAAAAGCGGAAAGAGAAGTGTTTATGCCATGGAGGCATGGTGTTTCACATTATGTACAGCTCTGTTATCTGCTTGCTAGGAGATCGTAAGCAAATGTTTCGCTATAGCTGGTCAATCGTTCTCCATGTACAGTAAGATGTGGAGGCTTAGGGGTTAGATCACAGACTATTAACATGGTGAGTGTAGTAGACAACAGCAGCGCGATTATTTCATGTCACGTTGACTAATAATTCCAAGGGGTCTTTTGGATTTTATAGTTGAAAAAGAATTTTATGACATCCGTCTAGAACTGTTGCAGACTATAGACTTTCAGCTACGAGTAAAAACTGTTCGTAAATGTTTCTTTATATTCCAGAATAAGATAACAGATTTTCTTTTGGTTCCAGATCGATTTTGCCCTTCGACATGACGAGTGCACTGAAACAAAACTGGACTATAACACTACACGTAGTCATCACAGTACGATTATGGAAGTGCACGATCCATGTCCAGAATGAATACTTACTTGATCTTTTATAGTAATCAGTTTATACACAAATCTATCAATTAAGCTGTTAGGTAAGGTAAAATAAATGCAAATTTTCTCTTAAGGCAGACACGATAGGACCAAGGGTCAAAGACGTTAACAGTGTACTCTTACCCACAAGAGTTCTGACGTGGAATTCATGAACAGTGGTGTCAAAAATAACCTACCACATCTTTATACTACGTACACCGTTCACGCCACCATCTTTAGATTTATCACGCTCTGGTCGGTCATTATAAAATTAGAACCGCGACCTGTGAAAAGGCATATTTTGCAGAATCACTTTTCTGAAGAGACATGAGCAATTAATTTTGTTCTGGACGTCTTTTTTCTTTTTTACAAGCTCCTGTTGCCTTTTTCCTCTATTATCTACGTCCTCCTTATAGTGTTCGAGGGCTTTCTCCACAGATGATGGGAGGATTTATGGGTCTTCTGAACGTCACCACCTACTTATAATCCAAAGTCGAATCGTTAATTTGGAAGTAATCATAAATTTGGACGGCTGGTCCCAATTTCACAGCACTTTGCAGGCTGAGATAGCAATACACTGCAGAGAGACGTAACAGCGGTTGAATTTTTAAAAAAACAGTTTTCGCTGTACTCATCTCTTCGTGATCTTCGTTGTTGTCGAAAGTGTAGGCTCGTAATCTACGTCCATGCTAGATCCTGAAAAGCAACTACATATACTGGTCTAGGAGATGCTCGGCTTCATTTTCTTAAATGATATGAACACTGGTTGAGTCTCTGTTTTCGAATAGATATACGAGGGTAATGCACCTAATTTTTTTCTTCAGCAATTCTTTATTGAACTTAATGAGAATCACACACACGAAAGAATGGTATTCTATCTACACACACCCTATTTTTCCACGTAATCTCCATCCCGTTCTGTGGCCTTCCTCCAGCGTAAAACAAGGGCGTGTATGCTCTGTCGGTACCGAACCTTGACCTGGTGACAGAGCCAGTGCTTCACTATGTGATTCACCTCCTCATCACCCTCAAAATGTCTCCCACGACTGACATCCTTTAATGGCCCAAACAAGTGTAAGTCCGGGGGGGGCCAAGTCAGGTGTGTCAGGTGTGACAGCCGTGGATGGTCTCCACGATCGCTGCAAATCGTCGAGCTCCGCCGAACTGTCTTCTGATGACCTCACCCTTCCTGCCCAGCGACTAGCTGTAATTCTGTCGATAGCAGATGCTCCATAGACTTTACACAAGCGGTTGTGAATACTCCCCACACTTTCTTTCTCTGAAATGAGAAATTCAATGACAGCGTGTTGCTTGTAACCTACAACAACTACAGACTCCACTTTGAAACTGTCCTCCCGCTACGCTATCCGTCGGAAGTGACAGAAACTTGGCGTGCTCACTCAGGAGACTTCAAATATACATACGAGAGGTTTCGCATTCGTAGCGTTGTTTTCGGCTGGAAAAAAAAATGCGGTGCATTACTCTCTGGGCAACCCCCGTACTTTTAGTTCCTTCACTTCACAACACAATTAAGTTCAATCTCCATGCTAGCTCAACAATAACTAACTCGTGCTCCATACTCAGGCTGATCAAGAACAAAGATCTACCTATAACAACATGTAGCAAAGAAAATACCATCGTATATCGATCCATTCATGCAAAATCATCTTTGAAACACACATCACAAAAACAAAGCACAAATAATTGTTTATCATTGTCTACCTTTTTAAGATTGTTCATAATACTGATAGTAATAACATAAAGCGTTGTCATATGTTGACGTTTCTAGGTTGCCGCGCGGGATTATCCGAGCGGTCTACGGCGCTGCAGTCATGGACTGTGCGGTTGGTCCCGGCGGAGGTTCGAGTTCTCCCTCGGGCATGGGTGTGTGTGTTTGCCCTTCGGATAATTTAGTTTAAGTAGTGTGTACGCCTAGGGACTGATGACCTTAGCAGTTAAGTCCCATAAGATTTCACACACATTTGAACATTTTGAACTTTCTAGGTTGCGAGTTTTTAACTTCATTTTATTCAAGATCGGCTAGTTCATTTTATCTCACCACAACCACTGTACTACAGTCTCCACTTCCGTCTGTCAACTGAAGACAATATTTGCAGAGAGAAATTTCAGAAATGGGCCTGTGCGCTTGTGTGCTTGCAGCAGTGAATTCTCGTACTCCCGTAAAAGTTACTGACTGTGTTTCCTTGCTGTAACACGAAATGGAGTGCACTCCAGGTCCAAATAAACGTTACCATTGCGTGAGTGTATTCCCATTACACAGATCCTTCCGCTTGGAACGTCCCCTTAGAAAAATTACACATGACTGTGTTTAAACTGACACACAATATTTTAAGCGCAACGGAATCTGACTTTCAAAAATCCCTACAAAAGAATGGCCCTGACTAACATAAAATAAAAGATTCAAGCTACTGAAGGCACTAACTACTGATGGGCACAGTTAGCAAATGAAAGATTTCGATAGAGAACAAACAATGTATTTACCTTAATAGTCATAATATATATAGCAGTTCATGACATCCATTCTTACAGATGTACTGTTTCTGATGGACACACGTCCAGATTATCCGCTGTCAAAAATCCGCCATCTCACTTCCCCACATCCACCACTGCTGGCGGCTCACCTCCAACTGCCCAACGCTACGCGCTGTTAACAGCCAACAGCCCAACACTACAATAGCGAATATTACAACAATGCCACCCAGCCACAGACTGCACACAGCACAGTCAGTGATTTTCATATAGAGCGCTACGTGGCGTTACCAACGTAAAAACCTAAACAGCCTACTTACATAGCCCCCAAGCTCCCCACAAAAAATTTTACAAATTGTTTTGGGCAGTGGACAATGCAGATTTGTTAAAATTTTTCTTAATTACAATAACAAAGATATAAAATGCACACTCTTATTGATACAATGTTGGTCAAAAGCTAAAATTTTCTCACAGTCCATAAAGACAGTCCTGATCATTCATCACAGTAAAATTGCAGTGTTTTTTTTCTCAAAGTCTGAGCACTAAAAGAAAATGCACCGGAAGTAGTGGATTTCCATGCAGTCTTGAAGAAGTAGTGTTGTCCTTCCAATGGAAAGACATTGCTGACTCTTAACATGCAGACAGGTAATGCGTCACAACAGAGCAAACCCACAGCAGAGTCAGTCGAAGTTTTGAAGAATATTGGTAGGTAGGTCATCACAGAGCAGACCCACTGTAGTCCTGGTAGAGATCATGGTATTGGTGGGCCACCAGAGGTGCAGACCCACTGCAGTCCTTGTAGAAATAATGGTATCGGTGGGCAATCAAAGAATCAGACCCACTGTAGTCCTTGCATAGACGGCCAGCAGCCATCTGTTGCGTCTGTGCAGGTGTACAATCACCATCGAAGAGTCTTGCAGACAATATCACAAGTCCATAAACCACCACTTGTGCACTCACAAAGTTTTTTTTGAAATGTCCTTAGAACCAGCAATGCTGTTAACCAGTCCCTTGTTGAGTTGTTAACACACGTCCAAACACTAACAGTCCCAACTTCTCACATATTGTGCATATACTATGACCAACAGAAAAGTGTGCACTGAAATGAATGCTTACAAGTTACTTAATTTGCTGAACTGGTGTCCATTACAATTTTATAACATGAGAATACAATTACAAAGATACAGAAAACATTATTAAAAACATAATATTACAGATAACATTTGTAGTAATACAGGCTTTACAAAAGAATAGAAATAAACATATACATCAGTGTTACAGGAATTATGACATAAGTAAATAAAAATAATGAGAATAGTTTTCGAAACATTAATTTCACATATGAGCATTGAAACAGAACAGAATAAATAATGTCTAAACAACTCTACAAAGTAAATAACATATTATTAGAAAAATTCTAAAACATAACTTTTATTAGCTAAACACATAAATACAGGGAAAACACAAATTCACATAGTGTAATAACACAAAAATACAGGACAGGGTTTGTTCAGTGTAACATTTGGTACAGCAGTCAAACCCAAAACTTCATTCCTTAGATCTTTCATCTTATTTCAACATTTGTTTCCACCAAAAAAATCCTATCCAAGCATGCTTTCTGTATTTAAACGTTCACATATTTCTTACCTCGTTAATTATTTTCCATTATCTTACCTCATCATTTAATTCCAAGAAAATCCTACCTAAACCTGTTGTCCCTAAATCCTACTTTTTTGTTCATATCCTCTTTCAAAATCCTTTTTTGCTTCTCAATGCATTTCTTCCAATTCATCACAACTGATTCTCTCATATATCCCACCCCATCTTAAGCTAACTTAAATCTACTGAGCTCAGATGCTAAACTAAGGGACAAGGCAATGCAGCAGCACAAAACAATTAACACAAACAGCAATGACAAAAAATTCAAATTGGCAAAGCAAGCAGCAATATATATATATATATATATATATATATATATATATATATATATATATAAGCAAAGCAAATGCAACATTATCACTAATATGAGCCAATCTGCAGCAACAAGAAAAATAAATCAGTAGTAAATCTGGCTTAACAGAGTAATACAAACTGAAATTTAGTAGCACTATGCCTGGCAAACAGCAGCAGCAAATGCAATAACTTATACCTAAACATGACATAGCTCAAGCAGAAAAAATAGCACACTAAAGACAACAATGCAGTAAGGGAAATATATATTCACATCTTAATGCCTATGTAATTAAAGTGGTGCACCACAACTTATTCTACAAAATAAATTACCAAGTTCTTGAAAAGAAAATTATGTATGCAGTTCCTGTGAAGGGAAATGTCTTTTTGTGCTCCCTCATTTTTTTGGAAGTATATCATAAAATTATTATTTACTGAATCTGTAGACAGAAAATATTTATATTAGTACATCTATTAAATTTTATTTTAACCAATGCTGCAGTGGAGCTAGAAACTAGATATTAAACAAACTGAGCAATCTCTCAACTAGAAAGACGATAGATGTAAAAATGTTTCTCATCATTTCATTAGGAATTTTAGTAAATATCATAAATTAAGAGCTCCACAGTGTAATCATATGTTTTCAAGTTTGAGCGTGTCGTATTTGCAATGCTTTCTACAAAGGTATGTCAATGGCGAGGATAATGGCCTCTTTTTTTTTCTCCACCTGTGCCTTTGAAAGGCACACACTAATGGCTTTTTTCCACGCAACTGTCACACAGCTGGGTGCTTACAGTGACCTACCTTCCTTACCGAAATATTTACAACATCAGTTTCTGCTACAGTGACAGTTTGATACAAATAAAATTTCACAGGTCGACATATTTGCGTTACAAATCTGTAGCAACAAAATCCTATGAATATAACAGTGTCCAAAAAAATTTCGCTGGCATTGTAATACATTCACGCATGTACACACATTTCATAATTCTTAAAGTACGATTCTTGGTTTCCAACATCCTTTTCCACAAATCAGAGTCCCTAACCACTACTCATTACTCCTTACCTTATTATATATATACATGTTTGTCGACACTTCATCAATATTTCATCATAAGAAATACATAGCATAATCAAATTCCTCATATAGCATCAGCTTATTGATCATAAACATACCTCAACAGCATAATACACATTTTCATCATAATAATATCATAAAAACTCAGCCAAATCTCAAAAACGTCGTAGCTTTCTGCAATATTGTCAAAACCTAAAAAAAATTCTCTGCTCATTTCAATAGTGTCATCTACCTCAAACGTACTTTAAAATCATGCTCCCTTACCAAATACGACATTCAAAGCTCTCATAGTATCACAATGGTTCTGAAAAAATATGAACAGTTCACTAAGTGCAGACAAAATACAGTTTCATAAGTGTGAATTATCCAACTGTGTAATTGTGTAAACATGTGTCACTGATGTAGTAAAAAAATGTTTGTTTCCCTGTTAAATAATCAGATAGCTGTGTAATTCTGTGTTAGAGAAACATCCCGATGTGTAAAGTTGTATAAGCAAATACCATATTAGCTAGGGCTCCTTGTGCTTGCCAAACACATGATACACAAAGTAAGCGTGTACCCCCATGAGGATTAATGTAATTATACCCTCAGGTGTTACAGATCACAGTAATGGAATGAAATGTATCATGGAAAACTTTCTTTGTAATTCAAAAATCTTGAAAAATAAATGGTTCAAGTACAAAATTAATCACTCAAATGCGTGTCCTGTAGCGCTAAATGTGCGTCTTGCTGTAAGATAATTCTGTGGGAGTGTCGTAGTTATCGTCCTCTGTAAGCAAAGTTCTGCTGAAGTTAATGTACTTACCTCATCATAAACGAAAGTGAAATTCCTTGTGTATAGATATCGTAGTTATTACGTACCTTACCGTGATCAAGAAAGTACTATAATGTAACGTATTGTTGTGCTACAGGAAAGGTTGCCTCATTGTAGCTATACCACAAAAGTTACTATTAAAACATGTTTTACTTTCCAGAAGAATTCAGAAAAACTGTGCAGATATAAAGCAGATACACCGCCAAATGAACAATGTAAATTGTGTCACATATTAGTAGTGTCGTGATATAAACGTGTAGCTATCAAAGAAACCAAATGCTAAGTCATCTTTAATCTCACCAAATGTACTTCAGATAAAGAGTATATTTTCAAGTAAACCAAAATGTTGAATTAAAATATCATTAGCAGTATATGTTCTAAGTATGTAAGCCTGATAGTCGTTACGTAATCGTGCCACTAACAAGCAAGAATGCACACACACACAATAACACTGTGTCGTCTGTTCACTATAACAATGCATTCGTAATTTCTGTTTAAATAAGTTCTCTTGGTTCTTGACTGGATACTTAACTTAAAACATTGTTGTATGTTAACAGTTTCTAAGTCTGACAAAGCATACTAGTAATGTAAAGTGAAAAATTTTATAGCAAAGAATAAGTTAAAAAGCAGACTATCTCTCAAGAAACGGTTTTACATGTGAAATGTGGTGCAATACTTTACTCTTCCTAGTACGCAGAGTTTCAACTTCAACGCAATTATCATGTGGTATACAACAGTAAAGAATACTGGAATTTTTCTCAAGGTTAGGGTCTATGTTATTTGTCTCTGAGCCATCCAGCGCACGTGGCTGCCTGTGTTGCGAGTTATTGTCTGTCTCTTTCTTGGCGCGCGTCGTTATTGGGATTAGGAGACCTAACTTCTACAAATTCACCTTCTAGAGAGGGCCCTGCCCTGTTTGAATCCCGCCAGTTCTGATGCAATTCAGCTCTGTCGTTACGAATATATCGTTTATCGTCATGTCAGTAGATTCCATAATTTCTTTTTTGTCGGTCACGTGGTGGAGAACTTCTCCCTCAGTCGTAACTGCACGGAGGACCGTTGTGTCTGAAGTTATTCTGTCTCCCTTGATAATAACTGTTTTGGTTCCCACGTTGTCTGTTTCTATGGTTGTCTCTGTCACATTCATTACGATGGAAATGCGATCTTTCTCTGTAATTATTACTCAGCCAACGGTTGTCATATGGGTGATGTCTGTTTTGGTCACGATTTACGTTGTAAGAGTAACCTTGTCGTGTCCATTTATTATTTCTGTCATCGCGGAATTTTGACGGATGTGACCTGTAATTGTTGGGTTCCTGTTTTCGCGTTCCGCGATAGTCAGTGTCAATTTCCAATTCTTGTAAGAGTCCCTGAAAAGCTTCAATGTCGTCTTTGCAACGTCCTGCCAAAATAATATGTCGTAAATGTTCAGGTAATTTGATTAAGCAAATGCGGATGAGTTATGAGGGGCTGTATGGGTTTGACAGGTCCTGATTCTTGTGCAACATGTCTTCAAAATATTTCACAAGACTGGAAAATTCAGATTGTTCGAAATGTTTCATCATTATGGTGCTATGTTTTACTCGGTCTTGTGTAGCTTGAGACCAATATGCTGAGAGGAAGACGTGGTAAAATTCTCCCTGACTGTGGCAATCGTGAATGACCAATCGCATTCTTACAGCTGGTTCATTCTCTAAATAGCCACACATAAATTCTAATCTGTGCTCTAATGACCAGTTTGCAAGTTGCGTAACCGTATCGGTAGAGGCAACTGAGTCAATTTTAGCTTGGAATGTCTCATGATTTTCATGAACAATAGTTTGCAGTTCTTTTATGGCTGCTTCGTGATTCTGTAATGCATTTTCATGCCGCGAAAAAATAGGTTGAAAATGCTCACAAATTTGTGTTTTTACGTCATTACAGACTTTTTGACATTTCGATTCAATGTTATGTAACTCAGTAGTCTAATCTTCACGTGTTTGTTCAAGCGCTGTGTCTAACTTTTGAAGCTTTTGCTGTGTTTGTCTCTGATTTTGTTTCATTGTGTCTAACTTTTGAAGCTTTTGCTGTGTTTGTCTCTGATTTTGTTCCATTTGTTGCATTAATTGCAATAATAATGTATTAGTGTCTGGAATCTGTTTCTCTATGCTTTTTGTCAGTGCATTTTCACCGGCAACATTCACATTTTGACAAGCAGAAAATGTGTCTTGACTCATTTGGGAAAACGGTGAGGACCCAATACCTGAGTCTACAGTGTTTGCAATATTGTATTCTGTCATTTCGGATTCCTGAGGCGAGCTGTTGCCGAGCGATCGATCGATAATGCTTCCCTGTTCACTACTTGTTTCATTGTCTACACCATTATTTGCCGCCCGCTCCATCTCCCTATGCACAATCACCAAATTACTACTTAGCCCGCATCTCGTGGTCGTGCGGTAGCGTTCTCGCTTCCCACGCCCGGGTTCCCGGCTTCGATTCCCGGCGGGGTCAGGGATTTTCTCTGCCTCGTGATGGCTGGGTGTTGTGTGCTGTCCTTAGGTTAGTTAGGTTTAAGTAGTTCTAAGTTCTAGGGGACTTATGACCACAGCAGTTGAGTCCCATAGTGCTCAGAGCCATTTGAACCATTTTTGAACTACTTCGAATGTCTGTTAATTCATTATACAGTGGTGCTGATAAGCTACGCTCGTCGTCACTATTATTTCTCAGTTTACTTTGGAGCCTAGTGTTACGTTTTTCACACGCCATTATTGTCGCAATATTTCACACGATAACACAGAAAAGCAGCATTTGAAGAGCAAAAATAAGAGAACACATTAACATAGCACTGAAAATAATATCTAGTTAATTGCAAGCGCAGCTGCGAAATACTTGGTCCAAATCTACATGCATGCCACAACTGTTTTACTGTACAACAATGAAAAACTACAACTAAAAAGGAAATTCTCTCTATAATTACGCGCTAGCAATAAACAAAAGCTACACTAATTACACAAACTACAAGAAAAAATCAGAAGATTCCAGTGAGATATCCTCGGCTAAGGGTCGACATATGAAACGTCCCCTTAGAAAAATTATACATGATTGTGTTTAAACTGACACGCAATATTTTAAGCGCAACGGAATCTGACTTTCAAAAATCCCTACAAAAGAATGGCCCTGACTAACATTAACCTATACCGCTCACAAATCACTTCCCTCATAAAAATCTTCGTTACTCGAACTATTGCAATACAGCGAGCGCCACTACTGCCAGATAAATAAAAGATACTAACAACTGAAGGCATTAACTACTGATAGGCACAGTTAGCAAATGAAAGATTTACCTTAATAGTCATAATATATATAGCAGGTCATGACATCCATTCTTACAAATGTACTGTGTCTGATGGACACACGTCCAGATTATCCCCTGTCAAAAATCCGCCATCTCACTTCCCCACATCCACCACTGCTGGCGGCTCACCTCCAACTGCCCAACGCTACGCGCTGTTAACAGCCAACAGCCCAACACTACAATAGCGAATATTACAACAATGCCACCCAGCCACAGACTGCACACAGCACAGTCAGTGATTTTCATACAGTGCGCTACGTGGCGTTACCAATATAAAAACCTAAACAGCCTACTTACACGCTGACTTCTATGCCGCTCATGTACGGCATTAAGTGCTCCTGAATAAATTTCCCTATTGGTGACAACTCTTTCCAAACGTGTCTTTAGATTTCAACACATGAAGGACTGATACGTCTGCCACGTGAATAAGAGAGCGGCACAATGAAGGCTTAACATTAAATGCAATAAATTAAAATGAAGCTGTTGTTTAGTTAAAGTCGCTTTCATTCATGTTGTTATTGTTTTTGTGGTCTTCGGTCCTGAGACGTTTGATGCAGCTCTCCATGCTACTCTATCCTGTGCAAGCTTCTTCATCTCCCAAAAGCTCCTACAACCTACATCCCTCTTAATCTGCTTAGTGTATTCATCTCTTGGTCTCCCTCTACGATTTTACCCTCCACGCTGCCTTCCAATGCTAAATTTGTGATCCCTTGATGCCTCAGAACATGTCATACCAACCGGTCCCTTCTTCTTGTCAAGTTGTGCCACAAACTCCTCTTCTCCCCAATTCTGTTCAATACCTCCTGATTAGTTATGTCATCTACCCATATAATCTTCAGTATTCTTCTGTAGCATCACATTTCGAAAGCTTCTATTCTCTTCTGTCCAAACTATTTACGTCCATGTTTCATTTCCATACACGGCTACACTCCATACAAATACTTTCAGAAACGACTTCCTGACACTTAAATCTATACTTGATGTTAACAAATTTCTCTTCTTCAGAAACACTTTCCTAGCCACTGCCAGTCTACATTTTATATCCTCTGTACTTCGACCATCATCGGTTATTTTGCTCCCCAAATATCAAACCTCCTTTACTACTTTAAGAGTCTCATTTCGTAATCTAATTCCCTCAGCATCACCCAACTTAATTCGACTACATTCCATTATCTTCGTTTTGCTTTTGTTTATGTTCATCTTATATCCTCCTTTCAAGACACTATCCATTCCGTTCAACTGCTCTTGCAAGTCCTATGCTGTCTTTGGCGGAATTATAATGTCATCGGCGAACCTCAAAGTTTTTATTTCTTCTCAATGGATTTTAATACCTACTCCGAATTTTTCTTTTGTTTCCTTTACTGCTTGCTCTATATACAGATTGAATAACATCGGGGAGAGGCTAAAACCCCGTCTCACTCCTTTCGCAACCACTGCTTCCCTTTGACGCCCCTCGACTTTTATAACTGCCATCTGGTTTCTGTACAAATTGTAAATAGCCTTTCGCTCCCTGTATTTGACCCCTGCCACCTTTAGAATTTGAAAGAGATTATTCCAGGCAACATTGTCAAAAGCTTTCTCTAAGTCTACAAATGCTAGAAACGTAAGTTTGCCTTTCCTTAATCTGTTTTCTAAGATAAGTCGTAGTGTCACGTGTTCCAACATTTCTACGGAATCCAAACTGATCTTCCCCGAGGTCGGCTTCTACCAGTTTTTCCATTCGTCTGTAAAGAATTCGCGTTAGTATTTTTCAGCTGTGACTTATTAAGCTGCTAGTTCGGTAATTTTCACATCTGTCAACACCTGCTTTCTTTGGGATTCGAAATTATTATATTCTTCTTGAAGTCTGAGGGATTTTGCCTGTCTCATACATCTTGCTCACCAGATGGTAGAGTTTTGTCAGGACTGGCTCTCCCAAGGCCGTCAGTAGTTCCAATGGAATGTTGTCTGCACCCGGGGCCTTGTTTCGACTCAGGTCTTTCAGTGCTCTGTCAAACTCTTCCCTATCGTATCTGCCATTTCATCTTCATCTACATCCTCTTCCATTACCATAATATTGTCCTCAAGTACATCGCCCTTGTATAGGTTTGATTTAGGTTACTCTAATTTCCAAGGAATAGTGTGGAAGTAGGTGACATGCGCGACAAATGATATGCATTCTGCTTATGTAAGATCTCTAGCAAATACCTTTGTGTAACAGAACATTGTTCACTTTCATTGTTGCGTGCTATCGCTTCCACTTCTCGCTTGAAACGACGTTGGTTCCTCGACGGACGGCTCGATAGACATCACAAACAATTTCCGTTCCTGCACTTTTTCTCTGTCAGCGTCAAAGAAATGCTGCTCTTTTACGAGGCGCGCCCCGACCGTGCGTCGCAGTGCCCTGACGCCGGCCACAGCCTGGGCGAAACCTGATAGGCCGCCGCGGAGTCTCGGCACCTAAGCAGCTATTATACGGCCCCGGTCGCCCGTGCGTGTCCCTGTTAGGCGCTATCAGGTTTCATGAGGATGCAGCTAATCCATGAGTCCTCAAGTCGCGCGCAAATGGTGAAACAAGAGTTAACGCCGTCTCATACGATCCGCAGCTATGCGCCTTGTTGCGGGTTCTGCTGTAACATGTTCAGAGTTGTCCTATGAAGAGGAATCCTGTCAAGAGAAATGGACGGCTGTTGCCGTTTATTTTACCTAGTTCTGGACACACAGCCGGTATCGATCTGTAGAAGGACATTACATCAGTATTGAAGAACTATAATTCAGAAACACCGTAAGTCGTATTCAGTTGTGCTTTTGCCTTAAGAAAGATATTTTGTAAACGAGGAATGTGGTGCATTGTCTAGAGTACAGGTCACGTATTGGGAATAGGGTTCTTTCAATCTGCATCCTGCCGTAGACGTATAATTTTTCAGTTGTCTTTCTAAATCGACTTAGATAAAGGTCGGGAGGCTTCCTTTCTAAAGGATACGATCGATTAAATTTCCACAATTGCTTTTGCTCCGTCTCTAGTGATCTCATCGTCGACATTAAAGCCCTGATCTTCTTTCTTTTATATTCTCTTTCCCTCCCTCTCCCTATTTTATTACGCACGAAAAGACACACACATACACAACACATACAAACACACACCGCCGTGCATAGCGAAAAAATATTTGCAGATTTTGCATTTGAATCCTCTGCATCTTTTATCGGTCAAAAGTCAGCAGTCGCAGCACCCGAGTATACAGGGCTTCATCATGACCAGTGTTTGTTGTCATTCTCTGAAAAAGATCGTTAAGCTCTCGTTCATTTTATTTGCCTACAATGCCATCCATGCCATGTACATTCATATTCTGATCTCCCTTTAATATGTAATGACCTAGTGTCATGACTTCAAATTTCTGGTATGCACCCTCCGTACTGCTGTGTTGCATTTAAACTTGACATATGTCAGTATGCAAATATATTTAAACTGAAGTACAGAAACCACATGAATTGAATCGAATTCGATCTTGACTTTGGTACATGTCGTACAATTGAAATGAAAATGTTCAATAACAGTATGAAAGTAGTTTTTCTCCATCTTATATGTCTCAATAACCATTACATATTGTTTCATCATAGCAAATACCCGTTAGAAACAGTAAACAAAGATCTACAGGGGTTATTATTACATTTCGGAGTCTGAGTGTTTTGGTTTATACGTCAAATATTAAAGAGACGTACTCTGTAGGTGCCGTCAAAGCGTACTTGCCTCCCCTGTAAACTTAACTTGCGTTCATTATACGACCAATTTCCATCTAGAAGTCCGATATTATCATAACAGGGAAGGAAAATTTTCTTCAGAACTGTGCCCCTTCGACGTCAGCGAAACATAAGACTGCGTGATTTCTGTCCATTGCACAATGTGAAAGACGATGTTTTTGTAAGGACTTCGCTTCAAGTATTAATATGTGTTCATGCCACTGTGAACTCATTAGGTCAATACTCATTAACACTGGTGCAGCACAACTTCGAGTATCGATTTAATGTTTGTCGCGTTACATCCAACACACAGAATTCGTAAATACAAGAGCTACAAAACTTGATAATCTGTTCTGTCAATTTGCACGTTATTAATGCTTTATCGAGTGTACGTGTTTGTAATGAAATATTAAAATCAATCCGCTTTATTATTACACTGAACTTGTAAATGAATGAAAAAGAAACATTATGCCTAAAATGTCTTCTCCTTCGACGTCACTACTAACGGCTTACTAGCCGCATTTGAGAAGACTCAGTGGGAAGTCATTACAGTAAATCCCGCCTTCGTCTTAAATTATCTGGAGAAACCACTGCATAGACAAGCGGGGATTTGACCACCTTCTAATCCGAATGGGGGTGGCCTTCTTAACCACAGCGCGTTTAAGAGAGCCTTATGAGGGGAAAGATCATAGCGTAGCTGAAGTAACTCCACTCTGCACAACGAAACAGAAACCGTTAAACAGAATAATCAGGTTCACTGTTAGTAGTACCAGTTCCGGAATGGAGCTCGTGAAGTATTTAAAAATATAAAGAATGGTTATAAGCAGACTGATAATCGTTAAATTTTAATATGACTGAGTGGATATAATTCTTCTTGTAGAGTTGCATATAACTCAGACATTGAAATATGAGAGCTGGGAAGTGTCACGTTTTTGGGGCCACAGTTAGTACAAAGATTTTATTAGAAAACACACACCTTAGAATGAATGTACGAAACATTATCTGCAGTTTCCTCCGATGAGTGTAACTTTGACGTTGAAAGGAGTGAAATGCGTGATAGTACAACTCTCTAACAATCAGCCCATGGATGTACAATATTTGGCACAGAAAAAGTGTTTCCCGGTTACATCTACATATACATATACACTGAAGCGCCAAACAAACTGGTATAAGCATGCGTATTCAAATACACAGATATGCAAGCAGACAGAATACGACGCTGCGGTCGGCAACGCCTATATAAGACAGCTGTTAGCTAGGTTAATGCTGCTACAATGGCAGATTATCAAGATTTAAGTGAATTTGAACGTGGTGTTATAGTCGGTGCATGAGCGGTAGGACACTGCACCTCTAAGGTAGCGATGAAATGGAGTTTTCCCCCTTACAGTTATTTCACGAGTGTGCCGAGAATATCAGGAATCCGGTAAAACATCAAATCTCCGACATCGCTGCGGCCGCAAAAAGATCCTGCAAGAACGGGACCAACGACGACTGAAGAGAATCGTTCAACGTGACAGAAGTGCAACCCTTCCACAAATTGCTGCAGATTTCAGTGCTGGGTCATCAACAAGTGTCAGCGTGCGAACCGTTCAACGAAACATCATCGATATGAGCTTTCGGAGCCGAAGACCCACTCGTGTACACTTGATGAATGAACGACACAAAGTTTTACGCCTTTTCTGGGCCCGTCCACACCGACATTGGATTGTTGATGACTACAAACATGTTCCCTAGTCGGACGAGTCTCGTTTCAAATTGAATCGAGCGGATGGACGTGTACGGGTGTGGAGACAACCTCATGAGTCCATGGACCCTGGATGTCAGCAGAGGATTGTTAAAGCTGGTAGAAGCTCTGTGATGGTGGGGGGGGGGGGGGGGGCGTATGCAGTTGGAGTGATATGGGAGACATGAACATTATTGAACATATCTGGGATGCCTTGCGACGTACTGCTCGGAAGAGATCTCCACACCCTCGTACACTTACTGACTGATGGACATCCCTGCAGGATTCGTGTTGTTGGTTCCCTCCAGCACTACTGCAGATATTAGTCGAGTCCATGCCACGTCGTTTTGCTGCACTTCTGCATGTTCGCGGGGGCCCTACACGATTTTAGGCAGGTGTGCCAATTTCTTTGGCTCTTCAGTGTACTTCCGAGCATTTGCTCAAGAGCGTTTGGGCCACCTTCGGAACGTAATACAACAGCGATTCTGGGTGGCATGCATTTGACAAGTCCGGAGGTCTTGACAATCCGGAGGTTTCTGGCACGAGATGTCAGCAATGAAATGAATACCCCTAGCTGCATACAGGCGTTGATATAAGTCAATGGGGACAGTTGAAATTGCGTGCCCCGACCAGGACGCGAACCCGGGATCTGCTTACATGGCAGACGCTCTGTCCATCTGAGCCACCGAGGACACAGAGGATAGTGCGACTGCAGCGACTTATCTCTGGCACGACTCCCGTGAGGCTCACATTCGCAACTTAATTTCCCGCACTATATTCGTAGTGCCCCTGCCCATTAAACTCATTACTCGCGACTTTACTGCCGATTCTCGTAAGAGTTCGCTCACTATTTGTGCATTCGCAAAGAAAAAGATGATGAAATGGCCGTTGAGCCTATATGGTAACTATTCTTTCGGACATGTCAGAAAGAACAGGTACCATCTTCATGTATACCAGCCGTCGACGCCTAGGTCTCCCATTTCCCGAAAATTATCAGCTGATGGTTTTCGGGTGTGATCTGCCACGCGAAAATGTGCCAGACGTGCTCCATCAGCCTGAGATCAGACGAATTTAGTGACAAAGGCACCGATGTAGTTAACAATCTCGCTCCTCAAACGATTCTGGCATTGTGACACGGACAATTATCCGGCTGTAAGTTGTGGTCGCTGTTGGTGGAGACTTCAAGCATGAGGAGGTATAGGTAGTCCGCAGTAAAGTTCACGCAGAACGCAGCTGTCATGGTGTCTTCGATTACACGTCCCATAGAGCCCCATAGCAAAATGTTGCCCTCACCAGTCTACATTCGTGGCGCGGTGCATGATTCGAGTAGCCGTTCACCTGGATAACGACGCACCCAGACACAGGCCATCGACAAGGTGTAAAAAGAAACATGATTCTTCCGACGAGGTGACACGTATGCATCAATGCACATTCGATACCCGTGCCTACTGCAAACGTAACAGACATTTCCTTTGGTCAAAATGGGGTCTGCTGCTACGAAACCACGCGTTTTGTTATGTACGATAAATGATGTGATCCGAAAGACTTGTGCATCTACCAGCATAGAAATCTGTTGCCAGTTCTTCCACAGATCGCAGCCAATCCTGCCTTACAGAGCGGGGAAGCCTCCGACGTGCCCGTTCTTTGAATAGGCGCAGGCGTCGAACACCTTGTCTTCTCGTGGTTTCACTGCCGTTCAGTCACTTTCCATAGATGCTCACGACAGTAGCAAGCAAACAGCCCGTCAGCTTCGGCGTTTATAAGATGCTCATTCACATGCGCCTGCCATATTGATCTGTCTGTCCTTTGCAAAAGACGCTTACGTCTGTGGATTTCCCCATTTACTACCTGCATCAATGCTACAGTCTGAATTTACATCTACATTTACATGGCGACTCTGCATATCACACTTAAATGGCAAGTAGAGGCCGCATCAAACCACCTTCACGATAAACCTCTCTTATTGCACTTTCGAACGGCGGAAAATGAACACCGATATCTATCCGAGTGAGCTCTGATTTCCATTTCCTTATTATAATGATCCTTTCTCCCAAAGTAGGTCGGTGTCAATGAAATATTTTCGCATTCGGAGGAGAAAGTTGGTGATTGAAATTTCGTGAGAAGATGTCACCTTGACGATGTCCACTCCAAACCCTGTATCACGTTCGTGAAACTCTCTCCCCTAATCCTCGATAATATAAAACGTGCTGCTCTTCTTTGAACCTTCTCGATGTACTCCGTTAATTCTGTCTGGTGAGGACCACACACCTCACAGCAGTACTCCAAAATAGGACGGAAAAGCGTAGTGTGTGCAGTCTCTTTAATACGTATATTGCATCTTCTGAGTGTTCTGCCAATAAAACACAGTGTTTGGTTCGCCTTCCCCACAAAATTTTCTATGTTTTCTTTCCAGTTTAAGTTATTCGTAATTGTAATTCACGAGTATTTAGTTGAATTTACTGCCTTTTGAACTGACAGGTTTATTGTGTAACCGAAGTGTATCGGATTCCTTTCAGTACTCAAGTGAATGACCTCACACTTTTCATTATTTAGGGTCAATTGTCAATTTTCGCACCATAGAGATATCTCATGTACGAGGTTCGGCTAGAAAAAAACCGGACTGATGCTGGAAAAAACATTTATTTACAATTATTTACAATTTCATGTTATCTCCTTCAATGTACTCTCCTCCTCGGTCTCTACACCGCTCCATACGAATTTTCCACTGTTCATAGCAATGCTGCAGATCATTTTCGGTAAGTCCATACATTACTTCCGTCGCTTTTTCTTTTACTGCTTCAACAGTCTCAAATCTAGTTCCTTTCAAAGCTGACTTGACTTTAGGGAAAAGAAAAAAGTCACAGGGGGACAAATCAGGTGAGTAGGGTGGATGATCTAAGATGGGAATGTGGTGTTTTGCCAAAAACGTCTTCACTGACAACGCACTGTGAGCTGGGGCATTGTCTTGGTGAAGGATCCATGACTTTTTTCTCCACAAATCGTTCCGTTTTCTCCGTACTCGCTCACGTAGGGTAGCCAGGACGCTAATGTAGTAATGCTGATTCACTGTTTGTCCCTCTGGTACCCAATCAATGTGCACAATCCCTTTGATGTCAAAAAAAACAATCATCATTGCCTTGAATTTCGATTTTGACATTCGTGCTTTTTTTTGTCGTGGAGAACCAGGAGTTTTCCAATGCATCGATTGGCGTTTAGTTTCGGGATCGTAAGTAAAAAACCACGATTCATCGCAAGTAATAACATTTTGTAAGAAGGTGGGATCACTTTCAATGTTTTCCACGATGTCAGAACAAATAATTCTTCGGCGTTCCTTCTGCTCAATTGTGAGACACTTTGGAACCATTTTTGAACACACTTTGTTCATGTTGAAACTTTCATGAAGAATCTGCCTAACACTTTCCTTGTCAACTCCTGTTAACTCAGACACTGCTCTGATTGTTAAACGGCGATCTTGTCGAACAAGTTTACCGACTTTTTCAATATTTGCATCAGTTTTTGCTGACAATGGTCTGCCAGTGCGAGTGTCATCACTGGTGTCTTCGCGGCCATCTTTAAATCGTTTAAACCACTCAAACACTTGTGTTCGCGATAAACAATCATCGCCGTACACTTGTTGTAACATTACAAACGTTTCACTTGCAGATTTTCCTAGTTTGAAACAAAATTTGATGTTAACACGCTGTTCTTTCTGTACACTCAACATTTTCCGACGCACAGACAAAACGTCAACTACTTAAAACAAACGCCACGGGCAGACTGAGTGCAGGAGGCAGATGAAACTCGAGCAGTAGGCGGAGCGAGAGTCACGTGACAGGCCACGCGACTTTCAGCCTTATTGCATTCGTTTTATTGTTTCACCAGTACTAGTCCGGTTTTTTCTAGCCACACCTCGTAAATCGTTTTGCAATCGGTTTTGATCTTCTGATGACTTTACTAGACGATAAACGACAGCATCATCTCCAAACAACCTGAGACGGCTGCTCAGATTGTCTCTTAAATCGTTTATGTAGATAAGGAATAGCAGAGGCCTATAACACTATCTTTTGGAACGCAGATACCACTTCTGTTTTACTAGATGACTTTCCGTCAGTTAGTACGAACTGTACCCTCTCTGACAGGAAATCACGAATCCTGTGGCATAACTGAGGCGATATTCCATAATCACGCAATTTGATTACAAGCCGCTTGTGAGTAATGTGTCAAAAGCCTACTGGAAATCTAGAAATACGGTATCTATTTGAAATCCCATGTCGACAGCACTCGCCATGCGTCTTCGCTCAGTTTTTATACTTTCAGTACCGCATCACGTGGCCACAGGGCCACCAATCGGGGCATTCTATCTAGCTGTGGACAGTGCTCATGATGTCTTGGTCCGTGAGTGCATATGTGGCTTCTCCTTAACAGTTCCTTCCATATCATAGAGTTTTATTTTATAGAAATTACAAAACCTGTACATCACCAGAATGTAGGCAAACAAATGGATACTTTTTAAAATTGTCTGCAGACTTTCGATATGTGTAACACCATAATTATTGTTGTGAATACGATCTTGTATAGAGACCAGACCGCAACTACAAATGTCAAGGACATTAAACAGAAATAGCAGTTGTGAAAGTTGTGAAGAGAGCTATTCAGTCTGTACATTAAGGAAACGGCAAAGGAAACCAAGGGGTAATTTGGAAAAGGAATTAATGTTCAGGTAGAAGCAATAAAGCTTTTGAGGTTTGGGATGACACTGTAATTCTACGAATGACGGCAAAGGACTCAGAGCTTTCTCTCTCTCTCTTTCCCTCTCTCTCTCTCTCTCTCTCAGACAGACACACACACACACACATACACACACAGAATAAAACATTCACGAGCAAAAAATAAAATAAAAGAATCATAAAGTTCAGTCTCACAAAGAATGAAACCTTCACACATAACAAAACGCCTATAGATACACACACACAAAACAAATGAACAAACATCAAACCACACACACACACACACACACACACACAGTCGCGCGCACACACACGCAACACAGACAAAAGACGAAAGATAAACACATAACGACGGGACGGTTGGTGACACTACACAATGTAAACGCACACATGTTCAATGAAAAGTGCAAGTGAGGTGTTGTAATAGATGCGAGTGAAAAAAACGCCGTAAATCAGCCATCTGGAGTGTGGAGACGGAATAAACACTTCACCAGGACCACACAAATGGTTCAAATGGATCTGAGCACTATGGGACTTAACTTCTGAGGACATCAGTCCCCTAGAACTTAGAACTACTTAAACCTAACTAACCTAAGGAAATCACACACATCCATGCCCGAGGCAGGATTCGAACCTGTGTCCGTAACGGTTGCGCTGTTCCAGACTGTAGCGCCTAGAGCAGCTCGGCCACCCCGCGCGGCCCACACAAATGGACTAACAACATTGAAAATCCTAAGTAACACTAAACGACGATTTAACCTCACGAAAATTGTGCACAAAAAGTTGTTTCCAACCTGAAAAAAGAGAAAAACATTAGAAAATGTAACATAGTAACATACGTGTAACTACTACATTAGTCATTACTTATACACAGAAAAACATGTAATACATGCCAGTGAAGATGCTTCATAAATAAAAGAAGCGAAACGCGTGTAGCAGAAAACAAACTGCCTTTCATTTAGTAGCAAAAACTACCTCCATGATTATAAGATAAACATCGACAAATGTAAGACAACGGTAATGGAATACAGTCGAATCAAACCAATTGACGCTGAGGATATTAGATTAGGAAATGACCTGCTAAAAATAAGAGATAAGATTTGCTATTTGGTCAGCAAGTTGACTGATGACTGCCGAAGTAGATTAGCAACGGCAAGAAAAGCATTAATGAAAAAGAGAATTTTTTTCCGAAAGTATCTTTCGATTGTAGCCTTGTACGGAAGTGAAAAGTCCAAGATAAGCTATTCAGACAAGAAGAGAATAGAAGCTTTCAAGGTGTGGTGCTACAGAAGAATGTTCAGAATTTGGTGGATAGGTTGAATAACTAATGAGGAACTCTGTATCGAATTGTCGACAAAAAGAAATTATGGCGAAACCTGAATAAGTGAAGGGGACGTTGGAAGGTACACATCTTCGGGCAGCAAGAAATTTTTAATTTAGTACTGGTAGTATGTGTGGAGGAAAAACTGTAGAAGGAACGAGGATTGAATACAGGAAGCAGATACAACTACATGTGGGTTACAGCAGCTATGTAGAGATAAAGAGGCTTGCACGGGATACGCTAGCATGGACAGCTGCATCAAATCAGTCCTCGCACCACCACCACTCCAACAAAAACAACAACAAAAACGCGTCATCTGTTTTTTCCATACCACAAATTTTTCTCCACTGGACCTATGGAATCCAAATAATGTAACGTAAATTAACTAAAATATCTCGATATTACATACTTACGAGTCCAGTATTTTTTTCTTTTCACTTCGTCCACGTAATCATCAGACACATTTGTGCAAATAAAAGAAGAATGTAAACGTCTCTGTCACTGTTTCGGACAATTGGGATATTTTATGTATGTCGATTTAGTAAACTGGAATATTATTCAGAATAACTGAAACATGGAACAGTGTTCGATCCTACTGAGACAGAATTCCACAGTGCGTAAATCCCTCGATTGCTCATAAAAAGGCTATGGCAGATTTCTTCTGTTTACAGAACAAAGGCATAACTTATGAATGAAACACATACAACACTGGTGTTATTTTCTGTAACATTTATTATTTGTTTCACGAACCATTTTTCGGCTGCTACGCTATCATTAGGTCCACGATACGTATGTGGTGCAGTGAAACTGGTCGGATCACAGATTTTAAACTAGTGCTTCTACAGAGTATTTCCGTTTCCAGAGATGAAAAATGTTGATGTCAGAATTCTGAATAAAACTAGGAAGATTATTTCAGTGTAAAGAAAATGACTTTGTGTAATCACAGCTGCTTCATACACCTGCTTTAATATCAATATTATATGTTATCTGTCTGTAATTTACAACCTATTAAAGACAAGATTATTTTGGTCAGCCACATCTTTGGAATATTTCACCAAAGTTTATTGTCAATTATTTTCTTCTATGAACAACTGTCGTAATTTGCCTACAGTCAATTAGTTACTTTATCTTAGTTAAATGATCTTACGTCGCGTTTACACTGAAATAATCCCTCTTGTTTTATTTCTAATTCTAGCATTAACATTTTTCATCTCTGGAAATGGAGATGCTCTGTAGAAGCTCTAGCTCAAAACCCTTTGATCCAACAACATTTCCCTGAACCACATACTTATCTTTGTACCTGACGATGGTGAACAGCCGAAAACCGGTTCGTGAAACAAATAATAAATATTGTAGAATATTATATCAGTGTTATGGGTAATTCATTCATAATGCATAAAATATTCTGTCAAGAAGCGATGTAACAGTCACTCAATGCAAAGGTATAACTTTTTATATAAAGCCTTAAGTGTCAGCAAACGCCAGGTTTAAGGGGAAATATAACAGGTGACATTTATATGTAACATAATTGTTCGTAATAATATTGTAATAATATTTACTAAACAAAAAAACGTTGTGACGTTCGATTCATCTACGTCAAATTGAAGGAATGATATTGCGTTGTGGGACACACAGAAAACTTATTACAACTGCCAGAAACGGGAAAAGATTAGTGGGAGACACATTTATTGCTTTAAACCCTTATCCGACTTCAATCAGCGAGCGCCTGATCTTATTTACATTATCTGTGGTGCGCAGTTATCGGAGTCAGTGGAACGTAATAATCTACCTAATATGTTCATGTATTCGGTAGTTATCTATAGCTATTTATGTTATAGCTGTTTCTTTGGGACGTAAAATATGTGCGTCGACTGCGTTGCCCGAATGACTCCATTTCCATCTTACCTGTCGGTGAGCTGCAGAAAATTCTCCCGTTCTTTGGTAATGGAAAAAGAAAAAAAGCCACAACTCCTTAACTGGTACCTTAAATTAAGATAATAATCAACTATACGTTCAGTTACATCCTTATCAAATGTCTTACTTTACATCAAGTGACACATGAAACGTCAGTTTTTATACCCGTTCTGTAACACGGTGAATTACTAGATCCTACTACCTCATTGAAGGCTGTTTGTTTGCATGAAAAGAACTGTAAACAACTCGAACAGAAAAGATTTCCTTTAGCATTACCACATATTGCAGGGAGCATTAATTCTGGCTATTATCTACATTTAATCCTTTCGTAAATGGTGTGTAACATTGGTTAACAGGTGTATCACAGAAGCTAAGAACACGCTTGCTACCAGTTTTATGATAGCACAACCATAAGTCTTACTCATAGCTTTAAGACAATGAAATTTAATCATCTTGAATTTTCTCAAACATTCTGTCGTTCAACAGGTGCGGTATACAGTTACTAGTTCTAGAATTTGATAACGTTCTTCAAAATATAGGTAATTCTGATCTTCTGAGACAGGATAACACCACAGTTGTTGTTGTGCATGGCTTATGTAATACTGGAAACATATCTTTAACCTCGAACGATATATTAGAATATATCTTATTTCGCTATTGGAAACGATTGATATACGAAGTTACTAATATGAAATATTATCAGGGATAGTCTCTCATTCATTACAAGCAACAGTCTTCAGAACTGGCACAACATAGTTCATAGCTAGGTGTATTTCGTACTTCCAAAATTTATACAGCTAACCCATTTCTGACAAGCCATCTTCAACGGTGGATATTTGTATATGGAAATTGTTTGTAATGTCACTAATTACGGTTGCCCTAGCCAAAGCTCTTTTTCTTTTGGGTCACTACTTTACTTCATTGCAAACTCCTCTATATTAACAATCTTACGCTGAATTTTTACATTAAGGCGGCGTTGTCTCCGTTTGGTGTTCTTGCACAATGCACATGATAAATTGCTGACCTATAGCCTCATGTTCAGCTGTAATAATTTTAAATGTGCGGTGAAGCATTTTTTTCGCTTTTCTGACTCTGGCCTAATTTACAGTTTTCGCCTTACCCTTAGTACAGATTGTAATATCTGTTTAATATGCTTTCGACTGAAAGTGTAAAACGAATACTTCTCACGACTCGGTGTATTTTCTAGGTGATGAATGAAACATTTTTAGTTAGTAATTTGCTTGAAATAAGGCTGAAAGACACGAACAGATACTGTAGCGTCGTGGAATAATACCCTTTAAAGTCAATGTACAATGCTCAACACATACAAACTCAGTACATACAGAACATATAATAACATTTCTCAAAAGTGGTTAATTATTGTCATCAAAACGTTTTAAAAAGTTCGTATAAACATTGGTCCGAAAATACTTCGTTAGTGAGGTATGAAAGGAATTCCTTGATTATGTATTTTAGCTCACATGTGCATTTTTAACCCATTTCCTTGTTTACATTTGGTCATGACATTTGTTTTGTTTCGTCTAATTGTTGTTTATGCTGTTTTACAGTAACTTCCATCAGAACACATCATAGCGATGAAATCAGTGTCTGAAGTGACGGATATGCACTACACGTACGGCCCAGGTAATGGAAACGAAGACGCAGCACGTCAACTTCATGCTGAACGTTACCCTGGGAGGCAATTACCCTGTGAACGAACGTCTGTGTGACTCCACGAACCCTTGCGGGGGAGAAGCTACTTTGGGAAGAGAATTGTAGATGGTCGGAGACACGCGATGTACAATCGTCTGAGCTTGAACAACGGGTTCTCTGTATTGTGAATGAAATTCCGTCAACTAGTAAAAGGAGAACTGCGAGAAGGGCCACCCTGCATGAAAATCTTCTGTACCCATATCACCTTCAGAGGCTTAAAGTGTTATATGATGTAGACTTTCAGCCAAGAATAAAGTCCTCTCGACTCAGGGTAGTTTGTTGCACGGCTGCGGTTCTTAGCGGGCACCTTATTCACTTTTCATATGATGGGATCTTCAGTTGTCATAGCATTCACTTCTGGGCTTCCGAAAACCCTTGAAAGTGACGAGACGGACGTCAACAGAGGTTCAGTCTCAACGTCTGGGGTGGAATCATTCATGACCATTTCACTGGCCCCTACTTCTTTCTGCAATGTCTTACTGTATAAAGTTATTTACATTTTTTCAGACATCAGTTACTTCATTTAGGTAATGATGTGTGTCTAGATATCATCCAGTTAATGTGGTTTATGCATTGTATGACCTGTCTGATCGCTAGATTTGAATCCAACCGATTGTTTTCCTTTGGGGACGTTTACAATCCTTGATGAATCTAATTCCCGTAAACAGTGTCGATGTTCCGAGGAAGTGTATCAAAAATGGATCTGAACAGATACGGAACACATGGCGCTTTTCACAACGCACAACAAGTGTGGAACGCAGGCATTAAGGGATGCATGGAAGTCGGATATGACCACTTAAAGCAATTTTTGTAAATGGAAATGTGTTTGATAAATGTATTGTTTTTGTGCTATGAATAATACATTCTTCCATAATATAAATGTGTTCGGTAAATGTATCATTTTTGTACCATAAATAATAAAGCCTTTCATACCTGCTAGCGAAGGATTTTCGGATCACGTTCATACGAACTGTTTTTAATGTTTTGATGTCAAGATTAAAACTTATAAGTTTTGACACACGCTTTTATACACTTTTTATTTACAAAAGAGTTGTACCGTGTAGATCCATGTGAATTCATTCCACAAAAGCGTTGCGTCTTACTATATAGAAAAATCACTCTATTGCCACGTTTACTTCAGTGTAGACCGTATGCACAAACACTACAGCGTCAGAAACTTCTGCAATAATACTGTCAACTGTTCGTTGCCCAACAGAACGTTCCTGCAAGTACTGTTTTTCATTTTTCAGGTGGTAGTTTGAGTAGCTTCATCGTAATAGAAAAATTATTATCACTTAATGAAATAAAATGGTTTCCAGTAGTTACTACAACAGCCGTATAAGCATTCCCCATATTTATTCCTTCAACAAAGACGACTGTGTAACGGCTGGATCTGCCCGTGAGGAACGCGCGGCGAGTGCTGCCACCTACGCGACCAGCTGTGGAACCACCAGACCTCCCATTCATGGCAGTCTCGGTGTGGCCATATTATTACGGCAAGCACCCATCTACGACAAAGACTTCGTTGGCTTTAATAAAACTCCTTGGTCGACGTAGAACTAACTTTCACAGCAGCATAAAACTCTCGCAATCTTTGTGTCTTACTCTAGCAAGACAGGTAGTGTGATGACAGCGATTTTTCTAAGCAAGGGTAAACGGCGCTTCGAAATTATGAGCTACCTACAATACGCCGTTAAACTTAACGTAGTTTCTACTGTGGAAGCTTCATTACTATAGCTCTATGGTGACCTCTGCTGATGTATATATACTTTTTATGTTTTTCTTCGCCACATATTACACAGTTAAAACGTACAGGAGAAAATCCAGGAGACCCATTCAAATTATAAAAAATACTATTTTTGGTTAATATTATTAACGAAGCAGTTGCAGATAGACGGTTTTACTCCCGATTTCCTCTTGAGATACATGATTCTTAGAGAAAATTTCGCTTTACTCAAAATGAATAACTAAAGAGACTTCTTTAAGGTATAATATGCGTATTAGCTGTCGAGGAAGTATTATGTCCAGTTACAGAATAACGAAAACTGCTCAAAGATCATCTGAGTCTTAAAAATTAAATAAAACCGTGCCTTTTCTTTTCACAGTAAGAGTCGGCTTAACGTTGTTCCGTCTGTAAGTTTTCCAACCAACCAGCGAATATTATTCCTTGGTTTCGCAAGCTTTCTATCGCACGTCTCTTTTTCTCAACACAAACAAGACAAAGGAACGTAATAATTGTGAGAGGCGTGTATCGCTTACCTTATCGTCACCATACATACAGCAAACGCTTGTCAGCGTCTGAGGTATGAATATCACGGGAGCCATAAAATATTACTAAGTAGGCAAGAAAACATAAACTAGATCTTAAACTAGAAAATACTTGTTTGCTAGTTAATGTTTTGTGCGAACAAGACAGTAATTAATAGTCCGTATCTTTTGTACTCATTCAGTCACCACAACAAGTTTTTAAATATTTTCCTTTTGTTTAACTAAGAAACTATTACAAACAAAGAAATCTCAAACTGTACAAGCACGTGTAAAATATAAATGGCATTTGAGAGGTAATATTATTGTTCATTCGTGATATAAGAAAAACTGCCGGATCGAAAAAACTGTCGTGAACTAATTTTCAACAGGCTTATATTTTGAGATATTTTACCTATTTTACACACATTCAAACAGCGACGTTGAAAGCCAAACGTTATTCACTTAAGTTTTGTCTTTTTGTCAGTACTCTCATTTGTAGAGTTATACGGTAGAGATGATTATTATACGGTAGGGATGATTACTGCCTTGCCGAAAAAAGAATTATTTTTCCTTTTTTACAGAATTTCGAACAGCGTTTCTTTCCTATACTTCAGCCCAGTTCACCAATAGAACGTTCGCGAAAGGCTCTGATTGTGAAACGAGCAGAAATAGTCTTCTGGTCGTGAACGTCAAGATTCTGTCAACTAATACTTTCTCAATTTTCTACCAGGAAGACAATTTCTGAGCAAACACACACACTGGACAACAAAAACGACACAGTTTTAATTTCCAAACTTGTATCAAGTATTAGTGTATTTTTTCGTGCAGGCCCACTTTTCACATTCAGTAACTGGTTAGTTTTCTTGGAAACTACAGTACTTTTTCAGACATTAAACAAAATATAGCAAACCGTTTGCAGTTAGATATCGGAAAATTTCTTTCACTCATATTTATTAGAATTGCGACTGTTTTACTGGTAGTTTAATGAAAACTGTGAAAATGCTGAAACTCACCTGTATTTATTACGATTAATTCTTAATCATTTCAGAAAGTAATTTGTACTCTGTAAACGTCAAGCTGCGGTAATCAGAGTCCATTCGAATTTTCAAGTCTCTCACTATAACTTCTGTTGCTTCCACGAAGAGCTTTGTACTGCATACTTCTTCTCTTTTTCTGATCGCGTAACATTTTGTTGATGCGATACTTGGCTATGGAGTATTCCTTCGACCGCGAGTGTAATACCACAATTAACAGCTGAAATGCTTAATTTTGATTTATATATTTACACCTACCTTTCATCCAATTCGTAGTTATATAAAATTGTTGTATGTGAGTGTAGCTAGTATTCGGACGTGTTTTTACAGCCCGTTAGATACTGTTATACAACGCCGTTTTATATATTTGAAGCACGGTGTCATATCTTACGGTTTTGTTTTAAAGTTCGCACCCTATACGTAGCCTCCACGAAAATGAGAAGTATTCCTTAGTTTTCATCTTCCATAGGTGTAAAAGGCCATTGCGCTGTGAATATCAGCAACACTATCCTCCTACCCCGCTAATTAAATTACGTTATTTCCAGACAAGCAGTCTTCTTATATGGCATTCTTTCTTTGTTCCTAGCACAAAAGAAATACTGCATCGCTACATTGGACGCTCTATAGAAGCTGCATAATAGGGCGTCAATGGCTCATTCACATTTAAAAGTACATGGCATAAATGAAACTAAAAATGAGAAAACTTTTTTTCTTTTTTCTCACCGTTGTTATCATTCCTGGAAGCAATAAATCAGCAGAGATAGCTGCGAGAGTTTCACCGTACTACGTATCAGCTTCAGAATTATCACGCAGGTTTCTCTGTTGCTTTGGAACGCTATCGCGTGTGATGGACGACCTAAGGCGCAGAGTGCAAACTGTTTTTAGGGACTGCGTGTGACTTCCGTTGCCTTTATCTGATAAAACTCACGTTGCCGCCCAGTTGGCAGAATTTCCACTGTGCTGTACGGCGTCTCCTTCCCGAAAGAGGTGCAGTGAAAATCGAGTTTTTGTTATTGTCCGAAAAAGCTGAAGTCTATGTCGGCCTCGCCTCAGGCTCAACGTGTTGCGTTCCTACCAAACTCTCTCCGCACATTTTTATGAGCGAGTTGAACTTCTAGCCGCTAGATGGGAAAGTTTGACATCACTCTGTTACAGTCGATCTGTTTTTACTTATTGCTTGTACTTGCCCATGTATCACAGAATCTTCGTGTGATTTTCCGAGCAAGAGTTATGATGGTTAAGATTCTGACTTTTTTTGAAGTTTTGACCGTTGAAGGAAAATTTGTTCTGCCATAGTTACGAGTATCCGATATCCTGATCAGATATATGTTTCACAATTCGATTTACTTTTCTTCCAAATTTACTGCACTAATCATTATTTAACCATTTCAGCAGATTGTTCTTTTGTGAGCCGATAATAAAGCAAGTAGGTTCAGTGGGAACTGAGCAATGCTACTAAACAGAGCGACTCTTATATGTGCATCCGTTGTGAATTACTTATCAGTTTATTAATATTTCGCAGTTAGGTGAGATATGCTCCTCTGCGATTAAATTAAGCTCTGTATTTATTAATATTTCGCAGTTAGGTGAGATATGCTCCTCAGCGATTAAATTAAGTTCTGTAATTTGCTAGTTGAATACATTTTTCATACTCTCAGTCGATTAATCTCCTGCAAGCAATACTAAGAAACGTGATAAATTTTTCGTACTCTCAGTCGATTAATCTCCTGCAAACGATGCTAAGAAACGTTTGTAAATGTATATACGTACGTGTTTTTCAGTTTTTCACAATGTTTAGAGCGAATAACTGTAGAGTGTAATGCGCAAGAACAATCAATTAACAGATTTGAAAAGCCAGCCGAGGTGGCCGAACGGTTCTAGACGCTACAGTCTGGAACCGCGCCACAGCTACGGTCGCAGGTTGGAATCCTGCCTCGGGCATGGATGTGTGTGATGTCCTTAGGTTGGTTAGGTTTAAGTAGTTATAATAAGTTCTAGGGGACCTCAGAAGTTAAGTCCCATAGTGCTCAGAGCCATTTGAACCATTTTTTGAACAAATTTGAAAGCGGGAGTGTGTAAGAGTAAAAACAACCTCAATAACGTTGTAAAAAATTAAAATATCGTTACAGATGTTTCACGCAGCTAAGCATTAACATATTATTAGAAATTTCTTACAGGTGTTCAAAAATGGTTCAAATGGCTCTGAGCACTATGGGACTTAACATCTATGGTCATCAGTCCCCTAGAACTTAGAACTACTTAAACCTAACTAACCTAAGGACATCACACAACACCCAGCCATCACGAGGCAGAGAAAATCCCGGACCCCGCCGGGAATCGAACCCGGGAACCCGGGCGCGGGAAGCGAGAACGCTACCGCACGACCACGAGATGCGGGCTCTTACAGGTGTCTTGGTTGCATTCAACGAGCCATGAACTCAAGATATGGGTTCCAGGTCAGCTGATTTACACCTTCTGCGTTACTTTTCTTAAATAAATAAACCTCAGAAATTGTTCATTACCATTATAATTTATTTCGCTTCTCATGCGTTTAGTTGGATGAAACACATTTCTCACCGATTTCACGCGGTGTATTTGAATACCGAAGGAAAACTGGTCCATTAACAAGGTATATTTTCTTCTACTGCTTCCTTGATGCGCCCTTCAGAGAAACTTTTCTTCGTTTTCGTCCTTTCAAAGTGCGCTGCTTTCAGTATAAGAATCTCTCAACGTTTCCAGGATACTAAGACTAATTTACTGATAAAGTTTTTACTTAGTTTCTTTCAATGTCTGCACGACAGTTTTCGATACAACACCGTATCGTCAAAGATACAAATACAAATAGCAGCATTGTACAATCACAGAACATTCCGTCTTACAAACGCAACGGCTAATGTAGAATTATAATTAAGAGCCTTATAAGCATTGCAGTAAATCTTTGTAACTGCATTTCAGATGGGCTTAAACCTGAAGCCATTAGCCCAGCACTGTTGTCTCTAGCTGCTTCTTTACGAGCTACAAGTCTGAACTGACGGTACAGAAAAATTATTGTATGATTCGAACAGTTTTTCACTGTATGTCGCACTCACTTATCTGTGACTATATTGGAATTTTAAAGCGGTTTAAATAAAAGGGCAATACCGTCTTTAACAGATCTGGCTGATGTGGTAGTTTAATAGTGACTGTTTCTATTATTTAATTTCCTGCAATTTCTTGCTTTAGTCTTATTTTTGTCAGTTATCTGATATTCTTTCGTTTCTTGCTCTACACTCCTTGGTTGAAGAAAATTGTCCTTCAAATCGTTGTCTACATTTATTATTCGTTTAATTTCTTGTTTAGTATCGAGCATAAATTTAAAGAATGAGTAGTGAACGTGAAACTGCCTTTTGGCAAATAAAATCAGCGTGGCAATCATCATATTCCATATCCCTGAGAGGAAGTGCACTCTGGGATGACGGAACGATTTACAAATACAAAGGTGACTGGATCTGAAGAGGCAATATACGCATGGACATACGCGGTTAATTGACAATTAAGTACTGGTTAAAGTAGACATAATTAGTTATAAGGAAGAAAGCATGAAAATAAGTAACTTGTGTTTGCAGCTGCTAACGTTAAACGTCTTCTCTGCGTTACAGTCTGAACATACACGTAACCAAGACTGGCAGCTCACGTCAATGCGCACACATGCCTGCGCGTGCGACCACAGTGTCGATATGCTAACGGATAATGATTACATTTGAGGGAAGCGGGGTTCAATCCTACTTTTGGCTATCCAGCTTTAGTTCTTTCTTAAGTGCTTGAGCTGTTTTCAAGATGTTTTCTTTGAAGTTGACACTGTACTGGAAAGCAGATGAGTCGGAGCGCAATGGTCTGCATGATATCAAGTCATATCAACTCACAGCCTACTAATTGACCACCACTACGATTACTACTATCCCTGTGGCCGAATTAGTTTCATATCCTTTTCCAGTACAAGCTCCGTCTCCAATGGTCACCGACAGGAGTTGAAGACATATCCGTCCATCTCTCTTTCGATTACAGTTTTTAGATAATTTATGTTGGCCTAAAATTTTCAAAACAGCATAACAGATTTTTGTAACTATCGTACCATTATAAATGAGACACCTGAAAAGTTGCGGTCCAAGAGATATAAACTGACGTTTCATCAGAGCTTTACGTTTAGTGATTGTGAGATAGAATACCATTTTTGCTACATTAAGGCCGATTTATTAAGTATTTGACCTTAGATTAATGTAGAAAATGCCCTCAGATCAAACATAATTCGGAAATGTGCTTTGTATAAACATTAATTCCAGGTTATATCGCGGTGAAGTAGGATACACTTCGACAGGCGAAAATTAGTGGTTCAAAGTCGGGTTTAAACGTTATCGTCAGCTTACCGTGTAGTGACATATCAAAACAACGCTTCTCTTTCGCGCAAATACAAACTGAAATAGTAAAGAAGTTGTCACTAACACGTAAATATGATATGCAACTATGCCCCTCCAAGACTGCTGAAGCTCGAAATATATTTTTCGATCTGTAGGGTTATGTTAAGGAAATTATCAGCTACGTACGTAATGAATGAAGGTAATAATTAATCTCTTAACAATTCTTGGGGGTATCTTATAAATTTATAGACACTTAGCACTTAAGCGGCGTAGTAATAAATGAAAATACATGGCAGTGAGTGTACAATGCGTATTATTTTTTGAACTATCGAACACGTGCGTAAATGGCTGTGACAACTGCTTGTGCGTTGATGAATGAACCATAGACGAGAATATGTAAATTACTTAGCAACGCGTTTCAGGGCTTAGTTTTGTTGTTGTTTAGATAGCTCAGAGGTTGCATTCTAGCGTACAGTGGAAAGGACCACATGTTCGGACCTAAGTCAGTTCTTGAAATTTTTTTCCATATGACACCACTACCTCTATTGCACCGATCATAAAGACAATTATAACAACATTACGGTTTGAAACGATACTATACTTCACGTTATCCGAACGTCCCGGGACATTGTGATGGGCAGCATTCTGCGTTTTTGCGCGATGTGAATTACATTGTTTCCTTTCCTTTACTTTACACATATCTGGGTATTTCGAAGAGTGCACTGACGACAGAATTAAATGAGAAATCATTAAGCTCAGGGACAAAAGTATTGTGCCCCAGTTACAACTAAGGTTGAGAGCACAAAACGTCGAGAGATTATCTGCTGAAACCAAGCAAAAAGAAACCAGCCGCTGACTCCAATGTGCATGCTGCTTTAATCACTAAGATTTAATATCACAGGAAGCTTTCACATGGTTGTTGGCGATTTGTTTAAAACTGATGTAGCAACACCTTGCAGAGCTGTACACGCGGGCTAGGCCTGCGTTGCCTCAGTAAAGAAAAAAATCCATCGAAATGCCTACGAAGAAAATGGCGTGAGAAAACCCCATGTGATTTTTATCACATACCGGCAGCGCGTTTACCTGGTGAAATAGGGCTGTTGGCGGTACCCTTATCCTCATGAAATCTCGTAGTTGTGAAAGTCCAGAGACATTTAGGTATCGTCATGGATAGTTTTCATTAAATATAAAATCAACCCTAGACGCTAACCGTCATTACAGCGTTTTAAAATGCGTCCTAGGCACCGCAATATAATTTCGGGACGAAAATCTGTTTACGGAGAAATTCCGGTACTACAGAAAATGAAGCTAGCACGAGTCACAAAGCAATGAGTGTGGAATTTATTAAGCATGTATTTTCATGAAAACAGTTAACGCTTTTTTCTAGTTTGCCGTAGTAACTTTATGAGCTCTTTTCGCGTTCTATTGTCTCTTTATTCTGGCCCAATATAATTTCCAGCAACAAATCTTTTTTTTTTTTATTGGGGCAAGTTTGAAGGAAGCTCCTTTTTCTGTTTACTTTCCTCCATCTTTATAAAACGACACCTTCGATTACAAATACTGTGTACCTACGATTTACGATTAATGTCTGCTTTTGAGGTGCAATAATTGTGTCGGTGTGCGATTTTAGCGGTGTTGCCAAGCATGTTCCGCGCTAACTTCGATCAGTACTTCACCTCCGCGGGATCCAAGTTTAGTGTTATACAATCGAGCGGTGTCCTGAACAGAGTTCAGTTGCTGGCCTCCAGGCAGCAATGTTTATGCAGTCGTCCCTAAGAAACACTTTCTAAAAGAGCATCGAATAGATTAATTTCACCGTAAGTGAAGGAGTGGAACACTAGAACCAAACATAAAATGCAAAGTAGTAGTTCGTCAGTTGCGAATACAACCACCAAAATGAAATCGAACAACGTTTACAGAATAAGAAATTGTGTGTGTCATTGCCATGTCTCTGAAATCACTATGAGATAACAGTTATCTCCCTATGCACATGTAGACATAGAGTTATTTCTGGCAGAGATCATTATTTGCATTCAAGAACTGAGAAGTTTCAGTTCATTACGGTATCGAGAAAAGTGTATTCCTTTTGTCTGCAATTAGTCTTATTTCCTTTCAAATACCGTTATTGAAATGTATCTCATTCAGATGTAAAGAAAATTACAGCTTGCATGAGTGAAATCTTTTTACTCTTCTTTTATGAAAGTACAGGATCATACTTTATACCTTCTATAGATTTTCCGTAATGTATTTTGTTTATCTTGAAGCTTGCCATTTTCAGCAAGGAAAGCGCGTTGTGCTTTGTGTAGTCATTTACGTATTTCGTTCCGTGTTTTTAAAGCACACGTTGTTAATCATCCTGTAACGACCATCTGGTCGATATATATGACATTCGCACTGTTTTCAAGTTATATGCAGTCCCCGTTGTCACCCGTAACGTAAATGTAACAAGACATTCTACTAAAATATTACACATGTTTGGCTCTATATTTACATGCCATTAATCCACTTAAATTACCAACCACCGGAAGCTATATTGTACAATGAACAGAAGATTTCCACAGTGGTAATTTTTATTTTCTGTTTGTTATTAAAGGTGAACGGGACATAAACACACAAAATACTTTCAGATGCGGATAGATGATAAATCGGACGTCTTTAGTAGGACATTACATTGGAGGACATTAAATTATAACTAAGTTCATAGCGCGAATGGAAGTGTTTGTATTTGAATAATAATTGAGATATACTTTATGGGTTGAGTTCGCATTTTTAGCAAAATGCTGCTACTTTTTTTATCTTCTTTTCGTTATTAATGAACGAAATAAGGAGCTAGAAATGAGCGTTAGTGACTGTGTCTGCAAGTAGAAAAAATAAAAATTTACGCTGTTTCGTTTACTGTGAGCACCGTGCAAGCTACGTCGCTACAGTAGACTTCCTTGGATTTGATGTTCTCTGTAGTTTTTGGTTTTTAATATGTAACAGCTGTAACACACTCAGATTGTACTAAACAGCGAATACCCCTTATATTACCTATCATAAAACAGTGTAGAAACCCAACAGCAGAGACTACTTGTCTTGCAGCCGTTGTAATTTGTCCGTAGTCTTGAATCGACCTATCTCTGGGTTTTCGGATTTTGGATCCAAATCCGTTCCGTAGCTTGTGTTACTACTTCAAACAATATACATTCTCGTATACCACGCAGAAGTCTTTAATTTATGTATACACTGGAAAAGTTGCATAATAACGTCGATTTGTCGTTTGTTTCACCAATACTGTCAAAAGTAATTGAAAAGTGAGAGAAGTGACGTTCATTAGTTTCAACCGAAGGTATACACTCCATATGAAACACGCTGTGAATGAAAAGCATTGCGTTAGCTTTCGTTGATCATGATTCTAATTATGTAATATTGTGAGAATAATCACCTCAAAGTTGTGTGTAACAAATATATTCGTCTTTTAACACCATGATTACGGATCTGTAATTTTTTAAAGAAAACTTATTGGTTTAAATGCAGTCCCGCCAAACATAATTATTTGTATCTAATAGTTCTGCGCTAAAAGTGTTAGCTAGCCTTAAAAGCTACAAACAGTTGTATTTTGCAGTAATGGATTGCCACCAATAAATGTAATCTGTTAACATCTTGGTAACGAATGTGTTCTAATTGCCGGCAAATAATTGTTTGGTGTGGTTTCCATAAAAAAAACAATTTCACCCTAAAGAAATTTCCTCTACTTCAACGCTTTTTTTTTTTGAAAAAAACGTTCTCTATATAAGTTTCTAATGAATTGGATTCCATGCGACTATTTTTATTAGACGTAATAGGAGTTCTAACTGCGAAAAACTTACTTTCTATTTATTTATTTATTAATTCACGAGTTTAATGTGATTGGATTACGGCCTAAGGATCCCTCTTACTTCTGAACCAGGCATGCTACGCACTTCGCATTACGTTCATTACAGTAAACATCATATAATTTTCATCTTATACATAACGCTGCAAACATTTAGTAGCTCCTAAGCTCTATACTCCAGAAAGAGAAGAAAATAAAGACAGTTTAGATTGGTTAAGGAGCGGTACAACAATAAATGCAAGTTACAGAAAAGTTGATTGAAACTATTAGGGCTAGAAACAATGGACACGAGAGAACGAGCGGAAGAGAGAGGCAGACGAAAGTTCTTTCTCGACGTTTCATACAGAGCACACTCTGTCACCAATGCCCAGGCGGTTCCCATGCTGCTTCAATTGAAATCGTTTGACTTACAGGTTTCTATTGACCTACAGCAATATTACATATTACAATTGACATTTGCGTTAATTTAGATGCTTAAATGCATTAGCAGCATTAACGTCAACATTTCATGCCTCTTATTTCCCCTACCTAGGAAAGATAAACTTTTTTGGTTGTGTTACATTTCAAACAATCAAAAGTACGCAACGGATTCCGAAACAGTGCAACTTAATGGCGAAATACTGTATGCCACAAATTTACATTTGAAGCGTTTTGAAGGATTTCCATCGGAAATTTTAAGGAAGTATGTTGGTAGTGACGTTAAAAATTATGTGTGGCTGTTTGTCTTAACTGATCGGCTAAAATTTACAGACGCGCGAAATTTGGCACGGACTTCAATGCGAGATGCCTTTAATAGGTTCAACAACGAAACATTGTCTCGAAATTTGGTAGAAAATCCGAAGAAATTCTAGTCGTATGTAAAGTACACAAGCGGCAAGACGCAGTCAATACCTTCACTGCGCAGTACCGATGGTACTGTTACCGACGACTGTGCCGCTAAAGCGGAGTTATTGAACGCAGTTTTCCGAAATTCCTTCACCAGGGAAGACGAATGGAGTATTCCAGAATTTGAAACACGAACAGCTGCTAGCATGAGTTTCTTAGAAGTAGATACCTTAGGGGTTGCGAAGCAACTCAAATCGCTTGATACGGGCAAGTCTCCAGGTCCAGATTGTATACCGATTAGGTTCCTTTCAGATTACGCTGATACAATAGCTCCCTAATTAGCAATCATATACAACCGCTCGCTCACCGATAGATCTGTACCTACAGATTGGAAAATTGCGCAGGTCGCACCAGTGTTTAAGAAGGGTAGTAGGAGTAATCCATCGAACTACAGACCTATATCATTGACGTCGGTTTGCACCTCGAAGGGAACGATCTATGGATACGTAATCAGCATGGTTGCAGAAAACATCGTTCTTGTGCAACGCAGCTAGCTCTTTATTCGCACGAAGCAATGGCCGCTATCGACAGGGGATCTCAAGTTGATTCTGTATTTCTAGATTTCCGGAAAGCTTTTGACACCGTTCCTCACAAGTGACTTCTAATCAAGCTGCGGGCCTACGGGGTATCGTCTCAGTTGTGCGACTGGATTCGTGATTTCCTTTCAGGAAGGTCGCAGTTCGTAGTAATAGACGGAAAATCATCGAGTAAAACTGAAGTGATATCAGGTGTTCCCCAGGGAAGCGTCCTGGGACCTCTGCTGTTTCTGATCTATATAAATGACCTGGGGGACAATCCGAGCAGTTCTCTTAGGTTGTTCGCAGATGATGCTGTAATTTACCGTCTAGTAAGGTCATCCGAAGACCAGTATCAGTTGCAAAGCGATTTAGAAAAGATTGCTGTATGGTGTGTCAGGTGGCAGTTGACGCTAAATAACGAAAAGTGTGAGGTGATCCACATGAGTTCCAAAAGAAATCCGTTGAAGTTCGATTACTCGATAAATAGTACAATTCTCAAGGCTGTCAATTCAACTAAGTACCTGGTTGTAAAAATTACGAACAACTTCAGTTGGAAAGACCACATAGAAAATATTGTGGGGAAGGCGAGCCAAAGGTTGCGTTTCATTGGCAGGACACTTAGAAGATGCAACAAGTCCACTAAAGAGACAGCTTACAGTACACTCGTTCGTCCTCTATTAGAATATTGCTGCGCGGTGTGGGATCCTTACCAGGTGGGATTGACGGAGGACATCGAAAGGGTGCAAAAAAGGGCAGCTCGTTTTGTATTATCACGTAATAGGGAAGAGAGTGTGGCAGATATGATACGCGAGTTGGGATGGAAGTCATTAAAGCAAAGACGTTTTTCGTCTCGGCGAGATCTATTTACGAAATTTCAATCACCAACTTTCTCTTCCGAATGCGAAAATATTTTGTTGAGCCCAACTTACATTGGTAGGAATGATCATCAAAATAAAATAAGAGAAATCAGAGCTCGAACAGAAAGGTTTAGGTGTTCATTTTTCCCGCGCACTGTTTGGGAGTGGAATGGTAGAGAGATAGTATGATTGTGGTTCGATCAACCCTCTGCCAAGCACTTAAATGTGAATTGCAAAGTAATCATGTAGATGTAGATGTGCATTTTGTTAACTTTTTCCCCTGTGCAACGAGTACCTCACATAAAATGCAATTTTCAGTCGTTAGTGTGCTGTAAATACGACCACGTTTGAACTACTGATACATACACCCATACTCTGCAAACTACTGTGAACTTCATGGCAGAGGTTACTACCTGTTGTACCAGTTATTACAGCCTCCTCGCGTTCCATTCAAGCATGGAGCGTGCGAAAAATAACATTTTAAATGTCACTCTGCACGCTGTAATGAATACAATCTTGCCCTCACGACCCTTGTGGGACCGATTGAAATATTCCTAGCTCCATCACTTAAAGCCGGCTTCTGTAAAGCTTTCTCCTGTTTAGTTTCGTCATCCTCAAGAGTCAACCAATTCTGTTTCTTCAGCGCATCTGAGACGCTCTCCCACAAGCCGAACAAATATTCTTGTCGACTTTCTTTGTAGACGTTCAGTATCTCCTGTTCGTTATATTTAGTACAGGTCGCACACACTTGAGCAATATTCTATGATGGGTCGCACGAGTGATTTGTAAACAATCTTCTTCGCAGACTGGTTGTTTTTCCCTAGAATTCTACCAGTGACTGGAAGTCTGCCACCTGCCTTACACACGACTGAGACTGTGATAGTTTCATTTCGTATTCATACAAACTGTTAACCCAGGTATTTGTTTGAATTGACCGATTCCAATTGTGACACGTAGGTACTGAAGTCATAGGATACTACGTTTTTCAGTTTTGTGAGATGCACAGTTTTAGATCCTGAGTTTTCATTGCAAGTTTTCAACCTCGCACCACTTTCAAATCTTATCAATATTCGACTGAATATCTAAGCGGCTTTCTTCAGACAGTAATTGCATCATCTGCGAAGAGGCTGTAGTTACTATTAATAATGTCTGCAAGGTCATTAATATGCAGCGTGAGCAGCAACTTCTTCAACACGCTTCCGTGGGGCACATCCGAAGTTAACTTTTACATTTGTCGATGAGAGTCCATCCAAGATAACATGCCTCGCCCTCATTACCAAGAAACTATCAGCTCATTCACTAATTTCACTCAGTACTATTAACAATAGGTAACAGAAGTTGTAATTTGAACCGTATTCCCTCGTGCTGAAATGTAAACAATAACTTCAACACTTTAAAACAACCTTAAAACTACATGTTTTACGTCATTACAACATGCGTAAGGAAAACAAGTGATAAATGAATACACAGCTCTCTGCAATGGAACTCTGTTCTCTGCCCCCAAAGAATTATTAGACAAGAAAGACCAACCTATAGAGCTCTCAACCCCCCCGCCCCCCCAACCACCCCAGCCCCCACTCCACACAAATTCCTAAAACCTACTGTCACTCTCTCTGTCTCTCTTTTCACACCACACACACACACACACACACACACACACATACACAAATTCATAGACACCTCTGCCAGGAACACCTTCAACTGTTCCATTGTCAGCCATCTATCTTGTTTTTACACCTTCAATTGTTCCACTGCCCGCCAAGTTTGTTTTTACAGCTGATATACAGTGGTAGTGGCAACTCAAATATAGTGTTTGACAGTGATGAAGATGAGGAAAAAGAAAAAGTAAGTGAAACATTATGTAAGTAGACATACACACACACACACACACGCGCGCGTGTACATAGAATTAATTAATTTCTGGCGTAGAAATGACAATTTTCAAATCGTAATTTTGGCTTAAACAATTTGTCTACTTTAAGGTGTAAGTGGTTGCAGATGACAAACTGTGGAACAAAACAGTCACTGTAGAAACACTACACATCAGAAAAACCGCACCATGTGGTAAAAAGGTATGGATTCATAATTTATGTGTTTTTTTCAAATACGTGTAGTTACGATTTAAAAACTAATAGTTATGTGTGTACAGACAGTGAAGAACATTCTTTATTTTTAACAGATGAGAAATAAAAGCTGAAGACGCTGCAACTGCAGTGAGACATGTTTGGGTTAAAAAACAAAATTGCGTTTTGCTAAAGGCGGACCCTATCCAAAACATAACTATTCTAAATATGCATAAGTGTTAATGGAATGACGTTTATGTTCTGTCATTCACTGTGATGATTTTCGTTGAAGAACTGACTATCAAATCGATCACATGAAGGGCGGTTGTACATGAACATTGGAACAGAATGTTGTAAAATCAAGGAACAAATTCGTGGACAAACTACAAGCTATTAAAATATGACTCGCAAGTACAATAAATTCTCGGAACCAGCTGTTGCTTAGTAGAGACACTCTATGTTAGATGCACTGACGAAATCAGCAGCTGTTAGTAAAACCAGTACATAATTGTAAACTTGAGAAAGACGTAAATTTCTAAAGTTTTAGGAGCAAATGTTGCTACTGTGAGGTAATAATAAAGTTGAAATCAGTAACAAACTAGCGACCCTCCTCGGCCGTGCACGGTAAGCACTATGTACTGCCGGACGATTTGTCTGGCGTAGCGGTAACAAATTTCACACACACACACACACACACACACACACACACACACATACACACACACCTTCCTCGTGAATCAGCCTGTCTACTAGTGAAAACCGTATCAAAATCCCTACAGTAGTCAATGAAGTCAGCCTTCACATACAGCCAGTAAAACACGACGGGGTACTTCAATTTATAAATTGTATAGACCCTAATTGCCTGAAATACTTGACATTAAAACATGTATGTTGGTAATAAAATCTGGTTAGCTTGATTTTTCTTTCTTTTCAGGAGGAGGAGATTAGTTTTTAGCGTCCCGTCGTTAAAGAGGTCAGAGATTGAGCACAAGCTCGGATTAGGGAGGGATAGGGAAGGAAACCGGCGCGATCTTTCAAAGGAACTATCCCGGCATTTGCCTGAAGCGAATAATACTTGGGATTTTAAGGATATCTTCTTGATGCCGTTTTATTCACAGTGGGAGATGACCTTCGCCACATTAATAAAAATAAATGGTGCAGACTATTGCAGAACCCTTAATTCTTTTCAGCGAACTCATAAAATTAATGTAAGTTAAATCGTACTTCACAACTCATTTACACTTCACAACATGTATGACTTCGTCAAAGTTCTACGGTACTAATCTTCATTTCATTATACATTCAGTACGAAAAGTGGTTTGGCTGTTACTTCTCTAACATTGTAAAACTACTGCAAGAATGGTGGGGTTCGTATAGAACAGTATTGCAGTAGATTATTGCTTATGAATGGTAATGCGTTTTCTCTGTGTTTAGTAGCTCTAAACAGCACTATGAACTACACTTAACCTTGATAGTATAGTGTGCTTAGCTTGTATTGCCAGTATTTCAGAAGCGTATCGATTTCTACTTTTTCCGGAGATTCTTGTTGTCTACGCATCACATTTGAATTTATCACCTCATTTACACTAATAAAACATTGCGTGGACTGTGCATGTGTGTGCGGACGAAAACAAAAATCATCGTTATGATTACTCACATGGCATGTTATTGTATTTGCGGAACACTGGTGCGGGAAAAAAAAAAAACAAGCGTACTACTTCGTGGTAACGAAAATTTAATGTCAAGTCCCGATAAGCTATAAGGCTGACCTTTATCGACCGAAAGTTTTGCTGTTACTCTGCTTCAGGAAGACCCCATTTACGCTAGTGTGATCCAACCAGTGACAAAACAAACATGCTCTCTTGTTTTATCGACTACCTGATATTTTGAACTGCAATAGCGTACCATGCGTTTACCAGTTGTCATAATATCCTAAAAAAGATCGCCGGAAATTCAGTAAGTCTTGTTTACTGTAACCGAAATTACTTTTTTGTCACCCATGCTGCAACGATTCCACCCATTGTCTGTCACATTTAAAGTCGGTGGATGGGTTTCTAATGGAACAATATGTCTTACTTAGTAACTTGCTTCTCATTAGAGTTTCTGTAGAATTGTAAAACATAGACATCGTTCTGTTTCTTCATCTAGGATCACTTGGTAAAGCGTGTATTGCCGCTGTTGTAACCGTTATCAATAGCTGGCCTTTCAGTGCGGCCTCAGTATGTCAGGCTTGAGAATCAACCAGTTAGTTCGAAACTAGTCGTCAAACATATGTACTGTAACTGAAATAGATAAAAAACGCTCCACGAAATATCAGTAAATGGTTTCTGTCCCTGAATTAACAAAACGTTGAAACTGAAAACAAAAAAAAAAAACTTAGGGCGTCAGTACAAACGAGCCGGTATTACGCAATAAACCCAAAACCAACGTCATATTCTCTCTGTCATGGACGAACTCTGTATTGCCTTACGTCTTGGATTGGCCCACCATTAGGGTAAACATATTACTAAACATTTCTTCCATAGGAAGAAAAGAACAGAGCAGACATCAGGTACACTTACGGACCACCTACATCCACAAAAGTTCAGTTCAAGCAATATCAGTGCAGAGGATTACTGTGAACCATTATCGGGAACCACAAGAAAAGAAGATCACGGAACCATGAACAAATATCTCTGTTGTTTTTTTCTTCTTTTTTCTATAAAAATATTTTCTGGTAGAGAATTGTTTCCTTTCACATGGCGTAGCATTTCGCTATAAATTCTGCATTGTAGCTTCGAACTCTATCGAAAAACTTTCATAAGTTGTTCAGAGACGTTTACTGAGTAGATCTATAGCATTATGGTACATCGTCTCGAGTGTTTCAGTAATTATACTACACGAGAAAATAAGTATATATATGAAACCACTACAAATTTCCTGCTACACTCCCTGACAGAAGTCCAGCTGATATTTCAAGCGTGAGAGGTCGCCTGTACGTTTCTGGAGTAAGATTAGACACCGCTTTGATGCACCTTTTGTCTCGTTAGTGCTCCGGGGCCTACTAGGTCACCAGTTACAAAGCAGATACAGCTTACCAAACAATCGAAGAATAGCTAAAAAAGTTGACCAAGGAAAGAATCGCTGAGGCAACATTAGATCGTTGATGAGATGGTTTCAGCACTTACCTTGAAATTAAGAAACAGCACTGGAGAACTGCACCAAATCAACCCTAGAGTCGATGACCAAAACTCGTCTGAAGAGCCTAGTCTGCGATACCCTCATCGAAAAACGTTTTACCATATATGTCGATGACACTGCAAGTCCACGTCATACACTTCGAATGTTATTTTGTGCGTGACAGTTCGTGCTGCACGTAATTAAAGTCTGTCACGATAAAGGCATTTGGTGTTTTGAACGGTTACTTTAAGTAGGTTGCTCTGTGCAGTGACTTGAAAGATTGCCATCAGTAACGCAATTAAAGTGTACGCGTTTTGACTTACGGTTGAATTTTGTATTTAATTAAAGTTGCATGTTTTGGTTATTACTCGTGCGCAGATACTATTTCTGTTTATCAGTTTGAAATGACAATTTATTAATTAGTTTAGTATCATAATGGGTCTATAAAGATTTCAGCGATACGGCGTAACGCATGCTAACAGGCCATTCGCTAATGAGCCACTAGAAATTGTGGATTCTTGATATAAAAACACGTAGACAAAATTATCTCTGGACGATCTACTATAACATTCATAAATAAAACTGAAATTTACAGAACCGTGACATCATTTACCGTGGTCTTAAAAACGGCAGGTTGTTAAAGTATTCGTCATCAACGCAATGTTAAATACATTAGTGACGTCGTCACAGTTTCATTCTGGAAGTAACTTACGGTTATTCACTACATCGTATACAACTGGAGCTAATGGCTAAGCAAGCCGATTTGTAGATACTGCATGCGAACATACGTTTTATATCTTGCAGGTGCATTTTACGAGATTTTTTACTGTTTATGATCGTTATATCCTACCGTGAGTCCTGCTCGAACAGTTTAATAACAGCGGAAATTTTGTTGCGCCAGACGGTTCATTCCTAAAAGCGTTATAGTTACTGATTTATCGGAAGCAATTTTTGCAGTGCCAGTTTCAACAAAGTTTGGCCAAGATAGTATACCGTAAAATTCACTGAACGTGGCTATGTCTGTCTCTGCTACGTCTGAAACTGTAAGCAGTACTTGTTTCTATTGGTGAAACTGAAGTAATATCGATATGTGGTAATTGTTTCACATCCCTTCAATAATATAGAAAATCCAGTGCTCAGATACATTATCAGTTCTTGGAATCCAAGATAGTAGTGTAAACCTACCAAAAATTCGTGATATAAGGACTGTAATGGGCAAACGAAACAAATAATCTAGATACTTTATATTTTCCATGTAACAACCAGTGCATTGTTCTGCTAATCCATGATGTCGATTCACCAAATGCGAAGGTCCTAAAGTTACAAAGCACAGTGAGCGAAGTGCGCAAGCTATCTAGTTTCGTTACAGCACTCCTAATTTCTTAACCGTAAATACTTAACATCGTGATAATGTGCTTAATTCCTTGATAACTATCTTTTGCAGTTCACTTAGCATACTTGACGCTCATTTTCAGCATCGGTGTCATTGGCACTTACATATTGACAAACACTACAGCATCAAGTGACTCGGTTGGCACTGATAGCAGCGCAGTTGAGCGCCCCACAAACCAAACATCATCATCATCATCATCAAGTGACTGTGTGAAGTGTGGACTTACATCAAACTATCACAAATACAGACAACGCTGAATCGAATCCAACTTTCCAGAACTGTAGCTCTCGTTACAAACGACGCAAATGTCATCATTTTTCTTGTTCTTTAACTTACGCTTTCCTTTTTTCTGCTTACTACATGGCGGGGGTGTTATCTTCTCAGGTAAAAATAAGTCTCGCAACCTTCGAAGGTTGTCAATAGATGGCGTGAGGCTGTTGTTGAGACGGATACCTAATTCCGAACACCCATAGGCATACATATTTCTTCAACATAGCAATTGCGACTTCTTGTAACTGTTGAGAGAGCTTCATCGGGAATTTCTATAGATCTCAAAGGGAAAATGCCTGTTTTATTGAATATAGTTTGTATATTCACCATTTTTCCTCCAAAACGATTTGAAGTGGTCCCGAGGGTCATCTATTAAATACGAGTAATCTTCCTAGCAAAATAAGTGTTTTTTGGCTAGATGCTGTTTCCTTTCTTCACGTTTTTGCTCATACTTGCAGCCATCGTGTCTGAAACGGACACAAAACCTAAGTATGAAATTGCGATGCCCGTGTTATTCCGAATTATGATGCGATGAGGCACAGCGGCGACTACAGCCGTTATAGAATACAAGAAATGTATTCGTAGTTGCGAATATGAACAATAATCAATTACGACAATCAAAATTTGTGCTGGGCTGGGACTCGAAGCCGGATTTCCCGCTTATCGTGAACGTTCGCCTTCCCATTTTATTTTTATTTTAAGTTTGTTCGTTGTATTTGGTCGTAGTGGACGTCATATGACATCCTTGGAAGTCCTTGTTGATCGGTTCCATCAGTTTTTTTTTTATTTTTTTATTACAGGGACTGCTCTCTGTCCGAACGCGCTGAGCTATCGAACACGACTCACTAACAGACCAAATTTCCCTATGTTGCCAACCATGTCTCTACGACCTATATTCGTACATCCATTATGTATATTCCCGTACAGGGAAGAGATTTTACTAGAAACTCGCTTTCACTGCGTCGACGGACAAATGCGGTATTGCAGTGCCTGTTTATACCGAATCGCGATGCCATGGTACTTCAGACATGGGTGCATCTCCGAAGGAACGCATATCCGAGGAACATTGAATCGTAATTCGGTATAACATAGGCTCTGCAATATTGTATCTATCCGCCGATATCGGACAAACGACTTTCTAGTATTATGTCTCTCCTGACCGGGAATATACGTAATGGATGTACGAGTACAGGTTGTAGACACATTGTTAACGATATATGGAAGTTTTGGGGTGGCCGTGAGACGTGCTCGAATACCATAATGGTAAGGCGGCCGTTCGTGATAAGCGGAAAAATCCGGATTCGAATCCCAGCCCGGCACAAATTTTTATTGTCGTCATTCCATTACACAGCTGACAGTTGTCCATATTCGCAACTGCGAAAACATTTGTGTTAAAAAATGTAAGATTCGTCGTCGTTTACTCAAGCGATTATTTCAGTAATAATACATTTAAGCCCAAATCTGATGACTACGACTGTAAGTATGTTCCTTAGCTAATACTACTGCATACAGGTGTCTATAAAATTACTTGAAAAACTTGATAAACTTGTATTACAGTATCAACCCAGCAAAAAAAGTGCTACCCGCCATACTGCGCAGAATCTGTATGTCCTGCAGATTCTGCTCAGAATGTCTTTCCCGTGTGAAGAGATTCCTGCCATTAATTTGTTGAGGACTTTTGGAACTCAATCCAGAACGCTTAACTTACATCATAACAACGAATATGTCTGCTATCACGAAATAAACTATATCACAGAATTGGGTAAGTTTACCCTACTTTCTTGGTCTATTGTTCATCCAATTTCCTGGTTTCATGTTCTACTTACCTCCATTTTGTTTCTATTACGATCATTATTATGTCTTCCATTATAACCCGTTTCCTGATCCATTTGTATGTTTCCCTGTCTCTCCGAGTGACTTCCAGTATATTTCGGTGCACTGCTCGTTGAGTAATCTTAATTTACGAATTTGAAGTAAACATTTTACTTCCGTAAGTCAAAGCTTTTAATACACATTGACTGACAAATTGTCTTTCCCTACTTACATGTAAACTCGAAGAGATGAAGGAATTAGTATTTAGAGCTACATCAGACCAGTTATGATATGTTTTTATAGTGTGGGAAACATGATTTGAGTCTAATACATTCACGTTACCAGCTGTGCTTATTTTCTATTCACCAATCCTAACGGTCATAGGCCTTTTTCATTGTCACGTACAGTTCGGTAAGCATTCTTCAGATCCGCACGTGTCTGTCTGAATATCAGAATATGTACGACGGACATTTATTAAATAACGAGATACGTATGTTGTTATGAAACAAAACGGCAACAATATATTCTGTGGCAACAATGTTAACAGTTTTTCGTTGTAGTATTCACCATCATTTACACATCCATCCCGTCTGTCTGTGATGTTTCTACCTGCAATGATAAAGAAGTTGTTCACTTCGTTGTGCTTACCACACGTAAACCTTGTTTGACCACCACAAAAAATTCTTTGAGCGGCTCGTAGAGATGAAAATTGGACGTTGCGAGCTCGGGATTGCAAAGTAGATGCAGTAAGAATTTTCCTATCATCTCTCACGTCTTCTGAATAGCACAACCACATCTTTTGAGAGAATAGCATCGTGTTGTCACCTTATCGAAGGTTCCGCAACAGGTTTTCCTTCAAAATAGTCACAAAAATTTGGCTTTGAGAGTGTCAGAATATGTGTTTACCTGCTGAGACGTGAGACTTAAATTTTTCTCTTAGTGAGTGAATTAGGACATCTCTGTTGAAAACTCTATGTTGGTGTCACGTTCTTGGTGTGGAATTCGCGTTTCAGTGCAAGTTGTAACACTCAAGAAAATCGTTTTTCTCTTTGAAAACCAATGTTGGAGTAAAGCACAAATGCGGACTGAGCTGGAACCGATCTCGAACACGTATGGCAATTACCCTTGTCACGAATTGTTGAATCCAAAAATTAAAATATGAAGCCATTTGTGCGGTTTTATTGCTCATCGATCGAGACCTGATCCAGCCTTCCGGTGCGACGACCTTCGATTACACTTGTTCTGCCATCGAAAACTGATCAACCAACTAATACACGCTGTCGCCGCTGAAAGCTTTTACCATGCTGTTTATCTTTCCCAAGTACATTTCGGCCGCGTTCACCAATTCGAATAACTAATATCTTGTCGTCGAATGTTGCTCTCGCCTGGAAGGAGCTGATGTTCTGAAATGAACAGAAGAAGTCGCGTTTACTTTTACTTCTCTCAATTTGTTGTCGACATTTTGGAACAAAGTAGAATGTCTTAGTTAACAATGTCCAGAGGTTTTCCTGCTAAAGCAGCCCTTCCCCTCTCGACAGATCATTCTGTCACAGTCATGTGGAGCTTGCCTGCAACGGAAGTCTTCTGCAGTAGTTGGTATTCCTTCGATGTCGGAGATCTGTCCCTAATGTTTTATTAAGCCTAGAAGATGTTGACTATGTTTAGTGTTTCCTTAACGTTTCCGGTTCCTAACAACATCGCTAATAGTGTATCTGTCTGCATGAAGGCCCAGTCACAGGTTCCTGAAGGAATGATCGATACTGTGATCTCCCAGGTTTTTTTCTCTGCATCACTGATTAAAAGTGTGCGTTCTGATATTCAGTTGTTGATATTCCGACGTCCGACTGAGCTGTCTTATTCAGGTGCTGAGAGCTGTGCTATTGTGGGAACTGGACTCTAACCAGGCATTGAAGTATTGTTGGCGTTGCACCGCAAATAGCACCTCACCCACAATAAATGGTAAACGCAGAAAGAATGTGCATTTCACGGAATAAGAGTGCGGGCTCACGACCAAAAGAGCTACAAATGAGCACTAAAGGGCGTAGGGATACAGAACGTCACCTCAGCTACATACAGTGTTGGCAAAAGCTAAGGACACAACTAATCACATGATGTGTCACTACCAAGAAACATAGGTCGATGAAACTTGTACCATAAATGGAAAGAACTGCTACAGTATAGTACAGCTAAGTATTGAAGGTAACTGAAAAAAGTACGCAATGAGACGAAGGGGAATGGCGTTGTTATTGAGAGAGAACGGTTTCACTGAAGTGACCATGATCTACTATTGTCCGCTGGACACTGGGAGAGACGGCACGTGGATCTTAATAGGGTGTGTGATCAGTACGGATGACAATGCTTGCTCTGCAATGCGTGCGCTTGGTGGTCAGAAATTTGGTAAGAATTACTTGTGGTAGGATGTTATATTCTTTCATCAGCGTTATTCACAGCTGCTCGATGGTCGTTAGTACTCGTACGTCTCCCCAAGTCGGGGATTGAAGTCGGGGGTACGAGTAAGCCTGTCCATCCACCGTATCCTCTCTTTCCAAGAACACCTCTACCTGAGCAGTCCGACGAGGTCACTCACTGTCGCCCACGAAAATGAAATCATGACAGAGAGCATCCCTGGAAAGACGCATACGATTATGGAGAAGCAGTACAGTGTTACAATAACACTGACTGGTGAGTGTACCACGTTCTAGGATTTGGAGGTCAGAATGCCCGTGCAACATTATGCTACCCCAAACCGTAATATCTAGACTACCAAAACGACGATGTTTGACAGTGTTCCTGGGTGCATTGCGTACACTCTTATGGCGAAAGGCGGGTACACGCAGTACAAACAGGAACATTAAATCCCAAAAAAAGTGTGCGAGATGTGTTGGGGAGACGTACTGCAGATAAAGAAATATGATCAAATATTCGTCAAATTTCTTTGACAAAGATGTTTGGCGTGGCGCTAAAAACGGGTATTACATTGTCGTCATACTTTTCGTCAAATTTCAAGATGGCGGGCAACCACTTGTTATTATGCGGTGCAGTTGTTAGTACGCACAATTGCACTGTGTGTGTATTTGTTGAAGCCATAGGTATTACGTCTAGAAAATAAAAGCATTCAGGAAAATTTGTTACGAGAGCTGCAAGTGGAGACGGTCGAGTCTTATATATAAATTACTTACGAATGGTACAATTTGCTCAGTACAGTGGCTTCTCATATTACAAAACAGAATACTCTCTTGAGAAATGCTATATGTCAGAAGACGGACAAACTGTGACACTGGGATTTCTTGACACAGGAGAGAGCTACTCTAATTTACAACACAGAACTGGAACATCACTCGGGGTCGCGTTCTCGCTTCCCGAGCAAGGGGTCCCGGGTTCGATACCAGGCGTGGTGAGGGATTTGCACCTGCCTCGAGATGACGGGCAACAACTTGTTGGCCGGGTGTTTGTGTTGTCCTCATCATTTCATCATCATTCACGAAAGTGACGAGATTGGACTGTGCAAAGATTGGGACTTTGTACGGGCGCTGATAACCGCGCAGTTGAACGCCCCACAAATCAAACATCATCATTGAATATCACGTTGCATATTAACCAAAATAATTCCAGAAGTGTGTGAAGCAATTTATAAAGCACTGATAGGACAATTTGTGAAGGTAACTAAATGTTTAGTACACTGTATGGGCAATAAGAACTATTTTTATTTCTGAATAATTTAATTAATGGAATTCGTGTTCCAACAACTACAAAATTAATAAAAAGTACGAAGCAGATGAAGCACTTTTTAACTTGTGGCATCTAGAATTAAGAAATAGACAAAGTAGAATGGAAAGCCAAGAAAGCATTTTATATTTTAGAGAGTGACCACATCCTGTATTCCGGCTTGCTGAAAAGCTGTCTGGATGTTTCCGTATGTAGAGGTGCATGGCTGTAGCTGTGTACATGAAGTCGCCTGCAGCATATTCCATCTGCCCATCAACACACAGTTAATAGCATGCACTGTGCTCCTTTCTCATCCCCACCCTAGTCGAAGCAGGTTTATTAAAAAAAAAAAAAAGGAAAGAGTCGAACCATCGCACCAACTTTGAATCCATGTTTACAAACACGCGAGAGAGCGACGTCAAATAGTTGTAGCGACGCTAGCACTCGAAGCGGTTACATTTCACATTGCAGTGAACAGAAGACGAACGATTTTTATGACCTAATCTACGCCGAAGCTCTAGATTTGATCATATTTATTTGACGACAGGCGAGATTTGACAAAGTTTCCCATTACACCATCAAATTTGTTTGACATAAATATGATAGTGTAATACCGGTCTTACCAACCTCGTCGCGAGCGCGGGAGCACGTCCATGGTAATCATGCTTCCTCTTAAAAACCATGTTCTGCCTCATCTAATGTCCAGAGGACCATCATAAATCGCGGTGATTTTAGTGTAAAAGTTTCTTTTCTGCTCATCTCACTGCGTATTTCTTCCTGTTACCTTCCATACATTACTGTAGCAGTTTTTGCTGTACATAGTCCAAGTTTCATCGAGCTACGTTACTTGGCAATTACACATGAGGCGAAATTTACTTCCTTCCTCAAGTTCTGCACAGCGCTGTATTTTGCGCCTGCTCCTTCCAGCGCCAAGTTGACCGACATCACGGGGCCATAAAATCCGATCTCTCTTGACCTGATTCAGACCTACGGAGACTCATTCTGACAGAAACTTGTTATACATACACCGAAATGCCCTTACATACAGAGTAGGAGGCATGCAGTCGGTTGTCTGGTATGAGCTCATAATGAACACACGTCTACATCTACATATATACTGCGCAAGGCTGAGTATAGTGTGTGGCGGAGGGTACTCTGTACCACTACTAGTGGTTTCCTTCTCTGTCCCACTCGCAAATGGAAGGAGGGAGAAACGATTGTCTATATGCCTCCGTAGGAGCCCTAATTCCTCGTATTTTATCTTCGTGGTTCTTAGGCGAAATGTACGTTGGCAGCATCAGAATCGTTCTACAGACAGTTACAAATGCCGGTTTTCTATATTTTCTCAATAATGTTTCTCGCAAAGAACGTCGCCTTCCCTCCGGTGTTCAAATTTGAGTTCCCGAAACATCTTAGCAACAGTTACATGTTGCTCTGACTTACCGGTAACGAATCTAGCAGCCCGCCCCCGAATTGCTCCAAGATCTGAAACTTCCTGGCAGGTTAAAACTGTGTGCCCGACCGAGACTCGAACTCGGGAGTCGTGCTTCGGCAGCTCAGATGGTAGAGCACTTGCCCGCGAAAGGCAAAGGTCCCGAGTTCGAGTCTCGGTCGGGCACACAGCTTTGATCTGCCAGGAAGTTTCATATCAGCGCACACTCCGCTGCCGAGTGAAAATCTCACTCTGGGAACATCCCCCAGGCTGTCGCTAAGCCATAACTCCGCAGTATCCTTTCTTTCAGGAGTCCTAGTTCTGCAAGGTCGCAGGAGAGCTTCTGTAAAGTTTGGAAGGTAGGAGACGAGATACCGTCAGAAGTAAAGCTGTGAGTACCGGGCGTGAGTCGTGCTTCGGTAGCTCAGATGGTAGAGCACTTGCCCGCGAAAGGCAAAGGTCCCGAGTTCGAGTCTCGGTCGGGCACACAGTTTTAATCTGCCAGGAAGTTTCACATCAGCGCACACTCCGCTGCAGAGTGAAAATCTCATTCTGCTCCAAGATCTTTTAAGACGACCTTGTATGGATCCCAAATGCTCGAGCAATACTCAAGAACAGATCAGCGTCCTATATGCGCCCCTCTTTACTGACGAACCGCACTGTCACAAAATTCTCCGAATAAACCGAAGTCGCCCATTGAACTTCCCTGTCATAATCTACACATGTTCGTCCCTTTTTGTATCGCTTTCCATCGTTAAGCCCAGATATTTAAACGACGAGGCTGTGTCAGGCAGGGTTTGTTTTAAGTATGGCGATTATCGTTGAAACAATACTTTTTTTTGTTAACACAGGTTCTCTTTGTTTCCAGTTTAAGTTGGCTTTTAAAACCGCTAAAGATAACCGGTTTGTGAAATAATCGTTTTTCGTTTTTTTTATTCCTATTTCTTTCAGTAATAAACATAGACTTTTAAGAAAGACTGAAAGATTCTAATGGAGATGAAGTGGTAGAAGATCACGGTCAGTATGGGATTGTGGGTGCTGTACTAATCGGCCTCGTTGTCTCCAGAAAAGTGATGGAAAATGTCACGGCGACAGTGAGAGCGAAAGAAGACGAGTTGATGAGTCTCCTGCTTCGTCAGTTTTGAATGATATCAATTTTTCACCCCGAAGGAGCCACAAGATTAAGAGTTCAGTTACTATCAGTAAAGTTGTAGGTACACCAATCAAATGTGCCTTCTCTTCCACGGAAAACGGAGGATGGTTTCTTCTTATGAAACGATGTTGCTACTCTCGTGTGGCTTCTCCCGATTTTAATCTGTTGAAGAAAACTGCCATCGCACTTCGTAAAATACTTCCTAACTAGCGATGGTTCTATTGTGCAATACAAGTGATGTCCGATAGCGACAGCGACATATTACTCTAGTGGCCGGGTGAGGGCACACTGCATGCACACGCTTACCGTCTATAGGCCAAGTCACACGGAAATGGTAAATTATTGTCTCTCCAATGCTATGTCGATTCTCCTCATTTGTTTGTTTCTAGTTTTTGACTGTAGGCGTTTTTATTAAAAAATGTGCTGATTGAATCTCACAATTTGTACAATGATCAAATGAAACAATTCAAATTTGACGAATAAATATGACTCAATTTTAAAATAAATTCTGACTAAATTTTCTCATTTTGAGATGACCGAAGGAGCGACCTGTTTACTTGCTAAAAATACACAACGACCTAGACTGCATAAATATTTCTTTATGTAAGACAACCGGTTTCGACATAGTTTGTTGTCATCTTTATGTCTTAAAAATCTTTTTCTTATGAAACGTGTTCATTTTATGTTGGACCTCACGTCAAGTTGTCACGTGTTTAAAAACCAGCATATTATAAACGGTCTCTTACAGCCAAAATATTTGAAACGTGAACCACCTTGAGCGAATGGCCATGTTCATATACATGTATCGCTCGCACATGATTGTTAGCCGGCCGCTGTGGTCGAGCGGTTCTAGGCGCTTCAGTCCGGAACCGCGCTGCTGATAAGGTCGCACGTTCTAATCCTACCTCATGCATGGATGTATGTGATGTTCTTAGGTTAGTTAGGTTTAAGTAGTTCTAAGTCTAGGGGACTGATGACCTCAGAAGTTTAAGCCCCATAGTGCTTAGAGCCATTTGAACCATTTGATGCTTGTTACATCACACCACACAGTAGCACATCTGTTCACATAAGCTGGTATGTAAGTAGGCTGTTTAGGGTTTTATATTGGTAACGCCAAGTAGCGCTCTGTATGAAAATCACTGACTGTGCTGTGTGCAGTCTGTGGCTGGTTTGCATTGTTGGAATTTGCTATTTTAGTGTTGGGCAGTTGGATGTGAACAGCGCGTAGCGTTGCGCAGTTGGAGGTGAGCCGCCAGCAGTGGTGGATTTGGGGAGAGAGATGGCGAAGTTTTGAGAGCGGATGATCTGGATGTGTGTCCATCAGAGACAGTAAATTTGTAAGACTGGATGTCATGAACTGATATATATATATATATATATATATATATATATATATATATATATATATATAATTACTTTTGAACACTATTAATGTAAATATATTGTTTGTTCTCTATCAAAATCTTTCACTTGCTAAGTATGCCTATCAGTAGTTAGTGCCTTCAGTAGTTAGAATCTTTTATTTAGCTGGCAGTATCGGCGCTCGCTGTTTTGCAGTAGTTCAAGTAACGAAGATTTTTGTGAGGTAAGTGATTCATGAAAGGTATAGGTTATTGTTAGTCAAGGCCATTCTTTTGTAGGGATTATTGTCAGTCAGACTGCGTTGCGCTAAAAATATTGCGTGTCTGTTTAAGCACAGTCATTTATAATTTTTCTAAGGGGACGTTTCACTTACACGCCGTTTCAAGTGGATTTTCACTGTTTAGAATATGTCCAGCTCAAATGAACTGCTGTGCTACTGTGTACTGTGATGTAATTAGCGTCTGCTAGCGTTACATATATTTGGACTCGGCCATTTGCTCAAGGTGGTTCACGTTCCAAATATTTTGATTATAACAGACCTTTTATAATGTCCTGGTTTTCATCCACGTGACAACTTGGCGTGAGGTCCAACGTAAAATGAACATGTTTCATAAGAAAACGATTTTTTTAGATAAGATGACAGCAAAGTATGTCGAAACCGGTTGTCTTAGAGAAAGAATTATTTATGCGATTTAGGCTGCTGCATGGTTTTAATAAAAAAAATTTAAAGACAAAAAATGTTATCACTGCTGCTATGCCAAATTGACTGCTAGTTTTTTATTCGCTTATTGGAAAAAATCAAAAATCTTCTTGTAATTGAGAAGAAACAAATACTGCAAAATACCGGTTATTCAGAATTAAAATAATGTTTCGGTTTTAACTGGTCGGTTTTGGCATCCCTAATTCGTTTTTCCTACTATTCCGCATTGACTTATATTTTCCTACGTTTAGAGCCAGCTGCCATTCATCACGCCAACTATGAATTCTTTCTACCCTGCTACAATCACTCAACTTCGACACCTAGCCGGCCGGAGTGGCCGAGCGGTTCTAGGCGCTTCAAATGGTTCAAATGGCTCTGAGCACTATGGGACTTAAATTCTGAGGTCATCAGTCCCCTAGAACTAAGAACTAACTAACCTGACTGAAGAGCCTAGAGCCGGCCAGGGTGGCCGAGCGGTTCTAGGCGCTACAGTCTGGAACCTCGCGACCGCTACGGTCGCAGGTTCGAATCCTGCCGTGGGCATGGATGTGTGTGATTGCCTTAGATTAGTTAGTTCTAAGTTCTAGGGGACTGATGACCTCAGAAGTTAAGTCCCATAGGGCTCTGAACCATTTAAACCATTTTTTCGGCACCTTCTCGTACGTTACAGCGTCATCAGCAAACAACCATAGAGTGCTGCCCACCATCTTCCAGAGCATTTACGTCTACACAAAATAATAGCGGTACTATCACATTTCCCTGGGGCATTCCTGACGATACCTTCGTCTCCGATGAACATTCGCAGTCCATGAAACGTACCGCGTTCTATGTAGGCGTAGGTCATGACCAACGAGCTGCGCGCCACTTTCTTGACACGATACCCTTCCCTTTTTTGTTTTGTTTTTGTGGGAATATCCGTGGCACAGGAAGGGAAGGAGCGCATGTCCCGAGGCGACATTTAACACCGGCGGCGGCGGCGGCCTCAATCAGACAGCTGTGGCGGTGGCGGGGGCGGCATTCCTGACGGCCCGCGGCCCGCCTCATTATAATATCCCATAACGCGGCGCGGGCGGCGCCCTCTGAGGCCTGCTCCTCGCGCAACAGCTGCGCGCCGGCTGCGCTGCGCCTTCAGCCGCCTCCGAATATGATGTATCGGCGGCGGGCGGCGCGCCCCGCCTTGTCTTCGGCTTCCGACAGCCGCCAGGCCTGCCTGCCTGCCTGCCCTTCTTTTCTGACACCAGACAGCCAGAAAAACACTCCTCGCGCCCTTGACACGCTCGCGCCCTTTAATATCTCCAGAGAGAAGCCCGCCTGGTGGAGCCGGGGGACCGGCAGGCGTCAGTCGGTAAAATTCCTCACCGACTGCCACAGCAAGCGTTTGTACATACCAGATTTTTAATCATTCAGAATGTACACACAACTGTATTTCACAATAATTTATGAGAAGCCAGCACGAAAACACTTGTTTTTAGGGTTCCGTACGTCGGGTAAGGAATGGGGAAGGGATATATGGGAAAAACAGACAATGAGGGACAGGATGGTAGGACATCTGTTAAGACGTCACAGAATAATTTACACGGTAGTAGAGGGAGCTGCAGAGGGTAAAAACTTCAGAGGAAACAAAGATCGGAATATATCTAGCAAATAACTGAAGACGTAGGTTGCAAATGCTACTCTGAGACGAAGACAGTGGCACAGGAGAAGATTCGTGGCGGGCAGCATCAAACCAGTCAGGAGACCGATGATTCAAACAGAAAAATAACCTTCGGAAAAAAACGGAAACTTATAGGATCACTTTGTTAACCATCTGTTCGAGATTTAAGATACCTTTTTCTCAGGACCGGACAGAGCTATCAAGAAATTCATGTCAAATACCTAGGCCAACGGTCATTTTGTTGTATAAACAATTAAAGCTTCTAAGTGAGTGGAATAAAAAATATGGCAATTTATTTTGATGTATGCAAACTCACTCATCAAAGCATACAGATTAACTACAGTTTCTTTTGTTTTTTTTCGTGTCACTGTAGCACTTGCAACATACATACTCAGTCATTTGCTCGATGTAGCCCAGTCTTTGTCTTCATGTACTGTTTTACCCTCTACTGATCGCTCTAGTACCATGGAAGTTATTCCCTGATGTCCTACCAAATGTCTTCTCATCCTGACCCTTGGTCTTGTCAATGTTCACCGCAACTATATATATATATATATATATATATATATATATATATATATATATATATATATATATATATATATATATATATATATATATATATATATATATATACTCCGATAGCCACCAAGCGGTGTGTGGCAGACCACTCGCGGATGGCGCGAGGGAAAAACGACTGTCTGAACTCCTCAGTACAAGCTCTAATTTCCCTTGTAACATATTCCGTTCCTTGACGATTCTGCGAAGACCTTCTCATTCCTCACCTTACCAATCCAACTGATTTTCAGTATCCTTCTGTAGCGCCACATCTCAAATGATTCTATTCTCTTCTGTACTCGTTCTTCTACAGTCCATGTCTCACTGCCAGACACTGCTGTGCTCCAAACATACATTCTCATTATTTTTTTCTTCAAATTAAGTCCTATGTTTGCAACGAACGTCCTTTTTTCCAGTGCTCGTCTGCCTTTTATGTCCTCCTTCCTCGGTCCGTCATGGTTATTCTGCTGCCTAGAAACAAAAACTACGTAACTTCATCCACTTTGTTATGATCATATCTGGCGTTAACCTTTTCGCTGTTCTCTTTTCTACTACTTCTCGTTCCTTTCGTCTTTCTTCAATTTACTCTCTTTCTATACACATACCAAATTGTGTACAGAATCTAGATCTACAGAATAGAGATCTACTCACACTTTTCCGTTTTTTTCTTGAATTCTATACTTCCTGAGTCCCCCCTCCCCCTCTCGGTCTCCAGACCCCCGTCCCCCTCTCGGTCTCCCTCTTTCCTTCTCACTCTCTCTCTCTCTCTCTCTCTCTCTCTCCCTCTCTCTCTCTCTCTCTCTCACACACACACACACACTTACACACTCACACATATGAGACCACATACCGGTTTTCTATTTTATGAATGTATATATTTACGAGTGTTCGCTCCATGTACACCTAACTGAAAAATTCTTTGTACTATGGTGTAGGACTGCGTCGTAAATTGATTTTCTAATTTCATTGTACTTTGTATGGCAGGATGCCTCACTCTTATTGCTTTGTAGGTCTTGAAGATGGTCATCATGGACTAATTACCTGATGCAAAATTTGTAGATAATATCTGGACTAAATATGAAAACAAAACCGTTCCTGGATCAGTGCAACTTTTGCAGCTACTATGACGCAACGTGAGGCACGTGTACACCAGAATTACTACCAGACAATATCTAACACCGCCTGAAACAATGAAATACGAATTTTTATTTACAGTTTTTCCGAAGTAATATAAAGCGCTGTCCCCATATTAAGTGGGAAGATTAAATGGTTCAAATGGCTCTAAGCACTATGGGACTTAACATCTAAGGTCATCAGTCCCCTAGACTTAGAACTACTGAAGACCTAACTAACCTAAGGACATCACACACATCCATGAACGAGGCAGGATTCGACCCAGCGACCGCAGCAGGTGCGCGGTTCCGGACTGAAGTGCCTAGAACCGCTCGCCCACAGCGGCCGGACAAGGAAGATTAAAAATCGAAAACACAAAAACAAGGAAATTAAAAAAAATGTGTATCTTCGAAACTTCCTGGCAGATTAAGACTGTGTGCCGGTCCGAGACTTGAATTCGGGACCTTTGCCTTCCGCAGGCAACTGCTGTACCATCCTTTCTTTCTTATTTTTGTTCGGGGCAGACGTCCCATGACGCCTGTTCACGTTCATCTTTGATCCATTCACTTAGTTTATTTGTTACAGTAGCTATCCCTCTGCCCGAACACGCTGAGCTACCATTCCGGCAATCATCTGAGCTACCCAGACATGGCTCACGTCCTCACGGCTTTAATTCCGCCAGTTTGGAATGTAGGAGACGAGGTACTGGAGGAATCAAAACTGTGAGGACGGGTGTTGAGTCGTGCGTGGGTAGCTCAGATGGATGCCGGCACGGTAGTTTAGCGTATTCGGTCAGTTAATGGATCAAAGATGAACAAGCGTCACGGGACGTTCGCCCTGAACAAATAGAACGATTTATAACGAACATAAAGAGTTAAAAAAAATGGTAGAGCACTTGCTCGCGAAAGGCAAAGGTCCTGAGTTTGAGTCTCGGTGCGGCACACAGTTCTGATCTGCCAGGAAGCTTCATACCAGCGCACACTCCGCTGCAGAGTGAAAATTTCATTCTGGAAACATTCCGCAGGCTGTGGCTAAGTCGTGTTTCCGCAATATCCTTTCCTCCAGGCGTGCTAGTTCTGCAAGATCTGCAGGAGAACTTCTGTGAAGTTTGGAAGGTAGGAGACGAGGTACTGGTGGAATAAAAGCTATGAGGACGTGTCGTGAGTCGGGCTTTGGTACCTCAGATGGTACAGCACTTGTCTGCGAAAGGCAAAGGTTCTGCTTTCGAGTCTCGGTCCGCCACACAGTTTTAATCTTACATATCAGCGCACACTCCGCTGCATAGTGAAAATTTCACTCTGGATGTATATATTTATTTATTTGACTGATGACGTTGAATTCTGACCTGTTGCCTATTTACTATAGCAGGTCATTTTTAATTGATAATACATATAAACCACAACTACGTTTTTATGGAAATATGGTAGCGTGTTGAAACCTAACCCTATGTTAATGTTGGTAAATTGTCTATTCATAGTTATGTATATTTCCGTTATTAGAAAAATTCTTCGCCATTTCTTTTCATTGTTATTATACCTCACTTTTGTGTTACTGCGACCATGCTCCGTCATGCTAAACGCGCGAAAATGTATATAAATTTACTACAGCTCTCATTCAGTTTGATCCCCTAACAGGACGATATGGACTCAGTCCCTAACTGTTGTAGTCAGCGCATGATTTTCATTGACATCTGAGGTCATCAGACGAGGATAAACATATCTGGCACAGATCTAGGAAGGTTCTCCACACCTTCTCCCCTCCCATTGCTTTCTTGCCATTCATTGGTCTCCAACTCATTACGCTTCGGGGACAGAATCCCTGGAATTAACCTTCAGCAGACCCCCACGACCGTCACGGATCGATGACTGAGACGACCCAGAGAGGGCATATTTCGCTTTAGGTCTCTGCTTCAACGAAATCTGCACAGTTGCCGTTCGCAAGCATTTGAATTTCCTGCCGCCGTCGCACATCGGAGTTTTCGTAGTATCGCCCTCGAATGATTTACACCTGCAGTTCCTTTAGCTAGTGAATATCTGCAAGATGCCGCACAGCTTCACTTGTCTCTCTGGATCGCTGCATGTCGTACGTCGACACCGCTAGTACAAAACATCTGTAGCGTTCATTATCATTAACAGTGCTCCTACAGTGAGGAATGTCGTGCTGTAGGCTTCCATTGTCACCACAGACAGACAGATGCACACACACACACACACACACACACACACACACACACACACACACACACACGCACACTCACAGCTGCCATCTTCTTTACACATAAACTTGTGTAAATAAAGGGTTCATGCCCAGAGATGAAGTGAACGAGAACTGTGTTTACTTTTACTCCGCTGTATTACATTTGGCAGAAGTGAACGCATCATATTGTATTCGTTCAATAAAAACGACTTCGAAGTGTCTCAAAGAAGATGTCATGTAATGCTGTTGACGGTGATTCATCGGCACGATGTGGGCACTAAGCTAGGCGCCAATCTCGGAGCTACTTTTTTTTTATTTTTTCAGTAAGCTGTGCGCCGGTACTGTTTGTCACCCTTTCTTTTCTTTCGTCATCATATAACACAAAATCGACACTAAATTTTGCGCACACACACCCATTGCAGCCACCTAAAATCAAAATATATATTTAAGACTTAATTGCCACACTTTATGAATGAGAGGTACCATTGTGTGCAGAGCGAGAAACATTTCCAATCTGACTGCTGAACTTATCCCTCGGGAGTTCCTAACAACTAGACCATATGTAAGAGGCTTGTCTACATTGTACAACATGTTTTATACAGAAAGAACTTTCTCTTTTCTAGCTCTCTTTCTCTTTATTGTGACGTTAACAAAAATGTTCAACTGTGTGTGAAATCTTATGGGACTTAACTGCCAAGGTCATCAGTCCCTAAGCTTAGACACTACTTAACTTAAATTATCCTAAGGACGAACACACACACATCCATGCCCGAGGGAGGGCTCGAACCTCCGCCTTCACCAGCCGCACAGCCCATGATTGCAGTGCCCTATACCTCTCGGCTAATCCCGCGCGGCATGACGTTAACATTGACCTTACTGTTGACTACTGGTGTAGAGCGAATGTAGGTTAAAGCCTTTAGTTTGCTACTCGATGTGGAACAACTGTAGTACAGAGATTAGTACCTGTGCTTACATAGGACTGCAAACTTCCAGTCCATATGATGTTGCCTTTGTCAGTGTCTTTTCAAACGTCGTTTTAAGTGAAGTCTCCTCATGTCCACATTCACTGATAAGTCAAAACATTATGACCCCTGCCCACCTTGACGTTGAATGCCTCGTGGTGGCGTTGCGGGCACGTTACATAGTAACAAATGTATGTAAACGGAGCAGCCACGGACGGTGGTCACCCGGCGATGATATGGCTTTCAAATGGGGAAATCCATTGAGATAAGTGACTTTCACAAAGGACTGCACGAACGTTTATGTGCTACTGCCGTGAGCATATACGGAAGGAGGACAGTGAAACTATCAATAGGAGCTCTTCACAGAACGTGGGGTTCGGATGCTTGTCTCCTCTGTAAAGTAGGATAGATGGTGATCTGTGTATGTGTGTTTATATGTATGTAAGTATGTATATATGTTGCTACTACGTTTTCATATTTCATTCCTATAATCAGTTAATATGCACATAGTTCCAAAAATTAGCTGCAAGAGGCGTTCATAGATTATCCAAAAATTTTCTCACAGGCCACTAAAATTCGGCGTCTTCTTACCCGTCAAAGTTCAGCCGCACCGAGAACATATAAGTCAACGTCCTCTAGTGTGAATCACAGGAGGGACACTTTATGTTTTACATGAGGAAGTCGTGCTGTGTGCTCGGCCACTCGACAAAGGCGCTGGGAAATGGCGAACGACAAGTACGGCTTTGCGCTGGAAGCGTGGAGTGCCTGGCATGATACAAGAACGAAGTCAACGAGACGTTAACCTCTGTTTTTCCTTTTAGGCGATGCCTACCTTGTAAGCGCGGTACGAATGACGATGTGGACAACTTTCCAACAACACTTGGGACGAGCCTTCGACAGACCTGACTGCAGTTGCTTCCTTCCGCAGAGAAGCCTGAGATACAAGGGCTGCGTTCTGACAAACAAGGACTACCGCTGCGGCGCAGGGGCAACCTCAAACCTGTCGCGACGTCACTATGAATTGCATGAGAGACTTCCAGTTACTCTTCAGAACTAGAACGTACATACATACTCAGCAGCTGCATCGTTTTAAAAGTCGAGCATCTCTGAGAGATGCGCGACGAACGAGCACAACTCAGCTTCTGGAAACGTGGTAGTGAATGTGAGGGTAAAAAGCCGCGCAGAACAGTGCGGTGGATAGATATTCAAATCGACACTGGCTGTCGGCAGTCGCCAACTTTGCTAGTTACAGACGCTGTGATTGCCCCAGATTTATCCGTGGTGGAAAGCTCGGGAATGGGGTCTGCTCAGCCTTGTCGTTCAATATGAGAGCTGCTTGATACAATAAGCAACGACTTTGAACGCAAGCAGCGGATATGCTATCAAGTCTAAAGGCTTTCACTAGGCTGGGAGCGACACGATATCTATTTTTCACTATTGTAAATGAAATATATTTTAGCCATGTACGCAAGTGATACATGGACGATAAATAGTTTGGAGAACAAGACAGTAGAAGCTTTTGAAATGTAGTGCTACAAAAGAATGCTGAAGATTAGATGGTTAGATAAAATAACTAATGAGGAGGTATTGAATAGAATTGGGGAGAAGAGAAATTTGTGCCACAACTTGACTAGAAGAAGGGATCGGTTGGTAGGACATGTTCTCAGGCATCAAGGGATCACCAGTATTGGAGGGTAGCGTGGAGGGAAAAAATCGTAGAGGGAGACCAAGAGATGAATACACTAAGCAGATTCAGAAGGATGTAGGTTGCAGTAGGTACTGGAAGATGAAGAAGTTTCCACAGGGTAGAGTAGCATGGAGAGATGCATCAAACCATTCTCCGGACTGAAGACCACAACAAACGAACAACGAATCTTATCCGGAGAACTTTAATTTTTGCTGTTTTACTGTCACGAATCAATAAAACTCTGTTGTGCCAGTTAACGAAACGCCGCCAGACAACCGAATGTGTGTACATATTCTTTAGTCTACAGTTGAGAAATACGATATTTTTATACGGATAAATTCCGTGTGAATAATAATGAAAATACAAACTGACTTTTTAGAGAGAAATGGAACGCTCTTCTTTGATGGCTGAGTGTCTTCAATGCGAGGGCGCAACGAAATCTGAATCGATAACTCGATAAGAGAACCTCAGAGGACATCTTCAAATGGCTCTGAAAACTATGGGTTTTATCATCTGAGGTCATCAATCCCCTAGAACTTGGAACCACTTAAACCTAACTAAATTAAGGACATCACACAAATCCATGCCCGGGGTAGGACTCGAACCTGCGACTGTAGCGGTCGCGTGGTTCCAGACTGAAGCGCCTAGAACCGCTCGACCACACAGCCGGGAGACATCTTCAGAAAATAGAGTTAGATGGACTAAAACTTGGATCATCTCAGACATTTCATAAGCGCCTCAGAGAGAGTAGAAAAAGTCGATATTGTGTTTCCGACTGGTCAGATCTAACGCCGTTGGTCTCCTAGACGATTGGAGCCATATCGCGTAACTTAGAGGGAACTGTAGTGGATTAGTGTCAACACTGCTAACGTTCTGTATAGCATGGCCACCTGTGAGCTCCATGAAAATTCTTGTTAATCAAAGAATTACTCACCTCGGCCACCGAGGTACAAGGGGAGATGCACTGGAGGTTGACCGAAGTAGTAGATTAGAATCCTGGTGGTGAAGGAAATTTATGTCTGCGCTGTTTCTTCAGAAAGTGGAGATGCAGTTACGGCGTGACATTTTAGTGCACCAGGGTCATAAGATACACCTAAACAAATTAAAACTATTGAAATAACACTTTCTAAAATTTTAAAAACGGCAGTAGGCCCCTTTAATAGGCCTGTAGCGGGGAGCTCAGACTGAGCTAAGAAAGCTGGCATTTAATATCACAGCACATCGAGGGCTTTAGAGACAGAGCACTAGCTCAGACGGATGTTATTATGGAGGGAAATTTGTGGCGGTCATGTCAAATGAATCTCCGCAGCATTTGCCTGAAGTGATTTGTGGAAACCAAAGGATCCATAAAACTGGAGAGGAATTTGAATACCACTCCTCCAGGACGCCAGTCAAGTGCCTTAAAGAATTACGCTACCACAGTCGGACTATACGAGGGAGAGCCCAGAAATTTCAAGAGTAGCATGGCGTGTGGCGGAAGGAGGGAAGGAAGGAAATGAAATGAGCGTATGACATCGTTGGCCGGGAGGCTCCGTTCGGGGAAGTTCAGCCGCCAATGCAAGTTTTATTTCAGTCAACGCCGCATTGGGCGACTTGCGCGCCGGTGATGAGAATGAAATGATGATGAGGACAACACAACACCCAGTCCAAGCGGTTGATAATGGAAGCAAGATCAAAGAAAAATAAAGACACGTCCATAGGGTTTGTCGACGTGGAAAAAGCGTTCGACAATCTAAAATGGTGCCAGAGTTCGAAATTCTGAGAGAAATAGGGTAAGCTATAGAGAGAGAGAGAGACGGGTAATATGCAGTACGTATAAAAGCCAAGAGTGGACGGCCATAACGAAGTGCTCGGATTAACCCATGAAGTATACAATTTTCTTCTTCAATCTACATTTATTTCTGTGCTGCCTGATTGACATAGAGATGAGGAAAAGGAATATAAAATAAAAAAATATATTCTTGAAATAAATTATTTATTTTAATAGATCCGCAAATGGGGATCATGGTGCGTGCCACTCTCTTTTTACATTTTCTTTTATTTTTTCTGCCAGACAACAAAACAATCAATATGGAGTTCCACATTGCACACAGAACACTGTTTTCTCACATTTTCTTGAAAATTCTAATTTTCTTTGTTTCCCCAGTGTGTTCAATCACATGTCCGCTTGCAGAAGTCCTGAGTTCAATTGGAACACGTGAAAGGGATGATTTTGGGTATTACGTACGTCCTGCCCTTTTCGGATCAGAAGCAGCATATGACTGAACAAGATATGCCTTTGCCACGATCCTTCATAATTGAAGCAGAGGGATATTTTCATTCGAGAGGTAGTACATGATTTGCGCTTTGACCAACGCTACATCTAATGCATCGGTGAACAATGGGAAGTACCATTTCTTATCTCGAATTCTCACACGATATTTCTGCACATTCCAGTCCAGTTTGTCGACACTTCACATACTCCCATATGACTGTTATATTCTGAAATCATTCTTGGCTGTGGAACTTGCACATCTTTGTTCTCAGCTTTGCTCCATCTCTTTACTTGGCTTACTGGAATCACTGTCTCATGGTTTGACAAGAGCTTTACACAGTTGTTGTTCTTCCATATTACTGCCATTATCTCCATATTCTTGTCAAATATGTAGTCATGTGCTCCTCTTCGTTTCTTCTTCATGATGTCCTCGGATTCTATTGGACAGTTATTCATTCGGTTCATATAGGCAGTTCCAGTTGCCCTTACTCACAGTTCCGGACCTCTTTCATCAAACGGACGCTCGTGAAAAAGTTATAAAAATATATTTTGTCAAGTTCAGGAGTCTGCAGAAAAGAAATCATATTCAAAACTACTGATCCGCCAAGTCCCAGAACTGAAACACCACGTGCATCCTTCGATTTTCCTTTACACATATGGTAACAGAAACCGCTTAGAGAACAGCACGAAAAATGGCTCTGAGCACTATGGGACTCAACTGCTGTGGTCATAAGTCCCCTAGAACTTAGAACTACTTAAACCTAACTAACCTAAGGACAGCACACAACACCCAGCCATCACGAGGCAGAGAAAATCCCTGACCCCGCCGGGAATCGAACCCGGGAACCCGGGCGTGGGAAGCAAGAACGCTACCGCACGACCACGAGATGCGGGCGAGAACAGCACGTTTGAATCCAAATCTCACTGGTTTCCCGCGAATCAACTGCTCTAGGTGATGGTGTCCATTTGCTTATCAGTGCTCAGGCTGTCGGAAAAAAAACAAACTGAAATTTCATGAAATTATTATTTATATCAAAGTCCATATCTTCATTCCAGTGAAGGGTAGTATACCTATGAACTCCTTTATGCACCCATTGGATAACTGTAGCGCCTATAACCGCTCGGCCACCCCGCCCGGCAGCAAAGATGACATCAAAAGCAGATTAGCACTGGCAAAAATGGAATTCCTGACCAAGAGGAGTCTACTAGTATCGAACATAGGCCTTAATTTGAGGAAGAAATTTATGAGAATGTACGTTTGAAGCACAGCATTATATGGTAGTGAAACTTGGACTGTAGGAAAACCGGAACAGAAGAAATGGTTCAAATGGCTCTGAGCACTATGGGACTCAACTGCTGAGGTCATTAGTCCCCTAGAACTTAGAACTAGTTAAACCTAACTAACCTAAGGACATCACAAACATCCATGCCCGAGGCAGGATTCGAACCTGCGACCGTAGCGGTCTTGCGGTTCCAGACTGCAGCGCCTTTAACCGCACGGCCACTTCGGCCGGCGGGAACAGAAGAGACTCGAAGCATTTGAGATGTGGTGCTACAGAAGAATGTTGAAAATTAGGTGTAGTGATTGAGTAAGGAGTGAGGAGGTTCTGCGCAGAATCGGAGAGGAAAGTAATGTATTGAAAACACTAACAGGGAGAAGGGACAGGATGATAGGACATCTGTTAAGACATCAGGGAATCACTTCCATGGTACTAGAGGGAACTGTAGAGGGCAAAAACTGTAGAAGAAGACAGAAATTGGAATACATCCAGCAAATAATTGAGGACATAGGTTGCAAGTGCTACTCTGAGATGCTGCCACAGGGGAATTCGCGGCGGGCTGCAGAAGACCAGTCAGAAGAAGAAGAAGAAGCAAACAACAGATCAATGTAAGTGCTGTATATTCAGCAAGGCAATGTGCCACCCCACCGCTCTGCACGGCGTGGGAATGATTTGAGGAACAATCCATGGCCTTAAGGATACTTGTGTGCTGCCTCGAGGTGTTATGATCTCAGTCCAATCGACCGAATCTGGGACACTATGGAGCGTGAGATGGTGCGCATTGAACCTTGCTCCGACAGGTGTTCGTAAGTTGTTGATGACGGTTCAGTGGCCATGGAGGACTCCCAAATGGTTTCACTGTCTCGTGTAATTATACCTCAATTCGTTACCGCCGTCATCACGTCGAAGGTGAACGCCACAGTACTTGTTAGGTACCTCAAAATCACTTATTCACAAATGCATTAAGCCAATAGAATATATTATATTCTTATAAAATCTTCTGTGGGGTGATTCTCCTCTATTCAGAATTCCAGTGCACTGCTGTTTTACGCCGCTCTCACGAATAATGCGAATCGTATGACCTTTTGGACTCAAGAAGGTCAGCAGAATAGGAAGTAAGCCGTGTTCGGTGACGAGCCGCAGCGAGGCGGCACTCCGAACAGAGCGTCCCCCCAACTTGGGTCCAATCTGTTTCAATCCGCTCGGGGCCCGAACTTGTGAATTGTGTTCGCGCGCGCTGCTGGTTTGCCTCAAAACTTGGCCGTCGGCGCAGGCGTCGGCGTCGCACTAGCGCGTCTGCTCAGCCCGACTCTCCCCTCCCACTCTCCCCTTCCCCCTGCCGGCCCCTCACTTTCATCTCGAACTGAAACCGAAGTTTCGCCGGCTGCGCCGCGGAACGTGCCACACTTGCGGAGCCTTAACTTATCGTTATCCGCGCAGCCTGATTGCTGGCGGCTACGGCAACGGTCCCGACACCCACACCCGCACCGTGAGGGGCTGGCCGACCAGAGGCTCGCCGAATATTTCGTCGCGCTGCTTGCACACCAATCTCGTGTAGAATACAGCGCTTAGCGGCTGCTGGAATACTTGGTTATTAGGAAAAGACGAGATGAAAAGCTGCTGTGCAACCTCTCAGCGACACCGTGCTCAGTAGAGGCGGGGCACCATCTCAGCCTGGACGGGAATGTAGAAGAAAATCTAGTATGGTCCGTTTCACTATTTTCCTCAAGTGCTTCAATTAAAACTCAATTTGGGTAGCAGAACGGGGAACTGAATCTCGGTGCTCGCTAGTACCAGTGCAGTGTCGCAACCATTTTCTAAAACAGCACTCTCTTACAGAGAGGACAATCGTTATACAATACTTACCTTTAGGACACATCTCAGTGTTCCTATTATCCATTTGTTTATCTATCACACCTGATCCGACGTTTCCTATTGGTTTTGTTAGCACAAAATGTAGGAAGTATTAATTACGAATTAGAAAAATAAAAATGAAATTAGAGTACAGTTATAAACCACCACTACTTAAGTGGACGATAACAATAACACAATCTCTTTACTAGTGTTATCTGTCGTAAGGGAATAGTTGTTCACCTGACTTGAGAAATTTACTTTATTTACCTTTGTGGCCACATGACACTTCCTGTCGCCCTAGCCGTGAGTTAACCTAAGGGCCGAAAGTGGTTTACACTGTCTGTCTGTGAATCGCGTAAACTTATCCGCCTCGGTAGCCCCACGGTAATCGCGGCAGATTGCTAACCCAAGGAAGCGGGGTTCGATTCCCGGTCGCCGCGCGGAGTGGCCGCGCGTTTAAAGGAGCCATGTCACGGATTGCGCGACCCCTCCCGCCGGAGGGGGGCATACATGTGTGTGCTGTTCTTAGCATAAGTTTGTATGAATTCACACACACATTCCCGGTCGGGCTCTAGATTTTCTCCTCTTGGGGATGGGCTGTTGTATTGTCCTTACGTTCGTATAGTCATGATTCGACTGTTGAGATGGCTGTATGGGCACGTCCCGATAGCCAGTAAATAAATAAAGAAAAATCGTGTGATGTCGTATTTTAGCTGTTAGTGTAACGCATTTTCTGAGGCGGAGACTGCGACCAGCCCAGCATTTGAGAAAAGAGCATGGGAAACCGCCTAAAAATCAAGTCAGTCAGGCCAGTGTGCCAGACCAACGTTCGTGAATCCACCGTCCTGTCTTGCCAGCTAGCCCACTGCACGTTGAGCTTCAGGAGCACATCGATAACAATAATATTACTTATGATGTTAATGACTGTAACAAAGCATATAAGAGATACTTAGGTAACAGATTTACTTAGAGGGAAAAAAAAATAATAAGCCGGCCTGGGTAGCCGTGCGGTCTCAGGCACCTTGACACGGTTCGCGCGGCTGCCCCCGTCGGAGGTTCAAGTCCTCCCTCGGGCGTGGGTGTGTGTGTTGTCCTTAGTGTAAGTTAGTTTAAGTTAGATTAAGTAGTGTGTAAGCCTAGGGACCGATGACCTCAGCAGTTTGGTCCCAAAGTTCTTACCACACATTTCCAAATTTTCAAAAATAATAATAATAGAGTAAGAAGTATAGAGCAGCAATGTTCAGAGTGCAGAAGAAACAGACGAGGCAAAAAGGTACTATTACAGACGATACGGAAGAAAGAAGACTGATAATATGTGATGAATTATTTTGAAAGTCTAGGTGCTTGGTGGAACGAGGAATGTAATGCGAGGAGGAAGATGGTTGTTCTTTCGCTCTCAGACTTACCAGGATGAATTTTTTGCCGTTAATGTTTCTATGATGGTTTCGGAAAATGATCTAATTAGAAGGAGAAACTGCGGGGTGCTAGGTTACAGACTAACCAACGGAAAGGGAATAGGGAGTGTGCGTGTTGTATCGAGTGGCAAATAAAAAAAACTGAAAAAAGGAAATGTGTTCTTCCTATCCGTGTACAAGGTATTTGAATCTTACGGGCACTTACGAAAGGAGCGAGTATAGAACAATGAAACAAGCAAGTAATCCCAATAAACATAGGTCCGGTAACCACCGGTTGCCCTGATAGGACGTATTACTTCTGAGAACAGGAACAGAGTTTGTAACAGTCGTGTTCAGCATGCACTGACAGCTATCCACAATGCGTTCCCGAAATTCATTGACATTGTCAATCGAGGGACCTGGGAAGCCACGGTATCGAATAGTAACATGAAAGTGTGACAGTGCACCATCGTGCATGTACCACGTAGACAGGATATTCATCATGAGGAATATCATAAAAAATTTAGCCTTAGATACTAACAGTATTGTAACATTGGCATGACTGCCCTTTTGCATACGTCGTACCGGGAAAATTATTGGTTTCCCCGGCCAATACTACTTTTATTTGCTTACTTCAGCGTCCTCTATCTACCCTTTTCATTTGCACCTATAATATTCAAACTCCTTGTATAGACTGAAGTTTTTATGATAAATCCTGTGAAACGGCATCATAGTTCTAGGCAGTACAAAGCACTTCAATTGCTTTGCAACACCCAGAGAGCTGACGCAGTAACTCGTTTTTGACCACAACAAGATCAAAGTACGACTCCGGTGACAGGAGCGCGTCATGGACTGGTAGGTATGAACTGTCTAGACGAAATTTTATTGAACGTATAGACAATGACAAAATAGTAGTTCTAAGCTTACAAACGATTATAGCTGACAATTTTGTTACATAAAGTCTATAAACGTTCAAATTATACTCGAAACTAGCCACTTGAATTGTGTAAATAGTGACATTTGTTACGAATGTGAAAACACCGTTTTCTGTTTAGAAGTTCTTGTTTCGTCAAACAGGCGCCTTTCCTCCCAGTTTCGGGTTTCTGTTTAATTGTGCGGCGATATGGAGACGATTCACTAACATTTAAGTCTGTGCAATCTGGGACACGAGCCGGTAGAAGAAACACGTTCCACATTTCCAGTGCTTCGAGCATCTTTGCAACAGGCAACAGTCGAAAAATCGTACGAAGTCTACATAATACAGAAATACTGAGGCAGATTTTTTTTATCCTTGTACTCTGACTGCTGATTCGTTAGCTAGTGCGTATATAAAGGACGCTTTTTCTGCTTGGAACAACATTTGGGGTGTTATGAGAGGCCATGTTGCTCCACTGAAATGAATGTAATTTGAAGCGTTTGTAATTCTGAAAGTGTTGTAGATATCTCATTCAATGAATTGCGTGTAAAAATGTCACGGCGTAACACAAGCGTCATGGACAGTGTTACTGCAAGCAGAACGTGTCGTGTATTTTAGCGGGTGTGTGTCACGAATTGTTCAAAATACCCGTACGTGGCGTAACTGTCCTGGGTGGATGCAGTACCATTTGTGCCAAATGATTTGATTTGTTTGAGATGTTGCTTCTCTGCTTAGGCTAAATATATATTTCCGCCATTGGTGCACATTTGTGAAACCTAAAACTGGCAGAGAAATTGGGACAGACGTTGTAGTTGGTGAACTAGTTCTTGATGAAAGCTAAGAAATAGTATTTCTGCATACCACTTCATAAGCTATTTTCGGATTTAGCTTTTTAACGGATTTGTTCGACGGTCCATGTAGGCTATTTAGCATTACCTATGTACTGCGTATTAATACTGAGCGAATTCCCGTTTCCGATAAGTCTTAGGAAACTAACATGGTCATGGAAACTGATTGAAAATGAGCATAGACATTTATTATGCGTTGCAGTGAATCACATTTGATCATTACTTCAATTTCTTAGCGCAACGAAAAGTTCATCTATGGCCGTGTCCCTTTACAAGAGCTGTCATTTTATACAGCACTTCCAGCTCATTTCAAAGCTAAAGTAGTTAAATACTCTTTTTACAGAAGTTGTAAAGTTGATCCAAATACGAAGTGGCAGAGGCGGTCACAAGATCACTTTTAAATTTATGGTAGCAGAAAGGTAACTTCAGAGGAGTTACAGGTGATGCTATACATTTTTAAAGACGGACTTTCTGATTATATTTTCTGGTACCTAGTAGGAATGTATGAGTACTTCGTTGCTACAATGAAACATTCATTTTGTACCTCGCAGCATTTTTTTTTATAGTTGCAAATATTTTTTCTTTATGCATCTCTAATTACAGTATATTTGCCAAATAATGTTTGAAGATATCACATTATCCCAGAAGACTGAAGACAAGACCATTTCAGCTGAATTCTTGCTTTTTTTTTTTTGGCCTGTGGGTCTTTCAGTTTCCTTTGTTTTGATGGCTGGCTAGCCATTAGCTCAAACAGCGTAACTTTCAAAAACAGCAAATGAATAGTTTCCTTCTGTTGTGAACAAGAGTCAAGTGTTTATTTACAAAATTCGTGAACTGTTGTTGAATGTTATTAACAATATGATTTTTATAGAGAAACTGATGTGTAATTAGGTTCCAGAAGCAGAAAATATATTTTAGAAATGTCTTCAAAAACACATTTTGTGTTCTTCTCTTACTTATTCATTTAAGTTTATTTCGTCTTATTATCTTGAGTAATACCTGCTTAAATTAGTAATAAGCTTTTTTTACAGAATTCTTGAAGAAAACTTCACTGCAATTCAAAAGTATTGAAAATATTTGAAATAAAATTCAAATAGTTTTAAGTAACATTTCTGAGAAGCATTTTTCGCCACTTTCTTCGAAATCTACTTCACACTTGGAACATATGACAGTTTTCTTGCTGTGTTTACCACATGTGTATCTCCTCTCTTACAACTGTAGCGGATTGTTGTTGTTTTGTTCATTTTGTTGTACTTTCCTGCTTTTGGCCGGCTTTCACTGGTACACGGATGACATTTACCTTTACCTCACTGATACTCCTTCACCGCAGTTCTGTTTGAAACGAAAGAGAAACCAATTCTGCTCATTGTTGAAACCGATGCTCCTATGCACGATGATTAATTTTATGTCTAGGTTCTTGTATTAGCACATTGTTTTTATTATTGAATAAGATATTCGTTGTGAAGTCGCATCAGTTAGCGGTAACTTTATAACGACCTCAATTAGACTTATATTTTGGATTAAGTTTATCTGACAATTTTAAAGCAGCTTTAGAAACTAATAGACCTTAGCTACATGCACTACAAGAGACTTTCGAGAGGTAATGGACGTCTTTCATAACGTTTCAGCCATTTCAGATTTTACATTTTTATGGTACCTCAGAGACAGTCATGCAAACCTGTTGTCTCTTTCGTTGTGTGTACAGAATTTTACTCAACTGAGCAGCCTCCTAGTCATTATCATCACGCCAAGGTGAGGCGTAGAGGACGCGCGATTCAACTGAGATAACAATGTATCTCAGACCTTACCACGTTCTGTCACTGTGTCTTTTTCCTGGCAGCAGCCGTGGAGGTATTAATCAAGATGACAAGACCTGTCCACCTAAGGAGTTTACCCCTCGTTAGCACTTCATCAGTTTATAAACCCAGAAAACTGAAACCAGTCACTTTTTGAAATAGTTAATTACTCCATGAATCGGTTTTAGAACCTTTCCAGGCTCGTCTTCAGTGGTGTACAGGAGGTTACATAGCTATTTCATAGCGTAATGCTGCGTGTTGGCTCTGTCATAAAGAGATGGATCATGGTTTAATACATCTCCATGAGTACAGTTTATATACCTATTTGGATCCAAAATTTAATATCATACTTACTGCGTCAGTACGGGCGGCTTTGTTATTAATATCCATCTGTCTAAGTAGCCCATACCGTTTCAGGAAGTACAAAATTAAATTTTGGATCCAAATCGGCATATAGACAATAATCATGGCGATGCGTAAAAGCATTTTCCATCTTCTTATTACAGAGCCAGCACTCAGCACTACGCTAACTATGTAACCTGGTGTACAAGACGAGCCGGAAAAGGTTCGAAAATCACTTCATCGAAGAAATAACTATTTAAAGAAAGTGATTGGTTGCTGTTTCCTGTATTTATATTGAATAAACAATCACGGGTTCTTAAACATGCGTAATGGAGGATTAACTTCATAAGTTGTTCCGTTTTTGTGGTCTTCATCCGAAGACTGGTTTAATGCAGCACTCCACTTTAGTCTATCCTGTACAAGCCTCTTCATCTCTGCTTAAATATTATAACCTACCTTTATTAGCACTTGCCTACTGTAGTCAATCCTTTGTCTCCCGCAACAATTTTTACCCTCCATATTTTCCTCCATTACGAAATTGGCGTTTCCTTGAGTCCTCAGGATGTGACCTGTCAATCGAAGCTTTCTTTTAGTCAAGTTGTGCCATAAATTTCTTTTTTGCCCATTTCAGTTCACTGCTATTCATTGGTTATCCGATGTGTTCTTCTGATGTTCAACCGTATCCTGTAGCACCACATTTCCAAAATTTCTGTTCAAAGTTTAATTTAATATTCGATAATAGCAAACTTATATTTTTGAAAAATGCTTTTACTGCTACTGCCAGTCTGCATTTTATATTCTCTCTATTTCAGCCATTCACCCACTTGCATATCACTCACTTCTTATCTACTGATATTTTTACAAGTTGTGGATAGTCTTTCTTTTCTACATCTACATCTATACTCCGCAAGCCACCTGAGGGTACCTTGAGTACCTCTATCGGTTCTCCCTTCTATTCCAGTCTCGTATTGTTCGTGGAAAGAAGGATTGTCGGTATGCCTCTGCGTGGGCTCTAATCTCTCTGATTTTTCCTCATGGTCTCTTCGCGACGTATACGTAGGAGGGAGCTATATACTGCTTGACTCCTCGGTGAAGGTATGTTCTCGAAACTTCAACAAAAGCCCGTACCGAGCTACTGAGCGTCTCTCCTGCAGTCTTCCACTGGAGTTTATCTATCATCTCCGTAACGCTTTCGCGATTACTAAATGATCCTGTAACGAAGGGCGCTGCTCTCCGTTGGATCTTCTCTATCTCTTCTATCAACCCTATCTGGTAAGCATCCCACACTACTGAGCAGTATTCAAGCAGTGGGCGAACAAGCGTACTGTAACCTACTTCCTTTGTTTTCGGATTGAATTTCCTTAGGTTTCTTCCAATGAATCTCAGTCTGGTTCAAATGGCTCTGAGCACTATGGGACTTAACTTCTGAGGTCATCAGTCCCCTAGAACTTACAACTACTTAAACCTAATTAACCTAAGGACATCACACACATCCATGCCCGAGGCAGGATTCGAACCTTCGATCGTAGCGGTCGCGTGGCGCCAGACTGTAGCGCCTAGCACCGCTCGGCCACTCCGGCCGGCAATCTCACTCTGGCATCTGCTTTACCGACGACCAACTTTATATGAACATTACATTTTAAATCACTCCGAATCCGTACTCCCAGATAATTTATGGAATTAACTGATTCCAGTTGCTGACCTCCTATATTGTAGCTAAATGATGTGGGATCTTTCTTTCTATGTATTCGCAGCACATTACACTTGTCTACATTGAGATTCAATTGCCATTCCCTGCACCATGCGTCAATTCGCTGCAGATCCTCCTGCATTTCAGTACAATTTTCCATTGTTACAACCTCTCGATATACCACAGCATCATCCGCAAAAAGCCTCAGTGAACTTCCGATGTCATCCTCTGTATTTTGCCACTGCTACCTTCAGAATTTCAAAGAGTGTATTCCACTGAACTTTCCCCATAAGCTTCCTATGTGATGGATTCCGCACGAACATTTTCGTTAGGCGATATGATTTTAAGTTACGCTCGATACCCTATTAAGCAGCGGCGACTGCAGAAGAAGAGCAAATGGCAGCGGCGACCACAGAGCGCCAAGTTGGGCCTGCGGGAGGCCGGCGGCAAGTTTAGCATCGCGGAGTTGTCGGCGGGCGAGGACGGAGTTCCGCTGGGCGAGCAAGTTTATTCCGGCGAGACGGGGCGAGCGGCCCGAAACGGAGCTAGGCAGCCAGCAGCCAGCAGCCAGCGCCTGCCCGAGAATACTTTTCCAATCCATTTCGCTTACTCCTTCGTCGGCTCCCAGAATTCTCCTGAGATCCCATCAAGGGCCGTGCCTAGGAGTGCAAGAGACGGAGAGACAGAGGGAGAGAGAGAGAGAGAGAGAGAGAGAGAGAGAGAGAGAGATAGAGAGAGACGGAGGCTGCAGCGGAAAGAACGGAATGGAACGCGGGGATATCGAAGGGAGCGGAATGAAGTGAAACAGCGGGTGAGGCAGCAGCAGAAGCTTCGCTTAAATAACACTCCACGGAAAGAAAGGGAGCGGAAGAGACGGGGCGAAAGATAGAGCGATGGAAGAGAGAGAGAGAGAGAACAACGAGAGAAAAGGAAAAAAAAATGTGCCGCTTCGAGGACTTTGCTCATTAAAATGTGATCGAATAATTTCCTCCCCCGGCTGCGCCCTCTGCGTTACCTCCAATAAGAGCGAGTCTGTCTCCTGATGATGCTACTTTCCTCCTAGTTCCCGCCGAGGAATGAGAACTCCGCCAGACTGCAACGTAAGACAGTCTCACTCCCCTTCCTCTTCTTCGTAACCCGAGCCAACCCCTTTATCCTCCGGCCCACCCCGTCCTCTCCACCCCCTCCCCCCCTTTTCCGCGCGGCGAGCAAACTTGCTATAACTTGGCGAGTTATAACTTTTAAAATTCCGTATCTGGTAATATACTCGGTGCAAACAGCGGCGGCGGAGAGTAATTTGCGGGGGCGCACGTGAGCGCGTTGCCCGCTCCGCTCCACTCCGCTCCACCCGCCCCCGCGCCCGCGCCCGTGGCAGTAATTACTCAACCGCACGTAGCGCGGCGCTGCGGCGCGGTAGACAGGCGGCGCGGCGCATCTGGGGGCGTGCGAGCCTTATCTCACCCACCCCCACCGCAACCCCTGCCACCCCCGTAACCTTCAGCGTCTGTAGTCTCGCTCAGACCTGCAGATGCCACGTCTCTGTTGTGCCGGCTTAAGGACCAGTAAGTAACCCCAAAGAAACTCCGCACGTATCTTACGAGGGAAAGATGTAATTTCTCGGACAGGTAGCCGAAAACGTTCCTTAGGTAAAACAAGTGCATTTACACGGTGTTCAACTTACGCTTGAGTAAATAAAATCTTCCCGGTTTTCAAGGTGCGCTGATTGGAATAAAATTCTGGAGCTTTCGATTGCTATCTCCGCCATTGTCGTCAGGAGTAAAACCGAGAAGATTTTATTGAGACATGCTACCGCGAAAGACTCCAAAGACTTAAGGTTGAATATTCCTATTTTTAGGTGTGATGCTTGTTTAATTAGGGAAGAAATGGGTTACACATTAGAGAGCCGGCCGTTGTGGCCGAGCGGTTCCAGGAGCTTCAGTCTGGAACCGCGCGACCGCTATGGTCGCAGGTTCGAATCCTGCCTCGGGCATGGATGTGTGTGATGTCCTTAGGTTAGTTAGGTTTAAGTAGTTCTAAGTTCTAGGGGAATGATCTCAGAAGTTAAGTCCTATAGTGCTCAGAGCCATTTCAACCATTTGAACACATTAGAGCAAAAAATACGAGGGTTGGAACTTTAATAGTGGCAACTATTTATTTACAACTCTTACAAAACAGATACGTGTTTCAAAGCTTTAGTGATCTTCAAAGCAGTCACCAGTATCTTGTATACGAGTTACCCACTGCCAGCGATGTGGAAGTCGTAGGATACTCTTAGCAGTGCCAGTTGTGTTGACAGTTCGAGCGGCGCGGTCTATTGCCCAACGAATTTGTAGCAGTTCTGAGGCGAATACCATGAAGTGTTTCCTTCAGTTTAGAAATCGAGTTGAACTTAGGAGGCTTAAGTCAGGGAGTGCAGTAGGTGGTATAGCACTTAGCAGCCCCCTCAGTCAAACAAATCAGTAACAGCTTGCACTGTACGTGCTTGAGCATTGTCCTGCAAAATGATGGTCAGGTCCTGCAGAAAGTGTCATAACTTCTGTCTCTGGTCGTAGGTTGTGTTCCAAAAATGAACAGCATAGAGACAGAAGTGATGATACTTTCTACAGGATCTGACCATCATTTTGGAGGACAATGCTCAAGAACGTACAGCACAAGCTGTTACTGATTTGTTTTACTGATGGGACTGCTAAGTGCTATACCACCTACTGCACTCCCCTCACTTAAGCCCTCGTGAGTTCACCTTGATTTCTAAACTGAAGGAAACACTTCACGGCATTCGCTTCAGAACTTCTACAAATTCGTCAGGCAATAGACCGCGCCGCTCGAACTGTCAACACAACTGGCACTGCTGAGAGTATTCTACAACTTCCATATAGCTGGCAACCGGTTATACACAATGGGGGTGACTACTCTGAAGGTCAGTATATCTTTGAAACATGTATCTATTTTGTACGAGCTGTAAATAAACAGTTGCCACTATTTAAGTTCCAACCTTGTATTCATTGCGACTAATTCAGTTAGATCCCCCATTTGTGGGAAGACTTAGAACGTTTTCACAGAAAGCAAGTTAAAGATGGACCAGACAAGTTCACCATTAAGCAGGTGTACAGTTTCCAAAAGACTCAGAGTGATAACAGAAGTGTTGAGTGGCTTATAAGCTGGATATTGTGTGAGTTTCTCGACGTGTTGTGCTCTTGCAACACAAAATCTGAATCAGAGGTTTTATAGCCCTTGGGCCACTGTAGTGGATGAACGAAGAGTAGTCTATTTATAACCAGGAACCAAAGACAGTTGGAATAATACCATGCTTTCAGTATCCGACGAACGCAATGATTCCTTCTAACCACAGCAGTGCTAAAAAGGTAAAAATCTAGTTCGTAGGGCACACTTGTCAACTTGATTTTACCTCGGAAACCCGGAATCAGTCTAGAAGGCAATGAATTATATTATTCCAATAAATTTGGGGAGGCATCTTCAAAACAGTCTCGATCTGGGATCGGAAACAAACATGCTGAAAGGCAGTTTTTTTTCCTCTTTTTCCAGTTTTTGGCTTTCAGTTCGTGCACATGCAGTCATCTCAGCAGTGGAAAGACGATGTGACAGTGTGTCTGAGGTGGCTTTTGTGTCGGTAATGACGGTTCGAACTTAAGGAGTACGCTATACCCAGTCCTCGAGCGGAGAAAATCTCGAACTCGCGCCGCCTTCACTCAACAATCTGCTGCACTGACTCCACAGGTACCGAGGCGGACGCTGAAAGATTACTCGGATATAGTAATGAAATATAGGTTTCATCTCACAGGCTAACTGTCTAGAACCCAAACTGACAGACTCAAAGACCTGTCAGATTACCCTAATTGCCGCCGCTGTTGTCGCTACTGATCGGCGAATGACAGTTTCCAGTGACTGTCATTGCTGAGTAACTTCCAAGGCTCAGACCAGAATAGACTAGCTTCTGAGCATAATCTCAACCTTACACAATAGGTCCGAATAGGCTAACATGCAGGTACTCTCAAGCTTCAATTATATTGAAAGGTCTCTGTTGGATTCCTTTCATGGTAATTTCTTAAATCTGTTGTCATTTACGGCATAAATTCCTCGTCTAAATTTACTGTGGCGTTTCTGACTATCTGAGAGGAGACTGAGTAGTGGAACGTGTTACTTTTACATATAAACAAGAACGATCTGTCACACTACTACACCTTAAACACAGTTTATATGTAATTCATGTCACACAGTCCCATACGGAACTTACATCCGCTTTCTTTCATATACTGTATATGATAAGATACTGTCATCCCCCTTACCTTCTGTGTGAGAGGATGAATGAGCAAATGTATTTCTAGTAGCATGCTTGAGGGTAGCAGACAAGCCTGTCTGCTAGATAACAGTAGGACCAACGTCGGAACAGGTAGCTACGCTTTCTAAAAGCAGAGAGATTTCTATTATTAGTATGGTCCTGTCCGTCCCTTGTCATGTTGGTATAGGAAGCTGCCTCTCTGGCCACTTCCGTTTGTATTTGTGAGCCACCCTCAGGAAGGGACCACGGCAGTCTGTCCGCGGCGAGCGTCTGAAATGCTAAGATCTCCGGCTAAGCGCGTGTCTGCTAAGTCCGTAGGACAATGGATTTCTTAAGTTCAGCCTAACTGAAAATTTAATCACCTTTATCTCAGGTTTAGCTCTAAAATATCTAATGTTATCTTAAATTGCAACGCAGTGTAATTCGAGTGTGAAGTTCAGAATATCTTCCGGTAGTTGCTTTGACACTACTTTGTGAGTAAAGTGGAACCACGTGTTGATCAGTAACTCTAACTAAGATCATCAATCTTAAATGCGAATGCTCGTGTGATTATAACGTCTCGTCTTCACAATATTTTTCAATATAGCAACTTTTCTCTACGTTCAACCCACGTGGGGTGTACTTTGTGAGACCAGTACCACGTGCTTATACAACTGTTTGACCCATCAGGTTAATAGTAAGACGATAGTAACCAGTTCGAGGTTTTTCTTTAGTAAATTGCGTTTCGATGTAATTTATTTTAACTATCAAAATTATTGTGGAGTTACACTCTTTGTGTAAACCAAGTTGACCACGTGAAGCATGTGTTGAAAGCATCAAAGTAGCCCTCAGCTATTCTTTTCGGGAAGATTTCACAGAGAGTTAGTATGAATTTAGTATACCAGTGTGTGGTAATTTCATGACGGACAGGATTGCGCTACGAACGTAACTTCTTTGGGTGAAAATTGAATCGGTTGGTTGTGGTTAATTTCCTCTTGCATATGTTTCAATGTTCTTCGTGTGTTATTTTATGAATGCGGTGTTGTATGCAGTCTCCCAATCTTGGTTCCATATTTGATGTGTTCCGTAAGATTACAATCTCACATTTTCACAATCCTAAATAAGGCACCAGTTTAGTTATGAATCAAGTTTAATATGCTGAAATTTCAATGATCAATGTTAAAATAAATTTCCAAATATAAACTGATTTATTTCTTTTTATTCAAATTGTCTTTTATATACATATATATCACCGGTAGTCGTATGACTGTTAAAAGATTATAATTAATGTTACTCTGGTTGGGGATTTGGTAAGCTAGACTGGATACACAGGTGAAAAAGTTGCGCAGTAATGCAAGGTTAACTTCCCCAGACAGCTCACAGCTTTTAACCCACTTTTATTGAATATCAGCACCGTAATCAGAAAAAATTAAAGTAACAACGTTACGTTACGTGATCCCGCTAGACTCTGGAATCTCTGCAACGTTAGATTGCGAGCGTTGTATAATCTTAATTTTTTTTCCCTGCAGCGCTCAAACAACTTCTGCGTTGTTTCTGAGCAGACTTTCAAAAGATTCACAGCGTTGTTGAGCGGCGTTGTGTTGTTTGTCTCGTTTGGTTTTCTATATTTGTGTGTTTTATATGTATGTGTTTTTTTTTCTCGCTTGTAAATTGCACTGACTTCGATCAAAGATATAAATTTGCTTTGTGTGTGAAAAAGCGCGTACTAGGTTGGGTACATTTCGTGTGACTGTCGTAATTTTTGGGGGATACATTTATCTTGATTAGTGTGTCGCGTACCGGGTATAAATTGAACTAATGCAGACACATAACCAAGCTAAAAGTAGGCAGTCCAACAACTTAAGCAACATGGACCAGGGGGATAATTTGCTTTAGAATATTAACGCGTCGGACGGTTCCGAAAATGCATTGGGGAATACTTCAGAGGAAATGCAAAACAGGACGAACGGGCTCACATCAGAGCCAGAAATTAATTTGCCTCCAACTAACCAAATTGATTTCGCAGATCTCATGAAAGCCTTATTGCAACAAAATAAAGAAAACGCAGAGATACCTTAAAAATCGATCCGAGAGCTAGGCGATCAAATGACGCCAAAATCTGAAAAATCGATCCGACAGCTAGGCAAACAAATGACGCAGAAATCTGAAAAATCGATCCGAGAGCTAGGCGAACAAATGACGCAGAAATCTGAAAAATCGATCCGAGAGCTAGGCGGAAAAATGATGCAGAAATCTGAAAAATCGATCCGAGAGCAAGGCGAACAAATGACGCAGAAATCTGAAAAATCGATCCGCGAGCTAGGGGAACAAATAGACGAAAAACTAATCCAGCAGACAAATAAAGTCGACAAGTCGATGCAGCGAGTGTCCGATGATATCTCACAAAGAACAAACAATCTGGCAAGTGAAATAAAAAGTGATATTATGAAAGAATTAGGCCGTACATTTGAACAAATCGATGATCGTCTGCAAGCCTTAGAACAGGGCAAGCGGAGTCGCGATGCGGAATCTAAAGAGAGCGAAGAACAGCTACTTAGGAATTTCCAAGTGCTGAGAGAAGAATGCCAAAGAGAACGCCAGCAGGTACTCTCGAGGGTCCAGGAGGCGGAAACGCATTGTCCCGCGTCTGTTAGCAACACAGTAGCGGACAACAGTCAAGCGATTCACGCACTCGAACAGCAAGTAGAACAATTGAAGCAGACTGGGGCAGAGGACAACAGACAAATACATGATAAGATTGCGGCATTACCGGACATCGTAGGCACGATGAAGGTGACAGAGAGCGATAACAACAGTACACAGGTAGCGGTCGCAGAGACCATAGAAGTGCATTTGCTTCTTAGATTTCAGAAGGGACAGTTCGAAGTGAACAGGTGTGGCACAAAGCTGTGACAGGTGAATTGCAAGAACGTGTGGCGCATCTGGAAAACCGCATTGGGTGTGATTCTGAACTCGCCAATAGCACTAAAAATAGCCGTACGAACAGTGCAGAGAGGGACTCCGGCCACGAGGGAGATTTTGACGACAGAGAAGAATGTAGTTTGAGGGGCAGACATGAGAAAAATAGAAACATTCAAGGGCCTCGCCGGGAGGATATGCAGGGATTTGATTTCAAACATTTCCTTATGGTGAGAAAGTTTGAGATATTTCGAAATTCGCAAAAAGGAATACATCCACGAGCATGGCTCGAGCAATTTGAGTTCTGTCTTCCCCCCGACTGGGCAAGTTCACATAAGATAGAATATATGTGTGGCTATTTGGAAGGCGAACCGGCGATTCGCATGAGGTCGGCAGTGCGTCACTGCAACTCCACTCGGGAGTTTCGACAAGCCTTTCTGTCCGCCTATTGGTCGGAAGCGGCACAAGATAGGGTCAAGCATGGCATAATTATGCTACCAAATTTGAACCAGTCTGGTTTCGGCAGCCCAGCACGCCTTTTCGACCACATGCTGCAGGCAAATCAATTTCTATATGATCCATACGGGCCTGCGGAACTAATAAGGATATGCATCACCAAATTGCCGATGCACTTGCGCCACGTCATTCTTGCGGGACGATGCAAAGAGGACGTGGAAACGTTTAAGACACTTCTCCAAGAGTTGGAATATAATACAGCAGAATGCCGGCCTAATCAGGCACAAAGTTATTACGGGGCACAGAAGCGCGATCGCAGTCATGGCCGTAGTACTAATCAACGGCGTGACTGGTCGTCGCGACGCGAACGGAACAATAATCGGGACCGGCCGTATAGAGACTGGGGTAACAGTTGCGAACACAGGTGGAACAACGGAAATGATCGAGGACATGGACAGGATCGTGAACGCAACAGTTATGGCAACCAGAAGCGATACTACGATGAATGCGGTGGGAATAGGACCATAGGCGGAGCACCTCATGATGTTGAAATTCGGCTGGCTAACCCTAGACATAATCCAGCAAATGGAAATGAACAAAATCGGCAATGACAAACGATCAGCGCAGAAGGCGCCCAATCGGAACAAATGAGCGACATGGCAAATGAGTAGAAAGGACAGTGAGAAGTAGAGAGGACAGTGAGGAGAAAGAATTGATTAGTTTAAATTTGTGAAATATGCATTTTGAATAATATGTTGGTAAAAATAATGATAAAGATGTTTCTATGTGATTGATTAAAGTGATGTTTTTAGTTTTTTTTTCTTTCCTTGTGCAATTAGGATTTAGGTTGATTCAAATGTGAAGACAAAAGGTTTCTTTGTGAACGAGTTTATGGTTTTTTTGTGTAAATTGAAAAGAGTCGCTCTTGAGAGAAGCAAGATCTGTGTTGAATTAATGCAAAACTCAGGGGAATATCCGATCTGTGGGTATTATGGGTCTGGCAAACCCAGGTCCCCAGCTGTCAGTAGCCTTGTTTCCGATTTTCTTCTTTCAGTGCTACTATCTATCTATTACTATTCTATATCTGTCAGTATAAATGAGGATCTCTTACTATAGTATGCGTGCTGTATGAATATTTTAAGATAGGAGAAAGGAATGAGTAAATTTGGAATCTTGAAAACAGGATGCGATAATACGATTGTTTAACCAATGGCTTCCCAATATACGCTAATATGTTAATATTGATGATATATGTCTTTTTTGTTCTTTATAGCTGAGTACGTAAAGTGCTGTCTGTGGATTTCGTAAGTAGAGTGATTCCCTTCAAGGTGAAAGAAGAGTTGTGGTTTGTGTAATATACGTGGCCCTGAAAAAGTATTATGGCAGTCAAATGACGAGCAGTTTTCCGGCAAATGGAGAATGGAACGGAAATATGGATCCTTTTTGTAGTCTTGACTGATGTTGAGCCAGAGCCTGAAAAATTATTCTGCGTTAATACTTGTCCTAGAAAAGCGACGTATATGTGTTTTGCTGATGCTGTGAGCATTACAGCTTACTGTTTTTGCTGGTGCGGGATGCACTGCAGCCTATATGATTTGTACTGGGGAAATTTCCCTCTTGAAGGTAGAGGAAGATTAAATAATTTTTATTATGGAACCGAAGGAAAGCTTGGTTTAAGGTAATAAGGATGAAGCAAAACATTTGTCATTTAAACTACAGGAGGATTCGGATTTTTTGTGTCTGTTGCAAGTTCAATATGTTAAGATGAAACTGTTTTACAGAACAGAGGAAACCACAATTTTGCCATTCATGAGAAATGAATCCAGAATAACCACCACAGGCGAAATAACTGATTTGGAAGCGAAAGGTAACTTAAAGAAGGAACGAAATGGGTAAGAAAATGTAGTATAACCTGTATAATGAAAATATTTTTACCCTTCTCAGAGTCATCTGTGTGATTAATTCTTGTGATAACGTAATTTTAGGTGAAATTTTCTTACTGTTTTATGTGTGAATATATGGGTATGATAAATGTATAATTGCGAATCTCTTATCATGTGTGTCAACTGGTATAAATGTTTTGGCGTGTAAATAACCATTGTTCTTTTTACTGTGTATGTTTAAGGAAAGTTTCTCCATATTTATCATGTGACAAGACATATGCGGCGAGCGTCAGGAAGAGGACGAATTAGAATAATGTTGTAGTGGTGTAAACACTTTGTTGAAGTAGCATTGTAGTAGCTTGTTGGATTAACTAGTAGTGGATAGAAGTAGAATTTTGAGTAATACATGCTTATGGGTAGTTAGTTTGTAGTATAGACAACAGGTGTGCATGTGTGTGTGTGTGTAAATAACATGTGAACCCTATGCTGCCCTGACCTATACTTGCAAAAGGCATAATCCTATTCATTTTAGTGAATTAATAAATAGCATTTGGTTTATTAAAACGCAAGTGAACCACATTAGTGATGTGGATTTAAGTATTATATTGTCAGTTCATTTAATTTTTATTTTTATACTGTCAATTCATTTCACTTTTTTTATATTGTCAAGTCATTTAACTTTTATTTTTATATTGTCGATTCATCTAACTTTTTTATTTAAAAAAAGAATAAATTTCACTTTTGTTCTTAAAAATTGTGAAAGACGATACTAAGTGGTATTATGTATGACATTTTGTAATCACATAACTGTGATGAACAATTTCTGTGAATGCAGTTGAGAACGTGAAAGCGAACCGGCTGAACTCTTACGAGACAGCGGGAGCAGTAAGGAGGAGGACTAGGTGTTAACAGGTGGGTTTCCCAGCAGGACACACTGTCAATCGGGCCATTTCGGGAGCGCGGTCACAACAAAAGAAGGGTACGGGACAAACACTTTCCCTTGCATCCGGAGCTAATGGCCGGCCGCACCAGTGCGACCCTTCGTGGAGGCGATGACCTGAGATGGCCGAGCGGTTCACCGCGCGGAAATCCATCTGCTGGCAACGCACCACACGCACGCGACCGTGACGAGACAGGCGCGGTGAAACGACAGAAGACAGGGGATAAAGGGGCTTGGAGCCTTTTGACAGGTACTGTCCAGAGAAACTTGCAGGCGTCAACGACGACTATCAACATTTCCTGGCGGATGCCCACTGTCAAACGACAGTAAATCATGGGTTGGTGTTCTCTGGTTGCTAAGGGTGGCACAAAGAAGAGCCACTAAGTGTCATCCTTGCCCAGGAATATCAACCTGGCGTGTCAAACGAGGATACTGCACGAATTTGACAACACAAACATGGAACAAAATCGAGATGTATGTGACACGGGCCACCAAGAGAAACTTCATGAGAGGGCAGAGACGGCGGGATTGCACGCAACAGATGGACAAAGATCCCTACTGACAGCTGCGGCGACGAACCTCCTCCCCTTATATTGTGCCAGGGAAGAGTGGAAGTACTGTCAGTGAACACTGATTTTACGGTTCTAAGTTCAATGCATACACGTGTGTTCCTGTCAGAGAAACTTTGACTCGAGTGTTTTGCAGGGGTTCCATTTATTGGTGTTTATTATACTGACTCCTGTATTTTGCAGGTGTTCTATTTATTGTTTTTTTTAGACTTTGACTCTTGTATTTTGCAGGTATTTTTTTTTTAGATGTTGTACTTTCAGAGCTGTTTTATTGATCAATGTTTGTTCTTGTGTGATGTATTAGATTTGTGATATTTTGTTTCGTAAAATTCCTGTGGCATTGCTTCATTTATCAGTCAGATAGCTATTCATTCTCATTGAACTGTGATCGATTAGCATTTGCATGGGGCATATTTATAGAGAAAACCCCATAGGGGTAACAATCACATAATTATTGTAGTTTCAGTATAATGACACAGCGCTCATTGTTTGCTAACTAACTGAAATATAGGAGAGTGATTAAATTAGTGCCAAAAAGTTATTTTAATTCTACAAATTATAAGCTTTATAAGATATAGAATTTTTTTGCGATAACCACTTTGTAAAACATGTCTTTTCTCTTCTCTTTTTTTGCTCTTGCGGATTGTGCATTGTAATGTTCTGCTTTATAATACTGATGTTATTTTCATGTTTTTTTTAAATTGCTGTGGCACCTTTGCTATTTTCATAAATTTTACTTGTTAATAAACAGTCATATATTTTCCTGTTATCAGTTGGCTCTTGCAATGAGCAAATACTGGTGAACTCCATAAGGGTAACAACCAGAAGTTGTTTTCATATTAATGACACAGGAACCATTGTTTTTGCTTGCTGACCGAATTAGGTCTACACTATCTTTTAAGTAGGTGTCACAGATTGTTTTTTTTTTCTCTTTGAAATTGGTAGATTCTAAGGGTGTGTTGAAATTATTGTGTTTTAGCAAGTAGCTGGTGACCTTTTGCCTTTTCATTGCATGTTTGGTTTAAGTTGGGTGTGAGAAGCCTGCTTGGGAATGTCCTAGCATGGCCAGAAAATTCCCTGTACAGTCTTTTCCCGGAGCGTTGGGGTTATGAAAGGTATCTGTTGGATTCCTTTCATGTTAATTTCTTAAATCTGTTGTCATTTACGGCATAAATTCCTTGTCTAACTTTACTGTGGCGTTTCTGACTATCTGGGAGGAGACTGAGTAGTGGAACGTGTTACTTTTACACCTAAACAAGAACGATGTGTCACACTACTACACTTTAAAACACAGTTTATATGTAATTCATGTCACACAGTCTCATACGGAACTTACATCCGCTTTCTTTTATATACTGTATATGATAAGATACTGTCATCCCCCTTACCTTCTGTGTGAGAGGATGAATGAGCAAATGTATTTCTAGTTGCATGCTTGAGGGTAGCAGACAAGCTTGTCTGCTAGAGAACAGGAGGACCAACGTCGGAACAGGTAGCTACGCTTTCTAAAAGCAGAGAGATTTCTATTATTTGTATGGTCCTGTCCGTCCCTTGTCATGTTGGTATAGGAAGCTGCCTCTCTGGCCACTTCCGTTTGTATTTGTGAGCCACCCTCAGGAAGGGACCACGGCAGTCTGTCCGCGGCGAGCGTCTGAAATGGTAAGATCTCTGGCTAAGGGCGTGTCTGCTAAGTCCGTAGGACAATGGATTTCTTAAGTTCAGCCTAACTGAAAATTTAATCACCTTTATCTCAGGCTTAGCTCTAAAATATCTAATGTTATCTAAAACTGCAACGCAGTATAATTCGAGTGTGAAGTTTAGAATATCTTCCGGTAGTTGCTTTGACACTACTTTGTGAGTAAAGTGGAACCACGTGTTGATCAGTAACTCTAACTAAGATCATCAATCTTAAATGCGAATGCTCGTGTGATTATAACGTCTCGTCTTCACAATATTTTTCAATATAGCAACTTTTCTTTATGTTCAACCCACGTGGGGTGTACTTTGTGAGACCAGTACCACGTGCTTATACAACTGTTTGACCCATCAGGTTAATAGTAAGACGATAGTAACCAGTTCGAGGTTTTTCTTTAGTAAATTGCGTTTCGATGTAATTTATTTTAACTATCAAAATTATTGTGGAGTTACACTCTTTGTGTAAACCAAGTTGACCACGTGAAGCATGTGGTGAAAGCATCAAAGTAGCCCTCAGCTATTCTTTTCGGGAAGATTTCACAGAGAGTTAGTATGAATTTAGTATACCAGTGTGTGGTAATTTCATGACGGACAGGATTGCGCTACGAACGTAACTTCTTTGGGTGAAAATTGAATCGGTTGGTTGTGGTTAATTTCCTCTTGCATATGTTTCAACGTTCTTCGTGTGTTATTTTATGAATGCGGTGTTGTATGCAGTCTCCCAATCTTGGTTCCATATTTGATGTGTTCCGTAAGATTACAATCTCACATTTTCACAATCCTAAATAAGGCACCAGTTTAGTTATGAATCAAGTTTAATATGCTGAAATTTCAATGATCAATGTTAAAATAAATTTCCAAATATAAACTGATTTATTTCTTTATATATATATATATATATATATATATATATATATATATATACCGGTGATATATATATATATATATATATATATATCACCGGTAGTCGTATGACTATTAAAAGATTATAATTAATGTTAGTCTGGTTTGGAATTTGGTAAGCTAGACTGGATACACAGGTGAAACAGTTACGCAGTAATACAAGGTTAACTTCCCCAGACAGCTTACAGCTTTTAACCCGCTTTTATTGTCCATCAGCTCCGCTTTCAGAACAAATTAAAGCAACAACATTACAATGTAACAGCTGTATCCACAGACTGTGTCTTAATTTGTGGTAGGTCCTCTTTATCCGCTGGACGATGTGAAACTTCCTCGGTTGTGAAGTGTTTATCTGCGTACACGATATGACAAATGTTTGGAGACGATTTTAGAGGATTCCAGAACGTACTCGCAACTTCTGAATGCCTTAAAATCCCCTCTCCGCATTTTTACGTCAATATTCTGTGAGCTACCAACAGTGGCTACAGGACGTATAGCTCGTTTCATGAGCTGGTTAGTCATCCCGCAGTTTTTGTTGATTTAGTGTGGTCCTGTTTCATCTGCTGGTTGTATAAATCGTCCACTTCCATGTTTGTTTATACCGTTGCCTAAGCCAGGAATGATCACTTTCGTTCATCTATCTGTGAATACTTACATCATTCTGCGTAAATACCAAAATGGTTCTTCAAGAAACACACTGCCCAATTTCTTTTCCTTCTTAGTCTAATTTAACCTGTGCACCGTTTCGAATCATCTCGATATTATCGGGCTTCACATTTTATCTTTGGTTTCCTAATAGAAAGAAGATTCTTTGATTCTTGAAGCAAATATTGATTTTATTCAAAAGTTCGTTACGTTTATTAGCAATTTCAAGCCTGTTTTTCACATCAACGGTATACAGAAATTTGAATTATAAGGGGCGGTCAAATCAAGAGACAGATGAAAAAATATAAGTAAACAGCTTATTATTTGTAAAGTAATCGACATAACTGTTGATATATTTAGCCCACTGTGAGACACGACGCTTAGTGCAATAATGGAAAACAATATACTGTTGTCCATGGAACCTTGACTGTACCCACGCATTGAGACTGTGGAGAATGTATAAGCGTTTCTCAGCGAAACTTCTACGGAGTATTCGAGACAACCTTGGCACATGTGAGCCGGCCCCCTAAAGAAGTAAAGTCTATCTGAATCGGGCGAAGTGTAGAACGTCTGGATGCAATGATGCTTCCAAAGTCAACCACAAACATTTTTCCAAGAAGGCACTCACCCTCTTGCCTCACAGTGGGAGGCGAGTACTTAAGAAATAATAAATTCTACTTACCTTTTGCCCCTTATGTATTTAGTTTCATTAGACTTGCTCGTAAGATGTAGACTGCGAGATAGGAAACTGAATACACGCTTTGGATTAATGGTAGTTGGTGTGGACCAATTCCAGTGAGGTTCTCGAGTGGTCTCACACACTCTTCAAGGTGAATTCCGTGTTCGATATCCGATTTCGAATGCAGCCATAGTTAAGACCTTTCACCTGCATTCGGGAATACGACCGCCAGATTACGAGTCCATTGTCTTACCACTGCGCCAACTCGTCATTGTTTTTGACGATCGTACGTTTGCATCTACATTTATACTCTGAAAGCTACCTTACGGTGTGTGCCGGAGGATACTTTGCTTACCAATGTCACTTCTCCCTTTTCCTGTTCATGATACGCAATGCAACGATTGCTGGTAAGTCTCTGTGTCGGCTCGAATCTCCCTAACTTTCTTCTCATGGCCTTTTCGCGAGATATTCGTAGGAACGATCAACGTATTGGTTGACTATTCTAGGAACGTACGCTCTCGTTGCCACGCCTTGAAGTTGGCTGTGCTTCTCCGTGGCGCCTTCGCACTTACCAAACGAAGTTGCAATGAAACATGCTGCTCTAATTTGGGTCTTCTCTATTTTATCTTTAAGAAATTGCTGCTTGACGACGAAGAAAAATTCCCACAAAAAGAGAAAGACTCGTATAGTGAAAGATCAGTGAAGAGCATCTGGAGCCAATTACACAGTTTAAGTATCTAGGATGACATTAAGAAACGATACGAAATAGGACGAAGAGGTAAAATCAGCAGCATGGAAGGAAAATGGAATATTTTTTGGAAGGATTCTCAGAAAGTGCCACTGAACCTGTAAAGGAAATCGCATACGAACAGCAAGTGTGAGCAACTTCAGAGGGCTGGGCAAACGTTGGTGGTCTTTTTAAGTAAGAATGGTAGAGGACGCTGAATAAATTCAGAGAGTTACTACTACGAACGTAAGAGATCAGTATAGCGTAATAGAACTGCTCTTCGAAAGACAGATGATGTAGTTCTTGCGAGATCTTCTTGAATAAATTAGGTGAACAGGTATTCGAGGAAGACAATGCAACAATTCTGATCACAGCCCTATACATCTTGCCTAGAGAATTTAGAGATTAGGGCGCGTACAGACCAATACAGAAACTCGATTTTCCCTCGCCTAATACGCGAAGGGAACAACACACGAAGTTGCTAATATTTGGTCGAAGTACCCTCCGCCACGTTCTGTACAGCATGTACGTAAATTAAGATGTAGAGGTAAAAAGGAAACTTGAAATTTTTTGCATTTGTGGTCAGAATATTGAGCACCATCTGTTTCTGTTACGCTGTGTGTTCTATTGCAGGTATTCGTGATCCGTTTGAAAAAGACGCAGCTAGCTGCGGTAGAGGAGAAAGAAACAGAGCGTCTCGATCTCTGCGGTGTACGAGAATGTTCCTTGGCAGCCGCTGTTCACCCTTATATTCGTATGCTAATGGCTTCTAATTTTCCTGCTCCACAGCCGGCGGGCCGAAAATTTTCATTTACGCATCCGTTCATGGCGAGCTGATTCCGTAAACATGCGTTTTAAAACAGCTGGCTCCGAGGAGCAAATTGTGTCCGTATATTACTCCCTCTTTAATATTCTGACATTCATTTTTGTACCGATTATTTATATCCACCCCAGCGCAAACCGTAAAATGAAAAGAAAATGAAAAATATATACGCCGCTATATATGAGTACCTCGTCACGTTACATTTTCTGCCGTTTCATATGGCGGTGTTGCTTTTTATCCGGGTTTAATAACAAATCACGGCGCCACCATATTTGTTTTTCAAATAACGAACGAATGTTATTGGATTTATTCATAACGTAAACAACAACAAATCAAATATTTTCTATGCAATCGCGCGTGTAAGCATGCATGTTTATTCATGGCGGCACATAAATTTACCATGCGCAAATATAATGTTTTATTAATTCATTCGATGTTTTGTTGCAAAATATCAACTCTTTAACTGAGAGTTCGACGTGGCTGCATTACCGTCCGCAGGGCGAAATGAAAAACAGCACATCAGTCAGCCGCAACCCTCGGGATGTTTTTCCAGGCGGCAGAAATACGACCTGCGTTTAAAAGGCCAGCCACTGAAAGGAGCGACCGCAATTCGCCCGGCTGTTTTCGAGTTGTTGAAATTGTCACACGGGAAACGTGCGTAAGCAGATGTAGTTCATACGTACTGCACTTCTGAAATTTCTCGCAATATTAAAAAGATCTGAAACGGAAATATTTAAGGAAGCTAGTAAGAAAAAGGTATACGGACAGTTTAACACTTATAGTTTGAAAATCACTGTAAAATGTGTGGCAATGGATACATTTTATTGTACCACACATTCAGCTTTCTTAATCTCTGAGTCTAGGATATACACAAGTTCACGTAATGAATGTGTGTCGGCAGAGCTCTTTAGTCCCCCGTCAACACTGTCTTACAACAGTAAGAAAGGCTCTGCGCCACCCATAATTCGAAGGCTGGAATTTTAATAGTGGCAACTATTTATTTACAGCTAGTACAAAACATATACGAGTTTCGAAGTTTTACTGACCATCAAAGTAGTCACCAGCATTGTGTATAACCCGTTGCCAGCGATGTGGAAGTCGTAGTTGCGGTGATATTTGTCGTGATCTGACAGGATATTATCAGATTACACTGTCCTATCGAAAAGATTAATCTGGAAACGCCTGAAAACTGCTATGTCATTAACTTCCTTAACGAGACAAACAAGACATTGAGAAGCACCTTTTTTGGTCATTGCTGAAACAAAAATATTTGTGCAATTTATAATAATCGCTATGATAGCGAGATCTTAAACTCCGATTTTTGATAGCCTTCATTCGAATCTCTCTCGTTTGAAAAACAGGTCCTCAACTTTAGAAATGACACTGCTACTGTTCTGCTTTGACTAGCCTGTAAATTTCTCACCATGGCACTATTATCTGCAACCATATTTTGGTCAGAATAAAACTGGATCGAAAACTTTTTTCGGCATTTCGCGTCAGTGTAACGCAGACATCAAAGAGATGGTTGAAACTTGTCCAAAACGAGTCTGAAAACCAGAAAACATTACTTACGTGAAAGACAGCTTTCAGAAATGCAACACAAAATCGCAACTCCGGCTCAGTTGTGCGAGTGGTAATTGAAGAACCGTTGTGGAAGAACATTATCAGAAAGGATATGTATCTTAATCCTCACAAATTTTCTCTGGTTTGCATGAGTTAACGTTCAAGACTAAAAATGGCGTGTTCGGATCTGGCGATGGTATAGTTTTATAGGCACATTTCGAACCTCTGTTTATCGTTCCTTTGGGTGAGGCTAGGTCAACACGGCCGAAAGAGTTACTTACATAATACTAGCCATTATGCAACAAAAATTCGTATTAATACGTTCGACAGCCGAATAATAATATTAAAACTGAAGTTTGGTATAAAGTATAATTTGTGGCCTAATTATTTTGGTCAGCTCATAGATTTATTGGTGAAGAAAACCAAACAGCCAGGATATGCTGTCGGGACGCTTGAAACTTTTATAAATAGCACAAATACTGTGGCTAAATTGGATACAATACCACAGCAAACGAATTAGGAGGGGGGGGGGGTGGAGAGGGGGAACAACTCATCCTATCTTTACCACGTCTCCTGGAGCTGCTCATGATCTGTGTTATTGACCATCCGAAAAATACAGGGTTATTCAAAATTATATACACACTTTCAAATGACTGCAAAAACCTATATACTGAGGTACAGTATTACATGGTTATATATACGTAAGCAGCAACTCAAGATATTCCTTTTGTTACATTGATCTTCAGCAACATGGCTGTCGGACAAATGAGGAAGATATTTTGCCTGATATACTTTTACAAGAACGAGTTCGCCAACGCAGTGCGTCGGAAACTGCGAATCTCATTTAACAAGGCTCCACCTATCATGCAAATAATTTACGTGTGGGAACAGAAGTTTAAGAAAACAGGAAGGCTTTGTAAGGATATGCAGTGGACGGGCATCAACATCTGAGGATCAAGTTGGATGGATCAAGGAAACATTTCTCAGAATTCAGCATAGATTAACAATAGCGATCTAGGAATTCCACAGCCAACAAGAGACTCTGAGAAACTGCCTGCTCCAAGCCATTACACAAGACGGAAACATTTTCGGAAGCAGCTTTGCGTTGATATGTGGGTGCGGACTCACTCGTAGGGAAGCAAGTCAGGCCAAATGCCTTCTCCGTTATTCTAACAGCCGTGTTACTGGAAACCATTGTAAAAAAAATCTTCTTGAGTTGATGTTTGCATAGGGCTACGTTTAATCATAATACAGGGTGATTCAAAAAGAATACCACAACTTTAAAAATGTGTATTTAATGAAAGAAACAGAATATAACCTTCTGTTATAAATCATTACAAAGAGTATTTAAAAAGGTTTTTTTTTCACTCAAAAACAAGTTCAGAGATGTTCAATATGGCCCCCTCTAGACACTCGAGCAATATCAACCCGATACTCCAACTCGTTCCACACTCTCTGTAGCATATCGGGCGTAACAGTTTGGACAGCTGCTGTTATTTCTCGTTTCAAATCATCAATGGTGGCTGGGAGAGGTGGCCGAAACACCATATCCTTAACATACCCCCATAAGAAAAAATCGCAGGGGTTAAGATCAGGGCTTCTTGGAGGCCAGTGATGAAGTACTCTGTCACGGGCTGCCTGGCGGCCGATCCATCACCTCGGGTAGTTGACGTTCAGGTAGTTACGGACAGATAAGTGCCAATGTGGTGGCGCTCCATCCTGCTGAAATATGAATTGTTGAGCTTCTTGTTCGAGCTGAGGGAACAGCCAATTCTCTAACATCTCCAGTTACAGTAGCACCGTCGAAGAAAAAGGGACCAAAAACTTTATTGGCTGAAATGGCACAGAAAACGTTCACCTTAGGCGAGTCACGTTCATACTGAGTTGTTTCCCGCGGATTCTCAGTGCCCCATATACAGACATTGTGACGGTTGACTTTCCCGTTAGTGTGGAAAGTTGCTTCATCACTAAACACAATATTTGAAACAAAAGATTCATCTGTTTCCATTTGAGCAAGGATAAAATCACAGAAATCGATTCTTTTAATCTTATCAGCTGCAGACAGTGCTTGAACCAATTTCAGACGATAAGGTTTCATAACTAACCTTTTTCGTAGGACTCTCCATACAGTTGATTGTGAAATTTGCAGCTCTCTGCTAGCTCTGCGAGTCGATTTTCCTGGGCTGCGAACAAATGCTTGCTGGATGTGTGCTACATTTTCATCACTCGTTCTCGGCCGTCCAGAACTTTTCCCTTTGCACAAACACCCATTCTCTGTAAACTGTTTATCCCAACGTTTAATACACCACCTATCAGGAGGTTTAACACCATACTTCGTTCGAAATGCACGCTGAACAACTGTCGTCGAATCACTTCTGCCGTACTCAATAACACAAAAAGCTTTCTGTTGAGCGGTCGCCATCTTAGCATCAACTGACGCTGACGCCTAGTCAACAGCGCCTCAAGCGAACAAATGTACAACTAAATGAAACTTTATAGCTCCCTTAATTCGCCGACAGATAGTGCTTAGCTCTGCCTTTTGTCGTTGCAGAGTTTTAAATTCCTAAAGTTGTGGTATCCTTTTTGAATCACCCTGTATTATACCTTATCTCAATAAAACATTTTTACAGTCATTTTAAAATGTCTAGATCAGTTTGAATAGCACTGTATTGCCTTACTACTAGACTTCACTGTCAGAATATGGCATTTCCTTATTTGACAGTTTTGCTCTATGGTTTTCTCTTTTTTTTTTTTTTTACTTACAGCACCAATGCGAAGGGAAAAATTGTAGTGAAACGTGCGTGCGGGTATCACATAAAAATTATAAGGATCAAACGAACGAGAACACTTTGCTAGTGAAGATGTTTTAACTGAATAAATGTAAATATGTATGGTACGAAGAAAACGTGTACCAGTAGTTGCATACACAGTATCAGGATTAATAAATTATTTACACAGCAGCTACTGATGCCAAGGACAGATGAATGGAGAATTTGACGATATTATTCCAGAAGTATCAGTGTACACTGAAACTTCCCCTTCGAATGTAAAGAAAGACTGTGCTGGTAAACTAAGTTATTTGATACAGAAACTGCTGAGAAAAACTGAACGTACTCAGACAGTTTTCTCTTTACTTATTCTGATCATTTCTAAACTGACACACAATATTTTAGCGCAACGCAATTTGACTTTTAATAATCCTTACAAAAGAATAGCCCTGACTAACAATAACCTATACCCTTCATGAATCACTTAGCTCACAAAAATCTTCGGTACTCGAACTACCGTAATACAGCGAGCGCCAATACTGCCAGCTAAATAAAAGATTCAAACTACTGAAGGCACTAACTACTGATAGGCATATAGCTAACAAATGATAGATTTTGATAGAGAACAAACAATGTATTTACCATAATAGTGTTCAAAAGTCATAATATATATACAAATTCTTGACATCTATTTTGACAGATTTCCTTTCTCTGACGGACACACGTCCAGATCATCCGTTCATATTAACATCTCAAAACTGTGGCATCTCTCTCCCCACATCCAATACTGCTGACGGCTCACCTCCAACTTTCCAACGCTACTGTTCACGTCCAACTGCCCAACATTACACTAGCGAATAATTCAACAATGAGTCCAACCAGCCACAGATTGCACATAGCGCAGTCAGCGACTTTAATACAGAGCGCTACGTAGCGTCAGCGACATAAAAACCTAAACGGCCTACTTGCAACACAATAGGTGTGATGAAATGTATTTACAACTCCCGAAACTCAACAAGTGAGTCACAGTTTCAATGTTGATGTAACTGCTTCCAAGAAAATCTTTTTAGAATGACGCGTAATATTCTACTCTACACCACGTCACAATGTATTATCAACTTGCTGACACATTCCTGTTGCGTGCATTCTCCTCAGAAGCAGACAGCAGTTGAGCATTGCGAGATCGCCGCGCATGTAGTCCTGTCGATCTTCCTGGCCACAGACGTGTGGTAGTGTTGCCTCAAGTATTCTCGTTACATCGCTGACGCGCCTTGTCCTCCTGGGAAACCTTTATTGGACACTCCTCGTAACTACACATGTAGTTGCAGAACAGCACTCTCATCGTCCTTCTATCACTAGAAAGGACAACCACGGTTCGTATACGATGAGCACAGCAGATATGGAGAGGTGTGCCAGGCCACTGCAAATGCAGAATTGACAAGCTTCCACGATGTCACCTGAAATACGCTGCGTTGTTGTCACAACCCAACTTTGACGCAAGGACGACCTTGTTCTATGCCGTCACAGACCAGTCACAGTCCGGTAATGACCGGAGACGGTAGAGGACGGGTGCTACTGTCAGGACGCCCAGTGGACGCAGGAGTACAAAATTTCCTCCCACCAAGCGCCTGGCAACGGCATGGGCAAACACTGGGGCTTCCTGCCGCTGTTGCCACCTTTGCCTGGCTGGAGGGCAATGAGCAGTTCTATGCGCTTCGTGTCGGCGGATCTGACAACCCGATTTCCCGATGGTCTGTGGAGACCATCTCATCGTCGTTTGTGGCGTGCCCTCGCTGAATAGTCTCACGCCAACTACGTCGCTGGACAACATAATAGACGATACGTGCAGCCAGCACCGCGAATCCAATAATGTGCTCCCTCCCCAACTCAGCTACGGGGCTTACGTTTGTCACTCGTGGCGTAGAGAGCGGCGGACTGTCAAGGGCCACAACGTTTCTCCGCTACACGCCAGGCGCCGCTGCTCACCGTCTTATTGACCACTGGCGGTATTTTATATTCTCTGGTGACGAAACCTGTGCACTGCTCATTTTTAAGCAGAAGACTATCACTTAATGAGGTTAAGAAAACCGTCTATACGATACTTCATTTCATTCTTTCACTCATATCATTTTTCCCTTTATGGACAGTGTTTGAACTCAAATATCTCATGATGACACAATTTTCACTTCTTTGCTATCTTCTTCTCTTCCCAAAATCTCTTCATCCTTTGACTATGCTCTTGTTTCCTTTGTTCCGTCCATAATGCTCCCGTCTTCCTCTTCTCATTTACCATAAATATTGCGTTCCTAATTTTGTTCCTGAATTCTTTTCTGTCTTTTATCATTTGTTTGGTGAGCCCCAGCTGCCTTATGTCTTCCTCTGTTTCATAATACCAATTTTTTAAAGGCTTCACTGTTTTACTACATCAAAGATTCTCTTTGTAAGTCTGGTGTTGTCCATTCTCTGTATGTGTCCGTAGAAATTTAGTCTGCGTTTTCTGATCGTGTCTGTGAGTCTGTCAGTGTGATGCTATAACTCATTGGTAGGTCTTTTCATCCATATGCCATCTTTGTGTATTGGTCCGAATATTTTCCTGAGAATTTTGCTTTCTATTTTTGCTGTCTCTATAACGCCTGATGCTCCAATTGTGCTCATTTCTGACGCATATAGTGCTTCCGGTAATACAACTGTTTTGTAGTGTCTAATTTTGGCCTGTCTTGATATGCTTTTCTTATTATAGTGTGACCATGTGAGTTTGTATGCTTTCTGGAGTCTTTCTGTTCGTTCTATGTTGGATGCCTTGTTTGATCCTCCTATTTGTACGTATTCCCCTAAATATTTAAATTTTTCGACTCTTTTTACGGATCCGTACATCGTTTGCATGATGTGTACATTGTTGGTTTGTCGTTCCATGTTTGAGTCTTCTCATACGATATCTGTGGACCTGTTTAGGCAGCTATTTCATGTAGGTGTTCCAGTGCTTTCGTTGACTCCTGTGTGTTATTACTAAGTATGGCTATGTCATCTGCAAATGCCAGACATTTTATGATTGTTGTTGTTTCACGTGTTCTTCCTAGCTGTATTCCTTTAACTTGTTCTTCCTATTGTTTGACAAATTTGTCTAAGGCTATGTTAAAAAGGATTGGTGAAAGCCCATCTCCTTGTCGGACACCTGTGTGGATCTGGAAGAGTTCCGAAATTTCTCCCATGAACTTAATCTTCGAGGTGGTATCTGCGAGCGTCTGTTGTATAATTGCCCTGGTTTTTCTGTCCATGCCATATTCTTCCAGTATGTCAAAGAGCGTTTGTCGGTCTATGGAGTCGTATGCTTTTTGAATGTCAACAAAGGTAACTACAGTGTTTCTAGTCTGTCTGGCTTTCAAAAGTGTTCTCAAGTTCCAGATTTGTTCTATGCCTGATCTCCCTCTTCTGAAGCCTGCCTGGTATTCCCCTACTGAGATAATTTTGTATGTGCCTGGTACTAGAGAAATACCTCTGTAATCATTTGGATCTGACTTACTACCCTTTTTATGTAAGGGATGGATCAAAGCACATTTCCATTCTTCTGGCAACTTCTCTGTGACCAAAATTTCTGAGATAGTCTTACAGATCTGCTTGGTGATGTTTTCCTCTTGGAGCTTCCAGATCTCGGCAATAATACCATCTTCCCCTGCTGCTCTGTTATTTTTCATTTGTTTGTTTCTCTCTATCTCATCTATTGTGGGTGGATTACAATCTGGGTTGGCTGTGGCCTTTTGGAAGATTAATTTTTCTGTGGGTTTCTTGCAGTTCAGAAGTTCATCAAAGGCAAAATTGTTGACGCTTTCGTGGCCACTTGTTGACAAACTGCCTGTTGGCTTCTGTCTCGGGTTCTTCGGCCGACGTTCGTCTAATGATTTTACTGACGTTTCGCCAGCACGAATGGCTGGCATTGTCAAACCTTCACCCTCCATTGCCTGCGGTGAACTGGAGCTGAGCTCGCGGCCGCAGACTATATGTACCTGGCGCGCCAACGTCCGAGAACTTATCCGCGGTCATTTCGGTGAGGTTCTCCTCTTGCTACCTGCGACGGTCGTCCGCTGCAGTACGGGAAGACAGGATCCGTTTACCTTAAGGCTTTCCTCTTTCCCGTGTTTTTGTATTTCTACAGCTTCTCTGTACAAGCGCGTGTGATAGTGCTTCTCTACAGCCAGAACTTCCGTGTCGGCGAATTTTATTACGTGGTTGGTCTCACTCAGTGCGTGCTCTGCCACGGCCGATTTCTCCACCTGCCCCAACTGCAATGTCGCTTATGCTCTTTGATCCTGATGTTAATACATCGTCCAGTCATTCCGACATAACTTTTCCGCATGTGGCGGGTTTCGATCCCGGAACCGACGACATTTTGATTACTGATCAAAAACGTAACCCCCTTTTTTTTATCTCATGTTGTTCATTATTGATCGTTGCATTTGTTTGTGGCGGCCGTCACATGACACCTGTTCAGGTTCATTGTTGACCCGTTCACTCAGTTTTCTTATTACAGAGAGTAGCTAACCCTCTGACTAAACACGCTGAGCTACCGTGCCGGCACCCCTAGAACACAATCACAAAATCATTTCACCATGTAACCGATTTCAACCACGCAGCAGCCATATTCAGACACTAACTACACACCGCGTACAAAGAAGCCATATGCACACATTTTGTCACGCAATCTGCTGTTACAGTATGCGGCATGTGTTGTGAGTGTCTAAGGCAGACCACTATATGGTGGAAACTGGTTACATTGTGTTCTTGTGATTGAGCCTATTTTTTGTTCTGCGTCATTCCTCTCCTGTGACAATCTTTCCATCTCAGAGTAGTAGTTGCACCCTAGGTACTCATTTATTTGCTGGATGCATTCCAATCTCTGTCTTCCTCTGCAGTTTTTACCCTGTAAAGCTATCTCTAGTACCAGGAAAGTTATTCCCTGATGCCTTAACAGATGTCCTGTCATCCTGTCTCTCCTCCAAGTCTGTTTTTCCATAGTCCATTTCCTCGCCGATTCTGCAGATAAACTTTACATTCCTCAACTTATCAGTCCACCTAATTCTCAAACTTCTTCTGTAACACCACATCTCAATGCTTCGATTCTCTTCTGTTCTGGTTTACGCTTAGTCCATGTCTCAGTATCATATAACGCAGTGCTCAAAACCCACATTCTCAAAAATTTCTTCCTTTTTCGCCAACGCTAACCTACTTTTTATGTCCTCCTTGCTCCGTCCGTCATGGGTTATTTTGCTGCCTAGGTAGCAGAAGCCCTAATTTTCGTCTGTTTCGTGATTTTCCTTTAGTCTTGGCTCCATTATCAGCCGCAACGTTAGAATTGCCTCTCTGGTGCCTTTACCTTTCCCAAAGCCAAACTGATCGTCATCTACCAGATCCTCCATTTTCTTTTTCATTCTTCTGCGTGTACGTTATTCTTGTCAGCAACCTGGATGCATGAGCTGTTAAGCTGATTGTGCGATAATTCTAGCACTTGTCGGCTCCTGAAATCTTTTAAATTTTGTTGATGATGTTCTGTTGCTATACAACCCACCCCACACATTCTACTTACCAACGTGAATGGTCGTTTTGTTGCCACTTCCCCCAGTTATTGTAGAAACTACGATGGAATATTATCTAGCTCTTCTACCTTATTTGATCTTAACTTTCCAAAGCTCTTTTAAATTCTGATTCTAATACTGGATCCCCCATTGCTTCCCAGACGATTCCTGTTTCTTGTTCTGTCACGTCATCAGACAAGTGTTCCCCCTCATAGAGGCCTTCAGTATACTCTTCCCACCTGTCCGCTCTCTCCTCTGCATTTAACAGTGGAATTCCCACTGATCTCTTTAATGTTACCACCCTTGCTATAAATCTCACTAAAGGCTGCTTCAACTTTTCTATATGCTGAGTCAGTCCTTTCGACGATCATTTCTTCTTCGATTTCTTCACACGTTTCATGCAGCCCATTTTGCCCTAGCTTCCCTGCACTTCCAATTTACTTCGTTCTTGTATTCCTCAATTTCCCTGAACGTTTTTGTACCTCCTTCTTTCGTCGGTCAACTGAACTATTTCATCTGTTATTCATGTTTTCTTCACAATTTTATCAAAACAAGACATGGTTGTCTCACTGGGAGGTCCGCGATCGTTCATTAAGTAAAATATGGCGTTTCAGTCTTCGATCGCTATTCTTTATTCTCAATAACCGGTATCGTGCTAGCTGCCCATCTTCAGATCTGTTAGACAATGTTAAAATGTAATTAATAAGAGAGATACAGTTAGCGATAAAAATATCTTAGTTTACAAAAAGAAATTTTGGAACGTATTGAATGCCAACATACCATATGTTGTAGTTACAGAGTAACTTGTCCGTACAGAACACACAGTTCACTGTCATAAGTAAAGTAAATTTCAATCTGTTAAAACATTATATCGCAGTATTTTAAGAGTAACCTGATTGGTAACAGTAAAAAGTGCCCTCAACCTATAACAATTGTGCATCTGTCATTATTTCGCCGTATATATTAATGGCGAATATTCTTTTTAATAAAACAATTTTTAAGGTAATAACATATGAATAATCATTTTGAGTGGACCATGAAACGAAAAATTTTTGCATTAATTTAAAATTTTTTTATAGAGAAAAATAAAATATAATTAAAATGTAGATATTCTTCCGAAAATGTGCGTTTGCTCTTCTTTGTTTTTGATTGGTGGTGGAGTGGATTTCCCTACGTCAGAACGTATACAACGCCACGCCGAGTCGTCTTGCGCCGCGCCCAATTCACCTCGCCGCCAGTACGCTGAGGGCCGTTCCGCTGTAGCTGTTTCTTACTGGGGCGTGCTGTTGGATTCATGAGGAAGCCTAAAACAGGTCTTTAAAAATCTCATAATAATTCCTGTGCATAAAATCACTTTGCTCATTAAGTAGTAGGTCTGGGGTTTTATTGTGATGTGCGTATATTTCAATCTCTTCGAGCACGTTGAGATAGAGACTTTTTGGAGCTTTATGTAGCACCTCCATTTGATCATTTATATTACTCACTTCATGTCTACTCTCTTTTACATGTGTTCCAAATGCTGTTCGATTGCTATGACTGCAATGTTCCCTGTATCGAATTTCAAAATTCCGCCCTGTTTGTCCTATATAATAACTGTCACATTCAGCACATTTAATCTTATACACTCCGGATTTATTGTATTTCATTTGTTTCGTCGTTGCTGGTTTATGTCTTAATCTGTGTGCCATTTGCCCTTGGTTCTGAAATGCCACTGCGATGTTTTTTGGAAAGCATTTAGCAATTCTTTCCGACACACGCCCTTTGTATGTCAGGGTGACAAACTTCTTCTTAACTTTAATTTTCCTAGAATCGCTACTGATGCCCGCGGATCTGTTTTTGATTTTGTTAAACATACGTGTAACATCTTGTGTCCTGTATCCGTTAGCTGCTGCTACTTGCTTAATAATATCCAGTTCTTTCTGCAACTCATCTTCCTGTAGTGGCAATCTGAGAGCTCTGTTGCACATTGCATAAAAGTACGCTCTTTTATGCTGTGCCGGGTGGTGCGACGTCGCTACTATGATGTTGTCGGAGCAAGTGTCTTTTCTATAGACGCCGAAAACGTGCCTGCCTCCCTCCTTTCTGACCGTCAAATCTAAATAGTTAATTGCCCCATTGTTTCCCATTTCTAGTGTGAATTGGAGTTTTGGATGCTGCTCGTTTAAAACTTTAGTCATTTCCTCTACGTCTTCTTTTTCCCCTTTGAATAATAAAATAGTGTCGTCAACATACCGTCTGTAATAAATTAACTTCTCCTTAATTTCTGGAAAAGAGCTAAAAACTTTGTTCTCAAAGTCATTCATGAAAATTTCAGCTAAAATACCTGATAGACTGTTACCCATAGCTAAACCTTCATCTTGAATAAAAACTTTATCGTTAAAAATAAAACTATTAAAACTCAGTGTGAACTCTAGCATATCTACGAGTTCAACAACGCAATCGTGATTAAGTCAGATAAGGGCAGTACCTCAGTTGTCATTTACGAAAAGGAATATATAGACAAGACAATTCGGTTTTTTCAGGAAAATGGAATTAAAGAAGTCAAAAAAGATTTAACAAAGAAGTTTCAGACAGATTTAAAGGCAAGGATAGAAGCAATACAATTTTTATTCACTCCAAATGAAAAAGCTAGATTAGTAAAGATGAATCCAAGAACACCAGAAGCAAGAGCGCAAATAAAATTGCACAAGGAGAATAAACCAATGCGTGTTATTTGCAGTGGGAAGGAAGCCGTTAATGAGCTCTTGAATAGGGCTTTGTACCGTAAGTTAAAATCGGCGTATAAATACGAGCAAGTTTACAACGTAAAAAATAGTGTGTGTTTCGCGAACGAAGTGAAGGACATTGCAATCCCAGAGGGTGCAGTCCTAGCCTCATTGGACGTCGTGAAACCCTACACTAATATACCAATACCGGAAACTTTGCAAATTATAAGGAAAAACCTGATAAAAAATAAGTCAATGAGCATGGGTGAAATCGTCGAACTCGTAGATATGCTAGAGTTCACACTGAGTTTTAATAGTTTTATTTTTAACGATAAAGTTTTTATTCAAGATGAAGGTTTAGCTATGGGTAACAGTCTATCAGGTATTTTAGCTGAAATTTTTATGAATGACTTTGAGAACAAAGTTTTTAGCTCTTTTCCAGAAATTAAGGAGAAGTTAATTTATTACAGACGGTATGTTGACGACACTATTTTATTATTCAAAGGGGAAAAAGAAGACGTAGAGGAAATGACTAAAGTTTTAAACGAGCAGCATCCAAAAATCCAATTCACACTAGAAATGGAAAACAATGGGGCGATTAACTATTTAGATTTGACTGTCAGAAAGGAGGGAGGCAGGCACGTTTTCGGCGTCTATAGAAAAGACACTTGCTGCGACAACATCATAGTAGCGACGTCGCACCACCCGGCACAGCATAAAAGAGCGTACTTTTATGCAATGTGCAACAGAGCCCTCAGATTGCCACTACAGGAAGATGAGTTGCAGAAAGAACTGGATATTATTAAGCAAGTAGCAGCAGCTAACGGATGCAGGACACAAGATGTTACACGTATGTTTAACAAAATCAAAAACAGATCCGCGGGCATCAGTAGCGATTCTAGGAAAATTAAAGTTAAGAAGAAGTTTGTCACCCTGACATACAAAGGGCGTGTGTCGGAAAGAATTGCTAAATGCTTTCCAAAAAACATCGCAGTGGCATTTCAGAACCAAGGGCAAATGGCACACAGATTAAGACATAAACCAGCAACGACGAAACAAATGAAATACAATAAATCCGGAGTGTATAAGATTAAATGTGCTGAATGTGACAGTTATTATATAGGACAAACAGGGCGGAATTTTGAAATTCGATACAGGGAACATTGCAGTCATAGCAATCGAACAGCATTTGGAACACATGTAAAAGAGAGTAGACATGAAGTGAGTAATATAAATGATCAAATGGAGGTGCTACATAAAGCTCCAAAAAGTCTCTATCTCAACGTGCTCGAAGAGATTGAAATATACGCACATCACAATAAAACCCCAGACCTACTACTTAATGAGCAAAGTGATTTTATGCACAGGAATTATTATGAGATTTTTAAAGACCTGTTTTAGGCTTCCTCTTGAATGCAACAGCACGCCCCAGTAAGAAACAGCTACAGCGGAACGGCCCTCAGCGTACTGGCGGCGAGGTGAATTGGGCGCGGCGCAAGACGACTCGGCGTGGCGTTGTATACGTTCTGACGTAGGGAAATCCACTCCACCACCAATCAAAAACAAAGAAGAGCAAACGCACATTTTCGGAAGAATATCTACATTTTAATTATATTTTATTTTTCTCTATAAAAAAATTTTAAATTAATGCAAAAATTTTTCGTTTCATGGTCCACTCAAAATGATTATTCATATGTTATTACCTTAAAAATTGTTTTATTAAAAAGAATATTCGCCATTAATATATACGGCGAAATAATGACAGATGCACAATTGTTATAGGTTGAGGGCACTTTTTACTGTTACCAATCAGGTTACTCTTAAATACTGCGATATAATGTTTTAACAGATTGAAATTTACTTTACTTATGACAGTGAACTGTGTGTTCTGTACGGACAAGTTACTCTGTAACTACAACATATGGTATGTTGGCATTCAATACGTTCCAAAATTTCTTTTTGTAAACTAAGATATTTTTATCGCTAACTGTATCTCTCTTATTAATTACATTTTTAACATTGTCTAACAGATCTGAAGATGGGCAGCTAGCCCGAAACCGGTTATTGAGAATAAAGAATAGCGATCGAAGACTGAAACGCCATATTTTTCTTCACAATTGTCTTGTACCTACAGTTTTCTTTACAACTTCTCTGATTGCCCCCTTAAGAGGGGCACTTTTTACTGTTACCAATCAGGTTACTCTTAAATACTGCGATATAATGTTTTAACAGATTGAAATTTACTTTACTTATGACAGTGAACTGTGTGTTCTGTATGGACAAGTTACTCTGTAACTACAACATATGGTATGTTGGCATTCAATACGTTCCAAAATTTCTTTTTGTAAACTAAGATATTTTTATCGCTAACTGTATCTCTCTTATTAATTACATTTTTAACATTGTCTAACAGATCTGAAGATGGGCAGCTAGCCCGAAACCGGTTATTGAGAATAAAGAATAGCGATCGAAGACTGAAACGCCATATTTTTCTTCACAATTGTCTTGTACCTACAGTTTTCTTTACAACTTCTCTGATTGCCCCCTTAAGAGATGTTAACTCCCCTTCATTTGTGGTGCCTACTAAACTATTCATTATCGCAGTGTCTGTAGTCTCAAGAAACTTCAAACATACCTCTTCATTTTTTAGTACTTCAGTAGCCATTCCTTTTCGCACTGATTCTTCATGACTGGTCTCTTAAACTTCAGCCTACTCTTCATCACTACTAAATTGTGTGCTCCTGGGTACGCCTTACAATCTGATATCTGACTTCAGAATCTCTGCCCGACCACAATGTAATATAAGTGAAATCTTCACGCATCACTCGGCCATTTCCACCTCCGCCTTTCTGATTCTTGAACAGAGTATTTGCTACTACTAACTTATATTTATTGCAGGACTCAATAAGTCCTTCTCCTCTCTCGTTTCTACTACCAAGCCCATATTCTCCTGTAGCTTTTTTTTCTACTCCCTCCCCCACAACCGCATTCCAGTCCCCCATGACTATTAGATTTTCATCTACTTTTACGTCCTGAATTACCCATTCAGTATCGTCGTATATTTTCTCTGTGTCTTCATCTTCAGCTTTCAACGTCGGCGTGTATACTTGAACTATCGTTATCTATGTTGGTTTGCTGTCGATTCTGATAAAAGCAATCACAGTGTGCTGCTTTCCCATTCATACCCAATCCTACTTCCGTTACCTCATTTTCTGGTGCTGTTGGTACTACCTTGTACTCATCTGACCAGAAATCCTTGTCTTCTTTCCATTTCCCTTCACTGATCCCCACTATACCTGACTGCCACCTCTTCCTACGGATTGGCGGGGTGAGGACTCGACCTGTGCTTGACATAAGTCTTTATTATTTTGCATGCACTATTTTACTTAAGCAATTAGAGGCAGAACCGCCTTCCAGTGTGGTCGCCAAGGCAGCCGGACTCCAACTGACCTAGTACACAGTACCACCACTAGAGGGTGCTGTCGTCCCTCCTGTGACATAATCCAAGATGGTAGTACAGAGGGGGAAAATGGTGTGAAAATGACTCGGCCTGTGCTGGGCTGCTGGAGAGAGTAAGGAAGGAGTGTACTTTATTTATTTTGGAAGAATTTATTTAGGGATCGATTTTCAAAGATAGTATATTTATCACACCAATACAAAACACACGTTCTGCGATGCTTTGGGTCATGCCACACAGCCTACAGACCTGTAAACTTCTCCTAAATAACGCTCTGCAGGCAGCTCCTAAATTACCAAAATAATTTCAGCACAGACATGCAAACTCCTCCTAAATAATGCAGTACACTGATGTGTGTGTAGGCACACTCAGTACTCATAAACTGTCCAAATAACGCAGTGCAGCCTATAGACCTGTTCGCAAAATAATGCAACATGTGCAGACACCGCCCGCCGCCCCCTGTCCATTGGACCACACAGGAGGCTACCGGTAGCCCCCGCGAAGTGATGCGGCTGCCAGCTGTCAAACCACACACAGGTGCCCTCAAGCATGAGGCGGCGCCATACTTTTCATACTTGAGACCTGAGAAATTCCTCTCGAAATATGTGTTCACCTAGGCTCCATTGCTGACACGACCAGACCGGAGTGAAGACCTATTTGCAGAGCGCACCAATGCTGCCGCGAACCAACGCTGGATGCAAGCCAGAGTGAGCCACCACTCTCACACTGTTCTGCCTGCAGCGAGCAGTTGCTTCTATTTTAAGGTATACAGTTAGAGTTCTCTGAGTGTTATACTGACATCACAGAACTCCAACATGTGCTTACGCTGGGCCAATATGCGAGACACCTCTGGGTGGCACATGTGTTTTGCCATTGCTGATGCAATACCTGGGGATCCTGACGTCACTGAATAGCACAGGGTGCATTGTTCCTAGCGCGATGTGGGAAACGCGTCTAACTGTACTGAACTGCCCAGCATGACTGACACAATGCTGCGAAGTGCGCACGTGTAGCTACAAGCCATCGGAAGTGCATATAACAAGGTTCTCAATCTTATATTGATATCATACGGCTATGTAAAATCAGAACCGAGTGGACCTCTCGGAAATTATATGGTGTCCCAGAAATAATTAATGCTCGCTTTCTTGATGTCTCAGCTTGTAAGCACGAAAATTCTTGCCCTAACAGAACCTGTTTACGAAAATAGCGCAGAATGACATCGAAAGCAGTCTTCTTCACAGTCCTAATGTGGTACTCCGTCCATCACATTTTACCCTTCCTACTTTCAACACACACAAATATTCCCACCGCTGTGTAGAGACTCCTATATCCCAGCACAAAAGAATGTCTTGTGAATGAATTGTGCAATATGATTGGCTGTTATCGAATTTTCCTGGTCAATTTTTGATGCCGCCTGTATCGAAGCTCTGGCCATCTTTTTATTCTTTCTGCACAAGACTTTCAGAGGGAAAAAAATTATTTCACACTGATCGCCATATTACATCGACCATTAAACCCTGCAAGGTGCCCCTACATATTGTCAAGTACGGAAAGACTCTTACTCAGTTACACTGCTCTCACACTGAGGACAGAACGTTGAATATTAGAGCGCAAAACTGATCTCCATCCAAGAAATATATCACCACGTACCATGCCGATGTAGTAAACATACAGTTCCTATCCTGCACCATACAAAATCAGACCTTTTACATCATTTGTACATATACTGCGAAGACAGACAGCACCGTGTACAATCCTTGCAGCACTAGATATTTCCCTGCAAGGTCGGCAGTCATCCATGCCCGACAGGTGACCAGAGCACCCTCAGTGGACCGTAGTCACACTCAGAACTGTTCTACAAATTCGGGCTCGCTCCCTACCCGGCACAAACGCGTTACTGTTTCTGGTCCAGACCTGCTTGCTTGCTTACTTTTATACACCCATCTCCAGACTCTGGGATTACAAGAACACACGAATTTTCTCTTGGTTCACCATAATATTATATCATTTTCGCGTTACTTCTCGATATCAAGCATACAGCAATAGCCTACCGATCGTTCGCACATTATAATTCCAAGATATAGACTGGAAACTATTTCTCTAAAGACCCAAAACATTAGCGCTTATACCGCCTGCAAAGATCTTTAGGTGAGAACTCGAAAGAAATAGAGGAAACTGATATTTCCGCTCATGATCATCGATGTATGTGATGTAACAGAATCCAAATCATCCCTATAATTTACAAAGTCAACTAATGTGTTTCTCATGGCTAGAGAACCAGCAAACTTGTCTTTCACCTGCTAGATGCACACACCACAATCCATGATCCCTCAACTAAAGAAAGGCGCGAAATGTGCAGAAGCAGTGAATCGAACAATTTACAAGGGAGGGAATAACGGTCCATCGCAAACACACCTCCATTTTCAATCTTCTTAGTTTTCTATGCATTTACATACTAAGTCCATAAGTAAAAATTATTAATATACCGTAATATTATACGCAACTGAGGAAGACAGGACTATAAAAGTTGAAGATGTTACTAAATATTAGTTCGCCATTCGGTCGACTAGAGGACAACACTGTTAAATCATCTACATTCCCACACTCCAGCAGCCCTACCGTTGGCTGGAAACGTTAATCGTCCCCACCACAGGCCACGCATAGACGGAATCACCCTACGAAACCGGTCACATATATGTTTGATCGCTATAGTTACAATGAAATATTACAAATGCGGTTTCCGTTGAATGACATTTGACAATGAGTGGAGTATCGGAAATACATCCTGCTGACGGCCGTGGCTCAGGAAATAGAAATATCTCGATCATTCTTATGACTTGACAAACTCTTCCCTCTGCTATCACAGTATTCCACAGTCATCTCCTTTGCACATGTTGGAACACAAATATATACTTTATAAGCCTGATGCTCAAGGTGAACCTATCACACATCCCCTACTACTACTAAGTATAATACTTCATCAGTAACAGATTGCCTACGATACGAAATAATACGGAGAGGAAATCAGCGATGGGTGGACTTGCCTAATAAGTTTTTCTTGTGAGTGATATCACTGTGTCTTAGAAAGATATGGGTAATCGTCTCAGATGTTAAAAAAAAAACAATCTCAACAACTACTCTATGTTACTGTCACAAGCGCTCTTGGTTCTACTGATGCACACAGGTATCCATGTTAAAAGCTATACTTGTTTTATAAATCGAGGTACGACATTGATGTGTTGGTGAATGTGCCAACACCTTGTAGATAGAGGAGGCCGAAATGCACGCTATCTAACGCAGACGGGCGTGAATTCTGGAACAGGATAAGTAGTTAATTCTAATAAGAAAAGTATGCAGCTCCTCTAATACTTAACTTTTATTTATCCTTGTTGTGAATACATCATTCTTGATGAGACATTTCATACGATAACTATCAAACTAGGTAAGGCTAATGGCGCCTTGCTAAGTCGTAGCCATTAACTTAGCTGAAGGCTATTCTGTCTCTCGGCAAATGAGAGCAAAGGCTTCGTCCGTATAGGCGCTAGCAACGTCGTCGTACAACTGGGGCGAGTTCTCGTATGTCTCTCGAGACCTGCCGTGTGGTGGCGCTCGGTCTGCGATCACCCAGTGGCGACACGCGGGTCCGACATGTACTAATGGACCGCGGCCGATTTAAGCTACCACCTAGCAAGTGTGGTGTCTGGCAGTGACACCACAGACATCACCTCTGAATGAGGTGGCTTGTTGTCCAGACAAATACCGAGATGGTGAACACTGGAGTGTATATTATCAGACCAGCAGTCCGGTTACACATAGCCCACGAAGCAACCTACTGATAAAATCGTTGAATTTGGAAAGTGATTCGGCTAAGGAACGTGGTAAGAAACCGCTATCTGCAACTCCCTCACACCACTAGATATTTCTATAGTATTTGTAATGTATACTGTCTCGATGCCATGTCAGAGGTTCCGTGATATATCCACTGAGTTATAGGCTCAAATGGCTCTGAGCACTATGGGACTTAACATCTGCGGTCATCAGTCCCCTAGAACTTAGAACTACTTAAACCTAACTAACCTAAGGACATCACACACATCCATGCCCGAGGCAGGATTCGAACCTGCGACCGTAGCAGTCGCGCGGTTCCGGACTGAGCGCCTAGAACCGCTAGACCACAGCGACCGGCAGAGTTATAGGCGTTGACTGATCGAGAAGCCCCACAAACAGTAGTGGATGGTGTGCTGATTGAGGTAGTAAGAAATGTGCACTAGCTTTTCAGATCTCTAGTGTTACGCTATCCGCTAGAAATGATGTCTATGATTTGGAATCAAGCACTTCCATTCAACCAGATATCTGCGTTGGTTCACAGCCACAAGTGAATCATATTTCTAGAACTCTCATATCTCGAAACGAGTCACCTTTCTCGAACCTATCTGCTACAGTTAAATTACAACGTGGTTTTAGTCAGCCCTAAGCATCCTGCAACTGCTCCCATTTCTGCAGCTTTGCGCATGTGCTCGTTCCAATTTGAGTCGGAACTGAGCAGAAGTCGGAGAAAGCCATATTCACTACCTTCTCCAACCCACGTAGAAACAGAACCACCTGGATTAGTGCAACAGGGCTGTGTTCTGACCATCCGGTGGAAATGCGCGCATTGTGTTGCGTCTCCAAACTAGATGAGCTGTGCTCTGCTCGTTTTCATGCCGTTTATTGCTTGGCATCTCGTCATTGCGCTTATAGCATCTCGTTTCTTATTCGATTTACTGGCGTCACTAAGTTGCTGGCTTGCCTACCCGTGAGTGGCAGCAGCAGCGCTTATCGATACGAGTTCTGTGGTACTATCTTTGGAGCGACCGCTAGTATTTCCAGGTCACGTTGTGTGGAGTGGGCAGTTGCGAACGGTCGTCAGTTCAGTTGGGACGCAGCAGCGAGCTGGTCCGTGCAGCGCGAGAGCAAGCCGGGGCGACTGGCAGCGTGCTGCCACTGCCGGATTGAGGAGGGGTAGCTGCGAGAGCTTCGTTGCACACCAAACCCAGGACGTTTAAGTACAGTGAAGAGTTAACTGGTAATGCAACCTCGACTATTCTGAGATCTCGCCTTTGGTCGGCGGGTTGTTGCAACCAGGACCGCTGAGCCTGGCAGCAACGAGTAAAGTGTTTCGAAGCGGTGAAATTTTGCAGCTGTCTTTCTCTATTTGTTATTCATAATTGAATTTAGTATTATTCTTATTAGTGAAGTGCAACCAGTTTTTTTTTTTTTTTTTTTTTTTTTTTTTTTTTTTTTTTTTTTTTTTTGCCGCTAACGCCTCAGTTACCTGCCCTGGAGGTTAGCGTACTTTTCCTGCAGTGTACCTTTCCTCGTCGTCTTGATGCTGTCCGACATGGCGTGTAGTTGGACAGCCTCTTGCATTGTACTGTGCATATTTTTTGGGAAGGCCTACCTTGGTTCTAGTGTTTCCTTCGGTCTTGGATGTTTTCTGAAGACGTAGTGCTGTCTGTCTCTTCGCCCTTGCCTAAAAATATTCCATCGTTGTACTGGTGATCGGACGTTAGGCGGATTGGTTAGTCGGTCGGTCGGCGCTTAAGCTGCCCCTAGTTTGAGTTGCCATCCTGTTACATGAGTACTACTCCTGGCTGCCTGTCTCACCTTACTTTATATTTGTCTTACTTTCCGAGGCCAACCCTTGCAGCACTTGCTGAGAACTACTTGTCCTGTTTCCTTAGATTGTGATGTTTGTTTTAAGGATATTTGTAATTTTCTAATTATTGTTGGTGTGGCCTTCAGCAGAGCAATAATTTCACTTCTTTGGTAATAAGGCCTTCAGCCGTGTTACTGTAAGTTTTTTTAAGCAAACGTGTTTGAAAAGCAAGGGATTTATTTTAAAAGTGCTGTTTGGAATTGTTTACCGGCCATCAGCCATTTGTTATTTGAAATTGCTTGTGGCCTCCAGCTCAGTGATAATTTCACTTATTTTGTAATAGGACTTTGAGCCGTGTTCCAGTTTGTTTTAAAACGAAGTATTTATCTTAATATGTTCTACTTGGAATTGTTCTTATGACTTCTAATTCAGGCCTTCAGCCGTTTGTGGTTTGAGGTTATAGTTGGTGGCCTTCTGCCTGAAATGGTGGAATTTTTTTTCTGTGATAAGGCCTTCAGCCCTCATACAGTCATTTGTGTTTTTCTAAGAGATGACTTTCTAAATTTTAATTTCTTTAAATAAATTTGTATTTGTTATGCAACTGAGAGTAACTGATTACGGCCCCATCCACTGCTGTCCCATCCTGACAAAGCAGCTCTCACTATATACAGCCCAACATGCTCCCATCATTATTCTTTACCATCCAGCAGAGAAAAATTACGAATTATAAAAGCTCCACTAACTTCATCTGATATAGAACTCGCCTAGGTGCCAGTGCTGACATGATGGGGCAAGGCTGCGATGTGAGTCCAGTGCAGAGAGAGGGTTGTTGCGATGCTCCCCAGAATAGCATTCCTAATGGGACACCCCATCCGTCATCGAATTTACCTGTCAAACTGCTGCTGCTGCCGCCGACGCGGTACAATCCTACAGGGTGTTTCAAAAATGACCGGTATATTTGAAACGGCAATAAAAACTAAACGAGCAGCGATAGAGATACACCGTTTGTTGCAATATGCTTGGGACAACAGTACATTTTCAGGCGGACAAACTTTCGAAATTACAGTAGTTACAATTTTCAACAACAGATGGCGCTGCAAGTGATGTGAAAGATATAGAAGACAACGCAGTCTGTGGGTGCGCCATTCGGTACGTCGTCTTTCTGCTGTAAGCGTGTGCTGTTCACAATGTGCAAGTGTGCTGTAGACAACATGGTTAATTCCTTAGAACAGAGGATTTTTCTGGTGTTGGAATTCCACCGCCTAGAACACAGTGTTGTTGCAACAAGACGAAGTTTTCAACGGAGGTTTAATGTAACCAAAGGACCGAAAAGCGATACAATAAAGGATCTGTTTGAAAAATTTCAACGGACTGGGAACGTGACGGATTAACGTGCTGGAAAGGTAGGGCGACCGCGTACGGCAACCACAGAGGGCAACGCGCAGCTAGTGCAGCAGGTGATCCAACAGCGGCCTCGGGTTTCCGTTCGCCGTGTTGCAGCTGCGGTCCAAATGACGCCAACGTCCACGTATCGTCTCATGCGCCAGAGTTTACACCTCTACCCATACAAAATTCAAACGCGGCAACCCCTCAGCGCCGCTACCATTGCTGCACGAGAGACATTCGCTAACGATATAGTGCACAGGATTTATGACGGCGATATGCATGTGGGCAGCATTTGGTTTACTGACGAAGCTTATTTTTACCTGGACGGCTTCGTCAATAAACAGAACTGGCGCATATGGGGAACTGAAAAGCCCCATGTTGCAGTCCCATCGTCCCTGCATCCTCAAAAAGTACTGGTCTGGGCCGCCATGTCTTCCAAAGGAATCATTGGCCCATTTTTCAGATCCGAAACGATTACTGCATCACGCTATCTGGACATTCTTCGTGAATTTGTGGCGGTACAAACTGCCTTAGACGACACTGCGAACACCTCGTGGTTTATGCAAGATGGTGCCCGGCCACATCGCACGGCCGACGTCTTTAATTTCCTGAATGAATATTTCGATGATCGTGTGACTGCTTTGGGCTATCCGAAACATACAGGAGGCGGCGTGGATTGGCCTCCCTATTCGCCAGACATGAACCCCTGTGACTTCTTTCTGTGGGGACACTTGAAAGACCAGGTGTACCGCCAGAATCCAGAAACAATTGAACAGCTGAAGCAGTACATCTCATCTGCATGTGGAGCCATTCCGCCAGACACGTTGTCAAATGTTTCGGGTAATTTCATTCAGAGACTACGCCATATTATTGCTACGCATGGTGGATATGTGGAAAATATCGTAGTATAGAGTTTCCCAGACCGCAGCGCCATCTGTTGTTGAAAATTGTAACTACTGTAATTTCGAAAGTTTGTCTGCCTGAAAATGTACTGTTGTCCCAAGCATATTGCAACAAACGGTGTATTTCTATCGCTGCTCGTTTAGTTTTTATTGCCGTTTCAAATATACCGGTCATTTTTGAAACACCCTGTATTAAATATACAGCTTTTGATCCATTGCAGAGGTCAGTTTACGGTTTCATCACCCGTACTGTAGTAGGATGGCCGTATCCCACAGAATATACTGTAGGTCGCAATAGACGCTCCCTGTCACCCTGTGCCGTTGTTCGAAACATTGTTTTCTAACACACTTTGAACACTGCCATACATTTTGTTTTTCTGCCACGACTTCGAGGTCTGTGTCAGGTCCTAAACTGACATTAAGACGCTAGGATCCACAGCCTCTCGTGGAAAACTAGACATCGTACAATGTAAATCATATTGTTACTGTGGCTGTAATAACATGCCACAAACACTGGATGGTTTTAAATAGAAGGGAGTTACAACATAAGCAAATTGGAGGAGTTTTGCAGCGTTGTGGATGGTTTCCAAACTACAGTCCGAAAGTGAGTCATGAGCTCTACACTTAAACTCATGTGTCGTAGTCATGGAATAGCTGATGACTCTATGTTCCTTTTCGACTGATTCATCATATTGCAGTCATGTGCGTGATCACTGTTTCGGTGCCACCCACCCCAGAAGGTGATGTTCGTCCACCAAAACTCTTTCTACAACTCAAACAAGTGATGTCAGTCAATCATTGTGTGCTAACCAACAGCGTGCCGGTGGATGGGGTGTGCTGGAAAAGACACCATCGATGTAGTCTAATAATAAGCATCACAGTTGATAGTGCGAACAGTTTTAGTAATATTACAGTAATTTCAACACTGACCAGTGATGTGACAGCATGTTTCCCAATTTCAGTATCATAGCTAAACCACCCTTTCTCCACTTTGTATCATTGCGAACGTGGATAGGTGACTGTGCAGTACGTCCATTCTTGAGCACATACACCATCAAAGTACGAGTATATCAGACATCGCTCTACATATTTCTAACACGTTGAGCATAGTGCTTAATTTACGATCTATCTCTCTGTGTATGGGAGTCACAGAGCATTCTCACTGTCTTAGGGTAAAATTAGGTGAAAGACCATCCTCACACTGTCATTGCCCAAACCACCCTGCAGCACCGTTACCGACCAGAAGTAGATCGCTACACTCCACGTCTCGTGAATGAATGGAGCTTGCTGAGTCCTTACCCATCCAAGTGCGCAATATTTCTCGAGATGCGCCCATGTCGGGGTGGTTAGCACACCTTATCGATGTATAGTAACAGATTTCAAAGTGGCGTGATGTAATAGCAGATGGTTAAGAAGAACAAGAAACGGATGACTTTTATGCACAATGGAGCACCAGACGGATGGAGTTCGACGCATTATTACGTAAATCAACCAAGCTATCAACTCTTAAGTATTGTACCGAGTCTAGCATCAGTAACTAGAAGGTATTGGTAAGAGAGAACATAAACACATGCTCTCTTAAGGCTACAACTTTATGCACTTAAAATGGGCTATAATGTTAGATCGTTTGCGTTTCTGACCTATCAGTCATATGGAATGTGGCGCTGTTAATATTCCAATGTAAGAAATATATTTAAAGTGGATGACATACATCTCTCTTCCCGGTTTCTCTACAATAAACTATGTTATCGAATGGTAAAACGAAAAAACTACTTCCTTAAAACATTGACTCTGTGTGATATGAGTAGAATATAGCTTTCTGCAGATGTATAGTGCCCACTGTTCACATCCGATCACAGTTCGGAAATGATATTATCCCTGCATTAGCCCTATATAAAATGACCGTTAGTAACGGCGAATACCTATTACAAGGAAACAGATAAACGCATAGCAGAAGCGTCCGACATGTGAAAATTACAAGTCATTCCGCCACTAACTCTGTAAACAGCATATCCGTCAGGCAAATATACACAAGGATTGCAGTGCCTCACAAGCATCTATCGCTAACTTAGTTATGAAGCTGAAGTCTCGATTTTACGCCCAAGATGCGAAAGGGGGATGGAGTACATCGCATAAATCAAAGTTCGTTTAGAGGAATGTGCCACATTTCATCACACATGAGATGTAAGTCCTCTGATGACCGACAGGTTCACCGTTAACGACCGCAAGTAGACAGTGGTTTAAATCACATGCAGAACACGTGGCTGGATACGAGTCGAAAGCAGGCTATGTCACGTGACTGATGCATCCTGACGGACAGTGGAAAAACTGAACTACAGCAATTTCCCCCTCTCTAGAATGCATCAGCAGTCCACCATTAAACTGTATCTCGTTACAGCTCCATCTCAATAGATCACCCCATCCAGTCTCCGTTATCCTTTAACACAGATGCAAGTAAGTTTGGAGGTGGATGGTTCTCTGTCTTCTTGAAAAGCATCAAATACAGTAGTGAACTCGCGTGTATCGCTGGTACCTCAGTAGACATAAAGTGTAATGCCACCTCGATGGAAAAAAAAATTGACTGCTCCCCTGATTCTCTTCGCTTCCATCTCGACGTTTTCTCGAATTCCTCTTGCTGTCGCATACTTGTTCCCATGTAAAAATTGTTTCGCGCGAACCAGAAGATACGCAAGTACATCCTCATTTTCCCCGCATTTTGGTGTACGTTCAGTCTATTTATATCTATTACCCATCATTTTTCTATCGATTTTATGTCAGCTCTATCCATGCGATCATGACATAACCTGTCGTTCTGTGTTCTAAACTTGCTTGTAAATGTAGCTCAGCTGCCAGCACCTATCCCAAATGCACTGATCATGGGATGTAGTATATCACTGTACTCAATTGTGTCCAGTCACCTCCACATCTGGAGAGCGCTTCCTCTGTTTTCTGTATGTCTGATGGAATTTGAACTTGCCGCCAATACCTAGGACGAGGTGGCAGTCGGATGACTTCTGCGCAGAAGAGCTTCTGTGAAGTTTGGGAAGGTAGGAGACGAGGTACTGGCAGAATTGATGTGGTGAGGACGGGTCGTGAGTCGCGCTTGGGTAGCTCAGTTGCTAGAGCACTTGCCAGCGAAAGCCAAAGGTCTCGAGTTCGAGTCTCGGTCCGGCACACAGTTTTAATCTGACAGAAAGTTTCATGTCAGCGCACGCTCCTCTGCAGAGCGAAAATTTCATTCAAGCTATTTTGTATCTACGTGTGTGTTCCACAAGCCGCATTATGGCGTGTGGCTGAGCACAATTCTGGTATCACTATCATTCTACCCGCCTCTTTCTCCCGTTCGATTCACGAGTGCTTCGTTAAGAAGGGCTGTCGGTTAATCTCCATATGAACTCTTATTTATTTGTCTTATGTGGTCTTTTTGGGAGAATTATGTGGGAGAAAGTAGTGTGTTGCCTGATTCCACTTGCAGATTTAGATTAAACGAACGTTTAAAGGAAAACGAAATTCAAGCGAAATTAGAGACAGTTAAAATGAACACTACAATGTGGATGAGAAAGCAAGTTGATGATACGAAAGAAATTAAATAGAAAGTATTATAAAATGTGTGTGAAATCTAATGGGACTTACTGCTAAGGTCATCAGTCCCTAAGCTTACGCACTACTTAACCTAAATTATCCTAAGGACAAACACACACACCCATGCCCGAGGGAGGACTCGAACCTCCGCCGGGATAGCCGCACAGTCCATGACTGCAGCGCCGTAGACCGCTCGGCTAATCCCGCGCGGTTGAAAGTTATATATAAAGTAAACCAAAAAGACATGTAAAAAGATTTGAAGTGGGAAAAAAGGAAAAAAAAGACAGCAAATGAAAACACTGTTATTATGATTAAACTTATGTGACAAAGGCATGGAAGTATAAAAGTACATTTAATTCAATGAACTGGATAAAAATGCTCAAAGTCATTTCGATAAAAATTAAAAAAAAAATAGCATAGCTGATGTGATTCGAACCCACAACCTGATGTATGTGAAGCTGTTATCCTACCCATATTCCACACAACCAAGCTACACACTGATGTTTATTTAACGCTATTGAGTATCACACAAAATTCTTAGTATTTTTTCGCCAATTACTCGCAAACGAGGGTCCACCAGGGTGAATGGTTGCAGTGTATGACACCTGATATCTTAACCTACATCGACGTATAGATGGTTTCAAAATGTCTATCCCACCACTAGGGTCATCTCCTTGCGAGCTATGCACATGCGTGCTAATTTGCGCACAATGTGATGCGGTCTTCGCCTGACCGTTGTTTTCTGCACCATAAAATTTCTTCTTTCACCCAACAGAACGACTAGAAATCGGGTTGTGTCATTTTTTTAAGAAACAAGAACATGTAGCGAATTAATTCATACGCGGTTACTGGCACAGTCTGAATTCGCGATAGCCGAGCAATATTTCGCCAGTAATGTATTGGATCTTCGGTGAATAATGCAGTTCTTAATCAGTTAATGGGATGGCCGCGAATCGATAACATTTTAATTCAATAGCGCCATAATCTTGGCGGGCGGCGCTGTGTTTCGGGCTGGTCCGTGCAATCCAATAACTGTTTTTCTGGGCCGCCATTAAGATAGATTGGATTTGGAGTGGGCAGCGGGCGGCGGCTGCGACGCGAGGACTCTGCCATGCCGCCGTGCCCGCCGGTAGCAGAGCTAGGCCGCTCCTAGCCCAGCCCAGCCCAGCCTTGCCTCGCCGCGCCTCGCCCGGACGGGGCGGTCGCAATTTTCCGCGAAGTTAACGGTAGTGGTGTGTCCCCAGCCCCTCCTCCCCACCGGCACCGCCGCCGCGTACGCAATCTCGCCGCGCTGCTGCGGGTCTGACCTTTAGGAACTATTCCGTGGCCTGTCGCAGTGCGATTTAGAAAGCGCGCTATACGCGTTGATGCACGGTTCAGGCTTGAACTCTCTCGTTGCTTAAGCTACTGAGCAACTGACAGCTGTCGCCTGGCAGTCGTTCGTGTGGTCTGGGTCTAAAGTTGTGTTGAAGAGGGTCAAATGGAGAGCCGACTCGACAGAGTAACGACATCGTAGTGTTCTGCTAACAAGGGGAGGCCGCCAAATGTGAAATTCAGATTCCATTCATACTGCGCATAATAACAGCTCATGGCCAGAGGTGTAATGTGGTAAAGCACCAAGATGCACTTCTCAGCCGTTGTCGAGAAAATAGACAGTTAAAAGATAAAAGAAACCGTTGTGGTGAAATACTCTCTACGAGTAATAATTTCGTACAGCATCGAGGCGCAGCGGTAAGCGCTCGGGTTAGTAATCCGAAGATCGCCGGATCGAATCTCGCGGCATGCAAATTTTTTTATTATTTTTTTGTAATTCAAATGTGTGTACACACACACACACACACACACACACACACACACACACACATATATATATATATATATATATATATATATATATATATATATATATTGCTTGTATATATTTCCCGGCAATCAGTTGCAACAATTATGCATATAATAAGTTGTTGGAAGTCGTTTGTCGTGGAAAAATAATACTTGAAATAAAACACAATATCACAAATAATATTCAAGTGGATACAATTTATTGAAAAGTTCGGTATACACTCGCACATAATTAACAATTAGTGACCAGAAGTAGCTGGAGTATCGCACGAACCAGAGTGATAGTTCTCATAGAAACATGGAAAGCAGAAAACAGCACGACATCGAGCACATCTGATAAACGATGCGTTTTTACAAGAACAATTGTTTTTTAAATTATCTGTTGGGAAACACACCTGATTGACATTCTGAAAAATTGTTCCATCGTTCGTCAGGTTTGATGCATACCACGCGTATCGTATCATATCGGCAAAAATCGGAGAAGACAATTGGTGGTGGTGGACGATGGCTTGGATTTTTATACAATCGTCTCTGGAGTTGATGTCACGGTTTCGCTCGATTAAAAAGCACAATTTTGAAGGCGCTTGATCAAATTTTTTACCTGCCGGTAAAAATACATGTCACACGGTTGGACGAGAGGAGTGCACTTTGGAGGAATGACTTTTATAGTGCACGTTGGTAACTTCTTATCGTCCAGGAACATCTCATCGTATAATGCCGGGTTCGCTTGCCCACCCCAAGAGTCGATCAGAAGGAGAAATTCTTTCTTTTGTACGTATGGTTGCAAAGCATTACGCAAAAAGTCCATGAACAAACCCGTTGTTAGTTTACCGGATTTGGAGGATGTAATAACAACGTTGGTGTACTTCTTGGCGTACTCGTCGACTGTCTTCTATACGAAAACAAGTGGCAAGACTCGTCCAGACATCGTGATTGAATATTGTGCCGTATACATGCGTCACCTTGTTCATGTCGTGTCGGGTTACCAGGACAGCCTTTTTGTGTGTGTGTGTGTGTGTGTGTGTGTGTGTGTGTGTGTGTGTGTATGTGTGTGTGTGTGTGTGTGTATACATTTGTATTGCAAAAAACAAATAATAAAAAAAGTTGGATGGCGCGAGATTCGATCCAGCGACCTTCGGATTACGAACCCGAGCGCTTACCGCTGCGCCACGACGTTGTAGCAAATTAATAATCGTAGAGAGTATTTCACCGGAACGGTTTCTTTTAACTGTCTATTTTCTCGACAACGGCTGAGAAGAGCATCTTGGTGCTTTGCCACATTACACCTCTGGCCACGAGCTGTTATTATGCGCAGTATGAATCGAATCTGAATGTCACAATTGACGGCCTCCCCTTGTAAGATTTGTCGAGAGCTACGCGATGGTTTTTTTTCCATTCTGTCAACTGAATTACATGCACGAAATGACCCAACAATTCCTTGAATCTCTCCACGAAGACAGAAGTGTCATTAAAAGACGTCCTTCACAGTCCTTCTGAAGTAAGTTTTCTCCCGCCCATCTTATTAAGTACTATACTTATATGGATATGGTGTCTGTTCGAAAGAACAGACACCATCGATGACCTGCAGCCGTCTAGAACGAAATTAGAATTATATTAATACCTTCAGCTGCTAAAGGGCATTGGTGCATATCAACGGGGACGGGTGAAAATGTGTGCCCCGACCGGGACTCGAACGCGGGATCTCCTGCTTACATGTCAGACGCTCTATCCATCTCAGCCACCGAGGGCACAGATGATAGCGCGACTGCAGGGAGTATCTCTCGCACGCCTCCCGCGAGACCCACATTCTCACCTTGTATGTCTACGCACTGCATTCGTAGTGTCTCACCCCAACACACTCATTACTCGTGGAAGGCATTCCTACCAAGTCCCGTAAGAATTCCGGGAATATGTGTGCATCCGCACAGAAGAAGAAGTTCATGGCCGGTGTTGCCAGAACTATATACTTATAATTAGGTTAGGTTAGGTTAGGTTAGGTTAGGTTAGGTTAGGTTAGGTTGGGTTAGGTTAGGTTAGGTTAGGGGCATACAAGGTGAGAATGTGGGTCCTGCGGGAGGCGTGGGCGGGATAGTCCCTGCAGTTGCGCTATCCTCTGTGCCCTCGGTGGCTCAGATGGATAGAGCGGCTGCCATGTAAGCAGGAGACCCCGGTCGGGGCACACGTTTTCACCTGTCCCCGTTGATATGGGTCAGATGGCTCTGACGACTATGAGACTTAACATCTGAGGTCATCAGTCCTCTAGAACTTAGAACTACTTAAACCTAACTAACCTAAGGACATCACACACATCCATGCCCTAGGCAGGATTCGAACCTGCGACCGTAGCGGTCGCGCGGTTCCAGACTGTAGCATCTAGAACCGCTCGGTCACTCCGGCACTCCGGCACTCTGTCAGTAGTGGCACTTGAATATTGATTGTTCACGAGGAGGCGGTATTATTCCTCGCTTAAGAAGAGAAACGTTTTACCAGCATCATCGTGGCGTATTGACAGTGCGGTTTATCGACCCGGGATAATGACACACGCTGATCGGGAATTCACGGTTGCCTTCCGAAAATAGAATTTTTGGTTACAGAAAGGATATACTCAAAGCTTCTCTAGATTGGTGCACAGATGACAAAATGGTAGATATCGAAATAGATGACAGAGGGATAGAAAAACAAAATGGCTCAAAAGAGGAAAGGCCGCTGGACACGATGGGATACCAGTTCGATTTTACACAGAGTACGCGAAGGAACTTGCCCCCCTTCCTGCAGCGCTGTACCGTAGGTCTCTAGAAGAGCGTAGTGTTCCAAAAGATTGAAAAATGGCACAGGTCATCCCCGTTTTCAAGAAGGGACGTCGAACAGATGTGCAGAACTGTAGACCTGTATCTCTAACGTCGATCACTTGTAGAATTTTGGAACACGTATTATGTTTGAGTAGAATGACTTTTCTGGAGACTAAAAATCTACTCTGTAGGAATCAGCATGGGTTTCGAAAAAGACGATCCTGTGAAACCCAGCTCGCGCTATTCGCCCACGAGACTCAGAGGGCCATAAACGCGGGTTCCCAGGTAGATGCCGTGTTTCTAGACTTCCGCACGGCGTTCGATACAGTTCCCCACAGTCGTTTAATGAACAAAGTAAGAGCATATGGACTATCAGACCAATTGTGTGATTGGATTCAAGAGTTCCTAGATAACAGAACTCAGCATGTCATTCTCAATGGAGAGAAGTCTTCCGAAGTGTGAGTGATTTCAGGTGTGCCGCAGGGGAGTGTCGTAGGACTGTTGCTATTCACTATATATATATTAATAACCTTGTGGATAACATCGGAAGTTTGCTGAAGCTTTTTGCGGATGATGCTGTAATATATCGAGAGGTTGTAACAATGGAAAATTGTACTGAAATGCAGGAGGATCTGCAACGAATTGACGCATGGTGCAGGGAATGGTAATTGAATCTCAATGTAGACAAGTGTAATGTGCTGCGAATACATTGAAAGAAATATCCTTTATCATTTAGCTACTATATAGCAACTGGAAGCAGTTAATTCCATAAATTATCTGGGAGTACGCATTAGGAGTGATTTAAAATGGAATGACCATATAAAATTAATCGTCGGTAAAGCAGATGCCAGACTGAGATTCATCGGAAGAATCCTAAGGAAATGCAATCCGAAAACAAAGGAAGTAGGTGACAGTACACTTGTTCGCCCACTGCTTGAAAACTGCTCACCAGTGTGGGATCCGTACCAGATAGGGTTGATAGAAGAGATAGAGAAGATCCAACGGAGAGCAGCGTGCTTCGTTACAGGATCATTTAGTAATCGCGAAAGCGTTACGGAGATGATAGATAAACTCCAGTGGAAGACTCTGCAGGAGATACGCTCAGTAGCTCGGCATGGGCTTTTGTTGAAGTTTCGAGAACATACCTTCACCGAGGAGTCAAGCCGTATATTGCTCCCTCCTACGTATATCTCGCGAAGAGACCATGAGGAAAAAGCAGAGAGATTAGAGCCCACACAGAGACATATCGACAATCTTTCTTTCCACGGACAATACCAGACTGGAATAGAAGGGACAACCCATAGAGGCTTGCGGAGTATGGATGTAGATGTAGATGTACGAGTAGATGCAGAATCTCAACGGCCCCACGTGACTAGTACCCAAGAGGACGGACGTGTCATTCAGGCTGCCGTACGCGATCCCAAAGCCACGTCCCGTACATTGAGTCATGAAATATGCTCCTTTGCAGCAAAACAATTGAGAAGCTCATTTCCGAAAAATACCAACCTGAAAAAAATCCAAAAAATTAGATAACAGGTGGCAGCACTACTTAGAACTATTGCCTATCTAATGAAACTGTTATGTATGCCAAAACCTATGATGTCGGTTATATATTTCCCCGTAAGACCTGCTGTTCGTGGCGAAGAGTACTAAACTCAGTCTTATTTCGTTTCCAATAAGTACCAAATCCCGGCAGCCAATCGTTGCTCTTCTTGATAATGACGTCACACACAACACGACCGACACCTGTTTGCATGACATTGTATCTTGTAATGACGTCTCTGGCGTTTTCTTATGGTCATTGTCAGTTTTTAATTAAATTAAGCCGTCTGATATATCAGATGAATACTGCGAACCACCAGCAGAGACTCCAGAACAACATTTACCAAAAGTAGTACAGTTTTCTGCCAAAAGGTACCAAATCCATTTTTATTTATGCAATAAAAATTAGATAAATAAACATTTACTTGGTGTTGTGTCTCGATATCTGTCTGAATATAACAACAAAGCTAAAACGTTTTCTAGCTCTCCTGTTAAATTGGATTTTAAGGATTTGGTACCCTTTGGAAATGAGCTCCTCAGTTATCCACACGGACAGTGTGGCGATATCCGTAGAACCACGGACTGTCAGCACAGCAACATTGTGGCGGATTCTCTCGATGCGACATCAGAGAGGTCGAGCTGGCAGTAGTGCGCCCACCGACAAAACTGCACACAGGAGTGTCACTACTTCTAGATCAGTTGCAGTTCTGTATACAGCATCACGATAGAGATAGATGTGTGTGTGTGTGGAGGCTTCGAGAAAAAAGAATTTTGCCACACTGCATTTTGTCATCGTCATACGGGTCCAGCACCTGGCCTTGTGGGCTTGGGTTCCATACGGTACACAACAGTGTCACCTCTTGTTCACATTATCGGGAATTTAGACAGCAGTCATAACATATATGACGTGATAAGGCCAGTGACTTCTAGGACTCCGTGAAATTATCTTTCAACGAGATAACGTAAGACTGCATGTTGCCTGTTTTGTCCTGATGTACTTCTATACAAAGGAGGTGCCTTGGCCAGCACTTTATCCAGATGTCTCACCAGTCGAAGAGATCTGGACGTGGTTCGTCAAGAGACAGGCACACAACCATTCGCCAGGTATTACAATTGATGGTCTCTGGTATAAATCTGAAGCCACATGGTATAATGTATCCCTATCAGCCGCCTAATCTCAGTTCGATCTCATTTTCGGACGGGTTAAAGCCATTGTTGCTAGAACAGGTGGCAGCTCAAAGCACTACCTTTATCTTCCTGGTAAAAATGAAATGAAATGAGCGTATGGCATCGTTGGCCAGTTGGCCCTATCCGCGAAAGTTCGGCCCCGAAGTGCATGTCTTATTTCAGTCGATGCCACATTGAGGACTCGCGCGCCGGTGATGAAGATGAGATGATTATAAAGACAACACAACACCCAGTCTCCGATCAGAGAAAATCTCCAACCCGGCCGGGAATCGAACCCGGGCGCGCTTGCATGGGAGGCCAACGTTTTAACAGCGAGCTAAGCAGGCGGACACCTTTCTGGTGTTGCAGTTTTAATGGTCAACAGTGTACAATGTGGCAGGAACCAAAAACTTTATAAATAATAGTTATATGTGACATGGTCTAAATGTGTTGACTGCTGACACGAGTGTACGTGTATGTCGTTGTCTGTTTCGGAAAATTTCAGACCATTACTCTAAACTTTTGGTTTCTATCTGTGGTATGACCAGAGACAATCTCCGCCGCTTAGACTGAACGTGTTCTCGGATATTTAAGTTACGACATTTTTTAATTTAGAAACTGTCATTCGTATGCTGAATGTAAATAACAGCTCCAGTCATGTTCTAAGGAATTATTCCTCCTGGTTTTATTTTAGCATGACATCACTCAAGTTATGAGTTACTAACAGCGTAAAAAAGTTATAGCAGTATTAATTACAAAATTGCACTGTTTTACACATTTTGCATCAAAACTATTTAGCAATCTTTACATCTAGCATATATTTTTCAAACAGTACTAGACGAGCTGTAACCAAAAGGAAGCTAAATTATGACCTTGCTGAAAGTTCATTTCAGTACGTTGTAAATCGCAGTTTTTCCGTTTTTTTATTCTTATGCGTTAGCGCGAAATAACTTTCCTTGTATGCTGGATTCTATTCGTGCTCAGCGTGTATGGAACCAATGGAGACGACGGTTTGGCGCAATATGTGGCAGGTGACATAAAAATATCGGTTTGACTTTGCCCTTTATATCTCCGTTCTTGTCAGGATAAGCTAAGGATCCACTTTTATCAGCCACATTGCCTAATAAATAAAAGTATGTGACCCTGCAGCTCAGATTCTGTTTGATGCACCTTTAGACCTTGTAACCTCCCCGCAAAAATGAAGGAAAATATTTAAATGTGAATGGTCATCGTGCTAAACGTAACCTCCCAGCAGAAATAAAAGAAAAGTCTATGATGATGAAAACGAGCCAAATGTTTGGTCCCCACAAAAATTATAGAATAATAATGACCCAAATGTAAACTCGACACAAAAATTAAGAAATCAAGATTAATCATTAAACCCACAATAATAGGGCAACATCGCTGACCTTAGGCCCTGTGCAAAAATTAATCTGCTAAATTGATTCTGGGAGGAAAAGCATGGGAAATATTGTTTCAATTGGAATGATTCTTTTCTTAAAAACGATTGCTTTGAAAACAAAATTATTATTGGGGCATTTCTTGAACAAATTAATTACAATTAACATACATTACATTATCAGATGTGCGCAATGCTGCTTCATTACCTTATTTAACAATATACCTCGTCCCGAACCTTGACCAGAGACCCATGTCGACGCCCGCCGACTCCTCACACACTACTTCCGACCGAGTCCAACTCGCAACATACTACTCGCAACTGTTCCTGCCGACTCGCTACACGCAACTTCTTACTCGCAACTGATCTCTCGCGCAGTCAAGCGCAGACTAGCCACGATAAATAACTCTCTGGTCAGAGATTCTGTCATGCCTCGCCATCGCTGGTACAGAATACATACGCGTTTCAACCTTGGAAGTGTTTCTACTAAATTGTCACAGCTGAATCATACGCGGTTCACTAATGTGAACTAATGTAAGGTTTGTACTTGATGCCGTATTTGAATAAGTTCTGAAGTTTCGACGAAATTCTGCTTTCCAGGGTGCTGAAAGTTATTCTGTTTCTGTAAGGGTTGAGTTTTGGTTAAGAAGCCATCATTTAACCTGCTTCTCCTGACGGAACCCTGCCTCTCCATCTCTTATAGAGGATGGAGGACAACAACTCCATCACAGGGTACACTGAGCAAAACTTCCCAGGTTGGAAATGCAGCCATATCGAGCTGCAGCCATAAGACGACAGCCAGCCAGCGACGAGCGTGAGGAACTGTGTGCATTTAAATTAACATGGACCAGCTAGTATCTGTTACGGTAAAAAGCGCCAGTTACTATTTAAATCAGGTGAGGGTAATTGTTTCAGGTGAGCATTCAAAACCAGGCGAACTTCAAATTCCAAGCAATGGTTGGTTGCACGAATTTTCTACTTTTTTTATTAGGTAAAACGTGGATATTAAATCAACAACTCTAAAAGTACCGTAATGCCATTAATTGTTTAGGGATATACGCGTTACTGCAGAAATAGCAACCCAGTAAAATAGTAGATAGATCCATAGACAGCAGAAACGACAAACTTTAGCGTTTACTTATGTAGAAAGAGCATGAATGAACTTTTTTTTAAGAACTGCAGTAAGTCAACAAGTGTTGACTAAGACAAAGGTGAAAAACAAAACAGGAAGTGAATTTTAAACACTTTATCTCAAATCACATTTATAAAACCAAACGCTCGAAGTCTCAGAGTCTAACATCGCTTGCTAAGTTAACATAGTCGAAGAGCGACTACTCTGGCAAAAAACAATGGTGGCACACCTTCGCTTACGAGACACAACTTTACCACTTTCATTGTTGAATGGCTGCCTTTCATGATTGCAGCTCTACAAAAGTGGACTGGTGATTAGTAGTTATTTGCGAACTCCTACCTTTGTCTGGCAATACTACATCGCTTTCCTCCAACTTTTAAGACAAAAAAGAGAAAGAGCTTCACAAATTGACCAAATCAATAACTCGTCGATCCTCCTCCCGCCCTCATGACAGCAGTTATTCGGATTGGCATTGATTGATAGACTTTTTAGATGAGCTCCTGAGAGATATCGTGCCAAATTTCGTTCAATTGTCGCGTTAGATCTTCAGGTTCACGAGATGGTTGGAGGACCCCGCCCGTAATACTCCAAACGTTTTCAATTGGGGAGAGATCCGACTGCCTTGGTGGCCAATGTAGGACTTGGGAAGCACGAAGCAGTTGAAACTCTCGCCGTGTGCAGAAGGTATGATTTTGCTGAAATGTAAGCCCAGGATTGTTTGCCATGAAAGACAAAAAGAAACGGGGCGTAGAATATCATCGACGTACCGGTGTGCTGAAAGGGTGCCGCGAATGAGAAGCAAAAGGGCTCTGCTATGAAAAGAAATGGCACCCCGCAGCATTACTCCTGGTTCTCGGGCAATATGGCGTGCGACATGCAATTTGGTAACATATTGCTGTCCGGGACGTCTCGGGGCACGTCTTCGGCGTGGAATTTCAGTGACTGAAATAGAACTGTCTTTAGTGATGAGTCCTGCTTCGAACTGACTACCGATGCCCAGCGAAGATGTGTCTGGAAACGCCCCAGACAGCAGTTGAATACCGAGCTCACTTCAGGGGTTCCATGCCCTCTTTTGCATGTCACCTCTCATTTTCGTCAATTTTATTAATGTTCTATGTCATTCCACGGTAGTATCAGACCGAATAAGGTTATTGTAATGAGAGTATTTGTACTGAGAGCTCAAAAAATATCTTTCACTCGATTCCTAAACATGTTGTTTTACTTCCCTGGGTGGCTTGTGCGAGGCGAACATCGGAGGACGCGGTACACTGCGATTCCGGTTGGGGGCTGCAATTCCCTGAATTCTGTGCGGTTCGTACAATAGGCTTAAGCGGCTGGCGGAACGATAGACGTCGGTCGAGTTTCGCCTGTTGTATGCAGGGCGAAACGACCTGCAAGACGTCTGAGTGTCGTCGCGGTTTGTGTGTTTACCGTTCCGGCGCGTCCGGAACGAAGATTCCTGGCACCGACTGACTGCATTGTCCTCTTGATTCTCAGAATACTTGAGGACTGTGCCCTGCTGAGTGCGACTGTCTGGCCTCGGATGGCCGGTGGTCTAGGCAGGTTGCTTTCGTAGCCGGTCAAACTGCAAGTGCAGTACCCTTAGCTGAATAGCAGCGGCATGATTGGTCAACTTAAACTGAGGCTAGTTGACGTCATAAAGCCCTGCTCAAAACTGGGGGGAACGGTCGCTATTGGCGCGAATGATGTTCTGAGACAGTGTGGGGGAATTTTGGAATCAGAACTGAATGCTGATTCGCAGTTTTTCGAGGAGAGTATGGAGTAGAGCAATGTTGGCTTCGCTCTTGCGTTGCGCGGGCAGCGGATTCGGGATCTGTTCTTCGTCAGAGTCAGACAGTCTTGCGACTTGATCGCTCGTTTTCGGAAGAACTTAGAATTCTCGGACAGCCTTCGCGGCGAGGGGTTGACACAGAGTTGCTGCATGGCAGAAGTCGACGCCTACATCATCATGACGCTGCCTACCGACGACGTGCTGCAGATTTCAGTACTGGTACAGTATTTTGCGGCTCCGGCATTGTAGGACCTTATCAATTTTATACTGATTCCTTCAGCAGCACGCGCACTCACTTTGCTACAAGTCCACCTTGTTTGTTTCTCCATGTGATCCCATTTGAGCTCTCACTACTTATTGCAATACTACTATATAGTCGGGAGACTAACATTCGACTCATTAGCACCTCCAGTCATTATCGTCAATCTATTGCATCACAGAGTGTAGGAGCCCCTTGTTCTCGAGCCAACTCTTATTCTCATAATATTTCAGTATACTTTATCCTTTAACATACTGTGTATGTCAACAATCACGTGCATGTATGTTCTGATGTATAATAAATCTCTGTAATATTTAATCCGCATGTCATTTCGCAGATATAGGCAGAATCCCATTTCTGATGTTTATTTTGATAAAGTTCTCTTGTTTTGAGTAGATTACGATTTTTATTAAATTATTGTGAGTGTGCACTCCTTATTTTACTAACTAGCAGGGTCCACCATCATTTCCTTCCGTTACCGTTGCGCGCATAGTTAATTAACTCTTAGATAAGGAGGGGGTCGAGTGCATGTCTCGTTCTCATGCAGAATTCGTCTGAATTAAAGAGGTACAAACTCTTCTCCACCCCGGCACCTCGCACACTGTCGCTCGGCATACGGCCCGATAGCGAGAAGTGATGGTTTGCGTGCAATTTATTTTCATATCAGGGGTATCGTTCACTGCACCATTACACACAGCGGTATGTCGACGATTTCCTACGCCCAGTTTTGTAGCCTTTCATGGCAATCCATCCTGCTCTTACGTTTCAGCAAGATAATGCCTATCCGTACACGGCTAGAGTTTCTACTGCTTGTTTTCGTGCTTGCCAAACCCTTCCCTGGCAACAAGGTCGTCGGATCTCTCCCAACTTAGAACATTATATGTAGGGTCCTCTCGGCCTTTTTCCCGTCTAAAAATGCCAATTGGACGGAATTTGGGGTGATATCTCTCAGGACGGCAACCTAGAATTCTATCAAACACATTCGAAGCCGAATGACTACTTGCATAAGGGCCAGAGGTGGACCAATTCGTTATTGACTTGCTCAATTTCTGAATCTCTTTCTCTTGAATTACTCATTCAGTTTTTCTGAAGTTGTAAAAATCTGTTTGTCTGTACATGTACTTCAAATCAACCAATGCGTGTTCCATTCGGATAATTCCTTCGTGGTGCGCGTTTTCTTTTTCTTTTTTTCGTCTTGGAGCGTATTTTATTAAAACAAAGATTTCAGTGCCCCATTACATTTTGCTAAGGCAATGTGCACCCAAAACTTTTTTACATCATTTGCATTTTTTATATCATTTCCGCATTGTATCAACACAAACGGGTCGGAAACTGGACTCAAACCGTAGAGATGCTCCAGCCGTCGGAGGAGGAGGGGATCAGGCGTGCAGAATGTACGTCTCACGAAGCAGGTGGAATGAAGTGGTCGTGCTGCGGAAGAGAGCGGCGGACGATGTGAGTTATGGAGGGGTGCGGCCGGCAGAGCTCCATCACGTGACGTCAGCGGACCTCGTAAAAGCGCAGCGGGCTCGGCGCCTCCGGATGCGGCCTGAGCCAAATAACGCCTCCCGCGGCCGCCGTCCAAGAACACAGCGACAAATGTGATGCGCTCCACTGAGCAGCTTGCTAGCTCTCCGGGCCCGCCGTTCCACGACCAAGGCTCAGTGACCATAACCTCGGAAGAGATACATCTGTTGCACAGCAGATCTTTCCAAAATACGCTTCCAAAAACGAGACATAGAAACTCAATTTTTGTATTTTGTATTTTTTATTTTTGCAGTTTCTGTCTTGTGATTGGTTTCCTCTATGTGTCAGCCTCTTTATTTCTTCAATGGGGAGTACATGACGACCTCAGTTATTAGTTCTTTATATTCTAATCACGAATGTGATTATTCCGCTATAATGCACCGCTTACCTACAACTCTAACTGTCAATCCAGAGAAATGTGTGGGGAGGTGCTCAAGAAATGGCCCGATTATTTCTTCATTTACAGTAATGGATCCAAGCGAACTTTAGGCGACTATGTAGGATGCGCCTTTTGCTGCCCACAGTCAGGGGGTATAGGAAATATCAGTTACCAGAAAACAACTAAATTTTTACTGCAGAATCAATCGCTACACTTGAAGCACTAAAGTATGCTATGCACATAGTTAGAAATAAAATTTTGACACTTCACTGATTCTACGTCCGCTTTAAATTCACTATCAACAAGAAACTGGAGAGCATCTTTGAAAATTATGCCATCAGCGAAATAGGCAGTGGATTCTGCAATAGAAATGGAAAATTCGTAGAGATAACGTGGGTGAAAACATACTGTGAAGTTCTAAATTATGAAAAAGTGTATTTACTTATATCTATTAAGGGTTCACAAAGAAGAACTCCCTGTGTACAATAACATTGTTTTGGGATCAAGAGTAGCTGCCATGTACGACACGGTGATAAAATACCTAAATAGAAGTACTTTATGCGTGGTGTAACGGGTATAAATACAGATATTTTTGTATGTGGTACCTTAACATGTACACTCTGTGCGTCGAATAGTCTTCCCACAAAGACATCACAAACATTACGACCTGAACTCTCCTGCATGGGTGTACTGCACCATTAAGTGGACTATATCTGTCAGTATAGACTTACCTTTTGCCGTCCACTCGTCCGCATTACAACACCTGAACTCGTCCAAAGGAAAATAACCATTAATAGCTTTCTCTTGCCACATGTACTTGGAGGTACTACCCAACCTAAGAACAAGCGTCTTGCAATGTTTGTACACTCCTGGAAATGGAAAAAAGAACACATTGACACCGGTGTGTGAGACCCACCATACTTGCTCCGGACACTGCGAGAGGGCTGTACAAGCAATGATCACACGCACGGCACAGCGGACACACCAGGAACCGCGGTGTTGGCCGTCGAATGGCGCTAGCTGCGCAGCATTTGTGCACCGCCGCCGTCAGTGTCAGCCAGTTTGCCGTGGCATACGGAGCTCCATCGCAGTCTTTAACACTGGTAGCATGCCGCGACAGCGTGGACGTGAACCGTATGTGCAGTTGACGGACTTTGAGCGAGGGCGTATAGTGGGCATGCGGGAGGCCGGGTGGACGTACCGCCGAATTGCTCAACACGTGGGGCGTGAGGTCTCCACAGTACATCGATGTTGTCGCCAGTGGTCGGCGGAAGGTGCACGTGCCCGTCGACCTGGGACCAGACCGCAGCGACGCACGGATGCACGCCAAGACCGTAGGATCCTACGCAGTGCCGTAGGGGACCGCACCGCCACTTCCCAGCAAATTAGGGACACTGTTGCTCCTGGGGTATCGGCGAGGACCATTCGCAACCGTCTCCATGAAGCTGGGCTACGGTCCCGCACACCGTTAGGCCGTCTTCCGCTCACGCCCCAACATCGTGCAGCCCGCCTCCAGTGGTGTCGCGACAGGCGTGAATGGAGGGACGAATGGAGACGTGTCGTCTTCAGCGATGAGAGTCGCTTCTGCCTTGGTGCCAATGATGGTCGTATGCGTGTTTGGCGCCGTGCAGGTGAGCGCCACAATCAGGACTGCATACGACCGAGGCACACAGGGCCAACACCCGGCATCATGGTGTGGGGAGCGATCACCTACACTGGCCGTACACCACTGGTGATCGTCGAGGGGACACTGAATAGTGCACGGTACATCCAAACCGTCATCGAACCCATCGTTCTACCATTCCTAGACCGGCAAGGGAACTTGCTGTTCCAACAGGACAATGCACGTCCGCATGTATCCCGTGCCACCCAACGTGCTCTAGAAGGTGTAAGTCAACTACCCTGACCAGCAAGATCTCCGGATCTGTCCCCCATTGAGCATGTTTGGGACTGGATGAAGCGTCGTCTCACGCGGTCTGCACGTCCAGCACGAACGCTGGTCCAACTGAGGCGCCAGGTGGAAATGGCATGGCAAGCCGTTCCACATGACTACATCCAGCATCTCTACGATCGTCTCCATGGGAGAATAGCAGCCTGCATTGCTGCGAAAGGTGGATATACACTGTACTAGTGTCGACATTGTGCATGCTCTGTTACCTGTGTCTATGTGCCTGTGGTTCTGTCAGTGTGATCATGTGATGTATCTGACCCCAGGAATGTGTCAATAAAGTTTCCCCTTCCTGGGACAATGAATTCACGGTGTTCTTATTTCAATTTCCAGGAGTGTAATTATTAGTCTGCAAATAATGTAAAAACTGGTGTAATGATGTAATGATGTAAATGGGATGATTTTGTATGGCGAAGGATATGAATTGTTTGTTTACTACATCGACGCAGTATGCGGTGATATATTGCTCGATTGGAGATCGGTTTCGCGGACTAATATTCAAATTCCTGTCCTCGGTGGAGGAGCAGTGTAAATGAGTAAGAATCTTTCCGTATTTGACGATATGTACGGCACTTTTCGAGGTTTAGTTGTCATTGCAATATGTGAGCAGTATAAAATAGTTTACTGCCACTGAAAATCTCGTCTGCAGAAGGAAAAAATAGTCTGATAGTGCTTCGATACCGGCGGCATCAGTAATTTGGCAGGTAAATCCGATAAGAGCCAATCATAGTGCTCGATTCATTCACATCCTTTGTGTTGGGATATAGGTGCCTCTACATAGCGGAGGGAACGTTTGTATGCGTTGAAAGCAGGAAGAGTAACACATGGTGAACTGGGTACCACGTTAGGTCCGCGGGGAAGACTGCATTCGGTGTTATTTTCGTAAATTTCTGTGCATACAAGCTGAGACATCAAGAAAGCGAGCGTTAACTATTTATGTGACACTATACAATTTCCAAGCGGTCGACTTGGCACTTATTTTTTGCAAAGTCATGTGACATAAGAATAACATTGAGAACCTTTTAGATGGCGAGTCAACATGTGAACGTTTTGCCGCGAGGCGTCAGTGACGCTGGGGTGGGTACGCACGACTGGACACAGCTCGTATGTTCCATTAGGGGGAAAGCAGCCTGTGCTATTCTGTCATCAGCGGTAAAGACAAGTGCTGCCCGGAGGTCTCGCACGTAATGAGACAGGTGTGAGCGCGCCTTGGAGTTCTGTGAAGTTGATATAACACAGACTGTTTACTCGAAAATAGAAGCAACTTTCACCTGCGTCCGCGCGGCTAGCGGCTATGTGTGCCCCGGGAGCGTCCGTACTGGTGTCTAGGTGAACACGTATTTCGATAGGAATTTGTCAAGTGTCAAGTATGAAAGGGATGTCGCCGCCTCATGCTTGAGGGCAGCTGTGCGTGGTTTGACAGCTGACGGCCACGTTACTTCGCGGGGACTGCCACTAACCTCCTGTGCGGTACAGTGGACAGGGGGGTGGCGTGTGTTGATTGCATTATTTTGCGAGTGGGCCTGTAGGCTGTGCTATGTGTTATTTGTACAGTTTATGAGTTGATTTCGTGTCTGCACATCTGTGTACTGCATTATTTAGGACCAGTTTGCCGGTCTCTACCGAAATTATTTCGGTATTAGGAGTTGTTTGTGTGTCTGCAGACTGTGTAGTGTGACCCCAAGTACATCAGGGCTAGTGTTTTGTGTCAGTTTGATAAATATGCTCCATACATAAATAAAGTATTCCAAAATAAATACAGTGCACTCCTTCCTCACTCTCCCCAGCAGCCCAGCGCAGGCTGAGTCATTTTTGCGTCATATTCCCCCTAGAGATCACCATCTTGGATTACATCACATGAGGTATGACAGCACCATGTTGTTGTTGTTGTGGTCTTCAGTCCTGAGACTGGTTTGATGCAGCTCTCCGTGCTACTCTATCCTGTGCAAGCTTCTTCATCTCCCAGTACCTACTGCAACCTACATCCTTCTGAATCTGCTTAGTGTATTGATCTCTTGGTCTCCCTCTACGATTTTTACCCTCCACGCTGCCCTCCAATGCTAAATTTGTGATCCCTTGATGCCTCAAAACATGTCCTACCAACCGATCCCTTCTTCTAGTCAAGTTGTGCCACAAACTTCTCTTCCCCCCAATCCTATTCAATACCTCCTCATTAGTTACGTGATCTACCCACCTTATCTTCAGCATTCTTCTGTAGCACCACATTTCGAAAGCTTCTATTCTCTTCTTGTCCAAACTGGTTATCGTCCATATTTCACTTCCATACATGGCTACACTCCATACAAATACTTTCAGAAACGACTTCCTGACACTTAAATCTATACTCGATGTTAACAAATTTCTCTTCTTCAGAAACGATTTCCTTGCCATTGCCAGTTTACATTTTATATCCTCTCTACTTCGACCATCATCAGTTATTTTACTCCCTAAATAGCAAAACTCCTTTACTACTTTAAGTGTCTCATTTCCTAATCTAATCCCCTCAGCATCACCCGATTTAATTTGACTACATTCCATTATCCTCGTTTTGCTTTTGTTGATGTTCATCTTATATCCTCCTTTCAAGACACTGTCCATTCCGTTCAACTGCTCTTCCAAGTCCTTTGCTGTCTCTGACAGAATTACAATGTCATCGGCGAACCTCAAAGTTTTTACTTCTTCTCCATGAATTTTAATACCTACTCCGAATTTTTCTTTTGTTTCCTTTACTGCTTGTTCAATATACAGATTGAATAACATCGGGGAGAGCCTACAACCCTGTCTTACTCCCTTCCCAACCACTGCTTCCTTTTCATGCCCCTCGACTCTTATAACTGCCATCTGGTTTCTGTACAAATTGTAAATAGCCTTTCGCTCCCTGTATTTTACCCCTGCCACCTTCAGAAATTGAAAGAGAGTATTCCAGTTAATGTTGTCAAAAGCTTTCTCTAAGTCTACAAATGCTAGAAACGTAGGTTTGCCTTTTCTTAATCTTTCTTCTAAGATAAGTCGTAAGGTTAGTATTGCCTCACGTGTTCCAACATTTCTACGGAATCCAAACTGATCTTCCCCGACGTCCGCTTCTACCAGTTTTTCCATTCGTCTGTAAAGAATTCGCGTTAGTATTTTGCAGCTGTGACTTATTAAACTGATAGTTAGGTAATTTTCACATCTGTCAACACCTGCTTTCTTTGGTATTGGAATTATTATATTCTTCTTGAAGTCTGTGGGTATTTCGCCTGTCTCATACATCTTGCTCACCAGATGGTAGAGTTTTGTCATGACTGGCTCTCCCAAGGCCATCAGTAGTTCTAATGGAATGTTGTCTACTCCCGGGGCCTTGTTTTGACTCAGGTCTTTCAGTGCTCTGTCAAACTCTTCACGCAGTATCATATCTCCCATTTCATCTTCATCTACATCCTCTTCCATTTCCATAATACTGTCCTCAAGTACATCGCCCTTGTATAAACCCTCTATATACTCCTTCCACCTTTCTGCCTTCCCTTCTTTGCTTAGAACTGGGTTGCCATCTGAGCTTTTGATATTCATACAAGTGGTTCTCTTCTCTCCAAAGGTCTCTTTAATTTTCCTGTAGGCAGTATCTATGTTACCCCTAGTCAGACAAGCCTCTACATCCTTACATTTGTCCTCTAGCCATCCCTGCTTAGCCATTTTGCACTTTCTGTCAATCTCATTTTTGAGACGTTTATATTGCCTTTTGCCTGTTTCATTTACTGCATTTTTATATTTTCTCCTTTCATCAATTAAATTCAATATTTCTTCTGTTACCCAAGGATTTCTATTAGCCCTCGTCTTTTTACCTACTTGATCCTCTGCTGCCTTCACTACTTCATCCCTCAGAGCTACCCATTCTTCTTCTACTGTATTTCTTTCCCCCATTCCTGTCAATTGTTCCCTTATGCTCTCCCTGAAACTCTCTACAACCTCTGGTTCTTTCAGTTTATCCAGGTCCCATCTCCTTAAATTCCCACCTTTTTGCAGTTTCTTCAGTTTCAATCTGCAGTTCATAACCAATAGATTGTGGTCAGAATCCACATCTGCCCCTGGAAATGTCTTACAATTTAAAACCTGGTTCCTAAATCTCTGTCTTATCATTATATAATCTATCTGATACGTATTAGTATCTCCAGGATTCTTCCAGGTATACAACCTTCTTTTATGATTCTTGAACCAAGTGTTAGCTATGATTAAGTTATCCTCTGTGCAAAATTCTACAAGGCGGCTTCCTCTTTCATTTCTTCCCACCAATCCATATTCACCTACTATGTTTCTTTCTCTCCCTTTTTCTACTGACGAATTCCAGTCACCCATGACTATTAAATTTTCGTCTCCCTTCACTACCTGAATAATTTCTTTTATCTCGTCATACATTTCATCAATTTCTTCATCATCTGCAGAGCTAGTTGGCATATAAACTTGTACTACTGTAGTAGGCATGGGCTTTGTGTCTATCTTGGCCACAATAATGCGTTCACTATGCTGTTTGTAGTAGCTAACCCGCACTCCTATTTTTTTATTCATTATTAAACCTACTCCTGCATTACCCCTATTTGATTTTGTATTTATAACCCTGTAATCACCTGACCAAAAGTCTTGTTCCTCCTGCCACCGAACTTCACTAATTCCCACTATATCTAACTTTAACCTATCCATTTCCCAGCACCATATGGTAGCAGTATTGTGTACTAGGTCAGTTGGACTCTAGATCTCATGGTGGAGGGACTGCCTGCAAAATAAAGACTCATGTCCAGCACAGGCAGAGTCGTTTTCTCGCCATTTTCCCCCACCCGAGACCGCCATCTTGGAGTACCTCACAGGAGGGATGAAAGCTCCCTCTGGTGGCAGTATTATGTACTAGGTCAGTTGTAGTCTAGATCTCGTGGTGGAGACACTGCCTGCAAAATAAAAACTCATATTCAGCACAGGCAGAGTCATTTTCCCACCATTTATCCCCACCGTCTTGGGTTACTTCACAAAATGGACGACATCGCTCTCTGCTGGTGGTACTGAGTACGAGGTCCAGACCTTGTAGTGAACTCACTGTTTGACGCCATCTTGGATAACAGTACTTGAGTCATCACCTGACATCATGGCCGCCATCTTGAACGACAGCACCCTCTGGTGGTGGCGCTGTGTACTAGGTGAGATAGAGTGCAGACCTCGTGGCGAACACACTGGATGGTGATGCTGCCTCTAATTGTTTAAATGAAGACTGGTGCATGATTTTGAGAGTTGACAATTAGCAAACATGTTTGCGGACTCTTTTAGATGTATTATTATTTTGATAATATACGAGATGTTTGGGTCTCTGGACATAAATGTATTGCATTATTTACGATTGGTTTGCATGTCTGTAGGCTGTGCAACGTGTTATTTTTGACACTTTACAATTAGCAAGCATGTGTGTAGAGTGTAGAGTATTATACATGAGTTATGTAGTAGTAGTTTGCAGGTCTGTATGCTGTGGGGCATGTCTGAGCGTGTATTCTGTATCACTGTGATAAATATTCTCCATCCATAAATAAATTGCTCCAAAATAAATAAAGTACACTCCTTCCTCTCTCCACCAGCCCAGTGCAGGCTGAGTCCTTTTCTCACCAATCCCTAGGAGGAGGTGGCGGCCAGGTGACTTAGATTAGTGCAGGTGAGCTTTGTTGCCCACGATCTTCTTAGGTTGGTAGCGAAACCCCAAGTGAGCTTTCTTTACTGCTAAAATTCAAACTTGGCGCCAGTTCCTAGGAAGAAGTGGCTGTTGGGTGACAGGTGAGCGGAGATAGTCCAAATGTCCTTTCTTTCGCGCCATTTTCTTAGGTGTAATGCATTATCCTGTTGGAATTTGAACTTCTTGACATTTTCTGGGGGAGGGGAGTGGAGGAGGGGTTAAATTAGTGGAGGTAGCCCAATTGACTTATCTTCCAGCCAAAATTCAAACTTACTGCCAAAATTCGCCATCTTGGATGACATAAACAGATGATGTCACAGACACCATCTTGGATGACGTCATAGCCGCCATTTTGGATAACGGTACTGACTTTCACGGGCATTCACCATACCTACACACTGCCATCCGATGGCCACATGTACTGTGTACTGTGATTCATCACTCCACACGACGTTTTTCCACTGTTCAATTGTCCAATATTTATGATCCTTACACCAAGCGAGGTATCGTTTGGCATTTACCAGTGTGATAGTTAGCACACTGGACTCGCATTCGGGAGGACGTTGGTTCAATCCCGTCTCCAGCCATCCTGATTTAGGTTTTCCGTGATTTCCCTAAATCGTTTCAGGCAAATGCCGGGATGGTTCCTTTGAAAGGGCACGGCCGATTTCCTTCCCAACCCTTCCCTAACCCGAGCTTGCGCTCCGTCTCTAATGACCTCGTTGTCGACGGGACGTTAAACACTAACCACCACCACCACCAGTGTGATGTGTTGCTTATAAGCAGCCGCTCGATCATGAAATCCAATTTTACGCACCCTTCGCCTAACTGTCATTGTACTTGCAGTGAATCCTGATGCAGTTTGGAATTCCTATGTGATGGTCTGGATAGATGTCTGCCTATTACTTATTACGGCCCTCTTCAACTGTCGACAGTCTCTGTCAGTCAACAGACGAGGTCGGCCTGTACGCTTTTGTGCTGTACCGTACATGTCACTTCACGTTTCCACTGCTCTATCACACCGGAAACTGTGGACCTAGGGATGTTTGGGAGTGTCGAAATCTTTCGCACAGACGTATGACACAAGTGACAACCAAACACTTGACCATGCTCGAAGTCCTTGAGTTCCGAGGGGCACCCCACACTGCTCTCTCACGATGTATAACGAATACTGAGGTCTCTGATATGGAGTACCTAGCAGTAGGTGGCAGCACAATGCACGTAATATGAAAAACGTATGTTTTTAGAGGTGGCCAGATCACATTATTTCCTACCCCACTAGCTCAACGTCTATAAATCCGCTTGTCTCCCTCGAACTAGACCAGTGGTCCCAACTGTCTTAGACATTACCCCTGAGTGCAGACATTAGCTAGTACCCCCGCCCTTCATCCACTCTGCCATCTGTTGCCCTGTGTTCATACGTTATCATCAACTTTAACCCCTAATTAAACTATAGAATGAAAGACTTTCCTTGGAACATTATTATTTTTAAAATGGTGTCAGATGGATGATATTGTTTGTCTGTGTGTGTATTAGAATGAATGATGAGGAAATTCGTGATTCATCAGAACTGCTACTCACAAATCCATCTCAGATAAGAAAGATAACTATCCACAGTGACGGTAGGCAACTGTTACTAAACATGCTTCCGCTGCATTACTCTTCTCCATTGCATCACTTGCTCGATAAGAACACTGCAACCCCACTAAAAATTAAATAAGTTCAGACATGTGCACTATACTTACTTCATTGGTGCACTCCTGACGTCTGAACTGCCAGAAACTGGATGACTTCAAATAATTAATGTTTTGTGCCTAACCACTCTAATAGTAATATTAATAATAAAACTGTGTACAACACTGTAGCAGCTCTTGTGTAGTTACTGCTGTGTTGTGGTGTCAAGTAATTCATTTATCTATTTTGAAGCGAGTGATGAAACAATTTTGGGGCTACAACCTGGTGGACATTTTCTTGAGAAATTTAGCGTTTGTTACTTACATGTCTCACTTTTGTCATCAGCGATTTACAGGGCAAACCATAACATTTGTATGTAGTGGGTGGACTATGTGTAACCTCCACCACATTAATGTTACTAATTGAGGAAAAGTAATTACTGACAACTTATAAATCAGTAGTAGAGTCGTACAAAATTGTGCTAATAATAATGACCTTTTGAAAATTATTTAGTTTCTGACTGAAATTGAATCGAATTGTTTAGTTTTACCCCTCAGGAAATTTCATTTTAACCCTCAGGTGGTAATTACCTCCAGGTTGGGAACCATTAACCTAGAGAAAGTCTACGACCATGTAGGGCATTCCGGTCTCCTTTTCAGACCCCATATTTACGCACTTCCAATTAATTATATCCTCCTTATTTATCCTTCCTCTGTAATTGTTCATCGTTTGTCACTGTTTACAGAAACACCAACTTCCACACCTCTCATCCCACTGCAGGCATGTCACAAAGCTCCGTCTTCTTTCCTCTTCTCTGTCTCCTTTAGACGGATGGTACGCCCAAAACACATCCACCTGTCCCCCTCCTTCAGTATACTGATGACACTACTTTCTACACTCTCCTCAATATGGCCAATATGCCCAAACTACCTCCACCAGTCCATCTCCTTCAGTTTACTGATGACATAGCTTTCTTCGCTCTCTATCCTACATGCTAGAAACCGCAATAATATTTCCAGATCCATCTTAGTCAGTTTACTTCCTGGTGTAACCAATGGCTCCTCAAGATCAACCTTCCAAAACCCAGGCAATAATTACAGGATGCATCACCTGGACCTTCCATCTCCATGACTTCCCTCCACATATTTCTTCCCTCCAGATCCATCTCAGTCAGTTTACTTTCTGGTGTAACAAATGGCTCCTCAAGATCTACCTTGCAGAATCCAGGCAATAATTACAGGACGCATCACCTGGACCTTTCATCTCCATGACTTCTACCTTATCATTTATGACTGCCCTATCCAGCTAACTAATATACTAAAATAACTTCAACTAACAATCGACCACCAACTAATGTGGACACCTCACCTACTAACAATCCAACAGGAAGTCTACATTGGACTAAAGCTACGAAAGCTACTAACAGGTTGAACCCATGGATTGCACCGCTACACTGTCATCCACACCTATAAATCCTTGATCGGTCCTATCCTTCGTTATTTGCATCTTGCATCGATCTTTGCCCTACGCAAGTTCTATCAGTCCTCCAGATGTTAGAGCGCCATGCACTCCACCTCACTTTCCACATCCGTTTGCCATCCACCTCAAGAATCCTTTACCAGCCCATCAATTCCGGCCTGTCCTCTTATTGAATACCGAGTAATCTACACCATCAGCCAGCTCGGCACCAATAATCCTATCGCTTCCCCTCTACTTTCCAATCCTCATATGCTGTCACACCTTTACTAACACATCCCACCAACGCTCTATCTACACATTTTGCACATGCTCTCCTAAAGGAACTCCACCATCACCTCTTCCAGATAATGAAATCCAGCCTGATACCTACCCATCCTGCCATCTACACCTCCACCTCACCCATCCCATCTTACCAGGGCTTCCTCTCCATCCCCTCCTCACATTTACGTAGCCCCCCCCCCTTTTCCCATCTGCTTATCTTTCTCCACCCCTTTTCCCTAAAAAGTAACAGTGTCACCAGTTCGCCTCTTCACTCCACACCTAATCCTTTATTCCGACAGCCACTCCTACTCCATCGCTGCTATGCTACAGTCCTCCATCATTTTAGCAACACATTCCTATCCTCATTACTGGCCATCCTTTTCCCCTTCAACAACTGAAACCCCTTCCCGCTGTAGGTGCTTCCAGATTCTAGTGACAGAAACGAGCGTCTTTTGACTATCAGTGTTTCGGCCACTTTGCAGAAGTTCGAAATATAGTGCGTACTTCAGTGCGAGACGCTTTCAATAATTTCCACAACGAAACTCTTTCTCGAAATTTGGCAGAAAACCCAAAGAGTCTCTGGTGATACATAAAGCACACCAGTGGCAAGACGCAATAAACACCTTCACTGCGCGATGACAACGGTGAAGTCACTGATGACAGTGCCACTAAAGCAGAGTTATTAAACACGATTTTCCGAAACTCCTTCACCAAAGAAGACGAAGTAAATATTCCTGAATTCCATGTAAGAACAACTGCCAAGATGAGAAACATAGAAATAGATATCCTCGGTGTCGCAAAGCAGCTTAAATCACTTAATAAAAGCAAGGCTTCCAGATTGTATACCAGTCAGGTTCCTTTAAGAGTATGCTGATCCATGAGCTCCATATTTAGCAATTATATACAACCGCTCGCTCACAGAAAGATCCGTACCTAAAGACTGGAAAATTGCTCAAGTCACACCAATACCTAAAAAGGGAAGTAGGAGTAATCCGTTTGAATTACAGGCCTTTATCACTAACGTCGATTTGCTGTAGGGTTTTGGAACATATACTGTATTCGAACATTATGAAGTACCTCGAAGAAAACGATTTATTGACACGTAGTCAGCACGGATTCAGAAAATATCGTTCTTGCGAAACACAACTAGCTCTTTATACTCATGAAGTAATGAGTGCTATCGACAGGGGAGGTCAAATTGATTCCATATTTTTAGATTTCCAGAAGGCTTTCGACACCGTTCCTCAAAAGCGTCTTCTAACCAAACTGCTAGCCTATGGAATAACGCCTCAGTTGTGCGACTGGATTCGTGATTCCTGTGAGAAAGGTCACCGTTCGTAATAATAGACGGGAAGTCATCGAGTAAAACGGAAGTAATATCCGGCGTTCCCCAAGGAAGTGTTATAGGTCCCCTATTGTTCCTGATCTATGTTAACGACATCATCTCAGTAGCCGTCTTAGATTGTTTGCAGATGATGCTGTTATTTACGGTATCGTAAAGTCATCAGATGACCAAAACGAATTGCAAAATGATTCAGATAAGATATCTGTATGGTGCGAAAAGTGGCAGTTGACGCTGAATAAAGGAAAGTGTATAGTTATTCACATGAGTACTAAAAGAAATCCGCTATTTTTCGATTACGAGATAAGTCACACAAATCTGAAGGCTGTAAATGCAACTAAATACTTAGGGATTACAATTACAAATACTGTAAATTGGAACGATCACGTAGATAATGTTGTGGGTAGAGCCTACACACGATTGCGATTCACTGGCAGAACACTTAGAAGGTGCAACAGGTCCACTAGAGAGACTGCTTGTCCGCCCTATTCTGGAGTACTGCTGTGCGGTGTGGGATCCGCATCAGGTGGGACTGACAGATGACATCGAAAAAGTTTAAAGAAGGGCAGCTCGTTTTGTATTATCGCGAAGTAGGGGAGGTAGTGCCTCAGACATGATACGTGAATTGGAGTGGTAATCATTAAAACAAAGGCGTTTTTCGTTGCGACGGGATCTTCTCATGAAATTTCAATCACAATTTTTCTCCTCTGATTACGAAAACATTCTATTGGCACCCACTTTCATAGGGAGAACTGATCATCACGATAAAATAAGAGAAATCAGGGCTCGCACAGAAAAATTTAAGTGCTCGTTTTTCCCGCGTGCCGTTCAAGAGCGGAACGGTAGAGAGACAGTTTGAAAGTGGTTCATTGAACCCTCTGCCAGGCACTTTATTGTGAATAGCAGAGTAATCACGTAGATGTAATTGTTATGAATGTATACTTACTGTGTTTCATTTTACGCTTTAGTATTACAGTTTTTAACTACCAGCGCAAGAAGTCATCTACTGTATATCTAAAAACTTCTATTTTATTTAGCGCCTTTAAAAAGTTGTAAATTCGGTTTAAGTGTCTTCACTACGAGTTTATTGTTTTTCACCTGATTTAATTTCTTACTGTCAACTGGCTGAAGAGAGAGTTGCTTGTACTGCTGACAGCCCACTCCCATTCAGATACCGTGCGCTGGGGGTGGAGGGAGAGGATGAAACATCAAATAAGAAAAAAAGAATAAACTGTCTTCATCAGCGATGAGAATTTTATTAAATAAGGTTTTCAGTGATATAGGTAAGTCTCTAAAGCTGATGAACTTCTGGCTCGAGACAGTGAGGACGCAGACATCGAGATGACATCATCCGGCACACTAGCTCAGGTCTTTTCAATTCATTAAGTGCTATATGATACACGGAGCAATGACATTTGCATAGCACTGTTTTCATCTATAAGATACTATTTATACAAACATATAGGGAGGTCTCTTGTAAGCCTTATCTTGATTAACTCTTGCTAAAACCCCCTTAAATTATTATGTTGTAATTTGCGAAAGTATTGCAACTACGAAACGTAAAATCAAAGTGGGTCACATTGCGTTTCTTCACATATGGGTCAGATTTTTATATAAAGGGGTAATGATTTAGGGAACAAAATCCTGGGTCATGGTCTCTTATGAACTCACACGTTAAAGGAAACAGTAGTGGAAAGTTTTCACAGTCGTCGATTTAACTGACGTACCACGGTCTACTTTTACATTCTTTTACGTTAATGGGTGGTGAACAGCTTGCCGTTACTTCTGTCTTCAACAGAAAATATCATTCAGTCTGACCAGGAAGAACTGAATATATCTGAGACATGATACGGGTGAATACCATCTCTATGGGTGAATACCATCTCCCAGACTGCGTTGTATGGTAACAAATGACGATACACAGAGATTCAAACTTTGTCTCGTATTCTGGAGGAGAGGGATAAAATCGTCGTGCAGACATCGTTTCTGTAACATTGCTAAATTTGTTAATGATAACACTTTTTGGTTCTTCTGAAAATAACATACGGTCAGTTTCTTTGGTCATAACTCGTCCGTTTGACGGATGTGTTTGGCCTCCAGTGACGGGGCGACTGGAATTTGATCGAACGGTGACTGGCCTCTGACCCTCGTGCAGTTTCTAAAACAGTTGAACGTCGAATGTGCATGAAATCTATTTGGTATGTTACCCATTGTAGGGAAGCAGCCAACTCACGCCATATAGAATTCATATGCTTTCCATTGTGTGCCAGCCTATTCCGCTCTAACTAGCTATGACATAACAAATGTTGAGCAATACCTTAAAACTAAAGTAAATTATCTGAAAAGTTAATAGCATGTCAGGAGAATTGCTAAAATAATAGTGTGTTAAGTTTCAGCTTAGTAGCTTTAACAGTTTTCGAAATTTGGACGTTTTACGTAAAAATCATTGGCACAACAGGAAGGAGCTAGAAACTTCAAAATTTATATTCGGATTCCTTTTTCATTGTAACTTAATGGAAACAGCATGCTGGATCTCACAAAGTAATATTTTGGTTGAAATTCATGATCTTCTGTTTTTGTGTCCTAAAAGTATGGAAGCAAGATATATTAAGTAAGTGATTAGATAAAGCTAGGATGTTTAGATTTAGGTAGAATGGAGATACACTATAATAACAAAGATGTGAGACGTTTCCAAAAGGTAGCTATAAAACTATAGCTGTAGCATCTCACCCAAGAGCCAGTTCAGAGCTCATCTATTGCGTGCAGGGCAACTAAAATACTTCTCTCGCCAAAAGTATTTAACCTAGACACATCAGACTTTTATTACAGATACTTACCTGTGTGCTGATAGCAAATTAATTTGAGAGCTTATAACACTACCGTCCGCTACTGCTATACCATAACCTTAAAGTTGGAAGCCGGTCGTGAAATAAAACTATCTTGTTAAAGCAATTATGGTATAAAGCAACAGAACAGTGTTACCCTCTGAGAGGAATTTTGTTATGTTGACCGTGTTGTACCTAACGGAGGTGGCTTATCGGAAATGAAAGTCAGAATTACGTAAATATTCCAACAGTAACAAACAATATTTTTGCTAGCTATACTATTTAAAGAATAAGGAAAACGGTCGCCAGCCTAATTAGGCAAGAGAAAGATTAACGTTCTCGTTTAAGAAAGTAGTTATGAGTAACTTTAATGGATAAACACAACCTATACTTTGTCACACGCGAGTGCAGTGAACTCTGACACATACATATGTTTACGGTAAGATTGAAGCTAGCAGCTAGAGCAGCACAAACTATTTGCAAACATATAACAGATACCGAAACACTATTACTTTCAGGGCTTGTTCAAACTGAATGGTCTTTATAACATTACTATTAACATTCACAGCATGATCATAAATTGGACATGGTTAAGTCTCTCTCAGTTACATACTTTACTATTTGAAATGGAAGTTAATTGGAATCCACTAACAGGTTACTTCTCATTGTCTTTTGAATAAAGAAGTTACTGTTTTCATAGATAGTTGTCTTCCTATTAACAGTTGTGCAGTATGAGCACAATAGGCAAACTATGGATCCTGTTACAACATTAATATGCACTTTCAATACCCAAAAGAAACAAGTGCTTAGCAACCATGAGCATATAACTTTTCACAACTGCAGTTTTCCACTTTCACTACAGTGTGACACAAAATTAACATATTTGTAAAATACTGACACACCTTCTGTGATTTATAACAGGCAGTAATGTGATCATTTACTAAGCAAAACTTTATAAGCCTCAGCCTTAAGAACTTTTAATTTGAAGTTGGCAACAACACATTAATAAGCAGTTTTACTAGGAAAATTATTTTCATCAAGCAACATTAACTCACTCTCTTGCCACATTAACTTTAACTTTCTTTTTGCTATGTGCAAGAGGCATCAATTAGCAAAACAATGGGCTTTAATGTTCTTTCAGTAAGGACTCTCGGATATCACTTTAGTTCAAACGGAGAGGAACCTGAGAGGTGTTATGATGAGGAGAAAAATCAAGGTAGGTACATAAATTCAGATGTAAATTACCTTATATTTGAGCACACTAACACACCCATTAAGCTGATCCTTCACTGTACATCATTGTAGCATTCCGATGCAATGATTGCGCAATGTGGTGGCAACTGCATGTTGGTACGTGGAATTGCAGGTAGAATTGCTGGACTCTGTCAGTTCTTGGTGGCGATGATAGATACAAATTCCAGAATAGTGCCAGCTATTTATCCATCCATCTGAGGCATTGGAAAGTAGCAGAAAAAGCCTCTCTCGGAACCAGCACAATATGCAATTTTTACATGGCAGTGCACAGTTTGGTAGCTCATCCCCAACTCGTAGCTCGTCCCCGACTGACTCTTGGTTCCACCTTTTCTACTTAGGCCAACCACAATATGCGCGCGCTACACAGTTCCGTTCCCGAGGGGAACCACAAGAACTTTTACGTACAGAATAACTAAGGACCCTAAGTGAGGTTCAGCAGTTTACATAACAGCAAACAAATACATTAAATGAAACAGAATATTTGCACATATTGACATTTCTACAAAAACTTATTCACACAGAAATTACAATTACATACAGTAAGTTTTGTTCCCTCTAAATGGGACAAAGAATTTAAATGACAGATACACTACATTGCATAGAATCAAATCATGACATCAAAGTTTTAACAAAGAAAGGAGTAAACAATTTTGTGTTGTCTATTCAATCAAACATATTTACAGAAGCTCAACGATGTAACATTAAATGAAACAAAAGCAAAATAAATCCGTGCAGCATTAGAGCTATGGTGTTACAAGCTTCATTGGCCTTCAGCGAATGAAGGAATTAATTATTTTGTAACTTGAACTGGTGTTCTGATAGCCCCAGCATCTAGTTAGGAAGGCAAATGTTGTCGGCTGCACCTTCGGCGGTCCGCACCGCGGTTATATAAATAAGAGCACTGCGAGCTAGAGTCAGGCCCTAGTTCTGTTCTAGATTCGTATCAGCGAGCACTCCGTCTCGGAAGCCGTGTTGCGTCTGTGCAGTTGCAAGGAACGGCCTTGGATGCCATATTATGTAACTCGGTATAGACGCAACAATGAGTTCGCATTGTGGTGAAATGTTAATTGTGGAACGACTTCAGTGATTTATTCTCAGTTTGAGTATGTCGTATTTTCACGTGTCGCCATAGGACAGACCTTCTACTATTGCTAGCGTGGCATTTGATGAGTATTAACATCAAATTTTGGCGAGCATTCACTTTGAATATTTACATCGATAACGATTACTGAACAGTTTTGTTATCTAGGGATAATAGGATCCGCGCAATAGACTCTGAACAGCTCTGATAGTACAATAGCTGATAGTAGTATTGCTTGGGTAAACATTTCTCTGCAACTTTACACTTTGTCGTTTAGAGAATATAGTGAAAATTGTTATAGTAAACTGCATTTTCTATGAATCCAAGACATCATCCTGAATCCTCAGCCTAATGAACTTCAGTTATCAATAACTTTACTTCTCCATCAGAGTGGGTACAGTAAACTTTAATTACAGGCATCAAGTTTTTGCTAATCACTTTCTGGTTGCCAACAGTGTAGTTAGAGAGCCTGTGTTGAGAACGGCAACAATAGAAAATTTTTCACCCACTGCCCCACACCATGAGAAATGCATTTGAAGCGTGTTTGATTCGATGCAGTACGTGGCAGCTACACCAAGAATTGTTTCAGGTTATAAAATATTGTTTTATTGCTCTTTCCATGTACTCATTTCGCGATACTAGTATAACTAACACATGGAATAACATTTCATAATACATTTTTATAATTTATTGAGCATGCAGCTCCAACTGCCTGTGGTTATAAGTTCTGCACAAAAACGTGCGCTGGTCATGGCGTAAATAGTAACTGTAACAGTGGAAATTTAGCTTTTATAGCAGTTCAAAGTTTACTGTGGTAATATTGATAAAGAAATTACTGGCATACGTTGTCAATTGCTGACAACATTTATAGATAAATTAAATGGGGGCTATGGATAGCTACTCGAGGCAGCTGCTAAGACATCAATCATGTTGGGTAGGCAGCCGCCATAAAGCACTGTTTTTCTCTAGGTTGGCAGCTTGTTACTCTAGACCACGTGATCAGGGTGCTGGACAACAAATATTGAAATTACAAGCAAACAGTCTGCTGCCAAGTGTCAGATCAAGAGAGAGAACACAGGAAAGCCGAACATGGTGACTTTAAACTGTATCTGATTCATTACTTTCCAAGAAGAGAATATCGTAAGGGGGCCACAAGTGCATAAGCTCAGTTTCTTGGTCCTGTAAACAGGATGTTTCAAAATGACGCCGTAAAGTTTCGAGGCATAGTATAGGGAGTGTGGAGAAATAAATTAAGCGTGGGGAATCTTTTTCGAAAACTTCATCAAACGTCCCTTCAAAGCATAAAAAACAGGTCCTTCTAGCGTGGCGGCCTGAATCGTCTGCCCTGTGTTCACTGCGCATTGTTTCCCTGGGGACACATGAAAAGAGATATCTATGGAAATCCACTGGATTTAGACTATAAATTGGGTAACAAAGTAACATGCAGCATGCGAAGATATTCACATAAGGTCAAGCGTCTTTGAGTTAGTACAACTGTCAGTGGTGAGTTTGTTTATTATTAGTTTGAGTAATAATGCATACTTTTCCACACGCGTTTGATGTGTTGGTATTTCTGTTTCCATTCCATTTACTTGGAGATTTCGACAGACTGCCGCAGTGTCCAATACAGAAGACTGCGATAAGTGCTGCTGGAATGACCTATGGGAAGGAGTTAGCATTCATATTTTCTGTACTCAGTGACAACAAACGAGAAATGTCTGAACGTGGGTTCATACCCTGTTCTTCCAGGTACCCTCTATAATATTTTTTTTCAGTATAATTTTGTAACTCTTTTGTAGAGCTACCAGCAGTGGTCTCGGATTATTGGCTAAATAATCAATCAAACATCCCACATAAGAGGGGATGTCGCTCTTGCATCTACAGAAAAAAATATTCAGGAATGACAATCAAACATAGCGTACCTGGGCAAATAGACACTTCGTTGTATTTTCTTGATGTTGCTTTACTGTGAACAGGAACATTGTCTGTTTCGCAAGCTGGAGCTCTTGCCCCTCTTACTGTTGACCTTTCATTGTTGTGTCCCGTATTATCTGATAGGACTACTCTGATCTGGGATTATAACTTGGATGATATCAAATAGTACCATTAATTTCACTGTTCGGAAAATTTTTGGTAGGAAGAATTCATGAGTGAAGGCCCCATGGTTCATGAATGCGGTTGCTCCATGTCAGGGTTTCTGGAATCAGTTTGAGTATTGACGCTTATTTTCAGTTTGTTTAATGTCTATGTTATAGGTACAGTCAATAAGTATACTAGCTTCCAGAAGGAAACTCGAGGTGAGAAGTGGAAAAAAGCAGCCATCAAGTACGATTTTATAAGCACGAAATTCGCTGACAAAGTTAAATATACTGAAACGAGGAAGTATATCACCAGACTGAAAGTAGTTAAAGAAAGGGTACAGGAAAATAATCTAAATTTTCTTAGTAGTTATTGTGGATATGAGGGACGAAAACCAAAACTGGTTTTGAAATCTTACTGAAGGAATTAAATTTAAATAAAAAAGTGAAATTTCTTTCTCAGAATTACAACTAAATTGAGCTAACACAAATGTACTTAAATATCAGATTCAAGGTACCATAATTAAACATTAAATCAGAAGTTTAAAAACATACGATGAAGAATTGTAGACAAAGGCTAAGAAGTGAATTAGGAAACAAATAAGAAACAGGTATTAAGCGGAAAATCGTTATATGTTTTATAAGTTTTTCTTAGAATGGTTGTCGCCTGAAGGCCCATTGAATTCATCGCATCTTTAACGTCTTGCATCAATCTTCTCGGTGGTCTTCTGCCTTTCTTTCGCTTATCTAGTCTCCAATCGTAGATTCCTTTTGGCCATTGGTTATTATCCATTCGTTGAAGGTAGCCAAAGCAAGTTAGTATTTTGCTATCTACGACATAGACACTAGTGTCATTCTCTCCCCTGTTTGTCTTATTCTGTCGTTTCTGATTTGTTCTAGCCTGGAAATGCGACGACTCCTTCCCGAAAAATTCATCTCAAGGGACATCAGTTTATTTTTCTCCTTCACGGTTAGCTGCCATATTTCGACACCATATGTGGTGATATTCTCTGTGACTGACTTGTACAGCAAGACCTTTCTTCTTTGTAATTTTATCAGTCCATAGCAAGGAGTTAAGTTGGCCAATTATTCTTTTTCCTTGCTCAGTTCTGTTTGTGATATCTCGTGTGGTTCTTCCCTTTGTAGTAAAAGTGACTCCCAAGTTTCCAAGTGTACAAATCTTTCTAATTTTCCATAAACCTCCAAATCTTCTTAGTAATCTTCACCTACTTCCACGTATTTTGTCTTTCTTGTGTTTATTGTAAGGCCCCATTTCGAGTATTCTTCGTTTCTGTCTCGCGCTATCAGGACCTGGTCATAGGTGAAGAGCAAAGTTTACTCTGTTTTTTGAGCTGCAGAGATTTCCGTTCCATGACATTTTCTGCTCCAGTTTTGCAGAACTCCTTCTAAGTACCGTTTAAAGAAAGTCTGTGTTAATGAGCAACCTTGTCTCATGTCCCTGTTTACGTAGAATTCTTGGAAAGTTTGTGTCACCTACTTTAACCATACTGTTATAACCTTCATATAAATTTCCTGTTGCCTGGACATACTTATTACCGATACCAAAATTGTACATTGCTACCCACAACTTACTTTGTGACACTGTATCGTATGCTTTCTGTAGATCAAGAAATGTTAAGTGAACTGTCGTTACTCTTTCTAGCATTTTTTTAATGAGCTATTATTGTCTATGTTTCACGCTTTACTACCTTACCATAAAATCGAACTTTCCTACAAATAGCGTTAATTCCTCTATGATTTGCACAATCGTGCCTTCCTTTTTTAAATGTGGGTGAAATAATTGATTTTATCCGTTCATTTGACGGTTCTTCACCATTTAAACGTCTTTTAAATATTTCTGCCAGAATTTCTAAAACTGCTCCATTTAGGAATTCCATAGGCATATATATCAATCCTGTAGTGACCCCACTTTTCATTTCTTGGAGAGCTTTTATTACATCTGAGTCTACAGCTGTTCATTGTTCAGTTTGTGCTGAGTTAGGAGATAGGTTTTCACAATTAATTCTGCCATGTTTTCCATCAGGAGATTTCTGTAATATCTTCTCCACTCCTCCTTAAAGATAAGACTCATTCCTGCAAATTCAGTGCGAACGCAGGAGGAAAATTATTACATTTTCTGCTTTTCGCGAACATGGATGGTCAGTATTTTCAAATAATTCCCATCTTGCATTGATGTGTGTTGCATCTTTTAAATGAAACATAGGGTAAACAGCAGAGAATATCCGGTAAAAGGCAATGAACTGCGCCCTAAGGAGCACCACATACGAAATTTTCGCGAGAGCTTCAGCCCTTCCAAGCACATTATGTCCTGATTTTGGAATTATTAGAAATGTTTGCTTAAAAAACAAGGTAACTCAGAAAGCAGAAGTACTGCATGCATTAAAATAAGCAGAGGTAGCTGACAACGTGCATGCGACGATAGCATATGCTAATGCGTGAATAATTATTCGATAAAATGATGAAAGCTGCCAATACGAGAAGCACAGACCGCTTACTGCTGGCTGGTGACATACGTACCTTCAGGTTTTGACTTAATTAATGGCTTTACCTTCTTTCAGTCGCTAACTGATCATCAACATAATTCTACGTCTCACGGCAATAGATGTGATGTGTCGGCGCAATTAAAAAAGATTACGTGGCTATTGTCACATAACTAAATACTTAGCCTTTGTATCGATACTTCAGATCTAACAAGGACCACTTCAGACACAACACATGTCGAATTTTACTTATGCAAATGAAGTTATTAGCGTATATTAAAAGCTGAAATGACTAATTGACTGTTGCAACAGGACATAATGCTGTCAAGATGAACATTTGAAGCAAGATGATTGCGCTGCTGGGCTAAGCACACGCAACGTAGACGATTACGTCACAGTACTTCAGACATAAAAAAATTATTTATTATCAACGTACTTTTAGATTCAATGCGGTCTTGTAAGAAGCACCTAAGTAAGATATGTGTGAATAATTAAGCTAGATTCAAATTTACATGACATTAAAAGATTTATTGAAACATTTTGCATCGTTATGATCTCCACAATTACGAGACAAAGATGATTTCCCTCACAACTAATAATTTACAGCTTTTTCATTTCGTTGTCTTCAACTACGGATGCCGTTAAGAGTCAGTGATAATTTTTCTGTTTTCTTACGTTCAACACAGTACTTAATTATTTTTTGAGCGGGCTTCCTTGCGGTATTCTGACTATATACTTCCTCTCTAATTGCAGCTCGTTAGATTTTTTAATTTCTTTGTTTCGCCGATAGTATTCTCGTACTCTGTCCTTGGCAGTACAGGAAATCGCACACGCGTCCTACAAATGGTAGCCATTAAAGCCGATCCTTTCGCTACGGAGACGGACGTTACTACTTCTAGTATTATGTCAATTTTTGCCAAACTCTTCTTTACTTTTTCAAACAGTATTTGGTCAATTTGTTCTTAATATATTCCCAGATTCTCTTAACCATTCTCTCTGGTCCAATTCTTTTGACGTGCTCATTGAAGTTACCTTATCTTCTTAAAGAATGTTGTGAGTATTCAAATTTTTCGCACAGTTCCGTATTTGGTCGTAATTCGTATTCATAAGGCCTGGAGTTTTCCCCAGGATTTATTTCTTCTTCATTTCCAAGCTCTGTAGAAAACGTTTTCTGTTCAGTGAGATACAGTCAATTTCATAAGATTTCCTATTTTTATTACTGAATTACAGTGCCTGAGTTCTGCGCTGTTTTGAGATTGATTGCTCTGTTTCAGGCCTTCCACAATATTTGGTATGTGTGAGGGATCTACAGTTTCTTACTCATAAATTTTAGTCGCACAGGTCGATAATAGACCAAGATTCGATAGTAAAGCGCCGAGTGCTCCTAGCAAGTTTACTGTGGTCAGGTGGAGTTGACCAGCGAGTAGAGTAAGCGGTTGTTGTGATAGCATAGCGGCACGAGAAATATTGGCCCAACTGAGTGTGTCACCATTCGCCGCGGTTTAGCCCCCAGCAAACGTAAGTAATATACATATTGGTGACATATTGTTTTTACCGAAAACTGATTACATATACTGAGTGCCGTGATTGCAGTGAAGAAAACACGTGCATATATGCAGCCCTTGCCTTTCTTTCCGTGTTTGGAGTAAAATTATTTGGAATAAGTTCCGCCTTTTATGCAAAGCATTGTTTTTTCTTGTTATCCAAACATGTTTCGGCACCTCTGTGACACCATCAGTGGGTTTTGTTTATTGAAAACTGTAAAAAGTGAACCTATTTTAGCTTGTAACTGACGTAACAAACTGACAGCAGAAGAGAACTTCCACATGTAGAAGGCAATAGCACAAGGCAAACAAGTCTTAAATGACAACACTAAACTCTGTAAAGGCACATTATTTAACATATAAAAGGATCTTTACAGCAAAGGCAACACAAACAGCTAAAGAAGCTTACACACACACACACACACACACACACACACACACCACACAGGAAGAGAGAGAAAATGTAAACAAAATGGAAATTCGGCGTCAAACTCTTTCGAGAACAAATGAACGCCAACGGGGTTTGGAAACACAACGTAGTGCTCAACGCATCTTGCGAAGTGAAAAGGTTCATAAATACGAAATTATACAAAGTACATTAACATTTGTATGGAGGAAAGGAGCCACTGTTTTGATATTAGTCGTGTAACACATGGTGCTCCAATTAAACGCAGAAAAACTTGAACTTTTCTCTTTCCAAGAAATTGGAATTGTGTTTCTATCTTTTGTAGTTTGGAAGCCAAAAATGTTTTAAATCTGTTCCATCTTTGTGAATAGCCCTGTATATTGTATACGGGGAATAAAATAGTTTTCACAGCATCAAACAGTAGAGACAGTATTAACGAACAATATCTCCAAGTGTGGACGTCAAAATTCGAATGTACAGCAGTGAAATTCATACGCTAAAGAAAGACACTTGTGGACGTTGCAGCGTCTAAACAAGCCAAATATTCGTCCCGAGCTTATCAGAGAAGTGTTTTTTCTATTGATTAGAACGTAGATTAAAGAAAGGCAAACCTACGTTTCTAGCATTTGTAGACTCAGAGAAAGCTTTTGATAATGTTGACTAGAATACTCTCTTTCAAATTATGAAGGAGGCAGGGGTAAAATACATGGAGCGAAAGGCTATTTACGGTTTGTACAGAAACCAGATGGCAGTTATAAGAGTCGAGGGGTATGAAAGGGAAGCAGTGGTTGGGAAGGGAGTGAGACAGGGTTGTAGCCTATCCCCGATGTTATTCGATCTGTATATTGAGCAAGCGGTGAAGGAAACAAAAGAAAAATTCGGAGTAGATATTAAAATCTATGGAGAAGAAATAAAAACTTTGAGGTTCGCCGTTGACATTGTAATTCTGTCAGAAACAGCAAAGGACTTGGAAGATCAGCTGAACGCAATGGACAGTGTCATGAAAGGAGGGTATAAGATGAACATCAACAAAAGCAAAACGAGGATAATGGAATGTAGTCGAATTAAGTCGGGTGATGCTGAGGGAATTAGATTAGGAAATGAGACACTTAAAGTAGTAAAGGAGTTTTGCTATTTGGGGAGCAAAATAACTGATGATGGTCGAAGTAGAGAGGATATCAAATGTAGACTGGCAATTGCAAGGAAAGCGTTTCTGAAGAAGAGAAATTTGTTAACATCGAGTATAGATTTAAATGTCAGGAAGTCGTTTCTGAAAGTATTTGTATGGAGCGTAGCCATGTATGGAAGTGAAACGTGGACGATAAATAGTTTGGACAAGAAGAGAATAGAAGCTTTCGAAATGTGGTGCTACAGAAGAATGCTGAAGATGAGATGGGTAGATCATATAACTGATAAGGAAATATTGAATAGAATTGGGGAGAAGAGAAGTTTGTGGCACAACTTGACTAGAAGAAGGGATCGGTTGGTAGGACATGTTCTGCGGCATTAAGGGATCACCAATTTAGTATTGGAGGGCAGCGTGGAGGGTAAAAATCGTAGAGGTTCAAATGGCTCTGAGCACTATAGGACTTAACATCTGAGGTCATCAGTCCCCTAGAACTTAGAACTACTTAAACCTAACTAACCTAAGGACATCACACACATCCATGCCCGAGGCAGGATTCGAACCTGTGACCGTAGCAGTCGCGCGTTCCGGACTACAGCGCCTAGAACCGCATGGCCACCGCGGCCGGCAATCGTAGAGGGAGACCAAGAGATGAATACACTAAACAGATTCAGAAGGATGTAGGTTGCAGTAGGTACTGGGAGATGAAGAAGCTTGCACAGGATAGAGTAGCATGCAGAGCTGCATCAAACCAGTCTCAGGACCGAAGACCTCAACAAAAACAACAACAACAACGGATATCATGAACTGATATATATATATATATATATATATATATATATATATATATATATATATATATATATCAGTTCATGATATCCGTTGATATATATATATATATATATATATATATATATATAATGACTTTTGAACACTATTAAGGTAAATACATTATTTGTTCTCTATCAAAATCTTTCATTTGCTAACTTTGCCTATCAGTAGTTAGTGCCTTCAGTAGTTTGAATCTTTTATTTATCTGGCAGTAGTGGTGCTCTCTGTATTGCAGTAGTTCGAGTAACGAAGATTTTTGTGAGGTAAGTGATTCATGAAAGGTATAGGTTATTGTTAGTCAGGGCCATTCTTTTGTAGGGAATTTTGAAAGTCAGATTGCGTTGCGCTAAAAAATATTGTGTGTCAGTTTAAGCAGAGTCATTTATAATTTTTCTAAGGGGACGTTTCACTTCTGCTTTACTACAGAAAGACTTGGCAGGGATGTAGCCACTATACATGGTTGCTACTCACAGTGGCCACGAGAATGTATGTTCGCAAGAAGACCGGGCTCTGGATGGCCATGTGACACTACCGAGAAGGAAGACCACGGTGTTCGGCGTTTGGCTCTAGTGCATCACACTGCATCTGAAGCAGCAGTCTGAACAGCAATTGGCGCCACAGTGCCAGAACGAGCTGTTGGTTACTTCAAGGATATCTTCCAGCCAGACGTCCTGAAGGCTGCATTCCACTGACCCCAAACTACCGCCATATGCGACTTTCGTGATGTCAAGCGAGAGCTCATTGGGAGACAGAGTGGAGGTCCGTTGTGTTTTCTGATGAAAGCTGGTCCTGCCTCTTTGCCAGTGATGACCATACATTGGTTAGAAGGAGACCAGCTGAGGGCCTACTGTCAACCTGTTTGCGTGCCAGACGCGCTGGACCTATACCTGGAGTTTGGGGTACAATTTCCTATGACAGCAGGAGCACACTCGTGGTTATCCCACGTACGTTAGTCGTGATTCGGCCTGTTGCGTTACCAACCATGAATACCATTCCAGGGGGCGTTTTCCAAAAGGATAACACTCACCCACATACCGCTGTTGTAACCCAACACACTCTACAGGATCGACATGTTGCCTTGGCCAGCTGGAGCACCAAATCTGTCTCTAATCGAGCACGTATGGGACATCATCAGTCGACAACTCCAGCGCCATCTACAAACAGCATTAACCGCCCCTATACTGACCGACCAAGTGCTATGGGCATGGTGCTCCACCCTACAGACTGAATCCGGCACCTGTACAACACAATATACGCACGCGTGAGTGCTTGCATTCAACATTCTGGTGGCTACATCGGTTATTAATGTACCAGCATTCCTCATTAATGCAAAGGCTTGTCTCCCACTTACATTAACCTGTGATCTTGTAATGTTACTCACTGAAATATGAGATAAATATATTCCCGGAATTTTTTGGTGCTGCGATTTATTTCCCGTCAGTGTAAATGCCAATAGTTTGTGAGATAAGCAGTATGTCTTCTGAGACAAAGCGAGATGTTGGGGTTGAAGTATCGGGAAAAATATAGGTAGTGCAGGAAGATAACAATGATTCTGGAATCGGTGGTCGGTCACTCAAATGGATACACTGAGACACCAGTAAAGCCAGCGAGAGATAAGTGAAGTTCAGACGTGTAACAGTTACAGGTAATGTTGGAAATGTTGATGATCCTGTTGTCCCAAGAAAACAAAATGAATGTGAAGGATGAATACCAACAGACTAAAGAAAGCTGGGAGAAATTTGGTAGGAGAATGATGAAAGGATGAACAGACACCGTGAAGGAAGAGATGCCAGATCGTGGGAGAATTCAGATAAACTTGGAGATGATATGAATGCAATATGAGTTAAGGTAACAGGAGAACTACTGAAGGATGTTACGGAAGCTAAAATCGAGTTACAAGAGGTAATTTAAGATGCTGATACACTTCGTGACCAAGAGATTAAAAATTTGATAAAAATGCCATACGAATGAAGCAGTATTGCTGAAGAACTAGAAAGTACAGAGTAACTGTCACCAAAAGAAGTTCCTGAAAAGAAAATTAAGGGGGAAGATAAAATCACCTCAAAGGAGATGATTAAGGTAGAGAAGAAAGAAGAGAAAGTTGTTTCAAATGATACTATGAATAAAATTCGAGCACAAGAAGAAAGAGACAAAGACATATAAAAAGAAGTAGACGACACCAAATGAGCGAGTATTAATGGTTAACCTTAACCAGACGTACGCAAACAGCGCAGTACCCACATCCTGCGAGACCTCTCTCTGGTGACAACTAGTCCTTTTCCAGAGATGGCAGTAGACCTTTCGTTTTGACCATCATGCCGGTGTGGGCGTGGAGGGGCTCCACCTCTTGTAGAGAGACCTACTCAAAAGGAAATAACAGAATACTAAACTAAAGGAGAAGAGAAAACTGATTTGAAAGAAGTGGTAGATCAGGAAAAGAAAAGAAACTTTGTCCAGTCCATGGCTAGAGGTTGAGGAAGCCGAAGAAAAAACAGTAAGAAGAGATGGAAAAACCCTTAAAGAGCTAGGAACTGAAAAAGCTGATTTAGTTGTGAATTTAAGAGAAAAAATAGCAACAAAAGAGGTAAGAAAACAATCATAAAGTTGCAGAAATGAACAGTTGCAGGAAGGGGTACATCAAGCGGAGAACAAAACCGAAGAGATTGATAGGAGAATTAGCAGTACAACCTTGATGATAGGGGATGGTAATGTTAGGCCCCTTATTATGTTAGTGAACAGTGATAATAAGTACATCCAGGCCGAAACATAAACCGAAAAGGAATTGCACCTAATGATATTTACCGAATGCGTAAAATTAAGAGTTTAAATAATATGCAACCACTAGAATAAAGTAAAATATATAGGTACATATTTTTCTTAACCTTTAAAAGGGAACTGCACTTGGTGGAAGACATTATTTGTTGAGAAAAAGTCGAACAGTTGCAGTGTGTTGCTAGCAGTTGGTGTCACTGTGCTTAGGATACATCTGTGTGCACTTATGGTGTCTGGAAAAAGACATAATCGTTGGCGTGGTTCTATGTCAGGCGGTTTGCAGAAGTAAAGGAATGTTGGGTCTACGGGAATACTTTGATCCATAGCTTTCAAGAATTCGTGTGAGAAAAGGGTGAAATGGGTTTTGCATGACTGTTGTCCGGAACCCCGTGCTGAATGGCATGGCAGAACTTATTATGCACGAGATAGCTCGCTACGTGTGAGCTCAGAATATGTTCAAAGAATATACTAGAAAAGGATGTCAATGATTTTGAACGATATTTTGTGGATCACGTTTGCCAGCCTTCTTGTACAGGTGTGACTCATACTTTATATCAAGCAACGAGTCCAATTTTTCTTTTTCTTTTCTTTTTTTTCGTAGTGATCTACGTTACATTTTGGTAAGAGAGTTGCTAACACAACAGCAAGTTCTGTGTAGAATTGACCAGGGATGTCTTCGCGCTTAAGGGCCTTATTCAGTTTTGACCTAGTTGTTTCTGTCAGGCACGAAAGCAATAATGTCTATACCAATCATCTTTACATTTTTGGGAGAATTAAACTTGGGAAGTAGTACAGAATTCTCCTTAGTAACAGAACATGGGAAAACGAAGCTCAGAATACCTGCTTTTGCTTTTCTGTCTTCTGTTATCCAAGAGAGTCTACACCCTGTGTAGTATCTTGGGGAGATTTGCTATGGTATTCATTGAACGTCTAACGTGTTGTCCTTTAGACAGACAAACACATTTTATTCTGTATATCCTTACCTAAGCCATATGCCTTGTTTTACATATACACTGTAAAACAAAAACAGTAAAAAACGACGAACCAAGAAGGAATTTTACGAATCCAACGAAACTCAGTTGATCCGATTTACATGTACATGCAAAAAAAAGTTTACAATTTCAGAAAAATTGGATGATTTATTCAAGCGAAAGAGCTTCACAAACTGAGGAAGTCAACAATGCATTAGTCCAGCTCTGGCCCTTATGCAAGCAGGTATTCGGCTTGACAGTGGTTGTTAGTTGTTACATGTCCACCTAAGGGATGTCGTTCCAAATTTCGTCCAGTTGACACGTTAGATCGTCAGAATCCGAAGCTGGTTAAAAATAAAGCTCCAAACGTTGCCAGCTGCGGAAAGAGTCGACGAACTTGCTGCCCAAGGTAGGACTTGGCAAGCAGGAAGCAATACAAGCACTTGGCGGTTCTAGCGGGCGTTATTTTGCTGAAATGTAAGCCCAGGTAGGTTTGCCATTAAGGGCAATAAAAGGGGCCGTAGAATAGAGTCGACGTATCGTCGTTTTGTACGGATAAAGCGGATGACAACAAAAGAGGTTCTGCTTTTAAATGAAATGACACCTCAGAGCATCACTCCTGGTTGCCGGGCCATATCGCGGACGACAGACAGTCTGGTAAGCCACCGACGTCCAGGACATCTCTAGACACGTCTTCAGCCTAGAATCTCATCGACTGTAGTAGAATTATTTCAGTGATGAGTCCCACTTCGAGATGAGCCCCGATGACCAGCGAAGACGTGTCTGGAGGTCTGGAGGCGCCCAGAACAGCCGCATACGGCCCAACAGCCAGGAGCAATGGTCTGGAGTACCGTTTCTTTTCATAGTAGGACCCCTTTGGATGTCATCTGCGGCACCCTTACACCATAGCGGTATATCGACGATATTTTATGCACCCTTTTGTTGCCTTTCGTGGCAAACCATCCTGGGCTCACATCAGCAAAATAATGCCCCACCCGCACACGGTCTTTGTGCCTGATAGACCCTACATTATTTTAGAGTGTATTATGCAGTAGCTACCGGTTTTTAAGAAGTGTCATTGCTGAGACCGTATGAAATTAAGGTTTTCTTCCATATTGGAACTGTTCTACTAGGTACACAAAATGTCAAGTGCTTGGACAACTGTTCTTATGGACCTGAGCCGTGGTTCATTTATATTTTCCAAGGTAAATGTTTCGAGTTCGTCCTCGAGATATGACATGATTGCTTCCTTTCCTATTTTGCTATTCATGTAAATCTTTCCACTTTGTTGCCCTACTCACGGTTGCCGCTATATCACTGTCATCCGACCGAGAGGTCCGTAGCCAGCGATGTCTGCTATCAACAATTCCTCCGGCAACCGACAAGATACGACAGCTGGACGTCTCATGGGGCTGGCTGGTCACTGACGTCCAACCGGAGATAAAACATGGGCGTCTGGCGATAGCAAGACACTTCAAATACAGCCATGCTAAAGTCTCTACCTCACTTGGCTCTGCGCACTATGCGACTTAGAACTAATTAAACCTAACTAACCTAAGGACATCACACACATCCAAGCCCGAGGCAGGATTCAAAACTGCGACCGTAGCGGTCGCTCGGTTCCTGACTGTAGCGCCTAGAACCGCACGGCCACTCCGGCCGGCCTACCTTACTTGTACCGTACTTTCTTGACCTGGGTATTTACTGGATTTCAAACGAATTACGTTTTGGATTGCTATTCTGCGAATTATTGACGAATTTGCTTCGCCCTGGACTATTCTGTATTATTCTCTTGGCGTATTCTACAATGTACGACTACCCAGCGTGGGCTGGAATTGGGAATTAAAATGTGATTAAAGTCCAACTATACTTCCTGTGTGACAAACAAAGTGTGTATTACTCCCTAGCAGATGTAATAGTTGGAACTACTGCCTCGTGGTTTTCCGTCCGATGGTAGGGAAACAGAGAGTGATTAATCGGTTTATTCGCGGAGGGTGCGCGTAATTACACGCGAAACCATATGACAACCCCGTATCGTCATTCTTAGTCAGAAGCAACCACTTTGAACAATTATGAAGGCTAGAGTAAACTGGTGTAGCATTATAATTTAATTCGGGAAAGCAATACAGCAATGGCAGACTTCATTCCGAAATTGTAAGGAAGTAAAATCAACTATTAATATCAGCCTATAGATTCAAATGGAAGGTTGTTTGTGGGTGACGTGATTTTTCTGTGATATTTCGCACTTGTAGCTTCAGTACTGTCAGGTTTAGCTTTCTTTTAAGTTGACCATCGCGCGAGCTGCCAGTGTGGTTAATGCTCTAACCTTGTATGTAGAAGGAGTGGAGTTCATATCCGCTCCACCAACGGAGATTTAGGTTTTACACAGCTGCCCCTGACAAGGCTAATAAGGAGATATTTCCTTGGAAAGAGCACAGCCATTCCCTTCCCCATCTTTGGCCAATCTGTTGTTGTATTCCTTCTCTAATGAGTTCGTTGTCGACAGAATGATAAACCCCTATCTATCTGCCTTTCTTCGTTTTACAGTGGGGTAGTCGACATGAAGTGCTGTAAATTTCAGAATTAACGGTAGTGAATTAAAGGCGCTGTATGTAAACTTTTGCTCTTGTACGGACTGCAAGAATGAATTTGCGCCCGTGGAACAGCACACGACAGCAAGTGTAACGCAGCACAGCAGCTATAGCTCAATGCTAAGACCAGGTTGCAATGGTTAACACACCAAACACTGCGCTTATCGCTCTAACGTGTAAGACTATACCTATTAACTGGATTAAATGTTATTTCTTAATACTGAATTCTTCTAGCTGCCATAGTTTTGTATGGAATGAGAGGATTCATTTATTTTACAGCACTGGTGGCTACAAGTATCACAGGAATGATGTTCTTAACCTTTTGCCTACGACATGTTCACTATCAAATTTCTGTTACGACTGTTCTTCCTAACCTCTACTGTCACTTTTATGATCAGACGAAACTACAATCGTCGGGCAATAGCTGTGGGTTCTGTCAATGCTCTGGGAGAAAATTTTGGAAATTTGTGTAATGTCTTATGGGATCAAACTGCAGAGGTCATCGGTCCCTAAGCTTACACACTATTTAATCTAAAACTAACTTACGCTAAGGACAAGACACACACCCATGCCCGTGGGAGGACTCGAACCTCCGAAGGGGGAAGCCGCCCGGACCATGACAAGATGCCTCAGACCGCTCGCTATGGGAGATGGCTCGTTGGCACTACAACATATGAAATTTTAGTTCGCTTTATTATATGAATGATAAAATGATTTACTTAACTTGATACAATCCTTTGCCACAGGAGTGCTTGATAATTTACAACTGTCACTGACTATTAAAGCATCAAATGGCTCGGAGCACTCTGGGACTCAACTGCTGTGGTCATCAGTCCCCTATAACTTAGAACTACTTAAACCTAACTAACCTAAGGACATCACACACATCCATGCCCGAGGCAGGATTCGAACCTGCGACCGTAGCAGCAGCGCGGCTCCGGACTGGAGCGCCTAGAACCGCACGACCACCGCGGCCGGCTATTAAAGCATCACTTGGTGCACTAATTAACGAACTGTTCTCTTGAAGTACAATGTTCAACATTTACAAAAGTACATTTCTATCTGAGACTTGAATAACTCTTTGGACCTGCTCGATAATGGTGACTGCTTCACCTGAGATCACGAAGTGGAACACAGCGCTTCCGTGCTCGACTCTATATTGACCCCTGGGTGAAGGCGTTCCGTGCTGCGAGAGAGAGCGTGGCTTCCTCAGCCTCTCCCATTCGTCGTTGCAAATTGCAGTGAGGCTTCACTAACGTCTGTCGTATCGATGTGCGTTGCCGAATTTGGTGCAGCATTGCAATCTCTGGACGATACAACGGTTTCAATACTCGTACATATGAAATAATGATAAAGAAGGTTTCTTGGAATTACAAACGTTTTATATTAGACACTGAATTTATTGTACTCTGTATTTAGAGCATAACGTCACTGCGACGTCTGTTGTTCACCCACATCATTTCTCAACAGCACCCCAATTAGCCACTGCTTTTAGTTTCGACACGATTGCCGTAAAATATGGTCTGTTTCTCACTTCATAGTGAGACGCAGTAAATCGCCTATGTTCCATATCTCGGTGCACGACTGCTCACGTCACGCTCACCTTCGACCTGCTCGGTAGCCGTCCTAAGACCACAGCTCACCGTACTGGCAGACACCAAAACCACACATATCTCAGACGATGGGACGTCCCTATGCCACCTGTCGTTCCATTCCGACAGAGATGGGGCCGATTCTATCCGTATCGATACCTGTGTCGATATTCTTACAACCTTCGAGATGATCGTCATTGACTGCCTGCCGTTTGGTGGCTGTAACTCTCCAACGGTTCGTTTCCGACATGCGGAGTTCAATTTGACGTTCTAGATCTTGCTCTGACCTCCCTCAACGTTTCCCTTCTGTAACTGATGGTATGTATTGAGATCAGTTTATGTGGAAATCAGATAATGTCGTACTTATACACAGAGTGTTAGGAAAAGCTTTGAAAATTTTGATACTACTCATCGAAACAAGAAAAACAGTCCCAGCAAACATGAATATGGAAACACGTACTTTCTGAGATGTCAACATCTGTTCATGGAAGGCGTCTAATGAGACGTCCATTAATGAAACTTGTTCATGGGAGGTGCTGCATCTGGTGTCTATCGACAGCAGTGAATCCCCTTGCCGTTCGGCGTAAGGTATCATACACTCTTAGAAGTAGAGCAGTTATTCATGAAGTACCAGCCACATAATCAGGAGGATGACTCACGCCTTCCGCTGCTGCTAAACGTCGCGCACTAGTTTCAGACTTCACGTCCACACGCTCCTCCATTTCAGGGGTGTGGCCCGACGAAGTCGTTCCACTGTCGGTCCCTTATGGTGCTAGAAGAGCTGTGTGCTTTAAGAGGACGGATAAGTCGGTCGAACAGCTAATCGTCTGGTGGTCTGTGACTGGAGTTTCTCAGCGTAGAGGTACAGGCTGTCTGGCTGCTTCGAACTGTTGAACTATTGTGGAAAATCACATACATCATATCACTTATGGAGCAGTAGTACTACCAGTGGGAGAGGGTGTGCCGGATTATTCATTCGTACAAACAGCACAATAATATAAGGGTAAAATTGCGGTCATTCGTGAAAGTAGGTAAGACTCCACGATACACAGAGATGTGTATAATTTGCTATATAAAAATACACAGTAACATGGCTGAAACTGCAACAAACGCAAGTCAGACTACACAAATTACGGTTGAATGAATAATGAATACACTAACATATACGTAGAGTGCTGTGATAAAGACATCAAAACGCTCTTGTATGCTATTCACTTGCAGGCGTCTGGCCCAGCATTGGTACATTTCAATATTGAGCGTTCACTGCCCTCCCCTTATTTCCACTCCACAATAATTAGAAATAACAGAGCTCATTATGCCGGCCGCGGTGGTCTCGCGGTTCTAGGCGCGCAGTCCGGAACCGTGCGACTGCTACGGTCGCAGGTTCGAATCCTGCCTCGGGCATGGATGTGTGTGATGTCCTTAGGTTAGTTAGGTTTAAGTAGTTCTAAGTTCTAGGGGACTGATGACCACAGCAGTTAAGTCCCATAGTGCTCAGAGCCATTTGAACCATTTAGCTCATTATGTGAAAATACTTTATTCCATAATACCTTAAAAGTTGCTCTTCTGCAGTTCCTTATAAAGTGCACAGGGCTTCCAGGAGCTGCGGCCCTTGGATGGTCAAGACATACGTCTACTTGCTGCAGAGTATCCACGTTACCTGGCTCACCCGCTCTCAGTAGTCGCTCACCAGCACCTACATTCGCAAAGGACGCGGAAGGTCACATTCCTTCAGCCGAAGTTACAACCTTTCCCGACCGGGTGCAGATTATAATGGATAAGCTGCCTGCAAGATGCCAACAGGTGGAACTAGGAGTGGCAAAGTGCACTATGAAACTCACCAACTCTGTTGAATGAGTGGCAAAGAAATGACTGTGCTGTTTTTCACAGTCAAATCTATTTTAACCCCTTTATGAAAAAGTGTTCGTACCCAATAAAGTATGCCTTTCTGAACGAAAGTTTATTGGATTTATTTTTCTTGTTTTTCCGTTACCCATATCTCAAAATATTCGACACTTCTTTTAAAACCTTTTACATAAAAATATTTGACAATACTTACTAATACGAACGAAACTTCATTTTCTTCGACGCTGCAAATATGCCAGTAAAGCCTTTAAAACGCTTCACTGTATCCTTTACAAGGCATGTATGACCTCTGGAAACAGAGATAACTATAATTTAAATAATAGAAAGCTGATGCAGGTCCTTTTCCATGCATATGGGGGGGGGGGGGGGCGCTTCGAAAATTATTGCCATTTTCGTATGGATTGACTTACATTGATATTATATATAATGTTTACGTGTGTGTCCTTCTGATTCTTTTCCCCCGCTGTTGTCTTTTTATGGTTTTAAGTTCTAAGGGTAGGGTCTTTGATTAGTAATCAAAACGTCCTCGGTCCCGGCTTCGAATCCCACCACTCCTTAAATTTTGATTGATAATCAGTATTGGTGGCCGAAGACTTTCGGCGTAAGAAGTCACCCTCACTCTGCCAACGGCCTTGTCAAAGAGGGCGGAGGAGCGGACAGAGGTTCAGGGCACTCTCTTGTCCTAGGGGTGGGAAACTGCTCCTAAAGGTGGAAGAACCAACAATGATCAACAGCATGATGATGGGGAAGGCAAAGGAAACAACTGCATTAAAGACACCTAACGTGTATCCACAGGACATGTGGCCTGTAATTGAAAAAGCGTCATGATGATCTCTCCATTGGCAAAAGATTCCGAAATAGTCCCCCATTCGGATCTCCGGTAGGGGACTGCCAAGGGGAAGGTGTCCTTGAGAAAAAGTTGAATCATCAACGAATGGATAACGTTCTACGAGTCGGGGCGTGGAATGTCAGAAGCTTGAATGTGGTAGGGAAACTGAAAAGGCAAATGCAAAGGCTCCATCTAAATACGAGGGGCGTTCAGAAAGTAAGCTCCGATCGGTCGCGAAATGGAAACGACTATGAAAATCCGATAAAGCTTTGCACAGATGTGTTGGGTAGTGTCTCTAGTATAACCCCAGTTAGCATCACGTCGCTCTTCTCATTTCTGAGCTCGCAGTGAGTGCGTAAAGATGTCTAGAAAATAGTGTCTGCCGCCAAGTACGAGGGCCTGGTGAGAAATTTCGCCTGAAGCTATGCAGCTAACATTACATAACTGTCGTGCTGTTTCTTCTTCAAGACAATTCTCAGCCTCATTCTGCAGGGGCAATGAAGATGCTCCTGCATCGTTTTCAAGTGAAAATGTGAGATTACCCACAATACAGTCCGCAATTGTCTCCCCCTGAGTTTCATCTCTGGTCACATGAACCGCTGTCTTTGAAGACAACATTTTGACACAGACAACGAGGTGTAGGCCAGCGTGGAGAATTGGCGGAAAGCACTGGCGGCTGACTTCTATGATGAGGCTATTGAAAAGTTGGTACAACGCTATGACAAAAGTCTAAGTCAGAACGGCGACTACGTAGAGAAGTAGCTGAAAGGTGTAGCTAATTGTTACAAGTAAAACATTTCTGATGTTCACTGTGGTTTCAATTTGGCAATCAATCGGAGCTTACTTTCTGAACAGGCCTCGTATAGTGAAGGCCAGTAAGGTGAAATGGAAAGAAGACGTGGATTTCTCGTCAAATGAGTATAGCGTAATATCTACAGCAGCAGTAAATGATATAAGAGGCGTAGGATTCGGTATGAATAGGAAGGTAGGACACAGAGTGTGTTACTGTGAACAGTTCAGTTAAATGTAAATGTCGTGTGACTAGGGCCCCCCCGTCGGGAAGACCGCTGGGTGCAAGTCTTTCGATTTGACACCACTTCGGTGACTTGCGAGTCGATGGAGATGAAATAATGATGATTAGGACAACACAACACCCAGTCCCTGAGCGGAGAGCATCTCCGACCCAGCCGGGAATCGAACTCGGGCCCTTAGGATTGACATTCTGTCACGCTGACCACTCAGCTACCGGGGCCGGACCACAGTTCATTTGATAGGGTTGTTCTTATCAGAATCGACAGCAAACTGATACTGACAACGATAGTTCACATATACACGCTGACGTCGCAAGCTGGAAGATGAAGAGATAGAGAAAGTATATTAGGATATTGAAAGCGTAATACAAAACGTAAAAAGAGATAAAAGTCTATTAGTCATGGGGGACTTGAATTCAGTTTTAGGCGAAGGAGTAGAAGAAAAGGTTACAGGAGAATATGGGCTTGGGACAAGGAATGAGAGAGGAGAAAGACTAATTGAGTTCTGTCATAAATTTCAGTTAGTAGTAGCGAATAGTCTGTCCAAGAGTACAAGAGGAGGAGGTATACTTGGAAAAGGCTGTGTGATACGTGAAGATTTCAGTGAAATTACATCATGGTCAGACAGAGAGACCAAAATCAGATACTGGATTGTAAGGCGTACCCAGGAGCAGATATAGACTCAGGTCACAATACATTAGTGATGAGGAGTAGGCTGATGTTCAAGAGATTAGTCAGGAAGAAGCAATAGGCAAAGAAATGGGATACGGACGTACTAATGAATGACGAGATAAGCTTGAAGTTATCTGAGGCTATAGATGCAGCAATAAGGAATAGTTCAGTAGGCAATACAGTTGAAGAGGAATGGACACCTCTAAAAAGGGCCGTCTTTTTCCAGATGAATTTTTATTCATATGTTTTTAAATAATTTTGTGTATTTATTTCGATTTAATTTGGATTGGTTTATCACCCCATTTTTTCGACCACATTATTTCGTTCATTATATAAATTTCTCATTTTGCTTGAATTTCGTTTTACTTATAAAGCCGCCTTTCATTTTAATTTTCATCTGCGGCACTTTGTCCGTAGTGCAAAAGGTAACCTATTTATGTTATGTTTTAAATGTTTGTATAACGATTACTGTTTAAAAAGTTGCTCATCTGGTAACAAAAATACGTTTTTCACACCATTGCACAAATGTAAATAGTTTATTTTGTCTTTTGTTTATATATATATAATTCAAATCATACTCACAAAAACTTCCTACTGGAAAAATTATATAAAAAATGAAACAAATGAAAAAGTTCATATGGTGATTAAAATAATGTGACAAAGGAATAGAAATAAAAAATGAATGAAATGAAATGATCGTGTGGCAATGTTTGCCGGGACGCCCCATTTGGCGACTTACACGTCGGTGATGAAGAAATGGTGATGACGACAACACAACACGCAGTCAACGAGCGGAAAAAGTCTCCAATCGATCCTGGGCACGCTGCATGGGAGGAAACATGTTACTACTCAGCTAAGTATGCGGAAATTAACTGAATAAGAATGATGATCAAAATCATTTCGTTAAAGGTTTGAAAAAATGGTTCAAATGGCTCTAAGCACTATGGGACTTACCATCTGAGGTCATCAGTCCCCTAGACCTAGAACTACTTAAACCTAACTAACCTAAGGACATCACACACATCCATGCTCGAGGCAGGATCCGAGCCTGAGACCGTAGCAGCAGTGTGGTTCCGGACTGAAGGGCCTAGAACTGCCCGGCCACAGCGGCCGGCAAAGGTTTAAAAACAAAAAAAATGTGCACCTAAAGAGATTCGAAACCACATGCACCTGTAGCCGAAGCTATTATCCTATACAACACACCACACAATCAATCCATATTCAAATTCTATTACGTATCACAAAAAATTCCTAATATTTTTCGTCGATTACTCGCAAACGAGGGCCCAGCAGGGCGAATGACTGCAGTGTGTGATACTTGCAGTCTTAACCTACGTTACCGTATAGGTAGTTTCAAAAAGTTGATCGCACCGCTGGGGACTTCTCCTTATCTATCTGGTGGGGCCATCTGAGGAGCTACTCGACCGATTAGCAGCGGCTCCAAGATCTAGAAACCAGGGAACGACCAGTATAGAGGTATGGTAACGTAAAAAGCGTGTACATCTAATAATCTTACAGAATCCTATGATGACAGGTAGATCTGTTGAAACCAGTAATAGTAATAAAAAGAATAATTAGGGATCTTGGCAAGAATAGTATACTTAACACAAGCGCTGTTTGAGTAAATTCTGCAGTGGATGCTAACAGATATGACAGGGATAGGCGATAGGGGTTGCATTCTCTTCTAACATCTGTAGCTCGAACTACATTGTAACGTGGCAGTTTGCAGTACCTTAGGCGTGTGAAGCTGTAGTTTTCTCTCGTTCGGTAATTTCAAGAACAACAGATTCCTCGGATATTCTTAGACCCTTGTCTCGATTCAGACTGCTCGCTGAGCGGATCTTCGTAACCCCGTTTACTCTGAGTGTAACGGATCCGTAATGGCTCTTAGAGCTATAAGAGTTAATGTATAGAATCAGAACGTCGTCGGGCGCCATTATGTCACTGCAGAGGACGTGAAACATGACGGCGCGGCTTATAACAGACCCTAGAGGGCGGCGGCTCAGGGTGAGATAGCGGCTAATCAGCTGCCGGACATTGGCCGCGAAATGACGTCACGGTCGCGGCTGGGGGAGGCGGGTCGGTGGACGGCGTCGGCTCGCGGAGTCCCCGGCCCGGCGGCGCGGTCGTTATCTGGCCCGCTGGCGTCGGCCGGCGGCCGCCGCGCCGCGTCGCCAAGGAGCGCCCGGAAACCGGAACTGACGACGCAGCGCTGGGGACTGGGGACTGGGGAGTGAGGTGGACACAATTTCCGGGCCGCTGTGTGCCGCTCTGCACCGCGCCGCGCCGGGCGCGGGGGTGGCCGCCCCGCTGCCGCCGCCGCCGCCGCCGCCGCCGCCTGTGTGTGCGCGCGACCACCCTCCAAGAAGCAATCTAGGATGACCAATGGCTGTCGGGATTCCGGTCCGGCAGCGGCGCCGTGCAAACGCCGCTCGCGGCCTCGCCGCCTCCGCTGCTTCGTCGGCCTCTGCCGCTGCTCCTCCTCCCTCCTCCTCGTTCGCCTGCCTCCTCCCGCCGTCCGGTCGCTTTATCTGCCGCGCACGGCCAGCGGCCAGCGGCCAGTGCGCGGCGCTTTTTGCACGGCTGCCCGGCTCGCCTCTCTGGCCTCCCCTGGCGCCTGAGAGCCGAGTGGAGAAATGGAGCCGCGGACAGCCGCCACCGGCCGGGGGGCCCCGGGCTGTGAGCGCCCAGAGCCTGCGGCTGCGGCACTCCTCCTAAAAGAGATCTCACTTGTATCCCGCGCCTTTTTAACCCTGCAAGCCTTCGTCTCCACCCGCAACAGCTTGCGCAGAAATTTTCAGCCACGTATCAGTGGTACCTGCGTCACGCCACTGCTGTAACTCGTACGTATCTACAGGGTGTTACAAAAAGGTACGGCCAAACTTTCAGGAAACATTCCCCACACACAAAGAAGCAAAATATGTTATGTGGACATGTGTACGGAAACGCTTACTTTCCATGTTAGAGCTCATTTTATTACTTCTCTTCAAATCACATTTATCATGGAATGGAAACACACAGCAACAGAACGTACCAGCGTGACTTCAAACACTTTGCTACAGGAAATGTCCAAAATGTCCTCCGTTAGCGAGGATACATGCATCCACCCTCCGTCGCATCGAATCCCTGATGCGCTGATGCAGCCCTGGAGAATGGCGTATTGTATCACAGCCGTCCACAACACGAGCACGAAGAGTCTCTAAATTTGCTACCGGGGTTGCGTAGACAAGAGCTTTCAAATGCCCGCATAAATGAAAGTCAAGAGGGTTGAGGTCAGGAGAGCTTGGAGGCCATGGAATTGGTCCGCCTCTACCAATCCATCAGTCACCGAATCTGTTGTTGAGAAGCGTACGAACACTTCGACTGAAATGTGCAGGAGCTCCATCGTGCATGAACCACATGTTGTGTCGTACTTGTAAAGGCACATGTTCTAGCAGCACAGGTAAAGTATCCCGTATGAAATCATGATAACGTGCTCCACTGAGCGTAGGTGGAAGAAGATGAGGCCCAATCAAGACAACAATGCTTGCCCAAACGTTCACAGAAAATCTGTGTTGATGACGTGATTGCACAATTGCGTGCGGATTCTCATCAGCCCACACATTTTGATTGTCAAAATTTACAATTTTATCACGTTGGAACGAAGCCTGACCCGGAAAGAGAATATTTGCACTGAAATGAGGATTGACACATTGTTGGATGAACCATTCGCAGAAGTGTACCCGTGGAGGCCAATCAGCTGCTGATACTGCCTGCACACGCTGTACATGGTACGGAAACAACTGGTTCTCCCGAAGCACTCTCCATACAGTGACGTGGTCAACGTTACCTTGTACAGCATCAACTTCTCTGACGCTGACATTAGGGTCATCGTCAACTGCACGAAGAATTGCCTCGTCCATTGCAGGTGTCCTCGTCGTTCTAGGTCTTCCCCAGTCGCGAGTCATAGGCTGGAATGTTCCGTGCTCCCTAAGACGCCGATCAATTGCTTCGAACGTCTCCCTGTCGGGACACCTTCGTTCTGGAAATCTGTCTCGATACAAACGTACCGCGACACGGCTATTGCCCCGGGCTAATCCATACATCAAATGGGCATCTGCCAACTCCGCATTTGTAAACATTGCACTGACTGCAAAACCACGTTCGTGATGTACTGTAGAGCAATGAGTCGCATGTCAACACAAATACCGAAGTCAACATTACTTTCCTTCAATTGGGCCAACTGGCGGTGACTCGAGGAAGTACAGTACATACTGACGAAAGTAAAATGAGCTCTAACATGGAAAATAAGCGTTTCCGGACACATATCCACATAACATCTTTTCTTTATTTGTATGTGAGGGATGTTTCCTGAAAGTTTGGCCGTACCTTTTTGTAACACCCTGTACATACAGTAGAGCCTCTATTATCCGATCTTTGGTTATCCGACCTTCTGTGTTATCCGGCCCTTCCACCGCGCTGGCCGTGCGCCAGCCGACGACAGGTCAGTGACTAACGTGTTGTTTGTTGGTACTCAGTTCATTGTCGCCGTCTGCTACTCCTCACTCCTCAGTGCTATCGTAGATCTGTAGTGGAGTGGACGTGTTGCACACCCTAAATTTATGGTGATGGTTTCAAAACGGAAAAAGGTGGTGCTTTCAATGAAAGAAAAACTTACAGCTTTAAGGGGGGTAGGACGTGAAACGGGCCGACTTGGAGCAGGAGAGGCACTACAGGACATTTTAATTTACACTGTCTATACTTTTACAAATAAATTCATAAAATTATATTAGCATGACCAGGAAGGATTCAGGATTCACACTCATAGCAGAGGAAGTTCAAAAACACAACAAAACAATTTTTTTTCATGTGAAATTTCATCATTTTTTTCACTTGGTATTGGCTACATTTGTTGCTGTAGGTACAATTTTCTTCATAAGTTAGAGAGATTCTGTTGTGTTGGCAGAAGAGCCAACACCGTGTTACTAGTGGGGACCGAAATGCACGCGTTTAAGCTCACGCAGGCTGGCGTGAGGAAGGAAGAACTATACTGACGTGAGGTCTGGAACATGACAAGGAATGAGAATTCAGAAAGCGGACGAAATTAGTTTGATACTTAACTTTAATCCATTAATGATTAACGTCGCTCTTGACGGTACATGATTCACAATATTATTTGTCCAGAATAGTAACTGAATATGGCGCCTTGCTAGGTCGTAGCAAATGACGTAGCTGAAGGCTATGCTAAACTGTCGTTTCGGCAAATGAGAGCGTATGTAGACAGTGAACTGTCGCTAGCAAAGTCGGTTGTACAACTGGGGTGAGTGCTAGGGAGTCTCTCTAGACTAGACCTGCCGGGTGGCGGCGCTCGGTCTGCAATCACTGATAGCAGCGACACGCGGGTCCGACGTATACTAACGGTCCGCGGCCGATTTAAAGGCTACCACCTAGCAAGTGTGGTGTCTGGCGGTGACACCACAGATTATTCGACGAATTTTGCGCAGCATACAAACCATACTTACAGGTGTAAGAAACTCTAGAATTTCCCAAACCTGTTAAAAACTGGGGTAAAAATTGAGATAACTAACTATAAAATTCGAGTTTTCTCTAAACACGAAGTTTAAAACGTAACAGCCCATTCATTTTTCCATAGATTAAATAAATTCTACAGTTTCATACACCTGTAAGTATGGTTTGTAAGCTGTGTAAAATTCATCGAAGAATCTCTTTTACTTATGAAGAAAAGTGTACCTATAGCAACAAATGCAGCCAACAGTAAGTGAAAAAAATCATGAAATTTCACATTTAAAAAATGTTATTTCTTCGTGTTTTTGAACTTCCACTGCTATGAGTGAGAAATTCTGAATCCTTCCTGGTGATGCTGACAGAGTTTTATGAATTTATTTGTAAAAGTATAGACAGTGCAAATTAAAATGTCCTGTGGTGCCTCTCCTTCTCGAACTCGGCCCGTTTCACGTCCTACCCCCCTTAAAAAGAATAGACAATGGTGAAACTTTATTAAAAGTGGCGCAAGATTATAACGTCGGGGCCGGCCGCGGTGGTCTAGCGGTTCTAGGCGCTCAGTCCGGAACCGCGGGACTGCTACGGTCGCAGGTTCGAATCCTGCCTCGGGCATGGATGTTTGTGATGTTCTTAGGTTAGTTAGGTTTAAGTAGTTCTAAGTTCTAGGGGACTGATGACCACAGATGTTAAGTCCCATAGTGCTCAGAGCCATTTGAACCATTTGAACCATTTGAGCCATATAACGTCGGGAAACAAAAGATGGATACTGTAAAAGGAACCGCAATGAAATTGAGAAGTGGTGTTCTCAGCTAGCAACCTCGGCTGTTTTGGAAGATTGGAAAACCATGAAAAAATGTGATTATGAAAAAGTAAGTAAAGCTTTGTTCCTATGGTTTACTCAACATAGAGATAAAAGTGTACCCCTGTCGGGACATATTTTGCAGGAAAAAGCGTTAAGGTTTCGTAACGAACTAAACGAAGGTGAACCTGATTTCACAGCTAGTGTAGCCTGGCTCGATAGATGGAAGAAAAGATACGGAATTCGACAATTTAATGTCTGTGGTGAAAAGTTTTCAGCAAATTTTCAAGCTGATCAGTTGTTTAGGAATAAACTTCACAAGGTATTGGAGAAGGAAAACTTAACAGGCGATCAAATTTTTAACTGGGACGAGACTGGTCTCAATTACAAAATGTTACCGGAAAAAACATTAGCGTCAAAGGCCGACAAGGCAGCGCCAGGCTACAAACGTAGCAAAGAGAAAGTGCCAATTCTTGCATGCAGTAACGCCATAGCAAATTTGAAAATGATACTGTCTATAATAGGTAGCCAAAAAAACCCGAGAGCATTTAAAAATGTATCTAAAAATGCTTTACCGGTGAAATATTACAACCAAAAAAATGCTTGGATGAGCTCAGACGTTTTTAAAGAATGGTTTTTTAAAGAGTTCGTGCCAAAAACTGAAAAGTTTTTGAAAGCCAACAACTTGCCCCGCAAAGCACTGTTGCTTCTGGACAGTGCCACTTGTCATCCTAATGAAGATGAACTTCAAGATCTAGATAAAAAGGCCATATTTTTGTCTCCAAATGTCACATCCTTATGTCAGCCTATGGACCAAGGGACCCTGAAGAGAAACTACCGCAGAAACTTGCTTTCCTCTTTAATTAATGCTATGGACAAGGGAGAAGACATGCTAGAGCAGTAGCGCCGTATTAATTTGAAAGACGTAGCTTATGACGTGGCCCAATTTTGGGAGAGTGTTGGAGTAAATACAATTGCCAAATCCTGGAAAAGTTTGCTACAGGAAAATCAAGAAAATTCTCCAGATGATGAAAATCTACAGCAGCAGACCTAACCAGAAAATACAACCCTGCTTTCATTGTTACGAAAAGTTCCGGAATATGCTGACGCCACAGAAGATGACATAAATGAATGGATTGTCCAAGATGAATTTGAAGTGACAGATGAAGAAATAGTGAACACGGTAAACGAAAAAGAAGAAGACGAAGAAGCGGATGTAGCGGAGGAAAGTGCGCCCAAGATTTCTCGCAACGAAGGACACAAGGCCTTAGAAACTGCTTTAAAATATGTAGAGCAACTGGAGGAAACATCGTCTACCGAGGTTTTACTTCTTAAGAGACTACGTGATTTAGCGGCAAAAAAAAAAAAAAAAACGGCAAACAGCAGGCAAACAGAAGACAATTACTAACTTCTTCACACAGTAAATATCTATTCAGTCTAATTTGATTTGTATTGTAATAAATTTTTAACTCATTTGGCCTACTTTGGTTTAATTTTTGTGCTGTTTTGTATTATTTTCCGTGTTACCCGACCTTCCCGCTTATCCGAGCTTACCGCGGCCGGTTTAGGTCGGATAATCGAGACACTACTGTATTTTCGAAAGAACAGACATCACATAGAAGGCGAGACGGCCAATGACCACTTCACACCATGCTCGAACTCTTACGCGAATCGGCGACATGCCGCGAGTAATGAGAATAATGGGCAAGTGGTACTACATTACTACTCTGTGTATAAGTTGAGGACGGCACACAAACTCAGATTAGGGAAGGATGGGGAAGGAAAACATCTGTGTCCTTTCGAAGGAACCATTCCGGCATTTGCCTGAAGCGATTTAGGGAAATCGCGGAAAACCTAAATCAGAATGGCAAGACGCGTGTTAGAACCGTCGTCCTCCCGAATACGAGTCCGCTGCACCATTTCTCTCTGTTGGATAAGTTGAGTATTTGGGTAAGACGGGAGGCATTCTGGGGTAGACCGTGCACCTGGAACGACCACTGTTTCTGGGCGGCTAATTGGTCAGAGCATCTATCTAGTAGCAGGAGCCCCGGGTTTGAATCCCAATCCGGCACAAGTTTTCCAAAATTTCCCTATTAATTTCAATCAATGGCCACCAGCAGTCAGGGTCTGTAATTCCTTTGGTCTTATGTATGTGCCAGGATATAAGGAGCAGTCAAATGAGAAGATGAAAGAAAGTAAGTAAACAGTTCATTGAAAGAGAAATGCCTGTAATCAGGCATTCCAATAAATCCAATGGTGACAAGTGAAAATTTGTGCCGAACCAGGACTCAAACCCGGATTACTTGCTCATCACGAGCGGTCGCCTTAACCACTTCGATTATCTGCACACGCTTCCTGTCCAACTCCGATGCCCCCAGCCTCACTTGAGTGCCGCAACAGATCGAAGAGTGCATCCACACTAATGGTATCATTATTCGCCTTCAAGGCGCATATATTTGTATACGTGGTGCTCGTTCTTTCGAACATGTCTGAAAGAAAAGAGACCATTCATGATTCTTCAGCTGTATATGCATGACAAAAGAGAAATTTCGCCATCAGCTGCCACCAGGCGTTGAAAGAAATCCCTGGCGACAAGTGAACATTTGTGCCGGACCAGGACCCAGACTACCCACGTATCACGGGATGTCACCTTCACCACATCAGTTATCCAAACACACTTCCTGTCCATCTCAAATGTCCATATGTCGCAGATTACATGTGCCCTGTCCATTATCCAGATTGCTCGCATCTTCACCTGATTCCCACAGGAGGTTGAATGAAGAGTGTCCGCGCACTGATGGTATCATCATTAGCTGTTAAGGTGCATAAATTTTTATGTACTGTGTTTGATCTTTCAGAGCCCTCCAATACCCTCACACAACCTCCATACAGTCCCGATCCCTGCCCATGCGATTACCATATTTTAGGAGCTCTGAAGAGAGATATTCGTGGCCGTCGATTTCCTTCGCACAAAGAGGTGCACACCTGGGTATAATCATGTGACCATAGGCCACTGAAAACATTTCTTCATGTAGCCATTGACCATCCTATCATAATGGTATAAATGTGTTAACAACTATGGTGATTATTTTTGAAATAGTAAACACTTTTATTATTTTTTCCACGTGTCTGTCATTTGACTGCCCCTAATACTATATATTCATTCAGTTAATACAAATACAGATAAATGCATTTATTAAACCAAACGTTATTCTGCCTGAAGGTTGGTGAGATCGTGCGCTGAGTCGTCGTGCTCAGTCATATATCGGCGTTTGCGTAGTCATCTTTCCGTGTATGGGCACACATAGCACTCTTTGGAAGCGTTTCTCCGCTATTCATTCCAGTACGACCTTTCACAACGTGCTGTGGATCCAACAGCGTCCAGTTCTTATGCCACAGAAGCAATAATACCGTTCACTCGAGGCTTTTTCATATTTATTCTGGCACCAAATTTGTCTCTCTCTAGGGGTGTGTTAACTGCTCGGTGTTTCCTGCCCTGGCTTTCCCTTGGCTGCTTTTTTACCTTCTTACCATAGAGGCACGTCCCTTACATAGAGTAAGTATTTGCTATCGATCGACTCTTATTCTTGATTCAGTCTTAAGTCTTTTTCCTTTGGTACCAACGCATTCGCATACTCTTCAGCGTTCTTTAAAATGTCATTTACATAGTCACTTACAAACTTTAGTTATAAAAGCCATTGACAAATTATTCTGTACATAAACTGTGTTGGGATGCTAACGTCTACCTAGTAATATCTACCACTTTAGTTAAAGGTTAATGTTTGTGACTCTTTCACCTTAACTAAACAGACACTGAGGAGCTTTGATTCTATCATAGCCTTGTACGTTCCTTTCGTTTTTGTCTCAGTGCTTCCGTTGTACTGCACAAAACAACACCAGCGATCACAGTCTCAGCCCATGCGTGCTTAACAACAAGCGGTGTACAACGTACTGCTTCGCAGATTTGATCAAAATTTTTATTGACGGACCCAGATTAATCCTCTTCACTGCTCTCCACGCAAAAGCAATTAAAATTAGGTTCGCCAGCCACGCTTCGAGCCACAAGACGAGGTTAAGCTTCTCACTGCTCCAGTTTCAACAATAAAAGCCCTCTCGCAATCCAGCCATCTTCAAAAATATCTCCAGATCCGACCACTGGACTGGAATATGTACACCGCTCGCAGTTCATACACCTTCTGCAGCTAGTTCCTATTAACAACCGCTGTCAGTAGCCATGATGAAAAACACTACTAAAGCTCAAAGTCAGTAGGAAAAAAATCATGCAAAAACAGCACACTCAAATTTTCTGCAGAAATTAATATGATTTATTGTCTTCAGTTAATACCGCGTGAAGGAAGTTTCGTTCACTAAACACCACCCTTCAACAAGGTGCTTCGCTCCACAACTTAATCCGAGCTCTCTGCCCAGTGAGCGTCTGCGTCCTCACTAAACAATAACACTCGTCTATATACTTGGAATGGTTTCGGAAGCTCTCAATTTTCCACACTGCAAGAAAGAACACGGTTGATTAAGAAAGATCAGGTCCACCCAACTTCTGAAATTCACTGTGAAAATGCCACGTCCGCCGTAGAGGGCACGCAACGTGTGCTCTCTACGAGGGCTTCAGTCTGACTCCCTCGATTCTGCTAACGCACGAACGAACCTCTGAATCATTTAACATTCAGAGCTTCCGGTCAATGAGACTCAGAAGCCACATGCACGTAATTGTATTTACCATGCCCCGCTCGCACTAATAATCCTGTTGTGAAATATTGCCTGTTGCCAGGGCTTTTCAGACGTTTATTTCACAGCAGTTATTTGGAAATAGCTGCCATCCGTGCAAAATCAATTACCCTTGAGCCAGTCCCTTAGATCGCCTCAACAACCGATTTAGGAGGATAGAAGAAAATCTTCGTCTCCAGAAACCAACCCTGTCGTGGACAATAGCAGCAGGAGGAACACAAATTAGCGGCCAGGAAATTGTATGTTACGTGTTCTTCAGTTAATCCACCATATAAGGGTCCCAGACCGATGAATAATATTCAAAATTAATCGAACGAGTTTGTAAGCGAGCTCTTTGGTGCGAAACTTACATTTCGGTGGGACGCTTACAACAGGTGTGAGGCATTAGCCTTCCCAAAGGCTACAGTAAGTCATTCTGGACTGGTGTTCCCAGGCACTTGAAAGCTGTGGCTGTTTCTAGTAAGTGATCGCCCCACAGGGCAACAGACGTTATCCAAAAGAACATTGAGATGCCTAGTTAAGTGCAGCGGCTCTCAATGTCGGATACTACTTTTCCTTCCGACTATGCCTCACCGTTAAGAACGACATACCGAAATCTGTTCGTTAGGGAGCCTTCATTTCAATCGCATACCAATTCAGTTATCCTGTGCATATTTCGTTCGCTAGACGACAGTGCAGAATTGTATTAAAGGCTTTTACGAACTCAGAAAACACAGTACACCGTGAACTACCCTAAACAACGCCCTCTGGAGCTCATGAAGGAACAGAGCTGGCTGGGTTTCACACGAAAGGTGCTTGCCGACACCGTGTTGATTTCCGTCTTGAAGCTGTTCAGTTCCTAGAAAAGTTATCATATGCGAGGATAATACTGCAAGAACTCGACGTCAGTGCGACGGGCCGAAGTTTTGTCCGCCCTGGCGACCGTCTTTACTCATAGAAACGACCTGTGCCTTTGCCGGCCGGAGTGGCAGAGCGGTTCTAGGAGCCACAGTCTGGAACCGCGCGACCGCTACGTTCGCAGGTTCGAATCCTGCCTCGGGCATGGATGTTTGTGATGTCCTTAGGTTAGTTAGGTTTAAGTAGTTCTAAGTTCTAGGGGACTGATGACCCCAGATGTTAAGTCCCATAATGCTCAGAGCCATTTGAACCGTTTCGACCTGTGCCTTTGTTAGCCTCTAGGCAACCCTTTATTCCATCCACCTATGGTAAACTCCTGCAACACTGATGCGCAAAAAAAAACTGGTATAGCACCGCGTGTTCGAATACAGAGATGTACCAAAAGGTGGAATATGTCACTGCGGTCACCAGCGTCTATACGGGATGAGTCACTAACTGTTGCCACCTAGAATAACTCCGAAAGTATGATAGCAGCTGAAAAGTTTGTGGGACAGATGTTGCATGGGACAGCAGGGGCCATAATATGACGTTGGTTTTTTGTTGCTAGGTGGGGTCGTGTCAGAGATATGAAGCGCAACTTTGTTTTTTTAAATGGGATGCTATAGTTGGTACGTATCTTCTGATAGCAGCTATCGAGATGAATCCATTCATGTGTAACAGTAAGGTCTTTGAAGGTCAACGAAGGTCAAAAAGGTGGCATGAACGTCCATTCCCAGAAGGTGTTCGAAGTGATGTCCATTGGTACCAATGCAGTGCTGCGATCTTCTTATCATGGATTGAGTGGTATTCCTTATCACTTAGGCACTTATCGAAGCAAATGCTCTGACAATTCTCTCCCGTATATCACGCAAATTGTAAATATTCGCCGGCCGAAGTGGCCGTGCGGTTAAAGGCGCTGCAGTCTGGAACCGCAAGACCGCTACGGTCGCAGGTTCGAATCCTGCCTCGGGCATGGATGTTTGTGATGTCCTTAGGTTAGTTAGGTTTAACTAGTTCTAAGTTATAGGGGACTAATGACCTCAGCAGTTGAGTCCCATAGTGCTCAGAGCCATTTGTAAATATTCGCCGAATACGGCGTATCCACCTAACGAGCCACTGACATGTAAACACCATTCGACGATTTCGAAATACAACACCAACAAGAACGGTAAGAATAGTATCGTCGAATCAAGCAAATGTGAATGATATATTCCTTCGAAGAACAAGTCGATGTGCTTCTCATTTATGGAGAATGCCGACGAAATTCAGTGAGAGCTAGAGACTTATACGCTAAAAGATATCCTCAACGTACTCACCATACACGGCGTACATTTAAATATGTGTGTGATAAATTGAGAAGAAATGGATCTTTAACGCATCGCAAACATATCTGGCAAAGGAAAGTTACTAACGAGGAAACGATAATTGGTACTCTTGCCATTGTGGTTCGAGTTCCTTGTGTTAGTTGGCGTTAAATAGTAAGGGAATCTGGCATGAACCGGAGTAGAGTTGTTCGTGTTCTGCATCGCCATGAAATCATCCTTACCATATCAGTCTCCAACAAGAATTAACTGGTACGGATTGTATGCGTCGCATTGAATTCTGCCGATGGGCTCAACTTCAGAATCAGAGAGATGACACATTTATTAATAAGATTTTATTTACTGACCAGTCTACATTCAAGAACCATGGAAACGTTAATTTGCATAACATACATTATTGGGCAACTGAAAATCCATGTTGGCTACGGCAAGTTGCACACCAAAAACCGTGGTCGGTGAATGTATGGTGTGGGATTCTGGAGTACAGAATTATAGGCCCCTATTTTATTGAAGTAAATCTTAATAGTAGGAAGTACACCACATTCCTGCAAAAAACTTTAGGTCTCTTATTGGGCGAAATACCTTTAGGAACAAGGAACAGAATGTTGTATCAACACGATGGGTCCTGCATATTTTTCGTTGATGGCTAGAAATGAGTTGCAGAGACAATTCCCAAATTCAAATGGCTCTGAGCACTATGGGACATCTGCGGTCGTCAGTCCCCTATAACTTAGAACTACACTCCTGGAAATTGAAATAAGAACACCGTGAATTCATTGTCCCAGGAAGGGGAAACTTTATTGACACATTCCTGGGGTCAGATACATCACATGATCACACTGACAGAACCACAGGCACATAGACACAGGCAACAGAGCATGCACAATGTCGGCACTAGTACAGTGTATATCCACCTTTCGCAGCAATGCAGGCTGCTATTCTCCCATGGAGACGATCGTAGAGATGCTGGATGTAGTCCTGTGGAACGGCTTGCCATGCCATTTCCACCTGGCGCCTCAGTTGGACCAGCGTTCGTGCTGGACGTGCAGACTGCGTGAGACGACGCTTCATCCAGTCCCAAACATGCTCAATGGGGGACAGATCCGGAGATCTTGCTGGCCAGGGTAGTTGACTTACACCTTCTAGAGCACGTTGGGTGGCACGGGATACATGCGGACGTGCATTGTCCTGTTGGAACAGCAAGTTCCCTTGCCGGTCTAGGAATGGTAGAACGATGGGTTCGATGACGGTTTGGATGTACCGTGCACTATTCAGTGTCCCCTCGACGATCACCAGTGGTGTACGGCCAGTGTAGGAGATCGCTCCCCACACCATGATGCCGGGTGTTGGCCCTGTGTGCCTCGGTCGTATGCAGTCCTGATTGTGGCGCTCACCTGCACGGCGCCAAACACGCATACGACCATCATTGGCACCAAGGCAGAAGCGACTCTCATCGCTGAAGACGACACGTCTCCATTCGTCCCTCCATTCACGCCTGTCGCGACACCACTGGAGGCGGGCTGCACGATGTTGAGGCGTGAGCGGAAGACGGCCTAACGGTGTGCGGGACCGTAGCCCAGCTTCATGGAGACGGTTGCGAATGGTCCTCGCCGATACCCCAGGAGCAACAGTGTCCCTAATTTGCTGGGAAGTGGCGGTGCGGTCCCCTACGGCACTGCGTAGGATCCTACGGTCTTGGCGTGCATCCGTGCGTCGCTGCGGTCCGGTCCCAGGTCGACGGGCACGTGCACCTTCCGCCGACCACTGGCGACAACATCGATGTACTGTGGAGACCTCACGCCCCACGTGTTGAGCAGTTCGGTGGTACTTCCACCCGGCCTCCCGCATGCCCACTATACGCCCTCGCTCAAAGTCCGTCAACTGCACATACGGTTCACGTCCACGCTGTCGCGACTTGCTACCAGTGTTAAAGACTGCGATGGAGCTCCGTATGCCACGGCAAACTGGCTGACACTGACGGCGGCGGTGCACAAATGCTGCGCAGCTAGCGCCATTCGACGGCCAACACCGCGGTTCCTGGTGTGTCCGCTGTGCCGTGCGTGTGATCATTGCTTGTACAGCCCTCTCGCAGTGTCCGGAGCAAGTATGGTGGGTCTGACACACCGGTGTCAATGTGTTCTTTTTTCCATTTCCAGGAGTGTACTTAAACCTAACTAACCTAAGGACATCACACACATCCATGCGCGAGGCAGGATTCGAACCTGCAACCGTTGCGGTTGCGCGGTTCCAGACTGAAGCCCCTAGAACCGCTCGGCCACACCCGGGGGCTAGACAATTCCCAAATTGTTCGATTGGACGCGGAGGAGATATGTCGTGACCGGCTCGTTCACCAGACTTAACGTCTCTAGATTTTTTTCTTGTGGGGATTCGTAAAAGACATTTTTTACAAAGACGTTCCAACTGAAGATATGCGAGAGAGAATTGTCAGAGCATGTGCTTCGATAAGTGCCGATGTGATAAGGAATACCACTCGATCCATGATAAGAAGATTGCAGCACTGCATTGATACCAATGGTCATCACTTTGAACACATTCTGCAAATGGACGTTCATTCCGCCTTTGTGACCTTACTGTTACACATCATTGGATTCGTCTCGATAGCCGCTATCAGGAAACAAGTACCAAACTATAGAATCCCGTTTAAAAAAACAAAGTTAACGTTCATATCTCGGACCGACCCCACCTAGCAACAAAAATCCGTCGTCATATTAGGGCCACAGCTGTCCTATGCAACTATTGTCCCACAAACTTTTCAGCTCCTGTCACACTTTCGGAGTTATTATTGGAGGCAATAGTCAGTGACTCACCCTGTACAAGATAAGTATCTGGCGCAGTTGTTAGATCTGTTACTGCTGCTACAATGGCAGCCTATCAAGATTTAAGCGAGTCCGAACGTGATGTTATAGTCGGGGCACGAGCGATGAGTCACAGTATCTACGAGGTAGCACTGAAGTGGGGATTTTCCCATACGACCATTTCACGAGTGTACCGTGAATATCAGGACTCCGCCAACACATCAAATCTCCGACATCGCTGCGGCCGGAAAAAGATCATGCAAGAAGGGGACCAACGACGACTGAAGAGAATCGTTCAACGTAACAGAAGCGCAACCCTTCCGCACATCCTGCACATTTCAATGCTGGGCCATCAATAAGTCTCAGCTTGCGAACCATTCAACGAAACATCATCGATATGGGATTTCGGAACCGAAGGCTCAATCGTGTACCCTTGATAACTGCACGACACAAAGCTTTACAGTTCGCCTGGACCCATCAACACCGAAAATGCACTGTTGATGATCGGAAATATGTTGCCTGGTCGGATGCGCCTCGTTTCAAATGGTATTGAGCGAATGGACGTGCACGGGAATGGAGACAACCTCATGAACTCATGGTCCCTGCATGTCAACAAGGGACTGTTCAAGCTGGTGGAGGCTCTGTGATGGTGTGCGGCGTGTGCAGTTGGAGTGATGTGGAACCCCTAAAACGTCTAGATACGACTCTGACAGGCGACAGGCACGTAAGCATCCTGTCTGATCGCCTTCATCCTTACAAATCTATTGTGCATTCCGACGGACTTGGGCAATTCCAGCACGACAATGCGACGCCGCACAGGTCCAGAATTTCTACAGAATGGTTCCAGGAACACTCTTCTGAGTTTGAACACTTCCGCTGGCCACCAAGCTCCCCAGATATGAACATTATTGAGCACCTCTGGGAAGCCTTGCAACGTGCTGTTCAGAAGAGATCTCCACCACCTCGTACTCTTACTGATTTATGGACTGCCCTGCGCGTTCCGTGGTGTCAATTTCCTCATGCACTTCTTCAGACATTAGTCGAGTCCATGCCACGTCGTGTTGCGGCACTTCTGCCAGCTGGCGGGGATCCTACACGATACTGGGCAGGTGTACCAGTTTCTTTAGCTCTTCGGTGTAGAAGAGGTTGGTTTTTTTTATATAGAATCTTATGGGCGCTCCGTAGCCAACCATATCCTTTGTCGAGCAATTCAAAATATTTTAGTTTCTCGCTCGCTTATTTGTTCTAGCCTTTTCCGCATCCATGTGATGTCGAACATAGGAACTACGTTATTACTTCTTCGGTGAAGTAGTTTCGAAAAACAGAATTTAGTCGTTTAATTTCTTCAGTCGGGTACTGCAGACTTAATAATTGACAAGAAACATAACACAGCTTCCACAAAAGCGGTTGAGTTAGAATGTTTTTTTAATTTACGTCTTGAATTCCAATCGGTATCGGGATTCGTAACATTTACAAGTACACACGAATTCTTATCCCTATACTAGAAGTATGTCAAAAATGTAATTATAAACAGTTAGTACATAGGTGTATGCAGTGAGTAAATACATGTATCTGAACATGTTCGTACTGGGGCAACATTGGTCTATTACCACAGCTGTTGCTCCAGTATGCAAATATATTTCTTCACTGGTTGTGTGCACTTCCATATAATCAAGTTAAATGCACGATATGAAACCTATGATGCCACTGGGTAACGATAGCTTCATGTATAAAAATATAGAAAGTTTGTGAAAGAATCGACCTGTATAACTTGTGAATTATCATTTCGTTAGATACAAATTTAAAATTTTTGTAGTTAAAGTAAAAAATACATACGTAAAATACCTTCCTTAAGTCGTTTGCTTAAATTTTCACACAGACTATTTTAGTATTTAAACATGAATTTGTGTATAAACTGTTTAAACGTTTTTGCTGATTAGCTATTTAAATGATTATTATCTCTATCCTGCTTGCTTTGCACGAGGTTGGAAGAGATATAATAGACATGTATTACTTGTATTAAGAAGACGTGAGGTTTCAGTTGTTATAATTGAAAGAAAGGAATTCTTGGAGAAATATGGTCTCCTTAATTATTAAGGAGTTGTTTTAAACGCAATTATGATAAAGTGGAATGTTGTTTATTATTTATACTTAAAGTCTCCTAGTGGGAATAGTGCAGTTTCTTGATTTTCTTTTTTCATGCAAAACTCAAGAGAAAGGGCAACAATGCAGCAAAAGAATCAGCTAAGTAAAAACAAAAAACATTTCTTCAGAATGGGCATGCCTTTCAACTTCGCTCAAGTATTGTACAAAGAAATTATTAATCATTTGTACATAAGTTTCAGATATCTTAAAACAGAATTATACCATAATGAATCTAAAATTAAATGGAGTGTGAAGCAGACTGGAAACCAACTATGATCCGTGAATAGTCGTACTTGACAACAAAGTGGAAGTTTCAGGACCTGCAACAGGGCCTTAGATGAAAGTTAAGCACCAATTTTCAGTTTTCCTTTTTAAGTATTTAAACAGAATAAGAAATAAAAAGAAATTTTGGATGCTGTGACTCTCCTTTTGTATGTGAAACTTTTTTCAGTCTTCCATTACCAGCAAATCTTGGAAATGCTGAACAGAAGAAGTAAGAGCAGTCTAACAATAAATTTTTGGCAGGGCAGAAGATGGGGGATAAAACACTGTTAATAGCTGATCTGAAGATTCAAACTGCTGAAACAAATAGTCAATTTACCAAAAGCTTCGATGAATTGAAAAGTAAATTTCTCTATACAAACACTCAAGCTGCCAAAGGCTGAGTTAAAAAGATTAGAAAATTTCAAATTTCCAAAAGCTTAAATGACACAAGAAATAATTTGGGAAATCAGCTTTCCACATGTAAAAATAACTGACTAGTCAAATCACTGCATTTAAGGACAATCTGAAAGATCAATTTGCAACTGTAAATTCAGAACTTGTTAAACTGGATTACTAATTTAACAACACAAAATCCAAGTCTCAAACTGTTAATCAATGATTAACGGATTTGTAAGCCGGAACTAACTCTTTAGATAATAGGCACCTTTAATGTATATGAAATAATTATTGCAGAGTGGAATTTAGTCAGTTTATGTGAAAATGATAATGTAGAAATAGGGGTAAACTCTTTTCTCACTGTGAAAGATGAGTTTACATCTATGGAAGTAAGAATGAGGTGTTTTTACAATGAATAGCAGATTGTAGATTAATTTTGAACGTTAGATGCAGAAAGTTGAGTCAGATCTAAGTTTTGTAGTACCAAATCCATTTGGAAAAAAATTGTCGGGATTTTGTGAAACAATGAAGTTTGTGTGGGGGCTGAAGCATCTAAATGTATTTTGCACGAAGTTTAGAACCAAACGGAAAGAATTTAATGCTAGTGCTGTAAATTATGTTAATTTACAGTACAATTAAATGAAACGGTTACTAAATTTAAGTTACTTACATGTTCCGTGGAGCATTTTGCATGATAGATGGTAATGATTTGGAACGACTAATTTGTACAAATGGTTACATTCTGAACATTTGTAATGTTTTTTTCCCTTTTTAACAGAAAGAAAAAGGCATACAAATGTGAGTTAGTATTTCATTCCAACTACCTTTTACACATTACGGCAACAGAAATTCTTCTTTCGAACAGAAGGAGTTATCAAAGAGAAATTTTCTTAATTTACCAATTTTTACTTCATTGTCTGTCATACATTTTATATCACTTAGAAAGTTATAAAAAAATTTTGTTGCAGCATTGTGCACACCATTTTGTGCTAAATACAACTCTAATGTGGAGTACTGAATCTTATTTTTCCTCCTGGGAAACTTCATGAGGGAATAAATTTACTGCGAAGCATTAGTCAGAATGCCCAACTCCGAAACAGTTGTGTCCATAATGATCATGCATGATAACCACATATTATTCCTACAGCACGTTTTTGTGCAATGACGACTTTCTTTCTTAAAGATGACTTATCCCAGAACATTATTCCATATGACAGTATTGAATGAAAGTATGCAAAATATGTCAACTTACTGATTTGTCTCTCCCCAAGATTTGCAATGATTCTAAGCGCAAATGTGGCTGAGCCAAGTTGTTTTAGGAGCTCCAAAATGTTTTTTTTTTCAATTTAAGTTCTCATTAGTGTGGACCCCTAAGAATTTTGAAGTTTCCACGCTATTTATTATTTCTGGATTATGTGCTGCACTTATCATTGGCGTTGTACCTCTAGATGGGCAGAAGTGAAAATGTTGTGTCTTTTTAAAGTTGAGGGTGAGACCATTCAAAGAAAATCAGTTAACTGTACTTTTAAGAACTTTATTTACCATTTCTTCTGTTTCTGTATGTACGTTTGGATTGATTATAATACTTGTGTCATCTGCAAAAAGGGCAGAAGATCATTTACATATATGAAGGCCTTGTGGACCTAAGAATGAAACTTGGGAAACCCCATATGCGATTTTCTCTGGTCTGAATTGTGTCCTTGCACTATATTGCTTGAATTACTATGTACAACTTTCTGGGTTCTTTTGGTTGGATGTGACATTATCCATTTGTTAGCTGTATCATCAATTCAATAACGTCGGTTCATGTAGGAGAATACTGTGATTCTCACAGACAAATGCCTTATAGATGTGGCAGAAAGCTGGCCACAGTGGCCGAGCGGTTCTAGGCGCTACAGTCTGGAACCGCGCGACCGCTATGGTCGCAGGTTCGAATCCTACCTCAGGCATGATGTGTGTGATGTCCTTAGGTTAGTTAGGTTTAAGTAGTTCTAAGTTCTAGGGGACTGATGACCTCAGAAGTTAAGTCCCATAGTGCTCAGAGCCATTTCAACCATTTTTTTGTTGCAGAAAAGACAAACTGGTGCTGCTTTCTTATTTAATACCTGTAAAATCTGGTGAGTGAACATGTAAATGGCATCCTCAGTAGAGCAACCCTTCTGAAAACCAAACTGTGATTTGTTACAGATACCATTGTTATTAAGGTGAGATACTATTCTAGAATATGTCATATCACTAATTATGGAGAGTTATGTCAGTAGTGAAACAGGTCGGTAGTAACTGACATCTCTCTTATCACCCTTCTTGAAGAGGTGTTTATCAATTGCTATTTCAGTCTTTCTGGAACAATGCATTGAGTTACTGGTACATTACATATTTCAGTTAAGAGTGGGCTTATTATAGGAGAACAAACTTTTAGTATTCTGCTGGAAACAGCATCAAAACCAGACGAGATTTTAAGTTTGGGAGAATTATAATTTTCTTAATTTCAGAAGGAGAAGTTGGTGATACATTCATAAGACCGAATTTTAGGAAAGTTGCATTTTCAACCTAATGCTGTGATTTCACTCTTGAACTGTTTGTCCCTATACTTTCTACTATATTGAAGAAATGATTATCTAATACATTAGCTTCATGTGATTCATCTTTTATAGCCCACCCCTTCAGTTCAGTAGTGATGTTGTCTTGTTCTGTGGCTGGTTGTCCTGTGTCTCATTTCACTACATTCCATGTAGCTTAAGTCTGCAGTCAGAAGCACTGATTTCTGACAATATGTGCTGGTCCTATGATTTTTGTAGTAACCTTTCTTAGCAATTTTGAGTAACTTTTGTAGTCTGTAACTACTTTAGGATCCCCACTTGTTCTTGCCAAAACATATATTGGCCTCTTCCTTGCACAAAATACTTTAATTCCTCTAGTGATCCATAGTCTTTACATAGGTTTTTAGTGTACTTTCTGATTAGCTTATGCAGAAAGCTATTTTCAAATAATGATACGAATTTACCATTGAATAGATTAAATAAAATATGCAAATATAAATGAAGGTCTATCCTCATTAAATAATCATACAGATTTGTTATGCCTGATAAATTTTTTGAGGAACTGTCTGGAAAATGTAATGGTAGGTTTGTGTTTGGGTTTCATATTGAGATGGATAAGATACCACAGGATGTACTGATTAAAAGAATTAAGAAACCGCCAGACACATTAATATGTGTGTATTAGAAAAACAGCAGTGATGAACACAAATTTCTCTTACAGAAAATTTAAAAAATAATGTTCACCTATACCATAGAAAATGAATTTTTGTCTTTACTGTGTTATAGATTTTGACAGGAATTATACTGCTCAGTAAATGCTTAATCTACTTTGGTCTGGTGTCCTGAAATAGGAACAATATATTTTAGGTTTTGAGTTACTTATTTTGAGTCATTTAATGTTTTTTTTTAAACTGAATTTCTTTTCATACTGCTGTTTTTCAATATAAGATCATTTTCAGTGCTTTGGCATGTGATAAATATTGTGTATTTACAACACTCGCAGTCATTTCTGCATGCAACATGTCTTCCAAGAATAATTATTCCACCATAACACATTTTTCTTGACTGTTTGGTTATTTTTAGTATGTTAGAAATGTAAAGAACTGTTCCATGCAAAATTAATTAAATTATCTTTATTTGTTTATAAAGAGCACCACAAATATTTGCTTGTGCCCAGTTGGCTGCACCAGACACAGACAACCATTTGTTAGTAAAAAATCCTCAACTTTTTAAAATATTTATTTAGATATCTCACTCCTGCAGAAATTTTAACTGCCTGGAGGAAAATAGTGATTTTTCAGACACAAGTTTATATATTGATTCTCTGGATGATGGGTGGGAGCAGAAGCAAACAATGGAGATGATGAGACAATTCATCTGGTCAACAACTTCCAGCAATAGCTGAAGCAGAAGTCTTCAGATGGGATGAAACGTTGTGTTAGGCACAACTGCTCCACCTAAACCAGAATCTTATTTTAATAGATGTGTAGACAGTTCTAAACAAGGCTCATGGGATTGATCATCTTCTTATGACTAGAAAAAGGGTGACATTGCTCTCAATTTTGATCAGTTTACTCCATTGCAAGGAAAACATATCCCCTCAAATCAGTTGAATACTTTGTTCTCTTTTTTGAAAATGGTGTGTTGAATCACCTCCGAGATACATTTGCAATATATGCTCCCCATAAACGTAACCACAGTTCTGAAACTTCGTGTGATGAATGAGGAGTTTCTTGGAAATTTTTGTCTCATCACGATACCTAACCATACTTAGATTCAAACTGTAGTGGGAAGTCCAAACAGCAATGTATAGTTCATTTGTCAGTTCAGCAGTGCACAACAAATTTGAAAAAATGAAAACGTTTGTCTGCAGCACTGATAACTCTAAAATATCATCATGGGATAAACTTGGTGTATTATTGCACCTTAAAAAGCACCTGAATGATGGTATTTTGCCTCATGCTCAATTGGAGGAACATCTGTCAGCTGATGAGAGTGTGGTACTGTATCATGGTAGACATGGAGCAAAGAAATTCCTGAAGGGTAAGGTGATAAGATTTTGCTTCAAAATGTGACGTATCTGCAAGCCGATTGGGGATTTCATACAATTTTTTTCTTACAGTGTAAAAGACAATCACTGGTTGAAAAATATTACGTACGGTGAGTACATGGTTCTGAAATTAGTGGAAGACTTGCCACCTGCTCCATACAGAATTTACACAGGCTGCTTCTTTTACTCAATTTATTTGGCCAAATAATTGAGAGATAATGGAATGTGATTCACAGGTACAATATTGAGCAATATAATACGAAGGTGCCATACAGTTCATAAAAGAGGTGAGCTATAGCTTCTACTATAGAAGGGAGAAATATTCTTAATGTGTGATAGCTATCTGGAATGACAACCGTCCACTCAAGTCATATCGAAATATGACCCTGTTCACGCCATCAGAGAATCTTTTGGTGGCTCCAGGCTGAAAATAAAAGAAAAATTAGTTCAACACATCAGCACAGTCCAGGCAAATAACTGTTTCAGGGGCAGTGTAGATCTGATGGATGAAAATATTTCGTATTTTTTGGACCTTACTCCAATAAAAAATGATAATGGCATATATTTATTTTCTGTATTGATGGGCCCATGCAAAACGGATGGTAGCTTTACAGGGAAAATAAAAGTAATCAAAATCTTGAAAGCATCTCTTTTAGAAGGAATGTACTGCTAACATACTTGCAAAAGTACAGTAGACTATCAATGTCATTGGAAAAACCAAAGACATCACAGGAATTACTGAAGAGGGTTATCATACATTGCATTTTGATGACTTTGGTCACTGGCTTTCAAATGTACCCAAGCAGAGAAGATGTGCTCTTTGCAAAACAAGCACGAAACACATGTGAATAATGGAAGATATCATGTCATAAGAAATGTATCAAGAGTTGGCACTTTCTTCCATCAACCCCTACATATTATATACCATTCGCCATATTTCTCTGTATGCTGTGTATTTTCGTCATGAAGTATCAATCTTATTTTCTGTCTATGAGACAGCTTGTCCATTGTCTTAAGAAATGCCACCATGAAAACACTAATTATGGATATAGGTTAGGATAAATTAATACCATAAGCTTTACAAAATGTCTCAAAATATCAGTTACTCCTGCATAATACCCTTACTATGTTGTTCGTGTCAGCTAACAAATCTCTTGCATTGTGATTGGTTTCGTGTGCAATGGCAGGTCCTTTAGTGATAAACTTTGGTTATTTACTTGATTACATTATGATATTTACCTTAAATCTGTATTGATGTTAAATTACCCAATGAAAAGTTGGATATAAGAAACTTGAGTAATAGGAGGTAGCAAAATGAGATCAGCTATGAACTTATCAACAAAATTGGTGACCACAAAGCAGTTAAAGTAAAAGAATTCGGTTAGCTTTGAAGCCAAATAACATACGATGGACGAAGGAAGGAGGACAAAGGTAGACTAGTACAGGCAAAGCGAGAATTCCTACCCAGAAAAAGTCAAAAGCTGTCAAACATTTGCCTTCATGTGAGGAATAAATGTCGAGAATACAAAGTTTGGAATGCAGCATTGTATGCTAGCGAATCATGGACTGTGGGAAAACTGGAGGAAAGGGAATCGAAGCGTCTGAGATGTGATACTATGGAAGGATATTGAAAGATCCACTAATAAAATAAAGAGTTTATGTACAGAATCGGCTTAGAAAGGAACATATGGAAAACAGTCACAAGAGAAAGCGAGAAAGCGACAGGATGACAGGACATGTTACGGCTTCAGGGACTGACTTCCATGGTGGTAGAGGGAATTACAGAAGGTAAAAATTGTAAGGGAAGACTGCGATTGGAACATACATAGTAAATAATTGCGGCTATAGGGTTCAAATGTTACTCTGAGATGAAGAGGTTGGCACGAGTCAAGAATTTGAGGTCGACTACATCAAGCCACTCAGAACACGGCTGACTCAAAAAAGAAAAATAAGTAAATAAAATAAAAGATGGAACACACGCTGTCTAGTAATGACATATACCAAATCACTCCATTGAAATCCGTTTGCTAATGTGCCATATATCTCAAAGTAATCCGTAATGCAACTCTTGAGATTCTCATTAACAGAGGAAGCATGTTTCTGACTTCTTTTTAATTTTAGTATGTGGTGGAAAAATTGTGTTTTAAGTGAAACGTAGATTCAGGAATTTTATAGATGTTAGTTAAAGGGAATTTAGGCATGGTCCAAACCAGATAAGTAGGACTTGCAAACCTAGGAGTTGGATGCACGAAACCTACATGGTAAAAGTCAACCTGTTAATTCTTCTTTGTCTCCAAGTAATAGCTAACGTCTTAGAAAGTGACCTGGAGGTTATCATTAATAGAAGGAAAACGTTAGTGTTTCTTTTATAGCCTTAGCGTATGATAGAAAGGAGCTAACTGTTCTGGTTCAGACGTTTCAGAGCTTGTTATAAAGATAAATTTCACAGTAGTAAATTTACTTTAATTGTATTCCTACAGCTTGCTCAACTAATTAATTTAGTTTTATTACTTGCAAACACTGTACTTTGTTTATAATAAGTAAATATAACTACCATAAATTTTCCTCGGCAACGGTCTTGCCGCAGTGGATACACCGGTTCCCGTGAGATCACCGAAGTTCAGAGCTGTCGGGGGTGGTCGGCACTTGTATGGGTGACCATCCAGGCCGCCATGCGCTGTTGCCATTTTTCGGGGTGCACTCAGTTCTTTATGCCAATTGAGGAGCTACTCGACCGAATACTAGCGGCTTCGGTCAAGAATACCATTATAACGACTGGTAGAGCAGTGTGCTGACCCCACGCCCCATCCGCATCCTCCACTGAGGATGACACGGCGGTCGGATGGTCCTGGTAGGAGTGAAGACGGAGTGCTTTTTTTATAAATTTTCCTCAGAAGTTGGATAATATAATAAATGTATCACTGCGTTAATAGACACTTAAGGAAATTCCACTGCATAGCTAACGTCTTAGAAAGTGACCTGGAGGTTATCATTAATAGAAGGAAAACGTTAGTGTTTCTTTTATAGCCTTAGCGTATGATAGAAAGGAGCTAACTGTTCTGGTTCAGACGTTTCAGAACTTGTTATAAAGGAACTTTGTAAAGAATAATTGTAATCATTGTTGCCGTCGCCCAAAAAAGATAAATTTCACAGTAGTAAATTTACTTTAATTGTATTCCTACAGCTTGCTCATCTAATTAATTTAGTTTTATTACTTGCAAACACTGTACTTTGTTTATAATAAGTAAATATAACTACCATAAATGTAACTTCCCAGTGTGACGATGAAAAGATGATCGCTAAAAAAGAAAGATATAAATGCGGATGTCCAGATGGGGAGCTTAAAGCAATAACTAAGGAACATGAGTTCGTAACTACTGCCAGCTTAGAAAAATATTTGGAAGCTCTGATTGTAGCACATAATTGCTTCACGCCATACTGTTTTCTCAGTCAGAGGTCATGAACAGCTCGCAAATTATTATTTGCGTGTAGTCTCGTATCCTAATTTCAATCTGAGGGATTCTTCTTGGTTTTTGCTTAAATGGACGCAGATTTCGTATCTGCAGGCTGTTGACAATTCTAATTTTTACAGCTGGGTTAGCTGCTCGTTATACAAGATTAACAGAGTCGCTCTGTTTCCTGATCCTACCTGTTCGGCTACATTTCGTCGCATCCCGGACACAGAGGATTCTGATGGTCGTAAGATTACTGTCGGAATGCCAAGTGGGAGCTCAATTCAGCTGAAATACTGGGCGACCGCGCCGCGGCCGACCGACCCCCGGCGGCCGGCGCGCCGGTGCGCTGGAACGCGCCGTGTGCCCTGGAGCGCAGAAATCCTGGAGCGGCAGCAGTCGGCCGTCGACCGTTAGTGCCTCACTTGTCACGCGACGCCGCCGGCCTGAATGATGCAGCACAGTTACATATTTTGCCAGACCCGATCGTAACCAGAAATTTACGACTGGTCGCCGTCGTAAAGTGCCGGATGAGCTTCAGGGTCCACCTGCTAGCAGATTGCGCTCCGCCTCACTCGGCGGCTACGGCCGAGCTACCGTTCCAGCGAGCGCCGTCCGGCAGTCGCATCTCGAGTCGTCTCGCGCTAATACCTTGACAACGCAGCAGGATACACGTAAACTGTCCGAGGAATATATTGGAGACTTGGTTTAGAGCTCTCGTAAATTCTCAAGGAGAAGCGGGAAATTGTTTTAAGTGGCAAGCCTCTTGCTAAACGAGATTATCCAAAGAATTTGGTTCAAACATTGCAACGGATGCAGTTATTTACTAGCAGCTATTTTATGCCACCAGTGTCATGTCTTTCAAAGACATGGATAACAACGAGCGATGGACATTGAAATAAATTCCTGATCTTTCAGAAGTGGTGTGTGAAATGATACAAATAATTTTTAAATTACGCTACTGGCCATTAAAATTGCTACACCACGAAGATGACGTGCTACAGACGCGAAATTTAACCGACAGGAAGAAGATGCTGTGATATGCAAATTATTAGCTTTTCAGACCATTCACACAAGGTTGGCGTCGGTGGCGACACCTAAAACGTGCTGACATGTGGAAAGTTTCAAACCTATTTCTTATACACAAACAGCAGTTGACCGGCGTTGTCTGGTGAAACGTTGTTGTGATGCGTCGTGTAAGGAGGAGAACTGCGTACCATCACGTTTCCGACTTTGATAAAGGTCGGATTGTAGCCTATCGCGATTGCGGTTTATCATATCGCGACATTGCTGCTGGCGTTGGTCGAGATCCAATGACTCTTAGCAGAATATGGAATCGGTGGGTTCAGGAGGGTAATACGGAACGCCGTGCTGGATTCCAACGGCCTCGTATCACTTCCAGTCGAGATGACAGGCATCTTATCCGCATGGCTGTAACGGATCGTGCGGCCACGTCTCGATCCCTGAGTCAACAGATGGGGACGTTTGCAAGACAACAACCATCTGCACGAACAGTTCGACGACGTTTGCAGCAGCATGGACTATCAGCTCGGAGACCAAGGTTGCGGTTACCCTTGACGCTGTATCACAGACAGGAGCGCCTGCGATGGAGTACTCAATGACGAACCTGGGTGCACGAATGGCAAAACATAATTTTTTCGGCTGAATCCAGGTTCTGTTTACAGCATCATGATGGTCGCATCCGTGTTTGGCGACATCGCGGTGAACGCAGATTGGAAGGTTGTATTCGCCTTCGCCATACTGGCGTATGACACAGTGTGGTGGTATGGGGTGCCATTGGTTACACGACTCGGTCATCTCTTGTTCGCATTCACAGCACTCTGAACAGTGGACGTTACATTTCAGATGTGTTACGACCCGTGGCTGTACCCTTCATTCGAACTCTGCGAAACCCCACATTTCAGCCTGATAATGCACGATCGCATTTTGCAGGTCCTGTATGGGCCTTTCTGGATACAGAAAATGTTCGACTGCTGCCCTGGCCAGCACATTCTCCAGATACCAACTGAAAACGTCTGGTCAATGGTGGCCGAGCAACTGGCTCGTCACAATACGCTAGTCACTACTCTTGATGAACTGTGGTATCGTTTTGAAGCTGCATTGGCAGCTGTACCTGTACACGCAATCCAAGCTCTGTTTGTCTCAATGTCCAGGCGTATCAAGGCCGTTATTACGGCCACAGGTGGTTGTCCTGGGTACTGATTCCTCAGGATCTACGCACCCAAATTGCGTGGAAATGTAATCACATGTCAGATCTAGTATATATATTTGTCCAATGAATACCCGTTTATCATCTGCAATTCTTGTTGGTGTAGCAATTTTAATGGCCAGTATTGTAGACAGCAACTAACAGGACCATTTATTAATCAATTAATATACACTCCTGGAAATTGAAATAAGAACACCGTGAATTCATTGTCCCAGGAAGGGGAAACTTTATTGACACATTCCTGGGGTCAGATACATCACATGATCACACTGACAGAACCACAGGCACATAGACAAAGGCAACAGAGCATGCACAATGTCGGCACTAGTACAGTGTATATCCACCTTTCGCAGCAATGCAGGCTGCTATTCTCCCATGGAGACGATCGTAGAGATGCTGGATGTAGTCCTGTGGAACGGCTTGCCATGCCATTTCCACCTGGCGCCTCAGTTGGACCAGCGTTCGTGCTGGACGTGCAGACCGCGTGAGACGACGCTTCATCCAGTCCCAAACATGCTCAATGGGGGACAGATCCGGAGATCTTGCTGGCCAGGGTAGTTGACGTACGCCTTCTAGAGCACGTTGGGTGGCACGGGATACATGCGGACGTGCATTGTCCTGTTGGAACAACAAGTTCCCTTGCCGGTCTAGGAATGGTAGAACGATGGGTTCTATGACGGTTTGGATGTACCGTGCACTATTCAGTGTCCCCTCGACGATCACCAGTGGTGTACGGCCAGTGTAGGAGATCGCTCCCCACACCATGATGCCGGGTGTTGGCCCTGTGTGCCTCGGTCGTATGCAGTCCTGATTGTGGCGCTCACCTGCACGGCGCCAAACACGCATACGACCATCATTGGCACCAAGGCAGAAGCGACTCTCATCGCTGAAGACGACACGTCTCCATTCGTCCCTCCATTCACGCCTGTCGCGACACCACTGGAGGCGGGCTGCACGATGTTGGGGCGTGAGCGGAAGACGGCCTAACGGTGTGCGGGACCGTAGCCCAGCTTCATGGAGACGGTTGCGAATGGTCCTCGCCGATACCCCAGGAGCAACAGTGTCCCTAATTTGCTGGGAAGTGGCGGTGCGGTCCCCTACGGCACTGCGTAGGATCCTACGGTCTGGGCGTGCATCCGTGCGTCGCTGCGGTCCGGTCCCAGGTCGACGGGCACGTGCACCTTCCGCCGACCACTGGCGACAACATCGATGTACTGTGGAGACCTCACGCCCCACGTGTTGAGCAATTCGGCGGTACGTCCACCCGGCCTCCCGCATGCCCACTATACGCCCTCGCTCAAAGTCCGTCAACTGCACATACGGTTCACGTCCACGCTGTCGCGGCATGCTACAAGTGTTAAAGACTGCGATGGAGCTCCGTATGCCACGGCAAACTGGCTGACACTGACAGCGGCGGTGCACAAATGCTGCGCAGCTAGCGCCATTCGACGGCCAACACCGCGGTTCCTGGTGTGTCCGCTGTGCGTGCATGTAATCATTGCTTGTACAGCCCTCTCGCAGTGTCCGGAGCAAGTATGGTGGGTCTGACACACCGGTGTCAATGTGTTCTTTTTTCCATTTCCAGGAGTGTATTTGAGATCGAAGATTAAGATTCAATTTTTTGAAGGCGGTAAGTTGATTAGAGATGAAGTACAATCTGGGATTTGTCAAAGTTAGGGACGAAAATCGAACGTGACACGTCCCACAGGAGCCATCTTAACATTGGCTTTAAGGTATTCAGCGAAATTACTTCAAATGTCATAAAACGAACAGGACTTACTTGACACGCTCCACTGACTAAATGAATCTTTTTCTGGGGAAACATTCGTCAAGATTTATGGGACGTCTGCGAAAAATCTAAGATGAAATCTTTCACATGAAGGAGCTGGCACGACGATTGCCCTATCTGGTGAGTGCAGATTTACAAGAAATGTCTCGTCTAAAGATTTTTAATATTGAGACTGGAAAAGATGAAACCAAATTCTAAAGTCTTCTCGCATCGCCCTTTGGCACAGGAAGAAACCTGGATCCAGTATTATAACCAGCAGACAGGAAACAAAGGCCAAAACAAGGGGTTGAAAATGATTCTATAAGTAGGCTGTTTAGGTTTTTTAATTGGTAACGGCTGTTTTATATTGGTAACGCAACGTAGCACTCTGTACGAAATCACTGGCTGGGCTGTGTGCAGTCTGTGGCTAGTTTGCGTTGTTGTCTGCCATTGTAGTGTTGGGCAGTTGGCTGTTATCAGCGCGTAGCGTTGCGCAGTTGGAGGTGAGCAGCCAGCAGTGGTGGATGTGGGGAGAGAGATGACGGAGTTTTGACAGCGGATGATCTGGACAGAGACAGTAAATTTGTAAGACTGGATATCATGAACTGATATATATATATATATATATATATATATATATATATATATATATATATATATATAATGACTTTTGAACAATATTATGGTAAATACATTGTTCGTTCTCTATCAAAATCTTTCATTTGCCAACTATGCCTATCAGTAGTTAGTGGCTTCAGTAGTTAGAATATTTTATTTAGCTGGCAGTATTGGCGCTCGCTGTATTGCAGTAGTTCGAGTAACGAAGATTTTTGTGAGGTAAGTGATTTGTGAAAGGTATAGTTTAATGTTAGTCAGGGCCATTCTTTTGTAGGGATTATTGAAAGTCAGATTGCGTTGCGCTAAAAAATATTGTGTGTCAGTTTAAGCACAGTCATGTATAATTTTTCAAAGGGGACGTTTCATATGTCGACCCTTAGCTGAAGATACCTCACTGGAATCTTCTGATTTTTTCAATTATCTTACAGCTAGACGCACATTTAGTGCTACAGGACACGCATTTGAGTGATTAATTTTGTACTTAAAACATTTATTTTTAAAGATTTTTGAATTACAATGATGCAATGGTTTTCCGTGATACATTTCATTCCATTGCTGTAATCTGTAACACCTGAGGGTATAATTTCATTAATCCTCAGGGGGGTACACGCTTACTTTGTGTACCATGTGTCTGGCAAGCACAAGGAGCCCTAGCTAATATGGTATTTGCTTATACAACTTTACACATCGGTACCATATTTCTCTAACACTGAATTGCACAGCTATCTGGTTATTTAAAAGAGAAACAAAAATTTGTTTACTATGTCAGTGACACATGTTTACGCAATTACACAGTTGGTTAATTTCACACTTATGAAATTTTATTTTGTCTGCACTGTATGAACTGTTCATATTTTTTCGGAACCATTGTGATACTCTGAGAGCTTTGAATGTCGTATTTGGTAAGGGAGTATGATTTTTAAAGTACGTTGGAGGTAGATGACACTATTGAAATGAGCAGAGAACTTTTTTTCGGTTTAGACATTATTGCAGAAAGCTACGACGATTTTGAGATTTGACTGAGGTGTAATGATGTTATTATTACGATGACGATGTGTATGTTGCTGATGAGGTGTGTTTATGATCAATAAGCTGATACTATATGAGGAATTTCATTATGCTACGTATTTATTATGATGAAATGTTGAAGAAGTGTCGACGAATATGTATGTGTGTAATAAAGTAAGGAATAATGAGTAGTGGTTAGGGACAGTGATTTGTGAAAAAGGATGTTGGAAACCAAGAATTGTACATTAAGAGTTATGAAATGTGTGTAAATGCGTGAATGTATCATAATGCCGACGAAAATTTTTTGGACACTGTTTTTTCTATACGTTTGTAACGCAAATTCTCGACCTGTGAAATTTTTTATATGATACTGTCACTGTAGTGCAAACCGCTGTCGTAAATATTTCGATAAGAAAGCAAAGTCACGTTGACGTAATGCACAATAAGCACCCAGCTGCGCGACAGTCGCCTGGAAAAAAGCCATTAGTGTGTGCCTTTCAGAGGCACAGGTGGAGAAAAAAGGAGACCATTAACCTCGCTACTGGCATTCCTTTGTAGAAAGCATCGCAAATACGACACGCTCATTACTTGGAAATATATCGTACTTTCTGATATTTACTGAAATGCCTAATGAAATGACGAGAAATAGTTCATGTCTACACACCTAATTATGACTACTGTCTTTCTAGATGAGAGATTTTTTTACTACTTGTAAAATGCCACATGACTATTGAATAATATTGTTATGCTTTGCTTTACATAGTTGGTTATTTCTTTTGATATCTGTTTTCCAGCTGTGTTGCAGCATTGGTTACATAAAATAAAATTAAATGCATTTGCTAATGTGAACATTTTCTGTCAACAGATCTATTAAATAATAATTTTATGACACACATTCTTAAAAAAAGGAGCACTTGGAAACGAAAGAACGATAAGAAGGCAATAATAACAGTAACTGCACACATAATTTTCTTTTCAAGTACTTGGTAATTTTTTTAGAATAAGTTTTTGTGGCGCACCACTTTAATGACATAGACATTAAAATGTGAATGGAGATTTTCCTTATCAGCATTGTAGTCTTTAGTCCACTATTTTTTCTGCTTGTGGGTTTGTCATGATTAGACATAAGTTATTGCATTTGCTGCTGCTGTTTGCCAGGCATTGCGCTACTAAATTTCATGTTGTATTACTCTGTTAAGCCAGTTTTACTACTGATTTATTTTTCTTGTTGCTGCACATTGGCTCATATTAGTTGTAATGTTGCATTTGCTCCGCTAATTTATATTTATTGCTGCTTGCTTTGACAATTTGCATTTTTTGTCATTGCTGTTTGTGTTAATTTGTTATGTGCTGCTGCATTGCCTCGTCCCTTGGTATATGTATAAGCTCAGTAGATTTAAGTTAGCTTAAGAGGGGTAGACTATATAAGAAACTAACTATGATGAATTGGAAGAAATGAATTGAGAAGTTATACGAAAAAAGCACAAAAAGCAGGTATAGATAGGACTTTTTGGAAATAATGAAGAACGAAGGGAGATCTCCGAGAAGTAAAGGAAGTTTTGTTATTACTGCAGTAAAACAAACCCTGTCTTTTCCTTGTGTTATCCCACTATGTGTTTGTGTACCCTTGGGTATTTGTGTTCTTCCTGTCTTCATGTGTTTATCTAATAAGATTTACGTTGTAGAATTTTTCTAATAATATGTTATTTACTTTGTAGAGTTGTTTAGACATTATTTATTCTGTTCAGTTTCAATGCTCATATGTGAAATTAGTATTTCGAAAACTATTCTCATTATTTTATATATTTATTTATGTCATAATTCCTGTAACACTAATGTACATGTTTATTTCTATTCTTTTGTAAAGCCTGTATTACTACAAATGTTAACTGTATTATTATGTTTTAATGGTGTTTTCTGTATCTTTGTAACTGTATTCTCATGTTATAAAATTGTAATTTGACACCAGTTCATCAAATTAACTAACTTGTAAGTTACATTTCACTGCACACGTTTCTGTTGGTCATAGTATATTGACAATATGCGAGAAGTAGGGACTGTTAGTGTTTGCACGTGTGTTGATAATTCAGCAAGGGACTGGTTAACTGCATTGCTGGTTCTAAGGATAATTCCAAAAACTTTGTGAGTGCACAAGTGGTGATTTATGGACTTGCTTTATAGTACAAGGCTCTTCGATGGTGATTGTGCACCTGCACAGTCACAATAGATGGCTGCCGGCCGTCTCTACAAGGACTGAAGTGAGTCTGCACTTTCGATGGCCCACCAATACCATTATTTCTACAAGGACTGCAGTGGGTTTGCACCTCTGGTGGCCCACCAATACCATAATCTCTACTAGGACTACAGTGGGTCTGCTCTGTGATGACCTACCTACCATTATTCTTCAAAACTTCGACTGACTCTGCTGTGGGTTTGCTCTGTTGTGGCGCATTACCTGTCTGCATGTCAAGAGTCAGCACTGTCTTTCCGTTGGAAGGACAACACTACTTCTTCAAGACGGCATGGAAATCCACTACTTCAGTGTGCATTGTCTTTTACTGCTCAGACTTTGAGAAAAGAAACGGCAGTTTCACTGTGATGAATGATGAGGACTGTCTTTATGGACTGTGAGAAAATTTTAGCTTTTGACCAACATTGTATTAATAAGTGTGTGCATTTGATATTTTTCTTACTGTAATTATAAAATATATTATGATGGAGTTTTGAGAGCGGATGATCTGGACAGAGACAGTAAATTTGTAAGACTGGATATCATGAACTGATATTATTATTATTGGTGTTTTGCCCTTAAAGAGCGCATTTGGACTAAACTACATGGCCAGTTCCTTTTGCTGCCTTCCCTGCTGCCCAAACTTCCCTCATTCGCTCGCTGTGTTTCTGTTTCCGGTCCTCTGTCCATGCTTCTGTCGGCTTTGTGTCTTCGGCTTCATCTTGATTGACTTTTTGGTTGCCCATATTTCTTTCATCTTCTGGCTGTGATCTTGCTTGCGTTCTTCGGTCCATTTCATGCCTGTCCGTTTGTCACATTGTATCTCATGTAGTTTACTTTTCTTAATGATGTTTCTGAATTTTATTCTGTCGTTTATTGTGTCTGCTGTTATGTTGAGTTGGTTCAGGTCGTTTTCTATCTCTGCCTCCCATTTGTTGTTTCTAGTGGTTACCCAGTCAAAGATCTGTTTGGTCAGCCTGTGTGATGGCATTCTGTATAGGTGTCCATAGAATTGTAGTCTGCGTTTTCTAATCTTTTCTGTGATTGTCTCCGTATGTTTGTACAGTTCCTCTGTAGGTTTCTTGATTCATATTCCATTGTTGCTAGTTGCGCCAAATATTTTCCTAAGTATTTTCCGTTCTACTTTTTCTAATTGTCTGATACGTGTATGCCCTAGGATTAGTGTGGTCTCTGCTGCATATAGTGCCTCGGGGAGCACCACCGTGTCGTAATGGCGTAATTTGGCTTTTTGTGAGACAGACTTCTTGTTGTAATGATTCCACACTACTTTGTATGCCTTGTCCAGTTTAGTCTTTCTTTCTTCGTTTGAGTCTCTGTTATGTCCACTCATTTGTAGTGTTTCACCGAGGTATTTGAAGTTTGCCGTTTTGTAAATTGTGCCATACTTTGTGTTCAGAGATGAGAGTTTATTTGTGCTCATAAACTGTGTCATTTCGTAAGAGATCTGCAGTCCAGTTTTGGAAGCGATTTCGTGCAGTTTTTCAATAGCGTCTTTTGTTTCCTTTATACCTTTCGTGACAATCGCCAAATCGTCTGCAAAAGCCAGGCATATAATCTGTAGATTTCCTAAGGTTATCCCCTGTTGTGATGTTTCCCATTCTTTTATGACCTTATCTAACACCAGATTGAAAAGGAGAGGTGAGAGGCCATCGCCTTGTCGGACACCTGTGCGAATTTTAAAGGGGTCTGATAGTTCCCCACAGAACTTTACTTTGGAGGTCGTGTTGGTTAAAGTTTGCTCTATGATAGCCCGTGTTCTGTTGTCTACTTTGTATTCTGCTAGAATTTTGAAGAGAGTTTTCCGGCCGATAGAGTCGTACGCCTTTTTGAAGTCAACAAAGGTAATGATCAGGTTCTGTTTGTGTTGTAAAATCATTTTCAGGTTCCAAATTTGTTCCGCACAAGACCGCCCTTTACGGAAGCCTGCTTGGTATTCCCCAATCAAGTGGTCGGTCTGGCATTCTAGTCTGTTCAGTAAAGCTTTAGAGAGGATCTTGTATGTGACCAGTAATAGGGATATTCCTCTGTAGTTTTTCGGATCAGTCTTGTCACCATTTTTGTGTAGTGGGTGTATCAGGGCAGTTTTCCAGTCGTCAGGAATTTTCATGGTCTTCCAGATGTCTTCCAAGATCCTGCGGATGTCTTTGGTGAGTTCTGGGTCTTGTAACTTCCAGATTTCCGCGATGATATATATATATATATATATATATATATATATATATATATATATATATATATATATATATTCTCTATCAATATCTTTCATTTGGTAACTATGCCTATCAGTAGTTAGTGCCTTCAGTATTTAGAATATTTTATTTAGCTGGCAGTATTGGCGCTCGCTGTATTGCAGTAGTTCGAGTAACGAAGATTTTTGTGAGGTAAGTGATTTGTGAAAGGTATAGTTTAATGTTAGTCAGGGCCATTCTTTTGTAGGGATTATTGAAAGTCAGATTGCGTTGCGCTAAAAATATTGTGTGTCAGTTTAGTGTTGATCAGAATAAGTAAAGAGAGTAATTTCTGCGAACGTTCAGTTTTGCTCAGTTGTTTGTAAAGCAAATAACGTAAGAGGTTTATCAGCACAGTAATTCATTAATTTTTCTAAAGGGACGATTCAGTTCAAATGGCTCTGAGCACTATGGGACTTAATATCTGAGGTCATCAGTCCCCTAGAACTTAGAACTACTTAAACCTAACTAACCTAAAGACATGACACACATTCATGCCCGAGGCAGGATTCCAACCTGCGACCGTAGCAGTCGCGCGGTTCCGAACTGAAGCGCCTAGGACCCCTCGGCCACAGCGCCCGGCAACAACAGGTTGAAAAGGTGATAGATCGCGCGAGCACACACACACACACACACACACACACACACACACACACACACACACACACACACACATACACTCACACTCACACACACACAAAACAACTCTCCTATTGGTGGGGGGGGGGGGAGGAACGCTGGCAAACTGTCTTTCGTGGCGTGTCATAATAACTGACTGACTGGAAAATAGTTAAGTAGTGATTCGTTTTTATTACAGAACATTACTTCATCCATTACATAACAAACTGCAAAGAAACAATCACAGCTGTAGCGAGAACAGAAAAGGAACTACAGCATTAGGACTGGGCATCAATCTCACACTCGTAGTTGTGATGGCAAATGTGAAAGTGTCTGACTTGAAACAATTCCTCATTCACCTGATGCGTCCGGCTGGCACCATATTACATGAGTAATTATATTTCCTAATACCAAAGAAATAGCCTTAAGGTAAGAAACGAAGAAGTTATCCATGCTGTAAAAGAGCTGGAGATAAATTCCTTCGCTGAGGAGGAAACAAACCGAATCTTCCTTCACCAAATGCATTGACGTGAATGAAGATTATATTGAGACCAAACTTTTGTTTGCGCAAAACCCGTTGTTTCTGCGTTCATATTTGGTTGATTGTGATCTGTCCGTCTTACGGGGCAGCAGCGTGGTAACGAAACTGGTACACTTCGTACTGCTGTATAACTACTACTATTATTACAATTCACGTAGACATCAGGCTACTTCTCGTAGATACGTTGGTGTTAAGACAAATGCATGTTTGCATTATAATACTGGCATTATCTCTTACATATATAAATTTGAAATATGATATTAGTCTATAAAAAACTTTTCGTTGTATCTAGGTTAAGCATGTTTTGGTGATCTTGTTGATTATGCCTTCCCTTATTTATTTGCGAAAAAAATGTACACCATGCTATTGCTACCTTCAGCTGGATGTGTGCTGTTGAGAAGTTTTGTCGCTTGTAGCGTAACTGCTGCTGTAAGCGGTATGTTCATGTATTGGCATATTAAATTCATAAGTTTTCGTTACTTTTATGGAACACACTATTAGCAGATATCTTCTGTTGTTTGTGTACTATATGTGAAAATATGATTGCTTGTAATTCACCTGGTCTACGTAGTAAGAGTCACGATTAAAATGTTGTGTAAATTTATAAATTATGATAATAAAACAAGTGGGTCTCAAGTTCATTCCTCACTCACGGACGATTTTATATGATTTAATATTCGATACGTAAATACCTTAGGCTGGTTGCAGCTAATTGTTTAACATTACGGATATTACAAATTCGATTGTTATTATTCTAAATTAAGTTGAATAAAATTATATGCTGTCTAATGACATTTTGTCACTTTGACATATGAATGTACGTTACCATTATGTTTTTGTTGTTATCTGGAATTTGGTTAATTGTTTAGGTGAAATTATTATTATTATTGCGTTCTGTATACATCATATAATAGTTGGTACTATTACTCTTCTGCGTCAGTTAATATATTTCGTCAATTAATGTACTGTAACTGCAATGTCACTTGGTGCACATAGTTTTCCTGCAAGCCCCAGTACGTAAGTGTTGTGGTTGCTCTGACAGGGGAAAATTGCTCTGTCATTCACTGGTGCTGTGTGACAGGGGTAGCTTGATCCGTTAGTTTGTGATAAGCACTCTTCGTATGCAGGTACGAGATGATACAATGTTACTGTACAACGTATGACATATTTTGGTAAGAATTATGTGGTTTCAAACTTACAATGGTATAATGTCACAATGCGTCATATTTCCTAGTTGATTTGTATTTTTTATATTATATTTATATTAATGTTCATTGAGCTGTACATACAAAAAAGGGTAGGCTCTGAATAGTGTTAAGCACAAGTAAGTAATTTATTAATGACAATGTGTCTCCTGCCGGCTTGGTGATTAGACATAGCGACGTTCGTCCTTACTTGGTATGTACTGACTTGGCATAATCTTTGTGATAATGACAGCTTGTGTCACACTACTCACCCTCATGTGCAATTTCCTATAAAATATTAGTTCTGAAGATGGCTAGCTGTTTAGCCAAAACTAGTCACCGTGAATATATATAATTTTTGCGATTTTGACTAATACAGTAATATTTGTGGGAAACCGTAACATTCACATTGGTACTAAACTGCTCTAAGAAGTTTTTTACAGTTCTCGTGATTCGCATGAACCAAAGCGACGTGACGTGACATGAACATTTAACTGCTGCTGTGAGATATCAAATATTCTTAGTCTTCACTAACGGTCAGTTACACTACCCGATAGCCAATGTCTACAAGTCTTCATTTTCACCGTACAAGTAACATATTCGTATTCATAAATATTATTCAAAATAAAAATATTTCCTTAATATTATGAGCCTCATAGAAGAAAGCAAAGTCATCTATGTACCGAAGCACTTATCTGGCATGCAGTCCCATGGCTTCGGCGGGGAGTTTGACAGACGGCGAAACTAATGGTTTCGTTGAATTTCACACTATCGATCTATAGTGTATTCCTCCACTTTTATTAAGGATTATCCGATAGCGATTGCCAATATATGAAGTACTTGTAGGCGTTTTCTTTCTGAAGAATTATGTTTGGCTGGTCTGGTTCAAAATGGTGCAAATGGCTCTGAGCACTATGGGACTCAACTGCTGAGGTCATTAGTCCCCTAGAACTTAGAACTAGTTAAACCTAACTAACCTAAGGACATCACACACATCCATGCCCGAGGCAGGATTCGAACCTGCGACCGTAGCGGTCTTGCGATTCCAGACTGCAGCGCCTTTAACCGCACGGCCACTTCGGCCGGCGGCTGGTCTGGTCCTTTCACAGACAGACAGAAGATCAAAGTGGGCCGAAAGGCACCATTAACTTAACGCAGATTGTAAAAGATGAAGCTGATACCAGGTAGGACAGCGTTCGCCAAAGGCTGTTGTCTATACTGGACAGGATGAAGTGACGCCCGTCGCAAGTCGACACAATGCAGACAGCAGATAACGCCCTGGCGGGCTGGGTGGCCGCAGACGAGTCATTGGAATCCTACACGAGATGACCGCCACTCACACGTTCCTCAGGCGTTTTCTGCGGTGAGGGCGATGTAAAGTACAGTAAAGGCCCCACAATGCGGGCAACAATGAGCCTTGGCCGCAGAATGTAGAGAAGATAGCGCCTGTCTGCCGACAGGAGGGCAGTGTGCTGGTGGACACTGTGGACACTGTGAACGTAATATATATATATATATATATATATATGGAAAAAAGAACACATTGACACCGGTGTGTCAGACCCACCATACTTGCTCCGGACACTGCGAGAGGGCTGTACAAGCAATGATCACACGCACGGTACAGCGGACACACCAGGAACCGCGGTGTTGGCCGTCGAATGGCGCTAGCTGCGCAGCATTTGTGCACCGCCGCCGTCAGTGTCAGCCACTTTGCCGTGGCATACGGAGCTCCATCGCAGTCTTTAACACTGGTAGCATGCCGCGACAGCGTGGACGTGAACCGTATGTGCAGTTGACGGACTTTGAGCGAGGGCGTATAGTGGGCATGCGGGAGGCCGGGTGGACGTACCGCCGAATTGCTCAACACGTGGGGCGTGAGGTCTCCACAGTACATCGATGTTGTCGCCAGTGGTCGGCGGAAGGTGCACGTGCCCGTCGACCTGGGACCGGACCGCAGCGACGCACGGATGCACGCCAAGACGGTAGGATCCTACGCAGTGCCGTAGGGGACCGCAGCGCCACTTCCCAGCAAATTAGGGACACTGTTGCTCCTGGGGTATCGGCGAGGACCATTCGCAACCGTCTCCATGAAGCTGGGCTACGGTCCCGCACACCGTTAGGCCGTCTTCCGCTCACGCCCCAACATCGTGCAGCCCGCCTCCAGTGGTGTCGCGACAGGCGTGAATGGAGGGACGAATGGAGACGTGTCGTCTTCAGCGATGAGAGTCGCTTCTGCCTTGGTGCCAATGATGGTCGTATGCGTGTTTGGCGCCGTGCAGGTGAGCGCCACAATCAGGACTGCATACGACCGAGGCACACAGGGCCAACACCCGGCATCATGGTGTGGGGAGCGATCTCCTACACTGGCCGTACACCACTGGTGATCGTCGAGGGGACACTGAATAGTGCACGGTACATCCAAACCGTCATCGAACCCATCGTTCTACCATTCCTAGACCGGCAAGGGAACTTGCTGTTCCAACAGGACAATGCACGTCCGCATGTATCCCGTGCCACCCAACGTGCTCTAGAAGGTGTAAGTCAACTACCCTGGCCAGCAAGATCTCCGGATCTGTCCCCCATTGAGCATGTTTGGGACTGGATGAAGCGTCGTCTCACGCGGTCTGCACGTCCAGCACGAACGCTGGTCCAACTGAGGCGCCAGGTGGAAATGGCATGGCAAGCCGTTCCACAGGACTACATCCAGCATCTCTACGATCGTCTCCATGGGAGAACAGCAGCCTGCATTGCTGCGAAAGGTGAATATACACTGTACTAGTGCCGACATTGTGCATGCTCTGTTGCCTGTGTCTATGTGCCTGTGGTTCTGTCAGTGTGATCATGTGATGTATCTGACCCCAGGAATGTGTCAATAAAGTTTCCCCTTCCTGGGACAATGAATTCACGGTGTTCTTATTTCAATTTCCAAGAGTGTATATGTGTGTGTGTGTGTGTGTGTGTGTGTGTGTGTGTGTGTGTGTGTGTGTGTGTGTCACTATGTTTTTGAAAGAGGAACAACGGAGTTGTATCAAGATCGAATGTACAGCACGGCAGTGTCATCTAGGTCTTCAAGAGGCGTGTGGGGAATCGGCATTGCCGTACAGAACAGTGGCACGTTGGGTAAAAGCCTTCAACGAAGGTCGGCAAACTGTGGCAGACATGCATGGGCCAGGTCGTCCTAGCGTCTCTGAAGAAGAAGTGCACGCTGCTGCCGCGTTAATGGTCAGCGATCGACGCCATACGATTTGTGAGCTCACCCACGAAACTGGATTAGTGGATACGACTGTGCTTCGCATCCTGAAGGAACGCCTGGGCATGCGAAAAATTCCATCATGATGGGTTCCGCATGACTTGACGGAAATGCAGAAATGGATGCGTTACGACGCTGCTCAGGCGCACTTGTAGCGCTATGAGCGTGAAAAATGTTCAGATGTGTGTGAAATGTTATGGGACTTAACTCCTAAGGCCGTCAGTCCCTAAGCTTACACATTACTTAACCTAAATTATCCTAAGGACAAACACACACACCCATGCCCGAGGGAGGACTCGAACCTCCGCCGGGACCAGCGGCACAGTCCATTACTGCAGCGCTTGAGACCGGTCGGCTAATCCCGCGCGTCTATGAGCGTGAAGGAGAGGCTTTTTTACGCCGTATCGTAACACTGGATGAGACATGGGCCACATCGTACGAGCCAAAACTAAAACGCCAATCCAGCAAATGACGTCACTATTGGTCGCCGCGAAAGTCGATAGTGCGTCAGTGCTCTAGTATGGTAAAAGTTATGGTGATTCTCGTGTACGACTGTGATGGTGTTATCCTAACGCATTACTTTCCTCCACGGCAGACTGTCAGTGCACAGTATTACTGTTCGTTTTTGGAGCATCACCTGCGACTAGCTTAGCGAAAGAAGCGGCGACACTTCCTGCGCAACCCACCCATCATTTTGCACGACAATGCGAGGGCGCGTACAACGCAAGCTGGGGCTTCTCTGTTCGGTCGATGGGACTGGGAAGTACTGTACCATCCACTATACTCCACGGACTTAAGTCATTGTGACTTTGATTTGATTCCGAAGATGAAGGAACCACTTCGTGGCATTCGCTTCACAACTGTTCCAGAGATTCGACAGGCAGTAGAGCGCTCCATTCGCACCATCACCAGAACAGGCTCTGCTAACCGTATACTACGCCTTCCACATCGCTGTCAACGGATTCTGCACAACGCTGGTGACTTTGAGGGACAGTAATAGGTGCAAACATGTAACTCTTTTATATATATATATATATATATATATATATATATATATATATATATATATATATTCCTGGAAATTGAAATAAGAAAACCGTGAATTCATTGTCCCAGGAAGGGGAAACTTTATTGACACATTCCTGGGGTCAGATACATCACATGATCACACTGACAGAACCACAGGCACATAGACACAGGCAACAGAGCATGCACAATGTCGGCACTAGTACAGTGTATATCCACCTTTCGCAGCAATGCAGGCTGCTATTCTCCCATGGAGACGATCGTAGAGATGCTGGATGTAGTCCTGTGGAACGGCTTGCCATGCCATTTCCACCTGGCGCCTCAGTTGGACCAGCGTTCGTGCTGGACGTGCAGACCGCGTGAGACGACGCTTCATCCAGTCCCAAACATGCTCAATGGGGGACAGATCCGGAGATCTTGCTGGCCAGGGTAGTTGACTTACACCTTCTAGAGCACGTTGGGTGGCACGGGATACATGCGGACGTGCATTGTCCTGTTGGAACAGCAAGTTCCCTTGCCGGTCTAGGAATGGTAGAACGATGGGTTCGATGACGGTTTGGATGTACCGTGCACTATTCAGTGTCCCCTCGACGATCACCAGTGGTGTACGGCCAGTGTAGGAGATCGCTCCCCACACCATGATGCCGGGTGTTGGCCCTGTGTGCCTCGGTCGTATGCAGTCCTGATTGTGGCGCTCACCTGCACGGCGCCAAACACGCATACGACCATCATTGGCACCAAGGCAGAAGCGACTCTCATCGCTGAAGACGACACGTCTCCATTCGTCCCTCCATTCACGCCTGTCACGAAACCACTGGAGGCGGGCTGCACGATGTTGGGGCGTGAGCGGAAGACGGCCTAACGGTGTGCGGGACCGTAGCCCAGCTTCATGGAGACGGTTGCGAATGGTCCTCGCCGATACCCCAGGAGCAACAGTGTCCCTAATTTGCTGGGAAGTGGCGGTGCGGTCCCCTACGGCACTGCGTAGGATCCTACGGTCTTGGCGTGCATCCGTAGGTCGCTGCGGTCCGGTCCCAGGTCGACGGGCCCGTGCACCTTCCGCTGACCACTGGCGACAACATCGATGTACTGTGGAGACCTCACGCCCCACGTGTTGAGCAATTCGGCGGTACGTCCACCCGGCCTCCCGCATGCCCACTATACGCCCTCGCTCAAAGTCCGTCAACTGCACATACGGTTCACGTCCACGCTGTCGCGGCATGCTACCAGTGTTAAAGACTGCGATGGAGCTCCGTATGCCACGGCAAACTGGCTGACACTGACGGCGGCGGTGCACAAATGCTGCGCAGCTAGCGCCATTCGACGGCCAACACCGCGGTTCCTGGTGTGTCCGCTGTGCCGTGCGTGTGATCATTGCTTGTACAGCCCTCTCGCAGTGTCCGGAGCAAGTATGGTGGGTCTGACATACCGGTGTCAATGTGTTCTTTTTTCCATTTCCAGGAGTATATATATATATATATATATATATATATATACAGGATGAAGCGAAGTTCGCGCACTCGGCCTTCGCAGCGCGGCTCGTCACATGACAACGATAAAAAAAAAGTATCACAAAATGTCGTTTTGCGAATACATTCGGCAGAAGAAGGACGTTAAAGATGGCAATCTAGCAACACTGTAACCACATGTGCGGTAACTGTCTCTGTTGACACATATTAGTCATTCTGTGCAGTTAGTACAGTGGGTAGAGTTTTACGTTAGCATGCAGGAGGTCGAGCATTCGAGTGGCTTTTTGGTGCATTTTTTTATTTGCTAATTTAATTCTGACATTTGATAGTGTAATACACACCGTTTCTTAGGTCATATGTATCCTAAATTTACAACATTTGTAACGCTGAACATAACAAATACGGCCGGCTGCTGTGGCCGATCGGTTCTAGGCGCTTCAGTCCGGAACCGCGCTGTACGGTCGCAGGTTCGAATCCTGCCTCGGGCATGGATGTGTGTGATGTCCTTAGGTTAGTTAGGTTTAAGTAGTTCTAACTCTAGGGGACTGATGACCTCAGATGTTAAGTCCCATAGTGCTCCGAGCCATTTGAACCAACTGAATAACAAATACGTGGTTAGACAGATAAGAAATACACACTTGAAACAAATGACCTCTCATAGGACAGAATAACTACAAAAACAACTACATTTATGTTACATATAATATGAGCGCTCAGATATCGCACATTAACCACCAGTGGCAATAATAATGTTCATATAAATGACCGCATGACCTCCACAACAGAATACTCAGTCCTCAGAACAACAGATGCTCAAAGCGGCCTCCCTGTAAGTCAGAACATAACGCAAATCGCCGAATCATATAGCTCTGGACATTTCGCAGCAAAGCTGATTTCACAGTAACGAGAGCAGCATGAACACGTGCTACCAGTTCTTCCACATTTGTCAGCGCAGTGGAGTACATGTGCTACTTCAGGTATCCCCACAGGAAGAAATCCACGGGACATAGGTCAGGTGAATGCGGTGGCCATATAACTAGACTTCCAAGTCTGAGCCTTTTCCCTGGAAATGTTCTGTCCAAATACCATCTCACATTAATTCTAGGGTGTGGAGTTGCTTGCACCATCATGTTGGAATCATATCCTCTGCCGAACATGTCGTGGAACATCGTCCAGCGCATCAGTCAGATAGTTTGGGAGGAATGCATGATATCTTCATGTAGGGGCCCAAACATCTCTCTTCCAACATTCCGGCCCAGACGTTGATACCAAAGCGAACTTGATATCCACGGTCGCGGGTGCGGATTAACCTCACACCAATGGAGGGCATTGTGCATATTGAAGACAACCTCACGAATGAATGTTGCTTCATCCAACTATATTACGGTGTTGATGAAGTCACTGTTGGCTTCCTGTTATTGTTGGAACCATTCACAGAATTGCATCCGCTAATGGAGATCTGCAGAATGCAGATGTTGCGTGAAAGCATGATAGGGGTGCAGCACGTCAACGACCGTGCGTTGCGAGACACTCTGCTGCCTTGCTACGCTACGTGTACTTCGCTTAGGTTCTTGGTGTATGACCTCCAGAATAGCTCCCTCGGTAGCTGGAGTATGGCGAGTCCGTGGACGACCTCCGTCACGCGATGGTGGAAGTAGAGAACCTGACTTTCGAAGGTGCAGCTCCAGTTCACAAAACACATCTTTATCTGGATGGCATCGACGAGGATATCTAGCAGCATATTCATGAGCGGCAACACCACCCCGGTTACCAGATACATCAAGAGCCAGAAGCATATCCACATATTCATCGTTTGTGTATGCGATACGTCTGCCACACTGGTTTAGAGGTTTACAATGAGAAAATTCGATACCTGTACGCATGGACATTGAAGTCTGCCACGGGCGTGTTACTCTGCTGGCAACTATGCCCTGCCTGGTGGACAGCGCATACAGTATAAACACGCCGTTAGTCATGCGCGCTGTTCCAACTAACGCGCAATACCAAATTGTTCAAATGGCTGTGAGCACTATGAGACTTAACTTCTAAGGTCATCAGTCCCCTAGAACTTAGAACTACTTAAACCTAACCTAACCTAAGGGCATCACACACATCCATGCCCGAGGCAGGATTTGAACCTGCGACCGTAGCGGTCGCGCGATTCCAGACTGTACCGCCTAGAACCCCTCGGCCACCCCTGCCGGCGCCCATTACCCCTCTGACAGATATTATTCTGCATGATTCATCCCGACATTGCTAATTGCGAAATGTTCGGTTTTTAATTACACTGTTTCCCTAACGGTAATAGACGTGATGTTTCCACAATCCCATCTATGGAATAATAATAATAATAATAATAACAATAATAATGGTAATAATGACAACAATAATGCATTGAGATACATAATAAACAGCATGTGGTTACCAGACTCAATGTTGAAAGGCATAATTAGTGGGACCATGGTGATAACACATACAAACAGTAACCGAGTTTGGTCATTATTAGCAAGGCTCGTTGCTGGTCCTTCTGGTAACGTAAGGCACTAACATTAGGCCCTAACGAAATGTAATCGACCTGAACAAGGCACGAATAATAGTTGGTATTAACCTGTGGGACCATTGCAGGAGCGTACAAAGAAAACAGGTTTTGCATCTAGTAGATGAAGTGGGGCGAATAAATTAATGCCCACGACGTGGAAAGGGCTTCTTTCAAAGCTGACCAATCTTCCATTTCTACGATTGTAGTATGTAAGTGCGAATGATTTTTAGAGGACCCGCTGCAATCGCTATTGACGATTAAGATGGCAGATACCGTACCACCGGGACTTCATTTACCAAATAAAGAACATATGCCTCAACCCGTGATAGAACCATCGACCTCCTGCATGCTAACCGAAAACTCTACCTACTGCACTAATTGCACAGCATGACTAACATGTGTCAACATGATGTAGTTACCGTACATGTGGTTACAGTACTGCTAGATTGCACTCTTAACGTCCTTTTTCTGCCGAATGTATTCGTCAAACGAAATTTTGTGACAGACTTGTTTTTTTGTCGCTGGTATGAGAGGAGCTGCGCTTCGAAGCCTGAGTGCGCGAATTTCGCTTCACCCTGTATATAAATCAGATAGTAATCTTAGGGGGGTCGTGGGAAACTACATGCTAATGCGCTCCTTTAAGGCACCAACAGGAGGCAGAAAACTGTAGGATAATTTGTAGGCCTGTAAAAAAGGTAACAATTACATTAAGCATCAGAGGTGATACGGTTTTTCCTTTCATCCTGAGAACAAGGTCACCCATCGAGTAGCTTCATATGAATTTGAAAACCAGACTGGGTAAAAATGTTACAATTTTTCACTAGGATAAAATGTACATAAAGTTCAAAAACCTGCTGCTGAAAATTCGATGAGAAACTAGTTAACTGGGCCTGTATTTTCCCAAGCTCTCCTTTTTGTTACAATAAGAGACCAAACACACCAACCACACTAATCTGCATAATGCATTAAGAGAACGTTAGTTAAGATAGAGAGAAATATTTTGAATGATAGTAATAGAACATGAAAAGTTATACTGTAATCTAAGGCAATATTTTCATAACAGCAGATCACATCATCATACATTGAAGCGCCAAAGAAACTGGTATGGGCACGTGTATTCAAATATACAGTTATGTAAACAGGCAGAATATGGCGCTGTAGTCTGCAACGCCTGCATGAGAAAACCAGTGTCTGACGCAGTTGTTAGATCGGTTACTGCTGCTACAATGGTAAGTTATCAAGATTTAAGTGAGTTTGAACATGGTGTTATAGTCGATGCACGAACGATGGGTCACAGTATTTCCGACGTAGCGATTAAGTGGGGATTTTCCCGTACGACAACTTCACGAGTGTACCATGAATATCAGGAAGCCGGTAAAATAGCAAATCTCTGACATCTCTGCGGCCGTAAAAAGATGCTGCAAGAATGGGACCAACGACGACTGAAGAGAATCGTTCAACGTTACAGAAGTGCAACTCTTCAGCAAATTGCTGCAGATTTCAATGCTGGCCCATCAACAAGTGTAACCGTGTGAACCACTCGACGAATTATCATCGATATGGGCTTTCGGAGCCGAAGGCGCACTCGTGTACCCTTGATGACTGCACGACAAAAAGCTTACGCCTCACCTCGGATCGTCAGTACCGACATTGGACTGTTGATGACTGGAAACACGTTGCCTGGTCGGACGAGTCTCGTTTCAAATTGTATAGTGAGGATGGACGTATATGGGTATGGAGACAACTTCATGAATCCATGCGTGTCAACAAGGGAATGTTCAAGCTGGTGGAGGCTCTGTAATGGTATCGGGCGTGTGCAGTTGGAACCCTGATACGTCTAGATACGACTCTGACAAGTAACATGTACGTAAGTATCCCGTTAGATCACCTGCATCCATTCATGTCCACATTGCGACGGACTTGGGCAATTCCAGCAGGACGATGTGACACCCCACGCGTCCAGAATTGCTATAGAGTGGCTCCAGGAACACTCTTCTGAGTTAAAACATTTCCGCTAGCCACCAAACTCACCAGACATGAACATTATTGAGCATATCTCGGATGCATTGCAACATGCTGTCCAGAAGAGATTTCCACCCCATCGTACTCTTACCGATTTACGGGAAGCCCTGCTGAATTATTGGTGTCAGTTCGCTTGAACTACTTTAGATATTAGTCGATTCCATGGCACGTCGTGTTGCGGCACTTCTGCGTGCTCGCGGGGGCCCTACACGATGTTGGGCAGGTGTACCAGTTTCTTTGGCTCAACAGTAATAGCAAACGCAAATGACTCACCACTTATCTAGAAAAAACATGTGAAGCAGTCCTAGATCTAAAGTAGGGATAATGGACACCATGATTTGATTAGAAAACAACTGCATGGTGAATATGGGAATGACCTAAGCCAGATTCATGTCGATTCCCAAGAGTCGAACAACTGGTTGATTCAGTCAGGTATCAACACACGTTTATGAGAACGGTGCAACTTATAAAATAAATAAAATAAAATATATAATAAATAAAATATTTCAATTATTCACTATTTGTGATCTATATGATTGTGATTGGTTGTAATTGACATTTCCTTATCTGGAACGTGGACGTTTAATTATTCGGAATCAGACGCTTGACAATGGCTATTTGGTAAAGGCAATGTTACTCGTAGTTGACCGTGAAATAAAACTGAAATAATCGGACTTCGTAATTAAATCGTTTCCAAAGACTGCTGCGGTAGGTACGGACTCATAATCTAATCTCAATATTACAATGATTTGCCAGCCATGCCAATACGTCGTACAGAGGTGATTGTCTACTGAACATAAAAAAGTTACATAGTTAGTTAAATCAGATATATTCAATGAAATTGCCTACAGTTCATAATCCTATTTACTTTTACAAATACAAATTCTTTTCAGAATCGAGTGCCTAGTGTGGTTGCAACTCGCAGTATTCTTCTATAACATGAAAATATGGCGGTGTGCCAGACAATAAAATAAAATACATGCTTCTCGCACCACTTCTACCAGAGCTCTCTCCTTCTTAATCAACATAAGAGTAACGTAATAATGCTTTTGTTTTATCAGCGACACAGCGCTGCAGTTGTGTGCCATAGGCTTTATTTATTTGTCACTGATTATTTATTTAATTAATATTTCGCGTTTCCGCGGAAACTCACGCTCGTCATGCAAATGTGCCTTTATATTGCCCCCTGAATTGCGAGGCGAAAGGACACACCTGCAGGCGAGCAATTCACCTAAAGGCACAAGAAAATCTAAGTTATCTACAACTATTTACATGACTTACATTACACACATTATACACATTATGTACAAAATTTGAATGACGCGGGTGCGCCGTAAAAGTTCTTATGTTGGCAGATAGAGTGCGCGCATGCGCAGAAGCGTCTGTGTGACTCCGGCACTGCCGTTATATTGTACAGTTAGATCATGCGGCACAGTATTGCAGTTCATATTGTTCGTGTGCGCGCGTTTCTAAATCGTTGCACAAAGAAAATATTCAAGCAAGATTTCATATGAAGACTACATTCTATGACAGGTAACTTAGTTTTAAATTTACAATATTTGTTATAACACAATACAACTTAGATTGTTGAATGTTTCTTAGTTACATAGTATTGTTTTGAAATACTTCAAAGAAAAATGTCCGTATGTTTCAGGTGCGTTGACCTATACACATCGTGACGTTATTTCAGTTCATATTCACCTGCTGCACAATAATTTTTTACAGGTTAGTGTCGTCGTGGTAAAGTTTTTTGATTACAGTAACATCGTTGTATAACAACGTGATTAATACATAAGCGTGTCCATTTCCCATTTCCATTATAGTCGTTGTGCTACAGTTCATTGTGACAAAAAGCATTGTTTATTACAGATCTGACGTGACCCGTCGAGTAATTGGTCCACGTGCAGTTCGTTTTTTTTTTTACATTCCGTGGAAGCTTGGTTGCAGAACCTCGGACGGCACATAGCTGGCGTCGATTCTTGGACAGTCCAGGTAAGAGTGTCCGTCACATTTCGAGAACATTTCATTCCCTGAAGTTCCAACCAAAATTCTTCCACCCGTCGTGTTGTTTTCTGGACAGGCACTTTGTGTCCATTTAATCCAGTTAACATCTTTAAGTTAGGTACTGTAGTAATGTCACTAGACGATGCACGAATTATGCACTTCACATTTTCAGTTTTTTTTTTTTTTGCTGAATATAGCTCACCTAAATGTTCGTAGTTATTAATCAAAGAAATGGTTCATCGCGTTTACATAGGTACGATGCATAATGAATGGCATTAACCGTTTCTTTCACATAGGTTTCTGCGTGGTTGCAGAGTTAGTAATGTTCGTTAATGTCCGTGAACAGTGGTTCACTATGCAATGTCTTTTTGGCACTCGTTTTGTTCCAATTTTTTACATAGTAACAGTTACATTATACATCATTGAAAGAAAAATAAACATGAGTAATCGTACATATACACGTCACATATTTTCTTAGCATAAACATAATTCAGTTGCACATAAACATGTTTACATCATCATTACATAGCTATGGGTTATTACATTGTGTCACATTTGATTACATGAATTACAGATATTGACGTCCTCTTTATCGGTTTTGCTGGAATTTTATCGATGTTTATTTTATGATGTCATCTGAAATTAAGATTGGTTAGACACAACATTCATTACATCAGTAGGCAAGACCAGGCATTTTCACTACTCAATAAATATTCAAAATAATAAGAGACGGAAAACTGTTCGATTCCTCGCGTTTTGTGCGTGTGTGTATAGTGTCTGTGTGGCCTTGACTACTGATAGATGCTTTTCGTGTTGAGAGATGTGCGTCTAATCTATTTTTCGAAGTAAAAGATCGCTTCACAGATGACGTCTGTCGGTTCGTCAGGTGTCATACCAAGTCAGTGGTACCTACAGTAACAAATGTTTCGTGAAAAATTAATATATCATTCACTGCTACGTAAACATAAATTTTATTTTAATATTCCGTCTTCCAGGTGGTGGCGCGCGCTGAAAGAAGAGTTCTTCTGCCTTCAACTGCGTCACTGGAACCGCTGAAATGAAAATTTCTATACTACTTATTATCTGTGTTGTAGCAACAGAGTTTTTCGAGTTGCTTAGCAATGTTTTGATGGGTATGAATTTGACATTATTCCTCATGAAATGCTCTAAGATCTCGGTGTGCGTATAGCCCAATAATTTTGTTAGTTCTACGATGTTGTAACAGATACGCACCAGGATGCGGTATGTTAATAATTATATAAGGTCCTTCATATAGCAGACGCCATTTAGCGTTGCGTCGTTTTAGTGCTACAGATTTATGATGAGTACGAAGTAGTACAAGCATTCCTACCTCGAATTTTTGTTTTCTTTTTATTGTGTTTCTGTGATGTTTGTTTCGTATCTGTGCGTGATGTGTCAGCGTAGTCAAAACTTCTTTTATTTTCTGTTCTGGTGTGATTTCCTTGTCTGACAACTTAGGTAATGGTTCTATCCACTGATCGTTCTGTTTGCAATTGAACATGATCTCGTTAGGTGTGTAATTTATATCGTAAATATTTAAGTTATTGTGTACGTCTTCGAAAAGACTTAGGTAGGACACTCAATTAGTATGTTTTGATGAAATATAGGTCCTCATGAATCGGTTTAATTCTCGGAAAAATCTCTCAGTCGCGTTACATTGTGGACTAAACCTCGAAATAAATATACTTTTAATGTTATTGTCCTTCAAGAAATTTCTCCATTTGTACCCAGAGTAGTATGCTGCATTATCTGACAGAATTGCTTTAGGTTTTCCCACGTGCGTCAGGTAATCACTTGAGAATCTTCGTATTATAGCACTTGCAGTGGCGGATTTTAAAGCATAAAGTTTTACATGTTTAGAAAATATATCGTAAAAAGCTAAGATATATTTGACGCCTCCAGAGCTTGCTGGATGCGGTCCACTGATGTCAGTACACAGAATTTCCAGGGGTTTACTGGGTAAAATAGAATGTAAATCTGTTTTTGTGGATAAATTCTGAGGTTTTGATTTTTGGCATATGACACATGTTTTCAGTTCCCTGTAAATTTTTCTTCTCATATTGCTAAAATAACAGTATGTGCTGATCTTTGCTAAACACTTTTTCGTCCCAGAATGTCCCCAAACTAAGTGTGTGTGCCAAATCAGATTACGTTCAGACTCTTTGGGAATGCATACACACCAGTTAGTAGCATTTGGATGTCGGCGATAAAATAACACATCATTGTGTAACTTGTAATACTTAGTCAAAGGATGATTGTGTTTTTCTACCAGTAATGTTATTATCTTATACCAGTGAGGATCAGATTTTTGTAATTCAGCCATGTTTCTGCACATATCAATATAATATTGGTGATACTGCTTATCTTGCATTAAGAGAATCCTGTAGTCATTTACATTTTCCAAGTCACTGTTGTATCATTCATACCTTGTGGAAGTCTAGACAAAGCGTCTGCAATGGTGTTGTCCTTACCTCTTATGTATTTAACTTCAAAAGAGTAGTTCTGAAGTGTATCTGTCCATCGTGATAGTCTAGGATGTACAAGTTTACAAGTTAACAAAAATGTCAGGGCCTGGTGGTCAGTGTAAATTACTGTATGTTTTCCAAATAAATAATAATTGAATTTCTTGAATGCCCATACTATGGAAAGTGTTTCTAACTCAGTAGTGGAGTATGTACGCTCACATTCAGATAAAGTACGACTCGCAAACCCAATAATTCTTATCTGTTCCTTTTCTTTATTCTTTACAACTTGAAATAAGCAACATCCCAAGCCAGTACGTGAAGCGTCACAAGTCATACAAAAATCTAAATTGAAATCTGGATGGCTCAATAAGTTTGCATTCACTAAGGCATGTTTAATTGTATTAAAGTCATTCTGGCACTGTTCTGACCAGATCCAAACTTGATTCTTTCTGAGTAGATTTAGCAGATGTTTACTGTTCAAAAGTGGTTGTGGCAAAAAACGTCTGAAAAATGAACATAGCCCAAGGAATGATTTTAACTGCTTTTTAGTTCGAGGGCTAGGAAAGTTTCTGATAGCATCTAATTTACTGGGATCAGGACGTATGCCCTGTGAATTAATGATATGTCCTAAATATTTTATCTCACTGCAACCAAACTTTGATTTTCTAAGATTGGCTGTGACTCCAGCTTGTGCAATTTTTTCTAAAATTCTTTGAAGTGTGTCAACGTGTTCATTCCAAGACTGTGTAGCTATCAGTATATCATCTACATAGTGTGTGACTGTCTCAACTAAATCGTCGCCAAGCACTGTATCCAGGGCTGTAATGAATACCCCAGAACTGACATTCAGTCCGAAAGGTAGAACACAAAACTGATACGTTCGCCCCCCGAACATAAATGCAGTATATTTCCGAGAATCAGGAGTGATACCCACCTGCCAAAATGAATTAGCGAGATCTATTGTGGAAAAATATTTTGCATCTAGAAATTTCTGTAATTGCTCTTCTAAATTTTCGGGTTTTGTGTGAACTGGTAAAATTATTTCATTAATTGCTCGTGCGTCTAACACTAACCTAATGCTTCCATTTGATTTTTTTGACAACAAGTAGAGGACTACAGTAAGGTGAGGTGGATGGTTCAAAGACCTTCCAGCCTAACATTTGTTTTAATTCTTGCCACACAGCAGGTCGTTGAGATAACGGTACTTTATATGTCTTGTGGTAGAAGATCTTGTGAGGCTTAACTTCAATCTTGTACACATACGTGTTGATAACACCTATTCGTTTGGTAAAAACTTGTAAATATTTGGATAACACTTCCTGTAGTTTTATACGTTCATGTGCACTGAGAACTGTAGCTTCATTTATCTTATGATCAAGCAATGTTTTCAAGTCCATTAGCTCTGTGTCAGATGAGTGTGTGTGCGTGTCTTGAATGTCATTGTCAAGTACTAACTGAACCTTGTACCCTGTACAGTGTTTGTCATGCTTTAGAGTTCTCCTGTCCAAATCAATAATAATTACACTGCCTTTATCCTTTAAAATACATTTACCTTCGGAGAAGTCTATAATGCAGTCCTTCTCGCTCATAATATCTATTCCTAATATGCAATTTGTCACAAGGTTTTGTACAACCAGGAATGGCCATTGTACGGTTCCATTACCTATTTTAATGTTTACAAAAACTTGCTTCGTAACCCTACATGACTTATTACCTAGTGCAGTAGTTATTTTACAGTTTTGGGCAGGAAACTCAGGCACGGGTTCCAATTCACACATCTTTTTATAGAAATTAAAAGACAAAACGCTCACAGCTGCACCTGCATCTAGGATAATAGTAGTTGGAATCCCACCTACTACACCAGTAGTAGATGCTAAAACAATTTCATTTGTGTTTGAACGACATTGTGTACTGTCTTGCAAAAGTTCATCTGATATATTGTTATTGTGGTTGTATCTTATAAATAAAACAGGTAATTTTTGTTTAGAGTTATTCGGCATATCATTATTCTGTTGTTCAAGTGTGGTGTCAAATAACTGATTAACATTGAAGTCGCCCCCCAAGAATTCTTCAGCCACGACCTGGGGCATAGAAGTGACTGTTTCTAGTTTGTCGGATTAGCATTTGTACTAGGTACTGACACAGATTGAGGTTGTGTATCAGGTGTCATTTCTATTATATTCACATTCGGATATTGCCTATTGTGATCTCCAAACTTTTGCGGTTGTTGTTGCTGTTGCGCATTATAACTTACCTGTCGGTCGTAAGGTATGCTCCAATTTTGTCCTGGTGGCTGCTGTGGTAAAGCAGTGTTTGAATGAAAGTACTGATCGTTACGAGTCCAGCCTTGACGCTGTCTTGGCTCGTAGTTATTATTATTTCTATTTCTGTTTGTGCTTTTGTCGTTCCCTTTGTATCCGTTGTTACCGTTGTAGTTATTACCGCGGTGCCTTTTGTATGGATTGCCGCATGAAGTGTTATTACTGTTGTAACTATTGTTTGTATTGGAATACGCGTGTTGATTTTGATTTCCGTATTGAGACGGCATGTGAGTTTGCTGTTTTCGCTGTACCGCGTATCCAACTGTGGGCGCGCCAGAATTGAGTTGGCAAGCCTGCATGTTTTGCATTCCACTAGTGTAAACATTGTGGCTGCTGTTTTGCCGCGCGAAGCGCTGATCTTCAAGTAACATGTCAACCGAATCTAAAGCTGTTAAGAAATAATCTGAATCGTCATCCGGGATATGTAGGAGTTTTTCTTTAATGTTGAAAGGCAATTTGGCCTTCAACGCACGGAGTATATCGCGTGTTGCGACTGGTTCGTCTAAAAAGTGTCCCATGTTCAAGTATTTTTCAAAATATCTGCGTAAGTTGCCATTTTTACTGTTAAAAATTTCAGGTTCTAGAATTTGTCTTCTGAGTCGCTCCTGGACGGATTGCGACCAGAATTTGTTCAGAAAAGCACGCTCAAACTCACTGTACGTGGTACATACGTCAGCTTGACTGTATGCCCAGACAGCTGCATCGCCTTGGATGTAACCGACAATATATGAAATCTTTTTCCGGTCACTCCAAGTGCGTGGAAATGCGTTACTAAAAGATTTAAGAAAAATCACCGGATGAATGGTTCGTTTTTCTGGGATAAAAATCTGAAATTGCCTGTGTTTCATTAAGCTTTCTTCTTCCTTCGCATTGTGATATGGATTTATTCCACTGTAATTACTGCTATGTTCAGCTGGCGAGTAATTACGATAATGTTTCTGTGGTTTACCATGATAATAGCTTGTGTTTGTGTTTGCACATCGTGGTATGTATTGTAGTCGTGGTGTGTTTTGTTCTTGTGTGTTTGTCGTGTGCGGTATGTGTGTGTCATACTCGAATGTATATTGGTTCCTGAACTGTGCATTTTGACTGATATTTTCGTTACATTCAGTCTGTGGTCGATCGGTGAATTCTCTCATGGGTGCAGTGACGGATTGTACTGCATCACTGATCAGCTGTTTGTTATTAGTCATGTATTCCGCTACGGAGTCGTGCACAATTGTTGGTAAATTTTCACGTAAGCATCTATCAAAATGTTTGTCTTTGTTCACTACCCAATCATGAAATTCTTTATTAATACTTGGAAAATGAGCTGTGGCATCAGATTGTAAGATGTCAGTCAGGTGTTGTTCAACATTGTCAAATTTATTCTGCACGTCAGTAATTCGTCTTTGAAGGTTGTCGTGCACTAAAGGATATGTTTGAATTTGTTCAGTAAGAACTTCACACGTGACATTAAGGTTTTTTACTTGTGTCTGTAAAAGTGCTACGTCAGTTGTAGTCTTTTCTTGTCTCGTATTAAGCTGGGAAAATTTAGTACTGAGTTCATTCATCTGTTTGGTCAGTGTGGCGTCTATAAGTTCCACACGTTTACATAAAGTGTCATTACCTGTCTTGAGTGCTATGAGGTCAGATTTCATTTCGTCATTTTGTGTCTTTAAGGTGGCCATGTTCTCCGCGTTCTGTTTCATTAACATTTGTAACATGTCGGCAATGTTTACCGTTTGCAAGGTCTGTGCCCCCGCCGCGTCATTAGACGTGACGTCATGTATTAACATAGGCTCTGACTGAGACTGAAATTTTTGTGGTGGACGGGCTATTGTCAAAATTTCCGTCAACACTTGCGTCAATGTTTGATAAATCGTCACTACCGGTTGCTGTCGTAAAGTCATTTTCTAACATTTGTCTCTCGTCCGAGTCGGATTGTGTCTGAATAGTACGTCTTTGCTGTTCCATTTTTGCGTATTGATTTCTAGTTATTACCATGCCACACGTGATATATGTTTCAAGAAAATATTTGACACTGATTTTAAAATAAGATGCAGTTGAGCATGAATCGCTCGTAGCAACAATGGCTGTCCGTTAATTTAAAAATATAAACTGAATTTGAGATTATTGGTAATGGCTGCTGGCCATGTTACATCATATCGTACAGAAGTCGGCCATATTGTACACTCGTGTATTGGTATTGTTGCATACGTTATTGTTTAGGGAAAAGTACTGAGAATGGAATTTATTACTGAAAACTGTTATGCGCGAAAGAAACACTACAGAATTTACTGAAAAGCTAATACACTGAATTTATATGTCTGGTCAAGCCTGCTAATGCAAAGATGCTGCGTCTTACCTTATTTTGCTGGAAGTTTCATTCCGTCTTCCGGCAAAACTTTAGAATTGGAAAATATCTTCAGATTTTTGTTATCTCTCATACATTCACGTCCAGGTCCAGAAAGTTGATTTTTGACATGAAACAAAAAGAACAATGTAACAAATGACAAAATAACAAGTCCTGTCACGGTCGCCAATATAAAATAAATAAAATAAAATATAATAAATAAAATATTTCAATTATTCACTATTTGTGATGTATATGATTGTGATTGGTTGTAATTGACATTTCCGTATCTGGAACGTGGACGTTTAATTATTCGGAATCAGACGCTTGACAATGGCTATTTGGTAAAGGCAATGTTACTCGTAGTTGACCGTGAAATAAAACTGAAATAATCGGACTTCGTAATTAAATCGTTTCCAAAGACTGCTGCGGTAGGTACGGACTCATAATCTAATCTCAATATTACAATGATTTGCCAGCCATGCCAATACGTCGTACAGAGGTGATTGTCTACTGAACATAAAAAAGTTACATAGTTAGTTAAATCAGATATATTCAATGAAATTGCCTACAGTTCATAATCCTACTTACTTTTACAAATACAAATTCTTTTCAGAATCGAGTGCCTAGTGTGGTTGCAACTCGCAGTATTCTTCTATAACATGAAAATATGGCGGTGTGCCAGACAATAAAATAAAATACGTGCTTCTCGCACCACTTCTACCAGAGCTCTCTCCTTCTTAATCAACATAAGAGTAACGTAATTATGCTTTTGTTTTATCAGCGACACAGCGCTGCAGTTGTGTGCCATAGGCTTTATTTATTTGTCACTGATTATTTATTTAATTAATATTTCGCGTTTCCGAGGAAACTCACGCTCGTCATGCAAATGTGCTTTTATAAACTCCAGATCATTACGAATAGGAGGTACCAGAGATCTTTCCTGAAGAAGCTAGGAATGCTGTTGTGTATCCGTAGATTATTTGAAAATTTCTGATGAAGTCGTCAAAACCATTCAAGAGAAGTTTTAAGAGCAAGAATTTCCTCCGTACAGTGGATAATATCGTTCCACTGTAATAGAAAACGACAAATTAACGATTTACTGAAACTGCCACACAATATATGGCAACACAATCCGATGCAACAAAATCACTTTTCTCATAGATATCAAACTACTTTTCACACACACACACACACACACACACACACAAACCAACATGAAAAAATACAAGTATCTTGCAGACGAAACAAAGGCCACGTGGAGACAGAAGGTGGTGCACAAAGAGACCGTCGTGAATAAAAAGCGATTTATGAAGTATCTCCATTTTTTATTGTGTTGATAGGAGCAGAATCTAGTTGTGCTGCATATTTGCAAATTAGCTCGTAAACCGTTGCCTTTATCAATAACATGTAAAAATGAGTTAGCCAATAGAAAATAATAACGGTTATACAATATGTATAGGCAGAGTATCACGTTTCCCAGGGTGAGTTCTGAAGTATTAACTGAGCTACCGCATTAGTGGTAGCGGGGTTACACTTGGCGGCAGTGACCTACTATAGGTAACGTGGACGAGTCGCTCCTAACATGGAAAACCTTTTGCTCTCGCTCTCTGAAGTGTATACGCTGCAAGTTTGTTCCTGCGATCACCTATATTGTATCAAAGCGTAGTTTCTCCATCGTAAATGCCGTGTCTGGATTTAGTACAGGATCAAAATAAAGAAAATTTTCCGCCTTCCTCGCCGTACATATACATCTACGTCGATACTCCGCAAGCCATCTGACGGTTCTCTCTTCTATTCCAGTCTCTTATTGTTCGTGGAAAGAAAGATTGTCGGTATGCCTCTGTGTCGGCTCTAATATCCCTGATTTTATCCTCATGGTCTCTTCACGAGATATACGTAGGAGGGAGCAATATACTGCTTGACTCCTCGGTGAAGGTATGTTCTCGAAACTTCAACAAAAGCCCGTACCGAGCTACTGAGCGTCTCTCTTGCAGTGTCTTCCACTGGAGTTTATCTATCATCTCCGTAACGCTTTCGCAATTACTAAATGATGCTGTAACGAAGCGCGCTGCTCTCCGTTGGATCTTCTCTATCTCTTCTATCAACCTTATCTGGTATGGATCCCACACCGGTGAGCAGTATTCAAGCAGTGGACGAACAAGTGTATTGTAACCTACTTGCTTTGTGTTCTTTGTTCATTTATCCATAGCCAGTGTTATTTTCTGGAGCCTGACTAACTCAATATTTTTAATAAGGTGTAAAAAAATGTAAAATAATATATTATACTTTGCTTTTGCCGTTAAAATTACGCTGTTACATAAGAACGAGAAAAATTCAGTAATGGCATTGAAAATCGTACCAAGGCCGCATTGAAATACTGCTCATTGCGGATATGTACTTGGTTGTTGAAGGTCAAATGGTGGAAAATGTCCACAGCTTTCAGTATGTGAGAGAGGAACTAACAGAGACTGCTGGGATGGTTCCTTTGATAAAGGCATGACCGATTTCCTTTCACATCCTTTCGTAATCCGAGCTCCATGTTTAGCGACTGCGCTGCCGACGGGAAAATTGCAGATTATCTACAGTCTAACTAGAACAAATACTCCAGAAACTGCGACACACTGTGATGACAACCTATGGTAAGGTACCTAGTAACACCGAAATTCAAAATTATGTAAGGAATATGATTTGTTTGGAACAGAGTTGATCCAGTACCTGTTATATAAATGCGTGGTGTCTAATCTTTCGGATATGTCCGAAAGAAAAAACACCATTCATTAATATAATTGGTTTGTCTTTATGGGCAATGAATCCACAACCTTCACTGCGAACGCACAGGTACGTTCGACCTCCTGTGGGAACTTCAGAGTATGAGCATGGAAGACATCGGCGGGGACTGTGGGTAGGTGGCGCTAAGGTGGGAGTATAGGTCGGCCGGGAGGCGTGGCTAGATAGCCCGCACAATTGCTGTAAACACTGTGTCCGGATGGCGCAGTGGTTAACGCAAATTACCGTCTAAAATCATAATTGAATATAAGACCCAATTCTGGTAAGAGAGGAAATGGTCATAACTAGATTTATCGCTTCCTAGCAAGTAGGAAATGCCGGGTTCCAATCCTTGTCCGGCACACATTTTCACTCGTCGGAGATGATTCCACATAAAGTTCCGATGAGGCAGATATCAATAGTTCGTTCATTTTCTTTTCCTTTCTCCCCCTTCAGTTTACGTGATATGATCCTGTATGTCATTGTGGAAGAGGAACAGATATAATTGACAGATATGTAGGACTCAAAGAACTAGATGACATTTAAATTTACAGATCGAGAGGAGTAGTAAGTGTGAAACTTGTTTCGTGGAGGAGAGGGAAAAGAAAAGGAGATTTCCGGGACACGTCATGAGGATAAGTGACAAAATCTTGATCAAGGGATATGGAACGCAACAATCTTAGAGGTATGAGTCAGTTAAAAGCAGTAAGAGAAAGCTGGACAGCAGTTGAAACAAGGGAGGAAAATCAAAACTGAGGAGTGTAGGACAAATCCAGCTACAGGAAAATTATGGAAATTCATAAGTGGATTGATACACGTATCTTTTTTGTGTGTGTTTAAGTGATCAGTCATCAGTCGTGCGACCCGACATGAATTTCTCTCATTCGCCAACCTCTTCATCTCAGAGTACCACTTGCACCATATGGCTTCAGTTATTTGTTGGGAAGGGAGTGAGACACGGTTTTAACCATCCCCAATCAGTGAAGGAAACAAAAGAAAAATTCGGAGTAGGTATTAAAGTCCATGGAGAAGAAAAAAAAACTTTGAGGTTCGACGATGACATTGTAATTCTGTCAGAGACAGCAAAGGACTTGGAAGAGCAGTTGAACGGAATGGATAGTGTCTTGAAAGGAGGATATAAGATGAACATCAACAAACGCAAAACGAGGATAATGGAATGTAGTCCAATTAAGTCGGGTGATGCTGAAGGAATTAGATTAGGAAATGAGACACTTAAAGTAGTAAAGGAGTTTTACTATTTGGGGGGGGGGGGGAGGGCAAAATAACTGATGATGGTCGAAGTAGAGAGGATATAAAATGTAGACTGGCAGTGACAAGGAAAGCCTTTTTGAAGAAGAGAAATTTGTTAACATCGAGTATAGATTTAAGTGTCAGGAAGTCGTTTCTGAAAGTATTTGTATGGAGCGTAGCCATGTATGGAAGTGAAACATGGACGATAACTAGTTTGGACAAGAAGAGAATAGAAGTTTTCGAAATGTGGTGCTACAGAAGAATGCTAAAGATTAGATGAATAGATCATATAACTAATGAGGAGGTACTAAATAGAAATGGGGAGAAGAGAAGTTTGTGGCGCAACTTGACTAGAAGAAGGGATCGGTTGGTAGGACATGTTCTGAGGCATCAAGGGATCACCAATTTAGTATTGAAGGGCAGCGTGGAGGGTAAAAATCGTAGAGAAGGATGTAGGTTGCAGTAGGTACTGGGAGATGAAGAAGCTTGCACAGGATAGAGTAGCATGGAGAGCTGCATCAAACCAGTTTGAGACTGAAAACCACAACAACAACAACATTCCAATCTCTGTCTTCCTCTACAGTTTTTACACTCTACAGCTCCCTCTAGTACGAGGAAGTTATTCCTTGATGTTTTCACACATGTCCTATCATCCCCTTCCTTTTCTTGTAAGTGTTTTCCATGTATTCATTTCCTCGCCTATTCTGTGCAGAACCTTCTCATTGATTACCTTATCAGTCCACCTAATCTTTAACATTCATCTGTAGCATCACATCTTAAATGTTTCGAGTTTTTTGTTTGCGGTTTTCCCACAGTCCATGTTTCACTTCCATACAACGCTGTGCTCCAAACGTACATCCTCAGAATCTCTTTCTCAAATTAAAGCCTTTGTTTGATACTAGTAGAGTTCTCCTGGCCAGAAATGCCCTTTTTGCCAGTGCTAGTCTGCTTTTTATGTCCTCCTTCCTCCGTCCGTGATTGGTTATTTTGCTGCCTAGGAAGCAGAATTCCGTAACTTCATCTAGTTCGTGACCACGAATTCTGGTGTTAAGTTTCTTGCTGATCTCAGTTCTGATACTTTATTACTTTCGCCTTTCTTCGACTTAATCTCAATCCATATTCTGTACTCATTACAGTGTTCATTCCATTCAGCAGATCTTGTAACGCTTCTTCCATTTCAGTGAGGATAGCATTGTCATCAGCGAATCTTATCATTGGTATATTTTCACCTTGAATTTTAATTCCGGTCTTGAAGCTATCTATTACTTCCCTGGCCGGCCGGGGTGGCCGAGCGGTTCTAGGCGCAACAGTCCGGAACCGCGCGACCGCTATGGTCGCAAGATCGAGTCCTGCCTCGGGTATGGATATGTGTGATGTCCTTAGGTTAGTTAGGTTTAAGTATTTCTAAGTTCTAGGGGACTCATGACCTCAGGACTTAAGTCCAATAGTGCTCAGAGCAATTTGAACCATTTATTACTTCCCTCATTGCTTCTTTAGTGCATTGATTGAGCAGTAGGGGCGGAAGACAACATAAAAATTAAGATTACAAAGGTACAGACCAGCAAAGGCGAGATAATGAAGAATTTACGTACGTCATTAGTAAATCTTCAGTGTTGATTCGAGCCACATAAATAAATATAGATAGACGTAGAGTCATAAGTTGTTAGTGAAGTTTGCTGTATGGAACGCATGCGTACTCTTAGGTGATATGGTCCCAGAATGTGAACCCAAAGGATGTTTGTGCAGAGAAACTCTCATTAGCCGCGAGGTAATTTCAGCAGCAGTGTAGCTCGGCTCGCAAGAGCTCTGCGAACGGAGTGAAAAGTTAGCCGGAGTCCAGTTAGCAAGGTACTCTTAATTCTCATTTATCATTAAGCGGTATAAAGTGATGCGGAACGACTCTCCGGACAAAAGTCCTGCCGACTTGCGAGGCGAGGCGCGGTGCGGCGTCGGCGCCGGCGGCGCTGGAGTTTCCAGCGCGGCAGCTGCGTCGGCGAGGGAGGCAGCGAGCGCGCTGGAATTCACCGCGCTCGGGAGGAGCAAGGCGAGGGAAGTTTTCTGCACGCGGGTTGGCAGCACTTGCCTCTTCCCCCGGGCGGCGCAGCGCCGGCGGCGGCGGCCGGCTGCTGTCAGACTGCGAGCTAGTCACCTTAATTTAATTACCTGGCTGGCAACTCTGTAGCAAGTTTCCCGGCGAGCTGCTCCTCCAGCCGGCGCAGAATTTTATCTGGCCCGGCCTCGGCGCTGCTGCTGCCTGCACCGCCCCTGCCGCCCCCGCCGCCGCCTACGCCTCCGCCTCCGCCGCCGCTTCTGCCGGTGCTGGTGATAGCGAGTGCCGCCTGTCAAGCCGAAGTCGGGTCCCGTTTCTACAATACTTTCCGCACCAAAGCGTGGCACTGTTTGGCCATTTACCACAGGGTCGTTGCATGAACAAGACATTTTTTACTATTCTGTAATTGATGGAGCTCATTTAGAATACTATAGAAAAGCTTAGAGGACGTAAAAATTAAAATATAAATAAAAAGAAAGCCAGAAAATAGGCGCCAGTGCTTGAACTACCAAGCAATGAGTTTCAAATGTTCAAATGTGTGTGAAATCTTGTGGGACTTAACTGCATTTTGTTTACGACCTTCCACTAAGGAAGGGATTCTATTTGTGTTTATCTGCTCTGCATAGAAACTAACAGTTCTTGATCGTTAGGAGAGAAATTTATTTTGTACTTATTTGCTGCGCTTAGCTTTTAAATAGTTTTTCTGGGAAAACCTAGCGTAGTTTTCGCGTCTCGTATTTCAGTGAGTGTTTCTTGATTATCAGAGTAGCTCATCAGAAGATTATCTTGGGAATTTGTCACCGTATAGAGTAGGGTAAACATAGTCATGTGTAGGGACTGTGGTTGTTGTGAGCGGACGCAAGGAGAATTGGCCACTCTTCGGGGGCAGGTAGAGGCTTTGTCTGTTAGGCTCATCGAGCTCGAGGCGCGGGCGTCGGCTCGTAGTGGCGTTGGGGCAACTGTGGTGAGACCTATGCCTACTTCGGTGGCCTTGGAATCACATGGAACCCCTGATGTCGCTGCGTCTTCCGGCAGTGAGCATCTTACCGGTCAGCCATCACCCCAGGGTGAATGGCGGACAGTGGTGGGCTCGCGCGTGCCTGGCCGAAAGGCGAAGGTGGGATCTGGCCGCGTGGCAGCTGCCTTACCCCTTTCCAACAGGTACGGGGTGCTTCCTAGTGGTGATGACATCGTTTCCGAGCCACCACAGGATGCCTCGCCTGTTGGGCCAGTGGCCGATTCTCCGGCAAGGTCCCGACAGTCACAGAGGGCGGGCCTATTAGTTATAGGGAGCTCCAACGTTAGGCGGGTTATGGAGCCCCTCAGGAAAATAGCGGGTAGGTCGGGGAAGAATGCCAGTGTGCACTCGGTGTGCTTGCCGGGGGGTCTCGTCCGTAATGTGGAGGAGGCCCTTCCGGCAGCCATTGAACGCACTGGGTGTGACCGGCTGCAGATAGTAGCACATGTCGGAACGAATGACGCCTGCCGCTTGGGTTCTGAGGCCATCCTTGGTTCCTTCCGGCGGCTGGCTGATTTGGTGAAGACAACCAGCATCGCACGCGGAGTGCAAGCTGAGCTTAATATCTGCAGCATAGTGCCCAGAGTCGATCGCGGTCCTCTGGTTTGGAGCCGTGTGGAGGGTCTAAACCAGAGGCTCAGACGACTCTGCGACTATAATGGTTGCAAATTCATCGACCTCCGTTATTGGGTGGAGAACTGTAGGGCCCCCCTAGACAGGTCAGGCGTGCACTACACACCGGAAGCAGCTACTAGGGTAGCAGAGTACGTGTGGCGTGCACACGGGGGTTTTTTAGGTTAGAGGGACCCCCCCTTGGGCGAAACGATAAAATACCTGACGGCTTACCAGAGAGAACATCAGCATCGTTGATAAAGAACGTCCGTCCTCAGAGACCAAAAACAGGAAAAGTTAACGTAATATTGGTAAACTGCAGGAGTATCCAGGGCAAGGTTCCTGAATTAGTATCGCTTATTGAAGGAAATAGTGCGCATATAGTATTAGGAACGGAAAGTTGGTTAAAACCGGAAGTGAACAGTAACGAAATCCTAGACACAGAATGGAATATATACCGCAAGGATAGGATAAACGCCAATGGTGGAGGAGTATTTATAGCAGTAAAGAATTCAATAATATCCAGTGAAGTTATTAGCGAATGCGAATGTGAAATAATCTGGGTTAAGTTAAGTATCAAAGGTGGGTCAGATATGATAGTCGGATGCTTCTATAGACCACCTGCATCAGCAACCGTAGTAGTTGAGCGCCTCAGAGAGAACCTGCAGAACGTCGTGAAGAAGTTTCGTGATCATACTATTGTAATAGGGGGAGACTTCAATCTACCAGGTATAGAATGGGATAGTCACACAATCAGAACTGGAGCCAGGGACAGAGACTCTTGTGACATTATCCTGACTGCCTTGTCCGAGAATTACTTCGAGCAGATAGAGAACCAACTCGTGAAGCTAACGTTTTAGACCTCATAGCAACAAATAGACCGGAACTTTTCGACTCCGTGAATGTAGAAGAGGGTATCAGTGATCATAAGTCAGTGGTTGCATCAATGACTACAAGTGTAATAAGAAATGCCAAGAAAGGAAGGAAAATATATTTGCTTAACAAGAGTGATAGGGCACAAATCGCAGAATATCTGAGTGACCACCATCAAACGTTCATTTCTGAGGAAGAGGATGTGGAACAAAAATGGAAAAAATTCAGAAACATCGTCCAGTACGCCTTAGATAAGTTCGTACCGACTAAGGTCCAAAGCGAGGGGAAAGATCCACCGTGGTATAACAATCATGTACGAAAGGTACTACGGAAACAAAGAAAGCTTCATCATAGGTTTAAGAGTAGTCGAATCATAGCTGATAAGGAAAAGCTGAACGAAGCGAAAAAGAGCGTAAAGAGAGCAATGAGAGAAGCATTCAACGAATTCGAACATAAAACATTGGCAAACAATCTAAACAAGAACCCTAAAAAGTTTTGGTCATATGTAAAATCGGTAAGCGGATCTAAATCCCCTATTCAGTCACTCGTTGACCACGATGGCACCGAAACAGAGGACGACCGAAGAAAGGCAGAAATACTGAATTCAGTGTTCCGAAACTGTTTCACTGCGGAAAATCGTAACACGGTCCCTGACTTCAGCCGTCGCACGGACGCCAAAATGGAAAATATTGAAATAAACGATATCGGAATTGAAAAACAACTGCTATCACTTAGTAGCGGAAAAGCATCCGGACCAGACGAGATACCCGTAAGATTCTACAGTGATTATGCTAAAGAACTTGCCCCCTTTCTATCAGCAATTTATCGTAGATCTCTGGAAGAACGTAAAGATCCTAGCGACTGGAAGAAAGCGCAGGTCGTTCCCATTTTCAAGAAGGGTCATAAATCAGATGCGAATAATTATAGGCCTATTTCGCTTACGTCAATCTGTTGTAGAATAATGGAACATGTTTTATGTTCTCGTATTATGACGTTCTTAGATAATACAAATCTCCTTCATCATAACCAACATGGATTCCGCAAACAGAGATCATGTGAAACCCAGCTCGCCCTATTTGTCCAAGAAATTCACAGTGCCGTAGACACTGGCGAGCAGATTGATGCCGTATTCCTGGACTTCAGGAAGGCATTTGATACGGTTCCGCACTTACGTTTAGTGAAAAAAATACGAGCTTACGGAATATCGGACCAGGTTTGTGATTGGATTCAGGATTTCCTAGAAGAAAGAACACAACATGTCATTCTTAACGGTTCAAAATCTGCAGATGTAGAGGTAATTTCGGGAGTACCGCAAGGAAGCGTGATAGGACCTTTATTGTTTACAATATACATAAATGACTTAGTTGACAACATCGGTAGCTCCGTGAGGCTATTTGCAGATGACACGGTTGTCTACAAGAAAGTAGCAACATCAGAAGACTCGTACGTACTCCAGGAAGACCTGCAGAGGATTAATGAATGGTGCGACAGCTGGCAGCTTTCCCTAAACGTAGATAAATGTAATATAATGCGCATACATAGGGGCAGAAATCCATTCCAGTACGATTATGCCATAGGTGGTAAATCATTGGAAGCGGTAACGACCGTAAAATACTTAGGAGTTACTATCCGGAGCGATCTGAAGTGGAATGATCACATAAAACAAATAGTGGGAAAAGCAGGCGCCAGGTTGAGATTCATAGGAAGAATTCTAAGAAAATGTGACTCATCGACGAAAGAAGTAGCTTACAAAACGCTTGTTCGTCCGATTCTTGAGTATTGCTCATCAGTATGGGACCCTTACCAGGTTGGATTAATAGAAGAGATAGACATGATCCAGCGAAAAGCAGCGCGATTCGTCATGGGGACATTTAGTCAGCGCGAGAGCGTTACGGAGATGCTGAACAAGCTCCAGTGGCGGACACTTCAAGAAAGGCGTTACGCAATACGGAGAGGTTTATTATCGAAATTACGAGAGAGCACATTCCGGGAAGAGATGGGCAACATATTACTACCGCCCACATATATCTCGCGTAATGATCACAACGAAAAGATCCGAGAAATTAGAGCAAATACGGAGACTTACAAGCAGTCGTTCTTCCCACGCACAATTCGTGAATGGAACAGGGAAGGGGGGATCAGATAGTGGTACAATAAGTACCCTCCGCCACACACCGTAAGGTGGCTCGCGGAGTATAGATGTAGATGTAGATGTAGATCAGTCCCTAAGCTTACACACTACTTAACCTAAATTATCCTAAGGGCAAACACACACACCCATGCCCAAAGGAGCACTTGAACCTCCGCCGGGACCAGCCGCGCAGTCCATGACTGCAGGGCCCTAGACCGCTCGGCTAATCCCGCGCGGCACAATAGTTTAGTGAGTTCGACATACTATAAGGGCTATTTGGATATTTGGAAAGTTAGGTCCGACCGGTCGCGAAATGGGAAATACGGTGAAATTCCGATGAATCTATGCACAGATTTGTGGGGCAGTGTCCCTAGTACGCCAGTCGATCGCGTCACGTCCATCTTTTCAGTTCTGAGCACAGAGTGAGCACGTGAAGATGCCTAGAACAATAGTATCAACCATCCATGTATATGTGTCCGCTGCGAGGTTTCACCTGATTTAATGCAACCTCACGTAACGTTCCTGTCATGCATTTCCTTCTTCATGACAGTTCTTGGCCACACACTGCAGGGATAATGAGGAGCCGGCCGCGGTGGTCTCGCGGTTAAGGCGCTCCGTCCAGAACCGCGCGGCCGCTACGGTCGCAGGTTCGAATCCTGCCTCGGGCATGGATGTGTGTGATGTCCTTAGGTTAGTTAGGTTTAAGTAGTTCTAAGTTCTAGGGGACTGATGACCACAGATGTTAAGTCCCATAGTGCTCAGAGCCATTTGAACCATTTTATAATGAGGACTTCCCTGAAGCCACCATACAGCCCGAACTTTGCTCCCTCTGATGTTGATACATGCTCACGTGCACTGTTGGCAATGAAGACTAATTTTGTCACAGACAACGAACTGTAGACCAGATGTGGCAGAAAGCAAAGGCGGCTGCCATCTATGATGCCAGTTTTGGAAAGTTGGTACAACGCTACGACAAATATCTAACTCTGAGCGGCGACTATGTAGAGAAGTGTCTGTAAGATGTAGCAAACTGTTGTAAAGGAAACATTTCTCATTTTCACTGAAGTTTCCGTTTCGTCACCGATCGGATCTTACTTTCCGAACAGCCCTCGTAAATACGCCTAAAAATACAGGAAAAATGCTTGTCCGTACTTAGCGACATCCTTTCGACATAAGCACCATGCTGCTGTAGGAGAAATCGTTGCTTCACCGATAGTATATTTGTAGTTTTCCGCGGCGGAAAAGAAATACTACCAATGTTGTACCGCAAAATTGCAGCACAGTGAAGGCGGCAAGCAGTACAGGTCAAACTGGCATGAATTGTATAAAATACTTGTGTACGCCAATGGTTACCTCGTCAGCGGAACTACACTACGTGAGGAGGAATAGCGCCATCTACATTCTGTAAATAAGGAAAGATAATGGAACGTGTTTGTTGAGTTCTTTAACTGACCTTTGACAGTTCTAGTTGTATATTGCAAACTGAAGAGACCAGCTTGCCCATTATAATCTCCTCCTGTCAGGAAATTTGTAGCTTGAGTACACCGAAATGCACCTTCCAGGTCTTTTCTACACTCAGTTACCTCTGAGTGGATGCAGAGAGCGAATGCCCCAGGTAGCCTGGGGACACCGGAGCGGAAGGAAACACATTGCGCCAAAGAACTGAATAATCACTTCTTTGAAAGCCCATAATTCCTACCCTTCGCGACGCTTGAGCTTGAAATCTGGCTCAAAGTTGCTTCCGACTTTCCTCTCCAACGATGCAAAAGCGTGGCACCCTGCGACGTCACCCTCGGGGTCGACAACGCTCAAACAGCAAGCTGTCGACGCTGGTGAAAAAAAAGGCCACACATCAGGGGTTCATTTTACGTGTAAGGTGTGTTAATAACGTCACCTTTATGACCAAATTTCACCAAAATTCTGCTCAATGCTACCAAGGACATGTCACACGATGGGAAGTTCGTAACACTCCATCATACCCACATTTGACCCCTTCTTTTGACGTCTGCGATGAAAGTCAGAATGGCGCCTCCCAGTGTTGAAATCACGCGGGTTTCTTATGAGTAGCCGAGGAAAACTTTCCACACACACTGCCGCTCCTATTCGACACGGGAACGCTGCAGATGATTGCATAAAGGGCGTCGAAGTCTACACGTTTCGCGGTCGAAAACGACAGTTCTCAGTGCGACAAGGAACAGGAGGACATTCCTCACGCCCTTCGACACTGCTTACACCCTCGATCGTTTCAACCCTTCCCCAAGAAAGTTGTGGGGTTGCATCCCCACCGAATGTATCACACCCGTTTGGAGTGCAGCGAGGCCACAATTTTTGCTCTCGTGTACACTAGGGACCGTTCAAAATCTTTCGAAGCAATGTGATCGGAAGCAGGCAAGGGTGCTTATGTTTTCTCAGCGCTGCTACTTTGTGTCCTCCTGTGGCGTGCTCACGGGGAGAAGCGATACCGACACATGCGTGAATAAAATAACGAAGAATTCCACTAGGAGCCCCAATTCGCAAAACTCTCGGTGTCATTGGCCAACTTAAGTGAAAATTTTAAAAATATACCTGGATAGACTGCCCCAGAGACGAAGACTTAGATGCATCCAAGTGCCTTGGACACTATCCGATTCCGGATAGCCTACTATGAGCGCCCCCCGTCCCCCCACCCCCCCACCCCCCACTCACATGAAGCATGGACCTTGCCGCTGGTGGGAAGGCTTGCGTGTCTCAGCGATACAGATAACCGTACCGTAGGTACAACCACAACGGAGACGGAGGGATATCCGTTGAGAGGCAAGACGAACGTGTGGTTCCTGAAGAGGGCAGCAGCCTTTTAAGTAGTTGCAGGGCCAACAGTCTGGATGATTGACTGATCTGGCCTTGTAAGATTAACCAAAACGGCCTTGCGGTGCTGAAAGCAACGGAAAACTACAGCCGTAAATTTTCCCGAGAGCAAGCATCTTTACTGTATGGTTAAATGATGACGGTGTCCTTTTGGCTAAAATAGTCCGGAGATAAAATAGTTGCCCATTTGGATCTCCGGGAAGGTAGGGGGGTTTTTACCCAGGAGGACGTCGTTATCAGGAGAAACAAAACTGGCGTTCTACGGATCGGATTCATTGGGTAGGTAGGTGAGAAAATTTAAAAAGGGAAATGTATAGGTTAAAGTTAGATATTGTGGAAGTTAGTGAAGTTCCGTGGCAGGAGGTTCAAATGGCTCTAAGCACTATGGGACTTAAAATCTTAGATCATCAGTCCCCTACACTTAGAACTACTTAAACCTAACTAACTAACCTAAGGACATCACACACATCCATGCCCGAGACAAGATTCGAACCTGCGACCGTAGCAGCCGCGCAGTTCCGGATTGAAGCGCCTAAAACCGCTAGGCCACAGCGGCTGGCGTGGCGGGAGGAACAAGACTTCTGGTCAGGTGAGTACAGTGTTATAAATACAAAAGCAAATAGGGGTAATGCAAGAGTAGGTTTAATAATGAATGCGTGGTCTAGGGGTAGCGTCTTTGATTCATAATCAAAACGTCTTCTGTCCCGGGTTCGATCGCCGCCACTGCCTAAATTTTGATAAATAATCAGCATTGGCGGCCGAAGACTTCCGGCATAAGAAGTCAGCCTCATTCTGCCAACGGCGTTGTCAAAGAGGGTGGAGGAGCGGATAGAGGTGCAGGGCACTCTCTTGTCCTAGGGGTGAGAAATTGCCACTAAAGGCGGAAGAATCTGCAATGATCAACGACATGAGGATGCAGAAGGCAATGGAAACCACTGCATTAAAGACACTAACGTGTATCCACAGGACATGTGGCCTGTAATTGAAGAAGAGTCATGATGATCTCTCCATTGGCAAAAGATTCCGGAATAGTCCCCCATTCGGATCTCCGGGAGGGGACTGCCAAGGGGGAGGTTACCATGAGAAAAGATTGAATAATCTACGAAAGGATAACGTTCTACGAGTCGGGGCATGGAATGTCAGAAGTCTGAACGTGGTAGGGAAACTAGAAAATCTGAAAAGGGAAATGCAAAGGCTCAATCTAGATACAGTAGGGGTCAGTGAAGTGAAGTGGAAGGAAGACAAGGATTTCTCGACAGAAGAGTATCGGGTAATATCAACACCAGCAGAAAATGGTATAACAGGTGTAGGTTGGTTGGTTGGTTTGGGGAAGGAGACCAGACAGCGTGGTCATCGGTCTCATCGGATTAGGGAAGGAAGTCGGCCGTGCCCTTTCAGAGGAACCATCCCGGCATTTGCCTGGAGTGATTTAGGGAAATCACGGAAAACCTAAATCAGGATGGCTGGACGCGGGATTGAACCGTCGTCCTCCCGAATGCGAGTCCAGTGTCTTACCACTGCGCCACCTCGCTCGGTATAACAGGTGTAGGATTCGTTATGAAGGTAGGGCAGAGGGTGTGTTACTGTGAACAGTTCAGTGACCGGGTTGTTCTAATCAGAATCGACAGCAGACCAACACCGACAACGATAGTTCAGGTATACATGCCGACGTCGCAAGCTGAAGATGAACAGATGAGAAAGTGTATGAGGATATTGAAAGGGTAATGCAGTATGTAAAGGGAGAAGAAAATCTAATAGTCATGGGCGACTGGAATGCAGTTGTAGGGGCAGGAGTAGAAGAAAAGGTTACAGGAGAATATGGGCTTGGGACAAGGAATGAAAGAGGAGAAAGACTAATTGAGTTCTGTAACAAGTTTCAGCTAGTAATAGCGAATACCCTGTTCAAGAATCACAGGAGGAGGAGGTATACTTGGGAAAGGCCGGGAGATACGGGAAGATTTCAGTTAGATTACATCATGGTCAGACAGAGATTCCGAAATCAGATACTGGATTGTAAGGCGTACCCAGGAGCAGATATAGACTCAGATCACAATGTAGTAGTGATGAAGAGTAGGCTGAAGTTCAAGACATTAGTCAGGAAGAATCAATACGCAAAGAAGTGGGATACGGAAGTACTAAGGAATGACGAGATACGTATGAAGTTCTCTAACGCTATAGATACAGCAATAAGGAATAGCGCAGTAGGCAGTACAGTTGAAGAGGAATGGACATCTCTAAAAAGGGCCATCACAGAAGTTGGGAAGGAAAACATAGGTACAAAGAAGGTAGCTGCGAAGAAACCATGGGTAACAGAAGAAATACTTCAGTTGATTGATGAAAGGAGAAAGTACAAACATGTTCCGGGAAAATCAGGAATACAGAAATACAAGTCGCTGAGGAATGAAATAAATAGGGAGTGCAGGGAAGCTAAGACGAAATGGCTGCAGGAAAAATGTGAAGACATTGAAAAAGATATGATTGTCGGAAGGACAGACTCAGCATACAAGAAAGTCAAAACAACCTTTGGTGACATTAAAAGCAATGGTGGTAACATTAAGAGTGCAACGGGAATTCCACTGTTAAATGCAGAGGAGAGAGCAGATAGGTGGAAAGAATACATTGAAAGCCTCTGTGAGGGTGAAGATTTATCTGATGTGATAGAAGAAGAAACAGGAATCGATTTAGAAGAGATAGGGGATCCAGTATTAGAATCGGAATCTAAAAGAGCTTTGGAGGACTTGCGGTCAAATAAGGCAGAAGGGATAGATAACATTCCATCAGAATTTCTAAAATCATTGGGGGAAGTGGCAACAAAACGACTATTCACGTTGGTGTGTAGAATATATGAGTCTGGCGATATACCATCTGACTTTCGGAAAAGCATCATCCACACAATTCGGGAGACGGCAAGAGCTGACAAGTGCGAGAATTATCGCACAATCAGCTTAACAGCTCATGCATCGAAGCTGCTTACAAGAATAATATACAGAAGAATGGAAAAGAAAATTGAGAATGCGCTAGGTGACGATCAGTTTGGCTTTAGGAAAAGTAAAGGGACGAGAGAGGCAATTCTGACGTTACGGCTAATAATGGAAGCAAGGCTAAAGAAAAATCAAGACACTTTCATAGGATTTGTCGACCTGGAAAATGCGTTCGACAATATAAAATGGTGCAAGCTGTTCGAGATTCTGAAAAAAGTAGGGGTAAGCTATAGGGAGAGACGGGTCATATACAATATGTACAACAACCAAGAGGGAATAATAAGAGTGGACGATCAAGAACGAAGTGCTCGTATTAAGAAGGGTGTAAGACAAGGCTGTAGCCTTTCGCCCCTACTCTTCAAAAAATGGTTCAAATGGCTCTGAGCACTATGGGACTCAACTGCTGAGGTCATTAGTCCCCTAGAACTTAGAACTAGTTAAACCTAACTAACCTAAGGACATCACAAACATCCATGCCCGAGGCAGGATTCGAACCTGCGACCGTAGCGGTCTTGCGGTTCCAGACTGCAGCGCCTTTAACCGCATGGCCACTTCGGCCGGCCCCCTACTCTTCAATCTGTACATCGAGGAAGCAATGATGGAAATAAAAGAAAGGTTCAGGAGTGGAATTAAAAATCAAGGTGAAAGGATATCAATGATACGATTCGCTGATGACATTGCTACCTGAGTGAAAGTGAAGAAGAATTAAATGATCTGCTGAACGGAATGAACAGTCTAATGAGTACACAGTATGGTTTGAGAGTAAATCGGAGAAAGGCGAAGGTAATGAGAAGTAGTAGAAATGAGAACAGCGAGAAACTTAACATCAGGATTGATGGTCACGAAGTCAATGAAGTTAAGGAATTCTGCTACCTAGGCAGTAAAATAACCAATGACGGACGGAGCAAGGAGGACATCAAAAGCAGACTCACTATGGCAAAAAAGGCATTTCTGGCCAAGAGAAGTCTACTAATATCAAATACCGGCCTTAATTTGAGGAAGAAATTTCTGAGGATGTACGTCTGGAGTAAAGCATTGTATGGTAGTGAAACATGGACTGTGGGAAAACCGGAACAGAAGAGAATCGAAGCATTTGAGATGTGGTGATATAGACGAATGTTGAAAATTAGGTGGACTGATAAGGTAAGGAATGAGGAGGTTCTACGCAGAATCGGAGAGGAAAGGAATATGTGGAAAACACTGATAAGGAGAAGGGACAGGATGATAGGACATCTGCTAAGACATGAGGGAATGACTTCCATGGTAGTAGAGGGAGCTGTAGATGGCAAAAACTGTAGAGGAAGACAGAGATTGGAATACGTCAAGCAAATAATTGAGGACGTAGGTTGCAAGTGCTACTCTGAGATGAAGAGGTTAGCACAGGAAAGGAATTCGTGGCGGGCCGCATCAAAGCAGTCAGTAGACTGACGACAAAAAAAAAAATAGAATTACAAACATTACAAGACGCTTGTTCTTAGGTTGGGTAGTACCTCCAAGTACATGTGTCAAGAGAAAGCTATTAATGCTTAAAAAAAAAAAAAAAAAAAAAAAAAAAAAAGACAGAAGAAATGTATGATGAGATAAAAGTATTTATTCGAATAGTGAAGGGAGACGAAAATTAAATTGTCTTGGGGGACTGGAATTCGATAGTAGGAAAAGGAAGAGAAGGAAAAAATTAGGTGCATATTGAATGGGGTAAGGATTGAAAGAGGAAGGCTCTTGGTAGAATTTTGAAAGAGCATAACTTAATCATAGTTGACACTTGGTTTAAGACTAATGAAGGAAGGTTGTATACGTGGAAGAGGCCTGGAGGCACTGGAAGACTTCAGATAGATTTTATAATGGTAAGTCAGAGATTTAGGAACCAGGTTTTAAATTGTAAGACATTTCCAGGGGCAGGTGTGGACTCTGACTACAATCTATTGGTTATGAACTGTAGAATAAAACTGAAGAAACTGCAAAAAGGTTGGAATTTAAGGGGATGGAACCTGGATGAACTGAAAAAACCAGAGGTTGCAGTGAGTTTCAGAGAGAGCATTAGGGAACGGTTGAATAGGTAGCTTTGAGAGATGTAATAGTCAAGGCAGCAGAGGATAAAGTGGGTAAAAGGACGAGGGCTAGTAGAAATCCTTGGGTAACAAAAGAGATATTGAATTTAATGGATGAAAGGAGAAAATATAAAAATGCAGTAAATGAACCAGGCAGAAAGAAATAAAAACGCCTCAAAAATGAGATCGACAGTAAGTGCAAAATGGCTTAGAGGACAAATGTAAGGATGTAGAGGCATATATTACTAGGGGGTAAGACAGATACTGCCTAGATGAGAATTAATGAGGCCTTTGGAGACAAGAGAACCACTTGTATGAATATCAAGAGCTCAGATGGAAAACCAGTTCTAAGCAAAGAAAGAAAAGCAGAAAGATGGAAGGAGTATATGGAGGATCTATACAAGGGCGATGTACTTGAGGGCAGTATTACGAAAATGGAAGAGGACGTAGTAAAGATGAAATGGGAGATATGATACTGCGTGAAGAATTTGACACAGCACTGAAAGACCCAAGAGGAAACAAGGCCCCGTGAGTAGACAACATTCCGTTAGAACTATTGATAGCCTAGGGAGAGCCAGCCCTAACAAAACTCTACCATCTTGTGAGCGAGATGTATGAGACAGGTGAAATACCCTCGGACTTCAAGTAGAATATAATCCCAAAGAGAGCACTTGTTGACAGGTATGTAAGTTACCGAACTGTCAGTTTAATACGTCATGGCTACAAAATACTAACACGAATTCTTTACAGACGAATGGAAAAACTGGTAGAAGCCGATCTCTGGGAAGATCAGTTTGGATTCCATAGAAATGTTGGAACACGTGAGACAATACTAACCCTACGAATTATCTTAGAAGATTGGTTAAGGAAAGGCAAACCTACGTTTCTAGCATTTGTAGACTTAGAGGAAACTTTTGTCAATGTTGACTGTAATACTCTCTTTCAAATTCTGAAGGTGGCAGGGATCAAATACAGGGAGCGAAAGGCTATTTACAATTTGTACGGATACCAGACGGCAGTTATAAGAGTCGAGGGGCATGAAAGAGAAGCAGTGGTTGGGAAGGGAGTGGGACAGGTTTGTAGCCTATTGCCGATGTTAAAATGGTTCAAATGGCTCTATGGCTCTATGGGACTTAACATCTGTGGTCATCAGTCCCCTAGAACTCAGAACTACTTAAACCTGACTAACCTAAGGACATCACACACACCCATGCCCGAGGCAGGATTCGAACCTGCGACCGTAGCAGTCGCGCGGGTCCGGACTGAGCGCCTTAACCGCGAGACCGCCGCGGCCGGCTCCCGATGTTATTCAATCTGTATATTGAGCAAGCAGTAAAGGAAACAAAAAAAAATTGGAGTAGAAATTAAAATCCATGGAGAAGAAATAAAAACTTTGAGATTTGCCGATGACATTGTAATTCTGTCGGAGAGAGCAAAGGTCCTGGAAGAGCAGTTGAACGGAATGGACAGTGTCTTGAAAGGAGTGTATAAGATGAACATCAACAAAAGCAAAACGAGGATAATGGAATGTAGTCAATTTAAATCAGGTGACGCTGATGGAATTAGAGTAGTAAATGAGTTTTGCTATTTGGCAAACAAGATAACTGATGATGGTCGAAGTAGGGAGGATTTAAAATGTAGACTGGGAATGGCAAGGGAAACTTTTCTGAAGAAGGGAAATTTGTTAACATCGGGCATAGATTCAAGTGTCAGGTAGTTTTTCTGAAAGTATTTGTACGGAGTGTAACCACATATATAAGTGAAACATGGACGATAAATAATTTAGACAAGAAGAGAATATAAGCTTTCGAAATGCGGTGCTACAGAAGAATACTAAAGATTAGGTGGGTAGATCACGCAACTAGTGAGGAGGTACTGAACAGAATTGGGGAGAAGAGGAATTTGTGGCACAACTTGACTATAAGAAGGGATCGGTTGGTAGTACATGTTCCGAAGCATCAAGGGATCACCAATTTATTATTGGAGGGCAACTTGGAGGATAAAAATCGTAGATGGAGACCAAGAGATGAAGACACTAAGCAGGTTCAGAACGATGTAGGTTGCAGTAGGTACTTGGAGATGTAGAAGCTTGCACAGTATAGACTAGCAAGGAGAGGTGCATGAAACCAGTCTCTGGACTGAGGACCACAACAAAAACAACTATGAGCACAAGTGCAGCATTACAGTACGGAAAGAGCAGCTTGTTACCCTGCCCCTCTCGTCACGATTTCTGGATCTACAGGTATATTTCCTTAAAAGTCTCAGTAATGTTGGTTGGGTACCACGTAACATCAGTGTTACCAATCATTAGTGTTCTTACGACTATGGTCCAGTGGGTACACACAGTTTTCGATTCTGACACTGGGAAAGGTATTACCAGTTACCGCAAGAAATCAGCAATCGGACAACAACGGGATTACACTGGAAAACCCACAGTCTTTCTTTCATTTGTTGGCAACGTCTTCTCAAGATAAGGAGTATCCTCAGGAAATTTTACGTGAAAGTAGTTTTCAATCCACCATCTAAGACTGCAGAAACTCTTAATCGGTGAAGGGTGATTTATTATTGCGGAAGTGTGGAGTATAACAAAATACCATGACAAACTGGTATGGCTTATATAGATCAGATCACACGCACCGTGGGTGTAAGCTAAGTAAAACATCAACGTTGCACTCACATTTTGCAGCCACTGAAGTCTGGTGTTGCTGAACATTGGTTTCCACCTGGAATACAGTGGAGTACGATAAAACAACAGTTTCCGCTGATGTAAATTAATTTTGGAATTTAATTATCAGGTAGTCCGGGGAGATACTCAAGGAGGAAAACCTTGTTAACGTTACAGCGACTTCCAGCTGAGTAACGCACAGATTACGCCGAGGGCCAAGACGAGCGGCAACCCAACGGACATCTGACTTTCGCAATTCCGTCATCGAGTGCGCTGCCTGCCGGCCATGTGGTAGGTGTTACACTGCAAGAGAAAAAGTACATAGTGACAAAGCTAAAATTTTTGACGAAATAATTTCAAGCAGGTCAAATTTCCGGTTTCTCAGAAATATCTCCCGATAAACACTTGTGTTTTAGTCAGATTGTTACTGTAAGTGCGAAAAGGAGTAGAAGCGAAATGTAAGTAAAACGGTAGGACTTGCATCGTGACAGAAATGTCCCATTCGAATCACTTTAATATGTATTGAATTTTGTATTTGGTATATGCAGTTGACGTTACATACTTTTCTTCTTCATTATCAATCTTTCGATTGGTTGTGAGGTCTCGACCTGGATCCATTAGAAGCTAGTTTCTTCATTTACGCGCAATTAAAGAGTCTTGTCTGATACATAGCTTTTTACAAATAAATGTCAGTCGCGGTCTTCCTTGGGTTATCTTTCATTGTAATATTGGATATGTCTATATTCTCTTTCGGCTTGGGAGTATGACGACAGCTTGTCAGTGTATGATGATTGAGGGTAACGCTTTTAGCCCAGTGTTTACATTTAATTATTGAAATGCGAACGATTTACATTCAATTTTTGCCAACTGAGGGTCTATGACGGTGCAATGTATCGGCGAAACCGGTCACGTTTGAAAAACGAAATTTAAACAAACAGCAGGAAGTGTTAACATGAATCCTGATATATCATTTGTAAGACTACTTCTATGAAGTCTGTCTGGTTGTCGTAGTATGTGGCCAATCCATTGGTGTCTCCATTACTCTACTGTTCTCTTAATTGCCATTTCCACCCCAGCTCTTTGCAGGACTTTGTGTTTGGCATTTCTATCTGTCCATTTTAACAGGTCTCTCCAGCACGATACCTCAAATGCTTCAAGAGTTTTCGTTTCATTTTGCCCATTGTCCATGTTTATATCCATGCATGCTACGCTCCAGATACAACTCTTAATTATACTTTTGTTCACTCCAGTATTAATGTTGTTTCAACAAAGCTTTCTTTTATACATAAACACCTTTTCGCCTCTCTAATCCTTTTTGTTAGGTCTTCATTTATTCTTTCGTCTTCAGTTATTTTAATTCCTACATATCTGCATTATATTCTTAGTTTTATTTTATTTCCTCTAATTTTCATGTTTATTCCTAATGGTACCTTGGAGCACATGAGTATTTCACTGTTTTCTGAGTTTATTTCCATTTTATATCCATCCCATACTGCTGCATTCATAGCTTATAAGATTTTATCAAGATTTCATTCATATGCAATTATCACAGCTATGTCATCCACAAACCTAACCATTGTTATTCTTTTTTCATTTATTCTGATACTTTTACAGTGTTCTTTGCACAGTACATTTTTTATTGTACGTGTAGAAAGAGGAACAGGTAGGACATAAGGTAAAACATGCAGTTCGTGAAATAATTTCGGAAATATTGCCAGAGTCGAATAGTGCTGGCATAAACAATTACCAATGGGGTTAAGCTACATAGTATTCCATGTAGAGTGAAATTCGTATTTTTATTCAATTTCATGCAACATTCAGTAAAATGGTCGTTTCACTTAAAAGTATTTTTCCCTTAATTGTAAAGCATAGAAAGTACCCATAGTGAGATATATTTTAATTATGTAAGAGCAAAATAAGGGCCCTTTCATCCCACGTGGTACATATTTTGTGTGTATGTGAAGTAATCATAGTATCTTGGCAATTTTTTAAAATCTTCTGCTGGAAGTTAGCTCTCGTGTGTTTTCTTTGCGTCCTGTTGTGAAGTAGAATTCAGTAGATGGCTGCTGCATATTTGCAGAATTACTAGTTCAACACATATTTTAAATCAAGAACTGTGGACGAGATAAACCCATTTTAACGCAGAAAACAAAAGTAAACACTTAATTGAGCAAAAAATCTGGCATCGGTTTGGAACGCTGCGAACGTTGCCAAGGCCACGAGAGCGGAGGGCCATCCAGTATGTAAGTCGGGCGGGTATACAACGCGCCTCTCAAATTACCACTAATGATTATGCTCCACATTCGCCAAAACTCTTTAAAAAGCAGTTAGGAGCACATTATGCAAATCCGCCGTCGCTACTAAAGTTTTTCCCTCAGTCGTTCCCCGCAGGATAATCGCACTCTTCCTTGCGCGCTCAGCCGTTCCACTATAAATGTTTATATGAGGACGGAGGAGCATTTCGCTGACCAGGAAACGTCCTTGCAAACGAGCGCTCAGAAGTTTCGATGATCTGTACATCAGCGGTTTAAAAATCATATTACGCCAAACAGATTCATAAAAATGTACTTACCACGGCGGATGAATCGATAACTGTGGTAGTATTGTGAAGGACCCACGTGCGGCTCAGAGAGCTTAAGAAAGCTTGGGTGAGTGGTAAGTGAAGGGGAAATATATGACGTTCTGAATAACAGTAAGCCCATTATATTCGTACGGTGTGGCTCGGTATTACATACAATATTTATGCACTAATTACAGAATTACTGTTAATTGCAGACTAAAATTCTAAATACGTTGTCCTATTACAAAATTTTTGATGCACAGTGTGTTATGGGTGCAAGTGCTGACATTTTTATTGGTGACTGAGGAGTGATTACTGAAGAAATTACACCAGTATTTACCTCATTTTCAGACTAATAATTATAGCTATTGGGAGTACAACGTAAAACCATTGGTCAGTACCTCCAAAGTACATGTGGAAAGAGGAAGCCATTCATGCTTATTTTCCCCTGGCAGGGGGTCAGGTATTGAGGTGCGGACGTGTGGACACAAAATGGTTAGTCTATACTCACAAACGTAGCCTACGTAGTCGTGCTGTTACGACCACGCAGAAAACATCAGATAGTAAATTATGTGACGTGTTCGCGGGAAGACAGATGCAGAGAAAAAAGCAACTTAGCACTGAAGTGGGTACATATTAACCTACCAATGATCACAATTTCTGCACTTATAACCCTAACTCCCTGTATATACACTGAAGCTAACGACGTACAAGTTTGTCATATGATCACTCATAATTTATTCATTTTCAACAGCGTATTTATTTCAGGAGTACCTCTGCACGGTCCTCACATCCCTCCACCTGGTTTCCTGAACAAATGCACATTTTCTCTTTATAAAAATATCAATACATTAACAGCTTCACAGTATTGGGTTGGCAATCACGTTGTAATAAAAGATATCAGAAGTTAAAATGAAATGTAGCTCGACAAAAGAAGCTGAAATTCACGTCTCGCCATCAGAAGGAGGCTTGTATCTAAGGGCTCTTTTCTCATTTATAAATAACCAAACAAAGGTGCCTAGTGTGTCACATCATGGAGGAGTGACAGTCAAACGCTGGCCCAACTTTACTGACGTAGCTGAGACGTGGTACTTAGGGAATGGCAGATTTGGGTGTGGACGGGGCCTTACTCAGTTAACGTTCGTTGCTCGGTTTTTTTTTTCTTTTTAAATTACGTACACTTTATTTGGAACCAATTGCATATAAGGTTGACAATAAGGAACAATTATCAAATTTGACTATTAAGACAATATCTAATTAAAATTCTTTAGACAAATTGCATTCACGGCTGAAGGCCTTATTAACCGTAAATTCAAATTATGTGTCGGCTGAAGGCCCCAATAGTAATTACTCAAAAACAATTTGACGGCTGAATGCCTACATAGCAAATTCTTACTAAAATATTATAAGAAAAGGACAAGCATATTAAGAAGCAATATCTAATGAAAAATTCTTAAGACAAATTGCATTTACGGCTGAAACCCTTATTGACAGTCATCACAATCTGACCAAATCAAGAGAGAATTGCGTCTCAGACAGTGCTCCAAGGATTGTCCTTGGAAAGTCGCTCAACTTCGTAAACGCTGAGACAGGCGGCCAAGAGTTGTACTCACTTAACCGGATGTCAACTCAAACTAGTGGCAGTTTAAACGCCGGCCAGTACCCTTGCAACATCTACCTAACGTCTGATAACCACCACAATGATGGAATAATTTCGCCAACTCCAAAAAATGTTCAAATATGTGTGAAATCTTATGGGACTTAACTGCTAAGGTCATCAGTCCCTAAATTTACACACTACTTAACCTAAATTATCCTAAGGACAAACACACACACCCATACCCGAGGGAGGACTCGAACCTATGCCGGGACCAGCCGCACAGTCCATGACTGCAGCGCCTGAGACCGCTCGGCTAATCCCGCGCGGCTCCAACTCCAACCACTCCACTCGTTACTCTTCGTCTCAGCGACCCTGCGAGCAGCTACACGCGCTCAAACGGCGTGATCTCAAAATAGTGGTGGTTTCACTACTGGGTTGATGTTCACTCAACTCAGACGTCCTGGGTCCCGTGGAGAATGAGGATATCGCCCTCGCAACTACAGCCCCTCGATCCGGCAGTGCCCACGTGCCGCCAGTGGTCCCGGCATGTCCTCACACTGTCGGACCTCACTGCTGCTCTGTCCCAACCAAACGACCTGACACACTCCCTTCCTCGAAAACACTTAACGTTCCTCCAAAGACAGTACCACCGTACAAGATATCGATAACCACTGCTGCTGCCACTCATGGACAGACAATGCTAGCGAATGTAGTGGCGCCAGTAAACACAAGAAGGAAACGGGACGCCGCTGTCCCTATTACACAATGCCAACCTACCAACGGCACCAATGCGAGCCGCAACACGGCTCAGTATTTTCCTTGTCATTTCATTGTGTCAGTCGAATTCCAGGCCTTGTCCTATTTCCAACACCTTCCTTTTCTATATGAGCTTCGTCTATAATCGCCTCGGTATATCATTCTAGGAACTCAGAGTTGTTTCAGTAAAAAATAGGGTGATTTTCGATAACACATGGAACGTATATCTGAACGATGAATTACATTCTCCAGAAGGAGGGTTTTTTTATTACGAGAATCAGAAACATTAGGTCCAGTGAGGTTCTCAATGAATCCGATAGCGAACTGGTATGGACAAGAATAACTAAGGTCGCTGGATTCAGATTAATGATCAGCTTTTTCTACCGAACACCAGGTTCAGACACATTTATCGTAATTATTCATATACAGCCTAAATTCGACAGCGTAGTAATACCGCGAGCACACTGTAACGGTAGATGATGATTGTAGCCCAACCAATATCTCCTGGAAACACTATGAATACGTTATTGGCGATAAGGGCAAACAGCTGGAATCCGCCACGACCAGGACCAGGGGGACTGGGGCGATCCCGAATGAAGAAAAACGCACCGATTATGACATAGAATAAGAATTAGATTTAGTTAATTAGAATAGGATAGTAAGTTAGGAACCTGCAGCGATAAGTTAACCCTTGCCTGCCCTGTGCCAGGGGCTTGCTCATAGGGATTAGCTCTATGAGCAAGGCATCTAAGTAGGTTTATATTATTAAAACTGGCACACTTGTAACGCTGCAGGCAGTTAGTATTAACCAATCGTAGTAACTAGAAATTATGTTAGCTAGTAAACCAGAAGTAGTCTGCCTAGTAGAAATCGTAGAACTGCCTATAGTTAAGAAAAATATTAAAGCTGCTATTGTAAATTTAGAAATATAGGACCCACTAATCACTAAGGTGGTGGGTCATTATTGTATAATTATTATGAAATGAAATAAAGAATTTAAAAAAAATACAAAGAGCGTACTGAAGTAACACTGATAACTTTGTAAAACTGCTGTATGGAACAACTAGTCCCATAACCAACTTGGGACAGAAGCATTCCAGATACGTTCCTTTGAAAATGGTCATCAGTGAGAGATTACATCGTTACAAGATTCTATTACAGGAACAATGGATACCAAATGTAAAAAGACCATGAAGAAACCTAGGAGACAATTTGTGTATGGTTGAACTGCAAGAAAGTCACTCTCGACTTATTTGAAGAACGAATGGGGAACATTTAGTTCAGGGTACCTAATCATTGCGTGCATTAAACTCTACTTCTCTACCCGGTAGTTACTCCAGCGGTTACAACATCGTGGGTCGGGAATCTGAAAGTAAGTTAGGGTGCACAATCATTTGCCGGCCGGAGTGGCCGAGCGGTTCTACGCGCTACAGTCAGGAACCGCGCGACCGCTACGGTCGCACGTTCGAATCCTGCCTCGGGCATGGATGTGTGTGATGTCCTTAGGTTAGTTAGGTTTAAGTAGTTCCAAGTTCTACGGGAGTGATGACCTCAGCAGTTAAGTCTCATTGTGCTCAGAGCCAGTTGAACCATTTCCACTATCATTTCAGGCCATCATAGATTACAGAAGGTGCCTGTAATATTGACCATTATTGCGGCTGCATATTTGCGGCCGAATTACTAAGTGAAGCTATTGATTAATGGGCTCATCAACGTAACGAAGCTCACTTAAATCGGAATATCTCTGGTTAAGACCCAGAAGTTCCCTGTATTCCTGCAGTCCGGCGGGCAGGAGGCGCTCCTCGACCTTAGCCAGCGAATTTATGAGGCAAGTATGTACTCTTGTAAGACGTACCGCCTGCAGATGAGGCAAGTATGTACTCTTGTAAGACATACCGCCTGCAGATGAGGCAAGTATGTACTCTTGTAAGATGTACCGCCTGCAGATGCAAGTATGTACTCTTGTAAGACGTACCGCCTGCAGATGACACAAGTATGTACTCTTGTAAGACGTACCGCCTGCAGATGAGGCAAGTATGTACTCTTGTAAGACGTACCGCCTGCAGATGAGGCAAGTATGTACTCTTGTAAGACGTACCGCCTGCAGAAGAGGCAAGTATGTACTCTTGTAAGAAGTACCGCCTGCAGATGAGGCAAGTATGTACTCTTGTAAGACGTAACGCCTGCAGATGAGGCAAGTATGTACTCTTGTAAGACGTACCGCCTGCAGAAGAGGCAAGTATGTACTCTTGTAAGACGTACCGCCTGCAGATGAGGCAAGTATGTACTCTTGTAAGACGTACCGCCTGCAGGCTCGTTGAATTCAAACTTCTTACTCATCGCTGTTCTTGAAGACATCTAACACTCTGCGACCCTTCCCAGTCTTATAAACCGTAGAATAATTCTGTAAAGAAAGAGACTATTGCACAACAGTGCGTCGGGCTGAATAGCGTAACGATCTGAGTTTTTCTGAGGCTTGTGTTTCGGTAACGCCTCCGTAACCTCGTGTTGCGTGAATAGTAGTGATTACAGTTTAAGATTAAACATCTTAAAAATCTGCTCTTAGTACACGATGCTGCAGCTAGTCTGTGACTCGTATATTGCGTGGGAGGGGCTTGCCTAGCGGAAAATCTGCTATGAGCTGTACTTCCATCGTGCCATATAACCGTTGAAAAAACCATCCGTGTTTCAATGCTTTCCGATAGGAGTTTGCATGGTCTTCTCAAACGATGTAGCACAAGCTGCCAATGAAGGTGGATCTCCCAGTGTTCCTGCCATAACCTGAATAGCTCTTCTTTAAAGTCAACTTTGTGGAGGAGGAGGAGATTAGTGTTTAACGTCCCGTCGACAACGAGGTCATTAGAGACGGAGCGTAAGCTCGGGTGAGGAAAGGATGGGGAAGGAAATCGGCCGTGCCCTTTTAAAGGAACCATCCCGGCATTTGCCTGTAGCGATTTAGGGAAATCACGGAAAACCTAAATCAGGATGGCCGGAGACGGGATTGAACCGTCGTCCTCCCGAATGCAAGTCCAGTGTGCTAACCACTGCGCCACCTCGCTCGGTCTCAACTTTATGTTCATAATTGCACTGCAACCAAATGTTGCGTTCCTGGACTGACACTGCTTTGTGATACAAGTACCTCAGAACTCTTGTGCTCCTCTCAGGATACGTTAATACTTGTGTACTATCATAGATAATTAGCAAAGCTACTCTGTTACGAATGCACGGGCGCTCTCATTCATTTTCCTAAAAGCTATACTCATTTTTATGTACACTCTAGGTGCATTAAAGTATGACAGAGAACATGATAGATGACTACGACTTAGAGTGATAAAAATTCTTATCGCTTCCTGGCAAGAATTCTGGCATAACTCAAAAATGCAATGCTAGAAAAAAATCGACTTACAACTTATATTGGAAGGCTATAAGCATCCTTCAAATTTCAAGCAAGGAATTTTGGCAGTAAATTCCGTTACAGTCTATACAACAGTAAAATGGGCACGTTGTTCTGTTCTCGTCGAATGAAAGGTGTTACCAGGTAATTACTAATTAATTCTTTGAATTGTGTCACTTTCCATGTTTTTCCACAATCATTTTTTGTTTTTGTTATGACTCCTCATGTAATACTTTTGCCATTTTTCTGCACCAAATAAGACTTTTTTTACTTACTATAATATAATGTGACTTCGAACCTCTATCTGGCAAAAGCAGAGCTTAAATTAAACTAAAAAACGAAAAACAAATCAAACTGTTGTATTAGAAAAACACAAAACGTAAAATTGTAATCTATGAAAATTAATACAATTTAGTAAGGAACATCAATACGTGCTATTTAAGCAACATAATTTACGAAAATATAGAATCATAAATAGGCTTATGTAATGCAGGAATACTTCTCGCCCAGAAAAGGAATTCAGTATAAATGTTCTTTATAGCAGAAATTTAAATTTTTTCTTTTATGCACAAAATTTCAGTTGTAATCATCTGATCAGTGTCTTTTCCTTCAGACATGCACGCACACCTGCGAGCAGCAACGCTGAAGTGATACTGTTCTTGCCTCGGCGAACCATGAAGTAGCACACAACAAAACCGCCGCAACTGCGCACTGAATTGGAGAAATTGCTAGATAGAGATGTGAGATGTTTCGAGGACGTTGGAACATATCACACGTATTTTTCAGAGACATATACACTTGAAGCTACATAATTACATGCAGTGAGAAAAGGCAATAATTTGTTACTGTGGTTTCACATTCTTGCACCTTTTTTCCCTCTCTGCTCCCACAGCCCCTCCCTCACACAGAAACACACACACACACACACACACACAGAGAGAGAGAAACCATTTGCTCACAAAGACTTTGAATGCTTGCTTATATCCTACATTTGTATTTTCTAATGTCATATTTATTTGATCTATTGTGCAAAAAATTCATTTTAAGAGCAATTATCATCCCACTAGCCTTTTACGTTCTCGCTAAACAAGGCAAGGTGTACATCTGAATTTCATGTTGAAAAAGGCTGTTTTTATAAGGCAAAATTCTCTGCTGTATGAAGGTGGAAATTCATTTTATGCTTTTCACTCTAGCATGGGAATACAGTTGATAGCTGTTACTTCCAGCAGACTTAGATGCTGCTGTAAAGCTTTCGAGTTTTCATCTGGATGTCAGTGTTAAAATACAGCGACGTTTTGAAGAGCGTCGTACTCATCATCTCTTGGCGAAGTTGATGAGTATGGCACTCTTCGAAACGTCACGGTATTTTAAAGTTTCCACCTGGCTGGAAAGCCTAGAGCTTGTCCAACAGTATAAACTGGGAAAATCTACATTCAAATATAGGTATTTTAAATCTGTATACGCAGACAAGATGTGACATGGTTGAATATAAGAGAGGAGAGGTCTTTTACGCATGTTTTCTTTGTAATGATCATAGCTCGCAAGGCCATTTCCGAAATGAAAACAATGTCTGAGGTAGATGGTGAGAGTGGCCGAAACATGTATTATACCAACAAACCACAGTACAGTGTTAACAGTCTCAAATTGTTGCCATTTAAGATTAATCTGGTCGATCTTCCAGGTTTTACATCACTTTCTATTCTCGTTTTTAGATGGTTCTGCATAGGAAGGTAATTTCGAATAGTTTCAAATAAAATTAATCACTACCTTCATAAAATTATCCACATTCGTACAAGATTTCAATCAAGTTTACTTAGTAGAAGAACGTCCCAGTCGAGATCACTATAAAAACATTATTGTGGATAAGCGGTTTCGGAAAGACTAAGTTACCATCTTCGGATCTTGTAACCTCCCCGCAGAAATTTTCAAGAAAAATGACAATATTTAAATGTTAATCGGAATACAGCCAAGTGTAACCTTCCCGCAAAATTTGTAAATGTCAATATTTTCCTCGCAAAATTTTGTAAAGACAATAATTAAATGTAAATGGGAATAGAGCTAAACGTAACCTCCCAGCAAAAATAAAAGAAAACTCAATGATAATGAAAACGAGCCAAATCTTTGGTCCCCACAAAAATTATAGGATAATAATGACCCAAATGTAAACTCGACACAAAAATTAAGAAATGAAGATTAATCCTTAAACCCACAATAATAGGGCAGCATCGCTGACCTTAGGCCCTGTGCAATAATTAATCTGATAAATTGATTCTGGGAGGAAAGCCATAGGAAATATTATTTCAATTGGAATGATTCTTTTCTTAAAAACGATTGCTTTAAAAACAAAATTATTATTGGGGCATTTCTTGAACAAATTAATTACAATTAACAAATGTTATTGGCTGAGCGCAATGCTGTTTCATTACCTTTGATAACAGTATACCTCGTCCTGAATCATGACCAGAGACCCATGTCGACGCCCGCCGACTCCTCACACACGACTACTGTCTCGCGCGCGCTACTAGCACTGACTGAGAGCAACTAGCAACAGAACTCTCGCGCGGTCAAGCGCAGACCAGCAACGATAAATAACTCTCTGGTCAGAGATTCTGTCATGCCTCGCCATCGCTGGTACAGAATACATACGCGTTTCAATCTTCATAAAGGTTATTACAAACATCTCGTGCCAGCTGCACACAAGCTCTTTCACTGAATCTCCAGGTACATAAAACATAAAATGAGTGACGCGTTGGGACGTTAGAATTAAAATTACCATTTACATCAAAATTCACCAAAACATCGTTTCCATAACATAACATGCCGCAATTACCAGGGCGCCACACGACTAACTGTCAATGGCCGACGCATGAGACGAATTGACCACAAGCGGCTAAGAAGTTCTTCTTCTCGTACTTAATCACTACAGATCGCTCCTTTGAGATCAACATCAGAAACTAATCAAGAGTAATGAAGTAACTTTCTTAGAATATGTGATCTACAGTTTTTTTTATTCTTTTCTTAGTGCATATTAAAGAAAACAAGACACAATGAAGTTGATTATAGTACTACAGTCTGTTTAAAAAATATATCTCACACATTACATATGGAAAATATAATATGATAAAACGCTATTTGCTGACAATCAATAATTTAATACGTAACGGACACAAATTATGACATAGCGTTAGACCTAGAGTACGTAACATACAGGCGTTGAAATATGTCTTGTGCACGAAAGTTTTTATTACACACAAATGACAAATTTTGACGTCTAAGTCGCTGTCACGTAAGCATGCTGTAATTTCGTAACTGTAGCAGTTATATCATAAAAGAAACAAAACATTATACAATATTGCAAGAACGTTGGGATCTCGTAAACGATACTGATAAACATACCGATAATCTGGGTTACAGTGTTCACAGGCCTATCCACATTCGCAATAAAGTACCAGATACTTTGTTTTTCAGTAGGTTTCCTGGAATACAATTTTTCCTGGACTATTTTCTCGTGATTCGTTGTTTATTATCGCACTGTATATGCTCTGTTAATGCCGTACGTACGAGAAAATGAAAATAGGTACTTGAAAGTAAGAAAACAGTTGAAATTAGGCAACAGTGAGGAATGAAACATTCTGTTTCAAATAAATAGACTAAAGGGTGGAAGACAATAGATTTACAAAAGCAAAATGTCATTAGCAAAGTGACTAAAACAACTTCAGTGTTTTAAAAGACGATTAATGCTTGCTCTGCCAATAACGTGGAAATCAAATCACTAAATTAAATCAATTCACTGTAACTAATCACATATTGCTAATCTAACGTCGCTATGTGAAAACTCATTTGACAGCTACCAGTCCCACACACATAAAAGAAAATTTTGCGTCACCTCGTTACAGAGAGTTCCGAAACCTGTGCACGAAACTGGAATAGCGGTCAACATAAACATCGTTTCTGCCCTTTTTATTGCTCATGAAAACCACACATTGCATTTTATCGATGGCTAACTAGATGGTGCAATGTATGCTGATTTCCTACGTAATGTTCTACCGACGTTACTACAAGATGTTTCACTGCATGACAGAATGGCGGTGTACTCCCAACATGATGGATATCCGGCACATAGCTCGCGTCCAGTTGAAGCGGTATTGAATAGCATATTTCATGATAGATGGATTGGTCGTCGAAGCACCATACCATGGCCGACACGTTCACCGGATCTGACGTCCCCGGATTTCTTTCTGTGGGGAAAGTTGAAGGATATTTGCTATCGTGATCTACCGACAACGCCTGACAACATGCGTCAGCGCATTGTAAATGCCAAATGCATTGAGGTTAACGGACCTCATTTTGAGCATTTATTGCATTAATGTGTTATTTACAGGTAATCGCGCTGTAACAGCATGCGTTTTCAGAAATAATAAGTTCACAAAGGTACATGTATCACATTGGAAGAACCGAAATAAAATGTTCAAACGTACTATGTTCTGTATTTTAATTAAAAAAGAAAAAAAACCTACCTGTTACCAACTGTTCGTCTAAATTTGTGAGCCATATGTTTGTGACTATTACAGCGCCATCTATCACAAAGCGAAAAAAGTGGTCCAACTAAAACATTCATATTTCTTTACGTACTACACGAATATGTAATAAAAAATGGGGGTTCCTATTTTAAAAACGCAGTTTATATCCTAATCTTCGTTGATCCATTATGGATCGTGGGAAGACGGCTGGCATGAACTTCTTGATGCAATAATTTACCAACAGCCGTATGATTTGTAGAATTTTATTTTATTTTATTAACTTCTATGTGCTACCAGTTTCGGCATTACATTGATGCCATCTTCAGGCCCCACTCGTCATAGTCGTAAAATCGCTATACACGGAAGGAGCCATATGACTGGATCCGTGCCGGCCGCGGTGGTCTCGCGGTAGTAGGCGCGCAGTCCGGAACCGTGCGACTGCTACGGTCGCAGGTTCGAATCCTGCCTCGGGCATGGATGTGTGTGATGTCCTTAGGTAGTTAGGTTTAAGTAGTTCTAAGTTCTAGGGGACTTATAACCACAGCAGTTGAGTCCCATAGTTCTCAGAGCCATTTGAACCATTTTTGAACTGGATCCGTGAATCAAATCGTCCTGCAACAGCTCTTGGTGGCCAGGCGACACAGACTCAAGTCTACATAAAGGAACATCATTCTACCGAATCCCACTCCGATTCGTGTTCACACTCTGAATCATATTTCTGTAAAATACGTGTCCACATTCCCCAACAGCCCCCCAGATTTCCATTGGCCTTAATTTTCTTAAACTACTCCAGAAGAATGTAGAAACTTTGCCTTTAAGATGTACTTTTTCTTACCGTTTCGTTGTCCAGCCGTGCATCATATCCAATCATTTGAAACCTAGTAGATTATTAAATGATAATCTTCCTACACAAACGACACTATGTTTCAGCCCTTATGATTTTGTTTAAGAAGTCATTACTGCTATGTCCTGTATGATTTTGTTGAACAAGTCTTTACTGCCCTTGTACATCGATTTGATAAGTGTTATGTGAGATGTACAAAAGAAGTTCGAATTTACGAACGCCTTAGAATACTTTCTTTCGATTACTGTTAATAGAAACAGAGGTAATTGGCACAGAGATTAGGTTTATTAGAAACAGATGTAATTGGCACAGAGATTCGGTTTATTCAAGCACGGTTCTACGAGAGTCACGTGAGAGCACAAAACGAAATTTACTTCCGAACAGCATATTCTACTGTTTGGGTGTGGCCACAAGCTGTTCGAACAGTGGCCAGAGCATATTTCTCCAGTATCTTGAAACAGCAAACAGTCACGCATCCCGAAAGATGAAAGTATACAGTGTAGCACCCCTGCCTTCATACATATAAATCAAAAAAAGTTTCGCTTTCGCATCATCCCGGTTCCCAGAACTCCTGAAGACAGACGCTGACTGTGGATGTTGTATTACAGAACAGTTCCTTTGACTGTTCAGAGATGTCACCAAACTAGCCCAAAGATGTAAACAATCATGCATGACCAGCGCCTTTTGGACGGAGGGGGTCCAACAGCCGATCAGTTCCAGTCATTCCACCAGGGAGGAGGTACACGGCTCGTGTCGTCTATAGTTCAACCGTGCCTAGACGGTCAATACCGCGGTTAGATCGCGTCCGCATTGTTACTTTGTGCCAGAAAGAACTCTCACAAGGTAACTGTCCAGGTGTCTCGGAGTGAACCAAAGCGATGCTGTTCGCAAAGCGATGCTGTTCGGACATAGACGAGATACAGAAAGACAGGAACTGTCGATGACCTGCCTCGCTCAGGCCGCCCATGAGCTACTACAGCAGTGGATGACCTCTCCCTACCGATTATGGCTCGGAGGAACCCTGACTGCAACGCCACCATGTTGAATAATGCTTTTCGTGCAGCGGCAGGACGTCGTGTTAAGACTCAAACTGCGCGCTATAGGCTGCATGGTGAGCAACTTCACTCCAGATGTCGATGGCGAAGTCCATGTTTGCAACCACGATACCACGCAGTGCAATACAGATGGGCCTAACAACATGCCGAATGGACCGCTCAGGATTGGCATCACATTGTCTTCACTGTTGAGTGTCGTATATGCCTTCAAGCAGACAAACGGAGACGTGTTTGGTGGCAACCCGGTCTGGCTGAACGCCTTAGACACACTGTCCAGCGAGTACAGGCGCCGTAACGGCTGTACGATACGTGAATTCCATCCTCCGACCGATAGTGCAGCCATATTGGAGAAGCATTCGTCTTCATGGACGACAATTCGTGCCCCTGCCGTGCACGTCTTGTGAACAATTTACTTCAGGATAACGACATCACTCGAATAGAGTGGCCAGCATGTTCTCCATAAACCCTATCGTACATGCCGGGGGTAGATTGAAAAGGGCTGTTTATGGACGACGTGACCCAGCAACCACTCTCAGGGATCTACGCCGAATCGCCGCGCGGGATTAGCCGAGCGGTCTTAGGCGCTGCAGTCATGGACTGTGCGGCTGGTCACGGTGGAGGTTCGAGTTCTCCCTCTCCACTTGTCGCAGCCATCGTGGATTTTCCGTTGCCCAATAGCGCATATTATGCCGGTTTACGTTACCGCTGTTGGTGAATGACGCTTCGTCGCTAAATAGAACGCGTGGAAAAAATCTGTCAGCGTCCCGTAATTTCTCTTGTGCCCATTGGCAGAACTGTACAAAACGTTCAAAGCCGTCGCCGTATAATTCCTGGTGCATAGAAATATAGTACGGGTGCAGTCGATGTTGATGTAGCATTCTCAATACCGACGTTTTTGAGATTTCCGATTATCGCGCAATATGTCTGCTACTGTTGTGCATATTAGACGCGACAGCAGCTAAAACACCTACTTGGGCATCATCATTTGTTGCAGGTCGTGGTTGACGTTTCACATGTGGCTGAACACTTCCTGTTTCCTTAAACAACGTAACTATCCGGCGAACGGTCCGGACACTTGGATGATGTCGTCCAGGATACCGAGCAGCATACATAGCACACGCCTGTTGGGCATTTTGATCACAATAGCCATACATCAACACGATATCTACCTTTTCCGCAATTGGTAAACGGTCCGTTTTAACACGGGTAATGTATCACGAAGCAAATACCGTCCGCACTGGCGGAATGTCACGTGATACCACTTACTTATACGTTTGTGACTATTACAGTGCCATCTATCACAAAGCGAAAAAAGTGGTCCAACTAAAACATTCATATTTCTCTAAGTACTACACGAATATGTAATAAAAATGGGTGTTGCTATTTTAAAAAAACGCAGTTGATATCCGTTTGACCTATGGCAGCGCCATCTAACGGGCTAACCATAGCGCCATCTGGTTTCCCCCTTCAAGCTAGACGAGTTTCGTTCTTTGTAATTTTTTCGTTTGATACTTATTTCGTGAGATACTTGGCCCGGTCACTATCAATGGACCACCCTATGTAAGCACTTCTGTTATTTTTTAGTATGTGCTGCCACAAGTATTGTACAAGTGTCGCTGTGGGAACAATTCAAACTACGATATCTCGTAGACGGCTAGTACTAGAATCCTGCAACAAACACCACTTACATTCCAATATACGCTGATTTTGGTTTGTTAATGTCAATAGGCGTTGTTCCATTTAAAAAAAGTGTATGTTTGCACAAAAACACGATTTCTAAGTATTATTACACTCCGTTGATTAGCTAACAATACGAGCCCCTGACTACCAATCCATTGTACGAAACCCACACATCAGTACACATCAATAACGCTTTCCATTTCCGGAATATTTGCGGTGAAAGGTTTAGGTGATTCACCCTGTGTACACCATATTTCGTTTAGTTGTTTGAAACTTAAATTGGACGTATTTTAACAGTCATTGTCTGTCAATACGCATTAAATGTGGCATGCTGCCTTCAAGAGGTCATTTAACTATATTCTTCTGTTTTAGTGGGAAAATGTTTTTAAATACGCATTAAATGTTCTCATGTTGTCTTTAAGAGGCCATTTAATTATATTCCTTTGTTTAAGTGGGAAACCCTACCTGGTAAACGAGGATGACTGCGGAGTGTCTGGAGAAGTGAGTGAGATTTTTATTGTGAAATATTTGTAAAATGTCTATGGAGAAGAGTCATATGTGAAAATATAATTGTGCAGGTTTGTAAGTGGTGGCTTAGCAGGAGACTTGCTGCCTGCACCGTGCGTGTGGGAAGTCTTCGCCACTGGGGCAGCTCCTTCTGCGTGCAGTCTACATTGTGGTCGTGCTAGCGGAAAACTGGCAGTGTCGGTGATGGAACAAATCGGATGTGAGGGGTCGGCAGTCTTACAGCCTTACAGCTTCACTGGTTCTGACACTTATGCTTCCTTTTGCGCCGCCAAACTGCGGCTGCAGGTCACATGCAGATCAGCGCTTATCTCAGCAGGATCCTTAGACGGTCCAGTGGACTGATGTTGAGAAGTGGTCTGTAGAATTAGGAACACAACCAATGAATCTTGTGGTTTAAGCTTAACTCATTTAACAGGAGTCTGCCCCGATAGGTGAGTGGTCAGAGCGGCCGTCTGTTACGCCAAGGAGCCCGCCTTCGATTCCCGGCTGGGTCGGAGTTTTATCCGCTCAGGGACTGTGTGTTGTATTGTCCTCATTATCATTTCATCATCAGTGGATGGCAACGGGAAGCCACCACTGGAAACGCTTCCCTAGACGCTCCTGCGGTGGACCTCTCTGACGAGGCTTTCCCCATTACAAGACCTGCGGTAAGGCAGAACACAAAGTTATATGAGAGGAAATCTGAGTGTACTGTACGGCTAATAATTTATAAATGTATGCGTAATTTCTTTAAAGGAGCTATAAGCAAAATCCGAGGCGGATTTTCTAAAGGAGGGAGGTGTGTTTTGTTGCAGAATTATGTACTTGCCATAGCTGAGTGAGATTAAACAACCGTCTTCACGTACTGAAAGTCTCCAGAGAAGCAGATCAAACCAGCGAAGCAAGTAAGACACGCTAATTTATCGGGAACTGCTGCTCTTCACACTGTAGCCAATCAAAGTGGCTGGAGGCACGGAAGTACCGACAGAGCAGGAAGACGATGGTCAAAAGCTGTAGCAAAAAAGCCTCAAATATTCCCATGTACGTATTCCTCATTTTCAGACGAGGAGGGGTCTATGGATGGTTGGCAGCCATTGTGTCTAGTGGTCTATGATTTCCGAGTCTACACATCTACTGCTGTGGATTTAGACACCGTTAGCAGTCGTGCTATGCTGAAACAGTGACCGACGCTTGGTAGCCTCTAGTTCATGACGGGGAGGTGGCGTGGGGGGGGGGGGAGGGGGGGAGGGGTTCAGCTGCTTGTTCACTCCCACTTGTGCAAGCCATCTAATTGCTGCCTGCACCGTCCGTGTGGGAAGACTTCGCCACTGGGGTAGCTCCATCTGCGCGCAGTCTACATTGTGTTCGTTCTCGTCCTGGTCACCTACTTCCGATGCTGCTAGCGGCAAACCGTGTCGGTGATGTAGCAAATCGGACAAATCGGATGTGAGGGGGCTGCAGTCTTACAACCTTGCAGCTTCACTGGTTCACTGGTGCTGACACTTATGCTTCCTTTGCCGCGGCCAGACTGCGGCTGCAGGGCACATGCAGATCAGCGCTCATCTCAGCAGGTGTGGACAATCAATGCCATCCAGGCGCCGGCTGCCCGGAGCGCCTCTACACTAATTGATGTATTCGGAATAATAAAACTATGGTTTTGTCCTGTTTCACTGCGCCTCATTGGGTATCTAACAAGACCCTCCTCACTACACCACTGCTCATACACGACCTGGGGTTGTGAATCGATATTCTGACCTCCACCTGCCACTCACCATCAGCACCACCACCGCCATAAGGGTAGGGACACTCTACAGTAGTTACAGATAAATTTTCTCGATGATTTTTGGGATTTGTCATAGTGTTGACCAGTGTTTATGATCTGGGGAGTGTAGTTTTTCCACTTCTAAGTTAAAGAAGGAAGAAAGAAGGCAGTTTATTATCTCGTTGACACTGCAGTCATTATGGACGGAGCACAAGCTCGGATTATGAAAGGATGGGGAAGGAAACTGGCAGTGCTTTTTCAAAGGATCAATCCTGATATTTCCCTGGAGCTATTTTAGTGAAATTACGGAAAACCTAGACCTGTATGACGAGACGGGTATCCGGAGCTTGGTCCTCCCAGATGAGAACTCAGTGTGTAACTACCGCCCCACGTCGCTCGATTTTTGTAAGTTAATACAGCAGTCATTCCAACAAAAGTTGGCGTAGCTTACATAAGTTGTTAAGTCGTATGTACAAGGTGAGTCAGCTGCCCCTACCACTGTCGTTTGATGCAACCCGCAATGTAATACCTAACCTTCATAACAGACGCGCGAAATTTTATTATTCTTTCACGCGCTATGCGCAGACTAATAGTCCTTCAGAAAAAATGAACAGAACCTTTTTGAAGGAACTTTAATGTACTAAAATTTTTTATTGGGATACGTTTTTGCTTGAGGTTGCAGTTTTCGAGCCATTCAAGAAAAAACAGCATTTAAACACACTACCACTCCCAAACTCAGCTCCACCGGCCTGGATTTGTTATACATTGTTCGTGGCACTCCCTCCTACCACTGTACAAATATTTGCAACTACACGAATTACTTCCAACAATCGTCTTTTTTTGGTCTTCATTGACTGGCCTTATCGCGCTTCCGGCTTAGTCGAGCACTTGCAAATAGTAAAACTGACGCTTGGGTAAATTTTACCTAAGAATTTTGCGAATTTTAACAGCAAAAAATAAACAATAACATCTTTGTATTCGTCAGGCCTACTGACTACGGAACTACTATGCTTCTAAGTGCTAAGTTTGGCTCGAACTGTAAATGTAATTAGTTTTAGCATAACGTTCACAGAAGTTATTTTTAGTTCATTGCGCTCAGGGATACTTTTAAATACTATGTTGACTGTGTGACAACTAAATCAATAGAGGTCAAAAAAAGTTCGGATTTCTGGAATAGCCCACGTAATCTGAATTTTTTTAATGTGGTGGAAGGGAGTGCCACGAACAACATACTAGAAATCCTGACTGGTGAGGGATGATTGTGGGAGTCGGAGGTTCGTTTCAAGGTCACTTCAGTGCGTTTTTCTTGAACAACTCGAAAACTGTGGCCTCCAGTGAAAATATACCCCAATACAAAATGTAACTACATTAAATTTCTTACAAAAAGGTCCTGCTCATTTTTTTCTGTAGGACGTACAGTTTGCGCGAAGCGAGCGAGAGAATATGAAAATCTCGCACTTGGTATATAACGCGAGCTAAGCATTGCGGGTTGCATAAAACGACAGCGGTAGGAGCTGCTGAGTCGCCCTGTATATTTTTACCTACGCCAAAACTCAGATACAGTAACCTCCGTAGTAATGAGTCAAATCTTACAACTTAAGTAGCAAAATTTACACAATTCTGCTTCATTTCTGAATTTTCTCACAATTTTCTTAACGTGGTAAAGTCTAATAGTAGTTATAAATAAAGGCGAGCCTACATCATTTGACGATTGTTTAGCCCTGTAGGCGCGTACAGAGCATCCCAGCATAATTTCGTGCGACTTTGCCCCTTATGCGGCTGAGCGCCGGGTAGTTGAGCTGGCCAATGCGCGTGTTATTAGCGCGGCGGCAAATCGGCTGGCCAGCCGCGTTGGTCTTTACCTCGTAATGAACAGGAGAGCGCCATCTGTCGCGGTAATGAGCACGTTTGCATGGCAGATTACAATCGTGGCTGATTCACCGCCGACGCGCCCGGCGTTGCTTGGCCGCTACGCCGTTTCAATAAGCAACGTGACAATTAGCTAATGACGGCGCTAATAATTCCCGCTATGAAGCCTGCAGAGGCGCTCTTCGGCCGGCGGAAATGCTTATTTGCGCCGCGAGGCCAAATGATGCGCCCAATAGGGCGTATTACCGGCCCTCCGTGCATAATGGCTTTGCGACTGCGGCAAGTGCTGGCCGAGCATAGCGCTTGCTTGGAACTCGTACACAACTGAGTGCAGCCGCATATTCCACTCTCGTCCTACACGTAGCCGGAGGCCTATTGTTACAGATGAATTTGCTTCATTGCAGTGCCTCATGCTGTGTGTTGAAATCATATTCCTAGGGTTTCCGAATCTTTTAGGATTTCAGAAAGAAATAGAGCTACGTGTAAAGTTAAACGAATACACTGCGGAAAAATGTAATTAGCACACACTTTTAGAGGTTTCCATTTCACGCTTACAGATTAACAGCAAAAGCGTTTATGATGTACCAGGTAGCGTATCACGCTGAAACACACATGTTAGCGCGTGGTGTAGCCTCCATGGGCAGCAATGCAGGCTATGATTCTCCAGTCGATCGTACAGATAGCGAATCCTGTCCTGGGATACGTTGAGCCATGCCTGCTCGATCTGTACACGTAATTCTGTAATACTTGTTGGCTGACGAGCCGAACGAGTAAAACTCAATTTTCTCCGCAACATGTGCAGCAACTTCCCTGGCCAGTACGATCTCCGAACTTGTCTCAAATCGAGCACTTGTGAGATATAATGAGACGACTTCTCGTCCCATTATACCCCACTATGTCTCGATTTGAGACAAGTTCGGAAGTCGGCCACCGTGGCCGAGCGGTTCTAGGCGCTTCAGTCCGGAACTGTGTTGCAGCTACGGTCGCAGGTTCGAATCCTGCCTCGGGCATGGATGTGTGTGATGTCCTTAGGTTAGTTAGGTTTAAGTAGGTCTAAGTCTAGGGGACTGATGACCTCAGATGTTAAGTGCCATAGTGCTTAGAGCCACGAGTTCGGAGATCGTACTGATCAGGGAAGTTGCTGCGCGTCTTGCACAGCAAACTGAGTTTCGTGGACAGTGTGTGGCTCCGAAAGAACAGATACCATCTTAATATACATATAGTTAAGGCTCACCGGCCACTTGACCATCTTCTTCTCCTGTGCGAGTGCACAAACAGTGCCCGAACTCTTACGAGAATCGGCAACGCGCCGCGAGTAATGAGTATAATGGGCGGGGGCACTACGAATGTAGTGCGGGACAATACGTTGAGAGGGAGGAGTGCCAGAGATAAATCCCTGCAGTCGCGCTATCCTGTGTGTCCTCGGTGGCTAGAACAAAATGAGACGCCGGCACGGTAGCTCAGCGTGTTCGGTCAGAGGGTTAGCTGCCCTCTGTAATAAAAAAAAAACTGAGTGAATGGATCAACAACGAACTTCAACGAGCGTCAGGGGACGTCCGCCACGAACAACTGCAACGACCTATAACGAACAAAATGAGATTGTTTTTTTAAAAAAAGAAAAAGGATGGACAGAGCGTCTGCCATGTAGGCAGGATATCCCGGGTTCGAGTCCGGGTCGGGGCACACATTTTCATCTGTCCCCGTTGACGTTTGTCAACGCCTGTAAGCAGCTAAGGGTGTTCATTTCATTGTAATTTCATTCTAACGAGCTGCATGGTCACCGATGGTATCTGTTTTTTCGGACATGTCCGTAAGAACAGATACTATCTTAATATATATATATATATATATATATATATATATATATATATATATATATATATATATATATATATATATAAGGTAAAAGAGTTGTAGCTCATCGCACACCAGACCATAAGACCTGGGATGGGACCAGTGCGTCTTGGACGAATGCACAGTCTACGAAACGGCGCTCACCAGGCCTACATCGTAGGCGCAGACGACCGTCACTTGCATGCATGCAGATACTGCTTTGGCCGCGTTTCCATTTTCCAAATGATCCCTTGATGGCACCAGTCAAGCCGTGTACATCGATGCTGCGGTGTGACTAGAAGACGGACTATAAATGTGCGTGCCCGTAGCCCCACAGCTAATACCGGTTCGCAACAGTTCGTGTTGACTCATCTGGGCTGGCAGCTGTACGATGTGCCGCTGCTGCCCTTACAGTACGACGATCTAGACGGGCGTTTGTGTTGCTTGGACTTCCAGAACCTCGTCTACGGTTGTGAGAATGTTCACTTGACCACTGATACCAATACTGCTGCACGACGGGCACAGCACGTTGAACCTGTGTGGCAGTTCTCCGAAAGGAACGTCCCGCCACTCGGAAGGCCATAGTTTGACCCCTTTTCAAACTAGCGCAGTTGGCTGTAGGAAGAACGATTGCTTCACCGTGGTATGGTTGCCTGCTTGCTTCACATGTTTGCACCACACTGGCTATTTCTGGCTGTGAGCATTATCTATTAAAGGGTACACACAAATAGCGCTCTGGCAGCTACACCACTACGCTATCTGTTGGCGGACGACGTTGAAACCACTATCGGTGCATCTACTATACCCCAGGCGGCATATGCCGTCATCGGATCAAAACTGACGGCGGCTTTCCATGTGTACTCATTTGTTAATTTTTTTAGATAAACGTGATGTAGCAAAATGTTGCACTTATTTTTCAACAAATTTAATTTACTTTCAGGCAACAAAATAAATGAGAGGAGTAGAAATGATGTAAGATGCAGATGGGCATAGCATGAAAGGAATTCCTGAGGGAGAGAAATTTAATTACTTCGAATATAATTTTAAGTGTTACGTTTTCTTTTCTGAAGGTAGTTGGTAGGATAGCGGTGTTGTACGAACCGGAATGCACGCAGTAAACATAAAAGACAAGAAGAGAATACAAGTTTCTGAAGTGTCATGCGATATGAGGATAATTAATGATGTTGTACTGAATCGAATTGGCGCAGCTTGTCTAAACCGAGTGTAATATCTCCGCTGGTGGACACTTCTGCCGACTCCCAGCGCCAATGGCCCAGGACGACGGGAAATTCGGACGTCATACAGTGAGCAGCAGAGATGCTGACATGGGGTCATTCCGCAACTGCGCAATGGGTAGCTTGGCAGATGCCCTTCACTCCCTTAAGAATGGACACTTGCGAAAGGCCTGGCGGACAATGAGAAACGTGCCAAAAATTCGCGGACCCCTGCAGGCACTAAGATTGAACATAGAGAGGGAAGTGTCAAAACTGCACATGTGGAAGCGGGTGAAACTGCTGGCTTGTGGCTGCAAGTTTCCACCTGCCTTAAAAATACGAGAAACACGCTGATAACTCACGGGCGCCTGCAGGAACTGAGACGGAACATAGACATAAAGTATCTAGAATTCGCTCAGCGAGGCATGTGAACTTTAGAACTTCAGAAGAAGTCTGACTTAGATTCTGATCCTTACTCACAGCCGAAAGTTCATCACTTTGTGACTTATTCTTTTCCTGTTCCGTCTTAAATGGACGAATCCTTGAGAAAAAAGCACTCGACTGAGCGTAACAATATCACTGCCTAACATCCATCCCTCGACACCGCGATAGCGCTGGTTTGGCTATACAACCCACGGTGAGCAGTCGACGTGGAGACCGGTTTGGGGTCTGATCGCGAAAACACGACACAGTTGAGAGTTACCGACTCCCGCCGCACCGCCACGAGGCGATCCGACGTCACTACATGACTAATGACTACGAAGAATGGTGAGGTGATTCATTCCCCCTCCTTCCCCTTAATAAATGAGATGTGTCCAAATCCAGTCGTTTGGTCCTGAGATTTGTTATTTTGTGAAAAATGTACTGCAATAAAAGAGAACATTTCAAGTTTTAATCCTCCAATTACTCTGTTCTATTAGCACATCAGTTCCTTAATCTCGTAACCTTTTTCTGTTTGATTTCAGTGTATGATGTTAGTGTAACTGGATAACCTTTTTTGATGCTAGTCAATTATCAGGATGAGCATTACTGCAAAGGGCATTTGATTCTAAAGCATTACGTCAGGGTGAAAAACACTAAATAAATTACTTTTTTTCTCTTAACAACATGTGGGCAGGGTGAGTTCTTCCTTGGCTCGGGTATGAGGTAGAATGATACAGCATTTTTGCATAAGATAACTTTTATTGAAAGAGTTGTACAATGGTTTCCTTACTGGATTGTTCTGGCAGGGAGAGCGGCAGATGTGTCGTTTGCGAAGCCTTCTGCTGGAGGAGCGGCGGCTTCTGATTACGCCTGGCAGTGTGTATCTCGTGTCGCTGTTTCGCCCAGTTGACTGGAGACGCGGATCGTGAGGTGGCCCGTTTAGTTATTGAGAACGAAGTCGTGAATCGGATGGTGATACCTTGGATGTGGCGTCCCAGTGTTTCTCTTCTCTATGTGGCCGTGTGTCAGTGTTGTGCGTCGGCCAGCGGAGCGGGGCGGCGGGGGAAGGCCAGTGTCCCGGACTCGAACAACGGACTCCAGCTTGCCAGTCTTCGGCTGTCAGATCTTCATCACCAGCTCAAAGGTGACTGCTGATGAGAGGCCGTCTCCTTCCCATCCTCATAAGTCACCCGGGTACATAAAAATCAGTCTTCAAATACCTTCTAACTTCTGTCTTCTGGCGGCGAGGCTGCTGCTTGCTATTCCATTACAGCGGCAGACTTGGTGCTTTTGTGTACGATGTAGTCTCTTCCCGCATGATGGTCTTCAGCACTGATTGAACTGTACTGGAACTGAACTCTAACCGAAACTGAACTGAAAACTACTGTCGGGCCCACTGCGTCTCGCGTATTTATTTACTTCAGTTCACTGGAGGTGAACGACTTCACAGTCATTGCCTCTTCTGTCACGTTGAAAATATCCCGAAGAATCTTCTTAACGTCGGTCATCGGCTCTTGGAATGTAAGAAATACGTGAGCCAGTCGGGCGATGCCCTGACGGCTGAATCGACAGCTTCCGCTTATGTGGGGAGGGCCATGGCTTCTCCTGAACGTGCTGTCTTGCAAGCGCCAGCCGTTGCCACTGCTGCTCTGCCTGCTGTTTGCCAGTGTGTAACTCTTCTAAACTAAACTAAGTTTTTCATTTATTTTCTAATTTCTACTTCACACTGATTTCACTAATTTATTTACCTATCTTAAGTACCACTCAACAGTAGTAGTTAGTTAATTTTTAACCCTAGGGTGGTGTGATCTCATTATAATCTGCACGTAATTTCATGTCAGAAATGAGAATTTTCAGTGCACTATATTTTGGCACCAAACTTGGTGCTTCCATTTGATTTCATTCTCATGTTTTTGCTAGTGTGACGTCCTCTACATTTTCAGACACGACTCAGTTAGAATTAACTTCCTGTACCTTTATTGGCATATGCTAACCTCTTTGTTTGAGATGTCACGCACACGGTTGGTGTATTTATGTGGGCTGAGTGTGTTGTAAGTTTACAATATAAAGTATACAAACGTAGATGTAGGTATTATATATACCTTGGGTTCCCATGGCCTCCCCCATATTCTATGAAATAGTTTTAGAACGAGTAGTTTATTATTCTGAATATTCTGTTACATGTTTTCATTCTTCTTTTTGCTCCTACCAGCGTTATCATCAGCGTCGTATTGTCTATCACAGGTCGTTCTGTGGAGTACTTTTAGTTTTCAGGTACGTTTTCTGTTGTGGGATATTGCTAAATATAGAAACTGACAGGTCAATTGAGAAGGGTTTGGGGGTGAGTGACGGAACACAAGGCACATCTTTGGAGAGTACACAAAGTCAGAGTTCATAGGAAACCGTCAGGCCAAGTTAGGAATTTTTGAGACAGAGTGGAGAAACGCTGTGGCACGTCTGTAGGGAGTGCAGTAATTCAGAGCCCACTTGAACCAGACACGCCAATGGAAAGTTCGGGAGGGAGCGAGGAAACACAAGGCATGTTTGTGGAAGATACGCCAAATCAGAGTCCTCTGGGTCCAATTCTGTCGTTATTAGTAAACCGGACACCTCACTTAACCGCCATGAGGGAGGAGAATAAGGTGCAATTTGCAAGACTGGAAGCAGAGCTAAACTTTATATTAAAAAATTGATGTCTAGATCGTTGGAGCTAGACGCGGACTGGGAACCAAAACCAAATATATTCTCAAGGACGTTACGAACAGCCTGCACGAGTTGAAAAACCGTGTGAAACGAAGGTTGGCAACCTACAAATGTGGGTAAACACGAAGATGACTAACGTCTCCGCTAGCATAGACGAGGGAAGTGATTCGTCGTAGGAAACACATACAAGGTTGAATCCTCGAGCAAGAAGTGGCTGCAGTACCACAAGGTAATGTCCCTATGACGCGGGTTACGCCAATGAGTTTTCAGTCCGCTTTCTCGATGCACGGGGTCGACATACCACTGTCCAAGTTCGGTCGAACGTGCAGTACCCACTCGAACCCATACCTAAAGAATTCAGGCGCGTATCTGTGTAAGAATGTAGTGATAGAATGCAATGGTTAACTTGTTGCATGGCAGACGTTCGACCAAGGGGAAGCTGTCTGGTCTAACGTAACCATTTGCGGGAACTATAATTATAAGGATTTCTGCGCCACGTTTGTTCTAATGGCTCTGAGCACTATGGGACTTAACATCTATGGTCATCAGTTCCCTAGAACTTAGAACTACTTAAACCTAACTAACCTAAGGACATCACACACATCCATGCCCGAGGCAGGATTCGAACCTGCGACCGTAGCAGTCGCGCGGTTCCGGACTGCGCGCCTAGAACCGATAGACCACCGCGGCCGGCGACCACGTTTGTGTCAACGTACTGAAGCGCGCCAAGTGCGTAGATGAGCATATATCGGGGACGGTATGCGCCACAGTCACACCAATCCATGGCAACATACGTTGTTGACTTTTTCGTTCTGCAGGGAACTGGACGAGAGAATGACCCAGGAATTGTGTAGCGTGATGCGCTCACGCTTTCTTGTTCATGTACAACGTGCTGCCGTCGGAGCATTGTCGAGAGATATTTTAAGGTCTCTGGACGACACTGCGGAGCTGGAGAAACAAAGGATGGTACACACTAACGCACTAACGCAATGAGGACAGAAAATTGGGCACCACAAGTGATTGTTAATTGTGTGGCGCAATGTCAGGTAGAACTGGCACAATAACGGACAAAGGAGAGAAAAAGGGTATAGGCGACAGCGAAAGGACGTCATGGTCCACACCAGGGAGAGCAAGGCAGGATCGATGAGCCGGACCGTGGACGGCACGTGTATTGTGTGCAAGCGTCGCATAATGACAAAGGGTGAGGGAGTAATGGAGGTTCTACATCTACATCTACATCCATACTCCGCAAGCCACCTGACGGTGTGTGGCGGAGAGTGCCCCGAGTACCTCTATCGGTTCTCCCTTCTATTCCAGTTTCGTATTGTTCGTGGAAAGAAGGTTTGTCGGTATGCTTCTGTGTGGGCTCTAATCTCTCTGATTTTATCCTCATGGTCTCTTCGCGAGATATACGTAGGAGGGAGCAATACACTGCTTGACTCTTCGGTGAAGGTATGTTCTCGAAACTTTAACAAAAGCCCGCACCGAGCTACTGAGCGTCTCTCCTGCAGAGTCTTCCAATGGAGTTTATCTATCATCTGCGTAACGCTTTCGCGTTTAGTAAATGATCCTGTAACGAAGCGCACTGCTCTCCGTTGGACCTTCTCTATCTCTTCTATCAATATCTGGTACGGATCCCACACTGCTGAGCAGTATTCAAGCAGTGGGCGAACAAGCGTACTGTAACCTACTTCCTTTGTTTTCGGACTGCATTTCCTTAGGATTCTTCCAATGAATCTCTGTCTGGCATCTGCTTTACCGACGATCAACTTTATATGATCATTCCATTTTAAATCACTCCTAATGCGTACTCCCAGATAATTTATGGAATTAACTGCATACAGTTGCTGACCTGCTATTTTGTAGCTAAATGATAAGCGATCTATCTTTCTATGTATTCGCAGCACATTACACTTGTCTACATTGAGATTCAATTGCCATTCCCTGCACCATGCGTCAATTCGCTGCAGATCCTCCTGCATTTCAGTACAATTTTCCATTGTTACAACCTCTCGAAATACCACAGCATCATCTGCAAAAAGCCTCAGTAAACTTCCGATGTCATCCACAAGGCCATTTATGTATATTGTGAATAGCAACGGTCCTATGACACTCCCCTGCGGCACACCTGAAATCACTCTTACTTCGGAAGACTTCTCTCCGTTGAGAATGACATGCTGCGTTCTGTTATGTAGGAACTCTTCAATCCAATCACACAATTCGTCTGATGGTCCATATGCTCTTACTTTGTTCATTAAACGACTGTAGGGAACTGTATCGAACGCCTTGCGGAAGTCAAGAAACACGGCATCTACCTGGGAACCCGCGTCTATGGCCCTCTGAGTCTCGTGGACGAATAGCGCGAGCTGGGTTTCACACGATCGTCTTTTTCGAAACCCATGCTGATTCCTACAGATTTCTACTTTCCAGAAAAGTCATTATACACGAACATAATACGTGTTCCAAAATTCTACAACTGATCGACGTTAGAGATAGAGGTCTATAGTTCTGCACATCTGTTCGACGTCCCTTCTTGAAAACGAGGATGACCTGTGCCCTTTTCCAATCCTTTGGAACGCTTCGCTCTTCTAGAGACCTACGGTACACCGCTGCAAGAAGGGGAGCAAGTTCCTTCGCGTACTCTGTGTAAAATCGAACTGGTATCCCATCAGGTCCAGCGGCCTTTCCTCTTTTGAGCGATTTTAATTGTTTATCCCTATGTCGTCTATTTCGATATCTACCATTTTGTCATCTGTGCGACAATCTAGAGAAGGAACTACAGTGCAGCCTTCCTCTGTGAAACAGCTTTGGAAAAAGACATTTAGTATTTCGGCCTTTAGTCTGTCATCCTCTGTTTCAGTACCATTTTGGTCACAGAGTGTCTGGACATTTTGTTTTGATCCACCTACCGCTTTGACACAAGACCACCACTGGTTCCACCTCAGACAGAGGAGCGTGAGATCGCACATGTGGATGACCAAAGACAATGAGATATCACTGAGGATGCCTCGGCAGAGAAGGAACATCAAATACGCAATGTGAGGTACTGACAATCACAAGCGCAAGCCGGCCTAGAGTTGCCTAAAGAGGCGGAAAACGGGATTTAGATGGGTATAGGCCGTTGATGAGCACTGTGCCCTGACAGCCCGTGTCACCCACGCGAGTAAGAAAAACAGCTCCGAAAGGAGCATAATAGTATGCATAAAGAGATCACAGTCAAACGGCGTGACGACAAGCACGCGGAGAAGATGACAAAGGTTGAAGGTGGACCTTCACAGCAATAGAGAATACTATGTGCAGCGGAAAATTCTGAAGAGCTTGCGAACTGGCTGAGAAGTACTGTGAAGTGCTTCGCGGAAGTATAGTATACGCCCGCTCGCCAGTAGTAGGAGTAAACGTTGTTCCGCCTACGGTCGAAAAACTCGAAGAAGCCAGACGGTGGTCAGAGCACCACAGGTGTTTCCATACACCGAAGTGGCGAGATAAATTGATAGCGTAGATGGCGTCCCGAGTACAGAAGTGGATGTGGAGGCGCAGAGGCTGATCCGATCGGAATACTTAAAAAGATTATCCATGATACCCAGATTTGAACCGGAGCAGAGACAGGAGATGAAGAAAACTATCATGAAAGTCATGGATACATTCTCGTTCCTACTGGGAAGATTTAGGGGAGACGTCCACAAAGTTAGAGTGATGTGTGATTGGCCGCCGATGAGGAAAGCGTAATCAGTGGCCTGGAGGTACGGAAAAGCTGCCAGGGAAGTGGTACAGGCGATGTAGGCAGCCGGAATTATATCGTGGGCCGCGTCGGAATATGTGAACCCTATCGCAATCGTACCTAAAAATGATGGATCGGTCCGTTGTTACCTTGATGCGAGCATGCTAAATGAGCACAGTTGAGGTAGACGGAACAAGACCGGAAACGATCCAGGATATATGGCACCAATTCTCGGGGAAACTTGGCTTTCAACTTTTGACACTACATTCAGTTTCAGTCAAGTTGAGACCGATGCATCCTGCTGGAAGTACACTGGTTTTCTAATCTAGAGGAAACAGTACGGCTACAACCGAATACTATTCGGGCTTAAGGACACCCGTCTGGCAGCTGCAAGGGCTCTGAATAGTATGGGCACGTCTGCGTCGACGACATAACTGTCGCGTCTGCAGCATTTGGAGAACACATGTGCCATAGAAATCAGCTGATGTCAGCACCCCAGAGATTAGGCGTGACGCCCAGATCTGACAAAACAAGATGGTCTATCACGGATTCTAGATGCTGCCGGAGTATCCGTCCTGGAAAATACAAATCGATGGAGATCACGAAAATGAAACAGCCATCTCGCGTACGAGGTTTAAGCTAGTACATTGAGCTGATTTCATTTTTGGGGGGCACTTTGTCAACTTCGCACAGATGTTGACTCCCCATACACGCTCATACGAGAGGTTGCAAGCAACAGTCGCCAAGGACTGGGAACATGCTGCACTCAGACGGAAGGTTACGGAGACAGCTAGGGCATGCGGTATGTGCCAGTACGTAAAACATCCGAGCACCATTGTACGAGGTGAAATGTATGCCATCACACCAGAAGCGCCAAATTACCTGATGTGTGGTGACCCTTATGGCCCTCTGCCGAGGGGACAGTTCGGGCGAAAGTTTATTGGATGCATTTACTAGGCTCCCCAGGATGAAGTCACAAACCGCAACACAAGAAGAGGCTCTGTTAAAACTTTGACGGGTGATTGTGTGCACATGAGGGATAAGCCCAGGAGGGTCCTCGGACCTTGGTATGATTTTCACGCACCCGAGATGGAAGGCAGGACGACTTTCTCCTGAATTAGAAAGTTTCCATCTATTCCCACGGAACGGTACGTGCACCAGCTGTCCGAACTGTTTAGAATATTTGTTTTTGACAGACGCAGTGCCTGAGTCCAGTACGTACCGAAAACGGAAGGTATTTCTACGAAACCGTGCATTGCAGCACGGGATACCGACCAATAGACCCACAATTCCTGAAACCGAATGAGTGACAGGACAGTCAAACCTCCGACGTGAGGAAGCAGAGACAACCCAACAAGGCGTGAACTGGGCATGGCTGTTCGCGATTGAAAAGGCTACGAAAACAACTGAAAACAAGGAGGAATTCACTTAAAATCAACACAATTAATAATTGCTCACACCTGCCTGCAATTAAATTTAAAATTCATTGCCTATTGTTCTTATATTATTATTCAAAGTGGCACTTAGTCTTTCTTAAGAGTCGCTGTTACGCATTTGCGAAAAGACTCACCGTACATCTGTTGAGATCTGCAACGGCCGAATCCGATGATAACACGTCGTCCGTTGTCCAGGCTCGCGTCACCACGTTGTAAGATCCTCCCTTATTATTGTCTCACTGGGTGTTACTTTTTTCCTCGTCCTAATGTGTGGGATGCATAGGGGGCGAGCTCAGAAACTTTATTGGTAGGCTCTTCTGCTGACATGATAATTAATCGAAACCCTCAGCTGCCAACAGGTGTTGTTGATATACCTCAACGGGGACAGCTGGAAATGTGTGCCCCGACCGAGACTCGAACCCGGGATCTCCTGCTTACATGGCAGACGTTCTATCCATCTGAGCCACTGAGGGCACAGAAGATAGCTTCCCGTGAGACCCACATCCCCCAACTGTCCACAATCTACATTCATAATGTTCCTGAAGGATATTTGCCCATTCACTCATTACTCGCGCCAACTAAGGTGACGATTCCCGTAAGAGTTCGGGCAAAGTGTGCGCATTCGCACAGGAGAAGCACAGTGGCCGGGTAGCCTTTAACTATGAAGATAGTAACTGTTCCGAATGAACAGATACCAGTTATGGCCATGCACACATTTCCACCTGTCCCCATTTAGGTATATCAAAAACAGCTGTTGGCAGCTGAGGCTTTCGATTAGTTATCACTTCTTTCTAAAGAAGCTGCAACGTCATCTGCTCCAGGAAATTCCTTTGACGGTCACAGATTGACACAAGTCATCACATACGTTCGTTTTATCGGTTCCACGACAAATTCGTTATGACAGTTATTAATTTTTTCAATGACAATGTGCCGGCCGCGGTGGTCTAGCGGTTCTGGCGCTGCAGTCCGGAACCGCGGGACTGCTACGGTCGCAGGTTCGAATCCTGCCTCGGGCATGGGTGTGTGTGATGTCCTTAGGTTAGTTAGGTTTAAGTAGTTCTAAGTTCTAGGGGACTTATGACCTAAGATGTTGAGTCCCATAGTGCTCAGAGCCATTTGAACCAATGACAATGTGACGGTACCATACACGTACACGTACACGTACACGTGATGCACATACTTACAACAAACGCGCCACACTATTGCAGTCTGCTGGAGACGTGTCCACATAGTGGCTCACTCTCAGATATACAACTACACAGCACACAGCAACTGCTGCACGCTGCACTGGCTTGCGCCAAATCAGGCTAAATGTTGAGACCAGTAAAAAGAGTAACGCACTTCCATATTCACGGAGTAGTACATAACTCGGATAAGCCACACAAGAGGTGCATCATTAAGTAAGCTGACCCAAAACTTGAGATAGACATATATCTCACACACAGCGCCAGTTTTTTAATGTGGTTGTTGATGACAGTTGGTTGCAAGATGGCGCCTCATCCTATAATGCCATCACTATCAGGAAATATCTTAATCGATTGTTTGGAATCGATGGAAGGTCAATATCTCAACATCACTCAGCGTCTCTCGACTGGGTATGAGAATATCTGTAGAGATGCCTTTCGGGCCAGCTCAAGATAGGAACAGACTAAGACCTATATGAAACCAACAGACATATTTACGACAGACTTTAAAAAAGAAAATATTGATCTGATTTGAGGATAAAATTAAGAAACTTCCTGGCAGATTAAAACTGTGTGCCGGACCGAGACTTGAACTCGGGACCTTTGCCATTCGTGGGCAAGTGCTCTACCAACTTTTTATTTTAAATCTCATTTTGTTCGTTTTTTTAGTTCGTTCATCTGCTCTGGGCGGACGTCGTAAGATACCCGTTTCAGTTCGTCGTTGATCCATTAACTCAGAGTTTTTATTACAGAGGGCAGCTGACCCTCTGACCGAACACGCTGAGCTACCGTGCCGGCGTCCAACTGAGCTACCCAAGCACGACTCTGCCAGAAAGTTTCATATCAGCACACACTCCGCTGCAGAGTGAAAATCTCATTCTGGAAACATCCCCTAGGCTGTGGCTAAGACATGTCTCCGCAATATCCTTTCTTCCAGGAGTGCTAGTCCTGCAAGGTTCGCAGGAGAGCTTCTGTAAAGTTTTAAAGGTAGGAGAAGAGGTACTGCCAGAAGTATAGCTGTGAAGAGGGGTCGTGAGTCGTGCGTGGGTAGCTCAGATGGTAGAGCACTTGCCCACGAAAGGCAAAGGTGCCGAGTTCGAGTCTCGGTCCGGCACACAGTTTTAATCTCCCAGGAAGTTTCATATCAGCGCACACTCCGCTGCATAGTGAAAATCTAATTCTGGAACCGATAAAATTATATTCTAATGATGTACCTCGTTAATTCCAGGATAAAATGATATCTGAGTTACAGTAAAAGTCTTTCCTCCTAAGACTGTAGATGTGACCAACTATTTCGAAATATTTTAGCGTTTCTTCGTCCTACTGCCACCGTACTGCGAGCCACTGTAGTGAAGGAGGACGTGTGCGTCTAAAAGCGCCGCTGTTGCGGTTGCCGCTTGCCATCCGCAGCTGGAAGGACTTACTCGCCGAAAACGAGCCGGCGGTGGGGGCTCCGCTATTCCCGGCTAGCGACGACCTCTAAAAGCCTGCCCTGCCTACGCGTCTGGGCGTCGATGCAGGTGGCCGCTCGACCCGGTGTGACCCCGCCCGCCTAATTGTGGCGCCCTGGACGCATGCAGCATTCAGCACACGTCACGCTACGAGTCTGAAACTGGGCGTGGGAGTGCGCACTAACTGGTGGCGGCAGACCTCCTAATGTCTGCAGTTACAGAGTCCAGAAATAAAATTTGCTTGACTGCTCATACCAAGTCACTCAATAGTTATGGGCCTCGCAGTGAAAGTCTGCGTATTCTATACAAAAAAATGTAATTATCCTTGTATGTAATCTCTTAGTTTGTTCAGTTTTTCAATATATCCTTCTCCTGAAATGCGCTGTTGTAACGTCTTCAAAAATTCCATTTTCCACAGCCTTTTTCTCTTCGTTGGACCGTCTTATGTCTCTAAATAAATATAGAAATGTCGTACTTCAACGTGCCACTGAGAACGAGGTCATTAGAGATGGGGCACAAGTTCGGACTGGGAAAAACAGGGAAAGAAATCGGTCGTTCCATTCCAGAGGAATCATCCCGGTGTTCACTTTAAGCGTCGTAGGGAAATCAATAAAAACTGATCTCAGGATGGCTGGACGGGGTTTGAACCGTTGTGTTCCTGTGTTCAGTGTCTTGTTCACCTATCTTAGATGTGGGAACATATGGAAGGCAAGGTATGTCAAATATGGAGGATGCAAGGTCTTTTATATATCGTTTAAAACCTCTACTCGCCTTCTTTTGACATCTCAAAAAGCACTGGCGATAACTTGTTTGGTGAGATGAAACAGACTTCATCTTTTGTGAAGCAGAGTTACTGACTTCCATTACCTGCTTCGATTGTATTTCATTTCGGGTGTGATTTTGTGCCTCCATCTTCACGCACCTAACACATCAGTCTGCAAGAAAAGCTGTTCCTTTCAGTTAATCGCAATATGAAATTCCGTTTTTCATTTACTTTTTTTTCATTCATTCAACAAACGCAATACCAGTCTTGCACAATGCCTTTCATAGTTAAATATCCATTTAAATGGTAACATACTCGTTCTCCGATATGGTGATGGTATCAGCCTCAGAGAGTTCAGTGTCATATTTACATTTTCTTGTTGCTTTTCTGAAAGATACATGTTTCAGGACTTCTACCTGAGAGAGTCAACTTCAAGCACGTTCTAGTTTGGCCACCGTTTCTTAATTGTTCAAACTTTGGAATAAAATAACTTAGACACAATCACTAATTTGGAAGAACTTACAACGAATATTTAACTAGAAAATTTCGCAACTGCTCGATGACTCTGGATTACTCATGTTATAAGTGAAAGTATTTTGTGTCAGAGTATGGGGGAGGAGGGGAGTGGGATGCAGTTTCTCGAATCCCGATTAATTTTCGATATAGATCGAGTCGCCTTCTTCAAAGTTCAAAAAATGGCTCTGAACACTATGGGACTTAACATCTGAGGTCATCAGTCCCCTATAACTTAGAACAAACCTAACTAACCTAAGGACATCACACACATCCATGCCCGAGGCGGGATTCGAACCTGCGGCCGTAGTGGTCGCGCGGTTCCAGATGAAGCGCCTAGAATCGCTCGGCCACAGCAGCCGGCATTCTTCAAAGTTTCGGGAAGGCATATATTCATAAACATCAGCACTCTTGAAGACTTCTTTTTTCATTGGGATCATATTTGGAAATATTTTAGTCACCTACTGTCATGCCTCTTTCGAGCTGCATGTACAACAATAGTCGTTTCGTTTCATTTTATAAATTTTTTTTTTTTTTTTTTTGGTCATCAGTCTACTGACTGGTTTGATGCGGCCCGCCACGAATTCCTTTCCTGTGCTAACCTCTTCATCTCAGAGTAGCACTTGCAACCCTTCTATGTCCACTGCCCTCTAGATGGTAATATTTTCTATTACACATACGACGTTATCTGGTTTTTGTTTTATCTTGTTTTTGTTATTTGTGACTACACAACTCGGAGTTTAGTTGTCATATTATGTTTTTCATCGTCCAATATTTATTTAATATTCAAATATGGGCTCAACAGGGCCTCGCGAGGTACAATCAATCAATGTCGGTTTTGATGCTGGCCCTCCTTTGTGTCCAAATTTGTTTCAACCTTTCAGAATGAAGTCTCTTTCTTTCGTCAGACCACGGCGCTCGAGTCCGTTTTCTAATTTGCCCCTGACCAACTTTCCAATCAACTACCTTTCGTCTGAATGTTTCTCTATCTTTAACGTCTGCCTGACCTATACCGGCTACTTTCCGAGCCTCCTTAAGCGAAGCGATCCATTTAATTGGCTTAGTTTTGGCCTTAATTTTGTTTTCGAAGAAATCTACTATTTGTTTTGTCAACTTAGTGGGTACCATTCTTTTAATGTGCCCATAAAATTTAAGCCTGCTCTTGCTCATGTTACCAAGCATGTTTGTGTGTTCTTCTATTTCCTTGTTAATTCTCAGCCTATGAATTTCTCTATCACTAATTTTGGGGTGTAATAGTTTTCTAACAATCTTTCTTTCTTTCTTTTGAATTTATTCAATATTCTTCTTTCTATTGAAAATTAAAGTTTCTGCTCCGCAAAGACTTTCAGGTTTGATGACAGTGCTGTATTGCCAAAGTTTACTGAATTTAGAAAGTGATTTTTTGCTATAAATATTTTGTGTTAATCTGAATGCAGATGTCATTTTTTGAAAGCGAACTTCGTTTGCAGATTTTTCCACACCTTTTTCTTGTATGACTTTCCTCAAGTATTTAAATTGAGAAACCCTTTTTATTTTTCCATATTTCGAGATCAAAACTTTGGTGCTTGTTTGTTGCATGTCACATATTCCGTTTTCTCGAATGATATTTGTAGTCCTACTTTTTCTGCAACTTCTTCAAGAATTACAGTTTGTTTTTGAACTGTCGTAATATCCCTAGTTAAAACTGCCAGATCATCTGCAAAGGTGAGGCAATCTACTCTAAAATTACTTCTATCTGACTTGACTGATTGATCTATATTTTGACACGACAATTTACTTTAGTATTACTCCTATCTAACTTGATTGATTGATCTATATTTTGATTCAACTTTTGCTTTCGCGTTTCTATAATTATCTTTTCCAAAATACAGTTAAGCAGTAATGGGGAGAGTTCATCTCCCTGTCTTACTCGTACACCAGACTTTATATCAAATGGTTCAAAAATTTCTTCCATGAATTTAGCTTTAGAGCTAGTGTCATTTGACGTTTCCTTAACCAGAATTTCACTATCTAGCTCTTGTTCCTTTAAAATTTGGAAAAGAGATTCACGATCAATTGAGTCGTAGGCCTTTTTAAACTCCAGAACTATACATACAATATTGTTATTAGAAATCCTTTGGTGCCCAAGAATTAGTTTCAAATTAAGAATTTGTTCCGGATAGTATCAGATAGGTCCAAAGCCTGCTTAGTATTCACCAATTTTAGGTTCGAGCTATTATTATTTGTAGATTCTTTACCTTTACCTCTCTAGTAAAAGTCACTACCAAATAATTAGAAGCCTAACATAACTTATTTTCCTCGTTGTTTCCTATAAATACTGAAATTTAACTTCACCAACGTACAGCCATTTAGTCTTTGATAGATTCACTGTTAGGTTCCGTTCCGGAGATTTTCTCTGAGAGCAGTACTGTGCGACCTAAGCTACAGAAATATATCTCATGAACCGAGTCAGTAAGTCAACTTGCCGCTAGCGCCTTGCTATTCTTTTCGAAAGGCCGCTCTGCGTTTATTTCTGGTCTGGTACACAACGTTAACTTATCACATGTTAACAACACTACGCTTATACCGATTAACAAAATATAATAACAGGGGTTTTTACAGGTAATTGAAGAACTTGAGACATACAAGTGAACTTCAGAACTCAGCCAAAATCTCTAAGAATTAATAGGCACAACAAGATTTCGATGCGACCTGAATAATTTAATATTCGTAGCTGGATTGATATGAATTCGCATAGCCTCCAAGAATGGATTGCAGTGCTGATGAAATCATGAGACGTGAGCCACAATCGTGACTCACCCTACTGGCTCTGCTCAGGCACCATTTGGTGGACGATCGGATTGTCTTCAGCAGCTCTCCTTCACAGTCAGCAGACTTCAACCTTGTTACGTGTCTACTTTTAGTTTGACAGCAGCCGCTTCAGTGTAGTCTCCTTCCCCAATGTAACAGGTGCCAAGACGTTACACACCATGTGAATTAAGCGTTATGGACGCATCTACCGGATTACAGCTGTGTTGTTGTTATTACATACTTGTCGGCAGCGCTCTACTGAGTTTAAGCAGGGATTTCGTATCCTTAGCTACTTGGTTTCAGACGCAAGACTTTTTTCGTAGACTTGAAAGTGATCCTAATGTAACATAAAAGGACTCAATGCTGTGCGAATTAATGAGCGAGGAGGCCCGATTTTTTTTCGTCACCTCATTGGTAAGCATTAAGTGGCATTAAACGCAGTCTACAATAAGAAAGTTGAATTAATGGAAGAGAAAGAGAATTTGTGAGGAATTCATCAATGGACTCTTCAGTTAGCGCTAGACCGCCATACTAATGGTGAAAAGTTTGTAATGCGCGACTCAGGAAGACAGGTGTTGTACGTCATATTCTGGCTTGGTCTGAAAGTTCTGACCGCGTATTGAAACGATTCGAGAAAAAAGTTACTTCTTCACATATATTTTTAGCATAACGTAAATGGCAGTATTATTAAGACAATTCGACTTCTGACTGATTCGTACCTTCAGTTGTTCTTGGACTGCAGTAGCACTCCGTCATTAGGCTACATGTGGCCCACCGGGACCATCCGACCGCCGTGTCATCCTCAGCTGAAGATGCGGATAGGAGGGGCGTGTGGTCAGCACACCGCTCTCCCGGTCGTTACGACGGTTTTCTTTGACCGGAGCCGCTAGTATTCGGTCGAGTAGCTCCTCCATTGGCATCACGAGGCAGAGTGCACCCCGAAAAATGGCAACAGCGCATGGCGGCCCGGATGGTCATCCATTCAAGTGCTGGCCACGCCCGACTGCGCTTAACTTCGGTGATCTTACGGGAACCGGTGTATCCACTGCGGTAAGGCCGTTGCCTCTTCGGCTGCAGTAGGAAGGGGATAAAATGATATCAGTATGTTACGTAGCCACTATTACACACACAACACGATAGCTTCCCACGCTTCACCACATATGTACGAGGTCGTGCTGAAAAGTAAAGCCTCCGAAACTTTTATTTGGAAACTCACCGAGCTTTTTAAATAAAACAAACGTTATCAACATTCTACATCCTTAATCTTCACACTTCCACATTTATTTCTCAACATAGTTACCCTCACGACGAACACATGTCTCCCAACGACAGACCGTTTGTTTCTACCATCACTGTTGAGTGTGTCACTTTTGTTGCCGGAGCCATAATCTCACCTCTCATTGCACCGCTTCGTCACTCTCAAAGTGAGGTCCTCGAAGGCGTTCTTTATGTTTTGGGAGCAGATGGAAGTCGGGTGGGCACAAGACGGGACTGTATGGAGGCTGATCGAGGACAATAGACCAAAGGCGTCGGATTCTTGCAAAGGTCGCAGCGCTCATGTGTCGTCTGGCATTGTCACGCTGAAAGAAAGGGTGTTCCGTGTGTGGACGATTAGAAACCGAATTACAGCACGCTGTTTCTCAAGCTGCGACATAGTTACGTTACAAACCGACATGTTGCACGCTACATTTCGTAGCCCTCTAGCTGCAGAGAGCTGCAAACGTTTAAACACGAAGAATACAGCTGTAGAATCTTAATAATTATTTTGTTTAAAAAGTCTTAAGAGTTTTCACGTAAAAAATACGAAGGCATTACTTTTCATCACGCTCTCGTTCATATAGACGTAGATGGGGGTTTGTAGAGCGTTGCCCGTAAAACCATAGATCCTTGTTGAAGTTCTCCGATCTGATAAAGAGCCAGAAACTGTCCAGTCCGCCAGCGAAATTCTGCCTCAGTTACACTGCAGGCACAAAAATGCTTAAAAAAAGAATTCGCATTCCATAACAACAATTTTGCGATTGTTTCGATGTCGATGGCGGCCAATGGATAGTCCAGAGCCATGTTCATTAATAATACGCTCGTTTAAATGTTCAGTATGTTTATCGTTTAGTGTATAACCAAGAGCAAAAAACTGGAACCTCTGAAGCAGTACGTTACATAGCCACTTCATGTGAAATTCGATTAAAAAATCCAGCTGTATATGCAAGTTTCTCTTGGTGCTGTAAGAGCTACACAAAATTTACTTTATCACTCAGAAGCAGAAAGAGAAACAAGAAAGGGAAACAGGGCTTATTTGTCAAAAAAGTCTCTGTGAGTGAATAATGTGTTCACAGTTTTTAGTGCTACTAATCCGAAGTTATTCTCCTCTGAAACACGACTAGTTATAACCATGAAGCTGATAACAGAACGTCTATAGAACATTTTATATAAGGTAATTGATGATGAAGCATATACCACTGATTTAAATAATTCAAGTTGCCGAGAACATCCATTTAGGGTGAAACTTACGCACAAGAAACCATCGATAAACGCAAATGACTAGTGGTGTGTAGGAAACACAATATGAAATTTACATTTTGTGTTATTACACCAAAATCGTACCTGTCAATAGATGAATAAAGTATTAAACATACGTATCAAAAACTTCATACAGAATTGCTTGTGAAGCATCATAACGGTATTTATTTAAACAGTCTTGAATTAGTGTTAATATTAGACCATTTCACAGGAAAGAAAAAAGCGATCATCAGACGGATATCAGCTGTTTGCCGAATATATGGAATAAAATTTTAAAATGCACCTATTAAGATAAGTACGATGAAATTTACTGACCAAACAGCAGTAACAACTAAGATAATGATATCTTGTTGCGTACTTAAGCAAACAGAATTTTTTTTTCGTGCTACAATGTTGACATGTAGTGGAATGAAGCCGCAGCTAGAAAAATTAATAAAATTTGTCTCCACGTTTGGAGGAGTTAGTAAAAAAAATTAAAACTTAACTCCTCCCGAACAGGCCATCAAGGCCCAACGGAACCGACCGGCCGCCGTGTCAGCCTTCTCAGTCAAGTAGCTCCTCAGTTTGCCTCACAAGGGCTGAGTGCACCCCGCTTACCAACAGCGCTCGGCAGACCGATAGTCACCCATCCAAGTGCTAGCCCAGACGGACAGCGCTTAACTTCGGTGATCTGACGGGAACCGGTGTTACCACACCGGCAAGACCGTTAGCGTCGCACAGCCAGTAGTAACTTAAAGTACTGCATAAAATACACAAGGGAGCATTGCCAAATACAGACTGAAATAAAAACAAACTGTAAGTTTAATTTTGCAGCGGGGCGGGTGATAAATAGTTTGCTCGTTCGTCATACTGTTCACTGCAAATAGTTAGACCTACCTCAGTACGGCGGCAGATCACCAGCCCGTTTGTCTGCATACGTATGTACTGCACTGACAACGTAAAAGCAGCGTTGAAGAAAACGTCGTCAGTACTTACGCTGCGAAGTGTACGTAACCTCAGGTAGCAAGCTATCCTGCAAATTCTTATAATACTTTTCGGGCGGAAAGTGGTTGCTTCGTTCTTTCAGTAAACTGTCAAAAATTCTGAAACGCGTCTTTTATTCAATTTCGGTTAAAAAAAATACCTGCCATCAGCTCACATGTAATTAGCGAACAACATCACCGTCCTCAGTTCACAGTTCATGCAACCCAGTACACACGCAAGGCAGCCAGAAATGTACTTAAGTCCAACCCGAAGAATTACGCGATTTCACAGTCAATACTCCGCTACTATATCTAAGTTTCACATTCAGTCCTTTTCAGTAGATTTCTATTAAAGAAATTGCTCGCCAAATATTCCATATACGGATACGAAACATGCCACGCAGAATTTTACATATGCTGAAAGTTCACACGCGTTTATCTTTCCAACAAAACAATTCTAGAACTTCAAAATTTCACAAAACTGTCCGCAAATGCAAGTGCTTCTACGGCAATACAATATGGACGGAAAATTCGAATAACTTCTTCATTTTACACATTATACAGATGGACACTTTCAACATGACATCCCCGTTCAATAGCTACACAGCGACTCTTCAATGCTGCTTTATCCACAGCCTATAGCTACCTGGCAGTGTGCGGGAACTGCTAAACTCTGATTGGTTGATCAAAATGACCAGCCAATCAGAACAAGCGTTCCAGATCATTCTCGTGCTAAGACTGTCCTACACCAATCACTATTCCCAGTTGCATTCACATCATTTCAGTATGCAAATGTTAATATAATGTTTAACAAAACGAAACTAAAACTAATCTGGGAACTTATTTAGAAAACTATTGCTCTGCAAACGGCTATTCTGGCTGCCTTCTTACAAAAGCAAGTACTCTTAGATATACGTCATCAGTAACGAGGGGAAAACACAACTTTCCCGCTACACAGTTACGTAATGTGCTACATTATACAATACTGAATTTTTAGGTATGTCCCACTTACACACTCTCACTCATTGTCATTCATTCCACAACAACAAAACAAATAGATATTAATTGAACAATAATCTTTTCTGGATTTTATATTATGAAAATAAATAGTAGTTAACGTTTCTAATACGAAAATCCAAATAAACTGACCTGACATTTTGTGAACTCCAGTAATGATTTCAAATGATACTAAAAGAGTAACTGTTGCTACGCCTAACTGAGTTTTTTAGTCTAAGTGTCGGTTTGGGAGTTTTAGGTAATTTCCTCTAACTACGAAACTATGACGGATAGAAGGCTGAAATTTTTATGCCATATTCTCTTGAATAACGAAAGGTAGTGTATCGACTTTAAACAATATTAAATAATATTTAATATAGTTTATTTAGATTATTAAAAGCACTCCGTCGTCAGGCCACGAGTGGCCTACCGGGACCATCCGACTGCCGTGTCATGCTCAGTGGAGGATGCGGATAGGAGGGGCGTGGGGTCAGCACACCGCTCTTCTTGACAGAAGCCGCTACTATTCGGTCGAGCAGCTCCTCAATTGGCATCACGAGGCTGAGTGCACCCCAAAAAATGGCAACAGCGTATGGCGGCCCGGATGGTCACCCATCCAAGTGCCGAACACGCCCGACAGCGCTTAACTTCGGTGATCTCACGGGAACCGGTGCATCCACTGCGGCAAGGCCGTTGCCCCATTTATATTATTAAGGCTCTGAATATTCAGTCACTCAAAGCGACACAGATACCGCTTACCATGGCTAGCATAGCGACAGGTGTGAGTGAGTCATTGCTAACAAGCAACTGGCTGTCTCCTTCACAGCCAACGGCTCCAATGCTGTGCGCTGTTCTGCAAAGTAGCTCACTGCAATGAAGTTATCGCGTATTGACTCACGACGTTGCAATTTCATTTCAGGTCATCTGATGATGGGCTGTGCCCCAACCACGTCGTAAGAACAATAAAGGATTCAATACCCTCTGTATCTGTATGATCTAAGGACTTCCTAGCATTTTTAAATTCGTTTTCATAGAGTTATTGTTATCATGGTCGCTCACCTCTTCCAGCACTTCACGTCCGACGTACAATAAATAGAACCTTAACGGGAGAGACAAGCAGCGTATCGATGCATTTGAACTTTGGTGTTTGTAGTGATTGAAGTGGGCGTGCTAGGACTGGGTTGTGCTGCGAGTGAGCATATGCATTTGACCATTTATTTAGAAACCACATAAAATGTCGATTTACAATATTTCCTTAAAACAACAACAACAAGAAATTGTTAACAAAACAACGCTTCATCAACAGAAGCCAAATGCAGGAGACAATAGCGAGTAATTTATCTTATATTCATTTCAAGGATTAAAAGTAATAACAAACAGAAATATTAAAATCAAGTAATGAATATACATTATTAAAAACACCAAAAGCCAAATAAGACTCCACTGTACAAATTATGCAATACACAGTTATGATTAAAATATTAAATGTAGGAAATAAATTCACACTGTTACAGTAAACGAAGATTAAGGCAGAAAAGCTAATAAGATAATCCAATAGAATACACAGGAGCCGGCCAGTGTGGCTGAGCGGTTCTAGGCGCTTCAGTCTGGAACCGCGCCACCGCTACGGTCGCAGGTTCGAATCCTACCTCGGTCATGACGTGTGTGATGTCCTTAGGTTAGTTAGGTTTAAGTAGTTCTAAGATCTAGGGGACTGATACCTCAGATGTTAAGTCCCATAGTGCTCAGAGCCATACACAGGACTTTCGGTACCACATAACAGAGCCTGCGGTCCTCATGAACTGTACGCAGCGAAAGAATAGAATTGCCACTACGCCCGACAGTCGAACAGTCTGTCACTCAGATATGTATGCTACGGTAAGGTTGTAACATTGTTGCTTTAATTTCTTCTGAAAGCGGTGCAGATAGACAATAAAAGTGGGTTAAAGCTGTGAGCTGTCTGGGGAAGTTAACCTTGCATTACTGAGCAACTGTTTCATCAGGTATCCAGTCTAGCTTACCAAATTCCCAACCAGACTGACATTAATTATAATCTTTTAATCGTCATTCGACAACCGGTGATATATATATATATATATATATATATATATATATATATATATATATATATATATATATATAAAGAGAATTTAAATAAAAAGAAATAAATCAGTTTATATTTGGAAATTTATTTTAACATTTATCATTGAAATTTCAGCATATTAAACTTGAGTCATAACTAAGCTGGTGCCTTATTTAGGACTGTGAAAATGTGAGTTTGTAATCTTACGGAACACATCAAATAGGGAGCCAAGATTGGGAGACTACATACAACACTGCATTCAACAAATAACACACGAAGAACGTTGTAACATATCCAAGAGGAAATGAACCACAACCAACCAATTCAATTTTCACCCAAAGAAGTTACGTTCGTAGCGCAATCCTGTCCGTCATGTAATTACCACACACTGGTATACTAAATTCATACTAACTCTCTGTGAAATCTTCCAGAAAAGAATAGCTGAGGGCTACTTTGATGATTACACCACATGCTTCACGTGGTCAACGTGGTTTACACAAAGAGTGTAACTCCACCAAAATTTTGATAATTAAAATAAATTAGATCGAAAAACAATTTACAAAAGAAAAACCTCGAACTGGTTACTATCGTCTTACTATTAACCTGTTGGGTCAAACAATTGTATAAGCACGTGGTACTGGTCTCACAAAGTACACCCCACGTGGGTTGAACATAAAGAAAAGTTGCTATACTGAAAAATATTGTCAAGACGAGACGTTATAATCTCACGCACATTCGCATTTAAGATTGATGAACTTAGTTAGAGTTACTGATCAACACGTGGTTCCACTTTACTCACAAAGTAGTGACAAAGCAACTACCGGAATATATTCTGAACTTCACACTCGAATTACACTGCGTTGCAATTTAAGATAACATTAGATATTTTAGAGCTAAACCTGAAATGAAGGTGATTAAATTTTCAGTTAGGCTGAACTTAAGAACTCCATAGTCCTGAGGACTTAGCAGACACGCGCATAGCCAGAGATCGTACCACTTCAGACGCTCGCCGCAGACAGACTGGCCTGGTCCCTTCCTGAGGGGTGCCTCACAAATACAAACGGAAGTGACCAGAGAGGCAGCTTCCTATACCAACATGAAAAGGGATGGACAGGACCATACTAAGAGTAGAAACCTCTCTGCTTTTAGAAAGCGTAGCTACCTGTTCCGACGTTGGTCCTACTGTTCTCTAGCAGACAGGCTTGTCTGCTACCATCAAGCATGCATTTAGAAATACATTTGCTCATTCATTCTTTCACACACAAGGGAATGGGGATGACAGTATCTTATCATATACAGTATATAAAAGAAAGCGGATGTAGGTTCCGTATGAGACTGTGTGACATGAATTACATATAAACTGTATTTTAAAGTGTAGTAGTGTGACAGATCGTTCTTGTTTATGTGTAAAAGTAACACGTTTCACTGCTCAGTCTCCTCCCAGATAGTCAGAAACACCACAGTAAAATTAGAAGAGGAATTTATGCCGTAAATGACAGAAGATTTAAGAAATTAAAATGAAAGGAATCCAACAGAGACCTTTCAAGGTAAAGTCACTTTAGTTCACTGATCACCGGGAAGTGAATCTGCAATCAAACTTGAAACTTCTGTCCAAAATTGGTCCCGCAAACATTCATCTACATCTACATGGATGCTGTGCAAATCACATTTAAGTGCCTGGCACACGATTCATCGAACCTGTTGTGGTTGGCAGGAGAGCCAACACCGTGTTACTCGAGGAGGTCGAAAGGCATGCGTTTTAGCTCACGCAGGCTGGCGTGAGGTCTGGAACAGGACAAGGAAATAAGAATTTAGAAAAACGGACGTAGCTTGTAGAATACTTAACTTTAATCCATTAATGGTGAACGTCGGTCTGGACGGTACATGATTCACAATATCAATAGTAACTGATAATGGCGCCTTGCTAGGTCGTAGCAAATGACGTAGCTGAAGGCTATATTAATCTATCGTCTCGGCAAATGAGAGCGTATTTTGTCAGTGAACCATCGCTAGCAAAGTCGGCTGTACAACTGGGCGAGTGCTAGGAAGTCTCTCTAGACCTGCCGTGTGGCGGCGCTCGGTCCACAATCACTGATAGTGGCGACACGCAGGTCCGACGTATACTAACGGACCGCGGCCGATTTAAAGGCTACCACCTAGCAATTGTGGTGTCTGGCGGTGACACCACAGAACCATCTTCACAATTCTCTATTATTCCAATCTCGTATACTGTGCGGAAAGAACGAACACCTATATCTTTCCGTACGAGCTCTGATTTCCCTTATTTTATCGTGGTGATCGTTTCTCCCTATGTAGGTCGGTGTCAACAAAATATTTTCGCTTTCGGAGGGGAAAGTTAGTGATTGTAATTTCCTGAGAAGATTTCGTCTCAACGAAAAATGCCTTTCTTTTAATGGTGTCCAGCCCAAATCCTTTTATGATTTCTGTGAGACTCTCCCCCATATTTCGCGATAATAAAAAATCGTGCTGCCCTTCTTTGAAATTTTTCGATGTACTCCGTTAGTCCTATCTGATAAGGATCCGACACCGCGCACCAGTTTTCTAAAAGAGGATGGACAAGCGTCATGTAGGCAGTCTCCTTAGTAGATCTGTTACATTTTCTAAGTGTCCTGTCTGTAAAACACAGTCTTTGGGCTTCTCCACAACATTTTCTCTGTGTTCCTTCCAATTTAAGTTTTTCGTAATTGTAATACCTAGGTATTTAGTTGAATTTACGGCTTTTAGATTAGACTGATTTATAGTGTAACCGAAGTTTAACGAATTCCTTTTAGCAATCATATGGATGACCTCACACTTTTCGTTATTTAGGGTCAACTGCCAATTTTCGCACCATTCAGATATTTTTTCTAAATCATTTTCCAGTTTGTCATGATCTTCTGATGACTTTATTAGTCGATAAACGACAGCGTTTTCTGCAAACAACCTAAGACGGCTGCTCAAGTTGTCCCCCAAATCGATTTTATAGATAAGGAACAGTAAAGGGCCTATAACACTACCTTGAGGAACGCCAGAAATCACTTCCGTTTTACTCGATTTACATGTAACAGCAGTGTAAATTAATATAGTCAAACGCACACAACCGGCCGGAGTGGTCGAGCGGTTCTAGGCGCTACAGTCTGGAACCGCGCGACCGTTACGGTCGCAGGTTCGAATCCTGCTCGGGCATGGATGTGTGCGATGTCCTTAGGTTAGTTAGGTTTAAGTAGTTCTAAGTTCTAGGGGACTGATGACCTCAGAAGTTAAGTCCCATAGTGCTCAGAGCCAAACGCACACAGAACAAGTTAATTCATCCACTACACATTTCTGCCTTCTACTTCCTGTAAATACAACACCGTTCATGCCACATGCAGGCTTATAATACGTACTGCAACCTGGAGAGAGCAGCATGCAAAACAAGTACACGCCCACAACTCAAGTCTAACCGCATTTCTCACACTTCAATAAATGCCCACCACACAATCGTCTAATGAAACTAATCCGGACGTGCCGAGCTCGCTTCTATCAAACACCACGCCTTTCTTCCCAGCCATCCACCAGCCAATGCCTATCCAAGTGTGATTCCTGTTTGACTGTTGCGCTGTGCCTTCTGTTGCTCAACGTTCTCCTCTCTGTGGTACTCAGCGTTGTGTTCGTAATGTGCAGCGGTCTCCCACATTAGCTCTGGATGGGGCTGTTGTAGGCTTAGCATCGTACCCGCTAACAGCGCCCACGCGCTGCTTCGCTGGCTCGGTCACAGCTCTGTTCGCGCAACCCTTCAGATTTCCGCGGACGCTTGACGTCAGGTGGCGGTGCAGTCTTGATGCTAGCTGTTATGCACAAAATCGACCCACAGAAGAACAAATGTGTACATTATTGTGCAATACACTATCACCAAGCATCTTTCCTGTCGTGCCAACCAAAATATTGTCCAGTTCTTTGTTCACACTATGGGGAGAGATGGACAAAATCTCAAGAAAGTACTCATAAAAGCTCGAGAGCGAGAGACCATGCATGCTAGTAGGTGTATCAAATCAAGAAGGTTTCCAGTCTGTCTCTTCGGCAGACTCTAAGACAAGCTGATAACCGTCACTGATGGCAACGCTCAAAAACTTGTGACGATGATGATTAGTTTCAGAAATGAAACGCTTTCAACTCTGTGTCAACTTTTCTTTTATTTACAGGACCATGACCGGTCTCACTCCGTCTTCAGACCACGAGTGGCCTACCGGGACCATCCGACCGCCGTGTCATCCTCGGTGGAGGATGCAGATAGGAGGGGCGTGGGGTCAGCAAACCGCTCTCCCGGTCGTAAGATGGTATTCATGACCGAAGCCGCAACTATTCGGTCGAGTAGCTCCACAATTGGCATCATGAGGCTGGGTGCACCCCGAAAAATGGCAACAGCGCATGGTGGCCTGGATGGTCACCCATCCATGTGCCGACCACGCCCGACAGCTCTTAACTTCAGCGATCTCACGGGAACCGGTGTATACACTGCGGCAAGGCCGTTGCTGCATGACCGGTTTCACGATATAAAACATTTTCTCTGGTGTACATCAACAAGTTAGAAAAAATACAATCGACATTAGGATAAAATAACCGGACACCTATTCAAATAATCATGCTCTGTGAAACCGATATCGGTCTTGTAAACTGACATTCGGCCGGGAGACCTGCCCCTCCAAAAAATGGTTCAAATGGCTCTATGCACTATGGGACTTAATATCTGAGGTCATCAGTCCCCTAGACTTAGAACTACTTAAACCTAACTAACCTAAGGACATCACACACATCCATGCCCGAGGCAGGATTCGAACCTTCAACCGTAGCGGTCGCGCGGTTCCAGACTGTAGTGCCTAGAACCGCTCGGCCACCCCGGCCGCCCCTCCTCAAAAATGGTTCAAATGGCTCTGAGCACTATGGGACTTAACATCTATGGTCATCAGTCCCCTAGAACTTAGAACTACTTAAACCTAACTATCCTAAGGACATCACACAACACCCAGTCATCACGAGGCAGAGAAAATCCCTGACCCCGCCGGGAATCGAACCCGGCAACCCGGGTGCGGGAAGCGAGAACGCTACCGCACGACCACGAGCTGCGGCCCCGGCCCCTCCACATCCCCATCCAGTGATGCCTGTGGACTGAGAACGACACGGTGGCCGGTTGTTACCTATGGGCCTTCATTGCCTGTTCGGGCATTGTTTAGTTTTTAGTGGCAACCAATATAAAATTTTCACACGACAGTAAAGCATTAAGTCCACGATACGGGAAGAAAGGTTGCACTCTCGGTTCAAAAGGGAGCGCTCAAATGACGACAAGGGGAGGTTAGTACAGATTCAGGCGTCTGTGAAAAGATGTATGTGCGAAGTGTACAACAATTATCACCGTCACACCTTAGAAAAATATCTTGCAGAGAACCCGATAAAGTTCTGGTCTTACATAAAATCGCTAAGCTGGTCTAAGGCTTCCATTCAGTCCCTTGTAGATCAATCTGGTGTGGAAGTTGAATATAGCAAAACGAAAGCCGAAGTTTTAAATTTCACGTTCAAAAAGTCGTTCACACAGGAGAATCGTTCAGACATGCCGTGATTTGACCATGGAACGGACTCCCGTACGGAAAACATAATATTAAGCATCCCTGGCGTAGAGAAACAACTGAAATATTTGAAAGTAAATAAATCACCAGATCCGGAAGGATTCTCAGTTCGATTTTGCGGAGAGTACTCTTCGAATTGGCCCCTTACCTAGCTGGCGTTTATAGTGAATCTCTCGACCAGCACTAAGTCGCAAGCGGTTGGTAAATGTTGCAGGTGACCCCAGTTCATAAAAAGGATAAAAGAACGACCCGTAAAATTACAGACCAATATCCCTAACTTCTGTTTTCTGCAGAATCCTTGAAAATATTCTCAGTTCGAATATAAAAAATTTTCTTGAGACTGAGAAGTTTATGTCCACAAATCAGCATGGTTTTGGAAAGCAGCGCTGATGCGAAACTCAGCTTGCCCTTTTCTCAAATAATGTACTGCGAACAATGGATGAAGGGCAACAGGCAGATTACATATTTCTAGATTTCGGGAAAACATTTGACATGATGCCCGTTGCAGGCTGTTAACGAAGGTACGAGCATATGGAATAAGTTCACAGATATGTGAGTGGCTCGAAGACTTCCTAAATAATAGAATCCAATACGTTGTCCTCGACGGCGAGTGTTCATGAGCGACAAGGGTATCGTCAGCAGTGCCCTAGGGCAGTATGATAGGACCGCTGCTGTTCTTTATGTACATAAATGATTTGGCGGACTGGGTGGGCAACAGTCTGCGGTTGTTTGCTGATGTTGCTGTTGCTGTGGTGTACGGTATGGTGTTGAAGTGAAGTGACTGTAGGAGGATACAAGGCGACTTAGACAAAATTTCCAATTGGTGTGATGAATTCCAGCTAGCCCTAAATGTGGAAAAATGTAAGTTAATACGGATAAGTAGGAAGATCAAACCCGTAATGTTCGGTTACAGTATTACTAGTGTCCTGTTCGACACAGTCAAGTCGTTTAAGTACCTGGGCGCGAAGTTGCAAAGCGATATGAGATGGTGTGAGCATGTGAGAACTGTGGTATGGAAGGCGAATGGTCGACTTCGGTTCATTGGGAGAATTTTAAGGAAGACTGGTCCACTTGTTAAGGAGACCGTACGTAGGACGCTGGTGCGATCTATTCGTGACTACTGCTCAAGAGTTTGGGATCCGTTCCAGGTCAGACTGAAGGAAGACGACGAACAAATTCAGAGACGAGGTGCTAGATTAGTTACCGGTAGGTTCGAACAGCACGTAAGTGTTGCAGAGATGCTTCAGGAGCTCAAATGGGAATCTTTGGAGGGAAGGCGACGTTCTTTTCGAGGAACAGTATCGAGAAAATTTAGAGAACCGGCATTTGAAACTGACTTCCGAATGATACTACTGCTGCCAACATAAATTGCGTGCAAGGACCACGAAGATAAGACACGAGAAATTAGAGCTCATACGGAGGCAGATAGACAGTCAGTACCCTCCGCCACGCACCGCAATGGATGTGGATTTGGCTGTGGAATGGGGCAGCCCCTTCTGAAAATAAACTATTGTTACCCGCACCGAGCAGGCGTCAAGGATTAAACTATCCAGTTGAAAAACTGATATGTTAAATGTAAATGTCGTGTGACTAGGGCCTCCCGTCGGGTAGACCGTTCGCCGGGTGCAAGTCTTCCGAATTGACGCCACTTCGTCGACTTGCGCGTAGATGGGGATGAAATTATGATGATTGGGGCAACACAGAACCCAGCCCCTGAGCGCAGAAAATCTCCGACCCAGCCGGGAATTGAACCCGGGCCCTTAGGATTGACATTCTGTCACGCTGATCGCTCAGCTACCGGGGGCATACAGCGATATGTTGAAAGAACGTTTATCAACCATGAAAAACGCAAAATGAGAAATAAAAAAAATTAAAACGTTCCAGCTAGTAATGTTGAAAGCACGTGGTTAAGAGAAGTTCCAGCTAGTAACGTTGAAGGCCAGTTGTTAAGAAAAGTCACTTCATACCAGAAAGCGGCAGACAGCAACCGTCCAGCCGTATCGCCGTGCAGGACCACACTGCTAGTCAACATGCTTATGTGAGTCACGGAGGCCTCTAGCGCCACCATACACATAGTGAGATTGTGGTTGTTGTTGTGGTGTCACTGCCAGACACCACACTTGCTAGGTGGTAGCTTAAATCGGCCGCGGTCCATTAGTACATGTCGGACCCGCGTGTCGCCACTGTGTGATCGCAGACCGAGCGCCACCACACGGCAGGTCTCGAGAGACGTACGAGAACTCGCCCCAGTTGTACGACGACGTTGCTAGCGACTGTACGGACGAAGCCTTTGCTCTCATTTGCCGAGAGACCGTTAGAATAGCCTTCAGCTAAGTCCATGTCTACGACCTAGCAAGGCGCCATTAGCCTTAGATAGCTTGTATCTAAAGAGTCTCACTTGTATCGCCACAATCTCCAGATGTCTCATCAAGAACGATGATTACAAAGGATGGATTAAAAGATAAGTACCAAAGGAGCTATGTACTTTTCTTTATAGCATTCATTAAGTCTCCTCTTTCAGACCTCACTCCATCCTTCGTGAGTTAGCGCGTGCATCTTGGCCGCCTCTTTCAATTAGTGTACGTAGTGTTGGCAAGTCTGCCGACACTACAATTTTGGCGACGCGGATTAATCAGGATCTTCTTCTTTCTAATTGCTTACATTTCCTTGTGTCATGGTTTCGCCAGATGTACTGTCCGAATTTTATCGCTTGCAGAATCAGCAGACGCAGGCGTTATTGGATGCCCTGGGACAGCTCGTCCAGGGTCAACGTGCGCTGCAAAACGATGCGGCCGCCGCCGCTTCCTCGCTACCGCAGCCGACACACACGGTTGCACCTCCATTTCGTAGCTTTGACGCGGCCCGCGAGACCTGGCCGGAATGGTCCCGACAATTCGGCTTCCATCTAGCTGCCTACAGAATTCAAGGTAATGAGCGGCAGCCGTTTTTGCTTTCTTGTGTCGGTGTGTCCACCTACCGTGTGATAGTGAAATTGTTTCCCCGACGCGACATAGCAACTCTGTCCTACGAAGAACTTTTGTCTGCTTTAGAGGCCTATTTCAAAGAAACAGTTAATGTAGTTGCAAAAAGGTATATGTTCTTTCGTACCAAACGTACGGCCGGTCAGACTAATAGGGAGTGGGTTGCAACATTGCAAGGACGTACTAGGGATTGTGATTTTGCATGTGAATGTGGACTTCCGTATTCAGATACTATGGTGCGTGATGTGATAGCACAGAACGTTTCTGATGTTCGCATAAGGGAACAGATTTTGCAACTAGTTAATCCCTCCCTTCAACAAGTGATAGACATATTGGATAGGCAAGACACACTTGACTTTGCTACGGAATCATTTGAAACTTCGCCAGCAGTGTGTCGCATTGACCGGCCCGCCGGGCGCGCAGCACGGGACGCTAAACGGCCCTCGCGCACGTCTGCGCAGCTGCAGCCTAGCTCGCAAACACGTGTGCCGCGTATGCAAGCCAATGCAGTTCTAAAATCATGCCCGCGGTGTGCAACTAGACATTCGCGTGACAATTGCCCGTCACGCCAAGCTATTTGCTTTTACTGTCATAAGAAAGGACATGTTCAAAGTGTTTGCCAGAAAAAGCTAAGATCAGACAATCAAAACCATTCCAGGCCCTTTGCTTCACGCCGGAATCGAACCAGGGACACTCAGGCTCATGGACCTTCGCCCATGGACATTCATGTCGTTAATTCCACCCCGTCCAGTGCCACTTTATCTAACAGTGACTGTGTTCGTCCCACAAAAAGTGTGCGTCGACGTCGCCGGAACTCCCGTAAAGTCGCAAGTGCTTCTGTACCTGTATCAGTTCATATTGCACGTGAAAGTCGCTCTTGTCGTCAGCAGACAATAAACTTTTTGTAGACTTAGACTTTGGAGGCAAAGTGATACCATTCCAGCTCGATACTGGAGCTGCAGTTTCATTGCTCAATCAAGACACGTACAAACAACTGGGCGCACCTCCGTTGCGTGCCGCAAATGTTCAGCTCAATAGTTATTTAGGACAGCAGATACCTGTGTTAGGACAGTGCAGCCTTCTTGCCACATACAAGGGACAAACAAAACTTGTGTCATTTTACGTTCTTTGTTCTTCTACGGCAGTGAACTTGTTTGGTTTACATTTATTTCAATTGTTTAACATGTCTATCGTAAATCAGGTCCTCTCAGTGAACCAGACTGTGCCTTCCGCCAGTGTTTCTCCTCTTTGTGAAGAATTTGCAGAAATTTTGCACCGGGCCTTGGTTGCGCTAAGAACTATGAAGCACATTTGGAACTCAACGTGGACGCGCAACCGAACTTTTTCAGAGCGCGCAATGTTCCCCACGCATTGCGTGATGAGGTCGCAGGAACATTAAACGATTCCGAACTTGCTTGCATGTTCATTGATTCGGAAACCGATGACGTGGTCGACTCGTTTCCGATTGATTTTCGTCGTGTCGCTACAGCCACAGCTGCTGACCCTGTCCTTGCTACCGTTTTGCGTTTTGTTGCTACGCAATGGCCCTTGTCAAAGTCACGGATCGAGGATCCGCTGGTTCGCCGATTTTTTGCTCACAAGGAGAGACTTTTTGTACGACGTGGTGTTTTGTTGTTGCGTTCTGATAATGATCAGTCCAGAGTCGTGGTTCCACGTTCGTTACAGTCCTCTGTCTTACGGCTTCTTCACCAAGGACATTGGGGTATAGTGCGAACGAAACAACTTGCTCGTCAGCACTGTACTTGGTTCGGAATCGATGCTGCGATTACGACTATGTGCTCTTCTTGCGTGGCGTGTGCCGAACAACAATCCGCCCCGCCGCGGAAATTCTTTGCATGGCCGACAGCCACTTCCCCTTGGCAACGCTTGCACATCGATTTTGCTGGTCCATTCTGGAATGCTCGATGGTTGGTTGTGGTCGATGCTTTCAGTAATTTTCCTTTTGTTGTCCGGATGTCTTCCACGACGTTATCTGCCACCATCCAAGCGTTGTCCGCTATTTTTTGCATTGAAGGTCTTCCGAAGACTATTGTTTCCGACAATGGCCCACAATTCATGTCCGCTGAAGTTCAGTCATTCTGCAAGACCAGTGGTATTCAACATCTGACATCCGCGCCGTTTTCGCCTCAGTCAAACGGTGCCGCTGCACGGTTGGTCCAGACTTTCAAGTCACAGATGTTGAAGTTGAAAGAGTCGCATTCTCGGGAGGACGCTTTATTGCTCTTTTTGTCTTCGTATCGCTCTCAGCCCCGCGATGGTCGCTTGCCGGCTGAGTTGCTCCATGGTCGTCCTCATCGAACCTTGATGTCTTTGCTGCATCCGCCGCATCAGGTTCCAGTGCAGCGGCAGACTACTGCTTTTGCTCCTGGCGACGTTGTTTTCTATCGCAACTATCGCGGTTCACGGCGTTGGCTCGCAGGGCGCATTCTTCGCTGCCTCGGCCGCGCGATGTATTTGGTTTTGGGGGCCTCTGGTGAGGTGCGTCGGCATCTCAATCAGCTGCGCCTCTGTCGTCGCCTGGGTTCTGCCGCTCCCCGTCTGCTTTCAGTGACCGAGCGAGGTGGCGCAGTGGTTAGCACACTGGACTCGCATTCGGGAGGACGACGGTTCAATCCCGTCTCCGGCCATCCTGATTTAGGTTTTCCGTGATTTCCCTAAATCGTTTCAGGCGAATGCCGAGATGGTTCCTTTGAAAGGGCACGGCCGATTTCCTTCCCAATCTTTCCCTAACCCGAGCTTGCGCTCCGTCTCTAATGACCTCGTTGTCGACGGGACGTTAAACACTAACCACCACCACCACCTGCTTTCAGCGACGGTGCCGTCCGGTCAGCGCCCTGGGGACCCATCTACTGGCTCGCCTCATCCCCAGGTGTTACCGACGCTGCCTTCCATTTTGCCTCATGGCGACGCGCCGCCGCCGCCGCCTGTTCTCCCGCCGGCGCCGCCCGCAGTGGACGCGTCGCTGCAACCGCCTGGCGCCTCCCTGGGTCACGCGCCGCGGATCGCTTCCGTGACCAGCTGTCCTCCACCATGGAACTCTTGCCCGCTCCGGACCAGATGTCGTCTTCGCCCGTCGGGTGCCCCGACCACATGGAGGTCGACCCGTCGGCCCCTCCTGTCTCTCTACGGGCGCGTACGCCGCATGTTGACGTGCACCCTGGACTAGGTTTTCAGGCGTTTCCTAGCTCCCCTCGGACCGAATGGCCGGGTGCGGGTGGCACGGCCTCGCCTGTTGTTAGGCTCCCCACCTCATCGCATACGTCAACATGGGGTCCTCCCCACGGCGGGCGGAAGCCTTATCACACGGCCGTTCGCCGATTTGCGGGTGAGGAATGTGGTGTCACTGCCAGACACCACACTTGCTAGGTGGTAGCTTAATTCGGCCGCGGTCCATTAGTACATGTCGGACCCGCGTGTCGCCACTGTGTGATCGCAGACCGAGCGCCACCGCACGGCAGGTCTCGAGAGACGTACGAGAACTCGCCCCAGTTGTACGACGACGTTGCTAGCGACTGTACGGACGAAGCCTTTGCTCTCATTTGCCGAGAGACCGTTAGAATAGCCTTCAGCTAAGTCCATGTCTACGACCTAGCAAGGCGCCATTAGCCTTAGATAGTTTGTATCTAAAGAGTCTCACTTGTATCGCCACAATCTCCAGATGTCTCATCAAGAACGATGTATACAAAGGATGGATTAAAAGATAAGTACCAAAGGAGCTATGTACTTTTCTTTATAGCATTCATTAAGTCTCCTGTTTCAGACCTCACTCCATCCTTCGTGAGTTAGCGCGTGCATCTTGGCCGCCTCTTTCAATTAGTGTACGTAGTGTTGGCAAGTCTGCCGACACTACAGTTGTTATTCCTGCTGCTGTTGTTACACGCTCTTGCCTCTATTCTGTTTGGGTTTAACGACTTTTTATACTGAACTGTTTTATAGTTTATGTCGTAGTGCTGTGTAACGGGAACCTCAGTTATTCCCAAGATATCTGAATAATGTTGAACTTTCCTTGCTGTGTGTGTGTGATGGCGCTAGTGCGCTCTTAGGCACACATGATCACACCGGCTAGCACTGAAGTCCTGCGTGGTGAGGCGGTTAGAGGATTGCCGTCCGCCCCTTTCTGTTATGAAGTGAGTTTTCTTAACCATTGGCTTTCAGCGGTACTAGCTGGAGATTCTCTCAACCACGTGCTTGCATCGTTACTAGCTGGGACTTTTTAATTTTTTTTAAATTTCTTTTTTTACTCTTTTCACTGTAGGAAAACGCGATTTTAACATGTCAGTTTTTCAATTGGTCTGATCTCTGACGCCCTGCTTGTTCCGGGTAATATTAGTTTATTTTGAGATGGTTGAGTCCCCCTCCTTCCCGTATCATTCGCTTAATGTTTTATTGTAACGATAGGTCTTGGCTTTTATGTCATAATATCGATTGTATGATATCTGTCTTGTAGATGTACAGCTGAAGATGTGATTTTAAGTCGTGTAACACGAAACCGGTCGTGCTCCTGTATATATAAGCTCATATAAGTGAAAGCGGTTTATCTCTGAAACATTTATTACTTCACCTGCAGTTTCCCTCTACAAAAAACTATTTAATGGTAATAAATCAACTCCTGCATTATCCTTACTTCATTTCTTTTTGTCCTTGCCATCAGATTTCAACAGTTACCACTATACCAGACCTCAGGCTGTATATTTCTGTATTTAAATTCTCTAACCTTCCTATTGATTAGTGGATCTAACAGTCCACCTCCCGACCCCTGGAGCGTGAGCTATATTTATCCTGATCCTTTTTTTGTCAGAACAGCACTACTGACACTACTGCTGCGTTCATCATCCTTAATTATTTATTGGATATATTCCAATATCTGTCTGCCTCCACAGGTATTAGCCTCTAAAAATCCCTGTAAAACCACATCAATTATTTCACACGTTCCTTTCTTCGACGATTCTGTGAAGAGCCTCATTTTTTCTCATCATTGCAACTAATTTTCAGCATCGTCCTATAGCTTCACATCTTCAACAATTCGGTTTTCTGTTAATCGTCAGCCGCGCGGGATTAGCCAGGCGGTCTTAGGCGCTGCAGTCATGGACTGTGCGGCTGCTCCTGGCGGAGGTTCGAGTCCTCCTTCGGGCATGGGTGTGTGTGTTTGTCCTTAGGATAATTTAGGTTAAGTAGTATGTAAGCTTAGGGACTGATGACCTTAGCAGTTAAGTCCCATAAGATTTCACAGACATTTGAACATTTTTGTTAACCGTCATATGAGGTCTGTCTTTCTTCGGTTTAGGCTACTCTCAATCCCTCTTCTATAGTCTTAGTATCCATTATTTCGCCCGGACCGTCCGTAAGCGAGATTTATTTGCTTATTTAGCTTGTGACAATAGAAACTGAAGTGCAAGTAACACACATTAATTGCATAATTTTATAATTTTGAACGCATTCAAAGGCTACCTCTGTCTCTTCAAAAAAATCGTCCAGGTTTACGGAGAAAGCTAGTCTGCTACAGCTTGTTACAATGTGTGTGATGGTCTGAAGTTCATCGCCACCGTCGCATTGAGAAGATGAAGCCCTTCCCAATCGGTACAGGTGCAATGCCCCGTACGATCCTGTTTTTTGTCTTCCAAACGCGTCGCAGTGATTCTATGACGGCTGACGTTGCACCGGGTCTTATGAGGGTCTGATGTTCCTCATGGGCAAAGCTATTCCACATTTATGACCACTTCCTGTTCATGATGAAATCCTTTGCTTGCAGCGATTTTGCCAATGTGAGGTGTGACTGCCTGCAATTTTGTCGATTCATCCTTAGTTGACGCCCATCAGAGTAGATTTGTAGCCGATGAATTATTATGTTGGTGCGTTAAGTTCGTAACGTTTTTGTTTCGCATGTTGATATTCCGTAGCTATGGTTTTATGTATCCGTTGTCATTTTTTTATTTCTAATTCACTGTTGCTATTTGAGATTTGTCATTCGGTGATAGCGAGTGGAGCTGTGAACGATAGAAAATGGAGTGGCATGTGGAGAAAACGAAACATTTGCGACATATCCTTCTGATTGAGCTCAATAGAGGGGTGACAGTAGCGGGTACAGACAGAAACATATGTACCGTGTATGCGGATAATGGCACTGGACAGAGCACGGCGAGAAAATGGTTTTGTCGTTTTAGGGATGATTGTTTTGACATTAGAGACTTTCGCTTTCAGGAAGACATCCGGGGTTTTGTGAAGGTCGTTTAAACGCTTCAATGTACAATGACCCACGTCATTGTACGCGAGGACTGGGAAATGCGATTATCTGTGACCATTCCACCATCGTACGACATCTGCATGAAATGGGTAAGGTTCAAAACGGGGTTGTAAGGGTTCCACCTGCTCGAAGCGAAAATTACAAAAGCAGCGAGTGGTCACAGGTGCATCTCTGCTTGCTCGTCATCAATTGTCTCGTGAAAAACACCGACTATTCCCAACCTTTATTGTTACCGGTGACAAGAAACGCCGTCTTTATGCTAACAGAAGGAAAAGAAAGGAATGGTTGAGCCCAAACGAAGTCCGGTGCGCATTGTAATATTTCTGGCTTATTCAGCCATCATATTAGGCTCCAGGAAGCTATTCCCAGGGCAGTGGAGATGCAAGAAGCATAGAGATGACGCACTGTGGGATGAGGTATCGATGACAGATGCTAGATTGGGTACCATTCCCGTGAGAAAGACCGGCTGCGTGATGCTGCTGCTCTGTGATTGGTTGCTGTGTTTGGCGGTAGGGCGCCAAAACGTTAAACTTTAGCTGCTATTATTAATTAAACCTGTCATCCAAATTACTTCATTTTTTTAAATAAACATCTCTCAACAGCCAGCTATCAATTAGTCATTTCAAAATTATTAAAATCAAAGTATTACTAAAACAAAAGACTGACGATATTACCGCCGGTGCACTTCGGTGGCGTTCGGGACACGCCTTGCTGGCTTGGCGCGCGAAGTGTCTCGGGTAGTCCGGCTCTCCAGTTCTGACCGTTCCAGTAGACAGACATGTTGTCTGTGGCAGGATGTATTTCATGTTATTTTAGCCAGATACAATGACTGTGGAAAGATATGTTCAGTACGTTGTGATCAAGAATAGTTTCTCGTGTCTATATCAATGAAAACACGAGTGGCATCTCAAATGAGTTATAGTTTATTCGTAGCAGCAGTTCCTTGCGAAGTTAATTTCAGCCTCAAGAAAAAGAATCCACGACCTGCGTGCTGTTTTCTGCGCTGGGGACATCATCATCATGAAGACAGCAGGTTAGTGAAGTGCACAAGAACTTATGTATTCCACACAGGGCAGTGGAAACAACTAGGCACCTCACGTGTACTGCATGCACAGTACAAATGAGCTCAGTGACACGTCATCTGCAGTAATGCAGAGGAGGTAAAGAGGGATGAAAGTATTAATTCTATCCCACTTTTATTCCCTTTTTCTTGCCTTAGCATCCACAAATGATGCATGTGGTGGATGAGTACTGGTGTGGCGTGCTACGAATTGCTGACATTGCCAACAACTGATAAGTCTCGGCAAACGCAGTCCAAGAATAACGACCAGGAGGACTGCACGAAGTGAAGTTACACCACGAGAACGCCAGCGCCGTTTCTAGTAGACTGACAAAAAACACCGCACAGGGGGTTTAGGTGGGAAGTCATTCCGCAACGACCATATTCACCTGAGCTTGCGCCCTTCACCTTTTCCGGTCTCCATCGAACAACATTCAAGGAACTTCCTTTCCGCACGAAACTGCGCTCCGAGCATGGAGCCACGAGTTCTTCGTGTCAAAACTGCTATGCAGTCCGAACAAGAGACAGCCACGGCAAAAGCACCACAAGCGCAAAGATGCGAGCTGGAGCCAGTGCGCGAGTTTCACCAGGGCCACGGGCGGCGCTGAGGATGAAGATATACACTTCGCCTCGGCCAGTTGCCCACCGAGTACAATCCGCCAATCACCGGACGACAACGGGCACAAGCCTGCTCGGAAGATAGGAGGGCAGCTCTCGCCCTCTTGGTTATAGACATAGGACTGACTTAGACAGGGAACATCGTTCAGTGAACTCTTAGAAGGGAACAGACAGTTGTTGTAAACTGCGTTTGCTATGTAATGTGAAGGTGAAGTTTACCTACGATTATTTGCACTTAGCCATTGATGGTTGTGACTTAGGAAGTGGGGATGAAGTGTACACTTAGAGTGAAAGGTCAAGGCCCCTATAATGTCACTCCTCAAACAACAACCAGCAATTCAAGAAATAAATTAACAATTTGTTTTAGACCACATTAATCAAATAGCTAACATACAACCAACATGTGGCCATCATTAAGATAATATCTAAAAATGACAGCTTCCTTCTTAAGCTAGCAGCAAATTACAATTACTTGACGAACAGTAAATTACATCAGAAGTGATTTAAAGAAATGTGGGATGTGGCATCAATAACACAAGTAAGACGTTACAGTTCATATAATTCATTGACGACCATATATATATATATATATATATATATATAGGGTGAGTCACCTAACGTTACCGCTGGATATACTTCGTAAACCACATCAAATACTGACGAACCGATTCCACAGACCGAACGTGAGGAGAGGGGCTAGTGTAATTGTTTAATACAAACCATACAAAAATGCACGGAAGTATGTTTTTTAACACAAACCTAGGTCTTATTTAAATGGAACCACGTTAGTTTTATTAGCACATCTGAACATATAAACAAATACGTAATCAGTGCCGTTTGTTGCATTGTAAAATGTTAATTACATCCGGAGATTGACGATTGACGATTGAAACCTCCGACGTTCATTTGCGTGTTGTAACAAACACGGGCCACGGGCGTTTCATAGGACGTGGAGGACGCATAAATTAGCCAGCCCGTTCTCCTGATCTTACACCTCTGGACTTCTTTCTGTGGGGTACGTTAAAGCAGAATGTGTACCGTGATGTACCTACAACCCCAGAGGATATGAAACAACGTATTGTGGCAGCCTGCGGCGACATTACACCAGATGTACTGCGGCGTGTACAAAATTAATTACGCCAGAGATTGCAATTGTGTGCAGCAAATGATGGCGACCACATTGAACATCTATTGGCCTGACATGTCGGGACACACTCTATTCCACTCCGTAAGTGAAAACGGAAACCAAGTGTGTACGTGTACCTCACCCCTCATGGTAATGTACATGTGCATCAGTGAAAAAGACCAATAAAAAGGTGTTAGCATTTGGACGTAATGTGCTTTTCCAGTCTCTTCTGTACCTAAGGTCCATCACCGTTCCCTTTGGATCACTACGTAATTCGGTGCTCTCCGATACACACGATCGAAGAGCGGAGGAGTGGTACTCAAGCGTCAACTTTAGGTTACAATATCTCCGGATGTAATTAACATTTTACAATGCAACAAACGGCACTGATTACGTGTTTGTTTATATGTTCAGATGTGCTAACAAAACTAACGGGGTTCCATTTTAAAAAACGTAGGTTTGTGTTAAAAAACATACTTCCGTGCATTTTTTTATGGTTTGTATTAACCAATTACACTAGCCCCTCTCCTCACATTCGGTCTGTGGAATCGATTCGTCAGTATTTGATGTGGTTTACGAAATATATCCAGCGGTAATGTTAGGTGACTCACCCTATATATATATATATATATATATATATATATATATATATATATATATATAGAGAGAGAGAGAGAGAGAGAGAGAGAGAGAGAGATGCGAGTTTATCAAACGGGCAGTGACACCAGGCTGACCTGGGCAAAAAGTAACTTAACTTCAAATGCCGGAAGCTGCAGATCAGTCGTCCAAAAGAACACCTAAACGCCGGGGCCCAACCGAAAGTCACTTCCATAAGACGACACGTCACAATGGTCTTTATTGTGTTATAGTTGTATGCGGTGTTGCAGACTTCAATATTCAGCTAGCCACAGAGATAAGTAAACCTTTTTAACTCATTTGTGATTTTGTTACTAATTTGTAGAACCTTCGTTCTCCTATCCAGTTACCTGACCCTGGGGCACAGATGTGTAATATTGGCCGGGTGTACGTTACCAGAAGCCGTTTCACAAACTCACAGACTCAGCCTACCGTTACACGAGTGGCAACTCTGCCTCCCCAGCAGTAGCGACGAGGCCTCCACAAAACTGGCGACGAGGGTTTACGAAAAAAACCACGAGCTGTCTATAGCCATGGACTCGAAAAGTTATCCTAGCTTTGATGGAATGCTGTAAATAGTGATGTAGAAAATATTAGTGTTGACTAAAGGGTCTGTTATGTGTATCTGTTAAATTTATTAAACGTTACGAACGTGTGGACCAGCCTACCAGTTTTCACATTCCTTGAGACTGGGATTCTGTTTTCGCTGATCTAGGGGCCCAATGTGGCTTACAGGTGGTAACCAGATGAGAGGAGTAAGCTGGTGTAACCTGTTATTGTCCTGATAGCTTCATTTAGCAAAACATCGACTTTTCTCAAGTGTGAACTACCGTACTGGAAGCGGGATGAACGTTGGGGACTTTTTTTTTTTTTCGTTTAAACACTACAGAGTAGCCCACCACCTGGGTTACTAAGGTGGGCCGTGTGCTACTCAAGACAAGTGACAAGCCAGGCAGCGTTAGGTCTCTTAGCCATAATGGCTGCTTGCAAGTTAGGTTAGCTTGACAAGCCCCCATTCCGTTACCGTCCCTGCCACGTGGAGGCGGACATTTTTCTGATGTTTCTGCCCTGGCTGTTGCTCTGTATGTTGGTACACTCTCTGATACAGTGAGTGATGTTTATATGCAAAATAGTTAATAATACTAATTTAATTAATTAAGTACAAAGTAAAACAAAATAGAAATAAAAATATATACACAAAAGAAAACAAAGAAAAAGAATTCTAAACTACATGGTATCTACCAAGAACCAAACTACAAACTGCAATTTTAGAGTGCAAGGCTATACATGTGCCCCAAAATTAAACTGAGCTAGATTTCTCTATGTGAGACTATAAATGATGTTAAAATTTCACATGAAACATAAGAGCGTAATGAATATTAAGGTATAATGGTATTGGTAAATTCTTGCATAAACAATCTTAGATACAGGAAGTATTCAGGTAACTATGTTTAAAGATAATAAGATTCCTCTATTCAAAATTCAAAAATTAAATTTAAATATGAGATAACATACAAATCATCAATTGTTAGAGATAAGTGGTTACCAAAGTTAATATAATTAATAAAAAGAATATAATTATACTTAGTATAAAATAAAATGAGTATAAATAGTGAGTTTTTTTTTTAAACATGGTGTCTTCTAAAACCTGATTCTCACACATGCAATTCCTGAGTGTGGGGGCTATGTATGTGCCTGTAGATTGAACATAACTTGATTCTTCTATATGACATTGTAAATAAAGTTTCAAATTTCAGGTGAGTAATAAAACAATATGAATATTAACATATAGCAATACAATTATACCTTTGCAAGCTATTAATCATAATTGATACCAAAGTTATCCCCAACACAAATGAAAATACAAAAATATTCAGATAGCTGAAGGTTATACATGATCAATTCCTGTATACAAGATTTTATTTGGGTCAGTAGATTACTAAAGCAGAAACAATGATAATATATCTTAGAAGCTAGATATGTCTATAGTAGACAAATCAAAAATTAAATTTCATAGAAGTCTAAAATGTGATAATTCAAGTGTAAAGTTACTTAAATTGATTACAACTAAATCCAGTACATGGGGCAAGACAAGTGACAAGGTTGTGAGCCAGAAGGGGAATCTGCATGAATGTCCAATGAAATCTCAGATATTCTTTGAGCCAAAACTGGGAGCCTACATTTATATGTCTAATGAAATACATCATCAATTGTGTGACACAGTCATTGTAAGTTTGGCCTATCTACATGCATATAGTATTAATCAGTATCTATTTCGCTGCCCTTCTACACCTTCTGTCAATATTAATCAGTATCTGTTCTAGTGTCTGTGTCAGTGTCGGAGTTTGTATCTTCCCAAGTATTGTGTTGAGGTTCTGTTACTGTCTGTGTTCTTGTTCTGGCAGTAGGATGTTGATTTTTCTATATGTCAAGCAGTGTCGTTGACACTGAGTCAGCCAGACTATTTAAGGTGTTCCATTTATCTGGGTCTCCAAGAACCGCATTGATCTCGTCGTCTCTTACAGGAGGTCGTACATGGTCGAGTAAGTTACACGTTAACACAACATGTTCTGGCGTTCCAAGAATGCCACATGTGCAAATCTCGGTTTGCCTTACTCCAATATGGTGTAGATGTGTTGGGTATGGTCCATGCCCAGTCAAGTAGTGAACCATGGCACGACTTGGAGCTACATGTTTTAGTTTTAGCCTCTCAGATACATTTGGAAAAAAGGAGAAGACACTCCGCCCTTTATCTGATGTCTCCCGTTCTCTTTGCCACGTGTCTAATTTCCATTTGTGTAGCTGTTGTTTAGTTTGTATGTTTTCTCCTGTTATTTGGAATACCGTTTCGAAGTCACCATTCTTCAACCAATATGAGGCAGCTCTACAGCGAATAGTGAGGTGTATTGGGCATGTTCCTAGAACCACATACAGGGCCTCACATGGTGTTGTGCTAAACGCTCCCGACATCCTGAGTAGTACACTTCTTTGTCCTTTCCTGACTATTGTTTTGTAAGTCAATAGACAGGGACGATGTGCCCAGGCACTAGCTGCAAAACATGCAATCGACTCAAATAGTGCTGCAAAACGCTGGGGACAGTAGAATCCTCCTGTAGTCTATGGCCATCGCTGGTTCTCATTTCCGTATCGTCTCGGACGTATAAGGCAGGATAAAGGACACAATACGCAGCCCAGCTAATGGAGCGTAACGTGATGCCAATTCGGAGAGTATCCGTGCGCATCAGGCCGGAGATATACGTCACTGCAAGAAAGAGCAGTTCAATTTTGCAAGTGACGCTGTCGGAACGGCGACACTCACCGTGACGCGATCGGCGCTCGGTTCGCGACTGGCAGCCCGAGGTTGCAGCGCGGGACATGTGACGCGAGACGCCGCGACGGTCTCACGCGTTGCGGCGACACCCGCCGAAGTGAGGGGCGGTGCGTCGAAAGTGAAACTTTGTCGACAGAGAGCCGTGTCAGCGCCAAGTCGCGTCGGCGTCACGGCCGCGGCCGGCCGAAACGAATGTGGCGACCGTGCCGGGGTCGGCCGGGCCGGGCCGGGCCGTGCCGGGAAGCGGCGGGCGGCGGGCGACGGGCGGCGGGCGCGGACAGCGGCGTGGATTATGCAGCGGGGGCGGCCGCGCCCCGCGAAGAACCGGGCCTAAGTGCCGGCGCGCCGGCGCCAGCGGCCGTGTTAATGTTTATCATTAAACCAGCGATTCTTGATGCGGCCCGGCCGCGCCGCGCCTCAGGCCCGCCTGAATATTGCAGCCGCAGAGCGAGCGAGAGGGAGGAGCCGGCGCGGCGTCCCCTGACAGCGGCGTGACAGCGGTGCAAGACCCGGGGCCCGCGGGCCGCGCCGCGCCGCGCAGCGCAGAGCCGGCCGGCGCGCGTTTTTACTTTTTGATGCGCGCTGCGGCGGCCGCTCCGCCCTCCGCCGCCACACACGCCCGCCTCGCCTCGCCGCGCCGGCGACGCCAATCTCTCGTGACAGCTCCGAGGTATAACCGCGCGCCATCCATCTTTAACGAGCCTTCCTTCCAACTCTCGCCGGGCCCGGCCCGCCCCCGCTGTTGCCTTTGTGTCGCCGGCTGTCTGCGACAAGTGCAACCGCCCCCCGTCCGCCCCACTCATTGTTGCCTGCGTGCTAGCCTGCTCTAATATTTACGCCCCCGCCGACACTGACGTCGGCGTCTCCGCAGTCTGGATTGGTGGCGTCGGCATAAACACCTGCTATCAATTGTGCTGTGCCTTCTCGAGTATCAAATATTTGAAATCTTCTTACCTCAAAGACGCCAAATATTGGTACCATTTCTTCATATCTACATCTGCTTCTCCTCTATATCTACATTACAGACAATGTCATCGTCTGTTGTGCCCCAACGAAGTATCGTAGGACTCTATATACCAGGGGAATTCAATAAGTAATGCAACACATTTTTTTCTGACAGCAGCTCGGATTCTATTGATCTGATGGAAATACACTACTGGCCATTATAATTCCATCACCAAGAACAAATGCAGATGATAAACGGGTATTCATTGGACAGATATATTATACTAGAACTGACATGTGATTACATTTTCACGCAATTTGGGTGCTTAGATCCTGAGAGATTAGTATCCAGAACAACCACCTCTGGCCGTAATAACGGCCTTGATACGCCTGGGCATTGAGTCAAACAGAGCTTGGATGGAGTGTACAGGTACAGCTGCCCATGCAGCTTCAACGCGATACCATAGTTCATCAAGAGTAGTGACTGGCGTATTGTGACGAGGCAGTTGCTCGGCCACCATTGACCAGACCTTTTCATTTGGTGAGAGATCTGGAGAATGTGCTGGCCAGGGCAGCAGCCCTACTTTTTCTGTATCCAGAAATGCCTGTACAGGACCTGCAACATGCGGTCGTGCATTATCCTGCTGAAATGTAGGGTTTCGCAGGGATCGAATGAAGGGTAGAGCCACGGGTCGTAACACATCTGAAATGTAACGTCCACTGTTCAAAGTGCCGTCAATGCGAACAAGAGGTGACTGAGTCGTGTAACTAATGGCACCCCATACCATCACGCCGGTTGATACGCCAGTATGGCGATGACGAATACACGTTTCCAATGTGCGTTCACCGCGAAGTCGCCAAACACGGATGTGACCATCATGATGCTGTAAACAGAACTGGATTCATCCGAAAAAATGTCGTCTTGCCATTCGTGCACCCAGGTTCGTCGTTGAGTACACCATCGCAGGCGCTCCTGTCTGTGATACAGCGTTAGGGGTAACCGCAGCCATGGTCTCCGAGCTGATAGTCCATGCTGCTACAAGCGTCGTCGAACTGTTCATGCAGATGGTTGTTGTCTTTCAAAAGTCCCCATCTGTTGACTCAGGGATCAAGACGTGGCTGCACGATCCGTTACAGCCATGCGGATAAGATGCCTGTCATCTCGACTGCTAGTGATACGAAGTCGTTGGGATCCGGCACGGCGTTCCGTATTACCATCCTGAACCCATCGATTCCGTATTCTGCCAACAGTCATTGGATCTCGACCAACGCGAGTAGCAATGTCGCGATACGATAAACCGCAATCGCGATAGGCTACAATCCGACCTTAATCAAAGTCGGAAACGTAATGGTACGCATTTCTCCTCCTTACACGAGGCATCACAACAACGTTTCACCAGGCAACACCAGTCAACTGCTATCTGTGTATGAGAAATCGGTTGGAAACTTTCCTCATGTCAGCACGTTGTAGGTGTCGCCACGGGCGCCAACCTTGTGTGAATGCTCTGAAAAGCTAATCAATTGCATATCACAGCAATCTCTTCCTGTCGGTTAAATGTCGCGTCTGTAGCACGTCATCTTCGTGGTGTAGCAATTTTAATGGTCAGTAGTGTACATTTTCCTGGGGACATGTAAGACTCACCACTATTTTGGATAAGGGTAGAAGCTCAAGCGATGAATTAAAATATGTGCTACAGTGAGCAATTTCACCCAGGTCTCCTGTTTACGAGGCAGATGTGTCAAGCACCACAGCACCACAGCATGATGGCTAACAATTCGCTTCTTATTTAGCTTAAGGTTGATTGATTGATTATATCAATAGTCTTTTAATCCAACCCAAATGTTATACTTAACTACAACCCTTTTATTCTGCTCGAACTACCCTAGTCCAATGCCCTTCCTACCGCAGTTACAGGCGGGACTCCCCATTACTTACAAAGATGGGGTGCTCAGCAATCGATATAAGGAAGGGGATAATGGGCAGAAGGTGTGAACTGAAGTTTTTGTTAGGATGGGCATTGGACTAGGGTAGCCTGAGCAGCTAATTAAGCCACCACAATGCTACTACGATATATTGGTTAGCACATCTGCCTCGTAAGTTGGAGACCTGGGTTAAAGCCGTAGCTGTGGCATAAAATTTAATTCATCGCCTCAACTTCTATCCTTATGGAAGACAGGTTGGTTTCATTCAGGATTCCAATACACCTTATATACCCCATTATTCTGGTTACAAAGCCCTATTTTTTAACATAATCTTCGTTTAGTGCGACAGCCTTAAACCACATTGCTGGAAAGGCCTGTATGCCCGCATGGTACCACTCTGCTGGTCGACGTCGGAGTCAACTTCTTGCTGCATCACTAACCTTCCCAACATCTAAGTACTCCTTCCAGCCGAGTCCATCCTTCATTGGCCCAAACAGACGGATGGAGAAAGGTTCGAGATTCGAGCCACAGAGTGGACGAGAAAGAATATTCCAAAGAAGTTTTGTGACGATGTTGGACAAAAAGATTGTTATGATCAGTCTTGTAACGTGCAAGTAATTCCGTAAAGGTGGTCCTTCCTTGCTCTTTATGGTATTCTGTTAATCGGCGAGGAACCAAGCAGGCTCACACATTTGAGTAGGCCAGCTAGCTGACGAATGTCTCGGAATTACCAAAAGAGACGTCCAGTTGAGCAGCGAGGCTTTTGATTGTGATCCGTCGATCATCTCGAATGAGAGTGTCCGCACGTTCCAGCACTGGAGGAGTCACAGCTGTGTGCTGCCGGCCAGCACGTGGGAGTTTAGCGCGACTTTGTTGTGCTGATGACAAACGCCTCGCCTAACGACTCACCGTCCTTTTGTTCACTGCCAGGTCTCCGTAGACTCTGCAAGCGTCTGTGAATGTCTTCGATGCTCTGGTTTTCCCCGAAAAGAAACTCAGTGACACCTCTCTGCTTGGAACGCATCTCCGCCACAGTCGCCATTGTGATGGCTACGTACAGAGCCGGAACTTATCAAAACCATGAAATTATAGGGGCTGGATCGGGAATATTACGCGATATCCAGCAAAAAATTCTGTATTTTTTTCAACCGAAACTGACCGAGAAAAAAATCCGTTGCCTTACTTATTGAACGCCCAGCGTACATAAGCGATCTTACGGACAGTGTGAGCAGCAATCTGCGACGATTTGCTGACTATGGAGCCCAAAGCAAAAGTGTCTTCGATGAGTGACTGTGGGAGCTTAAGGGATGGTTTAGACAGAATTTCTCTTTGGTGTCATGAATGACAGATTGCTCTAAATGTAGAAAAATTAGTCCAAATAAGTAAGAAAAAGTGTCCTGTAATGTTGGAATACACCAGCAGTGCCGTGATGCTTGACACAGGCACATCGATTAATATCTAGAAGCATCGTTGCAAAGCGATATGAAATGTAACGGACACGAATGGTCGGTAGTAGGGAAGCCGAATGGTCGCCTTCGGTTTGCTGGGAGACTTGTAGGAAAGGAGAGCGTGTATATAAGTGCGATCCAGTCTTATTTCTCGAGTGTTTGAGATCCCCATCAGGTCGGATTAAACGAAGACGGAAGCAATTCAGAGGAGTTGCTCAAGTATTACGGAGAATCCATGTAGTGGAGACGCGCTCTTTTCGCGAAATCCATCTGGTCTCTACGTTTATTCAGTTTTGCACTTGACTTCGTATACAGCATGAGTCGGGAGGTTAGGTACATGCTTTGAGGGGTTACAGTGTTGGTGATTCTAAACGAAACACTTCAAATGAACGTTTTCCCTTTTCTTGACCGTATCCGACATACAGCTTTTATCCAACATGCAGCTCTTTGAAAATCACTGGAGTCAGTCGCATATCCTTCTTCACCAACGCTCACACGAGAAAACAGTCAAAGCGACATGAGGTACGTAGTGCTGTCTTTACTGACCATTTCAATACATTTCCTATGGTATTGACACAGTACCTTATTGAAACGTATCCTGGGCGTTGGATCGGTTGCCGTGCAGTCATTTCTTGGTCACCGAGGTCGTTGGGTTGGCTTAGAAACGAAGTCTACAAGCACAAAGTGGACACAAAGCCGGAACTTCTGGCTCGCTTTTCACATGTTTGTATGGTCAACTGAAGGACCGCAAGAATGAGCCCAGATCATCTACACAGCAGCTGTGTACAAGAGTTGCGTTACAGTCGAGGATGGAATTTTTGAACATCTCTTGTCGATGATATGTACACAATTAAACAGAACATAAGAGCGTGATGTTTCAGTTACTATCATCTGCATTTGTCCTGCTCCGCAATGTTTTCCGTAGTTTTCTCGGAAACTATTATAACAGGACATATTTTATATGACTTATTATTCAGAAACGCGTGACCGCTACGGTCTCAGGTTCGAATCCTGCCTCGAGCATGGATGTGTGTGATGTCCTTAGGTTAGTTAGGTTTAAGTATTTCTAAATTCTAGGGGACTGATGACCTCAGAAGTTAAGTCCCATGGTGCTCAGAGCCATTTGAACCATTTTTTATTATTATTCAGTATCACCAATATTATCACCCGTCAAGGCACCACTCTCTCCTTCTGACTTACCGTGTATGTTTTGAACTGTCTTCAGTACCTTATTTAGATAGCACTGTGTGGCTCTTTCATGTATTTGTTAAGTACTGATGCAACGTCTGACCAATGTGCATATAATTCTTCTGTGGCACTTCATATTGTAATTTCTTCTTTTTCTTTTTAACACAGCTATGTTTTGATAATGATGTCTCGAAACGAGCCAATAAAATTAATTTTGACCAAGACGACCCACAATTCATTGAGTGACAATTGAGAAAACTTAGAGGACCGGCATCAGCAACTGGCAGAAGAAAGATTCTACTGCCGCCAACGTGTATTTCGCGTAATGACCGCGAAGAGAAGATGAGAGAACTTAGGGCTCTTATGGAGGCATGTAGATAGTCTATTTTTCCTAACTGCATCTGCGAGTGGAACAGGAAAGCGAATGACTATCAGTGGTAGAAGTACCTTCCGTCATGCACGGAGTAGTGCCTTGCAAATTATGTGTGTAAATGTATTCTGCAAGCTGTTGTGAAATGCTTGGAAGAGCGTATTTTTGTTTAGTGAATGCTGGAGCCTGGAACCTCTCATTCCTAACTGAAAGATGGTGATGATTATGCTACATTTTTCTTGGAATTAAAAATGGCTGTTTTTATTATCTCAAAATGACCAATTTCGGGCAGTCACCCTATCTCCATTTCTCATAGCTAAAGAGTGACCAGTCTTAACGCAAGACTATCAATTTCATCGTGAGACTCAGTGTGCCGAAACCGGTTACTTTGTCATCAGGAAAATAGCGATCGACAGACGCAAAAAAAAAAAAATTTACTACAACTAAAGATCGCTTATAACTTCCTGCCGACAAGTACGTTGAGATTTAACTTCTTAGAATGTACAGGAATTCTGTAAAATTAATATCTGAACGAATTCTGGGAACGATACTTCGCGCGTACAGTTCGTCTATATACTCGGCGCAGTCGCAAACATATGCTTTCAGTCGTCTGATGCCTTTCTGTGTGACAGACATTTCAGATATACCTGTCGGGCACTAAATATTGATATGATTCCTCTAAATCTACACCTATACTCTGCAAAGCTCTGTGAAGTGCACAGCAGAAGGTATTTCCAGTGCAGTGTGTGTAGGAATGTCGACATCTCATTTGTAACTGGAGAACAATGAAGATTATTTCTCAATTTTGTTGGAATTTTCAGAACTCTGGAAAGCTAATATCTGCAGCAGCTCTTTGTCGCCTGTTACTGTCAGTTTTTGGAAGATTTCCGGCGAACGTTCCCTGGAGCAGGCTATAATGACTCTTGCGAGCTTTTTCAGATATGTAGACATACATTTGTTTTTGGCCTGATGGCAGGGAGAATTTGTACAGCTTTTTAGAATATCTCAAGTCAATCGGCCCAAATATTTGCTTGGTCATGGACGCGGAAAACCACGGAAGCCTACCCTTCATTGATGTGTTATTAAGGAGGAATGACGTATTTTGGAACCCAGCTCACGCTGATTTGTACCTTCAGGCTGCTGGTTGCCAGTCTGGAGATCAACGTAAAGGAGTGCTAAGTGCCTTGGTTCATAGATCCCATGTCATTACAAAACCTGGAAGTTTACCCAACTGGCTATTACTTCCCGCCAGAATGTTATAGCGAAATACGTGAGAGTCGCGCGTTGCTCTATCGAAGAAAGTACGACAGTTTTGCCTTACGCTGGCAACATATCCAACAGGATTAGTCGTAATATACGTAAACACGCTGTGAATATGTTTTTCTACCGTAATCGAAAATTACGGCCATTTTAGTTTTTGTTTTTTGTGTTAGGCGGATGTTTATCCTACGCCCTAGAGTCGTGGCATGTCATATACTGGTCACATCTTCATGGCCATGGAAGACCACTGTATGTAGCATCCCCGTCACACAAGCTTACAACAGCCGAAAAAACACGTTATTGCAAAACACTGCCTTGGTACCTGTCAACGTACTGAATATGGCAACAAAGCTACTGGAATAATGTTATACTGGAAGCAGCTGAGATTAAATTAAGAAGAGAGCTTTCAAAAGGAGACGAAGCATTTTGCTTAAATTCTGCTTCGCATCCTGTTCTCACCCTGTTCGGACAACTATTTGCTCATGCGCTAGTTATTTATGCTTTGTGTCTTGTATTTCCACAGATGCTATATTATTGTTTCTGTTTGGCGTTAATCCGCCTACCGAGTGTTTAAATTTCCTCTCGTTGCAGTTATGCCTTGAAAATGATGGTGTGTTCTGCTGCAGAAATATTGTCGATTGTCCAGGAGGTTAGCCAGCTGCATCATCGTAAGTTATTTAAATAATACTGTCATCATTCGTGCATCCTTAGTAAATTCTCAGTGTACTCCGTTAGGCCTATCTGGTGTGGCAATTATAGAATACTCTGTTTTTGCGTTTTGTGAAGCGCACAGTGTTAAGTGTACGAATATTTAAAGCAGTTTGCCTGTTTTCGCATCGAGTCTGTTTCTGGATCCCAGAACGAAAGATTTTTTTCAGGTAGTACTTGCAGGCGTATTATTGTTCTGGAAGATACTTATACAAATTTTATTGTTAATATGTGATGTTTTCACACTTAGGACAGTTGAATACAACTATTTCTATTTTCAACATACGTAGAACATGTGAACTAGATTTGCCAAAGACTTTTACAAATTATATGAATTCTGGCACTCACAGTTCGGGTGTCTTAATTCCTTGGACACTTCATGAAACTAGGTCGTGCGGTATGCAGAGCAGGAGGTTTTCGTTCACAGGTTGCATGTCTAATATTGTACCACACTTAGGACAGTTGAATACAACTATTTCTATTTTCAACATACGTAGAACATGTGAACTAGATTTGCCAAAGACTTTTACAAATTATATGAATTCTGGCACTCACAGTTCGGGTGTCTTAATTCCTTGGACACTTCATGAAACTAGGTCGTGCAGTATGCAGAGCAGGAGGTTTTCGTTCACAGGTTGCATGTCTAATATTGTACCTCTCCAACACTTCAGGTTCTGTTTGCAGTGCAGCCCTCTAGTTCAAAGTCTATTTAATGCCTTCCCTGTCTTTTGAATTAGTTTCAAACCAGCCACCGGTTTTACCTTTAGGTTTTGGGCCAACTTCGATCCGAACGTTGTGCTTCACTTCCAGATGTAGGATGTCTTGTGCCTGTTTCCTGTTTTATCTTGTCAATATCTATCGTCGTCTAATATCCGGGGATTCTATACTTACAAGATAGTAGATTTGGTCAACCGAAATGTTCGTAGGCAACCTATTATGAAGCGGTCTTTGTCACTGAATGAATGAGGAGCTCTGCTGAGCTGCTGCTGTGTGTTCTGCCGTCCAGAAACGTGGAACAAACGTACGAAAGAACTATACAGGGTGGCCCATTGATCGTGACCGGGCCAACTACTCGTTATTGAGAAGAATGTCGTTACACGTATTGCCACATGAACTGAGGTTGACGGACATCATTTTGAGCATTTATTGCATTAATGTGGTATTTACAGGTAATCACGCTGTAACAGCATGCTTCCTCAGAAATGATAAGTTCACAAAGGTACATGTATCGCATTGGAACAACCGAAACAAAATGGTCAAACGTACCTACGTTCTCTACTTTAATTTAAAAAACCTACCTGTCACCAACTGTTCGTCTAAAATTGTGAGTCATATGTTTGTTACTATTACAGCGCCATCTATCGCAAAGGGAAATAAGTGATCCAACTAAAGCATTCATATTTCTTTACGAACTACACGAATATGTAATAAAAATGGGGGTTCCTATTTTAAAAAACGTAGTTGATATCCGTTTGACCTATGGCAGCGCCATCTAGCGGGCTAATCATAGCGCCATCTGGTTTCCCCCTTCAAACTTGACAAGTTTCGTTCTTTGTAGTTTTTTCGTTTGACGCTTATTTCGTGTGATATTTGGCCCGGTCACGATCAATGGACCACCCTCTATACAGTGGCAAGAACACCGAAAATCCGTAATGCAATAGGCGAATGGCAGACCTAAATTTCTTGGAAGCGTTCTGGGATACAGCAGTGTATACGTGTAGGAAATCGCATGTAAGGCGTCAGTGTGACCAACTTATGGTACTATTGCAGCGTTGTGGTCCTTTCCGATAGGCATGAGAGTAGACACTCAAGAAATTCACAGTCCCACTGCTAAGGTAGTAACACCTGAAAAATAACAGATGCTCTGCAACATGCTCCATGATGGCCGTAAAGTTGATAAGAAGTTTGGGTAGAAGGACATTCCATTCTTCCACCAGCGTGGTTGACAACTGCTGGATGTTCGTCGGTATATGTGGAAGTGCCGGCCGCTGTGGCCGAGCGGTTCTAGGCAATTCAGTCCGGAACCGCGATGTGGCTATGGTCGCAGGCTCGAATCCTGCCTCGAGCATGGATGTGTGTGGTATCCTTAGGTATAAGTAGTTTAGCGGGCCGATGACCGCAGATGTTAAGTCCCATAGTGCTTAGAGCCATTTGAACCAAATGTGGACATGCTGCAATACGTGTCCCTCACATGTGCCACACTTGTTCCATGGGATTTAAATTGGGGGAACCGAATATCCTATCGTTCCAACAGCTCCTGAACCTGCGCTGTTTGATGTGGTCACGCATTGTTGTCCATAAGAAAGCAGTCAGGGCCGAATGAAGCCCTAAAACACGTGTATGGGAAAGGAGTACAGTGTCACAATGACGTTGACTGGTGAGTGTGCCGTGTTCAAAGATTTGGAAATCCTGACGCCCATGGATCATTATGCTTCCCCACACCGAAACACATAGACTACCAAAACCATCATGCTGGGTGCATTACCTCTCGCCGTATGAGGGTACATCCAGAATCACTATTCAGAGTGAATCTGCTTTCATCCGAGAAGAGCTAGTGACCCAAATCCTTGCTGGTCCAGTGTTTCCGCTCTTCGCACCATCGCAAACGGTGCCGACCATGTGAACATGCCAAGGGAACACCATGTGCCGGCTGTCAGGCAAAAGAACCAGCCCAGCCCTAAGCAGTCGCCGTTCCACTGTGGAGAGAACGTTGCGTGCCTTGCAGTCCTGTTGAATGTGACTGCAATTGCGCGCGCTGTTTCAGGTAGGCCCTCTTTCGCCTTTTGCTTAATATAGCGGCAATTGCTGCTGTAGGTAAAATCTTCGGGGTTATTAGGCTGCATCGTGTTTCTTCTAAAATGATCGACGTTTCGACCCCTCTGCTGGGATCTTCATCAGTATCTTCTGGTGTCCACTACTGCTAGAATACTGTCCGAGACGAGTGTCGCTTCTTCTTATAAAGGGGGAGTTTTCACGCGTTCGTGCTGGAGAAGTGATAGTACTGGTTAAAATTCATATGGCTACCATTGATGGGCCATAGTCATAGGCTAATATTCCCGCTCTGATGCAGAAGAAGGGGCGTTGTTAGCTAATCTCCTGTGGATACCAGAGTGTACAGAAAGCCGAATAACACAATCAGGTATTTAGATGCCACTTCGCACCACCATCCAGCCCAGAAGCAAGCAGTACTCAACACTCCACATACCTTCCGTATCAGCGAAGACGACAACTTGGAATCGGAGTTGAATTTTTTAAAGAGGACATTGAACGCAAATGGGTATGATAGTTATTCAATCGACAGGGCTTTTAGGCGGAATACTTATACCGCTAATAAGAATGAAGAACAACCACCTTCTCACTCCGCCCGGCTACCGTTCGTTTCTGGGGTCAATAACCGCATAAGCAGAATTTTAAAGAAAACTGGTATTCAGAGATCTTTCTTTAGTAAAAACAAAATAAAAGATTTTTTCCGACGGAAAACGGATGCACCTGATTGCCTCCACAATGCAGGCGTCTATCGAGTGGCATGTGTCTGCGGCAAAGTGTACATAGGCGAAACGGGAAGAACTGTTAAAGAACGCATTAAGGAACACGAACGGCACATGCGGCTAAAGCAAAGTGCAAAATTGGCAGTAGCGGAACATCATGAGAACTGTGGCTCTGACATCGGTTTTAATAACTTGCGTGTACAGGCTAAGGAAATAAACATTTATAAAAGAAAGGTCCGAGATACGGATGAAATTTCTAAGAAATAATCTAATTTCAATGGAGAGGACGGCTATAGGCTTCCGGCATCGTGGCTCCCCGCCATCAAGGAAATAAATACGCGGCCGCGGTATGTGAGCGGCATAAACAACGCGCTGCAAGTCATCTCGGCGGACAGTAATATTTTTGGGTAAACATTCCTCCTCTCTTTCTCTGTCCGTTTCGAATCTAGCCATTGATGACGACCAACCAATAGCGGTAGCAGGAACTTCAACCAATAACCCTTCTCCGGTGTAGATGTGGAATAGAGCTTTTCTATCAAGTGACGATGGGTCGCCAGTGGTATCCACAGGAGATTAGCTAACAACGCCCCTTCTTCTGCATCAGAGCGGGAATATTAGCCTATGACTATGGCTCACCAATGGTTGCCATATGAATGTTAACCAGTACTGTCACTCCTAAAGCACGAACGCGTGAAAACTCCCCCTTTATAAGAGGACGCGACACTCGTCTCGGACAGTGTTCTAGCAATAGTGGACACCAGAAGATCCTGAGGAAGACTCCTGCAAAGGGATCGAAACGTCGATCATTTTAGAAGAAACATGACGCGACCTAATAACGGAGAAGATTTTAACTTCAGTGAAACGCCCACGAAAGTACGCAGACGTACATAATTGCTGCTGTAGTTGACCGTGGCGGACCACTTCTCCTCTTCTTCTCCTTCTGGAAACAGTGCCTGTGGTTTTGAACGCTCCCCCTGCACGTGAAACAATGCTACGAGCAGTACCAAGCTCCTGAGCTATACCTCACACTTCGTCTTTCCTCCAGTTGCCCAATGACTCTTCCCTGTGTGAAATCATCTATACGCTCTCTTCATGCCATGTTGCAATGAAGAACAACACCACAGTGCACCGTAACTGCTCGCTAATTAATACTCTATCTTTTCACGTTCCTTCAATTCCTTTGCGTTTCGGTGCCAGCCCCATTTTCGGTACAATCACATTGACCTCACTCCGTGTAATGTCCACTTTTGCATGCACTAGGTGACCTCTGGCAACATGCTCCCTCACTTTCATTATTTACACGGAGTAGTTAATATGTTAGCATACTATATCAATCTCGTTAGTAGGTGCTCCAGAGCAGTGTATTTCTAGCAAATCACTGATGAACATATAATTCGAAGAAAACTATGCCACAGTTGCATTGTCATCACCATATATCTCAAATAGGAATCATAAGAATAAGATACGACAGAGTAGAATGGCCGTAGAGATTTTTGTACGGTCATTGATGAATGGATTTCGACAGAAAATCGCTAATTTTTGCACGAAGTACACTCGGCTAAGCGTTATAGTTTGGCTTGTGGAGAATGTATTTCGACGTAAATGGAGATGCACGTTCATACCGAATGTGATCTCTACCGGTGATAAACAACAGCGTAAAATGTACAGTGGTTTAGGTGGTCCGGTCATATTCTAGGAAAACAATGGTACGATTTACGACTCGTTTACACACGTTTTCTGCATCTTCCATACATCTTTTGAGTTAAAACTGTAAGGTTTCTCTCAAAAGGCCATTACCGTTTTCTGCCGTAATTCGTCTCCACCTGGATTAGCGCCCTATCTGTAACGACCCTGTGTGACCAGATCTGTAAAACGCTAACCTATCCCACCAACCATCGAAAAATGAAGCACGGTTTGTTGGACTGATATCTGAAAGTAAACTCCGCTCGAACAGGCTATGAAGGCCCAACGGTACTGACCGGCCGCCGTGTCATCCTCAGTCCAAAGGAGTCACTGGATGCGAATATAGAGGGGCATGTGGTCAGCACACCGCTCTCCTGCCTGTATACGAGATTACCAGACCGGAGCCACTACTTCTCAATCAAGGAACTCCTCAGTTTGCCTCTTAAAGACTCAGTGCATCCCGCTTGCCAACAGCGCGCAGTAGGCCGGATGGTCACCCATGCAAGTGCTAGCCCAGCCCAACAGCGCTTAACTTCTGTGCTCTGAAGTGAACCGGTTTTAGCACTGCGGCAAGGCCGTTGGCTGGACTGATATCCAGACCGAGAAGAAAGAACTTCTATTCGTCCACCAGATACAGAAGACAGCAAATACCGGCTTACGGGTTGTAAATATAAAAACTGGAGACAACGAGGTAGACGAAGGAATTCTGCTACTGTGAAAGCAAAATAACACCTGACGTACGAAGGACCATAGACGAAGAAGGAAATCCTGCCCAAACGAAGCCTACTAGTATCAAAAATCGTCTGTAATTTGAGGAAGAAATTTCTGAGGATGTACAGTTTGAGCACAGCGTTGTGTGGGAGTGAATTATGGACTGTTAGAAAAAGGGAAACGGAAAGAAACCAAGCGTTTAAGACATGGTGCTGTAGAATGATGTTCAAAACTTATAAGGGAGATAATGATGATTTTATCCGCAGAATGGTCGAGGAGAGAAACATGTGGTAAACTTTGACAAGAATAAGGACAGAATAATCCGTACGGTCTATGACATTAGGGAAAAACCTTCAAATAGTACTACAGGTATAGCCGTAGAGGGTAAAACTAAATGAGGATATCGGGTGCTCGTGCTACTCTAAGATGAAGACATGGCATAAGAGTGGAATTCGAGGCAAGCTGCATCGAACAAGTGCGTCTAACAGCATGTTCTCATCACCTCGTGCCGATATGGTGCAGCCATGGGATACTATATTTATCTCGCTAAATTTGTATCGTATATACAGGGTGATCAAAAAGTCCGTATAAATTTGAAAACTGAATAAATCTCGGAATAATGTAGATAGACAGGTACAAATTGACACACATGCTTGGAATGACATGGGGTTTTATTAGAACCAAACAAATACAAAAGTTCAAAAAATTTCCGACAGATGGCGCTTCATCTGATCAGAATAGCAATAATTAGCATAACAAAGTAAGACAAAGCAAAGATGATGTTCTTTACGGGAAGTGCTCAATATGTCCACCATCATTCCTCAACAATAGCTGTAGTCGAGGAATAATGTTGTGAACAGCACTGTAAAGCATGTCCGGAGCCGTGGTGAAGCATTGGCGTCGGATGTTGTCTTTCAGCATCCCTAGAGATGTCGGTCGATCACGATACACTTCAGACTTCAGGTAACCCCAAAGCCAATAATCGCACGGACTGAGGTCTGGGGACCTGGGAGGCCAAGCATGACGAAAGTGGCGGCTGAGCACACGGTCATCACCAAACGACGCGCGCAAGAGATCTTTCACTCGTCTAGCAATACTTTTTTTTGGTTCTAATAAAACCCCATGTCATTCCAAGCATGTGTGTCAATTTTTACCTCTCTATCTACATTATTCCGTGGTTTATTAAGTTTTCAAATTTATACTGACTTTGTGATCACCCGGTACATGCAAGGGAAAGTATAAGACTGGACTAACAATACTGTTCGAGATGTCGCTCGCTGACAGCCACTAGAATTCAGTGCCACATTGCTTAGCTGGCCTGGCTAGCCGCACGGTTTGACACACTGCTTCCCGGCCGATTAGTATCGAGGTGCGGTATGCCGGCCAGCCTATGGATGCTTTTTAAGGCGGTTTTACACCTGCCTCGGCTAATGCTGGCTGGTTCCCCTTATTCTGCCTCAGTTACACTGTCGGCGATTGCTGCGCAAACATTGTCTCCACGTACACGTACAGGGCCGAGAGGCACAATCGCACAATAACCCTGTGTTCGGTGTGGGGCGGCGGTGGTGTGAGTGGACTGCTGTAACCTGTTGTGGGGTTGTGAACCACTGAGGGCTACGGCGGGGACGAAGCCTCTAGGTCACCGGTTCAATACACACGTCGGCGAATGTAGTTTATATTTAAGTGACAGCTGCCACATGTGCCTCGGACGCGAAAATCCGCTGTCTTTCACAGGTTGTTGACCGCAGCGATTGAATTATGCAGCGTAGTGGCTGGACGTGTCGCTCCTGACGAAAAAAAAGAAAAAAAAGAAATCTACATTAGCAGTTTCATGTTCCTAACTGCTGCTAGGGAAATTTTGATAACGATTAGAGCCTTCCCTTACCAATCAATACCCTGATAGGATAACGAAGACAAATGCAGTCATCCAGTCCGCTTTACGAAGGGGTGTCTACATATTGTTTGTCAGATAGCGTAACTGACGGAGTTGTATCCAAGCGGCACCTACGTTACGCTTGATGGCGCTCGAATTTGTTCAGAAGGAATGAGATCAAGTAGCCTTACAGGTCACAGAAGAAAGCACATGTCCGTGAAGTTTTCTCCAAATGATTCCGACAAATTTTGAGAGTGATGGATGGTGCACTATCTTGTTGAAGTTAATGGCCGCCTGCAGGGCAGAGAAGGCGAACGAATGTTTGCCTATAACTTTCATGACTGAGAGTCGGATGTAGTCGAATCAAGAGTCCCATTTCATCCCATGTAATTACCCCCCCCCCCTCTCTCTCTCTCTCTCACACACACACACACCCACGCCTGCTTTCCGCAATCTCCTGCTTAAATGATGCTACTATGGCAAGTGTAACGTATCGGTTCATGCTGTTTTCCAGCACTAATTTTCAGCAGCGTATATTGTTTCTCATTAGAGAGCTATTTGACGTCTGGAGCGTCCAATAGCAGTAATCCCTAAGTCCTGTGACTTGAAGTGAGCAGCCGGCCGAAGTGGCCGTGCGGTTAAAGGCGCTGCAGTCTGGAACCGCAAGACCGCTACGGTCGCAGGTTCGCAGGTTCGAATCCTGCCTCGGGCATGGATGTTTGTGATGTCCTTAGGTTAGTTAGGTTTAACTAGTTCTAAGTTCTAGGGGACTAATGATCTCAGCAGTTGAGTCCCATAGTGCTCAGAGCCATTTGAAGTGAGCAGAGGGAGACGTGTGGGGCGTTGAGCATGGCGAGGAAGTTCTGGGTGGAATGGTTACTCGCCAGTTGCTGTTAACTACTGATTGGTAATAATTTTCTGCGCTGTAACCCTTCTAGCCACTTCAAGGATCGGAAAGTTTTCCCCCCATTGAAGTATTCAGTATATACTACTGACCTCCTGATACATCGAAGTCGCAGATTGTAACTTTTTGTGGATGGAGTGTCCCAAGCGTTGGATGCTTGTCATCAAATGTGTTGATATCGCAGATAGATCTTCTCCTAGTGTTGGCTGCCCTTCCCAAAATGATCATCCACTTTACAGTGACGTACCCTGATCGTAACCAAGGCACCTGCTTCCTCTCGTACTTGGAAGCAACAAGGCCTCTGTTAATCACTGTGATTATGATAAAGCTATGATAGAAATCAACGACACACGGGGAGATTACAAATCTACGTGACTCAGAGTCGTAAACAGACTCAAATATAGAGGTATATTAAATAATACGCTCCGATGTAGATACAAGAATTTCATTTAATCAATAAATGTCGCAGCCCCGAAAGAATTGGCAAAGCGTGTTTAAACTGTTACAAGTTATTGGACTGGCAATCCCTGCTCGGTAAACAGAAGAAACATACTCCTAAGGCCGGCCGCTGGTGGCCGAGCGGTTCTGGAGCTACAGTCTGGAACCGCGCGACCGCTACGGTCGCAGGTTCGAATCCTGCCTCCGGCATGGATGTGTGTGTTGTCCTTAGGTTAGTTAGGTTTAAGTAGTTCTAAGTTATAGGGGACTTATGACGTCAGCAGTTGAGTCCCATACTGCTCAGAGCCATACTCCTAAGAAATATTTAAATGCGCCGGTAAATGAAGACGAGCTACAGAGTGGTTCTGTCAAATGATGCTACAATGGAAACAGAACGTTTAGCATTACCTGAGCGGTAGCTTGAATGACTCTGAGGTTCAGCTGCGTCATACTTTTGAGCTATCGTGGGAATATTAATCCGCTTGTCGTGACGAGCGAGAAATAAGATGTTTAAACGGTTTATGTATCGAAAACTGGCAATCTCCACTACAAGTCTGAAGTTTCTACACTCAAGAACAATGTTACAACATGACGCCTAAATTCTTGTGGTTTGGAGGCTGACTGTACCTGCCACGGAAACGTATGTTGAAATCTTCTCAGCAGTCCAAAAGGTTAGACTGCTCCCTTTGAAGCTAATCTATTTAAAACTTCAGCTTCCGAAGAACACAGTCAGCAGACCAGAGTGGCACTACTTTTTATGGACGATTTGTGTCTCTTTCATGTTTTCTGGAAGGTACTCTGGATGATAAGTTACCAAGAACTGGGTTCTGATAACGGTGAACTTTACCCTGCACATGAAAGTTGTAAAATTCCTACAAAGACTTGATTTAACGGAGATCGCCATCTTGGCAACAATAAATTTTTTAATGCAAGTAGTTCATGACTCAAAAATCAAGGAAAGTTCTTCTAAATATCACCATTATCGGCTTAGCATCCACCCCTCAAACAACAAATAATATCCATATACAAATTTGCATATTCATTATTTTTATTGCTATCCTTTGAAGTCGTAGTTGCCCAACTTATGGTCAAATCTACATGTACAGAGACAAACTGTGGCAGAGTCCTAAGCGCTTGCTGACAGGCAAACCCTTGACACCTCTCTGATTCCGCACACCTATTAGTGGGCGCAAGAGCAGCAGTGTAGCCTGCCTGCAGGCGCCTGGGACTGTCGTCACAGTTTGTCTCAGTACAGGTACATTTTTAAAGTGCTCAACAGAGGCACAAAGATGGCGCTGGGGGAGTTGCCAAACTCGAGGTCATAGAGGGACCCTTTGCCATTTTATTCATGCATATATCAATGTCCACCCCTTCGTTATCACTCCATAGAAGGACAAGGGAGAGATGACAGTAATAAGCAGCATTTGAAGCTTCAGATCGCGTTCAAATTTCGTCGAATTGTTTTGAACGGTGTCTAGTGGTTCTACCATGGAAACCAGAGCAAAAACTTCGGTTGCAGTGCACGACCATGGTCAGTGGGGTTGCTGGCCCACAATGTCCTTAAAGACGTCTGAATCGTGTCAAAGGTTGTCAAGAACGTCGTCCTGTTGCTCATAAAACAGCGACAGCCGTTTTCCACCGCAAAGTGTGTGGGAATCAACGCCCCAAAGACTTTCAACCAACATCCTTTATACTACCGTTCCCCTCCCCCAACCCTTTCCATAAAGCCTTTTCGTGCCGATAGTAATCGTTTTGTTCGCCCCAATGATTTTAGAAAGTCGGATGGAATTTTATCGATCCTTTCTGCCTTATTTTATTTTAAGTCTTTCAAAGCTCTTTCAAATTCTGATCCTAATACTGAATCCCCTATTTTCTCCCTATCGTCTCGGCACTCCCACTGCACTTTTAATGTACCATCCATGTTTTCTGTTTCACCAGTGGTTGCTTTGATTTTCTATTTGCTGTATCGATCCTTCTGAAAATCATTTCTTTGCCTCCTATTTTCCTGTTCAGAACGAATTCTTTTCCCTTAATACCATTTTCTTCTGCCGCTAATACAGTGGAGTTCGCGATGCCGACGAGCGAGGACGTTGCGCGCGCGGCCGGGGCAGCCTCCTCGGACGCGCCGGAGTCGGCCGCTGGTCGGTCGGTTGGGTCTGGCCCGCCGGCCGCTCCAGCGGCCGCTCCACACAGGACGGATCCCAGGTTGACGACCCAGGCTACGGCACCGGTTGATGACAGGATAGAACGTCAAGAACGGCGATCGACAGGCGGTATTCGACCGCAGAAGACTACACACCACACGACGAAACCGTATTCGGACGTCGGCCATACGGACGCAGCAATGAAGACGACCGCCAGGACTACGCCAGAAGACTCGATATATGTCGGGAGGAGGACAAAGAAACGCTGAAGGACATACAACGCCTTATCCGCTATTCACGGGAAACGCAAGAGCAGGATAACGACACCTGCCTGGCATCTCCATCTATGGACTCAGATGTCGAATCACAGCACTCCCACCAAACGGTCGACGAAGCGGAGATGGCAGCGGCCTTTCCAGCAGAAAACGACAACGACTCCCCACACGCAGAGGGGGACTTCACGCTCGTACACAACAAACGGCGCAGAAGCAACGCATTAGCCAAGGACTTAGCCAACCCGGCTAAGAGACGAACAGAGACCATCCCCACGACGAACCGATTCGCCCCACTGACACCTCAAGCTGCGCCTCCATCACCCACCAACAAGACACAGGCAAAAACTTCTAATGCCGCAGAAGCCGTGGACAGAGACAATAATGTGCTCCGCAAAGTGCCCCCAGTCACTATTTATTACACAAATGATTACGTTCACCTCAATGAAACGCTCAACGGACTTCTAGAGGGCAACCTTAAAGCTATATACCAAAAGGACCGCGTCAAATACCACTTTGAGTCCTTCGAAGACCAAAGACGAGCAATAAAATTCTTCACCAACCACAGCTTCTCCTATTTTACGCATCAAGCACCAGACGACAGGGGACTGAAAGTAGTTGTCAAACGCCTTCCGGTGGAAGTTACCGAAGAACAACTTTTCGATGCCCTCAAGGAAAAAGGCTTCAAAGTGCTACAAGTCTACCAATTCAAGGAACGCGACGAGAAGACGAAACAACTGATACCGCAACCTGTGTACGGAGTCACCCTCCCATCCGGAAAAGACAGTGACAAGATAGATGATGTCAAATACCTGCTCTACACACGAGTGATAATAGAAACCTATAATAGTAAAGAAGGACCAGTCCAGCGCCGACATTGCCAACGTTTCGAGCATACAGCGAACTACTGCAGCATGCCAGCACGCTGCGTCCGCTGCGGTGGCTCCCATAAATCATCGAATTGTACCCATCCTAGGACGGCGCCCCCAAAGTGCGCCAATTGTGAACAAGAACATCCAGCGACCTTCGGTGGCTGCCCCAAATTTCAAGAACTCCTACGGAAACATACTAGAAGGACACCAAAGAAATCGACCCCACAACGACCTATAATTGTGAAGAACTCGGCCATGGCAGCGATTCCGGCCACTCAACAACAAGCGGCACCTCTCCCTGTGAAAACAATCGCCTCTCGACCACAACCGGCACCCAGAGTGACTCTACGACAGACAAGACAACAGCGCTCTTACTCCGAAGCAATACATGCCCATCCACCGACACCAACACCAGCGGAGACATCATCTGCTTGGTCGACCACCTTTACACCAGCGTTAACGGATATTCTTCAACTACTCACCGCCCTCCAGCAGAAGCTGACCTCTATCCTCTCGCTTGTAGAAAGCGTACTGACAGCTTTTCAAACACCCTAAATGGATAGACGGCATCACACGAGGAATCTTAACTTCTGCATTTAGAATGCCGACGACCTGAAACCGAAGAAAATAGAATTCACGGACTTTTTACATCGCCACAGGATAGACATAGCATTTGTCTCCGAAATACATCTCCGCGAGTCAACCGACCTCCGCTTGAGGAACATGCACATCTACCGGACGGACAGACGGGGCCAACGGGGTGGAGGGACCGCACTTCTGATCAAAAAATGCATTCGTCACCACCAAGAACGCTTACCCCAACTCCAGACTTTAGAGGCCACGGCAGTAACAATCCACACGACGCTCGGAAACTTTACTTGTATTGCGACTTTCCTTAGCCGGAAGAAGCCTCTCCACCCAGAAGATCTTTACGCCGTTACAGAGGGTTACGACAAGATCCTCCTTGGAGGGGATCTTAATAGTAAACATGTTGCGTGGAATTCCCGTAACACTAACTCAAAAGGACATATGTTGTTTGCACTGGCTGAGAATTTACATGTTTACGTCCATGGCCCACGGGAACCGACGAGGATACCTTACGTCCAGACACAAGACCTTGATGTTCTAGAGATCGCCATAATCGAGAACATCAACCCGAATCTCCATCTGCGGACGCTGGATGATCTTTCGTCGGACCACAGACCGGTGTTAGGACTCATAGAGAGGGCTACTTTGCAACTCCCACTGCCGACGACAATAACTTACGACTGGCAGCAGTTCCAAACGTACCTCAACAACAATGTGCGACCAACCCAGGTTGTTACTACCAGAAAAGCGATTGATGTGGCAGTCGCAGTACTCACGAAGAAGATTAACAGAGCGAAACAACGAGCACTCACGGAGCGCCTGCAACCAGATGTCAATTATGACGAGTTTCCACCACCACTGCAGGAACTTAAGACAAGGCCCAATCGACTTCGGAAACGATGGGTCCGTTACCGCCATCCGGATGATAGACGGGAGACTCACAGACTTACCCGAGAACTCTGGCGTAAGGTCCAGGACTGGAAGCAACAAACGTGGGAACTCCGAATGGACAACTTTCTATTACGCACCAAAGATGAATGGCGAATAGTTAAAAGTCTCAGAAAGCAACAGCCCCCCAAAAGGGCAATTCGAGGACCTCATGGCCTCTTGTACGACTCACTGGCACAGGCGGAGCTGTATGCGGATACATACCAACAACACATGACTACGCCCCCCACGGAGGATGGAGATGATGCACTCCACCGTGCAGAGGAGGACACAGCGGCGGAATGGGAAGCTGTTCGGGACGCCCCGACTAACACTATGCCCCGGCTGACAACGCCGGAGGAAATTCGGAGGATTATCAAGTATAGCAAACACACCTCACCTGGAACAGATAGAATCAGCAATACGGAATTGAAACACCTACCGAGAAAGTCTATTGTGCTTCTCACCCGGATAGTGAACAGCTGCCTCAGGACTGGATACTTCCCAGAGGCATATAAGATTACCAGAATAGTGCCAATACCAAAACCGGGCAAGGATCTCTCACACCCTGACAGCTACAGACCCATAAGTTTACTGCCGACGCTGGGAAAGGTACTGGAACGTGTCCTACTGAAACGCATGCTGGACATCCTTGTGGCATACAACATCATCCGACCGGAGCAGTTTGGCTTCCAGGCGAAGCTATCGGCTGAGTTACGACTACTGCGCATCACGGAATCTATCCAAGACAATTTCAACAAGAAAAAACATACCATTGGAGTCTTTCTCAATGTAGAGAAGGCTTACGATAAAGTATGGCGACGCAACTTGATCGTCAAGCTCCGACGTACTACTCCCCTACCAGACTGCTATTTAAAACTTCTCGACAATTATCTTCAGGAATGCAGATTATATGTTCGCATTGATGACAAGAATTCAACAACACGGCCTGCCCTTGAAGGACTTCCACAAGGATCGGTCATATCTCCACTGTTGTTTAATTTATACATTAACGACCTCCCGACGGTGCCACATGTTACTGCCAGTTTCTATGCCGTCGACACAGCGCTCCTGACTGCAGGCACCAGAATGGACCACCTCGTCACACGGATGCAGCGCCAACTAGATTTAGTGGATCGCTGGACCCACAGGAACAAAATAACGGTCAATGCAGAGAAAACCAAAGTTATTGTCTTCACACGTCGGAGACCCATCGTCAATGAACGCCTACGGATATCAGACCAGCCACTCCCCTGGGCAACAACTGTAAAATACCTTGGAGTGCATCTGGATGCCAAACTGCTGTATAGTCATCACATTATGGAGAAGAAGACGTCTGGGCTCAAAATGCTGGGAGCTCTCCTCCCATTTCTGAAGAGCTCGTTGGATCACTGAATCCCAATGGTGGATCCGGAATCATGATATTCATCGAGCCTTCAGCGAATCTTACCTCTCAGACAAGGTCAAGGAAAAGGCACGAACCTTATTTCGGAAGTTGGACATGATACGTGACAGTACACCGCAACTCACCACAGTAGGTACGGTAGAACCCTTACGCAACCACAAATATAAAGTACCGAAGGCGACAGTATTTGAGCCTCCGTAAATGATATCCCTACGTAATTCTCCATAATTTAAGGACATAAAATCCTTTAGCACTTCTACACACATGTTTTCAAACACACACCAAAAGCAGCGAGTTAAAGGACCCTTCTGTGTCCCCAAACTAAAGCTGAAAGAAGAATAAATAAATAAAGAGAAAATTTTTACCCTTTCCATTCCCTACAGAAGTAAAAATCAACGAAGTTGATCGGACTTCAGCACCACCACCACAAAAAAAAAAAAAAAAAAAAATGCCGCTAATAATACCATATATTTTCCTGGGCAGAGATCCTTGTTTCTATTTCACTTCTCTGACCCTCATCGTATCTATACTGAGCTTCTGCATTTCCCTTTTCAAACTTTTTTACTTCTCTACCACTTTCAAATTTCTGAAATTCCACTTAATCTTTTGTCATGATTACTTCTCCCTTGGCAGCCCCCTTCCATTGAGCCGTATTGGAAACTACTCTGGAATCTTTTGGCAGTGGGGAGATGAGACACTTTTTTAGTTATGAGCGACATTTCCTGTAAATACACCTTATGGGTCTTTATTGCATGGCTTTGTGAGTTAATGAGCACTGCACTCTCATTTAAGTGTATTGCCAAAACGGTCAGCCTTCAGGAATTGTGAAACGAATATCTTTGCTACGAGATGGGGAAACTGTCTATTGTGCTGAATGAGGCCTAAGCGCTGTAGTGTGCGAACGAGACAGACCAGAACCTACGTCATAGGGAAACCCAGTAGAAGCCGTTTGTGGCCAAGGAGACGTAGCAGTGTTGCATATGGTGGACCTAAGATTGGCCATAAAGGGAAACACTTACGGAAGCTATTTAATTCTGTAGCAATGGAGGAAATGAAGGCACAATAATTTTAATCTACCATCCTCCATAAATTTTCATGGTGATCCCAATGAAACTTGAATATTGATCATATCTATAACAGTTCAGGATTTACTGTGAAAGTGAAATACGCAAGTTTTGTAACAAAGACCAGAATATTAAAATCTGAACGCTTTGATCGATCTTAACGATAGACATTTCATATAGAAGCGCATCATTAAAATGATTTATGTTGTAAATATCAACTGTGTAACTTCATTTGTTTAAAAGATACAATACATTTAAATTATCAGTATTTTCAGTTGACCATCAGATCATCATTTCCTCCACACAAAACCCATTGAACGATGACAGCATGACATCTTATTGAATCACTAGGTAATAGAATATTTGTTGTAAAGCTTAGTGAATAATACTTGCTTTTGTTCTTTATTTATTTATCAGAAAGTACATTGGTGCAAGGCTGCTGGTCGTGACATTCAAAGTTAAGAAGGAAATTGTATTGATTTTACGTAAAAGAATTTAACATTTATTTTGTAATGGATATTATTGTTACTTTATTTATAACGTAAAAGTGGTCAAGCTTTGATTATTTAAATATGTGAAAATTAAAACTGATGTATAATAAGCTGTAGCCAATCAGATGGACGGCTTCAGCAAAGGGAACGGCCCTAGTCAGTTCAGCGAGGATATTCGGTGCGCTGGAAACGTGACCGGAAACGGGCAGAGGGACAGTGCTGGTGGAGACGCGACAGCGGACGGTCGGTCATTAGGTAGCTAGGAAGTGAAAAGACTTAGAAAATTTCGCGTTGTGTGGTACTGCGGGATTTAGACTCTGAGCGGTGAGCAGTCGCACACCTGTTGTGAACTCTAACTTTTCGCATAGTTAACGAGGTGGACTATCGAACTTGTATTTCGCGATGAGATTGTGAATAATCGAGCTGTGTCAAATGAATATGCGCTTAAGTGTAATAGTAGTTTGCTTTTGCAATAAACATTATCCTAACCAAATTGCAACTGTGTGGCCGCATCATTTATGGGTCGTTAATTCAGTTCCCTATATTATTATTACTGTTATCATATGTTATACTAACTTTGTATTTCGCAAACTGGCCATCAGCCAGACAATTTAACCAAAAGGCTACAAGTGTCTAAATTAGGGTGTGTAATACGACACATGCTGTTCAACCCCTAGACATGTTAGAGCCAAGACATTTCGACGAAGAGGAACCGTATCTGAGTCTGGACATCTTTGGGATATTAGCTCGCAGCTTCCATTGCGTTCTGCGTCCACATGTAGCTGATCATTGCTGATCCTTCTGCGTTTCAGGGGCAGTTTCCCACCCCTGTCGAAGAAATTCTGTCCGCTCCCTCGCTCTCTTTGACAAGCGCGTTGGCAGAACAAGGGTGACCCCTTGTACCAGGAGTCTTTGGCTACCATTGTTGATATTTTTTCAAAATTTAATGATGACTAGGTTCGCACCTTGAACCGAAGAAAATGTGATTACTAATGGAAGACACTATTACTATACCATGGGTCACCGGTTTAGAATTAGAGACAAAAATTATAGGCAACGAAATAACCGGCCAGTCAGCAAAGAGCTTTTTCATGGAATGGACATTTGTTTGTACATCTGCCTTACACAAGCTTTGTACGTGCTGTAACTGAAGTAGTACTTGATGAATGGTACCGAATATTGGAAACTTCTCAGATAGAAAGAGGCAACCATTTATTCATGGAAGCGCTCGGTATTAAAAGTTAAGACATTCACGCCGTCATACAACATCAATAATAAGACTTCTCTACAGAGTCAAACTTTTACCTTCTCCGTATTGAGAAGACCACCAGCCAGAACTGGCAGATCTAAATCACCTTCTGCTCAGCTGTTCTCACTACGTAAGTCAGCACGCCAAACTCTGAAAGGCAGTCAGCAAACAAGGGACTTCCATACCCACTAATGTCACGAATCTTGCCCAAAAACAAAAATCTACGTCCACATCGCAAGGTATTTCCGAGACACGGATATTCGTCTCTAATTTTCGAGATATGAAGACACCGAGCCACAGTTTAAACATTACGTTATTGACGAAAGAGTGAAAGGAATGTTAGAGTTTAAGATAAACGCATAACAGTTATGTTTCGGGTACTAACACCCTAAAAATATTATTCACCTTGTACTACGTCATGAGTCATGAATGAACAACAACGTGATCTGAGTGATATTAATGAAATATTAGATAGTAAGCATACTTTCATAGTGTCATAAAATACACTCCTGGAAATTGAAATAAGAACACCGTGAATTCATTGTCCCAGGAAGGGGAAACTTTATTGACACATTCCTGGGGTCAGATACATCACATGATCACACTGACAGAACCACAGGCACATAGACACAGGCAACAGAGCATGCACAATGTCGGCACTAGTACAGTGTATATCCACCTTTCGCAGCAATGCAGGCTGCTATTCTCCCATGGAGACGATCGTAGAGATGCTGGATGTAGTCCTGTGGAACGGCTTGCCATGCCATTTCCACCTGGCGCCTCAGTTGGACCAGCGTTCGTGCTGGACGTGCAGACCGCGTGAGACGACGCTTCATCCAGTCCCAAACATGCTCAATGGGGGACAGATCCGGAGATCTTGCTGGCCAGGGTAGTTGACTTACACCTTCTAGAGCACGTTGGGTGGCACGGGATACATGCGGACGTGCATTGTCCTGTTGGAACAGCAAGTTCCCTTGCCGGTCTAGGAATGGTAGAACGATGGGTTCGATGACGGTTTGGATGTACCGTGCACTATTCAGTGTCCCCTCGACGATCACCAGTGGTGTACGGCCAGTGTAGGAGATCGCTCCCCACACCATGATGCCGGGTGTTGGCCCTGTGTGCCTCGGTCGTACGCAGTCCAGATTGTGGCGCTCACCTGCACGGCGCCAAACACGCATACGACCATCATTGGCACCAAGGCAGAAGCGACTCTCATCGCTGAAGACGACACGTCTCCATTCGTCCCTCCATTCACGCCTGTCGCGACACCACTGGAGGCGGGCTGCACGATGTTGGGGCGTGAGCGGAAGACGGCCTAACGGTGTGCGGGACCGTAGCCCAGCTTCATGGAGACGGTTGCGAATGATCCTCGCCGATACCCCAGGAGCAACAGTGTCCCTAATTTGCTGGGAAGTGGCGGTGCGGTCCCCTACAGCACTGCGTAGGATCCTACGGTCTTGGCGTGCATCCGTGCGTCGCTGCGGTCCGGTCCCAGGTCGACGGGCACGTGCACCTTCCGCCGACCACTGGCGACAACATCGATGTACTGTGGAGACCTCACGTCCCACGTGTTGAGCAATTCGGCGGTACGTCCACCCGGCCTCCCGCATGCCCACTATACGCCCTCGCTCAAAGTCCGTCAACTGCACATACGGTTCACGTCCACGCTGTCGCGGCATGCTACCAGTGTTAAAGACTGCGATGGAGCTCCGTATGCCACGGCAAACTGGCTGACACTGACGGCGGCGGTGCACAAATGCTGCGCAGCTAGCGCCATTCGACGGCCAACACCGCGGTTCCTGGTGTGTCCGCTGTGCCGTGCGTGTGATCATTGCTTGTACAGCCCTCTCGCAGTGTCCGGAGCAAGTATGGTGGGTCTGACACACCGGTGTCAATGTGTTCTTTTTTCCATTTCCAGGAGTGTACATCAAAAGGTACTTAAAGTAGTACAGAACTATAAGCAAGATGTTCAGTCACTCTAACACAACCCATAAGTAGAACTGTGCATTCTCTTGAAGAGAAAACTCCTGAAATGCAAATGTAAACTGCCCTTTGCCTTACCTGACAACTAATGTCAAGAAGCATGAATCATCAAGGATCCAACTGTCGACGTATTCACGACTGTACCACGTGTCTCGAAGGAATATGCAGTTCAAACAATCTTTTATTGACCAAAAGTCGCGAGTGAAGAAAAAAAGGTAGTATTCGCTGGATACAGTCTGTAATGCTATGCAGAAGGCAGCTTGTTGCCAATAAGCTGTCCTCGTATCGATGCTGACGTGAATAATGGATAAATGAGAACAGGTAGACTTAAATTAAATATCGTAAGACGAAGACTGCAATTAAATATATGCAGATGGCTAGAACAAATGTTGATACTAATCCTCACTATAATAGGCAAAGACTCGTACCGGACAAAGACCAAAACTTGCTCACAATGGAAACAACTGCAAAGCTGAAAATATGCTGTAACACAGATGTATGAAAACGCATTGCTAGTAAGCAACGATCTCAGTATGAATCCTGAATACTGCATTTTAGAAACGCCCGTCTCAGCAACACACGAAAAAGTAACGTCTGAACTTAACAAATAGAAGGATGTGAGCTGCTACAGGCAGCGACCATGGAAAGAGAAAGGGCAATTGCCTGCCACACTGCCCTATTTGAACTGAATCTAACCACCGAGCCACCTGGTTGGTAGGCAGGGCTCCCCGCTCAAAGTACAACTTGCAAATGTGCTTTACCAGGTAATCAAAGATGTGACTCCCTTGCATACGAGAGCATAGAATAGATCGTGTTTGAGCCACACAAGTGATTCGCAACACTTGGATGGATACTCAAGACGAAAGACGTTTCTAACACGTTGCTTTCAATAGGTGTGCACCAAACAACTAGCCAGAAGAAGTAATCTTATGTAACACTTTTTATATTGACTGGCGTGCAATATTAATCCATAACCCTATTAGATTTGATGATTCAGATAAAACTTACTTCGAGTGAATATCCCGTAACTGGATAGATAAAAAAAATCTACTCACCAAACGGAGGCAGGTCAATATACACCTACACTGAAATTTTCAAGCCGTCGGAGCCAGTGGCTTCTTCTGGCAGAAGGCTTGAAGGGGAACGATGGCGACGAAAAAGGCAGTACTGAAGTATAGGAAATGGGCAGAGTTCGGAAAAATCACTTAGAGCCCCGGTTCAGGGGAGACTTACCGGACGGGATGAGAAATAAAGACTCAGATTTCAAATCTGGAGTGCGTTGATGAGGAAATTTACAGCAATAGGAAGGCCACGCACGTGGGGGATATTGACATACAGAGAGACGGCGTCAGTGGTGTCTGGTGGGAGTGGAACAGGCACCAATTTCAGACGATCTAAGAGATGACTGACGTATTTAATATTTCGGGGACATATTTGTACTGTAGGTATCTATCAGTTAAGACAGATACACGTTCGGTGGGTGCTTTGAAGCCGGCAACTAAGGGACGGTCAGAGAGACTCAGTTTTCGGATTTTAGGAAAGTGGGGGTACGTGGTTTGGCTGGGGTAAAATGTTCTATTGATTTGGTTGTTAGACCTTGCGAGGGGCCTGTGGCTGTAACGAGAGACTGTAGGTCAATTTGTATCACATCTGACAGATGCTGTACCTAGACGTAACAGGTTGAGTAAACCCTCGCTACGCCCGTCGGCCAAGTACCACAGTGGTAGATGCCTTGTCCGCTGGGGGGGGGGGGGGGGATAATGATGGAGTCATCAGTTTTTAGGGAGCCTAGAGTTCTGTGGAGGAGAGCTTAAGAGCATGTAGGTACCTGAAAAAGGACAGTGAAGCAATGGTGGTTGTTAGGAATTCTTGGAATGTTTGTAAGCGATGATTTCGAGGAAATGGTGGAAGATCAAGTTAGGATCGTGATCGGAACAGTTCGAGGCAGAGTTCCAGGGTTCACTGTCAGGTGCGGTGTGGAAATTGTTGGGGCTGAGTTTCAAAGTGATTTTTCGAGTTGACATTACGTGTGAAGAAAATAGGTCCTTCACCAGAGTAGCTTGATTAAATCCAGGTTTTTGACTGAAAGTGAGGCCCTTGAATAATATAGATAATACAAGAAGCTAGTGTGACGTAAATGAGAGTTGAGAACACTGTTCCATTGTAACTGATCACGTCTTATGATTGCTGGGGAACATTAAGGAGTTTGGCCATGCTAGGTCTATAGGAGAGGAGTCGTGCTTGGTGATGTGGCCGTTTAGGGACCTGGCGAGGGACAGGAGGGGGAACATAACTGTTGAGCCGCGCTGTCTCGGGCGTCTTGCCACGGTTCACGTGGCCCCAGGTCGGAGGTTCGTGTCCTTAGCGTAAATTAGTTTAAGTTAGATTAAGTAGTGTGTAAGTCTAGGGACCGATTACCATAGCAGTCTGGTCTCATAAGAACTTACCACAAATTTCCAAAATAACTGTTGAGGTAGTTTACCAGAAGGTGTTATAGTTTTTGAGAGGAAGTCTTCCTGTTGTAGTAGTTTGAATTTTGTTTGATTGATGAGACCATCAAAGGAAAAGTGAGGGGCAGATAACTGCAGTCTGTTGGAGTGGAAACTGGCACACGAGGCGATAGATCACAGATTAACCGACTAAGTTCAAGGCATAGCTGTAAGAGGGGCTGATATGGAATAGGTCTACGTCGAGAATCAGGGATATTCAGTGACAGGCCTTCGGGGGAAACCCCAAGGGACAAGCAGGTTTCGAGAAACAGTACGTGAGATTTTAGTATTAATAGCATAGAGGTATGTTTTCGACAGGAACGAATTTGATGTGTGATGGGATTCATCATGGTAATAGGGGAGGCTTTGGACTGAGATCATGGGAGTGGCAAAAAAGAAGAAGACGAGGGTAAACGAGAGAAAAGAGGAAGTAAAGTAAGGGAAAAAATAGGAAAGATCGGAAAAATTGTACGAAAAATCATGGGAACAGACAAGGGTTAATAAGAAGTAATGAGGACGTGGGAATTTCTCTCCAGAAAAGTAGAAGAAAAATTGTGATTGGGAAAGTCGTGAAAAGAAACAAAATTTCAAACAGAAAGAGAAAATTATTGGAGAAAACGTAAGCTACTGAGATCGGCAAATACTGTAATGTAAAATACGACAGTAATAGTCGGTAATTACGGTTTGGCGAAAAGAAAAAACAGACAAAAAAGTGAAAGAACCGGATCTAAGCAAGGCACATTGATGGTGGGAAAGAAAATTTCTGTCAAATTTGCAAATCAGTCGGTGATAGATGATCGGGAGAGGGTCCTGCAGAATAGTGCACCGTAAACAAAGTGTTAAATGCAAATTCGTAAATGACAATGGATCGAGTCTTTCCTTCGCATTTCATCCGGTACGTTCTCCCTGACATGTGGTTCTGGGCGACTTCTCCGAAATCACCCCATTTCCTATACCTTACCATCCTTTTCCTCCACCGCTCTTCCTTTCCCTTGAACCCTTCTGTCAGAGGAATGAATCACTGCCTCCGAAAGTTTGCAAATTTCAATACCATTATATGTGCGTTCTGCTATCGCCGCTTGGTAAGAAGATATTTTTATCTATCCAGATAATCATATTTTCAAAAATTGATTATTTCGAGTTAAATACGATTGTCAATTATTAATAATCTCTGAAAAGGCTGATATTGCATAATAAAGAAAAAGTAATATAAAGTTAAAGCAATTACAGCGCTCGGTCACGAAATTTAAGTCTTTTGACCAGGTTTCGACACTCCTATGAGTGAATTCATCAGAAATTAAACATTCAAATTGGCCTATAACGTAAGTACAAAATTATGGGATTTTTTTTATAAAAGTGTAAAAATGGCTCTGAGCACTATGGGACTTAACATCTGTGGTCATCAGTCCCCTAGAACTTAGAACTACTTAAATCTAACTAACCTAAGGACATCACACACATCCATGCCCGAGGCAGGATTCGAACCTGCGACCGTAGCAGTCGCGCGGTTCCGGACTGAGCGCCTAGAACCGCTAGACCACCGCGGCCGGCTATAAAAGTGTAAGTACTGACGAGCAGTACAAGAAAGCAACAGTACTTACGTGTCCTGTATAAGATTAATATAAAGCGATAAGGCCTTAGTCACAAAAATTTAAAAAAGAATACATGGAAGGCGAGCCACTATGGACTGCTTATACATATAAAGCCACAGGTAGCAACAGACTGAGGCGCCCGCGTTAACAATTGCGTTCAGGTGAACATTACACCACAAGTGCCATATAGTAGCCGTAAATATAAGTGGGCTACTTAACATTTAAAATGTAGACAGATGAATGTTAAGATGAACAGTATTTAGTACATGAACTAACAGGCAAAGCTTTATTTGACAGCAGCAGACATGGTAAATTTTTGATTATGTAAAAGCTTAGAACTACAGTTTGAAGAGTGAAAACTGATTAACTCTATCATTGAATCTAACCCAAAAAAGTATTTTTCTAGTCCTTTCTCGGGGCCTATCTCCTATCAGATTCAACGTCTTCTTCTAATAAACACAACTGTAACGTTGCCTTTTCTACCAATATTAATTTTAAAAAATAAACTTCACTCATAAATTAAAATCGACTCTTTCTCCTTTAGAAAATTTTGGCGTCTATAAGATTTTATGCGATACCTGCTCTTCTTACCACATAGGACAAACACGACGTGCCCTTACAACCAGGTACAAAGAACATCTTTTAAGAAGAAATGGCACTAGCACCGAAAATTCGTCTCTTGCCTACCGCGTCTGATTACAGGTCACGCGCCTAAAGCTGTTCACGATATCAACATTCTACACACCGATAAGAAAGGGCGTAGATTAGATATTCTCGAAGAATTAGAAATTTTTAAACACCTTTCTCGAAATGATAGCCTCATTCTCAATGAGCAGCTACAATTACGTAATAAAAATTTCTTCAACGGTACAAAGCCGTTACTTAATATTTGATTTTGGGTTTCCTTGTGCAATTACCGAAATGTTTTTTCCTTCTAATTGAACCCATAATTTTTCGTTTATTAAATGGTTTATACTGGCTGCATTTCATGTTACATCGTTTTTCTACAGGCTGTGTCATTCAGCTCTCTTTGTATTTTCTATAATGGTGTTTTCGTCCTTTAAACTGTACTTCTAAGCTCTAATGTAGACAAAATGTTACCTTATCTGCTGCTGTCAAACAAAATATTGCCTTTTACGTCATGTACTGAATAATGTTCATCATAATTTTCGCCTCTCTTTATTTGAATGTTAAGTAGCCAGTTTGTATTTGCGGATACTAGATGACACTCTTGGTGCAATGTTCACCTTCCCGCAGTTGTTAACGCGGGCGCCTCTTGTCTGACGTTACCAGTAGCTCGACATGTGCGAGCAGCCCATAGTGGCTTGCTTTCCATGCATTCTACTTTAAAAATTGTCACTTAAGGCTTTATCGGTTGATATTTATTTTATACATGGCATGTAAGTACTGTTTCTTTTTGTACTGTTAATCAGTTTTCAGTCTTCAAACTGTAGTTGTAAGCTTTTACATAAACAAAAAGTTACCGTGTCTGCTGCTGTCAAATAAAACTTTGCATGTTAGGTCATGTACTAAATACTGTTCATCTTAACATTCATCTTAACATTCATCTGTCTATATTTTAAATGTTAAGTAGCCTACTTATATTTATGGCTACTAGATGGCACTCTTGGTGTAATGTTCACCTGCCCGCAATTCCTAACGCGGGTGCCTCAGTCTGTTGCTACCAGTGGCTTTATGTGTATAAGCAGCCCATTGTGGTTCGCCTTTCTGTGTATTCTTCTTTTAATTTTTTGTGATTAAAGCCTTATCGTTTGATATTTATCTTACACGGGACATGTAAGTACTGCTTCTTTCTTGTACTGTTAGTACTTGCACTTTTATATAAAAAATTTTCCGTAACCTTCTACTTATGGTTCAAATGGCTCTGAGCACTGTGGGATTTAACTTCTGAGGTCATCAGTCCCCTATAACTTAGAACTACTTAAAGCTAACTAATCTAAGGACATCACACACATCCATGCCCGAGGCAGGATTCGAACCACCGACCGTAACGATCGCGCAGTTCCAGACACCGGCCGGCTTTGTACTTACGTTATAGGCCAATTTGAATATTTAATTTCTGATGAAGGTACTCATAAAAGTGTCGAAACCTGGTCAAAAGACTTAAATTTTGTGACTGAGGGCTGTAATTGCTTTTTAACTTTAATCTGTAAACGGTCGCTGTCTACGCAGCCATGTTTAAAACTTATATACATCTATATATTACTGTTATGAATTTGAGGAACTATCAGAACCCTTTTAATTTAGCTCTGTAGCTTCATCAAAGATTGGTAGCGAGTGGGGAGTAAATAAAGCAGTGTTATGAGGGAAATTGGGTGGCTGTTAATCTACCTACTCTAATTTCCAAATAGTAGCTGCACTGTGCATCTGATGCTACATGCACCGCAGCGTACTTTACATCTTTCAGTGGAACGTGTACAGTTTTTGTTCCGTGTGACTTGGGGTGCGTACCTCGCTAAAACTTGTACTTTTTCTGCAGAAGGGGGTGCAGCTGTATCAAAGCGAAACAAAAAAGATTATTTTTCAGCCCGCAGCATCAGCCATTCTGGTGGAGAGAAAACAGTGACGGCAGAGCGGCGCGGCCGTCCCCGGCCCGTCAATCACATGACTTTGGGAAATGGGGGGGAGGGAGTGGAGGGAGGGGGGAGGGGGTGGGGGAAGCACTCAGGAAGCTCTTGGCGATTTCATACGGCGCGGCGCGTCTGTGTCTGTGTGTGCCGCGGGGCGATGCAGGCCGCGTGTATTGTTCTTCGCCGCCGCCGGCGCTGTTCCCCTCCTTCCAGTGTTTTTATTTTTTTAATGAGCTTAGCCGCAGCGGCAGCCACCTGATTGACAAGCCGATCCTTTTGAAAGCGAATAAAACCCGACTGCAGAGAATGGGACGACATGATCCCCCTGGTTATAAATACACAATGTGTGCCGAGACGTAGTGAGTGAGAGCGAGAGGGAGGGAGGGATAGCGACGCAGCGCAGCGGAGAGGTCCCTGCGCGCGGCGTGCCACAGCGCCACGCCACGCACGCTGCGTAGCACCACGCCGCGACACGAATTTTTACGCTCGGCTTTGTGGCGTCATAAACATTTCACGCCCGCCCGGATCACTCCCAGCAGGGGCGGGACTGCGGCAGAAACTCTTCCGGCGCCGGCGCCAGCGCCGCCTTCCGAGGCGGCGTTTAAGTTTATTAGACTGAGCGCCATCGGAACGTATCGCCGGCTGTTCTGCGCGAGCCGAGGGGTCGCAAGATGTGCTCTCCGGGGACTGTTTAAAGTTCCGAGGAGTTCATTGCAGACAGCTACCTGCCGCCTCCCTCGCAGCCCTTGTGTCTTTTTATCACTTCCTTCGCGCTGCGTTGTTTTTTCCTCACTGTCCTTCACAGTTTGGCAGCGTTTTTCAACATCTGGGAAGACTGCTGCATGCACTGGCTGCTGACAATCTAACTACTGGCCATTAAAATTGCTACACCACGAAGATGACGTGCTACAGACGCGAAATTTAACCGACAGGAAGAAGATGCAGTGATATGCAAATGATTAGATTGGTGACACCTACAACGTGCTGACATGAGAAAAGTCTCCAACCGATTTCTCATACGCAAACAGCAGTTGACCGGCGTTGCCTGGTCAAACGTTCTTGTGATGCCTCGTGTAAGGAGGACAAATGCTCCACGTTTCCGACTTTGATAAAGGTCGGATTGTAGCCTAGCGCCATTGCTATTTATCGTATCGCGACATTGCTGCTCGCGGTGGTCGAGATCCAACGACTGTTAGCAGAATATGGAATCAGTGGGTTCAGGAGGGTAATACGGAACGCCGTGCTGGATCCCAACGGCAGTCGAGATGACACGCATCTCATCCGCATGGCTGTAACGGATCGTGCAGCCACGTCTCGATCTCTGAGTCAACAGATGGGGACGTTTGCAGGACAACAACCATCTGCACGAACAGTTCGACGACGTTTGCAGCAGTATGGACTGTCAGCTCGGAGACCACGGCTGCGGTTACCCTTGACGCTGCATCACAGACAGGAGCGCCTGCGATGGTGTACTCAACGACGAACCTGGGTGCACGAATGGCAAAACGTCATTGTTTCGGATGAATCCAGGTTCTGTTTACAGCATCGTGATGGTTGCATTCGTGTTTGGCGACATCACGGTGAACGCACATTGGAAGCGTGTATTCGTCATCGCCCTACTGGAGTTTCACCCGGCGTGATGGTTTGGGGTACCATTGGTTACACGTCTCGGTCACCTGTTGTTCGCACTGACGGCACTTTGAACAGTGTACGTTACATTTCAGATGTGTTGCGACCAGTGGCTCTACCGTTTCATTCGATCCCTGTGAAACTCTACATTTCAGCAGGATAATGCACGACCGCATGTTGTAGGTCCTGTACGGGCCTTTCTGAATACAGAAAATGTTCGACTGCTGCCCTGGCCAGCACATTTTCCAGATCTCTCACCAACTGAAAACGTCTGGTCAATGGTGGCCGAGCAACTGGCTCGTTACAATACGCCAGTCACTACTCTTGATGAACTGTGGTATCGTGTTAAAGCTGCATAGGCCTGTACACGCCATCCAAGCTGTGTTTCACTCAACGCCCAGGCGTATCAAGGCCGTTATTACGGGCAGAGGTGGTTGTACTGGGTACTGATTTCTCAGGATCAATGCACCCAAATTGCGTGAAAATGCTATCACATGTCAGTTCTAGTATAATATATTTGTCCAATGAGTACCCGTTTATCATCTGCATTTCTTCTTGGTGCAGCAATTTTAATGACCAGTAGTGTACTTACATAAATGCAACGCAATGTATACAAGGAGAGAAAGGAGACACTACGGTTCCCTTAAACTGTGGATACAATAAATCATTGCAGACATGAACATGACATAAAATTCTTTGTGGCGAAAGCAATTCCAAGGCTGAGATTAATCTAAAGAACCCAAAGAAATGTAATTCATACACGAAACAGGTTGAAATTTCTCATGTTGAGAAATGAGAAGGAGCGATCTGTTTCTATAGCCAAGATCGTATTAAGACTTATTTATTTTCGACAATCAGTTTCGACAGGCGCTACTGCTTTGAAGACCGGAAGATGACAGCAAAGCCTGCCTAAACCGGTTGTCGAAAATATATAAGTATTTATTCTATCTTGGAGGTAGAAACATTTTTACCCAGGAAAGAAATATAGTACAGAACATCCACCATGCCTATTTTTGAGGATTGACCCTCAGTCTGGACTCTTGCCAAGTGAAATTAATGGAGGAGATATAGAAGATTCAAAGAGGAGCGATGCGTTTCGTCACGGGTTCGTTCAGTCAGCGGAATATCATTACGCAAATGCTCAGCAGTGGCAGACACTGTATAAGGTGCCTTGTCGTTCACTCAGAAATATCAAGAGCGGGTGGGCAGTGAAATTCATTCAACCTATTACATCCTGCCACATCTATTTCACGAAGTGATCACGACGGCAAAGTCAGCACGCTTACGGAGGCTTACTAACAAGTCATTCTTCTAATCCCCCATTCGCATATCTCGCATCGTACAGCACAGAGTGCAGGAGGAAGAGGTGATGTATTGGTCTACAAATACCATCCACTCCACACCGTGGAAGATTTGCGATGTATAGACGTACATTCGACAAAACCAGCAGTCAACAGTCCAGGTTATTTGCTACAGATGTAGACGTTAAAACTATGGAAAACTGGCAACTACTGTAGGATATCTAAAGAAAACTTCAGAAGCCAGTATCGCTAAAATGCATCTTATTGGATGACCAGTTTAGACAGAGCTATGCTTCAAAATTTTTACAACGTATTATCCAGATGTGTTGCAAAATCGTTAAAGCATAAGATTCAATGACGACACAGTTGGATAATATGTTGTAAAAATTTTAATCCATAAGATCCGATGATGAGAGCATAGCTCTCTCGAAACTGGTCATCCAATAAAATGCTTCTTTAGCTATTTCGGCTTGTGAAGTTTTCTTCAGTTGTCACACGTTTCAGACCGTCCCCAGACTGAGAGTTACAGGAATATATAACAACTTTTGTATGCTTAACGCTAATTAAATACTTGTATACGACGATAACCCCTGTCAAAGGTCGAAACCAGTTATTTAAAAAACCATGCCAACTGATGCAGTCGCTGTCATTCTTCATTATAATTACAAGTGGTCGTGGAGGCATTGTTCCAGCAATAAATTAAAAGTAAGTACATGGTGACCCAAAAGTCTATTAATAATTCAAAATGTGCTAATTCCCGGAATGATGTAGGTAGAGAGGTGGAGCGTGACACAAATGCCCGAAATGATATGGGGTTCCACTGAAACGAAAACGATTGCAAAAATTGACCAAAATATGGCGCAGGACAGCAACACATTAGTGACGCTGCATGAGAATCGTCAACGTGACGGATGCGAGGTACGCCGATAAGTTACAGGATGTCATTATCCCGAGCCAGGCTGATAAACATTAACTGGAAGGTACGACTTTTATGCAGGATGGCGCCCCACCCTATACTGCTTACACGTGTGAAAGATCTCTTGCTCACGTCGTTTGCTGAGGATCGCGTGCTGAGCCACCGCTTCCGTTATACTAGGCCTCCCAAGTCCCCAGACCTCAATCTGTTTGATCAGTGATTGTGGGGTTACCTGAAGTCGCCAGTCTTCCGCAATAGTCCGATCTCATTAGGCACACTAGAAGAGAACGTCCGACGTCAATTTCTGATCCTACTTTCTGTGCACAGTGCTGTTCACAACATTGTCCCTCGACTACACGTATTGCTGATGGATGACGACCGACGTGATATTTGTTATATAGAACATCCTCTTTGCTAAAAATGAATTGATATGCTAATTATCTTGTAACATATGAAGCGCCATCTGTTATTCAATTTGTGAACTTTTTTGTTTCAATAAAACCTCATGTCATTTCAAGCATATGTGTCAGATTTTTCGCTCTCTGCCTACATTATTCTTTGAGGTACTGAATTTTCAAATGTTAATGGACTGCTGGGTCACCCTGTAAAAACTCCGCTTCGACTTAAGCTTTCGAGAGGTTCCACTTAGTTGCAAGGCAGATTCTGGAAGTGATAATGCTCCCTGCGTGTACGTATATTTCAGACTTGATATCCAATGTCATCTCGCTGGTATCTGACTCGTAAGTACTTTTAAGAGGACCTGAAACAGAAACACGTACCTAGAATGGTGTAGCATACCCACTGGTGACATTGACTTCACGAGACTTCGTTCAGGGAACCTGCCTCTATGTGTACTATACAAATCAATCAGTGCAAGCTGAAATAGTGAGTCCCATAAAGTGGGACTCTGGTACTAGAGTCAAAGTCCATGAATCAGCGAATACTGCTTGATACGTTGATGTACATTTGATGAAAACTGAGTGGGGTTAAGTTGAGCTAACGTTCGAAGCTAATCTGAGTGGTCAAAAGCCATGGGAAGTGTTGTCCCACATGAAGATGTACCTTATACGCCGCCCAAACGTTGCAACTATCTGAGGCTTAAAGAGCAAGTCCAAACAATATCGATCAGCCTGTTACAGACTCGTGTGTAGTGAACAAAGCGGCACGTTTGCGTTTCAGACGACTTTGAATCTAGGATGAGAATCAGTGCAACGTACATGGATCACAGCATGCCGGATATCATACAAGAATTCCGGTTTAAGAGTTCAGTACCGTCTACAGTGGACCTTCAATGTCGCAGAGTCAACGTTACCAAACGGTTAAATCACAGCACAGGGCAAGTACAAGTGTCTGACAAAAGGACTTCAAATCGTCTTTCAGAGAGCAGTATGGGATAATGACCGTCTGTTGTGACTCAAATCTCGCCCATTTGAATGCAAGGTGCTCAGAACCAATATCTACTATGAGCGTACAACGAAGAAAGTACCATACAGGCTTCATCAGCGGGTGACCAACTCACGTCTCTTTACTGACGCCTCCAAACAGAACTGAACGACTTTGCATGGACCCGCGAACATAGTCACTGAACCATGAAACATGGTAGCGTGCTTGACGAAACCTGGTTTCAGTAGTATTGATCTGATGAGCATGTTAGAGTTTGTGATGTGTCCCTTGCAACAACTGATCCTACATTTTAACAAGGTTATCACCATTCCAGAGGTGGCTTATTTATTACCTGACTGTTTGTCACTCCGTGGCACCAGAAACTTTATATTCAATTAGTTGCATCGACCCCTAAAACTTCAAACGTTTCCAGCTGCCAAACCGCAATGATAGACATTAACCTGCACAAACATATTAGATACCTCATGGAAAATAATAATGTTCTAGTTCTAAAATTTTATCTCGTTGATGTAAGTCTCTGGAAACTAAATAACTTACATAAATAAACGATGTTCATAACTAAGAAGAAAGAATAACATTTCACACGTTTAGTTATTTAAATAAATATTCATTTCACTTATTATTTTATAAGTAACAGAGGAAAATACTAGTTCTGATCATTAGAAGACAAAAACTTTAATCCGACTCAGATTAAATGGTCTTCATTGTATTTGTTCATAACCGATTTCGAAGCAACCAACCTTCTCGAATGTACACAACACTGTTAATATGTGTGTTTTAACTTGGAACAGCTAAAACTCTCGAAAAATGCGTAAGATACATAACAAAGTTCCAGATGAAAAGTTAATAATCGTAAGGGAGACGTCTGTCTACGTTATTTGGGTCTGTAATCGACAAAATTCAATTTTCCCGGATTTTGCAAGTAAGAACCAACTCATGTGAAACTACTTTATATTTCAATAATAATGTAATTTTTTTTCGAAGCAGTTGGTATTATTGTTAAAAATATAATATAGTTTTGCAAACTGGAGGTTACAGTAAAGTCCCAACGTTTAGACATTTATAGGTTTAGCGAATAAGCTACATGTAACATAACGTAGTTCTGTGTTCTCTTCGAGTTGATTTCAGTGAGCACCAACATGATAAGGATGCTTGGTTTTGGTGAGTCTCCTCGAATCTCCCCATGACGGTGACTGATTTCGGTGTGTTCTCCTAATTAACCGCCGTAACACTGGCGCCAATTATAACGCCGTCTACCACGAATGGCATAAAGTGTTTCTGATAAAGTCTACATATTTTTTAGTGTAGAATCCGAATCTGAAATGAGAACAGTGCGCTTCACGTTTTTTGTGTGACGCGTATTTTTCGAGATGTTCAGTGACCCTGTATACTGCGTGTCCCAGAAATGTTGCGAAAAAACTCGAGTGGTTGCGGGGGGCGTCTTGAGGAACAAATCGAGGGAAGGAACCCGTCTCCGTGAACGTCATCTAGTGATGCCCCAAAGCATCTAAGTTATAGACTCAGGCGCCTGCCCAAGGCCACCCCTTCGCCAGCAAACGTGACTTCGTACGCTGACGGACAGTAGGCGGAACTTGTCGAGATACTGTTCGTTACTCAGCGATAGCTACTGATTGCTTCGTTCGCCAATGGAGAATACAAAGCTAGCGGCTGCATAGAGAAGCCTTATCTCCCACGAATGTGATGCTCTGTTGCCACAGTGGATGACTGTCTCGAATATGGGTTTTCATTTGAGTTTATATTTCTCCTGGAACCCTGTAAAATCTGCAGATATACGAGAAAAATAAACTGCAAATAGAAAACCCGTGTCCGAAACCGTCATTCACCAAGGCAACTCAGCATTGTATTCTTATGAGATACGGCCTATCAACTAGCTCCCTCTTGTCCACAGCTGAAATGAAATGAAATGTCGTGTGGCTAGGGCTCCCTGTCGGGTAAACCGTTCGCCTGGTGCAGGTCTTTCGAGTTGACGCCACTTCGGCGACCTGCGCGTCGATGGGGATGAAATGATGATGATTAGGACATCACAACACCCAGTCCCTGAGCGGAGAAAATCTCCGACCCAGCCGGGAATCGAACCCGGGACCTTAGGATTGACATTCTGTCACTTAGACTCCAGTGATCCAGGAACATGGCTTGCTCCCGTCCCCTACCCCACTCCAGATCATCCGATCTTATTTTCGTATAGCTCGTTTCTTTTAGTGATCACAGATGTCGGCAGCATCCCACACAACGTAAGGTGAAGATCTGGTTCGAATGGAGGCATGGACATGGGTGGGCGTGCGGCTGTAGACTACGGTCGTAAATCCACTGGAATGTTCGTCACGTCGCCTACGAGCAACTAAAGAGCTGAGGATATTTATTTGATGGCGAACGCTTTTGTAGGACAATTGTTGTCGACAAGCCATGGTCTTATAAAATTCATACTACTTGTAGATATGATGTATACATCCCGTCAGTCCAAAAAGGTTGGACACTAGATTAATAACAAGATAAAGAAAAATTAGGATTGTATTTATAATAATGCTTCAGGTGTGGTAGTCTTCCTCCACTTGAGTACAACGTACAGATCGTTCATGCAACCATGTGAAAAATGTCCTTTTTTTCATTTTGTTCAACTCGCTGGTCACTTTGGATCGATTTTTGGTTCTATCATCAAAGACTTGGCCCTTCACGTGATTTTCTGGGCTTTCTTGTTTTGTATTAGGTAAGTCTTGACACCTTTGACAGTTAATTAAAGAAAAAAATTGCTGCATTTTGCATTTCAGTCAAGTCGCGCAAGCATCCACTCGTGGTTCTTCTTCGGGGTTCAAGCAGTGCAGGGCAAACTTTGCACACACTTTTCCATTCTTCAAAACATTCTACCGAATGTCTTCAACCCCTGATTTAGAGAAATTGCTCGATTGCCTTGTGACACAACGACGTTGACACACTGCACGTCAAGTACTGCTCAAAACTGACTGGTGGCCTGTACATCTGTTGTTTACCGTTGTTAGTTCAAGCTGCCACCGCAGGTACGCCACTGACGACATTTACACGCCACGAATAACATCAGCCTCGGAACTTTTTCGCCAAACACTTAGCATCAGTTTGTAATGGTACTTGAATTACGTAACCATTACGGCACCTCACCTCAACCTCTCGATACCAGCAATATTCTACTGTGTTTCTGTAAAATAGTTAACATATTTCTGTGACAACATTCAGATTTGATTTCATTAATGTAGAGGTACTTCGATAGATCGATATGTATGTATTGCAATGATATTATTCTTATGTATATTCTTTCTTTTGTCACTATGATCTTTGACGTACTTGTAACTCTGATTTTTGGGCGCATAAGCGGTTATTAGAGAGTCAAGCTTTGGTCGTCATGTTAAAAAGACGCAAATTGTAGTCAGTTTATGAAATGTGAACTTTGACAGTGAGGAAGATGTTTTCAAGTATGTTTTATATTGTGAGGTGATTTTTTGGAACGAGTTACGTGATATTGCAACAAAAGTAATAAAAAAGAAGTGTAAGTTAAGTTCGGAGTGCTGATTACTTTCTTACATCACCATTGTTCTAACTTGCAAAAGTTTAACCTTCAAGAATGGTTTATGAAACACATCTATAAAACTTTTGAATATCGCAGAATAACACCTAGGCCTCTTTGTATCCGAGCTTGGAATCATCACTACCTAGATTTTCGACGATTGAGCCATGAGTTCACAACGAGACCAGCGTGGGAAACACGGAAAGATGAGTGCCTAGTTTATCCATTTTTTCAAGAAATGACTTTATTAACTGAACTCTAATGACTCCTGACACATAATATAACTTTGTTGTTGCCCGAAAATGCAATATTTAGCAGCGTGAGTAACACTACAATCATAATTAATTTTTGACCTTTGTTGTGGTAGGGTTGTTAGAAGTTATATCAGATGGCTAAGCTGTAAGCTCAGATTGGATGATGGCAAATTAAATTGAAGACGATTTAAGTGTAACTGGATACAAAGTTACTTTACCCTAATTCTAGAAAAGTGGATGACAATTGGCTAATGACGATCATTTTGACGACGAGGTACAGTCTGGTGTCACCGCGTGGGCACACGCGGCAGACAGTAATGAGGGCGGTCGGTCCCTGATTGCCTATCCGGGTCGGAGCCTCCCTGGAGCGCTCGCTTCGCGGCGCACGACTCCCGCAGCGTGAATGAGCGAGGAGGCGGAGGCTGCCCCTGCGGCGCGCGGAGACGCCGCCCGCGCCGCAGTTAGTCACTGTTGGCTGCGTCCCGCACGCCGCCCAGGGGGCCGCCCTGCTCACCGACCGAAACATGACGACGACTTTCACCAGACAAATTACGCTCTCTGTGGCGGACTTTCCCCTCAGCGCGCCCTATCCTCGCCCATTATAGCGCTGCAGTGGCCACTGTGTTTCCATTTCTTGCAAAGTTCGCAGATATTACAGCAGGGTGGGCTTCTATTAGCGGTCAGGCACCACTGATCACAGAGTTGGCGTGGTTTGTCTTAGTAATAGCCCCATTAATGTTTTTCTGTACACCATGCTGCACAGCATCGACGTATTTAAAGAGTGACATCTTGGAACCACCAAAACCGGTTGTAATGTGTATGTTTATTATGTACTACCATTTTCGATACAGTTGAAACGTCCCCTTAGAAAAATTATACATGACTGTGCTTAAACTGACACACAATATTTTTAGCGCAAGGCAATCTGACTTTCAAAAATCCCTACAAAAGAATGGCTCTGACTAACATTAACCTATAGGTTTCACAAATCACTTACTTCACAAAAATCTTCGTTACTCGAACTACTGCAATACAGCGAGCGCCACTACTGCCAACTAAATAAAAGATTCAAACTACTGAAGGCACTAACTACTGATAGGCACAGTTAGCAAACGAAAGATTTTGATAGAGAACAAACAATGTATTTACCTTAATATTGTTCAAAAGTCATATTATATATATATCAGTTCATGACCTCCAGTCTTACAAATGTACTGTCTCTGATGGACACACGTCCAGATCATCCGCTCTCAAAAATGCGCCATCTCACTTCCCAAATCCACCACTGCTGGCGGCTCACCTCCAACTGCGCAACGCTACGCGCTGTTAACATTCAGCTGCCCAACACTACAATAGCCAACAACAATGCAAACCAGCCACAGACTGCACACAGCACAGCCAGTGATTTCCATACAGAGCGCTACGTGGCGTTACCAATAAAAACAACCTAAACAGCCTACTTACATAGCCCCCATGCTCCGCACAAAAAATTTTACAAATTGTTTTGGGCAGTGGCCAATACAGATTTGAAAAAATTTTTTCATAGTTACAATAACAAAGATATCAAATGCACACACTTATTGATATACTGTTGGTCAAAAGACATAATTTTCTCACAGTCCATAAAGACAGTCCTGACCGTTCATCACAGTAAAATAGGAGTGTTTTTCTCAAAGTCTGAGCAGGAAAAGAAAATGCACACGGAAGTAGTGGATTTCCATGCAGTCTTGAAGAAGTAGTGTTGTCCTTCCAACCGAAAGACAGTGCTGACTCTTGACATGCAGACAGGTAATGGTCCACAACAGAGCAAACCCACAGCAGAGTCAGTCGAAGTTTTGAAGAATAATGGTAGGTAGGTCATCACAGAGCAGACCCTCTGCAGTCCTGGTGGAAATTACGGTATTGGTGGGCCATCAAAGATGCAGACCCACTATAGTCCTGGTAGAGATAATGGTATTGGTGGGCCACCAAACGTGCAGACCCACTGCAGTCCTTGTACAAATAATGGTATTGGTGGACCATCAAAGATGCAGACCCACTGTAGTTCTTGTAGAGACGGCCAGCAGCCATCTGTTGCAACTGTGCAGGTGCACAATCACCATCAAAGAGTCTTGCGGACAATATAGCAAGTCCATAAACCACCACTTGCGCACTCACAAAGTTTTTGGAATTGACCTTAGAACCAGCAATGCTGTTATCCAGTCCCTGCTGAATTATTAACACACGTGCAAACACTAACAGTCCCTACTTCTCACATATTTTCCATATACCATGACCAACAGAAACGTGTGCAGTGAAATGTAAATTACACTCCTGGAAATGGAAAAAAGAACACATTGACACCGGTGTGTCAGACCCACCATACTTGCTCCGGACACTGCGAGAGGGCTGTACAAGCAATGATCACACGCACGGCACAGCGGACACACCAGGAACCGCGGTGTTGGCCGTCGAATGGCGCTAGCTGCGCAGCATTTGTGCACCGCCGCCGTCAGTGTCAGCCAGTTTGCCGTGGCATACGGAGCTCCATCGCAGTCTTTAACACTGGTAGCATGCCGCGACAGCGTGGACGTGAACCGTATGTGCAGTTGACGGACTTTGAGCGAGGGCGTATAGTGGGCATGCGGGAGGCCGGGTGGACGTACCGCCGAATTGCTCAACACGTGGGGCGTGAGGTCTCCACAGTGCATCGATGTTGTCGCCAGTGGTCGGCGGAAGGTGCACGTGCCCGTCGACCTGGGACCGGACCGCAGCGACGCACGGATGCACGCCAAGACAGTAGGATCCTACGCAGTGCCGTAGGGGACCGCACCGCCACTTCCCAGCAAATTAGGGACACTGTTGCTCCTGGGGTATCGGCGAGGACCATTCGCAACCGTCTCCATGAAGCTGGGCTACGGTCCCGCACACCGTTAGGCCGTCTTCCGCTCACGCCCCAACATCGTGCAGCCCGCCTCCAGTGGTGTCGCGACAGGCGTGAATGGAGGGACGAATGGAGACGTGTCGTCTTCAGCGATGAGAGTCGCTTCTGCCTTGGTGCCAATGATGGTCGTATGCGTGTTTGGCGCCGTGCAGGTGAGCGCCACAATCAGGACTGCATACGACCGAGGCACACAGGGCCAACACCCGGCATTATGGTGTGGGGAGCGATCTCCTACACTGGCCGTACACCACTGGTGATCGTCGAGGGGACACTGAATAGTGCACGGTACATCCAAACCGTCATCGAACCCATCGTTCTACCATTCCTAGACCGGCAAGGGAACTTGCTGTTCCAACAGGACAATGCACGTCCGCATGTATCCCGTGCCACCCAACGTGCTCCAGAAGGTGTAAGTCAACTACCCTGGCCAGCACGATCTCCGGATCTGTCCCCCATTGAGCATGTTTGGGACTGGATGAAGCGTCGTCTCACGCGGTCTGCACGTCCAGCACGAACGCTGGTCCAACTGAGGCGCCAGGTGGAAATGGCATGGCAAGCCGTTCCACAGGACTACATCCAGCATCTCTACGATCGTCTCCATGGGAGAATAGCAGCCTGCATTGCTGCGAAAGGTGGATATACACTGTACTAGTGCCGACATTGTGCATGCTCTGTTGCCTGTGTCTATGTGCCTGTGGTTCTGTCAGTGTGATCATGTGATGTATCTGACCCCAGGAATGTGTCAATAAAGTTTCCCTTCCTGGGACAATGAATTCACGGTGTTCTTATTTCAATTTCCAGGAGTGTACAAGTTACTTAATTTGATGAACTGGTGTCAATTACAATTTTATAACATAAGAATACAATAACAAAGGTACAAAATACATCATTAAAGAACATAACAGTACAGGTAACATTTGTAGTAACACAGACTTGACAAAAGAATAGAAATAAACATATACATCAGTGTTACACGAATTATGAAATAAGTAAATATATAAAATAATGAGAATAGTTTTCGAAATATTAATTTCACACATGAGCATTGAAACAGAATAGAATTAATAATGTCTAAACATCTTTACAAAGTAAATATCATAGTATTTGAAAAATTCTACAACATAAATCTTATTAGCTAAACATTTAAAGACAGAAAAAAGACAAATACACAAGGGTACATAAACACATAACGGAATAATACAAAAGGAAAGACAGGGTTCGTTTTCAGTGTGACATTTGGTACTGCAGTCCAACCCAAAACTTCGTTCTGTACATCTTTCCCCTTATTTCAACTTTTTTTTCACCAAAAAAATCCTATCCAAGCATGGTTTCTGTATTCTGTTCAACTCCTCTTTCAAAATTCTTTTTTGGCCAAACCATTTTCTTATAGCTTCTCAATGCATTTCTTCCAATCCATCACAACTCGTTCTCACAATTAGCCTACCCCATCTTAAGCTAACTTAAATCTACTGAACTCAGATATTAAACTAAGGGACGAGGCAATGCAGCAGCACAAAACAATTAACACAAACAGCAATGAGAAAAAAATGGAAATTGGCAAAGCAAGCTACAGTAAATCTAAATTACCAAGCAAATGCAACATTACAACTAATATGAGCCAATGTGCAACAACAAGAAAAATAAATCAGTAGTAAAACTGGCTTAACAGAGTAATACAAAGTGAAATTTAGTAGCACTATGCCTGGCAAACAGCAGCAGCAAATGCAATAACTTATATCTAAACATGACAAAGCCCAAGCAGAAAAAATATTACAGTAAAAATGGCCATGTTTAATACCTATGTCACATCTTAACTCTAGAGTGATGCATAACGATAAAGTACTCTACCAAAAAAAATTACCAAGTAGTTGAAAATAAAATTATGTATGCAGTAACTGTTATTAATCCCTTCTTATTGTTCTTTCCTTTCCAAGTGCTCCTTTTTCGAAGAACGTGGCTCATAAAATTATTATTGGCGTTACCAATAAAAAAACCTAAACATCCTACTTACACAGTGACCATCTTTAATTCATGGATGAGCATTCCTTTAACTGGATGCAGCATTAAATCTCCAAATTACTTTTCTGTAAATTCTTTTCTTCACAAGAAAGCTTCAGCATCCATGTCCATCTTTATTCAAAGATATTTATATAGCAATCATTGTAGAGTCATGTCTTCAACACACTTCATCTTCCTGACCCTGAAATCCGCCCTGACATCTGCCAATCTTACAAACTATAGTTCTAGTTCCAGTGCTTTTTCTTTTGGTCAAGGCTCTAATATTTGTCCCAACATCCTGATCCATCTTCACTCCTTCTTGTTCCCAGCCAAGTTTCATGTCCCAAACCCCGAATAGCGAAATGTTTACTTTTGTTGACCTACTGTCCTTCATCCTGTGAGGGTACTGGTGTGTAGTATCTGTAAGTGGTTGTTCTTTGGAGAGCGACAATGCCCAGTGGCGCAGAGTCGCAAGTAGAGGCAGGAGGATTTATCTCTATGTTTAATAGTAGTGGCACACAGCTTGAATAATAGTGTGTTTATGTTAGTGCAGTGTGATAAAGGAAATTAATTAAATTTTACCAGTTCTTAATGCGTCTCCATCAGTTAGTACCACACCATTGCATTTAACAATGAACGAAGTCTCGATATACACGGTCAACTACAACAAGAGGACTGTAACATAATAATCATTAATTAACCCATATAATCTCCAAGGAGACGGGAGCTTATATTTGGCGACCTACCCATACTGCATTTACTCGGAGCTTCATGGAGTTGTGGGAGCACCATTGTCATCATGATCTTAGCACCAATCGCGCCATTGTCATCTGCTTTTTATAATAAACCATGAAAGGAAATCATTTTATAGTATTTTAATCCTATTATTTTATTTTGAATGTAAAAAGAGCAATATATATTTTAACATAGTCTATTTGTAGTGCAGGAACATGACTGCCATGAGCCCGACCACCAGTTGGGGGACAATGAAGTGACCAATAATGAAAATTAAAAAAAAAATGAAAAAATTGGCAATTGTTTTGGGAAATAGTCCCAAAGTAAGAAATCAAATAGATTCGAGAAACAGTTGACGCACCTTTGAATGACGCTCGAAATCATGCCCGGCAAATGAGCTGCCGATTGGGAATGCACACTCTCTTTCTTGATTTTTGAAAGAACCTCAACTGAAAACTTTTGAAACTAAAAAGTTGTTGAAAGTTTTTTAGAACTTCATGTTACCAGTATGTCAGGGTCACACAATAGCAGACTGCACGTTAACATATTCCACGTGACAAATATCCTCTAGTATTCTTTCAAATTCTAAGATTCTAAGTTAAATGTTGAATTTTAAACTCTCAACAGGCACCTGATTTGCTGTACGTGAATTCGAGCATCGTTCGAAGGTGCGTCAAATATTGCTCTAATATGCTTTGTTTCTTACTTTTAGACAAATTATTAGACAAACCATCTGACCCTGTTTTTTTCAATTTATTTCTTTTAATTTCAAGATTTCTTAGGAAAGCATTGTCATTTTAACATTTCATTTGCTCTCCTAGCGTCTTCTTGAAACATTCTGAATTTAATTCTCCATTCGCGTGTAGTCGCTTTGGCAGTTAAATACAACACAGAAGCAAGCTTTATATGCGAAATGGCTAGGCGTTGTAGGTATGAGCTTTTTACATCTCATTTGTCTTTTTATTGTTTTATCTACGTGTCCTAAATTTAATATTTGATACAAAAGAAGGTTTTTTCACAGTTATATATTTTTTCTTATTTTTTTTAACAATTGGACATGTTGTTTGTCAGCTTTATACCACATTTTGTCCATTTTCCACTTTACGTTTGACTATCAAAATTCGGACAAAAATCCATTGTAAAATTTTCCCTCAAACCACTACTTATTTTTTCTTTATTACCGTACTTTGAAGCAATTAAATAGCATTTTGCGAACTAGATCTCGCATTGACCAATTTGATAACACATTTGTCTATTATCCAGTTTTAGTTTGGCTACCAAAGTTCTATAGTTTAACCCATTTTTTTCAGGATTTCGAACACCTTGCTGCATTTGACATTGTTAACGGTTTCACCATATCGACAAATCCTATGAACGTGTCTTGATTTTTCTTCGTCTTGTTTCAATTATCAACCGCAACGTCCGAATTGCTTCTGTGGTGCCTTTACTTTTCTTGAAGCCAAACTGATCGCCATCTTCATAGAGGTCTTCAATGTGCTTTTTCCACCTATTCGCTCTCTCCTCTGCATTTAACAGAGGAATTCCCATTGCACTCTTAATTTTACCACCCTTACTTTTAATTTCGCCGAGGGTTATTTTGATTTCTATGTATGCAGAGTCAGTCCTTCTGACTATCATTTCTTTTTAGATTTCTTCACATTTTTCGTGCAGTCAGTTCGCCGTAGCTTCTCTGTACTTCCTGTGTATTCCATTCCTAAGCGAATTTTATTTCGGTATTCCTTAATTTCCCTGAACACTTCTGTACGTCTTTCTTTCATCGATCAACTGAAGTATTTCTTCTGTTACCTAGGGTTTTTTCGCAGTTAGCTTCTTTGCACCTACGACTTTCTTTCCATCTTCTGTGATTGCCCTTATTAGAGAGGTCCATTCCTCTTCAAATGAACTGCTTACTGTTTCCTTATCTCAATATCTACAGCCTCAGAGTACTTCAAGTGTATCTCTTCATTCCTTAATACTTCCGTGTCCCACTTCTTTGCGCATTCATTCTTCCTGACTAGCCTCTTAAACTTTAGCCTCACTTCATCACTACAAAATTGTGATATGAGTCTATGTCTCTCTTCAGTACAACTTACAATCCAGTATTTCATTTCGGAATCTCTTTCTAACCATGACGTAATCTAACGGAAATCTTCCTGTATCATCCGGTCTTTTTCAAATATACCTCTTCCTCTTGTCATTCTTGAGCAAAGTATTCGCTATTACCAGCTGAAATTTATTGCAGAGCTCGATTAGTCTTCCTCATCTTTCATTCCTAGTACCAAGCCCATATTCTCCCGCAACCCTTTCTTTTACTCCTTCCCCTACAGCCGCATTCATCTCCCTTTCGGTATCCTCATATACTTTCTCTCTCTTCACTTTCGGCTTGCGACGTCGGCATGTATACCTGAACTATCGTTGTCGGTGTTGGTTTGCTGTCGATTCTGTAAGAACAGCCCAATCACTGAACTGTTCGCATTAACACGCTCTCTGCCCTATCTTCCTATTCATAACAAATCCTACTCCAGTTATAACATTTTTTGCTGCTGTTGATATTACCCTATACTCATCTGACCAGAAATCCTAGTCTTCTTTCCATTTCACTTCACTGACCCTTACTATATCTAGATTGAGCCTTTGCATTTATCTTTTCAGATTTTCTAGCTTCCATACCACGTTCAATCTTTTGACATTCCACGCCCCAATTAGTAGACTTTATAGCTTCATTGGTTATTCAATTCTTTTTTCATATCACCTCCCCCTTAGCAGTCCCCTCTCGGTGATCCGAATGGGGGACTATTCCGGAATCTTTTGCCAATGGAGAGATCGTCATGACATTTGTTCAATTACAGGCCACATGTCTTGTGGATACACGTTATGTGTCTTTAATGCAGTGGTTTCCATTGCTTTCTGCATCCTAATGTCAATGACCATTGATGCTTCTTCCGCCTTTAGGAGCAGTTTCCCACACCCATTGCAGGAGAGTGCCCTCAACCTGTGTTCGCTTCTCTGTCCTGTTTGACGAGGCCGTTGGCAGAAAGAGAGACTTCTTATGCCGCAATTGCTTGATGATTTTCTTTAACCGCCTTAAATCCATACCTAAAGCTTCATCTTGGAGCAACAGCAACACAACTTCGTGTTCCACAAAATCCGTTCCATTCCATAGATAAAATCCCTGTTTTTCTCACGCTAACCTAAAACCAAGTACTTGATTTATCCTCAATGTAACCTTATGCCAACACCATCATATCGTGCCACTTTCGCTCTTTAGCCTACACTATACAAATAATAAGCTTTCTATGTCTCAGGGTAGAGCTAGTGTTGGCCATTAGAAGAACATCCCCATTCAGTCCCACCAAGTCCGCCTGGATAGCTGAGTGATCAGCGTGACGGAATGTCATTCTCTGGGGCCCGGGTTCGATTCCCGGCTGGGTAGGAGATTTTCTCCGCTCAGGGATTGGGTGTTGTGTTGTCTTCATTCTTTGTGATCTTGTCACCGTCTACAAAGTTATCTTCTACACAGATTTCTATCCTACAAAATCTCCTAAATGTTGCTTTCCTTAAACTCAGGGAACTCGCCAATGACATCTGCACTTCCCTACCTATGAAGCTCAGTCGAATAGATCCTCATTCCTTAGAGAATTCCAGATTTCTGCACTTACAATTAGTTTGCCTTATTTTACCTTTTCTATCTAATCGCCAGTTATTTATCTTCATAAACAACAACAATTCCTAAACAACGACAACTCTTGAATGTTTCCTACTATTGCAAGTGTGCTTCAAAGCTCCTTGCTCTTTCCACTCCTCTAAATCGTTCACACTGGTCATATGCCCTAGCCACTATTAGTTCCTTGTATACACCGATCATACCGCCTCCCATGCCCTTCATTCTGTCTGATTATCTGTACAGAAGACACTATATTGTCACGTTGCACTTGTTAAGCGAACATGCAAGGCATGGGATTAGAAACAATGATGATATGTCACTGAATCTAGCTTGTGCTTGAATCCTTGTATGCACTCGTGTTTGAAAATGGCGTAAATTCCGAAATTGGTAATCGCAGATAAGGAAAATAATAGAACAGTCAGTGATGAATAACGACCTCACGGACAAAGAAAATATCGAACGAACCACCAACAGCTTTCGTCTGTATGAATTTTTGCTAGGCGTTTTTGAGCGTCCTATCCAATTAAATGACACAAATAACTGGGACCAACCCTCGACCGTAAACCACTATGGAAGCCCCATCTAGCAGCTACACAATAGAATGTCCACAATAGGCCGAAACTAGCTGGTGACTCCCTCCGTCCTGTTAAACACCAACAAATCCATGATCTGTCTCGTCCTCTGCTATTCCAGTGTAGCTCGGATATCCGCCCCATCAAGGTTCTGTCACTCTCTGCAAATCCTGGAACATTAGGCTATTCGCCTTGCTTATCGCATATGTTTACTCACCACTACACGAATCCTTTAGCAATTTGTGGCTGGCTCCTATTCCTCCTCCTTCCTTATACCCTATACACCTCGGAAATTCGACTCCAACAGAACCGCTGTTCCCATCTAATTTACAGTAGCGGTTTGCTATTGCTCCTACACCAACACATTCCAACAGCCCTACACCTACTCACACTCCAAATACTCGTGCTACTTTAATAATAGACTCCCTCTCCCAAACAATGGCACACGCTCTGATATTTACTCTCCCTATCAGATGTGAGCCAGTCCCTATCTTTCCCAAACAATAGAGCTCACCACCCTATTTTCACCCACTCTTTTCTCCTCATAATCAGTACCTAGCCTCCGTCCTACTTACGCTCACCTAAAATCCCGATCGGTAATTAACATCCTCCAACATTACACCAATTTACGAAGACCAGCCATCCTGAAACTTCCTGGCGGATTAAAACTGTGTGCCGGACTGACACTCGAACTCGGGACCTTTGCATTTCACGGGCAAGTGCTCTACCATCTGAGGTACAGAAGCACGACTCACGCCTCGTCCTCACAGCTTTACTTCCGCCAGTACCTCGTCTCCTACCTTCCAGACTTCACAGATGCTCTCCTGCAAACCTTGCAAAACTAGCACTTCTGGAAGAAATGATATTGCGGCGACATGGCTTAGCCACAGCCTAGGGGATGTTTTCCGAATGCACTCCGGTGCAGAGTGAAAATTTCACTTCCATATAGACCTACTATTCCTTGCCACTGTAGTCAAGAGGCTAGACTGGAGGCTGAGTGGAAATATATCCTGCAAAGACGTCCGTATCTGCATCAATGTTGGACGCACATTTCCTTTTGGTCTATTTTCTGAACACCCATTGACTATTGGATTTGCCTACTTACTCGTACCATGACACCGTTATGTGTCATTGCATACAACACGTTGAACCTTCCCTGTCTAAAGGCTAAACATTATTGATGAAAAAATTGGCTTGCCAGAAATGGTTAACTAATCTAAGAACGTACAAAACCCATCTAACAATCTCCAGTGCAGATCTAATTACCTCCTAAAACGTATCCCAACATTCAGTCTCCATCACACTGAAATACCAGTCACTTATCCCACCTACCGCAAAATATGAAATGACTGACTGCATCCATAACACCAATACACATCACGCCATCCAAACACTGCCGTACGTCTCTCTCCCACGACTGAATATAATCGCTTTGTGACAAATCTCTTGTAAAATCTCCACCACTTTGAGAAACCCTCCTGATACCCTGGTTACCTGTTCCGCATTTCATATGAATCCACTGCCACATATTCCTTGAGACACTTTCATTTTTCCATTTCCCACCTCGATACCCTACTCTTATTCCACTGTCGCACTGCCATAGACAGCATTTCTAACCCGACTCCACTCAACACACGCCAGAAGCACAGCTAGATCTTGCTGCTTTACCAAAAAGTAGTGATTAAAACCTGAGGTATTAAATTTCCAGCCCACAACATCAACTCCTCACCTACTTTCATTTTCCTCCTCTTGAACTACCACTCATATTCTATTCATTTGTTTGCCTGTAACTGCTAATTAACTCTCAACATTTACAACACAACTTTCACCCTGGGTGTAATCACCGCCATATAAAGGTCATCTGCTTTAGTAACATTATCTGCACGTATCTCAACTTTTAATTTTTTTTACTTCACTGCATTTTAGGAAATTGTACTGCTGAAGAGCAAATAATTTTACTCACAGTCAACCACTGTCCCCTTTGGGAGAATAAAATTATGATAGGAAAAACCAAGAAACGGGATTGGCAGCATTTCATTTGATGTAGTGCAGTGCTAATTAAGTCCTTTCTGTTCCACAATCAACAAGAGTTCCTCTCTGCATCTATTGTCGCATGTTTGGACAATTGCTGCAATTAGTTGCGACTTAATCTGTACTACACAGACTATGTAAGATTGCTACTAGTAAACAGTTATCACTATTAAATTAATTTTCGGCAGTATGGCCGTTTAATTACTAGCAGAACTCAATCTATTGGTAGAATTATCTTGTAACTATGATAGTGTGGCCTAAGTCATTATTACATGCATGTACTGTTAATGACTATCAAAGTATAATTCAAGACAAGTTTCACGACAGGCTTTGAATTTAGTAGCAAATATCGGTCACTATGAGTGCTAGCTTACCCACAGACACACACAAACACAAACACACACACACACACACACACACACACACACACACACACACACATCGTCGGAACCGTAATTGTAAATCTCATACATATATGCCCATTACGAGCAATAATTCTTCCAGTTATACAAAATAATCCACGTAAGATACATATTGCGGAAATCACTCGCGATATCGTTTGATCACTGCTCTGTGTGCACATCCACTCTCGTGCCTTTTAAAGCGACAACATGGATCGCAACCCTGCTCCGGCCCCAGACGCAACGAACACCACAGTGTCCACTCAAACAATGCCTATCGTTGACACCAACGATGCTGCTGTTTAGAGACTTCAGCAAAAGTAAGGAGACACCGCCCAGTATAAGGTAACCCCTTTGGCCTAACCTCTGTAACATAAAAATAAAAAATAATGTTCTACCGAAATAATAAATTCCCTAATGAGGTTGAAACATCATTAAAAACTTTTAAAAAGTCAGTTAAAAGGTATTGCTATCGCTATATTTTGTACACTGAACGATTAAATAGGTATCACAGATTAGGGGTTCGGTGAAAAATGTTGCAAATGATAGTAAAACTCCTTTGTCATACAGAACACGCTTGGTCCTGGAAAACCTTACATCAAGGGTCTGTATTAGACGATACTATTCTGAGCTCAACGTCTCATTATCGAATTTTTTAAGTAAGAAATGGGAAGTTACGCTAAAAGAAATGGAAACCAAATACCATCATCAGGGTCGTGATGTCAGCTGATAGTGTGTGTTAAGTGCGTGCGTTACACGACCATTTTTTCGGATACAGTCCCGTAACATACGTAAAATAATAAATCAAAAACCCATTCGACCGGAATGATTAACTGACACCAAGAATACATGAAAGTATGTGATACATAAAAGTACTAGTTATTCTTAGTACCTGACGACTATTATTTCCTCTTCATTTACTCTTATGTAACTGAGACGACGTTAGAAGCAGATTGGAATGAGGTGACAGCATTGTGGAGTCGTGTAGGCCACCACATTTGGAGTAGTTCTTGGAAGGAGGTACGAGAGGCATGCAGGTCAGTGGCTGCGGCCATCGGACAGTTTTTTGTAGCGTCACTGCTGGATGCCTGGAGCACCACATGCTATTTCTACAACCCAGAAGTAGAATGAGAAGGAACACTGTTTTTGGCTAGGCCCAAGGAGGGACTGTTGTGCAGAAAACATAGGGAGGTGTGTATTCTCCAGAAAGCACTCTACACTACAGATGCTATCTCAAAAATTGAATGCGAGACCACTGTTTTGGGATGCTTTGAAGGCCAGAGATGCCTTTGAACGGTGACTTGACAAAATCTAAATGTTTACGCAACATAAGAACTGTCAGGCTTGACTAAAACGAATCAACTAGAGATTACACACAGAAACTAGACTGTACCGATGAGTCCCATGTCACTGACCACAGAGAGAGATAGAAAGAGAGTAAGACGCCTTTTCTCACTGATAGATGGTAGGACGCGCATTAATCCTACATAGTAGCAGAGGGAAGGGGAGTAGTGTTTTCTTAGGAACATTTTCACCAGTCGACGACTGGAGGATCCATAGCGCAGCCAGTCCGAAAAGAGTAAAGAGTAAAAACCTGGGAATGTGAGTTTCCCATTTAGCGAACACTCGCTACAAAATTACTTCTTCTTCGTAGAGAGGTATAACTGCTACACCCCTGAGAGTCTTAATCCCCAGGGCCCACCGCCAGAGCAGCTGTGTCAAGGAACTTAGAGAGATTTAGGGGTGACTGAACTTATCAGCTGGCGAGGGTCGATGACGTGTCAACAATAACTGATTCTGCAGTCACTTCAGACTCCGCCTACAATTTACTATGGTGAGATTGAGCTGCAACTGCGAGATGATGCGTAGGGATGTTAAACCCATTTTACTGATTTTCATAACTTTAAGCTTTATTTTGAAGTCCTGCATCCAGATTCAGTGACCAGCTTCCTTTCACCCCTGACCACAGGATCAATGAATTCCATTCTGTAGTACTATCCGCCTTTTCTGATAATGTCACGCCAATCGTAGTGTGGGTTTCCAATTTCAGTTAATTCATTTATGCAAGTATTTGCATCTTATACGGACTCTTTTATCCCTGTGCCGAAGTTTGACTAGAGTAATATCATCACTTATAAAATACTTTTTAGCAGAATAAACTGAATTAATTGTAAATCTTGTTTCATTTAATAGTGAATTAATTCTTAATTGATTTTATGGTGTGATGTTTAATGAACGTGTGTGGGATACAGGGCCCAATCACCACACCTCAGTATTTTGACGACTCCTGCCTAGGATTCATTTACTTGTGACCTCCTGACGCTGGAGCTGGATCAGTGAAACTTAAATATTGATAAAAGGACTTGTGTTGCTACCTAAAAAAAATAATTAAATTCAGCAAACCTAAAACTCAATTTTAATTGCTGGTCAGTAGCCACTTGTGTATTCTTTCTAGTGAGGTGAAGTTGGTATTGTTGATCGTTGCTGAGCTAAAGACTCACTCTTGAACTTTTTGAGGCGATTTTAGTGTTTTTGTGTATGTTAGGAATGTAGCGAATTTCAGGGTGTATGTGGTAACTGGGAAATTCTATTATTAGTTACTTAGTTTTGTCTTGAACTTTAACGCATGTTTAAATTTTTGTAATTGTGGTAGGAAATGCCTGACTTAAGGGATTTAGAGAACTGTTGTCCAGATGACCGGAGAAACAACTGGAGACCTGACGACCCATCAAATAATGACAAACGATATAAAAGGCAAGAAGAAAGAGTAGAGGCTGTTGAAGTCAGAGGACTTTAGGTCCAACAAAATCCCAGCAACGAGGAACAGACCACTGATACCAGAAACTGACCATAAATACCCACCCCAGAACTGACAGTTCGTTGTGTTAGAACAAGTGAAGCATTGTTTGTGGATTTTGGGAGAAATACATTAGGAGAAGGGGATGAGGTTGAAGTTCGTGAGTATCCTGTTCTAGACAGATATTAATGGTAGATTAATCCAGTGTGTAGTTGATGTAGAGAGCGAAGTTTCTATTTTAGATAAGAGTGTTTAAGATGTTAAAAGGAAAAAGAGATGGGCAGTGTTCAGGTCGTTCGACGGTAGACGTTAGGCAGAGAATTTGAGCTGGGAAACTCATAAACGTGAAGTGTGTCATGTGTTCGACCAAACAAAATTGCGCCAAATGAATATAAGAGAAGAAAATTGTGAACGATCCACCAATTATTGCATTGCGTGAGATAGGGTTTTCGTAAGGTGAAGGAAGAGATCAAAGAAGAGTCAGTATTTCAAAAGTAAATTTTTGACCATCGGTGCGTGTAAGGAATGAGAAGTACTGAGAAAACAAACAGAGACGCAATATTTAGGCTCCAGTCTGTCATAAAAAGAAGAAATGGTATTAACATGAGGTGATCCTATGAAACAGAAGAGAGATGAAGTTAAGGATGTAGTTTTCATGTGGAACAAGCGCAACTGTGTCAGAAGGAGTCAGGAAGATGGTGCAGGAGATACAGAAAAGAGAAGCATTAATCATGCCATTGGCCATACTTGCCCTGATGAACAGAAGCGTATTAATCTGAAATTTAATTTTTGTACGTACACCAGACGCGATAATGCAGTGAGCAAGAAGCAATGGCCCTTGATGAGACGTGAAGGGACATTGTACATTTAGTGATTAACAGACGCTGCCATACGTGAGTGATTTTCTGTGAACGATGTATGTGTGTTCTGATGTGCTAATTTAGACAAGTATTTTGTGAGTTCATGAGAGTGAGATGTAATGATTTTGTGTATCTCCATGAGCTACCGACAGGAGGGAGAGCTGACTCATGAACTGTAGCCATGTAAAATTTAAAACAGAGGAAAGGATAAAAGAGTTTTTGACCCCTGCTGAAGAAAGGAATATTTATAATTTTTGGATCTTCTTCTAAAAATAGAGAGCTAGTAATGGTAATCTGTGCATGAAGGTAACACGTAAGAATGAAAAAGGGTAAGGTAAAGGAAGACATAATTTTTAAGGATGTAGAAAATAAAGTGAGCTGATGTAGAGTAAATTTTGCACGTGTTGAGAACCGAATTATACTAGTGATCTTTTGGTTACAGATTTGTGATCTCCAATTTAAGGGAATCCACAATGACCTGCGAAGGACGTGAAACGATGGATGGATGGAAGCCGCAATTTCAGAGATGAAATAATGAATGGAAGGATTGAAATAAAAGAAACTAGTGAAACTGGGGTAAATGGTGGTGTGGTCACAGTAGTCTTTGAGGGAAGGATACTATAAGCAATGCACAGATAACAGAGAGATCTCCTGAGTATCAGTGGACCTCTCTGGTATAACTCGTGGTGCACGAAATCGAGAGATAATCAGATGATGAAATAATCAGTAACATTTCCATGCCTGAGATTCCTGTACAATATTTTAAAAACTTTCTAAGATTTAATAATTTACAGTGAAAACTTGTAAAGGTGAAAACGGTTAGAAGCTATTACATGAAAGATCAAGCAACAAAAAGAAATAAGAATTGATGACCATTTATAAATAAATCTTAATCGAATGGTTAGTTAACTTCATTATAAGTAACATAACTTGAAATAACATGAAAGTAATAATTTGAACAAATTTATTGAAAATGGCATTGATATAAAACGTAAACTTTTGTGAGAAATGGCCATAAGGTCAGATTTTATTTTATATAAGTAAATTGTATTGTTAATGAATGTTTAATTAATTTCTTTTGAGGTCACACAAATCATATTAGCAAATCAGGTACAAGAGAAATGCATACAGGTGATGGAATCCAAGAATGGATGGGTGAAGAGCCATGAGCAGACATCAGCCACACACATAGAGTGCACCAAATCTGGCTCAGCAGGTTGAACAGCTGTGACATTTAGCTGGAGTCATGACCTGTCATCACCTGCAGAGGCCAATGTGCTGGGAGCTTAAGTCATCAACAAGGACAGGGGACGCTGGAATCGCTGGCTGCCCACTGTGCACGAACTGCTGGGAGGCAATGGTTTGATGGCTTCACTACATGGCACCTTGCAGTCTCGCCACTACTCAGACAAATGAGCAACAGCAGTTTCAATTGCATGCGCTCAGTTTCAATGCCATGGGAGAATTTCAAGTGGCCTGTCGACTAACTCCAGCATTTTACTCATATAATGTGAGGCAGTACGTCATACTTAGCGAACAATATGGCTGTGCACTGTGTCTCATGAACTTAAAAACTATTGTTGCATGAAAACAAATGGTGAGTGTAGAAGGGCAATATGCATGCAATGTTGAAAGACACTGTTTTAGTTCAATCCAGTGCCTGCAATGTAAAATTTTAATGTTCCCAGCCATGATTTGATCATAGACTTGGACTTAAACAGTCATTTTAACGTCTTCAACACTGTCAGCAATTGAACTTCGTTTATTGTACGTGTGTGTGCCACAAACTAGGGAAAAACATTGCAGTATGAATGATCTTGAATCACAGTCACGTTGCCTTATCTAGGACCCATCTGCTACTATGAAATGCACGTATTCACATGAATATTGATCACAAAATTAAACGTACACTTCTCATACACAGACTGTGACTTTGCAGTTCTCATGTGACGAACTCTTGGTGCCTTGAACCAACAGTAGTTTCTTTTTGTGACGATTTTTCATGGATGATACCTTTTACTGTATAAATTTTGTTGAACACAGATAGACCTTTAGGTCTCATAAATGAACATTATTAATGAATTGGTGTTATATTTTTGTCTTGTAAATTATGATTTCCTTTGGGGAAATGGCTTGTGGAAATGTTAAAGTCCACCAGACAATAATTCAGAACATTGACACACAGTGACGCAAGTGAATTTTGAATGTAGTATTAGGAATTTGGTGCTTGAATAGATATTATTTTTGTGAGTTTGTCATTCTACATGTCTTGTGTAGATCTCATATCATTGCTTGAATTATTTTATGTTGACATATGGGTTTGACTTTGTGTATCATGTACTATTTATTTTAGGACATGGTGTAAAAAGATCTGAGGATGGTCATTACGGACTGAAACCGGTCATCGTCTAAAGAATTGATATTGTGATCCGAGACTGCAATAAAAAACATTTAGTTTATGAGAGCTTGAACGTATGTGATTTCATTTCATTGTAAGGTCAGTTTTGAAGAAGCGTGGATGGGTGTAAGCTGTTATAGTAATATAAAGAAAAAGTACAGTTTTTGCCAGCAAAATATATGTCAGATTGTCTGATGGCTTCGTAGCTTAAGTATTAACTAAACAACAAAACATAAAATAGTTTACGTTGGAAATATCAATATCGTAAATAGTGTCTTAGCTGAGCATATAATCCCAAGACAATGTAGGGCTAAAATTTATTTGATGCATTTGTGCTTTAACAACTTTTGAGCAGAGCTGCAATGCTATAATATTCCAGAAGGAAGGGGTGATGTTACCCAATCTATTTTGAAACAGTCCTGTAACGTGTATAAAACCATAATGCAAAGACCCATTCAATCAGAATAATTAATCGATTCCGAGAAATGCGATACATTATGGTACAAGTGATTGACAATAACTAATGCAGCTTACTTATCACTTTCTCTTTTACGAGGGTCACACCAAAAGAAATTCACACTATTTTTTTAAAATCTATCTTTTATTCTACATGTTTGAAAGTTTTAGAGTGATACATTCGTTAGGAACAATATTTTCATTTCTCCACAAAATTTCCGTCCCTCTCAACTGCCTTACGCTATCTTTGAACCAGCGCCTGTATACCCGCACAGTAAAATTCTGGACCAACATGTTGGAGCCACTGTTTGGCAGCGTGCACAAGGGAGTCATCATATTCCAACCTTCTTTCACGAAGAGAGTCTTTCAGTTTCCCAAAGAGATGATAGTCACATGGAGCCAGGTCAGGACTGTAAGGCGAGTGTTTCAGTGTGGTCCATCCGAGTTTTGTGATCGCTTCCAAGGTGTTTTGACTGACATGTGGCCGTGCATTGTCGTGCAACAGCAAAACATCCTGCTTTTGCCGATGTGGTCGAACACGACTCAGTCGAGCTTGAAGTTTCTTCGGTGTCGTCACATATGCACCAGAATTTATGGTGGTTCCACTTGGCATGATGTCCACAAGCAAGAGTCCTTCGGAATTGAAAAACACCGTAGCCATAACTTTTCTAGCAGAAAGTGTGGTTTTGAATTTTTTTTCTTGGGTGAATTTGCGTGATGCCACTCCACTGATTGCCTCTTCGTCTCTGGTGAGAAATGATGGAGCCATGTTTCATCACCTATCACAATTCTTCCAAGAAATTCATCTCCACCATTCTCGTACTGTTCCAAAAGTTCGCTGCATACCGTTTTTCTTGTTTCTTTGTGAGCCACTGTCAACATCCTGGGAACCCACCTGGCACAAACGTTATTTAATGCCAACACTTTCAGTATTCTATAAACACTTGCTTCCCCTGTCCCAACGCAGAGTGACAACTCTGCGCATTGTCTGAAGTGTGTGCAGTACGAGGCCTGCCGCTGCGAGGACAATCCTCAATATTGCCGTGCCCGCCGACTAACTGTACTGCGATCGACAGCAGCATCTCCATACACCTTTTTCAACCTCTTGCGGATGTTTCCCACTGTCTCGTTTTCACAGCACAGGAATTCTATGACATCACGTTGCTACTGACGAAAGTCAAGTGCAGCAGTCATCTCTAAGCCATACTCTGACGGTACCACGCATGGGAACAGGTTGAACTAAGTTTGAAAACAAGCGGGAAGGATGTAGCTACACACTGTAAAACTTTCACAGATGCAGGATGAAAACTGTATTTTTACAAAAATGGTGTGCATTTCTTTTAGAGTGACCCTCGTATTCGAATTTGCATACCTTATATTAATGAGAGGATATTGAGAGCAGACTGGGACTAAGCGACAGTGCCATGGAGTCATGTAGTTCACCACCCTTGGAGCAGCTCTCGGAAGGGTGCGCCAGGAGTGCTCAGGTCAATGGCTCGCAGGCCAGCGGACAGTTTTTTGTAGTACCGCTGCTGGATGCCTGAACACCGCAGGCAAACACAGATAAGATCTTCTGTGGCACAAGGCCCACAGCCACTACCATTTTTACGACAGAGAAGTGGAATGAGAAGGAACGATGATTTAACTAACTCCAAGAAGGCACTGTTGCGCACCAAACGTACAAGGATACGTTTTCTCCAGAAAGCACCGTATGCTACAGATGCTGTCTCAAAAACTGAGTGGGGACCCACTGTTTCGCGATGCTTTGAAAGCTAGAGATGCCTTTCAACGTTGACTTGCCAAAATCCAAATGTTTGCGCAACATAAGGACTGTCAGGATTGGCAAAAACGAATAAACTGGAGGTTACACAAGGAAACTGGACTGTGCCGATGAGGGCCCACCTCATTGGCCGCAGAGAAAGAGAGAGAGAGAGAGAGAGAGAGAGAGAGAGAGAGCGAGAGAGATGGAAAGAGAGATGCCTTTCTTCAGTGTTAAATGGTAGGATGTGCATTAATGGTTAACCTTATAAAGAACAGCAGAGAGAAGGGGAAAAGCGTTTTCTTAGGAAAATTTTGACCAGTTGGAGGATTCGTAGCCTAGCCAATCCAAAATTGTAACGAGCAAAAACCCGGGAATGTGAACACTTGATACAATACCACGTGTTCATTGTAGAGAGCCATCATCGCTACACTGCTGAGACACTTGATCACGGGGGTTCACTGCCAGAGATTTTGGGCTAATCCACACTTACCCATTGGCGAGGGTCGCTGGTATGTCACCAATGAGGGATTTTACAGCCACTTCAGCTTTCACCTACAGTTTACGGTGTCGAGATCGAGCTGCAGCCGTGAGATGATGCATAGGGATGTTAGAGCCATTTGATAGAATTTCATATCTTCAAGCTACATTTTTAAGACCTGCATCCAGATTCAGTGACTCTTTCAAGTGCGACTAGAGGTTCCACATTCTCCCTTCTGTAGCCCTATCTGTCGTTTCTAATAACGTTATGACGGCCATGGTACAAGCTTTCCGTTGCAGTTGATTCATTTAAGTAATAAGTACAATCTTATCCCAGACCGTTTTATCAGATGTCTCTTGACTTTACCACAGTAATGCTATCATTACCTGTCGAAATGAACCGAATTGATTGTGATTCTTGTTCCATTTATTAGTCAGGACAAACCGAATGAGGTTCTACTGTTTCAAACTGGCTGGTGTTGTGTTCGGAATGATGCTCCAGTCTCCATACGGCCATGCTCATAGGGTTTCCCATAGGTTCCCTAAAATACTGTAGGCAAATGTGAGGATGGTTCTTATTGTAAGCACTTGGCTTACCGTCTGTCCCACCCTAGTCGATGTACACTAGTATTATTTAAATGTTTGCACATATAAATTATATTTTGTTTTGTTGTGTTGTAACACAACGACATTTCCATGTAGTTGTATAAGCGATCCTATGATGAATAAAACTACTACTGCTACTACCACTACTACTACTACTACTACTACTATTACTAGAAGTAGTACTAATACTACTATCGCTGACAAATACCTGAAGTGCCACCGAAAATGTTGATATCTACAATATTTTAGACTGACGTTGAGCTATATGCACTGCGCAAAAGAATGAGATGGTCAATTTTTCAAACCCCTTCATCCTCTTGTGACTTTCGCCTGCTTATTTCTTCGTCGATAGTCTTCGGTGTCGACATACTGCATTGTTATACTGGCTGAAAAATGGGGGGTGGGGGTGGAAGTTGAACACTGACTACTGTAAATGATGTAGCCGACAGTTGCACAGTTGCCTTTCGCAGTTCTGTACTTTCACTATTCACAACCCCCCAATATTTCACAGTTATATGGCCAGTTCACTATTGGTAAATGTTAAGCCTCATTAATAGGTTGCAGGCAAACATCTACATACTGCAACAATAGCTTGCTGTTGAACATCTACGAACAGTAAAAACCTAACAACACAGTTCACAGTTCTTGCAGAATAATAAGGTAAGTGTGACACTATTTCTCAAATAACTTGAATCGGACAGACATTGTAATTGCCTTAACACACGGCCTATTTATGTTACTCTAATTCCACTGTTAAGTTAATGCATTGTTGATACTCTAACTGATACGGACTTCCCATATGAAAATTGGCTGTGGACTGACTGTCTCGGGACCAAAAATTGGGCCTTTGTATATCCTCACAATAATAGGCACTGAAACTATACATTGTTCGATGTTTAATTTACAGAAATTACAATTAAAACACAACTCGTTCAGTTAACTGAATACATCGAAAAATTCCTCCTTATTTTTAACAGTTTCTTCTACCACAAAGGTTAAGGCGAATTACTTGTTTAAATAATGAAATTAACAAACATAGTTACCCAAAAAATGCTTTTGACAAACCTGGTAATTATTTTGGAATTAATTAAGGGCTGGCTTTGCTAATATGTTTTCGAATGGAACCAAATAAATACTTTAAGAATCCTGGTAGTTCTTCTTCCAAATGTTTATAATTAGTATACAATTTATATTTGTTTGTAAATCAACAATTGGATTTAAGTCAAGAAACAATTATTGATTTCACTCTATAACAAAAGATATTAACTATGAATAGTCAAAATAAATTAGGAAATTAATTACATACACAAAACTAAGCACAAAATTAGACCTGGTGTTATTTTCTTTAAGATTGGGGCGCAATCTTTCTCTTTCATGGAAATGTAGATTATAATCATGCACGTTAATAGAAATTAGGCACGTTATATTTTAGATGTGTTACGACCCGTGGCTCTACCCTTCATTCGATCCCTGCGAAACCCTACATTTCAGCAGGATAATGCACGACCGCATGTTGCAGGTCCTGTACGGGCCTTTCTGGCTACAGAAAATGTTCGACTGCTGCCCTTGCCAGCACATTCTCCAGATCTCCCACCAACTGAAAACGTCTGATCGATTGTGGCCGAGCAACTGGTTCGTCACAACACGCCAGTCACTACTCTTGATGACCTGTGGTATCGTGTTGAAGCTGCATGGGCAGCTGTACCTGTACACGCAATCCAAGCTCTCTTTTACTCAATGCCCAGGCCTTTCAAGGTCGTTATTATGGCCAGAGGTGGTTGTTCTAGGTACTGATTTCTGAGGATCTATGCACCCAAATTGCGTGAAAATGTAATCACATGTCAGTTCTAGTATAATATATTTGTCCAATGAGTAACCGTTTATCATCTGCATTTATTCTTGGTGTAGCAATTTTAATGTCCTACCAGAGAGTAGTGTCTTTATTTACATCCGATTGTTAACTGAATCTTTGCTGGATATAAGATGACAGTTATTTTATTGTTCACAACTGGAGTCACCAACATTACAAGTTAAGACGCACATGGAACGCCATTGTTGGGAACTTAAGTTTTAATCAACGAGGCAGCTTCAGTTCAACGCACACTCCACTGAGGAGTGAAAATTCGTTGCGGAAGCAAACCCCCAGACTGTGGCTAAGCCATTTGTCCACGATAACCTTTGTTCCAAGCCTACTTGTGTCGCAAGACACGCAGGAGAACTGTGACTTTTGGGAGGCAGGAGGCGAGGTACTAGCGCAAGCAAAGAGCGAATTGTGAGTCGTTATGTATTTGTGACCTGAAATGCCTCTACAGCGCATGATGGAAGATATAGTATCTCATTAGTCCTCTTCGTCTTCTACTTGAATGTAGAGTTAAATGACTGAATGGCTTCGTATGTGTCTTAGCTTTAATTAAACTGTCCGTCTGATCTTTACTCTATGTGATCAAGGTGAAAGGACAATTTTATGTTTTAAATGAAATACATTATTGCCATAAACTGCTCAAGGAATGTTTTACACCACCCTGACGACTTGCGTAGTTTATATCACTTTTATCGGAAACTTTTCTCTCAATATTTTTCTGACCTTAAGAAATCGCGGTTATATCCATCTGATCAGCAGAGTGTGCCACGTTACCAAGTGTGGCTTCCCCACACTGACTGTCCATCGACGCGCTACGAAGGGTAACTTCAAGCCTAGAGTGTACGTAATTCTCACCTCCTAGAAAGGAAGCTCGACAGCGCGGACAGTTGTCCATCGAATAGGAGTACGGTGCAGCGACGTCATTCAAGCATTCATTTGCGATCGTGAGACTTAAAACATGCAAGATATGCCTCGTGATGGTCGCTGGGAATCAACACCAGTTCACAGCCGCTCTCACCTTGCAGCTACTATTCTGAGGGAACGCAAAGAACAGCGCGCTGCAGTTTTAGCACACAGTAGGGAAAGCCGTGTCTACCAAGACGGTTTTCGACCGTCCTCACAACATCAGTTGGCCTTTAGGCGTAGGTTACGATCAATAGCTGAACCAAACGGACATCGTGGTCCGTGAGGAAGGATGGCTAGGGAACACCAGGAACGTAACTTCGATTAATGACGTCAGATTCTCTTCACCTCCGTGTGTAGTATTTGTCCGACACCTGATGACCAACATTGATGAGTATGAAGGGGACCAGGAGTAAATGCACTTCTCAGGAATGCAAATTCATGGACTGAGCCGATATACTATACGGAAATCATAATCTCACTGCAATCGAGGGTAATTTCAGGGCTGTGCAGTATCGGGAAAGGATGCACCAACCTGCTGACCAAACTCTACAGCAGACAGGATTTTTTACTTTTTCAGTCATGGTGCCGCGAAATGAATGTTTAAAGACAAATCCCATCTTATGCAATAAACACAGTCATGACTGCATTTAAGTTGTTAATTTTTATTTTGTTAGATGACTGGTTTAGATTTTCTACGAGATCATTATCAGATTTACATTCGTTAATGACAGTAGCAATAGCTGACATCGAGCAGGTTCGTCCCTGCTGGCTTGGAGGACAATGAGGTGTGGAGAACGCTGCTAATCAAGGAATGTAGATCTAATGATGATCTCGTAGAAGATGGAAACCGGTCATCTAATAAATAAAAATTAACAACTTAAATGCGATCACGACTGTATTTATTACTTTAGTTATAATATTAATAGAACGCTGCTTTTCTGGGAACAATGTTCCAAAAAATTCCAAATCCCATCGTTCATCGTCAAGATTAAAGCAACAGCACACTGAAAGCGGTGGTCTATGATTAAACTGACTGGGATCACTTTAACATAATATCTATGCTGAAACTGACTGGCATTAGCTTAAACGTAGACAACCGCTTTTCCTTTGATGTTGGTTTAATCCTGACGATGAACGATGGAATGTGGTTCTAAGCATTCACAGCGCTGCGCCATGACTGTTTAAAAAAAATTAGAAGAACCTGTCACCTGAAGATGCATCTCCACTGAAGTGAAACCGGCAGAGACATTTAAAAAACGCACTTTAACAGCCAATGTGGAAGGAAATGACGACAAAAATGAATTAATATCACATAGCGATTTCTAACAGTAATGTCACAAAGGCCTTAATTTGATGGTTGAGGATAATTATTGCTTCTGATTTATGTTGCACTGGTCTACATTCAGAGGGTATCAGGAATACTTGACAAAATGAGGAGATTACTATTACAGAAACAACACTTTAAAAGTCCTCAAGTTAAAAATTCATTACAAATATTGACACATTCTCCGCTTGGTTCTACACACGCGACCACTCACACAGTATTTGTAGCATGTTCGAAATTCGTATAACGTAATTCAGGCTATTTGATACTAGGTGATTCAGAAACAAACATAGGCTGGATTTTAGACGGATGATATGCAATTCCACCACGTCTGACAGCTACTGCAGAAACATTTAATCATCTCACCTAAGATTCCGTAGCGGAATGCCGTCTCACCGCGCATTCGATTCTGGTATCCAATGACCTCTGAGCGATTATGCCGCATGAAACAAAATACAGACGTATTCCACCACTGATTAATGATGATTACTAGCGGATTCGCACCAATTATCCACGGTACTACACTTTCTCGCTTTGTCCTACGAGACAGAGGTAAAACATACACTGCTCCAATACCAATGATGAATGCCATAAATGGACAATTGTATTATAACTATATTCACAAATTCTCCATGATACGACCACTGGACTGGAAAACGTACACTGCTTTCAGACAATACATCTTTCCGTATTGGTGTGTTGCAGTTTGTGCAAAAAATGTCCACAGAGACAATATAGCGTAGTGTTCAGCCCTCGTAGGCAATAGTCATACCAAAATTCTTAACACTTACCTCGAAGATAAATGAAGTATGTTAGCTTTAATTAAATCTCGCTCTTTTGTTGGCCACCATTTTGAGCTATTTAATAGCTCGACGACTCAACGATTCGATATGAGGCCTTCGCCTACCAGTCGTATGCCTTCTCACCATGTCACAAAACTGAGCAGCAGTACTTGAAAAAGCTAATAATAACTACGCACACGCTCACAGCAGCAGCTTTCAAATTTTTAGCAGCTTTCCTTATCGCTAGGATAACTTTATAACCGTGGATTGCTTAGAACGTTAGAAATATGAAACTTAGACGTCACATTAGCCCCAGACGACCTACAAATCGCCTTCCATAGTCAAGAGGGCAGCTGGTCGTTTCCAACAATCTGCAGCCTCCAGGCAACTCTCAGAACTGAACGTTGCTATCTTTTCATCAAACATGCATCAAGTGAAGTACGATTGGTATTATAGATTCCCATTCCATTTTTTGCCAATAATAATATTTGTTCTGGTTAGGTATGCCTCCTGTAAGGAATTGTCTCGTTCCGTGTGCATAATGAGACAGGAGTCTTCGTCATTTGTACAACAGAACACAGCACTTCATGTAGTAATTACTATCCAATCCATGTCACATCGACACATAATTTCCTCTATTCGTTCTCCAGCTGTGACGTGTGGTAAGACTCTTGCCTTATTACGCACATGGAATATGTAGACATGATTGACACGAGGTTTCAATCGACTCACTTTATAGTGAGCTGACAACTGAAAATTGTACAACAGGACGAAATCACGATCGTGGAAAATAAATACATTTGATAACGGGCTGGCTGAAAAATGTTGTCCTTTCTAAAATACTACAGGACTGAGGCCTCAATGAACGTAACGGAAGTTATCATTTACCACTGAATATTACGGTGAGAGTATCTGACGGGAATGGAAAGTCTGTAATACCTAGTACACTTTGATATCAATGTTCAGCGGCGTGAATCTTTTCGGCAGCACACTATTCGCCGATTAGGGAAAACCAAAACATGAACTCCAAGCTGAAGGCAAAAGCGCCCATTTCTAGCCCACGCTTCGGCAATGTTAGCTCACAGAGGAAGTGTGACATTGATTCAAAACATTTGCCGTGAAAATTTTGTCTCAATCATCCTGAAAAATAGGGTATCATGCCCCATTCTTGGGCATATATCCGACGCCATGTTAATGCCTGATGAACACTCTCACTGCAGCATAAGATTCTGGGATTGATACATGAGGAATATCCTCCAGCCCATAACATTGTTGGCGACGATACGTGACTGTAACCTAGTCTGCCTCCATTAGGATTCGTTGCTGAATATCTTTTGGCAATCCATTGTTAGATAGTTCTACGATGTACAGCCCACCACATCTCTCGCGTGATCCCACGCGCTGCGTGTGTGTGCCGGCCTCCGAGCGGTTTGGGCTGCGGCGATGGACGGCCTCGTGGACGTCCCCCCGAGCGCCTCGGGAAGGCGAGGGGAGCCGCCGCGAAAGGATCCATAAAGTCGGCGTCGCCTCCTCCACCTGCCGACCGCGTCCTCATTACCCGCCTGTTACGGCCGGACGCTCCCGCTGACCCTCACGAATGCTGCAACCCAGCTGCCCTCTTTCTGCGTCGTAAACACGGCAAGTGTCGCTCTCTCCTCACACGGCACCCTGCTACGGCTGACGGGGGACTCACGGAGTTTGTTCAGGCTGTCGCTGCAGGTGCAGTTCCCACCAGAAACCGATTGTTCGATACTGCAATTCAATAAACATCTACAGCGGAGAACTGTAAGCCTTTAATCGAACGAAATTACATGGTTTCAAAGACATTTTCAGATGTCAAACATGTATGATGTACGTACGCATACTGAATCGACGAATGAAAATTTTTGCCATGCCAGCATTCGAGCGGGGGTCTCCTGCTCGTTAGGTAGATATCCTAACCACTACACCACCCAGGAACATTGGCTCTACACAGCTGCATGCACTACCCTAGCACACCTCCCTCGTCAATCCAAAATCCCATCCATGCCCAGCCCACTTGGTATTCCCCCTAACTCGAACACCATTGCAGAGGAATGGCATCTCAGCATCGAATCAAACGGGGGTGTTGCCTGAAACCCAGGCGTAGGTGCTTGAACCAACGGAAGTTACATGGTTCCAGAGGCTCTTCCAAGTCTCAAGCATCTATGATGTACATATGCAGACTGAAGCGACGAATGAAAATTTGTACCGAGATACCAAGGTACAAGGAGGGAAGTGTGCTGGAACAGTCTGTGCAGTTATACAAAGCTACTGTACGAGGGTGGCATAGTGGTTAGCGCATTTTCCTAGTGAGCAGGAGGTCTGGCTTCGAATCCCAGCTTTGGTACAGATTTTCATTCGTCGCTTCAGTGTGCATACATAGGCCTACATACATTATAAAGCTTTAATTGTCACCTTGGCGAATAAATTCAGATAATTAACTTTTCGTTTGTTTGAACTTGTTGTCTGCAGCTTTCATAAGCACTGAAATCCCTGTGGTACAGTACCGCTGTATGCCGCTATAGGAGTTAAAACAATATGGAGTAGCCCACTGATAAAGTGGAATTCCTTGCTGTATTTCTTCTTCTCTGTTTGGAGAGGAACAACGCTGTAACAATCCTTGGTTTATCGTTGTAAGTGCGCGCCAACAATGCGAAAACGCTTCTAGTGTCACCAAACAAGTCTGAATGATGAAGAACAAAGTGACAGACCTCGTCTCTGTGAAGAACCAACAACTGGAAGAGAAACTGTGGCTCTGATGCTCGAAGACCAGCGAATTACAAACGGAAGACAAGATGGAAGAAATAAAAATCACTCATGGATGAAACATATTTCACGACATTCTGAACATGACATGTCGCTGTCATTCACGGTAAAATCTTGTCCAACTACAGAGGAATCGCCCTCTTGAACGCCTGCTAGAAGATCTCGCCCAAGTGTTTACTGGATAGAATCCAGTTGATTGCAGAAGAAGTGACTGAGAATCTCAGGGGGTTACAGAAAGAGCCCTTCGACTGTCAACATCTATGTGCTGTGACAGCTCACATAAAAGATGCAGGAACATGGTGAAGACCTTAGGTGTTCTTCATGGATTTTAAGAAGGCATATGATGGAATTGTCTAATTGTATTTGGAATACCCAAGAACCTCGTCAGCCTAGTTCGAGCTTGTATCATTGGTTATAAAGGCAAAATGAATCTCGGGAACCAGATCAGGGAGAGCTTTTATATAACCACAGGGCTGAGACAAGGAGATGGCGTGCCACGATATTGTTGAGACTTGCGTTCGAAAAGATAATGGGGGTAACTTTCCATAAGAATTCAGAGGCGATCGAGGTAGAAGGTGAGAAAATCGCAAAAAGTGGTTCAAATGGCTTTGAGCTCTATGGGACTCAACATCTGAGGTCATCAGTCCCCTAGAACTTAGCACTACTTAAACCTAACTAACCTAAGGACATCACACACATCCATGTCCGAGCTTGGATCCGAACCTGCGACCGTAGCAGCAGGCGCGGTTCCGGTCTGAAGCACCTAGAACCGCTCGTCTACAGCGGCCGGCACACTTCTTTTAGTAACAAATAGGTTTCACTAGCAGTGCTACCAAGTTTCATGTGAAACTTGACGACAGTTCGTTACTCTAGTAGCACACTTATTATTTTTCCAGCAAAACAAAATAGCGGCTCTTTCACAAACGAAGGCGACGACCACACTATTTGTGTACAGACATCAGACATCCTGCATTCGACTGAGAAGGCTCCACGCTTCACAGCTGGTTGCTCATCTGCATCGGATGCACATTTCCTCTGTGACAGCATCAGCCAGTTAATTTATAGCCACACCTCGTACTTCAGTCTAACTCAAATTTTTAAATTGCGCAGTATCTCAATAAATTTCAAACTCCAGCTACACAAAACAATTATCCAACCAGTAGGGCTGTATGTTTGTGAAGCTTTGAGTGTTTGAAAAAAAAAAAAAAGGCTTAAATAATCTCCTCGCTTTCGAGCGAAAAGGCTTAAGGGAGATCTATGGCCTGGTACCAGATAATATCACTGAAGAGTGATGATGGCGGCATAAGGGATGAGATCTACAATAGACAAATAAATGTAGCCCTGATGAGAAGCAAGCGGGTACTATGGGCGGGACATGTCGCTGGCATGGATAAACAGCTATGGCCTTTGAAACCAATGGATTTTACTCCCTGCGGAAGAAGGCGACTGGGAAGACCAAAGAATATGTGAAGGGATGTGATCCGTGAGGACTTGCTGCAGGTCGGCATAGAGGGTGACTGGCGACAGAAGGCACAACAGAGAAACCAGTGGAAGAAGAGCCTTGTAGCTGCGCGTGGTCCTCTGGGCCTGATCGCTTAAAGCGGAGTAAGCATATGTTGATGGTGTTAGGACGGCAACCAGCCACAAATTTACTTTCAGTTCCTTTATTCAAAGGGTACCGTTACCGGATTCGAATCGTTGTGATTCATACTCAGACTGTTTACACGCTTTCTTTATGACATGTGGTGTGTTTTTACAGATTAATTGTCCTAAAATATAAATAATACATAATTATAAACACGCCACACACAGACGGTTGCGTTACAGATTCTCGTTGCATGTGACTTACATGAAAAGTCGGTTTGAAGAGTTTGTTTTCATAACATTCGTCCAACAGATGTGAATACATTCCCACTGCATTCTTATTGTTGCACACGTAAACTGTTCTCACTGAACACTTTAGATTTGTCACTGAGAAGATTTCTACCACGTACTACATGCTTTGATATATACAAAGAGCTTACAAACGTATATCAAAGATGCTATGACATATCGTAACATTTGACGATGATGTCCTATGCTTGGAAAGGATCATATATTCATTTACGCAACTGTAATGCTTTTACGTTCGAGTACCCGTGGTCTAGGGGTAGCGTCTTTGATTCGTAATCAAAACGTCTTCGGTCCCGGGTTCGATCCCTTAGTCAGCTTTCGGCCGGTGAGCGGCGAGGACCTCTCGTTTACGTCCCGTCCGCAGAGTCGCGAGCGCGCGTAGTTTGTTTCCTTCCTCGCCGCAGCTAATACTAGCGTCCGTTAACACTGAGTCGCCATGGCTCATTCGTACAGAAAAGCTACCATCAAGATCAGCTTCCAGCCCGACTACGCACGACCACGAGCCTTTGAAGTCGAACGATTCATCCGTGACGAAGTTCAAATACACAGCACATCATCGGTATCCACCTATCCATTACAAGTAGCGTCGTTTACGTCAAGATGGTCGATGACGAGTTATGTCACGCAGTTGTGAACAGATGCGCGAACACTCTCAAGTTCAAACACTCCGATGGTCACATCGGAGAGGTTACTGTTGACCATGCTGGACTAGGATTACGCACACAAAGAGTCTTCGAACTCCCTTTCGAAGTATCACCGGACATCGTTACCTCAGCTTTCCGCCCTTATGGGACGGTAATTAGCCACGTGGCCGAAAAATGGAACACCTTCGAGACGTATCAGGTCCTCAACGGCGTCCGACAAGTGAAAATTGAATTAAAGAAACATGTGCCGTCCTACTTAGTCATGGCTGTCGAGCAATAGTAATGTACGACGGACAACCTCGTACTTGTTCTGGTTGCGGCCAGGAGGGTCATGTGCGCTCGGCGTGTATTCAACGTCGGGTTACACAGCTTCCATTGCATGACACGACACCACCTCCTACGCTCACGGCCCTCCCCCTCTATTACGCAGAGGTGACACGATCGACCGTCATGACAGACGACAACCTCCCCGGAAGACAGAAAGCGTTAGAATGCGCACCTGTCGCCGGTCCTGGATTGACCAACCCCATTATGGTGTCTGCAGAGGTTGAAGAACGCCGCCCATCGACTCCACATGAAGATTCGGACGAGAGAATGGAACTCGACGCTAGGGTCGTACCGACCTCTGCCTTTATACCTGAGGGGGATGCTATACGGGAACCACAAACTCTTTCGGACACAGAAACCCACGTCCGCAAACAAAGGTCACCGAGAAAACATAAAAAGCGACGTCGCACACCCTCAGACGATTGCCTCCAGCGGGCGTCTTCTCCAATTGACGACCGGACGGCCGACGAAACGATAAGGAAAATGGATGACACGAGATCACCTTCACCTGTCACTTTGTCTGATTTTGACAAACCCGATTCCGCTCTCTCGGACAAACGGATGGCCAGCACAGCGCCCGCCGTTGGTACACAACCGGAAACAACTGCGGATTCACCCTTAGTCACTCAGCCCACAAGTGTTCTACCGTAGCCACCGTTAACTTACGGACCTTGGGCGGATGACATTGAAGACGATTCTACGCCCCCTGTGGTGGACGAGGAGAGAGTTCTCTCCTCCCACACCTCGGCCCCTCCCGAGTACCAACAGATGATGGCGCGGACGCGGCCAGCGGATCACAGGCCCCACCTTTTACGGCGTCACTGACGGCGGCCCGCACCGCAGGAGACGATCTACAGACCTATCGCTTAACGACCATCAACATTAACACCATTCGGACACGTACGATGTTGTCGCTGCTCCAAGACATGCTCAATGCAGCAGACGTTGACATTGTCTTTCTCCAAGAAGTCTTCGTCGCCGATTTCCCGGGTATGTATGGTTATACGGCTCGTGTGTCCCACGCCTCGCCAACTAACAGTGGAGTCGCAATTCTACTCAGATAGGGCCTCGAGGCGGACGAAGTCCGATATCTCCCCGACGCTGGAGGAATGGCCGTAACGGTGCAAGGCGTCCGGTTTATCAATGTGTACGCCCCTTCCGGAACGAATCGCCGTCGTGACCGATCGCTGTTCTTCGCAGAAGGAATAGCACCGCTTTTTCAGGGCAGGCACGATGACTTGATATTAGGGGGCGATTTCAATTGCACCCAAGCACCTAAAGATCAGCTGCCACGCCATTCACCGTGCCCCGAACTTGGGACACTCATCGGCGATCTCCAGCTGGTAGATACATGGGAACATGTCCGAGGCAATAGACCGGGATACACCCATTTCACGAGTCACTCGTCTAGTCGCATCGATAGGATTTACGTCTCCCGTTCTCTCGCGGCAACGGTGAGTGACGCGGAGGTGTGGCCAGTAGCCTTTTTCTGATCACGAGGCCTATATATGTGCCGTCACCCTTCGTCGCCAACGGGTGTGGCGCAGCCGACATCCCTGGAAATTAAACCGTGCTCATCTCGCTTCTCCGGATTGTCGACGCGCCATCGAAGACACGTGGAGTTTGTGCGTCCGCCGCCTCCCAACGTATCCTACGTCGATTAGTTGGTGGTTAACCTGCGCCAAGCCGGCCCTACGGCGAACCTTTATTACGTATGGTCGTGAGACTGCTGCTTGGAAGCGACAGACCCTTGATTTTTATTTCACCGTCCTTCGCGAATGCGCCTCCTTGCCACCCACACCGGAACGACAGTTGACAGTTCAGCGTGCGAAAGCACAGATCGTAGCCCATATGCGCCGACACCTCGAAGGGACGATCGTCCGAGCGCGAACACAAGACAGACTCGCAACGGAACGACCCACCATGTACCACGTCATCCGAGAACGTACACTGCGAAGACGGGCGCTGATACATGCCGTCAGCACTGAGGACGGCCGTCATCACACCACACAATGCGATATTGCTGCAGCCTTCTTCGACCATTACGCACAACTTTATTCTGCTCAATGTTCCGACCCGACGACGGTGATAGCAGTCTCACAACTGGTTTACGGCATTGTCCCACAGGATTTACAAACTGAATTATTGAACGACATTACGGAAGACGAAGTTATCGACGCCATCGGTAAAGGAGCGGCGAATAAGTCTCCTGGCCCCGACGGGCTCCCTGTGGAGTTTTATAGAACTTTCCAGTATTTACTGGCTCCCAAGTTAACAGACATCTGTCGGGAGCTTATGTCCCCCGCGGTGCCGCTCCCAGCGACCTTCGTAGAAGGAATAATTATACCGGTTCACAAACCTAAAGGTGGGGCTCTAATACAAGATTACCGCCCGCTAACACTCGTCAACTGCGACATGAAGATATTCACCAGACTATTAGCAAACCGTCTACGACCGACCCTACCTTACGTCATCTCGCCAGATCAGACTTCCCTAGGGGGTATCAACAACACACAGCACTGTGTCGATACCGTGACTTAATAGCCCTAGCCAGGGCACGCCGCATCCCGGGAGCGCTGGCATCACTAGATTTTAGCCAGGCTTTTGATCGAGTGGATCACGCGTACCTAACGTCCGTTCTCCAGCACATGCAGTACCCACAGCAATTCACAGTCGTCGTGATGCGCCTCCTCCGAGGGGCGACTTCCAAAGTGCTCGCTAATGGGCGTCTCTCGCAGTCCCTCCCGATCTTCCGGTCCGTGCGTCAAGGCTGCCCCTTGTCGACGTTACTATATGCTCTGGCACTAGAACCGCTCCTCTGCGGCCTCCGTCAACGCCTCACCGGTCTTACCCTACGTGACGTCACATTTCGCTGTACAGCATATGCAGACGACCCGGTTCTCGTGTTCCGCAATCGCGACGATGTCAACAGAGCACTAGAATGGATTACCACGTACGGTGTGGCTTCCGGCAGCTGTCTCAACGCCGCCAAATCGGTCGCCATGGCCATAGGAGACGGGTTGACCCCAGCGTGTGTCGAACCCCTACAGCTTCGTGGCACTATCAAATGTCTCGGAATAGAGTTTCACGACGACATACGGCGCACTGCGGCTCTTAACTAACGCCGCTTATTACAACAAATTCGGGTCCAGATCTTCAACCTCCGCCTGCGGACCCTCGACATTCTACAAAGGACACACTTTGTCAATGTTTACCTCGCCTCGCGCCTTCCACACATAGCGCGTGTTCTTCCAATACCGTTACTGATGGCTCGACGTCCATTAGCGGCATTCGGAGCCTACGTCAGTACAGGCATGCTCTTCAAAGTCAGTTATGAGTCACTGACCCTTCCCCCAGAAAGGGGAGGTCTTGGTCTAGTCCATGTCCACGACAGAGCTGTGGCCCTGTATGTCAGCTCACACATCAAGCTGTGGCGCCACCACCAGGAAAGTTTGACAGGTTTGCTGTTGGAGTCCTTAGCTCCACCCTCCCTTATGCCCCCACTGACGACGCAAGACATACCCCCACCCTTCTACTACTTCGGGAACTTTTACATTGAACACAGCTATGTCCGTATCGCAGTACCACCGACGAAACAGGCGTCGGCGCGGGATGTATATCATGTCCTACAGCAGAGGCGCCCACCAAACACCGTGGAGACCAAACGCCCTCAGGTTAATTGGAAGGTGGTGTGGAAGACGATTAACACGGTTCCACTGGACACTGCCGTCCGCTCCACATGGTACATCGCAGTCAATGGTAAACAGATCACCCGATCACGCCTCCACAAGATAAACATGGCGGAATCGCCTCTCTGCGTAGACTGCGGGATACCAGACACGGACGAACACCGTCTCACATGTGGCGCGGCAGCAGACGTATGGCGCTTGGTGCGATAAATTTTGTCGTATTTTCTACGAGTGACTCCGGAACACATTACACCTCGGTTTCTACTGTTTCCAGATCAACAGTATTTCCCGCGCGCCAAGACCAACGCTGTCACGTGGATCCGTGCGCATGCGGTACACTACTTATTTCACGATGGACCTAAAAATGTATTCGACTTTTGGAACTATCTACAAGAACGTCATTGCAAGATCGTACGGAACTCAAAATACAGACAGTATTTTTCTAATTACTTAGGGAGTGCCCTACGCGACCCTCCACGCAGCTGGATCATCAACAGGTAGGAGAAGACTCCCATTGGGTGAGCTGACAAGACTAAGTTCGATTCTCGGTGGAATAACATGATATACGTGAAGACGTACCTGGATGATGAAGCGTAAGGAGAGTAGCGACGACACACCCTTCTGCATCCTGTATGAAGCACTTTTTTTTTTATTTCGTTTTCCCCATATACATTACCTCGGTATATGAACGTGCCGAGATATTGTTTTCTTTTTCTCAGAGCACGATGCGGTGCTAGATACATTTATTTTTGTTGTGGCATAAAGTAAACCCACATTAAGAATGTATTCGAAACAGTAAATAAAAATAAATAAATAAATAATAATTCCCACAAAAACAGCTCACTCAATGGGTGTCTTCTCCTACCTGTTGATGAGCCAGCTGCGTGGAGGGTCGCGTAGGGCACTCCCTAAGTAATTAGAAAAATACTGTCTGTATTTTGGGTTCCGTACGATCTTGCAATGACGTTCTTGTAGGTAGTTCCAAAAGTCGAATACATCTTTAGGTCCATCGTGAAATAAGTAGTGTACCGCATACGCACGGAAAGTAGTCAGACACCACAAACTGGACAGAACTTGTGGACGTCCTCAAATCCTCAATGAAATTGGGTCAACCCCCGACAAGGAGAAAACACAGGTGGTGGAATATAATATGTGACCAAGCAATAGAAGAAATCCTGCCTGGAAAAACTTCAATAGTCACAAAACATCAGAAAAATGGCAACAATTTCTAGTAATCCGAAAACAAACATCGAAAACTATTGGGAGGGAAAAAAGAAATTATGACAAACGGCGACTAGATGAGATAGAACAAGACTTTAAGAAGAACAACACCAGGAATTTTTATAAGACATTTAAAGAACATATTGCAGGATACCAGCCACCCAATCTTTGCTTCAAGAAACCGCATGGTTCACTAGAAACTAACACGAAGAATAACTGCCAAATCCTCGCAGACTATTTCAACAAACTTCTCAACTGCGAAAGACCTACAGAGGACATTCACTACGAGACGTCTACACCAAATCCTGACGCTAAACCGCCAACCATCAACGAAATAGTAGAAATTATCAAGACACTGAAAAACAATAGATCCCCAGGAGAAATGGAATTATTGCAGAACTATGGAAACTAAATGATGAAAGATTAACAGAAAAAATTCACAAAATCATATTAAACATTTGGGAAACAGAACAGATCCCATAAGAATGGAAATGCGCACTCATCCATCCACTCCACAAAAAAGGGGACAAAACTGAACCAAATAATTACAGGGGTATCTCACTCGTACCGGTCACATATAAAATCCTATCAAAAGTACTAATGAATAGATTAGAAGAACAAGCTGACCCACAAATAGGAGAATACCAGGCTGGTTTTCGCAAGGGACGATCATGCATAGAGCAGATCTTGAATCTGAAAATGATTCTCCAGATGAGAAACACCCGAAACACAGTGGTTACTTTTGTAGATTTTAAAAAGGCCTACGACTCAATAGACAGAGTAGTGCTCTGCAAGACGCTGGAAGAATTCAGCATTGACAGAAAGACAAGAGCAATCATTCAGGAAACATTAACTGACACAGTCTCCGAGGTTAAATTTATGGGGGATATCTCGGAACCATTTGTAATCCAAACTGGAGTGCGACAGGGTGACGGACTTTCACCATTATTCTTTAATATCATTCTTGAAAAAATCATCAGGACATGGGAAAAAGAAGTCGAATCCAAATTGGCATTATAAAAGATAATAGATTCAATGTGAAGTGTTTAGCTTTTGCAGATGACCTTGAAATCCTCACAAATAATAGAAAAGAAGCCACTAACGCCATAAAGAAGTTACACGAAATTGCACAAAGAACTGGCCTGCAAATCTCATATGAGAAAACCCAGTACATAGAAAGAGTGCCACAAGACAAATTGCTTATTGTGACAACCCATGGGAAAATCGTACAAGTACCACATTTTACATACCTGGGAGAAATCATCCAGCCATCAGGGATCAACCTAAAGGCCAATGAGGAAAGAATAAAAAAACTACAGAAAGCATATAAACTCACGTGGAACTATTATAACAAAAAGTCCATATCCATTAACGCAAAATTGAGGCACTACAACACTGTCGTACTTCCAGAGGCACTGTATGCATCTGAAACAACACAAATAGGTAGGCAAACTAAAATCAAAGAAATAGAGAAACAAGAAAGGAAAATTCTCAGGAAAATTTTTGGACCGATACAAGAGCAAGGAATCTGGAAGAAGAGACCAACATCAGAATTATATAAATACACAGACAAGATTACGGATACAATAAGGAAAAGAAGAATGCAGTTCTACGGACATATCCACAGGATGAATGAAAACAGAATTTCAAAGCGAATTCTTAAAGTCATCAACTCAGGCAGGGGAAAAACAAAATGGATAAAAGAAGTTGAAGAGGACCTCAGACAAGCACAAATAACAGTAAACGATGCAGAAAATAGAACTGAATTCAGGAACATCATCAAAAAACATAAATTTGACACCACAACACAGAAGAGACCAGGATGCAAATGGACAGCGGAGCGAAAGAAACAACACAGTGAGCACATGAAGAAAATTTGGGCTCAGAAAAAACATAAACAATCATCATAAAGGAATTCAAGTTCAAACGCTCTATTAAATGGGAATAATCGAAAATAATAATAATAATAATAATAATAATAATTCCCACAAAAGATTTCCCCCTTCCCATCCCTGATTCCTTGATTCCTTGACGGACGAGGGGGACACTGTGACTAGGCCTCGGGTTACAACCCCTGATCGCTCTGCCTTCCCCGCCCTCCCTCACCTTCTATATATATATATATATATATATATATATATATATATATATATATATATATATAAGTTCCCCGTGACTGCCTAAATTTTGATAAATAATCAGCATTGGCGGCCGAAGACTTCCGGCATAAGAAGTAAGCCTCATTCTGCCAACGGCCTTGTCAAAGAGGGCGGAGGAGCGGATAGAGGTTCAGGGAACTCTCTTGTCCTAGGGGTGGGAAATTGCCCCTAATGGCGGAAGAATCAGCAATGATCAACGACATGAGGATGCAGAAGGCGATGGAAACCACTGCATTAAAGACACGTAACGTGTATCCACAGGGCATGTGGCCTGTAAATGAAGAAGTATCATGATGATCTCTCCATTGGCAAAAGATTCCGGAATAGTCCCCCATTCGGATCTCCGGGAGGGGACTGCCAAGGGGGTGGTTACCATGAGAAAAAGATTGAATTATCAACGAAAGGATAACGTTCTACGAGTCGGGGCGTGAAATGTCAGAAGCTTGAACGTGGTAGGGAAACTAGAACATCTGAAAAGGGAAATGCAAAGGCTCAATCTAGATATAGTAGGGGTCAGTGAAGTGAAATGGAAGGAAGACAAGGATTTCTGGTCAGATAAATATCGGGTAATATCAACAGCAGCAGAAAATGGTATAACAGGTGTAGGATTCGTTATGAATAGGAAGGGAGGGCAGAGGGTGTGTTACTGTGAACAGTTCAGTGACCGGGTTGTTCTAATCAGAATCGACAGCAGACCAACACCGACAACGATAGTTTAGGTATACATGCCGACGTCGCAAGCTGAAGATGAACAGATAGAGAAAGTGTATGGGGATATTGAAAGGGTAATGCAGTATGTAAAGGGGGACGAAAATCTAATAGTCATGGGCGACTGGAATGCAGTTGTAGGGGAAGCAGTAGAAGCAAAGGTTACAGGAGAATATGGGCTTGGGACAGGGAATGAAAGAGGAGAAAGACTAATTGAGTTCTGTAACAAGTTTCAGCTAGTAATAGCGAATACCCTATTCAAGAATCACAAGAGGAGGAGGTATATTTGGAAAAGGCCCGGAGATACGGGTAGATTTCAATTAGATTACATCATGGTCAGACAGAGATTCCGAAATCAGATACTGGATTGTAAGGCGTACCCAGGAGCAGATATAGACTCAGATCACAATATAGTAGTGATGAAGAGTTGGCTGAAGTTCAAGACATTAGTCAGGAAGAATCAATAAGCAAAGAAATGGGATACGGAAGTACTAAGGAATGACGAGATACGTTTGAAGTTCTCTAACGCTATAGAGACAGCAATAAGGAATAGCGCAGTAGGCAGTACAGTTGAAGAGGAATGGACATCTCTAAAAAGGGCCATCACAGAAGTTGGGAAGGAAAACATAGGTACAAAGAAGGTGGCTGCGAAGAAACCATGGGTAACAGAAGAAATACTTCAGTTGATTGATGAAAGGGGGAAGTACAAACATGTTCCGGGAAATCAGGAATACAGAAATACAAGTCGCTGAGGAATGAAATAAATGGGAAGTGCAGGGAAGCTAAGACGAAATGGCTGCAGGAAAAATGTGAAGACATCGAAAAAGATATGATTGTCGGAAGGACAGACTCAGCATACAGGAAAGTCAAAACAACCTTTGGTGACATTAAAAGCAACGGTGGTAACATTAAGAGTGCAACGGGAACTCCACTGTTAAATGCAGAGGAGAGAGCAGATAGGTGGAATGAATACATTGAAAGCCTCTATGAGGGTGAAGATTTGTCTGATGTGATAGAAGAAGAAACAGGAGTCGATTTAGAAGAGATAGGGGATCCAGTATTAGAATCGGAATTTAAAAGAGCTTTGGAGGACTTACGGTCAAATAAGGCAGAAGGGATAGATAACATTCCATCAGAATTTCTAAAATGATTGGGGGAAGTGGCAAAAAAATGAATATTCACGTTGGTGTGTAGAATATATGAGTCTGGCGATATACCATATGACTTTCGGAAAAGCATCATACACACAATTCCGAAGGCGGCAAGAGCTGACAAGTGCGAGAATTATCGCACAATCAGCTTAACAGCTCATTCATCGAAGCTGCTTACAAGAATAATATACAGAAGAATGGAAAAGAAAATTGAGAATGCGCTAGGCGACGATCAGTTTGGCTTCATGAAAAGTAAAGGGACGAGAGAGGCAATTCTGACGTTACGGCTAATAATGGAAGCAAGGCTAAAGAAAAATCAAGACACTTTCACAGGATTTGTCGACCTGGAAAAAGCGTTCGACAAGACAAAATGGTGCAAGCTGTTCGAGATTCTGAAAAATGTAGGGGTAAGCTATAGGGAGAGACGGGTCATATACAATATGTACAACAACCAAGAGGGAATAATAAGAGTGGATGATCAAGAACGAAGTGCTCGTATTAAGAAGGGTGTAAGACAAGGCTATAGCCTTTCGCCCCTACTCTTCAATCTGTACATCGAGGAAGCAATGATGGAAATAAAAGAAAGGTTCAGGAGTGGAATTAAAATACAAGGTGAAAGGATATCAATGATACGATTCGCTGATAACATTGCTATTCTGAGTGAAAGTGAAGAAGAATTAAATGATCTGCTGAACGGAATGAACAGTCTAATGAGTACACAGTATGGTTTGAGAGTAAATCGGAGAAAGACGAGGGTAATGAGAAGTAATAGAAATGAGAACAGCGAGAAGCTTAACATCAGGATTGGTGGTCACGAAGTCAATGAAGTTAAGGAATTCTGCTACCTAGGTAGTAAAATAACCAATGACGGACGGAGCAAGGAGGACATCAAAAGCAGACTCGCTATGGCAAAAAAGGCATTTCTGGCCAAGAGAAGTCTACTAATATCAAATACCGGCCTTAATTTGAGGAAGAAATTTCTGAGTGTGTACGTCTGGAGTACGGCATTGTACGGTAGTGAAACATGGACTGTGGGAAAACTGGAACAGAAGAGAATCGAAACATTTGAGATGTGGTGCTATAGACGAATGTTGAAAATTAGGTGGACTGATAAGGTAAGGAATGAGGAGGTTCTACGCAGAATCGGAGAGGAAAGGAATCTGTGGAAAACACTGATAAGGAGAAAGGACAGGATGATAGGACATCTGCTAAGACATGAGGGAATGACTTCCATGGTACCAAGGGAGCTGTAGAGGGCAAAAACTGTAGAGGAAGACAGAGATTGGAATACGTCAAGCAAATAATTGAGGACGTAGGTTGCAAGAGCTACTCTGAGATGAAGAGGTTAGCACAGGAAAGGAATTCGTGGCGGGCCGGATCCAACCAGTCAGTAGACTGATGGCCAAAGAAAAAAAAATGCCTTTTACACTAGTACAGAGACATTGAATTTTTGAGTTGATATTGTGAAATTAATTATAATTCCATTATATATATATATATATATATATATATATATATATATATATATATATATATATATATAATAGTATATTATTTAATTACATTTAGCATCATGAGAATTATAGTAACATATAAATTTGCTACTTGATCTGCAGATAGGCGTACTAATATTATTTGCTTTGGAGGATGGAAAATAATTTTTGGAAATTTTTCAGGAAAGGGGTGTTAGCTGACTCTGTTTGTTCATTAAGGATATAGTCTGGGGTGCTGTTTTTGTGTGTGTGTATTTACATTTCTTCTAATATATTCATAATAGCTCCTTTTTCTGCTAGACGTAAAATTTTTAAGTTGTCCTCAATGTTTCCCATTGAATGGTTTTCTTCAGCAATATGGGCTGCTAGTGCTGATTTGTTCAAGTTACCAAGTCTTAAAGCATCAATATGTTCTTTGTATCTTATTTCAAAAATTCTGCCTCTCTGTCCAATGTAGAATTTTGAGCATGTATCGCATGAATAAAGGAACTGAAAGTAAATTTGTGGTTGGTTGCTGTCCTAACACCATCAACATTTGTCCTAACACCATTAATATTTGTCTTCAAACAACAGGCACGGGCTCCATCATGTCACCATATGACAAAATTGCGTTAAGTATATGTTGCCGTCCACTGAGTCCTGCGACTTGTTTAAAAAAAATAGCTACAGCTATGTCAGGCCATTCAGCTTAGTGGGACCAATCTAGATACTCATTCCTGATCTTTAGCTAAGTAATCACCATGGATGACTGTTGGGTGTCTCACAAAGATCCCGGGGCAGAGGAGCAAAGCAACCAGTGGTAACATGTTGTTACACCACCTCCAAGAAAGGTAAATATCCAACCAGTTAATGAGATTTTCTTTGCAGGATTTAGGCCCATAATGGGCAAATTGTTATACGCGCACAAATGCTTACAACGTCTGGTCCATTATAATGCCCAGGTCAGTCTGTACGTGAGCAGTGACACGTGTTACTTCCTTTGTTTATTAAATTTTGCCTTATGCCACAAGTTCTTCTGACATGGCACCCTGAGACTTTTTCCTCTCTTTACGAATGATGAAACCACTGCGTAGCAGGCAGTTCCATAATGAGGACGTTTCCTGAAGAACCAAAATTCAGATTTGCAGAACAAAGGCCAGTGCCAAATCATCAATCACTAGGGAAAAAGTCTCGGATTGAAGGATGAATATGTAGAGATGGACTGACACCGCCGTTAAGTTTCGTCGTTGCAGCTTGATTTTTATCAAGGTGGTTATGCAAAGTTCATTTCCTTCTATACGATTGTTATGAAAAATTTAGTGTATACGAATGTCTAATAAAATGTCCACTATCGTTTAAGAGGTAGCTTTCTTCTTCTTCAGTCTTCAGAAGATTGACGTCATTAGCGAAAGCACTTGTATTCAGAATGTTGACGCTCTTTAGTCCCAATCTGTCTTCAGCTGCCGTGAAGGTTTCACCAACACTTTTAATGCTATGTCACAATATTACCTAAAAATGACAGTCGTTTCAACAGATGGCCCATTTGCGCTCGACCTTGTGAGGAAGTAGAAATCACGAGAAATTCTACGTCAAGCGACAACCGGTACCGAGGTGGCTTTCTTTGAAGAGTACGAGAACGCTCGAGGCGCAGTACAGTCAATACAAACAGGTCGATAAAGTGGATAAGAGTGAGAAGTGCTCGTCATGATGTTGACGGGCAAAGCTGTCGAATGCTCGAGGACCTTATTCGACGAGTCGCGGCTTGAAAAGGGAGAATGTCTTATTCAGGCATGCCGCCTTGAAAACCCCCGAAGACACAAAGAAGTGAAATAGTGTTTAGCTTTGTGAATGAACACACTGAAACTAGCTTTGCCCATACAGCGTGAATTATTAGAACTGTACGTTTTATTAAGCCAGGGCACCATAAAACACTGTCGGACTATGACATCCTACCAAAATGAGACACTAATTGTTAAGGAGACTTTTGTAACTCTTCATCTCATAAGGAACTGAAAAATGTGTCATTTAGGACGACGTATCTTTGGTGAATACATGCGAGTTTAAGTCAGGTAATCCGTTTTTAAGGTTCGTTTCTTCACACCATGCCGAGAGATGAGCTGAATATAATACCCAGCCATTTGCTGTTTCGATTTAAGATTTAGGATATTACAACAATTTTGCTGTGGTATTCTGTATTTCAGACTTACTGTTTCGCTTCGGCTTTTGATTTAGATTTCCGGATCAACATCTCAAGTAATCGTTCGACTTCAATATTTAAACGTTCCCGCTCATTGGGTGAAGCCATATCTCCAAATCTTTTTCTGCATCTTAGTTCGGATTTCAGATCAGTACCACGTATTTGTTGCTACTGATACAAAGATTTAATTCTGCAGCACCTACACAGATTTCATGCAATAGACCGTAAAGTCCTTATATCGAGATGACAGTATCAGCTTTATACCGTATAATATTTTAAAGACAACTGTTGAACAGGATTTCACGGTTGAAACAGTAGAGGGGACGAACTGCGCTGTCGTCGGACACCCAACAGGACGTTACTACTTGATGATTTCTTCGCTGCTATGCTGGCTACAGCAGTCAGTTCCATTACATGTTCTTACAATTTCTTTTTCTGTACTTGTATATTTTCCCTCCACTCTGTCCTGGATGTTCTGGTTGCCCCCCTAATTCGGTCCATCTCCATGACCTGTGCTTTGCTTCTATGCCCCTCGCTCAGGAGACATCCTTCTGTACCGTACGTTACTATACTTTCCGCTACTGTTTGGAGAATCCCCTTCTTTGTTTCTTTTGATATTTCCCGGCTGCATAGCACACCGTTTAGCACTTTAATGGTTCCTCTTGCCTGCTGGATCCTGCTTTCCACATTTGCTTCACAGCTTCCTGAGGCATGGAAAATCGATCCCAAGGTATATAAACTGCTTTGCAGCTTTAATGGTTCCTTGCGGCAGTACTATAGCACTTCCATCTCCTCCCACTAATAAGACACGGAGTTTTACTCTTATTTAGTCTAAGCTCACCTCGTTCAATTGCTTACCTTATTTAGCAAAAATTTGACATCATCTCTACTTTGCGCTATCACTATTCCATAATCGGCAAATAATAATGAGTAGACAGTACAATGCTGGAAACGAATTCCCATACCTCCGCCTGACAAATTCCATCATTACAATATATACTGGATACAGCGACATACTGCGTCCTTTTTAAGTGCTTTCGACGTCTAGAATGTCTCAACTTCCTCCTTACTTTAATTGCTGCGTGCGATTGATGGTGTATTCTTCGAATGTTGTGCTTCTACGCTTATATACACTATCGCATCCGTAGTGCGTTGATGGCTACATAATCACACACTTTCTAAACCAAAAAATACTGAGTGCTAAAACTATGATCGATACAAGGTCATCCAACCTTAAATCTGCCTATTGCACTCTCTTCTTTCCCTCACTCTCGTTTCAGTATAGCGCTAAAAAGTCTGCTGATAGATGCCATAACACTAATTCCTCTATAATTTTAAAAATGGCTCGGAGCACTATGGGACTTAACATCTTAGGTCATCAGTCCCCTAGAACTTAGAACTACTTATACCTAACTAACCTAAAGACATCACACACATCCATGCCCGAGGCAGGATTCGAACCTGCGACCGTAGCAGTCCCGCCTCTATAATTACTTGGGTGCTTCTTGTTTCCTTTTTTATAGATAGTCGATACGCTGATCAGCCAGAACATTACGGCCACTCATCCACTATCTGTATAAACATGTCCAAGCGGTAGCACCGTCACCTGCTAGTCAGTCACTCGCACGGTGCATGTCGTATAAGTCAGCGTGCTGTTCGTATGTAGAATGGGGAAGGCATGCGATTTATCTGTTTGACCGAGGGCGGATTGTGATGGCCCGGAGGCTCGGCACTACCATTTCGGAAACTGTACGTATTGTCGGGTTTCGAGGAACGCTGTAGTGTCTTCAACATGTGGTGAAACCAAGGTAAAACCACGTCCAGACGTCGTGGGGTTGGGCGGCCACCAGTCATTACAGATGTCGCTCTTCGTAGTCCGGTCAGGCTGGTAAAAGAGGACAGGCCTTGAACTGTGGCGGAACATCGGACTTTAATGCTGGGCAGAGTACAAGTGCCTCTCAACACACAGTGCAACGAACACTCCTCACGATGAGCCTCCGCAACCGACCACCTTTATACAGGGTGTTTCAAAAATGACCGGTATATTTGAAACGGCAATAAAAACTAAACGAGCAGCGATAGAAATACACCGTTTGTTGCAATATGCTTGGGACAACAGTACATTTTCAGGCAGACAAACTTTCGAAATTACAGTAGTTACAATTTTCAACAACAGATGGCGCTGCGGTCTGGGAAACTTAATGGTACGATATTTTCCACATATCCACCATGCGTAGCAATAATATGGCGTAGTCTCTGAATGAAATTACCCGAAACCTTTGACAACGTGTCTGGCGGAATGGCTTCACATGCAGATGAGATGTACTGCTTCAGCTGTTCAATTGTTTCTGGATTCCGGCGGTACACCTGGTCTTTCAAGTGTCCCCACAGAAAGAAGTCACAGGGGTTCATGTCTGGCGAATAGGGAGGCCAATCCACGCCGCCTCCTGTATGTTTCGGATAGCCGAAAGCAATCACACGATCATCGAAATATTCATTCAGGAAATTAAAGACGTCGGCCGTGCGATGTGGCCGGGCACCATCTTGCATAAACCACGAGGTGTTCGCAGTGTCGTCTAAGGCAGTTTGTACCGCCACAAATTCACGAAGAATGTGCAGATAGCGTGATGCAGTAATCGTTTCGGATCTGAAAAATGGGCCAATGATTCCTTTGGAAGAAATGGCGGCCCAGACCAGTACTTTTTGAGGATGCAGGGACGATGGGACTGTAACATGGGGCTTTTCGGTTCCCCATATGCGCCAGTTCTGTTTATTGACGAAGCCGTCCAGGTAAAAATAAGCTTCGTCAGTAAACCAAATGCTGCCCACATGCATATCGCCGTCATCAATCCTGTGCACTATATCGTTAGCGAATGTCTCTCGTGCAGCAATGGTAGCAGCGCTGAGGGGTTGCCGCGTTTGAATTTTGTATGGATAGAGGTGTAAACTCTGGTACATGAGACGATACGTGGACGTTGGCGTCATTTGGACCGCAGCTGCAACACGGCGAACGGAAACCCGAGGCCGCTGTTGGATCACCTGCTGCACTAGCTGCGCGTTGCCCTCTGTGGTTGCCGTACGTGGTCGCCATACCTTTCCAGCACGTTCATCCGTCACGTTCCCAGTCCGTTGAAATTTTTCAAACAGATCCTTTATTGTATCGCTTTTCGGTCCTTTGGTTACATTAAACCTCCGTTGAAAACTTCGTCTTGTTGCAACAACACTGTGTTCTAGGCGGTGGAATTCCAACGCCAGAAAAATCCTCTGTTCTAAGGAATATACCATGTTGTCTACAGCACACTTGCACGTTGTGAACAGCACACGCTTACAGCAGAAAGACGACGTACAGAATGGCGCACACACAGACTGCGTTGTCTTCTATATCTTTCACATCACTTGCAGCGCCATCTGTTGTTGAAAATTGTAACTACTGTAATTTCGAAAGTTTGTCCGCCTGAAAATGTACTGTTGTCCCAAGCATATTGCAACAAACGGTGTATTTCTATCGCTGCTCGTTTAGTTTTTATTGCCGTTTCAAATATACCGGTCATTTTTGAAACACCCTGTATGTGGCAATGTTAACACTTCGCCATAGGCAAGTACGACTGGAATGGGCACGTGACCATCGACACAGGACGCCGGCTCAGTGATAGAGTGTTGCACGGTCTCATGAACTCCGATACCTTCTTCATCATGCAGATGGAAGCGTGCGAATCCGTCGTCTTGCAGGGGAACGGCTCTTTGACACTGTACTGCGGGACGGAGACAAGCTGGCGGCGGCTCCTTTATGCTCTGCGAAATATTCAAGTGGCCATCCGTGGGTCCAGTGGAACTCGTGCAAGGCACCTTGACGGCTAAGGAGGATCGTTGACTGGTTGCAGACCACGTACACCCTTTCGTGACGCTCATGTTTCCCGATAGCAGTGGCATTTTCGAACACGATAGTGCGCTCTGTCACAAGACCAGGAGTGTGATGTAGTGGTTTCAGGAACACAGTGGCAAGTTCCAACTGATGTGCTGGCCTCCCAAATCGCCGTTCTGAACACGGTCGAACACATCTGGGACGTCATTGAACGTGGCTTCAGAGCTCATCGCCCCTCTCCCCGGAATTTACGGGAATTAGTTGAGTTGTGCGTGCAGATGTGTTACCCTCTAGAGACCTACCGGCCCTCATTGCTTCCCTGCCACTATGCGTCGCCGCTGTTATCCTTGCCAAGTACGGATATACTTGCTATTAGGTGGGTGGTCACAGTGTTCTGGCTGATCATTGTATGTGTGATACACACCACTATCTTGGTATTTCCTCTCCGTTCATTGTCTGACTGAACAATTTACATATAAGTCTCACCATTTGAGGGCCGGCCGCGGTGGCCGAGCGGTTCTAGGCGCTTCAGTCCGCAACCGCGCGACTGCCACGGTCGCAGGTTCGAATCTTGCCATCGCTGGCGAATGGAGCAAGGACGATCTCTAAAAGCAGTCCTGGATGGCTGCAGCCAGATTAACACGGAGATGTAGTGTCCTTTTGAAATATTAAGGACAATACATACGAAATGACTAAAAAAAAGAGACTGTGAATAATATTAAATGCACAGGAACGTCAAATTTATTATGAAAATTTATCAAATTAATTTCAAGGAAATATTATATCGATCGTAATGTAAATAAAAAGACATTAGATGTAATGGATGAGATCGTAATGTACAACGTATAGACGCAATCATTATTATCTTTTTTCTTATATGTAAACTGTAAAAAGACAATGAATTTTTCTTCTGTTGTTAGTCTGCTGTCTGTAGGGTACGATCGCTATTGTAATGGAGAGATTACGTATAGTGATAGCATTTGATCTTTGACTGGTAACAATTGGCCGCCGTTACGCTGCATATTTAAAATTGCTATTTTGAGCAGATTACTTCAATAGCCAGCGTAGTAAAAATCATTCCAAGTCATTAAGTTATTTAAAGAGGAAAAGTTCAATAATGTTATTTTGGCAAAAACTAAATATTTTCAGAGATGCAATTAATTCTAGGTCAATGGACTTGGCCGCAATTCCATTACGCTAAGAGCATTTGAAATAATTTGTAGGGAGCCTGGCGCTCAAGTAAATCGTAACTTAACATTTATTTTGGCGACCTACAAATCAATTTTCTTATTACGGCCTCTATTGCTTTTTACGTAACAGTCAATACTAATAAATCAATATATCAAATAATAAATTACAGTAGAGGTACGTAATAGGGAGTGGGAGTAATTGGAATGATTGGGAGAGGGACCAGAAAGAGGAAGACTGCCATCACCGAGAGAAACTGGCGAACAGGAATACAGGGCAACTGCCGAAGACTGGAGAAGCCCTTAAAAGTAAGTAAGTACTTGCGTACGAACATAATTTCTATGTGTCACATGCTGTAAGTGCCACCAGTCCTTGTAGCACTGCATAAATATCGGAGTACGTAGATAAGTTAGTAAACGTAAACACGACTCACCTAGACCTGTTCCGACTGGCCGACTGCGTCGACAAGGCAGTTGGAGGGGAGAATTACGATAGCGGGACGCGTGATCAACATGTCGCCGTTCCCACTAGCCGTTGCTGCCAGTAGATGAGTCCTGATGGTGCCTTAGCTCGTCTTCTGAACTTATGAGGCTGCGTCGATCCCGTTTCAGACCTCACTACCTCAGAAAAAAACCTGGGGAGGTACCGGAAACCGAAACTGGTTCCTTCCCCACCGATGGAAGGGACGCCAACGATTCGCCTACGGAGGCGGTCTGATAAATTACTATTATTTTTATATCTCTTTTCAAAACCAAATATGCGAACGCTGCTTTATGGGTACATATGCAAAGATCCCACCAGAAGTAAAGCTTATTGTTAAAATACTTACGTTTTTCTGTCTGTTCATCTGGAACATGAGTGTTCGATCTGTGTATTACAGGCTTCATCATGAATGTTACCTACACTAAGAAATAAAAGGTCTAAATATTTGTAAAAAGCTGCTGAAAATATAAACATGTGGGAAATTTACCTTCATATTCCAGTTAGTGCTCTTAAAGTTTTACAGGTGTTCGGAAATTCCCGTTACAAGCTTCAGAGCTTGTAGACGGAAAGACTTTGTCCGGAAACGTACCGTTTTCATTCTACGCCCGTTTCAAAACATGTTTGCTAGGTAGATGTGCAACGGGCTAGTCATAGTTGCGGGTGCTCACGCCGGATTTGCTGATGTCATTTGACGTCTGTCCTACCTCTCTGACGTGGTTCGAGATTCATTCACGTGCCTGTGACTGTTTGAGCAACACAGTTGAGGACAAGTTTGCAGAATACACCGACATGGTCCTTCCGTACGTCGAAGCTCACGGTAATGGAAGTGCTGCCCGTCGTCTTTATCTGCCTCGAGGAAAGGGTATCTTCATTGTCAGCAGACGTTACTGTGGTGCTCCAGGCAGACGCCACACACCCGAATTGGAAGGGGCCGTGTTGCATCGCATTGAAGAGGTGTAGCAAACGCCATCCTGTCAATCCCATTGCATACCAGGAGAACCAACTCTGAGTCTTTTCTCTTTCCCTCAGCAGACCTGGGCGCGTTACACATCTGAAGTGAAACAGTCATAGAGCGGAAACGGTACGTTTCCGGGCATGGGTTCCTATTTAAAATATTCTACTCACTCCCCTCTACAAGTCCTAGAAGTTTGTAACTGGTATTTCTGGGCACCCTGTGTTTGTAAGCTGAGAATCTTTGCCTTTACTAAGGTGCCACTATACTTTTCTGCATCATGAGCAACATAAGCAGCAAGAAACTGCTTAACAGTCAAAATAAATCGGAGCTACCGCAAGTAAATCTAGTCGTTTGTAGAGCAAAACTTCCTGTTTTTAATCATCCACCAGCCAGAGTGGCCGAGCGGTTCTAGGCGCTACAGTCTGGAACCGCGAGACCGCTACGGTCGCAGGTTCGAATCCTGCCTCGGGCATGGATGTGTGTGATGTCCTTAGGTTAGCTAGGTTTAAGTAGTTCTAAGTTCTAGGGACTGATGACCTCAGATGTTAAGTCCCATAGTGCTCAGAGCCATTTGAACCATTTTTTAATCATCCACGAGTACCTTGAAGCACCAAATTACAATAAAGAGAGGTAGAGAAAGTAACGGAATCACTAGAATAATACTAAAGATGTTACGGAATTGATACTTACGAACAACCGCTTAACACAAATCTCGTAATTAAAAATTGTTGTATAGCACCGAAGCAGTTAGAAGGAAGAAACACGAAAGTATAGAAAATTTAAACTGAATATCGCAGAGAAAAAAGGATAAATAATTTACGAAAACTTAGACCGTAAGGGTCAGAGACGGAGTGCGGGTGTTCTAAAAATAAATAAATAAATAAATAAAAATAAAATAAAATACATCAAGAAACTCTCACAACGAAGATACGTAGGTACAGGAAACGAAAATTGTAACATAATATCTTCACGGATATCCATAATAAATTAGTGAAAATTTCGTTGGTGAGTAAGCTGAGTCAATAATTTTTGACCAAGAGAAAATAAAGGTTTTGGGGGATCAGAGAAGACGCAGACAATTTTATTGCGTAAAAATAGTCTCAAGATCGTAACTGTATATAAACTAGCGGTCTCAAACACTCGTCTAAAGTGCACCAAGTCATGTACTTTGCTCAACGAATCGTAGGACTCTGTTGTACGACCGTCACATATGTTAACTGGGCAGTAGAGTTCAAACACACACACACACACACACACACAAGGCTGATGTGAGAGATACGACAAATGACATAACAATCACAAATTATTGGATTTAAAATATGTTTTGATTCTTAGTAAACTTACTAAGTCCAGTAGCTTTCAGGTCACAGCACATTGCCCGTGCAAATTATGTACTGGATGCCATGAATCAACTTAACGTTCACGTGGATCTTCATTTCACCTACTTGTTGGCTACAGAAGGTTGAATCTTATATTTGAAATTCCTACTTTCACATCGCCTTTGAATAAACGAGGAACTTGGAAATCAAAATATTTCGCATATTCAGGGTCTCCCAGGAGGAACGTTTAATGTTCAGTGATATGACAGGAACGACCATTCTGATCAAAAATTCTAGTAAACATGAGCTCTAAAATGCATACCTTAACAACTACGAGCACTTTTTCCGTAGAAGAGATGTGTTTCACAGTAACGAAGATGAAATAGCGCTCATAGCTGTTGGGGTACGCACTTGCCCTTTTCATTCTTGTTTTGGTTCGTACTACCATTTCTCAACATTTGGAAAGCAAAGAATTTGTAGAAAAAGAGATTTGTTTAGAGTATCGAAGATGGATAAGTGCTCGTAGCTCTTAAAGTATACATTTATAGTCGCTTTTGCTTCGAATAATTGTTTCTGTCATATCCCTGAATACTGACCATTCCTACTGGGACATCCTGTAGATATCAATATCGGGATTTTGGTTTACTGAAAATAATAAACACTGAATCCTTCTGAATAAACGAACGTTACATCAAGCTCGATTTGTGAAATAAATGCTGCACAGACATCTGACATATCATTTACGAGACATATTTTCTACGATATCCGGTTTCGAGGAAAAGAAACGACAAGCAGAGTTTATCAACTTTCCGTAAGTGATTATTGCTTCAACAGTATGAAAATGATGTATTCCTGATTGTGGGAGCATGCAGTGAAGGCATCGGTGTATTTTACTTGCCATTTATTAAATTTGTTCCCAGACTACTCTGCTACACACACATTGCTGCGCTCCTCTACAAACACGTAGAACAGTAGCTAAAGCCGTACAAGGCTGCTAAAGAAGATAGACGTAGGGAATCGTTATCGACTACTCACACTCGTTAAGAAGACAGCTTTAGAGAACAATGTGATGCTATTCCATTGGTAGATGCGTTTCAGGTAGACACATTAAAATTATTCGGCAAACTAAACGAAGTTTAATATAATATCAGAAGTGGTATAGATCGCAAATCAGGGGGCGTCATGTTAAACTAATGGACATGGGCCTGTTACGTAAACGAATTCATTAGTTAATGTATCCTCTGGAGAGGTCCGTCGTAAGATATTACTGCAGACGTGGCTCCAGGCGACCAAAATATAATATCCAAATTACTAAACAGAAATGCTGACGAAGTTAGTGTCAGCATACGAGAGACGAGGTAATCCACGCAAAATGTAACGTACATAAAGAACGTTTAAGTATCCGACTGGAACAGAAGAAGGAAGGGTTAGAGATTAGAATTTAATTACCCATCGACAGTGCAGGTCTTTATAGACGAAGCATAAACTGGCAATGCCAAATGACAGGCCTTTGATCTTTCAGGAGCGACTATCCCGGCACTAAGGGAAACCACAGACAGCTTTCAACAATAGGAGTGGTATGAATCTGTTCACAGCATTAACACCGATTACAGTTTTGACATGTATGTGTACAGTATCAGCACAGTTTTTATAGATTGACGACGTAATTCATATTACGATGTGAGGACAGTGTGCTAATCATGGTTTCCTCATCTGGCGATAACAATTTCATATTTCGTCCAACATGATGCTGTGAATACTTTTATGAACCTGATGACGGTCAGATGACTGAAACTGGTTGCTTATTTAAGTGTTTCACCAACAGCTGAAGCCGGTAAGATAAGTGCTAGATCAGTACGTCAGACGTCTTTGTTGCCGACTGTTGAGAAAGTTCAAAGAATCGCATCTGCAACGTGCTACAGTAGGACTCGTATAGGACGGCACATTGGCTGTCGTTTTCCCCTCCCTCCATTTTAAGAGTGTAGCAGTAAAGGGAATGACGTTTAGTTGTACAAGGTACCCTCCGCCGGGCACTGGATGATGGCTTGCGCAGTATGTATTTAGCTGCAGAAAATTTCTTTCTGCATTTCTTTCATTGCTTTCAACACTCCAACGAGTCACGTGTCACATCTTACGAGGGCACCTCCATTCTTGATTAATTGGTTATAATTTTCATAGATCGCTAACAATGTTTTTATTGAAAACTGAAACGATTCAGTTTACAGGTTATGAGTACAATGATTTGGTTGTGACTTAGCTACATGCTGGCCATTTACTGCAATCTATATACTTCTCTGGCTTAAAACTAATAGTAATGAACTGAGAGTCTCATGTAATTTGCGAAAAACTTGAAATTAATTTCTTTAATAAGCTACAGATTCTAACAATTTCCCAGTGGAATTTCGTCCATTGACTCGAGGGAGATGCCGACACAAAATTTTTCTAGGCTGTGTCTAAAATTTGTATTATCACCTGTCGGAAGCTTTATGTTCATCTACATCTACATCCGGATGACTATTCTGCAATTCGCATTCAAGAGCTTGGCAGAGGGGCCATGGAACTACTTTAAGACCATATCTCCACCGTTTTACACTAGAATAGTAAGTACGTCGGTAAAATGAAAACCTAACTCTTCCGTGTGATTTCTGATTTCTCTTTCAATATTATGGTAGTTTTTCCCCATGTGGGTGGGTACTAACAAAATATTTTCATATTCAGAGGGGAATATTGCTGAGTGAAATTTCGCGAAAAGATCTCGACACAACGAAAATGCAATTTATTTTAATGACTGCCACCCCAACTCGCTTATCACATCCGTGACTCTCTCTCTCTTTCTCTCTCTCTCTCCTACTTCGCGATAGCACAAAACGTACTACCCTTCTTTGAACGGTTTTATTTCCCATAAAGCTCATCAGTACTCCAGTAGAGGACATGCAAGCGCAGTGTAGCAGTCTCTTTAGTAGATTAATTACATTTTCTACTAATGAAGCGCAGTCTTTATTTCGCTTTCCCCACAACATTTTCGATGTGATACCTCAAATTTAAGATGCTGTTAACTGTAATCCCTATTCCATATGCTTTTTCGTGTCGGGTGCCACAGCCAAAAAATTTATTACAAGACAATGACAATTTTCAGTTTGGCTCTTATGCAATCACTCTCATTGATCTTACACGATTTTCTGATTTCGGCCATGTACTGATCGACTAATAAAAATGGCAACTACCACCTCCGATGGTTAGGCAGTGATAACAGTGTTGTTCACGAAATTTTATGTCCGTACTTCTCAGCGCATTTCTCTATTTTGTGATGACAGTTTCAGGTAGCAGTAAAGTTACGTGGTGAGGGTGTAATATGGTTCATGTTCAAAGTTCCGTGCTCAGTACTTTCAAATTGAAAAGTCAATTACGTATTCTATCACTTATTCGATATTCGCGGCACTGTAATGATCTATTACCTTTGGCGTATCTCAACTTTCGCCTACACATCTCTTATAGATAATCCTATTACAGTCCATCTCCGATTAGAAAGTACACATGAATTTTCTTGTTTGTTTTCACGATGTTTAATTTTTTCCGTTGTACTTGAGATCAGTTAATGCTCGCACCTGACTCGTTCCATGTTGTCCCGTATTCAGCTCGAATCCGAATGACAAAATGCTTCGAAGCGATTTACAGTGTATCAAGTAACTATTGATGTTTCTAGCTGGCTTCCTGCAACCAACATTTCTTTTAGTATATTTGTAATACGTCTAGGGACATTTAGAAGTGCCTGTGATGATATTATTCTCCATCTAAACCCTCACTGCATCATACCATAGATTTTCGCGAATTCAGTTCATGGCGATGTGTGCGCTGCTTTATTTGGTCTATTAATAACGACCGTTAACATATCCACGGTTCTTAATGCCTATAGTAACCTTATTGCCATTCGTGTAGCGAACTCGTGCAAGAGTTTCAAGATTTTTTACGGAAATTTAACGAACGTCTTTTATTTTGTGACATCCTAGAATATAGATTCATGTACTAGGCCCTCAAGTCTAAATTCGGATTTCTTATGTCTAAAAATATTCATATTCAGCAAGGGGATGCAGCTTTTTCAGTCCACATCTCTTACACTAATTCCATTCGCAGATTTCTCTTCTGGTCCGTTTCAGTTCTCATTTGCCCAACGTACTCAATCAATTCGGCATAGATAGTACTGATACTCCACTTGTGGAGTAGCGATTCAGTCTTTTTGTGAACTTCAATTCTCAGGCTTCCGCAGAAAGTGACCTGCAACATCTCCAGTGCGATGGTGGTGAAAATCATAATTCCTACTGTGTATAAAGTCCTTAGCGCCTTCACTGTATGTTGTGAGTAATTAAATGCGTTGTCGGCGAATGTATCCTTATGGAAGAAAGCTTTGGTTCAACTCTTTATGGACCGACGTTTCTATAGTCTTCTATGTAAGAGACACTTCAGCAAGTTACCTGGGTATTTAGAACACTAATTTGTCCGTATTATCCGATGATCTTCCGATGGAACTTGGCGCACTATGTCTCTTTTCTTTTATTTCCTTTTAACAGAATGCGATGTTACATTATGGCTATATTCCCTTTTAGCCATTTCAACTGCCTTGTCGTTTTGCTTTTGCTTTCATCTTCTTCGCCGTAAATTGTGTATAACGTCCGTAGCGGCCAGTAGTCTGCTTCTCATGGGTTCTTGATATATGGCTGCCTGTCATTTGTAGTTTGACAGTGCCATTTTTGCTATGATCATCTTCATATTGTTTTTAAAATTTGTATCTCACTCCCTTGTTTGTTCGAAACTCTTACAGGACTCTTTGCTCGTTTAGACACAGATTCTTTGTGTTTATCTTTATTTTCTGTTATATCTTCAACGGCCTCTCTCTCTATTACATCTAACAAGTAAGTTCATGTCGAATTAATACCATACACTCTCGCATTCACAGGGAGAGGAAGTAAGAAGATCAGGATTTAATATCACATTGTAGGTGAAGCGCAAACTTGAGGAAGGCGAAAGAAACTGGTAGTGTAGTTTGTAAAGGAATTGTATTGGTGTTTGCTTAAACGATTTCGAGAAACAACTGAAACTTAGGTCTGAATGGCCGCACGAAGATTCGAACAACATTCGCCTTCAGGTGAGTCCAACAAGCGCCTTACAACTCGTCAATTCGTTAGTCGTAATCAGGGACGCGAACCTAGGCTTATGTCCAATGCTATACAAATAGGTCATAATGCTGTGTGCCAGAATTAGGGTCAGAATAGGTACGCCTGGTAGCTGATATTGCATTTAACTCAATACCTATGATAATGTAGGCCAGTGTTTTCCTGTAGATCAAGAGGAGGCTGAAGCGTGTACATGGCTGGGGCTAAGGCTTCGCTATTAATGTTGCTACACCAAGAGATAGGTTTAATTTTCTCAGCGGTATAATGAATAACTTAGTAGGTAAACCAGTGTAGAATACAGATAAATACTATCTCTTTGAAAATGAGGAACTTCATTCTCATGGGCTATATAGCCTGATAATCAGTTACTAAAACAATCTAGTAACTGAATGGAAAGAACTGAGTTTAGTTTCAGTTACACAGTATTTGTGTATCTCAGATTTGTATGTTGATGGATAAGAATAGAATTTATGAGTGTCAGTACTAGGTCTCACATCATGTGCTAGTGCGAAACTGGGGAAAGAAGAGAAATTCTCGTGTTCCATCACTTAAAAGACGGCGGCTAAGCGACCCAAAAACACCATTCCGGTATTCTTTCAGTGAAGATTTTTAAGACTAAAAACTCAGCATCACTGCACATGAGCTAAAACTATGATGAGTTTTATAACAAATTTAGAGTACAGGCGACAGATATGAAATTTTTTCACAGGAATTAACTGATTTCTTATTCTTCTTCTTCTTCTTCTTCTACACTTCAATGTCTAGGCAAAACGCCTCTTCCGATTTCACATTCAGAGTTGTTGCCGTCTGTTTCTAGATTTTCCAGAATCTCTACTTCCTCGTCTCTTTTAAGGCCTCTTATAAGGCCTCTTATAAGGCCTAATCTGTCCCTCCAATCCATCTTCATTCATTCCGTTAGTATATTCTTTCGTTCTTCCTCTCTAATCGTTCATTCTTTCCCACTATGACAAACTTAAGTTCTGTACTGAATTCTTCGTTGCGTATTCTGTCTTAACCTTTCTTAAAAATCTCATTTCCCTTTTTGGGTATCACACACGACTTTCTGTATAGGCACCCAAGTCCCACTTCCATATATTCAAAATAGTGTTGCCAATGTTTTATAAATTTTTATTCTGCTGTTCTTTCTGGTCTTAAGATTCCAAATTATGTTTATAGCACCATATGTGTATTCAAAAGTTAGAATCTTAATTAATAAGGGTGTTCTAAAATACCCCTTGCAAACTTCAAGAACTTTAGAGGGAATGAGCAGATGATACTTTGAATTGGTACGTATGTCCAGAAATGTGCCGTTTCAGTGCTGCAGCTATCTAGAAACTGATGGTAACGCAACCATTTTTACTAGTAATCTATAATGCGTGCTCCAGTACATCATTTGTTTTACAATTCCACTCATGAACAACCAAAGAAACAAAGAAGAAAGATAATCAGCTTCCACAAACACTACATTTGAATCGTTTTTGTCCTTTTCGAAGGAGGGTTAGCCATCTGATCACTACAAGTAAGATTTGATGTGGCGATCACCAAGTTCGGTCACACAGTTTACTTACGAATGATGTTGTGGTACATACACTCTGTCACTCGCGTGTCTCTGCAGTCTGTCCTGCAACGACCACAACTCTAGCAACCAGATATTTTTTTGTCTCTACAGGCATCTCAAGGACCAGACATTTCTTTCAGTCCCAAAGGAAAAAGTCCAGTAGATTTGAGTGTGTTGTGGATAACGACCTTGACAAAGACGACGAGCTTCTCTTCCATTACCGCGAACTTCTGCTTAGGATCTAGTCGATCTATTCTGCAAACGTGTACTCAACCCCGACACAGACAAGTGAAGGAGGCTCGAAGCAGGTCATGTAGGTAGGATAGACGTCAAATGACATGACTACCCTTTTGCATACCTACCTAGGAAACACGTTTTCAAACGGTTGTAACATGGTAACGGTACATTCCCGGACACTGGTTAGTATTTAAAATATTGTCTACTCAATCCCCTCTACAAGAACTAGAATTTTGTAAGGTGAATTTTAAAGCACTCTGTACATTTCGACCTTTATACTGATATAGGAGACTACATTTCATGAGAAATAATGTAACAGAAAGAGAGCTGAAAATCTTCAACGACTCCACCTGTAATCCTCACGCCACATTCCTGGACACTGGTTAGTATTTAAAATATTGTCTACTCAATCCCCTCTACAAGTACTAGAACTTTGTAAGGGGAATTTTAGAGCACTCTGTACATTTCGATCTTTATACTGATATAGAAGACTACATGTCATGAGAAATAATGTAACAGAAAGAGAGCTGAAAATCCTCAACGTCTCCACCTGTAATCCTCACGCCAGAGTTGAGGAGGGTATACAGCAACGAGAATAATTTTTCTTTCTTATTTCATTCGTGGCTTGTACGATGGAAGAAATACACCCGACATCTCTCTGTATAAGCACGAAATGCTTTATTTTTACCAACGTGGTGACTAAACGATAAATTTATTGATGAAAATGATACGTGGCTTGAAATTTTTGGAACACTGGCTCGCTAAATTTTGCCAGTAATGCTAAGCACATCTTCCATTATAATTTGTAAAGATTATTGTGACACTCTGGCGACGACTAGGTGAACGCGAGATGAAGCCCACAATTATTATTTGACTCCTCTGGGTCTTTATTTATATAATTTCGGGTTAATTCAATGACTATTTCGAAAATTTCGGCGTTTTCTTGGAATTAGTTACACAGTATTTCTTGGCCGCAGTCTCACTAACTGGCCGACATTCGCCGAAGTTTGACCGTTTCCGTGGCTCGGAGTGTAATAGTACATCTCCACTAGCTGTGATCAGACTCGTAGAGAAAGGTTTGGACAAATAGCTCTGTCCGCGCTAGGGGAGGTTTAAATTATGGACCGACACCCAAGCGTTTACCAGTTGCTGATTTTATAAGTTAAGTCGAATAGGCTGTTTTTAACCTCTCTCGCGGTGCTGCCGATGAGGTTAGAGAGAAGCATGTTGTGTTGACTACGGAACGTACGCTCAAGTTTAATACGGCAGCGGCTGCTTCACTTTCAATCAGAGTGGATTATGATGTTGTTATCTTACCTGCGGGCTAGGCAACGGGTCACTTGCATTAGACAAATACAATTGGATTCAGAAGATGCAGTGGTTACTATCTGATCTGGCGTATAGCAGGCACAGTGATGACCTAGCAAAAGGTGTCGAGAGGAAGATTAACAATCTCCTGAAGAAACGTTCCTTGTCTCAAGAGACGATTTATAGTTTCAATACTTATTGAAGTGTTCCCCTAAACCATATGGCCGCCCGGAGATCCACAGGGAAGGCATTTCTCTTAGGCCTATTGTCAATAACTTCGGTGCTCCGAAGTACTGTGTAGCTAAACAGTTTGCTACTCTGCTGAGACCATTAGCAGGTTGGAGTGTGCATCACTAGGGGAACTACATTTAAATTACCGTAACATACCAGTAAGTTTTGATGTAATCTCTCTCTTCACTCGAGTTCCTCTGTCTGATGCGTTGCGCTTAATTGAAGTCAGGTCTGATGTCGAATTAGTTTTTTCGAATCTATTTCGGCTTGTGTTGATTTCTACCTGTTTTTTATTCAATGACTAGTACTATGAACAGAGTTGCGATGAGGATCCCGTTTCCCCCTATTATTATCAATTTGTTTCTGGATGATTTAGGGGACAGTGCACTAGCGATGGAGGTGGAAAAGAATGGCATACTTCCCTTCTTTAAAGTGTTGGTTACGAGGAAGACTGTTGGCACGTTGGGCCATGCAGTTTGATGGGAGCCAACTCACACTAATCAGGAGCAGATACTTATCACCATCCGGCTCAGCATGAAAAGAGTCCTAGCTCGCTTTATAGAGGCCACGTCATCTCAGGCCTTGAAAGTTTGTCAAACGAATTAGCCCAATTCGAAGTCCCCTTTCGCCAGACTGATTTAGTGGAAGTCAAACCAGACAAGCGTTGCGCTGTCGACCAACAGTGATTCTAATGAAACTTCCTGGCAGATTAAAACTGTGTGCCCGACCGAGACTCGAACTCGGGACCTTTGCCTTTCGCGGGCACACAGTTTTGATCCGCCAGGAAGTTTCATATCAACGCACACTCCGCTGCAGAGTGAAAATCTCATTCTGGAAACATCCCCCAGGCTGTGGCTAAGCCATGTCTCCGCAATATCCTTTCTTTCAGGAGAGCTAGTTCTGCAAGGTTCGCAGGAGAGCTTCTGTAAAGTTTGGAAGGTAGGAGACGAGGTACTGGCAGAAGTAAAGCTGTGAGTACCGGCCGTGAGTCGTGCTTCGGTAGCTCAGTTGGTAGAGCACTTGCCCGCCAAAGGCAAAGGTCCCGAGTTCGAGTCTCGGTCGGGCACACAGTTTTAATCCGCCAGGAAGTTTCATATCAGCGCACACTCCGCTGCAGAGTGAAAATCTCATTCTAGTGATTCTAATGAGTGATGATAATGAAGGATTGGCCTTTTAGCCTTACACAGTAAGCACTTACAACAGGACTGGTCATATTCTGCGGATGTTTGATGTGAAATATGTTTTTCGGCAGCCAACATGGCCATTTTAGGATCCGTAAAATGTGGCCTTCGTATCCATAAGACGGTTATCCATCGTCTTCCTTGCAGTTGTGGAATGTCAGATACTCGTAACGGAACAGTCGATAGGAAGATGTGGACGATAGACTCTCTGTGGAGGCGTTCTTCATTTCCAAATATAAACGAACTTGGAGCAGTGTGTTTGTAGGAAACGACAGGTGGCGGGTTATGACCCACCGACCCGAGCACGCTGCCATAGATACGCGGACACAAGTTTAATGGTCGTCAAAATAACCTAATTTAGTTGTGGATGGTTGCACGTAGATTCTTTATTGTAATAAAGGAGATTTTATACTACACCTCGCAAAAGAACCGCCCCGAGTTTTTGAGACCTACGGAAAATACACGGTATAAGGACGTAAATGATTTCTCCAAAATCGATCATAGAACTGTAGAAGACAGGAAAAATAAGTTATTGGCTTTCATACTCATGACTAAGAGTGTTCCATCTATATGAGGAATGTGGGAAGATGCGGTCCCCTTCTGGCACCGTCAAATAAATATTATCACTAGTTGTTTCACTACTTCTTGAGAAGGTGATGACTCACAGTTCCTGATTATTTGAAAAACGTCACACTTAACCACTGAGAGTTGATAATACTTTTCTTTATTACAACCGGTCTCAGACCTCAGGCCATATCAGGTATTTTAAGACATTTAACACAGATTACATGACGACACTAAACCTATGGCGTGAAATAACATAAATTCAGTCACTAGTCACTGTTGTCAAGCAGTAAAATTTATGACACTGTCGTAATAAAATGTAACACTGTCGATCTACATTCTGTACAGGGCACTAGGAGTTCCTGTAAGGGCAGATGTTTTTATTGATGAGTGATGACTCTGTACTGAACAAAATTACATCAGTATCTACTTCATTTGCAGATTAATATTATAGCTATTACAAGTAGTTTGTTGTTAGATTTTTTAGTACCTCTACGCATGCAAGGCTCAAGTAAGCCATTAAAGCATATTTTCCCCTGGGCAGCGGGTCAGGTATTGAAGTGTGGACGCCTGGACGCAAAACAGGAAGTCTGTACTGACAGGCATAGTCTACTCCGTGGTGCAATTAAGAACGTGCAGAAAACAGCAGGTAGTAAATTATGTGTCGTGGTTGTGGGAAGAGTGTTGGGCACAGAGAGAAAACAATTAACGCTCTGAAGTCGGTACATATTAAGGTACACAATACAAGGTTTACAATATCTGTACCTAAATCCCTAACATCCTGTATATATAGTCTGGCTCCAACGACCTGTGCGGATTCACTCCAAAATTAATGGTGAGCACTACAGATCTGCACAACGAGAGGTTTAAAAATCTGACAACCAAAACCTGTAAATATCCTTGTGATTAAAGCTTTTTTGCAGTGTCACACATTTGAGCAAGTAAAGCTAATTTCCAATCTGAAGTTACTTGCAAATATTTTGGTATCTTATTCCGTTTAAGTATTCCAATAGGTATCAGACAGACAGAAACAGGTGGGTTTCAGTCAGCATTTAGTTAACTACTGATGCCGACTACATAGCGAATCAAAACAAACGCTGTCCTTCTTTCACTTTGTTCAACATATTTAAGCCTTGTGATCCGATAAGCATCCTCCAGAGATAAACAGCACCCGTGTAAAAGGTGCAACAGTGTACTGAGAGGTATTTCTTTCACAGTGGAACAACGCTTTCTCAGATCAGTACCAATGAAGCACACTGTGGTATTCGTCTTTCCAAATACAAGGTCCACCTCACACATTCCTATTACAACGTTTCAAATTGCACTATCATATTTTTCAAAAGCCATCACTAAGTCATAAGCCAATGCTTCTGCTACTCCGTCATTCAAACGGAGTGATGTAGGGCAATGGGCAGGATCATGAACTAGCAGCACCGGGTTCCAGATCAAAGTCAGGCCATTTTATTTAAGACGTTTTCCCTAAATCACTTTGACAAATGTCATAAAATGGACAATTGTGACATGCTTCACGCCTGTGAAACACAGCTGCCTCCTCAATAGAAACAACCCTTGAGTAACTGAACAAAACCCAGAGTCATGATGAGCTCGTTGAAGAGGACTGCAAGTATTATCACATTAATTACGAAATAGACTTTAAATAAGTTGTAAGGTTGCTCAAACATATTTACGATTTTTTGTGAATTTCTTTATTGTTTCTTGTCAGGAAGCTTTTCGGGATTATCCAGTCGTATGGTGACCATAGGGTTCATATGTAAAACATGACTTTTATATCATCAATTAAAAACTTAACACCAATAAGAAACCTAACAGGGATAAGGTTACACAACACTGCACTTCTGGTCATATTTAAGTTTTTAGCTCATGAAGCTTAAACTTTAAGTTACGATACATGACTGGTATGTCAAGGTCGTGTTGTACATGTGAACTCTACGGTCATCAGATGATAGGATAATTCTGAAGAAGCGTCGTGACAAACAATAAAGGAAAGAAAAACGCTAAATGTCTTTGAGCAACTTACAGCGTTTTAAGTCTATATCATTATAAACCTTAGTTGCGAGAGGAGAGCCGGCCGCGGTGGCCGAGCGGTTCTAGGCGCTACAGTTCGGAACCACGCGATTGCTACGGTAGCAGGTTCGAATCCTGCCTCGGGCATGGATGTGTGTGATGTCCTTAGGTTAGTTGGGTTTAAGTAGTTCTAAGTTCTAGAGGACTGATGATCTCAGTTGTTAAGTCCCATAGTGCTCAGAGCCATTTGAACCATTTTTGCAAGAGCTGATAAATCATTGGCAAACATTCACTGCAATAACAGAACATACTTTGGCTCAGAGAAAAGATGATTGTATAGTATTAAGATCATGCTAACGTATTTACTGTTCATGAATAGTTACCACTGACTGTTTTGTGTGATTTTCAGTTCTGTACTGTCTTGGTTTTATACGTAGTAAACGTGTACACAGCCTGACGTATTGCCTCTTTACGCCGGTTCGTGGAGTTTTCTGTGTACTGAACGAGTCTGGTGACCACTGCGTCACAGAGACTGATCTACCGTACTTGTCAGAACCCAGAACAGAGGCCGCGGCCGCCTGTATTTTTTCGCGCGAATTTATTGTTGTTTAAGTGCGGAAATATTGGAGACAAGTCGGAATGAAGCGGGAAGTGTATCGGATCGGCCGGCGGCCGTTGCATTATCGGCGGGCGGACAGGCGTGGGCCTTATCTGCCGGCCAGTGTTTTATTAATCCCGTCATGGTGGCTGCCCCGCCGGCAGGCTGGCTGCCTGGCGCGGTGGAGGCGGAGGCGGGGGCGGAAGGGGCGGCAGGGGCGGCGGGGGTGGACGAGTGCCCGGCGGCCAATCAATATGGCGGCCGCTGAGCTCGCAGCGGTTCGGCGTGGGCCGCCGCCGCAGCCGCCGCCGCCGCCGCCGCCGGTCGCTGCTTCCGGCCGAACTGCAAGCGCGCCGCTATTTTTCCCGCCATTACGGGGCGCCACGGCACAGGCCGGCCAACCTTGAAATACGGCCGTCCCATGAATCACGGGACACATGTTGGCCCGGCTTTATTCATTGCTGCTGCTGCAGCAGCTGCCGGCTACTCCAAAGCCACAGCTACAGTCCTCCACGGGAAACTGTTGCTCGCTTCGGCCGCGTACCGGGTACTTGAGGCTTGGGCACGGAGGAACGGCTGCGAATGGAGGCGCTACGAGACAGCGACAATCCTTCTGGAGCGCTGTCGGACAAGACGGTGAATCTTATCTGGGAACTTCTTTCCTTCGGCACTTCTGGAAAGAGAAGCGCAACACCGAGAAGGAGTTTTGCGACATAAATGAAAGTTGGTAGGTGTGTTTCTACATCTGGAAGACGATGTTTTTCAATAGCACCACCGAGAGAGGTGGCGCAGTGGCTAGCACACTGAACTCGCATTCGGGAGAACGATGCTTCAAACACGCGTCCGGCCATGCTGATTTAGGTTTTCCTTGATTTCCCTGAATCGCTTCGCCGGCTGGTGTGGCCGAGCGATTCTAGACGCTTCAGTCCGTAACCGCACGACCGCTACGGTCACAGGTTCGAATCCTACCTCGGGCATGGATGTGTGTGATGTCCGTAGGTTAGTTAGGTTTAAGTAGTTCTAAGTTCTAGGGGACTGATGACCTCAGATGTTAAGTCCCATAGTGCTTAGAGCCATTTTTGAGCCTGAATCGCTTCAGGCAAATGCCTGATGATTCCTTTGAAAGGGCACGGCCGACATCCTTCCTAATCTGATGGGACCGATGACCTTGCTGATTGGTCGCTTCCCCCGAATCAACCAACTAACCAGTGGCACCACTATGAGGATTCAAATCAGGTTTGTTTTAAATAAACGCTATGAGGGTCGTAAGCCTTATTTAAGTTTGAGACTCGACGTAGTGAGTTAATTCTAGTCAAGAATGCCTTTACGACGACAAAGACACCTTTATCAGCACCTCAATGACTTGGAGCGAGGTCGTGTAATAGGGCCAGGAGAAGCTGGATGTCCCTTCTGCGATACTGTAGAAAAACTTGGCAGAATTGTACCCCATGACTGCTGGCAGCGGTGGTCAAGAGAATCCACGATTGTACGAAGACCCTGCTCCGGACGGCCACGTGGCACTACCGAAAGACCATCGTAGTCGGCATATGGCTCTGGTGCATCGTACTGTATCTCCAGCAGCAATTTGAGCAGCAGCAGGCGCCACAATGGCACAAACTGGTTACTTCAAGTACAGCTCCGAGCCAGACGCCCTGTAGTGTGCATTCCACTTACCCCAGTTCACCGCCATTTGTGACTTCAGAGCTGTCATGCGTTAGCTCATCGGAGGAAAGGGTGCAGGTCAGATGTTTTTCCTGATGAAAGCTGTTTCTCCCTCCAGTGAAATCCGTGTATTGGTTCGAAGAATGCCAGTTGAAGGATTGCAACCATCCTCTCTGTGCACTGGACCTAAACGAAATTTCCTGGCAGATTAAAACGGTGTGCCAAGTGCTCTGCCAACTGAGTTACCCAAACATGACTCACGACCCGTCCTCACAACTTAAATTCCGCCAGTACCTCATTCTGGACACTGGACCTACACAAGCAGTTACCGTCTGGACCGCGATTTCGTATGACTTGGTAATCCCACGTACGCTGACTGCAATTTTGTACGTAACTCTCGTGACTCGACAAGCTGTGCGGCCATTCATGAACAGTATTCGAGTGGGCGTTTTCCAACTGGATAACGCTCGCCCACAAACCGCAGTTAAACGCAATAACCTCTAGAGAATGTCGACGTGTTGCCTTGACCTGCTCTATCACCAGATCTGTCTCCAATCGAGCACAGATGGAATATCATCAGAGAAGATATCCAGCGTTGTCCACTACCAGCATTAATCAACCCTGTACTGACCAACCAAGTGCATCAAGCGTGGAACTCCATCCCACAAACTGACATTCGGCACCCGTACAACCCATTTGCATGCTTGCATTCAACATTGCAATTGTTACATTGATTATTAATGTAACAATATTTCACATTCTCAATGACTTATCTCGCGCTTATATGAACCCGTTAATCACTTACACATGTTACCTAGACAAATGTATTCCAGAAATTTTTGTTACTCTGCAGTAATTATTTTTTGGTGCTGCGATTTTTTCTATCAGTATATTTTCATTCTCGGTCAGCCATTTAAACTGCAACACTGTGAAAGTGACATGCTGCAAAAATGGTGAGAAGTAGTGCATGCTTAGGTATGCAAATGACTAGCAATTCTGGACAACTGCACAGTATGTACTAATAAGGCTGTCTAAATTTTGTATGAAAGGAAATATTACATTAAAGAGTTCTCATTCAGAAACCACATTTGAATGCTGTTTGTGAGAAGATCGCATAAGAAGGTAACGTCTCCAGAATGTGACATGATGCGATAGTGGCATGATCGTAGCCTATAGAGGCTGCAATTTACTCAGTGTGCCATAGTTCCATTAGGACTGTGCCTTTGAAAAACAACTCATCCATTATGCTCATAAAATCACTGCATTAATTCCAAAGAACCTCTCTCTGAATCAACATACAGCTGAAGAGTTTAGAAAGTGTCACTATAGTGATTATTTTGGAATTGCATTGCGTACTGCAATACAATTTTGCTGGATGCCTTTAACTGCATCGCAACGGTGTCCTTTCACTGTTGATTACACTATGGAAAACCACTTGAAGTCGTCTGGGGCCAAATCCTGAGCGGGCGGCGGGCAGTCCTGGACTGTGATCCGTTTACAGGCCAAAAACTCACGCATGATCTTCGCATTGTGGGCTAGAGCGTTATCGTAGAGCAACGACCAGGGATCTGCCTCTCGCTATTTGACGAATTCTCGTCCAGGCACAAAACACATAACATCATGTTACTTCGCCGCTCCTCCACCATTCTCCGAGGAGGGACAAATACGTACTGTTACATTCGCGGTGAGGACGTCTGCTGTAGCAGCACTAGCACTTCGATCTTTTGGTAGGCTGTTGTTGAAATTTCAAGGATCGTAACGCCGCAACTCACCAGGAGATAGCACTGCAGTTTGGAGTTTGACACAAACAGTCCTAACTGAACTGGAACAAATCCTGTGTACCACTGCCAGAGTTCCTCAGGACCCGACGGCTATCACGCACATATGCCATACTCGATGTCATGCAGGACCTGAACTGCCCCACTTGAGTAGCGCCCGACTGGACAGACATATTGTTCGCCCAGCCGCACAGGGTCGCAAAACCACCTGAAGCCAGGAAATGGACTCGTTTGATGTGAGACAGTGCAACGACGCCTGGAGTTTTCTAGACCACCGGTGAGGTTTCCCTTGACACAGAGACAGAGGGTTTCGTACCGGCAGAGCTGTATCCATCGACAACACGGTTTCAGTGGTGTCACCATGTCTTTGACTTTCCAAAAATGGTTCAAATGGCTCTGAGCACTATGGAACTTAACATCTGAGGTTATCAGTCCCTTAGTATAACTTAAACCTAACTAACCTAAGGACATCGCACACAGCCAGGCCTGAGGCAGGATTCGAACCTGCGACAGTAGCGGTCGCGCGGTTCCAGACTGAAGCTCCTAGAACCGCTCCGCCCCAGATGCCGGGAGTTCTTCTTTTCAGACGAGTGCCAGATCTGCATATAGCATCGCGATAACGTAACTCGTTTGTGGAAACTGAGAAGAAGGAAAGTCACCAGATTTCTTTCTTCATCGTCATACAAAGCCCAGCATCAGGCGCGACATTATAGGGTGTCATTGTGTACATAATACGATCGCCTCCAGTTCGCATAGCCAGTAGTTGACAGCACTAAGTACGTTTCTGACATGTTAAGGCTGGTAGCTTTGCGCTATTTTAAGGTCTCCGTGGCCTTATCTTTCAAGATATGTATGTCGTCCATGCATTCGTGTACTACTTCGATACAGAGGGAGTTCAGATGTTGCCAAGGCCATCATGTTCTCCAGATCTCTCTATCAATGAAAAAAACCTGGCCCCATAATTGAAGAACATTGATATACTTGAAGCAGCAAGTAATACAGTACCCGCTTCTGACATTCAAGCTCAGTTAAACTCGATGGTCACCGAAGTTACAGCCATTGTTGCTGCCAGAGCTCATTGATTCGGTACGAAAATTCGTACCCTGCGCATCCCCAAATCCCCTACAGATTTAGTGTTTCCCTCCTACTATACTACATAAGCACAATAAGTAAATTTTCGTTATTTGCTACCATTTCTGGAGTTGCATTTCGTATTATAATTGCCCCTACATGGCTCACCCTCCGGTCAGATTTCGTTTCTACATCGATGTTTAACCATGTATCCTGCCGTTGTAGACGGACGTTTACAATCATTTCAACCCTCTAATAAATTCACACTTGTTATCAAATTAATAATCATAATTTCTTTTTTCTGTTACTTTTATCAGTGGTATAAAGTTTAGTTCAGCGAGACGCATCTTTACTTGTCATGTAAATTGCAGTTTAAGCTGTGATTGTTATTCTACAGAAGGACTATATCCGATATGGATTAAATGGCAAATCACACTTTGGTACGTTGAATAGAGGAGACGTAGGCTGAGAAAAATGGTAGACGATCGAGAAAACGTTATCGGAGTGCTGTCAGGTGGAACACGTGTGTTCTATGTGTCGGTGACTTAAAAGCAAGTATAAATGGAATATCGAACGAATTTGGACAGAAATGGGTGCAATACAGCACCTGACGTCCTGACTGTGTACTGCTACCCTTGCTCCAAACTCCTCCGCAGTAGCCGGCCGGCGTGGCCGAGCGGTTCTAGGAGCTTACTCTGGAACCGCGCGTCCACTACGGTCGCAGATTCGAATCCTGCCTCGGGCATGGATGTGTGTGATGTCCTTAGGTTAGTTAGGTTTAAGTAGTTCTAAGTTCTAGGGGACTGATGACCTCAGATGTTAAGTCCCATAGTTCTCAGAGCCATTTGAACCATTTTTTCCTCTGCAGTACCTCACATGGTGTGAAGCGCTTGGCACTGTTTGGGGGTGGCTGGTCGTTGACCGGAGACGTTCGGTTCGCTGGGTCAGTTCGCCATATTTGGGAACAATATGCCATTTTCGGGCCAAGTGGTAATTCGTTATTTTGTATTAATATGCCCGCGATTACACATGACAGTGGCTCACAAAAAATTCTGGTTACAATGAAAAAATTAACATAAGCAGAAAACAAGGAATTTGAGTTATTACTGAGGCTGCGTCATGTCATATTATTCAGAACTTCATGATTCAGTAAAGGTTTGATATGAAGTTTTCGTAGGAGCCTAGCGACCATTCTAGTGCGTATGAGTAGATCTGTCGTTAAACTGGCCAGGTCGCATAAAAAGACATATGGAAGGTGAAGAATGAGTATAGTGAACACAAAGTATGCATGATGCATTTCGGAATTAGTTCTTTCTTCAGAAATCCAAGTTCAAAGGTAGCACAAGGACACGAGCATTACCATTGTATACGCAAAGTGTACTCACCATGTACATGTACAGGTACATGTGCGTAACATGTACACAATTGGTAACACTCTTGAAACTTCCTGGCAGATTAAAACTGTGTGCCGGACCGAGACTCGAAATCGGGACCTTTGCATTTCGCGGGCAAGTGCTCTACCAACTGAGCTACCCAAGCACGACTCACACCCCGTCCTCACAGCTTTACTTCCGCCAGTACCTCGTCTCCTACCTTCCAAACTTCACAAAAGCTCTCCTGCGAACCTTGCAGAACTAGCACTCCTGGAAGAAAGGATATTGCGGAGACATGGCTTAGCCACAGCCTGGGGGATGTTTCCAGAATGAGATTTCCACTCTGCAGCGGAGTGTGCGCTGATATGAAACTTCCTGGCAGATTAAAACTGTGTGCCGCACCGAGACTCGAACTTGGGACCTTTGCTGTGAGGACGGGGTGTGAGTCGTGCTTGGGTAGCTCAGTTGGTAGAGCACTTTCCCGCGAAAGTTAAAGGTCCCGAGTTCGAGTCTCAGTCCGTCGCACAGTTTTAATCTGCCAGGAAGTTTCATATTAGCGAACACTCCGCTGCAGAGTGAAAATCTCATTCTGGGAAACACTCTTATTCTTGTGCTATCTTTGCACTGGGATTTCTGGAGAAGGAAATAATTCCGAAACGAGTCGTGCATACATTGTGCAATCAATAAAACCATTCTTCACCTGCTATCTGACTTTTAATGCGACGTAGGCAACTTAACTATAGATCTACACACATACAGCGTGAAGTTAACAAAAACGAAAAACTGTAGGGACGGATTCCAGAATAAGAACGGACGATGTGCATGCAACGACAACAGATCGTCCCGGAACACAGTACAGAGCAACTCTGTATCCACGTCACAACAGGTGTTCAAAGTGGCCTCCATGGGAGACAGTGTCATGCGGTCCTCCAAATCTAGTATACACATTTCGCCACCTACTTGCACGTCCGTTTGTCTGAAAGGACCCGTGACCAAAAAAACACCCATAAAGGGCTTCAAAAGTTGTGTGTTGTGGTTGGTGTCTGTGAAGGTACTCGTTCTGGTGTAGCCATGCTGCCTTATCAACCGTTTCCATCTACTTGGCCGTACACAAACACCATTTCGGCTTGTTACCGACATGAATATCGGACCATTCTGCTGATCACAGTACGCTGCGTCAATAACAGAACCTGCAACACGCAAGGAACACACCGCACGTGATCAGAGGAACTGTCATTCGTCAGCGCCATCTACCGTGGCGAAGAACCATGTCTGGACACGTGTTCATCGTAATCTTTTCCTCCGTTTCCAGTCAGGAATTCGTCCGTGCAGTTTGTTGGTTTTATTAATGTTCACCCTGTATAATGATTCACTCTAAATCCTTTCCCTAGATTTGACATAAATATACGTGCCCAAAATTAAAGCAAAAAGCTGCTGTTCCCCCGTGTTCTGTGTAATTCACGGTATAATCATACAAAATCTCAACAGATGTCCGTGCACTCGTGTTCCGCACTGAAGATGGCACCTATCGAACGGGCTAGGATTTGGCGGGTAGTCCACAGCGACAATCGCTGTGTATACGAGGTGCGGCTAGAAAAAAACCGGACTGATGCTGTAAAAAACATTTATTTACAATTTCATGTTATCTCCTTCAATGTACTCTCCTCCTCGGTCTCTACACCGCTCCATACGAATTTTCCACTGTTCATAGCAATGCTGCAGATCATTTTCGGTAAGTCCATACATTACTTCCGTCGCTTTTTCTTTTACTGCTTCAACAGTCTCAAATCTAGTTCCTTTCAAAGCTGACTTGACTTAAGGGAAAAGAAAAAAGTCACAGGGGGCCAAAAACAAGTGTACGGCGATGATTGTTTATCGCGAACACAAGTGTTTGAGTGGTTTAAACGATTTAAAGATGATCTAAGATGGGAATGTTGTGTTTTGCCAAAAACGTCTTCACTGACAACGCACTGTGAGCTGGGGCATGACTTTTTTTCTCCACAAATCGTTCCGTTTTCTCCGTACTCGCTCACGTAGGGTAGCCAGGACGCTAATGTAGTAATGCTGATTCACTGTCGTCCCTCTGGTACCCAATCAATGTGCACAATCCCTTTGATGTCAAAAAAACAATCATCATTGCCTTGAATTTCGATTTTGACATTCGTGCTTTTTTTTTTTTTTTTGTCGTGGAGAACCAGGAGTTTTCCAATGCATCGATTGGCGTTTAGTTTCGGGATCGTAAGTAAAAAACCACGATGCATCGCAAGTAATAACATTTTGTAAGAAGGTGGGATCACTTTCAATGTTTTCCAGGATGTCATAACAAATCATTCTTCGGCGTTCCTTCTGTTCAATTGTGAGACACTTTGGAACCATTTTTGAACACACTTTGTTCATGTTGAAACTTTCATGAAGAATCTGCCTAACACTTTCCTTGTCAACTCCTGTTAACGCAGACACTGCTCTGATTGTTAAACGGCGATCTTGTCGAACAAGTTTACCGATTTTTTCAATGTTTGCATCAGTTTTTGCTGACAATGGTCTGCCAGTGCGAGTGTCATCACTGGTGTCTTCGCGGCCATCTTTAAATCGTTTAAACCACTCAAACACTTGTGTTCGCGATAAACAATCATCGCCGTACACTTGTTGTAACATTACAGACGTTTCACTTGCAGATTTTCCTAGTTTGAAACAAAATTCGATGTTAACACGCTGTTCTTTCTGTACACTCAACATTTTCCGACGCACAGACAAAACGTCAACTACTTAAAACAGACGCCACGGGCAGACTGAGTGCAGGAGGCAGATGAAACTCGAGCAGTAGGCGGAGCGAGAGTCACGTGACAGGCCACGCGACTTTCAGCCTTATTGCGTTCGTTTTATTGTTTCACCAGTACTAGTCCGGTTTTTTTCTAGCCACACCTCGTACAGTCACAGACCGTGCAGCATGGCACAAAGAAGACGCCTACCAGATTCTCTACAGTGGAGCGCCATAAGAATAATGGAAGCAGGACAATCGCAAACTGATCTGACCTGAGGGCTTAATGTGAATAATTCCGTTGTTCATCGGGTGTGGCGACGATTTATAGAGACCGAAACAGTATTCCAAAGACCAGGTCAGGTCCGACCACGTGTGATACCAAAGTGAGGGGACCGTTATTTGGCCAGAAGGGCACGACGGTACCGCCTTAGCACTGCACGGCAACTGGCGTCTGACCACGCAGCATCTACTGGACGTGTTGTGTGGAGACAAACTGTGTACAGTAGGCTTCGGCAGAGTAGCCTTTATTGTAGGAGACCTTCTGTATGTGTCCGTCTGTTGCGTCTTCACAGAAGGGAACGTCTAGAGCGAAGCCGTCAACACGCCACCTGGACGGTCAAAACAGTGGGCCAATGTTCTTTTCGCAGATGAGTCCCGACTTGGTCTGAAGAGTGATTCTCGACGCATTCGCATCTGGAGGGAACGTGGAACACGATATCTGAATCCAAACATTGTGAAAAGAGACTGATATCGAGGAAGATCCTTAATGGTGTAGGCAGGGATTATGTTGACCACGCGAACACCTTTTCACGAAATTGTACGGGTGAATCGCCAAAGTTTGACTGCTGTCAAGTATCGCGACGAGATCTTGGGACCTCATGTGCGGTTCTTCCGAGGTGGAGTGGGTCCAGACTTTGTACTGATGTACGATGATGCTCGACCTCAGAGCGCACGGGTGGCTGATGTGTTCTTGGAAACGGAAGATACTGCATGCGTGGCGCGGCCTGCTCGCAGTCCCGATTTGAATCCCTGGAGGATGTCTGGGGCGCGCTAGGGAGACAGGTTACATCACGTCAGCATCCAGAAACTACTCTCCAAGACTTGAGAGCAGCTCTCAGGAAGAATGGGCTTTATTGCCTAAACATGGGACTGATGACGTCACTCACAGCATGCCCCGTCCTTGTCAGGCCTATATTGCTACCAGAGGTGCTAACGCCCCATGCTGAACACATTAATCAGTTGTCGGAATGCGTATACAAATCCGTTGAGTTGGAAAAGAAGAAGAACATTTTTGTCTACCGTTATGCATGTTGCAGTTGTTTACGTTCTGTGTTCTTTACGTTGTTTCTACTTTACTATCACCTGTTTACACTGTTTTGAGGCAAAATAAAGGCAACATTGCAAAATTTCCATTTGGGCACAAGTGTAGCTTATGAGTCGTGAACAAGATTTTTGTGCTCTTGGAAAGAAACAAGTCACTTGAAATTTCGTAAGAGAGATTGTGATTTCATGGGCTTTTTTTCTCCAACCGATGGAAGGGAGATTTTATGTTGTGCCACAATAATAGGTTGACGTTTTTATCAAAATTTTTCTACTTTCTTCTATTCTGTTGACAGATGATCTTTCTTTAACAAATCTTGGAAACGTGTGAAACAATTTAATACTACGTTGTGTCTGAGTCTAGAAGCTGCTGGACACATATTTCTCCGTTACTCATTGTTATAATATTTCTACCCCGATTTGGAGAAAAGGTCACGCAGGATGTATTCTGAAGTTAAGATGAAACTACCTAGATTCTTGTTCTATTGAGGTAGCCTGTAGCTGCCAGAGCTCATAACGTTGTTTGCATCGTTTCCTTGGAAAAAATGGAACGAGAAAATCGTTTCTGAGAAAGACACTGCCCAGGGTCGATGAATGATACAAAGGCGACGGGTAATTGGACGTTTCTGCAAACTGCAGTTTGTGTAAGAATGGATGTAACTCAGGAGACGTCAGGCAGCGCTGCGGTGAAAGGCCTTACGCGTAAAACCTTCTTCTTGTGTTCGCAACCACGGAAATACCTTCACCAGCTCCTTTATTTAAGAGAGGAAAATTACAGTGGGTCGCCGATTGTATGTCGTGGTTTATGCTTGCCGCAGTAAGAAAGGGAGGCTGGAACCTCGATAAGTCTTAATTATCTGTCCAAAGCGCCGCGCTCGAGGTTTCGATTTGTTTGAAATGTCTGCGAGATTTGAGTACGTGGAACACGCTATCCCACAGAACCGTTTTCGACGACAATTGTCTATGCACTCTCAGACTCAGTGGTTGACATCAGACTTGATATTTTAATTTGATGTAATGATCCCGCTGTTTCGTAAGAAAAGTTTTAATCTTTTTTTTTTTTTTTTTTTGTGTGTAACTCCTCCCTACAAAGCTGTCTTCTGTTCGAGAGTCTGATCATACATAGGACGATCAGTTATGCCCACCTCTTCAGTTTAATTAAATTTTCTAACAAGCGCACCCTCGTGATAGGGAAGGATACTGTCCATTCATGAGTCTAAGTGGTCACAGGAATAGAAGCACTGCAATGAAAGAGATCCACACACTTAAATATTAATTAATAAATGAATAATGCGTTATATATTAACAAACACTCTTTCTTCAATGCTTCTCAGTTGGTGTGCTTCTCAACTGTAGATACCCGCTGCTTCCTGTCTGTTCAACAGAATTTAACTTCTATTTATTAACCAAACATATTACAGCTAACTTTTTTCACGTACCTTCAGTTGCTTACAAAAGAAATGGTTACTGTAATATAGTTTTTAATAATTTGCTTAGCTATATTTTTAGACGTTTAGTTAAGATATAAGGTACACTAGTGTGCAAAACTTAAGGACAAAAACAACTTTCACATGATGCTTCACTGCCAAGTAACGTAGCTCGATGAAACTTGGACCATTCGTAGAAAGAACTGGTACAGTGCAGTACAGAAGGTAGCTGAAAGAAACACGCAATGTGACGAAAAGAAATGATACTTTTATTCAAAGACAGTTATTACAATGAAGTTAACATGATTCACGATGATCCCCTGCATATTACAAAATGCATGACACGCTTCTTAATAGGATGCTTGATTACCACAAGTACTAAATAAAACCTAGATCGAATCTAAATGCTCCGAAATACGAGATGTATAAACATAATGAAACACAAATGAATTGACCAAGCACCATTTTAGGGGGAAGGAGACGTTTTCACCAGATATAATGCGTTGTGTCACTCAAACTACATATTCTCACTATACAAAATCGTAGCTTCGTAATGCTCCCAATACGAGATGTAAACGTGGCTACAGAAATTCTACATCCACATCTACATGGATACTCTGGAAATCACATTCAAGTGTCTGGAAGAGGGTTCATCGAACCACATTCATACTTATCTATTATTCCAACCTCGTATAGCGGCCGGAAAGAATGAACAGCTATATCTTTCCGTAGGAGCTCTAATTTCCCTTATTTTGTCTTGGTGATCGTTCCTACTTATGTAGGTCGGTGCCAACAAAATATTTTCGCATTCGGAGGAGAAAGTTGGTGCTTGGAATTTCGTGACAAGATTCCGTAACTACGAAAAACGCCTATCTTTTAATGATTTCCAGCCCAAATCCTGTATCATTTTTGTGGCACTCTCTCCCATATTTCGCGATAATACAAAACGTGCTGCCTTTCAATGAACTTTTTCGGTGTACTCCGTCAGTCCTATCTGGCAAGGATCCCACACCGCGCAGCAGTATTCTAAAAGAGGACGGACAAGCGTAATGTAGGCAGTCTCCTTAGTAGATCTGTTAGATTTTCTAAGTGTCCTGCCAATAAAACGCAGTCTTTGGTTAGCCTTCCCCACAACATTTTCTATGTGTTCCTTCCAATTTAAGTTGTTCGTAATTGTAATACCTAAGTATTTAGTTGAATTTACGGCTTTTAGATTAGACAGATTTATCGTGTGACCGAAGTTTATCGAGTTCCTTTTAGCACTCATGTGGATGACCTTACACTTTTCGTTATTTAGGGTCAACTGCCATTTTTGTCACCATGCAGATATCTTTTTCTAAATTGCTCTGCAGTTTGTTTTGATCTTCTAATGACTTTATTAGTCGATAAACGACAGCGTCATCTGCAAACCACCGAAAATGGCTGCTCAGATTGTCTCCAAAATCGTTTATATAGATAAGGAACAGCAAAGGGCATATAATACTACCTTGGGGAACGCCAGAAATCACTTCCGTTTTACTCGATGACTTTCCCTCTGACAGGAAATCATAAATCCAGTCACATAACTGAGACGATATTCCATAAGCACGCAATTTCACTACGAGCCGCTTGTGTGACACAGTGTCAAAAGCCTTCCGGAAATCCAGAAATACGGAATCGATCTGAAATCCCTTGTCAGTAGCACTCAGAACTTCATGTGAATAAAGATCTAGTTGTGTTTCACAGGAACGATGTTTTCTAAAGCCATGTTGACTGTGTGTCAATAGACCGTTTTCTTCGAGGTAAGTGATAGGTAAGCTCCACACACAGAGACAGGGGAAAGCTTGAGATCATGAAAATATGATCTTTGTACCAAAATGAAATTACTTATCAGAATATGTTACAATTTTGAGTACAAAACACAACGTCACTGCTGTTGTAACTTAACGAGAAAAATACCTTCCCTACCATGAGGGTGCAACTGTTAAAAAATTAAATAAACTGAAAAGGTGGGCGTAAGTGATTGTTTTACATATGATTCGGTCCTCTAATGGGAGGCAGCTATGCCGAGAGATATTACATAAAAAATTTATATGGCTCTCATCGTGGCACTACTGACAAAATTTACACGTTAAGGAGCATTTGTTGATGAATAAAGTTTAATATCTGTACCACACTTTGCAATGCAAAATGGACCACAAACCAATATCTATATTTTGTTTATGTCTTCTCAAAGTAATGCAGCTAATGTAACTAATATAACTTACAGGATAGTTGATGAGTTCAATTCGACCTTCGTGCCATACATTACAGGAAACAGAACATGAAACAATCTGTTATTCAGTGTTATAAACCACATATTGCCACTACTGCTAATCTAACTTACAGTTTAAGGACACTTATCAACAAGGAAATTTTGATATTTGTACAAAAGGAAACAATGCTATTCCCTTGTCTAAATTCATCAAAACGTCGTCTTAGATTGGCTAGGCCCAATATCAAAGTCAGCCAAGCATTATGGTGATCGTAATCCTAAGGTATTAACACTATCTTGAACCACAAAACGTCTGACATATTCTGCTGATAACACTAACTGAAGGTACCACACAGTGCAGACTACATGTCACATCCCCTCTCATAAATCATTATTTTATAGCAGCCAATGATAGCTTACTAGGTGACTACCATTATTCCAAATGCATGGTTTTATTCAACAATTAAGAGAAATAATAACATCCAAAGCATCAAACAATGTTTTATATATTTTCTCGTAACTCACCATTGTTACACAAAATCAAAATTTTTTTAAAACTCGTATTATTTCGGCTAAAACTAATATCAAGGTCAGCCTAACGTTATATTGACGTACATGCTCGGGCAGTAACTTTCTGTAGAAAACATTAGTCATTTTCTGTTGATGACGCTATATCATGCTGTCATATTCAACACTTCGCCTGACATACATAATCATTTTACATCAAATTGTAGCAAATTGCCCCATACATTGACATATTAGAGCAAAATCGCTAACACATTGTCCCATGTATAAAACATTTGTCATGATCTGCTGATAATGCTAATTTATGGTATTTAACTGTGAAATCTATATCGGTAAGCAGGAGGTAAAGTTGTAGCTGACACAAATAGACCTTCAAAACTCAAATACTGTTATAAGACCATTAGCTGATAGTGGCTATCAGCTGTTGGATCTTAAAATTGTATTCTAACACCAATAGCTGACAGTGTGTGTATGCAATGGGTTTCAGCTACTGGACTTTAACCATTACCTTCAAAGCCATTGGGACAGTGATAAACAGTTGAAAAAGTAGTGTCATCACCCCAAATGTCATTGAGGGTAATGATTGTCTCTCAGTTTACAGTTGATGCAGTTCCTCTGAATACACTGGGGGGGGGGGGAGGGGATGGTCAGTTGACATATAGTGGCTAGTGGCTACAATTCCCTCAAATGCAACTTTCTGCAATGATAATCAACCGAAAAGACAATTGCCATTATCACAAACACAGTTGCGGGGGGGGGGGGGGGAGGGCGGGTTCGAGCAATGGCAGTCAGTTGGCATATGGTGACTAATGGCAATTTTTGTCAGTTTATGATGGGGCAATTATGGTGTTTTGGCACGATGAGGCAATCACGGTCAGTTGTTATAGAAGTTTTTCCAGCTACGTTACAATTACATATTGTAAAAAAACTATTAGTGGTGAAACCAATGTTTTGACCATGGTTATAGTGGCCTTCTTCTGTGCCTACTAGTGTTTTTCTGCTGCCCAGAATCGTTTAGTTATGTCATGACAGCTCACTGGACATGACATTACACCATAACTTAGAAAACAGTTGGTATAGTTACTCACATGTGACGGAAAAGATGGAAACTTTATCGTAATAAGTTACAACAGTAACATTCTGTATCTGCTGTTGTCTAGTACTTCTTGCAGTGTGGTCATGATTGGTATTCATCAGTGAATGGGATGCAGACTCTTATTCCCCTTGTCCTAAATGCAGGAAGCCGAACGGTAGTTAACACGCCAATAATGTTCACATCTCATGTTGCTAGGGCAGAATGTTAGGCTTTGATGACTGGCAGCCAGGATGGGGCAAGCACGAGCCCATCCTTCATATTCCTGTTGTTAGGGTGTTTCAGTATTTCAGGGGCTTATCTCGTCTTGCGTTTCACCACCCCCTGCCGCTTGGCAGCTACCCAAGTTTTGTTAAATTTTAATTCCGTGCTGCAGTCTTTCAATTGGAGGGAAATGATGGTCATTTGACATACAGTGATTGTTGGATTAATGATGATCATTTAACGAAGAGGGTAATGATGGTAAGTTTAGAGGGAAGGGCAAAGATGAACACTTTAAAGGGTAGAATAATGATGGTCAATTTATTGAGTGGGACAATGGGGGTTAGTTTACAGCACGATTGCTGTTAGCCCTACGATTCTATTCAATGTGGCTATAATGTTTAAAGTACAGCAAAAGCTTTAATAAATTGATCCACATACAAAACTTTTGACATCTTCTGCTGACAACACTAACTTAAGCCATCACACAGCTGAAACTATAGTGCTAAGCAGGCAAGACATTGATAGTTGTCGCAAACAAACAGGTATTCAGAACTGAAATAGTATTCTAATACCATAATCTGATAGTAGGTGTCAGATGCTGGGTCTTAAAACTCTCTTCGAACATCAGAAGCTGACAGTGTGTACAATCAGTGGATGTCAGAGACTGGATCTTAAAGCTGTATTATAAGACCAGTAGCTTACAATGTATATGTGCAGTTGATGTCAGCTACCGGATCTTAAAACAATATTCTAATACCAGTATGTGCCAATGGTTAGTTGCAGTGCTACTGGATCTCAGTAATTACCCCTAATAGGATTGGATTAATAAGAGATAGTTGACAAGGTGAGTGCTATCTCTTGGGATAATGATGTTCAGTTTACAGGGTGACTGCCAGTACCCCAAACGCAATATGGCCAATGCATGGTTTTATTCAAGAACTAAGAAAAATTATATGCTGATATATGGTGTCAGCAATTTGCCCTATAAATCACCACTGTTACATAATACTGTAACAAACAGAGCCATATTCACTGGCTAAGCAAGTTGAGACTTGTTCCAGCAAGTCAAGATTTGTCCCAACAAGCAAAATGCTTAGTTCGATTCATGTGCATGTGCAGGTGAGTACCTATACTTGACAGCATTTGCCTGTGACTGCACGACGTCACAGACTATGATGGCAGAACCAATTGTAGTTTTAATTATATATAAAATGCTGTTTCATTTCCATGATCAGTAAAAAGCCACAGTGCTGCCATGTATTCTGCCATCTTGGGTTGTGACATCATTCTATTAACGCCAGTGACCCATGCATGATACCATAATGATGTTATAGTAAGAATCAAAGTTACGACAACATTGATAGACTACTGACTTGCCCGCATGACGTCATAAATCTGACTAAGCGATTTTCTTGATGGAACTAGTCACAAATATCTGGCATCGGTAATTCTCATCTTGATGCATAATTACTTTTGCTTGATGGAACAAGATTCAGCTTGCTCGAACATATCTCAGGAGCTTAGTCATGACATATGGGACAATTTGTTACAGTTCTGCGGATCAGTAGTGATGAATGGGGCAATTTGTTACGATTACATGCTGAAGTATGTGGCTATTTGTTACTGTTTTGCGTAACAAGGGTGCTGCATGGGGAAGTTTGGCATAATTACGTTTGACGTTTGGCAAATACCCATCATCACGTTATAGCACATACACAATGTGCGTTAATACTATTTGAGATCCAGTAGTTGCACACACAATGTTTCTTAACTGTTGAATAAATCTATGTATTTGGGGTAATGGCAGTCACCATGTCAACTCACCAACATTGCCCAACTGCATTTGGAGTAAAGGTATTCAGCATACAATGAACAGCCAAAATATTGTAGCCACTGTTTAGAGCCACGTTGGATGCCTTCTGGTGGCGTCGGGTAAGAAAAGTATGTAAACAGGGCAGAGACGACTGGGGGCTCACCATAGCGAAGGTATGGGTTGCAAATGGGGAAATCCATTGAGGTAAGCGAGGGCAGATTGTTATTACGTAGTCCCTGTGAACATGTATCACGAAAAGGGTGAAACTGATCGAATGTTCGCCTGCTACTGTCATGAACGTCTACAGAAAGTGATAGAAGAACAGCGAAACTACGACTATGTGCCAAACAGTTAAACGTCAAGGACCTTTCACAGAATATGAGGTTCGGAGGTTTGTCTGCTCTGTAAAGTAGGATAGATGGTGATCTGTGATATCTCTGCCGAAAGAGCACAATGCTGGATCATGCACAAGTGTTTCAGAGCTCATTGTTTAAGGTACGTTACTGAACTTGGAAATCCACAGCAGATGACACCTACACGTTCCCATCTTGACCCAACAACATCGAAAATTACGACTGCAGTGCGCACTGGACCATTGGGATTAGACCTTGGATCACAAACGTGTCAGATCTATGGATGAATCACATTTCTTGCTACACCAGGTCGATGGTCGTCTCCACATACGCCGTCATCGAGGCGGCGGTTCCAAACAAGCACAGAGCCACGCCGCAGGCTGGTGGCAGCAGTGTTATGCTGTGGAAAACATTCTCCTGAGCTTGCATGGGACTTGTGGTGGTAATCGAAGACATCATTTCACTTGCAGACCATCTGCATCCCTTCATGCTTGATGTCTTCCCCTACAGCAGTGTGATTGTCCGTGTCTCGGAGCCAGAACCATGCTACAGTGGTTTGAGGAGCGTTATAGTGATCTCATGTTGATGTCTCAGGGATCAATTCGCCTGATGTAAATTCTATGGAACCCATCTGTGTCGTTATCGGAAGACATCACTGGGCAAGCAAATCTGCGGCCCTTATTTAAACGAATTCATGACCGGTGCGTAGATATCTAATTCCACATACCTCCACAAACCTAGCAACATAATGTCGAATCCCTAGTATTCAGTATCAGTGATGTATTTCTTTCCAAAGATGGACAAACAAGTTATAAAGCAGGTGGTAATAACGTTTGGCTCGTCAGTGTATGTCAGCTGACGATTGCCCCATTTGTGACCAGGATAGTGGCAGTCACTATACATCAGCTTACAGTCATTGCCCCAGTTGCGTTTGAGGAGATGGCAGTCACTCTGTAAACTGACTATCATTACGCCACTCAGTAGTATCAAAAGAGTAGTGGTAGTCACCCTTTAAACTAAAGATCATTGTCCTCACTGTAAATTGACTATCACTGGACTCCCTGTTAATGGACTGCCATTGTCCCTGTTGCATTTGGCAAAATGGTATCAACCATAAGTCAACTGACCATCAGTGCCCTAGTTGTAATCAGGGTGATTGCTGTTACCTTTTGAATTGACCATCATTGACCCAACAGTATTCGAGATACTCTGGTCGCCATATGTTAAGTGACCATCATTGCTGAAACATCGGCTGACAGTTGGTTGCTTAGGGATAGGAGAGCTGCGCAAACGGTGCTTGATCACCACTTGCGACACAAACAAATTTTAAATACACTTTATTACGATCACCAAGTTCCTTGACAATGTAAAATTAACAGTGCAATAGAAAATGTCAGCTGCAGTTCAACAGAATAAGTATCAACTCCGACAACACTTCACGCGCTACACTGTTCAAGAAACTTGTATAATCTCATTCTAAAGCACAGATGTAAAATGATGATGAGATGCATCCATAAAAATAGATCATGTTATTTGCACACTATAACTGATCACAAGGGTCTGTTTTTTTTTAATCAACCGAATTATGCTTAACTGTAATCAACCCCAAGAAAAACTATTTACAGTGACCAAGCGTTCAAAATGCGAGCAAGCTACACCTCCTAACAAGTTATCAATCAGTTCTGAAGGCAAATTAAACGTGCAAAAAGACTATCTGGAACTGTGTCAGATTTTCGGCAATGCACTCAAACAGAAGTTAGAACACTCGCTTCACATTACTCACCTGCATCAAATACATAGTTAGGATTGATTTCAAACTGCAACAGTTTTAATGAACACAGGTGTGGTAGCACTTGAGACAGAGGCCTTGGCCTGACTCACTTTAAATCAAAACTCTAGAGACAAAAGTTAAATAATAAATGCATATGCACTCAAGCGATGATTAGAACAAATGCTTTGAATTAAATGAAGTTCAAGTTTTTTTTTAGCAAAGTGAGGTAAACCAAAACATCTTGCATGGCGAAACAACCCATTCTCTTCATTGGACTAAGAATACGTGGAGCCTACAGAGCCTTAAGTTACAGAGACAAAATAGGATGACAGCTCCCACCAGCACAAACAGATAGAAAGCATAACTTATTCACCGTATTTCACGAGTTAAGTAGACCATACTGAGGAAGCACAAGTGGGGAGTACATTACAAAATTCCTTTATAAACCAGAAACTTTGAAAGGGAACCGCTCTTAAAAAACATAATACAGAAATACAGTTTAAGGGAGGCAGAGCTGCACCACATACAAATTCAACAGTCTAAAACATATTCGTCCAGCCCCAGAAAACCAATTTTATATCAGTCAGTACACAAAGAGCAGAATACATAACAACAAAAGTTACAGCCTCTGAAAAGATTGAAAGGATTGGTTGTAGAGCATACTGTTTTGCTCCTAAGTGCTTAAGATCCAGTAGCTGACACGTGCTCCAATACAAACTGAGTTATTGGTGTTAGAATATAGTGTTACAATACAGTAGGTGACATCCATTCCAGATGCTGTCAGTTACTGGCGTTGGAATATAATTTTAAACTGTCAGTTACTGGCGTTAGAATACTGCTTTAAAATCCAGTAGCAGACAAATACGGCACATACCGTCATTTACTGGTGTTAGAAACAGTTTTAAGATCCAGTAGTTGACGCGCACTAAACATGCTCACTATCAGCTTCTGGTGTTGTAAGATGCACTAGCTGACACCGTCAAATTATTGTGTGTTACAATACCATTTCAGTTTTGAATTCCTATTTCTTTGTGTTAACTATCACAACTTGTCTGCTTAGCATTGTAGTTTACACTGGCTGTAGTTAGCATTGTTATCAGCAGAAAATGACTAATTTGTTGTACATGTGGAATTTTGTACAACTTCTTCTCTAGCATGTCAATATATGAGGAAATATATTACACTTGTGCTGTAATATTACGTTGTATGCTGCAATTTTTTACAATATGACTGTGAACTGGTAACATATGACAGCACAGTATCCACTGTCTGATAGCATATATTAGCGTTATCATATGTAAAACATGTTGTACTACAAGATAAAGTTAATTTCCAACCATAAGGTCAGTATAAAGATTGGTGACTGAAAAATAGTTGAAACAACAGCAACCCTCGTTTCTTAACTATGCAAATGTATATTACTACTGTTCTGTATATTAATTTATTGAAGTGTACGTAATTTCTACGTTGTGACAGGATAGTATCAATAGAAGACGACAAATGCTGTATGCTGATATCCTAGCTTGGTGGTCACCATAATGTTTGACTGACTTTGATACTCGTCTTAGCTGAACTGAGATGACTTTTTGACGAATTTAGACCTAGGAATAGTGTTGTGTACCGTATAGAAAGAACCAACTATTCACGTTGATAAGTCAGTCGTAAGTTTTAAGTTACATCAGGAGCAATGCCCATGTGTATTTTGTAATTTATAGAACCAACTTTTATGTATTTGGGTTCCTTTTGTGTGTGGTACAAAAATCGAATTAAACTTGTTAACCAATTTGTAAGTAATATCAGTTGCGTCTAAAAGTGATTTTCGTGTGTTCTGATAAATAATAGAGGCAACAGATAAGGAATTTAATGATTTATTTGGCTGTTTGAGTAATTTTCCCTTACTTAACTTATATGTGTCCTTTTTCTTATGTTTCTTTTTTTGTGTAGAGATATCAAATTTTAGTTGTCAACAAATGCTGCTTAACATGTAAATCTTATCATAGTGCCAGTACATGAGCCATCAGTATTTTGTTAATGTTACACAGGAATTAACTTACGACAATAGTGCCATGAGTTTTCTGTATTTGAAATATTATGTATTTTGAGACATGACAATCTCATTTTGGTGTAAAGTTGTATTTTTCATTCACAATCAAAGACCTGTAATTCTGGTGACGTACTATGATAAACAACCTGTGTGTGTTTTGTACTGGAACTCGTAACGTATTTTGATAAATAATTTTATTTTTATGCAAAGATTATCTGCTTAGCATGTTATTTTTTAGATACATGTGTTTTGTAACAATTTACACACGGAAATAGGAAGGGATCACTTAATTTGAGAGTCCAAAGTCCAGTTTTAGGCGTTTGACAGGGATGTGTACGTATGTGGAAATATGTGACACTTCACATAAATAATTCATTTCTATTTTCCCAGTTCATAGCGGGGTCGGTACAGCAACCATTATGTGTCATTTGAAGAAACAAGCCGTCTTGGTTGCAGTGTTAAAATCTTTATTCTTTCCCAATGATGCTTTTCATCTTTATTTAGGTATCTTCAGACTGGTTGATATTTGGTAGCGATAGGATCATGGGATACCGCACATAAAGTACCCAGCATGTAAATGCCACTTGTCAAAGCTCTGAAGACACTGCACAGTTTCATTATATGCCATGTGGTGCAGTCGAGAGCAGACAAACGGGACCAGAATGAGATTTGCACTCTGCAGCGGAGTGTGCGCTGATATGAAACTTCCTGGCAGATTAAAATTGTGTACCAGACCGATACTCGAACTCGAGACCTTTGCCTTTCGCGGGCAAGTGCACACTCCGTAGCAGAGTGAAAATCTCATTCTGGTAACATCCCCCAGGCTGTGGCTAAGCCATGTCTCCGCAATATCCTTTCCTTCAGGAGTGTTAGTTCTGCAAGGTATGCAGTAGGGCTTCTGTGAAGTTTGGAATGTGGAAGACGAGGTACTGGCGAAATTGAAGCTGGGAGGACGGGGCCTGAGTCGTGCTTTCGTAGCTCAGACGGTAGAGTACTTGCCCGCGAAAAGCAAAGGTATCGAGTTAGAGACTCTGTCTGGCACACAGTTTTAATCTGCCAGGAAGTTTCAAAACGGGATCAGGCCTACACTAAAGCTTTACATCACAAAGATGCCGGAGGTGTAGTGCGTATTCTTGTTGCACGCATCGTACTTGATCCAGATTACACCTCCAGCATATTTATATGTCAAGCTTTACTGTAGGCCTGATTCCGTTGGGTTTGCACTGGACTGCGCCACACGACGTAATAAGGACAGCAAGCAGTGTTTTTAAAGCTTTGACTAGGGGCGTTTACCTGCTGTGGAATTTTATGTATGATATCGCATGAACCCATTGCTACAAAATATCAGCCAATCCGAAGAGACCTAAACAAAGGTGGACTGTTTCTTTGGGAAATCGTAAAAATTTTAACAAAGTAACCAAGACTGATTGTTCTTCACTGCATTTTTGTGTTGCTGACGTGTTTTTGCTGCAGATATTTTGCATGTGCAATTATATTTTGACACTTGGCAAGATCTACGCATTTTACAGAAAAATATGGTCTCGGAAATATGTAATTTGAGATTCCTTTGGGACTAACACCAAGTATGGTACAAAGATTGAAGTATGGACCTTGTCAAATACTACCTGATCAGACCCTCTGGGGGTACAATGTTGCTATTTAATTTTAATGGCCTGTATGTAACTGGGATACAATTGTTTCATTTTGATGGACAGTATTATTCCAAGAAATGAAGTGGCTTCTTGGATACTATATACTATACTTCTTGGATTGTGAGTGACATCATAGAAATCAGGGTATGGGCATGACTTATCACATGACGATGGTGATGTCACAAATAAGGATGGTGTTTCTTTAGAGTACTATTTGGTGATATTAACATCACAATAATAGTTTCAGATAGTTGGTAGCCATATTACTCAATGCATTCAGGTGACCACAGTAATCTGAACCATCTAACTAAACCTGCCAGCCTGTGAGCTGCATTCCACACGCCACTGAGAACGAAACAACACATCCATGCCAAGCTGAGACAGGGACCAGAGCATTGTTTTGAGACCCTACTACACTGTGTGCTAGCTTACCTGCTAAATTCCCAATTATTGAAACGCCTGGAAGACATGCGACCATGCTTCTGCCCAAACCTCACACAGAGAACACTACAATGATCATGACAAACCGTACTTAATCTTTGTGCACTATTACCTTTGCATATCTTCTCCAAAGATTAGTTCACGAAACAAGGTGAAACTGTAACTGAATGTGGAAAGTGGTCATTCAACAAACAACGTACAAGTCTCTCTAGTACAATCTAATATTGAGATATGACACTGTAAACCATTCCAGAGTCAACATCTACACCCTGCATCTACATATGTATGATTTACTGGTGTAAATGCAGATATTTTTATAAGTGGTACCTTAATATATACACACAACAAATACTGATTGTTTTTCTCTGCCTTCAACAGTCTTCCCACAAACATTTCACATAGTTTACTACCTGAGGTTTTATGTACTTGTAACTGCACCTCTAAGTGAATTACGCCTATCGGTAGGTTAAGGGGAGATTGCACCTTCATAGGGGGCACAATATATAAAAAAAATTTTTTTTGCTCCTAAACATTCCTTGAAGTGTATTTTACCAGAGAAGTTTTTTCTAAGGGCATTTTAACCATTAAAGGCTTTAAATGTTCATTTACTTAAAGGATGCACATGTTGCCACCCCCCACCCCACCTTTCGCCTTCTGTCAACATCCTGAACTTCAAAAGCCTAAATTGCTGATTTGTGAAAATATTTAGTGCTCACAGTTGGCTGCCCTGTTCGCGCGCTGCATTCACTTGTTCCTTGTCCTTCAAGAACCCAAATGAATCATTTAACAATGTCATATGGTCTAGAATTCCTAAAACAGTATTTGTAGGTAAAGATACATTGAATTTTTGTGTTTATGATTCAGTTGTTTCATTTAATGATGACAATGTGGGGAGATTTAGGCTGCTTCAGAAGTTAGGCATACAACCTGGGCAAAATATGGTGATGGCTTGTTCCGAACTGGATGATGTCCGTGTGAAGAAAGCAGATTGTGACGTGACTATGATAGCTAGGAAGTCAAGAATGCACTCAAGGAATGCTAAGAGAGTCAGGGAGGATGAAGAAAATGCAGATGGCCCAGGATATGGTGCACGAATGTTCTAAGGTCTGTAACAAACTATGTTCATCTTTAAAGCCGGATTCCTCAGATTTTATTTTTTAATGATTAGGTACATTTTTTTTGAGGAGCTTACCATCATAGAACAGTGAAACTTACACAACTCACGGAAAATAGGCTGAACAACAATAATGCATCATTAAAAGAAGTTCAGTTTAACATTGTAGAAATTGTGAATTAGTAAAGCTTAAATATATGGAAAAAAATTTTACAGCTTTCTACAAATTCTCTAAATAATAAATTATGCAAGCGACTTATCTACAGAAATAGGTCAATTGAGGGATAGTTGTACCTAAAATTGTAAGTATTTAAGGTACAATCTCCCCTTAACCACTTCTTGTCTACGCATCCACTCTTCAACATTTGATGTGCTGTCCATGGGAAAATAAGCATTAATGGCTTGCCGTTGCTACGTGTACTTCGAGGTAGTACCAACCTAAAAATATAGTACTCCTAATAGCTATAATTATTAGTTAGCATATGAAGTAAATACTGAGGTTCCATCAGTACAGTCTTCACGGCCACAAATAAGAATGTCTGCCCTTATATTCGTTATACCCTGTAAACTCCGCTAGCCACTGTACATTTCAGTACTGGGGGCATATCATACCAATATCATCAGTTTCGTTTCCTATTCAGTTTGCGTACTGAGTGAGGGAAAATTTATTATATGGCTCAGTATATTCCCTTATCTCACTTATGTTAACCTTACATAGAACACGCGAGGCGTACAGCGGTGGCAGCCTGATGTTCACAAACTCTTCGAATACAGATTCTCTGAATTTATCTAACAGGGTTTTGCGAGAATTAAGCCGTCTTGATTCACAGGGTTATCAGTTCAAAGTCCATGAGTATTTTTGTTCAGATGGGCTACACCGTTTTGTGGTCCTAATATTGCGTTCATTAGATCTCTGTTGTTCACTTGATGTAGCCTACAGACATGGGAGTAATGTGCTAGAATTGGTCACAATAGCGTCTTTCCTGAGATATCCTTTACTGAAGTATTCCATTTTTCCCGAAAGTTTCCAGGAAATCAAAGTCTCCCATTCGTCTTTCAATTACTGATTTAAGTCATTACCCAATCCTATAGTTTCATAGTGTTACCGTAAAATACTTGTACGATTTGGTGAGCTCAGGATATTCACCGCTACTCTTGTATTCAGATACTGACGGATTCTTTCTCTTTGTTACAGGCATTATCTTACATTAATCCACATTTAAGGAGAGCTGCCAATCATTACACCAAACAGAAATGTCCAAGCTTTCCTAGATTCCTCATGAGCGCAAAGCTACGACAACGTCGTCTAGGAACAATCTTGTGTTGCTTATCGGATCTGACAAATGTTTTATACATGCTGAGAGCATTAAAGGTGCTATTTCGTTTCCTTGGGATACATTCTATGTTACTTTCGCTTCTGCCTGACAGTCACCGTCCAGTAAAAGTTATTGAGTGGTGTTAGTCAAACATTCCTCGAGCCAGTCATAAAGGGCGTCCATAATCAAAATTTCGTTTCAAAATCCTGTAGAAGCAGAATCACTACTCGTAATGACGTCAAATTAGAAGAGGGTATTATTGGCACAGGGGAAAATATCATGGAACAAAAAAATTTTTTATCCTCCATATGTCGAAAGACTTCTTTTATAAACAAATGCAGTTACTTACAATTCATATCACCCTAGACTGTCTCTATTGAAGTTCTCCCGCACGCATACAGTGTGCCTATAATTAAATTTCCTGTTCTCAAACGCTGTAGAAAGAGGACCACATTTGAGAATGACATGAAATTTGAACAGCGTCTTACTGACGCAAGGGGAAACGACAAGAAAAAAAATTACATACATGCAGCCAATAGATGACGCTGTAAGCGTCGGAATATGCACACCCACAGACGCATCCGAGTCTCCAAACATGACTGTCTCGATGAAGGTTCGCACGCTGCTGTGAGAGCTCTTTTACAGGAACAGTGACTGTTCTCCAATAGCCCTGCAAAAGTTCCGGACACTCAAGGTTACGAAAACAGGGGTTGGTGTGATGTCTGCTAAAGGTCTGGAGAAAATGATTACAAAAATGGAGTACACAGATTCCTTTGAAGTGCAGCGTGGCAGAGTGAGGAAAGCAGTTGATCCTATGATTATCGAAGACGTCTCCACAGCACTGCAGGAGGGGTCGAGCGGTAGTGTGCAAACATGGAGTTCTTTCCAGTACGGTGCACAAAATACTACGGAACATCCTGCATTGGTACCCGTACAGAATTATTCATGTGCAGCAGTTGCTTCCTGCTGGCCTCACAGCAAAACAGACGTCCGCTCTGGAATTTGTTGCTCACATAGTAATGAACAATGAAAGGTCATATAAAATTCTATAGAGAGAAGAAGCTCATGAAAATCTCGAAGGACACGTCAATTCGCAGAATTGCAGCCTACGGGCAACGGAAAATCCAATTCATCCTGCAAAAAGACGTCTGTCTGGTGCGGGTTGACGGCATAGTTTATCGTAGGGCCCTGTTTTTTCGAGCACATGAATCCTTTTGGTTCTGTTACCTGTACCGTCACTGGTGAACACTATGAGAGACTTTTGCGCACCCAGCGTCATTCCAACCCTTCATCAGCGTGGATGTGTCGGTTGGATCATTTTTGTGCAAGATGGCGTTTCTCCGCACATTGCACAGCTAGTGAAGCGGCTACTGCGGAGGCATTGCAAAAATGCTAAATTATCAGCCGTCATTTCCCTACAGCCTGGCTGTGGGATTATCCGAAAGACGTTGTGTTCATTGCTCCAGTTACGAATGTAGCTGAACTGAAGGCATACCTTGTGCAACGCATACTGAACGTGACTCCCGAGACACACTGATCCTTTGTCGAACATGCTATTTCTCATTCCATCCTGTGGCAGGAAACGGTTTACAGCGTATCGAACACGTCTTGCTCCAGTTTCACGACAATTAGAAACCGATGTCATTTCGGTTTTTATGCGGGTTTTGGCATTAGGACAATTAAAAACCGATTTCTACCGTCTGATCATCCGATGTGGTACGATCGTGCTTTGGTGCATGGGCTTACCTTACTAACAGCGCTACAACTGTTGACTGCCGAACTTCTGCCGCAAGTGGTGTAATGTGCAACTCAGGCAACAGCCGTCGTATCGGAATTCGGCTGTCATTTGTGGCTCAAAAGGTTCAGATGGTTCTAAGCACTGTGGGACTTAACATCTGAGGTCATCAGTGACCTAGACTTAGAACTACTTAAAACTAACTGATCTAAGGACATCACACATATCCATGCGACCGTAGCAGCAGCGCGGTTTCGGTCTGAAGCGCCTAGAGCCGCTCGGCCACAGCGGCTGGCTGTCATTTGTAGCGGACCACGTTTACATTAAGACGCTTACAGTGCCATCTATTGGTCATATTATCGTTGTTTTTTATTTTTCTTTTCCATGACGATTCTCCCTTCGTCAATAATATTATGTTCAAATTTGACGTCGTTCTGAGTAGTGGTTCTCTTTCTACAGCGTTGTGAATCTCGAAGTTTAATCATGCACACCCTGTATACGGGCGAAGATACTCCGTGTGATAGTAAGTTTGTTAGCGTGATACAGTTTGAAAGCCGTTCGGAAAACTAAGAGGACGGAATGTACTTCTTCAGCTGCATGCACTGCTCGCGAGATGCACTCCGTCTTCAGGCCACGAGTGGCCTACCGGGACCATCCGACCGCCGTGTCGTCCTCAGTCGAGGATGCGGCTAGGAGTGGCATAGGGTCAGCACACCGCTCTCCCGGTCGTTATGATGGTATTCTTGAGCGAAGCCGCTACTATTCGGTCGAGTAGCTCATCGATTGGCATCACGAGGCTGAGTGCACCCCGAAAAATGGCAACAGCGCATGGCGGCCTGGATGGTCACCCATCCAAGTGCCGACTACGCCCGAAAGCTCTTAACTTCGGTGATCTCACGGGAACCGATGTATCCACTGCGGCAAGGCCGTTGCCGCTCGCAAGATGCCGTTTACAAAATAGACCAAGGTGCATCTCGCACGTTCTGATTCTTAGAAACATGTTTGTATTACTCCAAAAACGCTATTATGTCTTGGACTTAAAATAAGTTCTGGAATCCTGAAACAGACGGACGTCAGTGGTATTGGTCTTCAATCCAGGAAGACAGATTATACTTGTCATTTGCTTCTACGAGTCAGGGTCTTCAGCGGTTAACCAGACACTTGCAGACAACTGTGAGCTGGGGGTATGCCGAAGAAGTGTATGTGAGCAGGTAAGGGAAAAAAATAGGAGCCGCAGTGAATCACAGCTGGTACGAGAGCGGGTGCGGCCCGAGGCGCAGCAAGCCGTGCGACAGACTAGTTACCAGCTAGGGAGCATTATGGATGGCGGCGCTGTTAGTGAGATAATTAAACCGACGGCGGCGGCGGCGGCGGCGGCGGCGCGCGTCCCTGCAAGGTGGCGAGGCTCCTCTGGCCAATGGGGCACGGACGAAGAATGATGGCAGGTTAGCTTAATGGATAGGCCGAGCCGCACTAAATCTCGCCCGCGCCGTGCCGCGCTCGCCCGGGCCGTGCAAAACCTGAAAGAATCGATAGATGGATGGGATTGGTTCAGAAATCAAGTCTGTTTGCCCCCACATCCAATAATTAACTTTCCAGGCGAGCGCTCCTCCCGCTCATCTGACGTCATTACGGAGATTCCCAGGCGCAGATAGCGCCACTCTGCTCCGTTCTCTCGACTGAAAAGAAACCCCGACTCGTCTTACCCTGCCTTCCCTCACCCACCGCCGCCTCCTCCCAGAGACCTCGGCCGCTCCTCTCTAAGGAGTTCGGTCGGTTCCGTTCGGTTCAGTTCAGTTAGGATCGCGTCGAGCCATTTCCTTGTCCGGTAGGGAGTCCGCAAAGCCCATTTCTTGTGGCAAGTCTCTCGTGAGACCAGAGCTTGATGTCCACATCTAGCTTGTTGTCAACTAACACCTAATCTAGCCGACACCTCCAAACGGAGGCATGAAATATTATTAGAACAGTCTTTAGCGACGACAATGTAAGAAAGTGGACTTCCTTGCCATAAGCCACGATTATGACGTCGTATTCTGGGTAAACTCCTCATAAAGTATCAAAGCATTGTTGTGTAACCCTTTGACTACCATTGGGGCGTAGTTGTTCTACGACAGGTTATCAGAAAACTGTTGCATGTACCAAAGCCCACTGGTAAGGGAAAATCTACTAATGACTAGCAGAATTCTTATAACTATAAGTAGCACCTGGAGGTTGTGCCGTCCTCAAACCTCATAGTTAACACTCTGCACCGTGTTGTCACGTTGAATAAGTTCACACCTACAAATAGACAACCCAGTTACCAGGTTCACAAAGCGAGCTGTCTTCCCGACTTCCCGGACACATCGCGTCAACGACTTGCATCCACGAACGAACGCTGTGGCATCACAGACGAAGCCCATATTAAGCACCTGTAGTGTGAGTTACAAACCTGGAGAGATACTCTGTCATCTGATGTGTGTCTGTTTTTAGTATGTCTTGCAGTTTTTGCTCAATCGTCTTCTGAAATCCTGGAGGTTCTTATAAATAATCCTGTATTTGTTTCCCCCATCCCCCTCCCCTTTCCCCAACGCCCTCCGAAAACGAAACGGCTGGAAACATGCTTTTCATATTGTTACTTCGGACTAAAACATTAATTAAAATAAGTATCCATGACTGTTTTTAAATAAAATTGATAGTCAAAGGGTACATAAGGGTAAACAGTTGTGTCAAATGGTTCAAATGGCTCGGTTCACTATGGGACTTAACTTCGGAGGTCATCAGTCCCCTAGAACTTAGAACTACTTAAACCTAACTAACCTAAGTACATCACACAAATCGATGCCTGAAGCAGGATTCAAACCTGCGACCGTAGCCGTCGCGCGGTTCCTGACTGTAGCGCCTAGAACCGCTCGGCCACTCCGGCCAGCAGAGTTGTGTCACTCTAGAACCTCTTGTACATATCTCTGTGAGCAGTTGGACATACAGAAAACAGCCTCAAAGTACAAATACTACCAAATGAAGTTAGTCATCGACAGTCCTAGGTAGAAAACAACAATTTAGCAGTTTAATGGCAATACTAAAGGAAAAATGAGTTACACTATCCGTTACTCAGTCTGAGTGTGTAACAAGAAGGGGATGAAATGTTCATGTGTTAAAATCTTTGACTATTTATTCAGTGATGTGAACTGTCTAACAGGTAATGCAGTGAACTTCAAACACGAATAGGAGGAGAGAATCAGAACCCAGGTGAAGGAATTAAATGTGTAGGTGATCGGTAGGTGACTGAAGAATTAGTAGAATGAAAGAAAGGAGGACATACTGCAGCAGGTGAACATCTAGTGCTTACAATAAAATATTATAGGTTATAGCAATAAATGATGGAACTACTTGCAGAAGACTTGCAATGAAGGAATACTGCTGTACCACCCAGGAAGAAGAAGGAATGTTGGCAGACCAAACTGAAGAAGAAACCGAAGAAGCATGCTAGAAGCTGTAAACGACATTAACGTCTTTCACTTGATGGCGGAAGGAAAAGAGTGTAATACTGACTATCGGAGCCAGTTTTCGAGAATATTCGGCTTAATAGAAACACCCAGAGATAAAAAGATGAGCACGAGTTGGAAAGAGATGGAAGCCTGCATGATAATTAAAACAATGGCATACTTACCAAACGCGAGTTTTACGTGATGGGCAATAAAGTGACATGGCAAGCATCAAAACGTAAACTTGGCAATCTAGTATGTTAGAAGTGCAAGCTGTTTAATTTGTTTAGTGTCAGAAGAAAGTTTTCTCCTTCACTTGAAATTAAATTTTATTTTCAACATTTTTCATACTCACTTTTATCTATATGTACCCCAATATAACAAACACCGTATTTACAGAGATATGAGCCGTTGTTTTTGATTTCCCACAACTTCCGACAAGTAATTCACCGTCATCATGTGAATTTTTGGCTAGTTAAGTCTACCCGACATTAATGTGCAATGAACCTTTCGAGTAGAGCAAATTTCCAGGCAGACTAATACATGTATTAGTAAAATCATTTAATTAAGTGGAAGAAAAAGATAATATAGGTAGTTATAGGTTGATTTCGTTGCTACTGTAATTTACAAAATCTTTTTATGATAAAATGTACAAATGGGTAGCAAAACATTTCAGAATATGTAAATCGTTTACAAACTCAAAATTTGCTTTCAAGGAAGAAGCATCATTAGAAAATGTAATTTGTTATTTTGTGTTTAAGTCATTTGTAAGACTAGACGAGAAATTAAGAACAGTAAGTCCCTTCTTTAAGTTAGGTTAAGTAACTAATTGTCTGTACCATTCTATATCCTTGAACAATATATACCTTATGGGGCACAGCAGATTTAGGGGGGGAGCTCACCCATGGGATAAAGGGAACTTAAGATCGTTCTCTAGGATCCACAAACAGGATGAAAACGAAATTCTCTACAGTGAGTGGGGAAGAGGGAGAAAGAGGTACTTGGATGGTGGAGGTGACGAAATTACGCCTCAGGTTAATGTAAAGCTTTTCTTAAAATTTACATAAATCCGCTGTATCTTAACATGGTGATTCAAGATATTCTCAGTTAGCGAATGTCATTAATGTCACAATTAAAGAGCGCAAAGGTTTAGCAAATGCGATAGTGGGCAGTATCATCAATACCTAGCTTAAAGCAGATAGGTTTTAACGCAGCTCTTAACCGCCATATTAAACAGTGAATACATTTTCTGGGACAGAAATCAAGTAAAAGCAACATTGTACAGCTACTGAAGTAGACAATTATAGATTCCTACAACGTAGGTAAATGAAATCCTTCCTTGAAAGCTATACATTAATGATCTTACTGTTTCTCCGAATCTGCCGTTATTTACCTGGTTACTCTGTAATCTAACATGTTCAATTAAACATTTAATATGTTGAGCTTCCAAATAGATTAAGTGTATCCTCGTAACGAGAAACATTTTGTTGGGCAAAATGGCGACCGTGTATTAATTGATGTTTTTACTGTACAATATCGTAGGACACTCAGAGTGAACAAAGAACTATCTTTATCGTTTGCCCATGCAGCCTGCTTTGCCACATTTAACAATGAAAGTTCGCCAATTAATACACCCATAAATAGTTTCCACTTTCACCAGTAAAATAGGTACCATCACAAGCATACGAGAAAAACGTACTATAGGCATCATATTTAAACTGTCTGTTCGGAAGGTTGATTAATAATATGTCTGTTACACTACAGAATAATCAGGTGAACACACGCAAATCAGGCACATAATTGATCTTACTATAGAACAAGCTCCACCGTCCTCGGCTCTGAAATGAGAATGCTCTCGTTCTACTGCTATAACTACTCTGTTATGCCCAAGGGTGTAATATTCTAAGCAAATTCTGCAAGAATTAGCAAAGGGATATTCATTGGCCAGAAAAGAGTGATCAGAGTGACCAATTCACAAATTTCACCGTGGCTCTTGTTCAAACAGCTTATAACTCTAGCTGTGATGAACATTTGCAGATCCCTCACGGGATTTGTGGTTAATGGTATGGAATCGTTCAAAAGAAATTGCAGAATGAAGTGAAGAAACACTAGGCAGAAAAGCTATTTGCACTGGGGAATCATTTGTGGCCTTTTCTGTAGGTTGCGTTTGTAACATACTTCCTGCATACCTAAAATTTATGAATGATGGCCGCCGGGCATTCTATGGAAGCTAATTCAGTCTTTGTGCACAGTCTCTCTGTAGTCTATCGGAAATCTCATATTTTCGTGTTTTGCAAGAATCTATAAGTTACGTAAGTAGTGACGCATTGCGTGATCAAATGGGAGCTGTAAAGCAACTACGGACAACATGGCCACACAAGTGAAGAATTTAAGTGATTAAATGGTTTCTGATGGAATAAATAAAAGAAAATCATTAAAGTTCACCCTCATGACTATGCCTGGCACGAGTATTTTCGCGCCTGAGATTTGCACACAAATAAAACGCGGCTGTAGCGGACAGGTATCGCTCATCTTGAGGACACAGCCCCTAGCAGAGAGCGGATGACCTGGTAACGACGGCGCCGTATCAACGGCTGGCTGGCGCGCCCTCGCCGACAGATTTAAATAAAGTCATTAGCAGCTATAATAACGCCGTATCAGAGCCCGCGCCCTTCCCCCTTGGCTGGCTTATTTTTCTGCTGGCGTCCCGCGACGTATAGGGGCCTATTGTCATTTATTTCTGTTGGTAATGGCTTCGCCGGTTTCGGAACGAGCGAGAAAAGAAATGATAGTAAAGGCTCGGCAGGGGAAATGAGGAAGGAGTGAGAGGGCGCGAGCGAGATAGAGATGAGGCCAGAGGGAGTTGGAAAGAGGCGTGAAAAAGAAAAATAAGAGGAGGGCAAATATAAGAATAGCAAGTAGGTGAGGTGATAACTCCTCACTTGTTAATTTCCGGCAACGTTGGTAATTATCCCTGCTAGATGTCGGGGAGAAAACACGAAGGGGAAATTGAAACATTTCAACAAGAAATCGAGAACGTAGCAGCCAGAGACGAGGGTGGGAAAAAAAGTCGGGATGGTTGAAAAAAGGAGGAAGGGCAACTATCTTGCAGAGCCTGGAGCGGCGGAGGTGATGAGGCGAGTTGCAGATTACTTGAAAACCAATAATGAGAGTTATATTTCTATAAGATAATGTGTATGCTTCACGAGTGGATGTAAAATGCTATCGGAAAACAATCGAGTGTCATTAATGCCCATCCTCCTCTATGAAACTTACGAAAATTTTAAAGTGCAGATTTCTCTGACTTCCGTATCCGATAATTAACTACTACAAGTCAAATATATCTGGGGTCTTTCGCATCCACGATTAATCCCGCGTTCTGGGTTTATCACCATTTGCGATGTAGGTAAATAACTTATTACTCTCCGTATATTGCCAAAGACCTTCTTATGAAGCTGTGGAACTAAAGTTTTTAAGTCAGCTTCTTGTTTCTTTTCCTGACGTGAAGAATTTTCACTCAATGAAATTAAGATCTTTGAAATTTTACACATGACTCTTCATGTGAATGTTTGCTGGACCTATGCTGTCATTCGGGAACCACATGTAATGTCCTAATTCGTCGACTTAGTGCACAATATAGCTTTTTTAATTAGTCAACAATGCACGAAGTGTGGAACAGCAAACAGATTGTGTATCTTTCTGCAAGCGAGGCAGACTACAGTTTTAAGATCCCGTGTAGATAAATGTCACTGTTGTCGATGCTGCACTCGTGAGTCCAAAGACGGGTTCCATACAGCTCTTGACGCTGGTCTGCCCAGTTCAGTTCTTATCTGCATAACTACTGCAACTTACATTCTTTTGAATCTGTGTGCTTTTGTGAAAGTCTTGGTTTTCCTCTATAATTTGTAGCTCTAGGTCGACACATCCCTCCATTACAAATTTAAATGTTTCTTAGTACCTCTGTGTCTCATCAACCCACCTCCATCACATTTCCCCTAACAAGAACAGAGTGGAAAACAGTTATGGACCTATTGAAGGAACCACCCTATCAGGCTTCTGAAGTGATGCTAGGAAACTATGAGCAGCTGACTGTATGACGGTATCACGGAGATTTCATAAATTCTCTTATGATGTACAGTGTCAATATCTCTACGCAATCCCCATGTTACTCCTAATCCGTGATTAATGTTTTAGTCTTAAAGAATTCTTGTCCTCTTTCTTAAATGCGGCAGCCATTTCGTCTTAGCTTCCCTGCACTTCCTATTTATTTTATTCCTCAGCGACTTGTATTTCTGTATTCCTGATTTTCCCGGAACATATTTGCACTTCCTCCTTAGAACTACTTAAACCTAACTAACCTAAGGACATCACACACATCCATGCCCGTGGCAGGATTCGAACCTGCAACCGTAGCAGCAGCGCGGTTCCGAAATGAAGCGCCTAGGACCGCTCGGCCACAGCGGCCAGCATTTGAAAAATATTCTGGAATAATCCCCTATTCGGATCTCCAGGAGGGGGCTGCCATGGGGAAGGCGACTATGAGAACAAGATTGAATAACCAACGGGAGGGTAACATTCTTCGTTTCGGCGCGTGGAATGGCAGAATTTGAACGTGGTAGGGAGGGTTGAAAATCTGAAAAGGAAGTACTAAGTCTCAGTCTAGATATAGTGCGTTCAGTGAAGTGAAATCGGAAGAAGACTAAGAATTCTGGTACATGAGTACTGTGTAGTACCAACAGCAGCAGAAAATAGTGTAACGACGGTAGGATTCATGTTTGACGTGGCCAGCCACCAATTCCAATATTTGTTTGCCCTGTACAGCTGCCTCCAGTATCATGAAAGTAATTCCCTGATGTCTTGACAGGTATTCTGTTATCCTGTCTACATATTCCTTTCCTTTATGAAGCTAATGGAAGCAAAAGAGGCAAATGAAATCCAATTAATCTGTAACGAGCCGCCAAGAAACCTTGTGTGCCTCTGAAAGTTTGTCGGCGGAGTTCATGCTCCCTACGTATATGAATGGAGCACACATAATAATCAGTATCTACAAAAAATCTGTAGCATATAACCTGTAAGCCACCTTACGGTGTTTGGCGGAGGGTAGTTCGGTTACCAGTGTCACTTCTCCCTTTTCCTGTTCCAGTCGCGTATGTTTCGAGGGAAGAACGATTGCTGGTAAGCCTCCGTGTGTGGTCGAATCTCTCTTATTTTATCGTCACGGTCTTTTTGCGAGATGTAGTCACAGAAACCAATGTAATAGGTGAATCTCCTCGGAATAAACGCTGTCGAAACATTAACAGAACAAAAAAAAAAAAAAATGGTTCAAATGGCTCTGAGCACTATGGGACTTAACTTCTGAGGTCATCAGTCCCATAGAACTTAGAACTACTTAAACCTAACTAACCTAAGGACACCACACACATCCATGCCCGAGGCAGGATTCGAATCTGCGACCGTAGCGGTCGCGCGATTCCAGACTGTAGCGCCTAGAACCACTCGGCCACCCCGGCCGGCGGCATTAACAGAACACCATAGACTGATGCAGAACGGCTCTGCCACTGGCGCTGGCTGACCATTTCTATGGGGCTTTCTAAATGAACGTGTAACGAAACGTGCTGCTCTTCTTTGGATCCTCTCTGTTTTCTCTACCAGTCCTATCTGGTACAGATCCCGTATAATAATTCTTATCGAACTGATGTCATATGGCAGGGTGAGTCAGGAGGAAAGGTATATCCTTTGATACGCGATAGTATTAATGATTCCGAACAAAAAAACTTCATATGGACATATGCCCTATTGCGAATGGTTTCCGAGGGAGAAAACGTTTAACATCACTTTCGTACGTTTTTCCTTAATAACTTGAAAACCGCACACTCCAACAAAAACGTGTCTGAGTACACAATTAAACTAAATTAAATTCGATACAAAAAAAGCTCCTACTTGTTTTTTGCGCGGAGAGATCGCGAGAAAACTGAAAATCTCGCGCGATGCGCGTGCGCTTTAGTTTAGTTACCTTTCGTAGGCCAGTTTCAGGTAGTTTTCCGACTTGATGGACCACAAGCATCCGGAATCAAAATGTACGTCTCAACTTCTTCTATATTACTGTGGTACGTTGTAAACAATGACAATGAATAATATAGAAAATAAACAGAAATGTGGATTAAAAGTGTTCTATCTCGGAAACCATTCGGAATAGGGCAACAGTCCACATCAAATTTTTGTTCAGAATCAGTAATGCTATCGCCCGTCAAAACACCTATCTTTCACCTGACTCGCTCTGTATGTATCGAAATAGCAGATGAGGAGTCACATGTGTAGTCTTCAGTCCAATTCGTCCAAAGCGGTCGCATCGAAGCCAGCCACAGCTGTCCTGATACATGCTTTTAAGTCAGAGTGAAAGTGTGACAATAGTGTCTTTGATGTAACTCTACAGGTAAAAATCACACCGTGTCAGATGCGGTGAACGTGGAGGCCACCCCACCAACTAACTGCAGATTGCGGATGGTGCACGAGCGATGCATCATCATTATTAATTACTGTTCACGAAGTCGTCATTATCGTTCAGTAACTGTGGAGGATCACCGTTCTGTTAAAAAATGAAATTATAACTGTACTCTTGCAAGTGCGGCATGAGTCGTAATTGAAGCATGTCCTGGTAAGAATGTCCTTTGATCGTCTCTTCTGGAAAGAAGAAGGGCCTGTACACTTGTTGCCTTGAAAAACCACAAAACACTTCAACTTTTGGGACTCCACGGACGCGTTCGACTACATCGATATTGCTTAGTGCCCACGAACTCGCGAACGTCGTTCAGGAACTCTCCATTCACTTCTGTTAAAAACTGAAATTATCACTATCCTCTTGCAACTGCGGCATGGGCCACAGCTAAAGGATGTCTTGCTAAGATTGTCCGTATGTCGTCGGGTTTGAAAAGAAGAAGGGCCATACACTTCTTTCCTTGACAAACCACAAAACACATAAGTCTTCGAGGATCCGCTGACAAAAACGTGGGGGTTCTCTGCTCCCCATCTTTGCACGTCGTGCCGGCTCACTACACCATTGAGGTGAAAAGTAGCCTCGTCGCTGAAAATCAACTGGCGGATGAAATCCTACTCTTCCGTTAAGTGCTCCCTCAAACTTTTGTCGTCATGTGTAATGGCTTGGAGCAACTACTTTCGATATGGTCTCACTTGCAGACGTTTTCCCAGCTCTCTCCAGACAACTGCAATTTGCATGAAAATCCTACAAGACGAAGCGGCCATTTGGATGTATTTTAATAACCTTTACATGTCGTCATAACACTTCTACTATTCCCAAAATTGCCTAACGCGTTTCGATATTCCATCATTTTCAAAGAGTATAAATGCAACACAAAACTGGTATCAAGTGATATGAAAATATGTTACGTTTCACCACTGATTAGAGACATTATCTAATGAGTAGAATATGGTTTTCTAGTTTACCAATGTTACGTCAATCACATAAAATTGTTCAGTAGATACATCGTATCTCGTGAACATTCTCAGCCACGAGACAAATGCAAACTGCTCAAAAAAAAAAAAAAAAAAAAAAAAAAATTGGAAAGCAAGTGGACTAAACCACTAGGCGGCGCTGGATGCGTGGCACAAGTTGAATTTGTTTGCTCACAACTACATTTTCATCGTTATATCTTTTAAAACTCTTCCATCAATAAATAATGCATTGAAATAACTTTACAGTGTTCTGCAAAAATGTATTTTTTTCCCGAAACAGTCCCTGACGGAACTTCTGAGCGGTCGAAAGTAATACAATGGAAGATGCCGCTCAGTGGCGCTAGGGCGTATGAGGCAAATCGTCTGTTGACAAACAGTTTCTCCAAAGTCTCAGGGTTTAAATTGCTAGCATCAAAGTTCATAAATACCATTTTCTAAGAATTTACGAGGTGTAGAAATACTAGCTGAGACAGGCAGCGCTCAGCTTAGAAGAACAAGTGGCGCCAATGCACTGCCATTTCCGTCAATGGGAGGAAATGCGTAAGTGTCATACAAAAAATTCAAACAATATTGACAATGCGCAATTTTGGAATGCCTTAGGTCAGTTTCATTAAAGGTATTAATTAAAGGTATTAATTAAAACCCCTGATCCCCAAACATTAGCGTAACCAAAGTACCGTCTGAAATGTGTGTACGGAACAATTTTGTACGGTGAAGCGTCCTAAGAACCGTCAGAGCATTTTCTCTGGTGTTTCGGCTGATGTTATCAATTTCGTTTTTTCACTATACAGCTGGAGTCAGCCGAGGCAAATACTGCTCATCACGTCCTTCATACGACGTCCAGTGTGAACGGAAAACATCGGTTTTGTTCGCGTCACAAACAAAATGATTTTTAAAGCGGAATATTACGTTCTCATTCGATAGAGCGGTCCCAAATTAGTCTAGTGCGACATTCTCGTTATCGATATGTGATAACAGGAACAGTAAAACTCGAAGAATAACCAGCAGCGACGCCACTGCCTAGGAGTGCACTGACTGCTGTTGCCATGGAGCAGCAGCGCTGCTCAGTCGCTGCCTGAGTACTGGTTATTCTTCGTGTTTTACTGTTCCTGTTAACACATATCGATAACGAGAATGTCGCACTAGACTAATTTGGAACCGCTCTATCGAATGAGAACGTAGCATCCCGCTTTAAAAATCATTCTGGGCGCCATATGAGAGACGTGATGAGCAATATCTACATCTACATATACATCCATACTCCGCAAGCCACCTGACGGTATGTGGCGGAGGGTACTTTGAGTACCTCTATCGGTTCTCCCTTCTGTTCCAGTCTCGTATTGTTCGTGGAAATAAAGATTGTCTGTATGCCTCTGTGTGGGCTCTAATGTCTCTGATTTTATCCTCATGGTCTCTTCGCGAGATATATGTAGGAGGGAGCAATATACAGCTTGACTCCTCGGTGAAGGTATGTTCTCGAAACTTCACCAAACGCCCGTATCGAGCTACTGAGCGTCTCTGCTGCAGAGCCTTCCACTGGAGCCTATCCATCATCTCCGTAACGCTTTCACGATTACTCAATGATCCTGTAACGAAGCGCCCTGCTCTCCGTTGGATCTTCTCTATCTATTCTATCAACCCTATCTGGTACGGATCCCACACTGGCGAGCAATATTCAAGCAGTGGGCGAACACGTGTACTGTAACCTACTTCCTTGGTTTTCGGATAGCATTTCCTTAGGATTCTTCCAATGAATCTCAGTCTGGCAAGCCGGCTGCGGTGGCCGAGCGGTTCTAGGCGCTACAGTCTGGAACCGCGCGACCGCTACTGTCGCAGGTTCGAATCCTGCCTCGGGCATGGATGTGTGTGATGTCCTTAGGTTAGTTAGGTTTAAGTAGTTCTAAGTTCTAGGGGACTGATGACCTCAGAAATTTAGTCCCATAGTGCTCAGAGCCATTTGATCCATTTTCAGTCTGGCATCTGCTTTACAGACGATCAACTTTATATGATCATTCCATTTTAAATAACTCCTAATGTCTACTCCCAGATAATTTATGGAATTAATTACTTCCAGTTGCTGACCTGCTATATTGTAGCTAAATGATAAAGGATCTTTCTTTCTATGTATTCGCAGCACATTGCCATTCCCTGCACCATGCGTCAATTCGTTGCAGATCCTCCTGCATTTCAGTACAATTTTCCATTGTTACAACCTCTCGACATACTACAGCATCATCCGCAAAAAGCCTCAGTGAACTTCCGAAGTTATCCACAAGGTCATTTGTGTATATCGTGAATAGCAACGGTCCTACGACACTCCCCTGCGGCACACCTGAAATCACTCTTGCCTCGGAAGACTTCTCTCCATTGAGAATGACATGCTGCGTTCTGTTATCTAGGAACTCTTCAATCCAATCACACCATTGGTCTGATAGTCCATATGCTCTTACTTTATTCATTAAACGACTGTGGGGAACTGTATCGAACGCCTTGCGGAAGTCAAGAAACACGGCATATACCTGGGAACCCCTGTCTATGGCCCTCTGAGTCTCGTGGACGAATAGCGCGAGCTGGGTTTCACACGATCGTCTTTTTCGAAACAGATGGTGACTCCTACAGAGTAGATTTCTAGTCTCCAGAAAAGTCATTATACTCGAACATAATACGTGTTCCAAAATTCTACAACTGATCGACGTTAGAGATATAGGTCTATAGTTCTGCAAATCTGTTCGTCGTCCCTTCTTGAAAACGGGGATGACCTGTGCCCTTTTTCAATCCTTTGGCACGCTCCGCTCTTCTAGAGACTTACGGTACACCGCTGCAAGAAGGCGGGCAAGTTCCTTCGCGTACTCTGTGTAAAATCGAACTGGTATCCCATAAGGTCCAGCGGTCTTTTCCCTTTTGAGCGATTTTAACTGTTTTTCTATCCCTCTGTCATCTATTTCGAAAGCTACCATTGCTTTGAATGACTCCAGCTACACAGTGAAAAAACTAACTTGCGAATATCTGTCGAAACACCAGACAAAATGCGCCTGAAGACTCTTACGAGAGACGTACTGTACAGTCATATAATATCTCACCTGAGTACAGACATTTTTTACAATAACTTGAAAATGTCTAGATAATTTTGAATAACCGTGTATCTCTATTACGTGAAATACTTGTGAGAGATGGTTTCCATTGACTGGGAAGCAGCCTATTTTTTAATTCCCTATCTTACGAAATTGGGGAGTTACGCCTGGCAACTTTTGCAAGAGAAGTTTTGGTCGAAGTCGTTATCGTTAGGAATATCTTTATTTCCGTAAGAAATGCACGCAGCGTGATGGACGGGCCGTGATCGACGTCAGCCTCGGGCTCACTTATGGGTCAGTGTTTGCGTGCCGGGGACGCGGCGACAGCGGCGCTGCGCTCCTCAATGTTTCATCGCCCCCGCGGCCGGAGCCGCTAGCGCGCTACACGTGTTAATTGCACGTGGGGCGAAGGCGCAGGAGCCGGCGCGGCCGGCGCGCCGTGGACTGCGGTTTGTCACAGCGCGGCGCCGCGGCCGGCCCGCTTTCTGTTTGCGGCTTGTCTTGAATAAATTATGCGCCGCTAATGGGAAAGTGCAAATTACGGGCTCGCCGGCCGCGCGGATTAATGTTGCACGCGGCCCGTGCTCGCTCCTGTTGTCCGCTTTAATATTTCAGCCGTCCACGCGAAAAATATGCGGTCGCTGATATTAAATTTAAGGCACGCGGTTTTCCGTTTTACTGATTTTTAACTTTGCATTATGTACCTGCTGGCCGGCGCTCTGGGACGATAGCCGCGCGGGACTTTTCTCTTGTTTCTTTCACGGCCGTTCCAAAATTAACTCGCCGCCCTAATATATTTAGCCCGCGGGAAATCGTTTCGGTGTATAAACTTCTTTTATTATATACACTTTTCACTCTTCGGCACTCGGCACTTTTCCGATCCGAAATAACTCGCCATAAAATACTATTGGTACGACAGTCTCTGTTGCAGGTCATAGTGACGGTATTTGTGAAGCTGGTATCCCTATATTCACACCTACACTGACAAGCCAAAGCAGTGTGACCACCTACTTAAGAACGTTTTGGTCCACTTATGGCCGCGCGGGATTAGCCGAGCGGTCTAAGGGGCTGCAATAATGGATAATGGACTGTGCGGCTGGTCCTGGCTGAGGTTCGAGTCCTCCCTCGGGCATGGGTGTGTGTGTTTGTCCTTAGGGTAATTTAGGTTAAGTAGTGTGTAAGCTAAGGGACTGATGACCTTAGCAGTTAAGTCCCATAAGATTTCACACACATTTGAACATTTTTGGTACACTTACGGAACGCATTTCAGCAGTGGTTCTGGGTGCCTTGGATTCGACAAGTGCTTGATAGGTTTGTGGCACCAGACGGCTAAGCGCAGGTCACACACTTTCTGTAACTTACGGGCGGTTGTTTTGTGGGCGCGGAGGTGGCTTCCGATAGCGACCCAGCTGGGTTTCATAGGATTGAGATAAGCCGAATTTGATGGCCAAGACATCAACGTGAGTTAGCTATCATGCTCTCAAACCACTGCAGCACGATTCTGGGATTCTGGTCTTTCGGCACGATGTGTTATCCTCCTCGAAGATGTCATCGCTGTTGAGGAAGACATCAAGCATAAGGGGTTACAGATAGTCCATAATACTTTTCACGTAGTCCACAGCTGTCAGCGTGCCTTTCATTACTACCTCAGGTCCAAGGTAACCCAGGTGAGTGTCCTCCATAACGTAATGCTGCTCCAGTCGGTCTGCGTCCGTGGCGCTTTGCATGCTTCGAGAAGCTGTTCGCCTGAATGACGACATATCTGGACATGACTACCGACTTGGTTTAACTATAAACGGGAGTCATCCGTCCAGGCGATACGATTCCATTGATCCGCGGCCCAATCTGGTGCCCATGGTGATCATAATTGACAATATTATTGGGTCAACATGGAAACACGTAGGGGTTCCCTGCTGCGGAACGCCATGTTTAACACTGTGCACTGAACAGTGCGCTCCAAAACACTGGCGCCTGCGCTACCGCTGTACCCCGTCGTCAGACCTACCACAGATCACGGCCTCTCCTGGTTTGGAGAGCGGGCAGGCCACCGATCCCTACGTTCTGTGATGGGGTATGGACGTCTAACTTCTTGTCGCCTACTCGAAGTATCAGCATTCTTCAATAGCTTTCCATAGATGCTTACGACAGTAGCACGCAAAAAGCCGAACAGCTTCACCGTTTCCGAGAAGCTCACTCCCAGACACTGGGTCACAAAAATCCGGCTTTTGTCAAATGTGGTCAGGTGGGCGGCTTTCCGCATTTGCGCCACTTTCGTCGCTAGAATGATTCCCCATTCGCCGCCGTTCCACTTATATACTTGTCTTGCAGCGTCACGTACCCTCAGCGCCAACAGTTAGCGTACAATCTCGCGGTGGACAGTGGTCATAATGTTTTGGTTCATCAGTGTATATTCTGCAAGCCACCTTATGGTGTGTGCAACTAACGCCTATATTCCTTCCTTTCCCATCACGTGAACAGGAGAACCGACTGTTTCCCAGCTTTCTTTTCTTTTCTTTTTTTTTTTCTTAGAATCTAATTTTAACTTCACGGATTTTTCATTAGATAATCCTGGGATGGACAAAAATATGTAAAAACCGCTTGAAATGCGTGCTTGATTATAAATGCGGATGCTAACCCAAGCCTGTAGGTGGCGCTGTTCTATTTTAAAACAGTTATCTGCTTAGTTGTGACTCTATGATGTTGGAGCTAAGTGAATTCGAACGTGGACAGTTGGTTGGTGCTCATATGGTGGGTGCCTTCACTACCAAGCAAGTGGAAGTGTTTGGCGCCGGCCGAAGTGGCCGTGCGGTTAAAGGCGCTGCAGTCTGGAACCGCAAAACCGCTACGGTCGCAGGTGCGAATCCTACCTCGGGCATGGATGTGTGTGATGTCCTTAGGTTAGTTAGGTTTAAGTAGTTCTAAGTCTAGGGGACTGATGACCTCAGATGTTAAGTCCCACAGTGCTCAGAGCCATTTGAACTATTTTTGAGCGAAGGGATTACAATAAGCTGGGACGTGCAGGCTGATCTGTAATTCCAAGGACACAGATCAGTTACACAATAAGCTGTAATAGGAGAACGTGGTATCGAAGCCATAAAAGGCAGGGAATCAACTTGAGTGCCGATATCTACTGCGTTCTAGATCTCGTGGATGAAACAAAGCGAGCTGAGAATCACTTCATCGCTGTTTGCGGCATTCGTGTTGATCCCTACAGAGGAGATTTTCGGCTCCAGAAAGGTCAATAAACGCAAGCATGAAAGTCCTAAAATTCTACAAAAGACTGGTGTCAACGGTATTAGGCTATAATTGTGTGCGTCTGTTCGATGACTTTTCTGAAAACGTGAACGAGCTGCACACTTCTCTGAACACGAGGAACGCTTCGCTCCTCCAGCAATCTGCAGTAGACTGCTGCTCGAAAAGGAGCAAGTTCTTTCGCACACGATATGTAGAACAGTGAAGGTACAGTAACCTTTCCTCTATGTTTTAACACTATATACGCAAGAGCACACAAAGAGACGTTCAGCCAGGAGCGCACCACGAAACACTAGTGGTGTATACCAAACGTCAAAAATGTGTAAGTGGATGACACTTGCTAACTTAAGAAAAAATGGAACTTGAATTGCCCCCAGTGATGATGTTTTCTGTCAGTAGAACGAGACGGGTATGTTGCTATAAAATGGCATTTTCTGGAGTTTAATAAACTTCGCTGATTACTCTGTAGTTTCGACTGAAGACAATGATAAAGAATTTCCCCTAGAATCTTAGAAATGAAGGAGGAATCGCATCCGCAACTTGCCCACGAAACTCAGCATTGAGCCCTCTTATGTTTCCTTTAAAGCATTTTTTTTTTTTTGTGGAACCATTCAGATCAATTAACGATTACATGTTCATGTTGTTTTTGGTATTGTGTACGTTACAACAGACAGAATCCTTTGATAGAACATCGCATTTTTTTCTCGAAAGAAGACCGTGAAACCACCAAGCCAAATTATGCGTGAATAAACCAAGGTTCGTGTCGCTCAACACGCAACGTGCTAGCTAGGGAAATGGGGAGGTGACCCTGCCAAGGATCGAATCGCCCGACAGTTTATCGCCCTGTGATCTGTGTGTGGATTTTAGGCGGTTTTCCACTCTCGTTTCATTCTACAAATGTCGTCTTGTATGCGCTGGAATGCACTTAACGCTAAGGAACAGGAACATTGTTGGACAGGAATAATCACAGGAGGAGTACATACTTAAGAGAGGTGCAGTGGTGTATTTATAAGGAAAAATGGTAGAGATTTCACCACATGGGAGAGCAGGATAATAGGCATAAATAACGTTCATTTTTGCACAGGTCAGGCTTCGTACAAAAAAAAGGTCAATATCGGACACTCAGTAAGGAACATGCCCTCCTCGAGCACCAATGCGCATTTTGCACCTTTTATTCATACTGGCTACCAAACTGTTGAGGAGTCCTTGGGGGATATTGTCTCACTCCCCACTCACAGCGGTTTTCAGTTCTTGCGTGGTCTAGGGAGGGGTGCTCGTTGAGAAAAGAGCCTGCCAAGACCATCGAAGATATGATCTATAAGATTTAGGTCCGAAGAATACGCAGGCCATTCCATACGTCCAATAACTCCACTTTCCTATGTGTCCGATACCTTAATGATCCTGTGTGGGCGTTCTTTGTCGACGACCAAGAAAGCAGAAAGACTGGACCTACCACCCACGTAAACAGACGGATGTGATCCAGAATCATCTCTCTCAATATCGCAGTGCTGTTACGGTATCTCGTGGAAAAATATACAGCGGTGTCCAGTCATTGTGCATAGTGCCTGCCCACACCATAACGCCTAGCCCATAGCGATGACGTTCATGTTACTCTCTCTGTTCAACACAGCTGGTGGCCAGAATCATTTGCCATAGTGTGGTGGGGTTCGTCGGAAGACATCACTCTGGGCCACTGTTACTGACCGTTATCCACATGCTTCCTACACCAACGAACCGTTTCTCAATGATGGGTTGGCTGAAGTGGGGTGCATTTAACAGGCTTCAGAGCATATAAACAAGCGTGATCTAATCGCTGCGTAATAGTTCTGGCGGAGACGCGTGCCCAAAAAGCGGTTGCTAGAGTTGCGCGATATGTCTAGGGGTAAGATGTTTGTTCCTTTTCGACACTGCGGCTACGTATCGAACCTCTTGCACAGTGATGACTCGTGTACAACCACCGCCATGTTTCTGCATAGCATTTCCACCTTGATAGGCCTTTTTTAATCGAGAGATGACCTTTGGACGCACACATTACTGTGGCTTAAATATACAACTCTTAAACTGGGGTTATATTTACAATGTGCAGCCGATATTTTTATAAGCCGGTACAACGATATACCATTCTCCGATTTATCGTGTCTATACAATTCAGATAACGATAGCTTTTTACATATTGATACATCGAAACCTGATATTTTATAAAAATATCAACAGTCCTAGTATAAGGAGATGGCCAGATGCACAAGGTGCTTTTTAATTGTAAATGTTTTATTTCTGACAAATCTTTGTATGAAGTGCTGTATTTTATCCACTATAATGACAACATGGCATGAGCCTCTGCGTCATAATGAACACTTCTAGTCAAAACTTTTCTTTTTCTTTTTGAAGACCATCTGTCGAAACCGGTTGTCAAAAACAAAGAAGAATTTATGCGATCTTGATTACTGAAAGTCCTTTACCAAGAACTGTGATGACCTTATCACCTGCAGAACTTTACCCACAATTCTCATATCGAGACAGCCTTCTGCCCTGACAACCTACAAGCAGTGATTCTCCAGCAAATGAATGTCCGCTATGTAAACCGTGGTCCGAGCGAAGGAAATAAAGGAAAGACAAACTGAGAGAAAAGTGCATGGCCATTCCACTATTACTTGAGTCGTGGCATGTCGGCTGTTAAGGTTATTTAGTTCTTCACTTCAAAAACCCATTATTGGTTCATTTCTCACATTTGTATTTTATGTATCAGTTGATTTCCTAGGAAAGTCTTCCAAGAATGTCTTGAAACAAAATTTTGAAGCGTACGTTCAAAGTTGTACTATGAGTTTCCATACCAATATTTTTTTCTAGGATCGATGAAATTCTGTAGCTGAATCTTGTACACTGTTTAACTAGAAAATATTAGTTGCGTTCAATTTCTCTTAAATTCTTGATAATTGAGAAGTGGGTATGAAATTTACAAACACAATTAATACTTAGATTCTTCCAAAACGCTGGTTTCAAGCGATAATACTTTGAATTTCTTGAAAGAGTTAGTAGTGTTAAAGGCGTCATCTGTTCACGGCTTTTGCCCGCAATACGTTTCGGCAGTGCATTTCATACAAGCTCCCTCAGTAAATTTTCTAAACGCGACTGTACTAAAATTAATCACATAGTACTCAAGTAGTCAATTAGCAGCCACTTCCAAACAATATTAGATCTAGAACTTTTCTTCCGCCTTCTTTTCTCGAAGTTCAAGGATTTATTGTGACCAATTTACAAAAAATTCACGATTCAAGGTATTGGCCATCGCTGGCCATCACTTTCTCCCACCTTTCGGGCAGCACACGAATCTCGCGGCGGAATAACTGGACGTCTATTGAGGAGATTCATGAATCGACCCAATTTTGCGCTTATTCGGACGATAGGAGGTGCTCGTCAGCCAGGCCGTGTTCCACTAATCGAAAATGTTGGTAGTTAGGGGGAGCAACGTCTGGTGAATAGGGCGGGTGGGGTAGGATTTAACCAGTTTAGCGCTTCCAAACGCTTCTCATGGTCGGGGTTCACAGTCAGGCACAATTTTTAGAGGACGTCATATTCACCGTTGACTGTAGAAATTGTTAATTTCACAATTGCGGTTTTGGCCTTTGGGCTGTTTTCGAGTAGTACTGCAAAAGATTTTAGACTATAACATGTACTGAAGCAAAATCTTTTCCTGTACTACCCGAAAATGTCCCAAAGACCGAAACTACAATTTTGAAATAAATAATTTCCGCAGTCAGCTGATAATACGATACCCTTTAATTAAGTTTCCAAGTATGCTTTGACGGATTTTGAGACATGAGGTCGTGCATTATCAATCCGAAAAATCCCCTTTTCGTGTCTGTCGCTGTATTGTGGCCATTTGTCTTTCAGTTCTCAGCTTAAACGCATCGGATGCATTCGATAACGATCTCCTGCAGTTGTTTCCCTCGGTTTCAGTACCTACGAAAACCTTCTCTCTTCCACCCTTCTCTGCAATTTCTTCTACTAACTGGTGCCTCAGCTTAGGTCATAAAAATGAGCCTCACTCGCAGATTTCTTCATGTTAAAGCAATCACAAGTCGATTAACATTTTGATGGCGCTATGATTAGAGATGTTTAAATTCATTGTATTGTATGACATTTACCTCAACCTACCACCTACACCACAATTTGCCGCCGTTTCCATCTATTGCAAAACGGTGGAAGCAAAGTTACACAGTTCGCTACATTAATTAAATCTAGTATGAATCATTCATAAAAAAGCACAAGTACTAAATGAGCTGCATAGCTAGTTACCGGAGTGCAAATTCGCTAACGCTTACACCCTGCCAGGTTTTCACCTTCCAAAAGTAACAAATGTCCTTACCAAGACCTTTCGAGTATTGCTGCACCAATGGGTATGGAAATCCTCCCCTGAATGTGACTGCGATGAAGAGAAGCAAACAGTACATCACAAGACAACTGAATGTTCCCTCAGAGCATTCAGAGTGCAGAAGCTTCTGACTGAACTTCCATCCTGGACTTATAGCTATGAGGCCATTACGGAACTGAGATGGTGTGTATTTGTATACAAATGTACATTTTGCTGTAGATAGTTGTTTATATTTCTCTGTCATCAAACGATAAATAAATAATTGACTCAAAATGGGGTTCTACCGTAAACCTGGCTAAAAAGCATCGCGATCACTCCTACCATACTGAGAGAGAATTGAAAATAAATAGTTTTGAGAACCATTAGCCTGTAGAATATTGTCGTTGTGGAAAAGAGACTAACATTTCAGGATCCTGCAGCGGTAATACAGTTTCTAGGGCCAGCCGAGTGCCAGGGGCATGCTCACTGGGGTAACTCGGAGAGCACGACCACAACGTAGGTTTATACTTGTGCTGCCACATTTATAATGCTGCAGTAGTATGTAGTACAGTAGACAACAGGAATAACTTGTAGTTCCTGGTAGAGCAGTAACGTTGTCAGCTCGCCCATTAGATTTAAGAAACACTACTGTATATCATGCTGTATGTGAAATTGTAGTAAACTGTAGGACACACTAATCATTAAGGTGGTGGGTTTGTGTTGTGTGATTAACATTGTTATTATCGGAGAATTTTTTAAAAAAGTAGTACCACTATCTTCAATGGTCCACCGTCAATACATCGTACATACCATCCTTCCAGCTTTAGACCATATTTAGTGTTCTTCTCCATTTTCAATCTTTCGATTGATTGGGAGTTCTTCATTTGGATCTGTTAGAAACTAACATCGTATCTGCATAATTACAGACTGCTGCATTATATGTAGTTATTTTTAAAAATACGAGCTGCGATGTTTCTTGGCTATCTTTCCTTGTAATGTTCACTAGTTCATTTGCGAGGAACTGTTTGTGTCGTATCCGCTCATGTTTTCTTCGCTCTATTGTTCTTCTAAATGACCTTTCTTCACCAATAATTTACTGAACTTGCAGGGCTATCTGTCCACTTTAAAGGGCGTCTCCAGCACCGTACCTCATAAATGGTGCAAGAGATTTAGTTTTATTTTTCCTTATTGTCCATGTTTCATAGCTGTAAAGGGCGACGTTCCAAATTTAACTTTTAACAATATTTTTCCTCACTTCAGTGTCTATGTTTTTTGACTAAAGTATATTTCTTTTATTTAGGAACATTTCTTTTGCTTCTGTATTTCTTTATTTTATGTCTTCTTCTCTCCTTCCATCTTCAGGTACTGTGATAAACCTTTTGCATTTCCTTTATGTTTTCGTCTTCTTTAAAGGCAAAGAGACAAGATGAAGCGGTAGCCCATCATAGAGCCTATGCCTACCGTCATGTATTTTTGACTTTCAGTTGTTAATAAACAGAGGATTTTTTCTGGTACCAGAAGGAGGAAGGAGGGAGTCGCGCTCAGCTAGTGAACGAGTGAGAAGCACGCCATTTTTAGCGAGTAATTGTAGACCGCCATTTTGGGGTCGCTATGAATAAGTGAGGAGTGTGGATTTCATATGTGCACCGTTTAGAAAAATACAGTATTGTTTTATTAACTGAAAGGTCGTGTGAGTTGTTATTTCAAATAGTACAATAATTACAATAACTGAAGCCCACCTGTGTACTTTGGAAAAGTACGAAGATCCGATAAGATTAATAGGAACACGGTCAAGACTTCAAAGGTGAACGCGGCGACCAAACGTAGCATTATAAAGAATGGTAAGCACAAATCTACAGCGGAGAAAGAAACGACTTCTCCCTGCAAAATAATATGAACTAATACGAACTTATTTCCAGGCATAGCTCAGCTTATTGTGCTTGTCATTCACGTCGAAAAATTAATCTCATTAATTCAATACATTTAAAAAGCCACGCATTTTATTATCATCTATTCCATTATTTTATTATAATATAAAGTGGCGACAGGTGACAGGCACGATACGCAGTGGGCAAAACTGTGAGTACTAGTATTGTTAGGAAAATGAATATACATGTATGTTAACGATTTCTTTATGTTCCATGTACGCTGATGATGTGACGGAGACGATGATGTGGTACTGAAGAAGTACTATAAAAAGGAAATAATAAATAAATTAGAAGGAAAAAGGCGACAATATCAAGAGCACACAACAAAGCACAATAGAGGAAGTACGATTTACAAGACAACAATCAGGTAGGACCGCGCAATGCATATAGAGAATGCGTTCCCAGTAGACCTATTAGAAAATCCATCCACCTATTTCCTAAATTCCAGAACCTAAAGCTTCAGATATTAACGCTATTGTAGTGAAGTGGAGATAATGACATTTCTTTATTAGTATAGAAAATATATTGACTAAAGAACAGCTGAGACTACAATTACATACAACTGTATATGCATTTTTTCGCGTGAGAAGTAGCGCGGAAGTAAAATCTTAAAAAAGAAAATTTTTATTTTGATAACTGCAGTGGTATAAGGATTTCTATAATGGAGGGTCAAAACAATAAGGAAATGTCATTCGAAAATCATAATGCGAATGTAGTGGATGTTCATTTGCAAAATGCAACAATGAGTGGTTTGGAACTGTTTAACGGTGATTATTTGGATGCTGGGCGCGACATGCCATTGTTGCATTCGACGCCCGTGAATACAGAACATTTAATTACAAGCAATACGTTAATTACAGTAGACGTAACTAATGGAACCTCGAGGCCAGAGAATATTTTAAATGAGAGCAGTACGCGTAGTACGGACACAGATACTGACAGGCGTAGGCCGGAAGTGAATACGGAAGATATGCAAGCCTTATTTCGAGCCTTAACAGAATCCATACAAACAAGCATGAATGCAATGAAAGCAGACATAAATTCAAAAATGTCGGGCTTAGAGACTAAAATGTCAAGTTTACAAACGATACAAGCAGACATGACTAATATGAAAGCAGACATGACCACAGTAAAGTCCGAGATCGAGAAGGTTAATACAAACATGACACACATTTCAGACGACGTAAAAAATTTGCGCACAGAACTCAATAGTCTGGACACGAAGTTCACACAGCAGATTTCACAAATCTCCACGGAGGTCGATAGTAAAATTAATGAACAAGTACAAATTTCGGTTCACGATATGGGTGAGAAATTAAAAGGCATAGTGGGCGAAAAATTTGAAACACTAACACACACGTATCGACAGGAGCTATCCGGAATTAGAGAAACCCAAGAGAATTTACAGGCAATGCAAAAGAATACACAGGTCAACTTAGACAATGTACAATCAGATGTAGCGAAACTACACTCTTTCTGTAACGACTTGCCAGAAAATGTAGAAAAAATCACATTGGAGGTAGGATTACTCAAGTTAGAACACAAGAGGATCAATTCAGACATTGTGCACCTTTATGAATCGGTAAAGAGCAATGCAAAGGACGACAATACAACGTTCGCAGAAAAATGCGTACGTGAACAGCGTACCTATGTGGAAGCGGTAAAGGAAGTAATGGGGGACAAGGAAGAAGATATCTTAAAACGCGTAGAACATGATATGAGGCAGTTAGAACAACGGTTAAGAGACGAAATAGGTAACAAACAAAGTACGGTAATATCATCGCCTGGGGCGGTAAGCGGAGCGATAAACAGCCATCCGCCAGTGGGAGGAATCAGTGGCGCGGACAACAATGCCCAACCCACGCCGCGCGACCGCATGTCGACGCGCGACGCGAGCAGCGGGCAAAACTTTGCTGAAACAAATATACCATCACCGCAGGGAAATGCTGTTCCGCCGTGCTGGACAGCGTTGTTAATGGATGAGAGCTTAATAAAACATCGACAGTTTCCCGTATTCTCAAATGAGAAAAAGCGAACGCACCCAGTAGTGTTTGTCCGAGCCTTTAGAAACGTACTGCCCAGGACTTGGACAGAAGCTCAAAAAAATTAAATATGTAGTAGGACACACCGAGGGTGATGCCCTTTTGTGGGCTACGGAGATGTCAGAACTTTGCGAGACATATGAGCAGTTTGAGAATGCATTTTTAGATAAATACTGGTCAACAGCTATCCAGGAGAGGTTAAGACGAGAGGTATTTAACCCAGTACCATATCATTCAAAATTCGGGGGGCTAAGAAGCTATTTTGAAAAATATCTAAACAAGACCCGTTACTGGAATAATCCGATATCTCATGTCGATGTACTGAAAATCTTAAAGAACAAGTTACCTGCAAATGTTAGGGAAAAATTAATAACTGTTCCCGAATATGATCTCGAGTATTTTCTTTCAGTGCTCGACTCAATAGATCTGATTCATGAGGATGGGCAAGCCACGCCTAGTTATCGTAACGGTAATGGGCACAACCCAAACGGGAAGAACTACGGTAACGGCAACGGCTTTGGAAATTATAACGGTCGTGTGCGTATGAATGAATGGCATCCGTATGTACCGCCGCGCCAAAACGGAAATCCGTACAATCGGTCTACCTACAAGCCACAGAGTGGCCGAGGGTCGTACGAAACTAAATATCAGCCCCATAGGTACGGTAATGGCAGAGACAATAGAAATTCGAGGGAAAACTTCGACAATGGGCGACAAGGAAATGCAAATTACCAGGAACGGAATATGCAACACAGGGATCCGAGAGATAACAGGCAGCCCGTACAGTCAAATCGAAACAACCGGGACACGAACTGGCGAGCACGCGAACATACAGTAAACATAGTAGAAGTGACGGCAGAAAATGAAACAATACCTTTACCGGCCCCAGGAAATAATAATCGAGCGTGACTAGAGGAAGAAGGTAATGAACTGTCAGTGTGCCACAGTACTAATATGAGCGACTTAAACACTAAAGCGAACAGGAACGGGAAGGAAGAAGCAGACAATGAAACAAACCTACACATACAGCATATCCGGAATCTATTTTTAAGGTATGATGAGGGTGCAGAAATGAAAGAAGACTTGTTTATCGAAGAGAAAGAAACAACACGCAAGGTAAGTGAAATTATTCAAGCAATAATAAAGGTAAAGGTGGGAAACATAGATGTACTAGTTGTTTTGGATACTGGCGCGTCGACAAGCCTGATGTCTACTAGCTTGTTCAAAGAGATAGCGAGGGAAGTAAATGTTCCCACACTACCTGTAGAGAACTGTAAGATCGTAACGGCGACGGGAAGTAAATCTAAAGTTATAAAATTACAGGCCAGCATACCCATTAGCATATGTGGCGTAATTTTGCAGTGTACTTTCTTGTTGGTAGACAAACTTATAGTGAACTGTATACTTGGTATGGAGGTGTTCAGAAGATATGAGATAAAAATAGATATTGGCAGCGGGGAATGCCAGTTTCATGTAGGGGAGCGCACGCTGACTATGGACTTAATAAGAACTACAATGACAAATCAGGTTAGGCCGATACCAGACATTAATGTTAAATTTGTCTACCCTCAACCCATAATGGTAAAGGAGATGGAACTTGATGACTCTGGTAGGGAGATCCTCGATGAGCAAATAGTAGACAGTAAAATAAATAAATCCACTTGTCTTAACAATGAACAGCGAAGTGAACTGACAAAATTACTCTTCAAATATCATAACATTTTTCGTAAACAACCTAGTGTTATTAAGGGATATGAATATAAAATGGAAGTATACCCGCATGAAACTTATTGTAGAACGTCTTATGGCACCCCTTGGGCAAAGAAAGAGGCAGTAAGAAAGGAAATAGAGCGTATGATTAGTTGGAGGGTTATTGAAACATCGCACTCACCTTACTGCAGTCCGATTCTCGCAGTTGGTAAAACTGACGGAACGGTGCGGTTGGTGTTAGACGCGAGGGAAATAAACAAAATCATCGTTCCTCTAAGAACAAGGCCAGAGAATCTAGAAGAGCAGTTATTAAAGTTCCATGGCGTTAAGTATTTAACATCCCTTGATTTGAAAGCTTCGTATTGGCAAATTTTATTACATGAAGAGAGTAGAAAGTATTCAGCTTTCATAAATGCCGGGAGGAGCTACCAATTTAGGGTGCTGCCTTTCGGATTAAATGTGAGCGCTGGTGTATTTATTGAAGCATTAGACAGGGTTCTTGGACCGGAACTGCTTAGCCAGGTTACACTCTACGTTGATGATTTATTAATTGCAACTCAAACATGGGATGAACATGTAAGTATTTTGGAAAGGATTTTGCAAAAATTTGATGAATACAATGTCACAGTTAACTTTAAAAAGTCTGAATTCGGAAAGGAAAAAATAAAATTCTTAGGGCATATTATTTCACCAGTAGGAATTCTACCTGACCCCAGTAAACTAGATGCGATACGGAATTTCCCAACACCCTATACTAAGAAACAATTAAAAGGTTTTCTAGGTATGGCCTCGTTTTTCAGGAAGTTCCTGCCACAACAATTGTTGAACAGTAGTTCACTATTAAACTTACTGCGTAAAAACCACAGTTGGTTGTGGACTAAAGAATGTGAAAATGATTTTCAGCAGATTAAGCAGGCGCTGATTAACGCGCCTATCCTGAAACACCCAAATATGGAATTGGATTTTTGTTTAAGCACCGATGCTAGTTATCAGGGGCTCGGTGCGTGCCTGTTTCAAATAATAACAAAGGATGGTAAGGAAGAAGTCAATGTAATCAGTTTTGCCAGTAGGACCCTCACAGAATGTGAAAGATCTTATTCCGTAACTGAGCTAGAAGCATTAGCAGTAGTTTGGGCGTTTCGTAAATTTCAATATTACCTTTGGGGAAAACATACCAAAGTTTACTGTGATCATCAAGCCTTGTCTTTTCTTCTGACGTGCAAGTTGTTACATAAGAGAATAGCGAGGTGGTGCCTGTATGTCCAAGAGTTTGATTTTGAGATAGTGTACATAAAAGGGGAACAGAATGTTTTGGCAGATGCACTATCACGGTTACCACAAGGTCTTACCGATTTCCACGAGTTAGAGGAACAAACATCAGACTTCAAGGTCCTTTTAATAGAGGATGGAACTTTTAAACCATATTATATTAAAATGTGCAAAAACATGCAACGTTTACAGGAAGAAGACCCGAGATGGAGCAAGGTAAGAAAAAAATTGCAAGCTAGAACACACGAACGTTTAGAGCAGTATTACATTATACATAATGGCGTCCTCTTTCACAGAAGAGATCGACGAATGGATAAGTGGTGTGTGTGCATACCTCAGGAATACGTGGAAAACTTAATTCAACACACGCACCGCACATGGGGGCACTATGGAGTGCTGAAGTGTGCCGCCAAAATTTCTACGTATTGTTATTTCCCTAATATGAGGCGACGTATAGAGCAAGTAATCAGACGCTGTGCGGTGTGTCAAAAGGTCAAACATCAGAATAGGACCTGTCTTAACGCACTAAACCCAATAATACCAAAGCAACCAAGAGATCTTGTATCTATTGACGCCGCAGGTCCTTATCCCCAAGCCCGCGGCGGAGTTAAATACATCGTAGCCCTGTATGATGTTTTTAGTAAGTATCTCCAGCTGTACGCAGTCAAAACAGTCAGGTCAGGGCCAATTATAAGGCGAATTCTGGAAGACTACATACCACGCATCGGGAAACCACAGGCAGTCCTAACTGATAACGCCTCAAATTTTACATGTGACCAATGGAAATCATTTTTAAAATCACAAAACATACGTCATATTTTAGTATCCAAGTTCCATCCCGAAGCAAGTCCCGTCGAACGGTGCTTCCGTGAATTTAATAGGTTTATCCGCACATATATACCACAGAACCAAAGGAAATGGATAGAATACCTGGGTCCGTTTCAGCACATAGTAAATCACCTACCACACACATCCACAGGGCACACACCGGCCGAACTAATGTTTGAAAAGATGGAGCTAGATGAATGGGCAAAACCGATACCTAAATTAAGGCGCAAAGACGTAATCTTAGAAGAGAAAGTACGGCGAGCGCTAATAACATTGGAAGAGCAAGCTCAGATAAGGAAAGGAATTTACGACAGGAAATTGAAAAACGTAACAGAATTCCAGATTGGACAGGAGGTACTACTAAGAACGCATCCGAAATCATCGAAATTAAAGGCATTGAATAGAAAATGGCAATTGTTATATGTTGGTCCGTATATCATTGTTGACAAGCCACATCCGGGGTGCTACTTGATAGGAAATATAAAAAATGGTAAAATAAAAGGCATGTATCCACATAAAGATTTGCGGAAATTTATTAAATGAAAATTCAAATCTCATTCTGTCCTTATCTGTTGCATCAGTAAAACGCAAGAAGGTAGGAGATTTGTCGCTCTTTGACGAATAAACCGGCTGGCGCTCGGTTCCTCTCCAGCTAGGGGGTACATATTTATATTTCCGGTGCCCTCTCCCTCTTCTACTATCCTGTTTAGCCAATAAGTAATGTTCAATTTTCGTCTACTATCTAACATGCAGAGAGTGAGATGCAGTCTAGTGAAAAGAAATTTTCCTTGTGTTTTGATATTGTACTTTCTTAAGATTTAATTCACTGCGCGCGAGCTTTAGGCGAGAGGCATGAGCGATGAAATGTACTGAGCCATGCTGCCGCGCTTTAAGCGGAGCGTACTTCAACAATTATATACGAAGCGGCTCACAGCTGATCGTAGGGGCCGAGTAGGCAAAAAGCAAGGTTGAGTTCAGTGTCCCCTGTAAGATGCGCAAAGACACACTGCGCACCGCGACGGAAACCATCCTAGAATTTAAGCGAATCGGCACTCACGGCGCGCAGCCAACTGGACAAAATAGGAGCAATAGGAAATGGAGTATCTATCAGCTAATTACTACGACGTAAATCAAACACACAAACAAGACGAATAGAGACATTTATTCCAAAGTCGTAGGCTAGCACTAATTTTAAGAGTGTATCATTAGTTTAAGCATACGTAGCTTTAAGAAAATGAGCGCATTGACGCAAGTAAACCATAAGGAGAGTAGAATACGCAAAATTTGTGAACTTAACACGATCCATTGAACGTACATAGTTATACTTATTTCTCAGTATTCAACGTAGAAGAGAATAAACACAGGAAATGACCTATCCGACTATATACAACAGGATTAAGACAAGTTGAAAAGGGTAGTAACAACATGTACACTTGAAAGAACGCGATTGGCACATAACTTAAGAACTAAGCGACTTACATACAACACACAAGTGAGCGACGATGTGAAAGGTAGAATGAGACATAAACATAGAAAAATGCGTGTGACTGAGACGTGCGTGTGACTGAGACATAAACTATAAAATAACATATCGTAGAACTACACTTCTTTACAGACAACATTAGAAGTAGTGAGCTTAATGTACAGGGAGAATACATATCCCCAAATTTGTTATTACAGAGCCCACCTATGTTAGTTGCTATTAATTACACGATACCTTATAGTATAAGCAGCAAAATAAAGCTGTAAACATGAATTGAACAACACGCGGGAGATAAGCTAAGTAAATACAAACACCAACCAATACGCACACAATGTAGTTGCATAAACTTAAAACGAAAGAACTGAGGTAAGTACTGTATGTTTACAAAAGCGATATGGAGAAATAAATGAAATTTCACTGCTGGATAATATTTTGAAGTAGAGAGAGTGAAAGGTTTTATTAGATTCGGTTGAAGGTATTAATTAGTTAATCTACGTTTGTGGTGACGTACCGTGCATGGAGTGAATCTAGGAAGAGAATGAAAGTGTATTAGAGTAATACGAGTTTATTTATATTTGTGGGAAGAAATAAATAGTGCGGTGGTTCTAGTGGGAGAACCCTGTAAGTAATACTTGAGTATAAATGGCGATTTATGTGGAATATTTTTAATGAATAATTATATGGGTATACGGCGATGAATATGAAGATTAATGTTACAAAGGTACCTAGGAAAGGGCCACGAAGCTGACGTAAGAAAGAATACACTATATAGTTTTAAGTCTTAGAATGAATGGTTGTATGAGTGTGGAAAACAAAGTATGATGATGCACGTACGGTAAGTAATTATGAAAACGAACATCACGAAGAAGCAGTGAGTAGTATAAAAGAAACAGTGAAGTCGATAGCAACAATGGTACATGATAAACATTTAAAACACACCACAGCACAGTGATTTGCTACACAGACATCAGAATGTAAAACAAACTAGTATGAAAAATATTGCCTTAGCGACTAACTGTTACAGCTCGAGAAACTATAAGGTTAATATAAATGAAAATGTGATACACGATTCGTATGAGGAATGAACAAAAAAAAAAAATGCAGTGAAACAATATTTTCTACACTGAGTTCTTGCACGCAGAAGCGAAAGCATCATTTTAACACATGCGCGTTCTTATCTATCGGTAATGAATTATGAGTGGAGCAACACATGACAAAAATACGGTAAAATTATCGGTCACACGTCACAAAGGTAAACATGTACATGTCGTCGAATCAATAAGGCAGAAATATGGCTTGAAATATGTGTTCACGAATGTGGAATATTACGACGATTAACAAGCAGTGATGATAGTCAGGTTTGTCAAGGGATAAAACATCCCCCACACTCGCTCACAAACGAGCATTGGTAAATATTATACATAGTATGAAGATTTATCAAATGCCAAGGATAGAATAAGTACACTAACGACGCACTACAAATAGCAATCCTAGAAGCAGCTTGATCTCTGAAGCAGACCTTAGCAAATCCTGTTTTCCATGTAGTGAGTAGTGCTGGAACGTATTTTCTATGTGTATTTGTGATGCTAAAAAGACGCAGGAGGTTGGACCTGCAAGTCAAGAGAAAAACAAAAATTCAGAACAAATGAGAGATTCCTTCTAATTTACTTATTAGTGTGTAAGATGGATGATGCCTAACATGGAACCCATATAGGAAATATGAATGTTGACTTGAACATTTATGTGTCAACTTTACTATTGCCAATGTCGATGTCTATGAAAATATGTATGTAGTATTTTCTATTGTAGTTGTGGATGTAAAAACGCGTAGGAGGTCGGTCCTGCAAGACAATAACAAGAAAGAGCAAACATTCAGAACAAGTGCAAGATTCCTTCTAATATACTTATTGCTGTGTCAGATGCTGCTTAACATAGAGTCCATGTACGAAATGTGAATGTGAATTGGACATTTATTTGCCAACTATATTATTGTTAATGTCGATGTCTATGTAAAATGTATGTATGTACTCTTTTCTTCTTTTCTATGTGTAGTTGTGGACATAAAAACGCGCAGGAGGTCGGTCCTGCAAGACAAGAATAGAAAATGCCAATATTCAGAATAAATGAAAGATACTTCCTGATTTACATATTAGTGTGTAAGAGGGTGCATGTCATGGAGTCCGTATATGAAATGTGAATGTGAATTGTAAATTTATGTGTCAACTCTATTATTGTCAATGTTTGTGTCTATGTATGCACTATTATCAATTTTATGTGAGATTTTATACTTGAAGAAGAACAACTTATGTATATATGTGAAGTGCAACGCGACGATCGAGTAGAATACTCGCACGGGTGAAGAGATACAAAAATATTAAGGCCTAATAGTATTGAAAATAACAGCTCAGCCGTAATATGAGTAAACGCTACAATCTAGCAAAGTGAATACAGAGAGTGTGATGCGTGTGCGACGGAGATATCAGAGGAAATCCGTATAACCACGAGTTGAGGTGTAAGACCCACTGAACTATAATGCACGACGGAAGATAATGCCGTATCCTGCAGTGCGGCTCTTACCTTCAATGTCACTGGCCGAAAACCTCGCCCAGGCGCGAGATGAGGTATTGGTGTTCTTCGGGTTGAGCGTTGGAGCTGAATCCGTCGTATCCAGTCTCCGGACTGGAGGGCAAATACAACACCGACTTCACGAGCCTGGAGCGACATTACAGTGTGGGCGCGGGCAGTGCTGCTGCTCACGTGGCGCTTGCGTCACTGAGTCGGGCGCGTTAAACAATGAGCTGCTGCTGGCCATAAGTGCAGCGAACAATGAGATAACGTGTGCCGAAAGGACAGCTTATCAGAATGGCTAATGAACCAAACACCAAGGAGAAAAACAATTATTAAAATATGGTGAAAGGACAATGTAAGAAATGTAACATTTTCCTCCTGATAATACTGCTTAACAAATGTAAGGAGAAATAAGAGACTACGACGTTAGCACGCCATGGACGTGCGATATGTAATATGAATATATGTGAATGTAATTACGTGATATAAGTATATGTGAATGTATTTATATGTATGAATTTGTAATGGCCAAGAAAATGAGCTTTTAGATATATTTGTAGTAACATAAGGGTATTAAAACTCCATTGACGTGCACCAAGTGACTGAACTATGAGCCCCAAGGTTAATAAGACTACTGTATACTGTCTCCCTAAATAAAGAGACTTATTTCCGACAGTATACAGTAGGGGGGCATTTGTGATAAACCTTTTGCATTTCCTTTATGTTTTCGTCTTCTTTAAAGGCAAAGAGACAAGATGAAGCGGTAGCCCATCATAGAGCCTATGCCTACCGTCATGTATTTTTGACTTTCAGTTGTTAATAAACAGAGGATTTTTTCTGGTACCAGAAGGAGGAAGGAGGGAGTCGCGCTCAGCTAGTGAACGAGTGAGAAGCACGCCATTTTTAGCGAGTAATTGTAGACCGCCATTTTGGGGTCGCTATGAATAAGTGAGGAGTGTGGATTTCATATGTGCACCGTTTAGAAAAATACAGTATTGTTTTATTAACTGAAAGGTCGTGTGAGTTGTTATTTCAAATAGTACAATAATTACAATAACTGAAGCCCACCTGTGTACTTTGGAAAAGTACGAAGATCCGATAAGATTAATAGGAACACGGTCAAGACTTCAAAGGTGAACGCGGCGACCAAACGTAGCATTATAAAGAATGGTAAGCACAAATCTACAGCGGAGAAAGAAACGACTTCTCCCTGCAAAATAATATGAACTAATACGAACTTATTTCCAGGCATAGCTCAGCTTATTGTGCTTGTCATTCACGTCGAAAAATTAATCTCATTAATTCAATACATTTAAAAAGCCACGCATTTTATTATCATCTATTCCATTATTTTATTATAATATAGTACGTAATTCCATAAATATTTGTATGACCTATTTCCTCCAATTTTAATGTTTACCTCTTCTGATGCCTCGGTGCTCACGAGTGTTTCTTTTCCAAGTCAACTTTGCACTTATCTCTTGGAACTGAATCCATAGCTTCGAAAATTTATTGGATATATCTTTCATATGGGGCTATCTCACCCATACCATCCGAAAACATAAGCATCTGTATTCCCTATCTATTTATTCTGACATCTGTACTGCTGCTCTTGAATAGGTATGGAGACAGACTGCAACCTTGTCCAACGCCTATAGCAATTCTAGCTTCTTTATGTGTATTTCGTCTCTTTACTATCACTGTTTTTTCTCCACTTGTAGCAGAGATGGGGTTCACATCAATCAAATTTGCTTTCTTCTTTTGATAAATGTTGCTTGATAAAGTAAGTCACTTGTCAGTCTGATCTGTAGAATAGCTTTGTTAACATAGCTTTGTTTACATAGCCAGGAAGGGCACTCAGCCGGCCGGTGTGGCCTAGCGGTTTTCAGGCGCTTCAGTCTGGAACCGTGCGACCGCTACGGTCGCTGGTTCGAATCCTGCCTCGGGCACGGATGTGTGTGATGTCCTTGGGTTAGGTAGGTTTAAGTAGTTCTAAGTTCTAGGGGACTGATGACCTCAGATGTTAAGTCCCATAGTGCTCAGAGCCATTTGAACCATTTGAAGGGCACTCAACAAGGGAAATGTTCAGGAGCGATGTTGTTCGGACATGGAGGAGACAGGAACTGTCGATGACAAGCCTCGCTCAGGCCGTCCAAGGACTACTACTGCAGTGGATGACCGCTACGTACGGTTTATGGCTCGGAGGGACCCTGACAGCAAAGCCACCATGTTGAGTAATGCTTTTCGTGCAGCCCCAGGACGTCGCGTTACGACTCAAACTCTGCGCAGTAGGCTGCATGACGAGCAACTTCACTCCCGACGTCCATGACGAGGTCCATCTTTGCAACCTCGACACCTTACAGATGGACCCAACAACATGCCGAATGGACCGCTCAGGACTGACATCACGTTCTCTTCCCCGATGAGTGTCGGAGACGTGTTTGGAGGCGACGCGGTCAGGCTGCACGCCTTAGATACACAGTCCAGCGAGTGCAGCAAGGTGGAGGTTCCCTGCTGTTTTGGGGTGGCATTATTTGGGACCGACGTACGCCGCTGGTGGTCATGGAAGGCGCCGTAACGGCTGTACGATACGTGAATGCCATCCGCCGACCGATAGTGCAATCATATCGGCAGCATATTGGCGAGGCAGTCGTCTTCATGGACGACAATTCGCGCCCCCATCGTGCACATCTTGTGAATGACTTCCTTCATGATAACGACATCGCTTGACTAGAGTGGCCAGCATGTTCTACAGACATGAACCCTCTTGAATGGGCCTGGGATGGATTGAAAAGGGCTGCTTATGGATGATGTGACCCACCAACCACTCTGAGGAATCCACGCCGAATCGCCGCTGAGGAGTGGGACAACCTGGACCAAAAGTGCCTTGATGAACATTTGGATAGTATGCTACGACCAATACAGGCTTGCATCAATTCAAGAGGATTTTCTGCTGGGTGTTAGAGGTACCGGTGTGTACAGCCATCTGCGCCGTCACCGCTGAAGGTCTCGCTATATGGTGGTACAACGTGCTGCGTGTGGTTTTCATGAGCAATAAAAAGGGCAGAAATGGTTTATGTTAATCTTTATTCCAATTTTCTGTACAGGTTCCGGAACTCTCGGAACCGAGGTGATGCAAAACTTTTTTTGATGTGTGTATATAAAAAATATTATATACTTATAAGAAAAGTAATGGATGCTCCCTTGTAGTTTGCTCGAGGTCACTTTTATGTCTGAAGACTTCTCGCCATTGCGGACGACTTGCTGTGTTCTGTTTGTTAGAAACTCTTCAGTCCAATCAAGTTGTAGTTCGCTTGTAGTCCGCCCGAAGTCACTTTTATGCCTGAAAACTTGTCTTCATTGCGGACGACTTACTGTGTTCTGTTTGCTAGAAACTCTGCAGTCCAATCAAGTTGGTCCGATTCACCGTATGCTTGTATTTTTTCACTAGCCGGCAGTGCGGAACTGTATCGAAAACCTTACGGAAGTCAAGGAACACGGCAGCCACCTGCGCGCCGGTATTTACAGCTTTCTGGGTCTTGTAAACGAGCCAGATCGAGCTGAGTTCCACATTATACTTTTTTTTAGGACCCGTGTAGATTCCAATGGGGGAAAGCTTCGGTTTCCAGAAAGGTCATGATACGCGAGCATAAAATGTAGTCTAAAATTCTACAATTGGCCCTTTTGAAAAAGGGGATTGACCTGTGATTTTTCCGGTCATCAGGAACACTTCGATTGTCCAGAGACCTACGACATACTGTCGCTTCAGGAAGGGCAAGTTCTTTCGCATGCGTAGTAGAATCGCACTCGTATCCAGTCAGGTCCAATGGCCTTCCTTCTGTTGAGCGACCTCAGTTGCTTTTCTATGCCATGGTAACTTATTTTGATATTAACCATTTTGTCGTTGTATTTTACGTAGAGATCTTCCGCAGTGAAACAATTTTGGAGAATAACGTTTAGTATTTCGGCCTTTCCTGTGCCATTAGGGGCACAGAGTTTCTTGACAGATAGCTTCGACCAATTTACTGATTTACCCTAATATAAAGACTCCTTGGTATATTCCGTCACGTCGTAGACATAATTATACTTTCTAATTCGTTGAACGCGTCACGGATGGCTCTCCTTACATTGTTAAAGTTGGCTTTATTTGATTTTTGTTTATCTGTGAGGCTTTGGCTACATTTATTTTCAATGAATCTTTCTTTGCTTTCGTAGCTCTCTAACATGGCTGTCGGACCTTGGCGGTTCTCTTCCATCCCTCAAAACTTTTCTCGGTGCATATCTGTCTAAAGCGTATCATACAATGCTCCTGAACTTTTTCCGTTGATAAACGAAATTGGTAGAGTTGGAGATGAAATTTCCATGCTGACCAATCAGTTTATCTGAAATCTGTTTCTCTCGCCCCTGCTAAGCAGAAAGGTCTTACTACATTTGTTTGCATCCCCATTTACAGCCGTGTTCAATCATACTGCAGCGGCCTTAAGATTACTGATACCCTGTTACAGGCCGACTGTCGTCGAAAAGTTCGAGTCTGTTCGTCACCTTCAGATCTAATATGTTACCTTCACGAGTCGGTTCTCTAATTAACTGGTCGAGGCATTTAGAACAATTTGACACGATTCCCTGACCTTACTACCCACGATATAATCACTTGAGTCTCCCAGTATATAGCTTGCAAGTTCAAATCTCCACACGAAGCTGCATCAGACGCGCAGAGCCGTAGACCAACAAGGAGCGCGCACAGATGCGGCGAAGGGCAGCGCAGAACGGCGCAGAGGAGGACATAACTGGACAGAACTGCGCAGAATGGAGCAGAGTGTATGTAGATACAAAGATATGTTCCATGCACAAATTGCTGCATGGTCGCGTGTAGAACAGAGATGCAGGAATTGTAGATTAAATTGCTTTATTTCCGTCTGTGATCTTAAACTTGTTAGGTTCTCATACTACCGGTTTCGGTCACAATGACCATCTTCAGATCTGTTTTAGAAACATGCCCTAATACACTGGAGCTATAATGGCTCCATTGTGTTAGGGCATGTTTTTAAAACAAATCTAAAGATGGTTATTGCTGTAGTCTGAGGACCTAACTAGTTTGTAATCATACACGGAACTAAAGAAATTCATTCTAATGTTTCATTGCTGTTGACACCTGGTTTGAGCCAGCTCTTAGTCCCTGCACGATGTGGGATTTGTTGCCGTTTGCAAGCGAGGCGAGGCCCTTCCGTATACATTCTTTCTGTTAACTAGTACTATATTAACATTTTCTCTCTCGAACCCGACAGCAAATGTCGAGAAATACAAATCCACGATCGTAGCAGTATTGTATAAGGACGTACCAGAACTTCAAGAGCCGATGGAAGCACCAACAAACTACGCACTCCATTATAGGCGCTCAGATATTAGAGGTATAATAAAACAAAAATAAAGGTACATTTTAGACGAATACTTAAGTATTGGGAATAATTGTTCAAGATGTCGCATTTGGCGCAAAATTGGAATTGCATCTTGTGGACATCAGGATGAAGTGTGCATATAATAGAAGCTCGCTCTTGGTCACATAGTCTCCCTTAAAGGTTCTAGGTGGCACATAGTGGATAGTCGAAGACTAGAAACGAATTACTTGACCCCACGAGTCATTTTGTAGCCCATACTGATGTGCCACGTAGCGCTTTATTGAGTGTGGTATCACAGAGAATAGTGAGTAAGTGTTTGTGATAGCTAGATGAGATTCTGCATCGCTCTAGAAATGTTCTGATTAGTGGAACTGGGATTAGTCTGAGGCACCTTAGTCACTACATCCAGTTGTTGGGAAAACTAGGTTTTGCCCTGTTTTGTTAACGAAGGTTGCAATCCGCTCCCGTGATGTCAGTCCTTGGGCCTCCAGGCTACAACTGTAGGATCTTGGAGTGACGAAAAGTCAGGGGCCCCTAAAATTCCTGGGTCTAAACTCGAGTGAAAAATCTCGGGGCCCTCGACAACGTGCCAAACGTCAAGAAGTGTTTCACGTTTGTCCGGTCTGCCTATATGAATCGTTTTCCTTGCGTTCGATTCTAAGAATTTGTTGAAGGCTAAGACCGTAATTGCTCCAGAGCCAGTGCCATAAATTTAAAAAAAGTCATTCACTACAGGTCTGTCTCGACAGGTGATATCCAAAACATAATAAATACGCATGAATGTAATCAGGGTAGAGTAATATGTACACTGCACCGTTGTCAGCAGGAAACTGGTAAATATTATACCGTATAATTGGAATCTATTTACGTCTGAATGTTTCTCAAAGACGTCTCAGTACAGCCCGTTTATTCGTTTTGGGTAAGCATACATCGATCACTTGACCATCTTCGTAAAAACAACATCAGAAACAGGTAAATACCGGGAGATGAAGACAGATTGAAATCGTTGTCATCGCGGAAATTTATCGCCTCCAAGACACCTACGCTATTGCTAACAACATGTGATCGAGACAAATTGTTAATAAAAAGTTTAGCTGTATTTAGGTACTCGTTTGTGATGCGCACTGAGCCGTAATGAAAGCGCTGGAGAGCCAAAGATTACATCGAAAGCAAAGAGTCTAGTGGGACAGCGATAAATACACTACTATTAGTGAAAAATGCAACACCTGTTTTGATTACAAAGAAACTGACTTCACAAATTACGAACATAATGCTACACAAATGAATGGAAATATAGAACTATACATGTACTTCGACCGTGACAGTTTAGTACGGTGTGAGGCCGCTAAATGGTGTACTCAGAGCCTCTAGACGTCGTGGTAAGGAATCAAAGAGAATCTGGATCTACTAGGGTACACACATCGGCATTGGTTGCAGGAGGACAAGAATAAACGAATTGATGACTGACCGTACTCCACACATGTTCGACGGGTGACATGTCAGGCGAACACTTCGAATAAAGCTTGCACATTCCCCGCCGTCGTGCATTGTCCAGCTGAAATATGGCATGTGGAGCTGCCTGAGGAGAGACAGTGTCTTGGGCTCGAAAGCCTCCCTGATGCAGCAGTTGCTGTTCCGACTGCTTTCAGTATGTAGAAGGCGAGACTGCATGCTATAGCCAAACGACGGCCAACAATTGTACGAGATGCAAACCAACACTGCAGTCTGCCCGTTTGCTTACATCACGGTAGCGCCTAAAACGTACTCGGGCATCGCTACAGGACAAGCTGAAACCGAATTCATCTGAAAACAAAAGTCATGGCGTTTTCGTGCCCATTGCAGTCTGCGACGTTGGTAGTTTGCGGTCAGTGGAAACCGACGCAATGGGATATGTGGTACGAGTCCAGTCCTCAGCACACGGCACTGAATCGTCGACGCAGACACACCGGTATTCACATCCCTTGTAGTGCTCCAACGTCAAGCCAATGATGTGGACGTAGCTGCGCTGTTACGCGCATGCGGACAAGATGGCGGTTATCCCGCGCTGCGGTCGCATTATGTGGTCCAGCACCCATTCGTCGTTGTGTACGATCCTCTTCTATTGATTTGATCTGCACACGCATCACCGTCGCAGTAGCTGCCCTGTACGAACCGCAATGTCACGGGACGACAAAGCTATTCCCCAGAGAACACTGACTCCGCCCCGTTCGAACTCACTTACATGCTGATATTGCGCCCTTTGACGGCAACGAAGCTTGCACGTTTCCACTTCGTGTGACTGCTCTGTATGGCGTAACACTAACCCCTCGGTTACACGAAAAAGCTGCTGGTCCTACGTGCACGGTAGATCTGTGCAGTCTTAATCATGTATTATGGCTCCGCTGTTCTGCACATCCACCCGTTTTGGAATGATCAGACAATTTAATATTGGTGGTGCAGTTTTCACAACGAGTAGTGTAATAGGAGATATTTGGCGTTGCAGTATGTTGCACGCAGAGGAAATAAGAGACACCATCACGAGAAAAGCGTGAGCGTTCGCTATGTCATTTGGGTAACATAGTTTCTGAATATCATTAAGTGATCAATAAGTAGACCATTTAGCCAGTTTCGACATGAGTATACTGGCCGTTTTACTCACGGTCAGTTATTTTCTCTTGAAGCAATCGCGCGGTTTTCCTTTTCATTTTACTGTTTTGCGCATGTGCAGTAATCTCCTTATAAAGTATATTCATTGACATTACAATATTATTTTGCCACTTGATGGTGTTTACGTGAGGGGTCGCAAACTGTTTTTTTTCCTATTTTATTTTGACAAACTCAGCTGTATCTTTTACTTCACTTTACTATTTTACATACGTACGCCTCCCAGCACCACGTGTTCCTGGTATGGGGATCGCGTTACCTGTGAGTGAGGCAGTTGTTTCATGATTGAATGGCGGGTGCATTTTGCCTTATGAGGACCGTTGGCACAACTCGCGCTATAACCTCCCTGGTCGTTCTGGATGTTTTTTTTTTATATTTTCCATTTATTTTCATTCCTAAATATGTACGGGCCAGGGATGTCCGTCCTAACCCGGGGTATCCTTGGAAATTGTGTCAGAACGCAAATTTCTGCTCCTCGTTGCGACTTGGAGCTATTCGAAGATATAAAACTCGAAATTAAAATAAGTAATGTCGAATGTGAATGAAATAGACTCCTTTGTTTTCATTTCTGTTTTATTTTTGTACACAAAACAGTCCAATAAAATTTCAGAATATACACTTATCGTTTTCGAGATACTTTGTGGTGAGAGTATGAATTGGTTTTCTACACTACTAGTGAAACGGCACATACAACTGACCACTGTCGTTGCTGGGATCCTACAGCTGTCGCCGCATCCTTGTATCTGTGTCGCCAAATGATTCGATCTGTCAATTTTCCATTCCTCTTCTCTCCATTGATTCTTGGATACCACTTAGCCACACTTTACGTGGTCGTCCTGTTCTTCTCCTTACAGGAGGCTGCCATGAGAATACTCTCTTCGGCTATCTGTCTTCATTCATTCTTCTGACATGTCGAAACCATTCTGTTTGTCTTCCTTCAATTCCATCCGCAATACCATAATGAGTCTGCGCCCTTTTTCTCATTTCTTACGCGATGAAGACGAGAAATTCTACATGCTCTTCTCAAGAGGACCGTTTCTATTTTATTTCTTTCTGCCCTCTATCATATACCTTGCTACTGGTTCGATAACGGATTTGTAAAATCAATTTTAACTCTTAAACTCATTTTTGAGGACCGTAGTACAGGATTTAATGCCGCCTTTCCGTGCATGATCTGTTTTGCTTATCTCTGTCACATCTTCCATCACGTTACAGGATACTCCCCAGGTACTTAAACTATTTACACACATGATCGCCAATGTACAAGATACTTCTCTCTTCTCCGGAATATTCCGAAAATAAATTTTGAAACCGCACTTTACATACTCTTTGCAACAACTTCCTTAGCTTGTAAGATAGAGACGGATTCAGTCGTTGATTCCAGTATACCCGAATGTCCGACCTTGAACCGTCTTTAATCAAGCCTTTATTCGCATAAGCGCAATAGGTCAATCAAATGTGTGTGAAATCTTATGGGACTTAACTGCTAAGGTCATCAGTCCCTAAGCTTACACTTTACCAAGGTTATTTAAAAGGGAGGTTGGGCCCGAAGCTAAATCGGCTGTGATTGGCTGGCGCAGTGACGGCACTGTAGGAGCAAAGCGAGGCAGCGACTAGCGCAGCAAGCGACTCTTAACTAAGGACAAGCAAGTACTTATAACAGCAATACGTTCTCAGGAAATTATTTAAAACAGTTGAATTACCTGTTTAGATGTTTGCAGTGGAAGAAGAGTGCCACTGTCTTGATTTCCGCTTCTGTGCTGCTGCTGCTTTCTGCATTTTATGCTTCGTATTGAGGAACCGCATACGAATGAAAAGTCGTGTTCTGACATACAGTTTTATAACATGTGACGAAAATTCCGGATATTTAGTTTGGAGAGCAGTGCATATTGTTTTCACTGTATTTTTTTCCTTGGAAATACTATCCAATCCATTAAATTCATTAAAAATTAGTTCAAACTGGGACACCTTATGTAGCCACTCATCTGTTGGAACTGTAAGCCCCCCACGAGATAGAAATTCAATCCAACCATAATTTTCATTTGTTGGAGGACTTAAAATATCAGCAGACGGCGCTCACAGTGTCTTGTCACAGTTCTTTGCACGAATTGCAATGTAGCCAGCCAGGCAACGGAATCCTTCTGCGGAGCAGTCACACCCCTCTTCGACAGCAGATTCTTCTGGTGCAGGTTGAAGAGGAAAGTTAATATCTCGTAGCTCTTTTTCACCATCTATCATTTGCAGTACATCGCTCATGTCATGCATAATTCCTGTGAACAGATGTGACGTCAAAAATCCATCACACTCATCTGCCTCTACTGATGTGTCACTTAACAGAGGAATGTTATGAGCATTGTGTCCCAGCAGTAACAGCCGTAATCGATATTTTACTTCTGTTGGAGAAGGGTTCAAATGGAAATGACCAATTCCTCTGATCTTGGAGAAAAATTTTTCCAGTGCATCCTGGTTCAATCTTGCAGTTAAAATATATGTTATTTGTAGTGGCTAAAGGTCTGAAAACAGTCCAAATAATGACCGAACAGTTGTCATAATGCCTTTCTGGAATGGGAGCAAGTGATTTGCATTGCCTACGGGCATGTTTTCGGCACACGTATACAGTTCTCTCAATATTCTTTCTTGAACATCCTTATGTATCCCATAACCACATGATAACGCATTCTTATTGTACCCCCGAGCATTCAGAATGTCAAATGCGTCGTTTGCTAACTGACATAAATTTGCTGCTTCCTCTTCTTCAGGCATTAGGTACTTTATGGCTTTAGCTGTGGTACTCTAAAAAAGTTGCATTGCCAAATTAACCCTCTGACGCCCTCTACCCTTGACACTGAGATGAAGCTGTGACAGTTTAGGACACAACTTCATTTCACTCCTATCTAATGCGAGCAGTCTTTCTACAATAGATTTATTAACAATTTTCCCACTTGGAAGCTTTAGCCCATCGTCCAGAAAGTGGTTCCTCATTAATTTAAACAAATGCGGAACATCTGAAAACACCCAGATTCGTTTATTTTCATACTGCGGATTGGAGAAGCAGGAATTTGTTTCTGTCACATTAAAATCTTTCCACACAGATCGATTTTTTATTCCAAGGTCTCACACTACCGCAACAACATCGTAACCAACAGCTTGTAAAGAGCAGATAATACTGTTTAACCGATCAGCTGTTATCTGTGTGTCAAAATCATAGTAAATGGTTTGCTTCCATCCGGAAAACAAACCACGTACCATAACAAATAGCACGTTACTGTGTGGCCCTACAACACGATCTTCAACAGGATCGTAAATAATATTGGTGTCTACATTCATTTCGTCGAATGATAGCACACACACACGTTCAGTTTTTGTCAATACAGATGAGTGGGCTTTCATTAGTTGCAAAACATCTGTCAGCACACCAGGCAAGCATCTGAAAGAGCGTGACGTCCATCTCTTGTTGACAGTCCTGGAAGTGGGAAACCGACCTGATTGCTTGAAAACAAATAACACTTCCTAGACACAGCACGAAGTGTAACCGCTTTACAAATATCTTCCCTTTGCCATTTTGCTCGTTTCTTTCCACTCAACAAGCAGTATATCTGTGTTTTTGAAAACAATTTGCCTAATATTTGAGTCACTTTCTTCTGCACTTGCTTCTTTTGACACTTTTGTTGATATTTTATTTTCTTACCACAAGCTTTCACTTTGAGTTTCAAACGCTTCTCACTACACCTGAGGTTTGCACACACAGCTGTCAGTCTGCGGTTCCTGTATTATAATTCTTCTATACGTTTACAGAGTTCGCTGATCTGTTTACTATCAGTGTCACAGTCATCTGTCGCTGTTGACTGGTCTATTTTTCTTTTTCTCGAAGAAACACGAGTCAGGTGCTCAATTGCATTTTTCATTGTCTTTCTTGCCTGCAACCTGTCTGCCCTATTTGGAGAAACTGTGTCATCAGGGCCTGAATTTCCACTAACACTGGGAACACTTCCTGGTATATTTACACTCGGCACTGCGTCTGGTTTAAGTGTTTTCTTCGCCGGTAGATTGAGAAGTTCTGCTCGAAAGTCACGTAGATAATCATCGGATGTGAAATGCAACGAACAAACAGTTGACGTCGCAACATTGAAGCGATCTTTTCGGTGGCACTTCATTATCCAGGCCTTCTGCACTTTAACGTCTTTTGGGAACGAATGATAAATTATATCCGTGCCTTTTGTCTTTCGGCTGTACGACAGACACCCTGTAACAGCACACCCAGGCATTTTAACACAACACTTTTACAAAGCACCGCAACAACAACACAAATTAAAGAAAACAGCGACACCGATAAAACAGATCTTTGGCGTCTCGACACAACGTGCTCCTATGCTGACGTCATGCGCAGAACGACGAAATATTCGCCGATCCGCGAAGGCCATTTGGGCACCACCTGCACAAGTTCAAAAGCACATGCACACACCCATACCCGAAAACGGAATCGAGCCTCCGCCGGAACCAGCCGCACAGTCCACGACTGCAAGCAGATCTTTGGCGCCTCGACACATCGTGCTCCCATGCTGACGTCATGCGCAGAACGATGAAATATTCGCCGATCCGCGAAGGCCATTTAGGCACCCCCTGCACAAGTGCAAAGGCACGCGCACGCACCCATACCCGAAAAGGGAATCGAGCCTCCGCCAGAACTAGCCGCACAGTCCACGGCCCAATCACTTTAACGTAGTTTTCATTATATACAATTCTTTTGTTAAAACCGACCGCGAGAAAGGAACAAAATTTTTGCTTAAAATTACCGAAGGTGACTGGGTTAAATATATAATGACATAAAATGTGGTAACTTGAGAAGTAATAGGGATATTTAATAGTGGCTTGCTTCTACAAGTATGGCAACTCAAAACGTTTTCTTCGTTTTCCTGCGGTAGTTGGCACCGCATGCCTGGAACTGCTTTGTTCACGTAAAAACACGTCCATAGCCATGTGTACTCCACAGCAGAAGGCATTATGTATTATCTCTCGCGCGCAAATAGAGTCTCTTTTACTGGTACTACTTCGTTTTCGGCGTGAGTACGCACTGAGAACTGCTAGCGAAGTGCCCACATACGTAGCAATCAAGAAACGGGACGAGCGGCTCCAGAAAACTGGGAGTTTGCTTTCGAGTCGGGCTACCACGCCAAGTCCGCAGTTCCAGAGGTTACTGTAGATTTAATCCGTACGTTCTTCCAGTGGAGCCCTCGTAAGTCGCTCCGACAAACAAGTAGGCGGTTACAGTTAGCTCGCTCGTAAAAGGTTGCGCCTCCTGGCGTACAAACAGCAGTTTCATCATAAAATCAAGTCTGAGGACAGGTCGCGGCGGAAGGCATCCATGGAGACAATTCTGGGAAAAACAGATGAAAACGAGGCATTCCTCGATTTCGTAGAGTTCGAACGTGACTCTCCGAAAGTGAATGTGTGGTGTGCATAGTTGAAGGATATGTTTATAAGCCCGTTCTTCTTGACGCAGCCTGCACCTGACGCAAGAACTTAACGTAGGCATGCTGGAGAGGTATGCAATGCCACAACTTCCTTGTTACTTGATCTTTCAACAACATGGCACTATATGGCATTTTAGAACGCTGTGAAAGATTTCTTGGATCATGAGTTTCCACATCGCTGATTTGCGAGAGGTAGTCCATCGACTGCCTGACCCCGTGTAAGCCCAGGCAGTGCGCCACTTGATGCCCCATCGCATTCGTGCAGCTATCGCAAATGTTACGCCTGCACTACCATACCTCTGGAGACATACGTTCAATAAATATTTGAGTTATATCTTGAGTTATTCCATTTATAGCCTGCCATCATAGTTAAAACCGACTGCAAGAAAGAAAACAAAACCTTACATAGTGACAGCGCCAGCACAGCATTTTCCTTCTCGCAGTCGGTTTTCAGCAGCCGTGAAGACTTGGTTAGTACAACAACGCGTCGTTATTCAAGGCACCCTTGTAACTGGATAAACAGCAGCTTAGACGGAGCGAAATATGTTGGAGGACACAGCGCTGCCCCATGCCGCGCAATAGTAATAAAGCAGCTCAACTTACCAATAAGAGGAACGGTGAGACCTGCAACAGCACGGTGAGGTTTCGGACAGTTAGAACAGCGGAAAACATCCAGAAAATTCGACAATACGTAAAGGCCAGCTCACGGTCTTCAGCGGTACGACATCCTCGTACCTTGCGCGTTGGCCCCATGCCGCCCAATAGTAATAAAGCAGCTCAACTTACCAATAAGAGGAACGGTGAGACCTGCAACAGCACGGTGAGGTTTCGGACAGTTAGAACAGCGGAAAACATCCAGAAAATTCGACAATACGTAAAGGCCAGCTCACGGTCTTCAGCGGTACGACATCCTCGTGCCTTGCGCGTTGCAGACAGGTCAGCTCACCGCATTTTGCACTTTGACTTCCATATGGAGGACACAGCGCTGCCCCATGCCGCCCAATAGTAATGAAGCAGCTCAACTTACCAATAAGAGGAACGGTGAGACTTGCAACAGCACGGTGAGGTTTCGGACAGTTAGAACAGCGGAAAACATCCAGAAAATTCGACAATACGTAAAGGCCAGCTCACGGTCTTCAGCGGTACGACATCCTCGTGCCTTGCGCGTTGCAGACAGGTCAGCTCACCGCATTTTGCACTTTGACTTCCATTTTCATTCTCTTAAAGTCATAGTGGCTCATCATCTGAAGCAAAATGAGTGTGCACAGCAACATATGCTTGCAGAAAGAATGTTGAAGAGTTTGGAAAATGACAGTATTCTGATAATGAGTGATGAGGTTCATTTTCACTTACCGAGTGCTGTGAACTAACAAAATATGCCGGTAGTGGTTGGTAAATAGTCCAAGGGAATTCCACGAGAGACCTATACGTCGTGAGAAAGTATGAAGTTTTTATTAGCCCGATTTGGCATCACTGGACCATACTTCTTCCGAGAAAATGGATGCAGTGTGACTGTCAATTAACAGCGTTACCTCACGATGTTGCGAGAAATTTTTTAGTGACAGAACTGAGAAGATATCAGACTGACCTCGACAGTGTTTAGTTTCAAGGAGAGGCCTTTTTCACATACCTCAGGATAAACCATAACTTTTCAAAAGGAACATTTTTCAGTTGGTCTCATTTCCTCGCCTAGGGATGTGGAGTGATCTCGTAGACCTCCAGATCTTTCCCCGAGCGATTATTTCTTATGGGGCTACCGGAAATCCCGTGTTTAAATTGAAAAATCACTGTTTCTTGTAGCTCTTCCTGAAGTCGTTACTCGAGAAATGCCGCTCGCTATGCTGCAAAGGAGACAATTTTTCCACTCGCCTGTGACAATGGCTGGAAAAGAACGGTCGCCACTTGGATTATGTCTTGTTTTCGTACCTGAATTGCAATAAATTCCTGTTTGTGCTTTATGTTTATTAAATCTATTGTATCTGTAATGTTTGAGAAACATAAAAATTGTAATGTATTGAAAAAAAGTTAGAATATTTTGAAAACTGTAACAGCTTCCTACCGGACCCTGCATATAGCCCATGTCCGTCACATTGTTTATTTGAATATCGTGTGAAAATTTGAAGTAAAACGATTAAGAATTTTTCGCCATTTTTGCTATCTATGTTTCCCCTTTATATAGTACAGATTAACATTATGTCTTACTGTTATTATTAGTATTTTTATCAGATAATACTGTAACTTACGCTTTTCCAGTCTGCTATTTCTACGATGTTTACCATTCTGTCAATTTTTAAACAGCTAGTTATATTCTCTTTTGTTGCCTCAAAGTGAGGCTCGTTTAGATTGCTACTTTATCTGATTACATGGATGAGATATTATAAGGGAGGTTCTGTATCAACTTTGCTGAAAACCTTTACATCGCTAGTGTCATACCGCCTTTGAAGTAGTTTCCTTAGTGTCCTTCTCTGACCTTTGTTACTCAGCTTTCAAGTGGAATCACATGCACGTAAGAAATGTGTTACTGTGATGATTTATATCTAATTTTGTGATTATTTGTTGGACATCAATCGCACACGCTTGATGTTTGTACTAGCGGCAGCATTTATGCCTGTGTGGATATTTGGTGTTTGAGAGTTGTAACTACCGCTCACTTGTAAGTACCGCTTCTTATATTGTATATAGAACAAACACATATTCACATATACAAATGTCGGTAGTTTTGCGTACACAAGGTATAAAAGCCGGAGTTGTCATTTGTGCTCAGCTGATTCACGTGAAACGGTTCGTCCGTGATTATGGCTGTACGACGGGAATTAAAGAACTCTGAAGGCGCAATGGTCGATGGAAGTACACGCATGAGGCATTCCATTTCGGAAATTGTTATGGAAATCAATATTCCGAGATCTGCAGTGTCAAGAGTGTGCCGAGAATATCAAATATCAGGTGTTAGCTCTCACCGCGGACAATACAGTGATCTACGATCGAGAGGAGCGGCGTCTGCGTAGAGTAATCAGTGCTAACAGAAAAGCAACACTGCATGAAGCTGTGGTATCACGTACCAATACCACCCCACGGGCGTCATACATTAGCAATAGAACTGAGCCTAGTCACTGCTCCGGCTCCATAGTTATTACTTTTGTAATAGGTGCACTCCGTTTCTTGCTGCTTAATTTTAATGAGCCTTCGTATTTTTGGTGAAACATGAGTTAAGTAAATCTTCGGTTTACTGTGTTACTTATTCAGTAATCATTTATGCTCCCGTCCAGCTTTCCTACGACAACAGATGCCGCACCACTCTGCAGCCCGCTGCTCCTTACCGTAATGTACGAAGTCGTACACAACAGAAATACTACAGAAATCTATTTGGTACGTACGACGAACGTATTCCTTAGGATAGTGCGGAGAAATCTGGCCCATGGCAGCAGAAGACCGATGCGAGTGCCTTTGCTAACAGCACGACATCGCTGCAGCTTGTTTTCTGGGCTCGTGACCATATCTGTTGGAGTATAGACGAGTGGTCCCTGGCCTGATCAGAATCAGTCCCGTTTTCAGTTGGTAAGAACTGATGGGAGGGTTCGAGTGTGACGCAGGCCCAAATTGTTAGCAACACACTGTGCAATCTGGCGGTGGCTCCAGAATGGTGTGGGCTGTCCAGAATGAGGAAGGTAGGAGACGAGGTACTGGCAGAAGTAAAGCTGTGAGTACCGGGCGTGAGTCGTGCTTCGGTAGCTTAGTTGGTAGAGCACTTGCCCGCGAAAGGCAAAGGTCCCGAGTTCGAGTCTCGGTCGGGCACACAGTTTTAATCTGCCAGGAAGTTTGATATCTGTGTGGGCTGTGTTTACAGGGAAAGGACTGCGTCCTCTGGTCCAACTGAGCCGATCATTGACTGGAAATGGTTATGTTCGGCTACTTGAAGGCCGTTTGCAGCCATTCATGGATTTCATGCTTCCAAAAAACAATGGAATTTTTATATATGAGAATGCGTCATGTATCCGGCCACAATTTTTCGCGATTGGTTTGAAGGACATTCTGGCCAATTCAGGCGAATAATTTGGTCACTCAGATCGCTCGACTTGAATACCATCGGACATTTATGGGACATAATCGAGAGGTCATTTCCTGCACTGGCAATATTTTCGGAATTTGGACGGCTGCAGAGGCAGCATGGCTCCATATTTCTGTAAAGGACTTTCGAAGACTCTCTGAGTCCATGCTGCGTTGAGCTGCTGCACTACACCGGGCAAAATGACATTCGACACAATATTCGGTGGTGCCACATCACTGTGTTCTCGGCTTCGAGCCATGACGTTATGTGTGACGCCATGAGTTTACGGTGCGAAGGATGTATGCGGACTGTTATTAAATGTTGTCTATGGATGTCATTGAGTTAGTAATGGGCGAAAGCTATACTCTGTATTCCCAATAATTTAAGAGCAAGTCTTACATGGCACGAGTGAAATGAGCAGGAATCAATTTGATAATCTTGGTTCTCATAAATATTTGACTTTTTTTTTTTTTTTTTTTTTTTTTGGGAATGCTGTGCGATTTCCGAGGACAAGATTCTCGCAAATACTTGTTAGCTTTTTCGGACTTTGACACGATCTCCGAGAATGATGTTAGGCAGGAATCTAACAGTACATGGAGCGTTACGAAAAATAAGGATCCTTAAAGGAAGTACAGTACATACCACAGTACATACCCACTGAAAAAACGCTAAAAATAATAACCCTAGGAATCGGCAGCTAAATTTTAACTTTATAATGTTATTTATAATCCGTCTAATTTCCAAAAAATGCGTCACGCAGCATGTGAAGTTTGCTGTGTATGGACGGGTTACTCCTGTAACCGAAATTGCACATCTGAAGATGGTTCTAGAGGAACCGAAATCGGTCGTGTGAATAAACATTTTTTGCAATCAAGACGGATTATAAATAACGTTGGAAAAACCAGTGATTGCGTTATCCCATCAGACATTATGTCTGTTTTTGCAAAATTAAACTTTATAGGTGAATTCTAAATGTCGATTTCAAGTTTATTATTTCTAGTGACGTGTATAGCGCGACCTTTTTTTATGATTCCTGTGTAAATTTTTCGCTGTTTCCTGTTACAATCGTTTTTTGTAGTTTGTATATGTTTCGTATTTTGTATATTATATTACTATTTATTAGATTTTGCTATGTTTGTATCAGATCTCAGTTTGTCCCTGCCCAAAAGACCCTATCGCCCGTGGTAGTCACGTTAGATTCAATATTTATTGCTAACAATTGTCGTGATTCTGTAGGCCTAATTCCACGCGTTTACGATGATGAGTATCGTTGTAGACATTAAATTATGTCTGTAGTTGTTTTGTTTACTTGCGTGAACGATGATTCTAACTTATTTGATGTTTGTATATTTCCTTTGCCTTTTTTGGTAGTATTTTGTATCGTATTTTATTTGCAAGATAGTTCGTGGTGAAGCAGTACTCATGTGAACTACGATCGTAATTTATTTATGGTACATGTCTGTGTCTGTGTTTGTGTTTGTGTGTGTGTGTGTCTGTGTGTGTGTGTGTGTGTGTGTGTGTGTGTGTGTGTGTGTGATATCTTTTCTTGTGTGGTGTATGCCAGAACCCACACACTGGAGCTAACGTTGACACCAGTTATGTTCGTCCAGTGTGTGGATCAATGAAATAACATTGGAAAAACATTGGTCCTATGTTGCTAGGACTCCATTGCTTGTCGATATTTCGACCAAACATCAAAGGATGCTGCACCAGTATCGATACGCCGACTACACTTTGGCGCCAACGTTGTTTTCTGTCTATGGCGTTTCGAAACAGATTCCGTTTGTTTGTTCGTTGTCGTCGTCATCGTGGTATTTGCTTCCAAGTTGAGTTTTTTTCGAAATGTCTCCGGAATATTGGAGCAATATTATTCACGATCAAAACCGCAATTGGACCGGCCGCGATCTGTTCGTCAGACACTTTCTCGCTTCGTCTATACGAATTCAACTGAATGTTGGTTCCAATGTGCGGGCGCTGTCCCATAAATATTGGCCAAGTAGCCGTCAGCGTTGTCACAGTTGTGTGGACGAAGGGTATTGTTTACGGATAATCGTCGCCGTTTTGAAATCTTGTCTATGCGTAACATCTTACGGTTCGGTGTAATATCATCTGTCGAGGCTATGTATTAAAAGGCTAATGCTACATGTAAATGCCTAGGAATTGATACCGCTTGAGCAATTTGGCTTCCGACGCGGACATAAGACGCAACAGCAGCTGCTGCGGGTCGACGAGGACGCGATGGGTGCCTTGGAGCGTCGAGAGTGTGCGAGAGCTGTGCTCCTCCACGTATCCAAAGCCTTTGATTGCGTGTAGCACAAGAACTTCCTCTATAAACTCTTTGTATTGGGGATCCCGCCGCCGCACGTCAGGCTTATCGCGTGGTTCCTTAGGGCACGAACATTGTCCCTCCGCGACATATCCACAAGGAGGTCCATAGAGGCGTATGCTGTACCCACCACAGGGGTCCATCCTCGGTCCCCTGCTGTACTCCTTATACACGTCCGACACTCCAAATGTCAACAGAGTGTTCTTGGCACTGTAGGCGAATGATACCGCGCTGTTTACGAGAAGTGTAAATATACACCACATGCACAGTCGTCCCATACAGCATGTAACGTACTAGGAGCTTCGGCAACAAAGTGATGCCAAAAGTACAATGTCACGCAAATCCAGGCCACGATAATGACCTGTGAAAGAATCCCAGCACCATGCACTAGCATTGTAAAATACCTTGGGGTGATCTCATATTAGAGAAATCAGAGGTAAAGTGTACAGTCGACTGAAGGCGCTCTATTCCATTACAAATCCGAAGTATACCCTGCCCACACACTGCGGAATCTCGTTATATCTGATGCTGCTCACGCCAGTACAACGGTAGTGTAGGGGAACGCGGCCGACTGCCACTTACGCCGACTCAGAGGCTTGCAAAGCAGAATCTTGTGATTAGCTATGCACTTTCCCAGGGACATCCCGACAAGCGAACTTCATGAGTTAACTGGGTTCTGACTAGTTTGATGCTGCCGTTGTGAATTCCTCTCCTGTGCTAATGTTTTCATATCAGGACTAGCATCTTCACCCTATGTCCTTAATTATTTGCTGGATGTACTCCAATCTCTGTTTTCCTCTACAGTTTTTACCCTTTACAGCACCCTCTATTACTATAGAAATTATCCCCTGATGGACTTGGAATTCCTCTTTTTATTGTATTCATTTAAAAGAAAACTAGACCTTTAGAGAATTCGGTTGAAAATAATGGTCGTTACTTTTTATTTGCGCCGAGCGCTACAATGGCCTTTGTCTCCTTACACAAATGAAATGGGATTTATGTGGGACAGACATGAGCACTGTGTTGAAATTTTACAGTACACATTGTTAGTACAAACAGTTAGTATAAACAGTTTGCTAAACACAACTCCAACAATGGAATGAGCTTGACATTGGAACTGGATTAGTTTAAGCGATTCGACTGTAACTATGAATATAGGAAAATTCGCTGTGAACGTAGGTGATTTCGTTCTCCGCAGTTTCGTTTCCCGATAAGCACGCTTAGCAGATGAAATCAGGGCACTTAGTCACTTTGCTGATTGCCTCTAATAGTGGGAAGTCTGAGGCTGTCATGCTACTTGTACAACAGAATGATTAATTTGTGTCCGATATCATGAAGAAGTTGCAAGCATTTACATTTTAAATCAGTGTAAACTTTGTTGATTAAGGAAATTTCGTAACTGTAATATATATATATATATATATATATATATATATATATATATATATATATATATATATACTCCTGGAAATTGAAATAAGAACACCGGGAATTCATTGTCCCAGGAAGGGGAAACTTTATTGACACATTCCTGGGGTCAGATACATCACATGATCACACACACAGAACCACAGGCACATAGACACAGGCAACAGAGCATGCACAATGTCGGCACTAGTACAGCGTATATCCACCTTTCGCAGCAATGCAGGCTGCTATTCTCCCATGGAGACGATCGTAGAGATGCTGGATGTACTCCTGTGGAACGGCTTGCCATGCCATTTCCACCTGGCGCCTCAGTTGGACCAGCGTTCGTGCTGGACGTGCAGACCGCGTGAGACGACGCTTCATCCAGTCCCAAACATGCTCAATGGGGGACAGATCCGGAGATCTTGCTGGCCAGGGTAGTTGACTTACACCTTCTAGAGCACGTTGGGTGGCACGGGATACATGCGGACGTGCATTGTCCTGTTGGAACAGCAAGTTCCCTTGCCGGTCTAGGAATGGTAGAACGATGGGTTCGATGACGGTTTGGATGTACCGTGCACTATTCAGTGTCCCCTCGACGATCACCAGTGGTGTACGGCCAGTGTAGGAGATCGCTCCCCACACCATGATGCCGGGTGTTGGCCCTGTGTGCCTCGGTCGTATGCAGTCCTGATTGTGGCGCTCACCTGCACGGCGCCAAACACGCATACGACCATCATTGGCACCAAGGCAGAAGCGACTCTCATCGCTGAAGACGACACGTCTCCATTCGTCCCTCCATTCACGCCTGTCGCGACACCACTGGAGGCGGGCTGCACGATGTTGGGGCGTGAGCGGAAGACGGCCTAACGGTGTGCGGGACCGTAGCCCAGCTTCATGGAGACGGTTGCGAATGGTCCTCGCCGATACCCCAGGAGCAACAGTGTCCCTAATTTGCTGGGAAGTGGCGGTGCGGTCCCCTACGGCACTGCGTAGGATCCTACGGTCTTGGCGTGCATCCGTGCGTCGCTGCGGTCCGGTCCCAGGTCGACGGGCACGTGCACCTTCCGCCGACCACTGGCGACAACATCGATGTACTGTGGAGACCTCACGCCCCACGTGTTGAGCAATTCGGCGGTACGTCCACCCGGCCTCCCGCATGCCCACTATACGCCCTCGCTCAAAGTCCGTCAACTGCACATACGGTTCACGTCCACGCTGTCGCGGCATGCTACCAGTGTTAAAGACTGCGATGGAGCTCCGTATGCCACGGCAAACTGGCTGACACTGACGGCGGCGGTGCACAAATGCTGCGCAGCTAGCGCCATTCGAGGCCAACACCGCGGTTCCTGGTGTGTCCGCTGTGCCGTGCGTGTGATCATTGCTTGTACAGCCCTCTCGCAGTGTCCGGAGCAAGTATGGTGGGTCTCACACACCGGTGTCAATGTGTTCTTTTTTCCATTTCCAGGAGTGTATATATATATATATATATATATATGTTTTACAGTTTCGAAATTACGATCGTGTACCAACTTCTGTTCCTCTGATTACAGTGTCATCTGTGGCGAAACGAAGTAAACGCTTCAGAGAAAACGTAAGAAGATTTTTCCGTAGAATCGTAATCTGCAGTAAGAAAATGGGTGTTCCCTTTGAAGATTCCAAAGTTGCCTCCTCCTGCCACGTACACTAGGTGAAGGGTGGCGGGTCGAGTGTGGTTTCCTTGAATGTACTTCCTCCGATGCAAACAAATTGGAATTACAACTTTTTTTTGATCCGATGTGTAGTTTTCGAGATATTTGAAAGTTTTCAGTTAAAATGAATACCCTGTGTAGAAAGTCAACACACATTTCTACACATAAACATAATGACGTTATTTGTCAGTACTAGAAACAATTTGAGTATGTTTCCTCCAGAAGACTGGTGATAAATGAATTTAAAACATATAGATGCACAGCCCAGGAAGGCCGAATAAGAAATTGATCAGACTGTCAGAGGCGGCTTTCAGCTCTCGGCTTGTGAACAGCTTTCAGATACATACGTTCGATATCTGTAAGAGATACTAGATAGTAATAAACGCTACCATCTCAGGACAGTTAATGTCTTCATTCTGTCAAAATTAGATTTCAAAATGACAGAATCTAAAAGTTCCGATTCTGCCTGTTGCCACTTACTGATCTGAGGCACCATCATTCATCAGTATTGATGAAGAATAACAACTAATTTGAGAAGCGATTTCTGCGAAACATCTATGGGACAGTTACGAGAGGCGGCGCATCGAGGATCAGAACAAATGATGGACTAGAGCATATGATCCATCGAAGTGACATCTTGATGTTAGTGAAGAGCTAGCGAATGTCATTAATGGGACAGCCCTAAGCGTAGATGAAAGGAGACCAACAGCAAGAGTGCTGGAGTGGAGACTAACTGGGAGAAGATCTTGGAAGTGATGTGGAAGGAAATATAAAAACATGAAAGTTAAAAGATGGAGATGAAATGTCAATGAAAGAACAGAATGAAGACGTATTGGCCTCATAACATGATAAGAAGGATTTTCGTGAAGTGGAATACAGTCAGTTGCAGAAATAAAAGGTTAATACAAAACCCTTGATCTAGGTCTTTAAAAACGTCTTCTAAAGGATCAGTGGTTATACTCGTTACGTAATGTTTGGGAGGCACGTTAAAATTGTAGCCATAAGGAACCAATGATAGATAAACTTCACCTTTTTAACAGTAAAATCATACAAATATCCTAATCGTCATTAGACATTACTTCACAACAGTAACTAGTGAAATGGTTCAGTTGTGAAGCACTGTCGAATGACGATAAGTATGGTTTTACCGGAGGTGAACTTTCTTTCGGACTTCAGTTCTCCTGAGCCTCCTAAACGTTATGTAAACAGTGTGACCATTGACAGTTCTGAAGAAAACGTTTTTCAAGAAAGTCAAGGGTCTTGCAGAAAATCTTAAATTTGTGCAAATAATTGACTGAATTTCACTTTATCCTCTCGAAGATTCCGCTGTATAGTTCCTGCATCCAGTCACGTTAAATATTTTGAAACATGACAGGAAGAATAAAATGTTCCAGCGGTGACACTAAATATATCTGTAATAGATAGCGTCCATACACTGAAAATATTGTTCATGTAAGGCGAGTTAAACATTATTGTACTTCATGGTTCAAATGGCTCTGAGCACTATGGGACTTAACATCTGTGGTCATCAGTCCCCTAGAACTTAGAACTACTTAAACCTAACTAACCTAAGGACATCACACACATACATGCCCGAGGCAGGATTCGAACCTGCGACCGTAGCAGCAGCGCGGTTCCGGACTGCGCGCCTAGAACCGCTAGACCACCGCGGCCGGCTATTGTACTTCATTAGAGACTGTAAATGCATAACTTAAGTTAGGCTACTTTTCCTTTTCACTCGCAGTTGCTGAAGGCTGCTGAATTAGGAGCCTCATTAAGATTGGTGCTGCTACAGAAAATCGCTTTTATGGAGGCACTTGAGGTATTATAGTGCAGTCTTAGACGGATTCCATGGGTTACTGTAAATGACTGTCAGCTGGAGACCAATGTAGGAACATTAGCATTTATAGATAGTTTGTACTGCAATTAAATTACACAGCGTGTCACAGCTCCGTTAGGACTGCCTGTGTGAAACTGGAAACTACAGTGCTACGTCGTAGTGAGTTGCGGCTTTGCAGTTCTTGAAGTTTCAAAAACGTACGTATAGAAGGTCAAAGCTGTAGCAGGCGTTCTGTCTGTGAATATAACGGGATGCGTCTGACACTTGTCAGAAAATGGAGGTTGGTCAGTAAGGCAAATTGAGTTTTTTGGGTCCTCCATCGTTTATAGGCGATAACTCGTCAAATTCGACCCGAATACAGAGAGGCAGGTAGCTGGTAGTTCTTCCACGACAACCCCTCACCTCACAAAGTGAAGACTGTGTGCGACTTTTTGGGCAGCAAACGGATCACAGGCCTGGATCATCCCCCGTATTCGCCGGATTTGTCTCCAGCCGATTTCAGGTTGCTGCTTCCCAGATTAAAGACGGCAATGTTCGGGCACTGTTATGACACACTTAAGGACATCCAAGAAGACTGTAGTACGGTACTAAATGCAACTCCAAAAAACAAGGACTACAGTAACGGTTTCAAAACACTTCTAAAACGATTTCCACTGCGTTGTGATTCAGGGGCAGCCTATTTTGAGTGATTTTGTGAACATAATCATTGACTCTTATTTTTCCTAGACCCAGTCCCAACGGAACTGGATACACTCTGTATTAAAAAGTGTGCCCAATGGTACTCTATGACTAATACGCAAAACATCAACATATTAAGATAGTGATTTATTTGTTGTTTCTAAAACTAAACTTCGTCCACTTCATGGAAATCATTACTCGTATTTGTAGTTTTAGGCACTCCAGCCCCATGAGAAGTACTCAGCTGTACATATTAACTCTTCTGAAACTGAGCCCTCAGCCGTTATAATTTCTTTAAACAAGTTTCTGTTCAACACTGGCTCCTCTCCAAACAAAAAACAAAAAAACAAAAAAAACTGTTTCTGAATTTACGCCTTTTTCAAAAACTGAGTTAAACGCAGAGACCTAAAGGCAATAGTCAAAAAACTATAGAAATGGAAGTACCAATACACAAGTTTAGAAAAACTTTGTAAAAGTTTCAATTACTGAGGCAATCAGTCTTCAAATTGTTTTGTATCGCAGATGGCTTATCAATCAGAAACCAGATCAAGTGCCATTTTATCACTACTTCATCTGTTACACAACGTGTCACACATCACAACGCATAATAAGTAGAACAGGATAGTTACAAAGAAGAGAGAGTGGTCAAATTCACTACTGGCCATTAAAATTGCTACACCACGAAGATGACGTGCTACAGGCAGGAAGAAGATGCTGTGATATGCAAATGATTAGCTTTTCAAAGCATTCACATAAGGTTGGCGCCGGTGGCGACACCTACAACGTGCTGTCATGAGGAAAGTTTCCAACCGATTACTCATACACAAACAGCAGTTGACAGGCGTTGCCTGGTGAAACGTTGGTGTGATGCCTCGTGTAAGGAGGAGAAATGGGTACCATCACGTTTCCGACTTTGTTACAGGTCGGATTGTAGCCTATCGCGATTGCGGTTTATCGTATTGCTGCTCGCGTTGGTCGAGATCGAATGCGTGTTAGCAGAATATGGAATCGTTGGGTTCAGGAGGGTAATATGGGACGCCGGGCTGGATCCCAACGGCCTCGTATGACTAGCAGTCGACATGACAGGCATCTTATCCGCAAGGCTGTAACGCATTGTGCAGCCACGTCTTGATCCCTGAGTCAACATATTTGGACGTTTGCAAGACAAAAACCATCTGCACGAACAGTTCGACGACGTCTGCAGCAGCTAGGAGACCATGGCTGCATTTACTCATGACGCTTCATCTCAGACAGGAGCGCCTGCGATGGTGTACTCGACGACGAACCTGGGTGCACGAATTGCAAAATGTCATTTTTTCAGATGAATCCAGGTTCTGTTTACAGCATCATGACGGTCGCATCCGTGTTTGGTGACATCGCGGTCAACGCACATTGGAAGCGTGTATTCGTTATCGCCATACTGGCGTATCATCCGGCGTGATGGTATGGGGTGCCATTGGTTACACGTCTCGGTCACCTCTCGTTCGCATTGACGGCACTTTGAACAGTGGACGTTACATTTCAGATGTGTCACGACCCGTGGTTCTACCCTTCATTCGATGCCTGAGAAACCCTACATTTCAGCAGGATAATACACGACCGCATGTTGCTGGTCCTGTACGGGCCTCTCTGGATACAGAAAATGTTCGACTGCTGCCCTGGCCAGCACATTCTCCAGATCTCTCACCAACTGAAAACGTCTGGTCAATAGTGGCCGAGCAACTGGCTCTTCACAATATGCCAGTCACTACTCTTGATGAACTGTGGTATCGTGTTGAAGCTGCATGGGCAGCTGTACCTGTACACGCCATCCAAGCTCTGTTTGACTCAATGCCCAGGCGTATCAAGGCCGTTGTTACGGCCAGAGGTGGTTGTTCTGGGTACTGGCTGGCTCTGAGCACTATGGGACTCAACTGCCGAGGTCATTAGTCCCCTAGAACTTAGAACTAGTTAAACCTAACTAACCTAAGGACATCACAAACATCCATGCCCGAGGCAGGATTCGAACCTGCGACCGTAGCGGTCTTGCGGTTCCAGACTGCAGCGCCTTTAACCGCACGGCCACTTCGGCCGGCGTTCTGGGTACTGATTTCTCAGGATCTATGCACCCAAATTGCATGAAAATGTGATCACATGTCAGTTCTATTATAGTATGTTTGGCCAATGAATACCCGTTTATCATCTGCATTTCTTCTTGGTGTAGCAATTTTAATGACCAGTAGTGTATATTATTCCTGTAAGCAGATCCTTACGCATGCCACCTAACAGAATAATGAATACCCGTTTATCATCTGCATTTCTTCTTGGTGTAGCAATTTTAATGACCAGTAGTGTATATTATTCCTGTAAGCAGATCCTTACGCATGCCACCTAACAGAATAATTATAAGCAGCGAGGGTACAATCGTGAGGAAAAATATTAAATTTTATTAATGTGCGAAATAGATGAGCAATATCTTTGAACTCATAGGCTTATTTGGGGCGATTCACTTGCATTCAGCCATCTGCTAACTTCCTCAAATATTTCGTTCCATTTTACTGTCAGTGAGGAGAGTAGTATTACTTTTTAATTCCTATTCTTGCATCATTTGCAACTGTGACAAAGCGCGCAAGGCAAATAATAAGCACATGAATAGAGATTTGAAGTGAAATAGGACTGAACATACAATACTATAGAACAACCGACCTTATTTCGTTCATATGAATAACAGGTATGTGCTACAAATGTATAATATTGTGTCAACATATTATCATTGCTCTTCTCAGATGTAGACTTGTGATTTTTGATCCCGTTTCACCCCTGGGAAGCAGAGCCAGCACGCAGCAGTGGCGGACGCCGGCGGCCACACGATGGCTCCTGGCTGCTCCATATCAAATAAGCCGGCAGCAGCGGCAGCGGAAGCGCACGTCCCGGAGGCCGGCCGTGTCGAATTAGCATTTTCGCTCGCATCACACGGCTGGTACGCTAGCGAGCTGCTGCCGGACCAACGAGCGCCATGAGCGATGCATGAGGGCGCCAGGTGAATGTTTAACCCGTGCCACACGGGCGGCGGCCTCGTCCCCGCCCCGCTGCTGACCCGGCCCCGGTGTTTGTTCGTCCCTTGTAAATAAATTGGGGCGTGTCGGCGCGTCCCGCAGCCACGGCTCGCACTTGCTAACAGTTGTCGCTGTTTGCGTTAACCTTTGACGTCGCCGCCGGCGCCGGCGGCAGCTGGCGGGCTACTGCGCATGCGCGGCCTGCCGCTGTAGCGCGCGGTTGCCTGCATTTTGTACAAGTCGCTGCAGCGTCCTGTAACCAGAACACCGCCCCCATTCCCCCCCCCCCCCATCCCCCTTACGGTCCACCAGCACCCCTGTTCCGACCCAGTAGTCCTGCGCTTACGCAACTGCGATCAAAATTCTGCGCGCGCCTGTGCCGTGTTTTGGGCCGTATTTTTCTGTCGCACCACCGGCGGCGCCAGCAAGGTGTCGAAATAGGAACAGAAATAGACGCGGCGCGCGTATTTCAGCGGCGGTTATCGCGCCGCGTCAGCGCGCCCCAGCCGGGCCTCGTAAAGTGCTGCACCCCTCACCCCGACCAGGCCGCAGGAAGCAGCGCCGCCTGCGCTTCCGCCTAATTATACAACCCGCGCAGCACGCGGCCCGCTCGTCCACGTCCGCTCTCTGGGGGAATACGCTGCTGAGCTACATAACCGGCACCTGTATATTCTGTCGATTTGGAACATTATGGGATCACGGAAAAAGCATGACGATACTTCGAATCAGAAAGCAGGAGGTTGTTAAGAGTTCACTAAAACAGGAAGTGATTTGAATCTGACGTGGTTCATTTGCAGAGGGCGTTCAATAAATGATGCAACACACTGATTTCTAAAAAGAGGTTGGTTTTATTCGGGATTCCTGTACACCATATTATCCCCCGCTCTTTTGGCTACAAAACCCTTTATTTCTACACTACTGGCCATTAAAATTGCTACACCAAGAAGAAATGCAGATGATAAACGGGTATTCATTGGACAAATATATTATACTAGAACTGATATGTGATTACATTTTCACGCAATTTGGGTGCATAGATCCTGAGAAATCAGTACCCAGAACAACCACCTCTGGCCGTAATAACGGCCTTGATACTCTTGGGCATTGAGTCAAACAGAGCTTGGATGGCGTGTACAGGTACAGCTGCCCATGAAGCTTCAACACAATACCACAATTCATCAAGAGTAGTGACTGACGTATTGTAAAGAGCCAGTTGCTCGGCCACCATTGACCAGACGTTTTCAGTTGGTGAGAGATCTGGAGAATGTGCTGGCCAGGGCAGCAGTCGAACATTTTCTGTATCCAGAGAGGCCCGTACAGGATCTGAAACATGCGGTCGTGCATTATCCTGCTGAAATGTAGGGTATCGCAGGGATCGAATGAAGGGTAGAGCCACAGCTCGTAACACATCTAAAATGTAACGTCCACTGTTCAAAGTGCCGTCAATGCGAACAAGAATCGACATAGACGTATAACCAATGGCACCCCGTACCATTACGCCGGTGATACGCCAGTATGGTGATGACGAATACACGCTAACAATGTGCGTTCACCGCGATGTCGCCAAAGACGGATGTGACCATCATGATGCTGTAAACAGAACCTGGACTCATCCGAAAAAATGACGTTTTGCCATTCGTGCACCCAGGTTCGTCGTTGAGTACTCCATCGCTCCTGTCTGTGATGCATCGTCAAAGGTAACTGAAGCCATGGTCTCCGAGCTGATAGTCCATGCTGCTGCAAACGTCGTCGAACTGTTCGTGCAGATGGTGTTGTCTTGCAAACGTCCCCATCTGTTGACTCAGGGATCGAGACGTGGCTGCACGATCCGTTACAGCCATGCGGATAAGATGCGTGTCATCTCGACTGCTAGTGATACGAAGCCGTTGGGATCCAGCACGGCGTTCCATATTACCCTCCTGAACCCACCGATTCCATATTCTGATAACAATCATTGGATCTCGACCAACGCGAGCAGCAATGTCGCGATACGATAAACCGCAATCGCGATATGCTACAATCCGACCTCTATCAAAGTCGGAAACGTGATGGTTCGCATTTCTCCTCCTTACCCGAGGCCTCACGACCACGTTTCACCAGTCAACGCCGGTCAACTGGTGTTAGCGTATGAGAAATCGGTTAGAAACTTTCCTCATGTCAGCGCGTTGTAGGTGTCGCCACCGGCGCCAATTTTGTGTGAATGCTCTGAAAAGCTAATCATTTGCATATCACAGCATCTTCCTCCTGTCGGTTAAATTTCGCGTCTGTAGCACGTCATCTTCGTAGTGTAGCAATTTTAATGGCCAGTAGTGTAGATGATCTACGGTTCACTGTAAAGACCTTACGCCACCCTCCTGGGAGGACCTGTGTGTCCGTGATACCACTCTACTCGTCGAAGTTGGCGCCACGTCTTGTTGCTTCAATAACTTATCGACGTACTGCTTCCCGTGGAGTGCATCCTTCATAGGGTAAAACAGAAGGAAGTTGGGAGGTGGAGATCTGGGCTGTAGGGTGGATGAGGAAGAGAAGTCCAGTGAGGCTTCGTGAGCTCGTCACGGGTGCGCAGACTTGTGTGAGGCCTCGCACTGTCGTAGAGAATGAGAAGCTCGTTTGCATTTTTGAGGCGATGAACACGCTGAAGTCGTTTCTTCAATTTCCTGGGAGTACCACAAAACACTTCCGAGTTGACCGGCACCATGGAGGATGACGTAAAACAGAATAACCTCATAAGACCGTCGTCATGGCTTTACCACCTAAGCGTGCGGTTTTGGACTTTTTCTTCGGAGGTGATGTGGCACTACTCCACAGATTGCCGTTTTGTGCCCGGTTCCAAGTGAGGAACCTATGCTTCAGCACCTGTGAGGATAAGCAACAATTCTCCGGTCAGAGACTCGTAACGATCAAGCATTTCTGCGCAGATGGTGCTTCGTTACTCTTTATGGTCTTCTGTTACTCGGCGAGGAACTCATATACCTTCGAGCATCCCAACTGGTGAACGAGTGTGTCAACACTACCAAGAGAGCTATCCAGTTACTCACTGAAGGGTTTCATTCTGGTCGATCAGCTCGAATGAGAGTGTCTACACGTTCCTACATTGCTCCAGTCAGAGATGTGTGGGGCCGTGAGGCACGTGGAAGGGTCAGACCGGTTTGTGCGACTTTGTTGCGGTGATGCCGGATGCCTCGCCCAACAACTCAACTTTCGTTTGTTCACTGGCAGGTCTCCGTAGACAGGCTGCAAGCGCTTACGAATATCTACGATGGTCTGGTTTTCCACAGAAAGAAGCTCAATCACAGGTGTCTGCTTGAAACATACCGCCGTTACTGATAGCATATTGAAGGCTACATATTGCGCCGCCATCTGTTGGAGCTGCGTGAAAGTATACGAGCTTAACGGGAATTGTTTCACAATGTCCACAATAAATTCCGAAAATTTTCAGCAGAAAATATCTTGAGAAAAATGCGATGCGTATCTTATTGAGCACCCTCGTAAAATAGAGGTGCCACTGGTTCTATTCTGCATACGTTGCTTTTTTTATATATATGGGGTTTGCGAGAAGTCCCGGTATCTCTCTTGACTTCGCTGCCATAAATAGATGTTGTACTGATAACCCTGCTTACTGCCTTCCATCCAACGCCAGCAGAATAAGGTGCTTCGGTAGAACTTGCATGCCCCTCCCCTCACGAGGGTAGTTACCCCGCACGAGGAAGCGGACACGGCTACTCTCAAGACGTCCACGCGAGAGAAGGAAAGGCATCTCTACGGTCGCTGGCTTACAAAACATTGACACAACGCCTCCCTGGCATTGGCACCGACACCCTGATCCTCTCACCATCCTTGAGCACTTCGATTCTGACCATGGCTAACGATGGCACTTTTACGGCCACTAATCACATGTTAGTGTTGGCTTTACCAGTATGGGTATCGACCATCGTAAACCACCACTGCTGCTATGTAATGTAGTTCGTAGTTAGTTAATATCTGCCTGCGACCTGAACTTCCACCGTAGGAGGGGGTATGGGACTTCAAGTCCAACAGCCACATCTTCAATGAGCAATTAAGTGATGTCTCTGGAATGACATCATTGTCGATTGGAACAGTTTTACCATCCACCAAAACAGTAAGACCGTGAGATACCCTTAAGCTATATTTCACCCTCCCACAAAATAAAAAAAAATTCCCTGCTTTGGTAATGCCGCAACTCGTAAAGAAATCATACTTCAGTGGAAGAAATTTGCTTTTGTTTAAGGCACTGTCAAAGACAGGTGACGTAACGGTTTTAAGAAAAAACGAGACGAAATGTGTGCCGTTGTCTTTCAGCCAGATGAACAGTTTCGAAAGAGGACTGTCCGCGGAAGAGCAGTTGAATGTGCAGAAAGCAATACAGGACACATTAAAAAATGAAATTACAGTGAAATTCAGACCATTAGCTGCTTACAGGCGTTGATAAATATCGACGGGGACAATAGAATATGTGTTCCCCGACCGGGACTCGAACCCTGGATATACCGCTTACAGCGCAGACGCTGTATCCGACTAAGCCATCGAGGACACAAAGAATAGTGCGACTGCAGGGGCTTATCTCTGGCACACTCCCCGTAAGACTCACATTTCCAATCTATATGGAGATGGTATCTGTTCTTTCTGACATGTACAAAGAACAGATATCTTCATATAGGTAAGGCTTACCGGCCAGTTATCTTCTTCAGTGCGGATGCACTCACATAGCCCGAATTCTTACGGGAATCGGTAGATTGAATACCGCGAGTAATGAGTATGGTGGACAGGGACACTGCAAATGCAGTGTGTGGACAGAGAGTTGGAAATGTGGGTCTCACGGGGAGCGTGTCAGAGATAAGTCCCTGCAGTCCCACTTTCCTCTCTATCCTCGATGGCTCAGACGGATAGAGCTTCTGCCATGTAAGCAGGAGATCCCGGGTTCGAGCTCCGGTCGGAGTACACATTTTCAACTGTCTCCGTTGATGTTTATTAACGCCTGTAAGCACCTAATGGTCTGTATTTCATTGTAATTTCATTCTTCGAGAGCTACAAGATCATGTCCAAAAGAGCAAATACCATTTTCATATTGAAACCTCCCCATAGAAAAATTATAAAAGACTGTGCTTAAACTGACACACAATATTTTCAGCGCAACGCCATCTGACTTTGAAAAATCGCTACAAAAGAATGGCCCTGACTAACAATAATCTATACCTTTCATGAATCACTTACCTCACAAAAATATTCGTCACTCGAACTACTGAGCCGGCCGAAGTGGCCGAGCGGTTAAAGGCGCTACAGTCTGGAACCGCACGACCGCTACGGTCGCAGGTTCGAATCCTGCCTCGGGCATGGATGTGTGTGATGTCCTTAGGTTAGTTAGGTTTAAGTAGTTCTAAGTTCTAGGGGACTTATGACCACAGCAGTTGAGTCCCATAGTGCTCAGAGCCAGTTGAACCGAACTACTGCAGTACAGCGAGCGCCACTACTGCCAGCTAAATAAAAGATTCTAACTACTGAAGGCACTAACTACTGATAGGCATAGTTAGCAAATGAAGAACAAACAATGTATTTACCTTAATAGTGTTGAATAGTCATAATGTATATAGCAGTTCATGACCTCCAGTCTTACAAATTTACTGTCTCTGATGGACACACGTCCAGATCATCCGCTCTCAAAACTCCGCCATTTCCCTCCCCACATCCACCACTGCTGGCGGCTCACCTCCAACTGCGCAACGCTACGCGCTGTTAACAGCCAATTGCCTAACACTACAATAGCGACTATTCCAACAATGACACCCAGCCACAGACTGCACACAGCACAGCCAGTGATTTTCATACAGAGCGCTAGGTGACGTTACAAACATAAAAACCTAAACAGCCTACTTACAATATGTAAAGAAATATCTGAAAATTGAAGAATTTAGACAAATGTTTGCGAATTAATTACCTGATCACGTTGTGGAGAACGCCTTTCAGCCTGCCGTACTTTCTTGAAACAGTTAACAAATGCCGTAGTGGACTGATGAGTATGATTTACGAGTAGATCGCATTTTAAATTCTTAGTACTGAAGGTGCACTATATGATCTAAAGTTTTCAGACACCCCTGTGTAATGCAGAATTCGTCGCTAGATATCACAAGAGGCACACTCGTCAGTATAAAAGGAGGCAGGGAGCATTGTGTTGTTAGTAGGGAAGAAGTAACAGAAGACAGGATCGGTCAAGAGAGCTCAGCACCTCGAACGTGGACTGGTCCTTGGATGTCACCCGAGTTACAAGTCCATCAGGGACCATTAAACACTTCTAAAGCTGCCCAAGTGCACTGTTTCTGTATGATTGTGACGTGGAAACGCAAGAGAACCACCACTGTTAAACGGAGATCGGACATACGTCATGTACAGATGGACAGGGACTTTTTGAGTATTGCAGAAGGTGATTGTAAAAAACAGCATGAAATCAGCGGGAGGAATAGTTCGTGAGTTTCAAAGTGCTGCTAGCAGAGCAGCTAGCACAATAGCTGTGCATAGGGAATTAAAAGGAAAGGGGTACAGTGGGGTAGCAGCTCTCCATAAGACACACATTTCTGTAATCATTACTAAGCAACAATTGACGTGGTGTAAAGAGCGACGTCATTGGAGCGTAAAGAGTGACGTCATTGAACAGTGGATTAATGGAAACGAGTGATCTGGAGTCATGAATGACGCTGGACCCTGTGCCAATCCGAAGGACCTGCAGCAGAAGCATATAGACACCTTCAACAAATGGTTCAAATGGCTCTGAGCACTATGGGACTTAACATCTGTGGTCATCAGTGCCCTAGAACTTAGAACTACTTAAACCTAACTAACCTAAGGACATCACACACATCCATGCCCGAGGCAGGATTCGAACCTGCGACCGTAGCAGTCGCGCGGTTCCGGACTGCGCGCCTAGAACCGCTAGACCACCGCGGCCGGCACACCTTCAACAGTATTGTGTACCGAGCACAGTAGATGAACGGTTCTGAGACGGTGATTGTTTGTATCAGCATGGTAGTACGCTGTGTAGTATAGCGGCATCTGTGAACTAATAGTTTGTGGACAATAACATTCCTGCCGGCCGCTGGTGGCCGAGCGGTTCTGGCGCTACAGTCTGGAACCGCGCGACCGCTACGGTCGCAGGTTCGAATCCTGCCTCGGGCATGGATGTGTGTGTTGTCCTTAGGTTAGTTAGGTTTAAGTAGTTCTAAGTTCTAGGGGACTTATGACCTCAGCAGTTGAGTCCCATAGTGCTCAGAGCCATTTGAACCATTTTGAATAACATTCCTGAAAAGATGGAAAGAAACTTCTTCTGAAGCCAAGATCGCTAAATATTATTTATTTCAAGAGGACCCGTTTCAGCAGAAGCTTCTGATCTTCGTAAATATAAACTGCATACATCTGAATCACGTATGGAGGAACATTCCACTCATAATACAGCGTAAGCACATTGGTTTGTTAATAATAAGAAGATGAAAATATAAAATACACTTAGCGCCAGCGTATTCGTTGAAGTGACATAGATGTAAAATATCTCGTCATAAACCGACAATATCAAGACAGGACTAACGCTGTCACACTTCCGGATGTTCTAAGGAGCACATCCGTTACACCTTCCACACATGGAGGTAAAGACGAATTTGGCAAGTTAAAAGAAATGATAGAGGACGCAAGACAAGAGGTAAAAGTTAACGAGATCAGGGAATTACAGAAAGAGACAAGAGTGATGTTTACGAAGCGAAGGAATACTTGTTGGATGTAGGACTCCATTTGGGACGAATTCCACAGTTTCTGCAACAGATTAGTGAGATAGAGCGACTTAAAGTTCCACGAGATAGCCACGTAAAAATATTTGAGAAATGGATACAAGAAGTAGGGTAGAGAATCAGAAATAAAGAAATGATGGAACATGAGGTCAGGAAGATACGGTAAATGGGGAGAATTTGGCAACAGTTTTATAATGCTCCTACCACAAAATAAGAGTCTTTTGTTTATGAGCTTTACATATCGATGCAAAAATTTAAGTTATTTAAAGATTTCTTCGTTCCTGGGAACTGTTTTGTTTCACTGTCTTCTTAGATATAGGATGTAGCTATACATGTCGAGAATTCTTTAATGAGACAAATGGGATATTGAATGGAGCTTATAAGTACGTTTGGTTGTATCGCGTCACAAAGCTCCATTTTCCTGTTGCCTACTTTGCATTGTGGTTTTAATGTATGTGTCGCGTTAAGTAAATGGTAGACAAGTTGTGGTGAAGGCCAGTTCATGCCAGATGTGGATTTAAGTAAGCAAGTCTCATGGGAGCGGTGGAGATGCAGAACAGTAGGTGATAAGAACATGTGATATGAAGCTGTATTACATAACTGAAAGGCGGAGTGTTACATTGTTAGTTATAAGCAAGAATCAAGTCTTTATTTTTGCGATGGAGTTTCACTACTTGGATTGTGCTCTGTTTTTTCCGTTGTGTGCTATAGATGGTGAGTGAGAGTATGGTGAAGTATTCGTTGTCCACGTCAAACGAGTATATATATTGGCCAGTGGCGAAAATCGTCCAGACCTTGTGTAGAAGATGATGATTTCTGTTTCTATTTGTGTATTATATTGTTCTAGGGAGCATGAAGTGAGGTTTCTAGCATGGCAGTTCATTGTATTATATTGAGCTGGAGGGGAGCAACGGCAAAATAGTAAACTGAAATGAGGTGTTGAGCTGCTGGAAGGGAAGGTTTTATAAGTAGTATGTAATCTGGACTAGCGTATATAGTATGTTCAATTTTTGTTGTCTGGAGTAGAGAGTAGAAAGAACCACAACTCGGAGAGAGGTGTCAGAGAAGGAGAAGATCTGTTACTGTAGACGGAAACGCAGTATTACAGAGCTTGAGTCATAGACTTTCTGAGAATGTGTAACAGGTAGTTGGATCATATGATCAAGGAGTAAGATATGGAATAAAAAAAGAAAAAAAGATAATTAACAGAAAAGATATGCCAAAATGAGGTTCATAGACTTGTCTCCAGGAAAATATATTTCGAGTTTCCTTTGAAAGTTATCAACAATAGAAATCCGTTGTCGCTGTTACTCCAGTGTATTTTTCTAGCGACCAGCTGTATGTGTGTTTCTTTGCTTGTTGTTTTGTTTTGAGAAGGTTGTTGCAGGATAGGACCTTATAAAAAAGGAAGTCTGTACGAAACGACTAAAGGACATGACAGAGAAGGAACAAATGAGTAGTTCAGCAGAGTATCTATTCACAACCAAGCATGATTTGTGGCACGAAGGAGGCGAGACATGAGTATGTATGTATCAGTATCTGAGATATTAAATGTAAGTGATCCCTATGCATGAATTACAGTAGGATGTATCTGAGCAAGAAGGATATAATTGTTTCTATTGTGGGATATAACCCAGACTAACCACTAATTACCACTAGGCCTAAATGATCTAAAGCATCATGCACAAGCACATGTTACATAATCTAGCTTTTTTTACTCCTTTTGAGTCATTACAAAATATCAAAGAAAATAAGGTTAAAGGGGACGTTAAGACTAGTTTAGTTGGAAATTAGTCATAAATTTTGTACAGATATATATTTATCATTCTTCATTAATTGTCGCAGTTAATAAGTATTGGGACTAACTGTGTAAAGCTAAGACGTTGGTTAGCAGTCATATATTGTCAAAATACTTTGACTGTTTTTGAGCCATGTGCGGCTCGCGTTCATGCCTTTTGTTCTTTGGAATTTTGTCGCATCGAGTAGCGTCTTGTTTTTTCCTTACTTACAGGCGTAACAAAGTTGCTGGCTTGCCTCCTTGATTGGAAGCAGCAGCGCTTATCGATACTAGTATCGTTTTGCTATCTTTGGTGTGACGGCTAGTATTTCCGAATGGTGGTGGTGTGAGTGGTAGTCAGTCGGTTGGGACGGAGCAGCGAGGGAGTCTCCGCTTCGCGAAGCCAGGCTGGGACCGCTGGTGGTGTACACGGGCTTTTGGATCGCGAGGTGCTAGCTGCCAGAGCGACAAAGTTTGTTGCCCACCGCTGGACGCTGAAGTTGAGTGATCGGTTAACCTGTTATGAAGCCTCAACTACTGTAACATCTCTTTGTTCACTTGCAGGTTGACGCTCCCTGGGCCGTTTGGGTTAGCAGCAACATATGATGTGTTGGGGTCGGCGAAATATTGTAGCCGTCTTACTACACTCCTGGAAATGGAAAAAAGAACACATTGACACCGGTGTGTCAGACCCACCATACTTGCTCCGGACACTGCGAGAGGGCTGTACAAACAATGATCACACGCACGGCACAGCGGACACACCAGGAACCGCGGTGTTGGCCGTCGAATGGCGCTAGCTGCGCAGCATTTGTGCACCGCCGCCGTCAGTGTCAGCCAGTTTGCCGTGGCATACGGAGCTCCATCGCAGTCTTTAACACTGGTAGCATGCCGCGACAGCGTGGACGTGAACCGTATGTGCAGTTGACGGACTTTGAGCGAGGGCGTATAGTGGGCATGCGGGAGGCCGGGTGAACGTACCGCCGAATTGCTCAACACGTGGGGCGTGAGGTCTCCACAGTACATCGATGTTGTCGCCAGTGGTCGGCGGAAGGTGCACGTGCCCGTCGACCTGGGACTGGACCGCAGCGACGCACGGATGCACGCCAAGACCGTAGGATCCTACGCAGTGCCGTAGGGGACCGCACCGCCACTTCCCAGCAAATTAGGGACACTGTTGCTCCTGTGGTATCGGCGAGGACCATTCGCAACCGTCTCCATGAAGCTGGGCTACGGTCCCGCACACCGTTAGGCCGTCTTCCGCTCACGCCCCAACATCGTGCAGCCCGCCTCCAGTGGTGTCGCAACAGGCGTGAATGGAGGGACGAATGGAGACGTGTCGTCTTCAGCGATGAGAGTCGCTTCTGCCTTGGTGCCAATGATGGTCGTATGCGTGTTTGGCGCCGTGCAGGTGAGCGTCACAATCAGGACTGCATACGACCGAGGCACACAGGGCCAACCCCCGACATCATGGTGTGGGGAGCGATCTTCTACACTGGCCGTACACCACTGGTGTTCGTCGAGGGGCACTGAATAGTGCACGGTACATCCAAACCGTCATCGAACCCATCGTTCTACCATTCCTAGACCGGCAAGGGAACTTGCTGTTCCAACAGGACAATGCACGTCCGCATGTATCCCGTGCCACCCAACGTGCTCTAGAAGGTGTAAGTCAACTACCCTGGCCAGCAAGATCTCCGGATCTGTCCCCCATTGAGCATGTTTGGGACTGGATGAAGCGTCGTCTCACGCGGTCTGCACGTCCAGCACGAACGCTGGTCCAACTGAGGCGCCAGGTGGAAATGGCATGGCAAGCCGTTCCACAGGACTACATCCAGCATCTCTACGATCGTCTCCATGGGAGAATAGCAGCCTGCATTGCTGCGAAAGGTGGATATACACTGTACTAGTGCCGACATTGTGCATGCTCTGTTGCCTGTGTCTATGTGCCTGTGGTTCTGTCAGTGTGATCATGTGATGTATCTGACCCCAGGAATGTGTCAATAAAGTTTCCCCTTCCTGGGACAATGAATTCACGGTGTTCTTATTTCAATTTCCAGGAGTGTATATTATGATTAATTATTAAATTGACTTTTACTTACTAGTGAAGTGCACCAGCGGTATTTGCTGCTTTGTGGCAGTTAACGCCCCAGTTACCTGGTCGTTAGCGTATTTTTCCGGCAGTGTGCCTTTCCTCGTCATGTTGACTCTGTCCAGCATGGTGTGTAGTTCGACATCCTTTTAAGTTATTAGGCTCATATTTTGCTTAGAGTGGTTATTGTTCCCTTGGCTGTTTTTAGACCCCAGTTTATGAAACATAGTGCTGTTCATATCCTCGTCTTCAGCCAATATTTTCCATCGTTGTGCTATTGGTCGAACGGAAGGGAATTTGTTAAATTGTTGGTCGGTTCTTGGGCCGTCCCTAGTTTGGGTTGCCATCCGATTATTTATCTTCAACTCTTGGCTGCCTGTCTCACCTCACCTTACATTTGAGCTACCTTCTGAGGCCGACCTTTGGAACACTTCTGAGCACCACTTGTTCTCTTTGTTTTAGAGTGTGATTTTCATTTTATTTGAAGTATTGTGTGAGGCCTTTCGCTGTGTATTTATTCATTTTTTTTTAAATTTTACATAACGGCATTCAGCTGCATTAAATTAAAGTTTTGAAAATTGTTTTCATTAAAATTTTTTTTTAAATTGGGCTATCTGAAATTGTTTGTAATCCAGGCCCTAAGCTGTTAGTTGTTCGATGTGTTATGTGTGGCCTTCAGCTGAGGATTTACGTGAACCCCTTTTAATAAGTCCTTCAGCCGTGTATATTCTTTAAAGGAAAATTTTATCGTCTATTTTTATTGCTCTTGGTTTCTAAGCCAGGCCTGCAACCGTTCTTGTTTTTGGTGTGGTTTCAGCCTAGAAAGCATCTCAAGTTTTCTTTAACTAAGCCTTCAACCGTATTGTTTAATTGTGATCTTTAAGGCAATGTGTAAATAGGTGGTCCTTATAAAAATATAGTTGTGTGTTTCGTTGTACAACTCACAGTAACTGTTTACAGCCACATCCATAATAGTAACCTTATCCTGTGCGCTCTCTGAGTACCTACCAACCATGTTTCAGTTTTATAGGAACTTATTAATCTACAAATAAGTAAGTGAATCTTGATCACGAGGTCTGTGCAGACGCAACACGCAAAGATGGCTTACACTTTGGTTCCTGACATTTGTATGACCAATGAATGGAGCGAGCCAGCCTTCACCGTGGGGAGCGTCTTGAGCCGGTCTAGCAGTTGGGGATAGCTAAAACGAAAGTGGACGCAGTGAGAAGGCGGTTGTCTTACGCCCAGTGACCCATGCCTTTCACCTTCTGAGAAGGGATGACCTATGCAGGTGCTAAGCGGTCTGCGAGTGCCACCCCTTGAGACTGAAAGGGGTAGTTGGACTTCACAGCTCAGGCCACAACAAGTCGCACTGTAACGCGCGCAGTGTGTAAGGTCACTGGCGAGATGGAGCGAGTACACTGAGGGCATCTGTCAAAAATCGCAAGAGGGCCCAGAAAACAGACTGTCGAGATTTCTCTGCACACATCGTTGAGACAGTTTTACTTTCGCTGCAGACAGAAGTGCTGAGACTGAGATGTGGGCAATCATCGGGGCGCACTTGGGCTGAGCAAAAGGCAATAAAAACCCTTTCTCAGCGTGAGCAGTACTATGTTTCTCCACAGGAAACTAATCAGAGATGTCCTGTTTCTCTTGTGAACCATGGATGACTTGTGATTGTGCAACGCCGTACCAATCTAGCTGCATGTTAACAAAGGGCCCACTATCAGCTGGTGGCGTCCTGTCAATGGAACCTTTTTCTCAGTTGAGAATACAATCAACGACCGTTGTAACCTGAGAAGGATACTGAAAGCTAGAGTATTATGTTTTGCAGCAATTCTGAGGACCATGTCCTTGCCACCATCCTGAAGAACAGTGTGCGCCAGTGGAAGTTACAGCCTGAGATCAAGGGAGGATCGGAGTCGAAAGTGATACACTTCCCAACGGAGACACTGTCTGCACTGTTTTTGTTTGCAATTTCATGTGCTTTCTTGTGATGTGCAATCTTTTCTCAAGTGACCACTACCGATACTGAAGGAGTTCAGTGTGGACGATTCGTTTTGTTCAGAGTATTTTCTTTTTATTTGTTCTGATTGTAGTTGCTCAAATGCCGGCTGAATAACTAATTTATCTAGTAATTGTTACACTTGTTAATGTTTAAACAGAATGCTTCTACTGACTTAATTGTTGTTATGAACTATATGCTATTTGGTCAAAAATTTGTGTTCTGTTGAAATTTAAGTCTCCTCTTAGCATTATAATGCACGCGATTTTGTAATTTTTTTCTTGTATGCCTATTAGTGATAACAAGAATATTTTTATAGTTCATAACTCTCAATCAATGAAAGTAATTAATATCAGTGTACTGTTCATGTATGACAGTGCTTTATGGAGTAAGATAATTAATGTATGATTGTGTATCAAGGAAGCCATCACCATAATAAGTGAGCAAGTAACTATGGCTAAAGAAGGAGAGCAGTTGAAACTTCACCAGAATGACAAATGTGTAAATTAGGGACTGTTGGAAACTAGTTTTGTTGAGAAGAGCAATTGAGGCATGGGCTGATATTAATTTTAATTTGTATAATAAAGTATGAGTTGCCACAAGCGTTGTGGGTGCCTGACAGCCATTTGTTAGCTTGTAAATAAAAGGAAAAGATATAAACTGTATCGGCACAGTATAAGACATCCTACTTCCTTTCTTATTCTTGCACTGATAACTAAATAGAGTTTTTTTTAATGTAGTTGATGATTGTCACACTATGACCAGTCTAACTGCAACATCATCGGCTCAGATTTATGAAACGTGCCTGGCAGGAGCCGTTCCGTCCTTCAATTTTTAACACTATTATTCCCTCTTTGATCATGCAGTTATTAGATTCTATTTCTCTTTTCCTTGGTTAAGTGTTGCAAGATTTTATAAGCAAATTACAACACAGATGGTAGAAGAGTCATAAATTTCCTCTAATAATATTATTTTGATTAGTTTGGTACTGGGTTTGCAAGTTGTACTATGTTTGCCAATTAGCAGAGTGTAGGCGAGCTTAAGTCACCCATTCACAGCGCAACTGGTGCGCCGACTCGTGACTGCTTGGCGGACCCTTCCAGCCTGCACTTCCAGAGCGGGCTGGCAGGTCTCAGTCGGGAGTAGCAGGCAGAGATCCACTGGCAAACGAACGAGCCTTGACCACAGACCTGAACGCTATAAAATCGTCTACAGACACGTTTGGGCAGATCCACTTATCAGGGGCTTGTCTGACTGATCGACCTGGGTAGGGCCTTCATCCAGTGTCATGTGACCCGTTGACTGGAAGGTGCAGCCTCCCTGGGAAACAAACCTACTCGAGTTCTTAAGAGCTTTGAAATGGCAGAGGGCTAGGGACAATGGTCGGTCGGCAGTCATGTTAGCTCTTCAGAGCGACGAGACAGGGAGATTTTTACTCAGAAACTGGGCAGGTATCTGGCAGGAAATCCTCACAGAAAACTGTGGCAATTTGGAATAAAGGAATAGCTGGAACTGTAGGGCTCCTGTGTCTTCATTACGCTCTTTCCTATTCAACCAAACTGCCCCCTGTAGATCTTGCTGGCCACAATCATAAAAGAACGGGTGGATAGGTGGATGACATTGTGGATAACATCACTAGGTTCATGAGAGTGTGTGACTTACTTAATGTTTGGCCCATAATTTGAAAAAGTGCCTTTCGGATCTTCCTGACAGCATGGCATGGAAGTTTTTGAACCATCTCCCGTCATGCAGAGCAGGAGTCACTGCGATTAGTCGATGGCTAAAAAGGTAGACAGAGTGCGAATTTTTCCAAGAAAACTAAATGTGTGTTTGCTCACATTGGTCTGAGCTGCAACATGTTTCGAGAGTGAGAGTCTAATATGAAAATGCAATATTTTGTTTAAATTGCAAAATTTCCCTCTTGATTTTTTTTACTAATTTGATGTTCTGTTTGCATATTGTGCCATGTCTGTAAACTAGCAAAGTGTGCTGACCCATTCGTCGACCCAAGTGCGGATCTGACAGTGTGTGCACAACCACGACTTCTTGGTGGACCCTTCCTGTCTGCACCGACAGAGTGTGGGGTGGTAGGTTGCGGTCAGGGCTAGTAGGCAGAGGTCCGCTGGCAAAAGGATACACTCCAGTGATGGACCTGACTGCTATAACATGGCCCACACACAGGGGGGAGACCTGCATGGTAAGGATGGGGGCCTTTATGCTGTTTTGGGTGGCCCATTGACTGGCAGGTGCAGCACCATGGAGACTGGCTTTCTCGATTTCTTAAGAGTTTCGCCGTGACAGAGGGCAGATCCCCCCACCCACTGGGGCGAGGGACAGTGGTCGGCCACCAGTCCACTAAGCTTTATGTTCAGGGCTCCACTCTGGATAGGCAGGGAGACGTTTCCGCGGAAAGGCGGGCACCCAGCAAACAATCAGCACAGAATAGATGTGGCGGTGTAGAATAAAGGAATAGCTGGAACTGTAGGGCGCCTGTGCGCTCTTCAAACTCTGTCCTGTTCAACCAACTTGGCCTCTGTAGCGCTTGGCGGCCACAGACTGGAAGCTAGTCATAAAAGGACAGACTCCAGGTGGACGCCTAGGTAGGTAACATCACCAGATTATGGGAATGTCAGTCTTGCAGAATGTTTGGCACGTATTCTGAATAAGTGTTGCAACATCTTGACACCACAGCACATAAGTTGTTAAAGCGTCTCGTGTTATGAAGAGACTGTGACTCTTTGGCGCCCGAAAAGGTAGACAGAATGGGAGCTGGGGTACCTTTTCCCAAAGAAACAAAACAACTGTTTGCATACATTGGTCTGAGTTACAGCTTGTTCCGGAATGAGAATCTACTACCAGACTGTTAATACTTCGTATCACTTGCAAAATTTAGAGACTGGCAAGGGGATAAATAAACTTTTCGGAGGAGAGAGGACAATGTTTGTTATGCCAACATCCGATTGAAAGCTCATATTACAAACTTGCAGGCTGGCAGATAGTTGTTGCCGGATTTCTATGAAGAGCTGTGAGGATTGTCATTCAGGGGCTATTCCACTTCGGCCCTTCTTCGAGACGTTGTTGCTGATTCTTCGGCTGACTCTCCTACGGGCATTTCCAATGAGGCACTTTGTCTTCAGCTATGACTTCAACGCCCGCAGCTCGTGGTCGTGCGGTAGCGTTCTCGCTTCCCACGCCCGGGTTCCCGGGTTCGATTCCCGACGGGGTCAAGGATTTTCTCTGCCTCGTGATGGCTGGGTGTTGTGTGATGTCCTTAGGTTAGTGAGGTTTAAGTAGTTCTAAGTTCTAGGGGACTGTAAGTCCCATAGTGCTCAGAGCCATTTTATGACGTCAACTTCAGGCTCTGCTGTTACTTACTTCGCACAACACAGCATCCTGGTGAGTTCATACTACCAGTGTGATTGCCAGTTGAAAGTGCCGAGACAGTGTGAAAGTGTTAGGCGCGTTTAGTTCCGAAGTTGGGATCCTGTCAAAGCACACTCATGACTCGGGTATTTGGGATTCCTGCAGATTTTTACCATTACCCTATAATTATCGGTACAACTATCATATCCGATTCGGTATCGAAAGTTTAATTTCGTCTGATGTAACGCGACTTTAGTAACGGATACATTTTCATTCACCTTCCTGAGGAATTTGCCGCCCAATGCTGTTTTTATATTAATTAAATGCATTCTACAGATTCTGAAGTCCAATTTTTCTTTTATGTATGTTGGATTAGTTTATAAATTACATTTTGATTTTCCTTTTAAACTTAATAATGGTAAATGTTGGTCAAAGTGCACCTACCTTTGATTTTGGTGGTTAGACGAACCCCATACAACATGCTCCATGATTTACTACTGATTTTTGAAAGGACCATACCCACGCTCATTTCTCGGGGCCATTAATTTCCTAATCGTTTCCGGTCACACAGTTTATCACGCCACATCTGAGTCGCGGCGGGGGGTGGGGGTGGAGAGGGAGGTCGGTAGAGGGGTGGGGGGAGCGTGAGATCTGAATATTCAGGATGTTCACTTGGTACAGATCAGAGGCACAGTTTCCTTTTAGCCTTAGACGAGTGGCGTCTTGAAGTCACACACTTGCCGCTGACAGCAATCTTGGCCACTGGAGCAGTGAACATTCTGTTAAAAATTTATAAGTATTCGCACATCACAACTTGATAAGACCATTTGCTCCACATCCATTTGGTGATCTTCACATTGGTACTGTAAACTGTATTTGTTTCTCTCTTGATTCGTGTGTTTGTTTATTCCTCAAATGATCTTTTCATTATGCATATAGTTATGTAGCTTTTCTGTATACTATTGAATTTGCATTTGTAAGTTCTGGAATCGAAAATTTTCTACTTTACATTCGTGTAGATGCCAGCGTATAGTTTATCTTCTTACGTGGTTGTCTAGCTCAGAACACCCGTTTATTTTTTATATGAACGCCTTATATCGGTAGATTTATTTCCAATCACGTAAATTGCAAATATTACGTGGTAGCAGATATACGATATATCCTTGACTAATTATTCTGTAAATATATGTACATACTTCATGCAAAACATTGCATATCTTTTTCTTTTCATTGCATTCTGATTAATACGAGTAAATTGTTATGTAAACAGATAACCATGTGTTCATTCCTTTAATATTATTAAACGATTTTATTCATCGATGTCTTAACACATGTCTAATGGCTCTGTCCCTTTGTCTTGCCAGTTCTCCAGGTATTTCTCCCCTATCCGATTCTGAAGAGAACTTCTGCAGCAGTCTACCTTACAGTCCTCTATGACACCACATCTCTTCTTTTCCAACAGTATGGAATTTACTTCGGTGCAATGTGGTGCACCACAAGTAGATACCACACACATAATAGCTCCGGCGATTCAGCATGATCCGAGATGGCTAATCTATGAGTTTCAGACCATGGCATCAGTCCAAGATTTTCATGAGGACTTTCAGACAAAGCTAGCCCCCTGAAATTGATCAATTAACGCCACAAATAGTGCTAGAATCGCAGGCTAAATCCCTTCTGTGGAATTCAGAGAGGAGAAAGAGACACAACGAAAACATTCGATCATTCTGAGTAGCTACGATGTGGCTCCATAGTCGTGTGGTTCATCATACACACACACACACACACACACACACACAAATATCCTCGAAATCGAACAATTTATGTCTAAATCAGATTGACAAGCAAGCCGTTTCGGTAGTATTTTAGAACTCTATGAAGACTTTCATTCCACTTGTCGCACAATAACTTTCACTACAGTCCACATACTTCATCACAAAGAAAGTATAACAAAATATAACAGTTGAATAATCCATCTATATCCAAACAGCAAGCAAAACACATATTGCGTCCTATGAGAGGAAAGAAAATGCAGTCAATTGTTTACACAACAACTGAGATACCCGCAGATGACCTACCAGCTTGTACTGGAGCCTCAGACGATATATACTTACACAAGCAACATGACAGTACTTGCAAGGCTTCTGACAACCAGTAAACAGGAAACTACTTGTCCCCTCTTGACCGCTCGTGGTTTCTCAATGTACCTGTCCCATTATGACGTAGAGAAGTTCCGCAGTTACACTTTTAGCCAACCTTGGTTGAATGATGCTTCGCAACCTCTCTACACAGCGACTGTGTGTGTAGAAAGAAACCAGGGACACACTTCTCAATTATTTTGTAACTGCTTTCGGCACTCATAAAGATAGCTCACGGAGGATCACAACTAAGATGACTATATTGATAAAGGATGAAAAAAGGGAAAACATCGATTCCAGTGCACAAATAACTAGTCATTTCGACAGTTAAGTGTATTTCTTTGCCGGCCGGTGTGGCCGTGCGGTTCTAGGCGCTTCAGTTTGGAACCGCGTGACCGCTACGGTCGCAGGTTCGAATCCTGCCTCGGGCATGGATGTGTGTGATGTCCTTAGGTTAGTTAGGTTTAAGTAGTTCTAAGTTCTAGGGGACTGATGACCTCAGATGTTAAGTCCCACAGTACTCAGAGCCATTTGAACCATTTTGTATTTCTTTCGTCTTTGTAGCATGTGAGAACTTAACCCGCGTCCAGTTATGAAACCTGTCGCACAGTGTAAGCTCAGATTTTTCATCACTACTGCTGCCTTTCTTTGGCTTACTCCCATTGTGTAACATGTGTTCTTCTGCTTATCTGCTCTTGCTTTCTTCGGAAGTGTTTGGATGATATTTTTCTGGAAGTCTGACGATGCGTCGCCAGTCTCAGATTCTACTAACCAACTCGGATAGTCGCTTGGTTGTCATTTCCCTCAATGATTTTAGAAATTTCGAAGGAATGTTATCTACTCCCTCTGCCTTATATGAGCTCAGGTCCTCCAGAGATCCTTTAAATTCTGGCTCTAATACTGGATCCTATACATATAGAGCTCTGGAGGACTTGCATTTTCTAAAATCATTGGGCGAAGTGGCAACAAAATGATTGACGTTGGTGTGTAGAATGTATGAGACTGGCGATACGCCATTAGACTTTCGGAACAACATTATCCACGCAATCCCGAAAATTGTAAGAGCCGGAAAGTGCGAGAATTATTGAGTAATCACCTTTAACAGCTCATGCATTCACGTTGCTGACAGGACTAATATGCAGAAGAAGGGAACAGGAAATTCAGAAACTGTATGACGACGATCAGCTTGGCTTCCTGAAAGGTAAAGGCACCAGAGAGGCAAACCTGACGTCGCTTTTTATAATGGAAGCAAGTTGAAGAAAAATCAAGAGACGTTTATAGGATATGTCGACGTGGAAAAAGCGTTATTAAACGTCAAAAGGGGCAAGACGTTAGACATCTTGAGATAAATAATGGTAAGCAAAGGAAAAAAATGGGTAACTTACAATATGTACAAGAAACAAGAGGGAACACTAAGAGTGGAAGACCAAGAAGCGCTAGGATTAAAGAGTGTGTGAGACACGGGTGATGCCTTTCGCCCCTACTATTCAATGTATACATCGAGAAATCAGTGATGGAAATAAAAGAATAGTTCAAGAATGGGAAAACTTCAAGGTACAAGGATATCAATGATAAGGTTTCTTGATGACATTGCCATCCTCAGTGAAAGTGAAGAAGAATTAGAGCATCTATTGAATAGAATGAACAGTCTAATGACTACAGAATATGGATTCAGAGTAAATCCAAGAAAGGCGAAAGTCATGAGTAATGAGAAGTATCATAAAAAGAGAACAGCGAGACCCTTAATATCAAATTGGCGATTATGAAGTAGATGAAGTTAACGAATTCTGCTACCTAGACATAAAAAAAAACCATGACGGACACAGCAAGGTCGGCATAAAAAACAGACTAGTAGGGGTAAAAAGGACACTCCTGGACAAGAGAAGTCTACTAGTACCAAAGACAGGTCTTAATTTGACCTAAGCCAGTGTGACACGGACTGTGGAGAATCCGAAACAGAGGAGACTCGAAGCATTTGAGATGAGTTTGTACAGAAGAATATTGAGAATTCTGTACACCGGTAAGGGAAGAAATGAGGAGGTTCTTCTTGGAATCGTCGAGAAAAAGTGTTTATGGAAAATGCTGACGAGAAGAAGGAACAGGATGATAGGACATGTGTTAAGACATCACAGAATAACTTCTGTAGTACTAGAGGGAGCTGTAGACGGTAAAAACTGAGAGGAAGGTAGAGACTGGACTATATCTGGCAAATAATTGAGGAAGTGGGTTGCAAGTGCTACCTTGACGTGAAAAGGTTGACACCAGAGAGGAAATCGTAATGGGCTGCATCAAACCAGTCAGAAGACTGATGACTCAACAAAAAAAAAAGAAGTGTTGGATATCGGCTCAAATTTTTTTCTTCTGTTATGTCATAGGGCAAGTCTTCCCCCTGACAGAGGCCTTCAGTGTATCCTTACCACCTACTCGGTCTCTCCACAGAGCTTAGCAGCGGAGATCCCATTGCACTATTAATGTTGCCGCCTTACTTTTTATTTCACGGAACAATGTTTCGACTTTCCTATATGCCGAATCACTCCTTTCGACGATCATTTATTTTTTTATTTCTGCATTTTTTTTTTGAATTTTCTAAATGATTTGTACTGCAGTATTCCTGTCTTTCGGTGAACATGTTTGTACTTTCTTCTTTAGTCCGTCAGTCGAAGAATTTCTTCAGTTATCCAAGGTTTCTTCGAAGCTGCACCTCTGTTTGTCTCTCCAACATTTTTTATTGCCCTTTTTAGATATGTGCTCTGATTTTTAACAGAACTGCCCACTGTGGTATTGCTTATTGCAGTACCTACATCCTCATAGAAACATAAAAAAGTGAAATTGGCTCTGAGCACTATAGGACTCAACTGCTGAGGTCATTAGTCCCCTAGAACTGAGAACTAGTTAAACCTAACTAACCTAAGGACATCACAAACATCCATGCCCGAGGCAGGATTCGAACCTGCGACCGTAGCGGTCTTGCGGTTCCAGACTGCAGCGCCTTTAACCGCACGGCCACTTCGGCCGGCAAAGTGAAATTGTGACCAGAAATAGTGTAGTGTCGTTCTTTTGTAAAGGCAAATCCACTGTCTTTCCATTAAAGGCTTTCACCAACCATTTGTAATTGGTAAAAGAATATCAAAGTCGTTTTACATTATCTTTCTCATTTACTTTTAAGGGGAGCCGGAGGTGGTCAAATCCAAAAAATTACAATTTTTTTTTTGCTACCGAAAATTAATTGGAACATTCCTCTTTAATGTAAAGTTTGAATTATTGTTCTACTCGCCCTAGAAGTGGAGTTATTACCATTTTCCCCCACGCCTGCAGAGGAAATGGGCGGCCGCTGAATGCATCTAACACCCTCTCGTGACTTCCTGGCGAACTGCTTGGGATTTTCTCGGCCTGTTACGAATACAGCGCCTTATGTTACGCATACAGCGAGTGTGCAAGGGTTGGCTACATTGTTTTCTGTGACACATGAAGCGCTAAGAGCGCGGAACATCGTCTCTTTGCTGTTTACCGTTTCGAATTAGTTCAGTGTTGCGCCTGTTGTTGGTAGTATTATACTTCTTGTGTAAAGCGTTGTTCTGATTACGATGCCACGTTTTAGTAACCGTGTATATAAGAAGAGGAAGAACGTAGGGAAAAGAAAATTAACATTAATACGAAGTAGCGATACTACAATTACGGAAACAGTGCGTTCTTCTGCTAAGCAACACATGGCCGGCCATAGCCCTGTGACATCTTCTAGCAAGAAGCTGACTGGTGGAAGTGACAGATTTCGTGAATATGTTAGTGACAGTGATCATATTAACAAAGTACTGAATATTGGATTATTATCTTCTGTGCTGAAAGAAAGTGTTCTGTGCAAAATGTTTTCAAGTGTAGGAGTGGGACTAGAGATAACAAAGCACTTTGGTTTAGCTTGTGAGATGAAGATAATCTGTGCATGTTGCAAGAATCAAGTGACTTTCTACAATTCACATGCCAGTCTCTTTGGTGAAAATGGACGATCTAGAGTGTTTGATGTGAATGTTCGACTTGTGTATGGTCTTCCATCCATTGGAAAAGGGTCTGCTGCTGGTAAACTGTTTTGTGGTATTATGAACTTGCCATCGCCTCCAAGCAAATTTGGGTACTACTGTGAACTGGTAGGATCCTCTGTTGAAGATGTGGCTTTGAAAACCATGAAGCAAGCAGTGGAGGAATCTGTAGAAATGAACGGTAGTTCTAGGGATTTGGTAGTGGCATTAGATGGTTCCTGGCAAAAGAGGGGTCATAAATCCCTGAATGGGGTTGTAACTGCTACTTGTGGTGATAGTGCAAAAGTGATAGATGTTGCAATATTATCAAAACATTGTAGGTGCAAAAATAAAATCAAAGGAGAGCACAGTGGAAACTGTGAGGCAAATTTTAGTGGATCAAGTGGAGCAATGGAAGTGGATGGAGTGAAACAAATTTTTGAACGTTCAGTTCCCAGATACAACGTGAGGTACAAATACTACCTTGGGGATGGTGACTCCAAAGGTTTCAAGACTATAGAGGAACTGAAACCATATGGAAATGAATTTGTAGTTGAAAAGTTGGAATGCATTGGGCATGTGCAAAAGCGTATGGGTGCATGGCTTCAAAGGCTCAAACGAACTTTGGGTTCAAGTAAGCTCAGTGATGGAAAGACAATAGGAGGGAGAGGCAGGCTTACTGATGAGGTGATTGAACGTCTACAGAGAATCTATGGATATGCTATAAGGCAAAATACTAGTAATGTTAGTGACATGCGAAAAGCAGTGTGGGCATTGTTCCTTCATACTGCCTCTTCCAATGAATACCCTCAACACAGCCTGTGCCCAGAAGATTCCTGGTGCAAATATAATGCAAAAAAGGAATATGATCACAAACATGGTTTGACAGCAGCTGTGATAAATGCAATAAAACCAATTTTTCATGACTTAGCACAGCCAGAATTGTTACACAAATGTCTACACGGAAAGACGCAGAATCCTAATGAGAGCGTAAACAATTTGATTTGGAAAGTGATTCCTAAAAGGGTGTTTGTAAGCATAAAAACACTGCACTTTGGCATTTATGATGCAATAGCAACCTACAACCAAGGGAACAGTGTGAAGTGTGAAGTTCTGAAGGCATTTGGATTTACAGCTGGGGTGAACACTGTACGAGCACTAAGAAATATTGACAGAGAAAGGATAAGAGGAGCTGAAAGAAGAGAAAGGCATATGAAGTATGATGGAACAACAGGCCAGAAAAGAAGACAGAAGAGGAAGCTTTTGGAGGATGAAGAGGAAGACCCTGATAATCCATCCTATAGTGCAGGAATGTATTGAGAAACTTTGATAGCCATATCCCGCAAATTAGAATTTTTCGAATATAAGGAACATTTTCTCAAAATCCACTGAAGGTAGAGAGATGAAATTTTTATACAGCACTCCTAGTGGTCAAACTTACATTTTAACACAGCCATTTGGCAATATGTTCAGTAGTTTCATTTCAGTTTAATTTTAAAGCAATTATTTGTAAAAAAATTTGGGTCATTAATAAAAAAAATAATGGGAAGGAAACTAGAAAAGATACTCCAAAATCCCTCTGTGATAACTGCAATACTAAACCACTCCATATGTAAAAAAATTCAAATTTTTCTATTTGGTAGTTTATTTATAAATGTTCCTCAAACTTAGTGGTTTTAACATGGGCAGCATAGGCACCTCCGGCTCCCCTTAACAGAACTATCCGATACTTGCCAAGTGCCTATCGTATTTTCCGTCCTCATAACAGCTGATGACAGAACCAGATGCATAACCACATAGCCTTTAGTATATTCATTGGTCATTAACCACTTAAGTAATATTCATACTTATGTCTTCCAACTTTATAATGCAGAAACGATCGTCACATCCACAGTTAATACTTTAGAGGCCTGTCCTCGTGATTCCGCAATCCAGCAACACAGGATACTTGATCGGTTGCAGCAGCGGCCAGATGGCAGCATCGCCCGTCAGAACCCAATACCCGCCGCCTCGTGGCAGACCATGCCCTGTCAACGCGGCAAGCATTGGCTCTGCCGGCTGGGCTGGTGGCTGCAGCACGTACAGTTTTCTGAGTAGTGCCGGCTGGGTACGCTCGCAGTCCAACCACCCTGAGGCTTGGAACCTATTGGATGGAGCCTTCTGAGCCTCTTAGTGTCTAGCTTCGACCACTGTTAGACCTGCCGTAGAAGGACTGCCACAATAAATGTATGGAAGCTGTCATGGTCGTCTGTTACTTTGTGGAACAGATCCTATAAAATAAGGCTGAGGCAACTGAGCTGCAGCTACAGATAATGTCACCATAATGTGCCCTACTTTTTCCCGCGATCCCCAGCGGCCCACCTCATAAGTTATCAGGTGAACCAACCTGGCAACCCTCGCTCTTCTATGCCACCCCCTCTAAAATGAGGAAATGGTAGGAACAGTTAACAACCAAAATCACACAGAAGTGAAAAACCTGTATGAGCTGTCAATATACACTGTTTTAAAGAATTAGCGGTCACGTGTATCAAGGTCCAGTGTGTTAAATCTATTTTGGTACAAGCGGTACCTGTGGTCTTACTGCGTGGCTTGAGATCTTCGCTTGCACTTTACACAACAATTAAAATCATTTGCATCTACTGACTGTGTTACGGATTACAGTCTCAGGTGACTGCTCAGAGGGAAGTGAGTTCTAGTATCCCAGTGAGGTACGCAGACGGCAGTCGTCATTTGTGGACATTGTACTCAACCAAGCAAATGCAGTGCGATATCTTGATGCAGTCAAGTTGCAATGGAGGTCTGTTTGATACAAAAAGGATCCGTCGTGTTGTGGAAGACGTCATGTCTCAACCGTAGATTGTGGACACGCTGCAGAGAGAGACAGGCCGGTAAACAAGGCCAGCTGAAGAAGGTCGCCGACACATTACAAACCTACGTGAAGACCGATATCCGGCCGCTCCTGAGCTGCAGAGTCGTACGGGCACCGCCAGAGCACCACAAGACGATCTTGGAAGGGCTCCTGGGGCCTGTAATGGACAGGTTATGAGAAAATATCTAACGACTACCAAACGGTGTGTTCGAGCACCCTGCTTGGCACGGCAACATTTTGCAGCTCGTCTTCAGTTCTGTCGTTCCTGGGTCAACTGGCAACCTCGTCAGTGGAGACATCTTCTGACGCAAGGTGACGGCCGTCTTCCTGTGCGGAGACCCGTGGTGAGCTGTACCTGCCAAATGTTGTTCAGGAAATCAACAGAATTCCAAGGTTCTATGATACTGTCGGGAGGTTTCGCTGTTGAAAGCCATACGGATGTTGTCGTTGTCCACGGTCGCCTTACTGCCAGGCAGTACATCTACTGACCTTGTTGATCCTGTAGTGGATCTGGATATGGTGGTTATTTGGAATTAGGAAATGGAACACCGGGCATGCGACTTGCAAATACAAAGTCTGATCTGTACGGGAATACACATAATGGATGTGCGAGTACAGATCTTAGACGTATGGTTCACGACATATGGAATTTTGGGTCTGGCTGTGTGTCGTGCACGGATAGCCAAATGATAAGGCGAACGCTCGCGATAAGCGGGAAATCTGGGTTCGATTCCCGGTTGGGCACAAATTTTCATTGTCGTCATTCCATTCTACTGCTGATGGTAGTCATCATTCACAATTGCGAATTCATCTAATGTACTTCAGATACAGTCCGAATGGTAAAAATGATAGCATTAAGTCTTTGAACAAGATCTTGAACTTGGGCTTTCCGTGGCAGTTTACTATCCATCTGAACAGTGAGTTCGCCCTAAACTTCATTGTTCATATGTGGGACGTGCTTGACAGACGTGATCGTCCTCTTCGACCACATTCCCATGGGATCTCATTGAAGAATGGGACCAGGTAATTCCTAACTTGACCTCTGTAGACGTACGGAGCAAGCCACGTAGGTGTCAGGCAGTGAGTGGTTTTGAGGATTACGTTGTTGGTTCCGGCGTTTCTGTTGTGGAGGTTTTCCTGTGAGCAACAACGAGTGAAGTGTTCGAGATAGCCGCCGTTAGGTGGAACTGATCAAATTATTTTATCCATAGTAAAGTGCAACAGCGGTATTTTCTGCCTTGTGACCGTTAGTGTTTTTGTTACCTGCCCTGGCCGCTAACGTAAATTCAGGCAGTGTTCATTTTGGGTGAAGTTCACCGTATTACCTTGTTTCGTAGTTAAGTGAACCAGTGGACTTTTCTGCTTTGTGGCCGTTAGTGCTCTGGTTACCTTAAATGGCCGTTAACGTAGTTTTTAGGCAGTGTCTTTTCCTCACCTGTTTTTGCTGCCCAACATGGTGTGTAGTTTTGGCAGCACAGTTCACATACGCGTTTTTCTGGGGATAGTAATACGTGCAATTTTTTGGGGGGCTTGAATTCTCGTCTATTCGGTCGTGGCAAGCAAGCGGTTGGTCGGTCGGTCCGTGACACTCCCTTGGTTGGGTTCGTACGAATTAAGTGTAGTTGCACTCACCACCTGTCTCGGCTAAGTGAACGAGGGCAGACCGATCCGCCGGCCGGAGTGGCCGAGCGGTTCTAGACGCTTCAGTCTGGAACCGCGCGACCGCTATGGTCGCAGGTTCGAATCCTGCCTCGGTCATGGATGTGTGTGATGTTCTTAGGTTAGTTAGGTTCAAGTAGTTCTAAGTTCTAGGGGACTGATGACCTCAGATGTTGAATCCCATAGTGCTCAGAGCCATTTGAACCATTTTGAACCAGACCGATCCACTGGAGACTTCTGAGTGCCGTTCTCTTAATTATCCTTTTGGCAGTGTTAATGTAGTTATAATTTAACTGTATTTCATATTTTTAATTTGACAAGGTTAGTTGTGGGTCTTCAGCCCAGGAAACATGTTCTTAGAGTTTCCTTCAATTCCAAACATTATCTTTAAACCTGAAACAATAATAACCAAACCAATACCGTGAAAAACAGTTACTCAGTAAGGCCAGTAATTTAAATCAACATAGTGAGATGGAAATACGTTAAAACAGGGTGTAAAATACCAAATGGTGGGCCGGCCGATGTGGCCGTGCGGTTCTAGGCGCTTCAGTCTGGAACTGAGTGACCGCTACGGTCGCAGGTTCGAATCCTGCCTTGGGCATGGATGTGTGTAATATCCTTAGGTTAGTTAGGTTTAAGTAGTTCTAAGTTCTAGGGGACTGATGACCACAGATGTTAAGTCCCATATTGCTCAGAGCCATTTGAACCAAATGGTGGGACTGCGAGCCATGCACGACTCACGCTACGAACACGTTATTGAAGCTCTCAAAGTGTAATAAGACGACGAGATGAATGGTTGTCTCCACTTTGCATTCGACACCTGTCGGACATTTCAAAAGATGGCTCTGAGCACTATGGGACTTAACATCTGATGTCATCAGTCCCCTAAAATTTAGAACTACTTAAACCTAACTAACCTAAAGACATCACACATATCCATGCCCGAGGCGGGATTCGAACCTGCGACCGTAGCGGTCGCGCGGTTCCAGACTGTAGCGCCTAGAACCGCTCGACCACCCTTGCCGGCTGTCGGACATTTCAGCTGATTTTATGTGGTCATAGACTGTGCGGCTGGTCCCGGCGGAGGTTCGAGTCCTCCCTCGGGCATGGGCGTGTGTGTTTGTCCTTAGGATAATTTAGGTTAAGTAGTGTGTAAGATTTCACACGCATTTAAACATATGAACATTTTTGATTTTATGTAAATTATCGAGGATATAACATTGTTTTGTTGTATGCCTAATTTTTGAGGTAAAGGTGTAATTTGGTTACATACCTAGTAAAACGGTAATGGAATGTAGTCGAATTAAGTCGGGTGATGCTGAGGGAATTAGATTAGGAAATGAGACACTTAAAGTAGTAAAGGAGTTTTATTGTTTGGGGAGCAAAATAACTGATGATGGTCGAAGTAGAGAGGATATAAAATGTAGACTGACAATGGCAAGGAAAGCGTTTCTGAAGAAGAAAAATTTGTTAACATCGAGTATACATTTAAGTGTCAGGAAGTCGTTTCTGAAAGTATATGTATGGAGTGTAGCCATGTATGGAAGTGAATCGTGGGCGATAAATAGTTTAGACAAGAAGAGAATAGAAGCTTTCGAAATGTGGTGCTACAGAAGAATGCTGAAGATTAGACGGGTAGATTACATAACTAATGAGGAGGTATTGAATAGAATTGGGGAGAAGAGGAGTTTGTGGCACAACTTGACTAGAAGAAGGGATCGGTTGGTAGGACATGTTCTGAGACATCGAGGGATCTCCAATTTAGTATTGGAGTGCAGCATGGGGGTTAAAAATCGTAGAGGGAGACCAAGGGATGAATACACTAAGCAGATTGAGAAGGATGTAGGCTGCAGTAGGTACTGGGAGATGAAGAAGCTTGCACAGGATAGAGTAGCATGGAGAGCTGCATCAAACCAGTCCCAGGACTGAAGACCACAACAACAACCCAGTAATCAGATATTGCTCAATGGAGTATGGCAGAAGTCATGTTGCCCTAGTTCTTTAGATAGTGATAGTGTCGTTACGACACAGGATTTTTTCGTAGAATCGCATACATCTTCCATTTTTTGAGAATAAAGCCCCTTAATTCTGCAGGTACTTGTGAGATTTCAAGCAGGTATAGTACGTAGTCAGCGTGTTCTTATTTCGCTCGCTGCGTGGCCACGCCTTTCCCCGCTGGGGCGCCCTCTTAACTTCGCATTTATTACCGAGGCTCGGCAGTCGCCGCCTCCGTTTGCCAGGAGGCTGCGGTGCCGCCCGACGTGCGGTACCGCCGCCCACGGCGCGGCGCGGGCGGCAGCCAGCCGCCGCGGCGTAGGTTGCGCGCCATCAGATAGGCCGGCCGCGGGCCTGCCCTGCAGGGGCCGCGCGCCAAAGATAAAAAAAGAAATGGAATTAAAGAAGGAAATGAGAAGAATAGGGATGGATGGAGCTTTCTGCCGCTGACAGCCGCAAGCACCGCGCCCCGCACTGGCGGATTTTTTCAAGGAGAGGAGCCACCACCCACCGCCACCACTACCACCGCAGCCACCAGACGGGCAGTCGGCCGCGGGTATGGGGGAGGCGGTGGCGGCGGGGAGGGTACATAAATCAGTCTGCCCAGAGGGTAATTACGTCGTCGTGCTAGCCCGGACAACGTGCCGGCGGACTACGTCAGAGCCACTAGTCTCTTCCTCGCACATTTCTCACAGTCGACACTCGTTGGATATTTATCTCTCAAGTGGCTGATTGCACTGTTTTACCAGTTTCTTCATTTACTCAAAATCCTACGTTAAACCAATAACCTGGTCAAACTTAAACAGATAGGGACACCTAAAACTTGCATCTCTTTTATTTGGTGAAGCGTTCAAAAAACCTAAATGAGTTTTTTTTTTGTGTATGGTACTCGGCCTACGCAGGGAGGTGCGTAATTTAATTAAATGTGATATGACAGTCTCAAATGGCATTGTTACCGCAACAGCCGATCCCAGTCGCTTTGCCAATAAGCTGAACTCGTTTCTCGAACGTGGATTCAGGAGGAAGGCGTACCAGGGTAGCCCGTGGAGGGGCAAGGCCACTGTGACAGGGCGGTGTAGTGGTGAAGGCATTTGCCAATTGAGCAGAAGACCTGGGTGCGAATCCCTGCCTTGGAAAACGATTTTCTTTCGTCGCTTCAGTCTGCATCTAGAGGGTACTTCACAAGTCATGTTACACAATTCTGAACGTTTTGGAGAGGATTTAGTAAGTGAAGTTTTAGATTGGAACCCATGTCTGGAAACATTGTCGCCAGTCGGAGTGGCCGTGCGGTTGTAGGCGCTACAGTCTGGAGCCGAGCGACCGCCACGGTCGCAGGTTCGAATCCTGCCTCGGGCATGGATGTGTGTGATGTCCTTAGGTTAGTTAGGTTTAATTAGTTCTAAGTTCTAGGCGGTTGATGACCTCAGAAGTTAAGTCGCATAGTGCTCAGAGCCATTAGAACCAGTTTTTGAAACGTTGTCCAACTAGGCTACAGCTCGTCAAAGTAATAGGCACATGTATGTATACACAGGGTCATCCGTGACTGTGGTACAAACTTTCAAGAGTGATGGACAAGGATAAATGTATCAATTTGAATTTAGGGTGCTAGACTCGGAAAACAACGAGTCGAAAGTTCCCAGCTTAAATCATTCTGGTACCTCTGACAGGGGAATATATGTATTGGTAGTGTCGTTGCTAAAAATTTAGGGTATGCAAATTTCATAGGTGGTAGTATGGACGGATACAAGAAAAAATGTCTGCTAAATATGGGCTCTAAAATGCATTCCTTAGGAGCTTTGAGAAGTTTTTCTTCTTCGTTCTTCATTAGTGTGAAACCCATCTCATTTATTGAACATATGTTCTTAGCTCTTAAGGGATGTATTGAAGATCCCATGTTTACTAGACATTTATTCTTCTTTTGGTCATCTGAAATTTGCCTGCCTTATACTCTTACCAACAACAGTACCTGTACTTGTATTCCACTGTCAGAAGTATCAGAACGGTTTTCGCTTATAACTCTCGACTCGTTCGTTTCCGTTAAAGGGCCCATTACCCCAAATTGATGCATTTATTCTTGTCAATCGTCCTTGGGAGTTTGTAACATCGACACGAAATCATCCTGTATGTACTTGTATTTACAGACGCCGGCGTATATAACTTTGACGCTTTATAGCGTCTTTGGATGACGTTTCCGGACATGGGTTCTTATGAAAAACGTGATCTAAAAAGTCCGCTCTACAAGGTCTATAAGTGTGTAACATGAAATGTAAAACACTCTGAATACATCATAGATATTTGAGACTTGAAAAGGTCTCTGGAACAATATGGTTTGGGTTGCAGGCAGGATTCTCCACTTCTTCCCATGCTGAGATGCTATTCCAATATATATGGAGAGTCTGTACACGGCTGTTCAAATCTGGGACAATACGAATTGGGCTGAAGCGTGAAGGGTATTTGGCCTGAGGAGGGAGGCGTGCTAAGGTAATCTGCGCAGTCGTGCAAAGCCACTGTTCCGGGGTGGCTAAGCGATTAGTGCATCTGCCTAGTAAGAAGGAGACTCCAGCCAGATTATCATTTGTCGTTCAGTCTGCGTATATACAGACATTTGAGACTTGAAATATCTCTGGAACCATGTAATTTAATGTGATTAATAAGCGTTATATCATTGTACTCGTTTTTTCAAGGTTCCTTCGAATGTCGTTGAAATATGCAGTTCCATTTTAGAAAATATACTGAAACGTCCCCTTACAAAAGTTAATTAATTACTGTGCTGATAAACCTCTTACATTATTTGATTTTCAAACAGTTGAGCAGAACTGAACGCACTCAGACATTTCGCTCTTTACCTATTCTGATCAACACTAAACTGACATACAATACTTTCAGCGCAACGCAATCTGACTTTCAAAAATCCCTACAAAAGAATGGCCCTGACTAATATTAACCTATACCTTTCGCAAATCACTTACCTCACCGAAAATCTTCGTTACTCGAACTACTGCAATACAGCGAGCGCCACTACTGCCAATTAAATAAAAGATTCAAACTACTGAAGGCACTAACTACTGATAGGCATAGTTAGCAAATGAAAGATTTTGATAAAGAACAAACAACGTATTTACCTTAATAGTCATAATATATATAGCAGTTCATGACATCCATTCTTACAAATGTACTGTTTCTGATGGACACACGTCCAGATTATCCGCTCTCAAAAATCCACCACTGCTGGCAGCTCACCTCCAACTGCGCAACGCTACACGCTGTTAAGAGCCAACTGCCCAACACTACAATGGCCAACAACAATGCAAACCAGCCACAGACTGCACACAGCACAGCCAGTGATTTTCATACAGAGCACTACATGGCGTACCAATATAAAAACCTAAACAGCCTACTTACATAGCCCCCATGCTCCCCACAAAAAAAATTTTACAAATTGTTTTGGGCAGTGGCCAATACAAATTTGAAAAAAATTTTCAGAATTACAATAACAAAGAAATCAAATGCGCACACTTATTGATACAATGTTGGTCAAAAGCTAAAATTTTCTCACAGTCCATAAAGACAGTCCTGATCATTCATCTCAGTAAAATTGCAGTGTTTTTTTTCTCAAAGTCTGAGCAGTAAAAGAAAATGCACACGTAAGTAGTGGATTTCCATGCAGTCTTGAAGAAGTAGTGTTGTCCTTCCAACGGAAAGACAGTGCTGACTCTTGACATGCAGACAGGTAATGGGCCACACCAGAGCAAACCCACAGCAGAGTCAGTGGAAGTTTGAAGAATATTGGTAGGTAGGTCACCACAGAGCAGACCACTGTAGTCTTGTTAGAGTTTATGGTATTGGTGGGCCACCAGAGGCGCAGACCCACTGCAGTCCTTGTAGAGATAATGGTGTTGGTGAGTCATCAAAGGTGTAGACCCACTGTAGTCCTTGCAACAGATGGCTGCTAGCCATCTCTACGAATGTGCAGGTGCACAATCACCATCGAAGAGTCTTGCGGAGAATATAGCAAGTCCATAAACCACCACTTGTGCACGCACAAAGTTTTTGGAATTGTCCTTAGAAGTCTTGCAGACAATATAGGAAGTCCATAAACCACCACTTGTGCATTCACCAAGTTTTTGGAATTGTCCTTAGAACCAGCAATGCTGTTAATCAGTCCCTTGCTGAATTATTAACACACATCCAAACACTAACAGTCCTCTTTTTTTTCACATCTTGTGCATATACTATGACCAACAGAAATATGTGCAGTGAAATGAAGGCTTACAAGTTACTTAATTTGATGAACTGGTGTCAACTACAATTTGATAATATGAGAATACAATAAAAAAGGTACAAAATACATCATTAAAGAACATAACAATACAGATAACATTTGTAGTAATACGGGCTTTACAAAAGAATCGAAATAACATACATCAGTGTTACAGGAATTATGACGTAAGTACATACATATAAGATCAGAATAACTTTTGAAACATCAACTTCACACATGAGCAACAAAACAGAACAGATAAATAATGTCTAAACATCTTTACAAAGTAAATAAAATAGTATTAGAAAAATTCTGCAACATAACTCTAATCAGCTAAACACATAAAGACAGGAAAAACACAAATTCACATAGTGTAATAACACAAAAATACAGGACAGGGTTTGTTTTCAGTGTAACATTTGGTACTGCAGTCCACCCCAAAACTTCATTCCATATATCTTTCCTCTTATTTCAACATTTGTTTCCACCAAAAAAATTCTATCCAAGCATGCTTTCTGTATTTATATGTTCACACATTTCTTACCTCATTATTTCTTTCCATTATCTTACCTCATCATTTATTTCCAAGAAAATCCTACCTAAACCTGTTGTCCCTAAACCCAACTTTTTTTGTTCACATCCTCTTTCAAAATACTTTTTTGGCCAAACCATTTTCTTATAGCTTATCAATGCATTTCTTCCAATTCATCACAACTTGTTCTCTTATATGGCCTACCCCATCTTAAGCTAACTTAAATCTACTGAGCTCAGATGCATAAACTAAGGGACGGGGCAATGCAGCAACAGAAAACAATTAACACAAACAGCAACGACAAAAAATGCAAATTGGCAAAGCAAGCAGCAGTAAATCTAAATTAACAGAGAAAATGCAACATTACAACTAATATGAGCCAAGGTGCAGCAACAAGAAAAATAAATCAATAGTAAAACTGGCTTAACAGAGTAATACAAAGTCAAATTCAGTAACATTATGCCTGGTAAACAGCAGCAGCAAATGCAATAACTTATATCTAAATATGACAAGCTCAAGCAGAAAAAAATATTACAGTAAAGATGGCCATGTCTAATACCTATATCACGTCTTAGTGTCTATGTATTTAAAGTGGTGCACCACAACAACTTATTGTAAAAAAATATTACCATGTACTTGAAAAGAAAATTATGTATGCAGTTATTGTTACTAGTCCCTTCTTATTGTTCTTTCCTAGCCAAGTGCTCCGTTTTTGAAGAATATGGATCATAAAAGTTTTCACATTAGCAAATGCATTTAATTTTATTTTTCAAACCAATGTTGTAACACAGCTGGAAACCAGATATCAAATGAAATAAGCAACTATCTAAAGCGAGACATAAAAATATCATTCAATAGTCATGTGGCATTTCATAAGTTAGTAGAAATACTCTCTACTCTCGTAGAAAGACACTTGTCATAATCAGGTGTGCAGATGTAAGAAAATTTCCCATCAGCTCACAAGCATTTCAGTAAGTAGCACAACGTACAATATGTTTCCAAGTAATGAGCGTGTCGTATTTACGATGCTTTCTCAAAGGAATGTCAATAGCGAGGACAATGGCCTCTTTTTTTTCTCCACCTGTGCCTCTGAAAGGCACACACTAATGGCTTTTTTTCCAGGCGACTGTCGCGCAGCTGGGTGCTTACAGAGACCTACCATCCTTCCCAAAATATTTACGACATCAGTTTCCGCTACAGTGACAGTCTCATATAAAAATTTTCACAGGTCAAGAATTTGCGTTACAAATGTGTAGAAACAAAATCCTATTAATATAACAGTGTCCAAACAATTTTCGCTGGCGTTGTGATACATTCACGCATATACACACATTTCATAACTATTAAAGTATGATTCTTGGTTTCCAACATCCTTTTTCACAAACCAGAGTCCCTAACCACTACTCATTATTCCTTACCTTATTACACATATACATATTCGTTGACACTTCTTCAATATTTCATCATAATAAATACAAACCATAATAAACATTCCTCAACAACATAATACACATCGTCGTCGTAATAATAACATCATAACACCTCAGTCAAATCTCAAAAACGTCGTAGCTTTCTGCATTAATTTCAAAACCTAAAAAAAATTCTCTGCTCATTTAAATAGTGTCATCTACCTCAAAAATACTTTAAAATCATGATCCCATACCAAATACGTCATTCAAAGCTCTCATAGTATCACAATGGTTCTGAAAAAATATGAAGAGTTCACACAGTACAGACAAAATACAATTTCAAAAGTGTGAAGTTATCCAACGGTGTAATTACGTAAACATCTGTCACTGATGTATTAAAATAAATGTTTGTCTCTCTCAGTTAAATAATCAGATAGCTGTGTAATTCTGTGTTAGAGAAACATCCCGATGTGTAAAGTTGTATAAGCAAATACCATATTAGCTAGGGCTCCTTGTGCTTGCCAAACACATGATACACAAAGTAAGCGTGTACCCCCCTGAGGATTAATGTAATTATACCCTCAGGTGTTACAGATTACAGTAATGGAATGAAATGTATCATGGAAAACTTTCTTTGTAATTCAAAAATCTTGAAAAATAAATGGTTCAAGTACAAAATTAATCACTCAAATGCGTGTCCTGTAGCGCTAAATGTGCGTCTTGCTGTAAGATAATTCTGTGGGAGTGTCGTAGTTATCGTCCTCTGTAAGCAAAGTTCTGCTGAAGTTAATGTACTTACCTCATCATAAACGAAAGTGAAATTCCCTGTGTATGGATATCGTAGTTATTACATACCTTACCGTGATCAAGAAAGTACTATAATGTAACGTATTGTTGTGCTACAGAAAAGGTTGTCTCATTGTAGCTATACCACTAAAGTTACTATTAAAACATGTTTTACTTTCCAGAAGAATTCAGAAAAACTGTGCAGATATAAAGCAGATACACCGCCAAATCAACAATGTAAATTGTGTCACATATTAGTAGCGTCGTGATATAAACGTGTAGCTATCAAAGAAACCAAATGCTAAGTCATCTTTAATCTCACCAAATGTACTTCAGATAAAGAGTATATTTTCAAGTAAACCAAAATGTTGAATTAAAATATCATTAGCAGTATATGTTCTAAGTATGTAAGCCTGATAGTCGTTACATAATCGTGCAACTAACAAGCAAGAATGTACAAATAACAACACTATGTCGTCTATTCACTATAACAATGCATTCGTAATTTCTGTTTAAATAAGTTCTCTTGGTTCTTCACTGGATATTTAACTTCAAACATTGTTGCATGGTAACAGTTTCTTAAGTCTGACAAAGCATACTAGAAATGTGAAGTGAAAAGTTTTATGGCAAAGACAAAGTTAAAAAGCAGATTATCTTTCAATAAATGGTTTTACGTGTGAAATGTGGTGTAAACCTTTACTCTTCCTAGTACGCAGAGTTTCAACTTCAACACAACGGATTCTGTAAGGTCCATTGTAAACCAGAAAGAATTTGTGACTCAAGTGTTTCTTCTTACATGCCAATGAATGAGCTTTAATGAGAACTTTCTGACCAATATATAATTTCTTTGCATTTGCAGATTTTATATTTTTAATAGCCAAATCAATTATGTCTTTGTGTCGAAGTTTACATGTATTCGGGAAAGGTACAAGCTCTCTGATTCTGTTCAGTGGTTCTTCATTCTTCAGTACAAGAGTAGGTGGTAAAGCAGTGGAGTCATGAGGCATTTCATTCAGCAAGTTTTGAAATAAGTGTAAATATCTGTCCCAATGCTGATGCTTTCTGCGACAATAAAGTCTGCAAAGCTTATTGATTTCTTTCATAATCCGTTCGGAGGGGTTACAATGTGGTGAGTACAATGAAATAAAAACAGGTTTGATTTTATGATTCCGAAGCATGCATGACCAAACAGCAGATCTGAATTGTGGTCCGTTATCTGAAATGACTTTAGCAACGTGGCCAACTTCACGTAAGAAATTTTTAACAAAGGCGTTGGATACAGACCGTCCAGTGGCTTTACGTAACGGAGTGAAAGAAACAAATTTTGAAGTAAGTTCAACAGCGACTAGAACGTACGAAAATCCATTCGATGTTCTGACAAGGGGTCCCAAGAGATCCACAGCAGCAAATTCTTTTAATTTAGAAGGAATGATAGGAAACAACGGAGCACGATGTGAGATAGTAGATAGTTTCGCCTTTTGACAAAGTTTACAAATAGACAAGACTCTTCGAATTCTCTTTTCCATATTGTTAAAATAACAAGTCGCCCGAAGAATATGATAACATTTTCGTGGGCCAAAATGTGCATAGCTGAAATGAATGTACCAAATGAGCTATTAACAAAATCGCCAGGAATGCAAAGTACCCAAAGCTTGTCATCAACAGTGCAGCGTTTGAACAGTATGTTGTTTCTAACCAGATAATAATGCCGAATCTGTGTGTGTGTCTTTTCATGCCATTTGCTTTTGATGTCTTTCCAAAGCGGATCTTTATCTTGTTCATGAGCAATGTCCTTTTAAGATGTGGAGATGAACTTTTCAAAGGCGACTTTCTGAATGTAAAGAATACTGAAATTTTTGTCGAGGTTGCCTTCTGTGTTACTTTTCTCAAGCCCAGCCGGTGCGCGTGACAGTGCGTCCGCAACAATGTTCTCCTTGCCGGGAATGTAGACTACTGTGAAGGGGAATTCTTGCAGAAACAATGCCCAACGTTTTAACCTGTCATGATTTAATTTTGAAGACATAAGAAATTGTAATGCACGATGATCACTGTATACTTTTACGTGCTTATCAGAAAGAAAGAAAGGGAATTTGTTAAATGCCCAAAAGATAGCTAAAGCTTCTAATTCAGAAATGGAATAATTATTTCAGATTTTGTTAGCACTCGGCTAGCAAAAGCAATGGTTTTCTGAACAGTAGTGTCATTTTCTGTGGCTTCTTGAAATAAATGGGCACCAAGACCGACTTTAGAAGAATCTGTGCTAAGGCAGAAATCTTGTGACAGATCTGGATGAGCTAGTATTGGCGCGTTAAGTAGCGATTCTTTCAAAGAATTGAATTCCAACTGTGCTTGTTCGTCCCAGTTCCAAATAGTATTTTTTCCAGTAAGAGAACAAATTTTTGGTGTAACTAGAATTTGCATATTCAGAAAACGACGGTAAAAATTTACGAGACCTAGAAAACTGCGGACTTGTTTTTTTGTGGATGGAACAGGAATGGCTCTGATTGCTTCTAACTTTTCAGGATCCGGCTGAATGCCTTCAGAAGAAATAATGTGTCCCAGAAACTTCACCTTTGTCCTACCGAATTCAGACTTTTCCAAGTTAACTGTAATTCCAGATTCTGCAAAAATATGTAACACGCTGTTGAGGATGAGATTATGTTGTTCCCATGAGGCTTCTGCTATCAGAATATCGTCCACATATAAGGTGATGTGACGTTTTAAGAACTCAGGTAATATGAAATTTAGCCCGCGAATGAATGCTGCCGAAGAAATGTTCAAACCAAAAGGAAGTTCCCGAAACTGATGACAAACGCCGAAACAAAGGAAATCTGTGTATTTTCTACATTCTGGATGAAGTTCGATCTGATAAAAGCTGGATCTGAGATCAATAGAAGACAACACTTTTACACCATTAAAATTTTGAAGAAGTTCTTCCAACGTTTGCCGGCTGTCTGTTTCAGGAATGATTATAGTATTGATTTGTCTCAAATCTAAGACAAGCCTGATCGATCCATTTTTCTTCTCAACAACATGTAATGGATTGTTGTATGAGCTTACTGCACGCTCAATAATGCCCTCGTCAAGCATAGATTGTATTTCTGTTCTAACACGGTCCCTATAATGTGCCGGAATTACGTATGGTCTAACACAAAATGTAGTATGCTCACGAACACGAAATTTGTATTGAAATCTTTTGACTGTTCCTGTTTTGTTAGTAAAAACTGTGGAATGTGCTTGTAAAATCTCAAAAAGGTCTTGCCTATCAGTGTCATTACAATTCTCAATTGTTTGAATTTTATTCTGAAATAACACATTAGTATCAAATGCGCCATCGATATCATCCCTGTCAGTACTTGCAGAGTGATTGTTAGTGTCAAGTTCCGTCGAAAATTCCGAACTGTTGTCTAACAGGAGGTAAAGCCGATTAATTTCTTCGTCATGGTTTGAGAGCCAATCTTCAAATTTCAAAGCTATTGACTTACCTTCTTTCTCTAAACTTATTTCAGCATCGTGAAAGCTTAAGATTGCTTTGCATTCATTCAAAAAGTCTACTCCCAGTATAATTTCCGTCGACAATAATGGAACGATAAAAAAGTTCATAGGGAATCTTTGGCTTTGACAAAAGAATTCTAAGTTCGTTTGTTGGCATACATCTACACTTTTTCCAACGATTGCACCTTGTAATTTAAGCTTACGTAACGGAAGTGTGGGGCAATCTTTCGATTTGTTGCATTTGCTAAAGGCTGTTTCACTAATTACTGAAATGGGACTGCCAGAGTCAAGTACTGCCGTAAATTTTACGTCATTTACTGTAATGCGAATCACAGGATATGCAATGTTGTTATGTTTTACGTCGTGTTCCTGGAATAAGATGTCCCTAATGTCTTCCATTTTTACGTAATTACTAGCTACGGCAGCTGCATCGTCAGTTTCAGAAGTACGTTTTGTGGCTGCCAGTGGTGTGAGTCATTGCCTATTGTGTCTTTGTTGGCGTGCGTCGTTACTGGGATTTGAAGACCTAACTTCTACAAATTCACCTTGTCGAGAGGGCCCTGCCCTGTTTGAATCCCGCCAGTTCTGATGCAATTCAGGTCTGTCGTTAGGATCATATCGTCTGTCGTCATGTCGGTAGGTTCCATAGTTTCTTTCTTGTCGGTCATGTGGTGGAGAATTTCTCCCTGAATCGTAACTGCGCACTGGACCGTTGCGTCTGAGGATATTCTCTCTCCCGTGATAATAATTATTTTGGTTCCCATATTGTCTGTTCCTCTGTCTCTGTGATAGTCACTACCGCAGAGAGATGATCTTTCCCTTTAATTATTACTATGCCAACGGTTGTCATACGGGTGGTGTCTGTTTTGGTCATGATTTGTGTTGTGAGAAAAGCCTTGTCGTGTCCAACTATTATTTCTTTCATCGCGGAATTGCGACGGATGTGACCTGTAATTGTTGTGTTCCTGTTTTCGCATTCTGCAATTGTCAGTGTCAATTTCTAATTCTTGTAACAGTCCCTGAAAAGCTTCAATGTCGTCTTTTCAACGTCCTGCCAAAATAATATGTCGTAAATGTTCAGGTAATTTGATTTAGCAAATGCGGATGAGTTCTGAGGGGCTCTATGGGTTTGTCAGGTACTGATTCTTGTGCAACATGTCTTCAAAATATTTCACAAGACTGGAAAATTCAGATTGTTCTAAATGTTTCATCAGTATGATGCTATGTTTTACTCGGTCTTGTATAGCTTGAGACCAATATGCTGAGAAGAAGGCCTGATAAAATTCTCCTTCACTGTGGCAATCGTGAATGACCGATCGCATTCTTACAGTTGGTTCATTCTCTAAATAGCCACACATAAATTCTAATCTGTGCTCTAATGACCAGTTGGGAGAAAAACAATGAGAGAATTGATGAAGCCACGCTTGTGGATGAATGTCGTTGCCGGAATTCTTAAATGCTTTGAATTTACGTGTGGTAATAAACAGCTACAGTCAAAATAATTACGTCGGCGAGTCGCATATCGGTCATTGTTACTTCGTTTCAGCGATTCCATCTCAAAATTCGGTGTACCTTGCCAATTTCTTGCATAATTTCCGAAGTACCCCGTGTTATTATTTTGTGGCTGTTCCGTATTTCTATGTCCCTCTTCCCGTATTGGAGCGCGAGTGTCCTCTGAAATACGTAATTCTTGTGTTACCTGTGTCAACTGATCTTGTACTTCCCGGATTTCTGTTTGGTGTTGCGTATAATTTGATTCTGATTTTGTTTGAATTTCCATAATTTTATCGCATTCTTCTATGTCATTAAAGGCTACCGGTTTTGTGTCATTCAGATTATCATCTACCTTCGTAGATAAATTATTTAGCTGATCTGAAAGTTCAACTACTTTCTCTGATAATGAACTAATTTCCTCCATGTGTCTTTCTGAACCAATTTTTAGAGTATCTACTGTGTCCTTTAAGTTTTCCTGAGTTTTTGCAAGTTGCGTAATCGAATCGGTAGATGCAACTGAGTCAATTTTAGCTTGCAAGGTCTCATGATTTTCATGAACAGTAGTTTGCAGTTCTTTTATGGCTGCTTCATGATTCTGTAAAGCATTTTCATGCCGCAAAAAAAATAGGTTGAAAATGCTCACAAATTTGTGTTTTTACGTCATTACAGACTTTTTGATATTTCGATTCAATGTTATGTAACTCAGTAGTTAAATCTTCACGTGTTTGTTCAAGCGTTGTGTCTAACTTTTGAAGCTTTTGCTGTGTTTGTCTCCGATTTTGTTCCATTTGTTGCATTAATTGCAATAATAATGTATAAGTATCTGGAATCTGTTTTTCTATGCTTTTTGGCAGTGCATTTTCACCGGCAACATTAACATTTTGACAAGCAGAAAATGTGTCTTGACTCATTTGAGAAAACGGTGAGGACCCAAAACCTGAGTCTACAGTATTTGCAATATTGTGTTCTGTCATTTCGGATTCCTGAGGCAAGCTGTTGCCGACCGATCGATCGATAATGCTTCCCTGTTCACTAATTGTTTCACTGCCTACACCATTATTTGCAGCCCGCTCCATTTCCATACGCACAATTACCAAATTACTACTTTGAACATTAGTTAATTCATTACACGGTGGCGCTAACACACTGCTTTCGTCTTCACTGTCATTTCTCAGTTTACTTTGGAGCCTTGTATTACGTTTTTCACACGCCATTATTGTCACAATATGTCACACGACAACACAGAAAAGCACAATTTGAAGAGCAAAATAAGAAAACACATTAACATAGCACTGAAAATGATATCTCGTCAATTGCAAGCGCAGCTGCGAAATACTTGGTGCAAATCTACAGGCATGCCACAACTGTTTTACTGTACAAGAATGAAAAACTACAACTACAAAGGAAATTCTCTCTACAATTACGCGCTACAATAAACAAAGGCTGCACTAATTGCACAAACTACAAGAAAAAATCAGAAGATTCCAGTGAGGTATCTTCGGATAAGGGTCGACATATGAAACGTCCCCTTAGAAAAATTAATGAATGATTGTTATGAAACGTCCCCTTAGAAAAATTAATTAATTACTGTGCTGATAAACCTCTTACATTATTTGATTTTCAAACAGCTGAGCAGAACTGAATGCACTCAGACATTTCGCTCTTTACCTATTCTGATCAACACTAAACTGACACAAAATATTTTTAGCGCAACGAAATCTGACTTTCAAAAATCCCTACAATAGAATGGCCCTGACTAACATTAACCTATACCTTTCACAAATCACTTACCGCACCAAAAATCTTCGTTACTCGAACTACTGCAATACAGCGAGTGCCACTGCTGCCAGCTAAATAAAAGATTTAAACTACTGAAGGCACTAACTACTGATAGGCATAGTTAGCAAATGAAAGATTTTGATAAAGAACAAAGAATGTATTTACCTTAATAGTCATAATATATATAGCAGTTCATGACATCCATTCTTACAAATGTACTGTTTCTGACGGACACACGTCCAGATTATCCGCTCTCAAAAATGCGCCATCTCACTTCCCCACATCCACCACTGCTGGCGGCGCACCTCCAACTGCGCAACGCTACGCGCTGTTAACAGCCAACTGCCCAACACTACAATGGCCAACAACAATGCAAACCAGTCACAGACTGCACACAGCACAGCCAGTGATTTTCATACAGAGCGCTACGTGGCGTTACCAATATAAAAACCTAAACAGCCTACTTACAATACTTGCTTCAGTATATCGTTTGATACAGACGTTGAATGAACTAAACATTAGAGTGCTACGATCCTCGTACATGGCATAAGCGTCGTAATAATTTTTCGTTCCAAGCTCCCAAATGAAACTGCCCGGCTACTTTAGGACTCGTACTAGACTTTGTTTCCCAAGATTCTTATTGCTGGGTCGTCAAAAATTTTAGAGAGAATAGTCACACGACTGATTTTATCTCTATCACGCAGATATTCCAATTAAAGTCTTGCGTAATATCAGTGCTGTTGTTTGGTGTGTTGCAAAAGGAACCAGCGATGATACAATATTGCCACGCATCAAACTGCATTAGTCTCTGGAAAAAAATTAATTTTTCTCAAATGAATTCAAATCGTTTTAAGATTTTTTTCTCACTACGATCGCTTTCAAAATAATTTTTAATTATAGACAAGTGACAGCTTCTTTCCGTTCAGAACATATCAAAATGATTTGTCATTAATTTAGTTCGTCGTAATATTCCAAGACTGTAAATCAGTGTACTGTGATATCCATTTCATCATATATTCCTTTCTGTTTTAGTTCTAAATAATGAATTATTTTCCAGCAGACACAGTGCAAACAATTTCAGGAAAGTATCTTCAATAAAATGCATTACACAAACGAATTTTTAATGCTCATCACTTCCTATAAATGTTATTGCACATTGAAATATGCATGACACTGCCACTTAATTCACCATGTGCGTGAAAGCGTACACTAGAACTTATACAAAGTTAACATGAACATTCTGCAGCAGCAACTGCAGTCCTTGGCATGATTGCAGAGTTTCGTTGCTCCCTCTGTAACTACTGCCACTATAATACAAAACTAAAGGATTACCGTATTACACCTACATCCCTAGCAGCAAGTGGAACCTATAGATGATGATGGCGTCTCATCACAATCTGGATTCCATGATACACGGGTAGTGCTAAACAGGCAGTCAGATCCAATGAGACAGGCCTCAGAAAACAAAAGCCTTGTGAAATCAACTCACGTTGATTAAGGTAAGTTTACCTCAGTTACAAGGAAAGTTATCTCCATGTTTCAAGTTCATCGGTACAAACAAACTCGACTGAGGAAAGATAGTACACGTCAGCGCCTGTATGAGTCGACTGTGGCACAAGATTGCTCTCGTAAACACTTACAAGGGAACCTCCCCATCGCACCCCTCTCAGATTTAGTTATAAGTTGGCACAGTGGATAGGCCTTGAAAAACTGAACACAGATCAATCGAGAAAACAGGAAGAAGTTGTGTGGAACTATGAAAAAAATAAGAAAAATATACAAACGGAGTAGTCCATGAGCCAGATAGGCAACATCAAGGACAACGTAAGCGCAGGGGCGCCGTGGTCCCATGGTTAGAGTGAGCAGCTGCGGAATGAGAGGTCCTTGGTTCAAGTCTACCCTCCAGTGAAATATTTTCTTTCTTTATTTTCGCAAAGTTATGATCTGTCCGTTCGTTCATTGACGTCTCTGTTCACTGTAGTACGTTCAGTGTCTGCGTTTTGCGACCGCACAGCAAAACCGTGCGATTAGTAGACGAAAGGACGTGCCTCTCCAATGGGAACCGAAAACATTTGATCGCAAGGTCATAGGTCAACCGATTCCTCCACAGGAAAACACGTCTGATACATTCTATACGACACTGGTGACGGCATGTGCGTCACATGACAGGAATATTTTGTCGACCCACCTAACTTGTACATTTGGCGAATGGGTAAAAAGATTCTTATACCTTGCCCGATTTAGGTTTTCTTGTGGATGTGATAATCACTCCCAAAAAAGTGATGAAAACATAAGAGTTTGTCTCATAAACTGCAACAAATAAATGCAACAGTTTCACAGTCGCACAGTTTTACCTGTGCTCCATTAAAACATATGTTTTGTTTCGATGTTTGTTTAGGTGTAGCGTCCCCATACTACGGCGCAGTTACCTCGCATCGGACGGACGGACGGACAGATAATAATTGTCTGAAAAGAAAGAATTAAATATTTAACTCGGGGCAAGGCTCGAACCAAGGACTTCTCGGTCCGCAGTTGTTCACGCTAACCACGGGAGCACGTCGCACCTGAGCTCATACTATCCTTAATGTTGCTTATCATGCACATGGACTACTTAGTTTGTATATTTTGCTTATTTTTTTCATAGTTCCACACAACTTCTTCCTGTTTTCTCGATTGATCTGTTTTCAGTTTTTCAAGGCCTATCCACTGTGCCAACTTATAACTAAATCTGCGGGGGTTGCGATGGGGAGGTTCCCTTGTTAGAAGAGGAAAATATTAACCTCAGCAGTAACGTGCAGACTCAGGTGGTTTTTGAGGCCTTTTCTTGTTATTTCTTGTTGTGTAAGAGTTCGTCTTTGCGCCAGCATTGGGCGTGAATATACACACTAACAATTTTATCGCTCTAGGCAAGTTACTCACAATTCTCGTAAGTTGGGTAAAGAGGTACATATATTCGTACATGCACACGGTGAAGAAAAAATGGCGGCCTTGGGTGTTGTGATGCGATTCCTCAACTGGATGCAACACAAACGTTTATGTAGCAATATCCGATCGGGTGTATTTTGAAAACATTTGTATGAAACGAGGAGCTGACAATACTGTCACATCGTGCAGCGCATCGTAATTTGCAGAGAAATGAGGATCATCACCGCTACTGTCCATACTAACTGTCGTAGCTCAAAGAATGCCGGCACGGTAGCTCAGAGAGCTGGCTGGTCTCTGCAATAAAAAACTGAGTGAAGGGATCAATAACGAACCTCAGCGGACGTCATGTGACGTCCGCTACGACCAAATTCAACGAAGAACAACGGAAAAAAAGCAATAGACTGGTGGGGCATCAATCCCACATCCACCGTGGAACTATGGTTCAAATCCTCGTCACATTCCTTTATTATTTTCTGAATGTCAGTTATCCAGATCTCGTCGTTTATAAGCAGGACATAATTTTGTCACTTGACAACAGTCTATCGTATGACAATGGAATCCATTAAACTGCATGCATGTGTGTAGAAACCGCGTAGTGCAAACCATAACTGGTCCTTTCAAGTTCATGTAGGGTAACTTCCCGACGGAGCACACAAACCATGAATAGGTCGATATGCTTTTGGTGCCTGTTGCATCCGATAACCAAGCTTCTGCTGCTGCTGTTCGTGCAGTAGCCGCAAAGCCCCTATCCCGATAAGGATGTTTTTCGTCGCCTGGAACAACGCCTTCGGGAAACCGGTAATCGAGTAATGGACAGAGGTCGTCCGTGTAGCAGAAGTATCCCACAAACATAGAATGCGAATCTTGAAACCGTTCACGAATCACCTCTGCGAAGTACCAAATATCTCGAAGACTGGCTGTTGAAGCGTCGCACGATGAAGAACTCCATCCATATCATTACAAATTAACACCAACACCGCATTCGACGAGTACAATTTTGTGAATAAATTTTGCACCAAGTGGAAGATAACGAACTTTTATAAATAATATGGGCAGACGAGTCTATCTTCACTGGTGAAGATATTTTCAACCTCTGCAACAGCCAAAATTGGTCGGAACACAACCCACACTTCTCCCGTATACATGGATTTCAGACACAATTTGGCGTACACGTGCCAGCTTGAATCGTGGGAGGAGTGCTTTTGGCCCCATAACTTTTGCCGGACAAGTTAAACGCTCCCCTGTTTCGCACATTTCTTTGCAGTACTTTCCCTGGCACAACAAAAAACACTCCACTTGGTGTTCGGTGACAGCTTTGGCTTCAGCATAATGGTGCACCACCACGCTTTGGAATGAATTTGAGTAACTATTTAAATGAAGAATTGTGAGTTTGTCACTCATTTGAATGACTAACAAAATGAGAACAATTTTAATATAGCACAGAGATGTGTCCCAATTTTGCAGAAACTGTATGAATTATTTTCAATTGTCGCCTAACAACAAGTGGCGCAAGTAACAGAGGAAAACACAGAGCTTGAACTATGTGCGAAGACATTATAAATTACGGAACAGGAGCGAAAGACATGATATTGTGTACAAAAGTGTCGTGACATACCTAGCTATTTTTATCTACAAATTTATACGATCGGCACAAGAAAAGCCTTAAGTCCAGCACGACTCTCTGAGTATGTATTTCTCCCTTCTCATTGTAACCATGATCGTACCCAGCCTGACTCAAAGGTCGTGTCCTGTTGTTCGTTTAAACAACTTTTAGTAAAATTGCGAAAGAGTGAAATTTAAGGAGCAGCATAAATGTTGTATAAGGCAACTATGCGTGCAATACTAGCAACTCCCTTAGGCACGGCGACTCCACGTTGTGTGCGATGCACCACCAGACTTCTTCCGTGAGGTGAAAGACGTAGAGGGCGACTGGCTTTCCCTTTCAATCATGGCCGTTAACACTACAAAACACCAACGTCTAAGTAGCGCAAGGTCCATGTTACGATACGGAAATAGAGAAAGGCAGCGGCTCCTCTTGTGGCCTGGCAGTGAACTCTGAAAACGAGAAAATATGGCGCGAAAGTTCGTATTTTTAATTCTAAATACTCGATTTATATGACAAGAGTTTTTATGTATACTCCAGAGATGGGCTTCGTAGTCTAGTAGTAAACTCCGCGCCTGGTAGCATAAAGGTTTTTGTAGCTTTGCAAAGGAATAGATTCGAAAAACCTCCATCAAAAACTGAGATTAACTTTTCGTAGCGGGGTTCACAGTTACGCAAAATTTTGTAAGTGACGTTGAGGTTGCCTTTTCACTGTAAAATTATTTGTTTCCAGAACTCGGTTGCAGTTTCGAACGTGCGGTATGGTCCAAGTTTCATCGATCTACACTCCTGGAAATGGAAAAAAGAACACAATGACACCGGTGTGTCAGACCCACCATACTTGCTCCGGACACTGCGAGAGGGCTGTACACGCACGGCACAGCGGACACACCAGGAACCGCGGTGTTGGCCGTCGAATGGCGCTAGCTGCGCAGCATTTGTGCACCGCCGCCGTCAGTGTCAGCCAGTTTGCCGTGGCATACGGAGCTCCATCGCAGCCTTTAACACTGGTAGCATGCCGCGACAGCGTGGACGTGAACCGTATGTGCAGTTCACGGACTTTGAGCGAGGGCGTATAGTGGGCATGCGGGAGGCTGGGTGGACGTACCGCCGAATTGCTCAACACGTGGGGCGTGAGGTCTCCACAGTACATCGATGTTGTCGCCAGTGGTCGGCGGAAGGTGCACGTGCCCGTCGACCTGGGACCGGACCGCAGCGACGCACGGATGCACGCCAAGACCGCAGGATCCTACGCAGTGCCGTAGGGGACCGCACCGCCACTTCCCAGCAAATTAGGGACACTGTTGCTCCTGGGGTATCGGCGAGGACCATTCGCAACCGTCTCCATGAAGCTGGGCTACGGTCCCGCACACCGTTAGGCCGTCTTCCGCTCACGCCCCAACATCGTGCAGCCCGCCTCCAGTGGTGTCGCGAAAGACGTGAATGGAGGGACGAATGGAGACGTGTCGTCTTCAGCGATGAGAGTCGCTTCTGCCTTGGTGCCAATGATGGTCGTATGCGTGTTTGGCGCCGTGCAGGTGAGCGCCACAATCAGGACTGCATACGACCGAGGCACACAGGGCCAACACCCGGCATAATGGTGTGGGGAGCGATCTCCTACACTGGCCGTACACCACTGGTGATCGTCGAGGGGACACTGAATAGTGCACGGTACATCCAAACCGTCATCGAACCCATCGTTCTACCATTCCTAGACCGGCAAGGGAACTTGCTGTTCCAACAGGACAATGCACGTCCGCATGTATCCCGTGCCACCCAACGTGCTCTAGAAGGTGTAAGTCAACTACCCTGGCCAGCAAGATCTCCGGATCTGTCCCCCATTGAGCATGTTTGGGACTGGATGAAGCGTCGTCTGACGCGGTCTGCACGTCCAGCACGAACGCTGGTCCAACTGAGGCGCCAGGTGGAAATGGCATGGCAAGCCGTTCCACAGGACTACATCCAGCATCTCTACGATCGTCTCCATGGGAGAATAGCAGCCTGCATTGCTGCGAAAGGTGGATATACACTGTACTAGAGCCGACATTGTGCATGCTCTGTTGCCTGTGTCTATGTGCCTGTGGTTCTGTGTGATCATGTGATGTATCTGACCCCAGGAATGTGTCAATAAAGTTTCCCCTTCCTGGGACAATGAATTCACGGTGTTCTTATTTCAATTTTCAGGAGTGTATATTAGTTGGCAGCGGAAGCTACTCCCGACGTTAAGGTTAACATATCAGCGTAGTTTTCCTCTGGCTGCCAACAGAATAAACCCTACCTCTGAATGGGGCGATCAACAATATATGATCATGGCTTTAAGAGCGGGTTGAGGGAGGTTTCGTCGCAATAAAACTGCACAGCTGTATGGCATTTTCTTGGGGTGGAGGGCAGTGGAAGTATATAAACTGGCAAACATTGCTTACTTTGGATCTGTGATGTCACACACAGCATCATATTTTGAGGTAACTACACAAACCGAGATAAAGGTGTTAGAGTGCGTAAGCGTAGAATAATTTTATCTCTGGCTTCACAGTGCCTTCTTTCAATGGCGTCCCCATAGGCGAAGCGAATTTAACTTCCAGTTTTCGTAGATGATCGCTGACTTAGAGCGTTGGAAATAGGCCGCCTGTGGCTTGTGAGGTGAGTACGGGCAGGAGGGGCGCAGCATAAGGTTACCACACGTTGGTTTCCACGCGCAACGGCTCCTTCGGCCGTTAGTTCTGTTTGTGCCGTGAGCGATCTCTCACTCCACTGGGCAGTGACAATCACACTGCAATACTGGCGGTGTCTCCTACGGCCTTCAGTGGATTTATACTTCCTGTTTATCCATGCTGTGCGGACTGAACGCTATCAGTTTGGCACTCCTTATTTGCACGTATGCAAGGATCATTACTGGAACATTTTGTGGTCAGTATTGCTATCGCTCTGGTATCTGTGCCTCTGCTGCTCGTGTCTTATGGATCACTTGGAACATTTTAATTTATTGTGGTTAATCTTGGTCGCAACCGTGTTGTACGTTTGCGTTTATTTCACTGATAGAAATTTTGTGAGGAAATTAGTGATTGTCCGTGCGTTGGCGATAAGGTGTACCACTGAGATCTTTACTTGCTATGGGTTACTGAGGAGATAAGCCGTGCAGCACATTCAAATTCAGTGGTTTACTAGTGGAACTTAACTTTCGCCTCGTGTGTATGGCAGTTTGCTGTTTCAGCTTCAGTGGTTAATCAAGTTCGTTACTCAGTTTTAGTAACTTGGTTATAAGCCGTGCGACATAATTCCTGTTCACTGAGATTGAGATTGTTTGTGTGTTTTGGTTCAAATGGTTCAAATGGCTCTGAGCACTATGGGACGTAACATCTGAGGTCATGAGTCCCCTAGAACTTATAACTACTTAAACCTAACTAACTTAAGGACATCACATAAATCCAAGCCCGAGGCAGGATTCGAACCTCCGACCGTAGCAGTCACGCGGTTCCGGACTGAAGCGCCTAGAACCTGTGTGTTTTGAAACTAGGTTCTTGATCCAGAACGATATTTTCAATCTGTAGCGGAGTGTGCGTTGATACGAAACTTCCTGGCCGATTAAAACTGTGTGCCGGACCGAGACTCGAACTCGGGACCTTTCACCTTTGCCTTTGCCCGGCAGAGCACTTGGTCGCGAAAGGCAAAGGTCCCGAGTTCGAGTCTCGGTCCGGCACACAGTTTTAATCTGCCAGAAAGTTTTAGGTTCTTGATAGTTAACAACCCTGAGGACTGATTCAAGGAAAGACTGTAATGCCTAGTCACTAAGTATTTCCTTGGAGGGGTAAGCTTAATCATTTATTGTTCTATCTATTTGATTCAAGTAGGCACCTGGTCATGCAATTTTAGTGTAAAATTTACCTATATTGTTTGGGGAAATGTTACTTACTATAATTTAATATTTCCTTACCAGTGATTTAAGATCTGTTTCCTTTAGGCAGTCGTTTTAGGAGTAATATTTGCTACCTTATTTTATGACGGATTTTTTGGGCTTATAGCCGTTATCTCTTGAGAGGATGGCGATTGCCGTTCATGTAATTTGTCTTTCTGTAGCCTGTATCTCACCTAAGTGGTGTTTGTTAGCAGCGCCCTTGAGCCCTGTGAAGCGCATGCCAGACATTTTATTTATTTATTTATTTATTTATTGTTCCGTGGGACCACATTTAGGAGAAGTCTCCATGGTCATGGAACGAGTCAATACATGAAATTATAACACGATTGTAGAAACAGAATGAAATGAAATATAAGAAACATATTCAGGCGACAAGTCGTTAGTTTAAATAAAGAAAATCAAGAATGTAACACTGGAATTTGCTTAATTTTTTAGCTCTTCCAGGAGCTCCTCGGCAGAATAGAAGGAGTGAGCCATGAGGAAACTCTTCAGTTTAGACTTAAAAGTGTTTGGGCTACTGCTAAGGTTTTTGAGTTCTTGTGGTAGCTTATTGAAAATGGATGCAGCAGAATACTGCACTCCTTTCTGCACAAGAGTCAAGGAAGTGCATTCCACATGCAGATTTGATTTCTGCCTAGTATTAACTGAGTGAAAGCTGCTAACTCTTGGGAATAAGCTAATATTGCTAACAACAAACGACATTACAGAAAATACATACTGTGAGGGCAATGTCAAAATTCCCAGACTATTGAATAGGGGTCGACAAGAGGTTTTCGAACTTACACCATACATAGCTCGAACAGCCCGTTTTTGAGCCAAAAATACCCTTTTTGAATCAGAAGAATTACCCCAAAAAATAATACCATATGACATAAGCGTATGAAAATATGCGAAGTATACTACTTTTCGTGTTGAAATGTCACTTATTTCAGATACTGTTCTAATGGTAAATAAAGCGGCATTTAGTTTCTGAACAAGATCCTGAACATGGGCTTTCCACAACAACTTACTATCTATCCATACGCCTAGGAACTTGAACTGTTCCGTCTCGCTTATAACATGCCCATTCTGTCTGATTAAAATGTCAGTTCTTGTTGAATTGTGAGTTAGAAACTGTAAAAACTGAGTCTTACTGTGATTTAGCATCAAATTATTTTCCACAAGCCACGAACTTATATCATGAACTACATTATTTGATAATGTTTCAATATTACACACAAGATCCTTCACTACCAAGGTGGTGTCATCAGCAAACAGAAATATTTTTGAATCACCTGTAATACTAGAAGGCATATCATTTATATAAATAAGAAACAGCAGTGGCCCCAGCACCGACCCTTGGGGAACGCCCCATTTAACAGTGCCCCATTGGGACTGAACATCATTACCACTCTCAATATTGCGGAGGATTACCTTCTGCTTTCTGTTCTTAAAGTAGGAGGCGAACCAATTGTAAGCTACTCCCCTTACTCCATAATGTTCCAACTTCTGCAGTAATATTTTGTGGTCAACACAGTCAAAAGCCTTCGTTAAATCAAAGAAAACACCTAACGTTCGCAATCTTTTATTTAATCCGTCCAAAACCTCACAGAGAAAAGAGACTATAGCATTTTCAGTTGTTAAGCCATTTCTAAAACCAAACTGTACATTTGACAGCAAATTATGTGAATTTAAATGCTGCAGTAACCTTGTATATACAACCTTCTCGATAACTTTAGCAAACACCGATGGCATAGAAATAGGTCTATAGTTGTCAACATTATCCCTGTCTCCCTTTTTATAAAGTGGCTTCACTACCGAGTACTTTAATCGGTCAGGAAACCGACCACTCCTAAAGGAAAAGTTACAGATATGGCTAAGTACTGAGCTAACATACGTGGAACAATACTTCAGTATTCTGCTAGATACCCCGTCATATCCATGGGAGTTCTTGGTCTTTAGTGATTTAATTATTAACTCAATCTCCCTCTTGTCAGTATCATGGAGGAGCATTTCAGGTAACAGTCTCGGAACACTTTTTTCTAAGAGCGCTATATGATTCCCTGTTGGGACTAGGTTTCTATTTAGTTCACCTGCTATATTCAGAAAGTGATTATTAAGTACTGTACATATATGCGACTTATCAGTAACACGGACATCCCCACTACGCACTGATTCTATATTCTCGACCTGTCTCTGCAGACCAGCCACTTCCTTTACGACTGACCATATGGTTTTAATTTTATCCTGAGACTTAGGTATTCTATCTGCATACCACATACTTTTTGCCTTCCTAATAACTTTTTTAAGCACCTTACAATACTGTTTGTCATGGGCTGCTGCAGTTAGATTGTGACTGTTTCTAACGTTTTGATATAATTGCCACTTTGTTCTACAAGATATTCTTATCCCTTTAGTCAGCCACCCAGGCTGCCTGTTTGTGCTAGTACCCTGTTTTGAACGTTCTAACGGAAAGCAACTTTCAAAGAGCACGAGAAAAGTCTTGAGGAAAGCATTATATTTATCGTCTACTGTATCAGCACTATAAACATCTTGCCACTCTTGTTCCTTGATAAGGTTTACAAAAGTCTGTACAGCAACTGGATCAGCTTTCCTAAAAAGTTGGTAACTATATTTAACATGTGTTGCAGCACAAAAATCTTTTAGACTTAAAATTTGTGCATCATGATCTGAAAGGCCATTCACCTTTTTGCTAACAGAATGCCCTTCTAATAATGACGAATGAACAAAAATATTGTCTATGGTTGTTCTACTGTTCCCTTGCACTCTCGTTGGAAAGAATACGGTTTGCATAAGATTATATGAATTAAGGAGGTCTACCAGCATCCTTTTCCTTGCACAATCACTTATACAATTAATATTGAAGTCACCACATATAACTAACTTTTTGTATTTCCTATGAAGTGGACCAAGAACCTCTTCTAGCTTTAGCAAAAATGTTGTGAAATCGGAGTCTGGGGATCTATAAATAACAACAGTAAGAAGTTTAGCTCCACTAAATTTAACCACACCTGCACAACATTCAAACACCTTTTCAGTGCAGTACTTTGAAACATCAATTGACTCAAATGGGATACCGTTTTTCACATACATGGCTACTCCCCCACACCGCAAAGAGCTCCTAGAAAAGCTGCCAGCCAACCTGTATCCTGGTAAAGGAAGCCTCTGAATTATCTCCTTATTTAAGAAGTGTTCAGATATACCAATAATTTCAGAGTAAACATCTATAAGCAGTTCACTAACTTTATCGCTAATACCTTGTATATTTTGATGAAATATACTAATTCCCTCATTAATCGGATACCCAAGCTTTGTAGAAAGTGGTTTCTTTGTTAGAGAGACTTCCCTTAAGCAGGAATACCTATCAGCTGACTTCACTCTAAAAAAGGTACAGCTCGAACACCCACAACTACCGGAATTTTCCCATGAGTGATCCCACCACCCCCACCTATGCTGTCACCTATAAGTTTTGCCAACCTCCCCTTCCCATACCTGTTGAGGTGCAGGCCATGTCTAGTGAAACCCGTCCTGCCGATAGACTCCACCGACACCACTGAAATGTGACTCATGCCTTCTGTCATCAGCGCACCCCCAAGTCTCATGTTATTACGCCTGACGGCTGTATCAAGATGAGGCCGATCGTGACGCTGAAACAGTTCCACGAAATGCACATTCGTGTTGCCAGTCTGAGTGGCTATCTTTTCCAGGTCACCATCTATGTCATACTCCCCATCCCTATCAATACTATTACCAGCCCCACCCACAATCACTACCTGATCCTCTTTAGTAAAATCCCTACATAACCCCCCTATGTTAAAAGTCACCTGAGCCAATCCTGCATTAGGCTTCACAATGCTGGTGACCTGGTACTCACTCCCCAAAACTTCCTGCAACTGCTGGCCTACACCTCTACCATGAGAACTACCTAACAGAAGAACCTTCTTCTTTCTCTTAGACTTTGCAACTGTCCTAGCCACCGTAACTGCTGAGGTCTGCTGCATACTTCCTACATCTACAGCTACTAGAGATTCCTCTCCACTAGACTCTGACAGTTGGTCATATCTATTACAAACACCAATAGTAAAACTATCTGAAAATCTCCTTCTCCTAGCAGATCTCTTGCCAACAGCCAGCTCCCATTCCCCAACCCCCTTCTCCCTCCTCATCCTATCTAGCTCCTCCTGTGCGTTTTTCAACTGCACCTGAAGGGCACAGATCTTACGCTCCTGCTCCTCTATCAACTTACTCTTGCTACATAACCTGCAGTTCCAGGAGAGGATCTCACCAGAATGCCCACTGGCTTCCTCACTGCATTCCCCCCAGTGAAAATACTTCGAACAAGTCTCACACCGCAATCCACTGCTCACGAACCTACGGCAAAGCCCACACTTCTCACTCATGGTAAAATTTTACAATTATTGAAACAAGAAAACAACTTTATCTAAGTTCCGCTACTACAATAAGAAGATGTTAAAAACTGACTACAATAATCACAAACTTGCTCTACAAGGGAAGTAACTACTATTATTGACAGTATTAATCAACAACAAATGAGAATATAACAAAATACTAACACAGAAAGAAAATCAAACGTCTAATGACAGTAACGAAACTGAAAGTAGTTCGCAAAAATTTCTTCTGAAGTTATTTCACCGGAAAACACCAAGAACACCGGTTGAAGACTACTAAAGTTCCTAAATAAACTACTATACACAAACAATTAATTAGTACTTAGCTTTCGACGCGCCGCTACAGCTGCAACTGGTCAGCGCGGAATGTAAACACGGGTAAGAGGTTAAGTTGCTCGATACGAAACACTCACAAATATCAGGCCACAACACAAGAAATTCAGAGGTGAATGAAGAAACCACTAATAAGTCACTTATATAGTAAATATTATCACAAAAACAGTTAAAATATATATCTGAAACCTAAAAATAGATGAAAACTTAGACAGCGATCTCACACGCAGTCACGCGCTTATGACGTCACACCAAAGAATCCTAAGCAGCCGGCCGCAAGGGCCTGTTGCTGTTGTGCTCCTGCACGTAACTTTCGGCAGTCTTTGAGGCTCGTCTGCTATTGCTACAGTGCAACTGTTCACCTTGGCGCCTTGCCTTCTTCATGTTAAGTGTCACCTTTCCCTTCTTGAGGCTTTCATGTACTTGCTGTAACTTCTAAATACTCCGCCTAAAGCCATATATGTGAGCGAGGTTGTAATGAAATTTTGCGATAGTTCCTTTGCCTGCTCAAATATTTGCTTATATACCTGGCATGCTGAGGTAAATTCTAACGTAATTTCCGTTCTGAGTGCCATATTGTTAGATTTCTGGTTTTTTAAATTTTTTAACTTTTTTTTTTATAATTACAAATTTTCAAATGTGTGTGAATTCCTAAGGGACCAAACTGCTAAGGTCATCGGTCCCTAGACTTACACACTACTTAAACTAACTTATGCTAAGAACAACACATACACCCATGCCCGAGGGAGGACTGGAACCCCTGACGGGAGGGACCTCGCAGTCCGTGACAGAACGCCTCAAACTTCGCGGCCGCTCCGGGCGGCTTTAAATTACAACTTACTATTATTTTATTGGCCTTTATTCGTCATTGCGTCCATTTTATGGATGTAAGAAAATGTCAGATCTGCCATGCCTTCGTGTCACATTACCTCTAAATGAAATTTGATGGTTTGGTCACTATTCTATCGTGGCTCTTGCAACTGGTACGGACACAGCAGGTAGAAGGAACGTATCGCCATCTCCCTGGGCAACGATATCGTCACGAGCGCGTCTCTGACTTGTCGTGTCCACACCAGCGACATAGGGCGCACCAGGCCGGTGGCGCAGGTCGCCGTGAGCCGTGTGTGTAGGCAGCTACCGCGACCAGATTGCCGCCCGCTGCAATGATGAGTTGCCGGCGACCCTCCTACTCTGCGACCCCGCCGCTCGCAATCCGGTCCAGCAGAAGAAAAAGTTAGGAATGAATATAAAAGATTACGAAAGAAATTATTTTTGCTGGCAATCGCGAAAAAGTCTTCTTTCTTCCTTCTTGCAGTTTTGCTCCCTCCCATTTCTCCTTCTCTGGCTTCTCGACGACGGAAATGAGGAAAGAAGGGGGATCAGGAATGAATTGTGTTGGGTAATGACGCAGAAATGGTGGCCCCGGCGAGCCGCTGTGTGGGGGCGGCACTGGCGTCGGGGGGGGGGGGGGGGGGGGGGGCGGAGGCGGCGGTGGCGCTGGCGGAGGCGGCCGCACGTCTACGGATCGTCCGTCTCGGCGCATAGCAGTGAACTCCTTCGGTGTGCCGGCGTCCGCTGGTGTAGGGCTTAATAAAGCGCGACACTCCGTTGCCTCACCACGACTGTAACATTCAGCCGACAGCGTTATTCCCTAGCGTATCAAGCGATATTTCGGGATGACGACGGCGCAAACCCGTGACCAGCCATACTAATATAGGTTTTCCGTGATTTCCCTAAATCGCTACTGGCAAATGCCGGGATGGTTCCTATGAAAGGGCACGGCCGACGTCCGTCCCTAATCCGAGATTATGCTCGGTCCCTAATGACCTCGTTGTCGACAGGACCTCCTCCGAGCGTAATATCCGTCAACAAGAAGCAGACGGACAGAATCCATTAAGGGAAGGTTATATCAACAGGTCAGCTTAAAAATAAAGTGTTAAAAAATCCTATGACATTGTAATAAATAATTTAGTTTAAGTGGAACCTCACCCTTGCCCTTTGAATTCAACTACAGTAGACACAGGAGTCATACATATTCATTGTTAATGAAATATTTGGAAGATAAAAACCTGTGCCACCCGGCTCAGTCAAGGCGACTGGTTTCATTCGTTGGGCCAGGAAGTTTCCGTGAATGGGAAATAGAGCGTAATAGCTGTTAAGTAGTACACACATTTAAGTAAGTGCCCAAACATTTCATATTTTTCTTTTTAGGAGACTTTTTTGGCATCTGAAACATAATAACATGTTCTCGAAACCAAGGTGGCATCGCTTATCAGTACCTAGCCTCCGTCCACTGGACCTAAGTTTATATTGTGAATATGACAAAAGCGGCTGTTCCCGCAGGAGGTTCGAGTCCTCCCGCGGGCATGAGTGTGTGTGTTTGTCCTTAGGATAATTTAGGTTACGTAGTGTGTAAGCTTAGGGACTGATGACCTTCCCAGTTAAGTCCCATAAGATTTCACACAATATGAAAAAATGACGTGAACTGTATTTTCCAATGAGGGGTGCAGAAACTTAGTGAGTATGCCATATCAATACGACGTTTCAATCACACTAGTCGCTTACATGAACACAGTGCAAATCCTACTTCTTTTTTTTTCTCACTGTCGCTTTATGGAACCACTTATGACTAAGAAGCGAATCTCTGGCAACACGGGGTACACCAGTGACCGGTAGTAAGCGTCGATTGTCAGTATCCGCAGAGACATCGAGCCAGACCATAGAGTAGCCGGCCCATCGATTGGGACCTTGCGCTTCATATATTGATGGTAGAAGAAAGAATGGAATCACTGCACTTTATGGGTACACCGTCAATAGTTATGAGTGGCTTGGCTCTGAGCACTATGGGACTTAACTTCTGAGGTCATCAGTCCCCTAGAACTGAGAACTACTTAAGGGGCTCCGGAACGCCCTATACTTGCAATGTTAAAATAACGCTTATAAATTACATCTTTCCTCACAAAGTATTTGAGGTAGGAAGTTGAACTTTTTACAGATTATTTATTGGAATATGGGCTACAACTTAACACAGAGATTTTACAAAATTTTAGTTCAGTTATTAAAGATGATTTTTTTTTTCAATTGTAATGAAAATTCACAACATATTTTTGCAATTTTTTATTTATATATTCAAAAATATACAGTTTTTTGGAAAAAGGCTGTGTTAAATTATGCAGAAGGTACTGTGTAACATTTACTGAAAGTTTGAAACAAATATGTTTGGAAGATCCTTAGAAAACATGTAATTAGTATGAGAAAATAAAAGTCTTGGGAATCGAGCGACAAAGATTGGATTAACTTTTTAGTGCATTCCAGGTCCATAGGATGGATTATCTTCATCCTCTGCAAACTCCTCCTCCATCTTCCTCTTGTTCTTCCTCCTGTTTACTTTTGCTTGTATTTCTAGACTCTTTACAGCCCTGTCTGCAGCCCGAAGGCGTTCCTTGTCTAAAGCAAGCATCGCTCGTACCATGTTAGAACCTATCTTCATTCCCATATTTCTAAATACCTAGCACCTTACAATGTTGCCATCATTGAAAGTCGCAACAGCATCATACACACCAAAGTGAAGTGTTTCTATTCCAACAAATACAGTCTTGGGGATTCTCGACCATATAACACTATTTACACTTTCATTGGGGTTTTGAGTTTTTCCATGAATACACTTTTTCAACAGTTCAGGTGCTGCTAAGTCTCTGAAAATAGGTTTTATCACCTCAATTATTGCATGAGGCAGACTATGCTTATGAGTGTACACTTCACCAGTTAGCAATCCTTTGTTATATTTACACCAACTGTCTTCTTCTTTGGGACACAAGCTATGTTGGGGATTTTCATCGTCTTTATTGTTTACAGTAATAACACATACCTTTGGCTTTCCAACATTTCTCCTTTTCTTAAAAGCCTTCAGAGAATTTCTGATAACTTTACTTTTACTCATTATTATACTTCAACAGAACAGAGACTCAAGAAACAGAATTAATTACGAATATTTTCGAGATAACGACAGAGTAAATAAACATGAAACAATCGACAATCACACCAGCGATATATATTGAACCATCACAGGTTAGCCACAACACATACTTTATCTCACATCACTAAAATGTACCTGATGAACACAGACGTTAATAATAACACCATTTGACAGCAGTTTAACAGCGCCACAGTGGGTAACGCCCATGTAGAACACATTTCAAAAAAAATTTAAAAATAGTTGTAGTCTTCAGAATTGAATAAATTATATATCTATTAAAAGGTAATAGTCTGCAGATTCAGAAAACGCAAAAAAGTAAAAATTGAACTTTTCATGATTTTGAGCCTTTCCGGAGCCCCTTAAACCCAACTGACCTAAGGACATCACACACATCCACACCCGACACCGTATTCGAACCTGCGACCATAGCGGTCGCGCAGTTCCAGACTGTAGCGCCTAGAACCGCTCGGTCACCCCGGCCGGCAAGTTATGAATAAACTACGTCCTAAACATGGCGTCTCATGATCCAGGTGACAGAAATTCTACCATATTTGAGGTTTCATATATTATAGCCCAAACAGTACATCACAGATTTATTTAAAAAAACGGCATTCATAACTGCAGGGTGTTGTTCTACGTATCTGATTCAAACAATGGAAAGTCTAAGAAAAATACATACATTACATTCAATTTGCTAAACATCTGTTACTGGTACAAATCTGGAATCTGGTTTCCTAAATTGTACATGTGGGCGCATAAATTGTACCGCCCTTACAAAGTACACTCTACGGCAAAAAGAAAAAAAAAAAAACGCACCACGAAGGAATTACCCGAATGGAACGGAAATCAGTGGATGTGATGTGCATATACAGACAAACAAATAAATACAATTTCTTGAAAAGTGGATGACGTATTCAAGAGAAAGAATTTCACAGACTGAGAAAGTCAAACGCGTGTTAGTACATCTCTGCTCTATATGGAAGCACTTATTCGGCTTGGCATCATTGAACGACAAGGCGTTGAATGTGCTCCTGAGAGATGTCGTCCCAAATTCTGTCCAACTGGCTCGTTAGATTGTCAAAATCCCCAGATGGTTGAACGGTCCTGCCCATAAGGCACCACATGTCTCACCTGGGGTGAGATCCGGCAACCTAGTTGGTCAACATAGCGTTTATCAAGCACAAAGACAAGGAAACGAGTAGAAAATCTTGGTGTTTGTTGGCGAGGTTATCTTGTTGAAATGTAAGTGCACGTTGGTCTGCAGTGAAGATGACCAAAACGAAGCGTAGAATATCGTCGACAAACCGCCGCTCTCGAACTCAATTCGAAACGGGGCTCATCATGACACTCATAACCGTTGAAATTATACTCCAGTCGACGAAATTCCAGGCCGAAGACGTTTGTGGAGACGCCGCGGACAGCGGTGGCATACCAGACTGGCTGTCGATCGCCATACGGCCCGACAACCAGGAGTGATGGTCTGTGTGCCCTTTCTTTCCATAACAGGATCCCTTAGGTTGTCATCCGCGCCACACTTACAGCACAACGGTACGTCGACTATCTTCTACGCCCCTTTTTGTCGCTTTTTATGCCAAGGCATACGGCATACATTTCAGGAGGATAATGCACGCCAGCACGTGCCGAGAACTTGTACTTGTTATCTTCGTGTTTGCGAAACCCTATCTTCGTGGTGAGCCTTTTTTCGTCTTAGAGTGTATTTCTTTTAACAGGTGTACCGGTATGAAATGAACGTTAAGATACAAATGTGTCGATAGGGAACATTCGTTGTGAACGAGCCTTAATTTTTTTTGTTTGGTTGGTATGACATCTGTCAAAGTTATTTCGTATACATCAAGTCATGGAACAAACAACAACATATGTTTTCATCGTGTTAACAATGTCGAATTTTGTACCAGAAACATGATATGCGGTAATCATTAATTTTTTGTTTTCATTTGAAAAAAAAGTGCTGCAGAGTCGCATCGAATGCTTGTCGAGGCATATGGTGATCATGCTCTATCAGAAGCAGCAGGCAAAAGATGGTTTCAACGGTTCAGAAAATTTTGATGTAAGAAATGAAGAATGTGGAAGGCCACCGAAAAAGTCCGAAGACGCCGAATTGCAAGCAATATTGGATGAAGATGATACTTTGTGTCAGAAGCAAATGGCAGCAATGCTAAATGTTGCACAACAAACAATTTCTGACCGTTTGAAAGCTATGGGAAAGATCCAAAAGTGTGGAAAATGGGTGCCACATGAATTGAATGAAAGACAGATGGAAAACCAAAAACCATTTCTCAAATGTTGCTTCAAAGAGATGAACGAAAATCAATTTTGCATCGACTTGTTACTGGCGATGAAAAATGGATTTATTTTAAGAATCCTAAACGGGAAAAATCATGAGTTAATCCGGGACAACCATCAACATCGACTGCAAAACCAGATCGATTCGGCAAGAAGACAGTGCTCTGTGTTTGGTGGGATCGGAAATATGTGGTGTATCATGACCTTCTAAAACCCGGTGAAACTGTGAATAATAATCGCTGCAGACAACAAATGATCAATTTGAATTATGCATTGATCGAAAAAAGACCAGAATGGGCCAGAAGACATGGCAAAGTAATTTTTTTACACGACAATGCACCTGGACACAAAGCAAAACTGGTTCAAGATACAATCAAAACACTTGGCTGGGAGCTGCTACCCCACCCGCCGTATTCACCAGACTTGGCCGCTTCCGATTACCGTTTGTTTTCATCAATGGGACACGCATTGGCTGAGGAACACTTCGATTCCTACGAAGAAGTCGAAAATTGTGTGTCTGATTGGTTTTCTTCAAAAGGCGAACATTTCTATTGGCGTGGTGTCCACAAATTGCCAGAAATGGGGTCAAAACGTATAGAAAGCAATGGTCAGTACTTTGAATAAAATGGTTTTACTTTTCAATTCAAAATGAGTGTTTCATTTTCACAAAAAAACGCTCATTACATACCTGTACACCTGGTAAGTAAAAGCTTGATTTTAAGGAAAGTTCCATTTGCAAGTATTCAAATACAGTTTTCTCACTCTTTTCCCAATCTCTGTGCTCCTTGCACGAATCGTTTCTTCTATTCGATGTTCATCGCAGAACGCCCATTTCTCTGTTTTACGATTGAGTTTCTGTGTTGCCTTTCCCACAAAGACTGCAAACGCCTCATTTCCACAGTGAACTGCCTTGCCTGGAGATTTCTTTAATTCCCTAAGATTCGGCATTTTTTCTATGGACAGCTTCAGCCCCAGCAAAGTCTAAAGCCAGTTTTCCCATATTCTGTAATCGAACTTCATCTCTTCAAATGTAAGCCTTCTGGAAAACCCTTTAATGCGGCCAATCAGTTTTATATCTGCTGTTGGATTTTTGTTTCTGTTTTCAGTGTGACCCTTAATTGTTGGCTTCAGCACATTTTATATGCGTGCAGATTCATTTACTTCTAGGTCCCAATTTATATACAATATTACAGTTAAATGGACTTCATCTGAGCACCACTTCCCACAACATCTTACTGTTGGCATAATGTAATACAAAATAATTATTTAGTTAGCAACTTAGGATAAAGATCACATCATAAAATTCGCCATATATATTTCTAATCATTACGTTGCATTAATAACGCTGAAAAAAAATTAATTCCACTGTACAAAGTTCCTTGAATTTACCAGTACAATATTGGAAACTTACAGTAGCATATTACAGACTTCTCCATTTTCCATTGACAGTTTCCTAAACCTGAACCACAATGAACACATTTATGACTGCCTAAAAACTAAGGTTATTTCATGTATATCGATAAATAGCACATTATCTTGCTACTTACCTTATAACTAGTTCTCTTCGCCACATAGGCTACACAAAATGCCAGATGGAAACTACAATGAAATCAACGATCTGTTCCAAAACCTCTACGTCTACATCGTATCTGCAGGCCACCTCGTGGTCTGTGACGGAGGGTACTCCTGGTACCACTAACTGTTCCTCCCTGTCCTGTTCCACTCGCGAATGGCGCGTGGAAAGAATGTCCCAAGTTTCTGTATTGGCTCTAATTTGTCGAATTTTCTCGTCGTTGTTATTACGCGAGATGTATGTGGGACGAACTAATACGTTGTCCGACTCCTCCAGGAAACTAGTCTCTCGAATTTTCGGTAGAAAACCTCTCTTTCTACGTCTGCCAATGGAGTTTGTTGAGAATGTCGGTAGCTCTCTCGTGCCGACAAGACGGTCCTATCACGAATAGTGCCGCTCTTCGTTGTATATTCTGTGTCTCTTCTATCAGTCCCACCTGGTAAGGATTCATGAACTATACTCTGGAATCGGTCGAACAAGCAGCTTGTAAGCCATTTTCGTCGTGGATGAGTTACGTTTTCCTATGAATCTCAGTGTGGCATCAGCTTTTCGTACTATCTGTTTTATGGGGTCATTTCACTGAGAGGTGGCATGAGCCCCCTCTCATATTTCTATCTTACGATTTTCCTCTGTAATTGCATGCGGTGAAAAGTCGCTATTCCTTCACACGCGGACTTCTCACGCAGCGTCTCTCGTCACCCGGGTGGTCCGGTGACAGGCGGGCTCTGCTGATCTTGAAAGGGTTCAGCCGACGGGTGTGAGGGAGTCGAGTGAATGCTTTCCAGACGCCGACATTGTCAAAAGACACGCCCACAGGGGCCTGAAGTAGCGGCTGGGCTAGAGGTTCCGTTCCTTCGCAGAAACTTAGCGAAAACACTTTCTGGCGGGCTACCAGTGAGGCGTGGGAATGACTTGTGTACCCAGGCAGTTGTGACGGGAGAATTCCCGCGCTTTCTGCAAAATAGTAACTGTGATTGGCTTGCTCAGGGCTTGGCTCCGTGACGTAGCAATATCAGCGCAGAAATTGGCGCCAAGAATCTCCATTGGTGGAATGGTAGTGCTCCAGCAATAGAGTGGAATTTTCAGCCAGTTTTCGAGTTGCTGATTGGAACGTTTAACCACGGCCACTGTCGTGGGGGCGGGAATGTTCTATGTTCGGCCTGTACGGGTGCTCTTGAGGAGTGGGCTCTCACCTTTTGGTCGGAGTAGGTTACAAGACTGAGCTCTCGCTGCTCTGGACAGCCTGCCTTCCGTTGGCTGTCTAATATACTTTTATTTAATTGTAACTGTTTGACGAAGTTGCTGAAGTTTCGACTTCAACGTAACTTTCCGAGTACAGTTGGCAATTGAGCGTTCTGCGTACAAGCAGCCTATGTTGTCTGTCTTGAGCAGTTTTGGCTAAAGTTGACTGTATCCGAGTTACAGTGTGACTTCGCTTGTTAAAATCAATCACTGTACCGTCAGTGATTGTGTGGCGAGTCTTTTTCGTCTCCCTCAGAGGCGCATTTGTATTACTAGGAAGTCTTTAATCTGGAACAACCAAACCAGGATAATTAGTTTCGGGCTATACTCGCGACAATATCATTACCATGATGGGACGTCGAAGCAACCAGCCATCGCCTCTGGTACGCCAGATCGTGTTCTTGCAGTTAAGAAGACAGTTTGGTAATGTATGTTCGCAGCACCGGCAGATAGGGATTTTCCTAGGTGATAATCAGAGCTAAGCAGAGTTCGCCTGTTCGTATTTTTCTAACTTTGTTCTATCTTGAGTGTTCATTGTCTGAATTCTCACTACTGTAGCAGCAATTAATGTTGGGTTGGCTGTGTGTCTCTCTTAAGACTTGAGTTGCAAGGAATTGGCTCCGCATACCACTTCGTCATAAATGTCACAATCTAGTTTAGGGACAACTTCACCTTCACAGCATTTATTTAAGTATCCAGTTTGAGGCAATGTGATGTATTGTAAATGTTTCATGTGTTTTTGTTGATTATTTTGAGCTATAATAAATCATTTCGTTATTTTGGACAGAACTTTCACTCTGTTAATCGGTAGAGCAACCCATCATTTCTCACTACGCTAATGAAAGTTTCCTTTATTTAACTTATTTATCAAATGAAATTATTGCAGGTGCCAAACTCTTTTCTACTCCACTTGCAGGGTTGCAAGGAATTGGCTTCGCATACCACTTCGTCATAAATGTCACAATCTAGTTTAGGGACAACTTCACCTTCACAGCATTTATTTAAGTATCCAATTTGAGCCAATGTGATGTATTGTAAATGTTTCATGTGTTTTTGTTGATTATTTTGAGTTATAATAAATCATTTCGTTATTTTGGACAGAACTTTCACTCTGTTAATCGGTAGAGCAACCCTATCATTTCTCACTACGTTAATGAAAGTTTCCTTTATTTAACTTATTTATCAAATGAAATTATTGCAGGTGCCAAACTCTTTTCTACTCCACTTGCAGGGTCGATTACAGTCAGTTCACGTTTCTTTTTCATCCATGTGAAACAGCAAAAGTCGGAGTTAGAATAGGGGGGCTTAGAGCATCATTTACATATGTAGATTCTAGAAGAATTTAGTGTTAAATACACTGCTAGCCCCGGCACCTCGCATCACTTAAGGTCGCTCTGGATTGTCATTCCTAGATATTTTACAGTAGTCAATATTTTACTTTAAATACTGTTTCCCACTGTTTGCTGTCAGCAGTGTAGTTGTATAGTAGTGGATTTCTTTCCCAATGTACGCGGAATATGTTACATTCCTTTACGTCCAGAAGCAAGTGTTAGAGCCTGTACCATTTATCAGTCCTCTGCAGGTCATTTCGCAAATCGCTATTGTCTTCTGGTGTTGCTCTTTTTTTTTTAAGACAACAGCATCATCTAAAAAAAAAAAAAGACCTTCCGGCGATTTGTAGCAGATTAATTTATGAATTACAAATGATAACGGACCTATCACACTTCCCTACCTTACTCTGGAAGTTAGTGTTGAGTTCTGTCTGCAAGGAAGACCAGAGTCCAGTCGCAAATCTGGTCCGACACTCGGTAAGTGCATATCTTTTTCACTAAATGACAGTGCGGGACGACGTCAAATGTTTTACTGTAGTCAAGGAAAACGGTATCGACCTTAGCACCGTTGTCTACAGCGGTATGGATCTCATGGGGGAACAGACCGAACAGAGTGTCTAAAGATCTCTGTTTACGGAATCCATGTTGATTTTTATAGAGGATGTTTTCGTTCTCCAAAAAGTCATAACTCTTGAGCATAAAACATGTTCCACAATTCTATAGACATAGGTCTACAGTTGTGTGCATCTGTCCTAGAGCGAGCCCTTCTAGGACACGGGAATGACCTGCGCTTTATTCCAGTCGGCAGGTACCGTTCGTTGCTCCAGCGATCTACGTTAAACTGCGGATTGAAGATGAGCAATTTCCTTCGCGTTATATTTGTAGAATCTTATAAGTGTCGCATCTGGTTCTGGTGGTTTTCCTCTACTAAGCGCTTGTAATTGCTTTCCTTTTCCGAGCGCTCGCGTATCTCAACGTCTGCTGTTTCGGCGCTAGTGCGGTGATTGAGAAGAGGAACCATGTTATGATCTTCCACGGTGAAACAATTTTGGAAGACTGAGTTCAGTATTTTGGTCTTCTCCCTGTTATCTTCCGTTTCGGCGCCAGTATGGTCTCTGAGTGAATGAATAAATTATTTGGAACCGCATGCTGATTTTATGTAAGACCAAAACGTCTTAGGGTTTTTCTCAGATCAGTTGATAAAGTTGAGAGCTGGTTTCTCAGGATGGGGCAGGATAAGGCTACCACTTTGGATGGGGCCGTAATCAGTTACTCTCGGCTGCACAACAAATACGTAAACTCTATTTAAAAAAATTAAAATTTTAAAACAATTTCTTTAAAAAACACAAATGACTGTATGATGGCTGAAGGCCTTATCACCAAAAATAAAAAATAAAAAATCCACAATTTTAGGGCCGAAGGCCACCAACAATAAACTCAAACAACAAACGGCTGAAGGCCTGAATTAGAAGTCAGAAAAACAATTCCAAATAGCACTTATTAAGATAAATACTTCGTTTTAAAACAAACTGTAACACGGATGAAGGCCTTATCACCAAATAAGTGAAATTATTGCTCGGTTGAAGGCCACACCAACAATAATTAGAAAATTACAAATATCCTTAAAACAAACATCACAATCTAAGGAATCAGGACAAGCGGTTCTCAGCGAGAGTTCCAAGGGTCGGCCTGGGAAGGTACACCTACATCTACATGTACATTTATACTCCGCAAACCACCCAACGGTGTGTGGCGGAGGGCACCCTACGCGCCACCATCATTACCTCCCTTTCCTGTTCCAGTCGCGTATGGTTCGCGGGAAGAACGACTGCCGGAAAGCCTCCGGTAACTCAAACATAAGGTAAGGTGAGACAGGCAGCCAAGCGCTGTACTCACGTAACAGGATGGCAACTCAAACTAGGGCTTAAACCCCGACCAACCGACTAACCAATCCGCCTAACGTCCGATCACCAGTACAACGATGGAATATTTTTAGGCAAGGGAGAAGAGACAGACAGCACTACGTCTTCAGAAAACACCCAAGGCCGAACGAAACACTAGAAGCAAGGTAGACCTCCCAAAAAAATATGTACAGCACAATACAAGAGGCTGTCGAACTACAAGCCTTGTGGGACAGCACCAACACGACGAGGAAAGGTACACTGCCGGAAAAGTAAGCTACCCTCCAGGGCAGGTAACTGGGGCGTTAGTGCCCACAAGGCAGAAAATACCACTGGTTGCACTTCACTAGTAAGAATAATACTAAATACAATGATGAATAACAAATAGCGAAAGAAGATTGCAATATTTCACCGCCTCTAAACACTTCACTCGTTGCCGCCAGGCTCAGCGGCCCTGGGAGCAACAACCCGCCGACCGAAGGCGAGATCTCAGAATAGTCGAGGTTCCATTAGTAGTTAACTCTTCACTCAAATATCCAGGGTACCGGTGTGCTACGAAGTCGTCGCTCTCGCAGCTACCTCTCCTCGACCCAGCAGTTGCAGCACGCCGCCAGCGGCCCCAGCTTGCCCCCGTGCCGCACGGACCTCCTCACTGCTGCGCCCCTAACCGACCTGATGTCCGTTCGCAACCACCCACTCCACACAACGCGATCCAGAAATACTAGCGGTCGCTCCAAAGACAGTACCACAGTACTCGTATCTATAAGCACCGCTGCTGCCACTCACAGGCAGGCAAGCCAGCAACTTAGTGACGCCAGTAAATCGTTCAAGGAACAAGATGCCAAGCAATAAACGGAATTAATACGAGCCGAGAACGGCTCAAAAGTTTTACGCTCAAAGTCACTGAACGCTTCTCTCATTGCTCTCCTTACGCACACACATAACTTATACGTGATGGTGTGGCTGCAAGGTGCACCTACTTCAAGCTGACGTAATTAAAAGTCGGATATACAAGAGGTACCGTATGAATTTTATAATAGTGGTACAAGTATAGCGTAGGCAAGTCTACCGTATGTTGTCCAGATAACGGCGATGTCATTAGGGACGAAGCGAACTTGAGGAAACAACAGAAAACCGTAATCTGGATGGCCAAGTGGAGATTCGAACGCCCGTCGTCCAGAATGCCCTTCCAGTGCGTTAAACTACTTCACTACCTTGCATTCGGTGCACTTATATACGCAGGAGGGAGTATACGGTCTTTATTAACTCTTATTAACACACATGCATACATACAGTGTGTTACAAAAAGGTACGGCCATACTTTCAGGAAACATTCCTCACACACAAATAAAGAAAAGATGTTATGTGGACATGTGTCCGGAAACGCTTAATTTCCGGGTTAGAGCTCATTTTAGCTTCGTCAGTATGCACTGCGGTAGCGTTCTCGCTTCCCACGCCCGGGTTCCCGGGTTCGATTCCCGGCGGGGTCAGGGATTTTCTCTGCCTCGTGATGACTGGGTGTTGTGTGATGTCCTTAGGTTAGTTAGGTTTAAGTAGTTCTAAGTTCTAGGGGACTGATGACCATAGATGTTAAGTCCCATAGTGCTCAGAGCCATTTGAGCCATTCAGTATGCACTGTACTTCCTCGATTCGCCGCCAGTTGGCCCAATTGAAGGAAGGTAATGTTGACTTCGGTGCTTGTGTTGACATGCGACTCATTGCTCTACAGTACTAGCATCAAGCACATCAGTACGTAGCATCAACAGGTTAGTGTTCATCACGAACGTGGTTTTGCAGTCAGTGGAATGTTTACAAGTGCGGAGTTGGCAGATGCCAATTTGATGTATGAATTAGCACGGAGCAATAGCCGTGGCGCGGTACGTTTGTATCGAGACAGATTTCCAGAACGAAGGTGTCTCGACAGGAAGACGTTCGAAGCAATTGATCGGCGTCTTAGGGACCACGGAACATTCCAACCTATGACTCGCGACTGGGTAAGACCTAGAACGACGAGGACACCTGCAATGGACGAGGCAATTCTTCGTGCAGTTGACGATAACCCTAATGTCAGCGTCAGAGAAGTTGCTGCTGTACAAGGTAACGTTGACCACGTCGCTGTATGGAGACTGCTACGGGAGAACCAGTTGTTTCCGTACCATGTACAGCGTGTGCAGACACTATCAGCAGCTGATTGGCCTCCACAGGTACACTTCTGCGAATGGTTCATCCAACAATGTGTCAATCCTCATTTCAGTGCAAGTGCTGTCTTTACGGATGAGGCTTCATTCCAACGTGATAAAATTGTAAATTTTCGCAATCAACATGTGTGGGCTGACGAGAATCCGCACGCAATTGTGCAATCACGTCATCAACACAGATTTTCTGTGAACGTTTGGTCAGGCATTGTTGGTGATGTCTTGATTGGGCCCCATGTTCTTCCACCTACGCTCAGTGGAGCACGTTATCATGATTTCATACGGGATACTCTACCTGTGCTGCTAGAACATGTGCCTTTACAAGTACGATACAACATGTGGTTCATGCACGACGGAGCTCCTGCACATTTCAGTCGAAGTGTTCGTACGCTTCTCAACAACAGATTCGGTGACCGATGGATTGGTAGAGGCGGACCAATTCCATGGCCTCCACGCTATCCTGACCTTAACCCTCTTGGCTTTCATTTATGGGGGCATTTGAAAGCTCTTGTCTACGCAACCCCGGTACCAAATGCAGAGACTCTTCGTGCTCGTATTGTGGACGTCTGTGATACAATACGCCTTTCTCCAGGCCTGCATCAGCGCATCAGGGATTCGATGCGACGGAGGGTGGATGCATGTATCCTCGCTAACGGAGGACATTTTGAACATTTCCTGTAACAAAGTGCTTGAAGTCACGCTGGTACGTTCTGTTGCTGTGTGTTCCCATTACATGATTAATGTGATTTGAAGGGAAGTAATAAAATGAGCTCTAACATGGAAAGTAAGCGTTTCCGGACACATGTCCACATAACATATTTTCTTTCTTTGTGTGTGAGGAATGTTTCCTGAAAGTTTAGCCGTACCTTTTTGTAACACCCTGTATATTCGTACTTAATTGTTCCTCCGAACGTTGTGTTGTTGGACTTTGTTACAGAATCAAATTACAATAATTCCAGTCCCCAGGTGCCGATCAACGTTTTCGGGAGATTTGTAAGACAAATGACGCAGCTGGGCATCTCCTCCCAGCTTCCCAGTCTGGTAAATGACAGACCTCTCGTTACTACTTGCAGAATGAAAATTGCAAAAAGAGTGTCTATGAAAGCCTTCTACTTACGTTTCAGATCCACACTTCAATGATAAAATGGGAAGGTACCGTTAATCAGAACACAGGCAGAAGCTGTGATCTAAATGACAATAGATTTATTCATCCTTAACAACACAAGGCAACAAAAACTACTAAAGAAACATCACACAAACGTTTTCATTTGACAAACGCTTTCACTAACATGGGGTCTATGGTGGACAAAGTGATGAGCTGGGCATCGACACACGACACCAACCGGAACACTGATCGCTTTATCTGACTTCATACAAGTGAATCCGGGTGATGGCACAAAAACTACGCCACCATCAAGCATCTATACTCTACTATTCCAAAAAAAAAAGGAAAAATATATTTCGAAAGAACAGAGTGCTGAGAAACATATAGTGGAGCCCTACGCCGTAGCAGCGAATACTTTACCCTCGTGCTGGTCGGGGCGGCACACCACGATGCTTTCGGCGACTGAAGTCATGGACGGCCGCAATCTGTTATTAATGACGCACGCCTGAAGAAAGCAAGTACGCCGTCTCGCTTTCGGTTAATTCGGAACTCATGTACTTTCCTATGAGCCTCTGAAACCCTGGTGGATTCCAGTGTGCAGGTGGACCCGTTTGCTGGTCTGCCAAACCAATCTGACTCCGTGCCACGACTATGTATGACGGAATATGTCAAATGTTTTGACAGCCGACTCAAGACAAATAAGTACACCCACGCATCACTCGTTGTGTGTGTGTGTTGCTGGAAGCAGTGTCTCTGATATTCAGAAGGTGACTGGCACAGCCTGTAAGTGTCACACTTTGCAAAGGACACAAGTCTCACCATGTAGATAGAGACCTGCAGTTCTTTACTAGCGAAGCGCCAGTGCAAGAATGAGCTTCTCTTTCTGTCCGCTTTCCTCCTCAGCTCGGTAGCAGAGCACATTTACATCTTAGACTTCCCCCCCACTTTAGCACAAGCCAATCACGAGCTGGAGCACGGCATTCGAAGCTGGGCGAGCGCCCTTTGCTCTGCATACACCGATTTGATTTGTCACAGACTTTAAAGTTAATTGGGAGAAAAGAAAAAAAGGTTCAGCTTCACGGCCTCTTTCCCATGCATTGCACCATGTCTTTTGCAAACAACATGACTAGGATGGAACCACACCTCTATGTAAAGAGCTTGCATCCATTTCAAAGTTTCCAAGGAATGGCAATAAACTCGCTAAAAGCCTCATGCTTTCACAAATATGTTTTTAACAGAGTCTTGACGTCTGGGAGCCAGTGGCCTGTCCCACAGAAATTTACAGAACGCTCACAGCTGTACTGTCAGCTTCCTGCCTAACAAGGGTCCATTCTCTGCTTTATTGCTGGTCTACATTGCACTGGCCATTGCACCAGCGACCTCTCGGCGCTAGTCAGTCTACCTGGACGCGGCTGCATCCTGACCAGCGCCAACTAACATGCCTGCACAATGACACCACAGACCTCGGCTGTCTGGAAATGTTTCCACCCAGGTTCCACAGAAAAAACACGCTTCCCTCAGCCCACCGTCGCCATGCTATTTTACTGCAGTCGTTTAAATTGGCACCCTATTCCTTTGAATGCAGGTAAGGCTTACCATTATTCCTTCTCTAGAGCATGCAAGAAAGAGTATTAACTACTGCCCACCATTTCATCAAGATGTATGAAGTCAAGTCGCAATAAAGATCATATTCCCTTCGAACATGAAGCGGCATAACACCGAATCAGAAGTGAGAGTGCCCTGCAATCTCTCATTTAAATTCCTACTGACAGGACAAATAAGATGTAATGTAAGATCGATATCTATATAACATATCCTCAACATATTAATTTTTACCTGGGACTATGTAGACTGAGATGACAAATGTCGTGGGGTACTTGCTAATATCGTGCCGGAGCTCCGTTTGCCGGGAGTAGTGCAACAACTCTATGTGGCTTCGACTGAACAAGTCGTTGTCAGTCCCCGCAGAAATACTGAGCCAGGATGCCACTATAGATGTCCATAACAACGAAAATGTTGCCGGTGCAGAATTTTGTGCACGACCTGACTTCCCGATTATGGTCCATAACAGTTCGATGGTATTCATGTCACGCGATCTGTCTGGCCAAATCATTCGCCCGATTTGTCCATAATTTTCTTAAAACCAATCGGGAACAATTGCGAATCAGTGACACGGTGCATTGCCATGGGAATGATGTCCATGAATGGCTGCAAATGGTCTCCGTGTAGCCAAACATAATCATTTTCAGGCAATGACTGTTTCAGTCCATCAAGACGATCAAGTGTATTCCATTTAAACACAGCCCACAGTATTATGCAGCCACATCTAGCTTGCACACTGCCTTGTTGATGGCTTAAGTTCATGGCTTCTTGCGGTCTGCGCCACACTCCAATCCTAACATCAGCTCTTACCAACTGGAATCGGGACTCATGTGACCAGGCCACGGTTTTCCAGTCTTCTAGAGTCCAACCGACGTCGTCACCAGCCGAGGAGAAGCTCTGCGGGCGATGTAGTGCTATTAGCAAAGGCATTCGCGTCGGCCGTCTGTTGCCAGAGCCCATTAATGCCAAATTCCACCGCCCTGTCTTAACGGTTTTCCAGTCTTCTAGAGTCCAACCGACGTCGTCACCAGCCGAGGAGAAGCTCTGCGGGCGATGTAGTGCTATTAGCAAAGGCATTCGCGTCGGCCGTCTGTTGCCAGAGCCCATTAATGCCAAATTCCACCGCCCTGTCTTAACGGTTTTCCAGTCTTCTAGAGTCCAACCGACGTCGTCACCAGCCGAGGAGAAGCTCTGCGGGCGATGTAGTGCTATTAGCAAAGGCATTCGCGTCGGCCGTCTGTTGCCAGAGCCCATTAATGCCAAATTCCACCGCCCTGTCTTAACGGTTTTCCAGTCTTCTAGAGTCCAACCGACGTCGTCACCAGCCGAGGAGAAGCTCTGCAGGCGATGTAGTGCTATTAGCAAAGGCATTCACGTCGGCCGTCTGTTGCCAGAGCCCATTAATGCCAAATTCCACCGCCCTGTCTTAACGGTTTTCCAGTCTTCTAGAGTCCAACCGACGTCGTCACCAGCCGAGGAGAAGCTCTGCGGGCGATGTAGTGCTATTAGCAAAGGCATTCGCGTCGGCCGTCTGTTGCCAGAGCTCATTAATGCCAAATTCCAACGCCCTGTCTTAACAGACACGTTCGCCACACGTCCCACGCTGATTTCGGCTGTTATTTCACTCAGTGTTGCTTGTGCATTAGCACTGACGGCTCTACGCAAACGCCGCTGCTTTCAGTCGCCAAGGGAAAGCCGGCTACTGCATTATCCCTTGGTGAGAGGTGCCTCGCAATACCCTATTGAATTCCTTAACGAATTCCGAAATGGAGGGTCTCATGTGTCTAACTCCAACTACCATTCTGCGTTCTAAGTCTTTTAATTCCGTCGTGAGGCCACAGTCACGTCGGAAACCTTTTCACGTGTATCATCTGTGTACAAATGACAGTTCTGGCAATGCACTGCCCTTTTATAGCTTGTCTACGCGATCCTACCGCAATATGTATATGTGCCTATCTCTGTCCCATGACTTTTGTCACATCCGTGTGCATCAGTGTCCAGTAATAAAAACCAATACCATCAATAACCAAGTCCCGACGGAGAATGTCGGCGTCATATTCAAAGTATCGCAAAAATGCAGCGACTGTAGCGGGAGAACTTAGTAGCTTAGAATATCACCTCCTGACCTGAACATTCTCGTTACTGCCTTTATGCGGACTTAAGGTCTCGTAATGGCAGATGAAATGCTGATGAAGTTACTTTCACGTCAGAGAGGTATGGGAGGACACTTATCAGTACTGAAGTATTCATTCAAACAAGAGTTGATGTTAATTAAGTGAATTAAATTTTGCAAAGCCACAGATAAAATATCTTTGCAATTTGGTATCACCCAAAGGAATAAGATTGATCAAGAAGAAAGAAATAAAAAGTGCCGTAGCTGCCCTGAAACAGGTTCGCACTTCCTCGGCGTACACACCTAGAAGCGGCTGTGCGAAGTCCGACACCGACGCGACCGTGGGAGCGCGGGTCCGGCCCAGCGCTGACGTCAGCGACGCGACGCTGCTTGTCAATCACGTCGCGGCGACGCCTACCGGTGGCAGGTGACTCGGCTGGCCACGCCTCGCAACTATGGTTTTCCGGAGCGTGTGACGCCTGGCGCCTCCCGCTAGGCACCATCCCAGCAGCTGACCACACCCTCTACAGAAGTCTACAAGCAGGGCCCTCGTAAGCAACAATCCCAGCGTCCCGCTGACGGTCGCAACACGGCGCACCAGCCTAATGGAAATGAAACCACTGCCCGTCCCTGCCACTTATCTCGTCAAATAAAATTTCTTAAATATTACCTGTTATATCAATGTAAAAAGTGAGGTCATTGGCCGGCCGAAGTGGCAGTGCGGTTAAAGGCGCTGCAGTCTGGAACCGCAAGACCGCTACGGTCGCAGGTTCGAATCCTGCCTCGGGCATGGATGTTTGTGATGTCCTTAGGTTAGTTAGGTTTAACTAGTTCTAAGTCCTAGGGGACTAATGACCTCAGCAGTTGAGTCCCATAGTGCTCAGAGCCATTTGAACCAATTTTTTTGAGTGAGGTCATTTCTAAGGCTTTGTAACGAGCATTGTTTTCATTTCTCAAGTATAGCGTATTCAGTACTTACCTATTAGTTATTGTCTCTGTATTATGGAAGTTGTATGAACTCTATTATGCTTTCCCTTGTCAGTAGTGGTGCTTTTAGTTCAGAGTGGAGGTTTTGCAATGGCATATAATTTTTTGACTGCTGCATCGTTATTACATGATGATTCAAATAAAGACATTTCATGCTAAGATGATCATGTTTTGAATGGCGTTATAGCCTACTGTGTGCATAGTTGAATGCAGCCATGCTTTTTTCGACATCTGGTCATTTTATATGAACCATTTAACTACGAAGGTTGCCCAGAAAGTAACGTACAACATTCTTTTGTTTCAGACGGAAACAATGCTACGAATGAGAAACGTTACATATGTAGTATTTCAAGTCTCCTGAGTGAGCGCGCCAAGTTCCCGTCACTTCCGATAGATAGCGTAGCTGCAGAAGAGCTTCAAAATGGCGTCTGTAGATCATGTAGGTTACAAGCAACATGCCTCATTGAATTTCTCACTGCAGAGAAAGAAACGGTGGGGAATATTCACAAACGCTTCTGCAAAGTCTATGGAGCATCTGTTGTCGACAGAAGTACAGTTGGTAGCTGGGCACGAAGGGTGAGGTTGTCAGTAGGTGGTTAAGCGAGCTCAGAGATTTGCAGCGGCCGGGGAGCCCATCCACCATCCACCTAACACACCTAACCTAGCTCCCTCGGGCTTTTATTTGTTTGGGCCATTAAAGGATGTCATTCGTGGAAGACATTTTAAGGACGATGAGGAGGTGATTCACACAGTGAAGAACTGGCTCCACCACCAGGATGAAGATTGTCACCGACAGAGCATACACGCCCTTGTTTCACGCTAGAGGAAGGCCGTAGAACGGGATGGAGATTACGTGCAAAAATAGGGTGTGTGGATAGAACACCATTCTTTCGTGTGTGCAATCCTTATTATGTTAAATAAAGAATTATTGAAGTAAAAAATGCGGTGCATTACTTTCTGGGCAATCCTCGTATTTACACGTGAGGTTATTTTGTACACATATAAGGTGTTGCGTTTTGGAATACACCAAACTCTCGTTAATCCGGTCTTCAGTAATCTAGTGTCTCATTGTCAGTAACCCTGCCCATATCCAGTCTTTAGTCGCTCTAGCAGAAATGACGCATACAATAATGAATTCCAGTGTGCAACAATGATGTTAATTACAGTGTTAAACAAGCCTATATATTTTTCAGGTTGTGGCTTTCTTTACGGTTCAGTTTCACAACGTCTGAAAGGATATACGCTATTCTAGACGTAAATCAGAAACTCGGAAATTAGAGATGAGTTCAGCCGAGGATCTTCGCAGAAAGCCATTGCTGCTGAGTACACTCCTGGAAGAGCAACTATTTACGACCAAACTTCAACAGGCGGGGATAACATCAAAAGCTTAAAGGAAAGTTATGATGAAAATGATGAAGAAGAGAGCGTAGGAGGAGAGGACGAGAAGACATCTCACAGTGCTGGTGCTGAAGCTGTAGACATCTTCCTAGAGTATATTATGCAACAATCAGAAACGTGCAGTACCGGTGTAATGCTTGCAAAGTCGTTGTGTGATCAAGCATACTGCTGTCGCGTCTCATATTCTGCTGTATATGAACGCACTAAGGACTAAGTGTTCTACGAAATTCTATACCTCTTTGAATTTAATGAAGTATATTCCCTATGTATTTACACTAAATTGACGACCTTTTCAATAACCTGGAACTTCCCCTTATCCGGCACCCAAATCTGCAAGGAACGGAAGGATTAGTAAGAATTTAGTGCACTGGCGTGACTGTCGCTGTTTGCGTACATAACTGGGATTGAAGAAAGCGATGGTGCGACTAGATTTAAGAATTCGGGGTACTGGTAAAGACGAAGAGACGGAAAACTGATGAGAATTCACGGTTCTGTGAGACGTGCTCTGCCGCCTCAGCAGAAGATATGATTTAGTGCATGTCATGTCGTAAATGGGTCCATAAAAACTGCGCAGACGTGAAGAAGGGAAAAAAGTGCATCTTCTGTATTTTCTGTGTTTCCACGGAATAGGCTTATCAGGTTTCTGCTTTATTCTGGAGGTTTCAGTAATTTACGTTAAGCGATTTTTTCTTTGTTTATCGCGACAGTAAATTCTCGTACTATAAACTAAATTTCAGTATTTAAAACATGCAAAAGTATAGTCCAAAACCATCGATTCAGCTTTAGTTGGGAGCAACATAGTGGCTTTTTTAGGTACTGCTCATGAGGACCTACGCTTATTGCGTTTCACTAGCAACATTTTTCACAGAGGATGAAGCCTTTGGCAAAGGACAATGTTGTTTGAATAGTAAAGCCAGAGATGACGCATTAGTGTATTTGTGAGAACATCTGTTCTTCGGCTTGCAGAAGATGTGGCGTCAACAGATATCTGAAGAGAGTCATCAGCTGAGAAATGATGATCTTTGAAGAGTTCTCGATTTACTGGCCGAACACCAGAACTTCCAAATCCGGTGATCCCAGCCGCAATAACTGCTTTCCCGTAGGTCTCACCAAAGACTTGTGTAGTTTGAAACTGTGTGAAACATTTTACAATGTCTTCCGCTAGCCGTCCATTACACTGGTATAACAAGAGCTCAAAGGCATGAAAAATGTGTCGTCCAGTGGTTGGGGCGTGTGAATGGTGTTACGCCGTTATCACATACCAAATCAAGTACTTCCATACATTTACTGTGCGTTCAATGGCCATCTAAGAGAAGAAACACCTTGTTCTCTTTACTTGGAGGAACTTTTTCGGTGAAACGCTTCAACCACAATAAAAATAATTTTTTGCTGACAAACTCACTTTCAGGATTAACACTGTTCCAATCTTCGGTACATCATTTGTTCCATCACGTTTAAATATCATCACTGGAGGCCAGATGCACTTGCCGCAGCTATATTTGTTTCCCTTTCTCCGACTAATTGTTTACCTTTCAGAGGTATAATTCTCCTTGGCTTCTTCTGAACTGTCTGTAATCCTACCCGTCTCTACGTTGTAGACACGGAAAGCATGGAGATGATTCTCTTGGACCACTTGCTCCAAGATTTTAAAGAACTCACATATGCTTGTTTTAATGAAACCTTTACATCTGGCAAGGAACGTAGCCTCATGTTGTTTTGGGTGAGTTTGGGATGAGTTTTCATGAAAAGCACGTATCATTTTTTTTAATCCGCTAGCTGTTACTTCGCTTTGAATCTCGTCTTACGTCATTTTGAGTAGCAAATTGATATGGGAGGGATCGCAAATTATGCGACGTTATTCCAAACATATTGCTCTCTAATTCTAATACGTGCATTTCTGCCTCCTCTTCTACTTCGGATCACAAATCACCAGCCGGTCGCGGTGCCCGAGCGGTTTTAGGCGCGTCAGTCCGGAACCGCGCGACTGCTAAGGTCGCAGGTTCGAATCCTGCCTCGGGCATGGATGTGTGTGATGTCCTTAGGTTAGTTAGGTTTAATTAGTTCTAAGTTCTAGGGGAATGATGACCTCAGATGTTAAGTCCCATAGTGCTCAGAGCCAGAGCCACAAATCACCGAGGCTTTCTACTACGTTGTTTCCATCGACAGAGTAGGAATTCGCGCCATCATGATGACCCTAAGCGTAGCTTTTGGAACGTTGTGTGTTCTTGTAGATGAGCTTTCGCTCAAGTCACAGTTGCTAAACGCACATAAAACTCACTGCATGATCTCCTCTTCTCATTTACAATATTGCACTCCCGCTGGTATTTTGAGAAATACATAATGGAATGGATAATGTTTAACGTAGGCCTAAGAAGTCAAAAATACATTTTATAACAGAAGCGTCATAGACACATTGACCAAAATGATCCTCAGAAATATGTTTAGGTTTCGATTTCAAAACATTATTACGGACTGAAAGAAAAAAAAGTTACATTAATTAGTAATGCATGTGCATTTTGCACTTTAATATTTTTAGCGTAACGTTTTTTACATTTTTTCGCAGGAACAATGTAGGTCTTTCTGAAATTTGTTGAAATCTGCAATAATCAAATCTCATAAATTAGAATAATTAAACATGTGTAAAAGTAATCTTTATATATTGGTATAATGAGTCAGTAATAAAAAAGTGTAATAAGATCAACAGCCAGCTGCATTTTTTACTTTTTTCTCAAAAGAAATGCTAATAGTATATATGTTTTGAAGTTAAAATATTTGTATTTTATTACTGTAATAATATTCAAAGGACCTCGAAAATTATGTTGCTATAAACGAGGGTCGTTGTAAGAGAGATTCTTTTTTTTTTCTATTATGGTGGCAAAGGGAAAAGAACAAATTTATTTAGCCTTTTTTTTTATTTTACATACAGTATTCACTCTTAAGCTTACGTGAATACAGTGTACACTACTCAGCCATAACATTATGATCACCTACGCAGTAGCCGGTATGTCCACCTTTGGCACGGATGAGAGCGGCGGCGCGTCGTGGTATGGAAGCAATGAGTCGTTCGCAGGTCTCTGCAGGTAGTTGGCACCACATCTGCACACACAAGTCACCCAATTCCTGGCGGTGCTGAGCACTGATGCCACGTTCAGTCACATCCCAGATCTGTTCGATCGGGTTGAGATCCGGCGAGTTGGCGGGAGGGGGAGGGGAGCAGCACATCAATTGTTCCTCGACTCCATCACACTCCCGGCCTTGTGACACAGTGCATTATCGTTTTGAAAAATGCCACTGCCGTCAGGAAACATGGTCGTCATGAAGAGGTACATGTGCTCTTCAACCAGTGTACGATACTCCTAGGCCGTCATGATGCTTTGCACGAGCTCCGCTGGTTCCGTGGATGCCCACATGAATGTTCCACAGAGCATAACGTAGCCGCCGCTTGATTGTCTCCGTCCCGCAGTACAAATGTCAAAGAGCTGTTCCCCTGGAAGACGAAGGATCCGCTGCCTCCCATCGTCGTGATGAAGAAAGTATCAGGATTCATCGAACCATGCAATGCTCTGCCAGTGTTCCAACGTCCAGTGCCGATGGTCACGTGGCCATTTCAGTCGCAGTTGTCGATGTCATGGTGTTACCATTGGCACATACATGGGTCGTCAGCTGGGGAGGCCCATCGTTAGGAGCGGTCGGTGCACTGTGTGTTCATACACATACTCTGTTTAGCATTTAAGTCTGATGTTAGTTCCACCACAGTTCGCCGTCTATGCTGTTTTACCAGCCTGCCCAGCCTGGTAATCCGTAATGAGCTGTGGCCTCCCAACACTACGACGTCTGGACGTGTTTCCACCTTGATTTCACCACGTGTTGAAGACACTCACCACTGCACTTCTCGAACACCAGGCAAGCCGTGCGGCTTTCGAAATGCTCGTGCCGAGCCTCCAGGCCATGAAAACCTGCCCTCGGTCAAACTCACAAGGGAACCTCCCCATCGCACCCCCCTCAGATTTAGTTATAAGTTGGCACAGTGGACAGGCCTTGAAAAACTGAACACAGATCAATCGAGAAAACAGGAAGAAGTTGTGTGGAACTATGGAAAAATCAAGTAAAATATACAAAGTGAGTAGTCCATGTGCAAGATAAGCAACATCAAGCATATTATCAGTTGAGGAGCGCCGTGGTCCCGTGGTTAGCGTGAACAACTGCGGAACGAGAGGTCCTTGGTTCAAGTCTTCCCTCGGGTGAAAATTTTACTTTATTTATTTTCGCAAAGTTATGATCTGTCAGTTCGTTCATTGACGTCTGTGTTCACTGTAATAAGTTTGGTGTCTGTGTTTTGCGACCGCACCGCAAAACCGTGCGATTAGTAGACGAAAGTACGTTCCTCTCCAATGGAGACCGAAAACATTTGATCGCAAGGTCATAGGTCAACCGATTCCTCCACAGGAAAACACGTCTGATATATTCTATACGACACTGGTGACGGCATGTGCGTCACATGACAGGAATATGTTGTCGACCCAGCTAACTTGTACACTTGGCGAATGGGTAAAAACATTCTTCTACCTTGCCCGATTTAGGTTTTCTTGTGGATGTGATAATAACTCCCAAAAAAGTGATGAAAACATAAGGGTTTGTCACATAAACTGCAACAAATGAATGCAACAGTCTCACAGTCACACAGATTTCCCTGTGCTCTGTCAAAACATATGTTTTTAACGTTTTCCAATTTTTTCCGTGTGTAGACCGTCAATTCCTGCATATGTCCAAGCAAATCTGAACATGTCCTGGAATTTTCGAGAGCGAAGTTGATTGTGTGAGTGCCTGAACTTTGATAATTGACACACGTCAATTGCCAGAAAATAAGAAAGTTAAAATTATTACTCGAGGGAAGACTTAAACCAAGGTCCTCTCGTCCCGCAGTTGCTTACGCTAACAACGAGACCACGGCCCTCCTCAGATTACATTATCCTTGATGTGGCTTATGTTCCACATCGACTACTCAATTTTTATATTTTGCTTATTTTTTTCATAGTTCGACAAAACTTCTTCCCGTTTTCTCGATTGATCTGTGTTCAGTTTTTCAAGGCCTATCCACTGTGCCAACTTACAACTGAGGGGGGTGCGATGGGGAGGTTCCCTTGTCAGAAAGATCGCGCGCCTGTCATATTTTACACACGGATAGGACGCTCACTGATGCACCGTGCTTGTGTACGACTAGCAGTCATTCCTCGCCAGGTGACGCTGCTATCGCCTGGAGGGGTTTATATCGATAGTAGGTCGATGGTCATAATGTTCAGGGCGATGAGTGTATACAGCAGCATGCCGAGTACTCACTAAACTTCTTTACTTAGAGTGAATTAACCAGTCATTTTAGTCTGCTGTCTATTTGCCCAATACACACTTTCGAAATTACATTCTGTGTCCGTTATTTCTCTTGCAGTTTCACTGCCCCCCCCCCCCCCCCCCAGCTTCATAGAACATGTTCACGTTTCTAATGGCTTCTAAAGCGTCACTTCGCTGATAACCTCGCCGTTGAGCGCACATATGCTCCAACCGTTGCTCACAGTGGGGATAGGCACTTCATTTCTTTCTTCTTCTTCACCTCCCTCGCTCACTTTTCATTGTCACTGTGACCCTGATTCTTCACTTCGTTCGCAATTTTATCTTCAGTTTGCGCTTCTGTCATCATCTATTGTCGCAAACATTTCATGCTCGCAGCGGTTGAGAATATCACAGTTGATTTCTGACAGCAATGTAGATAACGCCAGATCATCAGTCATCGAAAGTGTCTTCAGTTGTGATTCCCGCATGTCGGAAACAGTTCTTGATGGTTTGGGCAGTGACCCGGCTCCAAGCTGTGGTAACCCATCTGATTGCACCCATCAATGTGGTCGAATAGTTCTGCTTTTTCTCAATGTATTGTATCATTTTCAGTAATATGAGCTTACGATAGTAGCATTTCAGACTCCTAGTTACTCCTTGGTCCATGGGCTGCAATAAGCTTGTCGTATTTTTAGGAACAAAAATAAGCTTAATATTTTCCAGATTAGAGAGTGCATCATGTGTCGGACAGTTGTCAACGAGAACCAGTATTTTCCTTTCCTGATTCCTAAGCTCCCGATACCAATGCCTTATTTCAGCGTAAAACAATTCGGATGTCATCCGGGACTTTTATTAACATTGTAGTGCAGTGGAAGATTTTTTACATGATTAAATCACGTAAGATTTTTTGATTTTCCTATGACAAACAAGTTCTCCTTCTCAGTTCCATATGCGTTAACGCAAACCAGAACTGTTATTCGTTCTCTAGAGAACTTGCTGCCAACTGATTTTTTACCCGTGATTTTCAGAGCTCTGAGAGGTATCAATTTAAAGTAAACGCCAGTCTCGTCTCCATTAAAAATGTCACAGTCTGCATATCCGTCATGAATTGTAAGCCACACGGTAGAGAGGCATTGTTGGGTTATATCAGTATTCACACTTTTGGCTTCACCACTCACTTTGTCAAAAGTAATGCTGTGACGTTGCTTGAATCTATCAATCCAGCCACTGCAGCACACAAACTGCTCCTTCTTCAATTTCCTGGCAAATTATTCTGCTTTCTCCAGAAGGAGAGCTCCACTAATGGGTACATTGATACTTTTCTGTTCCTTAAACTACTTATGCGGCGCTTCATCCATGTCGCCCCTTCCACATTTTCGTAAGCGATTGATTTTAATCCTTTTTGTTCAAACGCAATAACCATTTTATACTTGTTCTTCCAAATCGTTTGGATTGTGGACTGCCGGCCGATGTGGCCGAGCGGTTCTAGGTTTCAGAACCGCGCGAACGCTACAGTCGCAGGTTCGAATCCTGCATCGAGCATGGATATGTGTGATGTCCTTAGATTAGTTAGGTTTAAGTAGTTCTAAGTTCTAGGGGACTGATTACCTCAGATGTAGTGCTCACAGCCATTTGAACCATTTTTTTGATTGTGGGCTTACGACCCAAATTGACGGTACACGTCAACCTTTTTAACTCCTTTACCGATATCATGAAACACTTTCACTTATCCTTCTACCGTTAATACTTCTATTTTAGTGGGCGTGCTACTCTAAAACATGTGTACTTCGCAAAAAAATTGTTATGAAACTGGCATCACATGTACTGTTGGCGAGCACTGTGATCGCCACCACTACTGTAGTATGAATGCGCTAATGTAGCATTGACTTGAGGAGTCTACACTGCACCTATTGCAGACGTAAGGGCAGAGAGAAGAATATGCCATGTTGCCACATTTTCTTACTCACTACAATGATTTTTGGAAAATCTTGTTGCTAGCTGAGGCTGAAAATGACGTTATGTAGGAGGTACACGAGTACACATTTGTAGTATTAGGCAGTGATGATACACTGCACCTATTGCGGACGTAAGGGCAGAGAGAAGAATATGCCATGTTGCCACATTTTCTTACTCACTACAATGATTTTTGGAAAATCTTGTTGCTAGCTGAGGCTGAAAATGACGTTATGTAGGAGGTACACGAGTACACATTTGTAGTATTAGGCAGTGATGATACACTGCACCTATTGCGGACGTAAGGGCAGAGAGAAGAATATGCCATGTTGCCACATTTTCTTACTCACTACAATGATTTTTGGAAAATCTTATTGCTAGCTGAGGCTGAAAATGACGTTATGTAGGAGGTACACGAGTACACATTTGTAGTATTAGGCAGTGATGAAACACTGCACCTATTGCGGACGTAAGGGCAGAGAGAAGAATATGCCATGTTGCCACATTTTCTTACTCACTACAATGATTTTTGGAAAATCTTATTGCTAGCTGAGGCTGAAAATGACGTTATGTAGGAGGTACACGAGTACACATTTGTAGTATTAGGCAGTGATGATACACTGCACCTATTGCGGACGTAAGGGCAGAGAGAAGAATATGCCATGTTGCCACATTTTCTTACTCACTACAATGATTTTTGGAAAATCTTATTGCTAGCTGAGGCTGAAAATGACGTTATGTAGGAGGTACACGAGTACACATTTGTAGTATTAGGCAGTGATGATGCACTGCACCTATTGCGGACGTAAGGGCAGAGAGAAGAATATGCCATGTTGCCACATTTTCTTACTCACTACAATGATTTTTGGAAAATCTTGTTGCTAGCTGAGGCTGAAAATGACGTTATGTAGGAGGTACACGAGTACACATTTGTAGTATTAGGCAGTGATGATACACTGCACCTATTGCGGACGTAAGGGCAGAGTGAAGAATATGCCATGTTGCCACATTTTCTTACTCACTACAATGATTTTTGGAAAATCTTGATGCTAGCTGAGGCTGAAAATGACGTTATGTAGGAGGTACACGAGTACACATTTGTATTATTAGGCAGTGATGATGCACTGCACCTATTGCGGACGTAAGGGCAGAGAGAAGAATATGCCATGTTGCCACATTTTCTTACTCACTACAATGATTTTTGGAAAATCTTGTTGCTAGCTGAGGCTGAAAATGACGTTATGTAGGAGGTACACGAGTACACATTTGTAGTATTAGGCAGTGATGATACACTGCACCTATTGCGGACGTAAGGGCAGAGAGAAGAATATGCCATGTTGCCACATTTTCTTACTCACTACAATGATTTTTGGAAAATCTTGTTGCTAGCTGAGGCTGAAAATGACGTTATGTAGGAGGTACACGAGTACACATTTGTAGTATTAGGCAGTGATGATACACTGCACCTATTGCGGACGTAAGGGCAGAGAGAAGAATATGCCATGTTGCCACATTTTCTTACTCACTACAATGATTTTTGGAAAATCTTGTTGCTAGCTGAGGCTGAAAATGACGTTATGTAGGAGGTACACGAGTACACATTTGTAGTATTAGGCAGTGATGATGCACTGCACCTATTGCGGACGTAAGGGCAGAGAGAAGAATATGCCATGTTGCCACATTTTCTTACTCACTACAATGATTTTTGGAAAATCTTGTTGCTAGCTGAGGCTGAAAATGACGTTATGTAGGAGGTACACGAGTACACATTTGTAGTATTAGGCAGTGATGATACACTGCACCTATTGCGGACGTAAGGGCAGAGAGAAGAATATGCCATGTTGCCACATTTTCTTACTCACTACAAGGATTTTTGGAAAATCTTGTTGCTAGCTGAGGCTGAAAATGACGTTATGTAGGAGGTACACGAGTACACATTTGTAGTATTAGGCAGTGATGATACACTGCACCTATTGCGGACGTAAGGGCAGATTGAAGAATATGCCATGTTGCCACATTTTCTTACTCACTACAATGATTTTTGGAAAATCTTGTTGCTAGCTGAGGCTGAAAATGATGTTATGTAGGAGGTACACGAGTACACATTTGTAGTATTAGGCAGTGACGATACACTGCACCTATTGCGGACGTAAGGGCAGAGAGAAGAATATGCCATGTTGAAACATTTTCTTACTCACTACAAGGATTTTTGGAAAATCTTGTTGCTAGCTGAGGCTGAAAATGACGTTATGTAGGAGGTACACGAGTACACATTTGTAGTATTAGGCAGTGATGATACACTGCACCTATTGCGGACGTAAGGGCAGAGAGAAGAATATGCCATGTTGCCACATTTTCTTACTCACTACAATAATTTTTGGAAAATCTTGTTGCTAGCTGAGGCTGAAAATGACGTTATGTAGGAGGTACACGAGTACACATTTGTAGTATTAGGCAGTGATGATACACTGCACCTATTGCGGACGTAAGGGCAGAGAGAAGAATATGCCATGTTGCCACATTTTCTTACTCACTACAATGATTTTTGGAAAATCTTGTTGCTAGCTGAGGCTGAAAATGACGTTATGTAGGAGGTACACGAGTACACATTTGTAGTATTAGGCAGTGATGATACACTGCACCTATTGCGGACGTAAGGGCAGAGAGAAGAATATGCCATGTTGCCACATTTTCTTACTCACTACAATGATTTTTGGAAAATCTTGTTGCTAGCTGAGGCTGAAAATGATGTTATGTAGGAGGTACACGAGTACACATTTGTAGTATTAGGCAGTGACGATACACTGCACCTATTGCGGACGTAAGGGCAGAGAGAAGAATATGCCATGTTGCCACATTTTCTTACTCACTACAAGGATTTTTGGAAAATCTTGTTGCTAGCTGAGGCTGAAAATGACGTTATGTAGAAGGTACACGAGTACACATTTGTAGTATTAGGCAGTGATGATACACTGCACCTATTGCGGACGTAAGGGCAGAGAGAAGAATATGCCATGTTGCCACATTTTCTTACTCACTACAATAATTTTTGGAAAATCTTGTTGCTAGCTGAGGCTGAAAATGACGTTATGTAGGAGGTACACGAGTACACATTTGTAGTATTAGGCAGTGATGATACACTGCACCTATTGCGGACGTAAGGGCAGAGAGAAGAATATGCCATGTTGCCACATTTTCTTACTCACTACAATGATTGTTGGAAAATCTTGTTGCTAGCTGAGGCTGAAAATGACGTTATGTAGGAGGTACACGAGTACACATTTGTAGTATTAGGCAGTGATGATACACTGCACCTATTGCGGACGTAAGGGCAGAGAGAAGAATATGCCATGTTGCCACATTTTCTTACTCACTACAATGATTTTTGGAAAATCTTGTTGCTAGCTGAGGCTGAAAATGACGTAATGTAGGAGGTACACGAGTACACATTTGTAGTATTAGGCAGTGATGATAAGTATGTTCCTTACGAGGAATATGGCCGCGCCACAGAAATCACGACGTTATAGCCGAGTTGTAACCGACGTTGTTACAAGAAAATTCAACTGTATATTATTTTGGAATGCATTTATAGGTGAAATAATTAACTGAGACTAAATATGTTACTTAATAATAAGGGATCTATATTTGTTAACTATTGTTAGAGTTTTATCAAAACACCAATATGTTTTGGCATATGTAAATGTGCAAGAAGAAAATTTTACATATTACTCTCTTTCAAATTCTAAAGGTGGCTGGGGTAAAATTCAGGGAGCGAAAGGCTATTTACAATTTGTACAGAAACCAGATGGCAGTTATAAGAGTCGAGGGACATGAAAGGGAAGCAGTGGTTGGGAAGGCAGTAAGACAGGGTTGTAGCCTCTCCCCGATGTTATTCAATCTGTATATTGAGCAAGCAGTAAAGGAAACAAAAGAAAAATTTGGTGTAGGTATTAAAATCCATGGAGAAGAAATAAAAACTTTGAGGTTCGCCGATGACATTGTACTTCTGTCAGAGACATCAAAGGACTTGGAAGAGCAGTTGAACGGAATGGATGGTGTCTTGAAGGGAGGATATAAGATGAACATCAACAAAAGCAAACGAGGATAATGGAATGTAGTCGAATTAAGTCGGGTAATGCTGCGGGAATTAGATTAGGAAATGAGACACTTAAAGTAGTAAAGGAGTTTTGCTATTTGGGGAGCAAAATAACTGATGATGGTCGAAGTACAGAGAATATAAAATGTAGACTGGCAATGGCAAGGAAAGCGTTTCTGAAGAAGAGAAATTTGTTAACATCGAGTATAGATTTAAGTGTCAGGAAGTCACTTCTGAAAGTATTTGTATGGAGTGTAGGCATGTATGGAAGTGAAACATGGACGGTAAATAGTTTGGACAAGAAGAGAATAGAAGCTTTCGAAATGTGGTGCTACAGAAGAATGCTGAAGATTAGATGGGTAGATCACATAACTAATGAGGAGGTACTGAATAGGATTGGGGAGAAGAGGAGTTTTGGCACAACTTGACCAGAAGAAGGGATCGGTTGGTAGGACATGTTCTGAGGCATCAAGGGATCACCAATTTAGTATTGGAGGGCAGCGTGGAGGGTAAAAATCGTAGGGGGAGACCAAGAGATGAATACACTAAGCAGATTCAGAAGGATGTAGGTTGCAGTAGGTACTGGGAGATGAAGAAGCTTGCACAGGATAGAGTAGCATGGAGAGCTGCATCAAACCAGTCTCAGGACTGAAGACCACAACAACATTTCATAGATGAAATGATCCACTCATAGCAATCAACAGTGGTCCAGTCTAAGGAAACGCTTCGAGTTGAAACACATGCAGCTTGTTCTCTGAAGCAAAGAGGAAACAAACACAATTCGAGATGAGCAGATAAGTACTTTGAAGTACAGTAGGTGAAAATATGAGTCAGGATTATATACAAATAAACAGTTATTGAAAATATTCAACTGGAACAACAAAAAGGTGAAAACACTTACCTTGTCTTCAAGGTAAATGATGACAGCCAAAACAGTTGGAGGATAAAGATTTATTAACATTCTTGACCAAGGTTTCGGTATATATAAATATACCTTCATCAGCAGTAAAAAATCTAAAATTACATCAGCCATGTTTAAAATCTTTAAATATGTACCTGCCCAGGTTTCAAAGGCTGTTTCGAAATACATGGACATGTTTCAAATCTTGACTTGCCTTGTCATTTCTATTCACTTCCATGTATTCAAAGCTAAGAAAATCAACATGGCCAGCTCCACTACTCAACTAGTTCATGAAACTATCAAAACAATCGTTCAAATGGCTCTAAGCTGTGTGGGGCATAACATCTGAGGTGATCAGTCCCCTAGACTTAGAACTACTTAAACCTAACTAACCTAAGGACATCACATACATCCATGCCCGAGGCAGGATTCGAACCTGCGACCGTAGCAACAGCGCGGTTCCGGACTGAAGCATCAAGAACCGCTCGGCCACAGCGTCAGTCATGAAACTATCGCCAGATGTCATGTGCTTGTTATACAGGTAGTGGCAGAAATGAGAATAGCTAGAGACTTAATATCACCAAATGTCACTTGCTTGTTATACAGGTAGTGGCAGATATGAGAATAGCTAGAGACTTAATATCAGAACTGATGGTCACGAAGCAGAGGACGTTAAGGAATTCTGCTAGCTTCGTAGAAAATAACCAATGACGCACGAAGCAAAGACGGCATAAAAAGATAACTAACAAGGGCAAGGCGGTCGTTCCTGGCCAAGAGAGGTATACTGGTATCAAACATAAGCCTTCACTTAGGAACACATTTCTGAGAAAGTGCGTTTGGGGCACATTATTGTATGGTAGTGAATCATGGACAGTGGGAAAATCTGAACAAAAGACAATCGAAGCATTTGAGATGTGGTAGTAAAGAAGAATGCGGACTCATAAGGGATGAGAAGGATCTCAGCAGAATCGGCAGAGAAAGGAACATACAGAAAACACTGACAAGAAGAAGAAGGGTGATAGGACATGGTAAGACTTCTGGGAATAACCTCCATGGTCCTACTATGGGCTGTAGAGGATGAAAGCTATAGAGGAAGACTGGAATACGTACAAAACGTAGGCCTAATTGAGGACGCAGGAAAGGAGGAGAACCCCGCACCTGTCCTAGCAGATGTGGATGTTGCCCCTAGCATGATACCGTCCCCATCGGCCTGCTAGGTCAAAATGGGAAAACCTAAGGTTCGTAGGCTGCGGGGCCCCAGGTTCAACATTGTGTGTTGGATGGTATGTTCCCAAACACTTGTGGCTACACCAGCGTTATGTTGTGAGATCTGCCACAGAGAGTCGCCTGCCCCGCTTTAGAGAGGGGGCATGCCTCCCGTCTGTCGTCGCTTACTCGTGGTATCGCCGTCCGTCAGTCACTTTCCGTCACTGCTGTAACACGCGAACAGCCAATCATCTTCGCCGTCTCCGCGATACTCGTTCTCAGGCGCCAGGCCTTAGCAGTCTGCCCGTCTCATCCCTAGAACGTTTCCCATTCGTATCTACTTATACACTTTTCTTGCTGGATAGCATTCAGCGTTGTGGTGGGCAGCGGTCGTAATGCGGCTCATCAATGCATGTGACCGTGCTTATATTTTGAGACGCCACCACGTCTTCGATGGGTATACGTATTCCAACCCTACTTAGAAATGACAGTGGAACTGAAACTTGTCATGCAGAACTATTATTTCTTGTATATACTGAGCTGAGTCCTTACAAAAATAGGGAGAAAAAGAAATGGAATCAGAAACAGTAAAAGAACATTTTACTGCTGTACAAGAATCCGTACGTCACTCTCAATTGCCATTCTGTCACCAAAAGAATTTCTCAACTGATCTCTTTCGAGACCTCTCAATTGTTATTCTGTCACCAAAAAAAATTATCCACTAATCTCTTTCCTGACTTCTCTGAGGATGGTTTTCATTTTGGTAACATTTGTCTGCAACCGAATAACCTATTGTTGCATTTACGAGGCATGTCCAAAAAAATAAATACTGTTTTATTCGAACCAAAACTTATTTTTACAAGATAGAGCATTTCTTAAACCATTTTTATACATAGCTGCCACTATTGCTCAGACATTTTTCATATTCATGATTTTTGTGTGCTAACAACGTTGTTTTGAATATCCGTGTTTTGGGGCATCCTTAGTGCCTCCACTCCATCGGCTGTACTTTTGCTTCTGGAATGACATGACAAACTTAAGTATCATCACCAGTCACAGTTATTTTTAAGAATCCATCTCCCTGGATCTGGTAAGGAGCGTCAAACCACTGCCAAGTCACTTCGTTTTGTGGATATCCATTAGCATTTTCGGATCGCAATAGGAACAAAACTTACGAATATTTAAGCGATTGTGAAAATCTCGTCCAAAACGGTTTTTCAAATTTGTGGAAACTCATTACAAACAATTCATATTGTGAACTGTCTGTTTTCACGATCTTCCTCATTCACTACCTCAACGAAACCATCATTGTCAACAGAGGCCTCCCATTCCGTGCTTCATCGTGAAGACTGGTTCATCCATCATGGAACTGTCTCGCGCACTTTCTCACCATTCCATCAGTCATTACATTTTCACCATAAATCTCTATAAGTTGAAATTGAATTTCAGCTAGCTTAATATTCCTTGCGTTCAAAAACCAGCACTTAGCAGCTGGCAGTCTCAGAGATTGTCTTAAACTTTTTGGACAATTAACTGACATTTGTAAACACAACACAACCCAGGTGTAATGGTGTAGTGGAAAGACAATGAAGCAGAGAGACGAGTGGGAATGAGCATAACTGCGACAGTAGTGCTGCAGAGACGGTATAGTGAAATGGTACTTATTTTCTAAGCACACTTCGTATTTACTGAATGAAATATTTTTAAAACTAATGAGCTGAGATATTATTTTTATTTTACCAAGATGTTTCTTCGTTTTACATTGTCAAAAAATGTATATGAGTAATTAGTGGTGAGCTTAATGAGTCAACTTACATAAAAACAGATATTGTACTTTTACTCTTCAAAATACTCTGAGGCTTATTAGAAAATTTTTTGTCTGTGATACACATTATGGAATTGTAATTGAAAGCATATTCTTGTAATGCTCGTTACTTTTTATTAAAACTAATTTACAAATATCATAAAAAGGGTTGTATTTTTTTGCTAAAACTACTCCATAAATTTCAGAATAAATAGACCTATTTTTAAACTGTAATATAATTTTTAAAATGTACTTTTGCAATATTTGTCGAGTTGATTGACAATACATTTCTGATTGATAATTATTTTATCTTTATTTTAGTGCATGATGCTAACCCTGATAATCATTTTTTCGTTTAAATAAAGTATTCTGCATCAGGTGCAATAAATTACGCTTCTCTAAGGTGGGCCATTTGTTTCTGCTGCATGTGGTTTGCAGGATGTAAACATTTATGCGCCTCCCGCTGCACCTTAATGCGCGCTATAACATTATGTTAACAACATATTGCGCGGGGCTTTCCCGAGGCGAGCGCTGCGCCGCCCCGGCGCCCTATTTGGCAGGTGGGCCAACTGCGGGCGAGTATATTTCCCCGCGGCAGCCCAGGGGCGCTGCGAGGCGCGGCGCGTCTTCCTTTTTCCAGAGGCCGCGGCGGCGGTGGCGGCGCTGAAAGCATGCACTAATGGTGTGAAATATGGCAACCGCGCCCCGCCGCGCCGCCATCTTGACAGTGACGTACAGCCAGTGTTGCTATCGGGCTCCATTTTTCTCCGCAGTCCCTCTCGCGGGCCGAGCCGGCTCTCGCAATTCCCATTCAGCCTCCTCGTCCTCCTTTTCCCTCCCTTCCTCCCTCCCTCCTGCCCTCCTTGCTGGCGCGCCAGTCCCTCCATCTCCTCCTGCGCTCACCCTTTCTGCGGGACAACCCCGCGAAAGGAGGAGGGAGGGGAAAAAAATCTAATTAAAATGCTCACTAGGGGGATGAGAGCTGTTTAAACTATTACGGCCCAAAAATTGTGCTCGCGGTGGCGCGGAGTGGCGCGCCAGTCCACGGGACGCATTACAAATACTTTGGGCGGGCCGTTTTAATTGTAAACACCGCCAGTCGGCTGAGCGGGGAGTACACGGACGCACTGTTTGGGCAGGGGGAGGGAGGTGGGGGGTTGGAAAAAAAAGGTCGCGTTTTTGTCGGGAAATGGTCTCGCGTCGCATGAATAGCGGGCCTTTATGCAAATTTAATGATTCGGACAAACATAAACAAACGTAAATAATTTGGACGGTACAGCGGGCGCCAAAACGGGGCAATTCTGTGAACGGATGCAGTGAGCGGCGCGCGTACGGCCCTTTGTTCGGCGAGAAAATGCGCGCACAATATGAAACGTCGCAGATTTGTAAAATGTGTAATACGAAATTGATACTAAATAGCGGGCGATTGTTAAGCCGGTGCATTCAGCGCCGGCCGCGGCCCGCGGTCGCGATACGCCAGCCGCAAAATATTGGCGCCAGTCCACTGGCGCTGACGCTGACGCGACGGAAGCTGCACTTCCTGCTGCAGTCGGCCGCTGCACGTGCCAGCTCTCTGCAGCACTGCCGGCGCTAAAAAGATATTAACTGGGTCAGGGACAAATTTACAGCGCGTCCGAATGAAATTAATACAAACTGCTGTTTCAGACGTATCTTCCGCACGGAGCACTGATTTTCTAGGCCCTCGTCCCAACGATTACTGTTACTAAATAAGGTAACATACAGGTCGGGTTCCTTTTTTATCCGCCATGTGCGCACATACCGAATTCTCATATGATCTTTTTTCTACTGTGTTACGCAAGAACGAGTATTACACCTGCCACCATGTCCACTAGTGCTAACCAACAGTGAACAGAGGAGCGAATTTTTCGCGGCTACGTCCATGTGAAAAATACTCTCCGGTCAGATTTGAATTGAACCTCCGAACTGTACAAGACCAACACCCTCGTCACGATCAAGGCGAATTGACTGTCGTTATTTCGACAGTCTCTACTAATCAGATCATAATGTGTCTGCGTACACCATCGTGGAATCATTTAGGCTTTAATATCGGCAGCCGGTCTGGGTGGCCGAGCGGTTCTAGGCACTACAGTCTGGAACCGCGTGACCGCTACGGCCGCAGGTTCGAATCCTGCCTCGGGCATGGATGTGTGCGCGGCAGGTTCTAGTTTTGATTTATCACAATTTTATATACATGAGATACCATGAGACATGGAATATTTCGTGGTATGGAAGGAAATTTCGAGGCAGCTAGCAGTATGCATGGCGATGAGTTCTTTGCTCTTTGGTTAAGGCTAATAACTTCTTCATTTGCAGTTATATTGCAATTTTCAACAGAACATTGTACTTCTTTCGTGGCATTTTTCATGTCCTGATAAGAAGAGTACAGTCAATACTCATAACACAATTTTAAGTACGAAAGGTTTTGTGCGTCATTCCATAGAAATACATATGTTTTCTGTAGCATCTCAGCAGATGCCAGTTTCATCCCTTTGCGTGCCACAATTTTATGAAGCCCTTTTTCGATATCTGTAGACGTTTATGAGGAAGTGTGGATATTCACAGTAGGTGATATAAATCCGTAGTTAAACATAATTAATGATTAAATAAAATCGATTTACGCGTGATAATGATTGTTTTTGTGAAGGATGCAGAACGTATGTAAACAAATATGCAGGCAGAGGTGAAATTAGTACGTAGCTTGGTAGAAAAACTGCAACAAAACGTTGCGTATGACAGCATCAGTCCTAGACGTGGCCTATAGACCAGCTCCTGGCGGTGGCGGCGGCTAGCTTTAGGCGAGGCTGAGTCATCCAGATCATGCCGATAGCTTGTGTGGGGTAGTTCTCGCAGTGAACAGCAGACATAAACAAACACTGCTACACAAGAGGGACAAGTTAAAATTAAAATTTAAAACAGTCTTCATCGCAATCTTGTGAAAATATTTTTTTTATTGGAGTGAGTGACCGGTTTCGACTCTATGCAAGAGTCATCTTCAGACTCCGGAGTGCCGCGCGGGATTAACCGAGCGGTCTCAGGCGCTGTAGTCATGGACTGTGCGGCTGGTCCCGGCGGAGGTTCGAGTCCTCCCTCTGGCATGGGTGTGTGTGTTTGTCCTTAGGGTAATTTAGGTTAAGTAGTGTGTAAGCTTAGGGACTTATGACCTTAGCAGTTATGTCCCATAAGATTTCACATACATTTGAACATTTTTCGACTCCGGATTGGTGTATTGCCAGTGTTAGATGAGTTCCGTCGACCTTCGACGCTCGTGTAGCAGTGAGCAGTTACACGAGCGTCGAAGGTCGACGGAACTCAACTAGCAGTGTCCATAAACCGCTCCGGAGTCTGAAGATGACTCTTTCACAGAGTCGAAACCGGTCACTCACTCCAATAAAAAAATATTTCAACAAGATTGCGATCAAGACTGTTTTAAATTTTAATTTTAAATACCTTTATAGATCGCTGAACATATTTTCAAACATATCAAAAATATTATAGGGACAAATATCTGCATTCGCTCGCCCCAGCTTTGTTATAACAAGCCTTCTCTTTGAAGCATGCAGCTGTTGCAGGCAGCTCACTGCCAGGCCCTGATATGGGGCAATCCACGTTACCAACGCGACACAGCCTGACCCTTGTACAATGCTATGTCGATACTACTCTCGCCCAGGCAGCATGATTCTGCAAGCAGCTCGCTGGTCTGCCTTTCCACGGGTTAAGAAAGCTTCTAGGTAAGGTGTTGGCGCAACACTACTCCAATTTCTTAGAATATTTGGTCCACCAGATCTCAGGCTGCTGGTAAATCTATGCATAATTTACACATTAAATAGTTTGAATGTTGTAGGAAAGTTCTGTAGAACGTAAATTCTTTGGGTTAAAGGTAAATACTCGCCGAAAAGCAAAGCGTTGAATTATCGATTTGCGTAATCCAACGTATTTACATTACATAGTTTACATTTAATATTTCCATTTCATTCTTTTTCATACTTTTAACGTAATTGTCAATACTAATCCAGTCCAGCTCACAATCCGTGATAGCTGGTGAACTTACAACTAATTAAAAGCTCTATAGGTGTCCCACACAGTCCGGGTGTAGTGGATGGTGAGCTGTGCGTGGCTCGTGTTCCCGCCATCATGTATTTACACCCTGTTTTTAACGTACTTCTACCTCATTACGTTAATTTAAATTACTACTGTCACTCATTTACTGCTTTGCCTGACCATGAGCGGTGTTAGCAGCACGTATCAATATATCCCCTCTCGTAGTGTGTTTGTTCAACTGCTATTACTTCCCGGTTGTCTGTCATAGGCAGTTCAGTTCCGGTTGCGAATTCGGGTCTGCCAGTCAGTTGGAACGCGTCTGGAGCGTAGGGAAATCAGAGCTCGTACGGAAAGATATAGGTGTTCATTCTTTCCGCGCGCTATACGAGATTGGAATAATAGAGAATTGTGAAGGTGGTTCGACGAAACCTCTGCCAGGCACTTAAATGTGATTTGCAGAGTATCCATGTAGATGTAGATGTAGATGGAGCGCAGTCTGGACCTGCCAGTCGGGGAGTTGCAATGCGGCGCTAGTGCAGTCGGGTTGGGGCAGCAGTGAGGTCTGCGTCGGCATGGCTCGCCCACCCATTGCCGCCACGCATCACTTGAGTCGGGACGCGGTCTTGGTGGATCGACGGTCGGTCGTCCTACTGGACGACGCGTTTTGGCTCTCCGATCGTCCATGAGCCGGCTGTGTGTGTGTGTGAGTGTGTGTGTGTGTGTGTGTGGGCGCATCGACTCCCTATGTCCCATGGCCACTATAAGTCGACTCATGAAGATCGTATTAAGTTTTGGGGAAGATGAGTCTTAGATCAGGAAACTGACTAGGGAGATGGCTTTAATCACCTTATAAGATCCCACGAATCTAGATACCACTTTTGGAGGTGACCTCCCGCGCCGCTTTACTTTGTGTGCAGAAGTTCTCCAAAAACACCATAGTACCCACCTGTAACGAAACAGGATGTCTCCCATGACCATAGCATCTGACTTCTACATGACAACTGAATGCTTTTCTTAGCAACCTCCCTTTTTTTTACTATCACCATATCACTATCCTTCGAGAGCAAATCATTGATCCTCCATATGTTTGAGAGGGCAGAGTTTACTGTGAAGGTGAACATCAAGTTAGCAAGATTCGTTTTGGGGGCCACATGAATCATTGCAAAATTTAGCCACCCGATCAGTTGATCTCATTTGGTCCGTAATTGTGTATGAAAGATAGTAAGAGCCAAGTTTAAACTGCGGATCAACTTCTCGGTGAAGGACGGCTGAAGATAGTAGGGAATTGTCATGTGAGATATACCACAGTTAAAACAGAATGTTCTGAATACCTTTGAGATAAATGTCGACGCATTATTACTCACTAAAGCTACGGATGGACAAAAAAGAGAAAATATCTAAGTCAGATGTTCAAACATTGCTCCAGTGGTTCCTCACTTTCTCAACTTCAACAACACAAATAAGGGAAAGACATCGACTACCACAAATAAATAGCGGTTCCCATGCTTGGTGCGCAGTAAGGAACCAAGATCATAGAGAAAAATTTTGTCCACAAAACTTTTCTCCCTGGTTGAAGGAAGTTCTCCTCTACTAGCATGCTGATTGGATTTTGCTTTACTACAGTGATACATTGATTCTCTAATTTCCGAACATCTCCGCACAGACCAGGCCATTCCGAGTGTTGCTTCACCTGCATAATAGTTTTATATGTATATCCCCAAATAACTGTCACACAACAATCGATGAAAATATTGGAACACGGCAGAAACCTACTCCTCGGGACGACATAGTTTCGAAAGCAAAGTGTCCCCTTTTTAAGGAAGTATCCCGAAAATTCTCTCCTTTTCTGAGATGCTGCTTAATCGGATTTAACTGAGGATGTCCATATTGCCTCTCCCCCAAATCTTCGGACAAGGCCGAAATGTACCCTATCACTGTTCCCACGCAAACATGCCCCTTGATACCTTCTTTGCATTTCCCTGACTCGTCCTCCTCATAAAATCCTCAGAAAACATTCTGCTTAGGACATCGGCTTCTTGATTGTTAGTACCCTTTACTTGATGCGCCCGAAAATGGAACGGCAAAATCCTTACTGCCCATCTCGCTAAACGTCCAATCTCACGTGGTCGGGACAGAATCCACAACAGTGCTTCATTGTCTGCCTCAAGATGAAATAACTTTCACTCAAAGTACAACTTAAAACGCTCCAACCTGAACAATGATGCCAGTGCCTCTAATTCGCATACTGAATTCTTTATCTCTGCAGAAGACAAAGATCTAGAAGCTTAACGGAATGGGTCGTCTTTCCTCTTCACTCTCCTGCAGGAGTACCACAGCAATTAATGAGTTCGAAGCATTGGTTTGAAAAACGAAATCCTCAACATCAGGTACGGCTAACACTGGCGCGCTAGCTAACACCGTTCTCAGAGCGTCAAAAGATGCCTTGTGAGATTCATCGCATTTGAAAGCCTCCTTTACCGCTCAGTTGGTTGAGGGGTGCTGCCAGCTAAGCAAAATTCTGGGCAAATTTTCCAAAAAAATTGGCCACGCCGATAAACATCGCAATTTCTTTCTCATTCTTGGGCTCCAGCGTCTAATTGACAACTACGGTTGAAGTTACATGACCTAGGAAGCACCTCCATTGACGGTTTCATGGGTAATCCTGCCTCACGCAGGCGGCATAGTACCTGTCCTATATGGTCCAGGTTATCTTCAAACGTTTTGCTATAAATAACAACATCATCTAAATAATTGTATACGCTTTTGAATTTTAATTCAGCCAAAATAGAATCTAAAAGTCAGGATAAGACTGCAGTTCCCATCCCAATCCAAAAGTGACTCCCTTATACTCAAATAAATTCCAGTCCATAGGGAAAGTGGTCTAGGGTTTGGACTCTTCTGCAAGTGGTACCTGATGATACCCTTAGTTCAGATCAAGAACTGAAAATTAGTATGTCCGCAAGAACCAGGTAAAACAGTCATGCAAATTTGGAGGTGGAACTGATTCTAAGATTTCTGTCTGACTCAGCTGATAGTAGTCCACCATCGGACCATAGCATGACCATCCACGTTGAGTCTCAAAAATATTTGGGACGCATAAGGTGACACGGATGGTTGGATGACTCCATTAGCCAGTTACAGATCGATTATCTTTCTAATTCCTTCAACTTTTGGTGGTGACAATCGGTAAGGCAACTGCCGCGCTGGCACCCTATGATAAACTCCCGATCAATATAATTCAAAAGACACCTGGTATGTTTAAAACAATCACACCCTAACAAAATCTCGGTACTCAAACCCTGTGCACAGTGAACTCCATCACCGAAGCCGAATTCTTAAATGAAACACCACCTTCCCGACAATAGGAAGCCAACTAAGATTTTTGAAGCATGGGGAATTTATAAATTTCGGCAAACATGTGATAGCAGGACACATCAGTCAAAGAGAGGTTGCTCCCAGAATCTAAAAAGTAACAAACAATTTCGTGGCCTATAGTGGCGTACACAAAGGGCAAATTGGCTTGGGAGCACGCTCTGATTTTCTCGATCTTTTGATTAATCGGCTAAATCCTCATATCGGTGTGCATGGCTCAGGGATCAGCTTTGACTTCGTTTTTCTCGGGCTATAGGACAATCGTGCATTAATTGTCCGTTTTTATTGCATTGAAATATGCTCCCTTCCTAGTCGTTCTATGTCCTGGTGGACGTTTCCTCTCTGGAGCTTGCCCACCCATTAAATTAGTATTACAACCAGTGGGATCACACTTTACATGACAAGAAAAACCTCTCGATAGTTGCTACTAAACTGTAATACAGTATGTAAAGGGAGTATTACAGTATGTAAAGGGTACTGCCTTCTTATTCATAGCGAATACCACTCGCATTATTCCATTTTGTGCTGCTGTTGATATTACCCTATACTCAGATGACAAAAAATCCTTGTCTTCTCTCCATTACTCTTCACTGACCCCTGCTATAGCTAGATTCAGCCTTTGCATTTCCCTTTTCAGATTTTCAAGATACCCTACCACGTTTAGTCTTCTGAGCTTAAACGTCCCGACTCGTAGAACGTTATCCTTTCACTGGTTATTTAATCTTTTCTTTTTCACGGTCACCTGCGCATTGGCAGTCCCCTCCCGGAGATGCGAATGGGGGACTAATGTGGAATATTTTGCCAATGGACAGATCATCATGACATTTTTTTCAGTTATAGGCCTCATGTCCTAGGGATACACATTATGTGTCTACCGTGCAGTGGTTTTAATTGCCTTGTGCATCCTCACGGCTCTCGGTCCCGAGTTCGAAACCCGCCAGGGCTTCAATTTTAATTAACAATTGGCAGGCGTCCGGACTCGCTTCAGCCGTTAGACACGGTTTACCTTAAGAACTTTTTGGCAGAAAGCAAGGTGGGACAGAAGGTCACTTCTAAACTGTTACCAAGGTTTGTAGGACTATACAGGGTGTTTCTTATTACGTCTCCTGTGAGCTACCTGATGCAGGACCTCTCCCCGGTAAACTAGTTAGGGCTCACATTAGATAGCTGAAGGTCGCCACTGAGAATTAAAACGCTGGGAAACTCCTCGTATCTTGCCCCTTCTGCCTCCCAGGTTCCAGCTTAAGGAGGGCAGGACTGCGCCATGAGCAGACAACTCGGATTGGTACGACTCTGATCCGTTGCTGGGATACCAGAGGACACTTCGCCGTAAGGGTGCGCCAATAAACTGGTGCGGACGGTATGTGAGCCCATCCCCCTCTGTCTGCAAGGGTGAACCAGCTCGCAGCAATGGCCGTTAGAGGTCCGTGTTGATTCAGGGCGTTTGAATGATCCGCAATAGTCGAACACCGCTGAATGGCGGTCGTCTCGCCTGAGGAGTGTTGTCGGCACCACCAGGCCGGTTGGAAACTTTTCTGTGTGCTGCCCGACCACTGAAGGAAACAAGCCTGCTTCGAGAATTATTGCCTGGCCACTTCGCGGACTATGGTGAGATCCTTTGGTAACAGGCATTCCATTTCGTGCTCTGTCGTGGAATCCTGGTTCACTCCTCGAATACTTAATATTTGTGTCATTACATCATTCTCGTGTTATGAGCTAAAGGCACTCTCTGTTGTGATGATACTGATTGTGGGGAACCTACATTAAGTTAAAGATTCGTTATCCATTCGCCACGTTACTGGGTATCGCGGCTCTTTAGAGACGTGCGTAAGATGCTCTTTCTATTATATATTCATTTTTTGTAGATTACCTAAGTGCTCTTTTGTCTCAAATCTGTCTGTGTTTTTAAGGCGTTGGCGTGTTTCGTTAGGCACCTATTATTTAGATTACCTACAATTTGCTTGCCTCACATAATATCTAATGTCTTTCATTTTATGAAATTAATGTTTATCCAGTTTATTTTGCCATTACTTTCAGTGCTTGTTAAACATATTTTACGCATTGGTTTTTCAAACTAAATAGCATTTACTTCTGCCCATATGTGTGCTTAATGTTTTATTATCAGGGTCCTCACCGTACCGTCGCCATATTTCGAAATACGCGGGAGAAAAGACATCCATTCTGATAAAGAAGCTGGCCAGTTGAGGATATTAGATCTATATTACTTCCCATTTGCGGTTGTTTGAACTAGTCCTCTTTTTTTGTCGTTTATGTTATCATGCTGCGCATTGGACCTCGCCCACTCTGTCTGTATATAAGAGCGGCTACAACAGTTGTCTGCTGCCCTGAGAGTCAGCAATTGTGTCACTAAGAACTTTTCAATTATTCAGCTTATATGTGGTTTGTTTTGAAAAAAAAAAAAAAAACAGGGGTGTACTTAAACCATTATGTAAACCTAAGAGACATCGCCCAAAGGCGTCGTTTATTACAAGTCCAGACTACTGTTCTGCCTGTCCAAGGTTCCGCAGAAATGCAGGAACCTGTTATATAGTTGCATATGGACTTCCCGTATTTTCACGAAACTCTAAGTCATCTTCACAGATTGTAAAGTTTGCTTACGTGGCCGCTGGCCGCTGGCCGCTAGTTCACTGCATGCCTTTCTTCAAAATGCGTTGAAGTTCCTTGTAAGAAAAATTTTAAATTTTGGTTCGGGCTACAATTTTAGTTTTAGTACTTAATCTGTAACTGTTCTCTGGATTCTGATTTCAACAGCTCACCTCACTTCGTTTTTTTTCTTTTTTTTTTTTTTGGAGGGTGGCGGGGGGGGGGGGGGCGGGGAATTATCTAAAGTGTACGTGATTATATAATTTTCTTTCTAATGTTTAATGAGGAAACATCATTTACAGGCGATCTGTAATCTAAGTTCCACGTACTCTTTGCTTACTGATTGTGTCGTAAATCCCACTAAAGCTACTAAGAGAGTGCTTGCATATTAGGAGCATACCTTCACCAATTGTAAACCTGCTTACGTGGCCCCTGCCTGTTAATTCAATACGTGTCTTTGTTTTAAAATACTCTTTGCTTCCTTATATGAGAAAATTTGAGATTAGGTCCTGGCTATAATTTCAGTTTTAGTATTCACGTCCTTAATCTGTAACTGTTCTCGGTATTCTCACTGCCACCACTTTCTTCAATGTGAAAAGTCGTTAATGCAATTTCTAAGAATAGCTATGGGTTTGCCGTCCACCGTTACCTTGTTAATTGTGCCGTACTGTATTGTACTACACCTACTTGCAACTTAAAGTTTTTTGGCACCTTAAAGTTTCTTGGCTTACCAATGAGACATCTGTAATTATGCCTTAACTCCAATTAGCAGTTGGAAAGCTTGCCAAACTTTTTAACAACAACAGTTGAATAATTGTGGTTTAATTGGGGTTGATACATAACTCACTTGTACTGCGACTGAGGATGACACGCCGTTTTGTTTCGTATTTTTCTTGACTTGTTACGTTTTGGTCACTACTTGCACTGCAAGTTTTTTTAACTTAAAAAATTTTTCGCTTTCTGTCATTCCATTTTTGGCGTTTTTTTCTAATTGTTAATATTCTGACAGTTTTTAATAAACTTTTGTGAAAATATATTTTATTTCATGGTCTTTGTACCTTTCCATTCCCCAACTAGCTCTCTACCGCGTCAACAAATTAAATACGTTTCGAAACAGAAGTTATTGGGACTTACCAAAAATTGCCATTTCCATTTTCAAGACAGGAATAAGTTACCGAAGTATACGATTTTTTTTTTAACTGAACTGAGTAAACGTCATTTCAGCTGCACTCAGTAATGAATGTTCTCACGCGGATCCAAATTATTTTTCCGTCTACAGTAAATAATTTAAATTTCAAACTGCTTTGGTGCTATTGGTGCTAAGTGAGAGAAATAACAATAGGTCAGCGTGACAAAATAGGATTTTAGCAGATGTACAAATATGTATCTATCAAGCACGATCGTCAAATGTAATGAAGCCTATTCAGTTTCTTCTCATTACGGAGTTTTAGTTTCAAGCAATCTTACATGTCAATAAGTCATCGGCGATGTATTTCCTTTGCACCTAAGTTCTTAGCAGATGTATTCCCATATATGCCAGCATCTGGGAACAGTGCTTGTGTAAACCAAAGAATGGTACAACAGTAGCGAATGTCGTTGTGGTCTTTGGACCAAAGGCTACCTTGATGCAGCTCTCTTCGCTAGGCTATCCAGCAATCCTCTTCATCTTTGCGTAAGTACTGGAATCTACCTACATCTGAACCTGCTTAATGTTCGAGGTCGTTACGAAAGTTATGCCTCCTGTTTTTTTTGTGGTGACTTTGGAAGTCGGCGCCAGATGTCATTGGTGTAAGCAGTGCGGTCTAAGCCGCCTTGCTACCGTTCGCGCGGCTTACCCCGTCGGAGGTTCGAATCCTCCCTTGGGGATGGCCGGCGTGGCCGAGGGGTTATAGGTGCTACAGTCTGCAAGCGCGCGACCGCTACGGTCGCAGGTTCGAATCCTGCCTCGGGCAAGGATATGTGTGATGCCCTTAGGTTAGTTAGGTTTAAGTAGTTCTGAGTTCTAGGGGACTGATGACCTCATAAGTTACGTCCCATAGTGCTCAGAGACATTTGAACCTCCCTTGGCCATGGGTGTGTGTGTTGTCCTTAGCGTAAGTTAGTATAAGCAAAATTAAGTAGTGTGTAAGCCTAGGGACCGATGACCTCAGCAGTTTGGTCCCATAGAACTTACCAAAAATTTCCAAAATTTCATTGGTGTAGTGCTAATGCTGGAACCTTTCTCTCTCATTTACAGCTGATACCGTTGTTCTGCCGTAGTTGGTGCCAGCAGAGGAGTATTCCAAAATTGTGTCTGGTATGGACGCGCTTATAAAACAGCGATGTGTGATTGAATTCCTCACTGGTGAAGAAATTGCACCGATTGGAATCCATCGACGCTTGCTAAAGGTGTATGGAGGCGATAAAATAGACGTGGCCAATGTGAGGCGACGGGTACGGCATTTCCACGGTGGTGAAGGGGGTGTGCATAACAAACCACGACCCGGTCGACCCTGCACACCTGTTATCCCATGCAATGAAGAGGGTCTTGTAAAACTCTTTCGTGCTGATTGACAGATAACGACCAGAGAATTGCTTTCAAAGTTAAATGTCGGCTGTAATCTTTGGAAACAATGTTGGAACATCTTTGTTATCTCTATGTCTGTGCGAGATGGGTCCCGCGGCTGCTTACAGAACAACAAAAAACTCATTGAACGGAAATTTGTCGGGACCTGCTGGACCAATATGAAGCTAAAGGTGACAATTTTCTGAATGGCGTCGTCACCGGAGATAAGACGCGGTGTCACCACCACTAGCCGGAATGCAAAAGACAGTCTATGGAAAAAAAAAAAAAAAACGGAAATGAGCGTACGGCATTGTTGGCAGGGAGGCCGCATCCGGGGAAGATCGACGCCACATTGGGTGACTTGCGTGCCGCTGATGAGGATGAAATGATGATGACAACACAACACCCAGTCCCCGAACGGAGAAAATCTCCAAGCTGGCCGGGAATCGAACCCGGGTCCGCTTGCATGGGAGGCGAGCACGTTACTACCAAGCTAAGCAGATGGACAAATGGCGACATGATAATTCTCCGTCAAAGAAGAAATTCAAGACACACTCGTATGCACGCAATGCCAGGGTGTGGTTCTTTTGGATGTCGTACAGCCTGAATAAACTGTTAATTCAGCAAGCTACAAGACGACACGAAGCTGAAAGTCCGAATTTCCAGAATAGGTCCAGGGAGGAAGCCCAACTTTCACCTGCAACATGATAAAGTGAGGCCCCACCGCAGAGTCACGATTCAGATTTCCATCTGCTTTGCCCTCTGGAAGATGGACTAAGTGGCGAACATTTTCTAGACTCTGGTTCACTGTTGGCAAAATTGCATAACGAATGGTGATAACTATGTGGAAAAATGACAGTCTGTAGATAAAATATTTCTCTATTTAGCTACGCTGTCGTGATTTATGTATTTCACGTAGTTTCGATGAATAAAATTAGGAGGCATTACTTTCGGAAAGATCCTCGTATTCAAGCCTTGCCGCTTATTTTATACAAATTTTTTTACACACAATCGCGTTTGATTTATCGAGCTGTTCTGTCTGAAAAAGCTAGTAGGTACACCTGGAAAGACGACGTCGATATTGATCCGTTAACGGCATGTGCCACTTCGAGGATAGTAGCTGTAATAATGAGTTCAAAGTTGTCCGCCAACAGACAGCTTAATGGCGTGGGCACCAGAGCGCCATCTATGTCTACCCATTAACAGGGAATGCCCACTTAGTGTGGTGCAAACGTGTGAACCAAGCAGTCGTGCCTTCTACAGCCATGTGAGCGAGTTTGAAAGGTGTCAAATTGTGACCTTCCGACTGGCGGGATGGTCCTTTTAGAGAACTGCCACTAGATTTGGACGTGCAGCGTCAGTTACATAACGATGTTGGTATCAGTGCTCGCGTCAACATTCTCTCACCCGTAGACGAGATACTGGACGTCCACGCAGCATAGACGTCCACCAGGATCGTCATATTGTAATGGTAGCAATGGCATGTCGTACACCCACCATAGCACAGATAAGAGGGATTGTGAGACGAGATGTGTCAGCCCGAACTGTTGCCATCCGTTTATTAGCAGTGAGACTACGGGCACGCACACCCCTAGCCGATTTTTCACTCACGACACAGCATCGATGTGCACGGCTCGATTGGTACCATCAGAGGATCACTTGGAAGATGGAATGGCTTACCGTGGGCTCCAGCGATGAAAGCAGAGTCCGCCTGCACGCACGTAATGGTCGCGTGTGTTTACGACGTGGAGTGTGTGCATGCAAGAGACACTGGCTCCACCCTAGGCCATACGGTCCGTGGTGCGATAAGCTTCAACTCTCGTTCACGTTTGGTGTTTCTGGAGGGGACGCTATCCAGCTCTCGGAACGTGCAGAATGTTGTCTGCCGTTCAGGAATGTGGTGTGTTGTACCAATAGGATAAGGCTCGCTCACACACTGACTATGAAACTCAACGTGCTCTGCAAGACGTGCAGAAACTTCCCTGGCCAGCACAATCTCCGGACTCGTCTCTAATCGTGCAATTGTGGGATATGAGGGGACGAGAAGTGACTTGCGCAACTCGTCAACCAGCATCTCTTACGGAACTATGTGGACACTTAGACCAGGCATCGCATATCGTGTCCCAGAGCAGTATCAGCAGTCTGTAGGATCGACTGGATGCCACAGTGAGAGCCCGCATTGCCGCCCATGAAGGCCACACCACGTACTAATATGGGTGTTTCAGCATGGGTCGATATCTGGCACTTCAGAATCGTGTGCTCTTTTGATCTGTAACTGTAATAATAAATCTTGAGTGAACTGGAAACATCTAAGACGGTGTACTATTGGCTTTTCCTGGTAGTGTCTAACTAAGAAAAAACTCTCGAAAAGAATCCACCGGTGGACATTTCTGTAATTTTTCTTATTGTAGAGCAAATAATAGACTTGAAAAATCAAGGAAATAGCATCTCAGCAGACAATTCATCACCGGACTTCATTTGACTCTCTTTGAAACAAGCTGAAGTTTCCGAAGTTTAATAACTCTCTCTTTAGAAATATATTTAGCGGTCAGTGACATTCGGTTGTGGTGAGACAGGAACACATGGAAGTGTATCTGGGGACAGACTGGAATGCAAGACGTAATTCTGACCGTAATGCAAATGTCATGGAAGTAAACATGGCTGATGCACGATAAATGGACCATGAAATTGAAATTTGAATTTTTCTCTGAGTATAATATATTCAAATAACTTACGGAAATGCAGCCGGGTGACGTCTTTTTTCCACTGATCCACAGCCGATCATTTTCGGTGCACAACTGCATTTTTCGAAACCTCGGTGATTGTAGAAGACGTCGCATAACTATATTTCTGTCATTTGTTTGGTTCGAGAGAGTTCTTTGGTGGATTCCAAGAGATGTGAAAGAAACAGAAGGATGATCTGATGACAGATGAATAGATGACGTTTTAAAACATTAAAGATGGAGAGCACAAGAACATAACCTCTGAAGAGGTATAGCTGATGCCTCTATGCAGCACTGGATATCAAATGATTGCTGATTCTGATCATGATGATGATGTTGACGGTGGCTCCGCTATGAGGAGACAACAGGATATTACCAAATTTTATTACGATTTATTTATCGTCTACACCTAATATTTTGTCCAAGAAGTGGAAATCTTGAAAAAAGAGCAGAGAAAAAGGTAAGAGGACGATATTCTACGTTCGTGACTAGCTGTTCATACAGCGCAGCGTGCTTACTTTCTACACAGGAACATGAGCCACGCCGGGATCGAATGCGCGGGGCGAATTAACGAGCGTGACCGGTGCTCCGGCCATCCCGAGGGTGGTTTTCAGGCGGTTGCCCACGCTCGTTTAGGCAAATGCTGGACAGGTCCCCATTTGCGCTTCAGCGGAAACGACACCCACGTAGTGAAGTGCGGGCACACACCGGACAAAGTTTACACAATTCACTGATAGGTGACGAACACAGCTTTCCTCACTCAGGCAGCTAATGACCGCGGCAACAAGAAGAACATCCGCCCGCCCTGTTATACATAAATAAACTTGAATACTCTTTGAGTACAGCAGGCTCAATACTAGGCGGCATTAACTCTCGGTAAAAGAAGAAGAAAATTGCACTGCCTTGGCTACAAGGTAAAGTACTTTCTGACACAATGCTTCACAGCCTCAGTGGTTTTCAAAGAAGGCCACCACGGAACTACCAAACGTTGTTGTAATATTATTTATTCACAGGCAGTTAGTTCCAGTCAAGTGACCATCTTCAAGTCACAAATTTATACTAAACCTCGCTTATGCGTACAGCAAGCTCAGTTTAAAGTAAGACCAAAGTTAAAAAATATGCTTAAAACTATAATGGACACGATTATTGAACTTAGTGGCTGATGAAAACAGTGTAAGACGATAAACAAACTCGTATGTGTCAGATGCTGGAGGTAAGTTCAGTTATGTATTTAACCCCAAATAACCATCCTGTAACTTGATGCAATACTGGTTCAAACGGCTCTGAGCACTATGGGACTTAACATACACTCCTGGAAATGGAAAAAAGAACACATTGACACCGGTGTGTCAGACCCACCATACTTGCTCCGGACACTGCGAGAGGGCTGTACAAGCAATGATCACACGCACGGCACAGCGGACACACCAGGAACCGCGTGTTGGCCGTCGAATGGCGCTAGCTGCGCAGCATTTTTGCACCGCCGCCGTCAGTGTCAGCCAGTTTGCCGTGGTATACGGAGCTCCATCGCAGTCTTTAACACTGGTAGCATGCCGCGACAGCGTGGACGTGAACCGTATGTGCAGTTGACGGACTTTGAGCGAGGGCGTATAGTGGGCATGCGGGAGGCCGGGTGGACGTACCGCCGAATTGCTCAACACGTGGGGCGTGAGGTCTCCACAGTACATCGATGTTGTCGCCAGTGGTCGGTGGAAGGTGCACGTGCTCGTCGACCTGGGACCGGACCGCAGCGACGCACGGATGCACGCCAAGACCGTAGGATCCTACGCAGTGCCGTAGGGGACCGCACCGCCACTTCCCAGCAAATTAGGGACACTGTTGCTCCTGGGGTATCGGCGAGGACCATTCGCAACCGTCTCCATGAAGCTGGGCTACGGTCCCGCACACCGTTAGGCCGTCTTCCGCTCACGCCCCAACATCGTGCAGCCCGCCTCCAGTGGTGTCGCGACAGGCGTGAATGGAGGGACGAATGGAGACGTGTCGTCTTCAGCGATGAGAGTCGCTTCTGCCTTGGTGCCAATGATGGTCGTATGCGTGTTTGGCGCCGTGCAGGTGAGCGCCACAATCAGGACTGCATACGACCGAGGCAAACAGGGCCAACACCCGGCATCATGGTGTGGGGAGCGATCTCCTACACTGGCCGTACACCACTGGTGATCGTCGAGGGGACACTGAATAGTGCACGGTACATCCAAACCGTCACCGAACCCATCGTTCTACCATTCCTAGACCGGCAAGGGAACTTGCTGTTCCAACAGGACAATGCACGTCCGCATGTATCCCGTGCCACCCAACGTGCTCTAGAAGGTGTAAGTCAACTACCCTGGCCAGCAAGATCTCCGGATCTGTCCCCCATTGAGCATGTTTTGGACTCGACGAAGCGTCGTCTCACGCGGTCTGCACGTCCAGCACGAACGCTGGTCCAACTGAGGCGCCAGGTGGAAATGGCATGGCAAGCCGATCCACAGGACTACATCCAGCATCTCTAATATCGTCTCCATGGGAGAATAGCAGCCTGCATTGCTGCGAAAGGTGGATATACACTGAACTAGTGCCGACATTGTGCATGCTCTGTTGCCTGTGTCTATGTGCCTGTGGTTCTGTCAGTGTGATCATGTGATGTATCTGACCCCAGGAATGTGTCAATAAAGTTTCCCCTTCCTGGGACAATGAATTCACGGTGTTCTTATTTCAATTTCCAGGAGTGTATATTCAAATAACTTACGGAAATGCAGCCGGGTGACGTCTTTTTTCCACTGATCCACAGCCGATCATTTTCGGTGCACAACTGCATTTTTCGAAACCTCGGTGATTGTAGAAGACGTCGCATAACTATATTTCTGTCATTTGTTTGCTTCGAGAGAGTTCTTTGGTGGATTCCAAGAGATGTGAAAGAAACAGAAGGATGATCTGATGACAGATGAATAGATGACGTTTTAAAACATTAAAGATGGAGAGCACAAGAACATAACCTCTGAAGAGGTATAGCTGATGCCTCTATGCAGCACTGGATATCAAACGATTGCTGATTCTGATCATGATGATGATGTTGACGGTGGCTCCGCTATGAGGAGACAACAGGATATTACCAAATTTTATTACGATTTATTTATCGTCTACACCTAATATTTTGTCCAAGAAGTGGAAATCTTGAAAAAAGAGCCGAGAAAATGGTAAGAGAACGATATTCTACGTTCGTGACTAGCTGTTCATACAGCGCAGCGTGCGTATTTTCTACACAGGAACATGAGCCACGCCGGGATCGAATGCGCGGGGCGAATTAACGAGCGTGACCGGTGCTCCGGCCATCCCGAGGGTGGTTTTCAGGCGGTTGCCCACGCTCGTTTAGGCAAATGCTGGACAGGTCCCCATTTGCGCTTCAGCAGAAACGACACCCACGTAGTGAAGTGCGGGCACACAGCGGACAAAGTTTACACAATTCACTGATAGATGACGAACACAGCTTTCCTCACTCAGGCAGCTAATGACCGCGGCAACAAGAAGAACATCCGCCCGCCCTGTTATACATAAATAAACTTGAATACTCTTTGAGTACAGCAGGCTCAATACTAGGCGGCATTAACTCTCGGTAAAAGAAGAAGAAAATTGCACTGCCTTGGCTACAAGGTAAAGTACTTTCTGACACAATGCTTCACAGCCTCAGTGGTTTTCAAAGAAGGCCACCACGGAACTACCAAACGTTGTTGTAATATTATTTATTCACAGGCAGTTAGTTCCGGTCAAGTGACCATCTTCAAGTCACAAATTTATACTAAACCCCGCTTATGCGTACAGCAAGCTCAGTTTAAAGTAAGACCAAAGTTAAAAAATATGCTTAAAACTATAATGGACACGATTATTGAACTTAGTGGCTGATGAAAACAGTGTAAGACGATAAACAAACTCGTATGTGTCAGATGCTGGAGGTAAGTTCAGTTATGTATTTAACCCCAAATAACCATCCTGTAACTTGATGCAATATTGGTTCAAACGGCTCTGAGCACTATGGGACTTAACATCTATGGTCATCAGTCCCCTAGAACCTAGAACTACTTAAACCTAACTAACCTAAGGACAGCACACAACACCCAGTCATCACGAGGCAGAGAAAATCCCTGACCCCGTCGGGAATAGAACCCGGGAACCCGGGCGTGGGAAGCGAGAACGCTACCGCCCAACCACGAGCTGCGGACTGATGCAATATTATTTTATCTTTTATTTACTTCATCGAACCAGGGTTTCACAAGTGCAGTACCTTTTTTAACATCATAGTTTCCTAAGGAATAACAGTTTTAATATGACAAATAGTATTAATATAATTTGAGTATCTGAAATGGCAGTGTGAGTAAACAATACTGACTGTGAACTAATAAAGTTAATACTGGCAGTACTTGTACTACTGCAGCTGTTGCCATTAATAATAATAACAATAGTGACAGTAATAACAATAATGATAGTGGTAGATATAGTCAGAATTTATGGCAATGCAAGGTAGATGTTTTCTGACGCAGCACATTCTATGGAAAGGAAGCTGGGGAATACTGGGGAAAGAGGAAGATCTGACTGGAAGAAGGATGTTGCAGGGTAACGAGGGCACACAGGGACAATGGTAATCCTTAGTGTAACTGTAGTAGATATGTCATTTACTCTCTTCTGAAGCTGGAGATGTTATTCACTTCTCTAATACAACTTAGGAGGTTATTCCACAGTCGGGTTCCTGCTACTGAGGCGAACTAAGAGAAAGTGGCAAAACGATGGAGTCGGACAAAAAGGATTTTGCTCTGATGGTGTTTCTGCCATGATGCTCACATAAGAGCGTTAAGGCCGAGGAAAGATATGAAGGACAGTTTTCGTTGATAACACAGTAGAGAAGACATAGGGTATGGAAATCTCTGCGCTTACCTGCACGCAGATAGTGTAGCTGCGCATGTTATGGTGAAATATAAACAGTCAAACTTAACAGATATAACGAACACAAGCTTTCACAACCAATTCCATGTGTCTTGAGCTTTCCTGAGAAAGCCCTTGCAGGGTAATATCGCTGTAATCAATAATTTGAGGTATAAGTGTTTGTACAAGTTTCTTCTTCAAATCAAGAGCAAACAGCTTTTTATATTTTCGTAGGGCACAGAGAGATGCTGATACGTTCTTCCACAATACAATTACGTCTTCAGTCCAATTTAAACTTTTGTTAGTCCCACACTTTTTTATGAAAGAGAGACGTTGATATTTGTCCCACCTACGGTTAAAGATGGTAGTGAATCCCCATATTACCCGTTTACGGTAGATGACTGCAGCACCATTCCCCCTTTCCATTGCCGAAGAAACGCAAGGATGGCTGACATAGTGGTTAGTGTATCTGGAATTGTAAAACAGTTAAGGTCCTTAGACGCCAGGAAGGCATCTGGCCCAGGAGGTATCCCCGTAAGATTTTATGTTGACTATGCTACATATATTGTACCAATCTTATCCATCATATCAGAGATAATTGGAACAGCGAAAAGTTCCACGGGACCGGAAGAAGGCCCAGGACATAGCAATTTATAAAAAGGGTAGAGAATCGGATGCACATAATTACTCGCCAATTTCACTGAGATCCATTTGTTGTAGGATCATGGATCATATTTTGTGTTTATACGTAATGACCTTCCTAGACTCTGAGAAGCTGATCTGCAGAAACCAGCACGATTTTAGGGAACAGCGGTCAAGCGAGACACAGCTGGCCTTCTTTATGCATGATATACAACAGGCTCTATATACCGGATCCCAGATTGATGCCATATTCCTCGACTTTCGAAAGGCTTTCGACTCAGTTCCGCACTGTCGCTAGCTCCAAAAAGTGAGCGGTTACGGTCTATCCGATGACATATGTGGTTGGATAGGAAGTTTTCTGACAGAGAGAATTATGTCGTCCTGAAAGGGGAGACTTCAACAGATACAAGCATAACTTCAGGTGTGGCCCAGGGCAGCGTAATAGGTCCGCTGCTTTTTACGATTACGTAAACGATCTGGTTGATGGTATTGATAGCGGCATTAGGCTGTTTGCCGATGTTGCTGTAGAGTACAGCAAAGTAGTATCACACGAAAGTAGTGAACAAATCAATGAGGATTTGCCGAAAATAAATGGGTTGAGTAATGACTGGCAGTTATCTCTAAATATTTGTAGGTGTAACCTACTGCGTATAGCAAAGCGAAAAATCCCCATTAATGTACGAGTACAAAATAAATGCCCTGTCTTTGGAACCGCTAACTCCGCCAAATATCTGGGTGTGACTATTCTAAATGATCTGAAATGGAACGATCATATTACACAAGTAACGGGTAAGGCGAAATCTAGATTGGAGTTTATCAGTAGAATCCTGAAGCGATGCAGCAAAGGAAATTGCTTAGAATATTTTAATTCGTCCAGTCTTAGAGTATTGTTCGTCTATATGGAACCCTTACCAGTTGGGTCTGATTCAAGAAATTCAGAAGGTCCAAAGAAGAGCGGCAAGATTCGTGACTGGTATATTTAGCCATCGCGAGAGCGTTACAAACTCTTAGAAAGTTTGAGGTGCGACACACTTGCAGATAGACGACGCGCTATACGGAAGGGGCTGCTCACTAAATTCCAAAATCCTATCATCGCCGAGGATGTAGAGCATATATTATTACCACCAACTTTCAAATCGCACAATTATCACCATTCAAAGAAAAGGAAAATTAGAGCTCGTACTGAGGCGTTCAGACAGTCGTTTTTCCGTAGCGCGATCCGCGATTTGAACAGTGGGGAGTGGGGGGGAGGGGAGATATGACTTTGGCGCGAATAGTGCACTCCGCCACACACCGCTTGGTTGCTAGAGTAGTATACATCTAGACGTAGATGTGACTTAAAGATAGTCACTTGACGGAAACTATGCGGTGGTGCATAGAAAAGGAAACATTGGATAATGATGTTGGCAGCCATGTAAATGTTCGAGAAGTGAGAGGGAAACGTCAGACTGTCGAGTAGGAACGGACGTTTAGTTGCAATGGAGCAGTGGAGTGCCTTGAATGCGTGTGTCCGGCATGGTGACAGTATGACAGCTGCGCAAATAGTGTTCTGGTGGCACCATAAGTTTCTGCCCCGCTGCCAAGCTCCTTCTTCCTTTGAAATTTGAACTTGGGTGCACTGCTTTGAAGAGACCGGTTCATCTTTCCTTAAAAAAAAAAAGTTAAAACAACCTAGTGAGCGAGTACTGTCTGTAAGCACCCCAGAAAAAACGGGTACTTTGCAGATGGCTGCGGTGTGCAGTTCTCATAAGTTCGGTGCGAAAACTTGCTTCAGCAATAGGACTTCGGAGCGTGGAAATAATACTTCATAACCTCCCCTTTATTACTCAGAGCTTTGTGAAAACCGGTTGTCTAAAATCAATGCGGACTAAATGAAAATTTTTAGATGGTAGATGAAGCCCATTTTCACCTAAGTGGATACTTGAATAAGCATAATATACGTTGCTGGGCAGAAACAAATCCTGCCTCATTTCGCCACCATCGGTTTGACAATGCTAAAGTTACTGTTGTGATATGGTGTGCAGTGTCATGTCGTGGGGTGACAGACCCTTACTTCTTTGAAGATTGAAAGGTGGCTACACTGAGCCACAGCGCCAGAGATCGCTAGAGAGCATTGTTCCGCCGCCTCCACTGGCACAGTGAGTGTTGAGATGTGGTAGTAGTCAGTGCTTGTCGAGGACTCGTAGTAGTCAGTTCGTGTTCAGATGTGCTAGTAAGGAGTGCTTGCTGAGATGTGATACTGAAAAGTTCTTGTTGAGATGTGGTAATAGCGAGTCGGTGTGGAGATATATTGTAATTATGAGAGTGATTTTGGTCAATATATGAAGGTAACGAAACTTGATTTATTTTTCATTATTTCCATGTTTTAAATAATGCGTCATTACAGGTTCAGTCAACAAAGCATCTGGCTTGTGTTCTTGGATTAGAGTGTAATTCTGGTTTTCTTGAGTAATTATGGTATTTTTATTTCCTTTAATTAATTCAGTATAAGTGATATTTAAAAATTCTTGTGTTGTTGAAGAAGAACCGTGCCAGATGCGTACGTTGAGTCACACTCCCACACACAGAACAGTTACTCTTGTGCTTGTTGTTGCGTTGGTTTTATAGTTGCTGGGGACTTAATTAATTAACTGTGTTAATGAAAATTTCCATTTCATTCTTTGTTATTGTTCTAAGCAGTCAGATTGCGTAATAATAACAGTCAGGGCCAACCGTTACGAGACTTCGTAATCGGACAAACAGCTACTAAAGCAGAAATTAAAATTATTTGCATTATACATTTAATTAAGCCCCCATGCACGTGGCGACCACTGCTTCGGATCGTCCCTTGGAATCTTCTGATTGTGAAAATAGTAGACAGTAGCATTGTTGTAGTAATTTGTAGTTTAGTAATTATAGTCTGTTTTGCATGTGTAGATTTGGTAATTGTCATTCTTATAATGGTATTTTTTTCTCTGAATTTGATTGTTGTCTTGTATACGCGTTTGACAATTTAGTGCAATTATTTCAATTGTTCGTTAAGCGTGTTTGAAGGAAACATTTCGTGTAAATGGTATTGTTGGAGATAAAGAGTCATTGTGTGTAATTTTCGTACAGTGACGAGTTTTGTATTTTTTTGTAAATGATTACGCGATCAATGAAAAAGGCGAAAATGATGGACAGTGAGAATGACGAAATTGTTAACATGGCGAACTCGCCAACAGAGGAAAACACTATCATGAATAATGAAGTGGAAAACAGTTTAATAAGTCGGGAAGATAGTCCGGAACCATTTCAAAATTTTTCTCAATCAGAAAATTCACAGAATACGAGATTAATGACAGAAGATTCTGGAATAGTATTGAACACAGATAGCTTTACAGCTATGACGAAAGAAGTTGGTTTCGCGGGATATGTTAGGGGCGAAAAGAATTCTGAACCATTTAATACGGAGCAGTTGATGAGTGCAATATTAAATTTGGGAACACGGTTAGACTCACAAATAGGAACAATTAAAACAGAGATAGGAACAATTAAAACTGATATGGGAACAATGGAAACACGGTTAGGATCTGAATTTAAAACAGAGATGGGAACTTTGGCAACACGTTTAGAAACTGATATGGGAACAATGGAAACACGGTTAGATTCACGAATTGGGACGTGTTTCAAAAATATGAAAGATGAATTAAAGAAAGAAATCAGAGAAGAAGTACAACCGATTTTGAATGCTCACAATAATAGATTAATTGCAGTAGAGATTAGACAAAGGGAACAGGATAGAGAACAGGAAGAAAGAGATCTCGTGATAGTACAAAAATTTTCAGAGTTAAATTTACAACGTGCACACGATAAGGAAGAATTATTTGAGAGAATCGAGGAATCGGTACCAAATGACAGATTAAATAACCTAACACAGCAATATGAACAGTTGACTGCCAAATGTGTCAACACTGAAACCCGAGTCGCGACACTTACGGGGGACGTGGGTAAACAGAGAGAAAAAATAGGTGACTTGTCGGAAAGAGTTGAGGAAATTTCAGATAAATTGACAAATCTTAGTTTACATGGGGTCAGAGATTCGGATGATACAGCTCCATTACCATTTGCAGAAACCGAAGAGTACCAGAACATAAATAAACATGTTGAAAATCAGGGAAAATTTAATGAACGCGTTAAAAGGGAATTTGAGGCATTACGAATGCAAGTCAAACAAATTGAAGGCGAAATCGTAGGAAAAGACAGCAAAAGAAATTTAGAATCACAGATACCAGGGGGGTTTGAAGAGGGTAATTTGTTTCATTTACGGGATGCAACAAGAGAGCGCCAGACGCGCGAATTTGACAATAATCAACACTGGGACTGGGACAGACGCGGTAGGTCTTTGTCGCCACGAGGCGAAAACTTTGACTACAAACACTTTTTGACCGTTCGGAAATTTAAGATCTTCCGCAATTCTAAGAATGACATACATCCATGTGCATGGCTAGATCAATTTATGTATGCACTCCCACCAAATTGGCCACTAAGTCACAAACTGGAATTTATGTGTGGATATTTAGAAAACGAACCGGCGACGCGGATGCGCGCACTCATTAGAGATTGTAATAACCTAAATGATTTTTATCATGCATTTCTATCGGCATATTGGTCCGAAAACACGCAAGACAGAGTCAAACACAGTCTTATTATGCAGCGTAATTTCAAACAGTCTGAGTTCCGCACCCCAGCAGAATATTTTGAAGACATGATTCGAAAGAATCAGTTCCTTTCCAACCCTTACAGCCCGACTGAATTAATTCGCATTTGTTTAACTAAGCTGCCACAATCCATAAGACAAATTGCTTTAGCCAGAAGATGTAAAGACGACATTGAGACTTTTAAGACTTTGTTACAAGAACTTGAGTATGACAACGACGACGGGACTTCTTGTAACTTTTTCAGTAACAGTAATTACGATAGATTTTCAGAGAAAAGGGATAGTGATCGGAACGGGCGTTATATGGGTAATTTTGAAAATGACAGACGTAACAGACAGGACAATAGATACCAGCCTTATGACAATAACAGACGTTCTAACAGAAATTACACGGACAATTATAATAACGGTAATTCGTACCGGAATGATCATTCATACGGAAACAGTAATCGGTATCATCAAGACAGAAATTATCCATACAGTAATAGAAATTCTTACTACAGAAATAACCAGGGTAGTAGGTCTAACAATAATTTCAGAAGTGACAGTCGAAATTATACAAGAAGTAGTTATGCAGACAGACAGGAAAACAGAAATTTTAATAACAGACACAACCAAGAATTTGCATCTAACAGACAGGAAGGACCTAATTGGCATCCTCCGCGTGACAGAAATTCAGAGAGACAAGTGGAAATAGTAGAAATTGATCCGCGAAATGTCGGGAATAATCAAAGACGTGACGCAAACAATCGACAATGACTAGCAGCTTCGGCTTCTGGCAGCAATATAGACGGTTCAGAAAGTAATGACACTACGACTTTACACTACGTACGCCTGGAAGACATGAGAGACATTTTGCTAGATGAAAAGGAAAATAATGTAGACGCATTTTTACATCCTGTCATTGAAGTATGTGTGGGTAAGAATAAGTTCACTGCAGTTTTAGATTCTGGGAGCCCATTGAACGTCATTAGTGAATCAGTTTTTCGTATATGTGAAAGAACTATTGCCTGTCCTGTGTTACCTATTTCTAAAACTACAATTCGAGGAGCGATTTCTGGAAAAGGTGTGGAAGTTAAACAACAGACCAACCTAAATTTCATTTGTCAAGGATACGAATTGTCTGCTAATTTTATTATTGTTCCATTACTCAGCACACAGATTATATTAGGTATGGAGTTTCTTAACACACATAAGGCAATTTTGAACTTTAAAGAAGGAAGTGTGAATTTGACTGTTGCCGGAATGCCGAAATGTTTGAAATTTTTCGAGTGTTTAGCAAGATCTGAATCAGATACAAAATGTTTAAGGTTTCTTACTTCTGATGTTTTCGTTGAGCATTATGACGACAGTGTGTTTATTCATGACAATGACAATAGATACAGGGACGCGATGGAGGATATAATTAATAGCGAAGAATTAATTAATGAAAAGGTTAAGAAAGCTGAAGTGCCAGATGACATTGCAAAAGAAGAGCTGCACTATATTTTGACTTCACATGCTACAGTATTTAGTCATCACACAGGAACTATACAAGGCTTACAATATTTATTTAAAGTAAAAGAACACACACCATTTCGCGGGAAAACGTACGCTATTCCTTTGGCTTACAGAGACAAGGTTAAGAATGAACTTCAATACATGTTAGATCAGGGCATTATTGAGCCAGCAGTCAGCCCTTATACCAGCCCATTACACGTTGTTCTTAAAAAGGATGGGTCAATTCGTTTGGTTCTGGATTCCAGACAGATAAATAATATCATCATTCCTGAAACTGACCGTCCACAAAATTTAGATGAACTTCTTCAACATTTCCATGGAATTAAAGTTTCATCCACGATTGATATGCGCGCAAGTTTTTGGCAAATAGAACTCCACCCTGATTGTAGAAAATATACTGCTTTTTTAGCCTTTGGTAACTGTTACCAGTTTCGGAAATTACCGTTTGGACTTACTGTATCTTCTGCAGCATTTATTCGCAGTTTAAATGAAATTTTACCTGTTTATCTTCGTGACAATATTACTTCATATGTTGACGATATTCCTATTGCTAAACGTTCTTGGAGTGAGCATAACAAAATTTTGGATTCATTATTACGTATTTTTGCACGAGTTGGCATGACAGTGAACTTGGAAAAATCAGAATTTGGTCGTTCTCAGGTGAAATTTCTCGGTCACATTATTTCTACAGAAGGTATTCTTCCCGATCCAGAGAAACTAGATGCTATCCGTAATTATGCTGTTCCTACCACAAAACGTGATGTTCGTAGTTTCCTTGGTGTTTGTAATTTTCTTAGACGTTTTGTTAGATTGGACAATTTGGCCACACCTCGTTTATGTGAACTATCTGGAAAAAATTCTAATTGGTGTTGGGATGAGGAAGCTCAATCAGAATTTGAACAACTTCGTGATGCTTTAGTTGCTGCCCCACTTCTTTCACATCCGGATTTATCTAAAGATTTTTGTTTGGCGACGGACTCATCATACAAAGGCCTAGGTGCACACTTATTTCAAGAGATAGAAGAAGACGGCGTTGTAGTACAGAAAACTATTGCCTTTGGAAGCCGTGTTCTCTCTAAATCAGAGAAGAATTATTCGATTACGGAACTTGAAGCTTTGGCTGTTGTTTGGGCTTTCACAAAATTTCGCACATTTTTGTTCGGTAGACATACTAAGGTTTACACTGATCATCGAGCTCTGGAATTTCTTATGTCGACAAAATTAACTCATGGCAGATTGTCACGATGGGCGTTGTACCTACAGGAATTTGATTTTCGTATTGTTTACATACAGGGATCTTCAAATATTGTTGCTGATGCTTTATCACGTGCACCTATGGGTTTGAAACAATGTGCTGAAGAGGACTGCAAAGAAAACCATTATTGTTTGATGTACATTCAAGGTGTTGCGTTTGAGAACTTTATTTCGTCTTCGCTCCAGGACATCGCTAAGGAGCAAAATAAGGATCCAATCTGGAAGGACATTAAGGAGAAGTGGAGGAGAAAGGAAAGCGTAGCGATCAGACAGTATTATTTAGTTCGCAATGACATTCTTTTCAAACGAAAATCGGTCGACAACTCTGTTTGGTTGGTTTGTATTCCTGATGAGTGGGTCAATAAATTGATTTGGTACACACATTTCAGTTATGCGCACTTTGGTCCCAGAAAATGCTTTCATAAATTGCGAGAAAATTGCTACTTCAGTAATATGGAAAAACGTATTCGATCTGTTCTTGCCAAATGCAAATTGTGTCAAAAGGCTAAGCCGCCAACTGTTTCTCACAGAGCACCGTTGTTTCCTATCATTCCAGCGAAATTAAAGGACATGGCTGGAGTCGATTTGTTCGGTCCAGTGGTTCGTTCTACTAATGGTTTTGCGTACATTTTCGTAGCAGTGGAATTGACATCAAAATATGTGTGTTTTACACCGTTACGCAAAGCAACAGCTCGTTCAGTATCTAATGCTTTCATCAAACATTTTCTTAAAGAAGTTAGTCATGTTGATAAGGTTATATCAGATAATGGATCACAGTTTCGCTCTAAAATTTGGCTTCGTACTCTACGGCGTCGTAAGATTAAACCAATTTTTATTTCACTTTTTCACCCTCAATCTAATGCTTCAGAGAGATGGATGAAGGAAATCAATAAATTGTGCCGTCTTTATTGTCATCAGAATCACAGAACGTGGGATCAGTATCTTCATATTTTTCAAAACATTCTGAATGAACTTCCTAATGATTCAACTTCTTTACCGCCTCTATTGATTTTAAAAAATAAAGTACCAACAAATCGCATTTCTGAAATCGTTCCTTTTCCGCCTTCACGGAAACTGCGGCATTCTGAAGTTGTCAACCTGGCTCTACGAAATATTGCGTCTGCGGCTGCAAGTAGAGAGAAATCAGCTAAACGTCCTGGTCGTTTAAAAATCTTGTCAGTTGGTCAGAAGGTGTTAATTAAGTCTCATCGTTTGTCTCATAAAGGAAAAGGCTTGTGTCGCAAATTTTTTCTGCTTTATAACGGTCCATATAGAGTTCGCAAAATTATTCATGATAACACTGTTGAAGTAGAAACTGTTAAATCTCGACGCTCTAAAGGAATACATCATATATCAAACGTTAAAATTTTTGTGGAATGACATACTTGTGAGAAACTAATAGCTATACGTAAACATAGAGAGAGTACAAGGATACCGCGCTGTCTTTGTCGGCGGCACATACTCAAAGCAACAGTCAGTCTGCGCGCCGCACAAGGCAGTCGTTGACCGCAAACAATCACTTCCTACGTCACGCGCCTACAGCTGATCGAGCGCTCAGTGCGAATGCACTGACAGACGTAAATAAATACACAGTTTAATTTCTCCGAATAAATTCTGTATAAAGCTATGGTGACTTCATAAATTATGTTATTAACATTCAGTATTTTTCAGGATACGGTTGTATAAAATATTTAAGACCTTCAGGTAAATTCTGTGCGTGTCCGACGTTAAGACGACTTACTTTGGAGAAAATTTCAGGAAGAATGTAATTTCGAAAAAAAAAGTAATAAACTAAAAAGGGTAACTATTGATTGAGTTTGTTTTTCAGGTAACATAATTCCACTTAGGTACGTACTTTAGACGTAATTTGCTGCTTGCGATTACGTGATTCATACTTTGTGCTAATTTCATGTTCTATGAATTTACTAGTGAAGCGACGTGCTTACGCATATTAACTGATTTTGACAATGATTAATTAATGAACAGGGTTGTTATTTGTATATATTATGCATCGCTTGGCTGCTATGCTTTTTCACTGACGTCATATTTTTTTTTATTATGTGCCAGCTGTGCTTATTTATTTAAATTATAATTGTCACCTGATTAATTGTGCTGATGTGGTTAGATATGTAAGTTATACTTTGTGATTTATCTGCTTGCGCCTTCATGGGTACTTATTAAGATTACATATGAACATTTATTTGCTTATGTCGATGTGATGCTAATGACCTGTTTATTGTGTAAGGCATGTTTGCTGCTGTGCGTATGGATTGCATATTTACACATTTCTGTTTTGTTGTCATAACTACTCTTCAATTTAGAATATAGCAATGCTGATGTACAGTGTACGAACATAGAGTTTAGGTTACACTGTGGTATTAATTATAGATTGTTCGCTTGGCAGAGCCTCGTTATAGGGATTGTGCTGCATCCACTTGTTGACATTCTGTTCTCTACTGGTATATTTACTCGCTATTGCATGTTTTGCTTACGCTCAGTGCTCTGGCTCTGAGCACTATGGGACTCAACTGCTGAGGTCATTAGTCCCCTAGAACTTAGAACTAGTTAAACCTAACTAACCTAAGGACATCACAAACATCCATGCCCGAGGCAGGATTCGAACCTGCGACCGTAGCGGTCTTGCGGTTCCAGACTGCAGCGCCTTTAACCGCACGGCCACTTCGGCCGGCACGCTCAGTGCCTTATATTTTTAAGATAAGAAAATGAACTGCTATAATCCGACGAACGACATTAGTACAAAAAACTTCATGGAAGTCACATGAGTTGGACGTTTTATGGAATCTGTATAAATTTATGCTAATAGGAAGGAAGCTAACGACATGACATACCAAAACTAGGTTTAGACCATTGACAGTATTACGCTGCATTTTCGTGAGCAATTGAAATAGGAAGTGACACTTGACACAAAAAATACTCCACATGTTTGCTTCTGCTATGATTCTTGAAGTGGTGTACACACTGTGAAATATTATGATCATTCACACTCCGTAATCGTACTTCATTACTGAGAGTTATTCGAACTAAGTCTGTTAGAGGTCATGTATGCATTTCTTTTATTTAATGATGGACAAGGAACCAAAATGTATCTTATAATTTATAATGAGTAGAAAATTTGGGTCAGATGGATTACACAGAGGTTGTGTGTGGACACTGTGTCTTCGGATTGCATGGGATGCTGAATTGAAGTTGCACTAGGATTTTGTCTGTACTTGTTCGAGGAGACTGACTAGAGGAAAGAGTTGTTATGGAAGTGAAATGATATTGGTGCTGAGGTTTATATGTATAGACGTATTATTGAGGTATTGAGATTATGTGAAGTTGATGATTATTCGAGTTTCGTGGACAAGAGGTAAGGTAAATGAGGTATTATTGAAGTTAAGTGATGATTATTGGAGTTTTGGTGGATAAGAGGTAAAGTAAGTGAGGAGCATATTTTTTTTTGTTGGTCCATATGGAACAAGGAGGATGAAGATGGCAGACTAGAACACTCAAGTAGAAAGAAGATTGCCTACACACACACTTTGTCAAATCGCTAAGCAGTATATACTTTTTTTTTTTGAGAGAGGAAGCATTTGCATATCTTGGTACACTGACAGTTGTTCAGCAACAGTACATTTTGATCTGGCTTGGCAAACATTGGTCTTGACATGATGACTATGACGTTGACTAACTATTATTGACTGTCATACATTGCTGCCGCTACTACTTGATACACATGATGAACATAAAATTTTGACAGAATTGCATTTACACAGTTAACACTATTCAATTACACAGTAGCACTAATGTGGAGGAAAGATGAGTGAGTGTGTTTTGTGTGTTTTCCTTTTATAATCCCAGAGAAGTGATCCCAACCAATCTCCTAAATATTATTTTATTTGTTTGTTGTGGCTTGCACTGACACCCATAAATATTATAGGTTAACTGTATTGTGTACTGTAATAGTTAGTGTGACAATTACCTGATATCATTTGTGTGTTTATTATGATTTGTATGTTTAGTGTAAGAGCATAGATAATAATTTGTTAAAGAAATTGCATGTGCATTCAAACTATTGTTCATGCCTGAACTGTCTGGTTAGTGATGGTGCTGCACTTTTCAACATGATGTGTGACATTTACTCATGTTTAATTTCTGCTGATGAACTGTGTGATCAGTGATTGTAAAAAAAAATTATGGACTGTTACTTGTACCTTCTCTACATGATTGGTGCCACTAGGACATGTTTAATTTCTGCTTATAAACTCTGATGAACAGTGTGATCAGTGACAGTGTATTTTATGGAACTGCTTCTGCTGAGAAATGTGACTTGTTGCTGTGTGTACCTGGTCAACATTACTGGGTGCCACTGATGGACTGCTTCTACTGAAATGGTGTTACTTGTTGATGTCTGCACCTGATCAACATTGCTGGTGCCACTAATGGACTGCTTCTACTGAAATGGTGTTACTTGTTGGTGTCTGCACCTATTCAACATTGCTGGGTGCCACTGAGGGACTGCTTCTACTGAAAAGATGTCACCTGTTGATGTCTGTACCTGCTCAACATTGCTGGGTACCACTAATGGACTGCTTCTACTGAAAGGGTGTTACTTGTTGGTGTCTGCACCTACTCAACATTGCTGGGTGCCACTGATGGACTGCTTCTACTGAAAAGATGTCACCTGTTGATGTCTGCACCTGCTCAACATTGCTGGGTGCCACTGATGGACTGTTTCTACTGAAAAAAATTTCACATGTTGGTTTTTGCACCTGTTGACCATGGCTGGGTGCTACTGCTGAACTGTCAACTGCTTATTCTTGAGCTATGAAAAGCGTTTATGTGAATATTTGTATAAACTGATTTTTTGTGTATTACTGTTTGTGAAAAGTTATGAGACTCTTACCTGCACATATTCGTCATTGCTGACGCTATTGATTGAATTGTTTAACCACATAATACTTGTGTAAACTGTTATGTAAAGTCACATGTATGAAAGAATTTGTATTGCTTACTGTATTCTATATAATAGGTTATTGAAAGGTCAGTGCAAAGCCAAAATTTTATCTAGTTATATGATATTTACGTATTAATATTATCTTTTATTTTTGTCTGTATTTTTTTTGACGAATTTGGTGGTATTTTCACCACCAATGCTGGCAAAAATACCATCAAATTCTAGCCGTGGAGGAAGGGCATATGAAAGGTGGCTACACTGAGCCACAGCGCCAGAGATCGCTAGAGAGCATTGTTCCGCCGCCTCCACTGGCACAGTGAGTGTTGAGATGTGGTAGTAGTCAGTGCTTGTCGAGGACTCGTAGTAGTCAGTTCGTGTTCAGATGTGCTAGTAAGGAGTGCTTGCTGAGATGTGATACTGAAAAGTTCTTGTTGAGATGTGGTAATAGCGAGTCGGTGTGGAGATATATTGTAATTATGAGAGTGATTTTGGTCAATATATGAAGGTAACGAAACTTGATTTATTTTTCATTATTTCCATGTTTTAAATAATGCGTCATTACAGGTTCAGTCAACAAAGCATCTGGCTTGTGTTCTTGGATTAGAGTGTAATTCTGGTTTTCTTGAGTAATTATGGTATTTTTATTTCCTTTAATTAATTCAGTATAAGTGATATTTAAAAATTCTTGTGTTGTTGAAGAAGAACCGTGCCAGATGCGTACGTTGAGTCACACTCCCACACACAGAACAGTTACTCTTGTGCTTGTTGTTGCGTTGGTTTTATAGTTGCTGGGGACTTAATTAATTAACTGTGTTAATGAAAATTTCCATTTCATTCTTTGTTATTGTTCTAAGCAGTCAGATTGCGTAATAATAACAGTCAGGGCCAACCGTTACGAGACTTCGTAATCGGACAAACAGCTACTAAAGCAGAAATTAAAATTATTTGCATTATACATTTAATTAAGCCCCCATGCAAGATGAAGGTGACTTCGTTGTCAGTGTCACGCCCCAAATTCATGTTTTGACATTCAGCACCCCTGGTTTCAACAGGATGGAGTTACCACACACAGTGCCAGACTCTCTTTGGCTGGAGTCAAACGTTCATCTTAAGAACGTATAATTTCAAGGAATGCTGACATCGGTTGGCCTCTCCGTTCTCCAGACCTCTCTGTTTGTGACTACGTTTTATGTGGATGTTTTGAAGAGCGTTCTGCACCAGACTAGACCTAGAAACTTTGTACTGGCCAAGTCCAGCTTCCCAGTGAAAAACTTGCACCGTGCTGTGCAAAGGTGCAAAATCTGCAGAAGCGACTTGTTAGATGTGTTTGGCGGAATGGACAGCACTTGAATGACACGTTTTTCTTAAAAGGTGTTACATACATCCACACATACGTACATAGATACATAGGTGTCCAGCGGTCGCGGGCGCTGCAGACCCCGCGCTGCTTCCACGAACTGCCTCCATTCCTTTCTCTTCCGAGCTCAGTTCTTCCAGGTGTCTTCAGTCATCACAGCTACCGGGTCTTTCGCGATTTGGTCCACGAAGCGCTGCCTTGGTTTTCCTATGAGGGGCCTGGTGTTTCTTCTCTGCTCATCTGTTTTCTTCACTTCTTTTCCTTGTGACACTCGGGCTACATGCCTACCCAACTGGACTCTCTTTCTTGAGCTTCTGTAGTATTGTTGTTTATTCCACCAAGAGGTAGACTTCCTCATTATTTGTCCTGCTTCATTCTCTTTTATCTAAGATTGGACTTCGTATCTTCCTCATTATTCCTCCTTTAAGTATTAATAGGTTTTCCTTTCCGCGTTTTGTCGTGCTCCTGTTTTTTTAACAGTAAAAAAAGATGTACTAACGAAAAATCCGCTCAGGTTCTCTAAGTATCCTTCATTTTCCTAATTATTTCAAATCTTGCCGTTTCTCTGCGAACCCTGTAGCTATCTCTAAAATTATTATTACAACAGCTTTTGGTGATACCATGATGCCGTTCTTTAGGATGTAACAAACTTTTCATAATGAACACAAAAGTGAATAGAAACTGTTGCGATTCCACGCGCGAACTTTGTTCTGTCCTATAGGCAAGAAAGGGGTTGTCAGCTAAAGGTAGGGCGTCGGAAACCCGGTAACTCGCTCTAAAAAAAAAATCGGTTCGCAGTTAATGGCAAATATTTCGGCAGCCCCTCGAGAGTGTGCATTTAGCGTCGGAATTACCAGCATTCCTGGCGGGGCGGCGGCTGGTATGTTGTGATAGCGGGGGGCGCCTCTTTCGCCGCGCTGCGACCACCTCCGCTCTCTCCCTCTTTTCAATTAGAGTGACGAACAGCGAGCCCCACATTCATCCCGGGCTCCTTACTCGGATGGATATTGAAGTTCCGGAACACCGAATTCCGGGGATTTCATGGCAGTGTTGCGTGGTAGCGCGGTGGATGGTTGGCTAGGGCAGGGTTGGGTAACGCAGGGGGAGAGGGAAGGGGGAGGAAAGGAATAGGAGGAGGAGGAGGAGAGGGTGCTGCGTTAGGTGGCGCGAGGGGGTGGGAAGGTAGGTGGGGGGAGAGGCTGCGGATTGTTGGGGGTGCGCACAGGCCGGGTGGCTTAGGTGCAGGAAGGGGCGAGCGTATGCGCCTGTGTATGTGTGTGAGTGTGTGAGCAGGAGGTTGGGTGGAACTGCGCGGCACGCACTGTGCCGGAATGCTCCGCCCGTGCCGTGCCACGCAATGCGTGCGCGCGTGTGTTCGTGCTTGCGTGCGCGGACGGCAGCGAGGAAGGACCGAGCCACGCGGGGGTTGGGGTGGGGGGAGGGGGTTGGCGGAAAAGGGGTGGCCGGCCATGTGGTCTCCGCGTTATTGATTGGACGGCTCTCAGCCCTCTGCCACTGCCGCTGCCTCTCTCCCTCTCTCCCGCTCCCTTCCCCCACGCCCTGACACACACACACACACAGATGCGGCGCAGCGGACAGCGCACTTTGCGCCCCCTCCCCCACACCAACCGCCACCCCCGCAGCGCTCTCCTTGTTCTTGTACCTCTGTGGCATCCCAACCCGTTGCGCCCACCGGTCCCCTCATCACACGGGCGTGCTTCCACTCTCCCACACACACACACACACACACACACACACATACAGGCGCACAGTGCGTAGCTTTGTTAGAGAGAAGAGCGGCGGAAAAAGAGAAAGATAGAAAGAGGGACGGGGCAGCAGCAGACAGAGGAAGAAAGAAACACGCGAGAGAAAGAGCGGGCGCAGCTCTTTAAAAATACAATATCCCGGCCGGTGCGCGGCGCTCTGTGCTGGAGATATGAAGCGGGAGGCCGGTCGGAGTTAAGGGTGCGGCCGCGGACGCCGGAGCAGGGAGACGCCGACGCCGACGCCGCCAGTGAAATAGCTCGCGACACGCCCTTTTACTCTGCTGTTTAGACGCCGCTAGGGGCGCAGGGCCGGCCGGGAATTGGAGGCCGGCGAGGTAACGGGCTCTGCGGAAAGAGGCCGGCAGCCCGGGTGTCGCGCGCCGCCGAGACGGATGACTGCGTTCCGCGCGCGGAATGGGCGCGCTAAATAACTGCGCCCGGCGCCGAACGGGGCTCCGCCGCGCCGCGCCGCCAGTGCGATCGCGGCCTCCGGGGCACATTCCTCACCAGGCCAGAGGGCCAAGTGGCGAGCGCGGGCGCGACGCCGCCGTAAACACTGCCCGCTTAAGGGAGCGCGGTGGGGTTTCGCCGCACGGGAGGCGCGTTTCGGCGTAAAAGGTGAAGAACCTCCTCAGAACCAGTACAAAATGTGTTTCACCTCATGATCAGACCTCTAATATTTTCTCTATATTTAAGATCACTTAACGAATTAAAAACAAAAAATTAAAAAAAGTTAGAAAATTAAGGAGATAAGAACTGGATAAAGTGAAAGATGCAGAGGTTATTGGGAGCTTCAGAAGCAGCATCAGGCAAAGATTATCTGAAGCAGGTGAAAGAAATGCAACAGATTAATGGGTTTTTTGAGAGATGAAATAATTAAGGTAGGTGAATAGTGAACAGTTAGAGAGACATAGCGAAGTAGAACGCAGGAGATATCGGATTTGACTGAAAAAAGGAGAAAATATAAAAAAATACAACAAATAAACCAGGCGAAAGGGAATACAGACGTCTACAAAATCAGATTGATAGAAAGAAATTCTGCTACCCAGCATCAACATAGCCGATGATGGACGGAGCAGCAGGACATACAAAGCAGACTACCATTGGCGAAATGGGCATTCCTGGCTGAGTCAAGTCTGCCAGTGTCAAACACAGGCCTTAATTTGAGCAATAAATTTTGAGAATGAACGTTTACAGGTAGGAAAAGAGGGACTGTCGGAAAACCGGAATAGAAGAGAATGAAATGATTTCAGGTTTGATGCTACAGTAGAATTTTGAAAATTAAGTAGGTTGATAAGGTAAGGAATGATACAGGTTCTTCGCAGAATTGGCAAAGAAAGTAATATATGGAAAACACTGACAAGAGGAAGGGACATAATGATAGGACATCTCTTAAGACATCATGGAATAACTTCCGTGATAATAGAGGGAGACGTAAAGGGCAAAACTGTAGATGGAGATAGAAATTGGAATATATCCAGCAAACAATTTAGGACGTAGGTTGCGATTACCACTCTGAGATGAAAATGTTGGCACAGCTTGGTTCCTTATTTATATATCTAAATGATGTGCCCTCTAGTGTTACGGGTAAATCTAAAATATTTCAATTTGCTCATGACACTAGCTTGGTGAAATGAAATGTCGTGTGACGAGGGCCTCCCGTCGGGTAGACCGTTCGCCTGGTGCAAGTCTTTCGATTTGACGCTACTTCGGCGACTTGCGCGTCGATGGGGATGAAACGATGATGATTAGGACAACACAACACCCAGTCCCTGAGCGGAGAAAACTAGCTTGGTAGTAAAGGATGTTGTGTCCAACATTGGCTCGGTTTCAAATAGTGCAGTACATGACCTCAGTTCATTGCTTGTAGAAAATAAACTAACGCTAAATCACAGCAAGACTCAGTTTTTACAGTTTCTAACACACAATTCAACAAAACCTGACGTTTTAATTTCACAGAATGAGCATATGATTAGTGAAACTGAACAGTTCAAATTTATAGGTGTTCAGATAGATAGTAAGCTGTCGTGGAAAGCCCAAGTTCACGATCTTGTTTAAAGACTTAATACTGCCATTTTTACTATTCGAACGGTATCAGAAGTGAGTGATCGTTCGACACGAAAATTAGTCTACCTCGCTATTGTCGTATGATATTTTGGGGTAACTCTTCCCATTCTAAAAGGATATTTTTGGCTCAGAAACGGGCGGTTCGGGCAATAAGTGGTGTTAGTTCACGAACCTCTTGTCGACCTCTGTTCACGAGTCTGGGTATTTTGACATTGGCCTCTCAATACGTATTTTCCTTATTGTCGCTTCATGTTACCAATATTAGTTTATTCCCAAGAATAAGCAGCTTTCACTCGGTTAATACTCGGCAGAAATCAAACCTGCATTTGGATCGGACTTCCTTAACTCTTGTGCAAAAAGGTGTGCAGTATACTGCTGCATCCATTTTCAATAAGCTGCCATTCGAATTCAAAAATCTTAGCAGTAATAAACGCGCTTTCAAATCGAAACGGAAGAGTTTCCCCATCGGTTGCTCCTTCTATTCTGTCGAGGAGATCCTTGAAAAATTAAGCTGATTTTTATTGTATTGCTGATACGGTTTACTTAAACTTATGGAGTTACTTTGTTAAGGTTCATGAACATTTATTTTTATCTGTCATTACGTTCATGTTGTAATTTCATGTACTGACACGTTCCATGACCTTTGAGATCTGCTCCTCAATTTGGTCCTACGGAACTTAACGAGTAAATAAAAAATAAATAAAGGAGACGAATTAGTCGCGGACCGCATCAAAAAAGTCAAAAGACTGTTGACTCACAAAAAAAAGTACAAAGTGGCAAGGAGGTAGAGGGGGCAGGCTAGAGGACAAATGCGAGGCCCTAGAAGCATGCGTAACTAGGAGAAAGAGCGATGCCACGTACATCAACGTTAAAGACGCCTTAGCAAGAAAAGAGAAGCACCTTTACGAATATCAAGATTTCCGATGGGACGGAAGAAAGATTAGAGTGTAACATCCCGCCGACAGCGTGGAGATACTGCACGAGGTCATATTACGACAGGATCCTTCGTGCCTCTTCGTGCCATTTTCAAAGAAACCACGCCAGCGTTTGTCTGCAGCGACTTTGGTAAGTCAGTGAAAACCTAAGTCAGAATGAGTGGGTGGGCATTTGAACTGTAGTCCTCCAGAATGCGAGTACAGTGTATTAACCGCTGCACCATCTTGCTCTGCCAGCTCAGATGAGAAGCCAGAACTACGAAAAGAAGGCAAAACTGAAAAGTGGAAGAAATATATACGAGTGTTATACCAGGGACAGGAACTAGAAGGCAATATTGTAGGAAAGGATGAGGAGGTAAGTGAAGATGAAACAGGCGCTGACGTTGAATATTATCCAATTATCAGTTTAATAAGTCATAGATGAAAATACTGACACGAATTATTTACAAGAGAATGCGAAAACTGATAGAATCCTACCTGGCGAAGATCTGTTTCGGTGCCGGAGAAAAGTGAGAACGCGTGAGGAAATACGAAACTTAGAAGATGGGTTAACGCAAGGAAACCTACGTTATTGCACTTGCAGATTTAAATGAAACTCTTAACACTCTTGACTGGAATATACAATATTTTAATTTGCATAGCACGTAAGACAAATGAATACAACGTGCAGATTATCGAGGTCACGGTCTAGTGTTGCATGCTTGCGGGACTAAGCACATTGAACAAAAAAAAAAAATTGTTACCCCAAGAAGAATCGTGGGACATTGCCTCTAGCCTCGATAATGACCTCATTTCGGCGAGGAAAAGTCCACAAGTTTCTTCATGCCTTCCATATCCACATGAAACCATTCACTGACTGCTAGAGCCCTAAGAGCTACTAAACGTCGAGCACGTTCATCCACGTTTCGAACAGTCCAAAACATGTTCTATGGGACTAAGACCGGATGATTCAGCACAGGGTACCTCAGAGTTCGTCAAAGCTTTAACGTATATGTTCTGCTCTTTTAGCAAGTTCTGGTCATACTGGAAGACGAGACTATCTACTACACGCTCATTATGAAGATTTAGAAGAATTGACAACACTAGGTCACCGAAAATGTTGATATAAACGTCCTGGTACATGTCTTTGGTAACCTGAATGAGTAGGGCAAATTACAGTGGGGGGAACACCACCAGAAATTCACGACGTCCCCTCCAGCTTGACCTTTGCCCTCCTCACAGACCCTCATTGGGCTGTCGGTGCACTTGGCGACATGAATTATCAGGAAAAAAGGCAAAAATACAACTTCTTGGACCAGACTACACCTCTCCAGTCGGCTGCCGACAGTTTCTGCAATGTTTTCCATAATGAAGTGCAGTTTTACGTGCTGCAATGAACAGGCCTTTTGGGTGACATCTAGTAATTTTCCTACGGGAAATCTGCACGTTCATACACCAACAAACCAGATGGCTCAAGTCCATGTGTGGTCATGGGCACGTCGAAACACGACAGCTGCCATGCCGTCACGTATCTATGAGTCACCTTACTGATTGATTCCATACAATCGAGTGACACCTCATTGCCATGAGGTACGTCAACGATGGAGGTCCCCATGACCGCCTAATAACAGTTCTGTACCACCAACAGTGCTCCAAAGCGACAAGTGCTTTCTTTGAAGAGGGTTACCAAGAAATATAGCTAGACCAAACTTGGACCACGCAAAGAAATAACTGTTACAGCGCTGTACTGTACAGTATGGCACAGAAGGTAATTGAAAGAAATATGCAATGAGACCAACGGAAATGATATTTTGGTTCAAAGACAATAATTAGTGCTGAAGTCTTCGCGATGTACCATTGTATCCTAGACATCAGAAAAGATTGGACATGGTTCTTAATATGGTGTGTGGTCACCACGGACGACAATGCGTGCTCTGCAACTCGCTCCCGTGCTGGAAATAAGGTTTTCAAGGAGCTATTGTGGTAAGGCGTTCCAATTCCTCATTACCGCAGTTAAGAACAGTGGAGTAGTAGTTGGTGCATCTCTAAATGCAGCAGTAGATCTCCCCAAAGTGTCCCACATGCGCTCGACATTTAAGTCAACGGGCGATGGGGGGGGGGGGGGGGAGGGAGAGGGGGAGAACGGGCAGGCCAGTTCATTTGCCGAATATCCTCTCATTCCAAGAGATTTTCCACTTGCGTTGTTCGACGAGGTTGCTCGTAAAAATAAAGGCAGGATCAGAATGCACCACTGAGAAGACGGATATTGGGAAGGAGTACAGTGTCATGATAACGTTGACCGGTGATTGTACCGTGATCATAGATTCGGAGGTCAGAACTCAAATGCAACTGTAGCCCTTCCCAAAACAAAACACATGGATCACCAAAACGATTATGTTCGACAATGCTGGACGTACTCTAAAATGGTGAGTGGTGGTATGCACTCATGAAAATTGTCAAACATGATCGTTTTGGTGGTCTACGTTTTACCGTGTGAGGAGGCCTAACGTTGCATACGCGTACTGATTTCCAAATATGTGAGCACTGTATACTCACTGCTCAACATTAGAGCGACCTCATAATCCTTCCCCAAGTGCTCTTACGAGCAGTGCATCTGGTCCTCACTTAATTTGTATGGATGACGATGCACTGCCTCCTTAAATAGAACAGGTGGAGTAGCTCATGCAACGTGAGGATATTCGGCGAATAGACTGGCCTACCCTTTCCCCCGACTTAAATCCAACCGAGCACCAGTGGGACGCGTTGGGAGGTCTATTGCTGCTCTCCCACATGCACCAGTGACCGTGCAGCACTTGTTACTCGCTCTGGTGTAAGAATGGAACGCACTGCCACGGTAACTCCTTGCCAGACTTGTGTCCAGCATGACAGCAGGTTGCAGAGCATTTACAGCCGTCCCTTTTAAGATCTAACTGTCATCGTTTTTGATGTCGAGGGGACAGTTATACAGAGTGTCGACTTCAGTGTAATGTCTTTGAATAAAAGTGTCCCTTCTGTTCGTCTCATTGCGGATTCCTTTCAGTCACCTTCTGAGCTACACTGTAGTAGTTCTTTCTATGTCCGTTCCAAGTTACGTCGAGCTATGTTGTTTGGCAGTAACATATCATCCGAAAGTTACTTTCGCTCTTAAGAGTAGAAACTGTACGATATTCTATAACAAATTAGAAACAAAAAAGGAAACAGAAAAGGCAAGTATGTACAGGGAAACTGTTAATATTACTTATCTTGTCAGAAGCATCTAACAAAACACATTTATGCAAACAGTTGTGTAAACTGAGGTAACAAAAGTTATGGGAAATTGAATGCAGATATGCGGATGGTGGCAGTATAGCGTACGGAAGGTATAAAAGGACAGTGCATTAGAAGAGCTGTCATTTGTACTCAGGTTTTTCAAGTGACAATTTTCCGGCGTGATTATGGCCGTATGACGCGGGAATTAACAGACTTTGAGCGCGGAATGGGAATTGGAGTTAGGCACGTGGAACATTCTATTTCGGAAAGCGTTAGAGAATTCAGTATTCCGAGATCCACAGTGTCAAGAATGCGCCGATAATACCCAATCTCGGGCGTTGCCTCTCACCATGGGCAACGCATTGGCCGACGGCCTTCATCTAACGACCGAAATCAGCGGCGTTTGCGTAGGGTCGTCATTAATAACATATAAGCAACACTGCTTGAAATACCCGCAGAAACCGACGAGAGACGTACGACGAATGTATCCGTGCGGTTAACTTTGGCGTTAATGTGCTATGACAGCAGACGACCGACGCGAATGCCTTTGCTAACACATGACATCACCTGTAGCTCCTGTCCTGTGCTCGTGAATATATCGGTTGGACCCTAGACGACAGTGGTCTGGTCAGATGAGTCCCGACTCAAGTTGGTAAGAGCTAATGGTATGATTCGTGTGTGACACTGCGAACCAAGTGGACAACAAGGCACTGTGCAAGCTGGTGGTGGCTTCATAATAGTGTGGGCTGCGTCTAGATGGAGTGGACTGGGTCCTCTGGTTCAAACGAACTGATCCTTTGTGACATCGTTAGCCTTATTTTTATCACCTCCTTGTCCGTCATGGGTTATTTTGCTGCCTATGGAAAAAAAATGGTTCAAATGGCTCTGAGCACTATGGGACTAAACTTCTGAGGTCATCAGTCCCCTAGAACTTAGACCTACTTAAACCTAACTAACCTAAGGATATCAAACACATCCATGCCCGAGGCAGGATTCGAGCGTGCAATCGTAGTAGTCGCGCGGTTCCAAACTGTAGCACCTAGAACCGCTCGGCCACACCGGCCAGCCTGCCTTTGCTGGAGAGTTCATTAACTTCATCTACTTCCTGATCACCTGTTACGGTGGTAAGTTTCCGGCTGTTCTCATTTCTGCTTCTTCTCATTGCTTTCGTCTTTTTTCGATTTACGCTCGATCTATATTCTGTCCTCGGGAAACAGTTCATTTCCTTCAACTAACCCTGTAATTCTTATTCACTTGCACTCAGGATACTAACGTCATCAGCGACACTAATCATTGATATCTTTTCACCTTGAATTTTAGTCTCACTCTTGAATATTCCTTTTATTTTCGTCATTGCTTCTTCTGTGTATAAACTGAACAATAGGTGCGAAAGAGTGTAGCTCTGTCTTACACTCTTTTTAATTAGAGCACTACGTTCTTCGTCTTCGAATCTTATTGTTCTTTCTTCGTTCTTGTACTAAGTTTCGCATCCTGCACACCCCCAGATCACCTACAAATTGCATCATGTCTTACTGACTGAAATGTATGATAATGAAGCTACGAACCCTCGTCTACTTACTGTGCGATTTAGCCCCGTGCTTAAGACTGTAGACTAGGCTTATACAGGGACTGTTGCTATGGGAAGGACATTGGAAATATTCCTTTCCATCCTTATCATATCTCAGTTTGTACTCCATCTGTAGTTACTTCGTTGTAGATGAGGCTTGGCGCCATGTTTTCCTTCGTCTTCCTTCTTTTTTTGTACGAAATAAAATATTTTTGGGCCAAGCTCAATAACATTTAATCAAGTTCATCGAACTTCCCGAAATGGTACGCGACAAATTTTCGGAAATGTTACATACACTTTCACTTGGCTAACTGAGAAGCGACTTTTTTGTCATCATCATCCAGCCGCCGCTGTGGCTGTGCGGTTCTAGCCGCTTCAGTCTGGGACCGCGCTGCTGCAACGTTCGAATCCTGCCTCGGGCATGTATGTGTGTGATGTCCTTAGGTTAGTTAGCTTTAAGTAGTTCTAAGTCTAGGGGACTGATGACCTCAGATATTAAGTCCCATAGTGCTCAGAGCCATCTGAACCATTTGATTTTTCATCATCATCCCGGAAAACCACTGTAGTACGATTCTGGCCAAGTGACATCTGGTGTGACATCTGACGGTAGCAACCAGCAATGACAAGGACGTACTCTTTTACTTTTAAGATATCTTGAGTCATCGCCATATTTCTCATGCTACATGCTTTCTCTGACTCACTCTCTCGCTTCCACTGTTCGAGTCTTACCGCGGTACACTGGTTGTAAGAACCGATACCGTTGGCTCATCGAAAGTACACATATTTGTAGTCTGCGGTCTGATTCTGTTTTCTAATGTCAGAAGAACACACACCATTCCCTGCACCTAGTCATCTCTGACGAAGAAGACCGCGAATATCCCCGAAAGCTGAAGTTTTAAATGAAACATTAGGCGGATTGTGTACATTTTATACAAACACCCCGAAGCCTGCGTAGCCTAACGTCTAGCGTCCTCATACTTGAAGAATTACATAAACGTCATGTAACTAATCACCTACTGGCTGCCGCATCGTCTTTCATCCTTTTCTAACAGCTCTCAGCATATGAATTCCTTTGGAAAATGGCTAAGTGGTGCTTTCAGGTCAGTGTCTGATCGAGTGTTTGTCAAAGTATTTTAGTGTTTGGTGTACTGGACGGCTCTCGATTACAAGGTAGAGACGAAAGAGATGGGTGTTTGGTTAGTTTTGCTTTTAGTTATTGCCCGATTTTGCTTTCTATTCTTCGTTATTGACGTTACTTCAATAGGTAGCTGGACTGGCAGCGGCTGTGTTACGATTCAGACAGCCTTTGACTGAACACTTCAAGTCCTCTGGTGATAGTAGAAGAGAAGATCTTTCCCTCGAGGGTTTAGGATTCGGGTGGGATTGGGTAGGAACTGATATAAGAATGGATGTGGGACAAATTTTGAGAACAGTCTAGAGATGGCATGTACGTAGTGGGTGGCGGGTAGGATTGTAGTTATTCAGGGGAGGGGTGAAACTCTCGTATGGAGTGGAAGCAGTAGAGGAGGTTATAGCTAACAGGATGGGTAGATCTCAGGAATGTTTTCGCGGTCTGGAAGGGAAAGACATTCTAAACTACTAAGAGAAAGGGCATGGCGTATGCAAAGATTTAAGGACGGTATAACTTGTTCATAAACGTGTAGCACCAGTACAAGGTTCCCAAGAATAAAGGATACATTGAGGACAAACAACATGCAAGCTGCAACACACGACAACCAGTTTAAAACTCTCCATGGCGACAGTTAATGTTTTAGCTAGCGCCGGAGCTAAAACAACTGTTCAAAATGGCTCCGACCACTATGGGACTTAACTGCTGTGGTCATCAGTCCCCTAGAACTTAGAACTACTTAAACCTAACTAACCTAAGAACATCACACACATCCATGCCCGAGGCAGGATTCGAACCTGCGACGGTAGCGGCCGCGTGGTTCCAGACTGGAGCGTCTAGAACCGCTCGGCCACTCCGGTCGGCTAAAACAACTGTGCACGGGACGTTAGAAATAGAAACGTGTCTGTAAAGAACGTTGTACTCGTACACATACGAATGTGGATTTATACAATGACGTCATGTGACCAAGTGAATGACAACGTTGGATAATGTGACCGCCTAGAGAATCATATTCCCCAAGCAACAGGGCAAATCCATTGGAGTACCACTTTCTTATTTTTCGTTCAAGGTATAAACTAAATTTCGTCATGGGCTTTATGAAATAAAATGACTCTAGATATTGTGAATTTCATTGAGTATCACAAATAGTAGCGACGATGCTTACGCGAATGGATTGTGTTTGTCGTAGGCAGAATCGAACCATATTGCACGTAACTGAGTTGCATGAACTAGTGTACCTTGAACTTATTATCTTGTGTTTAACTCAATCCCTCCTGCGCTAGCTAAAACATTAACTGCCGCCGTGGACAGTTTTAAACTGGTTGTAACGTGTGTTGCAGCTTTTTGTCAGAACTGAGATTTCGCGATCGTGATTGCGGATTTTAACTTCGTGATCGGTGAGTAAATGTGCATTGTATACCGTCTGTAAAACTGTGTACGGGACTTTAGAAATAGAAACGTGCCTATGAAGAACGTTGTACTCGTGCACATAGAAACGTGGATTTATACAATGACTACGTGTAACCAAGGGAATGACAATGGAAGATAATGTTACCGCCTAGAGAATCGTATTCCCCAAGCAACATGGCAAATCCATTGCAGTTTCATGATCAACGGGTTCACAATAATGACGCTGCCAGCAACACCGGATCGCCGCCGAAATCACAACGCAACGATTATAGCCACAGATAAGCTGCAACGACAAGCGCTCAACCCCTGTAAAGACTTAAAGCATTTCATGTATCCTAGATTTTGTTGTAATTTCTGTACCATTTGTAACGAACTTCTCTCAATATTTCCTTTCTTTAGAAATAAACGTAATTTCAGTGAAGCGTGTATGCTATATATGTTGACACTGTTGATCCATCATTAATAGTAGTTACAGCTGTTTACTATCAGTAGCTTAAAATGGTTCAAATGGCTCTGAGCACTATGCGACTTAACTTCTGAGGTCATCAGTCGCCTAGAACTTAGAACTAATTAAACCTAACTAACCTAAGGACATCACACACATCCATGCCCGAGGCAGAATTCGAACCTGTGACCGTAGCGGTCGCTCGGTTCCAGACTGTAGCGCCTAGAACCGCACGGGCACCCCGGCCAACTCAGCAGCTTATTCATTTATTTTATCGTACTTGTCATTGCATGGCGTTCTCCGTACTATTTTGGAGGGGTGTGTTTTCATGCACGTGTGCAGTGTTTTTATCGGGTGCGTTCATGTGTTTTGCTGTGGTAAGTGTTTGCCCGTGTGAGTTGCGGCGTCCGCCATTACATTCTGGGCGCCATAGGATTTACACATCAGGGGAATCTGGTCGTCGTGACATCAACGCGAGTTCACTATGATGCTCCTCAACGGGACACAGGGCATCGGGCATGAAGGGATGCAGGTGGTTCGCAGCTGTCAGTTGAGAAGGATGTCTCCCACAGCATAAAAATGGTTCAAATGGTTCTGAGCACTATGGGACTTAACATCTGTGGTCATCAGTCCCGTAGAAAAAACTACTTAAACCTAACGAACCTAAGGACATCACACACATCCATGCCCGAAGCAGGATTCGAACCTGTGACCGTAGCAGTGGCGTGGTTCCGGACTGCGCGCCTAGCACCGCTAGACCACCGCGGCCGGCTCTCCCACAGCATAATACTGCTCCCACCTGCCTGCGTCCGTGGGGCGCTGCACGTTTCGAACGTTCACCTCGATGACGGCGTTTGTGGAGGTGACCATCGATCTAGTCTACCAAAAAATGTGATTCACTCGAAGCGCCAAGACGTTTCCATTGATTGACCGTCGGACCCCCATGCTCCCACGCCCAATGAGACTGACGATGTCGTTGGGTCAACATGTGAGCACATAGGGGTGGTCTGCTGCAGAGCTCCATGTTCAACGACGTACGATGTACAGTCGTGCACAAGACGAGCGAGACCCCTCGCATTTTCGTTATACTGAACCGCACAGCTTTAAAGTCTGCTACACAGCATAACAGTCAAGGCGACGAAGTACTACCAACATACTATGCACAGGTGTGAAATTGAAAAACCATCCGAACTTCGTCAGACTGTTTTCAATAATATGTAAGACTATATTAATGCTGATTAGTGTGTTCCATTTTTACCGATTTACGTGACGAAATCCTAACAACGAAAATAGCTACAACTATTACGGAAGGTGAGGGCTGCATAAATAATTCCATCAACTCTTTATTCGAAATGTTCTAGTTGCAGTCGATACATCAGCATATTAATCGCAGCTACGCTTTCGATCCAAATCACATTTACAGGAATGCAAATAAAATCCATTTGCCTATACAAATGGTAATTCAGATCCCAGTGTTAATGCCACCGCGTTTTAGAAGTGTAAGCATTCCCTTTGCTAGCTAGCTTAAGAAACACTTCGGCTAATGAACGGAAGATTTGAAACATTGTAGAGTGTGTTTGACAGCTATGTCGCCGTTTATTTCCTGGGGTGGTGCAGAACTATCCTACTAAATTTACTCGCTAATAACAGTATTTTGTTATTTATATAAACCTCCCGAATGAGTGTCACATAAGCGGTGACATAAAGGTGTAAAATCCATGTTTCCATGTTTTTTAGTCCAGAAAGCTCTATGCAACAGAAACTGCAGATCATTTTGCCATTTATAGAGGGATGTTTTCCTGGCTTGTCTGCTAGTGTAGTGAAAGGTGTTTGCTACTGCAAGGGAGGTCTGGTTTATTTTCGGTTCTAATCTCGATGGAGGCAGATAGACTATCAGTAAACCAATTTTAAGAAATTCTCGCGCCCCCAATGCGTTTGATGGCCGCCTTTATTCTGTACTGACGCCCTGTGGATGTCAATATGAAACTATTGTAGAATTTCATACTTGTTACTGCCTACTTTTTCCTCTTCTGTCAGTAACTGAATTAAGTGTGGCACTGGATGATTTTTCACTGAATTTCGTTATGAATCTTCACACATTGATAAATTTGCACACCTTCATGGCAGGTCAGCAATGGTAATCAAGTATGACTGGTGTGAATGTTGACACAGACCGTTTCGCGGCCGAATGCGCATAATATTTTTCTAATTCGTAACGATCTGGGCTACTTTGTCTTACTAAAACAGTTGTGTTATCTCGATAAGCTGAAATTCATTTTTATTAGCACAGTTTATACTAATTAGCGTTTCTTGTTTCATTCATATCTTATATCTACGTGTTTTGCTAACACACGATTGAAAACAGTCTGACAAAGTTCGGAAAGTTTTTCAATTTCTCTCCTGTGCATACTGTGTTGGTAGTACTTCGTCGCTTTGCCTATTATGCTGTGTATCAGACTTTAAAGCTGTGCGGATCAGCATAACGAAAAGGCGAGGGGTCTCGCTCGTTTTGTCCACGACTGTACAGTGTCCTCCCAAATACTTGTACCTGCACCAGCATTGTGCTCCTTTGGCAGAGATACCACAGATCTCCATCTAGCCTACTTTACACACCAGACAACCTCGGTACCGAAAGTTTCGTGAGAAGTTGTGGATGTCCAACCATTTAGAGCCTATTGCTATTTTCACAGATCTTCTACCTCTTTCCGTAGAAGCTCACGACAGTAGCACGTGAACATTCGACCAGCTTCGCCGTTTTCAAGATCACAGGCTCTGTGTAATAATAATCCGCCCTTTGTCAAAGTCGCTTATCGCAATGGATTCCGCTTGCATACTTTTTTTACCGCATGGCGTGCCCTCAATATGCAACGTCGTGGTGGGCAGTGGTGATAATGTTTTGGCTTATCAGTGTATTTACGAACATATTTACGGGAATTCTCGTGTTTATGTTCTTTTGGTGGTTGTTTCAATACTCTGAAGTGGTTAGTTTTGTTAAGTTTAGAAGTAAAACGAGTTCTTTTGAGCTTTAATGACTGAAATTCACCGTGAAAGTTACGCAAACTAGATCTCCAAGAACCGTTTCGTTCTCATACGGCTCAGTTCGTGATAGGACTGGGTAACTCAGCATGCTACAGCTTACTTTCGTTACACTACTGAGTCATTTTCTTCACAGAGGACGTATTGCATACTTGTGGCCCACATGCGGCTGAATCCGTTCTCACAGCCCGGAAGACAGCCGCAGCCGCGGCTGCTGCGGTGGCGGCCCCTGGGTTCGCGTTTATCCCGGCGGGAGCCGCGCCGGCATTGGCATGCAGATGGCGCGCTGGCCCGCGTTTATCGCGCGCCCATCACGCATTACACGCAATTTTGTCTGCGGGGCCGGCAGGGACGCTCCGCTAACGGCGCCGCTGGAAACGATTGCTCCTGTTTACAGATAATGGCAATCATGGCCATTGCCAATCAATTGAAAATAAAACCAGCGCCGAATGGATGTAGTGCGAAATAATACTTCGCCACAAAAAAAAGGGGGGGAAAGCGACCAGAGGGCGGACAGAGGGCTGCCGGAGCGCACGCTTTTGTTAGGGCCCCATGTGCAGAGCGGCCGGCGCCGCTGTGTGGCGAGGCCGCATCCGCCGCGCGCAACACGGGATGTTTTGTTTTGTGCCGAGCGGGACCTGTGTTAAGCTTGACGGCAACATTACCGGCACGAATAGAACTTAAGCACAACTGCCACGAGCACAGACAGTATCGTATTTTCCGTCTGATTTTTTTCTTTTTTTTTTTACCCCACCGAATATGCCCTAACAAGAGCAATATAAACAGCTGCCCGATATCCAGTGTCAGAAACTAATTGTACACTGCCGGATTCTGCAACCGGCTGGCGTTATCTGAACGGACTGTCTCCCGTTATGCAAAGCGACCAATGACGATACAAAAACTAAAATATTTGCAGCATTCAGGTCATTTCTGGGGGCGCCTGAAAAATAATTATTTAGAAATACTCATTTGAAATTATTTTTTCTTATTTCTTTCTCTTCGGTTTCAATTTTTATGTTTATTTGCTGCCCTTTACCTTTCACCTAACACCTAATGGCTGAAGGGGCCCTCACACCCTCCGTATTTATTGTGAAATTATATTTTCTCAATATATTGTGCAAAAGTGAGGTCAAGAATGGCACAATATTATTACAATACTAGCTGACCCGGCGAAATCTGTTCCGCCTTAAAGCCAATAAACAATCAGATTTTGGATGTTAAGTTCAATTTTTTATTAAGAAATACAAATAAAAAATTAATTATTTTAATGATCCTTTATTCTTTGTTTTTTTGGTGCATAACTTCCACTCTTCAATTAAGTTATCTTATGATACACAACATTTTTTGTTTTATTATCAGGCGCAAGAACAAACAAGGCAGATGGGCTTCCGACCTGTGAACATGCCACATATGATGGACCATGTGAAAAACATGGACATTCCAGATTTAAACCACAAACTTTCAACACATTTTACATTGTTTGGTTTTGTTTTACAATAAAATACCAATTTCACTGCTTATTACCAGGAAACGATTAGGAGTTGTATGTGTAGATAAAATTGGACAAATGACTGGCAAACGATATTAAATAATTTTTCTTCACCCATTTATAATTATCAGTGATCGGATTAGGTAGTGCAGTTTGGAGTGAATGACCTCATACATTATGCTTAATATGGATAAGGCGCGGGACTCCGGGACTCTTATTTTTCAACAGTATATTTTTTTGATGTGATAATATTTACAGTTACTCTTACATAAATAAAACACTTTGTCATTTTCAACCACCTTAAAAAAAGAGATTACTCAATTCAAAAGTTTATATTTTTTATATTTGTTCATGGTTTACTCCGCCAAAGAATGCATTGCCAATCGAGCCTTTTCACGGGCTGCCTCACTTTGCTCTTGTGATTGAGAAGCACGAAGTCGAGCCATACTAACGCGGCGCTCTTCACGGGCAATTTGTTGTTCTTCTTCAGTCCCATCATTCACAATGTTTTGTATCCTTCTTGCATTACCGCTTTGTCGAGAAATATTCGATCGTCTTGATCCCGGCATTGTTAATGATGATTCAAAGAAAATACAATTTATTTCTTTAAATTTTTAATTAATGATATATATATATACTGATACTTAACCATAGAGGTTTAGCTGTCATTTGCGTTTTGTTATTCCATGTCAGATGCGTTTTTGTTATACCACGTTTTATAGCGGTCGAATGGGATAAAACGTATCCTATGTCCATCTCCTGGTTCTAAGCCACCTCTCCACCAATTTTCAGCCAAATCGGTCCAGCCGTCGTTTAGCTGACATTTGCGTTTTGTTATTCCATGCCAGATGCGTTTTTTGTTATATCATATTTTACAGCGGTCGAACGGGATAAAAAGTATCCTATGTCCGTCTCCTGGTTATAAGTTACCTCTCTACCAATTTTCAGCCAAATCGGTCCAGCCGTTCTTGTGTTATAAATAGTGTAACTAACACGACTTTCTTTTATATATATAGATTGCAGTGCCTGTTTTGTCAAGAATATGCAATGTTTCTTCTTACACGTATGCGTCGTACTTCTTAACATCACTGGCGCTGCAATATCGTATTTATCCGCCGATACCCGGCAATGAGTTTCAGTTAAAATGCTCCCACCTCCCAGCCCCCCGTACCCCCTCCTCCTCCCCTCTCCCCCGAACGGGATTTACAGAAAGCTTACGCGTGCAGCTTGTGACACATGAACGACGACGTATAGGAGTTGGGGACTGGCCGTTGGTCGTGCACGACTAGGCAAAGCGGTAAACGCGACCGCTTGCGTAAAGCGGGAAATCGAGTGCGAGTCCTGTTCCGGCATAGGTTTTCACTGTCGTCAATCCGTTGTACAGTTGATGGTTGTCCGTATTCGCAACTGCAAATAATTTCATGTACAATACTATACACAATATTTGTGCACGGTACGCGTCAGTTAGAAGTCTGCTTTCGGCTCTCGCGGAGGTGGACCTTGCATGTACAGCATTGCGACTGCAGTTCCTGCTTGTTGGAAAAAGAAAATCAGGAGGGACGGCGGGTAGCGAAAAAGCGGCTTTGAAGACGTTCTACATACGACCATACTAACATGCTAATAGAACTTGCAGCAGAGCCCTATGACTATCGGAATAATTTAAGTAAAAACGAGGAACCTTTCCACGAAGTGGTGAACTACGCTACACCTTACGTGCACAGAAAAGGTACTGTTCAAATGCCCTTCAGATTTCACCTTTCACAGTGCCGGAAGCGGTCTACAAACTTGAAAAGAGGAAGATGCAGTATTCTAGAGTACTGGAAGGTAGTGCTGTCACGTATTTCTGCAATATTTAATTCAAACTTTTTAAACGAACAAACAGGCATTTCCATTGTTACTGCCCTGCACTCAGAAACATTTGTCTAATGTTTCTACAGCTAATCACTGATTAGGTGCTAAATAAGTAATCGAAGTACTCTGATCAATGCACTTCGACAGATGATTCCTTCCATTTGGCTTTCCTGATGTATTCATATTCACTTGGCGGCGCTGTATCGCTGGTTTAAAAGCGCGCAAAACACGAATTCCTGTGCAGTATCAACCTTACAGAGGCACAAGGCATTGCGAAATATATTGAGGGAGCGTCAGTACATTTAAAGCTCCGCAATCTCGTTCAATATATTTCAGAAACCGTCAGTACCCCTCTCGTACGGTCAATATCATTGCGTAACAGATATTGAGCTTCTGAGGGTCCGTTAAGACAGGTCTTGTTTCACTTAAATTTGCAACACGTGATCGTGCTGGAGTATGCGGCCAATCCACGATTAACTGAGCTTACCCTTAGCACTGCCTCATGTCGCTAAATGACAAGAATCCGGTTATTACTAACACTTTGAAAGGTGTTTAGGGCATGATCTGTTATTGGAATATCAGAAACAAACACGATACAAAATTTCGTATCAAATTGTAGCTCTCCTGAACTGAGCATTGATACTAGCAGCGTTACCATTTCATATTACACTTCTATCAAGTCTGTTTCTGCTATTCTGGTGATGGATTACGCACGAAACGCTTCAGTAAAATTTCTAAAACTATTGGGCTTTTTTCATTTAGCTACCTGAATCAGTGTGGAGGGCGTGCTGAATTAGGTCGTATTTTCTCGATCTTCAGTTCTATATGAAACTTAAATGAAGCTAATTTGGTTTCCTTGCCGTTTAACAAAGTTGAAGGTTTATATATTTGGAAACCTGACAGGTTGCTGTATATTGTGGAATCTTTCACTCATGTCCTTTATCGTTTGCAGGTCTACCGTATATAGAGAAGTACGTTTACAATCCTTCGGCCAGCTGAGGTCGACTGTCGATCCATGGATACCTTCCGAAAGCCTGTTGTACACGCGTGGTTTGCCATATGCTTTGCTGATGGCATGTGACGTGAGGGGTCGTTGGTTCGCCAAGCAAAGAGAGTTAGTCGCAGATGCTACATTTGCTTCTAAAATGTATTAGATGAATGCAAGAGGCAGCAGACGCGCAGTTCTCGTGCTGCTTCATAAGATAAATCTGCACACAGGTCTAGCTTAAATGCTTTGACACTTGCAGTGATTAGTATATTCATAATCGAACAATGCTGAGCTTATTTGATGATGAACTGCTTTAATGTATTTCCGTTTATTCTAGACATTGCGCCATTACATGTAATGGACCGATTTTTGTGTTTCTTCAGTAACACGAGTTATCTATTTGCCAATATGCTTTGCTTATCCAGATAGTTAAATCAGCAAATATTTAATCGGGGATTATTGCCGGAGTTCACACGGTCATCCACATAGTGTGACTACTTATTCTGGCTACTGTATTCCAGCTGTCAGAGATTTTAAGTTTCTCTGACTTATTATTCCTTTACGTCAAAATACAGTATCTGAAAGGAAATGAAATAACATGTTTTTTTTATGAGATCTTGGCCAATCTTGTTTTGGCGATAAATACGAAGAACTCATGAGGGAGACTAATAAAGCAAAGCAGTAAAATACAGGCACCTGTGAAACTTGAAACTGATTATGGAACCGAAAGACTTAAAAATTAACAATATCTGCGTTACAAAGCGAGGAAAGAGTTTAGGTTTGTAGACTGCTACCACCACAGCTGACGAGAAGAAGTATCTCAGAGGAACATTGGCTTTTAGGTCTCGGGCAACTACTGCCAGAAGACCACCCGATCTTCTGTGGGAGATCGGGGCAGGTTATCACCGTTTATAATCTTTATGTTTTTGAGGATTCAGGGCTCAGTTTTTACATTTTTATACCCTGGGTCAATTTTTCCTTAGCTTCACTATTAGAAAACGGTTTAAGGCATACTAAATGAAAATTGACACTATCAGCCCGTTCTTCACTATGTAAGATTTTTCATTACTTCTTTTTACTTCCTTTCTTCTAACTGATGTTCTGTTAAAACTGCTGTACCTCTTTTCCTAGAGTTATTTCTACTCGTATTTCTCCTATCACCAACGCGTCGTTAAGATATCGTTGAAAGTCTTAATTACTGGGCCTTAGGAAGTTTAAAAGAATTTGTCACTCAAAGACTGTCTCTCAAAATTTTGACAACTTTTGCCTTGAACTACAGTAAACCTCGTCACCAGAAAAACGTTTTCTATTTGGAAAATGATCAATGGTGTTGGAAGGCAGAACTGTCTTTCCGTTGTCAGTTTCGTCTTGAGGAATGTTCTCACAACATCCTACTGAAGTTTGACTATTGATTTGATAATCAGCTGCAGCTCTGCTTGATGGTCTCTCCTTTGCCACCTACTCACTGCTGTAAGGGCGATGTCTGGAGCACCTTCTCCTCGTTTTTTTTTTTTTTTTTATAATTCCTCATTATAAAAAAGGCAAAATGAGGAGATATTGCTCCAGACATCGTGCTCGGCTTTATAACTTTCAACCACACCCCTCCCGCCACCCTCCATGATCCATGGACCTCGCCATTTGTTGGGGAGGCTTGCGTGCCTCAGTGATACAGACAGTCGTACCGTAGGTGTAACCACAACGGACAGGTATCTGTTGAGTGGCCAGACAAACGTGTAGTTCCTGAAGAGGAGCAGCCTTGAAGGGCAACAGCGTGGATGATTGACTGATCTGGCCTTGTAACATCAACTAAAACAGCCTTGCTGTGCTGGTACTGCGAACGGCTGAAAGCAAAGAGAAACTATAGCTGTAATTTTTCCCGAGGGCATATAGCTTTACTGTATAGTTAAATGATGATGGTGTCCTCTTGGGTAAAATATTACGGACATAAAATAGTCTTCCATTCGGATCCCTGGGCGTGGACTACTCAGGAGGACGTCGTTATCAGAAGAAACAAAACTGGCGTACTACGGATCGGAGCGTGGAATGTCAGATCCCTTAAAAACCTGGAAGGTAGGTTAGAAAATTTAAAAAGGGAAATGGATAGGTTAAAGTTAGATATAGTGGGAATTAGTGAAGTTCGGTGGCAGGAGGAACAAGACTTCTGGTCAGGTGAATATAGGCTTATAAATAAAAAATTAAACATGGGTAATGCAGGAGTAGATCTCATTATGAAAAAAAAGACCATAGGAATACGGATAAGGTACTACGAGCAGCACAGTCAGCGCATTATTTTAGCCAAGATAGATACGAAGTCCACGTCAACCACAGCAGCAGAAGTTTATATGCCAACTAGCTCCGCAGATGATGAAGAGATGAAGAAATGTATGATGCGATGAAAGACATCATTCAGGTAGTTAAGACAGACGAAAATTTAATAGCCATCGGGGACTAGAATTCGATAGCAAGAAAAGGAAGACGAGCGAATGTAGTAGGTGAATATGGACTGGTAGTAGGAATGAAAGAGGAAGCCGCCTGTTAGAATTTTGCGTAGAGCGTAACTTAATCATAGCTTACACTTGGTTTAAGAATCATGAAAGAAGATTGTAAGAGGTCAAGGGACGCCGGAAGGTTTCAGGTTGATTACTCGCATATTCTGCTAAGACAGAGATTTAGGAACCAACTTTAAACCTTAAGACATTTCCAGGGGCAGATGTGGACTCTGACAACATTTTATTGGTTATAAAGTGTAGATTAAAATTGAAGAAACAGCAAAAAGGTAGGAATTTAAGGTGATGGGCCGGGACAAAGTGAAAGAGCCAGATGTTGTAAGGAGTTTCAGGGAGAGCATTAGGGGACGATTAACAAGAATCAAAGATCAAGCGGGTAAAAAGACGAGAGCTAGTAGAATTCCTTGAGTAACAGAAGATATTGCATTTAACTGTTCAAAGGAGGAAACATAAAAATGCAGTAAATGAAGCGGACGAAAGAAGTACGAACGTCTCAAAAATGAGATCGATAGGGAAGAGCGAAATGTCTAAGCGGGGATGGCTAGAGGACAAATTTAAGGACATAGAAGCATATATTATTAGGGATAAGATAGATGCCGTCTACAGGAAAATTAAAGAGACCTCTGGAGAAAATAGAACCACCTGTATGAACATAAAGAGCTCAGTTGGAAAATAAGCCCTAAGCAAAGAAGGGAAAGCACTAAGGTGGAAGGAGTATATAGAGGGCTATGTACTTGAGAGCAATATTGTGGAAATCGAAGAGAACGTAGAGATATGACACTGCGTGAAGAATTTGTCAGAACACTGAAGTACCTAAGTCGAAACAAGGCTCCGGGAATGGACAACATTCCGTTAGAACTACTGATAGCCTTGGGAGAGAGAGCCATGACAAAACTCTTCCATCGGGTGAGAAAGATATATGAGACTGGAAAAATACCCTCAGATTTCAAGGAGAGTATAACAATTTCAGTTCCAAAGAAAGTAGGTACTGATAGGTGCGAAAATTACCGAAATATCAGTTTAATAATTCATGGTTGCAAAATACTAACACGAATTCTTTACAGACGAATGGAAAAGCTGGTAGAAGCCGACCTCGGGGGAGATCAGTTTGGATTCCGTCGAAATGTTGGAACACGTGAGGCAATACTGACCCTACAACTTATGTTAGATAATAGGTTAAGGAAAGATAAAATACGTTTCTAGCATTTGCAGACTTAGAGAACGCTTTTAACAGTGTTGACTGGAATACTCTCTTTCAAATTCTGAAGGTGGCAGGGGTAAAATTCAGGGAGCGAAAGGCTATTTACAATTTATACAGAAGCCAAATGGCAGTTATCAGAGTCGAGGGGCACAAAAGAGAAGTAGTGGTTGAGAAGGGAGTGAAACGGTGTTGTAGCCTATACCCGATGTTATTTGGTCTGTATATTGAGCAAGCAGTAAAGGAAACAAAAGAAAAATTATGAGTAGGAATTAAAATCCATGGAGAAGAAACAAAAACTTTGAGGTTTGCCGACGACATTTAATTCTGTCAGAGAGAGCAAAGGACCTGGAAGATCAGTTGCACGGTATGGACAGTGTTTTGAAAGGAGAGTACAACATTAACATCAACAAAAGTAAAACGGGAATAATGGAATATAGTCGAATTAAATCAGGTGATGCTGTGGGAATTAGATTAGGAAATGAGAAACCTAAAGTAGTAGATGAGTTCTGCTATTTGGGAAGCAAAATAACTGATGAAGGTCGAAGAAGAGAGGATATAAAATGTAGACTGGCTATGGTAAGGAAACAGTTTCTGAAGAAGAGAAATTTGTTAACATCGAGTATAGATTTAAGTATCAGCAAGTCTTTCCTGAAATTATTTTCGTGGAGTGTAGCCATGTATAGAATTGAAACATGGACGATAAATAGTTTAGAAAAGAAGATAATAGAAGTTTTTGAAATGTGGCAATATAGATGAATGCTGACGATTAGATAGATCACGTAACTAATAGGAGCTACTGAACAGAATTGGGGAGAACGGAATTTGCATCACAACTTGACTAGAAGAAGTGATCGTTTGGTAGGACATGTTCTGAGGCATCAAGCGATCACCAATTTGGTATTGGAGGGAAACGTGGAAGTTAAAATTCGTAGAGGGAGACCAAGAAAGGGATACAGTAAGCAGATTCAGAAGGATGTAGGTTGCAGTTGTTACTGGGAGAGAAAGAGTCTTGCACAGGATAGAGTAGTACGGAGAGCTGCATCAAACCAGTCTTTGGACTAAAGACAGCAACAACAACAAGAACATAATTTCTCACCATCTTTACCTTAAAGAAGGGAAGAAAATTATCAAAAGTCTGCGGCATTTTGTGACAAATGGTTCAAATGGCTCTGAGCACTATGCGACTTAACTTCTGAGGTCATCAGTCGCCTATAACTTAGAACTACTTAAACCTAACTAACCTAAGGACATCATACACATCCATGCCCGAGGCAGGATTCGAACCTGCGACCGTAGCGGTCACGCGGTTCCAGACTGAAGCGCCTTTAACCGCACGGCCACAACGGCCGGCGATTTTGTGACAAATAAGCCTGAACAGACTTTTAACGCAAAAAGCCGAAATGGAAAACCAAACACTAAACCTAAGCTCAAAATTGATACAACATAACATTGCACAGCTGTTATAAAATAACAGAAAATAGTTAGGATATAGATTCCAATGAATAAAAAGTGAATAATGTTGCAAAAACACAAAACTACCAACAAAATTCAGAAAAATGTCAGTAGGAACCCTGCACAGATACTTGTAATCGTACTGTGGTTTGGGTTTAGACCGCTATGAAGAAGCAGTGACTGAGAACTGAAATTATGATAATCAATCCGTATGAAAGCTATCGTGGTATTCCCTGCTATTCGTCAGTAACAAAAATAAAATTAAAGCAATAAACTGCCCTCGGTCGCAAAATGAAGTCTTTTTGACCTAGGTTTCGGCCATTCCCAAGAGTGCCTTCATCAGAAATAAAACATCTAAACTGGTATGACACGTATAAAATAAATATCAAGCGATAAAGCTTAAGTCACAGAGTTTAAAAAAGAAAAAATCATCCTTACAGCACCGCAGGTATGTCAACGATAATCTACGGCACGTTTCGTTGGCCTTCGTGCTAAGCCAGCCTGGGCTTACACTTCAGCAAGATAATGCCTGCCCGCACACGGTGAGAGTTTCTGCTGGTTGTCTTCTTGCTTGGCAAACCCTACTTTGACCACCAAGGTCACCAGATCTCTTCCCATCTGAGAACATATGGAGCATTATGGGCAGGGTCCTCCATACAGCTGGGGATTTTGACAATCTAACTCGCCGGTTGGACATAATCTGGCACTGGCACTATATCCATAAGGAGAACATCGAACAACTATTTCAATCAAAGCCAAGTTAAATAGCTGCTTGCATAAGCGACAGAGGTGGACCATCTTATTATTGACTTGCTCAGTTTGTGAAGCTATTTCACTTGAGTAAGTTATGCAGTCTTTTATGTGAAATTGTAATCATTTGTTTGACTGTACATCTATATCACATCGACCCGTTTTCGCCGCACTCGTATAATTCCTAAGTGGTGCACCAGTTTTTTACACTACTGGCCATTAAAATTGCTACACCACGAAGATGACGTGCTGCAGACGCGAAATTTCACCGACAGGAAGAAGATGCTGTGATCTGCAAATGATTTCCTTTTCAGAGCATTCACACAAGGTTGGCGCCGGTTGTGACACCTACAACGTGCTGACATGAGGAAAGTTTCCAACCGATTTCTCATACACAAGTAGCAGTTGACCGGCGTTGCCAGATAAAACGTTGTTGTGATGCCTCGTGTAAGGAGGAGAAATGCGTACCATCACTTTAATGAAGGTCGGATTGTAGCCTATTGCGATTTCGGTTTATCGTATCGCGACATTGCTGCTCGTGTTGGTCGAGATCCAATGACTGTTAGCAGAATATGGAATCGGTGGGTTCAGGAGGGTAATACGGAACGTCGTGCTGGATCCCAACGGCCTCGTATCACTAGCAGTTGAGATGACAGGTATCTTGTCCGCATGGCTGTAACGGATCGTGCAGCCACGTCTCGATCCCTGAGTCAACAGATGGGGACGTTTGCAAGACAACAACCATCTGCACGAACAGTTCGACGACGTCTGCACCATCATGGTCTATCAGCTCGGAGACCATGGCTGCGGTTACCCTTGACAGACAGGAGCGCCTGCGATGGTGTCCTCAAAGACGAACCTAGGTACACGAATGGCAAAACGTCATTTTTTCGGATGAATCCAGGTTCTGTCTACAGCATCATGATAGTCGCATCCGTGTTTGGCTACATCGCGGTGAACACACATTGGAAGCGTGTATTCGTCGTCGCCGTACTGGCGCATCACCCGGCGTGATGGTATGGGGTGCTGTTGGTTACACGTCTCGGTCACCTCTTGTTCGCGTTGACGACACTTTGAACAGTGGACGTTACATTTCAGATGTGTTACGACCCGTGGCTCTACCCTTCACTCGATCCCTGCGAAACCCTACATTTCCGCAGGTTAATGCACGACCGCATGTTGTAGGTCCTTTACGGGCCTTTCTGGATACAGACAATGTTCGACTGCAGCCCTGGCCAGCACGTTCTCCAGATCTCTCACCAACTGAAAACGTCTGGTCAATAGTGGCCTAGCAACTGGCTCGTCACAATACGCCAGTCACTACTCTTGTTGAACTGTGGTATCGTGTTGAAGCTGCATGGGCAGCTGTACCTGTACATGCTGTCCAAGCTCTGTTTGACTCAGTTCCCAGGCGTATCAAGTCCGTTATTACGGCCAGAGGTGGTTGTTCTGGGTACTGATTTCTCAGGATCTATACACCCAAATTGCGTGAAAATGTAATCAAATGTCATTTCTAGCATAATATATTTGCCCAATACATACCCGTTTATCATCTGCATTTCTTCTTGGTGTTGCTTTTTTAATGGCCAGTAGTGTAAGTTTTTATTTTTCTTAGAGTGTAAGTCATCCATTCCGTGGTCGCCGTCACCTGACAGGGCTGGTCACTGTCCGCAGCTCGTGGTCGTGCGGTAGCGTTCTCGCTTCCCACGCCCGGGTTCCCGGGTTCGATTCCCGGCGGCGTCAGGGATTTTCTCTGCCTCGTGATGACTGGGTGTTGTGTGATGTCCTTAGGTTAGTTAGGTTTAAGTAGTTCTAAGTTCTAGGGGACTGATGACCATAGTTGTTAAGTCCCATAGTGCTCAGAGCCATTTGAACCATTTTTTTTGGCTGGTGACTACGCGAAGCAGGCGGAGGCTAGGCATCCTGCGTAGCGCTGTGCGGTCTTCGGATGGCCCGGAAATCTGGAGGCGGCCGCCTGCAGATAGTAGTGGCAGGAGCAGGAGTAGCGAGCAGTCTGGAGTAGGGGGCTCCAGCGGTGGCGGCGTGGCGCTCGGCGCGCATTTTCCAGCCTATTAATCTTGAGGACGTGCAGCGTCGGCAGAGGCGAGGCAGAAGCACAGGCTGCACGGCGCGTGTGTGTTTTTAATATTTGGCCCAGGGTCCCCGGGCAATCCCGGCTGCCGGCACCGCAACTCGCCACTAAATTATCTCGAAAATGAAAGTGTCAGTCAGCTGTGAGGGATGGCACGGCTGGGCCCAGTGCGCTCGCTCCTTCTTCGCGGGGATCGCGGCGCGGCGCAGACAATCTGAACCCGAGGAATACGGAACGGCTTCCTGTCTATTGGCACCATAAAAGAGCGCACCCTCTTCTGGCACACTGCAACCCCTCTCTGTCCAGTGCCAGCGATCAGCCACCAACGTCAGTATCAGCAGAACCTTCGCACTGTTTATACCTCAAATGCCTCAATGTGGGTATATGTTTCTCGTTTTCCTTGCGTCAGATTTCTTTGTATACTCAAGTATTCACTTCAGAAACGTGCATGATGGAATGATTTCTAACACTTTTCGCGTGGTGTTTGTTTTGTATGGTAATTTATGTCATGAACGTGTCTGCAGACGCCAATGTGTGATTTTTTAATATCGAATTTGCTAAAAGACATCTTGGTGTAGACGCTTCAGTCCGGAACGGCGCGACTGCTACGGTCGCAGGTTCGAATCCTGCCTCGGGCATGGATGTGTGTGATGTCCTTAGGTTAGTTGGGTTTAAGTAGTTCTAAGTTCTAGGGGACTGATGACCTCAGTTGTTAAGTCCCATAGTGCTCAGATCCATTTGTACCATTTGAACATCTTACTGTATATTACGAGCTAGTGGTAGGTAAAATCTTTAATCGCCAGATCCATATCTGGGGCAAAAAGTCCATAGTCAGTGGCAATTTTATTATATTGATACGCATCTGTTGTCTGTACTGTCTTAGCCAGACAGCGTTTCTAGTATCTAACGTGTGATCATGGACCATTGTTCCAAGAGGACTGCTTTCCAGGTGAGACCTTATTATCAGTGAGTACTTGTTCATGTGCAGATCCACCTGGATAGCTGCTCGTGTTAGCACGTCGCTTCCTGGATTTAGGAAGGTACGCCGACTCTGTACCGAATCCACCCACCAGACCACTGATAAGGGCCAGCGTGTCAGCAAGCTTGGACGAGATATTTTTAGGCGGTTTCCCACATCCGATTAAGTGAATACAGGACTTGTACCTACGTCCCACCTCACTTACACGCTGCGCAAACATACAGAAAACGTTCCAACACTTTCACATGAATAAAACTACAAGCAGACAATTGGGGTACACAGATTCAGTCGCAAAGGGGGGGGGGGGGGGGGATTACAGGATACCGACAGGAAGGGTATCCAACCACTCTTTAATGTGAACAATGGCAAATCTGATAATAATAACAAACATGTCGTTGATCAGCTTCAAATTAATATTATTAGCGTTTGTCGCTATCTTCAAAAGCAAACTGGTGCAGTAATAGCACCTCTGCTACTTTTGTATGTAGTTGACCGAATTATGTCAAGGCGGCAGTACGAAGTCACGGAAGTTTCAAATACTACCAGGGCTTTCATCAATGTTTTTGATGGAGGGAAACTTGTGGCAATGCTGGTTCCAATAGATAATTCAGACTATTTCGCTCTAGCTTTGCAGCATGGAGCGCCCGTTTCCATGCATCACTAAGTGTCTCATCCGAAGTCACTGTTGTAAGACATTCGGATCTCACTGACTTCCTTGGTTACAGAATCCCAACACGCAAATGCATGGGATAAGATTTTTGTTTCCATCAGGCATAATCGATGTACGTGAAACACTAGATGCTGAAGGCCTACAGAGAAATAATTAGTCCATCTGCCATCTAGCGGAATCAGCATCGCTAGTGAAGTTCCTCCACCACATACCTCAAATAACCTCTCACAGCACTGAGAAGTATGTTTTGATCCCTCTCAAACCTTTACCTTTCTAAACTGTTTATTTGCTTTTGCCACTTATTACATGTGTGTGAATATAACCAGCCTAGTCGAAGAAATTTTGTCATTGTATTCTTGAGGTTTGCATGTTTAATAAATGATAATGTGGCTCCATACTCCTTACTTCTTCTTCTTCGTTTCATGTATTAGGCAAACTGCTTGTTTCGGTAGCCGTCTCTTTCATGGTATTGCTACGAGTTCATTTATAATTTGGAGCTTTTACAGGGAAACTTTCTCCACCCATACTGACTACATATTCCTTTCCTTTTCTGCTATTTTCCCTGTATTTTATAGCTTAGGTTATATATTTCTGAATATTTTCTCGTATCTTCATTTCTTTTCCGATCTTCCCTTGTACATTCTTCCACCTTTCTTAAATATCTCATTTCTTGAGCTTGCGTTCTACTTTCTTTTTGGCTTGTTGTTGTCCATGTTTCATTTCCATAAGGAAAGGTTTTTTACTGTCATTGCTTTATAAAACTTTAGCTGGGCCTCTGTTCCGGCTTTATTCTGCAAGCTTTTAATGATGGTTCTTTAGTGAAAGTCCATTTATCTAATTTTTAGTCCACGTCAGAGTTATATTCGTAACTGTTATCGCATCCTAGATATTTAAAATGTTTTCCTTGCTCTAAGATTTTGTTAGTTAAGACTTCTTTAGATTTGATTGGTTGTCTGCCCGAAATGCCATCATTTTCATTTTATCCATCAAAAATACTAGGTTGTAATCTAAGACTATCTGCTGCAATTTATAGACTCCCATGTGAAGGGCATCTTAAATCTCTGTAATCGGAGTTAGGTTATCTCCGTATAAAATTACGTTTAGTCTAGTGTCACGATCTAAAAAAGAATCTTTTATGTACAACATTTTTCATTTATTGATAAATTCATCTATTAGTGGGAAAATTACATGAGCCTTGTCGTATCACTTTGTTTGTGTTCATTGGATTTGGTATTATATTTACCATATCTACAAAAATTTCGATGTTTGTGTATAGACTATTATTAGTAAACCTCCTGGATTCAACCCATAAATTATATCTTAAAATCCTGACTACAAGACAAAAAAATATCACGAAAAAACTAATGTCTAATGAACAATCAGGTTTTAGAAATTGATGGTCAACTATTGACAATGCTTTTCACTACAAAAAGTTAATCGAAATAGACGAGAATCTAATAGGGAAACCACCTTGCTTTCACGTATTTCGAAAAAGCATTTGATAATGTAAACAACAAAATGCTATGGAATATCGTGGCTGGAAAGGCTGATTCATGTCACCCCACAAATGATATTAAGAGACTCCTTCTTAATCCAGATAGCACGTAAATTGAATCCGACAATGGATGATAAAGAGGTAAATTAATAAAAGGAACACAGTAAGACACTGACGCATTTCTCATTACTTACACTTTGAACGAGACGTGTGCCTGCTGTGACTAAATGTCATTTGGGATTGGTTTTCAACTGTAATTTCAGTGTGACCATAAGAAGAGCAGAAGTAACTGCAGACACACTAGTAGTTATCTCATTTTAATACAATCTAGATAGATAATCGATACACTGCTTAACTGGGCAAGGAATAAGCATGTCTGATTTTATTGAAATAATAGTTTTTTGGTGTGATGTAATGTTTCCGCTTGATCAAATTCTTACTTCAGTCTAAGGGCAGAACAGTTTGTCGTGTCCGTCAGACAATGTAGACCCTCATCTATACAGGACACTCTGCCTTGAGCGTTCGCTTACAAGCTCTTTTCCAACGCACCAGGCGTCCGTCACACTAGGATTTTGGTGGAATTTGGTGTGGTGAACAGTTTCTGGTTAACAGTGGAATTATGCCTCGTCCAGACACACTGATACCAGCCGTGAGAAGACGAATTAAAGACTGAGGATGGGATACGCATATGACAGACTTGCCGGCTACAGCCAAGAACTGGTAGTCTGTTGACTGATTGTGAAGTTATGTCCCCGTCAGACTTAGTGACACCAGAACTTCCTTCATTTAGTTAAGATACTTTCGAAAATAGCCTCAATGGTAGCGGAAGATGTGAGCATTTCGTCACATCTCATAGGCTCTGATTGGCCGCTAATATTTGGAGTGCATCTTTAGGAACATAAGTCGAGAGGAGGAGATTCGAGTGGAAAATTTTCTCTCTTCTGTTGGTGAGCTAATAATCACGAGTGCTGATTGGCTGACGCAGGTTCTTGGCAGAATTATTTTTGTTAAGACACCACAGTTAGTAAAAGGAAAAGTACGGAGGAAATTCTGTTCCGAAGATCGGCGGAGACAGCATTCTTGTTACGAGGACAGTGGAGAACACTAGCTCCGTGTCTGATGGAGAGCAGTTGGTTTTAGTTCGAGATTCGAGATAGCAGCAGAATGTTAAGTGTTCTCATTTCGTTGTTATTACTTAACTGAGATTGGCACTTTGGGAACTTTAGGAAGCTTGTGATCAATTCAATTCTTTCGCGATACAGGACTCAACTTTTATTACTATAAATCTTCAGTTAACATGACTTGCTCGTTAACTTGCTCAGTGCACGTATTAATTCCGGTGTATGACTAACCTCTCCTTAATACTGTGGGCAAAGCAGTTATTTCTGCCACAGCACTTAAAGTCGTTTCAATCATGGTCCCAGGAAATAAGATCTCTTTCATATTGTGTTTCCTGTTATTTTTGGGACCCAACACAAGTGTATTACTTGTAACAGCCAGATTAATACTACGCGTGATTCTTCTTGTTTTGAACGAAGACGTTCGGCATATTTAGTTTTTACAATGTTTGTAGATCCTTGTGAAATAAATGTGCAGTAATCGAATTCCTCTTGGCGCTATTTGGTTCTTACTACCCCCAAGTTACTTGAATATAGGTTAACGAAGGCCATCAACTACACTTGTATGTGAGACACTGTTTCTTATCACAAATCTGTGATGCAAATGCTCTCTTACAAACAGCTTCTGTTCGACCTACAGGCCACAGGATACATTCCTTTATTTTTGTAATAATCATTGGTTTAAATGCGAACATTTTTGGGTTAGGCTGTACCGTGACTGTTACTGACATTAAATGAAACAACAAGTTCACTGTTACCAGTCACCGTTTTATTTATTTCCACGACACGTTTCGAAGGTTTAAACCTCCATCATCGGGTGGATTTACATTAGTAAGTATTACATTTGTGTATGTGTTGTGTTACGATTTTTGGAGGAACTTGTGGCACTGCCTAGTGGTGAAACGAGACTCTATTTCAGAATATGGTTTAGGATTACTTTTGACGAAAAATTAAACTGATATCTAATGGTAAACATTAAATAAGTAAACTACAGTACCTTCAGTGATCACAGGTTCCTTTTGCTGTCGTAACACATCACATGTATACTGCCACATTTGTAAACAAATATGGCGTCCGGAATCAGCTGGGTGCAAGGTTCGTATAGCAGAAGTGAAGACATAATCGCAAAGTGCAAAGAATATACATCATAACAATATTATTACAGAATAATTGCTTTAAGGTGTCAAATATATGTGTGTGTACTTCAGGTGGTATATAAATCCAATTCTGACCAGTTAAAACAGCAAACATTCGTACTCGTTTATACAATCAGGTGAAATGTTAAAATGGCTTAAAGTTCATACTTATTGATAAAAATTAGGTGAAATGTTACAGACTATAATTACAATGATCATATTGGCTACAACAGTAAAATCATACATATATTACACTCTTTGATTGGGGTTAATAAACAGATGTGAAGTGAGGGGCTGGAGGCAGAAGGAGAGGTAGAGAGAGAGAAAAAGTGTGTGTGTGTGTGTGTGAGTGAAAGGGAGAGGGAGAGGGAGAGGGAGAGAGAGAGAGAGAGAGAGAGAGAGAGAGAGAGAGAGGGAGAGAGAAAAGAGTGATTATATAAGAGGAAACATTTACATGGGAAGGAGTCTTAAGATTGCATGTTGCATACACACACACCACATGGCCTGATAGGGCGACAGTTGATTCCTGACGAGACGACGTTGGAAATTGTTGAAAGCTTGAGTACAGAAACGAGTATGATGGGGTGACAGAATAGAGACAGATTTATCCGAGGAAGTCGATACGAAAAACTACGTCCTCAATTCTGATGTGTATTGGTACAGCCATCCAAAGATTTGGCTTACAGGAATTTCACTAATGCACTACATTTTTTGCATTTCAAGTTATCCAGTTCACACCAAATACATTGTTTTTTCAGGTCACGGCAGACCGGCAACTGATGGCCGCAAACGGTCACGATTAAAAATGAGTTCTGTAATTGTATGTAAAAGAAATAAAAAGAAGTGTATTACACATATTGATTACTTTTATCTACAGGCATATTTTATAGGAAAAGGACTCATTAGCGTCACATTACTACCGATTAAATCGTAGTGAGACACTTGAAACAGTCATACTCGAAATTTCCACCGGGTGCGATAATCAGGTCGTTTTCAAGAATCATAGGATTAATTATAGCTACCAATAGGGTAACGTCGATTAAAATATGTCCTTCACTACTGCCGTCAGTAGTAAAATATATCATTCAGTCAACAGTAAAGCATAATGACAACTGATAATTTTGGTATAGTGTCGTAATAAGGATTCGCCTTTTCATGTTCAGTGCGCGCTACTTGTATTTCAATATGTTGAGTGCAAAGCAAAGGATTACCATTCTGACCACAAACTAGCCCATCCAGACCGACCTACTACCGCGTTATCTTCAGACGATGGCATCATTTCTATGCTGTATGGACGGGAGTGCTGTGATCACACAGCTCTCCCTCCCGTTATCGGCTTTGTTAACCTGGAGCCACTAATTTTCATTCAAATAGTTGTTCAGTTAGAGTCACCATGCTGAATGGGCTCTGCACCAATCGTCCCACCAAGGAACAATCCCTGGCAGTACCAGGAACTGAAACACTCAGCTACGGAAGCCAACTTGTAGGGTGCACTCCACATTAAAAGTTGGTTGCTCATAGTATAAGAAGGTTAATTACCCAGCTTAACGAACACGAGAGCTATTGTTGCTTTCGTAACACGGCTAAGGCTGTAACAGATCGTGTACTGCGACCACGGAACCACCAAATTCCTTTCGCCGATGCTTTGCTTTTTATCAAGATCCTGTTATTACTGTGCTACGATGTTCAGAGAGGACACAGAAATTTAAAAACACAGAAATAACTTTAACAGAAAAGAAGAAAGATTGACGTTAGACAAGTTGTGGGTCCTAGTGTTTAACCCTTTGTTTCCTGACATAAGAAAAAATTTACTTTTTAACATTTTCTTTGCAGAATTTATGCTATTGTGGCCTCAAATGACGGTAGGATTTTTTGTAAAATTTTATTTTATTTTTCACAACTTTTTTCTCTCCTGGTACTCAGAAGTACCGTCAGACTCCATGGACAGAATCACAACATGCGCAGAAAAATGCTACAATTTTTATAACTTGTACTTTATTCCACATAAATATTAAATATTTTTGCATTAGAAAATTAATTAACATAAATATGATAATTCTGATTTTTTTTAAATTTCGCATAAATTTATTCTAGAGCAACTTCACAATACATAGTAACTTAGCTATACGTTTTTGACAGTATATACATATCACATATTTAGTGATACCTCATGAAATTGTAGGAAACAGTTCTTTTTCTCATTGCAGCACAAATACACTTTACATGTACTACATTGTGAATGTGGTCTCGACTGAATTTTATTTTTCGCCCACAATTCGCATCGTCCTCTTTTACAACTGAACACTACAAAATGGTTTCCTCGGTTGCCAAGACGTACATCCTTCGGAACAGAAAAGTTATCCTTCCTTCTCTTTGGGAGAGTTATTTCATCTTTACCAGAGTTTCTCTTTTTGAGATTTGGCACTTGCTGTTCATTCATTAGCCCTAGTGCCACAGCACGCCTGAATTCCAGCAGTGGCAGTGCCCCATGTAGATCACTGAAAATGACGTAAGCATTGACAAAAGCAATTTTTATTGCTCCCCAGAAGAGACGGTGCCACCATTTCTTTGATCGCTTGTCAAGACCATAAGTGAACGTAGTCTGTCTGCATGATCCACACCACCCATGTTTTTATTGTAATCACATACAATAACTGGACATGGTATAGTCATACCAGTTCCATCTTTCTGTTTTCTTGTCACTACGCTCTGTTCAGTGCCATGGAAGTTTGACGCAAAATACACTACTTTATTTTCCCACCATTGAAATACTGTTAGGTCTAAAGATGACTCTTTGTGATTTGATTTAGACATTTTTCTTTAGGTAAATTCCCTGGCAAACCTTTCCTGTTTGTTCTAATTGTTCCACAGGCAAATGTATTTACGGATTTCTGTGTGAGAAAAAGTGGACAGAACAACTAGTGAGAGGTAACGCATTGTTGCTACAATAAAGTGTTCGCACAACCTGACGGTACTAATAAGTCCGCCTTATATTTTCCACTTTATCTCATTCATTTGTAACATAATGCTTCAAACTATTATAAAAAAAACAAAGAAGGTAAGTACGTACAATGGAAAACTCAACGGAAGTTTCAATAAATTGCGCACAAATTCAGGCAACGCCATGGAAACAAGCACACACAACCTTCTGTTTTCACAGCAGCGCGCGATAAACAATTTCAAGCTCTGACCGCCAGAGAGGTCTATGTATTGCACAATAACATCTATGAAACAGTAGAGCAGAGTTACTGTTACGTACCGACAGGCTCTCAGATCACGAAACTGCACCACGAGAAAATAATGAGTCAAAACTTACTGGTACTTTTAAGTACCGTCAGGCAACAAAGGGTTAATAAAGCAAATACTGCCACTTACCCCCCACTGAAACCTCCATAATAGACGTCGGCTCTACGATCTTAGGAAGCGATCTGACGTTGTCACGAACCGACTGTTTCGTGAACACCGAAAAACATTTCGGAATGCAGAGTTTGTTTACGTTTGAAAGTGCCACCTGAGTCCTTACAGCCCTTGATGGTATCTCCAGCATTAGCAGACGAAATGTTAGGTATCGAAGTGTACCCTGAACCACGGCCTTAAAAAACCGTGGAGCCCACGAAGATGAAAAAATATGGCGCTGTTCCTTGAATATATGAATGAATTTTTAGCCGGTCGCGGTGGCCGAGCGGATCTAGGCGCTTCAGTCCGGAACCGCGCGACTGCTACGGTCGCAGGTTCGAATCCTGCCTCGGGCATGGATGTGTTGTAAGTAGGCTGTATAGGTTTTACGCCGGCACGGTAGCTCAGCGTGTTCGGTCAGAGGGTTAGCAGCCCTCTGTAATAAAAAAAAACTGAGTTAATCGATCAACAACGAACCTAAACGGCTGTCTTACGACGTCCGCCCCGAGCAGATGCAACGAACAAAAGCGAACAAAACGAGATTAAAAAAAAAAGAGGCGTTAGCGTCTTTGATTCATAATCAAAACGTCTTCGGTCCCGGGTTCGATCCCCGACACTGCCTAAATTTTGATAAATAATCAGCATTGGCGGCCGAAGACTTCCGGCATAAGAAGACAGCCTCATTCTGCCAACGGCCTTGTCAAAGAGGGCGGAGGAGCGGATAGAGGTTCAGGGCACTCTCTTGTCCTAGGGATGGGAAATTGCCCCTAAAGGCGGAAGAATCAGTAATGATCAACGACGTGAGGATGCAGAAGGCAATGGAAACCACTGCATTAAAGACACGTAACGTGTATCCACAGCACATGTGGCATGTAATTGAAGAAGTGTCATGATGATCTCTCCATTGGCAAAAGATTCCGTAATAGTCCCCCATTCGGATCTCCGGGAGGGGACTGCCAAGGGGGAGGTTACCATGAGAAAAAGATTGAACAATCAACGAAAGGATAACGTTCTACGAGTCGGGGCGTGGAATGTCAGAAGCTTGAACGTGGTAGGGAAACTAGAAAATCTGGAAAGGGAAATGCAAAGGCTCAATCTAGATATAGTAGGGGTCAGTGAAGTGAAGTGGAAGGAAGACAAGGATTTCTGGTCAGATGAGTATCGGGTAATATCAACAGCAGCAGAAAATGGTATAACAGTTGTAGCATTCGTTATGAATAGGAAGGTAGGGCAGAGGGTGTGTTACTGTGAACAGTTCAGTGACCGGGTTGTTCAAATCAGAATCGACAGCAGACCAACACCGACAACGATAGTTCAGGTATACGTGCCGACGTCGCAAGCTGAAAATGAACAGATAGAGAAAGTGTATGAGGATATTGAAAGGGTAATGCAGTATGTAAAGGGGGACGAAAATCTAATAGTCATGGGAGACTGGAATGCAGTTGTATGGGAAGGAGTAGAAGAAAAGGTTGCAGGAGAATATGGGCTTGGGACGAGGAATGAAAGAGGATAAAGACTAATTGAGTTCTGTAACAAGTTTCAGCTAGTAACAGCGAATACCCTGTTCAAGAATCACAAGAGGAGGAGGTATACTTGGAAAAGGCTGGGAGATACGGGAAGATTTCAATTATATTACATCATGGTCAGACAGAGATTCCGAAATCAGATACTGGATTGTAAGGCGTACCCAGGAGCAGATATAGACTCAGATCACAATATAGTAGTGATGAAGAGTAGGCTGAAGTTCAAGACATTAAAGAATCAATACGCAAAGAAGTGGGATACGGAAGTACTAAGGAATGACGAGGTACGTTTGAAGTTCTCTAACGCTATAGATACAGCAATAAGGAATAGCGCAGTAGGCAGTACAGTTGAAGAGGAATGGACATCTCTAAAAAGGGCCATCACAGACGTTGGGAAGGAAAACATGGGTACAAAGAAGGTAGCTGCGAAGAAATAATGGGTAATAGAAGAAATACTTCAGTTGATTGATGAAAGGAGGAAGTACAAACATGTTCCGGGAAAATCAGGAATACAGAAATACAAGTCGCTGAGGAATGAAATAAATAGGAAGTGCAGGGAAGCTAAGACGAAATGGCTGCAGGAAAAATGTGAAGACATCGAAAAAGATATGATTGTCGGAAGGACAGACTCAGCATACAGGAAAGTCAAAACAACCTTTGGTGACATTAAAAGCAACGGTGGTAACATTAAGAGTGCAACGAGAATTTCTACTGTTAAATGCAGAGGAAAGAGCAGATAGGTGGGAAGAATACATTGAAAGCCTCTATGAGGGTGAATATTTGTCTGATGTGATAGAAGAAGAAACAGGAGTCGATTTAGAAGAGATAGGGGATCCAGTATTTGAATCGGAATTTAAAAGAGCTTTGGAGGACTTACGGTCAAATAAGGCAGAAGGGATAGATAACATTCCATCAGAATTTCTAAAATCATTGGGGGAAGTGGCAACAAAACGACTATTCACATTGGTGTGTAGAATATATGAGTCTGGTGACATACCATCTGACTTTCGGAAAAGCATCATCCACACAATTCCGAATACGGCAAGAGCTGACAAGTGCGAGAATTATCGCACAATCAGCTTAACAGCTCATGCATCGAAGCTGCTTACAAGAATAATATACAGAAGAATAGAAAAGAAAATTGAGAATGCGCTAGGTGACGATCAGTTTGGCTTTAGGAAAAGTAAAGGGACGAGAGGGACAATTCTGACGTTACGGCTAATAATGGAAGCAAGGCTAAAGAAAAATCAAGACACTTTCATAGGATTTGTCGACCTGAAAAAAGCGTTCGACAATATAAAATGGTGCAAGCTGTTAGAGTTTCTGAAAAAAGTAGGGGTAAGCTATAGGGAGAGACGGGTCATATACAATATGTACAACAACCAAGAGGGAATAATAAGAGTGGACGATCAAGAACGAAGTGCTCGTATTAAGAAGGGTGTAAGACAAGGCTGTAGCCTTTCGCCCCTACTCTTCAATCTGTACATCGAGGAAGCATTGATGGAAATAAAAGAAAGGTTCAGGAGTGGAATTAAAATATAAGGTGAAAGGTTATCAATGATACGATTCGCTGATGACATTGCTATCCTGAGTGAAAGTGAAGAAGAATTAAATGATCTGCTAAACGTAATGAACAGTCTAATGAGTACACAGTATGGTTTGAGAGTAAATCGGAGAAAGACGAAGGTAATGAGAAGTAGTAGAAATGAGAACAGCGAGAAACTTAACATCAGGATTGATGGTCACTAAGTCAATGAAGTTAAGGAATTCTGCTACCTAGGCAGTAAAATAACCAATGACGGACGGAGCAAGGAAGACATCAAAAGCAGACTCGCTATGGCAAAAAAGGCGTTTCTGGCCAAGAGAAATCTACTAATATCAAATGCCGGCCTTAATTTGAGGAAGAAATTTCTGAGGATGTACGTCTGGAGTACAGCATTGTATGGTAGTGAAACATGGACTGTGGGAAAACCGGAACAGAAGAGAATCGAAGCATTTGAGATGTGGTGCTATAGACGAATGTTGAAAATTAGGTGGACTGATAAGCTAAGGAATGTGGAGGTTCTACGCAGAATCGGAGAGGAAAGGCCGGCCGAAGTGGCCGTGCGGTTACAGGCGCTGCAGTCTGGAACCGCAAGACCGCTACGGTCGCAGGTTCGAATCCTGCCTCGGGCATGGATGTTTGTGATGTCCTTAGGTTAGTTAGGTTTAACTAGTTCTAAGTTCTAGGGGACTAATGACCTCAGCAGTTGAGTCCCATAGTGCTCAGAGCCATTTGAACCATTTTTGGAGAGGAAAGGAATATCTGGGAAACACTGATAAGGAGAAGGGACAGGATGATAGGACATTTGCTAAGACATGAGGGAATGACTTCCATGGTACTAGACGGAGCTGTAGAGGGCCAAAACTGTAGAGGAAGACAGAGATTGGAATACGTCAAGCAAATAACTGAGGACGTAGGTTGCAAGTGCTACTCTGACAAGGGAACCTCCCCATCGCACCACCCTCAGATTTAGTTATAAGTTGGCAGATTGGATAGGCCTTGAAAAACTGAACACAGATCAATCGAGAAAACAGGAACAAGTTGTGTGGAACTATAAAAAAATAAGCAAAATATACAAACTCAGTAGTCTACGCGGAGATAGGCAACTTCAAAGACTATTTGGGCTCAGGAATGCCGTGGTCCCGTGGTTAGCGTAAGCGGCTGCGGAACGAAAGGTCCTTGGTTCAAGTATCCCCTCTAGCGAAAATTTTTTCTTTACTTTCGCAAAGTTATGATCTGTCCATTCGTTCATTGACGTCTCTGTTCACTGTAATAAGTTTAGTGTCTGTGTTTTGCGACCTCGCCGCAAAACCGTGCGATTAGTAGACGAAAGGACGTGCCTCTCCAATGGGAACCGAAAACATTTGATCGCAAGGTCATAGGTCAACCGATTCCTCCACAGGAAAACACGTCTGATATATTCTATACGACACTGGTGACGGCATGTGCTTCACATGACAGGAATATGTTGTCGACCCACCTAACTTTTACACTTGGCGAATGGGTAAAAATATTCTTCTATGCCGCCCGATTTAGGATTTCTTGTGGATGTGATAATTACTCCCAAAAAAATGATGAAAACATAAGAGTTTGTCACATAAACTGCAACAAATGAATACAAAAGTCACACAGTCGCACACTTTTCCCTGTGCTCCGTCAAAACATATGTTTTTAACGTTTTCAAATTTTTCAGTGTGTAGACCGTCAAATTCTGCATATGTCCAAGGAAATCTGAACATGTCCTGGAATTTTGGAGAGCGAAGTTGATTATGTGTGAGTGCCTGAACTTTGATAATTGTCTGAAAATAAAAAAATTAATCTTTTCGCTCGAAGGAAGACTTGAACCAAGGACCTCTCGATCCGTAGCTGCTCACACTAACCACGGGACCACGGCGCTCCTGAGCTCACACTGTCCTTTATGTTGTGCATGGACTAATCAGTTTGTATATTTTGCTTAGTTTTTCATAGTTCCACACAACTTCTTCCTGTTTTCTCGATTGATCTGTGTTCAGTTTTTCAAGGTCTATCCACTGTGGAAACTTATAACTAAATCTGAGGGGGGTGCGATGGGGAGGTTCCCTGTGAGATGAAGAGGTTAGCACAGGAAAGGAATTCGCGGCGGGCCGCATCAAACCAGTCAGTAGACTGATGACCAAAAAAAAAAAAAAAAGAATAATTTACGCTCTAAAATAACACTATGGATCAGAAATCAACAGTTGTAGCACATTTCGGGAAACTGCCATCAGATACGGTCAAAAACCGAAGACCATAAAATTAGAGCCGGCAAGGTGTGGCCGAGTGGTTCTAGGCGCTTCAGTCTGGAACCGCGCTACCGCTACGGTCACAGGTTCCCATCCTGCCTCGGGTGTCCGCAGCTCGTGGTCGTGCGGTAGCGTTCTCACTTCCCGCTCCCGGGTTCGATTCCGGGCGCGGTCAGGGATTTTCTCTGCCTCGTGATGACTGGGTGTTGTGTGACGTCCTTAGGTTAGTTAGGGTTAAGTAGTTCTAAGTTCTAGGGGACTGATGACCATAGATGTTAAGTCCCATAGTGCTCAGAGCCATTTTGAACCTACCTCGGGCATGGATGTGTGTATTGTCCTTAGATTAGTTAGATTTGTAGTTGTAAGTTCTAGGGGACTGATGACCTCAGGTGTAAAGACCCATAGTGCTCAGAACCTTTTGAATCATTTGAACCATAAAATTAAACTTCCAATCTTAAGAAAATCATTTTTTCATCGTTTGCTGTTGATGGTTCCCCCAGTGTACTTGTAATTTGTAGAATCCACGGGTGTCAGCCAGGGTCACTGAGTACTCCACGATGTTTCGGTAAACATAGTCGTTACCATCTTCAGGTGGTTCCTGGTCATCAGGAACTCATCGGGATCGATCTGAAAATGGCAACAAATCTATTTGCCGACAGATCGTTGAGAGCTTACGACGTGACTCGGGCGGACGTCAGAAATTCCATTAATTTTTCATCAATTTTAGTAGTTTCCTTTTTATGACAGAATCTGATGATGACGTCATGATAGTCCTCGTCCATCACGACTTCCCGTATTCTACAGCCCCCTCGACCAGTAGACGTGGTACCGGACGGCAGAGGCGCAATGTCGGCCTGTGGCAGCGCCATTTAGAGGCAGGGCCAGAGTCAGCCGCGGCGCGCAGGGAGCGGACGGCGTCGCGGGCCATTGCTGCCGGCCTGCGCTGAGCCGGGCGGCCGCTGCCGTCTGCGTCGGCGCGCCGCGGCCTGCGCGTTTGTCACGGTTTGTGTTTTTTTGCGGCCGCTGGCGGCAGATCTGCTGAGCTCAGGCGTCGCGACGCGCAGCGTCAGCCTGGCCGCACGTCCCGGTGTGGCGGCGCCCGACGCTGCAGATGGCCTGCGCCGCGGTTAACTCAAAGTACACCAGACCCCATAAGCAAATAACAGTTACACGAAAAGAATTTGTTCGTATATGGAGGCGGACATACACTGAGGAGCCAAAGAAACTGATACACCTGCCTGATATCGTGCAGGGCCCGCGAACACGCAGAAGTGCCGCAACACGATGCGGCATGGATTCGACTGCTGGAGGGAATTGACACCATGAATCCTGCACGGCTGTCCATAAATCCGTAAGAGTGCAAGGGGGTGGAAATCTCTCTTTAACATCACGTTGCAAGTCATCTCAGATATGCTGAATAATGTTCATGTCTGGGGAGTTTGGTGGCCAGCAGAAGTGTTTAAACTCATAACAGGGTTCCTAGAGCCACTCTGTAGCAATTATGGACGGGTGGGGTGTCTCATTGTCCTGCTGGAATTCACCAAGTCCGTCGGAATGAACAATGGTTATGAATGGATGCAGGTGATCAGACAAGATGCATCCGTAAGTGTCACCTGTCAGAGTCGTATCTAGACGTATCTGGGGTTCCATATCAGTCCAACTGCACACGCCCCACACCATTACAGATCCTCCACCAGCCTGAACAGTCCCAAGCTGATCTGCTAGTTCCAAGGATTCATGAGCTTGTCTCCTTTCCAGTACACGTCCATCCGCTCGATACGATTTGAAACTAGACTCGTCCGACCAGGCAACATGTTTCCAGTCATCAAGAGTCCAATTTCGGGGTTCACGGTCCCAGGCAAGGGTTAAAGGGCATACGAGTATGCCTTCGGCTGCGAAAGCCCAAATCGGTGATGTTTCGTTGAATGATTGGCATGCTGAAACTTGTTGAAGGCCCAGCATTGAAATCTGCAGCAATTTGTGGAAGTACAATGAAATGAATACCCTTACCTGCATACAGGCGTTGATATACGTCAACGGGGACAGCTGAAAATGTGTGCTCGACCGGGACTCGAACCCGGGATCTCCTGCTTACATGGCAGACGCTCTATACATCTGAGCCACCTAGGACACAGAGGATAGTGTGGCTGCAGGGACTTATCTCCGGCACGCCTCCCGTGAGACCCACATTCCCAACTTATTGTACCGCACTATATTCATAGTGCCCCTGCCCATTATTACTCGCAGCCTTTTGCCAATTCCCGTAACAGTTCGGGCAAGTTTGTGCAACCGCACAGAAGAAGAAGACGGTCAAATGGCCTTAATATACAGGGTGAGTCACCTAAAGTTACCGCTGGATATATTTCGTAAACCACATCAAATACTGACGAATCGATTCCACAGACCGAACGTGAGGAGAGGGGCTAGTGTAATTGTTTAATACAAACCATACAAAAATGCACGGAAGTATGTTTTTTAACACAAACCTACGTTTTTTTTTAAATGGAACCACGTTAGTTCTGTTAGCACATCTGAGCATATAAACAAATACGTAATCAGCGCCGTTTGTTGCATTGTAAAATGTTAATTACATCCTGAGATATTGTAACCTAAAATTGACGCTTGAAACCTCCGGCGTTCAGTTGCGTGTTGTAACAAACACGGGCCACGGTCGGCGAGCAGCATCTGCAGGGACATGTTTACGATGACGACCGTGTTTACGAGTGTGGCTTAGTGCACTGTTGTGGTTTGGTCTAGCTGTCGCAGTGTCCGCATGTAGCGCTTGCTACTATTGTTATTCTGAATTCGTCTTCGCACGCAGACCAACTGTAGTACACCGTGTTACCAGACGTCTGTGATAGTGTAGTGTTGTAGGAACTGTGACCATGGTGTATTCGAACTCTGAAAAGGCGGAGATAATACTCATCTATGGGGAGTGTCGACGAAATGTAACTGAAGCCTGCAGGGTGTATGCAGAACGGTACCCGGACAGAGAGCATCCAACGTGCCGCACATTGCAAAACACCTACCGCCAACTGTATGCAACAGGTATGGTCGTAGCACGCAAACGGGTCCGTAACAGGCCCGTCACAGGAGAAGCGGGTGCAGTTGGTGTGTTAGCTGCTGTTGCCATGAACCCACACATGAGTACACGGGACATTGCGAGAGCCGGTGGACTGAGTCAAAGTAGTGTCATGCGCATACTGCATCGTCACCGCTTTCACCCGTTTCATGTGTCGCTACATCAGCAATTACATGGTGATGACTTTAATCATCGAGTGCAATTCTGTCAATGGGCATTAACAGAGAATGCGTTGCAGTTCTACCTGTTTACCGATGAAGCGGGTTTCACAAACCACACCGAGCGAGGTGGCGCAGTGGCTAGCACACTGGACTCGCGTTCGGGAGGACGACGGTTCAATCCCGCTTCCGGCCATCCTGATTTAGGTTTTCCGTGATTTCCCTAAATCGCTCCAGGCAAATGCCGGGATGGTTCCTTTGAAAGGGCACGGCCGACTTCCTTCCCTAATCCGATGAGACCGATGACCTCGCTGTTTGGTCTCTACCCCCAAACAATCCAATCCAATCTAATCACAAACCACGGGGCAGTGAATCTACGGAACATGCATTACTGGTCCGTGGACAATCCTCGCTGGCTCAGACAGGTAGAGCGACAGCGACCGTGGACTGTAAATGTATGGTGTGGAATCATTGGCGACCACCTCATTGGTCCTCACTTCATTGCAGGGGCCCAAACAGCTGCAACATACATCGCGTTTCTACAGAATGATCTGCCAACGTTGCTCGAAAATGTCCCACTGGAAACGCGTCGACGTATTTGGTATCAGCACGATGGTGCACCTGCACATTCCGCAATTCACACTAGGCTGACCCTTGACAGGATGTTCGACGGACGTTTCATAGGACGTGGAGGACGCATAAATTGGCCAGCCCGTTCTCCTGATCTTACACCTCAGGACTTCTTTCTGTGGAGTACGTTAAAGGAGAATGTGTACCGTGATGTGCCTACAACCCCAGAGGATATGAAACAACGTATTGTGGCTGCCTGCGGCGACATTACACCAGATGTACTGCGGCGTGTACGACATTCATTACGCCAGAGATTGCAATTGTGTGCAGCAAATGATGGCCACCACATTGAACATCTATTGGCCTGACATGTCGGGACACACTCTATTCCACTCCGTAATTGAAAACGGAAACCACGTGTGTACGTGTACCTCACCCCTCATGGTAATGTACATGTGCGTCAGTGAAAAAGACCAATAAAAAGGTGTTAGCATGTGGACGTAATGTGCTGTCCCAGTCTCTTCTGTACCTACGGTCCATCACCGTTCCCTTTGGATCCCTACGTAATTCGGTGCTCTCCGATACACACGATCGAACAGTGGAGGAGTGGTACTCAAGCGTCAACTTTAGGTTACAATATCTCCGGATGTAATTAACATTTTACAATGCAACAAACGGCACTGATTACGTATTTGTTTATATGTTCAGATGTGCTCACAAAATTAACGGGGTTCCATTTAAAAAAAACGTAGGTTTGTGTTAAAAAACATACTTCCGTGCATTTTTTTATGGTTTGTATTAACCAATTACACTAGTCCCTCTCCTCACGTTCGGTCTGTGGAATCGATTCGTCAGTATTTGATGTGGTTTACGAAATATATCCAGCGGTAATGTTAGGTGACTCACCCTGTATATATATAATTTGTGGAAAGGTTGCGCTTCTGTCACGTTGAACGATTATCTTCAGTAGTCGTTGGTTCCGTTCTTGCAGGATCTTTTCCCGGCCGCAGCGATGACGGAGACTTGATATTTCACTGAATTCGCAATGTTCATGGTACACCCCTGAAGTAGTCGTACGGGAAATTCCCCACCTCATCGCTACCTCGGAGATGCTGTGACCCATCCCTCGTGCGCTGACTGTAACATCAGGTTCAAACTCACTTAAATCTTGATAACCTGCCATTGTAACAGTAGTAACTCATCTAACAGGTGCGCCAGACACTTGTTGTCTTATAGAGGCTTTGCCGACTGCATCGCCGTATTCTGCCTGTTTACATATCTCTGTAATTGAATACACATGCTTATACCAGCTTCTTTGCCAGTTCCATGTAACAAGCACACGGCACAAAATTAGTCATACGTCGCAGCCCGGCAAAACTTCTATCACTACCTTTAGATGAAGCTGTTGCTTGAATGGTGCATCGGACATTAAGGACATTATGAGCTGAGGTCTACTATGCTACTTTAATCTAGCGAGAGAGAAAGTCCCATAGTATGTTTACAGAGGTGATTTTGGAAAGGAGAGGAGAAGTTGTTGCCTTCTTTGGAAGTGAGTGAGGGTGCAGACACTTAAGGATTCAGTTTGAGATCAGTAGTCCAACCTTATTGCCAACGGCCTTGCGGCAGTGGTAAGACCAGTTCCCGTCAGCTCACCGAAGTTAAGCGCTGTTGTGCTTGACTGGCGATTGAATGAGTGACTACCCGGGCTGCTGAGCGCCGTTGGCAAGCTGGGTGCACTCAGACCTTGTGAAGCAGATTGAGGAGCTCCTTGACTGAGAAGTAGCGGCTCTGGTCTCGAAAATTGACAACGGTTGGAAGAGCGGTGTGCTGACCACTCTCGCCTCCATATCCGCATCCAGCGACGCCTTCAGCTGAAGGTGACACAGCGGTTACTCGCTACCGTTGGGTCTTCGGAGACCTATCCTGACGGAGTTTAGTTCAGTTTTTCTTTAGTCCAACCTTATTCGGAAAAGTATCTTACAGTCCTTTCCAGAAACTCATAGTTCCTGAGTCCTACCTTCCGTTTTCAGAGACGAGCGCTCCGCTTACAACTCGTTCGAACAATACACGATCAAATACTTAAACGAAAATGTGAGTCAAGTGCGAGACAGGGCTTGTTCTTCTTTGCATTCTGACACACAGAAAATATCAACTATTACTTTACCGAATTGCGATCCCGGCATTAGCCGTTATAGGGCAAAGAAATAAATTCAGTGGTGACAAGCGAAAATTTGTGCCGGACTGGGACTTGAACCTGGATTTCCCTCTTTACGTGAGCAGTCGCCTTAACGACTTCAACTATCCGAGCACGCTTCAGGTCCAACCCAAATTCCCAATCTGTTGTACACTACATAACGTATGTCCATTACCTTCATTACCCACAGCCTCGTGCTGGCTGCCGAAAGAGGTCGAACGAGTGCTGAATCCGTACTGAATGGCCATGAACTGCCATACTTTATAGAATGTGTCTCAAATTACTAGCATTAGATCAAAACAATTGATAGAGGATCCACAACCGATTATAATGAGACAGGGTTCAAATGGCTCTGAGCACTATGGGACTCAACTGCTGTGGTCATAAGTCCCCTAGAACTTAGAACTACTTAAACCTAACTAACCTAAGGACAGCACACAACACCAAGCCATCACGAGGCAGAGAAAATCCCTGACCCCGCCGGGAATCGAACCCGGGAACCCGGGCGTGGGAAGCGAGAACGCTACCGCACGACCACGAGATGCGGGCAATGAGACAGGGAACCAATGGTTGGAAATGCATATTTATTTCATTATGAACATACACCGCATTACAAAACAGTACCTCAAAGTAATTGTTCAAAGTGACGACCACCCGTTTCAACGCATGTATTGCAATAGTGCATACAGTTCTGCCGCACTCTCCCAAAGCTCCCAGTCATCCGCTGTACACAACAACATATAGCGTGTGATGAACAGCGTAAAGCCGTGACCATCAAATACTGTACTCAAAGCACGTGTACCACGTAACGACCCATGAGTCGCAGTGGCACATTAACTTGTGCCGTATGTACTCTTAAGCTCAAAGGTATCCCCACGACCTGAACTGCGTTTCGCCTGAGTTGCATGCATCCCACATGACGTGACTGTCTTGCAGGTCCACTAACCTAGTTTCCATACAGTCGCTTGACTATACTAAATGGTTACCACATGTGACCACTAAAAAACACTGCTCTGTATGGCAATTGAATTAATAACACAATACTAAAAAATATCAGGGAGTACCTGAGACAGTCCTTAACGCTTATAAACTCAAGTTTTTACTAGAAGTCACATTTGTAAAGTCTGATCACTCTCATTAACACCCGACCCAAGTAATGACCATAGCTCCAACTCATCAGTTATTCCTGAATTCCTATTATCTAAAAGATTTTTCAGCCATCTATTAACCAATATTCACTTGACGAGTGCTTCTGGATAAGCTGATTAATTAAGTAACTGCTTATAAAAACCATGATTAATAGTGTCAGGCACCCTAACGAGGCCTCACCGTCAACAACAAATCAATACTAATTTCACTATCTTCATGAGGGCACGTTGATCTATGTGCACTTCGAAAACAAACTGTCGTACTTGTAATCTAACACAACGTGAGATTAAAAATTTAAGCTTTTCGTATGTTGTGAGACACGAGGACATCACTAATCGTCACTGATGAGTAACCATAAAGAGATGTGATATCATTCAATTTCAGCCATTATCAGTTACTAAATCTGAACATTAATTTGCATGATTCGAATTTTTGTACTGGGTCGAGATAACTGTTCATAAACTGTTATCCCTGTTAACTAATCACGCAGGATGTTAAATATGGTTTCTTTTCCAGGCAACAAACTTCAAATGACGTACTGTATGTGTTGGATGCCGATCCGCACCCAGCACCAATCCATTTGTTATGTAAGGACAAAAAAATGCCCGACATGGAATTTTCTCAGCAGTAGTGAGATGTCTGGAAATGCAGTGAGGAGAAAATTTATAATTTATGCACCCCAGGATTCGAACCTGGCAACTATCGCTGTTGGTTTCTAGCTACGAGTGGACATCAAACATAGATTTCATTCACCAGATTCTGTATGTGCGTATGTCTGAACTTGAAATGACGTGACGAAGAGTAGAGTGATGACCAGGAATCGAACCCCGCACATATCGTTGTTGATTACACAAGAAGATACGATAACTATCAAATTATTTTTCACCAGTAGCTAGGAGTGGTATGTGATGAAAATACGTGTATCTCTCTGGAAGTCAAACCGTCACTTATCGTTACTGACAATGAATGAAGAAACGTTAAAAATAAAAATAACTTCCATCAACAGTAAGGTGTGATCATGCTAAAGCCTGAAAGGACATTAAGAAAATTTTTGTGCCCAACGAGGATTCAGCCGTGACACGCTCGTTACTTGGAGAACTTAAGTAATTTGGAACCTTAAGCAAACAACGAATTGATGCCACTATGTCCTGACGAAGGGATCAAATCCCGTGAAACCAGATCCATAATGTTCACCATCTGAAGGTGAAATAAAGGGTAGAATAAGTGCCCTGTGACCCGGCTGAAGGCCCATTATTTAAAAACAAAACTACAGAAATTATCAAAGGCAGAAGGCCCAAAGCTTTATCCTTAAATAATTTTAAAAAATGAGACTGAAGGCCCAAAAAATCTAAGACTTAAGAATAAGGAATTTAACTTTTAAAACGGCTGAAGGCCCGTGATTCAAAACACAACTACAATAAATTTTTACAAGGCAGAAAGCCCAAGGCTTTATCCAGAAAAAAATATTAACTGAGGCTGAAGGCCTAAACAATCTAAGATTTAACAAGTAAGGAATTTAAATTCTAAGACGGCTGAAGGCCCATGATGGAAAAACACAACTACAATAAATTTTCAAAAGGCAGAAGGTCCAATGCTTTATCCAAAAATATTTTAAATGAGGCTCAAGGCTCAAACACTGCAAGACTTGACAAGTAAGGAACTTTCAATTTTAAAGCGGCTGAAGGCCCAGTATTTAAAACCCAACTAAATGCATCCAAATTCAAACCATCGGCAATGAGCCATTAAAATACACAATAAAACACCAATAAGAAAAGGCAGCACAGCCAGCGTCGCTCAGAAGTTTCCGGGGGTTGGTCTGCACTTGAAATATTAACGTTCGCTTAGGGGAGACAGGTAGTCGGCCCAACTATATCCGATCCGCCGGCCACCCAGCCAAGAGACCGTCAGCGGACCCACGGACAAAAACGGTTCAAATGGCTCTGAGCACAATGGGACTTAACATCTGAGGTCATCAGTCCCCTAGAACTTAAGACTACTTAAACCTAACTAACCTAAAGACATCACACACATCCATGCCCGAGGCAGGATGTGAACCTGCGACCGTAGCGGTCGCGCGTTTCGAGACTGAAGCGCCTAGAACTGATCCTTGGACAAGACCACTTGCTTGCCACCCGACCAGTACACAAGGAACTCCAAACCCAAAACGTAAAAGGCGTAGTCGCCCTCAACCAAGTATGCATAAGCTGTGAAAACTACACACACGTGTTGGACAGCAACAACACGGTGAGGAAAGGACATTGCCTGAATTTTACGTCAGCGGCCAGGGCAGGTAATCGGAACGCTAACGGCAACAAGGCAGAAAATTCTGCTGGTGCACCTGGACTTCAAATAACCAAAATACAGTTAAACTCCACCGGATGGTGGCCAAACTTCCGCCAACTCGAACACTCGCTGTTGCTCACGGGAATACCCCCAACAGCCAACCATGAAAACCAGCGGCACAATGTGAACAGTCTGGCTTTGGTAATTAAATCAACACTCAACTTTGATGTCCTGGGTCGGTGAGCCACGATCCTCGTAGCAATCGGAACAGCTCCCACCCACTCCGACACTGCATAGAGACCGCCAGCGGGCTCGGCCCACTGAGCTGCTCGGAGATTTCCTGGCTGATCCACACCAACCTACCGACTGCTCAGAGCCAGTACGCCGTCAACATTTAAACTAACTTGTCAATCAAACTACACAAAGTTTCACGAAAACTTGCACGAAGCAGCAGACAATGCTAACGGCAGTGACTGTACAATAACAGGGACGAATCACGTGTCGGCACACACACAGCCAACCCGTAAGCCATCGCCGGCCAAATACACGTCGTCCGGCAAGACGACCGACCGACGGCGAACCAAAGTCTTCGCCACTCCAATCATGTGTGTCGGCAACCGCGTGCCCGCTCAAACACTGCCAGGTCCAAAATAACTGCTGGCGCGTTGCAACTGGCTGGCTCTGAGCACTATGGGACTTAACATCTATGGTCATCAGTCCCCTAGAACTTAGAACTACTTAAACCTAACTAACCTAAGGACATCACACAACACCCAGTCATCACGAGGCAGAGAAAATCCCTGACCCCGCCGGGAATCGAACCCGGGAACCCGGGCGTGGGAAGCGAGAACGCTACCGCACGACCACGAGCTGCGGACGTTGCAACTGACTGGTCGACACACGACGACCGGGAAGTATTAGCAGTCCAGCAAAGATAATACGGCAGGGCTTATATCGATAAGCGCTGCTGCTGCCGATCACGGGCAGTCAAAGCAGCAAGTAACTGACAAGTAATTAAAACTAGCAGAACGAGGTGCCAGTACGGCAAAAACCTGATGTTAAATAAGAGATGGCATGAACACAAGCCACGCACGGCTCAATAATGTCAAATAATACACTCCTGGAAATGGAAAAAAGAACACATTGACACCGGTGTGTCAGACCCACCATACTTGCTCCGGACACTTCGAGAGGGCTGTACAAGCAATGATCACACGCACGGCACAGCAGACACACCAGGAACCGCGGTGTTGGCCGTCGAATGGCGCTAGCTGCGCAGCATTTGTGCACCGCCGCCGTCAGTGTCAACCAGTTTGCCGTGGCATACGGAGCTCCATCGCAGTCTTTAACACTGGTAGCATGCCGCGACAGCGTGGACGTGAACCGTATGTGCAGTTGACGGACTTTGAGCGAGGGCGTATAGTGGGCAGGCGGGAGGCCGGGTGGACGTACCGCCGAATTGCTCAACACGTGGGGCGTGAGGTCTCCACAGTACATCGATGTTGTCGCCAGTGGTCGGCGGAAGGTGCACGTGCCCGTCGACCTGGGACCGGACCGCAGCGACGCACGGATGCACGCCAAGACCGTAGGATCCTACGCAGTGCCGTAGGGGACCGCACCGCCACTTCCCAGCAAATTAGGGACACTGTTGCTCCTGGGGTATCGGCGAGGACCATTCGCAACCGTCTCCATGAAGCTGGGCTACGGTCCCGCACACCGTTAGGCCGTCTTCCGCTCACGCCCCAACATCGTGCAGCCCGCCTCCAGTGGTGTCGCGACAGGCGTGAATGGAGGAACGAATGGAGACGTGTCGTCTTCAGCGATGAGAGTCGCTTCTTCCTTGGTGCCAATGATGGTCGTATGCGTGTTTGGCGCCGTGTAGGTGAGCGCCACAATCAGGACTGCATACGACCGAGGCACACAGGGCCAACACCCGGCATCATGGTGTGGGGAGCGATCTCCTACACTGGCCGTACACCACTGGTGATCGTCGAGGGGACACTGAATAGTGCACGGTACATCCAAACCGTCATCGAACCCATCGTTCTACCATTCCTAGACCGGCAAGGGAACTTGCTGTTCCAACAGGACAATGCACGTCCGCATGTATCCCGTGCCACCCAACGTGCTCTAGAAGGTGTAAGTCAACTACCCTGGCCAGCAAGATCTCCGGATCTGTCCCCCATTGAGCATGTTTGGGACTGGATGAAGCGTCGTCTCACGCGGTCTGCACGTCCAGCACGAACGCTGGTCCAACTGAGGCGCCAGGTGGAAATGGCATGGCAAGCCGTTCCACAGGACTACATCCAGCATCTCTACGATCGTCTCCATGGGAGAATAGCAGCCTGCATTGCTGCGAAAGGTGGATATACACTGTACTAGTGCCGACATTGTGCATGCTCTGTTGCCTGTGTCTATGTGCCTGTGGTTCTGTCAGTGTGATAATGTGATGTATCTGACCCCAGGAATGTGTCAATAAAGTTTCCCCTTCCTGGGACAATGAATTCACGGTGTTCTTATTTCAATTTCCAGGAGTGTAGTTTTCTCGTCTCATTTAGGATTATTTTAACTTGAATTATTTGCCACATTCATCCAGTGGAGCCGCTTTGTGCGCAACATATAGTTGAGGTGTTAGTCTCCTGTGGGATTACATCTTAGAACAAACATAATTTCAGCTTCACTGGTCGACGCCGTTTCCACTGATATAGCGAGCTACTGTAGCGTGTATTGCTCCCTTAGAGTGCTGGTGATGGCTAAGAGACATAATTCACAATGAAGATGAAATTGCCCGCAAAATCTGATTCATCCACGTAGCAGGAAATAATATATTTCCAAAGCCCATGCGTTTCTTGAGCAGGCTAGCAATCCAGGAGTAAATCTTGCACTTCAAAGACGCAGTGGAACCATCTCGCAAATTGACAGTACCTCAAATATCAAGGGATTTAAGCAGTCTGTGTAACTCGTCAGAAACAACATATATTAGGAGCAAGGGAAATGAAATGGATTGCCTTTGTCTTCATAGCTGTCATTATTTTATTTCTGTTTTAGTCTGTAGGTTATCAGAATATTCATGAGAACTATCGAGGAGTAATTGTTAGAATCGACTGCTAAGTTCTTTAAATAAGAAAATTATTAGTGTTGTTCCAAATGAAGGGCTAAATGACAGCAAGTCGTTAGTTAAAAATAAATTAAATAAGCAGAGTGGAGTGGCGTTTACAGTCAGCGACGCACATCTCTGGGGATACGATGCGACGGTATGGATGGGCAGATGGTATCAATGAGACAACCAAAGTGTTCCTCATTCGTTAAGTTAAACTATCAAGGTTCTTTAACAGTTTTCGTTATCAACTAGATTACAACCCAAGTTTAATTCCTACTGTTGAAACAATTGTTCTTTGTGAACAGCACCAGCACCTTTTTATCCAACACACAACAATACCCAGTCGCGAAATAGTTAATCACAGTAATACACTCAATCCTTCAGTGAACAACAGGAGGAATGATAAGAGTGATACACTCACTTCAACGCTCATTGCGCTACACATCAAGAGCGAGGTAGTGTGAAACTTTATTATTTTCTGTCAACGGCCGGCACTGGAGTTTGCCGCCTCGTTCAGAAGTCATTGCCGACTAGTAGGCTGGAATTGCTGGTTTTTGAAGATTTAGTTTCCGCCCTCATTAAGTATTATGAGGATCAGGTACAGACTGCTGTAGCTTCTTAGAAGTTCTTTCGACTGTGGAAAATGCCAGAATAGACATATCATCAGTGGGTCGCTGAACTCCGGGGTTTGAAACAACAGTGCTGTTTTCAATGTAGCTGTGGACAGTACTCAATAGTGACGCAATGATTCGTGATGCAATTACGTACAATGTGCCAGATAGTAGGCTTCGTGAACTGATTCTCAAACAGTCTGACCCTGCTTTGAAATGAGTGGTACAAATTACTGAACATCAGGACTCGTGTGATAATGCTATGGAAAACTTTGACGGAGCTCCCATTTGTAGTGTAACGCTAAGTAACAGACAGGTACAGCCCTGCAACCGACCACCGAGCGAACAGGCCACAGCACTGTGGCCAGAGTGAACAAGTGTCAACGCGTGTGTTTGCTGTGAAATCATGTCCCCGCTGCTTTTCCACGCATGAAAGACAAAACTGTCCTTCGCTGAACACGATTTGATATGCTACTAGAAAGCCAGGTCATGTACATCTGAGTGCTTGCAACAAAAAAAAGATTTCCATCCACGTTCGCTCACGTAAGTGCGAAACGCTTACTCACTCAGTGAAGGCCGGCCGCTGTGGCCGTGCGGTTCTAGGCGCTTCAGTCTGGAACCGCGTGACCGCTACGGTCGCAGGTTCGAATCCTGCCTCGGGCATGGATGTGTGTGATGTCCTTAGATTAGTTAGGTTTAAGTAGTTCCAAGTTCTAGGGGACTGATGACCACAGATGTTAAGTCCCATAGTGCTCAGAGCCATTTGAACCATTTGAACCACTCAGTGAATGTAGTTTTTTCTAAACCGGCTACCGATACTCGTAATAAGCAAATTCCAGGTGTGCCTTCACCCCACCCAAGTGCGGTGCAACGACAGTGAAACAAACTACTTGTGAACTTAGACGTTGCCGGACGCTTCGTGCGACTTCAGTTAGACACTGGCGTTTCCGTTACTTGCTTAATCGTGCCACTTATGAATATATGGGCTCACCACAGTTGACAAAGTCTTGAACGAAAGTTACCCCGTGTAACGGTCAGGACATTCCAGTGCTTGGTACATGCAGTTTGCCTGCCACATTCCAGCCTCACATCAGGACAGTGACAGTTACAATTCTGCGTTCGCGAGACTGTCAAAATTTTTTTGGGTTAGATTTGCTTGGTTTGTTTAGTCTTAGGAAAATGTACTTTCCGTTTCTGCTTTCAGTCCAAAAGACAGTTTTACACATTTGGTTGAGGAGTTTTCTGATTTATTTTCTGAAGAACTTGGCAGAACAAATAATTTTGTGGTGCACATTACAATGTAGGTCAATGCGCAACCTAAGTTCTTTCTGGGATGTCCCGTCCCTCATGCAGTTAGAGACAAAGCTGCAAGTGAATTTAAAGAACGTCAAGACAATGGTGTTATTGCTCCTATCCAGACTAGTTAATGGGCTTCTCCTCCCTTAGCAATCTTACCAAAGCCTTCTCGAAGACTACGTATTTGTGTTGACTTTAAATCCACTGTGAGTCGACAAACAACAATTTGTACTTATCTGTTGCGTTGCTATGAGCTATTAATGGACAGGCTTGGTGCAGGCTACTATTTTTCAAATAGCGACTTACGCGATGCATATTTACCAATTCCGCTAGATGAGGAACCTCAGAAAGTGTTTGTGGTCAACACGCAATAAGGGTTGTTAAATTTTTTGTGCTTACCCTTTGGCAGCGCGGTTCTGCAAAAGTTCCATTTTGTTCATGCGACTTGGAGGATATTACGGTGTCAGGACGTACACTGGAGGAACGCATCAGTAACCTTCGTACGCTTTTTCAAGTACTTCCAACTGCAGGTTTGAAGAGACGTCTGGAAAGATATGCGTTCAGTACTTAGGCCAAGTTCTTGATAGCCAAGGTGTTCATCCCCTTGACTCACCTTTTGTCGCCATCCGGGACCTCCCAGCCCCGCGAAACGTGACAGAATTGCAATCAGTTCTCGGGAAATTGACTTATAATATTCCGTTTATACCCAACACAGCCCAGATGACGGCTTTGTTGCAACGGTTGCGCCAGATGAATGAGCCTTTTGTTTGGACAAAAAGTGTCAGAATGCGTTCCAGAACCTTAAAAATGCCATGTTGAGTGATTAACACGTTGTTCATTTCGATCCCGCTAAGCCCGTGATTTTGGCAGTGGACGCTTCTTCGTACGAGATCGGAACTGTGTTCTCGCGCAGATTTGGTTCACAGGACAGGCCGAGTGGTTTCACTTCCAGGTTATTGACCAAGACTCAATGCAACTATTCCCAAATCGAGAAGGAAGCACTCGCTGTTATCTGTGGCGTGAGAATGTTTCTCCATCATCTGTTTGGTCGGAAGATTTACCTAGTGAAGGACCATAAGCCATTTGAGTCTTTCTTTCATCCATCCAAACCTATTCCGCCTCGCACGGCTCAAAAGCGGCAGCGTAAGGCTTTCTTACAGTCACTGTATCATTACGAAATATTATACCGGCCCACGTCGAAGCATGCATTTCTTCAAGTCTCCAAAGGCTGTGTCACCATGTCTACATTTTTCCGGTAAGGCAAAATCAAATACATAAACAGTTGCTGGCTTGCCTGCCGGTGAGTGGCAGCAGCAGTGCTTATCGATAAGAGCACTGTCGTAGTATCTTTGGACCAACCGCTAATTTTTCCGGGTCGTCGTGTGTCGGGAGTTCAGTCGGGATGGAGCAGCAGTGAGGTCCAGACAGCCATGACCCGCCCGACCGTTGCCGACACACATGACTTGTGTGGGGACGACCTTGGTTGGTCGTTCTGTCGGTCGTCTCACCGGACGACGTGTACGTGGTCGTCGCCGCTTCTGGGTTCTCCACGTGTATCGACTTGTGATTCGTCCTTCTTGTTCCACAGTCACTGGTTTTAGTATTGTTCGAGTTGTTTGTGGAAGTGTTTACATGAAACTGTGTGTAGCTTGTGTGGTTTTGACTGAGCAGCTATTTTAAAGCTGTCTGCATGCTGTATGTAGTCAGTCAGTTGGGACAGAGCAGCGAGGAAGTCTCCCCGGTCCGGGGTCAGGCTGGGACCGCTGGTGGCGTGCACGTGCGGTCCGATTGTGAGGCGCTAGCAGCGGGAGCTATAAAGTTCGTTGCCCACCGAACCTGGACACTGAAGTTGGGTGATCAGTTAACCTGTTACGAAACCCCAACTGCTGTGACATCTCTTCGTTCAATGCCAGTTGTTGCTTCCTGGGACATTCCAGCTAGCAGCAACATATGGTGTGTTGGAGTTGGCGAAATTTTGCAGCTGTCTTCCTGTATGGTCTGTAATTGTTAAATTGTTTGTTACTAATCAGTGAAGTGCACCAGCAGTATTTTCTGCCTTGTGGCCGTAAACACCGCACTTACCTGCCCTGGTCGTTAGCATAGTTTTCTGGCAGTGTGTTTTTTCTCACCGTATTGATGCTGTCCATCATGGCATGTAGTTCAACAGCCTTTTAGCTGTTTTTTCGTATTTTTTTCTTAGCGTGGTTATTGTGCCCTGGATGTTTTTAGACACCAATTTTGAAGACGTAGTGCTGCTGGTATCTTCGTCCTCGGCTGATACTTTCTGTTGTCACGCCATTGGTAGAGTGGAAGGGAACTGATTAGGTTGTTGGTTGGTCCTTCAGTCCCTGGGTCGGGTTGCCATCCGACTAATTAACTTTACTCATGGCTGCCTGTCTCACCTCACCTTATGTTAGAGCTACCTCCTCAGGCTGACCCTTGGAACACTTCTGAGCACCACCGTTCTGTTGGTTTTAGTCTGAAGTACTGTGCGAGGCCTTCAGCTGTCTATTAATTTAGTTTGTTTTAATTTTAAAATAAGGACTTCAGCTGACGTAAATTAAAATTTGAAGATTGATCTGTTTAAAAACTAATTTCGAAAGTTTGTTCTATCTGAAATTCTTGTTATCAAGGGCTTAAGCCCTGAGTTGTTCAATGTCCAGTGTGTGACCTTCAGCCGAGCTTTCACGTGGAACATTTTTAAGATAAGGCCTTCAGCCGACTCAAAGTAAAATTTGAAGACTGATTTGTTTAAAAACTGAATTTTGAAAATTGGTTCTATCTGAAATTCTTGTTATCCAGGCCTTAAGCCCTGAGTTGTTCAATGTCCAGTGTGTGGCCTTTAGCTGAGATTTTACGTGAAATATTTTCCAAAACGGCCTTCAGCCGCGTGTATTCTTTAAAGCAATTTTTGTAACTTGTGTTCAGACCTTCAGCTGTTCTAGTTTTTGGTGCGGTTTTGGGCCTTCAGCCCAGCAGGTATCTCAAGCTTTCTTAACTAGCCCTTCAGCCATATTGTTTTATTTTGATCCTTTTAAGGCAACGTGTAATTAAGTGGTTCTTAGAAAAATAAAAGCTTGTTTGTTTTGTGCAACTGACAGTAATTGATTACGGCCCCCTCGACAACCATAACCTGATCCGCTCTATCCTGCAAAACCAGATCTCACCGCCTGCCATACCTGTTCTTTATCATTTGTAGAATCAGATGTCATTAAGACTCCCTACAGCTAAGCAACAAAGAATCAGACATCTACAAAAATTGCTGTCGCAAAGTGCTGAACCATACAAAGACGATCTTCCAAATTTTATAGGTTTGAAGGGAGAGTACAAAAGTCTCTAGTAGAGGCCTATAAAAGACCAACGGCGATGACAAATATTAGTATTGTGTCATTTGTTGAACTCATTTCATGTAACAATCAGTATTGCGGAGAGATCTTTCTCAACCTTACGCCATCTGCTCTTCTCGGCAGAATGAGAGAGACTGTTGAAATGGAGTGGTGCTGATGCCTGTCCACCCAGGTATAGCATCAACGATGAGGAAACACAAGAGGAAATTTTCTTTGCATCATATGTAATAATTACTGTGATAAAATTGTGACTGTAGTAAAATTTTATTTCTAATAAGTGTATCACATGTGATAATTACTGTAATAAAATTATTGCGTGTGTGTCTTTATTTTAAAATTAGACTCACAAAGCCCGTAAGCGCATGTTCACGCTTCTAATCCTAGGCCCACCAAGGAAAAAAAAAAGTGTATCGGCCCCTTTGTCCGATGAGCGATTCCCTCTATGGAACTTTGTCTGAGGATAGAAGTTGGTCCTTCGAGGTGCATTGAGATAAGATTTAGAAGTAACGTAGTTTTGGGTTCTTGAAGATGAGATGATATGCGCAGCAAAGAACCAAGATGTGAAGCTAAGGAAAGGAGCATACTGGTATCGCATTTAACGTACCTATAGAAAATACGTTGATGGTAGTTGTGTGTGAGGAGACAGGATAAGCTGACGAGTAATTATGTTTAGCGAGCAGAGTGCAACTAAACTGAAGCCCCAAAGAAAATCGTATAGGCATGAGTATTCAAACACAGACATGTGTAAACAGGCAGAATATGCGGCCGCGGTCGTTAACGCCTATATAAGATAACAAGTGTCTGGCGCACTTGTTAGATCGGTTACTGCTGCTACGGTGGCAGGTTACAAAGATTTATGGAGTTTGAACATGGTGTTATAGTCGGCACACGAGAGATGGGACACAGCATCTCCGAGGTAGTGATGAAGTGGGTATTTCCCCGTACGACCAATTCACGAGTGTACCGTGAACATCAGAAATCCGGTAAAACATCAAATCTCCGACATCGCTGCGGCCGGAAAAAGATCCCGCAAGAACGGGACCAACGACGACTGAAGAGAATCGTCCAACGTGGTGGAAGTGCCATCCTTCCGCAAATTGCTACATATTTCAGTGCTCGGCCATCAGCAAATGTCGGTGTAGAAACCATTCAACGAAACATCGATATGGGATTTCGGAGCCGAAGGCCCACTCGTGTACCCTTGATGACTGCACGACACAATCGCGCGACTGCTACGGTCGCAGGTTCGAATCCTGCCTCGGGCATGGATTTGTGTGATGTCCTTAGGTTAGTTAGGTTTAAGTAGTTCTAAGTTCTAGGGGACTGATGACCTCAGATGTTAAGTCCCATAGTGCTCAGAGCCATTTTTATGCACGACACAAAGCTTTACGCCTCGTCTGGGCCCGTCAATAACGACATTGCGCTTTTGATGACTGGAAACATGTTGCCTGGTCGGAAGAGTCTCATTTCAAATTATATCCAGCGAATGGACATGTACGGGCATGGAGACAACCTCACGAATCCATGGACTGTGCATGTCACCAGGGGACTGTTTCGCTGATGGGGGCTCTGTGTTAGTGTGGGGGATTGGGTTGTTTCTGGTAAGGAGACCAGGCAGCGAGGTCATCGGACTCATCGGATTAGGTAAGGAAGGGGAAGGAAGTCGGCCATGCCCTTTCAAAGGAACCATCCCGGCATTTGCCTGAAGTGATTTAGGGAAATCACGGAAAACCTAAATCTGGATGGCAGGACGCGGGATTGAACCGTCGTATGGTGTGGGGCGTGTTCAGTTGGAGTGATATGGGTCCTCTGATACGTCTAGATATGACTCTGACAGGTAACAACGTACGTAAGCATCCTGTCTGATCACCTGCCTCCATTCATGTTCCATTGCGCATACCGACGGACTTGGGCAATTCCAGCAGGACAATGCGACACCCCACACGTCCATAATTGATACAGAGTGGCTCCAGGAACAGTCTTCTGAGTTTAAACACCTCCGCTGGCCACTCGCCAGAGATGAAAATTATTGAGCGTATCTGGGATGCCTTGCAACGTGCTGTTCAGAAAGGATCTCCATCCCCTCGTACTCGTACGGATTTATGGACAGCCCCGCAGGATGCATGGTGTCAGTTCCCTCCAGCACTACTTCAGACACTGGTCGAGTCCATGTCACCTCGTGATGCGGCACCTCTGCGTACTCACGGAGGTCCTAAATGATATTATGCAGGCGTGACAGTTTCTTTGGCTCTTCAGAGTAGATGCTGAAGGAAAGTGCCTGACCTTAAATGAATTGAAGGAAGTGACCAGATGAAGGTGGATGACAATCTGAACTTGACGACTACAGGTCGCATGGCCGCTCCTTTTGGACTTTTTGACAGTACCGCAAAATCATCAGCTATTACTTTTATGAATTGATTTTTTGCTGCTCTTTGTATACGTAATATATCGGCTGCGGTCCAAAAAAAAAAAAAAAAAAGGAATTGCGCGACAGGTGTGGATCTTTTTTTCGCGAGTCGCGCGGACTATTATCCAGTTTTGCGCGGCCGCAGAGTGATTAGCGCGTGACGCGGCAGGCCGCTGCGCGCATCGACAGCGGCGGAGCAGCCGCGACGCGGCGGTAAGCCGCAATCGACGCGGGCCGCGCCCCGCCACGCCGGCGCGGCCGTCCGTCAGCGCGGATGACGCGGCGGCCGGTAGGTGTCAGCGCGGCGCGGCGGCGCCCGGGGCCAGCCGGCGTGGCGGCCGCCGCTGCCCGCTGCCCGCTGACTGCTGACAGCCGCTGTCAGCCGCCTCTGCCGCGCCGCCCTTTGAGCTGGCCGGCCCGCCCCGGCTGACAGTCGGCCGCGGCGCCGACACTCGCGCCGAGACACCTGCCTCTGTCACGTTTCGTTCTCTCGCCGCTGAGCACGGACCTAATTTTTTTTGGCTGTTGCGTGAGACTTTGTGCGTAACAATCTCGGCAAGGAGACAAAAAATCCAGCACATTTGCAGCAGCTGTTCACTAACCAACTCAAATGTCGTGCGTCTATATACATGCACCAGCAGTGCGGTCCAAAACTGTGGAACTACTCTTCTAAAAAACTTTTGTACTAAAACAATAACAAGTGGACAAATAGAAATTTAAAATGCAAGATTGTTAAGACTTTCGTGGCCACTTGTTGACAAACTGCCTATTGGCTTCTGTCTCGGGTTCTTCGGCCGACGTTCATCTAATGATTTTTCTGACGTTTCGCCAGCACGAGTGGCTGGCATTGTCAAAGCTTCACCTTCCATTGCCGGTGGTGAACTGGAGCCGAGCTCGCGTCCGCAGACTATATGTACCTGGCGCGCCACCGTCCGAGGGCTTCTCCGCGGTCATTTCCGGTGCGGTTCTCCTCTTGCTACCTGCGTCGGTCGTTCGCTGCAGTACGGGAAGCCAGCATCCGTTTACCTTAAGGTTTTCCTCTTTCTTGTTCAAACCGTTCGCGTGTTTTTGTATTTCTACAGCTTCTCTACGAACAGCTGGAAGGCGTCGCCATGGGTATTCCTCTCAGTCCAGTGGTGGCCAACTTCTTCATGGAACAATTCGAAACACAGGCACTGGACTCGGCGACTTGCAAACCTAAGGTGTGGTACAGGTACGTTGATGATACTTTCGTGGTGTGGAGCCATGGTGAAGAACAGCTAGGTGACTTCCTAAGACACTTGAACAGCCGCCATGCCAACATAACAATTACCATGGAAGTAGAGAAGGACAAGAAACTGCCATTTCTAGATGTGCTGGTCACAAGGGACGGCGAAAACCTGGGACACAGCGTGTATCGAAAACCGACACACATGGACCGATACCTGCACAAACTGTCAAACCACCACCCGAGCCGGAAAAAAGGCATGATTAGTACGCTTGTAACGAGAGCAGGACGAATATGTGAGCCGCAACACCTTAAACGAGAAATGCAACACCTGGAAACTGTCATGAGGAGCAATGGGTACTCCACAAATTACATTAGAAATGTAACAGAGCCAAACACTCGGCGAAGTAAGGAGCCAGAAAAAGAAATGTCGGGTACGGCCTTTCTGCCATACATTCCCAGAGTGACGGACAGAATCGGCCGGATATTGCGCAAACATGGCGTAAAGACGATTTTCAAACCGACAAGGAAGATCAAAGAGTGTCTTAGATCGGCGAAGGAGAAAAGAGACCCACTTGCAATGTCGGGAATATACCGTATACCGTACACATGCGGAAAAGTTTATGTCGGAATGACTGGACGATCCATTAACACCAGGATCAAAGACCATAAACGACATTGCAGGTTGGGGCAGGTGGAGAAATCGGCCGTGGCAGAGCACGCACTGAATGAGACCGACCACGTAATAAAATTCGCCGACCCGGAAGTTCTGGCTGTAGAGAAGCACTATCACACGCGCTTGTTCAGAGAAGCTGTAGAAATACAAAAACACGCGAACAGTTTGAACAAGAAAGAGGAAAGCCTTAAGGAAAACGTATCCTGGCTTCCCGTACTGCAGCGAACGACCGTCGCAAGTAGCAAGAGGAGAACCGCACCGGAAATGACCGCGGAGAAGCCCTCGGACGGTGGGGCGCCCGGTACATATAGTCTGCGGCCGCGAGCTCGGCTCCAGTTCACCACCGGCAATGGAGGTTGAAACTTTGACAATGCCAGCCACTCGTGCTGGCGAAACGTCATAAAAATCATTAGATGAACATCGGCCGAAGAACCCGAGACAGAAGCCAATAGGCAGTTCGTTAAAATGCAAGATTTTTTATCTCCATGACATACATAAGTACACTTATGGCCATTAAAATTACTGCACCACGAACATGACGTGCTACAGACGCGAAATTTAACCGACAGGAAGAAGATGCTGTGATGTGCAAATGATTAGTTTTTCAGAGCATTCACACAAGGCTGCCGCCGGTGTCGACACCTACAATGTGCTGACATGAGGAAAGTTTCCAACCGATTTCTCATACACAAACAGCAATTGACCGGCGTTGCCTTGTGAAATGTCGTTGTGATGCCTCGTGTAGGGAGGAGAAATGCGTACCATCACGTTTCCGACTTTGATAAATGTCGGATTGTAGCCTATCGCGATTGCGGTTTATCGTATCGCGACGTTGCTGCTCGCGTTGGTCGAGATCCAATGACTGTTAGCAGAATATGGAATCGGTGAGTTCAGGAGGGTAATATGGAACGCCGTGCTGAATCCCAACGGCCTCGTATGACTAGCAGTCGAGAGAACACAGGCATCTTATCCGCATGGCTGTAACGGATCGTGCAGCCATGTCTCTATCCCTGAGTCAACAGATGGGACGTTTGCAAGACAACAACCATCTGCATGAACAGTTCGACGACGTTTGCAGCAGCATGGACTATCGGCTTGGAGACCGTGGCTGCGGTTACCCTTGACGCTGCATCACAGACAGGAGCGCCTGCGATGGTGTACTCAACGACGAACCTGGGTGCACGAATGGCAAAACGTCAGTTTTTCGGATGAATCCAGGTTCTGTTTACAGCATCATGATGGTCGCATCCGTGTTGGGTGACATCGCGGTGAACGCACATTGGAAGCGTGTATTCGTCGTCGCCATACTGGCGTATCACCCGGCGTGATGGTATGAGGTGCCATTGGTTACACGTCTCGGTCACCTCTTGTTCGCATTGACGGCGCTTTGAACAGTGGGCGTTACATTTCAGATGTGTTACGACCCGTGGCTCTACCCTTTATTCGATCCCTGCGAAACCTTACTTTTCAGCAGGATAATGCACGACCGCATGTTGCAAGTACAGATCGGGCCTTTCTAAATACAGAAAGTGTTCGACTGCTGACCTGGCCAGCACATTCTCCAGATCTATCGCCAATTGAAAACGTCTGGTCAATGGTGGCTGAGCAACTGGCTCATCCCAATACGCCAGTCACTACTCTTGATGAACTGTGGTAAAGTGTTGAAGCTGCATGGGCAGCTGTACCTGTACACGCCATCCAAGTTCTGTTTGGCTCAATGCCCAGGCCGTTATTACGGCCAGAGGTGCTTGTTCTGGGTACTGATTTCTCAGGATCTATGCACCCAAACTGCGTGAAAATGTAATCACATGTCAGTTCTAGTAATATATATTTGTCTAATGAATACCCGTTTATCATCTTCATTTCTTCTTGGTGTAGCAATTTTAATAGCCAGTAGTGTATATGAAAGTGTGGTGTCTGTTCTTTCGCACACCACACATTCGTGTAATCCATTCGCCTGGATAGGCAACGAATCCACCAGCTTCAGTGCCGATGCACAATAACGTTCGACCTCCTGCGGGAATTACAATGTAATGGTCTTGGGGGACGAGGACGGGCACTGCGGATAGGTGGTGCTAGTTGGGAATATGGACCGGTCGGAAGCTTGCCGAAATAGTCTGCGCAGTGGTTAATGCAACTCATTACTAAGCGGGTTATCCTGGTATCGAATCCCGATCTGGCGCTCATTTTTTCTTGTCGCCGCTGATTCCCATAAAGTTTCGATAAAGCTGGCATCAATAAATCCTTCCCTTTCCTTTATCCTCCTGACCTTCAGTCAATTTATATAAAATGTGTAAATGAGGAAAATTGATTTTTTTTATTTTTATTTAATTATTTTTTGGCGTGTCAGTCAGCAGCAACAGACGCAAAGGCTAAGATCAATGAGTAATGATGGTCCTTGTTGCCCATTGTATACTTTGCTGTGTCTTTTGGCACCATATTGCATCAATAATTACGGTTAATAGTAATCAATGGAACTGAGATAGACCAAGGAAAAAAAAAAAGATGTATTGAATTTCTTCCTGAACAGTTGCAAACCAACCATCCCATGGCAGCATGCCTCGAATAAGCAAATGCATATACACTCCTGGAAATGGAAAAAAGAACACATTGACACCGGTGTGTCAGACCCACCATACTTACTCCGGACACTGCGAGAGGGCTGTACAAGCAATGATCACACGCACGGCACAGCGGACACACCAGGAACCGCGGTGTTGGCCGTCGAATGGCGCTAGCTGCGCAGCATTTGTGCACCGCCGCCGTCAGTGTCAGCCAGTTTGCCGTGGCATACGGAGCTCCATCGCAGTCTTTAACACTGGTAGCATGCCGCGACAGCGTGGACGTGAACCGTATGCGCAGTTGACGGACTTTGAGCGAGGGCGTATAGTGGGCATGCGGGAGGCCGGGTGGACGTACCGCCGAATTGCTCAACACGTGGGGCGTTAGGTCTTCACAGTACATCGATGTTGTCGCAGTGCCGTAGGGGACCGCACCGCCACTTCCCAGCAAATTAGGGACACTGTTGCTCCTGGGGCATCGGCGAGGACCATTCGCAACCGTCTCCATGAAGCTGGGCTACGGTCCCGCACACCGTTAGGCCGTCTTCCGCTCACGCCCCAACATCGTGCAGCCCGCCTCCAGTGGTGTCGCGACAGGCGTGAATGGAGGGACGAATGGAGACGTGTCGTCTTCAGCGATGAGAGTCGCTTCTGCCTTGGTGGCAATGATGGTCGTATGCGTGTTTGGCGCCGTGCAGGTGAGCGCCACAATCAGGACTGCATACGACCGAGGCACACAGGGCCAACACCCGGCATCATGGTGTGGGGAGCGATCTTCTACACTGGCCGTACACCACTGGTGATCGTCGAGGGGACACTGAATAGTGCACGGTACATCCAAACCGTCATCGAACCCATCGTTCTACCATTCCTAGACCGGCAAGGGAACTTGCTGTTCCAACAGGACAATGCACGTCCGCATGTATCCCGTGCCACCCAACGTGCTCTAGAAGGTGTAAGTCAACTACCCTGGCCAGCAAGATCTCCGGATCTGTCTCCCATTGAGCATGTTTGGGACCGGATGAAGCGTCGTCTCACGCGGTCTGCACGTCCAGCACGAACGCTGGTCCAACTGAGGCGCCAGGTGGAAGTGGCATGGCAAGCCGTTCCACAGGACTACATCCAGCATCTCTACGATCGTCTCCATGGGAGAATAGCAGCCTGCATTGCTGCGAAAGATGGATATACACTGTACTAGTGCCGACATTGTGCATGCTCTGTTGCCTGTGTCTATGTGCCTGTGGTTCTGTCAGTGTGATCATGTGATGTATCTGACTCCAGGAATGTGTCAATAAAGTTTCCCCTTCCTGGGACAATAAATTCACGGTGTTCTTATTTCAATTTCCAAGAGTGTATAATAATTATATATTATGACAATTATTGTTTTCACACCTCCCTGCACATTGAAATCAGTGCATTTGAATTCGTGAAAAGGGACGGCCACTCCACAGGACCTGTAAGACCTTTTGATCTCTTGTGAAACTGGAAATCCAAGTATGCATGGGCAGATAGGCCGTGAGAGATAGGGTGCTATCGGGCTGAGAGGAAGCTGGAAATGTCCCGTGTTTGTGAATTCCTTAGGGACCAAACTGCTGAGGTCATCGCTCCCTTGACTTACACACTACTTAAACTAAATTATACTGAGAATAACACACACACACCCACGCCCGAGGGAGGACTCGAAACTCCGCCGGGAAAGGCCGCGCAATCCGTCACATGGCGCCCTAGACCGCGCGGCCACTCTGCGCAACGAAATGTCCCGTCTTCATGTAGCACTGAGTGGAGCAAATGTTCCTCTAACATGTGCAGATGACGGACTGCTGTTAGTACGCCCCCAACGAACGAGGTCACAACAATACTCGAACCCCATATTACACACCAAACCATTACGCTAGATGGCCAACAACCTTCAATGTGGAACAGAAATTAGCTTCATCCGTAAACAGTGCGTCATAACGGGAAACGCCGGTTTTCGTTCAGCTTGCGAGACGCTCAGTGCACAAACTGAACACGACAATCTGTACCGTTCTTAGTGAGATTTACCATTTGCGTTTCGAAAGGGCGCCATGTATGGTAGGCAAAGTTCTCATTGTCTGTTTACTTCTCAAGTAAGACCCATTGTCTGTTATTACATAGCAGATCGTACAAGGTGTGATTCTACGTTTTGTGTTATACAAATTCTGTTTTATTACCAGAACATTTTTTGTACGTGTTGTGTTATACAAATTCAGTTTTATTACCTGTTCATTCAATTGATGAAAGGAGAAAATATAAAAACTGCAGTAAATGAAGCAGGCAAAAAGGAATACAAACGTCTCAAAAGTGATATTGACAGGAAGTGCAAAATGGCTAAGCAGGGACGGCTAGAGGACAAATGTAAGGATGTAGAGGCTTATCTCACAAGGGGTAAGATAGATACTGCCTGCAGGAAAATTAAAGAGACCTTTGGAGAAAAGAGAACCACTTGTATGAATATCAAGAGCTCAGGTGGAAACCCCGTTCTAAGCAAAGAAGGGGAAGCAGAAAGGTGGAAGGAGTATATAGAGGGTCTATACAAGGGCGGTGTACTTGAGGACAATATTTTGAAAATGGAAGAGGATGTAGATGAAGATGAAATGGGAGATATGATACTGCGTGAAGAGTCTGACAGAGCACTGAAAGACCTTAGTCGAAACAAGGGCCCCGGAGTAGACAACATTCCATTAGAACTACTGACAGCCTTGGGAGAGCCAGTCCTGACAAAACTCTACCGTCTGGTGAGCAAAATGTATGACACAGGCGAAATACCCTCAGACTTCAAGAAGAATGTAATAATTCCATTCCTAAAGAAAGCCGGTGTTGGCAGATGTGAAAATGACCGAACTATCAGTTTAATAAGTCACAGCTGCAAAATACTAACGCGAATTCTTTACAGACGAATGGAAAAACTGGTAGAAGTCGACCTCGTGGAAGATCTGTTTGGATTCCGTAGAAAAGTTGGAACACGTGAGGCAATACTGACCCTACGACTTATCTTAGAAGAAAGATTAAGGAAAGGCAAACCTACGTTTCTAGCATTTGTAGACTTAGAGAAAACTTTTGACAATGTTGATTAGAATACTCTCTTTCAAATTCTGAAGGTGGCAGGGGTAAAATACAGGGAGCGAAAGGCTATTTACAATTTGTTCAGAAACCAGATGGCAGTTATAAGAGTCGAGGGACATGAAAGGGAAGCAGTGGTTGGGAAGGAAGTGAGACAGGGTTGTAGCCTCTCCCCGATGTTATTCAAACTGTATATTGAGCAGGCAATAAAGGAAACAAAAGAAAAGTTCGGAGTAGGTATTAAAATCCATGGAGAAGAAATAAAAACGTTGAAGTTCGCCAATGACATTGTAATTCTGTTAGAGACAGCAATGGACTTGGAAGAGCAGTTGAACGGAATGGACAGTGTCTTGAAAGGACGGTATAAGATGAACATCAACAAAATCAAAACGAGGATAATGGAATGCAGTCGAATTTAGTCGGGTGATGCTGAGGGAATTCGACTAGGAAATGAGACACTTAAAGTAGTAAAGGAGTTTTGCTATGTGGGGAGAAAATAACTGATGATTGTCGAAGTAGAGAGGATATAAAATGTAGACTGGCAATGGCAAGGAAAGCGTTTCTGAAGAAGAGAAATTTGTTAACCTCGAGTATAGATTCAAACGTCAGGAAGTCGTTTCTTAAATTATTTGTATGGAGTGTAGCCATGTATGGAAGTGAAACGTGGACGATATATAGTTTAGACAAGAAGAGAATAGAAGCTTTCGAAATGTGGTGCTACAGAAGAATGCTGAAGATTAGATGGGTAGATCACATAACTAATGAGGAGGTATTGAACAGAATTGGGGAGAAGAGGAGCTTGTGGCACAACTTGCCCAGAAGAAGGGATCGTTTGGTAGGACATGTTCTGAGACATGGAGGGATCACCAATTTAGTATTGGAGTGCAGCGTGGAGGCTAAAAATCGTAGAGGGTGACCAAGAGATGAATACACTAAGCAGATTCAGAAGGATGTAGGCTGCAGTAGGTTCTGGGAGATGAAGAAGGTTGCACAGGATAGAGTAGCATGGAGAGCTGCATCAAACCAGTCTCAGGACTGAAGACCACATCAACAACAGCAACAATTTTTGTTGAAAATTTTAAAAAGGGATGAATTTAAAAAATTATATATAGATATGATGTGACAGTTTTCCCTTTGTACCTTCTGTGTATATGGTTACGTCTGTTACATGTGTTGTCTTCACAGTGGTAATACTTAATTTAATGTATTGATTGTCGATCTAGGATTAGCCCCAGGTTTGCCGTAAAACGCGGTGAGTACTGGCCCTGGACTCTTATTGAACGATGACAGAACTGCGGCTAGTGTCGCTTCACCCGTAGCTGTTTCCGATCGTCCAGCTTTTGATTTGTCAGTGACAGATCCAATGTCACGGAATTTTGCGAAATTTCCCCTCCGCACTGTGAGTAATGACAGGGTCTGTCTGGGTGGGACTGGCTGAAATCCTCTTATGACGGTTGCTCCTCTCTCATGATACCAGAACGTTCTCACTGCTTTCTGCTTGTGCTAACACTATCAGAAATTTTCAAATTAAAGACACCATTATTTTTCTAGTGTAATTATCTGTTTGATATGTCACGCGATTCTCTTTCCATTTGCCAATTACGAACTGCCGCGTGGGATTAGCCGAGCGGTCTAAGGCGCTGCAGTCATGGACTGTGCGGCTGGTACCGTCGGAGGTTCGAGTCCTCCCTCGGGCATGGGTGTGTTTGTTTGTCCTTAGGATAGTTTAGGTTAAGTAGTGTGTAAGCTTAGGGACTGATGACCTTAGCAGTTAAGTCCCATAAGATGTCACACACATTTGAACATTTTTTTTTTTAATTACGAGCTGTGTCGAAGACGCAGGCTTGCCAAAAGGCCACTATGTTGATAACATGCCCTCCTTCATTTTCCTCCTCTCCGATCTCTTACTCCTTGACCTTATATTTCTGTCTACCCACTTGTTTTTGTTTTACAAGTGTCGTTACACACAGGTGGACCATCATATACAAACACGTTGTACAATACAATGAGGTAACAAAGTCATGGAATAGCGACATCCACACTTGCAGGTGACAGTAGTTTCTCGTACACAAGGTTGGCAGTGCACTGTGGAGCTTTGAAAAGGATCTGACGTGATTACGGCTGCACGTCTTTGATCGCGGAATGGTAATTGGTGCTGGATGCACAGGACATTCCATTTCGAAAATCGTTAGAAAATTCCATATTCCGAGACACACAGTCTCAAGAGTATGCCGAAAAAAAACGAATATCAGACCTTACCTCTCAAACGAGACACCGTAGTGATCGACGGTCTTCATTTAACGACCGGTAGGAGCCGAGTTTGCTAACAGACAAGCAACACTGCGTAAATAACCACATAAATCAGTGTGGGAGGTAATACGAACGCGTCCGTTAGGATAGTGCGGCGAAATTTGTCGTTAGTGGACTATGGGAGCGGACGACCGACGCGAGTGTCTTTGCTAACAGCACGATATCGCCTGCAGCGCCTCTCCTACGTTCGTGACCACATCGGTTGAGCCCCACACTACTGGAAAGTCATATATTGTCAGTTGAGTGCCGATCATAGTTGGTAAGAACTGACGGTAGGGTTCGAGTGTGGCACAGACCCCGCAAAGTTATGGACCCAAGTTGTCAACAAGGCACTCTGCAAGCAGGAGGTGGCTCCATAATTATGTGAAATGTATCTACATGAAATGAACTGAGTCCTCTGGCCCGACTGAACCGATCGTTGGCTGGAAATGGTTATGTTCGGCTACTTGGTGACCATTTGAAGGCATTCATGGTCTTTGTGTTCCCAAACAATGATGGAGTTTTTATGGATGACAATGTGCCATGTCACGGGCCACAATTGTTGGCGATTGCTTTGGGGAACATTCTGGACAATTTGAGAGAATATTTTGGTCACCCAGTTCGCCCGACATGAGTCCCGTCGAACACTTATGGGAAATAATCGAGGGCGGTTCGTACGCAAAACCCTGGAACAGCTACGCAATTATGGACGGCTATAGAGGCAGCGTGGCTCAGTATTTCTGCGAAGGATTTGCAAGGAGGACTTGTTGAGTCAATGCTACACGTAGTAGCTGCACTACGCCGGGAAAAAGGAGACTGTCACTTTATCAGTTTGGTACCATGGCTTTCATCGCCTCAGCGTAAATTGCTTAAAGACATTAACGAGATTACTGAAACGAACTTACAAGGGGAGACCGCCAATTGTGAAATTCAGATTCAATTCATACTGCGCATAATAAAAGCTCATGGCCAGAGGTGTAATGTGGCAAAGCACGAAGATGCACTTCTCAGCCGTTGTCGAGAAAATCGACAGTTAAAATAAACCGTTGCGGTGAAATACTCTCTACGATTAATAATTTTCTACAGCGTCGTGGCGCAGCGGTAAGCGCTCGGGTATGTAATCCGAAGGACACCGGATCGAATCTCGCACCATGCAGCTTTTTTTTTTAGTATTTGTTTTTTGTAATTCAAATGTGTGTATACACACACACACACACACACACACACACACACATATATATATATATATATATATATATATATATATATATATATAAATTCCCGGTAATCAGTTGCAACAATTATGCATATAATAAGTTGTTGAAAGTTGTTTGTCGTGGAAAAACTGGCGACTTCGAACATCATTATGTTTTCCGCAAACAAAGTTGTATTTCACAAATGTTAACCACGTATAGTTAACGGAAGACGTAGAAACGATATTCTGAAACGAATACGTGTAGCGTAAGTCAAACGTTCGAATTATAATAGAAACCCCACGAACACAAATTTGCTGTGGCAGGTATGAAATATAAACTCCGTTACTCGCTCGTTACACTTGAAGGACAGATGTTGAATGGGCCGAAACGAGCCGCCGCACAACAGCGTAGTTGCCTGCTAATTTCGAAAGAAGGTAGATGCGGTCCCCAGCGCAACTTATAACATCGTCGAAAATCAGTGCGGACGTGAGAGTTTTGGTACACCCTGTTAAAACAAACGAAAAAATGGAGGCGGTACAATTGGAGAGCGATCCGCCTTCACCAACATTCAGAAGCAATTCATTAATACTATATATATATATATATATATATATATATATATATATATATATATATATACTCCTGGAAATGGAAAAAAGAACACATTGACACCGGTGTGTCAGACCCACCATACTTGCTCCGGACACTGAGAGAGGGCTGTACAAGCAATGATCACACGCACGGCACAGCGGACACACCAGGAACCGCGGTGTTGGCCGTCGAATGGCGCTAGCTGCGCAGCATTTGTGCACCGCCGCCGTCAGTGTCAGCCAGTTTGCCGTGGCATACGGAGCTCCATCGCAGTCTTTAACACTGGTAGCATGCCGCGACAGCGTGGACGTGAACCGTATGTGCAGTTGACGGACTTTGAGCGAGGGCGTATAGTGGGCATGCGGGAGGCCGGGTGGACGTACCGCCGAATTGCTCAACACGTGGGGCGTGAGGTCTCCACAGTACATCGATGTTGTCGCCAGTGGTCGGCGGAAGGTGCACGTGCCCGTCGACCTGGGACCGGACCGCAGCGACGCACGGATGCACGCCAAGACCGTAGGATCCTACGCAGTGCCGTAGGGGACCGCACCGCCACTTCCCAGCAAATTAGGGACACTGTTGCTCCTGGGGTATCGGCGAGGACCATTCGCAACCGTCTCCATGAAGCTGGGCTACGGTCCCGCACACCGTTAGGCCGTCTTCCGCTCACGCCCCAACATCGTGCAGCCCGCCTCCAGTGGTGTCGCGACAGGCGTGAATGGAGGGACGAGTGGAGACGTGTCGTCTTCAGCGATGAGAGTCGCTTCTGCCTTGGTGCCAATGATGGTCGTATGCGTGTTTGGCGCCGTGCAGGTGAGCGCCACAATCAGGACTGCATACGACCGAGGCACACAGGGCCAACACCCGGCATCATGGTGTGGGGAGCGATCTCCTACACTGGCCGTACACCACTGGTGATCGTCGAGGGGACACTGAATAGTGCACGGTACATCCAAACCGTCATCGAACCCATCGTTCTACCATTCCTAGACCGGCAAGGGAACTTGCTGTTCCAACAGGACAATGCACGTCCGCATGTATCCCGTGCCACCCAACGTGCTCTAGAAGGTGTAAGTCAACTACCCTGGCCAGCAAGATCTCCGGATCTGTCCCCCATTGAGCATGTTTGGGACTGGATGAAGCGTCGTCTCACGCGGTCTGCACGTCCAGCACGAACGTTGGTCCAACTGAGGCGCCAGGTGGAAATGGCATGGCAAGCCGTTCCACAGGACTACATCCAGCATCTCTACGATCGTCTCCATGGGAGAATAGCAGCCTGCATTGCTGCGAAAGGTGGATATACACTATACTAGTGCCGACATTGTGCATGCTTTGTTGCCTGTGTCTATGTGCCTGTGGTTCTGTCAGTGTGATCATGTGATGTATCTGACCCCAGGAATGTGTCAATAAAGTTTCCCCTTCCTGGGACAATGAATTCACGGTGTTCTTATTTCAATTTCCAGGAGTGTATATGACCTTCGGATTACGAACCCTAGCGCTTACCGCTGCGCCACGACGCTGTAGAAAACTATTAATCGTAGAGAGTATTTCACCGCAACGGTTTCTTTTAACTGTCGATTTTCTCGACATCGGCTGAGAAGTGCATCTTGGTGCTTTGCCACATTACACCTCTGGCCATGAGCTTTTATTATGCGCAGTATGAATCGAAACTGAATTTCACAATTGGCGGCCTCCCCTTGTTAGTTTAAAAGGCAATTAAAAGTTTCTGTGAAATAATACTTTCCGTACAGTGAAGAATTAGATAACACGAAGTATGGGTTTAGTAAAAATTATAATGCAAGTAAATAATGATAACGGAACTTCCTTGTCACTTCACAACACACTTTCAGCCTATAGTATTTTATTTGTTCTTTGATCAAATGTTTGACTGGAGTGACAACTATACTCCCTAGAAGCTACACAACAGATTTTTGTCCATTTTTGTCCAAATTTTCACAGCCAGACGAAGAGTGGAAGAGGGACTAATTGGGTACCAAAACTGATCAGCGTAAGGTCTGACTCATAAATAAATAAATAAAAACAGATGTTAGTCGAAAAACCGCTGCTCCCTGCGTAAGAAAACTGTCAGAAATACCATCTTAACAAAGACTAGCTACGTTGCGCTTAAAAATTTACATTGGTGTGACATTAAATTGCCAATAAAAAAATTTGAAACGGGAAAAGGGGTAAAATGTTTTGTGAAATCACTGAAGCCTATTTGAAACACGCTGGATATCATGTGTAGAAAATGAGGTGTCTATTGAAAGTTAAAGGATCGTTATTTCAATTAGAATCATAGAAAATTAAAGAGTGCTTGAGGTCTTTTGTCTGGTGGATTATGTACACCGTTCATTTACATTTGCTGTACGTGGTGAGATCGAGCACTATCCAAAAGCTCGTCAAATATTGTTGTAACCTATTTCATTTCTTAATTTTAGACGAATTATTTAAGAAAACACTTTATTGTTCCTTTTTTCAACTTTTTTTGTTTTCCGGGAACCCTTCTTCAGATCTCTGCAGCGAATCATATTAACGTATTAACTTATTTGTGAGCTCAACGTCTCGCTCGTTATTGAAGGAAACTGGCTCAATTTTTCAGGTAATCGAATGGGAAGTTTTGGAGCATAAAATGGAAAACAAACATTGCCACCACCGTTCAGCTATCAGCTGATAGTGAGCGCACTGCCACATTATGAACGTTTGTGTGCTTAGGGTGTTCTCTGAGCGGTACTGATAGATGAATGAACACTAGCTTTTTACAAACGGAATGACGCTGCGCTAGTTTAAACGGACTAGCCTTGCCTTTGGCAAGATGGGGGCTCTTATCTCCATCCGGTCACACTGACTTAGGTTTTCCGCGGTTTCCGTAAGGTCCTTCAGAAAGATGGAGGAATGGCTCCTATTATTTTTTTGAAGGCCACGCCGGGTACCTAACCCATCCTTCGCCAACTAGACCTGTATCTAAATGACTGTATATCCGAATTGTGGTTTAGTTCTTTAACTGTAATACCAAGACACACTGACGTGACCAAAGTCGTAGGATACCTCCTAATGTCGTATCTGACGTCATTACGCCCGGGTTGTGCAGGAATTCGACGTGGCATGGGCTCCACTTGTCGCTGGAAGTCCCCTGCAGAAAACTGATCCATGCTGCCTCATAGCCGTCCATAATTGCGAAAGCGTCGCCGGTGCAGGATTTTGCACAGAAACTTACCTGTAGATTACATCCCAGTCTGGGCCATCTGGGTGGCCAAATTGTTCGCAATGTTCTTCAAACCAACCATGAACAACGGCGGCCCAGTGACATGGCACATAGTCATCCATACAAATTACATAGCTGTTTGGGAACATGAAGTCCATGAATGTCTGCATATGGTCCCCAAGTAGCGTAACACAGCCACTTCCAGTCAGTGGACCAGAGGATCCAGTCCACGCCACATAAACACAGTTCACACCATTATGGAGCCACCACCAGCATGCACAGTCCCATGTTGACATCTTGGGTCTACGGCTTCGTGGGATTTGCGCCACACTCGAATCCTACCGTAAGTCCTTGCCAACTGTAATCGCGACTCATCTGACCAGGCCACGATTTTCTAGTCGTCTAGGATCCAAACTATACTGTCACGAGCCCAGAAGAGACGCTGCAGGCCATATAATGCTGTTAGTAAAGGTACTTAAGTCGGTCGTCTGCTCCCAGAGCCATTTAAATACACACTTCGACCAACTATCCTTAAGGATACGTCCGTCGGCTATTTCACGTAGTGTTGTTTTTCTGTTAGCACTGACATCTCTGCGCAAAGCCGCTGTTGTCAGTCGTTAAGTAAAGGCTGTCGGCCACTACGTTGTCAGTGGTGAGATGTAATGCCTGATATTTGGTATTCTCGGCACACTCCTGATACTCTGTATCTCGGAATATTGAATTTCCTAATGATTTCCCAAATGGAATGACCCATGCCTCTAGCTTCGTGTGTTAATTCCCGTCATGCACCCATAATCACGTCGGACACCTTTTCATAAATTCTCCGACGAGAAAGAAAATCCCAAGGAGGTTTGGTCGTATGTTACAAGGGCTATTCAGAAAAAAGGGAACGTTTTGGCATTAAAAAAACTATGTTCAAGAAATACATTTTATTATATATACCTGAAAGAGCGGCTGACATACTACTTTTCCACATCGTCACCAAACATATTGAGGCACTTATCATACAGGTGGACAAGCTTTGAAAGACCTTCTTCGTAAAATTCTTCTGCCTGAGACTTCAGCCAGTGAGTCACGCCTGCCTGGAATTCCACGTCGTTCAAAATGGTTCAAATGGCTCTCAGCACTATGGGACTTAACATCTGAAGTCATCAGTCCCCTAGAACTTAGAACTACTTAAACCTAACTAACCTAAGGACATCACACATATCCATGCCCGAGGCAGGATTCGAACCTGTGACCGTAGCGGTCGCGTGGTTTCAGACTGAAGCGCCTAGAACCGCTCGGCAACAACGGCCGGCTGTGGCAGGCCTCCAGAAATTTCAACGTTGCCCCCATTTGCTGTTCTTTAAGGTGCCCTGTAAGCATTTTGTCTGCGCCTCGTGCACATAATTTGTGGTAGCCTAGCTTTTGAGCGACAATTTCAAACAACGAAGTCCGCGAAACTTCTACATCTACATCTACATCTACATTCATACTCCGCAAGCCACCCAACGGTGTGTGGCGGAGGGCACTTTACGTGCCACTGTCATTACCTCCCTTTCCTGTTCCAGTCGCGTATGGTTCGCGGGAAGAACGACTGTCTGAAAGCCTCCGTGCGCGCTCTAATCTCTCTAATTTTACATTCGTGATCTCCTCGGGAGGTATAAGTAGGGGGAAGCAATATACTCGATACCTCATCCAGAAACGCACCCTCTCGAAACCTGGCGAGCAAGCTACACCGCGATGCAGAGCGCCTCTCTTGCAGAGTCTGCCACTTGAGTTTATTAAACATCTCCATAACGCTATCACGGTTACCAAATAACCCTGTGACGAAACGCGCCGCTCTTCTTTGGATCTTCTCTATCTCCTCCGTCAACCCGTTCTGGTACGGATCCCACACTGATGAGCAATACTCAAGTATAGGTCGAACGAGTGTTTTGTAAGCCACCTCCTTTGTTGCTGGACTACATTTTCTAAGCACTCTCCCAATGAATCTCAACCTGGTACCCGCCTTACCAACAATTAATTTTATATGATCATTCCACTTCAAATCGTTCCGCACGCATACTCCCAGATATTTTACAGAAGTAACTGCTACCAGTGTTTGTTCCGCTATCATATAATCATACAATACAGTCTCCCACAAACTTTACATATTCACAACATCCTTTACCTTTAATCCAAATATATACAGATTCATTAACATTAATCTTACGTCTACTTCTAGTGTAGAGGGATAATGAAGAAGGTGAGGTATATACAGATTTTCCAAAGTCTTTATTAGCTATTTCTCCAATGTGGTAGGTGCGGAAGGCGATGACATCACGATCGACGAAACTCTCCAGGCCACCGACTGCAGGAACACCAGATCCACCTCTTACAATGGCTACTGTAAGCCATCCATTGCCATGCGTAAATGTATCGTTCACATCAATACTGAAATTGAGTCTGCAGCCACGAAACATACACGGTCCTTCGAGAAGTTCACTGGCAGATATATTCTTCAACTTGTTGCTCTTCTTGTCAGCAGCAGAAGTTGTCATTTCAATGTTCTATCCGCTGCAGATCTTCCTGCATTTCGCTACAATTTTCTAATGCTGCAACTTCTCTGTATACTACAGCATCATCCGCGAAAAGCCGCATGGAACTTCCGACACTATCTACTAGGTCATTTATATATATTGTGAAAAGCAATGGTCCCATAACACTCCCCTGTGGCACGCCAGAGGTTACCTTAACGTCTGTTGACGTCTCTCCATTGATAACAACATGCTGTGTTCTGTTTGCTAAAAAATCTTCAATCCAGCCACACAGCTGGTCTGATATTCCGTAGGCTCTTACTTTGTTTATCAGGTGACAGTGCGGAACTGTATCGAACGCCTTCCGGAAGTCAAGAAAAATAGCATCTACCTGGGAGCCTGTATCTAATATTTTCTGGGTCTCATGAACAAATAACGCGAGTTGGGTCTCACACGATCGCTGTTTCCGGAATCCATGTTGATTCCTACATAGTAGATACTGGGTTTCCAAAAACGACATGATACTCGAGCAAAAAACATGTTCTAAAATTCTACAACAGATCGACGTCAGAGATATAGGTCTATAGTTTTGCGCATCTGCTCGACGACCCTTCTTGAAGACTGGGACTACCTGTGCTCTTTTCCAATCATTTGGAACCCTCCGTTCCTCTAGAGACTTGCGGTACACGGCTGTTAGAAGGGGGGCAAGTTCTTTCGCGTACTCTGTGTAGAATCGAATTGGTATCCCGTCAGGTCCAGTGGACTTTCCTCTGTTGAGTGATCCCAGTTGCTTTTCTATTCCTTGGACACTTATTTCGATGTCAGCCATTTTTTCGTTTGTGCGATGATTTAGAGAAGGAACTGCAGTGCGGTCTTCCTCTGTGAAACAGCTTTGGAAAAAGGTGTTTAGTATTTCAGCTTTACGCGTGTCGTCCTGTGTTTCAATGCCATCATCATCCCGGAGTGTCTGGATATGCTGTTTCGAGCCACTTACTGATTTAACGTAAGACCAGAACTTCCTAGGATTTTCTGTCAAGTCTGTACATAGAATTTTACTTTCGAATTCACTGAACGCTTCTCGCATAGCCCTCATTACGCTAACTTTGACATCGCTTAGCTTCTGTTTGTCTGAGAGGTTTTGTCTGCGTTTAAACTTGGAGTGAAGCTCTCTTTGCTTTCGCAGTAGTTTCCTAACTTTGTTGCTGTACAACGGTGGGTTTTTCCCGTCCCTCACAGTTTTACTCGGCACGTACCTGTCTAAAACGCATTTTACGATTGCCTTGAACTTTTTCCATAAACACTCAACATTGTCAGTGTCGGAACAGAAATTTTCGTTTTGATCTGTTAGGTAGTCTGAAATCTGCCTTCTATTACTCTTGCTAAACAGATAAACCTTCCTCCCTATTTTTATATTCCTATTAACTTCCATATTCAGGGATGCTGCAACGGCCTTATGATCACTGATTCCCTGTTCTGCACTTACAGAGTCGAAAAGTTCGGGTCTGTTTGTTATCAGTAGGTCCAAGATGTTATCTCCACGAGTCGGTTCTCTGTTTAATTGCTCGAGGTAATTTTCGGATAGTGCACTCAGTATAATGTCACTCGATGCTCTGTCCCTACCACCCGTCCTAAACATCTGAGTGTCCCAGTCTATATCTGGTAAATTGAAATCTCCACCTAAGACTATAACATGCTGAGGAAATTTATGCGAAATGTATTCCAAATTTTCTCTCAGTTGTTCTGCCACTAACGCTGCTGAGTCAGGAGGTCGGTAAAAGGAGCCAATTATTAACCCAGCTGGGTTGTTGAGTGTAACCTCCACCCATAATAATTCACAGGAACTATCCACTTCTACTTCACTACAGGATAAACTACTACTAACAGCGACAAACACGCCACCACCGGTTGCATGCAATCTATCCTTCCTAAACACTGTCTGTACCTCTGTAAAAATTTCGGCAGAATTTATCTCTGGCTTAAGCCAGCTCTCTGTACCTACAACGATTTCAGCTTCGGTGCTTTCTATCAGCGCTTGAAGTTCCGGTACTTTACCAACGCAGCTTCGACAGTTTACAATTACAATACCGATTGCTGCTTGGTCCCCGCATGTCCTGACTTTGCTCCGCACCCTTTGAGGCTGTTGCCCTTTCTGTACTTGCCCGAGGCCATCTAACCTAAAAAACCGCCCAGTCCACGCCACACAACCCCTGCTACCCGTGTAGCCGCTTGCTGCGTGTAGTGGACTCCTGACCTATCCAGCGGAACCCGAAACCCCACCACCCTATGGCGCAAGTCGAGGAATCTGCAGCCCACATGGTCGCAGAACCGTCTCAGCCTCTGATTCAGACCCTCCACTTGGCTCTGTACCAAAGGTCCGCAGTCAGTCCTGTCGACGATGCTGCAGATGGTGAGCTCTGCTTTCATCCCGCTAGCGAGACTGGCAGTCTTCACCAAATCAGATAGCCGTCGGAAGCCAGAGAGGATTTCCTCCGATCCATAGCGACACACATCATTGGTGCCGACATGAGCGACCACCTGCAGATGGGTGCACCCTGTACCCTTCATGGCATCCGGAAGGACCCTTTCCACATCTGGAATGACTCCCCCCGGTATGCACACGGAGTGCACATTGGTTTTCTTCTCCTCTCTTGCCATTTCTCTAAGGGGCCCCATTACGCGCCTGACGTTGGAGCTCCCAACTACCAGTAAGCCCACCCTCTGCGACCGCCCGGATCTTGCAGACTGAGGGGCAACCTCTGGAACAGGACAAGCAGCCATGTCAGGCCGAAGATCAGTATCAGCCTGAGACAGAACCTGAAACCGGTTCGTCAGACAAACTGGAGAGGCCTTCCGTTCAGCCCTCCGGAATGTCTTTCGCCCCCTGCCACACCTTGAGACTACCTCCCACTCTACCACGGGTGAGGGATCAGCCTCAATGCGGGCAGTATCCCGGGCAACCACAGTCTTAGTCCGATCGGGGGATGCGTGGGACGAGCTGGCCGTCCCCGACAAACCCCCATCCGGACCCCCACAGTGATGCCCATTGGCAACAGCCTCAAGCTGTGTGACCGAAGCCAACACTGCCTGAAGCTGGGAGCGAAGGGATGCCAACTCAGCCTGCATCCGAACACAGCAGTTGCAGTCCCTATCCATGCTAAAAACTGTTTTGCAAAGAACGTCTGAACTAATCTACAGAGAGCGCAAACAAATCGACAAAATTTAAACGGTTATTAAAATACAAGATTGCCTAGTAAATGCAGTAATGCTGCTACTAACGCACTGCTGACACACTGCTCGGCAGCGGAAGGAGACTACGCGATTTTACACTATTCAGGTACTAAAACGCGATGCTACAACTCGCAAATACTATAATACGCCCGAAATTTATGTATCAAACAATGCAAGTACCAAATACACTCAAAGAAATTAAGAATTAAACTATGTAAGAAATGAGTGAGCTAGGAGTATACGACTTGCTGCTGCAGCTGCTTATCCAACGGCAGCAGGGAGCACACTGACTGACCAACCGACACTGGCCGTTCAAAACAAAAACAAAAACAAAAGACAAACGACTAAGCGAATTTACACTATTGAGGTACTAAAACGCGATGCTACAACTCTCAAATACTATAATACGCCCGAAATATATATATCAAACAATGCAAGTACCAAAAACACGCAAAGAAATTAAGAATTAAACTATGTAAGAAATGAGTGAGCTAGGAGTATACGACTTGCTGCTGCAGCTGCTTATCCAACGGCGGCAGGGAGCACTTGTGGAAAAGAAAGCGAAAGCTCCGTTATCGTGAAGCGACGGTTTTCACGAATCGTTTCATCAACTTTAGCGACAAGATCGTCAGTCACAATGCTCGAGCGTCCACTCTTCTCTTCATCATGAACGTTGGTTCGGCCATTTTTAAACCGAATGCACCATTTCCGGACCGAACATTCACTTATTACGTTCTTTCCGAACACTTCGCACAGTTCACGATTAATTTCTATAGGTTTTACGTTTTTCGCCAACAAAAACCGTATCGCAGACCGCACCATACAACTGGCGGGATTTTCGATAGCAGAGCGCATTTCAAATTCGAATATTGAAAAAACCAGACGGTCAGAGACGTTCCCATTGTCACGGATGGATGCCGACTCAGCTCCCGACCACGCGCATACCAAAATATACGCGATCGGCGCACACCTAGCTGCGCACACGGAAACGTTCCCTACTTTCTGAATAGGCCCCCTACATCAGTAAATGGATCAAAGCCTTCCGTCCATACATTCTGTAACCAAAACGATATAGTTAGGGAGAATGACAGAGAGAAGGCCGGAATACTGAATTCCTTTTCCCAAAATTCTTTCATTGAGGAGAACCGTACCGTAGTTCCTCGTTTAAAACGTCCCGCGAACGTAAAAAATGACGTCGAAATAAGTGTCCCCGGGAAACAAAAGCAACAAGAGTCACTTAACAGAGGAAAAGCGACTGGACATATGGAAACCTGTACGGTTTCACGTGGGTAGTGGGAAATAACTTTCTACTCCTCTAGCAGCAGGGGAGCGAAGGTTTCTCAGTGATTGGAAAAATGCGCAAATTATTCCTTTTCAAGAATGGTCTTCTAACGGTCTATAGGCCTAAATCGCTGTCGTCAATCGATTTCAGAATTTTGGAACACATTCCTACTATGAAATTCCTGGAGGCCGAAAATCTTCTCTGTAGGAATTATCTCGGATACCGTAAACAACGGTCTGGTACTTGAAAGTCAGCCATCTCTGTTCGTCCACGAGAAGCCATCCGATACAGTTCTGCACTGTCACCTAATGAATAAAATACTATCGTGCAAAAAATCAGACCATCTTGGTGACTGGACAGCCAAAGGCCTTGCTAGAGTGGTAAGAGCGGTTCCCGTCAGATCACCTAAATTAAGCGCTGGCGTTCTTGGCTAGCACTTAAATGGGTGACCATTCGGGTCTACCAAGCGCTGTTGGGTAGCTGGGTGTACTCAGCCCTTCTGAGGCCAATTGAGACTGAGAAGTAGCGGCTCCGAAAACTGACAACGGCCGGGATCAGACATTCGCCATTGTCAGGTGCGCTGACGAACTGAGGTCCTGACACGCACCTGACGATGACGACATGTCTGATCGCCGAAATATTGTGCCCGTTGGACACTATGGACCGGCAGTACACCCGTGGACTGTTCGAGCAAGAAATACGCTGGGAGAAACTGAAGAATCAAATGTGATGTGCTGCGCATACACGTTCAGTAAGACTCATCATTGTATGATTACACGACTGCAGAACGACCATAGGAAGCTGTCACATCCGTTAATACACTCGGAAAAGAATAGTACATCTGAAAAGACGATGTAGATTTCGATCCGACGGCGGCATATGCCATTTGGAAAATAGCAGATGTGCTGATAGTGGTTTCAGCCTCGTCCGCCAGTAGATAGTGCAGTGGCATAGCTACCAGTGCGCCACCTGTGTCTACCCTTTAATAGGTAATGCGCACATCCGGAAGGCTCTGTATGGTGCACACATGTGAGGCGAGCAAGCAACTAAGCCACTGGACAGGCTCGTGCTTCCCACATCCAAGTGAGAGAGTTTGAAACGGGTCAAATTGTGGCCTGCCGAACGGCGAGATAGTCCTTTCGGTGACCTGCGACTCAAGTTGGACGTGCTGCATCGATTGTCCAACGATTATGGTAAATCGGTGGTCACGTGAATATTCTCACACCGGTAGACGAGGTTTTGGCCGTCCACGCAGCACAGACTCCCGCCAGGATCGTTGTATTGAAGGGCAACAGTGGCAGATCTTACGGCTACCACAGTACAAATAAGAAGGCTTGTGAATTCTGGCGTTTCAACATGAACTGCTGCGAACCGATTATTAGCAGTGGGATTACGGGCACGCAAACCTCTAGGCCATCTTCCACTTATGCCACAGCATCGACGTCAACAGCTGGAATGATGGCGTCAGGGGACGACTTGGAATGTCGAGCTGTGGTCTTCAGCGATGGAAGCATATTCTTCCTGCAGGGATGTGATGATCGTCGCCGCACACGACGTAGACCTCTCGCAGGGCACATTCGCCCAACACACTCTGGCCCTACCTCAGGCCTTATAGTAAGCTATAACTCCCGTTTACCTTTGGCGTTTTTGGAACGGACGCTAACCAGAGCTCAGTACGTGCAGAATGTTGTTATACCCGTTCTCTTGGCGTTCTTAGGTAGATGATGTTCCAACAGGACAATGCTCACTCACTCACCACCCGCGAACCATAACGTGCTCCGCAAGACATGCAGCAATTTCCCTGTCCAGCACAGTCTCCGGTTTTGTTTCCAATTGAACATGTGTGGCATAGAACGGGACAAGAAGTGACTCGTGCAACTCGTCACCCAACAGTTCTTACAGAACTACGTGAACAGGTCTAGCAGGTGGCATTACGTATTCCTGAACAGTATTTGCCATCTGAACAAGAGCCAGCGCCTGTGTGGAGTCCACACCATGTACTAATATGGGTGTTTCAGCATAGATCGACACCAATTACCTCAGAACCGCTTGTGCTATTGATGCGTAAGTGTAATCATTTCATGTTCTCCATATGCATTGTTGCAACAACGAATCTTGAGTGAATTGCGAACCTCTATAACGACATAATATTTTTTTCCGGCAGGGTATACGAAAATAAGCGTACGGATAGACCACATAAAAATAACTGCGGATAAGGTGGATGCGAGACTGAGATTCGTTAGGAGAATCCTCAGAAGTGTAGCTCATCTACGGAGGAGGTAACTTACAAAACCCTCGTTCGACAAATCCTTGAATATTACTCGGCAATCTGGGATCCATGTGATCTACTGAATTCCTGAATAAAACCAACCTACTTTCAGCAAAAAATTTGTTACATTACGTACTGAACGCCTCTCGTGCGTTCATCTCACAAAGACGATGAAAAAAATGGAAGGACTCTAGCTCAGAAGGAGGCTCACTAACAATCATTCTTCTAGGGCTCCCTTCGTGACTGTACCAGGAAAGAGTGGGGGTGGGGGTGGGGGGTGGAAGAACAGGAGAAGGGAGTGACAACGATACGCAAAATCTCCTCCGCCACGCAACATTAGGTAGCTCGTAGCGTATAGATGTAGATTTGGATTGGATGCAATAAGATCAGGAATAATTTATCTGCACTAATAAACGGTGGTATGTGTTGTTGATGTAAATCTGAGGACTATCTTTCGAGTTATCATTGAAGGTGAAATCTTGCAGTTGTTAGGCCACATTACATTCCTTTTCAGTTTCTTCTTCCCTCCTCTGGGATCTTCTGGTGTTCACAATGTGGAAGAAAGTGAAGAGAAATACGACATGACCTAACAACCTAGATGATTTTGCCTTGCGTGTTAGTAATGTCAGGCATAGGCATACGTAGGCAGATGAGGTATTACATCACACTTATCCACAAGTCTCTGTTCGGGCAAGTGGTAACGAGATACTCTCGTACTGTCTCCCACCGACGAATGTTTAATTAACATACCGGCTAACCACGTACATAAGTTCGCTTTTTACAGTGGCCCAAAAACTATCTATACACTTAGCAAGAGAATATACCATTTCTTTACTACCGAATAGTGTGGGAATGGTATCGTAAACGCTATATCTGACCTAGGTCAAACTGATCATACCTGAGAAATAACGATGCTACAGATAAGGGTCTTGTAGGCAATTCTTCTCTTACGTGCAGCGATTGATCGTTCAGGATGCCTCCCCTCGTATCGCTGCCGTCATCAAGGTGAAACAGTATTTTAACTCTGCTAGATACACGAGTTTAATACAGACATTCATAGAGGAAGTATGATTTAATTCTCACTTTTTTATAGAAGGACGTTACGTTGGAGGATGCAGAAGATTTCAAGGTTACGATCTGGAATTTTTTTTAATGAGGTAACTGGTGTCATTTACGTCATGCACTTTTCAGTTACATTCTTCAGTGTGTCACACAAACTTCATTTACGCTGCCCTTTAATGTGCACAGTCAATGTATCCAAAAGTAGAACCTGACATGGATTCTATCCAGTATAAACTGCAATTTCTGATGTCAACAAACACCTGCTGGTGATTATGAGGATGTTTATTTACTTCCACGTAAGTCATTACGTATGCATTTAGGATGTGGTCTTTTTCTAGACCAATTCTAGGCGCCAAATATTAATGACTCCCCCTCCCCCCACCAGCCTCGTCAGGCATTTTTCATATGTGTGGTGTGCCAGAATGATGAAGTAATCTGTCAACGATCGGCTGTAGAAAGTTACGGATGTATTCTGCGTAGCAAAAGTAACTCATAGTGAACTACATACATCAAAACAAAAGAAATTCATTATTAATCTGTGGAATAAGAAGAAAAAAATCACGAACCAGTACATTCGAGCTCTTGGCTTAAGTGTAAAATCAATTATTTTATGTATCCGTACGTTCTTTGACCATCTGAGTAGTCGTGTCGCGTACAGCAGGTAATATCATTGCGTCGCGTCAACTAACATTCTGAGCAATCTCTCGGGACGTCCGGAATTGATAACGCTTGCCGCAGGTGTTACGAATGTGTCAGGCGGCGGATGTCACTGGTTGCTGTCTTGATGATGTACGTGTCTATAGATCACGTCAGTCATCAGCCAGAAAATGAGTGAACTAAATCAACCATCAATGAAAGGAGAGTCGTACATTCTCAGAGGACTACGTGGCGGAACACCAAGTAGATCAGCGATGAGAGTCATGTTTGGTTTTCCCATTTTCTGCGTTTTCTGAGACACTAGCGTTCATTCGTTTTCATGCTAATTCTTATTGATTTTTTACTCCATGAAGGTTGGGGCTGGAGCCTGATTGCGTAGACTTCTTATCACGATATTTCGGTTGATAACCATTCAGCCATCTTCAGGTGTATCATTATCCACTACCGACATCCAGAGGTTCAAGTTATCGTACCTATACAGAAAACTGCAAAACATGTTTCTAGCAGTTTTCTCGACACCGGCCGCAATTAGCTAAATAACAAACCATAGAAAATGACTGAAATTTTAACTGTACATTCATCAGACATTCATCTACAAACACCGTTTTCCAGTTTTCCAACATTCCGTATTCGCTAGAAAGAAATAACCAAAAAACCACACTTTTGCGTATGAAAAGTATCAGATGTTTCCATCACCACTTCTATAATTTATATTTATGGCAAATTTTTGCCATATGTTCTTAAGATGATGTTCTCGGCTAAACTTGAAACATTTTTTGATACCATTACTAGACACGGAAAGAATCGTTAAACTACGACCTAATGTCCACAGACACACCAAAGGATTCGGCGTGTATCTGTATTTCATCTGGTACGTCACAGCCCACATTTACTCAGTAACATCGAAGCAGCAGAACTCGGGTATTCGAATGATAGGTTGATCGGGGAACTACTGTAATTGGCGATGAATTATCGCGTGGTTGGAGTTGGCAGCTTTCACCTGGCCGAAATTAACGCCTCGGCCAGGCTCTGGACTGTCGGTAGTGTAGGGCGGGTGTCCGAACGGCTTGTCGGTGCTTCTGACATCCCTTCGGAGCTTAGCCTCCACCCACAAACTGCGGCTTGCACTGCTCTAGTCAGTAGCTTCACCCCCCCCCCCCCCCCCAACACCATACAACGAGCGCATCGGAAAATGGCAGGCACGCAACTGCTTATTGCAGGAACATTCTCAGTGTTAGGTCTTTGACGTTTGGTTCTTTGGCCGTTGTAAATAATTAGAGAGTTATAAATTGATACATAAACATAGAACGAAATACACCAGCAAGCCTGCGACAGATGCATTAGTAAAGAAGAGCATGGCATGCGTAAAACGCTTTGAAAACATTGAATGAAACAGGAAGGGATACAATTCGTTTGAATGAAATTACGAAAGAAGAGTGGATCGAATGCTATAAAAACTTACGGTATCATGGCAACATGGAAGGGAAGAAAGAAAAAGATCAAGAAATAGAAATTGAAGGCTTAGATGGCGTAACACTAAACAACTAGCAGCAGCTTTAAAAATCACAAAAAATCGACAAGCAATAGATTTATATGGAATTAATGCTGACTTAATTAAGTATGAACCATGGACCTTGCCGTTGGTGGGGAGGCTTGCGTGCCTCAACGATACAGATACCGTAGGTGCAACCACAGCGGAGAGGTATCTGTTGAGAGGCCAGACAAACGTGTGGATCATGAAGAGGGGCAGCAGCCATTTCAGTAGTTGCAGGGGCAACAGTCTGGATGATTGACTGATCTGGCCCTGTAACACTAACCAAACTGCCTTGCTGTTTTGGTACTACGAACGGTTGAAAGCAAGGGGAAACTACAGCCGTAATTTTTACCGAGGGCATGCAGCTTTACTGTATGATTAAATGATGATGGCATCCTCTTGTGTAAAATATTCCGGAGGTAAAATAGTCCCCCATTCGGATCTCCGGGCGGGGACTACTCAAGAGGACGTCGTTATCAGGAGAAAGAAAACTGGCGATCTACGGATCGGAGCGTGGAATGTCAGATCCCTTAATCGGGCAGGTAGGTTAGCAAATTTAAAAAGGGAAATGGATAGGTTAAAGTTAGATATAGTGGGAATTAGTGAAGTTCGGTGGCAGGAGGAACAAGACTTTTGGTCAGGTGAATACAGGGTTATGAATACAAAATCAAATAGGCGTAATGCAGGAGTAGGTTTAATAATGAATAAAAAAAATAGGAGTGCGTTTAAGCTAATACATACAGCATAGTGAACGCATTATTGTGGCCAAGATAGACACGAAGCCCACTCCTATTACAGTAGTACAAGTTTATATGCCAACTAGCTCTGCAGATGATGAAGAAATTGATGAAATGTATGACGAGATAAAAGAAATTATTCAGGTAGTGAAGGGAGACGAAAATTTAATAGTCATGGGTGACTGCAATTCAAGAGTAGGAAAAGGGAGAGAAGGAAACATAGTAGGTGAATATGGATTGGGGCTAATAAATGAAAGAGGAAGCCGCCTGGTAGAATTTTGCGCGGAGCATAACTTAATCATAGCTAACACTTGGTTCAAGAATCATAAAAGAAGGTTGTATACATGGAAGAACCCTGGAGATACTAAAAGGTATCAGATAGATTATACAGGGTGAGTCACCTAACATTACCGCTGGATATATTTTGTAAACCACATCAAATACTGACGAATCGATTTCACACACCGAACGTGAGGAGAGGGGCTAGTGTAATTGGTTAATATAAACCATTAAAATGCACTGAAGTATGTTTTTTAACACAAACCTACGTTTTTTTAAATGGAGCCCCGTTAGTTTTGTTAGCACATCTGAACATATAAACAAATACGTAATCAGTGCCCTTTGTTGCACTGTAAAATGTTAATTACATCCTGAACTGTCGGCAGAAGTGCCAACACCGTGTTGTTTGACGAAGCCGAAATGCACGCTATAAACTCACGCAGGCTGGCGTGAGGTCTGAAACAGGATACGTAATGAATGCTATAAAGAAAAGTACGTAGCTTCTGGAATACTTAACTTTAATCCATAATTGGTGAACATTGGTCTTGTTACTGTACATGCTTCATTAGATACATAGCAAAGGAGAAATGGCGCCTTGCTAGGTCGTAGCAATTGACTTAGCTGAAGGCTATGCTAACTATCGTCTCGGCAAATGAGAGCGTAATTCTCAGTGAACCTTTCCTAGCAACGTCGGCTGTACAACTGGAGCGAGTGCTAGTGAGTCTCTCTAGACCTGCCGTGTGGTGGCGCTCGGTCTGCGATCACTGACAGTGGCGACACGCGGGTCCGACATGTACTAATGGACCGCGGCCTATTTAAAGCTACCACCTAGCAAGTGTGGTGTCTGGCGGTGACACCACACACCCGGCGATATTGTAACCTAAAGTTGACGCTTGAGTACCACTCTTCCGCTGTTCGATCGTGTGTATCGGAGAGCACCGAATTACGTAGGGATCCAAAGGGAACGGTGATAGACCTTAGGTACAGAAGAGACTGGAACAGCACATTACGTCCACATGCTAACACCTTGTTACTGGTCTTTTTCGCTCACGCACATGTACATTACCGTGAGGGGTGAGGTACACGTACACACGTGGTTTCCGTTTTCAATTACGGAGTGGAATAGAGTGTGTCCCGACATGTCAGGCCAATAGATGTTCAATGTGGTGGCCATCATTTGCTGCACACAATTGCAATCTCTGGCGTAATGAATGTCGTACACGCCGCAGTGCATCTGGTGTAATGTCGCCGCAGGCTGCCACAATACGTTGTTTCATATCCTATGGGGTTGTAGGCACATCACGGTACACATTCTCCTTTAACGTACCCCACAGAAAGAAGTCAAGAGGTGTAAGATCAGGAGAACGGGGTGGCCAATTTATGCGTCCTCCACGCCCTATGAAACGCCCGTCGAACATCCTGTCAAGGGTCAGCCTGGTGTTAATTGCGGAATGTGCAGGTGCACCATCATGCTGATACCACATAGGTCGACGCGTTTCCAGTGGGACACACTCTATTCCACTTCGTAATTGAAAACGGAAACCACGTGTGTACGTTTACCTCACCCCACATGGTAATGTACATGTCTGTCAGTGAAAAAGACCAATAAAAAAGTGTTAGCATGTGGACGTAATGTGCTGTTCCAGTCTCTTCTGTACCTAAGGTCCATCACCGTTCCCTTTGGATGCCTACGTAATTCGGTGCTCTCCGATACACACGATCGAACAGCGGAGGAGTGGTACTCAAGCGTCAACTTTGGGTTACAATATCTCCGGATGTAATTAACATTTTACAATGCAACAAACGGTACTGATTACGTATTTGTTTATATGTTCAGATGTGCTAACAAAACTAACGGGGTTCCATTTAAAAAAAACGTAGGTTTGTGTTAAAAAAACATACTTCCGTGCATTTTTGTATGGTTTATATTAACCAATTACACTAGCCCCTCTCCTCACGTTCGGTCTGTAGAATCGATTCGTCAGTATTTGATGTGCTTTACGAAATATATCCAGCGGTAACGTTAGGTGACTCACCCTGTACAATGGTAAGACAGAGATTTAGGAACCAGGTTTTAAATAGCAAGACATTTCCAGGAGCAGATGTGGACTCTGGCCACAATCTATTGGTTATGAACTGTAGATTAAAACTGAAGAAACTGCAAAAAGGTGGGAATTTAAGGGCCGGCCGGTGTGGCCGTGCGGTTCTAAGCACTTCAGTTTGGTACCGCGTGACCGCTACGGTCGCAGGTTCGAATCCTGCCTCGGGCATGGATGTGTGTGATGTCCTTAGGTTAGTTAGGTTTAAGTAGTTCTAAGTTCTAGGGGACTGATGACCTCAGAAGTTAAGTCCCATAGTGCTCAGAGCTATTTGAACCATTTTTGGGAATTTAAGGAAACGGGACCTGGTTAAACTGACTAAACCAGAGGTTGTACAACCGCGCGACTCCTACGGTCAAAGGTTCGAATCCTGCCTCGGGCATGGATGTGTCTGATGTCCTTAGGTTAGTTAGGTTTAAGTAGTTCTAAGTTCTAGGGGACTGATGACCACAGATGTTAAGTCCCATAGTGCTCAGAGCCATTTGAACCAGAGGTGTACAGAGTTTCAGGGGGAGCATAAGGGAACAATTGACAGGAATGGGGGAAAGAAATACAGTAGAAGAAAAATGGGTAGCTTTGAAGGATGAAATAGTGAAGGCAGCAGAGGATCAAATAGGTAAAAAGACGAGGGCTAGTAGAAACCCTTGGGTAACAGAAGAAATACTGAAATTAATTGATGAAAGGAGAAAATATAAAAATGCAGTAAATGAAGCAGGCAAAAAGGAATACAAACGTCTCAAAAATGAGATTGGTAGGAAGTGCAAAATGGCTAAGCAGGGATGGCTAGAGGACAAATGTAAGGATGTAGAGGCTTATCTCACTTCAAGAAAAATATAATAATTCCAATCCCAAAGAAAGCAGGTGTTGACAGATGTGAAAATTACCGAACTATCAGTTTAATAAGTCACAACTGCAAAATACTAACGCGAATTCTTTACAGACGAATGGAAATACTGGTAGAAGCCGACCTCGGGGAAGAACAGTTTGGATTCCGTAGAAATGTTGGAACACTTCATGCAATACTGACCCTACGACTTATCTTAGAAGAAAGATTAAGTAAAGGCAAACCTACGTTTCTAGCGTTTGTAGACTTAGAGAAAGCTTTTGACAATGTTGATTGGAATACTCTCTTTCAAATTCTGAAGGTGGCAGGGGTAAAATACAGGGAGCGAAAGGCTATTTACAATTTGTACAGAAAGCAGATGGCAGTTATAAGAGTCGAGGGATATGAAAGGGAAGCAGTAGTTGGGAAGGGAGTGAGACAGGGTTGTAGCCTCTCCCCGATGTTATTCAATCTGTATATTGAGCAAGCAGTAAAGGAGACAAAAGAAAAGTTCGGAGTAGGCACTAAAATCCATGGAGAAGAAATAAAAACTTTGAGGTTCGCCGATGACACTGTAATTCTGTCAGAGACGGCAAAGGACTTGGAAGAGCAGTTGAACGGAATGGACAGTGTCTTGAAAGGACGGTATAAGATGAACATCAACAAAAGCAAAACGAGGATAACGGAATGTAGTCGAATTAAGTCGGGTGGTGCTGCGGGAGTTAGATTAGGAAATGAGACACTTAAAGTAGTAAAGGAGTTTTGCTATTTGGGGAGCAAAATAACTGATGATTGTCGAAGTAGAGGGGATATAAAATGTAGACTGGTAATGGCAAGGAAAGCGTTTCTGAAGAAGAGAAATTTGTTTACATCGAGTATTGATTTAAGTTTCAGGAAGTCGTTTCTGAATGTATTTGTATGGAGAGTATCCCTGTATGGAAGTGAAACATGGACGATAAATAGTTTGGACAAGAAGAGAATAGAAGCTTTCCAAATGTCTTGCTACAGAAGACTGCTGAAGATTAGATGGGTAGATCACGTAACTAATGAGGAGGTATTGAATAGAATTGGGGAGAAGAGGATTTTGTGGCACCACGTGACTAGAAGAAGGGATCGGTTGGTAGGACATGTTCTGAGGCATCAAGGGATCACCAATTTAGTACTGGAGGACAGCATGGAGGGTAAAAATCGTAGAGGTAGATCAAGAGATGAATACACTAAGCAGATTCAGAAGGTTGTAGGCTGCAGTAGGTATTGGGAGACGAACAGGCTTGCTCAAGGTAGAGTAGCATGGAGAACTGTATCAAACCAGTCTCAGGACTGAAGACCACAACAACAACAACATGTAGAGTTGCCATTACGCCTTAAATCGTTACGCTTGTTTAACATGTACTTGAAGGAAGGAAGATGTACCAAGAAACTGGAAGGAAGCGAAAGTAATATTGATATATACGAGGGCACGCTGAACGGTAACGTCTCCGAATTTTTAATGTGAAAACACTTAAAGCTTTTTAAGTAAAAAAAGGTTATTAACATTCTACAACTTTATTCTTTTTGTCTGTATATTTATTTTTCAACATACTCACCCTGGCGACGAACCCATTTCTCCCAACGAGAGACTAGTTTGTTGGTACCGTCACTGTAGAATGTTTGACTTTACTGACGGAGACACAACTCACATCTGCTTGCACCGCTTCAACACTATCAAACTCAAGTCGTCGAAGATGTTCTTTAAGTTTCGGAAACAGACGAAAATCCGACGGTCCCAAGCCGGGAGATTATGGAGGATGTTCTATGACAGTGAACACAAGGCGTCTGATTGTTGCAGATGCCGCGGTGCTCATTACTCATGTGGGATCTACGCTGTCATGCTGAAACAGAGGGTGCTCCATGTGTGGACGAAGTCTTCGGATTCCAAACTCTACTACAGTGCGCTGTTCCTCACGCACCGTCATAATTACCTTACATGTCACCATGTTACCTGCTGCGGTTCGGAGCCCTCTAACGGCAGAGGGCTGTAAATAAGTAGACGTGAAGGATTAAGATATAGAATGTTAGTAAAATTTGTTCCACTTAAAAAGTTATAAGAGTTTTCACATAAAAAATTCTGACGCATTACATTTCAGCACGATCTACTAAGAAATGAGAAAAAACAAATGTGGGAACTACAGAGGGATACAGTGTATAAACTATATGCAAGAATTTTAAACAGAAGATAGAAGATTAAAAGCAATAACAGAATCTTTGTTTGTGGAAGAACAGGTCGGTTACAGAAATGGACGATCAACGACTGACATATAATGGGCAGGGGCACTATGAATATAGTGCGGGACAATAAGTCGGGAATTTGTTATGTCACGGGAGGCGTGTCAGAGACAAATCCCTGCAGTCGCACGATGCTCTGTGTCCTTGGTGGCTCAGATGGATAGAGCGTCTGTCATGTAAGCAGAAGATCCCGGTTTTGAGCCGAGGCACACATTTTCAACTGTCCCCGTTGACTTATATCAACGCCTGTATGCAGCTCGGGGTATTCATTTCAATGTAAATTAATAAAGTTTGTTTCATTTAAAAATCCTTAAGAGTTTTCAAATAAAAAATTCGGAGGCATTGCTTTTCAGTACGCCTTGTACATTTTTTCTGCTGGATCGTTAATCTAGTTACCCTTTCTTTAGGACTTCATTAAATTAAAAGAGGGGTATGACAAGTTTGCTCATTATCGCCGTATTTTCTTAAGCTGTAGACATCTTGAAACCAAAATCATCCGGTGTGGAAGTGAACGGAGTTCCCATTCGCTACATAGGATTTGCAGTTGATATTGGCTTGTTAGTAGTGAAAAACATACGCAGAATACTCCGGAAATAATGGAAATAATATTTGGGAAGTCCCCTACAGGTTCAAATGCTTAAATCGATTTTTCGTTCTTTATATGAGTCGACTGGTATAGTCTACCTTCCCATGTCAAATGACTGTGATATTTGACTGTGAGGTATAGAGGCGTGTTTATCACGATAGTTAAGGGAGGGGTTGGTGGAGACAGGGGGAGGAATAAAACTCGATGCCATTACGTACAGTACTCATCAATAATATTGTATCTGTGGTATGGAGCAGGGAGTATTATACGGTGTCAGGATAATGGAAACCTCGTATTGTGCTTGATGTTGGCAGTGGTCCGGTTGTGGAACGAGCAGAATAGACGATAGCATACGCACCTATAACAGCTAACGGCAATCGCTGCACGCTACTCAGGGTAGTAAAAAGGCAAAAATTAGAGATAACATTAATTGCAACCTCACTTTAATACAAGAGTTTAAAATAATACCACAGAGTGAAATTAAATCATGTGCATCATACCCATTCCTTCTGCTGTTTCGGGTGCAGGAGTTAATTATTTCAGAATCACTGTACTTGGATTGCAGTGAATTGTTAAACTTTTAGCAGTCCATGATTACCAATGTTTCTTTGATACAGTTTAATTTTTTTAAATAATATCTCTGTGGTTAATTTTCAACACAGTTTTCGCTTATCCAGTATTTGTGACGTCGCACTAACGTGACACGCTGCCGAATTCATTATTAGAATTATTATCTGAAATTTAGTTGTTGTATAACCGCATTTCACAACTGTGCCTCAAAATTCATTGGGACGTAACAATATATTGCGTATGTTTACGGGGTTGTGAAACTGTATATTGTGTGAGTATATGTGCGTTGTGAAGGTACTAATATGATGACAAGAGACTCTGTCATATGCGTCCATTTTCAGTTCCTGATTCAGCAGTTTGTTTTGTTCCGTTGTCGCATGTTATAACTTATCGACGTTTCAATCAATAGAAATCTTGTTACCAAGCAGTTTACTCAAAATTACTTTGAGGAGTTTCGTTGTCGCTGTTCATTTTACAGCCACACGTTTCTATCGACCGCAGGGTCAGCTGAGGTAGTTAGTAGATCTCGCTATTAACTGTTCTATTGTCGCGAAGGATAGCGAATAAGTCAACTAAAACACAAGAGTATTTAAATATCTGTCTCTGTACAAAAATTGTGATTGCCAAAAAACAAATGAAGGGTTGACCCATTTGAAGAGACGAATGTTGCAGCTGGTTGCGACCTACCGCCAGCTGAATAATGCTCCTTTCGGAAAAAAATATGCTCCTCTTTAAAATGAGACAAAAATAAGGAACCAGCTCCGTCCATCCTATTTTGCCTACCACACCAAAAATATGGGCATACGAACATTTCGCGCTCTTTCAGCACACAATATTTTAAATCCTTTTACCCACTCTCTCTTTGTACTGAAGCCCTTCATAATCAGCACCTCCCTCTCACCGCCACTGTTTGTATATGTTCCTCCTCCACTGCCTCCCTTTTCTCCCATTGACACTCTCTCCTGTCTGTCTCTCCCTCTGTCCTTACCCATGTCTTCAATCACCACTGTCTCCTCTTTACACATGTCCCTGGGGATGTTTTGCTCGCGGTTTTGAGAAATCTTAAAACATGGGTATGAGAGATGGGTAAAAGTTTGCCTGTGTGTGTGTGTGTGTGTGCGTGTGTGTGTGTGTGTGGGTGGGTGGGTGGGTGTCGGTGTGGGTGTGATTGGAGTCTATTTGTAGTCTCCATCAATTTCTTTACTGCATTTCAGCTGTCTCCTCTCACTTTTGCTCCCACTGTTACTACCCCTTTTCTGTCTTCTCTCTATTTTCTACCACTGGCACTGTCCCCTTTCTCTTCCACTATCACTGTCTCTCTATTACTCTCCTTCAGCAAAAGAAAGCACAAATATGTTCGCATGCCAAAATTTTTGGCTAGGAAGGTGAAATGAGGCAGCTGATTTCCCACTTTTCTGGCAGTCTTCTAAAGAGGAGCCCATTCACCTTTTTTTTGCTACGAAAGGAGCATTTTTCTTTTTTTTTCTATTTTATAATACGGTATTGGCATGCCTTTGAGATGTATTTGGAGGCAATAGTCTGTGTAGCCATGTACGCGAAATGGACCGTCTTTACTTCGAGACGAATTCAACCACTTGGTTGGGCGAACACAGCTCGACCCGAAGTGGGTAAGAGCAAGACTCGTGTAAAGTTATAGCCGAAAACTTTGAAACATGTGCCATCACCGTAAGGCACAGTAGCGAGTGATACTCTCAACGGCTAGATTATCTAAATCAGGGCTCCCCAACCTTTTCAGCAGGCGGACCCCTTCTTCAGTCGAAAATCCATGGCGGACGCCTAGTCAGTCAAGAGCACAGTAACTTTAAATTTCAGATCTAAACCCATGGGAACTGAAAGCTTCTTAATGGAAGTGCCATGTTCCCAATGACCCCCCCCCCCCCCCGGAGTATAAATAGTCTTTGTTTTAGAAATGAATGAAAACTACATGAAATTAACGATCCAATTTGAATTCCTACCGTATCCAGACCCATACTAGTGGATTTACTCCCTTTGTTCAACACACTATAGACTGATTAAAATTACTTGGTAACTGACATTTCACACGTTGGAGCTGCCTTCCTCCAAGAGCAATCAACATCACGTCCAAACCGCTGTTGACAAGCTGCCGTTTGTGGTCTGTTCACTTCCACTGTTTGGCTACTGTTGTGTAAGGAGCATGCGTATTTCGTAAGAGTCGTGTGTGTGTGTGTGTGTGTGTGTGTGTGTGTGTGTGTGTGTGTGTGGTTTTTCGTGAAATCCGAAAAAAACGTTCAAATGTATGTAAAGTCTATGGGACTTAATTGCTGAGGTCATCAGTCCCTAGTCCTACACACTATTAACCTATAATGACAACACACACACACACACACACACACACACACACACACACACACACACGCACAGACACACACATGCCCGAGGGAGGACTCGAACCTCCGGCGGGGGCGGCCACGCAATCCACGTCGATACGGTGCCTTTGACTGCGCTGCCATTCCGCGCAGCTGTGAAGGAAAGAGGCAGACCCATGATTCGGGATACAAACACATCACGAAAGAAAAGAGGACAAGGAACAGCCTTTATAGGACTATTGTGACATCTGTTGTGCAATGTGTGGGAACACATTCACCCAGTTTACATGCGTTTCCAAAACTGGATTTCGTAACCCGATGTCTCAGTTCCGCTTTTGGTTGGTCAGGTAAACACCTCAAAATCGATTCTGGAAATCTGCTTTTATAAAACCATTTTCCAGTTCCAAAATCTATTTTCGTGCCCATGTAAACCGCTTGGAAAGTTATTTTTACGTCTTTGCGTTGTAAGTAGGCTGTTTAGGTTCTTATATTGGTAACGCCGCCGCCACATAGCGCTCTGTATGAAAATCACTGGCTGTGCTGTGTCCAGTCTGTGGCTGGTTGGCATTGTTGTAATACTTGGGCAGTTGGAGGTGAGCCGCCAGCAGTGGTGGATGTGGGGAGAGAAATGGCTGAGTTTTGAAATTTGTAAGACTGAATGCCATGAACTGCTATATATATTATGACTTTTGAACACTATTAAGGTAAATACATTGCTTGTTCTCTGTCAAAATCTTTCATTTGCTAACTATGCCTATCAGTAGTTAGTGCCTTCAGTAGTTAGAATCTTTTATTTAGCTGGCACTAGTGGCGCTCGCTTTATTGCAGCAGCTCGAGTAACGAAGACTTTTGTGAGGTAAGTGATTTGTGAAAGATATAGTTGAATATTCGTCAGGGCCATTCTTTTGTAGGGATTATTGAAAGTCAGATTGCGTTGCGCTAAAAATATTGTGTGTCAGTTTAAGCACAGTCATGTATAATTGTTCAAAGGGGACGTTTCATATGTCGACACCTAGCTGAGGGTACCTCACTGGAATCTTCTGATTTTTCCTTGTAGTTTGTGTAATTAATGTAGCTATTGTTTATTGCTAGCGCGTTATCATAGAGAGAATTTCCTTTGTAGTTGTAGTTTTTCATTGTTGTACAGTAAAACAGTTGTGGCATGCCTGTAGATTTGCACCAAGTATTTCGCAGCTACGCTTGCAATTAACTAGATATTATTTTCAGTGCTGTGTTGATGTGTTTTCTTATTTTGCTCTTCAAATTGTGCTTTTCTGTGTTATCGTGTGAAATATTGTGACAATAATGGCGTGTGAAAAACGTAACACTAGGCTCCAAAGTAAACTGAGAAATAATAGCGACGACGAGCGTAGCTTATCAGTACCACTGTGTAATGAATTAACAGACATTCAAAGTGGTAATTTGATAATTGTGCATAGGGAAATGGAGCGGGTGGCAAATAATGGCGTAGACAGTGAAACAATTAGTGAACAGGGAAGCATTATCGATCGATCGGTCGGCAACAGCTCGCCTCAGGAATCCGAAATGACAGGACACAATCTCGCAAATACTGTAGATTCAGGTTTTGGGTCTTCGCCATTTTCTCAAATAAGTCAAGACACATTTTCTGCTTTTCAAAAAGCGAATTTTGCCGGTTCAAATGCACTGCCGAATAGCACTGAGAAACATGTTTCAGACACCAGTGCATTGTTATTACAGTTAATGCAACAAATGGGACAAAGGCTACAAACGTTAGACGCAACGCTTGAACAAAATCAGAAACAAATGGGACAACATCTTCAAAATTTAGACACAATGGAACAAAATCTACACATCACGCTTGAACAAACACGTGAACATTTAACTATGAGTTACATAAAATCGAATCGAAATGTCAAAAAGTCTGTAATGACGTAAAAACACAAATTTGTGAGCATTTCCAACCTATTTTTTCCTGGCATGAAAATACATTACAGAATCACAAAGCAGCCATAAAAGATCTGCAGACTATTGTTAATGAAAATCATGAGACCTTGCAAGCTAAAATTGACTGAGTTGCATCTACCGATTCGGTTATGCAACGTGCAAAAACTCAGGAAAACTTAAAGGACACAATACATACGATTTCAACACAGATGGACACACTGAAACTTGGTTCAGAAAAACACACTGATGAAATAAGTACACTATCGGAGAAAGTAGCCGAACTTTCGGATCAGTTCACTACCTTAACTACAAAGGTAGATGATGATCTGAATGACACAAGACCTGTAGCCATCACTGACACAGAGGAGTATGAACAAACCAAGAAATTGAAACAAAATCAGAATCAAATTAATACGCAACGCAAAAGAGAAATCCGGGAAGTACAAGATCAGTTGGCACAAGTAATACAAAAATTACATATTTCAGAGGACACTCACGCTCCAACACGGGAAGAGGAACTTAGAAATGCGGGAAAACGGCAAAATAATAACACAGGGCATTTCGGAAATTATGAAAGAAATTGGCAAGGTGCACCGAATTTTGAGATGGAACCGCCGACACGACGCAACAATGACCGATATGCGACTCGCCAACACGGTGATTTTGACTATCAGCGGTTCATTACTACACGTAAATTCAAAACATTTAAGAATTCCGGCAACGACATTCATCCACAAGTGTGGTTTCATCAATTCTCTCATTGTTTTCCTGCCAACTGGTCATTAGAGCACAGATTAGAATTTATGTGTGGCTACTTAGAGAATGAACCAGCTGAAAGAATGTGATCGGTCATTCACGATTATCACAGTGAAGGAGAATTTTATCATGCCTTCCTCTCAGCAAATTGGTCTCAAGCTACACAAGACCGAGTAAAACATAGCATCATAATGATGAAACATTTCGAACAATCTGAATTTTCCAGTCTTGTGAAATATTTTGGAGACATGTTGCACAAGAATCAGTACCTGTCAAACCCTTAGAGCCCCTCAGAACTCATCCGCATTTGCTTAATGAAATTGCCTGAACATTTACGACATATTATTTTGGCAGGACGTTGCAAAGACGACATTGAAACTTTTCAGGGACTCTAACAAGAATTGGAAATTGACACTGACAATCGCGGGACGCGAAAACAGGAACACAGCATTTATAGCTGACATCCGTCACAATTCCGCGACGACAGAAATAACTGGACACGACAAGGCTATTCTTACAACGCAAATCGTGAACAAAACAGACAACACCCATATGACAACCACTGGCAGAGTAATAGTTACAGAGAAAGATCGCATTTCCGTAGTAATGAATATGATAGAGACAATCATAGAAACAGACAATATGGCAACTAGAACTATTATTATCACGGGAAACAGAATATCTTCAGACGCAACGGTCCACCGTGCAGTGATAATTCAGGGAGAAATTCTCCACCACTTAACCGACAAGAAAGAAACTACAGGAACTACCGACATGAAGACAGACAATATGATCGTAACGACAGACCTGAATTTCATCAGAAGTGGCGGGATTCAAACAGGGCTGAGCCCTCTCGACGAGGTGAATTTGTAGAAGTTAGGTCTATTAAACCTAATAACGACGCACGCCAACAAAGAGATAGCAGACAATGACTCGCACCGCAGGCAGCCACGTGCGCCAACTGGCTCAGAGAAAAATAACATAGACGCTAACCTGGAGAAAAATTCCAGTATTCTTTACCGACGTATACCGCATGATAATTGCGTTTAAGTTGAAACTCTGAGTACTATGAAGAGTATAGGATTGCACCACATTTCACATGTAAAACCGTTTATTGAGATATAATCTGCTTTTTAACTTTGTCTTTGGCATAAAACTTTTCACTTCACATTTCTAGTATACTTTGTCAGACTTAGAATCTGTTATGCAACAATGTTTGAAGTTAAATATCCAGTCAAGAACCAAGACAACTTATTTAAACAGAAATTACGAATGCATTGTTATAGTGAACAGAGGACACAGTGTTATTGTGTGTGTACATTCTTGCTTGTTAATTGCACGATTACGTAACGGCTATAAGGCTTACATACTTAGAACGTATACTGCTGATGAGATTTGAATGCAACATTTTGGTTTAGTTGAAAAGACATTCTTTATTTGAAGTACTTTCTGTGGGATTAAAGATGACTTAGCATTTTGTTTCTTTGACAGCTACACAATAATATCATGACACTACTAATGTGTGACACAATTTACGTTGTTGCTTTTGTGCTGTATCTGCATTATATCTGCACAGTTTTTCTGAATTCTTCTGGAAAGTAAAACATGCTTCAGTAGTAACTTTGTGGTATAGCTACAATAAGACAGCCTTTTTTGTAGCACAACAATACGTTACAGTGTAGTACTTTCTTGATCGCGGAATTGTACGTAATAACTACGATATCTATACGCATAGCATTTCGCTTTTGTTTATTACGAGGTAAGTACATTGACTTCCACAGAACTTTGCTTACGGACGACGATAATTACGACACTTGGCACATTTTTTACCCTTAAGTAATGACAGAGATTATGTTACAACAAGATGCACAATTTAGCGCTACAGGACACGCATTTGAGTCATTAATTTTGTACTGAAAACATTTATTTTTAAAGATTTTTGAATTACAAACAAAGTTTTCCGTGATACATTTCATTCCATTGCTGTAATCTGTAACACCTGAGGGTATAATTACATTAATCCTCAAGGGGGTACATGCTTACTTTGTGTATCATGTGTTTGGCAAGCACAAGGAGCCCTAGCTAATATGGTATTTGCTTATACAACTTTACACATCGGTACCATGTTTCTCTAACACAGAATTACACAGCTATCTGATTATTTAACTGAGAGAGACAAACATTTATTTTACTACATCAGTGACAGATGTTTACAGAACTACACACTTATGAAATTGTATTTGTCTGTACTTTGTGAACTGTTTATATTTTTTCGGAACCATTGTGATACTACGAGAGCTTTGAATGTCGTATTTGGTATGGGATCATGATTTTTAAAGTACGTTTGAGGTAGATGACACTTTTGAAATGAGCAGAGAATTTTTTTTAGGTTTTAAAATATTCAGAAAGCTACGACGATTTTGAGATGTGATTGATACGTTATGATGTTATTATTACGACGATGATGTGTATTATACTGCTGAGGTATGTTTATGATCAATGAAATGATGCTATATGAGGAATCTGATTATGCTATGTATTTATTATGATGAAATATTGAAGACGTGTTGATGAATATGTATATGTGTAATAAGGTAAGGAATAAGGAATAGTGGTTAGGGACTCTGTCTTGTGAAAAAGGATTATGGAAACCAAGAATCGTACTTTGAAGAGTTATGAAATGTGTGTAAATGCGTGAATGTATCACAATGCCGCCGAAAATTTTTTGGATACTATTATATTTAAATGATTTTGTTTCTACACATTTGTAATGCAAATTCTCGACCTGTGAAATTTTATATGAGACTGTCACTGTAATGAAAACTGGTGTCGTAAATATTTTGGTAAGAAAGTTAAGTGACCACCTTCACGTAATGCGTCGTAGGCACCCAGCTGTGCGACAGTCGCCTGGAAAAAAGCAAAATGAGGCCATTATCCTCGCTATTGACATTTCTTTGTAGAAAGCATCGCAAATACGACACCCCCAAACTTGAAAACATATGATTACACTGTGGAGCTCGTAATTTATGATATTTACTAAAATGCCTAATGAAATGATGGGAAACATTTTATATCTATCGTCTTTGTAGTTGAGAGATTGCTCATTTTGTTTAATATCTAGTATCTAGCTCCACTGCAGCATTGGTTAAAATAAAATTCTGTAGATGTACTAATATAAATATTTTATGCCTACAGATCCAGTAAATAATAACTTTATGATCTACTTAAAAAAAAACGAAGGAGCACAAAAAGACATTTCCCTTCACAGCAATTGCATACGGAATTTTATTTTAAACTACTTGGTATTTTTTTTGGTAGAATAACTTCTTGTGGTGCACCACTTTAATGACATAGATATTAAGATGTGTACAGACATTTCCCTTATCTGCGTTGTTGTCTTTAGTGTACTATTTTTTCTGCTTGAGCTTTGCCATGTTTAGGTATAAGTTATTGCATTTGCTGCTGCTGCTTGCCAGGCATAGTGCTACTAGATTTCACTTTGTACTACTGTGTGAAGCCCATTTTACTAATGATTTATTTTTCTTTTTGCTGCACATTGGTTTATATTAGTGATAATGTTGCATTTGCTCTTCAAATTTAGATTTACTGCTGCTAGCTTTGCCAATTTTCATTTTTTTGTCATTGCTGTTTGTGTTAATTGTTTGTTGCTGTTGCATTGCCTCGTCCCTTAGTATATATATCTGAGCTCAGTAGATTTAAGTTAGCTTAAGAGGGGGTAGACTATATAAGAACCTAACTATGGAGAATAGGGAAAGAATGTATTGAGAAGTTATATGAAAAAGATTTGGGCCAAAATGAGTATTGTACAATGAGCAATAACTATTTTGAAAGAAATATGGTTAGAATACAGAAAGGACTTTTTGGGAATAATGATGAACGAAGGGAGATCTCCAAGAACAAAAAAGGTTTTTTTTTTTGCAAAATACTGCAGGACCAAATGTTACCTTGAAAACGAACCCTGTCCTTTCCATTGTGTTATCATGTAGAATTTTTCTAGTGTTGTTGTTGTTGTTGTTGTGGTCTTCAGTCCTGAGACTGGTTTGATACAGTTCTCCATGCTACTCTACCTTGAGCAAGCCTGTTCGTCTCCCAATACCTACTGCAGCCTACAACCTTCTGAATCTGCTTAGTGTATTCATCTCTTGATCTACCTCTACGATTTTTACCCTACATGCTGTCCTCCAGTACTAAATTGGTGATCCCTTGATGCCTCAGAACATGTCCTACCAACCGATCCCTTCTTCTAGTCACGTGGTGCCACAAAATCCTCTTCTCCCCAATTCTATTCAATACCCCCTCATTAGTTACGTGATCTACCCATCTAATCTTCAGCATTCTTCTGTAGCAAGACATTTGGAAAGCTTCTATTCTCTTCTTGTCCAAACTATTTATCGTCCATGTTTCACTTCCATACAGGGATACTCTCCATACAAATACATTCAGAAACAACTTCCTGACACTTAAATCAATACTCGATGTTAACAAATTTCTCTTCTTCAGAAACGATTTCCTTGCCATTGCCAGTCTACATATTATATCCTCTCTACTTCGACCATCATCAGTTATTTTACTCCCTAAATAGCAAAACTCCTTTACTACTTTAAGTGTTTCATTTCCTAATCTAATTCCCTCAGCATCACCCGATTTAATTTGAATACATTCCATTATCCTCGTTTTGCTTTTGTTGATGTTCATCTTATATGCTCCCTTCAAGACACTGTCCATTCCGTTCAACTGCTCTTCCAAGTCTTTTGCTGTCTCTCACAGAATTACAATGTCATCGGCGAACCTCAAAGTTTTTATTTCTTCTCCATGAATTTTAATGCCTACTCCGAATTTTTCTTTTGTTTCCATTACTGCTTGCTCAATATACAGATTGAATAACATGGGGGAGGCTACAACCCTGTCTCACTCCTTTCCCAAGCACTGCTTCCATTTCATGCCCCTCGACTCTTACAACTGTCATCTGGTCTCTGTACAAATTGTAAATAGCCTTTCGCTCCCTGTATTTTACCCCTGCCACCTTCAGAATTTGAAAGAGAGTATTCCAGTTAACATTGTCAAAATCTTTCTCTATGTCTACAAATACTAGAAACGTAGGTTTGCCTGTTCTTAATCTTTCTTCTAAGGTAAGTCGTAAGGTTAGTATTCCCTCACGTGTTCCAACATTTCTACGGAATCCTAACTGATCATCCCTGAGGTCCGCTTCTACCAGTTTTTCTATTCGACTGTAAAGAATTCGCGTTAGTATTTTGCAGCTGTGACTTATTAAACTGATAGTTCGATAATTTTGACATTTTTCAACACCTGATTTCTTTGGGATTGGAATTATTATATTCTTCTTGAAGTCTGAGGGTATTTCGCCTGTCTCATACATCTTGCTCACCAGATGGCAGAGTTTTGTCATGACTGGATCTCCCAAGGCCATCAGTAGTTCTAATGGAATGTTGTCTACTCCCGGGGCCTTGTTTTGACTCAGGTCTTTCAGTGCTCTGTCAAACTCTTCACGCAGTACCTTATCTCCCATTTCGTCTTCATCTACATCCTCTTCCATTTCCATAATATTGCCCTCAAGTACTTCGCCCTTGTATAAACCCTCTATATACTCCTTCCACCTTTCTGTCTTCCCTTCTTTGCTTAGAACTGGGTTGCCATCTGAGCTCTTGATATTCATACAAGTGGTTCTCTTCTCTCCAACGGTCTCTTTAATTTTCCTGTAGGCAGTATCTATCTTACCCCTAGTGAGACAAGCCTCTACATCCTTACATTTGTCCTCTAGCCATCCCTGCTTAGCAATTTTGCACTTTCTGTCGATTTCATTTTTGAGACGTTTGTATTCCTTTTTGCCTGCTTCTTTTACTGCATTTTTATATTTTCTCCTTTCATCATTTAAATTCAATATTTCTTCTGTTACCCAAGGATTTCTATTAGCCCTCGTCTTTTTACCTACTTGATCCTCTGCTGCCTTCACTACTTCATCCCTCAGAGCTACCCATTCTTCTTCTACTGTATTTCTTTCCCCCATTACTGTCAATTGTTCCCTTATGCTCTCCCTGAAACTCTCTACAACCTCTCGTTCTTTCAGTTTATGCAGGTCCCATATCCTTAAATTCCCACCTTTTTGCTGTTTCTTCAGTTTCAATCTGCAGATCATAACCAATAGATTGTGGTGAGAATTCACATCTGCCCCTGGAAATGTCTTACAATTTAAAACCTGGTTCCTAAATCTCTGTCTTACCATTATATAATCTTTCTGATACCTTTTAGTATCTCCAGGATTCTTCCAGGTATACAACCTTCTTTCATTTTTTTAATTATTTTTCTAGTACTAAGCTACATTTACTATCATGAGGAATACTGTTATCCTCAAATATAATTTGCATTTATAATATGTTATTTTCTTTGTAAAGATGTTCAGACATTATTTATTCTGTTCTGTTTCATTGCTCATGTGTGAAATTAATGTTTCGAAAACTATTCTCATTATTTTATATATTTACTTATGTCATAATTCCTGTAACACTGATGTATATGTATATTTTTATTCTTTTGTAAAGCCTGTGTTATTACAAATGTTATCTATTTTGTTATGTTCTTTAATGATGTATTTTGTACCTTTGTTAATGTATTCTTATGTTATAAAATTGTAATTGACACCAGTTCATCAAATTAAGTAACTTTTTAGTTACATTTCACTGCACACGTTTCTGTTGGTCGTAGTATATGGACAATATGTGAGAAGTAGGGACTGTTAGTGTTTGCATGTGTGTTAATAATTCAGCAAGGGACTGGGTAACGGCATTGTTGGTTCTAAGGACAATTCCAAAAACTTTGTGAGTGCACAAGTGGTGGTTATGGACTTGCTATATTATCCGCAAGACTCTTCAATGGTGATGGTGCACCCACACAGTTCACAACAGATGGCTGCTGGCCATCTCTACAAGGACTACAGTAGGTCTGCATCTTTGATGACCCACCAATACCATTATTTCTACAAGGACTACAGTGGGTCTACACCTTTGATGATTCACCAGTACTATTATTTCTACAAGGACTGCAGTGGGTCTGCACCTCTGGTGGCCCACCAGTAACATAATCTCTACCAGGACTACAGTGAGTCTGCTCTGTGATGACCTACCTACCAATATTCTTCAACACTTCGACTCACTCTGCTGTGGGTTTGCTCTGTTGTGGCCCATTACCTGTCTGCATGTCAAGAGTCAGCACTGTCTTTCTGTTGGAAGGACAACACTACTTCAAGACAGCATGGAAATCCACTACTTCCGTGTGCATTCTCTTTCACTCCTCAGACTTTGAGAAAAAGAACAAAACACTGCAGTTTTACTGTGATGAATGATCAGGACTGTCTTGATGGACTGTGAGAAAATTTTAGCTTTTGACCAACATTGTATCAATAAGTGTGTGCATTTGATATCTTTGTTATTTTAATTATGAAAAATTTAATCAAATGATTATTGGCCACTGCCCAAAACAATTTGCATAATTTTTTGTGGGGAGCATGGGGGCTATGTAAGTAGGCTGTTTAGGTTATTATTTTGGTAACGCCGCCGCCACGTAGCGCTCTGTATGAAAATCACTGGCTGTGCTGTGTGCAGTCTGTGGCTGGTTGGCATTGTTGTAATACTCGCAATTGTAGCGTTGGGCAGTTGGCTGTTAACAGCGCGTAGCGTTGGGCAGTTGGAGGTGAGCCGCCAGCTGTGGTGGATGTGGGGAGAGAAATGGCGGAGTTTTGAAATTTGTAAGACTGGATGTCATGAACTGCTATATATATATTATGACTTTTGAACACTATTAAGGTAAATACATTGTTTGTTCTCTGTCAAAATCTTTCATTTGCTAACTATGCCTATCAGTAGTTAGTGCCTTCAGTAGTCAGAATCTTTTATTTAGCTGGCAGTAGTGGCGCTCGCTGTATTGCAGTAGTTCGAGTAACGAAGATTTTTGTGAGGCAAGTGATTTGTGAAAGGTATACGTGAATGTTAGTCAGGGCCATTCTTTTGTAGGGATTATTGAAAGTCAGATTGCGTTGCGCTAAAAATATTGTGTGTCAGTTTAAGCACAGTCATGTATTATTGTTCAAAGGGGACGTTTCAGCGTATCTACTGAGCGGCAGCTGTCAGTCCATAGCCGGCAGGTAGCAGGTGGCGTTGCAACAGTTGGCAGCTGGCAACTGGCAGGTGGCGTGGCAACAGTTTAGCCACAGCTGACTACTTCAACTACTACTTGGACACTATATCATGGCAGTCAGCCTCGACTGTAAACAAATTAGAAAAACAGAAAAACAGACTCTTTTATTTCTATATGAAGACAAAGCATTTCACAGAATGTAAGACTTCCTGTCTCAAAGGAAACAATTCTAGCTGAGGAGGTTTCCCTTTTACAAGGTGGCACGTGAAAAGTCCTCATTTGTTTACGCTTGCAGGCAGTTGCCACAATATAGTGTCAGAGTAATAGCAAGTAATTGTAATTGAAGTACACGCAGGCCATGTTTTTAACTGAGAGGAAGGAATATATTATAAAGAAAAGAAATTAGCTTTAGAGATCATTTTAATTTTCGTAACAAAAATATCAATGCCAACAGAATTCAATTAATAATTATTTTGTAAATGATAGAAGACAGAAACAAAATTCCTACACAGTTCAGGTACGTTCACTAAGCATCTACGAAGAAAAATGCTTTCTTCTTTACTGTAGATGAGTCTGTAGGAATAATAATGGTATCTTAATGTGATGGTTGAGGGTGCTTCTGCTGACACAACTTTGAAATGTTGGGTTAAATTCTTGACAACTGGAGACGGATGTCTGGTTCCGCATCTAGACAGGTTCGGTACTTAGTTTTGTGGGCAGCATAGATCGAGAATCCAGATTCACGTATGTATGTCGTGGCGAACGGAAGAAGTACACGTTTTGCCTTTTCAACAAGGGGGTAGTATTTCTTGTTATCCAAACGGATCCAAAAGTGTGAGTAACCGTCAATGTCAAAACTTGATTTCAAGGTAGTGTCTGTGGCAATTTCTATCAACAACTCATATTCATTTGATGATAGAATGTTCGGCTTTTTGGATACAGTGAATCGGTTGACCATCCATTCGTATTTCTGCAGCTTCTCATCTTCAGCTGTTGGGAAATAATGCTCCTACAATGACATCAAGCTTCGGAGATGTTCCAGGATTTGATGAAACAAATTCTTTCCAATCGCCAATGTTTTGTTTTTCAAAAACTCCTTGAGAAGAGGAAAACACTTGACCTCCCCCTCCTCGACGCTCTCTGCCCAAAAACTGATTTTCCTCTTGAATGCTCGAACTTAGTCGATAGCAGTGACCTTTGTTTCACTTTGCCGTTGGAGTGAAATATTCATTTCGTTCATTTTGGAGAAAATATCTGACAAATGGGCAAGTATACACTGCCAATTTTCGTCATTAATAAGGTCTGCTAATTTGGTGTCATGCTCCAAAAGGGAAGCTAAGACTTCCAATCTTAATCCGTACAACCGAGAGAGTGCATTCCCACGTGAGAGTCACCTCACTTTTGTGTGGAGAAGCAGGGAACGAGGAAGGCTTCCCATATCTTCACACAGTATTGTGAAAAGTCTTGACTTCAATGGCCTTGATGTTATGTAGTTAATATTTTGAATGGATCCGTCTAAAACTTTCTAGAACGAAACAGGCATTTGTTTCGTAGCTAAAGCATATCTGTGGAGAGCACAAGGACTACTGCTGCAATTCTTCGCGTTTTCTTTTATTTTCGTTATTGCTCCAACTGTAGGACCCGTCATGGCTTTTGCACCATCTGTGCACGTATCTATGCAATTAGACCATGAAACTTCGTTATTCCTTAAAAAATCATCCAATCAATAGACGGAATATTTCAGCACCTGTTGTGTTGGTAGGTAGTGGTCTGCACAATAAGAGATCCTCCTCAAAACATCCAGAATATTCATAACGGACAAAAGCCAATAAAATAGATAATCCTGCAACATCAGTGGATTCATCTAGCTGCAGAGAAATTGAATTGAGTTGGATGCTAGAAACAAGAGTGTCTTTCACATCATTAGACATGTCAACAATGCGTCTCTTGCTAGTAATGTTTGATAATGGCACCGAAGATACAAGCTTTACTGCCTTTTCGTCTAGCATGCAAGAAACAATATCAATAACATACGGCTTTACGAGATTTTCTGCAATGGTATGAGTTTTTGCCACTCGATAACTAACCAAGAAAGCAGCTAGTTCAGCACTATTCCTTTTGAAAAAATCGATGTCTTTAGCCTGGAAGTCCTGGTGATTACCTTCAAAATGACGGCGCAATTTATCTGGAACCATGGAACTGTTTGGAAGGACTCGCGCACAAATTACACACTGAGTTTTACCCTCCTTTGTCTCCATGAGGCCCATTTCTAAATAGCTTTCTTTGTACTTACGCTTCTTGGCTATTCCACTTCCACAGGATATTGCAAGCAATGGAGTACTTGCAGTGTTTTCACATAATAAATCGGGCTGTGGAGCTTCTTGTGATTGTTCTTCCTTTGGTCGTCCTCCATCATCATTCATTTCAACTGCAAACTTTCCTTGTTGTGAAGACGATGGAGAAACTGCACCCTTCTTCAATGATCCTGACTTCAGCCACAGATCCATGTCAGAAGTAATAAACTGGTCAAAAATCGACTTATGAAATAGGTAGTGCACTGACAAAGCAAGTTTAACATTTAATGATGCCTGGGGCTGCATACGTGCCAGCGAGCGCTGTGATTGGTCCACAAAGCTCGCTCCGCGCATGCGTAAAAGGTTTCAGCGCCCGCGTGAGCCGGCGCACAAACGACCCCCGTATCGTTGCGAAGCAGTCGATCAGAGAAGGCGCTTTCTCCGGCAGTAAACTGTGTACACGTTCTCACTTACGAACCGCAAAGGCTGCTTGAGGATACGACCTGAAGTAAAAGTACACATGTTTTTCACATGAAAAACAAAATAGTGATGAATTTGATTTTCACATTTTTATTCAATCATTTTACTCATTATTTTACACGATTTGGTGAATGGTGGCCGCGGACCCCCTAGAAAGAGCCGGCGGACCCCTAAAGGGTCCGCGGACCACACGTTGGGAAGCCCTGATCTAAATATTATTGAAAGATCACCCACAAAACTCGAAGAAATTCCAATCATATATATAAAAGCAGTAACAGGTATCAAACAGACTGTCCAGACGCTCAAGCATGACAGAGAAGCTCAGAGGGTTGTGTTGCTTGGGGGAAGAGACCAAACAGCGAGGTCATCGGTCTCACTGGGCCGGCCGCTGTGGCCGATCGGTTCTAGGCGCTTCAATCCGGAACCACGCTGCTGCTACGGTCGCAGGTTCGAATCCTGCCTCGGGCATGGATGTGTGTGATGTCCTTAGGTTAGTTAGGTTTAAGTTGAGTCCCATAGTGCTTACAAGGGAACCTCCCCATCGCACCCCCCTCAGATTTAGTTATAAGTTGGCACAGTGGATAGGCCTTGAAAAACTGAACACTGATCGATCGAGAAAACAGGAAGAAGTTGTGTGGAACTATGAAAAAATAAGCAAAATATACAAACTGAGTAGTCCATGTGAAAGGTATGCAATATCAAGGACTATGCGAGCTCAGGAGCGCCGTGGTCCCGTGGTTAGCGTAATGAAAGGTCCTTGGTTCAAGTCTTCCCTCGAGTGAAAAATTTAACTTTTTGTTTTCAGTTTATGTGACAAACTCTTATGTTTTCATCACTTTTTTGGCAGTGATTATCACATCCACAAGAAAACGTAAATCGGGCAAGGTAGAAGAATCATTTTACCCATTCGCCAAGTGTACTAGTTAGGTGGGTGGACAACATATTCCTGTTATGTGACGCACATGCTGTCACCAGTGTCGTATAGAATGTATCAAACGTGTTTTCCTGTGGAGGAATCGGTTGACCTATGACTTTGCGATCAAATGTTTCCGGTTCCCATTGGAGAGGAACGTCCTTTCGTCAACTAATCGCACGGTTTTGCGGTGCGGTCGCAAAATACAGACACTAAACTTATTACAGTGAACAGAGACGTCAATGAACGAACGGACAGATCATAACTTTGCGAAAATAAAGAAAGTAAAATTTTCAGTCGAGGGAAGATTTGAACCAAAGACACCTCGCTCCGCAGCTGCTCACGCTAACCACGGGACCACGGCGCTCCTGAGCTCACACTCTCCTTAATATTGCCTATCTTAAGCATGAACTACTTAGTATGTATATTTTGTTTACTTTTTCATAGTTCCACAGAACTTCTTCCTGTTTTCTCGATTGATCTGTGTTCAGTTTTTCAAGGCCTATCCACTGTGCCAACTTATAACTAAATCTGAGGGGGGTGCGATGGGGATGTTCCCTTGTTAGAGGCATTTGAACCACTTTTTTGGTCTCTTCGGATTAGGGAAGTATAGGGAAGGAAGTGGGCCATGCCCTTTCAAAGGAACCATCCCAGCGTTTGCCTGGAGCGATTTAGGGAAATGACGGAAAAACTTAATCAGGATGACCGGACGCTGGATTGATCCGTCGTTTCCCGAATGAGAGTCCAGTGTGCTAACAGAGGAGTTCAGACTGAGGATAGCCACGGAAAAGTATAAATTGCTGAACACCGCTTTCAAATGTTCCTTCACAAAACAAGGTACAGATTTATTGACCAGTTTAATTCTCGCAGCAGTCCGAAGATGTGTGATATACCCAATCAAAAGTGTCTGGACACCTGTTACTGGACATCAGTGGAAGGTGTGTCAAACCATCACCTTTATGACAGCTTCAGCTGGGGACACTTTGGATGACGGGTCTGAATATCTACCGAGGAATAGCAGCCCATTCTGCCTGAAGCACAGAAATCAGAAAAGGTAGAGATGTTGGACGCTAATATACGGAGTAATGTCGACCTTCTAACACATCCGGAACTTGTTCCATTGGTGCAGTTCGGAACACTGGCCAGGCTAGTACATTTCAGGAATGTTGTTTCCAAAAACCATTGCCTCACAGGTGTTGCTTTACGACTTTCTCGTGCTGATGCAATCATCGTCTCCGATCTTTTCCTGTACTGTGAGCGGTGCACAATGAGCTTTTCGTATTTAGCGTTTTCTTAAGAACAGTAAGGGGACATCACCTTAACCGAGGAAAACATCGCCATGCCGTAACATCACCTGCTCCGTACTTGCGCAATTGCCAGTACACATGATGGCATCAGACCTTCTCCCTGCTTTCACCAAACCCACACCCTGCCATCGGATTGTCACGGGGAATAGCGTGATTTATCACTCTTTGCTAACTATCCACCGTCTAATGGCGTCATTTTTTGCATTACCTCAATCGTCCTTTAGCATCGAATACAAAAAATGCGTGGCTTACAATGAGCTGTTCGACCACTATATCCACTTTAGCTCCCTACATACTATCATTGTGCCAGCGGGACTGCTGGTAGCTCTTAAGAACTCACTAGTGATTCCCCCCCCGCTGATTTCGCGCTATTTTGAAAATCATCCTCAGCAACGCTTTACGTTCCCAGTCCGTCGTTACATGAGGTCTGCATGGTCTCGGTTTAGCTACGGCTGTACCTTCGCGTTTGCACGAGGGTATCATCATCAACTGTGGACTGAAGTAGCTCTAGAAGGATTCAGATGCTCCTTCTGGATTCGTTACTCACGTGGCATCGAACAACTAATTCGCGTTCGACGTCCCTGCCCTCACCTGATCGACCCACTCTGATGTTACTGTTTCTCTGCTGACAATACGGTACTCCCCACCTCCTTTTATACTCGTAAACATTGGCTCTGAAATGCATATCTGAGGCGCTGTGAGCACTGGCTCTTCTGCGCTGTTGTGAAACACAACTCCTCTATTGAACAAGTGCGCATAGCTCCTCACGTATGCATTGTAGAGCCCATGTTGACTAGATATATTTTCTTGGTTTGGTCCAGACTACCACCTCTCAAAGTTGCTTACCCTACAGTGTCAACAAAAACAGTACCGGTACAAGGATTCCACTGTCAGAGTTATCAGAACAGATTTCGCTTCTAACTTTCGACTCGTCCGTTTCCGTCTCTTGTGACATTGAGCGGTCAATTCCGCATTACATAGGGGTTTTCGGATACTTTTGATCATAGGGAGTAGACTTTTACTCAGTGGTTTTTCGAGACATAAGCAATAGCAGTAATTTATAACGCTCTGCGACACGATGGAATCTCTTTCAGGTTCTGTACAGAATTTATAGCTGAACTAACTTTCCTTTTTAATCGTAATGTACAGTAGATGCCCCGAACAAGAAAACTGTATCCAGTAGCTAGAAGAAAGCACAGTTCACACTCATCTATAAGAAGGTCAGACAAAGTGACAAGTATCATTGACCTCCACGCTTATAGAATCGTAGACCACATTCTGAGCTCAAACGAAATGATGTATCTCGAACTGAATGATCTCAATCACACCCAGCATGGATACCGAAAGCATTGCTCTTTAGTCACATGACACCTTGAAAGCTATAGATCAAGGCAGTCACGTAGAGATAGTCATTCTTGAATTCCGAAAAGCATTTGACTTCTTACGCACATACGCTTATTATCGAAAGTACAATCTTAAGAGGTATCGGGCGAACATATTCACTGGATCGAATATTTCTTATGCCTCTGGGAAGTGTGTTGGGACCGTTGCTGTTCGTGTTGTTGACGCAGCATACAATATTATCGCTAACGACAGACGTTTCGCAGATGCAGTTCTCTGTAGTGACGTACTGTCTGAAAAAAATCCTTACAACACATTCAGTCGAATCCTGATAAGGTTTCTAAAGGGAGCAAAGTATGACGACTCGGTAATTTTTTAGAAGGTATTTCGTGGTGAAACAGCGGTCTTGCTAAAAGTACTGTAAAATGGATTACAAACAATCTCTATCGCAAAAACATTTGTTTCGACGGTAAATTTGACCATCCTCAGAACCTCTAAACATGATGGTGGGCGCTGACAGTGAAAGGAGCAGGTGTTATGATCCCACGAACTTCAACTGCGTCAAGTACTAGTGGAGTCACAACACCCGCTCCACTCACCACCACCGTCTATGATATGGAACGAGACTATGCGGGTCTAGGATGGTCAAATACTGACCAAAATCGAAGTAACATTTTTGCAATCGATAGTCTTTGTAATCCACTTTTGGATGACATTTTGCTTTAAATCATCAATGTAGAACTGTGTGCTTCACAAAACGAAAACAGGTATTATCCTAAGACTACAACATCAGCGAGTCACAACTGGAATCAGCCAACTCGTGCAAATGTTTGGGTGCAGCAATTTTTAAGGACAAAAAGTGAAACTACGACATAGGGTCAGCCATAGGAAAAGCAAGTGGCAGAGTTTGCATCATGGAATACTAGGGAAATGTAATCAGTCTACAAAGAACATGCTTACCTAACACACGTTCGAACCATCGAAGAATACGACTGAAGTGGACGGGATCGATACCGAATGTGACTAACTGGGTGCATTGAACGTACAAAAAGAGCAGCAGCACGAATGACCACAGGTTTCTTTGACGCATCCGAGAGCGTCACGGAGATGCTTAAAGAACTTAATTAGAAAACATTTGAAGTTAGATTAGGATTAACCCCTTAAAGATCGCTTAGAACGTTTCAGGAATCAACATTAATTGATGAATCCAAGAATATACTCCAACGCCCTGCGTTTCGCTCCCGAGATATTACGAGCGGGCACACCAGCGTTTAAGTAATTATTCTTCCCGCACTCCATAAGTGAACTGAACGAGGCGAAATCTTAATAACTGTTTCAGCGGGGTGTACCCTCTGGAATGCACTTCAGAGGTTTTCAGAGCATGGATCTACATTGTGTTCAATCATTTATGTTACACACGTCTAGAGGTTTTAGAGGGGACTTAGTAGATAAAGTTTTACATAGGAACCCGTGTCCGGAAACGTCACCCAACGACGCTAGGACGATACAGACCGTCAAAGTTATAGGCCCCGGCGACTGTAAATGTATGTATGTACAGGATGATTCTGTGATGATGTTCCAAACTTTCAAGAATAATGGAGAAGAACCAATGTATCAATCTGAGGTAAGGGTCCTTGTACGGAAACGAATGAGTCGAAAGTCATAAGCAAAAACGTTCTGATACCTCTGACAGTGGAGAAGATGTGTTACACACTAACGAAGATGAACAAGTGCTCATAGGTCCTCATATATGTATTTGAGAGCCCGAGTTGATATTTTTTCTTCTTTTCGTCCATACTTCTACCTCTGAAAGTTGCCGACCCTACAGTCTTAGCAACAACAGTACCGGTACATGTGTTCCACTATAAGAGGTATCAGAATAATTTGCGCTTCAAACTTTCGACTCGTTCGTTTACGGTTCAGAGACACTTGCTTCAAATTGATCCATTTATCCGTCTCCATCAGCCCTGAAAGATTTACACTGCACATCAGATACATCCGTCGTCTCAGGGTAGCGTCTCCGCTTGCTAAACGAAACGTTCTCGGCCTTGCGTTCGAAACATGCCAACGCTTAAATTTTGATTAATAATCAGCATTGCCGGCCGAAGACATCCGGCACAACAAGTCTCCCTCGTTCTGCCAAAGGCCTTCTCATAGGGGTTGGAGGAACGCACAGAGGTTCAGGGCACTCTCTTGTCCTTGGGGTCGGAAACTGCCCCTAAAGGCCGGAGAATCAGTGATGATTAACGACATGAGGATGGAGAAGGCAATGGAAACCACTGCATTAAAGACACCTAACGTATATTCACAAGACATGTGGCCTATAACTGAAAAAGTGTCATGATGATTTCTCCATTGGCGAAAGATTCCGAAAAATTCTTCCATTCGGATTTCCGGGATAGGACTGTCAAGGGGGAGGTGACCATGAGAAAAAGATTCAGTAACCAACGAAAAGATAATGTTCTACAAGTCGGGTCGTGGGATGTCAGAAGCATAAACGTGGTAGGGAAGCTAGAAAATTTGAACAGGAAAAGGCAGAAGCTCAAACTTGATATGGAAGGGGACAGTGAAATGAAATGGAATGAAGACAAGGATTTCTGGTCAGAATAGAGGGGGATATTAACAGCAGCGGAAAATGGTATAACGAGAATAGGATTCGTTACGAATAGAAAGGTACGGCAGGGTGTTTTTTACGGTGAACAGTTCAGTGATAGGGTCGTTCTTATCAGAATAGGTAGTAAAACGACACTGATAATGATTATTCATGTACAGTCGTGGACAAAACGAGCGAGACCCCTCGCCTTTTCGTTATGCTGATCCGCACGGCTTTAAAGTCTGCTACACAGCATAACAGGCAAGGCGACGAAGTGCTACCAACATACTATGCGCAGGCGTGAAATTGACAAACTATCTGAACTTTTTTAGACTGTATTCCATAATTTGTAAGACTATATTAATGCTGATTAGTGTGTTAAATACAACACGTAAATATAAGACAGAACTGAAAGAACAAACGCTAATTGGTATGAACTGGACAAATAAAAATGAATTTCAACTTATCGAGATGACTTAACTGTTTCAGTAAGACAAAGAACCCCAGATCGTTACGAAGTAGCAAAATATTATCCGCATTCGGCCGCGAAACGGTCTGTGTCAACGTTCAGACCAGTCATACTGGATTACCGTTGCTGACCTACCATGAAAGTGTGCAAATTTAGCAATGCGTGAAGATTCATAACGAAATTCAGTTAAAAATCATTCAGTGCCACGCTTAAGTCAATTCCATTATTGACAGAAGCGGAAAAAGTAGGCAGTAACATGTATGAAATTCTACAAGAGTGTCATATTGACATCCACAGGGCGCCAGTACAGAATAAAGGTAGCGATAAAACGTATTGGGTGCGCGAGAATTTCTTAAAATTGCTTTACTGATATTCTACCTGCCTCCATAGAGATTAGAACCGAAAACAAACCAGACCTTCCTTTCACTATGCTAGCAGACAACCTAGGCAAACAGCCCTCTATTATTACCCCAGACATGAACAAGCAGGCAATTTCGAAATGAAAATCTGCAGTTTCTGTTGCATAGAGCTTTCTGGACTCAAAAACATGAATTTTCTTCCTTTATGTCACCGCTTATGTGACAATCATTCGGGATGATTATCGAAATAACAAATTACTGTTATTAGAGAGTAAATTTTGTAGGATAATTCTGCACCACCCCAGGAAATAAACGGCTACATAGCTGCCAAACGTATTCTGCATTGTTTCGAATTCTCCACTAGACTCGCCACAGCCAGAAAACGTTCATTAGCAGAAGTGTTTCTTAAGCTAGCTAGCAATGAGAATGTTCGTACTTCTAAAACGCGGTGGCATTAATACTGGGATGTGAATTACCACGTGTATAGGCAAATACATTCTATTTGCATTCCTGTAAACGTGATTTGGATCGAAAACGTAGCTACGACTAATATGCTTATGTATCGACAGCAACTAGAACATTTCGAATAAAGAGTAGCGGGTGTTATTTATGCGGCCCTCATCTTCAGTGTTTTCGTTGTTAGGATTTCGTCACCTAAACCGGTAAAAACGGAACCCTACTAGTCTCACTTTCTTGACCGTCTATCGGTCTACCCAACCCTTAAAACCCGTTTACCTCCAGAACGGGTGGACATAATAAGCGGAAATGTATCGCACTTCTTGCTGTAACCGGTCCCATGCTGGTGTAAAAAAGTGAGCTTCTATGTCAACGCAATCAAAAGATACGACGGTTTATGTAAAGAAAATTTACGCGAAAGGTCAAAAAATGGCTTCAAGAACTATGCGACCTAACTGCTTAGGTCATCAGCCCCTAGACCTAGAACTACTTAAACCTAGCTAGCCTAAGGGCATCACAGACATCTATGCCCGAGGTAGAATTCCAACCTGCGACTGAAGCAGCCGTGCGGTTCGTCACTGAAGCGCCTGGAACCGCTCGGCCACCGCAACGCGGCGAAACCCTACTCACCTCATGTATAATGATAATATATACTGTCTAGTGAGGATAAACTGTATTCTCCAGCAACTCAGATCGTTTGCTCACGGAACTTTTACGAAGCTATATTCAAACTTTGTCGAAGTCGTCTGCAATATCCATTACAAACACCCTAGGAACTTCGTATGCGATATCCACTTCTGAAGACGCTGGCAGATACTGCAGTACTATAACAAGTAGGTGGGAATTTATTGTTATTGGTCCACGCATGACACTTTATTTCAATATCAATTTAACGCGCCTAGGTGGTTGTATATGCCTGAAACTATTGAACAAAAAGTAAATAAACAACAAACGAGCCGGCCGCGGTGGTCTCGCGGTTCTAGGCGCGCAGTCCGGAACCGTGCGACTGCTACGGTCGCTGGTTCGAATCCTGCCTGGGGCATGGATGTGTGTGATGTCCTTAGGTTAGTTAGGTTTAAGTAGTTCTAAGTTCTAGGGGACTTATGACCACAGCAGTTGAGTCCCATAGTGCTCAGAGGCATTTGAACCATTTTGAAACAGCAAACAACTTCGATGTTTAAATCAAATGAAAGTCACATGTCGTAATTAAAACATAATTTCGTCGTTACATCTACATGACTACATCAACAGGATTTCTTGGCAATCCGGACTTACGTGCCTGGCAGAAGGTTAGGGTTATTTCTCTACCGTCCCACTCATTAACAGTGTGCGGGAAAAAGGACCACTTAAATCTTTTCTTGCGAGCCTTGAATTACATTATTACTATGGTTTCTTCCTGTGTTCCCGAGGAAATACCCCGATCTTGCTGAAACTTCGCTCAGTGAAAGCGGGGACAAAATAAGCGAACACGTGTCTCGGCTTATCTGCTTACACTCTACCGCTTCTGAGAAAACGACGGTCAAAGTTTTCAACGCGCTGTTACTATAGTGTAGACACCTCTTAGCGGGTAAGCATTCAACTGGAGCGGTGGCTCTGCGGCTACCATAGCGATTTCTGAACTTTGCGCTGCGAGTTCGAAACCCAGTTTTTCCTTTTTTTTCCCCTCACTCTCTGAATTATCTACGAATGTTTATTCCAATTTATGTTGAAACACTGTTGTCGTTATTCGTCAGTTAATTTACTGTGTAAAGAAATAAGTTAAAAAGGGAACACACAGTGCGTAGTGGGGCGATCACTCTGTTGTAGAAATAATTCAGAAGCCAAGATCGCTTAAATATTGTTTACTGGATAACCGGTTTCAACACACTAAAGGTGCCATCATCGGATCTGAATGTAGATTAACATTTATAAAATATTTGGTTATAACGATACATGAGGCAGCCCAGATGAAGTTAGATCAGCTTGTCTCATTCGTTTATTACTTTTTAATTCATTAATTACACATAAAGTTAATTGGCGAATAATGACAACATTATTTCAACATAACTTAGAAAAAAACATTCGTAGATAATTCCGATAGAGAGGCAGGAAAATAAAATAATTAAAAAACCCAATATGGTATCGAACACGGGAATCAGTGTTAAGAAGGAACGACGGTAGCCACCGCTTCAATTGCGTTCTCGGCTGCAGAAGGTATCTACACTAGAGCAACAGCGCGTTGATAACTTTGACCGTCGTTTTCTCGGAAACGGTCGAGTGTCTGCAGATAAGCCGAAACACATGTTCGCTTATTTTGTCCTCTCCTTCACTGAGCAAAGTTTCGGGACAATCAGCCTATGACATTTGGCGAGTTCCCCTCGCTCGTCGAGTCGCTTCTTACGCCCGGCGAGAATTATGTATGCCTCCGAGTAAACTGCGCCACCTGGAAACACGGCGAGCGGGGATAAACACGTTTTCCTTCTTATAAGGCAACCTTCTACAGATAATATTCACGAAGTGTTCTTCAGGTTGCCTCAGATATTTCAGAAATGTTTCTTGCCTCAGGCCTGCCGCATATGCAAAACGTAAACATTTCATTTCATGTAATATTTATCAGGATAAGACATGACAAGAGTGGACCAGTCACTTCTGAGAAAAATTAGAGATTCTAAGTTGCTCCACTATGTAATGACACGGGCACGGGCTTGCGATCTGTCTTTTATGCCATCGATTTCCGTGTTACACATACTTGGCCACTGCGTTGCGGCTGCCATCTTGGAGGAGGCAGTCTGTTTCCTGCCAGCGCTGTTTCCGCAGCCAATATTAACCGCGACGAATCATTCAGTCAACGCTAAATGGCCCATCTGGCTGAGGCAGACAAGGGCGCTATAATACTCCATGCAGAGGGATCTTCAAATGCCGACATAGCGAGAACTATGGGTCTTCACAAGTCGACGGTAGCCAGGTGGATCAGACGAAAGGAAGAGAGTGGTAACTTGAATGGGAGGCCTCATGGCCGTCGCCGCAAAACAACGCAAGCTCAGGATCAGCAGATACGCCGTTTCAGTGAGAACCACCCATTTGTCAACGCACGACAAATCAGCAAATTCATGAAGCTTGGAATGAGTTACTTGAATCTCCTAGTTCTGTGGCTCGAGTTGTGGGCTCAATGCCCAACAGACTTCCAGCTGTTGTGGAAGCCAAAGGAGGCTATACGCGATTTTTTTTTACAGACTTATGTTTTATATAATTTCAAGGAAACGCAATAAGTGGAATGGGGACAAACAAATTAATTCACAGCAAGATATGTAATATTTAATTTGATAAGAGAAGAAATACTCACCTTATATATTCATTCAGTCTCTATAAAATACGTGACACACGTGTGTATGCAAGAAGGGTACAAAACAGTTCAGCACAAAATAAAAATGTTGAGGAGAAGCTCCCCGATGAAGACGTAATTGCAGAACAAAGGTTGGGCTAGAAGGAGAGGTAAGGAGGCCCGAAAAAGCAGAACAAAATCAAATACCCAATAGACTTTGAGTAGTTGTCGCAGCAAAGGGCGGTTGGTATATGCGATTCGGAGCAACTGTACAAGAATAGTTTTATTTACTGATTTTTGAGGCTTTATTTTGTGACGGCTAAACAGTGCTGCATCATGAGACCCGCTATTTTTCCACATGTGGCTAAACATCAGAGCTGAAAAAATTTTGAGAGGTACCGAAGTTCTCTGGAAGAGTAAAGTGTTTTAGACAAGAAGATGATTTTTAGTTCATTTCATTTTAACCATTCACACTATGCTTCGACATTCTAATCTTTGATTTCATTTTATTATTACGTATCTTTCCTTCAGTGAAAGTCAACGGTAGTAAGTTTCAAGATATGAAGAATAACTGGAAGTTTTTAATTTGTGGAATAGCGTATTTAACAGTTCATATTTTCAACAAATCTGTAGTTATAGGACATATTAAGAAGCAAGTAAAAATGGCACTGTGGAAAGATCAGGTTGGCCTCTAAAGGGTAACGACGGTAAAATAGCAAATACTAAACAATGGGTAACAACTATTGTTGATGGTGAGTAGCCGTAATCGATATGTCACTTTTCCGTAATTGTATTGCTGAAGTTTGTCGTCAATCCTAGGACTGACATCGATACTCTGTTTTACGTAAAGAATACAACCTTCAAAATTTATTTAGCAGCGCAGAATATTAAATCACAGTTTATAGATCAGGAACCTAATCCAACTGCCTTTAATTTTATTCTCACGGATGACTTTGGGACAGTAAATAACAAGAGAAATAACAAAACTCTCAGAATCAATATATAGAATTCAAGTGTCCAGTGGATTCAAAAGTTTGCTATAATAGCGATTAATTGCTTTTACAGACTCCTTCATGCCTACATTTTCTATCAGACAATGTTTGAAACTAGGACTAAGAAGGTAAACAATTTTTCCACAAATTGTCAAATTGGAAGTCGGAGAGACAGTTACACAAATTACGATGACAACAAACGTTTTTCAAGTAAACTGATCACAGGAGGAATCCAACGCATTTATTGTGAGTTACATGCACAGTATGTAAACTGGCAACGCCACCAACACACAATACCACTAACAAGGGAACATCCCCATCGCACCGCCCTCAGATTTAGTTATAAGTTGATACAGGGGATAGGCCTTGAAAAACTGAACACAGATCAATCGAGAAAACAGGAAGAAGTTGTGTGGAAGTATGAAAAAAATAAGCAAAATATACAAACTGAGTAGTCCATGCGCAAGATAGGCAACATCAAGGATAGGGTGAGCTCAGGAGCGCCGTGATCCCGTGGTTAGCGCACGCAGCTGCGGAACGAGAGGTCCTTCCGTCAAATTTTCCCAGGAGTGAAAAGTTTAATTTTTATTTTCAGACAATTATTATCTGTCCGTCCGTCTGTCCGATGCGAGGTAACCGCGCCGTAGTATGATGACGCTACACCTAAAAAACATCGAAAGACATGACGTCAGTCGACTATAGCGCACGGAAGAGAGAGTATTCCTGCTAATGAGGCTCCCTGGCTGGCAGTTAACTGTTCGCTACTTTGGACGAGAGTGCATTAAATACGTGCGATGCATTGCGTGGGCAATATGAATCCAGCAAATATAGCTCGTGACTCCAATAACAATGTCAATGAATATTTTCCGAACTGTAAGGCATCGGAAAGTTCCTTAAGGGATCGAACGATTGTCGAACATTTGTATGATTATTTCCTACATTTGTTGAATAACAGTACGTGTGGTGATGATTGTCTGAAAATAAAAAAAATCAAACAACTAACCCGAGGGAAGCCTTAAACCAACGACCTCTCGTTCTGCAGCTCCTCACGCTAACCACGCGACCACTGCGCTCCCGTGCTCAAGTTATCCTTGATGTTGCTTATCATGCACACGGACTACTCAGTTTGTTTGGTTTGAATATTTTTTTCATAGGTCCACACAACTTCTTCCTGTTTTTCGAATGATCTGTGTTCAGTTTTCAAGGCCTATCCACTGTGTCAACTTATAACTAAATCTGAGGAGGGTGCGATGGGGAGGTTCCCTTGTTAGCTATGAAACAACTGTAGCAAAACGGAGCATCCTCGTTATCCATGTGATGGATAAGACGACTAATTCGCAACATAAATGTCAATGTAAGCATCAGTTTCTGTTGGAACGTGCTTCCCGGACCAAATAACATACATTTCCTACGTCTTCAATGCGAATCATGTAGCAAATGTAATTTAAAGGACATAAAAATATCGAGTGAATTTACTAAAATAATTATGATCCACTTGAATTTGCATTCAACAGGCAATGTTCAGAAGTCTGGGGTAGGAGTACTGCATGCTCTAATTCGAAACAACAAAAATCAACAGAGTAACTATTATTGAACGTCATCAGGTCACTCATCGAGCATTCCTATGCAGTACTGTTACTGGTGACGTGTTATGATGCCTTTATCGTTAACTTCCTAAGAAGAAATGAAAGGCTGAGCCCCACCAAAAGACGTAAACTCGAGGAGAGAGTTGCGTGAACATATTATTTTACATCTGATAAATCCAAAAGTGTGTTTTGGGCTACGAATTCTGCCCCCAGGGTGTGTGCAACACAGCTGGAATTTGTTGCCAACAACTGAGTCACCTTTCGGTCACAGTGTAAGAAAATCGAGCAACAAAACTACATCACCTGTGCTACTGCATGATAACGCACTATGTTGATTTGAGAAACAAAACTATCCAGGAGATTGATAGGAAAGTCGTCTCTCAGGCACATTTGTATTGATAGGGAAGTCCTCTCTCAAGCACTTGTCCCTCTCGTCATATATTTGTAAAATTTTACCTTTCCCACTCTAGATCGATCAACCGTCAAGGCAATTCATTTCTAGACGAAAATACTTTTAAAACTACTCTGGTTTATTGACATCGTTAGAACAAGTAGGTTTCTACAGGCGTAGAATTTGTAAACAACTTTACCATTGTCATATCGTTTTAGATATCGTGAAAGAAAATTCTGCTGCTAATTAATTTCTCTTTGATAATTACTGTTGCGTTTAGTAAACTAATGGAAAATGCAATTAAAATATTCACTGTACTAATACAAACTAAAGTCAGCTTAATACAGAAACATCACGACGGCAGTCTATCTTAATAAAGCATTAAGTTTCTGTGAGACAATTGGGCTTATTTTAACACGAATTAGTAGGATATTACAGACTTTACACTTAGAAAAGATCTGTATTTATTTCATTTCCTGTACCATTCGTAAGTGTTATGAAAATGGGGCTTTTCATAGATAAAATTATGTATTCACAACAACAAAAAAATGTCGGCAGAAAACAAAAGTGGCATTATGAATCTGGCAGTACCGTAAGGTTTTCACTCTGACACTAAGAGTTACTGAAAGTAGCAAGGAGAATTTTGCTCGAGCGTTGTCTTACGATTCCCTTATTAAGTTTTTATCTGCCTGCTTGTAGCTGTGCTACAAAAGAATTAAAAATCTGGCTTTCAGCAAGTCTCGAAAGGCGAACAAAAGCAGCTTGCACCTGGTTACTAAGCATGTTACCTGGGGACTGGTTTTTTCTTAAAGCGGGAAGACATCCTTTTGTGGTTCAATTGGCAAATGTCAGTCAGACGTGTGACGTTAGTCTAAGCGTTTCGGTGTGTTGAATTTGTACCAATGATTTTTCTACACGTTTTTTCTGTCCCAAATAGAGTTGAAGTCTCCCATTAGTATTTTCACGTCATCTTGGTGAATTTTGCTCATGGTATTTTCGAGTGTGTTCCAGAATTTTTCAACATTGTCGATGTTTTTCTTATTTTCGATGTTGGTGGGTTCAAATGGTTCAAATGGCTCTGAGCACTATGGGACTTAACATCTGAGGTCATCAGTCCCCTAGAACTTAGAACTACTTAAACCTAACTAACCTAAGGACATCGCACACATCCATGCCCGAGGCAGGATGCGAACCTGCGACCGTAGCGGTCGCGCGGTTCCAGACTGTAGCGCCTAGAACCTCTCGAACACTCCGGCCGTCGATGTTGGTGGGGACACGTGCATTGATGAGTGTATATGTTTTACTGGGGCTCTGAATGACCATAGTCATAAGTCGCTTGTTGACGGGCCAGCCGCGGTGGCCGAGCGGTTCTTGGCTCTTCAGTGCGGAACCGCGCGACTGCTACGGTCGCAGGTTCGAATCCAGCCTTGGGCATGAATTTGTGTGATGTCCTTAGATTAGCTAGGTATAAGTAGTTCTAAGTTCTAGGAGACTGATGACCTCCACTGTTAAGTTCCATAGTGCTCAGAGCCATTGGAACCTTTTGATTGTCGATCGGTGTGATTTCTTTGACAGAGTTGATAGATCGGTGTTCGAGAAATGCAATGCCGAAGATTGGTACGCCTTTCGTTACCTTTTGTTGTATTCTGCTCTTGAAGATGCAATGGTTTCCCTAATGCACGGTTTCATTGTCAGTTAGTCGTGGTTCTTGAAGTGCAAGGATGAGAATTTTTTGTCGGTCCATTTCTTTTGTGAGATTATTTAGTTTTCGTGTTTGGATCAAGGTATCGATGTTTACTTTTAAATGCATGTTTTTTGCTTGTAGGGAAATTTACCAGAGATCTTCGATATTCTCTGTCGTGCTAACCTGGACTCCCCAGAATCCGAAAATCCAACTGCCGCCTGTCGACAGCCGGGTTGTGTACCACCTGGGATAAAGTTGACTTTGCTTGCATAGTTTACGTTTGCTTGTGTTTCATTGGTTGTGCTTGGGTGATACCAGGACCGGACAGGACCAGAGGGTGTTGAAGCCTTTGAAAGCAAATATTTTCAGCCAAGCTCATTGAGCTAACACGGTGACCAGAGTAACGGTGATTTTCACTCAGACGTGTCTGGATTTTGCGTTCAACGGATTGAGTAGCCGTTCAGGATTGTGTTAGTATTTGGTTCACCCCTAGTATTTGATTTCCTCGGTACCACCCATATGGGGGAGGGTTTCCACTATCCGCCACACGCGATTATTATTATTATTATTATTATTATTATTATTGTCATTATGTCTCAGCAAATCCCATATGGTGTATCTTCCCACCACTGAAATAGATGTGTATTGTTCGATTCAGTATTTCCATCACATAAATGTGGTTTATAATTACGTTACATTGCTACTAGTAGACATATTTCTCACTTTTTCTTAGACAGTTGCTACCTGTTACTCCATCATAGGAATTTATGTGCGAAGCATTGTTGAAATACAGACGTTCAAATTATCCGATTTCTGTAATTTCATTTCGATACCAGATCGTTCTAATCGGATTCAGCCAGGTAGTCTTAATGTGGATATCCGACCACGACTGTCATCATATGATAGACTGTGTAAACCACATTCTTTATCGGACTGTTGAATATAGATCACTTATCTATGACAGGACCTGAATTCTTAAACACTGTGGAAAATAATAATCCGATGTGCTTATTACAAATACGTTATTCCAATATAAATATGTGAACTAACGAGATAACAGTTTATTTACAGGAGCAGAACTAATGTTCAAATGTTCAAATGTGTGTGAAATCGTATGGGACTTAACTGCTAAGGTCATCAGTACCTAAGCTTACACACTACTTAACCTAAATCATCCTAAGGACAAACACACACACCCATGCCCGAGGGAGGACTCGAACCTCCGCCGGGATCAGCCACGCAGCTCATGACTGCAGCGCCCCTGACCGCTCGGCTAATCCCGCGCGGCTACTAAAAGTATACTCGTCCACAAAACCCATGTGGACAATTATCTGATAATCGGTCAAGCTTTGCTTTGTCGCAGCTCTTTAGGATACAAGTCCATTTACTTTCAGGCTCTTACATACAATTCTTGCAATGCAAGGTAATTGAAAAAACTCATCCACTCGACGCCAACTGAGGAAGTGACTGGTGCATGTGTTGTTCAACACACAGTAGTTGTCACCCTCACTGGAATCAATGAGTGTGTGCGTGTGTGTGTGTGTGTGTGTGTGTGTGTGTGTGTGTGTGTGTGTGTGTGTGTGTGTGTGAGTGAGTGAGTTTTCGTGTTAATGCACAATCTGAATCAATACTATTAACATCAGACAGACAACCGGGCATCAAATATGACTGTAAAGTATGTTAATGCGATGGGAAGTTACAAACTGAATTTTCACCTAACCCACGTCCTGCATATTACGTTAAGTAAGATGTATTAACTCCATAGTATCGTTAGCAGAGAGTGCGCTCTTGTTGTCGAGGCCTGCGACAAGCTCAGCGATCAGCACTGCCCAATGCCGCCGCGATTTGTTTATGTTGGCTGAGCGTGGACACTGCAGCAGACGCTTCGCCATAAACAGAAAGAAATCACCTTGGCTCTGACTGCAGTGAGCGGATATCACTGCCTGCGTGTTCTTATAGTAACCAACGTGAGACTCTACTCACAGGTGCCATGGAGCAATTGCAACGGGTATCATGTCATTAGTCATGAGAATATTAACCAGTGATGAAATGTCCACTCTATTTGAATCCTAAGAAAATAGGAACCTTCTCACAAAGGAATGTGAGGTGATATCAAAATTTATCCAACATACAAAAATTAACTGCAGGGCTTTCATGTATGCAGTAGTAGCACACAAGGAAATAATATGTCTTGGAAGCGTATATTTCATTTCCTCTTCTCATATTAACGTCCTTGTTTTAGAATGAAGTGAGAAAATTAACGCGAAAAACTTAAGTTCCTGAGAAGCATATAAGTCATTTCCTCGTCTCATATCATAGCTTTTGTTTTAGTATGAGGTGAAAAAATAAACAGTTTACCGCTCTGAAACATAATATGACACCAGATTCTTATCGTAGGCGCTATCGGAAACGCAAAAAGCAGGGAGCTGTCCATTCTTTTGTCCTAAAGAGCTGCGACAAAGCAAAGCTTGACCGATTATCAGATAATTGTCCACATGGGTTTTGTGGACGAGTATACTTTTAGTAGCCGCGCGGGATTAGCCGAGCGGTCAGGGGCGCTGCAGTCATGAGCTGCGTGGCTGATCCCGGCGGAGGTTCGAGTCCTCCCTCGGGCATGGGTGTGTGTGTTTGTCCTTAGGATGATTTAGGTTAAGTAGTGTGTAAGCTTAGGTACTGATGACCTTAGCAGTTAAGTCCCATACGATTTCACACACATTTGAACATTTGAACATTAGTTCTGCTCCTGTAAATAAACTGTTATCTCGTTAGTTCACATATTTATATTGGAATAACGTATTTGTAATAAGCACATCGGATTATTATTTTCCACAGTGTTTAAGAATTCAGGTCCTGTCATAGATAAGTGATCTATATTCAACAGTCCGATAAAGAATGTGGTTTACACAGTCTATCATATGATGACAGTCGTGGTCGGATATCCACATTAAGACTACCTGGCTGAATCCGATTAGAACGATCTGGTATCGAAATGAAATTACAGAAATCGGATAATTTGAACGTCTGTATTTCAACAATGCTTCGCACATAAATTCCTATGATGGAGTAACAGGTAGCAACTGTCTAAGAAAAAGTGAGAAATATGTCTACTAGTAGCAATGTAACGTAATTATAAACCACATTTATGTGATGGAAATACTGAATCGAACAATACACATCTATTTCAGTGGTGGGAAGATACACCATATGGGATTTGCTGAGACATAATGACAATAATAATAATAATAATAATAATAATAATCGCGTGTGGCGGATAGTGGAAACCCTCCCCCATATGGGTGGTACCGAGGAAATCAAATACTAGGGGTGAACCAAATACTAACACAATCCTGAACGGCTACTCAATCCGTTGAACGCAAAATCCAGACACGTCTGAGTGAAAATCACCGTTACTCTGGTCACCGTGTTAGCTCAATGAGCTTGGCTGAAAATATTTGCTTTCAAAGGCTTCAACACCCTCTGGTCCTGTCCGGTCCTGGTATCACCCAAGCACAACCAATGAAACACAAGCAAACGTAAACTATGCAAGCAAAGTCAACTTTATCCCAGGTGGTACACAACCCGGCTGTCGACAGGCGGCAGTTGGATTTTCGGATTCTGGGGAGTCCAGGTTAGCACGACAGAGAATATCGAAGATCTCTGGTAAATTTCCCTACAAGCAAAAAACATGCATTTAAAAGTAAACATCGATACCTTGATCCAAACACGAAAACTAAATAATCTCACAAAAGAAATGGACCGACAAAAAATTCTCATCCTTGCACTTCAAGAACCACGACTAACTGACAATGAAACCGTGCATTAGGGAAACCATTGCATCTTCAAGAGCAGAATACAACAAAAGGTAACGAAAGGCGTACCAATCTTCGGCATTGCATTTCTCGAACACCGATCTATCAACTCTGTCAAAGAAATCACACCGATCGACAATCAAAAGGTTCCAATGGCTCTGAGCACTATGGAACTTAACAGTGGAGGTCATCAGTCTCCTAGAACTTAGAACTACTTATACCTAGCTAATCTAAGGACATCACACAAATTCATGCCCAAGGCTGGATTCGAACCTGCGACCGTAGCAGTCGCGCGGTTCCGCACTGAAGAGCCAAGAACCGCTCGGCCACCGCGGCTGGCCCGTCAACAAGCGACTTATGACTATGGTCATTCAGAGCCCCAGTAAAACATATACACTCATCAATGCACGTGTCCCCACCAACATCGACGGCCGGAGTGTTCGAGAGGTTCTAGGCGCTACAGTCTGGAACCGCGCGACCGCTACGGTCGCAGGTTCGCATCCTGCCTCGGGCATGGATGTGTGCGATGTCCTTAGGTTAGTTAGGTTTAAGTAGTTCTAAGTTCTAGGGGACTGATGACCTCAGATGTTAAGTCCCATAGTGCTCAGAGCCATTTGAACCATTTGAACCCACCAACATCGAAAATAAGAAAAACATCGACAATGTTGAAAAATTCTGGAACACACTCGAAAATACCATGAGCAAAATTCACCAAGATGACGTGAAAATACTAATGGGAGACTTCAACTCTATTTGGGACAGAAAAAACGTGTAGAAAAATCATTGGTACAAATTCAACACACCGAAACGCTTAGACTAACGTCACACGTCTGACTGACATTTGCCAATTGAACCACAAAAGGATGTCTTCCCGCTTTAAGAAAAAACCAGTCCCCAGGTAACATGCTTAGTAACCAGGTGCAAGCTGCTTTTGTTCGCCTTTCGAGACTTGCTGAAAGCCAGATTTTTAATTCTTTTGTAGCACAGCTACAAGCAGGCAGATAAAAACTTAATAAGGGAATCGTAAGACAACGCTCGAGCAAAATTCTCCTTGCTACTTTCAGTAACTCTTAGTGTCAGAGTGAAAACCTTACGGTACTGCCAGATTCATAATGCCACTTTTGTTTTCTGCCGACATTTTTTTGTTGTTGTGAATACATAATTTTATCTATGAAAAGCCCCATTTTCATAACACTTACGAATGGTACAGGAAATGAAATAAATACAGATCTTTTCTAAGTGTAAAGTCTGTAATATCCTACTAATTCGTGTTAAAATAAGCCCAATTGTCTCACAGAAACTTAATGCTTTATTAAGATAGACTGCCGTCGTGATGTTTCTGTATTAAGCTGACTTTAGTTTGTATTAGTACAGTGAATATTTTAATTGCATTTTCCATTAGTTTACTAAACGCAACAGTAATTATCAAAGAGAAATTAATTAGCAGCAGAATTTTCTTTCACGATATCTAAAACGATATGACAATGGTAAAGTTGTTTACAAATTCTACGCCTGTAGAAACCTACTTGTTCTAACGATGTCAATAAACCAGAGTAGTTTTAAAAGTATTTTCGTCTAGAAATGAATTGCCTTGACGGTTGATCGATCTAGAGTGGGAAAGGTAAAATTTTACAAATATATGACGAGAGGGACAAGTGCTTGAGAGAGGACTTCCCTATCAATACAAATGTGCCTGAGAGACGACTTTCCTATCAATCTCCTGGATAGTTTTGTTTCTCAAATCAACATAGTGCGTTATCATGCAGTAGCACAGGTGATGTAGTTTTGTTGCTCGATTTTCTTACACTGTGACCGAAAGGTGACTCAGTTGTTGGCAACAAATTCCAGCTGTGTTGCACACACCCTGGGGGCAGAATTCGTAGCCCAAAACACACTTTTGGATTTATCAGATGTAAAATAATATGTTCACGCAACTCTCTCCTCGAGTTTACGTCTTTTGGTGGGGCTCAGCCTTTCATTTCTTCTTAGGAAGTTAACGATAAAGGCATCATAACACGTCACCAGTAACAGTACTGCATAGGAATGCTCGATGAGTGACCTGATGACGTTCAATAATAGTTACTCTGGAATGAGATTTTCACTCTGCAGCGGAGTGTGCGCTGATATGAAACTTCCTGGCAGTTTAAAACTGTGTGCCCGACCGAGACTCGAACTTGGGACCTTTGCCTTTCACGGGCAAGTGCTCTACCAACTGAGCTACCGAAGCACGACTCACGCCCGGTACTCACAGCTTTACTTCTGCCAGTACCTCGTCTCCTACCTTCCAAACTTTACAGAAGCTCTCCTGCGAACCTTGCAGAACTAGCACTCCCCCAGGCTGTGGCTAAGCCATGTCTCCGCTATATCCTTTCTTTCAGGAGTGCTAGTTCTGCAAGGTTCGCAGGAGAGCTTCTGTAAAGTTTGGAAGGTAGGAGACGAGGTACTGGCAGAAGTAAAGCTGTGAGTACCGGGCGTGAGTCGTGCTTCGGTAGCTCAGTTGGTAGAGCACTTGCCCGCGAAAGGCAAAGGTCCCGAGTTCGAGTCTCGGTCGGGCACACAGTTTTAATCTGCCAGGAAGTTTCATATCAGCGCACACTCCGCTGCAGAGTGAAAATCTCATTCTGGAAACATCCCCCAGGCTGTGGCTAAGCCATGTCTCCGCTATATCCTTTCTTTCAGGAGTGCTAGTTCTGCAAGGTTCGCAGGAGAGCTTCTGTAAAGTTTGGAAGGTAGGAGACGAGGTACTGGCAGAAGTAAAGCTGTGAGTACCGGGCGTGAGTCGTGCTTCGGTAGCTCAGTTGGTAGAGCACTTGCCCGCGAAAGGCAAAGGTCCCGAGTTCGAGTCTCGGTCGGGCACACAGTTTTAATCTGCCAGGAAGTTTCATATCAGCGCACACTCCGCTGCAGAGTGAAAATCTCATTCTGGAAACATCCCCCAGGCTGTGGCTAAGCCATGTCTCCGCTATATCCTTTCTTTCAGGAGTGCTAGTTCTGCAAGGTTCGCAGGAGAGCTTCTGTAAAGTTTGGAAGGTAGGAGACGAGGTACTGGCAGAAGTAAAGCTGTGAGTACCGGGCGTGAGTCGTGCTTCGGTAGCTCAGTTGGTAGAGCACTTGCCCGCGAAAGGCAAAGGTCCCGAGTTCGAGTCTCGGTCGGGCACACAGTTTTAATCTGCCAGGAAGTTTCATATCAGCGCACACTCCGCTGCAGAGTGAAAATCTCATTCTGGAAACATCCCCCAGGCTGTGGCTAAGCCATGTCTCCGCTATATCCTTTCTTTCAGGAGTGCTAGTTCTGCAAGGTTCGCAGGAGAGCTTCTGTAAAGTTTGGAAGGTAGGAGACGAGGTACTGGCAGAAGTAAAGCTGTGAGTACCGGGCGTGAGTCGTGCTTCGGTAGCTCAGTTGGTAGAGCACTTGCCCGCGAAAGGCAAAGGTCCCGAGTTCGAGTCTCGGTCGGGCACACAGTTTTAATCTGCCAGGAAGTTTCAATAGTTACTCTGTTGATTTTTGTTGTTTCGAATTAGAGCATGCAGTACTCCTACCCCAGACTTCTGAACATTGCCTGTTGAATGCAAATTCAAGTGGATCATAATTATTTTAGTAAATTCACTCGATATTTTTATGTCCTTTAAATTACATTTGCTACATGATTCGCATTGAAGACGTAGGAAATGTATGTTATTTGGTCCGGGAAGCACGTTCCAACAGAAACTGATGCTTACATTGACATTTATGTTGCGAATTAGTCGTCTTATCCATCACATGGATAACGAGGATGCTCCGTTTTGCTACAGTTGTTTCATAGCTAACAAGGGAACCTCCCCATCGCACCCTCCTCAGATTTAGTTATAAGTTGACACAGTGGATAGGCCTTGAAAACTGAACACAGATCATTCGAAAAACAGGAAGAAGTTGTGTGGACCTATGAAAAAAATATTCAAACCAAACAAACTGAGTAGTCCGTGTGCATGATAAGCAACATCAAGGATAGCTTGAGCACGGGAGCGCAGTGGTCGCGTGGTTAGCGTGAGGAGCTGCAGAACGAGAGGTCGTTGGTTTAAGGCTTCCCTCGGGTTAGTTGTTTGATTTTTTTTATTTTCAGACAATCATCACCACACGTACTGTTATTCAACAAATGTAGGAAATAATCATACAAATGTTCGACAATCGTTCGATCCCTTAAGGAACTTTCCGATGCCTTACAGTTCGGAAAATATTCATTGACATTGTTATTGGAGTCACGAGCTATATTTGCTGGATTCATATTGCCCACGCAATGCATCGCACGTATTTAATGCACTCTCGTCCAAAGTAGCGAACAGTTAACTGCCAGCCAGGGAGCCTCATTAGCAGGAATAATCTCTCTTTCGTGCGCTATAGTCGACTGACGTCATGTCTTTCGATGTTTTTTAGGTGTAGCGTCATCATACTACGGCGCGGTTACCTCGCATCGGACGGACGGACGGACAGATAATAATTGTCTGAAAATAAAAATTAAACTTTTCACTCCTGGGAAAATTTGACGGAAGGACCTCTCGTTCCGCAGCTGCGTGCGCTAACCACGGGATCACGGCGCTCCTGAGCTCACCCTATCCTTGATGTTGCCTATCTTGCGCATGGACTACTCAGTTTGTATATTTTGCTTATTTTTTTCATACTTCCACACAACTTCTTCCTGTTTTCTCGATTGATCTGTGTTCAGTTTTTCAAGGCCTATCCCCTGTATCAACTTATAACTAAATCTGAGGGCGGTGCGATGGGGATGTTCCCTTGTTAGTGGTATTGTGTGTTGGTGGCGTTGCCAGTTTACATACTGTGCATGTAACTCACAATAAATGCGTTGGATGCCTCCTGTGATCAGTTTACTTGAAAAACGTTTGTTGTCATCGTAATTTATGTAACTGGCTCTCCGACTTCCAATTTGACAATTTGTGGAAAAATTGTTTTCCTCGTTAGTCCTAGTTTCAAACATTGTCTGTCTCACGGAAAACGTAGGCATGAAGGGGTCTGTAAAAAGCAATTAATCGCTATTATAGCAAACTTTTGATTTCACATGATACTTGAATTCTCTATATTGATTCTGAGAGTTTTCTTATTTCTCCTGTTATTTACTGTCTCAATGTCATCCGTGAAAATAAAATTAAAGGCAGTTGGATTAGGTTCCTGATCTATAAACTGTGATTTAATATTCTGCGCTGCTAAATAAATTTTGAAGGTTGTATTCTTTACGTAAAACAGAGTATCGGTGTCAGTCCTAGGATTGACGATTAACTTCAGAAATACAATTACGGAAAAGTGACATATCGATTATGGCTCCTCACCATCAACAATAGTTGTTACCCATTGTTTCATATTTGCTATTTTATCGTCGTTACCCTTTAGAGACCAACCTGATCATTCCACAATGCCATTTTTGACTTGCTTCTTAATATGTCCTATAACTACAGATTTGTCGAAAATATTAACTGTTAAATACGCTTTCCACAAATTAGAAACTTCCAGTTATTCTTCATATCTTGAAACTTACTACCGTTGACTTTCACTGGAGAAAAGATACATAATAATAAAATGAAATCAAAGATTAGAATGTCAAATCATAGTGTGAATGGTTAAAATGAAATGAACTAAAAATCATCTCCTTGTCTAAAAGACGTTATTCTTCCAGAGAACTTCGGCACCTCAAAATTTTTTACACCTCTGATGTTCAGCCACATGTGGACAAATAGCGGGTCCCATGATGCAGCACTGTTTAGCCGTCACAAAATGAAGCCCCAAAAATCAGTCCACATTCCATTTACTGCGTTTCCTTGAAATTATATAAAATATACGTCTGTAAGTAAAAAAAAAAGAAGACGAAGAAGAAAGAAACAAAGCTTGAAACAGCTGATTGGTGAAGCCTCCTTTGGCTTCCACAACAGCTCGAAGTCTGTTGGGCATTGAGCCCACAACTCGAGCCACATAACTAGGAGATTCAAGTAACTCATTCCAAGCGTCATGAATCACATCAGAAAGCTGTCGGCGAGTCGACGGTGACTGCCCTTTTCTCGTATTACTCTGACCATTTCTGCCAGATATTCTCAATGGGATTCGTGTCAGCTCCTTTAGGTGGCCATTCCGTTACAGTAATATTACTATGGTCGTCGACCCGCCTCTTAACCACACGTGCCATATGAATAGACGAGCGATCTTGTTGGAACATGATCTGATCATCGCCAAATCTTGCTGCCACAGCAGGCAACATCACGTTCTCCAGAATTGATATGTAATTGCGCGCATCGAATCTTCCTTCCACTTCCCACAGGAGCCCACACCCTTCGGCCGATATCCACGCCCATACCGTTACCGACTACAAATGGCTCTGAGCACTGTGGGACTTAACATCTGTGGTCATCAGTCCCCTAGAACGTAGAACTACTTAAACCTAACTAACCTAAGGACATCACACACATCCATGCGCGAGGCAGGATTCGAACCTGCGACCGTAGCGGTCACGCGGTTCCAGACTGAAGCGCCTCGAACCGCACGGCCACACCGGCCGGCACCGACAACCTGCCACTCCTTCGGCAACTGTAAATATATTTTCGATTATACCTAGCACATTTAGGCCGGTAAACTAGTACTTTTCCGGATGATGCCGTAGAGAAAACTTTTTGGTGCGTGAAAATCACTCGCCTCCAAAACTGGAGAGGTTTGTCGCCATTTTCAGTAGCAAAAGCAAGGCAAGCTTCTCTTTGGGAAACAGTCAATGTCTCTTTCACAGCAGCGCTTCTTGCTCTCAGTCCACCTTCCCTTACACGAGGAGTGACGGTCTTACTGCTAACATTGAGACCCAAAGTTTGCTGAATTTGTCGTGCGTTGACAAATGGGTGGTTCTCACTGAAACGGCGTATCTGCTGATCCTGAGCTGCTGTTGTTTTGCGGCGACGGCCATGAGGCCTCCCATTCAAGTTACCACTCTCTTCCTTTCGTCTGATCCACCTGGCTACCGTCGACTTGTGAAGACCCATAGTTCTTGCTATGTCGGCATTTGAAGATCCCTCTGCATGGAGTTCTATTATAGCGCCCTTGTCTGCCTCAGCCAGATGGGCCATTTAGCGTTGACTGAATGATTCGTCGCGGTTAATATTGGCTGCGGAAACAGTGCTGGCAGGAAACAGACTGCCTCCTCCACGATGGCAGCCACAACGCAGTGGCCAAGTATGTGTAACACGGAAATCGATGGCATAAAAGAGAGATCGCAAACCCATACCCGTGTCATTACATAGTGGAGCAACTTAAAATCTCTAATTTTTCTCAGAAGGGACTGGTCCACTCTTGTCATGTCTTATCCTGATAAATATTACATGAAATGAAATGTTTACGTTTTGCATATGCGGCAGGCCTGACGCAAGAAACATTTCTGAAATATCTGAGGCAACCTGAAGAACACTTCATGAATTTTATCTGTAGAGGGTTGCCTTATAAGAAGGAAAACGTGTTTATCCCCGCTCGCCGTGTTTCCAGGTGGCGCAGTTTACTCGGAGGCATACATAATTCTCGCCGGGCGTAAGAAGCGACTCGACGAGCGAGGGGAACTCGCCAAGTGTCATAGGCTGATTGTCCCGAAACTTTGCTCACAAGGGGAGGCCGCCAAATGTGAAATTCAGATTCGATTCATACTGCGCATAATAAAAGCTCATGGCCAGAGGTGTAATGTGGCAAAGCACCAAGATGCACTTCTCAGCTGTTGTCGAGAAAATCGACAGTTAGAAGAAACCGTTGCGGTGAAATACTCTCTACGATTAACAATTTTATACAGCGTCGTGGCGCAGCGGTAAGCGCTCGAGTTCGTAATCCGAAGGTCGCCGGATCGAATCTCACGCCATGCAACATTTTTTTATTATTATTATTTTTTTGTAATTCAAATATATATATATATATATATATATATATATATATATATATATATATATATATATATATATATAAACTATTAATGAATTGCTTATGCATGTTGGTGAAGGCGGATCGCTCTCCAATTGTACCGCCTCCATTTTACCGTTTGTTTAACAGGGTGTACCAAAGCTCTCACGTCCGCACTGATTTTCGACGGTGTTATAAGTTGTGCTAGGGACCGCATCTACCTTCTTTCGAAGTTAGCAGGCAACTACGCTGTTATGCGGCGGCTCGTTTCGGCCCATTCAACATCTGTCCTTCAAGTGTAACGAGCGATTAACGGAGTTTATATTTCATACCTGCCACAGCAAATTTGTGTTCGTGGGGTTTCTATTCTAATTCGAACGTTTGACTTACGCTATACGTATTCGTTTCGGAATATCGTTTCTACGTCTTCCGCTAACTATATGTGGTTAACATTATGAAGACAATTAATAACATTTGTGAAATACAAATTTGTTTGCGGAAAACATAATGATGTTCGAAGTCGCCAGTTTTTCCACGACAAACGACTTTCAACAACTTATTATATGCATAATTGTTGCAACCTGTTGCCGGGAATTATATATATATATATATATATATATATATATATATATATATATATATATATATGTGTGTGTGTGTGTGTGTGTGTGTGTGTTTATACACACATTTGAATTACAAAAAACAAATACTAAAAAAAAAAAGTTGCATGGAGCGAGATTCGATCCGCCGACCTTCGGATTACGAACTCGAGCGCTTACCGCTGCGCCACGACGCTGTAGAAAATTATGAATTGTAGAGAGTATTTCACCGCAGCGGTTTCTTCTAACTGTCGATTTTCTCGACAACGGCTGAGAAGTGCATCTTGGTGCTTTGCCACATTACACCTCTGGCCATGAGCTTTTATTATGCGCAGTATGAATCGAATCTGAATTTCACATTTGGCGGCCTCCCCTTGTCAGTGAAGGAGAGGACAAAATAAGCGAACTTGTGTTTCGGCTTATCTGCAGACACTCGACCGTTTCCGAGAAAACGACGGCCAAAGTTATCAACGCGCTGTTGCTCTAGTGTAGATACCTTCTGCAGCCGAGAACGCAATTGAAGCGGTGGCTCAGTGGCTACCGTCGTTCCTTCTTAGCATTGATTCCCGTGTTCGAGACCATATTGGGTTTTTTAATTATTTTATTTTCCTGCCTCTCTATCAGAATTATCTTCGAATGTTTTTTTTTTCTAATTTATGTTGAAATAATGTTGTCATTACTCGACAATTAACTTTATGTGTAATTAATGAATTAAAAAAATAATAAACGAATGAGACAAGCTGATATAAAATCATCTCGTCTGCCTCATGTATCGTTATATCCAAATGGTTTATCAATGTTAATCTACATTTAGATCCGATAATGGCACCTTTAGTGTGTTGAAACCGGTTATCCAGTAGACAGTATTTAAGCGATCTTGGCTTCTGAATTATTTCTACAACAGAGTGATCGCCCCACTACGCACTGTGTGTTCCCTTTTTAACTTATTTCTTTACACAGTAAATTAACTGACGAATAACGACAACAGTGTTTCATCATAAATTGGAATAAACATTCGTAGATAATTCAGAGAGTGAGGGGGGAAAAAAGGAAAAACCGGGTTTCGAACTCGCAGCGCAAAGTTCCGAAGTCGCTATGGTAGCCGCAGAGCCACCGCTTCAGTTGAATCCTTAACCGCTAAGCGGTATCTACACTATAGCAACAACGCATTGAACACTTTGACCGTCGTTTTCTCAGAAGCGGTAGAGTTTAAGCTTATTTTGTCCCTTCTTTCAATGAGCGTAGTTAAAAGCAAGATCGGGGTCTGACACTTGGCGTGCCCCCTCGCAAATTGCGTGCGTTGGGATTCAGTAGACAGAATGCGTCCACTTTCCTCGACTACTCATTGACATGTTTGGAAACTTTCTTTGTTGTAGTTGCACTTTGCATTATGAGGGCTGGTTTTCCTGATGAGGATCTACTTATGGACTTTGCTCCTAATTTACGTTACTGTGTAGTAGACCTACTGCAACTACTTAAACCGGAAACGTTTGTTTGTTTGGATACTCCGCTTCTTAGTTGCTACATTTCGCTAAAATATTTTCCTTTTTTTCAAAACGGCAAGTTAAGATGACCACTGCAACATGGTAAGATAAGTAACAATTTAATACTTTGAAACAGTTATGTGTGGTGTACGAGGAGTCTACTGTTGTTGACTGAGGAATACATTAAACACGAAAGCTGCGTCCAATAACAATAATTAACTTTCGGTTACATGACAAAACACAAGTCGAAGCACTGTCAGTTCATCTCAGTACCCAGTAAAACTTAAACTGGAAAGATCGAAAACATACTTTTGTGGGGAAGGCAAACGAATGACTGCGTTTTATTGGCCGCACACTAAGAATACGCAACAGGCCAACTGAAAACACTGCCTACACTACGTTTGTCCGTCCACTGCTATAATATCCTTGACAGACGTGATTGACTGTGCACGCAAAAACGTCCAAGGAACGGTAGCACGCTTTGTAATGTCACGAAATAGGGGAGAGAGGATCCCAGATTTGATAATCGAGTTGGGGTAACATTCATGAAAACATATGCGTTTTTCGTTGCCACGAGATCTTTTCACGAAATTTCAATCACCACCATATGTTCTGAATGCCAAAACATTATTTCCTAGGGTACTTACACAAGAAGAAACCATAGTAATAATGTAATTCAAGGCTCGCAAGAAAAGATTTAAGTATTCCCTTTTCCCGCACACTGTTAATGAGTGGGACGGTAGAGAAATAATCCGAACATTCTGCCAGGCACGTAAGTCCGGATTGCAAAGAAATCCTGTTGATGTAGTCATGTAGATGTAACAACGAAATTATGTTGTAATTACGACATGTGACTTTCACTTGATCTGAACATCGAAGTTGTTTACTGTTTATTTACTTTTTGTTCATTAATTTCAGCCATATACGAACACCTAGGCGCGTTAAAGTGATATTGAAATAAAGTGTCATGCATGGACCAATAACAATAAGTTCCCACCTACTTGTTATAGTACTGCATTATCTGCCAGCGTATTCAGAAGTGGATATCGCATACGAAGTTCCTAGGGTGTTTGTAATGGATATTGCAGACGACTTCGACAAAGTTTGAATGTAGCTTCGTAAAAGTTCCGTGATCAGACGATCTGAGTTGCTGGAGAATACAGTTTATCCTCACTAGACAGTATATATTATCATTATACATGAGGTGAGTAGGGTTTCGCCGCGTTGCGGTGGCCGAGCGGTTCCAGGCGCTTCAGTGACGAACCGCACGGCTGCTTCAGTCGCAGGTTGGAATTCTACCTCGGGCATAGATGTCTGTGATGCCCTTAGGCTAGCTAGGTTTAAGTAGTTCTAGGTCTAGGGGCTGATGACCTAAGCAGTTAGGTCGCATAGTTCTTGAAGCCATTTTTTGACCTTTCGCGTAAATTTTCTTTACATAAACCGTCGTATCTTTTGATTGCGTTGACATAGAAGCTCACTTTTTTACACCAGCAAGGGACCGGTTACAGCAAGAAGTGCGATACATTTCCGCTTATTATGTCCACCCGTTCTGGAGGTAAACGGGTTTTAAGGGTTGGGTAGACCGATAGACGGTCAAGAAAGTGAGACTAGTAGGGTTCCGTTTTTACCGGTTTAGGTGACGAAATCCTAACAACGAAAACACTGAAGATGAGGGCCGCATAAATAACACCCGCTACTCTTTATTCGAAATGTTCTAGTTGCTGTCGATACATAAGCATATTAGTCGTAGCTACGTTTTCGATCCAAATCACGTTTACAGGAATGCAAATAGAATGTATTTGCCTATACACGTGGTAATTCACATCCCAGTATTAATGCCACCGCGTTTTAGAAGTACGAACATTCTCATTGCTAGCTAGCTTAAGAAACACTTCTGCTAATGAACGTTTTCTGGCTGTGGCGAGTCTAGTGGAGAATTCGAAACAATGCAGAATACGTTTGGCAGCTATGTAGCCGTTTATTTCCTGGGGTGGTGCAGAATTATCCTACAAAATTTACTCTCTAATAACAGTAATTTGTTATTTCGATAATCATCCCGAATGATTGTCGCATAAGTGGTGACATAAAGGAAGAAAATTCATGTTTTTGAGTCCAGAAAGCTCTATGCAACAGAAACTGCAGATTTTTATTGCGAAATTGCCGGCTTGTTCATGTCTGGGGTAATAATAGAGGGCTGTTTGCCTAGGTTGTCTGCTAGCATAGTGAAAGGAAGGTCTGGTTTGTTTTCGGTTCTAATCTCTATGGAGGCAGGTAGAATATCAGTAAAGCAATTTTAAGAAATTCTCGCGCACCCAATACGATTTATCGCTACCTTTATTCTGTACTGGCGCTCTGTGGATGTCAATATGACACTCTTGTAGAATTTCATACATGATACTGCCTCCTTTTTCCGCTTCTGTCAATAATGGAATTGACTTAAGTGTGGCACTGAATGATGTTTAAGTGAATTTCGTTATGAATCTTCACGCATTGCTAAATTTGCACACTTTCATGGTAGGTCAGCAATGGTAATCCAGTATGACTGGTCTGAACGTTGACACAGACCGTTTCGCGGCCGAATGCGGATAATATTTTGCTACTTCGTAACGATCTGGGGTTCTTTGTCTTACTGAAACAGTTAAGTCATCTCGATAAGTTGAAATTCATTTTTATTTGTCCAGTTCATACCAATTAGCGTTTGTTCTTTCAGTTCTGTCTTATATTTACGTGTTGTATTTAACACACTAATCAGCATTAATATAGTCTTACAAATTATGGAATACAGTCTAAAAAAGTTCAGATAGTTTGTCAATTTCACGCCCGCGCATAGTATGTTGGTAGCACTTCGTCGCCTTGCCTGTTATGCTGTGTAGCAGACTTTAAAGCCGTGCGGATCAGCATAACGGAAAGGCGAGGGGTCTCGCTCGTTTTGTCCACGACTGTACATATGCCGACGTCGCAAGCTGAAGGTAAGAGATAGAGGAAGTAAGAGAGGATATTGAGATGTTAATATCGTACTTACAGGGAGATGAAAACCTAATAGTCATGAGGCACTGAAGTGCAGTTGATGAGGAATAAGTAGAAGAAAAGTTTACTGGGGAATAAGGGCCTGGGACAAGGAATGAGAGAGGAGAAAGAGTGAATACGTTCTATAATAAATATAGTATAGTAAAAGCGAATACTGTGTGCAAGAATCAGAAGGCGTAAGGTAGAAGTGAAAAAAGGCCGCGTAATACGGGAAGATTTCAGTTGGGTTATATCGTTGTCAGACAGAGATTTCGAAATCAGATACTGGATCATAAGGCGTACCCAGGAGCAGATATAGTCTCACATCACAATGTAGTAGTGATGAAGAGTAGGCAGACGTTTAAGAGATTAGTCAGGAAAGATCAATACGCAAAGAAGTGGGATACGGAAGTACTAAGGAATGACGAGATGCTCTTGAAGTTCTCTAAGGCTGTAGATACAACAATAAGGAATAGCTCAGTAGGCAGTACCGTTGAAGGGGACTGGGCATCTCCAAAATGGGCAATCATAGAAGTTGGAAAGAAAAACACAGGTACAAAGAAGGTAACTGCGAAGAAATCACGGATAACAGAAGCAATACCTCAGTTGATCGACGAATGAAGGAAGTACAAAAATATTTTGGGAGACACAGGAGTGGAGAAATACAAGTCACTGAGAAATGAAATAAATAGGAAGTGCAGGGAAGCTAAGACGAACGGGCTGCATGAAAAATGTGAAAAAATCCAAAAGGAAATATTGTCGGAAGGACTGACTCAGCATATATGGTTCAAATGGGTCTGAGCACTATGCGACTTAACTTCTGAGGTCATCAGTCACCTAGAACTTAGAACTAATTAAACCTAACTAACCTAAGGACATCACACACATCCATGCCCGAGGCAGGATTCGAACCTGCGACTGTAGCGGTCGCTCGGCTCCAGACTGCAGTGCCTAGAACCGCACGGCCACTCCGGACGGCGACTCAGCATATAAAAAAGTCAAAACAACATTCGGTGAAATTAAAATCAAGGCTAGTAACATTAAGAATGCAATGGGAATTCCTCTGTTAAATGAAGACGAGAAAGCGGATAGGTGGAAAGAGTACATTGAAGGCTTGTATGAGGGGAACATTTGAATATCTGTCTAATGTGTTAGAAGAAGAAACAGGAGTCGATTTAGAAGAGATGGGGAATCCAATATTACAACCAGAATTTAAGAGAGCTTTGGGGGAGTTAGGATCAAATAAGACAGAACGGGTAGATAATAACATTCCATCAGAATTTCATTGGAGAAAGTGGCAACAAACCGACTACTCTAGTTGGCGTGTAGAACGTATGAGTATGGTGACATACCGTCAGGCTTTAGAAGAAATATCATCTACACAATCCCGAAAACTACAAGGGCGGATAAGTGTGGGAATTATCACTCAATCAGCTTAACAGCTCATGCATCCAAGATGTTGACATTAATAATATACATGAGAATGAAAAAGAAAATTGAGGATGCGCTAGATTACGATCAGTTTGGCTTTAGGAAACGTAAAGGCACCAGAGGCAATTCTGACGTTACGGTTGATAATGGAAGCAAGCCTAAAGAAAAATCGAGAGAAGTTCATAGGATTTGTCGACCTGGAAAATACGTTAGAAATGGAAAATAGTACAAGATGTTCGAAATTCTGAGAAAAATTGGGGTCAGCTATAGGCAAAGAGGGGTAATATACGTACAAGAGCCAAGTGTCTTGAAAGGAGGATGTAAGATTGCGAGGGTACTGGTGTGTAGTATCTATAAGTGGTTGTTCTTTGGAGGGCGACAATGCCCAGTGACGCAGAGAGTCGCAAGCAGAGGCAGTTGTTGAGAGGCTGTGGAAGGTATAGGCTGCGTGAGCCAAAGGCGGTTGCGTAGCGAAGGATTTATCTCTATGTTTAATAGTAGTGGCACACAGTTTGAATAATAGTGTGTTTATGTTCGTGCGGTGTGATAAAGGAAATAAACTAAATTTTACCAGTTCTTAATGCGTCTCCATCAGTTAGTACCACACCATCGCATTTAACAATGAACGAAGTCTCGGTATACACGGTCAACTACAACCAGAGGATTGTAACATAATACTCATTAATTAACCCATATAACCTCCAAGACGAAGGGAGCTTATAAGATGAACATCAACAAAAGCAAAATGAGGATAATTGAATGTAATACAGTTAAATCAGGTAATGCTGACGGTATTTGATTGGGAAATGAGACACTTAAAGTAGTGAATGAGTTTTGTCATTTGGGGAAGAAAATAACTGACGACGGTCTGAGTAGAGAGGATATAAAATGTAGACAGGCTATGGAAAGGAAAGCGTTTCTGACGTAGAGAAATTTGTTAACATCGAGTATAGATTTAAGTGTCAGGAAGTCTTTTCTGAAAGTATTTGATGGAGTGTAGCCATGTATGAAAGTGAAACGTGGACTATAAACATTTTAGACAAGAAGATAGTAGAAGCTTTCGAAATGTGGTGCTACAGAAGAATGCTCAAGATTAGATGTGTAGATCACGTAACTAATGAAGACGTACTGAATAGAATTGGGGAGAAGAGGAATTTATGGCACAAATTGACAGGAAGAAGGAATCGGTTGGTAGGACACGTTCTGAGGCGTCAAGGTATCACCAATTTAGTACTGGAGGGAAGCGTGGAGGCTAAAAATCGTAGAGGGAGACAAAGAAATGAATACGCTAAGTAGATTCAGAAGCATGTAAGTTGCAACAGTTATTCGGAGATGAAGAGACCTTAATAGGTTAGAGTAGCATGAAGAGCAGCATCAAACCGGTCTTTGGACTTAAGACCACAACAACAACAACAACAACAAGAGCAAAAATTTTACAATAAGAGTGGATGAGCAAAACGAAGTGCTCGGATTAAAAAGAGTGTAAGACAGGGATGTAGTGTTTCACCCCTTATGCTCAATATGTGCATCGAAAAAGCAATTGAGGAAATAGAAAAAAGATTCAGGAGTGGAATTAAAATTCAAGGCGAAGGGATATCAACAGCATGATTCGCTGATGACATTGCTATCCTGAGTGAAAGTGAAAAAGAATTACATGACCTGCTGAACGGTATGAACAGTCTAATGAGTACAGAATATGAATTGAGAGTAGATCGAAGAAAGACGAAACTAATGAGAACCAGCCGAAACGGTAACAGTGAGAAACGTAACATCTGGATTGATGGTCCCGAATTAGATAAAGTTAACGAATTCTACTAGCTACGCAGCAAAATAACCAACTACGGACGGAGAAAACAGGACATCAAAAGGTGTCTAGCACTGGCAAAAAGGGTATTCCTACCCAAGAGAAGTCTGCTACTGTCATAGACCTTAATTTGAGGAAGAAATTTCTAAGAGTGTACGTTGGGAGCACTGCGTTGTATGGCAGTGAAATGTGGACTACGGGAAAACTGGAACAGAACAGAATCGAAGCATTTGAGATGTGGTGCTACAGACGCAGGTTGAATCTTAGGTGGACTGATATTTTTAATTTGGCAAGGTTAGATGTGGGCCTTCAGCCCTGGAAACATGTTCTCATAGTTTCCTTGAAGTCCAACCAATATCGCCTTCTGCTCTTGAAAGATTATTGTAATTTCCTCTGAAAGATTTTACAAGTTATTGTGGGCCTTCCGCCGTTGGTGTTGCAAAAAGGAAATTTTCAAACTTGATGTATTGTTTTACCGATTGTTGCAATATATATTTCCTTAATTAGCAGAATTGAACTTTGCGACCTTCAGCCATCTTGTTGCGTTTGTTTACCTCTTTCTGTGCACCTTGTGGGCCACCAGCCTTGTTAGCATCTTAAAACACTGTGGCCGTCTGCCTTCAGTAATCAACATAGTATATTTGGAATTTCGAAGATTTAATCCGGCGGCCTTCAGCCGCTCCGCATGCTGATCCCATATATGTATAAGATTTATCTTATTCGTAAATTAAACTGTGTGTCATGTCTTTTCAAAATTGAACTTGTTATAAAGCATCTGTTTGGAGGCCTTCAGCAACTAAGCAAATTTAATTCTTTCAAAAGTATTTTTGTGAACTAAATGATAATAATTATAACTGTGAAATGAATCCGACCGCAAATCCCTTGGCCGCTTCCGCAATCCTAATTACGTGTTAGCCCTGCGTGATTTAGCGTGAGCTTCAATGACGTGGATTGCAGGTGCTATTCCAGGATGAAGAGCTTGGCACCTGAGAGGAATCTGTGGAGGGCAACATCAAACTTGTCAGAAGACTGACGAGTAAAAAATAAAGACAACCTGTACATACATACAGGGTGTTACAAAAAGGTACGGCCAAACTTTCAGGAAACATTCCTCACACACAAAGAAAGAAAATATGTCATATGGACATGTGTCCAGAAACGCTTACTTTCCATGTTAGAGCTCATTTTATTACTTCTCTTCAAATCACATTAATCATGGAATGGAAACACACAGCAACAGAACGTACCAGCGTCACTTCAAACACTTTGTTACAGGAAATGTTCAAAATGTCCTCCGTTAGCGAGGATACATGCATCCACCCTCCGTCGCATGGAATCCCTGATGCGCTGATGCAGCCCTGGAGAATGGCGTGTTGTATCACAGACGTCCACAATACGAGCACGAAGAGTCTCTACATTTGGTACCGGGGTTGCGTAGACAAGAGCTTTCAAATATCCCCATAAATGAAAGCCAAGAGGGTTGAGGTCAGGAGAGCGTGGAGGCCATGAAATTGGTCCGCCTCTACCAATCCATCGGTCACCGAGTATGTTGTTGAGAAGCGTGCGGACACATCGAATGAAATGTGCAGGAGCTCCATCGTGCATGAACCACATGTTGTGTCGTACTTGTAAAGGCACATGTTCTAGCAGCACAGGTAGAGCATCCCGTATGAAATCATGATAACGTGCTCCATTGAGCGTAGGTGGAAGAACATGGGGTCCAATCAAGACATCACCAACAATGCTTGCCCAAACGTTCACAGAAAATCTGTGTTGATGACGTGATTGCACAATTGCGTGCGGATTCTCGTCAGCCCACACATGTTGATTGTGAAAATTTACAATTTGATCACGTTGGAATGAAGCCTCATCCGTAAAGAGAACATTTGCTCTGAAATGAGGATTGACACATTGTTGGATGAACCATTCGCAGAAGTGTACCCGTGGAGGCCAATCAGCTGCTGATAGTGCCTGAACACGCTGTACACGGTACGGAAACAACTGGTTCTCCCGTAGCACTCTCCGTACAGTGTCGTGGTCAACGTTACCTTGTACAGCAGCAACTTCTCTGACGCTGACATTAGGGTTATCGTCAACTGCACGAAGAATTGCCTCGTCCATTGCAGGTGTCCTCGTCGTTCTAGGTGTTCCCCAGTCGCGAGTCATAGGCTGGAATGTTCCGTGCTTCCTAAGACGCCGATCAATTGCTTCGAACGTCTTCTTGTCGGGACACCTTCGTTCTGGAAATTTGTCTCGATACAAACGTACCGCGTCACGGCTATTGCCCCGAGTTAATCCATACATCAAATGGGAATCTGCCAACTCCGCATATGTAAACATTGCACTGACTGCAACCTGTTGATGCTACGTAATGATGTGCTTGTTGCTAGTACTGTAGAGCAATGAGTCGCATGTCAACACAAGCACCGAAGTCAACATTACCTTCCTTCAATTGGGCCAACTGGCGGTGAATCGAGGAAGTACAGTACATACTGACGAAACTAAAATGAGCTCTAACATGGAAATTAAGCGTTTCCGGACACATGTCCACATACCATCTTTTCTTTATTTGTGTGTGAGGAATGTTTCCTGAAAGTTTGGCCGTGCCTTTTTGTAACACCCTGTATATTTATAGGTGAGGGCTCCTATAACATTGACGTTCTGAAGCGCCGCTGGATGGCGTTTACGGACATGGGCTTCTATGTGGAACTTGATGTGCTTAATTAGTCCCCTTATAATGGTACTTGAATTACGTAACCATTATGGTACCTCACCTGAACCTCTCTATACCAGTAATATTCTACTGTATTTCTGTTAACTACTAAACATATTTCTGAGACAACATTCAGATTTGATTTCACTTTTGATACATTGATATGTTTATATTGCAATGATATTGTTCTTATGTGTATTCTTTCTATTGTCACTATGATCTTTGACGTACTTGTAACTCTTCTTTTTGGGCGCGTAAGCGATTATTAGTTAGTTGTTAAAGAGTTAGTTGATGAGTTGTTAGAGAGTCGGACCTTGAGAAAGTCAAGTCTTGGACGTCATGTTGGAAAGACGCTTAACGTAGTCCGCTTATAAAATGTGATCTTTAACAGTGACTGTGAGGAAGATGTTTTCAAGTATGTTTTGTATTGTGAAGTGATGTTTTGTGTTTACGTGATATTGCAATAAAAGCAATTAAAAGGAAGTGTAACCTAATTTCGGAGTGCTGATTATTTTTTTACATCACCATTGTCCAGCAAAAGTGTAATCTCCAAGAATGGTTTGTGAAGCGTATCTACAAAACTTTAGAATATAGCAGGATAAAACCTAGGCCTCTTCTCATCCTAGCTTGGAATCATAACCACCTAGATTTTCAACGACTGAGCCATGATTTTACGACGAGACCAGCGTGGGAAACACAAAAAGATGAGTGCCTAGTTTTTTCATTATTACATGAAATGACTATTAACTGTGCTCTAATGACACCTGCCACATAATATGACTGTTGTTGCCCGATAATGCAGTATTTAGCAGCGTGAGAAACATCACAATCGTTATTAAAATTTTGACCTTTGTTGTGGTAGGGTTGTTAGACCCTCCACAACCTCTAGAAGTGTGTAACTTGAACTATGAAACCTGTAGATGCACATGTAGATGTCGAGTTTTGGGAAACAACCCACGACATTGACGAACAGTCTGGTAGGAAATACACCAACGCCTGCCCTGGCGTCCCCGCGGGTTACTGGTGGTGAACAATTCTTCGAATTGCAACAGATGAGTCGGCGACGCTACGAGTCTGGCACCGCAGCACTAGACCCCCGTAGCGACCTCTGAGTTAATTGCAGGTGTAGAGGCAGGCGTCAGGAGGAGAATCCAGCGTAAGAGAGACAAGAGGCGGTGGAATGCCCTGGGGGCCAGCGTGCTCCGGCCGCGGTCTGTGCGTTCTTGCTCGGCGGCGCGGCGCCGCTCGGCGAGGTATTTGCGGCCGCGTACCGTTTGATTGATAGTTGGCGAGCGCGCCAGGCGGGTCGCGACGTGCGCCGGATGACAATGTCAGGCCGAGGGACAAAGCGCCGGCCATAGATCACCGCGGCCGGCGCTCCTTGGAGCCGCGCTCAGCAACAAGTGTGTACAGTGTCAATGAGATGAAGTGGCTTAAGTGACAGCACGTGCTCCGGCGCGCTGACGTCACGCCAGGTCACGCCGTTGGCGCCCGCCGGCGCCTGCCGGAGCCCCGTGGAGACGAGACAGCCGGCGAGGGCCGCAGCACCGCTGCCTCGACCTTCAGCCGGGGCTGTGTCAACAGCAGCGCAGAGGATCCCGGACTCAGAGGAGGCCGCGCGATTGAGGTTGGGAACCACAAATTACTGCAACCAGTCACAATTTGTCATCATTTCCACTACACATATCAGAGCCTTACACTTCCATCATCATGAGGATTTATGTCAATATTAAGAAAACACGATTGTTTTGTTCGTATAACTTTCGGGTAACGCATGGCGCTGTCGTGTTCAATTCACATGCACGTTGTGGCTTGTTTGGTTTCGTTTGATATTCACGATGAAACAGGTAAGCTTTTCGGTTCGTCTCATGAACAGATTAAGGGTTATCAAAAGTTACATACATATACAGGGTGTTTTTTTCGAGTTGAGTCAATATGACAATGTCCCAATTACAAATATTTATTTTTCACCTAGAACATTTTTTTTTTGTATGATGCGTAGTTTTCGAGATATTTAGTTGACTCACATTTGCAGATGGCATAGAGAAACTTCAAGTATTAGTTAACGAACTTGCATTAGTGTGCTCTGAAGTTGGACTAGAAGTGAACATTGATGAAACCAAGATAATGATCAATGAATGGACACCAGAGGGAAGTATATCGGTTGGAAGTACACAACTCTCCGCGCGACCTCGACGGTCGCAGGTTCGAATCCTGCCTCGGGCATGGATGTGTGTTATGTCCTTAGGTTAGTTAGATTTAAGTAGTTCTAAGTTCTAGGGGACTGATGACCTCAGAAGTTAAGTCCCATAGTGCTCAGAGCCATTTGAACCATTTACACAACTGTAAAGAGTCATAGAATATATCTATCTGGGTCAACTGATAAAGCCGCCCGGGGTGGCCGAGCGGTTCTAGGCGCTTTAGTCTGGAACCGCGCGACCGCTACGGTCGCAGGTTCGAATCTTGCCTTGGGCATGGATGTGTGTGCTGTCTTTAAGTTAGTTAGGTTTAAGTAGTTCTAAGTTCTAGGGGACTGATGAGCTCAGAAGTTAAGTTACATTGTGCTCAGAGCAATTTGAACCATTTTTAGCCAACTGATAAACATGAAAGCAGATTTAAAACCAGAAATATTACGGCGAATTAAATTGGTCTCGCAAGCCTATGGGAGGCACTCTTCAATTCTGAAATTTAAGATGTCGGTTGAGCTGAAGAAATATATTTTTGACTAATGTATATTGCCAGTGAAACATGAACATTAAATGAGTTTTATGTTAGTCTGCAGGCTTTCATGGCCGTTGCCACTGAAGTTAAAATCTTCTTGGTTATTAGGCCTCATCATGTTTCTTCTAAAATGATCGACGTTTCGATCCATCTGCTGGGATCTTCCTCAGGATCTTCTGGTGTCTAGCTGTAGTGGACACCAAAGGATCCTGAGGTAGATCCCAGCAGAGGGGCCGAAACGTCGATCATTTTAGAAGAAACATGACGCGGCCTAATAACCCAGAAGATTTTAACTTCATTAAATGAGTTCTTCGTTAGGAAGCTAACAGTAGCCCAAAGAGGAATGGAAATATCAATGTGGGGTTACATGTGGAAAGAGAGGAAGAGAGCAAGTGAAATAAGAACAACAACGAAGGTCAACGACATAATGGAAAGAGTGAATACATTGAAATGGCAGTGGGTTGGTCATGTTGCTCGAACGAAAGATGGTAGATGGTCTAAACAAGTCCTAGACTGGAGCCCAATTTATCAAAAAAGGGCTAGAAGAAGACCACTAGACAGATGGGACAGAGGTATAAGGAAGACAGTCGGATTCAATTGGCAACGGGAAGCTCTGGATCGGAAGAAATGGAAGATCTTAATGGGATACTTTGTTACATGCCGACTCAAAGAGGCCGCATCATTAAGTGATAGAACTGGCTGCTGATGATGATGATGATGAAATGGGACATTTGTCTCTGCTACAGCTGGCTACCGCCTAACTACCCCTCTTCGGTGAGTGGGGTCAAATTTGTATTTTCAAATGGGAACCCCCCATTTTTATTGCATATTCGGATTCTGGGCCCAAAAAATAAGTGCATTTTACTCAAACAATTCTTGTACACTCGTGGTAAATGGCATCGAAATCAACAAAAATCAGGTTTGCCCGTTTCGCTATTAAGCACCTACACATTTGGTTCTACACTGCATTTACGATGTAAATGTGAACCTTCGTGCTCTAACGGTTGACACTGATATTCAAACACTTTTTTGAGTGTGGCAAATGTGATTGTACAATAACACACAATCTGGTTAGACATCGACATTTCCAATAAATAAGCTACTTGTGTATGGTAACGTCGTCTCTGTTCGCTGAGTGGTTGATTGTGGTGAGTTCCCAAACCTTCGGAAGACTTGCTTTCTGTGGCCGCTCTACAACACCGCCATCGTGGTGACTGATTTCGCTGTTGTGGTTCCATACAATCTGAGTAACTCTCATACTGGCCGCAACACGGTTACTGCAGGAATAGAAACCACAACCACTGTAAAAAGGTAAAAACTCCATGAAGTGATGTGGTAGGATCAGTTGCCATGGATACTTATCGATATATAGCACCTGAATGGTGAGAGGCAAGGGGATTCGCCGAACTCAGGCAACCCAATGCTCAGAGACAAGAGGACTTACGGAAATCAAGCACACCGTGGGAACAGGTAACTGTTGCATCCGCTTGGTTGTTCGTGGATCGCGCTAACCAGACACTGAAATGGCTAGCCATATTGGTACAATCAAATTTGCAACACTGAAGTAAATTTTGAACATAAATATCTACCGCTAGAACACAAAGGTTTAGACTTACATCGTAGAATGAAGTGCAACGGTTCTTAATTTCGAGAACAGGCAAATCTGATATTTGTCGACTACAGCGCCATCTACCACGAATGTACAAGAACACTTTGAGTAAACCGTACGTATTTTTTTGAAGTAGAATCAGAATATGCAATAAAAATGGGGGAGTTACGTTTGAAAACACAAAATTAACCCCGGCCACGCAGGAGAGGCGGTCAGTAGATAGCCTGCTGTAGCACAGACACATATCCCCTTTACCAATATTAACTTATCTTAGTTGTCTCAAGTTAAAAGAAACACACTCTATGTAAGTATCAATACTGCGTCGCGTAACCAGCGTCGTTGAACTAATATGAACCGGGCTGACCTAAATATCTTGCACTGCTCTTTGGACTGCCAGGTTCCTAGACAAGTAATATGTCTCACCTCGAGCTCTTTGGATCGATTCAGTCGATCAGACGTTTTGTTACAAGAGTTACATTCGGGGCACTTAAATATTTGCGTTTATTGTCTATCGGTTGGTGGTGTTGGAGTCTGAGGTAATGCGTCTTTGAATGTCCTGTTTACGGTCAGCGTGCTGTCTACACTCAACTTGCCGCCATTACTTGTGAGATAGCTAAATGCTTTTGGCTAAAGGAACTAATTGCTATCACAGACTGTTGCACTCTATTGGGACTAGTTTAATGTTCCTGGTGTCACGGTTTCGTACAATCAGTTTCAGTCATTTTTCTATTACATTCTCATTGAAACCAGGACCTAAATTTTCTGAATGTGTTTGGGTTCTGTGTCCACGTGAAATGGAGTATCCACTCATCCCCTTGACATCCGTGCCTATGCAGTATACATATGCCCCATCTCAATAGCTAGAAGCCAGTTAGAATCACGGAAACAGTTATTGGAAATATTTTATTCTATGTGGCCTATTTTGGCCATTTTTGTACTTGCCTTGGATTTAACTTAACGCAGTCTTAGCTGTTGATTAATGACTCTCAATGTGGACTTGTTTCTTCTGTAAGGCGTATTTCCTTGAATGGAGCGAATTTCTGACAAATCATGTGCCTAACTGTCTGTTTCCGGGACTTTCTTAGTTTTGCTTTCACCATGTGTTTAAGTTCAAAATGGTTCAAATGGCTCTGAGCACTATGCGACCCAACTTCTGAGGTCATCAATCGCCTAGAACTTAGAACTAATTAATCCTAACTAACCTAAGGACATCACACACATCCATGCCCGAGGCAGGATTCGAACCTGCGACCGTAGCGGTCGCTCGGTTCCAGACTGTAGCGCCCAGAACCGCACAGCCACTCCGGCCGGCTTGTGTTTAAGTCAGTTCGCAGCCTGCAGCAGGCGATGCTATGTTTCCATTTCCAGTTTAACTATGTCGCCGTCTACAAATTCTTTTCACATTTCGCGGTGCTGCTGATGTCATTTCGCATTTTGTGAATTTCAGCAGTTAAATGTAAGTTTTCGAACAGAAAAAATTCGGGTAACAGTAGCAGCAGTCGTCACTCCCTACACATAATCTGTTACGAAATATTCCATTAACAGCTATTTACTTGTATTCGCGGGAATTATGCCATCTGCGTGCTTCAGAAATACTTACAGATTTTGTAAATTATGCAAACAGCACCCACAAATCCATGGAAAGGACAATTCCTACAAGGAAGACTCCGTTTACACTAAAATCTCTTAGCAGTATAGTCTATAATTCATTTCCTGGGATACAGAATCATTCCTGCACTTAACCAGTTCCGGGATCCTTGATAGATTGTGTTCTGATGCGCTTTATTTGCGAAGATTAACTGTTTTCGCCTGTTGTATAGGCAGATGTGTAATGAAATAGGTCTGCTAGGATAACAGCTTCAATCAGATTTCACGTAATTTGAACTATTATCGCAGCTTTCAATGGTCAAGCCCAAACTCAAATGTTCGTATTTAAAGGACTAGGGTTCAACGCTCCTTCGACGGACTAGGAATGTAGCACAACTTCTGACTGAAAACCAACAGGGCGGAAATCCGCCAAGGTTCTTTCAAAGAATCCATCCTGCTTTAGGTAAGCCACTGAACGTGATACCTTGATTTTTTTATTTATTTAGCGTATGGCTAAAACAAACATACCATAAAATTAAATTACATATATATATATATATATATATATATATATATATATATATATATATATATATATGTGTGTGTGTGTGTGTGTGTACATATTGACACACAAGAAACTTATGTTTGGCCTTACAACAGAATATCCAGCCCTTCAAGCCACCACACTGCATCTGGAGTTGCAAGCAGGAAGTCCTCTTCTGCACCGTGATAGGCTCGAATCCTGCATTCACTGACAATGTGGTGAACAGTCTGGTATGGAACCCCGCAGTCACAGGCTGGATTAGGCAGCATCTACCACTTAAAGAGAGCATCCCTTCATCGCCCATGGCCGATACGATTCTGCTGAGAGTAGTCCAGGTGTTGCGTGATAGATCGAATCCACTTGGAAGTTTAGCACCTGAGGAGATGTTATGCAGGTGCACATCTGTCACTGCTTCCCACCGACCTTTCCAGTCCTCAAGAGGTTTGAACTCCTTGTTTCTTTTTTTCTGACATTTGTTTCCATAATAATAAGAAAGTCATCGATGAGATTATTTACGACAGGGCTGCATATAAGCTGGGAATAGTGTTTATTTATACCACAGCAGTTCAATTTATTCTATAGATCTATCTTGAAGTGGACTAGATTCTACAAGACTATATGAAAGTTCTTGTTTTAGGCTTCAGTCTGAAGATTGATTTGATGTAGCTCTTTTTTCATCCAAGGTTAACTTCTTCATATCTACGTAACTAATGGGCTAGCGTAATATATAATTTCTGAAGAGGAGAGTAGCCTTTCCGTTAGTTGCGGAATAGTCTGGATATTAGCCAACATGGTCTTGAACTGAGAGTAAAAGGGAGCCACAGTCGTTACATTTCGCGAAATCGTGCTGGTCTAATGTATGATTTCGAGATGTTAGTATTCTCTTGGAATTGTTAGAATTGTTACTGGCTGAATAGTTAAGTTGCTGAAAGCCAAAATAGATAAACAAATAAATTATTTAGCAAGATTTAGTAATGGTTCGACTTCGGCCGCTTCCACACGAGCAACAAACTTCAGCAGCTAGTCATTATAGCTCAAGGAATATCAACACGCCATAAAAAAAATAAAAAAAAAACAAGCATACAAATCTCAGCTGCCAGAGTTGTCCCTAAAAATGTACAGTATAAACTGGGAGAAGCTTGGAGACTCGGTTGAAAAAGTTTGTAGATGCCATATGTTTGAACAGCATATCGAAATTAGCAGTGCACACAACTCTCCACAGATATGAATTAATAAGCATCGAAGATTACATGCACGTACTGCACCATTACAAGAAAGGTAGCCTTATGAATCTAGAAGAAGAGACAGAAATATTTGTACATAAAAGCAAATCATTACATCATCTCATCAATGAACAGGCTGAGTTAGCCAATGCAACCTTTCTACAGAAAATCATTCATCTACTATTCATTTGAAACACAAATAATCACTACCCCTTTGACTACATCAATATTCAGACACTAATTTAACATGATTTACTACATTAAAATAAAACAATCTGTTTATTCATACATTAATACGATAGTCAAATTAAATTAAACTTTCAACTAGATGTTACATGTTAATACAGTGTAAAGTGTCGTAATATTTATGTACAGTTGTTTTTCATTTTCTTTGTTTCCTTTTGTATACCACAATATTTACATAATATGTATTTCAGTAACATTTAGTATCAAACTAGTATGTTTATTTTAATTGTAATCAGATCTTACTGAACGTGAACTACATGCAGTGAAATGTTTATACGCAGTAAATTTTATGCTACCACATCAAAGTATATATCGTACCACATCTGCGTGAGAAATTATTTGGCACTGCTTTATCGTGATATCTTCATCTTCGTATGCACTCTTCCCTATAGCAAAACCTATTCGATGTGTGTATGTGTGGTTCTCCACACTATGTGCATTTTTCAAATGGTTCAAATGGCTCTGAGCACTATGGGACTCAACATCTGTGGTCATTAGTCCCCTAGAACGTAGAACTACTTAAACCTAACTAACCTAAGGACATCACACACATCCATGCCCGAGGCAGGATTCGAACCTGCGACCGTAGCGTTCGCGCGGCTCCGGACTGAGCGCCTAGAACCGCTAGACCACCGCGGCCGGAGTGCATTTTTATATATATAAACAAGTGCCTTATATATTTGTTAGTACTTCACAAACCCAAATAGTTAACAATATAATACAACGACGCGGGAATTTCGACGTATGTCACCTAAAACTAAAACAGTTCTACTTTACAAGTTTGTTAAATTATTTTCATTCGTTTTTTAGGCAAGTTACAGTTAAATAGGCCTTTTATCACATCGTATTTTGCTGTTGTGCACAACCACACCGAGGAAATTTGACATCAGAGGTGAAAAAAACAGCCGACAACTAATGTAAGCAAGGACAAACGTAAGCTAAACATGAATAGCCGTCTGAACATGAACCTGCCGGTTCGAAACCAGTAATGGCTCTTTTGTGTAAATAAATAGAATTACTAACAGCAGCTGGCTTCTGTATCCTTCCTTGCTAAAAATCAGCTTGTAGTTTATTTTTTTTTTATTTTTATTTTTTATTTTTTTTTTTTTTTTTTTTACTGCTAGTGCCAGTCACAGATCCTTCATTCTGTTGACATACACAGTGACTGATCTGAAATAACATGACGTATATGTTTAAGTTCGTGCTTTCAGTACGTTTACTTCTCTTGAATAAACTTTCCGTAACATGAAGATAGCGAATCCAATTGTGCGCTGTCTATAGCTGATAGCAGAAGTCCAGTTGAAGTAGAGCAGTGAGCGCAAACGGCTGTGTTTCACTCATTTCAGTGTGAACCGTCAGGAAGTGCAGGATGCCAATTCAAGCGCCATAGTAGTAAATTTCGGAAACACAAACAGCATACATGGATCAAGACTGAAGTGTCATGTTGTCGGAGCGCACAACAGTGTTTTCAGGGACTGTGAGAAGTGTACGGTGATTCAGCATTGCCATGTCGTACAGTGGCAAGATGGATGAAAATGTCTGCGGTCCTGCGTATGTGAGGATAGGAGGGACTGTCACATCCACCCTGTTCACCAGACGTGGGTCCGTACATTTACGACATATACCCCAAAACGAAGGAAACTTTTGGTGGCATGTGGTACAACACAATGTCCGTGCCGTGGGAAATTGCTAGCGACACATCGACAAAGATGGACGAGCTGTGTTGGGGAGGGAGATCGAGATGCGGGGCAATTATACTGAACAGGCAGTGCTTTGGCTGAGCTTTCATTTCTACCCAGATGATTCAAGTGAAAAGGTTTCCGTCGCGGTTATGGCCGCTCTGTGGACTTTGAAAGTGGAATGGTTGTTGGAGTCGGACGCATGGGTCATTTCATTTAGGAAATCGTTAGGGAAATAAGTATTCCGAGATCCACTGACTTAAGCATGTGCAGGGAATACGAAATATCAGACTTTACCTCTCGCCACAGACAACGCAGTGGCTGACGGCCTTCACTTAACGACGGAAAGCGGAGAGTTTTCAGTGCTAACAGACGAGCAAAACCGCTTGAAATAACAGCAGAAATCAATACGGGACGTACGACGAACGTATCCGTTAGGACAGTGAGGCGAAATTTGGCATTAATAGGCTATGGTAGCAGACGACCAACGCGATTGCCTTGCTAACAGTACGATATTGGCTGCAGCTCGTCTCCTGGGCTCGTGTCCATATCAGTTGGACCATAAACGGAAACCACAGCCTGGTCAGATGAGTCGCGATTTCAGTTGGTAAGAGTTAATATAATGGTTTGAATGTGGTCCAGGGCCCGCGAGGCCCAAGTTGCCGACAAGACAATGTGGGAGCTGGTGGTGGCTCCACAATGGTGTGGGCTATGTTTTCATGAAAGGACTGGGTCCTCTGATCAAACTGAGGCGATCATTGACTGGAAATTTTATGTTCGGCTAATCGGAGATCTTTTGAAGCGTTCATGGACTTCATGTGTCCATAGAACGATGGATTTTTTACGGATGACAATGCACCATGTCACCAGGCCACAACTGTTCGCCACTAGTTTGAAGGACACTATGGCCGGCCGCGGTGGCCGAGCGCTTCTAGGCACTTCAGTCCGGAACCGCGCGAATGCTACGGTCGTAGTTTCTAATCCTGCCTCGGGGATGGATGTCTTTGATGTCCTTGGGTTGGTTAGGCTTAAGCAGTTCTAATTTCTAGGGGACTGATGACCTCAGGTGTTAAGTCCCATAGTGCTCAGAGCCATCTGAACCATTTGAAGGACACTGTGGACAGTTCAAGCGAATGATTTGACCATCCAGATAACCCGACATGAATTCCATTGAATATTTATGGGACACAATCTACAGGTTGGATCGTGCACAAAATCCTGCACGGGCAACAACTTCGCAACAATGGACGGCTGTGGAGACAGCAGGGCTCATTATTTCTGCAGTGGATTTCCAATGACTTGTTGAGTCATTCCAGTTCGAGTTTGCTACACTATGCCGGAAAGGAGGAGGTGCGACACGTTATTAGGAGGTATTCCAGGAGTTTCGTTACTTCATAGTAATACGATAAACGTGCAAGTAGGCTGTTTAGGTGTAAGTAGGCTGTTTAGGTTTTTATGTTGGAAACGTCACGTAGCGCTGTGTATGGAAATCACTGGCTGTGCAGTCTGTGGCTGGTTGGCATTGTTGGAATATTTGCTATTGTAGTGTTGGGCAGTTGGATGTGAACAGTGCGTAGCGTTGTGAAGTTTGAGGTGAGCCGCCAGGTGTGGTGGATGTGGGGAGAGAGATGGCGGAGTTTTGAGTGCGGATGATCTAGACGTGTGTCCATCAGATACAGTAAATTTGTAAGGCTGGGTGTCATGAACTGATATATATGTATATTACGACTTTTGAACACTATTGAGGTAAATATGTTGTTTGTTCTCTGTCAAAATCTTTCATTTGCTAAGTATGCCGATCAGTAGTTAGTGCATTCAGTAGTTAGAGTCTTTTATTTAGCTGGCAGTATTGGCACTCGCTGTATTGCAGTAGTTCGACTAACGAAGATTTTTGTGAGGTAAGTGATTCATGAGAGGTATAGGTTATTGTTAGTCAGGGCCATTCTTTTGTAGAGATTATTGAAAGTCAGATTGCGTTGCGCTAAAAATATTGAGTGTCAGTTTAGTGTTGATCAGAATAAGTAAACAGCGAAATGTCTGAGTACGTTCAGTTTTGCTCAGCTGCATGAAAATCAAATAACGTTAAGGGGTTTACCAGCACAGTAATTCATTAATTTTTCTAAGGGGATGTTTCAAACGTCTGTCGGTAAAGTCTGGTGTTAATTATGGCACTGTTTCTACTGCTTTTTAAAACTAAACCAAACTCCGCACGAACAGGCCATGGAAGCCCAATGGTACCCACCGGCCGCCGTGTCATACTTAGCCTGAAGGCGTCTCTGGATGCGGATATGGAGGTGCATGTTGTCAGCACACCGCTCTCCCGGCCGAATGTCACTTTCCGAGACCGGAGCCACTACATCTCAGTCAAGTAGCTCCTCAGTTTGCCTCACAAGGGATGAGGGCACCCCACTTGCCAACAGCGCTCGGCAGAACGGATGGTCACCCGTCGAAATGCTAGCCCAGCCCGACAGCGCTTAACTTCGGTGATCTGACAGGAACCAGCGTTACCACTGCGGCACGGCCGTTGGCTTCTGCTTTTTATGCAACCTATACATTTAACCTAAGTTTCCTTCGCTTTGGTCGTAGTGCTCAAAGAGCTGCTTTTCACGAGTTCCCGCTGTTGTTTGTAGACGAAATTTCCGACAGCACCGATGAGAAAACTGCGCAGATGATAAAGGTAGTGAGCTAAAGTTAAAAGAGGGCGACGGGAAAGTCGTTACAGTCAGGATGCGGTAAGAATACGAAACTAGGAACTGCAAGGAATCAAATGCGAGCGTTCCAAGAAAGCGCGATCAGCTGGAAAAAGGCGCCTGGGAAAACGGCGGAGCGCAAGAGAGGCGATGGCAGGGCAGACACGGAGAGGAGCAGCTTGTGCCCGAGACGGCGTGCAGGCATCCGCTGAGCGGCGGCCAATGGAGGCGGCGGCGGTGTCTCCGTGAGAAGCGGCTGAGTGAGGCCCGGCCGCCCGGCCTCTCGACCGCCTGGCCGGCTCTCCCCCGCAGCGCCGCCTAGCCACCTGCTGCGGCGCCGCCGCCAGCACACGTAATTGCCTGCGATGCTAATCCGGGCGGCGCGACGTGTGAGAACTGCGAACCGAGCGCCGACAGTTGACTGCTAAGGAGCGCCGCCTGGCAACGCGTCGCAGGCGTCCTTGGCGCCAAGGTCGCGGCGCCGTCCATTTCCAATATCACTCAGTGTTTCCACGTTGGATGTAATTGGTAACACTCTTGTCAGATCTGAACCGCACTGAAATTTCGGGGCGGATTAAATTTCTGTGACATACGAGGGTGTTCTGAAAGGTACCCACCCTCGCCAGTAGATCGCAATACGACCGGGTGATTCAAAAAGTTTACAGACTGACATGCCACATCGGACACACTACAAGGACCAGTGTTCACATACAAACCGAGGGTCGCAAACGTCACGAGAGGGCGCTACGGTGACGAGACCGAAGCTTCACAGCGAGTATCCTCTTCACCGAAGAGGCAGCGTTCTCACTCAAGGGGAGATCTTTTAATTGGTCCATACATACCCCGAACCGAATTGATGCGAGAGGTTCTGCCGGACATGCTAAATAATATTCCATAATATTCCCATGCCTATTCGTCACAGCATTCGATTCATTCGATTTCAGCACGACGAAACAAAAATGTTCAAATATTCAAATGTGTGTGATATCCTATCGGACTTAACTGCTAAGGTCATCAGTCCCTAAGCTTACACATTACTTAACCTAAATTATCCTAAGGACAAACACACACACCCATGCCCGAGGGAGGACTGAACCTCCGCCGGGACCAGCCACACAGTCCATGACTGCAGGGCCTCAGAACGCTCGGCTAATACCGTGTGGCCGCGACGAAACTCTGCGCATTTCAGCACACAGGTGAGGACATATCTGGAGGCGACCTTTCCCGGTGACTGGATTGAAATATTAAATTTGTGGTAAGGTTCTATGGGACGAAACTGCTGAGGTCATCGGTCCCTAGGCTTACACACTATTTAATGTAACTTACGCTAAAGACAACACACACACCCATGCCCGAAGAAGGACTCGAACCGTGACAAGGCCCCTAGACCGCTCGGCTACCCCGCGTGGCAGACTGGATTGGTTGGGTTGGTTGTTTGTGGGAAGAGACCAAACAGCGAGGTCATCGGTCTCATCGGATTAGGGAAGGTCGGGGAAGGAAGTCGGCCGTGCCCTTTCAAAGCAACCATCCCGGCATTTGCCTGGAGCGATTTAAGGAAATCACGGAAAACTTAAATCAGGATGGCCGGATTGAACCGTCGTCCTCCCGAATGCGAGTCCAGTGTGCTAACCACTGCGCCACCTCGCTCGGTTGACTGGATTGGTGGCTGTGGACCATTCGCATGGGCACCACCATCAACCGATCTGTGCCCAATCTACATCTACATCTACATACATACTCCGCAATCCACCATACGGTGGCGATGGCAGGGCAGACACGGCATCTTCTCTCCCTGTTCCACTCTCAAACAGAACGGTGGAAAAATGACTGCCTATATGCCTCTGTGCAAGCCCTAATCTCTCTTATCTTTGTGGTCTTAACGCGAAATGTAAATTGGCGGCAGTAAAGTTGTATTGCAGTCAGCCTCAAATCCTGGTTCTCTAAATTTCCTCAGTAGCGATTCACGAAAAGAACGCCTCCTTTTCTCTAGAGACTGCCACCCGAGTTCCTGAAGCATTTCCCGTAACACTCGCGTGATGATCAAACCTACCAGTAACAAATCTAGCAGATTGGCTTCTGCGTCCTCCCTCAATCCGACCTGATAGGGAGCCCAAGCGGTCTCCTTTACAGATGTACCACATCTTCCCAAAATTCTACCAATGAACCGAAGACGACTGTCCGCCTTCCCTACAACTGCCATTACAAGCTTGTCCCACTTCATATCACTCTGCAATGTTACGCCCAAATTTTTAATCGACGTGACTGTGTCAAGCGCTACACAACTAATGGAGTATTCAAACATTACAGGATTCTTTTTGCTATTCATCTGCATTAATTTACATTTATCTATATTTAGAGTTAGCTGCCATTCCTTACACCAATCACAAATCCTGTCCAAGTCATCTTGTTTCCTTCTACAGTCACTCAACGACGACACCTTCCCGTCCACCACAGTATCATCAGCAAACAGCCGCACATTGCTATCCACCCTATCGAAAAGATCATTTATGTAGATAGGAAACAACAGCGGACCTACCACAATTCCCTGGAGCACTCCAGATGATACCCTCACCTCCGATGAACACTCACTATCGAGGACAACGTTCTGGGTCCTATTACTTAAGAAGTCAATCGATTTTTTCGTAAGGGGGCATCCGAAGGGTCACGTGTATGACACACAAGTTACTTCGCCGGAGGACCTAGTGAGCAGGATTGCTGCGGCAGCTGGATATCTTGCAGGTACACCAGATATCTATGAGAGGGTGCGTCGTTCAATGCAGCAATAATTTGATCTCCTCCTATACTGGGCGTTCAGTTGTAGCATGTGACTAAATAAGTGGAACGCCATTTTGTAGCCCCGGATGGCTCTCGCGACCCCCGGTTGTTAGCATGTGATTACTGATCCTCGTTGTATACCCGATGTGTTATGTCGGCTGTTTTTTAATCACCCAATAGAAGTGTGATTTTTTACCCATATGGTGGTACAACCTTGAACAGCGAAATTGCATGTCATTCCGTTCACTAATTGGTTGAAGGCAGCAGCCGAAAGAGCTGTGATTTGACGTCAACAGAAATTCATTCGAATGTAGCGCATCGTTTTCTGATCGTGTTTGGGTGCTCTTCCTGTTGGGTCGGGTTTTGGAGAAGGAGACTTTTGTTCAGTGTGGATTTGATGGAAATTTCTTTCCCTATGGTTCCTACATGGATAGCGGTCTGGGAGTAGATGGCTGGCTAAAGGTCCAGTGATTTCCCGAAGACGGTCGCTGTTTTTCGACAAGCTGAAGAGAACCCCAGGGAGTAGCACCTTTCAGAAAATATTTTAGCATGAGCAGAAAATGGGCGATAAAATGCATAAATTCTGTTCTAGGTTCTGACTGGATGGGAGACAGTAAATGTTAAATAATTTCGTGGAGCAGTCTGGGAGCTCGCGAAATCGAGAGTCGACCAGCAGACCTCGTGTGGTACAAAAGTCGTGTACCCTCTATATCTATATCTACATTCGTCAAGCCACCTTGGTGTGCTTGTCATAGTGTACTTTGTGTACCAGTATCCCTTCATCCCTCATCTGATGGCAGTAAGCCTACACGTGGGCTTCAATCTTTCCAGTTGTATTTTCATGGCCTTTTCGCGACATGCAGGTAGGATGAAGCACTTTTATGAACGTACGCTCTCAGAATTTTAAAAATAAACCACACGGTAACCCAGAACGCCTCTCTGGCAGCGCCTGTTACTGGAGTTGGTTTATCATCCCTGCGACGCTTTCTTGCTTACTAAATGAACCTGTAACGAAACGTGCTGCTCTTCTTCGGATCCTCTCTATTTCCTCTACCAGTCTATCTGGAACTGAACCCATACAGACGAGCAGTACCCATGTATTTGTCGAACGTGTGTTTTGTAAGCTACGTCTTTTGTTGATGGACTTCATTTCCTGAGTACTCTTCTAATGAACCTCAGTCTAGAATCTGCCTTACTCGTGATTAATTTAATGTGCTCGTTCCACTTCAAATCGCTGTACAAGAGTGCTCCTAGATATTTAATGGAAGTAACGGCCTCCAGTAATTGTTGTGCAGTTGTGTAATCACACAAAAAGAGTCTTTCTATCTACTCGCAGTATGTTACATATGTTTATGTTGAGGGTAAACGAACGAAAAGGGAAGAAAGAAGTTTAGAGTTTAGCGTCCCGTCGACAGTGCTGTCATTACAGACGGAGCACAAGCTCGAATTACGAAAGGATGGACAAGGAAAGCGGCCGTGTCATTTTTCTGGAACGATTTAGGCAAATCACGGAAAACGTAAATCTGGATAGGCGGAAGGGGATTTGATCTCCCAGGATTTCACAACAATTTTCCAACGTCGCGACTTCTCTGTATACAACAGTATCGTCCGCGAAAAGCCTCATCGAACTTCCGACGTTGTCTGTTAGGCCATTTATATACATTGTGAAAATTTATGGACCTACAACATTCCCTTGGACACGCCCGAGGTTGCTTTTACTTACGAAAACTTCTATCCATTCAGAGTGATATGCCTTGCCCTATTTGCTAGACGCTCTTCGTTCCCATCACGCAGTTGGTCTGATATTCCGTATGCTCGTATTTTACTCATAGGGTGGCAGTGCAGAACTGTGTCGAACGCCTTACGCAAGTCAAGCAATACGGCACCTACCTGGGCGCCTGTAATCACTGCTTTGTGGGTCTCGTGGACGAAGAGAGCGAGGTTTCCGGAGCCCCCCGCTCCTTACTACAGAAGAGATTTTCGGCCTCCAGAAATGTCGTAATACGCGAGCATAAAGCAAGTCCCAAGACCGACGTCGGATAAATATGTGTATAGTTTTGTGCGTCTGCCCGGCGACCCTTCTTGAAAACGGGAATGAGGTGTGCTATTTTCCAATCATCAGGAACATTTCCCTCTTCCAAAGACCTGCGGTACGTTGCTCCTAGAAGAGCGCCAAGTTCTCCCATTGCTATACGTAGACTTGATTTGGTACCCCGTGAGGTCCATTGGCTTTCGCTCGGTTGCTTTTCTACCCCATGGTCACTTATTTTGACATCAAACATTTTGCCGTTCGTGCGACGATTCTCTGTGAAACAGTTTTGGGGAAATCCATAATGATCACAGCGTGTCTGAACAGGCTTCGACCCGTTAACTGATTTAACATAAGCCCATAACTTCTTAGGATTTTCTGTCAAGTCGGTAGATAAAATTTTACTTTCGAATCGTTGAACGCTCCACGCTTGGCTCCCTCTACACTAATTTTGTCATTATCTTCGTTTAATTTAATCAATCTCTGGTGGAGATGCTATTTTCGTAGTACGTAAGTCAGCAGATGGCGATCATTAGTGATCAGCCGAGCTACTTCTTGCAATGCAAATAATTAAGAGATTAAGGAAGTGCGTTCCCGTGATTCTGGAACCATTCCAGTTGTCTAGGCGAGTGTGGAGACGCTCTATAGACAGATATCGCAAAATACGCTGTGAAGCCAAGTGGCTAACCGCACGGTGGTGTTTAATGAAAGATATGGGCGTCTCATGGTTTTCACGAAGCTGTAAATTATATTCGTTTTCGTAGAAGTCTGATTGCTGTTTTTCGGAGACTTCTTTCCCCTTGATTTTAAATAGTAATTTTACTTGGTGGTCGTGGAGATTACCGACAGGGGTAGCTTGGAATCAGTTCGAAACCATGTTCAAACGGTTAGCTGCCTACATTTCCCAGTTCAGCAGTTGGAGCGTGCAGTCTTTCTTGGAGTGATTAGATGGTTATGGGGTAGTAATTATTGACTTTGGAGTAGTGAGAAGTTTCATCCTCTCGATAAAATTCTTTGGCTATGTGACTGCATTGTCAATGTGTAAAATTCCCCAACGTTTAGGCCACTGTTGCAAATGGCTTTTCTCAGGGTGCTTTAGCTAATTCGCGGAAGCTCACTCTTACAAGTTTAACCCTCTCTCGCGGGACACAGCGAGGCTGCCGACCCGAATTTAAACTGATTTTTACATTAGAAGTAGTGCAAAACATACATCCGAGTGCGCCAATAAGCGTTTCCGATGAAACCTGCATTGCGTAATTTGACCCGCGCTGCACATCGCCGTGAATGCGTGGAATGAGCCTGCGAACGCGAGTGTAATTTCGCGCGACGCTAGGGAAGCTCCGGGCCACGGACGAAACGTTTCAGAAGTACGCAACCGCATGAAATAACTGTATGCGGTGATTCTTCTCCTTCAATTTACAGCGTGAAGAAACTGGCTGCCGAAATTTAAACGAGTCAGTGAAAAACGTCCTTATGAAGGGCGTCCGAACAACCACGTCACAAGTCATCGAAAAAGTCCACCATATGATGTTGGAACATCGCCTATTAAAATGCGTCGGATTTCTAAGACTGTAGAGATTTTTTTGAAAAAAAAATATTTCAGCCAAATTTTCACGAATAATTGCGCTAGAGATAGCCTTGTGGATGATGAATGGCGTGTTAACTCACGGCTTATCAGAAAAGAACAACAATTTCCGAACCGTGTTTGGCGCCTATCCGTACAAAACAAAACTTATTTACTATGGTAATGTTTCTTTATTAGAAACAATGGATCGGCAATATCACATGTCGACTGCTTTACGGCCTATCTAATATGCAATATAGTCTTTTAACAAATGAACCGCTTTGCGGTAGTTTTAGTGTCCTCAATTTAACAATCAAGTTTCACCTAGCAAAGTTCACATAAAATTTCCGTCTGACGAAGCCAGTCCTTGATGGCATTGCTTTACATTTAACATAACGAGCACAATCCGGGGGACTTTTAAATTAAACAGCACACAGTTCTGCGCGCTCAATGTCGATCGCTGACGCTGTACTGTCGTAGCTCCACACCTATGCCCTTCCGACATTTATCCACATGGTACGTTTTGCTCGATTCTACATCCTCTGCCCTAATTTTACCTGCACTTATTGTTCATTTATTTCTGCAGCCTCTATTGCCACAACATACCTACTGTGGTGGCAGTACCGCTTCCTTCTACTACATATTAAGTCGTCGACATAAAGGCTGGCGAACATAAAACGGTTCACCAGAATAACATGCTCACTTTTAGACAGCGGAAAAAAATATTTCAGGCGAAATTGGAGAGAGATATGAAAAAACTAACGTGTAACACTTATAGTGAAACAAAAATCAAGATACCGTAAAGGAGCAGGAATGCGTTACAACTTGAACAAGATGACAAGAACGCTACCTAACTGATACTACAGTGTTTACATGCCTGTTGGATGCATGACTAGAATTTCAGCCTGTCGTATGGAACGTCTTTAAAGTGTTACTTACAGTTTAGTTACTGTCATTAAGAATGTTGTATCTTAACCTAGTCGCCACTGTAGCAATGTAGAGTCTTGTACCTTAAAGAAGCAGGGAGAGGATATTGTTATGGGTAGCTGGTATCCTCTATCTGCAACACAAATGCACATGTGGATCAATACGATTCTGTGTTCACATGAACTTTTACGTAACTTGAATAGATTCCATGTTCGATGGTACAGGCTTATCAGTAATAGTCCTCCTCCAGACAGTATCGGTTAACTTGCTACTACAAACTTTAGTCTCACTGCTAGTCCCGCTATAGTTTCTATTCTGGTCGCTATGTACTGTCTTAACTTGTGACCCACTCTGCGAATAACTGACAGACGCCAAACTAGAAGAGTGAGTCAGGGAGGCCCTCCGGTCATCAACGCCGACCTAAATACACACATAAAAAAGGTTTTGCATCACCCCGGTCCCCAGAACTCCTGAAGACAGACCTTGACTGTGGATGTTGTATCACAGACACAGTCCCTTTGACTGTTCAGAGATGTCACTGAACCTGACCAAAGATGTAAACAACCATGCATGAGCAGCGCCTATTAGACGGAGGGGGTTCGACAGCCGATCAGTTCCAGTCATTCCACCAGGAAGGAGGTACACGGCTCGTGTTGTATGTAGTTCAACCATGCCTAGACTGTCAAAACCGCGGTTCGATCGCGTCCGCATTGTTACTTTGTGCCAGGAAGGGCTCTCAACAAGGGGTGTCCAGGCGTCTCTGAGTCAACCAAAGCGATGTTGTTCGGACATGTTGGAGACACAGAGAGACAGGGACTGTCGATGACATGCCTCGCTCAGGCCGCCCAAGGGCTACTACTGCAGTGGATGACCGCTACCTACGATTATGGCTCGGAGGAACCGTGACAGCAACGCCACCACGTTGAATAATGCTTTTCGTGCAGCCACAGGACGTCGTGTTACGACTAAAACTGTGCGCAACAGGCTGCATGATACGCAACGTCACTCCCGACGTCCATGGCGAGGTCCATCTTTGCAACCACGACATCATGCAGCGCGGTACAGATGGGCCCAACAACATGCCGAATGGACAGCTCAGGATTGGCATCACGTTCTCTTCACCGATCAGTGTCCCATATGACTTCAACCAGACAATCGTCGGAGTCGTTTTTGGAGCCAACCCGGTCAGGCTGACACATTGTCCCCTGCTGTTTTGAGGTGGCATCATATGGCGCCGACGTACGACGGTGGTGGTCATGGAAGGCGCCGTAACGGCTGTACGATACATGAATGCCATCTTCCGACCGATAGTACAACCATATCGGCAGCAGGCTCGAGAGGCATTCGTCTTCATGGAAGACAATTCGCGCCAGCAATCGTGCGAATCTTGTGAATGACTTTCTTCACGATAACGACACCGCTCGACTAGAGTTGCCAGCATGTTCTCCAGACATGAACCCTATCTAACATGCCTGGGATAGATTGAAAAGGGCTGTTAATGCACGACGTGACCCACCAACCCCTCTGAGGGATCTACGACGAATCAACATTGAGAAATGGTACAATCTGGACCAACAGTGCCTTGATGAACTTGTGGATAGTATGCCACGACGAATACAGGCATTCATCAATGCAAGAGGACGTCCTACTGGGTATCAAAGGTATCGGTGTATACAGTAGTCTGGAACACCACCTCTGAAGGTCTCGCTGTATGGTGCTACAACATGAAATATGTGGTTTTCGTGAGTAGTAAAAAGGGCAGAAATGATGTTTATGTCGATCTTTATTCCAGTTTTCTGTGCAGGTTCCGGAACTCTCGGAACTGAGGTGATGCAAAACTTTTTTTGATGTGTGTACATGCTGTCGAAAAGACGTTGTTGGCATGTTGCTTGCGGGTGTGTCTCTTGCCTCTCTCGTGATAGGCGCGATTGGTCCAGCGCCTGCTATCGATCTTCGCGTCTTCGCGCTACATCTTTGCCGCCTAGTGTTACAGCTTACGCCAGCACAAAGAACTGTAATTAATGCCTTGCGTAGCTGTAGCAAGACCAAAAAAAGAAACAAGAAAAACTGAATTTGGTGACTTATTAGGAAATTTTTAGATCATAAGTTCCCCTTCGAGGCATTACTTACAGTTTAGTAACTGTAATTAATGCCTTCAACTAAATAATTCCAGATATCTCGCCAAATTCAGTTTCCTCGTGTTCCTTTTTTTTTTACTTGATGTCTAATTCCATTGAAACCGTGTGCGCCACAACCGTAATATCGTCTGTATATTTTGGATAAAGGAAATCCTTTATTCTACAGATAGATTTAGATCACTGTGTGATCATCTATAATGCAAATTATTTGAACCTTGTTGGCACATATTTTTTACTGTCTTGTCACAGCCAGATAACGACCTCCTCTGTGTTACAGTCGAACGCTAAGAACTTTGTACCATCTGATGATGAGTCGCTAGGCGACACGCCATGGTAAAATAAAAACTGAACCATCACAAGAAACGTCCGCTTACCGTTATTTATCAAAACCTTTATTCATCACAGTCACAGTGTTCCACATCCATAATCGATAAAACTGTTACCAAAGAGCATATTCCGCTGGTCTATTCCAATAGCGAACACTGCACGCCAAAAACCCCTTGAGGATTGCACAGATTCTTGACTGGCGCGCTCGGTCGCTGGTTTGTCAGCTATAGAGATGTCTGGCATGCAACTGGAAGACGTACAGTTTATTTTAATTCTCCAGGTAACAGTTTTCATGAACTCATACAGTATGTGTTCCATGTAAGCAAGAAGTGCCTCAAGGTGACATTCTGTGGTCATTTGCTTCCATGCCACAACGAATACAAGAATGTACTCGTGCCCGTGGGTGGAAACCTAATACTTATGACAGTGAATGCCAGTTCTGAATGCAGTAAGACTTCAATAATTTAGTACTCGTTACTGATGAATACCTCCACAAAGTTTAATAAATGTCGTACTTGTGCTTCACCATGTAAAGCTTAACATTTTCGTCACCGCAGTTGATATTTTAAAAGTATAAGTAAGCAATAACGTACCCTGAGGAACATTAAAAAGAGAGGAAAGCACGCAGCAGAACTTTAGTGAGCCTACAATATTTTCAAAAGGGATATGTTTGCTGTAGCAAGTTCAAATCAAAATAAATGAGTAAGAGGGGATCCGTGCGCCTGGGCCAAAGCCGACAGTCACGGCCGGGACAGGAGGAGGACAATCGTACGAGCGGTATTCCACTTACGTGCCAACTGGCAGCAATAGAAACATCCGTGACATCTCGGTTTAGCACAAGCGGGTGGTCAATTTCGCCAGGGAAAATGAGTTCTTGTTAACAACAGAGGAGCCATCGCTCTTGACGAAGCTGAACAGTTTATTATGTGCATGTGAGCATGATGGTGGTTCCTTGTTAGGCGGGGACATTTCATTGTTCCACAGTCGCTCAAGGCTACGTATGTCCCTCTTCTTTGCACACACGTAGCAGACTAGCAGCTACTGGCCGTAGCAAGACAACAAGTTTCAGCTTATACCTGTCAGTCTTCACTGTTCCAGTTCACTCACATGGTGAAATTCAGGAATCTGCGTCTTCGTTTCTTCTTCGTTAGACCTCACTTCATAGAATTCAGTGGTTGTCTATTCTGTCCAACTTTGCTCCTCCCGACCTCACAAAAAAGCTGGCTCCTAACAACAACGGCAGAGTGTTAAAGAAACTAGACTGTAAGAACTACCCGGCTGACGAGCGACATCGTTAACCAGCTTTAAATTACGCTTTCCACAATTCACCAGTTATACATCTGCATAATGCAAGCCAGCTTGCGTCGCTCTTCATATCACAAACGGTTTCGATTGCAACGAGAAGCGGAAATAATGATGTAATGAACGTCTACCCTTAAACTACTAGCCTAATTCAAAATCCAACAACGAACGTTGTAGGGTTTCATGCTTCTCGACACGAATGGTAGAGACTCAACCGAATCTAAAGGGACAAGCGAGATGTCGCCACATATTTAAGAAGTGAAAGTGTTGCGTGTGAGTGTGATGCGGAGGGACAGGCAACAAGACATGTTGAGAACTGCCCACTCGATGCTTCTGAAAGAGTCTTAAACTATTGTAATCTGATTTTCAAATGTTAATATTAACATGTCAGTACACTGAGTACAGGTGTGTGTATGTTCTACATTTACATCTGCATCTCTACTTTGCAAACCATTGTGAAGTGCATCGTGGAACGTACTTGCTCTTGCGCCAGTTATCAATACTACTTTTCCATTCCATTTGTGTACGGAGTGCAGGAAGACTTATTGCTTGGACACCTGCGTGCACTCTGTATTTAGTAGAATCTTGTCTTTGCGATCCATATGAAAGGGACATGTAGTGGACAACGTTATATACCTAGGTTCATCAAAGCTGTTTCTTGGAACTTTTTAAGTGGGGTTTCACAGGGTAGTTTCGGTCTTCAAGCGTCTTCAAGTTCAGGTTTCTTAACATCGCCGCGGCACTTCACCGTGGGCCACACAAACCTATGACCATATACTGTTAGCCATATTTTGCAAGAAACCAAGACACGTAAGCATTTTTCTTAGTAAGGATCGGACGAGTGTTTTATAAGAAATGTCCTTTGTAAACTGACTGCATTTTCCTAGTGCCCTACCACTTAGCAGGTCCGCCTTCTGCTTCACCTGAGACTAGACCTATGTGATTGTTTCATTTCATATCCCTACAGGTAGGTATTTTAATGTAACTGATCCTAATTCTCACTCACTGATATTGTAATCATGGGCTACTAGGTTTCCTTCGTTTCGTGAAGAACACATTTCGAACATTTAAAGCAAGTTATCAGTCTTTATACCACTTTGAAATCTTATTAGGAACTGGCAGAATATTTGTGCAGCTTTTTTCAGACAGAACTTCATTACAGATACCTGCATTATTTGCGAAAAATTTTCGGTTACTGTTAATACTGGGTGCGAGATCATTGACGTACAATATACAAGGTGAACGTGAGCTCGACCGACAAACTGTCAGATATCGTTCAGGGATTCCTCCTGAATATTCTGGTATAAGGGAGCCAAGGGCTACGGGGTTGGCTACAGAGCAATAAACGAAGAGTCATGAAGATTGTTTTTTCTATCAAAGTCCGTATAACTTTTCTTGAATAGACGTTGATGTTTTAGTGAACAGAAAACAATAATTTTATGACGAGAAAAGACCTGATATAGTGTTTGGACTAGAATCTTAATAACGCTGATTTAATTTTTCTTTCCATGAGCTAAAGTGAGGATATCTGATATTTTTTGACACTTCTTTTATTCTTCTCTTGTTAGTGGTTCTTATTGTCACGTTCTTGCTTGTATAATTAACAATAAATGAAATTCATTGTATTGTGCTTCTTCATTTTAATGTCAACATAACGTTTTAATACCTCATCTCACGCGTCAAGCGCCGCGTGGAATGGCTGCGCGGTTTGAGGCGACGTATCTCGGACTGCGCGGGTCCTCCCGCCGGAGGTTCGAGTCCTCCCTCGGGCATGGGTGTGAGTGTTTTCCTTAGCGTTAAGTTAGTTTAAGTAGTGTGTAAGTCTAGGGACTGATGACCTCAGCAGTTTGGTCTCTTAGGAATTCCCACACATTGGACATTTAGATCAAGCGGCGAGTTTTTGTGATCAGAATTAGCCAGCTTGGTCGCGATCTGTTCAGTCGCCATTGTGGCCATCTCACTGAGATAATTACTATTTACATTTATTTTATAGAACCTGCTTGCTTTAGCCCGACGATTTGACTGTACGAACAGAAACCGGTACACTTATAATTCTAAATTTCACGGCCATAGAATTTTTAACCAATCCAGTTAATTCCAAAGGTAATAAACAATTCGTGATCTTATTACTTAGTTACAGCTTGGGAGAAAGATATTACATCGTAGGCTAAAGAATTTGTTAAGAAAAACTTCAGTATAGTTCTTTCTCTCGCCGATGTGACGGACGTTCCACGTGATCTGAAACCATAGTTCGCAAATGAATCCGTCCGGTTTTTGACGTTACGTAGTCTAAAGATATTTCGTATTCCTTCGCGGCTCAGATTACATGTAGCATCCGTTACATTATGTAATCATGATTTATTTAGTTTGTCACAGCAGTTACCTGTGTTTTTGAGTAAACAGCCTAGAGTAAAAACACCTTTAATATGTAATTGACAAACCGAACAACACAGAACACAGGATTTTGTTTCTTGTAGGCGACTTCGTAAAGCTGACGTTGGCGTTTCTGCGGGGACAGCTCAACTATGCGTAGTCTTCCTGCTTTTTCATTGTATAGACAAACTCGCCACCAGTGAACTGTCCACATTACTGTACTGCTATTAGTCGACCACGTTATTATTGCACCTGGGAGTGAGGGCGGTTCGGTCGGCTTATCCTGAGTTTTATCGTGATATTTCCCCAAAATACGCTGAATCACTTGATAACAAATGCCAAACTGTCTTGAAATGACAGAAGCGAGCTGTACTGAATACAAACTCGAGGGCACCGGCTTAAAGAGGACATTACTATTGTCCAAACCAGGTACCGTGAGCGAATGTAAAAAAGACGCACAGCGTTTTCCGTCGGCGTTGACGCTGTTTTGCACTATTTTCAGTGCAATACAGACACAAAGCTAAATGGTACAGAAAACCAAACGAAATGCAATAACTTTATAACGAGCCAGCAGAGACTGTGGGTCCGTTGTACAGCAATACTCAGAAAATATCCCTGAACATTTGTATCCCTGAAAGTTTGCCAGGCAGTTCTGGTTCACCCTGCATGCGACAGGGGTTCCAAGACAATTTTCGAGGGCACGCTTAAAGCTGTTTCTACATCTGTTGATATCATTCTTGCCAAGACACCGTGTTTTGGCCTCCCTATCGAAAAAGCAGATAGCAGTTATAAGAGTCGAGGGACATGAAAGGGAAGCAGTGGTTGGGAAGGGAGTGAGACAGGGTTGTAACCTCTCCCCGGTGCTATTCAATCTGTATATTGAGCAAGCAGTAAAGGAAACGAAAGAAAAGTTCGGAGTAGGTGTTAAAATCCATGGAGCAGAAATAAAAACTTTGAGGTTCGCCGATGACATTGTAATTCTGTCAGAGACAGCAAAGGACTTGGAAGAGCAGTTGAACGGAATGGACACTGTCTTGAAGGGAGGATATAAGATGAACATCAACAAAAGCAAAACGAGGATAATGGAATGTAGTCAAATTAAATCGGGTGATGCTGAGGGAATTAGATTAGGAAATGAGACACTTAAAGTAGTAAAGGAGTTTCGCTATTTAGGGAGCAAAATAACTGATGATGGTCGAAGTAGAGAGGATATAAAATGTAGACTGGCAATGGCAAGGAAAGCGTTTCTGAAGAAGAGAAATTTGTTAACATCGACTGTAGATTTAAGTGTCAGGCAGTCGTTTCTGAAAGTATTTGTATAGAGTGTAGCCATGTATGGAAGTGAAACATGGACGATAAATAGTTTGGACAAGAAGAGAATAGAAGCTTTCGAAATGTGGTGCTACAGAAGAATGCTGAAGATTAGGTGGGTGGATCACATAACTAATGAGGAGGTATTGAATAGAATTGGCGAGAAGAGGAGTTTGTGGCACAACTTGACAAGAACAAGGGTTCGGTTGGTAGGACATGTTCTGAGGCATCAAGGGATCACAAATTTAGTACTGGAGGGCAGCGTGAAGGGTAAAATTCGTAGAGGGAGACCAAGAGATGAATACACTAAGCAGATTAAGAAGGATGTAGGCTGCAGTGGGTACTGGGAGATGAAGAAGCTTGCACAGGATAGATTAGCATGGAGAGCTGCATCAAACCAGTCTCAGAACTGAAGTCCACAACAACAACAACAACATCAAATAACCATCGTTCCAGTCCGAATTTCCTTGATGACCCATGCCATAGTACTTTCCATGATAAGCGTAATTGTGATGCCAAGTGTTACTCTTAAGTCATGAAATAACGCATTCAACTGACTGCCTCGTTCCATAGCTCTATGCATGTCATTCAGAAAAGCGTGAGATGCGTTTTACATTACCAATGTTTACAGAATCCATGCTGGAGGAGGTCATTATGTTACGTTTAAGCTTGAAATATGTTCTAAGATTTTGCAACAAATAGATGTCAAGCAATTTGGACGTCACTTTTATAGATCACTTCTGCCAACCTTCTTATAGGCGGGGGAAGTCTGCGCTTTCTTTCACCTACTGAACACATTTTTGTATGTCGAAGGAATTGCCGTACTTTATGGTTAAAGAAGGGGCTAGCCCGGTCGCAAATCCTGTATAGAATGAGATAGGGATTCTTTCGGATCCTGCCGCGTGGGGTAACCGAGCGATCTGAGGCGCTTTGTCATGGTCCGCGCGGCTTCCCCGTCGGAGGTTCGAGTCTTCCCTCGGGTGTGGGTGTGTGTGAGTGCTGTCCTTAATGTAAGTCAGTTTAAGTTAGATTAAGTATTGCGTACGCTTAGGGACCGATGACCTCACCAGTTTGGTCCCATAAGACCTTACGACAAATTTGCGGATTTCCTATCGGATCATGGAGGTTCGTTCTGCTTTAGCGACCTCACCTCTCTCCCAACGCCACTGCCACTAATGTCTGCATCACTCATCAAAAAAGAATTAAACTGGACAACACACTTGGATTTTTCTTTGTAAAGGAACTTATGAAAGCTGAGTTCAGCATTACTGCTTTTGTATTGCTACCTTCAATTTCAGTTACGGTATTAGCCATGGGTGTGTTGGGATAACTTCAGTGCGACTACCATCCTTTACAGATGACCAGAGTTTTCTTTTTTTCGTTTTTGAAGGATATTTCGATATCTTTGCACGGTAGCGTCTGAAGCCTTCATGCATTGCCCTTTTCATAGCCATTTCATTCTCTCTGTCTACAGCACTATGGTTTGTTTTATACATATAATGTGGTAGTTGTTTATTTAGATTCCTGGGAGTCTACCATGGACGGCAACGTCCCCTCATGATCGTTTCTGGTAGACACATATCTATCGAGTGCATGGTCAACTATTCTTTTAAACCTGCGTTAAAATTATTCTACTTGCTCCTGTTCAGACATAAAGCTTTGAAGTTCCTATCTGATATACGACACAACTACCAATTTTTCCTCGCTTCCCACGCCCGGGTTCCCGGGTTCGATTCCCGGCGGGGTCAGGGATATTCTCTGCCTCGTGATGGCTGGGTGTTGTGTGATGTCCTTAGGTTAGTTAGGTTTAAGTAGTTCTAAGTTCTAGGGGACTGATGACCATAGATGTTGAGTCCCATAGTGCTCAGAGCCATTTGAACCATTTTGAACCAATTTTTCCAGTTTAGCACACATATAAAACATTCCACTGGTTTTAATTACGCTTGATACTTGAGTAATCATTCGATAGCATGCTCAACTTAGACATCCAATGTAGGTATTCTAAAGTCGTCAGGTCTATTTCTTGCCATTAGATCAAAAATATTTTCCTGATGGGTAGGCGTCTGAACTGTTATAGTTACGAGGGTTGGATCTTTAATAGTGGCAACTATTTCTTTGCAGCTCGTACAAAATAGATGCGTGTTTCAAAGTTTTACTGGTCTTCAAAGAAGTCACCGGCATTGTGCATGACCCGTTGCCAGCGATGTGGAAGTCGTAGGATACTGTTAGCAGTGCCAGTTGTGTTGACAGATCGAGTGGCGCGGTATACTGCCCAACGAATGTAGCAATTCTGAAGCGAATGCCGTGAAGTGTTTCCTTCAGTTTAGAAATCGAGTTGAACTCTCGAGAGCTTAAGTCAGGGGAGTGCAGTAGGTGGCATAGCACTTAGCAGCCCTATCAGTCAAACAAATCAGTAACAGCTTGTACTGTACGTGCTTGAGCATTGTTCTGCAAAATGATGTTCAGGTCCTGTAGAAAGTGTCATCACTTCTGTCTCTACGCTGTTCATTTTTGGAACACAATCTACGACCAGGTTAGAGACAGAAGTGACGACGACACTTTCTGCAGGACCGGACCATCATTTTGCAGCACAATGCTCAAGCACGTACAGTGCAAGCTGTTACTGATTTATTTGACTGATTGGGCTGTTAAGTGCTATACCACCTACTGCACTCCCCTGACTTAAGCTCTCGTGAGTTCAACTCGATTTCTAAATGGTTCAAATGGCTCTGAGCACTATGGGCCTTAACATCTGTGGTCATCAGTCCCCTAGAACTTAGAACTACTTAAACCTAACTAACCTAAGGACATCACAAACATCCATGCCCGAGGCAGGATTCGAACCTGCGACCGTAGCAGTCGCGCGGTTCCGGACTGAGCGCCTAGAACCGCGAGACCACCGCGGCCGGCTCGATTTCTAAACTGAAGGAAAGACGTCACGGCATTCGCTTCAGAATTGCTACAAATTCGTCTGGCAATAGACCGCGCCGCTCGAACTGTCAACACAACTGGCACTGCTAAGAAAATGGCTCTGAGCACCATGCGACTTAACTTCTGAGGTCATCAGTCGCCTAGAACTTAGAACTAATTAAACCTAACTAACCTAAGGACATCACACACATCCATGTCCGAGGCAGGATTCGAACCTACGACCGTAGCGGTCTGTAGCGCCTAGAACCGCACGGCCACTCCGGCCGGCCTCACTGCTAAGAGTACCCTACGACTTCCACGTCGCTGGCAACGAGCTATACACAATGCTGGTGACTACTGTGAAGGGCAGTAAAACTCTGAAACACGTATCTATTTTGTACGAGCTGTAAATAAATAGTTGCCACTATTAAAGTCCTAAGACTCGTATAATACAAAATGTTCTGCCTAATACTGACCTTTCACAAGAGAAACCGCTGTGTTCAAAACAGTTCATTCTACCCTTTCACGATACCTTGCAAATAGGTCATTACTATGATATGACTGTTGGCTGACGGTGCTGCTGTGTACAGTAAAGCAGCATTGTTAGAGGATCGCCAAAAAATCAAAACGACTTGGATCTAATTTCCGACTGATGTAATCAACAGTAGCTGTCTACACGCGTCAATAAATGCAAGGTAGCACTCACAAAAAAGTGAAAAAACCGAAAGTATGCTATTACAAGATTAGTGGTAACTTAAAGAGCCTGTCGTATTTTTTTAATATTTAAGAGTGTAACTAAGAAGTGATATGCAATGAGACAAATAGCAGACAACAACAGTAATTGCGAAGAGAATGGCATATTTACGTCGGTTGGAGGTTTATGGGAAAGGGCAGCGCAGATGTAAAAGAAACCTCTTACAAGGCGCAAATGCTCCACAATTCTAGAACAGACCCTATTGCTCCAGAAGCTGCAGATCTTTGAGTTAGCCATAGGGAGAGAAAATGAAAGAAATAAGGAACACACTGCTATGGTCGAAACGAATCGGCAAAAAATAACTAGCTTAAATGCCAGTCTTCCGAGAAAAGGAGACTTTGCTCTTGCGAAACCCTACTGGGCTACCATATTTAGAGAACCGATACCCGAGAAAGATTCTACGACTGTTCTGCTGCCTCCATTGCTAACGATGGCACAAGGTACCGTCCTGTTATCTTGCGAGTATGCGTAGAACAGAAAACGCTGCAAATTCAGTCACTTACTGCAGCTGCAGATAAAACAGTTCTGCTAATCATGTAGTAGACAGGGTTTTAAACATCTTTATTTTTCACTTCGAAACGCCGTAATTGTCTCCTATTGTAGCGTACAAATTTGAAATTTGGTTAAAGGTGCCTATAACCTTCCTCTGTCATGGCACAAAAGCCTGTCTCCCTGCGACGCACTTTCGGGATCATCGTTGCTTCAGAACGCAAGATGTCGACACTTGCGAAGAAAAAGGCTGTGCTCAGAAGCTCATAGTAGGTGTAAGATGGGGTGATAATATCACATTGCCCTACGCTACCGTGCCGATAAGAAGGTCGTCTCATCTCATTTTACCCACATTCATCCCATTTTCTTGACGCCTCTGCGATGGAGGTTCAAACCGCGATGCCCAGCATTGGAATCAAACAGTTTTCTTGTTGGTGGCCAAGGAAAACATTTCAGACACACTGCCATCCACAACCGACATGAAAAGGTCTTAGGAAGTGGCATAACATGCTGTGCCGTGCGTTCATACAGCGCGGTCGCCACACGTAACACGCGGACACCACCTTCTCAAGCACCGTGTGCCAACAGTCCAGTGGCAACAGCGCGGCATGCTTGAAAGTGCTCACGGTGGCGCGTCGCAAGAGAAGCAGCAGTCATACCGCGGGAGTCGCCGGAGCCAATGAGGATGCCATCCCGCGTGATTCAGTCGCGTCGTCGTAGACCAGAGAGGTGAGTCGTCTGGTGGTTCTCCTCGAAAACGGAGCAGGTTACCTCGCAGTCGTGACGTTGTTACTGTGATAGTGTTTACGGTAGATGAACTTCGGCTACGGACCTGGACACGAGTGATTATGCTGAGTTATATTCCACTTTATTTTCAGAATAAATTTTCTAAGTTGTAATTAACTGCGACGTTCCATTTCGTAGTTTTTACCTGGGACAACATTAAGGATGTCAATTCTCTCTCTCTCTCTCTCTATTCGTTTAGTCGGTTCCGACTCTTCGTGACCCTATGAACATGAAATTGCTTCTGTGATGCCATCGATCCATCTCATCCTCTGACGTCCTCTTCTTCTAGTTCCTTCAATCTTCCCCAGCATTAATGTTTTTTCCAGCGAGGCATGCCTTCGCATTGTGTGTCCAAAGTAGGTCAGCTTTTGTTTTAACATTAGACCTTCCAGGGAGAAATCTGTTTTATTTGCTCCAATATTGATCTGTTGGTTCTCTTTGCAGTCCATGGAACTCTAAGAAGTTTCCTCCAATACCACAATTCGAAGGAGTCAATTCTTCGCCGTTCAGCCTTTCTAATGGTCCAGGTCTCACATCCATACATCACAACTGGAAAGACCATAGCCCTCACAATACTGATCTTTGTTGCTAGTGTTATATCTCTGGACCTTATAACCTTGTCAAGGTTTGACATCGCCTGTCTACCGAGCAACAGGCGTCTCCGGATTTTATGGCTGCAGTCGCCATCAGCAGAGATCTGGGAACCGAGATAACTGAATGTGGTCACTACCTCCATGGTTTCTCCTATTATCTCCCACGAATTGGTAGGTGTAGTTTCCATAATTTTCGTTTTCTTCACATTCAGCATAAGACCGCCCTTTTCACTTTCGTCTTTCACCTTCAGTAAAAGTGTTCTCAATTCTTCTTCACTTTCTGCCAACAGGATCGTATCATCCGCGTACCTGAGGTTGTTTACATTTATTCCAGCTATTTTAATTCCTGTTTCTCCTTCATCTAGCCTCGCATTCCTCATAACATGTTCTGCATACAGATTGAATAAGTACGGCGGCAGTATGCAGCCTTGCCGGACCCCTTTCTGAATCTTTATCCATTTCGTTGTTCCATACATAGTTCTCACCGTGGCTTCTTGGTCAAGGTATAAACTCCGTATCAGATGAATGAGGTGATGTCAATTAAACCACCCCTTTCCTTGAGACATTGGTTCCCTCACATTTCGCGGTCGAAACGCCAGTTTACAGTGTGATGAGCAAGAGGACTACGTTCTCGAGAGCATTTGACATTGTTGATGCCTCCTGAACGGCTCAAGCCTTCGAGGGACATTCTGGACTAGCAACCCAATTGAACATGATGGCACCCCTTTGGAGAGCAGTGCACAGGGCGGAACCACTTGCTACCGTTCAAAACCGTTCGACAAAATAAAAATATGGTCCAAAGCAGCAAAGGGTGCTAATATATTTTCAGCCCTCCTGTTCCGCGCCCTCCTATGGAGATACTGAGGAGGGGTGCAACGTAGACAGATGGGTGAATGAAGTGGCAAAGGGTCGCTCTAAGACCACTGATTCGGCAGCACACTCAGTACCACTCGCCTGCCTTTGTTGCGTGCTTCGTACATACAGAGACAAACTGTGACTAGAGTCCTGGGCGCCCGCAGAAAGGCTACACTGCTGCACTTGAGGCGTGCGGAGTCGGATGGGTGTCAAGGAATTGCCTTTTTAACATTCTCAACTTCCATTTATAGGTGAAACTCGCAGTTTGCTTGTATAACTATATTTACATGTTTGGATTCACTGGCAGTCAAAATATGTATGGTGGCGAACAATCTGTTCCCACTTAGTTATGGCTTGACAAGTACTATGAAATATCTACACTCCTGGAAATTGAAATAAGAACACCGTGAATTCATTGTCCCAGGAAGGGGAAACTTTATTGACACATTCCTGGGGTCAGATACATCACATGATCACACTGACAGAACCACAGGCACATAGACACAGGCAACAGAGCATGCACAATGTCGGCACTAGTACAGTGTATATCCACCTTTCGCAGCAATGCAGGCTGCTATTCTCCCATGGAGACGATCGTAGAGATGCTGGATGTAGTCCTGTGGAACGGCTTGCCATGCCATTTCCACCTGGCGCCTCAGTTGGACCAGCGTTCGTGCTGGACGTGCAGACCACGTGAGACGACGCTTCATCCAGTCCCAAACATGCTCAATGGGGGACAGATCCGGAGATCTTGCTGGCCAGGGTAGTTGACTTACACCTTCTAGAGCACGTTGGGTGGCACGGGATACATGCGGACGTGCATTGTCCTGTTGGAACAGCAAGTTCCCTTGCCGGTCTAGGAATGGTAGAACGATGGGTTCGATGACGGTTTGGATGTACCGTGCACTATTCAGTGTCCCCTCGACGATCACCAGTGGTGTACGGCCAGTGTAGGAGATCGCTCCCCACACCATGATGCCGGGTGTTGGCCCTGTGTGCCTCGGTCGTATGCAGTCCTGATTGTGGCGCTCACCTGCACGGCGCCAAACACGCATACGACCATCATTGGCACCAAGGCAGAAGCGACTCTCATCGCTGAAGACGACACGTCTCCATTCGTCCCTCCATTCACGCCTGTCGCGACACCACTGGAGGCGGGCTGCACGATGTTGGGGCGTGAGCGGAAGACGGCCTAACGGTGTGCGGGACCGTAGCCCAGCTTCATGGAGACGGTTGCGAATGGTCCTCGCCGATACCCCAGGAGCAACAGTGTCCCTAATTTGCTGGGAAGTGGCGGTGCGGTCCCCTACGGCACTGCGTAGGATCCTACGGTCTTGGCGTGCATCCGTGCGTCGCTGCGGTCCGGTCCCAGGTCGACAGGCACGTGCACCTTCCGCCGACCACTGGCGACAACATCGATGTACTGTGGAGACCTCACGCCCCACGTGTTGAGCAATTCGGCGGTACGTCCACCTGGCCTCCCGCATGCCCACTATACGCCCTCGCTCAACGCCCGTCAACTGCACCTACGGTTCACGTACACGCTGTCGCGGCATGCTACCAGTGTTAAAGACTGCGATGGAGCTCCGTATGCCACGGCAAACTGGCTGACACTGACGGCGGCGGTGCACAAATGCTGCACAGCTAGCGCCATTCGACTGCCAACACCGCGGTTCCTGGTGTGTCCGCTGTGCCGTGCGTGTGATCATTGCTTGTACAGCCCTCTCGCAGTGTCCGGAGCAAGTATGGTGGGTCTGACACACCGGTGTCAATGTGTTCTTTTTTCCATTTCCAGGAGTGTATGTTCTGCGGCCGCACAAATAGACACAATGAATAATGAGTGAGAGATACGGAGACTGAGAGAGACGGGTGATTAGAACTTACCTTCGAATGTTATTCATTCTATTGTGCTTGCCGACTGATCACCGCTGCTACTGCTGATGTTGATGTTTCATGTAGCTTTCAATACGGTTACGGAACACATGTGAGGTACAACTGGGCTAGAGTGAGGGGTAGGTTAACGGGGTGGTGTGGTGAGGGGGAGGTGAGGTGAGGGGAAGGGGATGGAATGAAAATGTTGACCAGGGAGGACACTGACCCCTGATCTCGAAGATAAGGACATCTGCCTTAGAGAGAAGGACATTGACCCCGGAGACAGTGAGGAGATCTGGTCCCCTTCTTGCATGCACTCTCAGCGATGCGAGACAAATTGCACGACGTATTGCTCTGAAAATCTACTAGGAAACGTCAGTTGGTGCATTCGAATTAATTCTCTGTGTTCCTACAGTGTCAAAGCCAGTCTACTTAATGGTCGATGTCCTCGACTTGCCAACAATTACTGCTGTTTAATTGCCGAATTGGAATCGTGAAGTTTCCGAGATCCGACCCATGAAGTGAAAATATATTATACAACGCAGACAGTCAGTACACCACTTCCAGCGTGTTCTCTTCACAAATTCAGAATATTATAATTGTTCAAAGTCAGTAGGTGCTGGACACACCCTTTAAGTTTCCATGGAAGGAAATGTGATTTTCTGGTTTCAATTTCAGACCTCACCAAGCTGCCGCTTGTATAAAACGCCACCTCCAGCATCCTAATAGCAGTAATATGTGGGTTCTTCTTACCGAACACAAGTACGCCTACAACACTGGAACACTCACTCAAAAAACCTGAAAGTGAACTTGCAGAATTGCATGCCCATACAATGACACAGACCTTTGAATTCTTGCGGGATTTCTTTTAAGTTTATTGATTACGAATAATCACATTTCCCGACTTCAGAAACTTTAAAACAGCCAACTTTAAAACAGCACCTATGCCTCAGAGATCATATGACTTTCCCTCCTACATCTGTGATAGTTGCCGGTGAACTCAAAGGTTTCGCAAGCTCCAAGCCGCCCAAAACTGTTTTGACATTCAGGCCCTTCAGCCAATCAGCCTCAGGAGTGCATGCTGGTTTCGACTGCTCAATTCCTGCTCCCACTTACAGCACTTTTTGCAAAGTGAAGATTCCTTACATAAATTTTCAGTAATTTATTTCCAGCAGGTACTGTGAAAAACTTACCTCGATAGGAAAGTCACTAGTGTCTTGGCTCCAACCTAAAACCACTTAGCTGGATTGCAGAAGGCTGACTCATCATCTCTAGACTAGACAGAGCCCCTCTTCTCTAGCTGCCAGGGACCAAGTCTGTCGCCGGCCGCTGTGGCTTGGCTGAGGGGCTCTTGGCGCTTCAGTCTGCGCTCCGGTTACGGTCGCAGGTTCGATTCCTGCCTCGGGTATGGATGTGTGTGATGTCCTTAGGTTAGTTATGTTTAAGTAGTTCTAAGTTCTAGGGGAGTGATGATCTTACATGTTAAGTCCCATAGTGCTCAGAACCATTTTTGAACCAACTCTGTCATCTCCGACAGTGAGAAGGACGACCCCAAGGCGTGGCCAGAAATACGTTGCAAGCAATGCTACAAAGCCCACACTCGTAGTTTCCTTTAAATGTGAAATAATGCTACCGATGTTTCCAGTTACTGAGTTTCAATGTGTTTGTGAGGTTAGAAGGTGTTTTTAGTATGCAAGTGCTGTGGTACGCAAGAATGCCAGGCCGAATATGTAATTACGTCATTCGTGCGACGTATAGCATTGCACTCTGTATCTGTTCCCTAATTAATGGCGGAATGCGACATTTCCTGCGTCCCTCACTCTGCCCACTTGCTAGACGTGGGGTGTGCAAGCTAACCGATTCTGTAGCCGGCCCTCCCAGACAGACGTCGTGAGACAGGTGCGCGGTGCTACAAGGGCGTCCGGCGTCCGGAAGACGGGACAAGGCGTCGCAGGTGGCTCGTCGCCGTCGGCCCGCCGCGGACAGCAGGCGACGGGGTCCTCCGTGTCCCACCGAGACAGCCGGCCGGCCGGCAGGCAGCGGCTGCGCGGCGGCCGCTGTTGCGGTCACGCCCGGTGGCGTCGCGGCGGCTGCTCCATGTTTAAAGGCGGCGCCGGCCACGCTGCACGCCCCGGACACGGCGGCGGCGCCGTGCAGTATTCAGCCGCGTCGCCGCCGGCAGGCGGCCGTCGCGGCGCGTCGTCCGCGTCGTCAAACTTGCAGGCGACACGCCGGTAATGGAGAGGCGCTCCTGCGACAACGCCGCCTGATCAATTGTTCTGGCCACTGGCCGGCGGCGGCGACGGCGGCGGCGCCGACCGCGTCTCTCTCCTTGACAGCGGACTGTTTCATTAGGGCGGCCGGCGCGGCGGAGGCTCGGCAAAAAACCCACCGTCCTCTGAGGCTGTGTACACTGGGTGACGTGCACCGACTCTTGATGTCACATTAAGAATACTCAAAGCTTGCTGCTGAAGAATATCTGGGGGTGAGGTTAAAGGCGCTACTGCTGTAACTTTGTGTCTCGTAGATGCAAAGCAAATATAGTTGAGTGAGGAACGAGAAGAACGTATGGTAGACGTTAATTTCAACGTGTGATTCCCGCATTCTTATTCGTATAGGGTGGCCAAAAGAAAACTGTCAGGAAAAATGGTTTCGGGTTCTCATGACAACGTAATCTAAACGATAAAAAGCACAGTAGAATAGTACTCGAACCAGCCGGAATATAGTGAGATAGGGCTCAAGTTGGGAGAGGAGCCGCCGAAGTGTCGAAGAAATCGCTACGAGGCTTGATTATTTGATGAAATTAATGAATAATGAGATTTTCACTCTGTAGCGGAGTGTGCGCTGATATGAAACGTCCTGGAAGATTGTGTGCCGGTCTGAGACTCGAACTCGGGACCTTTGCCTTTCGCGGGCAAGTGCTCTACCAACTGAGCTACCCAAGCACTATCAAAATGATCCATTGTCCATAAGAATATCCCCAACAGCACATTGAAGAGTATGACGGTCAGAGAGTAAAGCTTCACATTACCATTCAGTAACGTAATCTATAGGCGGATGATTGGTCTATATTCAACATGCTTGTTAATGCTGCTACTAACGATGGTACTGAAGGGAATAAAGTCTTCCGCAATGGTTGTTAAAATACTCTTGTTAGCCAGCCGCTGTGGCCGAGCGGTTCTAGGCGCTCAGTCCGGAACCGCGCGCCGGTTACGGTCGCAGGTTCGAATCCTGCCTCGGGCATGGATGTGTGTGATGTCCTTAGGTTAGTTAGGTTTAAGTACCTCTAAGTTCAAGGGGAGTGATGATCTTACATGTTAAGTCCCATAGTGCTTAGAGCCATTTGAACCATATGAATACTCTTACTAAAAAGTCGCTACCGGTTTCACATCAGCAGAGATGGATCTTCAGGTGACAGGCGTTTTAAACAGCCATGACGCGGCAAACAGATCGCTTAGAGTCAAGTCCCATTGTTCATTATCAAGATAGAAAGAGATATCACGCTAGAAGCGATAGTCCAAGATTAAACTGACAGCAGCCGCTAAACACCACGGTATAGACAACATGTAAATGTGTGCGACGCCAGCATAAACTGTAGAGTTTCCTATCTTGACGACAAAACTTGGCGTAAAAAACTTATCACCTGAATATACATCTCGACTGACGCGAAATCGGTAGTGACTTTATAGTAAAAGTATTCTAACAGCCACTGCGGAAGATTTTATTCACCACGTGGAATTTTGGCTGCAGTAACCCGACCATGAAAATACACTCTCAGAAGGGGAAAAATACGACGCACCACGAAGGAGTTATGCAAATTGGTCACAAACTGATAATAATACAGGTACCGACGGGAAACGCAAAAAGTATCATCTTGTACGACAGATGGATGAATGTGTGACGCTGCAGCGCAATTACACTGCGCAGTTGGATAGGAATCAGGGCTTAGTTCGACGCGCGACCAATTCTGATGACGATTATACCCCACTCACTGAGATTCCAGGCCGAATACGAGTCTGGAGGCACCCCGAACAGCGGTGGGACACCAACCTGACTGTCACCGGCCAAACTGCTCGACGACCATAACTGACGATCTGGCGTGCCATTTCTTTTCATAGCTGAATCACTTCGGTTGTCGCCACGCGCGATTAACCGAGCGGTCTATGGCGCTGCAGTCATGAACAGTGCGGCTGGTCCCGGCGGAGGTTCGAGTCCTCCCTCGGGCGTGGATGTGTGTGTTCGTCCTTAGTATGATTTAGGTTAAGTAGTGTGTAAGCTTAGGGACTGATGACCTCAGCATTTAAGTCCCATAAAATTTCACACACATTTGAACACTTTGGTTGTCATCCGCGGCACCCTTAAGGCACAAAGGTACGTCGTCGATATACTATGCCACATTTTGTTGCTCTTCAAGACAAACCATTCTGCGCTTTCATTTCAGAAAGATAATTCTCAGCCACACATGGCTGGCCAAACCCTGCCTTCGAAAGCACGGTCGCCGGGTCTCACCCCAATTGACGACGTTTCGAGCCGTCCGACCTGTTCTAACTTTGACGATCTAACGCACCATCTGAACAGAATGTGGCACGGTGTCCATATGGAGGACATCCAGTAACTCTACAAATCAAGGTCAAGTTTAACAGCTGCTGGTGTAAGGGCCAGAGGTGAACCAGTTTGTGAAGTTCTTTCTGTTGAATAACCCATCCAAATTTTCTGTGATTTTCAACAATTTATTCATATGTACATGTACATCACACCCACTGATTTCCGTCCCATTCGGATAACTCCTTTGTAATGCATGTTTGTATACTTTTTTCCCTGGGAACGTTATCAAGCACTCCTTCTGTGTGACATGTAGTGAAATTGCAGGTGTTATACTGAAGCGACGTTTGCCTGTACTGTGAATAATCGCTAAGGTCGTAAGAGCCCAGTTTCATACATCATTTTATTTCTCGGCGCGCTATTAATTTCAAATATACGTGAGGAAAGATGTCAATTAAAAGTTTCTAGTGAGAGATGGTAGAAGTGTGATGAATGGGGAAAAATCCTTTTATTATCTGCGAAGAAAATACGTTTCATATTCTCGTCAGCTAAGAAGCTCGGAGCTGCCACCTAGCTTTAAATCCCCGGAGATTTAGTTTCATGCATTATGGTGCAGAGCAATGGCCATGAAACGAAAGACACGGTGACTGCTACTAGCGATTACTTTCTGAAGGATGAAGACCATAAATTAATTTTACAGAGTTATTGTATTGTAATAATTCTGGGCTCACTGGTTTCTCACTGTATTAGGTTTCTGCTGATATAATCAATCTATTTAAGGTCAGTTAGAATTTCAATGATATGGGGTGTATTTCCTGCATCTTTACTAAAGAAAGTAGTTGATTTTGTTTTCTGCTAACATATGTTTCTCTTATCAGATGATTATATAGTAAAATGGCTTTGTCTAATGTTGAATCATTTTATGTGATAAACGTCGATTAATTCCAGTAAATGAAACTGCGAGAACTCTTTTATGTCGAAATATTCTTTAGATATTTGCAGGGAGCATTATGCACATAGGCAGATGCGTGTGCTAGAGTCCCAGTCATGACTTTTGCGCTGGTAAATTAGTATTTTTGAAGGATTTTTATTTCAGGTCCCTAACAGCGGCAGTGTAGTCTTCAAATTTTAACTCAGGTTGCAAACCTTTTCTCAAACTTAATGGAAAAGAGAGCCGCTACAAGGCGAGCGACATTAACCAACCGTGTTCGACTGACAATGTCATCCTCACAAGGTTGCATAGGCACCCGCAAATTATTTGCAGTGCGTCCCGCGTGAGGCTTAGGCGCACGTCCCACTTGCCAATAACGATTGACTCTGCTAGTAAACCCTCTTACATTATTTGATTTTCAAACAGCTGAGCAAAACTGAACGTACTCAGACATTTCTCTCTTTGCTTATGCTGATCAAAAGTAAACTGACACACAATATTTTTTTTTTTTTAGCGCAACGCAATCTGACTTTCAATAATCCCTATAAAAGTATGGCCCTGACTAACAATAACCTATACCTTTCATGAATCACTTACCTCACAAAAATCTTCTTTACTCAAACTACTGCTATACAGCGTAGGCCAATACTGCCACCTAAATAAAAGATTCTAACTACTGAAGGCACTAACTACTGATAGGCATAGTTAGCAAATGAAAGATTTTGATAGAGAACAAACAATGTATTTACCTTAATAATATTCAAAAGTCATCATATATATATATATATATATATATATATATATATATATATATATATATATATATATATATATATGCCTCGGCCATGGATGTGTGTGATATCCTTAGGTTACTTAGGTTTAAGTAGTTCTAAGTTCTAGGGGACTGATGACCTTACAAGTTAAATCCCATAGTGGTCAGAGCCATTTGAATCATTTGAACTGCTGGCGGCTCACCTCCAACTGCGCAACGCTACGCGCTGTTCACATCCAACTGCCCAACACTACAATAGTGAATATTCCAACAATGCCAACCAGCCACAGACTGCACACAGCACAGTCAGTAATTTTCATACAGAACGCTAAGTGGCATTACCAACATAAAAACCTAAACAGCCTATTTACATAGCCCCCTTGCACCCCACAAAAAATTTTACAAATTGTTTTGGGCAGTGGCCAAGAATGACTTGGAAAAGTTTTTCATAATTACAATAACAAATATACCAAATCCACACAATTATTGATACACTGTTGCTCAAAAGCAAAAATTGTTCTCAATAAGACAGTCCTGATCATTCATCACAGTAGTAATTACATTGCAGAAAGTCTGATCAGTAAAAGAAAATGCACACGGAAGTAGTGAATTTCCATACAGTCTTGAAGAAGTAGTGTTGTCCTTCCAATGTAAAGACAGTGCTGACTCTTGACAAGCAGACAGGTAATGGGCCACAACAGAGCAAACCCACAGCAGAGTCAGTCAAAGTTTTGAAGAATATTGGTAGGTAGGTCACTTCCTTTTTCTGACGTACACACGCCCAGATCGTCCGCTCTCAAAACTCTGCCATCTCTCTCCCCACATCCACCACTGCTGGCGGCTCACCTCCAACTGCGCAACGCTACGCGCTGTTCACATCCTACTGCCCAACACTAGAATAGTGAATATTCCAACAGTGCCAACGAGCCACAGACTGCATACAGCACAGTCAGTGATTTTCATACAGAGCGCTAGGTGGCGTTACCAACATATAAACCTAAACAGCCTACTTACAATAGGAAACCGCTAACTCTTGAGCATTAGTAAGTGAAATCGCGTTTACAATATAAGCGGGGGTAAGTCTTTCAACAGTATCGCCAGAAAGGACGTTGTGAATGTCCTCGGGTCGTGTCCCGTTTATTTTGGCTAGTAATTCTCACGGAAGCACTGGGGCAGCAAACACACACACACATAAAAGAGCATACTGGAGATGCTCCACGGGGTCCTGCTCGCTGCTCGGTGCTTGGATGCTGTACAGAAGTTCCACGAAGGCCGGTGCTGAAGTGCGCGGCCGAGTCGCCGCGATGTGAATTCATGAGACGGCGGGCACATCGCGTCACCGCCTGCCGGCACACAACCTGGTTACAACATCACGCCGACATTTTCTGCAGTCACAGGGATCCGTGTCTGATTTCAGCTACGGGAAAAGTAATGAGAAGTGGCGGAAATGAGAGCAGCGAGAAGCTTAACATCAAAATTGGCGAGCGCGAAACAGACGAAATTAAGGAACTACGCTAACTTGGAAGCAAAATAACCCATGGCAAGAAGAGCGTAAGAAGTAGCATAACTGAGGTTTCAGGGTAAAAGTGCTATTCTGAGATTAAGAGGTTCGCGCAGGAGAGGAATTCGTGGCGGGCCACATCAAGCCAGCCATAAGAGTGAAAAAAAAAACTTCAGTATCCATCTTTTATTCCGATTTATAATTGGGAATTTGGTCAAGACCAGTCAGCTGAATTTTTATTACCTCGTGGAAAAAGTTTACTGCCGCCGGAGTAATACACTGCTCGGAAAGAAAACGTGTAGATTTCAGAAGGGGGAGGGGGTAGAAATAAAATGGTTCAAATGGCTCTGAGCACTATGGGACTTAACATCTGAGGTCATCAGTCCCCTAGAACTTAGAAGTACTTAAACCTAACTAACCTAAGGACATCACACACATCCATGCCCGAGGCAGAATTCGAACCTGCGACCGTAGCGGTCTCGCGGTTCCAAACTGTAGCGCCCAGAACCGCTCGGCCACTCCGGCCGGCTAAAAGGGGTGGGGGGGGGGGGGTAGGAAACGAATTGAAACTTCACGGGTTGGTAAGGTATCTGGCGTCGTTTCAGTGATTACAGAATCGAAGTAAATTTAGAAAGAACTTACTGCTAAGAGCCTCACTTATCAGTGTGATGGTGCACTCCATCAGGCCTGGATGCATGAAATGATTTAGTTGGGAAGGTGTCATGAAGGCGTCGTATCGTCTTCTAGGCAAGCTGGCCTTCGACTGTTGTTAACTGGTCCCTGATATCCTGTATGTTCGCAGTGGGAGGGAGTTGACGCCAGAGCTGGTCCCACATATGTTCTACAGGGGACAGGTTTATGTGTCTTGGTGGCCATCTCATTACCGCAGTATCACATACACAATTCGTAGACATATATGCCACATGATAAAGAGCTTAGTCCTTTTGAAAAGCTGCTCCACGTTACCGTCGCGTGAGTGGTACCGTAAAATGGGGTGAACAGAAAAAAATTTCAAATTTAAAAAATTGGTATTTTCAATAAGAGGCATCAAAATCAACATAATTTGGGGTTGTAGGTCTTATTCGTGGCTTTAAACTTTTAATTACATTTGGGAACTAGGTCATGTTTTTATAATATAAGAAAATAAAAACTTGGTGTTTCTATTTGCGTAGCAAAGACGGCTGAATAGAAACAGTGATGTTAACCTTCCCTTTTTTTTTTTTTTGGTTATTGGTCTTTGGAGTGAATTTGGTCATGTTGAAACCCATTTTGGACCAAGGAAAGTAAGATATAAAATTTTTCTGGTTCAAAAACGTTTTCGCAATACAAAAAATAATAATATTGCATGAATTATTTTCTTTTAATCGGTTTTACAAGTAAAAATAAATTGTACTGTCTCTTACTACTTAATGGTAAAATTAAACTGATGAATTTGGCTTGTTTTTTGATACACTAAGTCATTGACATCATGGTGAAATATTATGCCTTTGAATGTACAAGTCGTACCCTTAGAAGTAACCAAGAGCTATCGAACTCTCTTTCACTAAAAAATTACTCTTCATATGTTACAATAAAATCAGTTTTTCAAGACATCACCATAGCTTTCCTCATAAATAACAAACTGTAAATGTGTAAAATCCAAATGACTACTTATTCCACATATTTTGATCATAGGCAATATCATGGGCTGAGAACACTGCCACATGGTTCTTCATTTCCGTCAAATTCTCAGTCTTCTTCTGAAGAAACACTGAGATTACTGTTTCTATCCACCTCAGAACTTCCGAAAGTACAGCCTTACATTTTCAATTAGCCGAAACACAAGTCAGATTAAAGTATGACTACTTGAAAAGTGACCCTTTATTTAATGAGACGGGATTGCAAATTTGCTTACTATGTACTCAAGTAAAAAAAAAAAAAAAAAGAAACCACGGTTTAGACTGGTACCTGCAAATTAAGTTCGAAGTTAGAAAATTCGGCACCACGTAGAGTGAACGAAACGTGACTGACAGTGTCGCAACTTAGAAATTTGTAATTTCACTGTTATATTGGTTCACTACCAACCAAGACCAACCATTCTTTGCATGTTATTCCTATTAGTCTTCCAACACAATAGCATCCGCCCGATTATTCCTATTCACCCCATTTTACGGTAACACGTGAGGGCACGAGATGTCAGTGACGTAATGTTGTACCGTGAGAGTTTCCTCAAACACCACCAGCAGTGACCCGAAGTCATAACCGGTAATTCCCCACACTTGACGCCAGGAGTAATACTGCTGTGTTTCTCCAAGAAACTGGAAGAATGCGTCCTCTTCGCAGGTCGCCGATGTTCGTCACACGGAGTAGTGCTGAACTGCGATTCAACTCAGAACACAATGCGACTCCATTCACGAGCAGTCCATCTTTCCCGGCCACGGCACTAAGCCGAACGCAGCCGTTTGTACTGCAGTGCTAAAAGCAGCCAGTTGCTGCCATTCTTGGTGCGGCATTACACAGAACGTTGCAGGTAGTCCATTACTTGTTCTCGGATGGCGGGTACAGATGTGATGGGGGTTACCATGTGCTTGGTGCACAACATGGCGATGCTCCCTTTGATGGTTCTACGTGGGCGACCGGAACATTGAGGACGAGTATCCTTGCTCTCACCGTTACCACACAGTCCGACATCGGGCCACCGTCACATGCGAATGCCTCACAATCTGGATATTGCGCCATTCGACGAACCGGTCAAACTGAGAACCACAGTGAGATCCAAAATCTGACGCTGTTCTCATCCCTTACATACCGTAACAGGCCTGATAACATCACTAAACAAGAACAACACTAAAAGCACTCTGGTGCTTATTCTGCCAGTCTCAAGGGGTTGCATCTCTAATCTTTTATATACCCGCCGATGGTGTGTACATGTTCGAAGTTTCACAGACGTACGGCTACAGTGTGTCTTCTGGGTGTGTCACTTTTTTTTTGTTTGGCAGTGTAACTTTGTTTAGAAGCACCAACGTTAGGAGTAATTTTTAAGCAACATATATCCTTACAAGGTCAACAGAAGAAGTACTTCAGCTGATCGATAAAAGAAGGAAGTACAAAAATGTTCAGGGAAATTCAGTAATACAAAAAAAAAGTGTCGCTGAGTAATGAAATAAATAGACTGTGCAGGGAATCTAAGACGAAATGGTGAATGAAATATGTGAAGAATTCGAAAAATAAGCGATTGTCGTAAGTACTGACTCAGCATATAGGAAAGTCAAAATAACTTTCTTTGAAATTAGAAGCAAAGGTGGTAACATTAAGAGTGCAACGGGAATTCTACTGTTAAATGTAGAGGAGAGAGCGGATAAGTGGAAAGAGTACATTGAAGGCCTCTAGGTGGGGAAGATTTGTCTGATGTGATAGAAGAAGAAACAGGAGTCGATTTAGAGGACATAGTGGTTAAAGTATTAGAATCAATATTTAAGAGAGATTTGGAGGACTTAAAATCAAATAAGGCTGAAAGGATACGTAAGATTCCACCAGAATTTCTAAAATCATTGGTGGAAGTAGCAACAAAACATTGTTGTGCAGAATATGTGACTCTGGCGACACACCATCTTACTTTCGGAAAAACATCATCCACACAATTTCGAAGACTATAAGAGCTGACAAGTGCGAGAATTACCGCATAACCAGCTCAGAAGCTCATGTGTCCAAGTTGCTGACAAGGATAATACACAGAGGAATGGCAAAGAAAATTGAGGATCTATTATATGAAGATCATTTTGGCTTTAGGAAAGCTAAAGGCACCAGAGAGGGAGTTCTGACTTTGCGGTTGATAATGGAAGCAAGATAACAGAAAAATCAAAACACACTCATAGGATCTGTCAAGGTGAAAAAAGCGTTGGAAACTGCAAAATGGTGAAAGATTCTCGAAATTCGGAGAAAAATAGGGGTAAGCTATAGAGAGAGGATGACCAAGAAAGAAGTGCTCGGGTTAAAAAGGGTGTAAGACGCTGATGACATTGCTATCCTGAGTGAAAGTGAAGACGAATTACATGATCTGCTGACTAGAATGGACAGTATAGTGAGTACAGAATGTAGATTGAGAGTAAATCGGAGAAAAACGAATGCAATCAGAAGTAGCAGAAATGAGAACAGCGAGAAATTGAGGATCAGAACTGGTGGGCAGAAATAGGTGATGTTAAAGCAGAAAAATAACCACTGACGAACGGAGCAAGGAAGACAATAAAAGCAGGCTAGCATTTGCAAAAAAAGCATTCCTGGCCAAGGGAAGTCTGCTAGTATCAAACGTAGGCCTTAATTTGAGGAAGAAATTTCTGAGAAATTCCTTTTGGAGCACAGAATGGTAGTGAAACATGGACTGTGGGAAAACAGAACAGAATTGTAGAATCTGAGATGTGGTGATACACAAGAATGTTGAAAATTAGGTTGACATATTTTAACATTCTGCGTGGTGTCTGTTTGTTCTAAGTCGTGTCTCCCTACTACTTTCGCGCAACGATGCTCTGCGCGTGTTTTTTAGGGAATTGACTAGTTTGAACCTGGGACCTGTTGCTGGTAAGGAGACGCCAGACCACACATCGCATGTAGAGTTCAGAAGAGTTCAGTGACACTAGCGATGATATAACCAAATACTTCATGATTTCAGCATCAGCTCCAATGCACTCCCTGTAAAGGAATCTTAATACTAACTAATTTTAGTGTAAGGAGTTCAAAGCTTTCCTATTTTTAGTTAGCTGGTAAAATAAAGTCGAAAAAGCAGTTAGGTTTACCACTGGAAATTTTATTCTACTCACAAAACATTGTTTATACACTCCTGGAAATTGAAATAAGAACACCGTGAATTCATTGTCCCAGGAAGGGGAAACTTTATTGACACATTCCTGGGGTCAGATACATCACATGATCACACTGACAGAACCACAGGCACATAGACACAGGCAACAGAGCATGCACAATGTCGGCACTAGTACAGTGTATATCCACCTTTCGCAGCAATGCAGGCTGCTATTCTCCCATGGAGACGATCGTAGAGATGCTGGATGTAGTCCTGTGGAACGGCTTGCCATGCCATTTCCACCTGGCGCCTCAGTTGGACCAGCGTTCGTGCTGGACGTGCAGACCGCGTGAGACGACGCTTCATCCAGTCCGAAACATGCTCAATGGGGGACAGATCCGGAGATCTTGCTGGCCAGGGTAGTTGACTTACACCTTCTAGAGCACGTTGGGTGGCACGGGATACATGCGGACGTGCATTATCCTGTTGGAACAGCAAGTTCCCTTGCCGGTCTAGGAATGGTAGAACGATGGGTTCGATGACGGTTTGGATGTACCGTGCACTATTCAGTGTCCCCTCGACGATCACCAGTGGTGTACGGCCAGTGTAGGAGATCGCTCCCCACACCATGATGCCGGGTGTTGGCCCTGTGTGCCTCGGTCGTATGCAGTCCTGATTGTGGCGCTCACCTGCACGGCGCCAAACACGCATACGACCATCATTGGCACCAAGGCAGAAGCGACTCTCATCGCTGAAGACGACACGTCTCCATTCGTCCTTCCATTCACGCCTGTCGCGACGCCACTGGAGGCGGGCTGCACGATGTTGGGGCGTGAGCGGAAGACGGCCTAACGGTGTGCGGGACCGTAGCCCAGCTTCATGGAGACGTTGCGAATGGTCCTCGCCGATACCCCAGGAACAACAGTGTCCCTAATTTGCTGGGAAGTGGCGGTGCGGTCCCCTACGGCACTGCGTAGGATCCTACGGTCTTGGCGTGCATCCGTGCGTCGCTGCGGTCCGGTCCCAGGTCGACGGGCACGTGCACCTTCCGCCGACCACTGGCGACAACATCGATGTACTGTGGAGACCTCACTCCCCACGTGTTGAGCAATTCGGCGGTACGTCCATCCGGCCTCCCGCATGCCCACTATACGCCCTCACTCAAAGTCCGTCAACTGCACATACGGTTCACGTCCACGCTGTCGCGACATGCTACCAGTGTTAAAGACTGCGATTGAGCTCCGTATGCCACGGCAAACTGGCTGACACTGACGGCGGCGGTGCACAAATGCTGCGCAGCTAGCGCCATTCGACGGCCAACACCGCGGTTCCTGGTGTGTCCGCTGTGCCGTGCGTGTGATCATTGCTTGTACAGCCCTCTCGCAGTGTCCGGAGCAAGTATGGTGGGTCTGACACACCGGTGTCAATGTGTTCTTTTTTCCATTTCCAGGAGTGTAAATTGCACTATTGATAAATGGAAATGTTTTAATACAGGATGGTAAAAACCAACTGCATTCAACAAAAATGTGAACGAATATTCCCTGAATGGGTTTCCAAGTTCTACAATGGATCGAAGGATGACCTATGCCATATCACATCTAAAATCTAGGTTTAAATTAAGTTTCACAAAAGAGAAAACTATGAAAATGGTCTACAGTGACCCTCAATTATCTTTAATTACTTATCTAGCTTGTCGTAAATTACAGTGGCTGATGTGGCTTCTCAATAACTATATAACAGAAAAATCATCGCGTTTCAGATTTTTACTTCAAGTGGCAAATGTGAACACCATGAGCTTTAATTGACGATCGACACTAGTATTACGCAAAAAGGGGGGTGTAACAGATGAGACTTCTGCAGTTCTGAGTGAAGCTTTATGCACTGTTATGCGGCATCGCGTGCATTCATTACCTTGTCGGTGTTCGTCAGGGGGCGGCGGTCAGCACAGCTCCGCTCACCTCGCCGTCTCGGAAGCAACTCTCCCCTAACTTCTCCTTACTACAATTTACCGAAGTTGGTTTAAAAAAACTATTTGGCTGTGTTTTCATATGACCAATCAGGATCTCAATGATAACCTTAAGCTCCGCCTACAAAAATTCTGTCAATCCAATGAGAAACGTTATACTTTTCGTGGTGGGGCAATGTTTTTAAAGTTTGCAACGTAACAGAGACGCGAAAAAGTCTCACGCTAAAACTAGCAGCTGGTGTGGTCCTTTTAGTGTTATCGTAAGATCTATACTGTTCTTCTGGAGGACTATCTTTTAACATGGGCTGGGGGGTGGTCCTGACGTAATAGAGATGCGAAAAAGTCTCACGCTAAAACTTGCAGCTGGGGTGGCCCTTTTTGTGTTATCGTAAGATCTATACTGTTCTTCTGGAGGGCTCTAGCTTTTAACATGGGCTGGGGGGTGGTCATAGCGGTTAGCAGGCGACGTGGGTGTCCGTCCCTTATCGTAGGGCCTTCTAGCTTAACACGGTTCTGCTCTCGGCTTCTGTTCTCGTTTCTCCCCTCGGAACTGCGTCTGTCTCACGGTGGGAAGGTATGACATGCATTTAGGCATTCTTGTGTTAGTCTGTGGTATTCCATTTGCTCACTCGTTACTCGTATTACTTGGGTTAATTTAATGTCACGATTTATTCGGAGCTATGTGACATACTACTGGATTAGCTTATCATGTCAGGGTTTTCATGGAAGGTGGTGGATTTGCCTGACACCTTACAATATAACGTAAGGAATGAAGAGGTTCTGAACAGGATCGCAGAGGAAAGGAAAATGTACTGACACGGACAGGATGATAGGACATCTGTTAAGACATAAGGGAAAGATTTCCGTCGTACTAGAGGGAGCGATAGAGGGAAAAAGTGTAGAGATTGGAATTCATCCAGCAGATAATTGAGGACGTAGGTTGCAAGTTCTACTCTGAGATGGAGAGGTTGGCAGGGGAGAGGAATTCGTAGCGGTACGTATCAAAATAGTGAGAAGACTGATGACTCAAAAAAAAAATCCTTCTCTTTAACTCCTTCAGCTACACGCAGGTAAACGACACTTCGCAACAAGGGTGTCAAAATTGAGGCCAACGGACCGCATGCGTCCCGTCACCTTTCACGAAGGTGCATAAAACCTAGTGAGCAGTGGATATTGTGGTAGACGCCTAAAAGAAGATTGCACACAGGTGAGATACAGTCTCCTGCCAACAGAATGCGTTACAGGCGGGCCCGTGGAGCAACAGTACTGGCTTGGCAAAACAACAGGGTACACTGGTATGCATGGAAGCACTTGTAATGCTTTTACTGTAGTTTTATATATAGATTTACATTTTTATGAAAACTAAACTTGAAGTTCCTAATTTCTTGTGGCCCACTTAAACTTAAACTTTGCTTATTTGGCCCATGTCAGCTTTTGAGTTTGACAGACTTGCTTTAGATGGAAGATTGCTCCCATCAGTGGACTTTTTCATATTTTCGGCAAGGTGCTGTAACGGGATTTAACCTGGACATCTGCCATTAAAATTCTCCTCCATTTTAATCAAATGTGTATGTATCACAGCCCCAATTGTGTTTGGAGCGAGAACCTAACCTGGAAACCTGCCTTCGTGGATGTACATTTTCTAAGAGATGAAGAACAATTAAAGCCGTGAAAGATATCCGTCAGTTCGCTGTTACTGCCATAATACTACTCCTTGTTATTAAATATACCCATGAAGTCATAAAATGCATCTCGTTATCATCTAATAACGACAGGATCAAAGCAGTGCTATCATTACGTGACGTATTTCCAAGATTGTGTTAGTGAGGATATAAGGAACTTTTCAAAAATCTTTCACTTTACGTTCATGGCAGTATGTTAATAGAAAATAATGAAGATGAAATAATCTTAAGGATTAAAATTTGGGCTAGTTGTTGAAGAAGAACAAGCAAGTGTGCTTAGAGGATTTGCTTCAGGATGAGTTACATACGGGTGTATATCTCGTATGCCAATTTTCTAATCGTTACTATGCGCTCAAAAGTGAACACGTATATCTATATCTACATGTACATGATTATGCAGCAGTTCACAGTTAATTGCCTGGCAGAGGGTTCATGGAACCACCTCCAAGCCATTTCTCTAAGTCCCATTCCGGAACAGACCGTGATAAAAATGAACACAAATCTTTATTTACGAGCTCTGATTTCTCTTATTATATTGTGTGATCACTCCTCCCTCTGTAGCAGAACGTCAACAGAATATTTTCACACTCCAGGGAGAAAGTTGATGTTAGATATTTCATGAGAAGATCTTGCGGCAATGAAAATTGTATTTGTTTTAATGACTGTCAACCACATTCGCGTATCATATCTGTGTCACTCTCTCCCCTGTTTCCCAAAGTACAAAACAAGCTGCTTTTCTTTAAACTTTTTTCGATATCCTCCGTAGATCCAATTTGACGCGAATTCCACACCACACAGCTATACTGAGGAAGAGGGCATACAAGCGTAATGTATGCAATGTCTTTAGTAGCCCTGTTGCATTTCCTAAGAGTTTTGTCCAGTGATCGCAGTCCTTGGTTTGCTTTCCTCACGACATTATCAGTGTGATCGTTCCAGTTGAAGTTATTCGTAACTGTAATCCCTAAGTAATTAGTTGAAAGTTTAGCCTTACGATTCGTGTGATTTATCTAGCAAACGATACTTAGGGATTCTTTTTGGTACTCATGTGGATGACTTTACACTTTCCATTATTTAAAGGGAATGCCATTTTCCGCACCATACACATACAGTATTTTGTCTAAATCGTTTTGCAATTTGTTTTGATTATGTGATGACTGTATACGACTGTAAATGACAACAGCATCTGCAAACAATCTTGAGTGCTACTCTGATTGTGTGCTAAATCGTTCATTTAGATCAGGAACAGCAGAGGGCCTATAACACTTCCTTGGGGAACCCCAGACATTACTTCTGTTTTACTCGATGACTTTCCGTCAGTTACGATGTACTGTAATCTTTCTGACAGGAAATCCAGTCGCACATCTGAGACGATACTGCATAGGCACGAAATTTGTTTAGATGTCGTTTGAGAAGAATGGTGTCAAAAGTCTTCTGGAAACCTGAAAATATAAAATCAGATTTACATCGCCTGACAACAGCACTCATTACATCGTGAAAATAAGAGCTTGTTGTGTTTCATAAGAACGATATTTTCTGAATATGCAACTACTGTATAAGCATAATCTCAAAGAAACCTGACTAGCATAAAATCTTGACCGGAGGTCTTGTCTTTAGTATGCGATTAAACTGTTTTTCTACACCCAGGACATCTACTTCTAAGGTACTCGTGTTGGCAGTTATTCTTGATTCGAATTCTGGAATATTTACTTCGTCTTCTTTGGTGAAGGAATTTCTGAAAATCGATTTTGTAACTTTGATTTAGTAGCACTGTCATCAATAACATCGACAGGCAGAATGCGTCCTAAAACAGTAAACAGTAAATGCTCAGTTTTGGTACAAATTAATTAGCTACTTAACCTACAGTATAGATCACCACGAAAATTTTCACCTGATGCAGAGTCATTTCAGTGAACGAATAACTGAATCAAATTCATTAGATCTTCTTTGCCACATGATGTGAAAGCTACCCATTCCAAAACGTCTTTCTAATCGTTTATATTTACGGGAGATATTGGTAGCTGGCAAAATACAAAGACACACGGCACATGATTTCGTCTGTTAGGAATTTCACAGTCTATGGCTGCACAGCTAAGGTACGCCTGTACGTCATACTTCGGAGAAGTAGCTGTCGGACCAATACGGTGTCAGCACGGCAGAGTTTGAGCAACGTGCCCCAGAAGACGGCCGGACAAAGCACACTGGTGCTTCTGGGCATTGGGACTAGATGCATTAATGAGGACGCTGGCCTGACTTTGTCTGATGTCTCATTTCGATGACCATTTTCTATGCTGTGACGTCGTGGCTTAATGTTTCGTTAGCAGAATTTTCAGCTTTGTAGATGTACGGTCTGTGTCGCAAAGGTTAAATCTAGCGTTAAAGTGAGACGCTTTGTTCTATGTTCAAAGATCAATATCAGTATTGTATTCATTCATCCGTATTGCTCAACAGAAATTAGGAAAAGAATTGCAATGGAAAAAGAAGGATTCAAGAGGAAACGGAAATTACTTTGTGGACCACTAAACAAACATCTGAGGAAAAGACTTCCCAAATGTTACATCTAGAACATTGCACTATATGGCGTGGAGACCTGACATTGAGGAAGGAAGATGAGAGAAGATTGGAGGCACTAGAGATATGGATATGGAGAAGAATGGAAAAAATTGAAATGGGTGGACTGAGTAAGGAATGAAGAAGTTTAAGAAGAGTTGGAGAAGAAAGAGACATGCTGAAAGTTATCAGAAAGTGAAAACGGAACTGGATTGGACATTGTTGGAGGAGAGAAAGTTTATTGAAGGAAGCAATAGAAGGAATGGTGGAGGGAAAAGGGGGAAGAGGAAAAAGAAGATATCAGAAGCAGGACAAAATAAAAGGAGACGAATATGCAGAAATGAAAAGACCAGCTATGGACAGACAAAAGTGTAAGAGGCTTTACCCATGACAAGACCTGCCGAAAGACAGAATACCATACTACTACCACATCCGTGAATGCGTCTGTTGCACGCATTGCTAACTCAGTTACTCATTATTACTACCAGGAATTTAAGACTAAAATTATTTGGATCCTTTTTGTACTAATTCGAATGCATATTGGAACAGTTCTGAACGTGGAGGAGAAATGTTATCTTCCTACATTAATTTCTCATTAGTTTCTTGAATAATAATGAGAAGTTACGCCATGTTTTTCTGCAATTCTTTTTGATCCAACACTCATTTCTGAAAATTTAGGGGTTTTCCTCGGATCTTCCTACGTGTTCATGCATTCCTTCTTAAATCGATAGCTGATATGACCACAGTTCTCTAATCACACTCTGCCTGCAGGAAAATTGTTTTTCATGTAAGTATTTTAAAATTGTTGCATGCATTTTACAGCAAGTTTGTGTTGCTGAGATCTTTGAGAATGTCTGCTGATTTTGAATGTGTGTCGGAATGACTGTTTCACTTCATGTATATTCTGAATAGGTGTTATACCATTAAAAGTGAGGTTCTGCAGCCTCGTTGCACATGTCCACTCTATAAGAAAGGGTACAAATATACTTGCAGATCGTATCATGAGATTATATTTACTGACAGTAACGTTGCATTCACTTAGATACCTGTTCCAGCTCCTCTTAAATTACTCGTCGTCTATGCAAATCTTTTCTGTTTCTTTCCGTATCTGTCAAAAAAAAGTCACATCGAGTTACCTTTTGTATGCTTCAAAATTTTGTGTAAAATGGGAAACATGTTCAGGGCATTTGTAATGAAGTCATACGAGTTGTGTATTGAGCTGAAAAAGCAGTAGGAAGCTTTCAAATGCAGTGTCATTGGTTCGAAGTATTATCACGCTGATAAAGAAGTCCATTTACAAGTTGTATTACATATAGTTTCCAAAACTGTTGCAGCGATTGATCAGAAAAGTAATTATCTAATTGGTGTTTTAATTATGCCGGTGGTTTCAAATTTATTTGAGTCTGACCCGATGGATGTGATCTCACCTGTCAGTGGGGAAACATTAACTGGAAAAACAATAATGCAAATCAGTACTTACTAGAGAATTTCTGATAAAGGGGTAAAGGGGATGACCAATGAGAAAGCCCATATCTCAGTGGAAATCTAGTCAATATACGAGGGCCGTTCAGAAAGTAACCTCCGGTTGATTTAAAAAAATACACCAAGTTAAATAAAAATATTTTAATATATACATCTTACAACTACATCTTTGCACTATTTTTCTACATAGTCTCCATAGCGATTGAGGCACTTATCGTATCTCTTCACAAGCTTTGAAATTCCTTCTGCATAAAAATCACCCGCTTGTGCCTGGAGCCACCCTGTGACCGCATCTTTGAGCTCTTCGTCGTCATCAAACCGCTGTGACCCGAGCCATTTCTTCAAATGCATGAAGAGGTGATAATCACTTGGCGCCAGGTCTGGGCTGTAAGGTGGATGGTTGATAACGTCCCACTTGAAGGACTCAAGAAGGGCCGTTGTTCTGCGAGCAGAGTGAGGACGGGCGTTATCGTGCAAAAAAACGATACCGGAAGTCAGCATACCACGGCGTTTGTTCTGCATAGCCCGTCGTAACTTTTTTATTGTTTCACAGTACACGTCTTGATTAATGGTCGTACCACGTTCCATGAATTCAACCAACAACACCCCTTTGGCATCCCAAAACACCGTTGCCATCAGTTTTCTGGCAGAAAAATCTTACGAGGCTTTTATTGGTTTGGTAGGCGAATTTGAATGTGCCCACATCTTTGATTGTTCTTTTGTCTCAGGGTTCACGTACTTAATCCAGGTTTCGTCACCGGTCACGATTCTGTTTAACAATGGTTCTCCTTCGTCCTCATAACGTGACAGAAAGTCCAATGCAGAGGCCATTCTTTGAGTTTTGTGGTGGTCGGTAAGAATTTTGGGCACCCATCGTGCACAGAACTTACGGTAACCCAATCTTGCTGTCACTATCTCGTACCAGTAGACAACTCCGACATTGAGAAACGTCGATTTTCACGAACTTTTGCATCAACTGTCTGAACGAGTTCGTCAGTCACCAATGCTGGTCTACCACTCCTCTCTTCATCATGAACGTTTTCTCGTCCACTTTTAAATAAACGTACCCATTCACGGACAACTCCTTCACTCATAACTCTTGGTCCGTACACGGCACAAAGCTCACGATGAATAGCTGCTGCAGAATATCCTTTGGCTGTAAAAAACCTTATGACAGCACGCACTTCACATTTGGCGGGGTTTTCTATTGCAGCACACATTTCAAACTGCCACAAAAACTAAACTAGCGCAGGTACGACGTTCACTCGACCACGGCTTGATGCCGACTGACCTGTTGAGTGCGTGAACGCACAGATGGCGTCGCTACTCTCCCCACAACCCGCACTGTGACCAATCGGAGGTTACTTTCTGAACCGCCCTCGTACATTAGGTCTGTTTGGCTGAAAAGCCTCATTTTTTTTAACGATGTCGGGAATTGCTTGGACCTCGCGGTATATGGGAGACGGTCAGCTTATCTACAGCTTATCGCTACCGTGGTTAGACGGCTCCATGTACTTCTGAAGTGAGAAGCTAATGATGCACAATGATCAAAAGAAGTTGTTCTTCCGCTACACGAAGTTCACGGGACGTCGCATGTGCTTGGGCATAGCATTCCACATTGGTTTATATTTTCTTCATATTTCATAAACGAGTATTGCAGCTTAGAGCGTGTGTACATGACTGGTACTCAGATGCTTCACACTGTATCATGCAGTTACTAGCTAGCTCAAGGTGGTGTTGACAGAAGAGAGTTTGCGAGGTTTAATGAAAGTAAACAATTCTATTTATTGAAGTGATTTGATTTTTGTGTGACTTATGAACTACGCTGTTTTGAACTGTTATTTTGTTTTGCCTTTCGGGGAATTCTGCAGAAGTTGCAAGGGACCGGTTGAATGTGATACGTTGATTGTCAGCGTTGTACGTTTTCGAGTCCAGTGTTCTGATCTTGAAATACAGAGCATTACAATTGCTGTAGGAGTAGTGACTATTTCAAAACGCTGTCTCGCTGGCCGAATAGAGTCTGGCGATCTTTATCACGACTGTTCTCCAAGCGTGACTGCATCAGTGCCAAGAATTTATCTAAGTCCAGCGATAAGCGATTCTTTTTATAATCATTGAAGTACTATGGCGCATAATTTGTGTTGGAACAGCACGTCGCTGTTATTCGGTGGAATCTGACCGTATCGCGCTTGAGACCTTGCCAGACCCCACGACGTCTTCAACGATTACACGCCTCCGTAGCCGAGAAAAGCCGGTATGGTGGCTCAGATTGTGTATTCAAGGGTCTGTCCGCACTCTGTAATAAAAAAATAAGTAAATAAATAATAGTAAAATAGAGAAATTGAACTCAACTTTGGAATCTAAGAGACGTCATTAACATCCGAACGGAACTACAGAAGAAAAAGGACGAAAAGAGACAGACCGAAAAGGAAGGACTAAAGTGCGATTCATGTTTTCGGTTTGGAGGTAGTTGGTCCGAATCGTGGCCTTGGGAGAAACTTTTATGGCCAAGGGAAGGAGACAAGGGAAGGAGACGTAGTGGCATAAAGCTTCTCTTTTACCGTACACCAGTGAGTATGTAAACTGCATGAAAATAGCCAATTTTTATCAGTTTAGGTGTACTGATAACGAATACCACAAAGCAAGTTGAACGTAGATCTATTTTTTTAAGATAGATTTTTTTTGTCTTGCGAAGGTTTTCATCCATAATGTCAAATAAAAGGAATTTTTCAAAGTACATATAATCGTTATATCCCATAAGAATGAAAAAATGTAACAAAAATGTTGTTCAGTGCTCATATCATACCGGCTCAGTACCTTACTACAGTTAGTTTTCTAGCTGGCAGCGATTGCAATTTGTACTTACGTTTTATTTTTACACAACTCACAAAAAATTTGTAAAGTAAACCGCTTACAAAGGAGAGGCCTTTAAGCATTAGCGATAAAAATTTCCACCACTGCATGAATCAGAAGTCGGATAGAATACCTTCGTTGGCCCACAGACACGAAAGCTTTACAGCGACAAGCAGTTTTATGAAATTTTACGTGGTCATGAGAAGGATGCCTGGGAAAGATTTAAAAGCGTATGTTTTAGTTTCTTTGGAAAAAAGAGAGCACAACATTATATGGAGTCTGTGAGTGAATGGTTGTGATGTTACGAAAAGCTTGCTCGTGACGTGTCTCTGAAACACACTTCCTTCACGTCCACCTCGACTTCTTGCAGAATACTGTGGAGCGATTTCTGATGAACATGGCAAGTGTTTCATCAGAATATTACAGCGATGGTGAAGATGTGTGCAGGGGGGTTGTTTCTTGGTATGTAGGTAGACTGCTACATGACTCTTGCAAGAGATGTTCCAGATGTAGCTTACAAGCGATAACGCAAGCGGAAACTCACAACCGGTTTCTAATTTAATCAAAAATTCTTCAAAATATCTGGTAAAAAGATTGATAACGTTAAAAGTGTTTATAGTACTCAATATTATCTATCGATACATGCAGTTCTACCTATATTCATTATGGATTAATGGACTGTTTGCGTATGTTTGACAATTTCTATAAGACACTGTGAAAAACAAGGAAAATTCTTCAGCTTCTTTTGGTTCAGTTTAGCATTTTTGTGAGTTCTTTTTCACATAATTTTATCTGTATAAGTGTTTCATATTATTCGAGTGATTTTCGCCCCAGGGACTCATTACTATTAACCCTCCTACTACCAGAATTTTTTGGTACACTGTGTACCGCTGGGGGACCCCAAGTTGTCTACATCTACATCTACATTTATACTCCGCAAGCCACCCAACGGTGTGTGGCGGAGGGCACTTTACGTGCCACTGTCATTACCTTCCTTTCCTGTTCCAGTCGCATATGGTTCGCGGGAAGAACGACTGTCTGAAAGCCTCCGTGCGCGCTCTAATCTCTCTAATTTTACATTCGTGATCTCCTCGGGAGGTATACGTAGGGGGAAGCAATATATTCGATACCTCATCCAGAAACGCACCCTCTCGAAACCTGGCGAGCAAGCTACACCGCGATGCAGAGCGCCTCTCTTGCAGAGTCTGCCACTTGAGTTTATTAAACATCTCCGTAACGCTATCACGGTTACCAAATAACCCTGTGACGAAACGCGCCGCTCTTCTTTGGATCTTCTCTATCTCCTCCGTCAACCCGATCTGGTACGGATCCCACACTGATGAGCAATACTCAAGTATAGGTCGAACGAGTGTTTTGTAAGCCACCTCCTTTGTTGATGGACTACATTTTCTAAGCACTCTCCCAATGAATCTCAACCTGGTACCCGCCTTACCAACTATTAATTTTATATGATCATTCCACTTCAAATCGTTCCGCACGCATACTCCCAGATATTTTACAGAAGTAACTGCTACCAGTGTTTGTTCCGCTATCATATAATCATACAATAAAGGATCCTTCATTCTATGTATTCGCAATACATTACATTTGTCTATGTTAAGGGACAGTTGCCGCTCCCTGCACCAAGTGCCTATCCGCTGCAGATCTTCCTGCATTTCGCTACAATTTTCTAATGCTGCAACTTCTCTGTATACTACAGCATCATCCGCGAAAAGCCGCATGGAACTTCCGACACTATCTACTAGGTCATTTATATATATTGTGAAAAGCAATGGTCCCATAACACTCCCCTGTGGCACGCCAGAGGTTACTTTAACGTCTGTAGACGTCTCTCCATTGAGAACAACATGCTGTGTTCTGTTTGCTAAAAACTCTTCAATCCAGCTACACAGCTGGTCTGATATTCCGTAGGCTCTTACTTTGTTTATCAGGCGACAGTGCGGAACTGTAACGAACGCCTTCCGGAAGTCAAGAAAAATAGCATCTACCTGGGAGCCTGTATCTAATATTTTCTGGGTCTCATGAACAAATAAAGCGAGTTGGGTCTCACACGATCGCTGTTTCCGGAATCCATGTTGATTCCTACATAGTAGATTCTGGGTTTCCAAAAACGACATGATACTCGAGCAAAAAACATGTTCTAAAATTCTACAACAGATCGACGTCAGAGATATAGGTCTATAGTTTTGCGCATCTGCTCGACGACCCTTCTTGAAGACTGGGAGTACCTGTGCTCTTTTCCAATCATTTGGAACCTTCCGTTCCTCTAGAGACTTGCGGTACACGGCTGTTAGAAGGGGGGCAAGTTCTTTCGCGTACTCTGTGTAGAATCGAATTGGTATCCCGTCAGGTCCAGTGGACTTTCCTCTGTTTAGTGATTCCAGTTGCTTTTCTATTCCTTGGACACTTATTTCGATGTCAGCCATTTTTTCGTTTGTGCGAGGATTTAGAGAAGGAACTGCAGTGCGGTGTTCCTCTGTGAAACAGCTTTGGAAAAAGGTGTTTAGTATTTCAGCTTTACGTGTGTCATCCTCTGTTTCAATGCCATCATCATCCCGGAGTGTCTGGATATGCTGTTTCGAGCCACTTACTGATTTAACGTAAGACGGGATGTATTGGCAATTTATATTTATTTTAATGAACTGACATGAAAGCATACATTACTGACTGAAACCAGGTAAACTATGTATATAAGCCCTCACAGGTCTTAATCCTTGATCTTAAAGATCCTGCTACGGTCGCAGTTTCGAATCCTGCCTCGGACATGGATGTGTATGATGTCCTTAGGTTAGTTAGGTTTAAGTAGTTCTAAGTTCTAGGGGACTGATGACCTCAGATGTTAAATCCCATGGTGCTCAGATCCATTTGAACCATTTATAGGTCCTGACACTCAAAACAAAGCAACTCTTTACATTTAAAACAAAGGATCTCTGAATGTGGTTTACAGACAAAAGAAAAGCATCCTCTGCAGGTTTCTGAATGTTTTCTATCCGCTGAACGTTCGCATAGGGAGCACCATCCACGTTTTGCCCCCGTATTCAATTCTGCTGAAGGAGGAGGACGAGGAAGAGAAGCTTTGCTGCACTGACTTCCGTGTTTCTGTACTAGACTTGTTCCCAGTTCCGAACAAATTCTCTTCTTTTGTAGTTGGTTTGTTTATCCCAGTCGGGATTTAAGTCCAGCCAAATTATGAAAGCTATTAGGGCTCTAATATCCATGACATTATAAAAATAATCATGGGCAATCTTCTTGTCATACGTTTTGGGTGTAGATAATGACTAACTTGTCCATTGTGTCTACACCTGATTTAGTTGCATTATAGTCTAGGATTATAATATGTTTTTCTTCTTCGAAGCCACCTATTTCCTCTCTGAAATGCACATTACTCAGCAATGCCACTATCTTACCCTTTTTTGGGCAACAGGAGACTATTGTAGCTGATTACTGGATGCCGAAGAAACATGAAGCTTCAGTTCTTCCCCTTACTACAATAAATTCTGCAGGTAGTTCACGACGACTTCTCCTTAGTGTTCCTCGCAGAATCATTTGTTTTCGTTCTAGGTCCTCTGCCAACTTCAAACTTGCAAAGAAATTATCTGTTGTGATATTTCTACCACTCCCGAATAAATGTTCTGTCAATTCTAACACTACTCTTTTTCTCTGATTTATTTCTCTATGATGTCCTTCGCCCTTTCCTGTGTACACCTGCAGGTGTGTGAGATAGTAATTAGTTCGGTCAAACGCAGTCCATATCTTTATACCATACTTTCCAGGTTTTGAGGGGATGTACTAGCGAAATATACACCTACCCCTAAAAGTTATCAGTTGTTCATCAACCGTAATATTCTCGTGGGTTCGTATCCATCATGTAATATGCTTACCCACTATTCAGATAAATCCCTTATAGGAGCCAGTTTATCAGGGTTACGATTCTGTTGTCGGTGCTGAGCATCATCAAACCGAATACAGTGTGATATTTCTGGAAAGTGGTCCCTAACCATAGGAGTACTGAAAATAGGTAGGCCATGCTCTTCGTTCCATAAATTCATTGTGCCCACATTGTGACCTTTGTACACTTCCACAAGGATAAGCAGACCAAGAAAGTATTAAAAATCTTCTGTACCAAGATCTGTCCATTTGATACCAAAAGTAATGTTACCTTCTTTGTTGGTCCACCTCAGAATAATCTGGAAAATGCTGGGCTTCATAAATAATTCAAATGCTGACTGCACAGTATTTACGTTCCTTACAGTATGCCTCGTGGGACCTGGAGCCGTCTTCAACATACTGTATTTCCTGCTGGCTGTCTCCCATGTAATCTAACAGGATTTTTTCCCCGAGTTTCATTTCCATTTCTTGACCTGAAAAAAAAATGGGATTACTATTTTACATATTTACTTGCATATTATTGTTAGTGCTATGACTAAAATTTTGCAAACATATGGTAGATTATATATACTTACTTGAAAACATTCAGATTTAAGGTGTCAGCAACTTCAGGAAGTAGAGTTTCCAAATCTCCAACATCTTCATGAGAATCTTCATTTGATTCACTACCTCTAGAAATAATAGCATCAATCTCTTCATCATCATCATCAGACGGCATAACTCCTAATTCCTCTTCTTCATTCAAAATTGCTTCTATTTCAACACTATTCAAATTTGTTGTAGTCATAATGTACTTATTGTACACGCTGAGGCAAAACACTAGCAATAACTGAGACAATACACAACAATGGCTGAGGTAAGAAACGGTAACAGTGGGTATAAATAACAAGTGGGAAATGTTAGTTTCATTGTTGCAGGTGTTAAGTATAACATCTGTGAACGTAACATTCGTCATTCTGCTTTCATAATGTTACATTCAAGAAACAAATAAAAAATTGAGATTGGAGTCATGTTGCCCCAGTGGTACTCAGTGCATAGCCAATGAGTAAATTTTAATATGTTGTAAATGTAAAACTGAACAATATGTCATTGCATACAAGCAACTTAGAGAGACAAAGTCATAAATTTTGAAAATAATCGTTTTGAAAACAAGAGAGATATATATTTCAGATATGCTTATATGGTCATATTGATCCCAGTGGTACTAGGAGGGTTAACGTATTTCCTATACTGTACTGGTACTTAAATGTGAAACAGTATGCTTATTTCTGAAGCTGGAGTTAGTTATTTATTTATGGCTAGTTTTCGTGGTATTAAGTGTAAATAAATGTAGAGCTGACAGGTGGAAGGGATGTTTAGAGAGGCTATACAAAGGAAATTAACTTCAAGGCAATATCGGCCATTTAAAGGGAACATTAATTAGATGAATATTAGAGGTGCATATGATGGTGCGAGATGAATTTTTCAAGGAGCACTGAAAGACGCAAGTCGAAAGAAGGCCCCTGGAGTAGAAGACACTACCTCGGAATTACTGATATTATTGGGAGACCCTACCAGATTAAAACTATTAAACCAGGTGCGCAAGATATATGAGACAGGGGTAATACCCTAAGACTTCAAGGAGAATGTAATAATTGCAATTCGAAACAAAGCAGTCGCCAAAACGTGTGATTATTAGCGAACTATCAGTTTAATAGTCACAACAGCATAATATAAACACGAATTATCTGCTGAGGGACGGAAAAACTGGTAGAAACTGATATCCAGAAAGACCAGTTCGCTTTCCGAAGAAATGTAGGAACACACGAAGCAATATTGACCCTACAAATTATCTTAGAAGCTAAAAGAAAGGTAAACCTATGTTTATAGAGAAAGCTTTCGACAATGTTGACTGGAATCTACACTTTGAAATTCGTAAGGCTTTAAGGCTAAAACCAGACAGTGAAAAGTTATATACAACTTGTACACAAACCAGACGGCAGTTATAACAATCGACTGACATGAAAGAGAAGTAGTGGTTGAGTATGGAATAAGACAGTGTTGTAGACTATCCCGCATGTTATTCAACCTCTACATGAGCAGTCAGTAAAGCAAACTAAAGAAATGTTTGGGGAAGGAATGAAAGTCCAGGGAGAAGAAATGAAAACCTAGAGGTTTTTCGATGACATTGTAATTCTGTCAGACAGAGCAAATGACTAGGAAGAGCAGTTGAATGGGATGAACATGAACTGAAAGGAGGACACAAGATGAACATCAACGAAAGAAAATCGAGGGTAATGGAATGCAGTCGAACTGATTTCGATGATGCTGTGGGAATTAGACACAAAAGTAGTAGAGATATTAAATGTAGAAGATGGATTTCGGTAGTTGGGCAGTAAAGTAACTGATGATGGCCAAGAAAGAATATAAACGTAAATGTTAGGAAGTCTGTTTTGAAGGAATTTATCTGGGGTGCAGCCTAGTACAAAGTGAAAAGTCGGACAATAAAGAGTTCAGACAAGACGAGAATAAAATTTTTGGAAAGTGTTTCTACAGAATTAGACACGTCGATTGCCTGACTAATGAAGACGTACGGAACAGAATTGTGGAGAACTTCTCTAAAAGAAGCGATCCGTTCACATGACACGTTCCGAGTAATAAAGAGATCATCAGTTTAGTGTTGGAGGAAAGTGAGGGGGTAAAAATTACAGATGGAGATCAAGAGACGAATACAGGAAGTAGATTCAAATGGGTGTAAGTTGCAGTACTTGTTCAAAGATGAAGTGACATGTACAGGGTATATTAGCGTGGACAGCTCCATCAAACTAGTCTTCGGACTGGAGATCACAAAACGATAACATAATTGTCAATGAAAATTTGTTGACTAGTGTTATCAGACTTTGCACCAACATCCTGGTTTAATATTCTAATCTCTCCACAGTGTGACATGTAGTGAGAAAGTGATAAATAGTTGTTGTTGATTTGTCAGTCTGATGCGCTTGGTGCTTGTCGAAAGGATTGGCTATTTGCTGGTACTGTTTTCCACCACTGCATCGTGTAAACAAACAGTCCCATGAAATAATCACCAGCGTTGTTTATTCATTTAGCCGCCCAAAACCACCACTTCACTAAGGGGCACAAAAGCTATTGTTTCACTCGCAGGAAATAGGGTAACTGTAACCCAAGAATAACTTTGACTGAGCAGTGCAGAGCAGTGGAAGCAGCGTGAAGGAATCTGAGCCCTGGGTGTACAGTGGCTAGCTGTCACCATGGGGCATCGGTTCCTGTCTGTGCAAATGAACTGTTCTAGGCACCTTGGATCCAGAGAAGGTGGTGCTTCAAGATACAAGCAGATGGTAACCACGGTTTGTGCTAGGCCATTGCTTGCTAGTTTTGCTAATGCCTGCAGCAGGCTTTGAATACACTGCATTGACGACATGGGCCATGTGACTAGATTGTTGTGAATGGGCAGAATTTTTATGTTTGTTCTGTTGCAAACCTAGGGATTCTACCTGACCTTTCTTGCCACAAACTTAACACTGTCGTTGTCTGGACGGGAAACCTTGACGTTTGTGCCGTGAGTAGTACCGAGGGCATGAATTAATCTTATTTACTGATGTAGCAACCTATTTAGACAACTGTTTAGAGGGCTTGGCTCTAAGAGTGCTGTTGCTGCCTACTGCGCCAGGCGTGAACAAGGGATGACTCAACTCGACAAATTTGTGGCTGCACAAATTTATCGGCCGCTAAAGCACCTGAATCGTACTGATCTACAATGTGCACTTCCTGATGAAGGTTCAAAATCTGTTCTCTAAGTTTGACATCAGTTACATTGCACACAATCGCATCATGCAACATAACATCTGAATACAAAGCACCACAAGCACATTTGAATTTGCACTTCCTCGTCATACCCTCCAAATCTGTTACCCACTCGCGATAAGTTTATTCTGACCTTTTCTTGCAACGAAAGAACTGGTACCTTGCTGCCACCACATTCACTTGTTTGTGATAATAGTTAGATAACCTACAACCTAATCGTAGGAAAGTTCACTCGGAGTGGTGTTAGGGAACAACTTCTGAATGATGCGAAAAATTGCACTTCCTACTGCTGACAAAATGTAATGTAGTTTCACAGTACCTGACACTTTGCGAGAAATGATGTGGGCTTCATACTGTTGCAACCGTTCGAGCCATTCCTCTTCTTTTTCGTAAAACTGGCGAAAAGGCGGTATGGTACTTGGAGATACAGTTGTTGCATGTTGCTCTGTTGGTTGTGCTGGGTTTGTTGCTTGGTTGGCAAGTAACTGCTGTACCGTGTTTAGAAGGGTTGCAACCTGCTTCGTCTGAAACTGAAACATCTGTGTTAGCTGCATTGCATCTGTCGCTTGCTGCTGAAGCTCCTGAGCAGGGGGTGGGAGAGCTGGGTTGCTCATTTTGGAACAGAAATGCAATAAACAGGCAATGCAAGCAATAAAAAGAAGCACACAAACAAGGAAAATTTCTGCAACGCCCATCTGAAAACACTGAATAGAAAAAAAAACACCATAAGAGACAGTTAAAACATGTAAACACACCCCTGCAAAGAAAAGACAAGGTAGAATTAAGGTGCCAGCAAAACACAAAAGCCCGTGACAAAACAAAACAGAGACAATCTGTGGCAGCTGGGAGCTCTGGGTTCGAAACGTTAACGGGTTGTCGCTATGTTATTGCTTCTATAACGTCGGCAAAATATTATTCGGACATCTTCGTCGCCATGTTGTTAGGTCTAGAAAACTTGGATACCCTGTTCGCTAGACAAACAATCATACAACTCGTATTAATGACTTTTATTGTAACAAGGCAATTACAAATACTTAACTTTGGTAGATGTGTCCCAAGCAGAGGGCGACATACAGAATAATCAATCTTCTTCAGAACAGACAAACTCAATCTGTGCTACGTAGAGGGTACTAATGAAAAGGCTACGATGCAAGTGGCTACCGCTGAAGCTGCTATCGAAGTGGGCTACCACCAGTCAGATGTGGCGCTTATGTCTCCACCTAAGGGGCCGCTGCTGTCGCATTGTCGTCTTGGAGGGAGGTTGGTCAGTGTGAGACTGGCTAACCTCTCAGCCGTCTCTTCTCTGTCATTTCCGACTGGCGCGCCGCCGCTGCTTTACGCCGTAACAGTCTCAATATCAGTGAACTTCATCACCCCATCTTCTCCAAATTCCAGTCTTTTCTCCCTCAAATATCTTAGTGTAAAGATCAGATCAAAAGCTGTCTGTCTCTCCTGAAACCATATTGTTCTTCCATTTCTCCTTCTAGTTTCCCCATCATTCTCATGTTGTGTCAGAGTGGCTTGAGAAACATTTCGCTGCTATGAGTATGCTAGTGTGAACCACGCCGTCACATGAAATCAGTCCTGTTTGCACGCCAATAAAATAAGATGTTCGCCAAATGAACACATCTCAGCTCAGTCTCAGTGATTTGTGGTCTTCACCTGAGCATTTGTGGACCATGACGATTCCTCAAATACTTTCGGTTTGTAGTGATGTGCATGCTACGATGTGTCGACAATGTCATCAGAACAAAATGGACTGCTACACGCTACATCGTAAGTGTATGTAATTGAGTCACTCATGACAGTGACACCCAAAGTAAGCGATTTCCTCGTCTGCATAATGCTACTAAATCGCCCTGTTTTCGAAAACAGAAAGAGGTTTCAAAAATAAGAACAGATTTCGCAGTTGCAAAACTGCCATATCGGTGGGGTTCAAATATTATAACGTTAATGAAAAGCGAATTCGATAGAGATTTTTTCACTTCTAACATGTGGTTGTTGTTAATTCCTTCTTCCGATATGTCAGTTTTCCATGCATTCAGCTCAACTACGAATTTTGTGAATACTGTTGCAGTAAAGACTTTGTTAACTTGGTAACTTGACTTTAGTTATAGTCTTCTTTTAAGGATTGTGTCCTAATATAGATGTACAAAATAATTTGTAATTTTACCACTTCATTTTTATGTGTCTGTGTTGTTTCACTCAAATGTTTATTTTACTACAGCTCCTTTACTGAGCCATAATTTTTTCTCCATCGACAGTTGTATATTTTTTAATCCGTCTACGGTTTCGATTTAAAACAATTTACAAGGCTGAATTTTTACAGTGGTAAAATACCATTGTAATGGTATACAGTGGAGAGGAATTTATTTCCGAGAATGAAATATGCGCTGAGTAAGGAATAAATATTTACGAAATTATTTCATTTACAGTACACTGATCTATTCTCTAGTCCTCTTCACAACTGCGTAACAAAACTGTAGACTATATTCTTTTGAATCCGCTAAGCCTTAATCCACTTTTGCAGTAAACTGTTATACGCCCCTCCTCCTCCCACCCTCCACACATACAAACACTGTGTTGGGAGTGTTCCCGAGGGTAAAGTGCCGGATATAAAAAAGATACCTCAAGTACTATGTCTCCTGTGGATCTCTACTCTTCTACAGGAAGTACAAGGAATATGGCTAATTGACCACTTGGTTGTGAGTGGTGTGTCAGAGACAGGGGAGAGAGGCTCCAGGGAAAACAAGTAGGAGCCGCTATCTTGCACTGAAACCGAAACTGAGCCGACGAGACTCACTTCACCTATTGAGAATTATGCCATGTCCTGTGTCAAAATAAGGTAAACATAGAAGTTAAAAAGTGTATTAATCATCGGTATTTCAAACGTACATCTAGTAATGGAACCTCTTAGGGAAACGGCATAAAGAAAGGGTGCGAAGGAGCACTATGTACACTCAGTTTGTATGCCTGGAGGTCTCATTCAAATGTTGAGGAGGCTATTCCGACAGCCATTCAGGAAACAGGGTGCAACAAAATGCAGATTGTGGCACACGTTGGAACAAACGGTGCCTGTCGTCTTGGGTCCGGGGTCACACTTGCACACTTCTAGGGAATGCAGAGGAGATTGAGAAAAGTAGACTAGTTAACGGAGTTTCAACGAAGCGAACTGTTTGAATCATTTCCAACACAACTGGTCGTGCCCCACTGGCTCTGAGTCGAGTAAAAGGATTGACACAGAGGCTTCGGAGCGTCAGTGGCAAGCAAGGTTGCGACTTCCTGGATTTGCTCCATAGGGTTGAAAACTGTAGGATCCCCTTAAATGGGTGACATATGCACCACGTATAGAGGCTGCTGCCCGAGTAGCTGAGTGGAGTGCACACTAAAGTCTTTAGAATAGGCTATTCTCTATCCTGTTCGGATAACGATAGCTCTAGGGGACTCGGAGATATCAGTATAAGATCGAACGGAATGTCCCCTACAGGTGAGAGTATTAAAATCATTGTGGCTAACAGCCGAAGCATACGCAGAAAAGACTGAAGCGCTTCTGAAAAGTTGTGAAGCTCACACTATATTAGATACAGAAGGCTGGTTGAAACACGAAACTGACAGCAGTGAAATTCATGGGAAAAATTTAAGCGTAAATCGAAAGGATATACTAATGGTAAATAGAGGTGGTGTATTTGTCCCTGTAGACAAAGAACTCCCATCAATCGAGGTAGAAAATGAAACTGCATGCGAAATTGTCCAGGCATGACTCGGTATCAAGGGTAGGCACAGAATTATGATTGATCTTTCTATCGACCACCAGATTTATCTCCAGATCCAACCGAAAAATTTACAGAAAACCTACGATCACTCGTACATAAATTCCCCAGTCGTACTATCATCGTTGGAGCACAGTTTAATCATTCTACAACCCATTCTAAAATTACAGTTTTGTAAGTGATGCGCATGACAAGACGCCCTTCAAAACAGTACTAAGTAGGTTATCAGAAAACAAATTGTCCGGAAGCCCACCGATGATGGAAATATATTCGATCTTTTGACTACGTCCACACAGAAACTGGTATTAGTGATCAAGAATTCTTCTCCTGTGACAACCTTTTTCATCTCAGAGTAGCACTCGCAACCTATGTCCCCAATTATTTCCTGGATGTATCCCAATCTCTGTCTTCCTCTACAGTTTTTACCCACCACGCTCCCTGTAGAACCGTGGGAGTTATTCCTGGATGTCTTAACAGACGTCATATCATCCTGTCGCTTCTTCTTGTCAGTGTTTACCATATATTCCTTTCCTCGCCCAGTCTGCGGAGCAGCTCTTCATTCCTTGCCTAATCAGTTCACCTAGTTTTCAAAGTTCTTCTGTAGCACCACATCTCATATGCTTCTATTCTCTTCTTTTCCATATTTCCTACAGTCCATGTTTCACTGCCACACAATGCTGCTCCAAACGTTCATTCTCAGAAATTTCTTCCTCAAATTAACGCCTATGTTTGACACCAGTTGATTTCTCTTGGCCAGAAACGCCCTTTCCGCCAGTGCTAGTCTGATTCTGAAGTCCTCCATGCTCCGTCCGTCATGGCTTGTTTTGCTTCATAGCTAGTAGAAATCCTTTTCATCTACTTTATGATCACCAATACTGATGCTAAGCTTCCCGCCTTTCTCATTTCTGATATTTATCGTTATTTTCGTCTTTCTTCGATTTACTATTAATCCATATTCTGTACTTATTAGACTTTATTCCATTCAGCAGATCTTATAATTCTTCCTCGCTTTTACTGACTCTTAATATTGATATCCTTTCACCTTGAATTTTAATCCCAGTCATTTTCTTTTATTTTCGTTACTTCTTCGACGTATGCATTGAACATCAGGGGCGAAAGAGTACATCCCTGACTTACACCCTTTTTAATACGTGCTCTTCATTCTTGTTTTTCCACTCTTATTTTTCCATCTTCATTCTTGTACGTATTGTATATTATCCGTCTTTCCCTATAGCTTAGCCCTATTTTTCTCAGAATATCGAACATCTTGCACCATTTAACATTGTGGAACACTTTTTCCAGGTCGACAAATCCTATGAATCTATCTTGATGTTTTTTTATTCTCGTTTCCATTATCAACCGCAACGGCAAGAACTGCCTCTCTGGTACCTTTACATATCCTAGAGCCTAACTGGTCGTCATCTAACAGATCCTAAATTTTCTTTTCCATTCTTCTCTATATTATTTCTGTCAGAAGCTTTGTATGCATAAGCTGTTAAACAAATTGTGTGATAATTCTTGCACTTGTCGGCTCTGAAAATCTTGGGAATTGTGTGGATGATGTTTTTCCGAAAGTCTGATGGTATATCGACGGTTTCAAGCGTGAATAATAGATATGTTGTCACTTCCCCCAGTAATATTAGAAATTCCGGTGGAATATTATCTATCCTTTCTACCTTACTTGATTTTAAGTCTTCCAAAGGTCGTCTAAATTCTATTTCTAATACTGGATCCTCTATACCTTCCTTATCGACTCCTGTTTCCTCTTCTCTCAAGTCATCAGAGAAGTCCTCCCCCTACTAGTGGCCCTCAATGTACTCTTTCCACCTATCCGCTGTCTGCATTTAACAGTAGAATTCGCGTTGCACTATTAATGTTACCGCCCTTGCTTTTAATTTCACAGAAGGTTCTCTTGACTTTTCTATATGCTGATTTCCCTCTTGCGAGGACCATTTCATTTTTGATTTCTTCACGTTTTTTACGCAGCCATTTTGCCTTAGCTTCTCTTCACTTTCTATTTGTTTCATTTCTAAGTCATTTGTATCTGTGAATTCCTGAATTTCCCTGAACATTTTTGTGCTTCCTTTATTCGATCAACTGAACTATTTCTTCTGTTAACATGTTAACTTTGAGGTTCGCCGATGACATTGTAATTCTGTCAGAGACAGCAAAGGTCTTGGAAGAGCAGTTGAACGGAATGGACAGTGTCTTGAAAGGAGGATATAAGATAAACATCAACAAAAGCAAAACGAGGATAATGGAATGTAGTCAAATTAAATCGGGTGATGCTGAGGGGATTAGATTAGGAAATGAGACACTTAAAGTAGTAAAGGGGTTTTGCTATTTAGGGAGTAAAATAACTGATGATGGTCGAAGTAGAGAGGATATAAAATGTAGACTGGCAATGGCAAGGAAATCGTTTCTGAAGAAGAGAAATTTGTTAACATCGAGTATAGATTTAAATGTCAGGAAGTCGTTTCTGAAAGTATTTGTATGGAGTGTAGCCATGTATGGAAGTGAAACATGGACGATAACCAGTTTGGACAAGAAGAGAATAGAAGCTTTCGAAATGTGGTGCTACAGAAGAATGCTGAAGATAAGGTGGGTGGATCACGTAACTAATGAGGAGGTATTGAATAGGATTGGGGAGAAGAGAAGTTTGTGGCACAACTTGACTAGAAGAAGGGATCGGTTGGTAGGACATGTTTTGAGGCATCAAGGGATCACAAATTTAGCATTGGAGGGCAGCGTGGAGGGTAAAAATCGTAGAGGGAGACCAAGAGATGAATACACTAAGCAGATTCAGAAGGATGTAGGTTGCAGTAGGTACTGGGAGATGAAGAAGCTTGCACAGGATAGAGTAGCATGGAGAGCTGCATCAAACCAGTCTCAGGACTGAAGACGACAACAACAACAACATGGGTTCTTCGCAGTGGTCTTCCTTGTACGTAGTTTTCTTTCCAACTTCTGTGATTTCCCTCTTTAAAGACGAGCGTTCCTCTTCAGCTGTACTGCTTACTGAGCGGTTCATTATCGCAGTGTCTATAGCCTCAGAGAACTACATGCGTATCTCTTCGTTCCTTAATAACTCCGTACCCCAATTCTCTGCGCATTGATTCTTCATGACTAGTCTCTTAAACTTCAGCCTACTGTCCATCATTACTATACCTGCTCCAGTATCTGATTTCGGAATCTCTGCTCAACCATGACGTAACGTAACTGAAGCCTTCCCGTATCTCCCGGTCTTTCCCAAATATACCTTCTTCTCTTGTGATTCTTGAACAGAGTATTCGCTTTCATCACCTCAAATTTACCGTAGAACTCAGTTATTCTACTCCTCTGTCATTATTTTCTATGAACAATGTTCAGGTAAATCAAGTAGAAAGCTTTATATTTTCAACAAACTAAAATAGAGGCAGCAGTAATGTACAAGCAACGCGAAGTTCTGGAGGAGGGGATGTAGAAAACTGCGGTTCACGTTTAAAAGGATAACTGACAATGCAGTTGATAGATATATACCTAGCAGAACGGTTCATGACGGAAAGGACCGTTCATGGCCTACGGTCACTGTAAAGAAACGTGTAAAGAAACAGTGACTACTGCAGAATAGATGCAACACACAGCATAGGGCTATAAAGTAGATAGGCAGATTGTAAGTGAAACGTGTTTGTCTGTCAAGAGGGCAATGCGTGGAACCTTTACCGACTACCTAGCAGTATATTATCTAACGATCTCTCAAAAACCCCAAAAAATTCTGGATATTTGTAAAGACTGTAAGTAGTATCAAAACTAGCGTCCAGACATACATACATGGTACAGGGATTGAAATGGACGGTAACGAATCAAAAGCAGGAAAATTGGGCTAAGTTTTCAACTGCGGATTTACAAAAGAAAATCCAGGAATATCGCCCTAGTTTAATTCTCCCACCGCCGCAAAGATGAATGACGTTATCACTGGTGTAGATAAACAGTTGAAAACGCCAAGACGGAACAAAGTTCGAGTAATCATTGAAATCCCTCTCAGATTCTACATAGAATTTGCTGCCGGGTTAACTCCTCTTTTAACTACAACGTGTCGTATATTCCTCGAAGAAAAATCCGTGCCCAGCTGTTGGAAGAAAGCACACGTCACACCCGTGTACAAGGAGGGCATAAGAAGTGCCCCACAAAATTGCCGCCCAGTATCCTTGACATCAGTTTGTTGTAGAATCTTACCTCAAACGTAATGAGGTATCTCGTACAGAATGACCTCCTCCATGACAAGCAGTGTAGATCCCGAAAACATCGATCGTGTTAAACGCACCTCGCACGTTCCTCACATGAAACTCTGAAAGCTACAGGGCAACGTAGTCAGGTAGATGCAGTACTTCTCCACTTCCGGACAGGATTTGACTCGCTACCACACCTATGCTTATTACCAAAAGTACGATCGTATAGGGTATAAACCAAAATTTGTGACCGAAAGAGGGTTTCTTGTTAGGGAGGACGCCGCATGTTATATTGCATGTATAGTGATCGACAAAATGGAGATAACTTCGGCTGTACTCCAGATAAATGTGTTGTTATCCTTGCTGTTCATGTTGTACATGAATGACCGTGCAGACAGTATTAATAGTACCCTCAGACATTTCGAAAATGCTGCGGCTATCTATTATGAAGTAAAACGTTAACTCCTTCCACAGGTCTGGCAAGCCCATCGGTACTGACCGACCACCGTCTCATCCTCTAGCAACAGCGTCCTTGGACATGTTATGGAGGGGCACGGGGTCAGCATACCGCTCTCCCAACCGTTCTTCATGACCTGGAGCCGCCGTTTCTCACTCAAGTGGGTCCTTAATTGAAATCGCCAGGTGGAGTGCGCTGTGTTCCAGGCCTGCCAGAAAGGAAAAATCCGTGGCAGTACCGGGAATCGAACCCGGCTCCTCCCATGTCAGTCAACCGCGCTGACAATTTTTTTTTTTGGCTTGGGATAACTTTAGCAGACACCCTAAGTAAGATTTTAAAAAATAAAGGGTGGAATAGACTCCAACTCGTGACTTCCTGTGAACACTGCGAATCGTTTACCATCTTTTTTCCGTCACCGTCACCACATCTTGGAGCAATAAAAGTGTCTCATTGTGATCGCACCATATGAAAGGTGTTCACTGACCATCCCACAGCACACCACGTGTACCTTATAAAATACCATTCTGTCCCGCAAGTGCCATGTATATGGCACTTAGGGGACAGAGTGGTACTTTGTAATGTGTGTATACAGGGTGGTCCAACTAAAACATTCATATATCTTTACGTACTACAAGAATATGTAATAAAAAGTGGGCGTTCCTATTCAAAAAAGGCAGTTGATATCCGTTTGACCTATGGCAACGCCATCTAGCGGGCCAACCATAGCGCCATCTGGTTTCCCCCTTCAAGCTAGACAAGTTTCGTTCTTTGTAGTTTTTTCGTTTGACGCTTATTTCGTTAGATATTTGGCCAGGTCACTATCACTGGTCAGAACACAATTGGCGAAGCAACCTTCCAAAACGATAAACATCATATACCCCATAGTGCGCTTCGGCATCTTTATCGGATTAGGGCCACACCCGCTGATAGCCTTAACCAACACATTGTCCGGTAAAAGTGAGATTTAACATGTTAGCAAAATTGCACTGATATTAGGACACTATCAACAACAAAATGTGCACGGAATTAGTAGTCGACTTCGAGAAGAGGGGGGAATCTGGCCGCACGATAATATTGATGGTGGAAGCAGTGACAGAAGTCCTGGTGTGGAAAGCAGGTTGATTCCGCTTTCAGAGACAATTCTCTAGGTGACTATCGCAGGTAAATCTATGCGGGAACGTATCTATAGAATTACACCGACAACATGTAGCCGTGTCACTAAGACCAATTCAGCGTAGACGTTCATTAGTAGGTAATATGTTATTATTGACCCTGACCAAGAGGAAGCCTCTTCCACTGTGTGAATCCGGAGACTGATTTTGGTTCATACAAGCTTCCAATGAATACGCAGTAGTAACAGTTCAACGAAATTGTGGCAGACCACACCATATCCCGATCAAGCAGGAATTTGTTGTGACCACTTGCCGCCTCAAGTGTCGTCCCCGAGGCAGCTAGCTCACCGCACTATAAATTTTCGAATGTGACGCAGCTACAAATGAATGTGACCTACATCAATACGTGAACCAGATTCACTGGCTGCATGAGACGTCATAGTATTTAATTCACTGGTAACAATCAGTATCACACATCGAACATACAGTACAGTCGCTTGAGAGTGATATCTGTGACAAACCTCCTTACATGCGCTGCTTCGTCAGAACCTCGTAACGATGTTTAAATATATGGCCTTTCCATAAAAATCACAAGACAGTTGCTGCGATTTCTTCGTTACCATTTTGGGAAGGGGAAACATCTCCTCAGCATAATACGCCTTACACAAAATATAGGTATTCAATATTCATACTTTCCGTAAATTTTTAAGCGACCGACGTTCATGCACCAGTAAAGCGCCCTGAATTTTGTCGGTAACAGATTTCCACTTCAGAGCCGCCATCTTCAGTGGACAACGCTCAACGACCCCGAAAGATGTATGCCGATCCACGAAACGTGGCCAAGGGAGGACAGCGTCCTCGAAGCAAAGGTTGACAGATTTGTCTTCATTTAAGGGTACACCTGAAGTATAATAAAAACCATCAATTAAAACTTTAACAAAGGAACATTCTCTCTTCGACGAAGGAGGATCACCACATCATCGGCATACACTCTAGCTTCAGGTTCCCCCCTATGAGAGTTTGAAACCTGATAGGCGATCAGCAACTTGGCGCAATAACTGTTCAAGAGACGGGACAAACAGACATAGACAGCAGACTTTCTCGGGCATTCTCCGACAAAGAAAAACGGGCGACTTCAACCATCCATTGACCACCACTGACGTTACAATGTGCTTGTACTAAAAAGAACGACACGTGCAGGAGCAGTGAAGCCAACAGTCTTCAACAGGCGATAGCGATACGCGTGACTTACGCGATAAAAAGCCTTAGAGAAATCTAAGAAGGCAAAACCACATTGAACAGATGTAAAGGCCGACACAGAAATCACGTCTCTAAACGCTACCTCCGGAGTCAAAATTATACGGCCAGAACATTGATTTCTACCAATCACATGACCAAGCAATAAGGACAATCTGTTGTTCGCAGGCAGTGCAATAGTTTTGTAGTCAAAAATGAGTAGCGTGAGTGGACGAAAATCAGGTACTGTTAAACGGCCATGTTACTTAGGGAAGAGAACAGTTTTCCCCATCTTGAAGTTTGCAGACACAGATCTCCCCCCCCCCCCCCAAAAAAATCTTGTTTAAAGTGAAAGTAAAAAGATGCCAAAAATGTAAATGAAATTTCCCCGGAAGGCCGTCTGGAGAAATGGAGTTACGGGAGGGGCGATTAGCCGTAAAATCAAACAACTCATTCTCCTGAAGATCCGCTAGAAACTCAACATTCTGGCCAGGCATATAAATCTGACAGAAGATCGCCAAACAAGCAAAATAGGGAAGTGACCTTTTTTTTACGTTTTACGAGTTCCTAATCGCAGTTATCTATGTGCTTTGCTAGTTTAATTTTTTAATCTCTGCTTGATTATAGTATTAGACGCAGTTGTTGGGTTTTTGTCAGTGTCTACAGTAGTTTTGTAGAGCGTGTCGGTAGTCAAATGGCTCTAAGCACTATGGGACTTAACATCTGAGGTCATCAGTCCCCTAGAACTTAGAAGTACTTAAACCTAACTAACCTAAAGACATCACACACATCCATTCCCGAGGCAGGATTCTAACCTGCAACCGTAGCAGCCGCGTGGTTCCGGACTGAAGCGCCTAGAACCGCTCGGCCACAGCAGCCGGCCTGTCGGTAGTCGTTCGTCTGCCTGTATAGTGTAGTTTTCCACCATCCTTAATATGGACAGGAACTATGATTGCTGTGTGCAGATGCGCGCTAAGTTGGTGACACTTCACTATCAGTTCCAGGCCAAGTTACAGCTCGCATTGAGCTTTATCCGTCATCCGTGGCCGAGTGGGAGGTTGCCTCGGGGTGTGGCAGGCTGTAAAATACTTCCTGGGCGGAGGGGGGGGGGGCAGGTGGGCGAACGTGAAGCCGACCTGGTTAGTCTGATAAAAAGGTTCAAGGTACTGACAGTGTCGCTCATCCAGGTGCAGTCACTTGACCTGTTTCAGAGGAAACCTCTCAGATTGTGTGATCTGGGCAGTTACACAGGATGGGATTATTACTAGCTGGAGCTCCAGTGTTAAGCGTGTTATGGGGCCCCTTAGGTACATGGCTCCCCTGACAAGGAGCGAAGGAAGCCAATGTGGACTCTGTGTGCATACCGGGTGGAGTGACTGCAGACGTGGATGGGGTCCTTTCGGATGCGATAAAGACCACAGGGTGCAGTTAACTGCCTGTGGTGGCTCATGTCGATACCATTGACCTCTGTCGCTCTGGACTGAAAGAGATTACCTTTGGTTTTGAGCTGCTAACAGGAGTTAAAGGCTGCCAGTCTCGCTTGCGAGATGAAAACAGAGCTCACGATTTGCAGCATAGTCGACAGGACCGACTGCTGACCTCTGGTACAGAGCCTGTTGGAGGGTGTAAATGAGACGCCGTGACCCTTTAGGCATCAGACTCCTCGATTTGTGCCATTGGGTGGTGGGGTTTCGGGTTCCGTTAAATAGATCAAGAGCCCATTCCACACACGAGGTGACTACGCGGTTAACGGTGGCTATGTGGTGTGGATTGGTTTGTTTTTCAGGTTAGGGGATGTCAGGAAACTCAAAAAAAGGGGCTTCAGTCTCAAAGAGTACAGGACGAACAAAGGAAGAACGTAGATAAAGGAGCCATCGGTGTAACAGCTGTTAATTCTCTTAGCTATGTTGGAAATTTAACAGAGCTCCAAGCGCTAATAGAAAGCACTGATGCTCAAATCGTTATAGCCTCAGAAAGCTGCCTAAATTCGGAGATCAGCTCAGGCGAAATTTTTGCGAAGGATTTAACGGTGTTCACAATAGGCTAAATACAGTTAGCGGTGGCGCCTTAGTTGCTGTTGAAAGTAGTGTATCTTGAAACGAAGCTGATGTAGATAGTTCCTGTGAGTTAGTATAGGTGTAGGTTATTCATGACAACCGGAATAAAATAATAACTAGATCCTTTTACCGACCTCCCAACTCAGATGATACAATTGCTGAAAGGTTTAAAGAAAACGTTAGTGCAATTTCAGACACGTCCCCGACTCAAAGAATTGCAGTTGGTGGTGACTTCAGTTTACTCTCGATATGTTGGCGAAAATACATGTTTAAATCCGGAGATATGCACAAAACATCATCCGAAATGTGCTAAACGCATTCTGTGAAAATTATTTCCAGTAATTATGTCGTGTGCCTACTCGAATAGTGATCATTAGTGAAAACACGCTTGACCTTTCAGTAACAAAGAATCCTGAGCTAATAACGGGCATCAGTGCGGATACATGGATTAGTGAACACAGGGTTCTTGTAGTGACACTGAATTCCGTAATTCCCAAATCTCCCACAAATAAACGAAAAATATATCTATTCAAAAAAGCAGATAAAATTTACTGGACGCCTTCCTGAGAAACAACCTCCACTTCTTTCAAATTAAGTAAATGTAGACCGGGTGGGGCTTGAATCCATGGAAATAATATCGAAACAAATGACAGATTTGTACCAAACAAATTAACAAACGACGGAGCTGATATTCCTTGGTATACAAAACAAGTCAGAAGACTGTTACAGAAACAACTAGAAAAACCACGCCAAATTTAAACGAACGATGTCCTATAGAAGCTCGAAATTTAGAATGGACTTCAATACCAGATGCTTGTAATAGTTTCCACAACGAATGCGAGATGCTTATAATATTTTTCACAATTATGTTTTGACTCGAAACCTGGTAGAAAATCCGAAGAGATCCCGGTCGAGTTAAAGTAAGCTAGTGGCAAGATAGTCAATGTCTTCTCTGTGTGATAACAATGGAACTACTATCGATGATAGTGCTGCTAAGGCAGAGTTCCTAAATACAGACTTCCGAAATTCCTTCACCAAAGAAGACGAAGTAAATATTCCAGAATTCGAATCAAGAACAGCTACCAACATGAATAACTTTGAAGTAGGTATCCTCAGTGTTGTGAAGCAACTTAAGTCTCTAAATAAGTCTTCCAGCCAAGGCTGTACAACATTTAGGTTCCTTCCAGAGTATGCTGTTGCAATAGCGCCATATTTAACATATACAGCTGCTCGGTCGACAAAAGATCCGTATCCGAGTACTGGAAAGTTACACAGGTCACACCAGTATCCAAGAAGGGCAATAGGGGTAATTCTCTACATTACTGGCCCATATCAAAAGCTACGATATGCAGCGGGATTGTGGAACATGTACTGTGTTCGAACATTATGAATTACCTCGAAGAGAATGCTCTATTGACACATAGTCAACACGGATTTAGAAAAGATCGTTCTTGTGAAACACAACTAGCTCTTTACTCATACGAAGTTTTGAATGCTATCGTCAAACGATGCTCCGATTTCTATATTTCCAGAAGGTTTTTGACGCTGTACCTCACAAGCGGCTTATAATCAAATTGCGTGCATATGGAATATCGTGTCTGTCTTGTCAGAGAGGTCACAGTTGGTAGTTACTGACGGAAAGTCTTCGAGTAAAACAGATGTGATTTCTTTAGTTCCCTGAGGAAGTGTTATAGGTCCTCTACTGCTCATTATCTACATAAATGGTTTAGCTGACAATGTGAGCAACCGTCATAGGTTTTTTGCAGATGATGCTGTCGTTTATCGTTTAGTAAAGTCATTATAAGATCAAAACTAATTGGTTTAGATTGGTAATTGACCTTAATAATGAAATGAATGTCATCCACATGAGTACTAAAAGGAACCCTTTAAATTTCGGTTACGCTATAAGTCAGTCAAATCTAAACGCCGTAAATTCAAAAACATATCTAGGAATTACAATTGCGAATAAGTTAAATCTGAAAGACCCACAGAAAATGTTGTGGAAAATTCGAACCAAAGACTGCGTTTTATTGCCAGAACGCATAGAATAATCAACAGATTTACTACAGAGACTGCCTACATGGCACTTGTCCACCCTCTTTTGGAGCACTGCTGCGCGGTGTCGTGTTTCACCCGATAAGATCGCGAAAGTTCATAGAAGGGCAACACGTTTTGTATTATCGAGAAACTGCGGAGAAAGCGTCACGGACATGGGGATGGGAATCATTAAAACAAAGACGTTTCTCGGCGCAGCGACATCTTTTCACGAAATTTCAGTCACTGCTTTCTTTTCCAAAAGCGAAAATATTTTATTGATGCTGAGATACATAGGGAGAAACGATCGTCATATAAAATAATGGAAATCAAGACTCGCACGGGAAGATACATGTATTTGTTTCTTGCGCGCGCTGTTCGAGAGTGGAATAACAGAGAATTATTGTGAAGGTGGTTCGATGAATCCTCTGCCACACAGTTAAGTGTGATTTACAAAGTAGCGATGTAGATGTAGATGTAGCATCGGAAGGGGGACCGACGGTGCCATCCGCTGCTACAACTGTGCGTAGTATAGATGAGAAGCGTGAGTCGGGAAGGTAATAAGAGAGCGACGGTGACGGGTATGAAGTACTGTAGTTCTTTGATTACGAGAGCATGCAGCTTAGACTTCACACTCAATCCGTCATCAGCAGCAAATTGGCCTTGATCCGCAGAGGGGCATCACCTACATGTGCATATAATTCGCGAAGAACGGCATGATAAAACTGCTGTCTCCCGGAAGTCTCTTATCCTTGAAACAGAATAACATATCAACACTTTTCGGATTCGCGGTTTTGTAAACTCAGACCACCATCCAAATAAGAATAGGCAACTCTTTACCGAGCGGAGGCAAAACTCCTACTCACCACTAATCACGGCGTCAACAGACGCATCAGCAAGATGAGAAACATTGAGCGTCCACTGAGCACAACAGTATTTCAGGGGTTGTCGGGTGAGGTTTATAGTAGCTGCAACAGCACAGTGATCAGTGAAAGGTACAGAAATTACGTCGACTGGAAGGATCTGTTGACACAAAGCCACGGACAAATAAAATCTGTCAAGTCTGCTGCTAGATGTCGCAATAAAAAGTGAATTTTATCAACGTTGGAAACGCATTTTCCCAGACATTCCTCAAACGCATCGTACGGACCAATTCATGGAGATCACGACAAAAATTAAAACGAGGGACTCGTCAACGCGACGCAACACGCACTTGAATACACCGCCCAGCAGGAGGTCCCAAGGATTCTTACGCAAAAGATAAGGCAGCCATTCTCTGTGAAATTTAGAGCTTTCCGCCGTTTGACCCGTGCCAGACGGAGCATAAAGCATAATCAGGGTAAGGTAAAAATGACGACAAACAGTCCTGCGGCCAGAGTCTAGGACTTTGACGTCAGCGAAGCGAATACCTTCACGATAAAACAGAGCATTATTCGTCGAATCTTCAAGCACTACACCAAAAATGTTTAAAACCCGGGGAGAAAAAAGGTGGTTAACAATACTTCCTGCAATAACATAATGTCTGTATTAGCGCATTGGCTGCCAAGGTATAGTTGTGTTACCGACGCCTTGGGGCCATATACTTAGTTTCAATATTCTGCTTTAGTTTGCTCCAAGTAAACTTGTTAAGTGCTATTGAAGTGAAAATATGGCATTTTAGCACCTTTTTTTTAAATTTTTTTTGGTGTGAGTTACATATGATTCAAATGGCCGCACAGTACCAGGTGTGTCATTTGCTATGTCGCTAATTATTTTAGGTTTGTACTATGGTATGTTTTTCATTCCATAGCATTATTTGTGTGCAGTTCCATTATTGTTTTCCTGCGTTGTTGCTACAGTCTTAATTCAGTGTTGTTTGCTCCGTAACAAAATGATATTGTGGCAGAAAAAAATGTCTGGTAGAAGTTATGAAGATGAACAAAGGCATGTACAGCAGGTTTTAGATGAAGTCACGGACATAAGTGATGAAGATTCTGTGTCTTTATTTGGTGATAGCTCAGACGAAATTTTACCAGAGGAGACCGGAAGCGAAACAGGAAGTTCTGATGATGGAATCACATCAGTGATGGTAGGAAGAAGAGCTTTATGTCCACATTCAGTCAGAGAACCAGACTTCACAGCTGTAAAAACCAGCCACCAAAGCACCTCTAACCGTGTTAGTGCCATAACTACTGCAGTTGATTCATATTCAGTTGGAGTAAGAGTGATATCAGAAAGTTCTGAAGATGAAGATGACACACTTAGAACAAATACTAATGAGATTGTCTGGGAGCCAGTTACGGGTAAAAATATGAAAAACTTTACATTTATTCATTCCAGTTCTGGTGTAAATGCTTCTGTTGCACTAACTCTCAAAGGCAAGACACCATACGATTTCTTCAAATATTTTGTAACTGATGAAATTTTAGAACATGTGACTCAGCAAACTAATTTGTACGCAAAACAAGTCTTACAAAGTCATTCAGCAATTTTTAATTCACGACTGAAAAAGTGGACTGATGTCAGCAAAACTGAAATTGAACAATTTTTAGGATTTTTTTATGGATGTCACTAAATGTAAAACCGAGGATTCCTAATTATTGGTCAATAAATATGCTCTATCACAACAATGTAAACAATGTTATGTCACACAATCGTTTTGAACTGCTTTTAGGTATGTGACATTTTTCCGATAACCACCAGTGCCCACCGTGAAACTGCTTATTAAAAATTCAACCTTGTATTGATAAATTACTGCAGAGATTTCAAAGTGCAGTGGTGCTGGAGGAAGAAGTTTACATTGACGAAACACTTGTGCCATTTCGAGGAAGACTAAGTTTTATTCAGCATATAAAGAATAAGTGCCATAAATTCGGAATTCAATTTTTCAAACTTTGTCTAAAGGGTGGCTACATCTGGAATATCGAAGTTTACTGTGGGAAGAATGCGACTCCTGGTGTTCCTCTTGCCACTTCTGTCGTTATGAGCCTTGTGAGCGGATTACTAAATGAGGGCAGAATCTTATATACACTCCTGGAAATTGAAATAAGAACACCGTGAATTCATTGTCCCAGGAAGGGGAAACTTCATTGACACATTCCTGGGGTCAGATACATCACATGATCACACTGACAGAACCACAGGCACATAGACACAGGCTACAGAGCATGCACAATGTCGGCACTAGTACAGTGTATATCCACCTTTCGCAGCAATGCAGGCTGCTATTCTCCCATGGAGACGATCGTAGAGATGCTGGATGTAGTCCTGTGGAACGGCTTGCCATGCCATTTCCACCTGGCGCCTCAGTTGGACCAGCGTTCGTGCTGGACGTGCAGACCGCGTGAGACGACGCTTCATCCAGTCCCAAACATGCTCAATGGGGGACAGATCCGGAGATCTTGCTGGCCAGGGTAGTTGACTTACACCTTCTAGAGCACGTTGGGTGGCACGGGATACATGCGGACGTGCATTGTCCTGTTGGAACAGCAAGTTCCCTTGCCGGTCTAGGAATGGTAGAACGATGGGTTCGATGACGGTTTGGATGTACCGTGCACTATTCAGTGTCCCCTCGACGATCACCAGTGGTGTACAGCCAGTGTAGGAGATCGCTCCCCACACCATGATGCCGGGTGTTGGCCCTGTGTGCCTCGGCCGTATGCAGTCCTGATTGTGGCGCTCACCTGCACGGCGCCAAACACGCATACGACCATCATTGGCACCAAGGCAGAAGCGACTCTCATCGCTGAAGACGACACGTCTCCATTCGTCCCTCCATTCACGCCTGTCGCGACACCACTGGAGGCGGGCTGCACGATGTTGGGGCGTGAGCGGAAGACGGCCTAACGGTGTGCGGGACCGTAGCCCAGCTTCATGGAGACGGTTGCGAATGGTCCTCGCCGATACCCCAGGAGCAACAGTGTCCCTAATTTGCTGGGAAGTGGCGGTGCGGTCCCCTACGGCACTGCGTAGGATCCTACGGTCTTGGCGTGCATCCGTGCGTCGCTGCGGTCCGGTCCCAGGTCGACGGGCACGTGCACCTTCCGCCGACCACTGGCGACAACATCGATGTACTGTGGAGACCTCACGCCCCACGTGTTGAGCAATTCGGCGGTACGTCCACCCGGCCTTCCGCATGCCCACTATACGCCCTCGCTCAAAGTCCGTCAACTGCACATACGGTTCACGTCCACGCTGTCGCGGCATGCTACCTGTGTTAAAGACTGCGATGGAGCTCCGTATGCCACGGCAAACTGGCTGACACTGACGGCGGCGGTGCACAAATGCTGCGCAGCTAGCGCCATTCGACGGCCAACACCGCGGTTCCTGGTGTGTCCGCTGTGCCGTGCGTGTGATCATTGCTTGTACAGCCCTCTCGCAGTGTCCGGAGCAAGTATGGTGGGTCTGACACACCGGTGTCAATGTGTTCTTTTTTCCATTTCCAGGAGTGTACAAACAATTTTCACACGAGTGTTCATCTAGCATACCAGCTTCTTGAACAATCAACGGCGCGACTGCCACGGTCGCAGGTTCGAATCCTGCCTCGGGCATGGATGTGTGTGATGTCCTTAGGTTAGTTTGGTTTAAGTAGTTCTAAGTTCTAGGGGACTGATGACCACAGACGTTAAGTCCCATAGTGCTCAGAGCCATTTGAACCATTTTTTTTGAGCAATCAACGCCGGCCGGAGTGGCCTTGCGGTTCTAGGCGCTACAATCTGGAACCGAGCGACCGCTACGGTCGCAGGTTCGAATCCTGCCTCGGGCATGGATGTGTGTAATGTCCTTAGGTTAGTTAGGTTTAATTAGTTCTAAGTTCTAGGGGACTGATGACCTCAGAAGTTAAGTCGCATAGTGCTCAGAGCCATTTGAACAATCAACACATTTAGTTGGTATTCTAAGATAAAACAGAAAACTGAATCCTCAAGATGTTGTACAGGCATGGAAATCTAAGAATTGTGACACATATTTTTGCGTAGAGTGTTTTTTTCATATAGCACAATGCATACTGCTGTTAGAGAAAGAAACTGGAAAGAACAAAATTTTTCATTTTCATTCTTGTTGCAATTAGAGTTGAAGACCGTAAATAAAACTGTATGTGATTTGCAATGTGCTGTGTAAGTAATATGTCAAACTAATAAATGAATAATAAAAAAAAAGTCCAATACGACTGAGCCATTTGAGTTATATATAACTCACGAATTCAAATGTCAATAACTACCCTTGAGCTCTTGAAAACCGTAGACCACGAACATGATTTGTTGCTGGGGCCATAACCTACTATAACACCAAGTCACAGCACGCTCCTGTGAGTTACAATTGCACCACGGAGGTTTAAATGGAAAAATGTCCATGATTTTTATTTACTTCACGTAGCCCAAGGAGAACAGTTCCTGTGAGCTATATTTAACTCACGTGGCAGTCAATGTGTTATAATCATAAATAAACTGGCGGTGAGCAGCGTGATGGAACTCAGATTCAGTACGATTGGTATTCAAAGTAAGAAGGGTGTATGCCAAAGCCATCTACCAAAGAGGGACAAAGGTAAAGTCCATCTACGCCACATTGCGATCATTAATCCGTTATCGAGTCCATAGACAAGTCCGAGGGAGGGGGACAAATGACAGGTCCTGCAGAACCCTCAAGCTGTAATTTCTTGAGGCAGAGAGCGCGATCCGTTTGGACACACAGTGTAGAGCGGTCTTGAGGCAAAATTGCCTCAGCAGCCGGAAAAGTAGAGAGTTCAAGCACAACACATTGCGGACAGGGGCGGACAACAGACACAGCAGGCGACAAGACTGAAACAACCTGGTGAGACTCCTGTATTACATGATTCAAAGGCGGAAGCTCCGAAACCACTCGGCTATAGGGGTACCTATAATGAAGTATTGTCTGAAAAAAGTTAGAGAAAAATGAGTTTGATTGATAAGATTTTGAAGTGAAGCGAAGACTAGCAACTTGCTTTAAATGTTCAGAAACGTTAAAAAACAAAACAGAAAGGCTATAGTATCAACGCGTCACAATCGCAATCGGACAGCGCATAGGGAGGTAGGGATATAACGTGGAACATCACATCGGCTCGGCCATAGGTGAAGCAGGTATCAGACTGCTGTTCAGTGGTAGAATACTCGGCAAATGCAACCATACAAAGAAGGTTGCTGATAAGTGACTCGTACGACACATCGTAGAATATTACTCAAGTGTGTGGGACTCGTACCAAGTAGGACTAACGGGGTATTTTGAATGTTTATAAAGAAGGGCAGCACGAATGGTCGCAGGACGTCTGACATGTGGGTGAGTGTCACGAAGATGCTGAAGAAACTGAACTGGCAGTCACTTGAACACTGACGGAAAGTACCCCGACAAAGCCTGCTTACAGAATTTCAAGAAGCGTATTAAAAGGTGAGTCTAGGATTATACTACAACCCTTACGTATCACTCCCGTAAGTATCGTAAGGATAAGGTTAGATTAATTAAAGCGCGCACGGACGTGTTTAAACACTAATTCTTCCAGTACTCCATACGTGATTGGAACTGGAAGAAGCCCTAATAATAAAATAATTCGTAACTTTTAAATTTACGTTGCATGTTAACACATTTCTCTTATTCATAACTGCTTTTCTTGCTACTCACAGTATGCGTTTTTAAATATGTTCTACTTCACCCACAATAAGTTATTTTGCTGCACAAATAACAACAGTCATCTAATCCCTTTGGTGTCTTGCGTCTTAGTCCAATTCCCTCACAACAAGTGTTGATTCGACTGCATTCCATTATCCCCGCTTAACTTTTGTCGATGCTCATTTTGTAATCTCTTTTCAGAACAATCTTCAATCCTTTAAACTCCTCTTCCAAGTCTTTTGCCTTCTCCTGCAGAACTAAAATTTCATCGGCAGCCCCCGATATTGTTATTCATTCACCCTAACATTATATACATTTCAGAAATTTCCTTGGCTTCCTTCACAGGACGCTAAATGTACAGACTGAATAACGTTGGAGATGTCATGAACCTGTCTCATTTCCATCTCAAATATTGCTTCTCTTTTATGTCCGCTTGTTCGTACACTTCTACGGAACTGAAAATTAATTTCTCTCAGGATGGTTGCTACTAACGTTACCATTCCTCTGCTTGCAGCTCGTTTCATTAGGGTTCAAATAACAAAATGCCCAAAATACCTCACGAAATGCCTCCTAGAAGGGAGGAAGTTAGAAGAGCGGACACATGGGATGTTACAATATGATTCTGCAGTATCTACACTACTGGCCATTAAAATTGCTACACCAAGAAGAAATGCAGATGATAAACGGCTATTCACTGGACAAATATATTATACTAGAACTGACATGTGATTACATTTTCACGCAATTTGGGTGCATAGATCCTGAGAAATCAGTACCCAGAACAATTACTTCTGGCCTTAATAACGGCCTTGATACGCCTGGGTATTGAGTCAAACAGAGCTTGGATGGCGTGTACAGGTACAGCTAACCATGCAGCTTCAACACGATACCACAGTTCATCAAGAATAGTGACTGGCGTATTGTGACGAGCCACTTGCTCGGCCACCATTGACCAGACGTTTTCAATTGGTGAGAGATCTGGAGAATGTGCTGGCCAGGACAGCAGTCGAACGTTTTCTGTATCCAGTTAGGCCCGTACACGACCTGCAACATGCGGTCGTGCGTTATCCTGCTGATATGTAGGGTTTCGCAGGGATCGAATGAAGGGTAGAGCCACGGGCCGTAACACATCTGAAATGTAACGTCCACTGTTCAAAGTGCCGTCAATGCGAACAAGAGGTGACCGAGACGTGTAACCAACGGCATCCCATACCATCACGCCGGGTGATACGCCAGTATGGCTATGACGAATACACGCTTCCTATGTGCGTTCACCGCGATGTTGCCAAATACGGATGCGACCATCATGAAGCTGTAAACATAATCCGGATTCATCCAAAAAAATGACGTTTTGCCATTCGTGCACCCAGGTTCGTCGTTGAGTACACCATCGCATGCGCTCCTGTCTGTGATGGAGTGTCAAGGGTAACCACAGCCATGGTCTCCGAGCTGATAGTCCCTGCTGCTGCAAACGTCGTCGAACTGTTCGTGTAGATTGTTGTTGTGTTGCAAACGTGTCCATCTGTTGACTCAGGGATCGAGACGTGGCTCCACGATCCATTACAGCCATGCGGATAAGATGCCTGTCATCTCGACTGCTAGTGGGATTCAGCATGGCGTTCCGTATTACCCTCCTGAACCGACCGATTCCATATTCTGCTAACAGTCATTGGATCTCGACCAACGCGAGCAGCTATGTCGCGTTACGATAAACCGCAATCGCGATAGGCTACAATCCGCCCTTTATCAAAGTCGGAAACGTGATGGTACGCATTTCTCCTCCTTACACGAGGAATCACAACAACGTTTCACCAGGCAATGGCCGGCTGGGGTGGCCGAGCGGTTCTAGGCGCTGCAGTCTGGCATCGAGCGACCGCTACGGTCGCAGGTTCGAATCCTGCCTCGGGCAGGTTTAAGTAGTTCTAGGGGACTGATGGCCTTAGAAGTTAAGTCCCATAGTGCTCAGAGCCATTTTGAACCAGGCAATGCCGGTCAACTGCTGTTTGTGTATGAGAAATCGGTTGGAAACTTTCCTCATGTCGGCACGTTGTAGGTGTCGCCACCGGCGCCAACCTTGTGTGAATGCTCTGAAAAGATAATCATTTGCATATCACAGCATCTTCTTCCTGTCGGCTAAATTTCGGGTCTGTAGCATGTCATCTTCGTGATGTAGCAATTTTAATGGTCAGTAGTGTATGTTATTCAGAAATACGATACGGTGCTCCTTCGAACATGCAAACATGGCTGAAGGAGCAATGCATCGCAATTCTGAACAACATATACCCTGCAGTATCGTATTTATCTGCCGACACGAGGCAAGCGACATTCAGTTAAAATGTCTCTTCTTGTAGGGGAATATAAATAATGAGTGTACGAGTGCAGGTTTTGTAGACACATGGTTGACGACATATTATGGAAGTGTGGGTCTGCCCGTGAAACGTGCTCGGATAGCCAAACGGTAAGGCAACCTCTCGCGATAAGCGGAAAATCCAGTTGCGAGTCACGGTCCAGCACGAATTTTCATTGTCGTCATTCCATTATACCGCTAAAGGTTGTCCATACTTGCAATTGCGTATACTGTTGTCACCGGAGTTCTTGTTCCCTCGGACATGCATGGATCGACGAGTGCAGCTGTAGATACATGGCTGACGACGAATAGAAGTTTGTGTCTGGTTGTGAAGCGTTCTCGGATAATGTGTGGCGACCATTCACGATAAGCGGGATATCCGGGTTTGAGTCCCGGTCCAGCACAGATTTTCATTGTCTTCATTCCATTGCACAGCTTGTGGTCATCCATATTCGCAACTGAGAATACATTTCATGTATTTCGTGTCCATCGGACGTTGTTTACCATCGTAAAAAGACAGCGGGAAAGGGTATTCACTTTTCTGAAATTTAAGTTGTGTATTACACTTATCTCGTTCGCAGCTAGTGTAGAAGTAATATTTCCAGCGAAGATAAGGATGTCCTATTTTCTGTATGTACGAGGGGCGTTTGAAAAGTCCGTGCAAAGTCCGACAGACGGCACCACCGGCACGTATCGAGGTCATGTTTAATTAGCAGCATCTTTGGAAAGAGCGCAAACCAAGCTTCAGCCATATTGGTCTATTTCTTTGTGTTTAGCATTCGTGTGAATCAAGTAAGTCGAGTGATTGTAAAATAATGGGCGAGAAAGAATTTCGTGTGGTGATTAAATATTACTTTATGAAAGGCAAAACGCCTCAGGAGACTAAAGAGAAGCTTGATAAACATTACGGTGACTCTGGACCTTCTGTTAGAACAGTTTATAAGTGGTTTCAAAAGTCATGCTGAACGTTCTGGAAGCCCTGTGAAGGTTACGACTCCAGAAATCATTGATAAAAATCCATGATATGGTGATGGACGACAGAAGGGTTAAGGTGCGTGATATTGCTAGTGCTGTGGGCATCTCGAAAGGACGGGTACATAATATTTTGCATAAACATTAGGACATGAGAAAGCTATCCGCAAGACGGGTTCCGCGATTGCTCACGCTTGACCAAAAACGGAATCGTGTGAAGTGTTGCAAGAATGGTTTGCACTTGTTCCGGAAGAGTCCGCAGGACTTTAAGCGTCGTTTCGTCACTGTGGATGAAACATGGATACATTATTACACTCCTGAGACCAAACAACAATCTAAACAATGGGTTACCAAGGGATAATCTGCACCAAAAAGGACGAAGACCATTCCTTCGGCAGGAAAGTTTACGGTGACTGTCTTTTGGGATTCGCAAGGGATAATCCTCATCAACTAACTGGAAAAGGGTAAAAGGATTACAGGTAAATATTATTCATCGTTATTGGACCGTTTGTAAACCGAGCTGCAAGAAAAACGCCGGCGATTGGACCGCAAAAAAAGTCCTTTTCCATCACGGCAATGCACCAGCATACACCTCAGCAGTTATGGTGGCAAAATTAATGGAAATGGGATTCCAAGTCGTTTCACATGCCCCCTGTTCTCCAGACCTGGCTCCCGCGAACTACTTCTTTTCTCCAATTTGAAGAAATGGCTGGCGGGACAAGGAATTTATTCAAATGAGGAGGTGATTGCAGTAACTAATAGCTATTCTGCAGACTTGGACAATTCGTATAATTCAGAAGGGATCAAGAAATTAGAATAGTGTTGAACGAAGTGTATAAGTCTAAAAGGAGACTATGTCGAAAAATAAGAAAGGTTTACCGCAAACACGCAAGTAGTTTTTATTTTTGCGCGGACCTTTCAAACGCTCCTCGTAGAAACACAGTTCGTTGAACTATGATTTATCAGTAGTTGCATGTAACAACTGCCCAGGAAAGACAAATTGTAGCCACGGGAAGAGGAGCGTCAAAAGTGAATTTTCTTCTTCGGTGTCTCGATACAGATTTTGTTGTCCACGAGAGCGTCACTTATCCTTAGTATCAGCTTTAAACTCACCGGACGCCTGAGCCTCTGGTGCGATGTGAAGAGCCGCGCCAGTTTTATTGGCAACAAGAAGCGGAAGATGTAGCAGCAACTTTGCAGACTGCGTTATAAATTAGTTCGAATTACAAGCTAAACGGCGGAGGGTGATTAATGAGGGCCGCTGGCGAGCTGGGGGCGGCCGCGGCGTTGAGCGGGGCGGCTAAAGGTCAGCTCCCGCAATTCATATTCCGCGGGCAGCGGGCGCTGCGCTCACCATTCCGCTCGCATCCCCCGTATGTAGACACGTCAACAGAAAAACATTCATCTTTGATTCATCAGGGGCCTCAGGTATCCGTCACTGTGCATAAGCTGCATGCTGAGAGTCCCCCGGCTCCATTCAGTGGTCAATCAAGCTGACGAGCTGCGCCTGCGAGCATACCCTTAGCGGTACTCGCCCCGTGCTCCGTTCCATAAATCCTCTGGCGCCTCGTGCAGTCCTCCGCCCCCTCAGTTTTTCGGGTCCGTTGTCATGGAATACACGAAATTCTAGAGAATTCCAGAGGGAAAAAAATTATACAGAAACCAAAATGAGCAGTCACCGCTCTTTTCACTTCGTAGTTTCAGGGGCTTTGGAACGTGACTATGTTTCAGAAAACACCTCTGACTAGATGAGTATTCACCTCCGGTCGTATAACTTCCACGAATTATATGTAAAAGAAGTTAAGCACGTTTTTATTACTAGAATTAATGCTTTCGAATGTTGCATAGATTGAAATCAGAATTGCTCTGTTTTATTGGTGTGTTATTAGCAGGACAAATTTTGTGTGGCTCGGAGGAAACAAATGTAAAACGGACAGACAGCGGACCCATAATTAGTCACTTGATCGAAAAGTCGAATGTGCAGTCAGTACTGCATTGTTGTAGTTTCATCGATTTGATGCAAGTCTCCTCGCTAGCCTTAGCATAATCTCTACATAATTACTGCAACCTGTACGGGATGTACCTGAATTCTGTGGACAAAATCCCGCAGTTTGTTCAGGGATATTTTTTTAAATATTCTGGTACAAGGGACCCGGTATCTGCGATGTGTCCCTATAGAGTAGCAATGCATTTATGATTTCTTTGTGCTTTTTTTTCTTTTACAAGTACCTTTCCGATAGCTACAACGTCCGTGTTTATAGTGTCTGTATCTTCACGTTACAATGTCCTTCAGATATGCATACTAGTCTGAAGAAGAGACACAGTTCTGACGCTACAGCTTTGATATTATGCTACGAAATGGTTTCGCATTTCTCGAATCCTGACTGATTTCAGCTGTTTGCCCTGCTATCACGAGCGGTCACCTTGACCACTTTTTTATTTTAATCGCTGTTCTTGATTTTTTTTCTTTTATTTATTTTTTTCTTAACTGCCTTTCTTTAACTGGGATGTAGATTAAACGAGACATCTTTATTCGCACAGTTGTGTCCTCCTAAGGGTAAAGTCAGTAAGGCATAAATACAACGAGAAGGCTGCCCTTCCTGCGGAACCAACATTAGACATTACACCCGGGTTACTGGCGACTAGACGTCCGCGGATACTTCTGACATGCCACTGGGGTTGGGCCCGTCTTCCCCAAGAAATAGTGGGTATTGTTCTGTCACTAGTTCCGGTCCGTAAAATTAACTTCTCATTCGCAGAATATCCCAACGACGAGATGCGTCCAGGAAGACACATAGGAAATAGCAAAGTGCTGGCGGCAGCGCAGGTGGCGTCGGAGACGAATAAATCGTTCCAATAGGAAGGTCCAAAATTAGAGAAAGTGCTTTTAATCATGCCAGTAAAGATACAATATGATCAAACCCATATGTATCCTAGTACGTGAATAAAACGTTGTATCAGGGATGAGATGTCGGAGTCACCGCAGTTGGGGCCGTACTCTCAATGGGGGCCAACATCAAGTCAGCCATGCATGGTGAAGGGGTCCTCGCAACACAGTATGAGTTAACTGAAAGTAGGAGTGCAGCTAGCATTGTTTCTCCTATGATGCCAGCTGCGTTGCCAGATTTACCTCAACTCCTACCTCTTCGGGCGGCCGGAGTGGCCGAGCGGTTCTAGGCACTACAGTCTGGAACCACGTGACCGCTACGGTCGCAGGTTCGAATCCTGCCTCGGGCATGGATGTGTGTGATGTCCTTAGGTTAGTTAGGCTTAAGTAGTTCTAAGTTCTAGGGGACTGATGACCTCAGGAGTTAAGTCCCATAGTGCTCAGAGCCAGTCCTACCTCTTCCCCACCTCTCTGAAATATCTATCAAAGATAGCGGAAAAAGGTCATTTGTCCTAAGTTTAAAATGGCGGAAATTCGAAAAATCAACGATGGTGAAACTAGTCTAGTTGTCCTAAATTTAAAATGGCTGAAAATTCAACAAGTTCTAGATGGCAACGCCAGGCCATTTGAGCTAAGTTTACAATGGCAGGAAATTCAATTGTGCTAAGTTAAAATGATGGTAAATTCAAAAAAAGCAAATTCCCATTTGTCTTACACTAAAATAGTGGAAGTTTATGGTGCTATAAAATTCAGCAGACAATATTTCAACACACTTAATCTGTTTTATCTATTATGTCAAGAATGCTCTTCACTAGGAAAGCAACACACAAGGAGGGATGTATGAAACTATCAGTATAGAATAGTTCTAGCTAGTCTACTTCATTGGGTGCAAGAGTGAGGTAAACCCTGACAAATAAGTTCGCAGCTATGAAACTAGCACTAGAGTGTAGCTGCAGCCAGTCTAGTTCATAGGCTGCAAAAGTGTGGGATTCCAACCCACAGATGCACCACAAACATACAAAAATAATTTGCATGTATGTGTACTCTCAGCATTTGAAAGTGAGATACGGCTGTACGTAGTGACAAGACCAAACACGACCATCAAAAACCTCATAAATACCGGTGACGAATGGAATTACATTTTTCAAGAGTAGTGGTCAGCAGCCTGGTTGTGGGTTACCATTTGAGAGGAAGACAGTGCCTACAATGGAGGCTGGCCAACCGACATCAGTGATGCTAGCGGGCATGAACTGTACCCCAAGAGGCCGACTCTTAATACCGACACCCGGCAGGCTGCCCTACAGGGGCACCATGCTAATGCCAGCTACATTCCCAACAACAGTGCCTTGTCAGTATGTAATGTCTCTTGCAGCGGTCTCTCCGCGATATTTACAGAAATTTTATAAATCATATAACTCAGTACATATCTCGAAATATCTCTTCTTATCTTACCGATTATCAAGGCAAAGTATTTTCAAGCCCAATTATTCCTTGGAGCGTCCATTTACTCCATGGAATAGCTTCTCTGCTATCTATGTTTTCTCTTGGGGAAAGGAATAGACGACTTCTTGCCGATTAGTCGTAAAAGAAGGATGTATATGTATGTTTTGTTGAGCTAGTCGCCATCTTGATGAGATTCTGTATGAGAAGGAATTTAATACATGAACTAAACTAAAGTAAGTGTGTTCGCGTATTATTTAACGGATTATTATTATTGACAGTGTCTGCTTACTACGCTGTGTTGCACGGGATCAGTGGGGAACGTCCGATTTACACTGGACGAACCTGCCGTTTTGTATGCTCAAGATATCCAGTTACTTCAAATAAATAGGCTAACACGGTCTTACCAGCAGATCTCCGGTCTTCCCCATGTGATCACCGAAAGTTAATAATTATTACAAATGTTTCCAGGAGATCGACTGACAATTTTCCTCGCACCGAGACTTCGAAATTGCTTCACTGCCTTATGGAATTTAAGTTAAGCTTAATTTAATCAGGATAGAACAGTATTGAATTGTGTGAATGTGATAAGCCTGCTTTGTCAATGAAAATTCCCTTAATATACGCATGTTTTTACTATCCTGATCAGTGAAGCTAAATCAGACCGGTGTGAGAGAGGTTTTTAAATTTTAGATCCCATACAAAATATATTAAAAGTACCAACTACACTCAAAGAGACTGGCGCATGTTGTTCTAGATCAGAGCACATGTCGGTTTTAATTTTGACGTTTATTCTCCTGCATAGTAGTAGTCACGCTGTAAGACCTACCTGTGGACTACCTTCTGTCCGCCTTTATTTACAATTATTTACCTTAAAATAGCCCTGTACACTTCAGCAAAGATTTATGGACTGTTAGAATATGTGACAGAGTTGCCACTATATTGTCAAGAAGATTTGAAATGCCTCAGCAATATTACTAGACAGGAAAATAAAGAAAACTGCTTAAAAATTATGCTTACGATGTATCTACATGTGGTGGCCTCGATAATATGCACCTAGGAACCGGAAAGCAGAGTTTTACACTATTGGGAAAACTGTTTTTAGTGGTGAATAGATGCTGAAGTGGCAAAAACTTAAAATTGTATGCACAAATTCCATTATAATATGGGGTAGAAGAGTTGGCAACTATTGGTAGCAAGTGTCAGCATCTCTGAGTGTAGCCACGTGCACCCGTAGTGCTGCTGACATGCGGCCATCTAGTGTATGTTGCCAGCGTTAGCCTATCAGCAAATAACGCTAGTGCCTACCTGTGGCTTTGCTGTCGGGCGGGCAACCAGAAAACTATCTACTGACATTCTGCACGTGCAGGCAATGTTTTCTTCTCAAAATGCAAAGTACAACTAAGGCTGTTGACCTCTACTCGTATAACATATTATTTTTTTCGTCGCCTGTATTTGCAACACTTTTGATAGCTACGATTGGCCGTGTCGCTTTGTATCGTCGTACATCACTCACAAATAATGAGGGTATACATTCAGTGCTATTACTTTTGGATTTTTGTGATGCATCTGTGGGTAGGGATCCCACACTCATGGATCCTAGGAACTAGAGCTACTCTCTAGAGCTAGTTTCATAACTGCAGCCTTGTTTGACACGATTTTTCTCCTCTTGCACCCTGTGAATTAGACTTGCTGGAGCAACTCTCAACAACTAATTTCTTAGCTCCCACCGTTCTTCCCATCTCCCTGGTGGTGGTAGGGGGAGTGGTAACCGATTAAACAAACTAAGTGTGCTGACAATTTTCTGATGAAATTTAATCGCAGTACCAGCACCGCCCAATTTCTTAGGACAAGTGGCCTCTTATATTAATTTGTATTTATTACAATTTTCACTTAGAAAACGTGTATTTGCTATCATTTTACTTAGGACAAATTGGTTGCAACATCAGAGAAGTGAGAGAAGTAACTCAGTGCACTAGGAATATCGTACTAGGGACAGATATCAAACTATCTTGGATTACTTTTTTCAATTTCCCACCATTTTAAACATTGGATAAGCGATCTAGAAGTTCTTTATCTTGTACTGTGACATCAGGGGAGTGGGGTGAGTCGTGGGGAAAAATTTGCCAACGCTGCGTGACATCATAGGAGAAATACGTCACCGGAAATCTGGCAACAACGCAGGCTGCACTTCAAGTCTCATTTAATCCATAGTCACCACTACTAGTCATTTCCTTTCCTCTTCCGCTTGGAGTAGTCATTGTCCGTATGCCTTCGTAGGAGCTCAATTTTTCTTATCTTGACTTCGCAGTCCTTCTGAGAATGTACGATGGTCGCAGTAGAATCGTTCTGCAGTCAGCGACAAAACCTGTTTCCGTGTTTTTTGAATAGGATATTTTGAACATGGCTGAGTTTCAGCAACTTTATATTAGTTTCAGTGGAGAATTAACACAGCCATCCCGTTCCAAATAATTGTTTAATACATTTACCTAGGTTTTGACACCTCGAAGGATGTCTTCATCAGAAAGAAAATATAAAAACAATAACATTCAGAAAAATCTTATTCGCAATCTTAAGTCCGCTGTTGCTCCTATACACACTTCAAGAGTTATAAAATCATTTGTGAGACATGTCCTCTTAATTATACAGGACAAACTGGAAGATCTTCCAGTGTCAGGTAAAGAACATTTATTAGGGAAAAGAGACACTAACGTACATAATCTCCCTTTTGCCGATCATCTGTTAATTTCCGGTTACAAACCGAAAAAAGTCGAAGAAATTTCCATTTTTACAGAGGAAAAAAGAAATGTCATAGGCCCGACGTACTCGAAGAGCTAGAGATTTTCAAGCATATTTCCAAGAACTACGCCCTCATCCTTCACGAACAGTTACAATTACGAAATGACTTTAATCCACTATTCGTGGATTTTTGATTCCTTTATTTTTTTATTATGTTTTCCTGCCTCTAGTTCTATAACATCTTTTCCTCCAAATATCATATAGACGTGAACTACTAAAATTTCCTTTATGCACATTTTTTTGACTGTGCAGCAGTTTGTGTAAATACTCTAGAGTGTACTATACGTAACGGACATTTTAGTAAAGCCTAATAGGTGACTCTTAGTTGTACTGCGGTCACTTGACTACTTTCTACGTATTTTCAAAAACACGTTAAGCTATTATCTTTTCAATTTTGTTTTTTTAATAGTTAACTGTTGTTTGATTCTAGTATTTCTGTTGTAATGTCTCAGATAGGCTTATGTCATTGTCCGCACCCGATAGGAGGCGCAACTTGTGTCTTGTTTTCGTAGCAGCAATGAAAGCGACTGGGTCGCTCAGTCTGATGTTGTTCCTTGCAATATGCACGTACCAAAGGCTGTAACGTTCCCAATTTTGAATTTTTGACTTGAGCATGTCTTCTCTAAACTCTGACTATTGCCTTCTCCGATTGTAACTTTACGTAAATAACCTTTCTATGTTGACATTTTTCATCTTCGATAATGTTTCTGTCGAACATTTTTATATGTATTATTTTACAGGGTTTTTAAATTTTCGTTCTGATGAAAACTTCCTTGGAGGTGTCGACACCTAGGTACATGTATTAAACAATTATTTGCAAGCGGCTGACTGTTATTTCTCCACTGTTTCTGAGTAGTGTTTCGCCCTCCAGGGATTGCGATTTGAGTTCACAGAACATTTCCATAACACTCACGTGCTGATCAAAACAGCCAGTTACGAGTTTAGCAGCATGTCTGTGAATTGGTTCTACGTGTTCCTTTAACCCAACCTGGTGGAGATCCCATATACCGACTAGTATTCAAGATTGGATTGCAAAAATATTCTATAAGTCGACTATTTGCCTTCCCTGATGAAGACTTTACGTGCTCGTTACATTTCATATCATTTTACAGCATTATACCTACATATTTAATCGACCTGACTCTGCCAGGGAACATACCGCTCATACATATTCGAACATTAAAGAATTGGTTTGTGACTCAGTTCTATTAGCTTACAGTTTTTGATACTGGTTTACATTCCAGGCTAAAACATAAGTGTTCCTGCTGCCAATTAATTGTTATATCTGTTAACTGTTTAAATTAAGAAAATCGTTCTATGTGTCTGTTTTCAGCCCTCGTTTATCGAGATTCCTGTAGTTGTTAATGAGTTCAGTGAGTAAGAGGTATTTTATTTAATAATGGGTTGGCTCTGAGCACTATGCGACTTAACTTCTGAGGTCATCAGTCGCCTAGAACTTAGAACTAATTAAACCTAACTAACCTAAGGACATCACACACATCCATGCCCGAGGCAGGATTCGAACCTGCGACCGTAGCAGTCTCACGGTTCCGGACTGCGCGCCTAGAACCGCTAGACCACCGCGGCCGGCTAATAATGGGTTCATGCCGTTGCTGGCGGCCACTGCTGATTCAACTTAGGCGCCTTTACTAGACTGTCTTTCATTTACCTGCTTTTCTTAAACCTTTGTTGGGCTCATTTCTATCTTCGGGTCACGGAGTATAAGTGCTACTTTCTTTTTTTATTGCTTCTAAAGACTGCTGTAGATACAGACGTGCATGAAAGTTCATTTTGAAGCTATAAAACTAGTTTGTGTATTCTCTGAGGCGAAGGAAACGGCCTCTCACTTTGTCACTGCGAGTAATACGGTGGATCTGTTAGGACTAATACCCCTATTTGCTATTTTGAGCTTTAAATAATTTTTTTGGTGGTTGACCAGTTTCAGTATTAACAGTAGCTCAGCTTTAAATAAAATAATTTTGTGTCGCCGTTTATTTTAAAGGACAAATTTATTCATTTTATTTTTTCGTTTATTTTTAAACTTTTATGTTATTTTTTAAAGAATTATTCTATCATAACTATTTTCGGTCTGCTTTAAAATAAAAATTAACTTCATTTCACTTCAAAATTTTGTGCGTTTTTTTTTAATAGACCCCTGTCCTTTGTCGTAATCACTTATCCTAAATTATTCTTGCGCCCTATTAATTGCTCGAAAATGCATGTGTGATGGATAGTTGACAACTGTAGGAAATTCTGTATTTATTAGAACGGTTTTGTGTGTCTTGTAACGTTTATATTGTCAAAGATTTGGTTGGTTAAATTGTATTGTCGTTTTTGGTAAAAGCTTCCACAAAAGGCTGATATTTATGCCATGTGTAAAGTTTCCTTTTCGGTTTTGTGAATAAAGTTCTTTTGACTTAATATTTTACTGGCCCGACGCCTTGCCACTCTCCCCACCCGTTCCCTACCGCTTCTCTCTCAACTATAACATTTTCTCGTGGAATACAGCGCCATCAGTGAACAGTTGCAAATAGCTGCTGAATCCGTCCGTCAGATCTTTTATGTATATAGGGAATAATAGATGTCTTATCACATTCACCTGGGGCACTCCTGACGGAATAACCGTCCCATACGCTCGGACTTCCGTTAACAATCTGGAGTGAGGCACTGTGTCAAACGCTTTTCGTAAATCTATGAAAATGAAATCTATCTGTTTTCCTTGAAACTTCGCTCGTAGGATATCATGCAAGAAAAGGGTAAGCTGAATTTCGAACGAGCAACATTCCCTAAATCCTTGTTGATGTGTGGACGGGAGCTTCATTATGTTCAAACTTAGCATACGCTCAAGAATTCTGCAGCAAGCGACGTTCGGGATATTGGTCTGTAATTTTGCGGGTCCGTTCTTTTAGCCTTCTTGTATACGGAAAGCACCTGTGTTTCTTTCCAGTAGTTCGGAGCTTTGCGCTGGGCCAGACATTCTCGATAAATAGAAAGCCAAGTAAGGGGTCCGTGGCGAACTCTCTGAAAAACCCAATTAAGATTCCATCCGGACCTGGTGACATTTGCTTTCAACTCTTTCAGTAATTTACACGAGGGTATGTGAGGCGGTCGAACGATGGTATGTGTGAATGATTCTTAAATACGAAATTCAGAGATTTACTGGTGCGGATGTAACTTCCACGACCAGTCCACGAGAAGATCTTCAACAGAATTAAATAAGACATCTGGACAGATGAAAACGGATTTCTTGCGCAACTCTGCGGCGTGAATTTACGAAACTAGTATTCCGTGTAACCTGTAAAACTATTAAGCTAACTCGATTGTATATTTAGATTATGAACCATAATATTAGATGTTTACTCTGTTTACACTCTATTTCACAAATAACTGATTGCCTGAAAGAAGTGCGGCAAGTATTTACTTCAGTGGTTTCTACTGTAAGGCGTGTAAACAGATCTTTGATAGCACTTATTCACCTAAGGAATCTTGATTGAAAAAATAAACCCTGTTTCGATACTTTAACGTTATGTCTACGATAGAAATTTTTAGATAGAATTCTATTAGTAACCATCTCCGGGTAAGACTTACCGAAAATCCATCAAATTTCAGGCGTGCAGCCGTGCATATTTCATCTCTTGCACTTTAGTCTGCCCAGAGACTAACGACGCAGGATCAAGAGCAGACTTGTAAGATGCTCCACCGTGGCGCCTCTGCGCAAGTGAGTAGGCGTCTCAAGTGCTGGTTTGTGATGTGTATCCCCTGCAGTAGGTGGGCAAAGCTTTCAAATGATCGAAGTTCGTATCTTCAATAACGGCCACGCAATGCCAACTTCTTTGCCATATAATTACATCAAAAGTCAGATTCCGTGCCTAGTCCAAATTAAAACCACTAGCAGCCTTTACAATCGTTGCAAGGGAAGAAGTTTGGATGATTGACTGTTCTAATCGTGCAGCGATAGTTAACATAGCCTTTCCATGTTGGTACAGCGAACAGCTGAAAGCAAGAGGAAGCTACAGCCGTTATACACGGTCCAGTAACATCAATGTGACAGCCGCCTGTATTTGATTTCAACGTGCAATGATCATTCAGAGAAAGCAGGTGGCAACACTATCAGTAGAGGGTGTAGAATGCGTGACGCGGGGGGACGCAGATAAACAGTGCAGTCGTTGTGATGAGAAAACGGAGCGAGTTACCTGACGTCGAAAAGGACATGATCATTAGCTTTCGGGGCAAGGGTTGAAGCATTTCCGAAATGGCCAAGTCTGTAATCTGTCTGTGTGCCGCCATTGTTAAAGTGTACCTCTCCGTCCAAACACACCTTGGAAGGCCCAGCGGTACCGACCGACCGCCGTGTCATTCTCAGCCCACAGGCGTCACTGGATGCGGATATGGAGGGGCATGTGGTCAGCACACCGCTCTCCTGGCCGTATGTCAGTTTACGAGACCGGAGCTGCTACTTCTAAATCAAGTAGCTTCTCAGTTTGCCTCACAAGGGATGAGTGCACCCATCTTGCCAACAGAGCGCGGCAGACCGGATGGTCACCCATCCAAGTAATAGCCCAGCCCGACAGCGCTTAACTTCGGTGATCTGACAGGAACCGGTGTTACCACCGCGGCAAGGCCGTTGGCTTAAACTATACCGCGTATGGCAAAATGGAGGTATCCAAATCCGGCGCCGAGGCAACTGTGATGTAACAAGAGCGAACGACTGCTGCAGAAATGTGTACGTGCAAATAGACGTGCAACAGCTGTTGAGCAACTGACGGCCCCGATGAACCAGCGGGCTACCAGGAGTGTCGCCTCAACGAACGTTCAGCGAACGTTGATGATTATGTGCTTCCTGGTTCATGCAACTATGCTGACCATTCACCAGCGACGAAGTCTGAAATTTGGACGCCAATATTGCAACTACACGTCCACTGAGTGACGGCAGCTGGTGTTTTCAGATGAATCACGATTTTCTCTCCGTCGAATAGATGGCTGTTGGCGTGTACGGCGTGAAATGCCTGTGAGCCGTGACGGCTAGTATCGACTTCTCTTCCAAGCGACTTCCTCTGCTTGGTATGTCCTCTGGTCATTCGGTGGCGCTGCCACTGCGCCGCGGCCTGTGGTCCGAATCCTCACGAAGTGCGAGTCTCTTTTGGACAGCGCTGGAAGGAAGCTGGGGCTCCGAGCTGAAGCGGTCGGGACGGCAGTTGCCCGATTGTATGGTAAGTGACCAACAGCTCCGTGCCGGGGGAGGCTGTTGGCTACTGTCTTCCCATAGAAAGTGTGTTCCCGCCGCCGCCCATTTTGTTGCCGCCCGACGAAGCGACCGCTGGGTAACATGATGTCGGTAGGCGATTGACTTGCAACCTTTTCCATTGCCCACGATTTCATCGGGTTGGTTGGTCGGTCGTCTCAACGGACGACGTGTATTGGGTCTTTTGGCCGCTTCTGGGTTCTGTTTGCCCTGTTGACTAGCAATTAGCCCCAGCTGCTGCACAGTGATTGTTTCTGTTTGAGTTGCTTGTGGTATTGTTATTGGGTGGATCTGTGAAGGGGTCCAAGTAATAGGAGTCCTTCTGGGATAGACAGAGCAATTACTGCATCAAGTAGTTAAACTCTTTTTTTTAATTGTGTTTTAGAATCACATTGCCATGCAGTGGGACGTCTGTTAACCCTAGCCGCACAGGGAGATGGCTATCATGAGCGGACACTGGACTGTTGATGAATGCCCTATATTGGTAAGGTGCAGTATTTGTATCTCGTGATATTTTGAATGAGCAGTCAACAGTCCGAATAATGGATCCGTGGAGGCAAACTTTTGTATTTATCTTGGGTTAATCTTATGTTTGAATATTATCCTCTTGTTTAGATGTTTATCGGTTTTGCTACCAATTTACGTAACGTTTCAGTCTCTACAGGCCTCCTTGCTCTCACTGTTTTTGCATTTGCTGTATCCGTGGTAGCCATCACCGTGGCCTAGTGCTTTGAAGACGGCATTTGCTCTCTTTAATTGTTTTGGGAGAATTGTAAAATATATTGATCTATTCCTGTTTAAGATTTTTTTAATACTGTTTAAAAGGGAATATTTCTAAGCCTTCTGGGGCTCTGTATTGATCTTGACCTTGTTGTTTCGATGCAATTTCTAAGCCTTCTGCGCGCTTGGTGACAACTGATTTTGATCTTATTATAAATTTTAATGAGAGAATTTTGAGGTAATTCTAAGCCTTCTGGCGCTTTGTGATAATTGATGTTGATCTTGTTGTAATTTGCTTTTTTAAAACATGGTTGTTGTTAACTGGCTTTTCACTTCATTCCAATGCAAAAAAATTTAATGTTTTCACGAAATAAATCTAGATGTTGTCTACTATAAGTGATGTTGGACCTGGGGTTTGGGCCTTCCATGAATTCCTGCTGCCACCAATGAAAGACCATTTCAGTCTGAAAGCAAACACTTTGCAACAATCTTGGAAGGATTAAGGTCAGAGGGCATTCCCTGAACGGAAGACAACTATTCTGGAAGACAACTATTGTCCACCCCTGCATGCGGTGTGCTTATCTTCAGCACGGTGGCACCTACCAGCAGGACAATGCAACAAGTACACTGCACGCAGAGTACTTGCGTCGTTCGAAGAACACCAGGATTAGTTTATCACAACTCGCTGACCACCGAACGCCGCGGATTCACATCCAGCCGTGATTCTGTGGGACCAGCTCGTTCCGGCTGTTCGCACCACGGATCCTCACCCGAGAAACCTGGTGCAGCTGGAAACGGTACTAGAGTCGTCATGGGTCCGTTTAGCGGTCGGTACCTTCCAGATGCTCATGGACTCTCTTCCAGCACATCCAGAAGCGGTTCACGCTGCAAAAGTGGTTATTACGGCTTTTGAACGGTGGTCACATTAATGTGAGTGGACAGTGTATACCACGAGGACGTGCAGCTCTTCTTTGTGGCGTGGAAAGCAGTATCAATTCAGCCTTCAAACTGAAGACCAACTCCAAACTCATTAAGTGTTCCGCCATTCGAAACTCCACGGATTTCTTAAATACTGAGTCCCAAAACGATCAGATGGAAGCTAAGCTCTTCAGGTCACTGTAGTCCTTAGAGTTGCTCATACCTATGCAATGATTGTCTCCTGTCGATTTTTCTGGTTGTAGCAACCGGATGTACCGTTGATGTTTGATGCATACATGTTGTACAGCTGCCACTGATCTCATAATGATCCTGGTACACGTTCTTCTCACGAACCCACGCTTCATCAATTTGTAATACCGGGAAAATTATAAACCTTTCCCTCAGAACTCGTAGGTAGCCACCCTTCTTGATAGAGACGACATCCAATCATATACAGGAAAACAGGAAATTACGAGAAATAAATTCAATTATTATTTAAAGTATTCAGTGAGATATTTAATCTCTGTGATATAGTCCTTTGTAAAAGATAGGAAACGAACATGATAAGGTTCATCAACGACATAGTAGTACTTGTGTCGTGAATTTGTATTTCGGAAACGGAAATAACTGCTCCCTTTGTGTCTTCCTGTCCCGTAAAGATGTTCGCTTCCTCTGTTGTAAGATAAGCCAAATTTTTTTACTGGTGTGTTCAGACAAGTCGAAGATTTCACTGCGTACTCATGAGAAGGAAGCCTAATGTTTTACATCTACCTGACAAAGAGATCGTTAGAAATGGAATGGTAGCTAAGCTAAGAAGAAATTGCCGCCCTAGTCATTTACGGAAAAAAGCCAGAGTTTGGAAACACAAAATATTTAAAAGAGGATTCCCAGGCGTGTGTTCATTCGACGCTTGCAATCGCTGGTAAGACCGTAAGAACTCTTCCTAGGCCATCAGAAAACACATTATAACGAAAGCTAACGCTCGTCTTCCGAACTTCCCCGCAATATTGTGTTGCCATTCGTGAGGTTAGGTTCAGTCATTGAAATTGAAATAAACACATTTCAGTTGAAAAGCAGGAGTGGCTATCTCTTGTCAGTTTATGCCTCTGAAGGAAAAAAAGGATTTACGGCTAAGGTTTCATAGGCAATTGTTTCAACTGAGATGCTGCCCATTTTAGTTGATCAAGAAAGGAGCGTCAGTAAGTACGCAAGTGCAAGTTACCATTATGTTCTAAAACGCGGCGCATAAGGGCGAGATTCTTCCGGGGCACGTAACTCGGGCTCTGTTAGTTATGGAAACGTAGAGTCTAATATTTTGGATAGCCGTTGGGCTAGGAACCATTTTTATACCCAACAGAAAGATCGTCTTAGTGCCACTACTTTACAGTACAGGGTTAAAGTATGAATATTACACACTTCTTCATGCTTAGGCAAATGGAATAAATCGTTTGGTTCTTTTTTCATTTGATGTGGTCAGTGGTGGGTTTACAGCGGCACCATTAGGTCAAGGGCGGTTCCTTAAAAAATCCAAAAAAAGAATTTTTTTATCATTTATTTTGTGCCGAAATCGAGCAGCGGTTTCCAAGACGACTATGCGTAACAAATGACTGAAATTTTAACATTATATCCCTCTTATCTAGATATCGAATAACCTTGATATCTTTATTGTTTTCCGATGTACTGAAGTTCAAAGTTACCGTACTAATCCGTTATTATTGAGAAACACTCCCAAAATTTGATTTTGGGTACCGAAATCGAGCATCGTTTTCCAAGACGACTACAAACAGCAAGTGGCTGAAAAGTTAACAATATATTCCTAAGATCTCTACCTCAAAACACCTTGAAAAATTTATTAATATCTTTGTCCGTTTCCGAGATACAGAGGTTCAAAATTATCCTACTTCTGCACGTGAAATACGTAGAATCCGGTATGGGCTGAAATTTAAATAATAAATAATCACAGCAAATTTCTCAAATTTTAACGGTATATTCTCTAGGCATTTATCTGGAAGTGCCACTTTCCTGTTATCAAACATATTTATCCGTTATCGAGAAACACCCGAAGTCTTGGGCACCAAAACAGAGCCGCAGATTTCATGAACGCTACGAACAGCAAAAGGGCTGCAATTTTAACGATTTATTCCTTAGATCTCGATCTCGTACACCCTTGAAAACTTTCTTGATATCTTCATCCGTTTCCGATGTACATAGATTCAAGTTTTCCTTGCTTATACACGTAAAATCCGCAGGTAAAATCTAATGTGAGGTGAAAATATAGTTTAAAAAGTGACGCATCACGGAGAAATAGGTTGTAAAGGGCTTCCGTTATCATCAGAAGGGTTCTGGGAACCTCATGTTGTACTACTAAAGTACATAAAATTTTTTTTGCACATAAACTCCGGACTGGGGTGTTAATTAGTTTTGCATTGTTTCATTTTCGCACAAGTCAACTGTTAGAATTTCACTAACCAATTCATTTCTTTTCGTGTGAGTGACATGCCCTGCTGCAGCAGGGAAAAGAAAGGAATCAGCGGAAAAACGCTCCGAACAGAGCACAAGAAATATGAACATATTCCTGTTCGTTTAACAGACTCTGATTGAAAAGTAGTGTACCAGCTCCCTCATTCTTCCTTCCTCAGCTCCTTTATAAATTATCCCATAAATTTTTGCATGTAAACATATTCGCGCTTTTTTATGCTGGCAGAGAGCGACAGTGGCAAAGCGAAGGAGATGTAATAAACACTTAATAATTGAAACCTGGTAGTCAAGGGAAGGAAGGTTTCGGTTACGATTGTGGACGGGGCAGTAATCAGTTACTATTGGTTGCCTTTTACAGTTACACACAATTTATTTTAAACCAATAACTCCAGACTCAACAATAAATAAAAATACCACACGTTATTAATGAAGGAATAAACAACTGTGCAAATAACAGTGTTTTCAGTGAGTTACAATTTAGCAAAGCACCATTAAATACAGATGCAGCAGATAATGTTTTAAAAGCAAGTCACTGTGATCTGGGTAGAAGGCCTTACACGCCAGGAATGACAATAAATTAAGAAATGTTTAAGAACTCGCTGAAATTTACAACTTACAGGTATTGAAATATTAAAGGTAAGTCGCCACAAACACAGCAGAAGGCATCAGACGCCAGGAATGGCAGTAAATAAGGTTTTAAGGCTTACTGCTAAAATACAAATACCAGATTAGAATTTTAAGGCAAATGACCACAAGCACGGCTGAAGACCTTACACGCCAGGAATGGCAACAATATAAAAAATTTAGAAACCTGCTCTAAAACAGCAAATACAATAGCAAAGGTTAATTAAAAAACAATCAACTGATCACCAAACGGGTGAAATAAGATGATAGTAAACTTTGTAACATATCCCTTAACATCCACTGAACACTACACTGCTAGATTCATTCCAGAAGACACCAGAACTATTAAGTAGACAAATATAACCCTAAATGTAGGCGTTACAAGTATTGTAATAAATAATACAATAATAAAACACCAGGACCAGTACAAAAATTCCTTAAAGGGTACTGAGGCAGATGATACCCGCAGAAGGCGTGGGCTGAAGGAGCGTTACACTGAACTACTGTCCATCACACCTCCTTTTGGAACACACGTCTTACAAGAACCTAGAGGCCACAGAAAGTGCTCTAGGAATCGACCTCTGAGAAGGTCCAGCAACAAACACTTTCGCGAGCGATGACATAGGTAGCCAAGAGTTGCATTCAATTCACAAGATGGTAACTCAGACTAGTGGCAGTCTAACGAATGACTAATGATAATCTTGCTGAAGCTGCCTGACGTCCGATAAACCAAATGAAATGATGGAACAATACGCCAAAGCCGGAACACGCTGTCTCCACTACGTCCCCAGAACGGAACCACTACCAACCACTAGAAGAATGACCAACGGCCCTACAATCGAGAAAGCTGTCAAAACTGCACGCCTTACCGGACAGCAGGGCCAAGGCGAGGAAACGTACACTGCCGCTACATACACTAACAACCCAGGGCTGGTAACTGGGGCGTTAGCGGCTACCAGGCAAGAAAAATTACCGCTGGTTGAACTTAACAAATTGTAACAAGTTGAGCGCAGTAAGTAGTAAATAAGAAGTCGAGGAAAGCTAATCAGATCCACCTTCCCCAAGCACTCCACTCGCTACTCTTCGCCTCGGCGACACTACGAGCAGTAACACGAACCGAAGTCACTGGAGAATCGCGAGATGTCACAATGGTGGAGGTTTCTCTACTTGGATTGAAATGCACTCATCTTAAAGCTTGCTGGATCCGGTTTACGACTAGATCGTGCACCCTCGTGACCACAGCCCTTCCATCCGTCAGTCCATGCGTGCCGCCAGCTGTCCCGGCGTGTTCTGGCATTGCGTGGACCTGGCTCCTTCTGAGTGCCCAACCGAAATGGTCCACTCACACGACCCGGAAAAACAACAACGTCGCCCCAAAAATAGAGCAACAGTTACTACATATCTATAACCGCCGCTGCTGCTACTAGCGGACAGGCAACGGTTGCGAAACCGAGAGGCGCCAGTGAACTCGAGAAGAAGACAAACTACCGCAACCATGCCAACTAAACGATACGCTCCAGCCTCCAACAGAGGGCGAAAACCTACGAATAGCCCTAACGCGACCCGCAGCACGGCTCAGTGGTAGTAGACAGTTGTTGTGATACAGAAATAGCGAAGGAGACAATGACAGTGTGAGAGAAAGAGAGGGACACAGTGGCAGTGGAACATAGTTGTCAATGACGGAAAAGTGCTAGGAAAAGAGTGAAGGAGGCAGTGTTAGGGGAGGGGGAATAAAGAGAAAGATACAGTGGAAGTAAGTGGGAAGTGGAAGTAAGTGAGAGGTAGTTATAGTGAGAGACAAGAGTATATGACAATGACACCGAGGCAGAGAGAGATAGTGACAGTGAGAAGAGACAGAAATAAAAAGGAAGAAATGAGAAATTAGCAAGAACAAGAAGGAAACAGTGACAGTAGACGAAACAGTAGCAGTGGGACAGAGCGAAGGGGACTGTGGCTGTGATACAGCAGACAATTACAAAGAGGCACAAAGTGACAGTGAGCTGAGCTGAATGAGTGAGAATGGGCAAGTGGGAGTGGAAGAGTATGAGCGACTTATAGTGATGGACCAATGGGTGTGAGACAGTTACAGTTAGGGGACCTTGTGGGAGTTAAGAGTGAGTTGCTTATTAAAAAGACTGCGAATAGGTTCGATGGCAAAATTTTTGAGAAAATTTTTAAAGGGACAGAGGGGGGTAGAACGAGGCAGGTGCTACCCCACTTTTCAGATAGAGCCTGTTAAAGAAACAGGAACTGATACGCATTTTTTGTTCTCCTATAGGAACATTTTATCTCTGGTGAGTCGCGCGGTCTAGGGGATCTTGTCAGGGTTCGCGCGGCTCTCCCCGTCGGAGGTTCGAGTCCTCCCTCGGGCATGGGTGTGTGTGTTGTCCTTAACATAAGTTAGTTTAAGTTATATTAAGTAGTGTGTAAGTTTAGGTACCGATAACCTCAGCTGTTCTGTCCCATAAGACCTTACCACAAATTTCCAAAATTTTTTCCTCTGGTGAGATGTGGGTCGTGATCTCACTGTCACATCCGTCATGAAGATCATGTAGATTAGTCATGGAAACCATGGAAATCTACTTCTTTTGATGAATGGATCAGATCTGGACTTAGGCCTTCCTCAGTACGTCTTCAGTATCCTAAGGAATGCCACAGCATTCAGTAACTGGCGGGGCACTGGATGACATTCTCGGAAGCAGTGGATCGGAAGAAAGAATGGGGACAGCACCAGTGACAGGAAGATACGCCTGAGAAAACACTGCCGGGCGATATATCTGCACCCGTCGGACTGAAACTGAGGCACGCTGCATTTCTCCGAGTGCAGGGAAACAGCTAAAACTGCCAGCTCCACAACGGATGGCCACCAGCGGCCTTACCTCTTCGCTGGCATCGGCGTCAGTCTGCTCGCGTACAGATGAGTCGCGTAAGAGATTAGACGCCGTACAGCCGACGTCGATCGCGGATCTCGCCGGCATTGGCAGTTGCGGCATGCGCGACCATCAAGGGAGCGGAGTGCGCGAGCAGGTAGCCGAGCGGGCAGCGCGCGGCCTAGTCCATCAATGGGGTGCGTCTGCCGTCGCCCACGGCGCGGCGGCCGAGGCGGACCGCGGGCCCCGGGGCCGCCATTGGGATGCCCTGCGGTGGGCGGCGGGCGCGCTGCCAGCCACCTGACGCCCATGGCAACGCCGCGCCAACATGGTAATAGCGCGCCGGCCATTTGCATACGGCTGCGCGCGCATCCCAAAACACACACGCCATACAGAGAGCGAATACAAACGCGCGCGTGCCGAGCCTCGGCGCGCCGCCTTAAACGGCGCTCTCCAGCGGCGGCTCTCGTTTTCCCGGAACACTTCGTCCCGGTTCCAACAGTTACTACGTATTCCCGTCCACTCACACAGGCCCATAAACCTAAATAGCGACGCCAAAACTGCTCTCGGATGAGAAACAGTATCTCTCCGTTACGTCGTCTTACGTGGAGAGCAGCCGGCCGCGGTGGTCTCGCGGTTCTAGGCGCGCAGTCCGGAACCGCGCGACTGCTACGGTCGCAGGTTCGAATCCTGCCTCGGGCATGGATGTGTGTGATGTCCTTAGGTTAGTCAGGTTTAACTAGTTCTAAGTTCTAGGGGACTGATGACCTAAGATGTTAAGTCCCATAGTGCTCATAGCCGCCACGTGGAGAGCAATGCTAGCTGCGTCAAGCGAACTCCCGAAGAAGCAATAAATCGAAACCACAATCATGTTCTTAAATTTTCTTGTAGTGTATGCTTTACTTAAATTAAATTTCGGTACATATGTCGCATAATGGCATTAATTTATACTGTGTTCCAAATACACTGACGGAAACAAAAACCCCAAAACCCAGAAAGAGTTGTGTGAGCTAAACAAAAGTTGTAGGCGTGTGTGTGCGTCTGAAACATGACGACTATTCAAATTACGCGTCATTCGCGTAAGAGTGGTAATACACTGAAGACCCAAAGAAACTGGTACATCTACCTAATATCTTGCAGAGTCTATGCGAGCAAGCAGAAGTGCCGCCACACGACGTGGTATGGACTCGACTAATGTCTGAAGCAGTGCTGAAGGAGAGTGACTCTATGAATCCTGCAGGGCTGTCCAAAAATCCGTAAGAGTACGAGGGGGTGGAGATCTCTTCTGAACAGCACGTTGCAAGGCATCCCACATATGCTCAATAATGTTCAATTCAGGAGAATTTGGTGGCCAGCGGAAGTGTTTAAACTCAGAAGAGTTTTTCTGGGGCCACTCTATAGCAGTTCTGGACGTGTAGTGTGTTGCATTAACCTGCTGGAATGTCCCAAGCCCGTCAGAATGCACAATGGACATGAATGGATGCTTACATACGTGTCGCCTGTTAGAGTCGTGTCAAGACGTGACAGGAGTGCGATATCACTTCAACTGCACACGCCCCACACCATTACAGAGTCTCCACCAGCCTGAAAAGTCAATGGATTCAGGAGGTTGTCTCCAGCCGCTCGATACAATTTGAAACGAGACTCGTACAACCAGGCAATGTGTTTCCAGTCATCAACAGTTCAATGTGGTGTTGACGGGCCCAGACGAGGCGTAAAAGGTCATGCAGTAATCAAATGGTTCAAATGGCTCTGAGCACTATGGGACTTAACATCTGTGGTCATCAGTCCCATAGAACTTAGAACTACTTAAACCTAACTAACCTAAGGACATCACACACATCCATGCCCGACGCAGGATTCGAACCTGTGACCGTAGCGGTCACGCGGTTCCAGACTGAAGCGCCTAGAACCGCACAGCCACACCGGCCGGCTGCAGTAATCAAGAGTACATGAATAGGCCTTCGGCTCCGAAAATCCATATCGATGATGTTTCGTTGAATGGTTCGCACGCTGACATTTGTTGATGGCCCAGCACTGAAATCTGCAGCAATTTGCGGAAGAGTGGCACTTCTGCACGTTGACCGATTCTCTTCAATCGTCGTTGGTCCTGTTCTTGCAGGACATTTCTCCGGTCGGAGTGATGTCGTAGATTTGTTGTTTTACCGGATTCCTGATATTCAAGGTACACTCGTGAAGTGGTCGTACGGCAAAATCCTCACTTCACTGCTACCTCGGAGATGCTTTGTCGCATCGCTCGTGCGCCGACTATACGAGTAACACCACGCTCAACCTTACTTAAATCTTGATAACCTGCCATTGTGGAAGCAGTAACCGATCTAACAACTGCGGCGGACACTTTTTTCATACAGTACAGGCTTTTGCGACAGTAGCATCGTATTCTGGCTGTTTACATACCTCTATATGTGAATACGCATGCCTATCCAAGTTTCTTTGGCGCTTCAGTGTTGTAGTACCACTGTGAGAATGCAAATATACAAATCAACTTTGCTTTAAATACGCGCTGTGACGGTCGTGACCGTTAGTTACCTTTGACATTACACATAGTGTGTTGATGTTAGTCAAGAATGACTTTAAAGCAACGAAGACGCCATTCTCAACAGCTTACTGATTTTGAACAGGGTCGTCTAATAGGGCTACAAGAAGCTCGATGTCTCCTCCGCGATACTGCAGTAAGACTTGACAGTAACGTAGCCGGTGTACATGACTGCTTGCAGCAGTGGTAACGAGACGTTACAGTCGCAAGTAGTCTGGACTCCGGTTGGCCACGTTGCACTAGCGAGAGGGAAGACTGTCGTGGTCCGACACGTGGTTGTGGTGCATCGTTATCATCTACAGCAGCAATTCGAGCGACAATTAGCACCACAGTGACACAACTAACTGTTACAAATCAGTTACTTTAAGAACAGCTTTGAACCAGACGCCGTGTAACGTGCACTGCATGACACCAAACCAGAGCCGTTTGCGACTTCCGTGGTGTCAAGCGAGATCTCAGTGGAGGGCGGAGTGGGGGTATGTTCTGTTTTCTGATGAAACCCGGTTCTGCTTCGGTGCCATGTGTTCTTTAGAAGGAGACATTAGAAGGAGGCCTGGTGAGGTCCTCCAGCCAACCTGACTGCGGCCTAGACACACTGGACCTACACCTGGGATGTGATTTCATATGTTCGCAGGAGTACTCTCTTAGTTATCCCATGCATTATGACTGCAGATCTGTACGTCAGTCTGGTGATTCGACCTGTTATGCTGCTATTCATGAAAAGGATTCTAGGGGATGTTTCCCAGCAAGATAACGCTCGCTCACATTCCGATGTCGTAACTCAACACGCTCTACATCGAATATCCTCCACAGCTAGCACTAGCCGTCTCTGTAGTGCCCGACCACCTGCAACAGGCATGAAACTCCATCCCACAAACCAACATTCGGCACCCTCCCACAAACCGACACCCAGTACCCATACGACACAATGTTTGCATGCTTATGTTCAACATTCTGGTGCTTACATCGCTTATTAATGTACCACTATTTCACATTAGTAATGGCTTTTCTCGCGCCTACATTAACCTGAGATACTGGATCGGTAATTACTTAGATATGTTACCTAGACAAATGTATTTCTGAAATTTAATTACTCTAAATTAATTATTTTTCCTTCGCTGTATGTAAGTCTATGTGTATTTCCACTGGGGTATGTCAGGTTATAGAACTTTAAAGCAGTATTTTATGGAGCTGGTGTTTTATAGTTTTAATGAATGTTAATAATTGCATTATGCAATATGCAGCCGTAACGGAATATTTTATTAGAGTTGATCCATTTGGGTCTAGGATCAGACCATCGTCTTGTCGAAAAATCATGAACGCTATGCATTTGCGTATTCTAATTATGGAAATTCTTTGTTGAGATAGTTTTGGGACCAAATGGTGGTCTGATGTTAGATGAAAATCGATCGTCTCTAATAAAACAAACGTTACAGTTGTGTATTGAATAGTGCTGTTCTTCACGTTTAAAATAATGTTGCAGTTCAGCTCGGTGGTGCAGTTGCAGTCTGCCATTCGTAGTGGTGAGACGAGAACATCTTGTTAGCATCTCGCTTATTGTGCTGCTTAAGAGCGGGCGTGCGGTTTTTTTCCCCTATCGTCAAGCCAGGATTAAATTATCTTTTCCTTTGTATCGCGCAATAACAAAAGCGTGTGAAGTAGAATGGTTTCTAAGGGAAGAAATACGTCTGCTACTGCAAGATGTTCTCGGGAATCAGTTTCCGATCATTATTATCACCGTGTATACCAAGATGGTGAATGAAGAGATGTGCGCCAACATTGTGCGTCGTCATACTCAGATCTCGAGTTCCGATACTCTGACTGCCATATAAGATCTGACGTGGTTGATCATGCTTGTTTTGGCCTCCGAACGTTTTCGAAATCCCATCTGAGGTGCCGTTGGACGCTGTGGTATCTAGCTTGAAACCAGAGTCGTCAGTGACATTGCTGAAACGTGGAAGACGGTCGAAACCTGCCGTCTCCTCAGTATCAGATAAAAATTGAAGTGAGCGAACACATGCCTTCTTCCCCGGTTATTGTCGGATGTAGGACTGTCATCACGGACGATGGCCAGCCGCACACTTGTTCAGGTTATGACCAGCAGTACCATGTCCGTACTAAATATCTCCAAAGTAGACTGGTTCAGATGCCGATCAGTGACGTGGCTCTCCCTACAGCGCCCCCTTTGTTACCTCTATCGTACCCGTCCGTGGCACGGTTGCGTGCTGCACCCACTCTGAATCAATCGGCAGTGGCACCGACTCCTCTCGAAGACGCTGTGTACGTTTTTCTTGTATCTCCTACAATATCGCCGGCTGAAGTACTAACGGACGATGACCGTCAGCAGCAACAACAACCCCAACAACCCATGGCTGTTGATCATGGAGCTGTACCTACCTCCGCTTTCCTGCCATCTGGCCACATGACGGACGACAGCCGTCCACCATCCGACACAGAATAGTATATTTGGAGGCAACAGTCGCTGATATAACAAAATAGACAGCATCGTACCCCTTCGGCTGACTGCCTCCATTAAATGTGTGTACAACCCCGCTGATGATATCCTGTCCTCCGCCACCCTGGCACCAGATGACGTAACTTCTCTCCACATCGCCGTCTCTGTTCAGCATCTTCTCACGGACACCAACCTTCCCTTGCTGCGTATGATGTGGCTGCCTCCCGTTCTGTGTCTGACGCTACCTACGGGCAAACCCCTGAAAGTGCATGTTGCTGCTTTTTGTGCTCCCCACGAGTTTATGGCACATGTCTTCCATGCTTCCTGTACTGGAAGCGGGTTGGCGAATCTTATACACGATAGTATCCTAGCTGATGCATTTGCCTATCACGCAGATGTCCAAGGTATAGCCCTCGCGTTAGGTAACATCAGGATCATGAACTTTGGGTATGGGTTGCCGTCAAGAACATTTTCTTCTCCGAGGCAATCACGCCTCTCTTCTGTGTTTTCAGGATGGATTGACCATGAGAGGCGATGTCACTCAAGCATGCAAAGAGCAAATGCTATGCCATTCTCCATGCACAGCACTACTAGCAGCTGTGCAGTGAATTGTGTACTCTTGGGAGCATGTTAATGGCGATCGTCGGCGGTTTATGCACTACATTAGCCATTCCTCCAGTCGCCTGGTGAAGTCTGGCCCACTGCGTTCTTTGATTATGAAGCCTACCTCAGTGCTGCCAATCTCTGCTATCAATGTCACCAAAAATGTGGCGCAGCCGGGGCCTCGTAATCTATCTTACTTCACCTGACTGGCTGGTTGCTCATTGACACCATGTGGACAGCCTGTAGTCGACAGTGAAAAGCATATTACTCTGCGCTGTCATGGGGGGTACTCTGCACAAAGTCTGCCCTCCGTCAGGCCTTGATTGGTTACGATATGGATCATGGCATGGTGGAGATGAATCCAAGATTCCTATTTCACCGTTCTCCTGGGCTGTACTATGTTGCTGTATTCGCCAGAGCGTCAGGCGCCGTTCACTGCCCTCGCTCGATGCCACCTTGAAGGAGCTATGATCAGGGTGCACACACATGACACATTAGCTCAGGAGTGTCTGTCTATGTACCATGTGATAGCGGAATGGTACCGCTGTTGGACAACTAATGATGGATGATGTTCAGAGAGCCCTACGAGCACATTATGTTGCGGCAAACTCCCGACTCTCCGTTGGCTCAGTTCCTAGGGATGAAGCGATGGGTCTGCTTGTTGACGTCATGGAGGACAATGTCCATGATGATTCTCACTAGATGTTTATCAGACACTTCGTCCCCTATTGGCGTCGGCGTGGATGGAAATTTGTCGAGACTTTATGTCGCCTATTGTGCTGATCCCCTACGGTTTTCCCGGCGGTCAAGCCTTGGGGTACACCAAGGATATGCAATTATCGCCTTTGACGTTGTTCAACAGCAGCGTGGAGATTTTCACTCGGTTTTTGGCTGCATGGCGTAAACGAGTGGCTCTTTTGCCGATGCAGCTAATACCCACGCAGTCCTCTGTCACTTTTGCTTTTGGGGTCACCAGTCTTCTGACTGGTTTGGTGCAGCCCGCCACGAGCTCCTCTCCTGAGTTAACCTCTTCATCTCAGAGTAGGTCTTGCGACCTACATCCTCAGTTATTTGCTGGATGTCTTCCTCTACAGTTTTTGCTCTGTACAGCTCCCTCTAGTATCATGGAAGTCACTCTCTGATGTCTTAACAGATGTGCCACTATTCTGACCCTACTCCTTGTCAGTGTTTTCCACATATTCCTTTGGTCTCCGATTCTGTGCAGAATCTCCTCATTCCTTACCTTGTTAGTCCACCTAATATTCAAAATTAGTCTGTAGCACCACATCTAAAATGCTTCGATTCTCTTCTGTTCCGGTTTTCTCATAGTCCATGCTTCACTCTTGTACAATACTGTGCTCCAACTGTACATTCTCAGAAGTTTCTGTGGTTGTCACTGCCAGACACCACACTAACTAGGTGGTAGCTTAAATCGGCCGCGGTCCATTAGTACATGTTGGACCCGCGTGTCGCCACTGTGTGATCGTAGACCGAGCGCCACCACACGGCAGGTCTCGAGAGACGTACGAGAACTCGCCCCAGTTGTACGACGACGTTGCTAGCGACTATACGGACGAAGCCATTTCTCTCATTTGCCGAGAGACAGTTAGAATAGCCTTCAGCTAAGTTAATGGCTACGACTTAGCAAGGCGCCATTAGCCTTAAATAGCTTGTATATAAAGAGTCACTTGTATCGCCACAATCTCCAGATGTCTCATCAAGAACGATGTATACAAGTATGTATTAAAAGTTAAGTATATTCCAAAGATACGTATTTTCTTTATCACATTCATTAAGTCTCCTGTTTCAGACCTCACTCCATCCTTCGTGAGTTAGCGCGTGCATCTTGGCCGCCTCTTTCAATTAGTGTGCGTAGTGTTGGCAAGTCTGCCGACACAACAATTTTGGCGACGAGCGTAAAAACGGTCTTCGTTCTTCTTGCTTTGCTTACATTACTTGTGTCATGGCTTCTCCAGATGTACTGTCCGAATTTTATCGCTTGCAGAATCAGCAGACGCAGGCGTTATTCGATGCCCTTGGACAGCTCGTCCAGGGTCAACGTGCGCTGCAAAACGATGCGGCCGCCGCTGCTTCATCGCTACCGCAGCCACGACCCGCCATTGCACCTCCGTTTTGTAGCTTCGACGCAGCCCACGAGTCTTGGACTGAGTGGTCCCGACAATTCGGCTTCCATCTAGCCGCCTACGGAATTCAAGGTAATGAGCGGCAGCCGTTTTTGCTATCTTGTGTCGGTGTGTCCACCTACCGTGTGATAGTGAAATTGTTTCCCCGACGCGACATAGCAACTCTGTCCTACGACGAAATTTTGTCTGCTTTAGATGCCTATTTCAAAGAAACAGTTAATGTAGTTGCCAAAAGGTATACGTTCTTTCGTACCAAACGTACGGCCGGTCAGACTAATAGGGAGTGGGTTGCAACATTGCAAGGACTTCCTAGGGATTGTGATTTTGCATCTGAATGTGGACTTCCGTATTCAGATACTATGGTGCGTGATGCAATAGCACAGAACGTTTCTGATGTTCGCATACGGGAACAGATTTTGAAACTAGTTAATCCCTCCCTTCAACAAGTGATAGACATTTTAGATAGGCAAGACACACTTGACTTTGCTCAGGAATCATTTGAAACTTCGCCAGCAGTGTGTCACATTAACCGGCCCGCCGGGCGCGCAGCACGGGACGTTAAACGGCCCTCGCGCACGTCCGAGCAGCTGCAGCCTAGCTCGCAAACACGTGTGCCGCGTAAGCAGGCCAATGCCGTGCTCAAATCATGCCCGCGGTGTGCAACTAGACATTCGCGTGACAATTGCCCGTCACGCCAAGCTATTTGCTTTTACTGTCATAAGAAAGGACATGTTCAAAGTGTTTGCCAGAAAAAGCTAAGATCAGACAATCAAAACCATTCCAGGCCCTTTGCTTCGCGCCGGAATCGAACCAGGGACAATCAGGCTCGTGGACCTTCGCCCATGGACATTCATGTCGTTAATTCCACCCCGTCCAGTGCCACTTTATCTCACAGTGACTGTGTTCGTCCCACAAAAAGTGTGCGTCGACGTCGACGGAAATCCCGTAAAGTCGCAAGTGCTTCTGTACCTGAATCAGTTCCTATTGCACGTGAACGTCGCTCTTGTCGTCAGCAGGACAATAAACTTTTTGTAGACTTAGACTTTGGAGGCAAAGTGATACCATTCCAGCTCGATACCGGAGCTGCAGTTTCATTGCTCAATCAAGACACGTACAAACAACTGGGCTCACCTCCGTTGCGTGCCGCAAATGTTCAGCTCAATAGTTATTTAGGACAGCAGATACCTGTGTTAGGACAGTGCAGCCTTCTTGCCACATACAAGGGACAAACAAAACTTGTGTCATTTTACGTTCTTCGTTCTTCTACGGCAGTGAACTTGTTTGGTTTAGATTTATTTCAGTTGTTTAACATGTCTATAGTAAATCAGGTCCTATCAGTGAATCAGACTGTGCCTTCCGCCAGTGTTTCTAATCTTTGTGAAGAATTTGAGGACATTTTTGCACCGGGCCATGGTTGCGCTAAGAACTATGAAGCACATTTGGAACTCAAAGTGGACGCGCAACCGAAACTTTTCAGAGCGCGCAATGTTCCCCACACATTGCGTGATGAGGTCGCAAGAACTTGAAACAGCTCCAGAGTGTGTTGGGAAAAATTAACTACTATGCCAGGTTTGTGCCGCGCGCTTCTTCCATTTCAGCTCCGCTTCATCGCTTACGCCGTAAAGGTGTTCCGTTCGTTTGGACGACGGAATGCGAACGCGCCTTTCGCCAGTTGCAATCGGCGTTGCTTTCCAATCCTTGCCTTACGCCGTTCGATCCCCGGAAACCCCTTTTGTTGATGGTCGATGCATCGGAATTCGGGTTCGGTGCTGTGCTTGCGCAAAAAGATGGATTGCATGATCGTCCTATTGCCTTTGCTTCAAAATTGCTCTCGTCTGCGCAACGCAATTATTCCCAGATAGAGAAAGAAGCTTTAGCTCTCGTGTTTGGTGTTACTAAGTTCCATGATTTCTTGTATGGTCGTCACTTTACCATCATCACAGACCACAAACCTTTGACATCGCTTTTTCATCCGAACAAGCCTGTACCTCCACGTACAGCGCAGAAATTCATTCGCTGGTCTCTTTTCCTCTCGCAGTACCGCTATGATATCTTGTATCGGTCCACTGCTAAGCACGGAAACGCTGATGCGTTGTCTCGTTTGCCTGTTGCTGTGGATACAGCATTCGATTCTTCCGAACTTGCTTGCATGTTCATTGCTTCGGAAACCGATGACGTGGTCGACTCGTTTCCGATTGATTTTCGTCGTGTTGCTACAGCCACAGCTGCTGACCCTGTCCTTGCTACTGTTTTGCGTTTTGTTGCTACTCAATGGCCCTTGTCAAAGTCACGGATCGAGGATCCGCTGGTTCGCCGACTTTTTGCTCACAAGGAGGGACTTTTTGTACGACGTGGTGTTTTGTTGTTGCGTTCGGATAATGATCAATCCAGATTCGTGGTCCCACGTTCGTTACAGTCCTCTGTCTTACGGCTTCTTCACCAAGGACATTGGGGTATAGTGCGTACGAAACAACTTGCTCGTCAGCACTGTACTTGGTTCGGAATCGATGCTGCGATTGCGAATATGTGCTCTTCTTGCGTGGCGTGTGCCGAACAACAATCCGCCCCGCAGCGGAAATTCTTTGCATGGCCGAAAGCCACTTCCCCTTGGCAATGCTTACATATCGATTTTGCTGGTCCATTCTGGAATGCTCGATGGTTGGTTGTGGTGGATTCCTTCAGTAATTTTCCTTTTGTTGTCCGGATGTCTTCCACGACGTCATCTGCCACCATCCAAGCGTTGTCCGCTATTTTTTGCCTTGAAGGTCTTCCCCAGACTATTGTTTCCGACAATGGCCCACAATTCATGTCCGCAGAATTTCAGTCATTCTGCAAGGCCAATGGTATTCAACATCTGACATCCGCGCCGTTTTCGCCTCAGTCAAACGGTGCCGCTGAACAATTGGTCCGGACTTTCAAGTCACAGATGTTGAAGTTGAAAGAGTCGCATTCTCGGGAGGATGCATTGTTGCTCTTTTTGTCTTCGTATCGCTCTCAGCCCCGCGATGGTCGCTCGCCGGCTGAGTTGCTCCATGGTCGTCCTCATCGAACCTTGATGTCTTTGCTGCATCCGCCGCCTCAGGTTCCAGTGCAGCGGCAGACTACTGCTTTTGCTCCTGGCGACGTTGTCTTCTATCGCAACTATCGCGGTTCACGGCGTTGGCTCGCAGGGCGCATTCTTCGCTGCCTCGGCCGCGTGATGTATTTGGTTTTGGGGGCCTCTGGTGAGGTGCGTCGGCATCTCAATCAGCTGCGCCTCTGTCGTCGCCTGGGTTCTGCCCCTCCCTGTCTGCTTTCAGCGACGGTGCCGTCCGGTCAGCGCCCTGGGGACCCATCTACTGGCTCGCCTCATCCCCAGGTGTTACCGACGCTGCCTTCCATTTTGCCTCATGGCGACGCGCCGCCGCCGCCGCCGCACCCGCCGCCGGCGCCGCCCGCAGTGGACGCTTCGCTGCAGCCGCCCAGCGCCTCCCTGGGTCACGCGCCGCCGTCCGCTTCCCGTGACCGGCTGTCCTCCGCCATGGAACTCTTGCCCGCTCCGGACCAGATGTCGTCATCGCGCGTCGGATCCCCCGACGCCATGGAGGTCGACCCTTCGGCCCCTCCTGTCTCATTACGGGCGCATACACCGCATGTTGACGTGCACCCTGGACTAGGTTTTCAGGCGTTTCCTAGCTCCCCTCGGACCGAATGGCCGGGTGCGGCTGGCACAGCCTCGCCTGTTGTTAGGCTCCCCACCTCATCGTATACGTCAAGATGGGGTCCTCCCCACGGCGGGCGGAAGCCTTATAACACGACCGTTCGCCGATTTGCGGGGGAGGAATGTGGTGTCACTGCCAGACACCACACTTTCTAGGTGGTAGCTTAAATCGGCCGCGGTCCATTAGTACATGTTGGACCCGCGTGTCGCCACTGTGTGATCGTAGACCGAGCGCCACCACACGGCAGGTCTCGAGAGACGTACGAGAACTCGCCCCAGTTGCACGACGACGTTGCTAGCGACTATACGGACGAAGCCATTTCTCTCATTTGCCGAGAGACAGTTAGAATAGCCTTCAGCTAAGTTAATGGCTACGACTTAGCAAGGCGCCATTAGCCTTAAATAGCTTGTATATAAAGAGTCACTTGTATCGCCACAATCTCCAGATGTCTCATCAAGAACGATGTATACAAGTATGTATTAAAAGTTAAGTATATTCCAAAGATACGTATTTTCTTTATCACATTCATTAAGTCTCCTGTTTCAGACCTCACTCCATCCTTCGTGAGTTAGCGCGCGCATCTTGGCCGCCTCTTTCAATTAGTGTGCGTAGTGTTGGCAAGTCTGCCGACACTACAGTTTCTTCCACAAATAAGGCCTATGTTTGATACTAGTAGACTTCTCTTGCGTAGCAATACCCTTCTTGTCAGTGATAGTTTGCTTTTGATGTCCTCATTGTTTCATCCGTCATTGGTTATTTTGCTGCCTATGTAGCAGAATTCCTTAACTTCATGTACTTCGTGACCATTAGTTTCTCGCTACTTCTCATTACTTTTGACTATCTTCGATTTACTCTCACTCTATATTCTGTACTCCTTCCATTTGGATCACTTTCTGCTATCCTTGCCCTCACAATGGCGGCTTTTCACCGTCATTCACTAGATGGCGAACTGGTGGGATAAGGCAGACTTTGAAAACTAGATGCTCGCTCCTTGAATTTTCTACCACACTGAGTCTCAAAGGAAATGTGACTATACCTACGTCATATTGAAGGTCTCTACGTGTTTGCTGCAAGACCCTAAAATCAACTCGATTCGATATTTCGGCGATCCAGCTAGTCGCCATCTTCAGGAGAATGCTGGTTCTGCTGATGAGTCCCACTGAGAACTGACGCCAGGCTGCAAATCGACGTTTCGATATTTTAAAGACAGAAAAGTAATGCAAGTTTTATGGGTATCACGGAGTATTTACCTATATGCTATTCAAACATTTAAGCTCAAAAGTTTTTCTTACCTCATCTGGGTCGATCTGGATCTATCGCTTTCCTTGCATTATCGTCCATGATAGTTTTACGTTCCATATATTAATTTTTAAGGCCAAATGTACCGCTAATTTCAATTACGGCGATACCACGGTATTTGCATATTTTAAAAAATTCATGTTTCCATTATTTTAAACCTTTCCTGTATGCTGATGTAGAGATAATTTTCTCTTAAGTATCGCTGGTAAAGGAAATAGCTAGTAACCCTCCGCAGTTCTTACCGAGTGACGTGGTGAATTGGTTAAGACAGTTGACTCTTATTCTGGGCCGCGAGGGATTAGCCGAGCGGTCTTAGGCGCTGCAGTCGTGGACTGTGCGGCTGGTCCCGGCGGAGGTTCGAGTCCACCCTCGGGCATGTGTGTGTGTTTGTTCTTCGGATAATTTAGGTTATGATGACCTTAGCAGTTAAGTCCCATAAGAATTCACACACATTTGAGCATTTTTCTTATTCTGGAGGGCGCGACTTAAATCCCTGTCCAGCCATTCAGATCTAGGTTTTCCGTGATTTTCCTGATCACCTAACGATAATGCCAGGGTGGTTCCTTTGAAACGGCACGGCTGGTTTCCTTCCATCATCCCGACATCCGAGGTTGCGCTCGGCCTCTAATGACTTGGATGTCGACAGGACGTTAAACCCAAATTTCCGTCCCTCCCTCCCTTCCGCAGCTCATATCACCTGGAATTCACTTCCATTTAAAATGGAGACTGCCGAATGTAGACAAAGTAAATCATTGCAAGAAGCAGTGACACGATAATTAGGGGTCGGGCATTCATCATGATCAACATCGATTTATACTTTAATCGATTCGGTCCCGTCATCTGGCTGTTACGTCTCGCTTGAAAAGAAAAAAATCATCAAACAATGCAGCAACACAAAAACAAAGGAAAGCTTCATTTGGAGAATGAATGCAGAAACGCGAATTTACTGGTTGAATTGTGCGGGGCTAGACGAGAGCGTAATCGGTAGGACAGCTGAACGCACCGAACAAAGAGTACCGTGCAACGGGATTAAGGCAGCAAGTGTTGGTGTCTTCCCGCAGCCAGCCCGCACCTTTTATCAGCAACAGCGAGTAAGCCATGTTTTGTTACACGCACAGAGGAGGTTTACACACCGATTAAACCACATGGCTTACTGCAACACGCAACTCACGTTGTAAAGCATAGGCCAGGGGAAGTACGTCAATAGCTTTGTGCAACCAACATGTATGTGGGATAACAAATTTTGTTTCGTGGCTTAGTTCTACAGCGATCTACAGGAAATGCACATAAAGTAAGCTGCATCCCGTTCTCGGAAAAAAAACGTAGAAATATTGTTAATTCTACATGCTGTTACCTATGATTTTTTGAAAGTTGTCATTAGCGTTTGTCATTCGTGCTACACAATATAACTCATCGGAATGACAAACATGCCTAGTTTGCCTGTAATTACAGCGACTGCGTATGAGGTCACACACATTCAACTGAGCTGACGTAGTCAGACTGAAAAATTGAAAACAAAATTTAAAAAAAAATCGTTGATAAGGCTTTATTCTTAAATGAGACACAGTTCATGTTAGTGAAGGACGGATGATACGGAGAGGAACTAACGAAAAGCTCAGAGCCCCTCCGGTGCGTATGTACAGGTCTGTTGTAGTACTAGCCTGACATGAAAGCGGTTCAAAGCTGCATTGCGTATTTGCGTCAAATGAAAAATCTGCATTGCGTATTCGCGACGAATGAAAAATCTCTGCTTAATTGGGATTCGAACCCACTCACTGCCCTTTTGCAACCAGTGACTTACAATAACGTTGACTGTATGGTCTTCATGGGTATTTCCACAACTTAGACTGTAGTTTCACTCCAAACTGTACACGTTACACCATTTTGAACATCAGAAGCAGCTTATTATGTATTAGGAAATGATTCCAGACACTTCATATTTCGGAACGAAGCATCATGTCCAAGGCTGAAGTCGAGAAACAGTTTTCATTGAACAGCTGAAGCCATTACATCATCACTTTCCAATCGCCGAATAGAAGTGTGGCGAAACAAGGGCCGGCCGGTGTGGCCGAGCGGTTCTACGTGCTTCAGTCTGGAAGCGCGCGACCGCTACGACGCCGGTTCGAATCCTGCCTCGGGCATGGATGTGTGTGATGTCCTTAGGTTTCGTGTCCCCGCATCGAACGCGTACGGACGTGTCTCGCGCGCGCTCCCGCAACTACGGTCTTTTTGTCGGTTCTTTCGGGAACAATCACGCCAGTGAACGAAAAAACAGTGATCAGTGATGGATAATAGTGAAGTGAAGTAGTCCTACAAAATTTTCTCGTGTTTAGACTAGAGAAATAGTGCATTAGTGACTTCGCGGGCACATTTACAGAATGTCGGAACTCATCAAAGTTATTTCACTACAACTAATATCCAAAAACACTACTAATACGATTAGGAACGCTTGACATTACTAACATTACTAACCGCAGTGCTGTGAAAGTGTTAAAAACAATATGAAAGGAAAGTTACCGTGTGACGAATCATCAAAGTAACGTATGGTAGGATTTTTCTCCGTAATTAGACACTAAATATCCACCAAACTCACGATAACATGTTAGAACAGTGAAGGGTAGCTTCCAAAAGTGTCCCGAATAAAAAACTGATAATAACGGACTTAGACTAAAAACGAAGAGTAACATATGGTAGCAAATCTCGCAGAAAAGACTAGCTTAATATGAAGGAAACCAGTGTGAACAATACCCATACAGTGAAGGGAAACGATCATAATTCTGAATTATAGTCATATTATAGGTAAAAGCCATAAACTGTCGATAGCGAAGAAAATTGATTACGAGTAACGTAAAGCGATACGCCGAGCGACGGAACGCAAGGGCCCGAGAGTGGGTCGCAGTGCGCCAGCTGACACGCACTACGCGTGAGTTTCGCAAGTAGGCCAAACTGCGCTGGCCACAGCAAACCGGTGTTGCTAAGCACGACTCGTGTTTCCGCGCCCAACCGCGGGAGTCAGCAGCTTACGCGAGCTCACAGTCCCCACCTGGTCCCGCGAACCAAGTGGCCGGCTGACGTGCGGAGCTGACCGCGGCGCTCGGTGTCGATCGGACATCGCCGGCGAAGCCACCCAGCCCACATTCGGCCTCGTTCTGTGACGTATCACTTTTGGGACTTACGTGTCACAATGTGGTGCCGCACACGCAATACACACCGAATAAAGGTTACTCTTTAAGAACTATAACACAGATTCGCAATCCTGGATCGAGCACGCCAACTAAGTGGTGCTAACACCACACCCAAGTCCACGAAAGGGACGCTTAGTAGAGCGCAGAGCAGCACCAGTTGCAAAGTATCGCCTATAGGCATGGCGTCTGGTGCCCACGAATATGCCGTCATGTCACCGAGCCAGAAGATCGCTGCAATTGACGAGCTATTAAATGACATTGGGGCGGAATTAAAGGCCAAACACGTATCGAGTAGCGTACTGAATACGATAAGGAATAAAATATTCCCTTTGGCTTTCCAACTCACGTCAGCAGAAGCAAAGGTCGAGCTGCTGCAAGAGCAGAACAAAGATCTACTGCGCGAACTTCAGCACTCAGCTGACCCAGTTAAGGACCTTAGAATTGAGTCTCTCACAGAACAGGTCAACAAACTCGAGGAAGACAATACAAAACTCGCTGAAATAAACCAAGAGCTCAGGGACCAAATTAGGGATCTGACAGGAAAGGTTACTGAACAGGCACAGCAACAGGCCAAGACACTAACATACGCTGCGGCACTCTCCACCGCACCCAAAGAACATAAACGCATTGAGGTGGCAAAAGCCAAGCAGGCAACCACTCTCTTCATAAAGTCTACCAACAACCAAGACACGAAAACAATAAAACAAACGTTGACAAAAAACATCAACCCAAGACGAGACAACCTACACATTAAGTCGATAAGAAACACGAAGACAGCTGTGATTGTCGAAGCAGCAACACAGGAGGACTGTAGGAAAATAATAGAAAAGACGAAAGATATTGAGAATATCGCGTGTGAGGGGCCCAGAAAGCGGCAACCTTTGGTGATAGTCTATCGAGTGACAGACACTATCTCGGATAGAGAATTTCTTGAGTGTTTATACGACCAAAATCTCAGTGACGATTTCACAAAAGACGAATTCGACAAAGACGTGAAAATCAGATTCCGCACAGGGCCCAAAGGAAAGGGATACAACCACCAAGTGTTGGAAGTCACACCAAGAATTTATTGGTACCTCACCAAAAAAGGAAGGGTGTACATAGACTTCCAATCCCTATCTGTCAAAGACTATACGTCAGTGAGCCAGTGTTACAACTGTTGTGACCTTGGCCATACAACCAAAGCCTGCGCAGACACAGGTACGACCTGTTCAAGGTGTGGCAAAAAGGGCCACAAACGCGCGGACTGTCGAGCATCAGAGCCCATCGACTGCATTCCCTGCAGGAACAGAAACCGAATTTGCAATAAGAGCAGGGGTGGCGTCTGCCAGACCTACAAACAGCTGCTTGATAGACTAATTGACAGTACTGACTATGGCAACTGAACACCCCCCTGAGTCAACCAACATGCTCCATAAATCAACCCCTGAAAAAATAAGATCATACAAGTCACCATCCACCAGGCACAGAAACCATCTACGTGCAATACTCTGGCGTAAGAGGCAAAAACTATTACCTGACGACTACCCCAACAATGGTCACATTCCAGGCTTGATACACTATACAAACCTGGAGGACAGCCATCATGCAATCAGTGAATACATAGACGACCTAACACTCACAGGACAAATGTCACCAGAAGCCGCCAAACTAATCAAAAGACAAATAATGTACTGGATGACATTCCAGACGACCCTTATGAACAGGATAGACGAACTCGAAGACGAACTACTGAGAATAGACATGATAACCCCAAATCCTGATACCGACAGACCAGAAAACCATACCACACATGACCAACCAAAGCAACTGCACAAAACAGCGTTGCTAACCACTCAAGAGCACCCATCCACTCCAGCACAACGACGCACATACGACACTACAAAATGCGAAGGACGCATCAAACCAATCAAATTCATACAAGGTGAGACCTTGAACCCAACGGTGCTAAACACAACCGTAACGCAAGCAAGCACAACTGGAGTCCAAACGGAAAACATGAACTAATCAGACACCTCAGACTGTAATCAAATCAGACGCAAAATAACTCTCTCTGACTCACTGACAGAGGAAGAAGACGACGTCTATTATTGCCCTTACGCCAGAGATTGTAGTGTTCTTAACAATGATATTCGAAACAGTAATACCGACCTTGAACAGGCCACAGCGCCGGCAACCACGAATGCCACACAAAAAGCCGCAGCAACAACCGCAACAAAAGTCTGCGGAGGGTCTGGCAACAGAGACGACAGTGCGCATAACATACCAAAAGCTGTTATGTCTGTCACAGGTAGCGTAGACGAGCAGTCAAGTGGGAACCAAATCACGTCAAATCAATGCAGAATGGAGGCACAAACAACCAACACATCTGATACACATCAAGACTGCACAAACGAAACACACACAAAAAACAAACGAATCATCGCAGCCCTTAGGAAACTAAAACCGCATAGGAAACCCAAACAGCCTAAGAGAGTCCCGAATGTGAAAGCGTGTGACGACCAATGGCGGCAATCGCAGGCTGCCTCAAAAACTAGTGATACGAAAGTGCATACCCCTGATGATACCAACACCTTCGCAGCCACCCAACCAACAACCTCAATGCCGACGCCGAAGGAAACCCCCACAACAACCAACGAGGAAGTCAATCCAGCGCCCCCCGCAGAGGCGCACAACAACGCCACTACACCATCACGACACGTCACGGCTGCAGAGACGCCAACACACGCCATCGACACCGATAGTTTTAGTTACGACAAGCTAGATATAAATGTAAAATTAAGTAGGCTAGAAAAAAGAGACATCTTAGAGACGGCACAGCGGATGCTCATCCGCACCCTACACCAGTACGGCCAATCTGTTTGTTTCCGTACATCAGAGCAAACCGATAGACTGATTCTCAAAACGGAGAATATTCCAACAGATCCAGACAGCCTACTAGACCTGCTCATGCAGGTGTGCGCCCGCAGGGAGGAACCATTCGATATGGACAAGCTTTACAAGGATCACGTAAGGGCTCATGGGAGAACATACTTCGATTACAGTCAAACTGGCAGCAAGTGCTACGCCACAGTTAAACACCCAAACTGTTAATAGCACAGCTTAATGCTATGCGGAGTATACTTGTAAATTCGGAGCTCCCACGGGTCCTACGTGAACTAAAAAGTGACATTCTGTGCATACAGGAGCACTACACTAGACAAGGGCATATCCCCAACTTTCCTCCAAGTGCGGTGACAGTTGCGGAGGGGACAGGCTGCATGGCATCTGTCATAATCCTAAACAAAGAAATACATCCAGTCAAAATTACAGAACTCTGTTCCGAGCACCTAGTTACAGTTGAAGTCACACACAAGGGGGATACTTGGATCATCGCGTCGCTGTACGCCCAATTCTGTCATTGCATCAAACCATACGCAGACCTCATCAGAGATGTTGCGCAATACGCTGGCAACAAAAAACTTCTCATCTGTGCAGACATAAATGCCAGATCAACCCTGTGGCATTCAGACAGAACTGACGACAGAGGTAGAATAATAAATGACATCATCCAAGAAAACAGACTACACGTACTCAACAAGGAAGGACATCACCCGACTCACATCGGACACAACGGTCATTCATCAAACATAGACATCACCCTCGTTAATAATGCCGCCATCAACCACGTACGAGACTGGACCGTACTTGACCAGATCACTGCTAGCGACCACAACATCATCACACTAACCTTAAGTGGTACACCAAACGTCAACACAGAAACACTACCAAAAAGACTATTATTTGACAAAACAGACTGGGACAGGGTCAGACAAAAAATACATGAGCACATACCGCAAGACATCACCGGCAGTGTTGATTACAGAGCACACATGCTGACAGATATCATCACACACACACAGAACACTTGCATACCCACACAAAGAATGACAAAACACCAAAATATTCCCTGGACTACACAATTAACACGACTCAAACAAGACTCAAAACGTAAACGTAAACTTTACCAACGAGCAATTTCAGATAGAGAAAGACAATTACGACTACACGACTACCGGCTTGCCAAGGATAAATATAAACTTGAGCTGAATAAGACCAGGAAAGACCATTGGAACAGCCATGTAGCAGCACAAACACAACTAAACATTTGGGGGGAACCATACAAAATCGTGACAGAGAAAATTAAGAGCCCACTGGTTCTGGGAACGCTGCGACAGGAGGATGGTGAGATGACTAAGGGCTGGAGACGCACAGCGGAGTTCCTGCTGAGCAAACTCCTGCCCGACCACATCGCAGACACAGACACACCACAACATGCAGCACTGAGACGCGAAGTAGACACAGTATACACCACACCAACCGTCACCTGTCCATTTGCGCAGGAAGAAGTGGCGACAGCGATCTCAGAACTCAAAAACAAAAAGGCGCCTGGACCGGATGGTATCCACTCTGAGGTACTGAAACAAATTGCACCGCAGATCACCCCGTTTCTCACAACGTTGTTAAATGATGCATTAAGGCTGGGCCGTGTGCCTGCAGTGTGGAAGACCTCGAAGGCGGTTATCATCAAAAAGGCTCCAGACAAAGACCCATCAGACCCCAAGTCATACAGACCAATTTGCCTTATCAATACACTCGGTAAAGTACAAGAAAAACTACTCTGCAAAAGACTACAAGCACACCGAACACTACGGGGACTGACACCACACCAATACGGCTTCAGGGAAGGGAAATCTATAGACGACGCAATTAACAGAGCACTCCAAATAGTACACGACACACCCTCCAAATACACACTTGCAATTATGATAGACATCTCAGGTGCCTTCGACAACCTCTGGTGGCCGGCCTTGTTCAAGAGGCTCAGACACCTGCAGGTACCGGAGCCTCTGTATAATAGTTTCATGGACTACTGCAGAGACAGAACGGTCGTTTGGCAAATGGACAACCAGAAAGTGATTAAACGAATTACAAAAGGCTGTCCACAAGGGTCGATCTGCGGCCCCATCTTCTGGGACATAGTTATAGAACCGCTCCTACAGTTACTAGAGGAGCACATCTTGACAGATGGAGCTGTCGCTTATGCTGATGATCTACTCGTCGTAGTTTCAGCAAATAACCGTGCCCAGCTAGAAGAAAGAGCCAGTGGAACACTTAGGACAATAACCCAATGGTGCACAGATAATAAATTAAAGATAGCAGGAAACAAAACAACTTATACATTGCTAAAGGGTATCCTGCGCAGGAACCCAATAGTCAAAATCGGGGACACAAACATAAAAAGACTAGCAGTCACACGCTATCTAGGAGTATACATTGATGAACGATTGAACTTCCACGAACACATGCGAATATGCACAAACAAAGCAGAAAAGATACTACACAAACTGGCTAGGCTAAATTCGGAACAATTCAGACTACCCCTGTCAGTGACACGAACATACCATTGCGCTCTCTTCGAGCAGTACTATGCTTTGCCGCCAGTACGTGGGCCCACAGGTTAAATCTCTCAACCAACAGAACCATTGTACGTCGAGGCCAAAGAAGTGTTCTACTTCGACTAACAGGGGCATTCAACACAACATCAAATGACGCACTATGTGTCGTCATGGGAATTTTCCCCATAGATATCACCATCAGGTACCGCGCAGCAATGTACTGGCTTAGGGTGGGGAGAATAGACCAGGTTCGGCAGATCACTGGTGTACCGATTGAGACAACACGCCAACTCAGAGCATGGCGAGTGGATACCTGGCAGAGCGAGTGGGCCAACAGCGATAAGGGCCGCCGTGTCTACAACTTCTTCCCTGACATCCGGGAAAGACTAAATCTAAAACATATTGATCCCAGCCGCGGTATGGTACATTTCATCACAGGACATGGCCCTTATCCCACGCACCTGTACCGCGTGAGTCTGCAGCAGACTAATAGATGCACATGCGGGGAAGAAGGTTCCCCTGAACATACTGTCTTCTTCTGCGGACAACGCACGAACATAAGACACGAACATAAGACTCTCTTTTGTACACATAAATCGCCTGAACACACAGAACGAACTACATGTCATAATACGCGACCCGGAAAGGTGGACTGAACTCAACAAACTAACGGACGAAATCTCGAAGATCCAACAAATAGAATACTTGCGCAACAGACCCTACCGAAGGCAAGTCGGTCCAAACAGACGTCACGATGCCCAGGGGGATACAGATATGATTAGCACCACGAGTGATGAAGAAGAAACAGATACAGACCAGGGCACCAACACAGATATTGAAGCGTCCAGCGCGGATGATCCATAGTGTCAACCAAGTCAAATTCAAAGAACAGAGTGGAACAACCGACAAGAGGTGCACAAGTCACACACAATCCTAAAAACAGATTGCACCGTATATATAAATAGTTAACAGCATCTCCATGTCCAATAAGAGCTTAAAGCTAGGTACCTCTTCAAGGGACCTACACCCTCCGTTAAGAGGCAGCGCACAGTCTGTATGGAAGGATCTTAATTGTGGTCCCTCTCTTTTGAGCCCAACCCGACGGATACCTATGGTAGATCGGGGAAAACCACCGCTCAGGCTGTGTTGCTGGCGGGGCCGGAAGGTGCTAACTGCCACACCACGTATCATTGTAAGTCTCATTGGTTCAGTGTGAACTGTTTGTACAACCAACCTACACAGCCTATACCTCAACCTCCACTATACTAAGAACCTCTCATCTGAAGCTTAAAGTTGGGCACCTCTTCAAGGGACCTACGCCCCCCTGGTAAGAGGCGGCGCACGTCCTGGATGGAAGGATCTTAATTGTGTTTCCTCTCTTTTGAGCCCAACCCGACGGATACCTATGGTAGATCGGGGAAAACCACCGTTCAGGTCGTGTTGTCGGCGGGGCCAGGAGGTGCTTGCGCCTGATGTACTCTACTAGGAGCCTTGCAGGCTCAACACAAACCGTTAGCGTCATTACCTTATTACTTTTACCACGAGTACCCTTTCATTAGCAACTTTGAGCCAAGCACAAAATCAGTTACCTCTCTATTGTATATCGTAAATAGTTTAGCAGGCTGGACATGGAGGTCTTAGTCTTAGTTTCTAGCTTTAACGTACCATAATCTCTTCTAGTTAAGGTAGTTTTTAGGATGGTAGATGTTAAAAGCATGGTGAGCAACGGCCAGCGTCTTGAGGGTCATTCCAAGACCCGGGCCGCCGCCCACAACCAGGTGACGGGCCATATTATACCTATAACTTCTCTATTCAGTTCTCTTCCTTCCTTCTCTCTAAATATTAATTTCGTTTTGTTTATTAATATCTTACTTGATTTTGTATTAGTTATAAGTTTTTCTAATGCTGCACAAAAAAAAAAAGATATGAAATGGATCTAAACAGAGCCCGCCTCCACGTGGCGGGACACGGGCAACGGTGTGAGTGGGGACGGGAGCCGGTGTGGTGTTACTTTCAGTCACTGCGGACCCCGGACCCAGTCACAGCGGCTAAGTGGCAATATACGACCCACCATAAGAAATCAGACGGTGGGTCATAAAATATAAGCAGCTAGTGAAAAAAAAAAAAAAGTGTCCTTAGGTTAGTTAGGTCTAAGTAGTTCTAAGTTCTAGGGGACTGGCGACCTGAGATGTTAAGTCCTACAGTGTTCAGAGCCATTTGAATGTGAACCATTTGCGAAACGAGGCAGGCCGTAAGTAACAAACAACACCTAAAGGAAGAACCAGCTGCTGGTTTCCAACTGCCCTACCAAACGCGGAAGACTGTGAGCAGACTGCGAACTGGAGCGACGCAGTGCAAACAAAATTTGAAGCGGTGGGGCTACATTACTGGAGATGCAACATGCGAACGTGGAGAACTTGAAGATATCTGTATCTGTATCGTGCGAAAAGTGGCAATTGACCCTGAATAAAGAGAAGTTATTCACATGAATAATAAAAGAAATCCGCGAAATTTCGTTTATGCGATAACTCACTCAACCCTGAAGGCTGTAAATTCAACTAAATACTTAGGGATTACAATTATAGATAACCTAAATTGGAACGATCACATAGATAGTGTTGTGAGTAGAGTAAACCAAAGACTGCGATTCATTGGCAGAACACTTGAAAGGTGCAACAGGTCTACTAAAGAGACTTCTTACACCACGCTTGTCCACCCTATTCTGGAGTACTACTGTGCGATGTGGGATCCGCATCAGATGGGACAGACGGATGACATCGAAAAAATTCAGAGAAGGGCAGCACGTTTAGTATTATCGCGAAATAGGGGAGATGGTGCTACAGACATGATACGCGAATTGGAGTGGCAATCATTAAAACGAAGGCGTTTTTCGTTGCGATGGGACCTTCTCATTAAATTTCAGTCACCAGTTTTCGCTCCCGATTGAGAAAATATTCTGTTGACACCCACCTACATAGAGAGAGATGATCATCACGATAAAATAAGAGAAATCAGGCCTCGCACAGAAAAATTTAACTGCTCGTTTTTCCCGCGCGCCGTTCGAGCGTGGAACGGTAGAGAGATAGCCTGAAGATGGTTCATTGAGCCCTCTGCCGGGGACTTTATTGTGAATAGCAGAGTATGCACGGAAATGTAGATGTACACATAGTGTACACCTCTTGGTATGGCCGAAGTTGCCTGAGACCTGCACGCTCTGCCGAAATTAACTGAAGCCTCCATGCTGGTGTACTTGGTTTCAGCAAATGTCCCAGCAATCAAGACTGCCTAATTTTTGCTCACAAAATCAGTTTGACATGTAACAATTCTAATGCCTATGTTTTAGATATTGTATTGTATTGGATTATTTTGCAACTCGTGAATAACTGTATTTTACTGTTTTGGACACGAAAATAATCGAAACTGTTAACAGGAAATTTATTTCTACATCTCTCTTTCGTAGGTCAGAGTGACTACCGACAATTTATTTGTACAGTATTCCATTTCTGTATTTATTAAATCTTAAGTAAACTATTCGTAAGAAATGGCAACTTACGAGCTTCTGATTTTAACAAGTTATACAAAAATGGTACACAAAGCATATTCACAACTGCTTGTCTTCTTGGGCATAAAAACGTGACTGGAAACTGACAATAGGCCACACACTATGTAATCCGCTAAGGTGTCATTGCTGCACCAGTTACACATCCCCTTCACAACAGATATACCTTCCCCAGGGAAGCGTCCTGGGACCTCTGCTGTTCCTGATCTATATAAATGACCTGGGTGACAATCTGAGCAGTTCTCTTAGGTTGTTCGCAGATGATGCTGTAATTTACCGTCTAGTAAGGTCATCCGAGGACCAGTATCAGTTGCAAAGCGATTTAGAAAAGATTGCTGTATGGTGTGGCAGGTGGCAGTTGACGCTAAATAACGAAAAGTGTGAGGTGATCCACATGAGTTCCAAAAGAAATCCGTTGGAATTCGATTACTCGATAAATAGTACAATTCTCAAGGCTGTCAATTCAACTAAGTACCTGGGTGTTAAAATTACGAACAACTTCAGTTGGAAAGACCACATAGATAATGTTGTGGGGAAGGCGAGCCAAAGGTTGCGTTTCATTGGCAGAACACTTAGAAGGTGCAACAAGTCCACTAAAGAGACAGCTTACACTACACTCGTTCCTCCTCTGTTAGAATATTGCTGCGCGGTGTGGGATCCTTACCAGGTGGGATTGACGGAGGACATCGAAAGGGTGCAAAAAAGGGCAGCTCGTTTTGTATTATCACGTAGTAGGGGAGAGAGTGTGGCAGATATGATACGCGAATTGGGATGGAAGTCATTACAGCAAAGACGTTTTTCGTCGCGGCGAGATCTATTTAGGAAATTCGTCACCAACTTTCTCTAAAAATGGTTCAAATGGCTCTGAGCACTATGGGACTTCACATCTATGGTCATCAATTCCCTAGAACTTAGAACTACATAAACCTAACTAACCTAAGGACAGCACACAACACCCAGCCATCACGAGGCAGAGAAAATCCCTGACCCCGCCGGGAATCGAACCCGGGAACCCGGGCGTGGGAAGCGAGAACGCTACCGCACGACCACGAGATGCGGGCCAACTTTCTCTTCCGAATGCGAAAATATTTTGTTGTGCCCAACCTACATAGGTAGGAATGATCATCAAAATAAAATAAGAGAAATCAGAGCTCGAACAGAAAGGTTTAGGTGTTCGTTTTTCCCGCGCGCTGTTCGGGAGTGGAATGGTAGAGAGATAGTATGATTGTGGTTCGACGAACCCTCTGCCAAGCACTTAAATGTGAATTGCAGAGTAGTCATGTAGATGTAGATGTAGATATACCTCTACATAAATACTACACCCCGTAACGTTCTTTTAAAAAATAAAGCTTAAAGATTACTTCTAATGAGTGTCTGAACTGAGGACTGGATACAAAGCTCGAATTGTCGTGTAGCTTGTTGCAACCGCAAGTGGTGTACTTACCCTGTGTTATTGCTGGCAAAAACCGCGCGGGAATAGCCGAGCGGTCTAGGCGCTGCAGTAATGGAGTGTGCGGCTGGTACCGGCGGAGGTTCGAGTCCTCCCTCGGGCATAGTGTGTGTGTTTGTCCTTAGGATAATTTAGGTTACGTAGTGTGTAAGCTTAGGGACTGATGACCTTAGCAGTTAAGTCTCATAAGATTTCACACACATTTGAATGTTTTTTTGTTGGCAAAACTTTATACGAATCGATTGGGCAATGCAACTCCAATACCAATAAAGAAATACAGTCACTGCAAAATACATCCAGCACCTTAGGCACTGAACCCTATGGCTCTGTTAAAAACTAATAACTTTGGTCCCTGTGCACATAACAACTGAACTAAATTGTCAGCAACGGCGGAATGATATATATATATATATATATATATATATATATATATATATATATATATATATACGCTAACTACAGGCTGAGCAGTACGCAATGGTGGCCATAATACTTCAAATGCACATAAAAATCTTTTGTCTGGGCTGGTAAATGAAAACATTTAAGATAAATCCAACTTCCTTAAAAAATATATGACCTGGACTGGGAGGCGGTACTGATTACAGTGAATTACTAACACCGAGGTTTTGCAAAAGTATATTGCAAGTTAACTTTGGCTTTTCAAAAACATCTGACAACTGAAGTTACATTACTCACAGTTGATTCACAAACACTGAGATTTAAACAGCAAGTATTATCTAACTTCATTAATCCAACATAGATGCTAATCATCAAATTACATATAGCTCTGTTGACAAATTTTAGAAACATTACAAAAGTGAAATATGTAACTAGCATTTTTATCAAAACGGTTTACGTTCGTTCTGGCGTTACTCAACAATTACAAATTATCAGCCAACTCATCTATACTAAAGCGCTGGCAAAAACAAAAATCATAATTATTTAACATCTCTACCTTGGTTGCGAAAACTTCTGCTTCCAAGTTCAACAATATTGACATACCTACATTAATCTAACACTTGGTGGGTTCACATAGCACACCACAAAAACTGCCTACTCCATCGTCTTCCCGTCAGAGACAGCTACCTATAAATGTGCGCCAAGCGCTCTCTTACTCCAACTCTATAATGATCTCAGACCGGAAGCAGTGTATCTGGTTCTGCGGTCCTACACAGTCAGCAATATAAAGCCTATCAAAGACATACATCGTTTATAAAATCATATTCGGACGCCACATACTAACGTGCCCCAGTAGACTCCTTTCAACCCCTCATAGGAAATTCGCAATATCTTCATCTGTGAACTAACTAACTTTGTGTTTTGCCACGGCAGGTCTTGTCATGGGGGAAGCCTCGTCAGAGAGGTCCACCGCATGAGAGTCTAGGGAAGTGATTCCAGTGGTGGTTTCCCCTTACCTTCCACTGATGATGATGAAATGATAATGAGGACAACGCAACACCCAGTCCATGAGCGGAGAAAATCTCCGACCCAACCGGGAATCGAACCCGACCCCCATGGCATGACAGACCGCAGCGCTGACCACTCAGCTATCGGGGCGAACTCGTCTATTAAGAGCGAGTCAGTAACGTGTACCATAATAACCTACCGAGAAGGGTGGCTAATGAGACAAAGGACTTGCATTTGATCGAAGGGCGGTTCAAATCCCCATTAGGTAATTTAGATTCAGGTTCTCCGTGATTTCTTTTAATTGCTAAAGATAAATGCAAAGATATTTCCTTAACGAAAGACACAACCGATACCCTTCACATCCTTACCCTATCCGGCCTTCATCTCCGTCTCTAACGGCTCATCGTTGACGGGGTTTTAGATTCTAATTTTTCATCCTAACTATTAATAACATATCAGCAATGTGGCGCAGTAGTTACCACATTAGACGTTTAAAATGAAGCAGCAGTTTGAAGATCTCCTTCTGAAAGTGTTGATTTTAATTTTGTGTGCTATTCCTGAATAATAGCAGGTTATGAGCGACATGGTCGCTTCATAAAGGTCTCTGACGGTTGAGCCTATGTCCTTGTCGACATTCCAGATTCCCAGTGCTTCGTCTTTAACAATCTCAATGTTGATGTGTTGTTCAACCGTCTTTCCTGGTGAACACCGAAAATGAAACTTAGTATCCTGTGCCATAACATTGGCAGAGCTTTTTGGAATTTAGAAGTACACTACTGGCCATTAAAATTGCTACACCAAGAAGAAATGCAGATGATAAACGGGTATTCTTTGGACAAATATATTATACTGGAACTGACATGTGATTACATTTTCACGCAATTTGATTGTATAGATCCTGAGAATTCAGTACCCAGAACAATCACCTCTGGCCGTAATAACGGCCTTGATACGCCTGGGCATTGAGTCAAACAGAGCTTGGATGACGTGTACAGGTACAGCTGCCCATGCAGCTTCAACACGACATCACAGTTCATCTGGCGTATTGTGACGAGACAGTTGCTCGGCCACCATTGACCAGACGTTTTCAATTGGTGAGAGATCTGGAGAATGTACTGGCCAGGGCAGCAGTCGAACATTTTCTGTATCCAGAAAGGCCCGTACAGGACATGTGGTCGTGCATTATCCTGCTGAAATGTAGGGTTTCGCAGGAATCGAATGAAGAGTAGAGCCACGGGTCGTAACACATCTGAAATGTAACGTCCACTGTTCAAAGTGCCGTCAATGCGAACAAGAGGTGACCGAGACGTGTAACCAATGGCACCCCATACATCACGCCGGATGATACGCCAATATTGCGATGACGAATACACGCTTCCAACGTGCGTTCATCGCGATGCGACCATCATGATGCTGTAAACAGAACCTGGACTCATCTAAAAAAATGACGTTTTGCCATTCGTGCACTCAGGTTCGTCGTTGAATACACCATCGTAGGCGCTCCTGTCTGTGATGCAGCGTCAAGGGTAACCGCAGCCATGGTCTCCGAGCTGATAGTCCGTGCTACTGCAAACGTCGTCGAACTGTTCGTGCAGATGGTTGTTGTGTTGCAAACGTCCCCATCTGTTGACTCAGGGATTGGGGCGTGGGTTCATGATCCATTACAGCCATGCGGATAAGATGCCTGTCATCTCGACTGCTAGTGATACGAGGCCGTTGGGATCCAGCAAGGCGTTCCGTATTACCCTCCTGAACCCACCGATTCCATATTCTGTCAACAGTCATTGGATCTCGACCAATGAGAGCAACAATGTCGCGATACGATAAACCGCAATCGCGATAGGCTACAATCCGCCCTTTATCAAAGTCGGAAACGTGATTGTACGCATTTCTCCTCCTTACACGAGGCATCACAACAACGTTTCTCCAGGCAACGCCAGTTAACTGCTGTTTGTGTATGAGAAATCGGTTGGAAAATTTCCTCATCTCAGCATGTTGTAGGTATCGCCTCCGGCTCCAACCTTGTGTGAATGTTCTGTAAAGCTAACCATTTGCATATCACAGCATCTTCTTCCTGTCGGTTAAATTTCGCGTCTGTAGCACGTCATCTTCGTGGTGTAGCAATTTTAATGGCCAGTAGTTTAATTTTCAGGTAGCGAATAGTTTCAACTTAATTATAATAATTATTTGAGTTAACTAGAACTGCATGCTAATTGGGCTGTGGTTAGTAACAGATAACGTTTTGCATCTACAGCAAAATGTTTGACATTTGATCTTGACAATATCGTGCTGACAGGACGGGCATTGACAGTCGAGAGCCACTGTCGGTAATTTCAACACTGCAAAGGATCAACCCTACAAATCTAGGTAGACTCAAGACATTTAGATGGGAACTGTTTTCAGGGTATTTTACAATTGTGAATCTCTCGAATATCAATAAAATATGGAAATTAAAAGCAGAGGGTCAACATTAAAGTGCAAGAGGAATTCCACTGCTAAGCACGCTCTGGAAATCTTAGTTTAATATTTACCTAAATGGCACTCCTTTCCCTGCTACAGACAAACACATTCTTCTGTTACCATGACCGTGGCAGCGTCGGACTTGCTGTATTATGGGACAGGTGGGACGGTTACAGACAAGAAACAGAACTGTAATTACTTTAACCGTTCAATTCCTGTACTGTTCCTGGCTGGGATTAACGTGCCTTAGTTTTTGACCCATGAAATAACACACGCGTTCAATTGGGTTGAAGTTAGGGCCATTTCCATCGTCGAGATGCCCGCTGAATTAAGACGACCTCGGACGATCTGGGTGTTGTGAGGTAAAGTGTTGTCCTGCACCAGTGTGAAGCACATGCACACACTGCAACCTGTAGAATGGCATATGGTTCCGCTATTTCATCCTGGTAGCGCTGGGCGTTCAGGAGTGGAGGCGGTACAATGACTAGGGGTGTTTTCCTGGTTAGCTTGATGGCTTCCCAAATCATGACAGATGCTCCCGCAAATGTAGTCTGCAGTGAAATGAGGTCTGGATGTTTCCGTGCCTCCGCATGTTCTTGCCAAACATGAATCATCCTATCATGGCCGTCCCTGGAGAAGGGTGACTCACCTCTGACGAGCACATGATGCCAATACTATCCCACTGCACATGCTGTCTGATAAAGTGCAATCTAGCCATACAACGTGCAACGTGAGCACCTATGTTGACTTATGCAGACAGTTGCTCAGTTCCTGCAACCGTTGCGGAGCTGACTACACTGATACCACTAAACAAACAGCAGCTGCATGGTGATTGGCTAAAGTCCAAGCATTTGCTTGTCGGTCCCAGACTGCTTGCCGCCCTATAATGCAATTCTCCTGGTGTAGTGCGATGGCGACAGCCTTGACCTAGATGTGGCGTAATAAGGCCTGCCTACATCTACATCTACATCTACACCTACATCTGCGTACATACTTTGCCGTTTGGTGAGTGGCAGTGGGTATCCTGTACCACTACTAGCCATTTCCTTTTCTGTTCCACTAGCAAATAAAAGCGAGGGAATCGACTCACTGTATGCCTCCGTATGAGGCCTAATTTCTCTAATCTTTTCTTAATGGTCCTTGCACGAAATGAAACCTGGTGGCAGTAGAATTTTCTGCAGGCAGCCTCAAATGCCGGTTCTCCAAATTTTCTCAATAGTGCTCTTCGAAAAGAACGTCGCCTTCCCTCCAGTGATTCCCACTTGTGTTCCAGAAGCATCTCCATAATAGATGCGTTTTGTTCGAACCTACCGGTAAGAAATCTAGCAGGCCACCTCTGAATTGCGTCGATATCTTCCTCCAATCCGTCCTGGGGCGCATCCCAAACACTCGAACAGTGCTCAACAATGGGTAACACTACTGCGATCTCCATTGCAGATGAGCCACACTTTCCTTAAATTCTCCAATATACCAAAGTTGACCATTAGGCTTCCCCACTATAGTCCTTACATGCCATTCCATTTCATATTGCTCTGCAACGTTACGCGTAGATATTTAATAGACGTGACTGTGTCAAACAGCACGCTACTAATACCGTATTCAAAGATATAGTTTTGTTATCCCTATTCATCTGAATTTACTTACATTTTCTACATTTAGACCTAACTGCCGTAAATGCACCAACTAGAAATTTTGTCTAAATCATCTTACATCCTCCTGAAGTCATTCAACAATGACACCTTCCCACACACCACTGCATCATCAGCAAACAGTCGCAGATAACTGCTTAACCTGTCCGCTAGATCATTTATGTATATAGGAAATAACTGCGGTTGTATCAAACCTGGGGCACTCCTGACGATACCCTTGCCTCTGATGAACGCTTGCCGTCGAAGACAACATACTGAGTTCTGTTAGGTAAGAAGTCTTCGAGCCACTCACATTCCTAGGGACCTATTCCGTATGCTTGTACCCTCTTTAAAAGTTGGCAGTGGAGCACCATGCCAAATCCTTTACGGAAATCTAGGAATATCGAATCCGTTGCCCTTCATCGCATGATCTGATGAGGGGGATAGTTGAATTTCGCACTAGCAATGCTTTTTAAAACCGTGTTGATTTGTGGACGGAAGCTTTGACCCCTTACGGAAATTTATCATATTCCAACTGAGAACAAATTCAAGAACTGCGCAACAAACCGATGTTAAATATACTGATCTGTAATTTTGCGGGTCTGTTCTTTTACCCTTCCTGTACACAAGAGTCACTTGTGCTTTTTTCCAGTCGCTTGGGACTCTGGGCTGGGCGAGAGATTCGTGATAAATCCAAGCTAAATAAAAAGCCAGTGCTGTAGAGAATTCCTTGTAAACCAGAACTGGGATTACATCAGAATCTGGCGACTTATTTGCTCTTAGTTCTTTCAGTTGTGTCTACACATTAGCAATGCCTATAACTGTTTCTTCCATATGGGAGTATGTCTTATGGTCAAACGACAGTATGTTTGTGCGATTCTCCAACGTGAACGATTTCTTAAACGCGAAATTTAAAACGTCTTACTGCCACACCAGACTGGTCAACGAGTGAGTGGATGGGAGCCTTAGACCCGCTTAGCGATTTTGCGTAGGACCAGTATTTTGTCGGGTTGTCGGCAAGATCTATCGTCGAATGTTTAGATATTCTAACTACATGAAAGATTAGTGTCTTATAGTTTGTATGATATAGGCTAGGAAATAAGTTTTGCAAGTCATTCGAGAGTAATGACCAGAAAGTGTCGCGTGTTCCGTGTGGAATCTTGAGCAACTAAACTAATTGTGGAGGCACTACTGTGCGTTAGATAACTACTAGTAGTATTGTTCGACGGCACGTGGTTTGCGATAGACGCGTTCCACAAAGTTTTAAATATAACTTGCTGCGTTTTTTTCTAATATGTCATGATCTTGTTGAGTGTTCCGTTACAGTACCAACATTGGTGTGCTTAGTTGCTTCGTTACATTGCCTTGTTCTGTATTTGCTTTCAGTATTCTCGTCGTAGTTTTGATATAACTTGTGTGTTCAACACGCGTCTGCGCGTTTTTTTAAACAATGTGTGCTGATCACGTATGGCTTCAGGAATGCCGTTTTGTTTCCTAGCTGGTTCCGAGGAACATGTGCCTTGTTCGTCGCCTTATAAGAAAATTTGGTATACTTGCCCGTGTACTTACATCACGGACATTTACCTATTAATTAAGTTGCGCCCACGTGTTGCCTTACGACCAACCACCTTGTGTTCGTTGTCGTCATCATTCACTTTTCTCTGTGGCTCCCTCGAGGTCTCATGTGCAAAGTCCTACAGTGAGAGCTTTTATCATTTTTTAGTGATGTCTAGAGCGCTGGTTACTACTAAAGCCACTGCTGTGTGCTGGGGTTTACTGTTACTGTTGATCAGCCTAGTGACAGTTAGTTGATCATGCCAGTGCCCATTTAGTTATTTTATCAGGCTAGTGTCTGCCTACTTATGAAGGGGTCGAGTACCCGCTCTAAACTAAATATCTAACTTTAGCCATGTTTAGTGCAGGTTACTTCAATCATATTTTACCATAAGTACCTACTGGCACAGTATTAAGTGACGTCAACCCCAGTGAAGTTAATAAATGAGTGATCTGTATTAAGTAGCTGAGGGGTGTAATTTAGAGAGCGGCCGCTACTCGCCCAGCCCTGTTGGCTTTCCACTTAATGTTAATGAGACACTTGGCGCCTGCGTGGATGGAAATTTGTTGAGATTTCATGTCACCTACACTGCTGATCCCCTATGGATATCCACGACGGTCAAGCCTTGGGGTACACCAAGGATATGCAATTATCGCTCTTGACGCTGTTCAACAGCGACATGAAGAACTTTACTCGGTTCTTGGCTGCATGGCTTAAACGGGGGGCCTCTTTTGGCGGTACCGCTAACATCCACGAAGCCGTCTGTCACTTTTTTTTTCGATCATCAGTCTTCTGACTGGTTTGATGTGCCCCACCACGAAATCCTCTCCTGTGTCAACCTCTTCATCTCAGAGTAGCACTTGGAACCTACGTCCTCTATTATTTGCTGAATATATTCCAATCTCTGTTTTCCTCTACAGTTTTTGCCTTCTACAGCTCCGTCTATTACCGTGGAAGTCATTCCCTCATGTTTTAACAAATGTCCTTTCATCCAGTCCCTTCTCCTTATAAGTGTTTTCGACCTATTCAAAACGAAAAAAAATGGGTTCAAATGGCTCTGAGCACTATGGGACTTAACATCTTAGGTCATCAGTCCCCTAGAACTTAGAACTACTTAAACCTAACTAAGCTAAGGACATCACACATCCATGCCAGAGGCAGGATTCGAACCTGCGACCGTAGCAGTCCCGCGGTTCCGGACTGCAGCGCCTAGAACCGCGCGGCCACCGCGGCCGGCATCGACATATTCCTTTCCTCTCCGATTCTGCACAAACCTCCTCATCCCTTACCTTATAAGTCCACCTAACTTTCAACATTCGTCTGTAGCACCACATCTCAAATACTTTTATTCTCTTCCTTTCCCCACGCGGCTGCTAAGGTCGCAGGTTCGAATCCTGCCTCGGGCATGGATTTGTGTGATGTCCTTAGATTAGTTAGGTTTAAGTAGTTCTAAGTCTAGTGGACTGATGACCTCAGATGTTCAGTTCCATAGTGCTTAGAACCATTTGAACCGTCTTCTGTTCCGGTTTTCCCACAGTCCATGTTTCACTACCATACAATGCTATACTCCAGATGTACATTCTCCGGTATTTCTTCCTCAAATTAAGGCCGATATTTGATGTTAGTAGACTTCTCCTGGCCAGGAATGCCCTTTTGCCATTGGTAGTCTGCTTTTGATGTCCTCCTTGTTCCGTCCGTCACTTGTTATTTTGCTGCCTAAGAAGCAGAATTCCTTAACTTCATCCACTTCGTGACCATCGATCTTGATATTAAGTTTCTCGCTGTTCTCATATAGAGTAGAGTCTCGATTATCCGACCTAAACCGGCCGCGGCAAAGTCGGATAAGCGGTAAGGTCGGATATCACGGAAAATAATACAAGAAAAACACAAAAATTAAATTAAAGTAGGCCAAATGAGTTTAACATTTAATATAATACAAATCAGATTAGACTGAATAGATATTTACTGTGTGAAGAAGTTAGTAATTGTCTTTTTTTGCCTGCTGTTTGCCGTTTTTTTGCCGCTAAATCACGTAGTCTCTTAAGAAGTAAAACCTCGGTAGGCGATGTTGCCTCCAGTTGCTCTACATATTTTCGGATCTTCCAAAACAGCCGAGGTTGCTAGCTGAGAACACCACTTCTCAAATTCACTGCGGTTCCTTTTACAGTATCCATCTGTTGTTTTCCCGACGTTATAATCTTGCGCCACTTTTAATAAAGTTTCATTATTGTCTATTCTTTTTTAAAGCTTTAAGTTTTTCTTCCATTGAAACTACCTCCTTTTTCCGTTTTGAAGCCATTACCACAAGTTTTTGCAATAAACAAAGTGCAACACGTCCACTTCCACTACAGAACTAAGTTAGCACTGAGGAGTGAGGAGTAGCAGATGGCGACAGTGAACTGAGTATCAACAAACAAGACGTTAGTCACTTACCTGTCGTCGGCTGGCGCACGGCCGGCGCGGTGAGAGGGTCGGGTCGGATAACCAAAGATCGGATAATAGAGGCTCTACTGTATATTACTTCTCATTACCTTCGTATTTCTTCGATTTACTCTCAATCCATACTCTGTACCCATTAGACTGTTCATTCCCTTCGGCAGATCCTGTAATTCTTCTTCACTTTCACTCAGGATAGCAATGTCATCAGCGAATCATATCATTTATATCCTTTCGCCTTCAATTTTAATTCCACTACTTAGCTTTTCTTTTATTTCCGTCGTTGCTTCCTCGATGTACAGACTGAACAGTAGGCGCGAAAGACTACTTCCTTGTTTTACACCCTTTTTATTACGAGCACTTCGTTCTTGGTCGCCCACTCTTATTATCATCTCTTGGCTGTTGTGCATACTGTATATGGCCCCTATTTTTCTCAGAATTTCGAACATCTTGCACCATTTTACATTGTCAAACGTTTTTTCCTGGTCGACAAATCCTAAAAATGGTTCAAATGGCTCTGAGCACTATGGGACTCAACTGCTGAGGTCATTAGTCCCCTAGAACTTAGAACTAGTTAAACCTAACTAACCTAAGGACATCACACACATCCATGCCCGAGGCAGGATTCGAACCTGCGACCGTCGCGGTCTTGCGGTTTCAGACTGCAGCGCCTTTAACCGCACGGCCACTTCGGCCGGCGACAAATCCTATGAACGTATCTTGATTTTTCTTTAGTCTTGCTTCCATTATTAACCGCAACGATGAATAGTCTCTCTCTTGCCTTTACCTTTCTTAAACCCAAACTGATCGTTATCTAGCTCAGCCTTAATTTTCTTTTGCATTCTTCTGTATATTATTCTTGTCAGCAACTTGTATGCATGAGATGTTAAGCTGATTATGCGATAATTATCGCACCTATCAGCTCTTGCCGTCTTCGAATTTGTGTGGATAATGTTTTTCCGAAAGTCCGATGGTATGTAGCCAGACTCATGCATTCTACACACCAAGGTGGATAGTCGTTTTGTTGCCACTTCCCCCAACGATTTTAGAATTTCTGATGGAACGTTATTCATCCCTTCAGCCTTATTTGATCTTAAGTCCTCCAAAGCTCTTTTAAATTCTGCTTCTAATACCGAGTCCCCTATCTCTTCTAAATCGACTCCTGTTTCTCCTTCTATCACATCAGACAAATCTTCCCCCTCATAGAGGCTTTCAATGTATTCTTTCCACCTATCCGCTCTCTCGTCCGTTGCACTCTTAATGTTATCACCCTTGCTTTTAATGTTGTTTTGACTTTCCGTATGCTGAGTCAGTCCTACCGACAATCATTTCTTTTTCGATTTCTTCACGTTTTTTAAGCGGCCATTTCGTCTTAGCTTCCCTGCACTTCCTATTTATTTCATTCCTAAGCGACTTCTTTTTCTGTATTCCTGAGTCTCCCAGAACATTTTTGCACTTCCTCCTTTCATCGATCTGTTTAATTATATCTTCTGTTACCCATGGTTTCTTCGCAGTTACCACTCTTTGTGGCTATGTTTTCTGTTATCGCCCTTTTTATGGGTGCCCATCCCTCTTCAACTGTACTGCCTACTGAGCTACTCCTTACTGCTGTACGCATAGCCTTAGAGAACTTCAAGCGTATCTCGTCATCCCTTAGTATTTCCGGATCCCACTTCTTTGGGTATTGATTCTTTCTGATTAATGTATTAAACTTCAGCCCACTCTTCATCATTACTGTGCGGTGATCTGAGTCTACATCTGCTCCTGGGTACGCCTTACAATCCATATCTGATTTCGAAATCTCTGTCTGACCATGATGTAATCTCACTGAAATCTTTTCGTATCACCTGGTCTTTTCCAAGTATACCTCCTCCTGAGCGGAGTATTCGCTATTACTAGCTGAAGTTTATTAAAGGACTCAATTAATCTTTCTCCTCTCTCATTCCTTGTCCCAAGCCCATACACTCGGTAACCTTTTCATCTACTCCTTCCCCTACATCTGCATTCCGGTCCGCCATGACTATTAGATTTTCTTCTCCCTTTACTTACTGTATTAGTCTTTCAATATTCTCATACACTTTCTCTCTCTCTTCATCCTCAGATTGCGACGTCGGCATGTATACCTGAACTATCGTTGTCGGTGTTTGTTTGCTGTCGATCCTGATAAGAATAACCCTATCACTGAACTGTTCACAGTAACACACCCTCTGCCCTACCTTCCTATTCATAACGAATCCTACTCCCGCTATACCATTTTTAGCTGCTGTTGATATTACCCTATACTCATGTGACCAGAAACCCCTGTCTTCTTCCCACTTCACTTCACCGACCCCTACTGTATCTAGATTGAGCCTTTGCATTTCCCTTTCCAGATTTTCTAGTTTCCCTACGACGTTCAAGCTACTGACATTCCGCGCCCCGACTCGTAGAATGTTATTATTTCGTTGATTATTCAATCTTTTTCTTACGGTAACCTCCCGCTTGGGACTCCCCTCCCGGAGATCTGTTTGGGGGACTATTCCGGAATCTTTTGCAGAAGGAGAGATCATCATGACACTTCTTCAATTACAGGCCACATGTCCTGTGGATACACGTTATGTGTCTTACTGCAGTTGTTTCCATTGCCTTCTACATCCTGATGCCGTTGATCATTATTGATTCTGCTGCCTTCAGGGGCGGTTTCCCACCCCTAGGACAAGAGAGTGCCCTGAACCTCTGTCCGCTCCTCCCTCCTCTTTGACGAGGCCATTGGCAGAATGAGGGTGACTTCTTATGCCGGAAGTGTTGGGCCGCCAATGCTGACCATTAATCAAAATTTAAGCAGTGGCGGTATTCGAACCCGGGACCGAAGACGTTTTGATTATGAAACAAAGTCGCAACCTTTTCTTTTTTTCATTTTGTTCGTTGTTGATTGATGTGTTTGGTCGTTGAGGAAGTCACATGACATCCAGTCAAGTTCGTTTTGTTGATCCTTGCACTCAGTTTTTTTTTATTACAGAGGCCAACCAGCTCTCTGTCCGAACACGCTGAGCTACCGTGTCGGCATTACTTCAAGACCAAGGGTTCTGCTGGCATGTGCTTACTTTTATTACTAACTGCGCACGTGGAAAATTCTTAAGTATGTAACTTCTTAATTGTGAATGCTACTTTTGAACCATTGTGTATGTTTCTATGACGTTTAACGTTTATTGAATGCCATGCCAATTAAGTTTTAGTACAACGCTCAACTGAATATTTTGACGTGATTTTAAGTGTCTTCATCCAGTTGTGCTGTTTCTTGAAGGGAGATAAAGTTGTTTGCACGCATACGTTTCAAACTAAGAGGGCTTCCGTTTTCCGTTCATCCTATACTCTTACCAGTTGAGGGGCGTGTGCCGTCTTTGCTAACTGCGCCGCGACAGTTGAGACGGATGGGTTATCACTTTGGGCGTCCATCTCTTTCCAAGGACGTCAGGTGTCCAACTTTGCGTCGGGTCTGAAGATTCTGTTGTAATGATAACTGAGTTTTAAAAAAATTAAATAAAGGATGGAAAAATAAATGTGTGTCAGCTCAATTTATCCTCAGTCGGAAACAACCTAGTGCTCCACTCCACAACCACGTCCTGTCCTTTTTCAGTAACGTTGTAACTCAACACCCTTTTTGCGTCATTAGTCTTCTGACTGTTCTGATGTGGCAAGCTAAAAATTTATCTCCTGCTCCAAACTCTTAATCTCAGAGCAGCACTGGCAACCAACGTGCTCAATAATTTATTGAATATATTCCCGTCTTCTCTCTCTTCCTCTACAATTTTACCCATTACAGGGCCCTTAAGTACCATCGACGATGTTCTTTTATGTCTTAAGACATGACTTATCTTAACACACGACCTTTCATCTGGATATTGTTTTCCGTAAGTTCTTCTCTTAGTCAATTCTGCGGAGAGTACCATCTTTTCTTAACATTTCAGTCCACCTAATTTCCAACAGTCTTTTATAGCACCACATCTGAAACGCTTCGATTCTGTTCTTTACTTGCTTTTCTACAGTCCATGCTTCACTACTGAGCAAATACTGTGCTGCAAACGTACATTCTCACAAATTACTTGTTCAAGTTAAATGCTGATATTTGATACTAGTAGGTTTTTGAGAGGAATGTTATCTTCATCTGTGCTGGTTTGCTTTTTTTTTATGTCCTCCTTGCTTCGTCCATCGTGTTATTTTTCTTCCAAGGTAGCAGATCTCCTTCACTTCGTGGTCTCATATTTTGTTATTTATCACAAATTTCCTTCCTGCTACTCCTCATAAATTTCGTCTGTCTTTGGTCGACTCTGAATCCACATTCTGTGTTCGTTAGACTGATCCTCCAGTTCTTCCTCACTTAAACTGAGGATAGCAATGTCACAACGATAACCCTATTTTTCAATCTTTTTCCCAAACTGTTCTTTTCATACGATCATTGCTTATTCAGTTTTTAGATTCAACAGTGGGTGTGAAAGAGTAGATTTTATCTTTGATTCATATCCGTTCTAGTCCTAGCACTTGATCGCCCTTTCTTACAAACCGCCCTTGGTGCTTGTACATAATGCACGTTACCTGCGTTTCCCTGTAATTTGTATCATTTTTCCTGGGAATTTAGTAAATCTTGCATCATTTTACATCGTCCAATCTCTTTTAGAGGTCGCCACATCCTATGAATCTGTCTTCTTTTTTCTTAAGTTATGCCTCCATTATCAAGTACAACGCCAAAATTGCTTTTCCGCTGAGTTTACCTGTTCTACAGCCGTAAAGTGTGTGTGTGTGTGTGTTTGGGGTTTACGGGCGCTAAACAGCGGGGTCATCAGCGCCCATACAGCCGTAAAGCTAGCTTCCGCTGAGGTTATCCTAGCTGTTGCTCTGTCGGGAGATCGCTGATCACAGCCAACGTGATAGGCGTGTAGCGTTGTATGGTAGGAAGCACGCTGTGAAGATAGTGACCGGGAGCACAAATGTTAGGCTCGTTATGGAGCCCCATAGGCAGATAGCGTTCTGGGCGAAAAGAAAACCAATGTACAGTCGGTATCTCAGCGGTGGAGGCAGCTCACCAGAGATGTGGATCGGACCTTGAATGCTGCTATTGGGAGTGCAGGGTGCTGTCGTTTCCAAGTTGTGGCTCACGTCGGCACCAACGACGCCTGTCGCTTTGGTTCTGAAGCCATCTTTGGTTCACACAGGCGGCTCGCGGAGCTGCTGAAGGCTGCTGGTCTCGTGGGCAGGGTGCAAGTGGAGCTCGCAATTTGCTGCATTGTTCCAGAGTCGATCGGAGTCTTCTGGGGCCGTGTGGAGAGTTCGAATGAAAGGCTTTGTCGATTCTGTGATGGTCTTGGCTGCGGCTTTCTGGACCTGTTTTAAGGGGTGGGGAATCGTGGGACTCCCCTTGATAGGTCAGGGGTGAACCACACAAAGGAAGCAGTCACTCGGGTAGGAGAGTGTTTGTGGATTGCACAGGTATTTTTGTAGGTTAGGCACTCGTTGAGGCTCTCTGATGAACACTCGCCAGGCGACTGACTGGTAGCGAAACCAGACCACGTTCAGAGTAAAGACACTTGGACTGTCAAGCCTTCATCAATAAAATGTCGAAATATTCGTAAGAAAGTTCTCGAATTTACTGCCCTCCAGGAAAGTTCTGACGCTCAGTAATTCTCGGGACCGAGAGATGGGTGAAATCCAAAGCAAGAAGCTCTGAGACATTTAGCGATTCATGGAACGTAAATCGAAAAGATCGGTTAGACGCCATAGGAGAGGGTGTGTTCATTGCAGCTGACAGAAATATTGTCCCTACTGAGATCGAATTTGAGTCTTACGATGCAGTTATCCAGTCCTATATAACTGGTCTAGGCCAAAGTGGAACCATTCACACGTGGATCACTTAACCAGGAACACAATCGCTAACCAAACTCGCTACAAACCAACGCTGACAACATTATGTCGGTGTCTGCATCAGGCAACGAACCCTAACCTGGTGCCGATAGAACATGACCGATGCTAGCCATTACTTTCAGATTTCGAAATAAGTTACCAAGCAATATGGTACCGAAATGAAACAATTCAAAACATTTCCACTGCCAGGTGCATAAAGCGTAGGATTTAACACTGTCGAGTTCGTTGCAAGTGATCGAACTCACAACGCGAAAATCGCATACAGCATTCCAGTGGATTGCGCAACCCAGATCTCAATGTACAGCTGACAATACTAAGCATCGGAAATAAACTTTCAAGTACGAAACCTCCCAACGTTCCGCACGTATGGCAAACCTAAACGTCCATTAGGAACAGGAGGTCGCGCTGGAAAGCTTGCCAAGCGATCAAAACGATTTCATTTGACATGTGGCCGTTCCCTGGCTGCAACACACAAGCTCATTGGTGAAAAACATGAGGCCGACACAGAGTTAATAACTATTACTGCAAGCGGCTCGCACACAAATCAAACGAAACACGTATTCCTAACCAATAACCAGGCGTCGTTTGGTAAACCACTCCCAGTGGGGCCAACGTATTTCAGAACATGTCATCATGATACGTGAAGAACAGAAATACACACTACATTCACTGCTAACCAAGGGGGACGTTAGGTTGCCGGTTCCTACAAGAAACAGATTTTACTACAGACAGTAGAGAGTACGAATTAGTCCGATGGTTACAACATTCGACGAATGATTAACCACGATCAAACAACAGAACAATATACTAGAAGCACTTCAGCGACACGTAACTACACTGTACTGTCCATGAAGGTACAAGGCAGAGCCTGTAACAACAGCCTCTAAATGCATGACTTCAGACCTTGGCGATGCTATCTCTACAGCTGCAAGAGGTGGCCCATAGAACTAGCTAGTTCCACTTTATGCCACTGGAGAGAAGAACCGGTCTCTGGGCGTTGCACGCCTCAGATCGCAGAAACAGCGGCCACAGAGGGTCACATTGACACCAGCGCCATACATGCCATAAGAGAGGTTTCAAAAACACCGGAGGGCAGAGTCACGTGGCAGAGTTATGGAGGTTCTTTCGGTACATCCGACCAAGGCATCCAAGGACATTAGTACGTGAAGCTTTCTCACATAGGACGCAAGTGAATGGCCGTTGTTTACCCCTGATTTAAAAAAATCCGATTACATTCGTAAAAATTATGCGAGGTCATGTGAACGGGTTGCAGGAAGAGGGGAATAAAGTCGATGTCATAGACTCAGCCACTACTGTGGTCTCCAACGTTTTCAATACAGGTGGACGTAGAGAGAAGGCTCCGGTCGTTAGTCATGGAGATGCTCCTCCCACACCCCGTATCGAACAACTAACAATTCTTTTGGTACCATATCCCTCCCCCCCCCATCCCCACCCTCCTACACACCCCTGCTTCACCTGTTCAGTTCAAAGAAGCTATGTAGGGAGAAAAATTATCGAAGCCGCTCTGTATGAGAACAAATGTCTCAGATTCTACCGTCGTAATTACTGCAAGAGATGAATGTTGGAGAAAGCAAGTAATTTTCCTGATTCGTATTGGAAAGTGTGTTCCTGCGGTATTGAGAGCGTGTGTAGCATCTTTCTTGTAACGTCTCACGTGATAACCTTTAGTTTGTTGAGTATTTCTAGGTCATTCTCGCCCTGACTGAACAAACCGTTGTTGACAGATCTTCTTTCTGGCTTGCCTCTCTCGTCAGTGATGGTTTCCTGACCGAAAAATTAAACAACTGTCCGAACGAAGTTCTCTTCTTGAGCAGATTCTTTAGCATTTTTCTTTAGCATTTGAACTCAGGAGTCTGTCTCGCACTAGGCAAATTTTATGTAGTCATTCTACCTTAAATCGCTAGGGAAAGATACTCTTTCTTACTTTATGGCTGTCCGACAGTACAGTCAAACAAAATCAGATGTTTTCTTACGTTGATGTGGAATTCCTTTTTGTACAATAATTATGTGCCAGCGCTGGAAGCAATAGGAGCATTAGCTGGTACATATCTCGTTACGGATACTGAAAACATTTAATTCCTCTTCATTATTTTTTTTATGTCCGATCAGCTGTATTTACTGTCTTGCACTAACTGCATTCAGTTTCAAACCGCATGCGCTAATGTGAAATTAATGCGACCGCGGTGAGCACGTTGGCGTGTGTGTGTGTGTAAAAAAGAGAAGTAGTAAAATATTCCGAGCTACTATGCCTTGGTCCAATGTATTTCTTGGATGAATCGAACGTTTCATCGCCATCTGCACAGCACATGTTCAATGTGGGTTGTAGCGACTACGAACGGACGAGTTACACTCTGGCTCGCTACAAACTGCAATAAAAGTTCGTGTCTGACTGTTCCCACGGAAAGGAGCGACGTCACATCTTTTTAAAAAAAAAAAATAATAAACGTTAGCACGATTGACCTTTGTCTGTTGCCGTAGTATGCTCACTGTGAAAGACTGGTATACATTTTATTTATGCATCGGAATTCAGATACCATTTCCTTTTACATCACCATCCTTCCCCGCCCCCCTCTCCATTCCCGTTAAAATTATTGGCGTATTTTACTGTCTCTATAGCTCCTCTGTATGGCCTGCCACGAGCGAGTTTCATGACGCTAATAAAAACTACAGTCCTCTTTGAAGATGGCCAAGTGGTTCTAGTCGCCCCAGTCCGGAACCGCGCTGCTGCTAAGGTCGCAGCTTCTAATCCTGCCACTGGCAAGGATGTGTGTTATGTCCTTAGGTTAGTTGGGTTTGAGTAGTTCTAAGTCTAGGGGCTGCTGACCTCAGATGTTAAGTCCTATAGTACTTAGAGCCATTTGAACCATTTTCTTTGAAGACGTCCTCCACAGATGGGGACGAAACGTTGGGATTCTTCACGAACTTCACTTGACCAGGGCGGGGGTGTCGTTTACTGTAACGATTCTTACGTAATTTAGGTACACTGGGCTCTGCAATATTTCATAAGCATTTTTTTTTTAACTAGAAGCTGGATTTCACACGTCGGCGATTGTGAAATTGGTGGTGATTGTCACCGGGTAGTGGCTCTGTCTCAAAAATAATGTTTTTAAGGTTCTTTGATGAAGTACTGTTGGAAGACTGAAACTGAAATTTGAGCCTGCATTTCTTCATTTTATAATCTTCCGTTTTAGTCCCATTACGATCAACAAGCACGTGGACAGGGGACTTTGAACCGTCGACTGATGTCAAGTGGGTCATAAATGTCTTAGGGTTTTGTGCTAAGCCTGCGGGTAAGATACTCCTAATGAACTGACTGAACACTTCTCGCGTAGCAGTCCTCCCGCAAGTCTTGAATTCATTCAGCTTTTGTTTCCATCCAGGATTCAGCGTCGTTAGAGCCTGCCATGAAGCTGTATGTAGCCTCGGACAGCCGTGCAAGTGAGCTAATCGTGTTTTGCCTTCGTTGTGGAGACAAAACGAAAGCGTTGCGGCATTAGGTGTTCCAGAAATACGACACTATAGGAAAAGTCCGAGGGTGTGCAGCCAGCGTGCTGCGTGGCCGTTGCGAATGCTCTTAGCAGGTGCGTGGCGGCTTGCAACGGCCGCCGGACCCTGCCCGTGGCCGCTGCTATCTGTGTGTCTGCATGCCCGCTTCCTGTTGCGCGTGAACGCTGTCGTGCGTTTTGCCCGCCCTTCGCTTCTTGTTTGTGCTTAAAATATTAATATAAAATTTTAATTTGATATGTCTGATGTGCTGACTGTTGAGGCGCTTTTAATTAAAAATTGCATTACGCGCATCAAAATTTTTTGCTCGTGTAAGCGGAGGGAGCTGTCGACCTGTCACGATGAACTAAATAAAGAATCAAAGCACCTGAGGCTGCACCAGCATATAATCAAAATTTGCGCTGCTTTAGCGGCGCCGCGTCGCTGTATGTTAAATGAGGGAAGCGAAGCCCCAGGTGACGCCGCGCTGTTGCCAGCAGCTGGCTACGGGATGCACAATGGCGAACGGGCGTTTCTCTGCGTCCAGCTTTTACGTAAGCAAAATGTGCCTCCCAGTCATTTCGACAGCAGTGCGGAAACAAATCTGAAACAAACTCCGGAATAGTCTCCTTCTTAAATTCCTCTAATCATTATCAACAAATTTTGTGAAATAAGGGTAGAACATAAAGAATGAAATTATGTGTTAAAAGGCGACTATTTCTATACGGAAGGGAGACTGAGCAGCGGTTAAGGTACTTGACTAGAATCCGGAAGCAGCGGAGTTTGAATTTCTTTACGGTCGTCTAGATATAGGTTTACATAAAGATTTCTAGACTCATGCGCGGGGTGGAAGCAGAGCTAACTTTTTGCAGCATAATTTCTGGAACCGATTGCGATCCTGTGGTTGGCTGCCGAGTGGAATGATAAGCATAGGCTCAGATGAGTCTGTGACGCTGTTAGATGCAGTTTGCTCGATCTCCGTTATCAGATGGAGAATTGTAGGGCTCTTGTAATCGGTCACGAGTGCACTACACGCAGCAACTGACTAAAAGGGTAGTATAGTAGGTATGAAATGCACTACTTTTTTTCTTTTTTTGACCCCTCCACAGACGCCATAAGCTACATTGTGATTCCTTAGATGGAACAAGAACTGCTCCATTAATGACGGAGAGTAACATTCTCTATGCTAGAAAGGAGAAAGACCATGTTAATATGCTATTAGTTCGCTACAAGAGCGGCCATTGAAAGGAGTGATAGAGGAAATAGAGAAGATTCAAACGGCGCTTTTCTTCACAGTTTCGTTCAATAAGCGTGAAAGCACCATGAATATGCTAAACCAACGAAAAGACGTTGTGCATTGACCTGAGGTTTAGTAATAGAATTCCCTGCATTGCTTCCTCCCTCGTACATTTCGGAAAAAGACAATGCAGGTATAAGTACAGAGATTAGATCTCACACAATGGCTTACCTGATACGTCTCAACAACTGTTGGAATAGTTAAAAAAAAAAGAAAGCACGAGAAAGGTGGTCCCACATATTTCGTCATTTGTCATTTCATGCTTTATTGCTTAACAGGCCGGCCGCTGTAGCCGATTGGTTCTGGGTGCTTCAGTCCGTAACCGCGCTGCTGCTACGGTCGCAGGTACAAATCCTGCCTCGGGCATGGATGTGTGTGATGTCCTTAGGTTAGTTAGTTTTAAGTGGTTCTAAGTCTAGGGGACTGATGACCTCAGATGTTAAGTTCGATAGTGGTTAGAGCCATTTGAACCATTTTTTGCTTAACAGTTATTATGATTACAAATTAAAAACCTTGTCAAAAGTAAATATCAACGCTCATAACAATTTAAAGAACTTAAACAGAATCAGTTCATTAATAAAAGACTTTAACAATTTATACCATGAAGAACACGGTGTAAGACCAGGAATACACATAAGTCACCAAATACATGAAATTAAGTGTGACTACAAGCTGCTTCAACAAACTGAGTTTTAGCAGTACAATGAATTACAAATGACTGCCACTAAACGTACCAACAAGTCCCAAGCATGGATAATACTTTAAACAAATAGCCAACGCGCACCCATAATATGGAAATGATAACAACTCATGCCACTGACTGGCTGCTCGGAGGCCCTTAACAATTAACAAACCTTAATAAAATATCTTAATCAATTAAATATACAATATCAGAAAATACAAGAAATGCTGCAATGCCGTACAATTTAAACGAGACTCCCGGCTGGTACACACTAGCAGAAACATTAATAATGACCCTCAAGTAAATATATAATCCCTCAAAATACAAGAAAGGTGACAAAATACAGTAACCACCACCTGAGCACACCGGCAGCAACCACGCAAGTTTGACATGAATGGAGTTAGCTATGAATGTGGACAAAAAAACTCAACAGTTCATACTAATAAGTAAAAGCCTTTACAACTTAACACGCTCCAGAACTAGCAAAACAGGTCCTGTGAGATTTAAGATAAATTGTCAAAGGGCAAATATAGTTACAAGGAACTTCGGACTTGCAGAGCACACCTTAAGGCTTGTGTGCTTAACTCTCAATATTTGAATAGATCAAGGGTTCCGGAATTAACTGGGCGACATTCCGCAGTGGCACGTGCAAAAACGATCAGATCTACTTAACTTGAGCTAACACGAGGTAGCTGAAGAGGTGCCTGCCTGCGGGCAAACCTTGACGTCTTGCGACGACGGAACCGTCTCTGCTCAGGACCCAGGAAACAGGTAAACGTCGTCCGCTGCCTGAACTACCCTCCCAACATGCATCAGAAAGGGAACAGTAATCTTCCCAAATAAGGCTACAAACGACAATATCTGAGATGTAGAAAACGTTAACTTATTGCGGTAGTGGCTACGTATGCATGTCACGAGCTTGATGCTCCTTCAAAACGGTTCAAATGGCTCTGAGCACTATGGGACTTAACTTCTGAGGTCATCAGTCCCCTAGAACTGAGAACTACTTAAACCTAAGGACATCACACACATCCATGCCCGAGGCAGGATTCGAACCTGCGACCGTAGCGGTCACGCGGTCCCAGACTGTAGTGCCTAGAACCGCTCGGCCACCTATGGCCGGCTTGACGCTCCTTAATAGCACGTGAAAACTGAAGACGTGAATTATAATCATCTGCAAATCTGAATACCAGGGCATACCCCCTTCTGACAGCCGGCCGCGGTGGTCTAGCGGTTCTGGCGCTGCAGTCCGGAACCGCAGGACTGCTACGGTCGCAGGTTCGAATCCTGCCTCGGGCATGGGTGTGTGTGATGTCCTTAGGTTAGTTAGGTTTAAGTAGTTCTAAGTTCTAGGGTACTTATGACCTAAGATGTTGAGTCCCATAGTGCTCAGAGCCATTTGAACCATTTTGAGCCCCTTCTGACAGTGCATTGCCTCCGACACAGACTATATTGCAGTCCCAACTACATTAACTCAATTTACAACAGAAAGTGTTCACACACTTGCAGTGAATATGATCTGGAACAAACAGATTAAAATCAATTACACTGACCGTTGACCATCCACACAATCACTCAGAGGTACAATGAACATGATGAGTCTTATTCAACTTTAACAGAAACTTGGACTTACGACAACAGTTACCAATTAAAAATCAACACTTAGCTCAGGTGGTTCGATGAACCCTTTGCCAGGCACTTAAATGTGATTTGCAGAGTATCCATGTCGATGTAGATAGACATAGTTCGATGAAACCTCTGCCAGGCGCACTTAAATGTGAATTGCAGACAATCTATGTACACTCATGCTCATAAATTAGGGACAATGCTGATACATGGCGATACAACTCTCTGGTGGGCGGTTTGCAGGTTTAAATCACCTCGGGGTATGTCTATGTGGTGCATTTGACCTGCGGTCGTAGCACGGTGGTATTGGTGCATGTCAGAGTGCGGTGCACCGAGTAAGTGTGCAGAAGTTTTCAGACGTGCTAATGGTGACTGTGTGTTGAAAATGGCTCAAAGAACACATATCGATGACGTTATGTGAGGTAGAATACTAGGGCGACTGGAGGCTGGTCAAACACAGCAGGTCATACAACGGGCCCTCCGTGTGCCACAAAGTGTGATCTCAAGATTATGGCAACGATTCCAGCAGACAGGAAACGTATCCAGGCGCTAAGGTACGGGACGTTCACAGTGTACAACACACAAGAAGACCGATATCTCACCATCAGTGCCCGCAGACGGCAACGGAGTACTGTAGGTACCCTTGCTCGAGACCTTACCGCAGCCACTGGAACAATTGTCTCCAGACACACAGTCTACAGACGACTGAACAAACACGGTTTATTCGCCCGGAGACCCGCAAGGTGCATTCCACTGACCCGTGGTCACAGGAGAGCCCGTAAAGTCTGGTGCCAAGAACACAATACATGGTCATTGGAACAGTGGTCCCAGGTTATGTTCACGGACGTGTCCAGGTATAGTCTGAACAGTGATTCTCACCGGGTTATCATCTGGCGTGAACCGGGAACCAGATACCAACCCCTTAATGTCCTTGAAAGGGACCTGTATGGAGGTCGTGGTTTGATGGTGTGGGGTGAGATTACGATTGGTGCACGTACAGCCCTGCACGTCTTTGACAGAGGAACTGTAATAGATCAGGTGTATTTGGACGTCATTTAGCACCAGTATGTCCGCCTTTTCAGGGGTGCAGTGGGTCCACGTTCCTCCTGATGGATGATAACACACGGCCCCACCGAGCTGCCATCGTGGAGGAGTACCTTAAAACAGAAGATATCAGGCGAATGGAGTAGCCTGCCTGTTCTCCAGACCTAAATCCCATCGAGCACGTCTGGCCTTACGATCTTCACGCCCGGGTAGCAGCAGACCGCAAAAATCAACTTGCCAGCCATGTGGCCTCCCACTAACAACCCGTACCAAGGCCCGCCAAAGCCTACAACACGCTCCTCCACCAGAGACCCTGCATAGGAGCAGGATCGATATGGCTGAACACGCAATTAGTGGCTCCAGAGGAGTGGCATGCCCGCCAAATCTAAAGTCGCAACACCTCATCCAACAATTGTTCTTCCTAGTTACTATTCGCGACTTTACCGTACTTTTCAGTAATACCGCTGCGCGTTAAGGGATCCATAATAAACAAGACTGACAAATGACACCAAAAAAGGTTAAGGAAACGTAAAGTAGGGGATGAGTGTCACGGATATGAGAAGCAATTATGGGCGGGAATAGTTAAAAAAAAAAGCATTTTCGTTGCAGTAAGATCGTCTCAAAATTTTTTAATCACCAACTTTCTCCTCGAAATGTGAAAATATTTTTTGGTCTTCTGCTTACACAGGGAAATATGACTGTTGTAATACAATTAGCTCTCTCGGGAAGATTGAGATGTACATTTTTACCATGTACATTCGACAATAGAACGGTAGAGAAATTGAAAGTAGTTTATGAACCATCTGCCAAGTACTTAAGTGCGAATTACAGAGTAGTCACGGAAATGGAAATGTAGGGATTGAAAGAAGGGAGGGGGAGGGGAGGGATGAAGGAGGGGGCGATGGGGAGAGCGACAGTGGTTCACGCACTTCCTTTCGCAACACACCCTGAGTTGGCGCGAGAAGTATTGATGTATATGTTGACACGATGTGCTGAATCTGATTAACTTATTTCTACTCGTCATTCAGCAGTCCGCACAGAATCAGCACCTCGCACAAACACAATTGATTTGGCCAAATGCATCATGTAACGCGTGCATGTTGTTGATTTGTTTGGAGACACCAGTGCCTTTAGAATGTCCCATAACCAGAAATCCAATTTACTGCAGTTGAACGGGGAGACCATGTTACTAGGCCTCGTCGACCAACGCATTGCTCATTAAACATTTGTGTTAGATACTTTCATAGGAGGTGAAGAAAATGGCGTGACGCCCAGTCATGCCTAAAACACATCTGTGGTCTTACTACAGCAGCAACGTCCTCCAATAATGCAGAAGATTTATCGCGCATGAATCCGTGATAAATCACCTGTTATTCGGTGAAGTCCATGACTCAAGTATGTCACCTGCAATTCCTGTTTATACACCGATGCGCAAGCGAACCTGATGCCGTGCTTTCATGACAGCTCGAGGATTTGCATCTGAAAACACTAGTTTATAGTGACAATATACGGGAGAATATTAATAAGTAAAGACTATTTTTTAGGCTCCTTAGGTTGACAGCACTGCCTCAACAATGGCATGCAGTTTTCTCACTGTTGTTCTTGTACATTATTTCTAGTTGTTCAGTCAATAGCTCACTTCACTGTGATATCACAGAATTTGGTAGTGAGTGGCTTCTTGTCTGTTTGCATCAAGGAAAAATGAAGGAAGTCGTAATGTTTAAGCACTTTGAGGGGATTAAATCTTCAGAGATTATTCGGATAATAGCTGTCTTAGTAAACGAATGTTTTTCTTGTTCTCAGTTTCTGTTTGGTTGAATGCGGTCCCCCACGAATTCCCGTATTGTGGCAACATCATCATCAACAGTAGCCGTTGCACTCCGTGTGCTCAATTGTTTGGTCGATATATTCCAATCTCTGTCTTCCTCTACAGTTTTTACCCTCTAACCTCCCTTAAGTATCACGGAAGTTATTTCGGGGCGTCTTCACACCTGTCTTTTCATCCTGTCCCTTTTTCTCGTAAGTGTTTTCCATGTGTCTTTTTCTTGGCTGATACTGCGAATAACGCCCTCAACCCTTATCTTACCAGTCAATCTAATTTTCAACAATCTTCTACAGCACCTCTCATTAAAGCCTTGGATTCTCTTTTTTACCGGTTTTCCCACAATCCCTGATATACTACCACACTGTGTTGCGCTCCAAACGTACATTCTCAGCAGTTTCTTCCTCAAATTAAGGCCTATGTTTAGTACTAGTAGACTTTTTTGGCCAAGAATGTCCTCTTTGCTATGCTAATCTCATTTTCATGTCCTCCTTACTTCTCCCATCACGGGTTATTTTGCTTCCAAAGTATCAGAATTACTTAACGTCGTCTGTTTCGTTGGCACGAATTTTAACGTTACATACGACTTTGATTTAATTTCTTCTACTCTTCATTACTTTTGTTCTTCTTCAATCTATTCCCACTTCATATTCTGTACTAATTAGATTGTTCACTCCATTCAACAGGTTCTTCTATTTTTTTTTTCTCACTTTCACTGTGGATCTCAATGTCGTCAGCGAATCTTATCAGTCGTATCCTTTCAAGCTGAATTTTAAGTGCTCCCAAACCTTTCGCTTATTTCCGTTATTGCTTCTTCGATGTACAGCTTAGGTATAGGGGCGACAGACAATACAGCTTAGGTATAGGGGCGATAGACTACATGCCTGCCTTACAACCTTTTTAATTTGAGAACTTAACATTTGGTCTTGAGATTCCTGTTATTCCCTCTTGATTGCTGCACATATTGTACAAGGGTGTTCTGAAAAGTAATACTTCCGAATTTTTTATTGTGGTCTCAATATCGTAAGAGGTATTACCTGTCCGTCGTATTACTCGAGCGACATTCCGCTTCGCTAACGCAAGCTACAACCCTCTGCGGCTAGAGTGCTCCAAATTGTAGTGTATAACATAGCGATGTGTAACGTAACTATGTCGATGGGTGAGAAACAGCGGGGTACAGTGGAATTTCTAACAACAGAAAACTTGCCTCCAACTGAAATCCGAACAAGAATGAAAGCTGCGTTTGATGATTGTATCTAATCAGCAGTGTGCAGTTTGTGGTTGTTTACGTTCATATCATGAGAGCGTGTAGAGGACATCACTGCTGCACTGTGGTAGAGCAAACAGTACGCACGGTGGGAACATGAAATGCGTGCTTCCTCCTGACATGAAGCAGAGGAAAGTGGACATCTGTCAACAATTAATTTTGTGTTTTTAGCGTAAGAGTGATGGATTCCTTAACAACATTATGACAGGTGATGAAATGTGGGTTCACCATTTTGACGCTGAAAACAAGGGAGCATCAATGGAGTCACGCAAAAACATAAATAACATCTTCGAGGACTTCACTTTGGTAGTGGAGAAGCTGTGCAAGCAGAGACGAGGCTGAAGCTCCCTCAAAAAAGTCAAACGATCTTCAGTGACTCTGTCGACAAACTGGCCCCTCGTTCGGAGAAATGTGTTCGTTCCCATTGTGAATGTTGAGAAAAAAATATGTATATATGAAGAACAAAGATGTGGAATGTAACTAAAGTTTGTTTTACTTACAAATTTTAAAAGTTTTCACAAAAAAATTCGGAGGAATTACTTTTCAGCATGCTCTTTTCCTGTAGCATATTACAACTTTTCTCAGGATTTTGAACATCTTGTACCATTTGACATTGCCGACCACTATTTCTAGGTCGAAATATCTAGTGAACGTGTCTTGGATTTTAGAAAGATGTATGGGAAGGCCATAATTTGGAACGAACAGAATCATCGAGATAGTTGAAGAAATGATTTGTGACGATAGTCGTGCGAACTGATGATACTGCGTGTGAAATGAACATTAACCACGGTTCTGAATTTATAATCGTCCACGAATCTCTAAGCAATCGAAAAGTTTATACTCATTGGTTACCTTGTGAAATAACAGACAAACACAAATAGAAACGTCTGAAAATATCCAAATCACATTTAAGCCACTTTGAAGTGGATGGAGAAGATTTTCTCAATCGCATAGTAACCAGAGAGAAACACGCAGAACGTGACGTGGAAACTTCCATCTTGACCTACAGAAAGAAGTTTAAAAATTAAGCTATTAAAAGTAATTTGATGACGACGGTGTTTCTGGATAAGAAAGGTCCACCGTTGAATCACAGCATCCCTAAATGCAAAACAGTGAATACTGACAGCTACTGTGAAAGCTGAAACCTAAAATAAATGCCAAGAACTGTGAAGATTTCAAAAGGAATGATTTTGCTTCAGTATAATGACCATAGACCTGGAGAAAAAAATGTAGTGCATTCAGAATATCGGTATTGAGTTTTTGGAGCACCCACAATATGGTTCTGATACAGATCCAAATGATTTTCACTATTTTGGTTCTAACAACCCTACCACAACAAAGGTCAAAAATTAATTATGATTGTAGTGTTACTCACGCTGCTAAATATTGCATTTTCTTGCAACAACAAAGTTATATTATGTGGCAGGTGTCATTAGAGCACAGTTAAAGTCATTTCTTGAAATAATAGATAAACTAGGCACTCATCTTTTCGTGTTTCCCACGCTGGTCTCGTTGTGAACTCATGCCTCAATCGTCGAAAATCTAGGTAGTGGTGATTCCAAGCTCGGATGCAAAGAGGCCTAGGTGTTGTTCTGCGATATTCAAAAGTTTTATAGATGTGTTTCATAAACCATTCTTGAAGATTAAACTTTTGCAAGTTAAGACAATGGTGATGTAAAAAAGTAATCAGCACTCCGAATTTAAGTTACACTTCTTTTTTATTACATTTGTTGCAACATCACTTCACAATATAAAACATACTTGAAAATATCTTCCTCACTGTCAAAGTTCAAATTTCATAAACTGTCTACAATTTGCTTCTTTTCAACATGACGATCAAGACTTGACTCTCTAATAATCGCTTACGCGCCCAAAATTCAGAGTTACAAGTACGTCAAAGATCATAGTGACAAAAGAAAGAATACACATAAGAATAATATCATTGCAGTATATACATATCGATGTAATCTGAATGTTGTCACAGAAATATGTTAACTATTTTACAGAAACACAGTAAGAATATTCCTGGTATCGAGAGGTTGAGATGAGGTGCCGTAATGGTTACGTAATTCAAGTACCATTGCATGGTCCAATGATATGAGTGAATCCGAGCCTTTGACAGATGACGGGATTGTGGAAGCGATGCTAGAGTTGTGTGCACGATGTCGCAAATCGTGTTCCTGGACGGAATCAGAAAGATTGCCAAGAGATGAACCAAGCGCTCGTGCAGGACTGACGCTTCTTATCCCCGTACTTGACGAAGTTCTTCACACATTGGTATGAGGGGCGATAAGTGTTTAAGCTGCCGTAGGAAAGTCAGTTCTGTGGCCCTGTGCAGCTGTTGTGACAGATGGTTATATGGGTGGGAATGTAATTCCATGGGAATTGGGGTAATAAATGGGTCTCTTCCATTGTATTGCTGAGTATGTTCAAGGGATAGGACAATAACTGAACAGAATGGGAAGAATAGAACCCTTAAGGCTGAACTGGATAGTGCCAGGGCGCAACTGATGAGGTTAAGGGGGGAGAAGGGTGAAGACAGGTGGGAAGCTGTAGCAAGGAACAGGGGGCACAGAAAGAGAACAGTATCTGACAGTTTCATCACTGACACAAGCAAAAGATTTGCCTTGCTACCTCAGTCAACTAACCAAGAGGCTCAAGTAGATATAGACATTCACTAAAAATAGAAAGTAGAAGAAAAGTTCTGTTGTTAGGTAGTAGTCATGGAAAAGGTGTGGGCCAGATCTTGCAGGAAAAATTAAGTTTTGTTTTGTTTTCTTTTAGGGAGAAACATCAACTGGGGTTACACGAGCCCAGGTCAAAACTATAGAACACGAGGACACAGAGGAGTTGAAAATCGACTATACCTCAATCCCAATTGACGTAAGAGAAGACAGCTAAACATAGAAACGTGGAAAAAGGGCTATAAAAGACACCATACAGAAACGGAAGTCCAGAACTAAAATTTAAATGGCCTTCGCGATAGTGCTATGACGGATAAAAAGCAAAACGTGGTCGACAGCTTGCGCGTCGTTTCCTAAAATGGCCGGTAACTCAGGCGGCAAAACCAAGCGGGAACGTAAACGGTTAAAATGGGCATTCTGTCAAGAAATGGCGGACAGTTAAAACTTGGGCACAATGTGTAGAATGGTGGGGGAGCGCCACTTAACAGACAGTTGCTAAAAAGACAGTGCCCAATACGCAACCTAGTTAAAATGACCTCCTCCCCGCGGGAGGCCCAAGAGAAGGTCGTCTAAGCGGCTGGGAGAGGCTTAATAATCTGCATCTTATTCCCATGAAGGAAGGACCAAAAAAATGTTCAAATGTGTGTGAAATCTTATGGGACTTAACTGCTAAGGTCATCAGTCCCTAGGCTTATGCACTACTTAACCTAAATTATACTAAGGACAAACACACACTGTAAGTAGGCTGTTTATGTTTTCTTATTGGCATCGTTACGTAGCGCTCTGTATGAAAATCACTGGCTGTGCTGTGTGCAGTCTGTGGCTAGTTTTCATTGTTGTCTGCCATTGTAGTGTTGGGCAGCTGGATGTGAACAGCGCGTAGCGTTGCGCAGTTGGAGGTGAGACGCCAGCAGTGGTGGATGTGGGGAGAGAGATGGCGGAGTTTTGAAATTTGTAAGACTGGATGTCATGAACTGCTATATAGATTATGACTATTAAGGTAAATACATTGTTTGTTCTCTATCAAAATCTTTCATTTGCTAACTATGCCTATCACTAGTTAGTGCCTTCAGTAGTTTGAATCTTTTATTTAGCTGGCAGTAGTGGCGCTCGCTGTATTGCAGTAGCTTGAGTAACGAAGATTTTTGTGAGGTAAGTGATTTGTGAAACGTATAGGTTAATGCTAGTCAGGGCCATTCTTTTGTAGGGATTATTGAAAGTGAGATTGCGTTGCGCTAAAAATATTGTGTGTCAGTTTAAGCACAGTCTTGTACAATTGTCAAAAGGGGACGTTTCATATGTCGACCCTTAGCCGAGGATACCTCACTGGAATCTTCTGATTTTTTTCTTGTAGTTTGTGTAATTAGTGTAGCTATTGTTTATTGCTAGCGCGTAATTGTAGAGAGAATCTCCTTTGTAATTGCAGTGTTTCATTGTTGTTGTGGCATGCATGTAGATTTGCACCAAGTATTTCGCAGCTGCGCTTGCAATTAACTAGATATTATTTTCAGTGCTATGTTAATGTGTTTTCTTATTTTGCTCTTCAAATTGTGCTTTTCTGTGTTGTCGTGTGAAATATTGTGACAATTATGGCGTGTGAAAAACGTAATACTAGGGTCCAAAGTAAACTGAGAAATGACAGTGAAGACGAAAGCAGTGTGTTAGCGCCACCGTGTAATGAATTAACTAATGTTCAACATAGTAATTTGGTAATTGTGCATAGGGAAATGGAGGGGGCGGCAAACAATGGCGTAGGCAGTGAAACAATTAGTGAACAGGGAATCAATATCGATCGATCGATCGGCAACAGCTCGCCTCAGGAATCCGAAATGACAGGACTTAATTTTGCAAATACTGAGATTCAGGTTTTGCGTCCTCACCGTTTTCTCAAATAAGTCAAGACACATTTTCTGCTTGTCAAAATGTGAATGTTGCCGGTGCCAATGCACTGCCGAAAAGCGTAGAGGAACAGATTCCAGACACTAATGCATTGTTATTACAGTTAATGCAACAAATGGAACAAAATCAGAGACAAACACAGCAAAAGCTTCAAAAGTTAGACACCACACTTGAACAAACACATGAAGATTTAACTACTGAGTTACATAACATTGAATCGAAATGTCAAAAAGTCTGTAATGAAGTAAAAACACAAATTTGTGAGCATTTTCAACCTATTTTTTCGCGGCATGAAAATGCATTACAGGATCACGAAGCAGCCATAAAAGAACTGCAAACCATTGTTCGTGAAAATCACGACACCTTGCAAGCTAAAATTGACTCAGTTGCATCTACCGATTCGGTTACGCAACTTGCAAAAAAATCAGGAAAACTTAAAGGACACAGTAAATACTCTGAAACTTGGTTCAGATAAACACACTGAGGAAATAAGTACACTATCAGAGAAAGTAGCCGAACTTTTGGATCAGTACACTAACTTATCTACAAAGGTAGATGATGATCTGAATGACACAACACCTGTAGCCATCACTGACACAGAAGAGTATGAACAAATTAAGAAATTCAAACAAAATCAGAATCAAATTAATACGCAACACAAAAGAGAAAGCCGGCCGCGGTGGCCGTGTGGTTCTAGGCGCTTCAGTCCGGAACCGCGTGACTGCTACGGTCGCAGGTTCGAATCCTGCCTCGGGCATGGATGTGTGTGATGTGCTTAGGTTAGTTCGGTTTAAGTAGTTCTAAGTTCTAGGGGACTGATGACCATAGCAGTTAAGTCCCATAGTGCTCAGAGCCATTTGAACCATTTTTTGAACAAAAGAGAAATCCGGGAAGTACAAGATCAGTTGGCACAAGTAATACAAAAATTACATATTTCAGAGGACACTCGCGCTCCAACACAGGAAGAGGGACTTAGAAATACGGAACAACCACAAAATAATAACACAGGACACTTCGGAAATTATGAAAGAAATTGGCAAGGCACACCGAATTTTGAGATGGAACCGCCGAAACGACGTAACAATGACCGACATGCGACTCGCCGACATGATGATTTTGACTATAAGCTGTTCATTACTACACGTAAATTCAAAGCATTTATGAATTCTGGCAACGACATTCATCCACAAGCATGGCTCCATCAATTCTCTCATTGTTTTCCTCCCAACTGGTCATTAGAGCACAAATTAGAATTTATGTGTGGCTACTTAGAGAATGAACCAGCTGAAAGAATGCGATCGGTCATTCACGATTGTCACAGTGAATGAGAATTTTATCATGCCTTCCTCTCAGCAAATTGATCTCGAGCTACACAAGACCGAGTAAAACATAGCATCATAATGATGAAACATTTCGAACAATCTGAATTTTCCAGTCTTGTGAAATATTTTGAAGACATGTTGCACATGAATCAGTACCTATCAAACCCATACAGCCCCTCAGAACTCATCCGCATTTTCTTAATCAAATTACCTGAACTTTTACGACATATTATTTTGGCAGGACGTTGCAAAGACGACATTGAAGCCTTTCAGAGACTCTTACAAGAATTAGAGATTGACACTGACAATCGCGGAACGCGAAAACAGGAACACAACAATTACAGGTCACATCCGTCGCAATTCCGCGATGAAAGAAATAATAACTGGACACGACAAGGCTATTCTCACAACACAAATCGTGACCAAAACAGACACCACACGTATGACAACCGTTCGCAGAGTAGTAATAATTACAGGGAAAGATCACCTCTCTGCGGTAATGACTATCACAGAGACAATCAGAGAAACAGACAATATGGGAACCAAAATAAATATTATCAAGGGAGACAGAATAACTTCAGACGCAACAGTCCACCACGCAGTTATGATTCCGGGAGAAATTCTCCACCACATGACCGACAAACAAGAAACTATGTAAACTACCGACAAAGCGACAGACCTGAATTCCATCAGAACTGGCGAGCTTCAAACAGGGCAGGGCCTTCTCGTCAAGGTGAATTTGTACAAGTTAGGTCTCCTAATCCCAATAACGACGCACGCCAACAATGAGACAGACAATGACTCGCACTGCAGGCAGCCATGTGCGCCGGCTGCCTCAGCGGAAAGTAACATAGGCGCTAACCTTGAGAAAAATTTTAGCATTCCTTACCGACGTATACAACATGATAATTGCTTTGAAGTTTAAACTCTGTCCACTAGGAAGAGGAAAGGATTTCACCACATTTCACATGTAAAACCATTTATTCAGAGATAATCTGCCTTTGAACTTGTCTTTCCTATAAAATTTTTCACTTCACGTTACTAATACTCTTTGTCACACTCTAAACTGTTAACATGTAACTATGTTTTGAAGTTAACTATACAGTCTAGAACCTAGGGAACATATTTAGACAGTATTTACGAGCGCATTGTTATAGTGAACAGACGACACAGTGTTGTTATTTGTACATTCTTGCTTGTTAGTTGCACGATTACGCAACGACTATAAGGCTCACATACTTAGAACATTTACCAGCACTGCTAATGAGATTTTAATGCAACATTTTGGTTTACTTGAAAATACGTTCTGGATTTAAAGTACTTTCTGTGAGATACCAGATGACACAGTTGTTAGTTTATGTGAGAGCTACACGACTTTATCACGACGCTACTAATGAGTGACAATTTACTATGTTGCTTTTGCGGTGTTTCTGTTTCATATCTGCACAGTTTTTCTGAATTATTCTGGAAAGTAAAACATGTTTTAGTAGTAACTTTTGTGGTATAGCTGCAGTGAGACAGCCTTTTCCGTAGCACAACAGTACGTTACAGCACAGTACTTTCTTCATCACGGCAATAAGCGTAATAACTAAGATATCTATACGCAAAGCATTTCACTTTTGTTTATCATGAGGTAAGTACATTGACTTCTGCAGAACTTAGCTTTCGGAGGACAATAACTACGACAGTTCCACGGAGATTATATTGCAACAAGACGCACAGTTTAGCGCCGCAGTACTCGTATTTGAGTGATTAATTTTGTACTTAAAAACATTCATTTTTAAAGATTTTTGAATTACAAAGAAAGTTTTCCATGATACATTTCATTCCATTGCTGTAATCTGTAACACCTGAGGGTATAATTGCATTAATCCTCAGGGGGGGGGGGGGGGGGTACACGCTTACTTTGTGTACCATGTGTCTGGCAAGCACAAGGAGCCCTAGCTAATATGGTATTTGCTCATACAACTTTACACATCGGTACCATATTTCTCTAACACATAATTACACAGCTATCTGATCATTTAACTGAGAGAGACAAACATTTTTTTTTACTACATCAGTGACAGGTGTTTATGTAATTACACAGTTGGATAACTTCACACTTATGAAATTGTATTATGTATGTACTTTGTGAACTCTTCATATTTTTTCAGAACCATTGTGATTCTATGAGAGCTTTGAATGATGTATTTGGTATGACATTATGATTCTTAAGGTACGTTTGAGGTAGATGACACTATTGAAATGAGCAGAGAATATTTTTTAGGGTTTGAAATTATTGCAGAAAGCTACGACGTTTTTGAGATTTGACTGAGGTGTTATGATATTATTATTACGACGACGATGTGTATTATGTTGTTGAGGAATGTTTATTATGATATGTATTTATTATGATGAAATATTGAAGAAGTGTCGATGAATATGTATATGTGTAATAAGGTAAGGAATAATGAGTAGTGGTTAGGGACTCTGGTTTGTGAAAACGGTTGTTGGAAACCAAGAATCGTACTTTAAGAGTTATGAGATGTATGTAGATGCGCGAATGTATCACTATGCTGGCGAAAATTTTTTGGACACTTATATTTCTAGGATTTTATTTTCTACACATTTGTAACGCATATTCTCAACCTGTGAAAATACTTTTATGTGAGACTGCCACTGTAGCGGAAACTGCTGTCGTAAATATTTCAGTAAGAAAGGTAAGTGACCTTGACGTAATGCGTTTTGGGCGCCCAGCTGAGAGATAGTCGTCTGACAAAAGAAAGCCATTAGGTGAAAAAAAAAGGGGCTATTATCCTCGCTATTGACATTCCTTTGTAGAAAGCATCGCAAATACGACACGCTCATTACTTGGAAAGATACTTACATCTGCACACCTGATTATGACAAGCGTCTTTCTACGAGAGTTGAGAGAATTTCTACTAACTTATGAAATGTCACATGACTGTTGAATGGTATTTTTATGCTTTGCTTTTCATAGCTGCTTATTTCATTTGATATCTAGTTCCCAGCTGTGTTGCAGCATTGGTTTTATAAAATAAAATAAAATGCATTTGCTAATGTGAACACTTTCTGTCAACAGATCTATTACATAATAATTTTGTGATCCACATTCTTCAAAAAAGGAGCACTTGGAAAGGAAAGAACAATAAGAAGGGACTAGTAACAGTAACTGCATACATAATTTTCTTTTCAAGTACATGGTAATATTTTTTTACAATAAGTTGTTGTGTAGCACCACTTTAATGACATAGACATTAAGATATTAATATACATTTCCCTTATCTGCGTTGTTGTCTATAGTGTACTATTTTTTCTGCTTGAGCTTTGTCATGTTGAGGTATAAGTTATTGCATTTGCTGCTGCTGCTTGCCAGGCATAGTGCTACTAAATTTCACTTTGTATTACTCTGTTAAGCCAGTTTTACTACTGATTTATTTTTCTTTTTGCTGCACATTGGCTCATATTAGTGATAATGTTGCATTTGCTCTTCAAATTTAGATTTACTGCTGCTAGCTTTGCCAATTTTCATTTTTTATTATTGCTGTATGTGTTAATTGTTTTGCACTGCTGCATTACCTCGTCCCTTAGTTTAGTATCTGAGCTCAGTAGGTTTAAGTTAGCTTAACATGGGGTAGGCTATATAAGAGAACGAGTTGTTATGAATGGAAAGAAATGCATTGAGAAGCTATAAGAAAATGGTTTGGCCAAAAAAGTATTTAAAAGAGGATATGAACAAAAAAGTAGGATTTAGGGACAACAGGTTTAGGTAGGATTTTCATGGAAATAAATGATGAGGTAAGATAATGGAAAACAAATAATGAGGTAAGAAGTATGTGAACATATAAATACAGAAAGCCTGCTTGGATAGGATTTTTTTGGTGGAAACAAATGTTGAAATAAGGCGAAAGATCTATGGAATGAAGTTTTGGGTTGGACTGCAGTAACAAATGTTACACTGAAAACAAACCCTGTCCTGTATTTTTGTGCTATTACACTATGTGAATTTGTCTTTTTCCTGTCTTTATGTGTTTAGCTAATAGGAGTTATGTTGTAGAATTTTTGTGATAGTATGTTATTTTCTTTGTAAAGATGTTTAGACATTATTTATTCTGTTCTGTTTTAATGCTCATGTGTGAAGTTGATGTATCGAAAGTTATTCTGATATTTTATGTATGTACTTACGTCATAATTCCTGTAACACTGTTGTATATGTTTATTTCTATTCTTTTGTAAAGCCCCTATTACTACAAATGCTATCTGTATTGTTATGTTCTTTAATGATGTATTTTGTACCTTTGTAATTGTATTCTTATGTTATAAAATTGTAATTGACACCAGTTCATGAAATTAAGTAACTTGTAAGTTCCATTTCACTGCACACGTTTCTGTTGGTCATAGTATATGGACAGTATGTGAGAATGAGATTTTCACTCTGCAGCGGAGTGTGCGCTGATATGAAACTTCCTGGCAGATTAAAACTGTGTGCCCGACCGAGACTCGAACTCGGGACCTTTGCCTTTCGCGGGCAAGTGCTCTACCAACTGAGCTACCGAAGCACGACTCACACCCGGTACTCACAGCTTTACTTCTGCCAGGAGACGAGGTACTGGCAGAAGTAAAGCTGTGAGTACCGGGCGTGAGTCGTGCTTCGGTAGGTCAGTTGGTAGAGCACTTCCCCGCGAAAGGCAAAGGTCCTGAGTTCGAGTCTCGGTCGGGCATACAGTTTTAATCTGCCAGGAAGTTTTAGTATGTGAGAAGTTGGGAGTGTTAGTGCTTGCACGTGTGATGATAATTCAGAAAGGGTCTGGATAACAGCATTGCTGGTTCTAAGGACATTTCAAAAAAAAAATTTGTGAGTACACAAGTGGTGGTTTATGGACTTGCTATATTGTCTGCAAGACTCTTCGATGGTGATTGTGCACCTGCACAGTCGCAACAGATGGCTGCTGGCCATTTCTACAAGGACTACAGTGGGTCTACACCTTTGCTGACTCACCAGTACCGTTATTTCTACAAGGACTGCAGTGGGTCTGCACCTCTGGTGGTCCACCACAATCTCTACCAGGACTTAAGTGTGTCTGCACCTCTGGTGGCCCACCAATACCATAATCTCTACCAGGACTACAGTGGGTCTACTCTGTGATGACCTACCTACCAATATTCTTCAAAACTTCGACTGACTCTGCTGTGGGTTTGCTCTGTTGTGGCCCATTACCTGTCTGCATGTCTTTCTGTTGGAGGGACAACACTACTTCAAGACTGCATGGAAATCCACTACTTGCATGTGCATTCTCTTTTACTGCTCAGACTTTGAGAAAAAGAACAAAATACTGCAATTTTACTGTGATGAATGATCAGGACTGTCTTTATGGACTGTGAGAAAATTTTAGCTTTTGACCAACATTGTATCAATAAGTGTGTGCATTTGATATCTTTGTTATTGTAATTATGAAAAATTTTATCAAATCATTATTGGCCACTGCCCAAAACAATGTGTAAAATTTTTAGTGGGGAGCATGGGGGCTATGTAAGTAGGCTGTTTATGTTTTCTTATTGGCATCGTTACGTAGCGCTCTGTATGAAAATCACTGGCTGTGCTGTGTGCAGTCTGTGGCTAGTTTGCATTGTTGTCTGCCATTGTAGTGTTGGGCAGCTGGATGTGAACAGCACGTAGCGTTGCGCAGTTGGAGGTGAGCCGCCAGCAGTGGTGGATGTGGGGAGAGTGATGGCGGAGTTTTGAAATTTGTAAGACTGGATGTCATGAACTGCTATATATATTACGACTATTAAGGTAAATACATTGTTTGTTCTCTATCAAAATCTTTCATTTGCTAACTATGCCTATCAGTAGTTATTGTCTTCAGTAGTTTGAATCTTTTATTTAGCTGGCAGTAGTGGCACTCGCTGTATTGCAGTAGTTCGAGTAACGAAGATTTTTGTGAGGTAAGTGATTTGTGAAACGTATAGGTTAATGTTAGTCAGGGCCATTCTTTTGTAGGGATTATTGAAAGTCAGATTGCGTTGCGCTAAAAAAATATTGTGTGTCAGTTTAAGCACAGTCTAGTATATTTGTTCTAAGGGGACTTTTCATAAAACCAATGCCCGAGGAAGGACTCGAACCTCCGCCGGGACCAGCCGAAGGAAGGACCATTGGCGATGCCAAAGTGACATCAACTCCTGACAGACGGCAACACAGAGATCATCAGAGGCAATAAAGGAACTAGTGGGCTGATGTACGATGACCGCAGCCTTGGCACCAAAGTCAGCAGCGTCGTTTTCTGGCAGACCGACATGACCAGGAACCCACATAAACATCACAGTGGCTCCATCAACAGTGAGCAAGTGACAGGTTTCTTAGACATGTTGCACTAAGGGATGGGAAGTGTACAGTGCATAGAGACTTTGAAGGGTGCTGAGAGAGTCTGAGCAGGGGACACAATTTAAAAGCCTATGTCAGCGGATGTGCTCTGTGACCTAATACAGGGCGAAGAGCTCGGTTGTAAATACTGAGCAGTGTGCTGGAAGCCGATATCGAAAAACATCAGCGCCAATAACGAAGGCACACCTGACACCACGGTCAGTTCGAGAGCCATCAGTGTGCACATAGGTACTATCTCGAAGTTCCATGCAATGGTCGTGAAACTGAAGGCGATAGAGCGAGGCTGGAATGGTGTCCTTCAGAAGCGAATAAAGGCCAAGGTGAACACGGGCGCCGTACAAAGCCAAGGTGATGAAGGGTTCACACCCACAGGGAAGGTTGCAGTTGTATGTATTAAGAAGAAAGTGCTTGCCTGCAAGAGAAATGTGCTACAACATCTGAATGTGAACAGCGTCTGGCCCTGGGGCAGAGGATCGGGATGAACTGAGAGCACGACCTAGCTCCCTTATAGTAAAGGTGGCATTGTAACATTCATGATTCCGAGAAGAGCAGGGTATAGCCCGAATCTCCTCCGCTCGTTTCCGATGCAGAAAGGCAGGGTGATAATGGGAAGAACTCAAAATTTCCGTAAAATGGCGGCCAAGGGCGTTGGAGATTGCAATAGGGTCCACAATGACATCGTCTGCTACTATCAGGCCGAATGTTGGGGAATGAATTTTGGTCCCAGGGAGCCGTCGGAGGTTGGCCCACACTACAGAGGAAGTGGTGGAGCTGTTAAAAGAACTAGTGAATGAAATACAGATAGCGTTTTTACTATCCTCAAGAATGCGACGACACTGTGGATGCATCTGTTTATAATGAATGCAGTTTACCATCGTAGGACGAAAATTAAAAACGCGGAGAGCACGTCTCCGCGCGAGAATTGCGTCGCAGAATGCCTCAGTCCACCAAAGGACTGGGACACGGTGTAGTAAGGAGGAAGTGCGAGGAATGGAACTTTCGCAGCGGTAAGGATAACGTGTGTAAATATTCCGCAACTGGGGAAATCTTGTTCTTCGAAGTTCACCAGGGAGGAGTAAAGCCGCCACTTAGCCTTACTAAGTTGCCATTTGGGTGTGCATGCAGGTGGGGGGAGGAGTCAGCCAACGGATAGACCGTGGGAAATGGTCGCTCGAGTAGGTGTCAGAAAGAGCAGAACACTCAAGACAATGAGCAAGCTGGGCAGTGCAGAAGGATAGGTCCTAATGGGAACAGGTGTGCAAGGAGTTGGAAAGGAATGTGGGTGCTCCAATGTTAAGGCGGAAGATGTAAAGTTGATTAAGAAGGTCTGCCAAGAGGGCACCTCTCTGACAGACTCTGGGAGAACCCCAAATGTGATGGTGTGCATTAAGTCACTGAGTAGCAGAAATGGGTGAGGTAACTGCCCAATAAGCAGAAAGAAGTCTGCCTGGTGACATCGAATGATGGAGAGACATAAATGGTACAAAGGGGGAAAGTACAAAGGGAAAAAGTACAAGGGGAAAAAGTCGTGTGAGGATGAAAAAGACGAACTGCAACAGCTTGAAGACAGGTAGTCAGGGAGATGGGTTGACCATGAACGTCATCCCCGTATGAGCAGCATGACTTCCCCTTGAGATGGAATGTCAACCTCAGGGGGAAGGTCAAAACGGACTGGGAAGAAATGCGAAAGCTCAAAGCGGTCGTGAGGACGCAGTCTTGTCTCCTGTTGGCAGACTACAAGGGGACGCTGCGATGTTAAAAGCAGCTGTAAATCCTCTTTGTGGGATCGAAGGCTGTGAACGTTCCGTTGGAGGAGAGTCATGATGAGAAAATGATCGGTTGTCACCTGGGTGGCTGCGAAGTGCTCCTACAAGGCAGAGAAGCAGGAGCATCCTACTCCATAAGGTCCACAGAAGCACCGGCTTTGCTATGCTGTCGGTCTGTAGAGTCCAACTGGTGGTGTGCACCGGCGACAAGGAGGCCAGCCGGGCGAAAGTATCATATGGCGACACCGTTGAAGATGTTCAAGTTGGCGAAGGAGGAGGCCATGTGCCTTCATTGGACTTCTTCGAGCCTTTCTGGTTAGTAGAGGAAGACTCAGGTTTGGTTGGCTGCAAGGACGTAGAAAGTATTAACAGGAGTACTTTTTCTGTCCTTTCTGGTCTGCTGGTTGTATAGCTGGTGGCTTCGCCCCTTGAGGCGAGGGTTTGATGGCTTGTTGCATAGCTGGGTGAGAGGATGGCGATGCTACATTAACACAGGGCGATTTCACAACCTCAGTGCTGAATTTGAGGTCTCATGTCTCTGTGACTATGTCGTTCATGCAGCGAGACGTAGCAAGAACAAAACTATAAGGGCCAGACAGTAGAACGCAGGTTTTGCGACTAATCAAAAACTTGAAGCGACCGTGTAAGGCACTTTTTCCTTTACCTGGATCTTCTCCACAGCTCACTCATCAAGATAGATGGGAAAATTTCGGGAGGAGCCGGCGTGGTCACCATTGCAGTTGATATAGCTAGGAGTAGGAGGCGGACAATTGCCCTCATGTGCATCCCTATCACAGGTTACACATTTGGCCAGGTGTCGACAAGATGTTCTAGTGTGGTTGAAACAATGACACTGGCAGCAGCGCATTGGGTTGGGAATGTGCAGTCAGACTGTGATAATTTTATAGCCTGCTTTGATCATTGACAGAAGCACAACGCTATTGCAGGTGAGAAAAAGGGAGCACGTGGGCACTAAGGAGGAATCTACCTTTTTCATCACGCAATGGACATCAATGACATCATTATCAGAGAGGTTTTACTGGATTTTGGCCTCAGTCATACCGTCGAGCAGCCTAGTGTGAATAACACCATGGGAACAGTTCAAAGTTCTATGGGTCTCGACATGAACAGGATAGCTGTGGAGAAGTGAGGCGGAAAGCAGTTGTGCTTGAGAATCAGAAGAAGTCTCCAAAAGCAAAGTGTCATTCCATAAACGAGAGCATGATTTCACAGGACCAGCAATTGCATCAACATCTTTCTGAATAACAAAGGGATTTATTGTTGCGAAGGACTGACTATCTTCAGTACATGAAACCACGAGGAACCATGGTGCAGCTGGAAGGGTCTTTGAATTGTTAGCATAATTCCGTTTACGTTTCGTAGACATTGATTGTGAAGATGATTGGCTCATTGTGAGGAAATCCCCAATGATTGACAGCATCTCAAATGGCGCGCTCCTTCCAACATGCGGCTCCCTTCACAAGTGGTGCACCTGCCTTAGGTGTTTGTTCACACCTCAGGTCACACCTCTCGAACACCTGACGTAGGAACCAATCTGCAATTTGGGAAGGTAGCAGCTCAGGCACTCACCCCTCCCTGGACCTGGCCTTTACCAGGGGGTTCATGCAAACCCTACCTGACGAGCCAGGGTTTGGAATAACGCATTACCCAATCACCTGTTATGCATATGACGCATGGGCAGGCCTTCAGGAACCTCAAACGCTGAAGCAGAGGAAGGATAAGAGGAGAGAAACAAAGGAAGGAAGAAAGAACGAGAAACAGTGGTGAGACTTTTTTTTATGTGAGCGACTGACAATGCAGAACATTCCCAATAACACCCCAGACATGTTCCCCAAGGGAGGGAAAAAAGAATAGCAAGAAGATAGACATGGTACAGAAGGGAAAAGATGCTCCAAAGGCTGGGGCACCTTGGAGGCCAAGCACCAACTCGACAAAGAGTGGTGAGCCCTCTGGGGGGAATAATTAGTTGACAGGTACTAAGTCACAAGTATTTTCAAGCTCAGTGCATGACTTAGCCAAGTTACAGACGATGTAAGATCTTTGTGCAAGGGTTTTACAAATCAAGATCATGTTGTAGTGGTTGGAGCGGGAAACAATGTTTATACTGATCAAGGCTACAATATTGAGTTGAGCTGGTACAAATAGCATCTGCAACGAACCATACAACTGTTGTCATGGTTCCTGCTTTCCTGTGATATGAATGGCCCCAATTGAACAGCTCTGTCAGGAGGGTCAATATGAAGCTAGATCAGCTACTTTATCAGCCATAAGTTTGGTTCCTGTTGATACTATTGATAGATGGGACTTCACAATACGTAGAGAAGGAAAGGATAAATTGGCTGGGAAGATAGAAAAATCTTAAAGGAGGGCACTGAAACTCAAGAGAGTACTTCTGTTTTAGGCTAAGATCAGTGTCCAAACATCTAACATTGATTAAAATTAAGCTTCATGAGAAGCTCAGACAGGATGGTACCAGTGATGTTAAAATATCAAAAGATTCCCATAACAGTTAAGTGAAAAATAATGTTAGTATGCCACAAGATTCTTATAAAAGCACAGTGAAGAATGATGTTAGTATATTGTATCACTATATCAAGGGATTAAAAAACAAAGTAGGTGAGCTTCTTGTTTGTTTAGAAGATTTCTAAACTGAGAGTGGAACAGATGTACTGTGCCTGTCTGAACATCATATAGTCACAGGTAAGGAAATGGTAAATGCAGGTGGATTTAAGCTTTCAGACCATGTAAGTAGAGGCACTAAGGAGAGAGGAGGAGTTGCCATATATGTTAAAATCTGTCACAGTGTGAAAAATTTGGAAGCTACAAATTGTTGTATATATATGAAGATAGTAACTGTTCTCAAAAGATCAGATACCATTGATGACCATGCATCTTCTTTAGAATAAATGATAATTAATTGAAACCCTCAGCTGCCGACAGTTATTGTTGATATATCTCGATGGGGACAACTGAAAATGTGTGCCCCGACCGGGACTGGAACCCGGGATCTCCTGCTTTCATGGCAGACGCTCTATCCATCTGATCCACCGCCATTCATCTATGTCCTCGGTGGCTCAGATGGACAGAGCGTCTGCCATGTAAGCAGGAGAACCCAGGTGTGAGTATATTTGAAAACAGTTTCCCTAAGAAAACAGTGAAATATAACTGTAAGAAACCATCCACAAAGCCATGGCCTAGTAAAGGGATAAAAATATCTTATAAACAGGAAAGGGAAATGTATCTTATGACTAGGAGGAGTAATGATACAGAAACAGTGAAACATTATAAAAACTACTGCACTGTATTAACAAAAGTTATTAAAAAGTCCAGAAGTATGTACATTATGTCTGAGATTTGCATATCTGATTATAAAATTAAGACAATTTGGTATATTGTTAAAAGGGAAACAGGGCAACCGGTAGCATGGGAAGACTGTATTTCTATCAAACTCAATGAAAAGTTTGTTAACAGGAAGTCAGAAGTAGAAAATATTTTTAATAATCTCTTTTAAGTGTTTTAGAGGAAATAGGATCCAGCTATTGATTAGAAAATGCAAGGCAGTATAATGGAGAAGCAATACCTATGCAATTTGATAAAACTGAAATTCAAATTAGAAAAATAATAAATTCACTCAAAAGTAAAAGCTCACATGGAATTGATGACACTTCCAACTGAGTACTAAAAGCTTGTTGCCAACAGATAAGTAGGATTCTCAGCCACATACGTAGTAGCTGACTGAAATAAGGCATTTTTCTACATAGACTGAAATATGCTGTCGTTAAACCAATGCATAAGGAAGGGGATAGGATTGACGCTAACAACTACCGCCTAATCTTACTTCTAACAGCTTTATCCAAAATTCTTAAAGATGTAATGTATTCAAGAATGGCATCATATATTTGTAAAAATGAAGTTCTGTAAAAAAGTCAATTTGGTTTTCAGAGAGGCTTTTCAGCAGAAAATGCTATATATGCTTTCACTGAAAAAATATTAAATGCATTGAATAACCGAACATCACTCACTGGAATATTTTGTGATCTGTCAAAGGCTTTTGATTGTGTGAACCATACAATTCTTCTAGATAAGCTTCAATATTGTGGTATAAATGGGACAGTGCACAAATGGTTTAATTCATATTTAACTGGAAGAGTGCAGACGGTTGAAATTAACAATACAGATAGTCTGCAAAAATCAGCAGAGTCCCCTAAATGGGGAGGTATCAAGAATGGTGTCCCTCAGGGTACAGTCTTGGGCCCATTATTGTTCTTAATATGCAAGGCGGAGAAAAATTTTGTCACGAAATTTTAACCCTGGATAGCAGATGTCAGTAGGAACAAAAATGACTATTGTTGTGTAGGTCGACAATGCACGATTTCTAACAGTGCATTGCCTTCGACACACACTATATTGCAGTCCCAGTAATATCAATTCAATTTAAAACGGAGAGTACTCATACACTTGCAATGAATATGATCTGGAACAAACAGACTAAAATCAGTTACACTGACTGGTGACGATCCACACAATAACTCAGAGGCGGTATGACCATGACGAGTGTAATATAACATTAATAACATTAACACAGATGGGGGCTTACAGTTAAAAAAAAAAAAAAAGAAAGAACGCTTAACTCCACTCAGGTGCGAAGGAGCCGTGACTTCCAAGATTACAAGCAGAGGTGTTATTGCCTGCAGTCCGTACAGGTGATCTGGTGCCATAATTTTTGGAGCCTCCAGGGTTAACCCGGTGCTTGCTGACCAGGTTGCACACGGCTTCAGCTGCCATTACTGCAGCTCTACGCCCGGGCAACAAGAATCCGGCAAAAAGCAACTCGCCAGCCATGTGGCCTCCCGCTAACTGCCGGTACCACGGCCCGCCAAACACAACAGCACACTCCTCGACCAAATACCCTAGCCCTTTCTCGCAACCAGGACCGATGTCGACTGTACACATAATTAGTGGCGCCAGTGGAGTGGCATGCCCGCCAAAATTAAAGCCGCCAGGCTCACTTACATAGTTTCAAGAAGCAGTATTAAGTGATGAAACTAGGAATGTACCACAATACCTACGCAGCGCTTCAGTAGGGGATGCAAGAACTAGATTATACAAATTACGGTGCACACAGATACATTTAATCAAACGTTTCTCCGCGTTCCGTGTAACGGGAAGAATCCAAATAAATTTTACAGTGGGAAGTAGCTATTGCCATGCAGTTCACACTCGTTTGCGGAGTACAAACGTGGATGTAGATGTAGACTTCTGGTGATCGAGAGATGTGAGTGTCATACTTTGATCGACCGCGATCCAACTTCAAATTTGTATTATTAACTAGAATACACTGGCTGATATCAACCATCTAGAAGCATTTCACCGACGGGCTTGTACGAGGGTCACTCCAAAAGAAATGCACACAATTTTTTTTTTAAATCCGTCTTCTATTCTAAATGTTTGAAAGTTTTACAGTGTGTAGATACATCCTTTAGGAACAATATTTTCGTTTCTCCAAATAATTTCCATCCCTCTCAACTGCCTTACGCCATATTATAACCAGGGCCTGTATACTCGCACAGTAAAATTCTGGACGAACCTGTTGCAGCCACTGTTTGGCAGCGTGCACAAGGGAGTCATCATCTTCAAATCTTGTTCCACGAAGAGAGTCTTGCAGTTTCATCACGTGTCTCAATGCTTCCAAGAAATTCATCTCTACCATTCTTGTATTGTTCCAAAAGTTCGCTGCATACCGATTTTTCTTGTTTCTTTGTGAGCCACTGTCAACATTCTGGGAACCCACCTGGCACAAACCTGTTTTAACCCCAACACTTTCAGTACTCTGCAAACACTTCCTTCCCCTATCCCAACGTACCGTGACAATTCGTTCACTGTGATGTGTCTGTCAGCAGTCACCAATTCGTTAACTCTCTGCACATTGTCTGGAGTGTGTGCAGTACGAGGCCTGCCGCTGTGAGGACAATCCTCAATATTGCCGTGCCCGCTTTCATCACGTAACCTGCTTGCCCACCGACTAACTGTACTGCGATCGACGGCAGCATCTCCGTACACCTTCTTCAAACTCTTGTGGATGTTTCCCACTGTCTCGTTTTCACGGCACAGGAATTCTATGATAGCACGTTGCGTCTGACGAAAGTTAAGTGTAGCAGCCTTCTTGAAGACATGCTGTGACGGCGCGAAGTTTGAAAACAAGCGGGAAAGATGTATCTACACACTGTAAAACTTTCACGCATGCAGAATGAAAACTCTATTTTTACAAAAATAGTGTGCATTTCTTTTGGAGTGACCCTCGTATCTGAAAAAGTTGTTTGCGCAAGGTATATGAACGTACAGCACAATCCCGGAGTGAAAAGCACTCTGCTTTCACATAAAACAATAAAAAAGACGACTCGATTCCTGCCTCCATCCCTCTGCTCCCGCATCCATATTGTTATCCACAGAACGAACTGTTGACAGAGCGAAATATGCACATGTTACACTTTACAAAGGCTTCCGTCATAATAGTCCGTGAACGTACTTTTCAATATTCGCGTGTTTCTCTATGTAACCAACTGCCAATGGATACGGAAAGTAGGAAAAAGATCTAAAATATTTATTCAGAGTGCTTCTTTTAAAGAGCAGCGTCTGAACTGCTACCGGGGATGCGGAATCATACTCCACTCTTGTCACTCTTTATATGTCAAAGATTAAGTCTAAAATATTATATCAGCCTTAAAATCAAAGTATTTTTCCAGTAATAAGATTCGAGCATTTTCTGCTTATTCCATTTTTCTTTTATTAATATTATGTAAATCATTGTGAGAATCATTTTCTCGTCCTTACGTTTACTGAATTTTGAAGAAAGTTTAAAATATTTATAGAATGATACTGTGGGAAAGAAAATTATTATGACCTTATAGTGAATTGCAATTCACTCAAGATTTGTTGTTGCAGAAGTGCATATAGAGTACATGAAATGTTTACATTTACATACCAATATCACAAGCGGTTCTGAGATACAAAGTATAGACCAATGCTGAAACAATCGCATTAGTAAGTGATGTCGTCTACACGGGCGGCAATGCAGGCGCTGACTCAGGTATCCAATCTATACATTATGCCACACCATCTGGACCTGTTCACGTAGTTCAGTACGAGTTATTGGTTGACGAGTCGTACGACTCATTTCTCCTCCCATCACATCCCACATGTGCTCCATTGCAAAGAAGTCTGGATGCCGTGCTGGCCAGGGAAGTTGGGGCCCGTCCTGCAGAGAACGTTGACTTTCAGGAGGAAATGTGTGAGAGAGCATTATCCTATTGGAACAACGTATCACCTTCCTGTTCCAACAACGGCAAACAATGTTATGCACGTACCGAGCACTGGTTAGCGTCCCCTGCAGGAACACCAAAGGTGAACGAGAGATGTAGCTTATCGCACCCCAGATCATAAGGGCAGGGATGGGGCCAGGGTGTCATGAACAAATGCAGTCTACAAGACAACGCTCAACACATCTACGTCGTACGCGCGAACGATGATTGTGTGAATCATGGAATACTTGCAGATAAGTTCAAGTACTGTGGTATGAATGGGACAGTGCTCAAATGGTTTAAATCATACCTAACTGGAACAGTGCAGAAAGTTGAAATAAGCAGTTCACGTAATATGCAAAAAACTGGTGATTTGTCAAACTGGGGAACAATCAAGAATGGGATGCCGCAAGGTTTGGTCTTGGGTCCTCTGCTGTTATTAATATATATTAATGACTTGCCATTCTATATTCACGAAGATGCAAAGCTGGTACTTTTTGCCGATGATACAAGTATAGCTATCACACCCAACGGACAAGAATTAACTGGTGAAATTGTAAACGATGTTTTTCAGAAAATCATTAAGTGATTCTCCGCAAATGGGCTCTCATTAAAATTTGACAAAACACAGTACATACAATTCCACACAGTAAATGGAATGACACCATTAATAAATATAGACTTCGATCATAAATCCGTAGCTAAGGTATAATATTCAAAATTTCTAGGTGTATGCATTGATGAGGGGTTGAAAGGGAAGAAAACACACTGAGGATCTGCTAGGGTCATTGCAAATTTTGGCGATATACATCCGAGTAAATTAGCTTACCACGCATATTTTCATTCTCTGCTTTCGTATGGCATCATATTCTGGGGTAATTCATCATTGAGTGAAAGAGTGTTCATTGCACAAAAGCGTGTAATGAGAATAATTGCTGGAGCTCATCCAAGATCATCCTGCTGACACTTATTTAAAGAGCGAGAGATCTTCACTGTAGCCTCACAATATATATATATATATATATATATATATATATATATATATATATATATATATATATATATATATATTCACTGCCGGCCGCTGGTGGCTGAGCGGTTCTGGCGCTACAGTCTGGAACCGCGCGACCGCTACGGTCGCAGGTTCGAATCCTGCCTCGGGCATGGATGTGTGTGTTGTCCTTAGGTTAGTTAGGTTTAAGTAGTTCTAAGTTCTAGGGGACTTATGACCTCAGCAGTTGAGTCCCATAGTGCTCAGAGCCATTTATATATTCACTTATGAAATTTGTTATTAACAATCCGAACGAATTCAAAAGTAATAGAAGTGTACATGGCTACAACACTAGGAGAAAGGATGATCTTCACTACTCAAGGTTAAATCTAACTTTGGCCCAGGAGGGGGTAAATTATGCTGCCACAAAAGTCTTTGATCGCTTACATAATAGCATCAAAAGTCTGACAAATAGCCATATAGCATTTAAAAGGAAATTAGAAGAAATTCTTAATGGCATCTCCTTCTACTCATTAGATGAATTTTTGGATATAGTAAGTGGGTAATTTCCCCAACCCCCACAAAAAAATTAAAAATATTAAGTGTCATGTAATATTTTTTCGTAATGTAATATCTTGTATAGACACCTTTTATTAACCTGACACGTTCCACATCATTACGAAGTGTCGTATTCATGATCTGTGGAACAAGTACTAATCTAATCTACCATTACGTGGGTGCAGACGGAATCTGCTTACATCGCTGAAGACCACCGCTCGCCATTCGACCCTCTAACCCCCTAGTGATCCTCTGATGGCACCAGCCGAGCCGTGCACGTCGATCCTGTGGTGTGAGTGGAAGACGGGCTAGAGATGAGCGTACCTGTAGTCCCACTGCTAACAACCGGTTCCCAAGAGATCGCGTTAGCACATCTGGGCTCACAAGTCCTCTTGTCTGTGCTCTGGTAGCTGCGCGATCTGCCACTGCTGCCCTTACAATACGACGATCCTGGCGGGCGTCTTTGCTGCATGGACGTCCAGAACCTCGTCTACAGGTGTAAGGGCGTTCACGTGACCTGCATCGCTGCACGACTGACGCAGCACGTCCAACTAGTATGGGAATTCTCCGAGAGGAACATCCTGCCATTTGGAAGGCTACATTTGACCCCTTTGAAACTCGTTCACTGGCTGTAGGAAGCGCGAATGTGTGTCTGTGGCACTGTTGCCTGCTTGCTTCACACGTTTCCACTACAATGAACCTTTTGGCTGTGAGCATTCAATATTAAAGAGTAAACACAGATGGCGGTCTGGTAGCTATACCACTACGTTGTCTGTTGTCGGACGACTTACAACCATTATCTGTACGACTACTATCCCCTCAGGTGGCATATGCCGTCACTGGATAAAAATCGTCGTCGTCTTTCCAGGTGCACCATTTTTTCCGGCAGTGTGTTTATATAAGTTTATTTCTGCTACTACCACTCCTCGATTTCTGCCTATGCGGAACTCTACATGCAGTTTTCCTATGCCATCTTTTTTCATTCTCAGTCGAATAGTCTGTTTCCTGTCACGGAAAAAGACACACAGGTTTCCGTTATAAAATGTCAAATGAAAAACACCTTCAGCCGTTATCTACAACTGATGAACGGAACGATCGCGTTGTTAAAAAGGAGTCAAGGATACCAGTGACTGTATGCTGGCCCCCATTTCGATTGCGCAATAAGTGTGAATCTCGCTACACGTTGGTCAGAGGGCTTGAAGATGGTGTATTGTAACGCCGAAACTAGTAGCAAACTAACATAAAATTGAAAATATAGTCGGCTGAAGGTGTTTTTGATTTGGAATTTTAAACTGAACAGCCGAGGTCGCGCAGTCATTCTTTATGAAGATGGACTTACAGAGATTTTCGTTATTTTCAGTCTGTTGCTGGCTATTTTATTACTGCCTTTGTCGACACCTGTTGTTAATAACACTCTTACATTAACTATGATTATACTACACTACTTTTACAGATATTAGTAGGCCCTGTTAATACTACCACCATCTTGATTTTAGCGCAGCATCATCTAAAACTTATACAAAAATCTAAACTAATACTAACAAAAATACTTCTCTCCTACTACGATTACCCTTGAAACTTTACTGCTGTCTGATCTTCAGAGCACAGGTAAGTAGAACATTGTCTTGCATCATTCCACCCATTTTTTTCTGTTCACTGTAGACGCACACACTCTACTGTTACTGAACTCTATAGTTCTGTGTTTTCTCCGTATCGTCTGTACCAGATCGGTCTCGCTACCGGGTCCAACAGCATGATGCTGCCGCCGTTCGGCAGGGCGAGGGTCAGGGTTCATCACTTATGCTTCACTGAAAACCACTGATCCTTCTCTGGTCGGTCTGTACCCATAATCTTCACTGTTCCGTTACTGGCCCGAGGGGCCGTGTACTCGTAGCTACCAGACTTCCTTCTCCTTCCCCGTGCTCGTCTACTGCTCTTACCTCTTTATGATGCTTAATAACTAAAACAACGTCTTTCTTTTTTAAGACATCGTCGGCTAGAAGATTCAGGATATCTTGCCCCTGCTCTAAGTATGTCATAAACAATTTCACCGGCCAAAACCTGATAAGCAGCCCTTGTTACGAGGATATGTTAAACAACTGGACGTCCTCATAGAACGTGATACATTTTTCCGATTTTGCAAGTCTACAAATGCACCTACATCTATGTTTCGCAAGACACCTTACAGTGTGTGGCGGAGTGTACTTCGTGTACGGCTCTCGGTTCATCCTTTCCCTCTTCCAGTTGTGAAAGATTTGCGGGAAAGCGACTGCTAGTACGCCTCCATTTGACCTTTAATATCTCTGATTTTCCATTTCTGGTCTCTTCGTGACATAGGTTGGGGGGGGGGGGGGAGAAGCAACATACTGGTTGACTCTCTAGGAACGCAAACTCTCGCAGCATTAACCACATCCTGAAGCAGAATGCCTCTTTTGTAGCGTCTGCCAATGGAGTTGGCGAAGCTTGTCCGTGACACTTTGGCACTTCTCAATGAACGTGCAACGAAACATGCTGCTCTTCTTAGGACCATCTCCTGTATCAGTCCTACCTGGTACCTGGATCCCCGATAGTAGTCGAACGAGGGTTTTGTTAGCTACCTCCTTTGTAGATGGATTTAATTTCCTGAGGATTCTTCCAATCAATCTCACTTTGGTATCTGCTCTACCTGCAATTAGTTATATGTGGTCGTTACCCTCCAAATCACTCCGTATGCGTAAGTCCCTCTTAGATTTTTATGGATGCGCCTGCTTTCAGTGATTGTTCTGCAATGGTTTAGTCATACAGTAATGGGTCGTTTTGTCTGTTTTGCCCAGTACGATGTATATATCTATACTGAGGGTCAATTGAAAAACTCTGATCGAAGAATCGGTCCTCTACAGGGTTTCCAGCATTTCGTTACAGTTTTCTAGCATTGGGAATTTACTGTATACAACAGGGCCATCCACGAATAGCCTGATGGAATTTCCGACTTTATCCACCAGGTCGTCTATATATATTGTGAAAAATAATAGTCCAAGAACTCTCCCTTGGCGTATGCCCGACGTCACTCTTACGTCTGAGTACTTGTCTCTGTTGAGAATGACATACTGTGTTCAACTTGCTAGAAAAATCTTCGAATCTGGCTCACAGTTAGTCTCACATACGGTACGCCTGTATTTTGTACATTAGTCATCAGAGCGAAATTGTATCGAACGCTTTCCTAAGGAATACGACATCAACCAGCGCGTTCGTGTGTGCTGCTTTCTGGGTGTCGTGGGCGAACAGAGTGAAGTGGGTTTCACATGCATTTTGTTTTCAGAACTCATGTTGATTATCTAAGAGGAGATTTTGGGCCTCCAGAAATCATACAAGAAGTGAGCATGAAACATCCATAGGACGTTTGGTCTGCAGCTAAGAAAAGTGTCATGATGATGTCTCCACTGACAAAAGATTCCGGTCTAGTCTCCATTTGGCTCTCCGTGAGGCGCCCATGAGAAAAATAATGAATAACCAACGACAGGGTAAAGTTATACGAGCTGGCTGAACGTGGTGTGGAAATTAGGAAATCTGAAAATGAAAGTGCTAAGGCTCCATCTGCGTATAATGCGGCTCAGTGAACTGAAGCGAACAGATACAATCGCCTATGCGTTGGAGCTTGTTAGTCCCAGCTATGAGGTGTAATAAAGATTCTATCTCTAAACGTTTCTCAGATGCCAGAGTTTCTTATACGACTGAGGCGGCCAATGGAAGTGGGCCACAGGCCTATTTGCAGTATCGGCGAACACTAATGCATGTGAACTTTTATTAGGGGTGGTGCTGCACACAATGCCCATCTTACGACTCCACTTTGGAGTCCGTCACCCCCAGCCCAGCCTTCAGCTGCCGCCAATGCAGGTATAGCAGCATTGTTCTGCTGGAGATCTGTCTTGACTAGGGGGTGCTCTGTCTGCCCTGTACAGCTGTGGGCCTGTCCGGCAAGATTTACTGAGGAATGGGCTCGCCACCAATTGCTTTCAACTTCCAACATGCTGTCACTACAAACTAAGAACCATAAAAATACCTCATGCTTTTAGCACCGTACCAGGTTCCATCAATGTCCACTCAGGCCGTAACTTTCTAGAGTGAAATTTTTCGTATATGAATAATAGATGAGAGAGTAACTTGTTCTCCCTCAATTCCATCTTGGCTCTTGTACATATCGTGTATTGTCCATCTCTCCCTACAGTTTAACCTCATTTTTCTCAGAATGACGAACATTTTGCACCATTTTACACTGTCAAACACTTTTCCCAGGTTGACAAATGCTATGAATGTGTATTGATTTAGCTTTATTCTTTCGTCCATTATCAACTGCAATGTCAGAGTTATCTCTCTCGTGCTTTTACCTTTCCTAAAGCCAAACTGGTTGTCATCTAGCGCATCCTCAATTTTCTTTTCCATTCTTCTGTATATTATTCTTGTAAGCAACTTGGATGCATGAGCTGTTTAGCTGTTTGGGGGTTAATTCTCGCACCTGTAAGCTCTGGAGTCTCTGCAATTGTCTGGATGATATTTTTCCGAAAGTCAAATGGTCAGTAGCCAGACTCATACTACACACCAGCGTCAATAGTCGTTTTGTTGCCGCTTCTCCCAATGACTCTAGAAATACTGATGGAGTGTTATCTATCCCTTCTGCCTTATTTGTTCCTAGTCCTCCAAATCTATCTTAAATTCTGATTCTAATACTAGATCCCCTATCTCCTCTAAATCGACATCTGGTTCTTCTTCTATCACACCAGACAAATCTTGCCAACCGCCCCCCCCCCCCCCCCGCCCACCACACACACACACACACACACACACACACACACACACACACACACACATAGAGGCATTCAATGTACTCTTTCCACCTATCCACTCTCTCCTGAGCATTTAACAGTGGGAGTCCCGTTGTACTCTTACTGTCTTACTGTTATCAAGTTTGCTTTTAATTTTACCAAAGGTTGTTTTGACTTTCTTATACATTGCTGAGTCACTCCTATTGACAATCAGCTTTTTTCGATCCTTTTACTTTTTTCATGCAGCCATTTCTCTTAGCTCCCTGCACGTCCTTTTCATTTCATTCCTCAGCGACTAATATTTCTACATTCCTGAATTTCCCAGAACATTTTTGTACTTCCTTCCCTCATCGATCAACGGAAGATTCCTTTGCCCTTACCTTCTTTTTACTTATGTTTTTCTTTCAACTTCTGTGACTGCCCTTAAATCATTTGTGAGGCTGGTTCTGATCTATCTTCCTACCACAGTTGTGCAAGGACGCTGAATGAGTCTTTTAGGTATTTATGTTGAACCTATGGCCAGCAAGGTAGGAAGACATCACCTTCCCATGCAGAGTTCGGAAGAGTGCAGCAGTACGGACAGTGGTGTAATCGGACAATGATGTCAATGTCGGTTCCACTACACTCACTGTATAGTAAACGTTATCGCTAACAGAAATTAGTGTACGGGTTCAGGCATAACTAATACGTTAGGAAAAATGAAAATCTTATATTTTTGTTCTTCAGGTCTATATTTTACTCCAAGTACGAGTTTATGACGTATCAGTCACAATTTTAATACGTACAGGATGGTAAAATATTGATATTGTGTGTTCGCAACTGTGAAGCAAAATTCCTAACTCTTCTAAGGTTCTTTAATAGTAAGATGTTTGATGACTATGTTTGGGGGTCGATAAAATACAAACAAATTAAATGCAATTGGGGCCTGAGATATCAATTAAAGTAAATTGTACAATTAAAATAACCAAATAATGGATGGGGCTGGTAAAGAGCAATGAGAAAAAAGTACACAGTTAGAACAATTCATTAATTTGAGAGTACAAAGCCCTCTACAGTGGATGATCAGTACGTTTCGTTAAATCGGATATCTCACGTTTCTGCTTCAGTTAAGCCCGACAATCGTGAATATGTTTAACTACATGTCCTTGGTGGATTACAAAAATAAAGAGAGACGGAGACGCCGGCCGAAGTGGCCGCGCGGTTCTGGCGCTGCAGTCTGGAACCGCGAGACCGCTACGGTCGCAGGTTCGAATCCTGCTTCGGGCATGGTTGTGTGTGCTGTCCTTAGGTTAGTTAGGTTTAACTAGTTCTAAGTTCTAGGGGACTAATGACCTCAGCAGTTGAGTCCCATAGTGCTCAGAGCCATTTGAACCATTTTTTTTGAGACGGAGACGACCGCAGTTGTGAGTGTCAAATGAATATCACTTGCTGGCGTGGTGTAGGCGCGCGTGTTTACCTTTCGTCGGCGGCGGCAGTGGCTGCTGTGGGCGAGAGCTATGAATCTGAGAATCTATTCTAAATATCTCTCGATTGTTAAACACCAGTTTGATCCATTTCCTACGTCCTAGAGAGTCCTAGTTGTTCCCTAGCTAAGGTAACTGGCATGGTACACGCTATTTGGCTGGAAAAGCACATACATCGTCGCCCTCAAATTGCTTGCAAGCGTAAACTGTCAGTGCTTGGTGCGATTCTCCATACTAGGAGATTTTGTAGGACAACTCCTTAAGAGTTAAGAGGAGCCAGTGAACGAGTGTTCACATAATTACTCTCGCAATCGTCTCAGTGTAGCACGAGTTGCCTTGCTCAAACACTCGACAATTTGCTACAAGAGAAGAGCGAATTCTTCCTCTGCGTTAACCTATATCAAAGCTGGTGGCCACACGTTTTCTTTCTGAGCAGTTCGTACTTTTTATAACTCAATCCGATAAGGTTTCTGTAACCTATGGCAGGCGTCGTTTCTTTCATAGGGCAGAGTTTAACTTCTGCTACTGAGATAAATAGCTTTTTTCCACGTGGTATTTCACGTAGGTGGCAACAGTGAGTCAAAAATGTTTTGTCTTGGATCTCTCCAGACGCTTATCGGCCATTTCCAGCCATGTTCCTGTAGAAAGGGTTTCAGAAGGGTCGTCGTTAAAAGCAGAGACAACGGCAGCTTTTGCCGGCAGCCTGCACAGTGGCTGTGGCGTCTCATTGTGTTCACTGGATGTCCCACTGTGAAGGTTTCAGCCGAACGTGGAGCGGGCGTTAGCGTCGTAAAATTCTCCTCTCCTCACAACTGTGTCTCAAATCACTGGTCTGGGAAATTACTTGCCTGCAGTTCATACATTTTCACATAGTTGTGTCATGTGAGATATTGATTTAACCGGAATTGTTTCAGGAATTCAATGTAACGTGCGTTATTTGTCTGACATCATGCACATCACCACTCTTCCATAACAATTTTTGTACTGAGGTTACGCAATGGTCAGTCAAAAATTATACTTTTTCTTCAAGCGATGAATATAGTTCAGCCACATGGTCTAGTCCATATTCTACTTAATTGTATTGGTTTTCTATCTTTAATTTTTAATGTGGTTAATTTCGTTAATGATTTAATTTTCTGCCTTAAGTGAAGACCATAATTTTTTATTAATACTGATATCGGTTTCTTTTCTTTATTTATTTACATGTTGTGTGTATTTTAGTTTTTATATCGAAATGAGGAGCCTCTCATATCGATTTCTAATGCTGTTTTCTCGACCGCTTAGAATTTAAATCAACTCAAAAAGTTAAATGACTTTATACACAATACAAGAAAAGTGTTTACATTCTGTTCTTTCTTTTACAAAAATTATGGTTCTAACACTAACATAAGCATCAAAATAATTCTTTAGCAAGTCAAAATTTAAAACTTAATTTTAATTATTTATACAAAATTCAGTAATATTGTAGTCACAAACAGTGTTCATACACAAACACTATTTAAAAAGATTATTGTAATAGTCAATGTGGTTTTTAAGAAGTGTTGCATTGATAACTATGCATGAATAAAGTTTTAAAATATTACACCCACAGACAGTAAATTGCCTTTACAAAAATGTTATTTTTAAGACACAATATACATGAGCAGATTTTCTTTTTAACATATTATTCTAAGTAACATTATTAAGTACATAAAACATTCTTGTATGAAAAGGTGTTTCCCACATGACTCATGAAACGATGATTGTTGAAAGACCGTCATACAGTTCGTATTCAGTCATGTACGCATATTGTGCACAGAGATGTATGTTGTATCAACTCAGTATTAATACATCGAAGTCTTACGTTAATTGTTGTGCTTCTTACAGCTTTATCACTGTCTTTACCTAATATCGACCACTATTTTCACACAATGACTACGAATGTTGTTGCGTGAGGTTGGTGACGAATGTCCTTGCATGAAGCTGAAGGACTTGTGCAAGATGTTTTTCAGCAAACCTTTGGGTAGCCAGCGTCGTTCTTCATTGCATTGTGCAACAAGATGTTGCCGTAATTTGGCGTGGCCCTCATAATAGTGTGACCTTTTAGTGTGGAGTCCCGCGGATTATGGGCTTTAAAACGTGTGTATCTTTTCTTAAGCAACTGCTGACGGTAATTACATTCTTGTAGCACTTCGCAGACAACTACGCTCCTCGAAATTGAAATAAGAACACCGTGAATTCATTGTCCCAGGAAGGGGAAATTTTATTGACACATTCCTGGGGTCAGATACATCACATGATCACACTGACAGAACCACAGGCACATAGACACAGGCAACAGAGCATGCACAATGTCGGCACTAGTACAGTGTATATCCACCTTTCGCAGCAATGCAGGCTGCTATTCTCCCATGAAGACGATCGTAGAGATGCTGGATGTAGTCCTGTGGAACGGCTTGCCATGCCATTTCCACCTGGCGCCTCAGTTGGACCAGCGTTCGTGCTGGACGTGCAGACCGCGTGAGACGACGCTTCATCCAGTCCCAAACATGCTCAATGGGGGACAGATCCGGAGATCTTGCTGGCCAGGGTAGTTGACTTACACCTTCTAGAGCACGTTGGGTGGCACGGGATACATGCGGACGTGCATTGTCCTGTTGGAACAGCAAGTTCCCTTGCCGGTCTAGGAATGGTAGAACGATGGGTTCGATGACGGTTTGGATGTACCGTGCACTATTCAGTGTCCCCTCGACGATCACCAGTGGTGTACGGCCAGTGTAGGAGATCGCTCCCCACACCATGATGCCGGGTGTTGGCCCTGTGTGCCTCGGTCGTATGCAGTCCTGATTGTGGCGCTCACCTGCACGGCGCCAAACACGCATACGACCATCATTGGCACCAAGGCAGAAGCGACTCTCATCGCTGAAGACGACACGTCTCCATTCGTCCCTCCATTCACGCCTGTCGCGACACCACTGGAGGCGGGCTGCACGATGTTGGGGCGTGAGCGGAAGACGGCCTAACGGTGTGCGGGACCGTAGCCCAGCTTCATGGAGACGGTTGCGAATAGTCCTCGCCGATACCCCAGGAGCAACAGTGTCCCTAATTTGCTGGGAAATGGCGGTGCGGTCCCCTACGGCACTGCGTAGGATCCTACGGTCTTGGCGTGCATCCGTGCGTCGCTGCGGTCCGGTCCCAGGTCGACGGGCACGTGCACCTTCCGCCGACCACTGGCGACAACATCGATGTACTGTGGAGACGTCACGCCCCACGTGTTGAGCAATTCGGCGGTACGTCCACCCGGCCTCCCGCATGCCCACTATACGCCCTCGCTCAAAGTCCGTCAACTGCACATACGGTTCACGTCCACGCTGTCGCGGCATGCTACCAGTGTTAAAGACTGCGATGGAGCTCCGTATGCCACGGCAAACTGGCTGACACTGACGGCGGCGGTGCACAAATGCTGCGCAGCTAGCGCCATTCGACGGCCAACACCGCGGTTCCTGGTGTGTCCGCTGTGCCGTGCGTGTGATCATTGCTTGTACAGCCCTCTCGCAGTGTCCGGAGCAAGTATGGTGGGTCTGACACACCGGTGTCAATGTGTTCTTTTTTCCATTTCCAGGAGTGTAGTTTGCAATAGGATGGGTATTTGGAAAGGTGTATCTTGAAATATTTTGCCCATCTTCTCTCTTCAACAACAACCTCTATTCTTCCAAGCATCTTCCTTTCTTCAGGCTTAAACCCTGTCTCTTCTCTGAGCAGGATGTGGGAAATTATTGACTACTAGTTGCTTTGAAGCTGCTAATTTGTCAGTGTTTCACTTAGTTATTAGGACATGCAGTTCAACATTGACTGACTGTTTTTCCTTCAGCTCTGTAGTTTAATATAATATTGCAGTCATGCAGTATGGTGGTGACAGTAAGATTTACCACGGTTTTTTTTTATTGTGCCTCAGCCAAGCCCGGGTTTCGGAGAGGCGTTTTATTTTTACTCCGTGCGGGCTGCTTTCTGTTTTCAGTGTCCCGTCATTCCCTGCAAGCCTTCCGTCTCGTGTAGCGTCTGAAAGTGAATCCCCGCCAGATATGGACCCAAAGTGGACCTTCTGCCGCTCATCCACCCTCGTTGTACATTTTTTATTCTTCGCGGAACGGTTGCTACCGCAGTTACGTGCAAGAGTTGCCTTAGTTACAAGTTGCCATCATCCTCGTGCCATTTCCGGCGCTTCCGCATTGTAGAAAATTGTTAATATCGTCCATTCATATCCCACATACACTTTTAGTTGTCATACGCCGCATTGTCATGGGCAGCTGACAATTGTTTCTTGCAGGAGGTTTCAGTAAAAAAATCTTTTCTTGTAATCTGCCTTATCCCTAATGCCTAATTTACGCCTCTTAAGAAATTATTTACATGGTCTGGTGTCCTATCTGTGTTGCAGCTCTAAGTTTTTTTCACATTCCAATTTGTTCCTGTTATTTTAAGTTAATGGGACTCCTTACTTTCGTTATGTGTGGTGTCATGGTGTGGCATGTTAGTATGTCATGCAATTAGATCATGATTTATCTGTTTCACCTTTTGAAACTCTGAACGTCATATTACTTGCTACATATAAAAATTGAAGGTAATTTTCATTTCTCTGTCTCTTCTTTTCCTCAGACTCCTGGTCACGTCCTGTGTAAAACATATTTGACGGCTTCTTTGATATCATTTACTTATGCCTATAAGTGATTATTCATCATATCTGTTTATATTATTAAGTCCTAAGCCTTCACCTATACGTTCTATAGTCGGTTTGTCCTGCCTATACTTTTTTGTTCGAGTGGCAAAACATCGTTCTCTAGGCCTGAAAGGCTCTTGCTCTTCCACCTATATTTGATGCTGTGCAGCCCTGGCTCAAAGAGAAGTGACGCTACCTTTTCCCATGTTCATCACAGCTTGTCTTTGATTCAGAAAATCTCCACCTAGTATCATGTCCACCGTTAATTTCAGTAGGATAACGAAATTGGCTTCGATCTTTGGCCCTTGGCACAAAAGAATTAACATTGTTTGTTTATTGACATCCACAGCATGATTATTGATGGGACCCTTCACTTTAATCTTCTTTGTTTTCAAGATCGGTAACTCTTCATTAGCATTGCATTGCTTAAATAAATTCTCCGAAATCGCGTCTAGCTAGATTCCGCTGTCTATGACTATTGTAATAGGGATTTTTGGCTACCAATGCCTTCACAACTGGTTGAATCTCGACCGATTTTCTTTGTTCTTCCTCATCTCCCTTCATTAAAGCATTCCGTGATGAATAGTATTTGAGTCGTTTCAAGATCTTCATCTGTGAATTCGAACCTTCTGTCGGATATTGTTGTTGTTGTGGTCTTCAGTCCTGAGACTGGTTTGATGCAGCTCTCCATGCTACTCTATCCTGTGCAAGCTTCTTCATCTCCCAGTACCTACTGCAACCTACAACCTTCTGAATCTGCTTAGTGTATTCATCTCTTGGTCTCCCTCTACGATTTTTACCCTCCACGCTGCCCTCCAATGCTAAATTTGTGATCCCTTGATGCCTCAAAACATGTCCTACCAACCGATCCCTTCTTCTAGTCAAGTTGTGCCACAAACTTCTCCTCTCCCCAATCCTATTCAATACCTCCTCATTAGTTATATGATCTACCCACCTTACCTTCAGTATTCTTCTGTAGCACCACATTTCGAAAGCTTCTATTCTCTTCTTGTCCAAACTAGTTATCGTCCATGTTTCACTTCCATACATGGCTACACTCCATACAAATACTTTCAGAAACGACTTCCTGACACTTAAATCTATACTCGACGTTAAAAAATTTCTCTTCTTCAGAAACGCTTTCCTTGCCATTGCCAGTCTACATTTTATATCCTCTCTACTTCGACCATCATCAGTTATTTTACTCCCTAAATAGCAAAACTCCTTTACTACTTTAAGTGTCTCATTTCCTAATTTAATTCCCTCAGCATCACCCGATTTAATTTGACTACATTCCATTATCCTCGTTTTGCTTTTGTTGATGTTCATCTTATATCCTCCTTTCAAGACACTGTCCATTCCGTTCAACTGCTCTTCCAAGTCCTTTGCTGTCTCTGACAGAATTACAATGTCATCGGCGAACCTCAAAGTTTTTACTTCTTCTCCATGAATTTTAATGCCTACTCCGAATTTTTCTTTTGTTTCCTTTACTGCTTGCTCAATATACAGATTGAATAACATGGCGGGAGGCTACAACCCTGTCTCACTCCTTTCCCAACCACTGCTTCCATTTCATGCCCCTAAACTCTTACAACTGCCATCTGGTTTCTGTACAAATTGTAAATAGCCTTTCGCTCCCTGTATTTTACCCCTGCCACCTTCAGAATTTGAAAGAGAGTATTCCAGTTAACACTGTCAAAAGCTTTCTCTAAGTCTACAAATGCTAGAAACGTAGGTTTGCCTTTTCTTAATCTTTCTTCTAAGGTAAGTCGTAAGGTTAGTATTCCCTCACGTGTTCCAACATTTCTACGTAATCCAAACTGATCATCCCCGAGGTCCGCTTCTACCAGTTTTTCCATTCGACTGTAAAGAATTCGCGTTAGTATTTTGCAGTATTTTCTTTGGGATTGGAATTATTATATTCTTCTTGAAGTCTGAGGGTATTTCGCCTGTCTCATACATCTTGCTCACCAGATGGTAGAGTTTTGTCATGACTGGCTCTCCCAAGGCCATCAGTAGTTCTAATGGAATGTTGTCTACTCCCGGGGCCTTGTTTCTGTCGGATATATCTCGACCACTAACTTTCTCTCGTCTGCAACTTTTTCTCCGCACTCAACTTCTTCCTTCCTCAGCTCAACTATATCTGCCTCTTCTTTCTTCGACGAAATCCCCAAATAACCGCTTCTAAATCCCATATTATATCTCTGTAACTTCAATCATTGTACGCATTGGGACCTGTGCCCAATTGTAATTTATCTTCTGGCGACTGTGCATTATCTTCATTGAGTTTATTTTCCGTGGTCTTAACATCAAATAAGTCAGCGGTTATAATTACTTCGTCCCTATTCTCTTCTCCCATTGCTCCTGCCTCTGGCAGTTCATTTTCTTCTCCCCAGCATCCGCGCGGAGTGGCGGCGTGGTTCGAGGCGCCATGTCAAGGACTACGCGGCCCCTCCCGCCGGAGGTTCAAGTCCTCCCTCGGGAATACGTGTGTGTATTGTTCTTAGCATAAGTCAGTTTAAATAGTGTGTAAGTCTAGGGACCGATGACCTCAGCAGTTTGGTCCCTTAGGAATTCACACACATTTGAACACATTTCTCCCGAGCATAATGTGTTGTTTTCCTGCCTTCGTTTGATCCCTGGGATCCTGTTTCCTCATTTATTACCTGTCGTGACAAAATGTTTATTTCTGTCGACGGTACGTTACCCTCGTGGAATCAGCTCTCCCTAGTTTCAGTATTAAATAAATCTGCAATGCTAATTACTTTACCTCTTAACTTGACTTCCGTTATGCTCGCCTCATTTTGCTCTGGTAGTCCGTTTTTTTGCGAAATCTTTCCAATGAATTCGTCTCCAACCTGATGTTCGCGGTATCTCGCCTTCTTTCTGTCCCTACTATTCCTTTCCTTCGTATTTCACCTCTCGTGTCAAAATTACGCTGCTGGAGCTTGCCTGGGTAGGTGCGCTGTTCATCTTCGCTCGGGCGCTCTCTCGTCAATTCGAACGTTTATCGGGGTGTGGTGGTCTTATCTCCATGTCATCTTTCGGTCCTTCATTTTTTTGTTCGACTTGTCGATCTGGGTTTCGTTGCTGGAAATTTGTCGGCATGTGTGTCCTCCAATACCCGTTTCGATTGCCTTTATTCCCCCTGCAGCAATTATTGCCATCCCTGGGTGGATAACCGTTGCCATCTCTTGTTCTGTTCCGAACCCATTTCTCTGCTGGAATCGATTGTCATATCTTTGCTCGAAGTTATCACGCGGTCCATAGTAGCTGACATTCCTTCGTGTATTCCGTGGTTTTTCGTATACGTTTTCACGCGAGTTTCGCCTTTTTCTTGTCTCATCTTCCGAGAACATGAATTCTAGATCTCTCTCAAAATTCCTTTGAAAGCTTCAACGTCACTGCCTCCGCGCCCTACGAATGACATTTGGTATTTTAGCGGCAGCTTCATGGAACAATTTAATTATTCTCCATCGCTGTATGGTACATTTGAACACTGGTTTTTCTTTGCCCTTGCTTCGAAAAATTTTACAGGGCTCTTTTCTTCTCGAAGTATGGATTTTGTAATAGTACATACTTCACTCTATTTAGTGCTTCACTCGACCAATAGCTTGCCTCTGAAATCTTCGTAAGATCGACATGTAGCTGCTACTTTTTGCTTCGTTTCTGCTGCTGTTCCAAACGTGTGGGCACATATAAAGTCTAGTTTGTGTGCTAATATACAATGTTCTGGTAGTCCTACTCTGAAATGATCAATGAAATTTCGTGGATGCAGTGAGTTTCCTTCACGGAAATGCTGAAACTTCCTTACAGTGAGTAAATGAATATTCTCATACCTCGTCTCTGTACTGTACGAAATTCGAGAATCCTCGCCGCTTCTGTTTCTGACCATATCAAGTGTCAGTCTTTCAGGCTGTGGGAAATCCGCTGGAGATTGCCCACTGTAACTTTAGCCTAGTCTTGCATGATATCATTGTAACTGAACGCAATGATTTTCTTCCATCGGCTCTGACACGTTCCACATCAGTACGAAGTGTCGTATTCATGATCTATGGAACAAGCACTAATCTAATCTGCTGGCGTGTGCATTACACTATAACCTTCGCACCCTGGCATTGCTCTGTCACGTATTGGCTTGGTGTCTTGCCTGGCTAATCTTGCTGCTTTATCATATGATCCGAATTGTTCTGAAAAGCATGCCTGAGGTACCCGACGTCTTCGTGGTGCCATCTGCTGTTCTTAAGTTTCGAAATGTGCCTGTGCCATCGCAGTTGTTTGGGTATCGCGTAACTTCTTCTCTGCCTGTGATTCTAATTGTGTTTGCGTGATATATATATATATATATATATATATATATATATATATATATATATATATATATATATTTATTTATTTATTTATTTATTTCACTCCTTGTGAAACTTTGCCTTTCTGGCGGCGTATTGACTCGGAAGTTGTTACGGATTCAGAGCTTAGATGATCTTGATCACTTCGTTCTCATATTGTTCGGAACTTCTTCTCTTAGTTTTTTCGAATTGATTCTTCGTTTTCACTTCTATTCTCACGATGTGAGTGTCGTTGAGAGGATGAGAACCACTTTCATGATGCGTTTTTGGAACACACAGTCTTCAACTATGTGTCATGCTATGCCCACTGCTTGGCGTGTAAGTGCACTAACCTGTTTCGTTATCTTTGCAATTTTACCGTGGGTATCGTCACATAATGCTTTGTTGTCATCACGTGTTTTGACATCATCACGTAATGTTTTAATTTCATTATGAGTGTCTTCACACTACCTTTTTATTTTGGTCTGGGTGTCATCCCATAATGTCTGCACGTCCACTTAGACTTTGTAAATATGAGTTCTTAATTATGCTTATTATTAAATTTTCGATCAAATCTCAGGATTCTTTTGCTTCTTCCTCAGTGCGTCATAATTGTTCTTTGACCACAGTGCTTTGTTTCTTAATTTCACGCTGTTGTTTCTGCATTTTGCTCACGTATATGTTGTTACATCTCTCTGTTTTGTATCTTGATGGAGCACGTTAACTGCTGGAGAATTTCCGTCAAATTAACGGGTGCTACTACATCTTCTTCCGACGTGCTTCGTTCTGCATTTACATACTCGTGTCCGTCCGCAACTGACTGCAGTGAACTATGGAGTGACATATCGACTTGTATTGCCTGTTCCCGGTTGTGAAGAAGGTCATTTTATGGACTATGGGTTCTATGTATTCAAGTCGTTCCCCCATCTTCCTGCACCTGTGCAGTATGTTAATCGTCGCTTTCGGCGCCTTGTTGTACATTATCGCCCTGAGGCGCCCCCTGATCTATTCCTTGCTGTATTGCGTCGTCTTATGTTCTGTCCTGTGGTTCCCATATATTATCTTGCTGAGTGTCAATCTCAATTCGGTCAAGGTCTCGATTTGACACTGCTAATCTCTCTGATTTCTGTCTTTGCAATTTTAACTCACGCACCCTACTTCGCGTAATCATGCGAGCATACGACCTTATTCACTTCATAAGATTATTACCTTCACCCTTTATCTACTGTTCCTAATTCCCCTGATACAAAAGCAAGACGGTACGACCGTCACTTACCAGTTGGGATAGAATCAACTTATCAACGCTTTCTCAGCCACCCGTGTACTTCCAAAAAAAAATCTTGAATCTAACAATGGCTTTACAACTGTACTATGGGGCTATTGCGTACGCCTCTCAGCGCATTGCACATCTCTCTCATCCTATTGACTTGTGAGTATCCACTGCTGTTTACCATTGATTGACACAACATGAAAACTATTTATTACGAAAATTTTTAAGAGGATATTTTCTATCTTGCTAATTACATATGGTCGACTACCTTACCATGGTATTTGATCATCCTGGCAGGGTCGCCATTATCTAACATGAGTGAGACTGGTTCTGATCTATCTTCTACCACAGTTGTGCAAGGATGCTCTCTAAGTGTTTTATGAATTTGTGTTGTACCTACAGTCAGCAAGTTAGGAAGACACCAGCTCACCATGCAGAGTTGAGAATATTCGAGCAGCACGGACAGTGATGTAATCAGTATGATGATCCCATTGTTGGTTCCACTACACTCCCTGTATAGGAGACGTTATCGCTAACAGAAATTAGTATACCGGTTCCGGCATAAGTATACGTTAGCAAGAATGAAAATCTTAGATTTTCGTTATTCACGTTTATATTTTACTCTGAATATGAGTTTATGACATACCAATCACATTTTTAATACGTACAGAATGGTAAAATATTCATATTGTGTGTTCACAACTGTGAAGCGAAATTCCTAACTATTCTTAAGTTCTTCAATAGTAAAATGGTTGATGACCATGTCTGGGAATCGATAAAATACAAACAAATTAAATGCAACTGGGGCCAAAGATATCAATTAAGCTAAAGTGCACAGTTAAAATAACGAAATAATGAAGGGGGTCGGTAGAGAGCAATCAGAAAGAAGTACACAATTAAAACAATTCAATAACTTCAGAGTATAAAACACTCTACAGTGGCCGATAAACTCTTTTTGTTAAATCGGATATCCCACCTTTCTGCTTCACTTAAGCCTGCAATCGTGAATATGTTTAACTTCAGGTCATAGCTGAATGTACGAAAAAATAGGAGAGACAGAGACGACCGCAGTTCTGAGTGTCAATTGAATATCACTTGCTGCTGTAACGCGAGCGTGCATGTTTACCCTTCGATGGTGGTGGCAGTGGCAGCTGTCGGCGCGAGCTGTGAACCTGAGAATGTATGCTAAATATCTCTCGACTTTTAAACACCAGTTTGATACATTTGTTACATCTTCGGCGAAGCCGTGACTCCTACTTGTTACCTAGCTAAGTTAATTGCCATGGTACACTCTGTTTGACTGGAATAGCAAGTACATCGTTGCCCTCAAATCGATCGCAAGCGTTAACTGTCAGTGCTCGGTGCGATTCGCCATACTAGGAGACTTTGCAGTTTAACTCCTTGAGAGTTGAAACGAGCCTGGGAACAAGTGTTCACATAATTACTCTCGCAATCGTCCCAGTGAGGTGCCAATCGCATTGCTCACACTCTCGAAGATTTGCTACAAGAGAAGTGGCCAATCAGAGCTTTCGTACTTGTCATAACTCCACCCACTAGTGTTTTTGTACCTTTCGCAGGCGTCGGTTTTTTCGTAGGACAGACTTTATCTTCTTCTATGTAATACAGAGATAAATAACTTGTTTAGGCATGAGGTTTTACGTAGGTGGTGACAATGAGTCACCAATGTTGTAGGTGAATTTCTCTGGAAGTTTATCTGCAATCTCCAGCTATGTTCTTGTAGAAAGGCTTTCCAAAGGGTCGTCGTTAAAAGCAGGGACAAGAGCGACTTTTGCCAGCGGCCTGTACAGTGACTGTGGAGTCCCATTGTGTCCACTGGATGTCCCACTGAGAAGGTTTCAGCCGAATGTGGTATGGGCGTTACCATCGTAAAATTCTCCTCTCCTCAGAACTGCGTCTAGTACCTTGGGTCTGAGAAATTACTTGCGTGCAAATACTTGTATGGATGTTAGTGGTTTATATTCACGAAATGCCGGCTTGCTTATTCGATCTGCCTGTCAATAAAATTCTTACATTTTCATGTAACTATGTCATGTGACATATCGATTTAACCGGAATTGTTTCAGAAATTCAATGTGAAGTGTGTTATTTGTCTGACACCTTACACCCTTTTCAGAGATGTCCATTCCTCTTCAACTGTACTGCCTACTGAATGTTTTATTGCTGTATCTACAGCCCCAGAGAATTTCAAGCCTACCTCGACATTCCTGAGCACTACCATGTCCCATTTCTTTTCATACTGATTCTTCCTGAGTAATCTCTTGAACTTCAGCACCTACTCTTCGTCATTACTACATTATTATATGAGTCTATATCTGCTGCTGGGTATGCCTTACAATGCAGTATCTGATGGCGGAATCTCTGTCTGACCATGATGTAAGCTAACTGACATCTTCCGGTATCACTGGCCTTTTCCAAGTATATCTCCTCCTCTTGTGATTCTTCAACATAGTATTCGCTATTACTTGCTGAAACTTATTTCAGAACTCAAGTAATCCTTCTACTCTCTCCTTCCTTGTCCCAAGCCCATATTCTCCTGCAATTTTTTCTTCTACTCCTTCCGCCACGACTGACTTTCAGTCTCCAACGACTATTACATTTTCATCACCCTTTACATACTGTATTAATCTTTCAGTATTCTCATATACTTTCTCTATCTCTTCATCTTCATCTTGTGACATCAGCATGGATATCGGAACTATCATTATCGATGATGGTTTCCTGTCTATTCTGATAAGAACAATCATGTCACTGAACTGTTCACAGTAACACACTCTCTGCCCTACCATCCCATTCATAATGAATCCCACTGCTGTTACACAATTTTCTGCTGATGTTGATATTATCCTAAACTGAGCTGACCAGAAATCCTTTTCCTCTTTCCATTTCACCTCACTGACCCCTACTGTATCTAGATTGGGGTTTTCCATTTCAATTTTCAGATTATCTAGCTTCCCTACCGCGTTCAAGTTTCTGACATTGCATGCCCCGACTCGTAGAATGTTATCCTTACGTTGGTTATTCAAACTTTTTGTCATGGTCATCTCCGCCTTGGCAGTCTTTCTTGCAGATCTTTTGCCAATGGAGAGATCATCGTGACAGCTTTTCAATTACAGTCCACATCCCCTGTGGATGTATCTTGTGTGTCTTTAATTCTGTGGTTTCCATTGCCTTCTGCTTCCTCATGCCGTTGGTCATTGCTAATTATTCCACCTTTAGGAGCAGTTTGCCACCCAAGGAAAAGAGACTTCCCTAAACCTCTCTCCTCATCTCCACCCTCTTTGACAAGGCCGTTGGCTGAATGAGGGTGACTTCGTATGCCGGAAACCTTCGGCAGCCAATGTTGATTATTAATCAAAATTCAAGTGGGGGCGGGTTTCGAACCTGGGAACAACGACGTTTGGCTTGGCAATCAAGGACGCTACACCATTTTTTTTTTTATTTCATTTTGTTCGCTTTCGTTCGTTGCATCTGCTCAGGGCGGACGTCGTAAGACACCCGTTTTAAGTTCGTCGTTGATCGATTAACTCAGTTTCTTTTTTTTTTTTTTTTTGTTTGTTTTAGAGGGCAGCTAACCCTCTGTCCAAACACGCCGAGCTACCGTGCCGGCACCCCTGGACTACGGGTGTCCCGACATTTCTAAATAAAGCAATCACAGGAGTTGTACAGGAAACCGTAGGTACAAGGAAGGCAACTGCGAAGAAACCATGGATAACAGACGAAATGCTTCAGCTGATCGGCGAAGAACGAAATACAAAAATGTTCAGGGAAATTCGGTAATAGACAAATACAAATCGCTTAGGAATGAAATAAAATAGGAAAGCTAGGGAAACTAAGGCAAAATGGGTACATAAGAAATGGAAAGAAACTGGAAATGAATTGGTCATCGCAAGAGAGAATTCACCATATAGAAAGGTCAAGACAACCTTCAGTGAAATTAAATGCAATGGTCGTAACGTTAAGAGTGCAAAGCGAATTCGACTGCAAAATGCAGAGGAGAGACCTGATAGGTGGAAAGAGTACACTGGAAGCCTCTATTAGAGGAAATACTTGTCTGATGAAGTGGTAGAAGAGGAAACAGGAATCGACACAGAAGAGATAGGGGATGCAGTATTACAATCGGAATTTGAAAGAGCTTCGCATCACTGAAGATCAGATAAGGCAGAAGGGATGAACGACATTCCCTTGCAATTTAATAAAATCATTGAGAGAAGTGGCAACAGAACGACTATTCACGTTGATGTATAGAACCTATGAGACTGGCAATATATTACGAGACTTCCCAAGAAACATCTTCTACACAATTCCGAAGATTGCAAGAGCCGAAAATTGCGAGAATTATCTCATAGTCTGCTTAACAGCTCTTGCAACCAACTTGCTGACACGAAAAATATTCAGAAGAATGGATAGAAAACTGAAGAACTGTTAGCTGACGACGAGTTCGGCTTTAGGAAAGGTAAAGGCACCAGAGAGACAGTTATGACGTTGCGGTTGATGGTTCAAATGGCTCTGAGCACTATGGGACTCAACATCTGAGGTCATCAGTCCCCTAGAACTTAGAGCGACATAAACCTAAGAACATCGCACACATTCACGCCCGAGGCAGGCTTCGAACCTGCGACCGTAGCAGTCACGCGGTCAGGGAATGAAGCGCCTAGAACCGCTCTGCCACAGCGGCCGGCTGCGGTTGATAATAGAAGCTAGATTGAAGAAAAATCGAGGCACGTTCAATAGGTCTGTCGATCTGAAAAAAGTGTTGCACAATGTAAAGTCGTGCAAGATGTTTGCAATTCTGAGAAAGATAGAGGTAAACTATAGGAATACACAATGTGCACAAGAACCGAGACGAAGCAATTACTAGAAAGCAAAAATCGAAGTTATCAGATGAAAACGGGTATAAGGGAGGAATTTAGTCTTTCTATATATCGAAGAACCAAAGAGGCAAATACAATAAAGCTTCAAGATTGGGATTAAAACTCAGAGTGAAAGGATATCAATGATAAAAGTCACTGATGACATAGCTAGCCTCTGTAAAAGTGAAGAAGAATTGTAGGATTGAATGAACAGTCTAATGAATACACACTGAGAGAAAATCGAAGAAAGACAGAAGCAATAATTACTAATAGAGATCAGAACAGCGAGAAACTTAACAACAGAATTGGAGATTTCGAAGTAGGCGAAGTTAAGGAATTCTTCTACGTAGGCGAAAAAGTAACGCATGACGGACGGAGCACAGACTTAAAACGCAGACTAGAACTGGCAAAAAGGGCATTTCTGGCCAAGAGAAGTCAGTTAGTATCAATAGCAGGTCTCAGTTTGAGGAAGAAATTTATGTGTATGTGCGTTTGGAACACAGCATTGTACGGCAGTGAGACATGGACTGTGGGAAAACCGGAACAGAAGAGAACTTAATCCTTTGCGGTGCGGTGCTACACGAGAATGTTGAGAATCTGGTGGACAGACAAGGTAAGGAATGGGGAGGTTCACCGAAGAATCAGCGAGGAAAGGAACGTATGAAAAACACTGACAAGGGACAGGGTAATAGTACATCTGTTAAGATGTCAGGACTAGACAGAGCTGAGGGGGGTAAAATCTGTAGAGGAAGACAGAGATCAGAGCACACCCAGCTAATAATTGAGAATGTAGGTTGCAATTGCTAGACTGGTATGAAAAGATTGACAAGGGAGAGGAATTCGTGGCGGGCCTCATCAAACAAAGAAAACAGTAGCACATACCAAAATTCTACAAGTGAGCGATTTCCGAGATACAGGTCTAGAGATACTAGAAGGTATCAGATAGATTATATAATGGTAAGACAGAGATTTAGGAACCAGGTTTTAAATTGTAAGACAATTCCAGGGGCAGATGTGGACACTGGCCACAATCTGTTGGTTATGAACTGTAGATTAAAACTGAAGAAACCGCAAAAAGGTGGGAATTTAAGGAGATGAGACCTGGGTAAAGTGACTAAACCAGAGGTTGTACAAACTTTCAGGGAGAGCATAAGGGAACAATTGACAAGAATGGGGGAAAGAAATACAGTAGAAGGAGAATGGGTAGCTTTGAGGGATGAAATAGTGAACGCAGCAGAAAATCAAGTAGGTAAAAACGAGGGCTATTAGAAATCTTTGGGTAACAGAAGAAACATTGAATTTAATTGATGAAAGGAAAAAATATAACAATGCTGTAAATGAAACAGGCAAAAAGGAATACAAACGTCTCAAAAATGAGATCAACAGGAAGTGCAAAATGGCTAAGCAGGGATGGCTAAAGGACAAATGTAAGGATGTAGAGCCCTATCTCACAAGGGGTAAGATAGATACTGCCTACAGGAAAATTAAAGAGACCTTTGGAGAAAAGAGAACCACTTGTATGATTATCAAGAGCTCAGATGGAAACCCAGTTCTAAACAAAGAAGGGAAAGCAGAAATGTGGAAGGAGTATATAGAGGGTCTATACAAGGGCGATGTACTTGAGGACAATATTATGGACATGGAAGAGGATGTGGATGAAGATGAAATGGGAGATATTATACAGCGTGAAGAGTCTGAGAGAGCACTGAAAGACCTAAGTCGAAACAAGGCCCCAGGAGATTGACAACATTCCATTACAACTACACACAACCTTGGGAAAGCCAGTCCCGACAAACACTCTACCATCTGGTGAGTAAGATGTATGAGACAGGCGAAATACCCTCAGGCTTAAAGAAGAATAAGTTGCTGTTGTTGTTGTTGTTGTGGTCTTCAGTCCTGAGACTCGTTTGATACAGCTCTCCATGCTACTCCATCCTGTGCAAGCTCCTTCATCTCCCAGTACCTACTGCAGCCTATATCCTTCTCAATCTGCTTAGTGTATTCATCTCTTGGTCTCCCTCTACGATTTTTACCCTCCACGCTGCCCTCCAGTACCAATTGGTGGTCACTTGATACCTCAGAACATGTCCTACCAACCGATCCCTTCTTTTAGTCAAGTTGTGCCACAAACTCCTCTTCTCCCCAATTCTATTCAATACCTCCTCATTAGTTATGTGATCTACCCATCTAATCTTCAGCATTCTTCTGTAGCACCACACTTTGAAAGCTTCTATTCTCTTCTTGTCTAAACTAATTATCGTCCATGTTTCACTTCCATACATGGCTACACTCCATACAAATACTTTCACAAACAATTTCCTGACACTTAAATCTATACTCGATGTTAACAAATTTCTCTTCTTTACAAACGCTTTCCTTGCCATTGCCAGTCTACATTTTATATCCTCTCTACTTCGACCATCATCAGTTATTTTGCTCCCTAAATAGCAAAACTTCTTTACTACTTTAAGTGAGATAAGCCTCTACATCCTTACATTTGTCCTCTAGCCATCCCTGCTTAGCCATTTTGCACTTGCTGTCGATCTCATTTTTGAGACGTTTGTATTCCTTTTTGCCTGCTTCACTTACTGCATTTTTGTATTTTCTCCTTTCATCAATTAAATTCAGTATCTCTTCTGTTACCCAAGGATTTCTACTAGCCCTCGTCTTTTTACCTATTTGATCCTCTGCTGCCTTCACTATTTCATTCCTCAAAGCTACCCATTCTTCTTCTACTGTATTTCTTTCCCCCATTCCTGTCAGTTTTTCCCTTATGCTCTCCCTGAAACTCTGTACAACCTCTGGTTCTTTCAGTTTATCCTGGTCCCATCTCCTTAAATTCCCACCTTTTTGCAGTCTCTTCTGTTTTAATCTACAGTTCATAACCAATAGATTGTGGTCAGAGTCCACATCTGCCCCTGGAAATGTCTTAAAATTTAAAATATGGTTCCTAAATCTCTGTCTTACCATTATATATTCTATCTGAAACCTTTTAGTATCTCCAGGGTTCTTCCATGTATGCAACCTTCTTTCATGATTCTTGAACCAAGTGTTAGCTATGATTAAGTTATGCTCTGTGCAAAATTCTAGCAGGCGGCCTCCTCTTACATTTCTTAGCCCCAATCCAAATTCACCTACTACGTTTCCATCTCTTCCTTTTCCTACTGACGAATTCCAGTCACCCATGACTATTAAATTTTCATCTCCCTTCTTTACCTGAATATTTTGTTTTATCTGGTCATACATTTCACCAATTTCTTCATCATCTGCGGAGCTAGTTGGCATATAAACTTGTACTACTGTAGTAGGCGTGGGCTTCGTGTCTATCTTGGTCACAATAATGCGTTCACTATGCTGTTTGTAGTAGCTTGCCCGCACTCCAATTTTCCTATTCATTATTAAAGCTACTACTGCATTACCCCTATTTGATTTTGTATTTATAACCCTGTATTAACCGAACCAAAAGTCTTGTTCCTCCTGCCACCGAACTTCACTAATTCCCACTATATCTAACTTTAACCTATCCATTTCCCTTTTTAAATTTTGTAACCTACCTGCCCGATTAAGGGATCTGACACTCCATGCTCCGATCCGTAGAACGCCAGTTTTCTTTCTCTTGATAACGACATCCTCTTCAGTGGTCCCCGCCCGGAGATCCGAATGGGGGACTATTTTACCTCCGGAATATTTTACCCAAGAGGACGCCATCATCATTTAATCATACAGTAAAGCTGCATGCCCTCGGGAAAAATTACGGCTATAGTTTCCCCTTGCTTTCAGCCGTTCGCAGTAGCAGAACAGCAAGGTCATTTTGGTTAGTGTTACAGGGCCAGATCAGTCAATCATCCAGACTGTTGCCCCTGCAACTACTGAAAAGGATGCTGCCCCTCTTCAGGAACCACACGTTTGTCTGGCCTCTCAACAGATATCCCTACGTTGTGGTTGCACCTACGGTACGGCTATCTGTATCGTTGAGGCACGAAGAATATAATAATTCCAATCCCAAAGTAAGTAGGTGTTGACAGATGTGAAAATTACCGAACTGTCAGTTTAATAAGTCACGGCTGCAAAATACTAAAGTGAATTCTTTACAGACGAAAGGAAAAGCTGGTAGAAGCCGACCTCGGGGAAGATCAGTTTGGACTCCGTAGAAATATTGGAACACGTGAGGCAATACTGACTCTACGACTTATCTTAGAAGATAGATTAAGGAAAGGCAAACCTACCTATCTAGCATTTGTAGACTTAGAGAAAGCTTTTGACAATGTTGACTGGAATACTCTCTTTGAAATTCTGAAGGTGGCAGGGGTAAAATACCGGGAGGAAAAGGCTATTTACAACTGGTACAGAAACCAGATGCCACTTATAAGAGTCGAGGGACATGAAAGGGGAGCAGTGGTTGGGAAGGGAGTGAGACAGGATTGTAGCCTATCCCCGATGCTATTCAATCTGTATATTGAGCAAGCAGTAAAGGAACCAAAAGAAAAATTCGGAGTAGGTATTAAAATCCATGGAGAAGGAATAAAAACTTTGAGGTTCGCCGATGACATTGTAATTCTGTCAGAGACAGCAAAGGACTTGGAAGAGCAGTTGAACGGAATGGACAGTGTCTTGAAAGGAGGAAATAAGATGAACATCAACAAAAGCAAAACGAGGATAATGGACATGTTCTGAGGGATCAGGGGATCTTCAATTTAGTACTGGAGGGCAGTGTGGAGGGTAAAAATTTTAGAGGGAGACCGAGAGATGAATATACTAAGCACATTCAGAAGGAAGTAGGTTGCAGTAGGTGCTGAGAGATGAAGAAGCTTGCACATGATAGAGCAGTATGGAGAGCTGCATCAAACCAGTCTCAGGACTGAAGACAACAACAACAATAACATGTCTATATCTCTGATCGTCTGTTCAATGATCCTCCTTGAAAACTGAAATGGTCTACACATTTTTCCGGTATTTATTAATGCCTGGGTCCTCCAGTGACCTACAGTTCACTGTTACTAGAATAGCAACAAGCTCTTCTAGATACTTTATGTAGAATCGTAGTGGTTCTTTGTTGGGGCTAGCTGCGTCATCTCTGTTGAGGGATTTCAGTTGCTTTTTTATCCCACGGATTCTCATTTCGATATGTTTCTTCTTTACTTTCGTGCGATGATGTAAAAGAGGAATTACAGTGGGCTCTCCCTCAGTGAAACAGTTATGGAATCTTTTTTTATCCAATATGGTTAGAGACCACCTTTACACGCAGTAAATACTGCAACCAGCCACAACTTTTTTAGAAATGATTTTATTGGACCGTTACTAGTTTCGGGCATGAGCCCATCGTCAGATCGTACCATTTACTCCTTGGCATATTTTACATTTGCGCTTTCGTGAAAAGTCCTGCTTCACGTATTGTGTGAGAGAGGGTTGATTCTCTTTTTCGATCCATGCTGATCCTTGAGCTAAACTAAATACAAAATGGCGGATACATCTAATGAGGTTAACAACAAACTAAATACCAAAATTGAAGACCACGAGGTACAGAAGATGAAGCAATTTTGCTACCTTGGAAGCAGAATAACGCACGATGGGCGAAACAAGGAAGACATAAATAGCAGACTATAACTGGTAACGACGATATACCTCGCCAAAATAAGGCTACTTTATAACACAACGTGTTACGAACCCTCCCAAGAATGCCACGTGCCAAGACGAGGGCGTAATCGAGAAGTAATAAATGGGTATTAAATCAGTGACAAATTCGGGAACTTTTAACGAGAAACAAACGCCTTCTGTCTCCGTAATTTACGAATCAATTTTACTTCTTGGCTGTTATAAAGATTCAAGTTTGTACGGTGTGTCTTCTTGTTCGTAAGACGCGCACAAATACAAGGTAGCCCGCAGTTCTGACGGTTGTACTAGCGAAAGGGTAGGGAACCTCTGGGGCAAAACGGTAGGTGCCAGTCGGATGGCCCAGTAGCGGAGAGTTCGCCGTTGACTCGCCCTGCTGGTTGGTATGAGCCCCACTTTATGTGTGCGTAGGTATACTAGTGCGAAGCGCCGGCCATCTAACAAAACGCATAGCCGTCACTGTACCATCCCATACCTGTAAGAGCTTCTTGGAAGGATCACCATTGGCTGTCTCACCCGCGACTGTGTCTTGACTATAGTTACTCAATACCAAGTTGCAGTAAAGTGTAGCTGTTCAGTACCTTTGATAGAGTATAGTAATGCCATTCGGATTAGATCACCTTTTCGGACGTTTGGCGATCGTGAGTATTTCGCCATGCAAAGGAAGAGAAGCAGCGCCCTCCATGCGTTAAGATTCATCGAATGTCACAGCCTCCCTTTGTTGCCTAAACCTAGATCTGTGGTTCAGTATTTTTTCTCCGATGTGTTCTTAGTTAAGCTAGAGCGTTTCTAGTTCAGTGCTCATTCTGTACGTCGTTTTGTGAATGTACTTACGCCAGTGGAAGCTGCCCTCAGTTAATAATGCCTTGTTCTGTTCTTATTACAGACTTTACGCCAGTGGAAGCTGCCCTCAGTTAATAATGCCTTGTTCTGTTCTTATTGCAGACTATATTCGTGTTATATTTTTTGAATCTTTTATTTAGTAGTGTTTTAGTTTATCCACCTTTCTTCAGTATCCAATAGCTCCCTGCAAGAAGGCAAGCAGTCAGTGCCTTCCCACTGTCTCACTGTGGATAGAATATTAATCTGAAATTTCGACGGCTTATTGATATTTATCTCGCCCGCTAACTGGGACAAGCTCTCTTAATTTACTAAATGTAACTCCATCTTGGGCTCAGGAGCGTCTGACAGCGAATATCGGATGAAAAGTAATAATAGTATACCAGCAGGCTTTATTTTGGTATTGTTTTATTAGCCAACCATTTTCGACGTTGCAGTCAACTTATCTGCAGGCCTATACAATGAAGCTGCAAAACAACAAAAAAACTCTTAATAGGATGTCACACACAGTCTTACATATTAAGTTATATAAGTCAAAGAAGCCAGAAATGTAATATTCAGGTTGTAATCAAAGATACAGGCAACGGCCTTGCCGCAGTGGTAACACCGGTCCCCGTCAGATCACCGAAGTCCATAACTGTTGGACTGAGCTAGCACTATGATGGGTCTACCGAGCGCTGCTGTGAGGCAAACTGAGGAGCTACTTGATTGAGAAGTAGCGGCTCCGGTCTCGTAAACTGTCATACGGCCGGGAGAGCGGTGTGCTGACCACATGCCCCTCATATCCGCATCCAGTGACGCCTATGGGTTGAGGATGACACGGCAATCGGTCGATACCGTTGGGCCTTCATGGCCTGTTAGGGCAGAGTTTAGTTCAGTTTTAATGAATGATATACTATGAACGTCTAATAAGATATGTATACTTAAAGTAAGAATATCAACCAGTTAACAGAAACACAATAAAACATTAGTGTCAATGTAATGCAAACATAGTCCTACACATTCATTATCTACAAATGTGTGAGGTATAAGTGACAAGGATTTTTTTTTTCATTTATGTCACCCAGGATACGACTGTCAGCCAGTTTAGATGATGTGGAACAACTTGTACCTAGAATGAGATTTTCACTCTGCAGCGGAGTGTGCGCTGATATGACACTTCCTGGCAGATTAAAACTGTGTGCCCGACCGAGACTCGAACTCGGGACCTTTGCCTTTCGCGGGCAAGTGCTCTACTAACTGAGCTACCGAAGCACGACTCACGCCCGGTACTCACAGCTTCACTTCTGCCAGTACCTCGTCTCCTACCTTCCAAACTTTACAGAAGCTCTCCTGCGAACCTTGCAGAACTAACACTCCTGAAAGAAAGGATATTGCGGAGACATGGCTTAGCCACAGCCTGGGGGATGTTTCCAGAATGAGATTTTCACTCTGCAGCGGAGTGTGCGCTGATGTGAGTTCGAGTCTCGGTCGGGCACACAGTTTTAATCTGCCAGGAAGTTTCAACTTGTACCTGTCTAAATTTCAGAAAGAGGTTTCTAGGAACGTTCAATGGCGTAGTAGATTGTTTGAAAATGTACCATGGACTGTGGGAAACCAGGTCAGGAAGAGAATCGATTCGTTTCAGTTGTGTGATGTAGGAGTATGTTAAGTGGGCTAATGAGAAATGAGAACGTTCCTTGGTGGATCTGCGAGGAGAGGACGCTATGGGTTGGGGTTGGGTTGGTTGGCGGAGGAGACCAAACAGCGAGGTCATCGGTCTCATCGGATTAGGAAAGGATGGGTAAGGAAGTCGGCCGTGCCCATTCAAAGGAACCATCCCAGCATTTGCATGATGCGATTTAGGGAAATCACGGAAAATGAGGACGGCCGGGGGCGGTATTGAATCGTCGTCCTCCGGAATGCGAGTCCACTGTGTTAACCGCTGCGCCATCTCGCTCAGTGAGGAAGCTATGGAAAGACTGACAAGAAGAAGGGACTGAATCATAGGACAAGTGTTAAGACATCAAGGACCATCTTCCATGGTACTTGAAGGAGCTGCGAGCCGCATAAGACCAATCAGAAAGCTGATGACACAAAAAGAGTTCTCACGCTTTTCTCGTAACTTCCTCCATCTATCGATGAAATCGTTGAGTGGCAGCCATTTGCAGAGGTAGTCCAGCCAGAGTCATTCCTGAACAGCCAAAATTCAGCCATTTACAGCAAAAATCTCCACTCAGTCATCCACAGTTGACAAAAATTTGTCTCACTGAAAGGTGAATGTGTAGCGGAGTAGCGGACTGGCAGCAGCATCAAGATTGGCGGTCGCAGTATCATTTTTCGAAATGACAATGAAAATATTACGACCATCCTTTGTGCCAGTGGGTCTGTCGCCATCACACTACTGAAGTCTAGATAGTTTCGTCACAGAAAAGTGTTACAAAGCCATTCGCCTTGCCGCTACCTCACTGTTGATCCAAGGGGTACTAAGTGCTTTATTGGCTGTACAGTAGAACCTCGCTAATCCGTCCTCTATGGGACTGGCAACACGGTAGAAAAGCAAAAAAGTTCAGTTTCTCAGGGCAACACTTATTTACCCATAACATCACAGTACAGTACAATACAATTTGAATTTTCAACTGGATGCTCTTTGAAATACTGTTCCATGTTAAAGTGGTAACAAAATGCAAAACGGCTCTGAGCACTATGGGACTCAACCTCTGAGGTCATTAGTCCCCTAGAACTTAGAACTAGTTAAACCTAACTAACCTAAGGACACGACACACATCCATGCCCGAGGCAGGATTCGAACTTGCGACCGTAGCGCTCTCGCGGTTCCAGACTGCAGCGCCTAGAACCGTACGGCCACTTCGGCCGGCAACAAAATGCAAACAAAACGTTGACATTCTAAGAGATCTTACACGAAAGGGTAATGTTCACTAGTTTCTTTACTGTAAAATACTTCTATATCGTACGGTAAGATATTGTTAATGTGAGTGGAATTTAACATCTATACATAACTTATTACAGCACTGTATTGATACACAACTGACTTGCACTTAACTCTTTAAAACATGAGAAATCACGCTATAAAAATGTTCTGTTCTTAAGCAGGACGAATAAAGTCTGTAAAGTTCTTTTGCTTATCAGACGACAACCTTGAGTACGTCGCGATGTCCCGCCATATGCTGATCCACACAATGTCTATTGGACTCCACGTAGAGCCTTATTCGATCTATTGGAGGGCTATGTCAAACGCAAATTTAGCATCTGTATGTGATACTCGAGCCGAAGGTTCACTGCCTTCGTTGTCGTGACCATCTCTCTCGTTCTCATCAACTGTCTGAGTCACAGCATCAGTGATTTCGTCACCCATTTATTCTACCTCTGTTGTCCGGTCGGCGTCAGTCATACTAATCTTCTCACTCAAGTGACGTCCGATTTCAAAGACAGCGTCACATGTTTACGTTTAATTGGTGCGTAATTTACTTTTACACACTTTAATGTGTAAGAAAGCCACTGTCACTAATTTATAACCTAATGTTGGCACAATAACAGTTACTGATCGAGCTAGAAACAAGTTGTTTGAGACTAAAACTGGTCGAACTATCACACCCAGCAACGATCAACTGCTTGTTGACGGATGTTGCAGACCCATGTCTATTGACACACACAGTCAACATTGGTTTAGAAAATATCGTCCCTGTGAAACACAACTAGCCCTTTATTCACATGAAGTGTTGAGTGCTATTGACAAGGGATTTCACATCGATTCCGTACTTCAGGATTTCCGGAAGGCTTTTGACACTGTACCACACAAGCGGCCCGTACTGAAATTGCGTGCTTATGGAATATCGTCTCAGTTATGTGACTGGATTTGTGATTTCCTGTCAGAGAGGCCACAGTTCGTGGTAACTGACGAAAAGTCATCGAGTAAAACTGAAGTGATTTCTGGCGTTCCCCAAGGTAGTCTTATAGGCCCTTTGCTGTTCCTTATCTATGTACACGATTTGAGAGACAATCTGAGCAGCCGTCTTAGGTTGTTTGCAGATTACGCTGTCATTTATCGACTAATAAAGTCATCAAAAATGGTTCAAATGGCTCTGAGCACTATGGGACTCAACATCTTAGGTCATAAGTCCCCTATAACTTAGAACTACTTAAACCTAACTAACCTAAGAACATCACACACACCCATGCCCGAGGCAGGATTCGAACCTGCGACCGTAGCAGTCCCGCGGTTCCAAACTGCAGCGCCAGAACCGCACGGCCACCGCGGTCGGCTAATATAAAGTCATCAGAAGATCAAAACAAACTGGAGAGAAATTTAGAAAAGATATCTGAATGGTGCGAAAAGCGGCAGTTGACCCTAAATAACAAATGTGTGAGGTCATCCACATGAGTGCTAAAAGGAACTCGATAAACTTTGGTTACACGATAAATCAGTCTAAACCAAACGCCGTAAATTCAACTAAATACCTCATCATCATCATCATCATCATTTAAGACTGATTATGCCTTTCAGCGATCAGTCTGGAGCATAGCCCCCTTATAAAATTCCTCCATGATCACCTATTCAGTGCTAACATTGGTGCCTCTTCTGATGTTAAACCTATTACTTCAAAATCATTCTTAACCGAATCCAGGTACCTTCTCCTTGGTCTACCCCGACTCCTCCTACCCTCTACTGCTGAACCCATGAGTCTCTTGGGTAACCTTGCTTCTCCCATGCGTGTAACATGACCCCACCATCTAAGCCTGTTCGCCCTGACTGCTACATCTATAGAGTTCATTCCCAGTTTTTCTTTGATTTCCTCATTGTGGACTCCCTCCTGCCATTGTTCCCATATACTAGTACCTGCAATTATCCTAGCTACTTTCATATCCATATCTTCAACCTTGTTGATAAGGTAACCTGAATCCACCCAGCTTTCGCTCCCATACAGCAAGGTTGGTCGAAAGATTGAACGGTGCACAGATAACTTAGTCTTGGTACTGACTTCCTTCTTGCAGAAGAGAGTAGATCGTAGCTGAGCGCTCACTGCATTAGCTTTGCTACACCTCGCTTCCAGTTCTTTCACTAGGTTGCCATCCTGTGAGAATATGCATCCTAAGTACTTGAAACCGTCCACCTGTTCTAACTTTGTTCCTCCTATTTGGCACTCAATCCGTTTATATCTCTTTCCCACTGACATTACTTTCGTTTTGGAGATGTTAATCTTCATACCATAGTCCTTACATTTCTGATCTAGCTCTGAAATATTACTTTGCAAACTTTCAATCGAATCTGCCATCACAACTACGTCATCCGCATATGCAAGACTGCTTATTTTGTGTTCACATATCTTAATCTCACCAAGCCAGTCTATTGTTTTCAACATATGATCCATAAATAACATGAACAACAGTGGAGACAGGTTGCAGCCTTGTCTTACCCCTGAAACTACTCTGAAGCATGAACTCAATTTACCGTCAACTCTAACTGCTGCCTGACTATCCATGTAAAGGCCTTTAATTGCTTGCAAAAGATTACCTCCTATTCCATAATCTCGTAGAACAGGCAATAACTTCCTCCTAGGAACCCGGTCATATGCCTTTTCTAGATCTATAAAGCATAGATACAATTCCCTGTTCCACTCATAACACTTCTCCATTATTTGCCGTAAGGTAAGGATCTGGTCCTGACAACCTCTAAGAGGCCTAAACCCATACTGATTTTCATCCAGTTGGTTCTCAACTAATACTCGCACTTTCCTTTCAACAATATCTGAGAAGATTTTAACCACAACGCTGATTAAAAAGATACCTCTGTAGTTGTTACAGTCTTTTCTGTTTCCATGTTTAAAGATTGGTGTGATTACTGCTTTTGTCCAGTCTGAAGGAACCTGTCCCGACTCCCAGGCCATTTAAATTATCCTGTGTAGCCATTTAAGACCTGACATTCCACTGTATTTGATGAGTTCCGACTTAATTTCATCCACCCCAGCTGCTTTATTGCATTGCAATCTATTTACCATTTTTTCCACTTCCTCAAATGTGATCCCATTTCCATCATCATTCCTATCCCATTGTACCTCGAAATCTGAAACATTACTGATCGTATTTTCACCAACATTGAGCAACTCTTCAAAATATTCCCTCCATCTGCCCAAGCAATCCACAGGATTCACCAGCAGTTTTCCTGACCTGTACAAAATACTTGTCATTTCCTTCTTACGTTCCTTTCGAAGTCTGCTAATTACACTCCAGAATAGTTTTCCAGCAGCTTGACCCATAGTCTCCAACCTGTTTCCAAAGTCTTCCCAAGATTTCTTCTTGGATGCTGCAATTATCTGTTTGGCTTTGTTTCTTTCTTCAACATAACTCTCTCTGTCTACCTGAGTTCTAGTGTGTAGCCATTTTTGATACGCCTCCTTTTTCCTTTTACTGGCTGCCTTAACTGTGTCATTCCACCAAGCTGTTTGCTTGATCCTACTTTTACACACTACTGTTCCAAGACATTCTTTAGCCACTTCTAGTACTGTGACCCTGTACCTTGTCCATTCCTTTTCCAATGACTGTAATTGACTACATTCAACTAACTGGTACCTTTCTGAGATCGCTGTTATGTACTTGTGACTGATTTCCTTATCCTGAAGTTTCTCCACTCTTATCCTCCTACATATGGACCTGACCTCCTGCACTTTCGGCCTCACAATCCCAATTTCACTGCAGATTAAATAATGATCAGTGTCATCAAAGAATCCCCTGAATACACGTGTGTCCCTCACAGCCTTCCTGAATTCCTGATCTGTTATTCTATAGTCAATGACAGATCTGATTCCCCTGCCTTCCCAAGTATACCGGTGAATGTTCTTGTTTAAAAAAGGAGTTTGTGATTACTAAGCCCATACTGGCACAGAAATCCAAGAGTTGTTTCCCGTTCCTGTTGGCCTCCATATCCTCTCCAAATTTACCCATAACCTTTTTATAGCCTTCTGTTCGATTTCCAATCCTGGCATTAAAATTACCCATGAGCAGAACACTGTCCTTGTCCTTTACTCTAACAACATCATCACTGAGTGCCTCATAAAAACTATCCATCTTATCTTGATCTGTCCCTTCACAATGCGAATATACTGACACAATCCTAATTTTCTTGCTAGACACTGTCAAATCTATCCACATCAGTCGTTCGTTTACATACCTTACTGCTACTACGCTGGGTTCCATTTCTTTCCTGATGTAAAGCCCCACACCCCATTGTGCTATTCCTGCTTTGACTCCTGACAGGTAGACCTTGTATTCTCCCACTTCCTCTTCTTTCTCACCCCTTACCCGAATGTCACTAACAGCTAAAACGTCCAGCCCCATCTTACTTGCAGCCTCTGCCAGCTCTACCTTCTTCCCAGAGTAGCCCCCATTGATATTAATAGCTCCCCATCTCATTAGCATTTGTTTGCCAAGTAGTATCTTAGGAGTCCCTGATTTGTCAGTTAGAGGTGGGACTCCGTCACCTCCAAAGGTCCGAGGCATTTTGCTCTGATTGTGGCCAGCATCATATTTATAATACCAGGGAAGCAGGTTGCTAGCCTTACTTCCCCCGAGTCCCATTGAGTTTTACCCCTAACGGTTGAGGGACTAACCGGTTATTTGGTAGTCTTTGCCGTATGAGCACAAAGGTGACCACGACTCAGAAAATGTCCGAGATGCCCAGCCTTATTCCAAAGTAACTGGTACCCCGAATAAATACCTAGGTATTACAATTACGAACAACTTAAATTGGAAAGAACACATAGAAAATGTTGTAGGGAAGGCTAACCAAACGCTGCGTTTTATTGGCAGGACACTTAGAAAATGTAACAGACCTACTAAGGAGACTGCCTACACTACGCTTGTCCGTCCTCTTTTAGAATACTGCTACTCGGTGTGGGATCACTACCAGGTAGGACTGACGGAGTACATCGAAAAAGTTCAAAGAAAGGCAGCACGTTTTGTATTATCGCGAAATATGGAAGAGAGTGTCACAGAAATGATACAGGGTTTGGGCTGAAAATCGTTAAAAGAAAGGCGCTTTTCGTTGCGACGGAATCTTCTCACGAAATTCCAATCATCAACTTTCTCCTCCGAATGCGAAAGTATTTTGTTGACACCGACCTACATAGGTAGGAACGATCACCACGATAAAATAAGGGAAATAAGATCTCGTATGGAAAGATATAAGTGCTCATTCTTTCCGCGAGCTATACGAGATTGGAATAATAGAGAATTGTGAAGTTCGTTCGATGAACCCTCTGCCAGGCACCTAAATGTGATTTGCAGAGTATCCATGTAGATGTAGATGTAGATGTAGATGAGCCATCGACAAGTACTGCAGTAGTGGCTATTTTACGTAAACAAACACAGGAAATGGGTCGCTCGGACTAAGCGGGGAGTCGGACCACCCGAGATCGGATTAGCGGAGTTCACTGTACATGACAAAAGAAATGTGCATGTGTAGATGACTTTTCATAAAAGAAGACAGTGCGTACATGCCGAAGTGGAAAGGCGAGAGAAGGAAACAATGAAGTGCAGGTATTCTGTGTTGCGATATTTTACGCTGTGTCCACTGGCGAGTGGGGCGGCGGCGCGGTAGGGGAACCCCCGCACGGGCGCGACCGCGAGTTCCGGGCATTTTTCGCGCCGCCGCGCCGCGCCCCCGCTCCGCTCACAACGCGGCCGCCGCGCGTATATTATCAGCGCCATGTTAAATCTATACCCAGGTTCCTGGATTATTGGGAATTGGCGCTCCCAGAAGGCAATCGTTAATAAACGGCGCAAAAATATGCGGGCGCTCGTCCGGATCGCGTGTTGCACCCCCACCCGCACTTCCACCCATCCCCCTCTCTCTTTTTCATCCCCCCGCCCCCTGACGGTTTTTGCGGCGCTGCGGGGGCGACCGGAACACAAATCCCTGGGCGGGCGCTGCCGCCTCTGCTTCATAACTCGCCGGCCACCGGCCACCGGCCGCACGCGATTGTTTTTGTTTCGCTTTGCCTTATCACCGGCATAGATTGCGTTGTTGTCGATTCTAATTTGCTCGGAACCAATATGTTTAAATTAGGGAAGTGCCAATACCAATATCCGGTATAAAGTATCGACCCATATGTGTTTCCGCCAAGAGTAGTATGGGAGCACGAGGTGTATGACGGTGGTTGCGGGGGTGTGGGGGGAGGGTGGATGGGTAGGCAGTGTGGTGCAGGAGTGGGGGAAGGTGCCAGACAGCGGTACGGGGTCGCTGCGGATGGGCGGTCCTCGTCCACGTCGCAGCGTGCAACATCACGGCGAAACCAATACGCTACCTGCGAAATGAGAATTGATGAATTAAAATTTCCGCGTGCATGCCGGCCTGCGCCGATGCAAAACAAGCGCACAACGGTGTTGCCGCGTAGAGCCGGGCTGTGTCTGGCTTGTCTGCCACCCTCCCGCTGCTCACTCAGTCCGTGTAAACCTCGCAGAACAACGGACAATCCACTCCCCTGACCCGGTGGGCTACTGGGAGGGGGGAATAAAAAAAAAAAAAGGACACACACGCACTGACGCACGCGTATAGAGAGAGACAGAGGTATACAAGTGTTTAGACTTGGCGTTAAATTAAAATGTTCAAATGTTATGCATCGGTTTTATAATAATGTAATTGTATTTGATTAAGGCAGTAAATAAAGCTGTCGGAAAATCTGACAAGAACCTGCCTGCCCCGGCGTTCTGTCTCTCGGCTGAAGCGAATACGTTAATACAATTTTTTAATTAAAGTGAATTAGTTTTCCATTACGTCTGTTACAACGACCTGGCAAAACAGAGCTGCCTTTGATTTAATAAAATATGCATGTCACTTGGAGGCATGAAAGCGGCTGCTCCGTAATTAGCAGTGCCAATTGCATTAGCCAGACACAACGCAAGTTTCATCAGCATCCTTCCAGGGCTAATTACAAACCGTGTTTATACGTCCACCTGGAAAAAAAGAGAGAGACCCACGTCGGGTTGTCAGCGTTATCACTGGAGCCATGTGGATTTCATGACAGATTAAACAGCGTTTACGTAGTTTGAATATATTCGTTGATCGTGATTCGAACGGCTTCCTTCTAAAGAAAATATTTTTTCGACATTTCGAATTTTGTTTCTTGTCTTAGAAGTGACAATTTTGACTGAAATAAAGGAAATGGTATTTCACTGATCGCTGAAGCTTTCCGTGTGGCCTACGTTATTAAAAAGGAAAAGTTTGAGGTATTCTGCACTATTACATATCTTTCCTTTCTGTTGAAGGAGCCTGTCACTTCAAAAGCATGTCACCGTTTTTTCTTCCTTTCATTCGTAGTCTTTTTTGCACTTCCTACCTAACTTTGAACTTCTTTCTTACCTGTTTAAGTGCAACTGTATTTCTACAGCTGATAAGGAAATTATGCACACCATTTCATTTAGACATGAACACCACTGAACTGACAAGTCTTCATCGCTCTGAAATCATTTTACATGTACTAACCACGTCAATTAGAAAACTCAACTAATTTTTTAACTTTAACTTCAGTACCTTCCATCGGGAATAAAATTAATCGAGTCGTGTAGTCTACAAGTCCATTAACATTTCCTCTTACTGAGAGGAATATTTTTTACTCTGAGCTGAAATAAGTAGACATACAAGATTGTGAAAACCCAATATAACTTTTGTTATTTCATTATATTGTTATTATTTATTACGTCTATCACTTTTGCATGGTATTAATAATGATAATTCTTAAGGAACAGTTTACTTGTATGTCAACCATGTTCTGCGAGACCTCAACGATTTATTTCTTATCGTTCCGCTGGGAACGTAACATACATTTTACGTATGAAAAGCGTATGTAGCTTACAGCAGCAAACTCTTATATTTACTAGGAAGAGAAAATTTTAAGATTATCCATCTTAAAATCCAGTTACTGTCTACCAGTTTACTATCTCAGCGTTTGTTGAAAGCCACTTTCTTTGCTAAGGTTCTGCAGGTAGAAAGTTAGATGGGAGAGGTACATTTTTTATTGATTCAGTAAGAACTATTTATTTTGTTTACTTACTGCTAAACCTGCAGTCTTTTTACCTAACGCAGGTTGTGAAATACAGATTGTAACTGTCTCAGTAATTAACGCATTGCATTCATAGAAATTTAACACAGTGTTGAATATGAATTTTTACAGCAATCCCTGTTAACCCACTACCTAACTCTTTGTTATGTAACTTTCAGTCGATTTGGCATGTGCCGTAGTAGTCACCACCCGATACTCACGGAGCTACTGGTGCACCACTGCTCAGAGTAACTACTTAACTATTCAAAAACAACTAAGAATGACCATTCACTACAATTGCACACTACATTACCACAAAATTCTTGTGTCGTATGTTACATTATGCAGCCCATCAGACGTGTTTCAGACAAAAAAACTGAGTATAAAAAGACCACTTAGTCGGCAGGTAAGTTTTCCTAGTACCAATTCGAAAGTCCCACACCCTTAACGTTCCTCCTGAAATAACCCCGGAGAACATGCCGCTGGGCCGGCAGTGGTGGTCGAGCGGTTCTAAGCGCTTTAGTCTGGAACAGCGCGACCGCTACGTCGCAGGTTCGAATCCTGCGTCGGGCATGGATGTCTGTGATGTCCTTAGGCTAATTAGGTTTAAGTAGTTCTAAGTTCTAGGGGACTGATGACGTCAGATGTTAAGTCCCATAGTGCTCAGAGCCATTTGAACCATTTTAAACATGCCACTGGACCCCTAACCCCACTCTAAGATAGATATTCACCAAAAGCTGTCTTTTGTTAGTAGTTCCTTTGTCAGTCATCTTCCATAGTTTCTTAATTGCTAGAAATATGAGAAATGCAGAATGGAGGTCGGGAGTTAATTTCCCGTCGAATGCTACTCAGTATTTCCATTTGCAAACCAGAACGTACTTGCTACAGGAAAGGAGAAATCCTGTTTAAGTTGGTACAATGGATGCGGTTTCATCGGTCATATCTCGCCTCGTAGGCGGATACATCGTACACTGGATGTGCAAGTGTCGTACAGAATTTCGATTTTTTAAAGCGACGCATCTAAGCCCTACATTTACTAATTGTTCTAACCCAAAGGAACAAAACCGAGAAAATAAAGGCAACGGATACGCCAAGTTCCGGCAGGACCACGATGGGATGAACTATTTACATTGAAAGGGTACAGTACCGCCCGACATTGAAAATAGGTACAACATACTTCATTATTCTTGTCAGAACAACACATTTTTTGTAAAAATAACTCAATTTCAATTAATACAGTGAAGCCGGATACCAGTGTGGGAAAGAATGACAATTTATTTATTTAATTTATCACATGTGCACTCCCACAAAGTAAATCCCTACATCCAGTTCGGTGAGATCAGTGAAATGAATGATTGTATGGTCGTCTGCTAACCGCAGATAGTGAATGTGAATATATCATCATCTTTGAGACGATCCTTTGGCCACCTTTGGTGGGACCAAAGAGATGAAATTTACCTGAGCTCTGAGCGCCTGAAATGTGGCTGACCAATACGGTAGCATGGTCTTCCCTCACCTCGACAGAGGTGCGAGATGACCTAGAGAACGGCCATGTTTCAGCACTCTGCCGCTGGATCTTGTGCTGTTAAGACCTTTTTTAGTTGTGCTCCATAACGACAAAAGAGTGGAGACATGGTATGCATGTGGAATATTTAAGAGTAGTTTGAAATAATAATTTCTCTATTTCAGGAACTTTTGTGGGGAGAATTAAGTGTCAGGCAGGTAATATTAATGGGATTGTAGTAATCTTCGGAAGTGACCAACGGTCACAATGAAACCACGTGTAGCAATAAGTTGAAATACTTCTGTGTGCTTAAGTTAAGCTGAATTACTAGCGTGTGTACAATAAGTTGAAATATTTAAGAAATAGCGTGTGTACCATAAGTTGAAATACACTCCTGGAAATTGAAATAAGAACACCGTGAATTCATTGTCCCAGGAAGGGGAAACTTTATTGACACATTCCTGGGGTCAGATACATCACATGATCACACTGACAGAACCACAGGCACATAGACACAGGCAACAGAGCATGCACAAGGCGGCACTAGTACAGTGTATATCCACCTTTCGCAGCAATGCAGGCTGCTATTCTCCCATGGAGACGATCGCAGAGATGCTGGATGTAGTCCTGTGGAACGGCTTGCCATGCCATTTCCACCTGGCGCCTCAGTTGGACCAGCGTTCGTGCTGGACGTGCAGAACGCGTGAGACGACGCTTCATCCAGTCCCAAACATGCTCAATGGGGGACAGATCCGGAGATCTTGCTGGCCAGGGTAGTTGATTTACACCTTCTAGAGCACGTTGGGTGGCACGGGATACATGCGGACGTGCATTGTCCTGTTGGAACAGCAAGTTCCCTTGCCGGTCTAGGAATGGTAGAACGATGGGTTCGATGACGGTTTGGATGTACCGTGCACTATTCGGTGTCCCCTCGACGATCACCAGTGGTGTACGGCCAGTGTAGGAGATCGCTCCCCACACCATGATGCCGGGTGTTGGCCCTGTGTGCCTCGGTCGTATGCAGTCCTGATTGTGGCGCTCACCTGCACGGCGCCAAACACGCATACGACCATCATTGGCACCAAGGCAGAAGCGACTCTCATCGCTGAAGACGACACGTCTCCATTCGTCCCTCCATTCACGCCTGTCGCGACACCACTGGAGGCGGGCTGCACGATGTTGGGGCGTGAGCGGAAGACGGCCTAACGGTGTGCGGGACCGTAGCCCAGCTTCATGGAGACGGTTGCGAATGGTCCTCGCCGATACCCCAGGAGTAACAGTGTCCCTAATTTGCTGGGAAGTGGCGGTGCGGTCCCCTACGGCACTGCGTAGGATCCTACGGTCTTGGCGTGCATCCGTGCGTCGCTGCGGTCCGGTCCCAGGTCGACGGGCACGTGCACCTTCCGCCGACCACTGGCGACAACATCGATGTACTGTGGAGACCTCACGCCCCATGTGTTGAGCAATTCGGCGGTACGTCCACCCGGCCTCCCGCATGCCCACTATACGCCCTCGCTCAAAGTCCGTCAACTGCACATACGGTTCACGTCCACGCTGTCGCGGCATGCTACCAGGGTTAAAGACTGCGATGGAGCTCCGTATGCCACGGCAAACTGGCTGACACTGACGGCGGCGGTGCACAAATGCTGCGCAGCTAGCGCCATTCGACGGCCAACACCGCGGTTCCTGGTGTGTCCGCTGTGCCGTGCGTGTGATCATTGCTTGTACAGCCCTCTCGCAGTGTCCGGAGCAAGTATGGTGGGTCTGACACACCGGTGTCAATGTGTTCTTTTTTCCATTTCCAGGAGTGTATTTAAGAAATGGCGTGTGCAGGACTTGAAATTAGAGACGAGTACTTCCACGTGGTGAGTACTGTGTGAGTCTCAAACTGTGTATGAGACAAAAGATAAAGAGAAGTACTCGTCCATGGTATCAGTTGAGGACTCGCGTGTGTGATGAATACGTTCTTAATATTACTTTGCGTGATATAATTCCGTGTGGCGCTAGATTCAAAACTCTGAGAGAGAAGCAAGGTGAGTCGGCCGTCTATCCAGCAACGCCACTTGGCTTGCATTGCTCAGGAAGACGTGCAAATATCTCCAGAGTTCATAGTAGGAAAGTAGAATTACAAAGTGGGGGAGTGTCGTGTGAAACTTGGATAAATACTAATTGAAGTGGGAAAGCTGAAAGTGATAATGTTGTGACTATTTAGTTCAAAATGGTTCAAATGGCTCTGAGCACTATGGGACTCAACTGCTGAGGTCATTAGTCCCCTAGAACTTAGAACTAGTTAAACCTAACTAACCTAAGGACATCACAAACATCCATGCCCGAGGCAGGATTCGAACCTGCGACCGTAGCGGTCTTGCGGTTCCAGACTGCAGCGCCTTTAACCGCACGGCCACTTCGGACTATTTAGTGTTTTGTATTTCATGTCGTAGTGTGGTGTATGTCATGTAATTTGGGTATGTGTGGTTTGCATGGGAGAGTAGCAAGGTAGTTTCACATGATTAGTGGGTTATGCTTGTTCCTTCTGTACTGCTCGGTCTGGAGGATAGTTTCGTGATGATGATTGTGAGAGTCGAAGTGTGAGAAATAATAAAAGATCCACCATCCTATCCAGAAAGTGCACTGTAGCGTTAAATAATTACGAGACCATAATATAGAGATTCACCAATGTAAAGCCATGCCCACTGGGCGGAATTTCTCATGTGTTAATGTTGTAGGTTATAGAATTTGTGTGTTTAGGTTAGAGAATTTATCGGAATAAATAAGATAGTGAAAAGAAAAAGATTGGTGGACTTTTCCTTCAAATTGTATGTTGTCATAATGTCCCGAATTTATAATGTGTGCGCCATTCATATTCAGTGCGGTGGCCACGTGTTGACAAAAGCCGTTAAATAAAAAAAAAAAGAAAGAAAATGTGGTATTGCCAGTGCGTAGTGTACAGTCAGAGTTCTGTAAATTACTGATAGTCAGATGCGTGTTTCCGTTGCGTATTATTCATACAAGAGGATAATTTGTAACTTAATTGTGAGTACGAGAGTTCATGTTACTCGATAAATAAGAATGAATCCACTCGCTTGGCAGACCACTCATCTTGCAGGCCTGACTGCTTGATGCCACAGTATGAGCAAGGCATGTGGGTGCCTCTCAACATGAACTCGCTTTGATAGCTTCTGAGATGGTTACTAAAACTCTCTAAGTACAAGGAAACGAAACAGTCTTATACGAAAAAGTGGCAGCATTCAGGAAACTGATCATTTATCACAAATCTTTGTAATGGAATGGAAACAGGAAAGGACATAGGCTACCTTATTCTACTTTAGTCTACACAAAGGAGGGAAAGACTACGTTAACTTAGCATTGGAATTCAGTACCAATAGCCTCTTCAAGCGCTTAGGAGAGTGATCTACATTAGAATGAATCTACGATTATGCACTCACATGGGGATTCCAGAGAGATAGAACTTAACAAGAGAGGATGGCTCACAAGGGCAAACATCAGTAAATTCCGCATAGCTGATTACTGTCGGAGTTGAAATGGCCACTGACCATGTAAGGTCGGATACCGTGGTTATAGAGTCGCAAAATTCGCTCAGCACTGAATTCAGAGCGAACAGAATTGATACTATAGCCTTGTCGCTGCGTCTAGTTTCCAAGCAAACAAGTGATTTATTATAAGGCCACGGACCAATCAACCCATGATTCTAAATTCTATACGAAAGAATTAAACTTCACACGCAAAGGTAAAGACAAATAAAATGAATCAGTCTGTACCCCTGAGGGTGTTGATTCCATCGCGTCTGAACGGGAACTAACTTGTAAACTCTCAGCCTAAATTTAATACCTGACACCACATTCCATCAGGAAGTTGTGAACTCACCGGCATGTTCGAGAGTCGGTCGCGAAAAAATTTCACAAAACCTCATCCGGACGCAGTGTCCTGAATCAGTTCTTGATGAAGGGACAACAACTGGCCAACGGCGTTTGATAAAAAGCGTGGCCCGCTGAGGCAACCAGAGGGCTGGAAAAAACGCGGACGGACGTTACCCCTAGGTTTTTTCCGAACGGAGAGAAGTTCCATAAGGTTCTATGAGGATCTGTGCAGCATTATAAATTGCCAGTAAAAGTACTCGCTTTTGAAAACGGTGGGAATGCTGGCTTCTACCGTTGAGACTTGTTCCCTTCAGACGCGCATATAGAAAGCCAACGAAGTTTCCTCTGGAGAAAATGAACAAAACAACTTCCACTAACTTGAAGCTATTTTGCTCTATTTCCATGACAAAATAAAATGTTAATATAACAAAATCCAATAACCAGCAGAAAATCCTCCTCCAAACAGGCACGAGACAGAGAAAAACGTACCTTTCAGAAATATTGAATAGCAGTACAAAGTGAGGAAACAGAAAATTTTGAAAGGATTTCGACAACTATAGCCTCCTTTCAAGTCAACCTCTTAACCTTGTCTTACCTTCTAATGACTTTTTTTCTTCTTCTGCAGTGGTCGTTAAAATTGGCTGGTCTCTCATTCCTAATAAACTGCTTTACTTTTACTGACTTGACGTTCTTGCTGGAGAAGTTCAGTGTTTTGGTAACCACATAATTTAGATAATTTAGCTTTGGATTTGTTGCAAAGTATCAAGCAGATCCCGCATTTTCTCAATATTCATTATGACATACACATCATCTTAGGCCCATTCCCTGTCTAAATTCTGGACCTTAATCATATCGAAAAGTAGCATGTTCAGGCATGAGTATCAATCCCCAGTTGCAAATAACTGTCTAATCTTGCCAATCCTTCAAAATACAATTGATATTGTTATTTTCCTGCCAAAAAAGGTATCGTCATTTTGAAAGGTTTATATAATTTAGTTACAGACTTTTACAGGCGTTTGGGAAAAATCTGTACACGGGCCGTAATGTGTTTCCAATGTCCCAGTCACGTTGCCCATCTCCAGCAGTCTATTTATTTAGTTGTTTCTTAGTATCATTCCAGAAACAAAAAACCAATAGTCCCAAATTCCCAGTTCCGATCGACGTTTTGTAAGGCAGATGCTCAGATTGGTAATCCCCGTCCAAATATTTCCAGTTGAGCTGCTCTCCGCCACTCTCCCAGTTCCAAGCTCTTCAATGGAGCAGATCTAAGGCAGGCTCTTCTTCTCGTTGGAGTAGTGTCCCAAAGTATGAGGGCTTTTTTCTCTGAGGTCTGTCCGGTTGCGAAATTAAAGCCTCAGCAAAAATCCGATGGAGCTTTGAGCAGACGTGTTACACAGTGACTCCAGTATGCTTGTCGATAGCGTCACACGGCACTCTTCAGTTCTGAGGTTCACGGTGAGCACATAAACAACAGAGCGTCCCTCCAAGTGTGGATTGCGAGCTGCCATTCGATTTTTTCATACTGAGGGATTCCGCCTGATTTCATGCATTCCACTTAACATAACTGTCATGCAGTGCAGCAAACTGTGGCGATGGTGCATGCAGTTCGAAGCGGGACGTACTGACGTTCATTACACCGGTGTTCAGGAGGGAAGCTAATGTCAACCAATGATCTTGTTCAATGAGCGCATCAGGTGATTGGAGAAAATCGTCTACAAAGGCAATTCAGAAAAAGTTAAGAGAACTGTTATCATCAGGCGTTGTCCTTCATGACAATGCTCGGCCGCACACAGCGGCTGAAATGAAGTCGCTCCTGGGAAGTTTTTGATCACCCACTAAACAGCCCAGACTTGGGTGCCTCCGACTTTCATCTCTTTGCTAACATTAACTTCTGGCTATGAGGACAGCATTTTAGCACAGAAACAATTGGCTGCAGACCAGTGTAGGGAATTGGCGGACAACACAGGTGCTTGCCTTCTGTGACGAGAGAATTTAAAAGCTGGAACTGCACTACGACAAATGTCTAATTCGGAATGTGACTATTTACTTGTAGAGAAATAGCTGGAAGCTGCTGCAAATAAAATATTTTTGATTTTCACTGTCATGTTTCACCTTGTGAGGAAAAAAAAATTGCCGTCGTAGGAAAAGCAGATATTGGAGCCAATATTGGAAAGGCCTATGGTGAGTTACATTACAAAACAGGGGGAGCATGTCATCAGGTTAGTTTCACCCATTTATAAAGCCGTTTACATATTCCAGGACTTATAACTTCCCAAGCAAAATTTAAGTAGCTCCATAACCAGTTCTTATCGAAGTTTTCAGGAGGTTTGCCTTGGTTGTAAGACTTATCTCTGAATACTCTAAACTGATGATCCCACTGGATCCCTCCATCCATTATACGTTGGCTGAAAAGAAACGTGTTCTATAAAGGAACGGACCTCAAGCAATCCGTCCTATCCCTTGATGTGTTTGGGCGACCGCTACGTTCGCAGGTTCGAATCCTGCCTCGGGCATGGATGTGTGTGATGTCCTTAGGTTAGTTAGGTTTAAGTAGTTCTAAGTTCTAGGGGACTGATGACCTCAGAAGTTAAGTCCCATAGTGCTCAGAGCCATTTGAACCATTTTGAACCTTGATGTGTTTTCATATTGTCTGGAACACATTAGCCCAGACACAAATTCAAAACAACTCCTGTATTTTGCGATAGTTTTCCTTGGCTGTAAGACAAATGTTAGAACAGGAACTTTCCTCCCACATATTTCAATCTAGTTCAAAGTTCAGTGGAATTTGGATGAAGAGAAACAAAATTTCTATAGCGAAACTCCCTACTGTTCCAGCAAGTGAAAAATGCACAAAAAAGGGAACGCATGGAGAAATGAACAAGCTCGTAGTACTGCCACAACAAAATATGAAATATTTCCAACTTCCTATTTCCAGTTTGAGGTTCTCAGAATTGCCTAGCTTTTTATGCTGGGACCAGTAGTACTCTCCTACACAATGTCAAACTTAACTTTCTTGGCCTCATTTTCATTTCACTGCATTTGGCTGTAACTTTTTGAGTTACAAGAACCGACCGTGTCCATGAATGTTGATAGTGAATTGTGAAATGAATAAAACACAGTACTGGCGGATAGTGACCACACACACGTTCTCCAGCATCGCACAGTCGACGGAGGCATTAGCGTGCTATGCACAGACAACAGTGTGTGCCTAGCTGCCTGATCAGATAAATACCAAAGGCACTTACGAGCTTACTGACGGTTTTATGTTGCGCAGTGGGTGTCGGCACTGCTCGGCCTAATTATTTATTGATTTGAGTCTTCCTGGTGTCGGCGGGGTCGGTCGGACACCGTCGCTTTAAAGCCCACATGTATTACATACGTACTAACGTTCCTCAGACACTTATTAAGGTGACAGAAACACTACCGGAAAAGTAAGACACGTAAATAAGTTAAATGACTGGAAAATATGTGAAACGACTGACTAAAATCCTTTCGGATAATTATGTAGGCTAAACCTGAAATTAAAGTTCACACCTAATAACTTATATAAGTTAATGTTGTTGCACATGTGATAACGGTGCCCTCATCTGGATTTGTGAATTCAAATGAAAACAAAATCACTAAACAATAATGAATTATGTAGTATGTGCAATGCAAGGAGATCCTCGACCACAGAAACACGTATTAGCGATGCTCGTTTAACAGCACAGTAACTCCTGAAAATCAACAGAAACATTCAAAGCCGGAACGTGCACATCCCTACTACCACTCTTGAAATAAACTTAGGATCAATTTTCTCAATAATGACCACAAAAATATTCAACAAGTTCAACACACATGAATATAAATAATAACTGCAGCGAAATATCACAGGTCACAGTTATCTCAAATGCAGTTAACCAAATTACAGTTCTGTCAGATGTGCATAAATCAGTCACCAAAAACCGCAGTCAAACGTCCTACGTCCTGTGAAAAGTTAAAGGCCGTAACCGCCGCTCACGAAAATCCCGGATTTTTGATATGTGTAATTGTACTTGCGTACAACCTGCGTGTGTTTTGATAAATATTATTATTTCACTGCCAAAGATTTTATTTTGTTTTCGAAATGTTGACCATCCATCTCCGACTTGTTGCACCCACGTCTTTGGTTGTGCTTAATCTTTGTCTTGTTCCATTTCTGTCTTTAGAATGTTTACATTCGTATTCCGAACATTGTGAACTTACGTATTCGTATTACGAAAATATGTAGTTTAAGTGATATAACACATTATCGGTGTCGTCAAAACACAGCATTTTCAGTACGATGTGACATTGGAGGATAACCTTGCTACCACAGGTATGTTCGAGATCAAATGTAATGAAAAGCAGGATCAGTCGGTAAATAGTCTGAATTTCCTGCTTCATGAGTTTTGTGCTGTTATATAACAATTTAACTGTGGCAATTAATCAAGAGTTTTGTAGAAAAATCTAATCTTGGAAATCACATTGACAAAAATAATAGCTCGTTTTTTGTACTACAAGAAACAAATTCTCATTGGAGCCTAGAAGGAACTGTTAACTGCCTGTTTAGTAAGCTGCCAGGACTTTATGCTGTTACAGGAACGTAGTACAGGTTACGTTTACATGAAAATAGCATCTGGAATTAATTTAAGAGTCGAAGTCATGTTTCAGGCATCAGTTTTGACAGATATGGCAACCATCGTTTCTTCCCTATACGAAATTGTGTTATTATTGCACTGTTATGTTTAACATTATTAGCAGATGACAGCAAACGTCTGTTACTGCAAGATAAACTTAATATCCTTGCTTGGAGTGGCTATTGTGTTTGGCTGGCTTGAAGGCATAGCAATCCTTGTTTCTTACCTATATGAACGTGTATTATTACGGTTCTGCTTGCTAGCCCATCGGAAAGTCATTTACTCGTTTCCGCTGTGTGACAACACAAGATGACGGATTGTACTGATACACAAACATGTACCCTAGCATGGGGTCACTTAAATGTTTCGCTGACTTAGATATTGGTTTTAGAGTCGAATTTAGGTGTAGGAATAACATTGTTTACTTAGCTAAATCTCACCTACCATTGCGCTTCAAGTTTTACCCTACAGCAGCAGTAAAGACGATGAGTGTTTTGCAAAGCCATATGAATGTCATATTACTCTGATTGAATGTACAGCAAGACAGCACTTGTCGCAGCAAGCAAAACGTTCAGTGTTGTCGATGCTTAATAGGCTTGTGTGTCATATGCCGACTGGTTGTCACAGCTAGACAAGATTTATCGCACCAAGCTAGACACCCAGTCAGTGAGTTCAGTCTTGTCTTTGCCTGGCTGCCTCATGACCATCGAAAATTTTCATGGAACAATTTAAATGTGGAATATAATTTATCTGAGGCATTGTTCGAAATTTGCACATGCGCAAGTGCTACCTTAAGTAGTTTTCAGATAAATACTCTTGAATATGGCGCAAAAAAAGTCAGGCCTTCGGATATTGTTGAGCACCCTGTAAAATCCTTTCAAACACCGTGAGTACCATGACTTACATAATTTTTTGGTGGGACACCGCACAATAAAGATTCATAGCATTCGGATACTTCTGAGCACAACTACACCATCCACCAACTTACAACTTTTAAATTTACCAGCATCCGCCATTTTTAATTTTTAAATATCCCTACCACAAGCCATATTCAAATTTCAGATTTCCCGCCATCCACGATCTTTAACCTTTTAAATTTTCCGCAATCAGTCATCATCATATTTTAAATTTATCGCTTTCATTAACTTTTAAATTTCCCACAATCTACCATCTTGATGGTGTCATACATTCTCGGTATTTGATGATGACATGTTCACATATCAAGGTTATTGGCGACATCATTGCACCTGGTATGTAGGCCTACTACAATAACATCTTTCGAAGTCAATTAAGTGTACAGTGTCACAGCCCAAAAATGTAAGTTATTCGAACATTTGATACGCTGGAAGAAGCTCAAATTTCACAATTAGATATAAGTTTTGCGTTTGTTTCCCACTCTGCATTATCTACAATTTCCATTTCAGAATTGAAAAACCGCTTAAGGACAGCACCCTCCAGATCAGTAGCTCAGAATAAGAATTTACACTACTGGCTATTAAAATTGCTGCACCACGAAGAAATGCAGATGATAAACGGGTATTCATTGGACAAATATATTATAATAGAACTGGCATGTGATTACATTTCCACGCAGTTTGGGTGCATAGATCCTGAGGAATCAGTACCCAGAACAATCACCTCTGGCCTTAATAACGGCCTTGATACGACTGGGCATTGAGTCAAAACAGAGCTTGGATGGCGTGTACAGGTACAGCTGCCCATGCAGCTTCAACACGATACCACAGTTCAAGAGTAGTGACTGGTGTATTGTGACGAGCCAGTTGCTCGGCCACCATTGACCAGACGTTTTCAGTTGGTGAGAGATCTGGAGAATGTGCAGCCCAGGGCAGCAGTCGAACATTTTCTGTATCCATAAAGGCCCGTACAGGACATGCGGTCGTGCATTATCCTGCTGAAATGTAGGGTTTCGCAGGGATCAAATGAAGGGTAGAGCCACGGGTCGTAACACATCTGAAATGTAACGTCCACTGTTCAAAGTGCTGTCAGTGCGAACACGAGGTGACCCAGACGTGTAATCAATGGCACCCCATACCATCACGTCAGGTGATACGCCAGTATGGCGATGACGAATACACGCTTCCAATGTGCGTTCACCGCGATGTCACCCAACACGGATGCGACCATCATGATGCTGTAAACAGAACCGGGATTCATCCGAAAAAATGACGTTTTGCCTTTCGTGCACCCAGGTTCGTCGTTGAATGCACCATCGCAGGCGCTCCTGTCTGTGATGCAGCGTCAAGGGTAACTGCAGCCATGGTCTCGGAGCTGATGCTGCTGCATATGTCGTCGAACTGTTCGTGCAGACGATTGTTGTCTTGCAGACGTCCCCATCTGTTGAGTCAGGGATCGAGTCGTGGCTGCACGATCCGTTACAGCCATGCGGATAAGATGCCTGTCACCTCGACTGCTAGTGATACGAGGCCGTTGGGATCCAGCACGGCGTTCCGTATTACCCTCCTGAACCCACCGGTTCCATTATCTACTAACAGTCATTGGACCTCGACCAAAGCAAGCACCAATGCTGCAATACGATAAACCCAATCGCGATAGGCTACAATGCGACTTTTATCAAAGTCGGAAACGTGATGGTACACATTTCTCCTCCTTACACGAGGCATCACAACAACGTTTCACCAGGCAACGCCGGTCAACTGCTTTTTGTGTATGAGGAATCGGTTGGAAACTTTCGTCATGCCAGCACATTGTAGGTGTCGCCAACCTTGTGTGAATGGTCTGAAAAGCTAATCATTTGCATATCATAGCATCTACATCCAGTCAGTTAAATATCGCGTCTGTAGCACGTTATCTTCGTGGTGTAGCAATTTTAATGGCCAGTAGTGTACCACTGCCTTATGCAATGTCTCAGGATCCAGGAAATTGAAAAATATCTTAGACAAATACGAATCCAAATTTGGATTTGTGTACACCAACTTAAGAGAAACCGAAGGTCACAGAACTGTTAAGCATACGCTAGAAACCAAAATTAAGACAAGAAAGCCAATAATAGGCATGACCTTTGATGGTCATAGAACTATAGTCAATACTGTCAATGACCTCACTTTCAGACACTCTCTTCTGACAAATAAATGTAAGAACGAAAAGAACACATTTAATATTTGTCTTTTTTTTTTTTTTTTTTTTTTGTCATCAGTCTACTGACTGGTTTGTTCCGGCCCGCCACGAATTCCTTTTCTGTGCTAACCTCTTCATCTCAGAGTAGCACTTGCAACCTACGTCCTCTATTATTTGCTTGACGTATTCCAATCTCTGTCTTCCTCTACAGTTTTTGCCCTCTACAGCTCCCTCTAGTACCATTGAAGTCATTCCCTCATGTCTTAGCAGATGTCCTATCATCCTGTCCCTTCTCCTTATCAGTGTTTTCCACATATTCCTTTCCTCTCCGATTCTGCGTAGAACCTCTTCATTCCTTACCTTATCAGTCCACCTAATTTTCAACATTCGTCTATAGCACCACATCTCAAATGCTTCGATTCTCTTCTGTTCCGGTTTTCCCACAGTCCACGTTTGACTACCATACAATGCTGTACTCCAGACGTACATCCTCAGAAATTTCTTCCTCAAATTAAGGCCGGTATTTGATATTAGTAGACTTCTCTTGGCCAGAAATGCCTTTTTTGCCATAGCGAGTCTGCTTTTGATGTCCTCCTTGCTCCGTCCGTCATTGGTTATTTTACTGCCTAGGTAGCAGAATTCCTTAACTTCATTGACTTTGTGACCATCAATCCAGATGTTAAGTTTCTCGCGGTTCTCATTTCTACTACTTCTCATTACCTTCGTCTTTCTCCGATTTACTCTCAAACCATACTGTGTACTCATTAGACTGTTCATTCCGATCAGCAGATCATTTAATTCTTCTTCACTTTCACTCAGGATAGCAATGTCATCAAGCGAATCGTATCATTGAAATCCTTTCATCTTGTATTTTAATTCCACTCCTGAACCTTTCTTTTATTTCCATCATTGCTTCCTCGATGTACAGATTGAAGAGTAGGGGCGAAAGGCTACAGCCTTGTCTTACACCCTTCTTAATACGAGCACTTCGTTCTTGATCGTCCACTCTTATTATTCCCTCTTGGTTGTTGTACATATTGTATATGACCCGTTTCTCCCTATAGCTTACCCCTACTTTTTTCAGAATCTCGAAACGCTTGCACCATTTTATATTGTCGAACGCCTTTTCCAGGTCGACAAATCCTATGAAAGTGTCTTGATTTTTCTTTAGCCTTGCTTCCCTTATTAGCCGTAACGTCTGAATTGCCTCTCTCGTCCCTTTACTTTTCCTAAAGCCAAACTGATCGTCACCTAGCGCATTCTCAATTTTATTTTCCATTCTTCTGTATGTTATTCTTGTAAGCAGCTTCGATGCATGAGCTGTTAAGCTGATTGTGCGATAATTCTCGCACTTGTCAGCTCTTTCCGTCTTCGGAATTGTGTGGATGATGCTCTTCCGAAAGTCAGATGGTATATCGCCAGACTCAAATATTCTACACACCAACGTGAGTAGTCGTTTTGTTGCCACTTCCCCCAATGATTTTAGAAGTTCTGATGGAATGTTATCTATCCCTTCTGCCTTATTTGACCGTAAGTCCTCCAAAGCTCTTTTAAATTCCGATTCTAATACTGGATCCCCTATCTCTTCTAAATCGACTCCTGTTTCTTCTTCTATCACATCAGACAAATCTTCACCCTCATAGAGGCTTTCAATGTATTCTTTCCACCTATCTGCTCTCTCCTCTGCATTTAACAGTGGAATTCCCGTTGCACTCTTAACGTTACCACCGTTGCTTTTAATGTCACCAAAGGTTGTTTTGACTTTCCTGTATGCTGAGTCTGTGCTTCCGACAATCATATCTTTTTCGATGTCTTCACATTTTTCCTGCAGCCATTTCGTCTTAGCTTCCCTGCACTTCCTATTTATTTCATTCCTCAGCGACTTGTATTTCTGTATTCCTGATTTTCCCGGAACATGTTTGCACTTCCTTCTTTCATCAATCAACTTATTTCTTCTGTTACCCATGGTTTCTTCGCAGTTACCTTCTTTGTACCTATGTTTTCCTTCCCAACTTCTGTGATGGCCCTTTTTAGAGATGTCCATTCCTCTTCAACTGTACTGCCTACTGCGCCATTCCTTATTGATGTATCTATAGCGTTAGAGCACGTCAAACGTATCTCGTCATTCCTTAGTACTTCCGTATCCCACTTCTTTGCGTATTGATTCTTCCTGACTAATGTCTTGAACTTCAGCCTTCTCTTCATCACTGCTATGCTGTATAAGAAAAGAATTTAGTCCAGTAGAACTCTGCAAGAAATTCAGATATCCGGGGAAAGCAATCTGAAATAGCAAGGTAGGGACGGCGTGCAGTGGAAGGTGTTGGTGGTTTTCTGGACAAATTGCAGCTCATAATTTGTTAACAGAAACAATTCTGAACTTTTCACATCATTGTAAGAGGCATTTAACCCCGGATCCTCACAAAAGTTTGATCTCGAAATACATTTCATCATATTTACCTGCATGCCAACAAATCATTGGTCTTACAACTAGTTGCAAAATATACGACTGCCATCTTTCATTCACATTATATAAAAAATAAACAAGTAACAAAATTCAGGAATTTTGTATTGTGACCTACAGTCCGAACACTGGTTTGATGCAGCTCTCCACGCTACTCTATCCTGTACAAGTCTCTTCATCTCCGAATAATTAATGCAGCCTACATCGTTCTGAATATGCTTACTATATTCGTCTCTTGCTCTCCCTCTATGATTTTTACGCCTCCTCCCCCCCCCCCCCCCACCACCACGCTTCCCTCCAATACCAAATTGGTGGGCCCTTGATGTCTCACAATGTGTCCAGTCAATCGATGCCTTGTTTTGGTCATGATGAGCCTCAAATATCTTGTCTCACTAATTCTATTCAAGACTTTCTCATTAGTTACGTGATCGACCCATCTTCAGCATTCTTCTGTAGCAGCACATGTAGAATGCTTTTATTTTCTTTTTATCTAAACCGTTCTTCGTTCATGTTGCACTTCCATACATGACAACACTCCACACACATACCTTCAGAAAAGACTTCCTATCACTAAAACTATATTCGATGTTAACAAATTTCTCTTTTTGAGAAATGATTGTCTTCTCATAGCCAGTCTACATTTTACATCCTCTGTACTTCGGCCATCACAACTTATTTTACTGTCCAAATAGCAGAACTCATCTACGACTTTAAGTGTTTGCTTTCCTAATCCGATTACCTTAGCATCACCTGTTTTAATTCGATAACATTCCATTATCTTTGCTCTGTTTTTCCTATGCTCATATCCTCCTTTCAAGACACTGTCCCTTCTAGCCAACTGCTCTTCCAAGTCCGTTCCTGTCTCTCACAGAACAACAATGTCATCGGCAAAAGTTAAAGCTTTTTATTTCTTCTCCCTAAACTTAAATTCCTACTCATGAATACACACACAATTAAGCCACAAGGTGATAAGAAACTCAATGTTATTGGCCAATATGAAAACAGAAAGTATTATAAAGAATACTGAAATTCAGAATAACAGCAACTTCCGAGCCAATGGTACCTTTTCATGTGAATCATGAAAGGCTTCTACAAGCAGAAAATTCTTTATGATATTCACGCAAAAAGTCTACACAGAAGGAACACACATGCCATGCTCATCAATTAACTCCCCACAGGTCGCAATCGATACATAACATTCGCGCAACTGGCACACTTAACTTTACAGACTCAAGTAGTGGCACCCTGAAATAACAGCATATACCGAACCATGTCACAATTTAACATCTCGGTAATACTGAGTGGGTGATCAAAAAGTGAGTATAAATTTGAAAACTGAATAAATCACGGAATAATGTATATAGAGAGGTACAATTTGACACACATGGTTGGAATGACATGGGGTTTTATTAGAACCAAAAAAATACAAAAGTTCAAAAAATGTCCGACAGATGGCGCTTCATCTGATCAGAATAGTAATAATTAGCATAACAAAGTAAGACAAAGCAAAGATGATGTTCTTTACAGGAAATGCTCAATATGTGCACCATCATTCCTCAACAATAGCTGTAGTCGAGGATAATGTTGTGAACAGCACTGTAAAGCATGTCCGGAGTTATGGTGAGGCACTGGCGTCGGATGTTGTCTTTCAGCATCCCTAGAGATATCGGTCGATCACGATACACATGCGACTTCAGGTAACCTCAAAGCCAATAATCGCACGGACTGAGGTCTGGAGACCTGGGAGGCCAAGCATGACGAAAGTGCCGGCTGAGCACACGATCATCACCAAACGACGCGCATCTGTCGGACATTTTGTGAACTTAGTTTTTTTTTGTCTAATAAAACCCCATGTCATTCCAAGCATGTGTGTCAATTTTCATCTCTCTATCTACATTATTCCCTGGTTTATTGAGTTTCAAATTTATAGTGACTTTTCGATCACCCGATACATGGCAGCTCTTTGCTCCAGTTAAATCACATGGTTACAGACGTAGTTAACCAAACGACAATCCAAAGGTAACACTCATTTTAACAAATGGGAATCAACGAGAATGACGCTTGACGTTGCGTAACAGGCCACCTCACTTATACAAAAGATCAAAGGACTGACATACACACTAGGGCATTAGCACACGCACGTCAGGCAACGCTAACACAACACAATGAAAGACATGACGTCTTTAATAAGCAGCAACACATAAATAAATAAATAAAAATAAAAACCAGCGTTGTACGACAGAACATTATCGCTCATAGACACATGATCAACCCCTCGCATCCTAAGCTGAGCGCGATGCTAATATCCCCAGACGAGAAAATGGTTAGCCAGCAGCTCCCACTCGTAGCCGGTGACTCCACAACATCTATCCAGGAGCCGTATTCGGTATTCGGCACCGCTGAAGTGACAGGTCGGTAGCCTGCACCCGATGCCTGTTGCTCCACAACGTCCATACGGGCACCGTCCTCCGTGCACGACACACGACGGAAGTGGCAGACAAACTAACAACTTGCAGTCGATGCGCACAGCTCAGGGCACCCCTTTTAGCGCAGCGGTCGCTGCAACAATTCCAACACGCAGCCCGGCCGCTGCCCAAGGACCATATGGTTCCTTCCTCGTTCATAGGCAGCTCGTGATTGAGAATGCGCACCAGCCAGTGCTGCTTCACTTCCGACTCTGACACAGATAACAAGCGGAACAGCGGACTCGTAGTAAACCTCTCTAATGTCGACTGCCAGAGACAGCTGCCATGGCTCACAATCCACAAAGAAACGGTTTAGAAAAATCAGCTGTAGAGGAAGTGGTACACAGGAAAGAGCTTACGTTGTAAATAAAAATACCTAAAAACAACAACTATGTATCTAGAAACCCTAAAATAAAGCACTACGACACAGTAGTGAAACTGAAATGGCTATATGCCTGCGAATAATTAGTACTAAATTACCAAACCTTAAAATAAGGCACTACCATACTGTAATGAAACTGTAATGCCTATACGCCAGCGAATGCTTAGTGCTGAACTATAAACTACAAAAATTAGAAGTATTAGAAGAAAGAGACATAAGGAAAATTTCTTGTACTTTAAAAACTGCAGAGTCTTGGAAATTAAGAACAATCTATTAAATGTATCATAAAGCAGAAAACATATCCGGAAGAGATTGTGGCAAATAAGAAAAAAGCTTCCCGCCATCCAGGAAAATATTTGCTTTATTATAAAATGGTTCAAATGGCTCTGAGCACTATTGGACTTCACTTCGGAAGTCATCAGTCCCCTAGAACTTAGAACTAATTAAACCTAACTAACCTAAGGACATCACACATATCCATGGCCGAGGCAGGATTAGAATCTGCGACCGTAGCAGCAGCGCGGTTCCGGACTGAAGCGCCTAGAACCGCCCGGCCACAGCGGCCGGCTTGCTTTATCATAATTAATTTACAAATCACTCCTAACTATACGAATGATAAGCAAAAGTACCATAAAACAACTGTACAACGTATGCATACCTGACTAAAACTATGTTGCATTACATATATTATGTCACTACATGTGACTGCACAGTCAAAATCACCAGCCATTTACGATTTTTCAAACAAATAAAATTGTGGTATGTAAAGAGCACCACAGAAGCTTACATATTGATCATGAAGAAAGACTCAGTTCTACTGTGGCAAGAAACATGCTTCCAACTAAGCCCGCTAGATGTTGTCGTTGCACGTCAGTTTACATGATCTCAAAGACATATGTTCCTTATAATCAAGTATATAAAAGCTTAGTCCGCATTTTATAAAGAGAAAGGTAGAAGTTACAACGGACATGACTGTACTTTTACGTCATATTAAAAATTTCATGGAAAGGGAGGCCTTGTAAAAACGAACAACTATGTTAGAAGATTACATAGTCTCCTCACAGAATCGAAATAATTTTGTTACAGAGAGAAATAGCGCCTTTATTAAAAAAAAATTTGCAAACTGACATATCCCCATTGGTCTGGCAGAGACCAGCCTACCGACTATACGCTTGTATCTGGTTGGTGCATAAGTTTGCAGAGTTTTTCGATATGTTTAACAAACGCAACAGATACACATAACAGAGACTTTAGTCATCAGTAATATATTCTCCTACACTACTTACAACAGTCTGCCAACGCTGGTGTAACTTTCTGATTCCGCGAGTATAGAAACCACATGGTGTTGAGGCGAAGAACTCGTCGAGCCCTGCTCGGAACGTTTTTTCGTTCCGCAAGGAAATTCCTTGAAAGTCGTCAGAGAGGGAAAGAGCGGAAAAGATAAAAATCTATGGTCGCAAGATCGGGTGAATAAGGTAGGTGCGGAATGACTTCCCAGTGTAACTTCTGCACACCGTTTTCTGTCAGTCTAGCAGAAGGCGGACGGGCGTTATTATAGAGTAACATCATTTCACACATGCTTACCGGTAGTTATTCTTCGATTATGTCCAAAGACGTCTCAGTTGTTGACAACAGATGTCAGCAGTGAAGGTTACATCTCGCGAAAGCAATTTGTAGTGCGCCATACCGTCACTGTTCCACCAGGTGCATAAAACTAGCTTTTGTGGGTGAGCGAAGGTCTCTGTACGGGAGTTCCTGCTTTGTTTGGGCTCAGCCATTCCTTTCTTTTCCTTACGTTAGCATAAAGACACCATTTTTCGTCACCAGTAACGATACAGCAGGGGAATGGTCGGTGTTGTTCACTAGTCACTTGATGACGAGGAAGCAGAGACTCACATAAGTCCAACAGCTGAATTTTGTGGTTTTGGCTTAGAGCGCGCTGTACCCGCATACCTTTTTCTGAACCTTCAGCCATTGCATGCAGTTGTCTCACGATGGCTGAATGATCGCATTTCATCGCATTTGCCAGTTCTGGGATACACTGACGTGGATTATAGTGGATTAATGCGTTTAAAGGATTTTAATAAAACGCCGAAAGTCTTCTTGAACGCGGAGAGTCAATAATGTCAAAACGATCCTCCCTAAAATTTCTTGCCGTGCCATGTCCAATGGCATTGTCCCCATACACGGTGCAAGTGCTTCTGGCTGTCTCCGCTGCCTCACATCACTATTGAACTTAAACAGAAATGTCGGAAACGTTCCGATTTCTCCACTTGGCACATAGCTCCACTCGCTACCTCCAAACGACAAAATGAGAAAATGAAAATCAAATAGCGACAGTGAACTACAAATTAAAAGTGACAATCGATAAATAAGCGCCCTGTAACCGGAATAGCAGCATGCAAACCAAATACGCTACGAAATTATGCTCCAAACTAATATAATAAAATCCTTCTGAATATCTCAAGTGGCACATTTACTATGAAAAACTTTTGACAATTATTTTTAATAATTTTTTTTTTTACTAGTTACACGTTGTATTTTTGAAATAGGTAAGGTGTGATGAACCTCTTCGTTCTAATGAACTTTAAATATTTTATCGCTTTTTGGCAAATCCCTTTTCGAGGCTTCCGTTTTGTTGGACGGATTCTACGAGCATAATATGTACTTTAGATGAATTTTCTTGGTTTTAATTATCAGACTACAATGTTTTTTTCTGTTCTTCCCTCCTTTTTCCTCTCCCTATTCTCTGTGTCTATTTTAATACTGACTGCCTTGATACAAAGAGATTGTGCATAGTATATAAAATTATTTAACTTATTTGATACTAAAAAGCTATTCCTGCTAACAAGAATAGATAACAATGTCACGCAGTTGTTTTTTACGTCGTCCCATTGCTTTTTTTGTGAACCGTTTTGTCCACTCTCTATTAGCGAGTGGAATGAACGAGCGTAACCCGCCCATTAAAAATTTTGTTTCATTTACGAGCCAAACATTTGAAATGTCATGAACAGTTACATTGTACAGCGGTGTGGAATTCCTGTCGTGGCATATATGTTGCTATATCTTTTTATATTGTATAATTTTATAATACCTATTTTGACATATTGATACTTTATAATTATGGTTGTTGTGTGGATGACGTGTTGGCAGTGACGCTGTGGCGTCCAATGACATTTTATTCCGTTTCACTGTTGTGCCTGTGGTTTATTGCGAGGTCCCCTCCGGCGGACGCGTTACGTGAGCGCGTTGTCCACATTTGATAATGTTTTCTCTAGCGAGCTGTAATTCTGTAACTAAACTGTTTCGATTCTGTAAAGAAACTATGTGATCTTCTGATCTAAGCATTTTCTAAATAAAGCCTCCCTGTCCATTGAATTTGTTATATGACGTGTAAGCACACTCATTTCCGTATTATCTCCTACATTTCTTTCTATAAAATGTGAACTTAGATGTTATATATTTGAATGTAAGGAATGTACCATTTCGAAATCTTATAAAATGACGTGCAGCGGCAAAATATAGCGGGCTACGATGGATTCAGTTTCTTGCCGCTGCACGGCAGTAGAACTGAGTCTCCCGTCATGTGCAGTATTCATGCTTCAGTGGTGTTCTTTACCTACCACCATTTTTTTGTGTAACGAAGCCGAAATGGCTAATAATTTTGACTGCACCATCACATGTAATGACGCCATATGTGTAACGTAACACATTTTTACTCAAATAAGGATACGTCGTACAATCGTTTTATGGTTCTTTTCTGCTTTACATTGGTATAGTGAGGGGTGATTTCTATATTAGGCTACACCTAAGTGCCCATATTTTCTAGGTAGAACGTGGTAATTACTAACCGCAATTAATAACCTGATTAAAAATAAACATTGTCATCCAAAATTCGAATTATAATAAAGCACATATCAGAGACATTGAGGAGGAGAATTTGGCTTTTAATCGGCATATGCAGAGAAAGGATAACATTACCTATAAGAAAATATGTGCACAGACATTTTGATTCTTAAGGTCAAGAAATATTAGCAAAGAAACAACATAGGGGAAGAAGAAGTACCGGAAAGAGAAAAGTTTAAGAGGAAAAATTAAAAATGGAAGGTTTCACGGTGGGAGGTAAATGAACAAGCTGAAAGTGTTCTGCAAGCAAGAAAAATAAACACAGCGAAACAATACAGAAATCCTGGAAAAAACGTAGAAATAACGAAAGATGGACTGAAATTGTATGTGGTTCCTAGAAGGCTCTAAGGGAGAAAGAAGAAAAATGATCAAATGTATTTTATTCATTTATTTATTTAACCTGATCAGATTAGGGCCATCAGGCCCTCTCTTACATCGGACCAGTGTTTCACACATACAGCATTTCACACATCAGAGTTACATCATGACCATAGTTTAAATGAGAAAATTAGCTTACTCTAGTGAGTATATGAATAAAGAGTAGTGACTAAGACCTAATAAAGTAAATGCGGCAGTATTTTTACAACAGGTGCTATACATACAGATTATGATAAAAGCAATAATAATAACAGAAAAAAGTCAAATAATAATGATAAACGTGAGTAAGACCTAATAAAGTAAATGCTGGCAGTATTTTTACAACAGGAGCTATACATACAGATTATGATAAAAGCAATAATAATAACAGTAAAAAAAGTCAAATAATAATGATAAACGTGAGTAAGACCTAATAAAGTAAATGCTGGCAGTATTTTTACAACAGGAGCTATACATACAGATTATGATGAAAGCAATAATAATAACAGTAAAAAAAGTCAAATAATAATGACAAACGTGAGAAAGATTCGCAATAGTAATGAAGGTTTGTGCAGATGTACATTAATATCTTGGTGTGTAAAGTAGATGTTTACTAGTATAGCGAGTTTTGGGGAAGGGAGATTTAAGGAGGGGGAAAGAGGGAAAGTAATGAGGTGAAGTGCATTCATGTACAGAGGAAGGTATTACTATTGCTTAAGTAGCTAGGTCATTAACTAGTTTTTTGAAGCCGGACATGTTTTTAAGTTCTCTAACATAACGAGGGAGGTTATTCCAGGGTCGGGTTCCCGCTACTGTAAAGGACTTGGAGAAGGTGACTGAGCGATGCAGTGAAACGGAGAGGCTTTTATTATAATGGGAACGTGTGTTTCTGTCATGTTGTTCCGACACGAGCGTTAGGGACGAGGAGAGATATGAGGGACAGTGTACATTTATAAGGCAGTAGATGAGACAGAGTGTCTGGAAATCTCTGCGTTTGTCTGCACGCAGCCAGGACAATTTTGCATATGCTGATGAAATGTGATCAAAAAGTCGAACGTCACAGATATATCGGACGCAGGCATTCATAACCAGTTCTAGACGTCGGGAATTTTCCTGAGACAGGCCTTGTAGGATAATATCGCTGTAGTCAATGATTGGGAGTATAAGCGTTTGTACTAATTTATTTTTCAGATCGAAACTTCAGGACACCATTCGCAGATGATGCTGTTGTATACTGGTAAAGTACTGGCTCAGAAAATTTTTACGAAATGCGGAATGACCTCTGGCAATCGGTGCTAACATTACGAAGTGACACCTGACTCTAACCGTAATCTTTTTCTTTCAGTCACTATACCAAAATATAGAACGCGCTGTTGGAGTAATGACCATACGAGAGAAAGGTACTTTGCAACCAAACACCAGGCGATCTGGTAACGGGGCAAACGGAATCCCAGTTGGGTTTATTTAAGACAGGATTACTAATTCCAGCATTTGGCTTTCAACCTTCCGAAAATTTTGGTCAGAAGTTTAATTCTGAGATAATACGTCCCACCTGAAAAATATGGAAGCCTATTGTATGTGTGGGAGTAATTGTGTACGTGTGTACGAAATAAAGTCCATGAGTTATTGATATTAGATTGGCAGATAATATTAGAAACAGACAAGGGATCTCCTTTTAAGTAAAATATGGAATTCTATTTTACTGATATTGTAAAAAGAAACTGGTTCTGAATCGGCTGGCAGAGGCACCCATCCCGTAACAATTCATCGTTTCTGCCGACCTTCGGCAGTCGATCATAGTATCTTCATATTGCGCTGTGCGGCAGCAGTAACGATTTCCTGCGCAAGCGCTGTTGATTCTCCATAGCGCATAAAAGAGCCAACCTGTCTACATAATAATACGTAATAAATGTTTGTTACTGAATTATTTTCCGGAAATCTGGTAATTGGTTGTTATCATTAGCGTTTCTAAATGTGAGAAAGACGTGAAACAACCCGACATCATCTTACTACCCATCATGAGCGAAGATCTAGAGAAAATCGTGCTATGCAAATTCAGCAGACGCTTTGTTGAAGATAATATAATTCGTATGTTAGCGTAGCAACCACACTGTAGTATCATATAAATATATCTCCTCTTCTTCTTTTTATTTAAAATTTATAGCAAATAATTTTCATTCAACTGAATGACAGCTAAGGCCTTCACGTACATTTAATGCAACGGTATCAGGTAAACCATATGGTGATGTGATGAACCAATTTATATGTTAACGTATTTCTTCATTAAATTTCAACAGTAAAAATAGCAAATTGCTTACACATTGTGCACGTGTGAAACGTTACCTAGAGAAGGCGGTGAGCCTGTATTGGGAGGCAAGGCTTTGCTAACGCACACGTTTAATTTGGCTCGTGGAAAAACCGCTTCTTTCATAAACCAAGAAAGGCAAGAAGGGAGATTGGGTTTAACGTCCGGTCGACATCGAGGTGATTAGAGACTGAGCACAAGCTCGGAGTGTGTCAAGGATGTGGAAGGAAATCGACCGTCCCCTTTCAAAGATACCATCCCGGCATTTGCCTGGAGCGATTTACGGAAATCATGTAAAACCTAACACTGAATGACCGGACGCTGGTTTGAACCGCCGTCCTGTCGAATGCGAGCCCACTGTGCTAATCACTGCACCACCTCGCTCAGCGCTTCTTTCACGGAAGTTCTAAAAGATTTCTTGGTGCATGTAGACCTTCTGCAGCGTGAGAAACGCACGGAACGAATTTGATATTGGGGATAACCGGAGGACGGCTTCTGACAAGTACTTGGAAGTTTTACTGACGTCACAGAGCATTTCTATTAAATTAGTAGCCCTTCACTTTACACGGAACTGCGTCAGCCGCAAACTAAAGCTGAAAGTAAAGAATGTGACGTAACTAAGTAAAACCCACCTTAATAACAAAAATCGGTACAGAAGTTTATTAATTTGGGCTAGGCATGTGTCATTTACGTCAGTGAAGCGCACGAACCTGGAAAGGGGTGATTGCTAATGTCTTGTTGCGTGTCTGCCGAGACAGGACACGTGAGTTCCATAGAAAAAAAAAAAAAAAGAAGAAAGAAATCGCGTTCGTGAATGTTCCGCAAGAATATTAGCCTTAGTGTAACAAAGGACTTTTACAAGTATTAAAAAGTTTCGGACACTATAATACGTATTCGAATTAACTTATGAGTGGTAGCAATTACCACTTTCCTTGTCGATTAGGTAGCGACTTCTGCTGAATGCAAAAAAAAAAAAAATGTTGCCTGTGAAGATATTTAGAAAGACGTTATTTCCACATTATCGCGTTAAGATGCTGCTACATCAAGATGGATGAGTGTTTCTGAAGCGGGACTACGTATTTTGCGTGATTTTCAGTGTTTGGTTTGCTTCGTTTTTGCTCATTTGCCGCGTGACAAAGGTTTAGCTCTCAACCCTTTGTTAAGTTTAGAATTTGCAGTTGAGCAAGCTTAATTTCGTATTCTGTTTTACATGGCAGTGCGTTTTCATTTAGTAGTGTTTATCATTTTCACAGTCCCAGATACCTTTTAAACTGAGAGTCCTGTTGAGGGTCACTTCAAACATTTTGTGACTAACGGATTTAATAGTTGTTGCCTAGTGAGTGTTTTGGTCACGAGCTTCTAAATGTAAGCATTATTGATAGACCATTTCATAAAGGCACCTAAGAGAATGCAGAGATAAACATCTTTCATATACTCTTGCCGATTTTAAGCCGTCCAATACGTCTGTAGCTACTAGTCCCCAATGGCCATGATAACCGATCAGGAGACAATTACTGAAAACTGAGTAATTACAGCGTATAACAGCGAGATCGGAGCAGCGGGGCTACCATTGAGTGGAAAAGGCGACTAGAAATGCTGAAATATCGATGTTCATGTCGCTCGCAAGGGCTACGGTCTGTAGCAATCGTGTTGGCACGTTACCTACACCGGCAAATGAGAGCAGGGCACCTAAATACTCAACTTCCCGGACGGTGACACCGAGGATATATAAAGTTTTATCCGTTCAAGTTTAGTATTGTTTATAACGAGCATCAGTCCAGTATTTGAAACCCATCAGTTCTATTGAGCTCCAGAACTGGGCAACCTGGTTTTAAGAAAAAGTTCTCTGCCTAAATACAAGCTCTCTGTTTAATTGAAAATGTCGCTTACAACATTACCGTCTAGAAACCAGACAGCAATATTTATGGGCAGGACAAGGGCTTTAGATAAAGTGTGGAAAGATGAACTAATCATGAAAATCTTGACAATGACGACTTTATATGAATGATATAACATTTCATAGACACGTTCCTGACTAGCAAACATAGCACAGTGTTCATAGAGGGAAAACGATCAGCAACAAAACTAACTGATGCCGGCATTCTGCAAGGCTCGGTGCTATCATCCACTGTTCTAAACGTTTCCTTAGTGACGTGTCTCTCATTCAAGAGATTAACGTAGCCCAGTAGGCTGTCGACACAGCCTTGTTTACTTTCAATTGTTAACACACCAACCACAAACATAAAAAAATATCATCGCAACTGTGAAATGGTAACAATCAAAGAAAATAACAATAAAGAATGACAAGACAAATCCCATAAACATTTCCGAAAGATTGCCTGATTTAAGAGAAAAAACTCTTCTATAAATTAGTAAATGAGTGTGGTTGACATTGGACTGTCCATAGCCACTCCATCAGTTCAATCTAAATAGTCATCAACGAATAGAAAATAAGTTGACATCAGCACATGATAGAAAAGTTTCATTATTTCTAGTCTAGATTTTCACTAAGAACTCTTCAAAAGGAACACGGCTAAAAAGCTACATTGCATCAAAGTTCAGAAATAAATCTGAGAGACCAAGACGTAACGACTTCAAGCACTGCACGAAAATCACGGTATTTAAAGTATAGCAAAATAGACATTTCTCTGGCAAACGGCGCATCATTGATACAGGTAGCGTACTAGCGGGTTCTCGATAGGAGAACACTTCAAGTGGTTCAAATGTCTCTGAGCACTATGGGACTTAACATCTGAGGTCATCAGTCCCCTAGAACTTAGAACTACTTAAACCTAACTAACCTAACGACATCACACACATCCATGCCCGAGGCAGGATTCGAACCTGCGACCGCAGCAGCAGCGTGGTTCCAGACTGAAGCGCCTAGAACCGCTCGGTCACAAGGGCCGGCAGGAGAATACTCAGTGATTACAACTCAGTAACTATTTACACCAAAACAAACACAGACACATCACCACGCTCAAGGTTGCTGCTACGCAAAAGCTAAGGCATGTGACTGAAGATATTCCTCTGCGTGTCACACAAGAAAGCATAGATTACAGAGGTCACTTTCTTACAAACGTCTTACAGAGAGCACAAACTAGAGGAGTACCTGAAGTACGCGACGCACCCAAACAGAGAGTACCATGGTCAGTACTACTAACAAGAGTAAGAAAAGATACTCGTCATAAACGATATTACCAAACATCAAAGACTGTACAGGAAAGAGAAATTAGGCTTCAACATTACCGCGACGCTAAAACACGATACAAAGACGAACTACGTAGTGCCAGGAAAGACGACTGGGAGACATACGTTAGGACAAACTAACAGAGCAACATCTGGTGGATGCCGTTTAAACTGCAGACTAAACATAGAAAGACCCCGACAACATGATCAACATTGAAAAAACCGGATGGTACTACCACAAGAGGCTGCAGATGCACAGCACATTACCTCCTCAACAAACTACTTCCTGTCGATGACAACACTCAGGACAACCAACTTCACACCGCCCTTCGCAGACTACTCGATGACGAATACGAAAACAAAGGAATCACTCTTCCTTTTGATCACGGGGAGGCTGCTTTGGCAATACACAAAATAAAGAACAAAATCACTCCGGGCCTGCATTGCGTCCACCCAGAAACCATCAAACAAGCTGCTCAACTGATCGTACCATACCTGACAGGCTTTTTGAATGATGCTGTGCTAGAAGGACGAATACCGAATATATGGAAGACGGTAAATGCAGTTGTACTCATGAAAGAAGAGGACAAATACCCGATTGATCCTAAGATATACGGTCCAATATTCTTCATTAACATTCTGACAAAGGTGCAGGAGAGACTGCTGCGCGACAGACTTCAGTCGCACCCGTAGCTCTTCGGCCTCAGCCAATATCAGTTTGGCTTTGGACTATATAAATCCATCTACGGTGCAGTAAACAGGGCCATTGAAATGCCACAGACAGTACATGATAAATATATAGTAGCAATCCTAAATGACATAGCTCGTGCTTTCGACAACCTTTTGCAAAACTTAGAAAGATGAGTATTCCGCTGGCTCTATACAACTGTTTCAAAGGTTACTTACTGTAAAAACAGGATAGTGGACTTTGTTCGCCAAAACGTTATAAAGAGGGTAACAAGAGGTTGTCTGCAAGGATCCGTACATGGACCGATTTTCTGGAACATAGCCATAGAACCAATACTGAATGCACTACAACACAACGATATGGCAGAGTGGTTGCGTACGCTGATGACCTTATGATAGTGGTATCTGCCACGCGGCTTCTCGTGTTCTTCGATGAATGGTACACGAACAACAAATTCACAATAGCAATTAACAAAATTGTTTGCCTACTTCTAACAGGCACGCTGAAAAAGAGATCCAATTATAAAGTTAAACAATATATCTACAAAAAGGAAAATTATGACAAGACACCTCGGCCTTTATATTGACGAGCATTTACACTTTAACGAACATTGCAGACTAACAATTAACAAAGTGACGAGACTCATCTATAAACTTGCAAGACTGAACGCCGTACGATACAGGCTGCCCCAACAGGCAATGAGCACTCTTTGAGTCAAAACGTGTTTTGTGGCTAGAGCTTGGGTACATCGATTACGCTTAGGTACGCATAAAACCATTGTGAGGCGCGGCCAGAGGAGTGTTTTACTTAGAATCTCGGGGGCTTTCTGCACGATCTCGGTAAGGCGCTGTGTGTGGTGCTCGGAGTTTTCCCTAAAGATATTTCAGTTGGCCACAGAGTAGCAGCCTACTGGCTGAAGAGGGGAAGACGCTACAAAATAGGAGAAATAACTGGACGAGACATAACCGACAACGGCAATCAAACAAGTGGAGAACGGATACGTGGCAGACAGAATGGGGCACAACTAATAAGAGAAGACCTGTCTGATCTTTCTTCCCCGATATCCGAGGGCCGACGAATCTGAAACACATAAATCCAACAAGTCACATGGTGCATTATCTCTCGGGCCAAGGCCCGTATCCTGTGCATCTCCACATGTTTGGCCTAAAAAATGGCTTTGAGCACTATGGGACTTAACATATTAGGTCGTCAGTCCCCTAGAACTTAGAACTACTTAAACCTAACTAACCTAAGGACATCACACACATCCATGGCCGAGGCAGGATTCGAACCTGAGACCGTAGCAGTCCCGCGGTTCCGGACTGCAGCGTCTAGAACCGCACGGCCACCGCGGCCGGCGTTTGGCCTAAAACGGTCTCACATTTGTGTCTGTCGTGAGAATGGCACATCTGAGCATACAATGCTCATCTTCGATGCCCTAACACCGAGGTTAGGGAACCAAGACGTAGGACAGTTAACACTGAGACAAGGTGACTGGAACTTTGTAAACAATATCGCAAACGAATTACAGTGACCACTACATGCGGCATACAAACACTACAGGTCTTATCCTAGGATAAGACAGGATCCACATCTGACAGATCACCAGAACATAGTAAATCACACAGATACAGGGACACTGTCTCGGATGCTCTAACACACACAGGAGGTGAAGGCGAGATACACATACAGACATGGTAAAAGTAAGCTAAGGTTCTCCAACAGTAAACAGAATCAGTCCAAAAATGTAGCTCACGGTGTAGTTGGTTGTTATACCATTTAATAGCATGTCACTATCTGAAGATGAGACACTGCTTCTTCTTTCGCTGCATCAGGTATAACTGGCTCGAAGTTTTACCGAGCCCTCGCACCTGATGCGACTGACTAGGGCATGTTAAATAAACTCCAATCTCCACTGTTACCTTATGTTCGGAAACACACTGTAACGTAATTAATCAATACATTATTAATTGAGAATTACACAGCCAAGACAATATATGTAACAGATGTAACCATACACACAGACAGTATAAAGGGTAGAACTGTCACATCAAATCTAAGTCAAATTTCCATATCTCATGTTTTCCATTAAATACACTAAATTTTAACTTTTCATTATCTAAGTTAGCAACAAGTTAAAACAAAATTGTATTAATACATTTTTACTTTTTTATATTTTTTATTTCATCCATTTCTAAAATTCTAAAAAAATGTACTTCGTAATAAAATTGAATTTGTATGACATAACATGTAAAGTCACATAATGTACTACCTGCTATATAACAACGGGCAGCAGGACTTTACTCTAGAAATAAATAAATTTGAAAAATGGTGTTTACATTTTCCGACAAGGAAACTAAGATTAGACGATAGATGGTTCAAATGGCTCTGAGCACTATGGGACTTAACATCTGAGATCATCAGTCCCCTAGAACTTAGAACTACTTAAACCTAACTAACCTAAGGACATCACACACGTCCATGCCCCAGGCAAGATTCGAACCTGAGACCGTAGCGGTCACGCGGCTCCAGACTGAAGCGCCCAGAACCGCACGGCCACACCGGCCGGCAGACGATAGATACTTCGCAAAGTTGTAGGTAAGCGTACCCAAATTACTCACTGTGGGTCGTTGTGGTACTCTTCCTTTGTGGATTTATGGCAAACCATGAAATCCCTGTGGAGTGACAGCGTCTGGGAAAGTTTGTTAAGCACGTCTTTGTGTAATTAAGTCTTTTTCAGAAGTGAAGGCCTCTTTCATGTTATTCATTCATTATGGTCATTCTGTAATCTTTGGTAAGCCAGCTACTTAACTGGAAGTTCTATTACCTACATAATCGTCCCATGAAAAGAGAATCTTAGCATTATCGTTACCCACTGCTAGAATTAATAAATCTTTATATTTTTCAACGGACTGGATTGATGCTCTCTCAACAGATGAGACACTACATCGCAAGGGTGAAATCCAACACAGTGTATACGAAACCTCCCTTGTGATTTATTCTGCTCTCTCATCAGGAAAGCTGGGCACCGTTTGTTTCACACAGACTTCTCGTTAGTGAATTCATTTATTCTCTTACGAAATGTTAGGAAGGTAAAATAAGAGAACTTCTGGCTTCTATGAAGTCATTCTCCCAGGGGACCATTCGAGACTAGAGTACGAACGCAGAAGAAACTATAACAGCGTGCGAAGTAGCATCCTCACATACACCATGTGAAAAACTTGCATTTACTCTTTAAATTGTTTTGAGATACATACTGTCATTGTTCTGTGCCATATCAGGGATGAAAAATGACTAATAAAGTGGGCACCACCAGAGAGTAAGGTACATATAGAATACCTTTCGAATGACGGAGTCTGCTATTAGGAATGGAAGGGAAAGTCAGCACACGTATGGATTTGCTCGCACTGTTTAACGGTTTAAGTAGATTTTCGGCAAGATGTAGCTTCATTTGCAGAACGAATGGTCACCGCTGTGCTGCGAATGAGTACGTTCTTCTAAACGAATATTTTCTACGGAAGCAGTGAGCGTCTAATGAAAATCAAGAAGATGGTCCGCTCTCCTCTTCTTATAATGTTAGTGCACCTGATGAACCAAAAATTATAAGACTGAGCATCGTTGTCATCTAGAAAGTAAAAACTTCTCCATCAATTCAGTAACAAATTTTGGACTAACAATGTTTCCTGATATTATTATACCATTGTTACCTGGCAATATCCCTCATCTTCTTTCCTGAGTGAAATTCAAGCATCATTTATGAACATTATTTTAAATACTTAAAAAAGCATTCTAAAACCACTTGAAAAGAGCTGTATTTAAATTTTTTGAAACATAATTGTTCATTTCCTTCTTTCTAATTCTTTAAATTTCTGTCTGACTAGATGTGTATATGTGACTTTTATTTGAATGGTGTGTCGCATTCCGGCATCACGTCGCCATTATTCTATGCACTGAAAAATTATGTGTCTGACATAAATGAGTAATTTCAAATACTCTGATAAAATAACGACGATATTGTTGAACGTAAATGTTAGTGAACTCCAACGTTTCTACACTGTTAACATGGAGGACCTTTTTTTCTGAGTGGCTTGGTATGGCCCGTCGCGAATTTCTCTCCTGTGCCAGTCTCTTCATCTCAGAGCAGCAGTTCCACCGTACGTCCTGAATTATTTGTTGAATATATTCCATTCTGTGTCTTCCCTTACAGTTTTACCCTCGACAACTCCCTCTAGTACCACAGTGGTTATTCTCTTAACTCATGTCCTATCATCGCGTCCCTTCTTCTTGTCAGTGTTTTCCCTAAGTTCTTTTCTTCGCCAATTCTGTAGAGAACCTCCTCATTTCTCATCTTATCAGTCCACTTAATTTTCAACATTCTTCTGTAGTACCACATCTCAAAAGCTTTGATTCTCTCCTGCTCCGGTTTTCCCACGGTCCACGTTTCGCTACCGTACAATATTGTACTCCACACGTACATTCCCACGAATTTCTTCCTCAAATTAAGGCCTATGTTTGATACTAATAGATTTTTCTTCGCCAGGAATCCGTACTTTTCATGTTCTATATGCTTTTTATGTCCTGCTTGCTTCTCAGTCACGAGTTATTTTGCTTACAAGGCAGCAGAATTCCTTAACTTTGTCTACTTTGTGATCACCAATCCTGATGTTAAGTTCCTCGCTGTCCTCATTTCTGCTATTTCTCATTACTTTCGTCCTTCTTCGATTTACTCTCAGTCCATATTCTGCAGCCATTAGACTCTTCATTCCATTCAACACATGCCGTAATTCTTCTTCACTGCCACTCAGAATAGCAATGTCATTAGCGAATCTTATTACTGACATCCTTTCGTCCCGAATGTTAATCCCAATCTTGAATCTTTCATGTATTTCAACTCTAGCTTTTTCGACGTATAGATTGAACAGTAGGGAAACAGACTGCATTCCTGCCATACACCCCATTAATACGAGTACTTTGTTCATTGTCTTCCATTTTAATAGTTCCATCTTGGTTCTTGCACATACTGCAATTACCCGCCGTTCCCTATAGCTTACTCCTACTTTTCTCAGACTTTCCATCTGGCGTCATTTTACATTGACGAAAGCTTTTTTATAGTGCGACAGATCCTACGAGCGTGTCCTGATTTTTCTTGAGATTTGCTTTAAATATGAGACGCAACGTCAGAACCACCTTTGTGGCGCCTTTACCTTACCTAAAACTAATCGTCATCTAAAAGATTCTTTATTTTCCTTTTCTTTTGTATATTAGCAGCTTCGAGGAATGAACTGTTAAGCTAATTGTGCGACAGCTTTCACACGTTTCTGCCCTTCCTATCTTCCTAAGTGTGTGAATAATATTTTTCCGAAAGTATGATTGTATGTCGCCAGTCTCATAGGTTCTACACACCCACGTGAATAGTCGTTTGATTGCTATTTTCGCCACTGATTTCAGAAAATCCTACGAAATGTTACGTACTCCTTCTGACTTATGTGATCTTAAGTTTTCCTAGCTCTTTTAAATTCCGACTCAACTTCTGGATACCATATGTCCTCCTTATGGACTCCACTTTCTTCTTGTGTGATTTCTTCAGACAAGTCCTACCTCTCATGGAAAACGTCATTGTTCTCTTTCCACCTATCCGCTCTGTCCCCTACGTTTAAGAGTGAAATGGCCACTGCCATTTAATATTACCACCGTCGCTTTTAATTTCATCGAAGGTTGATCTGACTTTTCAATATGCCGAGTCAGTTCTTCCGACGATAATTTGTCTCTCGATTTCTTCACCTCTTTCATGCACCCATTATGCCTTGGCTGCCCTGCACTTCCTGTTTATTTCATTCCTAAATAATTCATATTGCTGTACTTCTGTCTTTACCTGAACATTTTCATACTTTCTTTTTTTGTCGAATAACTGAAGTATTTCTTGCGTTACCCAAGTTTTTTTGCAGTTACCTATCTTTTACCTATGTTTGTCTGTCCAACATCTGTGATTGCTCCTTTTAGAGATGATCACTACTCTTTAACTGAACTGTCTGCTCTGGTCCCCATCTTTAGCAAACTTGAAAGGGAGTCTAATCATTCCTTCGAATTTCGGTACACCAGTTCCTTTTGGAAGTAGGCTGCTTCTGTGTTGACAGCGCTGTGTAGCGCTATGCGTTGGATCTCTGACTGCGCTGTCTTTGTAAGAGACTCTGTGGCTGTTCGGTCTCGTTGTTGGAAGTTAATCTCCAGTAATGTTGGCCAGTTGGAAGTTAATCGCCAGCGGTGATGGAAGTGTTGTTGGGCAGTTGGAGGTGAAAAGCCAGAAGTGATGAATGTTAAATGTGAGAAGTTAGCATCGATGAAGTGTTAGCGTAGGCTAACGAACTATAAGTATCTGACTTGTAGACTGAAAATTATTCATGAGTATATATCTTTGTACTAGATGCCAATGACGATTTATATTGATGTTTGAACTCGATGTCACATTATTAAGGTAAAAAATATATTATCTGGTTTGCAACAAATTCTTTCCTTTGCTAACCACATGCCTATTAGTAGTTAGTGGCTTTAGTAGTTAGAATCTTTTATTTAGCTGGCAGCATTGACGTTCGCTGTATTGCAGTAGTTCGCGTAATGAAGATTTTTGTGAGGTAGTGCTTAATGAAATGTCTAGGTTATTGTTGAGATTTATTTTTAGTCAGGGCCATACCTTTGAATTAATTATTTGAAGTCAGGTTGTAATTTTTTTGAGCAGTCAGATTGCGTTGCGCAAGAATATTGTGGGTCAGTCTTGACATGATAAGAAAAAGTAAAGAGAAAGTAGGCTCAGTACGTTCAGTTTTACTCTGCTGTTTCAGAGTCAAATAACGTAGAAGTTTCATCTTCTCAGTTATTCTGCAATTTAATTACAGACATACTCATTTTAAATAAAGAAGTTTCACTTTCACAATGATTTTTCCGGACGATCTTCTTAAACTTCATCTACTCTTGATCAGGATTTGTATATTGTGATTTTAAAGGTCACTTATTACTGTTGGTAATTTGCTATTCGCACTGTCCATTCACGTTAATGATACCACCTTTCAAAAGCCTGAATAAGCACTTTTTGCCGCACGGACTGCTGGGGCACTTGCTGGAAGACAGTGTGCGAGATTCTGGAAGGTATCCACAGGGTGTGGAGACTGCTGACTCCAATCCATGGCCAGTTGAGCTGCGTTTCTTGGTTGAGGATCCATGAGGCTAACAACTCCATGGAGATAGTCACAGAGATTGGGCTTAAATTAAGAGATTTTGGTGGTCGAGAGAGTACGCCTCTTAGTGGTCTTCGAATGAAGCACACACACTGAGAGGTGTGTGACACGTTGCATTGTACTGCTGGTAGATGCCATCGTGCCGAGGAAAAACAAAGTGCATGTAGGAGTGGACAAGTTTCCCGAGGATAGATGAATACTTGTGTTGATCCATTGTGCCTTCCAGAAAGACGAGATCACCCAGGGAATGCCACAAACTCGTTCCCCAGGCCATAACGCTCTGTCCTTGAGTCTGCACCCTTCCGACGATTGTTGGAGGGTGTTATCTTTCAGAAGTTTCACGCTGTACACGTTTAGGCTATCTGTCCGATAGAGAAAAAATTGATTCATCTGAAAAGCCCACCTAACGCCCCTCAGTGGACGTCCATTTGCGGTACTGGTGTGCAAATTCCAGCCTTCGTCGCCGATGAAGAGCATTCAGCATGGGTGCACGAACCAGGCACCTCCTGCGGAGGCCCATACGCAGCAATGTTCGCCGAACGTTCGTTGAGGAGACACTTTCGGTAGACACTTGGTTCGTCTGGGTGGTTGGTTACTGAACAGTTGCGAGTCTATTCGCCCTTACACATCTCAGCAGTTGCCTTTCACCACTTCTCTCCATGGCCCGTAGTGCACCACAACTGCATTAGCGATTCTGGATAGCGCTATTCTTTTATATCCATGGTACACTTTAATCACGGCGGCACGTGGTTTACAAACTTAACCCTTTTGAAAATGCTTGCACCCTTGGCCATTAGGTTGTGTATTTATTTTGAGTCTAAAAGCAAATATTGTCTATATTTTTACGCAAATTCCTCTCGCCGCTTATTGCAAAAAATGGTTCAAATGGCTCTCAGAACTATGGGACTTAAACCTAACTAACCTAAGGACATCACACACGTCCATGCCCGAGGCAGGATTCGAACCTGCGACCGTAGCGCTCTCGCGGTTCCAGACTGAAGCGCCTAGAACCACTCGGCCACTCCGGCCGGCCTGCTTATTGCAGATAATCCAGTCAGATTACATAATGAACATCATATGAATAAGCAACTGGTAAACAAAGGCAACCCACCTACCCATCCGAGATCGCTGTCATACACATACGTAGTGACGTTCTCCTCGGAAGTAGTTGGGTCGAATCCTGGTAGTGAGTGGAAGTATCTGGCCAGCAGTTGTGGAGGGGAGTGACGTATAGTTCCTGATCACCAGCCTTTGCGCCAGTGCCTTAGTTTAAATGTCAAACCTCTCCGCACCGTCTTAGTGAGAGTAGGCAAATGACACTGTCAGTGGGGATCCGTCAGGCCAGAGAAAGGTAAATGGCAGACTACCTACAATGGGGACCTTGCACAGGGTAGCAATGCTGATCCTGAAGTTCTCTTGGATTCCGCAAACTGATGGTGCTTTCTGTCCCACAGTCACAGGTACGTGCAGCAACACTGTTACGTTAAATTTCGATTTACGTACATGTTACATGTATCGTGGATGGGGACGTTACACAAGTCGGTGCCAACAGTAGGGGAGAGTGTTCTACCTTGAATCACTTTTCAGGCTTTCGCCACCATCCAGCCTTCCGTTTTTAAATTAAGGCATTCACTTTTTTGTGATTCATTTTTTTTTTCGACTCTCCAAAAATTATTCCTGAAATTAAAGTTTTCCCAAATGTGAAAACATGTGCAAGGAACAACATGGTCATGTATCTAGGAAAAAAAAAACATTCTCTTCAAATTGAAAAGCGTGTCAATCGAGAAAATCTTGTCAGTACTGTATTTAATCGTCTCTCTGTTAACTTCTTACTCTACTACATACGAATAATCAGTAAGTGATATCAAATTATGCAGAAGATTCATCAAAAACCAGATACAAGTTAACACATTTTGACATAGAAGATACAGAAAACTAACACAAATTTCCATTTTCAAGACGGGTAAAACTGTTTAGAAATTGTAGAAACTCAGTCAATATGCAAATATCAGATGTTCCAAGGTAAAATTTTTCGTTGAAGATATAACATGGCGCATGACTGACGAAGTATGGCATAGCCGTTCACATGTCATACGACTGGTTTTAAGAAAATGTACAGTTTTAATTGTCACTAAAATCTATAACAGACGACTTAAGGATATATCCTCACTAGCTGTAATACACTCTTAAAAAAGGGAAAAGAAACGAAAAGGCACCACGAAGAAAATTTCCAAATGGGAAGGAAATCGGTACATGTGACGTACATGTACAGACAAACAAATGACTACAATTTAAAAAAAAAACTGGACATTTTATTCGAGAGAAACAGCTTCACAAATTTAGCAAGTCAATAATGAACAAGCAGCTATTTGGCTCGGCATTCTTTGACAGAGTTTTCAGCTTTCATCCTGACGGACATGGTATCAACTTCTGCCCAATTGGTGCGTTAGATCGTCAAAATCCCGAGCTATTTGGAGGCCCCTGCCCATGACGCTCCAAACGCTCTCAACTGGAGATATATTCGGTAACTTTAATAGGCAAGGTATGGTTTGTCAAGTACGAAGACAAGCAGTAGAAACGCTGGTCGTGTGCGGGTGGGTGAGTACAGGATGGCTTGGCACGAAGGGCAATAAAACGGGGTGTAGAAGGGGTATGTAACGAGATCGCGGATGACAACCAAATAGTCATCAGTTCGAACTGAAGACAATTCTGCTCCAGTAAATGAGATTCCAGGCCAAACACCTATCTGGAGACGCCTCGGAAACTACTGGGATACTTACTGACCGTAGCTCACCATGCGTCTCGACAACCAGGAGTCAAGGTGTGGGGTGCCATCTCATTTCATAGCAGGATCCGCTTGGGTGTCGTCCGTCGCACCCTTAGAGCCCAGCGGTACGTCGACGATATTCTACAGGGTGGTCCATTGATAGTGACCGGGCCAAATATCTCACGGAATAAGCATCAAACGAAAAAACTACAAAAAACGAAACTCGTCTTGCTTGAAGGGGGAAACCAGATGGCGCTACGATTGGCCCGCTGGATGGCGCTGTCATGGGTCAAACGGATATCAACTACGTTTTTTTTTTTTAAATAGGAATCCCCATTTTTTATTATATATTCGTATAGTACGTAACGAAATGTGAACGTTTTAGTTCAACAAATTTTTTCGCTTTCTGGTAGATGGCGCTGTAATAGTCGCAAACGTGTAAGTACGTGGTATCACGTAACATTCCGCCAGTGCGGACGATATTTGCTTCGTGATACATTACCCATGATAAAATGGACCGTTTACCAATTGCGGAAAAGGTCGATATCGTGTTGATGTATGGCTATCGTGATCATAATGCCCAACGGGCGTGTTCTGTGTATGCTGCTCGGTATCCTGGACGACATTTTCCAAGTGTCCGGACCGTTCGCCGGATAGTTACGTTATTTAAGGAAACAGGAAGTGTTCAGCCACATGTGAAACGTCAAACACGACCTGCAACAAATGATGATGCCCAAGTAGGTGTTTTAGCTGCTGTCGCGGCTAATCCGCACATCAGTAGCAGACAATCTGCTTGAGAATCGGGAATCTCAAAAACGTCGGTGTTGAGAATGCTACATCAACATCGATTGCAGCCATTCCATATTTCTATGCACCAGCAATTGCATGGCTACGACTCTGAACGTCGTGTACAGTTCTGTCACTGGGCACAAGAGAAATTACGGGACGATGACAGATTTTTTGCACGCGTTCTATTTACCGATGAAGCATCATTCACCAACAGCGGTAACGTAAACCGGCATAATATGCACTATTTGGCAACGGAAAATCCATGGTTGCTGGGACACGTGGAACATCAGCGACCTTGGCAGGTTAACGTATGGTGCGGAATTATGGGAGGAAGGATAATTGGTCCCTATTTTATCCATGGCAGTCTAAATGGTGCAATGTATGCTGATTTCCTACGTAATGTTCTACCGATGTTACTACAAGATGTTCCACTGCATGACAGAATGGCGATGTACTTCCAACATGATGGATGTCCGGCACATAGCTCGCGTGCGGTTGAAGCGGTATTGAATAGCATATTTCATGACAGGTGGATTGGTTGTGGAAGTACCATACCATGGCCCGCGCTTGCCTAAGGGCAGAGGTGGAAAAACACGTTATTGGCCTGTTCAATTTGTTAATCTCTTTCTCTTAAATAAATCATCGAGGTTCTTCGATATTGTAATCAATTGCCTGTCTTAAGATGTACATCACATCTATCTATTTTCGTCCCAGTCATACAGTTCCTTCACAGCGCTACTTTTTTTTCGAACTCATATCTAACAACAACAAAAACTATAGAAGCTGTCGGAACCTGCTTATGGCAGTCTCTAGTTCACATTGCTTCCAGTAAGTCTAAGAAAATCTTCAGTAACCAGACTGAAGTACCAGCCAGAAAACATCACGCATTCGTAGGTAGAATATCCTCTAAGTACAACAGTCTCCTCTATTATCGAGATCAAATTCCATGGTTTCGCTGTTGACCGCCAAATTTTTCTAGCTGTTAAGTTTTCGCTTACCCTATCACTATCATAAAGTCTTTTGCAGTGGAAGAGTTAATTACTCTTCCATGTCTTTGTAGTGTCGTTCAGACCTGTTAAGAACTAGGCTTATGCAAGTTCTTGCTGCCATTTCTGACAGAGAGCTCGGAGTAAGAAACGAAATTTCCACAGAAAACTGCTTGTACACTCCTGGAAATTGAAATAAGAACACCGTGAATTCATTGTTCCAGGAAGGGGAAACTTTATTGACACATTCCTGGGGTCAGATACATCACATGATCAAACTGACAGAACCACAGGCACATAGACACAGGCAACAGAGCATGCACAATGTCGGCACTAGTACAGTGTATATCCACCTTTCGCAGCAATGCAGGCTGCTATTCTCCCATGGAGACGATCGTAGAGATGCTGGATGTAGTCCTGTGGAACGGCTTGCCATGCCATTTCCACCTGGCGCCTCAGTTGGACCAGCGTTCGTGCTGGACGTGCAGACCGCGTGAGACGACGCTTCATCCAGTCCCAAACATGCTCAATAGGGGACAGATCCGGAGATCTTGCTGGCCAGGGTAGTTGACTTACACCTTCTAGAGCACGTTGGGTGGCACGGGATACATGCGGACGTGCATTGTCCTGTTGGAACAGCAAGTTCCCTTGCCGGTCTAGGAATGGTAGAACGATGGGTTCGATGACGGTTTGGATGTACCGTGCACTATTCAGTGTCCCCTCGACGATCACCAGTGGTGTACGGCCAGTGTAGGAGATCGCTCCCCACACCATGATGCCGGGTGTTGGCCCTGTGTGCCTCGGTCGTATGCAGTCCTGATTGTGGCGCTCATCTGCACGGCGCCAAACACGCATACGACCATCATTGGCACCAAGGCAGAAGCGACTATCGCTGAAGACGACACGTCTCCATTCGTCCCTCCATTCACGCCTGTCGCGACACCACTGGAGGCGGGCTGCACGATGTTGGGGCGTGAGCGGAAGACGGCCTAACGGTGTGCGGGACCGTAGCCCAGCTTCATGGAGACGGTTGCGAATGGTCCTCGCCGATACCCCAGGAGCAACAGTGTCCCTAATTTGCTGGGAAGTGGCGGTGCGGTCCCCTACGGCACTGCGTAGGATCCTACGGTCTTGGCGTGCATCCGTGCGTCGCTGCGGTCCGGTCCCAGGTCGACGGGCACGTGCACCTTCCGCCGACCACTGGCGACAACATCGATGTACTGTGGAGACCTCACGCCCCACGTGTTGAGCAATTCGGCGGTACGTCCACCCGGCCTCCCGCATGCCCACTATACGCCCTCGCTCGAAGTCCGTCAACTGCACATACGGTTCACGTCCACGCTGTCGCGGCATGCTACCAGTGTTAAAGACTGCGATGGAGCTCCGTATGCCACGGCAAACTGGCTGACACTGACGGCGGCGGTGCACAAATGTTGCGCAGCTAGCGCCATTCGACGGCCAACACCGCGGTTCCTGGTGTGTCCGCTGTGCCGTGCGTGTGATCATTGCTTGTACAGCCCTCTCGCAGTGTCCGGAGCAAGTATGGTGGGTCTGACACACCGGTGTCAATGTGTTCTTTTTTCCATTTCCAGGAGTGTATATTTGCCGAAGAACCACAGGGTGCAGAACCCAGTGACGTTCATTTACTCTACTGGTGACAGAACACCGAAAACAGCAAGAAGAGTAAACTGCCTAGGAGTAAAAATTCCGTATCGATCTAAGCTTTTTCGCGAAGTATAGCTGTAGGTGAATAGGTGCTTCTCTTGTAGCAACCTGACCACTATACGTATTGCTCAGTACTCCTGACGGTAGACGTGTCGGCTAAACGGGGAATGACGAGCGCCACAGCACGGGCGCCATAATTTAGGAACGTAATTATGGCGTCCAAACAGGCGGCTGACCCCGCGGGCGCGGACTGCCTGAATTGCGTGACGTCAGACCCAGCGCGGGCGGCCGAGGAGGCGGAGGAGATGGGCGGCGCCAGCGCGGCCGGGCCCCGGCGCCGGCGCCAATTGCTCGCGGCCCTGCCAGAGGCTCCGCTGCGCTCTGGTCTGGCCCTCCTACTAGACGGCGCGCTGCCTATTAACGGCCAGTTACGGCACTTACCACCAGGCGCAGCCTGACGCTGACCCGGTAAACAGAAACGAGCAGTGTGGTGCAGTCGCAGTCGTGAAAGGTGGGATCGGCTCCCACCCTGCCGTTCAGTTCTAGGTTTTCAGCCACCGACAAAGTCGTCTGTGCTATTGCTGAACCTCTGCTGAGGCACCCTTGATCACTACCCAAGGTCGCGACCGAACGAAGTGGCGCAGTGGTTAGCACACTGGACTCCCATTCGGGAAGACGACGGTTCAATTCCGCGTCCGCCATCCTGATTTAGGTTTTCCGTGAATTCTCTAAATTGCTTAAGGCAAATGCCGGGGTGGTTCCTGTGAAAAGACATGGCCGACTTCCTTCCCTAATCCGATGAGACCGATGACCTCACTGTTTGGCCGCCCGGAGTGACCGAGTGGTTCTAGGCACTACATTCTGGAAGCGCGCGACCGCTATGGACGCAGGTTCGAATCCTGCCTCGGGCATGGATGTGTGTGATGTCCTCAGCTTAGTTAGGTTTTAGTTCTAGGTTCTAGGGGACTGATGACCTCAGAAGTTAAGTACCATAGTGCTCAGAGCCATTTGCACCATTTGAACCTCGCTGTTTGGTCTCTTCTACCAAATCATCCAAGCCAATCGTGATCGCCAGCACACGATTTCAACTATAGCCGTAAGTATACTCCACCCTGAGGCGATATCCAGAGTAAAGCTTATTATTACGCGACCATTTCTGCGGAATGAGTGACGTAACATATGCAAAACCATAATGAAAGACCTATTTAAGCAGAATACTTAATTGACGCCGGGTAATATGATAAGCAGCATTACTAGTAATTAACTTCGGTAACTGACTAACACAGCCTTACTTTTATTTTACTCTTGATTGGAATCTGCTTGTCCTGTAGAAGTGGGAGAACGGTGAAAGCATTCTGAACGATGGAAACACTGATAGGTTATCCCCGTTCCGTGAATTCTTGTAGAAAACATTTTACAACCTGAGAGTGGAATGAAAAGGTTCGGTTTCTAACAGAACGAACTGTTATGTTCTAATGTAGAAAGCTGACTGTTTCTTGAGAAACCACTGGATGCGAGAGATAAGTATTTCAAAGACTGATAGGGGTCCTGCAGCTAAGGCCCTTTGTAGAGGCACCGCTCGCTGAACGTGTTGATTCTGTAAAAATCAAATGTTTTTGCAACGTAAAACAGCTAAAGTAACTATATTCCAGGTTACAGACGAAAACTGGGCGGTGGCGATGAAGACTGCCTCGTTTGTCGCAGAGAAAGAGAGAGAGAGAGATACAGGTTGAAGCGACTTCTTCTGTGGAAGATGGTAGGATGTACGTTATTCGTTAACCAGCTAGAGGAAGGGCTAGCGTCTTCTAAGGGGTAGTTTTGTCGACCGGTTCTCAGAAGATCTAGAGCTCAGCCAAAGGGGTAGAGAATGCGAAAATGTGAGATTCTCTTTAATCACTCATCTTCAGGAGCCTCCACCACTAGACTTCCACACTGAAAGCCCCCGTCAACTCCGCCTGCCTGCCGCGCCGTCTGAGCCGATGCATTGGGGACTTAGAAAAATTTGGAGCTGATCTGCAGGTAGCCACTAACGAAGGTCATTGGTTCCACCAGTGACTGGTTCTGCAACCGCTTCAACCATCACGTGCAATAGTACGGTGAAACTGAGCTGCAGCCGCAAGACGACGTCTAGGGACAAAATCATTTTAAATTGGGTTACTTCAAGCTTCACACTGAATACTTTTATTTCAACTGAAATGAACAGTCTGCTTTCAACTTTAACCACAAGTCTGACACATTTGCTTCTGCAGTACTATCTGTTTTCGATTAACATCACGATAATTACTGGGTACTTTGTAATTAGCATCTTTCGACCTGAACCCTAAGTCACACTTGCCAAGGCCTTGTTATATTGATGTTACCACTATTTTTCATTTGTTTTGTCAACAATTTTGTCGGAATAAATGAAAGTTATTGTAATTCATGTCTCGTTTAGTAGGCATAAGTTACCCCAGTTTTGAGGGCATCCTAATATTAATGCGACTCCTGCTGGGCTTAACTTCCATTCTAACAACCGAGCCACCTTTGCACTACGAATTTACGAGAATAATTCGCCTCAACCACATTTACAATATTGATTACGTTAAAATATGATGAGGTACATGAAACGAGCTTCTTGAAGGTTGTGCTAACAAGTGAACGAAATGAACAGAGCAATCTGGTGTGCCCTCGGCAACGCTAGCGAATGACTCAAAATTATCTGGCGCTTGGTCATGTCACACCAGAAACATCAGCTGAGTCGTTATTAGAGCACAGTTAACAGTCTTCTCAGTTAACACAGAAAGCATTTCAACAGATAAAGAAAAACTGCTACAAGGCTTACGCAGCCAAAACAAATGTCTCATATTATGCTTACGGGAGACACAGAAAAGATGCGCACGTTGAAAGGTGGCTACACTGAGCCACAGCGCCAGAGATCGCGCTAGAGAGTATTGTTCCGCCGCCTCTACTGGCAGTGATTCTTGAGATGTCGTGGTAGTCAGTGCTTGGGGAGAGCTCGTGGCAGAGAGTGATTATTGAGATGTGCTAGTAGAGAGTGCTTGCTGAGATGTGATACTGAAAAGTTCTTGTTGAGATGTGGTAATAGCGAGTCGGTGTGGAGATATATTGTAATGATTAGAGTGATTTTGGTCAATATATGAAGGTAAAGAAAAAATTTTTCCTTTTCTTTTTACTATCTCGATGTCTTAAATAATGCAGCATTACAGGTTCAGTCAACAAAGCATCTGGCTTGTGTTCTTGTATTAGAGTGTAATTCTGCTTTCCTTACGCAATTATAGTATTTCTATTTTTTAGTTACTTCAGTATAAATGGTATTTAAAAATTCTTGTCTTGTTGAAGAAGAACCGTGCCAGATGTGCGTTGAGTCATACTTCCACATACAGAACAGTTACACTTGTGCTTTGGTTTCGTAGGTTTTATAGTTGCTGGGGACTTAATTAATTAATTGTGTTAATGAAAATTTCCATTTCATTCTTTGTTATTGTTCTATACAGTCAGATAGCGTAATAATACTAGTCAGGGCCAACCGTTTACGAGACTTCGTAATCGGACAAACAGCTACTAAAGCAAAAATTAAAATTATTTGCATTCATATATAAATAAGCCCCCATGCACGTGGCGACCGCTGCTTCGAATCGTCCCTTGGAATTCTTCTGATTGTAGAAATAGTAGACAGTAGGATTGTTGTAGTAATTTGTAGTTTAGTAATTGTAGTCTATATTGCATGTGTAGATTTGGTATTTTTTTTGCAAAATTTCATTTCTGTTGTCTTGTCTACGGGTTTGACAATTAGTGCAATTATTTCAATTGTTCGATTAATCGTGTTTGAGGGAAACATTTCGTGTGAATGGTATTGTTGGAGATAAAGTGTCATTGTGTGTAATTTTCATATAGTGACGAGTTTTGTATGTTTTGTAAATGATTACGCGGTCAATGAAAAAGGCAAAAATGATGGATAGTCAGAATGACGAAATTGTTGACATGGCGAACTCGCCAACACAGGACAACAGTATGATGGATAATGAAGTTGAAAACAATTTAAGAAGTCGGGAAAATAGTCCGGAACCATTTCAAAATTTTTCTCAATCAGAAAATTCACAGAATACGAGATTAACGATAGAAGATTCTGAAATAGTATCGAACACAGATAGCTCTACAGCTATGACGAAGGAAACTGGTTTTGCGGGAAATGTTAGGGGCGAAAAGAATTTTGAAACCGTTAATATGGAGCAGTTGATGAGTGCAATATTAAATTTGGGATCTCGGTTAGACTCACAAGGATCTGAATTAAAAACACGGTTAGACTCATAGGGATCACAAATAGGAACAATTACAGCTGGTATGGGAACAATGGAAACACGGTTAGACTCACTGGGATCACAAATAGGAACAATTAAAACCGAGATGGGAACTTTGGGATCTGAACTAAAAACAGTGGGATCACAAATAGGAACAATTAAAACAGAGATGGAAACAATGGAAACACGGTTAGACTCACGAATAGGGACATGTTTCAAAAATATGAAAGATAAGTTAAAGAAAGAAATCAGGGAAGAAGTGCAACCGACTTTGAATTCTCACAATAATAGATTAATTGCAGTAGAGATTAGGCAAAGGGAACAGGATAGAGAACAGGAAGAAAGAGATCGCGCGATAGTACAAAAATTTTCAGAGTTAAATTTACAACGTGCACACAAGATAAGGAAGAAATATTTGGGAGAATCGAGGAATCCGTACCAAATGACAGAATAAATAACCTAACACAACAATATGAACAGTTAACTACCAAATGTGTTAATACTGAAACCCGAGTCGCGACACTTACGGAAGACGTAAATAAACAGAAAGAAAAAATAGGTGACTTATCGGAAAGAGTTGAGGAGATTTCAGATAAATTGACAAATCTTAGTTTACATGGGGACAGATATTCGGATGACACGGCTCCATTGCCATTTGCGGAAACTGAAGAGTACCAGAGCATAAATAAGCATGTTGAAAATCAGGGAAAATTTAATGAACGCGTTAAAAGGGAAGTTGAGGCATTACGAAAGCAAGTCAAACAAATTGAAGGTGAAATCGTAGGAAAAGACAGCAGAAGAAATTTAGAATCACAGATAACAGAAGGGTTTGAGGAAAGTAATTTGTTTCATTTACGGGATGCAACAAGAGAGCGCCAGGCGCGCGAACTTGACAATAATCGACATTCAAACTGGGACAGACGCGGTAGGTCTTTGTCGCCACGAGGCGAAAACTTTGACTATAAACACTTTTTGACTGTTCGGAAATTTAAGATCTTCCGCAATTCTAAGAATGACATACATCCATGTTCATGGTTAGATCAATTTATGTACGCACTTCCACCAAATTTGCCACTAAGTCACAAACTGAAATTTATGTGCAGCTATTAAAGTCCTCAGGGGATTCACTACACTAATTGAATATGTGCCGTAGCGCTCACAGGGCCCCGAGCTGTGGTGGTGCTATTTCCCTTTTAGTTTTCTGCACCGCTGCCTACTCTTTCACTATTCTTTGCATCTATAAAAATAACTTTTCTACTATCCATCTATCTAGACAGTAGGTAAACAATAAGCGGATTTGACTGTTTTACCCAAAAGTGACTTCGGAAATTACCGTTTGGACTTATTGTATCTTCAGCAGCATTCATTCGTAGCTTAAACGAAATTTTACCTGTTTATCTTCGTGACAATATTACTTCATATGTTGACGATATTCTTATTGCTAAACGTTCTTGGAGTGAGCATAACAAAATTTTTGATTCATCATTACGTATTTTTGCAAGAGTTGGCATTACAGTGAACTTGGAAAAATCTGAATTTGGTCGTTCTCAGGTGAAATTTCTCGGTCACATTATTTCTACAGACGGTATTCTTCCTGATCCAGAGAAATTAGACGCTATTCGTAATTATGCTGTTCCTACCACAAAACGTGATGTTCGTAGTTTCCTTGGTGTCTGTAATTTTCTTAGACGCTTTGTTAGATTGGACAATTTGGCCACACCTCGTTTATGTGAACCATCTGGAAAGAAATCTAACTGGTGTTTGGATGAGGAAGCTCAGTCAGAATTTGAACAACTTCGTGATGCTTTAGTTGCTGCTCCACTTCTTTCACACCCGGATTTATCTAAAGATTTTTGTTTGGCAACGGATTCATCATACAAGGGCCTAGGTGCACACTTATTTCAAGAGATAGAAGAAAACGGCGTTGTAGTACAGAAGACTATTGCATTTGGAAGTCGTGTTCTCTCTAAATCCGAAAAGAATTATTCGATTACGGAACTTGAAGCTTTGGCTGTTGTTTGGGCTTTCACAAAATTTCGCACATTTTTGTTTGGCAGACATACTAAGGTTTACACCGATCATCGAGCTCTGGAATTTCTTATGTCAACAAAATTAACTCATGGCAGATTATCACGATGGGCGTTGTACCTACAGGAGTTTGATTTTAGTATTGTTTACATACAGGGATCTTCAAATATTGTTGCTGATGCTTTATCACGTGCACCTGTGGGTTTGAAACAAAGTGCTGAGGAGGACTGCAAAGAAAACCATTATTGTTTGATGTATATTCAAGGTGTTGCGTTTGAGAACTTTATTTCGTCTTCGCTCCAGGACATCGCTAAGGAGCAAAATAAGGATCCAATCTGGAAGGACATTAAGGAGAAGTGGAGGAGAAAGGAAAGCGTAGCGATTAGACAGCATTATTTTGTCCGCAATGACATTCTTTTCAAACGAAAATCGGTCGACAACTCTGTTTGGTTAGTTTGTATTCCTGATGAGTGGGTCAATAAATTGATTTGGTACACACATTTCAGTTATGCGCACTTTGGTCCCAGAAAATGCTTTCACAAATTGCGAGAAAATTGCTACTTCAGTAATATGGAAAAACGTATTCGATCTGTTCTTGCCAAATTCAAATTATGTCAAAAGGCTAAGCCGCCAACTGTTTCTCACAGAGCACCGTTGTTTCCTATCATTCCAGCGAAATTAAAGGACATGGCCGCAGTCGATTTGTTCGGTCCAGTGGTTCGTTCTACTAATGGTTTTGCGTACATTTTCGTAGCAGTGGAATTAACATCAAAATATGTGTGTTTTACACCTTTACGCAAAGCAACAGCTCGTTCAGTATCTAATGCTTTCATCAAACATTTTCTTAAAGAAGTGGGTCATGTTGATAAGGTTATATCAGATAATGGTTCACAGTTTCGCTCTAAAATTTGGCTTCGTACTCTACGGCGTCGTAAGATTAATCCAATTTTTATTTCACTTTTTCACCCTCAATCTAATGCTACAGAGAGATGGATGAAGGAAATCAATAAATTGTGCCGTCTTTATTGTCATCAGAATCACAGAACTTGGGATCAGTAACTTCATATTTTTCAAAACATTCTGAATGAACTTCCTAATGACTCAACTTCTTTACCACCTCTATTGATATTAAAAAATAAAGTACCAACAAATCGCATTTCTGAAATCATTCCTTTTCCGCCTTCACGGAAACTGCGGCATTCTGAAGTTCTCAACCTGGCTCTACGAAATATTGCGTCTGCGGCTGCAAGAAGAGAGAAATCAGCTAAACGTCCTGGTCGTTTAAAAATTTTGTCAGTTGGTCAAAAGGTGTTAATTAAGTCTCATCGTTTGTCTCATAAAGGAAAAGGCTTATGTCGCAAATTTTTTCTGCTTTATAACGGTCCATATAGGTTTCGCAAAATTATTCATGATAACACTGTTGAAGTAGAAACTCTTAAATCTCGGCGCTCTAAGGGAATACATCATATATCTAACGTTAAAATTTTTGTGGAATGACATACTTTTGAGAGACCAACAGTTATACGTAAACACACGGAGAATACAAGGATACCGCGCCGTGTTCCGGCGGCGGCAGATACTCAAAGCAACAGTCAGTCTGCGCGCCGCACAAGGCAGTCGTTGACCGCAAACAATCACTTTCTACGTCACGCGTAGACAGCTGATCGAGCGCTCAGTGTGAATGCACTGACAGACGTAAACAAATACACAGTCTAATTTCTCCGACTAAATTCTGTATAAAGCTATGGTGACTTTATAAATTATGTTATTAACGTTCAGTATTTTTCAGGATACGGTTGTGTAAAATATTTAAGACCTTCAGGTAAATTCTGTGCGTGTCCGACGTTAAGACGACTTGCTATGGAGAAAATTTCAGGAAGAATGTAATTTCGAAGAAAAAAGTAATAAACTAAAAAGGGTAATTATTAATTGAGTTTATTTTTCAGGTAACATAATTCCACTTAGGTACGTATTTTAGATGTAATTTGCTGCTCGCGATTACGTGATTCATACTTTGTGCTAATTTCATGTTCTATGAATTTACTTGTGAAGCTACGTGCTTGTGTACAGTTGCTGATTTTGACAATTATTGATTAATGAACAGTGTTATTACTTATGTATATTATGCATCGCTTGGCTGCTATGCTTTTACACTGATGTCATATTTTTTTATTATGTGCCTGCTGTGCTTATTTATTTACATTTTAATTGTCACCTGATTAATTGTGCTGATATGGTTACGTATGTAAGTTATACTTTGTGATTTATCTGCTTGCGCCTTCATGTTTACTTATTAAGATTACATATGAACATTTATTTGCCTATGCTATAATGCTAATGACCTGTTTATTATATAAGATATGTACTTGCTGCTTTGCGTATGGATTGCATATTTACACATTTCTGTTTAGATGTCATAAGTACTCTTCAATTTAGAATATAGCAATGCTGATATACTGTGTACGTACATAGAGTTTAGGTTACACTGTGGTATTAATTATAGATTGTTCGCTTGGCAGAGCCTCGTTGTAGGAATTGTGCTGTATCCATTTGTTGACATTCTGTTCTCTACTGGTATATTTACTCGCTATTGCATGTTTTGCTTGCGCTCAGTGCCTTATATTTTTAAGATAAGAAAATGAACTGCTATAATTCGACGAACGACATTAGTACGAGAAACTTCATAGAAGTCACATGAGCTGGAGGTTTTATGGAAGCTGTACAAATTTATGCTAATAGACCATTGACAGTTATTACACTGCATTCTTCGTGAGCAATTGAAATAGGAAGTGACACTTGACACAAGAAATACTCCACATGTTTGCTTCTGTTTGCCATAATTTTTGAAGTGGTGTACACACTGAAATATCACGATCATTAACACTTCGTAATCGTACTTAATTACTGAGAGTTATTCGAACTAAGTCTGTTAGAGGTCATGTATGCATTTCTTTTATTTAATGATGGACAAGGAACCAAAATGTATCTTATAATTTATAATGAGTAGAAAATTTGGGTCAGATGGATTACACAGAGGTTGTGTGTGGACACTGTGTCTTCGGATTGTATGGGATGCTGAATTGAAGTTGCACTAGGATTTTGTCTGTACTTGTTCGAGGAGACTGACTAGAGGAAAGAGTTGTTATGGAAGTGAAATGATATTGGTGCTGAGGTTTATATGTATCGACGTATTATTGAGGTATTGAGATTATGTGAAGTTGATGATTATTGGAGTTTCGTGGACAAGAGGTAAGGTAAATGAGGTATTATTGAAGTATTGAGATTATGTAATGCTGATGATTATTGGAGTTTTGGTGGATAAGAGGTGAAGTAAGTGAGGAGCATATTTTTTTGTTGGTCTATATGGAACAAGGAGGATGAAGATGGCAGACTAGAACACTCAAGTAGAAAGAGGATTGTCTACACACACACTTTGTTAAATCACTAAGCAGTATATACTTTTTTTGGAGAGAGGAAGTAATTGCATATCTTGGCTCACTGACAGTTGTTCAGCAACAGTACATTTTGATCTGGCTTGGCAAACATTGGTCTTGACATGATGACTATGACGTTGACTAACTATTATTGACTGTTATACATTGCTGCCACTACTACTTGATACACATGATGAACATAAAATTTTGACAGAATTGCATTTACACAGTTAACACTATTCAACTACACAGTAACACTAAATGTGGATGAAAGATGAGTGAGTGTGTTTTGTGTGTTTTCCTTTTATAATCCCAGAGAAGGGATCCCAACCTATCTCCTAAATATTATTTTACTTGTTTGTTGTGGCTTGCACTGACACCCATAAATATTATAGGTTTACTGTTATTGTGTACTGTAATAGTTAATATGACAATTATCTGATATCATTTGTGTGTTTGTTATGATTTGTATGTTTAGTGTGTAAAGCATTTGTATGTGCATTCAAACTATTGTTCATGCCTGAACTGCGTGATTGGAGATAGGGAATATTATGGACTGTTATTTGCACTTTTTCTACATGATTGGTGCCACTAGGACATGTTTAATTTCTATTGATGAACAGTGTGATTAGTGATAGTGAATTTTATGGACTGCGGTCAGCACCTGGTCAACATTACTGGGTGCCACTGATGGACTGCTTCTACCGAAATGGTGTTACTTGTTGATATCTGCACCTGCTCATCATTGCTGGTGCCACTAATGGAACTGCTTATACTGAAATGGTGTTACTTGTTGGTGTCTGTACCTGCTCAACATTGCTGGGTGCCACTGATGGACTGCTTCTACTGAAAAGATGTCACCTGTTGATGTCTGCACCTGCTCAACATTGCTGGGTGCCACTGATGGACTGCTTCTACTGAAATGATGTCACTTGTTGATGTCTGCACCTGCTCAACATTGCTGGGTGCCACTGATGGACTGATTCTACTGAAAAGATGTCACCTGTTGATGTCTGCACCTGCTCAACATTGCTGGGTGCCACTGATGGACTGCTTCTACTGAAAAGATGTCACCTGTTGATATCTGCACCTGTTCAACATTGCTGGTGCCACTAATGGAACTGCTTATACTGAAATGGTGTTACTTGTTGATGTCTGCACCTGCTCAACATCGCTGGGTGCCACTGATGGACTGCTTCTATTGAAATAATGTCGCTTGTTGGTTTTTGCACCTGTTGCCAATTCTGGGTGCTACTGCTGGAAGTGTCAACTGCTTATTCTTGAGCTATGGAAAGCGTTTATGTGAATATTTGTATAAACCGCTTTTTGTGTATTACTGTTTGTGAAAAGTTATGAGATTCTTACCTGCACATATTCGTCATTGCTGACGCTATTGATTGAACGGTTTAACCACATAATACTTGTGTAAACTGTTATGTAAAGTCACATGTATGAAAGAATTTGTATTGCTTACTGTATTTTATATATTAGGTTATTGAAAGGTCAGTGCAAAGCCAAAATTTTATCTAGTATGTGATATTTACGTATTAATATTATCTTTTATTTTTGTCGGTATTTTTTTGACGAATTTGGTGGTATTTTCACCACCAATGCTGGCAAAAATACCATCAAATTCTAGCCTGTGGAGGAGGGGCATATGAAAGGTGGCTACACTGAGCCACAGCGCCAGAGATCGCGATAGAGAGTATTGTTCCGCCGCCTCTACTGGCAGTGATTCTTGAGATGTCGTGGTAGTCAGTGCTTGGGGAGAGCTCGTGGCAGAGAGTGATTATTGAGATGTGCTAGTAGAGAGTGCTTGCTGAGATGTGATACTGAAAAGTTCTTGTTGAGATGTGGTAATAGCGAGTCGGTGTGGAGATATATTGTAATGATTAGAGTGATTTTGGTCAATATATGAAGGTAAAGAAAAAATTTTTCCTTTTCTTTATACTATCTCGATGTCTTAAATAATGCAGCATTACAGGTTCAGTCGACAAAGCATCTGGCTTGTGTTCTTGTATTAGAGTGTAATTCTGCTTTCCTTACGCAATTATAGTATTTCTATTTTTTAGTTACTTCAGTATAAATGGTATTTAAAAATTCTTGTCTTGTTGAAGAAGAACCGTGCCAGATGTGCGTTGAGTCATACTTCCACATACAGAACAGTTACACTTGTGCTTTGGTTTCGTAGGTTTTATAGTTGCTGGAGACTTAATTAATTAATTGTGTTAATGAAAATTTCCATTTCATTCTTTGTTATTGTTCTATACAGTCAGATAGCGTAATAATACTAGTCAGGGCCAACCGTTTACGAGACTTCGTAATCGGACAAACAGCTACTAAAGCAAAAATTAAAATTATTTGCATTCATATATAAATAAGCCCCCATGCAACGTGTAGAGCAGAAATAAACGGAATGCCTCTCGCTGCCGAAAAACCCCACTATAGATGCGGAAGCTGGAGGCAATTCATACGTTACACGGACATGAAATGAACATGCAAAGGCTGAAATACAGGAAGAGTTTTTTCAGAACATCAGACGTACTCACAGCCACAGATAAGTCACGTTACTACTGTGTAAAGCTAACAGCCCCCTTCCCTCTGGTTGAAAAAGTGTATCTGGAACCCGCTCACTTGGTTAACGACAAAGGATGGATGACGCGGAAGTCCCTCAATAGACTGATATCAGGACTGGGCAGATCTAGGTTTAATATAGCAAAATGGGACTAGAACAAAGAACACAACGTCAAGGGCGACCGTGGAGTAGATCAGACAGTTAATCGTATGCTCCAGCGTCGACTGTGTAAAAAATTATGCACTAATATCTATGAGGCACTGGAGAACGCAGTGGAAATGGCCAAATTCTGGTAAGATTTTATATAATGCAATGTTGGTTAACTGGGTAAAGTGTTTCTTTTAATACGAGAATAATAATAATAATAATAATTAAAAACGTTTCACTTTTAAACGTGAGTGTTTCAGAAGCACATGCTTCCGTCTTCAGGCGTAAATCATCACAAGAACCAGAAAACAAAGGAATAAAAGAGTAAATCAGTTAATAAAATGGTAATCTCTCTAGGAACAAGTTGTCTATGGTTTCTTCGCTCTGCAGTCCCTTTTTTGGGCATCATATCTCCGTTGCGACGATACAGCACTATGTTGAAGCGTACTGGGTCAATAGCACTGGTCACAACACCCAACAACTTTTTTTTTTTTTTCGATATACCCGGATTGACGCGTACACTACATGCGCAAGTCTGCAGTTCACACTGGAGCTGTTTCACTATAGTGTTATCTTTAAAAAATTCAGGCAGGTTCCATACACAATAGGGCGTAACACAGCTACGACGTGACCGTGTTTAGTCTATTGCATAGCACACGTACGAGAAATAGTGGGGCGAACTTCGCTCAAAACCAGCAAGAAACCTGCTGGTGGTGGGAACATTAGGAGGTAAATGCAAACTGCAAGACTTCCTCGCCATAGAAACAGTTAAAATATGGGCCATAGCCTCATCCTATTGGGATTCAATTGTCAAAGTTAAAGTGGAAAGACAATTGGCTGACAACCTGCTCAACCGAGACGAGTGCCTCTATATCCACAATTTACATAAACCTTTCTATTTCGCCTGTTGTCTCAAAGGAAATTTCGTTTCGAATCTTCACCGGCCTGGATTTCCAATTCACACAGTCCATTTAATGATTAACTGCTTAACTGATAAGCATAGCGGTTTTGCAGACCCTACACTTGCGAAATGTCGTGCGGTCGCGTTCTCGCTTCCCGCGCCAGGGTTCCCGGGTTCGATTCCCGGCGGGGTCAGGGATTTTCTCTGCCTCCTGATGACTGGGTGTTGTGTGATGTCCTTAGGTTAGTTAGGTTTAAGTAGTTCTAAGTTTTAGGGACTGATGATCATAGGTGTTAAGTCCCATAGTGCTCAGAGCCATTTGAACTTGCGAAATTTTCATCTTAGAATTAGAAGCAAAATTTTATATATCGCTGTGTTGTGTGTGAGTTATGCGCATATTACTCCACAGAACAGCTTTGCATCACGTGGTTTCAGTATCTCAGCGTAAAAACAGGAACGCTTAGACATTCGGAACTCACTCATCGACTCGCCTTGATGATGGCTGTACTGCGCACAGACAAAATATCGGAAGAGGAGCAATAGTTATCACAGATACCTGCCTGAAGAAAGATGTACTATTTTATCCGACGGGAAAAACTCGAAGAATCACGTGAGGCAATTCGTTTCCATTGATATTCATATTAATAGTTCACACACGTTTTTCAGTTTCCAAACCGACCTCTGCAATATTCGAGAACTTCCTTGCACTCCACCTCTGCAACATTCGAGAACTTTCCTGCACTTGACCTATATACAGAGGACGCCGACGTTTCCCGACAGTCGTCTGTTTTCTTTTTTTGTGTTGATTAAGACACTGATGAAGATGAAAGTCACTGACAGTTTGAGACTAGCAACCGAAATAACATGCCATACCAAATGCAGAGTTTTTATCCATTCAATGATATGCAACCTGCCTTCAGGTGATGATCATAGTCTCAGCTTATTACAACCACTGCACTATCTCCCTACGATGTAGGCACGTTATGGAAACTGTGTGTCTCTCATTGGCGCATTTACACGGATGTGTGTTCTGAGTCTTCGTGGTTTAAAATTCCGATGCCTTCCAACTCTAGCAGTTATCCAGGTGGCTCTCAATCATTAAAGGTTTACAGCTTCTATCAAGCGTCTCTGTGCTTTGGCAGTTTCATCTTTGGAGGATTTAGTGTGAGAAACTGTATGGTCAATTTCGAAATACATTCCAATTCCAAACAAAGCAGTTGCTGAGAGATGAGAAAATTACCGAACTATCAGTTTACTAATTCTCGGTTGCAACACACTAACACGAATCCTTTACAGAAGAATGGAAAAACTGGCAGAAGCCGACATCGGAAAAGTTAAGTTTTAATTTCGGATAAATGTAGGAATATGCTAGACAGTATTGACCGTACAAGTTACCCTAGAAGACAGATTAAGGAAAGAGAAAACTACGCTTATAGCATTTGTAGACTTGAGGAATACTTTTGACAATGCTGACTGGATTACTCTCTTTGAAATTGTGAAGGTAACAAGGATAAAATCATAGGAGCGAAAGGTTATTTACAATTTGTACAGAAACAGGCCGTAGTTATAAGAGTCGAGGGACATGACAGGGAGGCGGAGGAGGGGAGGAGATTAGTGTTTAACGTCGCGTCGACAAAGAGGACGGAGCAGAAGCTCGGATTAGGGAAGGATGGAGAAGAAAAGCTGCCGTACCCTTTTGAAGGAACCATCCCGGCATCTGCACTAAGCTGTTACGGGAAATCACGGAAAATCTACATCACGATGGCCGGACGAGTGTTTGAACCGTCGTCCTCCCGAATTGAAGTCCAGTGTGCTAACCACTGCGCTACCCCACTGGATGGAAGGGAAGCAGTGGTTGAGAGGGGAGTGAGACAAGATTGTAGCCAATCCCCAATGTTATTCAAGCTGTACACTGTACACTGCGTAGTGGAGGAGGCCAAAAAATATGGAGTAAGCATTAAGGTTCAGGGAGAAGAAATAAACATGTTGAGGTTTGTCAGTTACATTGTAATTCTGTCGGAGAGACAAAAGACATAGGAATAGCAGTTGAACGGAATGGATAGTGTCTTGAAAGTAGGATTTAGTATGAACACCGTCAAAAAAGCAAAAACAAGGATAATGGAATGTAGACGAATTAAATTAGGTGATGCTGAGAGAACAAGGTTAGGAAACGAGACACTTAGAGCAGTATATGAGTTTTGTTACTTGGGCAGCAAAATAACTGAAAATGGCAGAAGTAGAGTAGATATAAAATGTAGACTGGCAAAGGCAAGTAAGCGTTTCTGAAGAAGGGAAATTTGGTAACATCGAATATAGACTTAAGTGTTAGGAACTCTTTCCTGAAGGTATTTGTCTATGTAGGTTCAAAAATGGTTCAAATAGCTCTGAGGAGTATGGGACTTAACATCTGAGGTCATCAGTCCCCTAGGGCTTAGAACTACTTAAACCTAACTAACCTAAGGACATAACACATACATGCCGCGAGGCAGGATTCGAACCTGCGACCGTAGCGGTCGCGCGGTTCCAGACTGAAGCGCCTAGAACTGCTCGGCCACAGTCTATGTAGGCATGTATGGAACTGAAATATGGACGATAAACAGTTTAGACAAGAAGAGAATAGGATCTTTTGAAATGTGGTGCTACTGAAGGTTAGATGCGTAGAACACGTAACTAATGAGAAGATACTGAATAGAATTGGGGAGACAAGTCTGTGGCACAACTTGAGTAAAAGAAGGAATCGGTTGACAGGACGCGTTATGAAACATCGAAGGATCCCCAATATAGTATTGGAGGGAAGTTTCAGTAGTTACTCGAAGATGAAGAGGCTTGCACAGGCTAGAGTAGCATAACTGCATCAGACAGCCTCCGGACTGCAGACCACAATAACGACCACAGCAGAATGGATGGTAAAATTTATCACGGAAATCATTTTGTAGTTAGCTAATAACCCAAAGACCATCATCGTCATCAGGTATTTGCACTGTTCTGTTCATTTCTCTGTAATCTACACCCATCCATGTTGTTCCTGAATGATGTCTACCCAACTCCCACTACGTCATCTTGGGCATTCCTTACCGACTGGAGCCCAGCGTCATAATTACGTCTTCCATTCTAGTTATCTCTCTGATGCATTTATTAGTTTTCCCGTCGTTCGTATTAAGTTGCAGTATTCGTTTGCTCATTGCTCATATACCCTCACCTTGTCGTAAGTCGAAGCTGGCAGTAGACATTGCTAGTATACTTTCCTTTCAGACACGTCGTAATTATCACTTTGAGTACACTGTCTACTTTACCACAAGCACGTCAAGCCAGCCAACAGTTCTGTTTCTCTTCTTTTCTGTCCATCTGGTCGTGGTTTTCATGTGGCCTAGTTTAAACAATCCATCAATTGCTCTTACAAGTTTTTGTTAACTCGTTCACCATTCTTTATATGTTTTGGCTGTACACTATTTTCTTCTTGTTGTAATCCCTTTACAAGCCTTATTTAGAGAGAACAACCACAGACAAATGACGGTGGGAAAGCTGTTGCCAAACTGATAATCGTCAGAGCAGATATGTGTATGTCTTGAAAAAGCTGCAAAGCAAGACGAGCGACCAGTAAGCACCAGGACAAAGTCGGCAGCTGGGAGCAGCACTTGTCGCTCTTGGCGCCGCACGTCCCAGAGACGCTGTCTGCCCTAAGTGACTCTTGGACAGGCTCTTCCTGTGACGAAGCCGTCTCTGCAGAAGCGGCGAACCGCTCGTGGGCGTCCTACACGGCTGAACTGTGCGCAGAAACGAGCCAGGGCAGGCTCAGTATTGGTCTAAGTGTTGTTGATGTTCCTTCAGTCGTGTTGGTTTGCGAAAATTAAGAAATTAGGAAAGACGTATATTCTTTTTAATTTTTAGTATTACTTCTGTTCATCAACGGTGAATATAAATGAATGATTTGAGAAAATCACCCACCCAGTTGTAGATATAAAGGTTTATTAATTACACTTTACATTGGCGTCAAAATTTTTGAAATTTTCCTCTTCAGGAACACATGGACTTACTGGCGAAATTTTTTACATCATATTTAAAATGAATTATCAAGGTGTGAAGGATGTACAAAACTACTAGATAAAAATACAATAAAAAAATTACTTAGCGAAAAATCACAAATTTCAGTAGATGGTATGTGTGACTATCAGGGAAATCAAATAAAATCCATTAAGAAACACTCCATTGGAGGTGGGCTAAGCGTTAAAGTCCTCACAAAAAAAAATTTATATGGAAACTAAAACGGCCCACATGTGCTTGATCGCATGTGGCGACTGACCAAGTTGTCGCAGTGAACAAAATATAAAACATCGGTAGATGGCGTACCTACGCGGACACTTATGTGCTTAGCAAACAGTTAAAATGTAAATTATCAACCGCCAGGTTATACCGAAAAGGGACTGAGAAAATTTCTTGGTAGAAAAATGGCGGACATGGGTGGCAGGGAGGAGGAGGAGCAGGAGGTGAAAATTTCAAAATGACTTACAACAGCAAAAAGGAAGATAAATAGAAAGAGAGAAAATATTTTGCAAGAGAAATAGAAATTCGATGAGAATGATTGAAATCTGGAGGCCACCAACGAACTGCAACTACATTAACCGGTCTGAAGTACCGGCTGCTTGCAATATGGACAATGCTGTTGATTACTTTGAAGCACAGTAAAACTTCGAAACATGTATCTGTTTTGTATAACTTGCAAATAAATAGTTGCCACTGTTGAAGTTCCAACCCTCATTATTTTCTGACGCTTGGTGTGGGAATTGTAAGATTAGTTTACCAATTTGTCAAAAAAAATGGTTCAAATGGCTCTGAGCACTATGGGACTCAACTGCTGTGGTCATTAGTCCCCTAGAACTTAGAACTACTTAAACCTAACTAACCTAAGGACATCACACACATCCATGCCCGAGGCAGGATTCGAACCTGCGACCGTAGCAGTCGCACGGTTCCGGACTGCGCGCCTAGAACCGCGAGACCACCGCGGCCGGCACCAATTTGTCACTCTGCCATAGAACTACAGAAAATAGTCGCGATTTAATTACATTTTTCAAAATTATGCTACCAATGCAGTTCCTACAATGTACTGTCTTGAATAGCGTGTAAAAGGTAGCAATAAACAGCCCGGAAGTATGGTAGCTCTACAGGAATAATGAGTGGCTTCAGCTGGATATGGCTTACCTGAAGAAACACGTGAACTCTCTTCCTCTCTGAACTGAGGCCATTTCCAAGGGCAGCTGCGCTGTTACGCGGTATTATCGTCACATCTCCTGTGGGTATCGGGTTAAGTCGCAGTGGGTCACCTAATTAAATCTGGTGCGTTCTCGCAGACCAGAACTGAAAGCATGACCTTGACTTGCTTCTGGAATAACTGTGGGTGAACCTTTCAATACATGCGTTACACAACCATTACTAGTAGTAAGGCGACTGTAGCACAAGTCGGTACCGATGTTGTAGCCAGACAGGACCATCAGAAAACGTTTGCTGGAAGATCGGTGATTAGAAAGAGTACTATATTCCTCGCCAGCCCTCATCGCAGTGTGCAAATCCCATCCTAAGCTATAGCAATAAACGTAATTAGAAAAATCAAAGGCGCCAATTCCTGTTTAGTGGTGAGAGTTGGAACAGGCTTGGTGTCAGGGATGGTCTGTCGCCGCTGTAGAGTTGATCGAGAGAGCGACAGCAACATGTAGTTTCAACTCCGGGCTTTCTCTTGCAGTAATCAATGGCAAGCGATAAGCAAGAGCATTTCCATTTGAATCTTATCCATAACCTTTCCTGCTAGATGATATACACCTTCTTTGGTGGATTCCACCTAACGTTTCTTCTTTTCTTGCGTGTTATGCTGGATCCACGTCTGAACCATAACAATAAACAATTTCTGCTATGAGTCGGTCAGAACTTCCATTTTGCATTTGATTCTTGTCATCATTCAAGAAATGCGGCACCCGTATTCCACAAAGCTTTTCCACAGTGAATGATTCGTGTGTAACGTCCAGTACCGTGTCCCATGATGTGCCTACTGCGTCACGTATTTGAGACGTAATCTGTCCAAGAGACGTGCAGCCCACTTTGAACTTGGACATCTGTTTCTTGTAACTGCAGGAAATGAAGCCCCATTCACTATAAAGTTTTATCTACTTTAAATGAATTTCCGTTAGTGATAAACCTCGAAACAAAGTTAAGACTCAACAGCACGGCAGCTTACACAATTGAAAGAATCATAACTAATCAAAAAGCTGTGTAGATGAAGTTTACCTTAGGGCTAGGTTTCGTACCAACAAATAAAGATAAAATTCCATTAATATCACAGCTATCCCTAAGCAGTTAGAGAGAATTTTGTGGAGAACAAAAGAAGTAAGCCAAAATCTTAGATTTGAATATCTGAACCTTATTCACATTTTTCCAGATTTTACTGTAAGAACCATTGACCTTGACGTTGGTGGGGCGGCTTGCGTGCCTCAGCGATACAGATGGCCGTACCGTAGGTGCAACCACAACGGAGAGGTATCTGTTGAGAGGCCAGACAAACGTGTGGTTCCTGAAGAGGGGCAGCAGCCGTTTCAGTAGTTGCAGGGGCAACAGTCTGGATGATTGACTGATCTGGCCTTGTAACACTAACCACAACGGCCTTGATGTGCTGGTACTGCGAATGGCTGAAAGCAAGCGGAAACTGCAGCAGTAATTTTTCTCGAGGGCATGCAGCTTTACTGTATGATTAAATGATGATGGCGTCCTCTTGGGTAAAATATTCCGAAGGTAAAATAGTCCCCCATTCGAATCTCCGGGCGGGGACTACTCAAGAGGACGTCGTTATCAGGAGAAAGAAAACTGGCGTTCTACGGATTGGAGCATGGAATGTCAGATCCCTTAATCGAGCAGGTAGGTTAGAAAATTTAAAAAGGGAAATGGATAGGTTGAAGCTAGATATAGCAGGAATTAGTGAAGTTCGCTGGCAGGAGGATCAAGACTTTTGGTCAGGCGAATACAGGGTTATAAATACAAAATCAAATAGGGGTAATGCAGGAGTCGGTTTAATAATGAATAACAAAATAGGAGTGCGGGTAAGATACTACAAACAGCATAGTGAAAGCATTATTGTGGCCAAGATAGACACGAAGCCCAGCCCTACTACAGTAGTACAAGTTTATATGCCAACTAGCTCTCCAGATGACGAAGAAATTGAAGAAATTTATGATGAAATAAAAGAAATTATTCAGATAGTGAAGGGAGACGAAAATATAATAGTCATGGGAGACTGGAACTCGGCAGTAGGAAAAGGGAGAGAAGGAAACGAAGTAGGTGAACATGGATTGGGGCTAAGAAAGGAAAGAGGAAGCCGCCTGGTAGAATTTTGCACAGAGCACAACTTAATCATAGCTAACACTTGGTTCAAGAATCATAAGAGAATGTTGTATACATGGAAGAAGCCTGGAGATACTGACAGGTTTCAGATAGATTATATAATGGTAAGACAGAGATTTAGGAACCAGGTTTTAATTTGTAAGACATTTCCAGGGGCAGATGTCGATTCTGACTACAATCTATTTGTTATGAACTGTAGATTAAAACTGAAGAAACTGCAAAAAGGTGGGAATTTAAGGAGATGGGACGTGGATAAACTGACTAAACCAGAGGTTGTACAGAATTTCAAAGAGAGCATAAGGGAACAATTGACATGAATGGGGGAAAGAAATACAGTAGAAGAAGAATGGGTAGCTTTGAAAGATGAAGTAGTGAAGGCAGCGGAGGATCAAATAGGTAAAAAGACGAGGGCTAGTAGAAATCCTTGGGTAACAGAAGAAATATTGCTTTTAGTTGATGAAAGGAGAAAATATAAAAATACAGTAAATGAAGCAGGCAAAAAGGAGTACAAACGTCTCAAAAATGAGATCGACAGGAAGTGCAAAATGGCTAAGCAGGGATGGCTAGAGGACAAATGTAAAGGTGTAGAGGCTTATCTCACTAGGAGTAAGATAGATACTGCTACAGGAAAATTAAAGAGACTTTCGGAGAAAAGAGAACCACTTGTATGAATATCAAGAGCTCACATGGAAGCCCAGTTCCAAGCAAAGAAGGGAAAGCAGAAAGGTAGAAGGAGTATATAGAGGGTCTATACAAGGGCGACGTACTTAAGGACAATATTAAGGAAATGGAAGAGGATGTAGATGAAGATGAAATGGGAGATACGATACTGAGTGAAGAGTTTGACAGAGCACTGAAAGCCCTGAGTCGAAACAAGGCCCCGGGAGTAGACAACATTCCATTAGATCTACTGACGGCCTTGGGAGAGCTAGTCATGACCAAACTCTACCATCTGGTGTGCAAGATGTATGAGACAGGCGAAATACCCTCAGACTTCAAGAAGAATATAATAATTCCAATCCCAAAGAAAGCAGGTGCTGACAGATGTGAAAATTACCGAACAATCAGTTTAATAACTCACGGATGCAAAATACTAACGCGAATTCTTTACGGACGAATGGAAAAACTGGTAGAAGCCGTCCTCGGGGAAGATCAGTTTGGATTCCGTAGAAATATTGGAACACGTGAGGCAATACTGACCGTACGACTTACCTTAGAAGCTAGATTAAGGAAAGGCAAAGCTACGTTTCTAGCATTTGTAGACTTAGAGAAAGCTTTTGAAAATGTCGACTGTAATGCTCTCTTTCAAATTCTGAAGGTGGCAGGGATAAAATACAGGGAGCGAAAGGCTATTTACAATTTGTACAGAAACCAGATGGTAGTTATAAGAGTCGATGGACATGAAAGGGAAGCAGTGGTTGGGAAGGGAGTGAGACATGGTTGTAGCCTCTCCCCAATGTTATTCAATCTGTATATTGAGCAAGCAGTGAAGGAAACAACAGAAAAATTCGGAGTAGGTATTAAAATCCATGGAGAAGAAATAAAAACTATGAGGTTCGCCGATGACAGTGTAATTCTGTCAGAGACAGCAAAGGACTTGGAAGGGCAGTTGAACGGAATGGACAGTGTCTTGAAAGGAGGGTACAAGATGAACATCAACAAAAGCAAAACGAGGAAAATGGAATGTAGTCGAATTAAGTCTGGTGATGCTGCGGGAGTTAGATTAGGAAATGAGACACTTAAAGTAGTAAAGAAGTTTTGCTATTTGGGGACCAAATTAACTGATGATGGTCGAAGTAGAGAGGATATAAAAGGTAGACTGCCAGGAAAGACTGGCAAGGAAAGCGTTTCTGAAGAAGAGGAATTTGTTAATATCGAGTATTGATTTAAGTGTCAGGAAGTCGTTTCTGAAAGTATTTGTATGGAGTGTAGCCATATATGGAATTGAAATATGGACAATAAATAGTTTAGACAAGAAGAGAATAGAAGCTTTCGATATGTGGTGCTACAGAAGAATGCTGAAGATTAGATGGGTAGATCACATAGTTAATGAGGAGGTACTGAATAGGATTGGGGAGAAGAGAAGTTTGTGGCACAACTTGACTAGAAGAAGGGATCGGTTGGTAGGACATGTCCTGAGACATCAAGGGATCACTAATTTAGTATTGGAGGGAAGCGTGGAGGGTAAAAATCGTAGAGAAAGACCAAGAGATGAATACACTAAACAGATTCAGAAGGATGTAGGTTGCAGTATGTACTAGGAGATGAAGAAGCTTGCACAGGATAGAGTAGCATGTAGAGCTGCATCAAACCAGTCTCAGTACTGAAGTCTACAACAACAACAACAACACTGTAAGATATTTTCGATTGGTTACCTTGGCTCTCGAAAGACGCTAGAGGGGAGACGTTGTAGGAGAAGGTAAATGTTATAATGTACAAAAGAGAGAGTTATCGATGATGATGTGTGTGATGTGTCTAGTAAGCAATCGGATATTATCAGAGAATAAGAAAATACGAAGGAAGTATAAGGACAATCGAAAAATTAGTGATAAAATGTGATTATGGGCGGTAGCGTTCTCGCTTCCCACGCCCGGGTTCCCGGGTTCGATTCCCGGCGGGGTCAGGGATTTTCTCTGCCTCGTGATGGCTGGGTGTTGTGTGCTGTCCTTAGGTTAGTTAGGTTTAAGTAGTTCTAAGTTCTAGGGGACTTATGACCACAGCAGTTGAGTCCCATAGTGCTCAGAGCCATTTGAACCATTTTTTTGTGATTATGGCAAAATACGTAGTTAATTTTCTATTTTGATTTCAATTTGTTACATTTCTCCTGAAGGACACGACAGCACTTTGTGCCAAATGTTTTGTGGCATTCATGAAAGCAATAGGACCATATGAGGAATAAATTAGGATGGTTGGCAGCACCTAGGATGCAAAATGTTCAGGACTTATGTGGAAACGAAATCTCGATCGTCCTCCGCACAAATGTATATGAATTAGTAGTGTTCCAATAATGTGTGATGAGTCAGTAACGCTACCAACTGAAATAAACTCGAAGACGATAGCCGAATCGATCTTCATCACTACTACGTCCATGAAATCGTTCTCACGGAGCGAGGTGGCGCAATGGTTAGCATACCTGACTCGCATTCGGGAGGACGACGGCTCAAATCCGCGACTAGCCATCCTTATTGACGTTTTCTGATTTCCCTCAATCACTTCAGGCCAACGCCAGGGTGGTTTCTTTGCAAGGCACGGCCGACTTCGTTCCTCATCCTCCCTAATATGATGGGACCGTTGACCTCGCCGTTTGGTCCCATTCCCAAAATTAACCTGCCAACCAATCATACCGTTTGAGTTAGTCACGAACTTCACTTTGACGAACGCTTTTGTGCTGCTTATTTGAGCCCAATAGCTATCTCATTACATTAAGGAACCTCGTGATACACCGCTGTGCTGAAAATTATACTCTACCTTTCATCCTATTGGTTTAAATTAACATCGTTGATTGTATGTGGAGGAACATGCATTGCTTGACAAAAAAATAAAAAAAATGAAGCACTTAGAAGATATGATCGGACGTCAGTTTAACTTCATATATGAACGCATCATCGGCATATATGTAAATGATTCGTTGCAATTTTGTGTGACAGGCAGAACGGCCGCCAGAGTGCTCCAGTGTCGTTCGTGTTTACTGTAGTTAGAGGCCTGGTTGAGTATATACGTGCCATGAACAGCGACGGATGTTCAGTGAGCGGTGTGAAGAACACGAAGGCATACACGTGTAAAACAGCGCTATCAGCACCTGCCAAGATTTGATAGAGGGCCTCATTGTGGGACTTACGTGGGACCGTGAGGGCAGGCATGGTAGTTGTCAAGGTTCTGCACAAGCACGTCTGACTACCAAAAGGAAGGAACGCCATGTTGTGCACCAACCACGTCATAAATCAATCACATCTGCGGCTGCTATTCGAGAACAAGTAAGGGACTCCTTGCAACATTCTGCGTCATCCCGCAAAATTGGTGGAAGAATAGCAGCCGCCAAGCCAGGGTATTATTGTCCTGTGCGTAGACTACCGTTAACACCACAACGCAAAGCCTGTATTTGGAATGATGCCATGTCTAGGAAGCGTAAACTGTTGATGACTGCTTCGCAGTCTGTTCAGCGATGAATCGCCATTCTGTATTACCCTGGATGAAACGTCGGCGAGTTGGCGGCAATCTGGAAAGAGGTCTCACCCTTCCAGTGTTTGAAGAGGCATAAACGTGTTACGTCGGGCGCCATGTTCTAGGGAGCCATCATGTACGACTTCAGTATATGGCTGGTAGTCATGGAGGGAACTCTGAAGGCACAACGATACGTCATGGACATGCGATTTCCTCAAGTGTTACTGCATATGACAGCATCGTGGTGCCATTTTTCAACAGGTCAATGGTCGTGCATAGGCGGCATGTGTCTCTATGAAACTTCGTGAGGTTGAGGTACTTCCATTGTCAGCTAGATCCCGAGATCTGTCTCTGATAGAACAAGCTCGAACATTGACTCCGTCTCAGTCCCAGAATTTATTCGAACCAGTGCACACATCGGTGTCAGAGGAGTGTCATAAAGTCGTTTTATCCTCATTTAGACAATTTCGTCCAAAACTGTCGTAACTGATCCTGTATTCCGAGATGAGGCAATTAAAGCATGTGTTGCGAAGGAATTGTTATACGGAGACTTCACATAGTGCTCTCCAAGAAATGGAATTGTATACATGTCCACTAATCGCAAGGCAATCTGTCTATTGCGCTACTTTCTGTCTTCTGTGGGGATGCCTCTGGGCTGACACGGTATAGAACTTACTTGCCTATCGCCGAAGAAAGGAAGAGATGCTACGCGTCATTAAGGGTAGTAGTGATTCGAGGGCCTCTGGAGTTTACGATGTCCCTTGTTACTATGGAAGAAACGTTGTTGGTCAAGCAATTCTACACAGGTTCTGAAAGTGGTGCAGAGTACTAAAGGCAAGTTGAAAACCGTGATTTAGAGGTATCGGTGATTACTGATCCAAGGTGTACGATTAAACTACAGCTTTGTATCGTGAAACGAAACTATTGTCTCAAGCATCATTCTTTTGGGACGTTGTCATCAACGAGGGCAAGGAGATCAGTATGCGCAACAGTAACTTTAACGGGAATAGCTGCTATAAGCTTAGTGGACCATCGATTCAGACTCTTGGTTCGGAGAGTTCGTACAGACAAATACACCAGTGGGATCTCGAACAACACGACCCATGGGAACATGATAAAAGTCAGCTGATTCTTCTAAACTGTTTGGTCGCAATCTTAAAAGACGCTGTAAAACTTCAATTCTAGTGCTGATTCTCTTCTTCCAAATAGACATCGATTTCCTTTTTTATCGTTTCAGCAACATGTTTTTTCTCTCATAGAAAATCAAATTTATTTCCACGTTTCCGATCTCTACTTTTTCACTCTTAAGGTTTCTGCTTTTTTTTTTAATTTTTCAGAAAGTTATTTTGACTTGTCTGTATGCTGAATCTGTCCTTCGGTTGACCACTATCATTTCAATTCCGTCAGGTTTTGTTATACTAATTTAGTTTTAACTTCCTCGCACTTCATATTCATTTGATCCCTAATGGACTTATATGACTGTGTTCCTTTCTTTACATGGACACTTTTTTTAATTTTCTTCCTTAGACAAACAATTTAAGTATTTATTTTGCCATACACACTATCTTCAGAGTATTTAACTGCTACATTTGCTCTACAGTATTTCGTTAATACAAGCCGACACTATTCCAACAAAATTACGAGGGATTTTCGATGGCACCAACATCCCATAAGTCTTTCATCACAAGGGGGAGTAAGGAAAAAACTTATGTAACCTTCAAACATATGGGAATCTTATGAACAGTCATCTGCTGATGAATGTGTTGCTTCGAAACCAGTTACGCGGTTATTTACTTAAATAAATATCTTTATTAAGAGTGGCCACGTTTCAAAATGTCAGTTTTCGACAAAATAGCATTTAACTACTATTTTTTAATAGTAAAGACTGTGAAGAATATCGTCGAAGAATCGAATGCTGTCTAATGACAGCAAAGAATAAGCATAAAAAGAAAAAATACCAGTTTCGTTTGATCATACAAGTTGTGACCATTGTGCCGGTAAATGTTTATCTAAGTGTAACGAAGATTCTCAAACACTTTTTTTATGATACTTTTCGCTCGTATCCTCCAAGCTTACTCATGCATATTCCTCGAGTGTAGGCTTTCCTTTCTACAAATGCGACACACAAATAGGCATGATAGGCAATTTCCTGTGATCGAGAGGGGCATTATATGACGGCTAGAGGAGCTTCTTTTCTAATAAGATACTGCAATTATTTTTCTTTTCTTTTTATATTCCGCTTTTTAATGTTTTATCAGGAGTATCCAGTTTTAGTTGGTCTTTCCTGCATTTTTTTCTGGTGATGACTCTTAAGATTCTAAATCGGTAGACTGTTTTAAGTCCATTCATCGTGATGAAGACAACTATGAGCGAAAAAATATTTTTCAGAATAGATAACACGCTACAATTACACATCATCTAGCTCTCAAAATAAGACAGTGGTGGCCTTGGAGCGCAGTAAATGGTGTAGAAATAGTATCACCGACCCAACTCAGAGCAGTGCCTTGATGCGAATACACCAGTCCATTGTGTGGAATAAGGGCGGTATCATGGAGACGTGACATAATGACAGAAAACGTCTACTGTCTATGTGTCTGCCGTAGAACTGAGCACACACAAGTATTTCGGAGCACATCGTACATTGTTGAACATGGAGCTCCGCAACAGATCAGCCCTACGGGTTCACATGCTGACCTAACGACATCGTCAATTACGACTGCATGGGCACGGGACCATCGGGATTCGACCGCCGATCAATGGAAACTCGTCGGCTCTTTGTGTGAGCCAACTCCAGACATGCAGCACGTCACGGACGCAGGCTGCTGGGAGCAGCATTATGCAGTGGGAGGCAGTCTCCTGCATTTGCATGGGACCTGTGGTAGTAATCGAATACACGTTGACAACTGCGAACCATCTGCATCCCTTCATGATGGATGACTTCCCCGACCCCGATATCATCTTCCAGCAGTATCACTGTCCGTGTCTCGGAATCAGAACACTGCTACAGTGGTTTGAGCAGCATTATAATGAACGTTCATGTCTCGGCGCCCAAAATCGCCTGATGTGAATCCTGTGGAGCTCATATGGGTCGCTATCGAACGCCATCACCACATACGCAAATGAGCGGCCCATTATTTTCACGAATTTCATGACCTGTGCGTAGACATCTAATGCCCACACCTGCACAAACCTACCAACAAACTGTCGGATCCCTGATACGCAGGATCAGTGACATATTTCGTTCCATAAACGGACAAACACGCTATTAAGGAAGTGGTCACAATGTTTCCGCTCATCAGTGTACAGTATGTCACTTCCCCAACCAAAGCTAGCACTAATACCAGTAAGTCTACCAATGATTACGTTATTTATGTATTGTATCAAAACTACCGAACAGTAGTTTAGGTATGATTCTTGAAGTTTTCCCGGAGGACATAATGTTCCATCATCTTTCGGGCGTGCACTCGGGACAGCGACAATTCTTCTTGCGATATTTCGGCTAGAAACCTCCCAGCCATCATCAAGGCGAGTCAGAGACTGAGTTTATAGCGTTTGCGCGTGCCTATTTATACGTAACTCTGCGTATAAATAGGCACGCGCAAACGCTATGAACACAGTCTCTGACTCGCCTTGAAGATGGCTGGGAGGTTTCTAGCCGAAATATCGCAAGAAGAATTGTCGCTGTCCCGAGTGCACGCCCGAAAGACGATGGAAAACTAGTTTAGGTAGATCGCTACTCCACGCTCCAAGATTTTTTGGTGTAGCTACGCGGGCTGTCCGATGTGTCTACTAGCAGACATGTAATAATACGTAAGAGCAGTGTCCAAAAAGATTATAACCGACAGGGACAGGATATGAGTTTCACCTCTTGGCCGGCCGGTGAGGCCCAGCGGTTCTAGGCGCTTCAGTCTGGAACCGCGTGACCGCTACGGTCGCAGGTTCGAATCCTGCCTCGGGCATGGAAGTGTGTGATGTCCTTAGGTTAGTTAGGTTTAAGTTGTTCTAATTTCTAGGGCACTGATGACCTCAGATGTTAAGTACCATAGTGCTCAGAGACATTTGAACCATCACCTTTTGTCAATGACTAACGGTTTCAAATCCGAAAACATATTGCTTCTGGTAGTGAATGCATGTCCATTTCAAACATTTTCCGAGCGATCATTTTGAAGGGATCTGTAAGCAATAGTCATATGGAGCCAGGGATCCTCTAAAGGTCATTTCCCAATGTGGCGTATAGAACTTGCCGACTTCAACGGACCAAATAACACAGGAGCTGGGCAATAGCTGTCTGGACGGGTGTATTGTGATCGTAAGAGTCACGTGTTTGGTTCCATTCAATGAGACTTTTAATACTGTAGCGTGTGGAAAAGTAGTTCAGGCCAGAGGTAGTTCTGTAATGTTTTATTCATGTTTTTCATGTTATTCATTTAGCTTATGGTCAACGTGAACTAGGATAATTATTTCAACATTCTCTGTGGCCATGTGTTGCCCTTTCTTAGACCTCTTCATTATGTTTATGCTATGGACACTCTGTCATCCAAGATGACATCAACTGCATTCACAGGGTTCCATGCTTACATTTCTGATCTAAAGAGCACACAGGCACCATGTCGCATTTCGGCTGACCCGTTAAATAATCGGAAGTTAATCCAAAGAGAATGTTTGGGACTGTCTGGAACAGTGGGTATGACATAGAAATAAACGCTCCCAGTTCTGTAGCTCTACAGGATCTAACGTCAAAGAGTGCCATCCCCAGAAAAATTGAGGATTTGATCCTCAGGAACTGATGCCGTTATCAGTGCTGCAGGGAGTGTTATACGGCATCAGTGTGATGTATCCTGGGAGTGAGTAATTTCTTTGTGGTGTGCTCACCGATGGCGGTTTATACCGCGTTACAGCAGGACGGCGAAGAACTCGACTCGTGTCCAGAGCTCGTGTATGTATACCACTGTCTCTCGCCTGAGTGCACACTTTGCCCACCTAACGTGCTTTTCCGTCTGCGTGGGATGATGGCGGAGGAGGGAGGAGGGGGGGGGGGAGAGATACTGCAGAAGTGTCACATGTGGCAAGCAGCTTTGTTTCATGTTTCGTATTTCTTAGGAACATAGATTACAAAACAAATTTTTAGTATTACTTAATTACTTTGGCGTGCTAAATACATACTAAAATTTATATCCGGTACAAAATGGTGGCGTATGGATAGATCCAGACAGTTTCGCATGATTTTATCACTCAGACTGTCACGCAATCGTGTCTTACTTCATTTCATAATCAAGAAAAGGCTTTCGTGCGCATATGTTGATCGAAAAATTGATATCACGTTTGAAAACGTCATTATATGTAGACATAGAAAGCTTCCCGAGGAAAACAGCGCAAAACTCCTGGGCGGTATTCACATAATAGAATTTGTCTTTTAAATGGGAATTATATTGTAGATCCACTTGTTACATTTGCAGATGCAGCTCAGAAAACAGATGCAAAATTGGCAGTATCCTCAAACGTTTAGTAAGCCATCGCCAGCATTCTTTCAATGCCATTGCTGCTCGCGTTGATCGAGATCCAATGACTGTTAGCAGAATATGGAATCGGTGGGTTCAGGAGGGTAATACGGAACGCCGTGCTGGATCCCAACGGCCTCGTATCACTATCAGTCGAAATGACTGGCATCTTATCCGCTTGGCTGTAAAGGATCGTGCAGCCACGTCTCGATCCCTGAGTCAACAGATGGGGACGTTTGCAAGACAACAACAATCTGCACGAACAGTTCGACGGCGTTTGCAGCAGCATCGATTATCAGCTCGGAGACCATGGCTGCGATTACCCTTGACGCTGCATCACAGACTGCAATGGTGTACTCAACGACGAACCTGGGTGCACGAATGGCAAAATGTCATTTTTTTTCGGATGAGTCCAGGTTCTGTTTACAGCATCATGATGGTCGCATCCGTGTTTGGCGACATCGCGGTGAACGCACATTGGAAGAGTGTATTCGTCATCACCATACTGGCGTACCACCCGGCATGATGGTATGGGGTGCCACCCGTTACACGTCTCGGTCACCTCTTGTTCGCATTGACGGCACTTTGAATAGTGAACGCTACATTTCAGATGTGTTACGACCCGTGGCTCTACCCTGCATTCGATCCCTGCGAAACCCTACATTTCAGCAGGATAATGCCCGACCGCACGTTGCAGGGCCTCTAAGGGCCTTTCTGGTTGCATAAAATGTTCGACTGCTCCCATGGCCAGCACATTCTCCAGATCTCTCACCAATTGAAAACGTCTGGTCAATGGTGGCCGAGCAACTGGCTCTTCACAATACGCCAGTCACTACTCTTGATGAACTGTAGTATCGTGTTGAAGCTGCATGGGCAGCTGTACATGTACACGCCATTATCAAGGCCGTTATTACGGCCGGAGGTGGTTATTCTGGGTACTGGTTTCTCCGGATCGATGCACCCAAATTGCGTGAAAATGTAATCACATGTCAGCTCTAGTATAATATATTTGTCCACTGAATACCCGTTTATCATCTGCATTTCTTCTTGGTGTAGCAATTTTAATGGCCAGTAGTGTATATAATAACTCGTGTGACGTAAGAGAATTTGCTGTTTGCATTAAAAGTTCCATCAAGTGTTCGATGCCTGCATATTTAACACAAAGTGCTTCTTAATGTGTAGAAAAATTAATCCCTTACAGATCGTCTGTCGATAATAATTTTTAGCTCTTTCGTTGTCAACTAAACCTTCAAATGCCTTCTGCATGGTTTTGTAAAGCCGTTTCATAGCAAATTTACAATGCCGGTCGATTATGCGACTACATTAACAGTCATAGAGTTTTCACATCCTTCTCCTCCGCTATTCTTATTCATTTTTGAACGATCTTGAATATAGATGGCTAGATTTTTGCACTAACATCCACTGGAGCTGTGAACTTGCTTTATACTGCGGACAAATTGCTAAGGAAAACAGCGCTTAACACCAATATTCTGGCCAACCGAAGAAAGTCATGCCACTCAAAGTATCCCGCATGAGATGCTGGAAGACAGTGTCGCATCGCACTGCTGAATGAAATGTCGCACTACGCCGGAAAGCACCGAGCAAATCCGACATAAAAGAAAGTGGTTGTGTGACTAGGGCCTCCCGTCGGGTAGACCGTTCGCCGGGTGCAAGTCTTTCGATGTGACGCCACTTCGGCGACTTGAGTTTCGATGTGGATGAAATGATGATAATTAGGGCAACACAATACCCAGTCCCTGAGCGGAGAAAATCCCTCACCCAGCCGGGAATCGAACCCAGGCCCTTAGGATTGACATTCTGTCGCGCTGACCACTTGTTTTTTTTTATAAAAACGTTTATTTAAAAAGACAATGTTACACATTCAATATACATAGTAAGTTCATGTACTAACCATGGACACTTGTTATACGTGAAGTTATTTAAACAAAAAGAGTTTGATCATTTCAGTTATGTTGATGTTAAAGAAAGACAACAGAAGATTGAGTTACTCCCTGAATTACCAGAAGGAATTAAACATCAATAAAAGTTTTTTTTAAAGACATTCAAACTTCAACATGTAGAAATAAAATCTGCACTTTAAATTACATGAGCTCCAATAGTTCTTTATGATGGATATCAGCAAGTTGGAGGGATAATTTTAAATATAAAACAATTTAATAATCATATTAGACAATTTCTGAAATACTTGAGGATGGCGGGAAGGAGATATATAATAAAGTTGACTAGCCTGCAACTACACTTTCTGGACATTAATTGAATGTTAAGTATCTGAAGTGATCCGACCTATATACGAGTAATAAATCTTTCACTGTCAATCTGACTTACACATCACAGTGCAAAAATGAACAGGGCAATGTGCCGGCCATTAAATACGAGGTGTGGCTAGAAAAAAACCGGACTAGTACTAGTGAAACAATAAAACGAATGCAATAAGGCTGAAAGTCGCGTTGCCTGTCACGTGACTCTCGCTCCGCCTACTGCTCGAGTTTCATCTGCCTCCTGCACTCAGTCTGCCCGTGGCGTCTGTTTTAAGTAGTTGACGTTTTGTCTGTGCGTCGGAAAATGTTGAGTGTACAGAAAGAACAGCGTGTTAACATCAAATTTTGTTTCAAACTAGGAAAATCTGCAAGTGAAACGTTTGTAATGTTACAACAAGTGTACGGCGATGATTGTTTATCGCGAACACAAGTGTTTGAGTGGTTTAAACGATTTAAAGATGGCCGCGAAGACACCAGTGATGACACTCGCACTGGCAGACCATTGTCAGCAAAAACTGATGCAAACATTGAAAAAATCGGTAAACTTGTTCGACACTTTCCTTGTCAACTCCTGTTAACTCAGACACTGCTCTGATTGTTAAACGGCGATCTTGTCGAACAAGTTTACCGATTTTTTCAATGTTTGCATCAGTTTTTGCTGACAATGGTCTGCCAATGCGAGTGTCATCACTGGTGTCTTCGCGGCCATCTTTAAATCGTTTAAACCTCTCAAACACTTGTGTTCGCGATAAACAATCATTGCCGTACACTTGTTGTAACATTACAAACGTTTCACTTGCAGATTTTCCTAGTTTGAAACAAAATTTGATGTTAACACGCTGTTCTTTCTGTACACTCAACAATTTCCGATGCACAGACAAAACGTCAACTACTTAAAACAGACGCCACGGGCAGACTGAGTGCAGGAGGCAGATGAAACTCGAGCAGTAGGCGGAGCGAGAGTCACGTGACAGGCCACGCGACTTTCAGCCTTATTTCATTCGTTTTATTGTTTCACCAGTACTAGTCCGGTTTTTTTCTAGCCACACCTCGTATTACCACTCAGCTACCGGGGCTGGCCAAAGCCGAGATGAAGCGAGTAGTAACTAGACAGGCCGAGCCTCGGCCCACACACGGGCAGCACATTGCATACGCCGAGGCCGTCCATGCGTTATAATGGTTCTTAGTGCTGATAAATTGCTTTACGTAGTGACTCTAGGAACGACATGTGGATAGAGGAAACCCTCTTCGCAAATAGAGCCGTGTGAAGAAGGCGAGGCAGGTGAAGACAACGGCAGCGTGGGTGCTTGTGCGCCGCGCTCCCGCCTTTGTTGGCGGCGCAGCTGGCGGCTGCTCCCCGCTGCTCGCGTCGTCGGCGGCGCCGCTGCTGCAGCTGCGGGTGACAGCCGCCGCACGGCTAGGCGCGCGCGGGCGCCGCCGCCGCTGTTTTTGGCAGCTCGGCTCAGCTCGGCGCGTGACGCGGGGGCTGCCTGCTGCCTGCTGCGTGCTGGCGCGCCTTCCCTCCGGCGTGTCGGCCGCCCGCTGGACACACATCCAACCCCGCACTCCCCATTCCCGCCAACACGCAATTTTTACATCCTCCCGCCGCTCCTTTCATTTTATCAGTCGCTGTAACGCTGGCTGTGAAGGCATTCAAAATTCATATCTGCTCCTCAGAGCGATTTTTAACTTTTTACATAGTTATTTTTTAATTATTTTTCTTTCTTTTATCTGTTATATTGTCCGACGCTACACAAAGCAATCGACAAGGACAAAGGTTGTTGACACACAACGTAGTAAAAAGTAAAGCATAATGATATTTTCACTCTGCAGAGGAGTGTGCGCTGATATGAAACTTCCTGGCAGAAGCTCTCCTGAGAACCTTGCAGAACTAACACTCCTGAAAGAAAGGATATAGCAGAGACATGGCTTAGCCACAGCCTGGGGGATGTTTCCAGAATGAGAGCCGGCCGGAGTGGCCGTGCGGTTCTAGGCGCTACAGTTTGGAACCGAGCGACCGCTACGGTCGCAGGTTCGAATCCTGCCTCGGGCATGGATGTGTGTGATGTCCTTAGGTTAGTTAGGTTTAATTAGTTCTAAGTTCTAGCCGACTGATGACCTCAGAAGTTAAGTCGCATAGTGCTAAGAGCCATTTGAACCATTTGAACCAGAATGAGATTTTCACTCTACAGGGAAGTGTGCGCTGATATATCCTTCCTTTCAGGAGTGCTAGTTCTGCAAGGTTCGCATGAGAGCTTCTGTAAAGTTTCGAAGGTAGGAGACGAGGTGCTGGCAGAAGTGAAGCTGTGAGGACGGGGCGTGAGTCGTGCTTGGGTAGCTCAGTGGGAACAGCACTTGCACGCGAAAGGCAAAGGTCCCGAGTTCGAGTCTCGGTCCAGCACACAGTTTTAATCTGCCAGGAAGTTTCAAAAAGTAAAGCAGTCCACAGCTTCGAGGTTGGTTTAAAAACCACAGCTTTCTACTGGACATAGTCCTATTGGTGGTGAGTGGACGCCAAACCATGACGCAATTTGGCATTTTACGAATTAACAGAGCACTGTAAGACGTGTGAGAATCGCCTGGGAATCGAACTCTGAATCCTTTCGTTTGCTGTCCGACACCCACTGAGCATAATAATTACATACAGCAAAGATGACGATCTGTCGATCTCTCACTGGTGAACGTCCATTACGTCAGTCCAAGAAAATGCGAAGGGCGCCACTCCAAGTTTGCTGCGATATTTGGCACAAAAGGTTCTGTTATGGATTGGATATCAAACTGGCTTTTCCTTGGAGTTGTTTTCTGAACCGTTAAATATAAAGTAATTCTGTTTTCGACTTAATAAACTGTGAAATATTTCTTCCCTAAATGACATAGTTGCTTTTACAGCCATATTAATTACAGAGATATCGGTATCAAATGCACTTTTTTCAAACGAAACTAGGCCTGCCGGTGTGGCCAAGCGATTCTAGGCACTTCAGTCTGGAACCGCGCCACAGCTACGGTCGCAGGTTCGAATCCTGCCTCGGGCATAGATGTCTGTGATCTCCTTAGGTTAGTTAGTTTTAGGTAGTTCTAAGTTCTAGGGGACTGATGACCTCAGATGTTAAGTCCCATAGTGCTCAGAGCCATTTGAACCACTTGAACCAACTAAACTAGTAATTTATGTTGCTATTGTCGCAATCTCAAAAGAGACTAATTCAAGGGCATATCACTTTTAAATATCCGATTTGCAATTTCGGACAAATTTTCAGGTTTAGAACATACATTTTACCTGTTTTGGACGTCAAACCGATTGCTGTCTTTTCTGTCTCAAGCGGAAGGTCGTTGTTACACGGATCTGTCGAGTCAGACTGATAGTGTGCTGTAGCTTTACACAGCTAACAGTGTTCACTTACAAAAGCTCGATGGTGGAGAACAGCTTAATTTAAAAATGGCACTACTCATACGTGGCTACGTGTGGTTCGAACGACACACTGGTTGAATGTCAGACGACGTGGCTCCTAAGGATGATCCACTGTTGTAACGGCTCTGATCTTATTTCTGCTTGAGCTCTGGAAAACAGGTACACATCAAAAACTGATTGTATTCAGGTATCAGGTATTCAGGTATGAAGGCAGTCAAATAATAACCTTTCACCATGAGTTTAACGTCAAGATATACATGGGAAAGTTTCATCAGCAACAGAAATAAAAAGGAACTTACATAAATATGTGGTCATAACAACTTACTTAAAATACCATTCATGTCATCGGGCGTTGGAAATGTCGACAGTTTACTGCCAATACACGTTTTCAGTCGCTGGTGCAAGGACTTTTCGAAAGACTGAGGAATTTCTTCAGTATTACTGTAGGTGCTGCAACAGTGTGATGTCTTAAAATCTCCTGAGTCATCGGAATGTTTTCTTGGATTTCGCCTTGAGTTAACCCCAGAGAAAAAATGCCGATGGTGCTAGATCATGCTGACCTGCAGACCAACTGATAACACCATCACGTCCTACTGGTCGTCTAGGAAAGAGCTGAGTGTACGTTTTCCTAGCCACAAACGAGTAGTGAGCCATCATTCTGGTACCACATACATCTATATATTTCAAATCGTACTTCCTCTGGGACAGTCGGTAGCACTTCAATAACAAACTGTGGTATGTTCCAAGCTTGCTGTTACCCCTTGCATAATATTCCAGTGCCCTTCACCTTATAATGTTTTGCGCATTCGCTGTCTTGTCATTCTTGTTGAACACAGTCTTTCAGGATACCTTTGTGTGCACAACTCAACTGTCCCCTTCGATTTCCTTCTCCATTCTCGGTAAAGAATTAGAACTGAAGACTTTTTTTTTAAAGTAACCAACATCCAACAGACGTTAAGACATATACAGAATGAATTCTGCAAAACGTAAACTTTCACAACAGGAAATGTTACAATTAATAAAATATTCCGGGTTATTATGCACTTTGATATTGACATCAAAGACTGTTTACTTTGTAATTATCGAGTGCTAGATGATTGTCCATATGCACTTACAACCTCATTTCAATAAAATTTATACAGCTACTGGTGGTGTATACAAATATGACTTACATTAATTAGATTTTTTATTTTTATGATTTACTTGTCCAGTGATGATTTGCCTGTGGTGACACGGTTGTTGTGTGAAGAGACTGTGACTTGGTAAGAATGCGTTAGAGTCCTCATTTCCAAAGTAAAATGAAGAATATCCTCTACATCCACATCTGCGTGGATACTCTGCAAATCACACTTGAGTGTCTGGTAGAGGGTTTATCGAACCCACAAACCAAACATCATCGACATTTATCGAACTACCTTCACGATAATTCTCTATTATTCCAACCTCTAACAGCCCGTGAATAAAACTAACACCTATAACTTTCCGCGCGAGCTCTACTTTCTTTTATTTTATTATGATGGTCGTTTCCCTCTGTGCAGGTTGGGGTCAACAAAATATTTCGACACTCGGAGGAGAAATATGACTGAAATTTTGTGGAAAGATTCTGCCGCAACGAAAAGCACCTTTGTTTTAATGATGTCCACCCCAAATCCTGCATCATGTCAGTGACACACTCTTCCCTATTTCCCGATAATACAAAACGTGTTACTCTTCTTTGAACTTTCTCTGTGTACTCCGTTAATCCTATCTGGTGAGGATCCCAGTCTGCGCTGCAGTGCTCCAAACGAGGACCGACAAGTGTGGTGTAGGCAGTCTCTGTAGTAGATCTGTTGCTTTTTCTACGTGTTGTGCCTCCCCCACAACATTTTCTATGTGTTCTTTCCAATTTAAGTTGTTCGTAATTGTAATTCCTAGATATTTAGTTGAATTTACGGCCTGCAGATTTGTCTGATTTTTCGGGTAACCGAAGTTCAACGGATTCCTTTCAGCACTCATGTGGATGACCTCACAATTTTCATTATTTAGGGTCAATTGACGATTTTCGCGCCATTTAGATATCTTTTCTGAATCGTTTTGCAATTTGTTTTGATCTTCTGGCGACTTCAGTAGACGATAAACGACAACATCATTCTGTTAAAAACCTAAGACGTGTAACACCATAGCTTAGACACTACATACCTTTTGTTGATTCATTTAGCTTTCTGTTTTTTTCAATATCCCATTGTTGAATTTCTGTAATTAGTGTATGATTAATTCGATACTGTAATGAAGTGTAACCTCTCTAATATGCACAATATGAGCAAATGATATGTTTTGTCTTTCTCACATAATCTCTTTGGTTGTCTTTAAAAGTGAATAATTGTGTTTAAATATTTTTTGTAGGAATGTCAATATGTGCAAATGTTCTGTTTTATTTAATATGTTTGGTTGACGTTATGTAAACTGCTGACCTTCACTTAGGGTTCTTAGTTATTTTGTATGTAAAAGGTGTTGTGTTTCCCCTCGGGAACGGAAGCATGCAGCGCGCGCAAAATGTATTTGGCATGGATAGAAAGGTGGGACCAAGGGTCAGTCGGAGACGAGCTACTGAACCGCCAACAGCTCATGTAACAACAGTGGATTGTGCTGGTGCCGCGAGAGGTTTTTTGTGCCGTTTTCCAATGTGCCAAAGCCTCGGATGGATGTATTTGTAAGCTAGCTCTGTTTTGGAAATGGTATCTATGATCGCCACCAAGAAATGACAGAGTTTTATCATTATCAACTGCTGATCCACCTGACAGGACGTACCACCACATTGCGCAATCACTATAACGAACTAGAAGAATCGTATAAATGTAAAGTGAAGGATCAACTCATTGGATGTTTTAGTGTGCTCAAATATAGGGTAACTTATAGCTGAATTTAAGTACCCACCGTGGTTTTGTCCTTATCACCACACCTCTCAGGTTCCTCTCCGTTTGAACTATGATTACCGAGTGTCCTTGTTGTGGAAAAATGAAAGCCTCAAAGCCTTACAGTTAATTAAGTAATGTTGTTTTATGTTGGTAAGAAGGGTGTATTCAGATTTACTGTGGATTTGGTAAAATTGTGGGAGGTAGTAGATGTAGCTTTGTGAAAGCCTCCCAGTGACTGAAACAGTCCAATTTAAAGTTTTGTGGACTTTCAAAGTTACCTATTTAATCATTGACTTGGTAGTAGAAGACTGTGGTAATAAAGACAGGCAATAAGCCATCTTGAAGTTAGTTCCAAAAGTAAATATTACTAAAGTTTGGCTTGAAATGTTCTTCTTAGTGAACCATTTGCTGTTACTTTTAAAAATTTAAAGTTCTTAAAACTGAGGATTATAAAGTTTTGATTAGTTAATAATCATAGTGCTGCCTGTTGTAAATTGCAAAAGGTGAGTCAATATCTTACAAATATTCAGTTTGTTGTCTCACTGCAGTAAAAGTTGAGAACTGCAATTGTGGAAAGTTTATACTCATGCTTGCTAAGTACTTGTTTCTGTGGTGTATTGATAGTCAATATGAATAGTGTAACAGGATCCACTGTTTGTCCATTGTGCTCATGATAGATAACAATTAACAGAAAAACCACTATCTATGAAAACAGTAACTTCTTTTATTCAGAGGACAGTGAGATGTAGTTTGCTGGTGAATTTTTTTTATTTATTCCCATGTCAGATAGAAAATCATTTGGTAAAAGATAGACTAAAACTATGCCCAATTTATAATTTTGCTGTGAACTTTATTCAAATTTCATGTCAGACAGGGAAGTGTTTGAAAAGTGACACTAAATCTATGTCCAATTTATAATTTTATAGGAAATATTAATAGTAATATTATTGAAACCATTCAGTTTGCCTAAGCCCTGAAAGGAATAGTGTTTGTCATGGTCTGTTGTACTTGTGCAAATAGCCTTGTTCTTCTATAACTGTTAGCACTTTTCTTTAACGTGAGCATATGCAGATGCTAGAGTTCATTGCACTATCTTGTGGCAAAGTATAGGCTGTGTTTGCCCATTGAAGTTACTTGTTTTCAATTTCTTGAACAAGAATGTTACTCATTCGTATGTCGCCGGCCGCGGTGGCCGTGCGGTTCTGGCGCTGCAGTCCGGAACCGCGGGACTGCTACGGTCGCAGGTTCGAATCCTGCCTCGGGCATGGGTGTGTGTGATGTCCTTAGGTTAGTTAGGTTTAAGTAGTTCTAAGTTCTAGGGGACTTATGACCTAAGATGTTGAGCCCCATAGTGCTCAGAGCCATTTTTTTTCCATTCGTATGTCTAATTAGGCTGGCGACCGTTTTTATTATCATTTTGACACTGTAGATAGGTAGATTATTGTTTCTTACTGTTCTATAATTTACATAATTCTGACTTTCACTTCCGACAAGCCACCTCCGTTAGGTTCAAAAATGGTTCAAATGGCTCTGAGTACTATGGGACTTAACTCCTGAGGTCATCAGTCCCCTAGAACGTAGAACTACTTAAACCTAACTAACCTAAGGACTTCACACACACCCATTCCCGAGGCAGGATTCGAATCTGCGACCGTAGCTGTCGCGGGTTCCGGATTACAGCGCCTAGAACCGCTCGGCCACTCCGGCCGGCCCTCCGTTAGGTACATCACGGTCAACACAACTAAATTCCTTTCAGAGGGTAACACTGCTCCGCTTCTTTATACTTCAATTGCTTTAATAAAAATAATTTCATGTATACGAACTGCCTCCAGCTTCGAGGTTATGGTATAACAGTAGCGGGCGGCAGTGTTATAGACGGATGCTCAGGTTGTTTCCTAAATTATTTTTTATGGATAAGGAACAACAGAGGATCTATAACATTACCTTGGGGAACGCCAGAATTCACTTCTGTTTTATTCGATGACTTTCCGTCAATTACTACGAAGTGTGAACTCTCTGACAGGAAATGAGAAATCCAGTCACGTAACTCAGACTATATTCCATAAGCAAGCAATTTTACTACAAATCACTTGTATTGTACAATGTCAAAAGCCTTCTGGAAATCCAGAAATACGGAATTAGTTTGAAGTTCCTTGTGTGTGTAAAGAGTTAGCTGTGCTTCACAAGGACAATGTTTTCTAAATCCGTGTTGACTATATGTCAATAGACCGTTCTCTTCGAGGTAATTTATAATGTTCGAACACAATGTATATCCAAAATCCTGCTACATATCAACTTTAATGATATGGTCCTGTAATTTAGTTGGTGTTGGTGTGACTTGTGCAACTTTCCAGTCTAGCATACTTTACATTCGACCAGAATCTCTTTGGATTTTCTGCCAGGTTTCGAGACAAAGTTTCGTTGTGGAAACTAGTGTAAGCATCTTGCATTGAAGTCCGTGCTAAATTTCGAGCTTCTGTAAAATATCGCCAGTCTTGAAGATTTTGAGTTCGTTTAAATTTGGTATGCCTTTTTTGTTGTTTCTGCAACAGTTTTCTGTCCCGTTTTGTGTACCATGGGGGATCAGGTCCGGCGTTTGTTAATTTATTTGGTATACGTTACTCAACTGCTGTCGATACTATTTCTTTGAATTCACGCCACATGTGGTCTACACTTCCAGTGTTAAATTGAAAGGAGTGGAGATTGTCCCTAAATCGTCAAGCGAAGTTTTGTCTGCTTTTTTGAAAAGGTATACGTTTCGTTTATTTTTGAAGGATTTGGGGGTTACAGTATTCAATCTCGTTACGACAACCCCGTGTTCACTAATCCCTGCATTCGTTTTGATGCTCGTTCTTAGCTCAGGATTATTTGTTGCTAAGAGTCAAGTGTGTTTTCACAACCGTTTACTGTTCGCGTGGGCACATGAACTAAGCACTCCAAATAACTTTTAGACAATGCGCCCAGTACAATTTCGGATGATATTTTATGCTTATCTCCGGATTTAAACATATATTTTAGTCAACAATCGAGGATACATTAAACACCACCAACTATGACTGTATCAGTCGGGTACATGTTTAATATTAGACTCAAATTTGCTTTGAACCTCTTAGCAGTTGTATCATCTGAGTTAGAAGGTCGGGAAAAGGATTCAGTTCCCGTTGCCAAGGATGACCTCTGCCCTTACTAACTCACAGGAACTATCTACTTAGATTTCTCTACAAGATAAACTACTTCTAATAGCAACAAAGACGCCACCGCCCAATGTGTTAGCCTATCCTTTTGGAACACCGTTAGGTTCTTCGCAGAAATTTCGGCTTAACATGTCTCCGGCTTTAGCCAGCTTTCAGTGCTTACGATTTCTGCATCAAAGCTTTCTATTGGTGTGTGGAGCTCTGGTACTTTCCCAATACAGCTAGGACAATTTACAATGGTTAAACCGATGGTTCCTGCATCTACGTTCTTCCTGTATCCGAGCGACACTCTAACCTAAAAAACCGCCCAGTCCATGCCACACAGCCCCTGCTACCCGTGTAGCCGCCACCAGCGTGTAGTGGTTTCCTGACCTATTCAGCACAACCCTGAAAACACAGGAAACAAATCTAAGGGGTCACTGAATTCCAACCACATGACAACCGACGTTTTGCAGTGACGAAACCAGACTGGCATCTAAGGATATTTCCCTATTTTAAAACACTGAAAACAGTTTTGCTATAAATCTTGTTCTTTTTCCGCAGATCATTTTACTCTCAGCTCGAACTCCCTTGGAAAAATAAATCACTTCTCACTGGCGCGTGAAACTGGTGGAGACTGATCAGAGAGGGAAGTTTCTACGCCTGCCGCCGCCCCCCGCCTCCCAGTGACAGCTGAGGTGATTGTGGTGTGGCGCCTCCAGCCCCCGCCTCCGACGCCGACTCCGACGCCGCGGGCCTGCATTATTGGCAACGCCGGCTAATTACGGCGACTAAGACGGCGCCCGCTGCCGCCGCCCCCACCCCCGCCCCCGTTCTTATCAGTGCGCGCTCCGCCCCCGGCGTCACGCCTCGATCCCCGCTCCGTGTCATTGTCTGGGCAGCCCCTTGCTCTCGTTGCTGCGGGGATGGAGGGGGTGACAATACAACACTGCCGCCGGCGTCCCCGCCACGCGCCGCGGCGTCCGCATTACTTGGAATACAGGCAGCAACGCCTCCCAGGATTTGCCGCGACAAATCCGATTTCCCTCATTTGTCAGTAGCCTCGCCGCCTTTGGTACGCAGGATGTATCGTATCGTCTGAAACAGAGTAATTGTTTCCGAGACCCACGCAACCATCTTAAGCCTTACTTCAGAGGATATCCACTCCACACACGTTGCTTAAATAAGGGACCAGTTACCGTAGTGTGCATTTGTTAATTTCTACATTAGAGACTTCTTCATCCCCAAAAAAGATTCTTATCCGTCATCAGCGAAGCAAGCTAACACGACGTCTCCAGAATATCAAGTTTTAATGGTTCCTGTACTCTCCTCATAACTGTTGTACCAGTAACAAGGAACACACGCCACACCTCAACCTGATACATTCTCCTGCTTGATGTCCTTCATCAAAGCCGTTCTCCATCAGTTGCTACATCAAGTGTTCTTTATTTTGTAGACAAGAATATTACTTGCCTTTTGCAAATATGTTTTATTATTTTTTAAACAAATGTGTTTTATGTAATTTAGGCATCTACACTGCACTACAAGCAACACAGGTTATTGTTTGGCTAACTACAGATACTTTTTTAAGAGTAGCATCGTGTTTCATGACATCACTTTTAAATTACATTAATGTTTACATTATTCACAACTACAGGATTCTGATTTATGACTTATGCCTCTTTACGGTTCTTTGCAAGCCATTCGATTAGCTGAATCAAGCTTGGTTGAAAACGTAAATATAAATTAATTTGTAAAATTCATGTGATATTTAATCTTATCCGCAAGATAAACAGTAAAGAGAATATACGTTTATAAATTTATTCCTGAATGAAAGTAGCATGGAGTTAGTATCACATTTTAGTGATTACATTTCCGCTTCGCAATACGAATATATACTGCTGACCATTAAAATTGCTACACAAGGAAGGGTAACGAAATAATGTAACTACACTTGTTGTGCACACACACTGAGATGGCAAACGTAATTTTGGATAACGATATGCAAATATACGTCAGCGTTGGTATCGCGTACACAAGGTACAAGGCGGCAGAGCATTGGCGGAGCAGTCACTTGTACTCAAGTGATCCACGTGAAAGGGTTTCCGACGTGATTACTGCCGTATGACGGGAATTAACAGACTCTGAAAGCGGAATTGTAGTTCGAGTTGGACATATGGGACATTCCATAACGGAAATTATTGGGCAATTCAGTATTCCGAGATCCGCAATGTCACGAGTGTGCTGAGAATACCCTATTGCAGGAATTATCTCTCATGAACGACATAGCAATGACCTGTGGCTTTCACTTAACGACCGAGAGCAACGACACTTGCGCAGAGTTGTCAGTGCTAACAGACAAGCAACACTGCTTAAAATAACGCAGAAATTAATGTGGGACGCACGACGAACATATCCGTTAGTACAGTGCAGCGAAGTTTGGCGTTAATGGGCTCTTGCTCAAGAGGAGCGACGCGAGTGCCTTTGCTAACAGTATGGCATCGTCTGCAGCACCTCTCCTGGGCTCGTGACCATATCGGTTGGGCACTAGACGATTGGGAAACCGTGGCCTGATCAGATGAGTCCCGATTTCGGTTAGTAAGATCTGATGTCAGGGTTCGAGTTTGGCGCAGACCCCACGAAGCCATAGATTCATGGTGTCAAAAAGACACTTTGCACGATGGTGGTGGCTGTATAGTGATGTGGGCCCTGTTTAAATGGGAATCACTCGGCCCTCTGGTTCAATTGAACCGATCATTCACTGGAAATGATTATGTTTGGCTACTTGGAGACCCAAGCAATGGTGGAATTTTTATGGACGACAGAGCCCCATGCCACTATCCCACAGTTGTTCGCGATTGGTCTGACGAACTTTCTGGACAGTTCGAGCGAATGATTTGGCCATTCAGATCGCCCGACGTGAATCCCAGAGAATATTTATTGGACATAATTGAGAGGTCAGTTCGTGCACAAAATCCTACACCAACGACACTCTCTCAGCTATGGACGCTGTAGAGGCAGAATCCCTCAATATTTTTTCAGGGGCTTCCAACGACTAGTTGAGTCCATGCCATTTCGAGTTGATGCACTATGCCCAGTGACACTCCATATCATAACGTCAGATGCTATATTCGTGTGACGATGACAAATCCAGTTGTAAAGCTCGTTCTTGTGGGAGCCTCCAACCACTGATACCTGCATTTTGATGCTCCTGGCAGAAGTGGAACTCGTCTCAGAAGATGAAGTAGTGTCATTCCTACGTCCAATATTGCCGTTCAGTGTACCACATTCGACGCACCTCTCTCGGATGTCGTATCAAGCAAAATTACAAAAATGGTCACCTTCGTGACTGTGATTCTCCAGACGTCATCTAGCTGTCCCTGTGGATACCTGTCTTGCTGCAAAACGAGCCCATTTCCTGACTTAAGATACATGACGTCGTTGTGTTATCCTGCTGTAAGCTTATTTGTCCGTCGCTGACATAGAAAACTGCAAACCTTCTTTCTTTCCCATCTGGGCAAGCTGCGCAGTGACTAGAGTACATGTAAAGCTTACAGAGGACAGGGTAAATGCTAGCTACAATGAAGTCGATAATTCGATCGTAATATTGGCATTTTAATTTGATATTCCCCACAACTGACAAAATTTACAAAAAAATTTGAATCTCTTTGTCCACCCACACACTCTTGAGAATGGTTCATTAACAATTTGCAATTACGCCCCCCTATTACCGGCAGCTGCGTTGATAAATTCTCGGCATCTCGCAAGGATAACTCCTAGATCGAGAATATTAGGTAAGTTGTTGGAAGTGTTAGGCGTTGGTGAAAATCTGAGCACACAAAGAGCTCTAACCGCAGAACTCTGCACGGAACACGCGTTGGTGCAATGCTGCGATACAGACCGTATATCTCCCTTCGAAGACGATGGCCAAGACGCCGTCTCCAAGTCCGTACCGCTCGATAGCTGAAGGCGAAGTCCCCCCACAATTTTCTCGTCTCCCACGCGTACGGAAACGCGGCGGAAGAATACTCAGTTTCGGCCAATGTCGAACGCTCTATCATCGCCGAAATCCCTCCACTGAGATCTACCCAATGATCGAGTAGGTCATAACGCCCCTAGGCAAACGAAATTCCCGTCTTCGCCGCGTGTCGCCCAGCACAGGTGGCTCCGGATGCCGGGCTACCGCCAAAAGCGCCGTATTGTCCCACGTTTCCGGTGACCGCTGCCTGCCACCCATGGCGTCCCGGCGAGCTATGGCCATCTGCAGACTTTACATTCCACAATTCTCAACTTCCGACGCTTTTCACCAACGCTTTGAGTTAGTGGCTCAATCCTGCAGACATGCAGGGAGTATTGCTCGAGAGTGCCTCAAATTTATCATAATTCAATAGAGTCATGATCTGATGCCCTTGCCAGTCCCTTTATTATTAATACTAATGTTGGTAAGCTAACGTGTAAGTGCCCATGTCCTGGCACCTTACACTGCATCACTCAGCGAACAATCTGTCTGTCCTCTCGGGCGCTAGTCACGCTTGGTCGTTGATATCCTCCATGGCGTTCAGTATGGCACACCTGAACTCACATGTCCCACACTGAAATGGCGGCAGCGGGCACCTGTCCAACCGGAGCAGCAGTATTGCGGAACAATAAACCGCTCTCTAGATAGGCGACGATCCTACCGCCGTCGAATTCCGACATGTGCTGGTACGAGTACACGGAGTGTAACACGATTGCCGGCCGGCGTGACCGAGCGGTTCTAAGCGCTACAGTCTGGAACCGCGCGACCACTACGGTCGCAGGTTCGAATCGTGCCTCGGGCATGGATGTGTGTGATGTCCTTAGGTTAGTTAGGTTAAGTAGTTCTAAGTTCTAGGGGACTGATGACCTTAGAAGTTAAGTCCCATAGTGCTCAGAGCCATTTGGACCTTTTTTTTTTTTTTGTAACACTATTTTCTCAAAGTAAACAACATTCACATGCGAATTCTAAATAAGAAATCAGCTGCCATTGTTTTTCTAATTTATATGCAGACTGCAGGTGGCGTTACTCCTTCCTACTTTGAGGGGTTCAACTGAAATGCATATCATTTGCATATCGAAACTTGTAGTTCAAATCGTGCCAATTCGACATTTGTTCAGTGTCTTCTTTGTGGTGTTTCATTTTTAATGGCCAGCCGTGTTTATGAACTTTCTTATCATTTCCTTGACAAATCAAAGTAAACGTCCTGTGGTGAGAACGTACCAGAATTGACAGTCTAATGGAAAATTTTGTCTTCAAAACTCGAGATAAACAATTAAGAGAAATTATACGTCAACGCTTCAAATACAGATATCCAGTTAATGAGTAAATATCTGTGGTATCGATAGTAACGATGCCACATAGTTTCAAAGTTTGGCACTACCACGAGACACCGACGGCAGCGCCCTCTAGCTGGTGCTGTGCAGCTCTACGAGCTCCGCTACAGATTCTCCCCATTTCATCAAGTGCAGACAACCAGGACACTTCGCTTCAGCTTTGCTCTACATACGATGGGTCTAAGACTTCGCATCTGTACAAAGTTACGTATTCTTTCTTCCACCAGTAAACCACCTTTACCCACTGCAGTACCGACGTAATTTTCCTGATCCTGCTCCTACCCGCGCGCCGCCTTCCAGATGGAATACAAAATATCTGCAGATGGTGTTAGTGCTTGTGGTATCAGTTAACAGATGTCCACATTAAAATTCATTAAAACAGTCTTGGCAACAAAATATTTATTCGTAATTCGTGGTCAAGAGTATTTTCAATCCATTTTAAATTATTATAACTTTAAAACAATTTTTTCCAGGAGAAATGTTCTCAAAAATTACGATGTGCACATGTAGTGAAGTCAATCAAATAGTGTGGTTGCCGTAACTTGATGTCTTCTTATCTTGCAGTATACAGGTTAATATTTCTTTATGATCCTTCAGGCTCTAAAGACAAATCAATCAGCAATTGTCAACGATGACAATGGAAGTCACCGTTTCGTGATACATAACATGTATTCACGTTAAGTGAAGACTATAGCTGAAGTAATGTTATGATGATCTCTCCATCGCAAAAAGATCAAGGATTAGCCCACATTCGGATTTCCGGCAGGGGACTTTCTACATGGAGCTTACTAAGAGAGAAATATTGAGCAACAAACGAAAAGGATATGGAATCTGAAAAGTCAGATTTCTAAATGTGGTAGGGAAGCAATAAAAATGAAAAGGGGATTGGAAAGGCTGAATGTATATATGGTAGGTTCACTGACGTAAAATGAAAAGACGATAGACAAATACGGTCAGTGCAATGTAGGTTAACATCAGCAGCAGCAGAAAATGGAATAATAGAGTAAGATTCGTCATGAATTGTAAGGAAGTGCAAAGAGTGAGTTAATGTGAACAGTTCAAATATCAGAGTGGACAGGAAAGGAGAGTTCAGGTATATATAACCAAGTCTGAAGCAGAGGATGGACGGATTTATAGAGTATACGAGGATAACTCAGAATGCTAAGGAAAATGAAATTATGATAATCACGGGGAGAGGACAACTAAAAAAGGAGAAATGAACAGAAGCCAGAGTTGTATCAGAATAATGGTATTTTAATAGGAATGAGAAAGGAGAAACACTTCTTGAGTTCTACAATAAATTTTAGTTAGTAACAGCAATTACAGTGCTCATAATTCACAAAGGGAGGTACAAGGTTTTCCACATAAAACTGCTACGCCTTACTACCAGCATTCAAGTAATAGTGAACTAACTCAAAAAATAGATAATAGTAACGTTAAAAAAACATGTAGTCAGCTGTTTGTAAGAGATCCTGGAAGTGGTGACTTTGGGTAGCCAGGGATCGCAGACTTCTTGTGACGACGTACTGTAATTGTAGAGGTTTGCTATTGTTAATTTCTCTATTAATATTCCGTTTAAGATCGTGTATTACACGAGGATCTCTACCATGCCTTTTGCTTTTTAGTGTGTCCGACAAAGCCGCGCCGGCTAGCCGCGCGGTCTGAGGAGTTTTTTCACGCTCCGCGCGGCTGCTCCCGGCGGAAGTTCGACTCCTCCCTCGGGCATGGGCGTGTATGTCGTCCTTAGCGTAAGATAGTTTAAGTTAGATTGAAATAGTGTGTACGCTTAGTGACCGATGACCTTAGCAGTTTGGACCCATAAGACCTTACCAAAAATTTTCAAATTTGTGTCCGACAAATAAAAATCACACGATGTTAAGTCCGGCGATCTGGTAGCCAGGGGCCTCTACTGACAAATCTCTCTTCAAGGAAAACTTTGGTGTTGTGGTCCATACTTTGGTTTTATATCAACAACTACATGGATGCTCTGCAAATCACATTTAAGCACCGGGCAGACGGTTCATCATACAACCTTCACAATTCTCTATTATTCAAATTTCGTATTTCGCGCGGAAAGAACGAACACCTGTATCTTTTCGTGCGAGCTCTGATTTCCTTATTTTATTATGGTGATCGTTTCTCCATATGTAGGGTCGGCGTCAACAAAATATTTTCGCATTCAGGGAGGAAATTTTGTGATTGAAATTTCGTGAGAAGATTCGGCCGCAACGAGAAACGCCATTGTTTTCATGAAGTCCACCCCAAATCCTATATCATTTCAGTAACACTCTCTCCCCTATTTCTAGATGATAAAAAACGTACTGCCCTTTTTCAACTTTTTCGATGTACTCCGTCCATCCTATCTGGTACGGATCCCACACCGCGCAGCAGTATTCTAAAAGAGGACGACAAGCGTAGTGTAGGCAGTCTCTTTACTTGATTTGTTGCATTTTCTAAGTGTTGTGCCAATAAAACGCAGCCTTTCGTGTGCCTCCCCCACAACATTTTCTATATGTTCTTTCCAATTTAAGTTGTTTGTAATTGTAATTCCTAGGTATTTAGTTGAATTTACGGGCCTGTAGATTTGACTGATTTATCGTGTAACCGAAGTTTAACGGATTCCTTTTAGCACCCATGTGGATGACCTCACACTTTTCGTTGTTTGGGGTCAATTGTCAATTTTCTCATCATTCAGATATCTGTTCTAAATCGTTTTGCGATTTGTTTTGATCTTCTGATGACTTTACTAGTCGATAAACGACAATGTCATCTGCAAACAACCTTAGCCGGCTACTCAGATTGTCTCCCAAATCGTTTACATAGATAAAACCCAAAGAGATTCTGGTCATGCGTAAAGCACAACAGCAGCAAGAGGTAATCAGTACCTTCACTGCGCGATAACAACGGTGAAGTCACTGATGACAGGGCCAATAAAGCAGAGTTATTAAACACGGTTTTCCAAACTCCTTCAAGAAAGAAGACGAAATAAACATTCCTGAATTCCATTCAAGAACAGCTGAGAAGATGAGAAACATACAAGTAGATATCCTCGGTGTACCAAAGCAGCTTAAATCACTCAATAAAAGCAAGGCCTCCGGTCCTGATTGTATACCAGTGAGGTTACTTTCTGAGTATGCTGATACAATAGCTCCATTTTTAGCAATTATATACAACCGCTCGCTCACAGTAAGATTCGTACCTAAAGACTAGAAAACTGCTCAAGTCACACCAATATCCAAAAAGGGAAGCAGGAGTAATCCGCTGAATTACAGGCCCATATCACTAACGTCGATTTGCAGTTGGGTTTTGGAACATATACTGTATTCGAACATTATGAAGTACCTCGAAGAAAACGATTTATTGACACGCAGTCAGCACGGATTCAGAAAATTTCGTTCTTTTGAAACACAACTAGCTCTTTATGGTCATGAAGTAATGAATGCTATCGATAGGGAATGTCTAATTGATTCCATATTTTTAGATTTGTGGAAGACTTTCGACACCATTCCTCACAAGCGTCTTCTAACCAAACTGCGTGCCTATGAAAAATCGCCTCAGTTGTGCGACTGGATTCATAATTTCAGTCAGAAAGGTCAAAGTTCGTAGAAGTAGACGGAAAGTTATCGACTAAAACAGAAGTAATATCCGGCATTCCCCAAGGTAGTGTCATAGGCCCGCTATTGTTCCTGATCTGTATTAACGACATAGGAGACAATCTTAGTAGCCGTCTTAGATTGATGCCATCATTTATCGTCTTATGAAGTCATCAGATGTCCAAAGCGAATTGTAAAATGATTTAGATAAGATATCCGTCTGGTGCCAAAAGTGGCAATTGACCATAAAGAAAGAAAAATGTGAAGTTTTTCGCATGAGTACTAAAAGAAATCAACTAAATTTCGAATCGGCGATAAGTCACACAAATCATAAGGCTGTGAATTCAGTTAAATATTTAGGGATTACAATTACAGATAACCTAAATTGGAACGATCACATAGATAATGCTGTGGGTAGAGCAAACCAAAGACAGCGATTCACTGGCAGAACACTTAGAAGGTGCAACAGGTCTACTAAATAGACTACTTACACCACGCTTGTACGCCCTATTCTGGAATATTGCTGTGCTGTGTGGGACCCTGATCAGGTGGGACTGACGGACGACATCGAAAAAGTACAAAAAAGGGCAGCTCGTTTTGTATCATCGCGAAGTAGGGGAGATAGTGCCACAGACATGATACGTGAATTGCCATGGTAAAGTACGAGAACATGTTGAAAAGTAATGCCTCCGGATTTTTAACGTGAAAACTCTTCCAGATTTTCAAATGAACCAAAGTTATGAACATTCTACCTCTTTATTCTCCATATCTCAATATTCGCAGCCCTCTGCCGCTGTAGGACTGCGAATCGTAGCGTGTAACGTGTGCTTTGTGACGTCACTATGCCGCCGCGTGAGAAACGGCGTGCTGTAATCGAGTTTTGAAATCGGAGAGTTCGTCCACACATGGAACAACCCGTCCTTCAGCTTGACTATGCCAGATCACATACGAGAGCTGCGACATCTGCAGCAGTCCGACGCCTCTGCTTCACTGTCATCTATTATCCACCATATAGTCCTGACTTTCCGGCCGGAGTGGCCAGCGGTTCTAGGCGGTACAGTCTGGAACAGCGCGACCGCTACGGTCGCAGGTTCGAATCCTGCCTCGGGCATCGATGCGTGTGATGTCCTTAGGTTAGTTAGGTTTAAGTAGTTCTAAGTTCTAGGCGCAACGGCCTTGCCGCAGTGGCTACACCGGTTCCCGTGAGATCACCGAAGTTAAGCGCTGTCGGGCGTGGCCGGCGCTTGGATGGGTCACCATCCCGCCGCCATGTGCTGTTGCCATTTTTCGGGGTGCACTCAGCCTCGTGATGCCAATTGAGGAGCTACTCGACCGATTAGTAGCGGCTTCGGTCAAAGAATACCGTCCTAACGGTCGGGAGTGCGGTGTGCTGACCACACGCCCCTCCTTATCCGCATCCTCCTCGGAAGATGACGCGGCGGCCGGACGGTCCCGGAAGGGCCACTTGTGGCCTAAAGACGGAGCTTTATCTTTAAGTTCTAGGCGACTGATGACCTAGAAGTTAAGTCCCATAGTGCTCAGAGCCATTTGAACCAGTCCTGACTTGGTCCCATCCGATTTTCGTGTTTCCAAAATTTAAAAAACACCTTCGAGCGATGCAATTAGAGGTGAGGTCGGGGCTCCATCAACAAACATTCTACAGCGACGCTATCAACAAACTGGTCTTTCATTGGGATGAATTTGTTTCACGCCAGGGTGATTATGTTGAGAAATAAACGTATGGATATGAAAAGTGAAGACGTAGAATGTTAATAACGTTTCTTTTATTTAAAAAGTTTTCATATACAAAAGTCAAGGACATTACTTTTGAGCACGCCCCCGTATATTCTTTTCACAAATCATACAGACCGCAACATGTCTGTCAGTTTTTATGAAAAAATTCCTGTGCGGCGGCTGAGCGTTTCGGTATTTTGATCCAGACACAAAGTCCGGTATTAAGCAAATGCACTATTACAAAACACTGACCAAAAACTGAACTAAATGCTACTTACTGGCATTGAGTACGAAACAAATCGAAACGAACGTAGCAGTTACGACAGGTGATAAGAGGATGCGACAACAATAACGATTTAACGGTATCAAAACAATCTATTGTTTCTGTTCAGAACTGAATGCATCGGGGGCCACGCGAGTCAAATTGTCGCTCCCAGCGTTCCAGAGAGGCGTGAAATGGAAATGAGCGTATGGCATCGTTGGCCGGGAGGCCCCTAGTCGGGGAAGGTCGGCCGCCAAGTAGAAGTCTTATTTCATTCGACGCCACACTGGGCGACTTGCACGCCGGTGCTGACGATGAAATGATGATGAAGACAGCACAACACCCAGTCCCTGAGCGGAGAAAATCTCCAACCCGGCCGGGAGTTGAACTCAGACTCGCTCTAATCGGAGGCGTGCACGTTGCCTCCCAGCTAAGCAGGTGGACAGCGGCCTGAAATCGGTTACAGACCGATTACAGTGTTGGCTAGAGATAGACTTCGAAACTGAAGCACCAGTGCGTGAATGGGAATAGTACTTCTTCATACATGTGAAATATATACCTGCTTCTTTTCACAGGTTGTGGAACGTATACTGCTTTGTGTGTATAGTTGTGATTTACACGTACGTATCCGGTGTTGTAATTTTCTGTACAAAATTTTGGCCTTCCACACAAGTCAATGGTTGACAAGGTGTGTTAAGGGCTGGGTCCAAATTATTTTTAACTTGTGGAGATCTTTACATCTTTTCCATAAAACGGAATGGTAATGTTCCTTTCTCCTTCACATGCCCCTGTGGAAATTTCTGGCTCAGTTTTTCTAGCCAAAAATACATTACTTTCGTTAGTTATGTGTTAATTGCATCTAGAACCACTTAATCGGCAACAATATGTTCACCAGTTTTAAATTATGAAAAGAGGAATTAGTCTATTTAGTACTTAATTAACTGAACGTGTTTATTGCTTATTTTAACTTCTGTGTACCCCACAGGAAGTACTCATGTACGCTCCCGGTTTACCAGTGCCCCGGTTGTATACCACTGCTTTAGTTCAGCCAATGAGGCTGCTACAGTCTGGTTTCACTCAGAAGAATGAATCGGTAGTCCAGCCAACTGAAACACTGAATATACTGATTTTAGATGGGAGAACGAATACATGGTTCAACAAGCAGTAAAGCTACTGACTGATTTCACTTGAAAAGAAAAAAAATGATTCATTAAGTCAGTATTGCAAAACTACAACCGGCTGTATGTTTGTTTTCATTCCGTTGCTCCGACAGACTGGTTTCACTACAAAGAAACGAATGAATAATAATTCAGCCCTTAGCTAAAACTACAGTCGACTTGTTCCCACAGACTGGTTTCGCTTAAAAGGGTGAATGAATAAACCCCTACGTAAAAGTACAACCGACTGAGACGATTGTGTTCAAACCGTTGTTCCCATACACTGGTTTCATTTAATAGAATTAACGAGTAAACGGTTACGTAAAAGCACACCTGGATTAATCGATTGATTTCCAGCACCAGACTGAATATATTGCTTGCATTCAATAATTTCCACCACTACTAACTGGAACAGTCACATAAAAGTATATGAAAGGCAACTGCGAAGGAACTTTAAGTAAACAAATAAAAACGGTCAGTAGATCCACATTATAAAGAAGTACCAAAATGAACGCTGCTTTTTAAGTCAATTTGGAACTATTTCAAGATAAAGTTTAATGTTTGTAGGGAAAATGTGAAGAAGTCGAAACTGAAATGGTCGGAGGAGGAACACATCCGCATATACATTTGTCAGAATAACTTCCAGAGATTTAAAAAGGAAGCCAGGTAGTATTAAGAATGGAAAACGAACACCACTGTTAAGCACAGAAAAGAGAACTAATTTTTGGACAGAGTACACTCTGGGCGCCTGCAGCTGGGGGAACTACCTTCTAAAGTAACACAAGAAGGAAGGATATGGTTCGGTAGGACATAGAGGATCTAGTATTAGGAGCAGAGTTCGTCTGAGCTTTGGAAAAGCTGCGATTAAACAAGATAGACGGGCAATATGCCTTCCTTTGGAAATTCGAATATCTTTGGATTAGATAGATTAGATTAGATTAGTTTTTCGTTCCGTAGATCCGTGCTGAGGAGATCCTCGTGGATGTGGGACATGTCAATTTATTTTATTTTTTTAAGCTGAAATAACCATACTAATAGTATGAATATATACAATACATAATTTGTTTCTATTAAAAAATTCGTCAATGGCGTAGAAGGAGTTGGCCACTAGTAAGTCTTTCAGGCTCCTTTTCAACTAATCTTTATTTGTAACTAAATTTTTTATGTTTACTGGCAAATTATTGAAGATGAGTGTTCCTGAGAAGTGGACCCCTTTTTGAACTAAAGTAAGTGCTTTTAAGTCCTTGTGCAGATCATTTTTGTTCCTGGTATTGTATGTATGAACTGAGCTGTTTGTTGGAAAAAGATATATATTATTTAGGACAAATTTCATTAATGAGTAAATATACTGAGAGGCAGTAGTTAGTATACCCAGTTCTTTGAAGAGGTTCCTACAGGACGTCCGTGAATTTACTCCACAAATAATACGTATTACACGCTTTTGGACTCTGAAAACTTTTGTTTGACTTGAAGAGTTAACCCAAAATATTATACCATGTGACATTATGGAATGAAAGTAGGCAAAGTATGCAAGCTTTTTCATTTTTATGTCGCCTATGTCTGCTAACACTCGAATTACAAATACAGATTTGTTAAGGCGTTTCTGCAGTTTTGTGGTGTGCTCTTCCCAACTGAATTTATTATCAAGTTGTAATCCCAGGAATTTAAGACTGTCAACCTCTTCTGTCTGCTCTTCTTCGTATTTTATGCATATGCTGGGTGGAAACCTCTTACAGGTTCTAAATTGCATATAGTGAGTGTTTTCGAAGTTTAATGTCAGTGAGTTGGCTTTAAACCATTTATTAATATCCATGAAAATATCATTAGCAGGTCTTTCTAGAACTACACTTGACATACTATTTATTGCAATACTTGTGTCATCTGCAAACAAAACGAACTCTGCCTCTGGCAGTGTAACTGATGAGAGATCGTTAATGTACACGAGAAAAAGCAATGGCCCTAAGATGGATCCTTGTGGGACACCACATGTAATTTCTTCCCATTCTGATGATGACTGATGACTTAATTCACTAGTCCCTTACACTGACACCCTTTGTTTCCTGTTAGTGAGGTATGACTTGAACCATTTTGCAGCACTGCCCATGACACCATAGAATTCTAATTTACTTAAAAGGATGTTGTGGTTCACACAATCAAATGCCTTTGACGAATCACAGAAAATACCTGCTGCTTGTAATTAATGAATTAATTACATTTTCACTGTAGGTGTAAATAGCCTTCTCGATATCAGAACCCTTCAGAAATCCAAACTGTGTTCTTGATAATATGTTATTTGTGGTCAGATGGTTGAGCAGCTGCCTGTACATTACTTTTTCTAAAATTTTTGAGAATGCTGGCAAAAGTGAAATCGGTCTGTAGTTTGATGGTATCTCTTTATCCCCTTTCTTGAATAGAGGCTTAACATCTGCATATTTTAGCCAGTCAGTAAATGTCCCAGTTATAATTGACTGGTTACACAAGTACCTTAGAATTGTACTAAACTCACAAGAACATGCCTTAATTAACTTTGTTGATATTTCATCGTACCCACTAGAATGCTTTGTTTTTAAAGATTTTATTATGGAAGTTATTTCTTTTGGTGAAGTGAGTGATATATTCATGTACTTGAAGCTATTTGTGAAGGCATTATTTACTGATCCTGAAAGTCCCATTCCATCAGTAACGGATATAAAGTACTTCTTAAATAGATTTGCCACACTATGCCCATAAGTTACTAATGTGTCATCTACCCTTAGTGCTATTTGCTCCTGTTCCTTTCTGTTCTACCAGTCTGCTCTTTCACTATATCCCATATTGTTTTTATTTTGTTCCCTGACATTGCTATCTTCTTCTCGTAGTGCATTTGTTTAGACGTCTGAATTACATTTTTTAATGTTTTACAGTATTCCTTGTATTTAGCTAAATCATCAGCATTGGAGCCATTCTTGGTCGACAGATACATTTTCCTTTTTGCCTTACAGGAAATCTTTATTCCTTGTGTAATCCGTGGTTTTATTATAGACTTCTATTTAATTTGAGGAACTTTTAGAGGAAAACAGTTTTCAAACATGGTACTGACATTGTTCATGAATGTGTTATATTTTTCATTCATGTCATGAGCACTATAAACATCTTTCCAGTTCATATCTTTGAGCAGTTTTCTAAAACACTCAATTTTTGGTTGATTGACTACTCTCCTGTACTCAGATTTAGCAGTGTTGATAATCTGCTTAGAATTTACATCTAAAACAAGGAGCTGCATGTCATGATCTGATAGTCCATTTATAACATGTTTTATGATATGATTTTGTTCCTTTGATTTGTCTATAAAAATGTTATCAATGGCTGTCCTTGAGGATTTAGTGATCCTAGTTGGAAAGTTTACAGTGTGAGTTAGATTGAAAGACAACATTACTAACTGCAGTGAATGTTTACTGGAAGATTGTATTAGAAAATCTGTATTAAAGTCACCAGCAATCAAAATTTCTTTGTTTCTTCCTGTTAAATAACCCAAAAGAGCTTCTAGATGATCTAAGAATAGATTATAATTTCCTGCAGGTGCTCGGTAAATGGTTATTGTTATATAGGATATGTTATGGAACTCTACTTCTGTTGCACATGCTTCTAGATGCTGCTCTAAACAGAATTTATTAATGTCAATGTTCTTGAATTTATGGCAGTTTTTGATAAATGTGGCAACTCCTCCTCCATCCATATCTACTCTGCAGAAATAGGAAGCCAGCTTAAATCCTGAAATGTCTAACATATCTATATCAGTGGTCACTTGATGTTCAGAGAGGCAGATTATATCAATTTGGTTAGATGAATTCATTTCATACATACAAATGAGTAGTTCATCAACTGTATTTCTAAGTCCCGGAATGTTCTGGTGTAATAAAGATAACTGATACTGCATACTAATGGTATTGTAACTGCTTTGGCGAAGATGAAGTGGCAGTTTCTGATTACTTTCTGTTAAACACTGTTTAAATGGAGGCTGTATGATAAGATCTGACTCCTGTTCATCTGTTTTCTCAAACTGAGTGTGTCTGCCAATCTCTGTTAAAACTCGTTTTCTTTCCACCTTCCCTATCCTAAAAAAGGCATCCCTCTGACACCTGTGACCACTGGTATTTTACCACTTGTGCCAGTGTCCCCCCTTAAGTTTTCTGCAATCAACCCAGACAGTTTTCCCTTCCCTTTCCTATTGAGGTGAAGGCCATGCCTAGTGTAGTCCCACCTATCGATAGCATCCACAGGAATCAAACGAATATGGGACCCTACATCCGTCCTAAGCAGCCACTCCAACTCCAAGTTCACCCTCCCTACGGAAGAGTTCAAATGAGGCCGATCATGGCGTCTCAACACAGACACAAATCCCACACTCGTATGCTTCGTTGCTGATGCTCTCTTCGCCAGGTCACTCTCTATGGAATATTCAGAGTCTCTGTCAATGCTATTTCCCGGACCACCCACTATCACCACTGCATCCTCCTTTGTGAAATCCTTGCATAAAGCACCTACATTCTCTGTTACCTGACCCAGATCTGCACTAGGCTTGAAAAAGTTTGTGACCTGGTACTCTGGACCGAGATTTTCCTGCAGTAGTTGGCCAACACCTCTACCATGGGAACTACCTAACAACAGAACTTTCTTTCTCTTTACAAATTTCCCTACCTTTTTCAAGTCCTTGAAAGCTTGTTGTGCCCTTTCTACAGGTACAGCTACATGAGGCTCATCCGATTCTGACTGAGGCAACAGGTCAAATCTATTTTCAAGATTTATGACAAAGCTGTCTGATGCTCTCCTTTGCCTGTTCCCCCTATTACCTGTTGCCACTTCCCACCTCTGTTCACCCTTCTCCCTCTTTAACCTGTCCAGATCCTGTCTTGCCTTGTCTAGGTCAGCTTGAAGAGCTGCAATTTTCCCTTCCTGTTCCAGTATTTTCCTATCTCTACTGCAGATCCTACAACACCACTGGTGAGCCTCATTTATGTCCCCATTTCCCACGCCACTACATTCGCCCCAATGAAAGAAACTACAGCACCCATCACACCATACCCCGGAACTAACGATCCTACGGCATGTCACACACTTCTCACTCATGGTAAAAACAGAAATCGTATAAGCTGATTCAAGTAGTGACTAAAACGTAAACAAAGGACCCTAGAAACTATTCAGGCAGATATAAATAAATTGAAAGAGTACTGAATAAAAAAACTGGTGATTACATATAACTCACAGTTTACTTACGATACTCGCGCGTGAAATTAAGCCTAAAATCCGTGCTATAGGCGCGAGAAGGAAAATAAACTTCTTACCCCGTTTAATCTTCTTTAACACTTCACTAACACTTCCACTAATGTAACAACACTTATATTTATAACACCTGTACACGTTTAAAAATAGCTTAATAACAACGCTTTTTATAATTATTTAGTGCATCAAATACTCGAAGAGTCCGCGTCGGCGCAGTGTTGCCAACAATGGGGTTAGTGGCAATCAAATGATTATTCAAGTTAGTGTTTGGAGTGTATGAAATTTCCGACATACAAAACAAAAGAAGAAGAAGACGACGCACCACGAAGGAATTATCGAAATGGGACGGAAATCGGGAGATGTGATGCACATGTACAGATACATAATTACGGTTTTAGAAAAACTGGATGATTTATTCAAGAGAAAGACCTTCACGAACTGAGCAGGTAGAAACTCTCGTCGTGTGCGCGTGGGCATTGCGTTGCTTAAGAGTAAGTCCAAGACGGCTTGCCAATAAGGGGAACAAAACAGGGCGTAAAATATCGTTGACGAACCGCTATGCTGTGAGGGTGCCGCAGATGGCAACCAAAGAAGTCCTGCTATGAAAAGAAATGGCACCTCAAACCATAACTCCTGGTTTATATTAAAAATGAAGAAATTTCTCCAGCTGTATTTAAGGTGTCGATCTTATTTTGGCAACTAGTTGTAACAACGTCATCTTCAGGCCCATACACTTGTTGACGCCAACTGCGTACGGCTGATAGTAGAAGTCAATGGTGAGATACGGACATGCTCCATGTGGAAGGTGGTTAGTAACTAGTTACCAGGATTTCTTTGGTTGTCATCCGCCGCGATCCCTTATAGGACAGTGGTACGTCGAAGATATTCTAACGCCCCATTTTGTTTCTTTCATGGCAAGCCATGATTGGCTTTGATTTCAGCCAATCAGTATAACGAGGAACAATTCGGCTTACGACAGCGTACTGACGGCAGTTCTCTCCACCCTACCGTGCAACGCGTAAGAAACGGAAATTTCGCTGATATTCTGTATCCCCTTCGCAGCTCACCATTCGGTTGTTTGCCGACAACAAGTGTGAATTATTAATGTGGCTTGATATTACGAACATTCTAAGTGAAAACTAGCAGGTATAAAAACATAATGTTAAATTTTCTTTTATATAAAGACGATTGCGTTATCATCAAGAAAATGGCGTTACATCGACACGGAAACTTTCTAGTGTCTTTTGTCAGAACACCTTCCCTTACGTAGTATTGTTAAACGAAAACTGAAGCTGTATTTAAAGTATATTCTGTCATATACATTTCCGTGTGTAAGGTAAGTAATTGGAAACAAGGTACTGACACAGTTCAACGTAGCTTGTTCATGATGATAGTTTTACAATTCTATGAGGATTAAGAAAATTTATACGTTCTATATACATTTCTCTGTGTAATGTCTTCCCGGTTACAAAAAGTTTCCTGTTACTTCTTTGCCCCCCAAACCCGCTCTCCATCTTCCTACAGATGTATTACGAGGCAGAAAAACGCCTTCCCTGTAAAGGAGCGTGAAGCGCCTTAAGAGGTTTCATTCTGAGAATTCCCTAGATGTTAATAATTAGTGGTAGATACGGGCTTAGGTCGCACGACGAAAATCACTGTCCAATATTTGTGTTACCTAAAGTCAGTAACTGACGCGCAACAATAGTAGAGTTATCGTCTCCAAGACCTAAAATGTGGGCAACTCCAGCGTCAAGGCAGCGAGGTAGCTCGTATCAAGTAGAGGTTTTTTCGTTCCCAGATTATTATGCAGTCAATGGGAGTGATTTAACCGGAGTGTTTTCCTCTCTCTCTCTCTCTCTCTCTCTCTCTCTCTCTCCCTGTCTCTCTCTCTCTCTCTCTCTCTCTCTCTCTCTCTCTTTATATCTCGGTCACTCATTGTTGCGTGTGTGTGTATGTGTGTGTGTTTGAGCAGAGAAAACAAAAGATAGTTTTGTTTTGAGATCTGGAGGGGACACAAGTTCTGCATTTTAAACAACTGTGCATAGATAAGATGAAAACTGCGTCACCGCATCACCCAGTCCTTTGATCTTTTCCCTTCATACGTTTAATGGGAGTGAAGTGTTTCGCTATGAAACATTTATGTAGCTATTAGCTCGCGGTCGTGCAAATGTGGTATCTAATGTGGGTGTCTTACAGCTGTGTGGCGCAGGACTTCTGTTGGTCGCCGAGTCATATTCGCTGACGTCACGACTCTATAGTTACGCAGCCTGAAAGCCGGGAAGCCAGCGGACGGCGGACGTTACACGAGATGTGTTCAGCGAGCCAGTTAAGCCCAGCCTATTACATACGACTGTTAACAGTAACGATGGGCGTGTCTCCCTAGGGAACTTTAAGTGATCATTACTGACCTCACGGCAAGCTTGATGAGGGCGGTGCACGAATTAACGGCATGGACGTCTCTGATACCCTTTCTGATTACCTCCATTACTGTTTCGCTGCCATTTCTTTGAAGATGCGTCCTCATTACATCCCGACAGAAAAGCAAGAAAAAACACTCACTGCATGCATCCATGCCACATTTAGGCAATATTTAACAAGAAATAGACTATAACTCTATACTGCAGAAGATAGCTTTCTTTACCAACAAGTTACACCACAGGCTGTCCCACAATCTTGTAATTAATTATGAAAAAGTCCCCAAATCTGAACCCTACAAGTTAACCTACAATGAATATTCAGCCCCTTACAAAGGGCAAACTGTTACAATTTCCAGACAAGCTTCAAATAACATGTAAATACATGCCGGTATGACACATCAGATAAATCTGCAACAGCCACACGTACACATACAGGTAACAAATTTGAGACTGTATATAATGACTTAAACATACCATACAGCTTACATGAAGTTTACAAAATGATCCTATACAGTGAACTGGAGATATACAGCCACAGTAAGAAAGCAGACCAAATATCACCCAATGACTAACAGCAAACCAAATGGAGCAATGTCTTTAAAAATTTCCACATAGTATGGTATTTATTCTTTGATACTCGCTATAATTGTGTTTAAACACCTCCAGACCCTTTCCGAGGCTGTACTTCCTGAACCTCACTGCAGGTTTCGCTCCTCCAGAGAAACTGTTGATATGATCTGTGCATGACAACTGCAGGAAAAGTGAGGGGAACGAAATAAACCTTTATTATTTTTCGTCTGTGTCCCAAGAAAAGCCTTTGATACGGTGCCCAGAGAAGCTATGTGGGGCGGGGACTTAAAACATTTTGGTTGTCCTGAACACTTTGTTCGAATAAATCAATCTTTCCATGATGACATGTCTGTTCAAGCGCTGTAGCAGAATGAAACCTCGGCCAGATTCCCTATTGCTAATCTGCTCAAACAAGGACATGTCGTGGCGCCACCGTTGTTTCCCCTTTACCTAGCAGCCATGCTTTATGAGGAATTGTTTGTAAACAATGCAAGTGCAGAACTTATAGTTCAAATGGCTCTAAGCATTATGGGACCTAACATCTGAGGTCATCAGTCCCCTACACTTACAACTACTTAAACATAACTAACCTAAGGACATCACACACATCCATGCCCGAGGTAGAATTCGAATCTGCGACCGTAGCAGCAGCGCGGCTCCGGACTGAATCGTGTAGAACTTAGATACAGTTTCGACGGAGGGCTATTTAATCACTCCAGACACAATTCTAAAAGGTTTGCGAGTCTCACTCAGGTAACTTAACTGCAGTAGGCAGACGACGAAGCTTCTCCAGACCACACACCCGCAGAGCTGCAGCTGTCTGTATTTGCTCAGTACTGGTTATATACGGTTTGACCTGACCATCAACATAAAAAAAATGTTCAAATGTGTGTGAAATCTTATGGGACTTAACTGCTAAGGTCATCAGTCCCTAAGCTTACACACTACTTAACCTAAATTAACCTAAGGACAAACACACACACCCATGCCCGAGGGAGGACTCGAACCTCCGCTGGGATCAGCCGCACAGTCCATGACTGCAGCGCCTGAGACCGCTCCGCAAATTCCGTGCGGCTAAACATCCAAAAAAAGAAAGATACTCACATAGACAGCTCCTGGAGGTGTCTTTCCAATTTCAATATCTCTGTTTCCTGCACACGTCTGGAACAAATAGATCACTTCATCTGCCTGTGAAGTTTATTATCAACCAAATGCTCATTGGAAAACGACATGAAGAAAGGCATTCATGCCGCACATGTTGATTTCGGACGTCTCCTACATCGGGTCTTCCTAAATAAAGATCTGACACTGCTCACCAGACTGATGTTTTATCGCGAACTTGTTTCTACTCTGCTCTGTGACTGAAACCTGGATGTTATACTGCCGTGATGTTAACGAACTAGAAAGCTTCAGTCACAGTAACACAGACACATTATGGACATCTAATGAGATGACTTGGAAGCGAACACTATTGTTTTTGAGAAGGCAAAGATATCCAGTACAGAAACTACCGCTATTGGTCACCAACTCGGATTTGATATGTGAGAGGACGAGAAACAACTTTCTGAACAAATTATTTGTAGTGAACTGATCACAGGCAGAAGATACCAAAAATACCCTCCACCACACTCCGTCAGATGGCTTGCGGAATATTGATGTAGATTCAGAGGGTCCGCGGTGTTCCGCTGAAGTGCTGTAAGGACTAATTCAAGAAGAATCTGGGGATTCTGGACATTGGAACCACGTGGTTACCTCTTCTTGAAGCTGTGCGTCGTCATCAAACGCTGCATAGCCAACCACTTCTTCATTGCTGGGAATAAGTGGAAGTCGCTCGGTGCCAGGTCAGGACTGTACGGCGGATGAGGAAACAACTCCCACTTAAAAGATTCGAGAACTTCACGAGTGGCATTTGCCGTGTGTGCCCGGGCGTTGTCGTGAATCAGCAAGATCTTTGAGCCCAACTTTCCCCTGCTCTTGTTTTGTATTGCTCTTCTGAGGTTGTGCAGAGTTTGGCAATACCTTTGAGAGTTTATTGTAGTGCCTATTTCCAGGAAATCCACAAAAATCACACCTTTTCTGTCCCAAAAGACAGTCGCCACGTGGCTGAAGGCGCAGGCGGCCGAATTTTACGACGAAGGAATTTCCAAGCTCGTCCATTGCTACGATAAGTGCCTTAATTTAAATGGCAACTATGTAGATAAGTAGTATTTAAGTGTGGCTTTCATCTGTATATAATACAAAAATTTTCCAATACTTTATTTATTTTTAATTCCAAAGCGTAATGTACTTTGTGGATAGCCCTCGTATAATAAATCTCATTGTGATATAGGAAGAATCCAATTTCCTGTTGTTTATTATGATAAAGTTCTCTTTTTTTGAGTAGATTACGATTTTTATTAAATTATTGTGATTCTGCACTCCTTATTTTACCAACTAGCAGTGTCTACCATCATTTCCTTCCGTTATCGTTGTGCGCATAATTAATTAGCTGGTAGATAAGGAGGGGGTCGACTGCATGTCTCGTTCTCATGCAAGATTCGTCTGAATTAAAGAGGTGAAACTCTTCTCCACCCTGCACCTCGCAAAGTGATAGTCGTTTGCACGTACGACATTGACTTGGTGAGCAGTGTCTCGTACAGTGCATTCGTGCAAGATACTCCGGTTCCACTTCAGGCCTTATGATCTGTTGCGCGATAGGATACAACTCTCGTTCACCATTGGTGTTTCTTGAAGAGACGCTAACCAGTTCTCGGTACGTGGAGAGTGCTGTTAGACCCGTTCTTTTGCTGTTCTTGCTACAGAAAGGTGATGGGTAATTGCAACAGGATAATACACGCCCACACACTGCCCGTGAAACTTGAAGTGCTATGCGAGATGTGCAGCAACTTCCCTGGCCAGCACGACCTCCGGACTTCTCTCCAATCGAGGCACGTTTGGGATATGATGGGACGAGAAGTGACTCGCGCGACACGTCAACCAACAACTCTTACCGAACTACGTGAACAGATCGAGCAGGCGTGGCATAACGTGTCGCAGCGGTCGACTGCATGCAGTCAGCACCTGTATTGCCGCTCGTGGAGGCTACACCACGTACTGATATGGGTGTTGAACACGGGTCGAAATCTTTTACCTTACAATCGCTTGTACTTTTGATGTGAAAGTGTAATCATTTCATTTCAATAAGCACCGTTACAACAACAAATCTTGAGTGAACCGAGAACCTCTGAAAGGGTCCACAATTTTTTTCCGGCTGTGTATTTCAGTTCCTGTATTACAATGAAGCATCAAAGAAACTGGTATAGGCATGCGTATTCAAATAGAGAGACATGTCAACACGCAGAATGCGCCGCTGTGGTCGGCAACGCCTATACAAGACAATAAGCGTCTGGCGCAGTTGTTAGATTGGTTACTGCTGCTGCAATAGCATGTCATCAAGATTTAAGTGAGTTTGAATGTGGTGTTATAGTCGGTGCACGAGCGATAGGACACAGCATCTCCGAGGTAGCGATGAAGTGGGGAAGAACGGGACCAACGACGACTGACGAGAATCGTTCAGAGTGACAGAAGTGCAACCCTTCATAAAATTGCTGGAGATTTCTATTCTGGGCTGTCAACAAGTGTCAGCGAGTGAAAGTCATCGATATGGGCTTTTGGAACCGACGCCCACTTGTGTACCCTTGATAGTCATCAAGTTTTACGTCTCGCCTGGGCCCATCAACAACGACATTGGACTGTCGATGACTGGAAATATGCCTGGTCGGACTAGTCTCAAATTGTATCAAGTGGATGGACGTGAACGGGTATGGAGGCAGCCTCATGAATCCAAGGACCCTGCATGTCAGCAGGGGACTGTTCAAGCTGGTGGAGGCTCTCTAATGGTGTGGGGCGTGTGCAGATGGAGTGATATGGGACCCCTGATACATCTGGATACGACTTTGATAGGTGACACTCAAGTAAGAAGCCTGTCTGATCACCTGCATCCATTCAAGTCCATTGTGAATTCCGACGGACTTGGGCAGTTCCAGCAGAACAATGTGACACCACACACGTCCAGAATTGTTATAGAGTTGTTCCAGGAACACTTTCTTGAGCTTAAACACTTCCGCTAGCCACCAAACTCCCCAGACATAAACATTATTGAGCATATCTGGGATGCCTTTCAACGTGCTGTTCAGAACAGATCTCCACCCTTTTGTACTCTTGTGGATTTATGGACAGCCCTGCAGGATCCATGGAGTCAATGCCCACCAGCACTAATTTAGCCATTAGTCGAGTCCATTCCACGTCGTGTTCCGACACTTCCGCGCGCTCGCGGGGCCCGTACACGATATTAGACGGGTGTACCAGTTTCTTTGGCTCTTCAGAGTATATTCTGAGCAGGATCGTCGGAGGCAGAAAATAACAGACGTCAGGAGTGCAAACTTCGCCACGCCTCAACCCTCTATTGTATGTAATCTAGATGGTCGCAAGTTTGGTGTGCTAAGTCATTAAAGCTATCTCCATACCTGAAATGCTATGCAATAACGTAAAAGCAGAAGAAGAATAGAAACTCGGATACAAGTTTATACCGATGACGATTTCGTTATGATTACCATCAGCGCAACTATTTTCTCTTCCACTGTCCTTCCAAAAAGTTCTGAGACTGATTTATTCCTGGTGTATTAACGACGTCAGCCGATCAGTGCAGTACCTGTGGTGGCAGCTTGAAACAACAATTGTAACCAATAGATGTTAATTCCACCAGTCAGTTGGCAATAGGCAATGTTAAGAAATGGACGTGGGCCATAGTGTGTCAACGTTATTGTGGCGAAAATCCCAATGGAAGATCATTTCTAAATCAAGTGTTCAAGACGTTCTACAGAATGTACTGAAAAAGGAAAAAGTGTGTACAAAGTTTGTCCCTCATGTCTTGACTCCAAGACAAACACAACGACATGGGTACGCCTCCTGAGATTTGATTGAAGCGCAAAACACAGACGAGTCTTTTCTGGAAAAAATCGTCACGGGTGACGAGGCTTGTTGTTGCCAGTATTAACCTAACACAAAACGACAAAGTGCGGAAAATCACACGAAGGGCCAATGCTTTGACGACATACCCAACATCAAAGCCAATGTGACGCTCTAGTAGAACAATATCTGGCGGTTCACATGACTGCATGAACACTGTGCCTTGTAGTCTTCTGGGAACAGATTATGTAGAATACTTGAAGCGTTGAAACCATCTTATCTCCCACTATTATCACTATCGTACAGTCATAAATGTTACAATGTACGCAAAAAATAAGGGGCCATTTACAGCGCAAGGAATATTACAATTAATTGTGTTTCATTCTCATTATGCTCCTTTTTTTTGGTCATCAGTCTACTGACTGGTTTGATGCGGCCCACCACGAATTCCTTTCCTGTGCTAACCTCTTCATCTCAGAGTAGCACTTGCAACCTACGTCCTCAATTATTTGCTTGACGTATTCCAATCTCTGTCTTCCTCTATAGTTTTTGCCCTCTACAGCTCCCTCTACTACCATGGAAGTCATTCCCTCATGTCTTAGCAGATGTCCTATCATCCTGTCCCTTCTCCTTATCAGTGTTTTCCACATATTCCTTTCCTCTCCGATTCTGCGTAGAACCTCCTCATTCCTTACCTTATCAGTCCACCTAATTTTCAACATTCGTCTATAGCACCACATCTCAAATGCTTCGATTCTCTTCTGTTCCGGTTTTCCCACAGTCCACGTTTGACTACCATACAATGCTGTACTCCAGACGTACATCCTCAGAAATTTCTTCCTCAAATTAAGGCCGGTATTTGATATTAGTAGACTTCTCTTGGCCAGAAATGCCTTTTTTGCCATAGCGAGTCTGCTTTTGATGTCCTCCTTGCTCCGTCCGTCATTGGTTATTTTACTGCCTAGGTAGCAGAATTCCTTAACTTCATTGACTTCGTGACCATCAATCCTGATGTTAAGTTTCTCGCTGTTCTCATTTCTACTACTTCTCATTACCTTCGTCTTTCTCCGATTTACTCTCAAACCATACTGTGTACTCATTAGACTGTTCATTCAGTTCAGCAGATCATTTAATTCTTCTTCACTTTCACTCAGGATAGCAATGTTATCAGCGAATCGTATCATTGATATTCTTTCACCTTGTATTTTAATTCCACTCCTGCCTTTCTTTTATTTCCATCATTGCTTCCTCGATGTACAGATTGAAGAGTAGGGGCGAAAGGCTACAGCCTTGTCTTACACCCTTCTTAATACGAGCACTTGGTTCTTGATCGTCCACTCTTATTATTTCCTCTTGGTTGTTGTACATATTGTATATGACCCGTCTCTCCCTATAGCTTACCCCTACTTTTTTCAGAATCTCGAACAGCTTGCACCATTTTATATTGTCGAACGCTTTTTCCAGGCCGACAAATCCTATGAAAGTGTCTTGATTTTTCCTTAGCCTTGCTTCCATTATTAGCCGTAACGTCAGAATTGCCTCTCTCGTCCCTTCACTTTTCCTAAAGCCAAACTGATCGTCACCTAGCGCATTCTCAATTTTCTTTTCCATTCTTCTGTACATTATTCTTGTAAGCAGCTTCGATGCATGAGCTGTTAAGCTGATTGTGCGATAATTCTCGCACTTGTCAGCTCTTGCCGTCTTCGGAATTGTGTGGATGATGCTTTTCCGAAAGTCAGATGGTATGTCGCCAGACTCATATATTCTACACACCAACGTGAACAGTCGTTTTGTTGCCACTTCTCCCAATGATTTTAGAAATTCTGATGGAATGTTATCTATCCCTTCTGCCTTATTTGACCGTAAGTCCTCCAAAGCTCTTTTAAATTCCGAGTCTTCACATTTTTCCTGCAGCCATTTCGTCGTAGCTTCCCTGCACTTCCTATTTATTTCATTCCTCAGCGAATTGTATTTCTGTATTCCTGATTTTCCCGGAACATGTTTGTACTTCCTCCTTTCATCAATCAACTGAAGTATTTCTTCTGTTACCCATGGTTTCTTCGCAGCTACCTTCTTTGTACCTATGTTTTCCTTCCCATCTTCTGTGATGGCCCTTTTTAGAGATGTCCATTCCTCTTCAACTGTACTGTCTACTGCGCTATTCCTTATTGCTGTATCTATAGCGTTAGAGAACTTAAAACGTATCTCGTCATTCCTTAGTACTTCCGTATCCCACTTCTTTGCGTATTGATTCTTCCTGACTAATGTCTTGAACTTCAGCCTACTCATCATCACTACTATATTGTGATCTGAGTCTATATCTGCTCCTGGGTGCGCCTTACAATCCAGTATCTGATTTCGGAATCTCTGTCAGACCATGATGTAATCTAATTGAAATCTTCCCGTACCTCCCGGCCTTTTCCAAGTATACCTACTCCTCTTGTGATTCTTGAACAGGGTATTCGCTATTACTAGTTGAAACTTGTTACAGAACTCAATTAGTCTTTCTCCTCTGTCATTCCTTGTCCCAAGCCCATATTCTCCTGTAACCTTTTCTTCTACTCCTTCCCCTACAACTGCATTCCAGTCGCCCATGACTATTAGATTTTCGTCCCCCTTTACATACTGCATTACCCTTTCAATATCCTCATACACTTTCTCTATCTGTTCCTCTTCAGCTTGCGACGTCGGCATGTATATCTGAACTATCGTTGTCGGTGTTGGCCTGCTGTCGATTCTGATTAGAACAACCCTGTCACTGAACTGTTCACAGAAACACACCCTCTGCCCTACCTTCCTATTCATAACGAATCCTACACCTGTTATACGATTTTCTGCTGCTGTTGATATTACCCGATACTCATCTCACCAGAAATCCTTGTCTTCCTTCCACTTCACTTCACTGACCCCTAATATATCTAGATTGAGCCTTTGCATTTCCCTTTTCAGATTTTCTAGTTTCCCTACCACGTTCAAGCTTCTGACATTCCACGCCCCGACTCGTAGAACGTTATCCTTTCGTTGATTATTCAATCTTTTTCTCATGGTAACCTCCCCCTTGGCAGTCCCCTCCCGGAGATCGGAATGGGGGACTATTCCGGAATCTTTTGCCAATGGAGAGATCATCATGACACTTCTTCAATTACAGTCCACATGTCCTGTGGATACACGTTACGTGTCTTTAATGTAGTGGTTTCCATTGCCTCTTTGACAAGGCCGTTGGCAGAATGAGGCTGACTTCTTATGCCGGAAGTCTTCGGCCGCCAATGATGATTATTTATCAAAATTTAGGCAGTGGCGGGGATCGAACCCGGGACCGAAGACGTTTTAATTATGAATTTCCTATCGAAATTATTTTAACGTAACGAAATTTTGTGGCATTTAGAAGTAATTTAATCAGATCCTGCTATTGTTAAATTTACAAAAAAATGGTTCAAATGGCTCTGAGCGCTATGGGACTTAACATCTGTGGTCATCAGTCCCCTAGAACTTAGAACTACTTAAACCTAACTAACCTAAGGACATCACACACACCCATGCCCGAGGCAGGATTCGAACCTGCGACCGTAGCGGTCGCGCGGCGCCAGACTGGAGCGCCTAGAACCACTCGGCCACTCTGCCGGCACTTGTTCAACAGAAGGGAAGTGTTTCACAACAGCGAAGATGAGCAAGTGCTTATAGCTCGTAAGGTGTGCATTATAGAGGAGCCCATGTTTACTGGACTTCTTTCTTGTTTTAGTGGGTAGTGCCACACATCAACATTTTCGTTAACTTTTTTAACATTCTATATAGTCAAAAATTCACATTGCCTCGGTGGCACAATCACATGGTAAATGTAATTATATGTCCTAAACAACTTTCAGCTTGAGGAGAATCTGTTTTTAAAATCTTTGATAAGATCAAACATTTTTGCAGCAAATACCCAACAGTGTGTGGCAAATCGATAGTTCTCAGATAAGATTTTCTGTGTCATAATGTAACAAACACAGTTTGTCCTGCAATGTGAGTACCTTTATTTATTATTACTGTTTTCTATGTTACACTTACAGATGGTGTGGCTAATCCAGTTAATTTGTGACAGTGCTAATCGGAACCTAATATCTTGGTCACTTCACATGAACGTGCAAGAAACTGTCTATGATTACCGCTAAAAAAGAGCTATGTAAAACCTGCCTTCCTTCTGTTGATGATGGAGTAACTGCCGAAAAGCATAGCGGATGAAGCGAAGATGATTTGACACAATGTAAATTACGTATTATCTGCTGTACAAATAAACTGCCATTATTTATTCGTCTATTTTCCCTCTTGAGAAGCTGATATGCTCACATATTCATTTCCCTGTTGAGGTTAGAAGTTTGATGCACCGATTGGTATGAATTATATCTGCAGTGTTTATTAAAAACTCATTGGCCAAATGTATGAGCAAACTCACACCACTTTCTGCTGACGATGATGCCGTGAGGTGCTTTAAACTGCCAACGAGTTGCCACCAGCACAACGAATATCTGGGGATACTGGCAGCTAATGAGCGAAACAGTTCAAAAATAAGTCAGATAATATCGATCTGTGGTGGTTTATAGTTAAAGTCATTGCAACAATCGCTATGCCTCGTTTTAGTTAGCAGGTTGACTCCTCACAACGAAGTTCATTATGAATAAAATTGTTGGGAGCCAGTTTACAAACTTCTCCTTCTGCAGATCCTCAATTATTGCACGTCAGCGTGATGTCATAGCCTGCTGGGATCAAGTGAGAGGAGAGTTGAAAAGAGGAACTGCGCATTTGAATTACGTTTCGTCAAGTCAGCAATGGTAGAAGGCGAAAGATAAAAATTACTCATCGCTGTGAGGTATACTTGCAAATTCCGAGAGGTACGTCCAAGTACAGGCAAGCAACACGTTACACTGCGTAATAACAGAATGGAGCACCCAGGAGATATGGTCGGATGTCAGTATAAAGTCGTATATACACACATCATAGGAGGGTATGTAAACCATTATACTTGCAATTCACGGTGTCCGGTAGAACCGCCATCAAAGTGGATTAGTTTTTTTGGTGTTTGCAAAATACTAACGCGAATTCTTTACAGACGAATGGAAAAACTGGTAGAAGCGGACCTCGGGGAAGATCAGTTTGGATTCCGTAGAAATGTTGGAACTCGTGAGGCAATACTAACCTTACGACTTATCTTAGAAGAAAGATTAAGAAAAGGCAAACCTACGTTTCTAGCATTTGTAGACTTAGAGAAAGCTTTTGACAACGTTAACTGGAATACTTTCTTTCAAATTCTGAAGGTGGCAGGGGTAAAATACAGGGAGTGAAAGGCTATTTACAATTTGTACAGAAACCAGATGGCAGTTATAAGAGTCGAGGGGCATGAAAGGGAAGCAGTGGTTGGGAAAGGAGTGAGACAGGGTTGTAGCCTCTCCCCGATGTTATTCAATCTGTATATTGAGCAAGCAGTAAAGGAAACAAAAGAAAAATTCGGAGTAGGTATTAAAATTCATGGAGAAGAAGTAAAAATTTTGAGGTTCGCCGATGACATTGTAATTCTGTCAGAGACAGCAAAGGACTTGGAAGAGCAGTTGAACGGAATGGACAGTGTCTTGAAAGGAGGATATAAGATGAACATCAACAAAAGCAAAACGAGGATAATGGAATGTAGTCAAATTAAATCGAGTGATGCTGAGGGGATTAGATTAGGAAATGAGACACTTAAAGTAGTAAAGGAGTTTTGCTATTTAGGGAGTAAAATAACTGATGATGGTCGAAGTAGAGAGGATATAAAATGTAGACTGACAATGGCAAGGAAATCGTTTCTGAAGAAGAGAAATTTGTTAACATCGAGTATAGATTTAAGTGTCAGGAAGTCGTTTCTGAAAGTATTTGTATGGAGTGTAGCCATGCATGGAAGTGAAACATGGACGATAACCAGTTTGGACAAGAAGAGAATAGAAGAATTCTGAAGATAAGGTGGGTAGATCACGTAACTAATGAGGAGGTATTGAATAGGATTGGGGAGAAGAGAAGTTTGTGGCACAACTTGACTAGAAGAAGGGATCGGTTGGTAGGACATGTTTTGAGGCATCAAGGGATCATAAATTTAGCATTGGAGGGCAGTGTGGAGGGTAAAAATCGTAGAGGGAGACCAAGAGATCAATACACTAAGCAGATTCAGAAGGATGTAGGTTGCAGTAGGCACTGGGAGATGAAGAAGCTTGCACAGGATAGAGTAGCATGGAGAGCTGCATCAAACCAGTCTCAGGACTGAAGACCACAACAACAACAGTATTATTACCAGGCATAGCAGAATATATAAGAGGCTTGAACAGATCAGATGTTGTGTGATCACTGTAAAGAACACGGAGATGCTGCGTACTGTGGTAAGACTTTGCTATCGGCACCTGACAGTTTGATAGGGTCCTCATTGTGGGTTCCATTTGGCCGGGTGGTCCAATCGTGCCAGTCCAGAATTGTGTCGCATTCGGATGTGACCCGTGGCCTGTTTTTGGATCGATTGGGAGCCTAAGGTCGTGCACACCGTTGTCGAAGTTCCGGACGACTACGTCTGCCCACCACCTGAGAATAGCGCCGTATTGTGCACCAAGGTCCGAAGGTGGTTCAAAGAACTCTCTGCCAGGAACTCAAGTGTAAATTGCTGAACAGTCATGTATATGTACATGCAGATGCCAAAGCACATCGTAACCCCTTCACATCTGCTCCTGCTATCCGAGAACATGTAATGGACTCTCTGCGTCACTCCGTGTTGGTGATCATGATGTTTGGTTTGAGGGGCGCTCAACTGCGCGGTCATCAGCGCCAGTACAAAGTCCCAATTGTAACACAGTCCAGTTTTTTCACAGTCCACTGTAGCCACTGCCACAGATGATGATGATGAAATGATGAGGACAACACAAACACCCAATCCTCGGGCAGATAAAATCCACAATCCGGCCGGAAATCGAACTCGGGGCCCCTTGATCCAGAGGTAGCAACGCTAGCCACTAGACCACGAGATGCGGACGTCACTCTGTGTGATCCTTCAACATTAGTGAAGGACTAGCAGAAGCCCGAAGAGGGAATTACTGTCCCACGCTTAGGCTGACATTAACACCACAACACAAACGGCTGCGTTCAGAGCAGTGCCACCACCGGGAAATATAGACTGCTTATAAATGGCGACGCACTATGGTCAACGATGAATCACAGTTCTGCATTATCCCAGATGAGCACCGCGGGCGAGTAGGTCGGCAACCTGGGGAGAGGTCTTCAGGCGGGGGAAAAAAGGACAACACCAAGAAGGAGTCGTGCGACATAAGAGAAAGTTGGTAGGCCTTTTTCTGCACGAGAAAGATGTCTATTAAAATATCGCGTCAGTCGCATAAGAGTGGTGCTAGTAGAGCCACTACGAGGATGCAAATCAGATTTGCTTCAAATACAGCCCGTAGCTGTTCTGACATGGGACGTGGTGAGCTGATGTTAGTCAAGAATGCCTTTAATGCGTCAAAGACGCCGTTATCCACGCCTCACCGACTTTGAATGACATCGTGTAGTTGGGTTACGAGAAGTTAGATGTTCCTTCTGTGATACTGTCGAAACACTTGGCAAGCAAGTGACCACTGTACGTGAATGCTGGCAGCGGTGGTCACGAGCATATACGGTCGCGGAAGACCAGGCGCCAACGGCCATGTGACACTACAGATACGAAAGTCCATCGTGTTTGGCGTATGTCTCTGACGCACCATAATGCATCTGCAGCAGTAATTTGAGCAACAATTGGCACCAGAGTGAGAAACGTAACTAATCGTTTACTTCAAGGGCAGCTCCGTAGCATGCATTCTACTGACCTCAAACCACCGCGATTTGTGACTTCAGTGGCGTCAAGCGACAGCTCTTTAGAGGGTAGGACAGAGGTCTGATTAAAGCTGGTTCTGTCTCGCTGCCAGTGATGACCGTGTCTTGGTTAGAAGGAAGCCAGTTGAGGGGTTGCAAGCAACATGTGTGTGCTAGACGCTCTGGATATACACCTGGAGCTACGGTCTGAGGTGCCATTTCGTACCACAGAAAGAGCACTATTGTGGTTGTCACGCCCACCCTGACTACATATTTGTACATCAGCTTCGTGATTCAACCTGTTGAGGTGCCATTCACGGAAATAACTCCAGGGCGTATTTTCCAACAGGATAACGCTTACACACATACCGCTGTTGTAACCCATCGTATTCTACAGAATGTCGGCATGTGGTATTGGCCTGCTCGATCAACAGATATGTCTCCAATCGAGCACAGAAGGGTCATCATCGGACGACAACTCTAACTTCATCCACAACCAGCATTAACCGTCCCTATAGCGACTGACCCACTCTGTCCCACAGACTGACATACGGCACCTCTACAACACAATGCATGCACGTTTGCATGTTTGCATTGAACAGCCTGGCGATTACACCGGTTATTAGCGTACCATCCTTTCAAATTTGCAATGGCTTTTCTAGTGCTTACATTAACCTGTGATTTTGCTAAATTAATCACTGAAATATACTACCGAGACAAATGAATTCCCGATTTTTCAATACTCTACATTAATTATTTTTTGGTGTTGCTATTTTTTTTTTTGTCAGTACATTTTGGAGAGGCACGAGAGTTATATTCCTGCCTTCATAGTCCGGGAATCCATCAGGTATGACTCTAGAGTGTGATTGGTAGTGATTATGGCAAATGGCGACGCAACGATATGTGACGGACATCCTGCGTCCTCATATGTAACTTCTCATCGAAAATATTGTGGTGCCATTTTTCAACAGAACATTGTTCATCCACTCATGACTCTACGAACTGCCTGTGCGATTTTGAGATACTCCCGTGACCAGCAAGATCCTCATACCAGTCCGCAAAAGGACATGTGTGTAATCAGCTCGGATGTCAATTCCATTCCAGAATATCTAGGACCGGTTACAACTCTTTTCAGCTATCGTGTCCTAGGAGAGGATACAATGGCTTTATGACATCCTTCCCATCCGAGTGAGTGGTTGAATTGAGACAAGAGCGGGTGCAACGTCATACTGGCAAATGGGCCCACACTACAGAATTCATTTTAAATTTCACTCGATTTGTAATCACTGAAATAACATCATACATCCTCTCAATCTATTTCCTCGATCCCTTCTGGATGCCTTTTTTTTTCCAAGCAGTGCCATCCAACATAAATCTTTCACTCTGTAGGGCAGCGTGTGCTGCTTTGAAACTTCCTAACACCTAAGTTTTTATGTATCTACGCTCGTCGTCGAATATGAGGACTCTAGGAACACTACGTACTCGGTTCGCTATACAAACAGTTCAAACAAATCATATTCATGAGTTTTATTACAAAATGAAAAGGGACAATACTTAACTTCGCGATTACACAGATGTGTAGCAAGCAAAGAGCGACATACGAAATAATCAAATTACTTCAGTACAGACAATCCTAAGTCTCTGCTATACAAGTCATTACTCTTGAAGCTACCATTGAACTGGGGCGTCACCAGTAGGTCGCAGCGTTTATGTCCTCTTCACATAGGCGCCACTGGTGTCGCGTTGTTGTCCTGGAGGGAAGGTCTGCTCAGCTTTAGATTGGGTGATGTCTTCTCACAGCCATCTCTTCTCTGTCGTCCCCGACTGGCGTGCCGGCGCTTCACTTTACGCCGCAACATTCCCCCTTCCCCCCCACCCCCATACCAAAGCGATGGACCTCCGTCGTATATGGAGAGCGATAACGGCGAGGGAGGCAGGAGCGTCGACGCTCTGGTGGACTGGAAGCTGTGGCTGCAGGGGACGTCAGACCTCCAGTCGTACCCCGGTAGAAACGTCCCCGGAAAACGCCCAGAAGGGTACGCGTCCACCTCCTGAGGCCCATACGCAGATATAGAAGGCAGCAGCTGCTGCGGCGAGGGCGCCTCCATCTCTATCGGAAAGACAGAGGATGCGAAGGTTCCGTCTCCATGGGGTCGTCCCGCGATGTCATGATGACACCCTCTGGTGGCTGCTGTGGCCGCGCTGACCTCAAGATCCGTGAATGTGGGGGAAGAGACACAGAAGGATCTCTGTGCACATGACAGTGGCGAAGTTGATTGCGATGTCGGCGCTGCAATGCGTCTGGGCCTGAAATGAGATACATGCAAGCGCCAAGTCGACGAAGGGTCTCGCCTCGCGACCACCGACTGCTGCCGCTAAAAGCACTGAAAAACACAATATCATGCGGCACGAAGAGATACTTGCGGCCGTCCTTCGGCGCCGGATGCTGATGAGGGTGGAGCAGGTGGAGCAGTCTCCGCCGTGAAGCTGTTCTTCCGCTTCGCCGTTGGATTGTGGATAGAATAGTCCATTAGTTAGATGCCGTATACCATAGCGGTCACGGAATGTTTCATATTCATCTGACGTGAACTGAGGGCCGTTGTCCGACACTATGACTTCAGGAGGACAATTCCTGAATTGTGGCCGGCCGTTGGAACCGCGGTACCGCTACGGTCGCAGGTTCGAATCCTGCCTCGGGCATGGATGTGTGTGATGTCCTTAGGTTAGTTAGGTTTAAGTAGTTCTAAGTTCTAGGGGACTGATGACCTCAGAAGTTAAGTCCAAAAGTGCTCAGAGCCATTTGAACCTGAACTGTGCTACGTGACGTTGCCGAGTTCATTGGCACAGCAAAAGGAAACTAGCTATAAGAGTCTACCACAATCAACCAACGAATGTTCCAGAAAGGTCCCGCATAGTCTATCTGCACACGTTGCCATGGTGATTGCGAATTACGCCAAGCAGAGAATTTTTGTGGCGGAGCGGACTGATTTTCCGCACATGCGTGGCACTGTGACATCTTCTGTTCTATGTTGGTGTCTATACCCTGCCAAGTACAGTGTCGACGCACTAACTGTTTCGTACGTACAATCCCCCAATGTCCTTGGTGAAGTGACTGCAACACTTCTTTTTGCAAGGCTTTGGGGATCAACACACGTGACTGCCCACTGTCATTTTGAACAAAAATCACACCTTGCTGTATAGCGAGGCAATGCCGACGTGCAGCGTATAGGCGCACTACAGAGTTCTTTATGCTGTGCAATGAGCAAGGTCAAGTCGTGCGAATGTATTTTAGCAAAATGTTCAAATCTGAATCAGCTTTCATGGCCTGTGCAATGTTCCTATAGTTCAGAGGAAAGGATTGAAGCAATTCAGAATCGTGAGCATCGATGTGACAACAAGATGCGGCAGAAGCGTCAAAGTCTGTATCAGGGCCAATCGGAAGACCTGAAAGTGCGTCCGCATTTCCATTTTGAGCTGTCGGACAAAACACAACCTCGTGCTGGTGTTGAGACAACAACAAAGCCCATCTCCGCAATTTTTGGGTAGTTTGTACAGGAGCCGCCTTCATCAGATGAAACAAGGACTGCAATGGCTTGTGATCCGTTACTAATTAGAATTTTCTACCATACAAATAGTGGTGGAATTTGGTGACACCATACAGCATAGCCAATGCCTCTTTCTCTATTTGTGCATGGTTACACTGAGCTTTCGACATCACTTCTGATGCGAAAGCGATAGGCCTGTCTTTATCACAAAATCTGCACCAGTTCTTGCAACTTGCAACTTGCAACTAGCAACACAACTGGTTTTCCAAGATCAAAGTGAACCGAGCATCGATCACTCAGCAATGCATTTTTAAGTTTTTGAAGAGCTTCTTGGCACTCATCTTTCCAAACAAAAGGAACCTTCTTGCGACGAAAGCGATGCAATGGAGCGGCGATTTGTGCAGCATCCCGTATGAAACGAATATAATAGTTACTTTTCTCTAAGACTGACTGCAATTCTGTGACACTGCGAGCAACTGGCAGGTCTCGTATGTCTAACATATGTGACTGAAGAGGATGTTCACCTTCACTGTTTATGACATGACCAAGATACTGCAAGTCAGATTTAAGAAAATTACACATGTCCGGTCTACACTTTAGTCCTGCATCAGATAACACACAAAACAACGCACGCAAATTTGCAATGTGTTCTTCAGGTGTACGACTTGTTACAACAACATCGTCCAAATAGTTTGAACAGTTTGCTGTTCCAAATACCGTTGGAAAATGGCGGGTGCGGAAGCAGTGAAAAAAGGCAAACGCAAATACACTCCTGGAAATTGAAATAAGAACACCGTGAATTCATTGTCCCAGGAAGGGGAAACTTTATTGACACATTCCTGGGGTCAGATACATCACATGATCACACTGACAGAACCACAGGCACATAGACACAGGCAACAGAGCATGCACAATGTCGGCACTAGTAAAGTGTATATCCACCTTTCGCAGCAATGCAGGCTGCTATTCTCCCATGGAGACGATCGTAGAGATGCTGGATGTAGTCCTGTGGAACGGCTTGCCATGCCATTTCCACCTGGCGCCTCAGTTGGACCAGCGTTCGTGCTGGACGTGCAGACCGCGTGAGACGACGCTTCATCCAGTCCCAAACATGCTCAATGGGGGACAGATCCGGAGATCTTGCTGGCCAGGGTAGTTGACTTACACCTTCTAGAGCATGTTGGGTGGCACGGGATACATGCGGACGTGCATTGTCCTGTTGGAACATCAAGTTCCCTTGCCGGTCTAGGAATGGTAGAACGATGGGTTCGATGACGGTTTGGATGTACCGTGCACTATTCAGTGTCCCCTCAACGATCACCAGTGGTGTACGGCCAGTGTAGGAGATCGCTCCCCACACCATGATGCCGGGTGTTGGCCCTGTGTGCCTCGGTCGTATGCAGTCCTGATTGTGGCGCTCACCTGCACGGCGCCAAACACGCATACGACCATCATTGGCACCAAGGCAGAAGCGACTCTCATCGCTGAAGACGACACGTCTCCATTCGTCCCTCCATTCACGCCTGTCGCGACACCACTGGAGGCGGGCTGCACGATGTTGGGGCGTGAGCGGAAGACGGCCTAACGGTGTGCGGGACCGTAGCCCAGCTTCATGGAGACGGTTGCGAATGGTCCTCGCCGATACCCCAGGAGCAACAGTGTCCCTAATTTGCTGGGAAGTGGCGGTGCGGTCCCCTACGGCACTGCGTAGGATCCTACGGTCTTGGCGTGCATCCGTGCGTCGCTGCGGTCCGGTCCCAGGTCGACGGGCACGTGCACCTTCCGCCGACCACTGGCGACAACATCGATGTACTGTGGAGACCTCACGCCCCACGTGTTGAGCAATTCGGCGGTACGTCCACCCGGCCTCCCGCATGCCCACTATACGCCCTCGCTCAAAGTCCGTCAATTGCACATACGGTTCACGTCCACGCTGTCGCGGCATGCTACCAGTGTTAAAGACTGCGATGGAGCTCCGTATGCCACGGCAAACTGACTGACACTGACAAATGCTGCGCAGCTAGCGCCATTCGACGGCCAACACCGCGGTTCCTGGTGTGTCCGCTGTGCCGTGCGTGTGATCATTGCTTGTACAGCCCTCTCGCAGTGTCCGGAGCAAGTATGGTGGGTCTGACACACCGGTGTCAAAGTGTTCTTTTTTCCATTTCCAGGAGTGTATTTAAACAAGCCCAAATGAATGTTTACAACACCAAGTTCGAAATTCTTCATCTAGTGGTATTTGAAGATATGCGTCGCGCAAATCAATTTTCGAAAATTAGCGACCAGTGCCTAATCTCGTCCATGTGATCCTCTGGGCGTGGCAATGGATAAGTATGAACCACAGGTTGTTGGTTGACAGTAGACGTAAGGCCAACACAGGGGTGAATGCGATCTGAAGGTTGGGGGGGGGGGGGGGGCAAAACCAGTGGACTTTCTCATTAACTAGCTTTTCTTGGTGCCATATCTCTGTTATCTTGCAATTCTTTAAGTCCAGCAGTGACTTTGTCCCATAATGCATTTGGAACAGTTCTGGCCCAGCAAAATTTCGGCTGAGCATTGTCTTTCATAGTAATATGTGCAACAAAATTTTTAGCCTTGCCTAAATCTTCAGAAAAGAGTTCGGGGAGTTCTTCCAGCAAGCTAGCTACACTGTCTTTAGCATTGAATGCCGTCACTGACAGCACATTGTCCTAAATTTTAAGTACAAACAAATCAGATGAATCAAGAGCAAAAATATTCCCACAATCGCGTGATTGTAGCGCAGTGAAAGTCACAGTTCGCATTGCGAGTGATACAAGCAGGCAAAGAACATTTTCCGAGAACGGGGATGCCTTGTCCATTATAAGCCGTCAGGTGCGTGTAAGTTATAGACAGGCGTGTTAGGATTCGGCAGTGTAACAGAGGCACCCGTGTCCAACTGCAGTTTCACATGGTTTCCGCTAAGGAGGAAAAGAAAAAAAAAGGTTTGGTGGACTGGCGTAGCACTGAAGAAACTGTTCGCTTGCTAGTTTTGCTAATGCCTGCAGCAGGCTTTGAATACGATGCATTGATTACATGTGCCTTCTAACTAGAATTTTGTAAGTCGGCAGAACACTTACGTTTGTTCCATTGCAAACGTATGAATTGTGCGTGATCTTTCTTGCCTCAAGTGTAACACTGTGCTTGTCTGGATTGGCAGTCTTGGCGTTAAGTGCCGAGACTAGCACCAAGGGCATGACTTAATTCTGTTCGCCTCTTTAGAAAATTGTTTACACGGCTTGGCGCACGTGAGCTGTTGCTGCCAAGTGTGTCGGTAGCAAGCAAGGGACGACTCAACCCAACAAATTGGTGGCTGCCCATATTTATCCGCGGACACGGCACCTGAGTCGTACTGATCTATTTTTTGCACTATGTGCTGAAATGATGGATCTGATTATTTCAAAATCTGTTCTCTAAGTCTGACACTAGCCACTTTGTATATAATCGCATCACGCAACGTAACATCTGAATATAAAGTACAACAAGAACCTTTGAATTTGGACTGCCTCGTCAGACCCTGCAAATATGTTATCCACTCGCGATAAGTTTCTAATGAACGTTTCTCGCAACGAAAGAATTGTTACCAAGCTGCCGCCACATTCACTTGTTGGTCGTAAAAGTTAGTTAGCGAATCTACAACGTGATCCTAGGAAAGTTCACTCGGAGTGGCGTTAGGGAATAATTTATGAATGCTTGCACTTCCTATCGATGACAAAAAGTAATGTAGTTTCATAGTACCTGCCACGTTGTGAACAATCATGTAGACTTCATACTGTTGCAACCACTCGTACCATCCCTCTTCGTTCTCGTTAAACTTCGAAAAGGCGGTCTGGCACTTGGAGCTACACGCATTGTTTGTTGTTCTGTTGCGCGCACAGCGTTCATGTCTTGATTCGCCAGGAGCCTCTGTACCGTGTTTATCGGCATTGAGATCTGTTGTGTCTGAAACTGAAACATCTGTGTTAGCTGCGTTGGATCTATCGCTCGCAGCTGTGTTGCCTGAGGAAGGGGGGAGAGGTGGGTTTCTACTTGTGGATGAGGCAAATGCAATAAACAGAAAGGCAAGCAATAAAAATAAGCACACAAGCAAAGAAACTTTCTGCAACGCCCACTTGAAAACACTGATTAGCAAAACCACTGTATGATACACTGTTAAAACATGTAAACACACCCCTGCAACAAAAGACAAAGTAAAATTAAGGCGCCAGAGAAACAGCGAAGCACAAAACAAAAGAAAACAGTGGCAGTTAGGTTTTGGGTTGTCTCTGTGGTATCCATCCAACTTCTCGTCGTCAATTTTTATGTCTCTATGCGTGTCGAATATGAGGAGTCTAGGAATCCTACGTACTCGGTTCGCTAGACAAACAGTTCTAACAAATTGTATTGATGAGTTTTATTACAAAATGAAAAGAGACAATACTTAACTCTGCAATTACACAGAAGTGTCGCAAGCAAAGACCGGCATACGAAATAATCAAGTTTCTTCAGTGTAGACAATCCTAATTCGCTGCTATGCAAGTCACAGATCTTGAAGCTACCGTTGAACAGGGGCGTCGTCAGTAAATCGCAGCGCTTATGTCCTCTTCACTTAGGGGCCGCTGGTGTCGCGTTGTCGTCCTGGAGGGAGGTCTGGTCAGCGTGAGATTGGCTAATGTCGTCTCACAGGTATCTCTGCTCAATCGTTCCCTTCTAGCGTGCCGGCGCTTGACTTTATGCCGTAACGTGGAACTTGAACTCGGAAGTTTGCACACAATATAAGCAAAGCAGAAAAATGCAGGCGAAGTTGTGGATCCGAGAGCTGGTCCATCACACACTTTTTATCTTGTAAGGGATGACAGTGGCTGTCTAAGCCCTTTCATGTTGTCTCGTATGACATTGCTTGGTAACCTCGATTATTTGTTGCACACACATTTTTTTTCCTTTGGAAAGAGAATACACATGGTGTAGTAATATTTATTTTGTGTAATAATTCGTCCTCCCCTCATTCATTCCACTTTCAAGAATAATCTCTGTACGTATCCACGTGTGGGTGTGTATTCAAATCTGCTGGTGAGAGAATCGGAGATAATCTTGTGCTTTCTCGTAGCCTAGCGTCAATCTCGATTATCTTCTCTGGTAAAGTTGCTTCTTTGTGAAAATGAGTGTTTCCCACTTTTTCTCTCCAACTCAATGAATGAGCTCCTCTACCATCTCTTAAAAAGACGGGTCTTCACGGCAACCACCACTGGATGGATGTTTTGAACAGCACTCTGTGTTCCGTCGCCAAACTGGGAAGCACGAATGTTCCTTGGAACATGCTTCTGTATCATTTCTATTTCGTTAATGAGGGCAGATATTTTTCTTTTGCTAGGATATCGCTTCATTAAGTTCACCAAAAATTCTGGTGTGTTTTTTGCAGTAAATCACCGAGTTTTTCCGGTACTTTGCATGAGTGATGTTTGAACTTGAGTTCTTCCTTTGGTCATATCAGTACCGACCATGCGCCACCAGCACTGGTGTTTCTTTGCTTTAAATTTTTCTACATTCATTTAAAAGTAGTATTTTCTTCAATTTGTGAGCATCAAGATGTTATAAATTAATTTCTTGCATCATAAGCCGATTGATGGTTTCATGTGACGAACCTCTTGTTGAAATAGGATGAAGTTTACAGCTGCTTGGTCAAAGTTATCAGCGATCAACTCGTAGTTCTGATTTATATTTATGTCGATTTGTTTCCTGGATTAGAAGCTGTTTCTCTGTTTCTGGTGTAGGAGCATTTGTATGGTTCATCCATTTGTTAACAAAGAAACGATATCTTGAAAACAGGCAATCCTTCTGTTTATAGGAATTGATTCTACACAGAATGAACCCCAATTTACGTTATGTTTTTCAGACATAATGGTTGTTTGGGAATTTATTACTTGTAGTGGGGAGGGTCTGACATTAACTTCAGTCGCTCTGGAGCTCAGTCTCTATCACCTGCGTGGTTCAGTGGTGGCGGAGAAGGAAGTGTGTCTTTTGGTCATTATCTTGTGTGGTCATTCCCATTTTGTGTGGTCCCTCAGTTTTTATGTCCTTGCCTCTCAAGCTATTCAAGCTGGTCTTTTATGCAACCATGATTATGATGCAAGCTGAGAGCTTCACAATTGATTTGACATTAGTTTGTGTCTTTCTCGCGAGTTGTTAATAATAGTAATAAATCATCGGTTTTTATCAGAGTTTCTTTCTAGTTATCCCTCGCCGTGCACTCCTGTATCCAACAGTCGTTCCCCGAAAAGATAATGAAATCAAGACCTTTTAAATTCAAAATAAAATTTGTTCAGATTTCATGTGTAGTGGGTATTCAAGGGACGTGCAGTACGTCTCCTGTAGTCGAACCGTATCACAGGAACTTAACTGTTGAGCATTCAATTATCAGGGTTTTAATGAAGTCTGTAAATCGTCCTGAATAGTAGACATTGCACCCACAGTGGACAAGAATGAGGCAAAATTCTCGTAAATTAATTGCTTTCTCTCTTCAGTACTCTAGGGTAAGTAACAAAGTCCATAGGTATTAGGCAGCTAGTGTAACTACTCAACCATAATAATAGGCCAGGTTCAACATTACTTACACTTAAACTATGAGACACAAAATAAAGAAAGTAGTAGAATGCTTGCAGGGAGTTTCAACACACCAATTCCTCCTACATTCATGACATAAATTTAAAAATTGTAAAAATGATAACTTGAGGAAACTAGTTCTTCCCACGCTCGATTCGTGGGTACAACAAAAGAAGAGGGGTGGGGGCACAATGGTTACAGGTAACTCGCATAGGAAAGGGACCACGCATCGTACAGTATCTTCCGGACCAGAAATGTTGGTGTAGAGAAGGAAACATTACAAAGTTCTGATTCTTGAAAAGGAGAATAAATTCTATTCAGTGCGTAGTTATGTATAAATATAGTATAATGTGTGGAAATCGAATCACGTGTTCAGTTCAACTATCAGTGCGAAATGGGCATTAACATTACAAGCAACTCATCAAAATTGCCACTAAACTTCATTCTGGTATTAGGCAATATGAATGAACAAGAGTATACATCATGAGTTCCTTTCTTTTGTGTTGCTCAACTGATCGCATCATTCTAGGAGAGTGTGTTTCAGTTGTGTCCTTTGAACAGTTCCTTGTTCTTCTTTTTCGAACACAGAAAAAATAAATCTGTTATCTCATGATGTGACTTACTGCAGGATCATAATACAATAGCAACAAAACAGCTCCGGTTGTAAGCGGTTTGTTTACTCATTACCGAAAGGTTTTCATGATCGAGGTCTTTATACCGAATCGTTTTAAGTTACTAATGGAAGACACGGTTACCGATGTTTGATGACTAAACAAAGTGTCTATAACCGGAACTGTTTTGCTGAAAGCACATTAGATCCTCTTATGACTCTAGCCTTAAATGTTTTTGTTATTTTATTTCAGTTTTGGCGTTACGTAATTGTCAACCATCTAAAACATTCAATACAAACCTATCAGGAGACATAAAAGGGAGACAACAGCAGTGTCAACTCGGGAGTATGTTGATAAACACGCACCCACACATAATTGGTGCCCTCCCACGGCACAGAAGTAAGTTGTAAGTAATGGTGTCCTTGCAGAGTTGTGTCCTACTTTACAGCATGCTAATACATCACAGGTACATACGCTGCACATAATGACACGAATTCAAAATGTGTTTGACAACGAGAGGTGTCGCTACAACTGCAGAGGGAAAACTTCCAATGCCGGCAACAGATGCTACTGCTGATATAAGTAACATAACGACTTCAGTCGTGCTACTTCTTACTCAGCGTGAAATACAAGTTTGTGTGTGTACAAAGGGAGTCCCAGCGTGGGATTGAAGACTACAGTGACAGACGTATGCGCCTCACAGTCGCCAGCAGGGCAATATTGACAGTCAGACACAGCATTACACCAGTGTGAATATACAACATAGCTGAATAATGGCGATGAAAACCAGTTTCCATCCCTAGTGCACAATCGGAGGTTAAAAACAGTACAGTTCTCACATATAATTGGGCAGACTATTAAAATACATACAGTTTTTATTCGCCACGAGAGAGCACCATCAGTCAATTAAGGAGTCATGACAATCCTAAGTTTTGGTATCATCAGACATACAGGATGATACAGAACGACAGTTTATAAATTTGGGAGATTGCAGAGGATGAAATGTTGAACGTTTTGATCTCATGGACCTGTAGCCGGAAATGTGGGACAAAATTTGTAAAGCCACATCAGTAGGCCACTGACAATCCACGTGCTACCTATACGAGAAGTTCTCAGTAAACATTTGGTCTGGAATTCTTGGAGATCATATTATTGAACCAAATATCTTAGGAGATCGTTTGAGTGACACACGACATTAGAACTTTCTGGGAAACGCCTCGCCGGAACTTCTGGAGGAGGAGGTTCCCTTGCAACTGCAACTGTGCACTATTGGGTGGTCTCTGAAAAATGCTCGAGTGTACTCTGATGATGGCGGCAGAGCATATCTCACGGACACCTTCAGGCAGAGCGTAATTTTAAGGCGATGCCCAGTCTCTTGGTGAGTGAGCTCCCTTTATCTCACATCTCTTGGCCTTTTCCTCTGTGGTTTTGTTTTAAATACTCCACGCCAATAGTAACACTATTCATAAATATGGTGCCTCTTTTGTTGATTTTATTTACTGCACTATGCAGGGCTATGTTGAATAGGACAGTGGAGAGACTATCCCCTTGCTTCACACCTTTATTAAAGTCAAAGCTATCACTTGTTCTGCTAAGGACCTTTATGAAAACTAGCCAGATATGTGCATACGCTGATGACATTGCTATAGTAGGAAGAAATACCAATACACTCCTAGAAACATACCGGGCAATGGAAACAAAAGCCTTAAAAATTGGCCTCATAGTAAATGAAAACAAAACAAAATATATGGTAATGTCACAATCTGAGGCCAGAAGAACCCCTAAAAACCTAAACATCAATGGGAAATGCTTCAATGGAGTGTCCTCTTTTAACTACTTGGGAGCCCTAATAACAAATCATAACAGTATTGGAAAGGCTATAAGGGAAAGAATACAAGCAGGAAACAGAGCTTACTTTGCAAATATGCAACTTTTCAAAAATAGCCTTGTTACAAGAAAAACTAAACTGCTAATATATAATTCCCTAGTCCGCCCAGTTATCACATACGGCTCAGAGGTATGGACGTTGACAGAACACGATAAAAATGCTCTAAGAAGCATTGAGAGGAAAATACTACGCAAAATCTATGGGCCAATAAGGGAGGAAGAAGGCTGGAGAATACACTACAATGCCGAATTACAAGAGTTAATACAAGGCAGGGACATAGTAAAATTTGTGAAATCACAGCGAATACGATGGCTAGGACACTTGGAGAGAATGGCAGAGGATAGAATTCCAAAGAAAATGATGAAAGGTATGATCCATTCAGTTAGGTGAAAAGGGAGACCTAGAAGAAGATGGATCGATGAAGTAATAATGGATATCAGCAATATGGGAGTCCGGGGGTGGAAAAGAGCAGCAAATAACCGAGAAGTGTGGAGGAAGATTGTTGAAGAAGGCTCACCAAGGGCTGTAGAGCTACTGAAGAAGAAGAAGAAGAAGAAGAGAATAGTAACAGTATTGAGATCATTGAGGTCTTCGTTTAAGAGTTTTGATACCATTCGTGGTCTGGGGCCCGGAATTTTACAGAGACTCAGACAACACATGGTTCGTGGTTGCACATTATGAAACATTTATTCTACAATAGTGAAGTCACAGATCCGGTTTACAGTATTTCATAGTACCCTAGTGTTAATAAAAGTTTTTCATACTAGAGCCGTCTGGTGTCTGGTTTAGAAAACCGAGTGCGTAGAAAGTCCACAGTGCTGTTGAATCTTTATTTCACATATACGGCTCTAGCTTCCTGATATCAAAATGTTCAAAATTCCATCCGCTACCATCTCCAAAATTTTTAAAACACCATTCTTTAATACAGTGCAGGTGTAGAGTAGATGTCAATTTGGGACAAATAGAAGTTAAATGAACTGTTTTGTATTCATTGTAGAGAAAACTTCTATATTATAAGCAGTGGTCGTACTGTGACTTTAAGGTAAACAGAGATAATCCTTTCAAGAAATCGTATGTCAGGCCATGAGATTTAGTGGTGAGTGTCGGTAAGGAACGGCAGGCGGCCGGCATGAGGTATTGATTATCTGCGGAAGGCCCCTGTGCCCTGCTCGGCCCGCGCGGCGCGTGGCGCGGCCAGCGTCGGCATCGGCGTCGCGACGCGCGGCGTCCCGCCTGGGCAGCTGGCTCTGCGTTACAAATGACGGCCGGAATTCCAGCGGTGCGGCTCCGGTAGCTACGCGGTGCGGTGCGCTGCGCCGAGCCGCGCACGGCCCGGAAACAAAGGGCCGGGAGGCGGGGGCGGCGCCGGCGCCGCGTGGAGCGCGTCCCACCCCTAACCCCACCCCCACCCGCGGCCCGCCCCGCCCCCGGGCCGCCGCCGATAGTGGCGCCGCCGCCGACGCCGCCGCACGCGCCGATCCCGCTTTGTCCGGGAGGGTCCTAGTTCCATTGTCCGCCGCCGGGCCGCGCCACTGTTGTTATCGCGGCGCCGGCTGAGCGCCCGGCCGCCCCCGCCGCCCCCGCCGCCGCCGCCGCCGCCGCTGCGGCCTCCGCGACGCGCGCAGAGCCGCCCCGTTCGGCAGCGCGAGGCCTGCCAGTCTGGCGCTCTCTTCGAAACAAAGAGATGGGCGGCCGCGCGTCCCTGATATTGGCCCCGCACGGCCGTCGGCTCTGATTTATTGCTCTGAAAAGTAGCTCTGCGGTAGAAACGACGCCGTGCTATTCTTTCGACGGCTATAATCTGCACTCGTAAACGATACAGAAGTAGCGCCAAGACTAATATTAAATTTGTTTCCTCTGGCCTTACGCTTTGCCTTTGTGGCATATCGCACTCTACCGCTTGTGGCTGTTATGCTAATTTAACCACGTTCACTCTTGTCAACACTGTGTCTCTATACGTGACATTTGTCATGATCCATGTGCAAAATCTTCGCGCTTTTACAGTTTTAAATGATGACAGAATTTAGCATAGGAGTAGACGTTGGTATAAGCGTAGTCGTGGGAATGAAAACATTTTTAAAAATGAACCGAAAGACGTAAAATAATAATCGTTAATTTATAATACATTCTTACACAATGTATTCCTTTCCATGCATTATTGCTTGTAATTTCCAACTTTCGATCATAGTATTTTCATTTACCTCTTGTTGAAGACAAATTTAATGAGAAATACGAGTATAAAATAGAAATACACAAGTAAATTCGAAATGTTTGAGCCGGAACGTTGTACTTGTTTCTTACCGAGTATATCACTAAGGCCACAATAACATTTAACTGTATTTTGAGATTTTAATTGGACTTCGTACTTTAAGTAAGCATGGTAGGCTGTACTTGTAATACGTAGATCGCAGTTGAAGGTGACAATGACAGCTATGTTTGTCGTTTCAAACAGTGTGTTTAGAAAAGTCACGCCTACGACGGGTAAAGATAATGGACTGCCTCTGCCGTTACGGCTATTACCTATCACAATGCTGTATACAAATTATCCAATTAATAAGCACTTTAAAGCAAAATCGAACTGGTAGTAAGCTAATATGAAAAGGGAGTCTCTTATTCGTGATTAATAAGTTAGCCTCGTAAAATATAATTGTGAAGCTGGGCATCCGTGATGCCCTCACGCCTATGATGATTAAAAGTCTCTTTTATATTAAAGTTTCCCACTAACAGTCATGTTTAGAGCGAAATGGATATTCAATGTCAGAAGCCAGTGAAGAAACCTTTCTAACGATTCCTCATTCATCCCTACACGATTAGTGTTTGTTGAGAAAAAGGAATGTTGACTTGAGACATAAAATACAAGGTGTCCGAAAAATTACCAGAAAACGTTAGGAACGGTTTCCTTGTTCCAAAACAAGAAAAAAAATGAAGTAAATCAGGGTTTTGAAGTGCATACATTGAGCACTTTTTCATGTTCGATACTATGAAACACGTCCCTTCTACTATAGTCTCTTTGCTTTTCGTTGATGGGAGGAGGAAGTGCGAACCAAAACAATAAAAACATCTAGTAAACATTGGCTGTAAACTGCACACCTTACAAGCTAGGAACACTTTTTCAGTGGAAGAGATGTGTTTCACATTATCAGAGCTGAACAAGTGCTCGTAGTCTTTAAAGTATGCGTTTTAGACCACATGTTTACTAGACCTAATTTTTCTTGTTTTCGTCATTATTTTTTCCTCCTAAAATATTAAAAGCCAATACCTTGCAGTAGAAATGATTTGTTTCAAAGTATCGAAGATGAACGAGTGTTCGTAACTCTTAAGGTATGCGTTTTGAGGCCCATGTTTACTAGACATTTTTCTGTGTAAGGTCCCTGTCCCTACAGTTTGTCGCTATTTTTGGGACACCCTGCATTTATGATTCAGTTCATTTATGATACAGTTGCTTGTGAATGTAAACGTCTATTGATGTAACTTTTCTTTGTAGTGGAAGCACAAAATAGATATTTTCGTTTTGCCGTCATGAGACAGACAGTTGCCTCAAACAGCACGATGTAGACTCAAAGCCGGCATTCAATTCGTTTCACGCGATCGCTCAGAGGTCTACTATCCTTCCTGCATAGCGTGAATACTATTATATAAATTCATTTTCTGTACCTCGGAAGATGGCGAGGGGAGCTTCATTTGGTTTCAAAGGTGAAATTATGATTGTTGTACTTCATGAGAGAATCTGCATAGTGTTGAACAATATAATGTCTGTGGTTCTTTGCCGGCCGAAGTGGCCGTGCGGTTAAAGGCGCTGCAGTCTGGAACCGCAAGACCGCTACGGTCGCAGGTTCGAATCCTGCCTCGGGCATGGATGTTTGTGATGTCCTTAGGTTAGTTAGGTTTAACTAGTTCTAAGTTCTAGGGGACTAATGACCTCAGAAGTTAAGTCCCATAGTGCTCAGAGCCATTTGAACCATTTTTCTGTGGTTCTTTCATTCTTCAACATTGTGGTTGCTTTGGTGTTGTTTACTTTTTCTGACCATTGTCAGGCATTTTCTGTCGACAATCTTTCGTCATGCTACACTTCAAAGGTCATTAATCGTTTCGTTTTTATCTACCCTTTGTCCACGATTCGGGCAAACAGACCTGTGCTTTTAACATTCCTTTGGGTCACAAGGCTTTTTAATTTTTGGGTTCTGGCAGATTTTCATAGAAAGTATCTTTTCTTCTCAGGTTCTTTCAACTGTGCTGAAACGTTCCTTTCGCTAGTGCATCGCAAAGCCTCAGTTGCAGCTACGACCAGAATCCCCGCACTCTTGGCAAGGTACAGAACACGAGACCAATCATGCAACGTACTGCTCCGTAGATGTAATCGAAAACTTTTTTGGGAATACTTCTCTGCAGAGCTACACTTACAAAAACGGTCCTGCTTCGATCCGCTAAAATTCTCAGTCACTTCAAAAACCAGTAATGGACCCTGTAGCAATCTAACCACTTTGAGGAACATGAGGAGACACGAACACTGGCCTGAAACATGTACGCCGGTAACAATTCAACAAAACGCCTCCACTTGCCTCCTAACAACTTCCGCCAAAATCTACACGACAAAATAAGAATACGCTTCAGTGTCTGTATAGGAAAAGAAAACAAAGAAATTTCTACGGAAACTAATATAACATGATGGCTTCTTGTAAGCATCGCGAAGTCGGTCCCGCTCACTAAAGCACCACCGTCTAGATAGATACTGGCGGGCGCCTTGACCTGACACGTGCACATTCACTTAAAAAATAACACTCGTCTAGCAACCTGCACAGGCTTAACACAAAATTCACGCCCATACACGGGAACACACTTTCGGTGTCTCTCATTTTTATTTTTTTTTGTACTGCAAGAAATAATTCGGTTGATCACAAAGGAACGCTTTCTCTGTATTTTTTAAATATGCAACGAATAATTTGCCTCCACCGCAGCCCTCAAGGCTTTCCGACAGACTCCTCTCAATTTCATGAGCTCCAAACCGCTCCACGAAATTATTTAACAGTTAGGTTTTTCGGTCAATTTCATTGGCTATTGCCTGCACGTGGAATCGCTCCATTGTAAAATACAGCCAACTGTCATGGCTTTTCAAACGTTTATTTCCTAGCTTGGAAACATCGTCCCTCCTTGGAAAATCACTCGTTCTTGAACCATCCTTTTAATCATCCTCCAGACCTCATTAAAGTGGTTTAAGTAAAGACCCGAAGTCTAACATTTAACCATTCAGCACGCCCACCTGCTACAGGTGCCGTTATTCTAGTATTTTGGCTCATATTTATACTGTAGCCATTAGATGACAGTCGTTCAGTTTCATTAAGCAAACGGCTCGGTCCCTCTCCACTTTCGGTGACCACTGCTACTTCGTGTGCGAACCGTATCATGACGACTTTTTGGTCAAATGTTTCAACATGGCGAATAGAAGACTCCCTAGAAATTACACAATGGATTTTTGCCCTAACTTTGACACCCCCATGCAAAACAAAGAACAGGTGTAATTAAAACCTTTGCGCTTAGGCAAAACAAAATATGGGAGTAGGTCTACGTATAAAAAGAACCCAGACACTTACTGTAGGCTCTTAAGAACAATTATATTACAGTAAGGAGGTGGGAGGAAGAGTTTCCAGACTAATGAACAACAATAACCGCCAATGGGGAAAGTTTTCCTCCTTTTTATTAACAGGTTTACTTGCTGCTAATACCTGATGCCATTCTCTCTGTTTTGATGTTGTTGTTGTTGTGGTCTTCAGTCCTGAGATTGGTTTGATGCAGCTCTACATGCTACTCTATCCTGTGCAAGCTTCTTCATCTCCTAGTACCTACTGCAACCTACATCCTTCTGAATCTGTTTAGTGTATTCATCTCTTGGTCTTCCTCTATGATTTTTACCCTCCACACTGCCCTCCAATGCTAAATTTATGATCCCTTGATGCCTCAGAACATGTCCTACCAACCGGTCCCTTCTTCTTGTCAAGTTGTGCCACAAACTCCTGTTCTCCCCAATTCTATTCAATACCTCCTCATTAGTTATGTGATCTACCCATCTAATCTTCAGCATTCGTCTGTAGCACCACATTTCGAAACCTTCTATTCTCTTCTTGTCTAAACTATTTATTGTCCATGTTTCACCTCCATACATGGCTACACTCCATACAAATACTTTCAGAAATGGTTCCTGACACTTAAATCTATACTCGATGTTAACAAATTTCTCTTCCTCAGAAACGCTTTTCTTGCCATTGCCAGTCTACATTTTATATCCCCAGTACTTCGACCATCATCAGTTATTTTGCTCCCCAAATAGCAAAACTCCTTTACTCCTTTAAGCGTCTCATTTCCTAATCTAATTCCCTCAGCATCACCAGACTTAATTCGACTACATTCCATTATCCTTGTTTTGCATTTGTTGATGTTCATCTTATATCCTCTTTTCAAGACACTGTCCATTCCATTCAACTGCTCTTCCAAGTCCTTTGCTGTCTCTGACAGAATTACAATGTCATCGGCGAGCCTCAAAGTTTTTATTTCTTCTCAATGGATTTTAATACCTACTCCGAATTTTTCTTTTGTTTCCTTTACTGCTTGCTCAATATACAGATTGAATAACATTGGGGAGAGGCTACAACCTTGTCTCACTCCCTTCCCAACCGCAGATTCCCTTTCATGTCCCTCGACTCTTATAAATGCCATCTGCTTTCTGTACAAATTGAAAATAGCCTTTCGCTCCCGGTATTTTACCCCTGCCACCTTCAGAATTTGAAAGAGAGTATTCCAATCAACATTGTCAAATGCTTTCTCTAAGTCTACAAATGATAGAAACTTAGGTTTGCCTTTCCTTAATCTTTCTTCTAAGATAAGTCGTAAGGTCAGTATTGCCTCACGTGTTCCAATATTTCTCCGGAATCCAAACTGATCTTCCCAAAGTTTGGCTTCTACTAGTTTTTCCATTCGTCTGTAAAGAATTCGCGTTAGTATTTTGCAGCTGTGGCTTATTAAACTGATTATTCGGTAATTTTAACATCTGTCAACACCTGCTATCTTTGGGATTGGAATTATTATATTCTTCTTGAAGTGTGAGGGTATTTCGCCTGTCTCATACATCTTGCTCACCAGATGGTAGAGTTTTGTCAGGACTGGCTCTCCCAAGGCCGTCAGTAGTTCTAATGGAATGTTGTCTACTACCGGGGCCTTGTTTCGACTCAGGTCTTTCAGTGCTCTGTCAAACTCTTCACGCAGTATCGTATCTCCCATTTCATCTGCATCTACATCCTCTTCCATTTCCATAATATTGTCCTCAAGTACGTCGCCCTTGTATAGACCCTCTATATACTCCTTCCACCTTTCTGCTTTCCCTTCTTTGCTTAGAATTGGGTTTCCATCTGAGCTCTTGATATTCATACAATTGGTTCTCTTTTCTCCAAAGGTCTCTTTATTTTTCCTGTAGGCAGTATCTATCTTACCCCTAGTGAGATAAGCCTCTACATCCTTATATTTGTCCTCTAGCCATCTCTGCTTAGCCATTTTGCACTTACTGTCGATCTCATTTTTGAGACGTTTGTATTCCTTTTTGCCTGCTTCATTTACTGCAGTTTTATATTTTCTCCTTTCATCAATTAAATTCAATATTTCTTCTGTTACCCAAGGATTTCTACTAGCTCTCGTCTTTTTACGTACTTGATCCTCTGCTGCCTTCACTACTTCATCCCTCAGAGCTATACATTCTTCTTCTACTGTATTTCTTTCCCCCACTTGTGATAATTGTTCCCTTATGCTCTCCCTGAAACTCGGTACAACCTCTGGTTTAATCAGTTTGTCCAGATCCCATCTCCTTAAATTCCCACCTTTTTGCAGTTTCTTTAGTTTTAATCTACAGCTCATAACCAATAGATTGTGGTCAGAGTCCACATCTACCCCTGGAAATGTCTTACAATTTAAAACCTGGTTCCTAAATCTCTGTCTTACCATTATATAATCTATCTGATACCTTCTAGGATTTCCAGGATTCTTCCATGTATACAACCTTCTTTTATGATTCTCGAACCAAGTGTTAGCTATGATTAAGTTATGCTCTGTGCAAAATTCTACCAGACGGCTTCCTCTTTCATTTCTTTCCCCCAATCCATATTTACCTACTATGTGTCCTTCTCTCCCTTTCCCTACTCTCGAATTCCAGTCACCCATGACTATTAAATTTTCGTCTCCCTTCACTACCTGAATAATTTCTTTTATCTCATCTTTGTACAGATGCTGACAGATTGAGTACGGGAGTCCTTTATTTTCAATAAAAGAAAAGGGAATTTTTTTCATAAATGCGTGAGCTATGGATGGCAATGGATCTTCACAAAGCCGTGGACGGGCCCTGGGTTGGCGACACATCAGATTTTTCCAGTATGTGCCGCTATCCCACGGCTTGTTCACGTGCTCGACGAACAACCTACCTTTCTGCTGACGGGGTGACGCTTAGGGAAGCGTCGCTTGCCTAGGCAGAGCTCCTACAGCAGCCAATCAGAAAGGTCCAGGAGATCACTTGTGAGCGTCCACCGCGCCGAGCTGCGCGGACGAGGCGTGTGGATCGCTCTCTTTTACTGACAGGCCCCCGACGAGATCAGGAGCATTGGCCGGTTGCCGTCGTGCACTTTTCGAGCCTCGGCTCAATCTGTTTGCGCCTTAGGGCCGCTAAACTCACATTAATGTACCCCGGCTAGGTCATCAGTAAAAGTTTTTTTTTTTCAATAAACGGGAGGCAGTTTGCCGACCGGAATTGAAAAATTAAACTTGTTCTTTTTAGACCCCACTTCCACCTCAGCCACATCCTGACATGTACATCATACATTTCATCAATTTCTTCATCATCTGCAGAGCTAGTTGGCATATAAACTTGTACTATTGTAGTAGGTGTGGGCTTCGTGTCTATCTTGGCCACAATAATGCGTTTACTATGCTGTTTGTGGTAGCTTACCAGCAATCCTATTTTCCTATTCATTATTAAAGCTACTCCTGCGTTACCCCTATTTGATTTTGTATTTATAACCCTGTATTCACCTGATCAAAAGTCTTGTTCCTCCTGCCACCTAACTTCACTAATTCCCACTATATCTAACTTTAACATATCCATTTACATTTTTAAGTTTTCTAACCTACCTGCCCGATTAAGGGATCTGACATTCCACGCTCCGATCCGCAGAACACCAGTTTTCTTTCTCCTGATAACGACGTCCTCTTGAGTAGTCCCCGCCCGGAGATCCGAATGGGGGACTATTTTACCTCCGGAATATTTTACCCAAGAGGACGCCATCATCATTTAATCATACAGTAAAGCTGCATGCCCTCGGGAAAAATTACGGCTGTAGTTTCCCCTTGCTTTCAGCCGTTCGCAGTACCAGCATAGCAAGGCCGTTTTAGTTAATGTTACAAGGCCAGATCAGTCAATCCTCCCGACCGTTGCCCCTGCAACTACTGAAAAGGCTGCTGCCCCTCTTCAGGAACCACACGATTGTCTGGCCTCTCAACAGATACGCCTCCGTTGTGGTTGCACCTCCGGTACGGCCATCTGTATCGCTGAGGCACGCAAGCCTCCCCACCAACGGCAAGGTCCATGGTTCATGGGGTGGGGGGGAGGTCTGTTTTGATACAGCAATTATATTAATCACGCAGATAACATCAATTCCGCTATCTGCAGCTCAATGTTTACTTTTTTCTGATCAAACACATTTCACCTATTCATACTAGGCATCATAAGTGTTCTGTAATATAAAGAAAATAATATTATTATACATATTTTGTTACAGTGTCTGTAGAGTTTCCTTACAGCACATTTCAATTATTTGTTTGCAGTTATGTGTTTGTTAGTTACCTTTGTATGCAGCCTGAGAATCACATCTTTGCAATGTAAAGGCACAAACGTAAGTACATTTATGTAAAGAAAAGTTGTGATTCTCAAACAGCACGCGAAGGTAATAGACAAACACTGTGGGGTTTCTCGTATTTAAAGGGACTGGAAATATTGGTTTTAACTAATGGCTGCCACAGAGCGCTGGATTCTGAGGTGAAGCTTTTATCGAACAGGGACCCAATACAAAAAATCCCTGACATGTGAAGCGAATAACTGATTAAACAATCTGTTTGTGTCCCTATATGTTCACGTGATTAATGATAACACTAAACCTTCCTATCGTAAATGTGTTAAGTCAAGGAATCTCTGGTTATTCCAAGGTCAAAGTATTTTGCTGCAATTTCATGTAGTAGTCCTCACGACACTAAATATCTCGCACTGTACTAAATATGAAGGCAAAGGATGAATTACTGGAATAAAAACTTCAGCACGTATTCTGAAAGTAAGTATATCAAGCACTGTCCCTTGTAACCCCTAACTTTTAGATAATTTTTTTATTGTTAATAAAAATGACATTCCAATATCTAGCATTGCGCTACTAAAACCGAAACGTTCTTCTCATAAGAACACAAATCAATGACTGGCACGTACATTGTGCAACTCAAATCTTTAAAACAGCCATGGTCCCGGAAGCCCTCTGCCGGTTTTCCGGTTGCCTGGTTGCCATCGCAGCGCACGTTTGCTGTGGCCAGGTACTACGGCTCTGAGCACTATGGGACTTAACAGCTATGGTCATCAGTCCCCTAGAACTTAGAACTACTAAAACCTAACTAACCTAAGGACATCACACAACACCCAGTCATCACGAGGCAGAGAAAATCCCTCACCCCGCCGAGAATCGAACCCGGGAACTAGGTACTACGTTCCCCAATGAGTCGAATTACAGCGTGGCTGCTCGTAAGTTTATTATAACGGTTTTCAAAGAAACTAGTACAAGGACTATCCCCCAATCGTAGCTTTAATTCTATCGTTCAGAGGATATTTTTTTAACGTCGTCCTAGCCTTATTACTCTTGAGAAGGAAATATAAATAGCGCATGTAGAGCCGACATGGTCCGACAGTCACATCATATAATTGTAAATAGTTTGGTAATTTAAATTTCCTTGGCAGCTGGAAAGCATACAATTCATGCAGTTTTGACCAAGTATATATAGAAACCACATAAAGAAGAGTTAACGCTTGTTTAGCTGAACACAGGAGGAAGTGTCGCCTAGGACAAACCATAACTCGACCGTAGTGTACAATGCATTGCAATGTGGAAAACATGAAATAAATTTTTAGACAAGACAACGCATTAGCATGCACCTGTATAGCAAAGCAAGAGAAATTTTTGAGTATCGTGATAACTTTGAGAGAAAGGAAGGCGTAGTTAATAAAGTAAAATATGAATACTGACCCTGACCTCTTACAACAATCCTAACAATCGATACTTTTGACCGAGAAAAATGTCTCCTGACAGAGATAGCCACATGCAGTAGGTATTACGAATCTCTTTTAAACAACACATACCGCACCTGTAAATTCGTGACCTCTGGAGCTTTTAACGTCCCCTTAAAAAAATTATGAACGACTGTGCTGGTAAACTCTTACGTTATTTGATTTTCAAACAGCTGAGCGAAACTAAACGTACTGAGACTGTTTTCTCTTTACTTATTCTGATCATCACTAAACTGACACATAATATTTTTAGCGTAACCCAATCTGACTTTCAATAATCCTTACAAAAGAATGGCCCTGACGAACAATAACCAGTACCTTTCATGAATCACTTACCTCACAAAAATCTTCGTTACTCGAACTACTGCAATACAGTGAGCGCCAATGCTGCCAGCTAAATAAAAGATTCTAACTACTGAAGGCAGTGACTACTGATAGGCATAGTTATCAAATGAAAGATTTTGATAGAGAACAAACAATGCTCTTCAATATTACATGCGAATAGGAGTGACAACGGAATGAAGATTCGTGAGTTTATAAATATTTTTATGAGTTTCTATATATTTTAGTTGAGATTTTGATTATCCTCTAAACTCGTAGCTCAAGTCGTGTAATCAATACACAGGAATCCATTAGACATTCCACAAAATACTGCGTAAAGAAAAAAAATTTCCAGAAGAAATAATTTTAATCTCAGTGCTCAAGAGTGAATAACTTATACGCTCAAAGAACTCTTATTTTAAAGAGCGAAAAACTTTAATTCTGAGTTCAAAAGCAAAGAATTTTCATTTGACGTTTAAAAGTGAAATTTGATTACGAGCTGGCTGAAATAATGGACAAATAAGTAAATCGAAAAAGAAAGTTTGCGTAGTGATTAATACTCTTAGCCACTGATGCAGAGGTCTGGGTTTGGATTTACTGTGGCCACTTTATATTTTCATGTGGTCATCGTACGGGTTCTCTCAGTCACGTCAGGCGAAATGAGAAATCACTTGATGAAATAAGCTGATGCAAATGGAGCCAAATGAAAAAGCATACAGCTGACTGGCAGTGAGAGCCAAACATCAAGGAACGAAAATACGTGAAGTAATTTGGTTTCGGTGTATCTGTTATGGTGAATGTGAATGTTATAATGGCAGAGACAGGTGCCCTCAGCTTCTGCGGTAGGTTGTGAGAACATGCCTCCCACAAGAGCAGAACACCTACCCAAGAAATCTACTTCACCACTTAAAACGATTGCTAATATCTCTAGAAGTGGATATCTTTTTATTTTTTTATTTTACTACAACTGAAAGTCTCCTCTGACTATGTTTTTGTGTTCCGAAAATAAAAAAGCTGTGTAGTTATCAGTTACAGCCGACCACAAGCCAAGACCTTATTTACTAATAGGAAACAACAACGAGGTAACACAGTAACTGGCTATGTGCTGTAATACGAAGGACTGCAACTACAGCATGAGAGCTGTAAAGGAATGGTTAACAATAGTGTTTGGAAGGTAGCTTTGCGAATAGTATAATTAGAGGAAACTACAAATACAGTGAGAGTTCTGTGACGTCATGGCTGATAATTGGTTCTGGTAAGGGATGTCTGAATACAGTGGAGACTGGTAATACAATATGAGTCCTGTGACGTCGGTTACGAAAGTGAATAACGGCATTAGCTTTAAAAAGGTATCTCCCAGGGCGGAAAGTGGGAAGGGTGCGTCGTGGATAATGCCTGAGAATAAAACATTTGTGCACGCTAAGGAATTTAATGTTTAACTAACTGTGAAAAATTGAGCGGCTAATTGGGAGCAAGGCAGACGTCATAGGGAGACGGTAGGTGGGACCAGCTGAAAATTTCAGCTGGGCCGCTGTTCCTGGGCCGACATGAGGAGAATGTGACGGCTGCTGAATAAACAAGGAGCTGGCCGGAGTATTTTAAGCATCGATGTGCGCTGGCACGCCGCCCTCGCGCCGCTCTAAAAGGCCGCATGATAAATGCATAACTGGCAGCACTAGGCCCCGCGACTTCTTACTTACAATGCCCCGGCCGTCGCGCTCCCAGTCGGAATCGCGTGTAGGAACATACGTAGTTCGGCGCGCCGCTGCCGCCGCCGCCAGGGGGATTGCCCGCGCGGCATGTTTTCGTAAAGGCGGCCACGCCCACAGGAGATATATAACGGACCGGCAGACGCCGCCGCCCCCGCCCCCGCCACCATCTTTATTTATAAAGCGGAGGTTTTGCTTAAAAGACTCTGCGAGCCGCCGCCGCTCGGCAAGCGGGTCACGCGCGCACCGTGTGACGTCACGGCACGGCTGGCGCGGCCCCCGGCGGGCGCTGCCGTGAAATATGTACAGCGCAGAGCGCCGGCGGCACTGACCTAGATATGTAGTGCGAACACGGGCGCGTATGTCTGTATTATGGGCAGTTCGCCTGAAGAGCGGATTACTTATTCATGCGGTGCGGGAGCGGCTGCTGCCGTGGCTCTCCACTTCCACCCCCGCCGCCCGCAGCGCCGCTCGCCCCCAGCCGGCCTTTTCCTTGTCTGTTTCCCCGGCAACCGCAGCCGCCGCAGACGACCAGTAAAGAGACGACCCGCGATTGTGCTAAATGTCCCTAAAACTCCCGCTGTAAACTTCTTACGGCCCCGGATACTGCGGCGGGGTGCGAGCCCAGTGGCGCCCTCTGCCCCCGCAGTACAAATAGACGAGCAGGGAGGCGGGATTCCGCCGGCAGCTCGCCAGACGGCAGCGCCGAGAGCCGCGATAAATAAGCCCGGCCGCCTCTCTCTATCGCGCGCGCGCCCGACACCCTCAACCGGACACTGCACGCATCATTTTCACTCGCTGCACACGATTTCTTTCGGACTGCAGCGACACGGCGAGTGTATATAAGCACAGTAATTTGCTTGGACGCCTTCCAAGTCGGTGGTGCATTCCAGTACGCGTCACGAAGTAACTTTCTGGGGCTGGCTGTGAATATTTTTGTTACGCCTTGAATGCAGCTATTTTCCGACGTAGAGTCTTCTGAAGCAAGTTCATTATCCTGAACGTTTTTTCAATGATTTTGTTTTATCGATGGAATATGACTGGAGGAACTCTGACAACTAAACATGTACATATGCCTTCTCAGAGGAGCCTGTTTCAATTAATTCATCTACATTTAGGTTGATATTTTCCTCCCTTCCTCCCCCCCCCCTCCCCCCTCATCACCACTCCTTGCCCCCTTCCGCTCCTACTACCTTTCTCTCCCTCCTCCATCCCTCTCATTCCCTCTCTCTCGTCTAACTCCATCTCCCCCATGTCTCTCTCTCTCTCTCTCTCTTCCTCTCTCTCTCTCTCTCTCTCTCTCTCTCTCTCTCTCTCTCACACACACACACACACACACTCTTTGCCTCTCGCCCTTAACCTCTCTCCTTCACCCGTAGGAACTGCTTCAGTAAAGTTAATACAGAAAATTTCTTTAGATAAGAATGATTTTAATCAACATTTCCCAAGGGCATGGAAATAACGCAGCATCAGTTCAGTCAAGGTGTCACATCATTCATCGTTTGAGCGACAGAGAGGATGAGGATTTATTACCCGCCCCACTCCCCACTTCCCCGATCCCCATCGCTTCTCACACTACACCGGTAAATTTGAATGCAAGGAGATATTTCGTACAAAATTCAAATGGTTCGAATGGCTCTGAGTACTATGGGGCTTAACTTCTGAGGTCATCAGTCGCCTAGAACTTAGAACTACTTAAACCTAACTAACCTAAGGCAGAATTCGAACCTGCGACCATAGCGGTCGCGAGGTTCCAGACTGTAGCGCTAGAACCGCTCGGCCACTCCGGCCGGCCTCGTATAAAATTAGCAGATATTTTCTTTTGTTAGGAAACCATGTTGAGAGAAGTCACTTTCTTTCTTGGTGCTTCTGAAGCCTTTTCCCATTAGTACGAACTTAAAATAGTAAAGGACTTTTGCTATTTGGGGAGCAAAATAACTGATGATGGTCGAAGTAGAGAGGATATAAAATGTAGACTGGCAATGGCAAGGAAAGCGTTTCTGAAGAAGAGAAATTTGTTAACATCGAGTATAGATTTAAGTGTCAGGAAGTCGTTTCTGAAAGTATTTGTATGGAGTGTAGCCATGTATGGAAGTGAAACATGGACGATAAATAGTTTGGACAAGAAGAGAATAGAAGCTTTCGAAATGTGGTGCTACAGACAAATGCTGTAGATTAGATGGGTAGATCACATAACTAATGAGGTGATACTGAATAGTGTTGGAGAGAAGAGGAGTTTGTGGCACGACTAGAAGAAGGGATCGGTTGGTAGGACACGTTCTGAGGCATCAAGGGATCACCAATTTAGTATTGGACGGCAGCGTGGAGGGTAAAAATCGTAGAGGGAGAACAAGATGAATACACTAAGCAGATACAGAAGGATGTTGGCTGCAGTACGTACTGGGAGATGAAGAAGCTTGCACAGGATAGAGTAGCGTGGAGAGCTGCATCAAACCAGTCTTAGGACTGAAGACCACAACAACAACAACAAGAACTATGTGTCACTCAATTTTTGTATTGTTTAGCTTTTTCACTATCTGGATTAGCTCTTTCTGAAAACCCTCCCTTTTTTTTTTTGACAGCTCAGATTGCCGTTAATTTACGTGAATTTTTCATCCTATCTGATCCTTCATGACGACGTACGGCAAGAAGACCGCCAGCAGGCGAGACTCAAACACACTCCGCAGTCTAGTAACAGGACTGACCGAATGGCGGACTCGACATAACAAGAGACAGTCAACAGCAGCCTATGCAACAACGAAATGTAACGAACTTCCGACACAGCGCGGTCAACAGGTCAAGTACGAGCCACAATTCAAATCGAGACGAAGGAGGGAAACCAGTACCCCAGCGAAGTCGTCGGCGAGTAGTCACTTGTACAATGAAAATAGTAACGAACGCTATCAGACGAAGTACACGACAGACTGAGCGGTTTTTTCTTTCTTTACTGTTATTTCAGTTCCCCACAACGAGGGCGGTCTGGCAGCAGACAAAATCGCTCTTCAGCCAATGGCTACAGAAACTGTATTTAAAACTGGTTTAGACATATAAAAGGCAATAATAAGAGACGATTTTGCAAAAAAAATTATACGTAGGTCGACGATAGTGACGATGTTTACATAAAAACAAGCGACAATAAAAGATGATTTGTAAAATACGCGTAAATGAAAATACTGATCATTTTTAAAACTCGTTTGACGTTTCTATATTACGGTTAAAATACAGTCACTATGGAACTTGAATGACGCCGTGGTGTAATGGCGACGCGAGGTGACACTCAAAAAAATCGTCAAATCGAGGCGTGGTGGTATTTATGCCGGCTGCGAAAGATACTATTACTACTGGTTGATGTATTCACGGGGCGCATTTACTGTGAGAGTGCAGCGATGCGGTGACATTGCCTTCCATTATCTATCCAGGTCCATTTGGTCCAACGGCCATACAACTTTCGCGTAGCCTAATACCAGACAATTATACGTGAGGAAATTGCCTTAAGAGGTCCCCTTTACGTCTTTTAAACTCTTACTATCACTTTTTCACGACTACATGAGCCTGTTACACTCTTGGCGTAGACTATATCATATATTTTATTATATCACCTGTTTCGGCTAAACTAGATCTACGAGTAAAATAATGAAAAAACGAAAGATACTTACTACCTACCATCGCAGTTATTTAAAAGTGCTACATGAAAGAAATTCTAAGTCGGTATGCGAGATTACGAAAAATTTCCAGAGTGAGATAGTTGTCACCAGCATCAGATTAAGTACTAAATAAAGACTGAAATATCGTCAACGACTACATCGGCTACACAAAATGGCTCTGAGCACTGTGGGACTTACCTTCTGAGGTCATCAGTCCCCTAGAACCTAGAACTACTTAAACCTAACTAACCTTAGGACATCACACACATCCGTGCCCGAGGCAGGATTCGAACCTGCGACCGTAGCGGTCGCGCGATTCTAGAATGCAGCGCCTAGAACCGCTCGGCCACCGAGAGCGGCATCGGCTACTCCTGAACTTGAAAATATAGCAGACGGGTGACGTTAATATTGCACCCCAAACAGTTAACGTTGAAGCATGTTTCTGCAAAAGTGTACATTGGTATCACTAGTACATCCATAACAAAATCAAAATATGTTAAAAATATGTTGAAATTTATCCACATACTATGATACAATAGTTAATTGTCACTTTGCAATATTAATTAATTTTGTAGCTTTATTTTCTTAATTTTGCTGGAGGGAAATGCTTAGTTAGTGGCTTCTGAAGTAATGTTCTTGAATTTATCGTCTCTGGCGCAGGCCACAACGGTTGTGTTGTGAGAAGCCTGGGCTGTCTTGGTGCACTGAATACAGGGCGCTGTTTGTTCATAGAACTGCCCGGCCGACAGCTGGCCTCGTTCATTGTGAAACATCCCCTTAGAAAAATTATAAATGACTGTGCGTAAACTGACACACAATATTTTTAGCGTAACGCAATCTGACTTTCAAAAATCCCTACAAAAGAATGGCCCTGACTAACAATAACCTATACCGTTCATGAATCACTTGCCCCTCAAAAATCTTCGTTACTCGAACTACTGAAATACAGCGAGCCCCAATACTGCCAGCCAAATGAAAGATTCTAACTACAGAAGGCACAAACTACTATAGACATAGTTAGCAAATGAAAGATTTTGATAGTGAACAAACAATGTATTTCCCTTAATAGTGTTCAATATATATATATATATATATATATATATATATATATATATATATATATATATATATATATATATAATGGAAACATTCCACGTGGGGCCGGCCGAAGTGGCCGTACGGTTAAAGGCGCTGCAGTCTGGAACCGCAACGCCGCTACGGTCGCAGGTTCGAATCCTGCCTCGGGCATGGATGTTTGTGATGTCCTTAGGTTAGTTCGGTTTAACTAGTTCTAAGTTCTAGGGGACTAATGACCTCAGCAGTTGAGTCCCATAGTGCTCAGAGCCATTCCACGTGGGAAAAATATATCTAAAAACAAAGATGATGTGACTTACCGAACGAAAGCGCTGGCAGGTCGATAGACACACAAACAAACACAAACACACACACAAAATTTGAATTTTGTGTGTGTGTTTGTGTTTGTTTGTTTGTTTGTGTGTCTATCGACCTGCCAGCGCTTTCGTTCGGTAAGTCACATCATCTTTGTTTATATATATATATATATATATATATATATATATATATATATATATATATATATATATCAGTACATGACATCTAGTCTTACAAGTTTACTCTCTCTGATGGACACACGTCCAGACCACCCGCTCTCGAAACTCCTCATCTCACTCCCCACATCCACCACTGCTGGCAGCTCACCTCCAACTGCGCAACGCTACGCGCTGTTCACATCCAACTGCCCAACACTACAATGGCCAATATTCCAACAATGCCAATCAGCCACAGACTGCACACAACACAGACAGGTGATTTTCATACAGAGCGCTAAGTGACGTTACCAACATAAAAACCTAAACAGCCTACTTATAATTGTTCACGTCACGTGTCGGCATGGGCCTTTGATATCAGAGCACAGTGACCGCAGATACCCCGAGCGTTGGTGGCGTGACGAATCCGAGCGTACTATAGGCTGATGCAAACACGTGAAACGCCCATTTTGCAGTCTCCAGTGTGGGAAAATTTCTGAGCTTTATATTCTGGATATTGTCAACTACTCATATTGGTCAGAGCCATCGGCCATGTGACACGGATGTCTTGGTCAATAAGTGGCTATACAGCAAATACAATGTGCCCCTCTCTGGTTAGCTAACTGATACACTGTAAGGGGTGCAGACTTCCTCTGCGTTTTAGTGTATTCAGGGAAGTTCTTGCTCATTGCAGTGGCAAAAATGGTGAATCCTCCGCTCCAAGTCGTCGGTTTTTTTTTCGAGCAAAGAGGAACGTGGAGAAGACATGAAGATGGTGTGGCAATGCGTGGCTGTGAGTGCATTTCGAGAGAGAGGTGCCCGGTCATAGCCCTATGTACTTGGCTGAGTGTTGAGTAAGTGTCGTGTTTAGTGTTAGTGTGGCCTTTGCTCTGAGCACTTTACAATCTGCGAGGTCTATTGTGCATGTTGTGTTAGTTGCTCAGTGATTTCACTTATTTGGATCTCCGATCCGTTTTTAAGTTGCGTTTGTGAGCTGCGTAGATTTGGAAAGCCAATTGTCATACCATAATAATCTTTTATTTAGTTTAAGGTACCTGCCAGTTGTCAACAGTACTTTCTGTGCCAACTGAGCAGTCATTTGTTGTATTTTTTGCGTACATCAACGAATATTCCGTTGTGGAACTGATTTTCTTAAACTCAGTTTGAGACACATTACATGTTTATTGCTTCAAGTAAGCAATCAGTTTAGTCATAATTAAGTGAATCGATAGTCATCTTGTTGTTCAATCAGTTAATTGCAAATTAAACTGGGCAACGGTGATTTTGATGCCTTACAGTTTTTACCTATTTCTGGTTACATGTGGATCACTGATTCCAAAAACTGTTTCAGTTTTGTCGCATCAGCTCTAGTTCTTCAGGTATAGCTCATTCACATCATATACCAGTCCAACTTTAATGGTCCGCATATACAACTACACCACTCGAATACAACTGAATACAGAAGACATTTGGATGTATCAAAGACTTTCTTTTTTATTAAGCAATTGTATGTATCCAACCACCATTATTTATTCATAAGCAACCTGCAATTGGTTCATTAATTTTCACCTATGAAGTCACTGAATCCTCGTTTTGCTATTTCCTCCGATGCATCGATCTTGGACATTCAAGATGGATGTTCAGCAGCAGTCCGCTATCATATGAACATCCCATTGTCCACGATGCCTTTCTTCCACTGAACTTATTTTCTGGTAAAAACGCTTGTTCTGTTTCTCGTTTACATCACCAAGACAATCTGGAAATTGGTCCAAATGACTCTGCATGTAATGTAATTTTATGCTGATGTTACAACCAAGTAGTGAGTGTATTGTCCACTAGTTCTTCGTAGTTAGGAGCCTTACTCTTCAACAAAATGACGACTATGCAGGTGCTTCACTGTCAGTATCTTTCATTGAGTCTTGAAATTTCTGATTATTTATGAGTTGACATATTTTTCGCCCATCACTTATACCTGCTTTCCTTTTCTCCATACTCAATTCAGGAAATTTTGAACATGTATAGCCAAAACATGCGTCATATCTATTTAAAGCCGTGATTAACTGCTTCGTTAATCCAGGTTCTATGTGCAGTGATGACATTATGATATTTTTTCTGTCCAGCAGAGGTTCTGTGATAACGTTTTTTTCTCCATCTATCATACTTCCACTAAGAAGCTACTCTCTTCTCACCCACTGCTGATTTTTAGCTCTAGACTCCCCACAGGAAGAAATCCAGGGGATTTAGAAAGGTGAACGCAGTCGCCATACAACTGGACCTCCACGTTCGAGCCATTTCCCTGGAAATATTCTGTCTCAATACTGTCGCACATTAATTCCAGAGTGTGGAGGTGCACCATCATGTTGGAAATACACACATGAAAAAAAAGTTTTGCATCACCTCGCTTCCGAGAGTTCCGGAACATGCACAGAAAATTGGAATAGAGATCAACATAAATATTATTTCCGTCCTTTTTATTGCTCATGAAATCCACACATTGCATGTTGTACTACCATACAGCCAGACCTTCAGAGGTGGTGGTCAAGATTGTTGTACACAGTGGTACCTCTAATACCCAGTAGCACGTCATCTTGTACTGATCCATGCCTGTATTCGTCGTTGCATACTATCCACAAGTTCATCAAGACACTCACTGTTGGCCAAGATTGTCCCACTCCTCAACGGCGATTCGGCGTAGATCCCTCAGAGTGGTTGGTGGGTCACGTCGTCCATAAATAGCCCTTTTCAATCTATCCCAGGCCTGTTCGATAGGGTGCATGTCTGGAGAAAATGCTGGCCTCTCTAGTCGAGTGATTTCGCTATCCTGAAGGAAGTCATTCACAAGATGTGCACGACGGGGTCGCGAATTGTCGTCCAGTAAGACGAATGCCACGCCAATATGCTGCCGATATGGTTCCACTATCGGTCAGAGGACAGCATTCACGTATCGTACACCCGTTACGGCGTCTTCCATGACCACCAGCGTCGTATGGTGGCCCCAGATAATACCATCCGAAAACCGCAGGGAACCTCCACCTTGTTGCACTCGCTGGACAGTGTGTCTAAGGCGTTCAGACTGACCTAGTTGCCTCCAAACACGTCTCCGACGATTGTCTGGTTGAAGGCATATGCGACATTCATCGGCGAAGAGAACGTGATGCCAATCCTGAGCGGTCCATTCGGCACGTTGTTGGGCCCATTTGTACCGCCCTGCATGGTGTCATGGTTGCAAAGATGGACCTCGAAATGGCTCTGAGCACTATGGGACTCAACTGCTGTGGTCATAAGTCCCCTAGAACTTAGAACTACTTAAACCTAACTAACCTAAGGACAGCATACAACACCCAGCCATCACGAGGCAGAGAAAATCCCTGACCCCGCCGGGAATCGAACCCGGGAACCCGGGCGTGGGAAGCGAGAACGCTACCGCACGACCACGAGATGCGGGCAAAGATGGACCTCGCCATGGACGTCGGGAGTGACGTTGCGCGTCATGCAGCTTATTGCACACAGTCTGAGTCATAACACGACGTCCTGTGGCTGCACGAAAAGCATTATTCAACATGATGGTGTTGCTGTCAAGGTTCCTCCGAGCCATAATCCATAAGTAGCGGTCATTCACTGCAGTAGTAGCCCCTGGGCGGCCTGAGCGACACATGTCATCGACAATTCCTGTCTCTGTGTATCAACTCCATGTCCGAACAACATCGCTTTGCTTCATTCCGAGACGCCTGGAGCCGGCCGTTGTGGCCGAGCGGTTCTAGGCGCTTCAGTCTGGAACCGAGCGACCGCTGCGGTCGCAGGTTCGAATCCTGCCTCGGGCATGGATGTGTGTGATGTCCTTAGGTTAGTTAGGCTTAAGTATCTCTTAGTTCTAGAGGACTGATGACCTCAGATGTTAAATCCCACAGTTCTCAGAGCAATTTGAACCATTTAGACGCCTGGACACTTTCCTTGGTGAGGCCCTTCCTGGCACAAAGTAACAATGCGGACGCCATCGAACCGCGGTGTTGACCGTCTAGGCATGGTTGAACTACAGACAACACATGCCATATACCTCCTTCCTGGTGGAATGACTGGAGCTGATCGGCTGTCGGACCCCCTCCGTCTAAAAGCGCTGCTCATACCTGGTTGCTTACATCTTTGGGCGGGTTTAGTGACATCTCTGAACAGTCAAAGGGACCCTGTCTGCGATGCAATGTCCACAGTCAACGTCTGTCTTCAGGAGTCCTGGGAACAGGGGTGATGCAAATCCTTTTTTGAAATGTGTACTTATGATGACGTCACATTCCGAGGTCAGCACAATTCCATATAAACTGAAGACCTCTAAAAAGTTTTAAGGGAACGTGTTCGTCCGTACCATAAGGAGAGGAGTTGGTAAACATAGCCTTAGAAAAAGTATTTTAACCATGAATGAAACCAATTATGCAGTAAGGAATAGTATCGGAGGAATATTTTCTGCTTGATTAATGTATGTTGGAAGTGACAACACTTTTTTCCTATTATCTTACAGATGATGTTGCGTTCCTTTACAACGTTGTATAAGAGGGACGTATAAACTGACATAACTTTTACTGTTTGAGATATAATTGAATCACATGTTGTCATTATGATACTGGCTATAGCGTGGATTGCTTTTTTTCAATTTTTTGTCAAATAATCTAATCAGGACGTTGCTGGATACTTTTAGAACGTTTTCTCAAAGGTTACTGAACTTATCATTTCCTGAATGTCGTAGGTTATTCTTAGCAATTATATAAACAAATCTGTGTACTAGTTTTTTTTAATATCAGTTTTAGAACTCACAACAATTTATTTTTAAATTTAATTGTATGGTATATAGCAATTTTTGTTACAGAATAATGTATGCAAAATTGACAGTAATGAGCTTCAAAAACTTTGTGCCACAGGAAGTTGTGTTATGGCATGCACAAAGTCTGTAGCAAATTTCACCTTTTAATCTGCAATAGCACCAAAAAAAAATTTCGTGAAAGATGAAAGTTGCGGGAAAGGCAGAAAAAGTATGTTTTTGGCATTTATGTTAGAAACAAGTACCCTTACGTTGGCCATAACCATACATTCTGTCTCTTTGGTCTTCACGTATCTCCTTTCTTCTAGTCTGGCCCTTCTGGTGTGCCCGTTTGGCGATATCCTCGACAGCCGTCTCAGAACTAGCCAAACGCACATCATCAGTCTTTTTCAATGGGTTTTCAGTGAAGCAACCTCCATCAAATCGTAGTTTAATAAGGATCCAGATTCTTCCATTTCTTGAACTCCAGACAATCATAAGAGGAAATTTTAACAATAGTACACGAGCAAAATGTCTTTCGGGGTCTTCTGTGAAAAGTCGTAAGTAATCGCATCGTAAATAAACTCACAACATTCTATGCTATAAAGATATCTGCTCTGTTAACAGGAAATAATAAAATATTGCGAACAGTAAGAGAGTAAGGTAGAAAAGGGGGAGTGGTACCATTAGTTGAAAGAAGATGCCTTTCACATAATTTGTAGCATGAATTAAACTCCGAAAATTGGAGACAATATTTCTAACATGCTACAGAACTTTCTGGCGGAAAAAATGTCTACGTTGTTGATCAATTTTAAATACACTCATGGAAATGGAAAAAAGAACACATTGACACCGGTGTGTCAGACCCACCATACTTGCTCCGGACACTGCGAGAGGGCTGTACAAGCAATGATCACACGCACGGCACAGCGGACACACCAGGAACCGCGGTGTTGGCCGTCGAATGGCGCTAGCTGCGCAGCATTTGTGCACCGCCGCCGTCAGTGTCAGCCAGTTTGCCGTGGCATACGGAGCTCCATCGCAGTCTTTAACACTGGTAGCATGCCGCGACAGCGTGGACGTGAACCGTATGTGCAGTTGACGGACTTTGAGCGAGGGCGTATAGTGGGCATGCGGGAGGCCGGGTGGACGTACCGCCGAATTGCTCAACACGTGGGGCGTGAGGTCTCCACAGTACATCGATGTTGTCGCCAGTGGTCGGCGGAAGGTGCACGTGCCCGTCGACCTGGGACCGGACCGCAGCGACGCACGGATGCACGCCAAGACCGTAGGATCCTACGCAGTGCCGTAGGGGACTGCACCGCCACTTCCCAGCAAATTAGGGACACTGTTGCTCCTGGGGTATCGGCGAGGAACATTCGCAACCGTCTCCATGAAGCTGGGCTACGGTCCCGCACACCGTTAGGCCGTCTTCCGCTCACGCCCCAACATCGTGCAGCCCGCCTCCAGTGGTGTCGCGACAGGCGTGAATGGAGGGACGAATGGAGACGTGTCGTCTTCAGCGATGAGAGTCGCTTCTGCCTTGGTGCCGATGATGGTCGTATGCGTGTTTGGCGCCGTGCAGGTGAGCGCCACAATCAGGACTGCATACGACCGAGGCACACAGGGCCAACACCCGGCATCATGGTGTGGGGAGCGATCTCCTACACTGGCCGTACACCACGGGTGATCGTCGAGGGGACACTGAATAGTGCACGGTACATCCAAACCGTCATCGAACCCATCGTTCTACCATTACTAGACCGGCAAGGGAACTTGCTGTTCCAACAGGACAATGCACGTCCGCATATATCCCGTGCCACCCAACATGCTCTAGAAGGTGTAAGTCAACTACCCTGGCCAGCAAGATCTCCGGATCTGTCCCCCATTGAGCATGTTTGGGACTGGATGAAGCGTCGTCTCACGCGGTCTGCACGTCCAGCACGAACGCTGGTCCAACTGAGGCGCCAGGTGGAAATGGCATGGCAAGCTGTTCCACAGCACTACATCCAGCATCTCTACGATCGTCTCCATGGGAGAATAGCAGCCTGCATTGCTGCGAAAGGTGGATATACACTGTACTAGTGCCGACATTGTGCATGCTCTGTTGCCTGTGTCTATGTGCCTGTGGTTCTGTCAGTGTGATCATGTGATGTATCTGACCCCAGGAATGTGTCAATAAAGTTTCCCCTTCCTGGGACAATGAATGCACGGTGTTCTTATTTCAATTTCCAGGAGTGTATATCCCCCGTAAACGAGAGCTTTAAAATAAAGCAGTGGAGGGTAAAATATTGAGATAGACGGTTGATTTTTCATCTGGAAAGGCGTTAGTAAAATTCAGTATTATAAACGTGTTCAATCTTTTACAAATATTTAACGTGATAGCCAAAATTCTAAATATGGTCATATCCACTCAGTAAACCAAATGTATGACCACATCTGTGGAACCAATAGATGCAAACTAAAAGTGGATGGGAAAATTATTCACTAGGAAATGACATTTAATTATCTTGGTGTTGGACTGTACAGCAGTGAAACGGTTGAAAAGGAAGTTAGAGAACAAGCAGCAAAAGAAAATAAATCGGCAGGTTGTCTAAATGATTTATTTTGGAAAAACAAACATATACGAAAAGATGCAAAGGTAGGAATACACAAAATAATAGTGAGATGAATTATGATATACACACTAAGACAACACCGGGAACATCAAAACAAAACGACTTTTGTTAACCGCAGAAATGAAAATTCTGCGGAAGAATACAGAGAAGACACTGTGAGATGCAGAGGAACGTGGAAGCATTAGACAAAAGTTAAGGTGGACACCATTAATGAGTGGATACATAAGAGAAAGCCTGTGTGGAATAAACATATAGACAGGATGAACGGCCGGCCGAAGTGGCCGTGCGGTTAAAGGCGCTGCAGTCTGGAACCGCAAGACCGCTACGGTCGCAGGTTCGAATCCTGCCTCGGACATGGATGTTTGTGATGTCCTTAGGTTAGTTAGGTTTAACTAGTTCTAAGTTCTAGGGGACTAATGACCTCAGCAGTTGAGTCCCATAGTGCTCAGAGCCATTTGAACCATTTGACAGGATGAACGAACGAAAGATAGTGAAAATCGTAAGAAATAAGTTACCACTTGGTCAAGGGAAGAAGTATTGGCCGTCCAAGGAAAAGATGGAGCGGCAACCTCAGTATAGTCGGAGGGGTACTGAAGGAAATAGGCTCTAGCCTAGAAAGAAAGGAAGAAGAAGAAGGATACGAATCTTCAGAGGGAAAAAACACTCGAGCCGGGAATGCTGCATTATCAAACCGCTGCCGGCATGTCACCTGATACTGCTAATCCTGACCACCTATGAGTTTTTGACTGGTAGTGTCGTGTACATCACTACATTGAATTAGAGATGGAACGCAACCTCGAGCTCGGGAAGACTGTGGAAGGAAATCGATGGTTTCCATTCAAAGCAATTATCTCAGCATTTACGTTAAGCTGTTTAGGAAAACCACTTAGAATCCAAATGCGTAAGGCCGGAAGGGGCACTGAACCGGGTTATGTCGACTGGGACTACAGAATTTTTATCTACTCGCTATCTCGTTCGACAATTCAGTTTATGTCAGTAGTTGACTTTGAATTGTGGACACTGTTTCGACACGTATGCAGTACGCGGAATGGTTCGTTTGAAAGAAAAAAAAAAATGAAAAAATCTGTTTTTCGGCGGGAGACAGACTTGTTTACAGTCCAGGCCCTTTAGAACAATTACCCCAAATAACTGAGATGATTATGGCTTGCTGAAAGTGTGCTGATTCTTAATGGCTGGAAGATGAAGGAGAGCGAAGAAATGTCCTTATTTACGACCAGAAATTAGGCGCCACGGCATCTCGTATCCTGAAAGCATAAATCGGATCCCACAATAATGGGCCAGGCAAGCGAAGCGGACTGAGTTAATGTCGTCATTAGGCGGCGCCCGCTGACAGCATAATCTGCCCCGTGGTGTATCTGATCCACATCTGCTGCTCGGACTCCACTTCTTCGTTTCTTTCACCGGCCGCCCCTTTTCCTTCCTCCTTCCGACGTGTCCCATATACAACCCCTACGCTACGCCACGCGTAACGAGCGAACTACCGTAGAAATGTACGGGACGAGCTGCGCCCGGTCTACACGACGTGTTTCTCTGTATCGGACAGCATCTGGAAGGGATGAGATTCTGTCTGGAGCGGTCGTTACCTGGCGCACCAGATCAGATCGCGGACCGCCTCACCGGACGGACGTATTAAGCCTAGGAGCGGACCCCACTGGTGAAACAAACCCGAAGCACTTGTGTCTAACATAAAACTACTCTAAATGAAATACGTGAGACAGAATGGAATCAGTTGCTGCACACAGCGGCTAGGCTCTGATTTACATTTTGAACGCAATTTATTACGCCTGCGAAAGTACGATTTCACCCTGCAGTTTATTACCATCCTGAGATTTACAGCATTCACGACAATGACAAGCGACTGATAACTGTCTGCTGCATCAACTTCAGTAGACGAGAAGAACGAGTGCCTGATGACGAACCACAGGTTCAATAAAATAAATTTTGAGCCTCGCTTTATCTTTTCAGTATTAAACACGTCTTGTACCTCCCATTAAATATGAAACCTTTTGAACTGTACAGTTTCGAACTATGACTAAATACACCCATCAACAAAAATGTTGAATCACCCTGATATATCATGCTAGAGTTTTGCTATTCTAACTGTTCCTATACCAATTGGAAGACCATCACTGACCTCATTTGTTAACATACATACAACTACCGTCAGTGCTACCTGCAGGTAGCAGGCTACACTTGAATGGATTGAAGCGGTAGCGTTCTCGCTTCCCACGCCCGGGTTCCATGGTTCGATTCCCGGCGGGGTCAGGGATTTTCTCTGCCTCGTGATGGCTGGGTGTTGCGTGCTGTCCTTAGGTTAGTTAGGTTTAAGTAGTTCTAAGTTCTAGGGGACTGATGACCATAGATGTTAAGTCCCATAGCGCTCAGAGCCATTTGAACCATTTTTCGAATGGATTGAAGCATTTCAATTTAAAAAAAAGCACACATTAGAGACATCTGTGGAAGAGTAAAGTGAACGTGCGTCATGCCAAAATGAACAATCGCGACTAATGATCGAGTCAGCATCATCATATTGCGCGCAAAAGGCTCATTTATCATTGAGGGGAATTGCTTGACGTGTGCACCAGAGCCAAAGTGTGCTGCGGAATGGATTCAGTTGACAGTTAGTGCTGAAGACTTAACACCGCACAGACTGTCCACCTTCGACAAGTGCGCACGATGATCGATATCTACGACTTTGGAGTGAAAGGAACTGTGGAGAGAGTGCTCCACAACTGAATTCGCCATTCTGAGACGGTACAGGACGTCATGAATCGCATCCAACTGTTAGGAATCTCCATTGCTCACGACCATGGCGAGCACTACATATTACACCACAACGCCATGGATACTGTTAGAGATGGGCAAGAAATCAGACAGAATGAACGTCCAGAGACTGGCAACGTGTGTTGTTTACGGACGAAATTCGGATCGGTATGTACCCTGATAGTTGCAGATAACGTTTTTGCAGACAACCCAGTAATACTGAACGTCCCCAATACCGTCTCCATGCGCAACAATGTGGTGCCGGAGTGATCAAAAAGAGCGTTCCTGGCCAATAGAAGTCCACTAGTATTAGACATAAGCCTCAATTCGAGGAAGAAATTTCTGAGAATGTACGTTTGGAGCACAGCATTGTATGGTAGTGAAACATGGACTGCGGGAAAACCGGAACAGAAGAGAATCGAAGTATTTGAGATGCGATGCTACAGATGAATGTTGAAAATTAGGTGGACTGTAAGGTAAGGAATGAGGAGGTTCTGCATAGAATAGGAGAGGAAAGGAATATGTGGAAAAAACACTGACAAGGAGAAGGGACAGAATGATAGGACGTTTGTTGTGACATGAGGGAATGATTTCCATGGTACCATAGGGAGCTGTAGAGAGTAAAAACTATAGGGAAAGACATATTGGAATACAACCATCAAATAGTTGAGGACGCAGGTTGCAAGTGCTACTCTGAGATGAAGAGGTTGGCACAGGAGAGGAATTCGTGGCAGGCTACATCAAACCAGTCAGAAGACGGATGACTCAAAAAGCACGGCATTGGGAAATGGCAGAACGGACCAGATGGGCGTACTTGTGTTTGATGTGGTACAGGTACATGACAATAAATTCGTAATGCTAAATGATGGTTCTGCCACAAGACCAGATGAAGCCCAAACAGCGGTTGATGTTGTTCTAGTGTTACCTCAGCTGGCACAATCTGACATATGGGAAGTTCTGCGTGACACTTGGGGTTCAGACCACTTTCTGATATACATACAGAATGCCAATGGTAGGAGATACTCTTGAAGACATAGTCCATATGTTTGGAATATAAAAAAACGCAACTGGGAAAAATACTATGAGACAGGAGAGGAAGAATTCTTGTCATACACTGAACACTGTAATGCTATGTAATGCTATAGATGTGTGTACCTGCGCACTGACGAATTGCCTAACGACTGGAGAAATATTCTCTGGGATAACCCCACCAATGGTTGAGAACATGACTGAAAATGACCAATTTGACCATGATGATCATCATCCTTTCAAACGGAACTAGAAATGGCTATCAAATCATCCAAAAGTAGAGCCCCAGACTGGACTACATTTGCTACCCCATGATAAAATTCTTGTCCTCACAGGGGAAGCAGGTGTTATTAGATGGGGGTCACTATACATCTCTCATGTTTGTGAGGAAGATCTTACTGCTGTACGGTAAAGGGACGAGATCCGGCGACCAATAGTGGGACCACATCACCAAAATTTTGGTGAAAGTTTGACCACGATGCATGATAACTCTCGTGCTCATCGTGCTGTCCTCGCAGACAAGTTCCTTCTGCATGCCAAGATCACTAGGATGGATTGGTCAGCCTGTTCTCCGGACATGAACCCAATCGAACACGTATAGAATGGACTGAAACGACCAGTTTTTGGACTTCAACAACGACCACTTACTCTGTACGACTTTCACAGAATCGCCATTGAAGAATGGGACGATCTAGTCAAGGGGTGGCTTGATGACGTCATCGATGGTATGCGACGACGGATTCAAGCCTGCATCTGAGCAAGGAGACGTTTCACCATGTACTGACGTTGCTCAGGATTGCTATGAAAAACACACCATGGGAAAGAGTCATTAGATAATTTTTTTCATTTTTTTTATTTTTTATTTTGTGATCTGAACATACTACAAATGAATATATCCACTCGCCTTACAGCAATTTTTGATTTCTCTGCCATGAATTCTGAAATAAAATGGTGATGCAAAATTTTTGTTGCTGGCCACTAAGATTCGAACATTATGAAGACAGCATAACACAAACGTCGATTTGCCATGAAGTATACTAGATGTTTCGAAATGAAAGTGACTAAGATTTCAGCGCCACCGCACAACATATCCAGGAGTAACGTCACACACGTTCTGTACATAACGAAATATTACGAAACAGCCTTCTTATTCAGAAATGTTTTGAATGATGATTATTCCTGAGAATATCGTGTTTACCTCTTGTAGGAAGAAAAACCGTCTATCAGTACATGTCTGAATTCGACATCGGCGGGATCCTGGCTCGTCGAGACTGTAGTTTATTTCTCCGCCATATTACCCCTTGCGTTGGTCGGGAGGTCACGACGAAATATCGAATAGGTGTGTCCGGTGATTAAAACTATAGCGCCCGTGATATAAATGTTTATGGGGTAAAGCACCGACACGAATGGCGCCCCTTTATCAACACGCCTAGCCAGTAAATTATGTCTAAAAACTCGCGTTTTTAATGGAACATTAGTTCACCACACTTTAGATATTTACATTTGCTTTACCTGTCGTGAACACTTTTTCCTTACTTATGACGTTTTATAGAACAGTTGTTTTAAAAACTTCATTGCAAAATTCTGCAGTTCTGTTAGTAAAGGAGCAATGCACACTACACGTGAATGAATGTAAAAATTGACGCACAACCAAGCGCATTACAGAATTATCACGCAAAATTAAAAAATCCTATTATAGTAACTAGTTGCCTCATTACAAATTACCTGCAGTTTCAACACTTGCAATATACTCCCGCAATGGACGAGAATTATTTAACACTCTCTGTACCAGGCCTATTTTATGCACCCGTCCCTAGAAACCGGGCAATTTTACCAATATTAAAAAAATTACTGCATCAAATCTACTGTTTGGATTGTGGCAAATTTGGTACCATCTTGAAGCTGCACATTTCTACTTTAATTCTGAGTGAAAGAAACTACTTTACAATGCACAGCTTTAAGGTACAGTTATAGAAATCACTTAGATGTTTTAAGAATTTAGAAAAAGTCATACGAATAAGGGAATACAATTGTGATTTATTTTTAACCAAAATTGTGGCACTACATTACATGTTTCTGATAGTATACAGTATTACATATAAATTTCACACAGAATCATATTGTTTTTTAGTGTGGAAAATTTTAAAGCAAGGTTCCAGGCAGAGTGCAACGCCACACTGTTCACATTCGTATCGTGTCTCTTTGCGAGAAGCCTTGCCACTCTGTTTCTTGCTCCTGGAACTGCACACGTGACACACACGAGCAGCATACTTCTTAGTAGTTGCAGGTATGTGCTGCAAAAAGCCGGCCGAAGTGGCCGTGCGGTTAAAGGCGCTGCAGTCTGGAACCGCAAGACCGCTACGGTCGCAGGTTCGAATCCTGCCTCGGGCATGGATGTTTGTGATGTCCTTAGGTTAGTTAGGTTTAACAAGTTCTAAGTTCTAGGGGACTAATGACCTCAGCAGTTGAGTCCCATAGTGCTCAGAGCCATTTTTGCTGCAAAAAATGTCTCTTTGTTAGCCGACCTACAGTTCCTTCATTTCTTGGAATGAATTCAAGTGTGTCGTCTTCAACAAGCTGAACTGCAAGCACTGTTATAAAGTCTGTTATTGTAATTTTCTTCCTGTGCACTGCATTGTACAGCCAAAATGCATTTGATACTCCCATAAGCAGCAAATGGAAATATAATTTTCGCCACCATTTCACAGTTCTGTGCTGGAACGGATTGTACTGCAGGCGTTGGTCTCCAATATCCACTCCAATTTTATTGAGGTTGTAATCAAGTACCTGAAGTGGTTTCAATACTACAGACCCATTTCTCTTAGTATGCGTACCAAATGTTGCTTGATGCCTTGTAGACAATGTATACACATCTCTCTTATCTTTCCACTTCATTGCCAATACATTATCTTTACGCCGAAAAGACATTTCGCCCTTTTTCAGCTTAGCAGATACTAAATCTTTAGGCAATCCTTTCCTGGATTTGTTCACAGTACCAACAGCTCCAGTGCCTTTCTCTGCCAGTTGCTGAAATAGCTCTGGACTGGAATAAAATCGATCTAAATACACAGTGTGGCCTTTGTTCAGCAAGCTGCTGTCAGACAACAATCGCAAAATAACCGCAGACGAAGAATTGTCAACAATATGCTTACCAGCATAAACTTCAAAATTTACAACATAGCCACTACTGGCTTCAGCAACAGCATATACTTTCAGTCCATACTTATGAGGCTTATTTTGCATGTAAACACGGAAACTCACACGACCTCGAAATGGGCAAATTCCTTCATCAATTGTCACTTTTTCTGAGGGACGATATGCCTGGATACATCGCTCCTTCAAATTATTATAATATGGCAAAACTTTGTAAAGTGGATGAAATCCATCTTCGCCTGGTTTTTTCTGATTTGAATTGTCAACAAGATGCAAGCATGACAGTATCTGAGTGAAACGCAAACGGCTCATGACATGGGGACAAAAGTTACAACTAAGAACAGGATTAGTGCTCCAATGGTCCGCAATTTTTGGCTTTTTCGAAACACACATGTGGAAAATAATACCCAAGAAACGCCTCATCTCACTTATAGTCACTGGCTTCCACGAACTCAAAACTGAATGGGGCTTCAGATTATTTCCTCTTCTTTTCTTCTGTATTGTCTGTGATGCATACAAATTTGTCTGTCTCTTGAGTTCATTTACGTCACTGTCAGTAAGGAACACTTTACTGCAATCCAGTACAGAACTCGACTCATCAATATCCACTAGTATCTGCCTGGGTGTCGTGTTGACAGGCAGAGGTCGGTAGGTGTCAACTGCAGTCCACTCACTGTCTTTCGGATACGGCACAGCTGCTGGATTTGAAGCAACACCTTCAACATCATTCTCGTCTTCATCTGAAGACAAACTGTCATCAATCTCGTCTTCTAAAAAGAATATCACATTATGTGTAACTACATACATCGTTTACACATGTTCAACAGATATGTGCGTACTGCACAATTACGTGGAAAATTCGGAAATACGTACCTTCAAACACACCATTGCATTCAGAATCGTCTGAATCACTCTCTACATTATCCAGAGTGTCGCTATGATTGATCAAATCCGCAATTTCTGCGTCTGATAAACCGCGCCGAAACATGATGACAAACAACTGAATGATATACAGACTGAGAACGCAAAGATAAGTTTTAACATGAATTACAGCGCTGCCGTGACATCTATGGACGCATTTTGTTAATAAACATCTGAAAAACGTATAGCGCTGGCCAAACCCGTAGAAATAACGTTGCAGTGTTTTGAATGAAATTAAATGTAGCGGCCCGTAAATTTTACGGGCTTGGTGATTTTCGCGCGATCCCAGGCCCGTAAATTTTACGGGCTTGGCGCTTAGAGTGTTAATAATGCTAATATGAGAAAGAATAGAAAAATACACTGAAGGGCCAAAGAATCTGGTATAGGCATGCGTACTCAAATACAGAGATCTGTAAGGAGGCAGAATACGGTGCTGCGGTCGGCAATGCCTGTATAAGTCAACAAGTCGGTTACTGCTGCTACAATATCAGGTTATCAAGAATTAAGTGAGTTTGAACGTGGTTTTATAGTCGTCGCACGAGCGATGACACACAGCGTCTCCGAGGTAGCGATGAAGTGGGGATTTTCCCGTGCGACCGTTTCACAGTGTGTCGCGAACATCAAATCTGACATCGCCTGGGGCCGGGAAAAGATCCTGCAACAACGGGACAAATGACGACTGAAGAGAATCGTTCAGCGTGACAGAAGAGCAGCCCACCCGCAAATTGCTGCAGATTTCAATGTTCGGCCATCAACAAGTGTCAGCGTAGGAACCATTCAGAGAAACATCACCGATATGGGCTTTCGGAGCCGAAGGACCACTCGTCTATCCTTGATGACTGCGCGATACAAAGCTTTGCGTCTCACCTGGGCTCGACAACACCGACACTGGACTGTTGATGACTGGAAGCATGTTGCCTCGTCGGACGAATGGTTCAAATGGCTCTGAGCACTATGGGACTCAACATCTTAGGTCATAAGTCCCCTAGAACTTAGAACTACTTAAACCTAACTAACCTAAGGACATCACACACACCCATGCCCGAGGCAGGATTCGAACCTGCGACCGTAGCAGTCCCGCGGTTCCGGACTGCAGCGCTAGAACCGCTAGACCACCGCGGCCGGCCGCCTCGTCGGACGAGTCTTGTTTCAAACTGTATCGAGCGGATGGACGTGCACGTGTATGGAGACAACCTCATGAATCTATGGACCTTGCATGTCAGCAGTGGACTGTTCAAGTTGGTGGAGGCTCTGTAATGGTGTGGGGCGTGTGCAGTTGGAGTGATATGGGACCCCTGATACGTCTAGACATGACTCCGACAGGTGACACGTAAGTAAGCATCCTAACTGACCACCTGCATCCATTCATGTCCACTGTGCATTCCGACGGACTTGGCTAGATCTAACAGCACAATGCGACACCCCACACGTCTAGAATTACTACAGAGTGTCTCGAGGAATACTCTTCTGAGTTTAAACACTTCCGCTGGCCACAAAACTCCCCAGACATGAACAATATTGAGCATTTCTGGGTTGCCTTGCAACGTTCTGTTCAGAAGAGATCTCCACCCCCTTGTTCTCTTACGAATTTATGGATAATGCTGCAGGATTCATGGTGGCAATTACGTCCAGCAGTGCTTCAGACATTAGTCGAGTCCATGCCACGTCGTATTGCTGCACTTCTGCGTGCTCGTGAGGGCCTTACATGACACTAGGCAAGTGTACGAGTTTCTTTGGTTCTTCAGTGTAAAATACGGCAATGAGATGGGCAGTCCCACCTGGCAAGCAGTTAGGGGCAACTCTGCAAATTTTTTCCACAGGCAGCCCATTCGAAAGTTTAAAATTTAGCTTCTTAATATCCACAAACACTACTAGCACGCATTTTTTTAACATTCGTCGAAAAATACTTTCGATGACTGGTCGCTTCAGCATGAGTTGTTTCTGTAACCTTAATAAACTAAGCCATGATTTCTTTGTTCGTTTTAAAAAGTTTAATAGTGTAAATCGCTTCAACTTAACATGTATGGGCTGTATTACAGAGAAGCCAAACTGCAAAAATGTAAACAACAGAATGGAGAATATCCGAAGTTGCGTCACGGATAGAGTACAATGCGATCACGACTCTGTCCAAGAAATTCTTTCGCGGGCCAGATTGAAACCAGTCGAGTGCCAGATCCGGCCCGAAGGCCGTCGGTTGCTCACCTGTGCTTTAAGCTATGAGGGATCCCATTGGCCACGCGTGAATAGTACCCTATAGGACAGACAAATTTGTTCACCCGACCATGCAGCTTCGCACAGCCACATGACGTACCTTGAATCAGGAAATGGGCTTGCCGGCAGTCAGACGCCTATCCACACGAAATCGTAGTATGGTGACCACTGATGTGGTTTCCCTTGACGAGGCAGCAGTGCGTGGAGTACCGGCAGTGGCGCGCCCAACGATTTCCAATTCTGCCTGCATTACCGCAAAGGACGTATCCGCGTGTGGAGGCTCTGAAGAGAACGGATGTTACCAGATTACTTTCGTGATCGTTATATAGGACCAGCATCTCGGTTGATGAAGTGGGGTGTCACTGCACACATAACACTGTCAAGACTGGATCGAACAGCCGGTAACTTGAAACCCAGCCGTTACATTTCTGACGTGTTAAGGCCCGTGCCTGTGCTTTATTTTCAAGATCTTGATGTCGTTATCTTTCAACAACGCAAGACCTAGTGCCTCCTGTGCCGTCCTGACCTCCATAGATGCAGGGGGTGTTCAACTGTTGCCTCCGCCAGCACGTTCTCCAGACCTCTCACATCTGATCACAGGTTTCCGAGCGACTGACATGCCACCAAAAAATGGTTCAGATGGGTCTGAGCACTATGGGACTTAACATCTGAGCTCATCAGTCCCCTAGAAGTTAGAACTACTTAAACCTAACTAACCTAAAGGCATCACACTCTAAGGTGTCAGGCAAATCCAACACCTTCCATGAAAACCCTGACATGATAAGCAAATCCAGTAGTATGTCACATAACTCCGAATAAATCGTGATATTAAGTTAACCAAAGTAATACGAGTAACGAGTGAGCGTATGGAATACCACAGACTAACACAAGAATGCCTAAATGCATGTCATACCTTCCCACCGTGAGACAGACGCAGTTCCGAGGGGAGAAACGAGAACAGAAGCCGAGAGGAGAACCGTGTTAAGCTGGAAGGCCCTACGATAAGGGACGGACACCCACGTCGCCAGCTAACCGCTATGACCACCAACCAGACCATGTTAAGAGCTAGAGCCCTCCAGAACAGTATAGATCTTACGATAACACAAAAAGGGCCACCCCAGCCGCAAGTTTTAGCGTGAGTCTTTTTCGTGTCTCTGTTACGTCAGGACCACCCCCAGCCCATGTTAAAAGATAGAGCCCTCCAGAAGAACAGTATAGATCTTACGATAACACTAAAAGGACCACACCAGCTGCAAGTTTTAGCGTGAGACTTTTTCGCGTCTCTGTTACGTTGCAAACTTTAAAAACATTGCCCCACCACGAAAAGTATAACGTTTCTCATTGGATGGACAGAATTTTTGCAGGCGGAGCTTAAGGTTAACATTGAGACCCTGATTGGTCAGATGAAAACACAGCCAGATAGCTTTTTTAAACCAACTTCGGTAAATTGTAGTAAGGAGAAGTTAAGAGAGAGTTGCTTACGAGACGGCGAGGTGAGCGGAGCTGTGCTGCCCGCTGCCCCCTGACGAACACCGACAAGGTAATGAACGCACGCGATGCCGCATAACAGCGCATAAAACTTCACTCAGAACTGCAGAAGTCTCATCTGTTGCACCCCCTTTTTGCGTAATACTAGTGTCGATCGTCAATTAAAGCTCATGGTGTTCACATTTGCCACTTGCAGTAAAAATCTGAAACGCGATGATTTTTCTGTTATATAGTTATTGAGAAGCCACATCAGCCACTGTAATTTACGACAAGTTAGGTAAGCAATTAAAGATAATTTAGGGCCACTGTAGACCATTTTGATAGTTTTCTCTTTTGTGAAACTTAATTTAAACCTAGATTATAGATGTGATATGGCATAGGTCATCCTTCGATCCATTGTAGAACTTGGAAACCCACTCAGGGAATATTCGTTCACATTTTTGTTGAGCGCAGTTGGTTTTTATCATCCTGTATTAAAACATTTCCTTTTATCAATAGTACAATTTATAAACAATGTTTTGTAAGTAGAATAAAATTTCCAATGGTAAACTTAACTGATTTTTCGACGTTATTTTACCAGCTAACTAAAAATAGGAAAGCCTTGAACCCCTTCCACTAAATTTAGTTACTATTAAGATTCTTTTACAGGAAGTGCAGTGGAGCTGACGCTGAAATCATTAAGTATTTGGTTATATCATCGCTAGTCTCACTGAACTCTTCTGAACTCTACATGTCATGTGTGGTGTGGCGTCTCCTTACCAGCAACAGGTCCCAGGTTCAAACTATTCAATTCCCTAAAAAACACGCTCAGAGCGTCGTTGCGCGAAAGTTGTAGGGAGACACGATATAGAACAGACACCACGCAGAATGTTAGAAAACACATCCATGCCCGAGGCAGGATTCGAACCTGCGACCGTAGCGGTCGCGCGGTTCCAGATTGTAGCGCCTAGAACCGCTCGGCCACACCGGCCGGCAATCGACGTGTCACCATTCGCCAGCCATTAACGTTAATGATTTCTATCCATATCAGGAATTTTTTGCTTTTTACATTTTGTTAGTATTTATCGATCATTGTGAGAGAAATGTATATTTGCTACTCAGTTTTTGTTAGGATATATCGGTCATTGTGATAGAAATGTATTTAAGTATTAGATTTACGAATTTTGTTCAGGATGGATTATGCATGTGAATTTTAATTTTTGTAATTCTTGGATTGTAGCTAAGTAATTTCAGAGAAAGCTAAACTGTTATTGGAGTTTCATCAAATGTTAAGTCAAACGATATTAGATTGCTATTGAGTTCATTTAACCCAGAGTCACTGTCCACATCCAAAGAGTCAATTAACTTTCAATTTATTTAAAATCACTATCAAAAATCATGAACCGGGAATGACAGCAATGTTTTTAGGGAGCGCATCACACCTTTGCGTATCTCAGTAAGATTTTGCTGGTCTGTTATCAAGTGCGACCCAAGTAAGTCTCAAATGCTGTAAAAAGCAGATTCTTTCTTTAATTAAATTTCACAGGAACCAACTTTAGTTTCAAAGTAATCAGTTTTTCATAGAAGTTCATAGTAAGATTTTGTGCCGGCCGGAGTGGCCGAGCGGTTAAAGGCGCTACAGTCTGGAACCGCACGACCGCTACGGTCGCAGGTTCGAATCCTGCCTCGGGCATGGATGTGTGTGATGTCCTTAGGTTAGTTAGGTTTAAGTAGTTCTAAGTTCTAGGGGACTTATGACCACAGCAGTTGAGTCCCATAGTGCTCAGAGCCATTTGAACCTTTTTTTTTTTTTTAGATTTTGTGATAACAATACGTTTCAGACAGTTCTCGCAGTTAGATTTTTCTATGCGTTCTCACAGTTGAATTTCGCTACCAATAATGGGCGTTAGGAAAGCTGTCAGATTTCATGTCTGGTATGCGCATCATTCAAAACACGTAGTTCAAAGTAGCGTCTGACAGACAATGTGACACTAAAAACACAATCAGTGTTACAGGTCCAGTTTCAACAAAAAAAATGAACAAACAAGTAGTCTTGTTTGCAGTGTTAGTTTTTCTTTGTTATTTTCTAATGGGCGTTTTACCTTTAATTTGCATCTTTGAATTGGCTGATATTTGGTAGCGATGGGTACACGGGATACCACGCATAAAATTTCCCAGTAGTTAAATGCCCCGTGTCAAAGCTTTAAAAACACTGCACGATATCCTTATTACGGCATGTGGCGCAGTCCAATGCAAACATAACGGGATCAGGATCACAGTAAATCGTTACATCATAAACATGCCTGACCTGTAGAGCATATTCTGGATGCATACTGCACACTCACTGTGAGGCGCAGAAAAAGGAACTTGACCTTATGCTTCAGCACTTACTACAAGAAAATAAGAAAACACTAGCCAATCAGTCATTAAGTAATCTTGAAACAAAATTATAAGAAAACCACAAGTTAATAGAAACAAAATTACAAGGAAACAACAAAATACCTGAAACAAAACAAAAAAGCAATTATTCAATCGTAAAGACTCTAATGACAGGCATGAAAATAGAACCAAGCAAAATCTGTGCAAAAATAGAAGAAATAGCAGAAACGGAGATACAATAAAAACGTCATTTTCTTTTCAAACATTGGCTAAGATTGGCACAAAATTTAAAGAAATTACAGTTTTATACCGAAAATGTGTAAGCTTCAGTTATTGAAGAAATTAATAAAACAGTTCCTACAGCCGCGGTTGCAAAACTGCAGCGCAAATCACGAAAGCATTTGGAACAGATACAGAATTTTGAAACAAATAAATCTGACACCAGAGCAAAAGAACAATTTGAAACACTGACAGTACAGTTCTATGAACTTTCAAACAAAGTTGAGCAAATCGAAGTAAATACAGACGATCACTCAGCAGACGCAACCAACACACTTTAAAGGGAACCGAAAGATTTCAATCTTAGAGCGTTTTATACAACGAGAGATGACAGTAAACAAACAGCAGAAACAAGAAATCAATAGGCTACGCACACATCTAGCTGACACTGGAAGCATTTGACACAAGAACAAGACACAATTGTTGTAGCGAGAGTTATTGAGGACGAGAAAGAGATTTCGTGGAAGAACAACATCATGACCGACTCAGACGTGAAAGAGACTTTTAAAATGAACTCGAACATTCACACGCGTATTTCAATCGACAGAACGTTAATGACTTAATAAGACATGACGGATTTGACTACAAACATCTTCTAATGGTTAGGAAGTTTGAAGTTTTTCGCAATGGCATCAACGATTTACATCTCTTAGATTGGATCCTAAAGTTAAACTTTTCTTTACCATCAACTCGGCCAGTGATACAGAAGTTAAAAACTCCAGAATGAGATCTGCACTCTGCAGCGGAGTGTGCGCTGATATTAAACTTCCTGGCAGATTAAAAATGTGTGCCGGACCGAGACTCGAACTCGGGACCTTTGCATTTCGCGCACAAGCGATCTACCATCTGTGCTACCCAAGAACGACTCACGTCCTGTCCTCACAGCTTCACTTGTGTTAGTACCTCGTCTCCTACCTTCCAAAATTTACAGAACGTGAAGCTGTGAGGACGGGGCGTGAGTCGTGCTTGGGTAGCTCAGATGGTAGAGCGCTTGCCCGAGAAAGACAAAGGTCCCGAGTTCGAGTCACGGTCCGGCACACAGTTTTAATCTGCCAGGAAGTTTCAAGTTAGAAATTCTTTGGGGTTTTTTGTAAGGTAAACCACCTATGCGGATGAGACCCGTTACAAGAAGATGTTTCTCTTTAGGGGAATTTGGAAATGGTATTTCTCGCAGCATACTGCTCAGAGACTACGCAGCTTGGAGTTAGGGACAGACTCATGTTTCCCAAATTTTTAGAACTCACAATTCGCAACCTTCATGCAGTTCTTCGAGCACGTGGTACAACAGAACCAATATCTGATAGAACCGTACAGCCAATCTGCTTCACTCCAGCTCTGAATTTCTTAACTTTCAAGAAATTCACATGTTTCTTTGCTGACAGGACACCAGAAAGAAAACATAAACGCATTCGCTGACGTTTTACAGTTGCTTGTTATTCAAGAATCCGACTATATGTACAAAAACAGAAACTTGTATCATAACAACCGCAATTACAATGACAGTCGGAACAGGGAACAATTCAGTTCATTCAATGACAACAGAGACAGAAGCTACGTGAATAACCAACAGTACCAAAAACACTATCAGGCACATAACACCTTCAATAGACCACCGTAGTACTACCAGCAGCAAAATCTGAATTTTTATCATAAGAACCAGCAATTTCGTAACCCAAGGGGCTGTATAAACAATCCTCCACAGCAACATAGTAATTCTGGAAACAATTACATACAGAGTAATAATAATTTGCATATTCATAGGCAGTAACCATACAGTCACAACTATCATGACAACAGACAGCAAAATCATGATTTCCGAGAAAATGAGAGGTATGGGAAAAGGAGAAATGAAAATTAAAAACAACAGCAAAATTTTGTTTTGAATGAATCGGACAGTCGTTGACAAACACGATAATTTCTTTCCAATAATGCAGAACCGAGACGAGCAAGAGCTAGAGGAGCTGTTCCAGGAAAAGTGTCGATGTAAAATCAGAAATACATTTACTGTACAGGGTCGTACTTCCTTTACACATTTCTGGATCGTTCCACAACTGACAACAAAGATTATGCTTGGCGCAGTTTTTATAAACAGACAAAAAGCAGTATTGAATTTTAAAAATTCATATACATTGCTATAAAACAATGGTGCGCAGGTTACATTGCATTTTAAAAAGAGTTTTTCGATGTAGGAACGGGAGATTAACAGATCACAATTTTTCACTTCAACTAAAAACATGAACTGGTACACGTCATTCTTCACTACTGCAGAACTTCCTATTGTTAATGGAAATGAAGAATCAAATTTAGATATCTCTCAAGGAATACAATCAAAGTAGATAGATGTGAAGCTGCAACAGACAGGAATAGAAAACAATTACAGGTAGTTCTACAGGCTCATCCTCGTGTCTTTTACAACGTTCCCGGGATTATGTGTGGATTTCTTTACGTACTTCAAATGAAAACCCAAATACTTTTGTTTGTAGACATTACAGTATTCCATTCTTATATAGCGAAAAAATAAAACATGAAATTTAATCTATGCTCCAACAAGGCATAATGGAAACAGCACGTAGCTCTTATAACAGTCCTTTACACATTTTTCCAAAAAGTGGCGGTTCTCTGAGACTTGTTAGACTGGAGACTCATAATTGACATCATGGTAATAGTAACAGACATAACGCCAACATTACATGAGCTGCTCCAAAGATTTTATGGACTCATTGTATTTTCTAGACTAGATTTAAAATCAGGGACAAATTACGCCCAAACTGTCGCAAATGTACAACCTTTTTATGCTCCGGCATTTTTTATCAGTTTAACAAACTATTTTCCGATCTTAATATTTCATCTGCAGCTTTCATCAGAGAGTTCGAACTCCAGTCTGCCAACACATTTATAGGGCACAATCAATGCTTACGTCGACGACATACTTCTAGCTTAGGAAACCTGGCACCAGCATAACAGCATTTTGAACGCATTACAGGAAACATTTTTAAATCATGGAATTATAGTCAATTTAAGCAAATCTCTATAGACGGTCATACAAGGACGATGTACTTGAGGACAATATTATGGAAATGGAAGAGGATGTAGATGAAGATGATATGGGTGATATGATACTGAGTGAAGAGTTTGACAGAGCACTGAAAGACCTAAGTCGATACAAGGCCCGGGAGTAGATAACATTCCTTTAGAACTACTGACAGCCTTGGGAGACCCAGTCCTGACAAAACTCTACCATCTGGTCAGCAAAATGTATGAGACAGGCGAAATTTCCTCAGACTTCAAGAAGAATATTATAATTCCAATCCCAAAGAAAGCAGGTGTTGACAGATGTGAAAATTACCGAACTATCAGTTTAATAAGTCACGGATACAAAGTACTAACGCGAATTCATTACAGACGAATGGAAAAACTAGTAGAAGCCGACCTCAAGGAAGATCAGTTTGGCTTCCGTAGAAATATTGGAACACGTGAAGCAATAATGACCCTACGACTTATCTTAGAAGCTAGATTAAGGAAAGGCAAACTTACGTTTCTAGCATTTGTAGACTTAGAGAAAGCTTTTGACAAAGTTGACTGGAATATTCTCTTTCAAATTCTGAAGGTGGCAGGGGTAAAATACAGGGAGCGAAAGGCTATTTTCAATTTGTACAGAAACCAGATGGCAGTTATAAAGAGTCGAGGGACATGAAAGGGAAGCAGTGGTTGGAAAGGGAGTGAGACAGGGCTGTAGCCTCTCCCCGATGTTATTAAATCTGTATATTGAGCAAGCAGTGAAGGAAACAAAAGAAAAATTCGGAGTAGGTATTAAAATTCATGGAGAAGAAATAAAAACTTTGAGGTTCGCCGATGACATTGTAATTCTGTCAGAGACAGCAAAGAACTTGGAAGAGCAGTTGAACGGAATGGATAGTGTCTTGAAAAGAGGATATAAGATGAACATCAACGAAAGCAAAACGAGGATAATGGAATGTAGTCGAATTAAGTCGGGTGATGCTGAGGGAATTAAATTAGGAAATGAGACACTTAAAGTAGTAAAGGAGTTTTGCTATTTGGGGAGCAAAATAACTGATGATGGTCGGAGTAGAGAGGATATAAAATTAAGACTGGCAATGGCAAGGAAAGGGTTTCTGAAGAAGAGATATTTGTTAACATCGAGTATAGATTTAAGTGTCAGGAAGTCGTTTCTGAAAGTATTTGTATGGAGTGTAGCCATGTATGGAAGTGAAACATGGACGATAAATAGTTTGGACAAGAAGAGAATAGAAGCTTTCGAAATGTGGTGCTACAGAAGAATGCTGAAGATTAGTTGGGTAGATCAAATAACTAATGAGGAGGTATTGAATAGGATTGGGGAGAAGAGAAGTGCGCCGGCCGGTGTGGCCGAGCGGTTCTAGGCGCTACAGTCTGGAACCGTGCGACCGCTGCGGTCGCAGGTTCGAATCCTGCCTCGGGCATGGATGTGTGTGATGTACTTAGGTTAGTTAGGTTTAAGTAGTTCTAAGTCTGGGGGACTGATGACCTCAGATGTTAAGTCCCATAGTGCTTAGAGCAATTTTAGAAGAGAAGTTTGTGGCACAACTTGACTAGGAGAAGGGATCGTATTCGACGAATAACACACCCGTATGCATGTGAGACACTTATGCAAGGAGTTGGGGCCTTTACAACGGCGATATGTTGCGTCACTTCAATTGGTTTTGTACAATTACTTCACAGACATTTGTTGGACTAACGCTACGTTTCTGTCTTCGGAACCTTACAGTACTGTTATGAGAGACACGGCTCTGAATTGTCAGGGGAATATCTAGGATAAATACCGCAACATCTGAGTCTGATCTCAGTCTCCTCACAAATAACTCAATACAATAATTCAAGTCATACAATGTTTATGCGCTAAGTCTTCGACAAAACATGTTTACTTCAAGACACATTTAGACGAGTTTTCTTTAGCGATGAACTGGGTACACTCAAGTTAAAGACGTTTTACGCTGAATACATATAATTCAACGATGCCAACATAGTTCTTGCAGTGGTGATGTTGCGCCCGTACACAGTGAATTAAGGGGATACGGAATCGGATTTTGGGTTAAAAAATCGAATTTTTTTTTATTGGCGTATTATATTCTGCCATGTTTCCTCTTTAAAATGACGTATCATACATAGCTCTACTACAATTATAACTATTTTATTTTTATATATTTGTGAGATCGGGTATTGCGCTTCACAGTGGTATAATGTTCGCTATGTCAAATATCTGGGAGATGGTGACAATAAAGCATTCAAAGAAGTTTTGGAAAGCAAACCATATGGGAACAGTGTAAATATAAGCAAACTTGAATGTATAGGACATGTGCAGAAGAGAATGGGTGCCAGGCTGAGAAGGTTAAAATCAGTTATGAAAGGGAAAAAACTAGATGATGGGAAAACCTTGGATGGCAGAGGAAGATTGACTGATTCCATAATAGACCACATTCAGAACTGCTATGGCCTTGCAATCAGGCAAAATACAGGCAATCTTGAAGAAATGAGGAGAGCTATATGGGCTTTATATTTCCACACCGCATCCACGGATGAGCATCCACAACATGGTTTGTGCCCCAAAGGTGAAAACAGCTGGTGTAAATACAATAGGGGACTAACAACAGGAGAGAAATACATTCACCACCACAGTCTACCATCAGCCATCATGGCAGAAATAAAGCCCATTTTCAGAGATCTGGCTGACAGAAGTCTTCTGATGAAATGTCTTCACGGAAAAACGCAGAACCCCAACGAGTGCTTGAATAGTGTGATATGGCATCGTCTCCCAAAAACAGTGTTTGTCGGAATTAATACACTACATTTTGGTGTGTATGATGCTGTGGCAACCTTCAATCTTGGAAATATAACTAAATGCCAGGTCCTTCAAAAGTTGGGTATGTGTGTTGGTTCCCGTACGGTACGTGCTATGTTCTTTTTAGATCAGCACAGACTAAGGCATGCTGATAATATAATCAAGACATTAGTGAAAAAAGCAAGACAGGTGCAGAGGGGTGCCAAAAGAAGACTTGAAGATGATTATGAAGACTGTGAAGGGGGTATTAGCTACGGATCAGGAATGTTTTAATCTTCTTTCTCCGTTTCCCGTAAGTTTACTTTTTACTTCATCTAGGAACATTATCTCAGGTACTGGTCAACCTAGAAGTCTGAAATTTTTATGACGTAGTGACATAGGTCCCTATTACATACTGAAACAACGATTTTTTAATTACTTGATTTACAAAAGACTTAGGGGTGATAGTCTAGTAAAAAGCGATGGAAAAAATTTACTTAAAAATAAATGTACAATATCTCTGTAAGAAAATACTTTGACAATAAACTGTTGTTTCAGTATTGTTGTAACATATGAATGCACATACAGTAAAATTTTTACCTCTCTGTCTCCAGTAGTTTGTGAGAAAATGTTCCCTATAGTAGGCATATATTAACATTGCGGGGATAGGTGATTCAGTATCCCCTTAAAGCAATTTGTCAAGGGCAATTAGTGCACCCTTGCATACAATTGGAAGCAGTTTGTAAATACTGTGAATCATGTTGTCTTGTTTCCACTGTGTACCTCGTGTTTTATCTTGGTTAGCGAATTTTGTTGTGTAATCTTTGTTAATCAAAATCTCATCCGATAACATTTTAGCCGGAGAGGTCTAGGTATAGCGAAAGGTGTGCGTATATTTTCAAAGGATTTTTCTAGTTTTGCGTGTCTGGAATCGCGCTCGTAAGGTTTGAATTATTTAGGCACGCGCGCAGCCTCGGCAGAAGAGCTGCGCTGCACGGAAATGAGTCAGAGGTGATCTTTGCTTTGCGAACATGCGTGCCAGATCTGTCTGTTGATCAAGAGGAGAGGACAAGAGACAAACAGCTGAGCTTTGGTGCTAGATGTCAACAGTCGAGTTTTGGTTTAGTAAACAATGGAAATTTTTGGGAAATATGCTATCGATAAATGGAAGATTTATCGTGGAGGGAAAAAGAATTGATTTTTACATTGGTATGATTATACTCTTTGCGAACAATGTGTTACAGGTAATGATTAAGTTTGTTTCATTTGCCGGCAGCGGTTCGATAATGCAGCATTCTTGGTTCGTGAGGCACCCCGATCAGGAGTCTTTTGCTTTTCATTTTTTTTATTAGAATTTAACTGTCATTGTGAGAGAAATGTATTTAAGAATTAGGTTTTGGAATTTTGTTTCCGAAAAGGTTATACAAACGAAGTTTAATTTTTGTAGTTCCTGGATTATAGTTACGTGATGTCAGAGAAAACTTAACTATTATTGAAGTTTCATTAATTGTTATTAAGTCAAATGATATGAGGCTGCTGCTGAATCCATTTGACCCAGAGTCATTTTCCACATCCTAGTGTCAATTTTTCAGAACGCGTCGCATCTTTGCGTACTTCACTAGTTAGATTTTGCAGCGCTGTTATAGGGATCCGCTGTAGCTACGAGAGCACTTTGCAAAGTGTTATCCAGTACGACCCAGGTAAGCCAAATACTGAAAAAAAAAACAGATTCTTTCTTTAATTAAACTGCACAGGAGCCAACTTCAGTTTCAAAGTAATCAGTTTTTTAATAAAGTTCATAGTCAGATTTTGTGATAAGTTTCAGACGAGGCATCATTTTCTTAGAATTTTGGCAATTACATATCTCTATGCATTCTCGCAGTTTAGCATCATGCAAGCTATTAGCTTTAACGCTTGATATACGCACCGTTCAAAACAGGGAGTCCCAAGTTTAACATCCAACAGACAATTTAACATAAAAAATACAATCAGCATTGCATATCCACTTTCCCCAAAATAAATTTAAACAGATAACTTTGAAGCAGCTTGGATTCATGAACTGTTAACATTGAACTATACCAATAAGTTAAGAATTATGGTGAGACTGGTGCAAGCAAGCAGCATTCGACTTCATTAGGGGTACGTGGCTTCTCAGATTTTGGGAGATTAAATTTTTTTGCACGTTCGTTTTTTAGTGGTAAACTTCGGAAACGTTTGTTCTTTGCTCGCGATTTCAACTTCTTTTGAACACGTAAGCATAGTATCCAACTTTTATCCAGGCATCCAAGGTTTCAAATATTTTATAGCATGGCTTTTCCAATCGTGAAATAACATTTCTGACATTTATGCTGGTATGTGGTGACTTTCTTTTTTATCTTGTATCCGATGTAATGTAAAGACACATGATCAACCAGACTGTATTTGCACATGAAATATATCTTGTATATTGGACATTATATCTTGTTATAATGGACATTGTAGAACGTTTGAGCATAATTTGAGATTTTTACGAGGGTATTTTCATTTCTGTGCTCCTTGTTCACCTTAACGTTCCACGTGCTCCATATCTCCACATGAGTTCACTCAAGATAACCTTTTTGTAAAAGTACCGCATTAATGGAGGTTAAAATCGCTGAGCATATAGCCTGCCTTAAGCAGAGGTTGCAGATTTATTAGATAAAATGTTATCTGTTCAGGTGGGTTAGTGCTGGTGTTAAACTTCTAGAAACTTGCCAACAGGGACAGAGTCATTGAGATAAATTCTGACACCGCACTACCTCAGGGTTTTCAGGTTATTATTAGCTGATGTAGGGCCAAGATTGTAAAAAACATCTGCATTACGCATAGTAGTAACTGAGTGGGGTCTACAGTAGAGATAATAAGTTTCACTTTTATGTTGGATGACTCTGCTTGGAGGTCAGTACGCCGATACAACATCAAGCCTCCATGAACCATAACGACTGAACCACCAAAACGATCATGTTCCTGGGTGCTGTACTTGTTCTCAGCTCTCGCCATATTAGGGTACGTCCAGAATCAGACTGAATGAACTCTCATCCGAGAAGAGCACGAGACCTCACTCCCCTTTGGACCAGTTCCTAAGCTCTTGAGACGGTAGCCAACGGGGCTGCCTACATGCGACATCCGACCTGTTGGTCGTCGGGCAAAGAGACAACCCCCACGCAGTCGCCGTGCCGCTGTGGAACGTGAGATTGCGTGAGTTTCAGATCTGTTAAAAGTAGTGGCCACTGCACCCTCTGTTTGACGTAGGTTCCTCCTTTGCCTATTGCACGATATAGCTGTCATTTTCTGATGTTGTTGAGCAAGGTACACTATCTTCTCTCTTTAGGGCAGAAATGGGTATGGTTCGGAAACCTCCCCATGCACGAGAACAGTGCTATGACCAGTAACAATCTCCTGGGTTGCACTCGTCAAGCTTTGTCCTTCTTCCAATTACCCCATGTTTTTCTCCCGTATAAAGCCGTCCGAGTGTTGTCTCCGGGTCATGTTGTAATGAATAATACCATCACAGTTGAACGTAAATACTCGCTGCAGTAATGCTGACCTCTTGCCATGTTGCGTCCAACTTTCTGTAGACAGTTTGCAGACCTCTGACAACATGCTCTAGCACGTAATAGCTAAGTTTTGTTTTACTTTACCTATCTTCTCCTAAAGTTCTGTAGAACGGCCTATGACCGTATGTACACGACACTTGATAATTGCCATTTAGTTGAAACTGGCCAACAGAGACAAATAAACCTTTTATTCAAACAAGACAGTGCCTAAGTGGAACCGTGGCGTCTTTTAACGATATTTAATTGTAATACACAGCGTACGGGATAGCCTAAAGCGTATACAGAATCCAAGCACAGGGAAGCGACTGATATTAAACTCTCGAAAGGCGGAAGGATGAAAATTAGTACAGAAGATACTACAATTTTCATTCAGTGGTCACTAGACGGCAACAGCATGTTCTTGGATAACGCCTCCTTAAGCAGTGTATAGACTGTTGTGCACTATTCAGTAGATTTCATTTTCAGTGCTCAAGTATCGAAATCTAAGTTAAAAGGTTTTTCCGAAGGCGCTTGCCTTTTGTTCTTTAGAGCAGTTCCTCGCAGCAGTTCAAATTTTTTATTTGTAATGTATTATTTATTTGTATGCTCTCTCACACAATTTTTGTGGCTTATTAATTATTTGGTGAACAATTGTTTTAATTAGCTTTCTGTAAACTATTTAATAACTCGTTCCACGACCAACTGGCTTTGGCACGCATAGTGATACATAAATTAATTAATTAATAAAATAATATATGTTACTTACAAACGCAATTTCAAACTATGCTATTATGAAAACTTCCGATTCATCATTAGTTCATACAAACAATGCTTGACGCAACACACATCTATGTGTACGTGAAATTTAAGGCATCAATAGAGTTATTACGACTTAATATGTAAAATAAATTTTAAAGTTAATTTTATTTTTGATAAGGTGTCACAAAACCTTCTTCGTTGTGAATTACGAGGTTATTATAAACGATGTTATTCGGTGACATAATTTATCCACAATTCAATAACGATGTTTCGAGATTCCTGATTTCAGCCGTTGTGCGTAATACGCAGATGCCTGCTGGGACCCTATAATTAATTAGTTGGCTGCTGTGCGAATTATTACACGACAAAGCACTCTTGGTAATAATATCCTCCCGCCCTTCGGCCCTCTAATTATATCGTTACAATTATTCACTGCTGTGGAAACTGTTTAGAACAGCTCATATCGCTAAACTATGCGACAGTAGCTAACCTTCCTGTTGCACTGAGGGACCCAACCAGTTGCACCGAACTAAATAATACGACAGACACTATACCGAAAGCCCTGTACCTTCAGTACATACTAGAATGCCCGTACAGACCTGGCCGAGCACATGTGGGATTACAAATGACGATGACGAGAGTGACAACCCAGAAGAAACAGAGAATGTCGATCATAAACTCTACGAGAAACAAAATAATGTGTATGACGTGATAGCTTATTATACTAAAATGTCAACTTAAACTAGTAAATTAGTACAGAATACAAAGAGGAATGCCCATCAGGTGTCGCACGGCTTGATGCTTTTTCGAAATACCGCTCCACAATCCCTCTTCGGATATGGCAGGTAGCATATTCGGTACTATCTTAACCTTTCCTCTGTTGCTTAAAATTTCTACAGTTTCAACTATTATTTTGTAATTTCTGATTTCGTTTTACCATTCATGAAGGATAACATGAATCACGGAAGATAAATTAAGTGACTCGCCTCCACGTGCCGAGGCGCGTGAGGCCGAAGAACAAGGACACCCCCCCCCCCCCTCCAGTATTAAGTGCACATCTAGGATCCCGGCCCCGACACAGTGGCTAATAAGCGAGGATGAGGGCACGACACGTGTTGTATCATAAGACGATGGGTCCAATGCAAGGAGCTACTGTATTGCTTTGTTTACCCTATGTTGTAACAACGAAATACCATCTTCGCTCCGGTATGTTCTCGCAGTAAACACACACAATCTTTTTCATTACACTGTCTTCTCTCAGCATCTCAACTTCTGTGTATTGTGTGCTGAGCCAAATTTGACAACTGTTTGGCAATAAATCAGAGAAAATAAGAAGTATCCCAGCTCGAATGGCTACAACCAAATAAAATTGGTACTGAATGGTAGATATTCCGCCACCCGTAGAGGCTGTTAATCTTCGGCGAGGAGAAAAACAACCTGATGACAATGTCGGAGGAGCACAGTATGTGGCGCTGAGTCGTGTGAATTTTTCACAAAGCCGTAAAGCGGAATTGCACTCTTGTGGAGATGCGACCATAAAACAACAGCCAATCAGTGACGAACGCGTGAATGTAGGTCTGGTAGGCAAATTTTTTTGGGCCTGTCTACCAAGATGAAAGGAATTTTCAACTTTGTAGTGAACCAGAGGCAAGAATTTCGAGTGCTTCATCTAAAAAAAGTTCCTTCTAGAGAAAAAAAGAATGTTTATAACTTAACTTCCATTTATTCTTTCAGCGTTGTGTTAGTTCGTCCCTACTGAACTACTGTACTTGCTGGAATAAAAGATCGTTCATGTTCCTTGCCCATTAACTGAAGTTTAAACGTGTGACCTTGAGATTTCATTATTAATAACATCGCACCATGGAGTACCACCAGCTAACTATGTTACGGCAGAGCTGTTTCTGCAGTACAGCTCTTTATCTTAAATAATCCGTGGCACTACGTTGCTTTTTGCTTAGTTGATTGAGTAGACAAGCCTTACCCAATAAAAGTCATACAAAATTTGGGTCTAACGTAGCAGCCATGGACCGGGATCGAAATTTTGCCAAGTTTGACCGTTCAGCTGAAAACACTGTGTTCTGCGGCACAGCAGGTATTACCTGGGGCATTTGGTTTATACGTACACAATTCCGTGCGGTCGTTGCTGATTGGTTATTGTTTTACAGTCGTTTTTCAATGATGGTGCATTTCCGACTTGTGGCTATCTGGGAATTTTTTCTCGATGCTACTTCCCATACTTTGGCCCTGACATGATGCACCTTATATATAACTCTGTCGTCCTGTTCAACCGAAATTTGACACTTAACGAATCTTAAAATTACAGAAGCTCAAGTCATTGGGGACAAAGTGCCGTGTAACAGACAATTTATGATTTTGTTATTACCCAAACCTGCTTTAGTAACGTATGTGCTATATTCAGTGGGAATGTTTTGTTTACTTTGTATCTCAAATGACGCTATTAGATGTGTATTCTGGCAGTTTTATACCTACTATGCATTCTTCGGTTTATCATGCTGTTTTTTTGAAGTTCTAGTGTTTACGACTTGCGAAGCACTTTCCTTTGCTGTTGCCCTTTCTTGCTGTTGCACACGCAGTTTATCAGCAAAGTACAAGGTTTCCGCCGCCATTTCACAACTAATTGCGTCATGTTAGAAAGGAAATAATGTCCTTTTACATGTTCGGGTTATAACAAAATTACGAGGGTGAGTCAAATGAAAACCTTAAATTTGTAATAACAAATCGAAATTTCGCGCCGTTATCCTGTAAGTTGGTAAGCGTGCGACAAACAGCGTGCAGAATGGCCTGTAGGTGGCAGCCCAGTGCAGATGCACACATACCGTCGCGGTATCAGTATAAAGATGGCCGCCCCACTTGCGACTTGCACCATGGATGAACAGCGTTCTGTTATTCGGTTTTTGCGTAGTGAAGGTGTGAAACCTATTGAAATTCATCGACGAGTGAAGATTCAGTACGGTGATGCATGTTTGTCACAGCAGCAAGTCTACGAATGAAGTAGGAAGTTCGCAAATGGGGTGACTTCAGTGGAAGATGCTCCCCGTCCAGGTCAGGCACAACGAGTTGTGACTCCACAGAATATTGCGGCAGTTGAAGCCATAGTGAAGGAAAGCCGCCGAGTGACACTGAATGACATTGCAGCATGTTTATAGCTTAGTCATGGATCAGCACACGACATTGCGCATGATGTGCTACTGTTTCACAAAGTGTCTGCAAGATGGGTGACACGGCAGCTGACTCCTGAAATGAGAGAACAACGTGTTGAAGCTTCTGAAGAACTTCTTCGGCGCTTTTTAACGAGAAGGTGATGGCTTCCGCCGGCCGAAGTGGCCGTGCGGTTCTAGGCGCTACAGTCTGGAGCCGAGCGACAGGTTTAATTAGTTCTAAGTTCTAGGCGACTGACAACCTCAGAAGTTAAGTCGCATAGTGCTCCGAGCCATTTGAACCATTTTTTGATGGCTTCCTTGTAGGAATCGTTACTGGGAACGAAACCTGGGTTCACTTCCACCAACCGAAAACGAAGAGAGCGAGCAAGGAATGGCGCCATTCCTCATCACCAAAACCAAAGAAGTATCGAACAGAATCATCAGCAGGGAAGGTTATGCTGACTCTCTTTTTTTTTTTTTTTCGACGAAAAAGGCGTCATTTTGGAGCATTACACGCCTAGAGGGGCCACTGTCACCAGTTCATCATACACAGATCTCCTAAAAAAATCATCTGCGGCCTGCAATCAAATCAAAGTGACGTGGATTGCTGTCAGCAGGTGTCCTTTTGCAACATGACAATGCTAGGCCCCACAATGCCCGAAGAACAGTTGCAACAATCACAGACCTGCATTTTGAGCGTCTTCCTCATCCACCATACTCACCAGACCTTGCACCAAGTGACTTCCATATGTTTGGACCACTGAAAGACGCAATGGGAAGAAAGAAGTTCCATTCCATGAAGAGGTACGCTACTCGGTGCATACGTGGTTGCGCGGACTACCAAAAGAATTTTTTTTTCTAAAGGAATTTATGCACTTTGTAAGCGCTGGAGGACTTGCATTGAACGTGGGGGAGATTATGTTGAAAAGCGATACAGCTTTGTACCACTTCTGCACAATAAATAATATTTTAAAAAATATTTAAGGTTTTCATTTGACTCACTCTCGTATAAAACGGTATCTTGCATCTAGCGGAATTTCTCTCTAGTTTTCCTTAGCAAGAAGAGCTACAACATCCAAAAGAAACATTATCTGGGAAAAAGCTAATGTCCTTGAAACAACATGGATGTATATTAACACGTACAGTACTTAACTGACTCATAACAGCCGAAACAGAAGCTTCCCTTGTTGTACGTTATCGTTGCATTCATCATCAAAATGCACTTATGGAGTTTCATTGCACAATACAATGACACACTATAACAGCTCGTGACAAAGACATGGATAATGTGATCACTAGAGCTCGGATTTATATGCACTGTAAAGTGTGACTACATGAATGCATCAATGCACTGAAACCTAGTAAACATGCTCTAAAAACTTCAAAATAGTCCTAAAAATTAAATGCATTAGTTCAACTTTCTCACATTTATTAATCTTGATGAAGTAATCAGATTGTAAATTTATTCTTAAACTCAGTTAAGAAATTTATTATTTCTCTCTCTCTCTGCTTCCCCCATGAACCATGGACCTTGCCGTTGGTGGGGAGGCTTGCGTGCCTCAGCGATACAGATGGCCGTACCGTAGGTGCAATCACAACGGAGGGGTATCTGTTGAGAGGCTAGAAAAACTTGTGGTTCCTGAAGAGGGGCAGCAGCCTTTTCAGTAGTTGCAGGGGCAACAGTCTGGATGATTGACTGATCTGGCCTTGTAACATTAACCAAAACGGCCTTGCTGTGCTGGTACTGCGAACGGCTGAAAGCAAGGGGAAACTACAGCCGTAATTTTTCCCGAGGACATGCAGCTTTACTGTATGATTAAATGATGATGGCGTCCTCTTGGGTAAAATATTCCGGAGGTAAAATAGTCCCCCATTCGGATCTCTGGGCGGGGACTACTCAAGAGGACGTCGTTATCAGGAGAAAGATAACTGGCATTCTACGGATCGGAGCGTGGAATGTCAGATCCCTTAATCGGGCAGGTAGGTTAGAAAATTTAAAAAGGGAAAGGGATAGGTTAAAGTTAGATATAGTGGTAATTAGTGAAGTTCGGTGGCAGGAGGAACAAGACTTTTGATCAGGTGATTACAGGGTTATAAATACAAAATCAAATAGAGGTAATGCAGGAGTAGGTTTAATAATGAATAAAAAAATAGGAGTGCGGGTTAGCTACTACAAACAGCATAGTGAACGCATTATTGTGGCCAAGATAGACACAAAGCCCATGCCTACTACAGTAGTACCAGTTTATATGCCAACAAGCTCTGCAGATGATGAAGAAATTGATGAAATGTATGACGAGATAAAAGAAATTATTCAGGTAGTGAAGGGAGACGAAAATTTAATAGTCATGGGTGACTGGAATTCGTCAGTAGGAAAAGGGAGAGAAGGAAACATAGTAGGTGAATATGGATTGGGGGGAAGAAATGAAAGAGGAAGCCGCCTTGTAGAATTTTGCACAGAGCATAACTTAATCATAGCTAACACTTGGTTCAAGAATCATAAAAGAAGGTTGTATACCTGGAAGAATCCTGGAGATACTAAAAGGTATCAGATAGATTATATAATGGTAAGACAGAGATTTAGGAACCAGGTTTTAAATTGTAAGACATTTCCAGGGGCAGATGTGGATTCTGACCACAATCTATTGGCTATGAACTGCAGATTGAAACTGAAGAAACTGCAAAAGGTGGGAATTTAAGGAGATGGGACCTGGATAAACTGAAAGAACCAGAGGTTCTAGAGAGTTTCAGGGAGAGCATAAGGGAACAATTGACAGGAATGTGGGAAAGAAATACAGTAGAAAAAGAATGGGTAGCTCTGAGGGATGAAGTAGTGAAGGCAGCAGAGGATCAAGTAGGTAAAAGGACGAGGGCTAATAGAAATCCTTGGGTAACAGAAGAAATATTGAATTTAATTGATGAAAGGAGGAAATATAAAAATGCAGTAAATGAAGCAGGCAAAACGGAATAAAAACGTCTCAAAAATGAGATCGACAGCAAGTGCAAAATGGCTAAGCAGGCATGGCTAGAGGACAAATGTAGGGATGTAGAGGCTTGTCTCACTTGGGGTAAGATAGATACTGCCTACAGGAAAATCAAAGAGACCTTTGGAGAGAAGAGAACCACTTGTATGAATATCAAGAGCTCAGATGGCAACCCAGTTCTAAGCAAAGAAGGGAAAGCAGAAAGGTGGAAGGAGTATATAGAGGGTTTATACAAGGGCGATGTACTTGAGGACAATATTATGGAAATGGAAGAGGATGTAGATGAAGATGAAATGGGAGATAAGATATTCCGTGAAGAGTTTGACAGAGCACTGAAAGACCTGAGTCGAAACAAGGCCCCGGGAGTAGACAACATTCCATTAGAACTACTGATGGCCTTGGGAGAGCCGTCATGACGAAACTCTACCATCTGGTGAGCAAGATGTATGAGACAGGCGAAATACCCACAGACTTCAAGAAGAATATAATAATTCCAATCCCAAAGAAAGCAGCTGTTGACAGATGTGAAAATTACCGAACTATCAGTTTAATAAGTCACAGCTGCAAAATACTAACGCGAATTCTTTACAGACGAATGGAAAAACTGGTAGAAGCGGACCTCGGGGAAGATCAGTTTGGATTCCGTAGAAATGTTGGAACACGTGAGGCAATATTAACCTTACGACTTATCTTAGAAGAAAGATTAAGAAAAGGCAAACCTACGTTTCTAGCATTTGTAGACTTAGAGAAAGCTTTTGACAACGTTAACTGGAATACTCTCTTTCAAATTCTGAAGGTGGCAGGGGTAAAATACAAGGAGCGAAAGGTTATTTATAATTTGTACAGAAACCAGATGGCAGTTATAAGAGTCGAGGGGCATGAAAGGGAAGCAGTGGTTGGGAAAGGAGTGAGACAGGGATGTAGCGTCTCCCCGAAGTTATTCAATCTGTATATTGAGCAAGCAGTAAAGGAAACAAAAGAAAAATTCGGAGTAGGTATTAAAATTCATGGAGAAGAAGTAAAAACTTTGAGGTTCGCCGATGACATTGTAATTCTGTCAGAGACAGCAAAGGACTTGGAAGAGCAGTTGAACGGAATGGACAGTGTCTTGAAAGGAGGATATAAGATGAACATCAACAAAAGCAAAACGAGGATAATGGAATGTAGTCAAATGAAATCGGGTGATGCTGAGGGGATTAGATTAGGAAATGAGACACTTAAAGTAGTAAAGGAGTTTTGCTATTTAGGGAGTAAAATAACTGATGATGGTCGAAGTAGAGAGGATATAAAATGTAGACTGGCAATGGCAAGGAAATCGTTTCTGAAGAAGAGAAATTTGTTAACATCTAGTATAGATTTAAGTGTCAGGAAGTCGTTTCCGAAAGTATTTGTATGGAGTGTAGCCATGTATGGAAGTGATACATGGACGATAAGCAGTTTGGACAAGAAGAGAACAGAAGCTTTCGAAATGTGGTGCTACAGAAGAATGCTGAAGATAAGGTGGGTAGATCACGTAACTAATGAGGAGGTATTGAATAGGATGGGGGAGAAGAGAATTTTGTGGCACAACTTGACTAGAAGAAGGGATCGGTTGGTAGGACATGTTTTGAGGCATCAAGGGATCACAAATTTAGCATTGGAGGGCAGCGTGGAGGGTAAAAATCGTAGAGGGAGACCAAGAGATCAATACACTAAGCAGATTCAGAAGGATTTAGGTTGCAGTAGGTACTGGGAGATGAAGAAGCTTGCACAGGATAGAGTAGCATGGAGAGCTGCATCAAACCAGTCTCAGGACTGAGGACCACAACAACAACAACAACTTTGTTTTAGCATTAGTTTCTTTATTGCAATAAACAATTAAATATTTTCACAGTTTTCTGGAAAAAAACTATTTCCTTCTGTCACTTAGTATTAATATTAAGTTAAAGATCTCTCTACTTGACACGAAGTCACAGGACAATACCGAAAAGAAGCTATGTCACTTAGAGAATAAGCATTAAGTTGTTTTTCCAGATTCTCCTTGTAGCATCTAATTCACGTCCCGAAAAAACATTGAACTGGATTCCTTGCATCAGTTTTCTCAGTTCTGTAGCGAAGACACTTTCCTGTTTCTCCTGGTAGGTCCCTGAAGACAGCTGCTTCGTATACAAAACAGAGGGACTCCTTTTTTGTTCCAAACATGGAATTGCGGCTACGATTTAACTAAAACAGGATTAATACACAGTAATTTACTCTGAAGACACGTCCCATTGCAAAACTACCTACACCAGGGATACTCGCTGCTTCATTTTTTGTCCATTACGTCGAGCACCTTTTTCTTCTGAATGATCACTGTAATACAGAGTTGCTTCAGTCTATGTTCCCTACCTCGTGAGTGTTGGCTCTGCAGGTAAAGGAGTATCGTCCATCATGCCGATAAATAATTTCACTCTTGATTGCGCCTGCACAAACGCTTTTTTCGCAAAGGGAATTTTGGAGGCATTTACGTCTGGAAAGTTTGCTGGAATTTTCTCTGCCAACGGACGAAGAGAGCGTGGTAAACAAGTCATATGAACTGCTTTAGGATAAAACACCTTCAAAGCTGTAGTAACCTTAATCATATATGCTGTAGCATCTATAGCAATCATAAAGAGTTTTTCCTCAAATACATTAAAAGGCCACAAAACACGCACTGCACCACGAACAATCCTAGCTATCCTTCAATGGTTTGTTTCTTCCAGTACCGTCGAGACAATGAGATGGGTGGAGGGATATAAGTTTTTGTTAAACTCCAAGTACTGCGGGGGATGGGGGGAGCGGTGGGGGGTGTGTAATTGACACACAAAATAATTTCATTAACCAACTTGTTAATCTTAACTCTTTATAAACTTCACAAAGGCAGTTTTTCCATTTTGTTGGTTCATCAGGAACTTTCCGTTACGAAATATTTTTCTAGGGACTAAAATCTAAATTATTCAAAGGAATGTTGACTGAAACTAAGCTTGGTAGGCATCTTTCGAAAAATTATCATTGCTATCATTTCCACTCCTGCTTGCAGAATATGCGGCAGGTAAGGTTGTTTGGATCTTACATTTTTATTAACAGCATTTCTATGAGCAGCGGTTTGTCATTGAAGAGTAATTTGGAATTTCATGTCGCAGGGTGCCTATAGAAATTGTATAATAACAATATGAGTTTATTTTAGTTAAATACAAAGAAAACCCAAAAACTCGAAAACTGCAATGATATTTGAAATATTCTGCAAATACAAAAATGAAACTTTCGTGATTTCACATGTTTGGAACAACACTATATTACCATTTCTTGTTAGAATAGGATTACCATCAATCCACTGTCGAAGCAAATAAGCCTTACGGCTCTTCCCTTTTGGCATCATAATATTCTGTCTTCTCCTGCTCACACTTCAGCCATTACGAGTAACAGCACGCCAGTTGCAAATTTAAAAGTTAACCAAAAATAGTACCTTTTAATTTTTGGAAATGTTATCGTTGTCGCAGACGAATTCGTTTGTAATATAATACAAACCATAAGGAGTTTTGTGATGCGACAGCCGCACGAACTTTAAAGATTTGCAGCGTGATTATTGAACGCTATTTAGTTTAGATTCATCTGTTGAGCGGCATATCTCTTTACGCTACATCAGGAACCACTCATTGTTAACAGCTATGATCTCAATTATCGGCGTCCATCTGACGATGTAGAAACATGGTAGACAGCTGTCCTACACAAACAGAGCAACCGGAAATAAATTTGATCATGTCTTTCTCTTCTTCTTTAAGTATCGTGGTGAAATATTTGTATATACAAGAACATTGCTGAAAAAATAAAATAAATTCATAAATATGCACAAATTAGTTAAATATGGACTAACCCCTTCCATGTGATTTATATGCACTGTCATGCAAGTATGTAAAAGTCCGACCTCTGTCTTTTGATATAGTACTACTATGGTGCTGGTACACGGAAAATGACGCCGATATCTACATGCCGATGTCTACATGCTGCCTTTACCATGTGTGCACACGCTATAATATAATAAAAAATAAAATTTAGATACTTGGAAATAATGAAATTAATTAATGGAAGATAAGAAAATAATAAACACGAGATCTGAAATTGGAATTTGGTTACTGTCTCTTATGAAATTTTCCGGCGTGCCAGACAAGCACAATAAGCTGAGCTATGCCTGTAAATAGGTAAAAAATGTTTTCGTATTAGTTGCACATAAACGATAGAGTCTTTTTCTTATTGTAGATTTATGGTTATCAGTTATGCCGTAACCACCTACAAAATCTTGGCCGTTTCCTTTATATTGTTGTAATCGGATCTTCGTGACAGCTCCGACGTACACATGTGGCCTTCTTGGTTTTTCATGGTTACAGTACCACTTGGAATGATGACTCACACAACTTTTTCTTCTCCTTCCTCTTACCATGGAACGGGAATAACATCTTCTGTTTTTTTAACATTTGAAAATCAAAATTACATGACGGTAGGCGTAGGCCTTACGCTGGGCTACCGCTTCACATTTTGTCTTTGAAATTGAAGAAAACGAAAACATAAAAGCAAAAAATGCAAAAGCTACATTATGAATGCCCCCTACAGTATACTTTCGGAAATATGTCTCTTTAATTAGGGAGACAGTATACAGTAGACTTATTTACATTGGGACTCATAATTTGGTAACTTGGCGCAAGTCAATGGAGTTTTAATACCTTTATGCTTCTACAACTGTATTTATAAAGCTTCATTTCTTCGTACATGCAAATTCATAAACATAAATACATTCACATACATTTATGTTATATAATTGCACGTCTGTGTTGTGCTACCATCTTAGTTTGTTATTTATCCTTACATTTGTTGATCTGTATAGTGTGAACAGGGGAAAAAAAATTTAATTTCTTAAATGATCCTTTCACGCTGTTTTAAAATTGTTTCTCTCATTTGCTTTCGGTTCATTGGCAATTCTGAGAAGGTGTCCTTTCAGCATACGCTATCTCATTGTTCGCTGTACTTATCACCAGCAGCAACTCATTGTTTAAGGCGCCCGTCGCAGTGACGCAAGTGCCACGTGAGCAGTAGCACTACCCTCGAATCCGTTGTAATGTCGCTCCAGGATTACGAAGTCGATGTTGTGCATTCCTTCCAGTCCGGAGACTGGATACGACGGATTCAGCTCCAACGCTCAACCCGAACACCGGTACCTCATCTAGCACCTGGACGAAGTTTTCTGCTAGCGAAATTGAAGGTAAGGGCCGCATTGTAGGATTCGGCATTGTTTCCGTTGTGCGTTCTAGTTCGGTGGTCCTCACACGTAAATTAGTGGTTATAAGGATTTCCTCTGATTTCTCTGTCCCACACGCATCACACTCACTGTATTCACTTCGCTAGGCTGTAACGTATACTGTTATCACGGCTCAGCCGTTATTTTCACTATTATTAGGCCTTACTATTTTTGTATTTCACACGTGCGAGTATTTTACTCGTCCGTCGCGATGCACTTCACATACATACATAAATGGTTCTCCCTTAAGAATAAAATTTCACGTAAATTGACAACAGTACATACATTTTACATAGACATTGACTACAATAAAGTTGACAAATAAATGTACAATTCACATTCACATCTCAGATATGGACTAGGTGACAGGCACCATCTTACACACTGGTAGGTAAATTAGAAGGAATCTTGCATTTATTCTGAACATTTGCATTTTCCTTTCTTGTCTTGCAGGACTGACCTCCTGCGCATTTTTACTTTCAAAACTACACATACAAAATACGTTCCAGCACTACTCACTACATGGAAAGATGAGGATTCGCTGGCGTCTGCTTCAGAGAGCTGGCTTCTTCTAGGATTGCTCCTTGTAGTGCGTTGTTAGTGTACTTATTCTGTCTTTGGCATTTGATAAATCTTCACACTATGTATAATATTTACAATTGCTCGTTTGTGAGCGAGTATGGGGAGTGTTTTACCCCTTGACAAACCTGCCTTCATCACTACTTGTTAATCGTAGTAATATTTCACATTCATTACACATATTTCAAGCTGTATATTTGCCTTATTGGTGAGACAGCATATACATGTTTACCTTCGTAACGTGTGACCGGTAACTTTATTGTATTTTTGTCATGTATAATTTCACTCATAATTCATTCCCGCTAAAGAAGGAGGTGCTTATGCTACATGTACTGCTTTCGGTTCTGCGTCAGTCAAGAGCTCGGTGTAAAAAATATTGTTTCAATGGATTTTGTGTTCATCAAAAATGATTCAAATGGCTCTAAGCACTATGGGACTTAACATCTGAGGTTATCAGTCCCCTAGACTTAGAACTACTTAAACCTAACTTAACCTAAGGATTCACACACATCCATGCCTGAGGCAGGATTCGAACCTGCGACCGTTGTAGCAGCGCGGTTCCAGACTGAAGCGCCTAGAACCGCTCGGCCACAGCGGCCTTGTGTTTATCCCTCGTACGAATCGTATATCATATTTTTATTTATATTCACCTTATGGTTGCTCAGGCTGTAACAGTTAGTCGCTAGTATCAGTTAGTCGCTAAGGAAATAGTTTTCATACTAAGTTGTTTTTCATTCTGATGTATGTGTAGCAAATGACTGTGCTGTGGTGTACGTTAAATGTACCGCGGACCTTTGTACTACGGACTTCACTTTTTCTTCTTTAATCTTCACTACTTCTTCAAGATGTTCGTTTTCACAATTATTTACAGTACATGTATCAACATACTTTGCTTTCCACACTGATACAGCCATTCATTCTAAGACTTAAAACTGTATAATCCATTCTTTCTTACGTCGCTTTATGGTCCTTTCCTAGGTACCACCGTAATTTCGTCTTCGAATTCATCAGTGTATACCCATATAATTATTCACAAAAAGTTTTCCACATTAATCTCCATTTATATCCATAAATTACCTGTGGTGTCCTCATACTGACACCACCACCCTATTTATTTCTTCTCACAAACATAAATAAATTCATATTACTTTAATACACTTTCATTCTCTTCCTAATTTCCTTCCATGTGTGATATGTCACCACAAACGTAGTTTAACTAATTAATAGCTCCAGTTGACTCTAAAATCTTTCACACTCTCTCTACTTCCAAGTATTATCCAGTGGTGAAATTTCATTTATTTCTCCATATTGCGTTTTAAACATACAGTACTTACCTCAATTACTTTGGTAAAGTTCATGCAATTATGTTGTGTGCGTATTGGTTTGTTTTCGTATTTACTTAGCTTATCTCCCTCGTGTTGTACGATTCATGTTTATAGTTTTATTTTGCTGCCAACGCTTTTCCTATAAGGTACTATGTAATTAATAGCAACTAACATAAGTGAGTTCTATAACAGCAAATTTGTGAGTATGTATTCTCCCTGTACACTAAGCTCACTACTTCTAATGTTGTCTGTAAAGAAGTGTAGTTCTGTAAGTGCACAACGGCTCCTCTCGCTAAATCTTGTACGATAGGTTATTTTATAGTTTATGTCTGAGTCAAACGCATTTTCCTGTGTGTATCTTTCTTACCGTCGCTTACGTGCGTGCTGTATGTTTAATGCTTAGTTCTTAAGTTCTGTGCTAATTGTTTTCTTTTAAGTTTACATGTTATTACTTCTCTTTCAAACTTGTCTTAATCCTGTTGTATGTAGTCGGGTAGGTCATTTGCTGTGTAAATTCACTTCTACTTTTAATCCTTATATTTATTTCTAACTACGTACATTCAATAACCTACGTTAACTTCACAAATTTAGCGTATTATACGCTCCTCATAGTTTACTTGCGTCGATAGGCTCCTTTTCTTAAAACTACATTTGCTTAACATAATGATACACTTTTAAAATTAATGTTCTTTATAGTATAGTCTCCCACTTTGTAATAAATGTCTGTATTCGTTTTGTTTGTGTAGCTGATTTACGTTGTAGTAACCAGCTGATAGGTATTGCATTTCGTATCGCTTCTGTTTTGTCCAGTTGGCTGCGATCCGTGGATGCCGATTCACTTAAATTCCAAAATGGTTTCCGTCGCAGTGCATGGTATGTGTTAGACAGTAGAAGAAAGCTCAACATTCCTTAGGGGCCTACTGGCTAAACAGGACAGTGGAAGGGGGAGAGTGTTCCGGAAATATAAGTACTGTACCCCCTAGGTGGAGAGGAACAGAGCGCCAGTCGGTTTATTCGTCAAAAGGCGACAAACCTCCTATCTTCATGCGTTTTATTGGTACGACAGCAGGGAAAGAACGAGACTTGAATTTTCATTTAAAAAATTCCCGGAAGTCTACATGTGGATACATGACTTTTATTTTACCATTTTTTATATTTCCTATCAAGTAGCACCCAGGATGTGGCTTGTCAACAATTATATGTGGATCAATATATAACAAATGTCATTTTTTATTCGATGTTTTTAACTTCAATGATTTTGGATGAGTTCTTAGTAAAACCTCCTGTCCAATGTGGAATTCTATTACGTTTTTCAATTTCCCATTATAAATTCCTTTCCTTATTTGAGCTTGCTCTTCCAATGCTATTTGTACTCAGTGTACTTTCTCATCTAAGGCTCCGTCTTTGTGCCGATTCATCTAGTTGCGCTTTTTCAAACATAAGCTCGGCCAGTGTTCACCCTGTTGATGTGTGTGGTAGGTGATTTACAACACGCTGAAATGGACCCAGGTATTCTATCCATTTCTTTTGATTCTGTGGCATATATATCCGGATAAATATATTAAATTTACGAAAGCATCGTGCAACGGTACTTTGCTTCCGGATGGAATTTGGATAATAAAATATGAAGTATGTTTTGTGATTTCAAAGCTGATTTCCATTGGCCACCTGTAAAATTTGATGCGTTATCAGTTAGTAAGATAAGAAAATTGTTCCGATAATTACATGTAGACCGTGGAATCCTGTTGCAACAAAGAATGTTGATCCATAAACTGCGTCTGCAATGGTGAAGGGTGCTTCTCAATATTCGTATGCTTGAAGTATAGTGGGGTTTCTCAATGCGTTTTATGTAGTCTTCTAGAAACCGCCTTATAATCGGTCCAGACCTACCTGTTTTGACTGTGTATAGCTGGAGATACTTACTAAAAAGTCATACAGGGCTACGATGTACTTGACCCCGCCTTGAGCTTGGGGATAAGGTCTTGCAGCGTCAATAGATCCAAGATCTCTTGGTTGCTTTGGTATTATTGGGTGTGGTACACTAAGACATGTCCTATTCTGATGCCTGACCTTTCGACAAACCGCACAGCGTCTGATAACCTGCTCTATATGTCGCCTCATATTAGGGAAATAACAATACGTAGAAGTTTTGGCAGCAAACTTTAGCACGCCATAGTGTCCCCATATGCGGTGCGTGTGTTGAAACAAGTTGTCCACATATTCCTGAGATATGCACACACACCACTTATCCATTCGTCGATTTCTTCTATGAAAAAGTACGCCATTACGTATAACGAAATACTGCTCTAAATGTTCATGTGTTCTAGACTGCAAATTTTTTACTACCTTGCTACATCTCGGGTCTTCTTCCTGCAGGCATTGCATGTTTGTGTACATTTTGATATTACATGGTTTAAAAATTCCATCATTTATTAAAAGTATCCTGAAATCTGATGTTTGTTCTTCTAATTCGTGGATATCAGTGAGACCTTGGGGTAACGGTGATAGTGCATCTGACAAAACGTTCTGTTCCCCTTTAATGCACACTATTTCAAAATCAATCTCTGGAACATACATCCACCACCTCGCTGTTCTCTTATGTAACATCAACAAAGTTTGATGATCACAGTACACTTTAGTATGTTTTCCCCAAAGGTAATACTGAAATTTGCGAAACGCCGAAACTACCGCTAACGCTTCTAACTCAGTTGAGAATAGATCTTTCACATTCTGTTAGGGTTCTACTAACAAAACTGATTATATTGACGTCTCCTTTACCATCCTTTCTTGTTATTTGAAACAGATGCGCATCAAGCCCTGATAACGAGCATCCATGCTTACACAGAAATACAGCTCCATATCTGGATGTTGAAACGCGTATGTATTCAGTACCAGCGATGGCGAGGCATGACAGAATCTCTGACCAGAGAGTTGTTTATCGTTGCTAGTCTGCGCTTCACCGCGCGAGAGTTCAGTTGCGAGTTGTACTCAGTCGGAAGTTACGTGTGAGGAGTCGGCGGGCGTCGACATGGGTCTCTGGTCAAGGTTCGGGACGAGGTATATTGTTAATTATCAGGTTGATCTTAACGTTAATTTTGTGGGGACTTAACATTTTTGCACATTTTTATTATCATTGAGTTTTATTACTGTGGGAAGCTAACATTTGGCATTATTTGCAATTCTATTCAATTCTTTTCATTTTCATATTTTCACGGGGACGTTACACTTGGCTCCATTTACATTTAATTGTTATCGATCATTTTTGTGGGGAGGTTACACATGGCGACATCCGGACCAGGATCGTATTTCTTTGAGAATCTTCTGAAAAGAAGCCAGATATCTGCTCTTATTTACTAAAATATAATTAGCATTTGGCGCAACGCTTTTACTAATTTTGTGACTTTCTTTCCTCAGATCATCGGCAATTCGTTGCTCTTTGTTGTATTTGTATTTGTTGAATTTTGCATTGTCTTTGTTTCATTTGTGAATAATTGTGATTTTTGCTAAATGCCGCGAAAAACTATTAATAGTACATCGCGAGGTGAAATGAATGAAATTACCGACTTAAATACACTCCTGGAAATGGAAAAAAGAACACATTGACACCGGTGTGTCAGACCCACCATACTTGCTCCGGACACTGCGAGAGGGCTGTACAAGCAATGATCACACGCACGGCACAGCGGACACACCTGGAACCGCGGTGTTGGCCGTCGAATGGCGCTAGCTGCGCAGCATTTGTGCACCGCCGCCGTCAGTGTCAGCCAGTTTGCCGTGGCATACGGAGCTCCATCGCAGTCTTTAACACTGGTAGCATGCCGCGACAGCGTGGACGTGAACCGTATGTGCAGTTGACGGACTTTGAGCGAGGGCGTATAGCGGGCATGCGGGAGGCCGGGTGGACGTACCGCCGAATTGCTCAACACGTGGGGCGTGAGGTCTCCACAGTACGTCGATGTTGTCGCCAGTGGTCGGCGGAAGGTGCACGTGCCCGTCGACCTGGGACCGGACCGCAGCGACGCACGGATGCACGCCAAGACCGTAGGATCCTACGCAGTGCCGTAGGGGACCGCACCGCCACTTCCCAGCAAATTAGGGACACTGTTGCTCCTGGGGTATCGGCGAGGACCATTCGCAACCGTCTCCATGAAGCTGGGCTACGGTCCCGCACACCGTTAGGCCGTCTTCCGCTCACGCCCCAACATCGTGCAGCCCGCCTCCACTGGTGTCGCGATAGGCGTGAATGGAGGGACGAATGGAGACGTGTCGTCTTCAGCGATGAGAGTCGCTTCTGCCTTGGTGCCAATGATGGTCGTATGCGTGTTTGGCGCCGTGCAGGTGAGCGCCACAATCAGGACTGCATACGACCGAGGCACACAGGGCCAACACCCGGCATCATGGTGTGGGGAGCGATCTCCTACACTGGCCGTACACCACTGGTGATCGTCGAGGGGACACTGAATAGTGCACGGTACATCCAAACCGTCATCGAACCCATCGTTCTACCATTCCTAGACCGGCAAGGGAACTTGCTGTTCCAACAGGACAATGCACGTCCGCATGTATCCCGTGCCACCCAACGTGCTCTAGAAGGTGTAAGTCAACTACCCTGGCCAGCAAGATCTCCGGATCTGTCCCCCATTGAGCATGTTTGGGACTGGATGAAGCGTCGTCTCACGCGGTCTGCACGTCCAGCACGAACGCTGGTCCAACTGAGGCGCCAGGTGGAAATGGCATGGCAAGCCGTTCCACAGGACTACATCCAGCATCTCTACGATCGTCTCCATGGGAGAATAGCAGCCTGCATTGCTGCGAAAGGTGGATATACACTGTACTAGTGCCGACATTGTGCATGCTCTGTTGCCTGTGTCTATGTGCCTGTGGTTCTGTCAGTGTGATCATGTGATGTATCTGACCCCAGGAATGTGTCAATAAAGTTTCCCCTTCCTGGGACAATGAATTCACGGTGTTCCTATTTCAATTTCCAGGAGTGTAACTTCACCGATAGTACCTGTGACACGCAGTGTAATGATGACAATCCTGCGTTCACTGACAATCAGTGCGTTCTAACCACTAATAATGATGTAGATCTTAATGATGAACAAGCGAACTTAATTGTGTCCTCTGTTACTTTGACGACAATTGATGACGCGGGGTGCTCTATTGCAATGAGCGCTGCCCAGATTAACACAACCGGTTTGCAAAATGTACGTAATGAACAGACAAATTTCTCTAATGAAAACGAACTGTGTAATCAGAATGCGTCGGATTCATTTAATTCCGAGGTATTGACTAACAGTGTGCATCCGATTAGCAAACGTTTTTGTGAATCACAAAATAACCAAATGGTTACAGAAAACGTAACAATTGCAGGTACGCCATTAAACGGCACAAAGAATACAGTAGCGAATTTTGACATGGATCGAATCATAGCATTAATGTTACAACTTAACGAGAACAATCTTAAACAACTGAGTGAGAATAACAAGACAAACTTAGTGAAGATTTCAGACAACGTTAGTAAAAAACTAGACAATAATAATGAAGATCTCGAACAACTTAGTGAACAGGTCAGACAACAGAGTGAAGATAACAAACAAGATAATGAAAAACTCAAACAATACTTTAATGAAAAATTAGACAACAATTCCAGACAGCTTAGTGAACAAATTAGAGCCGTTGCTGCGCAGTGTCATGACACTAAGGAACAGTTACGCGAGGAAATTGAGACTTGTTCAAGAAAAAGTAGCGAAGAAATTAGATCTGTTGCTCAAGAATTAAGGGAAATGCAAACAGCTACAACAGAAACACTTAGAGACGAAATTAGCGGAGTCGCTAAACAATGCTCTGAAAAGGCTACACAATTACGCGACGAGTTTAAACTAATGACAGCAGAACTTTCGCGCACAATGGATGAAAAGATAGACGCGAAATTCGACCAACAGAACACTCAGATTGACGAACGTTTTAATCACCACATACAAAACAGTGATACGCGTTTCCGCAAATTCATACAGGATCAAAATAAAGTAAAACGACAAGTAATGGAAACAATCACAGCACAGAGACAAGAAGACAAACGTAAATTGTTCGCGAAGGCAAAAACATACGTGGACAGCAATATTGCTGCAGTGTCCGATGAAATTAATACCATCAAACAGTCGAACACAGAATTACGTGACGAAATTTCCGATCTTAAATCGAAAACAGACACATACACAACAGATTTTCAAACAGTGACCGACAGACTCGAACACAGGATTGCGATGTCGTCAAAGCTGACGTTAAAAAACTGAACGAAACCACACGTAAAATGTAAAAACAGATTAATGCCTCTGACACTAAAACCGATGATCAGGTAAAAATACTGACTGAAAAATGTGATGAATTGGCCAATCAAATTGATATTATTGAAAGTAATAATGACAGCAAATCAGACGATACTGCACCGATTTTGTTTAACCAAACACCTGAATTCCAAAATTTACAGCAGACAATCAATGAAATCGATTCGTCTAATAACACATTGCGTAGAAAATTGTCAAGTTTACAGCAAGAGGTAACAGAGATAAAAAATATTTCAGTTAATAACACATCACAGCAGACGCCACTTTGCGAACATTTGTCAGACTCACGCAGCGCGTATAATTTAGGTAATCTACAAAGAGTACGTGAGTTAGATTCCGAACAGTCCCAGTCAAATAGATTTTCATTTAATCCTGAACCGGTTCCGACATACAGAGATGATAATTTTGATTACAAACATTTTCTATCAGTGAGAAAATTCAAAGTATTTAAAAATGACAGAACACAGATTCACCCGCTAGATTGGATACAACAATTTAGCTTTGCTTTTCCACCGACTTGGCCCGTAACGCATAAACTTGAATTTATTTGCAGTTTTTTGGAAGGCGAACCGGCAACTCGTATGAGACCGATCGCGAGGCAATGCTATTCGGTAGAAGAGTTTCAGAATGCTTTTCTGTCAGCGTATTGGTCGAAGACGACACAGCGTGGAATTAAAGATCAATTAATTAGTTTACCAAATTATGAGAACTCAAATTTTCCCAGTGTCACGCAATTTTTTGAGCACATGGTCCAACAAAACCAGTACCTAAGTGAACCGTATAGTGAATCTGCACTTATTCAATTATGTATCTCTAAATTACCACGATCATTAAGAGTGTCACTTCTAACGGGTCAGCAGAAGGAAAATATTTCAGCATTCAGAGATCTGTTACAGCTTTTGGAAGTACAGCAATCGGATTATTCCTTTGTAAACAAAAATTTTTCACATAATAACCAAGGCCAACAAACTTACAGTAATTACGATCACTCACGTAAATTCAATAGTAAAGGTATTAGACGCTTCAGGAATGACAACCACCAAAACTTTAATAACAGACAAAATTCTAATTATCAATATCGTTAAAATTATCAGCAGCAGGAACCATATTTTAGTAACAGTAGAGTTTTTTCACAACAACAGCAACAAAACCAGCCGGTTAGCATACCTAACCAACAATGTAATGCACAAGGTCAACCAAACTTTAATGTTTCGCCGCGTGGACGTATAGTCCCTCGTACAACAAATAGTAACGCACGGCAGCAAGGAAATAACTACGTACAGAAAAGACAGTATTTCAATTCCTATCGCAATGCACCGTATAGGAATGACTATCAAGACAGACGTAAAAACGATGAGCATAATTACCAACATACGTTTAATAACAGTCGGTCTTACCAGCAGCAAAATGATCAACGACAACATATTCTCATGAATGAACCAGACAGTTGATATCATCCAGAGCGTAATACGTCTGGAAGAAATAATAGAACAGTTCAAATAGTCGAAATGCCACAGAATCGTCCTGACAATAATAACACGTCAGATAGAATTTGACTAGATACTGTACAGATCGCATCTTCCAGTAACTCAAGCACTACTTTAGACACGCAGAATGTTGTTCACGAAAATGTAATTACTTTTGACGATATCCGAGACACTCTTTTACAGGAAAGACCAGTTGTTCAAAAAACCATTTCACACCCTGTCATCGAAATTAAAATTGGTTCATCGAAATTTTCAGCAGTAATCGACTCCGGATCACCTATGTCAGTTATAAATGAAGAAACTTTCAACGAGTGTAACAAAGAGAATACCTATCCTACATTACCATTAGGCAAAACGAAAGTGAAAGGAGCAGTATCGAGTAAAGGAGTAGATGTTAAATTACAGACACATTTATCATTTTGTATTGCAGGTCATACTTTTCACTCAAATTTTTGGATTGTTCCTTTATTGACAACAGACGTTATTTTAGATACTAATTTTCTGGTACAACACGACGCAGTTATTTATTTTCAGAATTCCTATTTAATGTTGAAGGATTAAAATATACAATTTGCTATAGAATTTCAGCACTCACTATCTGCAGAAGAACAAACAATTAATCGTACAGAGGTCATTTCCGCATCACGTAACATAGACTGTAATTCCACATTGTTCACAGATACGTACGTACATAACTATAATACTCCAGACGAAGCTGACTATGATGTAATGCAGATGATTTTTGATAAGGTTTAACAGAGCTGTGCAAATACAGACGACGAACGGACGCAACTACACAAAATTCTTTTACAGCAAGCTCCAGTTTTGACAACATTCCTGGTACTATGTCCGGTTTTATGTATGAATTTCAAGTCAAACAGCACGACACATTTAAAGCAAAGTATTATCCCATTCCATATATCCACAGAGAACAAGTTAAAAGAGAATTGCAAGATATGCTCGACCAAGGAATTATTGAACCGGCAGTTAGTCCGTACATAAACCCGCTACATATTGTTAAGAAAAAGGTTGGCTCACTTCGCCTCGTACTTGATTCACGTCACATCAATGACATAATTATTAATGAGACAGATCGACCACAGACACTAGAGGAACTACTACAGAAATTTCACGGTACTGCTATATATTCTACATTAGATTTGAAATCGGGATTTTGGCAAATTCAACTCCATCCGAACTGCAGAAAGTATACAGCTTTTCTCTGTTTTGGTGACTGTTATCAATTTTGTAAATTACCATTCGGTTTAACTATTTCTTCCGCAGCTTTTATTCGCGGTTTGAACGCAATACTTCCGACAGAACTTAAAGACAGAATCACGATGTACGTAGACGACATTCTTATTGCAGAAGCTAACTGGTCTGAACACAATATGATTCTTGAACGACTGTTGCAAACTTTTCATGCACAAGGACTCACAGTTAATCTCAGTAAATCGCACTTTGGCAAAACTTCTATAAAATTTCTTGGACATGTAATTTCAGCAGAAGGCATTGCGCCTGATCCGGAAAAACTTCAAGCTTTACGTGACATTACTGTTGCTACAACGAAGAAGCAACTACGCAGTTTTTTGGGTTTAATTAACTTTTTTCGTAAATTTATTCATCACTCTGCTTTAGACACACCTAGATTATGCCAATTGACAGGTAAAAACTCTATTTGGTCCTGGGATAAGCTAGCACACTCTGAATTTATGAACCTGAAACATGCTTTGTTGAATGCACCACTTTTATCGCACCCAGATCTTACCAAAAATTTTTCCATTGCCACCGACAATTCTAACACCGCTTTAGGCGTACATATTTTCCAGGAAATTGAAGAAGATGGGTCTACAATAATTAAAAACATCGCTTTTGCAAGTCGCATTCTGTCACCTGCTGAACGAAATTATTCCGTTACAGAACTTGAAACATTATGTGTTGTTTGGGCTTTTACGAGATTCAGGCATTTTCTTTATGGCAGACATACCACCGTCTGCACAGACCACAGAGCGATACAATTTTTACTTTCAGCTAAATTTACTGACGACAGGTTAAGTAGATGGAAACTTTATTTACAGGAATTTAATTTCACAATTGTTCACATTCCCGGCGCACAAAATGTTATAGCAGACGCACTATCTCGTTCTCTCAGCAACAATCAGAAAGACATCGCAACCAATTTCTGCAAAGCAAATTTCAGCGTCATGTACATTCAGCAAGTTGCATTTGAAAATTTTATTTCGTCGTCATTACAGGACATAGCAAAAGAGCAAAATAAAGACAACGTGTGGAAAGAAATTAAACACCTTTGGCAAGATAAGAATAATGTTACGATTAGAAACCATTACACTGTATGCAATGACATTCTGTTTCGCCGCTCTCATCCTGACAGCAACAATTGGTTATTATGCATTCCTGACGAACTGGTTAACAAATTAATCTGGTATACTCATTTAAGTTACGCACATTACGGAGCTAGAAAATGTTTTCTTATACTGAGACAGAACTGTTATTTTGCCAACATGGAGAAACGTATACGACGAGTTTTAGCGTCATGTAAAATCTGCCAGAAAGCTAAGTCAGACACAACTTCTCATATTCCTCCATTATATCCCATTGTACCCGTTAAATTAAGACATATGGCCGCTGTAGACATTTTTGGTCCGATTCCGAGAACTAATAGAGGTTTTTGCTACATCTTTGTCGCTGTTGAACTCACTTCAAAATTTGTTACCTTCACTCCGTTACGCAAAGCTACTGCTAAAACCGTTTCGAAAGCATTCGTAAAGCATTTTCTATTTCATGTAGGGCATGTGTTGAAAGTAGTTTCTGACAATGGATCACAATTTCGTTCTGCTGTATGGACACGCATGTTACGAGCTAGAAACATTTCTCCTTTCTATATATCCAAGTACCATGCTTCTTCGAACCCTTGTGAACGATTAATGAAAGAAATTGGTAAACTGTGTAGAATATACTGCCACAAAAGACATATTGATTGGGACACACACATATTCTCATTCCAAGATGTAATTAATTCCATTCCAAATGAATCCACTATGCTATCTCCGTCTGTTATACTGAAAAATGTTGAACCACCTAACAAAATTACAGAATTAGTAAACTTTCCTACATCTCGTCGATTACGACACCACCAAATAATCGACATTGCGCTGAACAACATCAAACGTGCCGCAGAGCGCCGGAGAAGACAACAAAAACAGGTTTGTACACGCCGTGACTCTCACATTGGACAGAAAATATTAGTACGTACACACTATTTATCCAACAAAGGAAAAGGTAGGTGCAGTAAATTTGAACTTTTATACGCAGGTCCATATCGGATTCGCAGCATTCCTCACCCCAATGTTGTACACGTCGAAACTTTGAGAACCAAAAGATCCAAAGGCAACCACCATTGGTCAAACATCAAACCTTTTATTGAATGAAGACACTTTATGATTTAACATGCTGTAATGCCATTTTGCTAGTTTTATGATCACTTATGCAATTATATTCACATGACTAATTACTGATGATTATCGTATTTTTTCTTGGCAAGTGCCCGGCAAGGTAACGTTAGCAGGTCGCTTTTCTTGTCGTTACACATCAGACCGTGCATATTTTTCCAGATGAATTTACACATTTTATGATCACTTATGCAATTATATTTATGTGACTACTTACTGATGATTATCGCATTTTTTCTTGGCAAGTGCCCGGCAAGGTAAGGTTAGCAGGTCGCTCTTCTTGTCGTTACACATCAGACCGTGCATATTTTCCATCTTTTTTGTATGTATGATTGTTTTCCTGTTTTGTTTGTATGCACTATGAAATAGTTCAGATATAGCACACACCAGTTGACTTTGACATTTTTGCCCTATGATATCACAACATCGTGACTATTTTTACATTTTTTTGCTGCTGCATTATGATATTCTGTGTACATTTTTTGCATCTGAACACTGTCAATGTTTTTGACATAATACGTGTTCTGTCATGTTATGCTGTATGCTCAATTATGTTACTATAAACCAGTTTTTATCTAATGGGTATATGAATTAAATGCAGGACATTAATCTTTGTTCATCAATTTCAGAAAGAAATGATGTGTGAAAGAAATAAATTAAACAGAAATGGGATTTCACCTTCGGAATGATCGAAAAAAGATGCAAACGTCGTGAGGATGAGTAAATGGATCAGAATTAACAAGCATTAACTAGAATATACTATACACATCGTAGAATAGCAGTCTTAACTAATTTTTTCTTTCAGAATACAAGGCGATTGATGCAGGCTGTCAAACAGAACTACACATCTTAGTTTTAGTGATGGAATATACTAGAGATAAGGGATAGTTGTATACTGAGTAATGAAGTGATTTTTTGCAGATGATAATGAATGCTGATGAATAATGATGAAGAATATGCTACTATGGATAATGAAGTTTTTCTTTACAGGTGATGATAATAATGGAGTTATGATAATATAGATAATGAAGTGATGGATAATGAAGGTTTTCTTTATAGATGAGGATAATGTGGAAGTTATGTATTCATGCTATGTAGTTATTTAAGTATTTGTTGCAGTTCGCTTTAACAGCAAATGTTATATTGCATAGTATAATGACTGAAGGTTTTGAAAAGGATAGCTATGGAACATATCTTTATACACATTTCACTACCTGTTAATTCGAAGTTCACTACTTTTCAGCATAAAATGCGTTTCTTGTTTCAGCGTAATCATCCATTTTTTATATATATTTTTGCAGGGGAAATTATTTATGAAATTAATGTGCTATAAGCAGTTGTTCATTAAATCTATGTCATTTATGAATGTGATTACATATACTCTACTTGTTTCATAACCTTGCTACAGCTGATTCATGACGAATGATATTACACATTATCATTTACAGGAACAACCCAGAAGCAATTTTTTTTTCTCTTCTTACTTTCCCCTATAAGTACCCAAAGCAATGCATTGCTAACAAAAAAAAATGTATTACCAGTCCCAAATAATGATACCAGTTTAAGAGAGTTCTGAGTAATACTGATTAGCTCTGAATAGTATGTCACTTGAATAATGAATGCATAAATACTATGCGCATAATTTCATTACTGTATTGAGATGACCAATGATTAATTAATAATGCTTTGTAACTGGGAAATGAATGCTACTGATTACTGTATTGAGATGACCAATGATGAATTAATAATGGTTTGTAACTGACAAATGAATGCTAATGCTACTAATTACTGTATTGGGATGACCAATTATTAATTAATAATGCTTTGTAACTGACAAATGAATGCTAATGCTACTAATTACTGTATTGGGATGACCAATGATTAATTAATAATGGTTTGTAACTGGGAAATGAATGCTACTGATTACTGTATTGAGATGACCAATTATTAATTAATAATGTTTTGTAACTGGGAAATGAATGCTACTAATTACTGTATTGGGATGACAAATGATTAATTAATAATGCTTTGTAAATGAGAAATGAATGCTAATGCTACTGATTACTGTATTGAGATGACCAATGATTAATTAATAATGCTTTGTAACTGTGAAATGAATGCTACTGATTACTGTATTGAGATGACCAATGATTAATTAATAATGTTTTGTAACTGGGAAATGAATGCTACTGATTACTGTATTGAGATGGCCAATGATTAATTAATAATGCTTTGTAACTGGGAAATGAATGCTACTAATTACTGTATTGAGATGACCAATGATTAATTAATAATGCTTTGTAACTGGGAAATGAATGCTACTGATTACTGTATTGGGATGACCAATGATTAATTAATAATACTTTGTAACTGGGAAATGAATGCTACTGATTACTGTATTGGGATGACCAATGATTAATTATCAGTTACTGTATTGAGATGACCAATGATTAATTAAGAATGCTTTGTAACTGGGAAATGAATGCTACTGATTACTGTATTGGGATGACCAATGATTAATTAATAATGCTTTGTAACTGGGAAATGAATGCTACTGATTACTGTATTGGGATGACCAATGATTAATTATCAACATTATTCTGTAATACTATGTTATTGACTACCTCCTGTTTTAAGTAATGACTTCTGATGATTTGTAATTAGGCAACGAATTTCAATGTTCTCTGTAAAACTAATGACTTCTGATGATTTGTAATTAGGCAACGAATTTCAATGTTCTCTGTAAAACGAATGACTACTGATGATTTGTAATTAGGCAATGAATGCCAATGTTCTCTGTAAAACAATTTATGAACATTTTTCTGTAATACTACATACATGGTACAGAAATGTTCATTAACTGGGCTATGAATGCCGCAAACTACTAATGTAATTCCCAATGAAGACTAGTATGTGACTTAATGTCCTTCACCTTCTGACCTAACTACCCAGAATTACTGCAATACCCATTTGTCCTGTATATCCTCTTGATCATGGAGCACTATATATGGTTTTTGCACTAATTCTACGTTGGTGTGCCTTGTAAGAGCGTGGTGTTGACACGACATGCTGTCCCCCACCGTGAGCGATGGAGACGTTATTATGGTCCCACTGTTTGGTGTACCTGATGTACTGCCAAAATGATAACATGGAATATTGCTACGACATTTCAGTGTCTTGACTACGCTGATAAACATTTCTGGGAAAAGAACTTCAGATTGTCTCACTTGGTGTGGTACTTCTGTGGAAAGATATGGACTTTCAGTGCAGCTGCGTGCAACCTAAAGTGCTGCATCCATGATGCAATCCTTCCCTTTCTTATCCTAATTCTTGTAACATGGTGAAAATCATTTTTTTGCTAATATCATTTATATTCATGGTCTATACATTTTTTTCGGTATATTCTGAACTACAGTGCGAGTGCACTTTTGTCATTTTCTAACATGATTACTACTCATTGTATGTACATTTTGATTTGCTGATATATTCTGAACTATAGTACATGTGCACTTATGTCATTTGTCAAGAGATTTGTACTCATTATGTTTATTTGTTGTGAAAAGGTTGAAGAATTTTTCAGTGCATGTGCACTTATGTCATTTGTTAATATGTTTTGTACTCACATTTTATTATTGTCTAATATTTTTTGTACTCGGTGCATGTGCACCACATTTACTTCATGTTCTACATCTGTATATTCTGTGATTGTAAAGTTAATTAGTCAAGAAAAAATTTGTTGCTCATGGCAAGTCCAAATGACTCACCATCGCTGCCAAATTTTTGCCCCCCCAGTGGAGGGTTATGAAACGCGTATGTATTCAGTACCAGCGATGGCGAGGCATGACAGAATCTCTGACCAGAGAGTTGTTTATCGTTGCTAGTCTGCGCTTGACCGCGCGAGAGTTCAGTTGCGAGTTGTACTCAGTCGGAAGTTATGTGTGAGGAGTCGGCGGGCGTCGACATGGGTCTCTGGTCAAGGTTTGGGACGGGGTATATTGTTAAATAAGGTAATGAAGCAGCATTGCGCACATCTGATAATGTAATGTATGTTAATTGTAATTAATTTGTTCAAGAAATGCCCTAATAGTAATTTTGTTTTCAAAGCAATCGTTTTAAGAAAAGAATCATTTGAATTGAAACAATATTTTCTATGCTTTTCCTCCTAGAATCAATTTATCAGATTAATTATTGCACAGGGCCTAAGGTCAGCGCAGCTGCCCTTATAAAATTTATCAGGTTGATCTTAACGTTAATTTTGTGGGGACTTAACATTTTTGCACATTTTCATTATCATTGAGTTTTATTACTGTGGGAAGCTAACATTTGGCATTATTTGCAATTCTATTCAATTCTTTTCATTTTCATATTTTCACGGGGACGTTACACTTGGCTCCATTTACATTTAATTGTTATCGATCATTTTTGTGGGGAGGTTACAATGTTTAAGAATAGGTGCGTTAGTCAGCGCCTGCTTAATCTGCTGAAAATCATTTTCGCATTCTTTAGTCCACAACCAAGTGTGGTTTTTATGCAGTAAGTTTAACAGTGAACTATTGTTTAATAATTGTTGTGGGAGAATTTTCCTAAAAAACGAGGCCAGTTCCAGAAAAGCTATTAGTTGTTTCTTTGTGTATGGTGTTGGGAAATTGCGTATCGCATCTAGTTTACTGGGGTCGGTTACAATTCCTACTGGTGAAATGATATGCCCTAAGAATTTTATTTTGTCTTTTCTGAATTCGGACTTTTTAAAGTTAACTGTGAGATCGTATTCGACAAATTTTTCAAAAGCCTTTTCCAAAACACTGTAACCTCCCCACAAAATAAAATAATATCCTCATTTAGTGTATTCTCCCAAAAAATAAATTCAGTAACCTGGTAATAATACAATGTGACTATCCTCTCAATTAAATTGTCGCTCACTTATAACCTTTCAATAATTGACTGTGAATTTAATCGGGTAAATTTTGGCGTCAGCAGTGCTGCGTCATGGCCCTGAAAGATCATACTGAATAAATTGAAAATTCTTACCTCAGTCTAGTCGCCGGATAACGCATATATATCTGCTCCTATAAGAAATTATTCTGGCACAGCCGAGTGCAATGCTGGCCGATAGATTTGTCATGTATAAAAAAGAAAGAACTGATTTTTCTTTGCAATAATCGGGATGACCATTGATTGGAGAAATTAGTAAATTCTTTAAATTGAAATGAATAATTGTAAAAAGTTACTTTTTATGAGAAAGATTATTATTAAGAGATTTTTTGAACATTTACTTGGGACTTGATATAACAATACTACATATGCGCGAGGCTGTTTTTACCTTATACTACAACGCTGAGACTCCGCCATCGCTGCACACGATCGGCCCAGCCAACACAATACACCAGACTGCTCGCTAGCCACTACTTACTCCTACTGCTACACAGTTCCTACTGCAGTCAACACTGCTCTTTGGTCTCAGATTCTCTTATATCTTACATATCGCAGGCAGTGGGTGAGCCACCCATCGAAATTACATCTGCTCGAGTGCGCTAGCAACAAATTCTTTAATCATGGAACTCTTACAACACGTACATGTTCATTCCATCTTTGGGTCGCAATTAATAGGTCATCAACATAGAGTGCAATCTGGCTAAGCAATTCCAGTCCAAGTACTCTATCTAATTCTTCAATAAATACACCAGCAGTCACATTCAATCCGAAATGTTCAACCCTAAACTGGTAGCTCCTTCCAGCATTTATGAAAGCTGTATACTTTCTACTCTCTTTATGTAATAAAATTAGCCAGTATGATGACTTTAAATCTAAGGATGTTAAGTACTTAACGCCATGACACTTTAATAACTGCTCATCTAAATTATCTGCCCTTGTTCTTATAGGAAAGATGATTTTTTTTATTTCTCTCGTGTATAACATCAACTGTACCATTCCATCAGTTTCACCAACTACGAGAATTGGACTGCAATAAGGTGAGTCTGATGTCTCAGTAACCTTCCATCTAATCAAAAGCTCTATTTCTTGTCTTGCTGATACTTTCTTTGCCCAAGGAATGCCATATGACATTTTCCAATAAGTTTCATGTGGGTACACTTCCATTTTATATTCATATTCCAGAATATCACTGGGCTGTTTACGAAAATGCTATGATACTTAAAGATTCCTTTTGTCAATTCACTTCACTCTTCACTGTTAAGACCAGTGGATTTATTTATTTTATTGTCTACTATTTGTTCCTTGAGGATCTCTCTATCCACATCATCATGTCCTATTCCATCTACCATTAAGATTTGAGCGTAGATAAGTTAACCATTAATGTCAGGTGTCAGCCTAGTCTGATTTGTCATTGTAATTCTTGTCAAGTCTACTGTCCCCTACGTGAAACTGACATTCCCCACTGCCGATGTCTATCTTTAACCCATACCTTCTGAGCACCTCCATACCACTATAAATTTGTCTACCAACCAGAAAGTACACTGTGAAACTACACCACATATGCCAATGAGTATTCTGGCCTGTAATTTTATAACTTTAGTTTACTTTCCATCGCCGTTATGATCTTAGAGTTCTCTACAGGTAGTGTAGGTACATTTACTTCCTGCGCTTTCTCTTCAAACAAGCTGGTTGACATCAGGCTTATTGATGTGCCAGTATCCAAAACAACTGGTATATCTACGTTTCCCACCTTTAATTTTATTGTTGCTTGAATAATTTCACTTACCTTTCGTGTTGTTTCTTTTTCTTCAGTGAAGAAATCTTTCATTTCTGCTTCCTTATCATACCATAAAAATTGATTACAGATACGCTGTATGTGTGGGCTTGTTTCATTGTCTACTGCCTCTTTGCTATTTCTGTTCATGTTAGTGTTTATGTCGCTAATATTATTACTATGGCAAACTGTCAGTTCATTACCTTCTTCCTCTTGACAATCTGTTCTTAAATTACTGGTTAGTCATGCCCGATTATTGTTATTTCCTGGGTGCTGTAAAGCATTGTTTCATTTTCTGCCGTCACTTCTAGCGTAGGTTTGCGTGCTCGTCAGTCCGTGTGCCGGTTGTTTCGGTTTGACTGAACGGGCTACCGGTTGTCGCTTTGATTCCTGTGTTCCACATTCCGATCCGGGTAATTTGCATTTCCTTCTCGCCGTGTATCAAAGTTTTCTGTCGAATTTCTCCTACCTCGGCCATTACCATACTGATGGGGCTGAAATTTATTTTCGTACCTTCGGTCACCTTGTGGCTGACAGGTAAACCGACTGTAATGGTTTCCGTTGTGGCCCGGCAATGCATAAGGTTGCCATTAATTCAGACGCACACGACCATTATAGTTTCCAAAGCCATTGCCGTTACCGCAGTTATTCCTCCCACTAGGGTTGTTTTCATTACCGTTACGATACCTAGGCATAGCTTGCCCATCATCATTAATTAGATCTATTGAGTCGAGCACTGAGAGAAAATACTCGAAATCATATTCGGGAATGGTTACTAATTTTTCTGTAACATTTGCTGGCAATTTGTTCTTTAAGATTTTCTATACATCAACACGAGATAGCGGATAATTCCAGTAGAGGGTCTTGTTTAAATATGCTTCAAAATATTTTCTTATCCCCCTGAATTTAGGATGATATGATAATGGGTTGAATACCTCTCGTCTTAATCTCTCCTGAATAGCTGTTGACCAGTAATTATCTAAAAATGGGTTCTCAAATTGATCATATGTCTCGCAGAGTTCTGACATCTCTGTAGCCTACAAAAGGGCGTCGCCTTCTGTGTGCCCTACCATATAATTGATCTTTTGAGCTTCTGCCCAAGTACTAGGCAGAACATTCCTAAAGGCTCGGACAAACACTGCCGGGCGCGTTCGTTTTGTTTCCTTTCAAAGTACAGGAAACTGTCGGTGTTTTATTAAACTCTCGTCCATTAATAACGCTGACCAGCAGGACGGAACAGCATTTACATGCGGTGATGACATATCTGTCTCATAAAAGTTTTGCTCATTGCACGCGTCGCGCGTCGGCATGTGCCCGCGCGCCGTGAGTTGGGAATTGTTGTCCGCGCCACTGAATTCTCTCACTGACGGACGGCTGTTTATAGCTCCGCTCACCGCCCCCGGCGATGATATTACCGTACTTCGTTTGCTAACTATTTCGTCCACTGAACTTTGTTATACCTGTTTGATATCCTGTTCTGCACGTTTTAAAATTTCTTCTTCCTTGTCTTCCATTACTTCCTTTCCCGCTTCCACATAAGTACGCTGTTCGCGTACGCATTTTTCCGCGAACGTTGTATTTTCATCTTTTGTATTATACTTTACTGATTCGTAAAGTTGCATAATATCCGAGTTAATTCTTTTATGTTCTAACTTAAGTAATTCTATCTCCACTGCGATTTTCTCTACTTTTGTTGGTAAGTCATCGCAGAAATAATGCAACTTTGCTACTTCTGGTTGTACATTATCCATGTTAACCTGCGTTTTCTCTTGCGTTACCTGTAAATTCTCCTGCGTTTATCTGATTCCGGATAGCTCCTGTCCATTCGCGCGTGTTAGAGTTTCAAATTTCTCGTCCATTATATTTTTTTTTTAATTTCTCACTGATATCGTGAACTGAAATTTGTACTTGTTCGTTAATTTTCCTATACACCTTCTTGGAGGTTTTCGGAATCTGCTGTGTGAACTTCGCATCCAGCTTGTTGAGTTCTGTGCGCAAATTTTTTACTTCACCTGACGTGTGTATCATGTTTGTATTTACCTTCTCGATCTCTGTCTTTACTGTGGTCATGTCTGCTTTCATATTAGTAATGTCTGTATTGTGTCTCATCTCGACATGTTTGAATTTATTGTGTTCATGTCTGCTTGTATTGTTTCTAAACTCGATATTTTTGAATTTATTGTGTTCAAATTTGTCTCTAAACTCAACATTTTTGAATTTAATGTGTTCACACTGGACTCTAAACTCGACATTTTCGAATTCAAGTCCGTTTTCAGTGCGTTCATTGTCTGTCTGTATCGTTTCTCTTAACACTCGAAATACGGCTCGCATATCTTCCCTGGTCACTTCTGCCCTAGGCCTGTTAGCATCTGCGTCTGTACTACGCGTACTACTTCAATTTAAAGTATTCCTTTGTCTTGAGGTGTCATTAATTTCGTAGACTGTAATCAACGTGTTGCTTGTAATGAAATGTTCCGTATTCATGGGCGTCGAATGCAACAATGGCATGTCACGCCCATCATCCCAATAATCACCGCTTGACAGTTCCAAACCACTCATTATTACGTTTTGCAAAAGCAAGCCTACTACATTGGTATTTAGATTTGGAAATGACTTTTCATTATCGTTTTGTACATCCATTATGAAAATCAGTACGTGTCTGCAGTTACCAAAATTAATATTTTCACTGTTTGGATTTTACTTCTGCGCTATTTCTCAAGTGACAGAATGCATGTATAGCTATATGTAATTGTAATCTCAATTGTTGTTCACTCAATATGCTTTTCCTACTGATAAAAAATGTCATTCTCTCTACTTGACTGCAATTGCTTTAGCCTCTGAAGCTTTAGGTTCTGGATGTTAGGAAATAGGTGGTTGGATTCTAATAGGTCTACTAGGTACGTATACTCTACGTGTATTGCGCACTCCCACCTCATTGTTGCCTTGTCACTGATACTTCCCTCTGTTGTAATTTTAGTTGTGTACTCTTGCTATTGTTGTCTTCTTCCTTCTAATTTGTTGCTCAGAATTTTTCCAGTATTACATTATTGTCTCCATCATGTCATCGAGTCCATGGACCATAAAGAAATTATTAACATACATGTATATTCATTGTCTTAACAACACTAGTTCTCACTGTTTTGCCCACTACATATCGTTCCTGTCACTTGTCGCCACTTTATAATATAATACAAAATAAAATTTAGATATATGGAAATAATGAAATTAATTAAGGGCAAATAAGAAAATAATAAAGAGCTGATCTGAAATTGGAATTTTGATTAATGTTTCTTATGAAATTATCTGGCGTGTCGGACAAGCACAATAAGCTAATCTATGCCTGTAAATGGGTAAATAATCCTTTCATGTTAGTTCCACATAAACGAAGTAGTCTTTCTCTTGCTGTAGATTTATGGTTACCAATTAATATTACGTCCGATCGCCGTATCCACCTACAAAATCTTGACTGTGTCCTTTATATTGTTGTAATCGGATCTTCGTGATAACTCCGAAGTACACAGGTGGGCTTCTTGGTTTTCCGTAGGCTACAGTACTACTTGGAATAATTACTGATACAACTTTTCACTGGGAAAATAATACTATATTCTTCCTTCGATGCACATCAAAAATTCAGACTTTCTACTTATTCTCACAACCAAAATGGCTACCGCCGAATACGCTCTAAAATAACGTGCGTCTACTTTCGTTCATTAACAGAGAGCGAGTTTTTTTAACATTTGAAAATCAAAAATACATGACATTAAGCGCAGGCTCTACGCTGGGCTACCGCTTCACATTTTCTCTTAGCCTTTGAAGAAAACGAAAACATAAGAGCTAATTTCGTGCGATTATACTATAATCCAGATCATTGGACGTCATGAATTGAATTTGGCCACAATTTTGATGGGTAGACACTGTTGCTGCTGCGACATTAGTTAGATATTGGAAGAACTGCATGATTCTTTTTCTGACTTAATAAATGATAGAAATGGTTCGTTTGAACTGAAATTGAGATTATCATTGGATTTCTAAGTAGATAAGGACAGATTTCTAAAGCGGCAAACTTTATCACCTACATACTTTTGTGTGTAGTTAATGCGTACCGTGACTCGACTTATGGTACTGTTATAGAAAACTTCAAAGAAAATGAGTAACCGTACGTGTCGCTAGTCTGATGCAGAGGTGGAGTAAGAGCTAACTGCCAAAATAAAAATAAAATCTGTTATAATCACTAAGTAATTACTCGTTGACTTGCGGAGTATTAGCGCTCACTTGTTTTTCGATCTTAAAATGTGTCCTTATGCTTTGACAGATTTGATCAAGATCGATCAACTCAGTGGCATCAATCAAGAAGTTCACTACCGTACTGCTCAAGGCTTAAGGAACTACCAACAGCACCACTTGCACCAGATTGCCAAAGCGGTTAAGTTTAGCGCAGGAACTCATGTCCGGAAACGGAAACGGAAACGCTATGCGCAAAATACCACAAAACACTTTCAAATCTTCCGCATTTTTAGCGCCACGGAGTAGGTTATTACGCACATTATTCCCCCGGTGTCTGGTGTCCCGTGCCCTCTACAGGTCTGTTTGCATGCCATTCAGTTTAGTTTGAGATTTGCAAAAAGCGGTTTGTACTTGCTGTGTGCTTGTGGTCTAAGAGTGGTTTGTGCCTAGTGTTGTGTTGGGGTCTTTGTTCATACTGCACTACCGTACAGCAGCAATCTTTCACTACAGTACATAATGTAAACTATATGTAGATTTCATTTTTAGTGTAAGGCTGTTGACCATGTTGAATTACACCGTTACGGAATACGGCGACATTGTGTTAATGTACGGCGAAGCCCGGTGCAGTGGCAGAGCTTCTCGTCAGTTGCGTACAGGGCGTTTTCCACACCGCCAGACACCTTCCTCTTTGCTACGGTGTACCAGCAGCCCTCGGAGACGGGTGTCTTTACCACCAGCAGGTCCGACTCTGGTACTCCACTCCGGCGCCGCACAACGGAGTTAAGTGGCTGTACTCCGTCTTGGAAGAACATTCGGTATTGCAACTCTTCCATTAAGACTCTGTGGCACTTCGGGAAACACCATGAACCAAAATTCAGAGAGCATCCAGAACGGCCCTCTGATCTTTATGCAAGATTTCCTCAACGTTCGTGACTCTCTCGGCGGAAATCCACGGCCTACCGCTCCTTTCTTAGTGGCGAATTTCAGTACGACAGGCTGCATAGTCTCTGCACCAACTGCGACTGTTTTTACCACCCATAGACTACTGTTAATACACTTCCGTAAATTGGTGTGAATTTCGACTGGTTTAACGCCTTTTGCGTTCAAAGATCGAATAACTACGCGAACTCGCACTTGACAATAGTGTTGAACGGATGCTCCACTTTGAATGGCTGCCAAGCCATCCGAGCGAAGTGCTCGTGTGCTTATTTGAGAGTGCCACTCCCAACAGTGTGGTCAGTAACCGTATTAAAAGTTCCTATGCGACCCGAAAAAATATGAGATCTCTTTCTGGGACTACAATCGTAACTGTAATTCACCCACGATAGAAGTAGCTTACAAAACACTTTTTCGACAGATTCTTGAGTACGCCGCATCAGTCTCGGACACTCACCAGTTTGGATTAATTAAAACGTAGAGAAGACGCAATGAAGAGCGGTGTTTTTTCATTACGGGATGTTTCAGTACGAGAAAGAGCGTCACGATTGAGGTATTCAATATACTTGTGTGACCGACGATGCCAGTGAGGCGTTGTGTACCATTGAGACGTTTATTGTTGAGCTCCTGAGGGTTACGTTTTGAAGAAGAGTGCGGAAACGTATTACTTCCTGTCACATATGTCTCTCCCAAAGATCAAGATAAGACAAAGGAAGTTGGATTGGCTGCGAAGGTTTACCGACATTCTTCTTGCATGCTATTAAGAGCAAGAGAAGGGGGAGGGGAGGGAGAAAAGGATACTGAGAGTGAGTGAGTGAATGGGAGAGAAAGAAAGAGAAGAACCTAAACTCAGGTGGTGAGTGGAATTGAACAAGTTCCGTTCAGGAGGTTCTGGGAAGTGTAGATGGTTAAGCTCCAGCTTTTTGCAATAAATATTGTTTTATCCCTATCGATTGTAGCTCTGTGGCACAGCTATCTTCTATTGTGATTGATAGTAAAAGACAGTCCTAGATTGCATAAACCTCCTTATTGGCTCGAAAACGACACGTTTCACACAGATAGAGCATCTTCACTTTATCTCACGAATATGGATCATCAGTCATAGCCGGCCGGAGTGGCCGAGCGGTTCTGGGCGCTCCACTCTGGAACCGCGCGGCCGCTACGGTCGCAGGTTCGAATCCTGCCTCGGACATAGATTTGTGTGAAGTCCTTAGGTTAGTTAGGTTTAAATAGTTCTAAGTTCTAGGGGACTGATGACCTCAGAAGTTAAGTCCCATAGTGCTCAGAGCCATTTGAGCCATCATTCATAGCAGCACAGAGTAAGGCGTCGCTCAAACGCTGTAAACATGGCCTCGCAGCAAATATCTGGTGGCCGATCCGCTCTCACACGTTATCAAGAGCCATGCTCGCTGTTTCTACACCCCCAAATAAGCTCGTGCGCAAGCTCGCTCGGAGTGCGGCGGAGGCGGAGGTAGTACAGTAGAAGGGCAGTTTCTACTGCCGTCGCGCAACAGTGGAAATATCGGCGGTGTGGACTGTGTATCTTGTTTGGAAACAAATCTGTCTCCTTCATTTACGATACCTGCTGTTACGGTCCTCTGTGTGAGCGCGGATCGGCCACAAGCAGTTTGCCCCGGGACCATGTTTGCAGTTTTTGAGGCTGATCTTAATGTCCACCGCTATGGTTCAAATGGCTCTAAGCACTATGGGACTTAACATCTGAGGTCATCAGTCCCCTAGACTTAGAACTACTTAAACCTAAGTAACCTAAAGACATCACACACATCCATGTCCGGGGCAGGATTCGACCCTGCGACCGTAGCAGCAGCGCGGCTCCGGACTGAAGAGCCTATAACCGCTCGGCCACAGCGGCCCGCCCGCTTCTATGACTAATGGCCCATATTACATGAGTTAACATGGTGATGCCTTAAGGGGCTCCGGAAAGGCTCAAAATCATGAAAAGTTCAATTTTTACTTTTTTGCGTTTTCTGAATCTGCAGACTATTACCTTTTAATAGATATATAATTTATTCAATTCCGAAGACTACAACTATTTTTAAATTTTTTTTGAAATGTGTTCTACATGGGCGTGACCCACTGTGGCGCTGTTAAACTGCTGTCAAATGGTGTTATTATTAACGTCCGTGTTCATCAGGTACATTTTAGTGATGTGAGATAAAGTATGTGTTGTGGCTAACCTGTGATGGTTCAATATATATCGCTGGTGTGATTGTCGATTGTTTCATGTTTATTTACTCTGTCGTTATCTCGAAAATATTCGTAATTAATTCTGTTTCTTGAGTCTCTGTTTTGTTGAAGTATAATAATGAGTAAAAATAAAGTTATTAGAAATCCTCTGAAGGTTTTTAAGAAGAGGAGAAATGTTGGAAAGCCAAAGGTATGTGTTATTACTGTAAACAATAAAGACGATAACCAAGTGAGTGAACCTAACCTCTCAAGTACACCTGCCCATAGCAGTCAAAGTGGGAAAGAAAATACTTCACAGAAGAAGCTTGGTTCAATGAGTGAAAACTATGAATGTTTTATGGGCGAATCGGATGTGAATGAAATATTTGATATGTCGGTTCTCAAAGGAATTTTTTCAAACTGTGTAAGATGTATTCATTGTAGTGAAGTTGGTCTGGAACTCTCCATAATAAAGCACGTAGGACTTGCTAGTGAAATACAACTGAAATGTGATAAGTGTTCATATATGACCACCTTTTGGAACAGTGTTGCAGTAACTGCAACTGAAGAAAATGGTAGCAAAATCTACGAATACAACAACGAGCGATGCTTGCTTTAGACAAGGAACGCCTTCGGACTGCAGACAGGGCTGTAAAGAGTCTAGAAATACAAGCAAGAGTAAACAGGAGGAGGAACAAGAGGAAGCTGGAGGAGGAGTTTGCAGAGGATGAAGATAATCCATCCTATGGACCTGGAATGCACTAAAAAGTTAATCCAATCTTTGTCGCTCGATTCCCAAAACTTTTATTTTCTCATACTAATTACATGTTTTCTAAGGATCTTCCAAACATATTTGTTTCAAACTTTCAGTAAATGTTACACAGTACCTTCTGCATAATTTAACACAGCCTTTTTCCAAAAAACTGTATATTTTTGAATATATAAATAAAAAATTGCAAAAAAATGTTGTGAATTTTCATTACAATTGAAAAAAAATCATCTTTAATAACTGAACTAAAATTTTGTAAAATCCCTGTGTTAAGTTGTAGCCCATATTCCAATAAATAATCTGTAAAAAGTTCAACTTCCTACCTCAAATACATTGTGAGGAAAGATGTAATTTATAAGCGTTATTTTAACATTGCAAGTATAGGGCGTTCCGGAGCCCCTTAAGCGAATGAAACGCGTCGTTTTTGAGCCAATAAACAGTTTTCTGTGGCCTAGGACAGTCTTTTAATATTAAGATACAGATTTGTCGTTTTTAAATGGATCGTGATGTGTTTAGAAAACACAGCAGTGCAAATATCGGCGGTATGCACTGTGTATCTTGTTTTGGGAACAAATTTGTTCCACTTACTTGCGGTAGTTGCTGTTACGATACACTTTTGCGATACGTTGTGTGAGGGCGGATTTGCCACCAGCATCTGCCACCGTCCTAATCCAATTTCTCTCATACAAATCAGGGCTTATGAAGGCAGCGGACTGGAGACGCAGCAGGCATTAGCGTAAAGAATAGTTGGTGGGACGAGTCCATTTAGACGGCAGTGGGGAGTCCCACGGCGGAGACAGTAAGGTACAGTGGAGGGGCGACTGCTGCTGCTGCTGCTGCTGCTGCTGCTAATATCCCAGGCGAGCGGCGTGTCGCGCGCCGGCAGGGTCGCTCTGTTGCGGCGGGGAATACTTGGCAAGGTTCTAAATCCATCCAGCGGCGGCAGCATTCCGCAAGTTAGTTTCTGGCGACCGCAGTGGAAGGAAGCCGCGCCGGCAAGTCTGACAATGTGCAGCCCGCGCCCAACTAACTTGGCTGTTATGTGCGCCGCCGGCCGCTCCTTGGAAAACCGCACAATGCGCGGCTCTGGCTGCGGCGCCAGCGGCCGCGGCCTGGCCTCGCTGCTCCCTCCCACCCTGATATATATACGCGGGACGTGTATTCATTAACAGACAATGCCGCCCGCTCTCCGCAGCTTCCTCGCACGAGCGCCGGCGCCGCACCCGCTGCCGACGCCGCCGCCGCCGACGCTGCGGCTTCCCGCGTGTGCGGGGGCGTATCGCCGTTTCGACGGCGCGCCATAAAAGAGAAACATTCATCAGGCCGGAAAATAGGGAGAGCGGATCTCTCTGCAGACGTCACTGTGCCGTTTCGCCCCCTTTCTCCACCCTCCGTTCTTCCTACTGGTTTCCGTACGCGACTTCGATCTCTCCAAATGACAGCTCTAGTGGCAGACAATGACGTAAATATCCAGTTACAAGTAATAGGAACTAGTACGGCTTATCCGTAATACATGCATCATTCTACACATTCATGTTACTTATTTTCTACTACCACAAACTAAACATCCAGCTATGTTATATCAATGCACGGCGTATGTTTTTTCGGACATGTTCGATAGAATAGACACCACGCCTTCATGTAACTAATTCACCTCGATGTGCAATTTATCAGCAATGTTCACTGGGGATACACTTTTACGTTCGACCTCCAGCGGGAGTATAAAATCAGATGACACGGGGGATATGGGTGGGGACTACGCACAGGTGGCACAAGGTGGACCTGTGAGTCAGTCGGGACGCGTACCAAGACAGTCTGCGCATAAGCCATAAACACTGTGTCCGGGTGTGCAGCGATTTACGCAATTACCTACTAAGCAGGAGATCCTGAATTCGAGTCCTGGTCCGGCACACATTTTCACTCGTCGCCACTGATTGCGAGTGAAGTCCTGATGCAGCTAATATCATTAGTTGGGGCTCTGAGCACTATGGGACTTAACATCTGAGGTCATCAGTCCCCTAGAACTTAGAACTACTTAAACCTAACTAACCTAAAGACATCACAAACATCCATGTCCGAGGCAAGAATCCAACCTGCGACCGTAGCGGTCGCGCGGTTCCAGACTGAAGCGCCTAGAACCGCTCGGCCGCACTGGGTGGCTATCATTAGTTCCTCCACTTTCAGATTCCTCCTCCGCCTTCAATTACAGCAGAGCGATGTGGTGCAGTCATTAGCACATTGGACTCGCGTTCGGGAGGATGACAGTTCAAACTCGCGACCGGCCATCCAGACTCAAGTTTTCCGTGATTTCATTAAATCGCCCCAGGCAAATGCCGGGATGTTTCCTGTGAAACGGAACGGCTGATTTCCTTCCCAATTCTTGACACAATCCGAGTGTTTCTCTGTCTCTAATGACCTCGATGTCGACGGGACGATAAACCCAACCTTCCTTCCAGTCTTCCTTCTGCCTTCAGTTACACAAACATGCAGTGTTTTTAGCTAATGCAGAGTGTAACAGTTGAGGCAAATATTAAAATAATACGTTCATAAAATCATTACACAGTCTTCAACAACCTGGTAAGCCATATTTCGAATTTCTTACACAGACAATAATGTGACGATGACAGGATTTTTCAATATTGTCACTCAGCTTGGCAACCTACGAGGTCCATCCTGCACAAGCTTTCCATTATCCAATATGCATTGCACCCTTCACTTCTACCCGTCGGCGAATCGACAGCCTCTTAAACCACCTGCAACTGGATCAAACAAATGAAAATGCGGCGAGATGAGATAAGGATAATACGTAGGATGTTCCAGCACGATCTGAAGAGTTTGAAGGATGTGGCGGCTTACTGTGGACGAGCATGTTATGCAAAATAGACTTCGGAGTTTCCTTCGAACTGCAGACTTCAACTCGTAGTAATTAATTTCACTATAACGATGGCTGCATACTGTTCACCTCTTTTCCAGATATTATACCAAAATTGGCTCTTTTGTGTGCCAAAAACCTACGAGTATGTCTTTTTCCTTCTGAGAGAACACTACTGAATTTCAGTTTGTATGGAGATTAGGGATGCTTCTACTCTATACTATGGAGTTCGCTCTCTATTCCAAGACGACGAACTCACGTTTCATCTCTAACGATGATTCGTTTCAGAAACACTTCACCTTAATTAACTTGATGCTCCAGTAGCTGCTGACAGATCCTTATACGATTGCCTTTGTGCTTTTCAGTGAACTGTTCTGCGATCCGTCTTGCACAGATGCTTCTGAGGTTGAGTCTGTTATATGTGATGTCATACTCAGAACCGCAGCATCAACAGTCGCTCATCGTTTATCCAAAATCAAGTCTCGTCTGCCCCAGCGCAGGCTTCATAGCGCATCTGACTGGGTAGTCTGCTCTTTCTTCGCCCTTCCAGCCTATGCGGCCGTTCTGAGTTGTTCAGTACACTGATAAGTATTGTGCCCCGTAAAATATTGCTCCTGTATTGTTCTGAAAGTCTTCTGCTCCTGGTACACTTTCAGACACACAAAAACGGATTACAGATCGCTGTTCTTTAATGGAGACTGAGATGGGCAAAGCCAAGTTTGCTTCGCAAGATATCAAGGTGAACTGATGTGACAATGCCGAAACCTACGTACAGTAAGTGAAGAGAACGGTCCCATCTACCTTCTGGCGAATGCACTAAACCCTGCTGTCAACCTAAAGACGATTAGAATGAAAGTGCTGATACATACTGATCTGCCCTCGTATATTTGCTACAGCTAGAACAGTCTATCCTCAGGACCCACCATCCACTCTCTTTAAACTAAATATCAATGTTATCTTATGTCACTTTGCGTAGATATTCATTTTTATGCACAAATTATTATCATTGTTCCTGGGACAACAGGTTCTGCGCTACTCGAGGTCTAAGGGGGAGTACGAACTCCAGCGACAAATCAGAGTTTGTTCAGGGCTATTATGTGGCTGTTTTGGTACAAGAGGCCAGTGGTTTCCGGTGGATCGTTACAGAGTAACTGGATTTCATTTGATACCTTACACGATTTATATTTGTATCTGTATTGCACTGAAAATGTCTACACAACAGTCCAAATACAGATGGTATGCGCTGTGTATCTTGACTGGGAAATAAATTCAGTTGATGTACTTGCTGTTGATAACAGCTAAGCCCACTTCACTCTTCGCCCTCAAGCTTGCATTTAGTACTGCTCAATTCTGCATCGGGTTGGTTTTTCCAGCCGTATAAGTTGTACGTTAAAAGTGATACATTTACTGATCGATAAAACCGAGCGAGGTGGCGCAGTGGTTAGACACTGGACCCGCATTCGGGAGGACGACGGTTCAATCCCGCGTCCGGCCATCCTGATTTAGGTTTTCCGTGATTTCCCTAAATCACTCCAGGCACATGCCGGGATGGTTCCTCTGAAAGGGCACGGCCGACTTCCTTCCCCATCCTTCCCTAATTCGATGAGGCCGATGAACACGCTGTCTCGTCTCCTTCCCCAAACAACCAACCAACCAACTGATCGATAAGTTTACTGATGGAGAGTAGACCGACATGCACCTCGTGTACTGGTTCACTCAATGTCCCTGGAGAACACAGGACTGGACACCCCACCCTGCCCCCTCAGTTATACTCACAAAAATAATTTTACGTTGTTAGCTCCTTTGACATTTATCTCTTGACTATTCACATCGTTTGAAATTTCAGCGTCTTGAAGTTGATCTCTGCATACGTTTTTCATTTACAGCGGTGGTTAGAAATTGATGATATATAAATCACTATAAACTGTTTTTGACTGCTATTAACTTCACTTCCTTGCATGTGAGTTCTGTTTTAGTTTTGGTTGTATTACTCGCTATAGTATCATGAATATTCTCATCGTGAATTATGTCATACACTCCTGGAAATGGAAAAAAGAACACATTGACACCGGTGTGTCAGACCCACCATACTTGCTCCGGACACTGCGCGAGGGCTGTACAAGCAATGATCACACGCACGGCACAGCGGACACACCAGGAACCGCGGTGTTGGCCGTCGAATGGCGCTAGCTGCGCAGCATTTGTGCACCGCCGCCGTCAGTGTCAGCCAGTTTGCCGTGGCATACGGAGCTCCATCGCAGTCTTTAACACTGGTAGCATGCCGCGACAGCGTGGACGTGAACCGTATGTGCAGTTGACGGACTTTGAGCGAGGGCGTATAGTGGGCATGCGGGAGGCCGGGTGGACGTACCGCCGAATTGCTCAACACGTGGGGCGTGAGGTCTCCACAGTACATCGATGTTGTCGCCAGTGGTCGGCGGAAGGTGCACGTGCCCGTCGACCTGGGACCGGACCGCAGCGACGCACGGATGCACGCCAAGACCGTAGGATCCTACGCAGTGCCGTAGGGGACCGCACCGCCACTTCCCAGCAAATTAGGGACACTGTTGCTCCTGGGGTATCGGCGAGGACCATTCGCAACCGTCTCCATGAAGCTGGGCTACGGTCCGCACACCGTTAGGCCGTCTTCCGCTCACGCCCCAACATCGTGCAGCCCGCCTCCAGTGGTGTCGCGACAGGCGTGAATGGAGGGACGAATGGAGACGTGTCGTCTTCAGCGATGAGAGTCGCTTCTGCCTTGGTGCCAATGATGGTCGTATGCGTGTTTGGCGCCGTGCAGGTGAGCGCCACAATCAGGACTGCATACGACCGAGGCACACAGGGCCAACACCCGGCATCATGGTGTGGGGAGCGATCTCCTACACTGGCCGTACACCACTGGTGATCGTCGAGGGGACACTGAATAGTGCACGGTACATCCAAACCGTCATCGAACCCATCGTTCTACCATTCCTAGACCGGCAAGGGAACTTGCTGTTCCAACAGGACAATGCACGTCCGCATGTATCCCGTGCCACCCAACGTGCTCTAGAAGGTGTAAGTCAACTACCTTGGCCAGCAAGATCTCCGGATCTGTCCCCCATTGAGCATGTTTGGGACTGGATGAAGCGTCGTCTCACGCGGTCTGCACGTCCAGCACGAACGCTGGTCCAACTGAGGCGCCAGGTGGAAATGGCATGGCAAGCCGTTCCACAGGACTACATCCAGCATCTCTACGATCGTCTCCATGGGAGAATAGCAGCCTGCATTGCTGCGAAAGGTGGATATACACTGTACTAGTGCCGACATTGTGCATGCTCTGTTGCCTGTGTCTATGTGCCTGTGGTTCTGTCAGTGTGATCATGTGATGTATCTGACCCCAGGAATGTGTCAATAAAGTTTCCCCTTCCTGGGACAATGAATTCACGGTGTTCTTATTTCAATTTCCAGGAGTGTATATAGAATTGGAAGGAAAATCAGTATTGGCCGTATTTTGTTGTTTTATTGTCAGCAAAATCGATGTTTGGTCACTTAGTGACCATCCTCAGTGCTGTAATATACAATTAAAATAGGTAGGCACTGGTATCAAGCTATAACCAAAAGCTTGGAGCGATCACATAAACTCACTTCTCGATTTATTCGGCCAATTCTGATTTTCCTTCCAATTCTATCCACTATTTGGTCGTGGTTCACACAACACGAAATGTAGTCGCCAATCAATATGTCATATATGCTACCTGATCTTAGATTCTGTCTAAATCAAATATATATCTAATGCAATCAGGCGTGCCTTCCAGTCGACAGTAGCACCTATGTGTGCCGCTGTGACAAGTACTACGTTTTATCTGTTGTAACATATCATTCAAGGCTGCCCCATTGAACTTGTGTAATTCGCCATTTTGGCGGCAGGGTAGGTTTGCGGTGTTTGAGGGACGTGCCTTTTCATCCAGTCTAGATATGATGGAGGGGATTTGTAGAAATGTTTCTAAATCTATTGTGGTTGGGACCTACTAGTCTGGCTCACAGGAAAGTAATTTCACCTACCCTAGACAAAAGGTTTCCAGCTCCTGCTGTAAATAAACTTTGGAAAAGTGTCTTTAACTGGGGAGTGACAGTGGAAATGCTTGAATACTTTTCCGGAAGCTGACTTGCTGAAAGATCTGAACGTTGAAACAATTTCGTGGAGGAGTTTGGAGCTCGTGGAATCAGGAGGTAGTCAAGTTTCCTTCATGGGTCTACAAGGGAAGTCAAATGAAAATGAGACTAGCTAAAGTTGCGCCCTACCAAACCTACGGTTGGATAGTTTTAGAACCCTACATAAATGACATAGTAAATAATAAGATTACTGGTAGTATTGGTAGTATTGGTAGAGAAAGAAACATAAATGAATGTATAAGAGAGAAACTGGGAGCTGATGACTCCTCTTTGTTTTTTGTTTTGTTGGTTATTTGTTTTCGACATAATTAGATACGCACAACAATCGGTGTTAGTTCAGCGTGTATTTTATATCCTTACAGAATATAAATGATATTTTATAAATAAAAACTGCCTGACTGCAGAACTTCTGCGCTTTTATGTAACCAAAACAACTAGTTTGATGCAAGTTCAGTTCATATGCATTAACTTTAAATATATACAGGGTGAATATTAATAAAAGCGACAGCTGCAGGGGCGGATTCCTGACAGAAAATTGAGTAAAAAGGAAGTATGAACATGTATCCGGAAATGGACTGTGTGCTTGAAACGACAAGAAGCCGCCCCGGAACACGGTACAGAGCTGCACCTCATCCACGTCACAACCGATGTTCAAAGTGGCCTCCACGGGTTTGCAAGTGACAGGGTAGTAACGGTTGTCATGCAGGACACACATAATCATACTTTGGCTCACGCTATGTGGGCGGGCTACTTGCCTGGAGCTTGTAACAGGGCCCGTCTCAATGTCCTGTAGAACTCGGTCCTCCAAATCTGATGTACGCACAATCCACATGTACATCTACACTGAAGAGCCAAAGAAGCTGGTACACCTGCCTAATAACACGTAGGGCCCCCGCGAGCACGCAGAAGTGCCGCAACACGACGTAACATGGACTCGACTAAGGTCTGAACTAGTGCTGGAGGCAACTGAGTCCAAGAATCCTGCAGCGCTGTCCATAAATCCGTAAGAGTAAGAGGGAATGGAGATATTTTCTGAGTAGCACGTTGAAAGGCATTCCAGATATGCTCAATAAAGTTCATGTCTGAGGAGTTTGGTGGTCAGCGGAAGTGTTTAAACTCAGAAGAGTGTCCCAGGAGTCACAACGTAACAATCGTGGACGTGTGAGATGTTGCTTTGTACTGTCGGAATTGCCTAGGTCCATCGGACATGAATGGATGCAGGTGACCAGACAGGATGCTTACGTACGTGTCACCTGTCAGCGTCGTATTTAGATGTATCAGGGGTCCCATATCACTCCAACTTCACACAACCTACTCCATTACAGAGCCTCCACCAGCTTGAACAGTGGCCTGTTCACATGCAGGGTCCATTGATTCGTAAGGTTGTCTGAATACCCGTACACGTCCATCCTTTCGATACAATTTGAAATGAGACTCGTACGACCAGGCAACAGGTTTCCAGTCATCAATAGTTCAATGTCGGTGTTGACGGGCCCAGGCGAGGAGTAAAGCTTTATGTCATGTAGTCATCAAGGATACACGAGTGGACCTTCGGCTCCGAAAGCCCATATCGATGACGTTTCGTTGAATGGTTCGGACGCTGACACTTGTTGATGGCCTAGCATTGAAAACTGCAGCAATATGCGGATGTGTTACACTTCTGTCACGTTGAACGATTCTCTTCAGTCCTCGTTGGTCTCGTTCTTGCAGGATCTTCTTCCGGCCGCAGCGATGTCGGAGGTCTGTGTTTTACCGGATTTCTGAAATTCAAGCTACCTCGGAGATGTTGTAGCCCATCGCCCGTTCCCCGACTATAACACCACGTTCAAACTCACTTAAATCTTGATAAACTGCCATATCAGCACCAGTAACTGATCTAAAAATAGCGCCAGATACTTTGTGTCTTACATAGGCATTGCCGACCAGAGTGCCGTATTCTGCCTGTTTAAAAATGGTTCAAATGGTTCTGAGCACTATGGGACTTAACTTCTGAGGTCATCAGTCCCCTAGAACTTGGAACTACTTAAACCTAACTAACCTAAGGATATCACACACATCCATGCCCGAGGCAGGATTCGAACCTGCGACCGTAGCGGTAGTGCGGTTCCAGACTGTAGCGCCTAGAACCGCATGGCCGCCCCGGCCGGCTGTGGCTGTTAACATACTGTATCTATGTATTTGAATACGCGTGCCTATGTCAGTTTTCTTGGCGCTTCAGTGTACATCTACATGGATACTCTGCGAATCACATTTGTCTGGTAGAGGGTTCATCGAACAACCTTCACAATAATTCTCTATTATATCAGTGCCGTACAGCGCGCGGAAAAAATGAACTCCTATATCTTTCCGTGCGAGCTCTGATTTCCCTTATTTTATTACGATGATCGTTTCTCTCTCCCTACACGTTCGTCTGTCTGAAAGGACCCTTGATCTCACAAACGCCCGAAAATTTCTTGGAATGTTTGATGTGGTTTGTGTCCTTGAGGGTACTTGTTTTGGTATAGCCGTGCTGCCTCTCGACCGTTTCCTTCTAATTGGTCGCACACAAACACTATCTTGACTTGTTCACCACATGAATACCACACTGTTTCGTTACTTACAGTACGCTGCGTCAGTCATACAGCCTGCAACACACAAGGAACACAAGGCACTTGGTCGGAGGAACTGTCATTCGTCAGCGCCATCTACCGTGGTAACGATGTACTTCCGGACATGTGTTCACAGGACCTTTCTTCCTAAATTTTTAGTGGGGAATTCGTCTCTGCGATTTGTCGATTTTATTAACGTTCACCCTGTATAGGGTAGTATGTTCATCTTCGTGATCAAAGGCAAAAGTTTACTGTTATTATTGATAAATGCGGGAGTTCCTTATGAACAAAGGGAGCATGTTTTATATAAGTTCGGAGAATTATTAAAGCGATGTTTGATATATGTTTGTTTTGCGTTATTTTACCTTTTCTTTATGAGGACGTTGCGTTTCCTAGCGCTATATGATAAATCTGTAGTGTTTTCTCTATTTTTACTAAAACATCCCTTTGTTTCCCGTTGCAAATCAGTAATTTTTCGAATAAAATCTGAATTAAACATTGAAAACTTTAATTTCGCTATAAATACTCTCTATTTTTACGAAACAGAATGGAGAATTAAAAATGTTCCATCGGTTATGGGCCTCTTTATATACACTCACTCACTTTCTGGACTCTTCATTGCTTCCAGTGTCTAGGGAAGCTAATAAGACACTGATAGCATAAGTAAAGAAAGCAGTCAGTACGAAGTAATGCCCGATAGACATGCAACACACGTAACGTACAAATAATTAGACTGATTGGGCTGCTACTGCTAGTGCACTCCCCTGACTTAAGCCCTCGTGAGTTCAACTCGATTTATAAACTGAAGGAAACACTTCACGGCATTCGCTTCAGAACTGCTACAAATTCGTCGGGCAATAGCCCGCGCTTCTCGAACTGTCAACACAACTGGCACTGCTGAGAGTGTCCTACGACTTCCACATCGCTGGCAACGGGTTATACACAATGCTGGTGACAACTTTCAAGGTCAGTAAAACTTTGAAACATGTATCTATATTGTACGAGCTGTAAATAAATAGTTGCCACTATTAAAGTTCCAGCCCTCGTATAACAATCAGATTACGTTTTATGAACAAAGAGATGTAAAAACTTGTTGCACAAGTATACGTTTAGAATCAGGACAAAGCCCGGGCACATTTGTCGATGAATATGCAAGACTTCTACGGAGAATGGCAGATACCACTGCTTCCCTGCCCTGCGCGTTCTTCTGACGTAACGCCCAAGGAACCTGACTGGGACGTTGGCGGTCGGTATCTTGTTCGTTCAAGTCCTCCTGCAGTGTCAATGCCGTGGTGGACGCTCCTACTAACCTGGCAGTCTTTTCTCCAGAAGCGTATCCACGCCACGACGTACGAGTATCAATCTGTGGCTGCAGCGCACGGCAGCTTCACTTCGTAATTAATTTTCACGATTAAAGTCCACGTACATTTCTGTAATGCTATTAATTTTGGTATTGTCATATCACCAATTTGTGGAATAAATTTGATTGTAATCACATATATCCTCCACGGTGCTGCAATTTTCGCAGAAAGTAATTACTTTGAGTGGTGGAGCTGGCCCTTCCTCAGCAATTAACCGTGACCCATGGACGCACAGCTAAAGGCTTGGCACGTGGACGATATGAGAATGGAGTAGGAACTGGAAGGAAGATTAGAGTTTGACTTCCAGATGAGGATATCATTAGAGAGGCTTGAGTGGGGGAACGAAATTGCTCGCTTCCTTGTCAAAGGAGGGATCTTCGTTTTTGTCCTACTCGATTTAGGAAAACCGCAAACAAAATCTGGATAGCTGAGCAGGGAACTGAACCGTGATGCTCCCGGCTCTGTATATTTGTACAGTTGTATCCAATATTAATTATAAATCTTTTCAAATTTTCTGAACAAAAAAGGATTCAAAGAGAATACGTTCTTGTTTTCAAAAGATTCTGTGGAAGTCATACGTTGTTGTGAACGAGACACTACTACGACAGCTATTCGGAAAGTAAGATCCGACAGGTCGCGAAATGGAAACGACGGCGAAAATCCGATGAAGCTTTGCACCGATGTCTTGGGCAGCGTCTCTAGCATGCCTTGTCGGCCGCATCACGTCGCCCTTTTCAATTCTGAGTAGACAGTGAGCACGTAAAGACGCCTAGAACAACAGCGTCTCCTGCCCGCTGCTAGGTTTCGCCTGACTTCGGGAATTCTCACATAACGTGCCTGTCATGCATTTCCTTCTTCGTGACAACTCTCGGCCGCACACTGCAGGGGCAATGAGAACGGCCCTGCAGCGTTTTCGAAGGAAGTGTTCGATCATCCACAACACAGCGCGGTCTTGTCTCCTTCTCATGTTCATCTTTGCTCGCATGAACCGCTGGCTGTGAAGGCAACATTTTGGCACAGGCAACGAAGTACAGACCAACTTAGAGAAGTGGCGGAAAGTACAGTCGACTGCCTTCTATGACGAGCAGTGGAAAGTTGGTACAATGCTACGATAAATGTCTACGTCGGAGCGGTGACTATGAAGAGAAGTAGCTGGAAGGTGTTGAAACCTGTAGCGTATAAAGCGTTTTTGTTTTTCACTATGGTGTCCATTTCGCTACCGATCGGTCTTTACTTCCCGAATAGCCTTCGGACATATTCTTCAGTCACTCGTTATTAGTTATCTGTTGAGTTGCAAAAGGTGACTGGCTGTATTACTATAGCTTCAGAAATGAATCGAACACAATGAATCACTTTAAACTCTGTGTCTCGTAGATTTTGAGGAGGCTGAAAATTAGTGTGGTTTTAATACCTTTCACTCTCCGTGATGTAAAATAATACCTCGCATTGTAAAATTAAGCATAAGAACAATGTTGAACAGAGTACACAGAGTGGTCCACTGCTCGTGACCGGGCCAAATATCTCACGAAATAAGCGTCAAACGAAAAAACTACAAAGAACGAAACTTGTCTAGCTCGAACGGGGGAAACCAGATGGCGCTATGGTTGGTCCGTTAGATGGCGCTGCCATAGGTCAAACGGATATCCACTGCGTTCTTTTAAATAGGAACCCCCATTTTTTATTACATATTCGTGTAGTACGTAAAGAAATATGAATGTTTTAGTTGGATCACTTTTTTCGCTTTGTGATAGTCACAAACAAATGGCTCACAATTTTAGACGAACAGGTAGGTTTTTTAAATTAAAATACAGACCGTAGGTACGTTTGAACATTTTATTTCGGTTGTTCCAATGTGGTACATGTACCTTTGTGAACATATCATTTCTGAGAACCCATCCTGTTACAGCGTGATTACCTGTAAATACCGTTGTTGTTGTTGTGGTCTTCAGTCCTGAGACTGGTTTGATGCATCTCTCCATGCTACTCTATCCTGTGCAAGCTTCTTCATCTCCCAGTACCTACTGCAACCTACATCCTTCTGAATCTGTTTAGTGTATTCATCTCTTGGTCTCCCCCTACGATTTTTATCCTCCACGCTGCCCTCCAATACTAAATTGGTGATCCCTTGATGCCTCAGAACATGTCCTACCAACCGATCCCTTCTTCTGGTCAAGTTGTGCCACAAACTCCTCTTCTCCCCAATCCTATTCAGAACCTCCTCATTAGTTATGTGCTCTACCCATCTAATCTTCAGCATTCTTCTGTAGCACCACATTTCGAAAGCTTCTATTCTCTTCTTGTCCAAACTATTTACCGTCCATGTTTCACTTCCATACATGGCTACACTCCATACAAATACTTTCAGAAGTGACTTCCTGACACTTAAATCTATACTCGATGTCAACAAATTTCTCTTCTTCAGAAACGCTTTCCTTGTCATTGCCAGTCTACATTTTATATCCTCTCTACTTCGACCATCATCAGTTATTTTGCTCCCCAAACAGCAAAACTCCTTGACTACTTTAAGTGTCTCACTTCCTAATCTAATACCCTCAACATCACCCGACTTAATTCGACTACATTCCATTATCCTCGTTTTGCTTTTGTTGATGTTCATCTTATATCCTCCCGTCAAGACACCATCCATTCCGTTCAACTGCTCTTCCAAGTCCTTTGCTGTCTCTGACAGAATTACAATGTCATCGGCGAACCTCAAAGTTTTTATTTCTTCTCCATGGATTTTAATACCTACTCCGAATTTTTCTTTTGTTTCCTTTACTGCTTGCTCAATATACAGATTGAATAGCAGCGGGGAGAGGCTACAACCCTGTCTTACTCCCTTCCCAACCACTGCTTTACTTTCATGTCCCTCGACTCTTATAACTGCCATCTGGTTTCTGTATAAATTGTAAATAGCCTTTCGCTCCCTGTATTTTACCCCTGCCACCTTTAGAATTTGGAAGAGAGTATTCCAGTCAACATTGTCAAAAGCTTTCTCTAAGTCTACAAATGCTAGAAACGTAGGTTTGCCTTTCCTTAATCTTTCTTCTAAGATATGGCGTAAGGTCAGTATTGCCTCACGTGTTCCAGTATTTCTACGGAATCCAAACTGATCTTCCCCGAGGTCGGCTTCTACTAGTTTTTCCATTCGTCTGTAAAGAATTCGTGTTAGTATTTTGCACCTGTGGCTTATTAAACTGATTGTTCAGTAATTCTCACATCTGTCAACACCTGCTTTCTTTGGGATTGGAATTATTATATTCTTCTTGAAGTCTGAGGGTATTTCGCCTGTTTCATAAATCTTTCTCACCAGATGGTAGAGTTTTGTCAGGCTCTCCCAAGGCCGTCAGTAGTTCCAATGGAATGTTGTCTACTCCGGGGGCCTTATTTTGACTCAGGTCTTTCAGTGCTCTGTCAAACTCTTCACGCACTATCGTATCTCCCATTTCATCTTCATCTACATTCTCTTCCATTTCCATAATATTGTCCTCAAGTACATCGCCCTTGTATAGACCCTCTATATACTCCTTCCACCTTTCTGCCTTCCCTTCTTTGCTTAGAACTGGGTTGCCATCTGAGCTCTTGATATTCATACAAGTGGTTCTCTTCTCTCCGAAGGTCTCTTTAATTTTCCTGTAGGCAGTATCTATCTTACCCCTAGTGAGACAAGCCTCTACATCCTTACATTTGTCCTCTAGCCATCCCTGCTTAGCCATTTTGCACTTCCTGTCGATCTCATTTTTGAGACGTTTGTATTCCTTTTTGCCTGCTTCATTTACTGCATTTTTATATTTTCTCCTTTCATCAATTAAATTCAATATTTCTTCTGTTACCCAAGGATTTCTACTAGCCCTCGTCTTTTTACCTACTTGATCCTCTGCTGCCTTCACTACTTCATCCCTCAAAGCTACCCATTCTTCTTCTACTGTATTTCTTTCCCCCATTCCTGTCAATTGTTCCCTTATGCTCTCCCTGAAACTCTGTACAACCTTTGGTTCTTTCAGTTTATCCAGGTCCCATCTCCTTAAATTCCCACCTTTTTGCAGTTTCTTCAGTTTTAATCTGCAGATCATAACCAATAGATTGTGATCAGAGTCCACATCAGCCTCTGGAAATGTCTTACAATTTAAAACCTGGTTCCTAAATCTCTGTCCTACCTTTATATAATCTATCTGATACCTTTTGGTATCTCCAGGGTTCTTCCATGTATACAACCTTCTATCATGATTCTTGAACCAAGTGTTAGCTATGATTAAGTTGTGCTCTGTGCAAAATTCTACCAGGCGACTTCCTCTTTCATTTCTTAGCCCCAATCCATATTCACCTACTACGTTTCCTTCTCTCCCTTTTCCTACACTCGAATTACAGTCACCCATGACTATTAAATTTTCGTCTCCCTTCACTATCTGAATAATTTCTTTTATTTCATCATACATTTCTTCAATTTCTTCGTCATCTGCTGAGCTAGTTGGCATATAAACTTGTACTACTGTAGTAGCTGTGGGCTTCGTATCTATCTTGGCCACAATAATGCGTTCACTAAGCTGTTTGTAGTAGCTTACCCGCGTTCCTATTTTCCTATTCATTATTAAACCTACTCCTGCATTACCCCTATTTGACTTTGTGTTTATAACCCTGTGGTCACCTGACCAGAAGTCTTGTTCCTCCTGCCACCGAACTTCACTAATTCCCACTATATCTAACTTTAACCTATCCATTTCCCTTTTCAAATTTTCTAACCTACCTGCCCGATTAAGGGATCTGACATTCCACGCTCCGATCCGTAGAACGCCAGTTTTCTTTCTCCTGATAACGACATCCTCTTGAGTAGTCCCCGCCCGGAGATCCGAATGGGGGACTATTTTACCTCCGGGAGATTTTACCCAAGAGGACGCCATCATCATTTAATCATACAGTAAAGCTGCATGCCCTCGGGAAAAATTACGGCCGTAGGTTCCCCTTGCTTTCAGCCGTTCGCAGTACCAGCACAGCAAGGCCGTTTTGGTTATTGTTACAAGGCCAGATCAGTCAATCATGCAGACTGTTGCCCTTGCAACTACTGAAAAGGCTGCTGCCCCTCTTCAGGAACCACACGTTTGTCTGGCCTCTCAACAGATACCCCTTCGTTGTGGTTGTACCTACGGTACGGCTATCTGTATCGCTGAGGCACGCAAGCCTCTCCACCAACGGCAAGGTCCATGGTTCATGTAAATACCACATTAATTAAATAAATGCTCAAAATGATGTCCGTCGACCTCAATGCATTTGACAACTCGTGTAACGACATTCCTCTCAACAGCGAGTAATTCGCCTTCCGTAATGATCGCACATGCATCGACAATGTACTGACGCATGTTGTCAGTTGTCGGTGGATCACTATAGCAAATGTCCTTCTAACTTTCCCCACAGAAAGAAACCTGGGGACGTCAGATCCGGTGAACGTGCGGGCCATGGTATGGTGCTTCGACGACAAATCCACCTGTCATGAAATATGCTATTCAATAGCGCTTTAACCGCGCACGAGCTATGTGCCGGACATCCATCATGTTGGAAGTACATCACCATTCTGTCATGCAGTGAAACATCGATAAAATGGGGTCACTTATCCTTCCTCCCATAACGCCCCACCATACATTAACCCGTCAAGGTCGCTGATGTTCCATTTGTCGCAGCCATCGTGGATTTTCCATTGCCCAATAGTGCATATTATGCCGCTTTACGTTACCGCTGTTGTTGAATGAAGCTTCGTCGCTAAATAGAACGCGTGCAAAAAATCTGTCATCGTCCCGTAATTTCTCTTGTGCCCAGTGACAGAACTGTACACGACGTTCAAAGTCGTCGCCATGCAATTCCTGGTGCACAGAAATATGGTACGGTTGCAATTGATGTTGATGTAGCGTTCTCAACACCGACGTTTTTGAGATTCCCGATTCTCGCGCAATTAGTCTGCTACTATGGCTACGAAGTCTGCTACTGATGTGCGGATTAGCCGCGACATCAGCTAAAACACCTACTTGGGCATCAGCATTTTTTGCAGGTCGTGGTTGACATTTCACATGTGGCTGAACACTTCCTGTTTCCTTAAATAACGTAACTATCCGGCGAACGGTCGGGACACTTGGATGATGTCGTCCAGGATACCAAGCAGCATACATAGCACACGCCAGTTGGGCATTTTGATCACAATAGCCGTACATCAACACGATATCGACCTTTTCTGCAATTGGTAAACGGTCCATTTTATCATGGGTAATGTACCACGAAGCAAATACCGTCCGCACTGGTGGAATCTTACGTGATACCACCTACTTCTACGTTTGTGACTATTACAGCTCCATCTATCACAAAGCGAAAAAAGTGGTCCAACTAAAACATTCATATTTCTTTACGTACTACACGAATATGTAATAAAAAATGGGGGTTCCTATTTAAAAGAACGCAGTGGATATCCGCTTGACCTATGGCAGCACCATCTAGCGGGCCAACCATAGGGCCATCTGGTTTCCCCCATTCAAGCTAGACAAGTTTCGTTCTTTGTAGTTTTTTCGTTTGACGCTTATTTCGTGAGATATTTGGCCCGGTCACTATCAATGGACCACCCTGTATAGTATAAGAGTACCCGTGATACGTTCTCGGCTGAAACAAAGTCGGACATAACCTCGTGCTTATGTAGTCAAATCACATAAAAATTTTACTTCTACGATGGGTTATAAAAGATTGGTACTCCAGTTGAGGAAAGCGTTAAACTATCGAACGTCAGAAAATTCGCTAGCCCATCCAATGCGGTGTAAAGGACGCTGGAACACGCAACAACCACACTTCGACGTTCTGTATTCAAATTCCCAAAGCCATCGAATATTGCGAGCATGTATGACGATCTTATGCCTCTACAGTTGCCAGTAGAATTGGAGAGAATACAGCAGTTCAGAAATCGAGAGGCGTGGAATCTGGCCGTGGTGCTGGCAATCGGCCAATCGCCGTGTTATTCGTATGACAAAAAAAAAAAAAAATCTCTGGTGGAGCAAGCGACTGCTGGCACGTCGCAGGTAGCGTAGCGTTGCGTTGTGTTGCGTGCACGTGCCGGCCGCTCCCAGGGGGCGCGTGCCTGCAGATGGCATTACGATAGCGGCTGCGGCGCGCACGTGGGCCCTGCCTCCGTACGTCGCGTCGAGCCGGCGCCGGAGAACGCTTACAGCGCGGGAGGCCCTCCTCAAGTACTTCCAGGGAACTCCGTCTTGTCACTGTAGCCATATCCATCCATCCAGTCCTCCTCGTTGTTACCTTCTTTTACTTCCATCTCGGGTGGGAACCTCAAATGAAGAATAACCGCCGGTCCTCAATTTGCTGTTTCGTTTTGTTTTTACTTTGTGTCCATATGTCGTTCCTTCCATGACAGACATCAACTGTCCTAAGGAAGGAAAGAAAGGTGAACGTACACTACTGGCCATTAAAATTTCTACACCACGAAGATGACGTGCCACAGACGCGAAATTTAACCGACAGGTGGAAGATGCTGTGATATATATATGATTAGCTTTACAGAGCATTCACACAAGGTTGGCGCCGGTGGCGACACCTACAACGTGCTGACATGAGGAAAGTTTCCAACCGATTTCTCATACACAAACAACAGCTGACCGGCGTTACCTGGTGAAACGTTGTTGTAATGCCTCGTGTAAGGAGGAAAAATGTGTATCACCACGTGTCCGACTTTGACAAAGGTCGGATTGTAGCCTATCGCGAATGCGGTTTATCGTATTGGGACACTGCTGCTCACGTTGGTCGAGATCCAATCATTGTTAGCAGAATATGGAACCGGTGGGTTCAGGAGGGTAATACGGAACGCCGTGCTGCATCCCAACGGCCTCGTATCACTAGCAGTCGAGATGACAGGCATCTTATCTGCATGGCAGTAACGGATCGTGCAGCCACGTCTCGATCCATGAGTCAACAGATGGGGACGTTTGCTAGACAATAATCATCTGCACGAACAGTTCAACGACGTTTGCAGCAGCATGAACTATCAGCTCGGAGACCATGGCTGCGGGCCGGCCGTGGTGGCCGAGCGGTTCTAAGCGCTTCAGTTTGGAACCGAGTGACCGCTAAGGTCGCGGGTGAATCCTGCCTGGGCATGGATGTGTGTGATGTCCTTAGGTTCGTTAGGTTTAAGTAGTTATACATTCTAGGGGACTGATGACCTCAGCTGTCAAGTCCCATAGTGCTCAGAGCCGTTTGAACCATTTGAACCACGGTTGCGGTTACGCTTGACGGTGCATCGCAGACAGGAGCGCCTGCGATGGTGTACTCAACGACGAACCTGGGTGCACGAATGGCAAAACGTAATTTTTTCGGATGAATCCAGGTTCTGTTTACAGCATCACGATGGTCGCATCCGTGTTTGGCGACATCGCGATGAATACCGACGTATCATCCGGCGTGATGATAGGGGGTGCCATTGGTTACACGTCTCGGTCACCTGTTGTTCGCATTGACGGCACTTTGAACAGTGGACGTTACATTTCATATGTGTTACGACCCGTGTCTCTACCCTTCATTCGGTCCCTGCGAAACACTACATTTCAGCAGGATAATGCACGACCGCATGTTGCAGGTTCTGTACGGGCCTTTCTGGATACAGAAAATGTTCGACTGCTGCCCTGGCCAGCACATTCTCCAGATCTTTCACCAATTGAAAACGTCTGGTCAGTAGTGGCCGAGCAACTGGCTCGTCACACTACGCCAGTCACTACTCTTGATGAAGTGTGGCATCGTGTTGAAGCTGCATGAGCAGCTGTACCGGTACACGTCATCCAAGCTATGTTTGACTCAATTCCCAGACGTATCAAGGCCGTTATGACGACCAGAGGTGGTTGTTCTTGGTACTGACTTCTCAGAATCTATGCACCCAAATCGCGTGAAAATACAATCACACGTCAGTTCTAGTATAATATATTTGTCCAATGAATACCCGTTTATCATCTGCATTTCTTCTTGGTGTAGCAATTTTAATGGCCAGTAGAATATGATGCGACTGCTGTTTTATCTTCAATCCGAATGCTGGCTTGATACAGCTTACCAAGCTAGTCTATCCTGCGCAAACCTGTCCAAAATTAGATAACTACTGCTTCTTGCATCCTACTCAAACTTCTCACCGTATTCATGCCCCAGTCTCCCTCTACAAATTTACTCCCCCTTCTCCGCATCCCGCCCTCATAACTTCTCTGTTACCAAAAGGCGGTTCCTTGATGCCTCAGGATGTATCCTGTCAACCCATCCCTTATTTTAATCAAGTTAGCCCAAAAATTTCATATTTCCCTAATATGATTCAGTACTTGTCATTAGTAACTCTTATCTACCTATCTGATCTTCAGCATTCTTCCATAGTGCCACATTTCGAAAGCTTCTAATATCTTCTTGTCGGAATTATTTACCGTTCACTGTTCACTTCCGGCTACATTCTAGACAAAAACCTTCAGAAAATATTTCTTATCACATAAATTCATGTTAGGTGTGAACAGATTCCATCTTTCACAAACACCCTTCGTGCTTTAGTCAGTCTGCATTTTATGTCCTCTCTTTTTCGGGCATCATTAGCTATTTTATTGCCCAAATAGCAAAACTCATCAACTATTTTTTATTCTAATTCTCTTAGCATCGCTTGTTTTCATTCAAGTACATTCCAACACCCTTGTTTTATTTTTTGTTGTTCACCACATAACCTCTTCTCAAAACACGGGCCATTCCGTTAAGAAGCTCGTCCAAGTGCTCCACTGCCTCTGACAGAATTAAAATGACCTCGGAAAGCCTTAAAATTTTTATTTCTTCTCCATGAACTTTAATTCTCTTCCCAAATTTCCTTGGTTTCCTTTACTGCTATTTAATGAAGAGATTGAATAGCACTGTCCTTCGCCTCTTATTAGTACTGCCTGGTTTCTGTGTAAGTTGTAGACATCCTTTCACTTCCTGTATTTTAGGTAATATTTTAGATTCGGTAATATCAAAGCGTGTATTCCAGTTAACACTGTCAAGAGTTTTCTCTAATTGCGTTCCTACATTTCTCCGGATACCGATTCTAAAATCCAGCCTGTTTGCTAGATTAGAATAGATCAGATCCGCAGTGAGGACATGCTCAAGGAGACAGAACATTTCAATCAACAAGAATGCTTAATACGTTATTAACAAAAAGAGGGATATTCTCATGTTCCTTCCACAGGTCCTAAGTGAAATGATGTGCATGGATGTAGAGTAAGTCAGATAAGTCAGAAATCTTAATTTTCATGTCAGAGATAATAATACGCTCGAACAAAACATATAACTTTTTGCATTAATTTTATTAGTTCACAAAGAGTATCATTTCCTCACATTGTCTCTATAGACAGTCAATCATTTAAATACTATTTGACATATTAAAATTGTTATTTCTTAAGTAACTGTGATATAAAAAAGGTCAAATGGAAGAGAAAGACTGGTGGACTTAATCAGATTAGGTTAAACAAAACAAAAAAATGTGTAATGTACTGTGATGCAAATGACAATTCTTATACTACAGTAGACATGCATCGTCAAATGGAAAATCAGTTATATTGGTTAAAACCAGGAAGACCTGCAGAGGTTGCACGGATTGAGGATTGATCCTCAACATAAAATGATTTACCGTATTCCGTTTCAATAGTCACATGCATTAAATATCTCGGAGCATGCGTACAAAGCTATTTAGAATTGGAGCTACCACATAAAACTAATAGTAACAACGGCAGATGCTGTAACGAGATTTATTGGAAAATCCTCAGGTAATGTAGTCCACAAACGTAGAAGGTAACATTAAAAAACCCTCGTTAGACTAGTATCTCGGTATTACTCGACACTCTGCGAGCCTTAACAGAAAGGATTTACGGCCAGTGTGGCCGAGCGGTTCTAGGCGCTTCAGTCTGAAACCGCGCGACCGCTACGGTCGCAGTTTCGAATCCTGCCTCGGGCATGGATGTGTGTGATGTCGTTAGGTTAGATAGGTTTAAGTAGTTTTAAGTTCTAGGGGACTGATGACCTCTCATGTTAAGTCCCCTAGTGCTCAGAGCCATTTGAACCACATAGGATTGATAAAGGAAAAAGAGCTGATTCAGAGATGACCAACGCGTTTCGTAACAGCTTCGTTTAGTGAAGGTGAAGGCCTCATCGAGATGCTTGTTCATCTCCATTGCCAGACGCTACAAGACACTCATTCACCAATATGGTATTGTTTATTGTTAAAATTAAGAGAGCATACTTTCCTTTGTCACCAGATGTATTGCTTCCTCCTACATTTTTCTTTTTTTTGGTCATCAGTCTACTGACTGGTTTGATGCGGCCCGCCACGAATTCCTTTCCTGTGCTAACCTCTTCATCTCAGAGTAGCACTTGCAACCTACGTCCTCAATTATTTGCTTGACGTATTCCAATCTCTGTCTTCCTCTACAGTTTTTGCTCTCTACAGCTCCCACTAGTACCATGGAAGTCATTCCCTCATGTCTTAGCAGATGTCCTATCATCCTGTCCCTTCTCCTTATCAGTGTTTTCCACATATTCCTTTCCTCTCCGATTCTGCGTAGAACCTCCACATTCCTTACCTTATCAGTCCACCTAATTTTCAACATTCGTCTATAGCACCACATCTCAAATGCTTCGATTCTCTTCTGTTCCGGTTTTCCCACAGTCCATGTTTCACTACCATACAATGCTGTACTCCAGACGTACATCCTAAGAAATTTCTTCCTCAAATTAAGGCCGGTATTTGATATTAGTAGACTTCTCTTGGCCAGAAATGCCTTTTTTTGCCATAGCGAGTCTGCGTTTGATGTCCTCCTTGCTCCGTCCGTCATTGGTTATTTTACTGCCTAGGTAGCAGAACTCCTTAACTTCATTGACTTCGTGACCATCAATCCTGATGTTAAGTTTCTCGCTGCTCTCATTTCTACTACTTCTCATTACCTTCGTCTTTCTCCGATTTACTCTCAAACCATACTGTGTACTCATTAGACTGTTCATTCCGATCAGCAGATTATTTAATTCTTCTTCACTTTCACTCAGGATAGCAATGTCATCAGCGAATCGTATCATTGATATCCTTTCACCTTGTATTTTAATTCCACTCCTGAACCTTTCTTTTATTTCCATCATTGCTTCCTCGATGTACAGATTGAAGACTAGGGGCGAAAGGCTACAGCCTTGTCTTACACCCTTCTTAATACGAGCACTTCGTTCTTGATCTTCCACTCTTATTATTCCCTCTTGGTTGTTGTACATATTGTATATGACCCGTCTCTCCCTATAGCTTACCCCAACTCTTTTCAGAATCTCGAACAGCTTGCTTCATTTTATATTGTCGAACGCTTATTCCAGGTCGACAAATCTTATGAAAGTGTATTTATTTTTCTTTAGCCTTGCTTCCATTATTAGCCGTAACGTCAGAATTGCCTCTCTTGTCCTTTTACTTTTCCTAAAGCCAAACTGATCGTCACCTAGCGCATTCTCAATTTTCTTTTCCATTCTTCTGTATATTATTCTTGTAAGCAGCTTCGATGCATGAGCTGTTAAGCTGATTGTGAGATAATTCTCGTACTTGTCAGCTCTTACCGTCTTCGGAATTGTGTGGATGAAGCTTTTCCGAAAGTCAGATGGTATGTCGCCAGACTCATATATTCTACACACCAACGTGAATAGTCGTTTTGTTGCCACTTCCCCTAATGATTTTAGAAATTCAGATGGAATGTTATCTATCCCTTCTGCCTTATTTGACCGTAAGTCCTCCAAAGCTCTTTTAAATTCCGATTCTAATACTGGATCCCCTATCTCTTCTAAATCGACTCCTGTTTCTTCTTCTATCACATCAGAAAAATCTTCACCCTCATAGAGGCTTCCAATGTATTCTTTCCACCTATCTGCTCTCTCCTCCTACATATGTTTCGCGAAAGAATGGTGAAGATAAAATTAGAGAGATTCGGGCTCATATTGAGGCTTACCAGCTCACCAAGAATCATTCTTCCCCGGCACCACACGAGACTGGAAAAGGAAAGTGGAAAAATTTCACTTGTACACAAAGCACCCTCCATCACACACGATAAGGTGGTTTGCACAGTATCATTGTGTTTATGCAGATGTTGAGTATATGGATCACATAGGCCTAGTCTATTCTCCCAAACACGGAGAGATATCAGCAGATTATCACACTAAAATAGGAGCCACTGACACACTTAGAAAGTAACTGTTAGCGGTGGAAAAAGTCCATGTCTGTAGAGGAGTATCTTGAATATACTTGCAGAAGAGTTTGACTCAACTGTAGTAAAAAACGTCCTTATTTTTCATAATCTATACTATCATTGATGTCCGCTTTCCTAATTTTGTTTCATTTTCTTCACTTTGACTGCTATAGACCGACTGAGCATGGTGTGACATGTCCAGTCTCACAAAAGTGAGCGCTGGTGAGCCTACACGCACGTCATATCTTTGCAGTCTTAATCACTTATAATAGTTTCACTGTTCTATATATTCCCCGACTTTGAGACCGTTCGTTCTGGGAGATGCTATTTTCACAAATAATAGCGCACATCGAGTGCAAATCATGAGCATATTATCATTATGGAAGTTAAGGAAATGAATGCAAGAGCATTAAACCCGTTGAAGACAAATAATCTAGCTCCTGCAGTAATATGTACGACTGCACTCGACGGAAGGACCATCAACAGCAACCACATTCCGCCTGACACTGTGTGTAGTTACTAAAGATCTACCACAGCATCTAGGCTTAGGCCCCGTTGAGCAGGAAAGGTACACTTGCACTTCTCCCTGATCAAGTCTTGCTTGCCAAATGCATTCGACTTCCAAAATGACCACCCATACCCGAGCGTGCAACTAAGGAAGCGAGTTGCCTGACACAAGTATGCTTCCCCGACTACCTGTGCTTTCCATTCATACAATTACAGCATTATAGCGTTTATAAGTATTCAGCGTATTACAGTGTATCCCGCCGTCCTCCCGTTCTAGACATATACTTTCCACAGCCAAAACTATTAGGCCAGTAACAGCTTTTGGTTACCCATGACCATAATTAAAACATATCAGTGCGCTCTCTTAACGATACGGTTTGCGGCCAAAAAGTGGGTTCATCGACTCTGCACGGCGACTGCTGGTAAGACACTGAAAGAGGAGCGTGTGCTCCTACGGCTATAGAGGACTTGTGGCACCCGTGCACGGTGCTCGTGAAACACTAGATAGATCAAACTATCAAGTCCCGAGAGGCAGCTGGTTTGCTAAGAACGGGCAGATCAGACACGGTGAGACATTTGAGGGGTGGAAACACAAACTCAAGAGATCGTAAGGACTGGAGATTGAATTCATGACCAAAGCAGTGGGACAACTGTGAAAAGGCCAAGAGAATATATATATTCTTTCCCAACATCAGGGAGCGGGAGAGGATGAAACATGTCTACCTAAGGCAGTGCGTGGGTTTCTTAACCGGCTATGAGCCATATCCCACGCGTGTGCTGCGAGTAAATTTCGCAGGCTACCTGTGTCTGCGTAGGCAGCGGGAACCACAATAGATACTCATATAATGCGACCGTTGGTAGCAGCAAAGATGACACACCCACATGACATTATATGACGAGTTAGTGACCTGAATGAAATTACAGTGAAATCCAGACCTTTAGCTGCTTTAGCTTCTTAGAGACATTGATAAGTATCGACGGGGACAGTTGAAAATATGTGCCCCGAACGGGACGCGAACCCGGGATTTCCTGCTTACATGACAGATACTCTGCCCGTCTGAGCCACCGAGGACACAGGGGATAATGGCACGCTCCCTGTGAGACCCACATTTTCAACTTACTGTCCACACACTATATTTGTAGTGCCCCTACCCAATATACTCATTATTCGTGGCAGTCGATCTACCGAATTCCGTAAGAGTTCAGGCAATGTGAGGGCATCCGCACTGTGACCGGTAAGCCTTATCTATATGAAGATGGTATCTGTTCCTTCGGACATGTGTGTGGACAGTAAGTTGAAAGAGTGGGTCTCACGGGGAGCGTGAGAGAGATAATTCCCTGCAGTCGCGCTACCCTCTGTGTCCTCGGTGTCTCAGACGGATAGAGATTCTGCCATGTAAGCAGGAGATCCTGGGTTAGAGTCCAATCTGGGCACACATTTCCAACTGTTCCAGTTGATATTTCTCAACTCCTATAAGCAGGTAAAGGTCTGCATTTCATTGTAATTTCATTCTTCGAGAGCTGCAAGATCACCATGTGCGAATGAACAGATACCATCTCATATAGATAAGGCTTACAGTCCAAAGACCTTCTTCAGTGCAGATGCACTCACATTGACCCAACTCTTACGGGATTCGGTAGATTGACTGCCGCGAGTAATGAGTATAGTGTGTAACCTCCCCCTCACTTATCGACCTTAATGACAGTGAAAAATTAAACCGCGTGTACCTAATGGGAATTTTGGAAAAGCAATCGTCACCGAAGTTAACCTGTCGGTAAAGAGGGAGGAAAGGGTTACATCTAAATGAAAGGAAAAATGCTAATGAAACTGGTGGAAATTAATTTTGAAATAGGGATAAAGTTAATAAAGAAAGTAAACGTGCGGCCGTTACGTTAACAATCAACTAGCGGTAATTAGATATTTGAGATTTGGGGGAAATTACGGTCGCCAGTCCTAAGGACAATTACTATAGTAACTGAAAAAAAAGGTTATTACACATATAATTAGCACTAGAAGCGTGGCAACTGAAGGTTGACACGTGCAGTGTGAAAACTGAAAGTTTGTCAGAAGTAATAAATTTCGCTACACACTGACTGAATTTAGCAAAAGAATTAATAAAACAGGAAAATCGAAAGTTAATTTAGTGACTGAAGTTAATAGTGAGCTTTCTTTCTGAAGCACATCGAAATTCAGTGAAATACGGTTGTCTTGGACTACCTCAACAATCATTTCAAAAGCAACTTGACTCTACGCAATTTAGAAGCAAGAGATTTAACTTTGACCTTGAATTAAATGATTCTGAACAATTAACAATAGTAAAATTTAGTACATACCAAGCTGAGCTGCAGTCACAGGTAAGCTAAAATAGGCTAACAAAACTCGCACTCTTAATTTGTGCTCGTGTAATCTAACTATTGTAGCCAGCTATGAATACTTAAAGTGAACTTTGAAATTAAAGCAGTGAAATGGAATTATGCTGGCGTTTGAATTTCAACGACACTCGTGTTCATTTCGGAAAAGGAAGGGACCCTGCTTGGCAATGCAATTGGGACAATGAGCAACAAAGGTTCATGCTAAGTTGCTGTAATTTTGTGATGCAACAATTTTAAAAGCTGAGGTCTGCCGTACAGTTCTGAAACTTTACGTGCTTTTAGTCTTCCTTGTTGGTTGATTGAAGGTTTGAAGCCGTCGATCGAGGAGGTGGCGACAGTCACTCATTGTCGGCCGTCGCTGTTGCAGAAGCTGGATGTTGGCGCGCCTTCTTCTCGACACGGTCACCAGGCGAAACGGGCTCTTGATGTGCGCCAGCTAATGCTTCCCGTCCGCGACACCATGTCAGAAACTATCATCGCGAGTCGAGCGCAATTACATGCTGCCAAACCCTGAAAGCGCGGCAACTCGCGGGAGCGTCACACAACACACCTGCTCCACTCGCTACTCCAGCCAGACCCCGACTGCTCTGCCCGCGCCCCACGCGGCAGAGTTAACACTACCAAAGATCCTACACACTTTGATTCTTCACACGACCTATCGATGTAATCGTTCGATAGCAGTTTTCCCTAGGCAAGACCCAGCGTAGAAATACAAATAATATTTACGAAACAAACCAATTATACATCGACATGAATGCTATATATATATATAGTAAAACAGTTACAATATACGAAGACACAGAAATGTTATATATTCAGGTAACAAAAATAAGGAAAACAAATTTATAGTACAATAGATGGAAATAGGAGGATATGCATTTCCGGCGTTACAAGTGGGCTGTAGCACTACAAATGTAGTGTGTTAACAGTAAGTTGAAAATGTGGGTCTCACGTTGAGAGCTGCAAGGTCACCAATAGTATCATACATTCATATAGTTGGGGACCTTGTGAATCGATCTCAACAACAGTGGAGGCAGAATATCTAGAGCGCAATACAAAACAGCGATGAGAGTACAGGTGTAAACGAAAACAAGTGGAGGAAGACGAACCGAACTATACTAGCGAGACAGACAACTATGTTAGTGGTGGTAGAGAAGACATGAGGTGTACGGATGACAGATGGACTGACATAGAATATGGATTAAAAGAAAAAATTTAACATAGGCTAGGTGATACGCTAGAAATGCTAACGACTGTCAGCAGTGTATGCTACACCCCATGCATGAAAGAATATTGAGTACTGCACTACGCAGGACATAATATACACATACATAAATACATGGTTGAAGCTTAACAAACCTAACTAGTGCAATTATAAATAAATATAAGGAGTGATTCTCGCCGGACAGTCAAGGAAAAAGTGTACATTAGAAGGTAAAATGATTCAAATGGCTCTAAGCACTATGGGACTTAACATCTGAGGTCATCAGTCCCCTAGAACTTAGAACTACTTAAACCTAACTAACCTAAGGACATCGCACACATCCATGCCGGAGACAGGATTCGAACCTGCGACCATAGCAGCAGCGCGGTTTCGGACTGAGGCACCTAGAACCACTCGGCCACAGCGGGCGGCCATTAGACGGTAAGATTCGATTGTTACACAGGCGTAGAAATGGAAGACAGCACACTGTACTCACTAGATTAAATGAAAAATATAGAACCCAATACCATCTGAGGGCGACAGACTCAAACGACTGCTAAGGTTCTTGTTCACGAACGGCGACAGGTAGTATATAGGGCGGTGTCTGCCCAGGACCGAGAGCCTCATCACATTCCTTAGGTACTCCCTCCCGGATAACACCTGTTGTGCCAGGCTACAAATCTAAACTCTTTCCTATCTTCCTACGTTGTTTGTATATATTCTTTTATTTTTAAACCTTTAAATTTACTAATTAGTTTTAATTTGTTTAATACGTATAACTGCAACTTCAATAAAGCACTGAAAAACTGAAGTAGCTTTATTTAACTACACTGAAATTTACTGTTGTGAAAACACGATCTGTCTTAAGGGAACCTGGACGTGAAAAATCGAAAAAAAATTATCTCCATTCGAAAGATAAATTTCTCCCGTTTCCTAAAATGTATGTCTTATCAACTTTTAAAATGTTGATTTGGCCTTAAACGCTCTTAGAACAAATGTCTGCACACCGGTCTTCTTTCAGTTAGCTGTCGTTGCTTGATACGCAGAACCTTTTTATACGTTTGTCATTCTGCATACGATTTTAGCGGTAATTTTTAAACAAAATAATGATGTGATACAATTAGAGATTTCCTGTTTCCTCAGATGTACTCCAGACTATAAGACGAGAGGCAATATATGTTCCTATGAGTGTCGACAGCAGCGTGTATTAGTTTGAATGCTATTAGACTGAAGATACACCATAAAATTGTACCAAAATGAGAACGAGTATTATAAAACCATGTGTTAGACAAAATGTTGTAATTCTTAAACTATAGCAGATAATTAAATAAATTTCCTTGTACAGCTTTAGTTAATGTCATTCAGCATTGGTACAAAACAGCAACTTCCTCCAATTTTTAGGTCAAGAGTAATGCGTACTGGAAACGAGGTGTAAAATCGCAGCCCGTTCACGTCCACGTCCCCTTATACACTGTCTGGCCAATGGTAGCAAATAAATATAGTGGCACACTTGACTACACTGTTCTGGGCCTGGTGACAAACGGTTGCTCGCCTAGGCGCGTGAATAGAAACGATCTCTCTGCGGCAGAGGGAACGAGGCCGTCACGTGTCGGCCAGGCGACACCTCGCCCCCCTCCCACCCGCCGCCCACACTACTGGGCCGGAGTTTCTTTGTACGGCCGCCCGCCACTCAAGATGGTGTCACAAGCGTTCGTCGCTCGCCGCAGTCATCCATTTCTCGGCCGGAGGAGAAGCGTGGAACAATGCTGATGCCCTTTATCCGGCGCGCCACCACCGGTCACTCACGGCGCCGCGTCGGCCGGGAAAAAGCTACAGATATTTCTTTCTTAATCTCCGGCGCGGCCGTCAGCACACAGTGGGGACCGGTCCGCGGGGCGGGTGAGGGCGGCCAAGATTACGGCAGGGGAGCGGCTATCAGGGGCCGGGGCCGGCATGACAAATCCGGAGAAGTGAGATGCTGTGTACACACGGCGCGTGTCCAGATTAGGCGCCGCGGCAAAAACAATGAGGGCCGCCGGCCGGGTCGCGCTCGCCTCCTAGTCGGGTCCCGTCCGCCGCAAGAGTCAGATCGATACTTTTGACCGTAACGAACAATTTAACGTTTAGTCTTCACATTCTATTTCTAGGTTTTCTATAGCCCTTCAAAGTCAGAGAATAAGAAACGCTTGCTGATGGGAACACGGAGTAATCCATGATTTTCTCTATTTCCCAATCGGCTGCATCCATCTATTGCACGCAGTACCTGGCAAAAAACCCGAGAGGTGTATGGATCGTGATCATAAAGTTCTAATTATCACCTGGAAAAAGTAAGGTTACGTAATTAATTTTTTTGTTTATTTGGAGCTACCTGTCTGTAGTCCTGGTATGATTTGATATCCCCGCTCCACAGTACCGTAGCATGCCACTAGAGTAGTGAAAACAAAATGGTGCGGCCCATTCATAATATGGACACAGCTACAAACAAACAGAAATAATTGGCTCTGAGCACTATGGGACTCAACATCTTAGGTCATAAGTCCCCTAGAACTTAGAACTACATACACCTAACTAACCTAAGGACATCACACACACCCATGCCCGAGGCAGGATTCGAAGCTGCGACCGTAGCAGTCTCGCGGTTCCGGACTGCAGCGCCAGAACCGCACGGCCATCGCGGCCGGTAGAAATAATTACGTAACCTTATTTTTTCCAGGAGATAATTGCAATTTTATCACTGTTGTTGTTGTGCTCTTCAGTCCTGAGACTGGTTTGATGCGCCGGCCGCGGTGGTCTCGCGGTTCTAGGCGCGCAGTCCGGAACCGTGCGACTGCTACGGTCGCAGGTTCGAATCCTGCCTCGGGCATGGATGTGTGTGATGTCCTTAGGTTAGTTAGGTTTAAGTAGTTCTAAGTTCTAGGGGACTTATGACCACAGCAGTTGAGTCCCATAGTGCTCAGAGGCATTTGAACCATTTGAACTGGTTTGATGCATCTCTCCATGCTACTCTATCCTGTGTAAGCTTCTTCATCTCCCAGTACGTACTGCAACCTACATTCTTCTGAATCAGCTTAGTGTATTCATCTCTTGGTCTCCCTCTACGATTTTTACCCTCTACGCTGCCCCTCAATACTAAATTTGTGATCCCTTGATGCCTCAGAACATGTCCTACCAACCGATCCCTTCTTCTAGTCAAGTTGTGCCACAAACTCCTCTTCTCCCCAACCCTATTCCATACCTCCTCATTAGCTATGTGATCTACCCATCTAATCTTCAGCATTCTTCTGTAGCACTACATTTCGAAAGCTTCTATTCTCTTCTTGTCTAAACTATTTATTGTCCATGTTTCACTTCCATATATGGCTACACTCCATACAAATACTTTCAGAAACGACTTCCTGACACTTAAATCTATACCCGATGTTAACAAATATCTCTTCTTCAGAAACGCTTTCCTTGCCATTGCCAATCTACATTTTATATTCTCTCTACTTCGACCATCATCAGTTATTTTGCTCCCCAAATAGCAAAACTCCTTTACTACTTTGAGTGTCTCATTTCCTAATCTAATTTTATGACTACATCTCGTAAAGAAGGGCGTGATTCATTCACACATCGTGACGGCTTCTAACATATTATGTACTTGCTTTATTTTGTTTCTGTTGATTTTATTTCAGTTAGAGACGTTTTCTGAGTGTAACATTTCAGTCTGTCTTCACATCGCCACGACTGATCCATGTTGCCATGAACAAGCGTTAGCAAATATTTCGCTCACTAACATGCTGTTCCTTTTGTTGCGACAGGTGAAAGAGTTTGCCTGTACACAGTGGGACTTTCCAAGACCGTGAATCGTTTAATTTCAAAGCGTATCGTGAAATATAAGTCTTAAGCTCCAGTTCGAAGCTTTTCGCCGGCCGCTGTGGCCGACCGGTTCTAGGAGCTTCAGTCTGGAACCGCTCGACCGCTACGATCGCAGGTTCCAATCCTGCCTCGGGCATCAATGTGTGTGATGTCCTTAGATTAGTTAGGTTTAAGTAGTTCTAAGTTCTAGGGGACTGATGACCTCAGATGTTAAGTCCCATAGTGCTCAGAGCCATTTGAACCATTTGGAAACTTTTCCTCAGGATGTTTCCAGGGATGAGGCACAGCTAAGCAATTAAGCTAATGACATGATGAACTTCATTACTAACGCGGGCCAATGGAACAAGTTGGATTACGTTTTGTTAGGTTGGTTGGTTGGTTGATTTGGGCCAGGGAACCAAAGAGCGAGGTTATCTGTCCCATCGGATGAGGGAAGGGTGGGGAAGGAAATCGGCCGTGCCCAATCTAAGAAATCATCCTGGTACTTACCTGAAGCGATTTAGGGGAATCATGGAAAACCTACATCAGAATGACTGGACACTGCTTTGAACCGTCGTCCTCCCGAATGTGAGTCCGGTGAGCTGTCCACTGCGCCACCTCGCTCGGTCTTGTTAGGTGACAGCCTAATCTTAGTTCTTTGAAAAGTCGAATTCATACTTAATTTCAGTTTTTTTATCGGATCTCGTACAGATCTGACACAATGTTATTTTGCTTCAGACCAAAGAATTAGAAAACATGTACAGTAAATGGAGTGAAAAGTAATTCAATTTTTCACTATGGGCAAACATTTCATTGAAGTATAAACATGAAAATACTTCTTCGTTACATAGGAACTTTGTGCCCACTGGCTTGAATTTGCTATCTCTGTTCTCCATAAAGCATCTAATAGAACTTTTTTTCAAATGTACAGTATTTGTTGTCGTACGTCTCAATGAAATCTCTCTCATACCGGCTTTCCAGCGGTGCTGACACTACTGTTCCATCTCTTTCCCGATAAAAAAGCTCACTCAATTCCTCGCTGATGTCACTCACATTTTCAAGAAATGAAATCAAGGCTACTGTTAAAAAATTCAATCTTGCGACTTCTCAAAATGCTCAACTTTTATAACTGTTCCAGGATGTTAATTGCAAGAAATTAAATGCGAAACGTTTTTGTTGACTAATACGAGTAACTTAGAAACCATCTACTTAAATGATACCAGATCTACTTCTCGCTCAGTCTTTTTCATTCATGGTTGGAAAAGTGCATCGTATTTCGGATGTTAGTTCCACCAAACAAGCCTTGTTACATTTACGTCGCAGATACATGAATAACCTCCTCGCCGAGATAGTTGAAAAGTCTACATTTTTGGGTGAGGCTCCCAGAAGTTGTTCCCTTAGGCCCAACTTAATGTAAATAGATGGCAGTAGAACTTGTTTCATATCCACGGGTGTTCTTGGGTTCTTGTAGAGAAAGAAGAAGAGCCAAAGAGCATGTCATTGTGGTTAACCAGTGCTACCAACCACATCGAAATTTTAACTTCATGTTCTTAGTAATTAAAGAAGTACATAAAATAAGCTAGATGTGCGTTTTAAATGAGTTGCAAGTTAAATAAAATGGTGGGGCGACACGTCTGTTTTATCATATTATGATTAAAAACCGCAGATGCGTCATTTTAATTAAAAAGATTTTTCTTCGGTAGTCTTTGTTATTTATCGTTCGTGGAACATGGCTACAGTTTCCACGAAGGTACCCGAATGTACGATCTCTTACAAATACAGCAGTAGACCTACTATTCTATGTCCTTTACCTACAGTCTCGTCCTGGGCATTGGAATTACAGTTCACATTATGTCATGTTAGGTAGTAGTGAGGTTTTGTTTAGGAAGTACTGGATAAGTTGTTAGTTATTCTAGTCACATCAGCCACGATACAGGGACTCAATTACCAAAATCTTTTATCTCAATTTAAATGAAAAAAAACTATTCTTGGCCTTAACCGGCTTTTCTTTGTTTTTATTTCTGACATTTTTGGCTCCAAAGACTAGAGGGAAGCGCTTGAGATTCGGCTCATTTAGTGGTTATCTTCCGCCAGATATCCCTGCAGTCTGGGGTTGGTCAGAGGGAACCCCAGTTCGGAATATTTGGAAGGGTATTTACACTCCGGCATTCGTCAGATAACCAAGGTAAGCCCCCCAAAACTTTAGTAGGACCCAGGGAACTAGAAAAACACTGCCTGATAAAAAGAGCGAAGCACCCAGAATGGGGGGGAGCGGGGGAGATGAAATAAAACTGATGGGTCGGGACGGTATATAATACTGCAATTATTACAAAATCGAGTCAAACTGACAAGGAATTTGGCAGTATGAACCTACGTTCCAGTATGACGTTGAAACCAGTCTGGCCTGGATGCGTGCGCTGATTCGAATGGCAAGGGTTGTGTATCATCTGAGGCAAGCTGGCTGAGAAATGCTGTAACGTCCTTGATATCCTGGACTCTGGCATTGGAACAGAGTTGACGTCCGAGCTGCTCCTACAAATATTCTATCGACAACATATCTGGGGATCTTGCTGGCCACGATAGTACCTTAAAATTATACAGACAGTTCATAGAGAGACGTGTCGTGTGTGTATGAGCATTCTACCGTTGAAAATGGCACCATGATACAGTCGGGTGACAGGTAATACGAGGGCAGTTCAATAAGTAATGCAACACATTTTTTTTCTCGGCCAATTTTGGTTGAAAAAACCGGAAATTTCTTGTGGAATATTTTCAAACATTCCCGCTTCGTCTCGTATAGTTTCATTGACTTCCGACAGGTGGCAGCGCTGTACGGAGCTGTTAAAATGGCGTCTGTAACGGATGTGTGTTGCAAACAATGGGCAGTGATCGAGTTTCTTTTGGCGGAAAACCAGGGCATCTCAGATATTCATAGGCGCTTGCAGAATGTCTACGGTGATCTGGCAGTGGACAAAAGCACGGTGAGTCGTTGGGCAAAGCGTGTGTCATCATCGCCGCAAGGTCAAGCAAGACTGTCTGATCTCCCGCGTGCGGGCCGGCCGTGCACAGCTGTGACTCCTGCAATGGCGGAGCGTGCGAACACACTCGTTCGAGATGATCGACGGATCACCATCAAACAACTCAGTGCTCAACTTGACATCTCTGTTGGTAGTGCTGTCACAATTGTTCACCAGTTGGGATATTCAAAGGTTTGTTCCCGCCGGGTCCCTCGTTGTCTAACCAAACACCATAAAGAGCAAAGGAGAACCATCTGTGCGGAATTGCTTGCTCGTCATGTGGCTGAGGGTTACAATTTCTTGTCAAAGATTGTTACAGGCGATGAAACATGGGTTCATCACTTCGATCCTGAAACAAAACGGCAATCAATGGAGTGGCGCCACACCCACTCCCCTACCAAGAAAAAGTTTAAAGCCATACCCTCAGCCGGTAAAGTCATGGTTACAGTCTTCTGGGACGCTGAAGGGGTTATTCTGTTCGATGTCCTTCCCCATGGTCAAACGATCAACTCTGAAGTGTATTGTGCTACTCTTCAGAAATTGAAGAAACGACTTCAGCGTGTTCGTAGGCACAAAAATCAGAACGAACTTCTCCTTCTTCATGACAACGCAAGACCTCACACAAGTCTTTGCACCCAAGAGGAGCTCACAAAACTTCAGTGGACTGTTCTTCCTCATGCACCCTACAGCCCCGATCTCGCACAGTCGGATTTCCATATGTTTGGCCCAATGAAGGAAGCAATCCGTGGGAGGCAATACGCGGATGATGAAGAAGTTATTGATGCAGTACGACGTTGGCTCCGACATCGACCAGTGGAATGGTATCGTGCAGGCATACAGGCCCTCATTTCAAGGTGGCGTAAGGCCGTAGCATTGAATGGAGATTACGTTGAAAAATAGTGTTGTGTAGCTAAAAGATTGGGGAATAACCTGGTGTATTTCAATGCTGAATAAAACAACCCCTGTTTCAGAAAAAAAAGTGTTGCATTACTTATTGAACTGCCCTCGTACATAATGATGCAGGATGTTCGTGGTGTTCCGTTACAACGTCACAGTTCCTTCAATCGGCTACCAGCGGTGACCAAAAGTCAGAGCTGGCAGTACGTCACACCACGACTCCAGGAATAACATCACTGTGCCGGTCCAGATCATTGGAGGAATGGGACCTCTCCCCAGCTCACTGCCGTAATCGCCGACGATGGTCATCCGGTGTAGTGCAGAACAACGGCTAATCACTGAAAACGATGCAACGCCATTCATTAGCAGTCCATGTTTCCCGGTCACGGCACCACTCCAAACGTAGCCGTTTGCGTAGTGTTGTCAACGGCAGTCCACGCACTGGACTATAAGTTCATAGACTAGCTGCTGCTGGTTTCTGACCAACAGTGCGGGATGACACAGAATGTATCAGGGAATTCATCACTGGTTCTCGGGTGGCAGGTGCTATTTTGAACGGGTTACGACGTGCTTGGTGCACAATACGGCGATCCTCCCTTGTGGTGGTCACGAGTGGTCGACCGGAACCTTGGCCACGAGTATGCCTCCCCTCCCATTCCCAAGCAGTCTAATGTCGTGCCATTGTCACGTCCGAATGCCTCACAAAGCTGGGTATCGCACGATGCGACCATTCGCCCAAATGGAGATCCACAATGAGGCCACTTTCAAACTCTGTCATATGCTGATGACACTCCCTCATACGAGTTTCGCATTTTCGTGTCTTTCACAGTGATCATTCAGCATCTGATGCTGTTCAGGCCCCTTACGTACCCGACGAGGCCTGATAACAACGCTCAACTTTAACAAAGTAATGCAGTCTGGTGGCTGTTCTTCTTGTCACAGAGAATAGAAACTCTGATCATTTACATATCCGTCGATGGTGCGTACGTGCACGAAGTTACATTGACATCCGATCATGTCTTCTGGCTGCTTTGCTTTTCTTCGGCTGGCAGTGTGATTTACGCTGCTCGTAAAATATTTAATGCAGTAGTGTTATTGATTTGTAATCCCCATTAACGCCAAATTTGACCGCAGCCTCCTAAGGATACGTTCGACATGCTTGTGTGTCCCACATCGATATGTGCTGTTATTTTACGCAGTACTGCATGTGTGTTGGGACTGACATCTCTACGCAAAGGCTGCTGATGTCGATCGTTATGTGTAGGCCGTCGGCCACTGCATTGTCCGTGGTGAGTGGTAACACTCTTGACGGTGGTTCCTTATCGATTTCCGAAATGGAGTGTTCCATGCGTCTAGCTCCAACTACCATTTCGTATTTGAAGTCTGTTAATTCTCGTCGGTCTGCGACAATCACGTCGGAAACCCTTTCCATATGAATCATCTGCGTACAAATGACAGTTCCGTCACTGCAACGCTTCTTTATATCTCGTGTACGCGATACTAACGCCACCTGTATATCTGCGTATCACTAGCCCATGACATTTGTCACCTCAGTGCATCTGAATGAAAGCACTGTGGGAATAATTTATCTGTACTAACCTTTGGGTTTTGGGAAGGGCAAGCAGGAGTACCAAGCAGAAACGTTAGAAAACGCCTGTTGGTATTTGCTTATTGTATTTGCTTGAGTTGGAATACCTTAAAAGTATGAAGTACAATTTGTCTCTTATTTGTGCTGGTCAGTGTATCTAGTACGTCGCGAGAATCAGGAGCCAATAATTTTGTCAACATGTTTCGGGCTCAAAGATCATACCACAAGGCTCAATACCACAATTAAATTTAACATCCTTTCTGGAGTCACATGGCGTAAAAGAGAAAAGAATCAGACAAATATCTGTAAATATATGTAACATATGCGACATAGAACCACCCACAGATGTTACTTGTCGCCGTCTTTTGCTCTTCGACTCTTCTTTTTTAAAAAAAATAAAGAATAGAAAGGAGAAAAATAGCTTCCACCCATCCTGTCTGCATTTTGACACGAGCGTGGTGGTGCAGTGGTTAGCAGCCTGAACTTGCGTTCGGGAGGACGACTGTTCGAATCCCCGCCTGACCATCCAGATTTAAGTTTTCTGTGATTTCCCTGTCACTCCTCACATATCCCGGGATGGTTTCTCTCAAAAGGGCACGGCCGATTATCTTCCCCATTTTCGTAATCGCAGCTTGTGCTTCGTCTCGAATCACAGCTCTGTCGACAGGACGTTAAATTCTCATCTTCCTTCCTTCCTTCCATTCTAACATACTGTATCCAAAAAGAAATATTTATTTCACTATATATGTAATAATATCCTCAGAGGTATCCTTACTCAACAGTAATGTGAAAATCTAAATAGCCTTCAACGTACCGTAGACCGGGTATATTGTGACCGGCTTGGTTACTTTGAACACTCATACACCAAGTTTTGCTTTCTCTGCTGGCTCTCAGTTGAGTCTCTAGGATATATTGTTTGGTAAAGTTCCATCAATATACACTAAATGGGATCATGCAGTGTCGATTTTCTTGCAAAACAGTTGGCGAACCTGTTGCGACTTATAACTGTATACGAAAAAGGTGCTAAAATCAGGTTGTGCAAAATTCACCGATATCATCTAACTGCAGAGCGATCGGTATTTTGCAGTATATCATTTATGTTAATCGATTAATTATCGGGAATGACCACTGATTAGTTTTTTGTTCACATGTATATACCTGGCGGTATGGTAAGATTTCTGAGGTCATGTGCATGATTTCTCTGTTTGGGGCTTACTTTGACCACTGGTCATTACTACACAATTTATTAAACAGAGCTGATGCCAATGTCCGTGTGGAATTATGGAATACATACATTAAACATCGGTATACAGTATAGACGAGGGCTCATTTGAAATACGTAATGTGCCTACGACCAAGACAAGCACACGACAATGATATATTGCTCAGATTCCTTGCTATTACGCTTCAGGCAGTGATTCAGGTGCAACGTATAATGTCAAATATCTCCGGTAACACGAAATGAAGTTTGTTTAGCCAGAATTGCCAGATGTTGTCTCGATAAATGTAGAACACATAACCTTATTTTTAATTGCAATGGATGTTTTGAAACGAGGATCTAAATCTAAGTGGATAAAATTGAAAATATTATGCTCAGCTAAATTTGTAGCTATGTGTGTGGTACTCCATCTTAGTACCTTCATTATATTCATAATTTTGATGATGTATCAGACGGATTTAAGTACCGTACTAGATTTTGTTCATTTTTTGAGGATTAATAAAGCACTTTGTGTGAATGTATTTATTTCTGGGTGATCAGAGTTTCGCCGTGTTTTCGAAATATCGACTACGAATCGAATGGTAGCTGACAGTTGTGGTGGAAGTATAGGCCGGTCAATGTACCGCAAATCCATGCTAACTTTGAACAACTACATTTTTACCTGTATTTCCTCCGTTGTTTAGAAAGTGTATGTACTAATGAGTTTGTAAGCCTGCCGTATGTTCATTAACATAAATATGGCAGAAAAAAAACTGTTACGATAATCACATCTGAATCTGAAAATCGATCTAAGTATACCCGCTTTTCGGTACTTGTTTGTCTTATGACACGTGAAGTATATTAGGATTCTGTCACGGTCTTCCTACGCTTGTGTCACTAGACCGCTCCACCTGTTTCGTAATCGCCTCTTAGTATACTGCAGAGAAAGCACATAGTTCGGATCGCCGAGATACTTGCCAGTAAAAGGGATCCGCCGTCCAGCTGTACCGTTAGGAGACCTATTTCACAGATACGCTTCTACATCTACATCTACATTTATACTCCGCAAGCCACCTATCGGTGTGTGGCGGAGGGCACTTTACGTGTCACTGTCATTACCTCCATTTCCTGTTCCAGTCGCGTATGGTTCGTGGGAAGAACGACTGCCGGAAAGCCTCCGTGAGCGCTCCAATCTCTCTAATTTTACATTCGTGATCTTCTCGGGAGGTATAAGTAGGGGGAAGCAATATATTCGATACCTCATCCAGAAACGCACCCTCTCGAAACCTGGACAGCAAACTGCACCGCGATGCAGAGCGCCTCTTTTTCAGTCTGCCACTTGAGTTTGCTAAACATCTCCGTAACGCTGTCACACTTACCAAATAACCCTGTGACGAAACGCGCCGCTCTTCTTTGGATCTTCTCTATCTGCTCTGTCAACCCGACCTGATACGGGTCCCACATTGATGAGCAATACTCAAGTATAAGTCGAACGAGTGTTTCTTAAACCACCTCCTTTGTTCATGGACTACATTTTCTAAGGACTCTCCCAATGAATCTCAACCTGGCACCCGCCTTACCAACAATTAATTTTATATGATCATTCCACTTCAAATCGTTGCGTACACATACTCCCAGATATTTTACAGAAGTAGTTGCTACCAGTGTTTGTTTCGCTATCATACAGTCATACAATAAAGGATTCTTCTTTCTATGTACTCGCAGTACATTTCACGCTTACTACGTTTCCCCGAAGAAATCAGTAGAAAAGTCGGGCGGGGTAGTCGCGCGGTCTCAGGAGCCTTGTCACGGTCCTTGCGGCTCCCCACGTCGGAGGTTCGAGTCCTCCCTCGGGCATGGGTGTTTGTGGTCCATAGCGTAAGTTAGTTTAAGTTAGCTTAAGTAGTGTGTAGTCTTAGGGACCGGTGACCTCAGCAGTTTTGTCCCATAAGACCTTACCACAAATTAAATTCAGTTAATTAAATCATTAGAAAGGTATAGCGCATGTTTGGTGCCTGGTGTCAAGTGTGTCTGTTAAACGTGGGTCAGTATCACAGATTTCGAAATCCTGTATGGCGTCTTCTAGAAACAAACCAAAAACGGCCTTCGTTCACCCAGTATGACGTATCGAGGTTAGGGATTCGGCCTACCAACGTACTGTACGTATTGTCTCAATGCGAGGACACGCCACGCGGCGCATTTGATGACCTGTTGCCAGCACGCCCGCGAGAGGCGCGCCGGTCTCGGCGTGGCGCCGCGTCACCGCTGATTCGTCGCGTCGCCGCCAGTCGGCACTGGCAGCGAGGCGTCGCCGTCTCTTATCAGGCGAGCCGCGCTCGCCGTAGCCATGGCGACGCTGGACAGTGACAAATGATAGACAGGGGTGACTGCGGGCCCTCGTTTTACATATGCAACGACACCCATTTGTCTTGCCTCCCTCTGCGAGTGAATGTAATCTCTGGTTGTGTCCCCTTCTATCCACTTTCCTCGCTTTCCACGATAATTTCTCCTCCGGAGAGAAGGAAAGCCGACCCCAGCTGCGCCGAGGCCCTCCGCTGCAGCTGATCACTGCGGGCTGCGGAAAGGGCGGCCCCCGGGGTCGAGCTGTTCATGTGTGCGCCATCAATGGCAAACCCCGCGCTACTGCATTCTGTCATGTTGACGGCCTGGAAGCATTCCTCCGCTTTTCCTGTACACGAGAAAGCAATAAGGGCAGCTTTCAGTATAAACAGATTAAGGTTAATGTTCTGTCGACGTTGGGCTCGTTTCAGGCTCATTGTTAGTAATAACATCAGATGATCAAGAACAACTAAATAAATTGACAGTGTTCTTATTACAGGAAGCACCGAAGCATTATATTATGAAATTAAAGGTGCATACAGCAGATTATGTTTCCTCGATAGCAATGGAACTGAAGACAGAGAAAAAATTTAAGTCAGTAGGTATGCGGAAGGAAATCGAGCATGACATTTGTAGGGAAGCATTCCGTCCTTCACTTGATGAGATTCGATGAAATAGTAGAAACCTGCGCCGCGCGGGATTAGCCGAGCGGTCTGTGGCACTGCAGTCATGGACTGTGCGGCAGATCCCGGCGGAGGTTCGAGTCCTCCCTCGGGCATGGGTGTGTGTGGTCGTCCTTACGATAATTTAGGTTAAGTAGTGTCTAAGCTTAGGGACTGATGACCTTAGCAGTTAATTCCCATAAGATTACAAAAAAAAGTAAAAACCTGCAGTCTAGTGGACCACATGGGGATTTGAATGCTTCCTTTCAGATTACCAGTTTGTTGCCATTAACTCCTATCTCAAGAATAAGGAAACGATTTAGCAGATGAGGTAAAACAGAGCAAAAGTGGCTCTGAGCAATATGGGACTTAACGTCTGAGGTCATCAGTCCCCTAGAACTTAGAACTACTTAAACCTACCTAACCTAAGGACATCACACACATCCATGCCCGAGACAGGATTCGAACCTACGACCGTAGTGATCGCACGGTTCAGAACTAAAGCATCTAGAGCCGCTCGGCCACACAGGCCGGCACAGTGCAAAAGCATATGAATTAGAGAAAAAGGATTCTTACTTTACTGCAACAAAACACAGTGCACACAGCTTTTTGTTAGCCACACCTCTTACACAAGAGACATTTTACTATCAAAGAACGAAATATAGGCCTCATAGTTATGGGATTGGAGACGATATAAAATTTCTTCATTACATGTCACTACGCAGAAACTAAGCACATCAGTGCTTTTCACCCTCACTAAAATATTAAATCTTGTTCACACTACTAATTGTGGCTGTTGTCAGTGTATATTCTGAGGATTTCTTAAGACTACCAAAACTATCTTTCTTGGCAGTTCGGAAGAGCTTCTAACTCTGATACCGTAGTGAGATATTTAGCTACAACATCGATTCATTCGAAGTGAAATACATCATTAAATTGGTGAAAGTCACACAGAAAAAAGAATTACATTTACTTAGATCACAATGGCGTGGACCATTCTGCATGTTTCATATTGAACAGCCTTCCTAGAGAAGTGAGGAATGTTGACTATAAAGCTCGAACTCTCAAACTGAAAACGAAATGCTGTCCTGTGGCACACCCCTATTAGATTTGCAACCCAGCTCCCCCGTGTACCCATTGTGACCAGGTAATAACAAGTGTATTTTACGACTGGTTCTCATTAATGTAAGCTTCTTATATACCGGGTGTTTATAATTAAAGTGCAGCAGCTCACGGAGGTTCAGTATGTAAGCTTCTGATATACCGGGTGGTTATAATTAAAGTGCAGCAGCTCACGGAGGTCCAGTATGGGCTGTAATTATCGTATGAAAGGGAAACTTCGTAGATATGCTAATGCGTTAATGGGAACCGATTTATTCTGGAAAACAAATTAGTTCCAATCGCGGCCACTATGTGCAAGTCTGGAGCTGCACACTGTCTGTATGACGGTATGACATCCACGCTCTTGTTTAACAAGCCATAACGAAGTGAATGGTATGGCTATCGAGACGAGTGACCATTCGCTGTTAGTGAATGTGTACGGCAGCAATTACTGTGCTGTACTGAGTCAGCGCCGACTGAAAAGTCTGGCCGGCCGCGGTGGTCTCGCGGTTCTAGGCGCGCAGTCCGGAACCGTGCGACTGCTACGGTCGCAGGTTCGAATCCTGCCTCGGGCATGGATGTGTGTGATGTCCTTAGGTTAGTTAGGTTTAAGTAGTTCTAAGTTCTAGGAGACTGATGACCACAGCAGTTGAGTCCCATAGTGCTCAGAGCCATTTGAACCATTTTTTTGAAATGTCTGAGGAGAGGTCAGAAGTCATTAAATGGTTTAAGGAAGATGATAATGAAATTCGAAAACACGGCTTGGCTTGGTGTGTTACCTGGAAGAGGAATGCGTCCTATCCCGGTGGAAGTTATCGGCCAGGTTGGTGTTGCTGTAACTGACCACACAGAACGTGCCCCGGGCAGTGCTAGTGCTCTGCAGTGTCACAAGAATTGTCCATCCTATGAGCAAGAGTAAGGGAGCTTTTGCGGTCTATCTTACAATGGTACCCGTACAAGATCCAGATGGTGCAGCAATTGAAACATCATAACCTGCAGAAACGCCCTGAATTTGCTCTTCGGTTTTTGGCACGGATCGAAGTTAATGGTGCGCGGCCGGCCAATATTCTGTGGAGTGGTGAAGCACAATTTAAACTACGGGATGCAGTGAATACACAGAACTGCTGAAATCGGGGTACTGTTAAACCACGTGTTATGCACGAAGAACCACTGCAGTCGCCGTATTTGACTGTATGGTGTGGATTTACAAGCACCTTTATTCTCTGTCTGTTCTTCTTGGAAGAGCATACACCTAGGCCCTGACATGTGTACCGTGACGCCTGCACATTATCAATTCTTTCTTGTACAGCATGTGATTCCTGCTTTGGAAGAGCGTGACTTTGTGGAAACCACCGTTCTCATGCAAGTTGGGACAACACCTCATGTCGCTCGTCCATTGAAAGATCTGCTTAATGCAACATTCCATGAACATGCTATCTCTAGAGGTTTTCCAGATGCATGGCCTGCAAGAATCCCTGATCTGAATCCATGTGACTTTTGGCTCTGAGGATATATGTTTACGAAGGAAACGTTCGGTCTCTACCTGATCTACATCTACATCTACATGGATACTCTGCAAATCACATTTAAGTGCTTGGCAGAGGGTTCATCAAACCACCTTCACAATTCTCTATTATCCCAATCTCGTACACCTATATCTTTCCGTACGAGCTCTGATTTCCCTTATTTTATAGTGGTGATCACGTCTCTCTATGTAGGTCGGTGTCAACAAAATACTTTCGCTTTCGGAGGAGAAAGTTGGTGATAGGAATTTCGGGAGAAGTTTCTTTTAATGATGTCCAGCAAAATCCAGTATCATTTCTGTGACACTCTCTCCGATATTTCGCGATAATACAAAACGTGCTACCCTTCTTTGAACTTTTTCGATGTACTCCACTATAGAGAAACACGTTACTCAGATTCCATGGGAATTGCTGCGAGCAACCGTTGATCACGTCGCTTTACTGATGCAGCATCTCGTCAACGTCTCTGATGCTCATAAAGAACAAATTGTGTAACCGAATGTTAATAACAGGCCGGCCGGTGTGGCCTAGCGCTTCTAGGCGCTTCTGTCTGGAACCGTGCGACCACTGCGGTCACTGGTTCGAATCCTGTCTCGGGCATGGATTTGTGTGATATCCTTAGGTTAGTTAGGTTTAAGTAGTTTTAAGTTCTAGGGGACTGATGACCTCAGATGCTAAGTCTCATAGTGCTCAGAGCCATTTGAACCATTTGTTAATAAAAAAAATAAACATTATACGTTTCTCGCCTGCCACGACCCGTTCCTACTCCATCACCCGGAAACATTTCTGTACGACTTTCTTTAGATTTGCACCTGGTGGCCAAAATGGGAAGTAATTTCTTCCATTGTGAATCGGGTTCCACATTAACGCATTAGAATATATACCAAGTTTCGCTACCATGCGATAATTACAGCCCACACTGGACCTTTGTGAGCAGCTTGACCTCTGTGAGTACCTGCACTCAGTACTAGCAGATTTATTAATCTATTTTCGGAAATTTTTGAAGTATGACAGTTTGTTAAGGTTTAGATTCGAACACTGTCCTTCCCGATTCAGAAACGTCATATTGTATGTCATGTTAGGTGGACAGAGCGCTGTATCCTCAACGGCGACCATTATGGCTGTGATGTTTGGGGTTAAAATTTAATACACAGCGCTGTATTGCTTTAGGAGTTTTGAAAATGAATTTGTGTAGCGTTAATGGAACGAAACACGATGTAGCATGATCGCAGCACATCGCATCATTAATTCCGTATCCGTTCAGTTACATTTATTTCTGGTATAAAACCGGGCAGTACAAACTCTTGGGAGTACCCATGTAAGGATCCGGGCAAGAAGGCATGCCCGTCCCCGGCACGAATCCGCCCGGCCGATTAGCGTCGAGGTCCGGTGTGTCGGCCAGTCTGTGGATGGTCTTTAAGGCGGTTTTCCATCTTCCTCGGCGAATGACGGCTTGTTCCCTTTATTCCGCCTCAGTTACACTATGTTGGTAAATGTAAATGTCGCGTGACTAGGGCCTCCCCGCGGATAGACGGTTCGCCGAGTACAAGTCTTTCAATTTGATGCCACTTCGGCGACTTGCGCGTCGATGAGGAGGAAATGATGATTGTTAGGGCAACACAACACCCAGTCCCTGAGCGTAGAAAATCTCCGACCCAGCCGGGAATCGAACCCGATCCCTTAGGATTTACATTCTGTCGCGCTGACCACTCAGCTACCGGGGACGGACACTACGTTGGTGATTGCTGCGCAAACACTTTCTCCACGTACGCGTACGCCATCATTACTCTACCACGCAAACAGTGGGGTTACACTCGTCTGGTGTGAGACGTTCCCGGGGGTGTCCACTGGGGGCTGAACCGCACAATAACACTGAGTTCGGTGTGTGGTGGCGGTGGGGTGAGTGGACTGCTGTAGCCTGTTGTGGGGTTGTGAACCACTGAGGGCTACGGCGGGGACGAAGCCTCTCCGTCGTATCTAGGTCCCCAGTTCCATACAATACAATACAATACAATATCCATGTAAGGAAGCGAATTCCGGTTCAGTGCGTGTTTACCGTGCATTTGAGGCAAAAAAGCTTTCCTCAAGACGTGAGTGGCAGACTTGTGAGGCTTCCAGGGTCAGGTCAATTTAGCCCCCTTGTCTAATTCCGGAGCCACGATGTTTGGCGCAGATCATTAAACGTGGTCGTAAGACCGCCTGCTCCCGCAAGCGTCCGCTTGAGTTGTGACAAGTACTTAATCCACATGAATGTCACCCCACAAGTACGCCATCTTTTCTTTTTCCGTGCCGCGTGCGGAAAATTTTACGAGCTCCACAGAATTTCTGCGCGTTCAATACAGTGTATTGACTCTCCTACTAGACACTATGTGTGCCGTGTCTACCAGTAGTAAGAGATGATTCAGGCTCGTTACAAACCTTATAACAGTAAAATGAATACTTGCACGCCATGTCAGAGAAATTTCAGCTGTGTTCCCCTCAATTACAAGTTTCAAGCCACATTCATGTTCGTCATGTCGGCAAGAAGAATGGTGCTGTCGCCAGCCAAAAAGTGTTAGGACTTTGTGATCTGCTCAGTACAGAATGTAGAAAGAATTTTGTATCCAGTTGTTTTCTTGCTTTTCCTCCGGTGTTGACAATGGAGTTTGAAGATATAAGTGTAGTTTTGGTGGAATTTCTGATAGCATGCTTCTTGTTTCAAAGTTCGTATTCTGGGCAACTCGCATTTAACTTATTCATTTGTGCTTCTAGGAGGTCATTGTGTTATTTCTCCTGTTAATTTGAAAATGTGAGCTGTCCTAATGGGGAACTCTTATTTTGTCTTCTTTCACTTTCTAAGGATTTCAAAATCCCCCGTAATTAGCTTGAGTTTTCCATAATAGTTTTCTGTGCTTTTGTTTTTAAGAATAACACTGTAGTAAGATTTCAGGTTGTCTTTTAAACTTCAATAAACCTTTGGTAGTTGTAAAATCGACTTCCATCTGTGCATGCTATTTCCTACAAGCTCTCCTATTTTTAGGCGGCCCTTATTAACAAATATAACTTGGTGTACTCTAAGTTGACGTTTCCATTTTTCACAGTGGCCAAATAAAGATGAAGTTATACATAATACGCAAATGTCTTAAACAAGGTGAAGAGCGACTAGCGCTGACGCGTTTGATAATACGGTAGTAAACCAGTTGGTAATGAATTATGTGCCAATGGTTTGGGTAAAGTTTCCTGGTTTACTTTGCCCCATATTGTCTGAGACCTCTGATATTGTGTAGAAATACGGCATTGAGGTAAACACAACAACCACTTACTTTCGTTGAAAGAAGAATTTATTTTTCTGTAATTGGTATCGGGCCTAATACCATTTCCATACTATAAATTCATGTTGCCGTTTGAAGGTGGGTTTGGGTCTGGACAAGTTACAAATAAATAAATCATTTATTAAACAAAAGTGTGAGGGAATGCACTGTTTTTCTTGTTAGTATTTATCATAGACTCTTGTGCTTCTTGTTGTGTATTTGCTTTGTCTGTTTACATCGAAGTTACCTAGATCACACAAAAACTTGTAAGTCAAAGTTTCCCGCGAGGAGACAATTCAGAGCACGTTACAGGCGTAACACATTCTCTGTCAAGCCAACATTGCTACAACAGTTAATTTCACATACTTACAAGGAAGAATGAAGTTCTTATAAATGCAGGTATGAAGTTTGTGATTCACATTCCTAACTAAATCTAATCGTTTGGTTATCAACTTTAGCAAATTGTAAGCCTGTAGTTCTGGTTTCAGTGTCAGTTTTATCCTAATTTATGTATCATGGCGGTAGTTGAGGCATGAAATTTCAGTGATTGCTGGTGGAGTTGGGTGAAAGAAGGAAGAGAAAGCTGTACCTTTTGGGAGACGGATGGAGGCAGTAACTTGACGAAGTGAAAGTATACTGAAAGTGGTCGATGGGAAACACAGAGCATCTACCAAGTGCAGAAGTATGAAACCAGAGTTTCCCTACAGATGGTTCTAGCCGTCAGTGTAAAGCCCTTGAAACCCCGTCTGCAGCGCCATCCGCTTCCTGTAATGGCTGACAACGAATGTCAACACGCGGTAACCCAAGTTCCATACATCGGTATCTGTTTCAGACCCATAAACATCTCAACTTTTGTGCCTACGAACTACGATTTGCGGACAGCATTGGTTTTCTGTTACCATTTGAAGAAAACTACTGCAGAATCGCATAGACTGGTTGTCGAAGCTTTCGGCAAACAACCTCTTGGGAAAACACAGTGTTTCAAGTCGTTCAAAAAATTTAAAAGTATTGATTTTGACGTGATAAACGACGACGGCCGGAAACCACTGAAAAAGTTCGAACACTACGAATTGCATGCCTTATTGGATGAAGATGATACTGAAATTCAACAGGAACTCGCGAGCAATTGAATGTGACGCAGAAAGCCGTTTCTCTTCGGTTGAAAGCTATGGGGAGGGTGCACAAAGTGGGAAAATAGGTTCCGCATGAACTGAATGAAAGACAGCAAGCAAATCGAAAGACCACTTGTGAAATGCTGCTTGCCAGATACAAAAGGAAGTCGTTTCTCCATCGAATAGTGACAGGTGATGAAAAATGGGTGTATTTTGAGAATCCTAAGCGTCGTAAATCATGAGTGAAGCCAGCAAACTATTGACATCCACTGCAAGACCAAATGTCTTTGGAGAGAAGACAATGTTCTGCGTTTATTGGGATCAGAAGGGTGTCATCTATTACGGGCTGTCAGAACCTGGTGAAACCGTTAACACTGATCGCTACCAACAGAAAATGATAGCTTTAAATCGAGCATTTGGTGAAAAACGACCGGAATATGGAAGAAGGCAACACAAATTCATATTGCTCCATGCTAACGCCCCATCACACACAGCAAAACGGGTCAGGGAAACGGTCGAGGCGTTCAGCTGGGAACTACTGGAGCATGTGACTTATTCTCTAGACTTGGCTACTTCTGATTATCATCTGTTTGCATCACTGGGATACACTCTCGCTGAACAACGCTTCAATTCGTATCAAAATGGCTCCCTAACTGGTTCGCTTCAAAAGCAGAAATTTTTTTAGTGTGCCATTCATAGCCTGCCGGAGAGGTGGAAGGAATGTAGAAATAGCAATGGAGATTATTACGAATAAAATATTGTTTATAAATTTCAAACAACAGACGTCTAATTATTGCAACCAAATTCAAGTTTCATACTTATGTATTAATGAATTGAAGTTTTACTTTGCGAATGCAGGATAAGGCCAGTTTCTTGTCGACTGTACCACCTCACTCTATTTTTATAGTTGTATTTGACAGTCACTCTTTCCCAAGCACTTCAGCTGAACATTCACCTCTTCTGTTGCTGGAAATTCTACAAGCTATCAAATTCTCCCTAATTATCTGACTGGAGAAACAATTTCGCTGACCTTAAGTGAAAAACTAAAAACTTTCCAAATATGAGCAACAACAGACCTTCCCTTTTTTAAATACAATATTCTAATCGACTGCGTTTCTGAAACCCAAGTTATTCAAAATCTTGTCAGTTGAGCGTCATCTTTCTTAGCTTACATTTTGTGTGTCCTTCACACCCATAATGGAGGATTAAGGTCGTGGCCCAACAAATTTCGTATGTCAAAAGAGATTTGCTGACAATCGTTCTGATGATTCTGTACGTAGCAATCCGCACTACACCAACTTCCCAAGCAATTTAATTTAATTATGATGAACGTGCTGATGAAAATCCAAAATTATCCCGATGGAAGATTCCTGCGTGACGCACGTCCTCCTATACAATGGTACAAGACCACATGCACTAGATGGAATGTATACCCTTAGGTGCAGCATGAGGTAATGGAGGCCTTGTTATGACGTTAATCAGCTACCCGCTACCAAAGGAAAGTAGGAATAAAGACAACTTTGAATGCAACGACCTGTAGGCATCGTTGTCACACGAGACCGAGAACAAGAAGGCGGAAAAACGCCGACCGCCCCGGGCTTAGCAGAGCACTACATATGTGACTTCTTCTCCCGAATACTACTTCAGTGTCGACAGCGTCTCTCTTGATACTGTCTTAACGCTAACAAAATTGTGCATCTACACAGGAATAAATGTGGGTGATGGACAATGTATGACATTTATGAAAAATCTCTCCTGTCACCGTTGACACCTTCGAGTTCACTACCGTTTTCGGCCTTTATATTAGGCCATTTTCAAGTGATTCTGAGGACTGCCAAAAATGTGATAGATATATAAACATTTTATGATATAAGAACAGATAGAGTATAAAACCTACATTATGCTATGGAAAAGCAATGTGCAAAAGATGAAAGTGGAAGTCAGGTAGATTAAAAAAAGTTGGATGCCTATTGATATCTTGAGAAATATGGGATGTATAATTCTTTACATTATAAGTATTCTTTAGATTTGAGACGACTTGTGTTTTGACATATTCGAAAATTCCACATTGCATATTTTTACGAATGGAAGACTAAAAATAGTTCTTTTGATTTAGTAAAAACGTGATATAGTTGCGGTGGGCGGAGAATCCAAGTAAGGCTAGCTACACCAGAAAACGAGAATCAGTTTTAAAATGCGGCACGAGGAAGACAGAGAATTAAAGAGAAAAAAATATATAAAGTAAATCCACCTTCGTCGCTCATCTCATGCAAGAAAAACGCGTGGTGCACAGTATCAAAAACAACCTCGTAATATTCACACAATGAAGAAGGGATACTTTATGGACTTACATGTAGAATTATAAATTTACGACCACCTGAAAAAATCCAAAGAAAAGACGGCCATAAGCAATGCACAGTTGCAAATAAAACTTTGTCAGACATCTGCCAGCTCGTTATTAACACCTTCTTTAAAGTTACTGCGAAAATTCGTGGCTGGAGCTAGATATTTGCAAACAAGCTCTGTAAGCAGTGTACGATGCGTCAAAGTTATGCTAACAACCTCTGCAGTTTCCTGCGTTTCAAGTTTGGCACAATGGAGAACGCAGCTGATTTGGGTGCCCGGCCCATTGCAACGATTTTATGCTTTTAGTAAATCTAAACAACTGTTTTTAGCCTTTTATTTGTAAAGCATGCAGTTTGGAATTTTAGAATGTGTCAGAACATAAATCCTCTTAAACCCAATGAGTATTTATAATGTAATGAATGATTCGGGCCAGTCCACCTTGCACTTTTTATCACTTGCACATTGCTTCTCTAGAGCATAATGTAAGTTTTATACTCTATATGTATTTATATTACATATACGCAAGCTTTGTTGCTTCCTCTTCTATTATATACAATGTTTATATATATGCCACATTTATGACAGTCACCAGAACCAGTTGTAGATGGCCTAATATATAGGCCGCTACCGGTAGAGCACTCCAAAAGGTTCTCAACAGCAACTGTCATTAATTAAACAAACAGATGCAGAACCGCCACATGTAGAAACGAACAATGCACCATACGGCCGACATGGTGTGTAAAACTCCATAAAGACACAGCAACGAGTAGCTGAAAGGACACCATAGGATACCATTGCATTTGAAGACCCTTAAGCTCAGACGCTTACAAACATCACGAAGAACAGGGAAAACAATTGATAAGATCCCGATATACCAATCCACGAGTTTCTACAGCAAAGTAACCACCTGAAAGGCATTTTTCGGTTATTTAATACTATTAACCTCGAATACTAGAAGCCTTGATCAACTCAGAGACCCAGGCGTGTCTAATATTCCATCTGCATGTGGAAGTATTCATGTGGGACAGTCTATTCGAACCATTTCCCATCGGTGAACCGATCATCACCGGTACATCATGCTGCTGTTGTTGAACACAGTTTTACGAATAAACACAAGACCTTGTTTGGGCAGACACGAAACCTCACCCCAACTTAAAGCGATGGGGCCTTAGTAACCAAAGTTGCTTTGGAAATAAGAGTGTGCATGTTTGAAGAACTTCAATACAGACAGGGAATCCGCACTGAGAAGTGCATGGATGTTGGCACTTGAAACAGTATTCTATAATTTATTATCTTCTACAGAATATCCTTCTAATTTGATTACGTCCTGGCTGTTGAGATTATCACTCCATTTCTATTGACATGAAAAACATAGACTTTTGAATTTTTGGTCATCTTTTTCATTTGCTTGGCTTGATTCCTAGTGCAACGTCATCCGTTATTTGTCAAAATGAAAACAAAGTCCCTGCACCAATGAAAGCTGTGGTCGCAGTGGGCCCTATTACATTTGTTACCACACTTTTGATTCTTTCACTTCTTGTACAGTCAGTAGCTTTCCTAGAAAAAACAATAGCAGTTATCGTCAAAAGCTCAGATTTTCGTAGAAAATAAAGCAACAAGTGTATCTAGAACAACTTTACACAACAAAATAGTTGCGAACGACTTGGTCATTTGAACGCCACAGAATTGTGGATATTCAGTTTAAATGTTTGTAGTGTTACATTTACATAAATCTCAAATATTAATTTTTCTTTAAATTTTAGTTACTAAACTCGTTCATATGGTTACAGCATATTTCATCTAAATGGACTGTCAGTGATACCTCTGTTGATCAAAAACTAAAATAAATTTCTCAGTCCGATTAAAAATTACAGTTCTCCCTAACGAAGGCTGATAATGATCAACGAGTAGAGCTATTAGCACAAATTGCAATAAGGGTGAAGTTTAACCATCCCGTTGATGTCTACAGTTTTATGCAGGATGATTTTGCTAAATGGAAACAAACTGCAGGAATCGATCCCTGAGATGAAGAGGAACAAAAAAGGTCATGTCTGGAAATGTTGTCCAAGGGAGGTACACACACACTTGGAGGTGGGAATAAAAGATCTTAGACGGTGCAGGTTTCAGTGATTGAAAGCCCATATGAATAAATACCACCCTCAAGACGTAGGTGAACTATGGCACCATCACATATTTATTTATTTATTTGCTGTTGTTTAGCACACTGTCTCTATAACAGTTTATGGGAAGTATTATTACTATTATGATTCTACTAATACAATTATTACTGTGACAGTGTATTAACAATTAGAATTTCTTTTTAGTTCTTTGTTAATATAAATACAAGTTTTAAAATAAATACAAAGACTGGAAAACATAAATAAACAAAGATGAAAAGGAATACAAATAGTAAAAAAGGTGTGAGGAAAGTTGAAAAAAATGTGTGTGAAATCTTATGGGACTTAACTGCTAAGGTCATCAATCCCTAAGCTTACACACTACTTAACCTAAATTGTCCTAAGGACAAACACACACACCCATGCCCGAGGGAGGACTCGAACCTCAGCCGGGATCAGCCGCACAGTCCATGACTGCAGCCTCCTAGACTGCTCGGCTAATCCCGCGCAGCGGAAGTTAGAGAAGGAGAAAATTTGTTCCAGTAATCGTAGCTGTTTCAGCGGCGAGGGCTAGGGAAAAGTTCGAGCCTGTCGTCACTGAAACAGCTTTACAAGTATTTTCTTTCACAACTGATATCTTTTGCTTCGTATAATAGTTTTGCTTCATTAACTGTGTTATGACTTAATCATAATCTTACGTTAATTGCTCAGTTTTTTATACTATTTTATTTGTTCTATCGTTAGGTTCTGTAACATCGCATTGTTGTTTTGACCTTGTATGGATAATTACATTAACATTGTAATTGCACATTCAGTTTCTATATCTATTGTTTCATCCGATTCGGTGCCAGAATTAGTGTCTGTGTCTGTTTCGTGCCAAGTGTTTCGTTGTCGTTCTTGTATAGAGTTTTGTACTGTTCTTAAATATGGTCTATTTTGTCTGTGAGCTTCATGAAGGGTTTGAGATAGGTCATTCCTCTTGTGAGGTCAACGTATTTTAGTCTTATGTCTTCTGGTGTATTCCTCCTGCCGCGTCTCAGTCCGCCATAGGTCAAGCTGTCTTCGGTGTGTTATGATGCGTCCAGTTATCTCTTGTATTTTGTCTTGTCTGCCTTTCTTTAACCGATATGTTGCTGCTCGATGAAAAACAGTGATATCAATCGGGCACACACCCATGACCACACACGGTGCCTCTATGGATATTGTTCTAAAAGTTCCAAGTATTCTGATGAGCACGTTGCTTTGTCAGCATCTTCGACGTTTTTATATGCGGTCAGTCTGAGGCGTTGTGCCCAAATGCTCGCAGCAAAACAAACTGTTGAATGTCACGTACGTAACTCTTTATCCGTCGTACTATCAAAGGTACCTCTTCCAGGAGGGGAGGCAGGGTCACCGCAGGAAGTGTAGACAGCCCCCGCCAGTAAGGAGTTATGGAAGGATCACTGGTCACATGAGCCAGTCGTCAATAATCACCATCACACATTGAGGCTGCACAATTGCTAATGGTTCGCTGCCACCGTAAAAAGCTTACGGTCTGCATGGTCCATAAGTGAGTCTTGTGAAGATCGATGATGCCTCCCTTCGTAAATGTAGCCTCATCTGTCAGTACGATGATTGGCAGAAATCACAGCACCTTTGTGGTCTGCGCGATGATCGACGGAACGGTCACCGCAGAAACAAGTTTGTACGTAATAAGGCCTGTGTGCGTTGTAAGTGATACTGATAGCGGCAGCTGTTGTACAGAGTGTTCCACACGGTCAGTCACCTGCTGGTGCTGACGTCGAGGTCACTGTCAAAGATCTTTTATCTCCAGCTTAGAAACACCTTTCCGGTCCTATCTCCATAAAACCATTTTCGCTCCTTGCCCTCTCAGGGAACGTCGACTGCAGATTGTACTCATTAACAAACTCACGTAACATCAGTTCAGTCGCATAGAGGAGGAAATCTGACGTAGCTGTGGCGAAGAAACAACCCCAGTATTCGCCCAAAGTAGTCTACGAAAACAGTGGGAATTGTAAATCAATATGATCGGCCACGATTCGAACATCGCCATACCCAAAGTGAGAGTCAACTCTCAAAGCACAAAGTAAGCAATGCATATTAATATTCACAAATGGAAACTAAGGGGGAATTACAATAAGCGCGTAGGCTTCCGCGGCCAGTGCCATTTTCAACAAAACTCTTTTGGACAATAGGCCGCATCGTTTTGAGAACTAGGTAAGATCTATGAAATAAACATTGATGTTTCAGTCAGCTTGTACCAGCGCTCCTCAAAGAGACGAAAGTGCTGCCTATGAAGTTTCATCGCTTTTTTGCTTTTTTTCCTTTTATTTTTATGGATCACGTTTAGTTTTCAGAGTGAAGCGCCGTAATACGAGTACGCAAAAGGATTTTGTTCATGTTCGAAGGCGTTGTCTTCCATTAAGACGACAGGTGCCGGCGTCATTGACCACCGGCCGTCAATGTTTGGAATGACTTGGCTACTGTTGGTTTCATCGTCCCCTGTAACCTCCAAGCACATTGTATAGGACAGTTATATATTGCTCTCGCTACAAAACTCTCAAAACTCTCCAAAGATAAAATCTTTCTCTTCTTAAAAGGGAGGAGAGAACACACTGTGTGATCAAAAGTATCCGGACAACCCCAAAAACGTGTTTTTCATATTACGTGCATTGTGCTGCTACCTCCTGCCGTATCAGCGACCCCAGTAGTCATTAGACATCGTGAGAGAGCAGAATGGGGCGCTCCGCGGAACTCACGGACTTCGAACGTGGTCAAGTGATAGGGTGTCACTTGTGTTATACTTCTGCACGCGAGATTTCCACACTCCTAAACATCCCTAGGTCCACTGTTTCCGATGTGATAGAGAAGTGGAAACGTGAAGGGACACGTATAGCACAAAAGCGTACAGGCCAATCTCGTCTGTTGACTGATAGAGACCGCCGACAGTTGAAGAGGGTCGTAATGCGTAATAGGCAGACATCTATCCAGACCATCACACAGGAATTCGAAACTGCATCAACTGCATCAGGATCCACTGCAAGTACAATGACAGTTAGGCAGCAGGTGAGAAAACTTGGATTTCATGGTAGAGCGACTGCTCATAAGCCATACATCTCGCCGGTAAATACCAAACGACGCCTCGCTTGGTGTAAGGAGCGTAAATATTGGACGATTGAACAGTGGAAAAATGTTGTGTGGAGTGACGAATCACGTTACACAATGTGGCGATCCGATGGCAGGCTGTGGCTATGGCGAATGCCCGGTGAAATTCGTCTGCCAGCGTGTATAGTGCCAACAGTAAAATTCGGAGGCGGTGGTATTATGGTGTGGTCGTGTTTTTCTTGGAGGGGGCTTGCACCCCTTGTTGTTTTGCTTGACACTATCACAGCACAGGCCTACATTGATGTTTTAAGCACCTTCTTGCTTACCACTGCTGAAGAACAATTCGGGGATGGTGATTGCATCTTTCAACACGTTCATAATGCACGGCATGTGGCGGAGTGGTTACACGTCAATAACATCCCAGTAATGGACTGGCCTGCGCCGAATCCTGACCTGAATCCTATAGAACACCTTTGGGATGTTTTGAAACGCCGACTTTGTGCTAGACCTCACCGACCGACATCGATACCTATCCTCAGTGTTGCACTCCGTGAAGAATGGACTGCCATTCCCCAAGAAACCTTCCAGCATCTAATTTAACGTATACCGGCGAGAGTGGAAGCTGTCATAAAGGCTAAGAGTGGCCCAACACTATACTGAATTCCAGCATAACCGATGGAGGGCGGCACGAACTTTTGTCATTTTCAGCCAGGTGTCCGGATACTTTTGATCACATAGTGTATTTGGCCTTAACTCCCAGTCTACGGTGAGGTCGTTAGAGATAGCGTAGAAGTTCGGAGAGGGGAATGAAACCGGTAGTGTTGTTCTGTAAAGAAACTATCCCATCATTTGCATCAAGGGGTTAAGGGAAACAACAGAAAACTAAATCTGGTTGGCTGGAAGGGGGACTCCAGCTGCCTTCCTCCCGAATGTGAATGCACAACAACAACAACATCAACTTGCTTTCTTTTATGAAGAGATAATAAAAAAGTTTTCTTGGATAGTTGATGACATACGACAGAATAAAACTGCACCGGACCAGAATTCGAACTCAGATCCTGGACAACGGCAATGTGTTACTAATTATGCCATTGTAGAACCCCTCACGGTACCGACTTCAAGCGTAAACATTTTTTCATGGGTACGTTTCTCGCTGATACACCTAACACTTATCAGCCATACGACAGACAGGTAGCCTTCCCTCAATACAGGAAAGTAAAGCATAATTCGATTAAGTAGATAGAAATAAAGACTGCTGTTCGATAACGCGACTGGTGGCCACTCACTAGAAACAGAAACAGGCAGAAAATAGTTGGTGAATAACGTCATGTAATGTCTTTTGTATATATAATGTCATTCATTGTCGTACCAGCTGCTTGTTTTATTGCTTATTTTTATTTTGTCCGGAACTGCATGGGGCTGCATACTTGCCTTCAGCGGCCCTAGTGAGGGTCTGTTAAACTTCAACGACCACTTAAAACAAGTTGCAGGAAAAGAAAATGCCACAGTAACAAAATTAACGGCAGGAATTGTAATATACCCACGAAAGAGATACCTTAGAAAATGCTCTTTACATCCATATTCCGCAAGCCACCTGACGGTGTGTGGCGAAGGGTACCCTGAGTACCTCTATCGGTTCTCCATTCTATTCCAGTCTCCTATTGTTCGTGGAAAGAAGGATTGTCTGTATGCTTCTGTGTGGGCTCTAATCTCTCTGATTTTATCCTCATGCTCTCTTCGCGAGATATACGTAGGAGGGAGCAATATACTGCTGGACTCTTCGGTGAAGGTATGTTCTCGAAACTTTAACAAAAGCCCGTACCGAGCTACTGAGCGTCTCTCCTGCAGAGTCTCCCACTGGAGTTTATCTATCATCTACGTAACGCTTTCGCGATTACTAAATGATCCTGTAACGAAGCGCGCTGCTCTCCGTTGGATCTTCTCTATCTCGTCTATCAACCCTATCTGATACGGATCCCACACCGCTGAGCAGTATTCAAGCAGTGGGCGAACAAGCGTACTGTAACCTATTTCCTTTGTTTTCGGATTGCATTTCCTTACGATTCTTCCAATGAATCTCAGTATGGCATCTGCTTTACCGACGATCAACTTTATATGATCATTCCATTTTAAATCGCTCCTAATGCGTACTCCCAGATAATTTATGGAATTAACTGCTTCCAGTTGCTGACCTGTTGTTTTGTAGCTAAATGATAAGGGATCTATCTTTCTATGTATTCGAAGCACATTACACTTGTCTACATTGAGATTCAATTGCCATTCCCCGCACCATGCGTCAGTTCGCTGCAGATGCTCCTGCGTTTCAGTACAATTTTCCATTGTTACAACCTCTCGATACACCACAGAATCGTCAACAAAAAGCCTCAGTGAACTTCCGATGTCATCCACCAGGTCATGTATGTATATTGTGAAGAGCAACGGTCCCATGACACTCCCCTGTGGCACACCTGAAATCACTCTTACTTCGGAAGAGTTCTCTCCATTGAGAATGACATGCTGCGTTCTGTTGTCTAGGAACTCCTCAATCCAATCACACAATTGGTCTGATAGTCCATATGCTCTTACTTCGTTCATTAAACGACTGTGGGGAACTGTATCGAACGCCTTGCGGAAGTCAAGAAACACGGCATCTACCTGTGAACCCGTGTCTATGGTCCTCTGAGTCTCGTGGACGAATAGCGCGAGCCGGGTTTCACACGACCGTCTTTTTCGAAACCCATGCTGATTCCTACAGAGTAGATTTCTAGTCTCCAGAAAAGTCATTATACTCGAACATAATACGTGTTCCAAAATTCCACAACTGATCGACGTTAGAGATATAGGTCTATAGTTCTGCACATCTGTTCGACGTCCCTTCTTGAAAACGGGGATGACCTGTGCCCTTTTCCAATCCTTTGGAACGCTACGCTCTTCTAGAGACCTACGGTACACCGCTGCAAGAAGGGGGGCAAGTTCCTTCGCGTACTCTGTGTAAAATCGAACTGGTATCCCATCAGGTCCAGCGGCCGTTCCTCTTTTGAGCGAGTTAAATTGTTTCTCTATCCTACTTTGGGATCCACACCATTACGATTAGTAGCCGAGATAGAGGGGATCCAAAGAAGAGCGATGCGATTCATGATGGTTTCGTCCAGCAGACAAAATGTGTTACGGAGATACTCATTAGTACAGGCCATACAAAGGAGGTATTGCGCTTCACAGCGATATTTACTGCTAAATTTCCAATAATAGTGAAGTAACATACTACTGTCTCTCACACACATTTCGCGCCGTAATAGTGACAAGTTGTTGTACTCTTCATTTCGAAGACTTGTTTGATGCAGCTCTGCATGTTACTGCATCCAGTGCAAGCCTCTTCATCTACGAATAACTACTGCAACCTACATCCTTCTGAATCACTTTACTGTATACATCTATTCGTCTTACTCCACGATTTTTACCCCTTACACTTTCCTCCAGTACTAAACCGGTGATCCTTTGATGCCTCAGAACGTGTCCTACCAACCGACCCTTCTTTTAGTTAAGTTGTGCCACGAACTACTTGCCTCCCCAAATCCATTCAGTACCTCCTCATTAGTTACGTGATCTACCCATCTAATCTTTAGCATTCTTCTGTAGCAAGACATGTCAAAATCTTCTCTTCTCTTCTTGTCTAAAGTGTTTATCGTCCACGTTTCACTTCCATACGTGGCTACATGGCTACATTCCAGATAAACACTTCCAAAAAAGACTTCCTAACATGTAAGTCTATATCGATGTTAACAACTTTCTGTTTTTCAGAAACGTTTCTCTTACCATTGCCAGTATACATTTTATTTCCTCTCTTCTTCGGGCTTCATCAGTTATTTGCTGCCCAAATAGCAAAACTCAGCTACTGCTTTAAGTGTGTCGGTTCCTAGTCCAATTCTCTCAGCATCACCTGATTTAATTAGACCACATTCCATTATCTTTGTTTTTCTTTTGTTCATGTTCATCTTATACCCTTTTTTTTTCAAGACATTGTCCATTCTGTTCAACTGCTCTTCCAAGTCCTTTGGTGTCCATGACAGAATTACAACGTCTTTGGCAAACCTCAAAGTTTTTGTTTGTTTTCCCTGAGGTTTAATTCCTACTCAAAATTTTTCTTGGGTTCCGTAACTGCTTGCTCCATATAAAGATTGAATAAAACTGAGGGTAGAATACAACCCCGTCACACTCCCTTCTCAACCACTGCTTCTCTTTCATGGCCGCCTGGCTTGTAGACCTATTTTAAATAACATTTCGCTCCCCTATTTTAACCCTGCTATCTTCAGAATTGTAAAAAGAATATTCCAATCAAAACTGTCAAAATCTTTCTCTGAGTCTACAAATGCCTTAAACGTAGGTTTGCCCTTCCTTAACCCATCTTGTAAGACAAGTTGTAGACACAATATTGGCTCGTGAGGTTCTACATTTCTTCGAAATCCAAACTGATCTTCCCCAAGGTGTCTGCCCCGATAGCTGAGTGGTCAGCCTGACGGATTGCCGTCCTACGGGCCCGGGTTCGATTCCCGGTTGGGTCGGGGATATCTTCCGCTCAGGGACTGGGTGTTGTCTTCATCATCATTTCATCCCCATCCGTGGCGCAGGTCACCCAATGTGGCGTCGAATGTAATAAGACCTGCACCAAGGCGGCTGGACCAGCCCCGCAAGGGGCCTCCCGGCCAACGACACGAAACGTTCATTTCCATTTTTCCCCGAGGTCGGTTTCTAATAGTTTCCTGTTATTCTGTAAGGAATTCGTGTTGGTGTTTTGCAACCATGGCTAATTAAGCTGATAGTTATAATTTTTTCAACTGTGAATAACTGCTTTCTTTGGAACTGGAATTATACATTCTTCTTGAAGTCTGAGGATATATCGCCTGTCTCATGCATCTTACGCACAGATGGAAAAGTTTTGTCATGGCTGACTCTTCCAAGGCTATCAGTAGTTCTGATGGAATGTCGTCTAGTCCTAGGTCATTGTTTCGGCTTAGGTCTTTGAGTGCTCTGTCATATTCCTCTCGCAGTATCATATCTCCCATCGCATCTTCAGGTAAGTCGCCTTCCATTTCTATAATATTGCCTTCATCTCCCTTGTAAAGATCCTCTGAAAACTCCTTCCACTTTCGCCTTTCTCTTCTTTGCTTAGGGCTGGTTTTCCGTCTGAGCACTTGATATTCATGCAGCTGCTTCTTTCTTCCCCAAATACATCTTTAACTTTCCTGTAGGCTTTATATATCTTTCCCCCAGTGAAATACGCTTTTAAACTCTTACACTTATCATCTTGCCACTACAGTTTAGCCATTTTGCACATTCTGTCAGTCTCACTTTTTTGACGATTACATTCCCTTTTGCCTGCTTCATTTTCTGCGCTTTTATATTTTCTCCTTTCGTTAGTTAAAGGCAATATGTCCTGTGTAATCCAAGGATTTCTACTAAGCCCTGTCTTTTTACCTATTTGATCCTCTCCTGCATTCACTATGTCATCTCTTAAAGTTACGCATTCGTCTTCTACTGTATTCCTTTCCCCTGTTCTATTCAACAGTTGCCTAATGCTCTATCTGAATCTCTCAACAGCCTCTGGTTCTTTCAACTTATGCAGGTCACATCTCCTTAATTTCCTACCTTTTAGCAATTTCTTCAGGTTTATTCTACAGTTCATAACCAATCAATTCTGGTCATAGTCCACATATGCCCCTGGGAACGTCCTAAAATTTAAAAACCTTTCCTGAAATTTCTGTCTAACCATTATATAATCAATCTGAAACCTTCTGGTGTCTCAGAAGTTTTTCCACGTTACAATCTTCTTTCATGATACTACAGCGACAATACAACACGAAAAATTCTAGCTCATACGGAAGCTTAAGGCAGTAATTCTCTCCGTGCCCTTACCGTAAATGGAATAGGAAATGGCGGGAGTTACAGGGGTATCTGATGTACGATCCACGACACATCTCACGGTGCTTTGCGGCGGACAGATGTAAATGTAGATAGTGATATAATTCAGTTGATAGTTACACCCAACTAGATGAGACTACGGCGATTAAAATACAGTTATGGTCGTGAAGCTCATGTTATACACATATTACAGAAAGTAGTATGCCTTCTGTCGAAAATATATAGGTTTCAGAGGAAGACAAACCCGTCGTAACGATAAATATGCTAACAGAAGAGATGTTAACCAACTCTTTAAATGGTTAGGTTATCGCTCATCTGTAGCGTTCTAATTCAATCGTAAGAAACGTTTCTCGGCGCTAGTGGAACTGTAAATGAAGTATAGTGTTCCGGTCAACGAGGGAATCTGAACTTGGGAACACAACACAAAAGTGCTGCCTCAAACAGTTAATTTAAGGGCAGACGACAGTGTCATTTGGTTTACGATGCCCATTACACTTTAATGGGCGGTATTGCAAGAAACTGCAGGCTAAATGGCACGAGGCAAAATCAACTTAATGAAGCTATTAGGGGCTGTAACAAAAAGCGGCGTGCCACTTCGTGCGGCGGCTGTGACGCAATAGGAAGGAGGCGCCAGCCGCCAGCCGGAGAGCGTCTCGTGCGGCCAGCAATTGTCGCCACTGTGTCACGCAGGCGCCAGCGATCCGTGTGACGCCGACGCCGCCGCCATCCGTCTTCCTCCGCGCTCACCGAGTCCTCGAGCACATCATGTAGTCGCAGCCTTATTTAGGCTATAACTTTACAGAAATTTTTATTACTAGCTGACTACATCATATTTCCACAATTCATGACAGTTTGCCGAGTTCGACTCTTAGTCATCATCAAAGCTAAATATCCAGAAAAGTTACTATTAAATACAGAACATTATAAAAATTCAGAATGTGTAAAAAGTGCTCTAGAGTTTTAAATCCAACCCCCCCCCCCCCCAAATGCGATAAAGGGAATCTGAATTTAAAAACTTATTTATCAATACAGATCTCCAGCTCGAATTTGACGATGTCAAATTGCATATATCGATACCGCCAGCTACACTTTCTCATGTACCCGAGTTAATTACCTTTGCACATTTCTTTCACACATTGTGAAGTCACATTATAACGAAAAGCACTCCGTCTTCAGGCCACGAGTGACCTACCGGGACCATCCGACCGCCGTGTCATCCTCAGTGGAGGAAGCGGATAGGAGAGGCGTGGGGTCAGCACACCGCTCTCCCGGTCGATAAGATGGTATTCTTGACCGAAGCCGCCACTATTCGGTCGAGTAGCTCCTCAATTGGCATCACGAGGCTGAGTGCACCCCGATAAATGGCAACAGCGCGTGGCGGCCTGAATTCTCACCCATCCAAGTGCCGACCACGCCCGACAGCGCTTAAATTCGGTGGTCTCACGGGAACCGTTGTACCCACTGCGGGAAGGCCGTTGCCCTTTTATTATTATGAAATCTGCTGGAATATAGTGTCACTACCGTCTGCAGCACTCATGAGCCAGACGCCCTTGCTGCTAGAGACTTTGTGCAAGGCTTAACAAGACGGCCAAGGTGGCTGCAAATGACGCATTGTGTGTGCCTATATACAACATTAAACAGATGTTTAACAGATCCTGCAGGTAGCTGAAGATTTTTCCCACATCCTGAGGCGAGAAACTGGGAATTCATGTTTCTTTTCTTCCTTTCTGCCATTACCCGGTAGCACACGTTTTGGTAACGTGGCTTGCCGAAGACTCGCACGAGTAGCAGTTAAATGACTTTAGGCGTTAGGAATTTGTGGACCAGTGAAGTATGCCGCTGGATATTGTACATGGTAGGAAAGAGTAGAGGTGGCGATAAGATACAGCTCTTTAGAGATTGATGTTTTTGACCTGGTCTTCAAGCAGTGTACGAGCTATGTTACGAAAGCTGAATATTCCCTGTCCACACTTCGAACAGTACTGCGAATAGTATTGTGAAATGTAATCTAACTGCGGTTCCAGGTTGTCGTGGTTGCTGATCATCGTCACATTGAGCAACGTTTGTAGCCTGAGACGTCAACATGCTACGAAACTAACAAATGTGAGCCTCTGATGTGGAAATTAAAATGTGTTTCTTTCAATGGTTTATTCGTTGTTTCTCTTCCGCATATCCTTACAAACGTTTCTACGAAGTATCCATGTCCTACGATCACTCGTTTTTCATGAAGGCTCTCTCAAACAGCGAAAGTTTGATTATAACCACTCTGTACTTAAAAACTGAAACTCTGTGATGAAACTGGTATATAAAATGCATTCTTCTGAGCTGTTTTCATTTACGTCACGTCTGAATCTACCAAGGAGTCAATATAGGTTAATACAGGGAAATAACTTATCAAGAATGCAGAACTAACAGTATTGACTTTCAACGTTCAGCTACCTTTAATAAATTACTTATAAAGTGATTCAGATGTTACAGACACATTAAACTTACTTCAAAACACACTTTAAAGTAATAAATAAATCGTTTTAACATAACTTGTCCACCTGAAATATTTACATAATATAAGGACAGAAGTATAAAGTGCATAGCAGAAAGGTATCTTGAGGATTTAGGCTTTTTTGCTGGTATTTGACTTTTTTTCAAATATCTTAAAGAAAAGAAAGAAGTATGGGAACCAAAGCGTGACACGTGAAAAGAAGGAGTAATGATCGGAGCGTACATACCAAGGAGATGAAACTTAAAACAACCTACAGGGACCATCTGCGCACAGTGAGACAAAAATTATATTTTTCATCCCAGACAGCACATTACGAAAAATGTGGGGCAGATGCAGGTGTCAATCTAAGTGCACAAAGCTACTAGAACATTCGTCAAACTCCTCAAAATCTAGGAATGCAGTAACGTCTCCACAGAAACCTAAATGGGGGTGTTCAATAAAACTGTATTATTTGGTCGTCGTCGCCGGCGAATGCTGGTTTACAAATCACTTGTCAATGTGGACGGCACCCTTGGTGCTTCGACATCATCAGCGAAGGGTAAAAAGAACGAAATAAGAGGAGTTGGTAAAACTACTCAATTTGTTCTTATTCATGGACCTACTTTATTTTGTGGTGCTAAGTTAAATTTTTCTTTAATGAAAGTTTCTTCTTCTTCCAGTTTGGGTAACGGATGGCTAACTGTAGCTTTCGTTGCTTGTAACAATGCGGGAAGAGCCGGTTTGGAATCCTTTGAAAGTCGGGAAATCTTAGCTTACCGTACTATACCGGTTTCTGAGATTATTATTGCTAGTGAGGGTTCCTACCTATTTCCGCACGGGAGTTTGTCTTTGTCTTGTCGTAGACGTTGTAAGATAAATTCTGATTTCAGCGTTCACTTATGGGTGAAGGCTAGTGGTCCTTCTTCTTTGGAAGATTGTCGCATTGTGGACACACGCAACCCATCAACTCCATGTCGCCATAAACTGTTTTCTTCAGGAAGTCATTAATACAACATCACTATAAATGACAATATGAAAATATTTCTATGGTGTTGAGCAACAGTCACGCAATATTTTTTGAAAGAATTAACCGCCATTTGACAGTGTATTACAATACAAAAATGGATTGAGGACTTTGATAAAACAGAACCACATGAACATCTTACGCCGATTTTCTTGCCACCGAACGCGACACAGGTACATGATGAGAATTGTGGTGATGAAACATAGCTACTGACCACTGTCCCATCTAATCTAAGTGTTGTGACAATATAGACGAAACAATGAAACAAGCAAACCATCAGGCCGCTAAGTTGAAGGAAGTCCATTTCTCTTTTCGCAGTTTCGAACATCTTCGCAGCATGCGTATACTGAGGTTCAATTTTGTTCCTCCGTGCTAAGAAATGTGGCAAACATAGCGTTGATTTGTCGGGTGCACTAACTTATTTAAGACAAGATTCGCGCTATTTTTCAGTTATCTTTGGAAGCATGTTTCCGGACGTGGCTAAACGGGAAAGTGTGCGGCACACTCGATTTGGATTACTTCCTTTTCCATACAGCCATCCAAACGCATGAAATGTGGTATTACAATTGTTTCTGACGATTCGTGCTGGACGTTATTGTTAAGGCGTACCCTGGTACGATGGTGACATTGGATTAACAAATTACTGATTCGATATGAAAGAAGATTTATGATCAGAGTATACGTAAACGAATAAACAAGACGTAAACAAAACACAAGATACACAGAGTTAGTATACTTTAAAAATCCTATTGGCAACACAATAGGAAACGATAAATGACCATCGGTACACATTTGGGACATCACCAATTCAGTCCACATTAATGACCATATTAAGGGTGAAATTATTGAACTATATGAAATAAAATCGTCATAACTTCTGAACACGTTGCGTTAGGACGTTAAAACTGCAGGGTAGGCCACGGGGCGTGATGGAAATTAGTTTGCCCACGTATGGTCTGGGTTAGCGACGAAGCCCACTTTCATTTGGATGGGTTCGTCAATAAGCAAAATTGGTGCATTTGGGGGACCGAGAAAGTATTTCGCGATCGAGAAGTCTCTTCACCCTCAACTGATGACTGTATGGTGTGCAGTGTCCACTCACCAAATAATCGGCGCCATAATCCTTGATGGCACGTGACTAGCGAACGGTACGTGAAGGTTTTGGAAGATGATTTCACTCCCATTATCCAAACTGAGCCTGATTTCGACAAGACATGGTTCATGCAACACGGAGCTTGATCCCATCAAAGCAGAAGAGTGTTTAATGTCCTGGAGGAGCAGTTTGGGGACCGCATTCTGGCTCTGGGGTGCCCAGAGGCCACTGGCATGGGCCTCGATTGGCCGACATATTCTCCGGATCTGAACTCATGCGACTCCTTTTCGTGGGGCCGTATTAAAGACAAGGTGTGCAGTGATAAAACCGTAACCTTTGCTTAGATGAAAACTGCTATTGAGGAGATCATCGACGGCATCGATGTTCCGACAGTTCAGTGAGACAAGCGGAATTCACTATTCGTTTTATTTTATTTCTTTTTTTTTTATTTACTCTTCTAATTCAGTAGGAGCAAATTGAGCAGCAAATCTCCAAGGTCATGGAATGTGTCAATACATGAAATTACAACATAAAAGTGATAACAGATAAAAATAAAATGTTTATAAACCCAAGAATGTGAAGCCATAAGTTTAAGTAAACGCAGTCAACAATGTAACATAGGATTCAGCTTGAATTTTCAAGGAACTCCTCAACAGAGTAGATGGAGTGACCAATGAGAACACTCTTCAATTTCGATTTGAAAGCACGTGGGTTACTGATAAGATTTATGAATTCTTGTGGTAGGTTATTGAAAATGGATGCACCAGTATACTGCACATCTTTCTTCCCAAGAGTTAAGAAAGTGCGATCCAAATGCAGATTGGATTTCTGCCGAGTATTAACTGAGTGGAAGCTGCTAATTCTTGGGAATAAGCTGATATTGTTAACCAGAAACGACAGTAAAGAATGTATCCTTTTAGAAATACGATATAAGCGAATGAAAATAAGCAAAGTAGACTAATTTTCGTGTCGAACGATCACTTACTTCAGTTACCAGTCGAAAAATAAAAATGACAGCATTAAGTTTTTGAACAAGATCCTGAACGTGGGCTTTTCACGATAGTTTGCTATCTATCTGAACACCTAGAAATTAGAACTGTTCAGTTTCACTAATCATATGCCCATTCCGTGAAATTAAAACGTCGGGTTTTGTCGAATTGTGTGTTAGACACTGTAAAAACTGAATCTTGCTGTAATTTAGCGTTAGTTTATTTTCTACAAGCCATGAACTTTTGTCGTGAACCGCACTATTTGAAACCGAGCCAATGTTGCGCAAAACATCCTTTACTACCAAGCTAGTGTCATCAGCATAGAGAAATATTTTAGAATTACCCGTAATACTAGAGGTCATATCATTTACGTAAATAAGGGACAGGCGTGGGTCGCCCTAGCACTGATCCAATGGGGCACCCACCCCCCCTCCACCCAAGTTGACCGTACCTCGCTCAGACCCCACATCACAGCCATTCTCAACACTGTGAATAATGGCCTTTTGCTGTCTGTCGTTAAAGTAAGAGGTGAACCAATTGAGCTGCTCCCCCTATTCTGTAATGGTCCAACTTCTGGAACAATATTTCGTGATCAACACAATCAAACGCCTTAGTTCAATTAAAAAATATGCCTAGCATTCGAAACCTTTTGTTTAATCCATCCAGTACCTCACTGAGAAAAGAGAATATAGTATTTTCAGTTATTAAAAGACTTCTAAAGCCGAACTATACATTTGATAGCAAATTATGTGATCTAAAATTATCAATTATTCTTACATATACAGCCTTTACAATAACTTTAGCAAACATTGATGACATGGAAATAGGTCTAAAATCGTCTACATTTTCCCTTTCTCCATTTCTATAAAGCGGCTTTACTACTGAGTCCTGTAATCGTTCAGGAAACTGACCATTCTTAATGGAAAAATTACAAATATGGCTAAGTGCAGGGATAACATGTGCAGCACAGTACTTAATTATTCTGCTAGCACTCCACCATATCCATGAGTGTCCTTAGTCTTCAGTGATTTGATTATTGACTCAATCTCCCCCTTGTCAGTATCACAGAGGAGAATTTCAGACATCAGTCTCAGAAAGGCATTTGCCAAGAGAGTTATATAATTCCCTATAGAAACTAAATTGTTGTTTAATTCACCAGCAATGCTCACAAAATGATTGTTACATACTCTACATATATCTGACTTCTCAGTAACAGAAATATTCTTATTACGAACTGACTTTATATCGTTGACCTTGTGCTGCTGACCAGACACTTCCTTCACTACTGAACACATGATTTCAATTTTATCCTGTGAATTAGCTAGTCTATTTGCGTACCACATACTCTTTGCCTTCCTAATAACATTTTAATCACCTTACAATACTGTTTGTAATGAGCTACTGTAGCTTGATTGAGACTACTTCTAACATTTTGATAGAATTCCCGCTTTGTTTTACATGATATCCTTATTCCACTAGTCAGCCACCCAGGCTGCCTTTTACTGCTAGTACCCCGTTTAGAACGTTCTAATGGAAAGTAACTCTCAAAGAGCATGAAGGAAAGCATTATATTTGTCGTCTATGTTATCGGCACTATAAACATCCTGCCACTCTTGTTCTTTAACAAGGTTTAAAAAATTCTCTATTGCCGTTGGGTTAGCTTTCCTACATAGTTTGTAATTATATGTGACATTTGTTTGAGTGCGACAGCCTTTTAGTGTTAAAATTTGTGCATCATGGTCTGAAAGGCCATTCACCCTTTTACCAACAAAATACCCATATAGAAATGAAGAATGAATAAAAATATTGTCTATGGCTGTGCTACTATTCCCTTGCACCCTAGCTGGAAAAAAACACAGTGTGCCTCAGATCATATGAGTTTAGGAGATCTACCAACATCATTTTTATTGCACATCATATACACAATTAATTTCGAAGTCACCACATATAAATAACTTTTGGTACTTCCTATTCGTCTGCACCACATCATTGCCAGTGATGGCAGGCATATCGAACGTGTCATAAACTACTCCGAATATCTGTAGTGACGTTTAATGTTGAATAAAATGTGTACAAGCCGTAGTTTGTAACTAATTTACGTTTTTTTCATATAGTTCAATGATAGTCACCCTGTGTGTAAATTAACAATAAAATGTTCTTTTTATGTCCTGTGAGAATTGTTTCAAAAGCAGCGCACAGAGAATTAAATATTTGCGCCGGTCTGTAAGCACCATCAAGACGGAGCAGACGACAGCTTAAAAGAACGAGAGTTGTGTATTACAGCCACACGTATAGATACATAAGTTGGATTACTTGGATGTTTGTTGTTGAAGTATGGCGCAAAATGCGGAGCCGCAAAGTACAACGGAATTGCAAGCATAGCCCGCAAAGTCGCTTAAGTTTGTTGGTTTTGTCGTTTCCTTGCAATTATATTGAAATTCACTCTTTGTTCAGTTGTGATTTTTGCTAAAAACTTAGGTAAACGAAAAACGTGGCATAACTTGCATTTTTAACGCGGGAACGGTCAGGGCCAAATAGTTAGAAGGAGGAATAAATGAGTATCGAACCTTGTATGACTTAAAGCCTTCCCTATTAAAATCTGATGATATTGTCTAAAGTAATGCAAGCACCTCACGCCACTTTGGTGCACCATATAATATAAGGGGCAGTCAACAAAACCAGAAATATTTTTTTTAATAATCTTTTACGAGAATGGAATACGACACCTTTTTATTTGTGAACGCAGTCCTGCTCAAGTTCTATGCACTTATGCCAGCGCTGGACAAACTTCTCGATACCACGTGCAAGGAATTCTTGGGAGCATATGTGTAACCAGTCATGCACTGCTTGCTGCATGCCTGGACACCCTCATCACTTACGAACCTTGAGCCACAACAGCTTACTGTAGTGTATTAATAATGTGTTACTATGAAGGTGCCAGATCCGGGGAATACGGTGCATTGGTGAGCAGATGAACTTCAGGTATCCCTACATGCATCCATGTGCCTTTCTTCCATTTCTGATTTCAAATGTTTTAGAACCCACCTCACCTACACTTTCTTGAAGACAAGTACGTCGTGAGCAATATGATAGGCAGATGTGACACTAATGCTCATCGTTGCAGCAATATCAATCAACGAAACACGCTTGCTTTCCTGTATCTACTTTTGCAGAGTTGTTCTCCTTGACTGCACAAACAGAGCGAATGTTCAACGATTGTTGCACCCCGTTTGAACCTATCTGCTCACTTGTGCACTTGTCTTCGACTCTAACAACTTTCACCATACTGCACTTCCATTCGACGGTGAATTTCGACGGGTTTCAACCTTTCGGATAAAAGAAATCTAATGCCACTCTGCTGCTCCACGTCGGTGCAACCTGCAAGAATGCTGCCGTATTGTTTCACTGATGCCCAGCGTATCGTTGGCGAGGCAGGCATGCCAGCCCCATCTGATAATAGTCCTATGGCACCACCAAAAAACAGCGAAGAAGCGCAGACTTTGTTGAAGTGTATTTTTTGTACTACATTTCCGGTTATTTATACAGTGGACCTTGTATTTTTCCCTTTTTTTTAGTTACTACTTCTCTAGGTAGATGAAACATGTGACTGGAACTAAGTTTTCCAGCTGAGATTAGGCGAGCTGCTGTTTCTCTTTCTTTTTTTTAGATTTATAATTTGTACTGTTACATTTCTAACACTCCATTTTCTGTTTCTATTTTTATTATGTTGGGACCATGTGGGTACAATAAATGTGTTTCTAGAGTATAGGCTAGCCTGGTTTTCAGCGAGTTAATTTTCTTCACATACTCTCCTACTACCATCAGTTTATCTTCTTACACTCTCATCCAATTCCCGAACCCTTCAAACTCGTAGACTTGTATCATGATCAGAACTGCACTGTTAAATTCGTAAGCACACCAGACAAAAAATTAGCCCCCCCCCCCCGCCCCGCACCGGAAAATATTACGCTTATATTTATATCTTGTAAAACCGGTCCATCCTGCATAACTGCCTTCTTGTGGCGTGGAAGAAAGTCCGTAAGTTTCTTGTTGTAGCCGCGTCCAGGTGAAACTACTCGATGACTAGATCCCTCAGGCCGGCCGCGGTGGTCTCGCGGTTCTAGGCGCGCAGTCCGGAACCGTGCGACTGCTACGGTCGCAGGTTCGAATCCTGCCTCGGGCATGGCTGTGTCTGATGTCCTTAGGTTAGTTAGGTTTAAGTAGTTCTAAGTTCTAGGGGACTGATGACCACAGCAGTTGAGTCCCATAGTGCTCAGAGCCCAGATCCCTCAGAGCTCCCAGATTTAGGGAATGTTCATCATTACTTTTCAGCCACTTTTACAAGTAATTCTAGGCCTTTTCTACGAGATTTTCAATCGCTTTTCCAAACAGTAACAGGCCTTTTCTACGAGATTAAGATAGAATAATCATTTCTCAGGCCGATCGACGTGCGATAGGTTGCCAGAATATTCTTCAGACCAGGAACGTGTGGGTGTACCCCAGTAAACAATGTCGTTATCCATCGATAGACTAGAGTATCCACAGCGCACCCATTTGAATTTGTAGAAGAAAGGGGAATGCTGGTTACCGGGAATGTTAAAATAAGCATCCTGCTTCATGTTCACAGTACCTTTATGAGTGTGCGAAAGTCACTGCACGAAAAACAACCCGGAAACGTTTCAGAACGATCTAGGGTTTGAACTGCACCAGGAGCCGTCGAAGTAAGGAAGAATGGGTTTCAAGTGCCGTCGACAGCGACGTCATTAGATGCGGGGCACAAGCTCGCATTGCGTCAAGGATGGGGTAGGAAGTCGGCCTCGCCTTTTCACACGAACCATCCCGACATTTACCTAAACCGATTTATGGAAATCAGGCTGGCCGAACGCGGGTTTAAACCGTGGTCCACCCGAATGTCAGTCCAGTGTGATAACCACTGAGCCATCTCGCACGGGACGGGTCGTCGATGGACTACAGGCGTTGCATCACGTGGAAAGAGGCAAAATTGGGGCTTGCTCTGTAAGGTGTCAGGCAAATCCAACACCTTCCATGAAAACCCTGACATGATAAGCAAATCCAGTAGTATGTCACATAGCTCCGAATAAATCGTGACATCAAATTAACCAAAGTAATACGAGTAACGAGTGAGCAAATGGAATACCACAGACTAACACAAGAATGTCTAAATGCATCTCATACCTTCCCACCGTGAGACAGACGCAATTCCGAGGGGAGAAACGTGAACAGAAGCCGAGAGCAGAACCGTGTTAAGCTAGAAGGCCCTACGATAAGGGACGGACACCCACGTCATTGGCTAACCGCTAGGACCACCCCCCAGCCCATGTTAAAAGCTAGAGCCCTCCAGAAGAACAGTATAAATCTTACGATAACACTAAAAGGACCACACCAGCTGCAAGTTTTGGCGTGAGACTTTTTCGCATCTCTGTTACGTTGCAAACTTTAAAAACATTGCCCCACCACGAAAAGTATAACGTTTCTCACTGGATAGACAGAATTTTTGTAGGCAGAGCTTAAGGTTAACATTGAGACCCTGATAGGTCAGATGAAAACACAGCCAGATAGTTTTTTTAAACCAACTTCGGTAAATTGTAGTAAGGAGAAGTTAGGAGAGAGTTGCTTCCGAGACGGCGAGGTGAGCGGAGCTATGCGTCCGCCGACCCCTGACGAATACCGACAAGGTAATGAACGCACGCGATGCCGCATAACAGCGCATAAAGCTTCACTCAGAACTGCAGAAGTATCATCTGTTACACCCCCTTTTTGCGTATTACTAGTGTCGATCGTCAATTAAAGCTCATGGTGTTCACATTTGCCACTTCAAGTAAAAATCTGAAACACGATGATTTTTCTGTTATATAGTTATTGAGAAGCCACATCAGCCACTGTAATTTACGACAAGTTAGATAAGTAATTAAAGATAATTGAGGGTCACTGTAGACAATTTTGATAGTTTTCTCTCTTGTGAAACTTAATTTAAACCTAGATTATAGATGTGATATGGCATAGGTCATCCTTCGATCCATTGTAGAACTTGGAAGCCCACTCAGGGAATATTCGTTCACATTTTTGTTGAAAGCAGTTGGTTTTTATCATCCTGTATTAAAACATTTCATTTTATCAATAGTGCAATTTATAAACAATGTGTTGTGAGTAGAATAAAATTTCCAATGGTAAACTTAACTGGTTTTTCGACGTTATTTTACCAGCTAACTAAAAATAGGAAAGCCTTGAACCCCTTACACTTAATTTAGTTAGTATTAAGATTCTTTTACAGGGAGTGCAGTGGAGCTGACGCTGAAATCATTAAGTATTTGGTTATATCATCGCTAGTCTCACTGAACTCTTCTGAACTCTACATTTCATGTGTGGTCTGACGTCTCCTTACCAGTAACAGGTCCCAGGTTCAAACTAGTCAATTCCCTAAAAAACATGCTCAGAGCGTCGTTATGCGAAAGTGGTAGGGAGACACGATATAGAACAACAGACACCATGCAGAATGTTAGAAAATGGCGACCCTGCCAGGATGGTAAAATACCATGATTGAAGGTTGACCACATGCCTAACTAGGTCAGAAAAATATCCTGTTAAAAAATTTTCGTAATAAAAAAAATTTTTTTGAAAGGCATAAATAGCTGAAAACAGTAGCTGCAGCGATAGATAGTGAGACATTCTAGCAGAGACAATAGCATAATTAAGTTATGAATTTTAAAAATTGTTAGAATTAAGTTTTCTCCTCAATGCAAGCGCACAGGTGGCGGATACATCGTTGACTAGTTGGTTCTGACCCAACAAGTAAGTGAATGGATTGTCAGTCTTGGGTATAATAAGTGTCAAGTCGTGTGAACAAAAAGTTTATGAAACGCGTGAGATCGTATGAGCGCATGTTGACTCGAAGCAGGGCGCGTGAATTGCTTTTAAAACAGAAAATATGGGATTCGGAAAGATTAGCAATGGCAGATCGAGACCTTGACCGAATTGAGGTAGAGACCCAGCATGAAAATGGACAGAGAATAGAGGACAGTACAACAGACGATGCAGTATCGCGAGAAATAGGATATATAACGCCCCATAACGCAGATGATGTACGTCAAGGCATAGAAAACATAAGTCAGCATACGACAGAGGAGCAGGAAAGTAGAGAGACAGTCGGTGAGGGTTCTAACTTGCGTCTTGAATACGTAGAACCCATAGTACAAGTAACCAGAGCTCTCTTACCACAGAGTACAAGGAATGCGAGCAGAAACGTGTCACAGCACAGTTCAATGCAGTCGGTTGCGAACCAACACTTGGGCGAAAACACAGAGCGTAGGACGTTGGAAGAAAACGCAATAGGACCCACCAATCTGGCAGAATTATTACAACAAATTACGGAAACCATGACAAGGCAAAATAAAGACATAGCGAACCAAATTCAAATTCAGAATGCAGAAACCACGAGACAAATGCGTGCGATTAAAGAACAAAACAAAAAAATTCAGTTACACCTAAGCCATATTCAAGACGAGGCAAAAGAATCTCGAGATGAGATAGGAAACTTAATAACAGGTCACAATTAATTGAGAACAGATATTGACAAGATACAAGCAGACGTACAAACATTGCGTACTGACATTCAGGACGAGTTCAAAACATTACGTAACAACACACAGGGAGAAGTCAAGAAACTAGAGAAACAGATAAACGAAATTACTAGACAAGCAGCAGGTACAGCGCGTGAAGTTGTTGAAAACAGTGTGTTACACAAACGTATCACAAAAGCAGCGCTGAAAGGATATGATAACCGCATAGTCAAAATAGAAGGCAAACGACGCGACAAATTCAGAAATTGCGAACAGAGTTGGTGCAAACCATTGAAGAGCGTAGTGAACAGGATCGAACAAGCACAGAGTCTGCTACCACATCCGTATCTGTAACAGCACCGGAAAAACAAGCAATTAACGAAGATATTACGCATTTGCGATTCCAATCACAGGCGGAAAGTAACATACGTGAAATCAGACAGCCTGCACAGCAACAAACACGTTTCGAAATTCTTGATGAACAAACGTCATTACAAACACATGCGGAACCACAAATGTATGTTTGGATCGTGCAATGAAGCAGCAAGGTTAGCCAGACAAGATACCGAACCAATACCTGACAATGGAAAGCCAGGTCGCGAAGAGTACAGTGCAATGCATTCAGCTACACGTTCACAACCGATGGAAGAAAATTATTGCGTACCATTCCAACGATACTACGCAAGGGTAGGCGAAAGTTACAGTGGACAATATCCAATGGATCTACCACAGCCGGAAAGAACGACGGGAGAAATGATCAGAAACAAAAGTGGCGAAGAATCGCGAATTTCGTATGGAACTATGACGAAGTACGACAACGATCATTTCCTCACAGTCAGAAAATTTCAACACTTTTGAGAAGGAAACTCATTACATCCACGAACTTTTATTGATCAATTCCGAGTAGGATTACCAGAACACTGGACGCTAGCACACAAATTAGACTTTATATTTGCACACATGTCAGGAACAGTCGCAGAAACCATGCAGAATGTTGCAGCGACATGCCGATCGTACGAAGATTTCAGAGAGAAGTTTCTCTCACGATATTGGTCCAGCGAAGCACAGAACAGGGTGAAGTACGAATTATTACAGAACCCATATTTTGAAAATTCAGGAGAGTCCCCTTGAAATTTTTCGAATTAATGGCAAAGAAAACTCAAGGCTTAGATGTACCATACAGTGACGGAGAGTTGATTAAATTATGCACGATGAAGCTACCATTGAAATACCAGCAGTCATTAGTAGGTCGCGGAGGCAATGACGTCGAAGCATTTAAAGGTATTCTAAGGGAACTAGAGTTCATATATTCGGAAGATGACGCAAGAAAAAGACGAAGCGCACGTGAAAACGAAAGCAGTGGAATCCACAAGACACAGTACGAAGAAACAATAATGACGAACCATGTGATAACTTCGATATGGATTTAGAAGAGAATATGGCAATAACTATAATTCACCCAGGAACGGCAACAACTATTACAGAGGGAATAACGACAACCGGAACGGGTACTGGAGAACCAATAGACCGACAAATTATCAACAAAGAAACCACTATCAACCAGCTGAACAAGAAAAGAGAATACAGATAGAGGAGGTGGAGGTAAGACCACCAAACCCCGATAAACGTTCGAATTGACAGCTAACCGCCCATGCCAAAAAGAATGACGCACCGACCCAGGACAATTGCAGCACCTTGAACACAGAAGTAAAAATCTTATCACGAGAAGAGAAGAAGGAAGAAACAAATCCGCAGGGACCAGATGAAAACGAAGACAAGAAAATAACAATATCGTGTTGGGACGAAATTAATTGGGAGAATACTGAGGAGGAAGATGAATTACCAGAGGCAAGCACAACGAATGTAGGAGGAAAGGACGAAGTAATGAGTATTGCAGAGCTATTTGAGATGTAAACCAGCGAAAGCGAATTCAATGAGGATAATGCGCAGTCGACAGAAGTTGAAAATAGGTTACGAGTGGGCACACAACCCAACGTATATAATGAAGGAAGCTATGAAGCAATAATTAGAGCATTTAGATGCGATTATGTGGAAGTAGCGACGAAGAAGGAGAAGATAGACGAGGATGAGGAAAAAGTAGAGGACGTTGAAGAGAGCATAAATGAAGGAAGAAATAGAGAAGAGGAAATAAAAGAGAGAGAAGTAGCAGTCGAAGCTTATCCTACAGAAAGTTCGAATTCACAAGGGCAATTCCTAAAAAGACTCATGTATGATTCAGTGGTGGATTCGTTGATGCAAGAAGAAAAGAACAGATCCAACCCTTTCAAATTCAACCAATTGTGAAGGCCATGGTAAAGCATATCCCAGTCAATATTGTAATTGATAGCGGAAGTGAATTGACTGCGATCTCAGAAAATTTATTCATGCAGTGTAATGCCAATGAGGAATTGCCAGTTCTGAAAACACGTAAGATTAAAGTAAGAGAACCTATTAGAAACAATGCTGCGGAAGGTACGAGACAAACAAGGTTAACTCTTTCGTGTCAAGGTCAAAAGATCGAAGCCAACTTCGTGATTATACCTAAACTAACTGTAGATTTGATTATAGGTGCAGATTTTTTAAATGAGAGACAAGCGATTATAGATATGGGGAAACGTAGTGTAACATTCGGGAATGTCACACTTCTCTTTGAGCAAAAGTTAAAATTAGAAGAAATACCAGTTATAAACAAACAATTAAGAATGACGCGAGATAAAGAGGATGAAGAATTAGAATGGTATGCACAAAAGGGGGAATCGCCTCAACTCATGTTAGAAGTCCATAAAGAAATCGACGAAAAATTGCAAGAAGTTCAAGGTATTTCGGAACACAGTAAAAGAGAATTAGAGGGTATTTTACGAGATAAAGCAGAGGTATTTTTACCTAAGACTGGCAGTATTAAACACTTTCAGTACAAGTTTGAAGTGAAACAGCACAAACCATTTAGAGTGCCACCCTATACAATCCCATTAAGCTACATGAATAAAGTATTCCAGGAGATATGTAAAATGTTAGATGACGATATTATTTAACCAGCTGCCTCCACATATAACAGCCCGTTCCATATTCTACAAAAACGAGATGGGAGCATCAGGTTAGTGCTTGATTCCAGACAGATCAACACAATCGTAATCACTGAGATAGATCGCCCAGAAAAATTAGAGGAATTAATACAAAACTTCCATGGTGCTAAGATATTTTCATCAATTGATTTACGGAGTAGTTTCTGGCAAATACACTCCTGGAAATTGAAATAAGAACACCGTGAATTCATTGTCCCAGGAAGGGGAAACTTTATTGACACATTCCTGGGGTCAGATACATCACATGATCACACTGACAGAACCACAGGCACATAGACACAGGCAACAGAGCATGCACAATGTCGGCACTAGTACAGTGTATATCCACCTTTCGCAGCAATGCAGGCTGCTATTCTCCCATGGAGACGATCGTAGAGATGCTAGATGTAGTCCTGTGGAACGGCTTGCCATGCCATTTCCACCTGGCGCCTCAGTTGGACCAGCGTTCGTGCTGGACGTGCAGACCGCGTGAGACGACGCTTCATCCAGTTCCAAACATGCTCAATGGGGGACAGATCCGGAGATCTTGCTGGCCAGGGTAGTTGACTTACACCTTCTAGAGCACGTTGGGTGGCACGGGATACATGCGGACGTGCATTGTCCTGTTGGAACAGCAAGTTCCCTTGCCGGTCTAGGAATGGTAGAACGATGGGTTCGATGACGGTTTGGATGTACCGTGCACTATTCTGTGTCCCCTCGACGATCACCAGTGGTGTACGGCCAGTGTAGGAGATCGCTCCCCACACCATGATGCCGGGTGTTGGCCCTGTGTGCCTCGGTCGTATGCAGTCCTGATTGTGGCGCTCACCTGCACGGCGCCAAACACGCATACGACCATCATTGGCACCAAGGCAGAAGCGACTCTCATCGCTGAAGACGACACGTCTCCATTCGTCCCTCCATTCACGCCTGTCGCGACACCACTGGAGGCGGGCTGCACGATGTTGGGGCGTGAGCGGAAGACGGCCTAACGGTGTGCGGGACCGTAGCCCAGCTTCATGGAGACGGTTGCGAATGGTCCTCGCCGATACCCCAGGAGCAACAGTGTCCCTAATTTGCTGGGAAGTGGCGGTGCGGTCCCCTTCGGCACTGCGTAGGATCCTACGGTCTTGGCGTGCATCCGTGCGTCGCTGCGGTCCGGTCCCAGGTCGACGGGCACGTGCACCTTCCGCCGACCACTGGCGACAACATCGATGTACTGTGGAGACCTCACGCCCCACGTGTTGAGCAATTCGGCGGTACGTCCACCCGGCCTCCCGCATGCCCACTATACGCCCTCGCTCAAAGTCCGTCAACTGCACATACGGTTCACGTCCACGCTGTCGCGGCATGCTACCAGTGTTAAAGACTGCGATGGAGCTCCTTATGCCACGGCAAACTGGCTGACACTGACGGTTGCGGTGCACAAATGCTGCGCAGCTAGCGCCATTCGACGGCCAACACCGCGGTTCCTGGTGTGTCCGCTGTGACGTGCGTGTGATCATTGCTTGTACAGCCCTCTCGCAGTGTCCGGAGCAAGTATGGTGGGTCTGACACACCGGTGTCAATGTGTTCTTTTTTCCATTTCCAGGAGTGTAGAATTGGCCCCAGAATGTAGAAAATTTACAGCATTTATCGTATTCGGTAGATGTTACCAGTTTAAACGATTGCCATTTGGTTTAAACATATCATCAGCAGCGTTTATTAGGGGATTTAATACTATTCTAAGTCCTGAAACTTTACAAAAAATTACTTGTTATGTTGATGATGTGATTATAGCAGAACCCTCTTGGGAACATCACAACGACACATTAAATCAGTTTTTACAGATCATGAAAGAGCATGGAGTCACAGTATATATAACAAAATCCAAATTTGGAAGGCGAGAGGTCAAATTTCTAGGGCACATAATTTCCGAGAAAGGGGTAACGCCTGACCCAGAAAAACTAACGGCAATCAAAGAATTCTGTACTCCATATAATAAGAAAACTCTCAGAGGATTTCTAGGTCTCACCGGATTCTATAAAAAATTTATTTGGATCGACTCTCTCGCAACACCACACCTATGTGCATTGACTGGAAAAAACACGCCATGGGTATGGGATGAACAAGCCAATGAAGATTTTTAAAAGTGGAAAACGCACTAACAACAGCACCGATTTTAGCACATCTTGATCTAACACAAAATTTTTGTATGGCCACTGATAGCGCGAAAACAGGTTGAGGAGTTGTTTTATTCCAAGAATACGAACAGGCAGGGCTAAGATCATATAGAACAATTGCATTTGCCAGTCGGGTACTCACAAAAAGCGAGAAAAACTATTCAGTCACGGAGCTGGAAGCATAGGCCATTGTATGGGGCTTCCAACGTTTTCGATACTTCCTATTCGGAAGAAAAACAAAAGTATACACTGACCACAAAGCATTAGAATTTCTGTTATCTGCCAAACTAACTCATGGGTGGTTAGCCAGATGGATGTTAATACTACAAGAATTTGACTTCACTATTACACACATACCATGACCAGCGAATGTATTAGCAAATGCTTTATCTCGATGTCCACAGGGTGCATCCAATAACATAGGTTTGGAAGCAGCAGAAGGCCAGTTTAAAATGTACTATATGAAACAAGTACCTTTCGAAAACTACATTACGACAGCATTGAAAAACATAGGCAAAGAACAGGACACGGATCCCGAAATACTAGGAATCAAACACAAGTGGAGAAGTAAGGATTTTTCGCGCATTCGACAGCACTATCTCGTAAAAAACAATGTTTTATTTTTTAGCCGAAATGTTGCAACGAATGAATGGTTAATTTTTATACCAGATGAACTAATTAATAAGTACATATGGTATACACATTTAACTAATGGCCACTTTGGACCAAAGAAATGCTTTTTAAAAATAAAACAAACAAGCCATTTTCGTAACATGGAAAGACGAATTAGAACAGTATTAGTCAAATGCAAAAAATGTATGAGGGCTAAACATGTCACTTTCCAAACCAAGCCACCTATGTTTCCAATAATCCCTAAAAGATTAAAACAAATAGCTGCAACAGATTTGATGGGGCCCCTCCCACGCACAAAAATGGATATATTTTCATATTTGTCGTTTTGGAACTTACTTCTAAATATGTTACCTTGACACCATTAAAACGGGCAACAGGTCTTACTATAAGTAAAGCATTTACACAAGATTTTCTCAGACAAGTAGGTCGAGTGGAACGAATAATTTCGGATAATGGCCCACAATACAAACCAGTGCAATGGAAGAACGAGTTAAAACAACACAAAATAAAACCCATCTACATATCTAAGTACAAACCTAGCGTAAATCCAGCAGAACGATCTATGAAGGACATAGGCACTTGGTGCCAATTATATGCAGGCAAAAGACACAACACTTGGGATATATACCTTAAAGATTTTCAAGAAGTAATAAATGAAATGCCACATAGCACAACACTACTACCTCCAGTTACTGTACTTCAAAAAATTTTGAACCCCCAAACATAACCAGAGAAAATGTTAGATTTCCTTTTGTACCACGTAGACAGCACAAACAAGTCATAGCAACAGTACTCTCCAACATCAGAAAGGCAGCCATTAAAAGAAAAGAAAGAGGAGATAGAACAGCAATTAAAAGAACATTCTCAGTAGGCCAGAAAGTATTTGTAAAAACACACCATCTCTCCAGCAAACAGAAACACAAAATACATACATTTTACACTGCATACAAAGGACCTGTCATAATTAGCCGAATTGCTCATGATAATGCTGTGGAACTAATGGACCCAAAAACAGGCAAAACCTTAGGACTTCACCATGTGAGCCATATCAAAAAGTTTGAAGATTAATTTTATTACTGGTAAATAATCACCACAATATTTCAAGATTATGTTGCAGATAAGATCATCATGAGAAAGAAGAATGAAGAGAGAGGAAGGTGCGAAAAAGAAAGTAGTTTCAATAAAAACAAAAACAAAAATAACACCAATAGTACCATAGATTAAGGTGAAGGGATAAAGCGTAGATAGTCTAACAGCATGAAGTACTAAAATGCTATACACCAGGACACTACACAAAAATAAAAAACGAATTTGAGGATTCTTGTAGACGTTAAGACTCAAAATATCTTAGAATTGTAACATGGAATGGGCGCCGAAATTCGTAAAGCTTTTAAGAAAGTGTAAAACAATGTAGGTACTAGACATATGTTAGATGATTATAAGTAAAACATTTTGTAAGAACCATTGTAAAAACTCCAGCAAGGACGAGATGCAACGACCCACAAGTTGCAAGGCAAGAAGTATCAAGAAAGGAAAGGACGTAATTAGCAAGACACGATTCCTACAAGGCAGAAGTGTCGAGTGAAGGGAAAGGACAGCGAGACCAACAGCAGGCCATTGTAGCCGAAGTGGGCAGTAAATAAATCTGCTGCCAAGCTGAATCACAGGGTGGCGGAACCCTGCTGGGACAGAACAGGGAACCACACAGTGGTGGAACCCTGCAGAGACACGACAGGACACCGAAGCCAGAAGGGTCTCTGAACACCCGGACTCAGCGGAGCGAGCAAAATATGGCCTGACGAGAAGACCACCGCTTGAGCAAGCCACCACTCGCAAAAAAAAAAAAAAAATTGTGTAAAAGTCACACTACTGCTATTAAACAGCAAGCTGATGCACAAAACTGAAGAAAACTTCCACATAGTAAAAATGACACGCCCAAACAATTTATCAAACTGTTACTAAGAGCAGAACTTCAAAGCGACTAGTTATCAATAAATATTTCCATATCCTGCCCAGAGAAGAACCAAGAAGCAAGTAAGAGGCAGAGAAAAAGCAGGAAGAACAGAAGTTGAAGATTCGCAAGATTGAGACCAAGAAAGAAGATGGGTGAAGAATAGATGACATACCTTCCCCAATCCCTATCCTATTGTAAACTAGTCATCTGTGAAGTATTACAACGAAAAACGACCGCTTTCAGCGACACATAACGATGACTTTCACGCATACAAAGCCAGTAAACCACGAGATTCTGCACTCACAGCTCCATTCTATTATCGGACCTCCACAACAGCAAAACACACTTGAAAAGCCAACAAGGAACGACGAACGAAGCTGTACATCAAATACTTGCCCACATCCATCTCGCTCAAGTCCATCACCTTCGTGCAAAAAACATTCGCCAACCTCATGCTTAAACATTCATAGGATTGTGTGAATGTGTGAAATCAAATTATGTGATGTAGGAATTGTGCAAAATAAATGTGTGAAAAACTATAAGCACACCAGACAGCTAATAAACTACAAAATAACAGTCATCGACCATGGACTTAAGTAAAAAATAGACTATCGATAAAGATAAGTCATAGTTCTGAAATGGACAGTATGTAAAGAACAAAAGTAAGGTATAATAAACACTAAAACTATATGCCACTTATTTTCTCCTCATAAAAATAAAAGAATAACTATATTTTACTTATTTTCTCCTTATAAAAACAAAGAATAAAAAAATTATCTTGTTGGATGTTTTCCCTTTTTTTTAACATTTGTACCATTTGTTAGGATAATATCTCAATACTTGTGTATGTATATTTCTTTGTCAAAGCAATTCTTGGAAATAATTCTTATTTGTTACTGTAACAATGTTGAAATGAGTGTCTAGAAACAAAAACATTTTACTTGTACATGATATTTAGAAAATGTCTTAGGAATATATTTTACTTGATTACTACATTTATAAAAACAATATTTCTAATAAAATCGATGTGAAAGACTCCTCACTTTCGATAACAACTTTCTTAAAAAACAAACTTCACAATTCAATAAAAAAAGAAAATAATTAAAAAATAATAATTACAATAGAATAAAAATATTCTTCCCATGTCAATATAAACATATTTTTGATAATAATGTGGAAGAATATAAAAATATAAATTAGTAATACAAACTAGCATAGAACCAGAATAACCAGGCTGAACAGTAGGCAACAAAATTTAGATAACGGAATAATTTTTGACTGACTTAGACAACGATTCAATGATTGACTAACTTCAGTGCAAATATTTAGTTCGAAGGGTGGTGATACGTAAGGTGTCAGGTAAATCCAACACCTTTCATGAAAACCCTGACATGATAAGCAAATCCAGTAGTATGTCATTTAGCTCCAAATAAATCGTGACATTAAATTAACCAAAGTAATACGAGTAACGAGTGAGCAAATGGAATACCACAGACTAACACAAGAATGCCTAAATGCATCTCATACCTTCCCACCGTGAGACAGACGCAGTTCCGAGGGGAGAAACGAGAACAGATGCCGAGAGCAGAACCGTGTTAAGCTAGAAGGCCCTACGTTAAGGGATGGACACCCACGTTGCCAGCTAACCGCTAGGACCACCCCCCAGCCTATGTTAAAAGCTAGAGCCCTCCAGAAGAACAGTATAGATCTTACGATAACACTAATAGGACCACACCAGCTGTAAGTTTTAGCGTGAGACTTTTTCGCGTCTCTGTTACGTTGCAAACTTTAAAAACATTGCCCCACCACGAAAAGTATGACGTTTCTCATTGGATAGACCGAATTTTTGTAGGCGGAGCTTAAGGTTAACATTGAGACCCTGATAGGTCAGATGAAAACACAGCCAGATAGTTTTTTAAACCAACTTCGGTAAATTGTAGTAAGGAGAAGTTAGGAGAGAGTTGCTTCCGAGACGGCGAGGTGAGCGGAGCTGTGCTGCCCGCCGACCCCTGACGAACACCGACAAGGTAATGAACGCACGCGATGCCGCATAACAGCGCATAAAGCTTCACTCAGAACTGCGGAAGTCTCATCTGTTACACCCCCTTTTTGCGTAATACTAGTGTCGATCGTCAATTAAAGCTCATGGTGTTCACATTTGCCACTTCAAGTAAAAATCTGAAACGCGATGATTTTTCTGTTATATAGTTATTGAGAAGCCACATCACCCACTGTATTTTACGACAAGTTAGATAAGTAATTAAAGATAATTGAGGGTCACTGTAGACAATTTTGATAGTTTTCTCTCTTGTGAAACTTAATTTAAACCTAGATTATAGATGTGATATGGCATAGGTCATCCTTCGATCCATTGTAGAACTTGGAAACCCACTCAGGGAATATTCGTTCACATTTTTGTTGAAAGCAGTTGGTTTTTATCATCCTGTATTAAAACATTTCATTTTATCAATAGTGCAATTTATAAACAATGTTTTGTGAGTAGAATAAAATTTCCAATGGTAAACTTAACTGGTTTTTCGACGTTATTTTACCAGCTAACTAAAAATAGGAAAGCCTTGAACCCCTTACACTTAATTTAGTTAGTATTAAGATTCTTTTACAGGGAGTGCAGTGGAGCTGACGCTGAAATCATTAAGTATTTGGTTATACCATCGCTAGTCTCACTGAACTCTTCTGAACTCTGCATGTCATGTGTGGTCTGACGTCTCCTTACCAGCAACAGGTCCCAGGTTCAAACTAGTCAATTCCCTAAAAAACACGCTCAGAGCGTCGTTGCGCGAAAGTGGTAGGGAGACACGATATAGAACAACAGACACCACGTAGAATGTTAGAGATCGACCGCACTACACGCATGCGTACAGTCAGTTACTGTCAAGATGTTGTTTCGTCCATTGAAGGTGCGTAGCTTGATGTTCTACAGTGAGCTTTGTTGTTATGAGGGATATCCGACTCTAAAAGTCCATTGCCTGCAATTCCCTTTGCAATATTCGCTCAGAAACTGCTTGAGATTGTTCTCATACCAGGAGTTCCAATAGAATTTGAATTCGAGTGCAATTGACAAGACTCAACACGCATTCCCAGTCTCTGTGGATTATGACCCTCCTCGACGACGGTTATTACGCCTTGTCACGCGGCTGGGAGTGGTACACCATTTCATGTAGATACGTTCGACAGTCTACATCCATACACTAACAAATCTGGCTATTTCATCCAAGCTGTAGTCATTGACATGTTCAAACCCAGTGCCTAGTTTCCGTCATCCTGTCACGTCTCCACGTCGACCACACTGATTTCATACAACCGGCTGTTCTGTACTGATCATTTCACTGCTTGGCTTAAGTCAGCCGCCGAAAATCACGACCCGTTGGTACCAGTTCTGCAGTGCTCCAAAGTTATCAGCGTGACTCTAAGCACGACACTAATATTTAGTCCGTTTGGTTTAGTTTAAGACAGTAAACTCCTGGCGACCTTATTATCATCACCTGCAATGTCTAACGTGGTTGCAAGAATAAGCGACGGCTCACGTTCAAAGTCAGTGCAGAAGTGGCAGTAAGCGAACGCGGCGGCGGGGTCTGCGAGGAGCAGCCAGTGGCCCGGAACCAGGCCGCCGCCTCGGGAGCCACCCAGCTTCCTTTGGTCGATAATGACGGCAGTTGCCGTAGCAACACGACCTAAATACACCGCTACCACTTTTCGTTTCCTCGTCGTCGCTGTCCGCGAAACGAAGCTACTGCCTTCTTAGATGAATAGCCGAAGCTGATTCGAACTCGTGCCACTTTCAGAAACTACAGTGTTGCAAGTATTAGCAAGGAAACACCATGGAGACGGCATGCAACAAATGCCGAACTCTTCTCGATTGTACTACATGCTTAGATGTGCAAATAAGTAGCATTTCAGCACAACCGCACAATGTAGGTAGACTAACGTACTTCATAGTTTGTATTTACGGAAAAATTAGGCACCGGGTTAGAAATCACTTTCGAATGTTGGTCCTTTGTGGTAAGATCGTGTTATGTCTCGTATAAGAAAGAAAATCACCTACTAGTACTTTCCCGATTTCAAAAAGGCAGGATAGTAACATGTCGAGAGCGTAGTTTATCTTTCGGACGCATCACTGCCTACATAGGTCGGGATGTCACGACTGCCACCCCAATACGACATCGGTGGGCTCAAGAGGCCCATACTCAGCACCACGCAGGATGTCAACGACTAGCACCCAAGATGACGTACATATCTTTCGCTTGGCTGTGCTGAATCGTATAACCAGTAACGTACCTTGTGTCAGGAAATGGAGTCGTTTGCAACACGACATGTACCCACACGGCCAGTGGGGCAATGTCCTGAGCACCACCGACCATCAGAACGGCGATCATTGTTGTCGTTTTTCTTGGCGCGGCTACAGAGAGAGGTGCGCCAACGGCTGTGCCTCCAACGACAACACTAGACATACGATTGGCACAAAGTCATCTTTTCAGATGCGCCCCGGCTCTGCAAACACGATCAACATGAACATAACCATGTGTGTAGGCTTCGAAGAGAAATAATGTTGCGGGAGTGCATTCAACATCGTCATATGTGGTGGTATGGGGTTCCGTTGAGGACACAAGACGATGACCTCTGGTTCGCTTAGGAGAAGTCACATTTCCGACAGGTTGAGGCCACTGGCTGTGCCCTAGATTCGAAGTCTTAGTGGCCTTAGTTTCCAGTAAGAAGAGCCAAGATCGCACGTCGTCTGTGGTGTATTGTGCTGACCTACGTCGATGTGTTCGTTTGATTCCCTGGCAAATAATTTCTTCAGAAACTTCGCCCATTAAAAATATTTGGTAGTGGGTCACCGATAGGCTGACAGTCCACCAATCGCCGGAGTACGCGACTGATAAATTTTTTCTAGAGCTGAATTAGCGTGGAAAGACAAACAAGTATCTGTCACACACTGAAGAGCCAAAGAAACCGGTACACCTGCCTAATATCGAGTAGGCCACCATCAAGCACGTAGAAGTGCCGCAACTCGCCTAATGTCTGAAGTAGTGCTGGACGTAATTGACACCATGAATCCTGCAGGGCTGTCCATAAAACGGTAAGAGTACGAGGGGCTGGAGATCTTTTCTCAACAGCACGTTGCAAGGTACCCTAGATATGCTCAATAATGTTCAGGTCTGGGGAGTTTGGAGGTCAGTGGAAGTGCTTAAACTCAGAAGAGTGTTCCTGGAGGCACTCTGTAGCAATTCTTGACCTGTGGAGTGTCGCATTATCCTGCTGGAATTGCCCGAGTCCGACGGAATGCACAATGGACATGAATGGATGCAGGTGATCAGACAGGGTGCTTATGTACGTGTCACCTGTCAGAGTCGTATCTAGACGTATCAGAGGTCCCATATCACTCCAAATGCACACGCCCCACACCATTACAGACCTCCACTAGCTTGAAAAGTCCCCTGCTGACATGCAGAGTCCATGAATTCATGAGGTTCTCTCCACACTCGTATACTTGCATCCGCTCGATGCAATTTGAAACGATAGTCGACCTACCAGGCAACATGTTTCCAGTCATCAACAGTCCAGTGTCGTTGTTGACGAGCCCAGGCGAGGCGTAAAGCGTTGTGTTGTGCAGTCATCAAGGGTACACCGTCGGCTCCGAAAGCCCACATCGGTGATGTTTCGTGGAATGGTTCGCACGCTGACACTTGTTGATGGCCCAGCGTTGAAATCTGCAGCAATTTGCGGAATGGCTACGCTTCTGTCACATTGAACGATTCTCTTCAACCATCATTGGTCCCGTTTCTGCAGGATCTTTAGCTGGCGCAGCGATGTAGGAGATTTGATGTTTTACCGGATTCGTGATATTCACGGAACACTCGTGAAATTGTCGTACGAGAAAATCCCCACTTCATCACTACCTCGAAGATAATGTGTCGCATCGCTCGTGCGCCGACTACAACACCACGTTCAAACTCACTTAAATCTTGATAATGTGCCATTTTAGCAACAATAGCCTATATAACAACTGCACCAGACACGTGTTGTCTTATATAAGTGTTACCGACCGCAGCGCCTATTCTGTCTGTTTACATATCTTTTGTATTTGAATACGCATGCCTATACCAGTTCCTTTGGCGCTTCAGTGTATTAGCTCAGTTAGACTCGATTCCCAGTCGGGTTAAAGTCATTTTTGTTGCAGAAATAACAGTTCGATGTACTAAATTCCGCATTTAGTATACCCTCAAATCATCAACAAATCAGACATACCTCTAAGACAAAAAAAAAAAAGAGCGACACATCACGAAAGAATAATACAAATTGGTCACAAGTTGATACTCAAACAGGTACAGAAAAAACTGTAAACTTCTGCAGTCGATAGCTGAATGTGTGACGTTGCAATGCAGTTCCACCGTGCAGCTGACAAGGATGTAAACAGGGGATATGTCGATATCTGAACATAAAGTCTTTACGAATTCGATTCCGGGTGCTCAATTGGACAGTAATTATGCGTCATAGACAGGAGCGTGAACGCTATGCTCAGATGTAAGCATTTGAGAGAGGACGTGTAGTTGGTCTCCAAGTAACCGGTTGGAGAAATCAGAGAATCGCTCCACGTTTGAATAGGAGCAATGAGGAGATGGTACAGCTGATATATGACCAACTTTACTTGCTCCAACGGCGGGGTAAGGAGGTGTCCTTCTGCTGGGTGCCTGGTCATGTCGGAATATGGGCAATGAACAGGCCGATCGGGCTGCCAAGGAGGCTTGCAGAGAGCAGGGTGTTGTCCAGTGTCCTATTCCCTTGCAGTCTGTCATTTCTGCACTCCACAAGAAGTGCAGGGAGTTGTGGGAGGAAGAATGGCTGACGGTGACGGCCAATAAACTGCGGTTGGTGAAGTCAAGAACTCGGCCGTGGCGTTCCTCCTGTCGGTTGCTCAGGCGGGAAGAAGTGACCCTCACGCGTCTCCATCCATCCATCCATCCATCCATCCATCATCCATAATTCATTATTCTTTTGCCGTTCTTTCTTTTAACTTCTGTTAAATGTTTGTAACAACATCGCTCTGACCATAAATCCCTCTGCAAAAGTTGTTACGTACAGTCAGATTCATTTCACAGGTCTTGGGAAACCCAGAGAATGTTTTACTGCTTGTTATGGAGAAACACAGTAAAAACCAAATACATTCATGAACAGGAAACAACAATGAAGATTATGTAGTATGTGCAATAATGGTTAAACTTTTAGAAGACCGTTTAAACAGTGCAGTCACATAGTCAGTAACGACTGAGAATCTCGATGTAGTAGACTGCAAGTTAACTGTGCGGAAAAACTGAAGATAGTTCTTCTATCGAAAAATCAGCGACTGATGTTTGATTAAAAGTGACTGAGAAAGAAAAGCAAAAAAAAAGAGGGGTGACTTATCGGATCAAGGAAGGTGGTGAGAAATGCTACATGTGAGTATGGTTGAAAATACATTTCGCCTTGGCCATTCTCCTCTTGAAATATGTACCTGCAAAACAAAGCTGTAGTCCGTGGAAAGGGTCGATTGTTATGCGTGCCTCCTGAAAATTCCTTTTCTGAAGGCAACCAAAAGGCATTTAGTGTTATCGTTTATCTCGTGCAACGGGGCATTAAATGTCGCTAACGATATAGGAACAAAAGATTTAACAGCTTGTTCAATTTGGATAATTCGATTCAAAAAATCGTAAAAAATTGTGGCTAGAAACATAAAATCTGCATTGAGAAACATGTCGGAAAATTATATGAGTCAAACTTTCGTGCTCCAACCGTTTGCTACAATTCAAAAAAATGAGGTCAATAGTTTTAGTGTATCTTCCATGTACACTACAATACAGATCTGAGTAATTTTGAAAAAAAAGAAATGATAGCTAAATTCATTAAAAGCGCGAACCACAGAAGGTGCCTAAGCAGTCTGTTTCTGCAATTACACATTTATACATGAAAATGCCCGTAACCAATCTGGTTGGTTTGTTGTTACCAGTCTTAATCGATCCGAAGCTGTGGACCAAATGTGAGGAGATCCCTTTTGTACACAGGAAAAGAAGTGGTAGGCTCATCGAAATTTGGAAAAACGTGTAAGGAAAATGTTAAATTTTTCATACGTCACGAGTTTCTTGCACTCTGTGGAAACGAATAACTTCTCCATGTGGATTGTTGCTCAGGTCATAACAATTAGCAGTTTTTATCAGCCGATTTCGAAACCAATCTGAAAATTGTATAGATAAGCCTGTTTTCAATTGGTACATTGAATGTGTTTGAAACTTTAAAGTGGGTACTTTTCTGTCATTAGAAACAGTTCTGCAGATCATTAACACTGAAATTTGTATGTATAGATCAATGTGGATAGACGAAGGCAGTTTTCAGTCCACCGACAAGACAATATTTTTAGCTGCAATCACTAATACACTGTCTTCCTCTCCTCAGATTTCAAAATCTGGTTAAATATGCGTGGCACTCCTCAGAATATACAACATGCTTCACTCCATCCTACCTCCCGTCCTGAATTGTGTAACAATGACGGAGTTGTCTGCGACTCACAGGTTCTCAAATGTTTTTATTTTCATGGTACGCAGTTAATATACGTTAGAACATTGTGTTATTACTTAACATTTGTGCAATATTTACAAAAAAAATTAAATTTATCTCGAAATTTTTAAATAGTTTTATGTATTTGCATATACTTCTTAGGATTTTGGAAAGAACGTTGTGAAAGAAATAGAGACTGGCACTCGCTCGGTGACATTCAGAGATAATCTCGCAAATCAAGGAAAGCCATGACAAAAGAACGCAGCGTAGCGCAGCGCGAGAATTCAAGGCTGTACACCAGGAAGCTACAAGTGCGGAAACCGTGCTAAAAAGATCACAATTCATAAAAATTTTGATTAACTTTCAGTTGAAGTCGGCAGATAAAATTTTTCATACGGTACTTTTTCAAAGTAAACAATCAGTGGGAAAAAAAAATTATACATGTTTCGTCATCAAGCGTCAGACCGTTCCCTTGTGAGAAAACTATAATTTTTGTTTCAGCCTCTCTCCGAATGTCGTGGAAACCGTTTTCATTTAAGCCGTAACGTAAAAGTAAGTTGATCTCTCTGCTGAACTATGAACGTAAACTGGTTAAACAGAATTTATATTTACTGTCGTGAACGTTTATATTCCTAAATGGCACACGACCCAAGTTGCCTCAAGACGTACTCCTGAATCATTACTCTTCCATATAACCGAAACGGCTGCGAGTAGCAAGCATACCGCATCTGTTGTTAATATTAAGCACCATTCGATGGGATATAATATGCAGTTTGTATGTCTTGAACATCATTACATTATGTTTTAATTGTTACACGTGACGGGTGAGCAGAAACGTACACTCCCTTTGCTCTCCAGAACCGTGTTAAATACAGTTCCACTTCCTTGAGCCAGTCTGCAGTTGTATAGCATCGCTACTGGATAAGATAACTGACTACTTACGCACCTAACAATAAAGAAAAAAAGACTGTTTTCATGTGTAATTCAGCCATAATGTGATAACGAATGGTACGGTACGCGTATCCAGTATCAGTATATCAATAGAGTGCAAAACGCTTATGTTACTGTGCAAGTCAGGATATCACGTTGTCGGAATCCGGATCATAAAAACGTTGAATTTTGTTCTGAAACTTAAACACATTGCTTAACTGTTCAGCTAAACACAGAATGCTACAGAATCTTACATATATTTTAATGAAGTGTAATGTGTAAGATGGCGACATGACAACGTCGCTCCGCTGAGATACATTACTAAATACGTCGAGACGCAAAGAAGGAAAGATGAAGTTATAATTGTTAACCTGAAGCAACGTTACAAAAGTGACCCTTACATACATAGCATTTACTTTAACCATGACAGTGATTCTATCAAAATAGGTGCGACGAACAATGTGACCATTAATGGAGAATTTGGAAATTTGTGGTAAGATCTTATAGGACCAAGCTGCTGAGGTCATCGGTCCCTAAGCTTACACACTACTTAATCTAACTTACACTAAGGACAAAACACACACACACACACACACACATGCCCGAAACGACATCTCGCTGGTGGACGAACTAAGAAAATCAGAATTGATAACTGACTACAACAAAAGCCTGAATAGTGTCATCTACAAACCGAAACTGCCACTATAATGTTATCTTTGTTAAATTATGACTTACCACGTTGTTCGTAACTGCGCAGCATGTCTGTTTTCAGTGACTTTTAATGTTGTAAATATATTTACATATATACATTAAATAGCTCTTCTTGGAAATTCCGCTCTTAATATTACTTCAGGTACTTCAATACGTAAACAGGGCAAACATATACGAGTAGCGTTCTGAAACGAATGTTTTGTTCCATTATTGTGGAACGAGTGGCTCAAAGAGTATGTAATCTATTCTGCAAAGACGTTTATCAGTTACCCATAACAATATACTTCTTTGGGCACAGTTAACGAATTTTTATGTTATTGTGTTTTGGGCGTTCAGTTATTGTTCAACAACACGCTTTGGAGTATTATTTCGTTGAGACATTCCCTTGATAAAATTAAAAACTGAGACACATGTTTGTAAATAAATTTTTATCTTTTTTCTTATTATGTTCTAAGTATGCTAATGATAGCACTGACTTCAGACGTTCGCTATAAAATATATTTTTCTCTGCTGCTGTCTAAGCTGACAACATACGGTTGCCGCTTTTTTAGAAGCATACTTAGAAGAACTGAAACGCTTATTTCTGCTACACAATGGATAGCATGCAAAAAAGAAATATGTCGTCGTTGCCAAGTAAACGGAACTGCTTTCCTTATTTAATTATACTCAACAATTTCAATTCTGTTTATAATTTTTGACGATTTTAGGTCAATTATTATGCATTTAACAAATCTTTCCTCACACACAACAAATGCTTTCAGTTTGGATATTGAACTTAAGTATCTACAAGGAAAATTATACATGAAATCCTACTTACAAAAAATTTCTTTCTAACACGAAACGAATCGACGTCTCTCGTTGACACTGGGCTCGCATGAAATGCGTGATGACCAGTATATGTCTGACCTAATTCCGCCTGCATGTTGTAAAAGCGAAACTGCAAATATGTGCCAAAACATCACAGAAGTAGCACCTAACTGCTCTTACGAGGTGTGCGTAACTATCGGTACTCAATAGTTTCCCGAGAAATACGTCATCCTTCCTCTAACGGTTACCATTTAAATTGTATGGTAACTGACAAAGGTATGCAAGGGAATTTCTGCGAAACTTGGAAAATAGAAGAAAGGTACCGGTTGAACTGAAGTTGTTATGATTGTGTTGAGGAGGAAAAGTTTAACATTTTGCGAAAATCCGCAGAGTAGGGTATTTTATGCCCTGGCAAGAACTTTTCACCACTCTCCCCTACAGACTGAAAGTTATCGTGTAAGTCATCGACAAAAGTGGAAGTAACTTCAGGCGTGTCGCAGGTAGCTGCTTTGGACCCTTGCTGTTCGTATTGTACACTATTACCTGGCAGCGATTATTAACAGTAACCTCAGACTTTTGGCACATGACACTCTTACGTACCTGTAATGAAGTAATGTCTGAAAAAAATCTACACAACTTTGCAATCAGATGTTGATGAGACTTCAAAGTGGTTAAAAGACTGGAAACTTGTTTTTAAATGTAAAAAATAAAATAATGTATTTCAGAAAAGGAAAACAAACATAGTATCAAATGGCCTCAATGTCAATGAAACAAAATTATAATCAATCAATTTATACAAATACAACAGCGTAACGGTTTGTAGGAATACGAAATGGAATGATCATATACGCTAGTTAGTTAGTTACGTTTTCCATAGATCATTTGAACGATTCTTTTATCAAAAACGTGGAACGAGTCAATTTACATACACGATTACTGTTAGTACTTATGAACACATTACCTTTTACTCATCCAATTATGTTTAAAAATTATAATTTTTCTTTTTTTTACGAACTGCAGTTTTTAAATACAAATTCATCCATGGAATAGAAGGAGTTGTCCAGGAGAAATGACTTTAGGTTAGATTTAAAATTTGCGTTGTTACCTGTCACACATTTTATGTTACTGCACAAACGAGCAAAGATTTTCGTTGCTCCATAGTGAACTCCCTCATGAGTCACTGACTTCTGTACTAGTGGCTAATAAAGACTACTTTCTCCATCTAGTGTTGTAGGTATTGACCTCACTGTTCTTTGTAAATTGTGATGGAGTACCTATAAGGAATTACACTAGCGAATATCTGTGTTCTGACGACGCATTTAAAACGCCTAGCTCCTTAAAGAGCCACGTGTTACTCTTATTGCTCGCTTTTGTGCAATCAATATTTTCTTCCCAAATGGTGAGTTACCTCAGAAAACTATTCCATAAGACACTATTGACTAGAAATATGCAAACTATGTCAAGAGGCTAAGAGGCTACTTCGTTTGTTTCGAAGTTTAGCAACTATACGAAGAGCAGAAGTAGCTGACTTTAATTGTTTGAGTAGCTCAATAATATGCTTCTTCCAGTTCAAGGGTCGGGTTGGGTTGTTTGGGGGAGGAGACCAGACAGCAAGGTCATCGGTCTCATCGGATTAGGGAAGGACGGGGAAGGAAATCGGCCGTGGCCTTTCAGAGGAACCATCCCGTCATTTGCCTGGAGCGATTTAGGGAGATCACGGAAAACCTAAATCAGGATGGCCGGACGCGGGATTGAACTGTCGTCCTCTCGAATGCGAGCCCAGTATGCTAGCCACTGCGCCACCTCGCTCGGTCCAGTTCAAGGTTTCATCAGTATGCAAACGTAAAAATTTTTACTTCTCCTCCGCGTTTAGTATCTACTGCCCATATCCATCATCAATTGTTGGTGTTACTGTTTGTGGTAGAGAAGTGAATATAGTACTGTATGCTTTTTCACAATTTGGGATGAGTCCATTTTTTGATAGTTACTTCATAAGTCTTTGGAAAACATCGCTTACAATCCCTCCTTTTGCTTTCCCTGTAATGGGATTTATTATAACACTAGCATCGTCTGCTTGCTGAATCTTAGGTGGAAGTCATTCACATATATAAGGAACAGGGTTGGACCCAAAACTGAACGCTGTGGGACTTACTTACTTACTATGTGAGTTCTACCCAGTCACTAAAATTTTCTGCCCTTCCAACACTGCCTGCATTAATCAACGTAACTTTTTGCATTTTTTGTTAAGTATTATTTAAACCAGCTGTGTTTAAAGCCATCAGTTCCATAAAACTTGAGTTTTTCCAAGGGTGTAACATAATGTACCTTCTCAAACGACTTACAAAGATCAAGAAAAATACCAGCTGGCGATATTTTATTATTTAAACGTTGCACTATTTGATGAGCGAATGTATAAGTAGCTTGCTAAGTCGAGGAAACCTTATGGAATCCAAGCTGTGATATATTAAGTAAACTATCTACTTAAGTGTGAGAATTCTCTTGAGTGCATTACTTTTTCAAAGATTTTGAAACATCGTTTCAGTAAGGCTATTGCCCGATAACAGTTTAAGTCTTCCTTGTCACCTTTCTTATGAGGACGTTTAACGACTGCATATTTTAACCTATATGGAAAAATTACTTGTACTGTGATGCATAACATACAGTATGTGATCAAAAGTATCTGGACACCCCCAAAAACATACGTTTTTCATATTAGGTGCATTGTGCTGCCACTTATGCCAGATACTCCACGTCAACGGCCTCAGTACTCATCAGACGTCGTCGGAGTGCAGAATGGGGCGCTCTGCGGGACTCACGGACTTCGAACGTGGTTAGGTGATTGGGTGTCACTTGTATCACACGTGTAGGAACACGTATAGCACAAAAGCGTACAGGACGACCTCGTGTGTTGACTGACAGAGACCGCCGACAGTTGAAGTGGGTCGTAATATGTAATACGCAGACATCTATCCAGACCATCACACAGGAATGCCAAACGGCATCAGGATCCACTGCCAGTACTATAAAAGTTAGGCGGGAGGTGAGAAAACTTGGATTTCATGGTCGAGCGGCTGCTCATAAGCCACACATCACGTCGGTAAATGTCAGACGACGCCTCGTTCGGTGTAAGGAGCATAAACATTGGGCGACTGAACAGTGGAAAAACGTTGTGTGGAGTGACAAACACGGTACACAATGTGGCGATCCGATGGCAGGGTGTGGGTATGGCGAACGCCCGTTGAACGTCATCTGCCAGCGTGTGTAGTGCCAACAGTAAATTTCGGAGGCGGTGATATTACGGTGTGGTCGTGTTTTTCATGAAGGGGGCTTGCGTCCCTTCTTGTTTTGCGTGGCACTATCACAGCACAGGCCTACATTGATATTTTAAGCACCTTCTACCTTCCCACTGTTGAAGAGCAATTCGGGGATGGCGATTGCATCTTTTAACTTGATAGAGCACCTGTTGATAATGCACGGCCTGTGACGGAGTGGTTACACGACAATAACTTCCCTGTAATGGAATGGCCTGCACAGAATCCTGACTTGAGTCCTATAGAACGCCTTTGGGATGTTTTGGAACGCCGATTTCGTGCCAGGCCTCACCGACCGACATCGATACCTCTCCTCAATGCAGCCCTCCGTGAAGAATGGGCTGCCATTCCCCAAGAAACCTTCCAGCACCTGATTGAACGTATGCCTGCGAGAGTGGAAGCAGTCATCACAAGGCTAAGGGTGGGCCAACACCATATTGAATTCCAGCATTACCGATGGAGGGCGCCATGAACTCGTAAGCCATTTTCAGCCAGGTGTTGGGATACTTTTGATAACATAGTTTATGTCGCTAAGGATACCAATTCAGAATGCTGTTTGAAATACCATCAACACCACATGAGATTTTTTTAGACTTTGTATAATTTTATCAGTTTCAATGAAGGATGTTAATGCTACTTCTAATTGCTTGATGGTTTGTGAAATGACATTTTTAATATATTTTCTTGCTTCTTCGACTCAACCATTTAATCCTATTTTTGCTTCTACATTCAGAAACTGATTGTTAAAAGTACGTGGAACGTGTCGACTCATCAAGTAATTGATAAAGCTAAGGGCAGACTGCTTTAAATTGGCAGGATGAAGGAAAAATACAGTCTACAAACGTGACTGCTTACATTTCACTAGTGTGTCCCATCTTAGAATATTGCTTACTTATATGAAACATATACCTAATAGTAGTAATAGAGAATACTGGATGTGTACGATGGAGGGTGGTACGAATTGTCAGAGAATTGTTTGACACTTGTGATAGCGCCACGGGAATGCTGAAAAACCTGAGGTGGCAGATTTTTGGAGGGAGATGCAATTGATCACACAAAAACTTATTTATGAAGCTTCTAGAACCAGTCTTAAGCTAATGCTCTAGTGATATTTTTTCAGCTCTCTATACATTGTTCCAGTAGCGACCGTGAAGACAGGTTAAGGCTACTTACAATTAATCAAGTCTACTTTTCGCCTTGTTTGATCAACAAACCGATATGACGCTCATCTGTTAAATCCAAAGCGGCACACAATTTTGTACGAACATGATCTGAGCTGACAAAATACCCTGCAGAGGAGGATTGTTGACGGGCAGGTTGCTGGATGAGTGACTTGTCTTACGTGTGGCTCTTTGGTTCAAATGGCTCTGAGCACTATGGGACTCAACATCTGAGATCATCAGTCCCCTAGAGCTTAGAACTACTTAAATATAACTTACCTAAGGACATCGCACACATCCATGCCCGAAGCAGGATTCGAACCCGTGACCGTAGCAGTCACGCGGTTCCGGACTGAAGTGCCTAGAACCGCACGGCCACCGCGGCAGGCTGTGGCTCTTTGAATGCATTAAGCCAATCAGATGCTTTTCTGCGAGAGTTCTGTATACAGCAGTTAGATTTAGACTCTTACTTCTGCCTTGGTTCTGGTCGGTCCCGCTGCTGCCGTCTGCTGGCCGATGTACTGCCTTCGTTCAAATTGCTGCCATTGCTGATGAGATCGCTACATGCTTTTGGCTTAAGGAAACGCAATGCGATTTCAACCACTTCTACTCACTTGGAATGAGCTTATTATTGTTACCTATGTCATGGTTATGTATAACCAGAATTAAGGTTTTGTGAATGGATTAGAGTGCTGTGTCCACACTGTCCAGGGAACTCTCACATTGCGTCAGCATGCTTATCAGTACTAGGAATAAATGCTGCTCTTAATTGCTACTAAGTCGGTTTGACAGACAGAAAATATTAGACTGAAAAACTCCTCGAAGAAAACGGTTTTTATACTTATTTCAACTTTGGTTTCGTTTAACAACCCTCAATTTGAACTTGTTTTCCATAAAAATGAATTTTTTTTTTAATAGAGCAAATTTCTCACGAGTTTTGTTTCTACACAATTGCTTCTCCAAGATTTCCTTTGTTTTTCGCCTCGTCACGTGTTTAAGTACGTTAAGTCCTACAGCAAGATTTGTTAAGTTCCTTATTCCATATTGACATCTCAGTCTCCACGCCTACACGACTCCTCAGCATTTTACACTTACCTGCTTGGCAGAGGGCTCGTCCAATCACTTTTATCGCTTTTAAACTACTTTTCGACCATTCCATCCTCGAATAGCACGTGGGACAAATGAAAACGTAAATATTACGTCACGAGCACTGATTTCTTTTGCTCCATTACGATGGATTCAACAAAACATTTTCTCATTCAGAGAAAAAAGTAAATGATTGAAGTTTCGCGAAAAGATCTCGCCACAAGGTAAAATACCTTTGTTTTAATGGTTGCCACCCCAGCTGCCGAATCATATCCGTGACACTATCTCTCTTATTTTCATTTCTCCAATGTGCCACCCGCGTGTAGAACGTGGTGCAGGGGGGAGGGGGTGGGGGGTGGGAGAGAAGAATCAGTTAGTGGTAACAGAGGGTACCATCGGCTACACGCCGTCAGGTGGCTTGTGGAGTATTGGTGTAAATGTAGACCGGAAGACCCGCCCTAAAGTGATTTTAGATGCTTCGCTACTCCGAGGATATCTACTTCCGATTTAATCACGTTGGAAATAGTTATTGATTCAAAGGCTAAAATATTTAATTTGTATTCTTTGGTAAAGGAACTTTCTAAAACAATGTTTAGCAATTCGGCTACAGTTGGGCTGTCACCACTAACATAATCGTTGCTACCACGCAGTGAAGATATCGATCCAGCCTTGCTGCTTGTGTACCTTACATAAGACCAGAATCTCTTTAAATTTTCTGCCAGATTTCGAGATGGAAGACAGAAAGATACATATGCGATTTTTAGTGCCATACATGAATGAAGAACGAGTAAAACTTGTCTTACCTTACACTCTTACGAAAATGGGCGATGCCAGCATGATGCATAGATGCAATAAACATCTGTAGTATTATTGCTTTCCGGAATAATCAATAGTGTAGTACAGCTATCGTATTCAGGCCAAGCATTTTTTGCTCCAGAGGAGCAAGGCATTAAAATATGGCTGTTGAAAGGTGAAACAATTAGTACAGCATAAAAAGAAAATTCTGAAGAGAGCTCCTGCCAGAATATGGAAGAATATAGCTCCCTGAAGACAAGAATCATGACAAAGATGGAAAAGGGATGAAGGCTGTGGAAGAAAACCAAGCATATCGTTTTGAAGGGAGGCTCACGGCATTTGCCTAAAGTGATTTGCTGATAATACGGAAAACATAATTCTGGAGTGACGGGCGGGTACGTAAAACCGGTTCTCTTTCAACGTGAGACCAACGTCAACCGCACCGCATCGCTAGGTACTGTACCAGGAGCTTTTCCTAGTTCAAAACTGATTTTTTTGCAGTAGGTGTTGCTACTTCGTAAAAACATTTTCCACCTCTTCGGCCTAATTCATCGCCTTTTTCGCATTTTTTATTGGTGTCGTCTGAAAATAATGTTAACTGCAATATTAAAAAGGACCATCGTCGAAGAGAAAAACTGGTAGTTTTCCTTTCAAATGTAGCAGTCGTTCTTTGAAAAGTGAGACTCTTTCTGCCACATCAGTTCTGGAAAACCAATCATCCTACATCGGAAAATATGTTCAAGGTAAGGGAGTTCGTTTCACGTAGTACCGGTCTATTTAGTATCGGTAACTTCAGTTTATCATTTTCGTGCATAAAATTTAAGATATATCGCTATAGATCTAATTTTGAAGTATAGATTGGATAGGCAACGTTTACGCGTGTGATTCACACACACAACCAACTACTGGATTTTTTGATTTACTTCGTCTATTTACAATTTAAAATAAAATATTTTCAAAATAACTGTTTCATCTTATTAAATTAATATGCATCGATCCAAGCTGTTGTAATAAATGTATAAAAAGCAACTTAAAATGAGAATTATTTTTATTTGTCCACTCTCAAAAATCGTTTTCCACTATCTTTGCTTATAAGTTGTATCTTTGACTTGCTTTACATCGAGAATTCTGGTGGGAAGGGTGCGACAAGTTGTGGCTGAGCAAATAGCATGCAAGTATGTGCTAGAATCCAGTTATATAATTTATGATGTCATTTCAGCGAAAGGTTAAGTGTAAATGAAAGTATTATTCTAAACACGTGGCTGAAACTAATTTACAAGAACATCTGCTCCGTGCGTTGTATGTAAAATCCAAGGAATTTATAGACTTTATACGTATGAAGATGGGATCTGTTCTTTGGGACAAGTTCGAAAGAACAGGTACAATCGGTGACCATGCAGCTCGTTAGAATTAAATTACTGTGAAATGAATACCCTGCTGTTTGTGCATCCGCACAGAAGAAGATGGTCAAATGGCCGGTGAACCTTAACTATATATATATATACACTCCTGGAAATGGAAAAAAGAACACATTGACACCGGTGTGTCAGACCCACCATACTTGCTCCGGACACTGCGAGAGGGCTGTACAAGCAATGATCACACGCACGGCACAGCGGACACACCAGGAACCGCGGTGTTGGCCGTCGAATGGCGCTAGCTGCGCAGCATTTGTGCACCGCCGCCGTCAGTGTCAGCCACTTTGCCGTGGCATACGGAGCTCCATCGCAGTCTTTAACACTGGTAGCATGCCGCGACAGCGTGGACGTGAACCGTATGTGCAGTTGACGGACTTTGAGCGAGGGCGTATAGTGGGCATGCGGGAGGCCGGGTGGACGTACCGCCGAATTGCTCAACACGTGGGGCGTGAGGTCTCCACAGTACATCGATGTTGTCGCCAGTGGTCGGCGGAAGGTGCACGTGCCCGTCGACCTGGGACCGGACCGCAGCGACGCACGGATGCACGCCAAGACCGTAGGATCCTACGCAGTGCCGTAGGGGACCGCACCGCCACTTCCCAGCAAATTAGGGACACTGTTGCTCCTGGGGTATCGGCGAGGACCATTCGCAACCGTTTCCATGAAGCTGGGCTACGGTCCCGCACACCGTTAGGCCGTCTTCCGCTCACGCCCCAACATCGTGCAGCCCGCCTCCAGTGGTGTCGCGACAGGCGTGAATGGAGGGACGAATGGAGACGTGTCGTCTTCAGCGATGAGAGTCGCTTCTGCCTTGGTGCCAATGATGGTCGTATGCGTGTTTGGCGCCGTGCAGGTGAGCGCCACAATCAGGACTGCATACGACCGAGGCACACAGGGCCAACACCCGGCATCATGGTGTGGGGAGCGATCTCCTACACTGGCCGTACACCACTGGTGATCGTCGACGGGACACTGAATAGTGCACGGTACATCCAAACCGTCATCGAACCCATCGTTCTACCATTCCTAGACCGGCAAGGGAACTTGCTGTTCCAACAGGACAATGCACGTCCGCATGTATCCCGTGCCACCCAACGTGCTCTAGAAGGTGTAAGTCAACTACCCTGGCCAGCAAGATCTCCGGATCTGTCCCCCATTGAGCATGTTTGGGACTGGATGAAGCGTCGTCTCACGCGGTCTGCACGTCCAGCACGAACGCTGGTCCAACTGAGGCGCCAGGTGGAAATGGCATGGCAAGCCGTTCCACAGGACTACATCCAGCATCTCTACGATCGTCTCCATGGGAGAATAGCAGCCTGCATTGCTGCGAAAGGTGGATATACACTGTACTAGTGCCGACATTGTGCATGCTCTGTTGCCTGTGTCTATGTGCCTGTGGTTCTGTCAGTATGATCATGTGATGTATCTGACCCCAGGAATGTGTCAATAAAGTTTCCCCTTCCTGGGACAATGAATTCACGGTGTTCTTATTTCAATTTCCAGGAATATATATATATATATATATATATATATATATATATATATATATATATATATATATATATATATATATATATATATATATATATATATATATATGAAGATGGTATCTGTTCTTTCGGACCACGAACTCTTGCGAGAATCGGCAGTAAAGCCGAGAGTAATGAGTATGTTGGGCAGGGCCACTATGAATACAGTGCGGGACAATAAGTGGACAGTTGGGAATGTGAATCTCACGAGAGGCGTGCCAGAGATATCTCCCTGCAGTCGCACTATCCTCTGTTACTCGGTGGCTGAGAAGGATAGAGCGTCTGCCACGTAAGCAGGTGACCCCGGGTTCGAGTCCCGGTCGGGGCACACGTTTTCAACTGTTCTCGTTGACTTATATCAACCCTTTATGCGGCTAATGATATTTATTTCATTGTAATTTCATTCATAAACGTAATGGAATAAACACAATCGACAACCATAGATAGTACACATCCAAAAGGTAAGTAAAATTTATGATTTTCTTCCTAAGTAAGCTGCAGCTAACTTTTTATTTTGCTGTAAACTGAAATTACAGTTAAAATCTGCAGAGGGTAGAAAAAAATATGGGAACACCGCGAGAAATAAATGCTTGTGCTGTTTCCTTCTACGTGTCAGTCGTGGTCAGAGAAGTATTGTGAGTGCATTATGTCGAAGCTAAATGAATTCGAACGTGGACAAATTGTTTGTGCTCATATAGTGCGTGATTCCGTAACTGAAGTAGCCGAAGTTTTTGGTGTTTAAAGAAGCCTACATCAAAGAATTATACGGCGTACACTGAAAGCGAAAGAACATCATCTACTAAGCCACTATGACAACGGAAGTGTGTGTTGAGTGGTGATGACAAAGGGCATTGAGGAAGACTGCGATGAAAAATAAAGCGACGACAGTTGCAAAAGTCACTGCAGAACTGAAGGTCTCACTCGCGAACCCAGTCAGCAACAAAACAACATGAAGAAAACTCCAGAAGCAGGGAATTGCAGGGCAAGCTGGAATTCGAAAACTATAACAGTGGTACAAATGCACGTAACAAGAAGATGTGATGCCGAAGCCATAAAACCTGTACTACGGAGCCACTGCAGAGAGTCATTTGTCCTGATGAGTCTTGTTTCACCCTGTTTCCATCTTCTGGCCATGTTCACATCTCAAGAGGCAAACATTGAGGGAGCTCGGTGACGATTTGTACAGCCATATCGTAGTATTCCATGGGCCCTATGGCTACTCTGCAAGGTCGTGTTAATGTCAACGATTATTTTGGCTGACGAGGCCCATCCCACGCACAATACAAAATTTGGTTAAAAGGACATCCACAACTCAGTTTCATGGTAGAATCAGATAATTAACTGCTTTAGCTGTAAATAATTGTTTATTCGTTCAAAATAACGACCAGTTTCTGGAGATTTTCAGCCGCACTACACTAGTGAGGCGCGTAGCCACCGCCCACTGGATACCAGGTTGTGGACAGGTGAGAGCCACACGATTCTACCGATGTTTGTTCCCCAGTGGCGTTGCTCTGTTCCCAGAAGACCCTGTTAACACAGCTAGCATTGTTCAGGATTGGTTTGGTGAGCACGAGGATGAATCGTAGCAACTCGCCTGCCGAGCGGTTCTAGGCGCTACAGTCTGGAACCGCGCGACCGCTACGGTCGCAGGTTCGAATCCTGCCTCGGGCATCGATGTGTGTGATGTCCTTAGGTTAGTTAGGTTTAAGTAGTTCTAAGTTCTAGGGGACTGATGACCTCAGCAGGTAAATCCCATAGTGCTCAGAGACATTTGAGCCATCTCCCCTGGCCACCACTGTCACCAGATGTATTATTGCGTCTTTTTGTGGTCTAGCTTGGAGAGAAGGGTGTGTGGTAGCTATCCACCTCAGTCATCGTTACCAGAGTCCACCTGCTTAGCAGAGTGGTAACGTGCTGGCTTGCCATGCACCGGGCCCGGGTTCGATTTCCGGCTGGGTTGGAGATTTTCTCCGCCCGTGGACTAGGTGTTGTGTTGTCCTCACCATCATTTCATCGCCATTACCGGCACGCAAGTCACCCAGTGTGGCGTCGGCTGAAAAAAGACTTGCACTCGGCGACCGAACTTCCCCGGGTGGGGCCTCCCGGCCATCAATGCCACACGCTCATTACATTTTTATCGTTACCTGTATTTGCCACTATTCTCTAGAAAGAGTGGTATAAGATCCCTTGAATATCATACAAGACCTGTATTTGTCCATTCCGAGACGACTGGAAGCTGTTTTGAACGGCAGCTGCTGCCCTACACTGTACTAGGCGTGGTAATTTGTTGTGTTTCTGGTGTTTCCACAATTTTCTTCTCCCCTGCGCGTAGGTGCCGAAGTGAAGAACAATGGGATCAGGTGCGGTCCAAGCGACATACTGTCCGCACCATGCAATTGCTTAATGATCGCCCGCCGCAGCTTCATTTCCATCATCATGAAGGCTGGACGTCTCATAATTTTACAGAGGTTTTGTTATTTGTACCACATATGCTTTAACTGCACGAAGACAAGACGGCTGAACCAGCGACCACGCAATACCGAGCTGGAGAGCTGTAATTGTAGCCTTTATAGTAAGCGCAGCATTAGTGTCCTGGCAGGCTCTAGCCTCGACAGAGGCGAAGACGCGCGCGCCTCATTACGGCGGGATATCGGTGGTTTCAGGCGGCCACGCGCTGCGTCAGCCGGGCTTTGAGCGGCGTCCGCCGGCCCTTTGATCCCGGCTCGGCTCTGCGCGCGAGTATCGAACCCGGGGCTCCGCGTTGACGGGCGCACGCGGTGACGCACGAGCGCGGCGGCATCCATAACGCCGGCCGCAGCTCTGCAAACAACCCGGGCACACAGCACGGCACAGCATTAATCGGCGGCGCGTCCGAATGACGGGGACCGCTGCCACTGTGCGGGCGCGCGCGTCACGCGCAGCGGCGCCGGGCGGTGCGGTGCGGTGCGGTGCGGCCGGCTAAGCGCAGGGCGCGGGCCGTGTGTCACCCGCGTACCAGCCACGCGCAGCGGCCCGCCGGCCGGGATTAGAACGCCTTTTGCCGCGACATCCGCCGGGCACAACACGCATTTCGCGTGCACGCCCGCAGCGATGGTTAATCTGAGAATGCACCAGATATCATAACAAGCTCCTTTACCAAACAAAAAAAAAAAAAAAAGAAAAAGAAAAAACTAAGATATTTACTTTTACGTTTCAACGTTTCGCTGTGTATTCAATAAACGGTCGTCACTTTAAGATTTACCACAAAATATAATACTGGCATTAGATATGTGCCTAGTACATACTGGATGGTTACAACTGAGGTACAGCAACTCACAGAGGTCCAGTATGGGCTGTGAGTATCGTATGGCAGCGGACCTTGGTAAAGACTCTGATGAGTTAATTCTGGACAGATTTACGCGGGAAAAAAATTACTTCCAACTCTAGCCACCAGGTGCAAATCTTGCGCTGTAAATGCAAGAAAGACTGAAACGGTATAGTAGTTTCCGCTCTATAAGCAGCAGGTTTCGCTGCTCGCTCGCACCGGGAAATAGAAACAGAGGCGGCTCCGCAGCCAATTTTATTACACGACGCGGCCGGCCGCGGGTGCAACAGAACCCATGTGGACAGGTGAAAAGAAATGTGTCAGGCTTCAAAATACGTATTTATATGTGTCGTGTATTATGCATTTCTTGTTCGTGAATGTGAATCTGCACATGAACTTTCCTAATCCTCCTCACACCTTTCCGTAAATCGTGGCCAAATCTTTGTTGGGAAGTAGTTCTGTAGTATAGTAGTGCCAACCTTACTCCTGGGTAGGGGATCAGAGAGACAGCACAGGCAGGCAAAAGTCAAAGACTTTCCAGTGTCACATGATTTGGGGTGGAGAGGTTGGTCACGGCCAAGTGGTTCGACCACCCCCTCCACCGGGGCCCAGGAAGACCTCCGGGTGCCCGCCATTTTCTAGGGTGTTACAGAAGACGGGTAAGTGAGCAGACGTGCCCTCAGTGCGTCTGTCTCAATGTTCACGCATGAAAGAGAGGCATTTGAATATTTGTACTAATTCTTTTATTTCCAGCTTCGGATTGTGTAAGGAAATGAATGTGCTCGTTTAATTCCGGAAATTTGACTCCCTGTGTTAAAGTATCTGGTCCCCAGTTTGCCCGTTATCCTCCTCACATAGTGAATGTCCTATGTAAAATATTGGGAGGCTTTTGTGGTACACATTTGGCCAACGCAATTCCGTCTTACAAGCAGAAATGTGCGTGCAGATTAGTATATAATACAACCGAGCTATAAGTTGTAAAATCGTAACATCTGTAAACCGAAACAATTGCTGCAATCGCTGTATAGTCGAGTGATAATGTTTAAAATAAATAGGTAATCAACTGTCATCAATCTTTAACATACCTTAAAAATCACAAAGAAGTCAAGTTAAAGGAATTTATTTAAAATAAAAGCTACAGAATGCAGGGACCCACACATCAGCGTGTGAGCTCTCCAGCCCCTTGCCTAGTATCGTGCAGTAAGGGCACGCTCTCCAGGTAGCGTTCTGAAGCTCCTCTTCCCAGTTATCCGTTGCGCAATTTTCATTCAGGGCTTCACGACATCAACTTTCATCTGGCGTCCCTAGGCAAGGAGGTTAGACGGTAAACTTTCAAGACGTTTAGAAATGTTTCCATATGTAGTCGATTAGGAACGCTACAATGGGCAGGAAAGGTCAAACAAGTGAGAAAGACATAACGTTAATTTTGTTATTAACCTCCGTTTTCACAATTCTTTTTATGTGATCAGCGGAGACGTCAACGAGATGCTTACAGCGCCAGATTTGACCCTGGTGGCGAAATTTGGATCTAATTATTTTCACTGTACCTCGGTTCCGTATTAATGCTTTAGCATATCTATGAAGTTTTGCTGCCGTACGATAATTACAGCCCAAACTGAACCTCCGCGAGAAGCTGCACTTCAGTTGTAACGATATGGTACATCGCTGCTCTTACTACTTTTGCATACAGAGATGTGAAACAACTATAGATCCTCCCGAAGAAGAAAGGCCTGGGCTGTACTACCGTTCTATTTCGCTTTGCTGTATAATGTTGTCTAGGGCCATGATGCAAGCTTCTACATGTAGTCTGCATACATATTCTGCAAACCATTTTAAAGTGCGGTACCAGATGTTGGGATTCCCCAGCAGTAGAACTGCGTATGGAGCGTTAGAAGACTGCTTAAATGGCTCTGTGTGTGTTGCTGTAAACCAGCTGTCTTATATAAACTTATTCCAGAGTGACAATATATGTAATTGACTTGAAGCTGTTTTCCCGGAAAGCCCGTTTAATACTGCATTTGACTATACGGTGCAATTCATAAATCCTTCCGTGGTTTGGGAAGACGACTGCGCAAAAGCTATAAGATATGCAGAAAAATAAGACGTATCACTGGACAGATCATCTCTCCAAGTTACAATTCATCATATACACCTTTACGCAGTTGCAGAGTACACCACTAGGATGAAGAAGTGTCAGACCTTGGAGTAAAATGGAGCGATGCGTGCTTTTTGTGCCCTTGAATTCGTTACATGTGAGTCAGTTGCGACACTTCAGCTACGATTTCGTACCAAATATCGCCGGTCGGAGTGGCCGAGCGGTTCTAGGCGCTACAGTCTGGAACCGCGCGACCGCTACGGTCGCAGGTTCGGATCCTGCCTCGGACATGGATGTGTGTGATGTCCTTAGGTTAGTTAGGTTTAAGTAGTTCTAAGTTCTAGGTGACTGATGACCACAGAAGTTAAGTCCCATAGTGCTCAGAGCCATTTTTTCGTACCAAATATCAGGTGAAAACGCCAACAAACAAAACAATCCAGGGATGGTACAAAACATTCCGTGAGACTGGCTGCCTGTGTGGTACAAAGAAAACAGGTCGGCCAGGACCATCAGCTGTCAAGGTGGAGCGTCTGCTAGAAATATTCGTCAAGAACCCGAAGAAATCAACAACACGCGCGGGCAGAGTTCTGCAGGTAAAGCGGTCACCTGCCTGGCGCACTCTACGCAAACCTCTGCGTGTACCGGCTGCAGCTGTTCCGACTACTCGGAAAGATGATTTTCATTCTGAAAAATGCAATGACTTGCAACGACTACTGGAGGAAGATCGTTTTCCACAGTAGTTGGTTTCAGTGTCGAAGGCACATTCGATGTGTATGGTGTGCATGTTTGGGGCAAAGAAAATGCATACGAGATGGTGGAACACATTCGTGATTCACCTAACGTAAACGTCTTTTACGTCATGACCTCCTCAAACGTTTATGGGCCATTTTTCTTCGAAGCGAAAACTCTGATGTGCTGCAACAAAGGCGTACGCCATAATTACAGCAAGACAGTGAGAACTTCATTTTGCAACAAGACAGCGCTTCACCACACTTCCTTTCAGACGTTCGCAGCTTACCTCAGTGACGAATTGCCACAGTCTTATAATCGACTTGATTCCCATCGCTACGCTCCTCATCTTCAGTGGTCTACACAGCCACCTGAGTACCTGATGTGAATTAAAAACTGGTAGATACACTATATCGACTGAGAGTGTCTGCAATACAACTACTTTTTGCATAGCCACCTTCTGAAACCCCAGAGGTACACATGAATAATCATGTACAACGGTATGTAAAACTTAAGGAACGGAAGAAAGTAACTCTCACATGATGTTACACTCGACAAAACCTTGACGATACATACGAGGAACTGTTATGGTATAGTGCAGAAGTAAGTGAAAAAAAAAAAAGAAACGAGAAATACACAAATGAGACTTATTCAAAGAGCGTAATAACGTTCGACCACATGTTGCCAAGGTTGTCCTCACAACTCGGAAGACTTTTAGCTTGAAACCCTTTAAACATCTTCGATAAAGCCCCAAACTCTCCTCATGCGCCGGCCGCGGTGGTCTCGCGGTTCTAGGCGCGCAGTCCGGAACCGTGCGACTGCCACGGTCGCAGGTTCGAATCCTGCCTCGGGCATGGATGTGTGTAATGTCCTTAGGTTAGTTAGGTTTAAGTAGTTCTAAATTCTAGGGGACTTATGACCACAGCAGTTGAGTCCCATAGTGCTCAGAGCCATTTGAACCATTTTCTCCTCATGCGACTTCCATGTTTTTGCTGCCCTCAAGAAAGACATTCGTGGTCGTCAATTTGTTTCGGTCGAAGAGGTGTATGCGTGGATACAATCGTGGTTCCGAAATAAACCGCAAACATTTTGCCATGAAAGCACTGACTATCTTGTCTCACAGTGAGATATAAGATTCAACAGTTATGGCGATTGCTTTTGAAATGATAAGCAGTTTACTTGCTTTCTTTACATCATTACATCTGTCGCCGGCCGGTGTGGCCGAGCGGTTCTAGGCGCTACAGTCTGGAACCGAGCGACCGCTACGGTCGCAGGTTCGAATCCTGCCTCGGGCATGGATGTGTGTGATGTCCTTAGGTTAGTTAGGTTTAAGTAGTTCTAAGTTCTAGGGGACTGATGACCTCAGCTGTTACGTCCCATAGTGCTCAGAGCCATTTGAACCATTTGAACCATTACATCTGTCACGATTTTATCTCACTGCCTCTTCTACAACAAACGTAGATATTGATTCACTGTACGGGAAAATAAAAGGACATTTAATAATACGAAATACAGCTGTATGAAAATTGAGAGCTGAGCTGGAAAGCCAGTGCCAAGCAAAGAAGGCTCAAATGGCTCTGAGCACTATGGGACTCAACTGCTGTGGTCATAAGTCCCCTAGAACTTAGAACTACTTAAACCTAACTAACCTAAGGACAGCACACAACACCCAGCCATCACGAGGCAGAGAAAATCCCTGACCCCGCCGGGAATCGAACCCGGGAACCCGGGCGTGGGAAGCGAGAACGCTACCGCACGACCACGAGATGCGGGCAGCAAAGAAGGGAAGGATGTTAAGTGGAAGGAATACACAGAGGCTCCATATACGGGAAGCAAACTTGAAGACAAAAGAAGGTAAATGAAGATGACTTGAGAGATAACAGAAACCACGCTATAGCGGCTCCGTCGCAACCATTAGCCTTGTGTTCAGGTGCTGAGGTCGTTGCTTGAGAACCCAGAGTCGATAGTGTTGCTAATATATGCGTGTAGCCTATATGCAGGGAAATCACGTCACAATCAAAGACGGCGGCCACATTTCACTGAAAAGCAACGTTGAACACTACGAATCCATTGATATCAAGTTTGACAAGCCACCCTCATTCCCTCTTCGAACCCCATCTGTTCCACACTCCTCGTACATCCTCTCCAGACAGTCACAGCGTACTATGAAAATGATACGTAAAATGACAAGTTGGTGTTAAATGGCAAAGATACTATGTAAGCGCGGGCGGGGAGGAAGTGGGGGTTGGGCTGGGGGGCGGGGGGAGGACGTGGGGGCGGATGTGAACGCACACCGCGCGCGCAAACACACACAAACACCCACACACAAATTGCATAATGTAATACCTCCCTCTCCTTTCCTCTCTTCTCCTCCAGTCAGAGGATACTATTTTCGTCGATATTAAAATGAAAGTTGTTGTTGTTGTTGTGGTCTTCAGTCCAGAGACTGGTTTGATGCAGCTCTCCATGCTACTCTATCCTGTACAAGTTTCTTCATCTCCCAGTACCTACTGCAACCTACATCCTTCTGAATCTGTTTAGTGTATTCATCTCTTGGTCTCCCGCTACGATTTTCACCCTCAAACGCTGCCCCCCCAATACTAAATTAGTGATCCCTTGATGCCTCATAATATGTCCTACGAACCGATCCCTCCTTCTAGTCAAGTTGTGCCACAAATTTCTCTTCTCCCCAATTCTATTCAGTACCTCCTCATTAGTTATGTGATCTATCCATCTAATCTTCAGCATTCTACTGTAGCACCACATTTCGAAAGCTTCTATTCTCTTCTTTTCTAAACTATTTATCGTCCACGTTTCACTTCCATACATGGCTGCTCTCCATACAAATACTTTCAGAAACGACTTCCTGACACTTAAATCTATACTCGATGTTAACAAATTTCTCTTCTTCAGAAACGCTTTCCTTGCCATTACCAGTCTACATTTTATATTGTCTCTACTTCGACCATCATCAGTTATTTTGCTCCCCAAATAGTAAAATTCATTTACTACATGAAGCGTCTCATTCCCTAATCGAATTCCCTCAGCATCACCCGATTTATTTCGACTACATTCCATTATCCTCGTTTTGCTTTTGTTTATGTTCATCTTATATCCTCCTTTCAAGAAACTGTCCATACTGGTCAGCTGCTCTTCCAGTTCATTTGCTGTCTCTAACAGAATTACAATGTCATCGACGACCCTCAAAGTTTTTTTTCTTCTCCATGGATTTTAATTCCTACTCCGAATTTTTCTTCTATTTCCTTTACTGCTTGCTCAATATACAGATAGAATAACATCGGGGATAGGCTACAACCCTGACTCACTCCCTTCCCACCCACTGCTTCCCTCTCATACCCCTCGACTCTTATAACTGCCATCTGGTTTCTGTACAAATTGTAAATGACCTTCCGCTCCCTTTATTTTACCCCTTCCACCTTCAGAATTTGAAAGAGAGTATTCCACTCAACATTGTCAAAAGCTTTCTCTAAGTCTAAAAATGCTAGTAATGTAGATTTGCCTTTCCTTAATCTATTCTCTGAGATAAGTTACAGGGTCAGTATTGCCTCACGTGTTCCAACATTTCTACGGAATCCAAACTGATCTTCCCCGAGGTCGGCTTCTACTAGTTTTTCCATTCGTCTGTAAAGAATTCGTGTTAGTATTTTGCAGCCGTGGCTTATTAAACTGACAGTTCGGTAATTTTCACATCTGTCAACACCTGCTTTCTTTGGGATTGGAATTATTATATTCTTCTTGAAGTCTGAGGGTATTTCGCCTGTCTCATACATCTTGCTCACCACATGGTAGAGTTTTGTCAGGACTGGCTTTCCCAAGGCTGTCAGTAGTTCTAATGGAATGTTGTCTACTCCTGGGGCCTTGTTCGACATAGGTCTTACAGTGCTCTGTCAAACTCTTCACGCAGTACCATATCTCCCATTTCGTCTTCATCTACAGACTCTTCAACTTCCAATAATATTGTCATCAAGTACATCGCCCTTGTATAGACACTCTACGTACCCCTTCCACCTATCTGGTTTCCCTTTTTTGCTTAGAACTGGCTTTCCATTTGAGCGCCTGATATTTATACAACTGGTTTTCTTTTCTCCAAAGGTCTCTTTAATTTTCCTTTAGGCAGTATCTATCTTACCCCTAGTGAGATAAGCCTCTACATCCTTACATTTGTCCTCTAGCCATCCCTTCTTAGCCATTTTGCACTTCCTGTCGATCTCATTTTTGAGACGTTTGTATTTCTTTTTCCCTGCTTCACTTGCTGCATTTTTGTATTTTCTTCCTTCATCAATTAAATGCAGTATCTCTTCTGTTACCCAAGGATTTCTACTGGCCCTCGTCTTTTTACCTACTTCATCCTCTGCTGCCTTCACTATTTCATTCCTCAAAGCTACCCATTCTTCTTCTACTGTATTTCTTTCCCCCAATTCCTGTCAATTGTTTCCTTGTGCTCTCCCTGAAACTCTGTACAACCCCCGGTTTAGTCAGTTCATCCAGGTCCCTTCTCCTTAAATTCCCACCTTTGAGCAGTTTCTTCAGTTTTAATCTAGAGTTCATAACCAATAGATTACGGTCAGGGTCCACATCTGCCCCTGGAAATGTCTTCCAATTTAAAACATGGTTCCTAAATCTCTGTTTTACCATTATACAATCCATCTGACACCTTCTAGTATCTCCATACTTCTTCCATGTATACAGCCTTCTTTTATGATTCTTGAACCAAGTGTTAGCTATGACTAAGTTATGCTCTGTGCAAAATTCTACCAGAAGGCATCCTCTTTCAGTCCTTAACCCCATTCCATATTCACCTACTACATTTCTGTCTCTTCCTTTTCCTACTATCGAAGTCCAGTCACTCATGACTATTAAATTTTCGTCTCCCTTCACTATCTGAATAATTTCTTTTATATCATCATACATTTCATCAATCTCTTCGTCATATGCGGAGCTAGTTGGCATATAAACTTGTACTACTGTAGTAGGCATGGGCTTTGTGTCTATCTTGGCCACAATAATGCGTTCACTATGCTGTTTGTAGTAACTAACCCGCACTCCTATTTTTTATTCATTATTAAACCTACTCCTGCATTACCCCTATTTGATTTTGTATTTATAACCCTGTATTCACCGACCAGAAGTCTTGTTTCTCCTGCCATCGAACTTCACTATTTCCCACTATATCTAACTTTAACCTATCCATTTCCTTTTTTAAATTTTCTAACCTACCTGCCCGATTAAGGGATCTGACATTCCACGCTCCGACCCGGAGAACGCCAGTTTTCTTTCTCCTGATAACAACGTCCTCCTGATTAGTCCCCACCCGGAGATCCGAATAGGGGACTATTTTACCTCCGGAATATTTTACCCAAGAGGATGCCATCATAATTTAACCATACAGTAAAGCTGCATGCCCTCGGAAAAATTACGGCTGTAGTTTCCCCCTGCTTTCAGCCGTTAGCAGTACCAGTACAGCAAGGCCGTTTTGGTTAGTGTTACAAGGCCAGATCAGTCAATCACCGAGACTGTTGCCCCTGCAACTACTGAAAAGGATGCTGCCCCTCTTCAGGAACCACACGTTTGTCTGGCCTCTCAACGGATACCCCTCCGTTGTGGTTGCACCTACGGTACGGCTATCTGTATCTCTGAGGCACGCAAGCCTCCCCACCAACGGCAAGCTCCATGGTTCGTGGGGGGGGAATGAAAAAGCAGGTTATAATGTAGCACCATCTGAGCTACGCTTAAAAGTATCCAAACGACCTGAATTATTTATCAAAAAATACATCATACACTTAAACAACTGCGTAAAATTACGGAAATGTTGTCATCTACGATTTCTTTACTGACAGCAAAAAATCATTAATGGACTCACCAGGCTCACAATTCGTGTCTGTAATTTTCGATGAAAGCTAAATATCGTTCGCTACGGAATATTAGAATGAGTATATAACATTCTCTTCATAAATCGCTAAAAACCAACATCTGCTTGTGCAATGTCATTAACGAATTAGTGATATGTAGTCGTTGAACATGAATTTTACTTTAAATACTGTTTCCTAAAACTTCAGAAACACTAAATAAAGTCATCTGCTGCTTGTGTGCTACGGTTACATATCTGCGTCAGAAGATTTCTGGCCTGGTAAAACGTTCAATGTTCGATAGGTTTCCACAGTGTAACACACAGGAGAACTTAAAACTAATTAGTTACTGCATCTGTTTTGTTTGTCAAAATATTCGCACAATAGTCTGAAGAAATGCAACAGCGATGCAAAGAAGTGCAATATTTACGTCTAAGTGGTGTCAAAAACATGATCTTGAAATGTTTAGTAAATACCCTAGTGCTATTTTCATGCCTATGGCTAGCTAAACAGGCACAATGGACTTTCTGATTAAATATTTCAGTACTTAACTCGTCTGTACAGCTTATTAAAATACACATCGCTCACTTATTGACAACATTAAGTTTATCTAAAGCACTACTGCAGATCTAACTTAGGGTCTAAATCTACTGGGAGAAGTATCAACCACTTGGATGTTACAGTTGTTGCAATACTCCCCCAACTTGGGTTAATTGTTACACTAATCCTGTAACAACTGTAACAAGTAACTCATGTTGCAGCAATACTGTAACAACTATAACAATTAACACATTTTGCACCAGTACTGTAAAAATTGTATCAAGTCACCCTCCTATTTAAGATCTAGTACCTGGCACTCAAATAGCTAACACGTCTGCAACTAAAACCCCTGTAGCTAACATGTCTCCCAGTAGCTGAGACTCGCAGTAGATGTCTCCTCTCCCAGTAGGTTACCTGATTTTAATACGTTATACAGTATTTCGTCTCTCTGTAATGATTACTTTAACGAGAGAAGACCTTTACCTTATATACAGGGTGATTCAAAAAGAATACCACAACTTTAAAAATGTGTATTTAATGAAAGAAACATAATATAACCTTCTGTTATACATCATTACAAAGAGTATTTAAAAAGGTTTTTTTCACTCAAAAACATGTTCAGAGATGTTCAATATGGCCCCCTCCAGACACTTGAGCAATATCAACCCGATACTCCAACTCGTTCCACACTCTCTGTAGCATATCAGGCGTAACAGTTTGGATAGCTGCTGTTATTTCTCATTTCAAATCATCAATGGTGGCTGGGAGAGGTGGCCGAAACACCATATCCTTAACATACCCCCATAAGAAAAAATCTCAGGGGGTAAGATCAGGACTTCTTGGAGGCCAGTGATGAAGTGCTCTGTCACGGGCTGCCTGGCGGCCGATCCATCGCCTCGGGTAGTTGACGTTCAGGTAGTTACGGACAGATAAGTACCAATGTGGTGGCGCTCCATCCTGCTGAAATATGAATTATTGTGCTTCTTGTTCGAGCTGAGGGAACAGCCAATTCTCTAACATCTCCAGATACTGTAGTCCAATTACAGTAGCACCTTCGAAGAAAAAGGGACCAAAAACTTTATTGGCTGAAATACCAACGTTTAATACACCACCTATCAGGAGGTTTAACACCATACTTCGTTCGAAATGCACGCTGAACAACTGTCGTCGATTCACTTCTGCCGTACTCAATAACACAAAAAGCTTTCTGTTAGGCGGTCGCCATCTTAGCATCAACTGACGCTGACGCCTAGTCAACAGCGCCTCAAGCGAACAAATGTACAACTAAATGAAACTTTATAGCTCCCTTAATTCGCCGACAGATAGTGCTTAGCTCTGCCTTTTGTCGTTGCAGAGTTTTAAATTCCTAAAGTTGTGGTATTCTTTTTGAATCACCCTGTATTAAGTGGGACTATATTTTTCCACAGTATAACAGGCGAAGATGGTAACGTTTTGTACTGAGCTAGTGGTAGGCACTCTGAACATATTGCTATGATATTCAAAGATGTATGGTGAATTGCTTTTAACAATGTTACTATTGTTTAGTTTGCCAGATCTGGTGCACTTTAGGCTGTAAGTTAGATCTGCACTAGTGCTGTAGATGAATTTAATGTTGTGAATAAGCGAGCTGCGTCTATTTTAGTAAGTTATTCAGACAATGTAGACACATAAATATTTAATTTAAAGGTCCAACCTGCTTGCAAACTGTGGTAGCAATACTGAACTTTAGACTTTAGAGACAACTTTAAGATGTGAGAGAGTATTAGTAATTCTAGGTTCATGTTAAGCGGTAAATTAGATATGCAGCATTGTTCATGAGCGTGTTTTTGGAGCCATCTTTCATGGTGGTGGTGGTTGTTGGGATGTTTAAGGGGGACTAAACAGCGAAGGTCATCAGTCCCCCACATCTTTCATGTATTTAGATTAATTTAAAGCAATGTATGAATGTCGAACTGCAGTCGTCTACAAACCTACAGTTTATGTAAGTAGTGTCATTAACCGATCTGTGTGTATTTTGGTAAGTAATACAGACAATATGGATGCCAAAATATTTATGAGTGTTTATATAGCTTACAAAGTGCGAGAATTCTTACACATTTCGAGAAAAAATACAGTTTTATTTTGCTCGAATTTTCGTAAATATCTGTAAGTATACTGTGTCTTACGACAAACAGCCTGCATGCATGCGCGCGCGCCCCTGTGTGTGTGTGTGTGTGTGTGTGTGTGTGTGTGTGTGTGTGTACTCGATAAATAATTTTATGAAAGAGTTTACTTATGAGCTGTCGATTCTGTCATCTTGAACGATCTTCTTTGGTGGTATTTCAGCTCTGTCATCGTCTTTCATTGTGATGTATGTCCAAACACAAGAGAATTTATCCCCGTGTATTACGAAAAATTTGCAGTTATGTACTACATTGCAATAAAATCATCAAACCACCTTCTTCCTTCCTATCATCCTCCTTTTCCACCTCCCTAATACGGTGTTTGATCAATGTATTTGTCTTTCGGTTAGATGTGTGTGTGTGTGTGTGTTTTCTCATCGTGTATTTTTGCTAGATGTTGTTCTTACTGAATAATTCATTACAGGAAATACGCTCTGTAAACCTTTAGAGAGCCTTGACTCAACTGCTTTTATCGGTACATATTGCAGTCTTTGTCGGAAGCTGTCGTAGTACATAACCTCTAGTAGACCTGTGTCATTTATAATAAAAGCCATAATTGTCAGTCAGTATCATGTCATATTTTTCCGCTGTATAACACGATGCATTATCTTTGTCAGTACTAAAATGGTACTTGAAACAATTTAAGAACTAATTTGAAGGGTTCTGAAGCTTACACCAAGAGTGGACCTAACTAATTACATTCATACTAAGCAGTAGACTGGCTGTTTATTTGAGTGCATGCCTGCTTAGCACAGTATTTTAGCTAACATACATTTTCTGCAGTTATAAACCAGACAAAGACAGTTTCACAACATCGATCATTAACACCTAACCGGTAATTTCAACTGTTACTTCATCATGGTAATTGTAACCATTTAGTAATGAAAACAGTAAGTAATGAAGTTCTTACTTTATAGTTTACAATCACGGTTTAGGCACCAATTTGGGTGACATGTGTGTAGGAAGAAAATAAAATTGTGATTCGTGACGTAAACATTGCACTTTTTGCTTTGCTGACTTATTTATGCAGACTTTTTGGACCTGTAAGTAACATCTTAACACATGACAAGCATCATAAATGTGGAAAAAATTTAATTTTAGGCTCTGATGTGTCTCCAACCAAGTGTGAGTCTTAAACTAAGCATCGTGCTCAGATCTAACTATGACTGTCGCCACCAGTAGTTGATTTCATTTCACATTTTTGATGTTTTGCAGAATAGCATTTAAAGTAAAATTCATCTTTGATAACTACATATTAATAATTTGTTAATTACACTGCATAAGGAAATGTTAGATATTAACTATTTATGAAGAGTACGTTTGTACATGTTCTCATATTTCATTAAGTAAGCAATTGTTGGTTTTTAACTACGTATTGAGAGTACGTTTTTCATTTATTCTCATGATCCATAAGCCGTTTACTTGCCTGTTTAGCAGGCCGCATATTTTTAGGCACGAAAATAGCATTGGGATACTTTAGAAATTTAACTCATGTTTTTGACAGGAATTTTAGGTAAACATTGCACTTCTTTGCGTTGCTAATGCACTTGCGCAGACTTGGAGAGCATATTGTGACAATAAGTAATTTGTGGCCCTTGGGAGAGGGGGGGAAGTGGATAGGGCGTGGTGGTGGCGAAGGAAGTGGCTTGACACATGCTGCACTTAACCGTCAGTGATATCGGAACGTTCAGTATTACTTTTAAGTGCAATATGGTCGCCGTCTTGAACTGTGACGTCATTGCCCCTGCAGCCAGAAATCCCCCACATATTGGCAAAAATGTCCTCACGGGGTCCTGAAGACAGGACCTCTAGGTCCGAACCCTACGCTGAGGAGTGTAGTGGAGTCATTGTAACGTTCTTAATGATAAGATAATGCAAGGAAAAGGTCTACGTCCAAACAGGTCCTCTGGAGTAGACGACATTCCCTCATAATTACTGAGATCCTCAGGTAGAGTCAGTCATGACAGAACTATTCCACTTGGTGTGCAAGATAGGTGACACAGGTGAAATACCTTCAGACTAGAAGACGATTTTAATAATTCTAATGTATGTACTGCCAGGTGTGAATATGTACCATCAAACAATCACTTTAAGACGTTATGCTTTTTAAATATGACACGAATTATTCACATAAAAATGAAAAACTGGTAGAAGCCGATCTCGGGGAGATTGGTTGGGGTTCTGGAGAAACTTAGGAACACCTGAGGTAATGCTGATCCTATAACTTATCTTTGAAGATAATTTGCAGGAGGATAAACCTACCATTACAGCATTTGTAAATTTAGAGAAAGATTTTGACAATGTTGACTGAACTATTCCCTTGTAAATTCTGAAGGTAAGAGGGACAAATTACAGGGAGCTAAAAGTTATTTACAAAATACACAGAAACCAAGCTACAGTTATAAGAGTCTTAAGATATAAAAGAGAACGGAGTGAGACAGCGTTAGGGCCTGTCCCCGATGGTATTGACTCTGTGCGTTGAACAACCAGTGAAGGAACCCAAGGAGATATTTGGAGAGGAAATCAAAGATCAGGAAGAAATAAAAAGTATTACTATAGACTAAATGTTTCCTTAAGCTTCCCAGTAAAGCTAAGTGTCTATTTGTTATGCCTATGATAAGTGACAGGGCATAGGTACCCTGCTGCGTGCGTGAGCAATGTGTGTTTCCTACAATCCAGTCATCGGCTATGCATTAAAGGGGCTAGGTGGAACACAATAAAAGTTCTTGATTCGCTTCTACAATATCTTTCTCCACCATTAGAGACAGCCATTCTTAAGGTTTTCTTGTTGAAAATCGATTTACTGGGATAGGTGGTATCCAATGTACTTGGTTAGCAGAGCCTGCTAGTTCAGTGAAATCACGTTGTTCCAGGGCCAGCGAATCCTAAAGTACGCCAAGCGTCGTCGGGAAGCGCCAGCGAACACATTGTCTCTAACAAAAGTTATTGCCCATGACGTGATCTATCACCCCTAAAAGTTTGAGGCCGAAACTTTGAAACACCCTTCCTGCCTTCCTCTACAAATACAGTTTTTACCCTCTAGAGTTCCCCCTAGGGGGCCATATCGCTGTCTTTTTTCCATTCTTCTGTATATTTCTTAGGAACTTGGATACATGAGCTGTCAAGTTGATAGTGCGATATTTCCACACTTAACTACCTGTGCAATCTTCGGTTTTGTGTGGGTCATATTTTTCCAAAAGTCTGACAGTATCCCTCCAGATTTTGCACCCTATCCTGAAAAATCTCAAGCAAAGTTTGTGTATGCCCACCGTCTTATCTCATCGCAAGTCTTCCAAAGCTCCGTTATAGTCTGACTCTAATACCGGTTCAAATATATCTTCTAAATCGGCTTCCACTTCTTCTTATGACACGGCATTCCATAGCATTGGCAAACAATCTAAACAAGAACCCTAAAAAGTTTTGGTCATATGTAAAATCGGTAAGCGGATCTAAATCCCCTATTCAGTCACTCGTTGACCACGATGGCACCGAAACAGAGGACGACCGAAGAAAGGCAGAAATACTGAATTTAGTGTTCCGAAACTGTTTCACTGCGGAAAATCGTAACACGGTCCCTGACTTCAGCCGTCGCACGGACGCCAAAATGGAAAATATTGAAATAAACGATATCGGAATTGAAAAACAACTGCTATCACTTAGTAGCGGAAAAGCATCCGGACCAGACGAGATACCCGTACGATTCTACAGTGATTATGCTAAAGAACTTGCCCCCTTCCTATCAGCAATTTATCGTAGATCTCTGGAAGAACGTAAAGTACCTAGCGACTGGAAGAAAGCGCAGGTCGTTCCCATTTTCAAGAAGGGTCATAAATCAGATGCGAATAATTATAGGCCTATTTCGCTTACGTCAATCTGTTGTAGAATAATGGAACATGTTTTATGTTTTCGTATTATGACGTTCTTAGATAATACAAATCTCCTTCATCATAACCAACATGGATTCCGCAAACAGAGATCATGTGAAACTCAGCTCGCCCTATTTGTCCAAGAAATTCACAGTGCCGTAGACACTGGCGAGCAGATTGATGCCGTATTCCTGGACTTCAGGAAGGCATTTGATACGGTTCCGCACTTACGTTTAGTGAAAAAAATACGAGCTTACGGAATATCGGACCAGGTTTGTGATTGGATTCAGGATTTCCTAGAAGAAAGAACACAACATGTCATTCTTAACGGTTCAAAATCTGCAGATGTAGAGGTAATTTCGGGAGTACCGCAAGGAAGCGTGATAGGACCTTTATTGTTTACAATATACATAAATGACTTAGTTGACAACATCGGTAGCTCCGTGAGGCTATTTGCAGATGACACGGTTGTCTACAAGAAAGTAGCAACATCAGAAGACTCGTACGTACTCCAGGAAGACCTGCAGAGGATTAATGAATGGTGCGACAGCTGGCAGCTTTCCCTAAACGTAGATAAATGTAATATAATGCGCATACATAGGGGCAGAAATCCATTCCAGTACGATTATGCCATAGGTGGTAAATCATTGGAAGCGGTAACGACCGTAAAATACTTAGGAGTTACTATCCGGAGCGATCTGAAGTGGAATGATCACATAAAACAAATAGTGGGAAAAGCAGGCGCCAGGTTGAGATTCATAGGAAGAATTCTAAGAAAATGTGACTCATCGACGAAAGAAGTAGCTTACAAAACGCTTGTTCGTCCGATTCTTGAGTATTGCTCATCAGTATGGGACCCTTACCAGGTTGGATTAATAGAAGAGATAGACATGATCCAGCGAAAAGCAGCGCGATTCGTCATGGGGACATTTAGTCAGCGCGAGAGCGTTACGGAGATGCTGAACAAGCTCCAGTGGCGGACACTTCAAGAAAGGCGTTACGCAATACGGAGAGGTTTATTATCGAAATTACGAGAGAGCACATTCCGGGAAGAGATGGGCAACATATTACTACCGCGCACATATATCTCGCGTAATGATCACAACGAAAAGATCCGAGAAATTAGAGCAAATACGGAGACTTACAAGCAGTCGTTCTTCCCACGCACAATTCGTGAATGGAACAGGGAAGGGGGGATCAGATAGTGGTACAATAAGTACCCTCCGCCACACACCGTAAGGTGGCTCGCGGAGTATAGATGTAGATGTAGATGTAGTTCTCATCTTTCGTAGGGACCTTCAATGTACACTTTCCGACTATCCGCTCTCTGCTTTGCGTATAACAGTGGAATTCATGTTACACGCTTAATGTCGATACCCTTGCTTTTAATTTCATCGAAGGTTGTCTTCACCTTTTTTACATAATAAATCAGTCCTTACTATGATCATTACTTTTTTGATTTCTTCAAAATTTTCCTGCAGCCTACTTACTTTATTCTTAAATGACACATTGCTTTATTCCCTTCTTTTCCTAAGTATTTTTGTACTTCCTTCGTTTTTCGATCAATTGAAATATTGCTTCTTTTATCCAATATTTCTTCACATTACCTTCCTTGTATCTATGTTTCTATTTCCAAATTCTGATATTGTCATGCTCAGAGATATCCATGCCTCTTCAGTCAAACAGCCTACTATGGCATTCGTTTTCGCAGTATCTACAGCCTTGGATAACTTTATACATGTGTCACCATTCCTCAGTACTTCAGTATTCAACTTCCTGCCACAATGATTCTTTCGGACGATTCTCTTCAACTTCAGTGGCCGAGAGGTTAGGTTACATGTGGAGAGAGCGGCGCCCAATCGCAGCCTGGCGTACCTTCCTAGACTCTTGAGTAGCTGTCGTTTTTAGCGTTAGCATTGCCTTTGCTCTAGTGCTTTCACTTAGTTGGATCTTCGATCCGTTTTTACCTTGCCTTTGTGAGGTGCACAGATTGAAAGTCAACCGCGGTTCTATAGCAATCTTCTGTACAGTTTCAGGTACCTACCAGTTGTTAATAGTCCATTCTGTACCAACTGAGCTTCACTCAGTCAATCATTTATCGTATTTTGCATACATCAACGGGTATTCCACTTCGGAACTGACTTTGTTAATCATTCAACTCCGATACACATAAAATTTGGAGTGTTTTGAACTGATTTCGAAGTACATTATATTTTGAACTTCAAGTAAATAGTCATCTGACACAAATGTGTGAACTGATATTCACTTTTGTTCAGAAAATTAACTGTCAATGTTTTAACAGTGGTATAGTGATGAGGAAACAAACTCATACCGTAAAGGTTAGGAGCGCCTTTGCTGTTGTACGAGGGCTATTCCGAAAGTAAGGTCCGATAGGTCGCGAAATGGAAACCACGGTAAAAATCAAAAATGTTTTATTTGCAACAGTTAGATACACCTTGCAGCTACTTATCTCCATAGTCGCCGACCCGACTTAGACGTGTATCGTAGCGTTGTACCAACTTTCCCATACCCTCGCTATAGAAGGCAGCCGCCAGTGCTCTCCGCCAATTCTCTACGTTGGCCTACGGCTCGTTGTCTTGTGCCGAAATGTTGTCTTCATAACCAGCGGTTCATGTGACCAGAGCTGAAACTCAGAGGGAGACAATTACGGGCTGTATTGTGGGTACTCTCACATTTCCATTTGAAAACGATGCAGGAGCATCTTCACTGCCCCTGCAGAATGCGGCTGAGAATTGTCTTGAAGACGAAACAGCACGACAGTTATGTAATGTTAGCTGCATAGCTTCAGGGGAAATTTCTCACCAGGCCCCCGTACTTGGCGGCAGACACTATTTTCTAGACATCTTTACGCACTCACTGCGAGCTCAGAAATGAGAAGAGCGACGTGATGCTAACTGGGGTTATACTAGAGACACTACCCAACACATCTGTGCAAAGCTTTATCGGATTTTCACAGTCGTTTCCATTTCGTGACCGATCGGACCTTACTTTCGGAATAGCCCTCGTAATTTGTCCTACAACTGTCCTGAGCGGACGACCCTAATTTAAAAACAAAAACTGACAGGATTCTCTTAATTGCTAAACTGTCCTTTCACTATGGAGGGATCCCTTGTAAAACAGAGCCCCTATTTCCAAAATTTAATGTGTGCTGTAGGAAATTTCATGCATTTACATGACTAATGACTAATGAAAACTGTTCTCATTTGTATTTAGCTTAGTGTTGAGATTATAAAGAGTTTCAGTTGCTGCAACTAGTGCAGTTTGTTAGTTTATTGTCGTACTAGGCCTTCACTCGCTTGTCTAACGTTTCTAGTTGAGGCAGTTTGCACATTCCACTGTAGGGTCTCAGTAAGTCACAGCACGCTGCACATACGAACATTTCACCCTTTACATACACAATTCTCCGGTAAGTGGTCACATATACATTCTGTATCTCTTCATACACTGCTTGTGACATTGGCATGTGTACGTGAACGAATGATGGCAGTGGTTTACTGTCCAGTCTGTTGAGAACAACCATATCACTGAAGTGCTCACTGTAACACACTCTCTGCTCTAACTTCTTATTCATAACGAATCCTATTCATGTTACACAGTTTCACGCTACTGTCGACTTTACTCCATATTCGTCTGATTAGATATCTTCATCTTCTTTGCACTGCACTTTTGTGTCCCCGCTCTATTTAGATTGGGCCTTTGCATTTCCCTTTCCAGACTTTCTTGCTTCCCTACAACGTTCAAACTTCTGACATACCACACTCCACCTCGCAAAATGTTATTCCTTCGTCGGTGTACAATAGTTTTCTCACGGTTACTTCCCTCTTGGCACTCTCCTCCTAGAGATCAAATGGTGGACTACTTTGGAAACTTTTGCCAATGGAGAGAATATCTTGGTACTTTCTCATTTACGGGCCATAAGTCCTGTGGATACACAGTAAGTGTCTTCCAGACAGTGGTTTACATTGCCTTCTACATCCCCATGTCGTTGATCATGGCTGATTTTTCTGTCTTTTGGGAGCTGTCTCCCACCTCAAAGACAAGAGAGTGCCCTGAAATTATCCTCTTCTCCGCCCTCTTTGACAATATCGCTGGCAGAACGACCGTGATTCCTTACGTATAAAGTATTCGACCGCCATTGCTGACGATCTTCATTCAGAATTTAAGCAGTGACGGGGGTCAAAACCGGGACCCAGGATCAACAGTTAAACATACTACCCCAAAACTACTTTTCCGTTTCTCTGTCTCTTTGTTTCTAGTTGTTTGTTTGTCGTTTTTCTTCTCCATTTCTGTACAAATATCATGTGACGTCTCTCTAATTCCAGCGTCAAGGACTTCATACAATTTCTTATTACACAGAGTGGCCTGCCACTGACCTTACATTCTGACCTAATGTGATGGCTGACTGGGGGTCGTTCCTGATTACACCTTTGAGAACATGTCCGTGTTTCTTGTGGGTCAAACTGTGTATTTATTTTCTGTTGCTAGCACAGGTGCGCACTAGTGAACCAAAACATTACGACCCCTGACCCTCTCTGACCTCCCAGTCATGGTCTACATCTACATCTACATTTATACTCCGCAAGCCACCCATCGGTGATTGGCGGAGGGCACTTTACGTGCCACTGTCATTCCCTCCCTTTCCTGTTCCAGTCGCGTATGGTTCGCGGGAAGAACGACTGTCTGAAAGCCTCCGTGCGCGCTCTAATCTCTCTAATTTTACATTCGTGATCTCCTCGGGAGGTATAAGTAGGAGGAAGCAATATATTCGATACCTCATCCAAAAACGCACCCTCTCGAAACCTGGCGAGCAAGCTACACCGCGATGCAGAGCGCCTCTCTTGCAGAGTCTGCCACTTGAGTTTATTAAACATCTCCGTAACGCTATCACGGTTACCAAATAACCCTGTGATGAAACGCGCCGCTCTTCTTTGGATCTTTTCTATCTCCTCCGTCAACCCGATCTGGTACGGATCCCACACTGATGAGCAATACTCAAGTATAGGTCGAACGAGTGTTTTGTAAGCCACCTCCTTTGTTGATGGACTACATTTTCTAAGCACTCTCCCAATGAATCTCAACCTGGCACCCGCCTTACCAACAATTAATTTTATATGATCATTCCACTTCAAATCGTTCCGCACGCATACTCCCAGATATTTTACAGAAGTAACTGCTACCAGTGTTTGTTCCGCTATCATATAACCATACAATAAAGGATCCTTCTTTCTATGTATTCGCAATACATTACATTTGTCTATGTTAAGGGACAGTTGCCACTCCCTGCACCAAGTGCCTATCCACTGCAGATCTTCCTGCATTTCGCTACAATTTTCTAATGCTGCAACTTCTCTGTATACTACAGCATCATCCGCGAAAAGCCGCATGGAACTTCCGACACTATCTACTAGGTCATTTATATATATTGTGAAAAGCAATGGTCCCATAACACTCCCCTGTGGCACGCCAGAGGTTACTTTAACGTCTGTAGACGTCTCTCCATTGATAACAACATGCTGTGTTCTGTTTGCTAAAAACTCTTCAATCCAGCCACACAGCTGGTCTGATATTCCGTAGGCTCTTACTTTGTTTATCAGGCGACAGTGCGGAACTGTATCGAACGCCTTCCGGAAGTCAAGAGAAATAGAATCTACCTGGGAGCCTGTATCTAATATTTTCTGGGTCTCATGAACAAATAAAGCGAGTTGAGTCTCACACGATCGCTGTTTCCGGAATCCATGTTGATTCCTACATAGTAGATTCTGGGTTTCCAAAAACGACATGATACTCGAGCAAAAAACATGTTCTAAAATTCTACAACAGATCGACGTCAGAGATATAGGTCTATAGTTTTGCGCATCTGCTCGACGACCCTTCTTGAAGACTGGGACTACCTGTGCTCTTTTCCAATCATTTGGATCCCTCCGTTGCGGTACACGGCTGTTAGAAGGGGGGCAAGTTCTTTCGCGTACTCTGTGTAGAATCGAATTGGTATCCCGCCAGGTCCAGTTGACTTTCCTCTGTTTAGTGATTCCATTTGCTTTTCTATTCCTTGGACACTTATTTCGATGTCAGCCATTTTTTCGTTTGTGCGAGGATTTAGAGAAGGAACTGCAGTGCGGTCTTCCTCTGTGAAACAGCTTTGGAAAAAGGTGTTTAGTATTTCAGCTTTACGCGTGTCATCCTCTGTTTCAATGCCATCATAATCCCGGAGTGTCTGGATATGCTGTTTCGAGCCACTTACTGATTTAACGTAAGACCAGAACTTCCTAGGATTTTCTGTCAAGTCGGTACATAAAATTTTACTTTGGAATTCACTGAACGCTTCACGCATAGCCCTCCTTACGCTAACTTTGACATCATTTAGCTTCTGTTTGTCTGAGAGGTTTTGGCTGCGTTTAAACTTGGAGTGAAGCTCTCTTTGCTTTCGTAGTAGTTTCCTAACTTTGTTGTTGTACCACGGTGGGTTTTTCCCGTCCCTCACAGTTTTACTCGGCACGTACCTGTCTAAAACGCATTTTACGATTGCCTTGAACTTTTTCCATAAACACTCAACATTGTCAGTGTCGGAACAGAAATTTTCGTTTTGATCTGTTAGGTAGTCTGAAATCTGCCTTCTATTACTCTTGCTAAACAGATAAACGGTGCGGGCAGGTGATGCGGTAGGGGAAGTATGCAAGACGCAACGAGTCTAAGTGCAGATATTTTTGTATGTTGTACCTTAAAATATTTACACACGTCAATGTGTTGGTTGTTTTACTCAGTGTCGAACAGTCTTCCCGCAAACACATCACACAGTTTATGCCTGATGTTTTCTGCACATTCGTAATTGCACCATTAAGTAGACCAGGCTTGTCGGTATAGACTAACTTTTTTGTGTCCACCGCGTCCACACTTCAACACGTGACGTACTGCCCAGTGGAAAATAAGCATTAATGGCTTGCTCTTGTCACGTGTATTCAGAGGTACTAACCAACCTAAAAACATACTGCTCTTAATAGCTATAATTATTAGTCTGTAAATGAAGTATACTGATGTAATTGTGTTCAGTACACTGTCCTCAGTCACCAGTACAAACGTCTGTACTTATACCCGTTACGTCCTGAGTAAGCTGAGCAGAGAAAAATAGACCATTCTAACTAGGATAAGGGTCGAAAACAGGGAAATCCACTGACATAAGCGACTTTGAGAAAGTGGAGATTGTTGTGGCCCAGCGCCAGGGAAAGAGTACCTTGGAAAGCGACTGTAGGCGACAAGATGTTGGCTGTACACGCATCATCAGCGAATGTGGAATTCGGTTGCTTGCCCGCTCTGTTTAACAGGATATGGGGCTTATTGTGGCAGATATGACAACAGAATACACTGCTGGTGTAGGCACGAGTGTTTCCGAGCACATCGTTCCACGCATCGTTGAGAATGGGGCTCCTTGGCAACAGGCGGCCCCTACGCATTCCGTTGTTCGCCTACGATTACAGTGGACGGTGATGTTCGAAATGTGACCGTGGATCGGTGCACACACAGGTGCCGTCTGGTCGGATGAACGACGTTTCTTGTTACACCAGACCGATGGTCGCGTCCCGATTCACCGACATCGAAGTGAACGACTACTCGAAACGTGCACCGTGCCTCGTACGCAGGCCGGTGGAGACTATCATTTGGGGGACGTTCACCTTTACGTTCATAGAACCTGTAGTAGTAACCGTAGGCACTACGTAAACGTTTTTCTGAACCACCTGCATTCCTTCCTGTTTGGTGTCCTCCCGACGGCAATGACATAAAAAAAATGGCTCTGGGCACTATGGGACTTAACATCTGAGGTCATCAGTCTCCTAGAACTTAGAACTACTTAAACCCGACTAACCTAAGGACATCACACATATCCATGCCCGAGGCAGGATTCGAACCTGCGACCGTGGCGGTTGCGCAGTTCCAGACTGAAGCACCTAGAACCGCTCGGCCACACCGACCGGCGCAGTGACATCATCGAGCAGAACATGTGTCTGAGCCAAAAGACCAGGATCGAGAGACAGACTAACCTAAGGACATCACACATATCCATGCCCGAGGCAGGATTCGAACCTGCGACCGTGGCGGTCGCGCAGTTCCAGACTGAAGCACCTAGAACCGCTCGGCCACACCGACCGGCGCAATGACATCATCGAGCAGAACATGTGTCTGAGCCAAAAGACCAGGATCGAGAGACAGTGGTTGGAGGAGTATGATAGCGAACTCACGCTGATGTTTTAGCCACCAAACTAGCCTGATCTGAACCCTTTGCAACACACCAGGTATGCTATCGGGCACTAGCTCTGCGGCTGCAGACCATAATTGATGGGAACTGCGTGACCTGTGTGAAGACTTCTGGTGCAACGTATCTCCGGAAACATACCGAAGACTTGTCTAACCCATGAAAGGCAGAATCGGAGCTGTAGACCAACACACTGTGAAACACATGGTCATGATATTTTGCGTCATCAGTGTCACTTATAATTACACTCAACATTGCATGCATTTCTTCATGAATACGTGGTAGCTTACACGATTTCATTTGTAATTCTAGCTCTCTTCGCGTCTATTTTGGTATCATCCGCATCTCTTGATGTTAAGCAGAAAAAAAAGGATGATGAACATTATTTTTACAACATATATCCCTCTCTTGAAATCGCAGCCAGTAAGGGTCAATTGTACTATTGCGGGATAAAAGAAGGAATAGGTATTCGTGGAATAAGGTAACTACGGCGAGATTGTGAGTACTCGATTGTTTGAGGTCATTTCTATTTTCGGTTAGCTTCTCCTGAAATATCGTTCCCTTCAGTTAGGCTGGCAAAGCAAATCTTGCGTGCGGAGCATTTTTGTGCGCAGAAGTTGTGATATTGAGTTGATTATCGCCTAGCTAGTTTGTCTAATTAATGAAAGTAGCAATGGGTGGTTTAATGGAAGTAAAATTTTTTATTTGGTCTCTGTCTCTACATCCGTCCTTCATCCACCTCTGTAGTTCTTGCACTTTATAGCTCCAATTTTTGTCCAGTGGCGGTTATTAACAATTATATTTGAACATATCTGGAGAAGAATACCAGTTACCAGTACTTTCAATAAACAAACAGAATTCTTCTTTCTCTAATGAGATAGAGTTATTCCTACGGCACACATCCGTGCTGCTGTCTGCTTTCTTTTTGTCGCACGTAGACACTGAAGGAGCAGTAACTGTTGGCGTGAGGATGAGGTGGCTGTAACACACATTTATCTGCGGGCTTCAATGTCTTATGCCCATACACCGTCATGCTCAGCATACTGCCACCAGTTTTGTCAGTAAGTGTGCCGTTAATTATTACCACATAACTCATAGGCAAGATTCACAAAAGCTCTTTAATAAGTATTTTAATTCATATACTTGAGGACTTCATGGATTTAACGGACACTGAAAATGTCTGAAGTGTAAATATTGTGCATTTTCTGGTTCTTGTTTCTTGTAAGCTGTTACGATAGCACAGTAGATTCCCAAATAATTTGAACTGTAAGCTGTATACGGTGTCTTGTGAACAGCTGTTCAGGTGAGACTGTTCATGTGACAGTGTCAGTTCAGATCCAGAGCGTGTGAAGTTCATTCAGGTGCATCACACAATGTGTGCAACTAGTGCTAAAATGTCCCCATCAGTATGTGTACTGTAGTTTAACCATGGTTTCATCACCTAAGGACTTCCTCTTTTATTGGGGATAATAAATGGAACCACCTACTAGTAGGAATGAAGCTACGTGGAAGATACACTCGTGTTCTACAGCAGTTTTCTCTCGTATCTTTGGAAACTTGATTAATGTAGGGTCAAGGCAAATACTGGATTCCGAGACTGTAATAAACAGTCCTGCTAGCTGTCTCATTTTCAGTACTACCGAAAGTCTCCAAGTGTCCAACTCACCACAGCATGTATCGAAACAGAATTATCAGTGATGGGTGCAAATGAGCGGGAAGAGAGAGACAAATCTTCAACAAATTTAATTAAAGTTGTAACTGTCCATTTATTTAGCCATAAGTTTAAAGTGCAGCACCGGTTTTTGAATTTTTAAAGCCGACTAGAAAGCCATATTTAATGTTAGAAGTCTGAAAAATTCGTATTTACGTAAATAAAAACACACATTTTGAAAAACACTTAATATTTTGAAAGATATATGTTTACTCAACTCTCCTGGAAATGAAATATTATTTGTATCAAAAAGAAAAGAAAAGAAAGAACTGGCAACCCTTGTCATAGTCGAGGCGTAACCGAAAACGGATGAATAATTGTGTAAAAGGAATCACTCAGCCAGGAGACTGAGCGAAAACATATAACTGCCGTAACCGTCAGAGACTTGTGCAGTCGTTTGTCTCACATTAAGAGAAACCACTGAAACCCAAAGAGTGAGTGAAAAACATGCATGTAACTGACACGACCAGAGAGACTAGTCTTGACTGGGTTGTTCCATTCGACTGAAATAACCTACTGAACGAAAAGCAAACGGCTGTCCAATCTGTTGCACCATTACTATTCACAAAGCACTATCCCTAATAGTAAAAGTGTTGAATATGGTGATAGGTGAAAGAAAATTTTGTCATTGTTCAGCATTTATTGAACCTCTCGTCTTAATACCTCCACTGAATTAGAAAGTTCTTCGGCATTATTGGGCTGTTAACAGAAAAGATGATCTGTAGGGGCAGATGCTGAAATACTATTTTCTGCTCTACAAGTCCTGCGGCCATGGGGGAGAAGAAAAGAATTTGACGTATTCTGTCCAGTTATAAGCCTCGAGGAAAGGTTTTTACTTTTCACTGCTACTAGGCTCATATTTCATAGTTTTTCCTAGACAAAAATGCAAATTGGGAATATACTGTAGCTATAATAACACGGTGACACGCAAATGTTCTGCGAGAGATTAATTTGAGGCTCTTTAGCTCGAATGGAGATGCTTGTAATACATTTATTAAATAATACCACAAAGTTATGTTTTCTTTGTTGTCTTCCGCTGTAATGGCATGAAATTTTAAACACCACAAAGGAGAAGCGTGTCTCCCAGTTTACGCCGCGTACTACAGATACGGTAAACACGAGAATTACCCTATGACGCACAGATGCAGAGTCACTTGTTAGTCATATTACCCAGTTCCAGCTTTACAAGATCGAAAAGTGTGAACATGCAGGTTCTTTCAACAAACGTAACTTAGCCTTAAATTCCGAGGTGATGTATTCTCCAGTAATTGGGCCCACGTCTCGTTTTCCCCTCCTTTTTCATTTTGGCGAACACATCTGCATAATCTCATTATCACTGTCCGATTTTGTAGTTGTTTTTGAGTACTAGTCAAACTTACTCTCCAGACAACCTCTCTAACGTAGCCCAAAATCGCCGATTAACTAACCCCATTTATGCATCAGGGCAACGATACATCACGTCCTTCGTGCTTTTCTCAGAATAAACGTTAACCGGTAGTTATCCCTACTTCATTTAACTGGCCCTAAGTCAGAATTATTCGAAAACAGTTTTGTTCCGCTTGCATACAGCCAACACGTCTGAACTTAAATTCAATGTGAAACAATGAATAAATCTATAAAAATGTGTTAAATAAATCTTTACTGTGACTTAAAAATAAAATAACAACAAATAATAACCAAAATAAAAGTACTCTGCTCGAAAGGGTACATCTTTACACATCTGTGAAATCAGTATCTACTGCTGGGTAACATTCAGTGCCGTGGTGCTCGAGCTCATGCACTGCAACACGCTTAGATTACCCTTGACACGTTGACGATAAGAAGGTCGGGGCTTTTCTTTTGGACCACTCTTTGGCGAAGGCCCTCCTGAGCTCAGAGGTGAATTCCTGAGACAAAGCACCGCAAGAAAACTCCGTCATATAAGTAGTTACCGCTGGACCTTCCGTTGATTCCTGCCTCCTAGAGGAAGGTGATTGCGAGGTGGACGTGGTGGGCTCGCGCGTTATAATCCTGAAAAAATAAATCAGTCGCCCAAAACTTGTCTCGTGAAGTGACCACGAAGAAGAAATCACACAAATTACAGTTTCTCACACACTAGTCGCGAGTGGAACAGACAAGGCAAAACGAAGGAGGAGAGGGGAGGGGTAATGACAATGATCCCATAGGTATTCTCCGCCACAGCGTAAGCTGGACTTGTGAGGTACAGATACAGAGGGAGATACAGAAACCCGTATTCCCTGATCTGTACATTCGCCAGATTCTAATGTCGTGTCATATATTGGTGCCCTTCATCTTCCTGTAGCATCTCTATGGCTCGTGCACATCTCTTGAACACTTTGATCTATGAACTAGCAAGCAACAGAATGGGATGACCCACGGTAATTGGCAGTCGATATGGAAGACATAGGTAATCAGAAGTAGGGTCAGAGTTTAATAGAGTTTTGGAAGACTAGAGACATGATATGCATGGCATACAGAGCTTTCCTTTTGAAATCCTGAAATCATTTGGCGAAGTGACAACCAAATGAATATTCAAGCTGACATCTAGAATCAACGAGACTGGGCATACAGTTACAGACTTTCGGAAAATAAAATTCATTCACACAATCCCGAAGATAGGAATGGCAGATAAGTGCAAAAACTATCGTGCAATCACCTTAGCAGCTTACGTAAAAAAGTTGCCAACAAGAATAATATTCCGGAGAAGGAAAAAAATTGGATCTGTTAGATGACGATCAGTTTGCAAAATCCCACGTGTGTGCGAGAGGAAGATAACTGAGTTGGAACTAATCGTGATACAGACAAACCCTTGAGACCCAATGCTGGAATAAATGTAAGCAACGGACAGATTAATGCTATGTAAGATCGTGACCTTAGCAATGCTTCATCATGTGAGAAATTTTCATTTTAGAAATGAAAAGTGCCTTATGTGATGAGGGAGGCGACATCAACTCGAACCAATGTCATGATCTGAGTGAACTCTTCTGTTTATTACAAAAAGGATTAGAATAAAAGAGTATCTAAAGAACTCATGAAGTCACAAGAATTACAAGTCCAGAATATTAACTATGAGAATGAGAAAAGTGAAATGTCGATTTGCAAAGGTACTCGACTACGTAGGAATTAGTTAATAATCATATTTATGACTTTATGAAAGTTATGTCGGCCTTCTACACACCAATTACAGTGATTTTTAGTCTGTGCAGAAAGCAGAAGAAACATGCGAATGAGAATGCAGTGACAAACGTGGGAAAGGAAATCGATCACGAATCTGAACTTAAGTTTGTAATGGTGCTAACATGCCGGAACCGCTAATTATGCTCACAATTATCACCGGAGAGAATATGCCAGGACGGTGACCCTGTGGCTGGCGGCCATAAAGTATAATGCTAGAATTGCTCTGCCAAGGATTCAAATATTGGACCCCACTCTGCTGATGCCGTCTGCTGTTGCAGCTGAGAGTGCAGCCTGCAGAGTACCAATGTGTTCAGCGCAAAGTCCGGAGACGAATTCGTTTTCTTTCTAGTCACTAAAGAACTGACTGCACCCTTATCCCCACCAAGAATTTCGGCAACCTCTCCTCCTTAAAGTTATATCAGCCCACAAATGGCGTGATTGTTTCCTTAATAAAATATCCCGCCAAGAAGGAGGAGGAGGAGATTTAGTGTTTATCGTCCCGTCGACAACGAGGTCATTAGAGACGGAGCGCAAGCTCGGGTTAGGGAAGGATGGGGAAGGAAATCGGCCGTGCCCTTTCAAAAGATCCATCCCGGCAGTTGCCTGAAGCGATTTAGGGAAATCACGGAAAACCTAAATCAGGATGGCCGGAGACGGGATTGAACCGTCGTCCTCCCGAATGCGAGTCCAGTGTGCTAACCACTGCGCCACCTCGCTCGGTGCCAGTAAGATGTGAAGTGTTAAAGAACCAATAATCTTGTGATTCCGTAGATTTTCTGGGTGATTGTGTACTCAGCTATCGCACCTGAAGATGGCGGCCAGATGGATCGCCGAAATATCGCGCAGTGAAGACAATCATATCCGGCAGCATACCGGTGAAGATCATAAACAACCAATAATCATGACTTCCGCCCAAGTTTTCTAAAAACTTTACACTGTGTGTTACGTCCTCCTGACATCGCATCAGTTTCGCCAATCGGTGCTCACTCAAGCAACAGGTAGACTTCCATAACAATCCCTGGGATAAGGTAAAAAACTGTGCTCGAGGCCAGTCACCAACATTCTGGTGTCTTCTGAACCTGTAGCATGGTCGAAATGCCTTCCTCCTGCCAGCGGAGTTCCATCGTCCAGAAGGATTACTTTCAGCTCGGCCATCAACAGGCTGGGCGCCAGTATGACCTAGCCAACGCGATCACTCCAAGACAATGCAAGAGCAGCTGTACCAGTTGCTCCTTCGCTCTCAGTTCAACAACAACTGCATTCCCTCGTCCCACAGAGGGCCACTTTCACCAAGCCATCTGTAACTCCTGTCCTGTATCTGCAACACTCCTCAGTTCTAAAGTTAATCAAGAAAACCAATGAATCTAGCCAGCACCCGGTTAAGGTAAAGAAGATTAAAAAGGGGAAATTAGATAGAACATACAGTCGGCCCACCTAAACTTTTATACTGAGGGAGCCAGTCTAAAGTACCTCCCATCTCGTTCAGTTATTTATGATAAATAAATGAACAGATGTGAGCCAAACAGGTTGCCGTTTTCAAGTTTGGCTTTAGGAAAATGGTATCAGTAGGGCAGTTCAGACGTTGCACTTAATAATGCAAGCAAGAGATAAGAAACATCAAGACACTTCATAGGCTTTGCATACGAGTAAAAAGCGTTCAACGATCTGAAATAGTCCAAGATATTAAAATTCTCACAAAAAAGGAGGAACGTATACCGAAAGGTGTATATGTACAGATTTTATTATCAGAAGTATGTGTAATATTAATCCCAGAGAGTCATGTCGACCTTTATTCAAGGGTCTAAAAATTTTTACCAGTCTATGTATTTACTGAACTGTTTGCCTTTATCCATACCAATCCAAACTTATTTATAGAAAACTATGTTAAACATATCTGTGACTCAAGGAACAAAGATAGCTTCATGTTGCCATCTCATAAAGTAAAACTCTACTCCCAGACTCCTGTCCCTGCCTCATTACATGACTATAGAAGACTTTCACAGTAACCGAGCGAGGTGGCGCAGTGGTAAGACACTGGACTCGCATTCGGGAGGACGACGGTTCAATCCCGCGTCCGGCCATCCTGATTTAGGTTTTCCGTGATTTCCCTAAATCACTCCAGGCAAATGCCGGGATGGTTCCTCTGAAAGGGCACGGCCGACTTCCTTCCCCATCCTTCCCTACTCCGATGAGACCGATGACCACGCTGTCTGGTCTCCTTCCCCAAACCAACCAACCAACCAGTAAGGAACTAGGCTTACTGAAAATAAGATTATGTGCCATCCTAGAGCAATAATGTTATTATTCACTCATGGAATTTTTAAATGATAATGAAGATTTGTCTGCAGCATAATGAAACACATTTATAATGATTTTTGTAATTTAAGATTGTTTTTTATCTTTGTTTGGCACATTGATGAATCTCCCGTATTTAAATCAAATATTTATGTGTATACATAATGAGACAATAAAATTCTGATTCTGATTCTGTGGCTATGTCTTTCACCATAAACTGTGATTGTCCATCAAAGTAAATTTAGCTCTTGCAATAAACTCTGATTGCCTGATTGTCCATCAAAGTAAATACAGCTGTTGCAATAAACTCTGATTGCCATGTCTCATATGCCTTATATTGGTCAGAAACATCTGCCACAGAAGTCACGCTGTTTCTGAATTTCCTACTGCAATTGTATATTTGCTATAGTGATAAATATGCCTTACCGTGTTGGAATTTCATTACTGAAGAATTTCAGTAGCTTTCGTACATTCATTGATAGGAGGCAAAGGTACTACAGTCCAGAAGACCAGAAGAAACAACAAGAATCGAAGACCAAGAATGAGGGGCTCAGATGAAAAAAGAGTGTTAAGAGAGGGATACAGAATTCAGCCCCTAGTCTGCAATCTGTTTATGGAAGTACAAATGACGAAAATAAAAGAAAGATTCAGGAGTGGAATTAAGATTCAGGGTGAAACGGTAAGATTCGCTTATGATATTGATTTTCTCAGTGAAACGAAACAAGAATTGCAGGATGTGTGGAATGGAATGAATAATGAACATGAGCTTGGAATAAATCGAAGAAATAGCATAAATGAGATCAGCGACAAACTTAACATGAAAATTTATGATCACGAAGTAGATTCAGTGAAGAAATGCTGCTACCCTGGAACCAAAATAATACAGGACGGACGAAGTAAGGAGATCATACAAAGCAGACTAGTACATGAAAACAGGGGATTCCTGGCCGAAAAAGTCTGCTAGTATCAAACATCAGTAGCAGTTTGAGGAACATATGCGGAAAACAGCATTGTACGGTAGTGAATCATGGACTGTGCGAAAACCGAAACAGAAGATAACCGAATCGACTGGGATGTGGTGCTACAGAAGAATGCTGAAAATTTGGAGGGCTGACAATGGAAGAAATGGGGAGATTCTTAACAGAATCAGCGAAGATTGGACATGAGGAGAACGCTGACAAGAAGAAGCGACAACATGATAGGACATTTGTTATGACATGAGAGACTGATTTCCAAGGTACTAGAGAGAGCTGTAGAGGATAAAAACTGTAGGGGAAAGCAGTTCCTTTGGATATGCATGCATGTCCAAAGGAACAGGCACTGCGGCGACTACAGCCGTTATGAAATACATTAAATGAATTCGCAAGTGCGGATAAGGGGGACCATCTGCTGTAGAGTGGAATGACAAGAAAACTTGTGCCGGATCGGGACTCCAACCCGTATTCCCCGCTTATTGCGAGCGGTTGCCTTACCGATTCCCGTACAGGTCAAACGATGTACGTGAAAGTCGCTTGCCTGGTATCGGCAGATACATCGTAATCAGAACGCAGCATTTCATTCTCAATGGAGAGAAGGCTTCCAAAGTAAGAGTGATTTCAGGTGTGCCGCAGGGGAGTTCGTAGGACCGTTGCTATTCACAATATATATAAATGACCTTGTGGATAACATCGGAAGTTCACTGAGGCTCTTTGCGGATGAGCTGTGGTATATCGAGAGGTTGTAACAATGGAAAGTTGTATTGAAATGCAGGAGGATCTGCAACGAATTGACGCATAGCGCAGGGAATGGCAATTGAATCTCAATGTAGACAAGTGAAACGTGCTGCGAATACATAGAAAGAAAGATCCTTAATCATGTAGCTACACTATAGCAGGTCAGCAACTGGAAGCAGTTAATTCCATAAATTATCTGAGAGTACGCATTAGGAGTGATTTAAAATGGAATGACCATATCAAATTAATCGTCGGTAAAGTAGATGCCAGACTGAGATTCATTGGAAGAATCCTAAGGAAATGCAGTCCGAAAACAAAGGAAGTAGGGTACAGTACACTTGTTCGCCCACTGCTTGAATACTGCTCACCAGTGTGGGATCCGTACCAGATAGGATTGATAGAAGAGATAGAGAAGATCCAACAGAGAGCAGCGCGCTTCGTTACACGATCGTATAGTAATCGCGAAAGCGTTACGGAGATCATAGAGAAACTCCAGTGGAAGACTCTTCAAGAGAGACGCTCAGTAGCTCAGTACGGGCTTTTGTTGAAGTTTCGAGAACATACATTCACTGAGGAGTCAAGCAGTATATTGCTCCCTCCTACGCATATCTCGCGAAGAGCCCATGAGGATAAAGTCAGAGAGATTAGAGCCCACACAGAGGCATACCGACAATCTTTCTTTCCACGAACAATCCTAGACTGGAATAGAAGGGAGAACCGATAGAGGTACTCGAAGTACCCCCCCCCCCCCCCGCCCCACACCGCCAGGTGGCTTGCGGAGTATGGATGTAGATGTAGATGTAGATGTAGATGTAGGCCCTGCACTATCGTATCCGCAGATAAATACGATATTGCATGTCGTGTTATGCTGATTACAGTTTATCTGCCGATACCAGGCAAGCGATTTTCATGTACGTCTGACCTGTACGGGAATATACATAATGGATGTAGACGCATGGTTGACGACATGTGGATGTTTTGGTCTGGCCATGGGTCGTGCCCGGGTAGCCAAAAGGTAAGGCAAGCGCTGGCGATAAGCGAAAAATCCGAGTCCAAATCCCGATCCGCCACAAATTTTCAATGTCTTCATCCCATTCTGGAGCTGATGGTCGTCCTTATCCGCAATTGCGAATTCATTTAATAATCGTGGATGTTGACTGCAGGTGAAGAGGCTGGTATAGAAGAGGAAGTAGCGGCAGGCCGTGTGAAACTGCGAGGTGTCGGGGCTAGCAGTGTATTTAACACTAAATTCTTCTAGAATCTTCATATGTAAATGATGCTCTAAGCCCCCCCCCCCTATTCGAACTCCAACTTTTGCTGTTGCACGTGGATTAAAAAGAAACGCGAACTGACTGTAATCGACCTTGCAAGTGGAGTAGAAAAGAGTTTGGCACCTGCAATAATTTAATTTGATAAATAAGTTAAATAAAGGAAAATTTCATTAACGTAGTGAGAAATGAAAGGGTTGCTCTACCGATTAATAGAATGAAAGTTCTGTCCGAAATAACAATATGATTTATGATGACTTAACTGTAAATAATAAACAAAATACATGGAACATTTACAATACATCGAATTGGCTCAAATTGGATACTCAAATCTATGCTGTGAAGGTGAAGTTGTCCTTAAACTAGATTGTGACATTTATGACGAAGTGGTATGTGGAGCCAATTCCTTGCAACTCAAATCTTAAGAGAAACACACAGCCAACCCAACATTAATTGCTGCTACAGCAGTGAGAACTCAGACAATGAACACGCAAGACAGAACAAAGTTAGAAAAAGACGAACAGGCTCGCTCTGCTGAGCTCTGATTATCACCTAGGAAAATCCCTAATCTGCCGGTGCTGCGGACATACATTACCAAGCTGTCTTCTTAACTGCAAGAACACGATCTGGCGTACCGGAGGCGATGGCTGGTTGCTTCAATGTCCCGTCGTGGTGCTTATAATGTCGCGAGTATAGCCCGAAACTAATTATCCTGGTCTGGTTGTTCCAGACTAAAGACTTCCTAGCAATACAAATGCGCCTCTAAGGGAGACAAAGAAGGCTCGCCACACAATCACTGACGGTCCAGTGATTGATTTTAACAAGCGACGTCACACAGTAACTCCGATACAGCCAAAACTGCTCAAGACAGACAACATAGGCCGCTTGTACGCAGAACGCTCAATTGCCAACTGTACTCGGAAAGTTACGTTGAAGTCGAAACTTCAGCAACTTCTTCAAACACAATTAAATAAAAGTATATTAGACAGCCAACGGAAGGCAGGCTGTCCAGAGTAGCGAGAGCTCAGACTTATAACCTACTCCGACCGAAAGGCGACAGCTGAATCCTTCAGGAGCACCCATACAAACCAAACACAGAACTTTCCCGCCCCCACGACAGTGGCCGTGGTTAAACGTTCCAATAAGCAACTCGAAAACCGGCGGAAAATTCCACTCTATTGCCGGAGCACTACCATTCCACCAATGGAGATTCTTGGCACCAATTTCTGCGCCGATTTTGCTACGTCACGGAGCTATGGCCTGAGCAAGCCAATCACAGTTACGATTTTGCAGAAAACGCGGGAATTTGCCCGCTAAGACTGCCAGGGAACACAAGTCATTCCCACGCCTCACTGGTAGCCCACAAGAGAGTGTTTTCACTAAGTTTCTGCGAAGTAACGGAATCTCTAGCCCAGCCGCTCCTTCAGTCCCTGCGGGCGTGTCGCCGCCGCTCTTATGACAATGTCGGGGTCTGGAAAGCATCCACTCGAATCCCTCACACCCGTCGGCTTAACACTTTCAAGCTCAGCAGAACTCGCCTGTCGCCGGACCACCCGGGTGACGAGAGACGCTGCGTGGGAAGTCCACATGTGAAGGAACAGCAACTTTTCACTGCATGCAATTAGAGAGGAAAATCGAATTACTCAGAGTAAGAAATATGAGAGGGGGCTCAAGCCACCTCTCAAAACCAGTCAGAAGACTGATGACCCCAAAAAAATAAATTATCTCTGAATGGAATGCAACACTTTCGTTGCGAGATTTTCTGTTGAATTCAACTGATCGACTTTCAGGATTTGCTTGGTAGTGTCTCCACGAGAACTCAGGCAGTTGCCGGCCGGAGTGGCGGTGCGGTTCTAGGCGCTGCAGTCTGGAACCGAGCGACCGCTACAGTCGCAGGTTCGAATCCTGCCTCGGGCATGGATGTGTGTGATGTCCTTAGGTTAGTTAGGTTTGGTTCAAATGGTTCAAATGGCTCTGAGCACTATGGGACTTAACATCTACGGTCATCAGTCCCCTAGAACTTAGAACTACTTAAACCTAACTAACCTAAGGACATCACACAACACCCAGCCATCACGAGGCAGAGAAAATCCCTGACCCCGCCGGGAATCGAACCCGGGAACCCGGGCGTGGGAAGCGAGAACGCTACCGCACGACCACGAGATGCGGGCGGTTAGTTAGGTTTAATTAGTTCTAAGTTCTAGGCGACTGATGACCTCAGAAGTTAAGTCGCATAGTGCTCAGAGCCCTTTGTTTGAACTCACATAGTTCCCAACGGCAGCTGAGGTCTCATTGTCTGCAAATTCAAACTATTTCGTCCAACGCGGTGTCCCTCGCCCCCCAGTCGAGCCGGCGTCCTCTGCGCCGCTCAATCTTTGAAACGGCGGACGCACCGCCCGGCGCCGCGATTCGGCAGGCAATCTGTCGCTGGGATCCCGCGGTGCGGCCGCGAGGTCCCTCCCCCGCGCGTGCGCACGTTAAATTTACGGTCGCCGCCGTCTCTTTGGCGGCGGTAATCGCCGCTAACCGACGCCTGCGCCCGCTTTAATATTTATTTCCGGCGGGCATAACCACAAATTCCGGCCGCTCGAAGCGACGCGGCCGGCGGCGTCACATAGCGTCGCTTCGCGTCCGGCGCGGACCACCGGGACGCCCCCCCCCCCCCACTCCTCGTTTGCCCCGCCCCCGCAGACGCGGGATGCCGTGTTTTTACTCAGCGGCGTGTTTCACGGGCAGCACGTTTATGCGGTCGTAACGGCTAACTTATAAACCGCGAGTGAGAGCGGAGCCGGCCGGCGGTCTTCCCGACACTAAAGCTGACTTTATTAGCACAGTTTGTCCCTCGGCGCGCAGAAACACTCACGGCCTCCCACCTCCAACCCCCGCCCCCCGCGACCCGCCTTCATGAATACGGATGGCCGCAGCCGTACCCGACGCCGACGCCAGCGGCCGTTTCGCTGCCGGCGGACCGTCTGGCGCGGCCGTACGGCTGTCCCGGAAGCACTGGAGCGGATCGACCGTAGCATTTCGATTTGTCGCAGAGCGGTGCGATTAAACGAAACGACGCGACGGCCGACGCGCGCGTCATCCGCTCCCCGCGTGGGACCGCAGAACGGCCGGACAGCGCTCCTGACGCGCCCGACTGCGGTGCTTTCGATTTCTATTACTGTATGCTGGAAGCTTCGTAGCCACCGCATCAGCGTCCAGAGCGACTGTTTTAAATCGTCGCGGGCCGAACAACGCACTTGCCGCAGTTCGGTGAAATCGCTTCAGGTAACTGGGGAGAAGCGGAGTCCAGTCGGAATCAAACGTAAACTCAGAGTGAATTTACATTACTGGCCATTAAAATTGCTACACCAAGAAGAAACGCAGATGATAAACAGGTATTCATTGGACAAATATATTATACTAGAACTGAAATGTGATTATATTTTCACGCAATTTGGGTGCATAGATCCTGAGAAATCAGTACCCACAACAACCACCTCTGGCCGTAATAACGGCCTTGATACGCCTGGGCATTGAGTCAAACAGAGCTTGGATGGCGTGTTCAGGTACAGCTGCCCATGCAGCTTCAACACGATATCACATTTCATCAAGACTAGTGACTGTCGTATTGTGACGAGCCAGTTGCTCGGCCACCATTCCAGACGTTTTCAATTGGTGAGAGATCTGGAGAATGTGCTGGCCAGGGCAGAAGTCGAACATTATCTGTATCGAGAAAGGCCCGTACAGGACCTGAAACATGCGGTCGTGCATTATCCTGTTGAGAGGTAGCGTTTCGCAGGGATCGAATGAAGGGTGGAGCCACTGGTCGTAACACATCTGAAATGTAACGTCCACTGTTCAAAGTGGCGTCAGTGCGAACAAGAGGTGAACGAGACGTGTAACCAATGGCACCCCATACCATCACTCCGGGTGATACGCCAGTATGACGATGAAGAATACACGCTTCAAATGTGCATTCACCGCGATGTCGCCAAACACGGATGCGACCATCGTGATGCTGTAAACAGAACCTGGATTCATCCGAAAAAATGACGTTTTGCCATTCGTGCACCCAGGTTCGTCGTTGAGTACACCATCGCAGGCGGTCCTGTCTGTGATGCAGCGTCAAGGGTAACCGCAGCCATGGTCTCCGAGCTGACAGTCCATGCTGCTGCAAACGTTGTCGAACTGTTCGTGCAGATGGTTGTTGTCTTACAAACGTCACCATCTGTTGACTCAGGGATCGTGACGTGGCTGCACGATCCGTTACAGCCATGCGCATAAGATGCCTGTCATCTCGATTGCTAGTGATACGAGGCCGTTGGTATCCACCACGGCGTTCCGTATTACCATTCTGAACCCACCGGTTCCACATTCTGCTAACAGTCATTGGATCTCGACCAACGCGAGCAGCAATGTCGCGATACGATAAACCGCAATCGCGATAGGCTACAATCCGACCGTTATCAAAGTCGGAAACGTGATGGTACTCATTTCTCGTTCTTACACGAGGCATAACAACAACGTTTCACCAGGCAACGCCGGTCAACTGCTGTTTGTGTATGAGAAATCGGTTGAAACTTTCCTCGTGTCAGCACATTATAGGTGTCGCCACCGGCGCCAACATTGTGTGGATGCTGTGAAAAGCTAATCATTTGCATATCACAGCATCTTCTTGCTGTCGATTAAATTTCGCGTCTGTAGCACGTCATCTTCGTGGTGTAGCAATTTTAATGCTCAGTAGTGTAATGTACTGGCTTGATGCATAAGTTCGTAACGTTCTCCCATAATTTTAATAAACACTACAGATACAGACAACAGAGACTTTACTCATCAATAATATATTTTCTTTCACACCCTGCCAAGCAGCGATAATTTTTAGATTCCGCGATTTTAGATATCATATGGTTTTGAGAACTCTTCGAGCAATATTAGGAGCGCATATTTATCCCGAAGGGAATTTCCTTCAAGTTTTTTCGGTTAACAGCCAAAAAGGGGAAAATCTGACGGCGCAACATCATGCGGGTTAGGTGGGTGTGGAATGACTTCTCAACCCAACTGACGTATAGCGTTTTTTGTCATTGTAGCAGAATGCGGGAGGGCTTTATAGTGGAGTAGCATCGCTTCACGCAGGGTGGACTGCGTCTGCAGATGTCTCAGTTGTTGGTATGTTGTCAACAGTGATGGCTACAGCTCGTGGACGCAGTTCGTAGTACACCTCACCGTCGTTGTTCCACCAGTTGCATTACATTACCTTCTGTGTGTCTGGGCACGTCTTTGTACGGGGATTTCCTGCTTTACTTGCACCAGTCATTCCTTTATTTTCTTTATCTTTGCATAAAGACACCATTTCTCGTCACCAGTAACTCAACTGATGATGAGCAAGCGGAGTTGCTTATATGCCCACCTGATTTTTGTGATTTTTGCCTTAGATAGTGCGTTACCCATTCACCCGATTTTTGAACTTTCCCCATTCCATGTGCGACGTAACGCGCTCTTTCGCACATCGACGGTGGTTCTGCAACATAAATTGTCCACCTACCTCCATACTGCTGCAGATCTCCACACGTAACTCCTGACTGCAGCTACTTAATAGATCTGAGAAAAGCAGTGTTGAAGAAACTGAGATTTCCTAACTACACGTCTCCAGCGCCCGGGTTCCCGGGTTCGATTCCCGGCGGGGTCAGGGATTTTCTCTGCCTCGTGTTGGCTGGGTGTTGTGTGATGTCCTTAGGTTAGTTAGGTTTAATTAGCTCTAAGTTCTAGGGGACTGATGACCATAGATGTTAAGTCCCATAGTGCTCAGAGCCATTTAACTACACGTCGGAGGCCGCTATAAATACAAAAAGCTGAAAATAGTCTTCTGAACTCTAAATAATAAATCGGAAATGGGTTCCTGTTCAAATTTGTAAGTTCAAAGGTCCTTTTAATCTTAGATTAGTATTTTTTTTATTGCTATTAAACATGATCATCAGTCCACATGTGTTCAAATCATTAGAGTTCCTGTTCACAGTAATCGTCACACTCAAACAGCCCGAACTTTTCCTATCCAATTCCGAAATCATTTACGAGAGTAACACAGCCAATAAACTGCTATTTACTTTTGCACTCGGCATTCAGTGGTTGTCTTTAAATAAAGTTTATGCTCGCCATAAATACTCAGTAAAAAAAAATTACTTAGTACCGCCACGCTTTTAGTTCAAAGTTTGCACATGCGATTTTCTCCCGAGCAAAATATCTCTCGACTCTTAAAATTTCACAAATAGTTAATGGTAAACACCAGCTACCTTTGTCACTGTACCGAAATGCGAAAGTCACTATATCACTTCATTTTACACATAATGCGTTCGGACACTTTCAGCATGACCGGCTCCTTCGAAAGCTAGTCCACCACTTCCTTCTTCTCTCTGCCTCTCCATGCACGTCTGTCTCATGCGTTAGGTAGCAAACCGTTTCCCTTCTTCTTGGCTGTACAGAATTACGGCCAAACAGAGCTGACTTTCTGGGCGCAGCTCGCGCCAAAATCTAGAAAGAACCAACCACTGCTCTCAGCTCATCGACGACATTAAAATAAGGATCTCAAAACTCTCTTGTTAAACAAATAAAATGAAATAAACTTTAAGCTATACTTTACGTCTGGAATTTAACTATACAGGGTGTTACAAAAAGGTATGGCCAAACTTTCAGGAAACATTCCTCACACACAAATATAGAAAAGATTTTATGTGGACATGTGTCCGGAAACGCTTAATTTCCATGTTAGAGCTCATTTTAGTTTCGTCAGTATGTACTGTACTTCCTCGATTCACCGCCAGTTGGCCCAATTGAAGGAAGGTAATGTTGACTTCGGTGCTTGCGTTGACATGCGACTCATTGCTCTACAGTACCAGCATCAAGCACATCAGTACGTAGCATCAACAGGTTAGTGTTCATCACGAACGTGGTTTTGCAGTCAGTGCAATGTTTACAAATGCGGAGTTGGCAGATGCCCATTTGATGTATGGATTAGCACGGGGCAATTGCCGTGGCGCGGTACGTTTGTATCGAGACAGATTTCCAGGACGAAGGTGTCCCGACAGGAAGACGTTCGAAGCAATTGATTGGCGTCTTAGGGAGCACGGAACATTCCAGCCTGTGACTCGCGACTGGGTAAGACCTTGAACGACGAGGACACCTGCAATGGACGAGGCAATTCTTCGTGCAGTTGACAATAACCCTAACGTCTGCGTCAGAGAAGTTGCTGCTGTACAAGGTAACGTTGACCACGTCACTGTATGGAGAGTGCCACGGGAGAACCAGTTGTTTCCTTACCATGTACAGCGTGTGCGGGTACTATCAGCAGCTGATTGGCCTCCACGGGTACACTTCTGCGAATGGTTCATCCAACAATGTGTCAATCCTCATTTCAGTGCAAATGTTCTCTTTACGGGTGAGGCTTCATTCCAACGTGATAAAATTGTAAATTTTCTCAATCAGCATGTGTGGGCTGACGAGAATCCGCAGGCAATTGTGCAATCACATCAACACAGATTTCCTGTGAACGTTTGGGCAGGCATTGTTGGCGATGTCTTGATTGGGCCCCATGTTCTTCCACCTACGCTCAATGGAGCACGTTATCATGATTTCATACGGGATACTCTACCTGTGCTGCTAGAACATGTGAATTTACAAGTACGACACATGTGGTTCATGCACGATGGAGCTCCTGCACATTTCAGTCGAAGTGTTCGTACGCTTCTCAACAACAGATTCGGTGACTGATGGATTGGTAGAGGCGGACCAATTCCATGGCCTCCACGCTCTCCTGACCTCAACCCTCTTGACTTTCATTTATGGGGGCATTTCAAAGCTTTTGTCTACGCAACCCCCTGTACCAAATGTAGAGACTCTTCGTGCTCGTATTGTCGACGGCTGTGATACAATACGCCATTCGCCAGGGCTGCATCATCGCATCAGGGATTCCATGTGACGGAGGGTGGATGCATGTCTACCTCGCTAACGGAGGACATTTTGAACATTTCCTGTAACAAAGTGTTTGAAGTCACGCTGGTACGTTCTGTTGCTGTGTGTTTCCATTCCATGATTAATGGGATTTGAAGAGAAGTAATAAAATGAGCTCTAACATGGAAAGTAAGCGTTTCCGGACACATGTCCACATAACATCTTTTCTTTCTTTGTGTGTGAGGAATGTTTCATGAAAGTTTGGCCGTACCTTTTTGTAACACCCTGTATAGTCGCGAACGTTCTGGCTGTCTCTTAAATATTCAAACATGCTTGGACATCGGTCATCCAGTAGTAGGGGAACCACTGGTGGATTCGTTCCCATGATACAAGGCTGGAACTCTTGCAAGTTCCTAGAGAGAATTACAAACTGAAAATTTAATATTGGCAAATGTCCCACATACACTCACACAAGTAGTCTCTTTCACACTCACCCTAACACAAAACATAAATATCTACTTGAAATTCTTAAAGTTAAGGTGTTATCATATCTTTTCAAATAGTCACAGTTGGTGAACTATTACATATAAACCGTCATAATTTGGAAGTTACAAAAAAAATCAGTAAAAAAACGTAATTATCCGACACTTAAAATACTAAATCTATCTCTCTCTCTCTCTCTCTCTCTCTCTCTCTCTCTCTCTCTCTCTCTCCCTATGAAATGGAAAAAAGAACACATTGACACCGGTGTGTCGGACCCACCATACTTGCTCCGGACACTGCGAGAGAGCTGTACAAGCAATGATCACACGCATGGCACAGCGGACACACCTGGAACCGCGGTGTTGGCCGTCGAATGGCGCTAGCTGCGCAGCATTTGTGCACCGCCGCCGTCAGTGTCAGCCAGTTTGCCGTGGCATACGGAGCTCCATCGCAGTCTTTTAACACTGGTAGAATGCCGCGACAGCGTGGACGTGAACCGTATGTGCAGTTGACGGACTTTGAGCGAGGGCGTATAGTGGGCATGCGGGAGGCCGGGTGGACGTACCGCCGAATTGTTCAACACGTGGGGCGTGAGGTCTCCACAGTACATCGATGTTGTCGCCAGTGGTCGGCGGAAGGTGCACGTGCCCGTCGACCTGGGACCGGACCGCAGCGACGCACGGATGCACGCCAAGACCGTAGGATCCTACGCAGTGCCGTAGGGGACCGCACCGCCACTTCCCAGCAAATTAGGGACACTGTTGCTCCTGGGGTATCGGCGAGGACCATTCGCAACCGTCTCCATGAAGCTGGGCTACGGTCCCGCACACCGTTAGGCCGTCTTCCGCTCACGCCCCAACATCGTGCAGCCCGCCTCCAGTGGTGTCGCGACAGGCGTGAATGGAGGGACGAATGGAGGCGTGTCGTCTTCAGCGATGAGAGTCGCTTCTGCCTTGGTGCCAATGATGGTCGTATGCGTGTTTGGCGCCGTGCAGGTGAGCGCCACAATCAGGACTGCATACGACCGAGGCACACAGGGCCAACACCCGGCAACATGGTGTGGGGAGCGATCTCCTACACTGGCCATACACCACTGGTGATCGTCGAGGGGACACTGAATAGTGCACGGTACATCCAAACCGTCATCGAACCCATCGTTCTACCATTCCTAGACCGGCAAGGGAACTTGCTGTTCCAACAGGACAATGCACGTCCGCATGTATTCCGTGCCACCCAACGTGCTCTAGAAGGTGTAAGTCAACTACCCTGGCCAGCAAGATCTCCGGATCTGTCCCCCATTGAGCATGTTTGGGACTGGATGAAGCGTCGTCTCACGCGGTCTGCACGTCCAGCACGAACGCTGGTCCAACTGAGGCGCCAGGTGGAAATGGCATGGCAAGCCGTTCCACAGGACTACATCCAGCATCTCTACGATCGTCTCCATGGGAGAATAGCAGCCTGCATTGCTGCGAAAGGTGGATATACACTGTGCTAGTGCCGACATTGTGCATGCTCTGTTGCCTGTGTCTATGTGCCTGTGGTTCTGTCAGTGTGATCATGTGATGTATCTGACCCCAGGAATGTGTCAATAAAGTTTCCCCTTCCTGGGACAATGAATTCACGGTGTTCTTATTTCAATTTCCAGGAGTATATATATATATATATATATATATATATATATATATATATATATATATATATATATATATAGAGAGAGAGAGAGAGAGAGAGAGAGAGAGAGAGAGAGAGAGATTTTTTGTAACTTCCAAATTATGACAGTTATTAATTTCAGATTTTGACAGATCGTTCCTTTACACAACAGAAGGTTATGTACCTAATATGAAGTTACTCAGGCTATTTCTAGACCAGTTATTAATTTTTATAGTTCCAGAGAATGTAACTGCTCTGTAAGCGCTTCTCCGCTACTTTCACACGCTGCAGTCACGCCATATGGTCATGACGCACGTCTGCAGGACACAGCTCGCCCGTTGCAGATCGTATAAGATTCTGACTGCTTACACTGGAACCCTTATAAACTCATACAAGAAAACTTTAATAGACAATTTGGCGATCGCGCCCTAGCTGCGACGCCTCACATGCAAATAACGCACGATGGTGGAATTATCACATTTCCTAACACTTTTCATTTCTCGAGCGTACGGACCTGAATCATTGTGAATTAATGCGTTGAAACTGTGTTCGTCAAACCCATGAGGTCTTCTTGAACGTGGAGAATCACTAATGCCAAAACGATCCTTCTTAAAATGAGGAAATCGTTTTCTTGCCGTGCTCTGTCCAGTGGCATTATTCCCATACCCGGCGCAAATGTTCCTGGCTGCCTTCCCTAGTCTCACCCCTCCACTGATCTCAAACGGAAGAACATGTCGGTAATGTTCCGAATTTTCCACGTACCACATCATTTTTAGCGTCCACAACTCCACTCACTATCTCCAAATGACAAGATGAGAATAAGTAAACTCAAATAGCAACAGTGAACTACTCATAAAAATGACAAACCCATAGCAGCCGGAATACCAACACGCAAAGCAAAATGGCTACGAAGTTATAGCCAAATTAACATTCTGATGAGTCCAGAATCGGCAACTTGCTGTGAACGATATGATATAATTAAAGCGATAGTCTGGCTCACTAGCTGTGGCACGCTATGTTGTGAAGAGAGATCATAAGTTGTTTGCAATGAGTTAACAAGCCTTTGAGAAGAGCACTCAATGAATCCCATTTTCGCACTGGCAAGCGTTTAGACTGCCATAGAGACCTCATACCACATGCTATTTTTCTTGCGGTATTCCTGTTGCGGTTGTAGATTGAGGATCTTAAATCTGGATCTTGACCGTCATTGCAAAAACAGGCTGAGTAAAATGGCTTTAGAGACTATCAGCTGCCTTTTAGTTCAGTCATTGGACTGTCTAGAAACTTATAACTGATGTGAGAAAAATTTATGAACATTCCTCACCGCGAGACTGAAAGCCACCTGGTGGCGTTCAGGGGCACGTGACATAGTGAAAGAAGTGTGCAGGACGTTCCAGAAAGAATGGTATATATTTAGAGATCTGACAGGAACATCATTCGAAGCAAAAAAATTCCAGTGAACATAGACGCTAGAATGCATATCTTAAGGCCTGCGATCACTTCTTTATTTTCGATACTATGAAACGAATCTGCTCTGCTGCAACCTCTTTGCTTTCCATATGTTGAGAGGTGGTTGTATGAACCAAGACAAAAGGAAAACGTCCAGACTACATGGTCTCTGAAGTGCATACCTTAAGAGCTATGAGCACTTGTTCATCTTCGCTGCTGTGGTACACATGTCTTCTACTGAACACGTGCTCACAGATCTTAAGGTGTGGATTTTGGAGTCCACGTCCACCAGACAATTTTTTCTTGTTTTGGTTCATATTATTTCCTCTCAAAATATGCGAAGCAAAGAACGTACAGTAGAAGAAATTTGTTTCACAGTATCGAAGATGAAGAAGAGCTCACAGCTCTTAAGGTAAACATTTTAGAGCCCACTTTTTGCTTGTAATGATCGTTTCTGTCATACCTCTGAATATCGACCATTCCTCCTAGGACACGCTGGATTACGAGAGCACAGACGAATGAAGGATCACTCCAGTGACAATAAGGGCCGCAAATGGGGAAATCCACTGACATAAGAGATTTCAAGAAAGGGCATATAGTCAATGGCCTGGGTCCTTGAAACAAGCGGCTTGGAAATGGCGAACCCAGTTGGCTGTTCACATGCTGCATTCGTGAGCTTCTGTGGAAAGCACCTCAAGAACGGTTAAACCACGAGTGGTGGACGGCCACGCTTCATCACAGAAGGTTGCAGATACGATGACCGAGGAGAATTCTGGTGTCCGCACAAGTGTTTCGCCACTCAGAATACATTGATAAACATTGGACTCCGCAGCAGAGGGCCCTCACGTTTTCCCATGTTGCCAAAGCGTTATCGACGATTACGATTGCAGTGGGCACGATATCATCAAGATTGGACTGCGGATCAATGGAAAAATCTCGCCTTGTCTGACGACTCACCTTTCTTGTTACTCCAGCTCCATGATCGATTCCATTTGCCCTGTCATCCAGGCTAACGGCTGCTAGAAACACGCACCGCACCACGGTCAAGGCCAGAGGGGTCAGTTTCGTACTATGGGGAACGAACATTTGGGTTTCCGTTAAAGATATCATAATAATGCAAGGTATCGTGACAGCTGTGGATTATATGGACATTATTGTCTCTCTGCACCCCTTCAACCTCGATATCTTCTCTAACGGCGTTGGCGTCTTTCAGCAGGATAACGGTCCGTCTCAAAAGGTCATGGTTCAAATGGTTCAAATGGCTCTGAGCACTGTGGGACTTAACTTCTGAGGTCATCAGTCCCCTAGAACTTAGAACTACTTAAACCTAACTAACCTAAAATCACACACATCCATGCCCGAGGAAGGATTCGAACCTGCGACCGTAGCGGTCGCGCGGTTCCAGACTGTAGCGCCTAGAACCGCTCGGCCACCCCGGCCGGCTCAAAAGGTCATAACTGTGCTACAGTGGTTTGTGGACAATTATTGTGAACTCATGTGGGCGTCTCGACCAAAACATTTGCCTAATGCGAATCCCATATAGCGTATATGGGACGGTATCTATTGGCAGCTCCGCGCCCACAAACCATGGCTGCGTAATTTACAGGAATTGCGTACTCTGTCCGTACACAACTTGGGCCACATACCTATGGAAACCTATAAAGGACTTTTCGAAACCGCCACACACCCAATCGCTACTATATTGCTTTCCCTAGGTGAACCAACAACAACTCTGCATTCGCATGGTAAACCCACGTGAGCGACAGTCGTTCCGCATCGCTCACTACACACGCGGTGCGGTACGGCCTTACTCGCTTTCAGAGGAGGACCACTCTGCGAGTGCGACGGACGGGCGCTTCGCCTCTTTGGCACGACTGGTAAAACAAGGTGGTTAGCTACGTCACAGCTCAGCTGAGCATCAGCCCTGTGCACAGTATTGCAGTTTTGCAGCCTATGCGCATCAGTGCAATTTCCGATTGGCTACGCAAGCAGCTGTGTCATTAGGAAAGGCAGAGTCGTTCAGCAGCTTCCACCAAGCTCTCGGAAGTTTATTCTCTCTCTCTCTCTCTCTCTCTCTCTCTCTCTCTCTCTCTCTCTTCCTCTTTCTCCCTAACACACCACAGCCTAGTTAGCTCCACCCAGATAGCGCACTCTCTTGTAGTGATCTACAGTAGCACCAGCAAGCTAATTTGCGTGTATTGTTTTGGCTTACTGGAGTATGTATCATCTCACAAAGCAATAAATACTCTCTAGCCTGTTATTCAATAAGAAGAAAATGGAATGGATTTTAACACTCTACGTGGTGTTCTCGAAATGTAAATATATTCTAAGCTTTTTGCACAACTACACGTCCGGTATTAAAGGAAATGAATCCTAAATGTGAATTAACATTTCAGTTAATGTTTCCTGAACGAGTTTACACTTCACTTTGAAAGTTTCCTGTGTGCATGGGCGGTCCTAGAAGTCAGTCAAGAGGGGGAATAGTGGGGGGGGGGGGAGTGGTTTAAGGAGAGTTGGGGTCCTCCATCGACAAATTGGTAAAATTTGGTGTTGCTCAAAGTAATTTTTGGTTACTGTTTTGGAGTTCAGGGTAAAAAAATGTATATTAATAAATAATAAGATGCCCATCTTAAGTTAAATGATATTTATTGGTTTAGATAGTCAGTTATTTGCCGCTCTTATTCTTTTGTTAAAATGTGTTTGAAATACATTGCAACCTATATTGCTACATAATTACAAAAAACAGATTTAATTTCTTGGAGTAATATATTCGATGATTTCTGAAATCATTTTATCCGGTGTAATATGATGCTCCATTGGGGGGGGGGGGGGGGGCTATAGTCACATAGTGATCATCTTCAGTGCTGTGGTGTACAAAATTAAACTCAGACACTGGTGTCAAGTCATCAGTAACCAAAATATGTGATTGAAAATCGATTTTGCTATCAATAAAACATCAATATTACGGCCAACGCTGACCTTCCTTTTAATTTAACATATATGGTCGTTGTGCACACAGCACTCCGTGGAGTCGCCATTCAATAAATGGTAGCTTATTACGGTGACAAATATCCTTTCACACCGTCGTGCTGAACATTCAAATTTACCAACCTTTTCTGAGTTAAAAAAGAGATGCTATATTATTAAAAGTTATGTAGTGGGAACTTAGCACCTGATTGCTCATTGTGAAATTCATACAGGTTTGCCTTGTCTGGTGACCCATGTGGGTTTGTAAATTAATTCCGTTGTTTTGGAAAGAAAATAGACGCATTTTAATGAGCTTTTCTCTGAATTATTTCTGCCTAAGCCCCATCATGTCTTTGACGTTTGAATATAATTCGTGCGACACTGCTACAGCGTCATGTTACCCTCAACTTGGGTCTAATCACGGCCCGTAAATATACGGGTATGTCAGAGGGTACTCACTGAATTATGATTGCAAGGGCACATCCTCAGAAATATTTATTTTCCCAATGTTCACATGTTCGAAGGGAGATACTCACTTCACTGGTGGACGCTATAAGCAACAAGGAAACACTTCTGTAGAGCTGGATCGGTTTCTTAATGAACTGCTTACTTCTTAATATTCAAGTTATAGCGATACAAAATCCAGTTTCACTTGTGCTCAAATTATGTAAGTGTGCTTTTGCGTTACTATTCTAATAATTGCTGGTCAGACTGCGGTTTCATTTACATTCTGGGACTTAAATACTCACATTTATTGCTCAACTTAATATTTCAGGACATTTCTATTCACTTCGCTACGTGAGAATTCAAGTTACAAAATCAAAGAAGTAGAAGTCGTAATCAGTGACTGCGTTACTGATAATATACTTATGTTTGAACATAAAAAGCAGTGCGTTCATAAGGCTTACATCACAATCTCCTCTCTAATAAATTGATATAAGGATAATTTACTAGTGCAATCACTTAAATTAGCTACATGTAAAGCGACGCAGTAGCAGTACGAAGAGACTGATACAATAGAACAGGCAAAGCCCTAAGATTTACAGGACTGGGCTAGGCCTTTGGGTCAGCTACAAGCGCTCCTTTCAAGAACGAGGAAGGTTAGGGTTCTGCCTCCTATCAACTAAGAAGTAATTAGAGACGGAAAACATGTTCTGAACAGGGAAGGGATTGAGAGGGAAGTGGCCGTCTCCTTTCCAGAGGAACAAGGCAGGAGCTTTGTCTGATGGGAGTTCAAAAAAACCACGGAAAACCAAAATCTTGTTGGCCGGGCGGAGATATGGCACATCGTCCTCCTGAATACGAGTCCAGCGTCTTGTGTGGTACAAGACAGCATAAAACACCGGCAAAAAATGACACACTACCTTTACTACTCTCTATTCCACTACCTCCTATATTTTATCCCTTCGACAGTCAGGTTTAGTTTTCAGCTTACGCATTCTTATTAGACAGATGAAACAATATGTATTATCAAAACAATATGAACGTAAATTCAAAGTTATATATGGTTAGATAAAGTAAAAAAGGTCCTCCGCAACTAATTCAATAAATAATTCAGTGCTTAGAGTTAAACGAAACTCGTGTGAACAGGGAAAATCATTGCTCACCAAACGGTCCATTACCTAACACTATTGTGACCCATGCGCTAAAGGTACGCGAGTGACTATTAATACGAATCATATCAATTTCCATACTAGTGCCCATTCTCTGATCTTCTCCTACCACTGTACAGAAGCACACTGAAGCCTTGTCGAAACAGTACGCATTACACAGGGAAGTTGAAAATTAGGTGGAGTGGTAAGATAAGGAGTGAGGAGGTTCTTCGCAGAATCGTCGAGGAAGGGAATATATACGGAAAACACTGACAAGAAAAAGGGACAGGAGGATAGGACATCTATTAAGGCATCGGGGAATAACTTCCATGGTACTAGAGGGAGCTGTAGAGGGTAAACCTGTAGAGGAAGACAGAGAGTGAAATACATCCAGCAAATGATTGAGGACGTATGCTGCAAGTGCTACTCTGAGATGAAGAGTTTGGCACAGGAGAGCGTGGCGGGCTGCGTCAAACCAGTCAGAAGACCGATGACTCAAAACCACAGAACAAAAAGAAAAAGAGATGGGGAGACACATCTTATCAACATGTCACAAGGTCTGACAAAAATTATGTGTACGTGCTGATGCAAAAGCCTACAATTTTTACTGCGATGTTCATTGGTTATATACTTAGCTTTATTTTGTTCGTTGTTGTCAGTGTTGTGGCCTAGACTCTGACTTTCGTAAAAAAGTTTATTTATTTATACACTTATTACACCTGGCGCCATTAGGGCTTTCAGGCCCACTCTTCGGCCTGTCCTGGTATATTTGATGTGTTGACGTGTTTGCTGGACGACTGGTAGGCACAGAGGAAAAACAACTAACACACAGTAGTAGATATATACACTCCTGGAAATGGAAAAAAGAACACATTGACACCGGTGTGTCAGACCCACCATACTTGCTCCGGACACTGCGAGAGAGCTGTACAAGCAATGATCACACGCACGGCACAGCGGACACACCAGGAACCGCGGTGTTGGCCGTCGAATGGCGCTAGCTGCGCAGCATTTGTGCACCGCCGCCGTCAGTGTCAGCCAGTTTGCCGTGGCATACGCAGCTCCATCGCAGTCTTTAACACTGGTAGCATGCCGCGACAGCGTGGACGTGAACCGTATGTGCAGTTGACGGACTTTGAGCGAGGGCGTATAGTGGGCATGCGGGAGGCCGGGTGGACATACCGCCGAATTGCTCAACACGTGGGGCGTGAGGTCTCCACAGTACATCGATGTTGTCGCCAGTGGTCGGCGGAAGGTGCACGTGCCCGTCGACCTGGGACCGGACCGCAGCGACGCACGGATGCACGCCAAGACCGTAGGATCCTACGCAGTGCCGTAGGGGACCGCACCGCCACTTCCCAGCAAATTAGGGACACTGTTGCGCCTGGGGTATCGGCGAGGACCATTCGCAACCGTCTCCATGAAGCTGGGCTGCGGTCCCGCACACCGTTAGGCCGTCTTCCGCTCACGCCCCAACATTGTGCAGCCCGCCTCCAGTGGTGTCGCGACAGGCGTGAATGGAGGGACGAATGGAGACGTGTCGTCTTCAGCGATGAGAGTCGCTTCTGCCTTGGTGCCAATGATGGTCGTATGCGTGTTTGGCGCCGTGCAGGTGAGCGCCACAATCAGGACTGCATACGACCGAGGCACACAGGGCCAACACCCGGCATCATGGTGTGGGGAGCGATCTCCTACACTGGCCGTACACCACTGGTGATCGTCGAGGGGACACTGAATAGTGCACGGTACATCCAAACCGTCATCGAACCCATCGTTCTACCATTCCTAGACCGGCAAGGGAACTTGCTGTTCCAACAGGACAATGCACGTCCGCATGTATCCCGTGCCACCCAACGTGCTCTAGAAGGTGTAAGTCAACTACCCTGGCCAGCAAGATCTCCGGATCTGTCCCCCATTGAGCATGTTTGGGACTGGATGAAGCGTCGTCTCACGCGGTCTGCACGTCCAGCACGAACGCTGGTCCAACTGAGGCGCCAGGTGGAAATGGCATGGCAAGCCGTTCCACAGGACTACATCCAGCATCTCTACGATCGTCTCCATGGGAGAATAGCAGCCTGCATTGCTGCGAAAGGTGGATATACACTGTACTAGTGCCGACATTGTGCATGCTCTGTTGCCTGTGTCTATGTGCCTGTGGTTCTGTCAGTGTGATCATGTGATGTATCTGACCCCAGGAATGTGTCAATAAAGTTTCCCCTTCCTCGGACAATGAATTCACGGTGTTCTTATTTCAATTTCCAGGAGTGTATTAAGGTACCTATGATTGTGGTATCTGGATTGAAAACCCTAACACCAGTACACTGGGTGTTTCGTAATTAATTGCGGAAACAGACATAGGTAAAACTACATCAAATGCAAGTATTAATATTCCAGTAAGCATTGGTCAGCAAACTAGGTATTTGAGAGATAACTGTGAATGTGTGATTAGGGGCCACCACTGACTTCAACATGAAATTTTGCCATAGTTAGACAAATGTACTTGAATTGTAAACTTTTCGAATAAGTCCCCATCTAATTGGGTTTGAACATCACCCAAGGTCAATGTTTGAGGAATGTGGTACGTGCAAGGTGGGACGCTGTCGTATTTTGACGCTGCTGTAAGACGACAAATAATGCGACCATACGGTTTAAGACAAATAGATCCAGCAGATCCCGTATGTAGGACTCCTAACCCATCTGACTTCTTGAGTTATTTGCGATGTTAGAAGTGTACAGCACTCCTGTGGATAAGGAGCAGCGTAAAATACAGTCTTGACAAGCTTTACGAGATTGTTCAGAGATGTGTGAAGGATTTTGTAACTCGCTGCAGGGACCAGAGCAGTATCGCACCAAGAGCTGAGAACGACACGTGGAATACCTGTTTTAACAGGTACGTAAGTATAGTAAAATGTAAAATGCAATGCATTGATGTAGTATTGTGTTTCTAGTTGAGATAGCCCATGGGTGAAATTTGAGCCCCATTAGATAGGGATTTAATTGAAACTTTTGCATTCCAAATACATTTCTACTAACTACGACACTGCCTCGTACCTACGTCAATGGCAGCTCGTAACGACAAACTCGCGGTTGTCTCAAAAACTGTCTTTGCTTCCATTATCGTATACCTTCAACTGCCTCAGTTATAACCCTTAATTATGATACAACCTCTGACACTCATCTTCGTTCTTACACTGATAAAGCAAAATTACTGTTGTTGCAACAATAGAACGACCAATAAATGAAATATTCAAAAGCATTATTGATTTTATCTTGGGAAACTGTCTCTCATTTAACTTAGAAAAGCTACAGTTCATTCAATTCTGTACAAGGCAAGACCAATAAAAATACTGTGCGAGGAAGTGGACACTTTCAAAACTGACTGTTAAAAATTGCTGGGTGTGTATACTGATCATAATAGCGTCTCAAAAGTTTGAACGCAGCAACATTTTCTCTACATGCAGTTGTTGATGCTGCCGAAAGCAGTAGATTAACTTACTTGCTATACCTCCATTTATTAATGTCATTTGGAATAGTTTCCTGCGGCAGTTCCACTGATAGACACAGAGCAGATATTGTACAGAAACATCTAGTAAGGATAATATCTGGTATCCATCCCCAAAAATGAGTAGGCATCTGTTTAAAATATTGGTGAACTAACAACAGCCTTACAATGAACTGACTCTCTTACGAAGTTTGATGGGAAGTGGAGATAATAATAGTTCCATTCGTACTGCAAACATAAAACCAGGAACAAAAATAGCCTTCACCATCCACAACTTAAACTTACTCTTTCAAAAATAAGAGAAGAGTATACAGCTGTAAAAATATTTGACCACCTCCATTGTGAATTAAAGGCACTAATAGATAAGGAAAGTGTTAAAATTAAATTGAAGTCAGTTTTATTTCACAACTCCACCTCCTCCAAAAATAAATTTCTGTATAGGTAGTACGCATGCGGCTACGTAAATGGTCAGTATGTACTCATGTTTTCACAGAGAAAATGGTTCTTGTTTGTAAACAAAAAGACGAATTCCACGTAAAAGGTATTAAATTGCCGCGAATATGATACACAGAATACGCAGAAAACTAAACCAAACCCAAGCACAAGTTATGTATTCGTGGAAGATAAATAATATAAAATCCCAGTATTAATGAAAGTGAAGCAACAAAGATAAATAGTACAGAAAAGGATGTTGAAGACGAGACGGGTGGGTTAATACCTAACGAAGTTAGACTGCTTGTTCTTCTGTGGCTATTTGTTTGGGCGCACCAGTAAGCAGCATGTTCAATCCCTGACTCTGTTAACGGCATTTATCATTTATGACAGTGCACGGGATAGCGATTGCTAGATGAACACAGTTCTGATGGTCGTTACTGATTCTTTTAAGATAGTTTCTCAGTCCTTATCGAAAGCTCAAGTTCAAGTACGAGGTAAACAGCAGACTTCTGTTATCACTCGAGATACTTATGTTGTACAAGCTCTGGGCTTAATCAATGAAATGTAGTAAATTGTAAATCACGAGTGAATTGAAGTGCCTCCTCTATGAGGGCCTAGTAATCGACTGTGTCGCGACGCTGTTACGCGAGGGGGAAGTATTTTGTCCATAGTGTGATCAAAAGTACAATCGCCTAATATCCAGACAGAATGAATTACAGAGATATTGCAAATAATATGAGTGCTCTCAATGTAAGTCGACTTCCGGTGGAACGTTGTCAGTAGGTCGGTAGACTTAGTTAATCTGATTGAAACGTACAAGATTAATTAAGTAAGTGTAGAAAACTAATCAAGAAACTTCTTTTCGAATTGCCACCCTGTTTTCAAGAGGGGATTCAACTTTAAGATGTTGTCACCGGCGCTCCTTCCCTCTCCGCATCTCTGTTGTCTTTCTACTGTCCTTGAGCAAATCGATATTTCTGTCTTTGCTAAACACTGTCTGTAATTCCAGAATAAATTTTCACTCCGCAATGAAGTGTGCGCTGATTTGAAACTATCTAGCAGATTTAGATTGTGTGCCGGATCGGGACTAAAAACTGGGACCTCTGTCTCACGCGGGCAAGTGCTGTACGGACTGCGCTATCTTCCTTTATGCTGTTGACAGTGTGAGGGCCAGAAATATCTTAATAAGAACCGTGAACTGTTCGTTCTATTAATATCATTGATTATACATGTTAAACAAATAAACGAAGAAACGCAAAAACATTACACTACGCCAAATACGAATTAAAGCTCTCCAAGCACGACTCACGATCCACCCTAGCAGCTTTACCTCCACCAGTACCTCATCTCCTACCTGGCAGACTTCACAGATCATCTGTTTTCCTCAACCTTTCTCATCTCGTGAACTTACTTTATTATTTCTCTCTGTGCATGGCCGCCAGCCGCGTTGGCCGAGCGGTTCTAGGTGCTTCAGCCTGAAGCGTGGATGTGTGTGATGTCCTTAGGTTAGTTAGGTTTAAGTAGTTCTAAGTTCTAGGAGACTGATGACCTCAGAAGTTAAGTCCCATAGTGCTCGGAGCCATTTGAACCATTTTTTTTTTCTCTAGGTGAAAATAAACTATAATGGCTTGGTCTTGTCAAATGCACTTGGAGGTACTACCCAACCTAAAAACATGCTATACCTAACAGCTATAATTATTAATCTGTAAGTGAAGTAAGGACTGATGTAGCCGGCCGAGTGGCCGAGCGATTCTAGGCGCTACAGTCTGGAACCGCTACGGTCGCAGGTTCGAATCCTGCCTCGGGCATGGATGTGTGTGATGTCCTTTGGTTAGTTAGGTTTAAGTAGTTCTAAGTTCTAGGGGACTTATGATGTCAGCAGTTGAGTCCCATAGTGCTCAGAGCCATTTTTGATTGATGTATTGTTGTCCAGTACACTGTCCTCAGTTGTGAAAAAAAAAATATCTGCACCTATAGCGCTAACGTCCTATTTAGTAAGAACAGGATTGGTCTCAGCATTGAATCCTGTAGAATACAAGTATAATTTGTCCCACGCAGAAGATGAGCTGTCGTAAGAGCTGCATGAACATATCTAAATTCACTGGCGATTCTGAAGCAGTTCTGACAGGACACCGCGACTTTACCGGCCTGCACCTTTGAGTTACGACAGTTGCAGCTTGTAATACGGGAAACTTGGAAGAGCGGAAAGTTGCAGCAGCCAGGGCGGCCCGCTGACCGACGCAGTCCTCGGCGGGGATCCCCGGGGCAGCAGTACACGCAGGTGGCGGCCGCCGGGTCAGGGACCAGGGAGCCTTCTAATGGAGTAATTTGGAGGCCCGGTCCCCAGCCCCCTAATTACACGTTTTCCCCTTTAGGGAGCCCCCGCGGTCCATCCTCCTCGAGGGGGTAATGAGCGCGACGAGCCAGCGCCGGCGCCGGGGAAAGAGACAGCGGCCGCGATGGGCCCCCAGTGGCTCGTGCCGGCCGGCCAGCGGCGCAAGAAGGGCAGCAGGCACGCGACGCAGCGCGCGCGCTAAGCGTGCCCACCAGCCTGGCACATCCGCCAGGCGACAGTCACCTACACTGGACGCATCGATGGCGACTGAAGACCTATAGGACAATACGGAGTATCTTCGCAGATGTGTTTTCCGCTCGAGGAATATTTGACTTATAGAACCCAGCACGTCACACTGGACGGCGATTGATTTAGAGAGACGAAAATAGCGTCAGGTGTGCCACAAGGATGCATGACAGGATATCTAACGCTTCCAATAAACATAAACGAAATACACTACTGGCCATTAAAATTGCTACACCACGAAGATGACGTGCACAGACGCGAAATTTAACTGGCAGGAAGAAGATGCTGTGATATGCAAATGATTAGCTTTTCAGAGCATTCACACAAGATTGGCGCTGGTGGTGACACCTACAACGTGCTGACATGAGGAAAGTTGCCAACCGATTTCTCATACACAAACAGCAGTTGACCGGCGTTGCATGCTGAAACGTTGTTGTAATGCCTCTTGTAAGAAGGAGAAATGCGTACCATCAAGTTTCCGACTTTGAGAAAGGTCGGATTGTAGCCTATCGCGATTACTGTTTATCGTATCACGACATTGCTGCTCGCGTTGTAGAGATCCAATGACTCTTAGCAGAATATGGAATCGGTGGGTTCAGGAGGGTAATACGGAACGCCGTGCTGGATCCTAACGGCCTCGTATCACTAGCAGTCGAGATGACAGGCATTTTATCCGCATGGCTGTAACGGATCCTGCAGCCACATCTCGATCCCTGAGTCAACAGATGGGGACGTTTGCAAGACAACAACCATCTGCACGAACAGTTCGACGACGTTTGCAGCAGCATGGACTATCAGCTCGGAGACCATGGCTGCGGTTACCCTTGAAGGTGCGTCACAGACAGGAGCGGCTGCGATGATGTATTCAAAGACGAACCTGGGTGCACGAATGGCAAAACGTCACTTTTTCGGATGAATCCAGGTTCTGTTTATAGCATCATGATGGTGCTCGGAGCCATTTGAACCATTTTGAACTAACATTAACCTATACCTTTCACAAATCAGTTACCTCACAAAAATCTTCGTTACTCGAACTACTGCAATACAGCGAGCGCGACTACTGCCAGCTAAATAAAAGATTCAAACTACTGAAGGAACTAACTACTGATAGGCATAGTTAGCAAATGAAAGATTTTAATAGAGAACAAACAATGTATTTACCTTAATAGTCATAATATATATATATATATATATATAGCAGTTCATGACATCCATTCTTACAAATGTACTGTTTCTGATGCACACGCCTCCAGATCATCCATTTTCAAAAATCGGCCATCTCACTTCCCCACATCCACCACTGCTGGCGGCTCGCCTCCAACTGCGCAACATTACGCGCTGTTAACATCCAGCTGCCCAACACTACAACAGCGAATATTCCAACAATGCCAACCAGCCACAGACTGTACACAACACAGCCAGTGATTTTCATACAGAGCGTTACGTGACGTTACCAACATAAAAACCTAAACAGCCCACTTACATAGCCCCCATGCTCCCCACAAAAAAATTTACAAATTGTTTTGGGCAGTGGCCAATAATGATTTGATAAAATTTTTCATAATTATAATTGATTTTATGATTCCGAAGCATGCGTGACCAAACAGCAGATCTGAATTGTGGTCCGTTATCTGAATTGACTTTACTAACATGTCCAACTTCACGTAAGACATTTTTAACAAAGGCTTTGGATACAGACCGTCCATACGATGTTCTGACAAGGGGTCCCAAGAGACCAACTTCAGCTAATTCTTTTAATTTAGAAGGAATGATAGGAAACAACTGAGAACGATGTGAGATGGTAGATGGTTTAGCTTTTTGACAAAGTTTACAAATTGACAAGACTCTTCGATTTCTCTTTTCCATATTGTTAAAATAACAAGTCGTCCAACGAATATGATAACATTTTCGTGGACCAAAATGTGCGTAGCTGAAATGAATGTACCAAATAAGCTTATTAACAAAATCGTCAGGAATGCAAAGTACCCATAGCTTGTCATCAAGAGTGCAGCGTTTGAAGAGTATGTTGTTTCTAACCAGATAATAATGCCGAATCTGTGTGTGTGTGTGTGTCTTTTCATGCCATTTACTTGTGATGTCTTTCCAAATCGGATCTTTATCTTGTTCATGAGCAATGTCCTTTAAAGATATGGTGATGAAGTTTTCAAAGGCGACTTTCTGAATGTAAAGAATACAGAAATTTTTTTCCAGGTTGCCGCCTTCTGTGTTACTTTTCTCAAGCCCAGCTGGTGCGCGTGACAGTGCGTCCGCAACAATGTTCTCAATGCCGGGAATGTAGACTATTGTGAAGTGGAATTCTTGCAGAAACAATGCCCAACGTTTTGACCTGTCATGATTTAATTTTGAAGACATAAGAAATTGTAATGCACGATGATCACTGTATACTTTTACGTGCTTACCAGAAAGAAAGAAACGGAATTTGTTAAATGCCCAAACGATAGCTAAAGCTTCTAATTCAGTAACGGAATAATTTTTTTCAGATTTTGTTAGCACTCAGCTAGCAAAAGCAATGGTTTTCTTAACAGTAGTGTAATTTTCTATGGCTTCTTGAAATAAATGGGCACCAAGACCGACTTTAGAAGAATCTGTGCTAAGGCAGAAATCTTGTGATAGATCTGGCGCGTTTAGTAGCGCTTCTTTCAAAGAATTGAATTCCAACTGTGCCTGTTCATCCCGGTTCCAAATAGCATTTTTTCCAGTGAGAGAACAAAGTTTTGATGTAACTACAATTTTCATATTCAGAAAACGATGGTAAAAGTTTACGAGACCTAGAAAACTGCGGACTTGTTTTTTGTGGATGGAATTGAAATGGTTCAGATTGCTTCTAACTTTTCAGGATCCGGCTGAATGCCTTCAGAAGAAATAATATGTCCCAAAAACTTCACCTTTGTCCTACCGAATTCAGACTTTTCCAAGTTACTGGAATTCCAGATTCTGCAAAAATATGTAACAAACTGTTGAGGATGCGATTATGTTGTTCCCATGAGACTACTGCTATCAGAATATCGTCCACATATAAGGTGATGTGACGTTTTAAGAGCTCAGGTAATATGGAATTTAGCCCACTAATGAATGCTGCCGAAGAAATGTTCAAACCAAAAGGAAGTTTCCGAAATTGATAACAAACGCCGAAACAAAGGAAATCTGTGTATTTTCTACATTCTGGATGAAGTTAGATCAGATGAAAGCTGGATCTGAGATCAATGGAAGACAACACTTTTACATCATTAAAACTCTGAAGAAGTTCTTCCAAAGTTTGCTGCCTGTCTGTTTCAGGAATGATGATAGTATTCATTTGTCTCGAATCTAAGACAAGCCTGATCGATCCATTTTTCTTCTCAACAACATGTAATGGATTGTTGTATGAGCTTACTGCAGGCTCAATAATGCCCTCGTCAAGCATACATTGTATTTCTGTTCTAACTCGGTCCCTATAATGTGCTGGAATTACGTATTGTCTAACACAAAATTTAGTATGCTCACGAACACAAAATTGGTATTGAAATCCCTTGATTGTTCCTGTTTTGTGAGTAAAAACTGTGAAATGTACTTGTAAAATCTCAAAAAGATCCTCCCTATCAGTGTCATTACAGTTCTCAATTGTTTGAATTTTATTCAGAATTAACTCTTTATAATCAAATATGCCGTCGATATCATCCCTGTCAGTACTTGCAGAGTGATTGTTAATGTCTAGTTCCGTCGAAAATTCCGAGCTGTTGTCTAACAGAAGGAAAAGCCGATTAATTTCCTCGTCATGGTTTGAGAGCCAAAATTCAAATTTCAAAGCTATTGACTTACCTTCTTTCTCTAAACTAATTTCAGCATCGTGACAGTTTAAGATTGCTTTGTATTCATTCAAAAAGTCTACTCCCAATATAATTTCCGTTGACAATAATGGAATGATAAGAATGGTGCAAATGGCTCTGAGCACTATGGGACTTAACATCTGAGGTCATCAGTCCCCTATAACTTAGAACTACTTAAACCTAACTAACCTAAGGACAGCACACACATCCATGCCCGAGGCAGGATTCGAACCTGCGACCGTAGCGGTCTCGCAGTTCCAGACTGTAGCGCCTAGAACCGCTCGGCCACAATGGCCGGCGGAACGATAAGAAAGTTCATAGAGAAACTGTGGCTTTGACAAAAGAATTCTAAGTTGGTTTGTTGGCGTCCATCTACAATTTTTCCAAAGATTGCACCTTGTAATTTAATGTTACGTAACTGAAGTGTCGGAAATCATTCGATTTGTTGCATTTGCTAAAGGCTGTTTCACTAATTACTATAATGGGACTGCCGGAGTCAAGTACTGCCGTAAATTTTACGTCATTTACTGTAATGTGAATTACAGGATATGCAATGTTGTTATGTTTTACATCGTGTTCCTGGAGTAAGATGTCCCTAATGTCTTCCACTTTTACGTAATTACAAGCCCCGGCAGATACTTCGTCAGCTTCATAAGTACTTTTTGTGGCTGCCAGCGATGTGAGTCATTGCCTACTGTCTCTCTGTTGGCGCGCGTCGTTATTGGGATTAGGAGACCTAACTTCTATAAATTCACCTTGCCGAGAGGGCCCTGGCCTGTTTGAATCCCGCCAGTTCTGATGAAATTCAGGTCTGTCGTTATGTCGGTAGTTTCCACCGTTTCTTTTTTGTCGGTCATGTGGTGGAGAATTTCTCCCGCAATCGTAACTGCGCGGTGGACCGTTGCATCTGAAGTTATTCTGTCTCCCTTGATAATATTTATTTTGGTTCCCATATTGTCTGTTTCTCCGATTGTCTCTGTCATAGTCATTACCACGGAGAGGTGATCTTTCCCTGAGATTATTATTACTCTGCCAGTGGTTGTCATATGGGTGGGTTATTGTTTCTGTCGTCACGGAATTGTGACGGATGGGACCTGTAATGATTATTTTCCTGTTTTCACATCCCGCGACTGTCTGTGTCAATTTCTAATTCTTGTAAGAGTCCCTTGAAAACCTTCAATGTCGTCTTTGCAACGCCCTGCCAAAATAATATGTCTTAAATGTTCAGGCAATTTGATTAAGTAAATGCGGATGAGTTCTGAGGGGCTGTATGGGTTCGACAGGTACTGATTCTTGTACAACATGTCTTCAAAATATTTCACAAGGCTGGAAAATTCCGATTGTTCGAAATGTTTCATCATTATGATGCTATGTTTTACTCGGTCTTGTGTAGCTTGAGACCAATTTGCTGAGAGGAAGGCATGATAAAATTAAATTCTCCTTCACTGTTACAATCGTGAATGACCTATCGCATTCTTACAGCTGGTTCATTCTCTAAGTAGCCACACATAAATTCTAATCTGTGCTCCTATGACCAGGTGGGAGGAAAACAATGATAGAATTGATGAAACCACGCTTGTGGATGAATGTCTTTGCCGGAATTCTTAAATGTTTTGAATTTACGTGTAGTAATGAACAGCTTATAGTCAAAGTCATCGTGTCGGTGAGTCGCATATCGGTCATTGTTACGTCGTGTCGGCGGTTCCATCTCAAAATTCAGTGCACCTTGCCAATTTCTTTCATAATTTCCGAAATGCCCTGTGTTATTATTTTGTGGCTTTTCCGTATTTCTAAGTCCCTCTTCCTGTGTTGGAGCGCGAGTCTCCTCTGAAATATGTAATTCTTGTATTACTTGTGCCAACTGATCTTGTACTTCCCGGATTTCTGTTTTGTGTTGCGTATTAATTTGATTCTGATCTAGTGAGAATTTCTTAATTTGTTCATACTATTCTGTGTCAGTGAAGGCTACGGGTTTTGTGTCATTCAGATCATCATCTACCTTTGTAGATAAGTTAGTGAACTGATCCGAAAGTTCCGTTGCTTTCTCCGATAATGAACTAATTTCCTCGGTGTGTTTTTCTGAACCAAGTTTCAGAGCGTCCATTTGTGTTGAAAACGTATCTACTGTGTCCTTTAAGTTTTCCTGAGTTTTCGCAAGTTGCGTAACCGAATCGGTAGATGCAACTGAGTCAATTTTAGCTTGCAAGGTGTCGTGATATTCATGAACAATAGCTTGCATTTCCTTCATGGCTGCTTCGTGATTCTGTAATGCATTTTCATGACGCGAAAAAATCGGTTGGAAATGCTCACAAATTTGTGTTTTTACGTCATTACAGACTTTTTGACATTTCGATTCGATTTTAAGTAACTCAGCAGTTAAACCTTCATGTGTTTGTTCAAGCGTGGTGTCTAACATTTGAAGCTGTTGCTGTGTTTGTCTCTGGTGTTGTTCCATTGTGTCTAACTTTTGAAGATTTTTTTCCATTGTGTGTAACTTTTGAAGATTTTGTTCCATTGTGTCTAACTTTCGAAGATTTTGTTCCATTATGTCTAACTTTTGAAGCTTTTGTCCCATTTTTTTGCATTAATTGTAATAACAACGCACTGGTGTCTGAAACATGTCCTCAGTGCTATTCCGAAGTGCATTTGAACCGCCAATATTCGCATTTTGAAAAGCAGAAAATGTGTCTTGACTTATTTGAGAAAACGGTGAGGAAGCAAAACCTGGATCTACAGTATTTGCAAGATAGTGTCCTGTCATTTCGGAATCCTGAGGCGAGCTGTTGCCGACCGATCGATCGATAATGCTTCTCTGTTCACTAATTGTTTCACTGTCTACACCATTATTTGCCGCCTGGTCCATTTCCCTATGCACAATTACCAAATTACTATGTTGAACATTAGTTAATTCATTAGACTGTGGCGCTAACACACTGCTTTCGTCTTCACTGTCACTTCTCAGTTTACTTTGGAGCCTAGTATTACGTTTTTCACACGGCATAATTGTCACAATATTTCACACTATAACACAGAAAAGCACAATTTGAAGACCAAATAAGAAAACACATTATCATAGAAACGAAAATAATATCTAGTTAATTGTAAGCGAAGGTGCGAAATACCTGATGTAAATTTACAAGCATGCCACAACTGTTTCACAGTACAACAATGAAAAACTACAACTACAAAGAAGATTCTCTCTACAATTGCACGCCAGCGATAAACAATAGCTACACTAATTACACAAACTACAAGAAAACATCAGAAGATTCCAGTGAGGTATCTTCGGCTACGGGTCGACATGTGAAACCTCCCCTTAGAGAAATTTTATAAATGACAGTGCTGGAAAACCTCTACGTTATTTGATTTTCAAACAGCTGAGGAAAACTGAGCGTACTCAGGCATTCACTAAACTGACACACAATATTTTTAGCGCAACGCAAACTGACTTTCAATAAACCCCAGGGTCGGTGCTTTCCTGCACACGGGTACTAAGTGTTGTGTTGTCCTCGTAATCATTTCATCATCATCGACTTACAAGTCACGCAGTGTGGCGTCAACTGAAAAGACTTGCAACTAGGTGGCCGAACTTCACCGTGTAGGAACTCTCAGCCATAAATGTCCTACGATCATTTCATTGCACTTCAGTTCCACACTCAAGGGGGCAGACATCTGTAGCACGATCAAGCGATACCCCTATTACCCCTCGGACAACGTAAAGTACATCTTGCAGCAGGGGAGGCAGAGTCACCAGTAGGAAGTGTAGTTAAGTCTCGCCTGTGAGGCATTGTGGAAGGATTAAACCGCTTGAGGCACCAAAACGTTGAGACTGAACCTATTCTGAGGTCTGCTGACGCCATGCCATGGGGATTCTCCATAACCCAGGTTGATGATATCACCCCTCTTAAAGGTAGCGTCATCTGTGAATAGTAGGAATAACAGAAATCTCAGCAGTGCGGTGGCCTGTGCGACTAACCAGCGGCAAAACCATCAGCATGGAGGCAAGTCCACAGGTAATTAGGTGTGCACGTGTTGTAAGTGATACGAACAGTGGTAGTTGTCGTTGAGAATGTTCCACACCATCGCCTGGGTTACACCACGTAGCAGTCCACCTGCATGGTGCTGATACCGGCGTCACTGTCAACGATTTCCTGTCTCCACCTTCATTTTAGTGGACGTCCCTTGGAAAGCATTTCTGGGCATATGTGCATGTGATCATTTCTCTCTCTTGTCTTCGCACGGATATTTGCCAGCAGTTTCTTCCCATTTAGCACAATCATCCTGGATCAGAAGTGTGTGAATTTTAGTACAAGAATTAGAGTAGCAATAACCCATCTGGACTTACAAAGACTATCACTGTCGAGATACTTAACAGATTTAAAATACTTTATAGGCTAGATACATTCTTGGTGTTCCGTCGCTACTTAAAGAAACACAGACATATTATAAACGGAAATACGTGGTATTATTGTTCGACAATAATATTTATTTTATATTTCATAGTAAATGGGATTTCAGTTTTCCAGGCCACCTCCAAAAAACTTAAGACTAGTCCACACAACACCAACAAGAGCTTGTAGCTGTACAAAGATTGTTGTTTCTTAAGATATGTGACCATTTTATGACTAATATATCTGTACACACATGCAATATATGAATGAGTTCACACTATGTTTTTACATTGTACATGAAAATTAAAAGTATAAGAATATATAGGCCTATACAGTTCAGCAACTGAGAACTGGCAAGGACTGCTGTGCTATATGGACAAAATAACTAGTGAATGTAATGGGCATTTGACAATCGGAGGAGTTCAGTGTTACCTAATAAGTCAGAATGTATTGAAAAAGTGGTTACATACCTCAGCCCTGCAGAAATGCCCCAGTTACCTAAGAATCCCACGATGAAATGTTCTGTGGGAGTGAAGAACTTTATTAAAACTTACAAATCGATATTACTGATAATGGATCTAAATACCTCACAAATATGAATCCAATAGAACCCATATTGTATGGATTACATACGCTGCAGGTTTTCTAATAAGACCTGTAATGCCTTCAGTTTAAACACTTGCCATAAATTAGCCAAAGAGTTAGATTCACTAACGAAAACAGAAACCGAAGTCGAACCAAAATATGGAATTCCTAATTCGCTAGCACTAGTGACAAAACTAAAAGATGTATTCCACCAAATGCTAATCAAGTTTTATTTGACGCCAACAGCCTGTGTTCCATTATTGCTATTGGAGAGGCTAGGGAGATTATAATACAACTGTTACATAAAATCAGAACGAGTCCAGTGGAAACCAGATGGAGGAGTGAGACAAAAATTATTGCCAATTTCAACAGATGCTGTTAGTCAGATGGGTTAGCAATGAGATCCTCTCTAAACTCCTCATTAGCTGAAATGTTTGTGGACCAATTTGATAAAACATTTTTAGATAAAGAGCACTTAAGCACTAAAATACAATACTGCACTAGGTACCTGGGCCATATACTGGCATTGTGGACATGTATTACCAGGTGTGCGTAATGTAACATAGCAAATTATTACGAGATAACATATGATCCAGTAAGGCACGCAGCTTGTAGCATGGTGGCTCCAGGGTGGCTACATTTTTTTCTTTGCTCTGACTCACAGCGAAGCTGACTCTACCAGCCGTGAGAACGGTCTCAAGTAACGTTCAGTCTGTATGCAAGTTCATACCCCTGTTGTTGATGTTGTTGTAGTCTTCAGTCCTGAGACTGGTTTGATGCAGCTCTCCATGCTACACTATCCTGTGCAAGCTTCTTCATCTCCGAGTACCTACTGCAGCCTACATTCTTCTGAATCTGCTTAGTGTATTCATCTCTTGGTCTCCCTCTACGATTTTTACCCTCCACGCTGCCCTCCAATACTAAATTAGTGATCCCTCGATGTCTCAGAACATGTCCTACCAACCGATCCCTTCTTCTAGTCAAGTTGTGCCACAAGCTCCTCTTCTCCCCAGTTCTATTCAATACCTCCTCATTAGTTATGTGGTCTACCCATCTAATCTTCAGCATTCTTCTGTAGCACCACATTTCGAAAGCTTCTATTCTCTTCTTGTCTAAACTATTTATCGTCCACGTTTCACTTCCATACATGGCTACACTCCATACAAATACTTTCAGAAATGACTTCCTGACACTTAAATGTACACTCGATGTTAACAAACTTTTTTTCTTCAGAAACGCTTTCCTTGCGAAGGCCAGTCTACTTTTTATATCCTCTCTACTTCGACCAACATCAGTTATTTTGCTCCCCAAATAGCAAAACTCCTTTACTGCTTTAAGTGTCTCATTTCCTAATCTAATTCCCTCAGCATCACCCGACTTAATTCGACTACATTCCATTATCCTAGTTTTGCTTTTGTTGATGTTCATCTTATATCCTCCTCTCAAGACACTGTCAATTCCGTTCAACTGCTCTTCCAAGTCCTTTGCTGTCTCTGACAGAACTACAATGTCATCGGCGAAACTCAAAGTTTTTATTTCTTCTCCATGGATTTTAATTCATACTCCAAACTTTTCTTTTGTATCCTTTATTGCTTGCTCAATATACAGATTGAATAACATCGGGGATAGGCTACAACCCTGTCTCACTCCCTTCCCAACCACTGCTTCCCTCTCATACCCCTCGACTCTTATAACTGCCATCTGCTTTCTGTACAAATTGTAAATAGCCTTTCGCTCCCTGTATTTTACCCCTGCCACCTTCAGGATTTGAAAGAGAGTATTCCAATCAACATTGTCAAAAGCTTTCTCTAAGGCTACAATTGCTAGAAACGTAGGTTTGCCTTTCCTTAATCTTTCTTCTAAGATAAGTCGTAGGGTCCGTATTGCCTCACGTGTTCCAACATTTCTACGAAATCCAAACTGATCTTCCCCGAGGTCCGCTTCTATCAGTTTTTCCATTCGTCTGTAAAGAATTCGCGTTAGGATTTTGCAGCTGTGATTTATTAAACTGATAGTTCGATATTTTTCACATCTGTCAACACTTGCTTTCTTTGGAATTGGAATAATTATATCCTTCTTGAAGTCTGAGGGTATTTCGCCTGTCTCATACATCTTGCTCACCAGATGGCAGAGTTTTGTCAGGACTGGCTCTCCCAAGGCTGTCTGTAGTTCTAATAGGATGTTGTCTACTCCGGGGGCCTTGTTTCGGCTCAGGTCTTTCAGTGCTCTGTCAAACTCTTCACGTAGTATCATATCCCCCATTTCATCTTCATCTACATCCTCTTCCATTTCCATAATATTGTCCTCAAGTACATCGCCCTTGTATAGACCCTCTATATACTCCTTCCACCCCTCTGCTTTCCCTTCTTTGCTTAGAACTGGGTTTCCATCAAAGCTCTTGATATTCATGCAAGTGGTTCTCCTTTCTCCAAAGGTCTCTTTAATTTTCCTGTAAGCAGTATCTATCTTACCCCTAGTGAGATAAGCCTCTATATCCTTACATTTGTCCTCTAGCCATCCCTGTTTAGCCATTTTGCACTTCCTGTCAATCTCATTTTTGAGACGTTTGTATTCCTTTATGCCTGCTTCATTTACTGCATTTTTATATTTTCTCCTTTCATCAATTAAATTCAATATTGCTTCTGTTACCCAATGGTTTCTACTAGCCCTCGTCTTTTTACCTATTTGATCCTCTGCTGCCTTCACTATTTCATCCCTCAGAGCTACCCATTCTTCTTCTACTGTATTTCTTTCCCCCATTCCTGTCAGTTGTTCCCTTATGCTCTCCCTGAAACTCTGTACAACCTCTGGTTCTTTCAGTTTATCCAGGTTCCATCTCCTTAAATTCCCACCTTTTACAGTTCATAACCAATAGATTGTGGTCAGAGTCCACATCTGCCCCTGGAAAGGTCTTACAATTTAAAACCTGGTTCCTAAATCTCTGTCTTACCATTATATAATCTATCTGATACCTTTTAGTAACTCCAGGGTTCTTCCATGTATACAACCTTCTTTCATGATTCTTAAACCAAGTGTTAGCTATGATTAAGTTATGCTCTGTGCAAAATTCTACCAGACGGCTTCCTCTTTCATTTCTTAGCCCCAATCCATATTCACCTACTATGTTTCCTTCTCTCCCTTTCCTACGCTTGAATTCCAGTCACCCATGACTATTAAATTTTCGTCTCCCCTCATTATTTGAATAATTTCTTTTATCTCCTCATACATTTCATCAATTTCTTCGTCATCTGCAGAGTTAGTTGGCATATAAACTTGTACTACTGTAGTAGGCGTGGGCTTCGTGTTTATCTTGGCTACAATAATGCGTTCACTATGCTGTTTGTAGTAGCTTACACGTACTCCTATTTTTTTTTATTCATTATTAAACCTACTCCTGCATTACCCCTATTTGATTTTCTGTTTATAACCCTGTATTCACCTGACCAAAAGTCTTGTTCCTCCTACCACCGAACTTCACTAATTCCCACTATATCTAACTTTAACCTATCCATTTCCCTTTTTAAATTTTCTAACCTACCTGCCCGCTTAAGGGATCTGACATTCCACGCTCCGATCCGTAGAACGCCAGTTTTCTTTCTCCTGATAACAACGTCCTCAGACTCAGATCAAAATAAAGTAGTGATGAAGAGTAGGCTGAAGTTCAAGACATTAGTCAGGAAGGATCAATACGCAAAGAAGTGGGATACGGAAGTACTAAGGAATGACGAGATACGTTTGAAGTTCTCTAACGCTATAATACAGCAATAAGGAATAGCGCAGTAGGCAAAACAGTTGAAGATGAATGGACATCTCTAAAAAGGAACATCACAGAAGTTGGGAAGGAAAACATAGGTACAAAGAAGGTAGCTGCGAAGAAACCATGGGTAACAGAAGATATACTTCAGTTGATTGATGAAAGGAGGAAGTACAAACATGTTCCGGGAAAATCAGGAATACAGAAATACAAGTCGCTGAGGAATGAAATAAATAGGAAGTGCAGGGAAGCTAAGACGAAATGGCTGCAGGAAAAATGTGAAGACATCGAAAAAGATATGATTGTCGGAAGGACAGACTCAGCATACAGCAAAGTCAAAACAACCTTTGGAGACATTAAAAGCAACGGTGGTAACAATAAGAGTGCAACAGAAATTCCACTGTTAAATGCAGAGGAGAGAGCAGATAGGTGGAAAGAATACATTGAAAGCCTCTATGAGGGTGAAGATTTGTCTGATGTGATAGAATAAGAAACAGGAGTCGATTTAGAAGAGATAGGGGATCCAGTATTAGAATCGGAATTTAAAAGATCTTTGGAGGACTTACGGTCAAATAAGGCAGAAGGGACAGATAACATTCCATCAGAATTTCTAAAATCATTGGGGGAAGTGGCAACAAAACGACTATTCACGTTGGTGTGTAGTATATATGAGTCTGGCGACATACCATCTGACTTTCGGAAAAGCATCATCCACACAATTCCGAAGACGGCAAGAGCTGACAAGTGCGAGAATTATCTCACAATCGGCTTAACAGCTCATGCAGCGAAGCTGCTTACAAGAATAATATACAGAAGAATGGAAAAGAAAATTGACAATGCGCTAGGTGACGATCAGTTTGGCTTTAGGAAAAGTAAAGGGACGAGAGAGGCAATTCTGACGTTACGGCTAATAATGGAAGCAAGGCTAAAAAAAATCAAGACACTTTCATAGGATTTGTCGACCTGGAAAAAGCGTTCGACAATATAAAATGGTGCAAGCGGTTCGAGATTCTGAAAAAAGTAGGGGTAAGCTATAGGGAGAGACGGGTCATATACAATATGTACAACAACCAAGAGGGAATAATAAGAGTGGACGATCAAGAACGAAGTGCTCGTATTAAGAAGGGTGTAAGACAAGGCTGTAGCCTTTCGCCCCTAGTCTTCAATCTGTACATCGAGGAAGCAATGATGGAAATAAAAGAAAGGTTCAGGAGTGGAATTAAAATACAAGGTGAAAGGATATCAAGGATACGATTCGCTGATGACATTGCTATCCTGAGTGAAAGTGGAGAAGAATTAAATCATCTGCTGAACGGAATGAACAGTCTAATGAGTACACAGTATGGTTTGAGAGTAAATCGGAGAAAGACGAAGGTAATGAGAAGTAGTAGAAATGAGAACAGCGAGAAACTTAACATCAGGATTGATAGTCACGAAGTCAATGAAGTTAAGGAATTCTGCTACCTAGGCAGTAAAATAACTAATGACGGACGGAGCAAGGAGGACATCAAAAGCAGACTCGCTATGGCAAAAAAGGCATTTCTGGCCAAGAGAAGTCTACTAATATCAAATACCGGCCTTAATTTGAGGAAAAAATTTCTGAGGATGTACGTCTGGAGTACAGCATTGTATGGTAGTGAAACATGGACTGTGGGAAAACCGGAGCAGAAGAGAATCGAAGCATTTGAGATGTGGTGCTATAGACGAATGTTGAAAATTAGGTGGACTGATAAGGTAAGGAATGAGGAGGTTCTATGCAGAATCGGAGAGGAAAGAATATGTGGAAAACACTGATAAGGAGAAGGGACAGGATGATAGGACATCTGCTAAGACATGAGGGAATGACTTCCATGGAAGTAGAGGGAGCTGTAGAGGGCAAAAACTGTAGAGGAAGACAGAGACTGGAATACGTCAAGCAAATAATTGAGGACGTAGGTTGCAAGTGCTACTCTGAGATGAAGAGGTTAGCACAGGAAAGGAATTCGTGGCGGGCCGCATCAAACCAGTCAGTAGACTGATGACCAAAAAAAAAAAAAAACAACGTCCTCCTGAGTAGTCCCCGCCCGGAGATCCGAATGGGGGACTATTTTACCTCCGGAATATTTTATCCAAGAGGACGCCCTACGAATATAAATAAGCCATAGTGATTATCATCCGATTTTGTTCAAACTTGGTGCGCAGTCGTTTGTTATTAAAGAAGGGATCCTGTCAAAATTTCAGATTTTAATGTATTATAGTTGCAGAGATTGAGAAAATTACTTAAATGTTCTAAAACCGACTCAGTTAGGAAGAATAACTAAATGTCTTTTATAATCATCTGAAGTCATAACAAAGCTCACAGTATATAAAATCACTTAACTGGAATTTTCTTTTCAAAACATTTATTACTCTATGTTATGTAGTATAAAAATTATTGAAAATTATTATTTGCTCACTATTTTGCTGTGTGAATACATGGAAATGAATGAGAGAGTGTATGCGGGAAATACGTTAAAACATTATACCATTTTATGTAAAAACTTATAAAACTGTACCGTGGGAAAATTGTGTTGCAACCACGATGCTGATGTATGTCGAGGTATGCTCGTTTTTGTAAGAGAGCAGATAGAATGAAAGCCCGAAGCGGAATAAGTTTCTTCATTAATTTGAAGAATATTTTGCATTCCGCTCTATTTTGTTAAACAATATATTAAAAATTGAAACTGTTATGACGTCAATGACTATCTGATTAGTGGTTGGCTAAGGCAAGTTTTGCCGCAAGTATGATCTGGAAAGATCATTCAGATTGGTCATTCAGATCAATAGCCAATCAGAATTAAGCAGTTCACACTCGCAGATAATTAGATAGGCAGAGAGGAGAGGAGCATCGAGATAGTAACTCACTAACCTGCTTCCAGGTAACACCATGCTAGATATCTTTGTGAAAATAGTATGTAAAATGAAGAACTAGAGAGTTCATTGTATTTAGAGCATGTCGTGGCTAAAACGTCTGAAGTTACGAACATTTTGATGAAAGTGTGATATTTCTGAATTAATTAGTTGAAGTTTTATAAGCGTGTGGAATTTTCGGTCATACTGACAATTCCGCGTGGCATATTCCGTGTTCTTGATGGAATACTTTGGCGAGCACTTCTAACATTGACGACCACTGAAACGAATGTTCAACTCGCTAATAGTGGTGCGTCAGTGACTGTTAGATCGCAAAATTGTCAGAATTCTGGCTTTCACGTGTAAAATATGTGGATAAACAGTGAACTTGGAAAGATAGAGCATTTGCATTATTAAACACGGACTTTATAGCCATTTCATGTGCTTTCTTATGAATAAAAAGACGTTAATAGAATTTTCAAATGCTTACTGCAGTTAAACTGCATTCTCCTACCGTTCGAAATTTGAGAAAATTAACTTACAGGAACTGATTTTCAACTTGAGTCACGCGGCCTCTGTGTGGTAGGTATTAGGTAGTGGTTTTATCAACGCTGCTTCACTCTGCTTAGCGTGTGTCTACTACAGCAGAGTGAAGGAACGTCGAAAGGAAGAAATATAGAGGTAGGTGAACTGAGTGACAGACAGAGAGTAAGGATATGAAACAACGACTGACCGACCCCACCCCGCCGCAATTGGTGCATTTAGCTTCCGGGAAATGATAAGTTCGGGTAAATACGAACCTCAAAAGCAGCAGTGCAACTAACCCGATAAATGAAAGACCCACACTTGTGTAAAGGAACTTTAATAAAAAGCTAAGTAGTATTCTACTTCTTTCGGTGTGTGTGTGTGTGTGTGTGTGTGTGTGTGTGTGTGTGTGTTCGCGCGCAAAGAAACTTGTGAACATGGCGGAAAATAATAACCATGAGATAGTAGACGAGAAAGTGGGGGTAGATTTGAGTAGAGTAAAATATGAAGATGACACAGCGACTAGTGAATTTAGTTTTGATGTATCACAAGCAAATGATAGTGGTTTGCAAGATTCAGTGTTTGTTAATTATGGAACCAATAATGAACAGAACATGGTGGAAACCAATGTCCCATTTATACCTGTTACCGTTACCAAAATAAAGCAGGAACCAGTGCTAGTTGCTTGTGAGCAGAAGGATAGTGTATCAGATATGTTAGAAAATACTTTAAAACATATGGGTGAGATGAATATCAATATGAATAAAATGGGTTCTGATATTAAAACGGAGTGGCCGAGCGGTTTTAGGCGCTACAGTTTGGAACCGTGCGATCGCTACGGTCGCAGGTTCGAATCCTGCCTCGGCATGGATGTGTGTGATGTCCTTAGCTTAGTTAGGTTTAAGTAGTTCTAATTCTAGGGGACTGATGACCAAAGAAGTTAAGTCCCATAGTGCTCAGAGCAATTTGAACCATTTTTTTATATTAAAACTTCATTAAGCTCTGAGATAAATGGGTTGAACAGTGAAATAAATGGGTTGCATACTGAAGCTGATCAAAGGTTTACTAACCTGTCAGAAGAAATGGAATGCCAAATGGAAAAAAATTCTAAACTAAGAGATTCCTGGATAAACTATATGACTTTGTTTAGTAACAGTGTAAAAAATAAGCTTAGTAATGTAAATCAAGAGTGTAATCACGGTGTTGTAACAGTAAAAAGTGAATTAACTTCTCAGATTAAGAAAGTTGCTGATAACAAAAAACAGTTAAAAGGACAAGCAAATAAAGAGTTAGATAAAATCCATGAACAAGTCAATATTGTGTGACAACAATGTGAGGATAGTCACATTATAATGGAAAATCAAAATAAGGAAGGAAAAGATGTGTGTGCGAAATTTGGAGTGCAAGTGGCTACTAAAATTACTAAGTTAGAAATTAACGTAAGTCAGTAGATGAACGACTGTGTAACCATGAAGGTAGACTAGAGCATAACAGAGTGTTAACAACAGTAGTGGTTGTATAATATATAATGGTGTAATAAAATCGTCAGAAATTGCATATGTGACTCATTGGCAATTTTTGCAATTCGATGCAAGTAAAAATGTACATCCGAAGGAATTTTGGAGTGATTTTGAAGACGTCTTGCGCAAGTCTTGGAATGACAAACAGAAAACAGGTTTCATTGCAACAAATTTGATGGGAGAAGCTAGAATTTGGGGAAATTGGGTATCAGATAAATATGGTAAGTTAGAGAAGTTTAAGCAGGCATTTTTCGATGAATATTGGGTCGAAAGAAAGCAGATGGAAAATTTAAACAAATTTTGGTCAGGGGAATAATATGATGCAAAGAAAGAAAGTATTAAAAGATTTGTGCAAAAATGGGTAACAACTTTATCGTATTGGAAGTCTAAAGTAGAGAGAGAACAGATTACTATGGGAATAGAAAATAAGTTGCCCTTATACTGGAGGAATAAAATAATTTCGGCACCTAGGGATGATATTGACAAATTTATTCATTATCTGGAGAGAGTAGAAAATATTTTAAAAGAGGAGGAGAGTGCAAGAAGGGATTATAGGCCTCCCGTTAGTCAAAGTGAAGACAGAGCCGAAGTAAAGGTAAACAGAATAGGAACACAAAAATCTAGTAATTACAGAGGCAGGTACCGAGGGCGAGGGGGTCCTGTTGGATACAGATACATTGACAGAGACAGTGTGCTCCAAATTATGTTTTACTGGCAGAACGTATATTGTAATCCTCTAACATTTTAGGAAGGTGGCTATCAACAGCCGTCAAGCAATGTATAGAATGCATGTTTGACCATCAGCTGCTTTTATTTTAACCCCAAATATCAATCGGTTTCACTCATGGCCCTTCTTCACGGATAAGGGTTGAAATGGTTTAAGCCACCACGTTTGTCATTACTTAAATCATATCGACATACGACTTTTAGAAGCAAACATACTAACCGTACACAGAGCAGAATATTGTAATCCTCATTGTGTGCATGCTCTCCCAGCCTTCAACTAATTAATAAACTTAAGTTGGTGGTTGGAGTAACAAGAAAATAAGCGCCGAGGGGAAATAGTTACGTGAGATATGACACACGATCTTGACATGTTCTGGTTCACGTGCCTGTGATGCGTAACATTAGACTGTGTGCAGCAATCGTATGTGAGAGTGCAAGCTGCTTTACCTTGTTTAACTCCTTCTCCACCTTCCTCCTCCCCTTTTGAAAGACTTACAAGCTGTTGTCGACTTCATCAATATTGAGCTTGTAGTTGTTCGAGATAATAAGCTAGTCCATCATCCACATTCCGACAGCCTGAAAACTACAGGGATCTCTAAATTGCTAAACGAGGAATTCGGACAAGACAGAAAGGAAGTGAGTCTACATACACACACACACACACACACACACACACACACACACACACACACACCGCCTTACTCACATGACTTCAATGTAATAACGTCACTCATAGCATGTCACCCACGTGATCATAATCTTGCTTCCACAGAGTTCTTTCAAAGGGTTTTTGTGAACCAGACTATACGAAAGTAATTAAAACTGAAAACAGCAGCAGAAACATTATTTGCATAAAATACTTAATACGTCCTACAGAAATACTCTTCGACACATCTTCAGTCATTTGAAGGTCTTGTTAGAGTTATGAAATGCTTTTTATAATGTCATTCTCAAATAGACTTAACGATTTTCGTTCTATATTGTTTCAAGTTACTTTGTGTCGATGTAGCACACATTTATGAAGCATTATCTTGCTATTCGGTTCTGCGTGATATATGAGGGTTGCCCAGAAAGTAATGCACCGCATTTCTTTCTTCAACAATTCTTTATTGAACATAATGAGAATTACATACACAAAAGAATGGTGTTTCATCTAAACATCCTATTTTTCCACGTAATCTCCATCCTGCTCATGGCCTTCCTCCAGAGTGAAACAAGGGCGTTTATGTCCTGTCGGTACCAATCTTCGTCTGTTGGAAGAGTCAGTGCTTCACTGTGTTTAGCACCTCCTCATCGTCCTCAAAATGTCTTCCACGAATGGCATCTTTTAATGGCCCAAACAAGTGGAAGTCCGAGGGGGCTAGGTCAGGTGTGACAGACGGGGATGGTCTCTCCGACCGCAGCAAATGTTGAGTTCCGCCGAACTTCCTTCAGACGACCTCACCCTCCATGCCCAGCGACTAACTGTACTTCTGTCGACAGCAGATGCTCCACAGACTTTGCAGATGCCTTTGTGAATATTTCCCACAGTTTCTTTCCCGGCAGTGAGACATTTAACGACGGCACTTTGCTTGTAACGAACGTCACCTATTGACGCCATTTTGAAACTCTCCTGCAGCTACGCTATTTGCCGGAAGTGACGGAAACCTGGCGCGCTCACTCAGGAGACTTTCGATAATACATACGCAACGTAGCATTGTTTTCGGCTGGGAAAAAAAAGGGGATGCATTACTTTCTGGGCAACCCTAGTACGAGGGCAGTTCAATAAGTAATGCAACACATTTTTTTTTCTGAAACAGGGGTTGTTTTATTCAGCATTGAAATACACCAGGTTATTCCCCAATCTTTTAGCTACACAACACTATTTTTCAACGTAATCTCCATTCAATGCTACGGCCTTACGCCACCTTGAAATGAGGGCCTGTATACCTGCACGGTACCATTCCACTGGTCGATGTCGGAGCCAACGTCGTACTGCATCAATAACTTCTTCATCATCCGCGTAGTGCGTCCCACGGATTGCGTCCTTCATTGGGCCAAACATATGGAAATCCGACGGTGCGAGATCGGGGCTGTAGGGTGCATGAGGAAGAACAGTCCACTGAAGTTGTGTGAGCTCCTCTCGGGTGCGAAGACTTGTGTGAGGCCTTGCGTTGTCATGAAGAAGGAGAAGTTCGTTCTGATTTTTGTGCCTACGAACACGCTGAAGTCGTTTCTTCAATTTCTGAAGAGTAGCACAATACACTTCAGAGCTGATCGTTTGACCATGGGGAAGGACATCGAACAGAATAACCCCTTCAGCGTCCCAGATGACTGTAACCATGACTTTACCGGCTGAGGGTATGGCTTTAAACTTTTTCTTGGTAGGGGAGTGGGTGTGGCGCCACTCCATTGATTGCCGTTTTGTTTCAGGTTCGAAGTGATGAACCCATGTTTCATCGCCTGTAACAATCTTTGACAAGAAATTGTCACCCTCAGCCACATGACGAGCAAGCAATTCCGCACAGATGGTTCTTCTTTGCTCTTTATGGTGTTCGGTTAGACAACGAGGGACCCAGCGGGAAAAAACCTTTGAATATCCCAACTGGTGAACAATTGTGACAGCACTACCAACAGAGATGTCAAGTTGAGCACTGAGTTGTTTGATGGTGATCCGTCGATCATCTCGAACGAGTGTGTTCGCACGCTCCGCCATTGCAGGAGTCACAGCTGTGCGCGGCCGGCCCGCACGCGGGAGATCAGACAGTCTTGCTTGACCTTGCGGCGATGATGACACACGCTTTGCCCAACGACTCACCGTGCTTTTGTCCACTGCCAGATCACCGTAGACATTCTGCAAGCGCCTATGAATATCTGAGATGCCCTGGTTTTCCGCCAAAAGAAACTCGATCACTGCCCGTTGTTTGCAATGCACATCCGTTACAGACGCCATTTTAACAGCTCCGTACAGCGCTGCCACCTGTCGGAAGTCAATGAAACTATACGAGACGAAGCGGGAATGTTTGAAAATATTCCACAAGAAATTTCCGGTTTTTTCAACCAAAATTGGCCGAGAAAAAAAAAGTGTTGCATTACTTATTGAACTGCCCTCGTATGTTCAGCAGATGTAGAGTTTGATACAGCAGTAAAAAGGAAGTGATGTGTTGCATTAGACCGGGCGAGTAACTCTGTAACTCCTTTCTTAGAGAAGAATGTTCTAGTCATTAAAAGTTGACAGCCGACTAGATACCTCCGGACATCCGGAAACAACAAAACTCTATTCAATAGCTGATGGTTTGATTGAGATACTACCTTCTTCAGGCAGCTGTAGCAACCGTCATTCTTGGCAGACTGTTTGAAGTACGAATGTGTGAGCTGCGCCCACCCTTCTGTGTCTGTGCACTTAGCACGTTAGTACACGTCACCTGCTCGACAATGTCTGTTCCCTATAACGCCGGGCACTGATACGACGGCTAGGCGAGACATCGCTTATCCCCCGCTCGGCTCTATTTATCTGAGCCGTCTGCCACCTCGTCTTATCTGACACTCCACTTCAGATACCGTTAATCTTGTCATACTGTCAGTGTTCTAAAGTAAATGTCATCTGTGTCAGCTTTTCCACAGGAGTGCGCTGATAAAATGTTTCAGTAAGTAAACAGACTTTTACCAGAAATACGTTACGTGAAAGCCGTGAACATAACTTTCATGAAACAGCTGCTGCATATCCTGCTATCTGAAGTCTCAGCTGTATTCCAGTTTGATGAATAATAATGAAAAGCTTCTGAAGTACAACCTGGACTGTATTATTTAAAAAAAAAATGACACTGCACTCATTGTATACGTCTCTGATTAAACCAATATTTCCAACTCAATTTTACGTTTCAGGAAAGTCAGGATGCTTTGCTGCCTTGGATTAATTTATTTATTTGCTACTTTTTTCGGTTAACGACCATCACCTGGCACAAAAAATTGGGCAATGGTGATACATATCGATCCTGTTGAGATATAAAATCGCATTATGGTTCAACAAGATTGACAAGTGACTTGCATTACCCACTTTCTCGTGCCAGATGGTGGTCGTTGACCAAAACCGGTAACAAATAAATAAATTATTCCAAGGCAGCCAAGCATCACGAGTTTCCTGAAACATATATCCGCAATTAACAATCACCTAAAGGAAACATTCGGTTCTCTCCACCATCTTTGAATTGACCGTGGCTCCGAAATTGCAGATGAACTTTAAAACTGTATCTTCAGCCACAAGATTATATAATTTTAAATTATGGGTGGGTGACGTTTCGGACCTTCTTCTCCTACATCTACTTCAGTACCCAGCAGGCCATCTGACGGAGCATGGTGGAGTGTACTTCCGGTTTCGCTAACTGATCCCTCCTTCCCTGTTCCATTCGCCAATAGCGTGTGGGAAAAATGATTGTCGGGAAGCCTCTATATTGGATCTAATAGCTCGAATTTTCTCGTTGTGATCATTTCACGAGACGTATGATGGAGGAAGTAATACGTTGTACAACTGTCCACGGAGAGTACTCTCTATTTCAATAGTAAACCTCTCCATGGTGCGAAACGCCTCTCTTAAGTGGCGTCTGCCCCTGGAACTTGTGAGCATCTCAGTAATCGTCTGTAATTTCTCCTCCCTTCTCTGTTGTTGCTACTGTCTCCTTTGGTAAAGTCTTTTCAGGCGATTCTACACATTGAGATTTACAATAAACTTTTTACTTATCTTTTATTGCACAGTTTGTTTCAGTTAGTCATATCTGGGGATCTGATTCATCTAGCTGAAATTCTTACATTTTAGGTTCTCATGATTCATCCGATCTAAAAACTTTGAAGAATGTCGTTGCAGAATTTTTGTTTTCACGATAATTTATTGTCTCACATTTTACTGCATCACACTGTCTTTTGAATTTTCACATTAACAGAGCCGAGATTACATTGTTCGCCCAAAGCACAAAAATACGTCTGATCACATCAGAGCATGCTTACTACAACTTCTCTCTGCGGTAATAACAATTAAAAAGTGTTTACTATTTTTCTTGGCGAATTAATTTCTATTAGTTTGGATTATTATTATATAAATGAATCCAGAAATGAACATGATAAACAGTACTAGATTGCCTAATTAATTATAGAAATTTTAAGTTGACAAAAAACTCGTTATTTTCAAATGTTTCTAAAAAAAGTTAACTGTACATTCAGAGCTAGGTCATATCGATTGTAACAACGAAAATAAAGTAATTCCCTTTGATATATCCTAGCTTGGAATATAACATATTGTGTATAACATTATATGGGATGTTCCAGAAAAATAGCTCAGATAATATTGATCAGTTCAAAATGCAAATAATATTACTGGTATCGACTATTACTGTTGAGGAAAAGTAATGCTAGAGGAGGACGTCCCTTTACACCTTCCACACCGACTAAACGGTTCCATGGAGAAATCCACCAACCTTCGTTGGACCTTCCTGGTAAAGATTCCAGATTTATGAACAATATTCAAGCATCCGTCGAACAAGCGCCTTGTATGCCACTTCTTATGTGAATGAGTTACATTTCCTTAAAATTCTTCCTGTGAGTATCAGTTTGGCATTTCTTTTCCCACTATTTGTTTATGTGGTCATTCCACTTACATACTTTCAGGTTCAAATGTCGGCACCTGCACCATTCATCAGTCCTCTGTATGTTCTTATGCAAACCATTACTGTCTTCTGGCGTTGGTATCTTGTCATAGACAATCTCATCAGCGAACGGCCTTACAGACCTTCGGTATTTCCAGTACCTACATGTATCTTTCATGCATTTTATTGCATATTTATTTAAGAAGTATGTTACATAAAGCTGTATGTAAATATTACGAGAACGGTATATTGTTGTTGTTGGGCTGTTCAGCCTAAAAATTGCTCCCCATGCTATTCTGTCCCACGCAAGCCTCTTTATCTGTGCGTAACAACCGTATTCCACAGGTCTACTTGCTGTAGTGAAGTCTTGATTTATGCCATTTCCAGTTTTCACCCTGCCCCCTCCAATCGATACTTCGATCCAGTATCTAAGTAATCATTCCTTGTTGCCTCAGGATGTGTGCTACCAATGTGTCCCTCCTTTTAATCAATCTGTGTCACATATTTATTTTCTTTCCGTTTCGTTTCAGCACTTCTTCATTACTAATCCCACTCACTTATCTAATATTCAGCTGTTTTCTGTAGCACAGTATTGCAAAAGCTATCACTCTTTTCTAGTATGTACACAAAATTTTGAAGAAAATGACATCCCTTACAGTGCATCCATGCAAAATAGCTCCAGAAGAACAAGTGATTCCACAATCGGTACAATGCAACACTCACAGCTCTGAAGGAGTCTGCAAGACATACATTTTGTATGTCAGGCAAGAAAAAAAGAAAAGATAAAAATGTGTGTACAAAAATTCTTTGAGCCTCTAGGTAAAAGGAGAATATAGTCTAGCCCATTTCGCTTTTATTTTATTTATTTATTTATTTATTTTTTTGGATTTGGCACTATAGAGAAAAATTGAATTTGTATACTAATCATCATTTTAGGATGAATGAATAAAGTGGCTAGTAAATCATTTAAAAATACAGAAGAAGAGGTTGTACTTGTGATCAGTATGTGCGTTTGGTGCAGGCCCTACCATGGGAGCAGGAATACATACTCCTCCAACCATTCGGCCATGCAGCCACTTAAGGTAATGTTACGTTCTCGCTCTTTACGGGATAACTTCAAAATTTCCCATGAAGATGTAACACGAATTTTTACATGAAAGCAAAATAATGATTGGTATATGGAAACGCTTCAATAATATAATCGGAGTCTAGAGAACACAAGGTAAAGAGTATGCGAGAAAAATGTGGAGCTCTGTGTCAATGCTTCTCTGCGCTCTCCCATGCGTAGTGGTAACTTTGTCCGAAATGCTCCGTATTACTAAGAGGACGTCAGTGATCAACTACAACTTTGATAACCACCTACAAACTACGCTGATTTTTCGAGATCCGAACGCTGTGTCTTTCAGAAAATAGCATCATTTGTAATCATCTAATGCGGGAATCATGACCAAAGCTTTTTAGTAGAAATTGGTTTATTAACTCCACATCTACATTTGTATCTAAACTCTGTAAACTACTGTGGCATGCACAGCAGAGAGTAGTTTCTACTGCACTATACCCTCGTATTAAGCTTTCCTCCTGTTCCATTCACGTATGGTGCGTGGGAAGAACGAACGACTGCATAAATGCATCTGTGCGCACTGTATCTAGTCAATCTTTTCTTCGCAGTTGCTTTGGGTTCGATATGTAAGAGGCTTTTGTATCTTCCTAGCTGCTTCATGTAATGCTGGTACCTGAAACTCTGTAACGAGGCTTTAGGTTTCTCAGTATTTCCGCAACGCCCTTCAGTGAATTAAAAAAAAAAAACAGTTCTTCGAATACGTTCAATATACTACTGAACAGCTATCCCGGAAACCAAGACCAGCTGCATGTTGCCTGTCTAACAGCTTTCAGGAGCAACATAAATTTGGTTTCCGGTATTTCGCGCAATCATTGAACGAAATTAAAAATTTAAAATGCTGGCATAATTTAATCATTAAGAGGTGTTAAAAGTTTAATAAAATTAAACGAGAATTACAGTCGGAAACTGCGTTTCTCTTGAGGCAGGGTAACTGAAGACGCGCAAATACTGCTACTATATTCATGCAGTATTTCAGAATGAAAGCACTTGGCGACTTCTAACAGACTTTGAGTCTCATTTCAAACCATTATAAAAATTTTCCTCGCTGGTATTCCCCGCAAAAAGATAAAAGGAAATAAATTTATCGTTTACTACACTTTCACTGGTCTTTCAGTTCAACTTCAGCATCAAGCATGACGTTTCAATTTATTCTTTCTTTACTACTAACTCTATTCGCAACACACTTTGTAGACAATATCTAGAGACATTACTGAACCTACCTGAAAAATTAAATCATTTTACGACACGTGGATCAGGAGATGTAATGTCATAAATATTGGTATGACGAACTACCTTATGCTAAAATGGATCGCAAATGACCTAGATTGTATTCATCCAATGTTTCACTGACAGAGCACTTGGCGACTTCCAACAAACTTTAAGCGTAATTTCAAACGATTCCTAATATTATTCTCGCTGATATTCTTAAAATCAGATATTTTAACACATTAGCTCATTTGTAAAGTAATCAGATGTTTGAAGCTGTCTTATGCATGGGAGTTCGATTGTTTAAAGAATCTGGCGTTTACTGTTTATTCCTATCTGGTCTTGGTCCCATACACATGAAGCAATATTCTAAGACGCGACGCACAGATGTTTTGTGACCGGACTCCTTTGTAGACCGCATTTTCTCAGTACGCTGTCAATGAACCAAACCTGTCGCCTGCTTTACCTATTACTGAGCTCTTGTGATCATTCCATTTCATATCGAAGAAAACTGTTACGCCCAAGTATTAGTATGAGTTGGCAGATTCCAAGTGTGTTTCTAGACGTGCACAGTTTAACATCTGTGTGCAATTAAAGAATGTTTCCAATTTTTACACATCTCTAAAATCTTATAAAGGTCTGTCTTTATTTGTGCAGTTTTTTTTTCAGGTGGTACTTTATTACAGATAATTTCATCATTCGCAAATGTCTGAGGTTACTATTAACATTTCCAGCTAGGTAATTAATATCAGCATACACAGAAAGGGTCCCACTACACTATCCTTGGGGTTTAAGTTACTCCTGCTAATGCCGATGGCTCTCGATCGAAAACAGCACACTACATTCTCCTTACCAAGAAATCATCAGTCTATCATGTTTCATACTCTCTATGACAGTATTTTTCTTAATAAATGTCGGCATGGTATCCACATTCGTTGGCATGGGGAGTCATTCTGTTGGCGATATCTTATTATGTTTAAGCCCATAATATGTTCTAGATTTCTACAACAAACGGATGTCAACGAGATTGGACACTAACTTTCTGTGTCACTTCTGACATCCTTCTTGTAAGTAGGTTTGATCTGTGCTTCCGTCCAACAAATGGGCCAAGACTTTTGTTTGAAGGATCTGCGGTATATTATAGTTAAAAATGGGAGCTAACTGGCTGCAAAGTCTGTAAAGAATATGCCAGGAATTCCATACGGACCTAGCCTTGTTCAGCGCTACAGATTTCAGCTCTTTCTCGACGACAGTAACAACTTTTATTTACAGTGGTACGAAAATTAAACTGCAGCAGTACTTCTTTATCTTCCTTTCTATACAAGGATATCGTCTGTCGGGTCATTAATACTGTAGAACATGAACAGCAATAATCCCAGTACAATGTGAATGTGGAGAGGCATACATCGGCGAGACTGGCAGGCCAATAGCAACGCGAATTCGGGAACACGAGCGCTATATTCGTCAAGGGCAACACAACAAATCGGCAGTGGCAGGACATCAGCAAGACTGCGGAAAAGAAATAAAATTCAGCGAAGCCTGTGTGTTGGCCAAGCAGCTGGTTATGACGAAATGCAAAATCAGGGAGGCCATCGAAATACTTGAACACCCTAATAATATGAATAGGGAGGATGGACTCAGATTTGCTCCATCTTGGCTGCCAGCAATCAGAGCCCAACAGACCGCAGTCAACACGAGGCACGAGCACTACCGGCTAGTAACCGCCGCGCGGCCGACGTCCAGCATTTAGTAAACAGCAGCCACATTCTCATTCGACAGTGTCCACCAATCATGCCACGTAACACAAGAGCCAGTAGACAACAGAGGTTACGTTCACACTCCACCGCAATAACCTATTAAAATAAAGTTCCCTCTCCTTATTCCTTAAGTGACTAATGAAATTAACTACCTTTTTAAAAAATTATGACGTAATGGCATGCGCAGTGAAAAGTAACAACAAAACATAAGGGGTACTGCATAGATAGAACACACCAGTAGACCCAGAAGAAGGCCGCTGCAACCGTGCCAGAAGCAGTAGTTTTATGACGCGGACCATACCCAGAAAACTTTTATGTCGACTGACTCTGCCCGGGGAAGTCTACGCAGTTATATTAACAACAATTCATTTATCATACGGATTGAAAATACAAAGTCGCTGATCTGCCTGCAGCCCTTGAAAACGAAAGATTAAACACGAACAACAGAGTTCTTCAACCTCAGATTTCACTCTCTGGCAACAACTATTCGTAATTCACAAGTAGTTGTATGATCCCTGACTACATGATTTTGCACAAAATTCCAAAAAGTTATAGTCATTAGGAGAATACTGTGGATTTTTTGTAGTATTCAACCACTTATCACGTTTCGAGAGAATCAGCGAACGGTGGCAACACTAAATTTTTCTCTATTTGCATATTAATTCAATATTTTGAATCTTTGTGTCTCGGAACTGAGAGAGTCAAAATATTTCAGTCTTTGTTCAATTTCGACGTTTATTTCAGAAAATAATAGGAATAAAAAACAAAAATCGTTATTTAAAGAAGCCTTATCTTGAGCTGTTTCAACAGTCAGACTAAACTGGCGTGGAGCAAAACCGATATAACCGAAAACAGTTTTTTTAGCGATGGCCGCCATCCCTGCTTCCCACACCTTCTGTGAGCTTAAATTGTTGCTGTAAGGTGTAAGTTTTTCATGTCAATAAAAATCTAAGTAGTCGTTTATACCAATTATTCAGTCCATTGTCTCAAAGACTCATGGTAGAATCCTCAACCACGTGAATAATTTCAGCCTAAGCGTTTGGGACCACGTGTTGCCACAGGTGGTTAGAACCTAACTGCGATGCTCGCACTCTTCTCAGGTGATTCCAGATTTAGCGTCCGAAGCTGGAGCAGACGAAATTTAATTGCACGGAAAGTTGGAACGCTTTGATGCATTGGGACATAATAGAGTGAGTGAGTGAGTGAGTGAGAGAGAGAGAGAGAGAGAGAGAGAGAGAGAGAGAGAGTAATGATATACTTATGTTTTCTGAAAGACGTCACATTCAACACACTGCCGAACTTCAGTATTAATTTTCCTGTTGCTGTTTAGAACGCGCTTTGGGCTCATTTGCGACTCGGCGACGTACAACAACGGAGTACGAACAATATTTATTGCCCACCATTTAAACTGGGGTTAACGTACGTCAGAGAGCTGGGAGTGAGCACGGTCTTGAAACATGGGTTTTGGAACATATACTGTATTCGAACATTATGAAGTACCTCAAAGAAAACGATTTATTGACACATAGTCAGCACGGTTTCAGAAAATATCGTTCTTGTGAAACACAACTAGCTCTTTATACTCATGAAGTAATAAGTGCTATCGACAGGAGATGTCAAATTGATTCCATATTTTTAGATTTCCAGAAGGCTTTCGACACCGTTCCTTACAAGCGTCTTCTAACCAAGCTGCGTGCCTACGGAGTATCGCCTCAGTTGTGCGGCTGGATTCGTGATTTCCTGTCAGAAAGGTCACAATGCGTAGTAATAGACGGAAAATCATCGAGTAAAACAGAAGTAATATCCGGCGTTCCCCAAGGAAGTGTTATAAGCCCTCTGTTGTTCCTGATCTACGAGTATATTAACGACATTGGAGACAATCTGAGTAGCCGTCTTAAATTGTTTGCAGACGATGCTGTCATTTACCGGCTTGTAAAGTCATGAAATGTTCTAAACGACTTGCAAAATGATTTAGATCAGATATCTGTATGGTACGAAAAGTGACAATTGACCCTGAATAAGGAAAGGTGTGAAGTTATTCACATGAGTACTAAAATAAATCAGCTAAATTTCGATTACACTATAAGTCACACAAATCTGAAGGTTGTAAATTCAACTAAATACTTAGGGATTACAATTACAAATAACCTAAGTTGGGACGATCACACAGATAATATTGTGGGTAGAGCAAACCAAAGACTGCGATTCATTGGCAGAATACGTAGAAGGTGCAACAGCTCTACTAAAGAGACTGCTTACACTACGCTTGTCCTTCCTGTTTTGGAGTATTGCTGTGCGGTGTGGGATCCGCATCAGGTGGGACTGACGGATGACATCGAAAAGTACACAGAAGGGCAGCTCGTTTGTACTATCGCGGAATAGGGGTATAGTGTCACAGACATGATACGTGAATTGCAGTGGCAATCATTAAAACAAAGGCGTTTTTCGTTGCGTAGGGATCTTCTTATGAAATTTCAATCACCAGTTTTCTCCTCCCATTGCGAAAACTTTCTGTTGGCACCCACCTGTATAGGGAGAAATGATCATCACAATAAAATAAGAGAAATCAGGGCTAGCACAGAAAAATTTAAGTGCTCGTTTTTCCCGAGTGCCCTTTGAGAGTGGACGGTAGAGAGACAGCTTGAAGGTGGTTCGTTGAACCCCCTGCCAAGCACTTTATTGTGAATAGAAGAGTAATCACTTAGATGTAGATGTAGATGAAATGTAAAAGAAAAATTGATAGCGCTTCTGCTATTGTTTTGAATGACATATTTTTCTAAATTCTTTCACATTCCAGCAGAGTCGCCTTGATAACAGTTATATAATAAAAAAGGAATTCCGTTTCTATGAATATCATATGACACTTTCGTTAACAGTATAATACAAAACTAAACCAAAATGTCGCATACGTTTTATCGATCTCAAACGTCTTCAAAGTCGAACATAAATTGGTTATCCAGAATCGTGTTTTTTTCTTCTGTTCGTGTTAGATCATGTATATTCCTCAGACAGCGTACCTATCCTCTGCAGTTGTATTATATACCATTACTTTGCAACATATTGAGCTAATACTCGTGTGTAAAATGTTTTACCGTTGGAAATACTGTACATTAATATTTAATTATTATTATTGTTATTATTATTATTGTTATGGATGAACCAACATGTTTAATGACCGTTTTTGTATAGCGGAAAAAAGACCGGAACGAGCGTTTTAGTTTTTTTAACGTATTATTTTATACCGCGGCGCAGGTGCACAAACCGTGGCGTGTTTTGCTGCCCCCTAGCGACACTGCTGAGCTCTGCATAGTGTCGAAAGCGGACCGAGTGTGAGGCCTCATTGGTAGCAGTGGTGGCTACATGTCTCCACATGAATTAGATGTGGCGATGAATGTGTATCTAAGAATTATTTCTTGGTGATATCAATCAGACTTCTTCTGTATTGACAGACAGTTAGGAGTGTGCACTACGATTTGGGTTTGTAACTTCAGCCAAAGTGTGCGACTCTTTTACAGTCAAGATGTGTGACTTTTTTGATCAGCATGTTAAAAGGGTGGATAATACGGTAACGTCTGAAATACGCTTACTCCTTGCTTTTTATTTTCCTGTGCAGCTGTAGCCCTAAGCATCTTTGTGTGCATTGAATGCAGTTACTTCACAATTACGGGAAGAGGAACTGAAATTACAATTATTATCTATAATTTGACAGAATTTCATTGAATTGGGCACATATCGCTTGTTAAACGACAATTTTTTGGTCTTTTGTTGATTTATGAACATAGCCTGTGCCTTTAAAATGTCCACAGAGTCCGGAGTGTCCCGTCATGCCCTTATCTGGAGAGATATTGAAGTAAATATGTTTGTTTAATTACATTATATGATAGACTGGGTGTTTGACTATTACAAGCACAAACGACAGAGGCGACTAGAGGACAGTAAAACATGCAAATAATTCCAGTTAACACAGGTCTGGTAACCAATAATACTACGTATTACCACTGAGTACACCAACACCTTATGACAGAGTCCCCAAGGATGCAGGCTTCCGATATTCGTTTGAGCAATGAAACATTACAAGTGTTCCACATGGAGACCGTTCATCTGCAGGTAGACTTTAGCACGTCTCCTCATCGATTCGCAGTGTACCACTGGGGTACGCAGAGCAATGTCTGGGTAAATACCGTGCAAGATGACAATCCCAAAGTACATACATTTGATAGGAGCAAATAAACTATAAAGCGAATTTTATCAGGCAAGAAATCAGCCCAAGATTTATGCAATTACAAAACAATACAACTGGTTAATAATGATTTTAGAAACGTTATGGTATCCTAATTTCAAAGAAGATAAAATGATTTTAAGAACAAGCCGCAATTTGGCAATTTAAGAAAATGCAGTTGGTTAATAAAATAATCGTAAGTAATCGGGTTCAGTGGCACAACAGAAGCTGTACAGACGGTTGTACAACGTTGAACTACAGCAAATGGCACAGCGAGGTGCTTGGTGGGCGCTCACAGTATATCCAGATTCATTTATTAATTTCCGAATGGGTATCGCAACAGATTACACAATACAACAACTTTGGTCATCTGTAAAAGAACAAGCATTAACGACCATTACATTCGGTATCTCACCAGTCTGGACCTTGCTTATTAATCCATCAGACTGTCCCACAACCCCCATTATAATAACCAATGGCCCTCAAAATTACTCTCCAAACTGCAAGAAGGAATTTTAGATAAATTCTTCAGTATTATTATTGTGTACCTTAAGGTGGGTACCAACTCATATTAGGCAGATAATTTTTTTTTAATAAACTGTAGAACAACGAGTTTAACACTGTAGACCATGATGTAACTGCCGAACTGAATTACACCTCTAAACGTTCTCGGCACCTGATAAACGGAAATCATAACATTCCTTCAGTAAAAATTGTAAAACCGGCTCTAGAATAAAATCCTCACTGGATGCACTAAATAAATTTAAACTTATGTACTTGAATACTTATTAGACTTGACGATTTCCATATTAATTCCAGTTACACATGTGACAAGAAGTTGATGAATACAAGCCTCAGTGTCAACTGATTATATGAGTAACCACCAATGTCAAAACGGAGGCACCGCCTGTAAGCACTGTATCTACAATTTGTTTAACCGAAAAGCAGAATTCGTCAAGAAAGTTCAAACGCTATTACTGAAGTCACGAAGTGGAGAAGATATCACTCAAGTGCACTGAGGTGACGAAGGTCATGGCCGCGCGGAGTGGCCGCGCGGTTTGAGGCGGCATGTCACGAATTGCGCGGCCTCTCCCGCCGGAGGTTCAGGCCCCCCCTCGGGTATGGGTGTGTGTGTGTGTGTGTGTTGCTCTTAGCTTAAGTTAATTTAAGTAGTGTTTAAGGCTAGGGACCGATTACCTCAGCAGTTTGGTCCCTTAGGAATTCACACACATCTGAACATTTTTGACAAAGGTCATGGGCTAGCGATACGCAAGTACACAGATGAAGGTATTATCGCGTACACAAGATATAAAATGGCAGTGCATTGGCGGAGCTGTCATTTGTAGTCACGTGAGTGGTGTGGAAAGGTTTCCGACGTGGTAATCGCAACACAACAGGAATTAACAGACTCTGACCGCGGATTGGTACTTGAAGCTAGAAGCATGTGACATTCCATATCGAAACCGCTAGGGAATTCAAAATTCTGAGATCCACAGTGCGAAGAGTGTACCGAGAATACCAAATTTCAGGCATTACCTCTTCTCACGGGCAAAGTACTGGCTGACCGTCTTCACTTAACGACCGCAGGCAGCGCGTTTGCACTAACAGATAAGCAAAACTGAGTAAAATTTTTTCAGAAATCGATGTAGGACGTACGATGAACGTATTTGTTACGACTGTGCGACTACATTTGACGTTAGTGGGCTATGACAGCAGACGATGGATGCGAATGGCGTTGCCAGCAGCACGACATCGCCTGCAGCGCCTGCCCTGGGCTCGTGACCACATCCGTTGAACAGGAGACGAAACCCGTGACCTGCTGAGACGAGCCCCGCTTTCAGCTGGTAAGAGCCTACGGTGTGGTTCGAGAGTGGCACAGACCCCACGAGGACAAGCACGAAGCCATGGACTGAAGTTGTCAACAAGGCACTGTGCTAGCTGGTGCTGGTTCCATAATAGTGTGGGCCGTGTTTACATGGAATGAACTGGGTCCTCTGGTCAACACACTTCCAGTAGCCGTCTCGGCTAACCAGGCGCCACATTACAAGGGCTTGCCTGAACGTGCTGCTGCGAGGCTCACCACACACTGCCTTCTCCACACGCTCTTCGCACTCCTCTGGGTAGGACTACAGTGGCGCCACCGCCAAGAGCCGAAGATCTTCATTCCAAGTACGAGGGCAGTTCAATAAGTAATGCAACACATTTTTTTTCTCAGCCAATTTTGGTTGAAAAAACCGGAAATTTCTTGTGGAATATTTTCAAACATTCCTGCTTCGTCTCATATAGTTTCATTGACTTCCGACAGGTGGCAGCGCTGTACGGAGCTGTTAAAATGGCGTCTGTAACGGATGTGCGTTGCAAACAACGGGCAGTGATCGAGTTTCTTTTGGCGGAAAACCAGGGCATCTCAGATATTCATAGGCGCTTGCAGAATGTCTACGGTGATCTGGCAGTGGACAAAAGCACGGTGAGTCGATGGGCAAAGCGTGTGTCATCATCGCCGCAAGGTCAAGCAAGACTGTCTGATCTCCCGCGTGCGGGCCGGCCGTGCACAGCTGTGACTCCTGCAATGGCGGAGCGTGCGAACACACTCGTTCGAGATGATCGACGGATCACCATCAAACAACTCAGTGCTCAACTTGACATCTCTGTTGGTAGTGCTGTCACAATTGTTCACCAGTTGGGATATTCAAAGGTTTGTTCCCGCTGGGTCCCTCGTTGTCTAACCGAACACCATAAAGAGCAAAGGAGAGCCATCTGTGCGGAATTGCTTGCTCGTCATGTGGCTGAGGGTGACAATTTCTTGTCAAAGATTGTTACAGGCGATGAAACATGGGTTCATCACTTCGAACCTGAAACAAAACGGCAATCAATGGAGTGGCGCCACACCCACTCCCCTACCAAGAAAAAGTTTAAAGCCATACCCTCAGCCGGTAAAGTCATGGTTACAGTCTTCTGGGACGCTGAAGGGGTTATTCTGTTCGATGTCCTTCCCCATGGTCAAACGATCAACTCTGAAGTGTATTGTGCTACTCTTCAGAAATTGAAGAAACGACTTCAGCGTGTTCGTAGGCACAAAAATCTGAACGAACTTCTCCTTCTTCATGACAACGCAAGACCTCACACAAGTTTTCGCACCCGAGAGGAGCTCACAAAACTTCAGTGGACTGTTCTTCCTCATGCACCCTACAGCCACGATCTCGCACCATCGGATTTCCATATGTTTGGCCCAATGAAGGACGCAATCCGTGGGAGGCACTACGCGGATGATGAAGAAGTTATTGATGCAGTACGACGTTGGCTCCGACATCGACCAGTGGAATGGTACCGTGCAGGCATACAGGCCCTCATTTCAAGGTGGCGTAAGGCCGTAGCATTGAATGGAGATTACGTTGAAAAATAGTGTTGTGTAGCTAAAAGATTGGGGAATAACCTGGTGTATTTCAATGCTGAATAAAACAACCCCTGTTTCAGAAAAAAAATGTGTTGCATTACTTATTGAACTGCCCTCGTAGAATGTGGCCACAGTCGGCACACTGTACGCGTTCAAAACTCCCAGGCGTGTTCCAAATGCATTGACAACCATCCACAATATGATCCCAGAGTTCATAGACACTATCTCCCGGGCTGGTATACACCTAAGCTTTTAAATATACGCACATTTAAAAAATCCAGGGGTTCAAGTCGGGAACCTCAGAGACCAAGGTATTGAGGATCCATGACAGATAGATCTGCTGTCGAAGAATCCTTCTACGTATTCTGGAACAGCTACCTGAAAGTGTGCTGATGTGCTTTAATCCATGTATTACATATGCTGCGTTTCGCCACAAGGAACTTGAAATAGTCAAAAAATGGTTCAAATGGCTCTGAGCACTATGGGACTTAACATCTATGGTCATCAGTCCCCTAGAACTTAGAAGTACTTAAACCTAACTAACCTAAGGACATCACACAACACCCAGTCATCACGAGGCAGAGAAAATCCCTGACCCCGCCGGGAATCGAAACCGGGACCTCGCGCTCGGTAAGCGAGAACGCTACCGCGAGACCACGAGCTGCGTACTTGAAATAGTCGATTAGCTTGTTTTGCGCGAGATGAATCTACACACAACAAGTAAGTCGACTAAGTAGGAAATGTACCCTTAATGGGGAAACCATTGGTTTCCAGACCTAAGTTTATTACGATTATTTGCTTGTTTCATTGTTCTCTACATGCCCCTGGCGTTTGTAAGTATAATAATGAAACAGTGTGTATTTATAATTACTTCTCACAATACTTGAAAGGAGGAGTAGACTGATACAACACTGTTTAATATAGGGAGAGTTCCGCAAAAACGGCTGATACGATATTTTAGAGGCTTAATTTGATGAAAATTGGAATAATGTAGCTTCAGCTCGTAAAATTATTCAACTGGGCTGAAACTGCTTTCTGCCTTCGGCTTTAGTTTTATTACGTTATCTCCAAGTACTCACATTTTCAAGAAGTATCACACACTATTAATAAAGCCTGATTTTACGATTTGAAAATATGTAGATTACTTCAGTATGTTCAAAGATAAATATTTAAAAGCTACTAAAGTCCGCGTCATGTTGGAAGGCGGCCCAATTTTCAGCCGTTCTGCGCATCCCCCCTCCCTTCACTAGCCAATGGCAGCCACCAATAATATTCATCCTCTTTCCGAACGGCTAGCAGCGAGGTACAGCTAGACAGCGAGAACCTCGCTCCTACATGCTGCACTGTTGCCGTACTTCGCGACACCCGAATTATTCATACAACTGTCAGTTTTTTTATTCTTTTTTTCTTATAACGATATAGGTGTGAATGCGTATCTGTAAATGTTTAAGTGCGTTTATAAAAAAAGTTAGATGACGGCAATAAGTTTGAAGTGCTTCACAAGCAGGCAAGGGGTATTATTTACCGCATTTATAACTTTTTCAAACGTGATTTTGAAGGCTGATCTCCTACTGTTGACATTTGAAGACACGAGAACGGACTCCAGAACCATGTGATCTCAGCAAGAGTTCTGCAAAAAGAATTGTAAACGAAAGTGTTAGAGGTCTAGGAATCGTAGAAAAAGTTGGTTTCGTGTCGACTGGAAAGCATCGAAATCGCAAGGAACCTGTTTTAAAGTACTTCGTGTGAATGATGAATGCCCGACGTCGCAAAAACGTGTTGCAAGCTATGCAGGAGAAAATTAGCTTCAGTGGTTAGCGCTTCGTCAATGTAAAGAATTTTGAAATACGTTGGTTCTTGATATGTTCAGAAGAGAGTTTTTACTTCATAGAAGTGACATATGTGCACCACGAGCTACATCTCAAATAAAGATTCACGATACAAGAGAAAAAGGTAGTTCAACAGTGATGAAACATGCGTCAATAAGAATCTCTGACTGTTCCGCCTTTGGTTTTCCGTCTTGGTGTGTGGCCGTGGGCTCTCTCCGGTCGGCGTTCAACTAGGTAAAATGTTTTGAAGGCAGGCCCTCACCTCCAACCGCTATGCCTGGGCCTCGCCGTCCTCGTCGTCTTGCCCCGCGCCGGGTGTGCGGTGCTGATGAGTTAACGCGTTTGCGTGGGAAACGGTGGCGGGTCAGTCATCTCAGGCTGAACATCATCTCATAGCGTAACTGGAAGCATTAAGTTATTTATGATTCATATGCTGGTGTTAACCTGTGAAGATTTGTGGAACTTATGGTGGCACGTCGTATCTGCCGGGGATCAGTTAAGGATGGTTCTGAATAAGAGAGTGTTATACTGAACTTACGAAGTCTAAGGTTTCCAAGTGTTGTTTCCGAGGAGCGGATTCTTAGTATTTCGGCAAATACCAATGGGAATATAGTTTTACTGCTTGTTTTTAAAGGTTCCTTGCAGTGTTAATTTGATGTAGTATGTTAATTATTGTGCTCTTCGCCCACTTTTAGTTATAGACTTTCTTCTAATATTAAGGGCAGAGCTTTGTTAAGTCAGTCTAATTTTAATTGTTCTCCTATTCGGTAAATGTCTCAGTTTGGTTCTCAGTTATGTTACAGTCACGTAGCTAGTAAGCCTTGCATGGTCTTGATACAGGTGAATCACGAGTTGAATTTGTCTGCCGCGTGAATTATTTGCTGTTGCAGAAATCGTCTGGTATGTGCGGCAAGTGGGGTTTGTCGCCTTGACGGGCAGGCTGACATCTTGTGTGCGTTCGGCGTGTTTTCTGCCCTGGCTTGCAGCCTGATCATCTTCGAAACAGCTTGGCGGTTGGTTTCTGCTCGTTTCTTCAGAGTACCACCGTGTATAAGCCGCGCTCTCATCCTTTAGTTACATATCCGGTCTGTCGGCCGTAATGGAGGAGATCTTTTTATGAGTAACTCAAGGTGAATCATTAGAGTTGTGTAAATTTTGCTTAGGTAAAAAATGAACTTGATAGTGTGCCTATGGTGGTGACTGTCTGTGATCCTTTTGCAATCAGATCTAATTGTTATCTTTAGAGTACTGTTTGTTATATTAATTTATGATCCAGTCACATAGCTTTTTTAAAGTCAGTTGTATATTTTCTTAAGAGGGCAAAGGTCCGAATTAAGTTTTTATATTGTTATTCTGATGCTGTAATTCTGTAATAATGAGATTTGTTCTTTAGTTGAAATTAAAATTATGTACCAACCACTAGTTTGTGCATCAGCAGAGATCCCGAGCTTCGTACCTCCTTTGAGTACCTGTGCTTAAATTGCAATTTTGGTCTCTCTAGCACGTAACTTGAGCAGTCACACAGCTTGCTGGAAGATCTGCTGGAAAATGAGTGATGGTACTGTCGGTTTCAAAGTTTTCATAGGAATAGGTTCTCAGATAATTATTCTGCATGCTGACTCTTCGTCTGGTTTTGTTACTGACAAGGGAACCTCCCCATCGCACCCCCCTCAGATTCAGTTATAAGTTGGCACAGGGATAGGCCATGAAAAACTGAACACAGATCAATCGAGAAAACAGGAAGAAGTTGTATGGAACTATGAAAAAAATAAGCAAAATATACAAACTGAGTAGTCCGTGTGCAAGATAAGCCACATCAAGGTACGTGTACACTGAGGAGCACCGTGGTCCCGTGGTTATCGAGAGCAACTACGGAGCGGAAGGTCCATGGTTCAATCCTCCCTCGAGTGAAAAGTTTTAATTTTTTATTTTCAGACAATTATCAAAGTTCATGCACTCAGACATGATCAACTTCGCTCTCCAAAATTCCAGGACATGTTCAGATTTGCTTGGACACATGCAGGATTTGACGGTCTACACACGGAAAAACTTGAAAACGTTAAAAACGTATGTTTTGACAGAGCACAGGGAAAACTGTGCGACTGTGAAACTATTGCATTCATTTGTTGCCGTTTATGTGACAAACTCTTATGTTTTCATCACTTTTTTGGGAGTGATTATCACATCCAAAAGAAAACCTAAATCGGGCAAGGTGGAAGAATCTTTTTACCCATTCGCCAAGTGTGCAAGTTAGGTGGGTCGACAACATATTCCTGTCATGTGACGCACATGCCGTCACCAGTGTCGTATAGAATATTTCAGACGTGTTTTCCTGTGGAGGAATCGGTGGACCTATGAATTTGCGATCAAATGTTTTCGGTTCCTATTGGAGAGGCACGTCCTTTCGTCTACTAATCGCACGGTTTTGCGGTGCGGTCGCAAAACACAGACACTAAACTTATTACAGTGAACAGAGACGTCAATGAATGAACGGTCAGATCGTAACTTTGCGAAAATAAAGTAAGTAAAATTTTTATTCGAAGGACGACTCGAACCAAGGACCCCTCGTTCCGCAGTTTATCACTTTAACCACGGGACCACGGCGCTCTTCAGCTTGAATAGCCCTTGATGTTGCATATCTTACACTTTTACTACTCAGTTTGTATATTTTGCTTATTTTTTCATAGTTCCACACAACTTCTTCCTGTTTTCTAGATTGATCTGTGTTCAGTTTTTCAAGGCCTATCCACTGTGTCAATTTATAACTAAATCTGAGGGGGGTGCGATGGGGAGGTTCCCTTGTGAGTGGAAACTTGTATTTACGTGTAAGAAAAACAGCAGTAACTACCATCCTGAAATGAACGCTGTCATTTTCGTGACGTGATTCACAATTCTTGTCATACCTGGCTTCGAAGTCGGTCATTGCCAGGTATAATTCAACTGTTACAGAGAAAACACCAAGTATAAACACCAGAAAAGCGGATATTTTTTTCTGGCTTAAAAATAAAAATATTAAGCACAGTATAAACCAGACTCGAACCGATCTCCTGCAGCTCGTTAATTTATACAAATCACGTGACAACGTACAAACTTGACTTCCTTGCACCTGAATGGGATCACACAGTTTTGCGTTTACCCACGTGTCATTGTCAATGTAGCCCTATGGAGGTAATTTGGGGAAAGGATAAGGCTATGTTTGAGGGGAAAAAACATTCAAGATAACATTCACTGATTGGCTTGTGTATGAGGCAATAGACATCCTCCCACCTGTAGCGTGGGCACAGTCTGTGCGGCGTGCTGGAAAGCTTCAGAAAGAATAATATGATAGCGAAGTGATGATACGTATAAGCCTTGAACTTATCATCGAAAATTTACAATCATATTGTTCGGAAACATATTCAAAAAATGGCTCTGAGCACTATGGGACTCAACATCTTAGGTCATAAGTCCCCTAGAACTTAGAACTACTTAAACCTAACTAACCTAAGGACATCACACACACCCATGCCCGAGGCAGGATTCGAACCTGCGACCGTAGCAGTCCCGCGGTTCCGGACTGCAGCGCTAGACCACCGCGGCCGGCCAAACATATTCAAAAAAAATGGCTCAAATGGTTCAAATGGCAAATGGCTCTGAGCACTATGGGACTCAACTGCTGTGGTCATAAGTCCCCTAGAACTTAGAACTACTTAAACCCAACCAACCTAAGGACATCACACACATCCACGCCCGAGGCAGGATTCGAACCTGCGACCGTAGCAGTCGCACGGTTCCGGACTGCGCGCCTAGAACCGCGAGACCACCGCGGGTTCAAATGGCACTGAGCACTATGGGACTTAACATCTTAGGTCATCAGTCCCCTAGACCTTAGAACTAGTTAAACCTAACTAACCTAAGGACATCACACACATCCATGCCCGAGGCAGGATTCGAACCTGCGACCGTAGCAGTCGCGCGGTTCCGGACTGCGCGCCTAGAACCGCGAGACCACCGCGGCCGGCAAACATATTCAAACAGAAGTGATGATGGTATTGCGATGTAGTCTTCGAAACCAAGTAATAATATTTCTTAGTTTTAAACACTCATAGTTTAAAAAATGTGTTTGTCAACATATCAGTTGCGTACTTAATAATGAGAACTTCCTTGCATTTTTGATTACGACTTTATATCCTTTGAATTATGCAGACTATAACGTTCAAAATATTTCCCAAGGAGAAGTTAAGCTCTCCCACCATGCTGTATGCCCTAATAACACGTGAAAATGCAGCTGGATAAATTCGTCAGAAGTTCGATATTTCCACGTGTAAAACCCTGTCATTTTCAAGGCACGAACTGGATAAGGCCCAAAAATGACAGTAACTTTACTTGTCCAGATGTCGTTGGTTACCGATGTTCTCGGTGATCATTCCCTGGAGTTATTCTCAGATGATGGTTAACTGTTTGCTACTTCAATGGATTATAAATGTGGTCTCTTACTGTAATGTCGAGCGAGTTAGTTTACTCATAATACCCGTTAACCGCGAAAAATATGACAACTTCTACGATAGTCTTTTCATTAGTCTTTTCTACCACTAATTCTTTTTAATGCGCATGATTACACTTAACTATATTCGGACACATCAACGAACACACCTTATACAAATTTTTAAAAATTCCTTTGAGTAGAAGCAGTTGCCAAGCAAATATAACGATTTCGGTTTGTGCTTGAATGGTTCAAATGGCTCTGAGCACTATGGGACTTAACTGCTGTGGTCATCAGTCCCCTAGAACTTAGAACTACTTAAACCTATCTAACCTAAGGACATCACAAACACCCATGCCCGAGGCAGGATTCGAACCTGCGACCGCAGCGATCGCGCGGTTCCAGACTGTAGCGCCTAGAACCGCTCGGCCACTCCGGTCGGCTGTTTGTGCTTGAAATTAGTTTTGTTTTGTATTAAATTTTTACTTATAATACAGATCTAATCGCAATAAATGATAATTATTGCAAGCAGTTTCAATGATCTTGTCATTAGACAATAGTCGTTTTGAGAAAAATTATATTCACGTCTTCACAAAGCTGTGTCAGCAGTTCTCGTCTCCACATATCACGCGGAGTAAATCTGTGGAGCAGAGGACGCAACGTCGTCAAGATGTGAATTAATATTTCTCTCATAACGAATGATAGAAATTTGTTTTAATATTTATTATTTCCTTCATAGATCTGAACGTATAATATGATGTACCGTAGGCAAAAGAGTCTGATTGTTGTCCGCAGCAATGCAGTTGGGCAACATGGACTTTGTTTGCCCGCTCTCTGCTGCGGCGCATGCGCATTTCTAATCAAAAAAATGTTCAAATGTGTTTGAAATCTTATGGGACTTAACTGCTGAGGTCATCACTCCCTAAGCTTACGCACTACTTTATCTAAATTATTCTAAGGACAAACACACTCACCCACGCCCGAGGGAGGACTCGAACCTCCGCCGGGACCAGCCGCACAGTTCATGACTGCAGCGCCTGAGACCGCTCGGCTAATCCCGCGCGGCCATTTCTAATCCCTTAGCTTCTCTGCCTCTATGCACGGAAGTGCCGTCTTACGTGACGCGAGCTTTAACTATAAATTAACGTTTGCCGTTTTCTGAGTTGTATCATTTGTCGGAGATCTCGTTATTATATCTCGTTGTTATTAAATATTAAGGCTTTCTGTGATACATAGGTATATACTGTAAGTTTGATCGAGTTATTTTGTCAAGATCATCGTAATCATCACGACCACTACCACCACCAATCCGACATCCACTGCAGCATAAATTTGTTTTCTATACTTTTTTCCATTTCGGTATTCAGCTGTGCGCAAACATGATGTTCCTGAGTGTTTTGCAATGTAATTTAATCGCCTTCCATCACATTGTCACCTGCAAGTACGTTCCTCGATCTAGCTATTGTCTGTACCCCTAGATAAATGTCCGGCCCACCTCATTTTTTATTTCGTTTGTCATAATTATGGCTTCCACTTCAGTCACTACCAGTGGTAGTCAAACTGCGGGCTCCGGGCCGCGTGTGGCCTGAAACAAGTGTTCGCGTGGCCGCGGTTTTCAGCCGTATTTCGTAATCATATGCCTTTAACAAGTAAGAGACGATTTTAAAAACTCAGCTAACATTAAGAGCTTCTTAAGTGTGTATTTTTCTCGTTCAATAACAAACAAAAGTACTTACAGGGACTGTTATATTTTAACATGTGCTTAACTTTAATTTACGTTGATGAATTCTGCTGTCAGACAAGTTAAGTTTGCCGCTTACGGCAAGGCAAAGTGGTATGTAGCGCGGCCCCTGTGGGGTGAATGGAAGTGAAAGGGGAAATACTGTATTATCTTCCAGTATTGACAACTTACAAGCGTGCGCAGATACTACTGGTCAGGTGCTACGGCATAAATGTCAAACGAAACTAACATGGATTCGTGAATGCACTATAGAGACGGTCATCTTCAAATGTGATGCATGTTTGTAGCAAGTAATATTAAATCAAATTAAGGCTATTGTAATTAAATTCAGTGAGTAAAATAAAAATGACATTCAAAACATTTAGTAAATATTTGCAATCGTGACTCACATTGGAATAAATTTTTAGTTAATGTAACATACTAATTTATGTAGGTTGTCAGTTAATAGTAAAATCGGTAGGGGACGTTGTGGTAAAGTGGTCAGGATGGAAAAAATGGTTATTCCATACTTTTTCCACGAATAGCGCTGCCTGCCGAGAAGTGATGTCACATACATACCTATTGCTGTCAGTGACATTGACAGCGGACTCTTGTCCCGTTACTTTTTAGTAAATTTGTGTTTTTTTTGTTTTTTTTGTTTTTCAGTGATCTGATTTAAGATAAGATACTATTCTTGTTACTTCAGTGGTATGGAGAGTAATAAATTTTTACAGTACCAATGTTTTAAACAACGTCTTTTGACCTACAAATGTAGTTCATTGTTATTTACTTCAGTTTGATAGTTTAGTCTGTGTATCACTAATGCTGATATGGCGTCCGATAGGGAAAATTGACCACACTACTCGTTAAGAAAACTGGCCAAGGTGTTCACCCGAATAAGAGTTAATTACTTCCAAAAAAAACTCGCGAAATACAACAGGTAAAACTGACCTGTAAACGTTTGTATATACAAAGCTATCATCGACAGTTCCATCGATTTGTGACAGCTGTAAATTAATTAATTAATGTTATTTAAAACTGTCTCTTTTCTGTTACATTTGGCCTAATATAAAAGTCCGTTTGAGAACGTTCTGTTGCAGTCGCTTCGCATTCTTTAAGATGCTCGAGCGTGAAAATTCCCACAAAATGCTCACGGAAACCGCAAAAGTTCCTGTTGTAGGCACGATCTTAGGTATGTAAAATTGGTCACTGTGCAAGCTTTCAGAAAAATGTGTGTAATTCCAATGTAATACACTATTTTTCGCTTTTTCGCTTTTTTGGTTTTGTATCTAATAAAATGTAGATTCAAGATACACAAGCGGTAAGCTTCTATCAACAACCATGGTTTGACGAAAATTGAGTTTATCTTTGAGTAGCCACTTTACTACCTCCACCCCCCGTCCTTCCTATGCTTCCCGAGGCGTCGCTCCCCAGTGTCAACATTGACTCTTAAGCAAAAATGTTTGACGACCTCATCCATTTCAGTAAAATTTTCACGGTTTTCTTGTCCCTTAACATCGCAGTGACGGTGCCGGCATTTAGCCAGAAGACAGAAACGGAGAGAGTTGCCTTTTTCGGAATGTCAAGCTCACGTTGCGATCTTACGCAACGAGAAACTCGCGAAGCTTTTATTGCTTTCGCAGGACTCGGAAACCTTGGTAGACACCTCACCCATTCGCATTTCAGTATTTCCCAGCATACATCGTCCACATCTGCAACTCTTCCTTACACCAAATGTACTGCCTCACACTTGTCTCCTATTCTCAGTTATTGGGTATAGATGCAAAAAGCAGTAGTTGACATTTCTTTGCATCAGAATATAAAGAGGAAGAACCAATGACTCATACTTGTCTCCCACTGTGGTTAAAGTATTTAATTGTGTACTGTTGGGAAGAGTTTCAAGCATAGCACTTGTCCCTGACAGTGAAAGGTAAACACAGGAACGGGGAGCTGCTGGAAAGTACTAACACATAGATTGGTTGGGTGTACTCGTTGATTTCCGATGATATAAAATCTCCCAAATAAGATTGAACTACTGGGAAAATCCCGTTCTTAAATTTGTTTTTTTAAGTGCTTAATCCCCTATTCACTTCCTACGAAGCCAACAACTGTCCGTTCCAAAACCACATGTGCAAGCATCCTAGGAGACTTCCTCCCTGTCATTCCGTTAAAGCTGAATTAGTAGACATAATCTCACATTGTCATCGATGTCGCGATTATTCTATACAGGCCACACCTTCACCCAAAGCTCGTGACGGGAACTGTGCAGGGATGCAACGTAAGATTTCCGGTGGCAGGAGTGTTGGCGAGTTGTGCAGAGGTATACCAAAGTAGGAACTCATGTGACGGCATTTCGGAGGGAAGAGGAAAGTCCATCGGAATTTGTCCTTTGAACTATCAAGATCAGGCCCATGGTGCAGGTGAAAAGAAGTAGAAGCCATCCCGAATTTGATCAGTCCAGACAAGTTGCTAACACAAAGAGATGAGACAAGCAACCATAGCAATAGTTTTGAGACTCTGTGTATAACATTTTCTTAAGATGACTTCAGCTAGCAGTTCAGATGTTACAGGTACCAGTGCGAAGGTCATACAGTCATACAGTGGGGCTAAGTCCAAACTTAGGGTGACAATGTGAATGTGGCCTTCAAAGTAGTTCGAATGCATTGTAAACCATCACTATTTCAATACATCAGGTCTAAAATTATAGGAGAAGCTAAGGCGAAATAAACTGTTTAGGACAGAGTTAATACTTGGAATCAAGCGCAAGTAATCTTGGAAGAAAATTATTCAGACTAGCTCGCCATAGACTATTACACCTGCACGATATTTCAGGTCAGGCAACACCCACGGGAAGCAATCGCATTATGCACAAATCCAAAAGATGAACTATCAAAATCTTTCAGAGAGGTTGCTACCAGAGTGACGAAAGGGGCACAATTACAAAGTGCATTAGGTCCAGTATGGTTGCTAGAGCAGGTTTACTTCATACAGGGTCTAGTAAGCGACAAAAGTCAGACAACTGTACGAAGCTGGGGTGAAAACATTAGATTAGGGGATGCAATCGAAGTGCATTTCATGAGGAAATTACGCCGTTCTCCATCAAAGAAAAGAGTCAGTTACCGAGAATGGCTTGAAACAAAATCTAAATTCGAAGTAACACGGGAGAAAGATGTTATGATTAGAGAGGTTAGGTCAGGTTTCTAGAGACTGTGGGAAGCTAAAGAGAAATATACCTCTAGCGACACCCACGAAAAAGGAAGAAGCGAGGAGCTTCTAGAATTTTTACTATCACTGTGATAAACGAGGTCACACAGATGCCAAATGTAAAAGAACAATCATTTGTGAAAATCACGGAAGCTGCAGGCATCAAGAACAGGATTGTAAAACACCTAGGTTTTACAGGTGTAATCGATATGGGCACATTATATCCTATGCAATTAGTTATTATTGACCATGTCCACAAGTAAAAAGCGTAGAACATAAAGCAGTCACGTGTTACCACGACAAAATGGCGAAACCTTAGAGTCATAGACTGTGAAGCAAAGAACGAAATTATGACGGCACATTCCTGTGGACTAAGAAGGTAATTGTGGTTACATATAGATATCGGGGAATATCTGAGCCTTATAATGGAAGAGAGATTCGCAAAAGAAGCAGCAGTTAGCTGAGAAGAGCTACATAGACTGAAGGATGCGATGCAAACTACGTTAGATACACTGGGAACCATCGATATACAGTCACTGATAACGGGGAAAGTGCCAGTGAAGCATGAGCTCCATATCATTGGGTGAGGATCAATTATTCCTTATCATGGGCTAGTAGGAAGCCACTTCCAGAGGAAGGAAACGGTTTTGATTAATTATGGTGAGAAGGAGAACAGCGTAGAAGTATTCCTATGCTGAGAATGGCGAAGATGGAAGCAGATTTTTAGTAAACACATGGGTCAGACAGCAACCACAGTCAATGGGTAATGTCGTATCAGACAACCCCAAAATACGGTACATAGTGAAAGAAGTAATGTTCTGAGGCAATCTATGATTCAGATTGCAAAGAGAGTGTAAATGAACAGAAATAGTAGAGGGAAAAAGGATAATTCCCACATGAAAGGGAGATAAGATTAAACACTTTATTTCACAGGAAGGTGAACAAGGTTGCATCCCTGAAGGGGTTGAAGTGATTACTCCCAATCAGAAAGTAATGTTTGACGCGTATATCAACAAAACTATGGTATGAAAAGAGCAAGGGAAATCTATTCTCAGTATATTGAATATGAGTGAGACCGACTGTGATCTGAGCACAGCAGCACAGTGAAAGATCATATGGAACAGTAACACCAATACAAACAGTACAGGAGACAATAAAAGAAGGACACAAACAGAAATCGCATTACCCTGGTTAGAGAAGCTATCGAAACTGATCATTTTTCTACTGACTGGTTTGATGCGGCCCGCCACGAATTCCTTTCCTGTGCTAACCTCTTCATCTCAGAGTACCACTTGCAACCTACGTCCTCAATTATTTGCTTGACGTATTCCAATCTCTGTCTTCCTCTACAGTTTTTGCCCTCTACAGCTCCAGTACCATGTCTTAGCAGATGTCCTATCATCCTGTCCCTTCCCCTTATCAGTGTTTTCCACATATTCCTTTCCTCTCCGATTCTGCGTAGAACCTCCTCATTCCTTACCTTATCAGTCCACCTAATTTTCAACATTCGTCTATAGCACCACATCTGAAATGCTTCGATTCTCTTCTGTTCCGGTTTTCCCACAGTCCATGTTTCACTACCATACAATGCTGTACTCCAGACGTACATCCTCAGAAATTTCTTCCTCAAATTAAGGCCGGTATTTGATATTAGTAGACTTCTCTTGGCCAGAAATGCCTTTTTTGCCATAGCGAGTCTGCTTTTGATGTCCTCCTTGCTCCGTCCGTCATTGGTTATTTTACTGCCTACGTAGCAGAATTCCTTAACTTCATTGATTTCGTGACCATCAATCCTGATGTTAAGTTTCTCGCTGTTCTCATTTCTACTACTTCTCATTACCTTCGTCTTTCTCCGATTTACTCTCAAACCGTACTGTGTACTCATTAGACTGTTCATTCCGATCAGCAGATCATTTAATTCTTCTTCACTTTCACTCAGGATAGCAATGTCATCAGCGAATCGTATCATTGATATCCTTTCATCTTGTATTTTAATTCCACTCCTGAACCTTTCTTTTATTTCCATCATTGCTTCCTCGATGTACAGATTGAAGAGTAGGGGCGAAAGGCTACAGCCTTGTCTTACACCCTTCTTAATACGAGCACTTCGTTCTTGATCGTCCACTCTTATTATTCCCTCTTGGTTGTTGTACATATTGTATATGACCCGTCTCTCCCTATAGCTTACCCCTACTTTTTTCAGAATCTCGAACAGCTTGCACCATTTTATATTGTCGAACGCTTTTTCCAGGTCGACAAATCCTATGAAAGTGTCTTGATTTTTTTTTTAGCCTTGCTTCCATTATCAGCCGTAACGTCAGAATTGCCTCTCTCGTCCCCTTACTTTTCCTAAAGCCAAACTGATCGTCACCTAGCGCATTCTCAATTTTCTTCTCCATTCTTCTGTATATTATTCTTGTAAGCAGCTTCGATGTATGAGCTGTTAAGCTGATTGTGCGATAATTCTCGCACTTGTCAGCTCTTGCCGTCTTCGGAATTGTGTGGATGATGCTTTTCCGAAAGTCAGAATGGTATGTCGCCAGACTCATATATTCTACACACCAACGTGAATAGTCGTTTTGTTGCCACTTCCCCCTAATGATTTTAGAAATTCTGATGGAATGTTATCTATCCCTTCTGCCTTATTTGACCGTAAGTCCTCCAAAGATCTTTTAAATTCCGATTCTAATACTGGATCCCCTATCCCTTCTAAATCCTGTTTCTTCTTCTATCACATCAGACAAATCTTCACCCTCATAGAGGCTTTCAATGTATTCTTTCCACCTATCTGCTCTCTCCTCTGCATTTAACAGTGGAATTCCCGTTGCACTCTTAATGTTACCACCGTTGCTTTTAATGTCACCAAAGGTTGTTTTGACTTTCCTGTATGCTAAGTCTGTCCTTCCGACAATCATATCTTTTTCGATGTCTTCACATTTTCCCTGCAGCCATTTCGTCTTAGCTTCCCTGCACTTCCTATTTATTTCATTCCTCAGCGACTTGTATTTCTGTATTTACCTAGCAGGTGACAAACAGTCATACACAGAAACAATAAGGCATGTACTTCCAATTTTGCCAGAACACAAACTGAACTTTGTTAAAGTACGTCTGTACAGGACAACAGAAGCACTAAAGGCGGTATTACAGGAGCAACTGAAAAAAGAATAGTTACCGAGGATACAATCGTTAAAAGACGAAGTCCATAGAACACACCTGTACTGCTAGCACCAGGAAAACGAGAACGAGGTGCCAGTAGATTAGCAAAATAGAGTTCGTAATAGACTACGTAAAGTTGAATGACATTTCAGCGTGGTCGAAGGGGAGTCTTTGCCGCCCCCAGCATAAGTGAGGTATTGGACCAATTAGGGAAACGCAAGTGTTTCTCCACTTTATATTTGGGCAGTGGATGCAATTACCTTTTAACGGAACCAGCAGAGAGATGAAAGACGGGATTTACTGCAGGTTATCAGCACTAGGAGAAATAAATTATACCAGTGTTGCTAAGGAATGTACGAAGCACACTTCAGAGTCTAATGAATGTTACTTGGGCAGGATTGCAAAGAATCAAGTGTTTAGTGTATTTAGAGACAATTGACTACAGAAGTTCATTAAAGGAACGTAATGAGAAGCTGTGGTAAACATGGACAGGCTAAGGAAACATATGTTAAAACTATAACCAGATAAGTGCGAATTCCTGCGTAAGGAGGTAATATTCTTAGGACACAAAGCAACGGATGAAGTTGTAGATCCAGATGAGCATAATTTTTAGTAGGTGAAGAACATTCCAGTTCCGAAATCCACGAAGAAATTAAAAAGGTATTTAAGGCTGCTGGATACTACTGTGGATTTCTCCCAAAGTTCAGTAAAATTATGAATCAGTTACATAAATAACTGAAGACAAAAATGCCATACAAATTGAGAGAGTAGCGAAAGGCAGCACTTAAGGATCTGAGAGAGAGATTAGTGAATCCGCCCATATTAAGCTACCCAGATTTCGAGAAACCGTAATAAAGACTACTGCCGTCCGCCCCCGGTAGCTGAGTGGTCAGCGCGACAGACTGTCAGTCCTAAGGGCCCGGGTTCGATTCCCGGCTGAGTCGGAGATTTTCTCCGCTCAGAGACTGGGTGTTGTGTTGTCCTAATCATCATCATTTCATCCCCATAGACGCGCAAGTCGCCGAAGTGGGTCAAATCAAAAGGCTTGCACCCGGCGAATGGTCTACCCGACGGGAGGCCCTAGTCACACAACGTTTCCTATAACTACTGACGCCAGTTCTTTCACAAGGGAAAATATGGGCAAATTTGCCAATCTTCTATGCTTCATTCATTGAATAAGGCTGAAAGGAATTAATCTGCATATGAGTTACAGTGCTTAGCAGTTGTATGGGCCACAAAACAGTTTAGGTCATATGTCTGTGGTAGACATTTTATGGGAGACATTTTACTATAGGAGCAGATCACAATCCACTGATGTGAAGTTTCAGTGCTAAATATGCTAAATATCCATCATCAAGCTTACTAAGCTTACTAAAATGGAGGTATAAACCTGGAAAGCTCAATACAAATGCCAATTCATTATGTCGAATGCAGTCTGAGAATGTAGAAGGTATATATTAAAGTACAGGACACATAGGAGTGGTTAGGTGAAATTAATAATAAGAAGGAGAAAACCAGAGACTAAGCACAGAGGAAAAGGTGGAAATCACGTAGTAAATGCACGATAATCCGTTTGGCAAATATCAAAGGATAGAAAGAACATTAGATGCAATAAAGGGTTGTAAGCAGTGGAAAGACATGAAAAGAGCCGTAGAATAATATATTAGGAAGTGTGGCATATGCCAAAGGAAAATGTTCAAGCAAAGCAAGGCAAAGACGCCTCCAGTAATTACAGACACAATGACAACAGTATTTGAGAAACGTAACATGGACATTGTAGGTCCATTAGGAGCAACAGCAACTTGCAGTCGGTACATCTTACAATCCAAGATGACCTGAGTAAGTTCACAGTAGCAGCAGCAGTCGAGAGACAGGACACTGACACAGTGGTGCAAAAATTTATAGAAGAAATTGTGTTCAGACACGGAATTCAGTCAGTGCTCTTTACTGACCAGGGTCGAACTTTTTAAGCAAACTGTTCAAGAAGGTATGTAAATTAATGACGATCAGGAAAATCCAGACTACAGTATTCCACCCTTAAGGAAATGGGGCAGTATAGAGAATGCACAGGTTGCTGGAGAGAACCATATTAAATGGGATCTGTGGGTACCATATTACATTTTTGTATAAAATAGTAGCATTGGCACACACTGTATGAATTAATGTTTGGGAGAAAAGTAAACATTGCAGGGATCCTACTGAAGGAGGAAAGGACTGGTGGATACATGTGTGATGATTATTTTTGTACATAGTTTATGAACTAGAGTGCAAGTAGTGATCGAGTAGCATGAGAAACGATGAAAGAAGTGAAAGAAATTAGTAAGGCTCACTAAGATGAGGTGGAGAATCCAATAATATTTAGGACACTAGATAAGGTTCTTCTCTATGATGAAACGATAAGAGGAGGTCCGTTAAGAAGCTAGATGCACAAGTTCGAGGCCCATAAGAAGTGATTGCGTTAGACCTACCCAGTGTGACAGTTAAGATGTCTACTAATATGCAGAAGAAAGCAAATACAAACCTGCTAAAACCTTATAATTAATGGTAAGAAGAGTCTAGAGGAGACATTAGCACAAAGAAAATTTTTTCACGGAGCCAAGGAGCCATGGTCCAAACGATAATAATCTCATGAGCGTTGAGTCTCTTAAGTGGATGGCTGGGCATCGAATCCTGTGAATGTGCAGAGGAGATCTGCAAGACAGAACACTGACATGGGATTTCCTACTTTCATTGGAGCCAGGTAGAGATCATGAGTAGCACACGGAAAATTGTGTCATACGTAAACTTGGAAGCATTTCACGAAAAATTCTGTAGAGTGTCCCAAGTAGGAAATAAGGTCATCATGCGGAAAAGAAAAAATGGATTAAATATCAGTAAAACAGAGTGTAACCTCCTACATAATGGGTCTGATAGAAATATAACCAGATTAGAACAAGCTAAGTACTTAGTTCAGCAAATTAACCAAACATAACTCCAGACCCAGGAAGTGAATTTTCAATTTTGTGGGCGAAATCAGTAGAAGCCTATTCAGAACTCTGGGCAGGGCAAATGCTTCATTTTGTGAAACAAACATCGACGATATGGAAGCCTGATTAGTAAGTTTTCTGAAACTATCAACAGAACATGTGGCCACTATACAAGCAAACTTGTCTGGGCTGAGTTGCTCAGGAGACTGTATAGTGACTAATTAGCAAATATTAAAAACTGGTATGAATAAGTTGGAACAGTTCATTGCATATTCACTAACGGGAACGGATGGAGGACCAGAGAGAAGACCTGTGTTCATCACCATCAATGAACGGATGATACAATTAGTCTCACTATTTAAAGGATTAAATATTGAGTGAGAGCAATGCGTAAGTGTCATCATGCTCACACAAAAAAGGGATAACAGCACCATGTACCGCGAATCTGATACGAACAGTAAAATACCGAAGGTTAAAAAGGACGACTTCTACTACCAAATATTTGAAAAATTGCATCCTAAACTTGTGGCACATCAATTACTATTCAGTAGAATGTAGAACAGAGTAATACAGGTCAGTGTCACTAGGAGGGACATGTTATTTAGCTTACTCACGAGGAAGTCGAGTTTTGTGAAGCATTTGAGATGTAGTTAAGCATATCAGAAGTACAATTAAGGCATGTACTTACTAGATTAGACGACAGATGTATATCTGGAAAAAACGCTGGAGGATGTGAACCAGCATATTCACAAACAACAAAGGAAAATAGGCCAGGAGAGCAAACTCCAACTCATTCTGTAACTACATACATAAGCTTAATCTTCACCATAGTAATAGTTACAGGCTGCTGATCCTCGCGTTGTCCATTTTTAGATACATATATAACTTTTGTACAGACTGTTTTGGTGGTGGAAATCGTTGCCAGTCACTGTGACGTGAGAAAGCTGTATTTAATACACCTGAGTCTACTCGACTGAGGACTCGTGCCGTTGTCATCTATGAAGGCATCCTCATGAAGCATAAAATAAAGTGTGCAAAAGGAACAGAAGATAGAAAAGAAATGTTACTATCTTGTAACCACATTATAAGAAGCATCACGTAAAAACCAATGTATTTGTAAATTTAAAGAAATTAATGGCACACTGGATAAGTGATCATGAATTGTTTTCAGGTGAGAGATACCATGGCTACCGAATTTTATTAATGCAAGAATTGGCACGGCTGCGATAAAAGAAAAAAAAACGTTATTAAGAATAAGGTTAGGTTAGGTTAGGTAAGAGTTGTTTAACGTCCCGTCGACAACGAGGTCATTAGAGACGGAGCGCAAGCTCAGGTTAGGGAAGAATGGGGAAGGAAATCGGCCGTGCCCTTTCAAAGGAACCATCCCGGCATTTGCCTGAAACGATTTAGGGAAATCACGGAAAACCTAAATCAGGATGGCTGGAGACGGGATTGAACTATTAAGAATAATATTTAAGACAATGTACGAGGCATGCTGTCAGGTGGACATCTGAAAGAGGGTCAATGATCTGTAGGTAGTCAGATTTGTTGATGAACTGCTAAGGAAGCAGCGGCGCTGTAACAACAAGGCAGGGACAGACCCTTTGTTGCCAGGGCGACTATCAAATGCTGACATATAGCCAGAATGTTCGAGAACCTTCTGGAAGATCTCTCCGGCGGAAACATAAAACTCCCGAAAAAACAGTATATTGTATAAACAGCCAGTGCAGGGGGCAAAGACAGTGATTTCCAGGAAGCAGCTAGGAGCAGTATAACAGCCAATTCATTGTATGCAGTCACTATAGAGTGATGATATGACACGCATGCAGTAAAACTTACGAGAAGTCACTATAGATTCGAGGGAAGACATTTGTGTTTCCGATAAGTATCCAACGACAGATATTATCTTGAGTTTCCTGTCTGTTAGTAAAGAACAAGTACTGCAGGGTTTGTCCATTAATAGAAATGAACAATATACGATATTTCCTGTGTGTCAGCCTCTAAAGAGGAACAAGCGCTGTCTCTCACTTGTCTCGCATTGTGATTAAGGTATTAATTGTGTATTGTCAGAATAAGTTGCAAGCAATGTGCCCATCTTTGTTTGTGAAAAGTGGAACTCAGGAAACAGGAGCTGCTGGAAAGAACTGACATATAGATTGGTAGGGTGCACTCGTTGATCTGCGGAGGTATAAAGCCACTGTAAGATATGTCTCCAAATAAATTGGGAAATAAATTGTTCTTAAATTGAATCCTTAAGTGTTTGCATCTTTATTCACTTCCTAAAAAACCAACTTCTCCTCTGCATTTCAAATCATCTGTGCTGTGCTATGCATCCTGTGCTTTCTCCCTATCAGCCCATTAATGATAATTTAGTGGTCCTCAGATACACAAGGCTAAAATGTAGAAAATAATTATTTAACCGAAAATAAATAGGTTTTAGTCCAATTTGAAATGTGATACATTAAAAATTTATTTTCGGTTAAATAATTATTTTCTGCATTTTAGCCTTGTGTATCTCAGGTCCACTGTATATATATATATATATATATATATATATATATATATATATATATATATCATTTAAGACTGATTATGCCTTTCAGCGTTCAGTCTGGAGCATAGATAGTCCCCCTTATAAAATTCCTCCAAGATCCCCTATTCAGTGCTAACATTGGTGCCTCTTCTGATGTTAAGCCTATTACTTGTAATCATTCTTAACCGAATCCAGGTACCTTCTCCTTGGTCTGCCCCGACTCCTCCTACCCTCTACTGCTGAACCCATGAGTCTCGTGGGTAACCTTGCTTCTCCCATGCGTGTAACATGACCCCACCATCTAAGCCTGTTCGCCCTGACTGCTACATCTATAGAGTTCATTCCCAGTTTTTCTTTGATTTCCTCATTGTGGACACCCTTGTGCCATTGTTCCCATCTACTAGTAACTGCAATCATCCTAGCTACTTTCATATCCGTAACCTCAACCTTGTTGATAAGGTAACCTGAATCCACCCAGCTTTCGCTCCCATACAACAAAGTTGGTCGAAAGACTGAACGGTGCACAGATAACTTGGTACTGACTTCCTTCTTGCTGAAGAGAGTAGATCGTAGCTGAGCGCTCACTGCATTAGCTATGCTACACCTCGCTTCCAGTTCTTTCACTATGTTGCCATCCTGTGAGAATATGCATCCTAAGTACTTGAAACCGTCCATCTGTTCTAACTTTGTTCCTCCTATTTGGCACTCAATCCATTTATATCTCTTTCCCACTGACATTACTTTCGTTTTGGAGATGCTAATCTTCATACCATAGTCCTTACATTTCTGACCTAGTTCTGAAATATTACTTTGCAGACTTTCAATCGAATCTGCCATCATAACTAAGTCATCCGCATATGCAAGACTGCTTATTTTGTGTTCACATGTCTTAATCTCACCCAGTCAGTCTATCGTTTTCAACATACGATCCATAAATAATATGAACAACAGTGGAGACAGGTTGCAGCCTTGTCTTACCCCTGAAACTACTCTGAACCATGAACTCAATTTACCGTCAACTCTAACTGCTGCCTGACTATCCATGTAAAGACCTTTAATTGCTTGCAAATGATTGCCTCCTATTGCATAATCTCGTAGAACATACAATAACTTCCTCCTAGGAACCCGGTCATATGCCTTTTCTAGATCTATAAAGCATAGATACAATTCCCTGTTCCACTCATAACACTTCTCCATTATTTGCCGTAAGCTAAAGATCTGGTCCTGACAACCTCTAAGAGGCCTAAACCCACACTGATTTTCATCCAATTGGTCCTCAACTAATACTCGCACTTTCCTTTCAACAATGCGTGAGAAGATTTTACCCGCAACGCTGATTAAAGAGATACCTCTGTAGTTGTTACAATCTTTTCTGTTTCCATGTTTAAAGATTGGTGTGATTACTGCTTTCGTCCAGTCTGATGGAACCTGTACCGACTCCCACGCCATTTCAGTTATCCTGTGTAGCCATTTAAGACCTGACATTCCACTGTATTTGATGAGTTCCGACTTAATTTCATCCACCCCAGCCTCTTTATTGCACTGCAATCTATTGACCATTTTCTCATATATATACAGGGTGAGTCACCTAACGTTACCGCTGGATATATTTCGTAAACCACATCAAATGCTGACGAACCGATTCCACAGACCGAACGTGAGGAGAGGGGCTAGTGTAATTGTTTAATACAAACCATAAAAAATGCACGGAAGTACGTTTTTTAACACAAACCTACGTTTTTTTAAATGGAACCCCGTTAGTTTTGTTAGCACATCTGAACATATTAACAAATACGTAATCAGTTCCGTTTGTTGCATTGTAAAATGTTAATTACATACGGAGATATTGTAGCCTAAAGTTGACGCTTGAGTACCACTCCTCCGCTGTTCGATCGTGTGTATCGGAGAGCACCGAATTACGTAGGGATCCAAAGGGAACGGTGATGGACCTTGTTTTAATATTAAATTTTATTATAAAACAACTACACATTGATCTTGCCAAAAGCCGAGAAGCGATTCTTCTTAGTGTTTTAGGTCTCTGGGTCACTCTGGGATGCTCTCTGGGTAGTCTGGGAACTCTGGGAATCTCTGGGTCTACTCTGTTAATTTGTGTTTCTACTTTGTGTACTGTCTATAGCTGAGATCAGTTCGTTCTATCTCGTGAGATTTTTTTTTTAAGTTTAAAATACTAATTCATTTTTATATCTTATCAGTTTGTTCTATCTCGTGATAGACTGGAACAGTACATTACGTCCACATGCTAACACCTTTTTATTGGTCTTTTTCACTGATGCACATGTACATTACCATGAGGGGTGAGGTACACGTACACACGGGGTTTCCGTTTTCAATTACGGAATGGAATAGAGTGTGTCCCGACATGTCAGGCCAATAGATGTTCAATGTGGTGGCCATCATTTGCTGCACACAATTGCAATCTCTGGCGTAATGAATGTCGGACACGCCGCAGTACATCTGGTTTAAAGACGCCGCAGGCTGCCACAATACGTTGTTTCATATCCTCTGGGGTTGTAGACACATCACGGTACACATTCTCCTTTAACGTACCCCACAGACAGAAGTCCAGAGGTGTAAGATCAGGAGAATGGGCTGGCCAATTTATGCGTCCTCCACGTCCTATGAATCGCCCGTCGAACATCCTGTCAAGGGTCAACCTAGTGTTAATTGCGGAATGTGCAGGTGCACCATCATGCTGATACCACATACGTCGACGCGTTTCCAGTGGGACATTTTCGAGCAACGTTGGCAGATCGTTCTGTAGAAACGCGATGTATGTTGCAGTGCTCTCCGATACACACGATCGAACAGCGGAGGAGTGGTACTCAAGCGTCAACTTTAGGTTACAATATCTCCGGATTTAATTAACATTTTACAATGCAACAAACGGCACTGATTACGTATTTGTTTATATGTTCAGATGTGCTAACAAAACTAACGGGGTTCCATTTAAAAAACGTAGGTTTGTGTTAAAAAACATACTTCCGTGCATTTTTGTATGGTTTGTATTAAACAATTACTCTAGCCCCTCTCCTCACGTTCGGTCTGTGGAATCGGTTCGTCAGTATTTGATGTAGTTTACGAAATATATCCAGCGGTAAAGTTAGGTGACTCACCCTGTATATGGTCTGAAAATCTGTGACAGTGTTTTATAATAGCTACGAAAGTACTTGCACTTGGAATAGTTCACTCTCTGACTATTACCTATTGCATGTGCTCTATGTTTTTTGTTATAAATGTTACAAATATTTTCATAGCTATTAAAAATTCAATCCCAAATTTTCAGAACTATCTGTATGGGGGTATGAATCTTTATATGGTTTGGAGAAATCGCAGTGTAGGAAATACTGTGACCAGGTAGACGTTTTTCGGAAATTATTTTATGGTACTGTTACTTGTTTCAGCACAGAGTGCATCTTCAGACAGTAGCATTGATTTCTTGGCAAGTTTTGCATTTTTTACTTGAAATGTAACAAAGTTTTTGTGATTATGTAGTTCACAAATAATTTTAATTTTTTGTCAATAATATAAAAAAGTTTACACAAGATTTTACATTGTATATACGTTTTACACATTGTACTTACTTTGTGAAAAGGTCTGCTTTACATATTATGAGAGAGAAGTTTGATTGTCTTTTTCGGTCCATACTGATCCAACAGCAAAACTAATTACAAGATGCAGATACATTTGTTTACGTCACCTGCCGATTTAATACATGTAAGGATAAGGCATACCTTTGGAGCAACTGCAAAGATACTTATAGTAGATATCATTTTAAAGCTATACATTAAATTATTTAACTTCGAAAGTTGCTGGAAATGGTCAGTCAAGAATATATATACTCTCTGTCAGTTATTTATTAATTGTGTTATTTGAAACTATGAGAGTTGTACCAAATCTTGGAAGTACATTTAGTTCCTGAATTCTAGTTGATCATCCACAATGCAGCCAGGTTTACTGTGTGTGCAGTAAAATATTTCTGATTGTTCCAACCAAATTATTTGTTATCCTTTCTGCACAAAATGGAATACTTTAAAATTTTCTTTGATTCTTACGTCTTTCTTTCCATGCTGTGCCAAGTGAGCAGTGAAAGTTCATTTATTTAGGCTCCAGAATCCATGTATCCTTAGTATCATACAATGAAACTCCTCCAACTGTGGCCAGAGTAATATTTGGGGCACACAGAACAATTTAGTTTATAAATCCCAGAATTTTGGTGTATTTATTTCTTTAAATTCAAGTTATGAACAATTTTGTCTTTCTTTTCATTGTTGGTGGTAAACCTAATTTTGATGTTTTTAGCACAGAATAAATTTGCAGTCTGATATGACACTTTACTGGTGAATGGTATGCAGACATATTTAACTGAGATTTTAGGAGCTATTTGTGCTAATGGGCTTTTTAATGTGGGCATAGAGCTATATTTGTAACCATATTTGTTTCTTGTACTATTGTGAAATTTATTGATGGTAACCATTATTGTGGGCTTTTAGATTGATTTTTCTGGTTCTTATAGTTTATATTCAGTGTTCAATGGGATATTTTCCATTCTGTTCAGTATTGCCCTATAAAATGCCATTTTATGTTGCTCAGAATGTCATGATGAGCTGTTGATTGTTACAGGAATTAGAAATATACAGCCCCATTCGCAACAAACCCTTATAGTATCCTGAATGATCAACTAGAATTAAGAACCCAAATGTACCTCAAAATACTGACAGAGAGAATACTCGTTATTGACTATTAACTGCAGATTTCAAACTCAAATAATTAAGTGGGTAGCTTTAAAATGACCTGTGCTAGGAATAAGTATCTTTGTTGTAGCTCCATAAGTACGCCATATCTGTACACTTATCATGCATTTTGGCACATAAAATCAACAGCCGATGTAAACAGATGTATCTGCCATTTTGTATTTAACCTATCTCATGAATTAGTAAGGATCTAAAAAGAGAATCAAACCTCTCTTTTATAAATATGGAAAGGAGAGCTTTTCACAAAAGAAGTACCATATATAGAACTCATATATAGAGTAAAATCTTTTGTAAACTATGTAACCACAAAAACTTTATACATGTTTTTAACACAAATGTAAGAGCTCTTGTAGACAATATAATCGCAAAAAGTTCTTTTTTATTTCTTGCAAAGAAATCATCGCTATAATCTGACGTTGGGCTCAGGCCAGAAGTAATACTGGTAAAATAAAATTATTTCTAAAAGAAAAACTTGTAGCTGGTTGCAGTATTTCCTACAGAGTTATTTACAAAAACAACTATGCAGTTGTCTAACTATAATGGATACAATAATTAGAGAAATTTCTTTATACTTTTCAGCCTGATTTGAGAAAATGGTTTATTAGAATTTCATTATTATTTAAATAATTATTTAAATTTAGTTTCTGACTTACTAATGGCCCAATCTCGTTATTTACTACTACTAGCTTATTTCTTTGCCTAATGAAAACCTAATCTTCCACTAAATAAAGTATCAGAAATATGATACATTTAAATAGCCACTATCTATGGTATACCAACGTTCGAGGCAGAGACACTAACAGTGGAGATGGAGGGTTCTGGGCACATTCAACCTAATGATGTACATCAGTGTAGTTACAATACAGCATCAAGTGCATTTGTATCCTACTTTTAAAAATTCTACCACTGTCCAATGCAACTCTGCAAACAACCTGACAAGAAGTGTCAATAATTTCCCCAACTTTGCTCCTCAGTTCATATGTTCCTCTTTATGAGCCCAATCGAATGCAGACTCGTTGTTTGGGTTGGGGGATTCATAGTTGATTGAAAGAAGCGAAGAGTAAGTACGTTTAATGGCTGCAAAGGAAGCGGAGCTGATGAATTCATGAAAAGCGAAATGGTTGAAATGGCTCTGAGCACTATGGGACTTAACTGCTGAGGTCATCAGCCTCCTAGAACTTAGAACTACTTAAACCTAACTAACCTAAGGACATCACACACATCCATGCCCGAGGCAGGATTCGAACCTGCGACCGTAGTCGTCGCGCGGTTCCAGACTGTAGCGCCTAGAACCGCTCGGCAACACTGGCCGACCGTGAAAAGTGCGTCGATAATAAGTTTCTAGGTCTTCACTGAGGGGAAGATGCTTCCAATTACGTCCCTGCTTCCAAAGTTTGTAGAGACAAACGCGATGCGTAAGTACTTGTTCCTGAATGGCTTGCTTTAGACAATAATTTACTATTTGTTAATTCTGGTGTGCAAAACTTAATGGACGGAAGTAACATTCACATGATGTGTCACTGTGAACTAGCTCGTTGAAACTTGATGCATACGTAGAAATAATTGTTACAATATAGTACAGAGGGTTACTGGAAGAAAAACGCAAGGAGAATATCTGAAATGACGCTTTCATTCAAAGACAATAATTACATTGAAGTCACCGCGATTTATGATGGTCCCCAGAGCATTACAAAAGGCCAGGAGTTTTACTTAGTACTCTGTGTGAGTGCCACGGATGATAATGTATGCTCTGCAACGTGCTCTCATCCTGGCCAGAGGATTGGTGAAGAGATCTCGTGGGAGAGCGTTCCATTCCTCTGTCAGTTGGAAGATGGTCACTGGTGCGAGACACATCTCCCCAATGCATCCCAAATGTGCTCGATAGAATTAAAGTAGGAGGAAACGGCAGACCAATCCGTTCACCGAGTATTCTCTCATTCCAAGAGCTTCCCCACCTGCACGGTTTTGCGGTCGCGCGTTGCTGCCAACCACAAAAATAAAGTCAGGACCAAATGCAACCCTGAACGAACATTTTCGACTGTTCTGGATGTACCCTCATATGGCGAGAGGTGATAAAACTTAAGAAGACATCCAGGAACGTTGTCGAACAAGGTTGAATTCAGTGTAATTATTGTCTTTTAATAGAAGTGTCATTTATGTTCGTCTTATTGCGTATTTCTTTCTACGATACTACACTATAGAGCAGTTCCTTCCATGAATGGTCCAGCTTTCATCGAGCTACGTTAGCTGCCAGTGACAAATCATACGAAAGTGACTTTCGTCCGTAGGTTTTGCACATCAGTCTATATTCATCCGATAAACTATGACTTTCACTTCTGGTTGATTGCTAGAGGGGAAAGTATAAATATCACAATGAAGACTCTGTTATCGGGTACCTACACTAACTCCTGTCATTTAGTATTACGTTGCATATCTGATAATTAATTGTTTATCATTTTTCTGACAGTCAGTTCGCAAGAACATTAAATCTAAATTCGGGCGTGATGTCGATGTACGCCTATATTAAAGAACCACCAGCCTCAAATCGTCGAATTATTAGTATGAGTACAATAAGCAGTAATTTCTCGGAGCGGCAAGCGAAGACTCTTTGCTGACAACGAAGTTACGTACGGGAAAATATCCTCACTTGGGAAGAGTAGGAAAATTCACAGCGACGTAAAGAAGACATCCGTGTGAGATAAAGAACCATAGTTCGTGTTAAGCATTGATCAGTGAAAGATGATGCGCACGAGTAGAAGATAGAAAGATACTTTTTAATTACAGCATCGGCGGTAAGAGCTCAACCTAACTGTCTTAGAATCGTTTTAAGAGGTGAACAGAAAAAAGTATTTTCCGCCATTTCAATGCAGATAATGGTGAGGAGGGTGGGGGTTACGGGGACAGTGGGAAGTTGGAGGGAGAGATGTAGTTAACTTAGAGATTTTTTACTGTGGGAATCTGGGGTGATGTAATTCTGTGGGAGACATCCTACAAAACCGCTGAACAGCGTGTTATTGACTGCTGCCCCAGTATTTGAGGCAGCCATGATGTTAGATTGCTGGCGATTCAGCAAGCGCGACCGTAAAGTTAAGGGTTTTCACATTCGAAAATTTTCAATACAGCAGATGTTATTTTTCGTGAAGCGTTGTTGGGTGTTTGTAGGGAAATGGTATTCAAGACACTCACAAAGAACAGATGTTACTGCCTCATTCTAACGTGATATATGAAATTAGGAAATGCACAGAAAGTAACTTTCCAGCACTCAATTTAAATGTAGAAAAGAAAACGGATAGACAATAAAAGTACAAACTACCCTCCACCTCACTTGGAAGCACCTTGCAGGCTTTTTTATGTATCTGAGAAACATTGGTGTAGTAAATATCTGCAATACGATAGTTACTCGTGTATTTGTGATATGAAATTCCCTGTGTTCTGCAAAATAGTTGGGCCGTCGTCCCACAAAAGTTTCTAAAGAAGACATCCCACAAAACTGAAACATACGGAACGCTCTCAGACGTAAGGGAGAAGGCTCAGAGGTGTGCTATGCTATTCGATTAATGCTACCATTAGCTGACTTTCGAATAGCAGTATAGAAAGACTGTGACATTAAATAGCGATTTTAGCGCCAATTGACTACTTACCTCAACTTCACATCCTATGACTCATTGAATCCCTCCTGTTTCAAGATTTATACTGCCTGTCACGCCCTCCTCTGTCTGGCTGTGTGGCATCCTTACACGTGCAGCCGGAGAACATTAATTACTCAAATAGAGATTGACGCAAAGAAGAGAGCTTGTGGAAAGCGAAAAAATCAGAAGAGTTTTAACAAAAAAAATTATTTACAAAAAGTAAAAAACAATCTGTTTTTTAAGAGAGAGAAATTCAAATTATACATGTTTGAAAAATCATATTTTAGATGCCGTTCTGCGTCACGTACGCATTAATCCAAACTGTCATTTCTCACTGCTCCACCACAACCAGGAAATAACAAAAGTTGTCTTGAAAGCTGTTTCCTTTTCCTTCCACTGTCCTTGATCGATCCTGAAAATGAGATCACAAGGAAATAGGACAAATTCAACAACACTGGAAACCAGTGAACATCTCCTTATCTTGATATGAACTGGTTATGTAACAACTATCTCATAGCTGACACTGATTGCCTTGAGCGGATGATCTTACACCATCTCATTTAAAACACAAATTGTGAAGTTAACTGAAGGTTGAGTAATGAGACTACAACAAAAAAACTGCTACATCTCGAAGAATCACGACGACTATTTTCCCATTTTCGAAAACCTAAGTTCCAATGACGATGTGTAACGAATCTGTACGCAATATCACCAACTTGCAACTATGTAAAAGTCGTCCATATACAGCGTTAGGACTGGACAGTCTAGTAACGATCGTCGTTACTGTAGACAAATTACATGAGATGAGAATCGCTTTCATTTCACATAAACAAATAGCCGGAAAAGTCAGTCCCTCGTTGATGCTTCCCACGATTTTTGAAAAGAGTGCTTAGGGAACGTTCCGCTGTGTTTCCTTCCTGAACTGCGTCTAATGCAGATGAAAGTTTGTCTCATAAGTATGCTTCATTCGGTGAATATACTGCTGTTTGCTTACGAAGTGAAAGCCGCAGGCTCTCTAAGACTAAAATAATAAAATATTGATCTTTTGTGAACTGCGTGAAGTCGCCCTCCATTCGATTTCTTTCTTGGAGACAATTACTTTTTTCATATTTTGTAGTAAAGTTTTTATTAATTGATTTTGTCTTGGAAATATGATATCTATCTACATATGTAGAACATTTTAATTGTGGAAACGTAATTAGCCAATCCTAATGAACTACTGTTAAAAATGGTTCAAATGGCTCTGAGCACTATGGGACTTAACATCTATGGTCATCAGTCCCCTAGAACTTAGAACTACTTAAACCTAACTAACCTAAGGACATCACACAACACCCAGCCATCACGAGGCAGAGAAAATCCCTGACCCCGCCGGGAATCGAACCCGGGAACCCGGGCGTGGGAAGCGAGAACGCTACCGCACGACCACGAGCTGCGGGCGAACTACTGTTACTGAACGGCTGGCGATACATACATCGCAAGGTATTGTACAGTGGTGCCACCTGCATTCAGTTTCCACCACACACCTCAAAAGTTTCATGTTCTTTTTTCACAACGCCTATTGGCTTGTCATTAATTGGACATTAGTTTTATGTCGTACCCTTTGTTTAATTCTTCTTTCTCAGTGCATCAGTGAGAGTCCAATACAAACAAGTTGACGAGCAACCTCGTCCCAGGTACGTTCGACGAGAGAGACGTGCCAGTTGCTAGCGACGTCCAGAGAAACAGTGCTTCGAAGAAAACTGTTACATTCCTTCCACATGTGCCAGGACATTGTTCTGCTGGAATATGGAATGGGAATGCCATCAAGAACAGGGCAGAAATTCAGCCCCTAAAACCTCCTCTTATAGCATATGTTCCTGAAACGGTTGTCATTACGTAGGAGTCGAGAAAGTTTGTTGAATTCAGGGTAGCTCCAGACCATCACACAGCATTATCACTTAAGTAACCCACACTGTCGGGCATATTCGGAAATGGACTCGTATGAAACCACTAAATTTGTCTGGGCACTGTGGCATGGGAGTACACTCAAGGTGGTGTAGAGGGTTAGGCTCTGAAACCCACTGGTGTTACATTTTCTCTTGAACCAGCAGTCATAAATCTGTAACCGAGAACGCACATGAGATCGGTCGCCGGCCCAAAATCAGTACAATTGGCGTTCGTCCAATATGTCTCTCAGTGATGTGGTTGCTAGAAACTGAGCCATTAGGTACCATCTATAGCGGATGTAACCATCACTGTTCGAAAGTTTGGAATTGGTCTCATCCTCAAATACTATGTTTTGCCACACAGCCTGCCAGCTTAAGTTGTCTGGTGTCCATTTCATGGTTTCTGGACAGTTTTAAAGTCGAGGTCTTGTGCCACCTCAGCCCGCCCCAGACGACGTAGAATAGTCGACACATATGGGTGCACACCTGCAGGAGTGGTCGAGTGTCAAACCTCATTCCGACTTAGTGTGATCGTCCTTTAGGACCTGCGAAAAAATGGCTTCCGTCTAGATTGTAGTCAGTTTGATTCGCTCAGTAAGAACCCATCATAACATACGATCTCATTTTACGTTTTCACATGGATCACGTAAGTACAAGCGTTACCCCCGCAGCGACATGCCTTGTATACACTAAGGTGACGAAAGTCGTGCGACATCTCCTAACGTCGTGTGGGGCCTCCTTGCCATGCTGACTCTATAGCCGTTCATAATTGGAAAAGTGTAGCCAGTGCAGGATTGTGTGCACGAACTGACCTCTCAATTATGCTCCACAAATATTAGATGAAATTCCTTCCACGCGATCTGTGTGAGTCGATTCCCGGCGGGGTCAGGGATTTTCTCTGCCTCGTGATGGCTGGGTGTTGTGTGCTGTCCTTAGGTTAGTTAGGTTTAAGTCGTTCTGAGTTCTAGGGGACTTATGACCACAGCAGTTGAGTCCCATAGTGCTCAGAGCCATTTGAACCATTTTTTGATCTGTGTGACCGAATCATTCTCTCGAATTGTCCAGAATGCTCTTCAAACCAATTACATAGCGCATAGTCATCCACAAAAATTCGATCCTTGTTTGGGAACGTGATGCCCATGAATGTCTCCAAATAGTCTCCAAGTAGCTGAACATAACGATTTCCAGTCAATGACGGGCTCAAATGGACTCGACGACACAGTCCACTCCAGGTAAATATAACCCCACCATTACAGAGCCTCTATCAGCTTGCACAGTGCTTTGTTGACAATTTGGGTGCACCACTTGGTGGGGGCTGCCCCACCATACAATCAGCTCTTATCAATTGAATTCGGGACACAGCTGACAAGGCAGCAGTTTTCCAGTTATGTAGGGCCCAACCGATGTGGTCATGAGTCCAGGAGAGACACTGCAGAGGATGTCGTGCTGTTAGCAAAGGCAGTCGGTGAGCGTGTGTGGCTCTCGTTGGTAGGTTGGCACCATGTAATAGGGATAGTGGCGTCTTTTCTTCTTCTGTTTACCGGTGCCACTACGTTTGCTAGCTTTGTATGTCCATGAGTGGCAGCAGCGGCGTTTATTGATATCTAGAACCCGTACTGTCTTTGGAAGGAAGTGCAGTGTTTTCCGGGTCGGGTGTGAAGGGAGTTCAGTTGGGACGGAGCAGCAGAAAGGTCCGGCAGCGCGAGGACATGCCGGAACCACTGGCGGCATCCAGGCATTGCCGGATCGAGGTGGCTGTAGTTGTGAGGGCCACAACCTCGTTGTCCACTGGACCCAGCACGCTGAGTTGAGTGAACATTAATCCAGTAGTGAAACCTCCATTTTGGTGGTCACGCCGTTTGTTCGTGCATTGCTGCTCGAGAGTCACCGTGAGACGAACAGCAGCGAGTGGAGCGTGTCGAGTTGGTAGAATCTCTTAGCCATCTTCTGCTGCGTGTTATTAGTTTTTTAATTTTGTGTTATTATTTGGTGAAGTGCCACCAGCCGTATTTTATTGCCCAGTGGCCGCAAACGCCCCAGTCACCTGCCCTGGGGGGTTACCGTATTTTTGTGGCAGTGTACTTTTCCTCGTCTCGCTGATGCTGTCCGGCATAACGTGTAGTTCGACAGCCTCCTTGATTTCGGTGTGGATTGTGGTTTCTTTTGTCTACCTTGGTTGTAGTGGTTCCTTCTGCCCTTCGATGTTTTAATCACCTGATTCTGAAAACGCAGTGCTGTCTGTCACTTCGCCCTCGGTTGAATTATTCCATCGTTGTACTGGTTATCACATGTTAGGTGTATTTGGTAAGATGATTGATCGGCGTTTAAACTGTCCCTAGTTTGAGTTGCCATCCTGTTAGGTGAGCATAACTCTTGGCTGCATGTCTCACCGCTTACGTAGCTGTAGGGGACTTTTCTCAGGTCGATCCTTGGAGCGCTGTCTCTGGATCACTCATTTTTTCTATTTGGTCTGTGTCAATTGTTTAAAAATGATACTTGTTTAAATTATTCCTATTGCTTGTGGCCTTCAGTCGACAGATAATTTGAATTCTTCTTAATAAGGCCTTCAGCTGTCAGTGTAGCTTGTATTACAGTCAATTTTCTTAATTATGTCCATGGCTCGTGGTCTTGCGGTAGTGTTCTCGCTTCCCGCGCACGGGGTCCCGGGTTCGATTCCCGGCGGGGCCAGGGATATTCTCTGCCTCGAGATGACCGGGTGTTGTGTGTCTTTCATCATCATTTCATCCTCATTCACGCGCAAGTCGCCGTAGTGGCGTTAAAGAACTTGTGGATTATTCTTAATGAATGTTTTAAAAATTATGTTGATATTTTGGACATGTAGTTGTCTTCCTCATTTGTGATTCAGGCCTTCAGCCATTAATTGTTCTGAAGTATTGCTTGTGGCCTTCAGCCAACAAATAATTTTGAATTCTCTCTTAATAAGGCCTTCAGCCATCAGTGTAGCTTGTGCTACAGTCAATTGTTTTTAAGTGATTGTTTTTTTAAAAAAATATTTCCTTAAATAAAGAGTATGTGTTTACAGTGCAACCAACAGTAACTGATTAGGCCCCATCCACACATTTTCCTGCTTTCCCAAAGTTCCACATCTCAGTCAGGTTGGTCATCTGCTGCCATAGTCCATTAACGACAAATTTCGCCTTACTGTCCTAACGGGTACGTTCGTCGTACGTACCACGTTGATTTCTGCAGTTATTTCGCGCAGTGTTGGTTGTTTGTTAACACTGACAACTCTACACAAACGCCAGTGCTCTCGGTCGTTAAGTGAAGGCCGTCGGCCACTGCGTTGTCCGTGGTTAGAGGTAATGCCTGAAATATGGTATTCTTGGCACACTCTTGATGCTGTGGATCTCGGGATATTGAATTCCCTAACGATTTCCGAAATGGTGTCCCATGTGTCTAGGTGCGTTCAGAGTCTGTTAATTCCTGTCGCGTGGCCACAATCATGTCGAAAACCTTTTCACATGAATCTCATAAGTACAAATGACAGCTCCGCCAATGTAGTGCCCTTTTATACCTTGTGTAGGTGATAGCAACGCCATCTCTATACGTGCATAGCGCTATTCCATGACTTCTTTCGCCTCAGTGTAAAACGAAATGTCAGGGTTCGATACACCCCAAAGGCAGATCGCTCTGCTCCAGTCAGATTCACTAAGATGTTGATGTTAAGCCAGTTGGCGTGAAAGAGGCGTAATGACATTTGCTTCCCAGTTTCTGCTTCACTCCTATCTCTTCTGTGGCTGAAAATATTGAAGAACTGAAGTGGCACTAGTCAGCCAACGTGTACTCCACATCTCTGCAATCTTGATCAGTATTGTTACTGGTACAAAAATATTCCGAGCTTGGTACCATTCGAGCCATACTTCCTGGGTATTGCAATTTCCACAAATGACAATGTTCCCAGCTCTTCGTGTTGCTGTTTCGTAAGAGTTCCCAGGACAGTCAAAGCGACGCTGGAAGCAGAAACGGGAGTGGAGCGGAAACGCGGCCGTCGGGCCTTGACTTGTCCTTGGGATTATGCAGGGCGGCTCCTCATAGCCAACGCGGCGACCCAGAAATCTGCTCGCCGACGGCGCATTTGTCTCCTGTGAGCCTGCGTCTTCCGCTCTTGATCGCTGCCCAGCTGTCCTGCACGTGGCGTATCTCCAAGCGTTTCAACAGCGTGATTGTAGTTGGCCTTTGCGGTGTGCTGTATTTGATGAACTGTAACTGCGCGCTTTTAAGCAATAGTCGTATCCGCGATAATTTCGTATCCTTCAGACATGATCGTACAATTAACATGTGTCTGCAAAAAAAAAAAAAAAAAAAAAAAAAAACAGTAGTGGAGTTTTTCATTCAAAAATGGTTCAAATGGCTCTGAGCACTATGGGACTTAACATCTATGGTCATCAGTCCCCTAGAACTTAGAACTACTTAAACCTAACCAACCTAAGGACATCACACAACACCCAGCCATCACGAGGCAGAGAAAATCCCTGACCCCGCCGGGAATCGAACCCGGGAACCCGGGCGTGGGAAGCGAGAACGCTACCGCACGACCACGAGATGCGGGCGGAGTTTTTCATTGGTACTTGACACAGTCTCTTGACATAATTCCGTCAGCCCATGCACTTGTCGCAATGTGGCATGTTTGTGTTTGTTAGTGTCAGACTACATGTATATAGAGTGGGTTGGTAGTAAGTTTTTTTTTTTTTTTCAGATGTGTGACTTCCGGCAATTATCTCCTTAACTAAGTTGTTTCCAAAAAACTGGGGCTGAAGTGGCCTTGTTACTAACTTTTTAAAGGTCTTTTAGTGCGCTAGGTTGATCCTGCAAGCGACACTACAGCTAGTGACCTTGATTTTGCATGTCGCTACATCGCAAAGAGGACCTTCATCCTATAGGAGGCCCCAAGTTCTACAAGTTGCCTTCCAATGCAGCACTAAGAACTTCAGCCTGTTCAAAGCTCGCCACAAAGAGTAAGAAAGCTCAGTTCCTTAGTCTGACTCTACTCTTGGAAATACTCGTACGTACGGGTTCTCTAGTTCCGTCCCCCCTCTTTCGTGCCAGTGCTTCCGATAGGCACACATGAAGAGGACCTGAGTTTTTCGCTGAGGCTTTACCTGGATCATAGACGACTCTCAGCAGGCTGGGATTCGTGATTTTGGTGACGAAAGCCAAGTTTCTATTTTTTTCCCCTCCACATCAGAGGCAGTATCTGGGCGCACGTGTGGGTGTGCGATGCCAACGAGCGAATAGTGTTTCTGCATTGGTTTTTTCTTCAGACATCACGTACGACTCTTACTGACTTGCTTAACTCGGTGTCCACCTTCTTCTCATGTTCAGATGAGCTCCACAGAGTAGAAGCGTACTCAAAGCCAGACACTCGCAGTGTCACAAATGATGTCTGCAACAGCTGTGAACCGGCGCCCCATAACCTGCTGGTCAGCAACCTGATAACGTTGACTCTTGTGCAAAACCTTGGCAGCACTGCGGTTTGGAAACAACATTGAACAGTATGTTTCCAGTTCGTTGGAGGAAAAGATTGTCTCATATAGTACTGCAGTGTTCAAATCAGCCTTCTGAATGATTCAACTTTAGTTCTTTCCATAACGTTAAAGATATGATCAAGTTTCTGCACATTCCCTAGGAGTCTCGATGCGATGCGTTTTCAAACATTCTACCTCATCCAACATCGGTTTATTCACGCAACTGAATTAGCTCTGTGACTGCGGTCGTTGTAAAAGTTTGCAGTTGGGAAATTTACCTGTATATGTGTTACTTCGTGCTCTTACTTTCTTTCTACATGCATTTTTCGACCTGTTTGTTTCTAAGATACCTTCCCTGTTTGTCTGAAGATGTTGTATCAGTTAATTGTATTTAGATAGGCTATTAGACCAGTAGCTGCTACTAGCATTTTTTCTATCATTTGTTATACCACCTTTTATGGTGTAAAAACTTTAAATTAGCCCTTTGGTTGGTTACACACTGTCGGGGGGGGATCTCATTATGTTGCACGAACCATTTGTTTCAAATGATTTGCAGCGTTCTGTAACTTACGTGCAAATGTACAGTAGTCATATCGCTGTTTTAGCTCTGCAGAAAGCTAAATTTGGACTAAACATGTTCTCTATAGAAGCCCGTCGACTGTTGAAGCTCTGTCCGCCTGAGGACACGTAATGTTGAGTACATTTTGTAGGTCTGTGTCAGTATTCCCCGTAGCTTGATTTCCATGACGTTTAGCCCATACAAGTTAAAAAAGCTCTAAGCTGGTAAAAGGCAGACCTATCCAGGTTGACGATAGTTTCGGATCAGCAGTTTCCTCCCACTTCGTCTTCATCGTTTTGATATTGCGGAGGAATCTTTTCGTAACAACTTACCATCAGTTTTGTTCAAAGTTCCACACTGGACACACTGCAACTTAACAGTTAGCGAAATATTCTCTTTCATCCAGGTAAATGATTGTGTTTTGGTAACATATGAAGAATGTGTGTCTTGAAGGACATAAGAAATAGCTTTCAACTATTACTCAGTAGGTACATTTCTAAATATGGTATATATTAACGTTATCATGGAATTTATCAAAATAATACGGAAAAATTAAAAAACGTGTCTTTGGATGTAATAATTCAATAATTTAAATCGGTTGTGGAAGTCAACTTTCTCACATCTCTTTCCTTGTGACGGATTTTGCTACACGTTATTCTGCGCATGTTTTGGTTTTGTTTTTCTGTATGGAGAATCTTCTGTGTTTCAACATCGTTCTTGGTTTGATGGAGTTTGTTCCGTGTTGGAGTGTAATATTATTAGTAACTGGGATACTTCCGAAACACATTGTATATCTCATGCTGGTGCTTCATTTAAACTGAGTAAGTGATTTAAATACCTTATTACCACTATGCAATTAATTTTAATTTGTTGGTACATTGTAATTTATCTTAGTCTTTAAGCTACAGTTACTCAATATCACCGTGGTAAATGTGATACTTTGGGAAGCCGTTTCTGGGTTTGCGATACCAATGAGATTAGGCGAATCAGATTTGCATACCAATATCTGGGCAGCAGTTCTAAATACATGAGACGAATGTACATGAGGAAGGTTTGTAGCTTTCGTATTACATTTGTTATATGTGTAAGACATGAATTGTATTCTGAATTACTGTTTAACTGTTTCAGACATTGCAAAACTGTTATATGAATGTATACTGCTTGAAAGAAAGACACTTTGGCCTGTGTTCCTTACTAACGGAAATTTATCTACTTTATTAAAGTCGGTAGATGCACTGATATGTGTGGTTCTTCAGATTAGTCAATAAAAAAAAGGAATGTGAAACATTGATAGTAAATCATTATTAATTTCCAGTTACTTACATCAGGTTAATGGCTGGAAAACGAAACCAACCCGTTACATTACTTCACGATTTAACTGAAGCAGTCTGCAGCTCGTAACACTTTTTTTTTTACTTAAAGTAATAATAAGAAGAAGAAGAATGCAAAGAAAGAAAATAACTTACAGCTAATTTTTGTTAGAAGCATATTCTAAGCCTCTGAATAGGGTGAGATATACTTTTGATAAAGAGCGATTTACGTTCACTCTTCAATGTGGATTTCAGTATATTTTCAAGAAGTAAGACGAGCAAATGGTGAACAATCGGTCACTGAAATCGTGGGGGTAAATGTATGAGAGCAGAGGGAAATGTCTTTGGATATAAATGTATGAAAAAGGAGTAATTTTTGTAGTAGCCTCTAAATCGAAGCATTGGGTGTAGATTGAGTTCCATAATTACTACCAATCTGTTACTTTATGTCTGTTGTGTGAACCCTGATGACTGATTTTTACCTTTCGAAAGAGATAAAGTGTCAATACAATAAACTCAATATAAAACAATGTATTGTAGGTGAACAGACAATACAAATTTGCTGTTGAACTAGATGCATTGCGTAGCGTTTTGTGTGTGTGTGTGTGTGTGTGTGTGTGTGTGTGTGTGTGTGCTTAACCCGACGTCCGTCAGTGGGACGATTAGTGAGTGGTTTGGAGTTGCTTTTTACCATTCTTCTCCGCGGAATCTCATCAAGGAACATGTCCAACAATCCTGGAGAGGTGCTGTCTTCTTATAATCATTACATAATGAACATTGTTTTCGTTGCAACTACGGAAATGAGGAATGACAGAGATAGCAAGTAAAGAGGATAAAGTTTGCATAGAAAAGGTGAAGATCAAGAAATGGAAACAATTATTTTTTCTAAATAGGGCAATTTAATAAAACCACAGAATAAAAATCATTTACACAATATGTAGCATTTAATGCTGACGTCTTGAGAAAAAAAGGATTACAGAGGACATGTTATCAGTTTAAATTGTAGAGGTATTTCTTTTTTGTCGCCCTGTTTTAGTTGTTTTAAGCAGCACACAATATTACCTCACCTCTCACACCATAATATACAGTGAAAAGATGGCACTTTATATACATGACTGAACTGATGAATACCGTATACATTGGATAAGGCGAAACATGGTTTTTATTCCAATGACATCTTCTCAAAATATAGACACAGATGTTTGTCGTGAGAGACATATTTTAAGACAATACATCAAGGACTCAATATCATTCTTCGTATACTTGTCAACAAATTGTTTTAATATAAAAATCCCTTGATATACTTAAAATTTCCAAGACTTAAAACGCCACGTTTGCTCCCTAAATAATGAAAACTGGCAGCTTCCCAAGCCATCAGTATACTGTACATTCTTAGTGTTTCTCTGATTACCTCACAGTGATATTTCTTGTACTTCCGTGTATTCAGTATAACTTCGATGTGGTTCGTTTGCCCATTTGGCATAACGAGAAAAACATTTAAAAATAGATATTGATAATCATTTACAACAACGTCCAAAAAACTAGTGGAGGTATACATCAGATTTGCAGAGTTTCTGCTTTCACTGTAGCTCACTCGTATAACAAGGACGTCTAAGTATATCAAGGAATTGTGTTTGGGTCCCTGTTGTATTTGCATGCGAAATAATTCCAGACGGACAGATAGAATGACTGGACAGTGATAAGAAATGTAGTAAAATTCTGCAGTAAAGTTTTGTAAGCAGAAAATAAATTCTAGATCTGCAGGTAGAACATTCATTTATATCTGTAGCCTGACCTCATACTACACGTTATTTACTCATGGCATCTAGAAGTGAAACTGTGGGTTTCATTCATAAAAGCAAAGGATTCACCTAAATAAATCTTTTCATCCCACACATGTGATCCAACTAGGTTTGCGTGACAAAAATGTCGCACCAGTTGCCTGAAACAGATTTTGTGTCTACTACAATTCGTATAACCGTTTAAATTGCCTGCATTCTGAGCTATATTTTAGCAAAGATATCGAGTAATCTTTTTTTCTTTTCCATGACAGACGAAAATGTATATTCAAGAGTGATGAAACATGAAAATATTTATCTAAACAGTAGGCACACTACTGCAGTAGCCTCCACACGGTATTTGATATGGTGGTGAGGTCAAGCCACAGGGGTAAAGTGCTTCGCTAAAGCACAGTCGTGACTCTTAGACAAGTTCTCACAAGCAGTTCCAATTGTAGTGTTACACTGCTGGTGGTAACGTAAGCACTGAGGCTGTAGGAGAACTTTGATCACAGACTCCGTTGAAATTTAGCTCTTTATAAAACACAGCAAATTGTCTTATTCAGTATACAAGGAGATCCATTTTTTTTATTCACTATACTGAAAATATACACCGCTAAATTAAACCAGTATTTCACTGTATTTACAAATACAATAAATTATATTGTGCATATATTAAATACTTTTTGGTATGAGTTCAAAAAATTTAAAAACTTTATCATTCCACTTTTATGTAATAGAAGTAGTCGACAATTTCTGAAATACAATTTTAGTCAGTAGCCGTATACATCAGTATTCGATTATCGTAGTTCTCCATTACCCACAGCCATTGCCAATGCTGCAGCACCCAGCATTAAGACTTGAAGAAAACTATGCACCTGAGTTTCAATATTCATGTATACCTGTGTATTAAGTATTATTAGTCTATAATGTATGCAGAAGACCACACATTTCGATAGTTATCTAAGTTGCAGTAACTTACGTATATCTTGTTCATTAAAAACGTGTCTGGGAAGTGGAAAAGGAGTTATAAAGGGAAGAAACCGGCGATCCGGACGGGGAGCAGACGAGAGTTAGCGGTAAAAGCGAACAGAACAAAAAGAAAAGTCACAACAGATATAACAATTAAGTTTTCATTTTTTATCCTTTATAACAGCACAACCTTTTGAAATATTATTATTTTTTTTTTTTTGCACAACAGTACTTCATGCTTACTCGAACATATGGTAAAGACGAGATCGGAAAAAAGGGACAGGCCTCTAGAGCGGAAGGGCGGGAAGAAAGGAAGGTTGGAAGGAAGGAGAGAGGGGTTATACAAAAAGTGAAACGATATCCAACTGGTTTGTAAAGGAACGGAACGGTCTGGCGTACGAGGCTGCACGGGCGTGGGGACGGGTCGGTTGGATGGGGTGGAGGGGGGTGGAGGGGGGTGGAGGGAAGTTTGGAGGAAGGGGAGGGGATGGGTGTCTATGCTAAACGTTACATCACTTTGACGAGAGCCCCCCAGGTGGCAAACTGAGCTCCTGGGCGGCGCATCAACTCGTAAACAACGCGCAGTCTATCCACAAGTAACATTATGATACATTATATATAATATTGTAATTGCTATTGTATTCTCTCTACAGGGTCCGTTCCTCGTCTTTCGATCTCCTCGAGCAATTTCTGGTTTCCTTCGTCGTGTTTGTTATTTCTCTGTCTGTGATGTCTGCGAAGACCTCGGCGAGTCTCTCCGGCGAAAGCGTGGCGGGCTGCAACCAGCGCAGGTCTGTTCGTCTCTCCTCGTTTCCGCAGCCGTATGCGAGTGAATGCGATCACTTCTCTCGGGCGCGTGCCACACTTCCTCCACCTTTTTCTTTTCTTTTTACACACATCACATTTCTTGAAATAAGAAACACAGCACTCTCCCACAAACGTATTAACCAACATCGGCGCTTCCCGCGCCGATACTGAAAAAGTACAGGCGAAAACACTTAAAACGCAAAATGTCCAGTCCGGTGCTAACAACGAAATCTTGTAAATGGTATACGAATTTCTGTTTCGTGTTTTGTACAAGTCTTCCCGTAATCTCTGCGACATTTGTACAAAGAGCGATCGCGTCGCGGAGCGGGCGGTGCGGAGGCGGCGCCTCCGCCAGGCACCCGCGGGGGCGGGGGCGGCGTCGGCGGCGGCGGCGTCGTCGGCGTCGGTGGCACCGGCGTCCACGGCAGAGGCGCCGTCGCTTCTACCCGCCTCTTGTCGAGCGGCTGCAGCGGCGGTGCCGTCGACGTCGTGGTGAGCACCGCCTCCTTGGTGCCGGGCCAGCGGACCGCGAGCCGGCGCGGCCTGCGGCTAAGCTCGTGGGCACCGCGTCTGCAACACAAGGCGCACACGTGACAGCGTAACGCCGCTGAGGGATGTCGACGCGACATGGTACGCTATTCGAGCTGTTGTAAGCTACGTGTAAAATTAAACATAAACAAAATTTCCCGTCAGTGTTCGACAAAAAAAAAAAAAAGACACCAGTATTAAATATGAAAGACTTGCCTGACGACTGAAATTGTACACCAGCCACAAGTCGCATTTAACTTTCCTTTTACTGACATGTTTCACTCGACAGAAGTAAGCATCTTCAGAAATTAAGTAGGCAAGGGTAACACGTTAGATACATTTGGCTGTGTACCGCGCCGCCGTCATGCATAACAACTTATTTCTGAAGACCCTCGTGTCTGTCGAGTGAAGCATGGCAATAAAGAGAAGTTACATGTGGCTTGTGGCTGCTCTACAGCTTTAGTTTCTAACGGTCGCTATTACCCCCGCAGCCTAAATTTCCCTGATCAAATGGCTCTGAGCACTATGGGACTTACCGTCTGAGGTCATCAGTCCCCTAGAACTTAGAACTACTTAAACCTAACTAACCTAAGGACATCACACACATCCATGCTCGAGGCAGGATTTGAACCTGCGACCGTAGCGGTCACGCGGTTCCGGACTGAAGCGCTTAGAACCGCTCGGCCACAACGGCCGGCGCAGCATTTTGGATGGGAAGTCTTTCCACCTACCATACAGCCCGGACTTGGCTCCCTCTGTTTCTCATTTTTGCTCATATCAACCACTGTCTATGAAGACAACATTTCGGCACAGAAAACAAGCTGCACATGAGCGTAGAGCATTGGCAGAAAGCAAAGGCGGCCAACTTCTACGACGAGATACATTGGAAAGCTAGTACAGTACTACGACAAATGTCTCAAATGGTTCAAATGGCTCTGAGCACTATGGGACTCAACTGCTGTGGTCATAAGTCCCCTAGAACTTAGAACTACTTAAACCTAACTAACCTAAGGACAGCACACAACACCCAGCCATCACGAGGCAGAGAAAATCCCTGACCCCGCCGGGAATCGAACCCGGGAACCCGGGCGTGGGAAGCGAGAACGCTACCGCACGAGGCAAATGTCTCAGTCGGAGCGGCGACTATGTAAGGAAGTAGCTGGAAGGTGTACAGCTAACTTTTGCAAATAAAAACTTTTTTTTAGGTTTCTCTTTGGTCTGCATTTCGCGATCGATCGGACTTTCCTTTCCGAATAGCCCTCGTAATTCTGTACCACAAATAAAATAGCATCAGAATGCAAAATGTTCCTCTTAAAGCAGACGTTAGTAAATCTTCACTAACGGTTCCAAATATCGAATAAAGTTTCACAAAGCACAGTAATAGGATATGCGAGTGTTCTGCAAGAAAGCCCCATATCCCGATGCAAGTGGTCTGGCAGGTCCGGTGGAATGACGTTGGCCTATGGCACCTGATACGACATGTAAGGTGTAGGAGACTAAGGATGAAAGAAGGCGATATCCCTACCTATCGAAATACTGAATAGGAGTAATCGGTAAAGAAGTAATAAATTGTGGGGTGCCTCTCCATCTCCTAAACCCGTAAATGGTTCAAAAATGGCTCTGAGCACTATGGGACTCAACTGCTGAGGTCATTAGTCCCCTAGAACTTAGAACTAGTTAAACCTAACTAACCTAAGGACATCACAAACATCCATGCCCGAGGCAGGATTCGAACCTGCGACCATAGCGGTCTCGCGGTTCCAGACTGCAGCGCCTTTAACCGCACGGCCACTCCGGCCGGCAACCCGTAAATACCTATTGTAAATATATAGTGCTATCCAGGAGCGAGAATTTACTTGTTTTCGTGTAAATAAATAGCGCTGTCATTAGTTTTACTTCGTAATGTACAACTATTAGGACACACAATTCGTAAATAAATTAGTTTTGTAGACAGCAGTCAGCCTATCCACATGTGGCAGGAATAAATATTCTTCAACAGACGCGTTAACGGGTGGAAGTCTAAAAAATGTAGTAATGTTCTATTGTTAAATAATAAATAATTAAATAACGAATGTAAAAAAAAGCACTCTCTCGGCTAGAAAATCATTACCACTCCTCATAGGTTTTTCCAGAGGGGAAAGAAGATCACTTCTACAGTTCATTTCAAAGTCATTGCATCGAACGTCTCATGATAACTGAAACGCACGGCGTAACGTCTTCTTAAAAGCAAAAGTCCCAAAATGGTTTTTAAGTGACATTATCAGTACCTGTTAACGATTTAAACAGCTCTGACTCTTGTTGCCTGTCAGTGTTACAAGTGACATACTCGTTAAGATAACATAATAGCCTTCATGGAGACTTCGGTACAAATATTATCTGGGTTATTGAGATTTATATTCTGCAGTTTTCCTAAATAGCTTACGGCAATGCACATAGTGTGAAAAGGTGTGTCAGAGTACTGAACAGACTATTGACTACAAAATGTTATTAATCGTTGACTTGAAATAGCGACCGTGCTTCTGAAAGGGCTCCTTGTGGACCTATGGATGGCAGGAAGGATGGAAGATTACGAGCAAACGTCCTGTCGACGATTCGGTCATTAGTGACAGAGCACAAGTTCGGAATATGGACGGACGAGGAAGGAAACTGGCTGTGTACTTTTTCAAGAAAACATCCCAACATTTACCTGAAACGATTGAGGAAAAGACACACATCAGTTAAAGCTGGGTGCCGTAACGGGGATTTGAAGCGTCATCCAGCCTAATGTGAGTCCAGTATCTCAACAACTGCGCCAACTCTCTCTGTTGAATGTATGCCGCTTGTTGACAAGCGCAGATTCGAGGCTCGGTGATCGCGTCCATCGTCCATAATGGCAGGCGGTGCGGAATCGATCGGGGGGTTCGCCCCACCCCACCCCACCTTATTTCGGGCTCGGGTGTCGGTCGGAGCGCGCGCTGCGGTTCGGCCGGCGCAGAATTTGCAGGCCGCAAGAATGCCACCACCGCCGCCATCGCTGCTCTTTTAACCTTGACCGGCCCCGCAATATCGGCGGGGCAGGGCGGAGAGCGCCGCGTGCCATCGGCAGCTCGGACGCGGCGCCGGCCGGCCAGGAATGCAATAACACACGCGGCAAATTCCGCCCCCTGCCCGCGGCGCGCGGCTGCGGCTGCGGACGAGGCCTGCCCCCCGCCCCCCGGGCCGCCAACATTCGCGCTGGAATTACTCGGCGCCAGACAAGAGCTGTCCTGTGCTACCTACGAACCGTCCTCGTATTGTCAGGAAACAAATGAAACAGGAGGACACAGTTGCCATTCTGCCTATTTGTACCAGAATCTGAAGTGGGACACCACTGTCACTGATGAAAATTCTCTTCCCCCCTTGTCACTATGTTTTTCCCGTTTTCATTTTCTCATATTCAGACTGACAATTAGCAAATTCCCTAAATCCACTTCAAATACAACACGTCCTAAACATTTTGGTCAAAACTATACAGACTGTAGAGGATCATGAAACCGAGTAGGCAGGCCGGGATAGCCGAGCGGTTCTAGGCGCTACAGTCTGGAACCGCGCGACTGCTTCGGTCGCGGGTTCGAATCCTGCCTCGAGCATGGATGTGTGAGATGTCCTTAGGTTAGTTAGGTTTAAGTAGTTCTAAGTTCTAGGGGACTGATGACCTCAGAAGTTAAGTCCCATAGTGCTCAGAGCCATTTGAACCGTTTTTGAAACCGAGTAGCTAGAAATAAATAACAAATGGTGTGTGTTAGGTTGAAGATGCTAATTAAGTTTTTGTAAACTGCAAATTTTGAATATTTCATAAGAAACAACTGCCAGCCGTCCCGACAATCGGTGTGTAACCGCAAGAAAAGATAGTGAACTGATGGACGCAGTTCACTACTGTACCTACATGTATGCTCCGGAAGCCACCATATGGTGCATTGCGGTACGTACATTGTACCAACACTAGTCGTTTCCTTCTCTCTTCCTCCCGGTGATACAGCGAGTGAGAAGTGATTATCTATATGCCTCCGTATGAGCCCTAATTTCTTGTCTCTGCCAGACACTCACCATCGGGAGGAACGTACTGGGTTCTAGTACTTAATTACTACTGTTTACAGATCATGGCTGCTGGACCAAGATGAAGTCGTCGTTTCCTTCCCACAGGAACGATACCGGCATACGCCTTACGGGGGGTAGGACGTCAAACTGGTCGACTTTGAGCAGGAGAGGCACCACAGGACATTTTAATTCCCGCTGTCTATACTTTTACAAATAAATTCATAAAACCTTATCTACACGACCAGGAAGGATTCAGGATTCAAACTCATAACAATATAAGTTCAAAAGTATGACAATATAAATTTTTTTGCGTGTGAAATTTCATCATTTTTTCACTTACTATTGGCTGCATTTGTTGCTATAGGTACACATTTCTTCAGAAGTAAGAGAGATTCTTCGATGAATTTTGCACAGCATACAAACCATACTTACAGGTGAATGAAACACTAGAATTTATTTAATTAATGAAAAAATGAATTAGCTGTTACATTTTAAACTTTCTGTTTAGAAAAAACTCAAATTTTATGGTTAATTATCTTAACTTTTGGCACAGTTTTTAATAGATTTGGAAAATTCTAGAGTTTCATACACCTGTAAGTATGGTTTGTATGCTGTGCAAAATTCATCGAAGAATCTCCCTTACTTATGAAGAAAAGTGTACCTATAGCAACAAATGCAGCCAATAGTAAGTGAAAAAATGATGAAATTTCACACGTAAAAAAAATATATTTTGTTATATTTTTGTTCTTCCACTGCTATGAGCGTGAGCTCTGAACCCTTCCTGGTCATGCTGACAAAGTTTTATGAATTTATTTGTAAAAGTATAGACAGTGCAAATTAAAATGTCCTGTGGTACCTCTTCTGCTCCAAGTCGGCCAGTTTGACGTCCTACCCCCCTTAACCGATTTTTTGAAGCCACGGAAACGTAAGTCCGGAGAGTCGGATTCCGAGCTGCGAGTAAAGTGTCCATGATTGCCAAAATAGTCATTTCGTCTCGAAAATGCGGCAGTACATGGAAAAACAAACATGTGTAGTAGTCTTGGACGATGGTGAGCATACTATCAAAAATGTTTCAAATTTGTGTGAATTCCTGGGGCACCAAACTGCTTAGGTCATCGGTCCCTAGACTTACTTACGACTTAAACTAACTTATGCTAAGAACAACACACACACACACCCATGCCCGAGGGAGGACGCGAACCTCCGGCGGGAGGGGCCGCGCCGCCCATGACATGACGCTTCAAACCGCGCGGCTGCTGAGCATGCTCCCTGCATCTCAGATCAGATCCTGTCTCATGAGAGGCTGCCTTTTTGTACACACGGTAAAAATCGACGTCAAGAGGAAATTTAGCAAAGGTGAAGAGCTCCTGAAAGTATAGCATGGAAATGGCATCATTTTCAGAAGACAGTGGGAGTAGTTAGTTGTTTAGAAGCACAAAAAGAGCAGTTTTTCAGAGGTTTTTTCATTAACTTTTTAAATTGGCTGTACTGCCAAACTGTTGAGTTTGTGTACTCTTAACTGGTGCTAGTTCCGCTGAATACACACCAACGGCTAGCTACTTGCGATGCTGTTGAGTCCCAGAGTGAAGACGACAAAATACTCAGATACGCTGTTGTTACTGCGATATGTGCCGCGCAGCACGCGAAGAGACGGACGCGCTGGCGCTATGGAAGTGCACACATTCGGTGCGGCCGAGCGGCCGCCAACTTCCCCGCGATTTTGCGCGGTGGTGGCTTTACGAGTGGCGACCCCAGTGCGCCTCGTAAAAAATCGTTCGCAGGGGAGCTGCCGCGGCTGCCGCTGCCGCTCGTTCAACCTGCGTAGCGAGCGACTGCCACCCAACCGACTGCGTACTGCGCCCACCAGCTCGCACACAGCTGCGCGATTGGGATATTTCGCCACCAGTGGCGCAACAGCTGGCGCACAGCAATTCTGAACACAACCGAGGCGATGAAAGCTTATGATAGGCAGCTGTTTTTCAGTCTGCTCACCGTTTTTTTTTTTTTTTTTTTTTTTTTTTTCTCCTGGCCGTTATCTGAAGCGGAGAACTAAATACAGGTTTCATAAACTAGCGCTCGCTAACGAAATCGGTTACACATTTCATTTGCAAATACCTTGCCACACGAACCTATCGTTTAGATCTGCAAATATATTTTGCGAGTCACTTTATCGCACACGGTGTAGGGCACTTCGTGCATATATTAACTAACTATTATATACCTCGTTACTCGCCCTAATCTCTACCAATGGAATAATGATCCTATCCTAACACAAAAAATGCGAGTATGTTCCTATTTATTTATAAGACTCTGACTGAAACTGGAGCAGCAGCTGCCTCATTCTACCTTATTCAGCACCTTTAACCATTTGCCCAAAACCTTTCGGCATGCGAACAAATTCGCGCTTTTTTTAACGTGCAAATCACCTCAAACCCCTACAAGCTCCTCTAAATATAACTCACACCTACTAGTCCATCACTGTAATTCACTCTTACCTAACAACTCCCAGTTGCCATTTTTCACTCGCTCATTCACCTCAACTATTTGTCGTTATCTCCTAGTGTCTCTGTCATTGTCTCCTGTGTCACAGTCACAGTCCCCTTCGTACAATTCTATTACTACCGCATCATCTCGCTATCACTGCCTCCCTGTTGCTCTCTCGTATGCTAATATCTCATTCCTTCCTTCCTACTTTCGCTGTCCCTTCTCAATGTCACGTCTCTCTTCCTCATTGTAAATGTTGTACAGTCTGTCTCTCACTATCACTGCCCACTTCTACTTTATCTTTCTCTTTATTCCTCCTCCCCTACAACTGTCTCCTTCAATCGTTTCCTAGAATTGTTCTCTGACCGTCAACTATGTTCCAGTGCCACTGTGTCCCTCTCTTTCTTTCATAATGCCATTGTGTCCTCCGCTCTTTCTGTAACACAGCCCCTGTCTACTGTCTTCCAGTATTTATCACTTTTCCGTCTCTTTGTCGCTGCCACTGTCCTCTTCTCTCTCAGCATAAAAAAGTGCGAATAATTTCCGACGCCAAAACCTTTGGAAAAATTTTTAAAGGTGCTGAAGAAGATAGAATGAGGCAGCTGGTACCCTACTTTTCAGTCAGAGCCTTTTAAATGATAAGGAACATATTCGCATTGCTTGTTGCTCTAATGGACGCATTTTTCTGCTGGTTTCCTTCTTTTCCCAACTGGAGCAGGCCATGTTGCTCATATGAAAAGAAATGTGCTGGTCAATAAAACTTTGATAATTGACTTTTTTATGTGTAAAAAAATTTGCATGTGCTTCAGTACTACAACTTGGGATTCCCAGTGGATAACGGAGACATTTCACAGCATATTACTCCGTGCTGCGTTACTTTATAAACTACATTTTCATCTCACACCGGATTTCACGTGTACAAGTAATGGAACTTCGAATCTCTGTATCTCGGAAACAGATAAAGAAATTATAAAATTTGAAAGGCTTTTCGACGTCGGGATTTAGAAATACGTCGCAAAAATTACAAATATTTTGTTGATACCGCCCTACATAGGGAGGAACGATCACCACAATAAAATAAGGGAAATCAGCTCGTACGGGAAGATATAGGTGTTCATTCTTTCCGCGCGCTATACGAGACTGGAATAATAGAGAATTGTGAAGGTGGTTCGATGAGCCCTCTGCCAGTCACTTAAATGTGATTTGCAGAGTATCCATGTATATGTAGATGTGTGTTTTAGTTATCATGTTTTTCATACACTGCAGGGAAAAATCCCCAACACCAAAAAGGAACTGTGTGGCATAAACGAAAGTTGGTAGGCGTGTTGTTTGTTCAAACTTCGCGCCAATCGCATAAAAATGGCGCTAGTAGCGCCACTATGAGGATGCACTGTAACGTCCATGAGCGTCAGTTATCTTCGAGATTGGACGTGTTGAATTGATGTTAGTCAAGAATGTCTTCAAAGCGACGAAGAAGCCATTATCAACACCGCACTGAGTTTGAATGAGGTCTTGTAGTAGGGCTACGAGAAGCTGGATGTTCCTTCTGCGATATTGCAGAAAGACTTGGCAGGAATGTAGCCGATGTAGATGACTGCTGCCGGTAGTCGTCATGAGAATGCATGGTCGCGAGAAGGGCGGACTGCGGGCGGGCACGTGGCAATACCGAGAGTGAAGACCATCGTATTCGGTGTATGGCTCTGGCGTATCGTACTGCATTAGCAGCAGCGATTCGAGCAGCAGCTGGCAACACAGTGCCACAACGAACCGTTACAAATCGGTTACTTCACGGACAGTTCTGAGCCAGACGCCCATTAGCGCGCACTCCGCTGGCCCCAAACCACCGCCATTTGCTACTTCAGTGGTGTCAGGGGGGAAGTCATTGGAGGGCAGGGGGGAAGTCTGTTGCGTTTTCCGATGAAAGCTGATTCTGACTCGTGCCAGTGATGGCCGTGGGATGGTTAGGAGGAGACCAGCTGAAGGCATGTAACCACCTCGTCTGCATGCTAGACACACTGGACCTACATCTGGAGTAACGGTCTGAGGTGCGACTTTCTGTGACAGCAGAAGCACACTCGTAATTATCCCACACGACCTAACTTCAAATTTCTAAGTCAATCTGGTGATTCGAACTGTTGTGCTGCATGCCAGAGGATGTTTTCCAACAGGATAACGTGCGCTCACATACCGCTGCTGTAACCTGCCATGCTCTAGAGAGTGTCAACATGGTGCCTGGTCAGTCACCACATCTGTATCCAATCGAGCACATATGGGATATCATGGGACAACAATTCCAGCGTCATCCACAAATATTAACCGTTCCTGTACAGATCGCCCAAGCGCAACAGCGGTGGAACTCCATCCCACAAACTGATATCTGGCATCTGTACAACACAATACCTGCACGTTTGCATGCTTGCATTCAACATTCTGGTGGTTACACCGGTTATTAAAGTACTAGCATTTCACATTTGCAATACTGTATCTCACAATTACATTAACTTGTCATCTTGCAATATTAAGCATTTTAATATGTTACCTAGACAAATGTAATCCCGAAATTTCATTACTTTACATTGACTATTTTTTGGTGTTGAGTATTTTTCCGTCAATGTATTTATGTTGTTATGGTTGAGTATGGAATGAAGGTAGAAGGTGAATCCTGGTTTCCGCAAGTAGGTTATTCAGTTATCGAGACACGCTGTCGAGAAATTTGGGATCTAATATCGGAGACTGATTAATAGTATGGAGACATGGGGAAATATACCAGGTGTACCGGTATGAAATGAGCGTTAAGATACAAATGGGAACGAGACTTAATTTTTTTTTTGTTTGGTTGGTATGACATCTGTCAAAGATATTTAGTATACATCAAGCCATGGAATAAACAATATCATATGTTTTCACCGTGTTAACAATGTCGAATTTTGTACCACAAAGTGATGATTTGCGGAAAGCATTAATTTTTTGTTTTCATTTGAAACAAAAGTGCTGCAGAGTTGCATCGAATGCTTATCGAGGCATATGGTGATCGTGCTCTATCAAAAGCAACACGCAAAAGATGGATTCAACGTTTCAGAAATAATGATTTTGATCTAAGAAATGCAGAACGTGGAAGACCACCAAAAAAGTTCGAAGACGCCGAACTGCAAGCAGTATTGGATGAAAATGATACTTTGAGTCAGAAGCAAATGGCAGCAATGCTAAATGTTGCACAACAAACAATTTCTGACCGTTTGAAAGCTATGGGAAAGATCCAAAAGTTCGGAAAATGGTTGCCACATGAAATGAATGAAAGACTGATGGAAAACCGAAAAACCATTTGTTAAATTTTGCTTCAAAGACATGAAAGAAAATCAATTAGCATGGAATTGTTACTGGCGATGAAAAATGGATTTATTTTAAGAATCCTAAACGGGAAAAATAATGGGTTAATCAGGGACAACAATCAACATCGACTGCAAAACCAGATCGATTCGGCAAGAAGACAATGCTCTGTGTTTGGTGCGATCAGAAAGGTGTGGTGTATCATGAGCTTCTATAACCCGGTGAAACTGTGAATACTAATCGCTACAGACAACAAATGATCAATCTGAACAATGCATTGATCGAAAAAAGACCAGAATGGGCCAGAAGACATGGCAAAGTAATTTTTTTACACGACAATGCACCTGCGCACAAAGAAAAACTGGTTCAGGATACAATCAAAACACTTGGCTGGGAGCTGCTGTAAGTAGGCTGTTTAGGTTTTTATATTCGTAACGCCACGTAGCGCTCTGTGGCTGGTTGGCATTGTTGTAATTTGCCATTGTAGTGTTGGGCAGTTGGCTGTTAACAGCGCGTAGCGTTGCGCAGTTGGAGGTGAGCCGCCAGCAGTGGTGGATGTGGGGAAGTGAGATGGCGGATTTTTGAGAGCGGATGATCTGGACGTGTGTCCATCAGAAACAGTACATTTGTAAGAATGGATATCATGAACTGCTATATATATTATGACTTTTGAACACTATTAATGTAAATACATTGTTTGTTCTCTATCAAAATCTTTCATTTGCTAACTCTGCCTATCAGTAGTTAGTGCCTTCAGTAGTCTGAATCTTTTATTTAGCTGGCAGTAGTGGCGCTCGCCGTATTGCGGTTGTTTGAGTAACGAAGATTTTTGTGAGGCAGGTGATTCATGAAAGGTATAGGTTATTGTTAGTCAGGGCCATTCTTTTGTAGGGATTATTGAAAGTCAGATTGCGTTGCGCTAAAAATAATGTGTGTCAGTTTAGTGATGATCAGAATAAGTAAAGAGAGAAATGTCTGAGTACGTTCAGTTTTGCTCAGCTGTTTAAAAATCAAATAACGTAAGTGATTTATCAGCCCAGTAATTCAATAATTTTTCTACGGGGACGTTTCACTGCTACCCCACCCGCCGTATTCACCAGACTTGGCCCCTTCCGACTACCATTCGTTTTCATCAATGGGACACGCGTTGGCTGAGGAACACTTCGATTCCTACGAAGAAGTCGAAAATTGGGTGTCTGATTGATTGGTTTGCTTCAAAAGACGAACATTTCTATTGGCGTGGTGTCCACAAATTGCCAGAAAGGTGGTCAAAATGTATAGAAAGCAATGAATAAAATGTTTTTACTTTTCAATTCAAAATTAGTGTTTCACTTTCACAAAAAACGCTCATTTCATACCGGTACACCTGGTAGTAATTAAAACGTCTTTTTGGGGGGGGGGGGGGAGGGGGAGGCAAGCGATGCTGGTACTTGATCGCATCTGGTCGGGTGTAAGGTTTCCCGCTATGGATGGCCGTATACAAGGCAGCGGGGGTTATCGCCAGACGCAGCGCTTGCAAATAGCGGCGGCAGAACGGCGGTCGCGACCAGCGCCGCCCACGGGGACAAGAGCGGCGGCGCGGGCATCAATCAGCCGTCATGGCGGCGGCTTTGATGTTATCGCGACGCGCCGCGCTCCTGCTGGCCGCTCCTGATTCTGCGCGCTCTAATTGGCCCATTGTGGTGTCATTAATGCGAGCGCCGGCGCGGCTGCTCGCACGTATTAGATAAACAGCCGCCACTCCGAAGCGTGCATAGAATTTGCGCGTAGAAGTCTGTCTGTACCCGCCCACAGCAGTTCTAGCATGTCATGGCGGTACCCTACTGCACGTAATCTAGACACCCACATTCACTTCAGGAAGAACCAATTTCTTAAATGATTTGTTTTACTTTATACAGGGTGAGTCAGGAGGGAAGGCACATACTTTGAGGGATGATAGTGTTAATGCTTCTGAGCAAAAACCGTTGTATGAACATATATGTCCTGTTCTTATCGATTTCCCAGGAAACTGGTGAAATGGGGAATGGGACAAATGCAAGTGGCTGTAAATGAAACACTGTGATTTAATCTTTTGTTCAGACGGTCGTCAACTGCAATGCATTTTGTAGCTGAAAATAAACACACTTTGTAAGCCGAGATCGCAGTGTAGACACTTTTATTGCTCCAAAAGACGTTCAAATGTGTGTGAAATCTTATGGGACTTACCTGCCAAGGTCATCAGTCCGTAAGCTTACACACTACGTAACCTAAATTATCGTAAGGACAAACACACACACCCATGCCCGAGGGAGGACTCGAACCTCCGCCGGGACGAGCCACACAGTCCATGACTGCAGCGCCTTAGACCGCTCGGATAATCCCGCGCGGCTTTATTGTTCCAATATGAATGGTTTTTGCAGTCTTATAGTGCCATCATCTAATCTTATGGAACTTGGTATGAAACTGCCACGTTACATTATATGAAGTTCAATGGTTCAAATGGCTCTGAGCACTATGGGACTTAACATATGAGGTCATCAGTCCCCTAGAACTTAGAACTACTTAAACCTAACTAACCTAAGGACATCACACACATCCACGCCGAAGGCAGGATTCGAACCTGCGACCGCAGCGGTCGCGCTGTTCCAGACTGAAGCTAAGGACATCACACACATCCACACCAGAGGCAGAATTCGAACCTGCGACCGTAGCGGTCGCGGTATTCCGGATTGGAGCGCCTAGAAGCGCTCGGCCACATCGGCTGGCACTATATCAAGTCCAAGTAACTTCATCAAGTCATCTTGGAACGATAAAAGGGCGGTTCTATAATGCTTTCGTAAGGTACACTGTAGTTTCTGGTTGGGCTTAGAATCAAACTGAAGAAAAATGAGATTGGTGAGGTTTGAAAAAAAAAACATTATACGTGAAGGATTCCCAGTATCTATAAATAAAGGATTGAAACTAACGAATGACCGTGGGAGGAAACCAGCCTATCAATTTTCAAAGTAACCCCCTCGCCATTTTCCTTGAAGCATTTTTGGGAAAGCAAGGATACCTTCAATCTTCATGGCTCGATGGACATTTGATATGCTGTCCTTCCGAAAACGAGTCCAGTCTTCCACCCACTGCGTCACCGCGCTTGATATCGCGCCGTGTATTGAAAAAGCCATTAGGGCCCCATTAACTGCAGCATATTTCAAAGGATTGGAACAATTTATTGACACGAAAGGTACTAAATCCTGCTGAGAATCACGCATGATTCGTGTTTCTATTAAAAAGTTTATTTAGCTCCTTTTTGTATGGCTAAGGAGACCTTGTTCCGTATCACATGTGTGTTCTTCACCGGACTTAATATTTGTCACTCCCTCAGAAAAGCACTCTGGTCGCTTTTGAATGCTGTCGAAGGTTTTCACTTGTTACCAGGCGGTCAAGTCACCTTCAGTTGTAGCCGAGCGGTGTAAGGCGCTGCAGTCATGAACTGTGCGGCTAGTCCCGGCGGTGGTTCAAGTCCTCCCTCGGGCATGGGTGTGTGTGTTTGTCCTCAGGATAATTTAGGTTAAGTAGTGTGTAAGCTTAGGGACTGATGACCTTAGCAGTTAAGTCCCATAAGATTTCACACACATCTGAACAACCTTCAGTTGCCAACGTGGTGAAGTTGAGTCAACATGTCAGTTGGTTGTAGGAAATCAGCGCTGTCGGAATGGCCGATGTAGAGTGACAGAGAGGAGGTGGTGTTCACGACCACACCGTGAATGGGTTCTGGCGCTGCAGTCCGGAACCGCGGGACTGCTACGGTCGCAGGTTCGAATCCTGCCTCGGGCATGGGTGTGTGTGATGTCCTTAGGTTAGTTAGGTTTAAGTAGTTCTAAGTTCTAGGGGACTTATGACCTAAGATGTTGAGTCCCATAGTGCTCAGAGCCATTTGAACCATTTTGAACACGGTGAATGAAGTTGCTCGATCTGTTGTCGTATCACTGGCAGACATGTGGCACCGTAACAACAGTGGTCAAAATGGCTCTCAGCACTATGCGACTTAACTTCTGAGGTCATCAGTCGCCTAGAACTTAGAACTAATTAAACTCAACCAACCTAAGGACATCACACACATGCATGCCCGAGGCAGGATTCGAACCTGCGACCGTAGCGGTCGCTCGCTTCCAGACTGTAGCGCCTAGAAGCGCACGGCCACTCCGGCTGGCTAACAGTGGTCATAACAACATCCTTAACCGATTGAGACCGGAGACGAGTGTCAGGCCTTATCAGTAGCAACCGGCTTTAACCCCAACATGAATTGCGGCTGTCAATGAGCATAGGCCCATGTCTACCATTTTCAGAACGACTACTGCAAAGGAAACTGCATGCAATGGACATCTGGAGTCGTGTACCTGCTAAAAGACAATTTCTCATAGAAGCACATCCGGCTGGTAAACTTCAGTGGGCCAAATAACACAGTAAGGGGACAGCAGGTGACCGGAAGCGTGTAGTGTCAATCGAGTGGTCGCGAAATCGTCTGTTTTAGAACGACACCAGGCGTCGAGTCGCTGAACCCTCAGTGTGTGGAGGGAGTAGTTCGGACTGGAAGTGGTTCTCTGAAGTTTTGGGGCTGTTTTCCGCACTATAACTTGAGCCCACTCGTTCACTGTACAGTGGCGATAAGGTGGTTTACGCGACGTGGCTATAAAATAACGGGACTGATGCTGTCCCAGAGTCAGTACGCACGTGCCATAGACGAACGACCAGTAGCTGTGAAGCGTGGAGCCTTCTCAGTCGAATGCGGCTTCCCTGGTTCTGTAGATAAATCAATATGACCTTGGTCTTCGTTTGTGTAAGAGTTTGTCATTTTGTTTTGCCGGAAAAAATGATGTCACTTGCTTGGGTCTCTAAGTTGCTTCCTTAACTGGTTAAATCTAATATGCCGATTTGCTTAGTTGTTTTCTTAATTAAATCATCTGTAAGGCAATAAGGAAACTGTTTATGGCTCGGTCCATCCCTCTAAAGCAGGGCTTCCCAACATGTGGTCCGCGGACCCCTTAGGGGTCCGCCGGCTTTTTGTAGGGGGTCCGCGGCCACCTTTCACCAAATCGTGTAAAACAATGAGTAAAATTATTGAATAAAAATGTGAAAATCAAATTCATCACTATTTTTTCGTGTAAAAAACTTGTACTTTTACTTCAGGTCGTATCCCCAAGCAGCCTTTGCGGTTCCTAAGTGAGAACGTATACACAGTTTAGTGCCGGAAAATGCGGCTTCTCTGGTCGACTGTTTCGCAACAATACGGGGGTCGTTTGTGCGCCGGCTCACGGCGCTAGATGCGCTGAACCCTTTTACGCATGCGCGGAGCGAGCTTTGTCAACCAATCACAGTGCTCGCTGGCACGTATGCGGCCCCAGGCATTATTAAATGTTAAACTTGCCTTGTCAGTGCACTACCTGTTTCATAAGTCGATTTTTGACCAGTTTATTACTTCTAACATGGATCGGTGGCTGAAGTCAGGATCACTGAAGAAGGCTGCAGTTTCTCCATCGCCTTCACAACAAGGGAAGTTTCCAGTTGAAATGAATGAGGAGGGAGGACGAGCAAAGGAAGACTTTACATACATTTGAACATTTTTCTTCGGATTTCACGAAAAACCACACACGTACACACACAACACACACACACAACTGTTACGAAATATGCATGCTCCTTACACAACAGTAGCCAAATAGTGGAAGTGAAAAGACCATAAGCGGCAGCTTGTCAACAGCGAACAGTTTGGACGTGACGTCGATTGCTCTTCGAGGAAGAAAGCTCCATCGTGTGAAATTTCAATTACCAAATAATTTTAATCAGGCTATAGTGTGTTGAACAAAGGGAGTAAATCCACTAGTAAGTGTCTGGATACAGTGGGAATTCAAATTGGATCGTTAATTTCAAGTTGTTTTCATTCATCTCTAAACCAAAGACTATTGATACTTCGGGGGGTGGGGTCATTGGGAACATGGCACCTGCATTAAGAAGCTTTCAGTTCCCATGGGTTTCGCCCTGAAATTTGAAGTTACTGTGCTCTTGAATGACTAGGGGTTCGCCATGGATTTTCGACTGAGAAAGGGGCCCGCCAGCTGTAAAGGTTGAGAAGCCCTGCTCTAAAGCAACCAAAACGGAAGCAGCGGGTTACAGTCGTTAGAAAGGCTGCAGCGGACTCACCTGTGTGTGGTGGCGGGCGCGCGGCCGTGCGAGGAGGGAGCGTGTCGGCGCCTAGCACTACAGGTGGCCGTAGTACTGGGGCGGGTAGTGGTACTCGTTGTGGAAGGCGGGGTCGCCGGGCGGCCGGTGCATCATCTGCTGGCCGTCCATCATGTAGCCCATGGAGGCGCCGTCCGGGCTGTAGGCGCCGCTGGGGCCTGCGTGCGGCGAGAACACTGTTACCGGGGTCACATCCCTGTCCCGCGAGCGGCGGGCGGGCGCTGCCAGGCGGGGGCGGCGCCAGGGACTGGGCGGCGCCGCCCCCACCTGCTGGGAGGCTCTACTCGCGCCGGCTCGGCTGCGCTGCGCTGCGGAAGCACCTCCTTCCGAGGCGGGGGACACCTCATAGGCCTCGAGTGCCCCTCTGGCGTCACCGTCGAACAGTACCACACAAGGGCACACAACCTCTGCATCCTGTCCCCCACCTCGAAGGAGGTCTTTGCATACTAATCATTAGTGATGCTGAGGATGTCAACACTTAGTTATTACACGAACAATTACTTAATTTGTACTGTTATCTTCCCGTGTAAACCATTTTATTTATACTTGTATATACATGTGCTGTCTGTTCTTTCGGGCAAATTATGCGAATTGGAAGCAGCTGTCAAAAGGACAATGAGATATTCTTTTAACGAATTTGAAAGCAGTATTTTATCTGCAGATTCTAAAAATAACCCCAAAAATTTTTGGTCGTACGTAAAATCTATGAACGCTACAAATAATTCAATACCTTCTCTTGCTGATAGTACGGGTAATGTAACTGATGATGATTAACAGAAGGCCGAAATTCTAAACCTTTAAAAACTTGTTTACGGTAGAGGACTGTAGCACCATTCCCCTTTTCAATTATCGAACACTCGAAAGGATGGCTGACATAGTGTTTAGTGTATCTGGGATTGTAAAACAGTTAAGATCCTTAGACGCCAGGACGGCATCTGGCCCAGACGGTATTTCCGTAATATTTTACGTTGACTATGCTACAAATAGAGCACCATTCTTATGCATCATCTATCAGAGATCATTGGAACAGTAGAAAGTTCCACGGGACTGGAAGAAGGCCCAGATCATAGCAATCTATAAAAAGGGTAGAAAATCGGATGCACTTAATTACCGGCCAATTTCACTGACATCGATTTGTTGTCGAATCATGGAACATATTTTGTATTCAAACATAATAACCTTTCTAGACTCTAATAGGTCTCTGCTTTTTACGATATACATAAAAGATCTGGTTGATGGTATTGACAGCGGCCGGAGACTGTTTGCCGATGATGCTGTAGTCTACAGGAAAGTAGTATCACACGAAAGTTGTTAACAAATCAATGAAGATTTGTAGAAAATAAATGCGTCGTGTAATGACTGTCAGTTATCTCTCAATATTTGTAAGTGTAACCTACTGCTTATAACAAAGCGAAAATCCCCATTAATGTACGAGTACAAAATAAATGCCCAGTCTGTGAAAGCGGTAACGTCCGTCAAGTATCTCGGTGTGACTATTCGAAATGATCTCAAATGGAATGATCACATTACACAAGTAACCTGTAAGGCGGACTCTAGATTGCGGATTATTGGTAGAATCCTGAAGCGATGCTGTCCTTCAACAAAGGACATAGCTTACAATACGTTAGTTCGTCCAGTCTTGGAGTATTATTCGTCTGCATGGGACCCTTACCAGTTGGGTCTGATTCAAGAGACTGAGAAGGTCCAAAGAAGAGCGACTAGTTTCGTCACTGATACATTTAGCCATCGCGAGAGCGTTAAAAATCTCATAGAACGTTTGAAGTGGGACACACTTGCAGATATACGGCGCGCTAAACAGAAGAGATTGCTCACTAAATTCCGAAATCCGATCTTCACCGAGGTTGTAGAGCATATAGTATTACCACCAACTATCAAATCGCGCAATGATCGCTATTCATAGATAAGGGAAATAGGAGCTCGTACTGAGGCGTTCAGATAATCGTTTTTCCCCCGCGCGATCCGCGAGTGGAACAGAGGGGAGGAAATATGACTTTGGCGCGAATTGTGCCCTCCGCCATACACCGCTTGGTGGCCAGAGAAGTATATACAGGGTGTTTCAAAAATGACCGGTATATTTGAAACGGCAATAAAAACTAAACGAGCAGCGATAGAAATACACCGTTTGTTGCAATATGCTTGGGACAACAGTACATTTTCAGGCAGACAAACTTTCGAAATTACAGTAGTTACAATTTTCAACAACAGATGGCGCTGCAAGTGATGTGAAAGATATAGAAGACAACGCAGTCTGTGGGTGCGCCATTCTGTACGTCGTCTTTCTGCTGTAAGCGTGTGCTGTTCACAACGTGCAAGTGTGCTGTAGACAACATGGTTTATTCCTTAGAACAGAGGATTTTTCTGGTGTTGGAATTCCACCGCCTAGAACACAGTGTTGTTGCAACAAGACGAAGTTTTCAACGGAGGTTTAATGTAACCAAAGGACCGAAAAGCGATACAATAAAGGATCTGTTTGACAAATTTCAACGGACTGGGAACGTGACGGATGAACGTGCTGGAAAGGTAGGGCGACCGCGTACGGCAACCACAGAGGGCAACGCGCAGCTAGTGCAGCAGGTGATCCAACAGCGGCCTCGGGTTTCCGTTCGCCGTGTTGCAGCTGCGGTCCAAATGACGCCAACGTCCACGTATCGTCTCATGCGCCAGAGTTTACACCTCTATCCATTCAAAATTCAAACGCGGCAACCCCTCAGCGCCGCTACCATTGCTGCACGAGAGACATTCGCTAACGATATAGTGCACAGGATTGATGACGGCGATATGCATGTGGGCAGCATTTGGTTTACTGACGAAGCTTATTTTTACCTGGACGGCTTCGTCAATAAACAGAACTGGCGCATATGGGGAACCGAAAAGCCCCATGTTGCAGTCCCAACGTCCCTGCATCCTCAAAAAGTACTGGTCTGGGCCGCCATTTCTTCCAAAGGAATCATTGGCCCATTTTTCAGATCCGAAACGATTACTGCATCACGCTATCTGGACATTCTTCGTGAATTTGTGGCGGTACAAACTGTCTTAGACGACACTGCGAACACCTCGTGGTTTATGCAAGATGGTGCCCGGCCACATCGCACGGCCGACGTCTTTAATTTCCTGAATGAATATTTCGATGATCGTGTGATTGCTTTGGGCTATCCGAAACATACAGGAGTCGGCGTGGATTGGCCTCCCTATTCGCCAGACATGAACCCCTGTGACTTCTTTCTGTGGGGACACTTGAAAGACCAGGTGTACCGCCAGAATCCAGAAACAATTGAACAGCTGAAGCAGTACATCTCATCTGCATGTGAAGCCATTCCGCCAGACACGTTGTCAAAGGTTTCGGGTAATTTCATTCAGAGACTACGCCATATTATTGCTACGCATGGTGGATATGTGGAAAAGATCGTACTATAGAGTTTCACAGACCGCAGCGCCATCTGTTGTTGAAAATTGTAACTACTGTAATTTCGAAAGTTTTTCTGCCTGAAAATGTACTGTTGTCCCAAGCATATTGCAACAAACGGTGTATTTCTATCGCTGCTCGTTTAGTTTTTATTGCCGTTTCAAATATACCGGTCATTTTTGAAACACCCTGTATGTAGATGTAGAAAGAACAGACACCACAACTATAATTAAGATGACAACGGCCAATGACCCCTTCAGTGCAAATGCATACCAAGCTCTAACTCTAACGGGGATCGACGAGATCCCACGAGTAATATGCCTGACGAGCATAGCACTGTATCAGTAGCGTGAGGCATACGTTGAGAACTTGGGTCTGACGGGAGGCGTGCTAGAGTAGTCTCTGGGTTGTGGCGACGTCGTGTTCGGATAGCGCAGTGGTCAGCACATCTGCCTAGAAAGCAAAAGACCCGAGTTCGAATCCCATCCCAGTATACTCGCACTGACATAAATCAATACCCACTGGCAACTAATGAATTTAAGTCCTTTGTTTCTTGACCTTTTCATTTGCCAAGATCGCTATGTTAACACTATTACTTGGTTACTAGTTTGGGCAATATGTACTGCCATCTTGACATCCATAAAATCGAGCTTTGATAATTACATCGCATAGTGCTTACATCACTCAGTCACATTAGGACTAAACAATATGCATAAGAAATTCGAGGCATTCCAATGACCTGCTAGGGTTGCTATCATAGTATATGTCCAACATGGAGTAAGCATGCCACGGAAAAGATACATGCCACTTCTTGCCTTTTCGTGGTATAATGGCATTGTCACAAGAAGTTGGATAAGGAAGGTATGTTTGTTTTTTTAATCCCTTTGACGACGAGATCAGTTGAGACTGCATCACTAGCTCCGAATGGTGGAGGACAGAGAAGGAAATCTAGCCTGACTGTTTCAGGAAGCATCCGAGACATAACCTAAAATGATTCAGAGGAACCACAGAACATTTTAATATATAGCGGTGGTTTGAACTATGTTTCTCCCGAACTGGAGTCACTTCGATCGGTGTCAGTGACGGAAAATAGCAGCTTGTCTTCAGATGAAATTCTGCGACAGAGTAACTGACGACTGGATAAGTTGTAACTGACGTTATGTAGTGCAGGCCGCCATCTGGTAGTACCTCTCAGCAGCAGCTTCCTTTAAACTCCCAATCCAGTCCTGACTTCCTCTGTCGCAGCCAACATGGCATTTTGACTCGAAGCGGCAAAATGTGGCGCATTTCTGTCTCGTTCGTGTCATTCGTACTCCAACTTGTACGTACATTTTAAAAGCACACCTGGCATGTCATTGTAACGCCTCGACTGTCTTATGCCTATTGTGTGGTCCTAATGTGACAGAGAAGTTGAAGCATTGTATGATGTAAATACCGCTCCCGGTTTTATAGATCTAAAGACGCCCACACATATTGCCGCAACTAGTAATCCGGCAACTGTGTAAACACAGCGATATTGGGCAATATATTTGTCTTCACAAGAAGATAAGCCGGCCGAAGTGGCCGCGCGGTTCTGGCGCTGCAGTCTGGAACCGCGAGACCGCTACGGTCGCAGGTTCGAATCCTGCCTCGGGCATGGATGTGTGTGGTGTCCTTAGGTTAGTTAGGTTTAACTAGTTCTAAGTTCTAGGGGACTAATGACCTCAGCAGTTGAGTCCCATAGTGCTCAGAGCCATTTGAACCATTTGAACAAGAAGATAACAGTACAAATTTGTAGATCGCCTCCTGCACTGAATGATCATGTCAGGTAATCGCAACATCACTTAAAGCAAAAGGTATTTTAAATTGAAATCAAATAATATGCACCAAAACAGAGGGAAAATTGGAAACAAAAAGTCATGGTTGAAAAGTTAATGTTTTTGTGCAGCTGGTGTTTCAAGATAACTCGTGCGTCTTTTAAATAAGTCATATTCTGGAACCGCCAATAGCTCTTAATAAAAGAATCTTTATTAATTACCACTTTCGGTCATCTGATCGTCCTCACATATCATTGAATTGATTACCACAGATTACACGGCCACTTTCCTTCAGAGGAGTGAAAAAAATAAAAACCATCGAGTGTCGCTATTGATTGCAGTGACACAGAACAATTTTAATTTCATTTCATACCACAGTTAGAACGTTATCATACATTATGCTGTAAATAATTTTATGATACGTGAAGATACTCAGATGTTCGAAACCCATTTCTTTCTTCAAGTATTACGTTTTCGATGACTTAAAGTATAACGAGTCAGCCTTTTAATTTATAAAAATTACTGTAAAATTACGTTCACTTTTCTGTCCAATAAATATGCTTTTTACTATATCATGTATAAAAGTAAATGTTCAGAGGTTTGTTGGCAGACTATGAAGGCAATTGCGTGTGTTCTCCTATAGGGACGTTCTTTGTAAAGTAATATGCCCTTCGAACCAAAACTCACGTTGATGATTTCTTAATTTACATGTCCTCGATGACGATAAGTTAGGAACAGCCAAGACTCTGATTAACTTAACCACTTATCACTCATAAGAAATGAGTTTTTCGGTCTGCTACAATATAAAAATTAGCAAAAAGCTTTTTATTAAGTCTGTTACTTCACATTTCAGCGATGAGCAATTTTCGACTGTTTTCTCAGGGTCTTCATTCTTCTTTCAGGCATTGTCACAAGAAGTTGGATAAGGAAGGTATGTTTGTTTTTTTAATCCCTTTGACGACGAGATCAGTTGAGACTGCATCACTAGCTCCGAATGGTGGAGGACAGAGAAGGAAATCTAGCCTGACTGTTTCAGGAAGCATCCGAGACATAGCCTAAAATGATTCAGAGGAACCACAGAACATTTTAATATAGAAGGTGAGCGGTGGTTTGAACTATGTTTCTCCCGAACTGGAGTCACTTCGATCGGTGTCAGTGACGGAAAATAGCAGCTTGTCTTCAGATGAAATTCTGCTTTTTTATCTGTCTACGGTCATACATTCATTTGCAGCACGGGCTTGTCTTCTTCGAAAATTATAGACCCGTTTCAGCATGATTTTACTGTGCGAATACTACGAAAGGTCTCTAAGTGCCAAGAACTGCACGGACGTAGCGATAGTTATCTGATCAGCTGTTATCCGTGTTTTGTGCTAATTATACTTAGCCGAGAATATTTTACACAAATAAGGTACTAATAATGAGGTAAAGAAGGGGAGAAAGTGCCTAGAGAAGGACGACTAGGTTGCTTATCAACAAACTTTAAACAAGGTTACGTTTACTTTAAGACTTCCTTATTTGAACTACTGCGACGTCACAAGAACCGACAGCACGTTACGTGCCTAATGTTCAATATTTGCAAATTGCGGTGTCTCGACGAGTTGTGACTGCTGCATTGGCATCGATCACACCGACTTGGCGTTTGCGGGAAGCTGACGTAACGGCAGAGCGCGTGTCGCTGCCTTCTGCGCAGGTGTCGGCAGTCGACCGGCTCTCGGAAAGATGTGAGACACGAACGCCGCCCGCTAATGAAATCGTTTATATTCAGACACGGGAACTAATTAAGAAGTTCACAAGCAGAGTCCGGCCGCACTAAATAAGACAGGAGTCCACGTATCCTGTATCACGCCAGGCGGACCTTGTGGGCAGCTTCGCAGTTCGTCGACTGTGACATTTAAGTGTGGCGTTCTCTACAACAAACTCTCTTGTCCCTGTTACTAATTTATGGAAGAGGTCGTGTTCAGGTGGCAGCAGGAAAACAGGAGGAACTCGCTAAAATTAATGCTACAGGAAAAGACGTTCTCGTGGCGGAGGAAAGAAAAATCCAACGATGGGTACATGTGAATATTAAGTGTTTTGCTTTTGATGGCCAGAACTCTTTATACGTGCTTGACAATATCATCGCAATTTGTATAAAAAGTTGTTCATTTTGTTGTTACCCTTTACATACTTCGAAGATCTCGTCGAGCATCGGCTTCTAATTACGAGTAAAATTTTCCGTTATTTTCATTTTAATGTCTCATGTTTTCGGTGTCTTCTCGTACACCTCACAACCTACATAACACTTTAAAAGTGCGTACGAATTACCAACATGATACTGCACAATTTATTCTTGTTTTCCAGCTATTCTGAACCTCGCGTCTCCAGCAATTTTCCTGTGTTTCTCATTACATCATTCTGGCGGCCTTTCCCACGGTCTTAGTCTGCTTCTCGGATTCCCTTGGATCACCCCTTTCCTCCCCCCCCCCCCCTCTACAGCCCCTTTCCTACTACCAATGTCAAGGCCTGATTATTAAGCTCTGTGAACTACATTCAGTTCTCCAATAACTTTTACGCAACAGACTTCGGTGCGAGTGCTTTCAATCCTGATTTCATACTTTCCAACGTCCAATACAGAATGTCCTACACGTTTACAGGATTTGTGTGCATATCACATAAGCTACTCTATCCTCAGTCGAGGAAGTAGCTGTGGCATTATTGAACTAAGGCTGTATACGCGGGCTCTGCGCCAAGTTGAAGTAGCAATCACTTATTATTGCAACGGGTTTTAATACGCAGACTGCTAATCCACTTGTGCAGCAAAAGTAGTAGGCCCGTACATTTAAGTGCAGAATGTGTGATTAACATTTTTCCTTTTTTTATACGGTTCAAATCAAATCGCTCTGAGCACTATGGGACTTAACTGCTGTGGTCATTAGTCCCCTAGAACTTAGAACTACTTAAACCTAACTAACCTAAGGACATCACACACATCCATGCCCGAGGCAGGATTCGAACCTGCGACCGTAGCGGTCGCGCGGTTTCAGACTGTAGCGCCTAGAACCACTCGGCCAATTCGGCCGGCTTTTTATAGGGGGTTGTTTTTTAAATTGTTCCATTAGGTGCAACTTCGCACGACTGTTTAATGTCGTTTACTTCTGCCTGAAATCAAATTAGAGAACATCTATTCAAAAAATTATCTGCAACTCCTTATACTGTATGTTGCAAGCATCAATAGTATGTTCATCACATTATTTGAGTGTCGTGGCACTAACGTTACACCGTATAAAATGCACGGTATAAAAAATATTTGCCTCTTATTGCTGTTATGTAGGTCAGCGGTAACCATCTATTTACCATCCCGTGCGCTGAGAATACGAAATAACACAGACGGACAAATACGAGGCGAAAAAAAGATCCAGGTTTGCTACTGACGTTATTCTGGCACTCACCTAAATTTATTTACGAAAAGCACAGAAAAACTAAACCACAGAAAGTTGCCAGCGATTTCAGCGCTGTTCCTCCATAACATAAAAAGGAAAGAAGATTAGCATATAGCATTGCATCGACAGCAAGGATATTTAAGGTGGAACACTCTCTCGACTTGGGAAGTCGGGGGAATGAAATCGAGCATGTACTTATCAAGAGATATTGGCCTCAACCAATTTAGGGAAACCACGGACATAGTATAGCAATGTACTACCTGGCCCACTTTGACCAACCTTGAACCCTTGTACCGGCATATACACAGATCAGTACCATACACGTCACACATGCGTATTGCCTAGATCCAGGGGCGAGGTGGTGCATCAGCAATAACCTAATACACATTTTCATCAGCAAAAGATCTGCGTCATCAATAAATATCATCGCTCTTTCCCTCTCTCTCACACACACACATACACATTTTGCTCCCCAAATCACAGCCCAGTATTTTTCTTGGCCATTAAAACGAAACAGGTAATCAACCCTCCACTCCCCCCTTATTTTACCTACCATAAAGGCAAAACAGAAATCCCCATCTAGTTCTCCGCACCTCCCACTTGCCAACAAGCATCGTTCGATCTTTGTACAATACTTGATGCAAGGCAGAATGGACATTAAAATTAAATATACCGACTAAACATATGAACACATGTTAGCACAAATCGTGATGCAAGAGGCAATTTGTCACAATTTTGTATAACAATTGTGATATACAGAGTAATTTGTTACAATTTCATGTATCTGCTCATGGGTAACTCAGATCCGTATGGCCTCGTGGGGATTTAAACCACCATCCCAGTGTCTAGCGTGTAACCATCCTGGTGCCACCTGTATCGACAAGTATCTAGGACATACAGGTACAGGCTCAACGGATAAAAGTCATGGGAATGCACTGGATGCTATATCGGGATCGTCATCTGCTGAAGCCTAAGTGGTGGACTTCGCTACGTACAGCCCTGGTAAAAATGGATTTTTGACGCACCACATTCAAATCGGTGGATATCTGACGCCCAGTAGACGTAAGATCGACCCGTATGGCTCTACGGAGGCGACGTGGTGTCCGCTCATTTAGCACTCGTCGTCGTCGTCGTCGTCGTCGTCGTCGTCGTCGTATGCGGAAACATTGCCACTGAGATAGTGGAGATCCACCCTTGAACTTGGAATGTCGAATTCTTGTGAAATCTTCAATATGCTACGATCCATGCTCCTTACACCGATTTTCATCGCTATGTGCTACCATGTTCACCTGCCTACAACAAGACTGCTTGGGTGTCGAGCGCGCACTCGCTGCACAACCTTTCTCTAGAGTATCATTCGGGAATCATACACGGCACATCTTCAAATAGAACAACGCTACCAGTGCATTTGTGCAGTCAGTTTATAATTACAGAGTATGGTTTATCACAACTTTCGAAGTCTTCTCAGTTCTTCTAGCGTCAGAAGCTTCGCGGAACGGCGACAGCGGACACTGGAGCTCCTGCAGTCGACGTCAGTGTCGTCTCCGCCCAACAGCCGCGCTGCCGCGGCGCGGCCGTTATTGTCGTGGGATGCGGCGTTAGTCATCCGGCGCGCTGCCGTTATCTCCGGACAAGGAGCATTAAAGGTGCGGAGCAATTAACTGCGTCGTGCGGGGGCGGCAGGGGTGGCGTTGCGGCGGCCAGATTAGGCGCCCTCCTCGGGTACACTCGCTGCCGCCCCTCCGAGATGCCTCGTTTATGTGCTGCTCGCCTGTGTACACAGCTCTGGTGACCTAAGGCATAGCTGAGGACGGCACCCGCGTACGGTCGTAACAGTAGTCCGGAAAGGCTGCTCAGGACTGACGTCTGTTATATCACAAACTCTCGGAGACATCTCTGCTTGGTTGGTATACGAAATGGCACGACTTACTACGAAAATTCGTTTAACTTCTACGTGAAAATATTTTGACTTAGTTTATTTTACCCTGCAGCCATCTCTCGCCAAACTTGGTCTCGTGCTACGTATGAGCACTTCTTTTTAGTGTCTGCGATCTGTAGAACCCTTTGCAATAATCACACTCATCGTTCAAAGACAGACTAACCAGTCCGTTCCGGTGTCCATCCCTTCCTGAGACCAGGGATGCCTCCTGTTAGTTTTTAAACGGAGCGGTCTTGGTGATCTCTGGAGGGTTTTCTGCAATCCGTTACATTCTTCAGGGCGCTGTATGTTTTTGATTCCTTAACTACGTCCTCATTTCTGATCATGTCTTCCCTAGAGCATGCCTTTAAAGCTCAGAGGCGTCTCACTTCAGAGACTTCTCTTTTACGAAGTGGGCACGTTTTGCTTCCATACAGCTGGTCACTGCAAGTTCAAAATGGCTCTGAGCACTCTGGGACTTAACATCTGAGGTCATCAGTCCCCTAGAACTTAGAACTACTTAAACCTAACTAACATAAGGACATCACACACACCCATGCCCGAGGCAGGATTCGAGCCTGCGACCGTAGCAATCGCGCGGTTCCAGACTGAAGCGCCTAGAACCGCTCGGCCACCGCGGCCGGCTTCACTGCAAGTAATCTAATCAGATACAAGGACGTCTACCATGTCGAATGGCGTAACTGAAACATCCTATGCATCGCGAGCAACTTCACGATTTGGTGTTCTTGAGGTATTCCTAGCGCCGATTGCACTAGTTAGTTTCGCCACGAGCTGAAAGTGACGATTTGAAAGGTGCACTCGGTTTATATTCTGGCAGTCTTTTTGGAATCCAGGCAGCGAGCACTTCTGAAAACGTCACTACCAGCACCTGACAAAGAAAGTTAGGACAATAGTTGAATTCCACAGATAAAGTGAATATCCAGTATGGCTGTTCACCAGGATCACTGCTACAGTCATTAATCATGTGTCAATAAATAATGCCTAAGAGCCAACGATATCTAACAACTTGTGATAAATCAGTATGGTCGCATACTTTGAATTACCAGTCTCTTTGTGTAGCCATAACTGGAAACTCTACTTTTAACTAAATAAGCTTGGAGAGAGATGATGAAGTAAACAGAAGAGAAGGGACAGCAAAAGAAGTACGTGTTGAAGGGAAATCCTATATTTCACACTGTAATAGTAATGCAACTTAAATCAGTGGTGCAGTGCAAGGAATACTATCTACATTGCATAACGTCCTTTTTTTCTTTGAGGCATAAGTCGTCAGACTGGTTTCACAAGGCATGCCATGCCATCTCTCCTGTGCTCACCTTTTCCTGCCAGGATAGTATTCACACCTAATTATTTGTTGGATGCATTCCAATCTCTGCCTTCCCCTACAGTTTTTACCTTCTACACCATGAATGTTATTCCCTGATGACTTAATACGCACTATGGATCTATTCGCTACGCCAGCCAAGTTATCGCGAATTCGGCCTCTCGCTGGTCTACCGTGAGGGGCAGCGTGTGTGCGGGGGGGGCGGAGGTCTGTAGGCGGGGGACGGCGCCCGGCAGGAGGAAGAGAATGGAAAGCCCGCCGGATGACCAACAACAACCATTTCGCCGGATTGTTGAGGGATTCCGGCGCACATTTCCGGGTTCCGGTAGTTTCCCTTAAACCACCAAAGAGCTTCCCGGATCATTGGAGCAGCGCCGGCCTCCCTGAGTGGTCCCTGCCGCCGCCGCCACTGCCGTCGCCCTCAATGGCCCGGCCGTTTCCCCGTCAGCGGGAGGCCAATTAAAGTCCCGCGGGTGGCGCAGAAATGACGCGCCGCACCAGGAATCCCACGTCTTCCCCACCAGCCGATGACCACAGGTCGAAGCTGGAGGTGGCCGCCGTGGCTGCTTCGTACGCCTAGGTCTGCAGCTGGACTCTACGTAGGTCCAGAAAGACGACAAAGTGTTCTTTGGTTTCGTAGGGGGTTCCCTGTTGCAGATGAAAATTCATTCACCTAGAAAAACACATTTGCTTCGTTCCTTCACTGCTCTAGTGAAACAAAATTAATTACCGTGCAGTAGTTCCACTCCATGGACAATGAAACCGGTTTACTTAGCCTAATCTGTGTTGCAGAGCTATATAATCCGAAATAGAATCTTAAAGGTAACGGCTGGTACATCATTCTGAAGTCGAGAATGTAGAGCCGATGTAACTCAGAACGTCTACCACGCCTGATACGCTTCTCCTGCGTGGTATATCTGATCACGCAAAACAAGGAGACGTGATCTTTAATAAAACCGTAAAATTAGTTGGTAGGTACTTGAAAGTCTGACACCCAACGATCCGTCGAATATTTCCTTAAAGATACCTTCTGATGCTGAAGTGTAGAAGGTTAAATAAAATGAAACGCACCTTATGTTTTGCCACAAACCAGAATGATTATAGTAGGGAAGGGAAATGGTTGGCTTCGGTTTCTTGGGAGAATTTGGGGAAAGTCCGATCCATTTGTAAAGGAGAACACCTGTAGGACTCTTGTGCGTCCTTTTCTTGAATACCGCTCAAGTTTGGGATCCGCACCAGATAGGCTTGATGACATCGAATCAAGTCAGAGGCGGGCTGCTAGATCTGTTACTGGTAGGTTCGAACACCTTGCAAGTGTTACGGAGATGTTCCGGAAACCCAAGTGGGAATCCCTGGAGGGAAGGCGACGTTCTTTTCGAGGAAGGCTACTGAGAAAAATTTAGAGAACAGGGACTAGAAGCTGACTGCAGAACGACTCTACTGCCGGCAACACACATTTCGCGTAAGAAGCACAAAGATAAGGTAGGTGAGATTAGAACTCATACGGTGGCATATAGATGGTCGTTTTTTCCACGCTGTGTGTGTGAGGGTAGCATAAGGGAAACGAGTAGTACTGGTAGAGGGTACCCTCCGCTATGCACCGTACGATGGCTTGCAGAGGATGTAAATGTAGGAACCAAGTATTGAAATCCAGACACAGATTCAACTCGACATCAGCATTAGATACGTCACAACTAGAAGCGCTGGGCATTGAGAAAAGAGCACTTTATAAAATTCGTGTAGCTTTCGAAACTGTAACGTAATTAGGCAATCCTGACTGGTCCACGTGGAAGACATTGAGCACACTGAGCAGGCGGGGAGAGGTTCGAAAGCTGTCTTATTAGGTGAGGATAGCCAAAAGAGTAGTCGCAATGCGACTGTGAAGAGTGCAGTCGACGTGACATCGTGTAGGTATCAACATTTCACCCTATCATTCAACGAGTGGGACTGTTCAAGCCGTCGTGTCCCAACGGTGGCTCACGCGCGACTCTACCGATTATGCTACCAGCAACACAATAACGTATGATTTAGCGAAGACAGTTGAGCGGAATTTGCCTGGTTCTCTGCGAAGGTCATTTGAGATTCCTTCCTATGTGTGAACAGTATGCTAAATAAGTTACATTGTACATTTGTCACGTAAAATTGTCATGGTCGGTAAATGACCGTCGCTTTTAACACAAGTAAGAACAAATGCAGAATACGTCTCCTTTTACTTTCAGCCTGCAAGACATACTTAATTAATCAATAGGGACAGAAAATTAATGACAGGCAGTAATTCATGCCCTGGAATAGGAATTCTCTCTTCCAGTCGTCCATGAAACCAAGTAAGACCTCTCTTCAGTTTTAATAGCACAAAAGAGTACAGTTGGAACTCCAAGCGTTACCTACACTCCTACAGTTGATTTCAATGTAACTTATTTGCAAAATGACAATTTCTGACGTGCGTCACAATATACTGCTGTGTTCTGAATTTTTAAATTCCCAATGAAATATTTAAAAAATGCAGTAGTCTGTAATTCTAATTTACTACCTTGTTTTCTACTGTTTATTTTTATTATGGTTAAATACGCGTTTAAAGAGTCAAATGCCTAAAGAACGTTAGGTTGTACTGATAAGTGATTCGCTTTTCTACTGAAATAATTACATACCTTTGCGCGTTTGTACAGAACGACTAAGTGACACCAAAAAATACGTGCAGCACATTTAAATTATTGAAGTCGGATAAGCACTGTTAGTGGCGAAAGTAGCGCGTCTACTAACATCCCTGCGAGAAGAATAATTTACGTGACTAGCCGTACAAGTTCAGATGAGTATATAGTGTTCGGCCGGACAACAACTAAGACACAACGGCCAGTGGGCTCCAGGAACGACCAAGAAGGCCAGATATCCTAGGTCGCACGCCTTGTGCCTGACGTCGTGGAGAAACAGCCGTGAAACGTGTCTCTCTCGGATTAATGATGCTCGCTTTTCCCTCGTAAGGCAAATCGTGCGCATAGATTATGTTGCTACATGAAAGTGTCTCTAAACATTATCATAACAAGCAATTTAGTGAAGCTACTAACATTTGCACTTTAGCAATAATAATATTTTTTTTTAAAAACTGCTGGTTTTTACAGGTAAGTGAAGAAAAGTAATTATTCATTTCCGTTTATTTGCATTTCCGGAATATTCTGAAATAGTTGCCCAAAAATCTATGCTGTTGCATTACTTCGCTCTGGCGTACTGCTACTAACCGTGTGACTTTTCTATGGGTGTCCTATACAGAAGCGAGTGAGCATTATCAGAATTTATCTTGTCAAATCAGACGAAGAAAATGGTAGCCCTTCTCTCCGTTTGAGGAAGTAAATATTCTGACTCACACAAACGCCAAAAACCATATTTTGATTTCAATGATAGAAAGTAAGTTTCCGACAGTTACGACTACGACAAGTACAACAGATGCAGGCCGTTACGGTATAGAGAAGACTATACTCGTGGGCTTCGAATGATATTGACAACTTTGACAGTTATAAAATGAAAGTGTCATTATCTTCCTCTCGAAAACAGCCCAGTAGACTGATGAAATTTTCTCGGGTACACTAATGATTGGATGGCCGGTTCCGTCGGCTTTGTAATGACTCACATTTTGTTGGGAATCAAGGAGATAGTAACAGTCGTTACAGGATACATTAACAATTAGTCGGATCACGTATTTTTTATGGCTTTTTAACATTAATGTTTCCTTTTTTAAATGGTTCAAATGGCTCTGAGCACTATGGGGCTCAACATCTTAGGTCATAAGTCCCCTAGAACTTAGAAATACTTAAACGTAACTAACCTAAGGACATTACACACACCCATGCCCGAGGCAGGATTCGAGCCTGCGACCGTAGCAGCCCCGCGGTTCCGTACTGCAGCGCCAGAACCGCACGGCCACCGCGGCCGGCTTTCCTTTTTTATTTTGGTTTAAGAATTACGTAAGGGGGAAGTAGTGTGAACCGCATTTACTCGTCTTGTACGGCTACTTTAAACAGTTTCATTTATTTTAACCACTATAAAGTGTGGTGTCACTGCCAGACACCACACTTGCTAGGTGGTAGCTTAAATCGGCCGCGGTCCATTAGTACATGTCGGACCCGCGTGTCGCCACTGTGTGATCGCAGACCGAGCGCCACCACACGGCAGGTCTCGAGAGACGTACGAGAACTCGCCCCAGTTGTACGACGACGTTGCTAGCGACTATACTGACGAAGCCTTTGCTCTCATATGCCGAGAGACAGTTAGAATAGCCTTCAGCTAAGTTAATGGCTACGACTTAGCAAGGCGCCATTAGCCTTAAATAGCTTGTATATAAAGAGTCACTTGTATCGCCACAATCTCCAGATGTCTCATCAAGAACGATGTATACAAGGATGTATTAAAAGTTAAGTATATTCCAAAGATACGTATTTTCTTTATCACATTCATTAAGTCTCCTGTTTCAGACCTCACTCCATCCTTCGTGAGTTAGCGCGTGCATCTTGGCCGCCTCTTTCAATTAGTGTGCGTAGTGTTGGCAAGTCTGCCGACACTACATAAAGTTTCCAGTACTGGGTGTAAAAGCTTTCGCTATTGGAAGCACCTCAGGAATAAATGGAACTGTCGATGTCATCATATTCGTGAGAAAAGGACAAAAACTGTGTTTCACTTGGCCTGGAGCACTGACTTCAAAGGAAAACATCCACATCCCCAGGTGGAGAAGACGAGTAAGAAACAATTCTCGTTCATAGAACCAAATCACATCAAATTCATATGCTTTGCGATTCTTAAGACTAAAGACACCAGGGCTCGTCACGAAATATTAGTGTGATATTCTGTTGGTAGGAAATTCCTAAAAGAACGCTACAGGTAGATTTCCAAGAATATACCGTCGCCCTTGTGCTACGGTTCGCCTTTTCTGAGAGTCGCGGTGCCCATTTATACATATCGCAAGAACTGAGGCAACTTCCTTTTTTCTCATTTTCCCATTTGAGCTCCACTGCACAACGCTGCAGCTTAACCGTCAGTATGTACGCAGCTTAAGGATCGCAAAGGACGCTACCTTTCGCAGGACAAGTGGCCGCTTACGCGTGCCGGCTGAAACAGCGCAGCAGGGCAGGGGCGTAGTGCGTCGCAGCAGAGACGATGCAGCGATGAGTCCATTTCCACTGCAAAACGGAACCCGGCCGCTGGCCGAAATTACGCCCTGTTAAATGACTAATAAACGCAATACCGTTTCAGGTGGTGGTAATTCATCCGGCGGGGACAAGCGCGTGACAGGCGCGCTAGTCGAGGCCTGACAGGTAAATGACGCCACAAATTCAAACCTGCCACCGGCCGCCCTCAGGATAAAGCTATCAAAATATTAATAGCGCCGGCTTAGGCAAACAGCCGCGGCGAGCGCGTAGCCTGACTAATTTACGCGCTGGGAATTCGGCGACCACGATTTAAAGTCTAATGAGTGTGTTGACGTGTGATAAATAGTGCGCTTGCTAATTAGAGAAGAAACGCGCATCCGTGTTTGTGAGGCAAATGCACACGCGACGCCTCGATGCCGATGCAACTGCGCGGCCTTAATGAAGCAGACTTTCTGAAACCAAACGTTCACCTTTTTCTAAATAGCCGAAAATAAAATGTCTTTAACCTGAAGACTTTCGATGATGACATTGTTTGCTTATAAGAAACACAAACATTACGATAAAAAAGGATTACGAGAGGGAAATATGGAGATCTACAATAATTCAGTGCAGACGAAATACTCTGATACATTACCCCTGGAATCGGAGTTACTTCTTTTCTTAAATCAGGTTGTTTTTATTCAGGATTCCAAGACGCCACATTATTCCCCACTCCTTTGGCTCCAAAACCCAATTTTTCTGGATAATCTCCGTCAAATGTGACGGGCTTACGCCTCCCTACTGGACGGGCTTGTATGCACTTACTGCTTCCCGGGGAGTGCATCCTTCACTGGGTCAAACAGATGAAGGTCGGAAGGTGCGAGATCCGGGCTGTAGGGTGGACGAGGAAGAACAGTCGTATGAAGTTGCGATGATAACATGCACATCGACCAACGACTTTCCGTGCTTTTGCTCGCTGCCAGGACTTCGTATACATTCTGCAAGAGTCTATGAATATCTCCAATGCTCTGTTTCGCGCCAAAATAAACTCAGTGACAGCTGTATGCTTGGAATGCAACTCCGTTACAGACGCCATTTTGATTGTTAAGAATAGCGCTGCCACCTATCGGAACTTCATGAAACTACAGGGGCTCAAGCAGGAATATCCCACGATTTCCCACAACAAATTCCGTAGTTTTTTTTTTCCAACCGAAAAAGGGGCGGGGAAAAATGTTTTGCATTATTTATTGAAAGCCCCTTGTTTTTCCACAAAAATGAGTTCGTTCTTAGATACTAACGCAATAAATTCTGTACACACGAGGATTTCAATGTCTACGGGACATAATTACACTATGAAATATGTGTTTCTCTACTCTCTTCTAGTGCGATGTAACAGTCACCGCATGCTAAACCACACGCATTATCTTCATTGTACCAAAGTATATGCTGAGAGCGTCAAAACATAATTGGTGTAGTAGAAGATGTGAAAGCAATGTGGACAGTAACTAAATTCTGCACCCAACTGACACCTAGAGATGGATGATCACGTCTTCGAAACAAGCAGCTTCTAATACGTGTCCCGTGAAAATGAATACTGCTTTGAAGTATTTATAACATCATTTCCTAACCGATAAGGGGCAGGGAAAATTACAATAGCGAAATGCGGGGTTTGAAAATGATTGCCAAAAATGTGGAAAATAAAGTTACAGGCTTCGCTTGGAAACACACTGTAGAAAATCTGTAACTGTGCTTTGCACCGGCGATTTTCACTTGCATTGAGACACTAGGGCATATTTAAATCATGATAAGACAACAAATTTATCAAAAATATTTAAGCTATTGTTCAAGTAGTGATCCAAATAGGTTGCTAGTCGGCGGACAGGACTAATTAATGTTTTGGAAGAGCACAGAAGCGTAGTATCATTTATATGAAAAATGGAACTACTATACTAGCTTCCAGTTCGCTCGCTTACGTACTCGTGAGGTATGATGCAATATTCCCTGCGTTAAGCGCGTTCTGGTAGCTCAATCAGTGTGTCGTACTTGCTGATTAGAGACTAAGTTATCCTCAACCGAACAAGAACATAGCTGGCTACTAATCACTTGACTTCAACAGTATGCCGACAAACTTAAGGGAATGATGTACGAAGCCAACAACCATGTTTTAAAAAATGCAGAAAACGCGAGCAATGCACGCATTCATCAAATAAGGAGATAAAATCAGCTTGGAAGAATGGTTTTATGGAAGTGAAACGTAAATAAGGAAAACAAGTAACCGTGTGCTGCTAACCAACATTATACCGCGAACGTCAACCAATGTTGAACGTACGTTGAAATATTAGGAATGTATTCCGAAAGAGGAAGCATCAATAACGAAAAAGCCATTTCAAGTACAACGCGAAGATAAAGGACGCGACCGACTTGAAGCCATCTGAACAAATTTACCGGTTGTACAGCATACTTAATTCGTTCGTAGAGATGGCTCTGAGCACTATGGGACTCAACTGCTGAGGTCATTAGTCCCCTAGAACTTAGAACTAGTTAAACCTAACTAACCTAAGGACATCACAAACATCCATGCCCGAGGCAGGATTCGAACCCGCGACCGTTGCGGTCTTGCGGTTCCAGACTGCAGCGCCTTTAACCGCACGGCCACTTCGGCCGGCTAAAATGGTTCAAATGGTTCTGAGCACTGTGGGACTTAACATCTGAGGTCATCAGTCCCCTAGACTTAGAACTACTTAAACCTAAGGACATCACACACATCCATGCCCGAGGCAGGATTCGAACCTGCGACCGTAGCAGTCGCGCGGTTCCAGACTGCAGCGCCTTTAACCGCACGGCCACCGCGGCCGGCCGTTCGTAGAGACACCGCGAGTCGGGAACAGCAACGTAGGTCATAACATCGGCAATAACAAGTCATAATCTACCTTCACATTTGTAGTCCCTACGTCCGGGTCTGTGTACAGTAATGGGTACATTTGTTCCTGTTTTTTTTTTTTTCATTGCTTTATGATGCGCTGAAACCTTGTCTTCCTTTTCGTGTGCTATACAATTAGCTCGAACATTTGCATACCCTATTTGTACGTATGGAATTGAAATGAATTGTACACTGCCGTAAAGCTCCTTCATTAGGTTGGAAAAGCATTTCCGATCAAACCTTCCAAGGCAGGTTGTCATACGTTTCAACGGCTTTCTCGATCTGGCTAAACAAGATTTCTTCTGTTCAATCTTAATCAACAGATTTATGATGAACAATGCTCGAAATGAAGCGTTTGAATGCAGCCCACTGTGCACTGTCTGAGGATTCTGAATTCTCAAGTTGTGTATGATATGTATTTTGCTAGCGTTTATTGATTTCTTGCTTTATTTTAGCCATCTGGCGCTAAAAGTCGCTCGGGAATCTGCAACGAACACTGCCTAGTATGAACTTCACACACGTTTCGGGGTTCCTATGATTTCGTATTTACGTTGTTCATTCAAAACTCCGAGCGAGGCGTTGAGGTAAGATGGTGGTTCTGAGCACTATGGGACTTAACATCTGAGGTCATCAGTCCCCTAGAACTTAGAACTACTTAATCCTAACCAACCTAATGGACATCACACACATCCATGCCGAGGCAGGATTCGAACCTGCGACCGTAGCGGTCGCGCGGTTCCAGACTGAAGCGCCTAGAACCGCTCGGCCACATTGGCCGGCGTTGAGGTAAGACATCGAACTCTTCTTCGAGAGAGCGGCGGTTCAAAGCACAGTCTGAAGATCCACAATTATTTTTTCTGTGATTTTCTTAAGTCGCTTAAGGCAATTGGCAGGATGGTTCCTCTGAAAGGGCACAGCCTATTTTCTTCTCCAATCTGAGTTTGTTCCCCCTCTATTGATGTCGTTGTGAACGAGGCCTTAAAGTCCATTTTTGCTTTCTTTCTCAAATGCGCCGGATCACGTTGATTCCTGAGGTTCAGTCTGGAAAGTCCATGTATGAGTGTGTTGATAGAATCTACCTATTCGTAATTCATGATAATGTATATAATATATATATAATATATAATAATAATAATAATAAAGGTTGTGATTGGTTCCTGTGTAACGGACTTGATATTAAGTGACTTTTCAATGTCTGAATATCACAATACAGTTACCACCCAACTGTAGTTAACATTCGATCAAGCTGAAAGAGCAATACGATTAGCTGGGCAAAATGGGGTTAATATGGCGTCTATCGAGTGCGCCTTAACCGACAACCAGCGCTCGAAGTCGTTAAGCAGGACTTAAGTTTATTTTGAAGCGAGATTACTTGACCGTTCCATCGGATACCCATTGTTAATATTTAGTCCCTTCTGATTCCGTGAACTGCTTGACGTACACCTGCCCCATCACTCTCAAGACGGCGCTGCATGTTTGGCCAGATGCACAACACGAAGAAAGCGTGCTCTTCGGGAAGCTACGACCGCAGCATCCTTGGACCCAGAAGGCAGCGGAAGTCCGGCCCCCGGCGCGCTGCCCTCTCCCCAGGGGCTGCAGCGGTGCTGGAGACAGCGCAAGAGAAATGGCGGGAGTCATTGACCTCCACGGAGCAATCCATCAGCTGTTCAATCCGAGGAGTGGGGCCAGGCCACGCCGTGGCCGGCCGGCTGTGCGCCTCGAGAGGTTTTCACTTGCTCAAATGAAAGTGCGGCCCGGCCCGGTCCGGGGCGTTATTTATCGGCTTCTCGCGGACCTCCGATAGAGTTCGCACCGGTTTCAATTACCGCCGCCGCTATTTTTTCAACGCCCGCTCGCCCGTCTCCGCAGCCACCTCAGAGGAGGGGGGCGGACTGCGTTGTGGCCAGATCACGAGTTCCGCCTCATTTCAGCGGCTTGGAGGGCAAAGTGGGCTGGAATTAGGGAACCCATCGCTACGGAAACACTGATGTACCTGCTCTTCACACTTATCCGGAGAGAAAAACACTCCTGAATCAAACTTGCTGCCCATTACATCTGATTTTACAGTCTTACAAAGAATCAGCGAGTATTCAGGCAAGCTACATTATTCATACATGACATGTTGCAAGCAACAGATGCATTGAATACGAGTTTAGGTTCCGTCTACCGAGATTTTCGAATGGCGTTTAGCACAGTAGGATATCAGTGACGACCACAAAATATACGACAGTACGGATTGCCCCAAGGAAGTGTGGTAGGTCCGATGTTGTTTTCAATCTACATAAATGATCTTTTGGATAGGGTGGATAGCAATGTGCGGCTGTTTGCTGATGATGCTGTGGTGTACGGGAAGGTGTCGTCGTTGAGTGACTGTAGGAGGGTACAAGATGACTTGGACAGGATTTGTGATTGGTGTAAATAATGGCAGCTAACTCTAAATATAGATAAATGTAAATTAATGCAGATGAATAGGAAAAAGAATCCCGTAATGTTTGAATACTCCATTAGTAGTGTAGCGCTTGACACACTCACGTCGATTAAATATTTGGGCGTAACATTGCAGAGCGATATGAAGTGGGACAAGCATGTAATGGCAGTTCTGGGGAAGGCGGTTAGTCCTCTTCGGTTCAGTGGTAGAATTTTGGGAAGATGTGGTTCATCTGTAAAGGAGACCGCTTATAAAACACTAATACGACCTATTCTTGAGTACTGCTCGAGCGTTTGGGATCCCTATCAGGTCGGATTGAAAGAGGACACGAAGCAATTCAGAGCCGGGTTGCTAGATTTCTTACTGGTAGGTCTGATCATCACGCGAGTGTACGGAGATGCTTCCTTTTCGTGAATCGCTACTGAGGAAATTTAGAGAACCAGCATTTGAGGCTGACTGCGGTACAATTCTACTGCCGCCAACTTATATTTCGCGGAAAGACCACAAAGATAAGAAAGATTAAGGCTCGTACAGAGGCATATAGGCAGTCATTTTTCCCTCGTTCTGTTTGGGAGTGGAACAGGGAGAGAAGATGCTAGTTATGGTACGAGGTACCCTCCGCCACCCACCGTATGGTGGATTGCAGAGTATGGATGTAGATGTAGACTTTCTTCGCATATACAGAAACTAAATTAAACTCCCCCCGCCAACGGTACCGATCGACCGCCGTCATCCTCAGCCTACAGACGTCACTGGATGCGGCTATGGAGGGGCATGTGGTCAGCACTTCGCTCTCCCGGCCGTGTGCCAGTTTACGAGACCGGAGCCGCTACATCTCAATTAAGTAGCTCCCCAGTTTGCCTCACAAGGGCTGAGTGCACCCCGTTTGCCAACAGCCCTCCGCAGACCGGTGGTCACCCATCATAGTGTTAGCTCAGCCCGATAGCGTTTAACTTCGGTGATCTGACGGGAACCGGTGTTACCACCGCGGCAAGGCTGTTGGCTTCCCAAATACAAGGGTGGACAAAAAAACCGCAACACCAAAAACGCAAGACATTACACTGTAGAAAAACCGTTGGCTTTCAAAACAGCTTCCAGCCGTCTCGGAATGGATAGATACAAGTCCTGTATGTATATGAAGTCTTCACGGGTTGTCAGCAGAGTAGCATCTTCAGGCGAAGATGATGGAGAAGCATTCCATCGAAACGTTGCTAAGAGACGACGAAGCTACTCGGCTGACAACCCGTGAAGTCTTCATATATGAAATTCGCAAAGATAGCCTGCACTCGAGTAAGTCCTGTATGGTTTTGAAGGGAATTTTACACCATTCCTCCTTCAAAATAATGCCATGTTCAGACAACGATGAAGGAGGTGGATAGCGATCACGCACCCTTGTCTCCAAACTAGACCATAACGGCTCATTAATACTGAGAACTGACGACAGTGGTGGTCAGGGGAGATGCGGCAATTCATCCTTGTGCTCACTGTACCAGTCCTGGAGGACACGAGGTGCGTTAACAGAGGTCATGTCTTCTTGGAGCATACCATCGCCAATGGGGGAACAAACACTGTACGACAGGATGTACCTGATCAGCCAAAATTGTCACATAATCCTTGGCTGTAATACGACCGTGTGGACCATAGAGCCCACGGAGTACCACCATATGGCTGCCCAAATCATCATCGAACCCCTGCCGTATTTCACTCACGGGGAGTAAACTCGGCGAAAAGCTGGAAACAGTGTGAAAGAAGACTCATCCGACCGAATGACTTTCTCCCGTTGTCCTGTACTCCAGATTTTATGGCTTCGGCATCACGTTTTCTTGTTAAAGGCACTTGCAACACTGGTAGGTTGTTTTGAAATTCCAGCTCGCCCTGCAGTTTCCTGCTTATGGAGCTCCCTTCGTGATATTTTGGAGCCGACAGGATTCACGAGTTCGATATTCAGTTCTGCAGTGACTTTTGCAGCTTTACTCCCTTTATATTCCCTCACAATCATCTTCAACGAGCGTCTTATCTCTCAACAAACACTTTCGTCCGCGTGGTGACATAGCAGATGTTGTTCCTCTCCTTCCTCTGTGTGTGGTATAAATTTTCGGCGTGGTGCCTTCTGAAACACCAAACACTTCGGCTACCTCGTTTATGGAAGCAACCACATACGAGCACCCAACAACTTGCCCACGTTCAGATTAACTTAACTCCAACATAAACATAATGCGCTCACAACTACACAGAACACGATTCTGACACTTGCAACGTATTGAGGACATTGCACAGGTACCGATAGTGGTCTAATACAATAATGCGACTTCCAAGTTTTTATGTTCTAGCATGCTTCTGTGGCGGTGTTTACACATATTTGTCCAACCCGTGGCTCTAGGAGAATTTGAATAACAGAAGCCTGTAGGTTATTCTCGACGGCGAATGTTTCGCAAAATGTTACATTAGTTGTATCCCATCGAAGCGTAAGAGGCTGTATAATTTTTCTGTACGTATAAACGATTTATCAGACAGTATCAGCTGCACCATAAGATTGTTCGCAGGCGACGCTGCTGTGTACAGGACGGTATCATCATTGGATGAACGCAAGGAATTGCAGAAAGATTTGGACATAATTTCACCTCTTTAATTGTGGATCAGTGTAAGACAATGCCCATAAAAAAAGAGGAACAACTCTGAAGCATCTGATTACAAGATTAGTGGTGAACAGCTTGACCACTTCCTATCACATAAGATAAAGAGGAAGGGATTTTCCTCCAGGAAGGGGCAGTTTCAAGAAAATCGATTCACAGACGCACAGTGGGGGAATGTACTGGCATGATGCAAATTCTGCTTTCTTTGGGAGTCATACCTTATCAAGTGAATCATTTCTGCTTCCCAAACGCCTGTGTGTTAAGGGAATTGCTGATGTTAAACACTGTGTGGCCAGAAGTGGGTGGACTCAACATGGGACGCTAAAAGCTAAAACTGAACACCATGATTATTATTATTTCGCAGACGTTCTACTCTCTTGTTTAGCAGAATCCATGGCCGATTCTCGAGTTACGCGTTTCCTGAAGAATAATCAACAAAGACACATTCCTGTACATACTTCAGTAACTCTTCTACACAACACAAAAAGGATTGATATGAGATTACAAGAAATGAAAATGTTGTTTTCCTTCTTCGCATTCACGATAACTAAGTAGAAATGTACAACCAATTTCTTCTTTATTAAAGTATGATTTCTACGTTTCTCAATGACTGTCGGTCTTTTTCAGTCTGGTTACATTCCTGTCATCAAGTACTTTCAACATAGACATTCGCTTCCGTAATTCGTTTGCATCAACAGATGATCGCAATTAAAGGAGGAAAATCTATTTCAGGATAAAGTTTCTACGCTGTACTTATCGTTCGCTTGAACAATAACAGAATATAAGGCGGCTTATACCGCTGATTTTAATATAGTTGACAAAGCTAGCTGTCATTCCAAGTGCATTCCTCTGAGAAGTTTGATAATGCCTACTATCAGGTGCAAGAAAGTAATATACGATGCACGTACTAATTCCAGATAGTTTCCTGATTTATTCTAAGCAGACATTTCGCTACGTAGAACCGCCGTCTTTTTGCACTATGAACTAGCACATAGAACGATTCAATATTATTTGATCTCTCACTTTCTCTCTCTCTCTCTCTCTCTCTCTCTCTCTCTCTCTCTCTCACTCACTCACTCACTCACTCACTCACTCTCTTTCTTTCTTTCTTTCTTTCTATCGCGCACACGCATAAGGACCGAGAGGCGAAGATAAGAGAAATTAGAACTAATACGGAGGCATATTCCCATTTTCCCCATACATGATCGGAACCCCCTGTCTCCACGTCATTGATGTAAAGATGCAAGAGAAAGTTAGGTGCTTGCGGAAATACTTCTTGCAAATTGTGTAAACCGTGTTGTCTGTGCGTACGCATGCTAACTGTTTGCGTGCTGTATTTGTGAGACGGATATAAGGAAACAAGCAAGCATTTGCCTTTATGCCTGTGGTACATAATCTACAAAACAATGTATCGTGGCTAGCGTAGCACAGAAAATGTCGTCAATTCAGAGTGCGAATGATTCCCTTGTCTTGCATAATACTTGGTTGGTTTGTGGGATTAAAGGGCCCAGACTGCCACGGTCGTCGGTCCCTTGCATAATACTGTTCTGCGCTTTCAGGTACACGATCAAGTCCTGTAGTGTTCTTCAACTGACTGTCTAGAATCTCAGCCAACCGTCACTGACTTTCTTAGATTTGGAAAAGTGGAAAAAAAATTATTTCTACCGATGTTTCGTATTTGCTGCGTGGGAGAAAGTTTCGGACGTTCTTCGTGATTTTACTGTTAGCGAAGACGTTTGCATTTGCTACTAGCAAAACTAGTATCATAAAAAAAGAACCCAACATTAGGTCCGTGCGGTTGACCGAGCACACGGTGTGCGGGCAATGAAAAAACGTCGCGTGTTGCACGTGCAGAGCTGCAGTTTGTTGACAAACACGCAGGCGAGGCGGCAGATATAAATCACAACTTTATAGCGGCGACAACAGCGGCCGGCCGCGCCGCAACCCCGAAACATTGCAAACTTCGACGAGAATATTACTGTCATTACACTGCAATACATCTCTCGACCGGAAGCGGAGGTCGATTAATCGTAGTCGCCCGAGTGATCGATTGACGCAGCAGAGACGCAGAGAGAACGAACGAGAGAGAGAGAGAGTGAGAGGTTAGAGAGGGGTGGGGAGGGAGTTGGCTTATCCGTGTATCAGGCAGCAGCAGCGCATTCCGATACCGGGTCCCCACTGTGTGAAGCTGTGTACAACGCAAATGCGCACTCTCGCGTCGCAGCTACGCTTTTCCGTTAACGCGAACGGTGTGCACAGCGCAGCAACGGGACCAAAGGCTGTTAGCTGTGACCTGTACTTTAATGAGGGAAACAAGCCTCAATAGTGCTCTCTCTCTCTCTCTCTCTCTCTCTCTCTCTCTCTCTCTCTCTTTCTCTCTCTCCCTCTCCCCTTATCACACTGGTAAAGAATCTACGTCGTGAATCGGATGCCGAATAGCGGCCTAATCAGTGTTGCACGCCGCTTGCGCTAGTAAATATTGTATAGAATTTGGAGGGGGTCGCTGAATATCTACAGATTGAAATGGAATTGACTCACATAATCTGTTGTTTTGAGGGTGACACAAAGTCTTTTAATTTGAAGGTAAAGTAATCTGGGTTGTTACGCCGCTTCATATTCCTTCCGACTCCTTCAAAACGATGTTAATGATTTTTCGGTTGCGACCGTCTGTATGGTGAATAAAACAATACTTCTTTTGATAGCGACGTTCCGCCTCAGTATTAAGATATTATCAGTGGCGTGAAATAGAAGGAGCGATCAAATGTTTCCGTTTGAGGCCGTTGCTGCAGCGTGTACGCAATGCAGCGCGACTCCGATGCGGGTACATAACCACCGACATGTAGGCGAGGGACTAGAGTGGCATTTGTGCCTTTCCGAAGTGCGTGTGGTAAATGCGGTAATGTGAAGTATGATGACGCTATGACCAAATGCGTCCAAACAGGACCGACGTGCTGGGAGGATTAACACCGGTACACATTCGTCAGTGATTGACGAACGTGTATTGAGCAGCATTTCCGTCGAAAAACCTCTATTTTGGTATGGTTCACCAAATTTAATGCTGGTCGCGATTCGATACAAGACGCCGGTCGATCTTGGAGGACAGCCTAATCCAATACGGACAACAACCAGCGAGCGGTTGATGAGGCCATATAGTCTTGATCTCTCCTCATGCGATTATCCCACCTTTGGTCTCTTAAGAAGGATCTTGAAGGATGAATGATTCCTGTCTGATGAGGACGTGCAGCATGCAGTTACGGACTCCCTCACACAGCAGAACAAGGTGTTGTTCCAAGCGAGTATCTTCAACCTCGTGCGTCGATGGGATGGTTAAAATGGCTCTGAGCACTGTGGGACTTAACATCTGAGGTCATCAGTCCCCTAGAACTTAGAACTACTTACACCTAACTAACCTAAGGACATCACACACATCCATGCCCCAGGTAGGATTCGAACCTGCGACCGTAGCGGTCGCGCGGTTCCAGACTGAAGCGCCTAGAACCCCTCGGCCACAACGGCCGGCTTCGATGGGATGATTGCCTCGATGCTCTCGGAGATTTTGCCTGATTAGCATACCGATTCAAGACTGTAGGGTCTTCTAATGGAAACTTTTTGATCGCTCTTACAAATCTATGTTTTCCTTTGTATTAAGCCGTTTCAACTTAGATATTTAGCTTTCCAGCGCTGCAGCGAGAGCATATGCAGAGCAAGACAAACGAACACAGTTAGTAATAAAAGCAAGGTGTACAAACATCGAAACTGTTTGAAATTTAAAAGTATAATATCAGAATCGGTAAGCTGAAAGTACTGCATGCAAACGGAAACCTATATATGTTTCAGTCCACTGATGATGCCTTAATAAAGTGAAGCGAAACTCGTCTGAGGAAACGATGTTGCCTATATTCAGGAGGATACTGAACATCACACCTTAAAAAAGAAAGAAAAAAAACATAGACACAAACTTAACATTAACTGAGGACTGGGGGATCAACAACGTTAAAGGTGTTTCTTCTTCAGTAGTCGACATTTTGACACCTCTGCTGGGATACTACAAATAAAAATTCTGGTGTCATCAGTTGAAAAAGTGGTATATTGTGAAACACGACGCGGCCAGTAACCCTAAAGATCTCATCTGCTGTGACACCGGCCACGGAAGTCTGCAGACTTACGCAAGACTTAGATTAGTGGCACAGTTCCAGGACGAAGCAGAGTATCTGCAAGTCAGAGTACTACTGTGTGTTTTGATGGCTAAAAATGTCTCACTGAACGATGAGACGTGATGCCAAAGCTGTAACTCGACAGTTCACTCCATAAGAATTCGTTATGGAGATGCTAAATGGAATCGTTGAAGAAAAATAGACACTCTTGTTGAAAAATGTTCTTGAGTGAATATAGAGATCTTGTATTTCAGACTGTCTATGATCTCACTTTCTTCATCGAATCTTTCTTTCGAAGAATAAGACAAGAGAAGAGAAATTAGGATGGTTAACATTCACGTTCCCACACTCTGTGCACCTATGTAGCAGAAAGGAAAGTATTAACAATTGTAGGAATCTCCCTCTGCCATTTATTGCCATTCAGTATATTGTAACTTGGGGTATATACGCATAAATGCAGTCACAGTTTCCACATTTTCTGGCCTGTAACACAGTTTCTTGCTAAGCAGACTAAAGATTCACGCATATATGATCTGTGGACACGCCGTCTTCAGTGGCCTACTAGTCGCCAGCTTAAATCGTCTCCGTGTATTCTTCCAGACACTGGTATCAGCTTTTCGTCACAGACTGTATCGCGCTAGTTCTCAACTAAAATATTATTCATAAAACTTCGACTATGAAATTAATACTACCAAACATCAGTGGACTTGTCATCAACGCCTAATGCTTACCACGAAGATACATAACAACCATTAATCAGCATAGCAGCAGCGAAAACTTTCTCAAATTATCTAAATAAATGTATGTCTCTTAAAGACGAGATTACTGCAAGATGAAGTCCATTCATGCGAGCGCTACCAGTAGCATCTATCTCGAAATTCTAGTACACTTATCCCTGTGAAGTATTGATGTCGGTATCATACATCATTTGATTCCTATTTCATCCATTTTATCAACAACATGTTTCAGCCATATGTCACTCACTACAAACTACAATTTAGGAGTTCATTCATTTATAGGTCAAACCTGTAGGTAAAAATGTATCTGAATCGAATCATCAGTGTGTGTGTGTGTGTGTGTGTGTGTGTGTGTGTGTGTGTGTGTGTGTTGTGTGTTGTGTGTGGAAAGGAGCTGAAAATACTTCCAAATCTTATATGCCGCAGTCCTATCCAAACTGAAACATACTTTAAAGTATTTCCTTGACTTTCGTCTTACATCATCAGCGCCTTCTTCGGCAGCAATCGGACATCCACAGCTGGGGAAAGCTGCCCGCTAATCTTCAAACATTCCGATATTCATCTTTAAACATCGATGGATGTTTCTTCTGAATGTTTTCTGAAGTCATCAACCAACGTTTTATTAGGTCGCCTTTCTGTCTTTTCTTATCTCTTAAAATCCAGCAAAGAACTTTCCTACTCCCTTCATCTTTCATACTGCATAGAATTTTTGTTTTCGTTTAAGTAAGGGAGCGCGACAAAGTAAAATATCGTTTCCTATGCAAGACACTGGCACCTTATATAGTAGTGAAGTGCGTTGTTTGAAACGATTAAAGAGAAGGGAAATGCAGAGTGAAACAGTCGCGAGAGACGCGAGACGACTTTGGATAGCTCAATGGTAGAATATGAACTATGGTAGTAATATATCCATGTTGGACTCGTTTAATTTTTTTAAAGCTAGAAACCTGTCTCTATAGTTCAAAGCGACGAAATCAAAATAAATTCAGTACGAATATCAATAACGCAGTAATTGGGGTACAACACTTGCATGAGCATAATGAAGTAACGTGGTTGAAATATCTACCCAGCCCCTCAGCTAGGTTTTCATTCGCGCCTCGGTATCACCTCAGGCAGGTCTCAGATAGTACATTCATAGATGTTATTTTCAGTCCTTCAATAATCAATCATGCTACTGCTCAGTTTTTGACGGTGTACCTGCAGACGTATAGCTAAACAGTAACGAAAGAGGGAAATTCTGAAAAATTTCGTCGATCAAGTGCTGAACCTCCAGCAAAGGTAAGTCAACCGACTACTGTTACCGGCTTTTACAGGTATTGCTAGAAGCCAAGTAAAGATAATTTCGCAAGGGAAAAGGAGGCGTTAAGAAATGCTGATTTCAATTATATCTACGGCAAGTAAAAACTATAATTAATTTAATTACATTTTTGTCCTCCATAAGAATGAGAGGCAATGAAGTTAAATGAAGCGTCGGAGAAACATTTGCCAGCGAAATCTCCTTAATGGGAGCAACAGGGAACAGGTGTCCTTCACACGACTGTACATCGCTTCGCTCTTAGCCCAGTGCGTTGGAGGGGGGTACATACAGGCCGCGTAATTAGCTCTCTCTCCGCTAACGTGCCTCGCGAACGCCGGAATTCCTAGTCATATAGGTTAATATAATACAGTTCAGAAAGCATGAAATAGCCCCGCGCATGCGCGAGTATGTTAATGTGTCGGTGTTCCAGTCCATGAATTGCTAAACAGGCGAGCGCGCGCGGACGAAACACTGTTCGAGAGCGGCGCGCCAGCATTGCTATCCGAACGCGTAAGCGGCGCCGGAATACGCAATCACCGTGCAACACGACCGGCCCTCCTGCCAGGTATCTTTCGAGGATAATATACACACAGTTAGTACGGGAACTGGGCCATAACTTTTCACTTTAATGCAGCCAACTGATTTATCACGCTCGTGGCTCGTGCGTGCCGCAGATCCATTCAGCTTTTGCGTTCACAGGCGCCTCTAGTCCACAGAATGAATGTGCTAGCGAAATGCAACTAGTATCGGCGAGTAGGATACAGTGCAACGGCGAATACGTATGTTATTTCTCCTAAGTGTTCAAGCTCCTAAGTCCTCTTCCTTTTAGAAAAAGAAACTGTGATTTATTTGCAACATAGTGATTTCGTGTAGGTAACTACAGTGTAACGAGAGAGTGCGGAGTGTAATAATGTGTTAACATTGCAATGACGACGTAAGGGAGGGGGGGGAGGGGGGGAAGGGGGGCGGGGGAGAGGGTGAGAGAGGGTGAGAGAGAGAGAGAGAGAGAGAGAGAGAGAGAGAGAGAGAGAGAGAGAGAGAGAGAGAGAGATTATTTATGAAGATAATCAGCCTATCGATTAGTTTCAAATTGTTGCCCATTATTTCCTATCTTCTGCTTACCTATTCATCTTCGTTTATCACCAAAACACAACTTTTTCTAGAAACCGTTATACTCTACAGATCCAAAGAAACTGGTACATCTCCGTAATATCGTGTAGGGCCCCCGAGAGCGCGTAGAAGAGCCGCAACACGATGTAACATGGACTCGACTAAGGTCTGACCTAGTGCTGGAGGGAATTGACGCAATGAATCCTGCAGGGCTGTCCATAAATCTGTAACAGTAAGAGGGGATGGAGATATCTTCTGAACAGCACGTTGCAAGGCATTCCACATATGCTCAATAATGTTCATGTCTACGCAGTTTGGTGGCCAGTGGAAATGTTTAAACTCAGAAGCGTGTTCATGGAGCCACTCTGTAGCAATTCTGGATGTGTGGGATGTCGCATTGTCCTGCTGGAATTGCCCAAGTCCGTCGGAATGCACAATGGAGATTAATGAATGCGGGTGATCAGATAGGATGCTTACGTACGTGTCACCTGTCAGAGTCGTATCTAAACGGATCAGGGGTCCCATATCACTACAACTGCACACGCTCCACACCATTACAGAGCCTCCACCAGCTTTAACAGTTCCCTGCCGACATGCAGGATCCATGGATTTATGAGGTTGTCTCCATACCGGTACACGTCCATCCACTCGATACAATTTGAAACGAGTCTCGTCCGACCAGGCAACATGTTTCCAGTCGTCAACAATCCAGTGCCGTCGGTGACGGGCCCTGGTCAGGCGTAAAACTTTGTGTCGTGCAGTCATCAAGGATACACAAGTGGACCTTCGGCTCCGAAAGCCCACATCGATGAATGGTTCGCACCCTGACACTTGTTCGCGGTCCAGCATTAAAATCTGCAGCAATTAGCGGAAGGGTTGCACTTCCGTCACGTTGAACGATTCTCTTCAGTCGCCGTTGGTCCCTTTCTTGCAGGATCTATTTCTGGCCGCAGAGATGTCGGAGGTTTGATGTTTTACCTACCTACATTGTCTGATCAAAAGTTTCTGGGCACCTGTTAGAGACATTAATATGGGTTGCGTCCATTCTACGCCTTTATGGCAGGTTCAGTTCTACTGGGAACGCTTTGAATGAGTTGCCTGAATGTCTCAGGAGGAATGGCAGCCCAGTCTTTCTCAAGAACTGGAATCGGTGAAGGTAGAGATCTTGAACGCTGGGATTTGGAGTGAAGTCGACGTTCTGACTCATCCCAAAGGTGTTCCATATGGTTCAGGTTGGAACTTTGGGCAAATCAGTCCATTTCAGGAGTGATACAGCCCACAAACCATTGCCTCGGAGATGCTGCTTTATGAAAAGCTGCATGGTCATGCTGATACAATCTGTCATCGTTTCCCAACTGTTCGTCTACTGAACACAGTAAACAATGTCGCAAAATGTGTTCATATCCTTCCGTATTCACCGTTTTCTTAAGTGTATTAGGGTGACCACATCCTAACCACGAAACACTCCTTCATACCGTAACACCACCATCTCCGTACTTTGCTGTTGGCACTATACATTATGGAAGGTAATGTTCTCCAGGCATTTGCCACTGCGAGAAGTTTCCATCGGCTTGCGACAGGGCGTAGCGTGATTTATCACTCCAAATTCACTCGTTTCCAGTGATCCACCGTTCGGTGGTGTCGCTTAGAAAACCAAAAGAGTCGCTTAGCACTGACTGTAGAAACAGCTTCATAATGAGGATCTGCCCGACCATAGGGCACCGTTCTTTTTTAACTCCCTACGCACAGTCATTGTACGGATGTAACACTTTGGAACTCGCGCTTGATTCCTTCCGCTGATTTCGTATGATGTTTTACAGGTCCCACTCCATATTGCTCGATAGTCCCTTCTTCCATCGGCGCATGAGTACTGCCTGTTACTGGTTTAACTATGGTTGTTCCTTCGGGAGTCCATCTGCAACTGGGGAAGCTTTAGAAGGATTGAAATGTTCATTCTTTACCTGTATTCAGCTGACATCTAAATGACTTGTCTATGTTCGAAGCCATTGAACCCTTTTGACAAACCGATTCTGCTTTCACTGCTTCTCTGATGACAACACGAAGCTCCCCACCTCCTCCTGCACTGTTGGGTTCGACTAATAACCTGTAGTGGTCAATTCCACAATACATAGAGTTGTCCGGATACTTTTGATCAGATATTGTACTCTTGTTTTTGTCGGTTCCTATCATTTATCCACCCTATTCCTCCAGCTATTCCGGATGACGCAGCTGATGTTTCACAAAACTTGTCCAATCTCCTGGTAGGATCTTCCGAAGTTGGTTTCCGTCACCAATTCTCTTTAGTGTTTCTCCATTTCATACTTAATCTGTACACTAATTTTTAACATTCTTCCATAGCACTACATTTCAAATGCTTCTAGTTTCTACTTCTCTGGGGTACCGTGGCTCACTTTTTTTCCTCCAGACTTTCGCTTTAAGCAATTTCTTCCTTAGTTCTATATCAGTATCCAATTCAAGTACAGACTTTTCCTGAAGAACGCTTCCTCTGCCTACGAAATGTATTTCTGTAATCCTTCTTCCTCAGCTGTCTTGAGTGATCTTGTTCCTAACATAATAGAATTACCTTACCTCTTCATTAACCCAAATTTAGTGTTCAACACATCGTTATTCTCATTTCAGTTACTCTTCATTATCTCCACGTTAGTTCTGTTTATCCTTAAATCGTGTTCTATGCTACGTATACTGTCTTTTCCTTTTAATGGAGTTCCTAAGTCATCATTATACTCAGCTAGGACTGTGTCGTCGCCTAACCTTAGCAGTGATGTATAATACTCTTGCACTTCCACCCCTCTTCTGAAATTTTCCATTTCCCCCGCGCCTCTTCGACATACAGCAGTAGCAGTAACAACCAGCGACCTAGCATTACGCCTTTGTATAGCACGGTAACAACGTCAAATTTCAAGCAGCCACCTGTATTGCAATATTATCTTGAATGAGATTTTCACTCTGCAGCGGAGTGTGCGCTGATATGAAACTTCCTGGCAGATTAAAACTGTGTGCCGGACCGAGACACGAACTCGGGACCTTTGCCTTTCGCGCCCAGTGGTCTATCATCTGAGCTACCCAAGCACGACTCACGCCCCATCCTCACAGCTTTACTTCCGCATCTCCTACTTTCAAACTTCACAGAAGCTCTCCTGCGAACCTTGCAGAAGTAGCACTCCTGGAAGAAAGGATACTGCGGAGACATGGCTTAGCCACAGCCAGGAGGTTGTTTCCAGAATGTGAAGTTTGGAAAGTAGGAGACGTGGTACTGGCGGAAGTAAAGCTGTGAGGACGCAGCGTGAGTCGTGCTTGGGTAGCTCAGATGGTAGAACACTTGCCCGCGAAAGGCAAAGGTCCCAAGTTCGAGTCTAAGTCGTGCCACAGTAAAACCATTGCCCAGCAAGCGTGTTGCTTTGCTAGATGAGAGCACATGTTCCTCGTCACCTGCAGAAACAGTTTCTATTGAAGTACAGACAACAGGTGCATCAAAGTGGGAGATTGACGTAGCGCGGCAACTGGAAACGTACTCCGAAGCTGAAGCACGATTCTTGTGGACAAAACTTGTAAACTGGACACCAACACCTAATGCAGTGTCGCGTCCAGCCGTAGTGAAATGGTACACACAAACTGACCAAAAGCGCATAGAAGTGGGCGACGCTGATCTACCTTAACATGCGATTTCCACTTTTTCGGTAGGCTGAAGGGACATCTGGGGACAATACGTCTGCCAGCGATGAGGACACTCACACACCGGTTCTCGAACGGCTTCATGACGGTGGAGCGGTTCTAGGCGCTTCAGTCTGGAACCGCGCGACCGCTGCGGTCGCAGGTTCGAATCCTGCCTCGGGCATGGATGTGTGTGATCTCCTTCGGTTAGTTAGGTTTAAGCAGTTCTAAGTTCTAGGGGACTGATAACATCAGATATTAAGTCCCATAGTGCTCAGAGCCATTTGAACCATTTTTTCATGACGGTGGAGCGGATTTCTGGTGTCAAGGTATTGAATGACTGGTGGACCGCACCGTGCAATACTTAAAAAAAAAAATGATACTTGGATAGCTATGATAATGTGTAACTTATTCTTTGAAGTCCCCTCGTACACGAAGCACGTTCCACAATGCGACAGCAACGCAGGGAAACATTTTTCCTCGCCATATGTTAAGTTGATGATCCGGCACAGTAGCCGAGTAGCGTGTTGTGTTTCGGCAGGACAGGCGCACGGAGCGGTCAGCTGGCGCAGTGAATGCACCGGTGGCGGGGTGTATACGGCAGAGGGAGAACGCCGGGCTGCGGGGGCGGCGCGGCGGCCATTACAAATTGACAGCCTGATTGATGGCGCCGGGGGACGCGCCGCTCGCCCGAGCTTCCTTCCGCCGTCCGTAGCCGCCTCCGCCGCCGCTGCCGTTCGCCGTATTTGTTCCGGTGTACAACCGCACTATGCGAGAGCCGGCTTCAGTAGCTACAGCTTAACAGACATATGCAGCGAATGTCTGTCGGAGCATTTACTGCTGCGAGCTGTCATGCTCACCTCTTTTCTAAATATCCTGCTTACATTTCGAATCGAGAGTTCTTAAAGCAGCAACCACAGAGTGTGAATTTAAACAGACCTTCGACCATAAATATAATACACTGGCTCTGACGTCATTTTCGTGGCTCCAACATCTCTGGGTTAAAATCACGTGAATGTTCGCAAAACATGGTTGTTACGTGTTGCGCTTATGGCTGTACTCAGCGTTTTGTCGGGGGAAATGGCATTACATTTCACTTTCAAGTGCTTCTATGATAGTGCAGATGCATTTATTGAAATCTGCTGAAGTGACTTTTATATGTTTTTTACACTTGAAATAGAGTATCACGTAAATTAAAGTGTTGAAAAGTGCTGCCTGTAAAGTCCGACTCATATTACATTTTGGAAAGTATCTGTGATAATTCGGTTAGAGAAGTAAGTATAACTGTTTCTGGTTCCTACTCATAGGTTCCCTAAGGATGAAAACCGAAGGCAGCTTTGGATACAGGCCCTGAAACGGAAAAACTTTAAGCCATCTGCACATACGCGCCTTTTAGTATGTACAAGTGAGATTATAATAAGGTAAGAGCACCTATAGTCGATACATGAAGAGAATTTTTTTCTACCTTCTAATACTATTAAATAAATGTAGGCTCCAAAATTATTTTCTGAAACTTCAAAGTCTCACCTTTCATCTAAAATATCTTTTTTTTAAACTGATAGTTTAAACTTTTGTAAAAAAAGTACGAACTGAACCTTAGAAGTGCACCTAAAATTGATACTCTAAAATGGACCTGCTCCTAAAGTCGACAATTTTGGCACCTATAGTTGACATGATTCCCATATCCAATTTTCTTTTATAAGTGACTAAAGCTCAAAACGCGGCGAATCCAATATTTAACGTTTTGACACAAGTCCACTCTTACTGTTTAAAAGAATTTCAACGACATTTTATTTTAATTGATAGTTATAGTAATTTCGTCCCGCTGCCCACCAGAGGGGCATTCGATGTATTTGTTAGATTTTATAAATGGTACTGTGAACAAATCCATGTCTTACGTAGTTCTGACGTAATTTTTCGCAAATAAAAAAAGTAATTTTTGTTGGAAGCGTTTGGCAGTCAATTGAAAAATGTGGGTAAAATACGATACAAACATAGGATGGCAGACCGCTGATTTGAAATCCCGCCACGTTTTGCCAACAGCCACGTGGTTTATGTTGGAGCCACACCAGCCCTCTAGCTTCTGAACAACAAGGCCAGTCTACTAGTATCTATGGTCGAAGAAACAGACTGACTGATAAGCTACACGAAATACATCAATGACCATCAAAACTGCACCGCCACAAATGACGATAAATAATGAAATTTTAATTATTATCTGTATACAGTATGGTAAGAACATATATGATTAAATTTGTAGGTAATTTAGGAAACACAAGAAGTGAAACATTTTATACAGAACTGTCACTTCTGGCAGCGACAATGGTTATAACCTTGCTGGGTATCGATTCGCACTAAGCATGGACGATAGATACTAGTCCATCACTCTATGCTGCCTCGGCACTGCGCCAGAGCTCACCAACCGTGATGGCTGGCAAGAGATGGTGTTTATAATGTTACACAGGGTGTTCGGTAAACTTCTAGGACTTGCAGAGGGAAGCGAGCACATAATATTTTGAACAGGAACCCATGTCCAGAAACGTACAGTTTCCGTTCTACGGCGGCTTAAATTCAAAAGTGTGACGCGTCCGCGTTTGCTGAGGGAAAGAGGGAAGTCTCAGAGTTGTTTGTTGGTTCAAATGGCTCTGAGCACTATGGGACTTAACTTCTGAGGTCATCAGTCCCCTAGAACTTAGAACTACTTAAACCTAACTAACCTAAGGACAAAAAATGGTTCAAATGGCTCTGAGCACTATGGGACTTAAAATCTGTGGTCATCAGTCCCCTAGAACTTAGAACTACTTAAACCTAACTAACCTAAAGACATCACACACATCCATGCCCGAGGCAGGATTCGAACCTGCGACCGTAGCAGTCGCGCGGTTCCGGACTCAGCGCCTAGAACCGCTAGACCACCGCGGCCGGCAGAGTTGCTTGTCCTGGTATACAATAGGGCAGACAGAGTGGTGGGTACTAAGCCAGACGCTCACCTGATGGTACTTAACATCGTACGGTAAGTTTAATTTACGAGACTCCTGTAGGGACAGAGGAAGATCTGCTGGCACGATATCTGGCCGCTGCACCAGAAATTTGAAGACACACCACGTGGGTTCGAGAGTGTGTACCAGAACATGCGTCGTAGGTACAATATATGTAACAACGTTGGTGGTCGTCATATAGAGCCTTTCTTGTAATGCATCAGTAGTGTTCTGTACGTACAGTATGCTGAGTTCTTTTTTGTTTCGTAAACAAGTAATGTTTAAGTGTTAATACAAAGAAATGTGCTGAAGTGATGAACAGATGTTTTATTATGTTTCCTTTCGAACTGGTGCCTAGTCACTGTACTGCGTCACGCCTAATTCAATTCCTCAAGCAGAAGTGAATGAGCTAAACATCTGAATTGAAACAGTCGTCGAACGAAAACACTATGTTTTCGGACATGGGTTCCTATTCAAAATATTATATACTCACTGCCCTCGACAAGTCTCAGAAGTATGCAACGGGAATTTCCGAATACCATATATGCTGGCTATGAAATGTACTAATGCTCCCCCCACCCTGAAACTGCGTGAACGTATAAAGAGTAAAATATAGGTATACCAATGAAACTTATTATTTCTGTAACACTATACGAATTTCTGTTTCGTTGTTCTTTGTGAATTAAATCACATTACCAAAAAAAAAGTTATGATGTTTTGCCGGAGACTTTTGCTACAGAGACGAAACGGAAACGAGCTCTGTATATCTTTTTCTTTAAAACAAATGAAGTTGTTTACTTTTTTATCCACGTTATACTTAGGCGTCTTTTATCACTTGGCAATTGTAGCATAAGCATCCGAATATCCACGTACCTTAATTCTGACAGAGTGTATTGTTTTACCTGCGTATTTGGAATTTATTTACAATATTAAACCTGATCATTACCCAAGTAGACAACCATAAATTTGTACCAAGTTTTACACTTTTTCAGAGGCCGAAAGGAAAGGATTGGTAACGGAATTTTTCATGGGCATAACGACCGAACACATTGTTTGTACTGTATCGTTAAGCAGATTCACCATGAGATTGAGTTTCCGATCATTACTTCTAGCCTCTTGCATATATTTTTTAAGTAAAAATCTTGTTAGGTTGATCGGTCAACTGCCTTCGAACAACAACGTCGGCAATCGCTTCATTGGCTTCACGTATCACTTCTCACCACAATCAACAGCCAGCAACCTGAAATATTACGCGAGTGCGTAGTTATCACCTTTTAACTGCAAACACTAATTCCATTCATCTAGAATTTTAGATAAGGTTTGCTGTGTTTGGTCGTTTCTTTACAATTAGTACTTTAATAATCATATTGCACTCTTCCAGTGACTTATTCGGAAAATCCTTATTTAAAATAACTCAGGCTTTATTCTTGTAGCAAATTCAAGAGGGGAAACGCTTCACGTTCCAGTCTCTTGACAACACATAACGAGATTTTTCAGTAGTGAGATATCTGGAGAATATGCCTTCGATTTAGGTAAATCAGGACAGCACTGGCAACATGCGGTTCTGTTTTATCTTGTTGAACGTCATCGTCACAAAGATTGCGACAACACATGTCAAATGTAATACCAGTCGTCCAAATTATCGGCTAAGCAAAGCACAGATGATAGTATTGTGCACCCAATGGCATTACATATCATCATGTCAGATTATAGGCCTGTATGACGATGACGAGTCCGAACTGGCAACTTAAATTCTTCCCTGAGCCTCCACACACGAATGTCGGCGCGACTCTCTCTGCTGCCGTATCAAGGGACGCCCAAATTTTTGTCGCCGTGTCGAAAGCCTGTGGTACTTCAGGCGATGCTGCAAACAAGACCATTTGCTGACTTAAAGAACGCGCTGTGACCGAACGATCCGGCACTGCCGAGCGAACACTAAGTCGTCCTCTCGGGCGCTAGCCTCGTGGATCCGTCCAGATCTTGTATGGCGCTGAGTATGCGTTTCCAGATGTAACATCTGAATGAGAAACCCGCTGTGTAATCTTCCCTCATGTACAGAACGTATATGACGGTACTCTCTCCTCCTTTGTGCGTTTTTGCTCAAATATTAATCGTTCGCGCATAAAAGCATGCAGTACACTGCGTGCTACATTGACCTATGTTGCTTGCCGCCTTCATGGGTTGCGATGTTAGTGGCCAACAGTCTTACACAGTAACGTTCAAAGGTATTGTTTGGATAGCGTTAGTTACTTACAGTTACATGAAGATAAATGTGTAACAGAAAAACCGCCAGTGGCTAATTAAAAAGCCTATAATTATAATCCATTTAGTACAAAACTACATTTAGTTTAAATAAATTTGTCTGACATCAAAACAGAAATAATAATTCTCCTGGCTCAAAATTAACTTATAGGGTTAAGTGTGTAAAAATAAATGAAAACTATTTCGGAATTTGAAGAACGAATTAGTATTTCGTTGCACACTCATGGGCTTGGATCACAGCTACTAATCTATTTGCCTTTGAATCCACAAGCTTTTGTAATAGGTCCTGTGGGAGTTTTGACCTTTCGTCCAACAAGGCAGTTGCGAATTGATCCTTGTTCGAGTAGCTTCTACGATGAATACGTCGATCCTATGCATTAGAGAGGTGTGCAATCGGAATTTGATCCGGACTAGAGCCTGATCATTACAAAACTTTGATTTTTTATCTGAAAATATTTTTTTGATGACCAGAGGTGTATTTCGAATCATTGTCCTACTGAAATATCCAGTTACGTGGCACACACTTTCTCTCATGTGCAACCATGTTCGTTTCTGAAATGTCGCTGTACAGGAAACAATCCATTCCTGCTTCTACTTGAACTAGAGGACCAACCTTACGTCTAGAAAAACATCCCACACCACCATGCTGCAACCACCGTGTTTAATGGTCGGTACGTGGTAATTTTTTTGTCCCTTTTGTTTTTTTGACCGATGTATGTAACGCATACCATCAGATGAAAATACATTAAATTTACTTACATCACTCCACAAAACGTTCCAACAATCGAGCCAGCCGAAGTGGCCGTGCGGTTAAAGGCGCTGCAGTCTGGAACCGCGAGACCGCTACGGTCGCAGGTTCGAATCCTGCCTCGGGCATGGATGTTTCTGATGTCCTTAGGTTAGTTAGGTTTAACTAGTTCTAAGTTCTAGGGGACTAATGACCTCAGCAGTTGAGTCCCATAGTGCTCAGAGCCATTTGAATTAAACTGAGAACCGACTCGTGGAGATAACATCTTGGACCTACTGATAACAAACAGACCCAAACTTTTAAGCCGGCCGAAGTGGCCGTGCGGTTAAAGGCGCTGCAGTCTGGAACCGCAAGACCGCTACGGTCGCAGGTTCGAATCCTGCCTCGGGCATGGATGTTTGTGTTGTCCTTAGGTTAGTTAGGTTTAACTAGTTCTAAGTTCTAGGGGACTAATGACCTCAGCAGTTGAGTCCCATAGTGCTCAGAGCCATCCAACAATCTGTAGCATTCCAAGTTAAATGTTTCTTCGCAGACTCTAAACCCGGCTTCCTAGTTTTTGAATTTATGAGTGGGTTACATGTCGGTCGTCTACCATTTAAATCAGCTGCTACTAGGCGACGTTTTACAGTAGACACGTACACATTCAGTCCATAATGCTGCTCCAGATCGCCTCTAATTTGTCGGGCCAGTTTCCTAGGATCAGCTGCCGACTGCTTAAAAATCATTCTGTCCTTCCTACTTAACTGTTTTTTGAGGACGATCTGACCTTTGCTTGTTGGCAACTATTCCTTCCTGTTTTTCTGCCGTCGACTCCAAATGCTTACATTGTGGTTTGCCATAGTCTCTAGCAACACTAGACTGCGATACTTTCCCTCCTTCACAGCACGCAGAACAGCCCATATGAACCAAGTATTCTTTCTGTTTTGGCACGCATCTAGTTGTCTCTACAAATAAAAAAAGGCACTGTCTGTATGTCTAGGAAACAATAATTAATGAATACCGTACCATCGAAGCAAATTACAAAATACTTCTCAGCTAAAGGAGTATATACCCACATTTTTATTGTAGGACTTTGCTTGTTTACAATACATGTAACCACTGCGGCCTGAAGCTCTTGATGGAGTGACACAGTTGTACGCGTTACTCTGTTGTGCCTGCACGCAAACAATACTGACAACATGCCACAGCAACTACAAAATCTTTTGAGCGCTACTGTAGGTACTAGGTTTGGTGACCACAAAGCTTCTAACTTCCATTACGTCGCCCAATAGTTAAGCAAGGTTACTATATTCTCTACGCTTCAGGCAGAATTACTAAGTAGCTTCTTCAACAAAAACGCTCCTTGGCAACCAGATTCTCATCAGTATAAGAAAACACTGTGTGGGAGATTTCGATTCCTAATGTGCGAAACTGTCAAGGTATAAGTTGAACGAATGCGAATGACTTGGCATTATTTTAGGGTTCAAAAGATGTCTTTATTGTTCATTTTATTTGTTTACATTTTTGTGGACTCGCAATAACGCGCCCTCTAGCTGACTCTACAGTAAGTCGTATAACATGTAATTTCACATAACTGAACAGAATTAGACCTATTCTTAACTCTTAAATTACATTCAGACTTGAAACATCAAATAAAAAAATACGAAGCATACAGTTACCCTTCAAACAGAAAAAAAAATAAGTAGTTGTACTCCTAAAACAAATGAGACTAAATGAACAAACAAATAAATATAAAGTAAACGGCCTACGGCTGGGTCGCCCCACATAGTTATGAGCATCTAATTAAGCCATGTCAGCTAGGGTTGCATTCCAGTTGGGAATTCAACATCATATTTTTGTTATTTATTGTTTTCATCAAGCTCACACTATATGGCCCGCTGTGGCTTTAATTGTTCATCTGTTGCATGCATCTTCTGCTTTATCTGCCAGTTTCTTCCTGTTGCTAGACGGTTCGGTGGAACAGATTAATGTCTCCGACACAACTGACATTTCTGTTCTGGTGTATCATCGGTGTAAAATACCCTCTTTATGGGCTCGTTACTGAACATTTATGATGAAACGGAAACATGTGTCAAATGTGTTTTTTCTAAAAGACACTATCATACTACACGATGTCAACAATATTTTGACGGCTTCTATTACGATTTGTAGCTTTTATAAACGGCTAGCCACTACGCGAAACAGTCAGAAAGCATAGCGACGTCAGAGATCCCAGAAAAAGGATGCGAAGTGTTCAGCTATTTTCCGAAACTCCAGCCTTTCACAACAGTCGCACAAACAATGCACCCGAGGTCGAGGAGTTGAGATACAGGCAGCGACTGTAACATTCTATGAGGATTAGAAACAACGAGCGATAATTCGCCAAATCTCAAGAAAACGTGAAAGGTTACATTACTGTTACGATAAGTGAACAGTACCAATGCAAGCCGAAAGGACTGTAGCTACCTACACTAGTTCTTCTGCAGAGTATTTTACAGTTGCCAGGGTACACAGTGATACTGGAAGTTATGGATCTACGTCTCAAAATAAATTCCTGGTCTTTGGATAGAATTGCCAAGTTTCATGGGAACGTGGAAGGTCACATATCTGCTGTGGTGCTAAAGACATAATAGTACAGTGAGCTGAATTATCAATAGTTACATAAGCTTATATTTTTATGGAGCACTATAGAGCTAGTAGGAGTACGCAGATAAGTGAGTCTGAAATTTAACAATGGAGGAATTACGGTAGTTCCTGTTCTTCGGCGTAAGGATCTGTGGAACAACTTTAAATACTGTACTATTTCTGTATGGAGGCCCAAACACCCTCCTGTGATTGTGATGACGGTTCTGCAGATCGCGTAGCTGTACAAGTACCCAAGTCAGCTATTCCCGCTTCTTCTAGCGATTCTAGGTGATCTAATCGCACTCGTCTGTGCAAGGAGGAGTGACTTGCAGTAGCCACGCCAGTCCGCGCGGCTGTCGCATCAGTTAATGTGGAAAAACAGAGTCGACTGCTGTAGGCAGCTGTAGCGAAGCCAGAGGCAGAGGCAGAGCACGAGACGGTGCGGAGCGTTAACAGGCGGGGGCGATCCCGCGGCCGGTGAACCGGTACGGCACGCCGCGGCCATCGAAGGCGGCGCGGAGTGCTGCAGCGCAGAGCCGCCTGCCGAGATTTATGTGGCGGCGCACCTTAATCTCGGGCCGGATGCAGTTTCCGTGTCCGCCGGCCGCGGCTCCCCGCCTCTATCAATTAGCAGGCGTTCCCGGCGCCCTTTTACAGGCGATCATCGGGAAATATATTCCGCCGCGCCGCGTTATAATCTGGCCGTCCGCGATCGCCGACATGACTCTCCACTTTATTCCGGTGCCGCGTGCCCTCGATTTCGACCGAGGAAATCATAAATTATGCACTGCGCTCCCACGGCTCGTATGAGTGCTCGCCGCGGCCCGGAGTGGTCCAGTGGCCGGGTGACGTTTTCAGAGCTATGCGGAACCGGTGTGCAGCCTACAGAAACCTGTCTACTTCTTGTTGCAGTCTCTCAGCACCTGAACGGAAATACTTGTACGGTGTGACACAACTGCTGAAACAGATGACATGCGGGAACTCTTTGGCGTCAAAGATGATGTTATCGGCTGGAGAACTTGGTCCGTATTTTATACCATGACCCAAATGTCGATCACAGTTTATTGATTTACATTGTACGTCGTTACGACCCAGAGTAAAAACAGATAAAATATATCTTTCCAGTGGACATTCAATGGAGTGTGACAGAACTTTGATTCTGACTAAAATAACATCTTTTTGGGACTCCATTGTTACGGAATCCGTGGAAACACGCTTGGGGGGAAAACTGATTAACGGCGATAGGTGGAGTGCGCATTGAATCCCTCGATATCCACGATTTGCTCTAATCGAAGACGACAGAGTGCACCAACGGTCAACTTGATTATGATCCACGTGCGCAACACCCACAGCGCCCCACTTATTGCGGAACGGAGCAAGTCTTCGTCAGTCTTCGATGGCTCATCTGAAGATGGCTGTCAGCTGGCCAGTCGTGGGATGAATTAAACGATAGTAAGCTGCAAGCCCGAAGTTTGTTTGGATATACAGCAACTCGTCTATATGAAACCTGGGCTTTGTCATTTGGGATACGTCCTTGGTGTCACCCTTTAACAGATTTCATTGGACCACTACCTTACATGAGAAGACTGCGGTGGAAAGTTTTTCATTTTGGTTCAAAGGTTAAAAAAAATTGGGTCGTCTACAGACAGCATGAGATAAAAAAAAAAATATGGTTCAAATGGCTCTGAGCACTATGGGACTTAACGTCTATGGTCATCAGTCCCCTAGAACTTAGAACTACTTAAACCTAACTAACCTAAGGACAGCACACAACACCCAGTCATCACGAGGTAGAGAAAATCCCTGACCCCGCCGGGAATCAAACCCGGGAACCCGGGCGCGGGAAGCGAGAACGCTACCGCACGACCACGAGCTGTGGACGCATGAGATCAAATACCACTCTCTTTGTGCTAATTTATATTTACTGTAGTTACTAAAAATGATTCAGGTGAGACTCAGGCCTATTGCATCGGACAACGACATGGCCGTTGTTCTGACAAGACAGCATTTTGTCTCTATGGATCTCGTTGGCGATGTCCTAGATGTCTTGACAAACCTACTGAACTGACGTATAGGTAACTCCTCGCGTTGGTACAGGAGACGTACTCGCCTGTGTATGTGTATCCTGATCATAGTAAAGAGCTAATTCTAATTGGTTCGTAAATGGGTTAAAATGTTAGTCTAAAAGCGACGTTTCAGTGCTTATGGTTCAAATGGCTCTGAGTACTATGGGACTTAACATCTGAGGTCATCAGTCCCCTAGAACTTAGAACTACTTAAACCTAACTAACCTAAGGACATCACACACATCCATGCCCGAAGCAGGATTCGAACCTGCGACCGTAGCGGTCACGCGGTTCCAGACTAAAGCGCCTAGAACCGCACGGCCACACCGGCCGGCTTCAGTGCTTATCTTGGTTTGATGAACTTTATCCGCTACAGTTGTGTAAGAGTTTCAAACAACGTAGACTAAAAGTCCCAGTAAGTGTGACAGCACAGTAGAAGAGATCAGTCTATATGGTTGTAGAAACTCCTAATTAGCACTGGACTGCAGTTGTCTCTTACCCAGATGTGTCTAAAGCTATTGAGACAACTGAACCGTCACCACTATCGAATTTAGTTATCTAAGTATGCTCTCCTAAAATCTCATTATTTGGAACCAGGAAATCAAACCAAACTCTCAACAGCTTGGTTCTTAGGAATGGGATTGAAGTAGTCGACTCCTAAGTATACTCAGTGGTCACTGATCCGGAATACCATATTGCGTGGGATCCCATGATGCTCTGCAGATAGATGTCGCGGAGAAGTACACCGAAAATTTTCAGCTGGAGAGATTTGCAGGTGTCTAATTATTGGCTCGTAGAGTGGGTAAACAGCGTACGAAGACGCTTCTTATATGGCATCCGTCGACAGCCTTCGTCTTCGCACACTGCTGCAGTGTTCCCGCGCGCTTTAACAAGCGGACCTGCGGCGCTGGCATCCGCAGCGTTTGGAGTCTCTGGAGTCTGGACTGTGCGGTCGGCGCTCATTTGTCGTGCTTAGGGCGTCGCGACTCTGCCGCTCTCAGCACGCCGGCCGCCGGCTGATCCCCATCTCGGGTAATGCGCTTACGGCGCTGCGTATCGCCGCCGACCATCGCGCGCAGCCCACGCACCTGCGTAACGTTATACGCCGGTCGGCGCCGGCCGCAGTGGACCGCCGCCCGTGGCGCCACTGCCGAGACTTGTCATTAGTTACGAGCGTCATCAACTCTGCTCGGAGATGTGACCACTCATTTCGGTATCCCCCCTACACAATTAAACTTATTGTTTCCCAAGAACATTATTATATTAAATACCTTTTACTCGCCACTTGCAGAGAGTACCTAAAGAATCACTAGTGGTAACTGTGGGACCACTACCAGTACTTTACTATTTGGCTGACAGAGGGTCTGCTGGATTAGTCCGCTGTTGCTATGGCATAAATCGTGAAACAAAGCAACTTCATTGCTTGCGTTGTCGTGTAAATGAGGCACGTGACATACGAATCATTTTCTTCCACCGTAAATTTCTACTCAGATGTACTGTCCATAGGACAAAGTAGACTACATTATGATGCGATAAAATAGCTAATTATTGGTGGCCAAGCGTCATTTACTGTAGTAACGAATGTGTACAGATTAAGGAAGTGCGCCGTTTGTGACTAAAACACTCTTTGCCTGCTCTGACCTAATTCCATTCCTGATAATAACGGACACCAGCGTTTCTCCTAGTCGAATCTTGCCTAAGTTTCATTTTCATTTGACCCAGTTTTATGTTTCTTTCTACTGGTCACGTTTCCTAACGACATGCTCTTTCGAATAACAAAAACATCAATGCTACGTTACATGTGGCAAGCATCAGATGACGACGGAGAATCAAGCCCAACGACTCCACTGATAATTCCAACAGCTGCTCTGAGTAATGCCCTAGTCTTTTTCAATTAATTAATACATAAACGCTGGATACATCGTTGTTAAAAAGGTTTCATTACTGCAACACAATTCTACTTATCTTATTACTATCAATGCTTGTAACATATCCAACCTAAATAGTACTGTTTTCACTAATTCTAACTATGCCTAAGGCCGCTTAGCTTCACCAAAAGGCAAGACATAACCTCTGCGATAGGGAGGCGGGGCTGTCCTGTCAGAAATTACAGCGTCCTGTCTAATCTAAACTCATACCTACATAGCTAATTAACAACTTTGTAACAATACATAATCAAGCTAGAGCTTTCGGAAAAGCAATACGAATTACAATACAAACAGTGAGCACGAATTATTTACAAAATTAAGTCACATCAAGTTGGAACTGTGGATTGTAATCTTCTATCGTGAATCTACACCGTATACTCCTGTGCTATTTTGTACAAAACTGATACAGTAAAAATTCAATACAAACAATTAACATGAAGTTATTTACAAACTCAGGTCATACTTAAAATTCCAGTTAGGGGTACAACAATCTGTCCTCAATCTAGAAGACTTCTCCTGCATCAATTTCCGAAAAATACAATACATATTTGAATACAAGTAATAAGTATGTAATTATTTACAAAACTAGGTTATATTACAATTGGAGCTATGAGGCTACAACCTTTTACCCTAAATCTAAGAGTCTTATCTTATCCTATTTGGCGGAAAATAAATACAGTTAAAAATTACAACCAATTATGAGGCTGCAATTATTTATAGTACTGGATTGTACTTCGACTGGAACTGTGAAAAGACATACTTAGGCCCTAAATGTACAAGACTTCCCTTACATTATTTTCCAAATCGCAATGGAGCCTAGCACAGGAAACTACTTTGGACCTGCAAACTATCCATCGCACATGGTCTTTCATTAAAACTTTCTGTAATGCCGCAAATCTGAATGAACCAGTAACGTGATAATACGTTTCACAAGCGCATGTTAACGACGTTCATTTTCATTTCAAATTACTACTGTTTACCACACAGTCGTAAGAGCTGTCCCACATTCGGAAGTGTAGAAAATTTAATAGGCTGCTGATTTCTGTGGCCAACGACGCGTAGTGTGGTCGCTCTTTTCTGCTTGCAGGTGTTGTGAACGTGCCAAAAGCATAAACATCGCGCTCGTACAAAGCGTCGGGCAGACGGTTGCCGAGTGAATTTTCGGCGAGAGTACCGCGCTTTTCGTCTTCTGCGTGGCAGTCACGGCTGTCCAGCAGCAGAAAATGCAGCGAGGAGTTGGAACTGCACGGACTTCAGTACGGGAGGTCCGGGGTGATAAAACGATTGCTGGCGGAGCCGTAATGGGACGGACGGGTCGCGGGTTCGCATGGCCGCCGCGGGGGTACTTGGCGCGCCATCAGCGTCCTTTGTCTCTGCCTTCATTAGCGGTCCTAACCCCCCCCCCCCCCCCCCACTGCTCCTCCGTCCTTGCGGCGAGTCGCCAGCGAACTCTGTGAGACTAGCGGGCCGAGACACGCTTAACGAACAAGTACGCACCTCTGAATCCCGACGTCTAACTCACCTGGATGCTTCCCCTTTCAAACCGAGCGCCTATGCTGAGAATAATCTACACTTTACCTGCTTACCAGCCACGAGTACCACGTTGAATGAGATAACTCAATCTATGAATCGTACTTTTCCCATTTTCATCATAGCAGTTACCTTGTTTCGTTTTTAAATTAAGTTTCGACTACTCAGCAACATAAAGATTGTTAACATAATTATTTAACGTCTTTTAATTTATCCCGGCGAAAGAACTACCCGTAACAGTAGCGTGTTGGATGCGTATTTTATACTGCTTAGCGAGTCTTTTGGAAGAGGTAGAATGTGAAAATCAGGATTCTTCTTAACTTCTTAAATTTCTCCTTTAATACCGATTTAGTTCCATTTATTTCATATCTTTTAATAACCTGATTGTAGTATGTGTTAGTTTCTTGTTCTTTCGAGATTGCTTAGCAAAATAAAACGCCCTGAAATTTCGCACTTATTCGTGGGAGTATTCCGTCCATCACAGCTCAGTACTAAGTAATCACAGACTACAATGGCAATGAAGAGTACCAACAGCAGTGATAAACGTTCTCATTACTACACTGTTAGATCGTTTCGGAAAGGAGACTGCTATCTTTGAGCAAGCAGTCAAGCTTCTCCAGGAGCAAAACTTAGAGAAAAACGCCAGTTAATCATTTTACTATTTAAAATGGAACAGTGCGTTTTGCAGTTCTGTTTTCCGCGTACAAAGTTCAAGTGCAATTTTCCTTCGTTTGAAAAAAGTGAATAAGATTACGGTGTAGCAGATTGTAACCATTCCCAGGCATACTATAATCTAACTATTCGCTAGAGTTGCTACCGCCATCGCTCCATCATTTTTTAAAACGCTAGACAATTTAAACCAAAAATTATGGAAACTACTATTTCAACAAATTGTCACTCATTTCAAATCAAGTGTTTCGTATTTCTTGTTTTCTACGTATATTTCTCTTCATCCATGTTGATACCGGCGTTCACTCTCTGCGTCCTTTCTTATCATCGATTTGTACACTTCAATAGTTCTGTTATTTTTATTCCAGATGTCGTAGATTCCATCACTTTCGGTTCTTCTAGAATTCATTGCTTCTGAAGTCTTCCATTTCACTTGATTTATCTTCTGTATGCCTTCTACAGCACTGCTGTTTAAGTCAATTTGTTCCCGACCTGAATACACTTCTTCAATGGGTAACATGCAATACCTTCATCCCATCTTCGTTGTTGCTGTTTGCTGGCTAGCTTTATTCTGTAAAAGGATAACTGCGCGCCGCGCTGCATTCTACAAATAAAGGTAACGCTAGGCACTAATCAGTAAGAAGGGAAAAGTATTTGGGAAAGAGAGAAGAGCCAGCAACGAAGGGACTTCCCAAGGTTACATCCTTCGGAGAGATATTTCTTGTATCGATAAATTCCGAAATTAATCTTAAAAAAAAGTAAAATTTTTGATGGGAGAGCATGGGTGGGTTGTGTTTCGTTCTCATGCAAGATTATTGCTGCAGCTGTACACTAATTAGGATTTTTTTAAGTAACAAATTGTAATGAAAGGATCAAACTGTCAAAAAGCGCTTTCCACCTGCCGCCGCAGGAGCGACTGTTTGACGGGCGCGCCGCGCTGTCACGGAGCACAGCGAGTACGCGGGCAAACAGTCGCCCCCAGCGGGGCAGGCGACAGAAGCAGTGAGTCTACTGTACGCTACGCGCAGTGAGCCAGTAAGTAGAGCCTCCAGAGATAGAAAGCCACGAGTGTGAGGACTACGGCGCGGCGCCGGCTGCCGGGGCACCGGCCGGCCGGCAGTATTCCAGGGCGGACTTACCCGCCCGGTTGGATTGGTCTATCATTGGCTGCACAATGCGACGGCGGGCGTTGATGAACCTTGGGAAGAGAAGAGAAAGAAGAGAGTGGGTTAGGACCCGAGATATGGAAGGTAGACTAGCGACTTACCGCTCACGCCCGCTCTGTTTGATTGGTCTATGAGCGGCTGCACGATCCTCCGTCTCGCGTTGATGAACCTGGGAAAAAACAGGAAAAAGACCGCCGCCATCAGACCAGGCTCCAATCAGAAAGGCGCCAGCAAAATAGCTGGCTGCTTTCCCTCCAACCTGTAAGTGAGACTAGCAGGACACACACACACACACACACACACACACACACACACACACACACACACACACACACACACAAACAAACAAACAAAAGAGTATGACACACTCACTATCGCATATGTTCCGGCAATCTACCTACAATACTGTTCTGGTGGTAATTGCACTTCTCAGGTCGATTCATACGTGGACATATCATTGTTTTATTTTTACCCTGATCAACTGTAACAGAATTTTCCTAAATGACGATGAATAGTTATTTGTAGTAGTAACAATTAGACCATTTGCGGAAACGCGTGGTATTCCCTGCTTAGTAAATGAACTTCTGTGTTTGCGGAACGCTGGAGTCTACAGAATACTTTATATCAATACGGCAACGCCTACCACGCTGTGCATATGCATAATACACGAAAACTAGCTGAAACATGATCTACATCTACATACATACTCTGCAATTCAACATACGGTGGGTGGCGGAGGGTACCTCGTATCACAACTAGTATCTTCTCTCCCTGTTCCATTCCCAAACAGAACGACGGAAAAATGACTGCCTATATGCCTCTTTAAGAGCCCTACTCTCTTATCTTATCTTTGTGGTCTTTCCGCGAAATATAAGTTGGCGGCAGTAAAATTGTACTGCAGTCAGCCTCAAATGCTGCTTCCCTAAATTTCATCAGTAGCGATTCACGAAAAGAGCGCCTCCTTTCCTCCAGAGACTCCCACCCGAGTTCCTGAAGCATTTCCGTAACATTCGCGTGATGATCAAACCTACCAGCCTACCTAGCAGCGCGCCTCTGAATTGCTTCTATGTCCTCCCTCAATACGACCTGATAGGGATCCCAAACGCTCGAGCAGTGCTCAAGAATAGGTCGTATTAGCGTTTTATAAGCGGTCTCCTTTACAGATGAACCACATCTTCCCAAAATTCTACCAATGAGCCGAAGACGACTATCCGCCTTCCCCACAACTGCCAGTCTCACATTCCACAGCCTAGTAAGTCAGCCACAGGTGAGTATTGTATCTCCACGCGACATTCTACAGATTAATCTGTCACGAAAATCATATGCATGACCATGACGTGATACTTTCGGGATTCAACTACTAAGGAATCTGCGGGAATACGTTTGGTGGAAGATCCTATTAACTGTGATGGCTCCTTTCAATTGGACGAGTTGGACCCAGTATACTCCTTAATTTCTTCACAAAGACAAACTATTTACGCCTAATGGTTCAAATCGCTCTGAGCGCTATGGGACTCAACTGCTGAGGTCATCAGTCCCCTAGACCTAGAACTACTTAAACCTAACTAACCTAAGAACATCACGCACATCCACGCTCGAGGCAGAATTCGAACCTGCGATCGTAGCAGCCGCGTGGTTCCGGACTGAAGCGCCTACAACCGCTCGGCCACAGGAGCCGGCTACGCCTGTTGGTATTACGCCTTGCTACAGTTAATTTTATTAGTTTTCCAATTGAATTTTATCACGAAATGAATTCGCTGAATGCGAGTAACTTGGCTTCAGCAGTGTCAGGTGTAGATCTACTACCTGTTGGTAAAATCTGCGCCGGAACGGGAATCGAACCCGATTTCCCGCTTATCTCGAGCAGTCACCCTAACCATTAGGCTACCCGTGCACGCATCTCGGACCGATCAAAACTTCCACATGGCACACTGTCTACATCCCCATATCACAGTCATCACTAAATGCTCGCAGATGTACTCTGTATGTTAGTTCATCTACACCTAACGCAGGTGAGGCCAAGTTACTCGCATATCGCGAACTTTTGAAATACAACGTAACTTCGGACGACCGGCTGTCGTCATCAACGTCTGTTCATCCATACCAGCAAGTAAACATCAAATTTTACTGCACGGGCTCGCAATGCGACACAGGACCTGCATGCCACATTAGCTTAACGCATGATCTGCGCGTTTAAGATAGAGTTATGTTCGACAGGAGGTGCTTAATTCAACAAAGACCGACACACATGCGCAACCGCACCAGTTTGGTAAAAACTTCTCGACGTACACCAACAGCCGGCCGTGGTGGCCAAGCGGTTAAAGGCGCTACAGTCTGGAACTGCGCGACCGCTACGGTCGCAGGTTCGAATCCTGCCTCCGGCATGGATGGTTGTGATGTTCTTAGGTTAGTTAGGTTTAAGTAGTTCTAGGTTCTAGGGGACTAATGACCTTCGAAGTTAAGTCCCATATTGCTCAGAGCCATTTGAACCATTTGGAATCGTACACCAACGATCGCCATGTACAACTCACCGCAGATGGGTGCATAACTGCCAGGCGAATCATCGTTGCAAAATGATGTATTCCGAACTCGTTCCGAAACTTTATGGAATACTAATTTGGCCGAAAAAACTTGAAGAATCACAATAACAACAACAATAATAATAGTGGTAAAATAACGTCACAGACTAGGTCCCTAGGACTACGCGACGCTAATCGATCACCGTGTCGTGTTCTGCCAATGGCGTCATTTGGATGTTGTCTGGAGGCGCATGAGGTGGGCGCACCACTCTCATGGCCGATCGTTGCAGCTCCCCAATTGGCCATATGAGGCTGAGGGCATGCGGTTCCAGTCCTCCTACGAAATAAAACTCTCTGGTAGTACCAGTAATCAAATTCTGGTCAACATGGCAGTCACACACACTGGCCATCTAGCAAAAATGATAAATATTTTCGTTAAAGCAGTTCATCTGTATCAATACATTTTCTGTGGAGCTTTAGTAATTTAAGATTTCCTAAGTGCACCGCAGTTTCGTACCGACCGTCATGAATATGTCGTATAAGACATCGCAGTTCAATTTGCAGCCTAGTAAGTGGTACGAAACTTATCATTAAATGGTGTTTTATCTACTGCCGTAGCAATGTTAATCACATGTATTGACAATGGATGTGGCGGAGCGTAGCCTCTGGACCAAACGAGACTTCCTCGTGTTCTAGAAGGAAGAGGTGGTGGAGGAGGGAAAAGGAGGGATGGCAGGCGCCTGGGAAGACGGAGGGAATGGTGGGGGCATTGGAGGGGGGTGGGGTGGGAAGGGAACCTGTCACATCGCGTCGGCGTCGCGACGCAACTAACGCGCGCCGACACCGGAAATGATTGGGTTTTCAGGCGACTGATCGTCCGAGCGCCCTGCGCCGCTAAGGAGCAGCGGAAATACTTGTGTGGCTGTCCCCCAGGAGGCGGGGAATGAAGCTCCATCTGGAGAGCTGGAATGAGCGAACACAGCGCGGCCGCCACGCAACACTTCCAGCAGTATTACTGCAGTAAGGCACCACTCTACCTTTCGTTCCTTAAAACATTAGCACATGTCTGTATGCTATTTCGGAAAAATGTAAGTTGGCATCAAGTATATATATGGTGTTTACGATATTTTATATCACGTTATCTGCGTGAACAAAAAAAATCACCTTTTAAATAGTCACTCGCTTCATAAACATGTAAAACAGCTTTGAAAAAATGTGTAGTTCTACGTGATTGTGTTACAATAGGAACCTGGTTACGATACGAAAAGGACAAATAAAGGTCCTTGCATAGCCAAATAAGCTGTAGGGAAACCAGAGTAACATTAATCAAAGCTCAAAAAATGACTGACGTAAAAAAAAAAAGAAAACAAAGTTAACACTGATGTATAAGCTGTCGTGGAAACTCATTCCATGTAGGGCTTTTTCCGGAATTTAGGCATGAAGATAAGGCAGTCTCTTCTCTTTCCTTATTATAATCATGGCAGAAATTGCGTATTGGAGGTCTACTGATCTGATGTTTTTCCACACCAACCGACGCCAAAGACATACATCGTAAGCAGTGGCAATCTAACCAGAGGTTTTAGTCCGTGACAATGAACTATTGGTCGTTCTCGTGACAACGTACCAAACTGGAGTATTAAAGTCACACATTGTGCTCATTCCGTTGGTGTTTTAGTTTCATATCCCATGTTCTATACACTGTGCAAAAGAATTAAATGGTCTCTATTTTAAACTACGTCATTTTCCCCCGTTGCGAGGCAGAAGTATGAAATTTGTTTAAAAGGTATGTAAACCCTTCCTCTGTAAACGTTCTAAAACATGGCGCCCTGCGACGTTACTCTCACGATCGGCGACGCTTTAAACAGCAAGGTGTCGACACATGGGGAAAGAAAGGCCAGAAAATTCACAACAATACTGCCTAATGCCACTGTGGAAGTGTCACACGATGGTAATTTCGTCACCCGCCCCCCCTTACACACCTCTCATGACGCTTCTGGACTTGAGGTCAGAACCACGACGGCCAGCGTTCAAATCACGCGGTTTTCTTACGGGTGGCCGGGGAAAACGTTTCATACACGCTGCCGTTCAGGACGATACGGAAAAGCGTCAGGAGGTGGCATAATGGACCGCCACTTCCCTTGTGGCGATCATTTACACACACTGCGCTGTCAGGATCAAAATGGCTCTGAGCACTATGGGACTTAACATCTATGGTCATCAGTCCCCTAGAACTTAGAACTACTTAAACCTAACTAACCTAGGGACATCACACAACACCCAGTCATCACGAGGCAGAGAAAATCCCTGGCCCCGCCGGGAATCGAACCCGGGAACCCGGGCGTGGGAAGTGAGAACGCTACCGCACGACCACGAGCTGCGGACACGCTGTCAGGATCGATAGATTGTAGTAATATGTGCCACAGAACTATGTTCTTGGCAACCTTTGCCATTGCTGATCCACCGAACGATTCGACCCTAACGACATCCTGGGGCTGCAACCCCATTGAGTCCACTGACCGATTTGTAGGCGCCTGCAAGCACGCAACCCCTTCGCACCACACAGACTATTCACACCCGCAAGCAAGTGCTTGATCAGCAACGTAGTGCTACTCAGCCGAAGGGTATCGAATGTTGCCTGCCCGTAGGCATATAGGAACCGCTCGAGGGTTGTCCCTGTACAGGTACATTTTTAAAGAGCTCAACACAAATGTGCAGGTGGGTCCAAGGTTATTGCGGGACTGGGGAGTCTTAGAGGGATCTTTTGCCATTTTATTTATGCTTGTGTCAATGCCGCGCCCACCTGTGATCAAGCCACCAAATGGAACTAAACGCCCGCATCTCGTGGTCGTGCGGTAGCGTTCTCGCTTCCCACGCCCGGGTTCCCGGGTTCGATTCCCGGCGGGGTCAGGGATTTTCTCTGCCTCGTGATGGCTGGGTGTTGTGTGCTGTCCTTAGGTTAGTTAGGTTTAAGTAGTTCTAAGTTCTAGGGGACTTATGACCACAGCAGTTGAGTCCCATAGTGCTCAGAGCCATTTGACCCATTTGGAACTAAACAGGACTGAGGAACCACAAACACCCTCTGCTGCTCTGGATCACGTTCAAATTTCGTCGAGTGGTTTCGGACGGTCCGTGATGGTTTCATTCTGTATGCCAGAGCAAAAATTACAAAAATGGCTCTAAGCACAATGTTACTTAACATCTCTGGTCATCAGCACCCTAGACTTAGAACTACTTAAATCTAAGGATACCACACACTTAAACCTAAGGACATCACACACATCCATGCCCGAGGCAGGATTCGAACCTGCGACCGTAGCAGCAGCGCGGTTCCAGACACTGAAGCGCTTAGAAGCACTCGGCGACAGCGGCCGGAGCAAAAATTACAGTCGGATTACATTCCATAGGGGTCAGATCACGTTTAATGATGTTTTAGCCCCATGATGTCCTTACAGAAGGGTTCAATGGTCCGCAGATTGTCATCAGTGGCAAAGGCTGTCAAGAACGTTGTTGCGTTGCACACCAAACTGTAAACGTCGTATTTACCCGCAAAATGTTTGTAACTGAGGCCCACAAGAGAAGGGGAGATTTCATTGAGCTCTTTATGCCATCCCCTGAGGCCTTTCCATGTTGATTCTGTGTGGCGTTGTGAAACGTTTTCTCATCCACCCATAGGAAAACCGCTTGATTTGAACTCTGGGCGTCGTGATTCTGACCTCAGTTGCAGAGGCGTCAGGAGAAGAGGTGACATACGAGTAAGGGGGGGGGGGGGGGAGGAAAGGGGGGGGGGGGGCTTTGACGACCTTCCCATTACGTGACACATCCACAATGGCGTCAGACAGGACTGTGAAATTTGGTGCCAATGTGACGTCATTAAGCCACCTTGCACATCACATGAACTTCTGAGCTCTCGCCTTTTCTTAAATTTTTTAAGCATATGGCGATACCACGCTGTTTGAAGCGTCGCCAATCCCGAAGGCAAAGTCGCACGTCCCCACGCTTTTGCCCAATTACACACGCAGGTAGTAGGCACCTTTGGGCCAAATTTCACTCTTCTCCGCCGCAGTGGGGGAAGTGATGGGATTTAAAAAATTGAGCCTTTAATTCTCTTGTGCAGTGTACAGAACGGTACATTAAGTAAACAATTCGGAAAGTAGCTGCCAGTGATACATCCCAGACAAGGAAGTAAAACAAGGAAGATTAACGTACCGTCGACGATGAGGGCATTAGAAACGGAGCATAAGCTAGGATTCGGGAAGTAAATCGGCCTTGAGTTATTTGCCCTAAGCGATTTAGTGAAATCACATAAAATCTAACTCTGAATGGGTGGACAAGAATTTGAACCGCCGTACTCCCGAATACGAATACAATGTCTTTCCACTCCGCCAACTCGCTCGGTGAACCAGGAAGTGTCGAAAATATTTGTTCGGCGGCTGACTTGTCGATGATGTCCACGACGAGCAAAACTAGAAGATCAGACTTTACGCACAAGCGAGAAATCAGGCTGAAACGCCTACGCGCTGGTGAAGTTAGGCGTACGTGCGGCAGCGGCCCTTTTCCGGGCTCTTGGCGCGCTGCGGCGTGGCCTCAGGCAATTCTACGCACCATTGGGGCGGGCAGCCGCAGGTATTCCATTAAAGTTTGAAAGTATTCGGCGCCACGGAGGCGCGGCAGAGACTGCGCGAGACAATACGCCCCCGCTCGCAGCCTTCCCAGACACGCGGGATCACTCCCCCCTGCGCCGTAGATCGAAGCTAACGCTGATATAAAGCCGCGACCCCTCCGCTTCCAGCTGCTAAAAAGAGGATGACATTGCATTCTTCCTTCAGTTGCTCGTTTTTTATTAATGTTACATAAAAATTTGCCATGGGTGCCCGTAATAGCCTCGACGGGAATTGCTGCGTAATGGTTCTCCGGGGGGATAAAACCGCACGGGATAAAATGATCCTCAAGACTTTATGTGCTAGCACCGAGGCGGAGGAGCGGAGGACAGCGAGAGAACAGAGAAAGGGAGAGGAAGAGACCGCCGCACGGAGCGGATCAGCACGTGGGAGAATCGACAGTCCTTACGCGGTGGCCGTTAAGTGATTGCGTGCGGCGGCGGGTGTTAAGAGGGACTGCGGTGAGTCACCCACGTCGGAATTCTGACAGCGGTAAGGATGCTGTCCGGAAATGTGCTCAACGACGAGATGCGTCAATAGCGTCTACAACTGTATCTTGATGCGTGAGTGTGACTGAAAGTAGGATGTGGTTCTGAATCTGATTAATCACGTAACAAATATACAGAGCAGAGGCCTTCCTTGTAAATGTTTGCTGCAACGATGACTTCCGTGAGTATTTTGTATATCGAGAATTCAATTGTACTCATTCAAGTGAAGTTATTTTGTATTATAGGTAAGAACTATTCTTTGTAATACATATAAGCTCACTTACAATTCATTTTCGTGTTTCATTAATCCATTAGTTTTCTTTGGTTACAAATATTCGAATCACCATTCCATAAACTACGCACTGACTCACTCCTTGACCTAGTAGCTGTGTCTCGCATGCAGCTACGGAAAATTGTAAATAAAATTAAAGTAATGGAAAGTAAAGAAATACATGTGTCGCCTGAAGATGAATTTTTGATCTGAACTAGTTTGTACGAAAAAATGGTTCAAATGGCTCTGAGCACTATGGTCATCAGTCCCCTAGAACTTAGAACTACTTAAACCTAACTAACCTAAGGACAGCACACAACACCCAGTCATCACGAGGCAGAGAAAATCCCTGACCCCGCCGGGAATCGAACCCGGGAACCCGGGCGTGGGAAGCGAGAACGCTACCGCACGACCACCAGCTGCGGACTAGTTTCTACGATAAACAAAACACCCTTGCAGAAGTTTTTTTTGTTAGTATTGCCGTCCATCAAAGATATTACCTACGTCGAGCAAAAGAAATGTTACATTTTCATCACTAAGCAGTCCGCCCCCGGTAGCTGAGTGGTCAGCGCGACAGATTGTCAATCCAAAGGGCCCGGATTCGATTCCCGGCTGGGTCGGGGATTTTCTCCGCTCAGGGACTGGGTGTTGTGTTGTCCTAATCATCACCATTTCATCCCCATCGACGCGCAAGTCGCCGAAGTGGCGTCAAATCGAAAGACTTGCACCAGGCGAACGGTCTACCCGACGGGAGGCCCTCGTCACACGACATTTCATCACTATGCAGTAAACTATCGAAACGTTTCAAAGTGCATAATGTCAAAGACAGTACAATTTTCAGTAGTAGTGAAAAATTATACCGTAAAAAGTATTTCAAGTTTCACACAAAATACTCAGGTAGGACGTGGAAAAATTTTTTTTAGTGCAAGGCACATTCGGTTTTTTTTTTTTTCTTTCAAGAAATGAGGACTTTTGTGATGGACAAAATGCTGTCATCTCTCTACGATTTCTCCGTTATTTGTCTTCTCGTTGCACAATTCATTTCGTCTCCAGCTGTCACACGTCCACACACTATTATATACTCCATCCCAACGCAACGAAGTCTTTACGTCGGCCTCCTGTATTTCTAATAGTTGGAATTTAAAAAAAATGACCTAATACCGAAAACTAATACTAGCTCGTCAGTTAAAAGTTTTCACCTCAGTCCACCGGTCATACATTGTAGCCTACATTGTTAACAACTTAAAATGATAGATCTCGGGCAGCTTTATCCATTCATACAACAGGACAAAACGCTATTTGCCGCATTTGCTAATACTGAAAGCTTTTCCTGAAGGTTTAAAATTCGTTTTGACGGGATCTGACTGTAGCAGTGTGTAGGGCAGACCAGAAAATGAAACATTTCACATGAAACTCAGTTTCGTCCACCAGTGGACATTAAGCGTTATCAACAGTTGCTCTTGTAAAAGGGTACTTCGGGGTTTTCCGGCTTTGCTAGTGACACTATGATTACGAAGATAGTTTCCTCTCAGTAATACCATGTGCATTAATCTGCAGCATAAACATTGCACACATTAATCGTGGCTAATTTTCGAGTTTGTTTCTGTTGTTCTGGTGTCTCCATATATCAGTTCCACTTTGACAAATCTCCAGTGACGTGTGATAATGGTATATAAGGGATTATGAAGTTCGTAAAAACCGGTTTATAGTAAAAAAAAAGTCAGTTGCATACTGAATGCAACCTGCAGCGAAAAGGCACAGTCTATTAGTGATAGAAGTCATACCGAGAAGAAATGTTAAAGCTACTGCTCGTGTCACCAGGCATAAAGCACAGTAAATAAAATGATCCTGGTGATGATAGTAAGTGTTACTGATACGAAGGAAACTGTACGATTCCATTTCAGTAATCTTTGCTGAACGATTCTGCATTAAAGGGAAACTCTTGAAACAAAGAAAATTTTCTACAAATATCAAAGTAACATGTAAATGGGCTTTTCTGTGCTAACATTATACGTGGACGTGTATACAATACCGGCAAGGCCTATGCGGCCATCCAGAAGGCAGACATCTGTCCTCTCCCAGAATTATTCCTGTCTGTAACCTGCTATCAGCCCAGTGTTGATTAATGCTGAGTTGGAGCTCCATGCCATACCAGTTTTCGTCGATAAGACGTCCAACACTAGAAAGAAAGCTTTGCAGACAGTAGGACAAAAATTGTATGCACTGCCCCAATAACAGTGGAAACCAAGTGCCGAATTGTCTACAGGGCATTGTAAGCTCTAAAAGTGCAATGCAATGTTGTAAAGCACCAGTGTTCTACGCAAATCAGTTTAAAATACTTCCGCCAGTGAGCGCGCGTCTTACGATGTACTGTGGCGGGCACTATTCGGAGCCGCAGAGACGTGGAGGCCAGACGAGTTGTGACTCAGAGCTCGTGTCTAATGGGACAAAAGACATTACAGCCGGCGGGGGAGATAGAGAACTGATACAGCGGGCGAGGAAATGAGGCGTGAACCGGGCCGCGCTCGGGGGCTGCGACCCCCGCGTCGAATTATGCACGGCGTCGCCGTCGCCGGCGTCGCGGCGTCGCTCTGCGTTGAGTGACGCGCGGAGCGCCGCGGCGCGTGAAATGCGTCACGCGCTGACGTGGTGGCCAGCTGTCGCCGCTGCTGCTGCTGCTGCTGCTACTGCTGTCTGGCTCCGCTGTCCGGGACGCAGCCTCATGAATTTATAGCGCAAGGTGTTGCCCTGTCCCCACTACGCTCTTGACACAGTCTCATGTGATTTAGGTAAGTGCTGTACCAGACCGTCTACATAAAGAGCACTTGGTTAGATCATTGCATGTTTTGAGACCTATCGTGCTGTTTCGTGACAGTAGAAAATGTTAACAATATTAATTACGTGTCACATCATAAATTGTCAGTAATTCGAATTACATGTTACGTTATAAAAAGAAGTAGATACAGTTTTTCAGAACGGTGACAAACAGGATGACATGACAAGTCCCGTGGAAATTGAAAGACTGTTCTCAGTGTCTGATCAAACACCCCAGTGAGGATAATTCTTGACGGTTCGCCAAGGCAACAAGGATTGAGATCAAGGCGTCAGTGGTAACCTCACGACGCACGCAATGGAGGAATTTCTAGTGGCATTTAGAATGGTAGTCAAACATTAACACGATCACATACCGAAGAAAATTCCAAGGGAATATTCCCGACAGATAATGCTAGGGTCGTGTACACCCAAAACAAATGTAGAACTTGATAACATCTCTGAAAGACGCAGTAATCCGAGTAGCTAGGATGCAGTGACGATCCTCAGCAGCACCTGATGGAGAAATAGACACTTCAACTGCGAGATGACGGTGGACACGTGGACTGCAAGCTAAGTAGCAATTTTCAGTATTCATCGGAACAGCACTGAATGGAAAGTCCCTGTCTCAGTCTCAAAGTTAGAGGAATTTCAATGAATAGCCGGAACAAGTTACTGACTGGTACTTGTCTCTTGTACTATAATCGAAGTGGGCCCTGACTGGTAGTGAATTATTTGAAAATGTTGAAGGCTTATGGTTTATGCCAAGTGGCCAACCGTTAACAGACCGAGTGGCAGTGAAAGCACACTTCCCCGATAAGGGTCCTTCCTAGTGATTATTGAAGCATCTGACATTATTTGGTCGGACATCTCAATAAACAAATTGATTGGTAAGAACAATAAACAAATTGACTGGAAGTAATAACCTGCTGCTTCAGCAGTTCAATCCTACCGACTCCACGAGAATTATCAACCTGTTTAACCGAACACTCATCCCAGCCAAGGAGGGCTCCACTCTCTCTCATCTCCATCACAAAGGTTGACGAAGAAGGTAATTAAACGCTTATCGTTTATACAAAGGTGATTGATTACAAATAACTCGTGCGAGCGGTTCCAGAATATTAGAATATTGATCAAATGTGTGGGGCCCATACGAAATAAGAGTAACAGGTGATACTGAACGTGTACAGAGAAGGGCAGCTCGGATGGTCACAGATTTGATCTGTGGGAGAGTGTCACAGAAACACTGAAGGAACTGGACTGGAAGACTCTCGAAGACATTCGTAAAGTATCCCGAGAAAGTGTATTAACAAAATTTCAAGAACCCGGCTTTAAATGGTTACTGTAGGAATATGATACAATTCCCTATGTATTGCTCCAGAAGGGATCGTGAGAACAAGACTGTAATAATTACTGCACGCGTAGAAGCAATCAATCAATCATTCTTCCCGCGATCCAGGCGTGAATGGTAACGGAATAACCCTAATAGTTGGTACAATGACATCTCCAGGTGGTTTGCAGAGTATAGATGTAGATGTAGACCACGATATTACTGCACCTGGACTCCCACGGCCGCTATCAGAAACACGCAGTGACGATACAGTAAACGAGTACAGTGCTGACTGAAGAAAGGGCCTCGCACTATGAATAATTTCAAATCAGTTGTGCATGTACTGTGAAGTGTTTCAGCGTGCTCTGCGAAATGTCACGATAAAAACTGACAATAAGCCATCCGAAGCGCCCTCACTCTGAAGTGCAATAATACTGTGGTCCGCTAATGTTAGTACTTAACACAATAATAATTTCCTTCCTTGTGTCGCGAACATAATCATCGGTTGCGAAGTCCTATGATCGTTTTTGTCTTTTACCAGCCTTAAAACGCGTTTGAGGAAGTGCAGAAGGTGATTTAAAGAGCGCCAGCAACTCTAGACACAACTACTCCGAGAGGTGAATAGGGAAACAGGCATTTAAAAGCCTGTGCGGACAAAAGGAGCCCCCAGATGGAAGGCCGACATCGCGGGAGCGAAACAAAGAGCCCACGCGTGACCCCTTTGGGGACTTTTCCTTTTTTTGTCCTCTGTCTCTGTCTCTCTCCGTGTCGCAGGATCGCCTGAAAAGAGGACTCTGGCCTGGCGACGCGGGCGCCCGATGTCCCGAGAACAAAACTCGGCGCGGAGGGCGGCGCGCGCTGCTTTTGCGGGAGAAATTAGCCCCGCCTGGCGTCGCTGGCTTCCATTAGCCGGGGCGCGTCGCGTTGCGTGCGGCCGGCGCCTAATTGACTTAAGGCTGGGCGGAGCGGCCGAGGTGTCAATGGGGAGGCGTGGCGCGGCTCGGCGCGGCGTGCTTTACCTTTGTAATCCCCGCCGCCACGCCCACGCCTCGCCTCGCCTCGTTATTTAGCCGGCCGCTCTCTGCAGCGCCTGCAATTACCGCCGCGGCACCAGCGGGCATCGCCACCTGGCGCTACTTCTAGCCAAACAGTGGGTCAGATAGCACTAACAGGGGACACTGGGCGTGTACACTGTACAAAGAAGGGCACCACGAATGCTCAAAGCCTTGTCTGTACTCAGGGAGATGGTAAGCAATCTGAACTGGCGGAAGCAAACTATCTAGCAAAAGCCAACGTTGAAAGTTTCCACAACCAGTTTTAATTGAAGAGTCCGAGAATACACAACAATCCTCTACGTATACATCCAGTAGCGGCCGCGAGGAGATGAGATTAATTACAGATTACACCGAGGCGTTTACGAAATCATTCTTCCCGCGCTGAATACGCGAAAGAAACAGGAAGAAGTCTTCGTAAGTGCGGCAGTGGGAAGTGCCCTCTGCCACGACGCTCACAGGGGTCTGAAGAGAGAAGATAGAGTGGTTAAGCAACGTAAACTTATATTCTTCCTGAGCAGATGTGAAGAAAAGAAAGTGCTATGGAATCCAGCCATAATGCCGAAACGGCACATTGTAATGCAACACCTTTTCCTCTGAAAGCAGGTAGGTTTTTTTGGGATTCCAGTACATCATTTTATACAGGCTACACTCTTTTGGCTGCAAAATACTATTTTTCAACGTAATCCCCGTTCAATGTGGCGGCCCTACGCCACCTCACTGGTATGGCCTGTATGCCCGGCATGGTACCACTGTATTGGTCGGCCTCGGAGCCTACGTCTTGCTGCATCAATAACCTCTCCATCATCAACGTACTCCTTTCCGTGGAGCGCATCCTTCACTGGGCCAGATGGATGGAAGACGAAAGGTGAGAGATCCGAGCTGCAGGATGGATGAGGAAGAGTAGTCCAATGAAGTTTTCTGGGCTGTTCTCGGGTGCGCAGAATTGTGCGAGTTCAGTTGTGCTGCGAGATGTGTGATCACTTCGAATGTGAATGTCCGCACATTGACAACTGTGTGCGAGCGGCCGGCACGCGAGACGTCAGACAGGTTTGCGCGGCGTTGATGACAGACACGTCGCCCAACGACCCAGCGTGCTTTTGCTCACTGCCAAGTCTCCATAGACATTCCGCAACCGCCTATGAATATCTTCCGTGCTCTGATCTTCCACCAAAAGAAACTTAATCACAGTTCCCTGCTTGCCGGCCGTGGTGGCCGTGCGGTTCTAGGCGCTGCAGTTCGGAACTGCGGGACTGCTACGGTCGCAGGTTCGAATCCTGCCTCGGGCATGGATGTGTGTGATGTCCTTAGGTTAGTTAGGTTTAAGTAGTTCTAAGTTCTAGGGGACTGATTACCTAAGATGTTAAGTCCCATAGTGCTCAGAGCCATTTGAACCATTTTTTAGTTCCCTGCTTGGAACGCATCTCCGTTAAAGACGCCGTTTTTAAAGCTATGTACAGCACTGGCACCTATCGGAACGTCATGAAACTATAGGGGCTGAAACGGGAGTACTCTACGATGTCCCATAACAAAAATTTTTTCAACAGAAATGGACTGAGAAAATAATGTATTGCATTACTTATTGAACGCTTCTCGTATTATGGCGTCAGACGGTGATGTGTTCACGAGGTGTTCAGATAATTTGAGTCGCTGCCACGTTTTGCACTCCTAGGATTCTGTCTACCTCTCGTATCTGTTCCTTCCCATTTCAACCTTTTTCTTAAATCAGGACGTAGAGGAGTGACAAGCTACTACGAAGATCATCTGAACATGACGTCTCGCTCTAACGACAATGTACCATACTTCCGAAGATATACGTGAGAATTCGCCTACAGATTATTTGTACAAGACCAATCTACTAGAGACAGTTTATTAACGATGCAGCGCATCTATTTCGTATCACCTTAGCCCAATTTACTGTTGATCGGTACGCCAGAGAAGAAGAAATTGGAATGGCGCCGCTTGTAATAGATTTGTTACATTTTGAAGCATTATAGGCCTGGATTTTCCGTATACTAGTCACCTGTCACTTCGTGTCAGTAACCATCCAAAATGCCGGTACCATTATCACTGAAATTACTGACATGAGGTGGTTGATTTCTTCGGTGTTTCCCAAAAGTATTGCCAGCAGAAACGATGGGGCATCAAGATGTAGTATCGTCCTTACACCGTGGCGTTAAGGCTACACCAGATTCAGGGTTTATACCACCCCGTCATATGGACACCTTTACTTGCTAATTTCACCACAGAGGACAGGTAACAAGCGACATGGAAACTCCGGTAGTCAACTCATAACGTCTACACTTGTCGGAACAAACTTCTCGGCAGTTGTGTTGCTTGGCATTTGGAGACGAAACAACATGTTAAATGTTAGCTGATAAATCTGTTACAACTTACAGATTTACGTTTGATCAGATAGCTACTTCACCAAAATGCGTCATATCACTGAAGCATTCTCAAGCTGGGATTTGAGTGGACGATGTGTTAGCAATGAATATCTACAGGGGTCGCAGTAATCTCTAATTACACGATGCGACAACATGAACTACCTCCACTGTACTACACAGGGTAGTCAGAAACAGCCTGAAAAGTTTGTAAGGGTGTTACAGGATAGATGGTACTGGGAAATAATTGTTAAGAAAATAATTCGATACGTTGCACCATTTCCTGTTTAATTAACTTTGAAGTTAGTCAATTAATCCGTTGAATGCGCAAATTCCAGTGGCCCGCCAGATACAATTAGTTTCAGTAACCTTAGCGTCGATGACAGCGCACGATGCTGCTCAGCCTTTGGCTACGGTTCGCTCCTTACTACCGTCCTATGTCCAAGTTTTGTAAGGTTCCCTCTTTCGGTTTTAGGAAATCAAATGAAGAACACGTTTGGCGACTCCGTCTCTAACGGCTGCTTGAATTAGCGCGCACAATGGCCCGATTGGCGCAACGTATCCAGGTTTTTCTTAAAAATTACTTCTCAGCACGACCTACCCTGTAAGACCATTACGTACTTTTCAGACTGTTCCTGACTGCTCTGTATACATAGCGCACAAGCGAGCTAGCACGTACGTAGAGTCGAAGCCGTGTGCTCCTGGCTGCGATCCAGTCGATGGTTCTCTTGTTCGTTGGTCGTCAAATATGGGCCTTGCGAACGAGTAGCGCTATGTCAAATGTTTATATGACCCTGTCCTTTAACACAGAGCTTCTAAGCAGAATGGCCGATCATACGCTAACTCAGGTTTTCCGTGCTTTAATGAGGCCACCATCACTGTCTTTTCACGCTCTTCCAACTGAATTAGTTCTCCACTTCTAATGACTCAAGTGTTGAATTGGCCAACAGTTTTTTCCGGTTCGGTGAAGTGATGCTTTCTGAAGATTTATACTAGCGGTTTCGTATTTCAGCATGCAAATCGGGATCCCGGACGGTTTGGTGAGGCACGTGTGAAGAGGCGGCAGGCCGTCGGCGCCGCAGAAGGCGCGGCGCGGCGCGGAAAGCAGAGTTGTCGGCCCCCGCTGGCTGCGCGCGTTAAAGAAGATATGCCGGGGCGCGCCGCGGGGCGTCTGGCCGTCACCCGCAGCTGACAGCGCAGCGGGGGCGGCGCCGGGGGCGGGGGCGGGGACGCGCGCGTGGGCGGAGGCGGAGGAGCCGCCCCTTGAAACGCATCCGACGCAGGCGCTGCCGTCTGCAGGCCTTCCTCCTGACTTAACGCGCTCTGAACGATGCCGAGTGTAGCGTCTGGATGACTGTGTTAGGAAACCTCTCATCGCAAAACTCGTGTGGCATTAATGACGAGGAGACAGGTAAACGTTATCCTGACTCAAGGCCGATGGTTTTTTTCAATAGTGTATATACTGTCTAATCAAAAGCATCTAGACACCTATTGGAGGACATTAATATGGGATGTTCCATCCCCAGCCTACATAATGGTTTAAACTCTGCTTCGCACACTTCCAGTGGGGAGTCTGAATGTCTGTCGAGGAGTGGTTGTCCGCTATTGCTCGAGAGGCGAACCCAGCGTTGTACACTTGGCTCTCGAGTGAAGTCTATATCCTAACTAGGCCTAAATGTGTTACATCGGCTTCAGGGTGAGACTCTGGGCAGGTCAATCCATTTCGGCAACGTTACAGGCCACAAGAAACTGCCTCACAGATGCTGGTGCACGACAGGTTCTATTGTGATGCTGATACAAACCATCATCTTTTCCCAACAGTTCCTTTACGGTGAGCAATACACGATGCTGTAAAATACGTTCATATGGCGTCTAAGTTAACAGCACCTCAAGCATCCCTTGCATTGACAACTCTAATGTTTGGCTTGTGAAAAGATGCTGGCGCACTGTACCCCATTCTTTTCAGTTCTCTACGCATAGCCACTGAGCTAGCTTAACTGCTGATGGCACTTTGCAACTCACGAGTGATTCCTTTCACTGATTTCATGTTTAGCCGTGGTTATTCCTTCGCGTTTCTTGCAACTCACGAGTGATTCCTTTCACTGATTTCATGTTTAGCCGTGGTTATTCCTTCGCGTTTCTATTACGCAATCACATTAATCAAGAATGTGTGTTAAATCTTATGGGACTTAACTGCTAAGGTCATTAGTCCCTAGTCTTACACACTACTTAACCTAAATTGTCCTAAGGACAAACACACACACCCATGCCCGAGGGAGGACTCGAACCTCCGCCTGGACCAGCCGCACAGTCCATGACTGCAGCGCCTTAGACCGCTGGGTTAATCCCGCGCGGCAATCACATTACTAACGGCCGATCTGGGTAGTTTTAGGAGGGATAAAACGTGCCTGAAAAACTTGTTACTCGAGACACATCCGGTGAATGGTCCACGTTCGGAGTCACTTAGTGCTTGTGACCCACCTATTCTGCTATTACTGCGTCCATCCTAGTAACACAAGAGTCCACGCCTCCCTTTATAATGGAGGGTGCGCCTCTCGTGGGACGTATTGGTCGAGTTCGCATTAGGCCTACACGGGTGTGTCCGAATACTTTTGATCAGATAATATACGTCACGTGTTAAAATTAGGATGTACGTAAGGCGTAACTGTTGAGAGAGGAGCGCAACATGCTGCGTGTAGTGTTTGTTTTGTTGATGGAGGAAATGATGCGAAGTAGGCAGTAACGCAAGGGGTGTGCTGACAAGAAGCAAACTTGGAGATTAATGATTCGTATATTTCTAAATCGTAGGAGGCGGAGCACAACTGCAAAAGGTAATGATGATGGAACGAAGCTGTTGCGACCGCCGTTAAGGCACTCCGCAATCATTTGTGGGATGCGACACGATGGAAACTGTCGCATGAAAGTCTATTGTCTCTTACAACAAACGTCTTCCATCCGTGAACGCGTAACACGTAGATCTCTTGAAAAACTGCGTTGGTGGTCCGAAGATTCAGGTCCCCATGGGACTCTTAGGTTAAGATCCCCTCCGTATTGACATACCCTCTTGATTTAGGCGCTGTCGGTATTAAACCCTTGAGAGATCTACGATTTGAAAAAGTATTCTAGTCTACAATCTGATCGTCAGGAACTGCTACCGACCATCTCTTTTTGCAACTGCCAGTCGAATTCTGATGATTTGAAAAAGTATTCTAGTCTACAATCTGATCGTCAGGAACTGCTACCGACCATCTCTTTTTGCAACTGCCAGTCGAATTCTGATAATGAGAAATATTTGGACTCGTCATGTTTTGATCGACAGCAGTACGTCTGGCGCCATCAAGTCATGATAGTTTACAAACTTTGATATCCATCTTCGAGGCACTAACGCAAGTATAATTCAGTTAGACACAGGAATAGCTGGGTTGCATCAGTATAATTCAGTTAGACCCATGAGTAGCTGGTTTGCATCAAAATGGTTCAAATGGCTCTGAGCACTATGGGACTTAACATCTATGGTCATCAGTCCCCTAGTACTTAGAACTACTTAAACCTAACTAACCTATGGACAGCACACAACACCCAGCCATCACGAGGCAGAGAAAATCTCTGACCCCGCCGGAAATCGAACCCGGGAACCCGGGCGTGGGAAGCGAGAACGCTACCGCACGACCACGAGATGCGGGCTCTGGTTTGCATCGTGAAGGACGATCCTTCCGTTATCATTATTTAGCATGCAATTGGCAAGGCTTATCTCTGGACACTAGAGTGCATCCCAGTACACATCCGCCCGACGGATTAAAGGCAACCTTTGTGTAACGGTAGGGTAAGTGCCAACCCTGGGATTCATTCAGTTTCTTCTCCCATCCAACCCCCCCCCCACCTCTCTTCTCCTCCCCTCTCTCTCTCTCTCTCTCTCTCTCTCTCTCTCTCTCTCTCTCTCTCAACTTTCTAATTTAGTCACATTGGGGACTGATCACCCTAAAATATGATACAATATTTACATTTCACCGAGCGTCGTACTGGTGAGCCCTGCGTCGATTCAGACATTGACTCAAATATTGATTGCAGACGCTTTAAGACATTCCATCGGCTGTAGGTGAATCATTAAGTTATTGGTATGCAAAGAATCACAATGAAAACTGGCATACAAACGGGTCAACGATATTCCTGCGGCGGATATGGCACAAATGGACAGCAGGGCTTCGCGCGTCTCTTAGCTACGAACTTAAGCACTGGAAAATTACGGAACAAAGGCAGACAGGCAGCCACCATGGCCGGCACGTGGGCAGCGTACCCCGTCCCAAGCCCTTATCACGGGGGGGCGCAGATCCCCGGCTCTAAATATTCACAAGTGGGAGCGCTTCCGCGAGCCGGACGTGACGTGATGTCACTCGGGTGCCGCCTCCGTTGCTGCCCCCCGCGCCACCGGCTCGGACGAGCCGGCCCCTCGCTGTCGCCTCCGCCCCCGCCTTATCCTCCCGCTTCCGTGCTCTCCTTCTGTCGCTCTTCTAGACAATTTGTTTGCGACAACATTAATCACATCTGCGAAGGGGTGGCCTGTCGCGTTATGAAAGGCTGGCGCCCGCGTGGAATGACTGCACGGCGGTTAAATGAAAGCGGGAGGGCGCTGTGCCGCGCCGCCAGGAACAAAACCCCTTTTGTGCGCTGCTGGCTGCGATGCAATTACAAGCCCGCCTCCCCCGCGGCCCCCGCTCGGCGCACAATCGGCGGCGCTCTATCGGGAAGAAGTAACACCTGCGGTCGCCATCGCCGACGCTGACGCCGACGCCGACACCGACGCCGCGTGGGAACGCGCAGCCTGCGTCTATCGGGTACCGTGACGCAGCGGTCGAACACTGTGCACCCAACACTACGGCGCATCGCCTAAGTTTCAGTTAGAATCTTTCCTTCGTATCTTGAAAAGGCTATATTGTGATAAAATTTTTTGTAAGTTGTACTTTTATATACAAATGGTTAAAATGGCTCTGATCACTAGGGGACTTAACTTCTAAGGTCATCAGCCCCTAGAACTTAGAACTAATGGAACCTAACTAACCTAAGGACATCACACACATCCATGCCCGAGGCAGGATTCGAACCTGCGACCGTAGCGGTCGCGCGGTTCCAGACTGAAGCGCCTAGAACCGCTCTGCCACTACGGCCGGCTTTTATGGACAACCACCACAGAAATGTTCAGTCTTCTGCAAGTATTTTTGTCAATATGTCAACATCTGCTAGACCTAGATATAATAAATAACAGGACCATAAAACTTTATGAAGGAAGGAGCGAACAAAAATGTGGAAACACCGCAAACACAACACATTAACATGCCTAATGCGTTCAAAACGGCCTCTAATCGTCTCGGAATGGATAAATGCAGAACCCTTATGGGTTTCAAGGGAATCTCGTACCATTGTTCCTGCAACTGTCACGTTCAAGTGAAGGTATGGAAGTGGACAGTAATCACACACCTCTCTGCGAAGTAGACCACAAAGGCTCAATAACACTGATGACTGGGGCTCCAAAGGGAGATGCGGCAACTCAACCTCGTGCCCGCAAAACCACTCCCGCTAGATGTTTCAACAGGGGCCCTGCCGTCTTGAAACACAGCATGACCATCGGGTAACAAAGACTGTACCAGGGGATAGACCTGATCAGACTTTGTGGTCGTACAATCATTGGTGGGAATGCTACTTGGAGTGGTAGGAATGCGACTTGGAGAGTAAACCTGGGGACCATGAAATAACATGATATGGCTGCCCAAATCATCACCGAACCCACTTCAAATTTCACTCTTTGGGACGTAAACTGGGCCAGAAGTTGGAAACGGTGTGAAAGAAGACTCATCCGACCAAACGGCATTCTTCCATTGCTGCAGAGTCCAGTTTCTATGCCTTTGGCACCACCTTTTCCCATCACGGGTATTTGCATCGATGATGAGTGGTTTTGGAATTCCAACTCGCACTGAAATTCCCTGCTTATGGAGCTTCCTTCGTATTGTTTTGGTGCTGGCAGGATTAGCGTGTACGAATTCAGTGCTGCAGTGATTTTTGAAGTTGTCGTTCTCTAAGTTCCGTGAGAATTCTCTTCAGTGTCCGTTCGTCACGATCACTCAACACTTGTTTTCGTCCGCCTTATGACTTGGCATATTACGTATTCCTGCTTTCCCTGTCGACGGTACAAAACTTCCATACGGCACCTCTTGAAACCGCAGATATTTCGGCAGTCCTGATTACAGAATCATCCACCGTACGAGCACCAACAATTGGACCACTTTGAAACTGATTTATCTCCCACATAATTCACTTACAACCACACAGAACCCTACTCGGACTACGACTGAGAGCTGCAACGTTTCAGGACAACGCACAGGTGCCAGTCCTGATGAAACACAACAGCGCAACTTGCAGGCTTGGCTAGCATCTACGTTAATGCTCAAACTTAAATTTCTCGCGGTGTTTCCACATTTTTGACCAACCCCGGCAAATGTAATACTATAACCACACGAAAAACACACAGTTCTGCGCTTCTGTGGCTAACCATCATCTTTAGGTGGAAGGAATGTTTTACACAGCTGTTATTAGCAAAACTGATTGGTGATTTCTTGCATCAGCATGTGACGTGCACAAGAGGTTCAGTTGCATCTTTGCAAGTGCATCAAGAACAGTAAGTTTGCTGCATTTTCATGTCGAAAATATCAGGCACCGTCCATCCAAAAATTTCCGAGACCTATTTTATCCTTGGCATGTAAGCGATGTCAGCGCAGTAACTACGTTGGTAAAATGAACTAACAGCTCTACACAATAGATGCGTATTCGATCAGTCAGTTGTGGTCAGGCAGTGTTGGGTAGTCAGCAAGCACCCCTGTTCTGTCAACGTTGTCGCGTCATTAATCGCAGCCGGCCGGAGTGGCCGAGCGGTTCTACGCGCTACAGTCTGGAACCGCACGACCGCTACGATCGCAGGTTCAAATCCTGCCTCGGGCATGGATGTGTGTGATGTCCTTAGGTTAGTTAGGTTTAAGTAGTTCTAAGTTCTAAGGGACAGATGACCTCAGAAGTTAAGTCCCATATTGCTCAGAGCCATTTGAACCGTTAATCGCAATGAACAACACTTCTAAATCAAGTATTCAAGACATTCTCCAGAATGTTTTGAATAACAGAAAAGTGTGTGCAAATTTCTTCCCACACGCCTTGTTTCCCCGCCACTAGCTGAGTGAAATGCAAAACACGGATAATTCTCTTTTGGAGAAAATCATCACAGGGACGGGATTTCTCAATTGACGAATCTACCACAGAACGACAAAGTCCTAAAATTCATATGAACGGTCGACCCTTTGTCGACGTAAACGACGTTCAAGCCAATGTGGCGCGCAAACTGGGTTGGATTGGGTTGTTCGGGGGCAGGAGACCAGACAGCGAGGTCATCGGTCTCATCGGATTAGGGAAGGACGGAGAAGGACGTCGGCCGTGCTCTTTCAAGGGAACCATCCCGGCATTTGCCTGGAGCGATTTAGGGAAATCACGGAAAATCTAAATCAGGATGGCCAGACGCAGGATTGAACCGTCGTCCTCCCGAATATGAGTCCAGTGTGGTAGCCAATGCGCCACCTCGCTCGGTGCGCAAACTGGACTGCGGAGCAAAAAGGAATTTTCTGTCAGTTTCATACTGTTGTGTGAACATTGTGTGCTTTGGACTCAACTGAGGGGGGACTATGTAGAACATATGAATCATTGAAACCACCATGTTATTTTTCTCAATTTTTTTATAAGTCAAGTTTCGAAATTTTTTGGATTGACAACGGGGTATGCTTCTCAATTTACATCACTCACGTAATGGTGTGTGTGTGTGTGTGTGTGTGTGTGTGTGTGAGAGAGAGAGAGAGAGAGAGAGAGAGAGAGAGAGAGAGAGAGAGAGAGAGAGAGAGAGAGAGATTGGGGGAAGGTGGGAGTGGGGGGAGTACGAACCGAAAAGTTTGTTATTCTGAACATTGTTCTCGTGCCTCAATTTCTCCATAAAGCAGTAAAACTAGTCAATAATAAAGACTTTCTTCGCTTAGGAGCGGGTGTGACAGAGAGACCGGTTGCTTCCTGCAGCACCGCGAGTTCCTGGCGATATTTTTCCCCTCGATACGGCGGAGGTATTCAGCCCGTTTCAGATGCAGCGCTATTTCGCCCCCAAAGCATCACCGTGCCGCATCACCCCGAACAGCAGGCAGCACGCTCTACTGTGCGGCGGGTGACGGCTGGCCGATGTAGGCGGCAGCTGTCGCCTCGCGATGGCTTTGACCTGCGACACCGGCGTGCCTACGCCTACGCGAGGGTTCTCTCCCATGTGGGGGGATGCGCAATCGTCGGCATTACGCCTGCGACACACGCTGGTTCACGAAAAAAATAAAAAACCTTCATTTCAATATCCTACACTCCACTGCTTCTATCCTAAACTGTAGGCTGAAGTCGCAGCAATGCGTTGTGGCCTCGAGGAAGCACAATGATGTTACCATCAGTTGGAAGTAATAGTACAGACAAAAATCATTTCCCATCCAGTAAAACTCAACTGTGTTTACTTGACCTGTCTCAATACTTGTTTTAACAGGAAACAGAAAAAGGAGATAATCGAAGAGTCGAGATGCGACGCTATCGACGGATAATGAAATTTAGGTGGACTGATAAGAAATGAGGTGGTTCTCCGCAAAATCAGCGAAGATAGGAACATTTGGGAAATACTGACTACAGGAAGAAACAAGGTGAAAGGATTTGTATTAAGACAACAGGGAATAAATACCATGTTAGTAGAGGCAGCCATAGGGGGTAATAACTGTAGGGGAAGGCAAAAATTGTGATATAACCAACAAATAATCGACGACATTCAATGGAAGATGATGTCCTTACAGGAGAGGAACTTGTGGCGGCCGCATTAAACCATTCAGAAGACTGATGACTCAAACAGAAATAATGGTACAGAGCAGAACAAGGTTAAGCTCATGTCCCTAGCGTGGGAACACTTGTAGGACGAGTAAATTCCGAATTTTAGTTCCTTGCCACAACAGTCATTTAAATACCAAAACGTGTAACACAGACATTAAAAAAATTCCGCTTTCACGTTCTTCGCATTAGAAAACGTTTGCGTTTATATTAATTAAACGAGTTGCTTGAGTCTTTCTGACGATATTTTGCGAGGCCTACAGCTAGAAATATGGTTTTCTATCTTAGGTGACGGGTGCAGGTTCTCAGAAAAACACTCTTACGACAATTTTTAATAATAATATTTCATTATTATGACCGTTACTACCTTTCTTTGTATTTAATGTTCCCCTAAATAAATGTCTATACTTTTTACACGGAGGGAAGAAACATTGCTCTGGTGGTAGAAAGACTTTTATTAAGACCAGGACCAGAAGAGCACCTCCCCCTCCTTCACGCTTCGTCTTTCGGTGCCCTAGCCCCAGTTTCTCTAGCGCCATCTCGGTGGGTTTTAGGACAGTACGGACAGTGCAGTTTTCCTCGTGGCTGCTTGCACAAGTGTCAAGCTAGTCCACTGTTCCTTACGGCTGTGCCCGCATCCCCTCCAGCAGATAATATGGTAAGTTTCTACTGATGCTTATACAGATTTTCAAGGGCTTTGCAGGGTCTATTTTATTCTCTCAGAGCCAAATACTCGTTTTATTTTGTTTTAGGGTCGCCCCTTTGTATCAGTTTGACAAACGCTTGTAGCTGGTTTTAAGTTATCAGTGACGTCAAGGACTGGGACGGGCTTCACGACAGCGTAAAATAATGTTGTAGACACAACTTACGTAATTATGTAATCTATGGAACTATACTATATATAACAATACTTATTAAGTCAGACCTAGAAGAAAAAAATGTTAAATACTTCCTTTCTAATCCCTGTTTAGATCATTTGAGGATGCGTCTAAACTGGCATGAAACTTGTTGTTTTATTAAAAAAAACTTTCTACAGCCAAGGCGGTTATTTTTTGCCTTTTCATAAAAATGCGGACAATTGGCTGCCCACGGGTCAAAATAATATGCCTAAGATCTATACCATTTATCTGTCCTTTAGAACTATACTCATCATTTCACACTCTGTGGTGTCTGTCACTATCACTACAGGTTGGCATTACATGTGACACAGCAAATACATTGCAGCCCAAGCTCCAAGCTACGAAGCAGGAACGGCATCATCGCCTGCCGTAACAGGTAGCCACTCTCTCTAATATGTACCGCATCGACTTGTGAATCATAGTTTCATGGAAGTTTGTGAAAAAACGGCTGCAGTCAACTTTCAGTCTGGGATGTCAAATCCCTGAACCAAATTGGTCTCGCTTTGTTTCCTCATGCTGCGCAGGAACCGATTTCTCCGGCAGTTATCGTATTCGACTATCCAGCGCGTAATAAAATACCTTATACATAATCTAAGGTGGATCTTCAATGATTACAACACGTCCAGCTGATGGAAACAGATGTGCTGCTGTGCATTTTATTATGTAATGTGATTTTTATGACGCAACAATCATTTGTGAGCGTTGCATACATGGACACAGACATGTACACATGGTGCTTTTTGACTTTAAAGGTTTTATTTATGACAAATCTTTGTATAATGTGCTACATTTTATCCACTAACGTGACAACTTGGTGTGAAGTTCCAACTCAAAATGAACACGTTTTATAACAAAAATTTTTGAAGACCTCAAGACGACAGCAAAGTCTGTCGAAACCAGTTGTTGCAAATAAAGAAATATTTATGCGACCTTGGCTTTACAAAGCTTTTCCCGAGAAAAACAGATGCTTCCTCCTGATTTCTCAACATGAGAAAATTCTGTCATAATAAAAGGTGGGTGAACTGGAAGGTAATATGGCCAAGATTGGTGGTAAAACGAAGTTTGTATCGAAGAAGGGAAAGAATAAACAGAGCGTGTCTCTGTGAGGAAGAGACGATGGGAACGACTGATATTTGTATACAATTAATCACGTCTCCTCTCCGACTGACTTTGCCCTGTTTCTGTGCCACTCAAGACAGTACTCGCGATGATCACAGAAGGCGCAGAGCGTTGGAGGAAAGGAGCGGCTGGGTCATCGTCACGTCGAAACCGAAGTACTGGGGGAACTTTCTCCTGGGCGGCGCAATAAGCGCGGCGCGAGATGAAGGCCCGCCGCTAATGCACGCGTCGCGTTATTAAGACGCCGACGCTGGAGGCGAACGCGCTGACCGCGGCGGCGCCGCGCACGGCGTCCGGCCGCCCCCGCATCGCGGCGTCGCAGCCAATCATAGCCGCGGCCGGAACACGTGCGCGCCAAATTGGCTGCGGACCAAACCCCAAACGGCGGCAGGTCGGCCCACAATTCTCGGCGCCCGGACAGGCTCGCTCCTGTGACGCGCATAGAAATCGCCAGCAAGCAGCCAATAATGGAACAGCGGCGCCGGCGCGCCCTCGGCGCCAATTTCGCCAGATTTCGGAAGATTGTTGTTGGGCGGGAGGGCGCGCGGGGAATGCGCAAGTAGGCGCCGCGCTGCCCTCTGCTGACGCCGCGACGCCCGGCGTCGGGCCGCCGTGCTATTAGCGCCTCTCCAGATGACTAATGCCCCGTACCGTCCACCCCCTCGCAGATACATTAAGATTGCGGCTAGTCGCTGCCCGATCCGGACTACGGGCAGCCAGTGCCATCGCTTGCACGTACCGTCTCTCCGTACGAGGCAGCTAAATCGCTGATGGTTGCCTTTGACGCAAAAGTAGTGTGTTCGAATCACAGCGATGTAATGAAATTTCATCATTTCGTCTATTTTGCAAGGTAAATTCCCATGGTGGCCAATAATGCATTCCACAATATCGTTCTACACTACCAGTAAACAGATAAATAAATAAAAACTACCGGTATCTAGAATAGCGACATTGAACTGGACTAACAGCTGTTCAGAAGACTATGGGACACCGGGATGCGTAACGAAACACCTCCGAAATCATCAAAGTTTCTGCTACCTAAAATTTCTCAAAACATGCAAAATCTCGACCGCGATGTTTGTCTGTGAACAATATATCCCTAAACAGCGACGTGCCAGTGGAAGTGTTGTCACAGAAGATGGAAACACTATTTACTGAGATCGGCAGATGGATACTCAGTAACTCTAAGCAAAAGGCTATGCAGAGTTATTGTAGTTGTAACGTAACAAATTACGCATTACTTTTCATTATGGTCAGACTTCTGCTTTAGAAAAGACTTTAGTTAAAAATTATGAATGAAACCTTGAAATGTTTGGTTGACATAAATCTGGGACAAATGAATTATTACGATAAATTGGGGCTCATACGGAGGCATATAAACAGTCGTTCTTCCGTCACTCCATTTGCGAATGGAACAGGAAAGGAAATGACAGTAGTGGTATGAAGTACGCTACGCCACACACCCTCTGTTGGCTTGCGGAGTATCGACATAGCTCTAGATTATAGCATTTTATGACAGTCAACTGTCGCATTTGCCTGGTAAAAATATTTAAAAAATAAATCGTTAGATGTGTTTGGAACTGACGAACATCTGTTTATCCCAAAATTCATATGTTTCCGTGCAAATTTGAGTGTGGTGTTTTTGTGTGACTTTTTCCCTGGTGATCTGAACTCTGTTCCTGTTTTGTTGTGGTTATTATCAGCGGGAGTTCTTAGCAGCCAGTTGGTGGCGGTGTACTGAACGGTTAGTGGTGAGCAACGTCCAGCCAAGTGGTCGGTTCTCGGAGACTTTCGTGATAATAATTAGATGGCTAGAGGCTTGGAAATTGTGAAAAGTTTAACCCAGTCCCGCGTGACAAAACGAGACTGGCGAGCCTTATTTAGACAGAGTTTACACGTGTAGCAGTGTAACAAATTAATTCGTATCCGCGAACAAATGTTTCCGACTAATATGCGAAGCAGTGAGTCGCCTAGTTTGTCTCATACGCTGCCCGTCACCAAGAGTGCGTGCTGTCTGGCCACGGCCGCGAGAATGATTGAAGGAAGCTCCGAGGTGCGGACGAAAGAACGTTTCAGTGGCAGTGGCGTGATTAGGACAATCGCATTGATGATCCATTAAGAACACCTGCAAGTGAGGGTATCAGATTTGCTGCTTAAACTATCGTGTCCCTTGTGGATGTAAGGAGGAAATTCAGCTGTAGACGTGTCTACTGAGCCATCGACTGGCGGTGTATCGGAGCAGGTATTTTGCGAGCATCGATCAGAGTATCGACGCACAACAGACGCGGCGCGCTCATTGATTCCCGCAGTGCTCGCTGCCGAGGTGGATTAGGGGCGGCTGTAGCTATCGCCTGCCCTCCCGCCCCCCGCTACAGACGGTAGCAGTCATTTTTCAAGCGGCGCCGTCTTCCGCGCCTCGCGCGGTGCGACGCCCGTCCACCCCTTTGCTTCTTCCGGAACGTTGTTCTGTTCTGTTCTGTGCCGTGCCGTGCCGTGCCGTCTCCCCTTGGCAGCTGCAACCCGGCGATGGGGGATAATCCCGGCTAATGATGGAGCCGGCAATTTGCTTGCGGGTCTCGGCCGGCGCTGCGCGCAGCTAGGCCGCGCTGCCGCCTGCCCTGCCATAATCACCTCGCCGCTGTCCAATAGCAGCCGGAGAAGGGTTAACACCCCCCCCCCCCTGCACAAACTGTTGTTATTGCACTTTTGCCGGCCTCCCCCTGTGCTGCGCGCGCGCGTGTTGTGTGTCTGCCGTCTCGCTGATGGAGTTTGGACGGCGGGCTGGACGCCAGCATTAGGGTTCGATCATTACCGGAGAGTGGCAGCCGGTGGTCTACCAGGGGCCAGACAACCCAGCAGCTGCGTCGAAGAGACCGAGTGTGGTCCGTAAGCTGTCTTCACGCACAGAAAGGAAGGGAGGAAGGAAAGTTGGAGTTGAACATTCCGGTCACGTGCAGATCATTAGACACGAAATACTGGGTCCTATTGCACGAGTAGCGTGTAAATAGGTGGTCCAAACTCTTGGAAGTTACGTGCGTAAAGTGAATTAAGAAAAAAGAGGAAACCATATATTGGACATGGACATATTAACAAGTCAGTATGAAACTCACACAGTTTGATTCTGACTTGCTAAGAGGGACGCGTGGATTGTGACATTCCACCCACAATCATTTTTTAAAACATAGGTTGACACTTGGACGTTCATTATTAAGAGCAGCATCAGTAGGCCGTGCTTGAAAATGAACCTGTAAGGTTTGAAACTAGTCGCTGAACCCAAGTACTGCAATTGTTCACTAAAACGAAACCCCGCCCGAACAGGCCATGAAGGTGCAACGGTACCGACCGGCCGCCGTGTCATCCTCAGTCCACCGAATGCTGATATGGAGGGGCATGTGGTCAGCACGGCTCTTCCAGCCGTATGTTAGTTTCCGAGGCCGCAGCCGCTACTTCTCAGTCAAGTAGCTCCTCATGCAACTGTTTACAGATTCGTTAATAAAACCTTTACGATTTTAATGCGTATTATATGAAGCACGTTCGTGAAACTGTTCGACAGAATACTACAATCACGTTGCTAAAGAAAAACGCGTAGTCTTTAATAGTATATTGGTGGTGTTTATCGTCCCGTAAATATCTAATATTTTGAAACCAATGGTAGCCATCCACGTGGCCTTCAACGGTGAAAATCTTTCATAATGATCTGTATCGTTTCACAGCTGCTACTAGAATAAACAATCCGATCTGATATCGATATCATTTGAACGATAAATCCTCTCGGTAGTAAGTTGCGAGGTAGAAATCTGCCAGATGACTCTTTAAAGCACCATTCAGAATTTCACCTCGACGACTTAATGCAATCATTGAAAACTTGGTCCTCCTAGGTAAGAAAGTAATGTATTATCGCTGTCCTTGAATTTGGAATTCAGTGTTTTAATTACCGCACTGTCGTCTACAGCCAGTGTACAAAGTTCGTTTAAAATTCGCCTGAATTCCATTTGTTTCTGACCACTGATACATCATGAGAGCCATAGTTTGGTGCCACGCAGCGATTTAGAGATGCAGTAAGCCCGGGCGCATAAGGTTCTACCACACTATTATAATGCCGACGAGCGTCTCCTAGCACTATAACACATTTCGTATTAGACAACAACTAACAATGGGACGAGTGTTGACTCGAAAATAAGAGAGCAGAATTAGTAAGAAAATCGAGAGATAATAATGAGACTAAGTTAAGCAGTATTCTAGGTCACTTAAAATACATTTTTTTGCAAAATCCTGTTGTATAAACACATTACTCCACTCCATTGTTGTCCGATGCAGCAACAGTAGTTCAGTTTTCCAAAAACAGAAAAAGTCATTTTCCTTGTCATCATCATTTTTAATTTTTGTACTGTTTTATTCTATTCCATCATTTTAATTGGCTCCGTTCAGCATTTAGTTTATTTCAGCCCCTTTCTATAATAGACGTCACCACTGGCGCTTTCGATAAGTTTCGTTTTCAAATCAGTCTACTGCGGAGCCCAGTCGCTTCAGCATACCCCCATGGTATACGTTGTCGAGAGCAGTATTTGTTTAACATTGTTGTTCATTGTTGTGATCGTTAACCCATCTTCGCAACGCATACTGCCATGGTTTGGTGAGTTTCTTTTTGGTTCCTAATCCTGCGCTCACGCAGCTTTAATTTGTTATTAATGTTGTAATTTTACACTTTTAACTTAGAGGTTTTCACTTGGTATTTCAAGCTTTCTTGTGTTTATATTAGACGATTGCGCCCATCGCTTTAAAGCCATCATATCAATGGCTTTTGAATATGACTTAATGCGGTCTCCGCTGCTCAAGGCAAGTGGATCTCTTTACTTCTCACCTTTAGCTTAGCTATCCCACTGATCGGTAGTAGGTAGGCTCGTGAATAAAGTGTTATGTAACAACCTTGTTATTACTATTTAAAGATAATCTGAGGACGCGCTAACTGCGCGAAATGCCTCATTATTAATAAAGCATTTGCGACAGAAACTGTCGTCCGCCCCCGGTAGCTGGATGGTCAGCGTGACGGACTGTCCATCCTCTGGGCCCGGATTCGATTCCCGGCTGGGTCGGGGTATTTTCTCCGCCCAGGGACTGGGTGTTGTGCTGTCATCATCATCATCATCATCATCATCATCATCATCATCATCCTATCGCCGTCATCGACTGCAGGTCGCTGAAGGGGCGTCAAATAGAAAGACCGGCACCTGGCGAACGGTCTGTCCGACGGGGGCCCCAAGCCATACGATTAAATAATAAAAAAAAAAAAAACAGAAACTGTTTTGTATTTTTGGGAAACCTGCCGTTTGAATTTTCCAGCCAGGTAGTTTTACACCTTGCGAACATCGTAACGATCGCAAAACACACACACACACACACACACACACACACACACACACACACACACACAGATCTACTTTAACCCATTCAGTTTCGGCTGTGTGTAGGAAGAGAGCTGTTCTCACAAGAATCACTGCTCACTATGCTGTGGTAATTTACACGCGATCCTAGTGGAAGGTCGACAGAAATAGAAATTATTGTAGTTGAGTTACTGTCTCATATTCGCGCAAGAGATAGTCGCGATGTTGTCGGACTTCACGGGGCTGAAGGAAGCGATAGTGACGTTTTTTTCTTTTCCTGGCGATATAAACGTTTCCTCCATTGCAGCATTTTGTGAGGCCGCCAGCTACACAGCTGGCGCTGCACCTGCGCAAGAAATGCAGCGAGCGTCTAGGAGCGAGGGCCCCGGCGACAACAGCGAACCCGCGCGCGCGCGGCCCCCGGAGTTATGAATGCGCCCAATTACATCTTAAAAGCCGCGCGCCATTAATTTTCACAGCTGCTGCCCCTTAATTGGGATCCACAAGCTTCATAATAAAGCAGGGGGGCGTGGCGCTGTATTACGTCGGCCGGCCCGCCTTGGCCGCGGTGCGCACGCGCCTCCGCCATCTTGGCCGTCGCTGCCCCACGCCGCCAAGGCCCCGAGCTGGGCTCAGCTCTCCAGTCTCAGGCGGAGCACCGTCTCGTCCGCACGTCGGCCGTCCTGCGCGCTCCTGTCTGGCTCATCTGCCAGCAGCGGTACACGAGGATGCTCGGCGAAGTTCTCGGCTTCATAGTGAAAATGAGAATTTCTCTTTTGAGAACCCCTTTACTTTTCAACATGATCTCCTGTAACGTTTAAAACGCTCCAACCTGTGGGAGTCTAATGACGTTATTCATCCTCTGGAAGTGTTGCAAAAACTCGTATACAGCCGGAATTGGTTCTCTGTTGGAGGAAAAACGCTGACTAGCATGGACGGATTTTATTCAGAAGAAATGAAAGTCTGAAGTGTCCAAATCGTGCGGATTTTCCGACACTTTTTTAGCGCACATTCCTGATTTCTTCGCAGTTGATAAGCTGGTGCATTGACATCATTATATCTGTTTCTTTCCTTGTTCTTTTCCCCGAATTTTTTCATCCAGATTCTTAATAAGATGTTATTAACAGTCTCCAGTTAATGTTTACTATTTTGAAGATAGTCGGCAGCACTCCTTTTGCTTCCCAAAATACCGCTGCTATATCTTTCCCTGTAATGAAATCATCTTCGTCTTCTTTGAAACGAAAGAACAGCTCCTGTCAACTTTTTTGGTTGTTGTTTTGAGTCTGGTGAGTAGTAGTCGATCCAGTTTTCATCTACGATCACATACGCACGCAGAAAATCACTTCCGAGTTTACGAAAACGCGTTGAGCCGGTGCACCGTCTATCTTCCATATAACTTCCTCATTTGCAATTCTTCATGCAAAATGCAGTCCTTCTCCGAAGATCACCTCGTGCATCTTTTTTTTTTTTTTTTTTACAATTTCTGACTTGGATCGGCTTTTCGCACGTCCTTCAAGTGCATCATCTTGAACGACTTCATGGCCACGTTTACCTTTCGCAGCCGATTTTTTCACAACGAAAGTTGAAGAGGAGTCGCCATACAGTGCAATATCTGTACGCCTACTCGTTGTCAAAGCATTTTCACCTTTTACACCGTGACGCTGTCACACACTCACAAGACTTTCACTGAAAGAAATAATAATAGTTGAAGTTCCGGCGCTGTGCATGAGTCAATCGCCCAAGCCAAATTTGTCACACCATTTGGAAATCTGATGTTGTGAGTGTACGTTTTGTGAAAGCGCTCCAAAATGTAGACGCGACGTATGACTCCCTTTCGATTTAGCAGAACGTATTTCAAGCTGTGTCGAAGGGAGTGGATTGACGTCACGGTTCGGTCGGCATACAAGTTACTAGGACAGAAACCAACGTTGTGAAAAAGGAAAGGCGATCGACAGTGGCACTGTTGAAGCAACCATCCCTTCATCCGCCTGTAATCAATGGCACCGAAATCCTAAATTACCACAGGAGGCTGGACACTTGCTCCACTTTCCTCAACAGTACGGGCCCAGCGTCTAAAACACTCGTTTGGTGGGCTCTATCGAAGCAGAAACTATCGCAGACATATGGCTCTGAGCACTATGGGGCTTATGACATCTGAGGTCATCAGTCACCTAGAACTTAGAACTACTTAAACCTAACTAACCTAAGGACATCACACACAGCCATGCCCGAGGCAGGATTCGAACCTGCGACCGTAGCAGTCGCGCGGTTCCGGACTACAGCTCCTAGAACCGCATGGCCACCGCGGCCGGCTATCGCAGACATATGTGACACGTTTATTCAGCGGGGGACCGCATTACGAGTTCTCAGTATTCCTAAAAGGCAAGTGAGTCGTGCTAGTCAGCTGTTTGCTCAGACTGCGAGATTTATCGACTGGCCTTTTCATTAATTCCGCTGGAGGAAATTATAAATTCGGCTTCTTGAAAATTATGCAAGCAGCAACTTCCTCTTTACATTCGTGTATGGAATATAATTATGTACCCGTCGTCGTATACAAGATGGTCTTTAGGAGCGAAATCGTCGATCTAGATACAGAAAACGTATTGGCCAGTTGTACGTTGCGATCAACTGCTAGCCACTCTCGTCATTGAGTGGATTTTATGATACCAAAAACGATTTTAGAAGAGTGGTCGGCACTGTCATTATCGGCGAATGTTGTTCCTTCCGCGTACTCGACATAAGGTAATCAATTGTAACACAAATTCCGATGACCACTCCGAATATAAGCCCTAAGTGGACACATGTTCGGCAACAGTACATCAGAAATGAGTAAGCGGTGGGCTCATTATCTGAAATACTACTACCGGCTTTCGAGCCATCTGATTATTACGGACAACAGCAGGAAACGTTACATCACAGCTGGCGAAAGTAGTTCATGCAGAGACTCGTAACCAACGCAGTGGGCATCGAGCAACAGGCTGTGCAGAATTACTTGACCGGTAGCGCTGGAAGTATCAGCAAAACAAATTATCTTCGAGAACTTGTCGTATTTGTCACATGAGCGTATTTCATTGCATTTCAGAGTTCACTCTTTTCCGATAGCAATCATTAATGTTCATAATACTTTCTAGAGTTGAGCTGTTTAAGCAATATGGTTGAAAAGTATAGTACTTTAGCTGATCTAAATTGGGTAAGTCACAAGTGTCAGTCACGAAAGTGGGAAAGACGCGCTTTCAAAATGGCATTAGAACGGTAGGAAGTGGCGGAGACCCTTTACTACAGATCGAATAAAACATACAAAATGAAATGGGACGTTCGTGGGCACTCAAGAGACAATAGCAACACATCCAGAAGATTTCCAGCAGCGCTGACTAACAACGTTGTTTCGCACGGTCGTCGTCCATCTCAATCATCGCATCGGGACAATTTCTGGGAACTATACATTGTTTGGACAGAAGCTGCCTGCAGAAGCACTCTGGAAGATTGCCGTGAATGCTCGCGCTCCTGCTAAGGCGAAATCGATGCCGCCACGACGCTTTTTATGGCTCATTCGGTTCGGCTCAGGCGGCGGCGGCGGCGGCGGAGGCAACGTCTGTGGCCCACCGCCGAGACGACCCGTTCTCCTTCGGCGTCGGCATCGGCGTCTCGGCAGACTCGCCACTCGATAGCGACGCCCTCTGGCCCGTCAGTCACGGTAGCACTCGAGCCAGCCGCTCTAGCACTATAATGCGCAGGCGCCGCCGTTGCTGCAGTGTGCTTTCCGATAGGAGAGAACTCTGATCAGCTGTTAGTGCAGGACCACAAACAGATGACACAAACTGTAGCCTCATATCGCCAAGAATTAATGCGGGTCCATTTTCTGAAGTTCATAACGGAATTCTCTTGACGGGTACATTTTTCATAAGCGCTGTACCCTTTACTGGCAATTCTGATATACAGCGTCGGGGAAAGCTGCCATACTTTTTGTTTCTCTATTAAATTATGACGGGAAGTTCTGGATTTTCAGAACGAGATAAACCGCTGTATCTGACAAAATCATAACTTTTATGTCCCGTAATAGCTTTTCTCTTACCAGTTGGGCTACTAGGCATCTAACGTCGAAGAGCCAGTAAGATGGCAAAATAAGTTTAATACCATCACCAATTTACAATCAAGTACGACTAAATAAAATTTGTGTTATAATTACTGATCGCTCTATGGTCGATATTCACTGTTTTACAGCATAGCCATTACACATGTCCGATGTGGAATCCCAAACTGCTGAGAAGCAAGGAAACAGTTCACACTACCACTTTTAGAGGCTTTCTTCTCACCAAGGGTCCCTCTTTATGGTTCTCACGTAATTTCAAGGCAGCGTTGCGAATAAGTATATGTAAAAAAAAGTTATTACGAGTGTCCATCTTACCCAAAAGAAAATATGGCGTCTTTCTCAGGTATTATGATGAGGCGCAAGATGCAATAAGTGTTCCAATACTACAGTAAACAGGAAGTAACTGGAAGAATAGATACTTCAAGATACAGAGTAGTGTTAGAACTGGTATAAATTTATAGAAATCAACACCGTAATTTTTAAATACATCTGCGGTTATTTTACAGCCTAATTCTTAATACCTACGACAGTCGTTTTGCTCCCAAAGACGAAAAATATCCGTTACAGCTGCACCTACCGCTTGCCGTTCGAGACTTGGACTAAAGGGAGGAGCGGACCACTGGGGCTGTGTTCTCTTTACCCAATGGGGTAACACAAGAAAATAAGCATGATGTCCCGATTACAATCTTTCCCAAATTTACTCTACTTCATTGATGTCCAGTCTGTTCGAGCTAATAAGGTACCTTTGGTTGATAAAACGAAGAAGGGTTACTTTAGCAGAATTGAAACAAATTTCTTTCCCAGACTGTGTTTCAAACTTTTGTTACTGTTGCATTATTATTAAGGGAATTATTTACTTCGACCACGAGGACTGAACAGGAGACCGTACTCAGATAGGGATTACTCTCGTATTCCGTAAGTGGAACGGGAAGCGGGGAGGAACTGTGTGGCTTACTATGTACACTCTGTCACCCACCTCAGACTGACTAACAAAGTGTGCAGCAGATTTGGTTTAACAGTTATAGATCTTTGAAGAGAAAGTCTGTAGAAAAATAATTCCTCCTGGCGTCAAAAACATGTAAGCAAAGAAAGTATAATACCCTGTCAACACAGGAACATTAAACACCCGGCACAATTTGTCAAGGATGGGGCAGGAATTCGGCTTTTCTGTTGTTTTAGAACCATCCCGCCTTACTTTATTTGGGAAAACCGCAAAAATCTGTATCAGGATGAAGTCTGAAATAAGTGACCCCTGCCGGCCGGAGTGGCCGCGCGGTTGTAGGCGCTACAGTCTGGAACCGCGCGACCGCTACGGTCGCAGGTTCGAATCCTGCATCGGGCAGGGATGTTTGTGATGTCCTTAGGTTAGTTAGGTTTTAAGTAGTTTTAAGTTCTAGGGGACTGATGACCTCAGAAGTTAAGTCCCATAGTGCTCAGAGCCATTTTTTGAATAAGTGACCCCTGTTCCTACTGATAATGTGACCAGTAGCGGTGATTTCCACGGATCTGTGGCTGCACCACGTTCGTTCAAACTGTGTTGTTAACGGAGATGGTACACGAGACTTGTGTGTCCGCTTGAGTCAATGATAGATGGCCACTGGAGTTGTAGCATCTTCAGCATGTCATAGCAAATTTCGCCACTACATGATGCGTTCGCAGAGCCTTTTTAAAGAGAAAACGTAGTTAATTATTTTCGCCAGTTCCATACATCTCGCGCGAAAAAGTGCCCACCGCCTGTATTAATAGTGAGGTATCGGGCCTTATTGCATTGTAGGGCGGCAGTAGAAGTCCGGAGGGGATGAGATGCTAAGTACAAGTGCGTACCCACCCCCTGTTCAGTAGCTATCCGCTAATGGCGGCCGCGAAAGTGCACTGTGTCTGGGTGCAGTGGAGCCGGAGCAGGAGCACACAATAGGGCGGCTCATTTCTGGCGCACGAGTCCGGCTGCAAATGACGGCCTTCAATCTCTGGCAAACTCAAGGCAAATGGCCCATCGCGGCCGCCCCCACGGCTTCAATCTGTCCCCCGGCTGACGGCGCATATGCCGCGTGGCTCCTGATCTGCGGATATTGGCAGGCATCGCCTGCTCGGGCCCCATCATCGTTACCAGAAAAGTACAGCACTACCCATAAAATATTCTACGCTGACCTAAAGAACGCAAATTTTCCACAACTCACCAGCACCAAGTGCTACCCTCGGCGGATCAAAAGTAAAATTTTCCGTTTAATCCTGACTATACACCACCATCTACGACCTCCGCCCCCCCCCCCCCCCCCGTTCACCACTACCTTCCCCCATATTTGACCAGCGAATTCATCCTTTATCATATACGTCTCTACAACCAACACACACACACACACAAATCTTTGGAGGGGAGAAAAAGTATATTAATCGTAGAGCAGCACAGGTAAAGATAGGTTTGTTTTCCATAGAAAGCACTCCTCAGTTTCACGTATTGTTGTGGAACTGAGAAAGATGTTCCTGAAAATCTACGGCTGCAACAGACAATTTTAAAAGTGGACTGAGAAAAAATAGAGGAAGAAACGATAATGAACGTAGTTGTGTGCTACAGAGGGATATTATAAATTAAGTACGGCTTGAAGAGACACTCAGGATAAGAGAGGTGTGAGGCAGAACACAGCTGAGGGAAAATTTAAGTTATTGGTACACAAATAACAATATGTAACACAGACGGATAAATATTTTAATTGTGGAAGGTATAAACGATTAAGATAAAGATACAAGATACAAAGGTGGTGGTAGCGACCAAATTAGCCGACGGACTAATGTGTAAAGAAAGAAGTTGGTGAAATGACAGTGTTTTCTTAAACGTTAATTTGTGTCTACGCTCTTACGCAAACTTAAATTCTGGTTTTCAGCATAATAAGAATATACGAGGGTTATTCGGAAAGTGAGGTCCGATCGGTCGCGAAAATCGAAGATGTCTTCTTTGCAACATTTTGCTGGACCTTCCAGCTACTTCTCCACATAGTGGCCGCTCCGGTTTAGGCACTTGTCGTAGCGTTTCACCAACTTTCGAGTACCTTCGTTGTAGAAGGCAGCCTCCTGTCTTTCCGACAATTCTCTAAACTAGTCTGCTGTCCGTCGTATGTGCCAAAACGTTGTCTTCATAGCCAGAGGTTCATGTGAGCAGAGATGAACGTCAGAGTGCCAACTCCGGGTCGTAAGGCGGGTGATCAGACACTTCCCATCGAAAACGTTGCAGGGGGTGCCCCTGGAGTGCGTGACCGAGAACTGTCACGAAGAAGCAAACGCATGACAGGTAGTTATGTGGGGTTGCATGAAATCATGCGAAACCTCGCAGCGGGCACATATACATGTCGGGAGACACATGGTCACCTTGTACTAAGAACTGAAAAGAGCTACGTCATGCGATCTACAGGCGTACTAGAGACTGCCCAACACGTCTGCGAAAAACTTCATCGGATTTTCACTGTTATTCCAATTCGCTACCTACTGGATCTTACTTCCCGAATAGCCCTCCTACAATGATGAAGTTTAGATGCCTGCATCCTGTTGCATTTCGTAGACTATATCAAAACAAACATATATCAACACTGTGACTCCTCAGTCACTTCTTCTCGATTAAGACAGTAGGTTCACGAATCTTTTTATCATGCGAGGTGGTGCTGTGCTTACGACATCGGACACCCGTTGTGGAGACATCGGTTCAAATCCTCGTCTGCCATCCACATTTACGTTTCCTATGGTTTCCCTAACCTTCCCATACCGAAGTTGTGCGTCGTCTGAGAGGACCTCGTCGTCGACGGGACTTTAAACTCTAACCTTCTTTCTTTCCTTCAGCTCTTATTCGTTTCTCTGAATCAAAATTCTCTCTCTCTCTCTCTCTCTCTCTCTCTCTCTCTCTCTCTCTCTCTCTCTCTCTCCCTCCCCCCCCCCCCCCACACACACACATGGTGAGGTACAGAGATTTTGTCAACCCCGCGATATCAAACGCTACGAACGAATATCTGGTGGTGTATAGTCAGGATTAAACGGAAAATTTTACTTTTGATCCGCCGAGGGTAGGACTTAGTGCTGGTGAGTTGCGGAAAATTTGCGTTCTTTAGGTCAGTGCGGGATATTTTATGGGTATATCAACAGTCTGACTCCTCTGCACCCATAAAATATCCCACGCTGACCTAAAGAACGCAAATTTTCCGCAACTCACCCGCACTAAGTCCTACCCTCGGCGGATCAAAAGTAAAATTTTCCGTTTAATCCTGACTATACACCACCAGATATTCGTTCGTAGCGTTTGATATCGCGGGGTTGACAAAATCTCTGTACCTCAACGTGTGTGTGTGTGTGTGTGGGGGGGGGGGGGGGGAGGGAGGGGGAGGGGGGGAGAGAGAGAGAGAGAGAGAGAGAGAGAGAGAGAGAGAGAGAGAGAGAGAGAGAGAATTTTGGTCCAGAGAAACGAATAAGAACTGAAGGAAGGAAAGAAGACTAGAGTTGAAAGTCCCGTCGACGATAAGGTCATCACAGACGACGCACAGCTTCGGTATGGAGAAGGTTAGGGAAACCACAGGAAACATGAATGTGGATGGCAGACGAGGATTTGAACCGATGTCTCCACAACGGGTGTCCGATGTCGTAAGCACAGCACCACCTCGCACGATAAAAAGGATCGTGAAGCTACTGTCTTAATCGAGAAGAAGTGACTGAGCAGTCCCAGTCTTTATCCTCCAGGGAAATGTTCTGCCAGTGAGAATCGATTTACTAGGACAGTGCGACCGCACAGGATGTATCCGCTTGAAAACGGACTACTGGTCTTCAGGAGCGACCTCCCAGCGAGCCGTTCCTCCGGCTATCTGGTAGGACGGGAGGAGGGGGTTGGGCCTGGCCCGGCCTGCGAAGTACGGCGTCGGCGTCGGCGGCGACGAGTGCGGCGCCCCTATAATAGCGCGACGCGCCCATCAATCAGCGGGCCCATCTGGCGCCGACGTGGCTACAGCGCCGCCGGAACCCTGCCCCTGCTCCTCCTCCCCTCCCACTCCCCCTTGCTCTCTGTCTCTCTCCTCGCCACCCCCGCCTACGGACGGGGCTACTGGTCAATCTTGCCGCCGCGTCCACCCCGGCCGGTGCGGCCCAATCTATTACACTGGGCGCTCGCGCAGCCGCCGATATTAAACGCGGGTGCCACCGGCACACCCCCTACCTTGCAGCGAAACTGCCTGCGAGCCGCACAACGTCCAACTCTTCACGAAAACACGGGCCAGATATTCGTTTGTTGCGTTTGATCTCGCGGGGTTGACAAAATCTCTCTACCTCACCATTCTATAAGGTACCAAGCATGCAGTGTGTCGTAGTTCCGTTAGGACTGTGTCTTTGAAAAATAAAAGTCATGAATTATATTCATAAAATCACTGTGTTTATTGAAAATAGTCGACTCCTGAACCAAAACACATCTGAATTCGTTTTAAAAGTGTTTCATAGCAGTCAAAGTCACGTATTTTCGAGCCGGCCGGAGTGGCCTAGCGGTTCTAGGCGCTACAGTCTCAAACCGCGCGACAGCTACTGTCGCAGGTTCGAATCCTGCCTCGGGCATGGATGTGTGTGATGTCCTTAGGTTAGTTAGGTTTAAGTAGTTCTAAGTTGTAGGGTACTGACGACCTCAGAAGCTAAGTCCCATAGTGCTAAGAGCCAGCTATGTATTTTGGAACTGCATGTAGTTTGAGGATTAATCAGAAGTTGGCTGGAGCCATATCTGGAGGATATTGCGGGTGATAGGTTGGCTGGTTTGGGAGAGGGGACCAAACAGTGAGGTCATCGGTCCCATTGGATTAGGGAAGGAAGTCGACCGTGCCCTGTCAAGGGAACCATCCCAGCATTTGCCTGAAGTGATTTAGGGAAATCACGGAAAATCGAAATCAGGATTGCCGGACGATGGTTCGAACTGTCGTCCTCCCGAATGCAAGTCCAGTCTGCTAACCACAGCACTACCTCGCTCTGTAAGCGGGTGATTCTGAACTACGCACAATCTTCGCGTTGTATGCTGAGGCGTTGTCGAGAAGGAGCGACCAGGAATCTACTTCTCGGTATTTGGGTCGAGTTCGACGATTTCTCGGCCACAAACACAAAAAATAACTGAAGACTTGTTGCCTCGCTGCTCCACCGCCAGTTTGCGATGACACACATAGTGTTGCATTCACGGCCTGCAGAGGTGGCCTTCAAAACAGCTGTTGTTGAAACTTCTAAGATCGTAAGGCCGTAACTCACCACGAGATAGCATTGCAGTGTGGATTTTCGCACAACCAGTCCTTTCGAATTGGGGCATACTGTGTATCATCAGCTTAAGTACTCTTAAAGAAACTGACAGAATAGCATAGATGAACATTTGTAAATGTATTCCTTGCCGTGAAGGTTCTTGTCTGTAGATATTTCTGATGACAAAGGCATGTCTTTTGACATGCATTAAATTAGTGCTTTCGGAGCAATTTTAGCCCAGTGTGCATTTTAGCCAGATAGCCATGTGTGTTAAAGCGCCGCTTCCAGAATTGGGAGGATGCAGGCCCCAAATTGAATCCGCCCAGCGGATTAACGACAAGGATTAGTTTTAAGCGGTTTTCCACATTCCACTAGGTGAACACCGGGCTGGTACTCAAGTGCCGCGTCAGTTACATGATTCGAATAACATTTAGACAACTTCCGCTCGCCTTCACGTGAGTAACACCACACACAGATAGTTCTTGCAGTTCGTGTACACATATTCCGTTCCTGGAAGGGATGGGTGCGGGATGGTTACAACGACAGTAAAGGCATCCAGTCACCCCTTAAATTAACCACCCCATGTGTGTTCATAACCATGCCGATCCTGCGCCGATGCGGGGCAAAAACACAAGAAACAGAAGTAGTAGTTTACATTTCAAATTAATCTCTACACTTCGGACTGTCCTCATTTCCCTCACATCCAGTGATGTGCTCCAGACGTAAATATCCTGATTTTCACATATGACGATATAAAGAAAAGATGACAACGTGTAGATAACACACCAAGTGTGTCTGTGAATTCACTGTAGATGTTAAAACACAACAGAGCAGTGTACTTCTAAGAAACGTTATTCTGCAGGTGGAAATGTTCAAAGATATGGCCTCGATTGCTATATGTATAAAATTTAGTGTAGTTGCATGAGTAGGACTAAAAATAAAACTGTCTCTTTCCACATCATTTCGATAAAAGACTCGTTCAAATTATCTGTGAAACATGTACTAACTAATAGTAAAATAAATAATTTCACGAAGATTTATATCTGATACTATCGAATAAAGATAAAACCCTTTGATTTGTTGCGGCTAAGGAAAGCTGAGGCGTTTACATGGGGATGTCTCAAGTAGGAAAGTGCACAGCGAATGTGGAAATTATTTGAGCTATGGAGTAGAATGTGTTTTTCAGCATGGCTAAAGGAATGTTACGAAGCACCTGCTTGGAGACTGGAATATCTGTTGATGGAACACAAAGCAAACTCTAGTCCTGAACAAAGTTACAGAAATTTTGTTGCTTTTCTTCTGCGCTGTAGCGACGGCGAAGTATGCGGAGCGACCCTGTGCAGCCCCAACGCTAGCCGGTACTCCGGACAGCCTACACGCAAGGGGTCCCTCCTGGCCATTTCTGATATGAGGGCTCACACGCGCTGCCAGTGTGTGTGTGTGTGTGTGTGTGTGTGTGTGTGTGTGTGTGTGTCGTGTTAATTTGAATTGGGGAGATTACGCACGTTTGAGCTTTCCCACCCTGGGAAAGCTATCACCAGAATAAAAACAGTAGCGAGCGCTGCAGCGGCCACCGGCAGCAGGGAACTGGGTAGCGTAGGTGCCGTGAGCTGGGGGTGGAGGTGTGGAGGGGGGCGGGACCGCTACCTAAAGCTCGGCTCAGTGCAGACTAGAGCTGTATGGAAATGTTGGCCAAATATATCATCCGGGCTTGACAGCGCAATTCTCTTATCTCTGAGCGCACGGCGCGCACGTTGGCGGGTGGCGGGTGGGGATGGGGGCCTGCGCGGGGGCGGAGTGCGGGTGGGGCGCGTGTGTCTTCTGCCGCGCTGTGCTGTGCTGTGGGTCACAAGGAGCGGTCGCAGCCCACCGTAATCCCCGCCGCCCAGATAACCGCCGCCCCTGCTGGCTTTGCAGCGATCCGCCGGCGCGGAAATATGAAGGGAAATAATTTCGTAAAACAATGGACAGGCCAGCAGCGCTTTCTGCAGGTGCGCCTTGGCGACGAGCAGCGGTCGCCCCTGTGTGCTCTCGGGCAGCAGTCAGGATTACCAGCCTCTGGTCTCTCTCCGTTGACAACATTGGAGAACTCAAGTTACTGTCATTCTTTTGGACTCCACAGCTGTCAAATATCTTGCAAAGGATAAAACCATTTCTTCTCTTTCAAAAATGGTTCAAATGGCTCTGAGCACTATGGGACTTAACATCTACGGTCATCAGTCCCCTAGAACTTAGAACTACTTAAACCTAACTAACCTAAGGACATCACACAACACCCAGCCATCACGAGGCAGAGAAAATCCCTGACCCCGCCGGGAATCGAACCCGGCAACCCGGGCGCGGGAAAGGAGAACGCTACCGCACGACCACGAGCTGCAGACTATCTTCTCTTTCCTAGGCTACTTTATTCTTGAGTTAGTTCGTCTATTATTTCTTCATGAAAAGCTAGTTTCACGTCGTTGCCAGTTTCGATTGTAAGCACATTGTGAACATCACCTGATCGGGCGATTGTAGGCCCTATTAACACCTTGCTCCGACTATTTATAAGTTTGTTTTCTTTCTTCCGTTATTCCGTTTAGTGGACTAATTTTCCCATTAACTCTCTACGCCGCCTACATCTGTGCGATAACTCTGTAATGCCAGGCATAGAGGTCCACTCTCTACTAGCGCGCGGGGAAAACCAATCCTCAAATCTTACTGTGGAGCTCTGAGTTCTCTAATTTTATTATGATGATCATTCCGCCCTACGTAAGTGAGCACCATTAAAATATTTTCACACTATAAGGCGAAAGTTGGTGATTGAAATATCATGCCGCAACGGAAAGTGTCTTTGCTAAATGATCGTCAGCCCAATTCACGTATCACACCTGTTGTTCTCTCTCTCCTGCTTTGTGACAGTACAAAATGAGCTGACCTTCTCTGAACGCGTGCCGCTATATGCGGTACCTCTGGAGGAGGAGGAGGAGGAGATTAGTGTTTAACGTCCCGTCGACAACGAGGTCATTAGAGACGGAGCGCAAGCTCGGGTTAGGGAAGGATGGGGAAGGAAATCGGCCGTGCCCTTTGAAAGGAACCATCCCGGCATTTGCCTGAAAGGATTTAGGGAAATCACGGAAAACCTAAATCAGGATGGCCGGAGACGGGATTGAACCGTCGTCCTCCCGAATGCGAGGTACCTCTGGACAATGGTTAGCCAACCCATTGAACCTATCGCCCACTTCTGTATCTCTGTTAGCAGTAAAATTTTGTAACGGCCCTTCGGTTCCACAGTAATGGTGATAACATTTATAAAGCAGAGCTACAGTAGGTGAAAGTATATAATAATAATTACTAACCTAATACTTCAAGCCAAAGTTTTATGAAAAATCAATAAAAATGTTTTCCAGACTCCTACCGCCTACGGTCCACCAAGAAAGATGGAAGGCCCATTAGTGGGCGGTAGGGACAACGTTGACTACCACTGCTCTAGATTCATCTTGCAGATTTGTGAGCTGTTTACACGTATGCGCTAAAAAAGCAGCTACCGATCATTACCCGTAGTTGATGATCTGTAAAGTGCGAAGTGACAGTATATCAATATATCGCAACAGGGATTACATAGGTACTATCGCCCAAGAACACTTCATACCAGGATATGAAGGCACCTTCGTAATGGTGTCAGAGGCGATGTCTTGGAGTACCGTTGCTGACGTGCATTATTGTCAGAGATAGTGAAGGTCTGAAAACTCTGTAATAGAGAGGAGTTCATTTTACGCGAGTAGCTTAAATTACTCTCAGATTTATTTTCTACTGTTTTATTCGATCATTTGAAATTTCGTATTGCTGGAATGATATACTGGGTGTAACGATTATAAGTACAGATATTTCTACTGGTGACTGAGGACTGTGTATTGAAGAACACTACGTTAGTATTTATGTCATTTGCAGAATACTAATTATAGCTGTACCAAGTAGCATGTTTTAGATTTGTTAGTAGCACCAAGTACATGTGGCAAGAACAAGCCATAAATGCTTATTTCCCTCTGGGCAGTGGATCAGGTGTTGAGGTGCGGACACATGGATGCAAATCGGTTAAACTATACTGACAGCTGTAGTCCACTTAGTGCTGCAGTTATGACCGTGCAGAAAACATCAGGTCGTAAAGTTTGTGATGTGTTCGTGGGAAGACTGTTCGATGCAGAAACAATACAACCAACAAACTGATATGATACTTTCTGGCAGATTAAAACTGTGTGCTTTACCAGAGCACTTGCCCGTGAAAGGCAAAGGTCCTGAGTCCGAGTCTCGGTTCGGAGCACAGTTTTAATCTACCAGAAAGATTCATATCAGCGCGCACTCCGCTGCAGAGTGAAAATTTCATTCTGAGCACTCTCATATGTGTGCATATTAAAGATACCACATAAAAAATATCTGCACTTTATTACGAGATAAAGAACTTTATTTCAGCGTATTTAAATTTGAGTTCTCAGATAACTCAGAACGCAAAAGGCACCTCAGTAATCGAGTTGACTAAAGTCAACCTAATTCCCCCACTCAGTTTAGGTGTCTATTCTTATGTTCATATGCAAGTTGTATTACAGACATAATCCGGATATGTGAAACGGCGCCGGCCAGGGTGGCCGAGCGGTTCTAGGGGCTTCAGTCTGGAACCGCGCTACCGCTACGGTCGCAGCTTCGAATCCTGCCTCGGGCATGGATGTGTGTGATTTCCTTAGGTTAGTTAGGTTTAAATAGTTCTAAGTTATAGGGGACTGATGACCTCAGAAGTTAAGTCCCATAGTGCTCAGAGCCATTTGATTTGTGAAACGGCACCGGACGAACTGTTTTATCGACACCTGCTGTGTGCCATTTCTACGTTCGTGTGACAACACTTACGTTTCACGTTTAATTATTGCTGGAGACGCGTTTACGTCTTCCTATACGCATCACAGGTGTTCACGAACACTGCGCACCACTACGTGGAGCGCAGGATTGGCCAGCCGGTGGGCGGAACGCCCGCGAGGTGCTATTTTATCTGTCTCTAATGACGGACTGTTTGCATACCGTCCGCGAGATTTTCCTAGGCAATTTGCGGGCATCGTTATTTAGGATCCCGTAATTTCCTTCGTGACTCTAACCAATTTCGCAGACGGACAGACTTTCTCCGCTTGTCCGCGCGCCTGCGTTACTCAAATTGCGCCATAATTTTTCGAGTGCTCCGCCTGCGCGGTCGCCATTCCGCGGCCCGATTCGTGCCCTTCGGCCCCGCAGGCAAACCATTAGGGCTGCGCGGAAACAGTCGAGGTGAGGGTCATTAGCAGCGCAGCGCGCGGCGGCAGGTGTTCTCGCGCGGGCGAACGCAAACAGCGACGAGCCTAATGAGGCGATTGGACGCAGCCCGGATAATTCGGCGAAGCCCGCCTTCCAATAACGAGAGCGGCTGCAACTAATTTTCGCCTGGACTCTAATGACAAACACAACCCCCGCAGGCAGCCTCGCCGGGCACTAATTGTGTTCCCGGAACAATCAGCGCGCAGTTAAGATTTTTTTATTGTGCTCGCTGATTGAGAGTCGGGAAGTACCGCTACGTTCCACACGCCGTTCGCCCCTGCCGTTACTCAAGCAACCTGCGCTTACTGTGTGCTGCTACTACTGTGTCGACACTGTAATGAAGAATTGGCAAACGCCGTGAAGTTACAAAATATTTGGAGACACTGCGCTATAAGCAGTCGAAAATGATCAGTATGTTCTATTGTACAAGGGACTCAAATTTGGGATCGAATTCAAGAATTCCGTACTTTCTGTAAGACGAATGAGATGAAATACGGGATTATTCCACAAGCGAAGCAATGATACGCGACACTATTCAGTCCGTGTTCTTGTTGCGTCGCTAATGACTTGACCATCCTCCTCATATACTCATCCCGCTACACACATACTTTGTATCATGCATCAATAACAATAAAACTGAGACATATATGTCGCGTATGTTTCAATTTCTCATGAAAATGCAATCGAGTTGTACGCTGTTCCCACAGTAGACTAGAAACTGCTTCATTATTAACTTCGCATCAGATAAACGAACAAATTGACAGCATAATGCATTTGTAAGTAAGTAACCACATCGCTGAAGCGCCTACACAGTATTATTATTATTGTTATTGTTATTAGTATTGTTAACGAAAGTTGTTAGGTACACAGCGTTGGCAGCCTAAAGTCGTCCGATTTCTGTCATTTCATAAGTAAGGAATCCAACAATCAAGTGATTTACAATCAGCAAGGAAGGTGCCAATATTTTAACTTCATCGATTTTTAGTGCGTTGCAGAGAATGAGTGAAGGAAATGTCGCTAGGGAGAGGAGTGGTGGAGAGAAACCATATGGACAGTTTTCTTCCTTTTATGAGACGGACTTTTAAGTAGCTCTCAAGACGCACTGGGAGTAATAAAAAGTTGTTAGAAATAAACTGTACCAGTTGTCTTATTGACTCATTAGTGTCGGTTAATAAATGGTTCAAATCGCTCTGAGCACTATGGGACTTAACTTCTGAGGTCATCAGTCCCCTAGACTTAGAACTACTTAAACCTAACTAACCTAAAGACATCACACACATCCATGCCCGAGGCAGGATTCGAACCTGCGACCGTAGAGGTCGCGCGGTTCCAGACAGTAGCGAGTGTCGGTTAATAAAACATCAACAATGACAAATATTTATGTTTCACCATTTAAAAAATAATGGTGTTCAAAGGAAGTTCTTTTTCATTCTAAAGTTTAGTTAGATGCTTATGCTGATGATGGTGAGGGGTGGGGGTATTCGCTAATATCTGATCGCACTCAGAGGTAACAATCTCGGAAGGGTTTGGAACCGCTACATCAGAAGCTTAACCCACTGATCAACATATATGAGAGGAGAATGACAATTTAACAAGCAAGTACGGAAAATGGTTCAAATGGCTCTGAGCACTATGGGACTTAACATCTATTGTCATCAGTCCCCTAGAACTTAGAACTACTTAAACCTAACTAACCTAAGGACAGCACACAACACCCAGTCATCACGAGGCAGAGAAAATCCCGGACCCCGCCGGGAATCGAACCCGGGAACCCGGGCGTGGGAAGCGAGAACGCTACCGCACGACCACGAGCTGCGGACAAGCAAGTACGGAGTTACATCTTTGTTCAGGTATTAACAGACTCGAAATATGGAAAATGTCGGAGTACTAAGAAAATGCTCACACACACATGGAAAGAGCCAAAAGTAAATAAACTTGCTAGATTTGCTCAATGGCTGCGAATGTTGGTCGCTAGCATAAAAACACGTCTGACCGATGAGCATGCGGAAATAAGATTGCTTAAGGTATCACTGGGAATAACGTTACTACATAACAGATATAAGCTACCAAAGTACTGATCATGGGTTCTAGGCGCGCAGTCCGGAGCCGCGCGACTGCTACGGTCGCAGGTTCGAATCCTGCCTCGGCCATGAATGTGTGTGATGTCCTTAGGTTAGTTAGGTTTAACTAGTTCTAAGTTCTAGGGGTCTGATGACCTAAGATGTTAAGTCCCATAGCGCTCAGAGCCATTTGATTTTTTTACTGATCATGTTATTCGCTGCATTGGAACAGGAAGTACTGATGAAGCACAGAACAACTTCTTACGGTGAGTCTAAGTGATATGAACATGTGATATCGTATGAACAATGGAATGAAATTTCACCTTTAGAATTTCAGCTAAAGTTGTGAGCCGCGATCAGAAATAGTCAATATCTCAAAATGGGATACAGCAACTGCTAAATAACGTCTGAAACTGCATGATGCTGTTTCCCGTTCGCGGATGATGATGATAACGTATAAAAATGTAGAAGCGGCAGAGAATTTTAACAAGATGCAAAAAAGTTTGCAGAGATCATGCAGAGGCAGCGATCCTTCCCCTACCCCGACTCCCGCCCCATTCGAGAAAGAAACGGACAGGAGGAGAAACAATAATGGCACTCGAAGTATCCTCAGGCACATACCACGCTGTACCTGGTAATACTGTAGACGAACAGAAACATTAAAACCCACGCACATTTCCATAGTACTGACATCGGCCTATTTAGAGAACACTATCAGTTCAAGAATGGCATTTCCGTCCATTAAAATTTTAGCTTTCAGCTACATAAGCATCGAATAAGAGAAGATTTTCTGACAATGGACTAGTTAAAATAAAGATAATTCTAAGAAAACAAGTATTCTTTAGTCGTTAGAACTCCTCTTAGAAAACTGAAATTTAGATGAAAAAGGACTAGTTTGGCGTCACCTGGCGTATAGATATTATCCTACAAATACTACATCATTAATTTCTCGCTTCCCGTGCCCGGGTTCGATTCCCGGCGGGGTCAGGGATTTTCTCTGCCTCGGGATGACTGGGTGTTGTGTGCTGTCCTTAGGTTAGTTAGGTTTAAGTAGTTCTAAGTTCTATGGGACTGATGACTATAGCTGTTAAGTCCCATAGTGCTCAGAGCCATTTGAACCATTTGAACTACATCATTAAGATATCGCGTTGTAGTAAGGCTAGTCAGAGCCAGTGCGGCACGAGCAAGGCTGGTGTCGCAAGCAGACAGTTGCACTAGGCGCTGCGCCCGCCCACACGCGAGGCAGCGCGTGTGTGTATGTGTGGGGGTGACGCACAGTGAGTCAGCACACGCCCTTTTCTCTCACCTGGCGGCCGCAGCGCAGCCGCACTACCTAGGCGTCTCACGTTCCCCCCGTCTCACCAGCCGTACGCGGTTCACAAGTTGCGAGAAAGCAGCGAAGAGCACGGGGCAGTCAGACTGCGCAGGGCGGTGCGTAAAACTCTCTAGATTTCTCGCCGCTTTGGGTTTATGCACTATCTGATGAAAAGTATCCAGGCGCGACTACGTAATGTGGAAACGAGCGCTAGATATGACGTGAGGCTGACATGCCGCTAGAAAAGGAGTCGGGGAGGGGGGGGGGGGGGTATTGCGTTGGCACTGGACTCAGTGTGCTTTTGAAAACGGTTAAGTGCAGTAGGATATGATCTCATTTTACAAAATTCTGTACTGCATACAGTAGATGAACAGCTTATATCAGCATGATAATGCACTCTGTCGCAAAGCAGTGTCTGTGAGGCAATGGTATGTGGTCCTGAAATGGATTGGCCTGCTCAGAGGCCCGACCTGAACCCAATGGCACACCTTTGGCCGGAGGCAGAGCAACGACTTCGCTCCAGATCCTTGCGTTTAATTCACAACCGTCTCTGGATTCGGCTCTTGAATAAGAATGGGCTGTTATTCCTCTACAGGCACTCAGGCAAGGCAATGAAAGCCGACAAAGGCGGAGGGTGGATACATCCAATATTGATGTCCACTAATAGTGTCCGGATCTTTTTGACCAAATAGTGTATAGGGTAATTCAAGCTTTCCATGACTTCATCCATCGTCATAGTGACGTAATTCGCTCGACAGTTGCCACTGCAGAACAATTACAACAATCAGTTCCTAACGGCGATTATATAGGAAGTAATAAAATACTTGAATTATGATTAAAATCTAACGAGGCAAGTAAACCAAGAGAATGTTATTCTAGTCTGTTTTTGCGGAAAACAACGTTCCTGTATGTATTACGCTGATAAAAATTTGGTAAAAGATACAGCTACTAAATTATATCGACAATTCATACCGTAAGACCTTGTGTTTGGTTGGTATTACTAGCAAAATAAATCAGTTTGTATTCATAATCAAGGAGTGCATTCTGCCAACCCCATTGTGTTATGACACTCTAAATAACAGCCAGTATGTAACCTCGATTACTTCGCAATGTTCTTTTGTTCTGATGCAATTCACATGGTGTAGACGCTTGTACTATTTCCCCTTAACTGTCTTCCAACAAGTTTTAAATATTTTGTAGATTTACTTCTCTTTTATTTCCTTCTTGACAGTACCAAATTACTATTAAAGTAACTGTCCTTCTTTATGAATCTGATGCATCCTTAGTATGATGGTAGCATCTGTACCATTGTAATCAAGACAACGAAGAATACCATTAGCCGCGTGGGATTAGCCGAGCGGTCTGGGGCGCTGCAGTCATGGACTGTGCGGCTGGTTCAAATGGTTCTGAGCACTATGGGACTCAACTGCTGAGGTCATAAGTCCCCTAGAACTTAGAACTACTTAAACCTAACTAACCTAAGAACAACACAAACATCCATGCCCGAGGCAGGATTCGAACCTGCGACCGTAGCGGTCGCGCGGTTCCAGACTGTAGCGCCAGAACCGCTCGGCCACCAGCGGCCGGCGTGCGGCTGGTCCCGGCGGAGGTTCGAGTCCTTCCTCGGGCATGGGTGTGTGTTTGTCCTTAGGACAAATTAGCTTAAGTAGTGTGTAAGCTTAAGGACTGATGACCTTAGCAGTTACGTCCCATAAGATTTCACATACATTTTAACTTCTTTTTAATAAGATTATGTGGTGAATAAATATGATTTTTTTTAATGTTACGCATATATGTGTGCGCATTATCCTTATCTAACAAAAAAATCGATACTTGCCTACGAAAAAGATTTTCTTTCAAATACAACAATTGCTTTACTGAACGACATTCTCACATTCCTACGTATACCTACAGCCTACTTGTTTTTCCGAGTAATAGTGTAAATCTCAAACAAATACAACCACGTTAATTATTTCTACGTTTAATTTCACACGATGTTCTGAATTTTACTACATGCAGTTGGATATACTCCTAAATCGTGCTTCTCTCTCTCTCTCTCTCTCTCTCTCTCTCTCTCTCTCTCACACACACACACACACACACACACACACACACACACACACACACACACACACACATCAGGTTCACAATAAATATCCTTATTTGAATACTGGTAGAAGTTCATGCACAATTGAAAATACAGAAACTGCAATAACAATAATAATCCCAATAATAATTATATCACCTTACAACAACATCTAATGATACATTAATGTCTGTCATACCTATACTAAATGAAAGTATCAGTAATTGTTATATTGTACAAGGACTACAGGTAAATTTCAATTAGTAATTTCATGAGTCGATTTGAAGTGTGCAGCTCAGTACGTAAACTGAAAGTTTAGACATATCCCTCTAACCAGTGAGTATCAAATTGGAATTCTTATATACATATATCCACTGAATGTGTATATTGTGATACTTCACCGCATTTGGACTGCTACTTGTGGTGGTTATTCAAAGCGCCTACTTACCTGAAAGAAGAGAAAGTACAAGATTAAAACATGAATTTATGAATAAAATTTAAAAATAAGGGAACAATAAGAGAATAAATCTATGTATATCCTCTAAGCACAAGTATAAAAGAAATACATAGCAGTTAAATACGTTTTGACTCGGAAAAGCAGAATTAATTAGAATATGAAACACTTTGCATTAATTTTTTAGATCATAACATTTAAACTCCATGTAGTTTCTGCTACTCTAGCTGCCCAAATACGTGGTGATACCAGATGTACTTTGTAATGTCCATTTACAGAGCAACATGTCCATTTACATCGGCGAATTACACCGTAAGAAACGATGGATTTTCTAGTTTTATTTTTTTGAGCTCCTAGTAAACGAGGCAATGGACACACACACACACACACACACACACACACACACACACACACACACACACACAGTGTCTATGACTTGATACGAGGTATACATACTCACCACGGAAGTGTCTCTTTGTGATTACTAACGAGAATGACTTGTGAACTGTGAGAAGATGGGGAGATAGAATTTGATTTTGATTGTTTTCTCTTGTCAACAAGTAACGAATAGTTTATTGCGCGACTAGTGTATATCATTCGGTCGGTAATGCAGATACATGCCGCAGGACTTAAGTGGCATCAGTTTCTCATTGATATTAATATAGGTAAACGTTCTTGCGTTTTATTTTTGTGTGATACAAATATCCAAGTGCAGCTTCATGAGACGAAATATCCCAGGGTGTTAGAAGAAGAGTTTTCACACTATATACATGAAGAAAACTGTGCTTGTGCAACATAGATGGCCTAATACGTCTCACATAAAAAGACATTTATATTGACTTTGGAACCTGGTTTTAAATAGTACAACTTCCTCTTAAATATCTGCAAAGCCCGCTATGCTTGGAACAATATTGGTACCCCACAGTCCCACTACATAGCGAAGAGGTTTTTCGATGAAATATGGTAATTTCTTGTTAATACTACCGATGACAACCACGAAGCGTGTTACTAAAACATTTCGTTTTACACTTTTGCAATAGGGTAAATGAAAGAGGTCAAACTCGGTAAAATTCGTACAGCCCTCTATTAAGGGACAGAATAAGAAATTTGAAGACCAGCTGAGAAGATAAGTAATCGAAATGATGGTGTGTCGAAGAACGAAGCAAGAAATTGGTGGAAGTGGCGAGGTAAGTTAAGTGAACGATCAAAAGCATACTTTTCGACGGGTGTCGGAATGAGACGCTACATACTCATATTCGAAGGACTGTAGTCAGTTTTCGGTGTACCATGGTGGCAGTCGAAGCACAGCACAAGTGCCCTTGGCGTGGCTCTGAAGGAGGATTGGCCGTACAGACTCTACTCTTCGCATTCCACGCATTCTCGCACAACCAGCGAAGAAAACCTGGAGTGAGAGAGACAGAACTAGTGGAGAGAAGCGGTGGAGAAAAAAAAAAAAAAAAAAAAAAAGAAAAAAAAAGAACTCCACATCAGGGAGAGGCGCAGCCGACCAGCGTCAGATGCCCAGCTGCCACGGGGGAGCAACGGCCAGGGCAGAGAGCGAGAGAGAGAAAGAGTACGGGGATAAAAAAGGAACGAGTAAGAAATTTGAGAAGTGTCGGGCCCCGAGGTATGCAGCTCACATAATGACAATGTCGCGGTAGGCCTATCGTGGCCGGCATCGCGCCTGCGGCGTCTGGACAGCGGCCAGAGTACGTGTGTGTGTGTGTGTGTGTGTGTGTGTGTGTGTGTGTGTGTGTGTGTGTGTGTGTGTGTGCGTGTGTGTGTGTGCGTGTGCGTGTGTGTGTGTGCACGCGTGCTTGCACCGGCCACGCTTGCCCTCTCGGAATGTCAGGGACGCACCGCGTAGTCGAATTAGAAGGCGGAGCAGCTCGCTTCAAAAAGCATGTAAATGTCTCGGCAAGCTCTCACATTCTCGGATTATTCCGAAGGCGCGTCGCGGAAAATTTTAAATACAGTCGCATTTCTGACTGAAGTTATTGCTAGGCAAACAAAGCAGCTACACTGCTAATCAGATACAACACCATAATTTTGGAAATTATTCAAATATCCATCATGGAACCTTTTCAGACAAAAATGCTTATTTGACGATCGTTGCACAGTGAACCGTCCACTCTACTTTTATATGCAAAAACACATCTGAGGATGATAAAGTATCATACGAGCGACGTAAGAAAATCGAGAGACAGTAGCTCAGTCAGTACGAATGTTGTCCGCGAAAGCCAGGACACGCTGCAATTGAACGTGGGAGTGCCAGGTCTGATTACTATTTTGAATTAGTTGTAGTGGTATTTTATGAATTGAAGAAAAGTAAGGGAATGTAGTAGACTATGAGACAGTGACTTCCATGGAGTAAAAACAGGGGAGGGTGGCGGTTGTATCGATGGATCAAAGACGCGACATTTAAATCTTTCTGTCCTACTCTGCTAAGGTAGAACTGTTCGCGATCACTCGCACTGCCGGACAGGAGGAACAAGCAGGTGGTTCCTGAGGTCGGTGACGGCGGAGCCTACGAAGTGAATAGGGCCAAATACAAAGTCCACAGCGTGGCGAAATCGTTGTAATTGTGCACAAACAGTCCATGGAGCAATTCGAATCGAAAAAGTCAAACTGCCAATGGCAATTATTCTACTATTAATTACACGTACTGAAGGTTTCATAGAGTAGTGAGAACCAACTAACTAGCCGCGGTATTTGCAGGCACCCTCGCACCAGTGGACGCTGCGGCGTAACCTCCCCCTCCTCTCCCGAGTAATCAAACTGTGGCCGGAGTATGAAACCCGAGTATCTCTGACAAGTCATCCTTATCAATATTCAGGCTGGACGGGGAATCCAGACCACTGTCGGAGACTAAATTAATAATAAGCTGATGGCTTCTGGTGCAGTCCCTTTTGTCATTCTGCATTAAAATATATTTAATACCTGCTGCAGTCTTATAAAGTTGTCTGCTTTGATATTACAAGTAAAATTTTAACATACATGGCATTTACCTGATGGGTTATAGAAAAGGCGTTGCTGAAAAGCAGACCACGGAACACAGCCGTGTATTAACATAGTCCAACCCGCCGGAATTTTCCTGCGTTGTTCCATGCTCTAAGGACTTCTTTGTCTGCAGGACGTTTCAACATTACTTCCCTGTCGTGTCTTATATCCACGTACCAGAACACATCCTCGTAACTAGACTTGTAGGATCACCGTCGGCTTACGTATACTATTGCGAGTAAGCGTAGGCTGGCTACGACAGTTTTCCTAGTAGCTTTGGTCATTTGAAGTCATACCCGCATTAACTGTATGTTAGGTGCGTTGCATACGTATCCTGAGTCACCTCACAACGATCGCTCTCCTTACGTATTCGATCAGTGGCTAACTACAGTAGAGTCCCTAAAAACCGAAAATGGTAAACCATCTAGAAATTGAGTGAGGATGTATAAAGCGCCACGAAGCCAACGGAACATTTTTGTCCTACATTATAATCCTTATGTCTGTTACGTAAAAATAAGTAGTATTTATAGCAAAATTGAACTTGTCAATGTTTAATTCAGGTTTTATTCGAAAATTATTGATTTGTAACGTGAAACAGATGTATGTTGTACTAAAATTAAAGGACACAATACAGATCTATCACATAATGCTAGAAAAAACAATTTCCTCAACAAAAAGATAAAGAAAACGAAAAACAAAAACTTATCAAACACTGCTTCATACTTCCTCGAACTTACATAAAACATATTTCTGTTGTTCATAGATAGCTTTCATATTTATCAGCAATAACAGAAGCTCTTGTTTTGATCACGAAGAAGAACGTTGTATATATATATATATATATATATATATATATATATATATATATATATATATATATTCATATTCGGTACCAATCCTTGTCCTGGTGGCGGAGAGAGTGCTTCACTGCGTCAATCAACTTCTCATCGTCCTCGGAACGTCTTCCACGAATGGCGTTCTATAATTTCCTAAACAAGTGGAAGACCGAGGGGGCTAGGTCAAGGCTGTAGGGTGGATGGGGTAACACTGTCTAACCCTGTTTTGCGATGTGTTCAGCAGTCCTCAGACTTGTGTGGGGCCGAGAGCTATTGTGTTGCAGCACAACATCTTCTGCGCTGCTGTGGCGTCGAAATCGCCGGAAGCGCGTCTTTTAGTTTTGTTTATGTGTCGAGACATGCTCCTGAATTAATGGTACCGCCTCTTGGCATCATCACATAAATGAGAATCACACCTTCACAGACCAAGAACACGGTGATCACGACCTTACCGGCGGAAGCAGTTGTTTTGAATACTTTCTTCTGTGGGGTGTGGGAATCGCGCCATTCCATCGACTGTATTGTTGTTTCGGACTCAAAATGGTGAATCCAGGTTTCCTCACCTGTCACAATCTGGTACAAGCATGCCTCCCCCTCTGTTTCAAAACGTTGCAACAAATTTAGACTTTTTTTTCTGTGTGATTTGTGGTCCAACGTTAGACACCACGGACGCCATCTCGCACACACTTTTGAGTCTCCAAGAGTACGCATAGTTGCATCCACACTTTCTCTGCTGATTGACATATGCAGTACCAACTGCCGAGTCATTTTGCGTCTGTCATCGCGAATGATATCAGCAGCTCGCTGCAACATATCAAGTGTGACCGCCGTGGATGGTCTCTCCGACCGCTGCAAATCGTGGAGCTCCGCCGAACCGTCTTCTGATGACCTCACCCTCCGTGCCCAGCGACTAACTGAACTATTTCTGATAGCAGTGGATCCATACACTTTGGGCAAGAGTTTGTGAATATTCCCCACAGTTTCTTTATCTGCAATGAGAAATGCAATGACGCCACATTGCTTGTAACGTACATCACCTACAGACACCATTTTGAAACTGTCCTGCAGCTACGCTGTCTGTCGGAAGTGACGGGAACCTGGCGCGCTCACTCAGGATGCTTCAAATAATACATACGTAACGTTTCGCATTCGTAGCGCTTTTTTCGGCTGATAAAAAAAAAGCGTCGATCTGATGCTTCTGTCGAATAGTAGAGCGTTCAGCTTGCCCTGCCCGTCCGCAGCACCCCCCCCCCCCCCCTCCTGCACCCTACCGTCGAGCTTTTCCTTATCCCTCTCTTATGGCCATTAAGGGGAGTAGGACGTCAAACAGGCTGACTTGGAGCAGGAGAGGCACCAAAGGACATTTTAATTTCCACTGTCTGTACTTTTACAAGTAAATTCGTAAAACTTTGTGTCAGCATGACCAGGAAGGATTCAGGATTCACCCTCGTAGCAGCGGAAGTTCAAAAACATAATAAAAGAATTTTTTACATGTGAAATTGCATCATTTTTTCACTTACTTTGGCTTCACTTGTTGCTATAGGTACACTTTTCTTCATAAGTAACAGAGACTGTTCGGTGAACTTTGCACAGCATACAAACCATACTTACAGCTGTCAAACTCTAGAATCTATTTAATTTATGAAAAAATGAATGAGCTGTTACGTTTTAAACTTTATGTTTAGAAAAAAATCAAATTTTTTAGTTGATTATCTCAATTTTTACCACAGTTTTTAATAGATTTGGAAAATTCTAGAGTTTCATACACCTGTAAGTATGCAGAATGAGATTTTCACTCTGCAGCGGAGTGTGCGCTGATATGAAACTTCCTGGCAGATTAAAACTGTGTGCCCGACCGAGACTCGAACTCGGGACCTTTGCCTTTCGCGGGCAAGTGCTCTACCAACTGAGCTACCGAAGCACGACTCACGCCCGGTACTCACAGCTTTACTTCTGCCAGTATCTCGGTCGGGCACACAGTTTTAATCTGCCAGGAAGTTTCATACCTGTAAGTATGGTTTGTATGCTGTGCAAAATTCATCAAAGAATCTCTCTTACTTGTAAAGAAAAATGGACCTATGGCAACAAATGCAACCAACAGTAGGTGAAAAAATGATGAAATTTCATATCTAAAAAAAATTTATTTTTTATGTTTTTGTACTTCCACTGCTATGAGTGTGAATCCTGAATCCTTCCTGGTCATGCTGACAAAGTTTTATGAATTTATTTGTAAAAGTATAGACAGTAGAAAATAAAATGTCCTGTGGTGCCTCTCCTGCTCCAAGTCGGCCAGTTTGACGTCCTACCCCCCTCATTAACACCAACATCCCACAGTCACGTACACCTCTATCACTTCACATACAAAATGTTCAGTTCGCAAAGAAAAATTTCCAGTGTTCACGAGGTATGAAAAGCTTTCGAGCCGGACCTCCCGGCCAATAATGCCTTCAGCGGCAGACGGTGAAACGTACACCCTGCCAGCGCACGTATCGTACGCAGCACGGTCCCGCCTCGCTCCGTGTGGAGTAATTGCACGTAGCGCGAGACGGCCCTCGGTATTAGAGCGCGTGCGGCTGACTGACAGGTATGCATTACCGGGCAGAGAACGGCGCAGGCGAGAGGCGAGCGAGCGGTGCCAGCGACGGGTTGGGCTGGCGCGGCCGCCCTCGGCCGGGCACGCCTATTACAGCGGGCCGCATTCAAATTGGATCAGCGCGGGGCGACTGTGCGTGGTGTAGAGAGGCCCGCCCCCGGCTACAGTCGGTGCACGGCCGAACAAGTGTCTGGCCGCACGACAGGCAGGTGTCGGCTCCACGCACCGGGCCGCTCGCCTCGCTATCATCAGTGTTCATACCCTATCACATACCTCGGGCTGCGCTGCCTCCCTCTTTCCCTGCTCGCGTTCTCCCCTATGTTTGCATAATATTCTACTAGTGTCAAACATCGCCCTCAATTTGAGGAAGAAATTTCTGATGCGACGCTTGGAGCACGGCACTGTATCGAAGTCAATCATGGATTACGTAAGCTGATTGGGGAGGGGGGAGAAAGGGTAGGGACTAATGAAATCAGCAGCGTCGGGACTTTGTGCGGAATCAGTGTCAACGAGTGAAATGTGTGTCGGACTGGGAATCGAAACCGGGATTTCCGGCTTGCTAGGTAGTTGCGTTAACCACTGCGCCACCCGGACACAGAACTTATTGTAAATGCGCGGACTATCTCGGCACGGTCCCCGGTCGGCTCACATTCCCACCTCGCGCCTCCTATCCGAAGACACCGTCCATATCCTCCGTGCTCGCTACTTTTAGATTTCCGCTAGAGGTCGAAAGTAAATGCGCATCCGTACTGAATTTTGTGGATTCATTGGCCATGGTCCCGGCGGAGGTTCGAGTCTTCCCTCGGGCATGGGTGTGTGTGATTGTCCTTAGGATAATGTAGGTTAAGTAGTGTGTAAGCTTAGGGTCTGATGACCTTAGCAGTTAAGTCCCATAAGATTTCACACAAATTTGAACATTTTTTCACTGGTCATCGACCTGAATCAATAGAATCCTTGGTGTCTGGTCTTTCATGTGTGTCCAAAAGAAGAGAACACGTCTTCATATAGACTCCTAGATTGTGGGAAAAGCAGGAAAGAAGAAGAAGAGTTTAAAATACGGTGCTATAGAAGGATATTGAAATTTGGTGAACTGATAATACAGGAGTTGGAGAGGTCCTTTGTAGGAAAGGTGAAGAAAGGAAAATGTGAAGAAAATTGACAGTAAGAAGGGACAGCATAGTAGGACACGTGTTACGACATCAGCGAATAACTTCCACGGTACCAGAGAAACTGCAGAGGGTAAAAACTGTAGAGGAAGGCAGAGCATGGTGTATATAGTTCAAAGTGTCCTCCATTGTTATCTAGGCATCTGACACATCGTTTAAACATTGATTTACGTGTCTTGTCACTTAACTCCCCTTATTACGAACAATGTTTTCAAGTTCGTGTGCAATCAGATTCATTAAACATTGTAGCATTAACGGTTTTGCAGCGAAAACATTGTCTTTCGGTATCCTTCACTCTGAAAAATCACACGGTGTGAGGTCCGGTGATCTTATGGTCAATCAATTTTACCTCGTCTACCTAACCACTTTAGGAAATTGTCATACAAAAAATACATTTACATGTAAACCAAAGTGAGGTGGAGCAGCTTCTTCAGACCAGATGAGATTGCTTCGTGACAACTTCAAGTACTGCTCTATAGTCTTATTCAATAAAAGCTTCTCGTAACATTTCAAGATACACAAATAATTTCTTCTCAATAACAAATCGCTGATTTTCAGAAGACCAATTCACGTAACTGCGTTTGTTAACTGTACCATTTAACATTAAACTTGCTTCACCATACCGCAGCATTATTTTGTAAACAGGATCACTTTCATTGCAGATCGCATATCACTCACACAATTCACGTCTTCGATCAGGATGACCCTCGTTTAGGGCTTGTAGTATTTACTGGTATCAGCCGTCGCAAACCATCTTCAGTACGTAAGACGAATGCAAAATTCACGCCAGACAATGAACGAACTGCAGTGACCATCAGTGGTTGCAGTAAACTACTGCATTAGTTTCATGATTTCCAGTGGCTGAAGTTAAATATTCCATCCGTTTTATGATTTGGAGTGACTAAAGATAGCTGCTGCTTGCGGTTTATGATTTGGAGTTGATGGAGTTTACTATATACCTCTTAGGGTATGTATATTAAAAAGTGCTGACGTATAGATTCTGTGCATTTCAAGTAATTCTACAACGCCCCTTCCTGTAGCCCGACACATATTTCATTACTTAGCACCTCGTTAGTATTCGACTGCAGTGAGACATGTAAACATTCGTTTCTTGTGCGAGGGCATGGGTTCGAAGAATTCATCTATTCCGTTGAAGGCTTATCTCTCATTCGGACTTGATGTACAATCACCTTCTTTTTTAGACAAGACTGACATAAGAGAATCACAAGACGACGGACTGATCGAAAAAGAACTTCTCATGTTCGCACTTTAAGTTTTGTAGCAGCAAGTGTCTGCGAATCTCGTTCCTGGGTTTTGGTCACCAACTTTCAATTCCTAAATGATACACAGTGTTCGACAAATGGAAGTGGCAAAATGAGGGAGAGAGAGAGAGAGAGAGAGAGAGAGAGAGAGAGAGAGAGAGAGAGAGAGAGAGAGAGAGATGTTGGCTTGAAGTACCCCAAAGCGCTTCCCGAAAATTGCTCCGCCGGTGGCGAGTCGCAAGAATGAGACTGTGGCTTCAGCTTTTTGTTTTCTTTCGCTGATTCGGCAAATTAATGAGACAATCTTCTGCGCCATTTCAGACACGGTCCGTTAATTGGTCGTCGATCAACGTCGCATTCTGCGCTCGGCGCGCCACGGTCCAGCCCGTCGCGCCGCGAGTTTGTCTTCTCGCAGTTCAGTTGGCGGCTAAATAACCGAGTAAACAGCCGTCGTATCCACTTGGAGGAGAGGAGACGAGCGCAGCGCTAAGTGCCCGTCCGGCGTTGCGGCGCCGATGCCAGCGGCTTTTCTTAATCGACCGTTGGCGGTCGCTCGACTTACTTCGTGATTCCACTGCAACTCTCGCGATGGATTGTTCTATGCCTGCTCCATTTCGGGACCATCTTAAAACGGCTTGATTCACTTGTTCTGCGTAATAAAAAGGGGCTTCTCATTCGTATTCATGTTCCTCCCCGATGATACCAGAAATTTTTAACAAACCACCTAGAAATATATACACCGTTCACAACAGGTAGCTTAGAAACAGATCAGCTACTGTTGTCTGCCCCATCTTGAAATGTTTTGCATTAGAGGTTTCAGAAGTTCAGGTTGATTTTACTATTCATTTATTTTTCATTCACAGGAAAGACAATTTACTTAGTAACAGCAACTACAAGATTTATTCCCCAGCATTGCAAAATTCCATTTAAACAACTCCAGTTGAATTCATAATTTGCTTCCATATACTTGGTATCAAAGCAGTAGAAGAACGCCAGAAATATGAAGCGACTGCTAATTGTGAAAAAAGTTTTCTGACAAGTGATTACGCTCAAATAAGACATTACTTTATGTTTACTTCAACTTTTCTATTGTACTGACTGAAACAGCGATGTTTTAAAAGTGGAACGTTTTATGTTTCGCAATCTAGACCCTTTGAAGAGACTTCATCACCTGACATCAATTTGCTTCAGGTGGTTTGAAGAATTTGAGTGCAAGGGTTCATTTACAGCGGTGTTGTTGGTCATCTGAGTCTGTGGCATCAATCTCGGCCAATACATTTACCACATTTTCTGGATTTTTTCCTGCAAAATGTTTCATCGCCTATACTATAAAGAGCTGTTTCACTATACCCTGTCAAAATCTCTCGGTATGATTAAGCGAATTGTTCAGTTCTAGCAAAGTGACTAGTATCAGAAAGGTGTTACATTTACGCCTGAAATTGTATGGGTAATCAACTTCAAGGAAGTGCAACCTGAGGAAGACTTTAAGCATCAACACAAAAAAAGTAGAGCGACACATTTATACCCTCCGTAACGTGTTTAGAAATAAGGGAGGTTTTGGTTCAACGCTCTGTCGACGACAAGGTCATTAAAAGCAGAGCACAAGCTCATACTGGGGCAGGATGGAGAAGGAAATCGGCAGTGTCCTTCTCAAGGGAACCAACCACGTATTTGCTTTAATCGACTCGTGGAAATCACGGTTCTGTGGTAAATATAATGTCTTTTGTTTTCGGGATTACTCCATTGAAGACGAACAAGTTATTACAGAACCTTAAATTATTGAAACAGAAACGATCCAACCTGTAATCGCACGTGTCTGAACAAGTTTTATATTAACAAGATCGCTTGTTCAGTGCAAGATGGTTCAAATGGCTCTGAGCACTATGGGACTCAACTGCTGTGGTCATCAGTCCCCTAGAACTTAGAACTACTTAAACCTAACTAACCTAAGGACATCACACACATCCATGCCCGGGGCAGGATTCGAACCTGCGACGGTAGCAGTCGCACGGTTCCGGACTGCGCGCCCAGAACCGTGAGACCACCGCGGCCGGCTCAGTGCAAGATATTAACGTTAAGAGACACTTGGTAGAGAACTTAAAACAAGGATAAGCAGTCTCCTTGAACAGCGAAGGAAATTTGGGGGCTACAGCCATCAAGCAAATGGTCTTCAGGCACTTATTCACCATCTAGGATTCACCCACTCGGATACAACCCTGCTGAATTCATATAGTGAGCAACGTTTCCTACTGCTCTACACAAAATACGACATAATCTCTCTGAAAAAAGAGTGTGATTGTTCTCAGTTTTGATCGAGTGAGGTGGAATCATGATTGAGACACAATGTATTCGAGTTAGCGGAGGGGCGGGGTAGTAAAATTTCCGCCCAGCCATACTGCGTCAAGATTTCCGTGATTCTCCAAAATATCTGCACCTGCTGTGATTGTTAATTAAACAGATCAAGTTCTTGTTTGTATCGCATTCTTCCCGATTTGAACGTAATTACATCAGCATTAGTCGAGACATAAAATTATGGTCTTCCTACGGTAATTTTTCGCAAATGTAGCTGATAAACCTGAGAAAATTCGAAGGCAGTGTTAACGCACATTGTGTGTCTGCAGATCTACACATCTCTATCGAGAAGTCACAGTATATGCCTAACATTCATGCTGCTCCTACGTGGGTGACAGCTGGAGGGAACATTCAGACAGTACAGAGACTTAGATAGAAAGTGGTGTCACGGAAAAAGATGCCATAGGACCACGAATAACAAGACGAATTTATCACACAAACTAACTATAAACATCAATAAAAAGAATCTTTCAGTCGAGGCAAAAGTGACTTCACCGGAACACTGATCCACCCTGCCTTATACTATATAGAAACTCTTAGTCTTATAAGAGCAGCGTTACTTAAGAGGCGCCGCGCGGGATTAGCCGAGCGGTCTATGGTGCTGCATTCATGGACTGTGTGGCTGGTCCCGAAGGAGGTTCGAGTCCTTCCTCGGGCATGGTTGTGTGTGTTTGTCCTTAGGATAATTTAGGTTAAGTAGTGTGTAAGCTTAGGGACTGATGACCTTAGCAGTTAAGTGCCATAAGATTTCACACACATTTGAACATTTTTGAACTTAAGAGGCTAGAACTTGTGGAATGAAGTATTCCCAGGAGGATATTGGCACCTCGAAGAACAAGAGACGGTCAATAAAGAAGATGAGCGACCAAGAACTATATACCCAGAAAGACATAATCTCTGACACTATCAGAAAAAGGACGATGTTCTTCGGACACATCCTTAGAATGGACCAAGGAAGTTTTATCGTCTATAATAACAGTTTTTTTCTGAACAACAGAACCTAAATACACCGGACCCAAGAGATACAAAGGAATATGGTGGAAATGGGATGAAGGAAACAGAGATTTACAAGAGATTAACTCTCAAATCAAAAATTCGGCGGGGTCGGAGATTTTCTCCGCTCGGAGACTGAGCATTGTGTTGTTCTTACATTTGTGTCGTAATTACTGACACGAAACTCGCATCCAACAGACTGTCGTATCGTCTCTCCACTATTGAGATGGCTGCATATGTGCAATCCGGAAGAGAACAAATTGGGAAAAAAAAGAAATTTAGGCTATCTTAGGTTTCCACAACAGAATGAAACCCACGGACAGGAAAGCGAAGAGGATTACAAATTGTAAGAATGAAAGATCATTGAGCAAGGATAGAGACCAGACCAAACGAAGCTGACCCGAATTAACGTGTACTTCACGTGGCCAAAGCGAAAAGAAGAACTTCGACTGAGCTGCAAGAAATACGCGTATTGGAAAGTCACATTTTACTCGGTGAGAATGGCCAGCGTCAAACCTTGTAAGTATAATACGTCGAGGAACAGACCTCTTTTAGGGCAGCTGGGAGTCTGCAGAACAGGAATGACGGTCTGACAGTGTACACAGTTGCCACAGGCATCGACACGGAATGTACTCACTGGTGTGAGGGGGATGAGACGCGCTGGCGTTTGTGCGCCCGGCAAGCGAGGAGGGCGCCGGATTCTGTGTTAATGGCAGGCGCGGAATAATGGATGGAATTGCATTAAAATACGGCATGCATGATGCATGCATTCCGCGCCACTCGGCTCCCTGCAGCGGCGGCAGCGGCGCCGCCTCCCCTAGCCGCCGGCAGGCGAGTTACCTCGAAATGTAATTAGGCTCCTTTTCTGCACCTCCAGTGTTTACACTCAGCCATTACCGAGCCGATGCGGCCGCCTTTGTTAGGGGAGCTGCAGCTCAATGGCCCCGCGGCCAGCGAGCGCCGCTCAAAAACCCGCCGCCCGCTGGAGTCAATGGCGAAATGAATGGCCGCTAAAATTGAGAGCGAATACAATTGAAAGACATCCATTTGGGCAGCGCCCGCGCCCGCGCCCTGGAGAGACGGCGGCAATCCGCCGGTCTAGCCGAGCCGTGTACCGACCAGCCCTTTGTCGTCGTGTTTCATAACAAGCTGGCGCCTCGCCCGAGGCCCGCCCACTCTCGCAGCGAACAATGCCCGCGCCCCGGGAAAACTGCCGGAGTGCTCCACTGGCGTTTCCACGGCTTTTTCTCGCTCTCCTGTCTCTCAGTCATAATTTACATAGCCTAAGCCTCTGACAGTCGAATCCAGGAGAGGCATCTGCGAGGCGCTTTTTACTGCTAAAAATTACCAATTTCCATCAAATATCCTTAGATGCCAGTAGCAAAAAATACTTAGTTGAGCATCTTCTTCTAGCCACTTATTCTGTTTCTGGGACTTTTCCACGTTACTAGGAGTTTACGACATCAAATCTGTGTGGTTATAAATCCACAAAGGAACATACTGGGTGAACCAGAACTCCATCGTCAAACTTTTCAGAGGTTGTTCAGGGACACCTTCTGAGTATTTTGGTATAAGGATCCGACTGTCACCGGTGGATCATTACATCCCACTAATGTAACTACATTTTATTCGGTTCAAATGGTTCAAATGGCTCTGAGCACTATGGGACTTAACATCTGAGGTCATCAGTCCCCTAGAACTTAGAACTACTTAAACGTAACTAACCTAAGGACATCACACACATCCATGCCCGAGGCAGGATTCGAACCTGCGGCCGTATCGGTCGCGCGGTTCCAGACTGACATTACACAATATAAATTGCATTTGATAAACGATAAAAATTAGTTGATCGCGTAATTTCTACGCTTTTATGTAAGCAAAGTCATTAGTTTTAATGTAAGTACAATTTACATGGACAAACATAAAAAAGATGTACGCATATTCTTGCTGTTTTGTACTCTGTACAACATTCTTCATCATGATCAAAAGCAGGAGTTCCGTGTTATTACCGATATTTATGAAAAACAGAAATATGTTTCATGTAAGTTCGACGAAGTACTGAAGCGATGTTTGATGTATTCTTGTGTTCCGGTTTTTCTTGTTATTTTACCTTTTTGTTGAGGAAATGGAGTTTGCTAGCGCTATATGATAAATGTTCATTGTTTTCTTTATTTTTTAACAGAACATCCCTCTCTTTCACTTTAAAAAACCAATAATTTTCGAATAAAACCTGAATTAAATACTGACAAATAAATTTTTGTTATAAATACTGATTATTCTTAAGTAATAGACGGAGTATCCTATGTAGAACTATCATGTTTGATAGGTTACGTGGACCTTCATATACCCTCACCCAGTTTCTAGACAGTTCACTACTTTCTCTTGTTAAGGGCATTTAGCAACACACTGCTCGCACACGTAGCGAAAGCGATCGTTATAAGGTAATGCCTGACACATATGTAACACACCCAATGTACTGGTAACGCAGGTACGACCCTAACCGACCAAGCTACCAGAAAATTACCATAGACTACACCTACTTATGGTAGTCTACAGAAGCCGATAATATTGTGTATTCAACCGGGGACCTAGAAACGACGGAGTGGTTTCGTCCCGCCGTAGCCCTCAGTGGACACCCAACACCCCCCCCCCCCCACCCTGGAACGTATCATACCAGACAAGTGCAATCCCAGATGTTCGCATGGTAGAGTAATTATGGTGTACGCGTACGTGGAGACAGTGTTTGCGCAGCAATAGCCGACATAGTGTAATGAGGCAGAATGAGGGTAACCAGCCCGCATTCGCCGAGGTATATGGAAAACCACCTTATAAACCATCCACAGGCTTGCCGGCATGTCGGACCTCGACATCAATCCGCCGGGCGGATTCGTTCCGGGGACCGGCACACCTTCCCGCTCGGGAAGCAGAGCGTTAGATCGTGCGGCTTATCGGGCGGGCCAAGCCTATGCTAGTTTTACAACTCTGTTTCTTATACTTTTTCATATACAGACAGCATTACTAGAGGTGGAGCTCATCCAAAGTTCTCAAAATTTTCTATGATCAAGCGGTATCTTGAAGTCTGAACCTGTGAGAAACAACAAGAGAGAAAAGTGTTCCTGTGACGCTGCCTTGTCAGTCTTCCGTAGATTAATTATAGCGCAAGGAATAATCGTTTGGCGATTTGGAAAGGGCTGTGGTAGATCCGCTTGGATAGTGAACGAAAATAAACAGAATGCAGAGAAAAGGAACAACGACAACAGCGTGCTGTCAGAGGCGTGGGAGCCGGTGTCAGTGCGGGTGGTTTTTGGTGGTGTTTTTCGGCCGGGCCCGCCCCCGCCCCGCCCCCGAGCCAGCGCTGACAGGCGCGCTCGTTACGTCCAATTAGCGCGGTGCCGCGACCAGCGGCGACGACCGCGGTCTGTCTGGCCCACACGTGAAGCCCACGTGCGCTGCTCACGAGCGGCCGTGTTTATGTCGGGCCAGGCGCTGCTTGCTCTTCTGCTGACGATACGAGTGTCTTTATTGCGAGGTGGAAGTCGTTACCCGCGAGAAGCGAAACTAGTAATTTTAAAGCTCTACCAGGTTTAGGTGATGATCTAGATTTCTGTGCTCACAACCACATACCAATAAATTTTACTGTGGCGTTCTGCGACGCGCAAAGACGGGAAGAAAAGGTCTGCTGTCAAGAATATGTTAGATCTGAGATTATATAAAAGCATTCTTTACAAAAACTTCTGCAAATTTGCTCTCGAAATGTTCTGTCCCTATTAGCTAGCTTTCAAATCTTAGCAGAGTCATCGTGAGACGGCAATATTTACATCCTATTACACCGTAAGCCGTGTGCAAACATCGCAAAAGTGGCAGTAGTAGAAAAAACTAACATAGTAATGTGGAACTGGATACTAATTCCAGCACTAAAAACCTGATAATGGGTCATTATTCGCAAAAACGAGAAGATAGTTCAAATTTTTCTATTTCTCACAGTATTCGATTGGTTCAGGCATATCAATCGGTCTTTGTAACATCACTTCAGCTACAGTTTTCAGCAAAGCCTCATGTTGGTATACGTGTTCAAACGACCTTCCTTTTCGATGCACTGCATTTTTAGTAGGCTTTTTTTCTGGTGGACTCGTTGCAGTGCCTCTTTATTTCTTACTCGGTCAATCCATTGTGTTCTTTGCTGAACACCTCTGTGCTTGGTGCAGTACTTGCTACTATCCATTTCTTTGCAACCCCAGCGAGGATTAAACCCCAGATCATGACACTCGTAATCTAGCACTTATTTACTAAACCGCCGAGCCACATTTCCTCTAATATACATCTCACGAAATGACCACTATGGGAAAGATCGGAGAAATTAGAGGTCATACAGAAGTTTGTTGATACTCGTTCTTCCCACTCTCCATTCGCGAGTGGAACACGAAAGGGAAAAAATGACACAGGTGAGGGAGAGTAGGGTAAAATCGAGCACCTCCAGATCTCTCTGACTACTGCTGTCACTCATCTGATAACGCTCGGAACTACGAGGGCAAGATGAAACGTAATGCCTCCAAATCATTTATGTGAAAACTATCGAAGCTTTTTAAACAAAATAAACGTTACTAACGTCCGTACTAGTAGCTTTTGGGGAGTTGTATATCATTGTCATTAGTGGTCGCCTGTTCCGTTTCTTTCTAACTTTTTCAATGTTTTTGCTGAAATCATCTCTGATGTTGGCGGTTCTTGGAACAGTGTTCTGAAGAGGAACTTTACCTTATAATAAATATATAAATAAATATTTCGATTAAGCATGAGCCATGGGTAAATCCAACTTTGCCTCGCGCTTGAAAGAAAACAAGAGAACCACAAGACAAAGAACCTCAAGCTGCGGTCCTACAAAAAAATTTCCAGTCTTTATAAAACCAAAAACTTGCAGAGCCACTAGAAGAATTAATATCTGTTCCTGGGACTTAGGAAATGACATCGAGAGGACTGGATGCTAGAATCTCTGCTACGTCATCGTCACTCAGTGCCACCACAACTTCTAAAGCCTACACCGAAGGTTGACTAAACAGGAAGCGCAAAGAAAATCACCAATGGGAAAAAGGGCATAACAGCAGTATTCACCTCCACCAAACACATAAATTATTTGGAAGCCGAAAAAAAGCCATGAGATAAAAAAAACTCAAAATGAAAAGAAAATTATGGGAAAGAACCAAAAGGGCCAAGCCATAAAAAAGGGCAAGGAAGCAGAAAACGACAGTGGGAAGACTAAACCGGTTGAAAAAGCTAGAATGCATCAGGTGAAGAAGAGACAGAGGAAACACGCTTATTTTGTGTTAGGCTGTATTAAGACTCATTATTGAAGGAAGAATGGATCTCGTGTCTATGTTGTCATGGATGGATGCCAATGCTGAGGAACAGTTTCTGTTCTTAATAATGCGTGTGTCATTAAGACAAATTATTGAGAACTTTGCTTTTGTTAGCGAAATAATTTCAAAATTTGAAATTCTTTGTTAAGACCAGTTTCAGTACTAATTTACGATTTCTCTTGGTAGTATTCTTAAAGATGTTTTTCTATACATTTTCCAGTAGATAAGACTTTTTCGTGTTTTCAGTGCTTCCTTCATTCATTTAAATGGGTGCCTCATTTTACCCCATAAGTGAGGCAAAACTGCATACTTGGTATCTAACGATGTTATAATTTTTTACGCTGAGATGGTTAATTTTACGCCGAAGACGTAGTAGCATGCTGTCAGATATATAAGAGATCTGAATAACCATAGCTTGCGAACCCTTTGATCTCTGAAAATAATCTATATTAATTAAAATTTTGGTTAATTGGCCTTTTTCCCACTTACACCGACACCATAATATGGTTTGTGGAGAGCAGATGCAGCACCAGACGTTAAGGCTTCCCAGGCGCGCTCCGTATGCTGCGCATAGAGACCGTGGCCAGCGCGTGGCGGGTGACGCGTTCTCGCTGGAGGGGCGTCGCATCCTCCAGGTAGACTCGAGCGCTAATGGCAGCCGCGGACACAATGCCACGCACAATGCGGCGAGCTGGCGGGCGGCCGCCCACGACACAGATACGCAAACACCGCACGGCACAGCGCAGCGCCGGACAACCACGTGTCCATAAAAGGGTAGCCCGCGTAATAATACCGGCCCATTGTTGCCGCTTTATATTACACGGCGCGCCGCCACCGCCGCTGGAAATCGATCACCTCGTGTGTGCGTGGGCGTGCGTGTGTTGGCTGGCCGACCGGCGAGGGGGCGGGGCCGCGGCCGGTGGCATAATGCAGGGAAGAAGATCCTGCCTCCTTTGTTGGGTGCCGTGTTTGCACAAGCCCCCTGCCGCGCGCCGCGACAGACTATCCCCTGGCACTGCACGAGGCGCTCACACAGGCCTCTGCAGGCCTTGCCGAAATGAGCAAGCAGGGTAGAGGCGTTGCGCCGCTACATTTCTGCCGATCCGACATCAAATCCAAAAAGTACCGGGTGGTTACAGTCAAAAGTGCAGCTACTCAGAGATGTCCAGCGTGGACTATAATTATCGTAGGGCAGCGGAAATTGGTAGATGAGCTAATGCGTCCATGCGGAGCCGATTTACAATGCAAAACATAGTTCCAGTTGTGACCACCAGGTGTGAATCTGGCGCTGTGAATTGAAGACGGACGTATAGACATCATTTCATATGTAATGGATCAGAAACGAGACTTACGCAGAAGAGGTCAAACAAGTGTGAAAGGCATAATACTTATTTTATTATTATCCGCCGCTCGACATTAACACCGGAGACGTTCGCAGAGTACATATACAGACGTTGGATCGTAACAGGTCAGTAAGAACCATACGAAAGTGTAATAGAGATGCTCAGCGAACTACAGTGGGAATCCTTGAAAGAAGAAAATCTTTTGGAGAAATTTAGAGAAACGGTATTCGATGATGACTGTGTGACAACAGTGCTGCCACCATCGTATGCCTCGCGTAGGGGCATTAAGAATGCGATCAGATACGGGCAGAAGCACTTTGACAGTGATTTTTCCTTCACTGAATACGCGAACAGTATAGCACACGAAATCGCTAATATTGGTATTAAGTACTCTTCGCCATGCAGTGTAGACTGGCTTATAGAGTACACAGTATGTTTCATTGCCTTTGCCTCAAAAGTAAAGGGGTGAGAGATCACGTCACGGGGAAAAAGTTTTGTTAAGACAAAATGTTTGCGAACACTTGCTGCCGATGTTATCAGTCCTTTTCTATAGGTTATGCCCCTGAGAGTGACAAGCATAGGCGCTCTGCAGCATGCATTTGCATTGTGTGTTGCCTATAATCCAGTTATTTGCTCTGTACGAATGGGTATATAGCCACCGACACTACAGTTTTCGATTCGCTTGTAAAACAGACGCACATTCTTACGGCTTTCTGCTTGAAAATCACGTTACCAGTTTACTGGGATATATAGTATGCATCACACCTGGCTATTAGACCCTGCTCGTTCGATGAAATCTCGTCGTCCCAGGGTCACCGAATAGTAAATGACGCCTAGCGTTGCAGAGAAGCGTCAGCGAACACTGTGCCTCTAACAAACGTTCTTACCCATAATGTGATGTATCTTAACCTCTAGACGTTTGATACAATACCCTGAAGACGCAGTGTGTTAGCGAGTCAGGTAACCCACTTCATTATGACGATGGCTACAAACCTCATTCTTACACGTAGTAGCTTAATCCGGCAAAAGTATGCATATACGACGGTTCGCTAGCTCTGTCTGACAAATCGCTTGCAGTAAGCGTTCGCTCTCGTGTATTCAGCATGATACAAGAATTGAACATTGGAAGCTCTCTACTTTTAATTTACTACTAGTCTGCCCTCAGTTGAAAATAAATGTACCCATCGACCCAGAAGCTTCTGCTTCGAATCGTTGTGCGGGGAAAAAACTATAAGGGCCACATTTTAGCACATAGGATGCTGTGGGCAAGAGAGGGGACATTTGTTGGTTTAGAGGTCCAGATCACCACAGTCTAGGCAAGAAAACTGACAATACTTGTCAGGGTAGTAAGCCAGACGGAAAGAGAGCACCTCAAAAAATAAAAGTTCTTGTGTGTAGAGGATAAACAGTAATTTCTGAAAATTGGATTTCGGAAGGCTTTCGCATCAAAAGACGTGTTAACCGTTGCTTGTTCTAGCTGAATTCCGCTGAAAATAGGCTTAACTATTACAGAGCAAGATGACTCAGATGATTAAGAGATCTGGAAATGGCAGATATGCAGATGAATGTCCCTCGTAACCAAAGTATGACAGAAAATAACAATATGAGTTGTATCAGGCAGGTGTTAATGTACTAGGTGATGGTTTGGTAAGTCTGTCTGTCCATCTCTTCCTCTGCCTTTTACCTCACACATCAACAAACACACACACACACACACACACACACACACACACACACACACACACACACACACACTCAGAGAGAGAGAGAGAGAGAGAGAGAGAGAGAGAGAGAGAGAGAGAGGGGGGGGGCGAACAGTGACTTGCTCTCTTCATCTGCCTGCTGTGTTCCAGGGTCATATACACATGTGAGGACGCGTAATTGGGAGTGTGTCAGCAGCGTGTTTCGCTTTTGCCGGCTCTGGGCGCACTCCGGCAATAATAGTTCCGGCCGCGCCTCTTCGCGCCACGCCGCGCCGCGCCGCGCTCGCTTTTTACATTTTCTCTCGGCCGTGGTCACCCTCCAGCGCACGTCTTCTGTTTATTTATGGCTGTCGCCTGCTCCACCGGGTCCCTGCCCCAAACTCACCCACACCCAGACTCCCTTCTTCACACTTCCTTTTTTTCGCCCTCCCTCCCTCCTCTCCAGCACTCACCCCCTCTCCTCGTTCTCGTATTTCGCCGCGCAGGGAGCGGGATAGGAAACGCGTCGAAAAAAAGAGAGAGAAAGAGAAGCGAGGAAGACGGAAAGAGAGCGAGTCAGGTTTGAGCGTTATTTATGAGGCTTTTCCCCACTTTCCCTTCGGTCTGGGGAAAACTTAACGCCACCTTTATATTACAGGAACCCGGAGCGCAGAGGACCCCGGCCCGCTAGTAGTGCGTAGTCGGGAACGCCGCCAAGCCGCCGCCGAGCGGCGTCATCAACAAAATCTTCATTTAATATTCAGAATTATGTATGTATTGTCACGGCGCCCCGCATCATCAAACTTCCCACTTTCGCGCAGAAAAATAGGTTTAGATTATTCATATTCCCGCCGAGATGTGAAGGCGGAGTGCGACGCCCGCCCGCGCGTGAGAGAATGTGGCGAAGTGCATTAAATATTATGCCGAGGAAATTCCGAACGGCTGCCGAGCGACGCCTGGCATTTAGAATTCTGAACGGCGAGAGGGAAAGAGAGGGTACTTCGGCCGGTGCTGAGGTTCGGGATCTGACATCTTCAAGTCTTCACTTCTACCATCTCCAACTGAAATACCTCTCCATTCCATACAAATGTCTTTCGTGTTCCATCGGTATATTGGCCCAAGCGAGAGTGTACACTGATTTACAAATCGGATAGGTATTCTTGACTATCAGGATTCACAACTCCGTTCGGGCATCCTGATTTACCAACGGAACCTCTAAATTACATCAGGTTTTCATGGAAGTGGCTACTCAAACTCGTCTCAGACACTTTCTTACTTCATTTTTTAGAAATCTTTAATACCACCGTCGATACGTTGAACCAAAAACCTCCACTTTACTCGTTTCATCGCTGTACCGTAACATTAAAGATGGAGCAACTACACTGAAGCGCCAAAGAAACTGGTATAGGCATGCATATTCAAATACAGAGATATGTAAACAGGCGGAATACGACGCTACGGTCGGCAACGTCTACACAAAACAAGTCTGGCGCAGTTGTTAGGTCGGTTACTGCTGCTAAAATGGCAGGTTATCAAGATTCATGTGAGTTTGAAAGCATGTTATAGTCGGCGCACGGACGATGGGACACAGAATCTCCGAGGTAGCGATGAAGTGGGGATTTTCCCGTTCGACCATTTCACGAGCGTACCGTAGATATAAGGAATCCAGTAAAACATCAAATCTACAACATCGCTGCGGCCGAAAAAAGATCCTGCAAGAACGGGACCAACGACGACTGAAGAGAATCGTTCAAAGTGACACAAGTGCTGCACATTTCACTGCTGGGCCATCAACAAGTGTCAGCGTGCGAACCATTCAACGAAATATCATCGATAAGGGCTTTCGGAGCCGAAGACCCAATCGATTACCCTTGATGACTGCACGTCACAAAGCTTTACGATTCGCCTGGGCCCGTAATCACCGAGATTGGACTGTTGATGACTGGAAACATGTTGCTTGGTCGGACGACTCTCGTTTCAAGTTGTATCGAGCGGATGGACATGTACGGTCTGGAGACAATCTCATGAATCCATGGACCCTGCATGTCAGCAAGAGGACTATTCAAGCTGGTGGAGGCTCTGTAATGGTGTGGGGCGTGTGCAGCTAGAGTGATATGGGACCCCTAGATCCGACTCTGACAGGTGACACGTACGTAAGCATCCTGTCTGATCATCTGTATCCATTCATGTCCATAGGCACTCCCACGGACTTGCGCAATTCCAGCAGGACAATGCGACACCCCACATGTCCAGAATTACTACAGAGAGGTTCCAAGAACATTCTTCTACGTTTAGACAATTCCGCTGGCTACCAAACTCCCCAGACATGAACATTATTGAGCATATCTGGAATGTCTTGCAACGTGCTGTTCAGAAGAGATCTCCACCATCTCTTATGGATTTATGGACAGCCCTGGAGGATTCACGCTGTCAGTTCCCTCCAACACTACTTTAGACATTAGTCGAGTCCATGCCGCGTCGTGCTGCGGCACTTCTGCTTGCTGGCGGGGGCCCTACACGATATTAGGCAGATGTATCAGTTTCTTTGGCTCTTCATTGTATATAGTGTAACGATTACTGCTATGCTGATTACTCAACATGGACCTCTTGCATCAGCCTTGAGAAGTAGCGGAAAATACAATGGCTTCATCAACGAAGAGAGCACGTTATCTTGGGTTTGTAGACAGCTCAACGGGGAGACACTCAGGCTCGTGAAGTAATAAAGCTTTGTTTATTTCTACTTATTTCTTTCTTTCCCCGCAGAAAATATTGCAGAGTGAGGTTGTGCAGCGGTAAAACACGGACTCGTAATCGGTAGAAAGGAAGTTCAGATTCCTGTCCGGCCATCCTGTAATTTTTGTAAAATACTTAAGGCGGACAGACAAATGTAGGTATGGTTTCTTTGAAATGGTGTGCTGCGTTTCCTCCGCCGTCCTTCCCCAATCTGAGCTAGTGTTCTGCCTCTAATGACTAACTCGTTGACGGGAAGTTGAACCCTAGTATTCCTCTTTCTTTAGAGATAATATTGTCGTAAATAGTTATTCACAACTGGCTGCTGACGTTTGATATTTATAGAATAGTATACAGCATCATCCTTTTGTATAAACAATAATTATTTTTCACGGTTTCCCAATTTTATGGACTCGAAAACGTTTTAGTAGGAATTACAACAAGAAAATTTAAAAAATTGTGCTGTATCTATTATCACTGCTGCCTGATTCTTATTTTTTGTTTGATTCGTGTAATTTAGAATGTACGTTTGTGTTTCCGCAAGAGGTCGTTCCACCCTCTAACGAATGAAGTTAGTTGCGCAAGATGCGCTTCATACAGCAAGCGTCATTCCTTTATCGGTTTAGTTCGCACACCTTTTGGCATTTCTTCTTTATTTTAAAGGGAGGGGGGAGGGGGTGGTGAATACTCATTTCAGAGGAGCAAAATAAAAACTGCTGGCAGTAATGTAACTACTTGCCAATGGGCAAAGTTTTGAGACAAGGCACATTCGACTACTGAAAGTACTTAACTGATATTTGTAGTTTTTATTTGACATGTCCATTATAATTAACCAGGCTGTTATGCCGTGGTCGGTTGATGAATTCTGTGTCAATTCCCAACGTTTCGCCCCCGTCTGCAGAGGACATCTTCAAAGGGGTCCAACACACCCATTGGCTCGCTACTTTCAATAATTTAATGTGCCTTGTGTCAAAACTTCGCCCATTGTCAAGTAGTTACAACACTGCCAGCAGTTTTTATTTTGCTTCTCTGAAATGAGTATTCGTCCCCAGTCAGTCAATAGCGAGCCAGTGGGTGTGTTGGACCTTCCATCGAGCTACAGACCCCTTTGAAGACGTCCTCCGCAGACGGGGACGAAACGTTGGGAATTGACACAGAATTCGTCAACCGACAACGGCATAAAAGCCCGGATAATTATAATGGACATGACATGTCCGGCCGTGAAAGTCTACATTTTAGTATCAGTTTTTAATTGATCTCCTTTCCCTAAATTCCGATATTCCCATTCCCTTTCAGAGCTCAATACTTGGAGGTGCCTTGGCAGTTTCTACGGTAGACATTTCACAACTCATAACTATTCCTATTCCGCTGAAGTAGTTATGAATTTAGTTGTAAATCATCACTCCAACAAACTGAGTTACCGGTACAAATGAATGATAACAGGGAGTCAAATAACTCGACGGTGTAGCGACATTCCCACTGCAGAGTGACTTTGGGTGGGTGATGCTGTTCGGGCGCCTCCTTTCCACTAAATTACTTGACTGAAGTACTCGTCTAAAAAAAATTGTGCGAGCGCTTTCAGCCAGTAAAAATCTCGTCAATGGACAAGATTTACAAGCCTGGTGCGTGTAGACGCTACGAGCTGTCGGCCGCGCCTCGCAGCGCCTACTTGGCGGCAACCCGCAGAACGCCGCTGGCGCCGCCGCTGAATGCAGTGCCCGGAGCCGTCGCAATTAGCGTAATGGCGAATTAAGACGGCGCGGCCCGGCGGCAGGTCGCTAGCGGCGTCTCGGCGCCTCCGCTTTAATTAAAACTGCCGGCCGACGGCGGAGGCGGCGCCAGATAAGAGGACGGACGCGAGGTGACGGGACGGGACAGGACAGGACGGGCCCTTGTGGTCCGCAGATCGGCGCGCGCGATCGCTCCCACGGCCGGCGGCCACCTGTTCGCCCCAACGCGCACCGACCACTGTCCGGAATTTGCTGCTCCTTAATTGGACATCAGATAACGGTCCTGGACAGACCGCGTCTCCGCAAACGACGTTTAAAGAGAAGGGCGGTTACTAAAGGAAAGAAAGAAATAATGTGATCGCTGGGCGTGAGAAGATTTACCACGTTGCTCCTGTTTATCTCAGTCGAAAGTATAAACTTGTTAATATATTTGGCACAAAATCCTATAAGCACTCTTCACAAATGTGATGTATAGGTATTTTTTGGGATATCGAATGCTTCCAGCCGGCCGGAGTGGCCGAGCGCTTCTAGGCGCTACAGTCTGGAACCGCGCGACCGCTACGGTCGCACGTTCGAATGCTGCCTTGGGCATGGATGTGTGTGATGTCCTTAGGTCAGTTAGGTTTAAGAAGTTCTAAGTTCTAGGGGACCGATGACCTCAGAAGTTAAGTCCCATAGTGCTCAGAGCCATTTGAACCATTTGAATGCTTCCATCAATTACTTTTACAGCTATGTCTAATTTCGACGTTGTTTATCATTAGGCAGGCAGTCCTACTGTAGCTCTTCATCGGTTGAGAAAGTCGTCTACACTAGTGGTCCGCAGTTAAACATGTAGTTGCTGGACAGGAATGGATAAACTGCAAAAGTGGGACCCGCTATTTGAAGAAAATTCAAACATCGAAAGTCGTCATAGCTGTAAAAATCTGTGATTGAGACTGAAAATAAAACTGTGTCGTAAAAAGCGACAACTCATGACGTTCCGCCATCGCACTGCTAATTTAAATAAGCTGTTAAATATTTGCTGCGGTGCTGTTAAGAATTACACAAATTCTGTAATACGAGCATTTCGGCGGATAAAGAGGTTTAGTGTTTACGTTTAACAAAGTATGCGCCCCTTTAAGTACCACAGTTTGACAAAACTACGGTTCCGTCACCTTGAATCAATGACGAAGTATTAGGAGTGTTATGACTTACATGATCGCCTTGTACAAATAAACAATGATTATGATTGTGTCAAACGTACCCGGTAGGTGCACGGGGGGAGGGGGGGAGCGGGGGAGGGGGGGATTAAGGTGTGTCTCCGTTCAGGAGATGTTTTTGCCACATAATTATAAACTTTATAATTTTCTCGCGTAGTTTATTCATGCATTAGCAGTGAGCGATAACTTAGACATTTTTTATTCTGGTTCCCTTGTTTTGTCGGATGCAACTTTCTGAGAAGTCAGGAAACGAAAAGAAACTGGTGTACAATAAATTACTCTGGCTTGAAATTTTACGGAAAGCAGACGTGGAACCTGGAATCTGCGGCAGCACATATAACATTCTTTTATTATAAAAGGGATTACTTTCTTTCTTTCTTCTTTCTTGTGCTTGTGCCTTTTCCCGCAATGACACAGGGTCGGCATGGTTAATCGGATTTGTCAAGATTAATTGAAGGGGGGGGGGGGGCTGGATGCCCTTCCTGCCGCCACCCCATACTCCCCAGGACGGAATTAGTGTACCCCAACTGTCTGTGTCCAGTGTAATCATGGAATAGTGCGAATGCGTTCAGATGTCTGCGAGCCGTGTAACTGAAGCGGAACATGGGGACCAGCCCGGTATTCACCTAGTGGGATGTGGAAAACCGCCTATAAAGCACATCCAGGTTGGCTGGCACACCGGCCTCCGTCGTTAAGCCGCCGGGCGGATTCGATGCGGGGCCGGCGCGCCTACCCGAGTCCAGGAAGCAGCGCATTAGCGCTCTCGGCTAACCTGGCGGGTCATAAAAGGGAATACTACAAACGTAATGAAAACGTCGAGTTGTATTTTAAAGTGTTTACTACATCATTTAAAGCAACATAAAACTTCTCTTTGAAGAAACGCGCATCAGGCAGCGACTGATAGCGTGAAAGGTGGGCACACTTGAAGTTACTGCTGTAGCGAGGCAAGGCTGGACGGGCATTCGGGATGAGTGAGGTATGAAACCCCGTCCAGTAATCGAATTTACGTGTCCTGTGATTTCCATTAACTACTTTGTGCGGATGCTGGAATGATTGCTACGATAAGGTCGAGGCGATTACCCTCCCCATTCCTGTCCAGTCCTAGCTTTAACGCCGTGTATCATTGACAACACAACACGTTCAGTCCTGCGTTAGCTTCAAGTCTTTCAACGCTACTTCTCTCTCTGCGACTCTCTCCGTCTAGCACAGTTTACTTCCATCTGTTTGTAAAGGCGTTGTCGGTGCAGACATAGATTTGCCTACATCTCCAGTACGAACTAACTTCATCACTCTGCATTCGACACTCCGAAGGTAGCTTACGGAATGAGATCACTATATGTTCCCCCTTCCTGTTCCATTCGTCAATGGTGTGTGAGAAAAATGACTGTTGGTGAACCTGCATATGAGATCTAATTTCTCTGATCCTGCCGTTGTTATCTTTCCGCGAGAAGTTTGTGGTAAGAACTGATATGTTGCCCGACTCTTTCCGGAACGTACGCTCTCGGAATTTCAACGGTAAACCAGTCCGCTAAGCGCAGCTCCCCTCTTGTGTCGTCTGTCATAAGTTTGTTGATCGTCTCTGTAACGCCGACTAAACTACCCTGTGACCAAGGGAGCAGCTGTTATCTTATCTGTTAATCCAGTAATTGTAGAAGATTGACGAGCGATACTCAACATCGTTGGAACAATATTTTGTTGGCAAACCTTTTCCGTGGATGAATTACATTTTCTGAAGATGCTCCCAATGAATCTCAGTCTGCTCCGTATCACTTTTTTCTTTCCACTTTAGTCCGCAACCTATGGTTACTCCACGGTATTTTACGGTAGTTACTGCTTCCAGAGACTAGTCTCTGCAGAAGTCGTCAATCATCTGCAGGTCTTCCTACAGTTCACTACAGTGTTCTGGTAATACAACCCTCGTACATATAACTGCAATGTCTAAAACTGCCTCATTGAACTTACCGCGTTATCTACTCGATCATTTATATGTTGTCACATTTGTCTGAGGTATTCCTGAATAATTTTACAATTATCGATTTTGTTCTGTGTTGAGCAATATCGGCTAGGAACTCTTAAATCCAATTACAAATTTGGTCCGATGCCCTGTGAGATGGTATTTTGTTCACTAAACGGCAGTGCGGAACTGTATCGAATGCCTTCCTGAAGCCGAGGAACGCATCAATCTGGGCACCGTGGTCTAGGTAGTAGGTGTTGGTATGGTATATCAATATCTTTGCTGTAGACTAGAACTCAGAATGCACCTGGGCGGGAATCTGGAGCAGTAACTTGCTGATGACGTCCGCTGGGTGAGAGGGGCGAAACGCACGGCCGAGGGCGTGGATACTGACCAGCGCACAGTAACTCGGGCGGTCGCTCGACTCCAGGGAACGCCGGCCCCACAGCGCCCGGCGAATTGAAATAAGACATTGCCCGTCCCTGGCCGCTCCCCTTATAGACCTGACTGCCACGGCGCCGCCCGGACGCCAGACAACAATTTCTTGCGCGGTCTCCGAGGAAATCATTGGGAATGCAAGTAGAAAATTTATTTTGTGATTACCATTCGGCGCGATCTGACCCGGTGCCGTTGCCGGCGTCGGTCCCCCAGTAACCCAGCTGCGAGGCAGCGCCGCCCCCCGGGGAGGCGGTCTCAGCCGGGGAGATGCAGATGAGCGCCGTCTGCCCCCTTCCCTTTATAAAAACAAATATGCGTACGCGGAATTTCGAAACAGATAAACAAACCCCAGCGTCAGCGACACTCCTGCTCCCTCTCCACCCCTCGGAGAATGCGCTTCACTCGCGAATATCTCTCTCTCTCTCTCTCTCTCTCTCTCTCTCTCTCTCTCTCTCTCTTATTCTTTTCCTCCGCTGAACGACGAGCCTCCACGACGACGACGACAACTGGGAAAACAGGAAGAGAAGGAAAAGGAGAAAAAAGTCATTTAAAATAAAGTCAGAAGAGCATTAAAGGAGCTTATTATAATGGCATATCGCTGAGCCCGGTCTTAGCTCCGATGGCGCTCTTTGCATGATCCCTGCCCATTAGGCTCAGAATGCCTACCAATTACACCCGCCGATAGCTCTTATTGATTTCCTCTGCCTCTTGGAAAAAGGGAGAAAATAAGAAAGAACTTCTGCTGGCACCATTTCATCACAAGACTCCGACACAAAAGAATTTCTCGAGTAGTTTCGCTCGTTACGCTCGTACCAATAATTCGTTTTCACTCTGTGGTACAGTCACTCCAGAAAAACATGTGACATTAGTAGCTACTGTAATCAAAACGGAAGAAACATTTCGGTAAAAGCTTTTCTGATAAATATTGCAATTTTCATCGTTCTTTCACTTCGCTATTCACTTCTGGTTTTACAATGCAGAGAAATCTGCTCGGTTCTACCAGTATTCTCGTTACATACTTTTTGTAAACATTTTACACCCTTTCCCTTTATGACTGCTACTGCTACGTTACATAGAGATAATTGTATAACAAGATTTATTTACTGATATGTAAGTGAGCGAAATCGTTGCACAGGGAACGTCAGTTCCTATGTTGTCTAAATGGAGAAAAAGTCAGCCATATTTCTCATAAGAGTCTCTTGCTCCCGAAGAACACAGCGTCTTAAGATTTCACTGCATGACATAAAGAGTAAAGTAAATTTGTTGCGTGTCTAAGTCTATTTTTTTCGGTACGCAAACACAGTTACTTTCCTCTACTGAACGAAAAACACAGTCTCTTGGAAGTCAATAAATTTTATTCGACGGTTGACTGCTGCTAACAAAAGGAGTTTCTCTAATATCAATACGAGTTTTCAAATGGGACTAGGGTAAACGGTCGTTCTAATGCGCTAGACAGCAAAGTAAGTAATCAACATGCAGTTTCGGTAAATTTTCTGTACAAATGTGTCTTCGAACTTCCTCGTCTACTATAAAAGTGAACGAGGTGGCGCAGAATTACTAGACAGGACTCGCATTGGTAAGGACGTCGGTTCGGTTCCCTGTCCGGACATACAGCCTTAGGTTTCCCGTGGTGTGCCTAAATCTCTCAAGGCAAAATGCCGGAAAGGTTTCCTTTGAAAAGCACTTGGGAGCTTTTCTTCCATCCTTCCCCAACCCAGTTCGAGTTTGAGATCCGTCTCTAATAACTTGGGTGTCAATGGAACTTCAAACTTAACCTTCCTTCCTTCCTTCCTCCCTTCCTTCGTAGCTATGTGAGACACCATCCAAAAGATATCCTTCGTTGTAAACTAGTTATGCTATAAATGATGTTCTCCCTGTGTTGCCTTTCTTGGCTGCAGTTCAGACATTTTCTGTCGCCAACGGATGACGATTCATTGTGATCATATGATATGACTGACAACACCGTCTGCTGTTAAAGTCTGAAGATGACAGTGTGTATTTGAAGCCTGTTTCAATGTGAAATGTTTTCGGGTTGTGTCATTAGGAAAATAAAGCTTCATGTAATAGTGAACGGTCCGTAGCGTTAGGTAATATCTCAATAATGAGTGAGCAATGTTGCAGTGCTTCACTGCCATTGTTTTTGTAGCTGGAGGCACACAAATCTCTTCTTTTATTTTGCGAGTGTGTCCAATGGGAACACGCTGTTGATCACTGAAACTTCCACCATTGCTTTCGGCGTTATTAATTGGTGACAGAGACATATGATTACATAGCCACACTTCAAGCCAAAATGTGGCGTTTCAGAACTAGAACCATTAAATTTTCAAGCAACTCCTCCACTGTCGTCCAGAGGCTGAGCAGACATCGTTCTAGAAGTCTCGCAACAATATGGGATCGAATTTGGGAATTCCCTATCGTTTTCGCTCATCTGAGCCCTTGAGATTAGGACGTGGACGAAGACACCTACTGTAATTACTTGTACCTTCTAGTATAAAAAGCGTGGTGATCCGGCGCCACTTTGTTGACACGACGCGGCGGCCGACCTGTAGCGTTACGGCGGCTGGGACTAGGGAGTAGGAACAGCGCGAGACCCTCGGCGTGAGTAAGCAGCTTAGGCCGCACCGCGTCTTCCAACCGAGCCCCGTCCTTAATTACTCAGCATAAGGCGCGATAGAGGCGCCACAGTCGGCCGACGCCAACCGGATCGTTGCAGTTCTCAGCCACTGCCTCCTAGCTGCACATCGCTGGGGTCCACACGACCGTAAACGTACCGTATTACTTCGTCTCCTGCTATAAGGCGATGAAAACTTCACACGTATACCGAAGTGGTGCGATGATTTAGACCCGTAACTCGGGAAAGCCGCGGTTTCTCTGTGTCACTTCACGCGAATTACGGGACAGTTTGTAGAAATATGCCTGTGACTGAGCTCTTCCCCATTATTGTCCTACTGAGCGAGGTGGCGCAGTGGTTAGCACACTGGACTCGCATTCGGGAGGACGGCGGTTTAATCCCGTCTCCGGCCATCCTGATTTAGGTTTTCCGTGATTTCCCTACATCGTTTCAGGCAAATGCCGGGATGGTTCCTTTGAAAGGGCACGGCCGATTTCCTTCCCAATCCTTCCTTAACCCGAGCTTACGCTCCGTCTCTAATGACCTCGTTGTCGACGGGACGTTACACACTAACCACCACCACCATTATTGTCCAGGCGAATTAATTCTTCGTCTCTAAACACCATTATGTCGAATGGAGACTGAACTCTAATCTTCTTTCATTCAGACTCTGCGTAGTAGTGATTCGAAAAATAGTTCCAAACGGAAAAATTGCCATATTTCTTTAGACAATTTGCTGTTTAAAACATATATATTGTCTCTGAGGTCTTCGATCAGAAAATGGCTTGATATAGCTGTCCGCGCTAGTTCAAGTTCCTTCGTCTCTACGCAGTTACAGGAATAAACGTCCACTTAATCCTGCTTAACGTAGTCAAGCAGTGGCTTACCTCTACAGTTATTACTTGCCACAGTAATCCGTATTGCCGAATAACTAATATTTGATGTTTCATGAAATGTCCTAACAACCTATACCCACTTTTAGTCAAGTTGTATCATGAATCTGTTTTCTCTCCATTAGTTACTCGATGTACCCATCTAATCTTCAGCATTTTTCTGGAGAACAATAGAATGCCCCTGGAGATTAAAGAGATTACTAAAACAAACATTTCTAAAACGGCAGTTATAAAGTATCTGTTAATCAAATGGTTCAAATGGCTCTGAGCACTATGGGACTTAACTTCTGAGGTCATCAGTCCCCTAGAACTTAGAACTACTTAAACCTAACTAAGCTAAGGACATCACACACATCCATGCCCGAGGCAGGATTCGAACCTGCGACCGTAACGGTCGCGCGGTTGCAGACTGTAGCGCCTAGAACCGCTCGGCCACCCGGCCGGCTATCTGTTAATCAATACGTCCTATACAGTGAAGGATTAATTAGATAATACACGGTATGAATTTGGTAAATAATTTGACATATATCAATAATAATAGCGATAGTAAAACAACCATTACTTCAGAGAACATAGTATTTTCCTTGCACTTTTCCTTTTATTTTATTCCCTGTTCTGGAAAACCTTACACCCAAAGGTATGCAATGTATAATTCTAACACCTCATCCTATTTTTCAGCTTTACATCTCACTGATTATAGAGGGGTGCGACTCTGTTTTTCAAGGTAGTAAGTAGGAACTTTAAGTACACAAAATAGAACCACAACGGCACTATAGTGCTGAGTGAGAAATGAATGAACAGTTTAGCACTGGGCCTTTTACATTCTTAAATTAGTTCTTTGTAAACAGTATAGCACACTAGGGAAGGATCGATGAGGTAGCACTGTTTTTCAAGCAGACTGGACTTGTATTTGGGAGGGTGAAGGCTCCAGTCTTCATCCGGCTATCCTGATTTAGGTTTTCCATGGTTTTCCTAAATCACTCCAGGCAAGAACCAGGATGATTCCTACTTTCAGGCTACAGCCGACTACCTGTCACGTCCTTGTCAGAGTAGATCTGCAAGTATGTAAATGCCTGTGTGTATGAATTACGTTATTCTAAAATTGTAATACCATGATATGGCCAATATCCATGTAAAAATGATCTACGGATGAATAAAATTACTACTACTACTACTACTACTACTACTATCACAATTCAAAAGCTTCTGTTCTTCTCTGCTGTATACTGCTTATCGGACACGGAGATCAAACGGAGATACGAAGCAGTTAACGCGAATCCTGTTCCAGTGTTTTAACTACAGCTTCACATCGTTCGGCTTAAAATTATTGCCTGTTTTCGTAATGCGATAATTTACTTCACATAAGCCTCATCTTACGCTGCGAAATTAGTGTGAAAGTAGTTTATGCAGGTGTTATGTTCAGCAGTAGGTCGGACCAGTCCAGTCGAAATCGATGTCGACCGATACCTGGTGTCACATCGGTTCGGAAAGCCTACGACAGACTGATCTCAGGCTAATGGTTCCCTGATACGCGACGCCGACCGCTGGGTGTCCTAGGTCGGACCCGGCGGGTCACACACGAGTATATATTACGAGTGCGGCGAGCTGGGAGTTACGACAGGCATGGCCGGAGCCCACACCACGAGGCATTCTCTCAAATTAGGTGGCGGGGTGCGACGCGCTCGCACACGCTTTTCTCCGCGTGAGATGGAAATGGGGAAAAAAGGAGGAAAGAGGACACGCGAGGCGGCGCGGGTGAGCCGTGCGATTTGTCAAGGCGCGCCAGGATGTGCGCGCGACGCGGGGGCGGTGGGGGCGGTAGTGGGAAACTGCAGAGCAGCATCTGGCAGACGCCGGCTGCCACACACCGTAAGGCACGTGCTTCGCACTACCTAGCTAAATATTTGAATGGGTGACTTCTAATACTCATCTACCAGTTTGTAATTTCGAAGGACGAGACTGTTCTCAGTTGCCAATAATTGGGAGACACCTGAATCAAAACAAAACGGATGCTGACGTGTCAGAAAGTTTCGAGGTCGGTTTCGAGTTTTGCTGTAAGTGGTATAAGTGAGGTCTTGGATTCACAGAAGTAACATAAATTCATTCCACTAAACCTGTGTGGTCAGTAGAGGCCACAATCTCAACGTGAGGAATGCGCCTAGGTAAAAAAATTGTAGTTCAGTTTATGCCTTCCTTACTTAGCTACTGGGTGAACCACTTAAAGGAGCCTGCTTTGAGAACCGCAGTTTTCGATGTTTACACGTCAGGAGAAATTTACTACATTTCACATGTAATTTTGCGATACGTTTCAACGGTAAGATCTACAAGTCATCACTAAACTCGTCTTTTCAAGAGTTTTCGAAGTCCATCAAGAAACCATATCTTTCGGTTACGAAAAACCCCTTGCTTCAATATTTAGGTTGACAGCAATAAATATTACCCCAACAACAAAATTGTTATCATTTTGAACTTTTCGTCATTTCTGAAGTAACTGAGATATAAAAGGAATTATATGTGTAAAACCATTTCCCGATGTGAGAAAGGAGTTGCAGACACTAATATGGTCAGGTTCAATTTATGTGCCTCTCGACCTACTCTCATTGCCGTACACCTCGTTTCGATATATCGAATCATTGACGAAATAAAAGGGGTGCGAGTGATTCACCCTATATAAAGAGTACAAAAGAAAACTACATACACAAAGTGTTAGAATGTTCTGAGGAGATAAAAAAAAGCACATTTTTATGTGACAAAACTGTCACAGGTGCGCCGTTTCCTCAATAATGTCCTTGATGTCCAGAGACTGTTCAAAAATGGCTCTGAGCACTATGGGACTCAACATCTTAGGTCATCAGTCCCCTAGAACTTAGAACTACTTAAACGTAACTAACCTAAGGACATCACACACATCCATGCCCGAGGCAGGATTCGAACCTGCGACCGTAGCAGTCCCGCGGTTCCGGACTGCAGCGCCTAGAACCGCACGACCACCACGGCCGGCCCCAGAGACTGTTCGAACTGCCGTATGATGAATATTGTTTTGGACATGAAGCTGAAAATGCGGGCCGCTTACATTAATGCACAACTGGCATCCACTTTCTAATCGTTCTCTAATGCGCTCAAAGCAACCAGGTGTTTAGCGAGTTAAGCTTCAGCTAAACGGACAACCAGCTGTTCTGAGGCGTCTGTCGGCGTTTCGTCAATCAAATGTTTCATTTGCTCCCCACAGAAACAAATCCGTAGGACTGGGGTCTGGAGAACTTACATGTGAACACAACATTACATAAATAATAACAACGTAGTTGTTTACCCAGGTACGTGAACACTCCTTGCAGCACTGAAAACTTACCCTTCCTATAAATAAGATGTAATGACACTACATATAAAATTCCACTGTTAATGTATTGCACACGAGTCAGTCAAAACAACTAAGAACGTTGGCGTAAGTGAAGTCCAGCGTAAACCCTTGAACACCACCTAGCACCGAATTGTGCACCTGTGGCATTTTTGTTACATAAAAGTTTCTTTTTATTACCTCTATACGCTCTAAGACATTGTAACATAGTTTCTTTACACGATGTGTATGAGGCCCCCTCCCGCCCCTACCCCACACACACAGGGGGTGGGGGGTGGGGAAGAGAGAGGGGAGCGAGGGACCAACAGTAATGCGTCGCACATAGTACTTCCAGATAATGCCTCTGGATCACGGGGTCCCAGGTTCGATTCCCGGCCGGGTCGGCGATTTTCTCCGCCCGGGGACTGGGTGTTTGTGTTGTCCTTATCATCCTTTCATCATTCTGGAAGTGTCCAGACTCGAAATGGAAAGATTTTAAACTTGTACGGGCGCAGATGACCACGATGTTGAGCACCCCACAAAACCAACATCACCATCACTTCCAAATAGAAGTACAAGTAGAGTTTTCGCGACGTCCGCCGATGTCATTAGAGTAACTCCGATGATCAAGCCTGAAGAACAGACTCGGACATAACGTTGTTTAACAAACCATCGTTTAAGAAACCACCTGTTCAGTTCCCACATCCACACGGAACCGGGATGGCCCGATGGAGAATAAACTGTTTAGTGCCCAATATCAATTCACAATGAAAACCATTTCATCATATCACCGTTCATCTGCTTATGATACGAGAAAATCAAAAAAGTATTTACCGCACTTACTATATTACCTCAAACGATAGAAGGAATGTGAACTCCTAATGGGGTTTGAAATCACAAACCTAAGACGTAGCCTTCAAAGGGCTGTTTGAACCAAAATTACGCACAGGAACTTGTGTCAGAGACTACAGTTCGTTCTATACAGGCTTACAAGAGAGTAGATGGAACGTGAAAGAACGTGCTGCCAACAGCCAGCGTCCAGACGGAATGATTTGCTAACAGCACGTCCTGAGCCAGTAGTTTACTGCGCGCCGCAGCGTCACTTGCAGAGATAACTGGCGCCATCAGCGGCTCCTGTTTAATGAACGCGTGTCCTCGCACAGCACCGCGCGCGTGGCTACGAAAACCCGGCGGCGGGCTTTCGTTTCCCTATTTTCATTTCCGGCAACAATAGTTCATTAAAAATGTGTTTGAGAGGCTATTTGGTGAGCTATTAGGCGCGCCGATATTACTCCTCGGAGAGCCATTCGCGGGGCCTAGGTGGGGGCGGCGAGCAGTGGCGGCGCTGGTGGCGCGGGGGCGGCGAGAGGACAGCTGCGGAGGTGGAAGAGGCGCAGGAGGCAGCACGCAGGAGGCGACAATGAAAACGGACCCGTAAATTACGGGGGTGAGATAACGCAGGGGGTGGGGTGCGGCCTGGGGGTGCGCCGAAGGGAAAAATCTGCCCCGAGCGGGCTTCATTACGCCGCGCCGGCCAGCCCGGCCTCAACTCTTAATGCGATTAACGGCCGCCGGACTTAACCGGCGAGCGGGCGCGGCTTAGCGGCGCCGGCGCTGTGTCGGGCGTTCCCGTGTTCGATCACCGGGCTGCGAGTGGCTGATACCAAGACCCTCTGCCTGCTACCACCCCACAGTCGGAACGAACGAGAAACGTGCGCCTGTATTGGACTGAAGGGAAGAGACTGGAAGACCAGAGCTAACCGTACTCGCTCTAAGGAAAAAAAAAGAAGTATAAGATTCAATGTACGAATTCAGTCTTGACTGTGTTTGAAATAACACAAATGCCATGTTCATTCAAGTGCGCAGCCAGCGAAGGACAACAGAAGGCAGCTCAACTTCCCCTCCCCCCCCCCACCCCTACTCCCCAACCACAAAAACTACCTTGGCCAAAGAGACAGACGTACTAATTCAATACCAATTTGGAGAAAGCTACAATGTATAATGGATATTGCGTAGAATTGTTTCTGAGATAACACTACTCTCACCTCCTCGCAGAAGGGACGGGTACTCGCCATCTGGCGTGCTAAGAGGCGAAATGTGATAATAATCTAACAGAACACACATAATAATAATAATAATAATAATAATAATAATAATAATAAAGAATGCAATAAACCACTAAATAATAAATACTAAAAGTAACTATTGTCTAGATAACTATTCAGACATCTCATGGGCGTCTACAGGAGGGCTTTACAAATGTACAGAGAAGAAACAAACCATTGTAGCACATGTATCTAGAGTCCTTTGTTGCAATATCTCAAAATTATTTCGTGATTTGCCGTATAAGAAACTAAGCTGAGTTGTCCTTACCTACCCCACCCCCTCCCGATCACGTAATGGGTGTGCTGCGACACTCGTTAACATTCGTTTTGAACAGTGTGGAAATTCAGTCTTACTGTACTCTCAAATGTCTGGCTGGGTCTATTTCCCATCGTTTTCATCCAAATAGTAGAAAGAGTGCATATCTAAACTTGGATAAAAACCACAAATAGTTACGTCGCTGGCCGAAATACAAAACCGGAACTCACAAGCTCTGTAGAACAATAAACGTAAATAAATGTAAAATTGTCCTCAATGAAAGCTTTTTTGAATATCACAGTGCTTTACTAGTCATGGAACAACTGGAATCAGTATGCGAGAACCTACTGTCCAACTTACACGCACGACTACTGAGTAAGTTTACATTGAACGCTTTCAAAAATCATTGTGAAAAGTGAAAGGAACGATAAATAACAGAAAAAATTTGGACACCGACCAGAGATCGAACTCCGGAGTTTTGGATTTGTGTTCTGGCACTTATTGAGCCATCGAGCCAAAAATATATAAAATAAAATGTTAGAACACTATTTTGCATGCTAAGTACATTATTTTTGGTTCCTTCCATCAACAATTCATTTTTACTTTCATCTGAAGAATTCACTTCATATCGTACGGCTTGAAACATTACGTTCCAGTGTATGGGGGAGCCGTAAGAGGTCCATTAGGAAAAAAGCGAAGACGTTTTAACAGCATGCGCTATATTATAAACATACGTTGCTTACTCAAATTGTTACTTGTTTGAATATAAATGTACACGACAGAACATTTTTAAGGCTTTGTGAACTTCATTATCTATGCTGCCGTTGAAAGTTTTGTACGTAAAAGAAAAAATAAGAAAATAAAAAATATTGCTAAAATAAAAGTAGCGTTGTAAATGAGTAGCTGGAACGCGAACTGAAGATCTAGCGTTCTCGTAAGGTTTCCAGGAAAGTGCAGTGAATTTGTGGAGGAACTCGCGAACCAAAGGCTGGTACCACCAGTTCCAAAATACTGCTCCAGCGATGGAAGTGCTTACCAAGAAGGCATGAAAGCACACATAACAGAAACTCAGAAGCAATCTGGCAGGGTCGTAACAGGGTAGTATAGACGAGAGGAAAGTAATAGAGATGCTCAGAAAACAGACATGGCTATCACTTACAGAATGGTGGGGTTTTGGTTGTCCATGGAAACCCTGTAGGGAAAATTTAGAGAATGGTATTCGAGGAGACGAAGTATGTGACAATTATTCTGGCTTGGTCGTTTATCACACCTATGGATCGTGAGGACAAGGTGAGAGAGGTTAGGGCACGTACAGAGGCTTAGAGGCATTTCTCCCTACCTCACCACGAGAAGGTAACAGGACAGGAACTGCTAGTGTTATTGAGAAGTAGCTTCTATTGCACACTTCAGTGTGATCACAGGAGTATATACGGGGTGTTTCATAGTTTTGCATTAAACATCTAAGGGTGTTAGATCACATGCTCGGGAACAGCTTTTGTAAGAGACGAATGACGCTTCCCAGTGACGCAAGATGTCCTTTTGTATTGGTTATGCCCCTGAAAGGCGGCAATGCATAGGTGCTCTGCAAGTTGGAAATCAAAAGACTTTATACAGGGTGGTCAAAAATAAGTGTGGAAAGCTTGGAAGCGAATTTTAGGGCAGGTTGTACTGAGAAATAATTATTAAGGAAAAAATTCCATACGCTGCGCCGCTTCCGAGTTAATTAGCATTGAATTTAGCGAATCAGGCCATTGCGCGCAAATTCAAGCGACCCGCCAGAGACGGTCTCGCCAAACTTTGTTACCCGTTTGGTTTCCTACAACCGAACACGATAGCGGTGGAAGAATTGGACATGGGACGGTAATAACGCTGTGCAGTTTCGTGCGCTTTAATCTACGCTAAGAGAAGAACTGACACGAACAGTATCTGGCGCACCGCTGGAATTTGCGTTCGCATATGCCTGACTGTCTAACTTCAATGCTAAATAACTCACAAACGGGGCAAAGTACCGATTTTTTTCTCAACAATTATTTTGCAGCTCAACCTATCCTGCAACACCCTTACATGCTTTCTGGGCGATTTGTGACCATTCGGTGTAGATGAAATGGAAACGAAATAGATATCTAACGATAGAATGTTTTGCCGAAAGGCCGGCCGGGGTGGCCGTGTGGTTCTAGGCGCTTCAGTCTGGAACTGTGCGACCGCTACGGTCGCAGGTTCGAATCCTCCCTCGGGCATGGATGTGTGTGATGTCCTTAGGTTAGTTAGGTTTTAAGTAGTTCTAAGTTCTAGGGGACTGATGACCTCGGAAGTTAAGTCCCATAGTGCTCAGAGCCATTTGAGCCATTTTGCCGAAATATATTCTTATTTGGATAGAGACAAAGGTATCTTGTATCAACACGCTCGTCCAAGTTCTCTATTTTTTTTAGAAAAAGTATTATTGTTTTTTGAGTTTACAACTTTTTAGGCTGTTTCTCGCAACCTCGTATCCTGCCCTCTTGAGACTTACATAATTTTCTTTCAAATTTCTTTGGGCCCTATCCTCCTCTACTTGATTTTTCCACTCTGCACAAGATCTTCTCCGTTTTTTCCTGCACTGAGATCGATCGCTATTACAATACTTTTTCCGGTCATCGTTCACTTTCTAATCTCTTCAAATGCTATACCATTTTGAACACCGTTTTTCCACTTCTTCGTTGACGTAAGTGGGAGTTTTCTTGCGATTAATAACGGTGCTTGAGTGACCATCGAATGGTAGTGTTCTATGGGAAATTAAAAATGCGTATCTCTATACGTGATTAAACAATGAAAATGACACAAACGTCTGGACAGGTGCAAGTGCTTATTATATTTAATGAGAGGCAGTGGTCGGCGTCACATATTTCGGAGTCCCTGCGGCCTGCGTTGTAAATAAATAACGGGTCTGCCGACGTCAGCGCGGTGTGGGTCGACGCTACGCGGCGGCCGCATTCCTCAGGGGTGGGCCGGGGCCGTATTTTTTAAAAGCTCGCGCGAACTATGACACTGGGGTGCCGTCTTTTCATCATCGCCTCCTGATACAGCGGGTCCGCCGCCCCAGCGAGGCTCTCTTTTCATGTCTACGTCGAGGGAAGGAAAAAGGCACTGGGAGAGGGTAGAGTGAGCCGGGCGGCCGGGCGGCCGGGGATGAGAGGAAGGGGGAAAAAAAGAAGAAGAAGTCACATTAAGAAGGAAGAAAGTAAGGGTAACATCCTGCGGGCCGGGGCGCCGCGCTCGCCGAGGAAACGCGTGAATGGAGAGGAGGACACGTGGAGGAGCCTGAGCGAGGCGCGAGGACGCCGAAATGAGAACGGAGTGGGCGGAGGGGGAGAGAGGAAGGAAATGAAAAAGTGGGGAGCGGGGGCTCGGCTGAAAATGAGTTAAGGGGAATGAGATGGAAAATATTCAAAGGACAATTTCTGGAGCGGGCGCCCGCGGCGGCAGTTGATAAGGCAGTTGGCGGCCTCAGGTGGGCGCCGAGACAATGAGAAATGATGATGACCCCGCGCAATATGCCCGCTAACAAGCCAGCCGCAGCGGCAGCCGCCGTCGCTGTTTAGATATCGGCCCGGCCCTGAGTGGCGGCGGCGGGGGAGGAGGCTCCCTCAGACCGCGAGCCGGCGCTGCTGCGAACCACGGCACGCGTGTACACACACAAGGGCTGGCAAGCATATAATACGTGTGCACAAACAAATTACGTTTTGCAAGTCTGACAATCACTTTCATTTATTAGTTCTGAACTACTATCGAGCACAATAGTTTACAAATCATAGCGAATGTTCTGTGTTACCTACTATATAACTTCAACACTGCCAGAAGCTTTAAAGTCTTCAAGGAGAGAACGAAATGTTATTCCCTCGTATCTTATTTTTTCAACTCCATTCTATTTACTCATACCATATTCTGTCGACTTCACAGCCAAATGGTCCCTTCTGCTACTACCTTTAACAATGCAGTATCGACTCAAATCCGCCACTGTATGTCATCTCTTGGTAGAGAGCGTTATACAGGTATTACGTAATACGGACCCAAATATACATCAGACCAGCAATTATTTGATGACGTCTTTCTCATTAGTCCCCTTAGCACGGGGGCTGCTTAGGCCATACAGTACCTGTAAGCTGTATTTACTTCCTGGTAGCTTCAGTGCATCTAGAAGTCATTATCCTACGTTACATTCAAATGGTTCAAATGGCTCTGAGCACTATGGGACTGAACATCTGAGGTCATCAGTCCCCTAGAACTTAGAACTACTTAAACCTATCTAACCTAAGGACACCACACACATTTATGCCCGAGGCAGGATTGGAAACTGCGGCCGCAGCGGTCGCGCGGTTCCACACTGAAGCACCTAGAACCGCTCGGCCACACCGGCCGCTACGTTGCATTCTTCTGTGTGATTGTCTGTGCGTTGGATTTCAGGCTTTTTGAAGATGAGTACATAATACAGTAATATTGCCTACAATTTTTTTTATGCAGAACAGTATCGACTGTAGTATGATTTACATTTTCAATTTCGTACCTTCTGATAACTTACCAAGGTAGTTAATACATATCGCTAAGTTTGAATTGCAAAAGAGGAAACGTGCCTAGCCGATACTATTCCGACATTAATAACCAACATAATGTAAAGCCCTGAGGATTATTTGAGGCCGGCAAGTTTGGCCGAGCGGTTCTAGGCGCTTCAGTCTGGAACCGCGCGACCGCTACGGTCACAGGTTCGAATCCTGCCTCGGGCATGGATGGGTGTGATGTCCTTAGGTTACTTAGGCTTAAGTAGGTCTAAGTTCTAGGGGACTGATGACCTCATATGTTAAGTCCCATAGTGCTCATAGGCATTTCAACCACTTTTTGAATATTTTAGAATGGCATTTTACCACGCGGATGGCTCAGTGGTAAGAAGGCAGTAGTATTTGGGAGCATAACTGTTCACATCCCCGTCCGATCATCCAGATGTGCTTCTCTAACTCGACGTTCGGATGGTTCCTTTAAAAAGAGCACGTTTCCATACCCGATCCTTCTCAGATCCAAGCGTGTGTTTCACACCTAATTACTTTGTCGTCGACAACACATTAAAGCCTAAGATGAGACACACAATTTTTCCTTCAAAATAGCTATTATTAAAAAAAAATACACCGTCTGGCAACGACCCGTATTTACTAAGGAAGATAATGATACGGTATGCTAGCTTTCAGGAGTATTTTTTCTTACATGTTTTTCAGTGATACCACTATATTTCTGAATCAGGCGCTATGTGCAGAGGGATTTACACCCAGCTCTTCCAGCAGTATAGGTACTTCGCTCCGTAGTATCAGAAGTCGTTTGTATAAGGAGCGAAATTCAAAAACAGTGAGCGCTGATGTTGTAGATAGTGCGATTAACCTCAAGAATCTGTAATGGTGTGTAGAGGCCGAAGCATGGAATACGGAAACATAGAATTAGTAGCGAGACAACAAATCTGTATCACCGTCTCCACAACACATCATCTCAGCTTTTCAACTTCTTCTCAGAAATAACAAAACAACTGACAAAATTGCTTTTCGCAGTTGTTTTCTTATTAACACGGACTCCTAAATGATTCACTGATATAAAAAACCCCACAAATTCGCAAATGTGAATTTTTCAGAGATTGAAAACCACCGAAAATTTCATTTGATGATGTAAGTACAGTATCGGTTGTTACATATATCGTCGTGTCGGCGTTGCCGACACAGCTTGTTCGGCAGGTCGCCGGCGGCGCGCGGTCAGCGCCTCGTGGACTCGGCCACGCCGCCTCGGGGGCGAGGAGACGCCAGGCGACGCCGCCGTGTTGGGCTAGGACCGCCGCCGCCACCGCAGCCAGCCACTCGGCTGATCTTCTTGATGTCGCCATTGTCTTCCGTCGCGTTACGGCGCCATTCCCACTCCCCGTTAGTTGAATCCAACGGCTGCAGATGACGCAGTTTGCGTTTTACGACGCCGTCCCGGGGATATCAGCGCCGAGGCGAGGCGAGGCGAGGCGGGCCGCGGCTCTCCCTCCCCCACTCTCTCTCTCTTCCGCCCCCCTTTGCTGCTCTCCTCTCCCCTCCCCTCCACCGCCGTGCTGGCCCGCTCCGTTTCCTTGCTCCGCCTGGCGGCGGTGCGACCAACTACCAGCCCGGTGTATTACTTCCGGCGTTTACGGCCCGGCCAGCGCTCAGTCTCCCTTCCGCGGACACTCTGCACTTCTGGACTCCCGGCGCGGATTCCGCCATCGATCTGTCGCTAACGCTGATTGTGCCGCGACTAGAAGCTGGAACTCTGCTTTTCGAGGGGACACTTATTTGATTGTACCCTTTCTGCACAGCTACTAGCACTTTAAGTAGGAGACTTAGAAGAATCTGTGTCTAGAGCGCCGTTTATGCGGCAAGACCCAATACCCAGCTGTGGCAGGGTCGATTATTCACTCTTTTCGTTCCTTTTTTCATTCAGATTTAAGTTACATTTCGGTCTTCCACTGTACAGCGTATTCTACACTACCACTGAAGAATCTACATAACCAACTGAGAGACAGAATTAAAAAAAAAAAAAAAATGAATCTGTCCACCTCTTCTATTCGTGCTTAATTAATATACTCATAACCAATTGCTGTTCTTACTCTTTACTTCAGTTAGATCAATATCCAAGTTAAATTAATGCAATGTCACACACCTTGCCTCAAACACTATCAATTGTATCTGTAGGTAGCCACTAACTACACTGTGTTCACCTCGAACTCCACAGAGGGATTCTTGCGATACTGTGGGATAGCACCGTAGGGGAAAAAAGGACACGGCGAAGTGTGTTCTGCCGGCCGAAGTGGCCGAGCGGTCCTAGGCGCTTCAGTCTGGAACCGCGCAACCGCTACGGTCGCAGATTCGAATCCTGCCTCGGGCATGGATGTGTGTGATGTCCTTAGGTTTAAGTAGTTCTAAGTTCTAGGGGACTGATGACCTCAGATGTTGAGTCCCATAGTGCTCAGAGTCATTTTTGAAGTGTGTTCTCATGATTTCTGAATGATCAAGACGCAGCTAGCAGCAAAAAGATGCACCAATCGCTCGAAGGCAGTTGATCCATTTACGCGAATTATGCATGGGACGCGCATTTTTGTACATGGGCAAACGGTGGCGCCTTCTTATTAGTTCAATATAACCCTAACCTAAAATGAATACGCTGATTCGCGAAAGTTATAAGCCTAAGCTACACTCAACCACTCAGGTGATGAACAGACGGCGAAGAACCAGATGCATGTACTGAAGTGGCTAATGAATCCTTCGTTCTCGGCCAAGAGTAATCTTGAGTGGGTAGGTACATTTAGTATTTTAATGACTAAACATGAACATGATTTCCACCGGTCACCAATGCTGAGAGAAAAATAAGGTTCAAATGGCTCTGAGCACTATGGGACTCAACTGCTGAGGTCATTAGTCCCCTAGAACTTAGAACTAGTTAAACCTAACTAACCTAAGGACATCACACACATCCATGCCCGAGGCAGGATTCGAACCTGCGACCGTAGCGGTCTCGCGGTTCCAGACTGCAGCGCCAGAACCGCGCGGCCACTTCGGCCGGCAGAAAAATAAGGTGCCTTTTTAATGTTGTTTAGGTTGTCTCATATTTACTCATTACTAATAATATAGAAGGCTGCCTGATGTTATGGAAGAAAGACTGGATACGGTTCGTAAGTTGCAATGTGGAAGTAGCAAAACACTGAAGAAAATGTAATATTTTCCCCAGCAAGATTCATTTACATGATTATTTGGTGACAAATTACGAGACACTATTGTTAAGAAATGTGCTCTGTCTACCCAGCTGCTATAACAAATGGTGAATTCTAGAGGTGCACAGCTAGCGGAACAAACTTTAGAGCTTCGCCGAGTTGTCAAAGTACGAAACTAGACCAGCGAATATTATAATATTGTATTATGATGTATATAATATATTGTATTAATATTATATTAATATCAGGAATTACGGATTAGTGAGACGAGAGTTGGCGACCTGACGTCTTTCACTTATAAATCTTTGTTGTTGATCACGTGGTCACAAAAGTCATCTTCGATAATGGTGCTTCATATACGACGAGGACATGCCAGTATTGCCAACATAATAAATGATAATTAAATAGACACCCTAGCTGCATACAGGCGTTGATGTACTTCATTGGGGACATGTTGAAAATGTGTGCCCCGACCGGCACTCGAACCCGGGATCTCCTGCTTACATGGCAGACGCTCTATCCATCTGAGCCACCGCGGGCACAGAGGGTAGTGCGTCTGCAGGGCCTTATCCCTTGCACGCTCCCCGTGAGGTCCACAATCCCAACATGTCCACACCACTACATTCGTAGTGCGCCTAATAGATGTTTGCCCATCATACTCATTACTCGTGGCAGATTAATCTACCAAGTGGCAGTGGCGGTGGTTAGAGTTTAACGTCCCGTCGACAAAGAGGTCATTAGAGACGGAGCGCAAGCTCGGGTTAGGGAAGGATTGGGAAGGAAATCGGCCGTGCCCTTTCAAAGGAACCATCCCGGCATTTGCCTGAAACGATTTAGGGAAATCACGGAAAACCTAAATCAGGATGGTCTGAGACGGGATTGAACCGTCGTCCTCCCGAATGCGAGTCCAGTGTGCTAACCACTGCGCCACCTCGCTCTTAATCTACCAAGTCCCGTACGAGTTCGGGCAAAGCGTGTGCGTTCGCACAAGAAGGTCAATGGCCGGGAAGCCATATTTTAACTATATATGACGATAGTATCTGTTCCCGAAAGAACAGTTACCGTGGATGACCATGCAGCTTTGCTAGAAATGAAATGATAATTAAATAGACACCCTAGCTGCATACAGGCGTTGATGTACTTCATTGGGGACACGTTGAAAATGTGTGCCCCGACCGGGACTCGAACCCGGGATCTCCTGCTTACATGGCAGACGCTCTATCAAAAAATGGTTCAAATGGCTCTGAGCACTATCGGACTCAACATCTCAGGTCGTAAGTCCCCTAGAACTTAGAACTACTTAAACCTAACTAACCTAAGGACATCACACACACCCATGCCCGAGGCAGGATTCGAACCTGCGACCGTAGCAGTCCCGCGGTTCCGGACTGCAGCGCCAGAACCGCTAGACCACCGCGGCCGGCAGACGCTCTATCCATCTGAGCCACCGCGAGTAATGAGTATGATGGGCAAACATCTATTAGGCGCACTACGAATGTAGTGGTGTGGACATGTTGTGAATGTGGACCTCACGGGGAGCGTGCAAGGGATAAGGCCCTGCAGACGCACTACCCTCTGTGGCCGCGGTGGCTCAGATGGATAGAGCGTCTGCCATGTAAGCAGGAGATCCCGGGTTCGAGTCCCGGTCGGGGCACACATTTTCAACATGTCCCCAATGAAGTACATCAACGCCTGTATGCAGCTAGGGTGTCTATTTAATTATCACTTCATTTCTAGCAAAGCTGCATGGTCATCCACGGTAACTGTTCTTTCGGGAACAGATACTACCGTCATATATAGCCAATATAATAATAGCTACCTGGGAACTCTGCTACCCACTCACCCGTTTCAGTAAGGTTTCTTGAAGTTATTGTGCAGTGCATTTCGGAAGCTATTTTTGTGATAAAAAAAATACAAAACCAGTGTTTAAAATGTTGACAGTGTGCTGGTAAGGACGACATCGCTTGCTGCCGATAAATATATATTCCCACCTGCAGCTCAGTAGTCAACATGCAACACCAACGACGCTCCTGTACGAGGAACCGCGAAGACGTTGCGCGCGCCTCCCCGACTGCAACGGCAATTTGAGGGGCGGTTACGGTGACCCGCGTTTTTCGGCTCGCGGATTAACTGGGGACACTTTCCGCGCAATTTAGCAGGCGGCGTGTTTACTGTCGCGGGGCGCCGAGCAGTCCTTCGGCAGCCGCAACTTGGGAAGACGGAGCTGAGGGTGGGACGGCGAGGGAGGGAAGGAAAAGGGGAAGGGGTGGTGGTGGTAGGAGGGGTGGGGGAGGGGGAGCAGCCTAATTGGCGGCGCAGCGCGGCTTACGCCGTCTTGAGACCGCCGGCCGCCTTACGGGAAACAATTTACCCTAATTACGCCGGCTGGCTAATTGCGCCCGCGATCGTCCATTATTAATGCGCAATCCGTGACGTCACAAGACGGTTGAGGGGCATCGGGTCCTAGGGAGGCGTGAGTCCACGCCACGGCTTACCGTCAAGCGAGATTACTTCCTGCTAACCATTCACCTACCAGCCCAAGCCTTCGCGGCGGTGCGTCCGTATGAATCAAGATTAAACGTTCCACTTTGTAAGAAGAAAATTTTGACATGCTTGTCGCCTTCCACGAAAATTAGAACAGATATCACTGGTACCAAACGCCAACAGCCTTTCTGTTTACTTAGGGGGCCGGCTCAGGGTTTATACTCTTTATGAAGACCATAAGAAATCCTTGAAGCTTTTAGTTTAGATACATATTTTACTCCACTTGTATGAAAGAAATTTACACTACTCTTTCCGTTATAGGGTCATTGCAGCATCTTTGAGGTTAGTAAAAAATTCTGGATTCCCATGTGTTTTATAACGTCCAACGATTAGTGAAACAGGCATTTCAGTGTATCACCTTATTTGAAACGTAGTCGAGCCTGGTTAGAAAATCGTAGGGGTTGCGAACACGAGAAAGCAAACTATTTGCTGTCAGTTTATGCGCCGATGTGTTTGTACTTAGTTAAACGCTGCGTAATCTCCCTTTTCCGACAGTGAGTTTCTGGAAGTTACGCTTGGTTGCCAGAACTGGTAATGCTTTTGTTTCACGAAATCCTTTCAAAATGGCTCTGAGCACTATGGGACTCAACTGCTGAGGTCATTAGTCCCCTAGAACTTAGAACTAGTTAAACCTAACTAACCTAAAGACATCACAAACATCCATGCCCGAGGCAGGATTCGAACCTGCGACCGTAGCGGTCTTGCGGTTCCAGACTGCAGCGCCTTTAACCGCACGGCCACTTCGGCCTGCACGAAATCCTTTCCTAATTATGTGCAACGCGTGCGTTAGTAGAGTTGTACACATCGGTAAATACTATGAAACTTTTGGTTGCGTACTGAGCCGAACTTCAGTTCTTTCATAGAGATAAATCCATACATGTCGCGCGCGCTGCTGTGTGTGTGTGTGTGTGTGTGTGTGTGTGTGTGTGTGTGTGTGTGTGTGTTTTCCACATCGCCCCCTGAGTCACTATACCGAATTCACCAACTGTGGTACACATATCCCTTACTGACTGGCACCAGTCGTTGTAGGCGTAAGTATCACCTGACTTTAATAGTCAGGAGTTATGGCGCTATAAACAATGAGATTTGTGGAAAACTGCCGTATCATGTATGACGTTTAAACTTATTACGTCTATGTTACTAACTCTATTACCAACAAATTTCGCGGACAGAATCCATATGTGCAGCTAAATGCACCTACGGAATTATATCATGATATCTCACACAGTTCAGGAGATATGACGTCGTGAACACTGAGATGCGTGAAAAACTGCCACAGTGTAGAAAAAGTTTAAATTTGTTACTTCTTTGCTACTAACTCTATTCGCTACGCATTTTGCGGACAGTATCCACATATGCTGCTGTATGTACCTACAGAAACACATCATTGTACGACACACATCTCAAGAGATATGACGTCACGAACACTGAGCTGCATTAAAAAATACCGCATCGTTTAGAAAGTTTTAATACATTTATTCTTTACTACTAAGGGAGTCCTATATCCCTGACACCAGGCAGCGCTTTTGACAGCTTTCACATGCGAAGAACAGACGGCTGTAATCGATGGCCGTATTTAGAGCTATGAAGAGTTTTCGCATAGAGACGTTAACAATATCGCGTTGTAGACTCACGGAACAGCTGTACCCAGCGGACAGAAACTGTTCGGGATATTACACTAGAAACAGTTCCTTTTTTTCATATCTAATACCCAACTGGCAAAATGAATATACGGTCAACGCCGGGTTTGTCAGCTAGTATGAAATATAAGTACAGAAGGCAAATATAGTGCAACAGTAGGTTATTGATACCGTTGTTCACATTTGCTATTGAACATTAACATCCAAGATGTTTTTTATGCCTCAGTTCTCTTTTCACTTTCGTTTGCAAAAAACGTCATATTCACAATAAGATCAGGTAACAACTTTGAAAAAACACACGAAAGCCGTTTTGATGAATGTCTCTTTGGCATCTGTTGTGGAGAACAAGAATAAAAGACCGAACAGTTGTTTCCGCCAGTCCCCAGTGGCATCTGATACGTGTGGACTTCGCCAACGGAAATATTCGACAGCGTCGCGGCGAGGCGGTCCCTGGGCAGGCTGACCCGCGCGACCTCCGCCGTATGCTGACTCAGGCCGCTAAACAGGCGCGCGGCATTAATTAAGTCTTCATACGGGCGACCATTAAGCGAAGAAAAGGAGTACCGATGGCCGCATGACGGGGCACTACAGCAGCCGACACCCCGTGCCCCTTCCCACAGCATCCACCTCACCTGCCGAACGCCGGGCTCAGCTGCGAACGCCGTCCACTGCCAGAGGCCAGTAATTCTCGATGCGGCAAACATACTCCCAACACGGACGGTAACAGGAAAGAGTATTTCTTGTCTTCAGGAATTATATCGTATTTGTGAACTACCTACGCTCTCTTGAAATAGAAAGTTATTGTGTGACGTCATACCGACTCATAAATATGGAAGAGGTCACTCGTTATTAGAAACCACCACAGCTAAACCATAAATATTATAATCTTTTTCTCAGATTTGAAGACATGCTCATTGTCATGAGGTAGGCAGCTGTTTAGGGAAGCACAAAGAAATAACTAAGCACTGAATTCCAAAAAGATGTCGTAAAAGAAGATTACGATAAACGTACAACACGGACCAGTTGTATAAATGGTTCAAATGGCTCTGGGCACTATGGGACTCAACTTCTGAGGTCATTAGTCCCCTAGAACTTAGAACTACTTAAACCTAACTAACCTAAGGACATCACACACATCCATGCCCGAGGCAGGATTCGAACCTGCGACCGTAGCGGTCTCGCGGTTCCAGTTGTATACAAACAATATGAAATCAGTAACACAGGCAGGAACGTGTACAAGTGTATTAGAAAGATACATACTCCTTCACGTCATAGGTATAAAAATAACGGAAACATGACGGTTTGACATCCCATCGACGAGAAATACTATTCGAGAGCGTGTGCTTGTCCCGATTAGCTAGGAAAGCGAACAAAAGTCGGGCACATCTTTCCGAACAAACCAATGCTTAATTGCGGCCAGACGGCGTTCCAACATCTCCCGGAGTATTTTTTTTTAACTCATTGGTACAAGACAGCACTGGGGATTTAAAGTAGTACACGTGTATCAAATCGTAGCGTTACTACAATGAGTAGAAGACAAATGACATTTGAAGCATTTACTAAATCTGTAATTCCATGCCTCACGTCACATATTGTTCTGCTTTTCCCAATTCTTCGGGTAGTCGGAATGTACATACTCCTAATGGGCTAGGAATATCTTCATGTCATTCATCATCAAATGCTTTATTAATTTGTGGCTAGCAGCAGTCGAATAAATGACGTAATAATCATGAATACTTCAGACCTGGGCCAGTATGAATCGAGCAAGGTGGGGGGGTGGGGGGTGGGGGGGGGGGGGCAAAGCAAAGTAACACTGCTACGCGGACGGGCGGTAGCACCTGTTGTTTATATTAATCTCGTGGTTTTATTGTTTCGATAATAAGAAATTATGTTTTAAAAACCTGAATTTCAGAAGAGTATTTCGGAATGTAAGTTGTATCACAAGTTCTCAAAAAGCGATACTTGTCATTTTTATGGCTTGGGGAAGGAGGGGGGAGATGGTTTGGTGGTTTGTGTAGTAGAAGAGGTGCGTTCAGGCACCTAAGGTTTTAGAAATTAAGAACGGAAGGGAACCATCCCATCATTTTATGTACGCTATTTAGGAAAACCACTGAAGCCATGAACCTGGATATGCACCCCTTTCGAATTAGAGTACACAATCTTAGACGCTACTCCACGTGCTTGATGTGCGTTCCGAGGCGTTTTGGTAGGTAACAAAATCAGTACACAACTTATCCGAAACCAACCAGGAACTCGAAATGTGGACTATAAACCATACATTAACAGACTGCAGTTTGTATGATATAAAAATACGCTTCTTCCCATTGAACATAGGCATATTGCTGCACGTCAGAGACATACACTGCTGTCCGCAGCTCGTGGTCGTGCGGTAGCGTTCTCGCTTCCAGCGCCCGGGTTCCCAGGTTCGATTCCCGGCGGGGTCAGGGATATTCTCTGCCTAGTGATGACTAGGTGTTGTGTGATGTCCTTAGGTTAGTTAGGTTTAAGAAGTTCTAAGTTCTAGGGGACTGATGACCACAGATGTTAAGTGCCATAGTGCTCAGAGCCATTTGAACCATTTAGACATACACTGTTCCTGGATAATTATTGTTGCTCTATTATAAAGTAATTTTCTCTCGTGGCTATACGTTAGATTGCAGTACTAAACTACGTATCAATATACGGGGAAATATAGCTCAACAGTAACTCCAGGAGGGAAATCAGTACCAGTAGTGAATACTGGAGGGAAGACAGTTGCAACAATCAATACATGTAGCAAACAATTTTCCAAAAATCGATAAATGAGAGAAGCCAGTTTTAACAATCGATACCTAAAGTAACCCAGTTCCAGTAATCAACAAATGTCGGGAAGTAAGTGTAAGAATCGATACATGACAAACAGATTATAACAAGCGATTCCTCAGTAAAAACATATGTCCAAAACCTCTAACACTCAACACGCTAAGGTTAAAATAATTCAGGAAAACCATCACGTTGCTTTCACCTTTTAATCTTTGGAAAATTTAGATGTTCTTATAATTCGCAGTATTCCGGAATCATGAAATGGCTATCTGATTTGTGCTGATCGCCGTAATGTGCAGAGCCAACAAGTGATTCTAGTGTATACCCTCAGATCCTCCTGTGGCTTTTGAACAGAATCGCGAAGACACCGGCCTGCAGCAGAGCTGAGCTGAGCTGGCTCATCATATCTAATCTGTGCGCAGCTCCAGCTCCAGCCCCAGCTCTGGAGCTCCGCTCTGCCCTCTGCGGCACAATCTGGAGCGCGGCCGGCGGCGTGATTGGCGCCGGCGGCCAGCGGACAGCAATCGCGCGCGCTGTAGCGGCCGCCCATCGCAATCAGCGCGACACGGCCTCAATCAAAACTCCCTCGCGTCATGCCGGCAGGCTCCCCCGTCTCGACCACAGCGCAGTGTCAGGACGGCACGCGCTCTCTTCTCAATACGAACAGGATTGAGAAAGGCGAAAGTAATGAGTAATAGGTATGAGATTAGCGATAAATTTAACATTATAGTTGACAAGCGTGAAGTAGGCCAAATGGAGGTATTCTGCTACTCTGGAAATAAAAACTGCGTGACAGACGAAGCAGGGAGGTTATAAGAAGCAGACTAACACGGGCAGAGTGACTTTTAAGATAAGAAATGATCTGATTCTCAGTCCAGAATCGACGAGGAAAGGACTCTATGGAAAACTCTCACAAGAAGAATGGACAGCATGATAGGATATGTGCTGACACAACAGAGAATAACTTTAACAGTATTGGTGACAGCTGTAAGCGGTGGGAAGAGAGAAAAATTTAGGGGAAGGCAGAGATTGGAATATATAGAACATATAATTGAGGATACGATACGACATTGTAGTGCCTGTGTTATTCTAAATTACTGTTTAAAGTCCCTTCCGACACGCATGAATATCCATAATGGATGAATGAATACAAGTTGTAGACACATGGTTGGCGGCATATGGATGTTTGGGTCTGGTGGTGAGTCTTGCTCGGGTAGCCGAAAGGTAAGGCGACCGCTCACGATAAGCAGGAAATGCGGCTTCGAGTCCCGGTCCAGCATAGATTTTCATTGTCGCCATTCCATTCTACAGCTGATAGTAGTTTATAATCGCAACTGCGAATACATTTCACGTATAACAGGGAAAGTTGAATTTAAGAGCTACTCTGCCATTAAAAAAACGATGATATGAATTTATATCCACTGATTCGGAGATGTTCCACAATTAGGGCTGCTGCAGGATTTTCCGCCTCTCTTAAATGCGCTGTGTAATATGCATAGTCATGGCTCTGAGCACTACAGGACTTAACATCTGTGGTCATCAGTCCCCTAGAACTTAGAACTAGTTAAACCTAACTAACCTAAGGACATCACACACAACCATGCCCGAGGCAGGATTCGAACCTGCGACCGTAGCGGTCACGCGGCTCCAGACTGAAGCGCCTAGAACCGCACGGCCACACCGGCCGGCTATATGCATAGTCATTCCTACCACAATGACTATGTGAGTAAAACCCTATTTTGTGAATAAACTTAAGAATTATGAAGAATGAAATGAATAAGTAGACTGCTGAAATGCAGTTCCGTCAGTGGCGTCGTACCAAAAGGTCTTCTGTTATTAAATTTATCTGGTTTCACGCCAACTAATTATTACGGATGAGAAGGTGGAAATTCCGAAACTGGAGAAATAGTCATAGACCATTTAGAAAACAATAACCATATAAGCCGTCAAGTCAAAGTCATTTTAGAGCATTATGTTTTGAGTCAAATGTTTTCCTTTTGTAACGTTTTACAATGTTTTGATAGGTGACGGATAATGAGGGAAGATCATGTAATAACATTTATCAGTGAGGTCATTAAAGAAAAAATTGTTTTCTATAACGATGCACCTAATGGTAAAAATCGTTTCTCGCTCTAATGCTCTGATGCGGATACAGACATTTTCCATTTTTCAGGTGCTTAATCGAAAGTATTTCTGAGACAATAAAAAAAGAACAGAAGTTATTCACCACGTTCATGAGTGACAACCATTCACCCGTGTTGCAAAGTACAAAAATATAATTTTAGTTAGTCTGTGTTTGAGAATATTTCTTTTTAAAATACGGAACAAGTTAGATTTGGTGAGTCGAGAGGTAAGTGAGGAATCTCAGTTTGATGGTGGTCTTCTTTTTTGGGACATACAGAAAATCATAAAATCTACAATGTTGCTGTTACAGATGGAAATGCTTTGTTTACGGGTAAAGTTGCTCGCGTATTGAGTAAGTAGCTGACTGGGTAGATCACTTATTCAACCGCAAAGGAGCGAGGGCGTAGGATCTGCAATAGAAGACTGTTTGTGTAGTGGCTTTCAGACATTTGCTGATGATCCCCACCGACAAATTTAGTGAAATACTCATGAAGCTAAACTCGTACGGTTCCATCATATAACCTAAAGTATGTCCTTGTGTGAGTCTGTGGCTCAGTTAATAAGTATCAGACTACAGATCCAAAGGCCCGATCCCAGAATTTTTTCTGCCACCGATATCTTCTTTCACCTTTGGCGAAGATTGATATACGCGGAAAACGCCGATTAGCAAGGTAGTTCGTAATACGCGTTAAACAGCAGGCCTTCCTGTAGCTGGCTGGATAACTCAGGATGAAGGAAAGCAAGGGCGTACCACTGCAAATAGGGCTATGCCTGGTTAAGCACTGTGCTCTTCAAATCGACCCTCGGGTTATGTATAGGTTTACCGTATCTTAGTAGCTGACGGTACCTAACCATCCATCACGGCCAAGCTTATCAGTTAGCTAATGTCTTTAACATTGACTAAATTTCTAGTAGAGCTGGTTTCACCCCAGCAGTGTTGAAAGCACTTGGATACTATTCAGTTTCGAGACCGATGATGATGTAAGGGTGTAACTGGAAAAAATGATCCATCGCAGTGAGTGACAAATGGATTGACCTGCTGTGCGATGAGAGGACAACAGTGGCGCAGACAGTAGCAGCCTCTGAAGGGACCGAGAATTGTGTAGCGGGCAGCCAGGTAGGCGGCTGTTTAGGAAGACGTGAGGCTGGGCACGGCGTTATCCGCAAGGCATCGCGCCAGCCTAGGGCAGCGCTGTTGACAGCGCTAATCCCGGCCTGTCGGCTAATCCCTTTGAATTGCAAAACCAACTGGCGGCCGCGATACAAGGCGCAGATAACGGCCGGGCTATCGGGTGGCAGGCGGCTCGCCGCGTCGTGACAGCGCGATCAGGTCGCCGCCGATATCCTATCCGCACCGCCCTCGCCACCGACGCACCACCTTCCCCTCGTGTCGAAACCACTAGACTAATTCACATCGTACGGACACTCTTGCGTCTACCGACGACCGAAAATTCTTCAAGCTAGCAGGCTACTTACACCGTAAATCTTATCCTCTCAGTATACATCATTCATACTTTTGTAGATATGTGGGGAAGAAAGGAAGATGACTGTTCAAAACCATGACGACGATGAGACCATTAGAGGCGGAGCACAACCTCGGATTAGAGAAAGGCTCCAACCTTCTGAGAGACATTTGCCTTCAGTGACACAGAACCGAAATTTGGATTACTGCACACTGATTTGAACCGCATCCTTCCGAAGGCGAATCCAGTGTCTCACCACTACGCTACCTTGCTCTGTGTGTTACATGTACGAGGACAATTCCGAAAGTAACATCCGATCGGTCACACCACAGTGTAAATGAAAGATGTTTTATTTGCAACAGTCTGTAGCGCTGTCCAGCTACTTCTCCAAACAGTCGCCGCTCCGAGTGAGAGGTATGTCGCTGCTCTGTATCAACTTTCCAATATCCTCGTCACAGAAAGAAGCCACCAGTGCTTTTGCCAATTCTCTACGCTGATCTGCAGCTTATTTGTCTGTGCCAAAATGTTGTCTTCATAGCCAAAGGTTCATGTGAGCAGAGATGAAACTCAGAGGGAGCCAAATCGGGGGTGAATTGAGGGTGAGCAAACACATCTCATCGAAAACAATGCAGGAGTGTCCTCATTTCCCCTGCAGAGTGCAGCCTACAGTTGTCATGAAGAAGGAAATGCATGACAGTTACGTTGTGTGGGCTGCATGAAATCAGGCGAAATCTCCCATAGGCACTCACACTTGGCGGGAGAGACTATTTCCCAGGCATCTTTACGTGCAAGCTGTACGCTCAGAGCTGAAAAGAGTGACGTGATGCGATCGACGGGCATATTAGAGACTGCCCAACACACTTATGCAAAGCTTCATCGGATTTTAACTGTGGTTTCCATTTTGCGACCTATCGGACATCACTTGCCGAATAGCTCTCGTACATAGTCCGACCAAGCGGGGCGTGTGCGTGCGCGTTAGCGCGTGCGAATGAAACTAATGGAAAATCTGAACATTTCGCCGTTTTATTTTGGCAAAATCGAAACTTTATAGCTTTATTCTGTCTGTCTTATTCCTCCTCTCCATAATCCGAATGAAAGAATAAGGTGCAAAGGAGACATCGGCAACTTACAACTACAGCAATTCCATGATACCTGGCTCTCGAAACCGTGCGAACACGTTGCTTGTAGTAGCCTCATCTGCTGCCGATTCGTTCATCTGAAGGTAGGGACGCAATTAAGGACGGGGCACAGTTAAGGAAGGATGGTGAAGGAAATCGGCCGCGCCCTTTGAAAGCAACCATCCCAGTAATTACCTTAAGGGCATTAACGATCTAGGGAAGTCACGGAAAATCTAAATTAGGATGGACGAACGGGGATTTGAACCGTCGTCCTCCCGAATGCAAGTCCAGCGTGCTAATCACTATGCTGCCTCACTTATTTGGTTCATCTGAATGACGTCTTACACTGAATACACGATCTAAACGGTAATTGTTTACAAACGTACCACAGTGTATGTGAAGTCGAGTTGAACAAATGTATACATGACACCTACGGTCTGTCAAGCCGAGTAACAGCTCCAAACTGGGTTACAAAACCCACGTAGGATACAGGGCATGTGTGCCACGTGAGATTTTGGCTAAAATCGTCTTTGAATATTAAAAATCCCCTGCACTAGCTAATACAAAATGTAAAATTGATGTTTGTGTAACATTTATCTCAAAATATTGTTAACTTTAACAACACAAAATTAACAACTGAATCGATTCGTTTGGTCTCCTTAGTGAGATACTACTATTACTATGCTTGTAAAGGTTTAGTTTAAATCGAACTGCAAACATGTGACGAAGTCTCTTTTTCTTTCGTTTCTCTCATGAAAAAGTTTAAATCAATAATGCTAACGAAATAATCCAATAAGCCGGTGGCGTAAGACAGCGGGAGAATATGGAAATGTAGCTTCGATGGTTTTGTAGGCCACTTTGAGGTCATTTTCTGATTAGATAGATCGCAAGTATCATGCATCAAATTGCTCATTTCGACTTCTCCTACATCACAACAATAACTGTAAACATTTATCGTTTATACCCTGTATAGCTACCAACGAGGGAATATCGTATCTTTACGGTCAAAATTAACAGACGGTATGAGATCCCGAATTGAGTATTATGAGATAAGGAATCAAAGGCCGGGAATGAGTATTTCAGTTGTTACGAGGTCTTGAATGACCAGTTCGTGTAAAGCACGTGTCTGTAAACTGTTTATGTTTCTTACGAAACATTTTCTTTTTGCACAAACTTAAAAAAAAAAAAATCTTCCATCTGTGATGCGTCCACAGTGAAGTTTACTACTATATAATATAGACTTCATGACTATTTTGATGAAAATGGAGTATTACTCCTTAGAGGAACTGGCAGAAAGCATTTAATGTGTGGTGCAGCATTATATATAGTTAGGAGAGCAGAACGGATGTTCAAATGGCTCTGAGCATTATGGGACTTAACTTCTTTTTGGTCATCAGTCCCCTAGAACATAGAACTACTTAAACCTAACTAACCTAAGGACATCACACAATCCATGCCCGAGGCAGGATTCGAACCTGCGACCGTAGCCGTCGCGCGGTTCCAGACTGTAGCGCCTAGAACCGCTCGGCCACTCCGGCCGGCGCAGAACGGATGTACCGAAAAAAAGTCATCGTTAGTGCAAGAAATATGTCGTTGTGGATAAAAGTTGTGATAAACTGGGTCGTTTAAGGCACAAGGAATTGTTCACACAGGAAATTTTAGGAGTGTGGAAGAATATTAATGAATAAATATGCCGTAATCTTTACAGTGAAATGCTTGCTCCAAAGGATAGAGTGCGAAGAATACTCGAGGAGGATCAATTACACTTCTAATATAAACATGGAACCGAAAGCTTAGTTCTGTCAAATGATACATATTTCGAGCTTGGGTATTATTTGCCCATGGAATATTTGGAGAGGTGACTCATTGGCGGTGTATCGTCTTTAGATAACCAGCTCCCGGCCGCACTGTAGTGGACCAGAATAACCTCCGGTGTTGTCATCAAAAGCCTGCAAAAGGCGACCACTCTGATGCCGCTACGACATAGCGGTGAAAACAGCCGGTAGAGTCAACTGTTACTGAAAGCTTCGGTGAGAATTCCTGCCACATCCGAGTGTCTACTCCGATTACGACGTATGTTAAATACCAGATGTGTAAACTTTGCATTTGTACATGTGGGACTCCTCCGGATCACCAGCGAGCGCGATTCTTGCCAGAGTGTGAATGTTGGCAGCCGTGGGGTCTCGTCGGCAGCAAGTGGTGCGGCGCCCCCGCCGCACACCCTTTTCCCTCGGCCGGCGACCAGGAATCGCCATTTTCAGCAAATAATCTCATTTGGGCGCCATTGTTTTCCCCCGGCCTCGCCCTCTCGCTCGCAACAACCCGGCAGCCGCTGGGGACGCGCGGGGAAGGGGAGCAGATCTAATTAGCACGGAAAGCTGATCGGTAATTACTACGATTAATCAATCCGTTTTCCATTTATGTGCCGGCTGTAGCCGGGAGCGGGAGTGCTGCAGCCAGCAGCCAGCGAGCGCCGCCCGCTACACGCTGGCGCAATTGTCGGCTGCATAATGCCGGCACACGCGTCCGCTGTCCGAGCTTCGCTCTCCGTTCACTTCTCCGTCTAACGTTCGCTGCGAGTCCATGCAAATCCCCGACATTCTAACTGGGGCGGCTGCTGAAATGCCATGCTCGAGCTTGTTTTCGGTGCACATTTACATCTAAAATTCTAAACGATTACGTCTACATGATTACTCAACAATTCTCACTAACTGTTTGGTATATGGTTGGTTCAAATGGCTCTGAGCACTATGGGACTCAACTGCTGAGGTTATTAGTCCCCTAGAACTTAGAACTAGTTAAACCTAACTAACCTAAGGACATCACAAACATCCATGCCCGAGGCAGGATTCGAACCTGCGACCCTAGCGGTCTTGCGGTTCCAGACTGCAGCGCCTTTAACCGCACGGCCACTTCGGCCGGCAACTGTTTGGTATAATCAGTATACTGATGGAGATATAAATGCATTATGCAAACTGAAAATGGGATGAATTGAAGAACACGTTTTGGCATAAATAAGGATATAAATAAAGGGGTTAGTTGATGCTTTTCTTCGATCATATGAATCCACATCCATGAAGCTCAACTACCATTCAGAGGCACACAACTGTTGTTCAAAATGGCTCTAAGCACTATGGGACTTAACATCTGAGGTCATCAGTCCCCTCGACTTAGACTGAACTAACCTAAGGACATCACACACAGCCATGCCCGAGGCAGGATTCGAACATGCGACCGTAGCAGCAGCGCGGTTCTGGACTGAAGCGCCTTGAACCGCTCGGCCAGAGTGGCCGGCACAATTGTTGTTTTTGGGGGAGGAGACCAGACAGCGAGGTCATCGGTCTCATCGGATCAGGGAAGGACGGAGAAGGAAGTCGGCCGTGCCCTCTCAAAGGAACCATCCCGGCATCTGCCTGGAGTGATTTAGAGAAATCAAGGAAAACCTAAATCAGGATGGCCGGACGCGGGTTTGAACCGTCGTCCTCCCGAATGCGAGTCCACCTCGCTCACACACAATTGTAGAATTTGCTAAAAAAATCTTTTTTTAGCTTAAAAGATGCTTTGAACCTTCTAAAAATGAGGTAAAGAATCTAATCACCGAAAAAATATTGCTCAATGGAATTCCGAGCTCCTCCTCTAGCGCCTGGAATAAACCGAAACGGTCTTCGTGTAATGCTTGGATACAGTTAGAAGCATTTCACAACAATAATATCTTACTTGGCGTCAGCATGCGTTAATATGTGTACGAAAAAAAATCGTCTCTAACCTTGATTTTTGCTTACAGTTTTGACTTCCGATAGTGGACTTGTTCTATACAGTTTTGTCTTTCAAGTACGAATGTGTGGTAAGAATGTGTTCTTTGGCGGGAAAAACACAAAAATATCGTATCCAACGCGTAGTCGATGCAGTATGTCATCGAAGCGTCGAATGACTAGGTATGAGGCTGAGAGTCATTCGGAAGAAATGAGTGCCTCTGCTACGAAATTGAAAGACAGTAACCAAGATTATGATGTGAATTACGGATTGAGTTATAGGATTATAACCTTTGTTGCCGTTTTCTCTGTTGGTTCTCAACACGTGAAATGTGAGACGTGCAGTGCCGACATCTCGTTGCTAGAACGAAGTCCTCAAGACCTAGGCTTCATAATATCTACTGATTGTCGAAACTCCCCAGAAGTTGTTACACGAAATATAAAGTTTGTACGGAACATAACATGAAATCAACCGTCGAATCGCCGGCACAATACACCTACTTGGAGTAGGGCTAAACGGAACTGTAAAGTTTTATGCTTTCACGGAACTGCCACTATCGGTATTTCAATCGTTCTATGATAAAATAGTTAATGCAATTTAGATCGCAACGGTCGAAGTATGACAGGACAGTCAAGTCTACAACACATTTCAAAACTTCAGATGCATCTTTATTGAAATATGATTTTTCAAACTTTGAAATGACATTTCAAAGTGAACCACTTAGGTGATTTGCGATTAGTTAATTTAAACTCCTAGTTATTAAAATATGAGTTTTCTTTTTTTGGTGAAAATTGAAGGACTTTTTTAAACACTTTCCAATTAACCAAAAATATCACTTCTGAAATCGCCTACATTGTTGTAATTTTGTCGGTGAAGTTCAGTTTCATCCAGTACAGGGCGACGGAAAATTCTGGCACTTTGGACTCCAAATGGTGATTTCTTGCGTACTTGTAATACATCTCTCTCAGATACAAACTTCCACCGCGTGCATACTTCTGTTAGAAAACTGACGCAAGAGAATTTTTATTGGGCCATTCCAGATCAATTGGATCTACTTTATGAATCATCCCGATCTGACCATCTTCCATTAGAATGAAATTTGGTGAAAATGTTCCCTGGGGAATATAACGCAGTTTGGCTAAATTTGGCATTGGTGGGAATTGTGGGGGAAACGGGAGGAGGCTGCTAAAAATTGTAGATAGAGACGGAGAGATGACTACAGCAAGCAGTTTCAAATTGATGCAGGTTGCAGTAGTTACTGGGGGATGAAGAGGCTTGCACAGGATAGACTAATATGGGCAGGTGCATGATACCACCCTTCGGGCTGAAGATCGCAACAGCAAGAGGCAAAAGTAGCTCACACTAGCTGATTTAAAAAAACAGTTAACGAAGTATTTAAAGCCTCTGCAAATGACTCCAGTATGACAGAACGTTAGGCACAGAAAAATGCTTGCGATTACTTAAACACCTAAAATTAACAAGCATGTAAATACCATCCATGTATCCTGCACTGCAGGATTATTTTTACTTATTACAGCTGGCTGGTTTCGACAGATAAAAGTGTTTGTATCTGGAAATAAAAGAATGTGTGTATCCTCTCCTTCGTAACGGTATTTTTCAAATTTGTTATAATTTTTAGATTATTTTCTAAAAAAAAAAAAAAAAGACATCGAATAGTATTGTAGAATTACGTATCATGTCTTCGAGTTTGAAAACAAATAGTGAACACGTGGTTTTGTATGCGGGAAACACCTCGCAATCCAAGTAAAGAACACATTCACACAGCTCATATAGAGATATTTCATACTGTACAAAGCAAAGCAATTAGAGGATACACGATTCACTAGCGCTCGCGCGCGCGCGCGAGCGTGTGTGTGTGTGTGTGTGTGTGTGTGTGTGTGTGTGTGTGTGTGTGTGTGTGTGTGTGTGTTTTACGCATATTTACTACCTACGTCTTCTGATCTAAGCCACCTCAAACTAAGTCCCAACGTACGTAGTTGTATAAGATTCAAATAAGACACATAAATGTGAACCCACATAATAGGAAAACAACGTCACAAGAAACGAATGTCAGGCACCAAGGACAGCAATGTCACGGACCGAACTGTTATATCCAGATAAAAGACAGTTGGGACTCGTGTGATAAATCAAGAGTGCCTGGTAATTTGTCTCCAGTTTTAATGACGTGGTTTTAATTTTAAGGAAAATGCCGAAAGTCACACAAAAATATGCATTTTTAACTTTAAAATGTTCCTTTTCTGTCTTGGATGTAATGAATACGTCTGATACAAAACGGATTCCGCGCTAACGTGAGGCTAAACAGTTTGGGAGCAGCTGCCGCCGTACCACAATAACACACACTCGGGTCAGTGAACCCGTAGGCCTGAAGTTTGCAACGGAAAACTTTATTTAAAGGGTGAGCTGGCTTAAGTCTGTTGTCACTCTGATGGCGACGTTTTCGTCTGCGAAGTATTTCGCCCCAAAGTTCATAAGATTTGCGAGACCCGCCTCCTATACAGGATATTCGCCTGAATTTATTTCGTCGTCTAATAATACGCACAAAGGACGGCGGCGCCTATGAGTGGGTACATTTCACGATAATATACGCCACGGCGGGGACAGTGGGCAGTAATTAGCAGAACCGGCCGGTCGGTAGTGTTGAAACACGGCTGCTGGAATATATGTCCTGACTCTGAGTCACTGCCGCAGGAATTCTGCGGATTCCCGGACACCGTCGCGCATGGACATTTTAATACTGACATGTCCGGCCAATATTTATGCTCAGCAAGACAACTTTCGCCGCTGGACTATGAGCAATGTGTTATACTGCGAAGTGGTGTAATAAATGGCTTAAGACGCTCCCATCAGGTATTTCGCACTTAACGACCGCTGTGCAGATACAAGGAGGGATGTAAAGGAGCCATATTCATTTGATAAATACGCAACCACCTCCCACAGTTTAATATTTTTAACACTATTTTTTAGAGTCGAGAGGCGAAGCTGCGATGGGTAACAGAAAATATCATTTTCATTACTTTATTTCACGGCAGTGTACAAAAGTAGATGCACGAAGTGTCACTGGTAACGCAGCAAGTTATTTGGCTTTGATAATGTTTCGATTGGCATAGACTTAAGCTCGTTATGCGAAACGAATGAGGATCTGCCTTCATATCCATGATTTTGAAACTGCGAGAGAGTTGTACAGGAAATAATTGTAAAAAACTTATATAGTTAGCAGAAAACAGTCACTGTTGCTGATCCTTGAATCAAAATATTTAATTCACAACATAATAGAGTTTAATTTTAAGTTTGCCTCGTCTTTAGCGAAATAAGCATATGAACGTGTGCAAACCTGACAACCTCTTCAGCCTTGTCAACAGCCTTATTAGAGGACATAACTGAAAATTATCGAAGACATCTTAGGCTGCGTGGGAGAAACAAAAAAACACAGGAATCGAAGACACTAATTGCACCTTGTACGGTAATTACAATGACACTTGTGTTTGACAAGGCATATTTATAGATCAACAAAATTTCCACATTCAAGAAATGCTGGCCTAACAAATATACTCATTACGTAATCCAATATCTGGTAATTTGTCATCACAAAACTGCAATCAATCTAGAAAAACTGTGAATAGCTAAATGACATTCTCGGGACGAAGTTGATTTTTAGATGTTTCAATACAGTGAAAGGAATAGTAAGAATTCTCATTCTGGCAGCATACAACAAATGTATAAACAGTGAAATAAACAACTTTTTTTACAAGAGAACAGGAACGTACCTCAGAGCAACGGGATAATGCATGAGAAACTGTGCACTGTGCATAAATGATGCGTTATCTTTTTGTAGTGGAAGTTATGGTCGTCTGTAGTTGCATTAGCAGCCAATGAAACGAGTTCTAAAGCCCGCAGTCTATGGACTACGTGCTGGTCGTTGCTTCCAACTTCACACTGTATTTCCCTCAGTGCTACATCAGCTGACCCTGCCCACTTTGTCATACAGCCAATTAATATCCCTAAAAATTCAAAACTCACAAACTAAGATTTCCATGTTTATTCAACCTAAACTTCGACGAAACTTCCCTTCTCGACCATACATTAAGCCCGTTACACTGAAATGGTTCACTCTTAAAGCTACTTTACAGAGTTAACAATGATACAGCAGAAAACCGTTTGCGCTACTCACCAGTTATTCACTTGCAGGATCGTTAACCCCGTATCCTGCGCCAGCTGCTTTTTCTGGTCTTCCGAAGGGTACGGATGCTGCAATCAAAAGATGAAACAACAGTCAGTCACGTGGTTCACTAGTTGTCTGCAGATGCTATTGCTATCCCATTGCGGGTGGCGAAGCGAACAACCGCGCCGCAGTACAGCAGCAGGAGGAGGAGGAGGAGGAGGAGGAGGAGAGAGAGAGAGAGAGAGAGAGAGAAGAGCGAATAATAATGGACGGGCGCGAAGCAGGAAGCTACGAGAGTAGGCGAGGTGCAAGGATAACGAGCCAGCAGCCGCGGCACGACAATGATCGCTGTAATTACAGAGACTCGTGGGAACGACGCGACGCACAGAATGCCCCGCGTGCCAATAGAAACGAGATACGGCGAAACCGGACACCTGGCCAAAATCAAAAGCTTCCTCGCATAAAATAAACGGTTTAAGTTACGGGCTGGAATAATAGAAAGCTGCCGGTGAGGAGCGAGAGCGAGAGAGAGAGAGAGAGAGAGAGAGAGAGAGAGAGAGAGAGAGAGGCGATGCGGAAGGAGAGGATCGGCGCTCCTTTCTTCGAGGCACCTCCCATTCTTCGCGTTCTGTCCTTTTTCTTTCGCGTGGAGTGCGGGCCCGCTTGACGCAGATGCTGATTGACAAGGCGGAGAGAGAACAGGTGTCCCTGCCCGACCTCCAGAATCGACTACGGATGCCCGTGGGGCGGGTGACGGGGGCGGTGGCACGGCGGCGGCAGCGGAGGCGGGCGGGGTTCCTAATGGAAGTAGTCGCCCACATACGGATCCAATTTCCACAAATTTAAGTGCAGCGGCGAAGGCAGCAGTGGCGGCGACCACTGGCGGCTTCGCATACAAGAGCTGAAGTGGGTAATGAAGCAATTACTTCCCCCTGCAGAAGCAATCATGGTAATTGTTTGGAGGGAGAGCGAGGCGCGGCGGGCTTAGCGAACCCCTGCCGCCGCCTCTGCGAAAACAAGGCGGAGGCCATCGGTGGCTGACCGGGGCAACCTCTCCCCCCCCCCCCCCCCCCGGACGGCGTCACCCCCAGTCACCACTGTGCCTTGAGACCCTTCTGGACGGGCTGCAGATCTCCGCACAATCACATCTGCCACGCACTTCTCCCCACATGTGATTTCTAACCTCTGGTTACTCGGATTCTGCTACCTCCGTGAGCATTGTATCTACAACTGTATGTGAGTGAAACAAATACCGGGTGCTACATTTCTGTCGATAACCCACATTGGTAGAACCTACTGATTACTGTCCTGTTGAGTGAATTCTGGGAATGGATAAATGACTTAATTTTTGAGCGGATCACCGAGCTGTCTCCGCACATTCATTCATATTCCTGATAAAGACCAGACTGATCAATAAACTACGAACTTATCATCCATCGATATCACAAAGCATGCACACAGCCCCAAAGCCTCCGGCTCACTGTCACATAAAATACATGCGATGGCTATTTCTTTAGGTCCCTTCGGTCGCGAAATGGGATCCACAGTGAAAATCAAAAATGCTTTATTTGCAGTATTTAGCTACACCTTCAGCTATTTCTCTTTATAGCCGCCCTGCAGCTCGATGGCTATGCTAAAATGCTATCCTCATAGCCAGCGTTTCAGGTGAGAAAAGAGATGAGAATCTGAGGGAGCCATGTCCTGGCTGTATGGTCGGTGATCAATCACTTCCCATCGAAAATGCAGCAAGAGCGTCGCTGTTGCATCTGTGTGACCGAGTACTGTCATGAAGGAGGACAAGGTGACACTTCTCTTCGCTCGTTGTACATGGCCCTTCCTAGACGATTTTCTCGAATCGCCTGATCCACTTGCTGAACAAGATCATCGGTTAGCACCACCTGCATCACGAACGTATGTACGTCTTGCTACAAAGTTCTTGCACCATAACAGCACTTTGCTGTCATTCACGACGGTTACTTTGTATGACCAGCATTGAAATCAGGAGGAACCCCTCAGCATGTAGATCTCTACTGAGACCATGAACTCCACAACCGACGGGAGGTTCTTTTGTTCTAGGCATATTTACTGCAGGTGCTCACTTTGCCCTCAAAACTGAAAAGTGCACCGTGACACGATCGACAGGCATACTATAGACACCGCTCTATACATCTGCATAAAACTTCATCGGATTTTCACTCTCCTTTTTATTTCACAGCCAATTGAACCTCGAAAAAAAAAAACATAGCCCTCGTAATATTTTAATCTATTGTAGGCAACGTGCTCCCCTTAAGAAATACATTCCTGAATACAGAAACAGATCATGTCATCTCGTAAAGTGCGATCTTAGAATGCAATTAGTATGCACAAAGGGTTGAAAAGTACCAAGAGAACATTCGTGTTTGATTCGTAATAATGAGAAGCATCAAACCTATGCTGTAAAATACGCCAGGTCTGAAAATTGTACTTAAATTGAAGTTTATGTGGAGGGATAGCGTGGTGCAGGATAAATCTATTATGTTGTTGTACATTATTGTTGAGAACGATACAGTATGATACAGCTTTGAATTGCATATCACAGGCGCTAAATTTTACTAACATGAAACTGACGCAGGAAGAAAGGAAATACCTAGCCGCCATGACTACCATCATTATTATGACGTTATGGTTCGGGGTAACAGATCTAAAGCTCTAGAGACGAACATTCCGAAAGGAGTGGGGCATCAAGTAAGGAAAGACATTATCGTTTCTATGGAAGATCGGTGACGTTGAGATGGTATACGACGAAGTACTACAGCCGGAATGTACTGATACTGTCACAATATGAAATTTATATTGTCGGGAACAAAATAAACTCTGAACACTAAACACACGCTGAGATAATCTGATAACTGTACAAACAGCTTTTGTTACTAACAGTGTATCATAAGATTCGAATTCAGCAAAATTAGCATACACACTACTATGTCGTCAGTAATACAGTGTGCCGCAGGAGGAATGGTCGACATTCAGGGATATGACAGGAACTCTCTTTCAAAGGAGAAACTTCTAATGTACATACGCCCTATTCCTAATGGTTTCCGAGCCAGAGCGCATTTAATATACATTTGTTTATGGGCTAATGGAGCGCACGTATGTGTCTTATCTACCAAATCTCTTTGACGTTTTATTGTAGTCCAGTGTACCTCGTAGCTTTCAACCTCCTTGTTCGAGATTTCTTTTCGTCACTGAACTAGGTCTCTCAACGAGCAGTTGTACATGGTTTGTTCTGAATGTAGTTCAAAGCTTTCCGAGTGCATGAGAGAACCATCCGTTAAATGTATAATTGTGTTGGTACACGCGCAGGCTGAAATACCACGCATCTCCACTGACGAAGAATGTGCAGAGTGTGTGTGTGTGTGTGTGTGTGTGTGTGTGTGTGTGTGTGTGTGTGTGTGTGTGTGGCTTCGGCTTCTGTAATGGTAGTGCTCTTGCTGCTGTCAAAGAATACCGTCGATGCTTTCCAACACATCGAATTTAAGAGTGTAGAGGATTTTCCAGAGTTTTCAGCACATTGCGTGAAACACATAATCTTCCAAGTTCCCGTATTTCATTTCAACGTGCAGTTTAACAACATGTACAGGAACAGCACCTCGTTGTTGAAAGGCTGCAGCGTAGTCCTACTACCGTAACACTGCGACTTTCTGCACGTATCAGTGTTCAACCAGCCAATATATGGCGAATGTTATGTATTCATACTTTGTAAGACACATATTGCAATTGTTAACGACTATTGTACATGTGTAAACCTAAAACTGTATTGAATATACAGAAAATAAGTAACAGTTTGTCATATCCCGGAATACTGACCGTTCCTCCTAGGAAGTCCTGTATAATACAACCTGTTTACTGTGGAGGATATGGTGTTAGATGTCTTAAGTACGCTGGACTGACGTTTCATGATGCACGTGCGATCGAAACTGTTACTAAATGAAAGTAAAAGCACAACCAACGGCTTATATCGATTAATAAGTTTTAAAAAATTTTACCATCTGTGGGTTACCACATACATAAAACCTACAAACTGAGTAGTTTATACGAGCATATTTCGGATCATTAAATGTGAAACAGCGTGTTTCGCTCGGAAATCTATTAGCATCCATACCGCCCGGGAGCTAAGTTGTATGCAAACCTGGTTTGTTAGAGTCTTAGCGAGTGTTAAAGAGAAGAGTTGCTCTATGTAACAAGCCGCGTCATTGCACGGCCAGTAATAGCAATAACTGCAAGAATAACGAGCGACAACAGTTGAAAGGCTGGGCTGTACTGGGAATGTCCCTTCCGCCACGCGACGGCGCCGCCCCGTCGGCCGCCGCCCACGGCTTGGGGCGGCAAGCTAGGCGGCGGTTCCCACGGCGAAAGCATTGTGGGCAGGGCGGCAGGGCGGCGGGGCGTGGCTGCAGCCGTCGTGGCTAACTGACGCACCTCGCGACAAAGGGCAAAGGGCACGCGTCTGCCTCTGCGACTCCTAATGGGCGTGAATCACAGAGGCGGTGGTGCAGGCGACGACTGTGATTACCTGTATATGCTCACCCCTCGCAGTGGCAGCTGCAGTCTGCCGATTTCAAATTGGCTTCAAAGTAAAGCCTATCCATCGAGACCGAAACGAGTCCAAGAACAATGTCAGTCAGAACAATGCGTAACGTAGCACTTCAACAATGAAAATTAATGCACATGGCTGGCCGCTGTTGCCGAGCCGTTCTAGGCGCTTCAGTCCGGAACCGCGCTGCTGCTACGGTCGCAGGTTCGAATCCAGCCTCGGCCACAGATGTCTGTGATGTCCTTAGGTTAGTTAGGTTTGAGTAGTTCTAAGTCTAGGGAACTGGTGACCTCAGATGTTAAGTCTCATATTGCTTAGAGCCATTTGATCCATTTCTGATGCACATGGGTGTTAGAAGAGAGAAACTTGAAAACCAATTTCTCGACGACGTCGCTACAACCAGATTACAGACACGTATATACCAGGAAAAAACACAAATACTACCTTTTCGGAGGAACCACTCAGTCGCGAGAACGGCTTGGAGAAACAGAGGATAACAGGAAATCCTGATACCTAGATCAGAGTGCATCCACATTCTCGCCAGGTACGAGTCCACTGTCTTAGCAATTTCACCATATTTCGGATCAGTAGAACGTTATGATCGGATTCAAATATCAATCAATGGATTAAAGATTTCAACACCACAGTGCTTTATCAGACGCGTTTCTACTGGTGATGGTTTGTTCCCTCGCTTTTCCCTAACTTCACAACTGACTTACCAGCCATGTTTAAGGGGGCCTAAAGTTTAACGTGAACTCCCAACCGTAGTGGAACTAGGCGCAGGTGGGAGAACCAATTAGTGACAGAAAAATTACTAGTACCGATCGAGAGCTGAACCCCGCACCTTTCGATTTTCAGCCTTGCACCCATTCAGCCAATTGTATGCATGTGATAGATGGTACCATTTGTTTATAGGTGTGTAAATTAGCCGTATCTCTTCATCTACGGAGTTTATGGAGAAGAACGCTTGTGATCTACAATTTCCACATCTACATATGTAATCCGCATGGTGGTGCGTACATTGTACCACTACTAACCATTCCTCTACCTATCCTACTCGCAAATGGACCAACGGAAAAGCGACTGTCTATATGCTTACGCAAGAGCCCTAATTTCTCTTACTTCGTCTTCGAGGTCTTTATTGGAGATGTGTGTTGCTGGCAGTGGAATAGTTCTGCTGCCAGCGGCAAATGTTTGTTCTCTGCACGTTCTCAATAGTGTCTCGCGAAAAGAACATCGCCTTCTGTACAGGAATTCCCATCTGGATTCAAGGAGTATTTCTGTAAAACTCGTCTGTTGATTAAACCTACGAATCTAGCGACAAGCCTCTGAATTGCTTCGATGTCTTACATTACTCCTGCCTGGTAGAGGTCCGAAGTACTGGAAAAGGACTCAAGAACGGTTCGCACAAGTGTTACACAAGCGCTTTCAGGAGGACGACGGTTCAAATCCCCGTCCGGCCACCCAGATGTAGGTTTTACGCGATTGCCGTAAATCGCCAAAGCAAACGCCGGCAGGGTTGGTTTGAAAGGGAACGGCCGATGTCCTTCCCTATTCTTCACAAATCCGAGCTTGTGCTCCGTCTCTAATGATCTCGTTGTCGACGAGACATTAAACATTAATCTTTCTTCCTTTTTTCCTTTCATGACGTCTCGATGACGTAACATTGTAAGTGAGGTAAGGGTTAAGTACTTCGGCGGTTTCGACGCAATACAGATAACGCCAAAAGACAGGATAACGTTGTTGAATAACAATGTGTGACGTTAACAGAAGCGTTGGTAAGAATAGCAACAGGCAACAAAATACCCCTCCTCCCCCCTCCTTACACACACACACACACACACACAATGAATGCGTGACAGGAGGGGCGGCGGGGGGGGGGGGAGGGAGGGACGGAGAGAGGGAGGAAGGAAGAGAGAGAGACAGAGAGAGAGGGGGGGGGGGGAATGTAATACGTAACAGAGACCTTAAAGAGAAATGCTAGTATTTATACATTTAACGCTATCTGCTCCGCTAGAAGAGGAACGTAACTTCTGCAAGATGTCGGTTCTCCTCGTCGGGCGTTACTATTTCAGCGCGGCTGCTTTGTGCCGTTGAGCCCATCCCCCGCTGCTTTAATATTTGAAGGCGCAGCTCACCCCGGAACGAATGTGCCGTGCTGATAAATCGCTTCCGAGAATGCCTTTGACTCGCGGCCTCGGATTTGTAAACAATCTCAGAGGGACGGGGAACGATTGGCAAGGAAGCGGGGTCGACCTCTTGGGGGAAGAATGCGACCTGCCTTAGTTACCAGCAAAACAAACCCCGAGGGAGGGGCGACTTTGTTGGTCACTCTCACCACTGAAGTAATACTTCTGTTGACCATAGCAACGCGTGACACTATGGCGTCATTACTTTTCTGTCTCTTATAACATTAGAGGAGTACTCTGACGGTGTATGTAAAGTATACTCGATATTTGGGTAGCTATCCATTTTGGGCAAATAGTAACCGAATAAGACGACACTGTGGTTACGCCTCTTCTCGCATTCGGCGGGAACGGAGTTCGAATCCTCACCTGTTAGTCCAGATTATGTTTTCCTTTCTCCCCTACATCGCTTAAGCCGAATCCCGGACTCAGTGCTTGAAACTGACACGACCAGTCGCGTATGTTCCGTATATCTTAATTTCGTCGCCTGCGGAAAATCGTGGTTGACTCCAAATAGCTTAAAGGAAAGTACTTCACTCTTATTTCAGCCTTCTAAAAACCAGATATCCTCCATTTCTCGAGTTTAGTCACATTCAGTTCGTTACTCAAAAACAGATGCACAGAAATTTATTCATACTATATATATTCCTAAGTTCTGTTTTCCAGTTTTTGCTAGGATTGCTACAGATCTTGTCCATGATTTGAATAGTAACAGTGATTTTACTTACGCCATAGTTAAACTTGTTCTTCTCACACACTATTACTTCAACAACAATCGAAAACTCGTTATTTCTAACATTTTCTATTTGGTTTCGGTCTATATCTAATGACAGCAAGATGACTGGTATACACCATCACATTTTATATTCAGTAAGAGGTTAGTCTGCATTTCTCTTCTTGTACATTTAATGGACGACTTCTGCAGTTATTAACCACTCTTCTTCTTTTGTCGTCCAAAAATAATAATAAGATAGAAAATATTCCGCTTCAGTCCGTTAGAGCATACATTTATGCTCTTCTTTGGTCCAAGAACATGAGTTTTTATTACGGAAATTGATTTTGACAGCCTAGTAGAATACGTGCGTGCATACAGCCCGTCCCACAGAAACGTACTGCATCTGTCTGAAGACAGGAAAACAGAACCCACGGAGGATTGCATGAAGACCACAAAAATAATTGTGGCCGTGACGAGAGGATTTATTTTGTTTTGTACACAACGTTAATGTGATCTATTAAATTACCTAGGCCCGACTTACTGATTGACAGTGTGCTTTTTTTTTGGTCAATATTTCTGGTTAGAGTCCAGACAGCGAGTTCACATAACAGAGAAACTCGCTGCACCTGAAGAATATGGCTGAATCGGTCGTCGAAATATTGTGCATAAAATTGAGGAAGACAAATCGGGACAACACTAAGCACACTGTTAACACCTATATTGTATTCCTAATTAAGACTTCAATAAGGACTGAATAAACATCAGTACAATTTTATTATAATTTACATAAGGTTTTGAGAAACAAAAAAAAAACATGCCACTTATTTTCCTTCACATTTGTATGAGTGATGTTGCTCGAATTCTCTTCATGTTGCAACAAAAGGTATAATCTACGGAGATAAACAAAAATCGTTACGGTTCGTACATGGAACGACACACCTGAAGATGGGATCTGCTGCCGAAACGCTGCAGCCAATATATATTCATAATAGATAGTGGATGAATGGGAGCGAGTACACTCGATTTTTGCTGTTTGTGAAAGTCAGAAATCGGTGAACTCAATTGCCGGGGCGCTGTGGAGGTAACGTGCGATTAGGAAGACTTGTCCCGCAAAGAATGCGATGTATTTGCAGGAAAGTTTTAACTGGAGGCGCGCATCGATTTCTGAAGTAGCTGGATGCAGGGACTGACGGCGAAGTCTCGGAGGCAGGTCCCGCGCGGCGGAGCGCTTCCGCAGGTCTGGCCGGGCACAGCCGGTATCGCGGCTGTCGATACACGTCACGCCGCCGAGAGCAGAGCCTCGCCAAATCCCTGGGCGTCGCGCAGAGCCCGCCACAAAAGGACGCGGCGAGCGGCAGGTGCGTCGCCAGATAGCGGCGCGGAACGGCGCCGATTTTCCGAGACGAAACAAACACGCCGGGCCGAGCGGGGCAGGCCGCCCGGCGCTATCGGGGCCCGCGTAATCCGTCAATACGAGGGGGTGCAGTCACCCGACCCGGCGCGGCCAGCCTACATATGCGACACCGCGTGTTTTTGTGTGCGCTCGGATTAGGCCGGTAAGATAACATTTGGACAAAAGTTATTACTCGAGGGATTAGCAGCCTTCCAGTGCAAAAGGCTTAATCCCGTCCCGTCTGCCCTGCTCTGTTTCTGCGCAAGCGGGGCCCCCCTCCCCCTCCACCCCCCCCCCCTATCCACCCCACGCACCCCGTGCCCTAACGCAGTCGTAGCGCACAGCTGGGCCTCTTTCTGTGTCCCACACACTCGCCTGCCCAAATGAGTATACACATACTCGCGTACATGCAAATACGTGGACAGGCACACAGATGACCAGTCGCACTTTTTCCTGCACACGTTATCTTCACAAGCGCCAGCTAATCCACTTATCTCCTGTGCCGAGCGACTCGCACCGGTATTTGGAAACGTTTCATAACGATAACCTATAGCAACGATCTCTCTCTCTCTCTCTCTCTCTCTCTCTCTCTCTCTCTCTAACCCCGTCCTGTGTTGCCAGGCTCAGTCCCAAAGGCTCCGGCCGGTATTTACTATGCGCTGCTCGGGATTATTTATATATCAATCTGTGTTATTACGTTAATCTTCTTGTCGGAGATCGCCGGTCGCGGATTAAAAAGGGCCCCCGGGAGTGAAAAGGGCGCCAAAAGTCGCGACATAAACGCGCATTTGTGTCGAGACGTCCGTCTACTGAGCTGCAGCCGAGCCGCCTGCACTGATTGGCTTGCAGCGGGCAGACTGATTGATTGATTGATTGACTGATCGATCCATCGACCGTGTGACCGTCGCTGCGATACATCATTGTGAGGGGGGGTAATGTGCACACGCCTGCCGCTTTCCGGCGATTCGTCACACTAAGTAGCTCTTGACGGATATCGGCACACGGTAGCGAAACGCGACGCAGCTTGTTCCATGTTACTGTTTGTGCAGTTAAAAAAAAGACAAAAAGGTCATCTGACTGTGTGCCCTGTCAGTGTGTGAAAGGATGATGTTTGCGGAACAGCGTTTCCTTCAGTCTGCAGATTTACAGAAGCTGGCGACGTGAGCACTATCAAAGTTGTTTTACAGTGACGCACTCAAACGTGGAGCTGAACATGAAGGCTACGTTGCTGATGTGACAAAATAACGCCGTAACACTTTTACATCCAATGTCTGAGAAGAGGGTAAGACAATATTAGGAAATGTGTCCACGAAAGGCGGCTCTTGTACATTTGTATGAGCAGTGTTACATCGCATCAAGTATAATGGAAAGTGACGGGATATTGGCTGCCTATAGGACTTGCAGTCTTTTCGGTACTGTCGGCAATGTTTCCGTTTTCAAGTAGGCAGTCACTTCGCACAAAGTGAAAATGTGCTGAAGATTTTGAAACAAGATATCTAATAACAGAATTATATACTGACTAAAAAGCATGATGAATATCATGCCTTTTTTCAACGCTTTCACGAAAATTACGCATTCAGGTGGGAATAATTAAAACTTTCTTGGGTTTACTCTAAAAATTATCTGTGATCATTAGACTAACACGGATTAGTCAGTGAGCTACAACTACATTCGCTGGCATTGTTGCGCGCCCGCCCAGGCTTCCAACATTTCTTCACTGTATTGTTGTTTGAAAGGTTGGTTACAGAACGAGGTATACTTATTTATTTATTTATTTATTGCTATATACATGCAATGTATATGTTTATATGACAGGTGATGACTACAAAATTTTCATTAGTTAGTGAATTATGTAAACACTTGTCTCTTTGCCAGTTCTGATTCCTAATATAATAAGTGATTAGAGACAAAAACAGATAAACAATATATCAAAATAGCATATAAATAAAAGTATTCCCATTAAATTAGAGAAAATTTGACAGTAAAAAGGTATTGGTTTAAAACTGTATTTTTATGTTAACGCACGCAGTATTCACTGAATAACGAAGAGAGAGGAATGAAAGAAGACGCCTTCATCGATCCGAGTATATAGACAAACAGAGTAAACAAAAGAGGAATTGTTTGTTCGCGTTTAAAATGTTTACGCGGACATTAAATGGAATTTAAACACCAGTCTCAACTACCAATACAACATACATATGCAAGAGCCGCGAAATTGGTGGTCACGATTTTGAACACAATATTTAGAAATGAGCAGTGAAACGGAAGCTGTAACGATCTGTTGCTTTTTTTAAGACCTGTAATGGTAGACATTCCGCAGTTTCAAGAATTTGTATCCCAGCTCACAACACAGTCAATATGTTCTTCAAGGATATTACACAAACAACTTGCTATGGCAACAGCGGCTTCAAAATTAAATAATGAGACATTGTAGGTAAGGTTTTGTGTTTGACAGTAGTTGACAGGTAGGCATTCACATGCCGCATTTATTTCAGAAAGGCATTTAAACGCGAAAATAAGAGGTATTATACATAAAATATATACAGGGTGAGTCGAAAAGGGCTTTATTACTTTGAAATGATACATAACTTTTTTGAGATAACTTACAGAATCGGTAGGGTTGGTCATTTTGCAGCAAACAAACTCAAGTTCCATTCACACAGTGCATCAGCAGCCCGCTCATCCACCATGAGGGCCAGCGTAGTGCACAGTTAAAATGGCTACTTTCACAGGGACGGAGTGTGCTCGCTGTGTGTTTTGCTTTCATGAAACGAACTCTACAACAACTATTCGGCGTAAATTACGCATCTAATAAGCTAAAGAACCTCCAAGGTGGCCTACAAGAACTTTGTTGATACAGGTTGTTCTCTGCAACAGGATAAATCACCACGTCGCCCGTGTATTGATGATTATGTCTAACGGGTTAGGGAGAGACTTGCCCACAGTCCACAAAAATAGGTGCGACATGCGTCTCGCGAGATTCGTATTCCACAAAAGACTGTTTGGCGAGTACTGTGAGAAATTTAGACTTGAAACCATACAGGTTCACAATCGTGTAGTCCATTAGTGATACAGATAAGATTGCTCTTAGAGAACCGCGAAAATGTTGCATCGGATTGAGGACGATAAGACGTTCCTGAGTACAGCAATCTTTAGCGATGAGACAACATTTCATATCATTGACATTGTGAACACCCAGAGCTGCAGAATATGAGGCAAGGAAAACCACTTGCAACACTGGAACATGTTCGTAACATGCCCAGTGTTAATGTGTTTCGTTCCCTCATAAAACTGAAACTTTAGGGCCCTTTCTTCTTCATAGAGAGGATATGCTTGAAAGCTTTTTTAATTCCACTTATGGTTTACTACCAGCAAGACGACGCACCACCAGATATCCTAGATAACAAGTTCCCAGGTCGGTGGATTGGCTGTGAAAGGATATTCGCACGGCCACCTCGCATCCCAGGCTTGACACAATTGCATTTCTTTCTCTGGAGTTTCGTTAACAGCCACATACGTTGTAAGTAGGCTGTTTTGGTTTTTATGTTGCTAACGCCACGTAGCGCTATATATGAAAATCACTGGCTGTGCTTTGTGAAGGCTGTGGTTGATTTGCATTGTTGGAGTATATGCTATTGTAGTGTTGGGCAGTTGGCTGTTAACAGCGCGTAGCGTTGCGCAGTTGGTGGTGAGCCGCCAGCAGTGGTGGATGTGGGGAGAGAGATGGCGGAATTTTGAGGGCGGACGTGTGTCCATCAGAAAGAGTAAATTTGTAATTTTGGATATCATGGACTGATATATATATTATGACTTTTCAACACTATTAAGGTAAATACATTGTTTGTTCTCTATCAAAATCTTTCATTTGCTAAATATGCCTATCAGTAGTTTGAATCTTTATTTAGCTGGCAGTAGGGGCGCTCGCTGTATTGCAGTAGTTCGAGTAAATGGTTCAAATGGCTCTGAGCACTATGGGACTTAACATCTGTGGTCATCAGTCCCCTAGAACTTAGAACTACTTAAACCTAACTAACCTAAGGACATCACACACATCCATGCCCGAGGCAGGATTCGAACCTGCAACCGCAGCAGTCGCGCGGTTCCGGACTGTACGCCTTAACCGCAAGACCACCGCGGCCGGCCAGTAGTTCGAGTAACGAAGATTTTTGTGAGGTAAGTGATTTGTGAAACGCATAGGTTAATGTTAGTCAGGGCCATTCTCTTGTAGGGATTATTGAAAGTCACATTGCGTTGCGATAAAAATATTGGCTGTCAGTTTAGTGTTGATCAGAATAGGTAAAGAGCGAAATGTCTGAGTACGTTCAGTTCTGCTCAGCTGTTTGAAAATCAAATAATGTAAGAGGTTTATCAGCACAGTAATTCATTAATTTTTCTAAGGGGACGTTTCAACGTGTTCCACGCCTACCGCCGGCCGCTGGTGGCCGAGCGGTTCTGGCGCTACAGTCTGGAACCGCGCGACCGCTACGGTCGCAGGTTCGAATCCTGCCTGGGGCATGGATGTGTGTGTTGTCCTTAGGTTAGTTAGGTTTAAGTAGTTCTAAGTTCTAGGGGACTTATGACCTCAGCAGTTGAGTCCCATAGTGCTCAGAGCCATTTGAACCACGCCTACCAAACAACTCAGCCGACCTAAAAAGTTGAAAATACGCTAGCGTTGCACAAATTAGCCTGATTTGTTGCAACGAGTGTGGGAAGAAATTGATTACCGATGGGATGTTTGCCGCATCACAAATGGTAGTCAAATGGAACCAAAATGATACTTGACACAATTATGTGAAACTAGAGGTTGTTTGCCACAAAGTGACAAATCTACCGATTCTGATACTGATCTCGATAAATTTCTATATCATTTCGAAGTTATTAAGTTATTTCTGATTAGGACCAGGAAGAGTCGCAAAATTTTATTACATACGAAAATTTCCATTTTTTGGGCCCTCGTAACGTCCAGGTCCCCGTAACTCGATGTAATGAATTGCCAGAGGCGATCTCCTCGTGTCACGCTATCGACGCTTTCTGGCACCCAGCAGTGCGCCCCTGCGACGTAGAGTAGCCCGCGACGCGCCGGAATCTCCTTCCCGACGACGGCCGGCGGCGGCGGCTGCGGCGGACCGCGGGGTCATTAATAACGCGCGCTAATTGTGACAGTGCACAGCAGCTATCATCATCATTACCCGGCGGCGCGTCTCCTCGCCGGCAGCGGTAATTAGCGGGCCGGGCGGACGCAAATACAAAAGGACACGGCGGGCCGGGAGACGTGGGCGAGCGGAGACGGCGGCGACGACTGTGTTACGGGGGCGGCTAGGCGGTGGCCGCCCACCATTACCGCTAACGAGAAACAATAGCGGCGCAGGTGCGCGCCGCAGTCTGGCCGGCCGGCCGGGCGTGCGCATTTAGTAATTATAAAAACGCATTACGAGATGAAGGCGGCGGCACCGGCACCGCTGTTCGTTTTTTCCCTCTCTTTCTGTGTTTCCAGATAGGCCCAGTCCTACTGGAACGGTAAGGGGAGATGCCTGAAACCGGACTCCGCCCCGGAGCCTCTGATACCGTGATGAATTGCTCGCGGGCCGGCCTCATTTATGTAATGGAATTTTTCGTCGCAAGGCTACGGCCAGAGAGCTCGCTACCGCCGCCGCCGCCGCCGCCGCAGCCACGGCCACAACTCTCGGAGATTTAAATGCGGTCCGGACGGCAATTACAGTATTAAAGGGCCAGTCCTGCAGTTCCGCCCGGATAAAGTCGCAGGGAATTTTCAGGGAATATACCGTGGACGTAGTTTACCGTTGTCCAATCACCTAGCAGCTTTCGCCCAAATCTGGAATGACCAGTCACTGCATCTTATTTGTATGTCAGCCATTTGCACTGCAGGTTCCATTGGGAGAGACAGTTACGTGTTTCATGCTCTCCACACAGCAATTCTGTGGTCGTCGACTCGAGCCGATGGAAGAACGGGAGAGCTGGTGCAGTGATTTAGGCAGTCGACGCATGTTTGGAAGAACGGTAGAAACAATTTAGTATAAGATATATTTTGGGGACAATACCTTTTACAATGTCACGGTGAATTTACTTCCCTTCCCCATCTGTCATTTTCCGTCTATTATTACCGCATAATAGTAGCGCTAATATTAACTCTCTAAGTTCTTAGCCAGAACTGTAATTTACATAGCTAGTATTTGATACATTCAAATTATTTTTAGTTCTATTGATGCCATTTCATTACTATTTATTACAATATAACTTATTTCTTAAGTAATTATGATTCAAAAAATATCATACGCATATATCTTCGTTCTCTTGTAAGATAGTGTCAGAAGGCCCTGATCTGATCAGGTGAAGTAAATAAATAAATTAAAAAAGTAAACGGAAAGGTTACCTCTAAGCGTCCTGTCTTTCAGACCGAAGTAATTCGTCTTGGTCTGTTAACCGACACGAGTAAACGACGTTGCAGTAACAAACTAGATTTTCATCATCAGCTACGCTCGCGGACAGCCCAGTTCAAACGGAAACTGAGGAATTACAAGAAGACTTTCAGTATCGCAAGCCGTGTACATTGAGATTCCTGCAGAAGGGACACCATGTCATGTGGGAAATATTGTCAGACGAAATCTACTGTCGAACGCACTGCAATAGTAGTTAATTAAAGCTATTTAGAAAAAAAATTGTATCAGGATGTCCCTTTCACACACTAGTCTAGTGTCTCACCTATAGTGAGACCTCACAGAAAACTCGCGTTATTACCAATCTATCCCGATCTTTCTTTTGTATATAACAAAACAATCATTTTCACCGACATCAAATTAATAAAATCGATGTAAACAAAATCAAAGAAATGCAATGACAGGAAATGACGTGAGTTAAATCCATTCAAAAATGCCGAACCGACAATATAAATTTGTGCCCCATCGGAATTCGAACACGTATCTCCTGATTACTGCTAGCATTCGTCTTAACCAGATATGCCATTTGAGTACTGCCTCCTAACTATTAAACTGAAGATTCGGCAATATTAGACGAATTTTGGTGCTAAAATTTCATATTATTGTAATTCATATTTTGCTATCGCCAGCAACTACATTCATTTCGTTTCAGTGAATTTATTTCAATACGTCTGATGTGTACACCTATGAAAGAGAAGATGACGGTCCTCCATTGCATGCGTTAGCCTCGTAAAGTTGTTTCCGCGGGGAAAGCCTTTAATTGCTTGTCTCTAAAATTAAAACGAGAACATAAGTGACATTAAATATTAATGTCGGTTCTGGAGGGCTTCTTGGACGGCCTACTTGGTAAGATAACTGCTCTCAAAAGACCCGAGTCTAAGTTCTAGTTTGGCCAAAATTTTCGCTATCCGCTTATTTTGTATAGTTTCCACAGCCAAATAATGATGGAGCTTTATTTCCGCAAACATTTGGAGGCACCCAGAAACAGCCGAATTAAATTATCTCTGGTTACCAGCGCTATAAGATTTTAAACAGGCAAGAATAAAGTCAACGGGGAAACGTATGATTGTGTGAAGGCACAGGTTTTTGCATAAACTTGTAATGATAGTGACGACCTACAGCCATCAGTGATAAAAGCAGTAATGGGAAATTACTGCCTTTTCACCTACTTTAGGGACGCTAAAGAGGTGGTGTTCCCAAACTATAGCACGAGTGTTGATCTGTCCTCTTGACATGAAAGAGCAGCTGCCAAAAAAGAGACGAATAAAGCATATCAATTGCTTATGTTAACTGTACTTGCATCCCAGTAATGGCAGAATTGAAAGCGCCACTGCAATACATGAGCCCCGTTGTGCCATTACAGAGATTTCAGCAGGGGCCCCAGAGATCGAAAGCAACGAGTGAGACTTTATTCTTTTCTTTGTGTTTGAACGAAATTATGTGAAAACCAGCTTCGGTATTACGGCACATGTTTTTCGATCGACACACTGTCGTGTCGAGGGCAATCTGGCGATGCGGATAAGAAGCTGCCGTTAGCTAGTTACGAGAATGTAGCCTGCGTGGAAAAGAACCGAGAGTATGTGGGGTACCGAACGCTGTGGGCAGAGAGAGAAGGAGAAAAAAGCGGAGGAGGACGGACAGAGTGCGAGAGATTAGGAAGGTGGGAGGAGGGAGTGTGCCCAAAGCAAGACACGAGGAGAACAGTGCGGCCGCTGGCTGCATAGATGATGGCTTCCGATAAGGACGGACGGACCGCGCTGTGATTATGGCAGGATGGGGCTGAGGGGGGGAGGGGAGGAAGGAGGGGGGCGGAGGATCGAACAGAACGCCCGCGGGAAGCCGCGTCCAGCCGCGCTGCATTCCTGCGGGAACCTGTGGAGGGGGACGGGCCGCCTGCGTCCGTCAGGCACGCAACCATGTTAGCGCCGACTACAAGAAACAGCCAACAGCATGGCGGGGCGGGGCGCTCAACACGGTGGCCATATAGCCTTCTGTACGAAGAGTAGCAATAAATGATACCCCACACAAAAGCCGCGATAATACACTGACGAAATATCCTATAATAAAACTAACAACTGCTGTTGCACCTAGCGTAATGCTGTGTACATAAAAATTCATATCGGTGTCTATTAGGCTACAGTATAAACAATATTTTAAAAAAATTAGAAACAGCTAGAGAAGATTCATCAAATATCGCTCAATGATTCACGCCCACAACACGGAGGAAGTGGAGTCGTTTAACTGATTACTCTTGATTTGTGCAGGTCACCTAGTCAGTCTGACGTTTATTTGGAATTTTTTATTTTAATATTTACCTGCAACGTTCAAGTACAACTAATTTTGACGTAGGAACGAAGTTGAATCGTCGCTTCAGCAGAGTTAGTTTGTTCCTGTGGAACGCGATCCCCTGACAACCTGGCCACTATGCACCAGTTGTGGGTAGTGTAGGTGGGAAGGAATCACGCGGTAACTGTTGCCGCCGTCGAAGAGCTCCAAGCTGCAAGGTCTCTCTGGAGCCGGGCTTCCAGCAGGCAAAGACGTAAACCTTTTCCTAAACCTTATTTCGCACTTTGTTCCAGCGTAAAAATTAATTCCAACTCAAGAGCCGCCAAGACTGGCAAACGGTCTCACACAACCGATCTGACCGCGCCCGTCTGTATTCCGTAACTTGAAAAAATTTGTTTTCGTATTTTTTACATAGTCTTTCATTTTTAAATCTCTTCACATGCCTATCTTCAACAACCTGATGATGCCACTCCTGTGCCGGCTGGTGTGGCCGAGCGGTTCTAGGCACTACAGTCTGGAACAGCGCGACCGCTACGGTCGCAGGTTCGAATCCTGCCTCGGGCATGGATGTGTGTGATGTCCTTAGGTTAGTTAGGTTTAAGTAGTTCTAAGTTCTATGGGACTGATGACCTCAGCAGTTAAGTCCCATAGTGCTCAGAGCCATTTGAACCATTTTTTGACACTCTTGTACAGGTACAGCATGAAATATGAGTAGCTGAACTCTTTAAAAATAATTTCATCTCGAGGTACGTCGGTTTCACAGCCCTCATTCACTAAATGTTGAAAACGTTTTCTTAACTTTTTTTCCCCACAAGAACAGAGCTGTTATTTCGAACGCATTGAAGAGCTACGTCATTTAAATGTCATTAGCTGTACTGAAAGTGAGCTAAGAAAAGCAGCAGTCTATCGTGTGTTGTTCTGCAGTTGAACTAGAGTCGCATTCACTTGTAGCTTATTTTTTTTGTGTCCGCGTCCTCAGCTGGGTGGTCAGCGCAGATGGCTGTGATGTGGAGGAGCCGGGTTCAGTTCCCGGTACAGCCAAGGAGGACTGTTACCTCGTGCACTCAGCGTCGTAATGTCAGTTGGGGACCTACGCCGGCTAGAGTGGCCGAGCGGTTCAGGGCGCTACAGTCTGGAGCCGCGAGACCGCTACGGTCGCAGGTTCGAATCCTGCCTCGGGCATGGATGTTTGTGATGTCCTTAGGTTAGTTAGGTTTAAGTAGTTCGAAGTTCCAGGGGACTGATAACCTCAGAAGTCTCATAGTGCTCAGAGCCATTTGAACCATTTTTTTGAGGACCTACTTAACCGAGTAATAGTGACTCCACCGTCTTGCGAAGCCTGTGAATACGGCCGGGAGAGCAGTGTGCTGTCCACACGCCCCTTCACACAGAATCCGCGTAACACCCCAGCACAGAAGATGACGACGTGGCCGGTAGACATCCCTGAGGATTTTAAGTCCTGGACAAGGAGCTCGTATTTTGCTTAGCTCATCATGAGCCAGGTAATTCAACATATTGTATGTTAACTACGCATTGTCGTTATTGCAGTGAAATTGTCCATCAGTTACCCTTATAATTTCGGTTCTGTAACAAAAAAGACGCACTTAATTTCGGCCTTAAATAGAGGAAATGAGTGTGGTGAGCTGGCATACATTAAAGATTTCAGCAACACAAATCCAAGAAGCCAGTGTGTCATGTCACAAGATCGTAGTACCCGAGGCGTCGTCTCTACATTAAGGCGCATTTTTTCCTATTTTTAACGAAACTGAACGCTCCCGGCATTTTCCATACAGCATGTTTTTATACAGCAATAACACACAATTCCGTTCCCCAGCACTCCACAGTTTCTAACTGCTGAAGGAACAAGTGACTTTTGTGATATGCTCAGTGCCACCAACCTAACAGAACGAGAATGCTGCACAGTCCAGTGGTAGTATTCTTTTGTGATATCCTTTACAACTGAGTGCGAATCATATCATCGAAAAGTGTAATTCGACATGTCGAACTATTCGTCCTTCTCAGGAGCTACAGGCTCAAAGTTGCCACAACACCTCACTGCGTATCGCTGCAAAGACGCACGTATCCTGAAGATCTGAGAGACGCACAGCATCAGCGCCTGAACGTGAAGGCGAGGTGACAGCCGCGACTGCCTCGGCCATCGCGCAGGCACTTGTCAGCAGCGCGCGAGGGCCTCCAGGCGCCCGGACTGCCGCGATATTGCCGGCCCGGAGCTGCTGCTGGCGCCGTGCGTACATCGCGGCGCATTAATAATTCCAGGCCTCCTGGGATGCCGGCGGTCTCGCCTCCCGGGAGAAGCCAGCAATACATTGCGTGGCTGCAGAGCCCTGGGAACGCGCACCGCGGATATACGCCGCGGCGTCCACAGGCTTCCGTTCTGAATGTCGAGACCAGGCGAATCAACACTGCCCGTGCACTGGTGTCGGGCTGAATTTTCTGCATCCAGCAAATCATTTTCACTGTTTTCCCTACTTGTAAAAAGCAGTTTATAATCCCCACTGCGCAGTACGCTACAGCTATTCTTAACCATACGGTTGGGCTGCTTTCCTTGACGGAGTCCTACCTCACGGTGACCTTGTATGTGTTGCCTTCCTCCGATCTGTTAACTGACTTACCCAGGCAATTATCCCATAGTTTAACGCGGACTATGAAACCAGGAGTCACTCAACGTTTTTGGCACCCACAGAAGGTATGAGAGACTGAAAAAAATTCTTGTACCGTTTGAGAATTGAACCCCAGGCTATTACGGTTTTAGTCTAAAAATCACCCACTTCGCTACGAGTGACACCACTGTGGTACACGCTTCACGAAGTAAGAAGTGGCAGTGGACGCACCTCCATTTTTTCGCAAAGAGTTTACGGCTGGTCCTCCTTTTCGTTATCTTTTCTTTTATTTGCTGTTTATCGTAACACACGAGTATGTAACTGTGGAAGATCCGCACTGACGAAAATGGAAAGTGTTACAAAGTGAACATCTTGCTCGAACGCTACCGAACAGATACCCCAGTGGCCCCTTGCAAGTGAGATATACTGATTAAAATTTCATCCTTATGCGTGCTTACATTACGGCTGTTGGGAGTGTCTAACTAAACTGAAGTTTTTAGGGGAGGATCGCACCACAGCAAGCCCAGAAGAGATACAGACTTTGCCCGCATCTCGTGGTCGTGCGGTAGCGTTCTCGCTTCCCACGCCCGGGTTCCCGGGTTCGATTCCCGGCGGGGTCAGGGATTTTCTCTGCCTCGTGATGGCTGGGTGTTGTGTGCTGTCCTTAGGTTAGTTAGGTTTAAGTAGTTCTAAGTTCTAGGGGACTTATGACCACAGCAGTTGAGTCCCATAGTGCTCAGAGCCATTTGATTTAGATACAGACTTTGGCAAACGTCAAATCATTAACATGAGTGACTCAGGAGCATCATACCGACAGATCACACAGCCCAAGCTCGGAATAGACAGGTAAGGGTAATGAAATTTGCGATGGCCTTTTCAAATGAAACACCCCGGCATCTCCGTAAAGAGATGTGTTAGAACCACGGAAAAACAGACACCCGAGAGTCGGATGGTGGGCGGACCACTCTCTTTGTATAAGCAAATTATCTTGTTAGGGCTGAAACAGTCCCAGAGCTAATGTAAGTTCCTAAACATTCACGTCCATTGACAGTTGTATAAAAATCTTCTTGGGTGTTAGGCTGTATCATTGTGAAAAAGCAAATATATAACAGACATTTCGACCATCTTTGTAGCGGTGATCGAGAGCGCGACAAAACTTGTGATTTCTGGGGTGCCCTTCCCAATACAAACCGCTTTATTACGGTCGTCTATAGATAGACGTGACAATCTAAATAACACGGTATAAAAAAGTGTTAAGAAGTGTCGATTAATTTGAGGGGTGGTAGAAAACACTCAAAAACGAAAAAAGTCCAATCAACATATGCTCAAAAACGCATCCCTTAAGTGCTGCAAGCACTTGTTCATCTTAGATACTGCGAAACACATCTCTTCTACTGCAAGCTCTTTGCTTTCCGTGTTTTGAGAGGAGGTAGTATGGACCAAAATAAGAAAAAAATGTCTAGTAAACATGGGCTCTACAGTGTATAGCTTAAGAGCTATAAGTATTTGTCCAACAGAAGAGATGTCTTTCACACTGGCGAAAATGGACAAGTGCTCACAGTTCCTGAAGTATGCATTTTAGAGCCCATGTTTATTCGTGTTTTGATAGTTTCTAGCAGCTCTCAGACTATTCGACACTCTTTTTAACACGCTGTGTGTAGAGAAGACCATCTGCAGAATCCAGCAGCTTAATCACCTTGAAGATCATCTCTGCAAGCCGGCCGCGGTGGTCTCGCGGTTCTAGGCGCGCAGTCCGGAACCGTGCGACTGCTACGGTCGCAGGTTCGAATCCTGCCTCGGGCATGGATGTGTGTGATGTCCTTAGGTTAGTTAGGTTTAAGTAGTTCTAAGTTCTAGGGGACTGATAACCACAGCAGTTGAGTCCCATAGTGCTCAGAGCCATTTGAACCATCTCTGCAAAGACGGTCGAAACGTCGGTTGTATTATTGTTTTCCTGTTTCACAATGACGTGATCTAACACCCAAAGGGATTTACAGAGTTAGTGATAAATCCTCCAGGGATTCAGAAGAAGACTGCGCTAAAACTATAGACCACTGGGAAATATAACATGTATCTTTAGATACAGGCTCTGTCCAAGTTTGGATTCACAATACGAGCCTTGACGTCGTTCCAGATCATGCCACTACGTTTCAGGCGTGTCAGAGCAGACTGCAGACAAATCATATGCTCCGTATTTCCAAGCGGACTGCTACCACTGTGACTTCGTATGCAGAGGCAGCACCAACTACAATGAACTGCATGCACGTATTAACGTCTGCTACGTAACAAACGATTGCTCTGAGCGCCTGTAATGTGAGTTAAGAACTCGAAGAGTTGCTGTATCCACTGATACGTATGCGCCTAGTAGTTTTCGCACACTTGTCTTCTGAAAGCCTAGAGGTACTTGTCAATAACCTTCCATCTTAAAGGTTTATAGCTAGTTTGTAAGGCAAGATGAACCTCACACGGAGGTGGAGAGTTCTCCGGGAATCGAACCCAAGTCGTCCGTATTACAATAACGCCAACTGAAACGCTCGTCACATTGTTAAGAATGAGTTGTGAAACTGTCGTGATCGGTGTTTAGTAGGTGCGCGTCCTGCCTGACGCGCAGAAACTGGTGCGAAGGAAGTTTCTTCGAGCGGAGAGTGGAGCCCTGGGAAGCGCCTCATGCAGCGAAAACAAGCTGCGATCGCGGGGAGCGGGCGGTTTACGGCCTTGCGGGCGCGGCGCGGTCGTATCGCCAGGGGAGCGGCGAGCAGTATGCAGAATCCATCAGGCGGCGCATCCTCGGTCTCCGGGGCGGAATAAGGCTCCGACCCGGCCGCAAAAAGCCCATCTCGATAGGTGGGCCGAGCCCCGCTCTCTCACCTCGCAGGCAGCGCGGGGTGGGGTGGAATTCCGCCCGCCCCCTTGCGCCGCCTCGCGCGCCGGCAACCAAAATGCGAAAGTTGCCCCTCCGGGAGCAAATTGAAGTGGCTGTATGGGGAAGAATAAGGGTTACGGAAGAGTGATTTCTCCCCTCCGCGTCAAGATTCCTCGCTTTCCCTCCCCGTTATGATCCAATCTTAAATTCTAGTCCCGGAACGAGAAAAATGGTATTGCTTTTTGCTTTCCGCGTTCCACTTTCCGCGAGGGGAAGGGAAAGGACTATTGCCGAGGAGTACAAATACGTAATTCGACGAACAGTGGCACCGCGTAAACGGCGCTGGGATTAAACTGCGATGCGTTAAGCGGAAAACGCGAGGAAGAGGAAGAAAGTAAAGAAAGGGGGAAGGGGAGGTCGTTAGCCGTCTGGGAAAAGCTGATGGCTGCTGTTCCCAATTTCGAGATGACGGATGGATTGGCTTTTCACGGATGACCTGGCAGGGAGCTAGTTCTGTCGTCGGGCGCCGTGAAATACAACCTGGGTCTTCGGCGTTCGGAACTAAAGCGCGCAGCCCGGCTCCGTTTGCCGCAGGAGGCACTAAATTACAACTGCTCGCGGCCCGGCAGCGGAAATAATGCATTAGTTTTATATCCCTTTCTTCCAGCTCTGCTCTGGTCGCGGGGCAGCGGTAGCCGCAGCAGATAGCGCCGGGCACGCCCGTGAGCCGCCAGGAAATTGAAGACGGCCACATATGGATGTGCCGTCAGGGAGGCAGCGCTGCGCCGCGCCGTCCCCAACTTATTTCTTTCTTCCGTGCGTCTCACCCTCGCGAGTCGCCGCCGCTACCAACCGGTCGCCTCCTCTTCTTTTTTTTTCACCCCACCCCGCACTTTTTTTAATGGTCCGTGGAGACCAGAAGAGTTATGCGGGAATACCAATAAATATGCCCCGCGCGGTATATATGCAAGGACGCCGGGAAGAGAGGAGCGAGGCCGCGCGCCCTGCCCGCGCAATCTTGGGCCGTCGGAATAGCAATCCCCGTGTTTATAACCCCCGCGAGGAGCGCTGCGGTCGCGTCGCGAATCTGCGCCTCGGTCACGCCGGGACGACTTCTATTGGGGGTGCAAATCCAGACGGACGCGTCCGCAACTTCTCTCGCGTGGCCACTGTAGCGAGATACTGTACTCTCAACACTTTTCATCTCAGACTGCAGTCTCTTTCTCTCACTATCGCGTTTTTACCACACACACACACACACACACACACACACACACACACACACACACACACACACAAGCGTGTGCCCCATCCGAAACCAGAAACAGAATTCTCATCCCGCACCAGTCACCATTTCCTATGTAGTACCCGCATAATCTACAGATACATTCTCATCGGTAAAGGTATGGAAATTTCTGTCGGCTAGGGTGGCCGTGCGGTTCTAGGCGCTACAGTCTGGAACCGCGAGACCCCTACGGTCGCAGGTTCGAATCCTGCCTCGGGCATGGATGTGTGTGATGTCCTTAGGTTAGTTAGGTTTAAGTAGTTCTAGGGGACTGATGACCTTAGAAGTTAAGTACCGTAGTGCTCAGAGCCATTTGAACCATTTTTTGGAAATTTCTCATAAATTTTTTGTATTTTATAAAATAAATCACTCTACTTTTTCACGGCAACGGTATCTTGGCCCTAGAACAGCAAGGAGCTTTGTATTTCGGTAACAGAATTGCCGTAAATGAATCTTATTACACTGAATATCAACGACTCGATTCTTGCCGAGTTCGTCACTATACTGCTGGCCGCTTTTGAAATGTCGAGTCAGACTGTTGAGAGCAAGACCAGAAGATCTTTCCTAGTCAACGGTTCATCACGCTGTCTCTTATTTATCTGTTACACTGTAGTGTGCAGTACAAATTACCTGAGTAAGTTGTTTTGACCTGACATATTTTTTATGACTTAGCGTTTTTTATTTACACTTTAGTTTCTTTCTTTAACTGTTTATTTGTCTGTAATTTTCCATCCCACGTACACTGTTTTTCTCTTAAACATGGTACTTTTGTTACTACACAACGCATCTTAAAAGAGAAATAACAAAACCGTGTAATATTACGAATCGCTCTTGTAACCGAGAGGGAGGACCAGACATTTATACTGGAAACAAATGAATAGACTAGACAGTGCGATCTAAGGTGTGACACAAGAGTCCAGCTGCTCCCTATGTTGGTAGCCCTTGTTAACAGGACTGTTGTCCTTTTCTGTCGGTAAGGTGTAGCACACCGTTCACGAAGTACAAAGGTAGCTTACCACATATCGATTTATTAGTAGTGTTACGTAATATGGCGTTATTATTGTGTTTTGAAACAGTATTGGTAAAAGACAAATTCGAAAATGATGTACTCTGCAGGAGGTCACATTAAACGGTTGCTGGGAGAACAGGTGAAAGCAGTGATCACATAGGAATGTTACTACCTCAGTGCTCTAGAAGCAGTTGAGGAAGCTACCCTAGAAAGCGCAATAAGCAACGTCGCCGTATGATTTCATCACTTCTCCACCTAAAACTACACAAAAACTCAGGCGGGAAAGGTACTGACCGACCGGCGTGTCATCCTCTGCCGGAAGGCGTCACTGGATCCGGATATGGAGGGGTATTTGGTCAACACAGTGTTCTCCCGGCCATTGTCGGCTTCGTGACCAAAGCTGACACTTCTCAATCAAGTAGCTCCTCCATTAGCCTCGTGACGACTGAGTGCACCCCACTCGCCAACAGCGCTCGCCAGATCTGGACGGTCACCCATCGAAATGCTAGCCAAGCCCCTCAGTGCTTACATTCGGTCTACATACACGGAATATTTAACAAGCCATTGTGTCACTAGACAGGCTATTCTAAACGTGTAATTCTTATGGTTCCTCAGGTGACCGATTAATGTAGGACATTTTTGGGGTTGACGTCAACTGACGGAAGTTTTATACTTAGAACATGTTTCAAAGTACAAAAACATACGAAACCGTGGCCTCGTTATTGTGGTTTAGCGTTGTTTCATTCTTTTGCGTCACAGTGGAGAACTTTAATTCTTGTACTTGACTGATCTGGAAGACCATAAGGGCCGGCCGGTGTGGCCGAGCGGTTCTAGGCGCTTCAGTCTGGGACCGCGCGACCGCTACGGTCGCAGGTTGGAATCCTGCCTAGGGCATGGATGTGTGTGATGTCTTTAGGTTAGTTAGGTTTAGGTAGTTCTTAGTTCTAGGGGACTGATGACCTCAGATGTTGAGTCCGATAGTGCTCAGAGCTATTTGCACCATTTGAAGACTATAAGGCATATTCAAGCTTACGCCCGGTGTGTGATGTCAGATAATCGTGCTGATTGCCTTGGAACGGTTCAGTAATTCTTTTTGATACAGAACGCCTAATGTGCATATCATGGTTCATGGAAATTATTCTTATTCGGAAGTACCATTGCCCACATAATTGAAGGGTGGTAACTCATTCATGTCTTGCGACTGCAACTGTCCAAGATGTCTGAAGACGGAAGATTTACCTACCGAAACAGACAACCTTTATTAGAGGACAATGTGGCAAAGGCAAATTTAATTTACGGTAATTTTAACTCTATAAATTTTCGCAGTGTAATTTCCGTATTGTAAAACTGAAAGATTTCACCTGCTTCTATCAGCGTTAGATTTCAAGCAGGACACGTTGTCGTGTTGTGCACCAGAACCCAACCAAACGTCTCCTGGCGCGAGGAGTTGTTCTATTCTTCGAGACCACTCCACGAGATACCAGATAAAGTTCATCCAAAGCAATTCCAATAAACACGAGAAGACCGCCAAAGACGTCCATGCTCAAGAAACTATGAAGATCCCAGAGGACGAACAGGAGAAAAAAGAAAAGAAATCCACACAATTTGGAGAAGTCTCCACCGGCGTGCAAGTTGCATGAGGCTTCTCTATCCAATGATGGCGCGATGCCGTGGTGGAGGTGGGGGGCAGGGGTTGGGGGATGCTCATGAAAGTTGCAGCTGCGAGCGCGCCGGGCCCGGCGCCGCCAATTGAAATTCACGCGCCCCCTGGGAGGGCGGGCGATTACTAGTGGCTGCCAGGGTAGCAGGTGAGACGCCTGCCAGGAATACTTTAAAGCGCCGGCCAGCGTCGGGGGCGGGGCCGACGCCGCTGGCGGCTGTGCGCCGGCGCAGCTCGCTCCCCCGGGACCTCCACCGCCCCCGCCTCCGCAACACTCAACATAATGATCCACCGGAAGCAAAGCAGCCCGAAGTGCATTCGCGGAAGTCTTTCCCGGTTCACAGCTGACGCCATGTGCATTGTACCGACACCGTAGCAGCGTATCGAACAAGACGAAACCCTAGCCGCTTGCTTACTTGAACCATTTAGAAGACTATCAACCTTACCTAATTGGTTAGAACCAGCTGCCAAATTAGCCTTCACCTCGCAATCACTGTGATCTCAATTTAACGAGTACACTTCTTGACCTGTTGGGTCAAATCTAAATCAACGAATACGCAATAAACACCTTATACTACTGACAAGGTTTCCGGGAAGTCCTTGTTCAAAAAATGGTTCAAATGGCTCTGAGCACTATGCGACTCAACTGCTGAGGTCATAAATCGCCTAGAACTTAGAACTAATTAAACCTAACTAACCTAAGGACATCACACACAGCCATGCCCGAGGCAGGATTCGAACCTGCGACCGGAGCGGTCGCTCAGCTCCAGACTGTAGCGCCTAGAACCGCACGGCCACTCTAGCCGGCGAAGTCCTTGTCCCCATAAGAAAATGCGAGAGAGAACGTGTGCCGCCGTTGCTCAAACAATGCAGCAGTCTCCAACGAACTCCATTCCTAAAAAAGCGACGGAACTTCAGTACCGCTGTCAACAATGCATAATCACAATAACAAAGATTTGAAAACAGAATGATATAGAACGAATTCTGTGAATGAATTATCTGATAACAACATGGAGCTACAGGCTACTGCATGCCGAGCTTTGGTTTTGCACAATTTCCCAATTTCCGCATGCTCTGTCCCTAAAATGGTTCAAATGGCTCTAAGCACTATGGGACTTAACTTCTGAGGTCATCAGTCCCCTGGAACTTAGAACTACTTAATCCTAACTAACCTAAGGGCATCACACACATCCATGCCCGAGGCAGGATTCGAACCTGAGATCGTAGTGGTCGCGCGGTTCCACACTGTAGCGCCTAGAACCGCTCAACCACCCGGCCGGCGCTTTGTCCCTATCTAGAGTGTTATTTTCTGATGAATGTGCGATATATTGCAATTCATACAGGACCAATGTGATTTTCTGGTCTGAGGAAAATCGTCAATATGTTTCAAGAGTTGTGATGCCAACAGCAATACTTTCTTGGACATTACTACGCTACATAACTTATTGGAGGGAATGAGTTCCATGTGGTTCCACGTTAGTGCCACACTAACGAAGAACTGTGCAAGTGTGTTGAGGAAGTATTTCGAAACGTAACTCTTGTGATGCTACGCAAGATGTCAAAGAGGACATCCACATACATACGTCTCTGTGTAAGGTTCGATGCCGCACATACTGATTCGCTGGGTGCACACTTTTTGTATTAAGTTTTCTAGTATACAATGTATAACTTACCGTTTTGAACCAGGGGCTTGTGGACTTCTCGGACACGCTGTACAATTGTAGATGAAGGAGTGAAATGACACTGGAGTTAAGACAGTCCTCGATTTCTGGATGAACGTAATTCAAACCTACCAGTCACCAAAACTTATGATTTCCATACGAAAGGAGATTAGGGTTGCACATCTCGTCGATACGATGTACGAATGTCATAAAATGAGATCGAACTGAGGACGGAGCTAAGCCATAGCAGAACACGATACTTCCGACGAAGCTTAGAAAACGAAAATTTGCGACGATTCTATTGCCTCCAAGGCTCATCTGGTGTAAGGGCCGCAAGAAAATAAAATAAGGGACATGAAGGCTCATAACACTTAATGCTAACACTTCTCCCTCGCTCCTTTTGCAAGTGGAACAGGAAAGGGAATGGCTAGCGATGTTACAAATACCGTCAGCCATGTACTGTACTTACGGGAATCGGCAACGGACAGTACGTTGAGAATGTGAGTTTCGCGGGAGGCGTGCCAGAGATAAATCCCTGCAGTCGCGCTATCCTCTGTGTCCTCGGTGGCTCAGATGGATAGAGCGTCTGCCATGTAAGCAGAAGATCCCGGGTTCGAGTCCCGGTCGGGGCACACATTTTCATTCGTCCCCGTTGACGTATGTCAACGCCTGTAAGCAGCTAAGGGTGTTCATCTGATTGTAATTTCAACTAACGTTAGTTAATTGTTCAAAATGTGTTCAAATGTGTGTGAAATCTTATGGGACTTAACTGCTAAGGTCATCCGTCCCTAAGCTTACACACTACTTAATCTAAACTATCCTAACGACAAACACACACGCCCATGCCCGAGGGAGGACTCGAACCCCCGCCGGGACCAGCGGCACAGTCCATGACTGCAGAGCCTTAGACCGCTCAGCTAAACCCGCACGGTAGTTAGTTAATTAATTACGGTGTTAGCAAGTTAGCAAGTACATGTCAGCAGTCCTGATATATACGGAGATCTGCACGCCACAGCAGCTTATAGTAGCAAGCTGTTAAATAAGCCAAAATATAATGGTGCGGCGCATCCACATCAGTGGATGTACTTTTTTTTTTTTTTCTTGCGACGGTTCTACGGTGCGGAAATTTCAATGTGCAACAGGTCTGCATACGTATATGTATTTGAAAACAAAAAAATTGTATTTTTTCAGGCCATAATAAAAACTTTATGCCTCGGGTTTGTGAAGTACGTATGTGGATGTGTGCGTAGAATGGAACTATCGAGCCATTCCCCGCCCCCCACCACCACCACATACGATTTAAGAAAACCTCGAAAAACGTGAATATGAATGGCTGCTCGTGGATCTGAAGCGTCGTCCTGGAGAATGTGAGTCTAATTGCAACCACAGCAGGTTTTGTTTTCCGTTAGGAACTTAAGGCGAATGCCAATCTGATTCTGATCAACACTTTGTGGTAATGTCGTTGTCCCATTTCGGGTCATGATGTCCACCGAATGGTGCACAGAGGGCTGGTATCAGCACGCGCCCCGAGAGCATGTCCGGCTGGTTCAGGTCGTGTTCACGTGCGCCACCGACCTACGCGTACAACATTTAGGACAGGCGGCGTCGAACGCAAAGCGGGGGCGGGGGGGGGGGGGCGGTGGTGTGGGTGGCGCCGCCGCCCGCGGGCGCGCACAATGCGCGGCAGGAAGCTGCGCGCCCTGACATGCACATCTCCGAGCGCGAGGCGGCGTCGGCGTCGGCGGCAAGAACGACAGACAATGGCGGCGGCGTAACAAAGCCGGCGCTGCAATACAGCGCTGCCCAAATCCCGGGCTGCCTCCCGCCTCCGTGGCAGAGCGATTGCGAGACCCGACCGCGGGGGCGGCGCAGGCGGAGGCAGATGTGGGGTAAGGGGCGCTCCAGCCAGCGGGGGAAGAGGAATTTCTTGCCCGAGGAAACACAGCCCTTAACAAACGAGAAGCGGAAAGCAGAAGGGAGCTTCCTCACGAGAAAACAATTCGCCGCGGGGATTTACATGTTCGGGAGAGGCAAAACAATAATGTCTCGCCGGCGGTGCGGGTGGCTCGCCACAGACGCCGCCTGTCCGTCCTCCGCGGATTTCGCCGAACCTCGGAAACAGAGCGTTTCCCGAGCCGTTCCGCTCTCGTGGTTGCATGGGTGACAGCTACAATTATCGGTAGTATTTACGAAGCAGGTAACCTCAACCAAGATACGTTCAGTGCCATATTTTAACGCTACTCGTGAGTCACTCGTTACTATAAATAAAGCGTGTAAATTTAAAGAAAGAATATTAAAAATTTATCTCGACGAAATCTTAACTTAGCGAAATCCGATAGCAGAAAATTAGCCTTCTTGATAGATGGAGACAATAGCAGATCCTTCGCCCTGCAGGTTTCCGACATAAAGTCTGATGCGTATGGCTTTTTTTATGCCGCTGACCTTACAGAAAAATGGCTCAAATGGCTCTGAGCACTATGGGCTTAATATATTAGGTCATCCGTCTCCTAGAGCTTAGAACTACTTAAACATAACCAACCTAAGGACATCACAGACATCCATGCCCGAGGCTGGAGTCGAACCTGCGACCGTAGCGGTTGCGCGGCTCCAGACTGAAGCGCCTAGAATCGCTCGGCCACTGCGGTCCTTACAGAAGGCAGGTGGGTTAGAACTTTTGTGTTAGCAGAAGAACCAACACCGTCTTACGAGTGGAGGCCGAAATGCACGCGTTTTAGCTCACGCAGGCTGGCGTGAGGAGGGAAGAACTATACTGACGTGAGGTATTGAACATGACAAGGAATGAGAATTCAGAAAGCGGACGCAATTAGTTTGATATTTAACTTTAATCCATTAATGATGAACGTCGCTCTGGACGCTACATGATTCACAATATTATCTGTTCAGAATACATTCTTGAAGATAGTAATTACAGTAACTGAATATGGCGCCTTGCTAGGTCGTAGCAAATGACGTAGCTGAAGGCTATGCTAAACTGTCGTCCCTGCAAATGAGAGCGTATGTAGACAGTGAACCATCGCTAGCAAAGTCAGCTGTACAACTGGGGCAAGTCCTAGGGAGTCTTTCTAGACTAGGCCTGCCGTATGGCGGCGCTCGGTCTGCAATCACTGATAGTGGCGACACGCGGGTCCGACGTATACTAGCGGACCGCGGCCGATTTAAAGGCTACCACCTAGCAAGTGTCGTGTCTGGCGGTGACACCACAGGACGTGTCCGTGTCGGTATAGACAGAGCTCTACCTCAGTGAACAGTGAAAGGAAGAAACGGCTCGAACTGAGTGCCACAGTGAAAGAAGGAAAGAGCTGGAACTGGGTACTATATCGGTATTCACCATGAGCGATTTAGGGAAAACAAGTAACACCTAAACCAGAATGGCTGAACGGGCATTTGAACCATGGTCCTCCCAAAAAAAGCGGCCAGTCTTAACCACTGCGCTACTTCCCATAGCTTCGAAGCAGTGTGTAACTTGAGAACTGATGATAGTAGTTCACTCTCAGGAAGAAAGGGAAGTTCCTGATTCTTAAACGGCTCTTATGGGCCTTTCTTTATTTTCGTAGTTCTGTTTAGGTTTCCTTGTCTTTAAAACCTTCCCTAGGCCATTTCATACTGCTGTTGCAATAACTGTACATACATAACAAAATGTTGCATCTTTACTAAAGGCAATAATACCACTTCACAATTATCCCCCGAATTATCAACAGAACCAATTATTTCAGAATAAACAAAAATAAACATAAAATTATGATAAAAACTTGCAACATGAATTTCAGTAATAAAATTACACTTTGTGCCACATTCAAAATGACTTACACATTTGAGGATCGCTACCTCCTCTGTGCTATTCTCACACAGCGACTAGTTTAGGAAACAACTATCAGTATTTTAGTAACCATTGTTACTGTGGGTGCCCTGTACTACGCAATTCCATTTCAAGCTTCACCTGACAATACGAGGTGGATGTGAAAAACTTACCTCGATTGTGGAACATGTTTGCGAGACGATTTCACTTCGCCGAAGTTATTTTAACTGCTGTAATCAAAGACGAACAATAAATATGAAATGCGGAGTACACGTGACAACATTATCAGAAACGGTGGAATGCATTCAGAAACAGGGCAGGAAAAGATTGATGCAAACATTTTTCTCTTGTGAAACGTGGTTGTCTTCAGTCAAATATCCCAGCAAGCTGAGAACGGGCCACAGGGTCTCCCAATTGGCAATATTTTGCAGGCGTTTCCAGTTCAGGTATTCGCCTGATAACCAAGGAAAACCTCCTGAAACCTTTCGCCGGAACCTGGGGATTGTAACCACTCTAATTTATTTCCGTACCCATTGTCTCAAACAAAATTGAAACTACTATATGAATGATTTCTTGTTTTTCCTCCATTTTCCCAACTTGTGTCAGCAGGATGTGCTGGTGTAGGATTTCGTCCTTTCGAGCCAAATAACCCAACAAGCTGTAAGTGGGGCAGATTTGTGAACAGTAAATTCAGATTACAGTAAATTTGTTAGCAAAACTGACAGATACCACAGTGAGACATTATGTAACAGGACGAAGTAATCTGAAAGAAGCAGAAGTTAAGCAGTAACAACCGATAAAAATTTACATCCCTTAGAATATTATTTTAGTGAGTTTCTTAGAGTCAATACGTGTTTATAAAATGAGACTATTTAATTTCCAGAATGTAAAGAATGACCCGTATGTAACTTCTTATACAACACTCATATAAGCCTCTAGTCAGATGTTAGTGGAAGAAGGGGACGAGGAAATACCGTAAATGCGATGAAAATTACCGCCTGATCAATCGTCTTATACTAGTTTCCCGATCCTAGCTATTGGCGGAAACGTTGGCCTAAAAGACACTTACTGCCGGTACGTTTCAGCGAGGTCTCCATTGATTTCCGTTATAAAGATTCACTGCTGCCTGACATCCGCAGGTAGCAGTACGTCGCTCCAGTGCCAACGCAGCGTTATGTCAACTGTCTTCCCGGGCCAAACATACCTGCGCCCGCATCGGAACGGCCCCAAACGTACAAACGCAGCGCAGCACGAACACACACGCAGAGGGAGAGGCTGCGTGGCTGCGCGCGACAGATTTATCCGCGAGTGATTTTTCTTTTTCCGCCCCAGAGCGTCCGCTGTCCTTCGAAAGGGGACGCGCCGGAGAGCCGCCATAAAGCACGCCGTGTCCCGCAGGGCAGCGCTTTGGGGCCACCGATCGCCGCACAATAAACCTGTGGCGGGCAGACGCCGCGACGCGCCGCTTCGTTCCTACCTCTGCCTCTGCCCCCGCTTTAATTGTGGAATGGAAATAATCTGTCTGGCCCTCGCGACGCTGCCTTCAGCGTCATTGGCGGCCCGGCCGCACCGTACCGCCAGCGGACACCACCGCCGCCGACGCTGCCACCCCCGGGCGCGCACCCCCACCTCCCCGCCCCCTTTTTTGTTTTAACCTCTCGTAGCCCCAGACTCGCGGCCTGTCCTCCGCCTCTGGCTCTCTCCTGCCTGTTGTTTTCCGTGATGCTGTATACATCATCCCGGCTCCACCCACCCTCGGCCGACTTCCACCGCAGCCACCATCTATGCCGTACCGGCCGCGCGCGCTCCCACCTCTTTGTCGTCTTTTTTTTCCCCCTCCGCTGTCAGCCATCCCGCTCTATTCTGAACCCTTTCGCCAGCATGGCGGATTTTTATCCCACCTCACACGAGCACCCGCGAGCGCCCACCCTGCCCGGCGCCCGCTCTCGACGTCGGCTGGCTCCGAGCACACAAACGCACGCGCTCGTGCTCGCATTTGGTGCCGGCCGACATAAAGCACATACGCCGCGCGACGACCCGGCGATGGCACGCACGACTCGCCCGAAAACCCGCCCCTGGCCCTTTTTTAATCTTTTTTATTTTATTTTTTTGTTTTGTTTCGGGGGAAGCGTCCTTGCGGTCCGGCCTTTCTCTTCTCTCCCCGCCGGCGGGGTAAACGCGCGATGGGTGGGTGAGCGAGTGTTCCCGTGATGAGGGCTCAGCCGAGAGGTGGTGCGCCAGGGCTGGGGGAGTTTTTATAATTGGTAGGGCGGTGATTAGCGCTGCGGCACCGACCAGTTTTGTTGTGGCGGAGTCCACCCCCGCCCCCATCCCCACCCAGGCCATCCACTCCACCCACGCGCGGTGGACGAGCTGCCGGCAGGCCACAGCCCGTTCCTTCCGCTGATTGATCCTTTCTGGCGCAAGCGCGCGAGCAGAGCGGAGAGAGGGGCTACATGCACAGCCAACGAGCAGACCCAGCCGGCTGCCTGCCTCAGACCAGACAAATTAGTCTCAGCCGAGGAAAGCAATTACACTGCTCCAGATAGAAATGTTTTCCTGCCCCCTCCCCTCCAGCACAACCCACCACCCGCACTGCAGCCGTCTCCGAGCCCAACCACCACAGCCCTTCCCATTCCCTTGAACAACGCACACACACTCACAGACTTTGTTGTGTGTGTGTGTGTGTGTGTGTGTGTATGTGTGTGTGTGTGTTTGTGTGCGTGTGTGCGTGCGAGAGAGAGAGAGAGAGAGAGAGAGAGAGAGAGAGAGAGAGAGAGAGTGGGAACCAGCGCACAGACACACTAACGTCGAAGCGCGCGCGCGCGCCCACACGAGCTCAGACTCGCAGACTCTAGACTACCACAAGAAAGAGAGAGAGAGAGTAGAGCGGAAAAAAGGGGGAGGGAAGGAAAAGCGGCCACTTCCAGTCCATTTCCTTTTGTGTTTGTGTCGGCGGCCATTTCTCGCCCGCCGTGCCCCCCCCCCCCCCCCCTCCGCCCTCCGCCACCGCCCTCCCGAGAACCGACGAAGTAATTACAAACAGACTCGTGTTTACCGGCAGCTGCGCCCCGAACTTTCCCGCCAGACGGGCAGAAATAGCGCCCGTGATAGATAAGGAGGGGACGCGAGCTCCGCGGCGAGTATTTACGCGAAGGATATTGCCCGCCAGCGCCGCACTGCGCACCTCGCTTTAGTAGCTCTTCTACAAATGACGATTCCCCCTTACCCGTTCCCATCTGTTCACCAAGTTCTCACGCTTTTCGTATTTCCCCCACATGCACAATCGAGGTCCTCGGAAAATCGGAAATTTCTTACTTTTCAACGCAGCACTACGTTGCATACGGAACATGTGCCCTTGCCGTGATAATCTCACTGCGCGAAATGTTAACCACCACCCCCTTCGCTTCGGACCACTGACCACTGTAAATTGTACCTATGTGGTACCAAGCAGTCACATGTCCTCCACCGCTCGAGTAAGTCATAAGAATGAAGTGGAGAGTTTGAGCAAGTCGGTTGTATGGAATCAGCGGTGTAGGGCGGGTCGACGTGGAGACGTGCCAAACCCGCCTGGAGAGCCGTGCGTGTTAACGTGCGGCTTCCCGGATTCGGGCTGGTGATCCAGTCCCGCATCGAATCTACCTGCCGATCTGGCCAGCTTGAAGGTGGTTTTTCGGCGGTTTCTCCACATACAGCTAGGTAAATATCAGGCTGGTAAACGCGTCCCGCGTCAGACACAAGCTACACAACGATTCAGTGAACGTTATCACACTTTGAAACGTCCCCTTAGAAAAATTATTGAATTACTGTGCTGGTAAATCATTTACGTTATTTGATTTTCAAACAGCTGAGCAGAACTGAACGTACTCAGACATTTCGTTCTTTACCTATTCTAATCAACACTAAACTGACACACAATATTTTTAGCGCAACGCAATCTGACTTTCAAAAATCCCTACAAAAGAATGGCCCTGACTAACAATAATCTATATCTTTCATGAATCACTTACCTCACAAAAATCTTCGTTACTCAAACTACTGCAGTACAGCGTGCGCCAATACTGCCAGCTGAATGACACACGTCCAGATCATCCACTCTCAAAACTCCGCCATCTCTCTCCCCACATCCACCACTGCTGGCGCCTCCCCTCCACCTGCGCAACGCTACGCGCTGTTAACAACCAACAGCCCAACACTACAATAGCGAATATTACAACAATGCCACCCAGCCACAGAATACAGTGCGCTACGTGGCGTTATCAATATAAAAACCTAAACAGCCTACTTACAACTTGAACTTGAGATTTACTCTAAACGCAGACGAATGACGTTCACAGATTCCGTCTCGGGTGGAGTGGTGCGGTCACCGAAGGCATCCGGTCGCCAGCTATCGTTAACATCATCAAAACCCATACAACAAATAAGAAAGAGAAATACTGACGTCAGCCGCGTTAAAGCATTAAAATAGCTCTAGAGCGAAAACTTTTTGCCTGACAGTGACTTGAACCAGGATTTTCCTGCTTTATGAGGGCGCTCGCCTATGCGAGCACGATTCCAGTCCAACACAAATTCCCAACTTGGCGCCCACTACTTCCGTAGCAGCCACCGTCCCGCCCACACACTGTCGATTTTCCTCACTGCTCGCAGAGGTCATATCGGGTGCATCCAAACTGAAGGTATCATGACATGCCGTCAGGGCGTAGGTGGTACTTTTATGTGTGTGCGGTCTGTTTCTTCGGACACGTCTGAAAGAGCAGACACCATGCACGTAACAGTAAAAAGATGAGGAAGAAGAAGGAAGTTGAGACGTAAGAGAACGGCACTTGGACTTGCTCATCACTACACCGCGAATCTAGCTTCGCGTTTTTGCTTATTTATCAAAATGGACTGCCAATCTTGACTACGACTGAAGTACCACTTGCAACAATATGAACGACGTGTAAGAACAGTGGCCATAAAAATAAACTAGCCGCACAAGCGTGTCACGCCTTCTCGTCAATCGAATCCAAATTCGACAGGAATTTGCACAATTAGCAATTTGCCATTAGCGTTTTAATGAATTTATTAAATAACATTTTCATCGAATGCTCTATTTATTAGCTACAGTTCCCAAGACCGCAATTTCCAGCTTAAGGCATTTTCGAGTCGTTAAAGGTGCTGAAAACACAGTCATAGAGGCCACCAGCGTCTTTTATTAATTTTATTAATATTGACCACTTAACCACTTGCCGAGCAAATATCGCGAAAGGACGTTCATCAGAGGACACTTGGAGTCGGGTACCTTGCTAAACGCTATTAGTATCAGCGTAACTTGAAACTGAACACACTCAGTAGCCAATCATCTTTGAAGGAACGATTGAAGGTTAGTCTTTGTCTCGTTTGCAACGGTATTCTTAGACGGTGCAGTGGCTAGGATTCAATTACATTAAGGCAATTTGTCATGTCCTTATCAAAGAAATCATACCGGAATTCAGCATAAACGATTTAGGACAATTGTGTAAAACTTGTATCTGACCGGCTGACCACGTATTGAACCCCACTTCTTCATAATGTGTGTTTATTGTGTTAACCAGAGAGCCATTTCGTTCGGCGCCTCACGCAGGACATTAGAATACAGAATCGTACTTAAGCTTGCTGTCATTCAGACAATGTCGGAGAAACTTATGGAAAAATCAGTTTCCTAGTTCTTTACGAAATTAAACATTGCTGTGAATTCTAATAACGATACACTCACCGAAATTCAACAGGGCGATGCGGTCAAGGCTCTGGACTTACGTCATGGAGGAGTGGTGTTCCACTCCAGATTTAAGTTTCACATGCTTTCCATAATTCACTTACGACGAATGCCGGTATTGTTACTGGAAAGAAGACAGGACGTATTTCCTTCCCAATCATTTTTCATTATGAGCTTATTCTTAGACACAAATGATCTTATCGTAGACGGCAGGTTAAACATCAATCTTCCTTCCTTTCTTTAAACTGACTTCAGTCACTGAAAACTTGTGTAATGAGTCGTAAAACTCAACACATAAGCGCTAGCGGCGAGTATTAATCTGAGATACTGAGATACTGCTAAAAATATCTGAAGACATCTGCATTTAGAAGTTGGTAGCATGACGAGAGAATCTTATTGTGACAATTCAAAACAGCACAGAGGAAAGCTTTCTTTTAATTCCAGTGGATTAGTGTGAGTTGTTAATAAAGACAGAGACCAAATACGGCACTTTTGTGTCAACTAATCACCGCAGAAAAAAGTTAAACTCCGGCAGCAGGCTCTGGCTGGACCATTGTTATCGTCCGACCGCCATGTCACCCTCCGCCAATGGTGTCATCCAACGCAATGTAGAGGGATGTGGGGTCAGCACACCGCTCTTCCGGTCGTTGCCAGTTTTCGTCATCCGGAGCCGCTGATACTCTTTTCAGTAGGACTTGCATTACCAGACTGAGTGCAGTTCATTCCAGTACTCCCAACTAGAAAAAATCCCTGACGGTACCGGGAATCGAATCCGAGTCCTCCATGAGGCAGTCAACTGTGCTGAACACTCAGCCACAGACTCGGACTGGAGAAAGAAATATTCTTATTTAGATTCCGAATTGTCATATCCAAAATTTCGATGTCAAGCGCCATCGTATCTCCAATGCTGTTGCATGAAACAATCATTTCACTGGTTACGTTGCAGTATTACCATGTAAGGTTAACGATCTGTAAGGCGAAACCATAGAGGAGCATTTCTACACAATGTAGCTGCGCCGAGGTACCATCCACAACAATGGTTTCCTGAACAAACAGAGAGACGGAGCGAGGTCGGATCCGGCGGACGGAAACATTTTCCCACACTGCGCCGCGCCGCGCAGCACGGCCATTACGGGCCGCTTTAAACGGCCCGCGGATACGTCCCCATAAATCACCGAGCCAGGGAAATTGCAGGGTTTCCGATGAGAGACGAGAATTTCATCCCGTGGTGGCCAGCAAAAACAAGACACCTGGAACACGGCTCAGGGCGATTACCGACGCGTGGGCCGCGGAGACGGCCTCTCCTATCGCCTCCTTTGGATGTTCCACTTAGTACACACAAAGGGGCAAAACTGCATGCCGACGAACGCTGACGTGCTTTAGCATGCATAGAAGTCTCTCCATACAGGTGCGGTCTTCTCACAATCAATAACTCTCAAATTCCAACACATAAAACACAGTATTCTCTCTCTGCAAGCTTTGTATAAATACGACTTAAAGTTTGCATACAAGATCACTAGAGAAATCACTGATTTGACAGCTGCCCTCCATACTGTCGAGTCATTGACGAATCTCTCAACGATTTCGATTCCGTGGGCAGTGCTTCACTGAAATAATAACAGAAACGCCTTTGATTCATGCCTTTCATTGACTTCCCAAAAACAAGGCAAAACAGGTGTGTGTGTGTGTGTGTGTGTGTGTGTGTGTGTGTGTGTGTGTGTGTGTGTGTGTGTTTTTGCCAAAAATATAGAAATACGACTAACACAACACATAGTGCTTAGAGCCATTTGAACTAACGCAACACACTACAATTCTTGATGTTGTAGGAAAACCGTTCGCTTTCAAAACAGCTTCCAGTCATTTCGGATTTACAATGGAAGCTATGCTATTTTTCCAGCAAAACAGTGGAAAATTTAGGCAACGATGCTGGAGGTCGACAGTGATCACGCACTCTTCTCCACAAATTCTCAGTAAGATTGAGGTTTTCTGACTATAGCGGCCAGCGTAGAGGCGACAATTCGTTCTCTTGCTCATAAAACCAGTCCTGGACCAGGCGACCTCCGTCGTTTTGGAACCCACTGTGGAACAAATATTGTACCATGGGATGGACCTGCTTAGCCAAAATGCTCACATAATCATTGGCGTTAACGCGTTCTTGCGAAGTAACAATAGGGCTCACGTGATACCACGGTATGGCTGCCCAGATCATCATGATGCCCCACGTCCCGAAACGTTTCACACTTGAGAAGTACACACGGCCAGACATCGAGGCTGTTACGCGACACGTTCGCACGATGTACCATAGTTTTCATGCCTTATGGAAGGACACGAAAAGAGTTAGAGAAAGACGCATCATCTTGCAAAGAAGAGTTCTGAAATTTTCATAACCACAAAGAAAAGCGAATGAGGCAGTATTGAATAACGTAGAGAAGACTTAAATTTACCGGAAAGTAACAAGAAATGAAGGAACCTATCGACTGGCCGCACGTAGAGATATTATCGATTCGTAATACCAGGTGATCAAAAAATCAGTATCAATTTGAAAACTGAATAAACCACGGAATAATGTAGATACAGAGGTACAAATTGACATACATGCTTGGAATGACATGGGGTTTTATTGGAACCAAAAAAATTCAAAAGCTCACAAAATGTCCGACAGATGGCGCCTCATCTGATCAGAATAGCAATAATTATCATAACAAAGTATGACAAAGCAAAGATGATGTTCTTTACAGGAAATGCTCAATATGTCCACCATCATTCTTGAACAATAGCTATAGTCGAGGAATAATGTTGTAAAGCATGTCCGGAGTTATGGTGAGGCATTGGCGTCGGATGTTGTGTTTCAGCATCCCTAGAGATGTCGGTCGATCGTCCCTAGAGATGTCGGTCGATCACGATACACTTGCGACTTCAGGTAACCCCAAAGCCAATAATCGCACGGACTGAGGTCTGGGGACCTTGGAGGCCAAGCATGACGAAAGTGGCGGCTGAGCACACGATCATCACCAAACGACGCGCATCTGTCGGACATTTTATGAACTTTTTTTTTTGTTCTAATAAAACCCCATGTCATTCCAAGCATGTGTGTCAATTTTTACCTCTCTATCTACATTATTCCGTGGTTTATTGAGTTTTCAAATTTATACTGACTTTTTGATCCCCCGGTACATGTGCAGTCTGTTCTTTCGGACTTGTCAGAAAGAACGCGTCTAGCAATTTTTTGTTGTTGTAATAAAACCCCATGTCATTCCAAGCATGTGTGTCAATATTTACCTCTTTATCTACATTATTCCGTGGTTTATTAAGTTTTCAAATTTATACTGACTTTTTGATCACCCGGTATGTACCAAACAACAAAGTATGCAATGGGAGGGCAAGACTTGTGAGTTTAGGAACACAAGTAGTGTCATTTACGGAGCGTATGGATAGTATACAGCTACGCTGTTAATGTAAACGTAATATGCTAGCGTTGCAGGGTACGCGGGTAGCTGTCCCGGAAGACTAGACTATTTTTGGAGCCGGGATCGCGAGCTGACAACCGAGAAACCCGAAGAAGAGCGGCTGACGGTTCCGTTGCTACAAATCTACCCGTATCCTCTGGCCGCTGCCGGCGACAAACCCGCGAACCAGGTGACGTAAATAACGGTGCGCCGCGGCAGATAAAAAAGGAAAGAAAGGGCGCAGAGGTGGAGGCGGAGGTGTTCTCGGTATTTGGGCGTCGCGGCTGGAGCAGTGCGCTAATCTGAGGGGGCGGCAGCAGCGGCAGGCGGGAGGCCGTATATTTCCCGGCCGGGATCAGCCCGCCAGCCGCCTTTCGCCGCCCCCGGAGGCGCAGCGAGGGGCAGCTGGGCGTGCCTGGCGGCAGATAAGCGCGGTGCTCCGTCAACGGTGACGCTATCTGCGCCGAGCGGCCGGCGTGCGCTGCCTCGCTGCGGCGCGCGCCGCGCCGCGACGCCACGCGGCGTCCGTCTTGTAGCCGCCGCTGCTGCCCAGCCGTGGAGCACTTGCCGCCTTTGTTTGCCGGCATCCCCGCCCCCGCGATAGTGCCAGGCCGGAGACGCATCGGTCGCCAGGGGCGCGTCCCGGGTCCCACCGCGCATTGCCGATGGCGAGATGGCTGGCCAGACCCCGCTAACGGCAGATAAGAAGGTCGGTCGCGCCTAGGGAAGAGTCCGCTCCGACTCTTCAGGGCGCTTAATCTCCAGGGGTCCAGCAGGAAGTGACAATACGCGTCTAACGATATCAATCTGCGGACGCGGCCGAAGGAGACCCCAGCGCCATATCAGCTGCATTAAAAAACCCCTCGTTTTACTCATATAACAGCAGGAGCAGTAGTAGTAGTAGTAGTAGTAGGCTGTCCACCTAGTGCAGTTGTTAAGAAATGGCTCTGAGCTCTACGCGACTTAACTTCTGAGGTCATCAGTCGCCTAGAACTTAGAACTACTTAAACCTAACTAACCTATGGACATCACACTCATCCATGCCCGAGGCAGGATTCGAACCTGCGACCGTAGCGGTCGCTCGGCTCCAGACTGTAGCGCCAAGAACAGCACGGCCACTCCGGCCGGCGGCAGTTGGTAAGAACCAAGTTCCTTCTGACGATGTGTGTAACTTTCTAAGTGACTTGATATTCATCCAACGTAAGTAACTTCGTCTTGAAGTCAGGACTGTGGGACTGCGCCTAGTCTATTAAGTATAACAATAATATTCCAGTAGCCGTTATTTTTATAGATTTTCTCCAATAGCTATTATTTTCATAGATTTTTATTTAGGCTACCAGTTTAGACCCCTCAGTAGAATCATCTTCAAGGCCTGTATCCAGTCGTACTCGTGTGTATCATGGAACCTTTATTTGCGGCTGGTTCCCGTAGATGATTTCATGAGCAACGTGTGCTCTTCATAATGCACCAACACCTCACGTGTGTGCTCACCCATGTAACAACTCATTTGTTTTGTGAAGAGCACACATTGCTCGTGAATTCACCTACGCAAACCAGGCGCAAATATAGGTTTCCTGTTACATACAAGTGGATGCTTTTGTTGTTCATGCTACACGGCCTGTGGGTGACTATTGAGGAGACTAAATTGGTAGCCTAAATAAAAAGGTATAAAAATAACTTATGTTAGAATATTATTGTTACAATTCATATTCATCGTTGGAGTAAACCATGCAAAGAGTTAAAAAAAAAAAAAAACTCCTGCGTAATTTCCTGTCTTGGCCACTTTCCAGCGGTACATGTTATTTCAGTACAACAGAACCTTTTTCAAGACTTGAGCCATAAAACGAATATTAACCTCAGTTTCCTTATGCCTTTGCACCAGTAAAGTCATTTGGTGATATGTACCGGTGGGAGTTTGTCACTCAAACGGTATTTTGACTACAATCAATCATTTCTATTGGATAACTTGATGCATTATTTATTGTTTACGAAAATCATTTTGTAATTTCCTTCTATTTTAGCACTGAAGATGGGTATTTATAGCTGAAATTTGGATATGCAAGCATAATAAAAAACCAATGGGACTGCGACTGATTGCTGTGTTCCTATCCTTCCTTATAATAATAATATACAGTCACCTTGCACAACGGTTCCGTATGGAATCAAAGTTGGTTAAATGAGAAGGTACTCTGTCGAAACGGGGAAAAAAGAAATAACGGCAGAACTTGACTAAAAGAAGGGATTGGTTGATAGGCTATATTCTCAGGCATGAAGGAATAGTGAATTTGACAATGGAGATAAGTGTGGACGGGTTGGGGTAAAATAGTAGAGGGAGATCAAAGTGTGAATACACTGAGTGGGTTCAAATGGATGTCGGTTGCAGTAGTTATTTGGAGATGAAGAGGCGTGTGCATGGTAGATTAAAGTGGGGAGTTCCATAAAACCCGTCTTTGGAATGAAAACCTTAAGAACTATGTAACCAAAGAGTAGAATTAGTATAAGAATACTAAGTTGAAGTAGAACAGCAGTAACCCGCACAGAAATGGAGACTTCAACTGTGCTGAGACACATAACACCCAGACAGTAGTGTGCAGATTAAATACAGAGTGCTTATTAGATTAGGGTGCACGGCAAGGGACTGTCCAAACTCGAAGCCTGTCCGAGCCAGCCATGAAATGTAGCAAATGGACTGTGTTTAGTTTTGTTTCTTTTTCAATTGGTGGAGAGTATACAGCAAATTCATTTTATTTTACTCATTACATATTGCGTTAAAAATTTTATTTTGCTACAAATGACGTGTTGTAATATAGTGCCAATTGTGTGACAAACGACCTGCAACAGAAAATGAAGAGGGCAAGACTGGATGAAACAGTAATAAACAAATTTAAAAAAATCGTCATTTTACAGCGACGAGGGAAGCAGATCTGCCAGTTATATTTTCAGCGAAACGAACTATTTAGCCGTGACTGAACACGTAGAATTAGTTTGTCCATTGATGGCTGTTGTTAGAAAGCATATCCGTTCAGGAGATACATACGATATTGTAAGAGATCCTTAACTGTGGCCCAGGCGAACATTATTGCAGTAGACTTGCGAAAATATATCTGGTTAACTTCCTTATAGACAACTTCTTGTCACAGAGGCTCCTATAGGCAATAAATGCATTTTTTATAGATTTGTGGAGACAGTTTGAATGCATTAGGTGAAGAAAGAAGAACGATGGGAAGACCACTGACGTAGATGACCAATCGATCTCAAGGTAAATGTAGATGAGGCACGTGTCATGGATGGACTCTCCATATTAGGAAGAAATCCTAATCAACTGCATATACCTCGACATAATGACATGTTAAATTTGAGAAACACACCTTTGAGATTGGAACAGCACGGGGAATGAATAAAAAAAACCAACTACAGGCATAGCATATGACACTACATGCATTACATAGCCTGATTTTTTAATAATCGCAAGCTACCACGCGTTACGTGGCGTAAGGTACGTAGTTTACTAGAATCATTTCTCTCCTTTCGTTTCCGCTGGCAGAAGATACACGGAAAGAAAAACAGTCTTGGCGCATGAACCCGAATCTGTCTCATTTTTTGTTTTCAACGGTATCTGAAATGTTCACGAATGAAAATAATACGGAGGAGGTATTTTTATTTTTACTTTTTTTTAATGTACCAGAAACGTGGGCTTTGTGACTGTTGAGAGGACTGCTCTTTGAAAAACGGATCGTCTTTATCGTGACACCTTGCATAGAAATTTCTTACGCATTTTGGTAACACTTCCCCTACAGACTGAAAAACACGCGACGAATCGTGGAGGTCTTCTTTGAAGCTTTTCAGTCCGTTCCCTTCAATTCTGTTTGGTGAAGAACCAAGAAATACTGATCGAAGGAGGAGTTTGTACCAGACTTACATCGTGGTTCCATTACACTTCGTTTGCTTTCTTCCGATAGATACAATCTGACACATTCCTTTCCCGCCACTACTTGGTTTTGATCGTTCCACCTGAAATTTCTTCGGGCCCTTAATTCTTATTTGCCCTCACGAAGATAAGTCGTTCCGATGTGACTGAACCTACCGATACCTAATATCGGCTTTGTCCTGTATCGCAGTGATGATGTGGCGTGTGAAGTCATACAAGAGCAAGCAAAGCACTGATAATATTTATTTAGCGTCTATATTAGGTTTTGGAGCGTTGGGTGTGGTAACAGACTAATCTGTAGCGTAGCCCGATGACTATGAGAGGTTAGAAGGTAAAAGCTTGATTGCGACTTTGCGAAGCCAACGAAAGTGAATACGAAATTTTAGAAGAAGAGAAATACTCAGTTACAGTGTAGCCGGAGGTCTAGGTCAGGTAGAAAGGTGCCAGATTGGTCGTGAGTTACAGAAGTGATATTGATGGCTTCGTTTAATCTCAGTTACCAGTATGTTAACATCACTTTATCACGGACGGATTCGTAGCGATGAAGGTAATGTTGAAACAGCAGCAGAGCAGCTGAGGATGTGGCAGTCCCACGAGGCAACTGGATTCACGCTCCCGGACACGAAGCCTGAAGATGAGGACGTACCTCTGGACAGGGGTCCCGGGGGAATACCGGGATGGAGGCCGCAGGACGCACACCCACGCAGCCACGGAGGCGATTACTGGCGGCCGGCAGCGATATTTCCTGCGGGGGTGGAGGAGGCGGCGCTGCTGCACTTGCCGGGGTGGCGGCGCACCCTCCGCGACCCTCGGTGCACTCCGTGTCGTTATTTATAGCCGAATGTTCCATCAGCTGTTTGCCAGAGATTAATGACACCCGCGGCCGGCGGAGAGAAGCTTTTCCTTTCAGCCCCGCCGACGCTTTTTTCCGAGGGGCGAGTTGGCGGGGGCGGAGGGAGGCGGCGGCTGCGGAGGCGGAGGCGGCAGCTCGGCGCTCCGCGAGGGCGCGCCGCCCGCAGCAAAGTGCCGGCGCAAAAACACAAAAACAGTTTCTGGCCGGAAACTTTACCCTCGGCCGCCCCTTCTTTGTCCGGCTCTTATTTCCACTTCCTCGGCCCGGCAGGGCCTGCCCCACTGCGCACATTTCTTGCGCTCTCCGCACGGCTGGCTATGCTGGATCGCGAGCAGGCCACTCAGTCCTACCACTCTGATAGTACCTGGCCGACGTTATTTCCTTCTACGCGGTTTTTTCCTTGTTCATACAAATCGAACGTGATACATTTCTAAAATTTATCTAGTTACCTTCGTGCTCGCTGCGAATAATAACGCCACCAGAGCCGCTAAGTGTACCAAAATAAAACACAGGAATTTTTATTTTCCCGGTTGTTTACAGTTTTACATGCTAAATAACCGTGACTATTATGCGAACTTATTAACTATAAATCATAACAAATATTATACGAATGAAGTGCCGGCCGAAGTGGCCGTGCGGTTAAAGGCGCTGCAGTCTGGAACCGCAAGACCGCTACGGTCGCAGGTTCGAATCCTGCCTCGGGCATGGATGTTTGTGATGTCCTTAGGTTAGTTAGGTTTAACTAGTTCTAAGTTCTAGGGGACTAATGACCTCAGCAGTTGAGTCCCATAGTGCTCAGAGCCGTTTTTTGAATGAAGTATTTAATTCCTTTATTAAAATATCCTGAGTATCTCCGTAGAGAAAAAAGTCTACAGTGTTGACTATAAAGCCGAATATGTTCACCTTTACACTCTGGCACAGCTATCAAAACTTGATGAATGTATCATTTTTCTAAATACTGGATACCATCAATAACTTACTTTTCCACCCTGAACAACCAGCGAAAAGATTTTTCGCAAGCCGTGCGGCTTGGCAAAACAGCTGCTCCCTACCGAAGAAGTTTTATGCAACCAGCTCTATGTATCAGCAACGATATCCAGACAGGCGACAGCCACATAATCGATGTTAGTTTCCTTACAGAGCTTTGCACGACTGTTACCAAACGGAATCACACTGTAAAAGATACAAGTGAAGATTGGCCAGAAGTTAGGCCTACACGGTATTTCTGGACCAAGATCTGCCTTACTTCTGCCATACTTATACAAATTTTTACTATCTTTCTTTGAGTAATTAGTGGTGTAGTCGTACGGGTTTTGGATGTCTCTTAGTTTATTCCGATTATATGACTCAATCTTTCGTAAATGGTTCGGAGACGTTGCCTTATGAAGTGTTTTCCATCATCGGACACAAAATTAAGAGGTGGTATGAAAATGGGAAGCGTAGAAGTAACCACTTACGGGTGTATAATCCAGTGAAAGGATTAATGTACGACTCACCGCGTTTCTGTGCTTAGCAGTTTCATAAACAAAATTTGTACAATAGGTCTAATATGTCTTCGAATACCTTACCAGTTTTTCTGCGGGATTTTGATAATGTACTTCACATCTCCAGAGCGAAATGGACAACAACATTGTTCCGTCATGTAGGACTGCATAAAACGACATCGGTAGGGTCAGCTCAGTCATCCTGTACATTTGCTAGTGAATACAGGAAGTGATTCAGTTGCCGCTACTGAAATTGTATGATGCTGTCTAAAACAAATGTGAAGACTTCGTAACGTCGATATTATCCCGCTGGCTTATTCTATTGCACTAATGGCCAGTAAGCTTATCTTGTAAATCATTCTGAACATACAAGACAGGTGGCATAATCCATTCGCAAAACATCAATTTTTTAAATCATTTATCTATGTCCGTCTACCATATAACTTTGTTAATATGTCGTTCCTAGTGACCGCATGTAACAAAGGGCGAAATTAATGCTTAAAAGGAAGTAACAGTGAAGTAAATGATGTGTTAAAAACCGAACCGACGGAGTATGTACTCTAATCTACTCGTAATATGTAAATATGTTCCCGGCAGTGTAGCGTGGCGCATGCGGTTAGGCGTTGCGGGTTGCATAAAACATCGATGGGGGCAGACTGTATGCTCTTGAATTTGGGATCGAGCAACCGTAAGGCGGCTGATACGTTATCATATTCGGTTGCTACCGATCGCTTTTTGATTTCTATTATGATGTTACTCTTCGGAATCTCTCCAGCTGTTTGTATTGATTGTGTGCCAGATATTTTGATATTCAACAGACTAGTTGCTGACATTACTTTACTGTTTGCAACTAACGTCTATACGCATATTTCCCGAATACCGACTCCCATATTGCGCAAAATGTCGCAACCATTTGCCAGATCTGTAATTTCTGAAGCTGTTGACATGGCTGGTACAGTAGCTTTGTAATAAATGGTATTATTAATGACTCGACGCAGCTGCAAAAATGTTTCAGTCGTATAGAACGTTGCATTCCATCCAGCAGATATATCCTGAATTAGTTCGAGAACTGATTCTTTTTTAGCGTATCACTTGCTACTACACATTGTTTAAACGACTTTACAATCCTTTTCACTGCAGTAATCAACTCAGGCAGTTTGTCATTTCTATCAACAGAATTCTTCGCTACCAAATTGAGCATGTGGGCAAAATACGACGTGTGACTTTTTCATGCAAATGCTGTTTCTACTCCTTTAACCACACTGCGCTATTGACGTTATGAGACCTTTTGAAAAGAAGATTCGTTCAAAAGACGAAAACATTATTGACAGAGGTAGAAGAACTTTCTTGTGTGACGGAATACCACCAGATTTGAACGTTAATAACTAAAGTGAAAATAATGGTTGAGACCACAAAGGACGGATCAAGTCTGCACATGCTTGTTGGGCAGTATTTCTTTTGCCTATGGCACCACCGTATCAGTGTAGGCACATACGCGCGATTCTTACGAATTAACTTTGAGTATTATAAATCGGTGTTCCGTGGAAACGAGTTTAGCTAGGACAATGATGACTTGTCATTGTGAAGAGTTTGCGGAGCGCTACGAGAACCCAATGTGAGACAGTAAAAATATTCGCCAGGATATAAGTGAAAACCGGAATTAAATTGATAATTACAAAATAATTAAACATGTCATCTCGTATGACTCGTAATTATGCTCCAAAATAACGGAAAACGCAAGTGAGAGGGAAAACTCGCATCGAAACGAATCCAAATCGAGTGCCGTGCACAAAGCGATTACGTAGTTGGCTTATTGGGCATATAGCGGCCAGCGACACTTCAAACGTCCGTGGATCATGTGAAGGACTCGTTGGATGATGATGATGATGATGATTATCGTGGTGGTTTGTGGGGCGTTGTGATCAGCGCCCGGACAAGTTCCAATCTTTCCATTTCGAGTCTCGCCTATACCCGAATGATGATGAGGACAACACAAACGCCCAGCCCCCGGGTGGAGGAAATCCCCGATCCGGCCGTTAGTCGAACACGTCCGTGATCCAGGGACAGCAACGCTAGCCACTGGACCACGAGCAGCTGACCACGAGTCGTTGGAGGGCTATATAGAAAACTATGACAATACTGGCATTGATGGCGACGTAACAGCTCCAGACGAACATGTAATGCGACCACCAAATATCGACGTACACTTTTTTTTTCTTCCACTAGCTGCTTATATTTTATGACCCACCGTCTAATTTCTTATGGTGGGTCGTATATTGCCACTTAGCCGCTGTGACTGGGTCCGGGGTCCGCAGTGACAAAGTAACACCACACCGGCTCCCGTCCCCACTCACACCGTTGCCCGTGTCCCGCCAGGTGGAGGCGGGCTCTGTTTAGATCCGTTTGATATCTTTTTTTTTCTTTTTTTGTGCAGCTTTAGAAAAACTTATAACTAATACAAAATCAAGTAAGATATTAATAAACAAAACAAATCGACGTACAGTCAATCGGCGCTGAAACGTCAGGTATCTACGTGCGTGCATCGATGGAGGGTACTACAGTAGCCTATGATGTAACTGATAGCCGGCCGTGGTGGCCGAGCGGTTTTAGGCGCTACAGTCTGGAACCGCGCGACCGCTAAGGTCGCTGGTTCGAATCCTGCCTCGGGCATGAATGTGTGTGATGTCCTTAGGTTAGTTAGGTTTAAGTAGTTCTAAGTACTAGGGGACTGATGACCTCAGAAGTTAAGTCCCATAGTACTCAGAGCCATTTGAACCATTTTTTGTAACTGATAAATAAATTAGATGTTAACTCGAAAGACCTGATATGATTTTATCCCAACGTCTTCACGAACAATCTATGGGACGGGCCAGAAGTGAGCACAAATAATTATTTTCTATCATCGAAGGTCGGTATTTTGTGTTTAATGTTGATATTGCGATGCTTGAAAGGACCCGCCAGGGTAGCCGAGAGCGCCAACGCGCTGCTTCCTGGACTCGGGTAGGCGCGCCGACCCCGGATCGAATTCGCCCGGCGGATTAACGACGAGGGCCGATGTGCCAGCCAGCCTGGATGTGGTTTTTAGGTAGTTTTCCACATCCCGATAGGTGAATACCGGGCTGGTCCCCATGTTCCGCCTCAGTTACATGGCTCGCAGGCACCTGAACACATTCGCACTATTCCATGGATTGCACTCGATGCAGACAGTTGGGGTACACTAATTCCGTCCCGGGGAGTACGGGGTGGCGGCAGGAAGGGCCTCCGGTCACCCCTTAAACATTAACATGCCACATCCGATTCACGATGGCTGACTCGGCGGAACAAGCGATAGAATTGCGATGTTTCAAAGAAATCAGTATCAATATTGAAACACGAGTGTCCAAACTCCCAAAGTCGATATTTTGTACACGTCGATGACCTTCGGCCAAGTCCGATCCGTAACAGCACACATATCGCTCGCCACTGTGCGCTACTTCCGCCTTCTTTGTAGCGTTCGCCGCCCTGTCGACTGCCAGCAGTGCCCCCTTCGCAAATCAGCAGCGGCAGGCGACGCCTCCGTGGGCAGGAGCGGCGCGGCGTGGGCCGTGCTGTCGCACTTGTTCACACGTGGCCGGGTGGCGACGCCCGTCGTCGTCGCCGGCGGCGACGCTTACGCTCTCAGCGAGATCATTAGGCGCGGGTCAGCAGCCAGCGACGAGCGTCCGGAATCTGGCGGGCGCCCACACGCGTCACCGCCGTTCACGCTTCCTCCTCCCCCCGTCTCCTCACCCTCTACTTTCGGTTCTTTTTATTTTTTATTTTTTTTTTTTTTGCTTTTTTATTTTCTCTCCGCGGCTGGGACAGCGCTTTCAGCGCCGGCGGTGTGATGCATGTGCCGCGCCAGACAGAAATACCATCGGCGCTCTACCCTGCACGCGATCTATGGCGCTCTCGCGCCGCAACCAAAATACAAACTCTGCCCGGAATAAGAACCGAAAAACAAATTTCCGTATGACTAGGCGCTGCCAGAAATAAATACGGCAGGTCACGTTTGTGTTTTGACAAGAAAGGCACGCGCCGTTGACGCAATAATAGGCAGACGGAACAACGAGGCGACACAGTCGCCCCACACTTAGCTCGATTTTACCGTATTCCGAGACGCTTTCGGAAGCTGTTCAATCTCCATTTAAGCCTCCCTCGCAGTCAAATATGCCCAAGACAGCCACTAACACTTAATAATTCAGGCACAGGATCGCTTGGTCGCGCTTACATAATCTCAGCGTCGGCTTTGATCAAGGTGTGCTAACTATGTTGCCGGCCAGTGTGGCCGAGCGATTCTATGCGCGTCAGTCTGGAACCGTGCGAACGCTACGGTCGCAGGTTCGAATCCTGCCTCGGGCGTGGATCTCCGTGATGTCGTTAGGTTAGTTAGGTTTAAGTAGTTCTAAGTTCTAGGGGACTGATGACCTAAGATGTTGGGTCCCATAGTGCACAGAGCCATTTTTTTGCTAACTATGCTTTCTACTGCCGTGTTCCCATTGTCTATCCACGTAGAAAACCCTCGAGTCACTTCCTGTCATATCAGCTGAAAGGTTCGTATCAGTAGAAAGCCAACTATTTCGCATGATACTGGAACGTTTTACAGGTCAATCTGACTTGCATTTCTATAATAGACACATTGTCTGCCACTCAATAACGAAAAAATTTTATTTATCGAAATTGGTGGTTGACTGTACTCGTAATGTATCCATTTAACGTAATGTATCGTTTTACTTAGATATAATTTTCCTTAGTACAAGTTCATCGGTCATTTGTGTAACAAATGGCTCTGAGCACTATGGGACTCAACTGCTGAGGTCATTAGTCCCCTAGAACTTAGAACTAGTTAAACCTAACTAACCTAAGGACATCACAAACATCCATGCCCGAGGCAGGATTCGAACCTGCGACCTTAGCGGTCTTGCGGTTCCAGACTGTAGCGCCTTTAACCGCACGGCCACTTCGGCCGGCATTTGTGTAACAGACCGATTGCAAAGACTTTAGCTTCATTTGTAAAGCTTGGGCACATGACAGGATATGAATATTAAGAAAAGCATTTTTGAGTAAAATAACGTGCGGTAAACAGAACAGCTGTAGCGAGAAGAGTGAGTCGTGGTTGAGTCTTGGGCGAGATGTGACGGTGATCGGTTAGCTAAGTTGAGGAACTCTGTGTCGGAGCATGTTGTTCCCTTCGAAGATGAGAAATTTTGAGAAGTGGAGATTGGCTAAGAATTGAATATTATTGGAGGAAAGATTTTTGGAATCCGATTTTAACGCAGGAACGGCTCAGCAACCAAATTGTATTAGTCGCATTGCTTTACGTGAATTTAGCGATTATTGCAGTTTGTTAATTTCCATTGTTCAGTCACTTCGAGTGTTATGTAAAGGAGTCAATTCATCAGTCACATATTCAAGGTATTAGCAACTTCCAACCTCTTCTGTTAGTTAAAAGTAGATTTTGATTTAATAATTTATAAGTATAACTTGCAGCAACTTTATACTTCATTAATGCTCCACGTCTGCTTGAGGGTTAAAAAGAATGAGTAGTTTCATTAACAGGAGTTAAAATGCTAGATCTGCAATTAGTTTACATGTTATATTTAAAATTTTGAGAAAATTAAATAAGTTCTGATTTCATTTTATTTTTCATTTACAATCGGCCCTCTCTTTTCTTGAATGACATACATTTTGAATAGATTTTGAACGGGATGATAACTAAGCATTGTTAGCAAATGAACAGAACAAGTGGATAGGGTGTTGTGTAAATTATAGCATACAGCGCATCGCTGTTCTCTTTCAGTTTATTATGTCACAACAGCATTGTCATTGGCAGCTACTCTGATACGGAACAGAACCGAGCGTCCGTTGCAGGTAAGACACTATCACGGCTTAATTACAGAACTCTCTTGGAGGGACATTTCCTTGTTATGTGCAGTGAAATAAATTAGGTGAACACATTCTCGACACGTAATATATAGCCATTGTGTGTGAGAACTTTCGCGTCGGGTTAGTTTTATTTAATATTTCCAATATTCAAAGCTACTTTCATTAGAAATTTCCAGATTACATAATTTTCATTTATTTATATACCTTCCGCAATATCCCATCATTAAACATTTTTCATTAGGTACTTTCAAAGTTATTGTCACTGTTTATGCTCATCCATTACGGATATTTTAGAACCGTGACTGTTAATTGAATGTAAATAAGTTATATAAAACTGCAACCAGTCACTTTTTTGAATAATTATGTTTTATTCCATGAACCGGTTTTCTGCTTATTGCGACAGTATGGGGTAACGAAAAAATCCACCAATACTGTCGCGGTACGTAGAAAACTACTTTACATCCATATCGACAGATAAGCAACAGTCATGGCGATATATCAAAGCGGGTTCCATCTTTTTGTCACAGAGCCAGCATTATGCTAGAAATAATTATGTAACATCCAGAAACCATCTGAAGATAAACCTGAAAAGGTTGGAAAACCGGTTCATGGAATAAAACATAATTATTCAAAAAAGTGACTGGTTGCAGTTTTATATTACTTATTTACATATATTGTCACAGTGATATGGGAACCATACTCGAAACTCTTTCAGCTATGAATTCCACTGTCCGCATCCCGTGGTCGTGCGGTAGCGTTCTCACGCCCGGGTTCCCGGGTTCGATTCCCGGCGGGGTCAGGGATTTTCTCTGCCTCGTGATGACTGGGTGTTGTGTGACGTCCTTAGGTTAGTTAGGTTTAAGTAGTTCTAAGTTCTAGGGGCTGATGACCATAGATGTTAAGTCCCATAGTGCTAAGAGCCATTTTGAGCCATCAATTCCACTACACAGCCAGTCACAATCTTATCACATTGCTGTCTTATTGTTCTACATAAGAACTACTCATATAGAAGAAAGCAGTAGGTAGATGAGTTATTTCTGTTTCATTTGCATCGGCTGGTATCAAAACGATGTCGTGTTTTCTCCATCATTTTACATAGGTTTCTTCAAGGATCTGAAATTCATAAGCAATTTCAATGCAGCAGACGTTAATTTAACCACTTCGCGGAAGTATGAAAATGAATCTGATGTTTAGTGCCAATATTGATGTATAAAAACCTGTTCACTATACCTGTCTCTGTATGAGTCGGAGTAGTGACTGAACTAGAACGACAACAACGGTTAGAAATTTATATACCTCATTAGACACGTACCAGTCGAGTCTCTCGTTTTCCACTTATTAATACCACCTCACATTCATTTCGTTGAAGAATACGACCTCTCCAGCGAACAAAAATAGTGATTCCAATATTTAACTGTCAATAACTAGCCAGTTTCTCTTCCGCGGCGTATCACTGTTGAAAGACAGTTTCTATGAACTCGAAAATAAGTGTGTCGACGTAGAAATAAACTGAAGATGAACAATAGTTGTGTGTTTAGAGAATAAACGTGATACAACAAACTTTTTTGGTTGACTGGTTTATTTGGGGGAGGGGACTAAACAGCGAGGTCATCGGTCCCATCGGATTAGAGAAGGATGGGCAAGGACGTCGGCCGTGCCCTTTCAAAGGAGCCATCCCCGCACTTGCCTGAAGCGATTTAGGGGAATCACGGAAAGCCTAAAACAGGATGGCCGAACGTTGGTTTGAGCCATCGCCCTCCCGAATGCGAGTCCAGTGTGCTAACCACTGCGCCACCTCGCTCGGTACAGACATTTATCTTAGAACTATCGCACCCTAATGGTGTACTAATCTCGACCACAAAAAAATAACAAGGACTGCATCGGAAACGAGTCTTCTTCCCTCCTACGCTACGTAACGTCTTTTTCGCTCTGTTGTGGCAAGAAGTTTGCTGCAAAAGTTACCGTTTTGGAAGTTATTCATTACCATCCCAAAAGCTCAAACCTTTAGTTAGATTTATCACTGATAGCAAGGAAATCGAATACAGCCTTTCACATACTGTAAGTGTGCTACTGGGTTATAGCTACAAATGTATCACCATGACTAAATGTTTTGAATTTGGACGATGCGAGATCATTCAGATTAAAAAATAACCCAAAATCAAAGCCCCAAAACTTGGTCGCTTGGTTCTCAGCCATGAATCTACGCCTACCGAACTTATTTTTACCCTTAATTCATTCCAATAATACCCTACCTACAAATTGCTACAACATGATCTGTAGCTCTATCACGTAAAATGACTTTAAAAGAGACGCAAACTATCAAGGCATTATAGAAAAGATGTACAGTTAAAATCAGCTTATTACTTTAGCCATGACAGTAAAATAAATTATTAATTGAAAATAATATAAGTGGCTATAGTTACCTTCCACACTGACAACGTTAGGTTAGTGGGAAACCTTACACTCCTTTTACGGGAGGTGTTATCAGCAGTGGAACTCGCCAATGAAAGTAACAGTACCGCAATACAGATGTGTTTTCGCCTGTCGAGCCGGAAAAAGCGCGTTGTGCACTGGAATTTATTCGCGATTTCGTAAAGGTTTCGGATATGCGGTTGACAGCACATGCAAAAATACTATTCTCTCCGCTTCCCATTTTTCCCGGCTGTTAAAATTAGCGGTAACTGAGTGCCGCTTTTAGCCGCGAAAATCGCAAGATAGGACCACGACACACAATTACGTCGCGCCCAGATGGCGCGCAGAATTACGACACCGCCGACTCAATTACGGAAGACCGCAGCATGGGCGACCGGTTGGTAAACAAACTGTTACACAGTAATTTATTTGAGGGAAGCTTCCCTTACATAAAAAGCGCTACGCCCCCCGTCGCGGAGGCAGGAATGTGCCCCCTTGTTACATAAATTGCGAACGGATTAAAACGTGTTTTTGCGGGGATATTCTTAGTCTAGGTGATACGTAATGGCAGGAACGAGCAATGCATAACGCGCGCTTATAAATTACAACTATACGAGAATTTACGGGCTGTGGCGCGGCCTCTCATTACGGCGCTTCTGGTTATCATATTTTATAAGACCAGCTGTTTGTCGGAAGCTCGCGGAGAATACACAAAAAAGACGAACACTCAAACAGATGAAACGGCTACAAAAAATAAATCGACAAATTTTAAATTGAACAATGAGCGTATTTTAGCGCACGGACATCATTTTACGAGATGGTGAAAGTATTGGGCCTAAATCCCCTACCGCGTTTCGTTACTGTGGTGTTCCGCGACTTCCTTGAATCACCACATTTGAAAAACAACTCGTCAAGCTCCTTCGTTTTCACTTGTTCTTTGTTTTGTAAACTAAAAAAATGGTCGTCACCTGTAACTGTGATATATTCCCCTGAGCTATTTACGTCCGTAATTTATCATCCACAATGACTAATGCCACATCTGGCAAAAAATAATTGTTCGACTTCTTAACCGAGGAGGACAGTAGAGTAATAGTCGTCCTTGCTAGAGGAAGTCCTAGAACGCTGCATGTGGAACAGTGTTCTAGCAGCTAAAGGTGAGCGTCACTGACTACTCATCAGATGCATTTATCATCACTTACACAGGTGCGAAAATGTATTACACGATAAAGAGTAGTAGTTTCTACATTGGGTCAGATGCCTGATTTAATTCATAGCGACTTGGTTCGTGATATTAACCTTCATATTACTGCTACGATAACGATTATTTTCTGAAGAGCTGTTCTTCACACTTCTAGCTATGTAAGAAGTCTCAGCAAAAACCTAAATGTGAATAATGATTGACTGTTAAATCTACTGAAGTTGACGAAAATTGTTATCTGGAGCATTGCAATTTGTGTAACAGCAAAATGGGAGGAATACAGAACACAAGTAACATGATGTGAGATACCATAAAATACACGTCTGGTAGCCGGCCGGTGTGGCCGAGCGGTTCTAGGCGCTACAGTCTGGAACCGCGCGACCGCTACGGTCGTAGGTTCGAATCCTGCCTCGGGCATGGATGTGTGTGATGTCCTTAGGTTAGTTAGGTTTAATTAGATCTAAATTCTAGGGGACTGATGACCTTAGAAGTTAAGTCCCATAGTGCTCAGAGCCATTTGAACCATACACGCCTGGTCCTCCTTATACTTTCTTCGATTATTACTGTTTTTTTAATAGTTCATTCTAAAATACACAAACTACTTTTTAGGTATCTGCAGTCTCTATAGTTTACTATGCAATATCCTTTTATGCCTTTATTTGTAATATGTATGCTCCTAAGGAGTCTTTTCGTTTCAAAAAGAAGTAATTTCTTATATTGTGCAACCACTAACCTGTCATCGCCTTTAGATCAAAGGCAATATGATGATATCAAATAAAACTAATACAAAGTAAATGAGTAAATGACATGTGTCTTGTAAATGGCATCAAAAACAATAAAATAATCTTCGTAAATATTAACGCTATCATAAAACCACCCAGCCTAAGACAGATATGAGAGGGGAAGGGGTGGAGATGTAAAAGAATTTATGGTCTGTCTTGTTAAGGGAAAAAAAGCAACAACAAGCGAAACGAAACACCAACCAATATATCAAACTCAGTACAGGCTTTCTAAAATACATTGCGAATAAAATAGGTTTAGATATTAGGGCCTAACCTGTAGTTCAAAATGATGTCAAAAGAGACGGACGAAATGATGAGATGAAACAGAGGTATACGAGGCAGTCGAGTCTACTCTTTTGAAACAAACCAATCCGCAATTCCTGTTCATCGATGTAGAAAAATCGAGGGAACTCGAAACAGGAATGGTTGCGTGCTGTTTCAACCCCGCCCTTCCCAACTGCTAATCCCGTATGTTAGTTACTGCACATTCGGCCTGAATGATTGTCCTCGGTTACCGGATGGGGAAGTATTTGGGCTAGAAAATGATTCTAAACGCGTGTCTCTCTCAACTCTCTGGTTCTTGAATTGAGGCAAAAATTCACTTAAGGTTAGGTCTGGCCGCATGTGGTTTGGTTCCAAGAGTAGCTCACTGTAGCGTTGCAAAGGAACACCACCGAGGAGAGGACTGCAGAAAAAGAGAATCGCTTATGCAACTGAGGAACCTTCACACGAACAGCTGTTACGTGTCGTGAAGTAGCCCCCCCCCCCTCCTGCCCTTCCTTCCTCACCCGCCCGAGAGATCAATGAGGCAGGCGCCGCTGACTGAGCGTGGAAATCCGAAACTGGTAGTCGTCAGGCGCCGGCTGCGACTGTCAATGCGCCGCCTCGGCGCTCGGCTTACGACCTGATCTATGCAAATTCGGGAATTATAATCCCATTCGGCTGTTCTACAGGGCGGGATCTTAAGTTAATTACACGGCCAGGCCGGGCCCAGTCCCAGTCCCTTGCCGACGCCTTCAATTGAGTTCCGGCGGCGGCGCGGAGCCGTAGCCGCCTCGCGCCCCGCCGCCACTCAGCCGGCGCGTCAATGCTAAGCAGCCAGCCGGCTGATTAAATCAGGGGGAATTAGAGATGACGGCAATTAAAGTGACAATCGCGGGGAGGCGGCGGCGGTGGCGGCGGCGCGGGGGCGGAGGAGGTAGAGGCGGTGGCGGCGGCTGGAGCAGCTCCCGCCGAGGACAACCAACACGTGTAGAGTCCCGCGGGATCAACAGGGATAACAACCACCGGAAACCCGCCACGGCGAGGGGAGGGGAGCAGCCGTCGCGGCGCGTCAAGCGGGGTGGCCTGCGACGAGTCGAGGACAGCCGCCGAGCTCTGCTTCAGTGGAACGCGGGCTTCCTCTCACGTAAATGCACTCCAAGCAGGTGTGAGCGTATCGGTTCATAAGAAACAGTACGGACCAATCAACACATCTACCACGTATCATTGTGGTTCACATTGCTGTCGCGGTGACACTGAGATTTCACAGTTCTTCATTGTTCTTAGTGCATTAGCTACTACAAGGTAATTCAAATAAAAGTGGCCCGGAAGAGTGGAAATCATATGGAGGAGGAAAAGACCTACAGTTATCTACAACAGAATGGAACAACTGCCCATACAGCCTGCCGAACCGTAGAGCATATTTACACAATCTCCACGACTGACAGATCTGTTAGCAAATGTTTATCTGGTCGTGGCTCTAACTGGCCACCCAGCTCACCTGATCTGTCAGTGTGCAGTTACCTTGTATGGGGAGCCCTCAAGTGTAAAATGTATCGCAACAACCCTTTCAGTTATCAGGAACTGCAGCAAAACGTTTCGAATGGGACTGCTGCAATTCCAGCAGTGCAACTTCAATCTGCCTTCAGAAGTTGCTGACAGGGCCCGAAAGCGCCAAGAGATGAATGGTGGTCACTTTCAACATGTGCTATAGTCAGGTTAGCAACGTATTTCCTTTCCTCTGCTGTGTTTCTTTGTATCCTGGAACTCTGTTACTTTTATTTACTCTACCCCGTAGTAGTAACAAGCTCTGTCTTTCTTAAACTAATATCGAATTGATACGTCTTTCATTGTGGCAGGACAGGATACAAATTCGGATTTGAATTCTACCTGTGGGGTAAGGGACTGACTGCTCACTCCTCCTCAGTATAAAGGTACTGTCAAAGAATGAAGCTTTAGAGCTGCATTACCCTTCAAAACTTTGTTTTCTCCAAAGAATGTTCGGCTGCCGTAATAGCAGTCATTTCTTATATCATTCTTATCGGAATTTTTTGCAGAAAATTATAAAAGAGTAAAGAGTTTGTACTGAATGTAGCTTTCGTCGTGTTGTTAAGGATGAAGAGCGGAAACTGGTGTCAGAATATAACATAATCTGCTTCCTATGCATCTACATCTACATGCATAACCCGCAAGCCACCTGACGGTGTGTGGCGGAGGGTACCTTGAGTACCTGTATCGGTTCTCCCTTCTATTCCAGTCTCGTATTGTTCGCAGAAAGAAAGATTGTCAGTATGCCTCTGTGTGGGCTCTAATCTCTCTGATTTTATGCTCACGGTCTCTTCGCGAGATATACGTAGGAGGGAGCAATATACTGGTGCCTCCTCGGTGAAGGTATGTTCTCGAAACTTCAACAAAAGCCTGTACCGAGCTACTGAGCGTCTCTCTTGCAGACTCTTCCACTGGAGTTTATCTATCATCTCCGTAACGCTTTTGCGATTATTTAATGATCCTGTAACGGAGCGCGCTGCTCTCCGTTGGATCTTCTCTATCTCTTCCATCCACCCTACCTGGTACGGATCCCACATCGGTGAGCAGTATTCAAGCAGTGGGCGAACAAGTGTACTGTAATCTACTTCCTTTTATCATCATGGGGTTTAACATTCTCATTCGACGGACCGCTCACCAAGAACAACGTCTTATGGTATCGGGGTATAGAACATGAATAAAGTACTTAAACGAGAATGTCCGCCCGGAATCTCATTGCACTTTTTTCCGTTCTTTCCTAATATGGGTTCCCAATTGCAGCGTCTGGTGAAAGTACTATCGCGCGATCGCGGTGGAGGCGGCACCCACAATGACAATAAACCAACCAAAAGCAAGCAGCAAGTTTTACGACACACACGTACCTGAAGTCATTTGACGTCACCACCGGTTACACCACGTCCGCTGAAGCAGGCAACTTCGCTCTCCAAGAGGCCATTGTCTTAACAAGATATGCCAGGAAAGCCGGAGGATTATGGAACCGAGATTGCGTCAGCACACACAGACACTGTGTTTACTTTTGACACTGCGTGACGCAACGCTCCAGAAAACGCGACGCTAGTTGCACTCTGTCGTTTGATAGCACCGCGGTTAACGTTACAAACAGGCGTCATACCGGGAAAGAAGGAGCGAGTGTGATTGTTCTACTCTTACGTACACGCATCTAGGTATACTGCACAATGCAAGAGATGTACGCGCGTTCGTCAGCGGCGTTTCGGCTTAATGAGCAGTCCGTCAGGTTTCATTCGCGTAAAAAGAATTTCCTGCCGCGGGCCATTACACGGCGGGCTGTCCCGTGGTGGTGCTTTCAGATTCCGCTGCAAGATTCCACGCTACACGCACGCGGCAAGCGCTCCGCAATTCCGGGCACGCGCCTGCCCAGCCGCCACTTCCTAGGGGATTGCCGCGGTGCCGTGCGACGGTGGGGGCCCAGAAATCCCTCTGCGCCAGCTAATGAAATTGTGACACGCCACGAGACACGAGACAGTAATTACGGCCTGCTGAAGAAACGTCTACCCGCGTTAATTAAGATCTGCACGCCGGTGTGTGCGCGGCGCGGAAGAGCGCGGGCGATTGTAGGGTGCTATGGTGCCGGCCGTGAAAGAGAAAAATGGAAAAGAGAATAGAATAATTTTTCCTTAGAACGAAAAGGGCGGATTGGAGAGGCGAGGGTCTTTCTCGGGTAATAGAGACTGGAAATCCGTTATGCAAAAAAAATTTGCCTCGAACTGCTAAGAAATGGGAGACGGAACCGCGACTAGGGGAGAAGCGTTTACGGAAAAGATGCGCTAGTTTGGCCGGAAGAGATTAGCATTTCGCTTCCGCTCGGGGCCGGTAATATTACTCGTGTTATTGTGGCTGCCGAGATTTCGCGAGCGTCGCGGGGAGGCGTCGGACATCCGCAGCCAATTACGAGCTCCCTCGGGGAGCCTGCATGACGTTCCGTTCCGCCAGTCCCGCTGCCAGAAACCTTGAGACGTGAAAGTGCTACTGCTGGCCACCACTGTACTCCAAAGATTTTATTATCCACTTTAATCAAAATGAAGAACACAAATGGGATCCGAACGAGAAGTTTCAGTTCAAATGTTTGTGAATTCCTAAGGGACCAAACTGCTGAGGTCATCGGTCCCTAGACTTACACACTACTTAAACTAACCTATGCTAAGAACAACACACACACCCATGCCCGAGGGAGGACTCGAAACTCCGGCGGGAGCGGCCGCGCAATCCGTGACATGGCGCCTCAAACCTCTCGGCCACTCCGCGCGGCAGATGTTTCAGTTATTAGAACGTAGAACATATTCTGTGGAAGAAAGGAAGGCAGCATGAATGGTCGAAGGTTTGCTTGACCCATAGAAGAGCATTACGGCGATGCTACGCTTTAAAATGGACACCAAGTATCGTGCAAAAGCGTAGTTACTAGGTTTCAAGAACCATCTTTAAAGTAAGGAAGATTAGGGTTTAGTGTCCCGTCGACATTGATATCATTAGAGACGGAGCCAAACTGAAATTGTTTCAAATAAGGGAAAGAAAATCCGCCATGCCATTTGAAAAGGACCATACGGCATTGGCCTGGTTCGATTTACGGAAATCACGGAAAGGCCTGACGGGGATCTGAACCATCGTACTCCTGAACCCGAATCCAGTTTGCTAACCACTGTGCCATCTCGCTAGGAGAGAACCATCTTTAAGTGTCCAATCTGACTGGACGCGTGCTTCATCTTAGCATAAATTGCAACTAAGACTGTTTTCAATTCAAATGTTCTGCATGTGGTTGCTGTGCCAGACGGCCTAATGGAGTGGAAGATATTTCTCTTCCATATTTTGTCAAAACTTCTCTGTGGCTACCAACACTTGGCACACTGGTCTGGCATTCGGGAGTGGCCGGGATCAAATTCCCCTCCAGCAGTCCACATAGTTGTTTTCCGCTGCTTCTCTGAATCGCTTAAAGAAAATGTGGGGATAGTTTCTATGATGAAAAGGTCGATTTCCTTTCTAATTCACTGTCGGTGCGACGTTATAGCCTAATCTTCTTTCTTGGCTACAGTTCCTCCTCTTTCTGAAAACATGAGGAGCAGAGATTTTGACAACCATCTTAACGGTGATCTGCAACGCAAGTTTTCTGTTTTCTGCTTCTCCGATATTACTATCCGACCACGATATTAATGGTTCAGCGTGTCCTAGTGAAATATCACGATAAAAACTCACGATAATCAGACTGAAGCGCCCCTCCCCCCTCCCCCGTGCAATAATGTTGTTATCAACTAACACTTTATTTCGTGATTCACCTTCTATATAGTGCGCTTTGTTTACTAATTCGGCGCTTTGTAATGGAGGTGACAGTGAGTGAGTTGTTGGCACAGTGCGTTCAGAGGATCGCGTATGACGCGGGGAACACTCACGGCGACAGAGGATGTAAACAGCCCGGGTGTATCTAAGCCGAGGGAGAAATTTAAGACATTTATTAACCGAGGCAGTCACTCAGCCAGTGTGGGTTCCTTTGTTACCGGCGCCGGCTCGCAACTGTTTTCGTGTGGTAGCGGCGCAGGTCGCCAGGAGCCGCAGTGTGTGTGTGTGTGTGTGTGTGTGTGTGTGTGTGTGTGTGTGTGTGTGTGTGTGTGACTGCGGGAAAGCGCAGCACATGCGGGTGTTTGTGCGCGCGGCCGACCGCAGAGACGTATTGAGTTTCCGCTGGTAAATTCGTTGCGGCCCGGACCGGCCCGGCTGTACACATATCGGCCTGTGCTTACTGCCGGCCCGGGCTGGGGGATTATGTTTTATGGCGGCGCGCCGTGTGTAGCCGCTGCCGGTTTAGACGCGGCGTCGTTTTTCTCGTCTCGTTTCCGTGGCTGTCACGTCGCGCCGTGTCGCTGGACAGACTCCCAGGCAGATCCCCCCCCCCTCCCCATTCCCCCCCCTTCCTCCACGGCAGCGACAAATATTTGCAGGTTTGACTTACAACTGGCAGTTGGCATCCCGTGAGAGAACCACTGCTCCCCGTGTACTCACTGCCCTCCAGCGACAGACATTTCCGATGGCAGACGTTCACGTCTCTCTTGTCTGCGACTGTCACACGCTCCTTATGTGTCTTACCTGAATTTCTACCTCTGTTTCAATGTACCACACCGCTGGTAGCGGTTCTCGTTAAGAACGGGGCAGCGTCAGTGAATATTCATAATGACTGGAAGTAAAAAGAAGCGCAAGACAGGTGTAATTGGCGACTTCACGTCACAACCAGTTTCGCTGCATTGAAACAGCATCCTAAGGTGAAAATAGTGTCACACTAGCGTAACAAGACTCCTCAACGTTCTCAGTCAAAAATCAAGAGGAGAGGGAAAGTCTTCAAAATGAATACAACAGGACATCGGGGCGAATAGTGCGGTTGCGCATCTGTAGTGGTTGCGAGCGTAAACACGGAAAGCGGTCAGATGTAAATATTCTGTACAGTATCACTCACGACCAGATGCAAGGCGCCATCGGCTCATTAGCATTTGTTTATTTACTGAAAACAATTCTACTGTGTTTCCAACAATCAAAACAACGAATGTCATACCCAATAAGATCTAGTGATTACATGATTCTATTAGATCTCATTTCTTGGAAATAAATTCACAACGATTCAGTACACACTAGTAAGAATACTGATAAGCAACATAATCTGCTTAAATACTACAAGTAATTCGTCGAAGTTACATACTCTTAACAGTAGCATACAAGTTGGCATTACGTCTTAATGCTCACCACCATGCATATTACAATTTTTCGCAATGAGAGTGCTTCAATTTTGTGTTCATCTTCCGTCGTTTACATCTTTCTGATGTCGGCCATAGGTAGAAGCTCAAGTATGCGATGCATGCCTAGCGAAAATGAGTGTGTGGGTTGCACTGAAATGCCATTTTTATTACGCACACCCGGTATAAAGAAGACGCTCTTTTCCGGGTACTTTCCATATTAGCACCAATGCCCTGAATCCGCAGCACGTGTATTTTTAAATTACAAGTCTTCTGCTTTCATAGGGAAAGGAGAACTGGACCGAAGTAAGAGGTACCATGTAACTTGCCCTTACGCGAGCTGAACTGAAGGCGTTAAAGTGTGGGTGATGTTTCAGTTTAATTGACTTCATTGAAAACAAATACGCACTAAAACAGTTTTGCTGTCAATTATAAAACGTGCCATTTACATGTTATAAATAACGTATCAGTGCACGAATCTGTTAAATCGTCCGTAATAATAAACTGTTCTTATCCATTATACGAATGCGCGGTGTCCAGTCTGACAACAGCCTAGTAAGGAGGAGATCCCGGGTTCGAATCCAGATCTGGAAAACATTTTCGTTCGTCACCGCTGACTCCGCACAAAGTCCTGATGCAGTTGACGTCATCACGAATTCCATTCTTTTCCTTTCCGCCCACCCCCTTCACCTTCAATTCACATATGTTCTTGCAGAATTTGGAGTGTTTAGTTATACTGGACTTCAAAAATGTTCAAATGTGTGGGAAATCTTAAGGGACTTAACTGCTAAGGTCATAAGTCCCTAAGCTTACACACTACTTAACCTAAATTATCCTAAAGACAAACACACACACCCATGCCCGAGGGAGGACTCGAACCTCCACCGGGACCAGCCGCCATACTGGACTTCAAAGCAGTTTGGAAACCAAGCACCTGGGCAAACATGGGCAAATAGACAGATACATTGCAAGAGCAATGATTGGCAGGGGTCGGACTAGCCGCTAGAGCCTAAAAATTACCATGTTAGTCCCTTCCAATAAGGATGAACTACTGCACAACGTTTACAAATTGAAGAATGCTTAACCGCTTTTTTCCAGGAATAAGAGAGAACAAACGGAATTCAGAAACATGCGATACAACAAAGACGTGTACACAAAGCGAATTTCCGCTCGTAGAATAGCAGAGGAGTCCCACGGTAAGATGATGCGATAGGCAATTCCCTTTTTTCCTCGCTTCCCTGCCTCCCGCCTGAGTCAACCTCATAAAGCACGGATTAAACCGCAAGTATCGATTAAATATTCATCTTAAAACGGCCCTGGGGAGGAGGAGGAGTGGGAGAAAAAGAAAACACAAAGTAAGCACCAGCAGGCAGCAGGGCGCGTATTTGCCGGAGCGTGCTGGTGGGGAAGCGAGTCGGCAGAGACGGCGGCGAGGCGTATCGTTAGGCGAGCAGACGTCGCAGCCAGCGGCGCAGAGCGGCGGCGCTCGGAAACAATTTGGCGGTCCGCTCCGCCCACCCCTTCTGTGCCGCGGCCCGCGTGCTGTTTGCCCATCCATCAGGCGGCTGATGATCGAGCAAACCGAGACGACCCGATCCGTCCTCCCGGCCAGCGCGCTTGCCCGCGATCTCCGCGCGGCTCGCCTCTCCGCATTTTTCCCCCGCCGCGCCGCAGGCAAACACGGACAACCCTTTTCTGACAGCACGACTACCGCGGCCGCCCCGGCCACTGACCCTGCAAGTGACACGCTCCGCGGCCGCAGAGTCGTCGCGCCATCACGAGCGACCCGTCTGTAGAAAGTCACTGGGCAGGTTCAAAACTGTGAAGACGAGGCATCATTTACACAGGAAAAGCGGATGGCTTGTTCTGCGACGAAATCACTGGAAACAGAAACTACAGTAATACCGGGTGATCAAAAAGTCAGTATAAATTTGAAAACTTAATAAACCGCGGAATAATGTAGATAGAGAGGTAAAAATTGGCACACATGATTGGAATGACATGGAGTTTTATTAGAACCAAAAATAAAGTATTGCTAGGCGCGTGAAAGATCTCTTGCGCGTCGTTTGGTGATGATCGTGTGCTCAGCCGCCACTTTCGTCATGCTTGGCCTCCCAGGTCCCCAGACCTCAGTCCGTGCGATTATTGGCTTTGGGGTTACCTGAAGTCGAAAGTGTATCGTGATCGACCGACATCTCTAGGGATGCTGAAAGACAACATTCGACGCCAATGCCTCACCGGAACTCCGGACATGCTTAACGGTGCTGTGCACAACATTATTCCTCGACTACAGCTATTGTTCAGGAATGATGGTGGACATATTGAGCATTTCCTGTAAAGGACATCATCTTTGCTTTGTCTTACTTTGTTATCCTAATTATTGCTATTCTGATCAGATGAAGCGCCATCTGTCGGACATTTTTTGAACGTTTGTAGTTTTTTGGTTCTAATAAAACCCCATGTCCTTCCAAGCATGTGTGTCAATTCGTACCTCTCTATCTACATTATTCCGTGATTTATTCAGTTTTCAAATTTATACTGTCTTTTTGATCACCAGTATATCTACGACTAATGATATGATACGCAGCGGCCCAAAGCGGAATGACCACACAAAACAGAGAAAACCAGATGCCAGGCTGAGATTCAAACGAACACTCTTCAGGAAGTGTAAATCATGCATGAAAAAAAGTGACTTACGAAACACTTGTCGGACAGATTCTTGACTATTACTTATCTTATAGGACCTTTACCAAATAGGATTAATGGAAGAGATAAGTAAGATCAAATAATGAGTGGCGCGTTTCGTTACGGGATCGTTTAGCCGGTGCGACAGCCTTACAGTGATGCTCAATAAACACCAGCAGCAGACGCTGCAAGAGAGGTGCAGTGTACCACGGAGATGTTTATTACTGAAATTTTGAAAGTGTACTTCACGGGAAGAGTCAGGGAACATATTACTTCTTTCCACATACGTCTCGCGAAATAAATCCGAGGAATTTGAGCTAATATGGAGGTTTACCGACAATCTTTCTTCCCACGCGCCATTCGCGCCACGTGGCTTCCGAGAATGGAACAGGCAGGGGGGCAGAGAAGTCCAGAATTACCCTTCACCACACACCGTAAAGTGGCTTGCCAGACAGACGTAAATGTAGATGAAGATGAAGGAAGGCCACTTCCTTAAGTCAATACTCTATGGTGGCATTTGTCTTCCATTGCTTGAAAAAAAAAATGCTTACTTGAACAAAACAGTGTCGACCATACTGCTGAAAGCCTAAAATTGTAACTTCCCAAGACATTCAAAATATTAACATGTAAATAAATGTTGACATCCATCCGCATTCTGACACATCAGCCGGCCGTTATGGCCTAGCAGTTCTAGGAACCGCGCGACTGCTACGGTCGCGGGATCGAATCCTGCCTCGGGCATGGATGTTTGTGGTGTCCTTAGGTTAGTTAGGTTCAAGTAGTTCTAAGTCCTAGAGGTGTGATGACCTCAGATGTTAAGTCCCATAGTGCTCAGAGCCATTTGAACCATTTAACACATCTTCTAGCACCTAGTCAAATGTGCTACATATAAGCGGTATAAAAAAGTGTTGTACGGTTTCCGTTCAATGAATTACAGCACTCTACTGAATGGCTACAACCAATAATTAATCAATAAGATATACAACATGTGTAACGAATGTTTCATGAATGAAATAAAATAAAGATAAAGTGACGAACCAACTAAGTATTTGAAACGGCTAAGACACCGAAATAAAAGATATCTCCCGTCCAGGAAAGACTATAACGCGAAGATAATATATGTGAAGAAGGTTCTCAAATAGGATGACGGTGTCCTCAATCAGTAGGTTGCTTTAAAAAGCACAGTATTTTATTGGGCACGCTCCTATTGGAGAAGGTACACGGTTGCCTTAATGCGAATTTTGCAATGATTTGTCGAGACATCTTTTAGTTTAATGAGGACTACATACACAGATCATTGCTATAAGTGACGGGAAAAATCCTAGAACCTAGAGAGAACCTTTCGATTGGTGGTCTGACACCTATTCAGTTAACCACCGAGCCACAATAGTCTTCAGATACGGACAAGGAAAAAAAATAAAATATAAAGAAACGCTTATCTGAGAAAACCGGGAAGTAAAAAATTGCAATATTGGAAGCATGTTTGGAACAGAAGAAAATTATAAATGTTTTAGAGTAAAGGGCTAATATAACGTAACGTGGGGAAAGGAGACTACACACAATCTTCACCACAGGAAGAAGCAGGTTAATGGGAAATGCAGAAATAATACGGAGAAAAGTTGTAGTGATTGAGGGACAGAATATACAAAACACCAGGGAAAATGTTGGATGAAGACAATACTTACAGACAAAAAGATTAGTACACGATGAAAATAACTGATGAGTCACTTAAACAATGTATAAATATTTCTATTTTCCTCAAATTTTTCTAAAGACATATTACTAAAACACAAAAAATACCAGTTGAGTAATGCAACTTTTTTTACTTAAAACCGCAAGCTCTAGGCCTCTGGACTAACAATGGGGGAATAAACGCAGCATAGCAACCAATTAGACGGTGCTGGTGAAGAGTGTGTAGCAGGCTGCAAGGAAAATTGTCTAATTTTGCTTCCAGACATCCTCATATGCTGCCCTTTTTCTGCTACCGGACACAGCCATATGAAATCCGTGCTTAACGAACAAACACACGCTAAGCTTGTACGGCGCCTACCAACCACCCTCGCACGTACTGTGCTCGCTAAAATGTCACGATAAATTGGAGTCATATGTCGCTCGGACCAGCTTTACAACTCGAGGGCAGACCGCTTTCACGAACGTGTGTGCCGTTTTTCTCCCCGCCATGACGCGCATCCGTTTCTTCGTACTCGGCGTAGGGAAACACACGGTTCAGGTACGCCTAAGGCAAAGCTCCTGCGACCAAAGCGGGTGCCGCGTGTAACGTCAACAAAGGCCGCGTCTGGCTGACGTAACGCCCACTGACGGATTCTGCGGCCTCGCGAGTTTTCGCAATTTTTCTGTTTCTGCGTGTTGCTGTGCTTGCTTTCTTGCTGCTGACGCAGCATCCAGGGGAAACTGACAACCGATTTCTCCCTACAGGAAGAGATTTGTCGACATTTTACGATTATGGAAACACCATATATCTTTAAAAAAATATCGGGGAACAGGAAACATGAAAAGAAATAATAGTTTTACGTATGCTCTTAGTCACGTTAAAGACAGAAGAAATGAATTCCTTTTCATCCATAGGGATATAGTCATATGGTCTGATTTCATTTGCATGACTACAAACTGTTCAGTGTACTTCTCATAAACTCATAGTAATATTTGCCCGAAAAAGAAAAGTAACTAAAGGGCAATGACTGTCATTAGGCCGTAATAGACCTACCTCGAAGTAACAAACGAAATATATCTTTAATCGGGAGATTTTTCACTCGTTAGATACTCAGTTCTAAACGTCATCACAAACTCTTGGCTCTAAGCACTATGCGACTTAACATGTGAGGTCATCAGTCCCCTAGACGTGGAACTACTTAAACCTAACTAACCTAAAGAAATCACACACATCCATGCCCGAGGCAGGATTCGAACCTGCGACCGTAGTGGTCTCGCGGTTCCAGATGAAGCACCTAGAACCGCTCGGCCACATCGGCAGGCTTTTTGGAATTCATTACGATACAGAAAAGTAATGTTTTGAAGGCAGACTTGATGATTCTGTTGCTTTTGACTCAACTTCAAGAGTTCCAGTATCCAAAATATGATGAAACATTCCTTTCAGTTTATGTTTTTTAGCCCGTACAGTTTCCGGCAGTTATAGATTTATTTGTACTAAAGCATTTTGCAGACATGAAGAGCTTCCTTCATTCATATGTGACGCTACTTTGCTGTTCGATTACTTTGGAGTTCGACTATACTGCATTATGAAATATTAGTACCGTCCTCATCGATGCGGTCACGATTCTCAGTGAAATGGTACATGCCAGGCATGGATGGCAGAAACAAAACAAGGTTTGAAATCAAGGCATTGTTTTGTCTTCTAACTACGAAGCTTATCACCAGACGAATAACTATGGAATAGTTAATAGCACCACAGTTGGTCTACTGAGTAATTCCGACAACATTTCAGCGACTGTCAGCGAAATTTTCTGAGTATTTTCGTACAAGGAGCCCGTGGTCTCCGGTGACTCGTTGCAGAGTAATGATGTAAAAAGAAGTTTTTCTGTTTGCTCTTTCAATAGCTTTATTTCTGTGAAAATACCATCACAACAGCGATGTACATTGTAATATACAATCGCCAGAACATGCAGCACAAAACAAAGAGTAATGCAACAACCCTCAGACGAAACACGTGCAAGTTTAACACAGTGTTTTCAGTCTGTTCTGGCAGTATGTAGCACAGCACGAAAAATATGCAGAACTGTTCCCTCACAAGCATTGTTCAAAATGTCGGGCGCCACGCACATGGCATAGTGTCCTGCGTTGTATCATTGACTATGTTACTTGCTCAATAATACCAGGAGTTTGGTGGACTACTTCCACGGCTGCAGCAATTCTAGCAACCAGGTGAACGTGAGTTTCGGCTCTTCACGTACCTCAAAGTGAGAAGCCCATTAGTGTTATGTCCGGAGACCGAGCTCTCCATGTAGTACAACCACCACATCCGAGACGTTGTTATACAATTACTCCGTAAGGACGAAACATCAGTTCCTGTGTTATTAAGAAGTATGATGCCTTCGGGTCTGCATGCATGTCCGAAGGAACAGGCACTGCAGCGACTAAAACTGACAAGAAATACAGGAGATTTATTCGCAGTTGCAAATATGAACCATCGTCGGCTGTATATTAGAATGACGACGGCGAAAATTTGTGACGGACCGGGAAGCGAACGCGAATTTTCCGCTTTACGCGAGCTGTTACCCTATCCGCTTCGGCTATCCGTGCACGACTCATGGCCAAACCCAAACTTCCATACAGCCTCGTCCTTGTGTCACAACCTACACTCGTACGTTACGTGTATTCCCGTCCAGAAAGGATATACTTTTTGGGAGTTGACGGCCTGGTACAGGCGAATAAATACAAAATAGCAGTGCATGTTTTGTTAAGAAGTATGACACAATATTCTTTCAGACATGCGAGCATGCTATTAAGAAGTGCGATACTTGCATGTCCGAAGGAACAATGTGTCATACTTCCTAATAACACAAACACTAATATCTGTTATTTATTCACCAATACCAGGCTCTCGACTCTCAACAAATATGTCCTTCCTTGACGGGAATAAATGTAACGTACGCGTGCAGGTTGTGACACAAGGACGAGAATATATGGAAAATTGGGTCTGGCCGTGACTCGTGCATGGATAGATGTAGCGGATAGGTCAGTCACTCGCGTAAAGCGGAAAATCCGGATTCGAGTCTCCGTCCGGTACAAATTTTCATTGCCATCATTCTAATGAAAGCCAATAGTGTTTCACATTCGTAACTGCGAATACATTTCCTGTTCATCGCAGCGGGCCACCAAAGATTATGGGATGCATTCGCCCAAATATCTGTGAATAATGCTCCAAAATTTCTCTGTAGGGTTCGGGCGTAGCCGGTATCAGCATTTTGAACATGATGACACAGCGTGATGGACATCATAAGTGCCAAATTAGGTACGTCAGCACCACATCTGAAAGAATGCTCGCTGAGGTTGCCCTACGCACTGGCTGCAGTACGACGGGCCTTAAAGTATAGTAACTTAAGACCCAGCGCGGAGGGGGTGTCAGAGTTGCAGGTGGGGCCAGCAGAGATGGCGTCGCGTCGTCGTCGCGCGATGTGGGTCAGAGGGCGGCGGTGGGCGGCGGCGGGTGCCAGCAGAGTGAGGGCAGGAGACACGGCCCCGGCGGGCACCGCACAGCTCGCCTTTTGTGTTTCCATCCTGGTGGGCTCCCAAGAAAGTAATGGCGTGTGCAAGAATGGACGCCGAATATAGATGGCGCGGCAGCCGGCGCCCTGCCCCCAAATTGCATTACAATGCTTTATTCCCGGAGCCGCCAGGCAACGCTTCCAAGAAGAGCCCGAGCAAAAAGCGCGAAAAAAATTCCTGTTCTTTGCTACCGGTTCGTTCACGAGGACGGAAATTTTTAAACAGCTCGCTTGCTCCCACTTCCTTTCATTCTTTAAAAACTGCTGAGCTATTTTTTATAACTCTGGCGGGGAATTTCTATATTTTATCCATTTCTGCGGCCAAGTAACATGTTCCGACAACTTGAGCTGCAGTACCTTTTCTTGGTACTTAGGTTAAAAATTCAGCTAACGTCATATTACAGAAATACTCTGTTACACCTATGACTGAGTTGCTAGCTATCAGGGCACAGGCCACACAGAATGATCGGATGCGAAGTGTCTGACAACAGCCGTGACAGATGCGATGTCTGTGTTGCGCTGCAACTTGTTACATCTATCATTGTGGAGTGGGAGTGGCCCCGCAAGTTAGGTCACAGTCAAAGTGTTGCAACAGCGTTTAACCACCCTACAAAATTTCTCCTGATTCTGTCTAGAAATATGTTACAGCAAGTCACGTTTGATTGGAATAATTGGTCTTTAATGATGATACCAATTACGATGAAATGTATCTCTCCTTCGTTATCAAACCTGCTCCTCGTGGTCAAAGATGCAGTTTATCCAACTTCACACAGGTAGGAAAGGGTAGTTAGTTTTTATGGTCCTGGAGACATCGAGGTCACTAACAATTAGACAAGGATGGGGAAGGGGGTTGGGTTGGGTTGTTTGGGGGAAGAGACCAAATAGGGAGGTCATGGGTCTCATCGGATTAGGGAAGGAAGTCGGCCGTGCCCTTTCCAAGGAACCATCCCGGCATTTGTCTGGAGCGATTTAGGGAAATCACGGAAAACCTAAATCAGGATGGCCGGACGCGGGATCGAACCGTCGTCCTCCCGAATGCGAGTCCAGTGTGCTAACCACTGCGCCACCTCGCTCCGTCAAGGATGCGGAAGAATTCGGTTATTACATCCATCATCCTACCAAGGTGAATCACAGGAAATCCAGGTACTGGCGGTGAGAGGAAAGATATGCATCACAAGTACGTATCTCGTAAATTATTCAACGATTCGTTGTATCATACACATCTTAGAGAAAAGGTAAAGACCGATAGCACGACAAATTAAGTATGATCTACCTTCCGGAAGCACTCGGGATAATATAAGATCCTGCTTACACCACGACAAGACATGGCAGCGTTCGCAAAATTACGACAGTAAGCTATTGGGAAACATCCTATGCGCCTAAAAGGCTGAATAGTTTTGGAGAGGAGGTTCTCAGGATATACTGGTACGATACATTAGACTAATCATCGCAGACGTGGTTCATTATTTTTAGTGCGTGGGTACTTTCTGCTTGTAGTGAGAAAATGTGTATAATCAAAAGAGCTGGTAGAGTATCTGACTTACGAATATAGAAGCATCGAAATTATTTCTTGGAATGACGAATATAAAATTTTGTAAACAAACAAAGAATGTAGAAAAAATGGTTCAAATGGGTCTGAGCACTATGGGACTTAACTTCTGAGGTCATCATTCCCCTAGAACTTATAACTACTTAAACTCAACTAACCTAAGGACATCACACACCTCCATGCCCGAGGCAGGATTCGAACCTGCGACCGTACTGGTCGCGCAGTTCCAGACAGACTCGGCCGGCAAACAATGTAAAACTTAAACTTCTAGTAACGGGTGGGATCCTGTGTACGATTGGAATTCAATCCCTCAGATTCATTTAAGGACTAAAGATAGTGTATCGAGTCACCGACACTGTTTGCTATCTGATAAATAACATGGAAAGGACAACTGCAGCTGTTTCAGTTTATTACATCCAGTAACAGAAGTTTGATATTACAGAAACAAATTCTGATCTTCCCAACAGGAGGGACTTAATTTATCAAGAATTATGTCTTAAAGTGTCGGACAAGGATCTTCTGTAGATCTGTAAACTCTTTCATCTTTCTGCGTTTCGGAATGAAGGTAATTTCATTTGCCAAGGCAGTTAACAATAGCGAAAACAGGCTAACGATGCAGTAATGATTATGGCTGAGGAAATATAACCTTAAAAACAGGAAACAGTGATGTCGCTAAATACAAACCGAAAATGAGTGAAACGGTCTCGTGTACGATAGGCCTTAAAGTAACGAGGTTGATTGATTCGAAGAGGGGAGCAAACAGCGAGTCATCGGTGCCATCGGGTTCGGAAAGCATGGGGAAGATGTCGGCTGTGCCCTTTCAAAGGAACCATACCGGCATTTGCCTGAAGCGATTTAGGAAAATAACGGAAAACCTAAATCATAATGGCCGGACGCAGGTCTGAACTGTCGTCCTCCCGAACGCGAGTCCAGTGCGCTAACTACTGCGCCACCTTGCTCGGTAAATGAGGTTGCTAACAGTGATGGAGTAAGGTACACACATCTACACTGGAAAAAAAAGTGGTACGCTCAGTAAAGTTTTAACATACGGTTATCTAATAGTGAGCAGGAAGTATGATAGAATCGAAATAAACGAACAGTATTGTTACGCGCACTGTGCCCGATTCTAGGCGATGCAAATATCAGCGACAGTGATCGATGACATTTGGACAACAGAAACGGAGGACGAAGAGCTCGCAGTAGTGGGTGCCAAGCGGTTGGGTTCGGGGGTATGGTGGACGCATTTCATTTTAAACGCAGGGGGTGGGGTGGGGTGGGGTGGGTTAGGAGAGGGGAGGGGGATTAGCAAGGAGGCGTAGCAGCCAGCAGCCAGCCGGCCGGGCCGGGCCGAACCGAGCCGGTCGGCCTCGGCTGGGATGCGTGCGGGGTTAATGACTCGTGGCGTGGCGCGGCGTAGAGCGCCGGGATCTCCGCCGTCGCATCCATCAGCGGCTGGGGGCGGCGGCGGCGGCGGCGGCGGCCGACTCACCCCCGCGTAGCGACGTACAAGTCCGCGCAGACCGTCTCTGGCTAGGCAGCGTTCCTAACAGAACGTGTGTAGTGACTTCCGTCAACAGATACACTAACCGAGCGCTACCGTACTTCTGGTCCAAACGAAACTTTCAATCTCACGGGACATACAGCGGTTGGACAAAAAATATGGGAACACCGCGAGAAACGATCTCAAACGGCACCTGCTGTAATGCTCTCAGTACGTTGCAGAACAAAACAGTGTTCTGTGTAGTTGTCAATCCATTATGTCGGGGTTCAGTCAAATCGAACATAGGATAATTCTACGTGCTCCTATGGTGGATGCTTCTGTAACCAAGGGAGAAATAATGTTCGGCATTTCAATAAGCACCGCTTCGGAGATTTAGAACGTACGCAGGGAAAGCGGAGAAACTTCTCCCGTTAAGTAACAACGCGGACGAAAATGGATGTGGAGTGATCGAGGCAGACGATAACTGAAGAGGGCTATGACGAAAATAAGTGGACGACAAGTGCACAAGTAAACGCAGAAATGAATTTCGCACTCGTGGATCCTGTCAGCACCAAAACGACACTAAGGGAGCTCCATAAGCTGGGGACTGCCGGCCGGAGTGGCCGAGCAGTTCTAGGCGCTTCAGTCTGGAACCGCGCGACCGCTACGGTCGCTGGTTCGAATCCAGCCTCGGGCATGGATGTGTGTGATGTCCTTAGGTTAGTTAGGTTTAAGTAGTTCTGAGTTCTAGGGGACTGATGACCTAAGATGTTAAGTCCCGCAGTGCTCAGAGACATTTGAACCATAAGCTGGGGACTGCATAGCGAGCTGAAATTCCAAAATTGCTCATCAGTGATGCAAATGCTCATAACAGGAAAATGTGGTGCCCAAGCCATAAAATCTGGACTTTGTAGCAATGGAAGTAAGTCATTTGGTCGGACGAGTGTTGCTTCACACTGTTTCCAACTTCTGGCCGAGTTTACGTCACAAGAGTGAAACACGCCGAGGGTTCAGTGATGATTTGGGCAACCATATTGTGGTATTCCACGGGCACCAATGTTACCCCGCATTACGAACAAGGATTACGTTACCATTTTGGCTGATCAGGTCCATCCAATGATAAAATGTTTATTCACCAACGGTGAAGTTGTGTTGCAAGATGACGGGGCCCCTGTTCACACAACTCGTATCACACGGAATTTGTTTTGAGAGCACGAGGATGAATTATCGAATCTCCCCCGGCCACCACAATCGCCAGATCTCAATATTATTTAGCCTTTGTGGTCGCCTTTGGAGAGAAGAGTGCGTGATCGCTATCAACCTCCAATATCGTTACATAAATTTGTCACTATTTGGCAGGAATAATGGTGTAATACGTATTCTCCTGAAACCGCTACAGAACTTGTATTTATACATTCCGAGACGAATGGAAGTTTTTTTCAGACACCAACGGTTTCTTACACCGTATTAGATACGGTAATGTGTTTTGATTTTGGTGTTTTGACATTTGTCCACCCCCTGTACCTGGTTCTCTACCTTGTGAGGAAATCTAAAAGCCATGTAATAGAAAAATATATATAACAATCTACTGTGCCTGATTTCACTGACGTATCAGCTGAGGACAGCTGCTGCGAAGCCATTCTGCGTGCTGCTACTATATTCGACACCAAGGAGGATCAGTGTTCAGCTCCTGCCAGTGAAGCTGTTTTAACCAAAAATATTGAATGACATGAAATAACATCCATCATACAATGTCGGTGAATACTTTTGTGCTGGTAACACAATGTCTAGTTGACATGTAACTCAGTGCTACAATACTACGGCAATTACACTGAAGTTGTACTTTTAATGTTACTACAAAGGAAGAAGATGAAACGAGTTCGCGACAAGTGGTTTACTCTTCCCATGCCCTCACATATCGAGACGCGGTGGTTGTGCCTAGAATATAACCCACGATATTGGGGCAAGGTGTTGTGATCAGGAACTGAGTACTACTCTCGCTCCTCTCCTTACTAATCTAACAGTGAAAGTTTCTTTTAACGCCAGGATTCGAACCGTCTATCTCCGGCTCGAGGGCTACGGCACAAGCGTGCGTTATTGGCGGAGGTGGTTATCCTGGCTGGTATGGATTTGAGACTGACAGTACATCTCACAACCTTACAGCTTCAGATTTAAACACAGGAGGAACGAACATCTGAAACCGTTTCAGAACACAGAAAAATAGGGAACCTGTGACATTCCTCTAGAAATCCGACTGCAGCTTGGGGATAAGCCGTCTAGCTGGACACCTGGCGTTCCATTATCAGGTGCTGGTGCTCTAAGGCGGCCTTCCAGAGGCTTCGACTGGAGGCAGCGCTCTGCCCACGGAGTGAGAAGCAGTGGTAACCCTGGGGAGACGGCCTAAGGCCGACTTGCGACCGGGAGCCATCATTTAATTCCGCGTGACAGGTGGACGGCGAGCTCGGGGATCCCCCGGGATGCAATCTGGTGGCAGCTGAAGGGGACGACACCGCTCTGCTCAATCCTGCAGCAGGATTTCTAGGTAGGGAAACCCACGACCATTTGAACTCTTTCTAGTTTTCCGTATACCTCCACTTTAGAACAGTAAATAAGATCAGTTATAACAAAATAAATTCTTTCGCACGTATAAATATATTTTATAAGGACAGCAACTGTTCAGGGAAATCATTTTACTTCATCTTCGTAGATTCCGAAATTATATACTGTCATCATCTTTTATGTCGACAGATTAAAAAATGCGTCGCATTTTCGAATTCCACATGCATTTTCAACAATACAATAAAAAGTCTATAATATGAAATGTGTTAGTTCTCACTGTTTTCAGGCCTGAGTGGCAAAAGCAAGGCCCTCAGAGTTAAGCATAATGATTCGCGAAATAATAATGGAGGTTGAATCAAAATGCACTGCCAGCACGTAGGAGCACAGTTTGCTACATTTAAGCAGTACACTCTATTAATGAATATATCCAGTAAGCTAAAGGTTCCTTGCGTATTATTGTTAACTAGTTTGTGTGGCGTGGGTGGCTAATATAAGAGAAGCAAGTTCTCTAGGAGCTGTGTACTGTGAGGTGGGGCAGATATGGATCGTATCGTCTTCACACACGTGGTTATAACCAGATTTTAAACATCAACTGGGATCAGTTTTTCTAGACCCACTTCATTTTTCATCGTAATGATTTTATAATTTCCACGCAGGTCGTTTGAGGTGGACGTGCAAAATGCAAAACTAATTTAAGTTTATACTGACAAGTATATAAGTATATACTGATTGTATATATTTGCTTTTTTGTCCTCTTTATGAGGAGCCATTGTCGATGGGTTCTATGCCCAAATACCGCTCCGGCAATTAAGTATTTTACAGACAGATCATAGTGAACAGCAAGAAATAAACAGTTACACGATATGTAAACGAAATAAACAGTTACACCATATGTTAACGATACATAGGCGTCATCTTAGCACCAGACAAACCTCTAAAACTAACAATGATGCAACTGTTTTTGCACAGACGTAAATCTCTTAGAAAACGAATATGCACCTTTTCGATGTCGTGCAAGATGGCTGCAATAAAGTTTGCTCATTATGTCTCCTTATATGGACAAACTGTGGTGGCTTTTAATTGCCTTACATTTTTATTTTTGTTGTAGGAGTAGAATTACAGCCTATGAAAACTGTCTGAACTGAATCTTCATTTGATACATTAGCGGAAAATTGCATCAAACACAACCTTCGGGTATGCTGTTTGCGCTAACATACTGCACTTCATAGAGTACAACGAATTGCAAGCGGTTTGATGAAATTGTTCTGTAGTAATCTCTGTATTCAGTGCAATTCCATTACAAGAAACAGCACTTTAGTGCATGAGGAATAAATCAAAGCAACGTACGCGAGACCGAGCCTCTGGAAATAATTACATTTTTCTTATTTACTCTCCAATCTCTTATTACATTTCCCGCATTATGACTCCATCAGTTTGCAACAACGCAACACCACGTTTCAACTTTTGTAGCTCCGCTCGTTCCAACAGACCCCGCCCCATCCTATACCCCCCCAAAAAAAAAAATTGTTACAATTTTTTTACTGGAAATTGTTTTTTAAAGAATGGACCCGCCCTCTTGGCTCGCCAGGCAGGCCTTATTTTCGAGATTACTGCCGCGTCAACACACACACACACACACACACACACACACACACACACACACACACACAATGGGTTCACCCCTGTCTATCTGTAAACCAATCCCAGCGCGGTCCGCACCCCCGCCGTGAAAATCTCCACAGACGGCACCGACTTCTATACCTTTTTCTGCCTTTTTTTCCCCTCACGAGCTAAAAACTTGGTGAAATCTCCCGTTTGGCGATCGGAGTCCATCAGCGCGCATGCCTCCCTGACCGGCGTTCTCAGCCGGACTGGAGGCGGCGGCGGTGGCGGCGGCGGCGGCGGTGTGCCGTAGGTCCATCACGGCGGTCCCTGGGGACGCCCGCCCCTTCCTGTTTGCATGGGGGCTTCCAGATAAAGCGAGGATGGCTATTAAATGTCGTTTTCAGAGATGGAATGGCCTTTTGGGGAGGTGGCGGCGGCGGTGGCGGAGAGCGCGTGCGCGCGGGGGATTTGTGTGCCGGGCTCCTGTAATCCGTGCGCTACGTGCTCGCCCGGTGGGGTGGTAGGGTAAGGGGTCGGCGGGAAAGGGGGGGGAGGGGACCCAGAGGCGAGGGCGGCGGACCAGACGACGTAATTTCCTCCCCGGGGGACGCCAGGAGAGGATATAATTCGTATGCAAAAGCTCGCCGCAGTATGAAGGCGAGGATAGCGCCGGGCCGCGCGCTTGCTAGGCGCGCGCTGCCGTGACGCCGGAGACGAGGACGTCGACGCGCCCGACGCGCAGCACTTTTTAATTAAAACCGCGCGCACTGGGCGTCGTCGAAATGTGCGAGACGCACGCGTGCCGCCATTACTCGAAGCTCATTAGCCGCTGCCGAAGAGCGCATCCGACAGCGTGGGTTCTCTACGCCGTGGTTTCGGGCTCCTTCGCGATTCAGCCTAATTTTCCACCAGAATGCGGGCAGAATTGCTTCCTGCTACAAGAGAAGCTGTAAAATTTTAACCTAGGCTAATTCCTCTATTGCTCGCTCCCTAAGGACACGTTTCCTTGCAAGATGACTCGTGAGAGACAACACTATAAAACCGACAGTTATTAAAAATTAAGGGATGTTTATGGTTCAAATGGCTCTAAGCACTATGGGACTTAACTTCTGAGGTCATCAGTCCCCTAGGACTCAGAACTACTTAAACCTAACTAATCTAAGGACAACACACAAATCCATGCCCGAGGCAGGATTCGAACCTGCGACTATAGCGGTCGCGCGGTTCCAGACTGTAGCGCCTAGAACCGCTCGGCCACCACGGCCTTATGCTTAGCAATATTACTTTAACCAGTGTTCCACACAAACATGAGAAACTTTGTAATAAAAGACAATATGTAACTAAAGATATTGTTTATTTTTATTTCTGATGGTGTGACACTATCACATGACCTGTAGCGACTCGAGTCGTTACTCCTTCCTTTTCAGCCAGTTGCCGTGATTCTAAGACGGACTCGACCGCCATCTTATATGTTTAGAAACCATAAGATAACACCACTTTTTTGGCTTCCATAGCCGGCCGAAGTGGCCGTGCGTTTCTAGGCGCTGCAGTCTGGAACCGCGAGACCGCTACGGTCGCAGGTTCGAATCCTGCCTCGGGCATGGATGTGTATCATGTCCTTAGGTTAGTTAGGCTTAACTAGTTGTAAGTTCTAGGGGACTAATGATCTCAGAAGTTTAGTCCCATAGTGCTCAGAGCCATTTGATTTGGCTTCCATATTCTGCTGAATTACTCTATATTTGGAACGAACAAAGAGACAAAGAACACAATTGCTAACAGTTACCACGAAAACGTGGAAGACCATCGGGAGACTGCATTGCTGTTTTTCTACCTTTCTATGCGCTTTTCATTACAGCACCAAATGAAAAGCTACTCTGCACGCAGAGACAGAGCGAGTAGACGCAATCAAGATATTGGAGGAACGGGTTCCAGATCTTCACCCTAACATTCATATTACAGACATCTGATCCACGGCACCTGTTTCATGAACTACTCCTTTTGCTGCGATGTGGTTTACTTTGCTAAAAAGTTAAAACCTTACTGCACTAAAGTCAGTCATATCTGTTATCGAATTCCGAACGTTTACGGTTTGCTTTACGGCTGTGACGAGTTCAAAAAATGTTAAATTACTGTCGAAGTGTCACGTGACTTTTTGCAAGCTCTCGTAGGGACGACGCCTTCAGTGCAGGACATTTGTGATACTATTTTGGCATTTTATACACTCGACTCCATTATCTCTACTGTCAAGCAAAACAGCAATAATGTATCACGAGTTTAATTCTGCGTCCAAATATGGTCGCAATTAGCCACATTTTAAGTTTTTGCTGAATTTAAGTCATTGATAAAATAATGCCTTTTTTAATGTCTGGCGAGGTTCATAGAGGCGCAGAGGAAAGTTAGTACAGCAAATGCGCAGGAATGAATCAGCAACACATGTACTGTATGTATCAATGCATAGCCGCGTTGTATCGTTACTGTAGAGGGGGTTGTGTTGTTTGAGGGAGAAGACCAGACAGCGGGGTCATCGGACTGGGAAAGGACGGGGAAGGAAATCGGCCATGCCCTTTCAAAGAACCATTCCGTCATTTGCCTGTAGTAATTTAGGGAAATCACGGAAAACCTAAATCGCGATGGCCAGACGCGGGATTGAACCGTCGTCCTCCCGAATGCTTACTGTAGAGGACTTTAAACACTCGTGATGCCTCCAATGTATCTCGCACGTCTACTGATGAATGTTTTCCTAACGGGCAAAACCAATGTACCACATTTACGTATGCTGTTTAATTTATTGGAACAAGATGAACTTTCACAAAGTCAATCTTTTTGCGCTATGCCACTTATTTACAAGTTATTTCGATTTATGAGATACATGCTATGGAAGTTGTTCCGCATTTCACGACGGCCATTTGGCGAGACTGACTGGAAGTCAAAATAAATGTGTACCTGAATATGAGGAAACGGCCGGGAGAGAGGTGTGCTGAACCAGTTCCCCTCCACACGATATCTGAATGAAGACGTAGGATTAGGGTGACACGGTGGTAGGTCGGTTCCGACGGCCCGGCTGGGCTGAAGCGCAAAGCTTCCTTTTTTTTGTATTAGAAAACTAATCCTAAACAATTAACCTGGAGACTTACAGTCTATTCTGCTGGGGTGAAACAATAAGGAAATCCAAAATGAAACCCTAGAACATGAAAGGGGGGCCAATATTATTTTCGTACTAAACCATCTTTAAGTGTACCACTTCACATTTTATTCAAAAGAAATAGTAATTTATAGGTTCGGAGTAGTTAGTTACAATTATTAGATCTGTTATGGTGTATCACACGGCAAATTAAGTACAAATGGCTCTGAGCACTATGGGACTCAACTGCTGAGGTCATTAGTCCCCTAGAACTTAGAACTAGTTAAACCTAACTAACCTAAGGACATCACACACATCCATGCCCGAGGCAGGATTCGAACCTGCGACCGTAGCGGTCTCGCGGTTCCAGACTGCAGCGCCTAGAACCGCACGGCCACTTCGGCCGGCAAATTAAGTACAAAAATCATGTTTTATACCCTACTGCAATCGTAAATTTTACGAGGGTTTAGTAACCTTGCGTTGAAGACTCACGTTAAAGCACTATCGACAGTCGAGGAAATTCTTTTACTTGCACAGAGTAACACCTATTTCCTTTTGTTTTCTGCGGAAACAGAGAAGAGATGGTATTTTGCGTCTCGCACACCGGACAGTGTGGCGCGTGCTTAATGCACAGTCGCGTTCGCCATCTGCGAGCTGCAGCCGACCCGCCTGTCCTCGAAGCAGTCGCGAGTCGCGGCCAACAGACCGGAAAACGCTGACAACCGGAAAATTCTCAGCCGCCGCCGCCGCTGTTGTTGACTGCGCGAGGGATTTCGGCACAAGTGGCTGCCTGCAGCCCGCACACAGGCGCGCGGGCTCACACGTACACGAGTAGGTCTCGCCGGGCCCGCTCCCGGGAAAATAGCAGCTATTTTAAGATGTAAGTTGGCCCATTGTGGAGAGGGCAATGGTATGGATATTGCCACCTCGAATGTCCGTTCTGGGGATAAGTTCCGAGAGGGTGAGAAAAGAGCTGTTGCTACACACTTCCTGGGAACGAATGCCGGCGGCTGCGCCAGTGTCAAGATTTCCTCCCCGTTTCGTAGTGGGGTGAGCTGCTTCCTCCACCCTCCCCCGCACACGCGGGAGGCGACACGTTGCGCACTGCAGGGCGAAGATGCGCCTCATGTGTAGGCGGGACACGTCGAAACGACAATTCCTAACCTACTGCCGTCTTAAGAAGATGCTGCTTAACCCTAGCGTGAATAGTAGAATGGGCATAATACAGTGTCCCAAGAGCCACAAGTTTCGCTAATGGCTCCATATTTCCAAACAAGGTTTCCGTCAATTGAGGAAACACAAGGTCGACTGCATTTCCGCATCGTTGGTGCTCGTAAGTAGTTATCTGGCCAGACACTGAAGCACGTCCTTCCTATGGAATTATGACTGTTTCGATCGACGTACCATGACTCTTGAATACTGGATTACAATGAACATATGCCGTTGTGAGACAGAAGATAACAGTGAACACTGACCTGCAAATAATATATTAATGTGCTACAAGCGTACTGTGCTGAAAAGGGTCAGCATTACATAAATCACATTTTCTGGCCATTTTAGCTGCAAGTTTCACCGTAAATATTGTCAGCCTTTATAACACTGGGCTCCTTCTTTGTTCACCATGTAAGACAAATAGCAGTAATTTCAGTATCTCGATAGTGAAAAGGTTATTCGTTTCAATAAAGCGCAAGAGTAAGCACCACATTACGTGTAAGTCTCATAGTTTGAAACAGAAACCAGTCACAAGCATGGATTAAAACGTTTATTTAAACCAATTCATTACCAGTACCCGATTTGTTACAAATCTCTTTCAAGATGGCTCTCAAAGACTTTCTTTCTTTCCTGCTGAGCAACAGAAGTCTGTAAAAACCATCTGAGGATTGATGTGCAAGAAATCCGAAGCATGTAATAGTTTGATTTAAGTGAACTGTTTTAGACCGTACCTATAGCAGGTTGCTCTTTGAAAGCAGAAAACTTATACCATAGTGACGGGACTCGTAACGACTACTTGCGACATGATAGCGACCACATTGCGTATTTTCATTTGGCGGAAACCTTGTTTTCGTACCTGAAACAGTACTGAAGTACATTACGCGGAATAACTAATATAAATTCCGTGTTCATCAGAAAATAGTCAGTAAAGTCTTTTTATTGAGAAAATACTCAGTAAAGTCTTTTTATTGCATCATGCATTTCTGAAATTATAACATGATGAAATAATTTATTGCAGTTACTGTCTAGTCAAATAAGGGCCATGTGAAGGTCAAAGCTGAACGGAAAACGCAGTCTGTGTTGACCATTTCGGTCGGAGTTTTCCCGTCTGAATAAGTACTTTTACTTAAAACGGAATATAAGATCTTTGGTCGAACGTTACACGTTTTAGCTTGATCTGAAAGCAGTTTTCTTTGGAACCAGCTACTTGAAATATTTTTTTAGGAATCCATGCACAGAGGAGAAATTTGTTTCTTTTGGCATGCTTCATTTGTGTGTTGACCTTATAGGTAGTTTTCCCTTAAGAATTATGGTGGAGTTCTTCTGTCTTCCAGGGTGTGATACTCCGCGCTCCTTAAAGTGCTTATGAGAACTTCGTATCCTGAATTCACACATTAGTTAAAACATATGGTATTTCAAGGAACATCATTTGTTCTTTTTTCCAGAGCGCGTGCGCATTCGTCTTCTTTTTTTATACTTCGTCATAAATACGATTACTATAATTTTGAAGACAACTGAAAAATTATCGCAACAGTTTCTTCATTCTGTTCTTATACTGTCTTATTCCTTTATTCTGATGTCGTTCCCGAAACGCAAACATTTTCCGATTTTCCCCGAGTGTCCAGCAGTTTTTATACTTGTATATTACAGTCACGTAGTGGCTCGTGCTTTATACAATTCGTTAAACCCATTCCCTTAAGTAGATAAGGAAACGTAACAGAAATCCGTAGCAATTTGGAAACGAAATAGGCGGAGAAGAGTTAGGCAAGGATGAAAAAGAAACACAGAACAATGCATTTCATCCGCCTGATTTATGGAATCAAATATTTTTATCAGGTTTATCCGAAGTGCTGTCACTCGAGATTCATCGCTTAATCCGACGGAATAAGCCCCCGCTTCCCGGGGACGGACTACATTATAAAATCCGTATTACATATCTCAAAACACGTCGCACTATTTATTCGTTCGGACAAAGTCGACGCGCGTTATTTGCAAGTAAAATTCCGATGGATGCAGACTTTTCGTCTGACAAGATTAAAGTCCTCGCGCAAACATTATTTAAAACAGACGGATTTATTCGTTGCTACATTAAATTTCATTAAATAATCGAATAAAAAACTGGCAAGGGGGGCAGGAAGCCTGTCGCTACCGTCCGAACGGGAAGAATAAAATCCATACGTTCAGAGGCGCTTCTAGAGCGAGCTGCTGATCTACTGTTGCGGAAATGACCGCAGGGATAATACACTGGTCTTCCCACTCAACACAGTCCGCTGTACACTTACGAAAAGTGTATCTATAGTCGCAGGTAAATCGGTTTAGCTACTAGCGGAAGAGTTAATAGAATTCACCGAAAATGTTACGGACAGAGTATTTAGCTCGACTTAAGTTTCAACGATATTTACAGCATAAGACAATTTGCTTAAAAGGAAAGCATTCACTTCAAGCGAATGGTCATGAGTATTAGTCTAGAAACAACAACTGAACGCTTCTCACACTGTGTTCATTCGGAAAAAAATACATGGCTACAAGTAGTACGTTATATGCTTTAAAAATCTGATCTTCGGAATGTAATAATCGAAATTTTCCACCACTGAATTTGTATCGTGTTGAATACATACACTTTCTTCCTAATGTCGGTTGTTTCAGGCACAACACAATCAAAAACAATTAATGCAGCAAATTTAAGAACATTCACTTGAGTATCTTCCACACAGTGTCTTAATTCGCCATAGTAAGCCGCTCCAAATGCATTGATAGCGCTCTTTTCCTGACAAATTGCAGTGCTGTATGTTATAAGCCACCCTCTGTCTACTTACTATAAAATTATATCCAAGACGTCAAGCTCCTGAAATTATTTACGCTAATTGTCTCCATAATTGCCGGCTGGAGTGGCCGTGCGGCTCTAGGCGCTACAGTCTGGAGCCGAACGACCGCTACGGTCGCAGGTTCGAATCCTGCCTCGGGCATGGACGTGTCTGATGTCCTTAGGTTAGTTAGGTTTAATTATTTCTAAGTTCTAGGCGACTGATGACCTCAGAAGTTAAGACGCATAGTGCTCAGAGCCATTTGAATTTTCTCCATAATTGCATTTTCAGAAAATTTGACCATATTTGACTTGACTCTAACAGGATCGTCTTTACTGGAACATTGTACATCACGAGTTTTTGTACAAAATTTAACTTCCAGCTAACGCTATATTCCACACTATTCAGTGCTGGATGCTTCTTGTTTTTTGCACTGATATTTTTATAGCCAGAATAATTTCGCTCATATTCATTTCCTCCCATCTTTTCCTACAGCTTTCTTTCAGCAGGACAATAATTCTTTCACCAACGAAATTAAATCATCTTCGTGAAGCTTATTTGCACTAACCTCAAACACATCTCACCACAGCACAAAGTGAAAGATGGTATTCACTATTTCCTTCAGTCAATTGCATTACATGAAGATAAATAAACTACAGAACAATGCTACGCTTCACTTGACTTTCACCTTACAAATATTGACTGAATGATTGTGTTTCCACGTGCCAAGAAGTCTCGTCCACCAGAATGTATTATCCATTTAAATTCGATATATTATGCAATTTTTTGGGCGTTTGTCACTTTTTGTCTCCACGTGCTTATTTTTTGGTTTTGTTTTTGTAATTTATTTTTTCATAGCACTCTTACTCTTTCTTACAATTTTCCCTTGCTGCTTGTAAATTCGCAAGACCTACCTGTGCGTATTATTATTTTCGTAAACAAATCCGTGGATTATAGAGCATTCCTACGTATCATTCGAGATCAATTGTGAGACTTATTGGGTGAGCTACTGAACTCCCATGTAAGACGAAAGGGATTCCAATCTCCGTCTGACGATTGTAAGTTGAATTTAAAAAGCGTCATAATCATAAAGATATCTCGTTGATTCAACCCCTTTTTTAAAATTTACATTTAAGCATAACAAAATGTACTATGTCATCAATAACAAAATATAACGTTTTGGATGTTCTATTATTGACGATGTGCGATTGAAACAAGTAGTCAGTTATATTTCGTCTTGTTTTTTGTTGAATTAGCAGTTAATTTTGATGGTCCTGAAACATTTACAAGCCGCGGTCAACATATGCACGAAATATTCATAATTTATTTACGTCTACCTAAACCGATTAAGGGATGCCAAGATCGACCCTCTACAAAGCTCACATCTGATTCGTACATCTTTTTCCTGACTCGACCTACATGTACAGTACACTCTGCATGTACAGTATACTCTGCAAGTTGCTGTACACACAATTTGGAGGATACATCGTGCCAATATTATCGATTTACATTACCATTTCATTTGCACATTGACCAAGGAAAGAATGACTCTATAATCTTCTGTATCTTTCATGATCTCACTCATTCTCATGCCGTACTTGAGATATAAAAGATGGCACTGTAACAGTGGGACAGTCTTTTTCTAATACTACATCCGAACAGGCCTCGAAAGGCACAAAGGTACACACCGACCGCCGTGTCATCCTCAGACGATAGGCGTCACTGGATGCGAATATGGAGGGGCATGTGGTCAGCACAACACTCACCAGGGCGTTGTCAGTTTTAGTGACCGGAGCCGCTACTTCTCAAGCAAGTAGTTCCACAACTGGCGTGTCAGGGTCTGAGGGCACACCGCCTGCCAACAGCGCTCGACAGACCCAGACGGTCACCCGTCCAAGTACTAGCCAAGACCGATAGTGCTTAACTTCGGTGATCTGACGGGAACCGGTGTTACCACTGCGACAAGGCCGTTGGCAACTTCTTCAAATACAGATTCTCTACGCTTACCCATAATAGTCTTTCTTTCCGCGGCTCACCTTTAAATTTCCACGCTGTTACTACCTTAGCAGAGAGACAGATGCCTGTTTTTACGCCTGCTTAGTAAGCAAACGCTGGCGCAATGCTCTATAATTAGTCGCGCTATCAGAGTTGTGATGACCTCGTTGTCGAAATCTTAAGTTTCTAATTTTTACGTCACGTTGAGATGATGGAATAAAAAACTGCCGTGGAGAGCGTAAATTGTATTCCGGGAAGGTACCTGATACTCGTCCGATGTCCACTATGCAGTGTTGTTTGCATACACTGCGCACAGAAGAGATCCTGGGAGGAGAAAGGTACTTGGTAGAGGAGTTCGAGGTAGTATGTAACCGTGGAGGGTTGCGAGTCTTGAGGCAGTTCCCGGCGTTTCGGCCTTGTGTACCGTCCTCGGGCAGCGGCAGCGGCAGACGCGAGGCGAGGCGAGGCCCGGTAATCCCGCGCGCCGCTCGCCGAGATGGATGGCGGCCGCCGCCGGAATCGAGCCGCCCGCCCGGCTCGGCTCGGCGCTCCGCGGCCGCCGAATAAATTCGAACCGCTCTCCGCCTCGGCTGGGCCCGAGCCCGCAATCAATGGGAGTGCCGTAATCTGGCCGCCGCATCGAGCGGCCCACGTCAAAACAAATCCCGGCCATCAATTCGTCTGAGATGTTTTCATTGTCTCCGCCTTTTATCGGCGGCCGATTTACTGTTCGCGGAGATGACGGCGGACCGATCTGCTCGACCCGCTGCCTCCGGAGTGCGGCTAAAGGGCCGCGGCCAGCGGTTAAGGTTCGAAACCAGTCCGAGACTAAGCGTTTAATTTGAACGAGATCCGTTCTATGTACGCCACTATAACGCCGCTGCACTGTTTCTGAAATATCTTCTGTTCTCTTGTTACAAGTTTTCACAGTCTCCCCATAATCCTAAATTCGACATTGGTTTCCACTCACGATGTGCAGCTGAAATCGTAACAAACTTATTTTTTAACAATGAACTAAAAAAATGTTCAACAACTTGATGAGGTAGAGCAAATGTTTTACTTCATTTCCATAATTTCCATTTCCAAAAGGCGGCTTCCATAAACCTAGATTTCCAAAAATCGTATCACTTATTGCTCTACTGCAGACTGTTAACGAAGGTACAAGGATACGGAATAGGTTCCCAAATATGTGAGTAGCTCGAAGACTTCTTAAATAATAGTACTCAGTACGTTGTCCTCGACGGCGGAAGTTCGTCAGACACAACGGTACCGTTAGGAGTGTCCCAGGGAAGTGTGATAGGATCGCTATTATTCTCGATACACGCAAATGATCTTACGATAAGCGTTTTTCTAAACGTGGAAAAATGCGGATGAGTAGCAAAAATAATCCCATAAAATCTTTAGTAGTGTGCTTCTTGAGATAGTCAGGTCGATCAAATAACTAGGCGTAACATTGGAAAGTGATATGAAATGGATCCACCATTTAAGGATTGTAGTGGGGAAGGTGAATGGTCGACTTCGGTTTACTGGTAGAGTTTTAGGGAAGTGTGGTTCATCTGTAAAGAAGACCGCATATAGAACTCTTGTCCGACCCATTCTTGAAAACTACTCCGCTGTCTGGGATCCCCACCAGATCGGATTAAAGGAACACGTCGAAGTAATTCAAAGGCGGGCTCTTAGGTTTGTTAACGCTAGGTTCGATCAACATGCAAGTATTACGGAGATGCTTCGGGAACCTAAATGGGAATCCCTGGAGGGAAGGCGACGTTCTTTTCGAGGAACGCAGCTGAGAAACTTTAGAGAACCGATTTTTGAAGTTGACTACAGAACGATCCTACTGCTGCCGACTTACGTTTCGCCTAAGGACCACGAACATAAGATAATAGAAGTTAGGGCTCTTACGGAGGCGTGTAGACAGTAATGTTTCGCTCGTTCTATTTGCGAGTGAAAAAGGGAAGGGAACTGATTAGTGGTTGTACAACGTATCCCCCGCCAGCACTGTATGGTGGCTTGTGGAATATGTGTGTATATGTAGGCACTTATGTAACTGGAATGATCGTAATTGAACCTAAATATGAAATAACTTTGTAACATTTCCATCAAAATGGCATTGTCACACTACACCTCCCATTCCAAAACTACCCTGTCGTTTGGTAAACTACAGGTCGCAAGTCTCTATTTGGTGCAAAAATTACATCAACTTTGAACGTACAGCGAGAATTTATTCCGGATCGCACGATGATGTGGGAAACGAAATTCGTTAAATTAGGACACTTAGTTTCGGGTAACAAACTTCCTATTTATTGCTTCGTTTGTTACACGAACACCAAGAACCTAAAACACACAATGCAGGAAAAATGGCCGTATGCCACGACATTCGAGAAATGCTTTGAAATTTTAGCCTGACACGAACGATTAGCCTAATCTCTAGCATCCTATCACAAACAATAATTATTGTGTTGATGTGCCGTGGCACAAACACCAACATGCCCGCACCTCATGGCAGCTGAGGGGAAACTGTTTGTCAAGATCCACAAAACACTGTCGGCAGGCAACACTGTTTTTTACCTTTTGTTGCTAAATTACGAGACATAAATCTCTGTGACGTGTGAGGGTACAAAATGCTGACAGTTTGTCTGGTTTACATTATCTGTGGATGACCCAAACTGGCCTCGATGATTTCACAGAAAATTCAATTTTTTTCTTTACAAGATCGTTTCAATCTACAGAGTTTCAACAGTACAGGGAGAATAATTTGAAACTCCATACTTATGTGTGTGTGTGAATATGGCACGTGGCACTTCTTGCACTAAATTTGTAAGTTGAGTAAAAGAAGGTATCGTACATAGTTTAAAATGGAGTGTCTGTTGCCATCAGTTTCAAAACGGACAGCCATTTAATCTCTATCATTAAAAGTTGTCAAAATTTAAAACAGCTCCTCGCTCAATATTGCTAAACAGAGCTTATGTGGTTGCACTCGAGCCTCAGATTACTGGTTCTAATACTCAGATTGAAGATCTGTAAACTGGTATGGCTTGAGATGTAGCGAATCCGACGATTAAGCAGCATAAGCGACACTCAGGGAAAACGTTGCTTAACAAGACGAACTAAACATTAACAACAACAGAACTGGTGTCAGTGATATTAAATGAGACTGCAGTCAACCATTCGCTAAGTAATAACTACTACTTAGCGTGGTAGAAAAATCTAAGGCCTAAGTCACTTAACGCGGCTTGCGACACGAAAATAATTTATAAAATCAGTACTCTATTTCAAGCATCTGGTCTCAGCTGTTTACCATAAGTTATATATATATTTTTAATGGTTCAAATGGCGCCGAGCACTATGGGACTCAACTTCTGAGGTCATTAGTCCCCTAGAACTTAGAACTAGTTAAACCTAACTAACCTAAGGACATCACACACATCCATGCCCGAGGCAGGATTCGAACCTGCGATCGTAGCGCATAAAAATATTAATGACTTAATTTTGTCCTATGTTCTGCAGAATAATGTCTGTGTCTTCTGTTCGTCAGTTTGCTGCAGTTTTGTAAAATATGTTAGGTATGAGATGCTGTCGTTCACAAGCCGTCGCATCTGTCTTACATACCCAGTTCAACGGAAAGGGAACTTCGCAGACATCTGCAACTCTCAATAATTTTTTCCTACTGAACAAGAAACGACGTTGGCTGGGGTACTTTTTCAGTCGGTCAGAGCAAGTTAGGGCAAAAAAATGCTGTATTTCTTATTTTCTAACATCTGGTAACAAAAATTAATGAAAGGCCCACTGTAAAGAATGACACAGTGCTCTTGAGAAATAGATTAACTCCGTTTCAAGACGAAGGGTGGATTAAGGGTGGGGCCGGCGTTTATCCAAGTGGCTAATATTAACGAGGTAAAATTAAATTTAAAGGAATTAGCAGGCCTAAATAAAAACTATATAGGACATAAATCGCTCGCGAGGAGACGAGATAGGACGGCGGCTGAGGGTTTTTAATGGGCCCGCCGTAAAGTGCGGCGCGTGTGATTTAGGTGGGGACCACACAGCACACAGCAGAGGCGAGTCGGTCCCACGCCACGCCACGGGAAGCAATTAAGGCGGTGCGCAGTAAAGCGCGCGTACTGACCGTCAGGTGCTGGAACAGCCACGCCCTGAGGATGTTGGTGGCCACCTTGGGGAAGATGCCGCGCTTCTTCTGGTTCTTCTTGCCGTTCGTGTCGTCGTCCTCCTCGCCCGTGCCTTCTCCGCTGCCGATACTCGCGTTGCTCGCGTCACCTGCACAAGAGCCGACACACGGCCGCCGTCAGCAACCAGCAGAACACCCGGCCGGGCCCCAGCCTCTCGTGCTGGAGTCGGCGCTCGGTTAAGCTACCTGTTCCTACTGGAGCGGACAACTGGGCGGAACGCAGACGTCTGCCTAGCTCTCTTCCACATGTCAACAAAGCCCTCCAAACCCTACTCTTTATCATCACTGTTTGGTCTTGACAGTAGCCGTGTTTGCAGACTAAGTCATGGGAACTCAAGTCCGCCTATTATGTAAACAACTAACCTTCGTAGTGACCAAACATGTGTCAGCACATTAGTGCCATCATCAGTCTTGTGGACATCAACATGGACTTCGCACACAGCAGTGTTTTGCGAAATTCTAAGCAGTCACTTGCAAGTGTAGTTCATTGAAAACATCGCGTTTCTATGTGTTTTTCTATACGACAGATGAGCGTTCGAAGGAGGATTTGTGCCACGAAAATAACTATGGAAAGCTGTAAAACAAGTCAAAAGAACGTCCTACAGAACCTAACATCCTAGAGAATAAGATCTGAATAAAAGTACCCGCTGATGACGGCACAAATATGCTGGAACGTTTTTGGGTATTAAAATACATAGCTGTTTGCATAATAGCTGAAAGTGAATTCCCATACCCGAACTTAATATTCTAACCCACAGGAAGCTATAACGTTCGCCTTTAATTACGGGGAGAAATAAAGAACCATACACTACATTTAAAGCTCCAGGGTCCAAATAAATTTTTCTTCTGTAACTAAAAAGAATAACATTAAATTGCAGTTACACAAGACCCACAAGCGGTATATTTAAAGTTAACGGTCTTGCTATGGGACTCACATTTGCTTTGGTAAGAAACCCAGCTTACTAAAGCTAGATGCGTTTTAAGAAATCTCCGAGGTTTCTATACTGGTTATAGAATCCACTAAGGGGAGAAGTGGAGTGAATAATAAACAAGTGTGGGATTGTACAAACAAGGTAGTGCTACTGAAACTAATGTATAAGAATGAATTGCTCAAACTGCAAATGGTTTCTGTCTACAAAGTCGCTTTACGAAGAAGTTACATGTTTAAATCTGATGAGTGTCGATTATGTGTTCGGGAACTAATTGCGAAACTACGGACGCCAGAGCAAGGAAATAATTACTTGCCTGACTCTCTTACACAGTAAAAAACATAAAATAATTGTAATAAAAATACAGATTTCAAGGGAACAAAGATAATTGTAATGACACTGCCAAGAATGTTTGAGAATCGCTCGTGGGAGCACTCGATGGCTGCCCGTTAATCGTTTTGCTTATGGTCAGGTACTGTAGTGACTTTAGGACACTTCGAGAATGACATCAGTTATATCGTAATCCCCCCCCCCTCCAGCCCTCCCCCCGATGACACACACACACACACACACACACACACACACACACACACACACACACACACACCTCGCACATGCACGTACACGCACCCAAGCAAGCTCGCAGTCTACCTCTATACAGATTCATGCGTCTCAGGCCACGGTGTAGTGTGTGGTGGCGACTTGCTACCAATAAATGAGATTTTCTCTGCTGTTTCTTTCGCGTTTCGAGCGAGAATGTCTCTCACCCTTACTCTTACGATCTTAAAAATAAAGACACACGACGGAGACAGAGGAATTTGCGCACAATCCTCTTGGAATACTGGTTGTCTAAGTTACCGAACAGGTTTTGCAAGAGCCTCTTAACTTTCCATCTATACTGAAACAGTTTCAGTCCTCCGGTTCCGATAGTTTTTCGTTTTTTGTTTCTTTCTTTTTTCGGGAGGTGATCCTTGGTCAAACTGGAAATCCCTTACATACATTTCAATTAAGAATCTCTCATTTCATTTTTAGTAGTTTCGTCTGCCTTTCCAATACACCCCGCAGCACCACTACCAAACGTGTGGCCGCAAGTTCCTGCAACGAAAAACGTTCCAGACACGACAAATCATTGTGCATCCCTTTTTAAGTTAGCGTCAGCAGCACAGGTAGAAGTTTGTTATGAGATACAAATCGTTTGAAAACATGCATTTATAAATCAAGACACCATCTGCTAACTTCCTAGAGTTGTATTGCGTCGTACTGGATCTGCAGTTCATCATTAATAGTCAAGAAGTTTAATTTTTAATTATTTTTATTTGTGGCTGGATTGCTTTCCTTTCGGTACAGTCGTATTGGAGGGAACTTTGTGCGCCATCTCTGTCTGAATCGTGAAACCTTTTTCTGTATGTTATCGTATATTAGCTCTCTGTATTTCATATTTTCTGAGGTGAAGTTTGGAACCAGCCTAGCATTTGCCTAAACAGGCGTGGAAAATCATCTAAAAATTCAGGCTGGTCGATGTACCAGACCAACGGTTGTTAATCCACTGTTCTCTCCAACTCTGATTCAACACCCTATGTCGCAAACTAGAGCGCTGCCCGCTAAACTATACGAGCAGGTCAGTCAACAGCTCGTACAGCCTTGTTATTGTACCATCTTATTAGTGTATCGTGTAGTGTGAGATATTTCTAGTCAGAAGCAATTGTCTGCATTGGCTCTTCTTGTTTTGAGAGCTAATTTTTCTTTCTTTTCACGGTGTTTTGTGCTGGTATTGAGCATAAGAAGAAGTTTAGGATCTCCTGCTCTGTTTGTATAGTTGAGACCGCCATCACCACGCTCTGACTTCGCCGTCTTGCGCCCCTGTGTGACGAGAGCGGATCGACAGCCTCAGGATTTGCACTGGGCTGACCGACGGTTGACTGGAGCAGCGAGTGAGTGTACCTCCAGATAGAGGCGGCCGCTATCTCCGCCGGCCGTGCGGCTAGGCCGGGCGACGTGACGTGACAGCGGCTACACGCGGCGTGACGGCTGCCGCCGGCTAAATGCAGCGCATTACACGGCACGCGCAAACAAATAATAATCTGTTAATGCATTCATCAGCCGGCTGGCCGGTGCGATGTGAGTCAACAAACAGCGGCGGGCCGAGATACGCCCGCCTCGCCGCGCAGCGCAGCGCCGCGCCGTCCACAAACACCGGCCCGCAACCATAATATTTGGTAACTGTACCGCGCTACCGTTTGAAGTCCCTTAGTGTGATTGCTTCGCGCAGATAAATTATTGATGTCCGCGGTACCTGGTCGCCCGGCTCGTGTTCAGCGGCGTAAACGCTCGCCGAAAAACTCGCGCCCCCTGCTAATCCCCTGTATGTAGGCCGCACGTGGCGCGTGAGATTAGCGGGCAGCCACGAGAAAGCTTACGTCCCGAAAGTTGCAGGTGAAACAGCACCGGAAGAATACGCTTAAATCACCGATGCAAACTATATTTTTGCCTAATTTTTGCGATCCCTGTTCAAGTCCGTTCTTCCCTCACACGCATTAACGCACGATTTTGGCTATGATGGAAACCGGTAGTTTCTTACTAGAGTAATAATGTCTGTACTATAAATCATGCATGTTACGAGTTATTCGCCAATGTAGACAGCTGACAAAGCTAATTTAGTAATTGACCAACATTGGAGTAATGCTAAATCCTTATGTTAATATCGGCACAACAGAGCAGTATGAAAAGAAAGAAAACTTAGCTCTGAAAACAAGAATAGCAATACGGAAAATTAATTCTGACTAGAAGTCTCGCAAACTACACGACATAACAACAAGGGTTAGCCCTGCAGCGAGGTCAAATGCAGTATACAGAAAACAAAGTTAAGTGCACAATTGTGATACACTGACATACACTCAACTGAAAGCTTATATTGTGGTCGTTTAGTTCCTCCACAAGGGTCAGTTGACACCAAGAAATAACAGAACTTCAAAACCACTGTAGTGTCTAATACGAAGAGGTGAATCATGTTTGGCTGAAAACAAACACTCTGTTCCGAAAAACCGATTATCTCTATTTTCATCTAAATGATATACACCATTAAAGTAGCAACTGAGGAAGGATTACCGCAAATGTTAACAACATTTATTTACTCTGTAGTGTAACTGCCCAGCCGGCCGCGGTGGTATAGCGGTTCAGGCGCTCAGTCCGGAACCGCGCGACTGCTACGGTCGCAGGTTCGAATCCTGCCTCGGGCATGGATGTGTGTGATGTCCTTAGGTTAGTTAGGTTTAAGTAGTTCTAAGTTCTAGGGGACTGATGACCACAGATGTTAAGTCCCATAGTGCTCAGAGCCATTTGAACCATTTTTTGTAACTGCCCATTGTGATAGCAGGAGCCGATGTTCTACAAGTCTTCCTGAATTTCGCAACAGATTTTAACGCTGATTCCTTTCTTTAATATGGCTCTTCGGTAAGCGTCAGAATGTCTGATGGATATCCAGTAGCGCAATACTGTTCGAAGAGATCACCTACATGTATTAGCTAAGATTTTTCGTACAGTTTCATTGCACTACTGCATTCTTAACACTATCTTTTAACAAATAGTGAATCGTGAAAAACAGAAAAGGTGTGCACTTGTATATGTGTGTGCATGTGTGCGAGGGTAGGGTGGGGGGGGCGGAGGGCGAGAGAGAGAGAGAGAGAGAGAGAGAGAGAGAGAGAGAGAGAGAGAGAGAGACAGAGAGTTCTTTCCCATTTTTTATTAGTGATCAACAAGCTACAATTTTTAAGGTCTTTATCTTGTTATCTTTTACTAAAGAGTATTTTATTTTATGGTTATTTTTGTTATGTTAGCGAATTTCTGATTTCATTCTTCCATGAAAAATATCTGTTGGTGATAGTAATCTAAATGTTGAGCACCTAAACAGAAACAACAAAAGAAATCGAACGAAGGAAAAAATATGGATGTCACGGTTCGTTTTAACGCAAGTTTAGGAAATGTTTTACTGTTCTGATACTCGCTCGTTCACTAGAAGTATTTAGGTTCCCTAAAAATAAAATGTTACCCATACATGCAGCAGCAACAACAAACCGAACAGGGGGAAATCAAAACGTTAAGATGGCCGAGGCAACCGCCGCAAGTTGTTAAATTTTCCATAGTTGACGAAATCGCGGGATTGTCGTCGTATTTTAAATTGAACGTAAGAATGAACTCGCTTCAGACTGCTATTAAATGATTCTCAATAATGTTATTTCACTATCAATTTCAAGGTTTCTAGTCTCTTTCTCGGAAGTACTGTTAACAATTTCCATATCATGGCATGGTGAGTAGAAGCTATACGGAGTGAACCAAAACGCCATCGACAAACGTTCAGAGGGTATTCACGTATACCTTCTGTGTATTTTGTTATAAAGGACACACGACCTTTGGCGGATCGTTCCAGAGTAATAATGTAAGTATGATCTATTCCTTTGTTGCCACACTTGTCCTTTCTGAGAAAATACCTTTACAACACTGAAGAAGCCTGTAATAGGCAATTCCCGAAACGAACAACAGACAACACAAAGTACTACAGCAACCGTCAGACGAAACACTGTCCCTTGACGTGGCTGCTGCCATTGCGGGAACAGGTCAAAGAGGCATATATCGGCCAATTCTTGATCAGTGAACCTATCCATGCCGCTCTGTGTTACTGCTAGCGTACAAGTAACACTGCGGGAAAAACTAATCCAAGACAGAACCAACAGTAGAGAATGACAGCTTGAAAGCGACGAGCAAATCGGGTACTACTGCTGTGAACAGCAGGTAAACGAGACACAGTGCATACCGTCGACGTTCTCATTGTTGTGTTTAATTTTCAGTGCAATACAGGTACAAAAATTACTGGGGCGATAAAGCAAATGAAATAGCTGTGTAACAAGCCACCGGAGGCAGTCTGTCCCTTATACCACAATTCAGAAGGTATATCTGCAACAATCTCTGAAAGTTTTCCGGTAGAGTTCTGGTTCACCCTGTGTATTTCCGTCAACGATTTAGAGTATATGCAGGGGGTTCCAGCAAAATGTAGACACTCTTTGATAGGTAATATCTTTGGAGCAAAATGATACACCGTTGCAATTTTGCGCGGTAAAGTAGTCCGTTGTCTTCTCAACAGATCTGGGGGCGTTTTCCAGCGGATTACAGTGCAGCAATGAATGAAGTAAGATTTTCGTTTGAACACCGCAAGGCTGTATTGAAGCGGTACTGGAAGTACGAAAACACGATGGAAGTACAACGGCAACGGCATAATGTGTACGGAACTCAGCCACCAACGTGTACAGCAGTTTATCGTATTCGGGATACATTTGTAGCCGACGCTAGTGCTCAGGATGTGCATAAGGAAAGGTCTGGCCAACCAAAAACTTCCAGCGTTGCTGTGTTACATTTTATTAGATCACCTCAAAAATTTGTAGCCTGAAAGCTGGGTAAGCTGATCAAGCGTGCGACGAATTCCGAAGGCTCCAAAGTAGAAACTGTACTTTCCAAGATCGCTGCACGCTATGAACAAAGACAACCTGGATCGGGGGATGGAGTACTGTGAGTCGTTTGAAGGCACACTTCACGAGGATGAACGGTTTGCAAGGATTGTTATCTGGTCTGACGACGAGCAGTTGAAACCGAACGGTAATGTAAACCGCCACAAACGCGTGTATGGGAAAGTCAACACCTCTAGAATGGCTTCATGTCCTCTCAAACATCACTCCGGCTGAAATCCGTAGACAGCAGGCAACAATTCAGGAACGGCAAAAAATAAATCATGCAGATAATGGCTCTGAGCACTATGGGACTCAACTTCTGAGGTTATTAGTCCCCTAGAACTTAGAACTAGTTAAACCTAACTAACCTAAGGACATCACAAACATCCATGCCCGAGGCAGGATTCGAACCTGCGACCGTAGCGGTCTTGCGGTTCCAGACTGCAGCGCCTTTAACCGCACGGCCACTTCGGACGGCGCCATGCAGATAAGGCAAGAGTACTATCGATACTCCAAGTAATAGATGACCGCTGTCGATCTCGCCTTAAATCAAGAGCGCCAATATGGGAAGCCATAACACTTGCCCAAGGAAATACCTATGACTGCCACAAATCCTGGAAAACCAAGTGGAACAATAGTGACATTAACCGACACAATATAGAGGATCCCAGCCAACAACTCCCAGGAATGCAGCTTCCTCGTGAAATCTGGCGCCAGCTTAACCGTGTGAGAACTGGACACGCGAGAACTAAATCCATGCAGTACAAATGGGGCGCCAATGACAACCCAATGTGTGACTGTGAAACTGATGAACAAACATTACAACATCTAGTGCAAGATTGCCCACTGCGAAGTTCCTGTGGTGACTTCGCGGAGGCAAGCCCTGCAGCCATTAAATGGCTGTCACATTTGGACATAACTTTTTGACGAATTGTAGCTCTGATTATATTTCAACTTTGCTCAGATTTAATAATGACTGGTGTTTATTCTGTTTATATTATTATGTATGTGTGTGTATGTATATTTGTATTTATATGTTATGTTATGTAAATTTACGATGTCAATACCGCACTTGCACTGGTAAAGCTATACGATAAATAAAAAAATAAACCGACACGATTGACAGTTCAGCGACATCGACGTTGTTTGGCTGCAAATGGGAGCAACTTTGAACACGTAAGTTAACCTTCCCCTCGTGCAAGAATTGCAACGGTATGTCGTTTTGTTCCATCAGTATTCACTGTCGCAGTGTCTACGTTTTTCTGGGCCCCTTTCACCAGGATTGGGAACTGTTCAGAAGATGAGGCTGGAAGCCTTCAAAACGATCATATAATGAAACTGAAGATCATTTAGTTGGAGTCTGAGGCAAATCCATTCTTATTCTCAACATTTCACATCGTTTCGAAGTTCACACGTCCACGAAAACCCCTTACGGGCTGTAATAACTAAGATGTCGAGTGCTGAGCCCCCCTGATTCACAGCAACAACGGCAAATCGACCGGAGGGAGAATGAAATAGGGCGACGGTGCAGGGGGGGGGGGGAGCCGTCACGGGTTCGAGCCTGGATGAAGTGCCCCCTCCCGCCGGTCAGCGCGGCAGGTGCGGCGTACCTCGTGGAGGCCGAGGCGGAGGCGGTCGCCGGCGTTATTGCGGGGCCGTCCGGCGGCGGGCGGGCGAACGGGCGCGCTCCTGATTGGCGTGTGATCACAATCAGGAGCCGCGGGGCGGGGCGCCGCTCGCCGCGCTGTGAGCGGAGCGCGCCCTGGCCGCCGCGCCGCGCGGCTAATTGCGCGCCTTATCTGCTCGCCCGGCGCCCACGGCGACGCCGACGCCGACGCCTTCTTCTTATCTGGCCGGCGACGCTTCCCCCTCCCCTACCCCTCCCCACTCTCCGGGCCGCCGAGCTTAATGAACGTCCCGGCGCTAATGCTAATCGTCCTCGTCACGATTATTCCACTCTAATTGGCTGGCAGCGTTTTGTGTACGGCGCCGTCCTCCGCTTCATTTTAACTGTGAGTCAGCTCCCAGGATTTCACCTCGCCGTGGTCTTCTCCCACTCACCGAGCGAGGTGGCACAGCGGTCGAGCGACTGCAGCCGCGTCCACGAGGAGCTGGTTCGGATACCCTGACCGGCAATAAACATCCCTGTTTTTCGGGCTTCCGTCACTCACTCAGGCGGTTTCTTACACCAGGGGTTCCAAAACGTTTTCTCCGACGGCACACTTTGAGAATACTGTTACTTTGATGCAACACTTTATTTATTTTTAACGCCATTGCACCAGCCAAGTCTGTGATTAACTCTACATAGTTATCCGTGTGCTTACAATGGTCGTACTCATCGCTGGAACAGTTGATGTTACCTGTAAACTAGCAGTGTCGTACGTCGCATGCCAACAAGGACATGTAAAAACAAAGTACTGGCGATGCACAACGCAACCAGACGTTACCAACAGTGCATGTTCCCCAAGATTCTAACGCTCTGTCCTTTTGTATTTCCATTTTTAAGAAGTTGGAAAAAATGAGTTGTACAATGGAAACATAGCGTTTGCCGACCCATGTCCATATACACTACGGGCCATTAAAATTGCTACACCACGAAGATGACGTGCTACAGACGCGAAATTTAACCGACAGCAAGATGATGCTGTGATATGCAAATGATTTGCTTTTCAGAGCATTCACACAAGGTTGGCGCTGGTGGCGAGTGAAACGGGTTGTGATGCCTCGTGTAAGGACGAGAAATGCGTACTATCAAATTTCCGACTTTGATAAAGGTCGGATTGTAGCCTATCACGAATGAGGGTTATCGTATTGCGACATTGCTGCTCGCGTTGGTCGATATCCAATGACTGTTAGCAAAATATGGAATCGGTGGGTTCAGGAGGGTAATACGGAACGCCGTGCTGGATCCCAACGGCCTCGTATCACTAGCAGTCGAGATGACAGGCATCTTATTCGCATGGTTGTAACGGATCGTGCAGCCACGTCTCGATCCCTGAGTCAACAGATGGGGATGCTTGCAAGACAACAACCATCTGCACGAACAGTTCGACGACGTTTACAGCAGCATGGACTATCAGCTCGGAGACCATGGCTGCGGCTACCCTTGACGCTGCATCACAGACAGGAGCGCCTGCGATGGTGTACTCAACGACGAATGGCAAAACGTCATTTTTTCGGATGAATCCAGGTTCTGTTTACAGCATCATGATGGTCGCATCCGTGTTTGGCGACATCGCGGTGACCGCACATTGGAAGCCTGTATTCGTCATCGCCATACTGGCGTATCCCCCGGCATGATGGTATGGGGTGCCTTTGGTTACACGTCTCGGTCACCTCTTGTTCGCATTGACGGCACTTTGAACAGTGGACGTTACATTTCAGATGTGTTACGACCCGTGACTCTACCCTTCATTCGATCCCTGCGAAAACCTACACTTCAGCAGGATAACGCACGACCGCATGTTGCAGGTCCTGTACGGGCTTCTGGGTACAGAAAATGTTCGACTGCTGCCCTTGCCAGCACATTCTCTTGATCTCTCACCAACTGAAAACGTCTGATCAATGGTGGCCGAGCAACTGGCTCGTCACAATACGCCAGTCACTACTCTTGATGAACTGTGGTATCGTGTTTGACTCAATACTCAGGCGTATCAAGGCCGTTATTACGGCCAGAGGTGGTTGTTCTGGGTACTAATTTCTCAGGATCTATGCACCCAAATTGCGTGTAAATGTAATCACATGTCAGTTCTAGTATAATATATTTGTCCAATGAATACCCTTTTATCATCTGCAGTTCTTCTAGGTGTAGTAATTTTAACGGCCAGTAGTGTAACATAATTTCTTCGTCTACGTGTGAGGAATGTGTCCTGCACTTTGTGCCGTACATTTCTGTTACACCCTGTATGTTCGCCACTGTTTGAAAAATAGTGTAAAGGTATCGAGAATTTCATGATCCCGAAGACAACAACATGGTGATCAAACCAGGGGTGAGAAGAAACAAATATAGTCGGCCATTATGCCTTCATTGGAAACACCGCAGACGACGTGCAAATATCAGAAAACTGTTCAAGGTTTTGGATGTTACGTGAGCAGCCAGCGATCTGACACTGCACACAGACACGTGTTCGCATTCAACCACAGCATCGCTGCACGACTCCGTCACCGAATGACTGCGACAGCCGATGAGTACGAAGCGCAGCTACGGCGCACTTCCAGCATTTCTGTATGACAGAACAATGCTTTCCAATGGCATCAGCGGCGCATATGCATAGCGGTACGTAAGAGCACAGCCAGAGATTTCGGTATTCCGGCGGACCGCCTATTCATGGCCGACGCGTCACTACGTGCCGTCAGGCATGGCCTCTTCTTTCCCACAAACCGACCATCCGAAGACACACTCAGTCGAAGGCTGCTCACCCATGTCGTCAAACACGCGTCTATAACCTGTACTTGTTCATTCATTATGTATATTGACGTACAGGTGAGACATTTTACCTGAAATGTCGTTTGCCCGGTGTCGGCGGATGAATACGATATTGCATTGTCTGTATTAGTCTGAATTACGATGAAAAGTTTCTTTGGACACGCACGCACGTCCAAAGGAACTTTGTATGGTAATTCATAACAACACAGGCATTGCAGTATCGCAATACCAAAAAAATAATTGTAAATTAAATTTTACAGCTGGGAGATATGATAAAATTTATTATTCTCAGGCCTTATACGTATTGACACCTCCAGTAGGTATCATTCGAACGAAGAATCACGTGCAAAAGTAATTAAATATATTAGACCTCTATCTTAAAATTACAAAAAGTAATGTTTCAACCTACATTTTTGTGTTCTTAGAGGGGCATTACGTAACCGTTTCTGAAGTATGTATGTGACAATCAACGAAATACTTCTTTTGATAAAATACCATGATCGTTCACCTTAACAAATAAAAAGTAAACAAGCGTGTACTTGGAGATAAACTAAATTCTTAAAACTGCCACCGGTGTCTAACAGCAAAGACAGCAACTTGATGACAATACTGTATTTCGAAATCATTGTCGAAGTATTATAACGTGACGAAATAATAATACCTAACATTACTGGTCGACAGAAGCGCAATAGAGGATATATTGTTTGTGGAATTGTAGCTACTTATTTGCTGTGATGTGGTATTAACCTTCATTACACTGCATTCTAAATAAATAACGTTATCGTTAAACAACGGTTCCTCCATTGTTACGGAAATGCAGAGAAAATTATGTAGTAACAACGGAAAGTATTGGATGATTTGTACCACTGAAAGAAAGAAGTCATCTTTATAACTTTATCCAGATGGAGAGGAACAGGGATTTCTGTCTAAAACGTAACTCGGATACTATGAGTGAGAACACAGCGTTCAGACAACGTGGAGCTCACACATGAAGAACTGAATTGATAAAAACTACGATTTATGCTCGACGGACTATGCGATGAATTGCTCAGTTGTTTAAACCTCACAAAGGCGTGGATCAATAGCTTTCTCTCCAATGAGAAATTACTCACAGTGTATTAAATGAAGTCAGAAACACAGAGATGATCAGCGTATTTGACATCAATAGGCTTCAGAGAACGATTGTTACTGGCATACGACTTCTCAATAAATTTTTTACTCAGTTAAGGATTACAGTACTTCAGTTACGCTTATACTGTTTCCGTAGAAATTTACTTTACGTATAATTACTCACACTTCACTTCCGTTTGCTTGTTAATATCTATCAAGTCTCTCCCATACGAGAGGCAATCTGCAGTTAGACGCACTTCTCAGAGAGATATAAAAATTAACGAAAGAGCCAGAACGTACCTTTTTTATTTTAAGTGTTGCGTTATACTGTTGATAAACATTACGAACCCAGAATGCATCTTTAGTCTTATTGTAAATAAGCACTCTTAACGGAAGTTGTCTCACCCAGAATATACAGGTAAAAAGGTATGGAAAGAAGTGAATGACAAAATGAGGGGAGCGTTCTTTGTCTATGGACAAGTACTTTCTTTAAAAGGCCACCAATTAGGTTTTAACCTCCTCGTGTGGGTGATAGCATGTGTCCACTTACGTGTTAAAAATTTAATCTATATAGCTGACATCTACATCCAGCGTCGGTTAATCAGTGCGATGAGTGTGGCAGAGCATACTTTTAAATGCAACATGGATTAAGGTTTCGTCCCTTTCCAATCACTGACAGAACGTGTAAAGGATGACTGCATATGCACACCTGTGCGCGGTTGTTTTCCAGGTTTTATTTGCGGTATCTCTACTGGACAGATATTAGGAGGTGGGTGATCATCCGTAGATTCTGCCCTAAACAACGACACTTGAAGTTTCCAAGGTGCTGTTGTAGTCTTCAGTCCGAAGACTTGTTTATGTGGCTCGCTGCGCTAGTCCGTTCTTTGCAAGACTCCGTGTCTCCGGTAACTGGTACAGCCTACATCCAGTTGAAATTGCTTACTATATTCAACCCATGCTGTCTGCAGCTTGAAACCCTCACGCTTGCTTCGCTTACCAAACTGATCCCTCGAGATGCGTCTTGTCAGCCGGTCACTTCTTTTAGTTAAGCTGTGCCATATTTTTTCTTTTTTCGCCAGTTCAGTACGTCCTCCTCAGCAGTTGGTCGACCTATCAATTTAATCTTCAGCGTACTTCAGTGGCGCGACGTTTCAAATGTTTCTATTCTCTTTTTCTCTACGTGATCTTCCACGTTTCACTTCCGTACGAGGCTACACTCCTTACAAATAGGCCGGCCGAAGTGGCCGTGCGGTTAAAGGCGCTGCAGTCTGGAACCGCAAGACCGCTACGGTCGCAGGTTCGAATCCTGCCTCGGGCATGGATGTTTGTGATGTCCTTAGGTTAGTTAGGTTTAACTAGTTCTAAGTTCTAGGGGACTAATGACCTCAGCAGTTGAGTCCCATAGTGCTCAGAGCCAGCCTTACAAATACTGTCAGAAAAGAATTTCTAATATTTAAAATTATGTTTGATGTTGACAACTTTCTCCATTTCTGAACATTTTCCTTGTTATTGCATTCTACGTTTCATATTCTCTCTACTTCGTCGATTGTTAGTTATTTTCTTGCCCAAATAACAAAACCAATTAATGTCTCATTTCCTACACTTTTGCCAGTATCACCTGATTTTATTCAACTACATTTGACAACACTAATTTTTCTGTAGTCGATATTCATCTTTTAACCTGTTTTCGAGACACTATCTATTCCGTACAAAGGCACTTCCAAGTCTTACTCCCTTCTCAGCTACTGCTTCCGTTTCGTATCCTTTGACTCTTGTACCTGTTGTCTGGTTTCTGTTCAGTTTTTAGTTACTTTTTGGCTCCCCGTATTTTATCTATGCTATCTTGACGTAAGGCCAGTGTTGTTTGAAGAACGAACGAGTAAACGACCGAATAGGTGGCAACTGAATTGTTTACCCTGCCTTTAATGCAGCATTAGAGGTGTCCACACGGGCATTTGCAGCTTACACGCTGGGGTCGTACTCCGGACGACTTACCGATGGTGCTATTAGTGGACTCTGAACCTCCGCGGCCGAGGTTCGCAGCTCTGGGTCCTGCGAGACGTTCTTTGTCGCGCTGGGAAGCAGGGCCTCGTCGCACTGGAAGGCCCTCGGCCCTTTGTCCTGCGATCGCAGCGGGCAGCGGAGGAGCACCTGCCGGCCGCCACAATTACAAATTCCACAAATGAGTTGTGTCCGGGACGCGGCCAGATAACATTCTTACTTAGCCTCTCGGCCGGCCGCTCACATTTTTTATTCATGCGGGACGGAGATACCCCCCTCCGGCCGCGGTTGTTCCTTTTGCCCCCCGTCGCTTTTCTTCCCTTGCTACACCCGCCGAGAGGGACAAATCAACGTGGGAACACGGGAGGGGAGTGGGTCGGACTCGGCCGGTCCGGTCGCCTCGGCGGCTGCCGTTGAATTACCTCCCGGTCGCTGCTATCCGCCGTACTGCATAATACCGAGCCGGGGCCAGCCCGCCGGCTATCTCCTGCGACGGGCGTATGAATAAAATATTTGTATTTCTCGGCGCGTTCGCGGTTTCCTCGTGGAACATGATCTGAATGGCGGCGCCGGCGAGTGAGACCTTTTATTCTGGCGGCCGGGCGCGGCCGCTCCGCGCGCCGGAGCGTCCCTGGACGCCGGGTACAAATACACGACAAATGTCCCGGCAGCGGGCAGCGGCCACGGGTCCCTCGCCTTAACTCGCGGCCCCTTGTCAGCGACGCATCGCTTATTCAAAACAGACGTGTCGCGTGGGACGACGTCTAAATTGCCGTACCCTAAGCGAACAGTATGTCGTCCTACCCGGAAGAAAAAGATTTGGAAGCAGTGAACTGTTACTACAGCGGTGCGTTACCCTTTCTAAAGCGATTTACACGAGTTGTGTGGGAGATTCTCTCACGCAGCAGTGAAATCATTTTCATTTTAAGTGTGGGAGATCTCTAAGCCGCAGGAAAATGTAGCTCGATGAGCTGAGTCGTGATTACCAGAACGTTACAACTCACTGAGTTACAAGGGATATTAAAAAGTAACTACACTGGTTCAATAATTTCCTCATAAAAAAGGTACTTCAGATCACGATGGCTGCTTCGATAAAAGGGCAGAGCGCCGACAAAATGCTCCCAACTGCTCCTATGAAGAAAAAAATTCAAATGTGTCTGAAATCTTATAGGACTTAACTGCTAAGGTCATCAGTCCCTAAGCTTACACACTGCTTAACCTAAATTATTCTAAGGACAAACACACACACCCATGCCTGAGGGAGGACTCGAACCTCCACCGGGACCAGCCTTACATTCCAGTGAAAAAAAAACGGTTCTGAGCACTATGGGACTTAACATCTGAGGTCATCAGTCCCCTAGAACTTAGAACTACTTAAGCCTAACTAACCTAAGGACATCACACACATCCATGCCCGAGGCAGGATTCGAACCTGCGACCGTAGCGGTCGCTCGGTTCCAGACTGTAGCGCCTAGAACCGCACTGCCACTCCGGCCGGCATTTCCAGTGAAGGAAAAAGAGAATGTGATGTGCTGATTTTATTCGAGGAACACTGCTAACGCCACCGTTTGCATAAATTTTTGCCTAATGTGTGCAATATTATACAATTAATAATAAATCTCCACGAAACAGGCGGGCAATTGTAGATATTAAAGATGCGCATCTGGGCGTTAGGGCCAGTGCGCTACAGAATGCGATAGGAAAGTACGATGAAATAAATTGCTTAAGGAAAAGCCTGGAAGCACAACCACGACAAGCAGAAGGAAGGTTTTACTCTTATTTCGACCTGTCACTTCACGAAAGGTGAAGTTTTTTGTGTCTAATCCCAGGGAACGTAGTCCTACGTTCATAAGTCTTATGTGCCTATGACGGACCTGTTTCCAGAGCAACTCCCATGTGTTTGACAGACAAACAAGATCGAAATTGCCACGAAGAGGGTTTTCAAGTATCCGATCACAGTAATGCAGTTCCGGCATGTAAAAAGTACAGGAAAGGATAAGAAGAACTGTACTATTACGCCATTTAGAAAGCTTAAACTTCCTATTTGTTTGGTGGCAAATATTGTTTCATAAATATATGAACGATCTGAGACTATTCAAGAATATTGCAACAGATAAAATGTGTGTAAAAGCAGTTAACTGGTCGTCTCTGTTCATGCAACGCCATATTTTATCATATTCGGTCTTCTCATACTTTAGTGTTCAGTAAAATGGCTCTGAGCACTATGGGACTCAACTGCTGTGGTTATCAGTCCCCTAGAACTTAGAACGGCTTAAACCTAACTAACCTAAGGACATCACACACATCCATGCCCGAGGCAGGATTCGAACCTGCGACCGTAGCAGTCGCACAGTTCCGGACTGCGCGCCTAGAACCGCGAGACCACCGCGGCCGGCTAGTGTTCAGTATTCATCCATTTTAATGCTGACATCAAAATTTCCTGGGTATTGTGTCGCGTCATAATGTAAACAATTGTACTGGAGGTAGCAAAGTTACAACCATGGTTACAGCGGCCTTCCTTTGGTACTATCCCCAGAAGAGGGCCACTGATACCGTGGCCGAAACGTTGGTTTCTCCAGTACAGTTTCTACGTTATGACACAGTACGATACTGAGGAAACTTTTATGCCACCTGTCCCTGGCCACGGAAGCCTACGCAGTTCCATTTTCATATATATTATACCTTGTGTCTCTGCCACTAATAAGATTTTCTAACCACCCCAATTCCCACAGCTATAGTGATTTATAAACTAGGGAAGTAACTTCATAAAATTTACCAATCAGAGCAACAGAGAGTTAAAGTTTGTAAAAATAATTATGTACCAAATACTTAGCCTCAAAATTTAATGAATACACAATGAAAATGTTTTGAATGCCACTACCGCCCACCATTAAAGGTGGAACGCCGACTAGTGGGCATAAGGACCAGGTATACTACCACTGCCGTATATTATGTTTACTGCTTCAGTAATTACGAACTTACAGCATGCCGGAATAATTGCAGGTCAGCAACACCATATAGTTATCTATATGCGTTGTAACTGTTCGATTGCAAATTTTTGACATGGTTTTTACATTTTCGGGAATACCAATTTGGCTATCTGTTACGACGATTTGAAAACAGGTCCCGGCCCGAAATTAATCATCGAGTGAATAAAAAAAAAAGTGAAATTTGCAACTTTGGTTGCTTTTATGTTGTACAGCTTCAATAATTGTTAAAGACTAAAAACATTCAACAAAAAATGGTTCAAATGGCTCTGAGCACTATGGGACTTAACATCTGAGGTTATCAGTCCCCTAGACTTAGAACTATTTAAACCTATCTAACCTAAAGACATCACACACATCCATGCCCGAAGCAGGATTCGAACCTGCGACCGTAGCAGCAGCGTGGTTCCGGACTGAAGCGCCTAGAACCGCTCGGCCACAGCGGCCGGCTAAAACATTCAACAGCCTAGACCTTATACGTGTTTCTTTATTTAAGACAAATGGTTTCAACAAACTTTGCTGTCATCTTCAAGTCTTAAAAAATGTTTTTGTTATGAAACGTGTTCATTTTACATTGGATCTCGGCCCGCATCTCGTGGTCGTGCGGTAGCGTTCTCGCTTCCCACGCCCGGGTTCCCGGGTTCGATTCCCGGCGGGGTCAGGGATTTTCTCTGCCTCGTGATGGCTGGGTGTTGTGTGCTGTCCTTAGGTTAGTTAGGTTTAAGTAGTTCTAAGTTCTAGGGGACTTATGACCACAGCAGTTGAGTCCCATAGTGCTCAGAGCCATTGGAACCATTGGACCTCAAGCCAATTTGTCATGTGGATACGACAAACATTTTATAATATACTAATTTTTATTCACATGACAACTTGGCATGAGTCCAATCTAAATTGGACACACTTCATAGTAAAATGATTTTTTAAGAACTGAAGATGACAGCAGAGTCTGTCGAAACCAGTTGTCTTAAATGAAGAAACATTTATGTGATCAAGGCTGTTGAATGTTTTTAGTAAGTGAAAGAGATCGTTCCCTCGGTCTCCTCAAAATGAGAAAATTCAAGCAAACTGTTAAAGAGACTGGTTGTGTAGTCTGATTAAATCTTGTAAATAAATCAAAAAATAAATAAAATATTTGGATGATTCTCTCTTAAATCACTGAAGCCAGTTGGTTCCACTAGTACGATTTACGACCCGTTGGCTCTGTCATAAGTCCTTATACACTAAAATGAAGTAACGGTCAGTAGGTCCGAGGAGGGGTAGTGCAGACATGATAGCAGTTGGAAAAATTAATAATTTTAAGGAGAAGAAATTTTGTATTCCTAAATAGCTAGTAAACCTACTGATCGGACATGCAATGCGTGCAGGTGCCAACAAGCAGTATGGCAGCTAAGAGCAGGGAATAAAACGTCACCAGCACTGGCAAAAGCGGCATTAACACTCAAAATTAGGGAGCGGCCGTAACGCGACCTGATAGCGGACAAACACCGCAGGCCGGCCCAATTTGGCGCCGTCGATACACGGCACAATAAAAAGAGCGGCCGCGGAATCACTCGAAAAACGCGAGCCGCGGCCGTTCCCATCTCCAGCCGGCCATCTGCATAATCAGATTTCTGTCAGCCCAATTACTTAGCGGAGCTGCCGCGCGCGCAGGACGCGCCCAATCAATGGCAGCGCCGAATGGAAATCAGTCTTCTAAATCTATTGTCGCCGGTGCGTGCCGAGTCGGAGCGCAACTCATCGCGATTGCGCTGTCTGCGCCCCCGATGCTCTGTAGAAGTCTGGCAGACAAATGACCCCTGCTAAGCTACGACAGCGCCCAAACAATGATTCCGCCTGTGAAGAAGGAAAAAAAAAACTCTCGGTACTTTAGTACGGTCGAGAGTCAATTGGAGTTCACCGTTTCGAGAGCCACCTCCATTCTCCTCGTCAGGTGAAGCATAGATGACTTTTCAACGCAGACTGTTGTTTACACGCAGGTGACGTGTGCAATGATTCTACGAGCATTTCTTCATTTTTTCCTTTACTGGAGTTTTTCTGGATGAACAAAGAGACTATTAATTCTCTTTACTCTAGCCTGATACATATTACCTGAAACTGCCTATTTGAAGTAATAAGCTTCAAAACAGGAAGGTAACTGTGTATTCTGTGTCTTCAGAATCCGAGGCTGAGTGGAATCGATTCGTGTTTCAATAAAATGACTGGAACACCGTACCGTACGAAGAGGAAGTGTATCTACATCTATACTCCACAATGGAAGTGTCTCCATATTTACATCTATATTCCACAAGCTACCTTGCCGTGTGTGGCGGAGGGTATTTCGTGTACCACTGTCACTTTTCCCCATTTCCTGTTCCAATCGTGAGTAGTTCGCGGGAAGAGCTATTGCTAGCAAACTTTCGAGTGGTCTCAGATTTCCCTAATTTTATCTTCGCGGCCTTTTCGCGAGATCTAAGTAGGAGGAAGCAATATATTTGTTGACTCTTCTAACAACGTACGATATCGGAACAGAAAACACAGCGTGAGTTCGTTACATGTTCCATAGATAATTTGAACAATTTTTTTATCGAAATGATGTAGATTGATTCAGTTTGCATGATTTGTGTAGATGACAGTGTTAACATCAACGAACACATTACTATTATTTTTAGTCCTGCTCATGTAACTACACTTTTTTTAAAAAACTGGCTATCGTTTTCAAATAGAAATTCGTCATTGGCACAGAAGAAGTTGCCCAACAGACGTAATTTCAGATTAGTTTTAAAACTTGCTTCGCTACTTGTCAGACATTTTACGTTGTTGGGCAAATGATCAAGAATTTTTGCTGCTGCAATTTGAACTCCTTTCTCAGCCACTGGCACCATTAACAGTGGTTAATAAAGGTCATTTCTCCCTCTAGTGTTGTAGGTATGGACATCTCTATTCTTTTGGAACTGTGTTCGATTATTTATGACGAATTCCGTTAGCGAATATGTGTAATGTAAGGCGCAGTTAAAATGTCTAGTTCATTGAACAGGTACCTACGGGACGTCAGTGAGTGAACACCAAATAATATTATTACTACTCGCTTTTGTGCAAATGAATATGTTTTTTCTATGTGATGAGCTAAACCAGAATATTATTCCGAAAGACATTATTAAGTGGAAATATGCAAAATATGTCAGGAGGCTGATACGTTTGTTTCTAAGATTAGGAGTTATACGGAGAATAAAAGTAGTTGAGGCTGAAGTGTTTGAGAAGTTAAGTAATATGTTCGTTCCAGTTGAAGTTTTAATCGATCTACATACTAAAAAATTTGGGTCATTCTACCCTATTTACTGACTCCTGCTCTTCAGCTATATCAACTGCTGGTATGGCTCTACTTGTTCTCCAGAACTGAATGTCGTGCTTTTATCAGAATTTAGGGAGAATCAATTTCTGGGAACTAATTAATAATTCTTTGGGAAAAAACATCTCTCTTGCAGCGCCTGCCACTGAAGCTGGTTATTCACCCCTGTGACACAAAAAATGGTTCAAATGGCTCTGAGCACTATGGGACTCAACTGCTGAGGTCATAAGTCCCCTAGAACTTAGAACTACTTAAACCTAACTAACCTAAGGACAACACACACTTGCATGCCCGAGGCAGGATTCGAACCTGCGACCGTAGCGTTCGCGCGGTTCCAGACTGTAGCGCCAGAACCGCTCGGCCACCAGAGGCCGGCCCCTGTGACACCCATGCCTACTAAATGGAGCTGAAACGAAATACGCTACTTTACGTCTTTCAGAACACTCGACTAGAAGAAAGGACGTCACAGGGAAAGGACTATATTCTGTATTTCTGAAGCCTTTTCCAGAACTACGACCCTTGCGCAAAGAGTCCGAGTATCAAAGATGCAATGCACTAAATCCTTACGATCCCGTGGCGAGTGTCTGGAAAACTCCCACTAATCAGTGGAAACTCTGTAATCACATATTGTTCATATAAAATATATTTGAAAAAATGAGGGCAATATATTACTACTTTTTCTTCAGTATCTATTACAATGTTCCACACCACATATCAATGTATCTAATTTCTCTGCCTGTTCCTCCAGAAAATGTCTTCAGCCCGCATGTTCCTTTTGTGTTTGCTTTGAACATTTTTTTGTGCACTGTAAATTTCTAAACACGAGTTGTCTACTGTCTCAAGACATGTACTGTCATAATTTAACGACTTAGATGAGCGAAATAAGCGCTTCATATGGCAACGAAGTAGTGTCAGTCGTTATTCAATTACTGTCAAGTTTCATGACTGGCTGTGAGTAAAAAGAACTTGTGTCTTTATTACACATCCTGTTTTCGCACTGCATGCCGCAACTAAATGACACACCGCGATTTGTGAAGCAACAATGCAAATACTGCTATTCTTTAATACGCAAATGTCAGTATTCAAAACGTTGTGGATGAGCGATGTAAATATATTCTGTCCACTGTTGATTCCTTGAAAAATCTTCAATTTGATAATAGCTGTGGAGCTCAAACATATCTACTACAGATAAAAGTACAAGGTAATTTTGTTGAAACTGAAAAGTTTACAGTCGTTAAAATGAAGGGCATAGATCTTCATAATTTATCGTCAGCAAGCATGAATTTTGTTTTTTAACGCTCCTGATAGCAGTTTCGAACTCTCTGGTGCCACTCGCCCACTCTTCTTGAAACAAAGAGCAGAAATAATTTTACTAGGCTTTCTTCAACAACAGTAGCACAGAAACGGTAATAATTAGTATCGTGCCAGGGGAATGTTTTTTTATGTTTGGTGGAATCTCCTCACTTTGTAAGTTAAGCCCGTGGTACCCTCGTGTCGCACATAGTGCGCCGCGATTAGTACTGGGCGCCGAGCCTAGGAGCGGGCAGGAGTCTGCAAAGTGTGGCGCACGCCGCCTGCCGGAGAGAGAGTGTTAGTCAGGTGACGACGCGAGATTGATCGGCGCCTCACCCCTGCCAGGCCCCATTTGCGTAAAGCGAGAGCAGCAATTTCACTATGCAATCCTGCGGGTGGGCTAATGGCCTCCAATGTGTGTTTGTATGCATAGCAGGGCCCGGGGTGGGGGGGTTAAATGACTCACATAACACACACACACACACACACACACACACACACACACACACACACATGTGGGGGAGGGGTGAGAGGGACATCGCCGCCAGCAGACGCGGCTCGGGCAAGGGGAGCACGCGGAAAATGCGAAATAAGATTAAGGGAGGCTGCGATGCGTGGTATTGAGTTGCCCAATGTTTAGAGAGGGTTGAAAAAGCCACTGATCCCGAGGATAAAGCCCCCGCTCCCTGCGAGTGCGCTGAGGTCAGAGCGTAAATTTCCCTTGACCCCGCGGTGACCTCTTCCTGTATTGCACTAACTCGCTTGTAGAGCTCGCGCACTCTCCTTAAAATAAAGTGCAAAATATTTCACCCGGTTGTGGTTTTAAGTTCTCACTTCAAGCTCTTTCAAATGAAGCGAAGTGGAAAACAGCGACAAACTCGCCGCCACTGCACTCTACTTTGATTATTAATATTTCGTAAACGTTTCGGGTTTCAAAACAAGGTTCTCGGCCAATACAACTATTTAGATATTTTACGCGGCCCAGCATACATCGAAGCATTACGGCTTAGAAGTCGCCTTCTCTATACCATTGTCCTCCTCCTTCACTATGCTTATTTTTTTTATAGCAATAACAAAACTCAAGAGTCTTCTGGATGTAGTCAGAATACAGTGTGTTTGTTTGCTGGTGTGGTTTATCTTTATCTTATTAGAATGTTTCTACGAAATACGTATAAAATTGTTTTTCTTTGGAGATCAAGAAGAGTTGAAAGAATTATTGCGAAATAGGAGAGAGTGTTAGCGATATGATAAGCCATTTGGAACGGCAGTCGTAAAAACCAAGATTTTTTTCTTTGCGGCGAGATCTTTGCGCAAAATTTCAATCGTTAACTTTTTCCTCAGTGTGTTAAGATATTTTACTGACGCTAATTTATGTAGAGAGAACTGATCATCATAACTCACACGGAAATAGTGAGTTGTTTATTTTCCCCGCGTACTTTCCGATTGTAGAACAGTTGAAATATAGTCAGACAGTGGTTCTATGAACTCTTTGCCAAACACTGAAAAGCGAAACGCGGAACAGTCATGTACTTGGTGATTCATATACCGACAGCAGACTGAAGCCGCAGAACAGTGGTACGACATGAGTAGTCAAAGCCACAACCTCTGTTAACGGAGTAGCAGTGTATTCCGTAGAGCACCTGGACTAGAATACCAAAAAATTCATTACCAAGAAATTAATTAATTAATTTGTTTTTCGAATGGATAAGGAGAACTGTTGTACAACTCTCCTTGTAACGATGTGCTCTATTCAGTCAAATTACAAGATAAGAAACCCTTTTACCGAAAGGCTTAGTTAGAACCGAAAGGCTGGGACTAATTTTTACTGAGAGTTGTCATAAGTAATTAGAGCTAGTGTGTTTAAAATATTCAAGGCGATGCCTTGTTAGATACAGGATGTTTCACAATGTTCTGACTATTTCAAATCACGAGTTCTACAATCAGGCTAAGCGGCCAAGTTTCATCCTATATACACGTCAATAATCATGCAGTACAAGTCGAAGCAATATAGTGCTTAAGCTTTGGACTGCTATTTTCGCTATGTCGAATCTGTCATGCGCGTGCAACGCACCTTTGGTAAGCATTTCAAGATTCAGCGGCGAATTCCAATTCCTGATCGTGGAACAATACTGGAAGGGGTAAGTAACTTCCATGGAATGGCCAGTGCATCGAATCGAAAGTCGACCGACCCACGGAAAACCGTCCGATCTCCAGAGAACATCGAACATACACGTAACAGTTTACAGGCAGTCCGTCGTCGTTCGTTACTGAATCCGCCCAACGCTGTTCAACAAGACCTTGCAGGATTTCCGTGAATCTTTTAGGAATAGCATAATTTCCAAACGCGCCTGTGTCGTATATCCGCCTCGCTCGCCTGATTTAACCGTGCCAGACTTTTTACCTGTAAGGTCATTTGAAGCTGAGAGTGTACTCGGATCTGCAGAAAAGTTTGCAACAGTTAAAAGATAGAAATCTCGAGAAATTTCCAGAACTCCTCCAGAAGTTACGAAAGATGTGTTTACAAACTGGATGTACGCTTCGAGTACTGTGTAACCACGGATGGTCGTCGTCGGTGTAGTATTTCACAAGTAAACTTGATTAAATGTAGTACCTTGCGTAAAATGTTCAACTTTAATTTCGCGATTAATTTGTGTGTTACTCAAATACGAAATTGTCAAAACATTGTGAAACACCTTGTATGTAATGTAGTACCTGTCAAACCTAGAAGACAACTTTAGAGTCGTATGTGATAAAGTTATGTGTTACAGTTATTTGAACCTCAACGTTCTGAGGTGTAATGATATGTAGTGACATATACTGTGTGTGCTTATGGACGAGGAATGTAAAAGGGTCGTTTTTTGCCGAAGAGCACGCCTGGCCCTCGGATCGAAATCTAACCACAGCTGCAGAGAAGAGCAAAGTTGTCGGATCCGCGCCGTGGCCTGCGAGCTCCGGCAGGAACGCTACTCCGACCGACGCGAACAATCGCGCAATTACGCGTCTGGTCAGGCACCGCCAGACTCCGGGGCGAAAGAGGAGCGAAGGCGGAGGAGCGCGATTTACTGGCGTAGATTGTAGCCGGTAAGGCGCACAATTAGCTCGTAAACACGCGCTGAGCGCTCTATTAGACAGGCGGCACGGAGATCCCGCTGCGTGCTGTCTGGGAAAACCCTTCTTCACGTTTGGGCGCGGGGTGGGGGGAATATGATGGTGCGGGAGGGGGTGGGGGAGGGGTGCACTGTGCTCTGCTACAGCAAGCTGACATCGCGAATATTTGTGCGCTCCACTTGCGTCCTCTATGCTGTCTGTCACGATCTGTCGTACGGCCCTGCCACAAATCAGTAAAGCTACCACCAACCCGAAGATTGGGTTGCATACCTTCATCTAAATCTCTTCTCCGAAAGTCATCATACGCTGTGTGGCGGAGGGTATTTTGAGTGTCACTGTCACTAACTCCTTTCTCATTCCATTCACGAAAAGCGCGCACAAAGAACGGTTAACAGTCCCCGAATGATATGATTTTCACGTAATGGTCAATTCGGGAAATATACATGGTGATTCAGCTGCTCCTGCCACGCGGGGTAGCCGCGCGGTCTCGGGCGCCTTGTCACGGTCCGTGCGGCTCCCCCCGTTCGAGTCCTCCCTCGGTTCAAATGGTTCAAATGGCTCTGAGCACTATGGCACTTCACTGCTGAGGTCACTAGTCCCCTAGAACATAGAACTACTTAAACCTAACTAACCTGAGGACATCACACACGTCCATGCCCGAGGCAGGATTCGAACCTGCGGCCGTAGCGGTCGTGCGGTTCCAGACTGTAGCGCCTAGAACTGATCGGCCACTTCGGCCGGCAGTCCTCCCTCGCGCATGGGTGTGTGTGTTGTCCATAGCGCAAGTTATATTATGTAGTGTGTACGCTTAGGGACCGATGACCTCTGCAGTTTTGCCCTATAAGACCTTACAACAAAAATCAGCTGCCCCTAACTATGGGTTTTATGCGACCCGCAACCCCTTCGGACGCTACAAGGCAGATTTTCATACTCTCTCCCTCGCTATGCGGAAACTATTAGTCCTATACAAAAAATGAACAGGAACTTCTCGTAGGAAATTTGATGTAGTTAAATTTTGTCCCGGGATACGTTTTCGCTAGAAGTCTTCGCCTTCGACTTACTCAAGAGAAACGTACAGAAGTGACCTCCAGATGCGTTCTTGAATAACTCGAAAATTGTGGTCTCCAGTGAAAACGTACATCAGTAAAAAATTTACCTACATTAAATTTCCTACAAAAATTTGCCGTTCATTATTCTTGTACGAATAACAGTTCTCCCCTAGCAAGTGACCAGAGTACGAAAACCTCACACACGGTTTTTGAAAGTGTTGCAAGTTGCATAAATCCAATAGGTAGGGGCAGCTGTTTCATCCTGTGTATTGGAGGAAATAATTATTCCTTCAATCTTCGTAGAAAGTGCAGTAATTTGAAAGTTAACTTCTCTACGATGCGAAACACCTTTCCTGTGGCCTCTACCCCTGGAAGTGGACAACCATCCGTGACGAAATATGTCAGTTATAAACGCGTCTCTCTTCTTACGATCTTCTTTTTCTCCTCATTTAATCCTCATTTAATCCTGCCTGGTATGGGTCACAGTATTTACTAGGAATTGTTCTATAGGAGTGGGCATAACATTTTACTTTCTGCCATCTGCTAACTGGCTTCAGGGCAGACAACAGTTCAGTGCAAAAATTGAACGAAAGTAGAAATTCATTGTTTCACATGTGTAACTGCGAAAACCTTTTAGGTGTGTGAATAAAATTTACAGTTTTCAAAAGCACAAAAGTGGCTTATAAGGAGTACAAACATAATCAATCATTAATTAAAAACAGAAAAGGATCGCATGGATCAGATTTCGATTTACTACAATGGTTATAAAATAGCTTGTATAGAATTGTATGTGTGATGTCTGTTCTTTCGGATATGTCTGAAACACCAGATGCCACACATACATTTTTATAGATACGCCTCAACAGGCAATACGGTTATTTCAATACGGATGTATGTCATTGTTCGTCCCTTTGTGAGAATACAGAGAATAGGAGAGCAAAGGGAAAATGAACGGTTTGACAACATCAGTGGGGAGCAGCACTTTGAATCCGAGTAGGAAGGGAAGCGTGTCCGGATGGCCGACGTAGTCCGCTTGCAAGAAGTGGAGAGTTCGGGTTCGAGTCCCGGCCCAAACACAAATATTCAAGTGCGCATGTTGTATTATTTGAACGCCTATAGCCATGGAAGTTCACCGTCAGTTAAAAATGGTTAGTAATGTAGACCAATTTTGTTTTGTTAATATTCACCTAACATTCAATCCGTATTATTACGTTGTGTCCATAAGGGTAGGTTATCGATCAGCTCGTCAATGGAGACTGTAATCTTATACACACTGACACTGAAAGAAATGATTTAGGGAATCTCCAAAAATTTTACTGTAGAGGATAGCGGAATTTGAAATCCACTTGTCCCGAATGCATATGACAGGACTAATGATTTATGTGGAGTAGTCAAGTTTCAATGGGTAACATCTGCGATTACATCTTCCAATAAAACCAACGGAGTAAAGACTTGTCGAACAATGAATAAAGATTAGGGTTTAACGTCTCGCCGATGTATCGAATTCATTACAGACGGAGCACAAGCGTATGCTGGAGAAGGGTATCTAGTTTATATACTGGAAAAGAACCATCCCAGAATTTGGTTTAAGAGATTTAGGGAAGCCACGGTAGACCTAAATCAGGAGAGACAGCTGAGCATTGGAACCAGCATCCACGCGAATGCGAAGCCAATTCCTGACAACTGAGCCACTTCGAACAGGTAAGACTTGTCGGTGCATAAAGTGAGGACGGTACACTGTCGCAGCGTACCCACCTCCTTCTAGCATTTCTTACTGCTTTGTAGGGGAAGCAGCTGGAACCGCGGACGGTGCTGTCGCGCAGTCAACTGGACGGACATGGCGGCTGCCCAGGAGTGCGCCGGTCTAGCCGGAGCGCGGCGCCGAATACGGAAGAGCCGTAACCGGCCGGAGGCGGCCGCGCCGAAGTCGCCCGCTGCAGTGCTGACGTGGCCAGCCGGCCGGTCTCTCCGTATTAGCGATCGCCCAGTTTAATTAAAACCGCAGCGGGGACAGTAGTCGCCAGAGGCAGTAGCGGCCGCAGACACTGTGACACTGCTAGTAAAGCACGGAAGAAGCTCGCAAATTCCCGGCTTTGCTGCGGAGCGGGCTGTGCTCGCTGATATACGGGGTCTGCGGCCAGCGGCCGTAACTTGCGGCGCGGGACGTTTACGGGCGCCTAGTGTTATTTCTGTGATTGGGGGCGTGGTGCGGCCCGGCTGCAGAAACATTGGCGGCGGCAGCGGCGGCTAGGCCGGCTGAATAGCAACAAGCTGGGGGCCGTGTCAGCTGGCGCGGGCGGCGGCAGTGGAGGCCGTGATTCAGTGAGCTGTCGCGCGCAGCTGAGCCGCGGGGGGCGCCAGCCACCCCCGTCTTCGCCGCCCAGCGCGCGGCTACTGCGCGCGACGACTGCGCCAGCTACAGCTGCACTGACTCACTCATTCTTTCAACGCACTCCGCAGCTACAACGAACTCGACGCAACTAAACAAAATATATAAAAACAAAAAAAGGCTGTGCTGATTTCGATATGTACATATCGCATCGTGTTTCTTCGATACGGTCGCCACATACGCCCGTAAACTTGTTCCCGTGGACCTCATTATTACGTCACGAAACACTCTCCTTAGACACTTGAGCCTCCGTCCACGTCACAGCTGTCTTTCCATTGGGCACCCGTTGGTTTCATTCCTTAAGCACGAATACCTCATAGTAATCCAACATTAGAATTACATGATCATAAATTTGTATTTTATCCCCTGCAAAGTGATCGTGGATTACCTTTACCTAAGTATCTGCTAAGCGACTGTATAAATAACTCGTAAATATTATACTGACTTGTTAGACTTCAATTAATGGAGAAGCGACCTCAGTGGTGATTATACGGGGTGATTCAGCTACCCCTACTTTTATGTAAACCACCACCAATTCCAATAACATAAGCGAGATTTTAATATTCTCTCGGTCACTACATGCATACTATTAGCCATACAGAAAAAAATTAACAGTACAGTTTTGTAGGAAATTTAATATAAATAATTTTTTCTAGGATAAGTTTCCGCTGGAGGCCACTGTTGTCGAGTTATTCAAGGAAAACGCTTTTGAAAGTCTCTTTCGTACGGTTTTCCTGAATAATTCGAAAACTACGAACTCTAACGGAAACGTATCCCAGTGCAAAATCTAACTGCATTAAATTTCCTACAAAAAGGTACTCTTCGTTTTCTCTGTAGGACTAATAGTTTGAGCGCAGCATGTGCATGGTATTTGAAGGTGGTGCGGGTTGCATAAAACTCTTAGGTAGGGGCACTTGAACCACGCTGTACATGAGTCAGATTAACTTACACGGTAGAAACCCAAACGCTATCAGCAAAATTTTAGCTGATGTTCAGGGATATTATCTGAGCATTTTGGTTTAAGGGGCCTGTATTCTCGGGGGCCCCGTCACAGAGCAATAACATAATTATGATTTTCATGGTAGCCACAGAGGCTATTTTTGGCACAATCGAGACAGCGAAATATGTGAAAAATTTAATAATAACATCATCGAGTTGTCTTACCCAATATGTATTTAGAAATCACGGCTTAATCAGTAGATGGTTCAAATGGCTCTGAGCACTATGGGACTCAACTGCTGAGGTCATTAGTCCCCTAGAACTTAGAACTAGTTAAACCTAACTAACCTAAGGACATCACAAACATCCATGCCCGAGGCAGGATTCGAACCTGCGACCGTAGCGGTCCTGCGGTTCCAGACTGCAGCGCCTTTAACCGCACGGCCACTTCGGCCGGCTTAATCAGTAGAGCTTCAGTTCTTCTGTAAGGACCTTCAATGTGTGGTCAACGAACCAGAAACGCGTAAATGCGAATTTAGTTAATTTATTTCACATTTTTTTGGGTTATCAGTCCCCTGAATGTTTTTCTGCTGCGCGATGCGACATCCTTTCCTTTCCCAACCTCTTCCTCTCAGAGTAGTACTTACACTAAACGTTCCGATTTATTTGTTGAATATATTCCAGCCTCTGCCTTCCCTTACAATTTTTACTCTCTACAGCTTCATCTACTACTACGGTAATTCTTCCTTGACGTCTTAATCCATGTCCTGTAATCCAGTGTCTTCTTTTTGCCAGAGCTTTCCGGATATTACTTTCCTCGACAATTCTGTCGAGAATATCCTTATTTCTTATCAGTCCACCCGTTTTTCCAACATCCTTCTATTGCAGAAACTCTCAAACGCTTCGATTCTCTTCTTTTCTTGTTTTCCAACAGCCCGTGATTCAATTTTTTACATGACATCACAATGACGTAAATTCCGTATGCTGTTTTCACTGTTTTATTAACACATATTTACAAAGATATATGGAGGAGACGTATAGTAAATACATTATCGTCTGTTTTTTTGGATAAGAAGGAGCTGACGTTACAATTGGAAATTTTAACATAATAACTTTATACTCTATACTGCAGTGGCTTCCATTTAAAGCTACGATTACTTTCATTGAGACAGAGTTAGCCACCTCTTAGCAACGCCCCTGAAGTGGGGCCAATATCTTTTCCTAACTGTGGTGAAGTGGGCGGGCTTTACTATCATAGAAAGTATTTCTTAAAATCGCAATACTATAAGTTTTATTGTAAACACACAACAATTACTGTACAAGTACTGGTGCTCTCTATGCAATTCCATCTAGTGGAGCGAGACAAAAAAATGCTTGTTTTGCATCGCCCTGGTTAGACCATTTGTCTAAAGGGTGTCCAGACCAGTTACATCTTTTTTGAAGTCCAGCTGCCGTAGGCAGATCGGGAGTACATTCCCCGAGTTTGTATGAAACAATCAATGCCTGTAGATTTTGACTAATTCATATGTCCTATTACCACGCCTATCACCTAGCTTCTAAATCGATAGTATGTCACATAAACATCAATAAAAACATCTGAAGCGGAAAAAAAGTTGCTTGCCGTCAACGTGTCATTTCTTCCATCGATTTCCTTGTCAAATCACTGAATGTCTCCGTCAGATGTGTGTAGGGCCTATCAAGCCTCAGTGGCTACTATGAAATTCATAATTATGTTATTGCTCTGTGACGGGGCCCCAGAGAATACCGGTCCCTAACATCAAAATACTCAGATGATATCCCTGAATATCCGCTAAAGGCTTCACTGAATACTTCGGACGAAAGAAGATTGAGATTTGATGTCATTATAGACAGAACACATGGTTGGATCGGCTAAGGAAATCGGCATTCTTCTGTGTATGAGCTTCTGATTTATGGAACTCATCATCATAAATGATTAAAATCAATTCGACGTGAGGAACAGCTGCTATAAGGCTTTGATCCATGCGACAACAAGTCGAAAATAAGATTAAATCTGTTTCGGTGAGGTGGGCAAATAAAGACTTTCATTGTCACTACGATACGTATAAACTAACTTCATTATGATGCAGGAAAAAAATTTTAAGCTGTGGTTTCCAGATGTGCCAGTAAGCGGTATATCGGTTGCGAACGACTGATGACACGATAGTTAAAAAGTAGCAAAAGGATTACTCTGGACAGTCAGTCATAAAACAGATAGATGAACTGGACTGAGCTGAACAATTCTCTTGAGTACGTTGCGACTCGACGTTGTTGGTTTCCCGAAGATGCCACCGAAATTAGCAAGTAAAACCGCAAACTGTCTCTGTGTGGACGTTAACCCACTTAAAGAGCACTTAAAAGGGGAGGGGGTAATTGGTGGGGGGAAGAGTAAATTGTTGCGAATAGATTAGCGAGTTACGGGAGACACAGCTGAGAACGTTACCGACATAGTCTCGGCGCGTACCCCTCGCTGCCTTTTATTTACCGCGCCATCCTGACGCGCTTAACGAACGAAAATTACAGATTCCTGGCGGTAGAGCGGCGCTCCTCTGAATTTCAAATGTCTGGAAGAGTGGTCCGGGGCGCGCCGCACTAGTCGACGAATAAAAAGCGAATCACTTGTTTTACGAGAAGCGGCGCGGTGCGGTGCGCCGCTGATCGCAGCTTGTCAACGGGCCCCGGCGTGCAGTAGGCGTTCTTCCATAAAAATAAAATGCCCATGCCAGCGCCCGCTGACAAACACGCGGCCCGGGGCACCCTTGCGGCGCGGCCGACAGATTTGCAATTCAATGCGCGCCTTGGCCCCCGCAAGGTTTCAGAACAGAGATGTGAGTTCCGTGAAGAGACGGTGTGGCGGGAGGAGGGGCGGGGGAGCAGAGGGGGAACTCCGTCGCTCCCAGACAGGTAGGCACCGCCCGGAGACTGCTGTGTCACTGGTCCACACATACAAGGTCTATGACGTCTTGCAGTCCGTACTAGACGTGCTCAGAGAATCCAACGATAACTTTTTATAACACAGTTACGCGCCAGCTGCTGTCACAGTAAAGATGTATATATACCTAGACATATATTCCGCTACCTACTGTGCACTGCGTGGCCAACGGTTTTTCGTGGCACTACTGTCTTCTGTCCTATTCCATTCGCGTACTGTCCGAGGAAAGAAAGACCGCCTACAGGCCTCTATACGTGCCCTAATCTCTCTTCTCACCATGATCACTACGCGAGATGTACCACGCCGGCATCATAATGGTGTCACAGTCATCTTATAACACTGATTCTCTTAATTTACTTGATAGGGCTCCGCGAGAACTACGTTCTTTCTTCAAAGCATTCTCATTACAGCTGCTCGAGCATTTGTCACACTTTCGTATGGGCAACAACGTCCTATTACAGTCGTAGAAGAGCGTTACTCAATTCCTTCAATGTCTGTTGTCATGCGTAGTTGTTTTATATAACGGGAAGAAGAAGGAAAGATTATTATTTAACGTTCCATCGAAAATGAGGTCATTACAGACGCAGCTTAAGCTCGGATTGGACGTGCACAGCCGAGGAAAATCGTCATATTCTTCCCAAAGAAACAACCATCCCCTTAATCAATTTGGGGAACCACGAAAAATATAAAATCGCGACGACCAGAACGCGATTTACCTCTGTTCCCTAATGGTTCGAGTTCAAAATATTAACCATACTACCACCTTACTTCATAGGACGAAAAGCGAATGTCCATGGAAAAATACCAGACATAAAATCTTTAAGTTTTGCTCCAGAGCTTGTACGAGTTGCTGTTTGTAACTACCATGAAGCTCCTAAAATCATTATTTTGCAGCCATTTCAATAGTACGCATATTTCATCACCTGGTAGGCTTCACAATTTTGAAATGCTGTATACAACATGTCCGTGATTTTGAAGTATGTTATATGTCTGTTGAACCATCCGGATAGCCGCGCGCGTTAGAAACCGCGTCCGGTACTCGGGGAGGCTCGCCAGTCCCGTATCGAAACCGCCCCGCGGTTTAATGACGAGGGCCCGTGTGCCGGCCAACCTGGATGTGCTCTTTCGGCGGTTTCCCACGTGCGAATAATGGAATACCGGGCTGGTACCCACGTCCAGCCTCAGTTGCATGAATTGCAAACATTTCGTCAACGTCACACTTTCAGACTGATAACGGTAGACGCAAATAGATGGAGTACACAATTTCTGACCCGGGTGAAGTGCATCAGGAAGGACATAGCCACATACAGATTAACATGCCAATCCCGTGAACATACGGAACAAAGGTCAGGAAAAAGGAGGAGGCTATACAGGGCGTAGCGGGTATAAGTGCAGATACCTCTATTGGTAACTGAGGATGTGTACTGAACAACATTACATCAGTATTTATGCCATTTGTAGACGAATAAATATAGCTGTTATAAGTCGAATGTCTTCTATGTGTACAGAACCTTCCAGTACATATGGAAAGACCAAGCCATTACCGATTATTTTTTTCTTGGGTAGCAGGTCGCGTGCTCAAGTGTGGGTCCGAGAAGACAAAACGGTGAGTCTATTGTGAAAGGTATAGTCCACTTAGTGATGCACTTACGACCATGCAGGAAACACGAGGTCATATAGTTTGTGACGTGTTTGTGGGAAGACTGTTCGACGTAGAGAAAAACAACCACCACACTAATGTGTGTACATATTAAGGTAGCACATATAAAAATATATACACTTATATCCGTTAAGCTATATTGCTGTGAAGGTGAGGGAGGGGGGGGGGGCAGGGCGTGGATTATGAAACAGCATCACCTCACCCAGAGCGTAACCTCACGAAGGTTCTGAACTTTTATGTTTGTTTATGAACGAAATAATTTGGATGGTTACCGAATGATCTATGGGAGCCATATATAGTTCAGCGCCGAGTCCTGGAGCAACAGCAGCAAACAGGTAGCTGGCGTAGCGAGCATTGTGCTGCGGGTAGCGTACGCGGAGGGGCAGTCGGCCTCCTTAATATTCGGAGCGGCCGGCCGCCATGTTTAGAGCGGAGCGGGCCACGGGCTGTGGCCGGTCGGTCGTGATGCGATGGTAATCGCTCACCGCCGCCAGGTACAACAATACCATTATCGCGATCATTATCGTCAGTGCGCGCTCGGCCGCGCCGCAGGAATGGCCGCTCCAAAACGACCAAGACCCGACAACTGCATTAATGGTTATTAAATCCTACCACAGCCATAAAAATCTAGCAGTCTCTCTCTCTCTCTCTCTCTCTCTCTCTCTCTCTCTCTCTCTCTCTCTCTCTTCCTCCTTTCGGAGACCTATACTCCCTCCACGGGCGCACTGAACGAAAAAAAGAGGAAGATCGTGATAAACAAATGCAAGTGTAATTTGAGCTCGCGGGGCCTTTCTCTGTTACACGCTTTTACCGACGAACAATAGGCTAGTAAAGCGTTAAGCCGAAACACAATTGTAGGCAGTTCCTGCTAATGTTATGCCTGCGCTCGTATCTCAAATTAAGCTCATTATGCGCAGATTACATCAAATAAAATGCGTAGGGGCTGGAAAAAATCGCGTCGTGCCTCAGCGCGAATATCCCCCGCAGGATACGTTTTGAAACGGCCGCAAAAAAGCTCTGAAAAAAAAGAAGAGAGAGAGTAGTGGGAGTGTGAGAGTACAAAATTCAACAGGACGTGAATGAGATTCGGGGAGTTAGAGAGAGGTCCGGTGTTGGCGCGTAGCTTTCGCCCGCGCTAAACTGCGAACCCCCTGGTGGCGGCGCGCGGAAACAGACTGTGCGCGCGGCGGAACGGGAGGACAAATGTCCGAATTACAGGCGGCATGCGCGGCCACCGATGTCCGAAGCCTCCGCCGCAGTTCTTGTTTTTATTGATGGTCCACAGTCTGGCCAACGATACAACTGAAAAACCGTCACCCGAGGCAGAAGCAGTTTACGCGTCGTCTTTTCAGGCAAAGACACGTGCTCTCAGTGGAAAAGCGCGTTTCTGTTATGAATAAAATGGTAGCAATTCATAGAAGTTATCTTTACGATTGCAAGAAAAAATTAGTTGAAAATTTGCAAATTTCAGGGCCAACTAAACGTTACTAACTAATGGCGCCGGAAGTGCAGGGTCAGACTGAACGTCAATGAACAACTTCGGTCTACGGCCTCCATTGAGTGACACGTTAAGGCTACACAAAAGGAACAATCTTTGGATTTGTTCTGTCCTACTTGGAGGTCAAATTTCATATAGTATCTACGAGTGAAAACGCTAGAATTCGCTAAGAAACTCATCCCTCTTTTCCTGAGTAGTGAGTTAAAAGTGATTATAAAACTTCTACAACGTAAGAGTACGGTACTATCAAATAAACTATATGGTAGTACTGTCTAGAACCTCATGAATGGGCCATGTGCTAATGAAATGCAGGTACTTTGAAATAAATGCCTAAGTTGATTTTGGGAGGGAACAGGTACTCGAGAATCGCCCCTACACCTCTTAGGTGCAACGGTTTCATTTTACATGACTTTTAGTGAATGTAGGCTGCAATGTCGTGTTTGTGTACACACACGCACACACACACACACACACACACACACACACACACACACACACACACACACACAACGACGTGTATAACAGAACCACTCACAGACTATTTCCCAACCGTTCCACTATCGAACACCACGTGAAAAGAATGAAAACCTATTTTCTCCGTGCGAGCCCTGATTTCTGTTACTCTGTTATGATGGTCATTTCTCCCCACGTAGGTGGCAGCCAACAAAATACTATGGCACTTGATGGTAGTGGTAGGGGGCCGGGGATGGGGGCAGAAGGTGGGAGAAGGAGGGGAGATTTGTGTTTGTAACGCTGGACGCAGGCAAAGGAAGTGAGGACCCAAGAATAGTGGTTACATGTAGTCGTGGGAGAATCGAAATCCTGACATGGCATCATTTCACGTGACTACCATTTTGTTTAATTAAGTTGTTTACTTTTTTCCTCAAACAGTTCGTGAGCATATCAAACTCGGCAATTATTTTCAACTCTTGCATCTTAGCGAGGGTCTGCCTGCTAAACAGAGCTGTAGTCATGTTTACTAGCCGGCCGGTGTGGCCGTGCGGTTCTAGGCGCTTCAGTGTGGAACCTCGTGACCGCTGCGGTCGCAGGTTCGAATCCTGCCTCGGGCATGGATGTGTGTGATGTCCTTAGGTTAGTTAGGTTTAGGTAGTTCTAAGTTCTAGGGGACTGATGACCACAGATGTTAAGTCCCATAGTGCTCAGAGCCATTTGAACCATGTTTACTACGCGAAAGACCGCTGACTCACGTAATACTGAAGATAGTGTCACACTGGTAAGGTATTGGCCTCGCATCCACGAGGCCTAGTTCAAATCCATGTCTGACCATATAGATTGTCCTCCATGGTTTTCCGAAATGAAGGCAAATCCGCAACTTCCCAAACCAAAATTGGGCTTCGTTACTAACGACTTCGTTGGCAGCAGCACATAAATCTTAATCTTTTTTTTTTCCTTTTGGTTCCGTTATGAAGGGAGGAACGCCCCGTCGGAATCTTGGTCACTACATACGGAGAACAAGCTCGAATGTTGTCAAGGTGAAGGAAATACGTCGTGCCCTGTCACAGGAACCATTCCGGCATTTGCCTGGAGCGATTTAGGGAAATCACAGAAAAATGTGAATGGCCGGACGCAGGTTGGAACCCTCGTCCACCCGAATGCGAGTCGAGTGTGCTAATCACTGCACCACTTCGCTCGGTACCGTCAAGGATATTTTCCCTGTGAGAGGTCTAGCAACCTCGTTGGGACGACAATAGCGGCATTGACTTCGGAAGTTATCAACGGCTGGGGGAACATTGTCTAGGTCTCGTGCGTCTCTGTTTGCTGTTATTGGATCACGCTTTCAGCAAAGGACCACCGGAAGACTTCAAGATCTATAAGGACGGTGTCGTCACGTTATTAGTTTACACTCATCTCGTAGAAGAACTTGGCCTCTCTTGGAGGTCGTCCTAAAACGTTTAAGCGCTACATGCAAAGCCCGACAGCTGCGTGGGCTCGGCGCAGTACAGAGAGAACAAAAAGTGAAGGGATGCCTTCCTGCGTCGAACACGAGTCTATCATTTGAGAACTGCGCCACCTCATTAATTGTAGCGTTCCCCCGCGAGATCATAGAGCACACGTGGGCGTCAGGCAGGACCGTGCGCTACGGGACAGCGTGGGACAGGGCGCGTCCACATGCATGTGTGTGTGTGTGTGTGTGTGTGTGTGTGTGTGTGTGACGGCCGCCTGGCCGTAATGACAGGCTGCGTCAGTGAGGCGCGCACCAGCCATTGGCCGGCTCGCTGGCGGCGGGCTCATCATAAAGCCGATCGTGAGCTTTTACATCAGATTCCGTGAGCGGCCGGGGCGGTATTGTTCAGCGGCCGCCCCCACCCGGCGGCGTTCACAAAAAAGGAGGACCCCGAACGAGGCCTGGCGTGGGGCGCAAAAGGAAGCCCAAAAAAGGGCTGGGCCGCCAGGGAAAAGGTAAAACGCCAAGATGTGAGCGGGTCCGCGTGACCGCCTCGGCTCGCGGTCTATCATTTTAACATTCCTGAGGCGGGCGTGCTGCGCGATCAAGTTATGGCCCGCTGGTGCCCGCGGGCTCTGCCAGCCGTTGTTTCGTATCTCCCCCCCCCCCTCTCACTCTCTCTCTCTCTCTCTCTCCCTCTCTTCCCCTCTCGTTTGCCGCTCATTACTTTTTCTGTTTTGCCTACCCGGCGTGGGTGGTGGTTTGAGAGAGAATAAGCCGTGAAGGGACGCGAGGAGGACTTCAAAGGCGCACCGGCCCTTGTAACGGCACACTCGTCCAGACAACTGCTACAAAGTTAAGTGCCGCTTAACAGGCAGTAAATAAGATGAACAGCCGACGAGGGCCGGCAGATATTTTTCTCGAATGCGCTATACGGAAAGCATTAATCTGCGCTGCGGACTGTATTTGTTGTTGTGGAATTAATTTTCAGGAACGTAAAATGAGCTCCGAAGGAGTAATCTTCTGCGGAAGGGACCCCCGTCGACGTCGAGGTCATTAGTGACGGGATACTGGCTCAGGTGGACAAGCTAGGGGAAGGTAATTAGTTGTGGTCCTCTTAATTAACTACTACAGCCGTTGGTAAGAGCGATATACAGAAATCACGAGAAAGAATCAAGATGTCCAGACTATGCTCTAATTACATGGCCACGCCCAGCTGTGTGTCCCCTCGCTCGACTGTGTCTGCCGTTATATAATCCACTGCACTTTTCACAATAGCACGGAGAGGGAATAACTGTTATTCAGTACCCGAAATATCCTTTCAGTTTACTTTCTTCTTCTATGGTAACTTTAGGTATAGAAATGAGTGAACCAAATTCTCTACAGTTAATTTTGTAAAGTGGGCGGAAGAATTAGGGTATGCAAATGAGGGAAGCTATTTTCAACTCTCTATCGTCATTTTTTATTATTGCTTCTGCTCCATTCTTGCAGTCAAATGTGGGAGCAATTCTTTAAACGGTTAAACGCATACACAGCTCTTCTCTGCCCCCCTCCCCCCCCCCCCCAAAAAAATCAGTTGTTTCGACATGAGTGAGAGATCAGTTTGCAACAACATACTGTCGACACTCAATGAAGCGAGTCGTTTTCTGGAAGCAGTACCCAGGGCCAAAGAAATGGAAACAGACCACGGCTATAATATGCAAAAGAGATTGTAGAGGACGTGAAAGACACTTACCAGAGAAAGGATAGGTTAGTTGCGTATCTGTTCGTCATCCAAGAACAATTAATCAGGCACCGTGCAGGTAACGTGCCAGCTCCGCTGTGTATCACCCCCCACAAACGTTGCCAAAACATAAATCCAGTGATATCACCAAGGAATACAGTCTGCTCCCCTCAATTCCACTACTGCGCTGATCTATGGCGCAACATCATTCCAAATATGCAATCTGTATAAGAAGAAACTGGACGCAATTGAAATTTGGTACTACTAAAGATAGTAAAAGGATAAGTGCACTGATTACGTAAGAATGAAGATGTGCTCAAAAGGATAGGCGAAAAGAACTGTGTGGAAGGCACTTACTAACGTGTCTCTGGAAGGAGCGCTTAGGGCCATATCAGTAGACACAGACCACGGCTAAAATGTTGTTATTGTGGTCTTCAGTCCTGAGACTGGTTTGATGCAGCTCTCCATGCTACTCAATCCTGTGCAAGCTTCTTCATCTCCCAGTACCTACTGCAGCCTACATCCTTCTGAATCTGCTTAGTGTATTCATCTCTTGGTCTCCCTCTACGTTTTTACCCTCCACGCTGCCCTCCAATACTAAAATTTGCAAAAGAAATTGTAGGGTATGTTTGGTCTAACAGTCACGTGGAGACAATAAGTTTAACAGAAGACAAGAAAAAATAACAACAGCATTAAACCAGTATAGAGCCGAATGACGTCTTCAGTCAGCTGAGAACTGCAATACAGAAGTAGTAAAATAGCATTTCTTCAAGACCGAATCACCTAATTCCCTTTGTCTACCGATCGAGGTGGCGCAGTGGTTAGCACACTTGACTCGCATTCGGGAGGACGACGGTTCAAATCCGCGCCCGGCCATCTTGATTTAAGTTTCCCATGCTTTCCGTAACTCACTCCAGGCAAATGCTGGAATGGTTCCTTTGGAAGGGCACAACCTATTTCCTTCCCCATCCTTCCCTAATCCGATGGGATCGAGGACCTCGCTGTTTGGTCCCCTCGACAAACCAAAACCTCTTTGCCTTGTTTGTGTGAACATCGTCTCTTGAACAGAGTAATCTGAGCTGTAGTAAACAAAGGTAATTGGTATGAAGTGTTCAAAGTCTGCGACGGAAGTCTTATGGAGACAGTTGGTTGGTGAACTTTAGTGGACATCTGCATACATCTACGGACACCTACAAGCTTATCTTCTGAATACCTTTCTTGCACCAGACAACACAGAGATAGAAACGTGTGTTGCATTTGCGGCTGGCAATGGTGCCGAATGGGATGGAAATGCCGGTCAGTGACATCAGAGAATGTAAATTCCTTCAACCGGCTTCCCCTGAAAGCACGCCTACGGCCTGCACAGCGTCTCCGAAAGAAATGCTGTGAGAGCCGGCCGTCGTTTAACCGGCTTCATTGCCCGCAAGGCTCTTGTTCACTGGCGGACGGGCAAGGAAAGCACAAGACGTCTTTCACGGTGACATTCAAACGACATCGTTCGCATGCTGTACACGAAGCGTAAAGGTGGAGACTCCAGCCTCCTGCCGGCGCCGCTTATGCACTATACGCCTGTCTTCATTGCAAAACATCCCTGAAGTCGTCACAGGAACACTGCTGTCCAGATTCTCAGAGTTCTTACGAGAATACACGTGATTTGCATTGAGAAACTCATGTGAGTGTCTGCCTGCAGTTGGATAACCACCGTGATTCGACACTTTCTTCATTGCTAGTGGGAACACCTGCATTTAACATTACTATGCGTTTCACCAGCCAAGATACAATCGTTAGGCAATGAATAATTGGTTGTTGATTTAGTGGGGAAGCGTCTATGAGCGCAATCTGAATATGGTTACTTTTGAAATTCCTGCAGAAAGTCCATAGTCCTTGAAAAAAAAAATGATATTAGTACACGTAACTTTCGTTATTTGTCAGATGACTCTGAAAGCGTGAGTGCTAACACTTGATGCCACCAGTCCTGAAACTCGTATTTCGATTTGCGACCTCTTCGTCGTGTGAAATGTTTCAAAGCCTAAAAGGAATTATTATTACAACAGAACGAAAAGAACAAGGTAATCACTGCACAGAAATTACAGTGGGAGCTGTTATTTACCAGCGTACAGATAAAGTACGAAGGAAGCAGAGGTATTTTGGCGGATAAGAAAGCTGTGGGGCATCATCTTTGTCCTTACTGAAGGAATCCTCCTTACACTGGCTTGAAGTAACTAATGAAACTAACTAAGAAAGATCATCTGGGGAACTGAAATGATCATTTCCGATAAGTCATTTTTCAGTGGAAAGTCCATATTATTTCATTGCAATATGGAAAAATCCTTCTCTTTGTTGAGTTTGTTGACATATGCTACATTCTTTACCATAAATCGACAGAAGTTTTGTCACAAAGGATGCAGATGGTGTTCATAGCTAAGTCGTGGTTACTGAATCCGAAAATGAAATCCCTTTTTACCCATCGGGTTCAGTTTTCGTGATACGGCACCCTCAATGTATAACATAACTTGAAAATGCTGCATAATGTTTAAGTTGATATTCGTTAATTAATTTGCTTTTATTTACTTTTTGCGGACGCTACTGTTGTTAGAAGGATTCCATACATGATCCTCTGTTTGGACATTCATCGCCTTGATACCAAAGAGGCCAAAGAGTCTTGCTCACGTTGCATCGCGTCGCCACGTGTTTGCTGCATTAGTCTCAGTAGTGAAACAATTGTGACCGTGTGAGGTGAGTTGCTGTAGTATCGTTAAGGTTTGTGTTTTGTGTAAATTCAGTAGAAGAAATGCCTCGTACCTGTATAAATAACGCAAATGCCTTTTGTTATTTCTGCGGTGAGTTAACTCTTGATCGAAAGCTTAATCGTCTCGTAAATAAAAATGCTGTAAACTTCATTTTGGTTGGAAAGTTGGTCCCTAGACAAAAATGGGCCCCTCACATATGCTGTTTGACCAGCGTTACACTCCTGACAGGCTGGTTAAAAGATCACGTCGCATGTCCGTTTGTGTTCCCATGATTTGGAGGGAACAAACGGATCACCCAACAGGCTGTTATTTCTGTCTGTCAAAAACAAATCGAATTAACTCTAATACAAAGAAAACTGTGCAATATCCCAGTTTACTGCAATGTTGTCCTACCAATGTTGTCCTACTGCTGTCGGACCTCAACGAAGAGACGTCCCTGAGGTAAAGTACCGCACGAAATCAGGACCAAAAATAGTATTACGTATACTTATTAACTTTCATTTACTCTTACGTTGCTCATTTCTTTGACTAATTTGTGTACTGACACAGATTTTTTTTGTTCTCCTTTTGGCAGGCGCATATAATGCTATAATACACTCCTGGAAATGGAAAAAAGAACACATTGACACCGGTGTGTCAGACCCACCATACTTGCTCCGGACACTGCGAGAGGGCTGTACAAGCAATGATCACACGCACGGCACAGCGGACACACCAGGAACCGCGGTGTTGGCCGTCGAATGGCGCTAGCTGCGCAGCATTTGTGCACCGCCGCCGTCAGTGTCAGCCAGTTTGCCGTGGCATACGGAGCTCCATCGCAGTCTTTAACACTGGTAGCATGCCGCGACAGCGTGGACGTGAACCGTATGTGCAGTTGACGGACTTTGAGCGAGGGCGTATAGTGGGCATGCGGGAGGCCGGGTGGACGTACCGCCGAATTGCTCAACACGTGGGGCGTGAGGTCTCCACAGTACATCGATGTTGTCGCCAGTGGTCGGCGGAAGGTGCACGTGCCCGTCGACCTGGGACCGGACCGCAGCGACGCACGGATGCACGCCAAGACCGTAGGATCCTACGCAGTGCCGTAGGGGACCGCACCGCCACTTCCCAGCAAATTAGGGACACTGTTGCTCCTGGGATATCGGCGAGGACCATTCGCAACCGTCTCCATGAAGCTGGGCTACGGTCCCGCACACCGTTAGGCCGTCTTCCGCTCACGCCCCAACATCGTGCAGCCCGCCTCCAGTGGTCTGGCGACAGGCGTGAATGGAGGGACGAATGGAGACGTGTCGTCTTCAGCGATGAGAGTCGCTTCTGCCTTGGTGTCAATGATGGTCCTATTCGTGTTTGGCGCCGTGCAGGTGAGCGCCACAATCAGGACTGCATACGACCGAGGCACACAGGGCCAACACCCGGCATCATGGTGTGGGAAGCGATCTCCTACACTGGCCGTACACCACTGGTGATCGTCCAGGGGACACTGAATAGTGCACGGTACATCCAAACCGTCATCGAACCCATCGTTCTACCATTCCTAGACCGGCAAGGGAACTTGCTGTGCCAACAGGACAATGCACGTCCGCATGTATCCCGTGCCACCCAACGTGCTCTAGAAGGTGTAAGTCAACTACCCTGGCCAGCACGATCTCCCGATCTGCCCCCATTGAGCATGTTTGGGACTGGATGAAGCGTCGTCTCACGCGGTCTGCACGTCCAGCACGAACGCTGGTCCAACTGAGGCGCCAGGTGGAAATGGCATGGCAAGCCGTTCCACAGGACTACATCCAGCATCTCTACGATCGTCTCCATGGGAGAATAGCAGCCTGCATTGCTGCGAAAGGTGGATATACACTGTACTAGTGCCGACATTGTGCATGCTCTGTTGCCTGTGTCTATGTGCCTGTGGTTCTGTCAGTGTGATCATGTGATGTATCTGACCCCAGGAATGTGTCAATAAAGTTTCCCCTTCCTGGGACAATGAATTCACGGTGTTCTTATTTCAATTTCCAGGAGTGTACATGGGCTGATATAACCATACACAAAAACCAATATCACATGGAAACTGGGGCCGGTAAAGAAATTCTGACATTAGATCTAGATTCAGGGACGAATTATCTTCCACAAACAGCGTGTTTAGTTTTTCTGACTTTTTTTTTCGTCGACTAGTGTAATATTACTTTGAGTATGGAGGAACTTCACCTAACGGATCGGCGAGTCTGTAACATCATTAGCCTGAGAAAGACAAAAAAACACTATTATTTGTAATTATATTGTGTGTTTCAGTTTGACGTTAAACTGCGATTTAGTTGAAACACAAGGCCGTTAGTAGCTATGTGGCTGTTGTCAGCAATATTAGCCCAGTTCACACGGCTGACGAGTTTTAAAAACAGCGGATATGATTCTAATAAATGCAGTTTTAGCACGTAACTGTGATTAAATTCACGGCCTAGCTATTCCACCAAGTCCCTACGAAGGCCTTCGCAATTACAACTTGGCTCTCAATATTTGCTCATCGGCTTTATGCAAAGCGAAACGACGCCCGACCGGGCTCGCTCGGGTCGGACTCAAATCCCGCTCTAACACTTCCTGTAATGCGACTGGAGCCTTTTCTGCACCCCGTCCCCTTTCCGGCCGGTGTTACATCCTCCGGGTGACCGAAACATATGAAGTCAATTGGAGAGCCCTTAGCATAACAAAGGTCGGCGAGCGGGGATCTGAGAACAAAGGCAAGAGGAGGAGGGCGATCCCCGCTCCATGACGCGCTTGCCAACTCTTTCTCGACTTCTCGTGCGGCGGCGGCGAGCCCTGTAAAAATAACTCTGCGCCCCCTGCGCGGGGCCCCGCCGCCGGAGGATTACAATGCTATTCATGATCTGTCAATTACTTTCCACGGATCTTCACCCGGCGTGGCTGACCGTCGGACGTGGCGCGGTGTGCTGCGCGCTGACGCAGTGCGCCTTTGTTATGCTAAGCGACGCGGCCCGCCGAAAAATACGGGAGGAGGCCGGCCCCGCGGCCGCATCTTAAGAGGGGAATTCCGGAATTATTTATGGCCGCGCGCTCATACGCACCAGCGTAGATCACAAAGAACCAGAGTGTTTCGAGCGAGGCGCAGAGGGACAGCGCGCGTGAGAAAACAGCCTCCGGAATGGGAATGGCCCTTAAGACATTTTAGTTCCGGAGAAATGAGTCGCCAGCGTGCTAACGGATGCAGCGGTGACGGATGCGCCTGCCCGTCCGTGGCGTCACTTACGGCACCCAAATCACGTACTCGTTAGCGCGCAAACATCGAAAGCCTCGCAAAGGTAGAGGGGAAGACGTAATTATCGACATTCGCGCAAGTATCGAAAAATAAGCAATCTTCAGAACTGATGCTGCTAACAAGGTGGCCAGTTACGTCGAATGGGAGTAGCTATCGAAACAGGGGTATCGTAATCAGTGGAGGTATCCTAACAGAGAGAGGTACAGAAATTAATGAAGATATGGAGCCAAATGTCGGAATCCATGGTCCTGTCGAACAAAGTGTCAAAATCGGCACTGGTATCGACTCAGCCATAAAACACAGAAAAGAAAGCGGAAAGCCAAATTATGATAGATACAAAATTAACAATGATACCCAGGTCCACCTATTCGTCTAAACCGAAACCAACATTAAAAAAAAAAAAAAAAAAAAAAAAAAAACTGAAAGAAATATGGAGCTCAGGGCAAAAAATTTAATTTGTTTTTCTCTTGCACGAACTACTGTTATAGGTGTGGGGAAAACAAAGTAGGAAGACCGAGTAGAATTTTTTACTTACGGTTTTCTAAGTGTTATTAGTCGAACACAATATTTTTTCATCCGGGGGCTAAGGCGCTTCGGTCGGCTTATCCAGGGCTTTTATCGTGATATTTCACGAGGAAACGTAGAAACACTTTATGTATACGCACAACTACCTTGAAAACATTCACACTGTCATACGCTTTCTTCGTCACCACTGTGATTGTGTACTGTAACTTTAATGCATGTTTCTGACCACGACCATTGTAGGCCAAGTGCAATACTATCGTGGTCGGGTAACGCACAGTCTTGCAACCCTAACCATATTGTTAGAATGATTTTGTGTTTCTAGTCGGAAAATGGTTCAAATGGGTCTAAGCACTATGGGACTGAACATCAGAGATCATCAGTCCCGTAAACTTAGAACTACTTAAACCTAACCAACCTAAGGACGTCGTACACATCCATGCCCAAGGCAGGATTCGAACCTGCGATTGTAGCAGCAGCATGGTTCCAAACTGAAGCGCCTACAACCGCTAGATCACAGCGGCCGGCTCTAGTCGGAACAAACAGGTTTCAGCGACAAATTACAAATGAGCGGTGCAAGTGAGTTCATAATAAGGGAAAATATAACCCACATCAACTACTCTGGCACAAAGACGCTTCTCGTTCCATGTGGACATTTGCAGACATATCGCAAGCCCTCGTAATGACTGATTTCTCTGTGTTTTGATGTAATAGCCAACACTAATTCATAATTTCAATGTCCGTCTATGAAGTAAACATGCATATCTCTATAAATTATTGACATGTCTAACTAGTATTTTGGCGTCTGATGCAGTCGCCTCACATCAGGATTCTCTGAGCGATTTCGAGGCACAGTATTAACATCGGCAATTAGTGCCAGATCCTTTAGTGTGAGAAAAACTGGCATATATTTGACACCGGAGCTCCAACAGTAACCTGTTTACAGAGAGATCTGTCACTCGTACATCTTCATGGCTTGCAATCGAATCTGAAGAGCAGAAATTTACTGGCGACTGTATTTACTGAATAAGTGACACAAAAAAAGCACTCGTCTTCAGGTGACGAGTGGCCTACCGGGACCATCTGACCGCCGTGTCATCCTCAGTGGAGGGTGCGGATAGGAGGGATGTGGGGTCAGTACACCGCTCTCCCGGTCGTTATGGTGGTATTCTTGACCGAAGCCGCTACTAATCGGTCGAGTAGCTCCTCAATTGGCATCACGAGGCTGAGCGCACCCCGAAAAACGGCAACAGCGCATGGCGGCCTGGATGGTCCCCCATCCAAGTGCCGACCACGTCCGACTGCGGCTTAACTTCGGTGATCTCACGGAAACCGGTGTATCCACTGCGGCGAGGCCGTTGCCTAAAAGTGACACAAGCACTTAAAAATTTTTAATGTCAGCTTCCATTAGAATATTTGCACAGGATGTCGCCTGGGCCAGACACAGGGCTGCCATTTACCTTTCTATAGCTGACATTTTGTGCAAAGGACGCGCTCATACATGACCATCTACAACTGTTTCCTTTCAACGTCGAGGTCACAAAAGTCAAGCTACACAACAAACCAAAGACTTCTTTTCTCTTCAGTAACGACCTGAAGTGACAATTAGACTACCGTTATCGGATGGTAATCTAGGTTTCCGGGTTCTCTCACTTTTCAAGAGGACAATAATGAATAGGAGAAGACCAGAAGATCTGCTACCACTCACAATCTTTACTTACAGTGGCGAAAGAAACATCTCACCCTCGCTGTGATAGTAGATTAAAAATTAGTTTCAATGATGCACTAGACCTGTACGGTGAAATAACGTACGACTTCTTCCTGACATCCCGTAACTCGTCGGTGGCCCTGCGTAAGTGTAATCGGTGCAGACTGACGGGAGCTCTATCGTCTTAATGAAGTGTGAATGGCCGCGACTCGGACGGGCGTAAGTAAAATACATTCAGGACGTGTGGCGGCGCAGGCATGTGGGTGGTCTTTGTGCGCCGGCTACTGGCCCGGTGCGTCCGAAAAGGCGCCGAGCTGGGCCCCTGAATGTGGGTTTAAAGAGCCGCCGGTGCGAGTCATCCGGCGTGCGGTGCCGTGCCGTGCCGTGCTGAGGCAACGGCCTTTCAGCCGGCGCTGCCGCCAGCCGCCTTTTCATCGCGTATCGGGCGCAGGGCGCGCCGCCGCGTCTTCACCCGCACATTCACTGACCCGTCCACAAAAGCGCTACGGTTCCTTCACACTGCTATGTTAGACGCGTCCCACTGGTGTGTCAAACATCCACGATGTAACAGAAACGCTGTTCCATATCTGCGACGGACAACAGATTACACCTAATGAAGCCTTGAGCAGTTTGCATACTGCAGCGCCAATCACAAGCATTGCGCGATCGAGTGTAGCTAAGTTGACAGGCAATGTCAAGTTGCTACTTCTCCACGAAATAAAATTCTTCCGGGCAGTGCCTTACGAATACTGTGCGCCGAGCGGTAGTTAAGTCATCTGCCGCCTCCCCAGCTTTTCAACTCTCTCTTGACACCTACACTTTTTTCTCAATTTTTAATAGTACTCTATGCTACCAACTAGATTAGCCACAGCGGTAAGACCCAATACACAATACAAATAATACCAACCGTAGCTTAATAATTTGTCAATGATGCAGGAACAGTCTCATTTACACAGTAAATTTTATTTAACGACTCCTTACCACCACATCAAATGTTACTAAGATTGGTCTCTGTGAAGGGTTAGGAACGTGCTACAAAATTTTGAAAAATTTTTTTGTGGAAGCGGGGCTACCTTCCTAAATACCTGAACCAATCCTCAATGTCACGCTTCATTCTGCACCACTGCTTGTAATCTGTTATTCTTTTTAATATCCTATGCATTCCTTGGTGCCCTCCCAAGGGGTTATCGTGCATCTCTTTTAATGTGTTGTTCTCATCTTGGAGAGTGATTCCCTTTTCGCTATCTATATGCTTTCGTATTTCTGGAGTTATCTGCACCCTTCGCACATTTACGGGATCGCCTTCTCCACTTGCTTCCACTACAAGGATTTTCACTGTGTCTACCTTCTGTTTCACGTTAGTGTCTTCATGCTCTCTGGGCATTATTCTCCTCAGAGCATACGCATTGGGGTAACCTTCCTGGTTTGTATATTCCCAAAGAATCATACTCTTTGAGCTTCAGTCTCTACTTCAGCAGTCACGAACTCTGATCCTTTACATTAAATATCCCTTTAATAGCTTATTGTTGGTTACCACTGTAAATTTTCCTCAGTATATGTACAGTCGGAACTGTTTCAGTGCATGTATTATAGACAGCAATTCTTTCTCCATAGTGCTACAATTTAGTTCCGCCTTGTCCAATGCTCTGGATGCGTATGCAGTGGACAAGTAGTCACCAACTTGCTTTCCTTGTGACAAAACTGCCCGCAAGCCTGTGCTGCTAACATCAGTGGTAAAAAAACACCAGTTTTGTGAAGTCTGTGTACTGAAGTAGCGGAGGATTTATGATCCACTCACTATTACTCCGTGATACGAAAGCAAGCTAAAGGCTGAGTTTAAAACACAGATTACTGCTCTCTGCGTCGTGGCGAATGTTCTCACTTTATCTTCACTTTTGTCCTTTGACATCTCCACGAAAATACTGAGAAGTGATCATTAAAAGTTACAAAGTAGTTTTTGCAGTCACGTTTATAACGATCAGAAGCTCCATATGCATCGTTTCTCGACAATGAATCTAAACCGTAGTAGAACCGGGATCAGCATCACGTCATCTGTCGGGGACTGACCTCATACTTCCTACAATGATTTATGACATGGCCAGAATCGTGGAACATTTGAACAGTGCGCACAAGAATCTGACCCACCAGATCAATGATTTAAGTGACAAAAAGTTCTCGTAATTTTGACATTAGATTATCGAGTGTTGAAGGTAGAAGTCAGCTCTTATGCTTGCCAATAAAACCGACAAATGTTAACGCATAGTTTTTTCGCATTATGAGAGTATAGTTTCGCCTACCTCCAGCCGTAAACGTACTGACAGCATAAAAACAAGAAACGAGCAACAGCAGAAATTATCTTCGAATTGGTCAGGTATGTGTTACAGTCAGGCAGAAACAAATGCAGTTTAATGAGTGCACAAACATGTCGTCGGTCAACCTTGATGCGTTCTCATCCCGGGTAATCCATTACTCTCCTTAGCGCACATTCTGATTCATTAAATTCGATAAAATTTTTAGTCGCGCTTCAGCGGCTTCGCGAGCAATAAATTTCATTGGGCCGCGACTGAACACCCATCATATACGCGCCAAATAGCGCCCGCAGACCTGTCATACATTCCCCCCCCCCCTCCCCCCGCTTCGAAGGAAATTATTTGTTTACCTTTTGTTGCACCCACTAAGCTGTTAATTACAGGCACCGCGTCCGGATCCATTGATTTCACTAGAACAGCAATGCTTTAAACACGATCGCTGCCGACTTTAACACAGGATGTCCCACGATGGATGGTCAATATTCAGAGATACGACACGAACGCTCTGCTGAAGCAAAAAACCTCATATGGAAATTGGAAATTTGTGTTAAGTTCCTATGGGACCAAACTGCTGAGGTCATCGGTCCCTACGCCAACACACTACTTAATCTAACTTTAACTAACTTGCGCTAAGGACAACACACACACTCACACTCATTCCAGAGAGAGGAATCCAACTTCCGACGTGGGGTGCCACCCGAACAGTGTCAAGACGCCCCAACCCCGCGGCTATCCCGCGCGGCCTTCATATGGACATATTCCCTAGGCAGAATGGTTTCTGAGATAGAACACAAATTGCTTTTGAGCTAGTGACGCACATGTGTGGGTCTTATGCAGTTGACCTATCTGACGTTTTATTCTAACCCATCCTACCTTGTCGAATCAACCTCTCTGCTCGGGATGTCTATCTGCCATTAGAAAACTTGTTGAACGTACAGTTGTCCGAGGTGTGTTGTGGGTGAATTAGTGCGAGGCATTGAGAGTGTATCAGAGAGAAGCATCGGCTAGCTCTGTTCGCATACCCACTGGTTAAAATGCCACACATCTACACTAGTGAAGAATATGCACTTATGCTGCATGTTTACGGCATGGGCAATGGTAATGTTCCTGCCGCTGCCGAAGAATACCGGTGGTGCTTTCCAACGGTTTAACAGAGTTTTCAGAAGGAAGGAAGGTTGGGTTTAACTCCCGTAGACATCGAGGTCGTAACAATGGTGCACAAGCTCGGATGGTATCGAGTATGGTGAAGAAAATTGACCGCGCCCGTTCAAAGAAACCGTCTCTGGATTTGCCTGGAGTGATCTCGAGAATTCACGGAAAACCTAAACCTGGATGGCGGGACGCAGGTTTCAACCGTCGTCCTCCCGAATGCGAGTCCAGTGTCCTAACTACTGCGCCACCTCGCTTGGCGTGTTCATTAGCCTAAATTGCGGGAAACAGGTATTCATACAAATTCACCATTTTTCTTCTGAACGTGTAGTGCAACGGCCTGTGCATGAACAGCAACACACTGTTGAATTGTTGCAGCACAGTCCTACTACCAGCACACGGCGATTTCCTACACGTATTGATGTCCCACGAACACGTGTATGGGCGACGTTACATGCGGAGAACTTGTACCCATTCCACAACAGCTTCTCTACAATACTCACTTTGGCGATAATGCCACAGGACTCGAAGTTTGTCACTGGTTTCTTGAGCAATCGTCATTTGCTTCTATCAATGCTATTCACTGATAAAGCCACGTGTACTCAGCATGCAATCAACAACACGTGCAATAATCGTCGATGGTCGCAGGAAAATCTACAGAGCACTGTGGAAACTATTTTCCAACTTCGTTATTCGACCAATGTATGGTCTGGCACGATCAGTAACACGCTATTTGTCCAGACATTTTAGAAGAGGGAATGACCATACAGTATCACTCGCATTATTTGGAGAATAAGTATCCCGAAAACATTTTAGAAATGCGACCATCCAAGCCAGAGTCTTGATGTTTTCATGTCAGCTTGTACGCGAGGTAATCACGTCTCCATCTATAGCCTATACGTAACATACTGAATCTTTCAAATATGCTTTCCCTTTTCCCCATGCAAGAGGCAAAGGCAAAAACACCTGCAACTGGTGAATAAGTAATAACCTGCAGCGAGAACTAAGAACTAATATGGCAATAGCCCAACTGTGTGTGGTAAAGAGCACGAAAGAGTGATATTGTTCAGCGAATACAGAGGAATACGAGTGTCGCATGAGTATTATTTTAATGATTAGAAACAGGAAGACTAAAAGATCTGAAAAACTGTACAACACATTATTTCTGTTATCCTCTCGGCAACTATTTTCAGAGCATTACTGCAATACCATTCGACATTATACTTCTGGCACTATTATCTCCGTTCTCGAATAACACGTGGGAAAGAAGACTGTCGATAAACCTCAGTATCAGATCTAATCTTTCTAATATTCTTGTCGTTATCATTTTGCAAGATATGTGTGAGAAGAAGTAATTTGTTGCCCTGCTCTCAAAGGTTCAACAGTAAATCTGTCCCTAACGCATAACAACAGTCTAGTAGAGTTTGCCACTGTAGTTTGTAGCGGATCTGTGCAAAGCTGTCGCTCCCACTAAACGGTCCCGTGACGAAACGTGCCCCATCCGACTGACAAAACCTTTCACTATGGAAATTCTGCGTGGCGTTGGCGTCGTAGGGAACACGCAGTAAACGTCAACAGCAAGTGGCAATCTTATGCATATGAATGCAGCTCACGAACAGAGAACAGTGCGATCTGCGCTGTGAAGAATTTCAGAGAGGCGTAATTTATTGCGAACATGAGCGGGAAGGGATCCAAGCAGGCGGGATTGGCCAGCGGCGTCGTCGCCCAACGCCAGCTCCTCGCCGGAGAATAAAAACAAGAGGCGCTGTGGCCGACTAGCAGCTTGCACGAGTTTTATCAAGATTTCAGCGTGTAGCCCCCAACTGCTGACAGAGTTACGGCGGACGCCGAGAGCAAAGTGGCGGAGACGGCGCCGGGATGGCCGCCAGTTGGCTGATGAGGCGCCCACTGTGCTAGCCACAGTTGGCCCTGCGGCGTACAGCAGAGCACAAGTGCAAAATGCATTAAACTCTCGAAATGTTGTCACTTCACAGTTACTGTTATTATCCCGAACACCGCAGGGATGGTATTACTGATGCTGATGTCCCGGGCACTCGCTTGCCTCTGACGTCTGAACAGAATTACCCACAGAGTTGCAGAGGTACTTACATTCCAAACCGCGGTGCAGCTCGACATTTCTCATGTTAACAAACATTAACAGAGGTGACGACAAGCCGGCCGTTGTGGCCGAGCGGTACTAGGTGCTTCAGTCCGGAACCGCGCTGTTGCTACGGTCGCAGGTTCGAATCCTGTCTTGAGCATGGATGTGTATGATGTCCTTAGGTTAGTTAGGTTTAAGTAGTTCTAAGTTCTAGGGGACTGGTGGCCTCAGATGTTAAGTCCCATAGTGCTCAGAGCCATTTGAACCATTTAAGTGACGACAATGGTGAACGATAAAAATCACAGGACTGAACGGGGGTTTGATCGCCAGACCTTTGGATCTATTGTCTGTCACTTAACTACTGAGCCACCGGCATTGCTACAAGAACACGCAAAATACTAGTGTTTTAACTTAGAACCATCTGAAGGTAGGTAAGTCTTTGCAGATAAAATCGACTTTGGGCAGCGAAACAGTTGTGACATTAATTTATTTAGAAACGATTATTAATTCGCATTAATCTTGCACTCTGGAACTTGGCGTACGCCAATCCTCAAGGGAGACTAAATGGTGACCAAAACTGTAAGTATAAGCAGACCTTAGCGCTTCTCTTAAGAGACTAATCTACACAGGTAGAGCTGAAGAGTCAGTTCAAAACTTACCTCTACCACATCGAGAAAGCAGATGAGTTAGTTGCAAGTTGATGCCGTTTTGTGGTCTGTGAAGTGCGTTCGATTCCCTCTGTTGGTAAGGCACTGCCAGTGGAAGATAGCTGTCCACTTTTTACTAGTCTTTTGTTGTCATAAAATTAGAAAAAAAAATGGCTCTGAGCACTATGGGACTCAACTGCTGTGTTTATCAGTCCCCTAGAACTTAGGACTAATTAAACCTAACTAACCTAAGGACATCACACACATCAATGCCAGAGGCAGGATTCGAACCTGCGACCGTAGCAGTCGCACGGTTCCGGACTGCGCACCTAGAACCGCGAGACCACCGCGGCCGGCTCATAAAATTAGATTTATACCCCATTTTATATGGTATTAACCTTATTTGTTTGGCGGAAGAGTGGTAATGGACAAAGGATTTGATTAATATTGAATATTAGCAGCAGCAAAATTAGCTTTAACGTCCCGACGACGAAGGGGTGATTACACACGGGGCGCATGCTCGGTTTGGAGAAAAGAATGTGGAAAAGAATCGGCCGCGCCCTTTTAATACAATCCATGTTGGTATATGCCTTATTCAATTTAGGAAAACCACGGTAAATCTAAATCTGGTTTCCGGACGGTGATTTAAGTCACCATCCTCTGAAATGCGAGCCCAGAACTAATTTCTTTGCTACATTGTTTAGTAACCCTAAAGAGACTCATAGTACCTGTGAACTGTTTTCATTCACCAAATCGGCATGGATCAGGAACTGGAATTGAGGTGGGTCCGAGCTTAATGTGACGTCAATGGCGAGATTACTACTAGGAAAGGAAAGAATGTTATACTTGAACGCTTCGTTAACGCTAAGACACCGTCATTCACATTAAGTGGTTTAGGGAATTCATGAGAAACCTAAATAAGAGCAGTCGTGCCAAAACTAGAATCCCTTTCCACCACAAGAGATCACTATCGTCGTAACACGAGCTCCCGAATTAAAGCAGTGATAATCCCGCCTCTCGAGTTATAATCTTTCCGAAGTACTTCGTTATTTTAATCTCTAAACAGTATCTAATGAGCCTCGATCCTGTTATTCAACCCTACCTTTCCATTACCCTAATAACGAGTTCTGCTGTGATACAAGAAGTCCAAGAACTCTTCAGAGAGTGGGCCGATCATACGAATATTGTGCAACATGTCGCAAAGATAATATTGCCGGTAAAATACTGCGTTGCCCGATCGTTGTCCAGACAGCACAGGTGTGAGGAATAAAATATGGTGGGCAGCGACGACACGGCCGTTTGGGAGTGGCAGAGGCGCGGCGGCCGGCTTGTTTACCCGCCACGCTGCGACGCCGCGCGACGCCTCTCGCTAATGCGAGCATCCGGCCGCGGTGGATCCCGGCTCAGCCGCCACAAATCAGCCTTTATTATATTTTGGTGGGCAGCGCTGTCGCATCTGGCGCGCGGTCAGCTGCTCGCCTCGCGCTTACGCACCGACGCGTGTTTTTTATCCGCGAGCGCGCCGTCCCTTTCTTTTTCTTTTGCGCCGCGCCGCGCCGCTGGCAGCGTGACAGCGCGATCCTGGCGGGCCTTCGCCGGCATCGCCGGCCAGCGACGCCCACTTTCGGGCCCGCCGACTCATTGTTTACACTGTAGCGGAAGGCGGCGGCCGCTGCCGAGGTTATTCTTCGCGGGTTCTCCAGCGGGAGCAGCGCGAGCAAGCTGTTGTTTACTTACCGCTTTCGGGTCTGGCTAGTAATCCGCGTTTCCAACGTTTCCCCCGTGTTTGCAATGAAAATTTACCAGAAAACGAGTTTTTGCAGGAATATAACAGTAATGTTGTTCTCCAGGACTGGCTTAATTTGAAAGCCCTGCTATAATTCTGTATTTCTAGGGTAGCACCGTATTCAACAATCGGCGAATCTACATCGACATCTACATGACGACGTGTGTAACAGAACCACTCGCAGACTTATTTCCCAACCGTTCCACTATCGAACAGCACGTGGGAAGAATGAAAACCTATTTTCTCCGTCCGAGCCCTGATTTCTCTTACTCTATTCTGATTGTCATTTCTTCCCACGTAGGTGGCAGCCAACAAAATGCGTATGGGGCTGGGGAGGTGGGGGGGGGGTGGAGAAAATGGGCGAAGGAGGGGAGAGATTTTGATTGAAATTTCGTGAAAAGATCTCGCCGCAACCAAAAGTACCTTTGAAATGATAAATCAAGACCCTAAGCTGTAGACAGGCGTTGATATACCGTACATCAACGGGGACATTTGAAAATGTGTGCCCCGACCGGGACTCGAACCCGGGATCTTCTGCTTAGTGCCCCTGCCCATTACTTCATTACTCGCGGCAGACAATCTTACCACGTCGCGTAAGGCTCAAATGGTTCAAATGGCTCTGAGCACTTTGCGACTTAACATCTGAGGTCATCAGTCCCCTAGAACTTAGAACTACTTAAACCTAACTAACCTAAGGACATCACACACATCCATGTCCGAGGCAGTATTCGAACCTGCGCCCGTAGCGGTCACGCGGTTCCAGACTGAGGCGCCTAGAACCGCTCGGCCACACCGGCTCGCTCATCATTGCTGACAGTGGCAAAACTGGACTGTGAAAAAATTGGGACGGAAGACTGCGCAGTTGAGCGCCCCAGAAAGCAAACATCATCATTGACAGGATGAGTTAAAGTCTTTTCAACCGTTTTCGGGAAACGTTTATCGGTAGTTTATGTCTTGATGGTACTTGAAATTAGTTTTCATTTACTAAATACGTATTTTAAGTTGTGCTGTGTTATTTTTTACAATCTGTTCTCTGAATAGTGACAGCTATTTATTCACAGCCGATACAAAGGAGTTACATGTTTGCACCTGATGCTGTCCTTGAAAGTAGTCACCAGCGTTGTTTAGAACCCGTTTTCAGCGATTTGGAATGCGTAGTATATCGATAGCAGAGCCTGTTCTGTTGATGGTGCAAATGGAGCGGTCTACTGCCTGTCGAATCTCTGAAACAGTTCTGAAGCGAATGCCACGAAGTGGTTCCCTCATCTTCGGAATCAAATCAAAGTCACAAGGACTTAAGTCCGGGGAGTATGGCGGATGGTACAGTACTTCCCAGTCCCTTCGACCGAACAGAGCATCCACAGCTTGTGCTGTATGCGCCCGCGCATTGTCGTGCAAAATTATGGTTGGGTTGCGCAGAAAGTGTCGCCGCTTCTTTCGCAAAGCTGATCGGAGGTGATGCTCCAAAAACGAACAGTAATACTGTGCACTGACGGTCTGCCGTGGAGGAACGTATTGCGTTAGAATAACACCAACACAGTCGCACACGAGAATCACCATAACTTTAGACCGCTCTATTCACACCATCAACAGAACAGGCTCTGCTAACGGTATACTGCGCCTTCCACATCGTTGGCAACGGGTTCTACACAACGCTGGTGACTACTTCGAAGGACAGTAACAGGTGCAAAGATGTAAATCTTTTGTATCGGTTGTGAATAAATAGCTGCCACTATTTAAGTTCAAACCCTCGTATTATACTCGTAATATACTGGCTGACAGGTGAACTCATTTGCAGAAAGTTTTATTTACTCTTGTACAATCTGTGTTGTGCATTTGTTTTATTCCATAAATAGCGAATTGTGTAGTTTACGTAAACTGGGTGTGCGGTAGCTACCCCTGCTGCACCCTACTGTAGAAATTTCAGTCATCGATGCACGTCTGTCTGCTACGAGATTGCTGGATGTGGTCGAAAAGCCTTTGTAATCATATATGATCCAGTGTTGTTGACGTTAAACTATAGTTTCTGATTGCCCTGTTTTGTAACTTTAGTGCACTTTCTATTTGACCATATCGAACGGCAGTACAATTCTGCCTTATTTTGTTTATGTCTTGCATATGGTCACCACAGACCGAAATTAATTATCTTTTGTACAAGACTGTGGTTGCTGGCCGACATTAACGCTTTTCCGGATCACAGGGAATTTTGCTGCGAAGGTAGTGCAGCTCGTTAAAAGGTAAGTTCTTGTCCTCCAGTGTTAACGGAAAAGACAAGATCTGAACGGGGGATCAGAACGGATGGAAAGTTACGCTACAGCGGTGACAGGACATATCGCTATTATTCCAGAACACAAAGAGGACGGAGTAGTGCAGCACGTATGTGTGCGAGCTGTTAGTAAAGCAATGGTTCCCGGACGGCCTGTCTCGGCTCGTCTTGCGCCCACAGCGTCCAACAGCCGTGCTGCCGGTACAAAGGGACTGTTGTGCCCGCGCCAAGGCACGGCGGCGTCGTTTTGGGGCGTCGCGACGCCTGGCCCTGTTAAAGAGCCGTAACGCTGGGCGTGCGCGTCCGGCTGCGCTCACACGCACACAGAACCACCAGCAACGGCGCACTTAATGGTCCGAGCGGCTGGCGCCGAAAAAACCCCGGGCCCGGGGACCGATACGGCGCCTCGCCGCTGCTCCGTCTGCGTCTGCGTCTGCACAGCCAGCGCGACCCGGCCCAGCCGGCGTTATTCCCGTAATGCTCGCCATTTTTCTTGCGACGTCTCGGCCGCCTCGTGTTTTGCTGCGCGGCTGAGTCAGGGGCTCCGCCGCTGCGACCATTACCCTTCCAGTTCCAGTTCCAGGCGGCTCCTAACGACGTCGCCACCCGTCTTCCTCCTTCCTCGACCCCCTCGAATTAACACGTTACGGGACAGCAGTCATCGCCGCAGGTCACTATCTGGGTTCCCGAACGCTTGAACATCATCAGGGTGTTTCACGAGGAATAGTCGATTATTTTATATAAACTAAGTTTTTATTGTTTTCATTCCTGTGTGTTGGTACTCAAACTGCTGAGAGTTTATTGATCGTGTGTCATGTTTTTGTTAAAGCTCTGCCGGAGTTTACATAATTGAATTATCAACTACGAGAATGAAAGGCGTATGTATCGTTTCATTACCCAACGCGAATTTACGAATGTTGATTATGCCGTTATTCTTTCTGTGTATAGATTTTGTGATGAAAACCCTTCTGCTGGCTTTGTAGAGAATACGGTAGCCTATTTTCTAGCCAAGTAGTACCAGAGTCATGAGTATTTACCCGTGTTTTCACTAAAAACTATCTAAACCTAACGTTTCCCATATGATGAATCTGTAGAAGTGGAACATATCTTGACCGTCCAGGTCCCCAGACCTTACCCTTTCAGATTTCTGCCTGTGGGGATGGATGAAAGGCGAAGCCTAGAAAGGAAAAGCAAACGCAAGAAACTAACCGATCGTTTGGATTAGGAACAGTGTTACTCTCATAAAATAAACCCCAGACGACTTCAGAAGAAATTTTGGAAATTTGTGGTAAGGTCTATGGGACCAAACTGCTGAGGTCATCGGTCCCTAAGCTTACACACTACTTAATCTAACTTTAACTAACTTACGCTAAGGACATCACACACACATCCATGCCCGAAGTCGGAGGTGTGTACTACGAAAATCATATTCAGCTTGACCATTCGCCTTTGCTTAATACCTTCCGTGAGTATTTGTTTGGTTTAGACTCTATCAGCTGCATCTCTATAGCCAGAGAAATTGGGCGCATGTTTCACGGAATATTTTACTTGAATTAATCTGTACTACTACGTCTTTAAATATTTATTGTTTCTGCTGAAACAGGCTACATACCGATACAGTGCATCAATCAAAGACTCACAATCGATTAAGAGACTGTTTAAGAAGTGGTAATCTGTACATGACGAAGAATCATGTGCCGTCCTGAAAAGATTGTTGCTATCGGTACGAAGAAGCTAGTCTTATCTCGTGCAAGTATTAAAAGATCTGCCCAACTACTCCCTCCTACGTCCGTCAAAATCAACTGAACGAGGCGTCGCACTGGCAAGAACGGTGGTTCAAATCACCGTTCAGTTATCTGTGAATTTCTTAAATGCCTGCGAAAAATACTGGAACAGTTTCTTAAAAAACTGGAGGTTAAACACTAATCTTTCTTCCATTTGTACGTGTTTACTGCTTTGCAATTATGCTCTCTCTCGCTCGCTCTCTCTCTCTCTCTCTCTCTCTCTCTCTCTCTCTCTCTCTCTCTCTCTCTCTCTCTGTAATTCCTACTTACCACTCTCCCGTCCATTTCCAAATTAAGTATTTATGTATATCTTGAAAAGGGTCCAATTCCATCCACCACGTTAGCTAATCGACCTTCCCGTCCAATCTTGAGCATTCTTCTGTCGTATAACATTTCAAAAGCTTCTTTTTTACTCTGTACTGTTACAGTTACAAATATAGCTACATTCCAATCAGTATTTTCAGGAAAGAATTTCTAACATTTAAATTTATAATACACGTTAATATACTTATCTTTTTCGGAAAAGCTTCCTTTCTATTGCTACTCTAGATTTTATACACTCTTTAATTCTGTTATCAGATAATATTTAAGGGAAGGGTCAGAACAAGTCTGAATCTTGTGACAAGGATAGATCGTATAACTCCATTGTAATAAACAGCACTGCGTCGCCCAGAAACACCGGATGAAATGCAAGGAAATAAGGCTGTTCTCTAGCTCCAGGATCACTGACATAATCTATTTTACACATTTCACATGACGCTTGAGACGTAGCCTCCACAAAGTTTTCTCACGAGAGAAGTGCCCTTTTAATTTACGACAGAGAGAAATCGCGCGCCCTGACCTACAGTAACAGTAGCAAAAGACGAGTGAGTGTGCAGAACTATACGGTGCAGTTCCGCACGCGCCAGCACTGCGAGGCTGAGGTGAGGTGAGCTGGGCTTCCTCGTGGCTGACTAAGGCGTTGAGATGGATCGCCCCTCTGGTGAGCAGAAAACACGCCAATTATTCGGGAATTTTTCACGGTCGTGGGGGCGGCAGCGGTGGCGGCAATTAACTGCGACCCGTTTGAGAGTGTGCCAGCTGCCGAGATGTATTCCCTCCCTCCATCTCACCTCGCAAGCGCTGCCGCGCGCTCCTCTGTCAGAAATTACTCGCAGGCTGTGTAACGTATGCACACATTTATGAAATCAACTACCCGATGTAACAGTGTATGTTTTGTGTTTGCCAAATCGCACCGTTTCTCTTGTAACTGTTCTGAAACCATTTTTCTGCACAGGTTTTCCTCGTACATGCTTTACAAGGAGTAAAAGTTTAAATTCCATACGGTCACCATAACTGACGCTTCTGGATTATATCACACTCAAGTTTCACCCTCAAGACCACTTTTCCTAAAAGCCTTAATTTTGAATTGGGAAGTTTCCGATGTCCTTTCCTGATGAAGCCTTATTAAAAAAAAGTCATTATCATCTGATGGGACGAATATTGCACCATACTGTCAATAACTATGGCAAGCTGTCGACGCGCTGGCTGAGTGTTATAGTAGTATCAGAACAAGTATTCAGAAAGTATGCTCCTCACAGAAACATGAAACGAATTTATATACGAAGAGTGAGTATGTCAAATGTTCTAAGTGTCGTTTTTTTCCAAAACGCAGTTTCAGTGCTATTGCGACCTGGATACTCTGTTACACGTCCCTATACTTGTTCCAAGTGTAGAATCACGGGGAAAATGTTTATTACTAGACGCCGCATGGTCTTTCTCCCAATCAGTGTCGCACTCTGGAGTTCCCAGTGCTATGCGTCAAATATCTTCCCACTTAGCCTGGGATAATTTGAAGAGAGAACACAAGTATTTGGTGAGTGCGCACAGCTGTTTGAGCTGCGACAGAAATTTTATAATCATCAAGAACGAAGAAGAGTAAACAAGGCCCTTGGCCCTAAGACTCACACAAGATCGTTGGCTCACCGAAAGCTGTGAACCCATTCCATATAATTCTAATGAATACTAACGAGTTCTCCGATTTTATAGACGCTGCTGAAACATTGTTGTCAATGAGCTCCAAATACAGTATGTTCAAAATGCCTCATACTCATCCATCTCAAATAGCCATTCAACAATCTTACTCCAGAAGAGAAGAATGGAAAAATGTCGATGTATTCAAAAGAGGAAGATCATGGCTGATGTAAGCCATGTCGTACTTCATAGCCGCGTTTATCAGTTGCAAAACAGAAAGACATGCTGACGATGTTGCCAGTTCTTCCTCGACAATGCAGAGTGTTCTACAACAAACTTTGCAATTCTGATTCCAATAATGGAGCTGCAAAAGAAACAGAATACTAAATGATTTTTGGTGTCTGCAGTAATACTACCTGAAACATTACCGCTGTATTTCTGTACTTGTATCATCAGAAATAAAATGGAGTGCCTGGTTATTATTACACTCTCAGTTTGGTTCGTTGATGTAGAGCTCCTTCTGTTTGATTTTTAAGTTTTTGTTCTCCTAAATTCGACCGCACAACACAACCTAAGAATGGCTATTTCTTGATCGGTACTAAACGAGATTAAGCATACTCAGTGTGCAGAAGCTTAAAGGGACTGCGATGGAGAATAAATATTCATTTTCATGGGCCAAAGGACTGAAATTTTGCTACCGAACACAAATGTCCAACGTAAATATTAAAGCAAAAGGGCACTTGTAAACACAAAGGTGTCATGTCTGTGGGTAAGTCGTACTGGTTCCTATTTTGTGTAGTTGTTCTGAATAACTTTAGTTCAAAAAACTTCACTTCGTTCTCCAACCTTCGTAACCACGACGGAATCGTCGTCATCGGTCGTTAAATCTTCACCTAATCGTATTCCTTCCTTCCTTCACCTAATCGTATTCCTTCCTTCGCCTCGATGAAAGCAAAGCAGTCGTCACTGTGGAGGGTTATTTGAATACTGCATGTGCTCTGCCCACGGACCTGTTATAGGACTGTTCTAGCTACAAACAGAAAAACTTAGTTTATCTTGATATTAGAATCGTGATGCAACATCATATTTATATATAAACAGGGCGTTAGCGGTGTAAGTCGAAATATCCGTAATGGTGACTGGGGACATTGCATTGAACAACATTACATCAGTGTTTTTTCCACTTGCAGATTAATAGTTATAGCTATTACGAGTCATACGTTTTTAACTTGATTAGTACCTCCAAGTACGCCTGGCTCAAGAAGTCCATCAAATTTTTTTTTTTTTTTCCCCTGGGCAACAGGTCAGTTACTGAAGTGCGGATGCGTAGAGTCAAAAGGATACTCTACATTTCGTAGTGTAGTTACATTCGTGCAGGAAACATCAGGTAATAATTAGGTGATGTTTTTGTGGAAAGACTATTAGAAGCGGGGAAAAAATAGCTTACATGCTGAAGTTAGTACATATTAGGCTACGAATGATCTCTCTCTCACACACACACACACACACACACACACACACACATATATATATATATATATATATATATATATATATATATATATATATATATATATATATATATGCTGCTTCCTGGACTCGGGTAGGCGCGCCGGCCCCGGATCGAATCCGCCCGCCGGATTAACGACGAGGGCCGGTGTGCCGGCCAGCCTGGATGTGGTTTTTAGGCGGTTTTCCACATCCTTCTAGGTGAATGCCAGACTGATCCCCACGTCCCGCCTCAAGTTACAAGACTCAGACATTTGAAACACATCCGCACTTTTCCATTATTTACACTAGACGCAGTAACTCACAGCTCTCTTCGGATTATTAATCTGAGTTCATAGCACACTGTTAAAAAATCAAAGTAGAAATGAGTCGAATGCCTGCATGGTTTTCATTCAGCACCTTCAGTGTGTACTGACTGTTTCAGTCCCAGCCTCACCAAATACGTCGGCAGCATCGGCGCGGATCGCAGCCGAGCGGCTGCCGCGTCGGGGCTCGGCAGCCTGGCAACTACTGGTGCGGCACAAAACTTTGGCTCGATCGCAATTACAGACAGCATCCGCCGCGGCCATCTGATAAGGCGGCCGCCAATTAGAAGCGAGGCCGACGGCTGCTCGCTCCTCGCTTCTCGCCGCTCGCCAATTAATCCCCGAAGCGGCCGTCTCGCGGCCATGTCTAATTGGCCGCCTGCAGCTCGGCAGCGGATTACGGCCGCAGAGCGCGCGCGGGCCCCCGCGCCAGACGCTGCGGGCTCCCGCACAAGCCCCGGCCACTGTGCCGTCAGGTGCGGCTGACGTAAGCCGACGTAAGGCACCCAAATCCGCGGCGCTGCACGCACGCAGTTATCCGTGCCGTTCCTCTTCGGTCGGTCGCCGCAGTACTCCGTGCCCCCATAGTTAACGTTTAAGCTCTTGTTAAAACTTACGTGGTGCGACGGGTGTCCTCGTAAAAGATACAAAGATTACGTACGTAAGATACGCCAAAGATAACGAACGTCTATACGGGGTCCAGCGTAATTTCATCCTGTTAGCAATACAAACGAAACTTCACATATGAATTTATGGTAGAAGAGGTCTCATTAAATTTTTGCTACGGGGTTTTAGGAGTATGAGTTTGAAGATAATATACATCAGAGACATAGTGAAGTACTCTGGGGTTATTAGCCGAGTCAACCCGTCGTTGTACTGCAACGTTTCGACATTTTTTCCATTCGTCATCTTCAGGGTGAGTGACTTGTCCTGAAGATGACGAGTAGGAAACTTGTCGAAACGTTGATGCAGAACGTGGTCTTGGCTCGGCTAATAACCAGAGAAGACTTTATCAACGAAATTCACCGAGAAAACCTTCATTCCCATATCAGAGGCAACAGCCACTTTTTATACCAGCGAGAAATATGCAAACAATTTTCGAAACCTTAAGTGATAACCCATCCTGACGAGACAAATCCTTAATTTGTATAAAAAGTATTGTTTGGCTCTCCCTATAAGACAATATCTGAACTAAAACGAATTTTTAATGACTTACATGACATTATTGTCTGTGCTGCTGTTATACCTGAACTCTCCAACTGGGGTCGATTCAGACTTGTGAACACGGCTCTTCATGGACGATTTCGCGGGCTCCGCGACCGTCGCGTCGGACGTAGTTTCTGCTCTGTTTGCAAGACGGAAATCGCAATTTCCTCACCCAGAACCTCTCTGTTGTTGTGAAACATCTAAGACTGCTATTTTCCCGTCAAAACCTTTTTCTGTTGCTCTGTAAAATCGGAGGTCACCATTTTCCTTTCTGAAATACCGGGAGCCGCGTTTCTCACGTACTCCAGCCTCACTGACATAATCATGTTTGTATATATCTTCCTGTATTGTGTATGAAACCTTACTTTAAGATATACAAAACTCAGAAAATTTATCAGTAAGTTTGTTCTGTCTTTATAACGTTTGTAACGTTGAACGCGATTTTCACGCATCCACTCATTATTTGCGTTAAATGTCAATTAAAAATTAATTCTAAAGTGAGTTTTAGGTTTTCTTGTTTCATTCCTATAATCCTGTCCTTACAAGTACTCCAATTATCGAACAAAAATGTCCCCGGTTTAGTACGGAAAACTCTGAAGATCGCCCGCGATTATAGGGTTCAGTCGTTTAGTAAGTAACGAGGCAGGTCCTTTTCCTGAAATGGTGGTGAAAACGAAGTCCCATGCAAAGACAGTGCAGTGAAATACGTTGTGGGCACATGGATTTCCTACCTTTCATTTCTCTTCATTTGCATAAGGATCTGCTAGTATGGAAGAGGGAACTGTCAGCGCCGAACGATGCAACCAGCGTGAATGGGCAAGTCTCCCTTCAAACACAGATACTGAAGGCGGCACCGCTCGACTTCCTACTCCGGAAGTGATTCCAGCCATTAACGCCATCCAGTATTCTAGCAGGCGGGTACGAAGCTAGTCTCCAAATTATAAAGTTGCTAATGTGTCTGCAATAACATGCTACCACATGTGATACTCGAATTTACTGGAAAGCTTTAACGTCTCGTCGAGGGCAGCGTTATTAGAGTGGAGCAAATTCTCGGACTAGTAGAAAGGAAAATCTTGTCAATTTCACGTACACAATCCCGGCATTTGATTCATTCGATTCAAGGAATCCACGAAGAATCTGCATCCGGATGGGAACATGCAATGTAGACCGCCCTACTACCGAATTAGAGTCTTACCGTTGTGGCACCTTGCTGGGTAAATATGCGTGGATATCACCGAAGTGGTCCAGACCTGAAATTGTGGGATAGGCAGCTAGTCACATCGTAACATTCACAGTGAAATGAAAGATTATAATTTAATGTCTCGTATCCATTCAATTCGTTAGAGAAATAGCTTTATTTAGTTGGGATGATTATGGCGAATGAAATTACTCGTCGCATTGTTGAAGGAAACATGCCGGGACTCGGCTTCAGCATTCAGAGGAACCACAGAATATTTAAAATGGGAAGAATGATCGAGGATTTGAAGCCTAATTTAAGTCTAAATCCTCTCTCAACGAAATTATTATTTTCATTTTTTAAATAATTTTTCACATTTTCTTCGTGGCACCGAAAATTGGGGATGGGATCTGCGAAACATATTGTTATGAAAAACAAAGGTTACCCTCTTAATACTTTTTCACTCAGCTGTGTTTATGGTTTCAGTTCATCAGCAATCGATTTCGAAGTGACTATGGCTTATCTTAGACACTTAGCACCATTATGGTTGCTGAAATATACCTCTTTAAATATATCCTGTTTACTTACTCAGGCATCCTCTATTATGGTAGCTGTAACCGCGTAAAGTTCATCTTAAATGTTAGACCATTCACTCAACAACGGTTTCATTACTTTCTCAAGTCGTACCACGCAACCAGCAGAATTAGCACAAAGGACCGAACGCGACGGAAGCATCTAACAATTTCCCGCAAGCCGGGACAACAAAAAGAAAATGAGTGAGTAAATTTTCTTGACGGGCGAGACGGTTTTCATTGTTAAGTAGCTAGAAGCGAGAGGGCTGAGGAAGCTGACTGCTCGAGTCGTTAAGACAAAAGACGGCACAGGAATGAAATATACGACCGGTGGAGAGAAACAGTAACGCACGCCGCCGGGCGTGTTCCGGCCGAAGTGTTAATCTCCTGACAACCGAAAAAAATTTTCCGAGAGGCTTTCTGGGCGCAGCCAAAGCCACTCCGGATTACCAGAGGGAGACTCGGTGCACCGTAAATTACGACGCAGTGGACGGAGGGACCGGCACCTGCGACGTCTCGTCAGCCGCGACTCGGCGACACGAGAAGACGGTGTCCGCAGCGCGTGGACCGGTCGGCCGTTCGCGACAGCGAGGCGTGTGCGAGCGGTCGCCCACAAGAGCAAGAGGGGGGGGGAGGGGAGGGGAGAGGAGAGGAGAGGAGGGCAGGACTATTTTTAAAATGAGGACTCGCCGTCCTAAAATACCGGCGGCGCGCTACTCTGCTTCGCCGCGTTCTGCCCGGCGCGGCTGCGGCCACGGCTGCGGCGTCGCCCGCAGAGCCGGCGTCGGCGTCGGCGGCCAGCTTTATGAAGTGATTCATGCGCGCGCACTTCAGCGGATCGCTGGGCGCGCGTTATTTACAGCTTGTAGACGCAGACGCTGACACCCACGCCTGCCAAATGTACCGCGCGTCCTGACTCACTGCGCCGCCGCTGCTGACGTCGCCACCCACAACGTCGTGGCGGCTGCTGCCTTTGTCCGTAGCGCCAGAGTCCTTCCAAAAGGTGGGCACACACTGTCCGCTTCCAGCTGCCTCCAGCCTCGTCAGCTTCAAAAATTGTATTTGCACCTGCCTACTATACTATCACACCACATCAGCCACATTGCACGCAGTGGGAAAGACAGAAATGAAACGAATGAAATTTTCACTCTGCAGCGGAGTGTGCGCTGATACGAAACTTCCTGGCAGATTAAAACTGTGAGCTTCTGTGAAGTTTGGAAGGTGGGAGACGAGGTACTGGCGGAATTAAAGCTGTGATGACGGGTCCTGAGTCGTGCTCGGCTAGCCCAGCCGGTAGGGCACTTGCCCGCGAAAGGCAAAGGTCCCGAGTTCAAGTCTCGGTCCGGCACAAAGCTTTTAACCTGCCAGGAAATTCAAGAAATGAAACGATTACAAATCTTTATACTGCGGTGTCACTGGAAACTGATGAAGTTTAAATACAACAATCGATCAAGTAATGAAGACAATCGATCAAGTAATAAAGAGGCTCTATCTGTCCCCAGAAAAAGAAATCCATACAAGCCAACAACACCTCTAAAACAGCACTCCTCACACGACCTCTGAACACCGTCTCCGAATATTAGCCTCAAATCCTGCGCTCACCTGTAGCGGGATAACTGTGCACCTGTGACATTTTTGCTACTTAAAAACCATTTCTTGTATCTCATGTGAATATTCTAAAATTTTATATACGTAGTTGTTTTACACCATATATAACTATTTCTGACCTTCTGAGTAGACGGAGATTACTAATTAATAAGAGTATGATCCATATTGTAGCAAATACAGCTCTTTGGTATTTCCTGTAAGACCATGAAACATGGTAGCTCCTTATTCTTTATGTTTAGTAGGTCAATTAGTCATTAAATAGAATTATTTTTCGACAATTAAGACTATTAAATAGAATTATGTTTCGATCCTCTTTAAAATTTTTAGCATTATTTTTTTTTACAGTTGATTATACAGTGTATTTGCATTTTTCTCTCAACTTAGATCTTGTAGTAGTATAATGTTACTCTCCTTGCAATCTTTCCTTCAATGGCTCTTCGTTGCAGGTAGTTTCTTCAAAGCATATCTCGAAAATAATTTACAAAAAATATCAAGTCAGAATCTCTTAGCTAAGGTTCAAAACTCTGTGGTGGATGAGAATCCTCATGGAACTATTCACGCTGAACGTCAGTATTAGTTACCAACGAGCGAGCAGCCTTGAATTTTACGCATATTCTACTAGCACATCTTACAATAGTTTCCTATAAATATTTCAATCCAAACACTCGTTATTACTTGCTACAGAATGTACAGATAGGCAGATAGGAGGAAGACTGTGGTCAATACTTTATGGAACACCAGTACATTTCAGTGCTATTTTTCGGGAATTGGCTGATACCTAACATGACAAATGGGTAAGCAGGGGAGGAACAGTTCATGGTCTGTACGTTTCCCCGGCCTCAGTTCTGTAGATTACGATCTGTAGGACCACAAAAAAAATATTTATGCAGCAGGTATTCCTAAATGGAAGCGCTTAATGGAAACCCGAGAAACTGGAGGTGTTTGAAAGGGTGTGACAGTTCATGATCTGACGAGTGCTAACGTCTGAAGGAGTACGTGAATGACATCCGGTAAATCTAGAAGATAAGCAGGTATTTTCAGGAATTTGATGAAAAGTTCCATGTTTTGTTCATCTGCAGAAAATTTGTTTTAATAAAATAACGTCGGCACTCTCCTGGAGAAATTAAGGAAACCACTGAAATGGCCGCATCGCGACCTGAACCACCGCTCCTGCCTAGCACACTTCGTTACCAGCGAGACAGCCTGAAGCAACATAGCTGGCCAGCCGGAGAGAAAAGAACCTCTGAATGCCAAGAAACGTCGCAGCGGCCGCTGTCACCGGTAATGAACCGTAAGACGGTGGACGCGTACTGGATGCAGAGGCGGTAGGCGAAGGACGGTGGAAGGGGCGGGGAGAGAGGAGTGGGGAGGGGGGGGGGGGGTAGGGCGCCGCGACGCCGGCCGGAATAACAAGTCGGGGAGAAATGGCGGCGGTGCTGATGTATGGGCGCCGCGACGCCGACGCCGCCTCCGCCGCGGCGGCAATTAGGCGGTGGCGCGCGCGAATCCATCACGCTCGTCGCCGGGTAAACAGCTGCTCTAATCAGCCGCGGCGCGGCGCGCGCGTCGCCCGGGGAAACCCCGCCAACGCCACCGACGCCGATCGTATCATTTTTCCCCCGTCCTCTTCAAAGCGGCGACTCGCCGCGCGCGTCAAAATACACTTTGCGGCGCCCACGGACGACAACGGCGTTAACGAGCGAACTCGCTGGCAAGGCTCTGGTGGCCAACGCGCGAAACTATTTTAACCCACTGTGGCGTGTTTCGGTCCAAGTGCCCGTTTCAACATATCCCGCCAATGTTCGTTTGATCATCGAAAACCGATAAACAGCGCAGCCAGTTTTATGATACTTCCACAATTTTTATCATAATCAGATTAACAACGTTTATATTTTTTAATTTTTTGTCATTTCATTTACGGTGCATATATATATATATATATATATATATATATATATATATATATATATATATATATATATATATATATCTCCAAAGCTTATAGTGTCAGGTTCTTTTCAACAGACGTTACACCCAGTAAAATTTCTGCCACATGATTTCAGTGACAAAGTGGGTCCTAGAAGATTGAAGCGTCAAATTTCACACGCACTGGATAACCAAATGTAATGAAACCGTTTTGATTCAAAGACAAGATCGTATCATTATTTGTCGTCAATAAATAACAACAAAGGAAGAAAACTGGCTGCAGTATTTACCGATTTCCAGTGAACAATCATCTGTCACACTCCGCGTCTTTCACCTACATCCACGCCCGCATCCCGTGGTCGTGCGGTAGCGTTCTCACTTCCCACGCCCGGGTTCCCGGGTTCGATTCCCGGCGGGGTCAGGGATTTTCTCTGCCTCGTGATGGCTGGGTGTTGTGTGCTGTCCTTAGGTTAGTTAGGTTTAAGTAGTTCTAAGTTCTAGGGGACTTATGACCACAGCAGTTGAGTCCCATAGTGCTCAGAGCCATTTGAACCATTTTTTGAACCTACATCCACGTGTAAATTCGACGAACAAGTGAAAATAATTTTTTTCAACCGAAAAGGACGGAGAAATAAATGTGTTGTGTTACTTCTCTATCACCCCTCGTATACAATCTTTTTCTTGTTATATTTACGTCTCTATTGCTTCTTAATCAGCTCAAAATATCAATTCAAAGTTATTCACGAAAGATACTACCCAAAGTAGGGACTGTTTTGCTGACCGAACTGTGCTCATAACGCGGAAATATTTATACTCTTAACGACATTTGACGTCCTCGAAAGAGAAGTTTGTACTGAAGTTTTTTTGTAAAAACAAGGAAAACAATAGCATCATGAGCTGATCGTATAAGCAAAGACTGCCGATACAGCGCACGTTTCGAGATGTTTTCGTGACAAGCTAAATTAAACCCTTGAATGTATGTCTTGAAGAGTTTATCAGATATTGTGGATGTTTATTATAAAGTGTGGACAGTAAGCACTACTGACAAGAAGAGGAAAAGAAGCTTTAAAAACGCGTGCTACTGAACAATACTGAAGATGATACACTGAGGCGACAAAATTTGTGGGATACCGATATGCACATACACAGATTGCAATAGATCAGCAACACAAGGCATAAAAGGGCAGTGCATTGGCGAAGCTGTCATTTGTATTCAAGTGATTCGTGTGAAAAAATTTCACGCGTGAATATGGCCGTACGACGGAAATTGGAAGACTTTGAACGCCGAGAAGTAGTAGGAGCTGGACGCATTAGATATCCCATTTCGAAAATCGTTGTGAAATTCCCTATTCCGAGATCCACAGTGTCAAGAATGCGCCTGGAGTAACACGTTTCTGGCATTACCTCTCACCACAGAGAGCGCAGTGGCCGACGGCCTTCACTTAACGACCGAAAGAGAGAGTTGTCAATACTAACAGGCAAGCAATACTGCGTAAAATAACCGCAGAAACTGAACGTATCCGATAGGACAGTTAGGCGAATTTTGGCGTTTACGGGCTAAGGCAGGAGACGACCGATGAGAGTTCCTTTGCTAACAGCACGACATCGCCTGCAGCTCCGTTCCTGGGCTCGTAATCATATCGGTTGGACCCTATGCGACTGGAAAATCGTGCCCTCGTCAGATGAGTCCCGATTTCGGTTGGTAAGAGCTGATGGTAGTTCTCGAGTGTGGCGCAGACTTCAACTACTTCTTGTGCCAGATTTTAATAGGACACTTTTACAGTTACACAACAAGGGACAGTTGAAGCTGGTGATGGCTCCATAGTGGAATGGACTGGATCCTGGTCATGTTCGGCAACTTGGAGACTGTTTGCATCCATTTATGGACGTCATGTTCCCAAACGACGATGGAATTTTTATGGGAGACAATGCATGTCACCGGACCACAATTGCTTGCGATTGTTTTCAAGAACATTTTGGACAGTTCGAGCGAATGATTTGGCCACCCAGATCGCCCGACATGAATCCCACCAAACATTTCTGGGGCACAATCGGAAAGTCTGTTCGTAAAATCCTGCACCGGCGACACTTCCGCAATGATGAACGGCTAAAGAGGCAGTATGACTTAATATTTATGTGGGAAAGTTCAACGACTTGTTGAGTCAAAATGGCTCTGAGCACTATGGGACTTAACATCTGAGGTCATCAGTCCCCTAGAACTTAGAACTAGTTAAACCTAACTAACCTAAGGACGTCACACTCATCCATGCCCGAGGCAGGATTCGAACCTGCGACCGCAGCGGTCGCGCGGTTCCAGACTGAAGCGCCTAGAACCGCTCGGCGACACCGGCCGGCGCTTGTTGAGTCCAATCCACGTCCAGTTGCAGCACTACACAGGGCAAAAGTAGGTCGGAAACAAAACTTTGAGGTACCCTATGACTTTTCTCACCTCAGTGTATTTTATAAATCGCATAATTGATGAGGAGGTACTAAATACATGCACAACTTTAGTAAACATGATAGGCACCTCATGTTTAGACAGCAGCGTAGGGTCAGTTTGGTAATAGAGAGAAGTGTAGGGAGGATGTGCGGGTGCAATTTGCAGAGGAATGCAAAAGACTGGTTAGCATAAGCAGACGGCTACCGTAGTTAATGCAAAGATTAGCGGGCTTGCACATTACAGATTGCCGTGGATAGTTACGTCGAACCAGTCTTCGGAAAGTAGGCCATGACGATACCAGCAACAATAATAACAACAACGATAACTGCAACCCGGGTACTCTAAGAAGCGGAGAGGAGGCAACGCACGGAGAGAGGGGCGGGGGGGTGGGAGAGGGGGGGGGGAAGCGAAAAGAATAAAATAAAAGGACACTAGGTTTCTCGATAGACATTCCACAACTAGTCGACAAAAGCATTGTTGGGTTTCAGTCATTTGAAGCATAGGGGAAGCAGTCAAATACGTTCTTCTGAGAAATGTTTGTAAGTACGAGTACACAGCATTTTATCTCGTTTGTGAGACGTGTAATTTAACGGTACCAATACTGCCGTCAGTATACGTAACTGTGGAGAGGTAAGGAGTGACCGAACTCACAAGAACGCTCACCTCTTCCAGGTGAGATCGCTGAAACAGCAGCCGCCCAGCCTGAAGCGAGACCGCAGGGTTTGCGCAGCACTGGGCGCCGGGTGCCACCCTTGCGCCCGCAACAGGCGATGTTATGTCCGGCTGATGGCGTTTCCGTGTCGCAATCCGCGGCCCGGGTCGGGCAGGGCATTCATCACCGCTTTCCAAACGGCTCCTGCGCTAATTTCGCGCTGTTCGGCAGCGCACCCGTATACGCAGGCTCGCCAAAAAAGGACGCGAGATTCCAGATAAATTCCGTTCGGTGTTCAGTAAATTAACCTCCCGTGCTCATCACAACAGGCGAAAACTGGAATACAACACGAGTCTTGCAGCAGCCAAACAGCGGAATATGCTGTCGGAAAATCCTTGGTTCTGTCAGAATCTACATCTATACTCCGCTACCCACCAAGCGTATTTTTGAGTGATGATCATTACGCGATTTGAAAGTTGGTGGTAATAATATATGCTCTACATCCTCGGCGAAGATTGGATTTCGGAATTTAGTGAGCAGCCCCTTCTGTTTAGCACGTCGTCTATCTGCAAGTGTGTCCCACTTCAAACACACTATGAGATTTGTAACGCTCTCGCGATGGCTAAATGTACCAGTCACGAATCTTGCCGCTCTTCTTTGGACCTTCCCAATCTCTTGAATCAGACCCAACTGGTAAGGGTCCCATACGGACTAACGTATTGTAAGCTATGTCCTTTGTTGAAGGACTGCATCGCTTCAGGATTCTAGCAATAAACCGCAATCTAGAGTTCGCCTTACCCGTTCCTTGTGTAATCCGACCGTTCCATTTGAGATCATTTCGAATAGTCACACCCCGATACTTGACTGACGTTACCGCTTCCAAAGTCAGATCATTTATTTTGTACTCATACATTAATCTGGATTTTCGCCTTGTTATACGCGGTAGGTTACACTTACTAATATTGAGAGATAACTGCCAGACATTACACCATGCATTTATTTTCTGCAAATACTCATTGATTTGCTCACAACTTTCGTGTGATACTACTTTCCTGTAGACTACAGCATCATCGGCAAACAGTCTAAGGCCGCTGTCAATACTATCAACCAGATCGTTTATGTAAATCGTATGAAAACAGAGGACCTATTACGCTGCCCAGGGGCAAACCTGAAATTACTCTTGTTTCTGTTGAAGTTACCCCGTTCAGGACGACATACTGCTCCCTGTCTGTTAGAAAACTTTCTATCCATCCGCATATGTCATTGGATACACCGTAAGCGCGCTCTTTTTGTAGCAAGTGACAGTGCGGAAATGAGTCGAACGCCTTTCGAAAGTCGAGAAATATTGCATCTTTCAAAATGTGTGTGAACTTAACTGCTAAGGTCATCAGTCCCTAAAGTTACACGCTACTTAACCTAAATTATCTTAAGGACAAATACACACACCCATGCCCGAGGGAGGACTCGAATCTCGGCTGGGATTAGCCGCACAGTCCATGACTGCAGCGCCTCAGACCGCTCGGCTAATCCCGGGCGGCTGGCATCTTCGATTAGTACAGATTGCGCAGATGGGAACTACGAGTAGCCGGCCGCGGTGGTCTAACGGTTCTAGGCGCTCAGTCCGGAACCGCGCGACTGCTACGGTCGCAGGTTCGAATCCTGCCTCGGGCATGGATGTGTGTGATGTCCTTAGGATAGTTAGGTTTAAATAGTTCTAAGTTCTAGGGGACTGATGACCACAGATGTTAAGTCCCATAGTGCTCAGAGCCATTTTTGGGAACTACGAGCCATTACATTTTGGTCGGCTATCTGATGAAATCAATCAAGTTTGAGTGATCTATTCGTCAGCTATTTCGAATCCCGATTTTCAGTGGTAGATTTTAATTGGATACCAGTTACACAACAAATAGCTCGCGAATTCAACGACGATCATAAACATAAAAGGAAATCTCTTAAAGTATTCGAGGTACAGTGTCAAGAGAATCCTGTTAAAAATATAAAATGGATCGCATAGGAGCGTGAACAAAGACAACTTTCAAATAATTAGTGCGGAAAGAACATTAACGAAAACAACTGAACTGTGAGAACGTATGCGTGTAGGCCACATATACACCATGGCCAGTTCCTTGCTAACATTTTAGGAGAAGCAATACAAGGAGAGAATCCACGAGGTATAAGCTGATTCGCACTTTTAAAGCCGTAAAAACAAACCGTAAATAATGCGGAAGTCAACAAGTACACCGAAATGATGGGGTTAGCTTAAGTAGATCGAGAAGGAGAACTGTCAACATATCGAATAACAACATGGGGGGATTCTGTCACGATGTAACAATAAAGGAGGTGGGTCACATAGAAACCATCGTGCTGAAGCGACGATGAGAGATACTGTTAGAGCAAAAACAGAAAGAAAATCTTAAAGGGAAATTACGTAAGAATTTGTTTGGGTGGCGATGTATCAGTTATAATTTATAATGCATTTCGTCAGCAGTGTTTGACACTTACCAGTGTAATGTTTATTACAGTAATTGACGGAATAATTGTATCTGCTCTTGTTTCAGTTTTGAAATCATGATGCTAACTGCCGAAATGCGTCATGGAGAATAATAACGACACAATGCTATCTAGACAAATTCTATGTCAGAGTTAAGACTGACCGCCGACCTCTGTTCAGGATTTTCCATCCTGTGGTGAGCCTTTCTCGGTGTTTGGAGTGCGTTCCAGACGTTAGCACCATCAGCGGGCAGCCGGAGGTTTCCGGAGCCGCAGCTGCCACATCCCGCCGCCCACCCACGCCGCCTTCGCGCCGCTCATTCCGGCCACCACGGCTACAGCGGTAGCCGTCCTCTGACGCGAAATAAAACGACAAAGTAAGGTGGAGGGGTGCTGCCGGACGGCGAGCGAGCGAGCGGGCGAACGCTTCATTTTTCGAGCCGTCAATTGCAGAACCCCTCGGTAGGCCTGACGCCCTCGAATATTAGAAGCCGAGACAAAAAAGAGAGGGACGCCACTGTGTGGGAAGGAGGGGCCGTAGGTGAGATGTAAGGGACCACAAGGGCTCTCGAGCGCCACCACTTCCCTGCGTTTTTTTTTAATTATTGTATCTTAATCCCCTCCCGTCTGTGTGTCTCTGGTGGACGCGGTTATGATGCATTCTCTGTCAACAAGCAATATTTTAACACCTTTTTTTATTAGGTCTCTTTCATGTCTGTCTGTTCAGTACAAACTTTGCAACTAACTTTTAAACTAATTTCACAATGAACTAGAGACTTGACATTTTAATCATAGCTTAGAACCAGATGCAAATGCCGTATTAACTCGATTTCTCGTCGATCTGTTTGTTAGTGGGGCAGGTGTGGGGTGAGAAAGTGTGGTAACGCCTGACATCTCGGCTGCCCTGCAAGACCACTGTGTTGAGTGGGTAGTATTGGAATGTGTTCCAGGTAGTATGCAAGCAGACGGGCACGGCTGATTACAGAGAGGGGGGGAACAGGTTATGGACAGAATAAGAGGGAGGAAGAAATTTGTGCAGTATATCTGACATTCATACACACAGATGAAGCCACAATACTAGTGCACTTAATAATAAAACCTGTGGCATACCAAAAGTGATTTGTCCTTAGACGAAGGGCAAAAACCAGTGGCACTGCCATACATCGCTTTCTGTTATTAGTTATTTAAACCACTTAACACTTGCATCTTGCATGTCACACTGTGACCAAATCTTCAGTGTGTCATGGGGCTGAGCAGCTGCTGTTTCAGCGACCTCAGCTGTAAGATGCGCAGTTGATCAGGTGCGGTATGTGAAACTTCATTAATTTCTCTTTGAGATCTACATATACATACACGAAACTTAATTCAGGAATGGGTTGCACATATCGATGTGTAGTGTTAGAATAGTAATTTCACTTAGCACCATGTGTGCTGTATTCACTGTGGTGCTGTTTTATTTACCACCAGCCTTAAAATTCGGTTTGTATAGCAACTGCGCGCACACAGCAAGGTTTTTAATGTCACATGTCATTACCTCAAGTATGAACCTCTATTTTCTATGTATTAGTTCCAACTGCCTCACCCATCCAAAAGTACAAAACAAAAATGTATCAGAATGCCTTGTTTGGTACTTATTTTCAGTCCAGTGAATACATATGTTTATTTATCTAGGAAGGGAATGGCCTGATTGCGTTCTGTTGTTAGCGTTCTGCCGGCCGCAGTGACCGAGCGGTTCTAGGCGCTTCAGTCTGGAACCGCGCGACCGCTACGGTCGCAGGTTCGAATCCTGCCTTGAGCATGGATGTGTGTGATGTCCTTAGGTTACTTAGGTTTACGTAGTTCTAAGTATAGGGGACTGATGACCTCAGATGTTAAGTCCGATGGTGCTTAGAGCCATTTGCACTATTTCTTGACACCTCTGCGACTGAATCATTTATTTGCTAAAAGGCGTAAAGTACGTCTAAAACTATGACCGTCTTTTCTCAGAAACGGTCGAGTATCTACAGGAAAGCCGAGACTAGTGTTAGCTTATTTTGAGACCTCTTACACTGAGCGAAGTTTTTGGCAAATCGGGTTATGGCACTTGTGTTGTCGTCGTCAGTCCTGTACAATGGGCCGGCCACTGAAATGGCTTCCACATTCAATGAAACGTAACGGCTAGAAAATATTTAAAGAGTCGTTTATAGAGTTGCTCAGCCTGTACTTACACAAAAGAAATTCACGATCACCTTGTAAGGGTTACAGGAGCATTAATTTAGCGTGTGAATCTTGTGATGGGTCACTACGGAGTAATGCTGTAATGAAGCCAACGGGTGCTAGGGAAGTACGGCAGCTGCGGTGTGGAGAGCGGCGCAAGTCGCTAAGAAGAGTGTTTCGTGACGTAACAATGAGGTCCATGGGAACCAATTACGAGGGTACGCGGCGACCGCGCCGAAGAAGGGCGATGCTAGGGAGGTGTCCGGGGTTGAAGGGTGCGTGGGAGGGAGCCGTGATGGATGCTCCAATCGCAGGGTGGCTGCGGGCCACGTGACAGAGGTCAGCCGGAGCGCTGGCAACGCCGCAGACAGGGACAGGCGGAGGCGGCGGCGGCGGAGGCGAGTGCGCGCGCGCCGCGCAAAAATCAATGATCCCCCGCGGGGCGTCGCGACGCCGGCCGGCAGACCGGGCGGCTCACCGCCGCAGCCTCCGGCGCGGACGCCACCTCCACCGCCGACGCCGCCTCCCGGTCCTCCGCCTCCGCTGCCGGAAGAAAGCGTCGGCCGCGTCGCCGAGGGGCAGCTGGCGGGGACAATCGCGACACGCTTCGCGGTTCAAGTGAGGCGTCGCGGCGCGTCGCGTCGCGGCGCCGCTCGGGGGCGTCCAGTGTAATCATCTGGCAGAGCGACGCCGGCGCCTCGGCAAAAGCGGAAGAGGAGGAGTAGGAGGAGGGGATCAACCGCCAGTGGCTGCCCCGCGCCAGAGAAGGAAGGCCAGACTCACTTGTCCAACTGCGGCGTCCGGCGGCATCGGGCGTGGCCGGCAGCGCCGAGTCGGCCGGCGAGACGCTGCCCCGCGCCGAATACGCAAACGCGCTCGCCGCCGCGTAGCCCGCGCTAGCCTCTGCAACACAGGCGCAAGCGAACACTCCGCTGCAGGGCGCGTCCAGCTGCGGCCGCTCGTCAACACACACAGCACAGCACATCGCCAACACATCTACTACGCTACGCTCTGCTCTGCCCGCGGCGCCTAATCCCGGACACAGAAATTTTCGAGCTCTCTACAGCTGTGCTTTCATTTCAGGCAAGGTATCAGTGAGACGTCGTAAAGAACGCTGTGCGAGAACACAGGATAAGGAAATTGTTAACCAGCTATTAGTCACGATACAATTTACATATAACAGGAGGGTGGTTCAAACTGAAATGCCTCATACGTCGTAAGGAATTTAATAACAAACATAAAGGGTATCTCGAGAGTTGGTCTGATGACTGGCAGCTGGTTCTGCCAGTTATCAAAAAAGTCATAGAAAAATGTTAGCCGGCCTTAGTCGCGACGTATCAGTATGGAAAATAAACCCGTAATGTTCGGAGGCAGCATTTGTAGTGTCCTGCTTCATACAGTCACATCGATTAAATATCTGAGCGTAACGTTGCAAAGCGATATGAAATGAATCGAAAATGTGAGGATTGTGGTAGGTAAGTCGAATGTTCCGACTTCGGTTTATTGGGAGAATTTTGGAAAGTCTGATTCATCTGTAAAGGAGACTGCATAAAGGACGCTAGTACGACCTGTTCTTGAGTGGTGATCGAGTATTTGGGACCCGCACCAGGTCGGGTTAAAGAAAGACATCGAAGCAATTGAGAGGCAGGCTGCGAGATTTGTTGCCGCTAGGCTCGAACAACAAGTGAATGTCACGGAGATTCTCCGGGAACTCAAATGGAAATTCTGGAGGGAACGCAACGTTCGTTTCGGGAAATGCTGTTCAGAAGACTTTGAGAAGCAGCATTTGAAGCCGACTGCAGGACGATCCTACTGCTGCCCGCAGGTATATAGATAGTCGTTTTCCACTTGCGCTATCTGCGAGAGTGGAACAAGAAAGGAAACGATTCGTAGTGGTACACAGAACCCTCCGCCACGCACCGTACAGTGGCTTGCTGAGTATGCATGTAGATGCAGAAAGTTCAGGATTAATGGGTATGTCACGAACGATCACTCGAAGCAAAATAGTTTACTAACATGTACGTTCAAATAGTTACCTTAAGAGCTACGAACAATTGTTCACATTCAACATGACCACCAAGCATTTGTACACGTTAGCGCTATCCCAGACATCAAAATCAGTTTGGAAAAATTCAGTGTTTTACAATATGATCCTGATTTTAAAACAGTTAAAACCCTATCCAAGTCACTAAACCCTTAATCATACAGGTTGTCTTTCACAGGTTCAAACAAGTAAAGTCAGACGCGGCCAAGTTAGGGCTGTACAGCAGGGTTTCCCTCCGCGAGAAACTCTTAATGTCCGTCACTTTAACCATACTATTTTTCAAAATTTTATTACGATTTCTGTGTTATTAATTATAATTTTAAATGTAGCAATCACTGAATAAAACGAGTTTCTCTTTTTTTTAATTATTAACGCTCAAAATAAACCAGGAATTCCATCAGAGTAGCAGGATTCTCAATGTGTTCCGTCAGAGGAAAACTTTGGGAACTTATGTTGTACAGGGCATGAGCCATCTCTAACCAGTCCATTTTTTCAATAGCTTTGGTTGTAAAAAATGTCTTGTGGGGATGCGCATAATCGCATCTGAAAGTTTCTTGACTGTGGTTGCATAGATTTAGCTGTTGGCTGTGAACTCGGACGCGTCTTACTCCTCGAATCACTCCATCAGCAAGTCCTCGATAGTCATCTGCAACAGATCTTGTCGGCAGGCCACTGCTAAATTCATCTGCAATGTCCGTTTCTCTGTCACCGAACTATTCCATCCAATGGCGCACATTTGCTGATGTCCATTACAACATCCGCACATACTTTCTTGTCGGACGATGTTACTACAGCTTTAAAATCATGTGCCAAGAAGTAAAACCCTAAATTTTTCGAAACTGGTTTTGACGCCAGGGTCCAACGATGGCGAAAATGTGTACTAATGCATGGTAACTACGCATAACACTAGTGTTGTATACAGAACAGTTCAGGCTATGATCTGTACTAATGCCGCTGTTATATGTACATTGTTAATTTTTATGACACACAGGCATTACCTTTTGTTCCACCCTCGTATTTAAATAATCTTTTTCTAATCAATTTTTCGTCAGGTAGTCGCAGTTCGTTTTGGAGAAATGAGTGGGCATAAATGTACAGCTGCCATCTGACGAAGAAGTGAAAATAGTCTATCGACGGAGAAAATAAATGCTTAATAGACTTCAGTGAATGGTAGCTGATCTTAGTAGACACCCATGGTCACACTCAACGTGCCACCAGTCGATAAAAAGTTACAGAAGGCCTTTATCCGATGACCTGTACAATAAAATAAAGTATTACAAAATAAACTCACACCCTTTAGTCTTACCGAAAACAGCATTAACGACGTGTGTTTCGTTACAAAAGAATGTCTAGCTTGAAAATAGACTTAGCTTACTTCTTATAGTGGGAACTAAGTTTTTCTTTTATTATCTCATCGACAACAGAGCCACAAGAGACAAAACTTTGGTCTATATAAAAGTGACGAGAACCAGGGTATTTAACTCACATCGACATGAGTGGTGAAATGAGTAGACTGTGTTGCAAGAACAAACGTGACATGCAACGATGCCATTTGCCTAATGATGGGAATACAGGACAACCGAATAAGGATGTCAACAGTTTTCCTCCGAAATACAGTTCCAGTTTAGTCTAACTACTGAGATGCATAACTGAGACGCAGATTCAGTCTTCCTGATGTTGTCTGTATTCAGAAGCCGAATTTAGGGAAAAGCAAAAACAACTCGTGTTATAAAAAGGATACAGCATTAAAAGCTTTGGTATATTATGGGATTTTCAAATACTTGTCAGCAGTTAGTACTTAAAGGGAATAGGTTATCCGTCTTGGGAAACGCATGAATCCAATTTGCGCAGTACTGGAATAATAAAATTCCACCTAAACCAACACCATGATATAGAATTTGTTGTGTTTCATGTTTAAAATTAGGTTTGGAACTTGTATTGAGAACAGAACAACTGAAATTTACCGTTGTCGATCAGCGTTTGCTTTAATGCTTAAAGGAGATGATTATCTCACAGCAACTGCTTCAGTGGCAGTTACGAAGTGAAGCGACAACTAAGCACCACCAGTTTTACGAAAGACATATATAATACACAAACAACAAGATACACATAGTGGAACCTACTCCAGAAAAGAAAGAGAGCCCTGTAACCAAAAAGCACGTTTTCCATTACGTTGTAGCTGCGCGACTTCAAGTTCGTCATTTAAGCTGCACGAGAGAACTGCAAAAGGAACAGTCATATCTGGCGAGCACTTAAATATTCACACAGTTCTGCAGCGCATAAATATGCAGAATAGAGCAGAAAAACCTCGTACAAAAAAAAAGAAGAGGGAAAATGCGCGAAAGTTTTATACCGTATCAACAATTCAAATGACACGCAGACGCGCACGACTGAGTACGGGAAAGGAAAAAAAAGTGAAAGAAACAGAAAAAAAAGAGCGAGAAGATAGATGGGCGCTCTCGTTATTGACCATACACTGTGATGTTTATATCCTTCCTGTCGACTTCCAGGACCGCCATCATTCGACCGCTATCTCTGTCCATCGCCATATTTTATCGGGCGATTTGTTGGGGCGCGGGCCGAGCGGCGCGCATGCGCTGTGCCGGGCCGACGCCATGGCAGCCGGCGCGTCGCCTAGCAACGGCTTAGGAGCTGCGCGCGCCGCAACGCCGCGCCGCTCCGCCGAGGAATGCGGCCGCATCTCGCAGATCAATCACCGACCCGCGGCCAATCCAAGTCCGCCAGCGCTTTTGTCTGCCCACAGCTGTGCGCGCGTCCACCGCTGCTTTACGGGCCGCGTCGCTGCCCCGACTGCCGCCCAGCAACTTTTATGACGCCCGATCGCCGAGTGGCGTTTCCTCGGCCATCGCAATTTCATTACTGAACAGATTAGAGTAAAAATCCTGAAGGATCTTCAATATCCAGCTACCGTCCAGTACAGACGCGATAACTTTGAATACATTTTCGCCGGCAGATATATCGATTTTCTACCACTGTGCGAAATATTTCTGGCTCATGAAGCCTACCAGTTAACATTTTTCATTTGGCTTTCTTTGTGTCTACAAGGATCGGTTATCATAATACAAACCTTAAGAAACTGACGATGCTGTACTTTCTAAAATCTGAGCCAGAAAATAAGGCAAATATTTCTTTGTTCAAAACTAAATTCTACATTACATTTCTTCGACAAGATAAAGTACACAATAACGATAAGGAATTTGAACAACAGTTTCGTGTACAGAAAAATTTATCCTACCACCTAGGTAACGAGAAAATTATTGTTCTTTATTTTTTTTTCGTTACGAGTCACATTATCTAAGCTGAATGCACAGTCGGAAACACAGCTGCAAAGCTAATATTACTGATATGTTGTAATGTATGTTCCTCCAGTTACTACAAGTAGGGAAAGGAATCCGATTCGACGGTAAATATTACTTCGTTCCACTCACGTACAACTAGAGAAAACGTGCTGCGTAGATCATGTTGTGAGCTAAATTCTCTAACTTTGCTGTTGTCGCGGAATGGCCGCAAGTGTGTGCAACAGACTTTTCCTTCTAGAAATTCTCGTCAAAATTATCACTTTGCAGCAGAGTAATATGCAATGAAGGTTGCAGCTATATACAAGCAGTCTGGAAAAATGTAGAATCAACGAAGATACCCGAGAGCTAGATAAGAGCAGCATAAGTTGCGATGTACTTCATGCTGAACACTGAATCTAGATAAAATGGTCTTTCAATCCGCCGTTCAACTTATAGAAACGCTGCCAGAGAAGTAAAGCATTTTAAAATTTTACAACCACATAACCAACTCTACTGTTAGAAGAATTTGATGAGAAAAGAAGTCTATAACGAACTCGTGTGAAATAAATCTTTTCGAGGGACTTGAGACTTCTGGCAGACGAAGGGAGGAAGCTAGTCGGCAAGCGTCGTCAAAGAAAAATGGAGTATTTTCTCAGAATATCCACACTAGGGAGATTCTCCACACACGATGCGGAGGGAGAATAGAATACCGATAAAGTGAAACTGACTTTGTTGATCTGGAATTTTCTTAATTTTCTGAATAGAAGAGCCTTAATGTTAGAGCAGTGGCAAGTGTAAACAAATTAATTCAATCACTGACTAACTGGTTACTGGCCGAGCTGGTTGAAAACCTCGTAAGAGACCGATGACTATTGGTTACAATTGTTCAGTGACCTCTGTAAAACACCTTGATCCTTTTTAGAGAGACTACTGACTTCATATACAGCACGAAAAAAGTTGTATGCCGAAATGTGAAACGAAAGAATACCGCGTCTAGTTCGAAACTTCTCCCACCTACAAGTTTCCCTGTGCCTCACACATGTGCCGAAAATAAAAATAAAGACCTTTATTCGCAAAAATAACTTTAGAGGTGGAGGAAGTTTTGATAAATTCATTGTAACACATCAGTAAAATTTTTGCTCCGCTAACTAAATTATCAGATAATCCTTAACTGCTTTTTTAGAGCATTTTGCAAATACTTGCCCACGGTGATTCTTCAATGTGGCTCACATTTTTTATTCAGAACATCCATGCCAGGCCGCTCGCAGGAAGGACTAATTACATCACTCACTTCATCCACACGTGACACACAAAATTTAGTTTTCACGATATTTCGAGAATTATTCTAACGTCATTTATTAAGCTTCTAATAAATATAACATCACGTATTTGTATTACATTCGTAAGTAATTTCATAATGCCATTGTACGTGACACTCTAAAGTCGTAAAGTGGATGACATTTTAATGACATTCATTATATGTCTGAATCGTGCAGTGCACTCGTACGATCAGAGAGTAAAAGAGGTCTTTGCAACAGCGAATGGAAACTTTTATCAAATCCTTCCTCATTTTCCCTGCAGAACATTATAGTCATGAGCTGAGCTACTCGTACATTTCAATTTCAAGTGATTTTCCAAGGACTTCACATTGTTTGCTGTTGAATTCATTGTCAGATGTTACTTTGGAACAAGTTTAACCATTTGGAACATCAGGTTTTAATGACAGTTGGAAAAAAGTGAATCGCTTGTTACACACACACACTTATAAAACGCACAACTGATTCGTTTTGCTTCTACAACGATGGCTGCCATTACTTTTTAACGCGATTCTTTTAGGTTGCTTTGCTGTCTGTCTGGTACCAATTTTGGAATAGACTTTAAATTAACTTCCCCATGAGCTACAGTTTTCAAACTTTAAACATAGCGCAAAACTGGATGACAATGATATATTAACTCACTATTTTGTAGGTCGGTTCGGTAGAGGTGCGGTTGGGGGTGAAAAAGTTGACTAATGCCTGACGTCTCTGCTGCCCTATAGGAACGGTGTGTTGTATGGGTAGTATCGGAATGTATTCCACGTGGTAAGCTAGAGGTGGTCATGGATAAGCAGAGAGATACAGGAAGCGGAATATGGACAGAGAGCGTGGAGGAGGAGATGTGTGCAAAATATGTAACTTACGCACATATGTTGAAGCTGAGGGCAAAAAGCTAGTATACATACAAAAATATAAAATGTTATCTCATCAAAACGTTTAAAATCCATTGAGGAATTTCACACCACAAGACTAAAAGTAGAAAATAATTATTTAAATCAAAATAAAATTTCAATATTTCATGTTTCTAAATCACACCAAGGAGCATGAAATAATTTTTCGTAGCCCCATACGGATAGTCCTGAAAATTTGGGCCCGTGAATTTTTAATAGCTTTGGCTATACTTTTAAGATTTATAATAAAAACTTAGGGTGGGTGCAATACATACTCGTAATATTAATGCATCATTTATATATTGCATGCAACCCACTTTTTTAAAATAAATGTTACAAATATTGTCGAAGTTGTTAAAAATGCACGATCACAAATTTGCAGGATTATATGTGTGGTGTTAGAAATCTGTATGGGGCTAGGAGTAACTGTTTTATACTTTTTGTTCAGCTTAAAAACGTGTTATATTAAAATTCTAGTTCTTTTTAAGCAATTGTTATCGTATGAGTTACTATCTGCCCCATTTTCACTGACTATTAATGTGGTTTTGTCCTCACTGTACAAGACTATCCCGGTGCTACTAATCCCTACGCAAGGTTTGTAAGGAAAGTACGAACTGTTGGAGGATAGGGGGACGAAGCGATACGTATCTGCACATAACGTTCACAGCTCTGTAAGTGGTAGCCAGTTTCCTCTAAAAGACTGCTTCGGTGAGGTATGTGAAATCTATTTGTTTGGTTTTTCGATTTATTTCTGGACTTGGACCAAATCGAGAGCGAGTTATGCTTTCTAGTACAGAAAACCGAAATGGCGTCCCAAGGAAGTGAATGTAGGTGTTCCCGAATATGTGAGCCGCTTCCAACAAATTAGAATGTGTTTTTAAGTGTCGTAATTCGTGGTGACAGCATGACCAAGTGTCAGATTAAAAGTTACAAAACGGTGCGTTCGACTCTGGTTAAGCCTAGACCTTTACCCTGGCACGTAAACTGACTTTCACTTTCGGCTAAATTTTGCCCGCGCGAAGTCTGCAACATTGTACTGTAATTTTATTTCACCATTCAGTTACAGCTCGCTGGATGAGCCTGTTATCATACCGCAGGAAATGAAGGGTGTGTTTTCTCCGTTTGCCTGTGGTGCTCAAATCAACCTTCGTCTTCTTATATGTTTTATTTCAAGAAATCTATGTTGGCAGGTGGTAAACTGACAGTGGACGGGAGATTTGGGGAGGAGGGGGGGAGGGGAGTTACTTTGGTCCGGTAGTAATAATGATCATTTATGGTCAGTTGAACTATTAAATCCAAATTTCGGCTGCTGACAGGATGAAAGTCTTACGTTTAACAATTTATCTGAATCAAATGTCGCCAGGGTAGATATTTTTGTTCACGTTCATATACGAAGTTTGTAATACCCTTAGTATTTCCCCGAAAGTACTGTAGCAGCTTTGTAAGCCTCTATATAGGATACATTTCGTGGAAGATAACGACATCAGCCGCAATGGGACACTGAAATAATTCAGTGGTAAAAGTTGAATGTTCGTTCCTGGCCCGGACTCGAGCCCGCATTTCCAGTTCTATGCAAGCGGTCACTTTAATGGCTTCGCCTATATGAGCATACTTTCCGTCCATCCAAAATTATGAACTTATTGCACACTACTAAGTAGTGTACCTGTCCATTTACACTCCTTAGTAACGTGCGATCAGTTGAGATTTTGGGACGGAAGGAAAGCGTGCCGCCGCGCGGAGTGGCCGCGAGGTTATAGGAGCTATGTCACGGATTGCGGAGCCCCTCCCGCTGGAGGTTCGAGCCCTCCCTCGGGCATGGGTGTGTGTGTGTATTGTTCTTAGCACAAGTTAGTTTAAAAGTTAGATTAAGTAGTGTGTAAGTCTAGGGGCCGATGACCTCAGCAGTTTGGTTCCTTAAGAATTCACACACACTTTTGGAAAGCGTGGCCAGATAGCCGAAGCCGTTAAGGTGACCGCTTGCGCAGAGAGGGAAATCCAGGTTCGAGTTCCTGTCCAGCACAAATTTTCGGATTTCGCAATTTAATTATTTCAATGTCCCTTTGCGGATGATGTCGATGCCTCCCTCGAAATATTGATATTCATGGCAACTGTAAAAAAGCTGTATTTTCTACTCTGTCGGAGATGATTGACAGAACGGACAACACATATGTACTATACTGGGTGGTCCACTGATAGTGACCGGGCCAAATATCTCACAAAATAAGCATCAAACGAAAAAACTACAAAGAACGAAACTCGTCTAGCTGGAAGGGAGAAAGCAGATGGCGATTTGGTCGACCCGCTAGATGGCGCTGCCATAGGCAAACGGATATGAACTGCGTTTTTTTTATTAGGAACCCCCATTTTTTATTAGATATTCGTGTAGTACGTAAAGAAAAATGAATGTTTTAGTTGGACCACTTTTTTCGCTTTGTGATAGATGGTGCTGTTATAGTCAGAAACGTGTAAGTACGTGGTATCACGTAACATTCCGCCATTGCGGACGGTATTTGCTTCGTGATGCATTACCCGTGTTACAATCGACCGTTTACAAATTTCGGAAAAGGTCGATATCGTGTTGATGTATGGGTGTTGTGATCAAAATGTTCTGACGTACCTACGTTCTGTACTTTAATTTAGTAAACGTACCTGTTACCAACTATTCGTCTAAAATTGAGAGCCATATGTTTGTGACTATTACAGCGCCATCTATCACAAAGCGAGAGAAGTGGTCGAACTGAAACATTCGTATTTCTTTACGTACTACACGAATATGTAATAAAAAATTGGGGTTCCTATTTTTAAAAAAACGCAGTTGATATCCGTTTGACCTATGGGAGCGCCATCTAGCGGGCCAACCATAGCACCATCTGTCCATTTACACTCCTTAGTAACGTGCGATCAGTTGAGATTTTGGGACGGAAGGAAAGCGTGCCGCCGCGCGGAGTGCTGAGGTCATCGGCCCCTAGACTTACACACTACTTAATCTAACTTTTAAACTAGACAAGTTTCGTTCTTTGGAGTTTTTTAGTTTGATGCTTATTTCGTGAGATAATTGGCCCATTCACGATCACTGGACCACCCTGTATAAGATACATACAGAATAGCTGTCTACTATGGCGATATTGCCCAGATAGCCATCACAAAGATAAAAAAAAATGCCATGTAAAAATCAGCTGTTGCCCACCTCGCGACCCTTTGATTACCAGCAACTCATCACAGCTAAAAGCTGATCATTGGACTACCCATCGCCGAAATTTTCTAGTCTAAAACAGTGGTTTTGGACTGTAGGGAGGGAGATATTATGGTTCGGGTTGTGTGAGGAGGCGACGTGTGGGAGGGACGGGTGGTAAGTGGGTGAGTGCAGTGAGGAAACGAGTAGAACTTACCGTTGTACTCTCCGGGGCTGCCGAGGAAGACGGACGAGTAGAGGACGCCGCGGCGCGCGTCGCTGGCGCGGGTGTCGGCCGGGCTGGGCCACTCGCGCCGCGGGCACCACTTGCCTGCAACACACGGCGAGAGACCGTCAGCCCACAGGCACAGGCAGGGCACTGGGCGAGCGAGAGGCGCCACACACTGCTGCTGCTGCTGCTGCTGATCAGGCTCTCATTAAAGCTAAATATCGTGCCACTGCAAGGGTAGCGCTACGCACTTAAATGCCGCGGCAAAATGTTTCGTAGTAAAGCAACCAGTCCCTCCCCAGTATGTGGAGTTCCTCAAGGAACAGTTGTAGGCCCTCTGCTGTTATTAAACTACCGGGTGATCAAACAGTCAGTATACATTTGAAAACTCAATAAACCACGGAATAATGTAGACAGAGAAGTAAAAATTGACACACATGCTTGGAATGACATGTGATTTTATTAGAACCAAAAAAAAAGCACCCCATATTGCTAGACGCGTGAAAGATCTGTTGGTTGCGCGCGTCGTTTGGTGATGATCGTGTGCTCAGCCGCCACTTCCGTCATGCTTGGCCTCCCAGGTCCCCAGACCTCAGTCCGTGCGATTATTGGCTTTGGGGTTACCTGAAGTCGCAAGTGTATCGTGCTCGACCGACATCTCTAGGGATGCTGAAAGACAACATCCGACGCCAATGCCTCACCATTACTCCGCACATGCTTTACAGTGCTGTTCACAACATTATTGCTCGACTACAGCTATTGTTGAGGAATGATGGTGGACATATTGATTATTTCCTTTGCTGTCTTACTTCGTTATGCTAATTATTACTATTCTGATCAGATGAAGCTCCATCTGTCGGACATTTTTTGAACTTTTGTATTTTTTTGGTTCTAACAAAACCCCATGTCATTCCAAGCATGTGTGTCAATTTGTACTTCTCTATCTACATTATTCCGTGATTTATTCAGTTTTCAAATTTATACTGACTTTTTGATCACCCGGTATATATACGATTCAGGAGTCGATCTGGGCAGACGTGTTAAGATTCTTTACTGATGATGCTGTCGTTCAGCGTCTAGTAAACTCGTTAGAAGATCAATACGAATGCGAATAGTCCACTTCGCGGAGCAATTATGACTGTGCAAAATTGTGTATGCGTTTGCAGGAAGGCTATTTGACGCAGAGAAGAAACAACTAACTCACTGAAGTGGAGCCGGCCAGGGTGGACGAGCGGTTCTAGGCGCTACAGTCTGGAACCGCGCGACCGCTACGGTCGCAGGTTCGAATCCTGCCTCGGGCATGGATGTCTGTGATGTCCTTAGGTTAGTTAGGTTTAAGTAGCTCTAAGTTCTAGGGGACTGATGACCTCAGAAGTTAAGTCCCATAGTGCTCAGAGCCATTTGAACCATTCAATGAAGTGGGTATATACCAAGGAACCAATTACATAAATATCTGTACTTATACCAGTAACTTCCTTTATATACTAGACGACTCTAGTAGCAACCTCAATGTAATGGTGATTCTTAGATTGTTTTGACACAGGTATCAGCCAAGCAACATTTATAGACTTCTGTTAACGAGTAGACAGTGGAAACCGGTATAGCCACTAAACAATTTTGTGGAAACTGAATAAAATAAACTTTACAGTATCAAAAAACTAGACGACATTTGGATACACAGAACAATAAAGTAGTTAAATGAGAGTGGAGAACAAATTTCAAGTATGATAATTATGGAAAGAAGGCTGAGATTATAGAGGTAATGGCACATTACCGGACACGTCTCACGACGAAATCCTATATATACGTTTAGTCTCTCCAGACAGTCATCTACGTTTCTTGAGACAGCCGTGGACTGGCTCATATTTTCGTACTGTAAGACGGGCCACGGAAAGAACAAGCAAGCGAAGTCGCTCATTCTGTCAGGGCTTTAAATTTTCGGCAAAAGAGTTTAGAGGCGCTTCTCTCGCCGGAAACATTCGGCAACAAGGACTTCCAACCGGAACACTCGGCGATTAAAAGTGCGTATAACCGTCTTCGCGGCATTACGGCGGGGGCGTCGTTTTTGCGAGATTCGGCATCCAGCCGGGCGGGCAACATTAGTTTTGCTCGGTTTATTAAGCGCGAACAAGAAAGCGGCGGGCGCGGGCTGTTTCCGCTAATGTATGTACAGCGCCGGCGCCCGGGACTTGGCCGAATCCCGGCGTCCATTAACTTGGCGAGCGCTACCAACTTGTGTCATTAGAGCGGGGGCCGCTTCCTACTGGCTAACCCGGCCGGCGGCGCTGCGCCGACGGACAAATAATGAAGCCGCGGCCGGCTCGCTTTCCTTCTGGCGCATCCTCCGCTGTGTTCTCTTCGTGGAAAATGCTCGCGTTGTTGGTGGCGCGGCCCTTTGTCGGAGGCGCACTGTTTGGAGGCGGAGTACACAGAGGCGGCGCGCGCCGGCCGCTCTCGTGTAAAAATAAAGCCGCGGCGTCGGCGTCGGCGTCGGCGTCGCCCGCGGGCGGGCGCGCTCTCCTGTCCTGTCGGGACGCCTACAGCGCGGCCGCGTCGCTCCGCGCACCACAGCACAACACAGTGCCGATTTGTTATTCGAGGGGGAAGGCGCGGCGCCACAACACACCGCGCCTCTGACTTCTTAATATACTCGCGCGTCTCTCCGGGAAACAATGCCGCTCCTGTCACCGGCTGCCCGATGCTTTCTTCTCGATTTTTATGCGGCGACGTCTTCAGAAACCGATCCCTTCAACATCTCCTGGTCTAGCTGTCCGGCTGCCGAGCACGTGTTCCGCTGTCGTGAGACTCTCTCTCTATCTCTCCCCTCTTGTGTGTGCCGGCCGCGGTGGCCGTGCGGTTCTAGGCGCTTCAGTCTGGAACCGCGAGACTGCTACGGTCGCAGGTTCGAATCCTGCCTCGGGCATGGATGTGTGTGATGTCCTTAGGTTAGTTAGGTTTAAGTAGTTCTGTTCTAGGGGACTGATGACCTCAGATGTTAAGTCCCATAGTGCTCAGAGCCATTTGAACTAACCTCTTGTGTGTGTGTGTGTGTGTGTGTGTGTGTGTGTGTGTGTGTGTGTGTGTGTGTCGTCAGTTTACACCAAGTAAAGTATGTCACTGTTGGTGAAAGCGTACACAAGGCTATTATTACGCAACATGATGATGTTTGGTTTGTGGAGCGCTCAACTGCCCGGTCATCAGCGCCCGTACAAGAAGTCCCAATTTTTACACAGTCCAATTTTTTTTCACAGTCCAGTCTAGCCACTGTCACGAATGATGATGATAATGATGATGATGAAATGGTGAGGACAACACAAACACCCAGTCCACGGGCAGAGAAAATCTCCAAGCCCGCTGGGAATCGACCCCGTGATCTAGAAGCAGCAAAGCTTGCCACTAGACCACGGGCTGCGGACTGGTTACGCAACGTGAATGACCAATCCTCCTCCGTAAGGCTTCATTCCTCTTTTTACCTAACTTAATTGCATCAAAATTCCCCATTTGTCCTTTGAACTCATTAGGTAGCGTACCAAAACACCGTGTATTACTTAACACTTAATGTTAGTTATCTGTGAACTTCGTTGGAAATAAGGTGCTCATTATTCTCAGGATGACAGGCTTATCCTGTAAGTAAGAGCTTCCGTTTCCCTGTCAACACAACTAAAAATAACTGAGATACGTATTTCCCTTGTTTGTTTTTTATCTCCTTAAATAGTTTACAGGTTATATTGTCACGGTTATTCGCTTACTGTAACATCTACCCACCCGATAACTTTACGTTGGATAAATTCAGTACCAAGTTACATAAATAGCCTGTGTAGGTGTGGACACCGTTTCTTGACTGCTCACCGTCACTTACCATTGATTCCATGATCGTTGTATCGGTCATTACTAGTACTCTGTTTATCAGTATGCTATCTATAGGCTAGACGATGAGGGGCTAAAATACGATAAGCACGTCGTATAATGCATTCATGTACGCTTGTAGTAACATATTCAACCAGGGAAGTATGGTACCTACTAAGGAACATCAAAGAATTAATTTCATATTATCTGAACTACTGTAACCATATGATTCAGCAGAAGTGTGTTCAATTATATGCAAAGAAACTGTTTCAAGATTTTCCGTGTGTCAACAGAGTGGCTGTTCTCTTACTGAGAATATGTGTATAGCCAGCAGCGTTCGATCACGCAGTGTTTCCTCTCTGCAGGTTACGGAAATACTCTATTACAATTATTTTCTTTTTATTGAATGTAATCCCGCGCTCTCCGTGATTCTATGTCACTTAGAAACGCCATACGAGGCCGGAAATGGCCACTCGTGTACATACAATGAAAAGACTATCTACAGAGTAATAAACTGCTAAATGAAAACGTTGACATTAATCTTGGTCGGTATTATCTTTCCAGTGTTAATTTTTCTTCAGTTAATGTTGGCGCTTCTTTCGTCTTGTTAACAACCTCACAAAATCTGTGATTTACTGATGATGTTCCGCGGTTAAAGCTGCAAAAGCCTGGCGAACTCGGCAGTACCGAGATTATAAACAAAGGTAGAAGGTATAAAGAAACTGAAGAAGGGAAAATGAATGAGCGAAGGTGGCTTGCAGCTTGCTTGTATAGATATCAAACCCAAAGGCAGCTTCAGTCTGTACATATTGCTAGAGGGTTTGAGACGATCCGTGAGAGTGAAAGACAAAGCTCAAGGTTAGAACCTGAGGAGTATACACACTGTTTACATCTCAAAGAAGTCTGCTTCAGCACGCAGTCCGTCACAGTGTATTGGGATCACATTAGGTGCAGGTGGCTTGCAAACGTCCCGTTAACGTTGGCTGTAACTGAATCAACACCCGCAGGCGGGTGATCTACGTTCGTGTGGTATCCGCGCCAGAGCAAGCGGCGGGTCGCGAAACGGGCAGAATACACCCCGACGGCACAGGTTCTGCGCAACCCGTAATCAATACAAAGACGCGCCCGTCCCATAAATCTATAATAGCTCTCGTACCCTACACTCAAAAAAGCGTGGTAACAATTTGTGAGGACGAGGGAAAATTTATTGGTTTTTAAATCGCAATTTCTCGCGAGCGAGCGGACTGTGGCATGGCCGTGGAGGGCGGGAACTGGGGTGTAGGAGTGGGCGAGAAGGGGGGGGGGGAGCGAGGGAAGGGGAAGGATGATTTACGGTGCGAGCAGAGCGTGTTACGATGATGTCTGGCGCTTGGTCTGCAGCTCGACGGCAAGATCTGCGGGAACAGAGGTGATGCAGGGCAGAGCTTCGAAATACAGTCGTTATCTCTGTCGTTACAATGATAAAAAGTCAAAACAAGATTATCACTGTAACGTAAATCAAGGACGAAACGCACTAAAAGCATGGTAACGTTTCACACTTCCTATATTACTCAACAACATCAAGAGCGAATACTAGGCTGTGAATTTGGTTTGAATACGGCGGGAATATGTGGTGAATGCGAGAGTTTCTGCAGAATTTTATGTAAATATTCGCTTCAGTACTCTGCGATTCATTTCACGAGTGAGATCATATTACGTGACACTTGTTGAACGCACGTATATCCAAAGGCGCCCATACTATAGTTTTAGGAGAGGGGGGAGGGCTGGACCTGGGGATGTGGAAGACTAATGGCGGCTTTAACCCTGTTGAAAAGCTATCATTTCTTGAAAGAAAAACACCTGACTACACTACATTTTTTCCTTTTCCTGAGAGCTAGGGGAAAAGGGTGGGGGGGGGGGGGCACTCGTTGCTAGCGGCTAAGGGCTCCCTTAGTTGTATGTGTTTGATTAATGCTTTAAATCTTTGTCTAAGTGTGCCATCTTTCCTACACAACTCACCTTTCTTCACATGTAACATCGTTCTCATCTACCGGAATGAAAGGCAGAATTAAGATTAAGATCGTGTAATTAGTCTTTTAAAATGTCCTTCACATCCACTAATGGAAAATGGATCTTAGTTGTAACCTTTGTAGCGTTTCGCAAAATAAACTATAAAAACAATTATCACAGATTTTATGCCCAAATCACTAAGCGTGAAACAGAAAGAAAAATGGTATTGTAAGTCACGTAACATGTTGAATTAATTGAAAAATTAAATTACTTATAATGAATTAATGTGAATTTTAGTTTACTGTAATTTACCGGAGACGTTCTTACCTAACTTTTGTAATCAACTGCAAAATAGTAAGCATTACATTTTAGATTTCTTGCAGACCGACGAACACAAATGCATGACAGATAAACAATTCGCAGGCGATGAATACTGTCAAGCATTATGTACAAATTTAGAGGCGAAGTGTGCCATATTGTGTTTTAGCCATTGTTTATCTTCAGTCTACACGATGAAAAGTTGTATTCAGCTGCATTTACGACAGTTTGAAGCAAGGAAAATAAATACTGTAGTAGTAAAAAAAAAAAAAGATCTTTTGAGGGTAAGTACAAGTTTCCATCCATGACTGGCAAATTATTATGTGTGCTAATAGCAGCATTCCAAACATTACTTTTCGTTTTCATTCGTTACTTATCCACAAATGTGTTCCACTATCGTCGAAATTACTGACGAAGTTTGCAGCACAGAGTTCAAAAATACATCAAAGCGCTGATGCCATAAATGATTGTTAAAGGAGACAATGAGGTGGTAAAATGGTAAATATCAGAAGGTACTGATATACGTGTAACAGAGTGTTTATAAATAAACTGGCAGGATAAACGCCATGAAGAGACGCCAGTGATTACACAAGATTGAGCTGACACAAACAACCTAAACCCGTCTTCAGACAGTACTAGTTTCAGTTTTCTGTAATTTCTCCAAAATAATTTAAGCGAATTCTGGATTTGTTTCTTAGAAAAATTATGGACGAATCTCATGTCGAACACTTATCTTTCTTCCTTGTTATTTTTCCATATTAGAGAAAACAGGGGAGAGATAGTGTGTAGAAACTTCGAAGTCACTCGAGAATATGTTAGAGCATCCGGGAGACGTTTTCTTGAAACAGTAATGAACAGTAAAGAGCAAAAATTGTGGGATTGATAACGGAGTAGAGAAGTAAAAGTGGGAAAAAAGTAGTACAAATTAGAGAAGTCGAGAACGGCGTCAATGTATTTGAAAGAGCAATGACTTTAAAAATACAAAAATAAAATAATGAACCGCAAACTATAGAATATTTGAGTGGGTGGAGATCATGAGACCATTGTCTAGTGATGGTCTGGAAATCATAGCAGGCATTTAATGACACCAAAAAAGGCCAGCCGTGGTGGTCTAGCGGTTCTAGGCGCTCAGTCCGGAGCCGCGCGACCGCTACTGTCGCAGGTTCGAATCCTGCCTCGGGCATGGATGTGTGTGATGTCCTTAGGTTAGTTAGGTTTAAGTAGTTCTAAGTTCTAGGGGACTAATGACCACAGATGTTAAGTCCCATAGTGCTCAGAGCCATTTGAACCATTTGAACACCAAAAAGGAATTGGATGAATTTGTATTCTCCTAATAAACGACACATAAATAGTAGTTTCTGAAGTGCTATACCCAGTTCACACAAATTAATTATTTTGTTTACATCTTAAAAGAAGGACAAAGCGGGAGAAAAAGCTACGGTTGAGCTATCTACGCAGGAAGACCGCCAACCCTCGAGTGCTAGGTTTTACAGACGGGGGAGCTCACAGAAGCAGCGGTGCAACCGCTCATTAAGGCGGCGCCGCCTAGAACGGTGATGCGGCTGTTCAATATTCTATTAGCCATATTCTTATCTGGCGTGGGAAGGCCATCCCAGCGAGCGACGCAGATTGCAGCCTTCCCGCGGCGTTGGCGACCGCGCCGGGATGGGGTCGTAGCCGAGATTACGTTGTTAAGGTGGCGCCCCGGCGCGTCGTGTGTGTGCCATTACGTCATTCCGGGCGCACCTCCAGATTACCTCTTAAAAAGAACGCTTCCCCCGGACGCGCAGCTTTTTAACACCCAATTCATTTGCAGAAGCTGTAAACGCGCCCGGTGCTCCCTAGAGGAGGGGGCGGAAGGGGGAGGCGGAGGCAGAGACAGTCGCGAGACGGCGAGAACGGTACACCGTAAAACCCCGCCAGACAGTAACAGGCCGCGCCAATTCTGTTTTACTCCTGCGACAACGAGCCCAAATTGGACAAGTGCGCGTTAAAGAGCAGACTGCTGCATTACCACCTATTAGTGGTCTCTTCCAGACCGCGGCGACACTGATTTTCTTTTCACGGGCAAGGCCACCTCTGCGGATCAAATTAACGCTTCCTATCTCAGAGCGAAATGTGCAGTAACTTTTCACAGGGACAGTTAGTGTTTCCGTGGATAAGTCACACTCCCAACTTTGAAAGGTCGTGTTGCAGACAGTTAACAAATCGAATGTCTTATTTTAAACTGAAATACTTTTACTGATTGATTCACTATGCGTTTCTGAAGTGGATTTATTTACGTTAGCCAAACACAAACGATTTGTACATCTCAGTTTGCAGAAAATTTTTATGTAATGTCCGAGCGGTCTAAGGCGCTGCAGTCTTGGACTGTGCGGCCGGTCCCGGCGGAGGTTCGAGTCCTCCCTCGGGCATGGGTGTCTGTGTTTGTCCTTAGGATAATTTAAGTTAAGTAGTGTGTAAGCTTAGGGACTGATGACCTTAGCAGTTAAGCCCCATAAGATTTCACACACAGTTGAACATTTTTTTATGTAATGTAGATACGATTCGAAAATCCACCACACATTACCCTGAAGAATCGTACACATAAATCAATTATGTTTTGTTAATTTAACCTTTAACATAAAAAGCGTGAGCCGTCAACTTTGTTTAAGAAGTTGGGGTCTTCCGGGGACCACATGCGTTTTTTCTCTCTTTCTCAACATATTAGTGTAGAAGATTACTCAGAATAGGTGTTTTTCATGTCTAAAAGCATATTTAAATTAAAGAAGCATAGTTGACGAGTTGATTTACCGTCAAACCTGGGAGACTGATGGATAATCGCAAATCTATTCCGCGTCTTGGCAGTAATATCAACTGCACGCCGAATATTTTCGTCTCTTGTCCACGTTTCAGAAACTGATTACTTTCGGCAGCAATCTGTTTCAACAGTCAACAGCACACCGATAAACGCTCTGTTTGACAGAACCCAACGTCTGTCCGAATTATCATTCTGTTCAGAGCACCGTTTGCATTGTCATGCGGATTAACACGTGACGCTTCAGTATTGGTGAAGGTGGACAACATACTATCTAGAATTTGGTCATCAAATTACACGTTGAACCCTTGAGTGCAAGATCACTTGCGTGCACTGACCTGCGAGAGACTTTGACATTGTTATAATGACGACAGCGAATCATAGAGAGCACTGAAGTTGTCCAATATTTTCGTCCTGACTTTGTGATAAACCCATCTCTTTCATCGGAATTCTCATCAAAAATTTTCGTTAGCCATGTTACTTTTTTCTCAATACACTTCAAGGTAATTATCTGATTCTGATGCATCATTTCTTAGATAAAGTCATCAGAGTCGCTAAAGACATCTTTTGGGCCACTGAGATCACCTTCATCCAGTATCCAAAAACGGTATCAACTGAGATTTGCTTGTGGGCCATTTTCAAAAATTATTGGTTTCACGTTATGGGGAAAAAATCCATCAAAATATGTAACGTAGTATAACAAGTGGTATCCTGCCAGCATCCAAATTGTGTTTTTATTTTTTAAATTTTTTACCGGTCACATCAAGATCTAATTTTGTAATATATGCCCTAAAAAGTTTCAGAACATACATAAAAATGAAAAATAAATTGGTTGTTACAGTTGCAGTAGTATCATCAAACATCACTTCCGGGGGTCCCTAGAGGGCTCCGCATAATATGTTAAGGGTTAAACAAATTCACTTTATGGTGGAAACATAATCCTCAGACACGCTTACTGAAATGATCAGTAAAACTGACTATGTACAATTACATGCTCATTTTACTTCATATTTACTACAGCCACGGTTAGGCCTAATTGACAGTGTTCTAAATTTTCCCACACAGACTTCTACAATCATGGCGGAACTGTAAACAGCTGTGAGCTGTGTATGCGTGTTTTGTGGATACCTACTCCTAAGTTTGTCTTCCCGTCGTTTTTTTTAGATGTTTTTAGCTCTTTATTATCATTGCCGTGCTTGCACCTCCTACTACTTCATGCATACTACAGGATGTGAATAAAGGTTTTCCCCTAGCACAAAAACGTAAAGTTTAAAGAGGCAAGGCAAGGATCAGTAGACCTTGAACGATTGGCGCCAATGTTGATACCGTGTGAACAGCGCGTCAATGGAGTCTGCGAAAATTGAGGCGTCGTGTTTTTTGAGTAACAGCGACTGCGGTGAAGATTTTACACGAACAAATGCCTTTCCATGCATAGCGAGTACCACCACTGTAAGCTTTGCAGCCAGATGATAGGCCCAGGCTTGCTGAGTTTGCTAGGAACATGTTGGAACTAATCGTTTGGGACAATAACTACGTTAATAGAGTTTGTTTTTTCTATGAACCAATTTTTTAAGATGTGGTGGCGGAAGAGAAGTTAGCAAGACGTGAAGAGAACTGCAATATCGTCTAGACGTTCTACGAGCGACAAACAGAGCATATGTGGAAGTTTACCCATAAAAAATCTTACGAGTTAAGTTACCGTTTGGAACAAATCGCTTAACTGTATCTAGCACAGTTCATTAAAAACAAATTTTTGTGATCAGGAAAAGTCTCTATGCTCAACCTTTATATTTGAGGGCGTGTACATTGACTCCCGTACTATGCACAAATGTGCTCAACATGTGATTTCCGTTTTATACTACTTACAAAGAAATTATATCCATATCTATTGTCTTTGAGAAAACGCTACATTCAATGCAGTTGTAGTGGCTTTTTTTATTCTGACGCTTGTTTAATTATGATGCATTACCTAAATCTACGTATGAAGTCCTCAATCCGCCGGATACTTTATGTACGACTGACACTTTACCATCCCCTTTTCTGTTGAGATACCATTGTTATAATAAACCCAATTAAAGAGGAAATAACAGTAGAGATTGTTAATGGTGTTTTTCAAAGAACTTTTTAGTGGTTCTGCTTGATTAATGTTAAGTGGAAGGTCATTCACACGTGGAAGTAATAGGAATGCGAGAACGGCTTTGCCGCAGTGGTATCACCTGTTCCCGTTAGATCACCGAAGTTAAGCGTTGTTGGACTTGGCTATCACTTGGATGGGTGACCGTCAAGTCTGATGAGCGTTGTTGGCAAGTGGGGTGCACTCTGCCCTTGTGAGGCAAATTGAGAAGTACCGGCTTCGGTCACAAAAATTGACAACAATATTGAGGTTCATATGGCTCTGAGCACTATGGGACTTAAAATCTGAGGTCATCAGTCCCCTAGAACTTAGAACTACTTAAACCTAACTAACATAAGGACATCACACACATCCATGCCCAAGGCAGGATTCGAAATTGCGACCGTAGCAGTCGCGCGGTTCCAGACTGAAGCGCCTAGATCCGCTCGGCCACCGCGGCCGGCAATATAGAGAGAGTGGTGTGCTGACTACGTGCACCTCCATATCGGCATCCTGTGACGTCAATAGGCTGAGGGTGACACGGCGGTCGATCAGTACCGTTGGGCCTTCCAAGGCCTGCTTGAAAGAATTTTTTTTAATAGTTCACCCAAAATTGAACATTGTATTGCTGCCACAAAAGTTTCTCCTCCTTCCAACATGGTCTGAATTATTCAGCACAACTTTCGGCATTCTGTTTGTTAAGTGTAATGGAAACCACCTGAGAATAAAGCATTTCCTTGAAACTTAAGTTTTTCGAACAGTATAACAATCAAACGCCTTGGAAAAATCATGTTTGTTGGTGCAGCAGAGAATGAGCGCCCACTCAAAACTAGCGGTCGATAAAGTACTCAAAGTACAATGCCTGGTGAAAATTATGTTCCTTAAAATCACTTCTTTCCAATAGAACAAGTAGCTCATTGGAAGAAAATATACTTTCATTATAGGCTGTGACAGTAGTATGGTAGTCTTCCAATATAAGTCGACACTCCTCTGGCCTTCGCCAGCGACTGTGTGGCTGGCGTGTCCAGAAGGCGGACTGGCGCCATCAGGGCGTAGGCGGGCCCGGACCTGCCGCAAGGGTCGCTGACGAATGGAGCGCCGTATATTGCGAGCCACCGTGCGCCTCTTCCTGCACTAATCAACCCGTCCTCCCACTGCCACTTGTGGCCACTGCTTCCAGACGCCCGCACACCACGTACTCGCCGCTGATTGCAACCGGAGACACGCCGTTTACATATAGTAGTTCAAATCCAGACGATACGCCAGTCACTGACCGCGAAATCTGTGCTGAAGATTACGTGGCTGTTTGTTAAAATGATTACTGCTGTGGAGCACAAAATACGCTATCTGTTTCAGATCTATCAGTGAAATTATATGGGTTATCTTCACTAAAATACTTAAGTATTTACTTTTTTAATTTTTTGTAAATATGTCCATGTATGTGGAGCTGCACACATGAATACTAAGTTACATGTCCACGGAGAGACTAGCCTTCACCTGCGGGACTCTCCTCACACAAATCCATTGGCAATGTTGTTTGTGAGTGAACTACTGCTTATCTGATGGTTTGTCATTGCTGTATTTTACAAGTTTTAAATTTGACGTAATCTCTGTAGCTACACTTGTAGCTTTTTAACTAATTTTAATTATTATAACTCTCATAGATCTGAAGATATCTGGTGAAGGTGGAACTAATAATTCCTTGTTGAAATTACAGACTATGTATTTGTGTCGGACAATAAACTATTTTTTTAAAAAATGAGTTGATCAACAGCAATCGAAAACTTCACTTGGATCGAAAAGCCATTATTTCCAGAAGTAATCACTGCTTTATGTACATGATTTCCTTACTAATTATTACCGTGAAGTAACCTGGAATTCTATTTATATCGACATAAAATGTTATTTTAAATACAGATTTTGTTTTAAAACCATTCCGATGTTTTTTTTCCAGTGGGCCTGCAGTTTGCACGAGGTCGAAGGAGGGCATATTTTATGTTCATTTCAAGTTTTCCCTGCACTATCTGTTAATTAATTTGTAGTGATACAAGTTACATGATGAACTCTTTTCGGCGTTTTGCCATTATCAAGTGTACGTATTCGCTGGTATGACGTGGTCCGTATGGCGTCGTGGAGCGTATATGTCGGTTGCCTTTCATTTATGATAGTTATTTGTAGGTTTACTTTGTATTTGCGTGATCTTGTAAAGTTACATTTGACAGCTTCGGCTCCAGCAGTGCTATATTTTTACGAATAGCTCTTAAAAATAACAAGATCACGCAAATAAAAAGTAAAAATGTAGACCCTAAGTAATGTGATCAAATCATAACAAAAAGACAATCGACATTTTCACTCCAAGATGCCAAATGGACCACATCGTTCTAGCTAAGATTTCCACTTGATAACCACAAACCGCCGAAACGAGCTCGTCGAGTAACTTGTATCTCTGCGAGTTAACGAACAAATGGTGCAACAAAAAGCTTTATGTTCCTTCTGTTCTGTTCCTGGCTAACTTAATATTTATTGCTACATGCCATTTCCCTCGTTAAAAGATGTAACTTCATTATTTTATGTTTTGATGTAGCGGTCTTAAATGGCCTGGGTTAGTTGCTGACAAATATCTCAGAAAGAGAAAAAAAAAATTCCAATTAGGCCTAAACGCACAAAAGTTGCAGCAAGAAATGAGCCAATGCAGCGGCGGCAGAGAAACGGTTCCCTTTGATCCGTCTGCTATTGCTCGCACAGACGGAGTAAAGCACGGCGCTGTCCGGTACGTCCGCCCCGGGAGATGCGAAGCGCGAGAGCCGAAGGAAACGAGGCGAGGCGGCGGAGGAGGCGCAGCGCGGCGCACGCGAGGCGAGCGGAGAAGGCAATAAGACGACGGCGAGGCGGCGGGCCCTGCCCGCGTGCCATGGCAGCCGCTAGACTCCACCCACCGGCCGCGCGCTCCCTGCCCGTGCTGCCGCGCCGCGGCCGCCCGCCCAACTAGCCACCGGCCGCCCCGCCCCTCTCCACCCCACCCCGCAGCACACTATCCCCTCTACCGCGGCCATGGCGGAGCAGGCGCCGCGCGCGGTTGCCTCGCTGCAGGCGCCGCAACTTTGATCTCGCCACACGGCAGTAAACTCCGGCTGCCAAGTCGTACACCGCCTCGGCCTACTGAGGCTATCAGGGCAACAGGGGGTGTGAATGTAGCAGAACGAGTTAATCGACGAGGATAACGATGTTAAGTGTGCAGTTGGACAAGTAACTCCAAATCCCTTCTCCCGATTGTGCAGAGAGAGAGAGAGAGAGAGAGAGAGAGAGAGAGAGAGAGAGAGAGAGAGAGACGTAGATAATTTATGACGACGCGAGTTAACTCATACAAATTTTAAATCTGCAGTCACAACATGCCCACATTTTATGAACGACCACAATATTATTAAATCAGTACAGTCAATTGCGGCCCGTACGGTTAGCCGTGCGGTCTAACGCACGGCTTTCCGGAGTGGGAAGAAGCGCCTGGTCCCCGGAGGACTTATGTCGAGGTCCGGTGATCCAGCCAGTCTGTGGATGTTTTTTAGGCGGTTTTCCATCTGCCTCTGCGAATGCGGGCTAGTTCCCCTTTTCCGCCTCAGCTACACTATGTCGGCGATTGCTGCGCAAACAAGTTCTCCACGTACACGTACACCACCATTACTCTACCACGCAAACATAGGGTTTACACTCGTCTGGTGTGAGACGTTCCCTCCTGGGGGGGGGGGGGGGGGGGGGGTCCACCGGGAGCCGAAATGCACAATAAAACTGAAAGTGGTTCGGTGTGGTTCGGCGGAAGGGTGAAATGGACTACGGCAGTCGTCGTGGGGTTGTGGACCACTGCGGCTGCGACGGAGCCCCTTCGTCGTGTCTAGGGCCCCGGTTAACATACAATACAATAGAGTCAACTTCACCACGAATATCAAAATATTCCTACAGGCTCATGGAGATTAGCTGGTTAAATGTAAACTACAGACTTCTCGTGGACATAATCTACCACTAATTGGCAGAAAAGCCTTAAATGTGCTTGATATAACTTCACAGAAAGTGTTAAGATAGATAAATTAAAAAAAAAAAACGCAGATTTGCGGTTGTGGATACATATATACTTGTTACAAGATTCAACTTGAGGGGCAGATAACGTTTTTATGGCAGTGAGAGGTTCATATCGAAAACGATCGAACAAATAATAAAAGATAATCTAAAATATAGTTCTTAATTACGTGAGAATACGAAATATTCAACCATGTTTTTTTCTTCAAACTGTGCAAATCATTTTCGACGATACTAAATATACCACTGTTGATAAAAAGGGTAAGAACATACGTAAACAGAAAGACACACACATGTAAAGTAAATCTTCGAGCTAATGTGAAAATAATTCGGATATACCATGGCGCAGAATTGATATCTGCCTCAGCAGTAGTGCCTGTGTATAAAACATGAATTTCTGCTAATTTACCCCCGTGCTGTGTGAGAAGTAAAAAAAAATCAATTAGTCACATAAAAATTTCTATAGTTTCGGGTAAGTATAACTCCGAATCACTTTGACACGCAGTGGAAAGAAATATGAGGACCATTAACCGCGAGGCGTTGTTGACAAAGTATTTCCTACATTCTCAGAACAGACAGTTCTGGGGCATGATACTTTTTTTGAGCTTTCGTAAAATAATGTTAAGGTATTATGTTTTAAACCTCTAACATCATTTAAAAAATATCATTATGCACACGTATCTCCGAAGTAAGTGCAGAAAACGTTGACAGATCAGTTATTCCGTACAAAGACACTAATGGGTAATGCAGCATGACCAAAGTCTTTATTAACGGAGCATTAGTATCCACGATTATAAACAGACAGGGTTGGAGGAAGGACGGCTTAAATGTATTTCGTTCCATCACGATGACCTTCAGCGCAAATAATGTAACACCCTAATTTTGTAAGGAAATGACAAGATGACAGCCAACAAAGACAATTTGCTGTAATTATTATGTTCGTAAAGAAAAATACACAGCTAGACTTGCTTCACTGGCGTAAATGTTTCCCGTATACTTATCAATCAGTTTAGAGCGACGGAAAATGCGTAGTATCGTGTAGATATAGCCTATCTGATTTCGTATAGTAACAACCAGTTATTTTCTCAGTTAGGATGTGGTGGAAGTGGAAGAAAATTGTACTAAGGTGGAAAAATGGACCTTCAGCACCAAAAATATTTCACACCTAGAAAGTGCAAGTTTTGAGAGCAGCAAGGCGTTTCCTAACAAAGAAAATAATTAGAAGAGAAATTCTGTTTGAAACCAAATACCGAATTTTTCATTTTACAAGTAAAATAACTTATTTGCCGCTACTTTCTGCATTTTGATTTCCACACAACAGCAAAATACAGGTAAACAAATCCGCAATAGAAAATCACAGTTCGGAAACCAACTTTGTAGCAACGCTTTATCGGTCACTCTTGTAGCTATTTTCAACTAAAATACTGGTGATACGGTTGCTTCAGTGAGTATGAAGATCATAACTTTTTCTGTCTTTAACGGTGGAAATAATGGTTACGGATATGACTGACGATTGATTCATTCTTCATAAAAATTCTAAGCATTATTTTCCAAGTTAAAGCAATTCATTCGATCATCTATGCATGAATATTCTATGAGCTAAGTATCTATCCACTTTTTTCCCTGAAAAAAGGCAATTCCAATTCGCATTTTCCCTACCGCTATGTTATGCCAAAGACTGGAAAAAAAAATTTACAAACTTAAAGTAGGCGAAAATAGTTTTACAAATTGAACAGACCACTTGAAAAAAAGTAGAGACGGTAAAAATCAATGAATGTACCTTGAATCTGTAGCTGTTATTCTGCAGCTATCATTTTAACTGTAGGCTATCATGAGGAATGTATGATATCCTATAAGTTTCGGCATCTAAAACTTCTACGAAGAATGGTGTAGCCATTTTGTGTTGGCATCAAAACTTTCTTAAATAATATGAGAGGATGATTATGATGATGACTGATTTAGAGAGCTCAACAGCACGGTCACCCTTACTCGATCAAGAAAGACATCACCACGTGGTTTGAACGATGTCTACCGTCACAAGCGAAATTACTACCGCGCTTCCCTGGAACACTTATTAGCAGTTTTCTTCAGAATGTTGGGCTTTGTCCAAAGTAAACACGTGATTCGGCAGTGATAAAATGAATTTATATCTACCTTGCTTTGTGTTAAAATGCACCAATCGTTTCGAGAAAAGAAGAGTGAAGATGGAAATTTTAAGTGCCATTTTCTCACAAAATGCGTTTTCAGTGCTGTTGTGTTCTCAGTACTGTGTTGCATGTCCCTATACTGGATGCATGTACCAGAACACGGAGAAACTCTTTCAAATATGCGTTAGGAGATGGCGCATGGTACTTGTGCTTAGTTGTGTTTCCCTATGTATAAACGCTATCTATTTACACAAACAAGACCGCTATTGATTTCGAGCCAACATGTTCATCTTCAGACGGCTGTTCATGTTTGTCTTATATTTTTTGTTATTTACTTGCGTCGTTGGACAAAAACAATCAAGAACTAATGTAAACAAAACCAAATGTAATATAAACGTCAACGTTTGTTGTTGTTTACATTAGATTCTGAAAGGCAAACAACAAATAACTAAAGTAAACAAATCCAAATGTAATATAAACGTGAACAACTGTCTCTAGACGAACTTGTCGGTTCGAAACAGAAAACAGCGCATTTGTGTAAATCAGTAGCATTATTAACAGTGGCTAGTTGGCGTTTTCGTCTTTGCAAGAATCATCCTGTCAAATTTACTTATTGTCACCTAGATCCACTCCGCTTCCTGGTATGACATTTAGAACACTCTTAATACAATATTTATTTTATAATTCGTCTCACTACTTTTAGAGGTGATGCTGTGGGCAGCATAATTCTGTGGTCTCATAATATTTCTCATTTTTTTTGCGTACACGTCAGTGAAGTACAAACTGAGAGACATGTTTTTTTCAATCTTCTGAAAAATGTTATATTTGGCACTTAGAACGTTTTCCGTGTCCGTTCTTCATTGTCCTTACGACCCAATAAACTATAACACTTAAAATATTTAGCTCATTCGCTTCACAATGGGTGGTTAATTACAGCATTGATACTGATATGAGTTGCTGTTTAATGTAAGGATAATGAGCCGACTTAAAATGCTAGAACTAACTGTTAAATGTGGATGGTTGATCACTTAATAAAAAAAGTAGAGGTCCAGGCACCCACTTCCTCTCCGCGTCACATTACCTAGGAGGTCAGATATCGCACTGTATTTTAAAATGTTACACTGTTGCCGGCGTCGGATAGGATAGGAGTCGGGTCTCCATCCGAGCTGAGCGTTGTCCTTACGTCAGTGTATGAAACACATGCAACTGAAGTAAGTCATACCATAGGGAACAAAAGCTACATATGTTAGTGAAAAACCACTACGGAGGAGTACCCTACACATAACAATCGTACGGTGTTATTCAGATAGTCTAAGGCTGTCAAAAGTATTTAGAAGAGGAATTGTTTCCATCTCATGGTACGACACAAAGAAAAAAAATATAAAAGAAATGCTTAACTGTACTCACAGGCTTATCACAGCGCTTTGTTACGGTCAACGCAACTATTATTAGAAGAACAGTTATGTTTGAAGATATATAAGGGCCTATGTAACGCATTTCGTAATTCTAGTCCCACGCCCCCCGTAAACAATGTCCGAATGTGTCGAGCCGAGAGCCATTTAAAAATACCTTTTCGATGAAAAGGTCCCCCTCAACAACACACGCGACGTAATACGGGCGCACGATTATACAATGGCAGCAGTGCGGTAGTGCCCACCCGCATGGAACAGACAGAGGTGGCGGCCAACTCCGGCCTGCAAGAGTTACGCGACGTACACGTTTCCAATAACAGCCGACTTCTTTTGTTCCTTAATTGCTCGGCATTAAGATATCATCCGCTTTAAAATACGCAAAGCCATTTGCTGCACGCTACGGTATCGAGCAACACTTACGGGGCCATTAATTCCTGCGAGTGGGAAAGAAAACGTAAAGTTCAAGACGCGGGACGGTTACAGCCTCACAAAAAGGCTTAATCCGGCCGCCTTTGAGTTACTGCCCGTTCACGTCAAACCGGCGAGGCCCGAAGCCCGCGGAACGCGCTTTCAGCTCCGCCCCGGCCGTGGCCAAAGAGGGCACTTTAAACGTTACGAGAGATTTTGCCCTTAAATGAGTGCTAATGCGACGATAAAGAAGTATGCTTTTTTTTCGAGCCTATTTCTTGCTCTGCAGGCAGGAAATCTCTGTGACTGGTTCTCGTAGCGCAAATGACTCGTAAAGTGGATACCCCAGTATGTACTTAGCGGTTCTGTTACACCACACTTCCTCTTTGCCAGTTCTAAAAATCACTGCAGTTCTTTGTGTTGCCTTGTTTCTTCGGAAAAAAACTAACTGTACTATGTGATGGTTTTAATCAAATGTGAAGAACCACAAACACAGGTTTTAGGTTCTTTACTATTGTATGTATACTACAGGGACCACTATTATATTCGACAATAATTAACACCTCCTGTTAATGAACCTCTCAGCTTTCCTCTTGGGTTTCCTGTAGTTTCCCCACATTTTCCCACGCGATTATATGGACCATTTCTTGAGCAAGACACAGAAGAGTCCTTCCAAAAATTGTATTAATGCAGATGAACACTGAAACTCCCATAATTTCACTATCAACAGAAGGCACACGTTTATTCCGTCAGGTGGAGAAGAGAAAGTAAAATGTAATCTCAACGACTCACGATTTATATTTCAAGCAGTTCTATCCAAGGCGGCCGGAGTGGCCGTGCGTTTCTAGGCGCTACAGTCTGGAGCCGAGCGACCGCTACGGTCGCAGGTTCGAATCCTGCCTCGGGCACGGATGTGTGTGATGTCCTTAGGTTAGTTAGGTTTAATTAGTTCTAAGTTCTAGACGACTGATGACCTCAGAAGTGAAGTCCCATGGTGCTCAGATCCATTTTTCGTTCTATCTAATGTATGACAATAATAAAAACGCTATGTAAAATATTTTTATTTAATTTTCTTGTTTTTCAATATATCAGACATATTCGTCTTGAGTGAATCATCATTATATATATCAAAATTATATATCGTTTTTCAATCTCAGTTGCACATTTTTTAGTAGTCTGTGGTGTAGTTCCGATGCAGACACAACTGGTTGCTTACGTGGCTATATAGATCTGAAGATGATCCAGAGAGACCGAAACTAGCCACAGGTAAAAAAAATAAAAAATAAATAAAATTAATTATATACAAAAAAATTTAATTTCTTGCTTTTATTGGTGCACGTAGGAACATGAAATGACGTACTGTCTAATGGCTTTGGTCTGAAGCTTCGGCCGATTTTTGTCTAAATAAACGTTGGCCGATGATCGCGAGACGAAAGCCAATAGGCTTTACGTCAACAAGTAACCACGAAAGCCTCAACAGTTTCGTAAACAGCGGCTGATTTTCTTGGTTTAATAATTAGCATAGCACTCTCCTTCAAGTTTCAATGTGGGAGGAGTCATTTGGGAACTTCGGCGTACTATGTCTGTATACTCTAGCAGCTTAGTGAAAGAAGATTTCAGAACTCTGGAAGGTTTCTTTTCTTTTTCTTTCTTTTGAGATCAGGTTTATTACTCCTCTTTCATTGCCTCAAAAGTAAAATACTTTATTGTACACGTAGCGCTCACACATCTTGATAATTAATAACCGTGTAGTTCAACTTTGAACAGTTTTCTGATCTTCTTTAATGCACAGTAACATATTTATTGAGATTTCTCAAAGTAGTCTTAGCAGTAATAACCAGTTATAAGTAATCGCGCTGCAATACAGACAATTTTTTTCTCTCTTTCTCTGTGTGTACATTTATCTGTTTATTTTACCAGTCTTCGCTTTGAATCGTTATTCCAAGAAAGGTGGATCACGCTGCTCATTTAGGCAGCATCTCGGCAAGGGCGGTACATTTAGAATATTTCGAGCAGTATGATGCGTCGCGGAGGATCGATAACAGAATTTTTTCTGTTTGCTGCTCCATTCACGGATGGTACACGGGAAGAAGAATTGGCTGCATAGCCCCATATTTCTCCAATTTTACCCTCGCAGTCACAGTGCGAGACGTCTGCTGGAAGAAGCAATCCGTTTCTTCACACTCTGGTTCTCCAGATTTTAACATCTGTCTGCGCTACTTATGGTCTTTCCAGAGGCGCACTCCACTGCTACATACCTGTGACGCTCTCGAGCTGACTGAAAACAAGAACGAGACAAATCGCTTACTCGTCTGTGAATTTTCTTTGTTTCTTCCATTAAGCCACTTTGGAAAGTGTCTCAGATACATATATTTGTATTTCGTGAGTCTGGGGGTTTTATCTGGTTCACGCTACTCTATTTTTTTTTTCTTTACATTTTATTCTCTACCCCGAAGGACAGAAAGGGCTGCTTTCCGATTCAACGAAAATCCCAGCATGTTGGGAGTGATACAGAGGGGAACAGGGACAGTATTATGAACTCCTGCGTTTTCCTTACAACCAAGATAACCTCCCGGAAAGCTTGGAGTTATTTGTAACTTATTCCTGGGCAGTATGGCTCAGCCAAATATGAGACAACCTTGTGTATGTTTGTGTTTCGCGCGTGTAGGAGAAGTGTATCGATGCCTTATCTACAACAAAAGAAAAGAACTCGATAGTATCTGATTGCAGTATTACAGGAGAACAGCCTGAGCACGTCATATCCTATACATATTTCGTGAAAATACTAACAGGCAGTATCAAATGAGAGAGTTTACATAAATACTGAAGTTGGGATGACTTGAATTTGTAGGGATCTGGGAAAGTGCAACACATCTGTCACGAAGACTGCGTACAACGCTAGTGCAATCAATTCTAGAGCATTGTTCCATTGTTTGGAGTCGTACCTTATCAAGTCTTATCAATTAAGTATGACGACAGACATCGAAAATACTTAAGAGACGTTTTGATAAGGTCGTAACACGTCGGTTTAGCCCATTTGACAGTCTGACAGAAATGGTTGGAAACGTTATGTAGGAATTTTTGGAAGAAATAGGAATCGTTATATTCTAAGCAGACCGTGTGACCATTATGCTTCGAAAATCGTGTATCTTGCATAGGGACCATGACAACAAAGTAACACAAATTACACATTTATACAGCCAGTCTCCCTCGCTCACTGCACAAACTGAATGGGGCAGAAAATCGGTATTACTGGAACTGTACAATGTTATGCGGGTATACAGGGTAATGATGGTAGAAATTTGAAGGATGATCGAGAAGAATAACTGTATCACTTTGTCGCAAGGAACTCTGGTCCAGAAACGATAGAGTCGGAAGCTATAAGCGAAAGTCGTTCTCATACCTCTGATAGTGTAATACATATACTGGTACTGTTGTTGCTAAGATTGTAGGAGGAAACTTTCAGAGGTGGTAGTATGGAGCAAAACAAGAGAAAAATGCCACGTAAACGTGGGCTCTAAAATGCATATCATAAGAACTATGACCACTTGCTCATCTTTGCTATTGTGAAACACGACTCTTCTTATAAACAAGTGCTCACAGCTGTTTAGGTAAGCACGTTTGAGCCCATGTTTCCTGCACATTTTCCTTTTCTTCTTTTTTTTTCTTTTTGGTAAATTATCTCCTCCCAATATTTGGAAAACAAAGAGCTTGCAGCAGAACAGGTCCCTGTCAGAGGAATAAGAACAAATTTCGCTTATAACTTTCCGACTCGATCGTTCCCTGACCTGGGTTCCTTGCTTCAGATTCATACTTTTACCCCTCTCCATCATCCCTGAAAATTTGCAACGTCATCAAGGGATCACTCCGTATATGTCGATGTAGACATCTGCCGATTATAGACAGCAGGAATTCCGGGACTTTGCAGGTACGCAGACTTTGAGGGTGCCTGCTAGGTGCAGGCTTGTTGTCGTCATGGGCCGGCGTGCACCTGCTTGCAGCGGTCACGAACAATGGTTTCTCGCCGGCACGCTTGACGCTGTCGGCAAAGAAGGGCGGCCGCTTTCAGAAAGGTCAGCACGTTTGGCTCCGCGAAAGGTCACGCGTGTCGGCTTGACCCGAAACGCAGCCGCAGCGTCCATTAATAAACAACGTCTCACTCGGCCGGCCGCTTGCCGGAAAGCGGCGCTAACGCATTCAGAGCGCATTTACAATTCAGCCCGCGAAGTCGGCACCGTAACACGGCGATTGCATGTAGCTCGTCAGTTATGCGCCGAGACGAGGCGCGTTGCGCATTCGCGCTTGCGTGTCCGCGCGCATTACGTACATGACGGCGCCGCGCAGGACGCCAGACGCCTGAGGGGCGTCGGGTCCGGAGACTGCACCGAGCGCTGCGGTACGGTACGGTACGGTACGGTTCGTCTCCAGCGCGTTCTGCCGGCTGTCACTCGACAACGGCAACTGTCGGGTTGAGCACCCTGCCGCAATAAATACCTCCTGCGAGGAGTCCCGTCAGAACACAAACAGGTAATGTGACTGATGAAATATGCATTACGAGAGTTGTGACAAGCAAGCAATAAATATTCTGAATGAACATTTTCACTCCGCAGCGGAACTGCTCTGTTTTGAAACATCCTGGCAGATCAAAACTGTATGCCGCACCGGGACTAGAACCTGCCTTCCGAGACAGTGCTCTTACCGACAGAACTATCCAGGTAGTCGGTAAGGACAATGTCCACTAGGCGCAAGGTTGCAAGGTAGGGTCCAGGATAAGCATGCAATTTCAGTCTGCCGGACACTTGTCAGGCATTAAATACCTTGGTTCAACTGCAAGCTAAGGGATAAACTTGGGTATGGCAGCAGGGGCGCGTGCCCTGAACACTGTTTCAGTGGAGGCGAAGAAAAATTAAAAAGCGCAGAGGAAAAGACGGAGAGGAAGGGCGAAATATGAATTGGAAGTAGAAGATGAAGGAGGAGGAGGAGGAGGAGGAGGAAGAAATGAATTGAAGGGCAGTAAAATGAGAAGAGGATGGACATGTACGAAAGGTATTCTCCTGATTTGGAATGGACTATGTTGAGCAACAGTTCCGTAAGAACCTAGCTTCCATGGCCAAAGGCCCTTGTTTCTTGCTTTCAGCTAATGGATGGAGCCACTCTGAATATAAAAAAGGGACAACGCACGAACAGGGTGTAGAGTATATTTCGCTTTGCTTTTTTTATTGTCGCTTTGCACTGATCGGCAACGTAACAATGAAAAAGAATCGCGCTGTTGTTGCAAGCAATGTGGCTTTGGACTGCGTATTGTTCCATGTTTAAACTGTATCATGCAAGAAAAATGTATTCAAATGGCTCTGAGCACTATGGGACTTAACTTCTGAGGTCATCAGTCCCCTAGAACTTAGAACTACTTAAACCTAACTAACCTAAGGACATCACACACATCCATGCCCGAGGCAGGATTCGAACCTGCGACCGTAGCGGCCGCGCGGTTCCAGACTGTAGCGCCTAGAACCGCTCGGCTACTACGGCCGGCAGAAAAATGTATTATTGAAATGCAAACATCGTACTTCATTGTACAGTTATGCTGATGTCACTAAATGAATGAAAAAAAGAAGAGATGTGGAGATGTACGTAGGGCCTTCATCTGTTCAGATGATGTATGAAAGACATTATACTCTTTCTCTTTATGGTACACTGCATAAATACATAAAATACACAGACTAATTATGCTTAGACATACGATATTCTAATGAAAAACTGCGTTCAATCTGCTTAAGATAAAGCTGCTTTCTAGCCCGATGATCGGTGCGACTAATCCAAGCAACAGTGGCTCTGAGCACTATGGGACTCAACTGCTGAGGTTATTAGTCCCCTAGAACTTAGAACTAGTTAAACCTAACTAACCTAAGGACATCACAAACATCCATGCCCGAGGCAGGATTCGAACCTGCGACCGTAGCGGTCTTGCGGTTCCAGACTGCAGCGCCTTTAACCGCACGGCCACTTCGGCCCAAGCAACAGTCTGTGTCCTTGTACCGTCCTAAATATGTGCGTAAATACAGCCAGAAGCTATAAAAACCCTACAAACAGATAGTTACCATAGTGTTGCATTAAATTTGGAATGTTGTCGTTTCAATAGAAATAAGGTGACGGCGCTGAAAATTGTAAAATTCGATCGTGGCCACTAATGCCTAGGGGACGCAAAGAGCTAAAAGCAGAAAAACAACAGTAAGTGTATATTACTATATGAGAACGCAGTCCTCTGAGAATTTCACTGATTAAGTCTTCTAGAGTTGTCGGCCGAGTTACGGCGTAGTCGTGAAGCAACGTTGAGGTCAACGTTATCTTTACGTCTACATACATACTCCGGAAGCCACAGCACGGTGCCTGGAGGAGAATATCCTAGGGTACTAGCAATTTCCTTTCCAGTACCACTTGCAAACACAGCCAGGGAAAACGACTGTCTATATGTCTCCGTACGATCCCTAATTTCTCGTATCTTATCTTCGTGGTCCTTACGTGGCATTTAACGTTGGCGGCAGTAGAACCGGTCTGCATTCAGCTTCAAACGCCGGTTCTCTATATTTTCTCAACAGTGTTTCTAGAAAAGAACGTCACCTTCCCTCCAGGAATTCTCATTTTAGCTACCGAAGTGTCTCCGTAACACTCGCGTGTTATTCGAACCTACCGATAACAAATCTAGCAGCTAGTCTCTGAATTGCTTCGATATTTTCCTTTAATCCGACCTGGTGCGGATCCCAAACACTCGAGCTGTACTCAAGAGTGGGTCGCACTAGCGTCCTATATGCCTTCCCCTTTACAGTTTTATCACTCTTTCCCAAAATTCTCCCAACAGACCGAAGTCGACCTTCGCCTTCCTACCACAATCCTCACATGCTCGTTCTATTTCAACGCAACGCCCAGATACATAAGCGAATCGACTGTGACAAGCAGGGCATTACTAATGCTACACTTTAACATTACAGGTTTGTTTTACCTGCTTTTCCGCATTAACTTTAATTTTTCTACATTTCGAGCCAGCTGCCAGTCATCCCACCAACAACACGTTTCGTCTAAGTCATCTCGTATCCTCCCGTAAAGTCATTCAACTTCACCTTCCCACACAACCCAGCATCGTCAGCAAACAATCGCAGTTAAGTTCCCACCGTGTCCGCCAGATCACTTATATAGAAAATAATAACGCTCCCATCACACTACCTCTGGGCACTCCTGACGATACCCTTGTTTTTAAAACAAGGATATTTCGCCTGAAGATGACGAGCAGAAAGGTCATCGATACTTGGCGTCAAGGTGACACCGATAGCTCGGGGTTCCATTGGCGCATCATATTGTGCGCGTTGTGATAGCTACGCAGTCGCCCTCGTCGGATACAGCTGCGACCTCGAGAGGAAGAAGCGGCACCGTGAGGATGGTGCGGTTACCCCGGCAGCTGTGCAGCTGGCCAGGCAGCGGTCACTTCCGGTCGCGAAAGCGGCGCGTGTCGCGGCTGACTGATTGTGTGTGTACCCGCGCGGTAAACGCCGGCCGCGCTGGTGCCGTCGACGTGTTTGTTGTTGTCCGCGGCGATGAGAAGCGCGATAGCGGCTTAATGACAGCGCGTAAACATTTGTGTCCGGGCGGGGCGGAGCGGGGCGGCGCAGAATCTGGCCGGCGGATCTGGGACATGCGACGGCTGCCACGCGCTCGTTACCGCCGAGGAGCGAGTGCTCTGTGCGGGCGTCATCTGCGAGGGGCGGGCCCGTACTGGGGGCTAGCGCCCACTTGTAACCTCATTCGTCTCCTGACACCCCGTGCAATAAACATACGAGTACCACTCCAGGCCGAGCCAGCGGGTTCGTCCCCGTGCCTTCTGTGGACTTTTCGGTGTCCAGCCTGGAGATTATGAGTCCGTCTTTCCAGTGATTCTTCCGAAGGAAGGAAGATAAAGGTTTAACATCTAATCGGTATCGTGATCCATAGAGTCGGAGCAGAAGCTCGAAATGTTTCGAGGGTGGGGAAGGGGACCGCCGTCCCCTTGCAAAGTGATCATCCCGCTTGGAGAGACTTAGCCCTTTGAGCTCCAGTGACTTCTGCCACAAACCACCACTTTATTCATATTGTTAAAAGTACCAATGCCTTTAGCATGAGACCACCGACGCTAGGAAAGCCCTGAATCAGGATCGTGATGCTAAGACCGTTTAAGTTGTATAATAAATCTTTATTTCTGATCCAACTAGTTTCGCTGCGTTAGAGTCACTTCTTCAGGAATACAGATTTATTACGTAATTTATTCCAAACGTTGACTCAACATTCTTTGTCCAACTGTGAGACAACTGTCTGAGCGTCAAAGAGTCTGCAGTCCAATTTGAATCAGAGGAGAATGGGAGGAATATCATCCCGATACAGAAACCCTAAGGCTTAACATCTTCGTGACAGCATAACGTGCGCAGTGACTTCCTAGACGAACTGTCAAAAATGTTCAAATGTGTGTGAAATCTTATGGGGCTTGACTGCTAAGGTAATCAGTCCCTAAGCTTACACAATACTTAATCTAAATTATCGTAAGGACAAACACACACACACACACACACACACACACACACACACACACACACACACACACACATGCCCGAGGGAGGACTCGAACCTTCGCCGGGATCTGCCGCACAGTCCATGACTGCAGCGCCTAAGACCGCTCGGCTAAACCGGCGGGGCGATGAACTGTCACGACGGAGTTTAACCTTATATTTCCTGTATCGTGGTGATGTTACCCCCATTGTGCTCTATTTTAAATTGGACTACCGACCTCTTGACGCTCAAACAGTTTTATCATAATAGGACAAAGAGTGGTGGGTCATCTACTGCTTGACGTTTGGAATAAATTATGAAATGAATATGTATCTCTGAAGATATATGACTCTAACGCCGTGAAATTGGTTGGATCAGAAACAAAGATTTCTACAGCTGAAGCGGTCTTATTCATCATGGTTCAATTCTACTGCTGCTGTGGATGCCCACAAATTAAAATTTGCCTGAATCTGGGCTGTAGTAGCATCGGCGGTTTCATGCTAAAGGCACTAGGACTTCACAACAAAAGGAATAAAATGGGGGAGGGGGAGTTGCAGAAGAAATCACTGGGGCTCAAAGGATTAAGAATGTGAAGGAAAACATAATAGTCGTCCTCCCGAATGCGAGTCCAGTATGCTAATAACTGCCCCACCTCACTCGGTAATATTTCTGAATGCGGCCTACTACTGCAGCTTCAAGCGAATGATTTTCCCAAGACGTCAGGCTTTCCCAGCACCTGTTGGAAATGAAATTGAGAAAATCCCTGTCACGAAGTAGCACTTTACAGACATGCAATTTTGTCGAAAACTGACATTTTGAGACTGTGGCCGTGCACAAAATACGTGTTGATTCATGCAGAGAAGATAAGAGCAACCAAACACTTTTTATAATGATTCATATAAACAGCGCCGTTACCGTTTTCGAGCCGACAGGCTCATCATTAGACGGTTTGTACACGTTAAGATACATTTTTGTTATAGTCTGCATTAGTCATCACTTTCATTTTCCCATATGGTGAAATTTCCTTGGGATGGTGGCGCCCTACAGCCAAAACAGAATGTGAGAAACTAACTATAACTCTGTCTCCTAACGATTTCAAATTATGTAAACAAATTACTAAAGCGAAAATGTTTTAATTTGTTACTTGAGTTACTTACGTATACAACTGAGACACTATCCTGTCTTTTATCACAAGCATGTTTTATCTGATAAAATATGCATTACACAAAAATATCCTTGCAGCTGACGCAAGTTCCGGATTGTTGTACCCTTCATTGTCAACATGTGAATTTCTGTTAACATCTCTTTTTGGGGTGACTTTCCATCAATAACTGCCTTTTTAATGCGTAATCCGACAGACAACCGACAAAAGTCTGAGTGGCGGACACAATGACAACGCGAGCCCCTTGCTACGATTTATTTATTTTATTTATTTATTTATTCGAGTCAGAAGCAAATATGAGACGCTTTAATTAGCATTAAAAACAGGAGAGATAAAGAATTATGAAGCTGCACTACTGCTGCACAAAATCTTGCAACATCAATTGTGTTCGGATTCGCGAGCAGAAGATTATCTTCTGTTCAAGATGCAGGGCATAGCTGACAGACCAGTGGGTGTTACACTGTCTGTTGTTCTCCGCACTCACAGTCGGTGGTATACGTAGGGAAGTGCCACTTCTGAAGGTTAACTCTAGATATTCCAACTCCAGATCGAAGGTGGCTGAGTAACCTCCACAGAATCTATTTTGTTCATGCCCATATGCGAAGGGGGTGGCTAGGTAGAGTTATTTTTGAGTCGATAAATCCACAGTTGTTTCCTTGCTTCTGCTGTTTGCAACAATGAAATGGTCTTGATGAAACTTTTTCTGGACCTCAAGCTTGCGGCTGCTGGAACGTGCCCATATGCTGGATGGTTTCCCTGACAAATCTGATTAGTACTCTTCGCACTGACAACTACTTCACGACGAATTATCTGGTGGCGCTGTGGCTGCGAGCTGGTAGAGTTTTACACGTGGTGTAGCCCCGATGATCAGAAGCAGCAGCGGTCGCACACTTGTTCGCGACCTGTGTGGTTTGGCTCGCAGCCCGCCTATCGCGGAAGAATGCGCAGTCAGTAAATCTATCATAGCCCGGCCGTGGACGGGGCTGGCGCGCTGCGTTTGTTTTCTGGCGCCGCGACGGCTGCCGTCAACACGGCCCGGCTTTTCCTTTGTGGATGACGTCACTCCCACATCAAAATAAACGCCCGCAGGCCAAAAGAGACGTTGCTACATACAGAGGGCGCCGCGCTCAAAATAATTGCGATCGCAGAGCGGCGTCCTGGGATCCCTACCTTTTCCCGATATGGCTCACCGTAATTCAAAGCGTATGATTGTTATCCCGATGTCGGTACAGTGTCTAGGAAAATACTGAAGTCTGACCGTCGTTTACATCACTTTAAAGGGGATAGATGGAGGATTCATTGTGCTTTTCTCTTCTGTTGATATCGATGCAGTCTGAACTTGCTAACAGATTATGTTTAAATCATTTGGCGTTTGCGTACGGATGACCGAAGGCTAATTTTTACAGGGAATACTCCTCGACGCATATATAGGACCTACTAGTTTCACTCGACTTATATATTTTTTACAGCATCACCTTTTTATTTACTTTTATTTGTTTTCAGTCAAAAACATATTTAATCAAATCAGCCAACAAATGGATGTATTACTTGACGCAAGGTATCATATAAATCAAAATAAAGTTAACCGAGTTTCATCTAACCTCGTATGGCGCCTCGACGTCTAAATAACCTCACAGTCGAGTACTGCTTCTTCCGCAGTGGTCAGCACACAGTCTCTTGTCAATTAATGACGGCTTCTGTAAGCGGAACCGCCATCCACTTCCAAGCAGCTCGTGACTTTTCCTCACGAGATGTAGTAGACAGTTAACAATTCAACTTGCAAGGAAACGTCTTTGATACCACCCGGAATCAAACCTGAGTCCTCCAAGTATCGTACACTACAATTCAGAATGATGACCGTTCAGTTGCCCATCTGGCCATTGAGACTGTTGTTTTCTGTCATTTCCCCAAATCGCTTAAGGCAGATTCCGGGATGATTTCTTTGAAAAAGGCAAGACTAATTTTCTTCCCCAAGTCTAGGTTTTTCCCTGTCTGTAATGACTTACTTCTTAGTCACCGGAACATTAAACCCTTATCTACCTTCTTGTATGAATATCAAGAGCTCAGATGGCAATCCAGTTCTAAGCAAAGAAGGGAAGGCAGAAAGGTGGAAGGAGTATATAGAGGGTTTATACAAGGGCGATGTACTTGAGGACAATATTATGGAAATGGAAGAAGATGTAGATGAAGACGAAATGGGAGATAAGATACTGCGTGAAGAGTTTGACAGAGCACTGAAAGACCTGAGTCGAAACAAGGCCCCGGGAGTAGACAACATTCCATTAGAACTACTGATAGCCTCGGGAGAGCCAGTCATGACAAAACTCTACCATCTGGTGAGCACGATGTATGAGACAGGTGAAATACCCTCAGACTTCAAGAAGAATATAATAATTCCAATCCCAAAGAAAGCAGGTGTTGACAGATGTGAAAATTACCGAACTATCAGTTTAATAAGTCACAGCTGCAAAATACTAACGCGAATTCTTTACAGACGAATGGAAAAACTGGTAGAAGCGGACCTCGGGGAAGATCAGTTTGGATTCCGTAGAAATGTTGGAACACGTGAGGCAATACTGACCTTACGACTTATCTTGGAAGAAAGATTAAGAAAAGGCAAACCTACGTTTCTAGCATTTGTAGACTTAGAGAAAGCTTTTGACAATGTTGACTGGAATACTCTCTTTCAAATTCTGAAGGTGGCAGGGGTAAAATACAGGGAGCGAAAGGCTATTTACAATTTGTACAGAAACCAGATGGCAGTTATAAGAGTCGAGGGGCATGAAAGGGAAGCAGTGGTTGGGAAAGGAGTGAGACAGGGTTGTAGCCTCTCCCCGATGTTATTCAATCTGTATATTGAGCAAGCAGTAAAGGAAACAAAAGAAAAATTCGGAGTAGGTATTAAAATTCATGGAGAAGAAGTAAAAACTTTGAGGTTCGCCGATGACATTGTAATTCTGTCAGAGACAGCAAAGGACTTGGAAGAGCAGTTGAACGGAATGGACAGTGTCTTGAAAGGAGGATATAAGATGAACATCAACAAAAGCAAAACAAGGATAATGGAATGTGGTCGAATTAAGTCGGGTGATGCTGAGGGAATTAGATTAGGAAATGAGACACTTAAAGTAGTAAAGGAGTTTTGCTATTTAGGGAGTAAAATAACCGATGATGGTCGAAGTAGAGAGGATATAAAATGTAGACTGGCAATGGCAAGGAAATCGTTTCTGAAGAAGAGAAATTTGTTAACATCGAGTATAGATTTAGGTGTCAGGAAGTCGTTTCTGAAAACATTTGTATGGAGTGTAGCCATGTATGGAAGTGAGACATGGACGATAACTAGTTTGGACAAGAAGAGAATAGAAGCTTTCGAAATGTGGTGCTACAGAAGAATGCTGAAGATAAGATGGGTAGATCACGTAACTAATGAGGAGGTATTGAATAAGATTGGGGAGAAGAGAAGTTTGTGGCACAACCTGACTAGAAGAAGGGATCGGTTGGTAGGACATGTTTTGAGGCATCAAGGGATCACAAATTTAGCATTGGAGGGCAGCGTGGAGGGTAAAAATCGTAGAGGGAGACCAAGAGATCAATACACTAAGCAGATTCAGAAGGATGTAGGTTGCAGTAGGTACTGGGAGATGAAGAAGCTTGCACAGGATAGAGTAGCATGGAGAGCTGCATCAAACCAGTCTCAGGACTGAAGACCACAACAACAACAACTACCTTCTAACTACCCTCCCGCTGCTCGGTTTTGTTGGCTGTAACTGTCGAAATCAAGGTGTGATGAAATACTATGTGTGATAGCCAACTATATTGGGTGGTTAGAAACAATATGAAAAGCTTGTAATTGTGTTGTAGGGTAAGTTGTGTTAAGAAGAAGAAGAAGAAGAAGAAGAAGAAGAAGAAGAAATCGATACGTTGCGCCGTTTCCGAGTTAGTTAGGCAATGAAGACGTTGCGTGGGAAAATTGAACCGGCAAGCCACATACAGTTAGTGTCAGTTGTTCTCATAGCTCTGCGGTCGCAGGTTCGAATCCTGCCTCGGGCATGGATGTGTGTGATGTCCTTAGGTTAGTCAGGTTTAAGGGGATACGGAATCGGATTTTGGGTTAAAAAATCGAATTTTTTTATTGGCGTATTATATTCTGCCATGTTTCCTCTTTAAAATGACGTATCATACATAGCTCTACTACAATTATAACTATTTTATTTTTATATATTTGTGAGATCGGGTATTGCGCTTTAGTTATACACGTCTCTCGTGGCTGACCATGAACTTTTTGGCAGTACCTTTAAAGTGACATGAATTCAAATATCCCGGTTTCCAGCGACTATTTATACACTAGTTGCCCGAAAATGTTTCTCTCTGGTTTCCTCAAGTTACTCTTTGACTTTGTGGCGGGACTGTTTTGTAAACAGTGTGATATAAGAAAGTAGTTGTTGTTGAGTTATTTCGTATTTAGTGCTTCATTTTTCGCAGTGAAAATGCCTAGAGCTAAAGCAAAAGTATTTAAAAAGCGTGTGAACTGGCAAAAGAAAAGAAATAATGATTCATTAGCAAAGCAAAGCAGTTCATCATCATCACTGTTGGAAAATGTGAATCCACTTATTACTGATTTGCCGAACGAACTTACACCAAATGAAAACAGTGCTTCTCATAAAAAACTAAGAGATTTGGAAGAGAAATATAATTTACTTGATAGAGGGAATGAAGTTTTTGAACTCATTGATACGAATATATTGTGTGAAGCTCTTGAAAACAGTTTGTGCTGCAAAAAATGTCATGGAAACGTTTCTCTGAAAGTAGAATCCCATGTTGGCCTGGCTTCCCAGTTTAATTTAATATGCAGTGTTTGTAAATACAGCTGTAAGTTTCCAAGTTCGGTTTCAGTAACTGTAAATAATGGATACAAGAAAACTGAACTTTATAGTGTAAATATTAGGTTAGTTTATGGATTGCGAGCAATTGGTAAGGGCAAAGCAGCTGGTGATATGCTATGTGGTGTTCTAAATCTTCCAAGTGCACCTTCAAAGTTTGAAGCTTACAATTATGTACTAGGATCTGCAGTTGAAGATGTAGCACAGAAGTCAATGCAGGTTGCTGTGGAAGAAGCAGTGGAAGAAAATGACGGCAGTCGTGACCTCACAGTGGCGTTTGATGGCACGTGGCAGAAAAGGGGCCACACCTCCAACAATGGTGTTGTAACAGCAACTAGTGTTGATACTGGCAAGGTTATTGATGTTGCAATAATGTCTAAATACTGTAGGTGCACAGGCAGGCTGAAAAATGAACACAGTGATGACTGTATTGCTAATTATTATGGTAGTAGTGGTGGCATGGAGGTTGCTGGGGTGAAGAAAATTTTTCATCGCTCTTCACAGTGGTATAATGTTCGCTATGTCAGATATCTGGGAGATGGTGACTCTAAAGCATTCAAAGAAGTTTTGGAAAGCAAACCATATGGGAACAGTGTAAATATAAGCAAACTTGAATGTATAGGACATGTGCAGAAGAGAATGGGTGCCAGGCTGAGAAGGTTAAAATCAGTTATGAAAGGGAAAAAACTAGATGATGGGAAAACCTTGGATGGCAGAGGAAGATTGACTGATTCCATAATAGACCACATTCAGAACTGCTATGGCCTTGCAATCAGGCAAAATACAGGCAATCTTGAAGAAATGAGGAGAGCTATATGGGCTTTATATTTCCACACCGCATCCACGGATGAGCATCCACAACATGGTTTGTGCCCCAAAGGTGAAAACAGCTGGTGTAAATACAATAGGGGACTAACAACAGGAGAGAAATACATTCACCACCACAGTCTACCATCAGCCATCATGGCAGAAATAAAGCCCATTTTCAGAGATCTGGCTGACAGAAGTCTTCTGATGAAATGTCTTCACGGAAAAACGCAGAACCCCAACGAGTGCTTGAATAGTGTGATATGGCATCGTCTCCCAAAAACAGTGTTTGTCGGAATTAATACACTACATTTTGGTGTGTATGATGCTGTGGCAACCTTCAATCTTGGAAATATAACTAAATGCCAGGTCCTTCAAAAGTTGGGTATGTGTGTTGGTTCCCGTACGGTACGTGCTATGTTCTTTTTAGATCAGCACAGACTAAGGCATGCTGATAATATAATCAAGACATTAGTGAAAAAAGCAAGACAGGTGCAGAGGGGTGCCAAAAGAAGACTTGAAGATGATTATGAAGACTGTGAAGGGGGTATTAGCTACGGATCAGGAATGTTTTAATCTTCTTTCTCCGTTTCCCGTAAGTTTACTTTTTACTTCATCTAGGAACATTATCTCAGGTACTGGTCAACCTAGAAGTCTGAAATTTTTATGACGTAGTGACATAGGTCCCTATTACATACTGAAACAACGATTTTTTAATTACTTGATTTACAAAAGACTTAGGGGTGATAGTCTAGTAAAAAGCGATGGAAAAAATTTACTTAAAAATAAATGTACAATATCTCTGTAAGAAAATACTTTGACAATAAACTGTTGTTTCAGTATTGTTGTAACATATGAATGCACATACAGTAAAATTTTTACCTCTCTATCTCCAGTAGTTTGTGAGAAAATGTTCCCTATAGTAGGCATATATTAACATTGCGGGGATAGGTGATTCCGTATCCCCTTAAGTAGTTCTAAGTTCTAGGGGACTGATGACCACAGCAGTTAAGTCCCATAGTGCTCGGAGCCATGTTTTTGTTCTCATAGCGCAGATGATAGCGCACGAGACTGCTCAGCCTTTGGCACTAATTCTTTCCTTACTTCCGTCCTATGACCTATTTTCGCATCACTTTCTTGTTCGGTTCCAGGAAATCAAGAGAAACACACCTTTGGCGACACCATCTTTGACGGGCGCTTGAATTTGCGCTCGCAACGGCCAGACTGGCTAACTTCAATGCTAATTAACTCAGAAACGGCGGAACATACCTGTTTTTTTTTCCTTAAGAATTACGTCTCCGCACTATATAACCTGGAACACCCTCACAATCATTTCAGAATGTTTTTGACCACCCTGTAGCATGCAACAAATATTTGTTTTTCCTCATTTTAGACGATAAGTGATACAGAAATCAATATTAAATGTGAGATCGATATATGATAATCGTTTCGGTAAACATACGTGCGCCGCGCGGTCTAAGGCACTGCAGTCATGGACTGTGCGGCTGGTCCCGGCGGACGTTCGAGTCCTCCCTCGGGCATGGGTGTGTCTGTTTGTCCTTAGGATAATTTAGGTTAAGCAGTGTGTAACCTTAGGGACTGATGACTTTCACAGTTAAGTCCCATAAGATAAAAAAAATACCATACGTGCGGTATTACATACCATAAACGACGACAATTTTTAGGTAGCTTTGTGTTAACAACCCACCATTTCTGTGACGGAGCACGTTGTCTGTATTCAAGGGAGGAGTGCATTCAACTTGGTGTGCATTGTTTTGGTATGTGGATCCATTACGCGTACCTCTCACTCTACGCTATTATCGTTTACTTGAGGCTGGAGCTAGGTAAATACAAGTAATTTGGCTGAAAAGGACGAATTTCTGCGATCAACGGTCAACCGCGCTGACACTGGCTCGCAGGCTCCGCTGTGAGACAAAGCAGCTATCGCCCGCTGTCAGGTGCCGGCTGGTGAGGACGGGACGGCGGTAGCTCGTCTTATTGATTACCCGGACACCTGAGGCCTGACGCGTCGCACCGCGCCGCCAGCTCTTTAAAAACGGACGGACCGTTACGCAGCCATCGACTGGCCGACGCGAATCGCCGGCCTGCCCGCAGGAGCGCACTTCCCGATAGGCGGCGATCCGCTGACACTGCTTACAAATTCGAATCGAGTGTTTGTCCTTCATATTTTATGCATGCACGGAGCGCTATAGTGAGACCGATCGTCTCGATATGCGAACAGAGATCCTGCTGGCTGCGATACCGCCGCCGTTCCTCGGTGAACTAGCTCCCACGTGGTAGGCGTGTAGCGTGGGATTGAAGGAGGGCGGACAGAGTCGAGGAACAAAGTCACTCTCGTGCAACAAAATATCGCATGGACAACTGTAAGTGCACTAATACGCTGTAGGTTCTTTTCTTAGACTTGTTCGTTGCTTCAGAGTAAACCATCAAACGACACATGAAGAAGTAGAATTCACTCAGCTTTTACGGGTTTCGCTGTTATTGGTTGCGGTGTTCAAAACTTTGAACAGTATTCGTAGCTTTAATGCATTCACACAGGACAACAGTAATTGCAATTTTAAGATGCGCGCTGTTATTTGTATCCACTGGACTGTAATACAGCCTTATGAGTTAGACTAAATGATAGTTTGGTTAAAATTTAAGTGCCCTGAAACCTGTTCATTGAATGTACTCATATTTGCAAAATTATAATATTCGCTGCTTACTCAAATGTAGATAGAAGAACCGAACTCAAGCTTGCTGGATGGTCTGGACAATAGGTAATTACAACTGTGTAAAACAAATTACTCGACCTCGGGTGTTTATATCTACATCTATACACTGCATGTCACATTGCGCTCTGTGTAATGGAGGGTACACAGGTTACGACTGTCTACGTCCCCCCCCCCCTCCCCCTCTGTCAGTTCTTGATCCATTCGTGATGGTGTATGGAAAGAATGATTAATGGTAAAATTTACGTGTGCGCTTCTCACTTCTCTAACTTCCTAGTCGCGGTCACTTCGCGAGACGTATGTGATGTTTGGATTGGGGGGGGGAGGGGGGGGGGGCTCAACTGCACGGTCATCAGCACCCGTACAGTCTTAATTTTTACACAGTCCAATTTTTTTACTCAGTCCAATCTAGCCACAGTCACAAATGATGATGATGATGATGATGATGATATGATGATGATGACGACAACACAAACACCCAGTCCACGGCCAGAGAAAATTCCCCAACCCGGCCGGGAATCGAACCCGGGACCCCGTAATCCAGAGGTAGCAACTTTAGCCAATAGATGACGAGCTGCGGACGAGAAGTATGTGGGAGGAAGTAGTATACTGTCCGACACTTCGCGGAACGTAATCTCTCGGAATTTCAATAAAAATATGTTCAAATGTGTGTGAAATCTTATGGGACTTAACTGCTAAGGTCATCAGTCCCTAAGGTTACACACTACTTAACCTAAATTATCCTAAGGATAAACACACACACACCCATGCCCGAGGGAGGACTCGAACGTCCGCCGGGATCAGCCGCACAGTCCACGACTGCAGCGCCTTAGGAATTTCAACAGTAAAACTCCCTGTGATGCCCAACGCCTCTCTTCTAGCGTTTGCCACTGGATTTTTATTCATTATTTCCATAACGCTCTCTCTAAACGATCTCTATCTCCTCCATTTATCCAATCTAGCAGGGGTTCCAGGTTTATGAGAAATGGTTCTTCCGTCAAGTGTGACGAATTTCCGGCATCACGTACATTTTCAACAACATTCGCCAGAACTGGAGCGCGTTCATGAAATGATCGTGAGAGCTGGTTCCTCTACTTCCAAATACTGTCAGCGAGACTTCAGACACGGGATAATATGTAAAAACTAACAACTGAAAACTCCATTCGTCGTACATCATTTACGTTGTTAATGCAATGCTACAGAATCGTTAGCATTTTTGCTTCCAAGTGTTTACCCAATAACAGCTGTGCATTCGCCTTCACTAAGTAAGGCGAGTGTTGCCATTACTGAAATGGTCAGTTCCCTGCAACACGGAACAACTGACGAGACTCCTAAAACAACACCTAAAACAATATAAAAGTCAGATGTTCACGAGAACAAGACAGGCAACTGACGGACGCCCACGATAAAATTCGACAAACCTCTAAGTTCCTACCCTGAAGAGTACGTGCTGTCACTAGCTAAGGAGCGGGGTAGCTGAGATTCTACATAGTGTACGGAATGTTTACAGAGATGAAACTAAGCTGTTGTTGGTTGTTTTGGACTTAAGACAACAAAGTCATCCATACTTTACACTATGTAGCCTGTGGCGTAATGATCGTAGCAGCGAGCTTCACGGACCTAAGCGTTCGAGTCGAGAGGTAAAATCGTAGTGTCCGGTCTGAATCAGCAACATGCTTCCTATCAAAGTCTTTTGCGTAAACAACTACGCCTTCTCCTACGTTAGACATGCTGTGTTTATTTAATCTGGTACGGTATATATTTGTTCTTTTAACTGGTTTTTGGGCCGTGCCCTTTCAGCCGTATCAACAGTAATGTCAGTTATGAGGATACGGACGTAAGGACAACACAATACTCTCCTCCCGAGCGGAGAAAACGTCCGACCCGGCTGGGACTCTAACCCGGGCCCCCTCGCTTAGGAATCCGCCGCGCTGAGCGCGCAGCTACCGAGGCGGGCGGTGGGGTAGGTTCTACCTGCCTCAGAGTGTCTACGAAAACACCCTGTCCGTCCGCAAAACACCAGTTACTACACAAACACCCTGTGTTCGGACCACACGCACTGCGCAGGATTCGCGGAGTGATTGGAAACGTAGGAAAACACGGCGCGGACGCAGTCAGTGGCCTGGCGGCTCGCCGGCCAACGTGTTAATTAGGTCGGGCGGGGGTGGCGAGGGGCGGCAGCGGGGGCGGGGGTGGGCTTAATCAGGGCGAGATGCGGGGGCAGATAGCGACCACGCACCACGCACGCTTGTCACCAGCTGCGCTCGCTACAACTCAAACAAAGCCACGGAGGCAGCAGCGAGGCATCTATGCGAGCAGTCTCAGAGATACCGGGGGCAACGAAAGAACACTCCAAAACAGTTACACTGGTAAATTTACGAGTCCGCATAACGCCAAAAAGAATTACGTTTATTAGAGGGATTTATGTAACCAAACATCGGTTAAGCCACCTCTTACGAGGAAAGCAAAAAGCTTCAATGGCACTTCACTGTTATGCACAAAACGAAAGGATGATTCAAACGATTTTCTTAAATCAGTTTGCGGGAAGTATGAACGGTTCCTTGAGCGAAATAACTTTTCTCCACCTTTCGCGAATTCTCAAAATTTGTTTAGTTGCAGTAAAGAAAACTGACGAATGACTTACAGAAAGGTAAAGAATAGCCCAGGGGTAACCGTTAAATTCTACTGCCCCTCCTATCCCGCTGCCCCAGCCTCAATCTTCAGTGTCACTTTGCACTCAGCGTTCGGGAGATTTGGTGGTGCAGCGCTTCGGTAGAGTTTGTAACAGTAGGATCACTCTCGACACTTTGGTGAATCATTCATACTCTATACAGACAAGAACACAGCAACCAGCCATTATTGATAGCGCTATTTATTAACACAAATAGTGACCGATGACCTCGCTGTCTGGTCTCCTCCCCCAAACAACCCAACCAACCACATAAATATTGAACCGGCTTCGAAGCTATACGTTTATCTTCAGACGGCTGTTCACATAAAGAAGCACATGGCTGAGGTTTACATACGTTTTTGGCTCTTCATGTCCCCTTGTGCCGAAAGGTGTTTGGGATGATGGTGCCCTACAGTAAAAAAAAGATGATAGAAACTACATGAAACTTAAGGGCGGGGATGAAAACTGTGATATCCATGATATTTTCGAGAGGTAGGCTGTGTGTACTGACACTGTTTCACCCTCAGGGTTCCCAGCCTTCGTCAGCAAAACGTCTGATACCAGGTATTCCGGATCTTTATACTTTCGTCACGTGGCTCATATCGCAAAACGGACAGAAGGTTTTGACGGAATGGTGCGGCTAAGGTTCCGACTGATGAGGGAAAACAGTCATTATGCCAAAAATGGCTTTGAAAACGACGATGATACAAAGTGAAAGATCTGCTGATAGTGGGAAGTCGTTCAGTTTCTCCGATGCGAGGACTGATACAACGTAACCGCCGGAGACCTTCTGTGAAGTTTGGAAGATACAAGAGCGGTATCAGCAAGTAAAACTGAGAAGGTGGGACGAGCGTCGTGCCTGCGTCCCAAGACTATTGCCTGCGGAGGGCTACGTTCGGGGTTCGAGTCCAAGTCCAACACAGAGTTTTAATGCAGCAGGAAGCCTCGTAACAGTGCACACACCGCTGCAGATAGAAAGATTCATTCTGCAGACACACTAACTGTAAGTGGTGTGACAATCAGTACGTCCACACACCCCTGACCCTTTTTTGTAAAGAAATTTTAGCAAATAATTTGTATGTTTTATTTCTAGGGTAAGACGTAATTGTTGATTAACGAATGACAGTACTATATGACGCTTGTACACTGATCCACTTGCTTGGTTACCTCTGAATGCATGATTCTGATCATAGCAGTCTGCTCCCTAGCCTCTGCTGGATAACTATTGGCGACATTCGTCCGGCCATCCATAGACTTACTGCTGTTTCCTGATCTCACTTATGCAAATTCCAGGATGTTTCCTTTCCGTAGGACACAACCGGTTACCTTCCACCATCCCTACACAATCCGAGCTTGAGCTCTGTACCTAATAGTCTCGTCGTGGGCAGGATGCTTTCATCGTTGACAAAGCGTCTCCCACAGTTACGTTTTTTTCTAGTTGAACAGACGACGATGTCAAGGCGAGCAGAGCCTTTGCTTGACACTTTAAGCCTGTTGTTCTTCGTAACAATACAAACACCAACACGCAGCGCACGACGAGCACTTTGCTTCACACCCTTCTTTAGGAGATATGCATGCTTCCTGCAAACGTACCGTGCCGAGCTACCACCAACAAAGTGAATGGAGTTTTTAATTTCCCCTACATTGTTCTCCACAGTGAAGCACAATTCACACACGGGACCATGCGTGTCTCAGAATGTCTGTGGATTTTCACCTTCAGCGACCTCGCTTTCGACGGGACCTTTAAACCCGATCTCGGAATGCTGACACAGACGCGAGTCATCTTGGTAGCAGGGTATAAGGCAGGTGCCACGGGGCGAAGCAGCGGCGCTCCGATTATATTGACCGCTTTTATTCCAGCGACACGCGCCACGCCCAGCGCCTGCCTGCTCCAACTTTGTCTCTCTCTCTCTCTCTCTCTCTCTCTCTCTCTCCCTCCCTCCCTCCCACCCTCCATGGCGCTTGTCTGCCAGCCTTTCAATTTGCAACGCGGCGCGGTCGGCCGCCGCGGCAGCGAGTTTGTCGTTACAGCTGACAATGCAGGCTCTCTGCTGATGCAGCGCGCCATTGTACAATTTCTGCGGAAAAAAGAGAGACAGAGGCAGAGAGAGAGGCGGGCGAAAGAGTGCGGTGGTGGTGGCGGCGGGGGCGGCGGCTGTGGAGGAGCGCGCGCTACCGGCTCACGTGGTCGCCGCTGCCGCTGCGGGAACAATAAGAAAGGCAGATATTGTCCGCTTATCGGGGGCTCAACAAATGCGAGTCCAGCCTTGTTTTCCGTCACGTCATCAGCCGGCGGCACAATGGATCGCGCCGCCACCGCCGCCGCCGCTGTGTCCCGAAACACCCGCCCGCATCATCAAAGTGAAAAATTGCGGAGCGGATGTGCCCGCCTTTCCGCTTTGAGTCGCTTTTGTGGCGCGGCATTTAATACGCGCATTAATAACCTGGCCGCAGACGTAATTTTCTGAAAGTATCGCGCCCATAAATTGTGTCCTAGTAGCATTCGCAGGTCGCGTGCTAGTGAATTCTTTTTGGATGCACCCTCGTCTCCAGTTGGTGCACAGCCAGGGACATCAACAATTTCGCAACCACGCGATTGGTAGCCTCTTATGGGTTCTGCAGGTGAAGATAGCCAGGCAGGGGGGTCTTTCGTTGCCAAACAAACACTCTGATACATTTAGGAAGACTGAATACAAATGGAGAGAGAAGCTTAGTCCAGACTATTCCCAAATGAAAAAAAATTATTGATAGTGACCCTCCATGTTTTTCAGTAATAGCTCGCTTACAATCAGTGGGAAAAATACGTTATTCTTAATCATAACAGAATTTGTGGTGATGTGACACGTCTTCAGTACTTGCATTTTTTGTTCACACCGTTGTTTTTGAAGGTGTATGAAGCGATTATGAGAAAACACACCTTCTTTGATCCTCCTCATAATTTTTTACTTCGTAAACTAATTTTTAACAAAACTTCATTAAATCATAAAACTGAAAATGGTTATACCTTAACATGCTAAATGTCATTGATTTTTGGGAAACAATGACTACTTTTAACACTTGATGTAGACAAACGTGGGATTTGGGAAAGGAAGGACAAAATGCTGACGTTTTCCTTCGACGTGAAGGATGTATACGAAATGGAATAGGCTGTGACATGTTGAACCACGTCCGCCACCGTAGCTGAGTAGTCGGCGCAGCTGACAGGCACGTGGGAGACCCAGGTTCGAATCCCGATACTACTGGTGAATTTTCTTTGGTGGAAGGACTGGAACGCCATCCACTCAGCCTCCGACTGAGGAACGTCACCAGGTCTGCTAACACGACAGCGGTGAGGAGACAACGCTCCTTCGTGCCGCATCCAGATGACATCATTAGCTTAGAATGACAGAGTGGTCGATCCGGACCGATTGACAATTCTGTGGCCAGAACAGCGGAGATTTTCCCTTTTTTTGTCAATGAAAAATTTCAGCGAGTTAGTAACAAATGATATAAGGGATCATCGTAATACACAAATTTATCGTGATTGTTTGCAGAGCAGAGACCCATCGTTACGAAGTACAATGACAGAATTGAAAGTGCTTGTTCTTTTAGGGGTGTCTCTTAGTATCTATTACAGCTACGAAAGATGGCTCATCAGAACCCCAGTGAATATTATGTTGTGGTGTCGTAAGCAGAACGAGATATCATTCTAAATTTGGTACCTCAAGGCAGCACCGCAAGTAAAGACAGTCGCTGCCAAACACAGTAACGAATCGGAGACATCGGCACAGACATGTCGCGAAGTATTTCCTTACAACGCCCCAGCTGAAAAGTAATTTATGTGCGAGCGTAGTGACGCTCACCCACTCTCTATGTAATCAGCGATGAAATGCCTACGACGACAACTGTATCGTTGTAGCACAGTCTGAACTAATTATCAGTTAATGACTTGTGCTCTGATATGAAACTAGCATTCTGTAATGAGTGCTGAATGTTACAACTGTCGGCAACAGCACCAGTTACATGTCACAGGTGTGGACACTACTTGTTTCCAAAGTTAAATATCTAATATCTACCATGCCTAGCCGACCGTTGTGGCCGAGTGGTTCTAGGCGTTTCAGTCTGTAACCGCGCTGCTGCTACGGTTGCAGGATCGAATCCTGCATCGGGCGTGGATGTGTGTGATGTCCTTAGTTCAAAATGGTTCAAATGGCTCTGAGCACTATGGGACTCAACTGCTGTGGTCATAAGTCCCCTAGAACTTAGAACTACTTAAACCTAACTAACCTAAGGACAGCACATAACACCCAGCCATCACGAGGCAGAGAAAATCCCTGACCCCGCCGGGAATCGAACCCGGGAACCCGGGCGTGGGAAGCGAGAACGCTACCGCACGACCACGAGATGCGGGCATGTCCTTAGTTCAGTTCGGTTTAAGTAGTTCTAAGTCTAGGGGAGTGATGACCTCAGATGTTGAGTCCCATAGTGCTTAGAGCCATCTGAACCATCTGATAGTAGGAGGTATCCCATGACTTCCACCGCCTGAGTGTAGGACCATGTCCAGTAAAGCACTGCCTTGCCTCGGATTAAGCCAGTGTTACGTCGTACGTACGTGTAGCTAGAAATGCACGTAACGGTGCGGTATTCTTGCGCCCCAAGGCTGGAGTAATACGAGAGATACTATACCGAGTCGAAGACAAATCCCGAGAAATCGAGGCCGCTGGCTGCATCTGGCATATGCTCTCGGGCGCACAAAGGCCGGTCCGCCTCGCAGGGGCACTTACTCTCTAGGAACGTGGGAGAACCGGAGTCACGAGAGTACAGATGTCGCATTGGGGAACAAAGAAATGCGCGTACCCGGCCCGCGTGACAGCTGTCGCGGCCGCAGCTGGGAGAGAGAGGTCGCGCCACCTGTCCACTACACCACCGGCATCACGGCGTGCTGTTGACCCTGTCCTGCCGGGCGCGGCTCCCGCTCCTACAGGAAGACGCCGCCTCCGCGTCTCCCGTCGTTGCCCGCCCTCTTTCGCTTTACATTCCTCCGGCGTCCCCTCGTTTTATTTCCTACTGCCGTTAGACCTACGGTCAGAGTGCATTTACGCTATCTGTGGCGACACTAGAAGCCGTCTCGGCCGGCCGACGGAGCCTTCATTAAAGGAGGAGCCTGGGACATACACGGCGGCGACGGCGCGTCATCGCGACACCGTTAAGCGACGCTCCCACGTCAGGTCTCAATCCCGCCGGATTTCACGGTCGCCACCGAGCCCGGCGCGGCACAAAACGCGCGGCTCCGGACAAAAAGTGCACCGGGTGGCGCCGCCAGCGGCAGCGGCAGTAATGAGATTCTGCGGTGGTCACGACCGATCTGCCACCTCGGCTCAGCAGCGCCGGCGACCGCCATATAAAGCGGCTCCGTTGCGGAATCCGCGGTGAAAGGGAAGCCGGTTCGGCTCCGCCGCTTCCACGAAGCTGGCGGATCTGCAGCGCTCCGTTCTGCCACAGAAACTGTATGCGGCTGTTGTGTATCCCGGTTCCCTCGCTGGCACAAGTGCGATGTACCCGGAAGGGTTCGGTCAGCGAGCTCATTATCGGCGACACTGTTACAGGTTAGCCTCGCGTATCCCGTTCCGCGTGGCTGGCTGCTGCATAAAGACGTGGGCCCTACACGACAGCTGCCTGCAGGTGCAGCAGCCGCTGAATAACACGAACTGTGGGAACTCCACTGACGCACGAACGCCAAATAAATCATGTACTTGTGACACTCGGAATTTTGTGCAGGGCCAAGAGGCTTGCTTCGTAAAGGAAGATATCGAATACTTTTTGTAAAACATGTCTATCTTGAGGAAACACAGTTTTTTTCGTTTTCGGCTATACGTGTCTGGGTAAGAAGTAGTTCTCAATAATACACACTAATGTTCGCGCAGCAGCTGTTAATCTGCTTTGTAGTCGATATTGTGGTACAGTTTGTCACCCGCAAGTACACAGGGTATCCCAGGACGAAGGTATCCCAGGAGGAAAGGTAAGTATTAATGGATATGATAGGAACGCTCATTTGGGGCAAAAACTTCGTTCTTATATATGCCGCCGTGCGGGATTAGCCGAGTGGTCTGAGGCGCTGCAGTCATGGACTGTGCGGCTGGTCCCGGCGGAGGGTGTGTTTGTCCTTAGGATAATTTCGGTTAAGTAGTGTGAAAGCTTAGGGACTGATGACCTTGGCAGTTAAGTCCCATAAGATTTCACACACATTTGAACATTTTCTTATACATGCCCTTTTCCGATGTGTTTCCGAGACAGAGCACATTAAATGTACATTTGTTATTGGCCTAGTGGCGTACAGGTATATGTCTTACCCACCCAACTTCTCTGACGTTTTATTTTAGTCCAACGTACCTCGTTGCCTTCAACCGCTTTGTTCGGGATGTCTTTTCGCTATAGCGATAGAAGTAGACCAAAACTGAACCCTGTGACATTGCCTTTATAAGTTCTCCCCAGTCACTGAAATTTCTACCTTTCCAGAATTGTTTGCATGTTTCAATACAGCGTTTTGCATTCTGTTTGTTAAATATGACTCAAACCAGTCGTGTTAAGACAGTTTCACAAATAGCAATGTATATTAAATATGTTCTATCTCAGGAACTATTTGGAATAGGGCGTAAATCCGTATGAAGGTTTTGCTTCAAATGAGCATTCCTGTAATATCCCTGAATACTGACCACACCTGCTGGGACGCCCTGCACGAGGTGATCTGAAAGGGGTTACTGTATATCTTGCCTCTCAGAGCAGGTAGCGGAATTTTGAGAGGGTTCTAGCTTGCTGTCTTTGAAAACATGTACAGAGCTATCCACATTACACTAGAAATTACATAGCTTCTTAAAACACATGTGCAACCCCCACTATCATGCAGTCGACAATGTGTATTCATATGTCGCCTGCTCCAACTAGCATTTACTTTTCCAACACGTATTTATTTGAAGGCAAACATGGACAAAAAGCGAGCTTTAACCTAGAATGAATATCAAATTCAATTCATTAACGCGAACTTCAATTACTCTGCATTTTGAATTATAATAACAACACTCATCTCACAATAACCATTCAGTTATCATAAAAATTATAACAATTAAAAAGTCAAGAATGATGATGTGCTGTATGAAGATGCTATATAATTAGCTGTATGAAGGTGCCTCATCATTCTTGACTTTTTAATTGTTGTAATTTTTATGATGATTTGAATGGTTATTGATTGTTGAGCCTTGTTATTGTTACTGCTGTGGCTGCCCTCCACAGAAAGTTGTTTGTACCCTGCATTTACCAAACTATACGTAAGTAGAACATAATTTTCATATGTAACTCGAGAATGTCTGAGGTAGTACACAAGCGTCACACTTTACTTCCGATTAACTTAGTTGGCGAATGAGCGGCAACAGCGAAACGACGCACTGCTAGTAGCTCGGAAAGCATCAGCGAATCCGGTCTGGAAGGAGTGGAGTGTCGTAGAGTGGTACCGTTAGTCGGCACTAAGTCGTAAGCCTCATTACTGACCGACAGCCTCGTCGTGCCGGGTCAATCACATGCGCAGCAGTAGACGCCTCCACACGATATTCTGACCATTCCGGGCTGGTAGCTTACGGTACTAGCCTAACACAGCGTAAAAAGAGACCGTCACGCGCTGCTCCCGCGTGCCATTGCGTAACGAGAGTGGCGCATTATCAGAAGAGGGGACACGTTCTGTGCTTCTAGTATCACAACACTGCTACGGTACGGACAACACATGAATCACAGTGCGTGAGTGAAATGGCACAGCAACTGGGAACATACTCCAAAGCTGAAGCACGATTCTTGTGGGCAAAACGTCTAAATTGCGTACAGATTCGCCATGAAATTCTGGCGGTATTCAGACCAAATTCCATGTTGCGTCCATCCGAAGCGAAGTGCCAACAATTCATCCAAGTTCGCATAGAGGTAGCTGACGCTAATCGGGAAAGAAAGCAATCGATATGAACGACATACGAGAATCTCCAGGCAATCGAGGAACTGATTCGTACCAATTGCAGACATCCCAGCGGTGAGAACGGTCATACAGCGGTTCTCGAATGGCTCTGTGACCAAGGAGCAGATTTCCACCGTCGAGAAATTTAACAAGTACAACGTTCCGACCTTTATAGATACACTCCTGGAAATTGAAATAAGAACACCGTGAATTCATTGTACCAGGAAGGGGAAACTTTATTGACACATTCCTGGGGTCAGATACAGCACATGATCACACTGACAGAACCACAGGCACATAGACACAGGCAACAGAGCATGCACAATGTCGGCACTAGTACAGTGTATATCCACCTTTCGCAGCAATGCAGGCTGCTATTCTCCCATGGAGACGATCGTAGAGATGCTGGATGTAGTCCTGTGGAACGGCTTGCCATGCCATTTCCACCTGGCGCCTCAGTTGGACCAGCGTTCGTGCTGGACGTGCAGACCGCGTGAGACGACGCTTCATCCAGTCCCAAACATGCTCAATGGGGGACAGATCCGGAGATCTTGCTGGCCAGGGTAGTTGACTTACACCTTCTAGAGCACGTTGGGTGGCACGGGATACATGCGGACGTGCATTGTCCTGTTGGAACAGCAAGTTCCCTTGCCGGTCTAGGAATGGTAGAACGATGGGTTCGATGACGGTTTGGATATACCGTGCACTATTCAGTGTCCCCTCGACGATCACCAGTGGTGTACGGCCAGTGTAGGAGATCGCTCCCCACACCATGATGCCGGGTGTTGGCCCTGTGTGCCTCGGTCGTATGCAGTCCTGATTGTGGCGCTCACCTGCACGGCGCCAAACACGCATACGACCATCATTGGCACCAAGGCAGAAGCGACTCTCATCGCTGAAGACGACACGTCTCCATTCGTCCCTCCATTCACGCCTGTCGCGACACCACTGGAGGCGGGCTGCACGATGTTGGGGCGTGAGCGGAAGACGGCCTAACGGTGTGCTGGACCGTAGCCCAGCTTCATGGAGACGGTTGCGAATGGTCCTCGCCGATACACCAGGAGCAACAGTGTCCCTAATTTGCTGGGAAGTGGCGGTGCGGTCCCCTACGGCACTGCGTAGGATCCTACGGTCTTGGCGTGCATCCGTGCGTCGCTGCGGTCCGGTCCCAGGTCGACGGGCACGTGCACCTTCCGCCGACCACTGGCGACAACATCGATGTACTGTGGAGACCTCACGCCCCACGTGTTGAGCAATTCGGCGGTACGTCCACCCGGCCTCCCGCATGCCCACTATACGCCCTCGCTCAAAGTCCGTCAACTGCACATACGGTTCACGTCCACGCTGTCGCGGCATGCTACCAGTGTTAAAGACTGCGATGGAGCTCCGTATGCCACGGCAAACTGGCTGACACTGACGGCGGCGGTGCACAAATGCTGCGCAGCTAGCGCCATTCGACGGCCAACACCGCGGTTCCTGGTGTGTCCGCTGTGCCGTGCGTGTGATCATTGCTTGTACAGCCCTCTCGCAGTGTCCGGAGCAAGTATGGTGGGTCTGACACACCGGTGTCAATGTGTTCTTTTTTCCATTTCCAGGAGTGTATTTGGTGATTATGTTGAAAAACAGTGTCATGCATCAGTGTCACTTCGAAGTGTAGCGCAGCGTTCAATAAAAGTTTCTTGACCTCCCATAATGTGTAGCTTACTTTCTGAACGCCCCACGTGGGCGTGAAGTACCATAGCTAGTTCAAATGGCTCTGAGCACTATGGGACTCAACTGCTGTCATTAGTCCCCTAGAACTTAGAACTAGTTAAACCTAACGAACCTAAGGACATCACAAACATCCATGCCCGAGGCAGGATTCGAACCTGCGACCGTAGCGGTCTTGCGGTTCCAGACTGCAGCGCCTTTAACCGCACGGCCACTTCGGCCGGCACCATAGCCAGTCAAGGATATTTTACTTCCTCCGTGTATGCATCTCGTGTGTGGCGATCAAATCAGAAATGATCTTAGGAAGGGTGCAAATCATAATTCATTTGTATTTGGCCCCCGGTTTTAGCTATACATCCATCCTCAGTTCGACTTGACATCCATCAGTAGCTCGTCTTGTACCTTCCAAACTTCACATAACTCTCTTGCGAAACTTGCACGACTAACACTCTGGAAAAATCCCCCCGGGCTGTGGTTAAGCCATGTCTCCGCGATATCCCTTGTTTCAAGAGTGCTAGACTAGCAACTTTCGCAGGAGAGCTTCTGTGAAATTTGGAAGGCAGGAGATGATGCACTGGCGGAAGCAGAGCTGTGAGAACTGGTTGTGAATGGTGCTTAGATAGCTCTGTCGTTGGAGCACTTGACCACCAAAGGCAAAGGTCCCAAATTAGTCTAGGTCCGGCACACATATTTAATCTCCCAGAAAGTTACATATCGGTGCACACTCCGTGACAGAATGAAAATTTCATTCTGATTTTTTTCTGGTAGGCATCAATAGTTTGTGGAGAGTAAGTAAGTTAGTCCAAAATAATTGACGACAACGAGAACACTTCGAGTATCATGGAGCCTTACTGGAATGCATAGCTCCTTCGCTCCATTCCAAAAATGGAGTACTGAGGTAGTAATGATATTTGTACACTAAGTGGAAATCGCCGTAGGCTATGATGCGAACGTGAATCAAGACGCAGGTAGTAAGTACCAAGAGCTATGGTTTTTTGGATTATGGAGTACGCATAAGGTATCCCAATGATGCAGTCATGAAAACCCTTTGGTGACTTCCCCCCCCCCCCCCTCTCTCTCTCTCTCTCTCTCTCTCTCTCTCTCTCTCTCTCTCTCTCTCTCTCTCTCTAGGAGGAAGGGGGGGAGTGGAAGACGCTGTAATTAGCCTATCAGCCTAGTGACTGGTTTCATGCGACCTATCACGACTTCCTCTCCAGAACTACCTTTTCATCATAAAGCACCACTTTCACCTAATGTCCTCAGTTATTTGTTGTATGTATTTCTGTCTTTCACAACAGTTTTTACTCTCCATAACTGAGACAGTGAATTAATCGATCTCCAAATGGTGCAGAAATAAAAAATCTGCTATTTGTTTTGTTGTACGAAGGGAGCATGGCAGCTGAAATAATCGAGGCACTACATGATTGCCTGAAGTGTGGAGTGATGAGACTAGTCACCGGCTGGTCGGATCTGGAGGGACATGTCGTCAGTCAGGCGGGACGCCCCGGCGGGCGGCTCTTGTTTTGTTGGCGCCGCACGAGTCAGGCCCGCGGAATCACTCGCGGGTGGAACAGAAGGCCCACAGAGGAGACCACCCAGCGGCGGCACAAGAGCCCCTCTATGGCCCGCATGTGGGCCTGGCGCGGTCTTTAGCATGCGGCCAGCTTTTTGTGGGCGAGTCGCCGCCGTCACTCGGGCAGCGCCGCTCATCCGCGGCTGCGGCTGGCTTCTGCCACGCTCTGCAGAGCACGCGCTTCCACTGTGCAGCTCTCGCCTCTGAAGCAAGCCGACACTCGGCCAGGAAGCGACCAGCCGCTCACCGGAAAGAAGACAGAGAGGGCGGCCTGCGCTTGTGCTTCCTTGTCTCCCGTTGTTGGAGCACCGCAGACCACTTCTCCACCTCTCAAGAAGCCCAGGATAACCGACAAGGGAAGCGTGCATTTCCTGCCGAACAGCATACGTAGGCAAATGAAACAAGGTAAGACCTTAACGGTTGTCTCGAAGGGTCAATGTTTCCACTTTCGACTGTCATTTTAATTTGAATCACCCTGATTGGAACTTCAGTGTTGTGGTCGTTTTCAAGTGGAAAGTCTCGTCGCAACCTCCACTGTAGCGCAACGAGAGTAACTGGCGCCCAAGGTAAACTTCGACCAGCTGCCCTGTTCTTCCTCATCATCGCTTAGCCTGTGCAGTCGTTTACAGAGGTCAACACAACTTTACAATGAAGTGAAAAGGTACTCGTTTCAATGATTCTTTTTTGTATGACAGAAATGTCAAACATGGAAAAGACACAGTAGAAAGTCGCACTATCTGCAATATCATGATTCCTCCTTTCTTTGCTTTTCGTCGATCAGTGCAAAGCCGTAACAAATAACTAAATCGGAATATACCCTTGACACTTTCGTTACATTGGCTCTCTTCGCATAAAGGAAGTAGCCCTCTCTAATAGTGGAAAACAAGACACAGGCGTCTTCGTACCAGGCACAAACAGGTCTTATGAAAATTTCGTTTTGGGTAGGTGATTTTGCTCACGACTTCCTTTCATGTACCTCCCATACACACTCCTGGAAATGGAAAAAAGAACACATTGACACCGGTGTGTCAGACCCACCATACTTGCTCCGGACACTGCGAGAGGGCTGTACAAGCAATGATCACACGCACGGCACAGCGGACACACCAGGAACCGCGGTGTTGGCCGTCGAATGGCGCTAGCTGCGCAGCATTTGTGCACCGCCGCCGTCAGTGTCAGCCAGTTTGCCGTAGCATACGGAGCTCCATCGCAGTCTTTAACACTGGTAGCATGCCGCGACAGCGTGGACGTGAACCGTATGTGCAGTTGACGGACTTTGAGCGAGGGCGTATAGTGGGCATGCGGGAGGCCGGGTGGACGTACCGCCGAATTGCTCAACACGTGGGGCGTGAGGTCTCCACAGTACATCGATGTTGTCGCCAGTGGTCGGCGGAAGGTGCACGTGCCCGTCGACCTGGGACCGGACCGCAGCGACGCACGGATGCACGCCAAGACCGTAGGATCCTACGCAGTGCCGTAGGGGACCGCACCGCCACTTCCCAGCAAATTAGGGACACTGTTGCTCCTGGTGTATCGGCGAGGACCATTCGCAACCGTCTCCATGAAGCTGGGCTACGGTCCCGCACACCGTTAGGCCGTCTTCCGCTCACGCCCCAACATTTTGCAGCCCGCCTCCAGTGGTGTCGCGACAGGCGTGAATGGAGGGACGAATGGAGACGTGTCGTCTTCAGCGATGAGAGTCGCTTCTGCCTTGGTGCCAATGATGGTCGTATGCGTGTTTGGCGCCGTGCAGGTGAGCGCCACAATCAGGACTGCATACGACCGAGGCACACAGGGCCAACACCCGGCATCATGGTGTGGGAAGCGATCTCCTACACTGGCCGTACACCACTGGTGATCGTCGAGGGGACACTGAATAGTGCACGGTACATCCAAACCGTCATCGAACCCATCGTTCTACCATCCCTAGACCGGCATGGGAACTTGCTGTTCCAACAGGACAATGCACGTCCGCATGTATCCCGTGCCACCCAACGTGCTCTAGAAGGTGTAAGTCAACTACCCTGGCCAGCAAGATCTCCGGATCTGTCCCCCATTGAGTATGTTTGGGACTGGATGAAGCGTCGTCTCACGCGGTCTGCACGTCCAGCACGAACGCTGGTCCAACTGAGGCGCCAGGTGGAAATGGCATGGCAAGCCGTTCCACAGGACTACATCCAGCATCTCTACGATCGTCTCCATGGGAGAATAGCAGCCTGCATTGCTGCGAAAGGTGGATATACACTGTACTAGTGCCGACATTGTGCATGCTCTGTTGCCTGTGTCTATGTGCCTGTGGTTGTGTCAGTGTGATCATGTGATGTATCTGACCCCAGGAATGTGTCAATAAAGTTTCCCCTTCCTGGGACAATGAATTCACGGTGTTCTTATTTCAATTTCCAGGAGTGTATCTCCGCCTCCTTCGCATTCTAGCGGCCTCCAACCCTTCTTTGACGCCTACTAATAATAATAATAATTTTTTTTCTTCCTCTCCTACTCCGCCATTCTTTCCATATTTTTTCTCGCCCTTCCTCAACTTTTTTGCTCGTAAGAAAATAGCGCCCCCACGGGAATGACGCTAGCGCTACGCGACCTGTCTGCCATACCCAAATTACGTCACTCTGCGAGCACGTCGAAAGATTTAAACATCTCTTGCCGAACATAAACATTTTATGACATGGTCACATATTGTCCAAGCAGTGGACTTCAACGCTATTTGTGCTCCTACAACACAGACTTCAGCGAAACCACGTACTGCTGTGTTCGGATAACTATTATGAAAAGTTAGAGAGTTGCGTGGACAGAGCGTAAGCTCATACCCTGTCGACTACTCACGCTCCAATCGTGCAATACGGAATCAGAGGACCAATGAAAGACTTAACGATTAATACGACGGCTCTTCGGAACCCAAGGTCCCATCGGACATGAAATGGAAAACACAGTGAAAATCCGATGAAGCTTCAGTGCCTATAGTATGCCTATCGATCGCGTCACGTCGCTCTTTCCAGTCCTTAGCGCACAGTGAGCACGTGAAAGCGTCTAGAAAAATAGTGTGTCCCACCAAGTATGAGGGCCGAGAGAGAGATTTCGACTGATATCATGCAGTTCACCTAACTGCATGCGTCTCACTCTTCATGACACTTCTCGGCTGCACACTGCAGGGGCAAATGGTTCAAATGGCTCTGAGCACTATGCGACTTAACTTCTGAGGTCATCAGTCGCCTAGAACTTAGAACTAATTAAACCTAACTAACCTAAGGACATCACACACATCCATGCCCGAGACAGGATTCGAACCTGCGACCGTAGCGGTCACGCGGTTCCAGACTGAAGCGCCTTTAACCGCACGGCCACACCGGCCGGCACTGCAGGGGCAATGAAGATGCTCCTGCAGCGTTTTCCATGGGAAGTGTCTGATCACCCACCATACAACTCGTAATTGGCTGCCCCTAAGTTTCATCTCTGTTCACATGAACCGTAGGCTAGAAAATTGGCGGAAAGCACAGGCGGCTGCCTTCTATGACGAGAGTACTGGAAAGATGATACAACGCTACGACATATGTCTAGGTCAGAGTGGCGACTATTTTTGATTTCTACAGTGGTTTCCATTTCGCTATCGAACAACCCTCTTGAGACAGCTAGAAGGTACTATTCCTGGCGACTAAAGGGACAAGAAGGCAACAAGACGACCCCGAGAGTGCGCTTGCCTACTCACCAGCTTTCAGGCCAGGTGTCTGGAGCTCTGAAGGGTTCTGGTTTCAATGAGATCACAGCCAAGTTAACTCCCTGGCGTACATCCCGACCAGTCCAGACCGCCCACGGACCAGGTCGCACTCTGGGCGTCGTGCTGAGCTGGTCCGCCCTCGCGCGGTCGCCAACGCTGATCCCGGACGGAAGCGCGAGATGCGCGGTGGCGCCGGCCGGTCACGTCGGCGCTTCCCATCAGGCGCTGTGCGCCATCAACATGCGCCGCCGTCCCGCGGACTTGGTATTCGGCGGCCGCACTCGCCTCGCCTCTGCCCGCACTCCCAACAAGCGGCCGGTCCACGCCCCCACGTGCTGCTCCAGCTATACCTCTCTCACACAACCTGCCCGCACCCGACTGCCCCAGTAACACCACTACGTCCAAGTGGGCTCCACGTTTGTCAGCCTGTTGTATAAAGTCTTTCCCAAAATCTCTCCACTCAACTGATGTGTCTTTCAGACACGTCAGGCACCTGAAGACTGGAAAGTTAGGCAAACCTCTCATTGACTTGAAGGTTGGTTTTCTTTCCGGTGAAGTTCGGCCTTTTTCATATGAACAGAGAGAACCGAGGGCCCTTGCATCTGAAATCTGCTAGTTGATCCCTGAGCCACCGAGCCACATGAAGACTGTAGAACCTCTGTTTCCTACTACTAGACTGTTAATCGACGAGCAAGGCTTTCCCATAAGCCTCCATACCGAAAAAAAAAAACAGAATTTGTTTCCACTCATCATGGAGTATTCTCCACGGTGGGTGTAGACAGGGGTTATGACAGAGGGGGTTGGAGGCGGATTGAGGGAAGGGGGAGTATGGCCCAGTACACAACCAACGCTCTAACTCATTCCTAATATATTCGATTAGTTTCAGGTCGGGGCTTTGAATAGTTCACTGCAGCAAATCCACCGGAACGTCACGCAATGCTCTGTTTTACGGTTAGCAGTATTTTACTGATAGTGGAACGTTCCTGTTCCGAACTTTAACTACATTGTGAGAAGACTGGCATTCTCTATACTGTTTCCACAAATGAAAACGTACATTTCACCAGCAACCAAAACTAACCACCAACTAACCAGCCCTAAATAGTCAACACCTGCAGTGAATTTCGTCACGTTCAAGTACAGACATTTCCCCGCGCACTCACGTTCGCCGATGTCTCACTGTTGACGTATTACCCGACTGACTTTAAGAGTCCTTGGGTATCGGTAAACGTGCCGTTCTCGCGGAATCTTCCGATTTAACGTTCCGCTCTTCTTGCTGAAGTCGTCTTCTTGGTACTGACTGCACACTGCGGATCACTGTTAAGCTTTCTCTAATTTAAGGACAGTATTTCCTGCGTTAGCACTGTGAAAGTTTTCATATATTACCTAGCTAATGGCGATTGTTGGTAATGCTTTTAGGACGCTCCAGAGACCGCGTTATGCCGTGAAACAGTTGACTACGCACTCTACAGTAATTACGAAACAATGAATGTTAAAAAATAAGAATTTCTTTTTTTACATTGTTATTAGAAGAATGAGTCTACAGTGTCCTAACATCTCCTATATTTTATAAACAAATCAAAATATCGAAAGAAAGGTTTCCAGGAAGTGGTCGTAATCAAAAAAGTGAATATTCATCATTATGTAAGTTTTCTTATGAAGCAAAATAGTGAAGCAATTAGGAATGTTTTACGGAACAGGATACAATTTTAACGTCATCTGAGAGCCTTTGGAAAGTAAGTGTGGAGTGTTATCGCGTCTGTTAATATTTTCAGCGAAACTTCTCGCACAAGGAAACGAATAATACACCAAATGTGAACATTAAGACGGAGATCACAGGGCAATGTCACATGTATAGACAGTACACAACTGTCGACAGCGTACAGGAGGGTGGGCAAAAATATGGTAACATCAAAAATACAGCACATTACCGTCCCCGATACGGTGTAGGAAGTCCGGAACCGCGCTACTGCTACGGTCGCAGGTTCGAATCCTGCCTCGGGCATCGATATGTGCGATGTCCTTAGGTTAGCAAGGTTTACGTAGTACTAAGTATAGGGGACTGATGACCTCAGATGTTAAGTCCCATAGTGCTTAGAGCCATTTGAACCATCATCCGACAGTCTGCTGTAGTCTCATTTTTTCTCACAATCTTCTTCAATAACCGTCTGTTACGATCACCCAACACACACATTCGCGGACGTTGTGGTTTAGCGGAAGGTTGTTCCGCTTTCCCTGAGTGCGGCGTAAATCTTCAGTACGCTGCCTCCTGAGACACCGGAACACTTTGCTTACCTTAGTTGCGGTAGCACCCACAGTACGGATACCAACAATCTGTACACTTTCGCATTTACTTAGCTCCGACATAATGCACTTAGAACTACTTGCGGTGTTTCCACACTTTCGTTAACACCTGTAAATCTGCATTGTACCTATAGTCTTCCTCTTCTTAGGTAGAATATTCCCTACTTTTCAGTTTGCGAAAATTTTCACTGCTAAACCTTAACAAGCATCAAACTGCTATCCGCTTACTTTTATGGCGGCATTCCGAAGCCCTGGTAGCTAAGTACTTCCAGTACAAGTAAATTTCATTTGCATCAGTGTTGGTATAATTCAGAAAATTTACTGCTCATTTCCTAGAGAACGCATCTAAAGTAAGAAAAAATGTGTTAAGTCTTATTAATTGTCAGTCTGAGTTTAAATGGTAGACAAATAATGAACTTCTGTTAAGAGTGATACTTTGAAATCGCTACGTATCTCAGAGTTGACGTCAGCAAACGGTTACATGTCCGTCTGGACACCTGTACACAGCCATAAACGCAAATTAGGCTTATACATTATGCTGAATATCCAATGATGTCACTGAAAATTTGAGTGTACTTGAAACGACGCCAGTCACACCTGTGATTAATTAGAATGCAAATGATGCTGGAAGTACTAGCTTTCTTGAGCTACTTGCAATTCATATCAGGAAGAAAATGAAATAAAATGAAATGGACTATGGAGGTCTCTTAACTTAGTTGCTAAAAAAATTAATGTCACTGAGCTCCTTTTGCATCTGAAATTCAAACCTGAGTGCATCGTGCATGATTAAAAGCAGTAATCAAGTAACCGGACGTATTTGCCTTGGGAGATTTCAATCTATTTGAAAATAAAAATATCTGAGTCGACTGTGTTGGTATAAAATACTTACGTAATCATCTAGTAGCAAGACACATACAGCGCACAGAAAAAGGAAACAGCTAGAAGATGTTTTGCATCATCCTTCTGTAATCATAATTATCATAGTGTGGTGTGTATTGATCCAGTCGTTTAACAGTCTGGAAGTCCTAGAATAACGGTTCATCATATCAAAAGCAATGACAGGAGGTTATGTTAAAGGATAACTACGTACATTATCAATAACATGAGCACATTTAGACAGACTGAGACGCACGAAGGAAAAAGCGAACAGTCAGTTACAGTTCCTAGCAGTCCTTTTTATACACCTGTTGCCTTTTCAGTGTAGCCGGCATCTTTTCAGAAAAGAAGACACGTGCTCACTATATATTCTTTTGTTTGCAGTATTAGAGTCACAAATAAGTTTAGTTGGAAAAACTGAAAGGCCTTATGCCAGGAACAACTTTAACATTGATCTGAAGCCACTCAGAGATCCCACAGATCTGAAGGGTCAGACGACAATTGCGACATGTTTCTTCAGTAAACTGTTTCAGTCTGGCTCGCTGCGATATTTTGCTTGGACTGTTCAGTATGGGTAGTTACCGTCTTTACGATCTGAAGTTGACGCATTCAACATAAAATGACGTCCTTCGATTATTCTAGCAGATTCCATTCACCATTGCCATAATATTCGACAGGTTGCAGTAGACGAGCGGCTCATTCGACACAGTTCCTGCATGCCGTTGCAAATTTACCTCATTTTCCCTCCTCCACGTGAAAGATAATCTCCTTGCATATCAACCTAGTATAATGCATTCACTTACGAGGAAGGACGTGTCGGACATGTGGAAGGTGCATTTGAATCCAGAAAATTAGCATGCAGCCGTCCTGAAATTCACATCCGCTCTCCAGTGTCTGCAAGCACTCGTCCTCTGCAATTAAATTCCCGAGCATTATAGTTTCCTGTTCGACATCTCATTTACATAAGATAAATGACTTTATAAATTTACGACCGGAGTATTATTTTATGAGTGAATTCTTTTAATAGCTGTCTCGAGCTCTTTCACCAGCAATTTAAATACCCTCTGCATACTATCAAGCTTGTCTGGCAGCGAAAGACATATTTTACTAAATTACACCCCACCACATATTATAGAGATGCCGACAGATTAGTGATATGGCATCTACAATTCGCCTTGTGTGTGGAAGAGTTGCAAGACTATCTGACACTCTACGTAAGTATTCAGCTTATAGGAAACAGGGAACTAAAGCATCAGCTAGCGAAAGTGCTTCTAAGTAAAATAAAATATATAGTGCTTGTCATTGCCCACTTACGTAACAAACAAATTATACAAAAATTAAATATCTGGAGTAGTTTTCTACTTGAACTGGTATGTAGTGATCTATGCAAAATAGTCAATTAAGCCAATAGTGTTACATTAAAGATTGTCATGTCACCTGGTGTATACCGATCTATTGTCGCAACACGCTGTAAAGTTATAGGACAGTGATATTATCTAACGACTCACGACCTAGTTTTGTTTCTTTGTCAACTAAAGAAAGCTACACAGTGGTTAACACAAAGGATCATGACTCGAATACTCGTTTAGCCATTATAAAAAAAAAATGGCTCTGAGCACTATGGGACTTAACATCAGTGGTCATCAGTCCCCTAGAACTTAGAACTACTTAAACCTAACTAATGTAAGGACATCACACACATCCATGCCCGAGGCAGGATTCGAACCTGCGACCGTAGCAGTCGCGCGGTTCCGGACTGAGCGCCTAGAACCGCTAGACCACCGCGGCCGGCTTAGCCATTATAGTTTATGTTTTCCGTAGCTCCCATAAACGAGGTGAATTTTCTCACCTGGACCCCACCCCGAATTCTTCCCCCATACTAGTCCAGTCTGAACTAAAATTCCATGCCTAACGACCTTGATCCCGATCTGATATTAACGCTACTTTTGGCTAGACTTTAAACCATCTTATCCCGACAACAGATAACGATTACTCGATTAAAAGAAAAATAGTTTTGACTTTATCCGCAAAGTTTGAACCGATTCGTGCAAGTTTAAAATATAGACGTGGTGCGCTTCAAAAACCTCACAGAAAAACAATGGTGCCACTAACTGAGCATTAATTTCAGTCCAATTAATATCTTTCGCCGCAGGAATTACTGGATTTGCACAATTTTCCTGGTCGCCAAATCCGGTTCATCGTTCAAACCTTACTAAATATACCGTAACATAGCTACAATAAGACACCTGCTCGAATGGCTGTACAAATGTCCGCTGGTCCGGACTAAACCACAAACTTTCTACCCCTAGTCCCTGGATCAAATACGAACCGAGAAGCAAGACCCCCGAAACCGCGATTCTGCAAGCGGCGTTGTCAAACATATTTGTAATAGAGCTTCCGCGCTGTGACGTTAACACTGAAGATCCTATTCGTGATCAGAGAAACAGGAAGACCGCTGTGAAGTAAGGATGATAAAGCTTCTACGTCGCTCTCACAATGAGATTACTAGGGACGGCCGCAAGTTCGGACTGGGGCCGTGACATTTTGCAGGGAACCATCCTGAGATTCTTCTGCATCGAATTATCGGACTGTGCGTCCTACTGCGATATCATAAGTTGTGCGTCCAGGATTATAAACATTGCTTCATTTCACCGGTATAAAAATGTAAACACAGCCGACACGCTAGTGACGTACAGAATTCTTAGACACAACGACCTGTCGTTAACGAAATTGGAAGAGGATCGATTTGAATAGTCTCGTAAAGATCATCCGACGGACAAAGTGTCGTGTGCAACTGAGAAATGATGACGAAAGTACTGTGAGCTGTTTTAACTGGCCATGTGGCTGCTGCGATATTTTGTACTTGCCTGCTTGACAGTCTCACTCGGGGCCGACGGGAACGCGTATCGCGGAGAAAGGAGACGCCCACTGAACAGCTGCGGCGCTCAGGCCTGATGGACAGGGAGGTCGTCCCTTCGCTCTCGGGAGGTACATCGATTCCCTTTAACAACTCCATCGTGGACCTGGGCGGACGCAGACCGCCCGGCGCCAGAAAACCCAGGCGCGCCCGCAGCGGACAGACAGGAGATGGCCGGCCGCCGGTCGCGCACTAAATCTGACGGTAGTCGCCACCGCCGCCGCCAGCCGAGGAAATGTCGCAAAGGCGGCAATAAATAAAGCTTATCGCGATGTCAATTTAGCAGATTGCGTCCAAGATGGCGGGCGGCGAGCGGACGGCGCTCGTTGCAGGGCGCAGGCGTCGGCGGCGACGGCGGCATCGGCGTCGCGACGGCAGACCGATGGCTGCGCCGCGGGTTCCTACAACCCACCCCCGCCTCCATCCCCCCTCCCTCTTAAAGCCTCTCCCAGTATCCACGTTTTTCGACGACGCTAGAAGCTGTGGAGTGACTGTTTCAGATTCTTCTGTGACAGACTAACATTGAGAATGAATCCTTCACTCTGCAGAGTATTAGTCGACCACAATATTACCGCACTTGGGATTGAGGGCGCTTCGGCCGGCTTATCGTGTGTTTTCATCGTGTTGTTTCACGAGGACACGCTGAAAAATTTAATAGCGTGTGCACAACTCCCTTGATATTCTCAGTGCTTCCCGTTTTCAAAAAAATGGCTCTGAGCACTATGGGACTTAACTTCTGAGGTCATCGGTCCCCTAGAACTTAGAACTACTTAAACCTAACTAACCTAAGGACATCACACACATCCATGCCCGAGGCAGGATTCGAACCTGCGACCGTAGCGGTCACGCGGTTCCAGACCGTAGCGCCTAGAACCGTTCGGCCACCCCGGCCGGCTGCTTCGCGTTTTCCTTTGTCACTATAACGTCACCTCGTGTTGTCTGTAACGGCCAAGCGAGGCGAGCCTGTTTCGTTATCAAATTATTTGTTCTAAGCATTTCACCTGGTTCAAAATAAATCTCTGGTTCGTACTCCATCGATTTTCACTATATACTGAAGCGGCAAAGAAAACTGGTATAGGCATGCGTATTCAAATATACGGCGCTGCGGTCGCCAACACCTATATAACACGTGTCTGGTGCAGTTACATCGGTTACTGCTGCTACAATGGCAGGTTATCAAGATATTACCTGAGTTTAAACGTGATGTTATAGTCGGTGAACGAGTGATGGGACACAGCATCTACGAGGTGGCTATGAAGTGGGGGATGTTCCCGTACGATCATTTCACAAGTGTACCGTGAATATCAGAAATCCGGTAAAACTTCAAATCTCCGACATCGTTGAGGCCGGAAAACATACAGCAAGAACGGTACCAACGCCGACTGAAGAGAATTGTTCAGCGTGACACAGTTGGGCGATCAACAAGTGTCAGCGTGCGAACCATTCAACGAAACATCATCGATACGGGCTTTCGGAGGCGAAGGCCCACTCGTCTACCCTTGGTGACTGCCTGACACAAAGCTTTACGCCTCGCTTGGGCCCGTCAACACAGACATTGGATTGTTGATAACTGGAAACATGTTGCCTGGTCGGACGAGTGTCGTTTCAAATTGTATCGAGCGGATGGACGTGCACGGGTATCGAGGCAACCTCATGAATCCATGGACCCCGCATGTCAGCAGGAGACTGTTCAAGCTGGTTGAGGCTCTGTGAGGTGTGGAGCGTGTGCAGTTGGAGTAATGTGGTATCTCTTTTACGTCTAGATACGACTCTGACAGGTGAGACGTACGTAAGCATCCTGTCTGAACACCTGCATCCATTCACGTCCATTGTGCATTCGGACGGACGTGGGCAATTCCAGCACGACATTGGGACACCCCACACGTCCAGAATTGCTACAGAGTGGCTCCAGGAACACTCTTCTGCGTTTAAACACTTCCGCTGGAGGTCAAACTCCCCAGGCATGAACATTACTGAGCACATCTGGGATGCACTGCAACGTGCTGTTCAGAAGAGATCTCCACCCCATCGTACTCTTGCGGATTTATGGACAGCCCTGAAGGATTATTGGAAACAGTTCCCTCCAGCATTACTTCAGACGTTAGTCGAGTCCATGGCACGTCATGATGCAGCACTTCCGTGCGCTCGTGGGGGCCCTATACATATAACTGAAGAGTCATAAGAACCGGTACACCTGCCTGATATCGTGTAGGGTCCCCGCGAGCACGCAGAAGTGCCGCAACACGACGTGGCGTACGTATATATCCTCAACATTGTCCTTCGATACCGGGGTGGTTAACCTCCTGTAATTACCTTTATACTAGCAGTAGAAATTTCTCATTCGAAAGCGGATGACACTTTATGAATTTTCAGGCAGACTGAATGTGTGCCCCGGATAGGGACTCTCTTCGGGGGGAAGGGAAATTCCTCTTACTGAGTGATCTATCTAGGCATGACTCACCATCTGGGAAAGGCCAAGTTCCGGACTGAAGTCCTAGTGCTGCACACAGCCTTAACGTGCCAGTACGTTTCAATCGTGTTGTATCCACACGGAAATTCACAAGTGATTCTCGTTGACGTTACCACCTAACTCTGTCAAGATAGTCAAACTGCACACTCCTCAGTCCAAATACAGTAGATTCATTGATTAAATAGCGTTACATCCTATCAGATGGCGCTCGATTATTTTTCCTCGCCTGTTAGTAACTTTTCCTTCACCTGGACAAGGGTTTTCCGCTTACTTTCTTTCGTATGTGCCGGGCAATATGGCGCAATTATTAACAACTGAACAGGTATTAAAAAGGAAAGAGTTTATAAACCAAGATTCCCAAGCCTTCTCAATTATCTTGTTGTATATATTTCGAGGGGATCCAAGAATATCACTTCAAGTAGTAGCTGTATGAGTCCATCCACAGCCTGGTAAGACTGAGCTAGTTTCCATCTCTATGTTATATTTTCTTTTAACCGCTTATATTCTTCTCTTCCTTATTTCGCAAAACAGACGTATGAAGAGAGCCTGTAATGTAACCATTGCAGGAAAATATTTATTTTGCATCCGTACTCCATTATGCTGTCAATGTAAGTATGTATTCTAAATAAAATCTCTCCACCAGATATGGCCATTATTGTTTTTTCTCATAATGTGTAGATAGTTTCACATTTTGTTTCTGCGAATACCGACTTGAATGCACCGAGAGTGTACTTCAGTCGTAAGTCGTCCTGTTAGTTTTTGTTCCCTTTTTTTTTTCAATACAAATCGCGATTGTTTACCCCTAACCGCCACCCAATCTCTCCTCCTCCTCACCAACCATTATTTTTACTGTTTCGCTGCTGTAGGAAATGCCTTGTGGCGCTGGAAGTGAAAGAGAGAAAATAAGTAACAAAAAAGGTATACTTCTCCTTTAACCTAAGCTGCAAATAAGTGAAACCGCAGATAGGCCCCTACCTCTTAAAGTACCTCCTTTGGGAAACAGTACTTGTTGATAACTGTAATAAGCGTACTATTTCACTTCTAAATACTACGCAGAGATTATTTTTATTTCAAGCGTTTCATGAAAGTTTAGTGTTACTATTTTCTATCGAAAAGAAGCATTCTGTTCGTAAAGAAACGATAAACATTTTGTGACAAATTATTTAGGAAAAACTCGAGAAGTGATACTTGTGGCTGTGGCTGTTTCGGATTTGATGACGGAATTCCATTTAAGTTGGGATCTTAAAACAGAAATAAGGTTCTTGTAATAAATCATTCCATCGATGAAACGAAGAGTGTCTACGCCTTGCCAACTCCCCAAATGAATCACTGTAACATATTTCATCGCTATATTACCTCAGAAAATGTTACGGTTTAGGGAATGTTTGTTTCGATACTGAGCAGAAGACGAAGTTGTTCTCATTCTAACGCCGAAGAAATGAGCACGTTATCCGTTATCTTTACAGATTGTACTCTCGAAGAGTTGAAACTATCACCGTCGGTGATGTAATTTATACCTCTGGTCGATCTGCGCGTTTCCACAGTAACCAGAACACTTGGTTTTATCTTGACGCAACGTTGAAACACGTTTATCTGCCTCATTCATCACTGTCGACACACTCGTTTGCTCTGAGTGGAAAGCCACGTTAACTCCACAGATACAACACATTTACTGCAACAATGTGAGATTGCCGACGCCGCTAATTTTACCTTTCATAGTAAATGTTTTCGTCACTTAGTAAAGATTGCTCGTAGACCAGAACTGCACAGTCCTTGCCTATCTTGTAATATAAACAACAAGAAAAATGAAAGTTTTTCAGCCACTTTTACCGAGTAAGGCACGATGTGGGTTTTATAAAATTAGTGATTCTTTATTTACGTTTCCTGTGGTTTCCCTAACCACTTTCGGGGAAGTCCTGGCGCTACCATGACAATGGTCACATATCACTCCTTATCCATTTCAGTTAGTTCTACATTGTCAACGAGCTTGACACAGACTGGGCGCTGCACAATAATTTTCCATTTTCTGCAAGCGACTGAGGAATGCGTGATGATTAAATACGGTTTCGGAAGCGCTGCCGTGGCTAAAGGTACTTTTAATTTCATCACCGTTGCTCCCAGTTACATGTCATACGATGGTTGTTAAGAGAGAGTTTAAATTGCTTTTCGCCACTCCGAGCGCAGTTCCTAATTGATTTGCTTATGTCATTGTAGCAACGATTATCAAATGTTAATAAAACTATCGGTGTTACCCAAGTAGGCTATTGACCGTTATAGAGTTGGCGACCTCGTTTAGTGTCACAATTTTATAAACTAAATCCGTGTCCAGAGTTTGCATCATAGAAATTTTTCTCCGGCAATAAAATCTGTGGCAGGTTATGTTTAAATATATGCTGCCGCTGTGCTTTCGACCATAAAACGCGTTAATGGATATACTGACCTCTTTAGTAACGAAATATGTATTGGGAACATAAGTAAAGGAGGACCTTAAGGCCGTATAGAAGCTAGAGCCTGTTCGCTATTGTCATCAATAATTAAGGTTTGTACGATAAGCAGAAAGAACAGTTTATTCTTACGGAAGAAGGGTCCTAGCAGCCGGCTGAAGGAAGATCAGGGAGAAAAGTAAGCACCGCTTGTCGTCGGTTTAGTCCAGTTCCTCGCAATGGAGCTACTGCTTGTAAAGTGGAAGTACCGGGAACAAACTACAAAGGATTAACCGTGTAACTATCTCATTGAAAAACATTAATTACGTTTTCTCGAGGTGATAATTAATACTTCATGACGATCCCTCTCTTTAATCTGACGGCTATACCGTAAATACACACGCTACCTTTCGAATAGGCCGGTACCGCAGTAAGCGTAAGGATTGATTCGAGCATCGAAATCACTGGGAAGTAGCTTTTAAGTGGCTTTGGGGGACCTTCCCGCGCTGGTACGTCACGCAGGGTTCTTCCAAAGTTGGATTCCAATGATACTGGGAAGGTAGTGGTATAACAGTCTCAGATAGTCATCCTATCCTTCGATCATCTCTCTGGCACCTGCCACGATGAAGAAAATGTAAATGTTTCTAAGTGCCTTATTGTGATAGTGGCGGTGCTGCGCAGCTGTGGCATGGGCACTTTGCAGCGTGGCGTCGTGAAGTGACGCTAATGGTAGGCAGCCTCGCGCCGGATAAGGGCCAGCTGCCCGTCACGCCGAATGTCAGAGGTCGCTGTAGCATGTGGAGGTGCTGGGTGCCGGGTTCAAATCCCGGAATTTTGCCATATATCAAGATAACTCAATCTTTTCAATGTAGTTTCTGCTCTTTATTTTTAGAACGAGATGAGAAACAATATGTAACAGTATCTGGTTTTTAATAAGAAAACGATCGAAGGAAGGCTTGAAGCTGCATATTGCTCCGTGTACAGTGTTGCTCAACATGAACCAACTGCATGTGTAATATGTAGTATGACCGATACCGATCGCTTCACCATCTTGTATCGATTCAGTTATATGTATTTCATTATTGAAGTGGGTAGTCAAGCTGTTGGGTGCTGGCTGAAAGGAACTCACGCAAGAAAGCGGATTCCCGGACATTCCGTGTTTAGTGTGGAGTTGCAGCAGAAAAGCTTATCTCAAGCTGAGCGGCATTCTGGGGTGGTTCCCACGGCCTGCCTGGCGTATTCTGCACTTGTGGTTTCGGAGAACTGATCCCTTACCGCGGCCGCAAAGACGTCTTAGCCCCCAACTCATCACCTGAGATGTTGCAAATATCTTTTCAGCTTTGATGTCAACAAGAATTCCTCCTTTCCTTTCTCATGAAATGTGAGAAATTTAGCACTACTTCCCGTCGTCCAGTACTGTTTTGGCTTCTATACACTGGGTTTGCTATGTCAGCCAAATAGTAAATGACAGTTCAGACTCGGAACCAACCTAGTAAATGGTTTTTGCGTAATTGTACCCATGTCTGGTAAACTTTTGGAGTATTCCCTTCTATTTACATGCTTAGAGGCACATCTACGTTCGTTACATTGCCCTTTCGCGGGCAAGTGCTCTACCAGTTGACCGCGAAAGGCAAAGGTCCCGAGTTCGAGTCTCGGTCCGGCACACAGTTTTAATCTGCCAGGAAGTTTCGTATCAGCGCACTCTCCGCTGCAGATGAGAATCTCATTCGGGACTTTCTCACCTGTATATGATAAGACAGCTCTGAGGTAACAAAGCCTCTGCAACGTAACACTGTCAGCCACAATCGATACACTCACGGAAGTGAAAGTGCATGCTGTGGCGTACTTTATAAGCCGTCGTACCGTATGACAGATCGGACTGGCTGAAATTCTTGGAAGAAGATGACTGTGCGTAGATTTCAGAGAATAACAGTGACGTATTCAGATTTTTACTCTCCACTGGTCTTTGGCTTCAAGGACAGGAAATAATGCACTGTCATTATCAACCTGTGTAAGAGCTCCGACTTCTCTGATTTTCTCGTTGTGGTCACTTCGCGAGACACATGTGCGGGTAAAGTAATGTGTTGCCCGACTCTTTCGACAACGTATCGTCTCGGAAGTTCAATAGCAAACCTTAACGTGATGTGCAGCGCCTCTCTTTTAGCGTCTGCCCACTGGTTTTTGTTGATCATCTCTGTAACGCTCTTGCGCCGACTAAACAATCCCGTAACGGAACACGTCGGTCTTGGTTCAATCTTAGACGTCATCGCATTGTTGCAATAAAGCATTTTCCGGCTTACGCTAGTTTACGAGACACCAGCAGCACAGTTTTGATAATTTAGCAGGAAGATGGTTTGCATATAAAATACAGGCCAATTTTTATTAAAATGTCATCAATGCTTTGCAAACTGACGTTCTGCCCAGACAATTATACAAGGTCTTGCTAAAAAGTAATGACTACGAATTAAAAACAAAACTCCTAAGATTTTTAAATAAAACAAACTTTATTAACATTCTACATCTATATTCTTCATGTCTACACGTTTATTTCTCAACATAATCACTGTGTCAACGGACACGTTTCTTCCACCGATAGACCAGTTCCTTGATACCGTCACTATAGAATGTTTCTATTTGTTGACGGAACCTCAACTTCACCTCTGCTTGCACCGCTTCATGACTATCAACGTGAAGTCCTCGAAGGTATTCTTTAAGCGTTGCGAACATGAAAATCGGATGGGACCACAACAGAACTGTTAGAATCGATGACAGTGAACGCAAGGCGTCGAATTGTTGCGGTTGTCCCACCGCTCGTGTATGTTCTGGCTTGTCATGCTGAAGGGGACGGTGCTCCATGTGCGGACGAACTCGTCGAATTCGCAACTTGAATACAGCACGCTGTTTCTCAGGCACCGATATAGTTACGTTACAACCGCCACGTCACACGCTGTCAATTCGGAGCCGTCTGGCGTCAGAGGACTATAAACAAAGTACACAGATATGAAGAATAAAGATGTAGAATGTTAATAACGCTGTTTTTGTTAAAAAAGGCTTGAGTTCTGACACAAACAAATTGTAGGCATTACTTTTCAGCAAGTCCTCTTTAACTGCAAACCACTCTGAAGTGCATGGCAGACGGTGCATCCCACCGTACGGCTTATTATGGCTTCGCCCTGTTTCTTTACAGCGTGCGAGTATGATTGCTAAAATCTGCCTCTGTAATTAGTGTAACCTTGCTTTCACTATCTCTCCGGGACTCTCAGATTCCTCACTGGTTTGTCTCTTGAAACTTTCGAAGCTGGCTTCCGTGGGCAAAGCAGTCGTGCAGCGGATCGTCACTCAACAAGCGTGTACCATTGTCGAAGCAGCCACGTCGTACGTCCCGGCGGGAAGTGACCGCTGCGGGGAGCACCGAGACGGCGGCGGCGGATGCCCGCGGGTTTTGGAAGGCGCTCCGGGCGGCCGCCGTCCACCAACAACACTGCCCGTGCCCCTTCCACGGTGCTGACGATGAATTATGTATGACAGGAGAAAGCTTAACGTTTTCAGATTTCTTCTCCGTTTTTCTTTCCTGTTTTCTCGTTTTTTGTGCGCTTACTCGGGTTAAATGTATAATGCAACACGGGTAGAATGTCGTTTTATTGGGCGGTGTGTGGTACCCCGAGATGGCCTCGCCGTTGCGGTAAAAGTGGATCAGCTTTCCCGAGCGCGCACACGAGGCTGGCGCGCGTACGCTGGCGGCGGGTTCGTCCGCTCACCACACCACACCACACCACGCCAGCCGCCGCTGCCGGCGCGGGAAAATCAATAGGCGCATTACGTCATGGCAACTAGAATACAGGCCGAGCGCGCTTCCGCCGCGGCCGCGGCAGCACGCGCCGCCAAAATAAGCAAACACCTCCCGCCTCAACAACAACAACAACATTAACAACAGCCTAGGCGCTGTGGGTCAATAGTCGGCTACGGCTGCTCCCGCTAGCTTTTGATGTACAAGGAGAACAAGCCAGAGAGTTTGGCTTACGCTTTAACGGCCAGTCGACGTCATGGTTGTTAAGATGCGGAACACGTGCGTGGTTGCGAGAAGGGTGGGATGAGAACTGAGCGGTTGCAATTTTGATGGTGACCCCCTCTCATCATTAGTCTGTCTCTATCCTACTATTCCGTCGTAAGCAGTTCGCCGTAATTCATAATTTGCCAAATTTATTTTATTGTAGCTCTGTGGTCGAATACACTTCCCGCCGCCACAATAGTAAAAAAAAAAAAATGGTTCAAATGGCTCTGAGCACTATGGGACTTAACATCTGTGGTCATCAGTCCCCTAGAACTTAGAACTACTTAAACCTAACAAACGTAAGGACATCACACACATCCATGCCCGAGGCAGTATTCGAACCTGCGACCGTAGCGGTCACGCGGGTCCAGACTGAAGCACCTAGAACCGCACGGTCACTTTGCCGGCGCCGCAGTAGTCAGTTAATCGCATGCGCCCTCTCCATGTGAATGGCGCAAATGTTGTTCTGTGTGTTATCGTATTATAAATGTTTGTGTTTCGCATATTTGAGCCTGAAACGGAGTCTTTGCTTAAGCGAATGTGGAAGACCGCCTAAAAACCGTGCTGGCTGGTGTCTACACCATCTCTCCTTAAACAAGGGAACGCCTTCCGTCCAGGCCTGGCGAACTCTGTCTCGCAACTTACCGCGCTGCGAGTTTAGTAATATAAACCGGTCCCTCACAGGTTGCATCTGTTTCAGGTAAATCGAGAAATACTTGCAGCATAACTGCAGAAAGTGTTTTTGAAAACTGCCTCTATGAATACAAGTCTAGTGTACCAACCAGTGTACGAACTCGCTCGTTCGTAAGAGCAGAGTCCTTAGACAGTATTCCATCCGTTAATAAGTAGGGTCCTCTTGCACTCCGTGATTGGTTTGAAAATGTTGTTGGACACCTAGAGGAGATGGCGTTAAGGATCTCGAGCTCCCAATCAAATTTATCATAATGATCACCACCACCACCACCACCACCACCACCACCACCACCACCACCACCACCATCATAATGAAAGTAATATGCCCTATATCTCAGTTTGCGTTCAAGGCCTTACTTTGCTTCTAACCACCTTATTTCTCAACAATATAGCCTGATAAACGTTGGATTTTTCGAATTTGTAGCCTATAATATGGAGATTATAAATTTCGCCGAAAAATGATGAAAAATGATGTTGGGGCTTTTGTTTCCAAACGTAATACTGTAAGTCAGTAGCAATATCATTTCGTCTAACAATGAAAGTTAGATACTCGTCATAAATTTCTAGAGAGATGTTTTAGTAATGTGCTTCGTAGTTAGAATACCTGTTGTCAGCGCAGCAAATTGAAGTACCTCAAATACGAAACCAATATACATGTATTTCATATGCCAGCCGGGGTGGCCGAGCGGTTCTAGGCGCTACAGTCTGGAACCGCGCGACCGCTACGGTCGCAGGTTCGAATCCTGCCTCTGGTATGGATGTGTGTGATGTCCTTAGGTTACTTAGGTTTAAGTAGTTCTAAGTTCTAGGAAAATGATGACCTCAGAGGTTAAGACCCATAGTGCTCAGAGCCATTTGAACCATTTTTTTGTATTCCATAGTACGGTTACAGGTCTCAATACGAATTCTATCGTCATAATGCACTCTGTCACCTGACGCTCAGAACCTGTATGTTACAGTGTTACTGCACATTTTATTCAAAGGAAGTTATAATTCCTAATTTATGCACTAGTTAATTACAATTGTCAAATCTCCAATGCTATACTGTACACAAAATGAGTACAGATTGTGTTTTACTCCTCTACTGACAATGCGAGATTGGCGGGAACTGCGAACTGGTACCAACTGCAATCGTAAATTTTATGAGGGTTTAGAAATTTAGGGTTAAATTTGGTTAGACTGTACAATTTGACTTCTTGTACTAAAAGAAATGTCTGATTCGATGGAATATGTTAATCGCACTTACGAAAGACAAAAAATAAGCTTACAAAGAAAAAGTTTGATTTTGAAGGAACCACAACACTATAAAGCAGTACGATACTGAAAAACAAAAAAATAACATAAAACCAGTTCTCCCCGATTGAGTGTGTTGGATAGTGCCCACATTGTACGTGAAACTTCTCGCAGAATATTCATACCAGAGGAGCCTCTCAGGGAGTAGTGCTACTCTTGCGTTAAGGCAACAGCATGGTAATAGTGTAGATCTATGTGCCATTCCGTGAAAATTTTTGCATTGGATCATCTGGAAAAAAGTGTTGCTTGTGCGTGGCGAAGAACCTTTTTTAAAGTTCCTGCTCTATAAAATATTTTAATTAGTCTAGAAGTTTCATTGTACCTAACATTCCGCAGTCGAGTGAAAATTTCATTTCGGAAGCAATATTTTTACAACGACGACTGTACAACTTGTAAGCTACAACTGGGTTAAGCCACAGTGTATTTCTATTCTATAGTCGGCCGAGGTGGCCGAGCGGTTCTACGCACTACAGTCTGGAACCGCGCGACCGCTACGGGGCAGGTTCGAATCCTGCCTCGGGCATGGATGTGTGTGATGGCCTTAGGTTAGTTAGGTTTAAGTAGTTTTAAGTTTTAGGCGACTGATGACCTTAGAAGTTAAGCCCCATAGTGCTCAGAGCCATTTTCTATTCTATAACGATGAGGGGGGGGGGGGGGGGGAGTGGCTGTAGACGCACTCAGGCACGACTGCACGATGTTTCATTGTTTCATTAATTTTTTTTATTTCTGCGGGTTACAAAATATTTACCAAAACATTATTTCTGAAATAAAGCAGAGCCGCATACCGAAAAGAGGAAAACTAGGAGAAAAGAGAAAACTAGGAGAAAAGAGAAAACAAATGTATCGGCAGCAACGTCTTTAAGTATATCTCTCGCTATGCTTTTGTGAACAAGGGTGAATGCAACTGCATTCTCGGATATCGGTCTGCTCTAGACCCAGTGAGTGAACCGCGTGCAGTTGGTCACGAAAGGCGCCCGCTGCGAGCATGGCGGGTTATGGATCTGGATGGAGCTTACGAGCGTGCAATTCTCGTGCGTTCCTGCCGTCACGACGGACGCGTGCGTTTTCCAGGCGCAGGCGGGAACAAAAAGGGCCCACTACCGGAAATGACGCTGCTGAACCACCGCCAGCAGCCGGCACCCCGCCGCAGCCGCCGCCTCGCTACCAGGCGAAATGCTGACGCCGGCTCGCCTTCTCTATCTTGCTCTACTGATCTGAACTTGCAGCAAACGTTACGTTCACTTGCAAACTCTACTACCTCTAAAAGGCAAGGGCGGTCATTTCAAGGCGAAAGATTTCCTTCGCAATGATTTCTAAATGAACTGTTAGGAGCTGTAACCCACACAGTTGTTGATAAACGTTGAAAACCGCTAGTCACATTCACAAAGCCAAAACAGAATCTGTCCACAAACCAAGTTTTGGTAACATTACGAAAATCCCTGTAACAACTGACAGAGCACAAGGCATCAACGAATAATATCCTATTGTTTCAGTTTTCATTTCTGTATGAAATTTTCTATACGTTTCTTAATTTCTCTTTAGAGTTATATTTCCCGATGTTCCTTGGTCTCCCTCACTTGTCCAGTGTCACACACCAAAAAGGAAGGCAGAATGGGGTTTAACAGCCAGTCGACGATGTCTTTTGTCCCTCCAAAGGAATCATCTCAACATTTGCGTCAATGGACTTAGGGAAATCACAGACCTTAAATCTCGATGGCAGGGCAGGTATTGAACCACCAACTTCCTGAACAGGAGTGTACTGTCTTCTCACTGTGTCACGCTGCACTGATGCGCCTCCTTAGCATTACATCGAATTATTTTTTATTTATTTATTTATTTTTTTATTTATTTTTGTCATGAACTACCTATATTTGCTCTGTCTTTAATTCCACAGTGACTGGCCACCCTCCCGCTTCATTCCCTACCATTCTGACATTAATCTTTGCCTAGAATGCAAATTACAAATACCTGGAGTGCACATCTGGCATTTATGGCGACCTTCATTTCTCACACATAGATGGCAGTTTTTTGTCATTTTTCTGGAGAAGCTGCGATGTTATTGGATGTACGTACCATTAGCTTCCTGTTATACGAGTTTTATACCATTTTCCGCCTGCATCAGTTGTCGAAACGGTATTTATGAAGTAAATCTCTAGATCTGTAGATTGCAAGCCATCCTACTGTATGTGGCGGAGGGTACTTTGTGAGCCACAACTTTGTATCTCATACTGTTTTCTATTCGAGAGTAACAGGTGGTAAAAATAACCATCAATGTGCCTCTGTGTGAACTCATATTTCTCTGATTTTATTCATCATCTCAGTCATTTCGCGGGATGTAGCGGCAGGAGATAACATCAAACGTTTTTCTGTCAATAGAAACACTACACAGATGGCGTGAGTAGCAGTACACATCACGTTTTCTTCTAGATGTAAGGCAGCAATGATCAGGTAATGACAAATATTTCTGAGATGAAAAGGCAAGGCCGGCCGCGGTGGTCTAGCGGTTCTGGCGCTGCAGTCCGGAACCGCGGGACTGCTACGGTCGCAGGTTCGAATCCTGCCTCGGGCATGGGTGTGTGTGATGTCCTTAGGTTAGTTAGGTTTAAGTAGTTCTAAGTTCTAGGGGACTTATGACCTAAGATGTTGAGTCCCATAGTGCTCAGAGCCATTTGAACCATTTTTTTTTTGAAAAGGCAATACAGGGGCAAGACATTCTTAGAGAATAAACTTGTCTATAAGATTATTACACAGGGGTGCTATAGTCATATTTTCTAACTTCAAAATAGTGAAAAATATCTTTACAATTTAGTGTGAAATTTTTGCTTGTAATTGTTGTAAATGGTACAGTAGATCTTGCTAATATACTGCAGCTGTCATAGCAATTCACTACACCGAACCACCATGGGATGGAACGGTACGCCGCAAGGACAAAGGATGATATATACCTCGAGAGATGACGTTTATGGTGATCCACACGTCGAGTACCAGTACAACTGCCAGAGGTGGCGATGCTGCACTCGCCTACACTTCAAGCGAGGAAGCCACAGAAGTGATTTACAGGCAGTGAACGGAAACATCTTCAAATCCAGTAGGACAGCGTGTCTGCCGCTCTTCCAGACAGACTGTCCACCTGCAAGTCTTGAGAAATTTACAGCACGCCACGACCTCAGGTAGACAGTCCGCTTGCTGCCTCCTGGATTTTTCCGCCATCGCATTTTAGGACCTAGCTGTTGACTATAAATAATGCGATAGGGCCGTAAATAAGGCGGTGACGTATGGAGGAGACAGGCGCTAGTTCCCCAAACGCCAGCGGCGCTGCTGCGTGTACGGATGCGAGGGCGTTCGGTGGGCGTAGCGACACCGGAAACTTGTGTCGTAAACGCGGGCGAGTGGCTCCCGCAGACCAGAAGTGCAGAACCGCTGACACAAGTGACGTGAAATAAGCGCCCGCTTTGCCTCGAAGCAATCTGACACCTGAACCGACCGAGTACAATACAAGCAGCGAACTGTTCTTATTTGTTTAACCCGGGAGACTGCTAGCGTACCGTGACCTCATCAGTAGTCAGAAATCGGTGGCAGTACGTCCCAAAAACACTTTAAGCGTAGGTTCAAATGGTTCAAATGGCTCGGAGCACTATGGGACTCAACTGCTGTGGTCATAAGTGGACGGGAAAAACCCACCGTGGTACAACAACAAAGTTAGGAAACTACTGCGAAAGCAAAGAGAGCTTCACTCCAAGTTTAAACGCAGCCAAAACCTCTCAGACAAACAGAAGCTAAGCGATGTCAAAGTTAGCGTAAGGAGGGCTATGCGAGAAGCGTTCAGTGAATTCTAAAGTAAAATTCTATGTACAGACCTGACAGAAAATCCTAGGAAGTTCTGGTCTTACGTTAAATCAGTAAGTGGCTCGAAACAGCATATCCAGACACTTCGGGATGATGATGGCATTGAAACAGAGGATGACACGCACCTGACGGGATACCAATTCGATTCTACACAGAGTACGCGAAAGAACTTGCCCCCCTTCTAACAGCCGTGTACCGCAAGTCTCTAGAGGAACGGAAGGTTCCAAGTGATTGGAGAAGAGCACAGGTAGCCCCAGTCTTCAAGAAGGGTCGTCGAGCAGGTGCGCAAAACTATAGACCTATATCTCTGACGTCGATCTGTTGTAGCATTTTAGAACATGTTTTTTGCTCGAGTATCATGTCGTTTTTGGAAACCCAGAATCTACTATGTAGGAATCAACATGGATTCCGGAAACAGCGATCGTGTGAGACCCAACTCGCGTTATTTGTTCATGAGACCCAGAAAATATTAGATACAGGCTCCCAGGTAGATGCTATTTTTCTTGACTTCCGGAAGGCGTTCGATACAGTTCCGCACTGTCGCCTGATAAACAAAGTAAGAGCCTACGGAATATCAGACCAGCTGTGTGGCTGGACTGAAGATTTTTTAGCAAACAGAACACAGCATGTTGTTATCAATGGAGAGACGTCTACAGACGTTAAGGTAACCTCTGGCGTGCCACAGGGAAGTGTTATGGGACCATTGCTTTTCACAATATATATAAATGACCTAGTAGATAGTGTCGGAAGTTCCATGCGGCTTTTCGCGGATGATGCTGTAGTATACAGAGAAGTTGCAGCATTAGAAAATTGTAGCTAAATGCAGGAAGATCTGCAGCGGATAGGCACTTGGTGCAGGGTGTGGCAACTCACCCTTAACATAGACAAATGTAATGTATTGCGAATACATAGAAAGAAGAATCTTTATTGTATGATTATATGATAGCGGAACAAACACTGGTAGCAGTTACTTCTGTAAAATATCTGGCAGTATGCGTGCGGAACGATTTGAAGTGGAATGATCATATAAAATTAATTGTTGGTAAGGCGGGTACCAGGTTGAGATTCATTGGGAGAGTGCTTAGAAAATGTGGTCCAGCAACAAAGGAGGTGGCTTACAGAACACTCGTTCGACCTATACTTGAGTATCGCTCATCAGTGTGGGATCCGTACCAGATCGGGTTGACGGAGGAGATAGAGAAGATCCAAAGAAGAGCGGCGCGTTTCGTCACAGGGTTGTTTGGTAACCGTGATAGCGTTACGGAGATGTTTAATAAACTCAAGTGGCAGACTCTGCAAGAGAGGCGCTCTGCATCGCGGTGTAGCTTGCTCGCCAGGTTTCGAGAGGGTGCGTTTCTGGATGAGGTATCGAGTATATTGCTTCCCCCTACTTATACCTCCCGAGGAGATCACGAATGTAAAATTAGAGAGATTAGAGCGCGCACGGAGGCTTTCAGACAGTCGTTCTTCCCGCGAACCATACGCGACTGGAACAGGAAAGGGAGGTAATGACAGTGGCACGTAAAGTGCCCTCCGCCACACACCGTTGGGTGGCTTGCGGAGTATGAATGTAGATGTAGAAGAACTTAGAACTACTTAAACCTAACTAACCTAAGGACAGCACACAACACCCAGCCATCACGAGGCAGAGAAAATCCCTGACCCCGCCGGGAATCGAACCCGGGAACCCGGGCGTGAGAAGCGAGAACGCTACCGCACGACCAGGAGATACGGGCTTTAAGCGTAGGGAATTATATAAATATTGCACCGACTTTTCGTTTTAATCTCTACATTTTCACCTTCGCTGCATTATCCCGCTTTACAGTGTCCGTGCATGACACTTTAACCGGACCCCTGTCCCTTTCTACGTGTAATTATTTTCAACGGAAGGAATGCTGAGGATGCTTTCTGTCTGTTCGTTGTATAAGCCCTTTTGTGTGTATTTTCTCTGGTTGCGAGTAATGTTACTCGGTTGAATGTGAGATGTAAAGGAATGTAGACCTACCATAGTTAAACTCCTTCCCACTAACATCTCATAGGCATTAATAACAATATTTCATGTGACAGGCAGAAGAAAGAATCACATGTCGACAACTTACTGTTTTCCTGCAATTTCTTTGAAGCAAACAAAAGTACAGTTTACAGCAAAACCTTTTAAATTAAAGGTGGCCTTCCCAACAATACAATATAGAAAGTCTTTCTGTTTTCTACGATACCGTAACATGAATATATATATAACTTTTTTGTTTTACCTGTGGTTGCATAAACACGCTAATCTCTGTTCCGTCCCTTTTATTTTCCATTTTCTTTTTAATTAGCATCTTAAGTTTTCTTACGTGTGGGTATTGTACTTATGTGACCATTGACATAATTTTAAATCAATATTACAGTTTTTTATTTTGTGATTTCTGTGTATGTGTTATGTATTCGTGCCAAGCTGTTGGCAGATTAAAACTGTGTGCAGGACCGAGACTCGAATCTCGGTCCGGCACACAGGAGAGAAGCTCAATAGCTCGGTAAGGACTTTTGTTGAAGTTTCGAGAACATACCTTCACCGAGGAGTCGAGCAGTATATTGCTCCCTCCTACGTATATCTCGCGAAGAGACCATGAGGATAAAATCAGAGAGATTGGAGCCCACACAGAGGCATACCGACAATCTTTCTTTCCACGAACAATACGAGACTGGAATAGAAGGGAGAACCGATAGAGGTACTCAAAGTACCCTCCGCCACACACCGCCAGGTGGCTTGCGGAATATGGATGTAGATGTAGGTTGCAGTATTTACTCGGATCGGTTGGTAGGGCATATTCTGAGGCATCAAGGGATGACCAATTTGGAGGGCAGCTTGGAGGGTAAAAATCGTAGAGGGAGACCAAGAGATGAATACACTAAACATATTCAGAAGGATGTATGTTGGAGTAGGTACTGGGAGATGAAGAAGCTTGCACAGGATAGGGTAGCATGGAGAGCTGCATCAAACCAGTCTTTGGACTGAAGACCACAACATCGACGACGACGACGACAACATGCTACTCCCTAGTTGAGAAGCAACACTTCCGCACGGCGCGGCGTTATCCGTGCGTGTTCGCTGCTTTTTGGCCCCGGGCGCAGGGTGGCAGCTAGCGCAGCAGGTTCTGGCCGGCGACCCACCTGCCCTGATTTCACATTCCGCCCAGCGTAATACAGGTACCACTATGGGCCGTAATTAAAACAGCAGCTGAGCGCGGCGCAGCGGGCCGTCCTATTGACACAGGAGGGGCGCGCGCACTGCAGGCAACGGACGCCTCATTAGGCCGCGCTATCTCCGAATCTCCACAGAACGCTACTTCTGCTGTAATTAAAGTAATATAATTTGATGAGTTTTAAATTATGCGCTGTTATTAGTTGTGATCTCCTGATAAATTTATACCCGAGGTATATATGGAAACGAAATTGTGCGTTAATAACAAAATGCTGTTACGCCGCTACTAAACTTTTTTCTAAAAAAAAAAAAAAAGGAAATAGTTTCCTTCCCGATGGGGGCAATGTTCCTTGACAACTCATTTTGATGTAGGTAAAAAAAGGAAAAAAAAAAAGAAGTTTGTAGATACGCGTTTAAATGTACGGTCAGGTAATTTCATCCGCGCTACCTACATTAAGTGTTTCGTGTTTCTGATGCAGTGCGAGGACTTAATAAATTTGAAAAACATCTGTTTCCTGCTGCAGCCGTGTTTGTGATACACGCAACGACGTAACAACAAGATAATAACACATTCTGAGTTTGATCGTCCGACCACTGAATGGAGCGACAGCAGCAAACAGAATGCAGCCTGTGCTAGCAAGACTTACAGGGCGTACTGAATTTTATCAACTGTTATTTACATTCGAAATTGACAATTGTATGAGATATCGGAAATATACTGATCGCTGTCCTCGCCTGGCGATGTAAACGCAGAACCTAAAAACGGTAGTACCGATCTTCTTTGGAAATTACTTCTCAGTTACTCACAAGGGAACCTCCCCACCGTACCCACCTCAGATTTAGTTATAAGTTGGCACAGTGGATAGGCCTTGAAAAACTGAACACAGATCAATCGAGAAAACAGGAAGAAGTTATGTGGAACTATGAAAAAATAAGCAAAACATACAAACTGAGTAGTCCATGTGCAAGATAGGCAACATCAAGGACAATGCGAACTCAGGAGCGCCGTGGTCATGTGGTTAGCGTGAGCAGCTGCGGAACGAGAGATCCTTGGTTCAAGTCTTCCCTCAAGTGAAAAGTTTAATTAATTATCACATCCACAAGAAAACCTAAATCGGGCAAGGTAGAAGAATCTTTTTATCCATTCACCAAGTGTACAAGTTAGGTGGGTCGACAACATATTCCTGTCATGTGACGCGCATGCCATCACCAGTGTCGTATAGAATATATCAGACGTGTTTTCCTGTGGAGGAATCGGTTGACCTATGACCTTGCGATCTAATGTTTTCGGTTCCCATTGGAGAGGCACGTCCTTTCGTCTACTAATCGCACGGTTTTGCGGTGCGGTCGCAAAACACAGCCACTACTCATTACAGTGAACGCAGACGTCAATGAACGAACGGACAGATCATAACTTTGCAAAAATAAAGAAAGAAAACTTTTCACTCGAGGGAGGACTTGAACCAAGGACCTCTCGTTCCGGGGCTGCTCACGCTAACCACGGGACCACTGCGCTCCTGAGCTCACATTGTCCTTGATGTTGCCTATCTTGCACATGGACTACTCAGTTTGTATATTTTGCTTATTTTTTCATAGTTCTACACAACTTCTTCCTTTTTTTTCTCGATTGATCTGTGTTCAGTTCTTCATGGCCTATCCACTGTGCCAACTTATAACTAAATCTGAGGGGGGGGGGGGGGTGCGATGGGGAGGTTCCCTTGTCAGGAGTATTTACTTGTTAGCGTAATGCCAAATTTATGTTCTTGACGGAGAGACAGCACCGCGTCTTAGACTGAGTAGGCAACAGTAATTTAAGACAAAAAAAATGTATCTCACAATTCACAAAACACACAACAAGAAAATTTAGCATAAATTCACTGTTGCATTGTGAAGAGCAAGCAGTATTTGGACTCGAAACCAATTAAAAACCGAGCGAGGTGGCGCAGTGGTTAGCACACTGGACTCGCATTCGGGAGGACGACGGTTCAATCCCGCCTCCGGCCATCCTGATTTAGGTTTTCCGTGATTTTCCCTAAATCCCTATGCCAGGTTGGTTCCTTTGAAAGGGCACTTCCTTCCCCGTCCTTCCCTAATCCGATGAGACCGATGACCTCGCTGTCTGGTCTCCTTCCCCAAAACAACCGAACAACCAATTAAAAAAACCTTTTTTTTAAAAAAAGAAAAGAAGACACACACACACACACACACACACACACACACACACACACACACACACACAAACTTGACAGTTTCAATTTAATCCCAACTTTTAACACGAATTCCGTAAGCAATTTATAAATGTCTACAGTCATTGTAGTGAAGAGTGTTTCTCGCTTCCCACGCCCGGGTTCCCGGGTTCGATTCCCGGCGGGGTCAGGGATTTTCTCTGCCTCGTGATGGCTGGGTGTTGTGTGATGTCCTTAGGTTAGTTAGGTTTAAGTAGTTCTAAGTTCTAGGGGACTGATGACCATAGATGTTAAGTCCTATAGTGCTCAGAGCCATTTGAACCGTTTTGAAGAGTGTTGACACATTCGAAGGAAGTACTTGATTCACGTGGGCCAACTCTGAAGGTAGCTAGTCTGATCCTTTTCTGTATCGAGAGAAGCCGAAGTAAATGTGGTTGACGTCCGGGACCTCGCAGTATAGCGATGATTTCATGTGGATTCTATAGGGGTGGTAATAGTAGCACCTGTGGTTGAACTTCAACCTTTCAATGAACCTTACAAACTGGCTCTGTTTCCCTCTGGCTTTCCAGCACACCATTGGGCCTTCGTTATATTGTTGCACCAGGTGCCTTTGTGCTGATCTTCAGTCTCACACACCTTGTTCCATTCTCTTTCGGCCATGTTTCTAACTACACAATGAGATCATTCACTGGACTTCATCACTCTTGTAAGCTATTAGTCGTTGCGTCCGTAGCCAGTTGGTCAGTTTTTTCATTCCCCACAAACCGAGCATGGCTGTTGATCCACACAAATGATATCACCGTACCAGTTCCGTGCAACTCTCTTACAGAAGCAGCTACTCGTTATGGGAGATAACAACTCCGTTTTGTGCTTACGAATACACAGCGTGATATTGCTACTGTTGGCCGAGGACCGTGTACTGAAAACATATCAGTATTTACTTCATTTCCAGACTAATAATTATATCTAGTAAGTGTAGTATATTTTTAGGCAGAATAGTACCTCCAAGTACACAAGGCACAAGAAAGTCATTGAAGTTCATTTTTCCCTGGGCAGCAGATTACGTACTGAAGTGTGGTCGCAAGGGCGCCAAACGGAGAGTCTACACTGACAGACGTAATTGGCTTTGCAGTGCATTTACGACCATGTAGAACATATCAGGTAGTAAATTACGTAAGGTGTTTTAGAGCAGATTGTTAAATGCAGGGAAAAAAAAACAACTTACACACTGAAGTCGGTGCAAATTAACTTACCAAATGTCACATTATCTGTACCTATACCCGTAACACCCTGTAAGTAAGTTCAAAAAAATGTTCAAATGGTTCTGAGCACTATGGGACTTAACTTCTGAGATCATCAGTCCCCTAGAACTTAGAACTACTTAAACCTAACTAACCTAAGGACATCACACACATTCATGCCCGAGGCAGGATTCGAACCTGCGACTGTAGCGGTCGCTCGGCTCCAGACTGTAGCGCCTAGAACCACTCGGACACCTCGGCCGGCTGTACCTAAGTGTTTACATTGCGGAGAGAGAATCAGTAATTATTAGGATTTGGTAAACTGGTAAGATGATGCCATTTCTTAATGCCCTTTCAATACCTGAAAGTTCAGCTGAGTAAATTGACACTGCTTTCGATAGGCGAAGAAGTTCCGTCATCTATTTGCAACAGCTTCATGGCAAAAGCCGACAAGAGTCGTTATAGTTAGGTTCCTTGGTAAACACATACGCAGCAACTGGCCATTGTTCGAGAAGGCTTTCTAAATAGCTGCTGCTGATTATTGGGTTCTCAGCGTAGTCAAGATTAATATGTACATCTAGTACCGGGTTGGTATCTCTGTACTCTTGGTCAAAGCAGCTTAGAAGAGTGTGGTATGACGTATCGATACCATCCCACGGGTTTTCGTCAGACGCCGATGTCGTGCGGGGTCTGGTAGACCCAATGGTGCGTGCCCGCTGGGCCACGACTTCAGCAGCTCAGGACTACGAGCAACCCCTGTCGCCGCAATACAGGACGGCAGGTGGCAGCCACAGAGTCCAGTCACGTTAAGTGACAATACACAGAGGCCGCCAAGCCGCGACTCCGACAGCATCGCTCGTAGTTAGTTCAGAGAGACTTATCCTTGTTGACACAGTGATACCTGCACTTTTTTCGTTTCTACATTATTTGTACTGAGTCTTCGTACGTTTGGCGAAATACAAGTTAAGCAGATCTTCTGTTTACTGTGTTAACTTGCTCGCTAAACATTTTCTGCTCCTGTCCAGCTTTCCTACGACGACAGATGCCGCACCAGCCTGTAGCCCATCTCTCCTTACTGTTGTATACAAAGTCGTACACAGCACGGCCGAGTGCTTCGAATCTGGTTCTGGATCTTAGCACTGAAGTGGCCTCCACAAGTGGTGGTGGTGATCTGTAGCTCCAGTTATTTTAATTATTTTATCGTATGACTAGGGCCCTCCGTCGGGCAAGACGTTCGCCGGGTGCCGGTCTTTCAATTTGACGCCACTTCGGCGACCTGCAGTCGATGAGGATGATAGGATGATGACGACGACCGCACAACACCCAGTCCCTGGGCGAAGAAAATTCCCCGACCCAGCCGGGAATCGAACCGGGGCCCAGAGGATTGACAATCCGTCACGCTGACCATTCAGTGTAGCTCCAGTAATGGATGATGGAACATCTTAGTGTAAGGTCGCAAATTTTTTCATCTCGTCCCCAGACCGTTGTTGGTGTTTCAGAATAAATTTTCTGCAGAGGTATTCGTGAGGCCATTTCAATTTCTGAGCTGATCCTCGCTGCCTTGGAAACTAGACAAGGCGGCCACGGAGACGTGTGACAGGTAGGCGGCGCTAAGCCGACAGGCCGATTAATAGCGCGGCTCCGCGAAGCCGTACGAGGGCCGCCGGTGCAGGGCGCGACGGGCTTCGCCGCCTGTGTGTGGCCAGATCGAGCGGAAAAGGGCCGCTTGGCGCTCGCCGCCGGCATCGTCACCGGCGTCGCCGGCGTCGGCCGCGGCGCCGCCGCCAGTAAACAACGCGCGGGCCCGCAGATAAGATCCGGTCCTATCTGCCGGCTAATTAACAGCCGTACTCTATCAACTTATAAATTCCGTCAATTAATTTATTTGATCAACACCTCGGCGCCGGGGTGGGCGAGAGGCGGCGCCGTCGCAGAGATGGACGAGCGCGTGTGGTCGGGCCCCAGTCGTACGCGAGCCCGAGCCGGGTAATTACAGGGGCGGCCGTGATTTTAATTAGGCTGCTGCGAGATCCATCAGCGGTGCAGCACGCACGCTCGCGAAGGCGAGGCGAGCCGAGCGGGCCCCGGCCGTGATGGAGCAGCGCGCGTTATTTATCGCGCCGGCGACGCGCGTCTTTATTTCGGCAGCGGCGTCCCGCCGGCGCGGGCCGAGACGTACGCCGGCATCAATAACGCTGGCCGGACCGCTAATTGCGTAATTGAATTACTCCTGAAATATGGAACGCAACCCGAGGGAGCGAAAGTAATTACAACCCGGTCGGGAGCATGATTTACCTGCGGGAGGAAAGATGGTGGCGGCGATCGGGGCGGGGGAGTTTAGAGGCGTTTTACCGAAAAATCCATTAAACGTACCGCCGATCAGGCTCGCAGGTGCCGTGTAAATAACTGCGCTCGCCAGCCGGTTAGGCAGCGGAAGCGGGCGGCGGCCGCGATGAAATACGGGACTTTCGTTGCAGCCACGGAGGCAAGTTGACACCATTACGTGAGGTCGTGGTACAAGTGATAATCGTCGCGAAAACGCCACCCCACCAAAGCACTTGAACTTTTAACGATATACGTGTTTGTTGTTCCCATTTATCAGCATTATGCACAATGTGGAAACTGACTTATTCGGGATTTAGGGTTATTATATTCCCGTACACGGGTCAACTGTCCTTAGCGATAAAAGGTGTGCTTACTGTCTACCAGTCGGTGCAATATTGATTCCTGGAAGTTCTGTAGAAGAGCGACTTTGTGTGTGTGTGTGTGTGTGTGTGTGTGTGTGTGTGTGTGTGTGTGTGTGAGAGAGAGAGAGAGAGAGAGAGAGAGAGAGAACGTCAACACAGCCAGAGTGGTTTTCCAGAAAGTGTCTGTTAGAGCTCTAATCTCGTTGTCTGGTACAAAATAGTGCTATTCTGCCGCACATAAACATGTGCACAGGCAACATTGAACGTTGAAGTCTTGTTACTTAATCTTTCCCTCTCTCTCTCCCGAAACCCGTTTAATAAACACTACGTATGCTCATGCATGAACTAACAGTAAAATTAAAATGTTTATTTATTAATTTAATTTTTATCCTGTATTTTGACATTTTCCTTTTAGTTATTGGGATTTTGTTAATTACACAATCGTACTATTTCTACAAGAAACGAATACTGGGAGAGACTCACTTTTTTAACTTATATTATTAAAGAGTAGTAGAAATCTTGTAGCCAGCACGTATCCGTTAATATGGCACTGAGCACTATGGGACTTAACTTATGAGGTCATCAGTCCCCTAGAACTACTTAAAGCTAACTAACCTGAGGATATCACATACACCCACGCCAGAGGCAGGATTCTAACCTGCGACCGTTGCGGTCGTGCGGTTCTAGACTGTAGCGCCTAGAATCGGTCGGCCAGACCGGCCGGCCACCGTTTGGTACCTGCCGACAGTGTTAGCATAATTTGTAATTCGACTTGATTGTTAGAGAATTGTGATCTCTGTTAATTTTATTGTGATTTTTGTCAGTCACTAGAGCAAATAAACATCTGTTAATGTCAGTCTTGACTTAGAATGCGAGATCCTTTAAGTTGTCCTACAACTATTCCGTGATTAGGCAACACACTAATAGTAAGTATAATCTGGTGCACACCTAATCTAGTCCTCTCTATGATGGTCTTATCGTTGTGCACAGCAGCCAGACGCAAACATCAGTGGTGTTAAGAATTCAGAGAAAAGAAAGGGCTTTGCACTTGCTCGTCTTGTACGAACGAAAATTTGTTTTGTAACGAGTATTGCACTTGCACTCCTTGACTGTGATCAAGAATTGGGACCCAACTTTCAAACAGATAAATTAGTAGCAGCGGAAAGAGAATTCTCAAACGTAGTTAGATCCTATTAGAGCTAAAATTCTCTGAAACGTCTCTGTTTTTCAAACTGAGAGCAGTAAAACACTGCTCCGTTCCCAGGATTTCCTCCGAGTGCTGATATAACTGCAGAAGCCATTAAAAATCCACATTAAGACCGACGAAGGGTCGAAAACGCGTGTTTGCTGTCCCAAGAACAGTTAACGAGTCCCGTGACTGATTGTCAGCTGCAGCAGCAGTAACAACACTCCTGGGACTTCTAAATGGAAACATCAGCCGGTGGCTGCCAGCATCGCTCACCACTCCACAGTCCCCGACGCGCGCAGTGAGTCCACTGCCGTAACAGTGTCGCAGTATACGCGGACGGACAGACGTTACCTGGCGTCCAATTACGACGCATCCCACGCGCACCCCTGCCCTCCGCTGGCTATTTGTCAAATAAACAGCCGTGGTCCGAAGGTCGCGGCGATATCGTTAGCCGACAGACATATTGCGTGGGCGGGGCGGTCTCGCAGCAACCTCTGGGGGCCTTTGTCCAGTCATTGTAGCACCTGTGTCTACTTCGGGCCGAAGCACTGTCTCTGGAGTCCAATTGTCAGCTCCTTTCTATAACAACACACGTTTCACAGGCAAGGCTGCGCTTTGATAGGCTCAGCACCTAACTCCTTTTAGCTCACCGTTGAACTCGCCCTTGTTTCTGTGGCGTAAAGCGCTTGTTGACATCATAACGTCACATTAACCCATGGGACGAATGCCACACACGAAGTCTGTATGTGAACCCGGTTATGTGTTTTGAAACAGTGAGTAGCCTCAGCGGTTGTAAATGCTGAAGAAACTTCAGACTGTCCTGTCTACAAGACCAGTGGTCGTTAATTCGGCAGTGCATCGATCTAGATAGTACATAGATCAGTCTGGAAGTGGTTTCTTGGCGGGTCCCCAAGCCAAACACACGAAATATGCAATTATTTTATGTTCTATACACGAGAAACATAACAAAGAAATAGTAAATATTACAAAACCACACACAACAGGAATTATACGATTCGTGGACCAACCAAACTCCGTGGTGGATGAGAGATTGCAGAGACCGAGATAGACACACTGAATGTGAACCGTGATGACTGTCAAGTACATTTTCCGTCATGATTGGAAGCTATTTATACTGGCCGTATGGACAGAAAACAGTCATCCTGTTGTTTTACTTTTGTTTAATTCCAGCCATAGCACCTTTCACCCTTCTCCGTTATTTTAAGGCGTGTGAGATTGAGCGGTTACGTGGTTCAACGCGAATGAGGAGGGAGTGAATGAATGAGTGTCGTTTTGTAGGTGTCCTCCTCATTGCGTGACCACAATTTTAGTACTTTTAACAACATTAGTTTCTTTTAAAATGTGCAAGGGCGCTGATAACACCGCCGTTGGGCGCCCGTAAGCTCTACACACACACACACACACACACACACACACACACACACACACACACACACACACACACCAGACATCTTACAGTTGATGTACAACAATCACACCGAAAACATCAGATGGTACTGATCTGGTTCAAATGGCTCTGAGCACTATGGGACTTAACATCTGAGGTCATCAGTCCCCTACAACTTAGAACTACTTAAACATAAAAAACCTAAGGACCTCACACACATCCATGCCCGAGGCAGGATTCGAACCTGCGACCGTAGCGGCCACGCGGTTCCAGACTGAAGCGCCTAGAACCGCTCGGCCACACCGGCCGGCTGGTACTGATCTCTCAGGACATGTGCTCCCTAAATAAATCGTGAAATATCAGTGCGACTGAGAAGATCATCAGTTTATTTATTTATTTATTTCATTAATGTTCCAAACAAAGGGCTCCTCGTTTTAGTGCCATGAAAGGAATACTCAGTTCACATTAGCTCAGTAAAAAGAATTTATATAGCAACCTGCCCCTTTGTCGTCGACGGCCCTAACAGCTGCTATGTAAACCGCTGGCTGCCCTGCGGCAGTTAATATTGCACGGAGGACATAGTCCTGTCGGACACGACCACCCACACACACCCGGACACAGTCAAACACAAGCTGGCACGCAGGAAGTAGATTAAAGCGGCCGGGAGCGGTAGCTAAGCTGAATATAAATATTCCCAGCAGAGTCGTTACTGTCCCCGTGCCCCCAGCTGGGCATACCGAAAGCAAGAACTCCTTATTTTAATACCGTCCACGGCGGGGCACAATGGTTTTACTTATTAAAGGGAGGGCGCCGTTAATTCTTCCTTCAGCGGCGCCGCCAACGCAGCGGTCTCATGCCGGACGGTCGGCGCGGCGCTCGCCGAACACGCAGCAGAGGCATCATCTAGCTCGTCCTGAGTGGTCCAAGTCATGCAATAAACTTGTTAAGCGCCGTCCCCGGGGTAAAGACACAGCGGCGCGGCCGAAGGCGGGTCATTCTCGCAGGGGAGAGCCGCGCGTGCCCCTGAGGAAATCAGCTGAGGGGTAAACAGATTTTAATGAGGGGCGCGCGGACAACAATCACAATCTCATTTGCATGGCGGCGACGGCGCTGGTGGCGTCGGCGTCGGTGATCGTTTTGGAATCAGGAGCGCCGTGGCGCGCTGGCGCCCATTTGCATCTTAACTATCCAACTGGAAGGCGTCGCCCGCTGGAGCGCTCTCGTGAAGACCCGAGCAGCAGTCTTACCAGAGAAAAGTGGCCTGCTTCAAGGCACACTACTGCCTAGTTGCTGTATAATGCCTACAAGAACGGTCGACCATTCGGACACAGTAAAAGATATTTCATTTACAAACGTCGCACAGTCATGTCAGCCAATGCTAAACTTTCGAAGAAGTGAAAGCGGAGCTGTCAACGGCGTTTGGGATTTCTAGAAAATTATTAACACTTGACCCAAATGTCCGCGCCTACAAGAGAAACAGATAAACGAAAAACAAATCAAAGTTTCAAATTCCAAGATCGGGTAAATAAAAATGGAGCATATCCCCCATACTGACAAGTTGTTGTTCTTGTTGTTATTGTCTTCATTCCGAAGATTGCTTTGATGCAGCTCTCCATGTTACTCTATCTTCTGCAAGCCTCTTCATCTCTGAATAACTACTACACCAACATCCTTCTGAATCTGCTTACTGTATTCATCTCTTGGTCTCCCCCCTACGATGTTTGCCCCCTCCTTACGTCCCTCCAATACTAAATTGGTGATCCCTCCATACTTCAAAATGTGTGCTATCAGTCTATCCCTTCTTCTAGTCAGGTGGTGAAACAAATTTCTGTTCCCTGCAAATCTATTCAGTACTTCCTCATTAGTTACGTAATTTATCCATCTAACCTTCCGCATTCTTCTGTAACACCACATTTTAAATGGTCCTACCCTTTTCTTGTCTAAATTGTTTGTCGTCCATGTTTCATATCGATACATGGGTAGACTCCACATAAATATCTTCAGAAAATATTTCATAACACTTAAATCTATATCGGATGTTAGCAGATTTCAGTTCTTCAGAAACGAATTTCTTGTCATTTCCAGTCACCATTTTAAATCCTATCTACTTCGGCCATCGTCATGTATTCTGCTGCCCAAATAGTAAAACTCTCCTACTATTTTAAGTGTCTCGTTACCTAATCTAATTACCTTGCATAACCTGATTTCGTTCGTCTACATTCCATTATCGTTGTTTTGCTTTTGTTGATATTCATCTTGCGCGCACACACACACACACACACACACACACACACATACATACATTATATATATACTACCGCTCATTAATTTCAATACACCCAATAAATGATATCTAGTTCTCTGTAAATAAGGCCTAATACCATGGGTACGGTTGAGGAAGCAAAGGAATAGTACAACAGTTGTACACATGTGATGATTTTTGTTTGTGGTCATCTAGATACTATAGTATCCAACAAACAATGTAATCCCATTGAAATGGTCTGGGATGAAGTAGACAGACGTATCAGGGAAGTTAATATATCCAGCAAGGAACACCTCTAGAATATTGTTAAGGATGTGTGGAATCAAAGATTCACGATACCTACAAAAACTGATTGACCACATGTCTAGAGTTTGTGAGGCAGTCATTATACCCAAAGGATGAAAGTTAAGTATAATGATCGTGATTCTATTAAATATGTCGAAGTTAATATAATTATATTTTTTGAGAAATAACGTTTGATTTGTGTTGTAAATCTAAAATAGCAGGGTGTATTGAAATTAATGAAATTGACAAGTGTGAGAAACGAAATCCGTCGTGTTATTTCCCGACGGACAAATTCGATGTTCGTCTACAGAGTTTTATGGAATACTCGAAAAACCCGAATCGATTTGAGCGGACAAGGATGTCAAATCCAGAATGCGAGTCCAATGCGCTACGAAATGCTCCACTTCGCTCTACGAAAACAATAGAAAATGAAAATCAAATGGGAAAGGACCAGTCATCCTACTTTTGAACACACAAAACGTTTGCAGATTCTCATTACACAGTTCTCGATGAAGCTGGGAAGTGTGTAGTCGGAATAACACTATCTGAAAGCATACGCTTAGCACATGAGATGGGCAGTTATTTCCTTTGTGGATTAGCCTCTTCCCTGGGTCGCTCTTCAGTAGAATGCACAGCACTAGTCTGAGATTTGTACTCGTGTCAGACAGAAAGTAACTGTTTCGAACGAGACAAATCGCACTGTAACGGGACGCTTGCCACCAATTCCAGTTCGGGCCTCCATGTTTCACAAACGCAAAACGGTAGCAGCAGCGGAGAAGAAGTAGCAGAAAAAAATATCAGACGTAGGTTGCTTGCTATGACTATCTCTAACTTCCCCTCGTCTACAGGTCAGGTAAAGTACATGTACTTTTATGTCAGCCCATGCTTGTCATGTAAACAACGTATTCACGGCACGCAACATGGAAGGGGTACGATGTTCAGTAAAGTGAACTGCAGCCACGGAAAAGGAAATTGGAGAGTCGAACAGAATGTGATAAACTGCGAAACCGAAGCTGAAGGAATTTGCAGCAATACTTCACTATACACGACCTATTCTAAAGCCGTCCGGGATGAACATTTCGGGTAACTACTGGCTATTTGCTTTCTTCCGTGTTTATATTTAATATACTTGCAGTAAATTCTGTATTATAATCCCTGAATACGAAATGAATAGCAGGTTGCATTTATGCACTCTTTATAACTTTTTAGGTTACGTCCTAAAGGAGATAGTTCGACCTTGCTTTTCTCCTGTCTGAGAATTGTGTTGTCAGGAACAATCATATGACCTTGCGGGGACTGAAAACCGGATCTCTGTATTGGTAGCCTGAAACTTAGCCTGCGGGTCTTTGAGTGCTATAAATTCTTTCCACATCTGCAGCAGATGAAAAGCCACGTTTGAAAGAATGACGTTCACTTAACACGATCTGTTTGTGTTGTTCAAGAAGAAGAAATAGCCAGGTAATTTTAAGGAAGCGGAGAGAGTAGATTGGATGGGAATAACTTTAAAAAACTGAATTTCGTCTTTTCGGTATTTGGTTCTCGGGGTGATGGGCTGCCCTAGTGCCCAAAATCAAAGCAGAACATTCTCCATCCACGAGGTTCATCGTGACTGGAGAAGCGTCAGCCGCTTCGTGTTTGTGTCACCGTTCGGCAGCGGTATTAAATTCTGGACACGCCGGGACGGGGCCTAAAACGCTTCAATTGGTATGTAGAGTACAGGACTGGCCAGTACTGCATTCATGAATATTTTATACAAAATACCTCCTACGTTGGCTCCCTTTGTGACGGCAACACACACACACACACACACACACACACACACACACACACACAAAACTAACCTTCCCGGCAGTCCTGCTACTACAAAACGCCTCGCCGCGGTCTAATAATACGTCAAGGAAAGCCGCTATTATTTTTCCATGAATTAAGAAATTTCATCTAGCCGGAGAGAGTGCGCGGATTTCCGATCGGAGAGGAGCTGTCCTCCGTATAAATATTCAAGAGGCTCGGACGTGGCGGCTCAGGAACGCGGGCCTTCATAAAAATTGTTATGTTAACGGGGCTGGTGGCTTCCCGGCGCGCCGCTCAGCGACGGGGGCGGAGTCCCACGGTAGCACGTCCACGTCCAGTTAGCGCTGATTGTTATATTACTTGATGGTCCCGTAGTATACGAATAAAATAGGAGGGGCGCGGCGTTAAATCCGACGTTTTACGAGCCGCGGCGACGGCCTTTGGCAAGCCTAGTAAACACACCGGAGGGGTGTAAAAAAAGGAGGAGAGGTGGTAGTTTCTGTTGAGGTTGCCGAGCCACGATGCCGCTGCTGTTAAAGAGCCAGGCGCAGCATTAGGCTCGGAGTGACTTCAACACCCCTCCTTCCTCTTTCTGTCCCATGTCGACTGGTGCAAGTGATTAACATCGACAAAACAAAGGAACGATAACTACGGTTTAACGTCCCGTTGACGACGAGGCAATAGAGAAGGAGCAAAAGTTTTACTGGACCAGAATGCGACAGGAAATCTGCCATGTCCTTTCGAAAGCAACCATTTCGTCATTCGCAGTAACAAATGTAGCGTAACCATGGAGAAATTAAATCTGGATGTCAGGGTGGAAATCTGAACTTAGCTTGTTGACAATGCGAGTCCAGTGTCTTAATCTTCGCTGTAAGAATTAAGTACCTAACTCGTTTACTTTCTTGGCAAACACACTGAAGTACCTCTTTTTAATAGGAGAAAGGAAGTCTTAACTTGTAACGTCGATGTCGAGGTTATCAGAGAGGGAACAGTAAGAGGTGTAGCATATTCATCGTTAAGTTGCATAATGAGTGAATGCAGTTTTTCAAGGTTATGTAAATAGATCTGCCGACGAGCATTTTACGGTGTACAGTGATTCTTAAGACTTAACAGTCCACGATGGAAGTGACTGAACTCCCCCAAGCGAGCCATTCTGCAGTCACTGTTTGTTTATTCACACTTTCCGCCTTCCTTTATATTGGCGGAGTAGCCTCTCGCGACATCTAGTGGTCAGTTCCGTATTACATCCACATACTTTTGATCAGAGTGTATGAAACTTCTTATCGCTGCTCTCCACCATACGTCCGGCTGTATATGCGTAATGCCAGTACGAAGCCGGGGTGGGTCGCTATATCTCATGAGACTATATTCTGCCATTTGAGGAGCCAGGGCATAGCAGATGTTATGCTTCCGGAAGCAATCTTTGACTCCACGGAAGAGTGTTCCCTTCCCAACTTAGATTCAGGCAAAATCTGGGTCGAGCAACTTATGCGAGAGATACATCCTGTGAGGTTTGGAAGATAGGAAGCAGATATTGGCAGCACTGAATATGTCGACAGTCATGCCGAGACAGCTCAGTTGGCAAAAGTAGATGCTGGGTTCGAGTCCCGTCCCGATGCACAGTTTTCGTCTACCTTCAAGTTCCAGCCGCGCTGATGTGAAGCCTTCCGCGGCCGAACACAGTCCTCGTCCCGGCAGGTCCTTAGCGGAGGCGACGATGTCCCGACTGAGGCGGGCTCCTCTCGCCGCAGCTAACGAACTCCATCAATATTCAGCTCTCCGCTCGGCTGGAAATTAACCACGCCGCCACGCACCGGGCCGCGCTCCGTCCTGCCCAGCCGGTCGTGCAATACTCCGGGCTAGCTGAGCCAGAATGCGGGCGCTTCAGGTACCGTCCGGCGAAACGACATTGGACTTGTCGACCTAGCGGGCGTGAACGCACCGTGCTGAGAGTTCTTCTGGGTGTAGAAAACACTACGATACAACTGCAAGAGCTTCTCCGAGGCCCACCGAGCGAGGTGGCGCAGTAGTTAGCACACTGGACTCGCATTCGGGTGGACGACGGTTCAAACCCGCGTCCGGTCATCCTGATTTAAGTTTTCCGTGATTCCTTAAATGCTTCAGGCAAATGCCGGGATGGTTCGTTTGAAAGGTCACGGCCGATTTCCTTCCCCATCCTTACCTAATCTGAGGTTGTCCTCAGTCTCTAACGACCTCGTTGTCGACGGGACATTAAACACTAATCACCTCCTCCTCTCCGAGGTCCGTGCTGTTCTCTGACGTCAGGAGTTCGGAGTTCGGAGTTTTTTTCAAGTATGTTTCTACTGCAGCACTTCTCCGGGTAGTGATAAAGTAAATTATGCGACGGTTACCACTGTAGGGACTCTTGTTTACCAGCTGTTGCAGAAGAACGAGATTTTCAGATGTATTTCTTAACCATAATGCAATTGCCAACCCTCCCTGAAACGTCAACACGTCAGTGTTGTGATACGTAATTTGTTGTTAATCTCGCTGCGTTACCAAATATGAATGTTTTTACACTTCTTTTCACGAGGTTCCTCCTATTTGTTGTACTAGACGCTAGATCACAAAAGGGTTCTGCTCCGTTGTGATCAGCATTACGCATTTCGGCAGTCGGAAGCCAGTGCAGGAGTTCACTTCAACAATGTACATTAAACGTAAATTCGGGTAAGTCAGAAAGCGACGTTCGAATAGCTACCCATTCTCAGCCCTACAACATCGATAGATAACGCCAACAATTGGACTGTTATTGAGGTTTCTCGCTAAAGTCAAACGCATAGGCAGATGTTAATACAACGTCAAATGTGCAAAATAAATATCGCTCTTCGCTAATAATATGTCTGATAGACAAGGGTTACGGTGGGAGGAAGTGGGACTTTCTGTGTATCTATAGGACTACTGCGTAATGTTCAACGCCACCTCCAGGTTTCAGTTTCACTAAGTGTATAAATATCGTTGAAAATGATCAAAGGTCCAAAGAACCACCGAGTGAAACTTCTGGACTCTTTACTGCAACGCTTTTAGTTGGTTTTACGAATTTTTCCTCCTGTATTTTCAGTTCATTTCATGGAGCCACAGTCATGTACTGCATGGTCACTATGAGACTACAAAGTGAGCACCAGCTCAAAAGACGTGACTAAGAGATAAAAACAAGTATATCATTGTCTACCAGGTTAGATTCCATAGGGGAATAGTTGTGCCCAGCGACTGTATTCGTTTCAAGTAGTAGCGGGTACAGCAGTCAGTCGCAAATGATGTTTATTGCATATCTAGATTTCTGTCACTATGTAGCCATCTTCAGTGCTTGTTGTCAAATTTTTTGCAATGCACGTTAATACTTGGAATGAATATAGTCGCTGGGTACAACTGTTTTTCTATGGAATCTAACCTGGCAGAACTATTGCCTAATTAGGCAAGTGCTACGTGTTGTTGTTGTTGTTGTTGTTGTTGTGTTCTTCAGTCCTGAGACTGGTTTGATGCAGCTCTCCATGCTACTCTATCCTGTGCAAGCTTCTTCATCTCCCAGTACTTACTGCAAACTACATCCTTCTGAATCTAGTGCTACGTACTATAAGCATAAAAATACACAAGTTCAACTCGGTGTTTTGAACCAAAGCATCGACTTCAATAAGACATGGAACGCCAAGGCACCAAGCGCTGAACATGACCACACAATGACCGAAATCTAGATATGCAGTAAACATTACGTGCGTCTGATTGCAGTGCCCATTACTGCTGTATGTTATTGTAATCGGGTGGACGCTTTGAGAAAAAAACGATCACCGTTGAGTTAAAAACTCTTTGATTACCGTAAATTATGTGAGGCTCCCCGACCGAAATCAAAATAGACCAATGCTACTGAAGAAAGTAGGGCTTTTTGTTGCCTTCCAAGGAACAGAGTTGCAGTTTCGCAATTCCGCCGCACACTCCTCTGGCACTTTTTTACGGAAAAAAAGCTTTCAGATAGTAATGAGAGCAGGCCCTGTCTTCCGACCCGCAGGTCGATAGCGCCAGTAACAATGGAGGCGTTTTTCACTCCTCGGAAGTTGCGGTCGCTGCCTCTGCGCCCCAGGTCAAAGTGTCGGCGGTGGTGAAATCGGCGCAGGAGCGGGGGATAAACGGAAATCGGGGAGGACTCGTGGGGGTGGAAAGATTATGGGCCACTCGCAGCAGGTCGTCGATTGGTCACCCCGTGCCTAGAGCGCTGGAACTGGCGGCCGGCGGAGGGGGAAGAAATTGTAAATCAGGTTTGGAGAGCGGCGACGGAGCAGCCGAACGCCCGGCCGCTGACCGGTTCTCGGCGACAGGCATCCCAATAAGTTACACGGCCGGGGCCCGGGCCCGGGCCCGCGAAAATAAAAGGAAGCCCGGCTGGCTGGCTCGCTCGCTGCTTGCTTCGGCGCTCGCTTCGCCTCGCCAAAAAGGCGAAAAAGCGGCCGGGCCGGCGCGGCCGTGTCCCCGCTGCGCTGCACGCTGCTCCGCGCTTTTGTTCGTCTCGGGCGGAAAAAAGGCGCGCGACGAGTACAGGCGCGCGCCGCCAAAAGTGGCCGTGGCGCCACCGTCGCTCGCCGCCGCGAGCAAAAAGTAGCAAAATTCCGAGCCCCGGCACTTAGGCGCCTTCCATTACCAAGTGGTACGCTACGGCGACAATTAAATTGTCCTACTTTCCTCCATCGCGCGCACCATTAGCTGCGTGGCTCGGTCGAGAGGCGTCGGCCGATAAATGGCAGTGGACGGGGGTATCTCCTTCACACGCCAGCGTTTCCGTAATGCGGCTATGTAGCGACCTGAGCAACTCGCGAGCTTGCTTACTTCTTTAAGCTACACTGAAAGCCCGAGAACATGACTGCTGTTCTGCTCGTTGTTGTACTGGTCTTCAGTCCGAAGACTGGCTGGCTCTTCACGCTAGTCTACGAAGCTGCACAAGCCTCTTCACCTACCTGCATACTGTGGTCAAGATGTGATCTCCATCTACAAATTTTCCCACGCTCATTTCCCTTTATTAGCAAAACAGACACCTTGATGTTTCAGAATGTGCCCTAGCAAACGATTGCTTCCTTTAGTTAAGTTGGACAACGATTTTCTTTTCTTTCCTTATATGCTGAAGTAGCTTTTCATTAGTTATCCGATCTAACCGTCTGATCTTCAGCATTCTTCTGTATACCACAGTCCCAAAGCAACTAATCTCATCTTCCAGAATGAAACATCACACTGCAGCAGATTGTTGACGTGAAGTTTCCTGGCACATTAAAACTGGGCGCCGGCCAAAACTCAGACTCGGGATTTGCCTTTCCCCGGCAAGTGTTCTATCAACGGAGTTACACAAGCGCTAACCATGCCCCGTCCTCAGACCTTACTTCCGCCATTATCTCAGCACAAGTTCTTTATTCTCATGTTACCTGTGTAGTGTATCGTCGACGTTTCACTTCCATGGAAGGCTAAGTTTAGTACAAACATTTCCAGAAAACATTTTTTGACGCTTAAATTTATACTGAAATCTAGAATATTTAGTAACTTTTTCCGAAACGTTGTTCTCGTCATTGCGACTCCACATTTTATATCGCCTATACTTCGGCCACCGTCGGCACTGCGTCATTTATGTTGACTACAATCCTTTCGCTTAATTTTTCTTCTATTTTGTCCGTCTCATAACTCTTCAAGACACTCTTCAGTCAGTTCAAGTGTTCTTCCAAGTCTGGAGTCGTCTCTGATAATTACTACCCATCAGTCATTTAATTTTCATGCTACGATCCTACCACGTTTCACGTTCAGATAAACCAAAGCTCAATAGGAAGAAAAGTCAGGTATGGCGCACCTCAAAATAAAATTCAAGTCTGTACACCTTACGTTCGTAGAGGCGGAAGAACATCGACGTCTATTTCGTTAGAAACGGAGTCGTAGCTCAGTTTGACAATTTGATTCAGCTAATCAATGATAAGCTTTAATCTGCATGGCTGCATGGGAACCCCTGCCGCCTCTTATACCAGTTCGTTTTCTGAATCACTTTCCCGTCTCGCACCGTTTCAACGTTCGAGCAATAGCTACTCCGAGCCTACTTTTTCGAGTGTTACTAACCCTGCAACATTCGTCAACCTTCCTCTCGCTCACGTTTGATGTAAGTTAGAATAATTCCGATTTCACAAAGCATTTACCAACGTAACAAAATATGGCAGCAAAATCCTACCCTTAGATAATTAACTGCACTAAATGGAATTAGTTACATTAGCCACAACTCTATTACTGTTAGATGTTTCATCCGTAGTCACCATAAAAACTTAGTATCATATGTCGCACATGTTTCGCTCCGTTTACTAAGCTGAAGTACTGTACCCAGGAAGGAGATTCCTTACATTTATAGTACGTATCCTGCAAAATATGTAAGACACTGAAGCCTCAGCTGCATTAAAATACCAAATTTACTGTGTGTGTGTGTGTGTGTGTGTGTGTGTGTGTGTGTGTGTAGCAACACTCAACCAACTGAGCCACTTGGGAACGCCTCACGGCCGATACCTTCTCCTGCAGATCCCAGATATTCTGAAGACCTTTTTACAAGGTTCAGTCAGCTGGTACCTTTCTTCTAATTTCTCAAACAGCACGCTCTCTAGGACACCTTACGGCAGCGTGTCTCCTGAAAGAAATAATTCGGCGTATACCGTATTAGAGCATCCTATGGGCTACTCCCATAATGAAGTTCCCCCTCCCCCCCCCCCCCCTCCGACAGCCGGAATAGGGTTGCAATAAACTTCTCACTAGACTGATGCTGCCAACCCAGGGTTCGAGTCTAACGCGGCGAAGTGTTCATACCTGAGTTTTGATGATTTCAATGGAATAAAGAGTTTAAATTAGGTTAATTTTTAGCAGCTAAAGGACGAGAGAGACGACTGAGTTTGACTGTGCACAGGTATGTATTGCAATACAAAATAGCTAACATGACTGAGCATAGACAACACTATCCTTCAAGTGCTCTGTCAGTTACATCACGACACTAGTCTCTTCAGCGTTACGAAAAACAAAAACCTGCGCAGACTTCTCGTCTGTCAGAGTTACTCCATTAAGAAAATGCTTATTGAGATAATTTTATCGTTACTCCGTCTGGGGACCATTAGCCGCACAAGCGGCTGAAACGCACCGAGCAGTTACGCCAGGCGTACTCTATTTGCATAATGCATCGGTGTCGGTGGCGAATGCAAGGACGTTAGGTTCCGCCAGCCGCGCCGAGCACTCAGCCGCCGAGAAATACCATCCCGCTCCCGCTTCTAATACTTGAAACAGGTCGCCAGGTTACGGACAGTGCCGGTGATAATCATTGGAGTTTATCGACGGGTGGAGTGAGTGCGGGAACATGGAGTGTGTTGCAACAGTCAGCGGACAACTGTGCAATTAGAAGGTAAAGAATAACCTGAGCGTGGCAGCACTGTCACCGGCTGAGAAAAACGAGTCTAAAATACGATTTCGCGCACTGATGTGTGAATTGTCATTTGGCTAGATGTAAAAAAAACCTGCTATATTCTGCTTTAGTTATGACTGTTGTGCGATAAAGATCTGTTCCATATTGACGTCAGTGAAGCCAAAGTATAAGCGATGCTGAATTGTGAAGGAGCGATAAATGTTCTGTAGCCTTGTTAGTGGAGATGCGCCGGCGTTTTCAGTCTACGTCCATACTCTAAAAGGCACTTGAAGTGCATCGCTCAGTGTGCGTCCGACTGCACAACGTAACTGGGTTTCCTGCAGTTCCAGTTGCGTACGGAGCTCGGTAAGAATGACTGCTTCGATGCGATTCTGCACGCCGCAATGAGCATAATTACAGTGATACATACATTCTTAGACTAGTTGAATATCTGGCATTGCGCGGATATGTATTTATTCCGATCTCCTATTAGACCAACTCCTCCTCTCCCCTCTGTCCACCCATCTCCTCCTTTCCCCTCACCGTCTGTTCATCTCTTCCTCCCCATCTACCCCGCCACCTCACCTTATAAGTGTTCTCATTCTCAAAAACTAGATGACTAAACCATGGGCATTCGCTCGTCGTGGGCTACACTGCTTTTTCACCCGCACCCTTTCCATAGGTAGGTGGTTCTTAACCCACAGCAATGACTTCCAGACACCAAGTGATATATATACCAAGTTTCGTTGAAATCGGTCCAGTGGTTTAGGAGGAGTTGTGGAACACATACGAATACATACCTGCATGTATGTATGTACGGATAATATGACACTATATGTGGATTCCTCAATCAATATTTGTTCTTGAAACTTTGTAAGTTTTCGCGGGACTGTTTGCATCTGTCTTCAAGTATCTGCCTCTCGTCTCAAGACATTACATCAAACTTTACCATTCGTGCTGTCATCCGCTGTTTTCGTTCAATATCCCCTGTTACTCCTATTTCGCGTGGGTCTCACAAACGTGAAGAATATTCTAGGATGGGCCACACGAGCTCTTTGCAGGCAACTTCCTCTGCAGAATGCACTTCCACAGTTTCCGTAGCACTGACCTCAAGTCTGACTACCCGCTTTAACTACGACTGAAACTACATCACTCCATTAGATATTTCCGCCTGAAAAATTAGGGATGATCAAAGATTTGCCGTCTGAGGGCGTTGCTGCAGAGTATATGCAACGTAGCAGAATTCCGATTCGGGTATTCGTAACTGACCTGTAGGCAAGGGATATAACCAAATGAATCCGAACAGGATCAACTACCAGTTATTATTGGCTTAGCTGCTGAAGGAGAAGCACCGGAGGGTGGGGAAAGTGTATTGGGTAGCATGTCTGTGTCATCCATGGTTCCCTCGTCCCAAGTCCAAGAGCCAGTCATCTACTGGAGAGGTGATGCTACTCTATTCTTTGAACACCAGCGCCCACTGTTTTACTGATTTCAGGGAACCCGGTGTCTGTATCACTAGGGAACGGTACTGCGCAACTCTAGAAAAATTACGGCGTGCAATTAAGGCGATACGTCCGGGAAAACTGCGACATGGGGTGCTGCTGCTTCATGATAACGCAAATGTCAAGTTAGAGACACTCCACCAGCCACCCTATACTTCTAATCTCACCTCATGCAATTATCACACCTTCTGTACCTTGAAAGAGCCTTTGAAGGGTCGAGGATTCCTGTCGGACGAGTATGTGCAGCAGTCAGTATTTTACCAAACGCGTATCTTCGAACCGGTACGCCATTGGGATGATTGCCCCATTGCTTACGGCGAATTTACTTGATTAGCTTACCGATCCTGGACTGTGCATAGGGCCTTCGAACGGGAACTTTTGGTCGTACCTTACAGTTAATGAAATAGATACTTTGTATTGTATAGTTATGAAGGGCTTAAGGAAAATTTTGTATTCGTCTCTATTCCGATTCGTCTTGAGTGGATGCTGGATAGTCGTCTTGCTGCACCTCACTAAATACTTACGTATAGGTAGAAAGTAGTCGAATTAAGTCGGGTGATGCTGAGGGAATTAGATTAGGAAGTGAGACACTTAAAGTAGTAAAGGAGTTTTGCTACTTGGGGAGCAAAATAACTGATGATGGTCGTAGTAGAGAGGATATAAAATGTAGACTGACAATGGCAAGGAAAGCGTTTCTGAAGAAGAGAAATTTGTTATCATCGAATGTAGATTTAAGTGTCAGAAAGTCGTTCTGAAAGTATTTGTATGGTGTGTAGCCTTGTATGGAAATGAAACATGGACGATAAATAGTTTGGACAGGAAGAGAACAGAAGCTTTCGAAATGTGGTGCTACAGAAGAATGCTGAAAATTAGATGGGTAGATCACATAACTAATGAGGAGGTATTAAATAGAATTGGTGAGGAGTTTGTGGCACAACTTGACGAGAAGAAGGGACCGGTTAGTAGGACATGTTCTGAGGCATCAAGGGATCACAAATTTAGCATTGGAGGGCAGCGTGGAGGGTAAAAATCATAGAGACCAAGAGATGAATACACTAAGCAGATTCAGAAGGATATAGGTTGCAGTAGGTACTGGGAGATGAAGAAACTTGCACAGGATAGGGTAGCATGGAGAGCCGCATCAAACCAGTCTCAGGACTGAAGACCACAACAACAACAACAGGTAGAAAGGTGAGAGAACAGCTAAATTATGTGAAGTCTGATCTAAATGTCTCGTCGAAAACTTCTTGATCGTCCGTTATAATTTAGGGAAGCCACAGAAAGTCATAGTGTGAATGGTTCAAATGGCTCTGAGCACTATGGGACTTAACATCTGAGGTCATCAGTCCCCTAGAACTTAGAACTACTTAAACCTAACCTAACCTAACCTAAGGACATCACACACATCCATGCCCGAGGCAGGATTCGAACCTGCGACCGCAGCAGCCGCGCGGTTCCGGACTGAAGCGCCTAGAACCGCTCGGCCACCACGGCCGGCACAGTTTGAATGGTTGAGTTGTACAGCTACACTTTATTTCTTCTGTTCTGTTTACGTAGGCTATTTACATTTCATTGCTTACGGCTAGTATCGGGTCAGCAGGTTAGTCTGACTGTGACCAGTGACGAGAATAAGTTCGACCTGGACAGCACAGCTGATCATGAGACTCACTCAAAAAGATCAGCAACGGACCCACAAAAAAATTCTCCGGCGGTTACCAACGTATCTCAGGATGTTATGGTTATTTTCGACGTTTACCTTATCATGCCAGAGTATAGACGTAGCTATAGCACTCTCTATTTCGTTTATGAACACCACTGACTTCATTTTATCCCACTTCTACTTCTCGGAGCTGCAGATTTGCGGGTTGTACACCCTGTGGCAAGTCTCGATCCTGAGCAGTGGTAACGGGCGGTAAGGAGCTTAGGCAGCGCCCGCGGCAGAGGCGGCGGCGCCCGCTATTTGGGGCATAATCCGGCGGTGACTCGGCAGTCGCGGCGCTAAACGGTGCGACGCTTTCGCCGCCATAGTCCATCCGGGCGGCGTGACTGCGCACTTTCCTTTCAGAGGGCGCCACCCGCCCAGAACAGACAGCCAAGTCGATATTTCACTCTCGCGACCAGCCGGTCCGGACTCCGCTAATGTAACTTTCCTTTTTAAGGCAGCGAAGCGGTCATCGATCCGAAGACTGGTATAAACACAACAGTGTCTTGATGGCCACGATCCAATGAAAGTACAGTGCTCCCGACTTCTTCCGATCTGTTCACTAGCTCAGCCAGCGAGTTACGATAAAGCACCCTCAACCTGAAGGTAGGTTCCAACGCAGCTGTTACTCAGGGGGCACAGCCTTACTGAAGCCGGTATGCCCTTGCCCTTCCCCTAGCTTCTAGCTGATACGCTTGGCCTGTTGTAGGGAGTACTCGCGGTTCAACAAATACGCCTATACACTGTTCAACCTGGCGTTTTTCGCCTAACAAATCATTGTCGGAACTGAAAGAAGCGGTAATTGACAGAAAAAAAAATTAGGACCAACTGAGTAAGCCTACTGGGCCTTGGACATTTGCTTCTCCAGTCTTACAACTTTTATTGCAAAAAATAAAACCAATTTTTACCCCACATAATTTACTTTATCCTTTAGTTCCTTACTCTGTTATTTCGCCATGACTAGATAACCACGGCTCTGAGGCAGTTTCCAAATTATAAATCTGTCACGTGCTTGTGCCTCTTTCGTAACAGGCCATGTGCAGCTGTTGGACAAAAATATGGGAACACCGCGAGAAACGCGTGCTTGAACATAAATGCAGATGCTGGCCAATCCGGGAGGTTGCGCTATTGCACCGGACCCCAAAAGGCACCTCTGCGATGACCTCAATACGTTGCAAGTATCAGCCGTTGCCAGAACAGTGATCCGTGTAGTTTTTATTGCACTGTGTCGGGTGCTTCCGTAAGCGTGGGAGCCGAAGAGTTTGGAGTTTCAAGAGGCACCGTACCGACGATTTATACCGCACACAGAAAAATCGGAAAAACATCATGGGCTAAATCACAATGCGGAAGGAAGGGTATATTTCAGCTATGGTGACAGATGGCCACTAAAGAGGATTGTGGCGAAAAGTTAGAGTATGAGAGCTACAGAAGGCACTGCAGAGCTCAGTCTCACACTCGCGAACCCTGCCAGCGCCATAACAGCACGAAGAGAAGGTACATAAGCATGGGATTACGGAGGCGAGCTGAAATTCCAAAACAATAATCAGTAATGCAGATGCCCATAACAGGAAATCGTGGTGCCAAAGCTGCAATACCTGTGCTATGGAGCAATGGAAGAAAGTCATTAGCTCGGATGGGTCTTATTTCAAACTGATTCGAACGTCTGACCAAGTATACGTCCCAGCAGTGCAACATGGCCGGTGTTCGGCGACGATTTGAGCAGCTATCTTGTGATACTCCATCTTGCCCTTGGTCACTCTGGAAGGCCGCATTGTTGCCAAGGATGGCGCGTAATGGGGCCCCTTAGGGATATGGCAGCAAGAGAGGGGAAGAAAACCAATGTGCACTCCGTGTGCATACCGGAGGGAGTCATTCCAGATGTGGAAAGGGTCCTTCCGGATGCCATGAAGGGTACAGGGTGCACACATCTGCAGGTGGTCGCTCATGTCGGCACCAATGATGTGTGTCGATATGGATCGGAGGAAATCCTCTCTGGCTTCCGGCGGCTATCTGATTTGGTGAAGACTGCCAGTCTCGCTAGCAGGATGAAAGCAGAGCTCACCATCTGCAGCATCGTCGACAGGACTGACTGAGGACCTTTGGTACAGAGCCGAGTGGAGGGTCTGAATCAGAGGCTGAGACGGTTCTGCGACCGTGTGGGCTGCAGATTCCTCGACTTGCGCCATAGGGTGGTCGGGTTTCGGGTTCCGCTGGATAGGTCAGGAGTCCACTACACGCAGCAAGCGGCTACACGGGTAGCAGGGGTTGTGTGGCGTGGACTGGGCGGTTTTTTTAGGTTAGATGGCCTCGGGCAAGTACAGAAAGGGCAACAGCCTCAAAGGGTGCGGGGCAAAGTCAGGACATGCGGGGACCAAGCAGCAATCGGTATTGTAATTGTAAACTGTCGAAGCTGCGTTGGTAAAGTACCGGAACTTCAAGCGCTGATAGAAAGCACCGAAGCTGAAATCGTTATAGGTACAGAGAGCTGGCTTAAGCCAGAGATAAATTCTGCCGAAATTTTTACAGAGGTACAGACGGTGTTTAGGAAGGATAGATTGCATGCAACCGGTGGTGGAGTGTTTGTCGCTGTTAGTAGTAGTTTATCCTGTAGTGTAGTAGAAGTGGATAGTTCCTGTGAAATATTATGGGTGGAGGTTACACTCAACAACCGAGCTAGGTTTATAATTGGCTCCTTTTACCGACCTCCCGACTCAGCAGCATTAGTTGCAGAACAACTGAGAGAAAATTTGGAATACATTGCACATAAAATTTCTCAGCATATTATAGTCTTAGGTGGAGATTTCAATTTAGCAGATACAGACTGGGACACTCAGATGTTTAGGACGGGTGGTAGGGACAGAGCATCGAGTGACATTATACTGAGTGCACTATCCGAAAATTACCTCGAGCAATTAAACAGAGAACCGACTCGTGGAGATAACATCTTGGACGTACTGATAACAAACAGACCCGAACTTTTTGACTGTATGTGCAGAACAGGGAATCAGTGATCATAAGGCCGTTGCAGCTTTCCTGAATATGGAAGTTAATAGGAATATAAAAAAAGGGAGGAAGGTTTATCTGTTTAGCAAGAGTAATAGAAGGCAGATTTCAGACTACCTAACAGATCAAAACGAAAATTTCTGTTCCGACACTGACAATGTTGAGTGTTTATGGAAAAAGTTCAAGGCAATCGTAAAATGCGTTTTAGACAGGTACGTGCCGAGTAAAACTGTGAGGGACGGGAAAAACCCACCGTGGTACAACAACAAAGTTAGGAAACTACTGCGAAAGCAAAGAGAGCTTCACTCCAAGTTTAAATGCAGCCAAAACCTCTCAGACAAACAGAAGCTAAGCGATGTCAAAGTTAGCGTAAGGAGGGCTATGCGAGAAGCGTTCAGTGAATTCGAAAGTAAAATTCTATGTACAGACTTGACAGAAAATCCTAGGAAGTTCTGGTCTTACGTTAAATCAGTAAGTGGCTCGAAACAGCATATCCAGACACTCCGGGATGATGATGGCATTGAAACAGAGGATGACACGCGTAAAGCTGAAATACTAAACACCTTTTTCCAAAGCTGTTTCACAGAGGAAGACCGCACTACAGTTCCTTCTCTAAATCCTCGCACAAACGAAAAAATGGCTGACATCGAAATAAGTGTCCAAGGAATAGAAAAGCAACTGGAATCACTCAACAGAGGAAAGTCCACTGGACCTGACGGGATACCAATTCGTTTCTACACAGAGTACGCGAAAGAACTTGCCCCCCTTCTAACAGCCGTGTACCGCAAGTCTCTAGAGGAACGGAAGGTTCCAAGTGATTGGAGAAGAGCACAGGTAGCCCCAGTCTTCAAGAAGGGTCGTCGAGCAGGTGCGCAAAACTATAGGCCTACATCTCTGACGTCGATCTGTTGTAGTATCTTAGAACATGTTTTTTGCTCGAGTATCATGTCGTTTTTGGAAACCGAGAATCTACTCTGTAGGAATCATCACGGATTCCGTAAACAGCGATCGTGTGAGACCCAACTCGCTTTATTTGTTCACGAGACCCAGAAAATATTAGATACAGGCTCCCAGGTAGATGCTATTTTTCTTGACTTCCGGAAGGCGTTCGATACAGTTCCGCACTGTCGCCTGAAAAACAGAGTAAGAGCCTACGGAATATCAGACCAGCTGTGTGGCTGGATTGAAGAGTTTTTAGCAAACAGAACACAGCATGTTGTTATCAATGGAGAGACGTCTACAGACGTTAAAGTAACCTCTGGCGTTTCACAGGGGAGTGTTATGGGACCATTGCTTTTCACACTATATATAAATGACCTAGTACATAGTGTCGGAAGTTCCATGCGGCTTTTCGCGGATGATGCTGTAGTATACAGAGAAGTTGCAGCATTAGAAAATTGTAGCTAAATGCAGATCTGCAGCGGATAGGCACTTGGTGCAGGGAGTGGCAACTCACCCTTAACATAGACAAATGTAATGTATTGCGAATACATAGAAAGAAGGATCATTTATTGTATGATTATATGATAGCGGAACAAACACTGGTAGCAGTTACTTCTGTAAAATATCTGGGAGTATGCGTGCGGAACGATTTGAAGTGGAATGATCATATAAAATTAATTGTTGGTAAGGCGGTTACCAGGTTGAGATTCATTGGGAGAGTCCTTAGAAAATGTAGTCCATCAACAAAGGAGGGGGCTTATAAAACACTCGTTCGACCTATACTTGAGTATAGCTCAACAGTGTGGGATCCGTACCAGATCGGGTTGACGGAGGAGATAGAGAAGATCCAAAGAAGAGCGGCGCATTTCGTCACAGGGTTATTTGGTAACCGTGATAGCGTTACGGAGATGTTTAATAAACTCAAGTGGCAGACTCTGCAAGAGAGGCGCTCTGCATCGCGGTGTAGCTTGCTCGCCAGATTTCGAGAGGGTGCGTTTCTGGATGAGGTATCGAATATATTGTTTCCCCCTACTTATACCTCCCGAGGAGATCACGAATGTAAAATTAGAGAGATTCGAGCGCGCACGGAGGCTTTCAGACAGTCGTTCTTCCCGCGAACCATACGCGACTGGAACAGAAAAGGGAGGTAATGACAGTGGCACGTAAAGTGCCCTCCGCCACACACCGTTGGGTGGCTTGCGGAGTATAAATGTAGATGTAGATTGTGTGACCATTTTTTGCAGATTAGGTCACAATCACGGTCCAAAATTTATTTCTGAATGGTGGTGCTGTGTCCCACGACATTTGGATTTGTCGCATCTCCCCTGGCCAGCAGAGTCTCCACATGTCAGTATTACTGAGCCTTATTCATTCCGGGACGACTGGAAGTTGTTTTGAAGCCAACGGGTTTCCACACAGTATTACGCTTTGTAATGTGCCGTGTTCTTGGTGTTTCAATATTTTTGTTCAAAACTCTGAACGCGACAAATGTATCCATATAAATGACGACGATACTTTTGATTAAATAACGGATTAACTGAAGAATAAAGTAACTTATAAGGAGAAAGAAACATTACCACACTTGGCGAGAGTTTTAAGAGCTGTGAAATCCAACAAAAAGGAAACTAATTGTAATCTGACATTTACCCACTTGGCCTCGGCCTGCTACAAAGAAAGCAGGTAGGTACGATGCAAGGTGGAAGATACAGTGCTGTTCCAATGAAGAATGTTTTCTTAGGAGAAAACAGTTATTTCGATTTTCCACCAACACGCTTAAATCGCGCACTAACACACCTTTGGAATGACGAGCCAATACCATTTTCTAACGACCGAGCGAGGGAGCGCAGTGGACTCGCATTCGAGATGCCGGTAGTTCAGATACCAGTTAGAAATTTCGATTTTCGGTGGTTCCTTTAAATAGTTCCACGCAAAATCCGCGTTGATTCTTTTGGATACGACATGGCTTTTTTTTTTTTTCTCCTTCCCAAGCTGATCCACAGTTTCATCTCTGATGTCCTCGTCGGTGAGGCGGCGTTAAATCATAATCTTCATTTTTTCTTTCGTTTTCTGCGATTCTACACCACAAGTGTTCAAGTGTGTTTAGTAACAACTGAGAAGCTACAGCATCGTTGTGCGCGCAGCTATCCGCGCAGCTTGCCTCTAAACATGAAACTTGAGATTCTCCCGGAGTAGGCCTGTCGAATGTTCAGATATCTTACTGGAGTGCAGAGGAATCACGTCCCGGACAACCGCCGTTGTGGAGTACATTACCCGGCAACATTCCGGTAAGTTACTCCATTTTCTCTAAATATTTGCACGTTTATTGTTTGTGAACATGAGTGACAGCGACACGCACTGGGTTGCGGAGCACTGCAACGCAAAGACGACTTGTGGGGCGCTAGGTAAGTGCTGAAAACAAACGGCACGTGCCGGAACTGTGTGTGCCATGCGACAGGGCAGCGGCGCTGCGAGCAGCAGGCGGCTAATAAACAAAGCAATGCGACGTGACGCGCTGCCTACGACAAGACGAGCTGCACGTGCGGCCGACCCGTAAATCTCCCCGCTGCTTCCGTTTCGCAGCGCTCGACGAGCTGCACAGGTTAACAGCAGCTCCCGCCTTGAGCCAGCAGACAGCGCACAACCGTCCTTCCCCTTATGACGCGAGCACAAGTCACCGTCTCTCCAGTTGGCGCCTGCCTAAGAGATGTAAGTCCCTTAGCTTTGTTCTCTATGTGCCAGAAACGGCGGAGACGTTTCACACATACGAGGGAACAAATCCGTCACAAACTAATGCCGCCTGCCGCTGTGGCCGAGCGGTTCTAGGCCCTTCAGTTTAGAACCGCGCTGCTGCTACGGTCGCAGGTTCGAATCCTGCCTCAGCCATCGATGTGTGTGATGTCCTTAGGTTAGTTAGGTTTAAGTAGTTTTAAGTCTAGGGGACTGATGACCTCAAATGTTAAGTCCCATAGTGCTTAGAGACGTTTGAACCATTTTGAACTAATGCCTCACGAGTAAAAATGAAATTTCTTCTGACTTGGAAAAGCATTCGGATTTACAGCTAGCAATAATTTATCTCGAGAATTTTGTTCAGGCAACTGTCAACAGCATCGGTACACTTGGAGAAATGATGGTACACATTGCATTGTCTTAGAATACACTTACTCACTACCGGCTTCGATAATGGACCGTCTTCACAGTGGAAAAATATCTATTGTAACAACTTGATATACATGCTGTTGCCATTGCTGACTTGAACACGTAAGAAAATGGTTCAAATGGCTCTGAGCACTATGGGACTTAACATCCGTGGTCATCAGTCCCCTAGAACTTAGAACTACTTAAACCTAACTAACCTAAGGACATCACACACATCCATGCCCGAGGCAGGATTCGAACCTGCGACCGTAGCAGTCGCGCGGTTCCGGACTGAGCGCCTAGAACCGCTAGACCACCGCGGCCGGCGAACACGTAAGTAAATTGATCCTTAACACCCTAATAAAGGCTTTACCAAACAGAAAACAACATTGAAAACGTGAAAACACTGTTGTGCCTGAGCAATGATGCTGTGCGCTTACTGCTCTTAGAGGTTATCGTGTTTTCAACGTTGTTTTCTACTTGGTTACGCCTGTGTTACTGCGTTAAGTATCAAATTTCTTGCGTCTTCAAGTCAGCAGTGGCGTATACTTCCCTTATTAAGTAACTAGTATACAATGTGAAGTTGTTACAATAGATATTTTTCCACTGTGAATCTGGTCCTTGGTCGAAACCGGTGGCGAATAAATGTACTGAGAGACAGCACAGTGTGCCTGTCACATGCATCTCTCCAAGAATAATTATCTAATTTATCAACTATGTAACACTTTTCTTTTAAAATACCAAACTCAGACAAAGTTATAACTATACGTATAAATTAAGATGCGCATACGTAACACCGAAGATGACTACGTCGTGATTGTGTTACACCTGCGCAGTATAGCTTATCCAAAAAATGTAAAATTGTCTACTTAAAATTTCAATCTATCATCTGAGATATTTGATAGTACTCCGTGAATTACGAGTTTACGTAGGAAGTTACAAAGCATTTACATAAATAAAAGAGTTTGAGAACAGAAGCTTGTAGAATTTGTACTCGCTTATTTTTTGAGTATGAGCACTGGCATCAATGTGAACTACTTTGGTGATAACGCTACGTAAACTTCACCCCACCCCATATGGCAGTTTGTGGAGCACAGATGCATAGCTGCCACATTCGTAAAGGCAACCTGTCAAAATTTATGGTAACATTTGAGTCCTCTAAGATTTTATCGGCGGAAATGTGTTGGGTTGTTTGGGGAAGAGACCAAACAGCGAGGTCATCGGTCTCATTGTATTAGGGAAGGAGGGGGAAGGAAGTCGGCCGTGCCCTTCCAACGGTACCATCCCGGCATTTGCCTGAAGCGATTTAGGGAAATCACGGAAAACCTAAATCAGGATGGCCGTGGCGGGATTGTGGAAAGGTGTGCTGTTGATTCTCATTTTTCTGCACGGTATTTCGTTGACAGACCCATTCGTCGTATTGAGATGCTTGCAGCTGTTTTATAACGCGGACGCGCTGCCTGGATCCAACCAGAAAACAATCTTAATAACTTGCAGCACCACTTGAAGAAGACGACTGGGTCGGCCTTCCAAATATCGTGTAGTAAAATGGGAATCATAAACTCGGCTGAACACGAGCAACGACGCCATTAATTTGAGAGAACTGTAGAAAACCAAACCATTTCGCACACTTAAGAGAAGCAGGCCCAAGTTCTCGTATCCAGTGTCATTTTACGAGTCCTCAATACTCTTAATTCAAGAAAGCTAAGACTGTTGTCTTTACTAAACGCCGGCCGGTTTGGCCGAGCGGTTCTAGGCGGTACAGTCCGGAACCGCGCGACGGCTACGGTCGCAGGTTCGAATCCTGCCTCGGGCATGGATGTGTGTGATGTCCTTAGGTTAGTTAGGTTTAAGTAGTTCTAAGTTCTAAGGGACTGATGACCTCAGATGTTAAGTCCCATAGTGCTCAGAGCCATTTGAACCATTTTTTCTTTCCTAAACATAAACTTAATGTATCAACCTGAAAGGATCTTCGACACAAGAAATTGTTTTATAAATTTGTACTTGCTTTTAAAGGTTTTGCAGTTCTTAGAACCCGGATTTTCGGTAGGTGGAAGCATTCCGTGTAATATTGGTATATACTCGACATTCCTTCGAACCTTGTGCTGTACCTTAAGAAAGGCTTGTACTCCTTTCTTCGAAATCACATTCCAGGGACAGAAAGCCGCCATGAAATAAACAGTAAGAGGAGCTCCAAAGAGTGACCCAGTGTGCGTACAGGCGTACCGCGGACGACATTCCTGTGCCCGCGACACAATGAAGACATATTTATTTGCGGTCGCTCCCAAAAAGTGACTCGGCTCGAAACCCGGCTGTCGGCACTTTTTCCCCTGTAAGGACGTCGTACGCTCGCCGCCGATACATCATAATAATTACAGACAGCGCGGGGCGGGCATTAGGGACCAGTTTATGATTTGTTTACCGGCGACTGCATTCCGGTCGCCAAGACGGCGAACAATGAAGACGTATTCATCTGTCCGCACGTTTCCTGCCGCGAGAAAAAGCCTGCTCCGGATTTATTCCCGCTCAGTAGCAGTGATGGTTAGAAGAGCGAGGAAAGTGGGAGAGCTGGATGTGGTGGCGGAGGTGGAGTGGGGGGGGGGGGGGAGAAGTGGTCCGGTTTTTGGCAGGGTGTTAATAACCCATTGTTGGGGGCCCGGCCTATGTCCCCCGATCGACGACCGAGGCATGAATCAGGGGGGTAGGCGACGCGCTGCCGCGAGGAGCAATAAAACACGGCCGCCGTGTGACGTCATCAATCAGCTGCAGCTCAGTGCAGCGCCGCCAGGAATGCGCGGCGCCGCTGCGATTGTGCTCGCGCGCACTCGCGCGCACACAAAGCGCCACTCGGCACAAATCACGCCCCCAGCCACCTCGGCGCCCGCTTTCGCGCCGCCTGCGTCTGAGTGTTATTAGTCCGCAGCCACACTTAGATGCCGCACGGAAAGGCGCACAACTGAGTTTCTCGCGTCCCTCTCCTCCCGTGACAAAAGAAACACAGCAGCCTCTACCTCGGATAGTGTATTTCTGAATAAGTCACACTGTCGTTGACGATCTGTTGTTTGGAACTTGTCACGTCACTCTCCGACCGTTAGCATCCAGCGAGAAACAGCGATTTCCCTCTCCGATGTCTGTAAAGCTGTAACACTTGTTTGGTTTTTAGTCGCGAGTGGCAAAACGAAGGACTCCAAATTAATAGACAGCCGCTGCCAGCTGGCTCATGTGCGCCTACAGAAAAGCTGTCACATTTACCATAGTTTCACTGGTTGCTTTAAACTATTACAGATAGTCAGGTTGTGACATCTATGCATTACGAAGTTGTAGACAATTACTTCAACACAACAATATTTAGGGAAAGACCGGCATTGGGACGGATGGTAGCAGAAAGGAATCTTAGGGTTTAACGTCCTGTCGATTAAGAGATCCTTAGAGACGGAACACAAGCTCGGAATGGAGAATAGTGGGGAGGAAATTGGTCGTATTCCTTCAAGTCAGCAGTCCCGGTATTAACCTTAAGTGATTCGGAGAATTCACGGAAAACGTAAATCTGGATTGCCCGACAGGGATCTGAACCGCAGTCCTCGAGAATACGAATCAAACCTCTCACCACTCAGCCACCCCCCTCGGTTTGCGGTGGTGGAAACAACCTGCCTTTTACTGGAACGATTTACGGAAAATTAATTACTAGTTAAAGCTCAATTACTTGGCCAGTATTTGAAAATGAGTCGCCCCGCACAACATTTCAATGACATAACTTTGTTCGGTTCTCGGTAGTAGCGCAGGAAGAAATAAAACACCAGATCTCAATATTACTGAGTCTTTAGGCTCTATTTAGACGAGGTGGGCGCATGATCACTATTCACCTCCATCACCGTTACCTGAAATTGCCACTATTTTACAGAAAGAATGTATAAGATTCTCTTGAAAAGGACCGGTGCCTATCCATTCCGAAATGAACGAAAGATGTTCTGTATGCCAATGGTTATGGTACACCGTGTCAGGCATGATAATGTGTTGTGTTTTTGGTATTCCCAAATTTTTGTCAGTCCTCTGTACATTACACATCAGATACGTCTCTGCGGCCTCGGGGCGTTAAAGAGAGTAATGATTTTGCTGGTGCTTGATTCGTTTGACAGCAAAACCTCTTGTTTTGCCTTATCCTCGAATTCTTAACGCGTCCCCCATTGGATCAACTACATGTGCGCCGTTACAACAGAAGCCTGTTTACATGCGCGATCCCGCCCCCTGTCGTGTCGCATTGGCTCGAAGCGCCGCGGCAAAACCCCGCGGGAAATTTCACACTTGTTTAGCGGCGTTTCGCCACAGCGGCAGCTGGCGAGGCACCGGGTCAGCGTCCGGCTCGCACGTAGCGGTCGTCCATTAGGGTGGAAGGCTGAAGAAAGCCGTTTTAATTTCGCCCCGCCCCCTGCTGCCCGCCGTGGAAGCCGCCGCGGGCGCTGCCGGCGCGTCCAGCTCCTCGTACTACCGTCCCAGGTGAGGACGAGCTGAACTCATCGCCGTGATAGTCGGGCGCCTAGTTACTTCATCTGAAGTTCGTGACGCCTTTGGTCCCAACCTATTTGGTGCTGAAATTCATAATTACTTTGTGCCGAGCTAAGGATTATTATCTCCACATGGAGTACTTGTATCAGGAACCTAGGAATGTGAAACTATACTCCTGGTCAATCCTCCAGTTCCACTCAACAGGTAGTCCCTTCCCTTCTAGAGTGTTTAAGTCAAATTGTATTTATAATGTGGTGGGTTCAACGTACTCAATACTTACGGCTGTCTACGTTCCCTGGAAGTGGTAGAAGTTTACGACTGTTTCAGTCAATTTATTTTCCGTAAGACTTTTGTACGATGTGTTTCAGCAGCATTTGCTTATCATCAGGTGCATACCTATTAATCCTACGTGAGTTGTTTGTTGAAGATTCCTGTGATGCAAGATTCACGGAACGCTTCAACTTAGCAATTGATGTAAAAATAATAGTTAGGCACCTGATAATGGCAACATACTGCCGAAACGTATCGCGCCAATAAACAGTGACAAAAAAAAGATCTGACTGGAGCTGGAAAAGTTGTATTTTATAAATCACTGCTGATGCTTCTTAGACCTCATATTAGACTAGCCATGAGCTTTTTATTGGTCGAGACATCTCAGAATTTGCCATTATTTAATGGATTACATGTGAATGAAGACACATAGAAGCCAAAGACGCATAAGACAGCGATACATCGACGAGGGAAGTCAAATTCTGCAGAGTTGGAAAAACACTCAGAACGTTGTTTAACAGAGAAGTGAACCTAAAAACTGTCTCTTACTATAGCACAATGCACAGAACGACATAATATCAAAGCATGTTTCTTTCCCCATTTTTTACAGCTGAGGTAGTGCGCCGATCCTGATGACCGTAATGTTCGATGATAAGCTGAAGTCCTCTTTTCTTTCTTTGTGAAAGTGTACAATTACTTAAAGTTTCCTGATGATAATAGAATCCCTCTTGGAACCTCTTTCACTGTGCAGAGCAGATAGCAATCGACGGTTCGGCATATTGCTGTAGGCGATATCACATTTCCGAGCCATAATGCAATTTTCGACTCTGACGAAGGCTGCAAACGTGACAAAAAGCAGGCAGTATCGCAGTTGGGATCCAATGTCCGACTAGCCCCCACCCCCTCCGAATCAATCTTCTCCATCTGCCTCCAACCCAAATAAGAGACGTTTGACAGACGAGAAGAGTAAAAACGTCACGATACTACCCACGCCATACTAGTGTTGTATTTGATTACTACTCCTAGTTCCTTCTGACGTGGCCTAAAGTTATCGGTGGTTACCCGGTACACAGAGCTTCGAGACTTATTGAACCAAATCATAATTATGTAAAATAAATTACCAGTATTTGGTTACTAATTGTATTAAATAGTGATTGTGCCCAAGGTTCCGTACAGAACATCTCTCTCATTCACCTGGTCTCCGTTTGCAAATGCTTTCTGAACTATAAAATATTTAAAAAAAAAAGGTCTGAGTTTTGACACGTGAAAGGAGGAATGGATGCCGTAAGTGTGTAGTCATGGGAAAGTTTACTATAGACGGAGAAGTGCATCAATTAGATGAAAGAACCGTCTTGTGAATGGAGCAGTTCTTGTTTACGTGCTTACTAAGAAAATTTGAAAGGAATTCCGCCTTATTCAAGACACGTTTGTACTAGTGCTTTCACCCACACATGTTTCAGCATTTTTTGTGCTACTTCAGTGGGCTTATTCGTTTATTTTCCTTCTGTAGAACTGTTACTTGTTAACCTTTGCCGCGCGGGATTAGCCGAGCAGTCCACGGCGCTGCAGTCATGGACTGTGCGGCTGGTCCCGGCGGAGTAATTTAGGTTAAGTAGTGTGTGAGCTTATGGACTGACGACCTTGGCAGTTAAGTCCCATACGATTTCACACACATTTGAACAGTTTTTGTTAACCTTTAACAAAATTGTTGGTACAAAATATTTACAATTGTAAAATGAGCGACTATGGCCAAAAATAAATGCGTACATCCAATTTATTTCGAAATGTACTACAAAACTAGGAACTTTAGAGATATAGTAAATAAATAACACAGAATGCCCAAACTCAGTGATACACACGTCTCAACTCTGTACTGTATGAAAACCAGCGTAAATAATATTTGACCATATTGGCTCATTTTTCAAATGTAAATATTTTGTACTAAAAGTTTCTTTAAAGGTAAATATGTAACACCTTAACATCTTTACAGAAGGAAAGTAAACAAATGAACCCGCTGGAAAAAAAAAATGGTGAAACGTCTGGATGAAAGCACAACTACAAAGGTGTCTGGAATAAGGCGGTATTCCTCTCCAATCAAGCAATTATGGTTTAGCCAGTCAACTTGCCTGAAGTGAGTCTGCGATATATCACAAACAGTTGTGATGACGGTTTTGTCGGGTGTCGTTTACATGTGTGTAAATCGCGAAGGCCGGGCGGGGATTAGAACATAGAACGTCCCAGGTCATGCCCTGCTATACCCGGACAGGTCTACACTGTCTTACCTACCGCGCTTTCGCGCCGCGCAGTTTGTCGTGTCACCGCTACAGCCCGGCAGTCTGCCTTTTAACAGGGCTGTGTCGTGCTTCCCGGCGGACGAATAATTGAGCGGCCGGTGCGCCGCGCGCAGCAACAGAGACGTCCGGCCGGAGGCGGACGGACCCCGCCAGCCGGCTACCAGACTTATTCATTCGCCACGGACACCCCGCGGCCGCGGCAGCCACCGGCACCGGCGTCGGAGTCGGCGTCGCCGTCGCCGCCGCATGTTTTGTGAATGGCCGGCGGCAGCGCCGCAGTATTTTTACGCGTCGCGTCGCGATGAAAGTGCGGCGTCGCTACGCCGGCTGTATCATTAAAGCGCGCCAGATCACAGGGCCGGCTGCCGCGTTATTAATTCCCGCGGCCGCGACGGGCTCAGTATTTGCTCTGGCGCTGCTCGGCCGCAGCCCGCCGCCGTAATGAAGGCGGGACAAGCCGGCGCTGACACCGGCGCCGGACCCGGCCCCCTGGCGGCGCTGCGGGCTTACGGCGCCAAATTGTGGCTGCTGGAAATTACCGGTCATTAGGCGCAAGTAGCGTGGCGATCCGCGCGCCCGATGACAGCGTGGAGAAGTCGCGGGTCGTGGCTCGCGCGGTAGCCGCGGGCGACGCCGTATCGCTCCGCGGCCGTAGCGCGCGCCGGGCGACGTGGCGCAGTGGTTAGGACGCTGGACTCGCATCCGGGAGGACGACGGTTCAAACCCACGTCCGGCCATTCTGATTTGGTTTTTCCGTGATTTCCTAATCGCTTCAGGCAAATGCCAAGTTGGTTTCTTTGAAACGACGCGGACGACTTCCTTCCCCATCCTTCCCTAATCCAATGACCTCACTGTCTGGCACTCTCCCCCAATCAACCAACCAACCGTATCGTATGGTCTTAAACTCCGGCGTTTTGTCTCTACTTTTCTTCCCAAAGAGACCCGTTCTCTAAAATGAGGCTGACATCTTCCCGGTCTTCTCATGAGAACGCCTAAACGCTTTTCTTAGTTACTTCAAGCTGAGCTACCATAGCCGGCCGGGGTGACCGAGCGCTTCTAGGCACTTCAGTCCGGGACCGCGCTGCTGCTACGGTCGCAGGTTCGAATCCTGCCTCGGGCATGGAAGTGTGTGATGTCCTTACGTTAGTTAGGTTTAAGTAGTTCTAAGTCTAGGGACTGATGACCTCAGATGTTAAGTCCCATAGTGCTTAGAGCCATTTGAACCATATGAGCTACCATACGTGATGTATGTACTTCCCCAACTACACAGTGTATCGCAGTTCCGTTATGACTGTGGCTATGAAAAATAAATTACGGGTTATGTTTACAAAATCACTGTGTTTATTCAAATGGTTTAAATGGCTATTAGCACTATGGGACTTAACGTCTGAGTTCACCAGTCTCCTAGAACTTAGAACTACTTAAACCTAACCAACCTAAGGACATCACACACATCCATGCCCGAAGCAGGATTCGAACCTGCGACCGTAGTGGTCGCGTGGTTCCAGACTGTAGCGCCTAGAACCGCTCGGCCACCGCGGCCGGCCTGTATTTATTCAAAATGGTCTTGCCCGTTAATCAAAACAAAGCTTAAATCGTTCACAAAGTGTTCTGAAACAGTCACTCTAGTTCTTTTTGGGAACTGCATTAAGTACTGGTGTATAGTTTCCTTGGCTGTCCTTAATGGCGTCATAACTGTGTCCTCTGATTGTCATCGCATTCCTTCATTCGGTTAACGTATTTCCTCTTCCTTGTAAAACGACTGATTCGGGTAAATCTAGTAAGATCATGGCCACTGCGATTGTTTCAAGTATTCACAGTACTAACAGAAATAGCAGTAACATTAACAAACGCAAAACATGCTAGGATCGTATCGGCGTCGAACCCTTGTACTGGAAATTTATTATCTGTCACTCATCCTCCCGATCGTTAAGCCAAGAAAGAACTGCAGGTCGAAAAAAAATTCGTCATTTGCTATCATTTTTGTCCTTGCAAGCTGAAACCACTGTCTTAGAAAAAGAAATTAGTTTGTTTTTCTACAACTTGTGTCTCAGGCCAAACTATACATTTTCATGATTGGTAACCATACTTCAAGAACAGTAGTGGTGACAAGACAGGTTAGCTATCGTAAGCAAGGAAGGCGTTTAGACAAAGAAACTTAAGCACACACTTTCGAAGTTGATATTTCTGTGAGTAAACTATCGACGCCCCCTGTACTGTTTCCCCCTGTACTTGCATTACGTATGTCTCAACTGATGAAGATACAGGAAAGTCGTAAGTATTATGATTGTAATCCAGATGTCTAGATTTCGACAACCGATCCTATCTCGTATATACAACAGTATTCAACAAGTATTCTCTCACACCGTATCACGACGTCCGTTATAAAATGCTAGTTTCTGTTAGCTCAGAAGATACTGAAGAAACATCATTCGTAACAAAACCGTATCTACGAAAAGCAGCGCTGTGTTCACATTACCTTTTTCGTTATAACTGGTTTCCTTATCAAAATGTGTAGACGGAATTGCACTTTTTTTAATAAATGTTACTTAAACAATAATTCGCGGTAATGTTACTTCAGGTCTGACTTTCTACGTACAGGTCCACCCTATATGATGGTTCAACGTAAGATTTCTTCAAAATATATCAGCTGTGTTACGGCGAAAAAGAATGGTTCAAATGGTTCTGAGCCGAGCGGTTCTAAGCACTTCAAAAAATGGCTCTGAGCACTATGGGACTCAACATCTGAGATCATCAGTCCCCTAGAATTTAGAACTACTTAAACCTAACTAACCTAAGGACATAACACACATCCATGCCCGAGGCAGGATTCGAAACTGCGACCGTAACGGTCGCGCGGTTCCAGACTGTAGCGGCTAGAACCGCTCGGCCACCCCGGCCGGCTTACAGTGACAGAAAAATATCTTTTCACTACTTTTTTTAAGCTTCAGAACGTAATATACTTTCGCCAGTTATGTCGTTTTTAAAACATTGCAGTTGTTAAACAACGTTTTTTACTGTCACGATTGTATCCTGTGCGGCTGGTCCCGACGGAGGTTCGAGACCTCCCTTGGGCATGGGTGTGTGTGTTTGTCCTTAGGATAATTTAGGTTGAGTAGTGTGTAAGCTTGGGGACTGATGACCTTACCAGTTAAGCCCCATAAGATTTCACACATGTTTGAACATTTTTGAACGATTGTATCACTTAGTGGTTCGGACGAAATAATCTTTATCTTACAACCGATTTTCATTTGAAATCGACCATCATCCGGTTCTATGAGGAATACCATATACTTCACTGAAATATACAGGTTTAATAGTGCTCTTACAATTCGTAAGAGCTAAAATATCAGAAAAACTGAACAGATATTTGAGTAGCAATAACAATCTAAATAACACTCGGTAATTTACAATGTTTTGTAAACGTACCATGTGTTGCTGTCGTACAATATATAAAGAATTGTAAACAATGGAGATTATGGTGCAGCTTTTTTATTACACGTCCTTCGGAGCCAGTCATTTGTCAGCAGTAATTTTATGCAAAATAAGGGTCATATCGTTCTCCTAAGCGTTGGTGAAAACCATTAGGACCGGACAGGGACCGGGAACTAAATTTGACTCGTGATCTTCGGTAATCAGAGCTTCCCGGCTGTAAATTACCGACTAGTGGAAGGTATCAGTCCCTGAAGCGAATCGCAGACTGTTAATCCGTCATTACATCGTTAACGAGGTGTTGCTTATCGCTAGCGGCGCGATACGCACGCAAATCATTACGTAAGGCATGGGGGGACGGCTTAGCCGCCGGCAGCGTCGGCATCGACTCTGGCACGGCTGAATGCAGTCAATTTAGCGGCGTTTCTCCGCAATCAGATACCCGGCCGGCTAGAACAATGCCGCGGCTGTAAATGAACTCGGGGCCCGGCTACCTACTTGCCGTGCCCGGCCTGTTTTGCATATCTTGCCGGCAGGAACCATTTACAGGAAGAATAATCACTTCTGTACACAAACTGCGCTCCCTGGAGGAACGCCCCCGGAGAGGGCCAATTCGGCGCGGGATTTGGCGCAGGTGTTGCCCGAAGGATCCCCATCGCCCCCCCCCCCCCCCCCCCCCGTTCGATTTGCCTGCCGCACTGCATGCCTAACGACATTAGCTGCTCCGTGCCGAGGCTTAATTTGCGTTTTGATTCGGCCATCATTTTCTAGCGCGCCCTGGCCGGAGAGTTATTTCCATGCAATTAGCACCGCTATCGGCTTTCGGTCGCGCGCCGACATGCGATGCAGGCCACTGGTATTACAGTCGGTCAGCGCACAGCGGAACGCGGTCGCTGAAATGAACGCAAAACGAAACTGGCCAAAAAACAAAAACAAAAAGTCTGATGCATGACAATCTCGCTCCGAGCTCGTGCACAGCCATCTTTTGTTCGACATGAATGAGTGGATTTCGCGGGCCTTCGTGTTCTGGTACCCACAGAGGACTGCAACCTGATGACTAAAGAGGTATAGATCACGCGTAATGTGATGAAAGGCATTTGCACGTCACCTGATAACTGTGTCGTAGATGCAGACACGTTACTGCGTTAAACACACGGACGGCACATGCATTCACGAAAAGGTAGCATTAAACAGCAGAAAGGACCTCCCCATCAAAAAAACTTTTGCTGTTCTAGGCACTTCATTCCGGTACTGCGCTGTTGTTACGGTCGCAGGTTCGAATCCTGCCTTGGGCATGGATGTGTGTGATGTCCTTAGGTTAGTTAGGTGTAAGTAGTTCTAAGTCTAGGGGACTGATGACCTCAGATGGTAAGCCACATAGTGCTCAGAGACATTTGAAGCCAACAAAACCTTAAACCCTTTGAGTCTTCCGTAGAAATTTTGCATCCAGCCGACATCTACTCTCGACACATCTGGCAAGCGAGGTCTACCGACATTTGTAGAGGTACACTGATTTGGATCTGTTATTGTATACTTTCTTAGACTTAATGCTCCGCACGATCTTGTTACGGAAGAGGGTGCAATGGAGATTAAAACCGCTTTAAAGCAACTTGCCTACCAGCAAAACAGTTGAGAGACTCGTTTTTGGGCATTACGTAACGAAACTCGCATTTTAACCACATACTCTACGCAAGAGCAGTTGCTACACAAACTTTTCGGAGATGCACTGCCCGTTCCGTTGCTGAGAAATGAACCAAAGTTAACGAATACGGCTTGCTGGCTGGCTCTGAGCACTACGGGACTTAACATCTGAGGTCATCAGTCCCCTAGAACTTAGAACTACTTAAACCTAACTAACCTAAGGACATCACACACATCCACGTCCGAGGCAGGATTCGAACCTGCGACTGTAGCAGTCGCGCGGTTCCAGACTGAAGCGCCTAGAACCGCTCAGCCACACAACACAGGCCGGCAGTTCTTATTTAGACCATGTCGATCTCTTCAATGCCAACCTGACTTCTTCTCCATTTCATTTTCCCAAATGTTTGAGCAGGATGTAGACAATGCATATACAAGTAGCTTGTGTGTACTACGATTAATACGTCACGCTGCAGAAATGCGCATCGGGTAGAATTTCTGGATTTCAATGCAAAAACCAACACGGCGGCATCAGCCGTAAGTACGCAGTACATGTTCGCCGCCGGATGTACTTATCTAAACAGTAGGCTAAAATGACTTGCAAGTTACGTCAGGAAACTCCAGGATAGGGAAGTGTGCAACCGCATCAACGATAGTACCAGGAATCTTCCAAGCTGAAGCACTTCTCTGAACTAACGCGGCTTTTTCTGCATATCTACCTGAAAATTATTCGCGGAAGGCTGCCGAGAATTTCCGTCCCAGAAGAACGAAGTAGCAGAGTACGAATTCCACGAACGTACCTTAATGGAAGAGACAGACAAGAAATCTTATGACTGTCCCTGACAACCTCAGTATTAAGCGCACAATCGTGTACCGGGATATTTACAATCTGTTCTGGACGTGGCCGTGGTGTGAGCGAGCGGAGACGAGAGGAGCGGAACGGAACGAACGGCGTCTGACGAGATATGTAAATGGCCTCCCGCGACGGTCGCGATACGGCGGCCGCGGCTTGTTAGGCGCCTGCACGTGGGACGCGCACGTCGACGGCGCAGCTGTGTACGCCCCGCCCTCCGCTTCACACTCGGCCGTTGGGCAACGCCGGGCTCCGCCTTATTTAAATATGCCCCTTATGGGGCCGACCTAAATTCTGCGCACCGTGTTCCCTCTGACTCGGCCCGTGTACGTGAAAGAATGAAGACCTGTAATCGAAACTACTAACGGCATTGTTCGTTGCCCACACTACGTCGTCACAATTCTTCCGGCCCGTTCGCTGAACTGGTCGGGTGCCGTAACGAATACTTTTATACGGGCGTGTCTCCCTGTCCATTTACATCCGGATCTGCGGGTGAAATAGTTGTTTACAGTTTTACATCGCCCATTACCGATGCAGACGCCCATTTCCGCCTTACCGTTGAGCTTACTTTAACGCAGGTAACTGGACAAAACGGCTAGCCCATAAGACAGCTACCCTCTGCCTACGTACAACGAATTTCTACAATGATGATGATAGTAGTATTAATTCCATAGCTGAGGTAATCTTCGGTACGCCTATCATATGCGACAAGGTAAACATCGAAGGCATCCCCTCTTTTTTTTCAGGGGCTGTAAAAATCGAGACAGAATCGAAATTCCACATCGAAGAGGAAAAACTGTCGCGCAAGGGTAAAAAGACATTGTTTCACATCTTGTTTTGGTTGTAGGACACCACCACCCCAGGGAAATTTCATCATTTGGGAAAATAAAAAGTGAATGCTAATGTAAAATGTAACATGAACTAGCCGTCTGAAGATGAACCTTCCAGTTCGAAACCTGTAACGGCGCTATTTGAATAATTAAATAGCATTGTAAGAAGTGGCTGGTTGCTGTTGCCTTCTCTGTAAGAGTCAACCTGTAATAGTAGTCCGCCCCCGGTAGCTGAGTGGTCAGCTCAACGGACTGTCAATCCTAATGGCCCGGGTTCGATTCCCGGCTGGGTCGGAGATTTTCTCCGCTCAGGGACTGGGTGTTGTGTTGTCCTAATCATCAGGAGGGACACGGGCAACGGTGTGAGTGGGGACGGGAGCCGGGGTGGTGTTACTTTCAGTCACTCCGGACCCCGGACCCAGTCACAGCGGCTAAGTGGCAACATACGACCCACCATAAGAAATTAGACGGTCGGTCATAAAATATAAGCAGCTAGAGGAAAAAAAAGTGTCCTAATCATCATCATTTCATCCCCATCGACGCCCAAGTCGCCGAAGTGGCGTCAAATCGAAAGACTTGCACCAGGCAAGTAGTCTACCCGACGGGAGGCCCTCGTCACACGCCATAATTATTATTAACCTGTAATAGTAAGTATGCAGTTCTTAACTAAATTTCCCTGAGCGACCCAATAAACATTGTCCCATCTGACAGACAATTTCTACTCGTCGTTCTGCGGACATTTGGGAAATAACTAGGCAGGTCAGTTAAGGTCCGTCCTCGAACCCAAAGCAGATATCTTCGAGTGTTCAAGTTTCAACTAATACCTTGCTGCTTTTTTATATTTATTTATTTATTTATTGGTATTTCTGGACGTGCCCATGCAGCCATCTCAACTGTGGAATGTGATTTCAGACGCTACGAATGTAAAAACAACACAACACCGAGGCCCCGACAGGAGAAACTCTCCGACCCGATTGGGAATCGAACACGGGCCCCTTTGGTTAGCAATTACCACGCTAACTGCGCAGGTACCGCCATGGACTGTGTTGCTGTTAGAGACTGCCACGGTAATGCCGTCGTGTACTGTACGTAGCAGAATATAACTGCAGCGAATGAGTGATACGACATGTGGAGGAAACCTAACAGGAAACGTTTGTTAAATACCATCGAGTGCTCTCTGGAAAAGATGAAAGGAAGAGCTAAATGTGCCTTGAAGAGAGCAAGTGGTGAACAGTCACTTACTGGCAGAACACTGAATAAATCTAACTTTCTGCTGGCACGCTCTCCATGATTCGTTCCCAATACAGTTCGATATCGTTGTTTCCGTAACAGGAAGAAGTGACAGCAAATTAATCACAGCCGTGGGAAAGTGCACGTTTGGAAACAGCGTAAACGCTCTTTATCCTTCTCTCTTAGTGAACAACTGTGTGGAACTGTGCTTAAGACTCAGACTCCAGACTACGCAGCGGCCTAGGTAAAGCTTACGTAGGGTCTGTTGAAAGAAAGTTGGTTAATTATTGCTCAAAGACAGACAAACCCTCCCCCTTCCCTCACCCCTTTTCTTCCTCCCATTGAAGGGTAGCACAGTTACAGTAAGTATTTTATAGCATTTATAGAGGGTGCTTCAAAATCATTGCCACAAACCCCTAGGACTGATAGGTCACGTCACGGGGAGACTAAATACTCGCTGACGCTTCCCAGCGACGGTAAGTGTCCTTTAGTATTCGTCGGCCGTGGGATGGTGAGATTTCATCGAACTACCAGCGTCTACTAACCAAATGTGCACCGGACTACGAACCCTAACAAAATGTCAGAATGATTTTCAACAAACATTAATGTCGCCAAGCGGAGAAAGATATTTTAGGAGCGAATCAGTAACTGTAATTGCTTCCGCCTACGGCCTTTCACGTGAAGCAGATGACTGGATGATAGGCAACACACTTTACATACGAACGCCGCATAGTGCCTACGCCCTGCCGCCTCTCATGGGCATAACCAGTCTTCAACTACGCCTGGCATCGCCGAGAGGCATCAGCGAACATTTTTTTCTTTAGTAAAAGTTGTTCCCTATGACGTGATCTATCACCCGTAGACGTTCGTCGCAAAGTGTGCAACACCCTGTACAAGCAGATGTGTATGTAGCGTAAAAGCGAGGGGAAATCGATACACCAGTACATAAATTATAACAATCACAAAGTTTTTTTGATGAATGACTTGTTTATACACACAATCAGCTGCTGTATAGGCGTCATTAAAATGTGCTGTTAAGATCGGTCTGCGATTCCAGGCTGTCAGTATACCTGCTGCCAGTGCCTGCACATCTCAGTCAGTTGGCTCATGCCACTAGCTTCGTATGTGCCATACTAAATGCCTGTTGGAGCCAATGTCACGTGGGTTTTGTTTTGAAGTTTAAGACAGAGCGCTACAGCACTCAGCTACTACCTTCAATTGTGCATTTTAATTGTTGATATTTGTGGATGATATGCACAGTGTAGTCGACCACAGCCCTATGGCTTCAACATTGGTTTATGTCAGTATGTGATTTTACGAGTCCATTTTCTTTCTGGAGACGACAAATTTATATTTGTCGAAACCAAGATAAATGGTTAACAAACCTTTAAATTTGCAACTATCAAGTTTCTACGTGCGCCTTTGTTGAAGCACAACCATGTTTAAAATGGAGGTAGTCTGGGCTAGAGGTATATACAAATCCTTATAAGGAAAGAATTCGACATTTTACGTTGTTGGGTAAATACGCAATCGAGAGAGACGCTCCCCAAGATGTGATACTCACCATTTCATGATCAGCGCCGAGTCGCATGGCCCTTGCGCGCTAGTGATAAAGGTACACCCGTCTCGACATGTTGACGAACTATGCAGTTCCACAGACTCCTCCTGATGTCATTTTCCAGCACGATGGTGCCCCACCCCATTATCAATGGGATGTTGCCACATTTCTCCATGAGACGTCTCCTGAGCGTGGAATCGTATAGGGGGTCTTACAGCCCGGTCCCCTATATCTTCAGATTTGACGCCGCTGGATTTCAGTGCATCGAGGTGGTTTATCCAGGACGCTATTTACAGAAGAAAGAGACCTGGCAGATTTGAGGCAGCGGGTCTACGCCGCAGTAGAGGCAGTAATACCTGTCATGTTTAAGAACACGCGACGAGAAGCAGAGTGCCGTTTCAATATCTGTCTAACTACGAACAGTGCCCACATTGAACTGTACCAACACGCATAAAAATGTTTCGGCTCCTTTGTGGAATGATGGATAAATGAAGTTATGAACCTTAATATTTTTGTATTCCTCTAAGCCCGGACATTCTGTACCGTATATGTTTTTTTATTACTAGATGTTCTATGTCGACGAACTACTAGCGCACTGTAGTAAAGGCTGTACTGCAGTTGACGATGTATGTAAACATGTGTTTTACTGAATATGGTACAAATGTGGAGCGCCGTCCTGTAAAATTATTGCGATCAAAAGGCAGCTTACGTTCTTGGCCGTGGATGTAATCAATGGGAGAGGAGCTGTCGCTTCGAGTTGCAAGGTAGAGGCCAGCGGTGCTCATGTAGCAGTGATACGGTGCCCCCCACCACCCTCCTGACCGCGGCCCGGTGGTCAGCAGCGCAGGGCGGAAACACGAGTGTCAGCGCGCGTGCCGGCAGGAAAGCGGCCGGGCGGGGCTGCGAGCTCGCGATAAGGCAGGGGCGGTGGGGGCGGCTTCGCCTAATGACGGCTGTCGGCGCCCGCGACATGCGACGCTGCGCTGCCGGGCATCTGATTCGCCGCCGCGCGGCTGCGGAAATCCATTTCCCACAGGAAGGCCACCGGCTCCCGCTGCATCCAGCTGATGCGGGAAATTGGTCTCCCAGCTCGCAGCTCCGTGATTTCTTATACTGATGTTGCTGCGGTCAGTCGTGTTCTGTGATAACGGTTTGTTAAAACGTTTTTCTCACCGTTTAGTGCATGACACGGGATCGATTCTCCAGTTCTCATCACCTCACCAGCAGTACATATGAGACAATTCTAATGTGAGATCTGCGGAACAAGTTGGTCCGTTGTAGACGAAAATTTGAATAGTAACGTTATTAGACGTCGTTGAAACTCTTGGACAGTGAACTTGCATCCTACCTCTCTAGCAATTCCACCATACTACGTTTCCTCTGGAGGACTGCCACAGATTTTGCAGTGAAGAAAGAAACTTTTTGATCATTGCAATGCTGCTATATTTCTGACGTAATACTGAGCTACGACCCACGAGGTGACATAAAACTGAGAAGACGACTTCATAAGCAGGTTTATTATTCTGTGATGTGCTGTGCTTTATTCGGGTCAAGATTGGAGCGTGGTATCTACACATCTGTTCTAAAATCTTTAACAGAAGCATAACAATTTTTTTTTCAAATTTTCAATATCCACGCATGGGTAACTTCACGCCGCAATTCTGACACTTGTTATTTCCGTCACGCAGATGGGGGTCATGGGTTATACGTAATCAGGGAAACTCGTAAATGCCGCGCGGGATTAGGTGAGCGGTCTGGGGCGCTGTAGTCTTGGACTGTGCGGCTGGTCCCGGCGGAGGTTCGAGTCCCCCCTCGGGCATGGGTGTGTGTGTGTGTGTTTGTCTTAGGATAATTTAGGTTAAGTAGTGTGTAAGTTTAGGGACTGATGACCTTAGTAGTTAAGTCCCATAAGATTCCACACACATTTGAACAAAGTCGTAAATACCTACAAACAATATGTGCATGCACATTTCGTCTCTGAACTGCTCATATAAGGATAAAATTACTGGAATCAGAAAAAGATACGACCTCATCTTTACATGGGTGTGTGGTGGACGCTTTCGAATTAGTAAGTACGTTCACGTGAGACTTAAGCTTTTCCAGGCTCTCTAGTCAGCATATAATAGATGTCTTCCTCATCTCCGACAAACAACCGAAGTCCCAGTGTGAACACACGCCAGTTTTTCTTATCCTTCTAATAACATTCATTCCTGTTTTTTTACTCGTTTTTTGGTTATCTCATATATGAACAATTCTAACTATTTGTTCTTATTTTCAGAACTAAATTGCTACTTTTCCAAATCTGATGCTTCCAGTACTGCTTTCACGTATTCTTGTTAGTATTCATTACTCTGACTTTCGTCAGGTAAAATAAATTCATGCAGATGTAAAAGCACAAAAATAAAGAATGCGAAAATACGAACTCAGCTTGGTGGCAAACTACAGCGAAGAGCAGCTCGGTAGATTCAGTATGGAATGTGATTAATTCCAGTAGAGGAGCGAATCTCGCTCTGGTGGGGATCATTACGCACCGCAAGGCCGTTCGCATGACGGAACTGAAGCACAGGTATGAATGAAATTCCCCACGTTATGGCTTGCCTCGCGTATTTCCCTCCGAACCACGACGGCCTGACGCGTGCCCCCAGTCACGCACCCGTCCTGTTCCTTCCTGGAATCGCTGCACAGGCAGCTCGTAACAGACGCCTTGTTGCACCGGTGCAAGTAACACACCGGCAGCCGGCCCGTAATTGCCGCTGACGTAAACGTAGCCGTATCATGTTTACCCTTTTCTGCTGCTATAAGTGCTAGTAAAGATTTCGACTTGAGCTTTTGTGTCTGAGATGGACGCTAAAACACCTCAGAAATGTTACAATTATTCTTAGCATTATTTATTGTTCCCCGTTTTCATTCAATATTAATTCTGCAAGTTATTGCTCAATAAATAATTTCTTCGGATCTAATTTCATCCTGTCATTAGCATTCATATACCATCAACTTACGCCGGCCCGGGTGGCCGAGTGGTTCTAGGGGCTACAGTCTGGAACCGCGCGACCGCTGCGGTCGCAGGTTCGAATCCTGCTTCGGGCATGGATGTGTGTGATGTCCTTAGGTTAGTTAGGTTTAAGTAGTTCTAAGTTCTAGGAGACTGATGACCTTAAAAAGTTGTCCCATAGTGCTCAGAGTCATTTGAACCATCAACTTACACTGTTTAGAAGAAAATGGAATAACTCGTCAGTGTGCACCTCGAGAACACGTGGTGGTCCTAGGCCTAGATGCTCGGATTGTGTTCTGAAGTTAAGATTCATTATCTTCTTTACGCATTCTTTTAATATGCCATTTCCATTAGCGCGCAATCTCAACTGGTTTAAATGTTAAGCATTGCACAAATCGACCCGGCTTCGTCCCTCAGATATCTCATTCACTCTGTTTATCTGCGCTTAATAAATGTTGCACGTAACATCTGATAAGCGTTGTCTTCACCTACTCTACTCTACCATATATTTACTGAAGAGAAAAACCGGATACTCCTTGTTTTCATAAATTGTACTCTTCTGTAACTTGAACATAGAAATTTAATGAGTTCCTTCGTAAGGCGACCAAACTAGGTTATTTTTTTGTCGAGATAGCAGATAGTTCGTCCAGCATAACACGAAAACCTCTGCCTTTTTCAGAAAGGGTTCTAATAAACAATCACGGCTTACGGGAAGTAAAATTTGAAAGGCCACCTTCAACATTTGTAACTGTTTTGGCCTGGTAAATACTGAAACCAATACGAATGACTTACTTCCTTTTCAATGGAACTGTCTCTTTGCCAGTGAATGGAAGAAATATGTGGGCTACAAACTGAATAGAAAGAACTAGGATTGACTACAGTTCTGATGGATGTAGGCTGCAGTAGTTATGCAGAGGTAAATAGACTTACACAGGGTTTTTAAAAATTTATTCACTTTCGGAACATGGCCTTACCCCCATTTCAGTAGTGTAGTGTCAATTATGACGATACGAAGGAAACGAACATTCAGTCCCCAAGCGGAGAAAATCGTCACCGACCGGAGACACCCTGCACAGGATAGACTAGCGCCGGCGGCTGTGACCGAGCGGTCCTAGGCGCCTCAGTCCGGAACCGCACTGCTGCTACGGTCGCAGGTTCGAATGCTGCCTCGGGCATGGATGTGTGTGATGTCCTTAGGTTGGTTAGGCTTAAGTAATTCTAAGTTCTATGAGACTGATGACTTCAAAAAATGGCTCTGAGCACTATGCGACTTAACTTCTGACGTCATCAGTCGCCTAGAACTTAGAACTAATTAAACCTAACTTACCTAAGGACATCACACACATCCATGCCCGAGGCAGGATTCGAATGTGCGACCGTAGCGGTCGCTCGGCTCCAGACTGTAGCGCCTAGAACCGCTCGGCCAATCGGGCCGGCCACTGATGACTTCAGATGTTAAATCCCATAGTGCTCAGAGCCATTTGATAGACTAGCGTGCAGACCAGCATCACACCAACGTTTGGCTGAGGATCACAACAACAACAACAACAACAACAATAACAGTAAGAGTCATGTGGAGCAGCGCAGTTTCACTTACATTTTTTCGTACCTACTCTTTAATGGGACCAAAATCGCAAGAAAGAAGATAGAGCTAAACATTTCGCGAACGAATTATAATTAGAGATAGCGGAAGGAAAATGGTCGAGCCCTCATAAAATTCACCATCTCGTCATTTGTCTTAAATGATTTAGAGCAGCCACAAAAACCCAAATCTGGATGGCCGAAAGGACATGAAACACCATCCTCTCCAATACTAGTTCGGTGTCTTCACCACTGTGCAGTCTCTTCTAATACTGATTAGATGGATCTGCCCTCCTGCCAACCCCGCTCACCCCCACACCTAACGTACACACTCTTTGCGTATTTACTACTGGAAGACAAGGTTTGCTCCTTATACTCTATTTAGTGGTAGGTACATGCGTGTAAAAACTGTGTGTATTTTTTCTGTCGATTCGCTACAGTTCGCAACACGGGAGGAGCCTCCTTCAGAGCAATCAGTTGAGCCGCAAGTGCACCTTTTCAGTGTCTGACGACGCTACATGGAGCGTATAACGGATATCGACACGTGGACAGCTGGCTGGAGTGGCGGAGTACGGCAGTGAGCACGGCACGCGAGCCAGGGGCAGCGCTGCAGCCAGAGCCGACACGTGAGCCGGGTATTAGGGGCGGCGGCGCGCCGAGCCCGGGTTAATGGAACACTGAGCCGATCGGCAATCTCTTAACCCTTCCCGGACGGCGGCCGCTAATATCGCACGAGTGCCGCCGCCTGGACTCACCTGCGCCGGCCCGCCTCTCCCCGTCGTCCCGTCTCGTAGGGGACGTCTCTCTCTCTCTCTCTCTCTCTCTCTCTCTCTCTCTCATACACACACACACACACACACACACAGTCCCTTTCCCCAATCAATCACGAACACCTGAGACACAAACTGGACCGGCGCAGCGAGCATTTCCCTCACCCGCATTCTGTCATCGGCATTATTCTACCCTCTAGTACTCTCAAAAATATCTCCACTTCGATCTGTCTGTCATTCCGCTCTTTATTTATTCGTATCCTTATTTCTTACTTCACTCTGTTCCTGTGGTCTCCAGTCCGAAGAATGGTTTGACGCAAAACTCCTCGCTAGTCTACCCTGTACCAGCCTCCTCACGTCTGTGAGGAAACTACGACCTGCCAACATCGACTCGAACCTGCTTGCTGCAAGAGCTTGATTCCAGGGGCAGAAATGTGTGAATTCCTAAGGCAGCAAACTGCTGAGGTCATCGTTCCCTAGACTTACACATTACTTAAACTAACTTACGCTAAGGACAACACACACACCCATGCCCGAGGGAGGACTCGAACCTCCGGCGGGAGGGCCCGCGCAATCCGTGACATGGCGCCTCAATCCACGCGGCCACTCCACGCGGTGATTCCAGGGGCGAGGAGTGTCACAGGTGTCAAGACTCCTCCCGAATAAGATTTCACTAAAAGCGTTTATATTTTTATAGTCAATAAATTAATTCCAAAAATTTTAAGCTAACTTTTGGGGAGTAAATGAGTAGGAAAAGTAAGAGTATCGAGGACGGTAAGAAATTATAGAAAACAAGCTATGTGTAACATTTGATCCTTCCACGTGACTAGGGGGTTGCGGCCTGACTGGCTGGAGAAAAAATTCCAGACAGGCGAAGACGCCCATTCGTAGGCTAACCGTACCTGCTACCAACAATACGCTCTATATGGTTCCTGCGTCCACAGGTGGAAACAGCTAACAGAAATAAGTTGAGTAATGCAGAACAGAAAGGGGAAGAAGCTCGAAAGTAAAAATTAAAAAATCGAAAGACTGACTTTTCCCAACGTAGGCAGCAACGACTGAAGCGTCGTACCCACTCACAGAGCCCTAGTCTGTAGACCTGCGTTCGCAATCTTAGTTCTAAGTGAAACAATGGTAGTGATGAGTGCATACTTTCATTTTATTGTTCTTGTCATGGTCTTCAGTGCGAAGACTCGTTTGATGCAGCTCTCCACGTATCTCGTTCAATGCTTTTCATCTCCAATTAACTGTTGCACTCTATGTTGATTAGAACCAGGTTATTATTTTCACCCCTTAGTCACCTTCTGTAAGTTTCAACTCCGCCTCAATACCCCCCCCCCCCTCCCCCCACACACCACACACACACACTACCATATTGACAATCCCTCCATGTTTAAGAAAGTGTACTGTCAACCCATCACTTTTGTAAGAGTGGTTTACCACCATGTGATTAGTTCCGCGGTCTACCAGTCTAATCTTTAGCATTTTTCTACAGCTTATCGTCCACGCTTCGCTTCCGTGCAAAGCTACATTCCAGACAAATACCCTCAGAAAAAGATTCCACGACACTTAAATTTACATTCCCCTTCTTCAGGAATGCTTTATTTGCTTGCTAGTCTGCAAGTTGTATTCTCTCTACTCCGGCCGTAGTCGGTTATTTTGCTGTCCAAGTAACAAAAAAGTTCTATTTTTAGCATATTGTACCTAACCTAATTTCCTTGGCATTAACTCATATGACTAAACTTTATTACCATAGTTTCACTTTTGTTGATGTTCGTTTTATAACCTCTTTGCAAGACGCTTTCTATTCCGTTCAGTTTATGTTCCAAGTCTTTTGCCCTGTCTGGTGGAATTACAAATCCATCGGCACTGTCACGTTCGACTCTGGTTTCTGTCTCCGTCTAAACCAAATTTAATAGAGTGTGTGGATCACTGGTAGCCAATGGAGGCTAAGGTGTGATGCACGTGACTACACTGCAGAAAAGAGTAGGCAGAGATTTATATCTAACGTTCGGTCAAGAATAAAATCACTTTACAGGGAACAGGGAAATAACGATGTTCTGCGAAGAAGGATAATTTAAGTATTATTAATGGCCTTTTATTTTAGAAACAATCGCATAATGTGATCGCCCGCATCTCGTGGTCGTGCGGTAGCGTTCTCGCTTCCCACGCCCGGGTTCCCGGGTTCGATTCCCGGCGGGGTCAGGGATTTTCTCTGCCTCGTGATGGCTAGGTGTTGTGTGATGTCCTTAGGTTAGTTAGGTTTAAGTAGTTCTAAGTTCTATGGGACTGATGACCATAGATGTTAAGTCCCATAGTGCTCAGAGCCATTTGAACCATTTTTGCAGAATGTGATAACACATGCCCTTTATTCTTTGTCCGCCAAATGCCACCTACGACACACACAATCTGCACGTGACAAACGTATGGCCGAAAACAATTACGATTGTTATTATTTCATGTTGTTCTGTCTAAAACACAAATAAGTGTATAATGACCTTTGGGGTTTAACATCCCGTCGACGACCAGATCATAACCGAAGTAGCCCAAGTTCAGACTGAGGAAGGACAAAGAAAGAAATCGCTCATCCCTTCTCAAAGAAGCGATCCTAAGTAATAGATCACCACTTAATTCATGGGAAGCACGAAAACTTTTAAGTTCCGGTGGTTAGCTGTGTGATGTCAGTCTGTAGGATGGTATCATATGTAAATTTATTTGGATATGAACTCTCCTCTTCTTTAGTTACTAGCACTTTAGTTTGGCTCTCGTTTGATTAAAACTCTCAGTGAAAAGTACTTTTCTAGTGCATTAGATCGATGAAAAAAGAGTTACTATAAAGTTAAATCTAGTTAGATTGCACGAAGAAATCGCTGAGAGTCAAATATCCTACCCTGTAAGACGCTTATTACAATAACTCAATATTTTCTCTTTTTTCGTCGTAAATGAAGATGCGGAGAATGAAGACAATAGTGCTGTCAAGGAAATAATGACAATGACAGGATTGCAGACAACCACCACCTCGTTTATAGCGCGCGAAGAACCGGCTGAGCGGGAGACGATGATGCCGAATGCCGCCAAGCAGCGAAGCGCTGATTGCGTTACGTTGCAACGCACCATTCGTCCCGTTACTGACTCCGTTAATTGAACACGTCCCGGACACGCAATTTCTGAACTGTTAAGAAAGCGTACCACTGCTCGGAGGGAGCCAAACACGAAGCCTTAATTAGAAGAGTACCGAGCCACCCGCGACAAGAAGCAGCAAAAGAAAAAAAAGAGGACGCTGTCGGTAATTGAAAGCGGACAGCTCGGCTCGGCGAATTAGATTTATTAATAGCACTGGGCCCGACGCGACCGGAGGTAAATCACGCCTGTCAGCAGGCGACGGAGGTCTGGCCGCGCGGACGAGACTGTACCGACGCCGCGAGACGCTTTTTGCGTCGCCGAGTCCAGTTTCTAGGCGAGCGACGTCACGGGCGTTACGTCAGCGTGCGGATGACTGGACGGCCTACAGCCTTGTCGGCAGACTTCGCTTCGCGTCGCCTCGTTTGCGTCGTGTGGGCGGTCTGCGGCACAACCTCTCTGCTAGGTCGCTGCCGGAAGGCTCGCCTGCTACTACTGCTGCGTGAACCGTCCGGGAGTGAGTGAGTGGAAGCAGCGGATACAGGTAGAAACCAGCCCAAAATAAGATAGTGATTCAGAAGGTGTAGGACCCTGAAACTAAGTTGTATTAAAATTTAAATGCTGACCACTCTCCATCAAATGAGGTCGCGCTGTAGTGAAGATGGATCCGCAATCGGAAAGATGAGGGATGCACATTTCAAACCAAATTTCAAGCATCAGGCATCTCATGTTTCCCTTATCGCTTCAGAAGATTGCCGGTGTGAATCCTTCAAATATAGCCAGAATGCACAATGAACTGTTTAACACAGAGCAGCAATGTTTATGTGTCGTCAATAATAGTGTGTGCGAGACGGAGATCAGAACCCTTTTGTGGGGAGTGCACTGCAGTTTTGTTTTGAATACTGGTCCAGCACCAAGTTTCAGTTCGTCACATGTAACGACCTCATCATGCATAAACTCTCCTCAGATTAAGAGAATTCATTCAAGCAACATGAGGCTGTTGACAAGCCAGTCTACAGCATGATTCTGTGATGATGTTACAGACTATCAATGTGAGTTGAGGGGCTCTGGTCCGGAAACGACCGAGTAGATATTTTGGGAGAAGGTAGTGTGCACCAAAACAACAACAAAAGTCCAATAAACATGACCTCTAAAGTGCACTCCATAAAAGCGATGACTACTTGTTCATCTTTGCTAATGTAAGTACATCTCTTCTGCTGAACAAGTAAGTGCTAATAGCTTCTAAGGTATGCATTTTAGAGCCCATGTTTACTACTGTGATGTTTGGTTTGTGGGACGCTCTTCTGCGCGGTCATCAGCGCCCGTACAAAGTCACAGTTTTGACACAGTCCAATTTTTACACAGTCCAATCTAGCCACTGTCCGAATAATGATGATGATGAAATGATCACAACACAAACACCCAGTCTCCGGGCAGAGAAACCCATGTTTACTCAACAGTTTTTTCTTGTTTTGGTCCACACTAACTCCTCCGAAACTATGGAAAACAAGAGCTTGCAGTAGAAGAGCTCTACTGTACAGGTACCAGAACGATAGTCACTTATAACTCTCTAAATGGTTGTTTCCAGACTAGGATTACTTATCTCAGCTTGATACCTTCACCCTTCACCGTCCTACCTGAAAGTCTGTAGCATCTTTATGGTATCACCCTGTGTACAGTGTGCTGGAGGCGTAAGTGCATAAATTTTTATTAATAATTGAGGGCAGTGTACTGAACAACATTACATCAGTATTTACTTCATTTGTAGACCAGCAATTATCGCTATTACGACTAGCATCTTTTTAGGTTGGTTAGTACCTTCAAGTACATGCGGCATAAGAAAGCCATTAATGTTTATTTTCCCCTTGGTAGCAGGTCAGGTATTGAAGCGTGGGCGCGTGGACGCGAAATGAATAGAATGTACTGACATCCACTGTCCATTTCACGACACAGTTACCTTCGTACTGGACACATCGGGTAGTAACTTCTGCGATCTGTTTTGCGGGGAGACTGTTACGCGCAGATAAAAACCAACTAACACAATGTGTACACGAAATGGGTACATATCAAGTTACCAATTACCACAATGTCTACACGTATAACCTAATGCCACGTATGTCACAGAAATGTGGAAGCGAGGTGGAGCACCATCACGTAGTAGCCACATCACACTTCGCATCACCAAGAGCGCGACTTCCAGCAGGGGAGGCAACGTCAGCCACAGGAAGTGCGGATATGCCTCGCCCGTGACGAATTGTGGAAGAATGACCTGTCACACGAGGCGGTAGCCAATAATCCTCGCCCACACACAGAGGCTGAACCGGTTCTGATGTTTCGCTGCCACCATATCCCTAAAACACTAGTACAGACAGAACAGCCGCTCTTGCCTGCTGTGTTCTCAGGAGTGCTCTCAATCGCTAATCTCCACATTCAAGTGGGTGTACCTCCCGTGGAACGTATTTCCGGCCGTATGTCCATCTGACCATTCTTGTTTCTTAACCTTTCACAGATTGTTTCCTGCCATCTGACCTCATTTATAAAAACCACTCTAATTATACAGGGTCTTTCAGAAGTGATTCTCAATATTCAGAGATATGGCAGGAATGATGATTCGAAATAAAAAGGTCAAGTAAAAATGGGCTCTAAAATGCATACCTTAAGGGCTACGAGCAATTCTTGATCTTCAATACTGTGGAAACAAATCTCTTCTACTGCAGGCTCTTTGCTTTCCGTATGTTGGAAAGTGCTAGTATGAACCAAAACAGGAAAGGATGTCGAGTATGCATGTGCTGTAAAATGCATACCTTAAAACTTATGAGCACTTGTTCATTAGAAGAGTTGTGTTTCAAAGCAGCGGAGATAAAAAAGTGCGCATAGCTCTAACGGTATGCATTTTAGAGCACATGTTTAGTGGACATTTTTTTCTTTATTTGTTCCACACTACCACTTCCCAAAAATGGCAAGCAAAAAGCTAGCAGTAGAAGAGATTTGTTTCACAGAATCGAATATCAGGAATTGCTCATAGCTCTTAAGGTATGCGTTTTAGAGTCCATGTTTAGTTTACATTTTTTGTTTCGCATGATCATTGCTGTCATATCCCTGAATATTGACCATCACTTCTGAAACGCCCCTATAAAATCGGTCGTGCAGATGTTTGCTATTTTATAGCCCCTCGAGCTGACATATAGTATGGAAAAGCTTCCGTAAAACATACACAGAAATGCTGGTAGTTTAAGCAGCGGTCTTGCATAAAATGTTGGGCATCACGGAAGGAAAAACAATTTTCTCCCAACGAAAAGTTCGCACTGATCAAAGCGGAGAGCGCATATCTACGGCAGTAGGGTTGTAAACTTTTAAACGAGTTTCTTGCAGCCTTGTCGGGTGGATGGCTTCGTGCAGATGTGAATGCCAGGAGAGGAGAAGGTAAGCTATAAGGCGATGTCGGCTCGGCAAGTGCGTACGCGGTAGAGCGCGTCTGCTGCATATGAGACTTCGCAACTGCTGCACGCAGTAGTCGCTGCTGCCACTACGGCACAGCAGTAACATTTTAATTGAAAAACATCCGCAGCGCCATCAATTAGCGACTGCGGCGAGCAAGCGACTGACCTTGCCCAGACCGAAGCGAAGCGGACGTTCTCAGGGCAGGCTTGCGGTGAGGAAACCAAGTGCCCCACGCGGGCATCTGGCGCGGGCACCGTGGGACCGATTGTCGTAACGTAACCGGGGTAACGGTTAACACCGCAGAACCAAGAAACGAGGATTTTCCTATTGAAGTTGGACGGATTACGGAACTACTAAGGATGTCACTGAAAGCCATACGGAACTCTTATCTCTCATTTACTTTAGAAGTATAACCCTAAGCTTTATACACCAAAGTTTGAAATACAGTCTCATGTTGGTTCCAAAGCTATTTTTTTTTGGTCGTGTGTAGGAGTAGGGATGATATGTTAAGGTTCTACAAACATATCAGACGTGGTAAAAGATGAAATAGTCGAGGGAATGAGTACAGTGACCAATGTGGTAGTACTTCAACATTCACTTCTGTCGCACCGAAGTGTACAGAACTCCCGATTTCGGCCGATGTGGAATTGCCATCTCAAGATATCTATGGATGTCTACCGGAGACGTGAAATCTTAACATACGCATGCAGTATTCCACTTACAGCACAGAACTGTAATCCGAAGACATTCATGCCCTACCAGACGCAGATATTCTTTCCTACTTTCCTGTGATAAAGATATATATAATAATACACATGTCAGGGCAAGTAAAATAAAATTATAACACATATATCGAGACACACTGCGATTCAGGTTACTCGTCAAACCGCTGATACACGTGTAGCTAGCTGGCTAATATGGTTGACATGTGACCCTTGTTTTCATCCGGTAATGTTCTAATTATGAAGTGAAAAAACAGACAAATCATTTAAAATGATTATACGATAGAGTGAGATAACCAGTGGTGTAAGGATAGCTTGAGGTAGGGCATAATTATGCTGTAGTTCATGTTTCTCCGTTTTCCTCAAGAGACATTAATAAACCAGAAATGCACAATTTAGATATACTAATTTCGTTATAAACCTAAACTCAAAGCTCAAGTTCACCAGCTTTCTTGGGAGGGCAGCTCCTTTTAGTAACATAAACCATACAGCTACGAAGAGTCGACAAACGGCTGAAAGATCAGGATTACGTAGTTCGCAGTTCTTTAAGTTTCCCAAGATCTTGTGACCTTCTTACAGCCGCATTTGCTTTCGTAAAATGCACTGGATATCTTTCTACAGCTGTAAAAAAGCTCAGTGTGGCAATACATTCGTGAGTTAACTCCTGTGAGGAATAGTTTCGTTCGGGCAAGTTCTAGAGTCGTACAGAATTTCTGAAATCACGTTTCTACCATCGACTATAATTATTGTTTATTATTTACTATTGTGCAATTTCGGCTACGATGCCGTTACGCGGCACTTTTTGTTATGAACTTTACACTATCTAATCAGAAGTATCCGGACACACCTACGCAATGCGGATTTCACCACGAAATATCAGAGATGCGCCACCCGCCAGTGTAAGAGGAAGTGGAATAGTGTTTTGTCAGTAGAGAGGCTGTATCATCAGAGTGGGAAGGTCAGAAGGGCTCAGGATCATCGAACGTTGGCTAGTCGTTCGATTTCACCTGAGTAACTAATACATCAGGGATATTTTAGCACTTCCAAAGCTGCCCAAATTGACTTTTGGTGACGTGACTGTGAAACAGAAACTCGAAGGAACAACCACTGCCAGACACTTAAGTGTGAATTGCAGAGTAACCATGTAGATGTAGATCAGTACCAGGCAGACCTCATGTACGGATGGACAATTGCGGAGGATGGTTGTAAAAAATTTCATAAAACCAACTGAAGGGATGACTCGTGAGTTTTGAAGTGTTACGAGGACTCCAGCTAGCCAATGACAGTGCGTAACGAGTTAAAACTAATGGGGCACAGAGGTGGAGGAGCTCCTCATAAACCACGGACTTCTGTAGCCAACGCTAACCAACGCTTCAGGCGGTGTAAAGAACGACGCCGCTGTACTGTTGAAATCTGGAAACGAGAGATTTGGAGTGATGAATCACGCTGTGCTCTGTGGTAATCCGACGGAATGGTTTGGCTTTGGCAAATGCCTGGAGAACGTTACCTGTCATCATCTGTGGGGCCAAAGTGAAATACGGAAGTGGTGAGTTTTCTGTGGTTAGTGTGTGATCTCTCCATTTCGTTTAAGAAAATGTTAATTGCGGAAACATATTAACATATTTTACAGAATTCTATAATGCGTAGAGCAGAGGAACAGTTTGCAGACGATGACTGTATCAGCATAAGAGTGCACCGTATCATATAGCAGCATCTGTGAAGGAGTGGTTTCTGGACACTAACATTCCAGAAATGGACTGACCTGATCAGAATCGTTATCTGAGCCCAATCGTACATCTCTGGGAAGAGCTAGATCGTTAACTTCGATCCAGGCCCCTACGCCCCGTGAGCAAGAATGGGCTCCCATTTCTCCACAGACGTTCGGACACCTCCCGGAAAGTGTCCACAGCAGAGTTGAAGCCGTCATTAAGGCGATGGGTGGATACACCCTATATTAATATCCACTAGTAGATACATTTTCATGAGATAGTGTAAGTTTCTCTGCCAGACACTGGGTGATGGACAGCATGGTGGGGGCTCTTGGCGTGCACAATAACTATTCCTTGGTTCATTCTTTATGTTTTATTCCTTACCCTCTTACACTTCTTATCTTACGTGATTTTTATTTGTAGATGTATTTTGCAGACGTTAAGCAATTTTATTTTTAGACATATTTTGTGTTGTGACGCTTCCACAAGAAACAGGGCGCTCTTACCACTTCTCGCTGCAATCTGCGTCTATTTAAAGTCTAGCATTGATCTTTACATTTATTACGTGAAACACCTACAGCGGTAAACGAGTTTGGCGACTGCGCACCGGGGTAAAGGACCACCAGTATTACGACTGCAGTTTGCATCATACGTTAGGTATCAGAGAGAAGAATATTTTATAATTTTTTCCTAGACTATGGTAACTATAATTGAAAGAAATACAGCCCTCGGTCACTATTTTTAACAAATTAACCTGGTTTCAACACTGCTAGGAGTGTCTTCCTCAGAATTTAAATCAAAGAATGGTCTATATTCTATAACATGGTCACAGAATTATGATTAAAAACGTATGACAAAGTATAAGTACGGAATCATCGTGAAAGATTGGCAGTACTTATATGTCATTTATAAAATAATAAATTTGCCGAAAGGGCATTAGTCACGAAGATATTTAAGATAAAGAAAACTGTGACGGCGAACCACTAAGGGCTGCTCGTTACTTGCGTGGTGCAGGTTGCAAAACGGACTCTATGTCCTGCCTCATTTTTGATCGTAGGATGAGCTGCTATCGAAACCGTCAGTCACTAGACGAAACAGAAGTGTGACTACAGGCTAAAGGAAATAATTTTCTCCTAACTACAACTTGCTAACGGCATAAAAGCCGAAATTAGCCAACAGAGGATAGTAAACAATAATTTCAGTCGATGGCGGGAATGTTGTCATTTCAGAAATACAGAACTTCGGACAGTCGAAAATGAGAAACGGTGGTGTCGGCTCCGTGCCGAAGCCTGCAAACGCCCTACAGCTACACTCGTGCTGGTTCCGCCCCGAGGACGAGGAACCTGGAGGGCAGTGCGCCGCGGCTGGAAGGCCTTACTCCTACGCCCACACGCGGGCGTCCTTAGTTACGAGCGTTGTTCCAGCGGGCCTGTGGCGCACTTAGAATTCGCCACCCCGCGTCCGGCCGGTCGGCCGCCGCGAAACGAGGTTTGCCTGCGGCCGCCTCCGCCTCCGCCTCCGCCGCCCCCGGGACGGCGTCCAGCGGCGGCCGGCCCAGCGCGTTATTTCATTGCCGGCACGCGGGCCGCATCGCTGATTCCGGTCGCGATCAAACGGGGCGCTCTGCGCTCTCTTCCTGCTCCCTCGCGTGGCGCGGCCACAAATTCCGGCTGTCTCCTCCGCCCTGCCCTGCCCTGTTCCCCGGGGGACAGCGCCGCTCCTTGCGAGACTGACCACCGCATCGACCGCACACTGTTCTGCTCCCAGAGGCGGGACCAGTCGCAGCGGCTCTTCCAAATCCATGCCACGTCGGCAGCAGCACACCGGGGTCCAGTGTACAACTTTCTCTTGATGATTTCTGATTTCTCGTGATCTTCTCGGGTCTCTCACGATTTTCTCCATTATCTAATAAGGAAAATTTTATGTGTAGATTCGTATCCGACTTCCTGAAAATACTAGCTCCACAGCTACCCTGTTCCTCTTCTTTTATTTCCTATTTGCTGCTAGGTTTGAGGCCGCAACCACATTCTGAGAATGGGACTGCCACCATCAAGTTAGTAGAAAACGAAACAAAAAGAGAATAAGAACTTGGTAGCTGTGGCACACTTACTACCAGGAAAAATCTTCAAGCTATCAGCGTCGTCTGAAAGCAATGTTCGGGCAAGCATCCTACTCATGATCTTCATTATCTTGCCTGAAGATTGCGAATTGGGAACTTGTCGAATCGTTCCTTGAAGATAACGCAGTTGCTCGATTGCTAGTCGTAAGATGATTTACCTAACGAATTTCGACAAGAAAAGCTGCAATTTCACTAATTTACTCATTGTTGCCAGAAGATGGCAGAGTAACGACGACTGTCAATTGTGTTCAAAACTGATTCACTGTCAGAATTAATCGAAAATTATCCTGATTTTTACCATATGGTCATCTTCAAACAGCGTTATTCACTACATCTGACATCTCACGCCGGCCGGTTCTAGGCGCTGCAGTCTGGAACCGAGCGACCGCTGCGGTCACAGGTTCGAGTCCTGCCTCGGGCATGGATGTGTGTGATGTCCTTAGGTTGGTTAGGTTTAATTAGTTCTAGGTTCTAGGCGACTGGCCGGCCGAAGTGGCCGTGCGGTTAAAGGCGCTGCAGTCTGGAACCGCAAGACCGCTACGGTCGCAGGTTCGAATCCTGCCTCGGGCATGGATGTTTGTGATGTCCTTAGGTTAGTTAGGTTTAACTAGTTCTAAGTTCTAGGGGACTAATGACCTCAGCAGTTGAGTCCCATAGTGCTCAGAGCCATTTCTAGGCGACTGATGACCTCAGAAGTTAAGTCGCATACTGCTCAGAGTCATTTGAACCATTTTTTGACATCTCACGATCAGGCTACAAACGTCGCCTAACAATGATATCTACGACCGGAGACCCATCTGCTGGTCGTATTCTGGTAGAGCGTAGTCAAATCACACCCATGAGCTTTTCGAATTATATAAACATTGAAGCTCACTTTACACATTTAGATAGCGTGTGTTTTCTACTGTCCTTTTATGTTTACAACACGAAACAAATATATCATCATACCGCTCCAAAGCTTGTTATCGCCTGTAGGAGTCATTTGATAATAGTGGAACATTTTCTGCGGTGAAGAAGGCCATCGTATCAACAATGATACTCTATTTGGCATGGAGGAATTCAGCCTTGTAAGAAGACAGTTTGAGGTCTTCAGCTAATTGTCTCTGCCAGCAAGTATAGCTATGACGGATAAGTTAAGGAGTTGGTACTCATGGAGGCTAGTATTTTTTTTTAGCGCATTGCGAATTTCCGATGTTAGAGGCCCAGCAGCTTACAATCAAAAACTGTGTGACTTGTTTCTACTTCAGCACTATCCCGCCCTTTGCATCTAAAATTAAAATCGTTTAATCTAGCATCTGCATCCTATCGACGCGCTTTGTAGGAAGGCTGTCGTCATTACCTTTGTTACGACATTAATACAGAAGCGGCGAACTAATAGTTATTGCTACAATTCTTTGTGTATCTCGTGTGTGTGTGTGTGTGTACATTGGGAGGAGGGGCAAAGGGGGCCTCGAGGAAGACGATGGAAAAACGAGAGAATGGTTGAATGCATGGAATCTGATGAAACTACCTCGACGAAAACTCATCAGCATTTGCCCGGAATTTTCTTCTACGACATTGATTTCCTCCACGCCCGTTGTTTCTATCACACCGACACAACATAAAAGCGATTGCCTTGCGGGCCCGTACGTCCACCGATGACGCGCTCTGGACGTGTGTGACTTGACTGCGGCGGGACGAGAGAACACTCTTAGGGCCGAGTGGCTCAGTGGGAATCGGCCGTCGCTCAGCCGCCGCCTGCACGCCAGAACAACATCGCCCTCTGTCATCGAGCCGGCATCGAGCGCGGCCGCCGAGTCCGGCGATTTATATATAAGGAAACTCCAATTACCGCGAAATAAAGTCGCCCGATGATTGATGGCCGCAGCGAAACACTGGGACGGCGCAACCGGTTCGACGACAGCGAACGGCCGTCCGCGGATGCAAAGCTTGCGCGCCGCGCTCCAGCTGCCTGAGTCACCGCGTACGCTACGCTTCCAAACGAGGAAGGAGTGCGCCGAGGTATTTGTTTCCTTCTTCTTTCCAGTTTAACGTCATGTCTAAGCTGAGAGCATCAGGAAGCGGGCAGACAAAGATGGTTTAAGACTTGGTCGTTGCCTTATTGGAGACATCCCAGAATCCTCCTTGCGTAAAGAGTGGAAACCGTAGAGGGGGTGCATCAAAATGTGTGGACGGGGTACTTCTAGACACGAATAAGCATCTTGTGTGTTGCTTATGAAAATGAAATAATCTTAGCCAGTATTTTTTTACAAAAAAATGTTCAAATGTGTGTGAAGTCTTATGGGACTTAACTGCTAAGGTCATCAGTCCCTAAGCTTACACACTACTTAACCTAAATTATCCTAAGGACAAACACACACACCCATGCCTTAGGGAGGACTCGAACCTCCGCCGGGACCAGCCACAGTCCCTGACTGCAGCGCCTGAGACCGCTCGGCTAACCCCGTGCGGCATTTTTTTACACTCTTTCATCATTGGTCCCCTACCCGCGTTAATTCTATGATCGAAATGGAATCTTTTATGATATCTTACAAGTTTTTGCTGATCCATTCTATTACTAGAAACTGCACTTTTTATGATTGCGTCTCTTAAAGTTCTCATCACCTCTTTGCTATTATAAAGCTTCTACACATAACAAATACTAAAGACATAAAAAATCACACACTGTTTTGATGAACATACACCAAATGTGATACAGTAAAAATGTCTCTTGCAGCGCCACCACACCATAAGTTGCGACAGATGGACTTTTAAAGGTACTCTATTTCAAGCTAAAGCTACAGATATTTGGTCAGTTCTCGCCCGCCTATGCTGCCAGTACACATTTATAAAAGTAAATATAGAATATTGTTAACACTAATCATGTATACATATCCTGTAAACTGACTTGTTCCATGTCATTTGGATAAAAGAATCGTTCAAATGATCCATGGAATGATCAATCAGAACTTCATTCATGAGTGTTTATGAAATTTTCAAAAGTGCAAATTCACATACAGTAGTCTCGACTGAACAACGGCCCTTTTCTGACTGGCTGTAGCGGCAAATTCCACACTAGACCGTAGTTAGGTACTCGCCCAGTCAAATTATTGCACATTGAGAATCAATTCTTTCAGTGTATGCAGCGTGCTCGCTGAGATGATTGTGTTTTTGTAAGTTAAAACTGCGTGCCAGCATGTTTCTCAATGGCAATACTCTACCAATAACGTCATTCGAATATTTTCTGCTCAAAACTCCAGCTTGTCACTTATCTCCATCGCTTTTTTACGTTGCACTTCTCCAGCGAAATGCCAGCTTAAGCCATCAAGACGTGCGTTTCATTGGATCTTGTCCTTTGGTAAGACAGGGGACTCTCCAGGCAAGCTTGCACGACCGAACGGCGTTATTTACTACCCGCGCCGGGGTGCGAGCGGCGGCAGGGGCGGTGCGAGCCCGCGGCCGGCGGGGGCGGAATCTCGAGGCGAGCCCATCCATCAGGGGCGGGGGCGGCGGAGTGCGGGATGCGGGGGCGGCACCGGGCCGCAATACGTGTAAGTGACGGCTGCGCCACGCCGCATCCCATCGGCTCCCCGATCACGTCACCTCCTCTGCCGCCCGGGCGCGCGCGGCGCCAATCTACTTTGCGGCAGCTCAGCAAATAGATTACGTGAGCCAGCTAACATGCTGCACACGTCCAATCCAGGTCAAACAAAATTGCTACACGTTATAGTTTCCATTTTCACGTTCGGTTCTTCCCTCTGTGAGTTCCGAAGAGTGTGCGTGCGGGCGTACGGTTCGAGCGTGTGTGTGTGTGTGTGTGTGTGTGTGTGTGTGTGTGTGTGTGTGTGTGTGTGTGTGTGTCGTCGAATGCTCACTCCGTGGCCCCCAGCTGGCGAGGGCACACAAGCGGGCACGCGAATTTGAATTGCTTGTCTTGATTTCCACCCGCCCAGACAAGACTGATAGTACGGCTCCCTGGGGACTGTTATTCCTTTTAGCGGGGTCCTTTTCCGCGTCCCACGGGTTCCGTTTCCAGCGGCAATGACCCCCGTCTCATGCATTTATGGATAGCTCGGTGTACACCGGAGTCAGGCTGCACGCAAACACACAACGCGTCTCTCGTGGCGGGTTCATGTACAGGTGTTATACTTCGCTCCACGGAAACTCTAAAAAGAGTTGTTCAAAGGTTTCCACGCTCTCTCTACAGGGAATGTGAGCCAGAAAAAAATAGTTCGACCTCACTGGCATCGTTGTACGTGCACTTTTTTCTGCATCTAAATCTGATTCTGCAAGCCACTATACGGTGTATGGTATACGGTACGTAGAGTTTTTTCCGTTCCCTTTCCTGTACCATACCCGTTTGGTTTGTTGGAGACAAAAAAATCTGTCGGGATCGCTGTATATGGCTCAAAACTTCTCCAATTCTAGCGAGATTTATGTTGGAGTGATAAGTACGCTTGCCGGCCGAGGTGGCCGAGCGGTTCTAGGCGCTACAGTCTGGAACCGCGCGACAGCTACGGTCGGAGGTTCGAATCCTGCCTCGGGCATGGATGTGTGTGATGTCGTTAGGTTAGTTAGTTTTAAGTAGTTCTAAGTTCTAGGGGACTGATGACCACAGCTGTTAAGTCCCATAGTGCTCAGAGCCATTTGAACCATTTGAACCATTCCACCAGAGAGGTCGAAACGTCAATTGTGTAAGAAGAAATTGAGGAGGAACATGACTGAGCGTAACAACCAAACGTTATTACCTTCAGTGCCAATGGAATGGTCACGCAGGTCAGCAGACTTAAAAATGAAACTGCCCTAACCAAACTGCGAAGAATGTCGTCCTGTGAGCGTGGTTCCCTAAATAGTTGACCCAGGGTAGGAAGTGACTGCGATGTTTACTATTAGTAGATGGGTAGTCCATGCTGACAGAAGATTCATATTTACAAGTATAACACGTTACTGAATGTATCGCACGTTATCGATCAGAGAGAGAGAGAGGACGCTAAATTAAAACGCTTCGCCTTGAGGAATGTATCACACATCAGTGAGAGGGACCGAGAGAAAGCTAAATTATACGTCCCCCTGGATGTGAGAACAGTTCAGTCACTGCTGCCAATCCGTAGATCGTTTTATGAACAATAAAAACATTCGGACAGGCGGGCATAAAGCTGAGAATCGCGCGTACAGTACATCCTCCGTCGTGTCAGACATGAACCGGGGGAAGACGCGCCCACTGACAAGTGTTGCACATCTCTTGGGGACGGCGGTAGCTGTTCAGAAATCCATCAGAGGCGCTGTGCTCATATTTCCTTTTTTAGCGTGGCAACTCATCAAGCGGGCGAGCCGGAGCCGCTGTCCCAGGTGCTGGCCAAGATAGACGCGGCCGTTTCTCACACTGGCCCAACGCTCAATGGAAACTTGGGAAAACACTCGCTTAATTGCTCTGATGCGAATTCCGAACCAGCTCAGAGATCTGCAGGTACTACTCAGTGCTAAAGCATAGCAGTAGTCCCAAGGTTATGTCTGTCAACATCTGCCTTAGTTGCTGCAAATCTGTAAAGCAGCACGATTATGAGTCAATGACCAGTCGATGTCGAGGTCATTAGGGACGGAGCACGTGCTTGGACTGGGGAAGGATGAGGAAGGATATCGGTCGTGTTTTTTATCCTAGCTTTTGGGTTACTGATTTAGGAAAACCGCAGATCACCAAAACTCCGACAAACATGTGCTCTCGAATGCAATTCGAATGTCTTAACCGCTTCCTCACCTCGCTCGGTCGTATGTAACATGTAAAAATGACAGTAATTTTATTCGAAGATTCGATTTGCCTGGTTGTATGGAAAAATATGAAGATCATATGAGGTTTCTTTACAATCTTCAACGACAAAAATGTGTTATGTAGTCTAATGAGTATTATACTTTCAATGTAAAATAGTTTAAATTAGTTATCATAAATAGAGAACGTGTAACATAAGGAACGTGTCGTGCAACATATAATTCAATGATTGTATGCAGATATTAATGTATTTCAGATGACGCTATATACACTCAGTAGAAAGTTACGGAAGATAACCTTATACTAAGAAGTGAAAAAGGCACTATCAGTTTCTTCAAAATAAGAGCAGCTGGCGAAAATGGTACATTATCAAGATCGACATGACATTTATCACGGCAGTCGTAGGCTCGACGTAGGAAAACATCCGTCCACACAGTTCCACACTTTGCTGCTTCCTCTACAAGCTTATTTTAACACCAAGACATCGCTATTTTGTTCCACTGAAGGTAAATGAAGGGATGGTCAGTATGAAAAAGAAACGAGCGATTTCTTGTCCTAAACTTTGCCGTGCTACGTCTGTAATGACATCGTCGTCGATGGGATGCTACATTCTGTCTTCCGATTTACATAAACATGCTGTAAGAACTGTGTGTCGGACGGGGCACTAAACCTCGAATATTTCCTTTGTCAGGTAATTATGTAACTGAGCTATCCAAACACAACCCATGGCCTAACACAAAGTTTCAATACGACTATTTTACAACGGCCGGTGTAGTATTCTGCATACATAGAAGGGAGTAAGAATAAGACGGATAATGAAATCTTAGGCATGGCGTAACTTCAGTATCTGTATGTCAGTAAACGTGAAGATGTCGGAAATATCAGCCAACCAGTTGAAAATGTAGGTTTATTGTAACCCTTGACCTAGGTTTCGACAGCTTTAAAACTGTCATCTTCGGAAGGTGTAACGGATTTTATTCGAAGATTCGATTTGCCTGGTTGTATGGAAAAATATGAAGATCATATGAGGTTTCTTTACAATCTTCAACGACATGCTGATTAAGTACATTCAATAAAGCCAAACGGCTCTTGTCATATGAGACATCCATCTTAAGAACACAAATAATCACAAGCCACGTGTGTTCTTATGATGGATGTCTCTCATGACTAGAGCCGTTTGGCCTGCTTGGCATGTGATGTAACGTGGTCCATTACGCTTCTGGAGAAGACAATTTTAAAACTGTCGAAACCTATGTCAAGGATTCTAACAAACCTTTACTTGCATCTGAGTGGGTGGTTTTTACCGCCTCTCCAAAACGGATAATGTTTTAGACGTAGTCTATGGATTGTTTACAGAGTTAACATTTCATTCAGATGTGGTATGGACGTTGTTACAAACTTCGTGACATTAAAAGATGTACTTCGGAAAATAATTCGGACAAGAATCTGAGCCTGATAAACTGTGGGATGGTGCTGCCTATTGCTTCATAGGTCAAAGACACTTTGCAAAATCTTTTGCGTGATTTTGGAGAGCATTAAAAAATTCGCCATTCGTAGAGGTCACGTCTCACGATAAGAATGTCTTTTTCTAATTTTTTATGTAAGATTAATTTGGTTCCCCAAAACTTTTTGGTGAATGCCTGAGGAAAAGACAATTAATAAGCCCGGTGATAGTAGTGTTATTTTCATTAGCGATCCTACGGCTAAGGTACAGCTAATGGTTCTGCAAAAAAGGAAGAACGCGGAGAAAATAAAAGTGAAAAATCGTCGGTGACAGCGAGTGTGGCGCGAGGTAGCCCTGGCATCGCACGGCCATTTCGCGCTAATCGCCTGCTCCATCGCGACAGAATCACTTGAGAGATTAAACATTCCTCGCTGCTGGGAGCCGTGGCGCGTAACGAAGCGACACGCCGGCGGGCCGAAGCCGCCCCCTCCCGCCTGGCCACGGCCGGTGTCCTAGCCTTTAATATTTAGACTGCCGCGCTCGCACGGCCGCAAGATGGCGAGGTGAAATTTTTACGACCCGTAGCGAAGGCAGCACAAACAGCGCACAATGGGTGCGCTCCTACTCGCGATTTTACGCGCTAAGAGGCGTGCCTCTATGGCTGATTCTCTTAAGGTGGAATGCACCGAGGCGCTCGCGCCGGAATGGCTCCCAGCTGGGCAGCCATGCGCGGCCGGCTAACGTGAAATTGAATCACTGCAATTTGCGCTAGCCGTCCCGCGACTCGTCGCACAGCCGCAGACACTGTTTACTACCGTAATTTATGCCCCCAGGGCGCGCAGTACGCACACTGCGTAGAAAACCTTCTTGTATAAAGCCAACATTCAACTATGTAAATGACGTCTCTTCTCTCTTCTCTCTTCTCTCTCTCTCTCTCTCTCTCTCTCTCTCTCTCTCTCTCTCTCTCTCTCTCTCTCAAAGGTAGTGGTCGTTCTCGAAACGGTCCTCGACCTGTGGCTTGAGGAACACGTATTCCATTTCACCTACACTGAATTTCCTCTAAAACGTAAATGTTTACCAAACAGCTACCAGGTCAGTTTTCGGCTATACTGTACATTTTATTTACAATAACCCTCAAGTTTTTAGTTGTAATATATAGAGTGTAGCGGGCATTAGAACAGATATTCCTATTAGCAACTGAGGACGGTGTCCTGAACAATATTACATAAATTTTTACGACATTCGCAGACTTACAACCACAGCTATTACAAATCGTATGTTTTTAAGGTTTGGTAGCATCTCAAAGATCATGCGACAAGAGCAAGCCATTAATGGTTATTTTCCCCTAGGCAGCCTGTCAGGCGTTGGAGTATGGACACGTGGACGGAAAACGGTCAGTCTACACCGACAGGCGTAGTCCATTTAATAATGCAGTTGCAACCGTGCAAAAAAGTATTTGCGGAAATACTATTACACGCAGAGAAAAAAAAAACCGACACACTGATGTGTGTACATACCAAGGTTCCACATACAAAAACATCTGCACTTAGCCCGTTACACCCTGTATACTTACGCCATTGCAGATGTTACAGAAAAATGACGACAGTTCCTACGTTTGGAGTTAAACTCCCCTCAGTAACAGCCTTACTAATTCGCATGAGAACCACCTAATATACCCTTGAGGAAAACACTGTCCAGGGGTCTGTGAAACAAGGATCGTTCCAATTGCTATCGAAGAATCTACCAGTAAGTTATTGAAAACAAAAATTTATTCAGCAAATTCAATGAGTTGAAGTATTGAACTTCTACAGAGTTATAAATAGCAGGTAATGTGCACAGATCAGAGACAAAACAGTAAACAAGTACTCAGTCCATTAAAAAATACGTAAGAATTACGCGGATGGGACAAACTGCAACAGTTAAGCGGAGAAGCATTTCTTCAGTGGTGACTTGAGCGCTGTTCTGATAGCATGTATAGTATGTAGCCAAATAAAAGCAACCAGTTAGAAAGCTGTGGACAAGCTTTGGCAAACTAGCGCCGCTCAGTAATCTGCGATCATCAACAGCTTCTGTCCCGCGATCGCTACCTCGAGTCGACTGCTGGACTGTTCATGACATCTTTAGTGAAAAAACTCTTATCTAGTGATATTACCTAACACAAACAGATGTTTGTCCTTCTGGCAAGATGAATGGTAATTAAAATGGGATTTTTCCCTTTGATGTGGTTCAATTCAGCAACAACCCTGGCGTGAATAAGGTAAAGCAACAAATGGATTAGATGCTTGGTGAGCAACTGAGTTAATAAAGTTTATTAATTTATTCTTCAGGCTTTCTTATTACGAAACTATTGTGCTTATAAGAGTTAAATTTGTATCAAACTGTCAACGTAATTAGTTTTAGCTTAACGTTTACAGAGGTCTTTTTTCTTCCATTACCCACTTGAGCACGTTTAATAATGTTAACAACATAGCTGACTACGTTGGTGGCATAATAGGGACCAGAAAAGGTCGAATATTGGGAACAGTTAGTGCAGTCAGGAATTTTTTGTATAGTTGTAGGAGAAAGTGCCAGGAAGAACATACTGGAAATCATGATGGTGAGAGATGAGTGAGGGAGTGAAGGTATGTTTGAGGGTTACGTAGGTTTTTCGTGAATAACTCTAAAACCACGGCCTCTAGAGAAAACGTATCCCAGTACAAAATTTAACTAACATTTTTTCTGTAGGTCTAATAGTTTTCCCGTAGCGAATGAGAGAATATGAAATACTCGCGCATGGGTTTTGAAGGTGTTGCGTGTTGCATAAAACGCATCGGTAGGGGCAGATGAGACATCCTGTATGTCAGATGCTAGTCACAAAGATTTGGCTCAATCGAGACTCCTCGAACGTTTAGGCAGAAGTTCCAGCACAAACATTTTGCTAGCAGTTAAACATGAACCTCGAGGGAGATCCGCAGGACAGAAGGCGGTGAGGAGCACAGGGCGGTGCGGTGCGCCTGCAGAGCTGCAGTGGCGGTCGGCGGCGGCCTACCTGGCTGCTACCACCAGCGGGGGCCGAGGGCGCCGCACGCCGCCGCCGCCACGGGCGCCCGCCACTTACCTAGAGCGTCTGCAACAACAAACAACAAACACAGGAATTACCAGCGGCCTCTGCCCGCCTCGCTGCCGACGCTGCTGCACTCCGACCACAGCGACGCTCCCAGTCGGGGTCTGCAGTGGGGAAGGGTCGGGAGGGAGGGAGTGATCCCTATTCCACCGACGAGATAACGACTTATCAGTCGTCGCGCCGCAGCCGTCTGTCCTACGCGGTTCGAAATAAGCACACAAATTCGATGACGGATGACAGAGAATTTCTTTTCGGGAACGGTCTCTAAGCCCAAACGAATTTCTCTTGCAGACGAAAGCGATCTCCGAGAAAGTTCTCGTAGCGATCTCCCTATCCAGTTAACGCGTCAAGTTACACAGTAAACGTATATTTGCACTGTACAGTATCGAACATACTTCCTAAGTTACTGTTGACTAATAACTCTATCATTTCTGTTGTCTAAATGAAGCCGTCTGCAGCAATACACCGTTAAACGGCGTACATTATTCGAAGCAGGTATAGCCTGGTATGACTTCAGCGCGATATACGTTTGAATGTATCGATGAATAAATGTTAATTTCGACACAGTTTACTATTATACCTATATGTCAGGCCTGGCGTTTTAGTGCTAAAAATGGGTGCCTGGAAACCGAGAGGTCGCGGGATCGAATACCGGTCTGACCACAGAAATTCTCAGTCTGCTTTTAATCTACACTTTACCTCTCAACGGTGTGATGAGTCGCCAAGGACGGTATGTGGTTTCAGGTCCCACGTTAAACTTAAGGTACTCTTTCGCCAGTTATCTAACTGGGTTAGATTCAGGACACGCAAGCTGCCGAAGCGGTGTCCAGTTCAAAGAGTTTCATCCGGCCACTGAGCCACACAAAATTATTATCACATTTCAAATATACCTTGCCTCAAATGTACAACTATTATTATTGTTATTATTGTTATTCTTTCCTTTCTCAGACGTTATGTCTGGTTAAAAATGGAAAGTGACGCGGACCTTGATCAAGCGTGACTTCCTTTTAGCTGTACGGTATATGTTACATTGCATTTAGGAACTTTCGGGTAATTGAACATGTATCAACAATTACAGATTTCTGTAGTTGTATATATACGTTTGGATGTAGCTGTATTGCGTTGATGTACTGGTGGATATTGTGTGGTATGACTCCTGTAGTTGATAGTATAATTGGTATAATGTCAACTTTATCCTGATGCCACATGTCCTTGACTTAGTTAGTTGGATGTATTTTTCAATTTTTTCTCCTGTTTTCTTCTGTATATTTGTTGTATTGGGTATGGATATTTCCATTAGTTGTGTTAATTTCTTCTTTTTATTGGTGTTTATGATGTCAGGTTTGTTATGTGGTGTTGTTTTACCTGTTATAATGGTTCTGTTTCAGTATAATTTGTATTCATCGTTCTCCAGTACATTTTGTGGTGCATACTTGTATGTGGGAACGTGTTGATTTATTAGTTTATGTTGTATGGCAAGTTGTTGATGTATTATTTTTGCTACATTGTCATGTCTTGTGGTGTATTCTGTATTTGCTAGTATTGTACATCCGCTTGTGATGTGATCTACTGTTTCTATTTGTTGTTTGCAAAGTCTGCATTTATCTGTTGTGGTATTGCTCATTATTATTATTACTATTATTATTATTGCTATTACTGATTCTTTCTGAAGAAGTATGATTCGTTGCAGTGATACAAGGGTTTAATGGAAGATTAGAAAATGAAGTAAGATGGATAAGACTCGAATTCAGTATGGGTTGTGTTACAGCCTTCCGACTTAGCCAGTTGCGTGAACGTCACTGGTCGCAAGCTGGATGGTATTCAACAGGCTAACAAAACATTAAACTTAGATTCCTCGAAAATGCTCGAGAACCGCATCACACTAGAGCAGTATTTGTACATCTAACAAGGGAACCTCCCCATCGCACCCCCCTCAGATTTAGTTATAAGCTGGCACAGTGGATAGGCCTTGAAAAACTGAACACACATCAATCGAGAAAACAGGAAGAAGTTGTGTGTAACTATGAAAAAATAAGCAAAATATACAAACAAAGTAGTCCATGTGTAACATATGCAACATCAAGGAGAGCGTAGGCACAGTGGCGCCGTGGTCTCGTGGTTAGCGTGAGCAGCTTCGGAGCGAGAGGTCCTTGGTTCAAGTCTACCCTCGAATGAAAAATTTTCTTTCTTTATTTTCGCAAAGTCATGATCTGTCCGTTCGTTCATTGACGGCACTGTTCACTGTAATAAGTTTAGTGTGTGTTTTGCGACCGCACCACAAAACAGTGCGATTAGTAGACGAAAGGACGTGCCTCTCGAATGGGAACCGAAAACATTTGATCGCAAGGTCATAGGTGAACCGGTTACTCCACAGAAAAACACGTCTGATATATTCTACACGACACTGGCGACGGCATGTGTGTCACATGACAGGAATTTGTTGTCGACCCACCCAACTTGTACACTTGGCGAATGGGTAAAAAGATTCTTCTACCTTGCCCGATTTAGGTTTTCTTGTGGATGTGATAATCACTCCCAAAACACTGATGAAAACATAATAGTTTGTCACATAAACTGAAAATAAAAAAATAAACTTTTCACTCGAGGGAAGAATTGAACTAAAGACCTCTCGTTTCGCAACTACTCACGCTAACCACGGGACCACGACGCTCCTGTGTCTGTGTTATCCTTGATGTTGCTTATCTTTCACATGGACTACTCAGTTTATATATTTTGCTCATTTTTTCATAGTTCCACACAACTTCTTCCTGTTTTCTCGATTGATGTGTGTTCAGTTTTTCAAGGCCTATCCACTGTGCCAACTTATAACTAAATCTGAGGGGGGTGCGATGGGGAGGTTCCCTTGTAAGCATGTACCAAAATCACGCTAAATGACATGGAAGTTCTTCTCAGCGGCACCCTTTTATAAAATCTTCTCGGTGTTCAGTTCGGGTCACACCGAAGTTAAAACTCGACCTTCTGAAGATTAACACAACCTCTTTTCTCAGAAAATGGCTGTTTGTCAGGAGTGTAGTCTGATTCCTTTATGGCGTTGTTCGGATGATATTGCTAGGTGACACGACCTAGAAGGAGAGATTTGCATGTACGAATGTAGGAAACCGGTAACGTGTCGATGTGAGGAGGGGGAACATACCACCAGATTTTCGATTTTCGATTTTCAATTTCCTACATCTGCGCATGTGAATTGGCAGTGCTGACAGAAGTAAGAATTACTAGCTAGGTCACCGGAACAACGGCGAGCTCCCAACAGAAACCCGTCTCCTGATGAAGGAGGTTGTGATAATCTGCGAAAGCTCGAGTTTAAACTTCAGTACGAAGGAGTGTTAACACTCAGAAGATTTTAAACAATTGTGCGAAAGATGAACAATATCGGTGACCTGTTGGGCATTTGCTTTCTTTGGCAGATGAGTTGCTTCAAAAGCAACAATTTTTTTTCCGAAATATGGAGAGATCATTTGTTCAGCGTTGGCGAAAATTAGTTCCTCCAATAAATCTGTAACCACTCTGTAAGTGTATGGAACTCGTTCGTTTAGTGTGCGAGATAAATGTTATTACCTCGCCGTCCGCTGCGATCAACACGTTTTCTTTTGCTACGAGTGCCGTCACTGCGAGGCTGACAACCCTAAAAGTGTTGCTCCTCGTCTTAACGAGCGGCGGCGCCAAGGAAGGGAGCGCAGGACCAGCCGGCGAGCGGAGGAAGAGCCAACCTGTTGCCATTGCGACACCGGCCGCGGAATCCGAAGACGACCCGACTGTCTGGCGAACGCGCTAGAGCTGAGAGCAGAGCGGAGTGAGACAAAAATCTGGCGTCAGGCCGGCACTAAGGCTGGCGAGTTATCGCGCCATTACGTTTAATTGGCCCGGCCAGCCGAGGAACCCGCTCGGGTCAGCTGGAGTTTCTCTCTCTCTCTCTCTCTCTCTCTCTCTCTCTCACGCCAGACGGAGCAGAGAGAACTTCCTTATTAGAGCTGATTTGCATGCGCGTGCAATTTTGTTTCCTCGCCACTGGCCGCAGCCGAGCCGCGTGCTTTTATATGTGTGTTTTACGCGCATAGCGGGCCGAGCGGTGGCGTTAAATTCTCCCGTAGGAGCCGCCAGCCCGCTTCCTGGTGAGCCCCGGCTAATGCTGGCCGCAGAAGCGCGCGCGATAACAGCTCCTGCTTTCTGCCTACTGCCTGTTGCCTGAGTGGCATCCGTCGCTGCCGAGTGCGACTGATTCATCCCGTCTTGACCCCCGCCTGATCCCGGAACTCTGACTGCTGGAAATCTTGGCAGCGTCGAATATCCAGGGACACAGCGTGTGTGCTGTATTCACAGACAGTCACAAATGAGGGCTGGCACCAGAGCCAAGTAAACAAGTCCCGTGAAACGTGTTCGACTGCCGTTTTGCGTAAAGAAATCGCCGTAGTTGGAGATGCAACAACTCTGAGCAAAACACGTCAAGCAATTTTGCATATTAATTTTTTTCCGTCCGTCTCTCTGCAATTTTACGGAGCCACCCCCAACTCTGGGAATTTGGCTCAGAAATGACTACAGACTCGCTAATCACCAGTCTTGAAGGAGGCTGGTATCTTACGCGTGCCCGTATCTAATGAGATAGTTCACCAGTGGGTAAGACAGTACACGCGTGTACGACTGAAGCAGGTTTCACACCCGCGAAAATCCTTTCTGGATTTTATTATCCTCGGTTTTCTCGGATACTTGCAGACCATTTTCTATCCTTCACCCTCCATCTGAATTAGTGTTACGTCTATAATGATACATCAGCAACGACGAGAGAAATCATGACGTTTTTCAAATATTTATGAGCTGCGAGGCAACAGCCAACGCCCTTACCGCAGTGACAACGCCGGTTTCCGTCGGATCACCGAAGTTAAGCGCTGTCGGGCTTGGCTAGGACTTTAATGGGTTACAGTGCGGATATATCGAGCGCTGTTGGCAATCGGGATGCACTCGGCCCTTGTGAGGCCAACTGAGGAGGTACCTAATTGAGGAAGTAGCGACTCCGGTCACGAAACGGACAACAGCCAGAAGAGCGGTGTGCTGACCATATGCCCCTCCATATGCTCATCCGTTAATGCCTATCGGATGAGGATGACACGGCGGTTGATCGGTACCGTTGGGCCTTTAGGGGCTTGTTCGGACGAAGTCACATAATTTATCTCCCATCCTGCCTTTCTGCCCAAACGTACATGTTTAGCGGGGGAAAGCGAGACGAGCAGCCCAGCATCCACTCACGACGAACCAAAATGTAGACGAATACAAACTTTCCTGTAGGTACTTCACAACTATACGAGAAAAATGCTCTATCTCATCTGTTTATAAGAGGCGATCGAAAAATTTGCGTTCGGACGCCATACAATCCAGAATCGGTATGCCAGTCAGGCAAAATCGCCGTGAGGACTGAGGAAATCATCTCATCAACCCATCAGGCTGAAGATACTCGTTGGATAAAACACTGCGTGGAAAGTCCGTAAATGCCTGCTGCACGTCCTCACCAGACAGAAATTGTCGACTTCTCAAGGCCTTTTTCAAGGGACCGAAGGTGTGATAATCGCATTGGGAGAGATTAGGTCTATAAGGCGGCCCACTTGAGTTGGCGTAAATTCTGCGTTAGGACATTCGCAATATGGGAACGTTTGCATCATGAAGCAGCAGCACCCCTAGGCGCATCATTTCACGATGGCGGTTTTCGACAGACGTGCTGCCCCATATACGTTCTTCATTCTCCGATGGATGTCCACCGGTGTTTCTCCTTCGTCAGCCAAGAAAATAATATCAACACGTCGCTCCTGTTTGGATGCAACTGATGATAAGGTCGCCATAGTCCAGCTTTGAGTTTTTACCGCACACAGGTTGGAACGACACGAATGCTACACTAATCTTATGCCTACATGCCAGTGCTTATATACCCGGATAGGAGACGCGCTACATTGCATATACGCTGCAGCAACGCTCTCCAACGGAAACTTTTTGGTCGCCTTCCAATATTATTATTAGTAACACGTAATCGAAAAGATACTAAAATATTTTTCACCACACAGAAATTTAGCATGCACTATTACGGGAAGAAGGAGAGCATCCTAATTAAAATAGCAAAAAATCATCGGCAAAATTAGTGATAAAAGAAAAGAACTCACTTGTTTATCTCGTATAAAAGGTATTCGGACAAGAAAATAAGGATATTCCGAAGATTTCCGTAGCCTTGACATAAATCTATCCAGAGTGTGCGAAATTTGGTAATGTTCGGTAAATGTTATCGATGGATTGTGTCCAATGTCCTGCTATCCTCTTGGATATATGCGAATGCGCCAAGGCTACTTGTCCCAATGTAAATGCGGAGTCCGTGTGCGGAAGCAATTCGCCGGTAAACTATGGACGTGCCACTCAAGTAACCATTCATACTAGCACTGCAAAACTACGATGTACCGAATGTGCTCCTTTTCAACACTCCTGATGCACTCCGTACTATCTGCTACAAGACTGTATCTGTAGCTTATTACAGTTCCTTTACCCACTGTACAGCCATTAGCGAATACCTTCGACACGCACCGTCCTCTCGGTCATGATATGTATGGAAATGAGTGAGATACGTTAGCCTCCCAGCTGTTCTGACATTTTCTGAAAACACGCCCGTTAGACAGCAACAGCTGGTGGACGCTCAAAGCGGCTTTCGGAGGACTTTCGTTCCGCTTCTTACGTACTACACGCAGCTTTATTTCTTCGTCGTTTGTTTCCAACAAGGCCCTGTTTTCGAATGAATTATCATTTGAAAATGATACTAAAGTGGCCAAACGTGCTACGCAACGAACCGATAACTCGAACGGTATTCTATCAGAATTAAAATTATGATCCCCACAAGCGTCCGTATCGCTAATGGGAAAGTTGATGGTTACTAAACAATATGCGTACGTAACCGAACACAAACTTTGTTCTGATTGGATGATGCAAAAAAATCGAGATTATAAGAAAACATTGTTGTTGTTGTTGTTGTAGTCTTCAGTCCTGAGACTGGTTTGATGCAGCTCACCATGCTACTCTATCCTGTGCAAGCTTCTTCATCTCCCAGTACCTACTGCAACCTACATCCTTCTGAATCTGCTTAGTGTATTGATCTCTTGGTCTCCCTCTACGATTTTTACCCTCCACGCTGCCCTCCAATGCTAAATTTGTGATCCCTTGATGCCTCAAAACATGTCCTACCAACCGATCCCTTCTTCTAGTCAAGTTGTGCCACAAACTTCTCTTCTCCCCAATCATATTCAATACCTCCTCATTAGTTACGTGATCTACCCACCTTATCTTCAGCATTCTTCTGTAGCACCACATTTCGAAAGCTTCTATTCTCTTCTTGTCCAAACTAGTTATCGTCCATGTTTCACTTCCATACATGGCTACACTCCATACAAATACTTTCAGAAATGACTTCCTGACACTTAAATCTATACTCGATGTTAACAAATATCTCTTCTTCAGAAACGATTTCCTTGCCATTGCCAGTCTACATTTTATATCCTCTCTACTTCGACCATCATCAGTTATTTTACTCCCTAAATAGCAAAACTCCTTTACTACTTCAAGTGTCTCATTTCCTAATCTAATCCCCTCAGCATCACCCGATTGAATTTGACTACATTCCATTATCCTCGTTTTGCTTTTGTTGATGTTCATCTTATATCCTCCTTTCAAGACACTGTCCATTCCGTTCAACTGCTCTTCCAAGTCCTTTGCTGTTTCTGACAGAATTACAATGTCATCGGCGAACCTCAAAGTTTTTACTTCTTCTCCATGAATTTTAATACCTACTCCGAATTTGGGAAACCTTAATCCGAATGCACAGCTGGGAATTTCAACCGTTCTCAGACCACTACGGTCGCAGGTTCGAATCATGCCTCGGGCATGGATGTGTGTGATGGCCTTAGGTTAGTTAGGTTTAAGTAGTTCTAAGTTCTAGGGGACTTATGACCTCAGCAGTTAAGTCCCATAGTGCTCAGAGCCATTTTTCATCCGCTCTCCGTGTAAATACGAGGCCACTATCTTAACCATTGCGTAATCTCGCTTATTCTTGCTGCTTTCCGCGAAATTAAAAGTGAATGAATCTCGATGGATTAAAAACTGCCATATAATCCAGTGGTCGAATTTATATACATGCTTTCACTATTGTTTACGAACTGTCTATATCTCTCTCGTAATTGAGTGGCAAATTGAGAACGGAGATAAGGCCAAAATGATTTAATCACATCCTAACAGTTGGTTTCAGAATAGGCTTGCTAGTCTGTAGCGAGAGTTATCATTTAGTAATGACCGAGAAATTCTTTATGGATAATCAGGTTTGCGTTGCTACCACGGCAAGGCTGGTTCAAATGGCTCTGAGCACTATGGGACTCAACTGCTGAGGTCATTAGTCCCCTAGAACTTAGAACTAGTTAAACCTAACTAACCTAAGGACATCACAAACATCCATGCCCGAGGCAGGATTCGAACCTGCGACCGTAGCGGTCTTGCGGTTCCAGACACCACGGCAAGCACAGTAGAGTTTAGAACGACCGCTGAGATATGTTGAAAGATTTAAGCTCTACGTTGGTCTGTAACAACAGAGCTCTCTGTCAGAGATCCACCCAGTGATGATAAGTACTTATAAATGCGCAGTGACAAACAATGAGAAACGTGGGGCCAGAAAATCTACATCTACGAAGGGTATTCAATAAATAATGCAACACTTTTTTCTCATGGTCGATACTCGTTGAAAAAATACAGAATTTGTTGTGAGACATCGTGGAATATTCTCGATTCAGGCCCTATAGTTTCATGAAGTTCTAATAGTTGGTGGCGCTGTATTTAGCCTGGCGTCTGTAACGCTGGTGCGCTCCAAGCAGGAAGTTGTTACTGAATGTCTTTTGGCGGTTAACCAGAACATCGCAGATATTCATAGGCCCTTGCAGAATGTCTACGGAGACCTCTAGTGAACGAATGCACGGTCAGTCCTCGGGAGAGGCGTCTGTCACCATCGCAACAAGGTCACACAAACCTATCGGGAATGACGCGTGCCGGCTGGCCGCACGCAGCTGTGACTCCCTCTATGTTTGAACGTGCGGACACTCTCGTTCGAGGCGATCGACGGATCACAATCAAACACTTCGCTGCTCAACTGGACGTCTCTGTCGGTAGTGCTGCAACAGACGTGCACCAGCTGGGATACTGCCTCACCCCTTCCGACTTCCACGTGTTTGGCCCTATGAAGCATGTACCTACTCAGCGGAAAGCAGTATCTGGATGATGGGGAGGTTACCGTTGGCTCCGACGTCGACCAGTAAAGTGATAACACGGAGCATACAGGCCCTCTCAGCTGATGTGGCGCAAGACCGTCGTAATGAACGGAGATTATGTTGAAAAATCGAGTTTTGTATCCAGAAGAGTGGGGAGTAATATGGTGCTTTGGAATCTTGAATAAAACCCACCTGCTCCAAGAAAAAAGTGTATTGCATTAATTACTGAAGGCCCTACGTGCATGTATAGTCCGGTACCCGGTTTATAATGCACGACGGAGGGTACTTCTTACCGATTGCGTGACTTTTCATATTCAGTACGGTAAAAGATCAAGGGAATATCAAGTCTAAACGCATTCTCTAAAATATCTCTCTCCTTGTTATTCTTCTGACGTGAAATTACTAATGGATTCGGCGGTCATCTCTCCAAATGCAAGTTAGGTAGAATTTTGTTTAGTTTGTGCGATGAGAAACGCGGGCGCCAGTGTTCCCAGTCACTACATTGTGACCAAGCACGTGGGGCAAAGGTAAAGGGCGACCAATGCTGGAAACAACGCTCGTTGGCGCTGCGCAGTCGTTGTCCGCTTGTGAAGGGAGTACCCCGGGGAGCCCGCTTCTTGCTCATTACACAGCGCATTGTCACGGTTCTCCAGTCAAGAGAGTGTGTCTTCACTGCGTCTCTCGCGCTCTGAAAGGGGCGATTCGTACCCCAGCGCCGCCCCGCTGTCCGTCGTTGTGTTGAGGCGGCTCGGTCCGGTGGCGAAGCGCGTTTCACGGGGAATAAAGGTACATATTATGCGTGGGACCGAGCCGCGAAATTGGAATGCGAGGCGCAGCGAGCGGCCGCGCGTCATTTAAAGCAGGGCTGTCCACAGCCGGGTCTTGGCGCCACAGGCGGACACGCGTCCGAGCGACGGCGGGCATCGCCACCCGCTACACGTGCCGCGACGTGAGGAACAGCCGTAAAATAAACGCCTACGTGCCCAGCCGGCCGGCCGTGGCATATTCGAGGGTCGCTTCCTGTCACAGCCAATGATGCTCTGGCGGAAGACTGATTGGATCGCCGGCACAAACGTCCCGAGAACAAACACTGGAGCTGCAGCGATGCTCCGCGATTACCTGCACAGGGACACCGGTGACGAATCTCCTGTCTGAGAACAACAACTCTCTGGGATCTTTGGAACAGAGCTCTAGCTACTCGACTATTTACTCAACACTTGTTTATATTGGTGAAGACTTGCCCATATACTGGTATTTTCCAGGCATTTTCACTCGTTACGCTTTAAAAGTAAGTTCCCTCCTGAAGATGGGCATATACGAGTGTCGTTCAATAAGTAATGCCTCACACTTCTTTACTCTCAGAACATATTTACTGTAGGAGTCAGAATTTGGTGACAATATACATCAGCATGTCTTGTCCATGTAGTATTTTTCTTCGTAGTCTCCATCATGTTCTATGGCCGTAATCCAACGTTGTGGAAAAGCATGTATTCCCTGCTGGTAAAACCACTTGTCCTGAAGGCGTAGCCATGTTTTCACTGCAAGACTCACACTCTCGTCATCTTCAAAGTGTGTTTCCCGTAGAGAACCTTTAAGCCGCCCAAAGAGATGGAGATCCGACGGAGTGTTGGCTGGATGAGGCAAATATGTCCAACCCAATTTGATGTGTTCCCGGAGTCTCACACTTGTGAGTGTGAGTGAATTATCGTGTCGGAGCAAGAACTATTCTGTATTCTTTTGAGTTCGAACACGGCAGAAACGTTTCTTGACTTTATTCAGAGTCTTCACGTATGCCTCTGAATTGATGGTTGACCCTCTTGTCATCACATCCACGAGAATGACACCATCACAATCCCAGAAGACTGTCGTCATGACATTTCCGGCAGAGGGGGTTGTCTTGAATTTCTTCTTTTGTGGTGAATGAGGATGATGCCACTCCATGGACTACCTTTTTGTTTCTGGCGCAAACTGGTGCACGCAGCTTTCATCCCCCGCAACGATCCGTGACAGAAATGCCTCTCCGTCGGTCTCAGACAATTCAGATGAAATGGCCTTTCTTTGAATCTTGTGGTCCGCTGTGAACATTAGTGGAACCAATCGTGAGCACCTCTTTGAGTGTCAAAAATGGTTCAAATGGCTCTGAGCACTATGGGACTTAACATCTATGGTCATCAGTACCCTAGAACTTAGAACCTAAGGACATCACACAACACCCAGTCATCACGAGGCAGAGAACTTTGAGTATCCCAGAGTCTCGATCATTGCAGACGCACTTCCAACGCTGAACGACAACTGTAGAGCGAATTGTCGAGTTGTGATGCGCCGGTCGCCACGAATAATGGCATCCGCACGATTCAGCATGTCAGGAGCAGTGGCTGTGAAAGAACGTCCCGAGCATGCCTGATCATCGAGCTCTGTTTCTGCGTTTGCTGAGGCTGTAACTTTCTTTACTCATCACCCAACTGTACTCCTATCAACTGCAGCATCGCTATACACTGCACACAAAAGTTTATGGATGTTCACCACAGCTTCTTTTTCTGCGCACAAGAATTCAATAGCAGCACGCTGTTTGTACCGTGAGTCGAATGTAGAAGCCATTTTGACGCTTTACTACGGCTCTGAAACCTTCCAGAACGAATCTAAACTTCACCGGCGCACAGAACAAACATCAAATCTGAAGTACCAACAAGGACGTTTGTCTATGTATATTAACGGATTTTTTGAAAAGATGTGGGGCATTACATCTTGAACGACACTCGTACATCCCGACAAATCTACCGTGTAAACAAACATAATTGGGAACCGTAGCATTTACACATGGTAACATGTATTTCACTTTCAGAGGTTTCACAACGATTTTCGCTCATAACTTCGACTCGTTCGATTCCGGACCAGGGAACCTTACCTCAAACTGATTCATTTATCCTCGTAACATCATCACGGACACACACTGTATATACAGATATACAGGCACATACAGACGCCGGTGCCCGCATCTTCGACGCTCTGTAACGATGTATCCGAACACTGATTCCTATCCTCATTTTCTTCCTCAAGACACTTTCCACACACCCCCCCCCCCCCCCCCTCTAAGCTTCTCTGTGCAACTTTGAAACACCCTGTGCATCATAAAATACTGTCGTATGAACATAGTGCAATGTTTACGGTAAGAAGACACAAAATGCCTAGAACCAGTGGTTAACAACATTAGATTCGCATTCGAAAGGATTGGGTTAACTTTATTCAGCCATTTTCATTTACCTTTTTCCCTTCTTCAAACCGCTACAGGCGAATGAAAGGATGATTTCTGAAATTCCCCATGGCCGTTCCTTCGCTCCTACAAGTGAACTAGTGCTCCATAAATAATGACTTCAACGTAGACGAAACACTACCTTTCATACTACATATGGAGAAGAAAAAGACCATCAAAATAATTTCCTTTTCGGCCATTTCCGAAAGAACAGACACCACGCAAACATATAAGCCAACATTTTGCCTTTAACAAAAGTTTCCCCATAACGTGATCTGTAACCTCTAGACGTTTGGTATAAAGGCTTTGAAACACCCTGTATGTCGATATAGACCACGCGGGCAGCACCAGCGGAGATTTTTTCTCGATTTTGCACGATAGTAACGAATGTAACCTTTAACGTATTCCGGGGGTGTGGTGAAACCACTACGGGGACTAGCTGTGTATGAGGACTCGTGAACGATTTGGAACTCTTTTCTGATCCGATCGGATGGAGTGCGACGGGCCGTTGCGAGTGCGGGCGCCCCAGCGCGGCAGGTGTTTTTGTGCGTGCTGTGCCGAGCCGAGCCGCGGCCATATGGCGTTTTCAGGTAAAACAATTTGGGGGCGGGCGGGCGAACCCTTTGGTGGCGCGTCATTACGGGCCGGGACTGCCCCCGGATAATGGCTGCCGCCGCCGCCGCCGCCGCCACTACCACCACCTCCCGCGCTCTAATTAAAAACGCACGTCCGCTGGCTCCCGGAAAACTGCAGCCGCATCGTCAGGTGCTACGGAATTCCTGGAAGTGTCGTCTGCAGCACGTTGATGTGAGAAAAATGGAAAAAGCGGCATCTGACAAGTGTTCTCGTGTCTCCAAAGTGTTAAAGCAATATGCTCCTCTTTGCGCCGTAACTAACACAAAAGACATGGAGGAGGAACAAGACTGCGTATGAGGAGCGCCTCAGCAACGGATGGGTTCCTCCGTACGTTTCACGTCATTGCCTTTTTATTGCTTCAGTTTAACTGCACTAAACAAAGGCGAAATTAAAAAAAAAAAAAAGGAGCAGGGGCTCAGTGGGACAGAATGGCTTCAAGAATCGACCGTGATTTGTCGAAGGCACTTTGCAGTGTTTACCGGAATCAAACGGAAAAAAATGGTTCAAATGGCTCTGAGCACTATGGGACTCAACTGCTGTGGTCATAAGTCCCCTAGAACTTAGAATTACTTAAACCTAACTAACCTAAGGACAGCACACAACACCCAGCCATCACGAGGCAGAGAAAATCCCTGACCCCGCCGGGAATCGAACCCGGGAACCCGGGCGTGGGAAGCGAGAACGCTACCGCACGACCACGAGATGCGGGCAATCAAACGGAAACTACCCATCATTAATACAGCGGATACGATTATAACTATACTATATACGCAACAGAAAACTGAAAACATTAGTGGTTCATCTTCTGGAATTTACCATAAGGCTATAAACGAAAATTTCGCACAAAATGGAAAATGGGTGTCACCAGCATAACGACCATCATCATCTTTGTCATTGCAGAGACGTTCGTGTCTCCCGGCAGATATATACCGTGCGGTTATAATGTAAGTGCAGTTACTCACAGAGGACCAATGTGGGCTGTACTAATCGTATGACAGCGAAACTTTTTAGATATTCCAAAGCGTTAATCAGGAACTGATTTACGATCGAAAAAAATAGTTCCGATTTTGGCCACCAGTTGCAAATCTGGCGCTTTGAATGCAAAAAGAAACGTATAGAAGTATTTCCATATGAAATGGATTAGGAACGGGATGTGAGCAGAAAGGGTCAAATATGTGAATGGTTTTATTATTATTAATCGCCACTTACACAAGAGATGCTGTACGGTGTCAGCTATGTATGTGGTGGCCAAAATTGGAACTAACTTGCGCATTTCATATCATCCAGTTAAAACATGGTCAGTGGTAAGTTTCTACCATCTGTTTATTGCTTACGAAGGGGATGTGAAGTTTGAATGTACGTATCACAAGAATTTTTCCTTTGTCACTGGTGATATAAACAAAAAACAAAAGAAAATGGGAGACCAAGAAATGTTATGCGTAGGGAATCTAAAGATGTTCAACGGGGAAAAAGTATGGAGATGATGATGAAGGTCGAAAGGCTGATAGTAGACGAATACGGAAGGCGAGGTGGATTGCGGAACATTCGTGGATTTGGGGAGAGTTTGACCGCCACATCAAAGACTTTTCAACCATAGAAAACACGATCGTAGGCATCTACACCGATTACACTACCATCCTAGAGCAAGACTGGAAGCCATTAAACATCAGTTCACGATTACAGACAGCACACAGAACTGGCGAGCCTTGTTGGTACGGTAGTGTCGAGAAGTGCGAAGCAGCTCTTTTAACTCGCAATCCCAGTCAACTGTACAAATACCAACACTACAGACTGATAACATTACCCGCCCAATACGTTTCTCTGCGAAGTTAGGTACAACGGAATGTCGCTGGATCGGAGACCAATATGGGGGGACCGCACAGAATATGTAAGCAACAGAGCATACGTGAGGCGCAAACAATTTACGTAATGCTCAACAGGCGAAGTTCACTGAACAGGAGGGTGTCGAGATCCACGTACATAACACTGATCAGACCTCGGATGATGTTCACTCCTCCAGTTTGGGGATACGCAGATCCAACATGCCTGCGGCGCCTGCAGGTCGCACAGAACAATGTGCTGCGCATCATAACCAATGGTCCATAATACACACGCACTGCAGACTTTCACAGAGAATACCGCCTTGACACTCTTACGGGGGGAGGGGGGGGGGGGTGTTCAAAAAACTCGCCCTACGACTGCTCAGGAACTCGAGAGACACTAACCATCCCTTCATACTAAGCCCGGGAAACTATGATGACAACCATAGATGGAAACATAATCTCCCCCCCCCCCAAAAAATACTATTTGCTATCAACAATTAACCATCTAAGGCTAGTACAAGCACACAGATAAAACAAATGCTGGTGAGCACCTGCATTACAACTGGCAACGCGAGCTGAATTTACCCAGCCGACCACCCGTCAGCGCAGGGAAGTCATAGTGCACACTAAACACAAACGAACGCCACTAATCCCACACACTGTGAGATCGATTTATGACCAATCAGTCCCCATATGAAAACCTTGGCATGTTACAGGTACCCAGACGATGCAGCTGGCCCAGAAGACATCAGAGGTACCCAACCTCAGCAGTACTTCTCATCGATATGTATCGATACTCTTTATGACAAACGTAAGGCATGAGAATGGTACCAAGCATTGTACAATATCCAAACACTATCCACAACCGTTTCCTTGCATGATCTGTCGTAGCAAGGACAAAAACCACTATTGCTCTTACTACCTGTCCTGACTATCGCCGAGGTAAAGCTTCCTGGCAGATTAAAACTGGGTGCTGGACCGCGGCTCGAACTCAGGAGCTTTGCCTTTCACGAGCAAGTGCTCTGCTCAAGCACGACTCACGATCCGTCCTCACAGCTTTACTCCCGCCAGTACCTCGTCTCCTACCTTCCGAACATCACGAAAGTTCTGCGAAACTTGTGGGACTTGGATCTTGGTAGAAAGGATATCGCAGAGGCTTTTTTCCCTTCGCGCTTACCTTTGCACTTTTTCCCCTCTGCCCTTAAACCTGCTACCCTTCGTTAGCTTTTCGACCACTTCACTCTCCACCTTAGTGGATAATCCTACCCAGACCCACGGTCACCATGACAGCCCCAATTACCTAGATCTGCTCGATTGAAATTAATGACAGGGAGGTGACAGTAGAATTTTTGTGATGGTCACCATGTTGGTGTGAGCGTGGAGGGGCTCCACCCCTTTCTGCTATCTATAGTGCACTTGTAGGTACCAGTGTGAACGAAGGAAGTCTACTTTTCCATTTGGCGGCTAAACGTACCCTCATGACCTCCCAACCGATAAACCCAACTACTCTACACTGATAAATCGAAATAAGCTAGGTTGTAATCAGTTTTCACAGTTACATGGCAGAGATTATTGGGAGAGAAGAAGAGTAACGCAGAGTTCGTGCAGACTACGCGACATCAGCGCTGCCCCGTGCGGTAAGCACGGTTTCTTTATTACGCAGTACGGCCGCTAGTGCTGAAAGGCGCACCTGTAGCGGCTTCCACGGCGCTGGATTGGCCGTGACGGCGAAGACGCTGCTGGGAGGGTCGCGGGCCAGCCCGCCGTGTAATTACAAGGCGCGCACCGGCCGTCTGCCTTCGCAACACCGAGCCATTAAATGCATGGCATTTTAATTTAGACGGGGGCAGGGGGCGGGCGGCGGCGGGCGGGGGGCGAGGGGTCGACGCACGAAACGGGACGAAAAAGAAATTGGGCCGGGCTGGGTCCCGGGTACGCCGCGGCGCTGCGCTGCGCCATATAAGGCGTCGCGGTGCCCGGTTTGCTAATGAACAGCTCGGTTGGGCGTAGCGCGGGCCAGCCCGAGCCGAAGCCGCCGACGGCGCTCGGGTTACCCGAGCCGACATGAGCTTTTATTGTCAATGCGGTCGCCGCGGCAACAGCTCTAGCGGCTTCTTTTGTTTTTGTTTTTTTTTTTTTTTCGCCTTCTCCACTGCATCTCTTCTCAGCGTAGCGGCGCATGCGACGGATCCAGGTATCCACAACTGGGCCCACTTTATTCTTGCATAAGGGCGCTGAAATTAAAATTCCGGGTGAGGGCGTATCAGTGACATAAGTGGCTTATGGCGTCGTTATCCACTGTGAAAGTGAAGAAATATCACCTGAAATATGAAAGGAACAAACACTCTACGGTAGACAGAATTCTGCTTAAGAATAAATAAAAGAAAAACTAAAACTTCCTGGCAGAGTAAAACTGTGTGCCGGACCGAGACTCGAACTCGGGACCTTTGCCTTTCGCGGGCAGGTGCTCTACCTACTGAGCTACCCAAGCACGACTCACTCCCCATCCTCACAGCTTTACTTCTGTCAGTGGCTCGCCTCCTACCTTCCGAACTTTACAGAAGCTCTTCTGTGAACCTTGCAGAACTAGCACTCCCGAAAGTAAGGATATTGCGGAGACATGGCTTAACCACAGCCTGGGTTTTAATCTGCCAGGAAGTTTCATATCAGCGCACACTGCGCTGCAGAGTGAAAATCTCATTCTGAAAAGAAAAACTACTCAGGAATAGCAGAAATGATATCTGTAACAAACCTACTGGAGGACTACACAGTGGTTAAGACTGACATACAAGCAGACTAACGAGGTAAAGAGAGAATTTCGCGCCAAAAGAGAAGTCCGTTAGCGTCAAACATAGTGTTAATCTCAGAAATAAAATTTCAATAATTTACTTCTGGAAAGCAGCACAGCTCGAAACTGAATTATAGACTGTATGAAAACAGGAAGGGAAGAGAATCGGAAAGTTTGAGGTGCATACTTACAAACGAATGCTGAAAATTAAATGGACAAACAAGTTAAGAACTGAAGAGCTTTGCTGCAAAATCGATGAGGAAAGGAATACGTGGAAAACGCTAACTAGAAGAAGGGGTATGTGTCAAGACTTCAGGAAGAACTGCAGCTGTGGAGGGTGAAACTGGCAGGGAAAGTCAGAACCTCGAATATTTCGAACAACTAGTTGAGAAAGTAGAGCCTTAGTGCTACTAAAATACAAACAAAATCGTGGTGTTCCACTTCAAATCAGTCAGATGACCTAGAAAAATGTCACCAAACATCACCATTCCATGTCATAAACACACGTTCACACAGTTAAACAATACGATGAAAAATAAAGTGTATATACATTTGCAATCGATACGTGACATCGAGCCTTGCTTGAAACAGTTCGCCTCGTCACGTATCAGTTGAGCATATTAGACCACCCCCAAGATGCTACAGCATCTGTCCTCAGTGGCCTACAGGGATAGACAACTCTCCATAAGATCAATCAAATTATATGAAAACAAAGTCACGCAACAGGAAATGACTTATCTAGTTAAATTAGCAGATGTGGCCCAATTAAGCATGAAATGTGAGTAGCGCACCTCACACAGACATGCCGATAACAGAGTCCATCATATTACTAAAAGAGACTAGGGGTTTCTTACCAAGAGACATCAAAAATATTCTATCCAATGAATCAGGAATAGAAGTAATTATTAAAGGACGAGGGGACTGAAACATGTACGATAGCCTTGGCACAGGTAGGTGGATATATGGTAGAATAAATACAAAATTGTTCGTGAAAATGACCAGTGACTGTAGAATAAGTTAATCAGCTACACAAGAGACCCAGAAAAGCGTGAAAAAACAACAGTACTCTCGCCGAAGTGCATAGTGGGTGCAGCTAACGGGCTCTTATAATTAGATCAGACCTTGATGCAAGATAAATGACTCCGCGCTCACCTCCTCTCAGTGAACACAAGTATGGCCAAAGCTTACCAACTCACTGATGTATAAGAGCAGAGGATGCCTGCAGTAATGGCTGAGAATTCTAAGTTCACCCCCAGCATCTGTGTTCTGCTTCACGTTAGAGACACCTCGCTCTGCATCTCTAACACGAAGCGTGCTGTATCAGTTTCTATGGACAAGTGTCCACTGCGCTGCCCTAAGGAGAAGTGTTTTCTTACTCTCCTGTACAAAACTTAGCTGGTTCTGTCAGCACCAGAATTTCGCCAGCCAGTTGGAACAGACCTTGCAAGTTCCGACTAATGACAATTTAGTAAAGATGCTAAGAAATTCGCTACTCTTATGGATTCTGCTGCGATTAACAAACAAGGAATATCTCTACCTTGGATGAGACAGAAGGCAGAAAATCACCCCCATTGTGTAACAGATCTGTAGTTACAGTCAGTGGAAAGGCATGCACATACACAAAGAATGGGAACTCTGCCCCACTATCAAATTAATTACTATGAGTCAATCAGGGACCTTATTACGAAAATTTGAACAAAAATTCTAGCCTCATGACTGGGTCCCACGCTAACGGAGTCGTGTTTCCTCTTGTCCTGGTTTTATATTTGGTAAAAGGGACTCTCAGCACTAAGCTCTCAACAAAACTATGTAACGGGCTGGGCTGGCCTCGCTTGTCGCTGTGTTTGGCCAGGAGAGCACTCTTCCCACTGAGTATCTGGCCATGACTTTAGCACTCAGCAGAAACATTTTTATAATCTTTGAGAGTCCCTTGCGACTCTCGCCTTTTAGCAGCCAGTTAAATGCCCTAGGCTGCACTGCAATATAGTAATCCTCCACCGTACCAAAAACCAAATAGATAGAGCTAATTAGAATTGCAATCATTGACATTTGTTACTACTGCTTGCAGTTCTCGTGCCGTGTTTGTGACTTGATTTGATTTACTAGTCGGATCTTTATATTGGATTATTAAACATGTTACGGGACAGTTTAGAAGAAAACTGCTATGTAGCAGTCTTCAGTCAGGAAGACAGACTAACATAACACTAGAGCATATATTGCGTAGTTTGATTATGAAATGGCTCTGAGTACTATGGGACTTAACATCTGAGGTCATCAGTGCCCTAGACTTAGATTAAACCTAACTAACCTAAGGACATCAGACACATCCATGCTCGAGGCAGGATTCGAACCTGCGCCCGTAGCAAAATGGTTCAAATGGCTCTGAGCACTATGGGACTCAACTTCTGAGGTCATTAGTCCCCTAGAACTTAGAACTACTTAAACCTAACTAACCTAAGGACATCACACACATCCATGCCCGAGGCAGGATTCGAACCTGCGACCGTAGCGGCCTCGCGGTTCCAGAACCTTACGGCCACTTCGGCCGGCGCGACCGTAGCAGCAGCGCGGTTCCGCACTGAAGCGCCTAGAACCGCTCGGCCACAACGGCGTTTGATAGTCACCAAACTAGCTTTTGGAGTTGGACTCCATGTAGCCCTATGTCGTTAGGATGCATTTGGTCCCGCCCACTCCAGTCTATTGAAAGATTGCCGTGAGATCTACATTTAGTTGCGCATGGTATGACGTGCTTAGCTCTTATCTTTCCCGGGATGATTGGGGCGTGGGCTGCCGCCAGCTGCACTTGCCATTACTTCGCTTTTGAGGTGATGCAATTATTTCATGCAATATTCAGAGGAAGCTTTCCCTGGACATAAGTTCTAAACTGGAGGGATGGGTGCTTCATATGGATGAGCCCTGTATGTATGTATGTATGTGTGTGTGTGTGTGTGTGTGTGTGTGTGTGTGTTCAATCTCAAAATAAACTTGTTTAGTAGCTGCATATACGAACTTCTTTTGATTATGCAATAATGACTGCAGCTGCAGAGCCATATCGCTGCTCGACAATGTGGAGAAACCTCATGATAATGCTGTACATACTGTACTTACAATTAGAAATGATTCGCTATACATTGGCAACAATCGTTGTCGCAGTGAGGTAGGTACCATAAAAACTCTCAATGTCCTGATTAGCTTTCACCTCATCCTGAGATTGGACTGCGAACAAGCCACAACTAGAAACGGTGTCTGCGGCTGCTTCCATCACCCGTCGCGTTTAGCTGTCAGAGGGTGCTCCTGCGACTAAATACATTATGCCACTCGGCAGACAGTTTCGCGACGCAGACTCTTAAAAGAACGCACCTCTCCAGCTCCTGAAAGGGCGCTCTGCTGCGACAATTGGCGCTCCATTCACGTGAACGAGGCTCCTAAAGCCGGCGGCCGAGTCCATTATTCATCAGGTGGCGCCGCGTTACAGCGGCGCGCGCAGACACGCCGGAATACTCAAGGTCTGCGCGACGGCCCCTAGGCTAACCAGCCTCTATGTGACTCGACTGCTCGGCGCGCTGCGACACGGCGTCCGCGTGTCACAACTGTCTCCGCCAAACTGCCGGACCTGGCCCGCTCCGCGACAAATTCGCCGGCCGGTATTCCCGCCGCTCCGCGCCGTCGGACGCGATATGAGGGCCGGCGCACCTGTGAATAACGACAAGCTTTTCGCATTAGCCACCTGCCTGCTTTACCGCTCCCCACACAACACTGGACCAGGTGACGGACGTCTATTTCTGCAAACAACTGCTTCCTGCCACGTGTACATACGGCTGGTCCACCCAGTTTTATTGTCCACAACACACGGCCACACACCTACTGCAGGTGGTGTCTGTTTCATTGCGTACGTCTGTTTCCGCAGTATGACTGATTTATTGTATGCTGAATTTGAGCATGTCAACGCGTTTATATAAAATTGGATAGGAGAGGCAGAAACTGTAATACGTAATAATGTAGGCAGTCTACGCGGAATCTCCAGATTCCTACACTACGAAACATAAAATGAAATAAATGTTAATGGAATACTTCTGAATTACGTTTCTTCTGCTGATGACACAGTATTGGTCTGCGGACAAAGCAGGTAAGCTTCATGGACTTTTTGCAACACACAGGATGATCCCGTGTTGATGTTATTCAGTTTCAGGGTGATTAGAAAGGGGAAATGTATCAGTTATAGCTAAGAGACTCTGGTCCGGAAACGAGCGAGTCCGAAGTTACAAGCGAACATCGTTTCTGATACTTCTGCCAGTGGAATATATGCGCCAGTACTGTTTATGCTAGCTGGCCTGAGTGGCCGAGCGGTTCTAGGCGCTTCAGTCTGGAACCGCGCGACCGCTACGGTCGCAGGCTCGAACCTGCCTCGGGCATGGATGTGTGTGATGTCCTTAAGTTAGTTACGTTTAAGCAGTTGTAAGTTCTAGGGGACTGATGACCTCCGATGTTAAGTCCCATAATGCTCAGAACCATTTGAGCTGTTTTTGCTAAGACTGCAGGGTAGACAAGTTACAGAAGTGGTAGTATGGACCAAAACAACAAACAAATTCTGGTAAACATAGGCTCTAAAATGCACACTCTAGGAGCTATGGACACTTCTTCAGTCGCAGAAAAGTGTTTCGGATTATGTGATTTTGCAGTGCCTGTGTTATTCTGATTACGATGCAAAGTTCCATTGGACATGCATGGATGTCCAAAGGAACAAGCATTGTAGCGACTAGGGCTCTTATGAAATACATTAAACGAATTCGCAATTGCGAATGAGGACAACCATCGTCTGTAGAATGGAATGACGACAACGAATGACTGATGGTTGATGACATCTGGAAGTTTGGATCTGGTCGTGAGTCGTGCGGCGATAGCCAAATGGTAAGGCGAGCGCTCGCGATAAGTGTAATATACGGGTTCGAGTCCTGGTACGGCATAAAAACTTCATTGTCGTCCTTCCATTCTACAGCTGATGGTTGTCCTCAATCGCAAATGGGGATTCATTTAATGTGTCGGATTAGTGATAACGAGCAAGTACTCATACCTCTTAATACATGAATTTTAGAGCTCATATTTACTGGAGATTTTTTTCTTCTTTTCGTCCACACTACCACCTATCCTACAATCTTAGCAACGATGTTACAGGTACACGTATTCTATAGTCACATGTATCAGAATGATTCTCGCTTATAACTTTCGGACTCGGTTATTTCCCGACCAAGATCCCATGCCGTAAACAGGTACATTAACCGCTCTCAGTCACCTCCGAAAGTCTGTAACACCATCGCGAAATCATGCTGAATGTGTAAGACAAAGTAATACGCTCTTTGACTCTTGTAAGAGCTTGGAGAAACGCTTGATGCACACTGCGCTATCTTACAGTACATTTATTCACTGCCAGTTTCGTTCATGGACCTTCTTCACAGCGAAAAAATATCTAATGCAACAACTTCATATGACATACATATGGCTTGAACAGGAAAGTATATGCCATTTCTGACAGACTTAACCAAGCAGAAAACAACGACGGAAACATGAAAACCTGTAAGAGCAGTAAGTGCATTGCACCATTGCTCACCCACAACAAGACCCAGTAAGCCAAGTATGCCACGTGAAATTGTTGCATTAGATATTTTTCTAGCGTGAAGATGGTCCATCATGGAAACCGGTAGTAAATAATGTATTGTGAGATAGCACAGAGTGTATCATACATTTTTACAAATAAATCTATGCTTTTGACAGTTACCTAGAAAAAAAATTCTTTTACGAGCGTCGGCCCTCGAAATTTTAAATGTAAACCACACCGTGACACACGATGACTCTCTTGCTGGGTCTGACACTGGAGATAGATGTGCATCTGTGCACGCTTTTGAGGTTTACTATTAAAGAAACAAAAATGTGGTGAAACTCGCTGCTCCTCCTTGGCTCATCTAGAGATGGCGCAGTCTTTGACACAATAGACTTGCATTCGGGACGACGACTGTTCAAACGCGTGTCCGGTCATCCTGATTTAGGTTTTCCACGATTTTCATAAATCGCTTCAGGCAAATGCCGGGATGGTTCCTTTGGAAGGACACGGCCGATTTCTATCCCCATCCTTCCCTAATCCGACGGGACCGATGACCTCTATGTTTGGTCCCCTTCGCCAGATCAGCCGACCAACAAACCAACCAAATTCTTTTGATGACTTCCATTCGCCGGCCGAAGTGGCCGTGCGGTTAAAAGGCGCTGCAGTCTGGAACCGCAGGACCGCTACGGTCGCAGGTTCGAATCCTGCCTCGGGCATGGATGTTTGTGATGTCCTTAGGTTAGTTAGGTTTAACTAGTTCTGAGTTCTAGGGGACTAATGACCTCAGCAGTTGAGTCCCATAGTGCTCAGAGCCATTTGAACCATTTTTGACTTCCATTCGCTCCACCATACTACTTGGTCTGAGACTGAGGACAAATACTCAAATATTATTGGTCGAATAAGAGTTTTGTAAAGTGTATTTAACCGTAGGCGCCCCAAAAACTGGCTAAACAAATTAGACCAAACAACAAGTTCGTGCTTAGTGTAGTACTGTGGTGTCGACGCAACCTTGGGATGAGGACAGCTTTGATCTTGCAATAGGGCTCTTAAGGACTGGGGCAGCAGCAACCTGGGAGCGAGAGGTAAGTACGGGGAGACAGAACGCCGGTTTCTCCCACGGCTGCTGGCCGGAGTGGCGATAAGAGGCGGCTGGCTATCTGCCGGCGGTCGACGTGATTGCGTTCTGGTGTCGGCTGTCAGCGGTATGCCGCAGGTATGCTGTTACCGGGGCGGGTACGCGCACATTCCCGCGCTGCAGCCGGGTCCGAGCTGTCGCCGAGCGCTACGAAAAAAAACGCATTGGGCGGCGAATGGGCGCCGTGCAGCAGCGGAGCCGGCGTCAACTTCTTGCGGCGCGGCAGCTTGCAGGTACAACAGGCGGTAATTAATCGCGACCTCTCCGCGGCCGCGGGGCGCGCGCCGTGTCCCCGCCGCGGCAGAGGATCGGGATCAGGTCCGCAAAAAGGGTCGCCCGCTCGCCAAGAACGTGTCGCGCGGCCGCCCGCCGCAGTGAAAGGAACGCAATCAGCGAGTGTCGGCGCTTCGCCATTGTTCCCGGCGCGCCAATCTGCGACCGTGCCCCCGCCTGCGGCCCGGGGCCCGCGCCGCTAACGAGCGCTCCGAACGTCCGCACGAGGGCCGTCCACGTGCTCTGCAAGGCACCCGGGAGGTTGCCGCCAGCTTCCCGAAACACTCACTCCTACGCTGTGTCCATGTGAGTAATATTATCAGAAACCATCGTCCGATACCTTAAAACGACTTCTTCGAACCATTAGGAGTATTACCACCAACACCACGGCCATCACCATGAGGGGAGATTGAATTAGACTGGATGAAGATGCTGCTACTGCTGCTGCTGCTGCTGCTGCTGCTGCTGATGATGATGATGATGATGATGTTGACGACGACAGTTATGTTGTGATGACAATCAGGTGATGAGGAGGATGAACATATGATGTCGATGATGATGATGATGATGATGATAATGATAATGATAAGGAGGATGCCAGTGATTATGATGCAGCTTCTGCTGCTGCTGCTGCTGCTGCTGCTGATGATGATGATTACAATGATGATGAGGCTCACACTGATTATGATGGGGATCATAATGGCGATGCTAATGTTTTCAGGAAACTCAATATGGTCATCAGCGCCCTGATGAATACTAGTGGACTCGACAAAGAAGCCTTTCCTTATAGATTGTGATGGCTTACCATTGAACTAGCAGCTTCTTTGATACTGTGTGATGATATCAACGTTTTAAGTAGCCCTCTGGGTCACACATGCGGGAGGGGGAGTCGATCTGCCGTCACTAATGATTCCAACTGAAGTTGAGGTCAGCAGACTCCTTGACGGCAGTGACAGATCCGAAAAGATTATCACCGACGCAGAGTCTTCTACAAACGACAGACAGTGTGTCTTATAAGAAGGTTAGAGTTTCACGTCTCGTCGCAATCGACATCATTAGAGGCGGATCACTGTTCCTTTGGTCATACACTGAGGACATGAAATCATCCGTAGACTGTTTAAGGAACATCCCTGAAGTGATTCAGTGAAGCCACGAAAAAACCTCGGCTACGACGGAAAGACGAAGTTTCGAGTAATGCTACAGCGCAATGTCTCGCACCTTGGCTACCTGGCTCGATTCGACCAGTCCACCTGAGCTGCGCACGCGTGAAAATAGCAAGAGTGGCGAGTTTCTTTTGTCCCACTTGCTGCACTGCGTTCAAGGTGGGAGGGTAGCCTCGTGGACAATGGGACCGAAATGCGTTTAGCGACGGCGCGGCGCGGGCGGAAGTCTGCAAGTGGTGGGCGGCAGGTCGGACAGTAATTGCGCTCCGTTTTTACTGTCGTGTCGTGTCCCGGCGCGGCGCGTCCTTCCAAATGAGTAGGTGCGCGCCTCGGTACTTGTTGACAGCTGCAGGCGGGCAGCGCCTAGCCGCGCCGGCCCATTGTATTCAAATCAGCCGCCCGCTCCCAATTAATAAACTCTTGTCGCGCAGCCTCCGGTGGCGATTCGCTAATGCGACGCAGGTGGGCGCGGTCCCGGATGGAGTACCTCGAATTCCTGGGACTACCTTCTCGGGTTCTCGGAGCTCAGGTTCTTCCTCAGGTTACATGTCTTGTCAGTGTGATACTCGAGCGTAAGTTGTGAACCCGTCTCCAGCGACGTCCTGTACTTGTAATGCACACAAAACGCTTGTCAGTTTCTGTAACAGGAAACACATGTTCCTTCTGGTCTGAAAGAATACCATTCTGCCATCTGGCCACCCCCCCCCCCCACCTCTCTCTCTCTCCCACTCCCTCTGTGTGTGTGTGTGTGTGTGTGTGTGTGTGTGTGTGTGTGTGTGTGTCCAGATAATAGCTTTCTGCTAACTATGATAATTAGCTGCAGTTTATCATACGCAGCTCTCCTTTGAATACTACACATACAACACGTCATTTCCAACTACAAGCTAATAGTAGCCCTAAGGGGAATGGAAACATCAGTGTAAGGCTACAAAAAGAAAGATAGAAAGAAAGCATATGATATCAGGCAGGCAACAAAGCTCAGTGACATAATGGAAGGAGTGTACACCTTGAAATAGCTGGAATTCAGTAAGGTGTTGGCCCACCCTTAGCCTTTACGACAGCTTCCACTCTCGCAGGCATACGTTCAATCAGGTGCTGGCAGGTTTCTTGGGGAATGGCAGCCCATTCTTCACGGAGTGCTGCACTAAGGAGAGGTATCGATGTTCGTTGGTGAGGCCTGGCACGAAGTCGGCGTTCCAAAACATCCCAAAGGTGTTCTGTAGGACTCAGGTCAGGCATCTGTGCAGGCCAGTCTATTACAGGGAGGTTATTGTCGTGTAACCTCTCCGCCACAGGCCGTGCATTATGAACAGGTGCTCGATCATGTTGAAAGATGCAATCGCCATCCCCGAATTGCTCTTCAACAGTGGGAAGCAAGAATGTGCTTAAAACATCAGTGTAGGCGTGTGCTGTGATAGTGCCACGCAAAACAACAAAGGGTGCAAGTCCCCTCTATGAAAAACACGTCCACACCATAACACCACCGCCTCCGAATTTTGCTGTTGGCACTACACACGCTGGCATTCGCCATACCCACATCCTGCCATCGGATCGTCACATCGTGTACCGTGACTCGTCACACCATACAAGGTTTTTCCACTGTTCAATAGTCCAATGTTTCCGCTCCTTACACCAAGCGAGGCAGGGTTTGGCATTTACTGGCGTGATGTGTGGCTTATGAGCAGCCGGTCGACCATGAAATGAAATTTAAATTTTCTCACCCCCCCCCCCCCCCCCCCCCCCCGGCTAACTCTCATACTACTTGCAGTGTATCTTGATGCAGATTTGAAGTCCTGTTTGATGGTCTGGATAGATGTCTGCCTATTACAAATAATGACCCTCTTCTACTGTCGGCTGTCTGTCAGTCAACAGACGAGGTCGACCTGTACTGTGTGTCCCTTCACGTTTCCACTTTATTATCACATCGGAAACAGTGGACCAAGGGGTGTTTAGGAGTGTGGAATTCTCTCGTACAGAAGTATGACACAAGTGAGACCCAATCACCTGACCACGTTCGGAGTCCGTGTGTTCCGTGGACCGCCCCATTCTGCTCTCTCACGATGTCTAATGACTACTGAGGTCGCTGATATGGAGTACCTGGCAGTAGGTGGCAGCACAATCCACCTAATATAAAAACACGTATGTTTTGGGGGTGTCCGGAAACTTTTGATCACGTAGTATATTACGACCGTGTTACAAAAAAGATATATTGTAGAATAGTTCTCCTAGAGAATATTGGCGTAATATAAGTGCTTGTCTTCTTTACTGTAAACTTTCCAACGAGGATTACTGTGAAGAGTTTATCTGCGTTGATGAGGACGAGGACGACGACGACCCTGAAGATTATGATGGCAAAGAATTGAAAATGTGGGTGACACTAGACACTACTAGACATCAATCTTGAGAAGAGAGGGAATCCGATACTACATGTTCAGCTCCTCCATCGTGGTTACAGGAACCCTACAGAACTGGTGAAATCAAATGGTTGTTCGAAATATCGATATTCATCCGACCGCTAATAACTTTTTACACGAACCTGAGCGCGAAAGCAGCTGGGAGTGTTACGAACGAAACCCGTGAAACAGAAGTCTTTGTCATGGTAGCGTGGTTGTAAGCTGCCTTCTAGTGGCCTGGGATGGACATTCACCTGTGTCTACGCACACATACTCATTTACAAAGCGCGCTGCAATTAAGACTCAGAGAGGCAGAAAGAGATAGACGCAGGAAGCAGCAGTTAGCGCTTCACATGCCGCGCAGCGCATGCATTAAACTCGCCTTCATCAGCAGCTACTCCCGTAATTAGCCATTCTTTCACACTCAGCCGCCGCTCCTATCCCTCCTCAAGTGACTAATACACGAAACAGCGTACGGGGAAAAATGCGCTAGCGGCAGAGATGAAGAGGTTACTTCTTCCGGAAAGAATCACTGGTCGTTTGTGGCACTTGTCATTAAGATGAGTAATGTGTGGGAAGTTCATTAGCAATACCACTGACGCTGATGGCCTGGTGATGGCACTGGTGGTGCTAGCAGTTGTTGTTCTTGTTGTTGTTGTGGTGGTGGTGGTGGTGGTGGTGGTGGTGGTGGTGGTAACAGTAGTGACTATGACGTATATAGTAGTGATGGTTCTTGTGGTAGTGGAGGCTTCTTCGGTAGCAGTACTGGGGTCTGTTCATTATAATTGTGGTGAGCTATTAGTAATGCTACTACATACGGTGATAGTCGCTCTATGTGAAGGATTTATGCGCACTGGCGGTAGTGGTGATGAGTGTAATATTGAAAAAAAAATATATATTTTCCGATCTCAGTTTTTCGGAAAGCTTTGAGAGGCGGTTCAAGGCAGCCTACTACGCCAGAAGGCTCTAATCGTGGTGTCCGAAGACCTAATCTTCCTGCCACGAAGAAGCCTGGAAAGAGCGCTCGGAATCAGTTTTGTGATGTAAGCTGATACATCATTTAATGAGTGTGAAATGAACAACTGACGTTACATAACTATCTTGACACCAACTATTCACTCATTTTGGAGTAGCTTCAGTGTTATGAAGACGGGCGTTGTAAGCGAAGCGTCTGCAGACGTCATGAATTAGCCATTTAACTCCTCCATTTCCTCAGCTCGTACATATGTTACGCCGAGACGTACGTAAATTTTCGTATTTTAACGAACTAGGGAATTCGCTAAATACGAGTAGACCTGCAATCTTAAGGTGCCAAGTGTTACTCTTAATGTAAAATGTCTCTCCACAGAATTCTGAATTTTTCTGCCTCCGTATAGTTGTCCTGCTTAAACGAGGAAAATTAATGAATTCCTGGAATGTGTACTTTATACGAAGTTTTCTAAGCAGCAAAGAAAAGTAACTTATATTCAGGTTGTATGATAAATCGTTCATCTCCAAAATAAGCGTTGTGTAGGACGCAGGACGTCTACAAATTGCCCAAACATATATAAAGTTCTTAACATATATAAAGTTCTTAACAGAAATATGGTTTGCCGAAGTCTAATATAGCCATCTAGCTAGACCACCAAGAACTGTATACATCGTAAACGAGAGTGAAACTTGACTCTCTAACTCGGAGCTCACAGCGTTTGCCACGAACATATTGTACGACGACGGACAGCTGGAAACAAGATTGTCGAAGAGGGGAGTCGAACCCCTCGCCTTACTATGCTCGTCGTGCAGCTTATGAAAACGTTGCAACTCTCCCCCTCCTCCCCCCCCCCCTCTCCCATTTTCTCCTATGAGCTGAGCTCAGGCTCCTGTCGAGGACTGCACAAAAAGAATGCGGTCTCTATTTCACAACGTTATTCGTGTGCAAGGCGAGGCACCGCCGGTGGCTGGCAGCGCATTCCACAGTTCTCCAGAACAAGTCTCCAGAACGGGCACGCGGTTCGCTTTCTGTAGACTGTCGCCAGCAGCCGCCTGCTCTCCGGCCCCTTTTTTCCTCCGCCAGTCTCTCTCTCTCTCTCTCTCTCTCTCTCTCTCTCTCTCTCTCTCTCTCTCTCTCTGTGTTATTCCTTTTTGCTTTCATCCATTCGTACGGCAATACCGGCGACTCGGCGCGGCCGTGCTGCCGCTACGCGATTTAATCAATCGCGCGGCCGGCGGCGCCTTCTCACGGGAAGAGCCGGGCTCCGTAATTACTGGCGTGTCCATGTACGTCACGTGACGCTAATGAAGCGCTCCTCGCCAGCGCTTGCTGGAACTGGCGCGCCACTTCCTGGTGCTGCCGCCGGCCTACCTGGAACACACCGCGGAGGCGCCGAGCAGGTTTCTAGGATCGATCCAAAAACGAACAAGAGCGGCCTCTTCCGCTGTAAAGCTGACCGGTCCCCGGCGCGTCTTCTTATTCTTCTGTGAGTCTGCAGTAAAAGTCACCTTTACAAATGATTCCCAGGGCGTAAAGTTCTGACGACGGATGGCGGCGGACGAGACTCGCATAGCGAATTGATAATATCGCTTTCCCGCCGAATTCGCGATTTTCGTCATCCTAATTCGAACAGACGATACGTATAGTTTTTCCATCTCATTCCCCACTAACATCGTAAGTCACATTTGACTCTTGGTGTACAACGAAGTTACTCTGAAAAAACGTACAAAAAAATTAAAACAGCGCAGCGCTACATGAATGATTACCCATTCCTTCTCTTTTTATCTGCGTCCTTCTTAACTTTGCTATACATCACTAAGTTCTCAAAATTTCTCAGTTTCATTTTATTATGAAAGTCCGTGACAACTATGATTACTCGTTTTATAGCGAGCAGATTAGTGTTTAACGTCACGTCGACAATGAAGTCATTAGGACGGAGCACAATCTGAGATTAGGGAACGACGGAGAAGGAAAGCAGCTGTGCGCTTTCGAAGAAACGATCCCGTCATTTGCCTTAAGCGATTTAGGTAAACCACGGGAAATCTGGATCAGGATGACCGGACGCGGGTTTGAAACGTCGTCCTCCCGAATGCGAGTCCAGTGTGCTAACCACTGTTTTATAATTATCGTTTGAGACGCCAGATTACGTCAGTTTCACTTTCTCCAGAAGATTTCGATTCGAGGTGGTAGTACTTGGGGGAGAAAAAAAAAAAAAAAAAGCCTTGCCTCAACGTTTGGTTTTAACGACGAGCGCTGAAGCTTTTGAGACAGACAGAAAAGTCATCTAAATCCGGCTCCATCTGAAGTCATTCGAATATTCGTTTGAGCAAATGGTGGGCGTTCTCCTTTCTCCATCTCAGAAAACACGATACAAAAAGCAGTAAAAATATTGTTCCACTAAGAATATTGTTTACACGGTTCAAACCCAGATGCTACCGCCGGCCACTGTGGCCGAGCGGTTCTAGGCGCTTCAAAAATGGTTCAAATGGCTCTGAGCACTATGGGACTTAACATCTACGGTCATCAGTCCCCTAGAACTTAGAACTACTTAAACCTAACTAACCTAAGGACGTCACACACATCCATGCCCGAGGCAGGATTCGAACCTGCGACCGTAGCGGTCACGCGGTTCCAGAGTGAAGCGCCCAGAACCGCACGGCTCTAGGCGCTTCAGTCCGGAACAGCGCTGCTGCTACGGTCGCAGGTTCGAATCCTGCCTCGGGCACGGATGTGTGTGACATCCTTAGGTTAGTCTGGTTTACGTAATTTTAAGTCTAGGGGACTGACGACCTCAGATGTTAAGTCCCAAAGTGCTTAGAGCCATTTGAACCATTTGAACCAGATGCTGCCTGTGACTTCACTCCTTTAAGTCAACCGAAGACTGACGTTACGAAGGGCAGCTGTCCACAAAACTAAAATCAATAAAAGCAAAAACACGAAGCAAGATAAGGGTTCAACGCGATGTTAACAACGAAGTAATTATAGAGTGGGCACAAGCTCGTATTGGGTAAGGACGGAGGAAGAAATCCTCAGTATCTTCTTAGAGGAACCATTCCGGAATTTGATTGAAGTGAATTGTATGGGTCGTCACTGCCGACCTTGTGTTCTGACGACAGTGTTAAAAAAAGACTTAGAAAGATGTTCCCTGCATTCTGCTTTACTTTAACTCGGACAGCCGACCTCTTGACGGTTACACATATTTATTACAATTGGACAAAAAATGTTGGTCACCTACTGTTTATCCTTTGGAATTAATTACGCAATAAATATGTATCCCTGAAGACGTGGCACTATCGCAGCGAAACTACTTGTACCAGAAGATTTATCACTCAGCTGAAGCGGTCATATTCATCAAGGCGTTTCTCTTATCTACTTGATACTGATGGGATATTAAAAAATCATGGTTCTGTAGCATCCCTATTGATGGAATGTAGCATTTCTAGTGCAAGTGCTGTCAAAAATACAATTCTTCTAAAACCAAAAGGTACACACGAATATATCTTCAACGTGAGAAACGTGTGATCCATTCCATCGTCCTTGGAGGAGTCGCAAAAATCTCCGCTCAGCGCTGCTCGCTTCTCACCTCAGGTAATGGGAGAAAAGAAGGAACAGAGGACTTGCCGCAAAGTTTTATTAATTTCGGTAAACATAAATGTTAATTGCAACCCTAGCGGCGCAAAGTAGGCCTAAACATCTGATTACACAATTACACGTTATTTTGACACGATGCAGCGCCTTGGCGTATCGGGGTCCGTTTCAACACGTACACAGCACTAATTGCCAAATCGTGTGCCCGAGTGGATTACAGGTATTAGTGCAGCTAAATTACCCGAACCATTCCACGTAATGACCGGCCTGCGCTCGGGGAAGGCTGCGCCGCCGGTGCCCGGGAATTGCTTTATGATATCAGTAAGGTCTTTAGGAACAAATTGTAACGACACTGTTTAATTTAGCGTCGATAATGGCAGAATTAAGTGCGCGCCGGCGTGTGACTGGCGGCCGCTGTTTATACAGTCCAGCCGCAGCCGGCGGGCGACATCTCCCGCTGGAGTCGGTTTTATCGGCGATCTCAGTGCGGCTGATGTGTGCCATTACACGACATTACAGGCCGCGGTAAGTGCACGGTGCGCCGGTCACCGCCAAGGAGAACACTCGCCGACCAAAGCTCTTAATGTGCTTTGCAGCTTTTTGCAGATAGCATCTATGCCGTAGACGACAACGCGAAGGAATCGCTTTTCATGGAAACTTTGTTTCGTTTACGTAACTCTCAGACAATCTCAGTCGAGGAAACTGGCCCCAAGGCAGTAACATACACTGTAAGATAGTAGCGGGTACACGCAAACTACGCAAACATAACAACGCATACTGCTCAACTTTAATATAGAACACGTTGATAGTTTTGGTAGTACATGAATATTTTTTATAACTTCCGGTAGATTCTCTGCAATACAGACCCCATATCTGTGGCTCCATAACCGTTTAACCTCAAATCCAAATGCTCAGATCCTGGCCTTTGATTGTCTCTTGAATTTATTTCTGGAATTTTGCATCTCCTTCACTTCTGGTAATACCATGTATGTTTTTGGACAAGTCAAAAGACACTGTGGATCGATTTCACGTTGAGTATAGTTTGCCCTCTAACTTTTGGGGAGGCAGTTCACAGAGCAGAGTAAGACAAAAGCGTTCATCCTCACATAGAACAATTCCTACGTCTTCAAATCAACACTCGCGGTTTGAAGCCTGCTCTACTTTCTTATAGTAGGCACGGCGATACTGTGAGGTGCCGTAGAAGTTCACATACTAAACCCTCGTTAGGGAAGAGTGCGTTCCAAGTCTCCTTATAGTTTTGTTAATTAACGTTTACACAGTGGTTACTCCTAAAAAGCTTGAGGTTGATGCTGTGACGCTGCCTAGAGCAAATTTTTCTCCTCAAGTCTTATGGTATTATTGGCTAGACGATCACGAGAGTACACTGTCTAACGAGAAAGTTTTTCTTTGTTCGTATTCAGGGGTACGTTTTCCTCCCGAAATACGTATTGCGACTTAAGTCTAGCTGTTTAGTGTGGGTTCCATTAAGGAGAAGGTGTAAACCGTGATGCCGTGTTGGTGATGACGGAGAAAGTAGAAGTTGAAACGCTGCGCAAAAACAGATCGCACCCCTCGTGAATAATACTAATGGGCAGCCAAATTTATTGCCCTGATCCGATGTTCCAGTCACTGTGAAGAGAATCATAATACCTCAAGCCATGGCCACGCCAAAAAGGATTGTATTTAACCCAAGGCATTGTCACCCAGTCTGGTAATCAGTACGTGGTTGACATTACGTTATCTCTCCTTTGCAGCGAATCTATTCTGATGTAAATTTATTTCATCACCAGATTTATTTCGACGGAAGGTCTGAAAACACCTACCTCCAATCTGGGCACCACCACAATAGCGAACTTCAATTCCGTTGGCAATGAGGATAACTTTTCAATTTCTGGCGTTGACACACCTTTGAAATATATGATTACACGAGGAGAAATGGCGAATTACGAAGGCGTGCTGAAAAGTAATGCTTCCGAATTTATGCGAAAACTCTCAAAGCTTTCCAAATAAAACATAAGTTATTAACATTCCACATCTTTATTCTTCACGCCTATTTCTCAGTGTAGTCACCCAGGCGACAAACATTTCTCCCAACGAGAGACCACTTCGTTGATACCAGCACAACTCCACCTCTGCTTCCACCGAATCATCACTATCAAAATGCAGTCGTCGAAGGTGTTCTTTAAGAGGTAGAAACATGAAAATCGGGTAGGGCCAAGTCGAGACTGTATGGAGAGCGATTGATGACGATGAAACCAAGGAGTCGGATTGTTGCAGATGTCGCAGCGCTCGTGTGTAGTCTGGCAATGTCGTGCTAAAGGAGGGGATACTCCGTGTGTGGACTGACTCTTCGAATTGGGAACTCAATTACAGCTCACTGTTTCCCACTCACCAAGCATAGTTACGTTTCATACCGCCATGTTACACGCTACAATTCAGAGCCTTCTAGCGGCAGATGGCTGCAAATATATAGACATGAAGGATAAAGATGTAGAATTTTAATAACTTTTTTTTGTTTCAAAAGCTTTAAGAATTTTTACACAAGAAATAAGAAGGTATAACTTTTCACACGTCTCCTTGTAGGTGCTTGGGAGACCTAAAGGGCTGATTTAAATTAACTGGGATCTGGTGATTAACATCCGAAAGTTTCGACGTCGTCGCGAATGGTAGTGCCTGCAGGCAGCCACACAGCGCCCCGCCCTCAGTGGTGATAGAAAACTGATTTAAAGTCTTTGTCCACTACAAAAATAACGTAAAAGATTGAAATTCAGTTACGGTATTGATCCATATAGTGCAACCAAGCAAGTCAAAAATATTGTTCTCAATTTTATTCAGTTTTATTTCGTGCCGCACTTACCACTGCATACCTGTAAAACTACTAAACTTATTGAAATACTTTTTTTTAACACCAAAATATCACGATCGACTATGGGTCTTTCTAAAGTTTCATAACACATTGTGTTTCCTGCGTACGAGCTCCAGCAAATGGCAGTTTCCTTGTCAATATGTAAACTGTAAGAAGCTGATGTCCAATGTCTTTGTAACCTACAAGAATCAGCCAAAACTTGAGAAATTCACGTACTGTGTAGGTCCCTAAATTGTCTAAGCATGTCAAGGAACCTCGCTTAATTTTATTTAGGGCTTTATTGTGTGTTTTTGCTTGAAATAGGGGATATTTTCGCTTCCGGAAAAGTTTCCTGCTTGAGAGACTAGCGGGGGAACGCTTCGTCCACAGCAAGTGCTAGCACACTTGGAGCCGACAATGACATTCTCCCATCGGTGTGCTGCTGGCACGAGCCCGCTAACAGTCAGATGCCAACTAACTTAAATAGGAATACTGTGGCGCGGAAGAAACTTGCATGACAGCACGCAGCGGCATAGGTACACAGCATACGACGAGGAAGTCATCGAATTAGCCGAGTATACACGTAAACACATACAGCCTAGACTTTAATTTTTTGTCTTGGATACGCGATGCGAGAATTTAATTAAAGATAGTTGCCATCGCTTGGTTTCCCCTGAAGGTTTTAGGAAGGCCTTCGTGGGTGCAAGGTAAATGCTGCCAAATGTGCTCTATTAGGACTCCTATTCTTTCATAATCAGATTGTCTGGTTTCTATTGAAACGCCCTGATACTATAATGGGTCATTACTATAATTTATCACTCTTTCTAGATCACGGGTGAGCAAGCGGTGGTCCGCTGGACCGCATCCGGTCTGAGATTGGTTTCAAACCTGCCCGCGGAAGAAATTCCGGGTGAACACAAAACGAATGTATCTCAAAACCAGGTGTTTTGAGGTTTCATTTGCTCCCATGGAGTGTCGGGAAACGGGTCCATTCATATCAGTGCGTTACCCCATAAACATTGACATAATGGGCTCTGTAGCTTCGACTCCATACGCTACGAACGCTGGTGTCGCGTCACATGACAAGGCGGCCTGAGAGTTTAAGTAAGTATGTGAATCAGGCCAGTGGGTCACCAAAGTTTCCCATGTCTGGTCTAAGAGAATAACAAGCATGAACAAATCGACTTGTAGTCGACGTGTCTGGAGCATTGTACATTCGAGGGTGACCGCAGCAACGCAGTACGCCGAGTAGCTCCTCGGGACGCATCGTTCGCGTCCTGCCGCCGTCTCGCGAACCACAGCACCGCCGGTGGACACGTGGCCTAAATGAAATTACGAGGCTTCCACGGAAGGGGTCCCGGGTGCGTCCATCAGTAATGGCGCTAAACCCTATTAGCCGGCCATTAACGCTCTCCCTAATTTCTAACCTGCCGCCTTTTACCCCGCGCGGAAGCTGGGCTCGCCGGCGTTCGCCAAAAGGTGCGTCACTGGCCGCCGACGCTCGTCAGATAAATAGTGTTCTCGCGTGAGCGGGCAGCAGCGGCGCGCGTGCGAGTCACGAAGGCCGGCGCACTGGGTATTTCAGGCGTGGCGGGCGCCGCCGTCTCTCCCGGCGTCGACCTCATCTGCGCAGGCATTCTCCCGCTGTCTCCAGCAAGACTCCGCCTCCAGTAACCGCTGGCGCGCATATACGCTTCGCATTTACAGTCCCATTAGCAGCCCTCTGCTTCGACCAGTCGTAACGAGACGACTGTCGCAGACGAGCAAGCACTTCCCAACTTCGATCGGAGTCTTTGAATGGAGAGTATCAGGAATCCAAATAAGTCGGATTGGAGACTGCCATTTTGCCACAGTAATCTTTTGCATTAATTGCGACCTCGAGGACGTCCACATGGCTATTCGTTGCCCTTTCATTGACTCTTATGAGTAAATCTTAAAAAAAAAAATGATAGCGCTAAATGCATAAATTCATAATAAAGGGCACAGAAATCTAATAAGAACTACTATCAAACAACGAAGTAACCTACGTAATCGGATATTGAACGTTAATTTAAAAAAATAATTAAACCAAAATTAGGACAGAACATCCCACCGACGACGAGAATGTTTCAGACGGAACGTAAACTTGGACTACTTGTAGCAAGAATCATCCTGGTGATGCTCGCTACAAACGTCAACTCTATTAAATGCCTTCATATTCACCGTTGTGTACATTTATTACAATAACCACTATATTTCAATTTTGCCTTTTCCCATATTCAAGTACTAACACCTAGGAACTACGCACTAGACTGACATGTGGAGTAAATACAAATTTAGTTTCCATAGCTCTTATCCTTATCTTCGTATTACAATGGTGTATGTGACAACGGCTGACATGATTTGTACGGCTCACGTCATTTTTGTTATTAATTAGCGCTGACTACTGCTGTTTTTTCGGCGCCTGCAACCACTTCAAAATGACTAAAAGGTCGAAACTGTAATAGAAAATATTGTACAAACGTAAAATTAGTGGCAAATATGAAGTCGTTTAAAAGTTGTGAGCTCACAACAAACAGTTGCATAAACTGGAAATCTGTTCCCCCCCCCCCCCCCCCCCCCGGATGTGATTCGCGTTTATCACTAGACCACCACAGTCGGTGTACAGTAATTGGTATCAGATGTCTGCGTAGAACATAACAACGAAGTGAGAGCGATGGGCATCTCACTTATGAGGCTACAGCTGTTGTTGAGTTCAGTATTTCCGATACTTTCTGGATGATTTTCGGAAAATTTGCAAAAGGTTTCAGATGGATAGCCAATGATCGCAAGTCAGTTTTCGAATTTATCCCGCAGAATCTGCTACTCTTTCTTTTTCTTCTCCCAGGCGAGCGTGGAAATTGCCCCATGGCCCACGTCTTCATAGCAGCGAGTGAACGCCGTCGCAGTGGTAGCTGTAAAGTTTACGACGCAGAGTGGCGCCGTGCAGCGAAGCGCCCGCTCGTTCCGGGAAGCGCGACGCGACTTTCCAGGCAGGCAGTGAAAACTGCGTGCGGGCGGCGCGTGCCGCACTTTCGCCGCCGCCGGACGGCCCGTCAAGTACGTGCTCCAGCCTCCGGCTCCAGCTCCAGCGACAGGCCCCTCGCAGAGAAGCGAGGAGAGCAACAAGTGCTGCCGGCCGACGTCGGCGCCGGTGTTGCTTCTTCTGTCCTCCAGCGTCGCGTTTACCACCGAAGGACAGCGCCTCTAGGATTTGTTAGACGGTGACGTACACTATATATTGTGAACGTTTCATCCACACTGAGCATACGAAAGAATGCGACTAATTCAAATAAGACGCTGTTTTCAACTCTAGTTATTCCCTGGCAACATCCAGATTCAAACATTTTTGACTCGTGACCGATCGATCGTTGTCATCAGTTTTACCTTTGTTAAAAGGTTGACTGAAATTTTAACTGGCTTCCAGCGTTGTTTACGTCTTTAGATTCACCTGAGCGTCATGTGTATCAGTTTGAATGCTTATTTAATGGAACAGTTACTCATTTGGTCTCACGACGATGAGTGCACCCCATTCCAGACTTTTTCACCAGCGCTACGGAATGTCATACCTAACGGCCGGGGTTCGATTCACGGCCCGGCCGCGGTGGTCTCGCGGTTCTAGGCGCGCAGTCCGGAACCGTGCGACTGCTACGGTCGCAGGTTCGAATCCTGCCTCGGGCATGGATGTGTGTGATGTCCTTAGGTTAGTTAGGTTTCAGTAGTTCTAAGTTCTAGGGGACTGATGACCACAGCAGCTGAGTCCCATAGTGCTCAGAGCCATTTGAATCGATTCACGGCTGGGTGGAGATTTTCTTCGCTCAAAGACTGGGTGTTGTATTGCCCTAATCTCTTATAGCTAAGTTAGTATTTAGGATGGTAGACGTTAAAGGCATGTTGAGCGATGGCCAGCGTCTTGAGGGTCATTCCAAGACCTGGGCCGCCGCCCAAAACCAGGTGACGGGCAATATTATACTTGCCTCTTCTCTATTCAATTCTCTGTCTTCCTTCTTTCTAAATATTTAATTTAGTTTTGTTTAGCAATACCTCACTTGATTTTGTATTAGTTATAAGTTTTTCTAATGCTGCACAAAAAAGATATCAAATGGATGTAAACAAATAGAGCCCGCCTCCACGTGGCTGGACGCGGGCAACGGTGTGAGTGGGGACGGGAGCCGGTGTGGTGTTACTTTCAGTCACTCCGGACCCCGGACCCAGTCACAGTGGCTAAGTGGCAACATACGATCAACCATAAGAAATTAGACGGTGGGTCATAAAAAATAAGCAACTATTGAAAAAAGACTTTCACCAGGCGACCGGTCTAACCGGCGGGAGGCCCTGGCCACACGGCATTTACATTTTTAACACAGAAACATCTAAGGTTGTTACCAGGAATCGAACCCAGGACTTCCGCGTCACAAACCAATAATGGTAAGCAGGAGCTCACAGACGCCGCCAGTGATATGGTGGTAGTTAAATATTTAAAAAAAAACAGTGGGGAGTGTCTACAACTCTGGCCACGAGTTAATCACGCGTACTCTACTAAATAGACTTAAGATGAAATTTCAAGTTGGGTCAGACAGACAGTTACCGGTCTGATATGTTTCACCATTTCACGACGCGGACACCACAAGATTCGAGATTTAGCTTCTACTAAACGGCTCATTGGACCTCATTTTGGTTAACAGAATGTGGATACGTAAGGAAATTTTGTACAAAAACTACCCTTTTCTGTATATTAATTCATTCATAAGAAGAAATAAAACAATTTTGCAACCGAATGTTTCGCAGCACACTCATTGTATCTTTCCGAGCTGCTTCTTATTATCAGATCATCTACTGCAATTGAGGACATTTATACTTTTCAGTATGTTTAACAGACTACAAATAATTATGGAAGGAAAAGTAAGTACTTTTCTCTTGCGGATGTTACTGTCAGAGGCAGCTGAGATTTTCGGAACAGCCATGTCTTGCAATTTTTATGACATGTGATATTAAAGCAAGATCAGGAGATGCTACCTGAACTTCTGGTAGCGGTAGTTTAGAATTTTTTCCACATAATCACAATGTTTAGAGAATACTACTCAACTTTGCTGATGTCCCTGACTGGAAACAGGCTAAAACAACGCTACGTACACTAGTACTTTACAGAAAATTCAGAATGCTTTTCTCTCTCTCTCTTACAGTACCACGTCACACAGACAGCGATCATCCGTACTAATAACGAAGGAAACGACCTTAAGTTGTGTGTTCTTGTTTGTAGCTGTTGAAGGGAACGACGTAAAAATTGAATCAGGCCATTTTTGGAGGCATAACAAAATACAGCTTGCCTGCCATAGCAACGAACGGTACTTGTGAAATACATACTCTACCTTCAGTTGCTTAAATAAATGTTGCATTTCCTTACTGACTGCAACGTTGGTCGTGCAAGTTCTAAGGTTCCGTCGACAGTGAATTTATTAACACTTAAAAAGCAAAGGGGGCAGACGAACATACTAGCCATCATATTTCTGAAGAACCATTCCAGAGGGCGGCCGGATTGGCCGAGCGGTTCTAGGCGTTACAGTCCGGAACCGCGTGACCGCTACTGTCTCAAGTTCGAATCCTGCTTCGGGCATGGATGTGTGTGATGTCCTTAGGTTAGTTAGGTTTAAGTAGTTCTAAGTTCTAGGGGGACTGATGACCTCCCACAGTGCTCAGAACCATTTGAACCATTCCAGAATGCTCCAATAGTGATTCTGAGACATCACAAGATATTTAAATAATTATTTGGAGTCTTTTCCGGCAGGTAGTCTGTTCTTTCCGACATGTTCAAAAGAACAGACACGACGCATTCATATTAACCGATTCGCCTCGAAGGGCAATGATTTCACAACCTTCAGTGCAGACGGACATTTACGTTCGAACTATTGTAGGAATCTCAAGGTAGTGAGCATGGAGAAAACTGACGGCGCCTGCTGACAGGTGGGAGCGTGGCTCAGCTGGGGAGCGCGGTGAGATAGTCTACACATTTGTGATGAACACCGTGTCGCGGTTGCACAGTGGTTAACACAACTGTCTAGTAAGCGAGAGATCCCGGGTTTGAGTCCCGGTCCGGCAAACGTCTTCACCCCTCGCCGCAGATTCCGCATTAAGTCCAGATGCAGCTGATATTATTACTTCCTTCCCTTTCCTTTCCTTTCCTTTCGCCCCCCTCCACACAATACAACCACGAGGTCAGGTCGAGAGAGATAGCTGTTCCTGACATGATCCCAGGTGGCTGTACTGGAGAACAACGACGCGAGCACCTGCCGAGGAGACGTCTGAGCGGATGCGTGCGCGGCACGTGTGATTTAAATGGCGGGTAACGCGCGCGGTATAAACAGAGCGCGCTGACGTTTGACGGGGCGGACCACGATGACAGCGCGAGCCCGCGGACAAAGAGATGGATGTGCGCCCGTCAGGCGACAGCCGCGCAACTGCCGGCAAAAAAAAGGAGGCAGCACGAAGAAAGGAGGGGGCGGGGGCGGGGGCGCGCACGGCGCACGGAGCAGCACGTCACTTCCGATTACGCCGCTGTCAGCGTGACGTCACAGCGGCCCGCGATCCATCAAGCGCCGCCGCGGTACCCGGGTACTTGCTGCGTCCGCGTACCGGATGGCGAGTTGCAAGCGGCACAGCTGCCGCGCGTCAAATGAAATGCGGCTGCTTGGGATCACACGTCGCATTTACGTTGCTCATGGCCTTCAAGATGCTATCTCTAGTCGTTATGTACTGAAAACTGGCCGTTTATCACAACCCAATCTCCACTTTTCTTCATCTGCCAGGTTATCTTCTTGTACGGTGATTTTGGTCCAGAGCCTCTACATTTCCTTCATTCCAGTCCCTCCGTCTCACTGTTAGTCTCTCTGACTTTCTGAGCAAATGGTTCACATGGCTCTGAGCACTATGGGACTTAACTTCTTTGGTCATCAGTCCCCTAGAACTTAGAACTATTTAAACCTAACTAACCTAAGGACATCACACACATCCATGCCCGAGGCAGTATTCGAACCTGCGACCGTAGCGGTCGCGCGGTTCCAGACTGTAGCGCCTAGAACCGCATGGCCGCTGCGGCCGGCTTTCTGACAAGGGAACCTCCGCATCGCACCTCTCCCCCCCCCCCTCAGATTTAGTTACAAGTTGGCACAGTGGATATGCGTTGAAAAACTGAACACAGATCAAACGAGAAAACAGGAAGAAGTTGTGTGGAACTATGAAAAAATTAAGCAAAATACACAAACTGAATAGTCCATCCCGAAGATAGCCAACATGAAGAAGAGTGTGAGCTGAGGAGCGCCGTGGTCCCGTGGTTAGCGTCAGCAGCGGCGGAATGAGAGGTCCTTGGTTCAAGTCTCCCCTCCAGTGAAAAGTTTATTTTCGCAAAGTTATGATCTGTCCGTTCGTTCATTGACGTCTCTGTTCACTGTAATAAGTTTAGTGTCTGCGTTTTGCGACCGCACCGCAAAACCGCGAGATTAGTAGACGAAAGGACGTGCCTCTCCAATTGGGACCGAAAACTTTGACCGCAAGATCATAAGTCAACCGATTCCTCCACAGGAAAACACGTCTGATATATTCTATACGACACTGCTGACGGCATGTGCGTCACATGACAGGAATATGTTGTCCACCCACCTACCTTGTACACTTGGCGAATGGGTAAAAAGATTCTTCTACCTTGCCCGATTTAGGTTTTCTTGTGGATGTAATAATCACTCCCAAAAAAAGAGATGAAAACATAAGAGTTTGTCACATAAACTGCAATAAATGAATGCAACAGTTTCACAGTCGCACAGTTTTCCCTGTGCTCTGTCAAAACCTATGTTTCTAACGTTTTCAAATTTTTCCGTGTGTAGACCGTCAAATCCTGCATATGTCCAAGTAAATCTGAACATGTCCTCGAATTTTGGAGAGTGAAGTTGATTATGTGTGAATGCCTGAACTTTGATAATTGTCTGAAAATAAAAAATTAAACTTTTCACTCGACGGAAGACTTGATCCAAGGACCTCTCGTTCGGCAGCTGCTCACGCTAACCACGGGACCATGGCGCTCTTGAGCTTACACTGTCCTTCATGTTGCCTATCTTGCGCATGGACTACTCAGTTTGTATATTTTGCTTATTTGTTTCATAGTTCCACAAAACTTCTTCCTGTTTTCTCGATTGATCTGTGTTCAGTTTTTCAACGCCTATCCACTGTGCCAACTTATAACTAAATCTGAGGGGGGTGCGATGGGGAGGTTCCCTTGCGAGCAATTCTATTACCATCAGTATATGTAATATGGCAATACCATCACAGTTCTGTCCCTTCCATTTACTGTACCAATGACGTGTTTATCCTCCCCACTTTCCCCCCAGAATACGAAAATACAGGTTAATGCTGACAAAAACCCGCCCGGATTGCCGTGCGTGTTAGCACGTCGCTTCTGCGACTCGGGAAGGCTTGCTTGGTCTGGATCAAATTAGTACGGTGGATTAACGATCAATTAACGTGGGGGGTGTTTCTAGGCGGTTTCTCACATTCGAGTAAGTGAATATCGAGCTGGTAGCCACTTCCCGCCTCAACCTACACAATTTGCAAACATTTAATAAACTTTCACAGAATTTTACGACGACGACAATAGCGGCAAGACAACCGGGGTACACAAATTCCGTCCCAGGGAGTAAAGGGGTGGCGACAGGAAGAGGAACAGGCCACCTTATAACATTAATAATGCCGAATCCTATAATTATCATTTTGATTCCGTGTGTATACGGGATAAGCGCAAAAGAAAAACAAGAAGAAGAAGAATGCTCATAAAAAATTAAAACCAGCACCGATCCACTGTTTAACAATGAATGATTCCTGCTATCTATTGTGTATGCATAGGCCTACGACTATTTCTTTCATTTTTTTGCTAGGCCAATACTTCTTCCTCATATTATGTGCTAACATTATATCCAGTTTTATGTACTAAACAGTACAAATCATGAAACTTTCTGGCAGATTAAAACTGTGTTTGCACACAGTTTTAATTTGCCAGGAGGTTTCATATCAGCGCTCATTCCGCTGCAGAGTGAAAATTTCATTTTACTATAAATCATGTTTTATTGAAAGTATACCGGTTTCGGGCAAATTTGATATCTTCAGCTTTATGAGTGAAAAACGGGAGGACTGTTGCTATCACCGATGGTAGCTGGCGCTCGTCGGTGTAAACATATCTACTTATCTGCTCCAAACACACACATAGACCGAAGCAACAGTAGGATTCCAGCACTGCCATATCTCCCTATCTTGATCGCACAATTTCACTATTCACATTAGCGTATATTTCCTAACAAAGTTCATTTTCGTTATGTAGTTTCTCCACATATCTAAGTAACCTCACATTAATGTATGTTGTTGTGGTCTTCAGTCCTGAGACTGGTTTGATGCAGCTCTCCATGCTACTCTATCCTGTGCAAGCTTCTTCATCTCCAAGTACCTACTGCAACCTACATCCCTCTGAATCTGCTTAGTGTATTCACCTCTTGGTCTCCCTCTACGATTTTTATCCTCCACGCTGCCCTCCCCCTTGATGCCTCAGAACATGTCCTACCAATCGATCCCTTCTTCTAGTCAAGTTGTGCCACAAACTCCTCTTCTCCCCAATTCTATTCAATACCTCCACATTAGTTATGTGATCTACCTATCTAATCTTCAGCATTCTTCTGTAGCAACATTAATGTATATGTATACGAATAATGTCTGTTCCATCGGACAAGTCCTACAGAGCAGACACCACTGGTGTATGATAGCGTGACGGCTCCTTAACATTTCCTTCAGTGCGGATGTACTAGTATCGTTCGAACTCGTACGGGAATCAATAATATGCAAGTAGGTGTTAATGGACGAGGGACGCTGCATTGCAAGGTGTTGTAAGTAGGAAATTTGGGTCAGTCAGGGACCGTGTCCGGATGACAAACGATTAAGGCAACCGCTCCTGAGAGAGTCCCAATCCGGCACAAATTATCAACTTCCGCTAGCATGAAAGCCTCTGGCGCATCGCACGAAAATATGGTGGTCTTGCAGAGCTACTACCTAGCCATTCACATTCACTCGGACGCAATTGCCGTTCTTTGGCATCTGCTCAAGTGTACTTTGCATACTGCTACACTACTGCAAACAAGGTACAATCGCGAAGGATCTAAGTGTGCGACACTTCCACTCTAGACGGTTTGTGCTACGACGGTCGCATCTCCTTGGCGTCTCTGCGTCTGGTAAGGTAGTGGTCCCCGCACGGCCTCACTGACTACCACCTCCGACGCCGCCAGCGACGCCGCCTCCGCGGCCGACCCAGCGGCGATTATGCAAATTCGCGGCGGATCCCGACGCTAGGATGGTGAAGGGTGGTGTGGAGGGGGGAAGGGGGAGGAGAGGAGGGGGCCAGCAGGGGGTCTGGCCGCCCTGCGGGTGGCGACGCGCGGAATGAAATTTTCCACCCCATTGGAATTCAATGCGATTAACTCGGAGTGAGCCGCGGGGTTTTGTAATGCAATGTAATGGGGGAGTTTTGTGTGTTGCGAATGAGATTTTATTTTGTGTCCGTCCGCCGGCTTGCCGACTCGTGGGGGTGGAGGAGTAGACGCAGGAGGAGGCCGGCAGCAAGCCAGCCAGCCCTGCGAGCAAGAGGGAGGCCGTGGGCAGGACACAGCGACAATTGCGCGCACGCTCGCCTTAATTAGATTTGGAGTCAAGCGGCGGAAGCTGCTGCGCCGGCGAACGGCGCACCCGCGGCCGGAGGCGGAGGCGGAGGCGGCTCTGACGAGCAATCACTGCGCCCCGGCGTCGCCCACTGTCCTTTAATAACTTTAAACCTGCACCGCGGCGAGCCGCGCGGCGCTGCGCTCGCTCGCTCGCGACCTCGCCGCGCACACCGGAGCCACCGCCCGTTCCGAAGCGTGCCTCCGCTAATTGAAACGGCCGCGCCGCGCATGAAATAATTGCATGCATTATTCCGGACGGAGTAAGTGCGGACAGGTCGCGGCTGTTATTTGACAAGCGTCGCGCCCCGCTAGCTCTTTTTCTCTCTGTGTGTGTGTTTCTCTCCCGATTTTTTTTCTTCTTTTTCCAGTGACTGCCCTCATCCTCGACACGCTCGAGCCGCGGTGCCCCGTTGTTACTCGCAACCGCACGCACGTAATAGCCTCCGCCCGTGAACACGGCGGTTCCTTCCGGTTACGGCAAAAATAAACACATACCCCGTACAAAACGGCGAGACGAGACTGATTGCTTTACGCAAGTAGTTGCAAAATGAAGCTACCTCAGCACCTCATCTCGAAACACAATTACTTGACAACAAACATTCTTCTGTTTTGTAAATAAATTGCGTTACCCCAATTAGCTGATACTAGCTTACAAACTCGGCATTGCAAAGGCGTTAATTTCGCCAATTTTCTATTAGAAACGAAAACAACGAACGAAAACAACAAACGAACTGTGTTCGTATCGTTATCTCGAAAAAAGTTCATGTCCATGTATTCATAAAAAACCTTTGAAATTATGAAACAGTCGAATAAAGAAATATACAAAATGTAAAAAATTGCAAGTACAGTATCCAAATCAAGAAACATAGTGCAAAATACAAATTCTCCGTAATGCTCAGACACTGTGTGAGATGGTACCGGACACTTTCTGTACGCTGGGCGCAGCTGCTTCGCCTGTCTACAGCGCGACGGCTCTTCACTGCTGTATAGAGGGCTATCGCTTTCACTGACAGCCGTTCGTGCTTCTCAGTTGAAAGCTGTCAAAAGCGCTGCAAGGTGCCTTTAGGTGACTCGACTGTGGAAGTGTCTTAGTAGCAAAGAATAAATGTACTAAAACTTCACGCATGATGCGGCACTTTTTGCACGCAAAAAATGGTTCAAATGGTTCTGAGCACTATGGGACTTAAGTTCTGTGGTCATCAGTCCCCCAGAACTTAGAACTACTTAAACCTAACTAACCTAAGGACATCACACACATCCATGCCCGAGGCAGGATTCGAACCTGTGACCGTAGCGGTGACGCGGTTCCAGACTGAAGTGCCTAGAACCGCTTGGTCACAACGGCTGGCTTTTTCACGCATCTCAGTGTTTATGTTGTCATCTCGCTTGAACCGTATGTCGTACAATGACATGTTCGTGTAGGTATATTCAGCGACATATGAGTATACTGTCTGCAAAATGTATTGCGAATGGAGTTAGTAGCACTGAATCGAGCATCTTACTGTTTATGACGTCATACGTTCCGAACGTTGTTAGGAAGGTGGTTCTTACCCCCGCAGCGATTGTTGCCTGACAGTAAGGGATACGTGTACCAACATTAGTTGAAATCGATCCGGTGGTTTCGGAGGAGATGTGGAATACACACACATAGGTGCATTAATTTTTACAGTATGGATGGATTTTATCGACGTCAGTTCCAGAAATATAAAGAGAAAAATTTCAAGTTAACACAATAACTAAAATAATTCTGTACTTTGTTTTAGCCAGCAAAAGAACTGTTTATCTGCAGAAAAGCGTGAGAATTCCACAACAATATATGTAGCTTCTTGCTAAAGACGGCTGTATGCTCAAAATGTTTACTAGTTTCATTATGCTAAATTTATCTTCAACCATTGGAAATGAGAACAAAGTCCCAAACAAAATATTCTAAGGTCAGTACATTAGCAGTTAGATAACTGATATCATGAGATATTATTTAGTCACAATGAGAAGTATTTTTACAGAGGTAATATTGCTCACAAGGGAAAGTAAGGACTGCCTATTTTGGGCTATCAAATCGTGGAACGTAGTCTCAAATGCCTCCTGTTTATGTAACAGACAAACTAATTTTGGGCCGGCCGAAGTGGCCGAGCGGTTCTAGGCGCTTCAGTCTGGAACCGCGCGACCGCTACGGTCGCAGGTTCGAATCCTGCCTCGGGCATGGATGTGTGTGATGTCCTTAGGTTAGTTAGGTTTAAGTAGTTCTAAGTTCTAGGGGACTGATGACCTAAGATGTTAAGTCCCATAGTGCTCAGAGCCATTTCAACCATTTTTTGAACTAATTTTTTTACCCTGCAGCGGAATGTGTGCTGTTTCTGAAACCATTCGACCGATGAAAAGTGTGTGCTGGTCCAAGACTCGAACCGGGAGCTTCCGCGGGTAATGATCTTGTTGTCACAGACATCCAGGTAAGACTCATGTGCCAACTTCTCAGTTACAATTGCGGCAGTACTTCTCTCCTCAGTATCCAAATCTGTTTACTCAAAACATACAAACAGTACATAAAATGAAATGTATTCGTTTATTTGTGACAGGTTTTTAACGGGGTAAATGGGTTTACATTTACGAGTAATGTTTCACTGGAAAAGAACAGAGAGGAAGTGATTATAGCACATGAATTGTACTAGCATGGACGGGCGTGAAGACCGGTAATCCTTATGCAGGTTTCGGCGTAGGTGCAGGAAATAATTTCAAGGTTGTGCTAAGATATTTATTTCAAGGTCACGAGCGATTTATTCGATTATGCCGTTTTCATTCTCAACGGAGGTAGTGCCTCTTTGCTTTAACGGAGAAGTTTAGCCAATAACACTAATTCTTCTTCTCGTTTTGTTCATCGGGTCATTGGTAGCATGAATGGCGACGACTGGTTGGTTATCATCACTACAGGCAGCTAGTGATCATAAAAGTTGATGAAGTTTCATACATGATGCGAGGACAGTTTGTTGCAAAAGGTATCGTCTGAAAGAGGTTTCGATCTTCCTCTAGTTGCCAAAACTGCTGTATTCATCAAAAACGTAGGGGCTATTTTGCGGTCGTAGGTAGGTGTGGGGCGTGCAACTGACCATTAATGACGGGCACGTCTGGTGCAAAACTAAATAATACTGAATTTATCGTAAGAGAGAAGTGAAAATCGTAAACAAAGGAGGCAAAAGAAACGGAGAAAATATTTAGATACGATGCAGGGAAAATCAGGTATCAGTTATGATTGTGCAGGAAATTAGAATGTAAGACTAAGAGCATTCATTGGCTATAGGAGGACGGTATCTGAAACAATGAGCGGTATTTGTAGTACGTAGACTACGGGTAGCCGAGGAAATTAAGATCGACAGTGGGTAATCGGCGACGCGAGGAACTCGCACCTAGGTCTGTGGTCGACGCAGCAGAGACGAGGCGTGTGCGGCTTTTCCGAGTTTACTGTGCAATTAACTCAGCTTTAAGATGTGCCGGAAGAGCGCCGTTATAAGCGCGGGCGTTCGCTCCAGATTTACGAGTGCCGCGAGTACTGCTCGAGGGCTGGTCTCGGTCGCGTAAAATACTGCAATTACTGGCCCGCAAATGATCCGCGACGCGTCCCCGCCACTCGCTTTGTTATTGCATGCGGCTTTCATTTTAAGACGGATTAGCGCCGGCTCGGCGCGGTTCTCTCTTACACCATTCCCAGGCCCTAGTCCCTGTTCTGCAACACTGATACAAGGTAGCAGCCCTCTGAGAATCTTTTTAATGACCGACGTGCTCCACTAATTAATTTAGCAATTAGACGACAAATTACGAAATAATGATTTGCAATATTATTTATAAACTGCATCGTTGTATATTCAGTGACATAGTTGTGGAGCGAACTCAGTTACAACGTTGCGTTTAGCGCCGACACTTCATCGGCCTCTATTCGTCAATTCTGTCAATACCTGGAGTATATGGACTATGTAGATTTATCGTGATACCAGCAAATTGCGGAAACTCGTGTAAAAAAAAAACAGCACAGCACCTTCTACTAATAAGGTCGAGAGCAATACCAAAACAGTGTCAGTAGGCCCCACGATGCCGTTTTACATTGTTATTTATCGTCGTCATGTTATCCTGAAGCCGGCCGTGGTGGCCAAGCGGTTAAAGGCGCTACAGTCTGGAACCGCGCGGCCGCTACGGTCGCAGGTTCGAATCCTGCCTCGGGCATGGATGTGTGTGATGTCCTTAGGTTAGTTAGGTTTAAGTAGTTCTAAGTTCTAGGGGACTGATGACCTTAGAAGTTAAGTCCCATAGTGCTCAGAGCCATTTGAACCATTTGTTATCCTGAAGGGTCAGCTGTTCGCATTCAATTTCGACTCACCTTTGCTGACGTGAACGCTGTAGAGCTCTATATTGTAAAGTTCTACAGTGCCCCACCGGTAGAGAGATTTCTAGATATTAACTGAATTGCAAATCCTTTTCTTTTCAAGTCTCTATCTTTAGAAGATGTATCAGTAACTTCAAGCACGGTTACAAACTTCTAGTTCTCTCTCCTTTTACATCGATCTTATTTTGACTGTTCTTTATCTTTTGTAATTGTAGCTCCCACTCACATCGTTATAACCTAACTGTGTCATATTTCGGCTGGATCTGGGGCCTTTTCATTCGTTCTCCCAATTATCTAAATAACGCTTCGGTACCAAGTCACTGTAAACAATGATTTCAATCAAACTGCCCCTCAGTTCAGTACGCACGTACATCAATAACTTCTTTTATGTGGAATTCACGATTTCGGAATATCCCCTATTTCGTTCTACCAGCGTACGCTATTCTTTGTTAGAGACACCGCTATCATGTTGCAAAAGGCTGTTCATTTACTTGTATGCTTCATCGATTTCGATGCCCCGTGGTTGTACATTTTTAGTAACTAAAATTCGGTGCGATAAACTCGACCATAAATGACAATTTGAGCTGTAATTAACCATTTGCAGTTTTATCATTGTTTCCAGTAAACAGCTGACACCGCTTGGTTACCTTTGCTTTTTTCTACAGTTTCATTTCAACTTACCAAATTTTGCATAAAACAGCTTTCATCACTTTTTCAATCACTGTACCTGATGAAGGAAAAGCTTTGTAGAGCGATTTATTTGGTTTTTTGAGCTTTGTCCATTAACGGTGCATTTTCGGTTGTTCAGTCGAGTTGCTGATTCCATTTTTCTGCACGTTATTTCGCAATTTGTCGTCTTCATGTATTGCGAGCTGTGTAACTATGCTCGCTGTTGGAGTCCCAGCAGCGAGAACACCTAACAACATAGCTCACATGATGTAACAAGTATACTGGCTGTCGAAATACTACGCCGAAAAATGGAATGAAGAACTTAGCTCAATATCCAAAAGCACACTTTTAAGCCTATATCATAAAAGGAACGAAAAAAAAAAACGGTTCAAATTTCTGTGAGCACTATGGGACTTAACTGCTGAGGTCATCAGTTCCCTATGACTTAGAACTACTTAAACCTAACTAACCGTAGCGGTCGCGCAGTTCCACACTGTAGCGCCTACAACCGCTCGGCCACTCCGGCCAGCAAAAGGAACGAACTACAGTAACTGCTTTGTCTTTCAACAGTTTTATTTTCTTTATATGAATTGTGATGTACAGCCTCTTTTCCTAAGGTAAGTGTGTTACTTGCGAAAAAGTTTGGTTAAGCAGACTGTCTTAAAACTGCAATCTGTTCTTGAGGCTATTTTCGGTTTTCCGCAGAGCCCGAGGGCAACGGCCGTGGGCTGGGGACGGCATCCGGTGACCGCTGTCCGTGGCAGTGACAACGTCAGCGGCCGCCGCAGCCCAGCCGGACAAAAAACCTGGCCGGGTCGCGTGTTTTACGGCGCAGCGCGGCCCGCCAGGTGCCGATGGGCTTGTTAAGGGCGCTGCAATTCCGACGGACCACTGCTGGGCAGCCGGTTCCTCTAGCAGACGAGTCGAGAACATCGGTCTTGAGTGTCCCCACAGGGTACAAAGGGGCTGATAGTCATATGTAATCGAGTGGTCGGTTTGTTCGACCGACAGGCAGTGGGTGACTTAACAACTATTGTTTGCTTACACATTTATTTCCAGCCAAATACTGCGCTGTTAATTCCATTTTCAGCCCAGTAGCTTCGGCAAAACTTCAACATGTACACAGGAAATAGCATGTTAAAAACAACTGATGGAGGCAAATAAATCCGTGCAAAGAAGCAGCTATTGGGATGACGTCAGATGAACAGAATTTCCGGATAAAATGTAAATGCCATGTGGCTAGGGCCTGCTGTCAGGTAGACCGGTAGCCTGGTGCAAGTCTTTCGAGTTGACGCCACGAAACGCAATGTGTTATGCGAAGGCTATGCTCTTCCCAGCTGATCACCTCAGACATCTCATGGTCGTATTCAGAGCTTCAATATTTTTAACACCCAAATGGCTCTGAGCACTATGGGACTCAACATCTGAGGTCATCAGTCCCCTAGAACTTAGAACTACTTAAACCAAACTAACCTAAGGACATCACACACATCCATGCCCGAGGCAGGATTCGAACCTGCGACCGTAGCAGTCACGCGGTTCTGGCCTGAAGTGCCTAGAACCGCACGGCCGCTGCGGCCGGCTTTTAATACCCAATCTCTTTTTAAGTGCTAGTTCATGATGTTCAGAAGCATATCTGTTGTGCTATTCGTTCTCATATAAACCAGTAATGTTGTTATTCGTTCTCAAATAACTCAGTTACTGTATGTTGTGTTTGCTATAGGCAAAACATCAATTTTGATATCCAGTCAAATATAAAAATTTAATCTTTCAAGATACTTTACTGCGCTGTAATCTTTGCTAGAGCGTGCAAGAGCCCCCTGTTCAGGTTAGATTTGCTGGCCACGTCAGAACTGCTGATTAAATAGCCGTATGCGTTTTCGGCTTTATTGAAACATCATCCGTTTTCTTACCAGGTTATCGCAGGGAGTTGCAGTGTTGTGTTTTTAGCTTTCCCATATGGCGGGCATTAGTAATCAAAATGTTGGATCGCGTAATTCGTTTGTCACATCAATTTCGGAGAATCGTCTCTAACGAACACAGTTTGGGGGATAATTAGATTGTCTGTCAGAAGAATAAGGTTTGTGAAGGGATAATTGCTCCTATTCTGTCTTGATGTGGACGGAAACCTTGCAACACCCAAACTGATCACTAGGCTTTTTATATCGCGTCGTAAGATTATAGCAGTGGGATTATGTGTAGCATTATATGTGTGAAAATGTCTAAATGTTGGTAAATGAAGTTCGAGAAATCTGTATAATCGGTGTCGTGCTTCGTAGTGTGCTGAAACTTTCTGACCGCTCTGTGCGGATCTAAGTGAGCAAACAAGGTGAAGAACAGGAGACTCGAAAATGGTATCAGTCCGTAAACAGTCTGTATATCAATTCTCTTTGAGACTAATGTCTTTGCCACGTTCCAAATGCGGTTGTTAGTAAAGAAGAAATCTGAAACCGCACGTCATTATCCCGGACACCACGCTCTGCATTCTAACTCCCGACGTCCTGCCAACGCGAGGCACCTAAATTACCGCGGGGACGTCGTAGTGTGTAATTTAGTACTGCTCTGAGGGAGGGCGCACAGACACACTCCTTTGGTCACAGCGGGACGGCGTTCTCCGGCTCGCAAGTTATCCGACTGGGGAGAGACGCGTTGCGTGCGCGGTGCGTGCGATTGGCAGCGAGAGTCGCCTCATCAGATAGCGGGCCAGGGGTTGGAGTGTTCCGTGCGACAGCGGGGAGCCCGCGAGGCGGCGGGGGGCCAGATAGCCGCGCCGGATAACATCATTAAAAACAGAAATACGCTCCGGACCGCCGCAGCCGCGATTACAATCTGGCCGCATAGCGCTGGCGATCCGCCGCCGCCGCCGCCGCCGCCACCTCCGCCGCCCCCCGTTTACGACTTCGCCTTTCGTCGAAATTTATAATGCGCCTCCTCCGTAAACCCAGCCCCGCTCCACAAAAACCCAAGGCGTCGCTAACGTAGGCTTCTTAACATATCCGAGGGGCACAGCGTGTGGCCGCGTGTCGTCTGTCGACGACGAAACGACGGAAGACAGGTCAGCGGATCTGATTGGTTCATTGGGGAGCCTTTTAACTATTCTTCTTGAGCGAAAAATAAAACGAGTGACACAGGTTCTGAATAGTAAGTGTGTGCCTGCTGCAGGTTGTAAACGTGCAACCTGCCTACGCTTCACAGCCGCCCGCTAAGCTTAACCTGTGCTGCTGTTTGCATTTGTGACTGAAAAGATAAAAGTGACCATTTAAAGTTGCACGTGAGTACTGCATAACCATGATTTTTGCGTTCCAGTCTGCCTTTTACAAACGAGCTATCCAAACGTGCCGCTCAGATGGACAAAAAGCTCCAGTTTCCAACTACTTCTTTCCGCCTCATCCGAACCTGTAATTCATGTTTAGTTCCCGCGATAGCTGTACATAATGGCAACAATGTAGATGCGCTATATTGCGCATTTCTACGAATGAGATCGCACGCAAAACACTCATGTAGCCCATCCAAGAATACTGCTCAAGTGTGTGGGACTCGTACCAAATTTAACTGAACTGGCAGACACATGAAAGTAGGGGCCAATTATCCCCTGAAAGATCTCTTAGGAATTTCGTAGAAATAACTTTCTGTGGAGAACCTAGAAATGTACTACAAATCCCTACGTATTGCCCCCACGAGGATCGCGAAGCAAAACCAGACTAATTATAGAAATCATACAGGCATTTAGGCATTCTTTTTTTCCGTGCCCCTTAAGCGAATGGAAAAGCAAATAGCCCAAATAACTGGTATAACATAACGCACGCTCTGTCACGCACTTCATAGTGGTTTGCAGAGTATAGATGTGGATGTACATTTCTCTGTCAGATAATGCCTGATTTGGAATAGAATTATTTCACATATAAGAGGGCAATCAAAATATTTCCGTGTGAGGGCGTTGCTGCAGCGTATAAGTAACGAAGCGCGATCAGATGCGGATATATAAGCACCGACATGTACGGAGGACTTAGTGTGGCATTTGTGTATTCCCGTCATGCGTGCCGTAAATGTGGACACGTAGACCACTGCAGTGTTTTTACCAAATGGTTCCAAACAGGAGCAACGTGCTGTTATCGTTTTCTTGGTTGCTGAAGGACAAACACCATTAGACATTTATCGGAAAACGAAAAATATGTGTGGGACGGAATGTCTGCCAAAACCACAGTTGTGGAATGGTGCGTAAAGATCCGTGCCGGTCGTGATCCTACAAAAGATGTCCCATATCGCAAATGTCGTAACGCAAAACTTACGCCAACTGGAGTGGAAGACACTGGAGTACCCGCCACATAGTCCTGATCGCTTCCCATGCGATTATCATGCCTTCTGCCTCTTTTTTTTTTTTTTTTTTTTTTAAATGGGTCGATGGTTCCTGTTCGACGAGGATGTGTTGCAGGCAGATATGGAACTTTTTCGCGTAACAGGACACGTTGTTTCAGCAAAGGGGTACACACAGCGTGGTGCGTAGGTGGGACCGTTGCCTCAATACTCACAGCAATTTTCCTGACTGGTATACCGATTCTGGACTGTTGTGGGCCGGCCGCTGTGGTCGAGCGGTTCTAGGCGCTTCAGTCCGGAAACACGCGGCTGCTACGGTCGCAGGTTCGAATCGGGCATCGATATGTGTGACGTCCTTAGGTTAGTTAGGTTTACGTAGTACTAAGTCTAGGGGACTGATGACCTCAGATGTTAAGTCCCATAGTGCTTAGAGCCATTTCAACCATTTGACTTATGGCTTTCGAACGGAAACTTTTTGATCTCCCTTTATATATAAAACAAACCACGGAGTCACAACTAGGATAACGAGTGTACACAAATGAGGGTGTCGAGTTTGGTTTCAAACCACTTCCTTCCGCATCTTATGAAATAAACGCTTCATTTTCCTCCTTTTCTCAGGAACGCAAGATATATAAATTTAATTACGTTTTACACTTGTTTATGGCTTTATAATTCGATTTAATTCACATGCTAAACAAAGGTAAACTGTAACTCAAAAACTATTTTTAGCTTCGTTATGCCTTAAATAACAACCTCGGTAGATATAACGACGTAAGGAACAACGAGGTCCAATAGACGAGAATAATAACGATGGTCTAGAGAGTATGAGTAATAAAGTTTGAATGTCTTCGTCCAAGTGTCGTAGTGGCTTCGAGAAGAGGACAAATCCGGCTGTCTGAAGACACGAGGACGTTGGGTCATCGCCTGGGCGACGCACACACAGCGGCCGCGTCTACAAACAGCTCGGATAGGGCGGCGTTATGGCCATTCCCAGAAATCCGGGCCCGCCGTCAGGAACTGCGGGAAGACGGGCCCAGCTGTCGAGGGAAAACAAATTCCCTGTGACGCGCGGTGCCCACTGCTTCAGCCCGGTCCTTTCCCAGAATCTGAGGAATATAAAATTGTGTGCTGCTCGTGCAACTGCGGTACGAGATTATAAAGTACAAGCTGTGCACCAAATACAGGCTTCAGCGAGATACTGAGAGAATCTGTTTTCGTGTCCAACTCGTGGCTACCTTGGCCCGTTAGCCGTCTAGTGTGACGGTAGCGGCTGTTTGATGCAGTCCTTGGCCCTAAGCGACCTCGCGGCTACCATTGTATTTCGATGGAAAATTTTATTCCAATTGACAAACATGTTACATTTTCACATTTTAATTTTTATTCTTGTGACAATTTCTATTTGACGAGAGCAATTTTGCTCAGATGTTTTTCCCCGATGGTGTGATTACATTAAGTACACTGTTTGTACATTTTATGGTAGTAATCCTATTACGTATATTGTATTTCAAGCCATGTCATTATATTTTCTAGGTAATCCTATGTAATTTTTATTCTGATGAAGACCACCTTAGTGCTGTCGAAATCATCGCCAATTTGACAATTTTTTGCCACCGAGGTGGCTATACTCACATCCTGTAATGCAACAGTAACATTTTTAGTAAATAGCTCCCGCCCATCGCTCACCCTCTCTCCCCGAATGTTTGTAGTTATTGAATAACTAGTTACAGCTCAACGTGGACCACCGGTGCGATGTACAATGTCCACAATAGGATTATAAACACGGAAATCGTCAGTTTCTTTTGCGTTCAGCAGGTAGCAACGAACATACTATTAAAATAACCTTTCTCTGTTCAAGTTATTAGCCATGTGGTAAGGGTAGAAGGGTTAGACAAAAATATCTAAACACCAAGAGAAATGCATGGTTGAAAATGAGTGCTGAAGCTAGCTAAGCCTGCAGGTTGTGTTATTGTATTTGACCCCAAACGCACCTGTGCAATGTCCTCAATATGTCGTAAGTGGTCGGCCGTTGTGGCCGAGCGGTTCTAGGCGCTTCAGTCTGGAACCGCGTGACCGCTACGGTCGCAGGTTCGAATCCTGCCTCGGGCATGGATGTGTGTGATGTCATTAGGTTAGTTCGGTTTAAGTGGTTTAAGTTCTAGGGGAATCATGACCTCATAGTCCCATAGTGCTCAGAGCCATTTGAACCATTTTGTCGTCTGTTTGATATTTCAAGAAGCACTGTTATACCGTATGTAAGGAAAGCGGAAAAACGTCACCCGCTAACCCACAATGCGGATGAAAATGTGTGTTGAGTTATAGTGACGGTCGGCCATTGAAGAGGGGTTGTGACAAAAATAAGAGGACATCTGTAGAAGTGATAGCCGCACTCACTAACCCTACCAGCATCAAAACAGCACGAAGGGTGCTCGAAAAGCAGGAAACTGCAGAGCGAGTTGGAATTCCAAAACTACTTATCAGTGATGCAAATCTCAAGTAAATGGTTCAAATGGCTCTGAGCACAATGGGACTTAACTGCTGAGGTCTTCAGTCCCCTAGAACTTAGAAGTACTTAAACCTAACTAACCTAAGGACGTCACACACATCCACGCCCGAGGCAGGATTCGAACCTGCTACCGTAGCGGTCGCGCGGTTCCACACTGTAGCGCCTAGAACCGCTCGGCCACACCGGCCGGCGATGCAAATCTCCTTAACAGGAAAAGGTGGTGCGTAAAGCCATTGAAACTGGACTATGGAGCAATGGAAGAAAGTCATTTGGACGCGTGAGTTTCGTTTCGCACTATTTCCAACTTCTGGCCGAGTTTACGTTGTAACAGTGAAACTTGGCTGGAGTTTCTGCGATGATTTCGGCAGTCATATCATGGCTATTCTGCAAGGTCAAGTTACTGCCAAGGATTATGTGACCATTTTGGTTGACAATGCCCATCCCACGGTACAACGTTTGTCCCTAAATGGTGCTAGTGTTTTCCAAGATGACAATGCCCCTGTTTACACAACTTCCATCGTCAAGGATTGGTTTTGTGGGAACGAGGATGAATCATCGCATCTCCCTGGTCACCACAGCCAGCAGATAAAATTATTAGTGAGCCGTATTGATGATGGTAATGTGTTGTGGTTTTGGTATTTTCTCGCTTTTTATCCACCCCTGTAGAAGATACGACTCTCTACAGGCGTTTGACGAGCATGAGAGACGCACGTCACCACTTTGTTGTAGAATGAGCGACAAAAAGCCGATGTCTGCGGCGTCGGTCAGTGGTGATGGACAGTGCGGAGCGCGGTTTGAGAAGGCAGTGAGTGACCCGGCCCGGGAACGCCACGGCCGCCCCCAGCGTGCTATGCTCCATTATGCACGGGCCCAGCCGGATAATTACACGGGGACAGTGCTGTTTCTCTCTCTGTCCCCGTGCCGGAGTGGCGAGCGCAGCGCAGCGCAGAATGAATCTTTTGTTTGGATCTAGTCGCAGTAATTAAGCAGCAGCGGTGGCGCCTGAGTGCTTGTAATTAGCGGCGCGGGACGCCGTGGCCGCAGTCGCAGTCTCGTGTCCGCGCTAGTTGTCGCGCCGGTCCAGCCCAACTACTACCTGCTCGCTACGTTCTGAAAACCGAGGAGGAGTCATCACCGCACACCCACTTGCCATAGAAATCGAACCAGTACAGTATTACATCATAGTACGTCCTACAAGGAACGAAAAGGCGTCGATTTTATGCTGCAACCTGTCAGGCATAAATTTACGGAAGCGCAAGTACCCATATCGTACATTCTAAACATGCTCAACGTCTCTGTCAGTCACGAGAAGCTCAAGGCATTCCCATAACATTCCTCGTGCTCAATAGAGATGTACTTGCCTTTATGGGGCTGACCACTTTTTCTTGCAATAGTTTTTCATACACTGCTTTATAACTTCTTCTGTTCGCAATGCACCTGAATTTCTACGTAAAGCACGAGAAAGCTACTTACAGTGAGCAGGTGCTCTAATGGAGAATTGACCCAGGGGTGAGATGTAACAGACCCCTCTCTCTCTCTCTCTCTCTCTCTCCCCCCCCCCCCCCCATGAAGGCCTTTACCCAAACAAGGCTTGGTTGGTTGGTTGGTTGATTTGGGGTAGAGGACCAAACAGCGAGGTCATTGGTCCCATCGGATTAGGGAAAAATTGGGAAGGAAGTCTGCTGTGCCCCTTCAAAGGAGCCATCCTGGCACTTGGCTGAAGCGATGTAGGGAAATGAGAGAAAACCAAAATCAGGGTGGCCGGATGCGGGTTTGAACCGTCGTCCTGGATACGAGTCCAGTGTGCTAGCCACTGCGCCACCTCGCTCGGTCCAAAACTTGAGAAATCAGAGCTTTACGTAAAATACAGGGTTACTGGAAGAAGAGATCGAACTGAGTGTGTGCTGTTAGTGTCTCACACTAATGATTCGTTCAGTTACAACGAAACTCAAAATTCCTCTTGGGATTGAGCCTCCATTTTGCTAGGAGAGAACCAGAAATATCTTCTCGCCAGCCGCAGTGGTCGAGCGGTTCTAGGCGCTTCAGTCTGGAACCGCGCGACCGCTACGGTCGCAGGTTCGAATCCTGCCTCGGGCATGGATGTTTGTGATGTCCTTAGGTTAGTTAGGTTTAAGAAGTTCTAGGGAACTGATGACCTCAGATGTTAAGTCCCATAGTGCTCAGAACCATTTGAAACATTTTTTTATATCTTCTCACCGAGGGAAAAAAGTAAACAAAATGCAGACTCATTTGCAGTTGTAGAATCCAAAAATTATTTCGCTTTGTAAGAATGGGGAAGTGGCGGAGAAGAAAACGAAACGAACCTGACGACACTGGTACATAACTGCGAGAACACTCAAAAAGTAAGACGTCATAAGGGCGCTAACCGTGTTCCCAGCAGAGAGCAGTCATACCATAGTATCAAAGGAGACTAGTGACAAAGTGTGAAGTAGTCTGCGAAGTTCTCACTGACAACTGTTGGTCCATTTGTAGAGAGCAGTGGTTTAGCAACTGATTTGCCCAGGTAGTATCATTTTGTGTCTTGCCCTGGAGAGGCTCTGTTTGCGAAGACACAGCAAAGATGAAGTTGTCAGATGTGGGACAATATTACTAAACTAAGTAAGATCTATGTTTGCCCTGTGTGTGCGTATACTTCGTGGGAAAGCACGTTGTTCGTGCTAGCTGTGTCGCTTTAATGATGGAGAGGATTTCTAAAGTAGTTCGAGGAGGCGAAGTCACACACGGGTGTCGGCTGACACGGGCTCTCATTAACGCAGGGAAACGGGAGCTGGCAGTCGCGGTACCCGAAGGAGAGACCGAAGCTCATTATTCCGGCATCGGAAACGACGAACTGAGCCGAAGCGAGGGCAATGAACGGAGGATCTGATACTCTCTCGCTCTCCACTTCCCAGCCGCCTACCGACTTTGGGGTTCATTCAAGACATGCTGTTGGAGGAATGTCTTCACATCACCTGTGTCCCTTTCTCCTGCTGGACATCACGTCCTATTCATTGTCACAATACGACCAAGGCTTCCATGCCATAGACTTATTCTAAATTCTGGGAACTGCAGGAAACAATTATTTTGTATAATTTACCAGCTTTTATAAATTACGTCGCTCATCAAAAAGAACCTCTCGCTTTGTTCCACTGTATCTTTCAAACTCTGCAATAGTCAGTAGTGGTGGAATAAGCATGGTCTCCAAAAATTCTCTCGGCTAGAAACTTTTCTATTTAAAGATGAACTCAGAATACCGTGGTAGGTTGGATACAACACGGTGCTGGACTTAGAATGACAATCAAACTCCTGATCAGTGGGGAAACAACAAAGTGTCACCCAAAGAGAGACTGAGTACGTCAATTGAGTCCTCAACTTCTAGGTTGTGCAGTCTACACCTATAGGCGTCGAGTTTACTAGTTACCGTGACGTATGATGTTACGCACATTTCATTCTCGATTTCTGTCAAAATTCAGTAAACAAGACTTGATTTCGGAATTGGGTGACCGTGGAATGACACACCTACACTCCCTGTACGAATCTGCGCACCGTCGTTCTGAAACAGACGCGGAAGTATTGCGGAGTTCAAAAAATGGTTCAAATGGCTCTGAGCACTATGGGACTCAACATCTGTGGTCATAAGTCCCCTAGAACTTAGAACTACTTAAACCTAACTAACCTAAGGACATCACACACATCCATGCCCGAGGCAGGAGTCGAACTTGCGACCGTAGCAGTCGCGCGGTTCCTGACTGAGCGCCTAGAACCGCTCGGCCACTCCGGCCGACAGCACATGTTTACTGGGCATTATTTTTCTTGTTGTGGTCCATACTGCCTCTCCCAAAACATGGAAAGCAAAGAGCTTGCGATAGAAGAGGTGGTCCACAGTTAGAGACATCAAGACAACTTTCGCTTTCAACTTTCGATTCGGTCGTTTCCGGACCAGGGTTCCTTACCTCTAACTGTTTTTTACCCTTCTCCATCATCCCTGAAATTTTGTATTGTCATTAAGAAATTACATTGTATAAGAGAGCCAGATTATGAATGAAATTAATCGGATCGAAGTAGTAAGCAAAGCATGAATATATTACACTTTTGATTAACGGTCATCTGGATAAATTTTCTCAGACAGAGAATGACAGCAAAGTCTATAAATTCAATGATAACTCTGATACGGCTTAACAAGCCACACAAATGGGTAATCACACTGTACAGTTTGCTGCTAAGTGGTCAGTCCTGCACTGCTGACAAAACTCGTCGTAAAGCAAGCAGGTGGACCAACATTCCTCTCGAAGAGAGCCGAGGTGGTGAATAGCTCGTAATCTCGGCGTTTGCATAGGACACGGAAACCGTTTTAAATCATAATCGTGAGGGAGGGAAGAGCGTGTAGCGGCGACGGCGCCGCAGCCGCAACCGGTCCCCACGGCGGCGGAATGCGTAAGGTGACACCGGCCGATAAGCCGGCCCGTAATGAGGAAATGGAATAAAACAAGTCATACGGTACAAGGCGGCCACGCCGGAATGCGATTGGCGGCGGCGGCGGCGGCGGACAGGGTTCACTGGCCGACACGTCGCAGCGCACCGACGACCCGGCCACAGCGGCTTCGGTTACAACGGGACGAGCGCTGCGTCTCGCCGTGCGTCGCGCAGCCGGCGACAACTTAACGGGAACGAGGGCCGCATACCGATGGGAGGAGGCGTCCAGCTCCACAGAACTGGACCTCACGTCGCAGCAGGTCCGAACCGTCCGGGAAGGCGTTTAAACTGGCTAGAATACTGGAGAGGAAACTGTCGTCGCCCAGTGACATTCCTGAGCCCATTACGGCCCTCGATCTCTCCTGTAGTTGCCACGATCTGGGGTGAAAGTGCTCCCACAAGAGCCAAATCTCATAAACAAACCCTGTTGATGACACGAGTCATTGTCGACTATCATGACTTGTAACATTGGATAGACAGGGCAAGGTGCAGCAAATCACCCAGCAGTTCAAAGCTTGGTGACATACGAAGCGAGCAGTTAGAGCACCCAGAAACATCACCTCGCTATGGGAAACTGTATCCATTGCCCTACATACTCTATATGATCAAAAGTAACCGGACACACAAATGGCTCTGAGCACTATGGGACTTAAATTCTGAGGTCATCAGTACCCTAGAACACAGAACGACTTAAATCCAACCAACCCAAGGACATCACACACATCCAACCCCGAGACAGTACTCAAACCCGCGACCGCAGCGGTCAAGCGGTTCCAGACTGTACCGCCTAGAACCGCCTTGCCACCCCGGCCGGCCCGGACACACATTAATGGACAGTAATATGGAGTGTGTCCACTTTTCGCCTTCACGACGGTTCGAGCTCCGCTGCGGACTTGCGGTGATGTATCGTCTGGGGAGGAATGGCAAGCCCATTCTTCCTCAAGACCCGAAATCAGAGAAGGCAGTTACGTTGGAAGCTGGGGTCTGGAGCGAAAGCGACGTTCTAGATCAACTCAAACGTGTTCAATAGGATTCAAGTCGGGTCTCCGAGCAGGCCAGTCAGTTTCAAGAATATACTTTCAGCAGGTGGTGCCCCACAGCCCGTAAATATTTGACGAACGTCGTGATTTGTGGCCAAGAGCTGCTGATAAAATTGCTTTACTGAGCAACCAGTTTCGGTCCACGGACTATCATCAGGTTCATAAAAGCACTTAAAGTATCATAATAAGCGATATAAAATCAGTGACGTCAGATAACATCATTCATGAATTCATCACCAGAATTAAAAATACTGTTGCCAACCGGTAATATAAACTACCCGACGATGGTCCGTCGACCGAACTGGTTGTTCAATAAAGAATTTTTGTCAACACCTCTTGGAGGTAAATCACGACGTTCTTCAAACATTTCAAGAGTTTGATTGTTCACAAACCATTGCCTTAGAGATGCTGATTTATGACAGGTTGCATTACCACGCTGATTCAGTCATCATATCCGAACTGTTCCTCTACTGTACGCAGTACAAAATGCTGTGAAATGTGTATGAATCTTACCCATTAGGCGTTTCCTTAAGAGCAATAACGGGACCACACCCTAACACTAAAAAACACTCCCAATACCGTAACACCACATCCTCCGTATTTAAATGCTGGCAGGTAATGTCCTCCAGGCATTCGCCATACCCACACTCTTCCATCGGACTGTGACAAGTTATAGCGTCATACATAACTCGAAATCCCTCATTTCCGATCAGCCACTATCCAGTGGCGTGGTTGTTTACAGCACCTCAAGCGTGCGACTTACGAGGTGCTGCTCGATCGTTGCACCTCATTTTTATCTCCCTACTCTCAGCAATTGTGCTAACTGAACTGCTGGTGGGGCTTTGGAACTAAAGAGTTATTCCTTCCGCTGACTGCATGCGATTTTCCATAACCACTCACTGTAATGCTCGATGGTCCCAGTCAAAACCAACTTCTGATTCTTTTATTTGGTCTCATCGAGGGACAACTAGAGGCTCTGGTGTGATGGACTCAATCACTTAACAATATTAAAGAAATTTTCTGACTGTTTTGAAAGCACGAAGTGGAGGCGTTGCTGGGTTCGAGCGCTTAACTGTGGCTGCACGTGGAGCTCCACGCATGGACCGGTCCTCTTCTTTCGGATGGGAAATCATATCTCCTCTCACAGGATTTTATCTAGTAAAATAGTCATAAACAATGATAAGAAATTTGTACTTTTCTGCAATGTCTAGTAATAATGTGGAATCTATGCGGGTGTGTTGACTTTTCTAGAGTTCAAACGGTGAAATTACCTTGATTCAAGTTTTTGCATGTCAGTTTCGCTTACGAGCAAAATCAGAGAGTACTTTCAACATTTAATTTATATACTATTGGGTCAAAAACTAACGCTCTGGTTATTTTTCGCACTTTCTGATATTTAATTTTCATTTAATAATCAGTCCTCAGAGCTACAGCTCCATTAGCTCGATAATTATAAGACAGTTCATAGAACTCCATTCTACGGTTCTCTCCGCAACGGACGAGAACTGTGCGTCTGTGGACCAACACAAAAGAGAGCAGATGATGCACAAGCCTTTAGAAGCCGTAAGGGCGACTTTCACAAGCTGTTAAGCATCTACGCGAGCTGAAAGTCCGGAATAAGCTACGGTTTTTAATAACAGGGCATTTCAAGACGCGAGTCTCTTCCTTTATCCTCATCCGTAGCAGGCGATTCGCGCTCCTTTTTCCGAGCACGGAGGACAGCGCGGTATCTGGTGTAGCGGCGTCAGGCACGGCTGCTACAAACGGAACGCGCCGTCTAGTCAGGCGGCAGCGGCGTATCAAAAGCGTGGGGGCGGGGGCGGAGGCAGGGCCGCCTCAAACAACTCATTCCGGCGGGCACAAGGAGGCTGGGGGCCGGAGGCTGCTTAAAAACCACGCCGCCTCCGTGTCCCGCGGCTACAGTCGGCTCCAGCTCCGGCTCCAGCTCCAGCGCGGGTCGCGTGCTCCCAGACGAGACGGGTGCGCCGGACTAATTACGCCTCCCAATACGGCGACTGCGACAAAAGGAGCGCACAAAGCGGCCGCGGCCGGCTATCATCTGCAGCTCGCGCAGTAACCAAACACCGATACTCCGCCCCCGCCCCTGCCACCACCGCCGCCGCCGCCGCCGGCCTTTGTGATTCCCGCAGCCCGCATTGTGCGCCAGTTCGGGGACTTTTTGCCGCCGGCCGGCCCCTCGCCGCTTTTTAAACGTGATGCTCCTCCCGCTCCCCACCGACATCAAGACGCGACACGCAGCGCCGCGCCGTAATTGTTGTCAACATCTGGCAGTCCACGCGGCTTCCGTATGTCGCGGGGGCGGAAGAAAGCGACCGTGTCAGCACGCACGGGGAACGGCTACGGGTGGACGGACGCTTCCTCGTTTCCCAAATTCCACGGTCCCTTCTTTCATACGTGGTGTGCCAAGCGCTTGGTGTCAAATTTATACAAACGCCAAATGACCCTAGGCTGAGTATTTTCGGAAAAAAAATCGAATCTGGATGTACGGGAATGCTGGCTTTTTTGGCGAATTTGATTAATGAAATCTCGGTTTCTCGGCCGAGTCGTAGATTACTGCTGGGCGCAACTTTGGGCGAGTTTTCTACTCTTGATTTTCAGGCATCTGAAGGAGACGAGCAGAAATCTCGTCGAAATGGCTCCTGAAGATGACGAATAGGAAGCTCGTCAAAACGTTGTTGCTATACGATGCTATTGCTCGACTGACAACCCGAGAAGATTTCATCAGTGCCGAGTAGCCACTGCGAATATTCGTAGCCAAGAAAAGGGCTGTCAATTCGTGAACTTCATGTAGGCCGTTGTTTAGATGTCCCGAAATTCTGACTCTGCCATCCCTACACATAATTTTGTGGTATCTTCCAAAGATCGCGGCGCCACACCGAAGTCGGCAACGCACATCGATACCACAGACACTGGTGATATGTCGCTGCAATCCACAACGACGAACGAGAGAGGCTGAAGCCGACACGGCCTCCCTCTCAGCGCAGCAGCGTCGTTGCACGGAGGTTAATATAGACCCGAGTATGTAACCGTTCTGAACAGTTCGTGATTTCAGCAGAAGCAGTCAACATCACGGAGTAAGATGAAAGTGTTATCCAAGTCTTATATGAAAATCTACTTTTGTAAATGTTGAGCATGCTGCTTCAAGAAAAGAGTTGGTGATTGCTTGTAATCAAGCACTCCTGTGGGCAAAGGACTGTATCAAGTTAAGTAAATCTTTTTATTCATTCAGGTGATACAGTGAACTAATATCTCATATGTTGTTGTTCGATGAGCCATCTCCCAGGGAAATCAAAGAACCCACACCTATGTAGTTTCTTCTTGTCATAACAAATCTGATAATGGGGTTTGTTCTATACAATACTGACTCATTCAGAAAAAAAAACTGCGACTATCATCCACTGGATAGTAAAAACGATCTGTTGTTGGGTAACAGTTTCATCAACAGTGTACGGAAAGTTGCGCAATAATTAGTAGGTTTCATTTTCAGTATGCTTCCATAAAATCTGAAAAAAAAATGAGTGATATACGCCAAAGCACCAAATCGAAGTTGGAAAGTTTCCTTGTGCGTCCCTGCTCTTATTCCCTAGCGGAATTCCTCGCTTTAGTTGGGAGCTCTTCTTTTTGATCTTTTATCTATTCAAATACCAATTCAGAATCTCTTTCGTTTTTCATTAATTCTTTTGTTTACAAATTTTGTAACTGGTATTCTGTAAACCATGTACTGAATGATTCCTTGACGAAACAGCTTTGGCTCACGCGGTCGCACGAAATTTGATAACAAAAAACAATAATTTTAAAAAATGATCGGAAATTAATATTCCCGCCATAAGATGTCTTGAAAGCGCATTGGAAGGTAGGATTGGTTCTAAACTGCTTATGTTGCACAGCAATTAACTGCGCGTTTTAGGACATAGGTGGTATCACATTTAATAATAATAATAATAATAATAATAATAATAATAAACAATCCCCTTGCCAAGTCCACGATGGAGTTGCTAATTTTAAAAGTTCTTGGCTGGCTGTCGTGTACATTGTACTACTCGTTACACCAGCTAAGTGCTCCGAAAGCGGAATGAATGCACAGAGACAAGTTTACAAGTTTCGGAACATGAGCTATCTTAACTGGATACCTTATCACTATGCACCTAAATTTGCTAGAAACTGTATCGTTCGAAGTCATAGAGAGCTTCACAAGATCAACGGCTAAGAAATGTTAACACAGTAGGCTTTAAGCAGGATCGTATTTCGTTGTGTGGAAGGACGTTCCTCAATAAGCTCGTCGGTTTGCCTTGAAGCACACTCCTCCAGTATGGAGAGTACTAGTGTAGCACAAATTACGCCCCTAAGACAGACAATGGGGTAAATTACTTTGATCCCAAAGTTCACTTCAGCCAAACTATTATGCTTTAATGAATGCGCGGTGATCGACGTTCGTCACTTTGAACAGTTGCTAAGTTGTCGCTACTGTGTAAGTTTTCCAGTTCAGTAAAAAAAAAAACCTTGAAGGACATATCCATTTGAACGACTGCGTATTTAACAGTAGAAGTAAAATTTAGCTCTTTCTGCTAGTCACATTAGAATAAAAGGCTGCCTTAACAGAATAGATGAACACAGTATGTCATCGCGAGGAATTCGAATTTACTGTATCTTCTCGGACCATTAATCTATGCCTTACTGCTATTTACCCTCTTATTCCAGTTAGGATATTCGTGCTGTTTACTGGGATTTTTCTTGGATCACTTACGCATCTTGAGAGTTACTTGCGTGGTAAGTGTCCATGTAAGCACGTAGTACATCGCCCGTTCACCGGCATGGAGGTTTCGCTGCAAGTGGGGCGGTGTTTAGTCTGTGTTCCAGCACAGTGTTTAGTCTGGCGCCTCAGGCCTGGCGCCACAGCCCAGCTACCCTCTGTGCCCACAGGCACAAGAGGCTGGTGCTTCAGGGACCCCGTCACACCACCACCAGAGCCGGAAGACGTACAAACCGTCGAATAAAAGCAGGACAACGCCATGTCGTAAAATGTCCCAATGTCTATTACTACTGTAGGTGGTCTCCCTTAGGATGGCGATATAACGTACGAGGGATCTCTTCAACAGTGACCGAGAAGTGAGAACACTTTACGATATGGCAGGATCACACATCCAGGTGACTACAGGAGTAATAATGGCTACAGATGCCCACTTTCAGCTACAGACGAAGAGGGGAACATGTAAGAGAACGACTATGTCCTGATGTCGAGTAAAAAAGGGGTGACTGGGGAAGACTAGAATTGATCGACTAGAGCTGGAGGAGTAAGTCACTTGGCACCTATTCCAATAACACGTTCAGCTCGCCACTGGAAACAAGCCAGCATAATTCCAGCAAGCTGCAAGGAGTACAAACCTGGCTGACAAGAATGCTGTTCTCAGATAAGAAGTTGGAGAAATTAAGATAAGCTCGAGATGGTGACAGACAACAGAAAAAGCCTGCCGGAGTGGCCGAGCGGTTCTAGGCGCTACAGTCTGGAACCACGTGACCGCTACGGTCGCAGGTTCGAATCCTGCCTCGGGCATGGATGTGTGTGATGTCCTTACGTTAGTTAGGTTTAAGTAGTTGGCCTCAAGTTAAGTACCATAGCGCTCAGAGCCATTTTTGAACACCAGAAGAATCAGATGCTAGGCGACACAGTAGCCTGTGTCGGCTTCACATAACAGCACAAGAAATGCTTCCAGGAAAAGATGGGTCTTCACAGTGAAGGAAGAATGAAGCGGACGAAAATTCTTTGGCAAGCTGGCACACAACAGAACGGGGTAACAGAGAGAAGGGCGACGTATGAATTCGGTCTTACAAAATTGTTTCTCCGCGGAAGGTCGTAACACGATCCCTCATTTCCATCACCTACGAACGTCGGTACGGCAAACATGGAGATAACCGATCGCGGAATAGAAAAGCAACTACAACACCTTAGTAGTGGATGAGATACCTAAACGGTTCTACAAAGATTATGCGAAAGAACTTGCTCCCCTTCCAAGAGCAGTTTGTCGTAGATCGCTGGAGCAACGAAACGTATCTGCCGACTGAAAAAGAAAGCGCAGGTCATTAGCGTTTTGAAGTGCCGTACGACAGTTCCACGTAATTATAGGTCTATATCGTTGACGTCAATCTGTTGTAGAATTATGGAATATGTTTCATGGTCAAGAATTACGACGTTTGTGGAGAACGAAACTCTACTCTGTAAAAATCAACATGGATTCCGCCAACAGAGATACTGCGAAACTCAGCTAGCTCTGTTTCTCCAAGAGATCCACAAAATGTGTTCAAACGTGTGTGAATTCCTAAGGGACCAAACTGCTTAGGTCATCGGTCCCTAGACTTACACACTACTTAAACTAACTTTAATTTATGCTAAGAACAACACACGCACCCACGCCCGAGGGAGGACTCGAGCCTCCGGCGGGTGTGTTCTCGCAGTCCGTGACATGACGCCTCAAACCGCACGGCTACTCCGCGCGGCAAGAGATCCATAACGCTGTAAACAACGGCGCTCAGGTTGATGCCGTGTTTCTTCACTTCAGGCGGCGATTTAATACCGTCCCGCACTGCCGTTTAGTGAAAAAAATACGAGCTTATGAAGTACCGGACCAGATTTGCAACAGGTCTTAATGGAGCAAAATCGACAGACGTAAAGTCAATTTCCGGAGTTAAAAAAAAAATGGTCCAAATGGCTCTGAGAACTACGGGACTTAACATCTATAGTCATCAGTCCCCTAGAACTTAGAACTACTTAAACCTAACTAACGTAAGGACATCACACAACACCCAGTCATCACGAGGCAGAGAAAATCCCTGACCCCGCCGGGAATCGAACCCGGGAACCCGGACGCGGGAAGCGAGAACGCTACCGCACGACCACGAGCTGCGGACATTTCCGGAGTACCGAAGGGAAGTGTGAAAGGACCGTTAATGTTTACAACATACATAAATGATCTAGTAGAAAGCGTGGGGTGGTCTTTAAGGCTGCGCGCAGATGATGCTGCAGGATTATCTTCAGAGAACTGGTGACTAGTGCAGTTTCTGGCAGTTGATCCTGAATACGAATAAATGTAACATATTGCGCAAAAATAGGAAAAGAAATCCACTATTGTACAACTTCGCTTATGATGAGAAACTGCTGGAAACAGTATCTACCTTATAATATCTAGGAGTAACTATCCACAGCAACCTTTGAAACGTCCCCTTTGAACAATTTTACATACGACTGTGCTTAACCTGACACACAGTATTTTTAGCGCAACGCAATCTGACTTTCAAAATTCCCTACAAAAGAATGGCCCTGACTAACATTAAACTATACCTTTCACAAATCACTTACCTCACAAAAATCTTCGCTGCTCAAGCTACTGCAATACAGCGAGCGCCACTACTGCCAGCTAAATAAAAGATTCAAACTATGGAAGGCACTAACTACTGATAGGGATAGTTAGCAAATGAAAGATATTAATAGAGAACAAACAATGTATCTACCTTGATATCATCATATATATATAGCAGTTCATGACAAATTACAAAACTCCGCCATCTCTCTCCCCACATCCACCACTGCTGGCGGCTCACCTCGAACTGCGCAACGCTACGCGCTGTTCACAGCCAGCTGCCTAACACTACAATGGCGAGTATTACAACAATGCAAAGACGCCACAGGCTGCACACAGCACAGCCAGTGATTTTCATACAGAGGTGGCGTTACCAATAAAAAAACAAACAGCCTACTTACACCTTAAGTGGAGTGACCACATAAAACAAATAGTAGGAAAAGCATATGCTAGGCAGATTCGTGGGAAGGATCTTAAGGAAAACATGAAGGAAGTACTTATCAGGATCTTCTGCAGTATTGTTCATCAATATACCAGGTTGGACTGAGAGAAGAGATAGAGAACATCCAACGAAGAGCTGCGCATTTCGCCCAGGGATAATTTAGACGGCGAGAAAGCTTAATAGGATCTCAGAACAAACCCCGTTACAAGCGAGGCCTTGTGCATCACAGAGAGGCTTACTATTGAAATTTCGAGTGAACACTTTCGGGGAAGAGTTGCACAACATATTACTTCTCCTACGTACATCTCACGTAATGACCACGACGAGGTAATTCGAGAAATCTAGCTAATATATAGACTTATCGACAGTCATTTTTCGCAAGGGCCACTCGCGAGTGGTACAAGGAAGGGGCATCAGCGCTGCCAGAATTACCCTCCGCGACACACCGTTAAGTGGCTTGCGGAGTATGGTGCAGATCTAGACTGTGGTGGCGCAAGACATCATTAAACTGAAATATGCTGTAAGATTATAGCATGACCCACAGACAGAAATATCTATGAAGATGGTTGTACAATGAATAAGAGTGAGACGAAACATACTGAAAATGGATGTAGGTCAGACAAGGGAAAGTGACCAGAATTTTTTGGTCATATTTCTGAGTTGGGATATGGGGTTAAGATCTGATGTTAGAGCAGAACGGTGGTATTGCTGGGACGGCCAGCAGCTACAGTGCGTCGGTTTGCAGCGTTCGTGGCGGCAGGTGTGCGGGGGCACCGCAGGTGTGTGTAGGTCAGGCATGGCGCGTCATGTCCAGCTGACAGGCGGCGCCGAGACACCAGACGCTGGCTGCTGGCCGCTTCCTCATGCGGGCGCACTTCCGTCGCAGACCCTCTGACTAACAGGCTGCAGTTTTCACCCGCCGAGGTCCTCAGGAGTTGCTCAGAGACTACGACGCCCTCCGAGATGTTGAGCATATCCTTGGTGTTAGAGGGCAAGCCGATGGACGGACTGCCTCGCTCTGAAGTACTCAAGCCGGATTAACAAGTAGTATACGGGTTAGTTTTGGGAACCAGATCTGTAGTACAACTAACAAGGGAACCTCCCCATCGCACCCACCTCAGATTTAGTTATAAATTGGCACAGTGGATAGGTCTTGATAAACTGAACACAGATCAATTGAGAAAACAGGAAGAAGTTGTGTGGAACTGTGAAAAAATAAACAAAATATACAAACTGAGTAATCCATGGGCTACATAGGCAACATCATGGAGATTGTTGGCTCAGGAGCGCCGTGGTCCCGTGGTAGCGTGAGCAGCTGCGGAACGAGAGGTCCTTGGTTCAAGTCTTCCCTCGAGTGAAAATTTTACTTTCTTTATTTTTGCATAGTTATTATCTGTCCGTTCGTTCATTGACGTCTCTGTTCACTGTATAAGTTTAGTGTCTGTGTTTTGCGACCGCATCGCAAAACCGTGCGATTAGTAGACGAAAGGACGTGTCTCTCCAATGGGAACCGAAAACATTTGATCGCCAGGTCATAGGTCAACCGATTCCTCCACAGGAAAACACATCTGATATATTCTATACGACACTGGTGACGGCATGTGCGTCACATGACAGGAATATGTTGTCGACCCACCTAGCTTGTACACTTGGCGAATGGGTAAAAAGATTCTTCTACCTTGCCCGATTTAGGTTTTCTTGTGGATCTGATAATCACTCCCAAAAAAGTGATGAAAACATAAGAGTTTGTCACATAAACTGAAAATAAAAAATTAAAATTTTTGCTCGATGGAAGATTTGAACCAAGGACCTTTTGTTCCGCAGCTGCTGACGCTACCACGAGACCACGACCCTCCTGCGTTCCCAGTCTCCTTGATGTTGCTTATCGTATGATGAACTATTCAGTTTGTATATTTTGCTTATTTTTTCACAGTTCCACACAACTTCTTCCTGTTTTCTCAATTGATCTGTGTTCAGTTTTTCAAGGCCTATCCACTGTGCCAACTTATAACTAAATCTGAGGGGTGTGCTATGGGGAGGTTCCCTTGTAAGGATAAAGTTTATATGGTCAAAAGATTCCAGTCCGAAAACGTGTCTGGAGACGCCCAGGACAGCGATGAGATATTAACCTGTCACCCGCCTTATCGCCCAACAACCGGAGTGATGGCCTGGGCGCCATTTCTTTTCGTAGTAGTATCCTTTTGGTTGTCATCCGCGGCGTCCTTACAGCACAGCAGTACGTGGACGATATTCTACGCCCCGTTTTGCTGCCCTTACATTTCGGTAAGATGGTGCCCGCCCGCATACTTCGACAGCTTCTATTGCTTGTCGTAGTTCTTGGCAAAAAGTACCTTGGCCAGGGAGGTCACCGTGTCTCCCCCCAATTGAGAACGTTTGGAGCATTATGGGCAGAGTTCTCCAATAAGCTCAGGGTTTTAACTATCTAACGCGCCAGTTGGACACAATTTAGCTTGATTTTCCACAGGAGGGCATCCATAATTCTTTCAATAAGCGCCAAGCCGAATAACTGCTTACGTAAGGGCCAGAGGTGAACCAACGTGTTGTTGACTTCCTCAATTTGTGAAGCTCTTTCTCTTGAATAAATCATCCAGTTATATTGTAACTGTAATCATTTGTTTGTCTGTAAAATGGTTCAAATGGCTCTGAGCACTATGGGACTCAACTGCTGAGGTTATTAGTCCCCTAGAACTTAGAACTAGTTAAACCTAACTAACCTAAGGACATCACAAACATCCATGCCCGAGGCAGGATTCGAACCTGCGACCGTAGCGGTCTTGCGGTTCCAGACTGCAGCGCCTTTAACCGCACGGCCGCTTTGGCCGGCTAGTTTGTCTGTACATCTACATCTGATCTACCGATTTCCGTCCCATTCGTACAATTCCTTCGTAGTGTGTCGTTTTATTCTCCTTAGATTGTACTTCCGGAAACCGCAGAAAACATGATTCTGGGTGACCGGACGGAAATTTGGCCCACATTCCTCGTCAATATGAGTCCAATTGTTTACGACTCTTCATCTCGCTCGATGGTTTAAAATGGCTCTTCGAAGATATGAAAAACGTCCAGGTGCACTTCGATGATGATAAAGTAACTAGTATCACTACCGAGATCTGTTTTTCAATTGTCTACTTAATTCAGCGTTACAAGAGAAGACACCGTGTAGTTCGACAGCGATTAAATTCATAGTGGTGGCAACGTAATGTTAACTAGTACAGAGTGGGAGTTCAGGGATATGAGTGAAAGACTATTCAGGGCTAGGTAACAGATCACGTCTGGAAACGTGAATTATGTTATTTGCTGTCATGATGTAGCAACTACCGTAAACTATCATAGAGGCGTTGCAACATTCCCTTATACGTGAGGAAGTATCCTCATGGCAAAAGTTAACAGCTACAGACATTCACAAAAATCATAACCTGTCTCTTTTATGGCGTGTTCAGTGATATTCGCTTCCAGGTTAGTCGATAAACATTACCAAAGTCAATAATGTGCAAGTGGTTGAAGACTTATTCACCGTAACTCGTATACTCTAATTTTAAATATCACAGCACCTAGAATATGAATCCAAATTGGGAAGATGTGTATGAGAGTGCATCAAAAACGATTTTGGTTTGTTAGGATCAAGGTGATCGTCCACAAGCGTCTATATTGAATATCTAATTTGTTTATCTCTCACATTTTTGAAACAATTTCTGAACTGACTCCTTATATTCTGTTTCATTCGACAATTATCAAATACACACAGGGCGTATCGGGAGGAATGGCTGATATTCAGATATATGACAAGCACAATCATTCGACGCAAAACGTCTAGTAAACATTGCCTCTAAAATGGATAGCTCATCTTCCATACTATGAAGCAAATCGCTTCTAATGCAAGCTCTTTGCTTTCCATATTTTTGGAGCAGGAAGTAGGTAGTACGGACGAAAGCACAAAAGGCTAGTAAACATGAGCCCTAAGTTACATACCTTAAGAGCATTTTTTCAGTAGAAGACATGTGTTCCATAGTAACGAGGATGAACGTGTGCTTATAGCTCTTAAGATATGCACTTTAGAGCTATTGTTTTCTGGCCTCTCTCTTTCTTGTTTAGGTCCATACTATCACCTCTCAAAATAAGTAAAGCAAGGAGCTTTCAGAAGAAAAGATTTGTTTCACACTATCGAAAATGAAGAAGTGCTCATAGCAGTTAAGCTGTGCGTTTTAGAGCTCATATTTACTAGACTTTTTGCTTCAAACGATCGTTCGTCGAGCACCACCTCAACTGCAATACAGCGATCTGTTGCATAAGCTAAAGTTTGGAATATTGGGCGCTAGATCAACGAGTTTAACGACATTGTCAGCTACTTTAGCTTTCTTATACTTCCACGTCACGCCTGTGCTATTTAGGTAAATCTAACTTTGTTGGGATTTTTATGTTTTAACTGCTCGTCGCTACGTGCTTGACAATGAAACATCTTTCTTATGAAGATGAGGGACTTGGGCTGCTCTACACATCTGCTTATTGGTTCTTCGCCAATTAGTATACGATGATCGACCTATGCTGGTGATACAGTAGAGCTACGAGCCTAAGGAGAAGAAACAGTGTCGGGCTTTCGTCGTCGTCGTCGCGCGGGGGTTGCGTATCAGCGGAGGGTAGGAAGGGGCGACTTTTTTGCGGCCCCTTACCGTCAGCCCCAGTCGACCAACCCTCCGGAATGAATCACCCGGACGGAAAAATGAAACAAAAGAATACCTTATCCTCCTCCATCATCTTAATTAAAGTTACCAATTTATTCTTTTTTAGCCGGCGGGGCGGGCGGCGCGGCCGGAGGGAGGCAGTAAGTGACAAGCGAGTCGCACCTCGCCAAATTAACTATTTAAGGCGTTTCGCCGGGCACGGAATGAAGAACTGGAGAAGGAAGGCCAGGAGCAGCCGCGATCTCCCGGAGGAGCGGCGGGAGGCGACGCAATTTCTGACCCGACTCGCTTCCGCGCTGTGCCAGTCATTTGTTTTTATCAGAGCGGCCCCGCGGGGAAGCCCCTCGCCGGGGGTGGGGGGCACAGCGCAGATAAGGCAGCGGCGGTCGCAGCGCCCTTCAATCGATAGCGGCTCCAGTCGACTCGCCTCCGCTCTGTTCCTTCTGGTCGGAAAACACACATTTCCACGCTCGCCCTTATTAGTGGTCTCATTCTTCCTTCGAGATAAAGTCTTCTCCACCCTCACGGCAAGAAATATACCGCGCTGTCCTACGCGCGCGCTATCTTTTCATTTCTTCTTCCAATTTCTTTCTCAGATACGCCTCTTAGCTTGCGGAGGACAAAGCAATGCGCCGTACACCACGGTACAATTTTTTCTGGCACCAGCTGAATTGTTCATTCTTCAAAAGCGAGCTGAAAATGATTGGGAGAAGTCTTGTTTTCATAATAAAAGTGTGTCTGACCTTCGTTACAGGTAGAGCGATAGAGAATTCAGAAGCCATGTGTCCTGAGCTACGTAATTGCGAGGAAACTTGGGGGCGAATACATCTTGTACAGAAAGTAACACTCTCGTTCATACCAGTAGTTACACGATCTATGCTCGACGACAGCACACCATATATTTCCAGAAAGGAACCCGACAATTACGGATTTCTAGTACAAGTTTAATTTTCCACAGAAAATCAATAACTAAAGAAGAAAGAGGTCAGGGAACCACGAAAACTCTATTTGTATCTTTTCGTTACCTTGTAAATGTTGATATACTATCCTCGGAGGAAATCGGTAAACATTTGTTATAAAACATATTATGGTCCGCAGAGATTGCTTTGATGTTTTATGTTTTTTAAATGACATGATTTCCAGTTACTGCTGTGTCTCAAGCAAGTTCACTATCCTTATGTGCAACCAAATACAAGTTTTTGCTAAAAGACAGGGTCTCAGCAAAGGAAGATAACATGGTAGGAGGGATAGCTGGGAGAAGAGGGTGGTGTAAAGGTTAATAATATTAGCCTGATACTTTGAGCATAAAACACATGACTGCACCATAGTCCTCTAATAAATTGATTTTTTAAATTTTTCCCTTAAAAATTCTCTGTTGTGTTCTGAATGAGAAAAAGTTTACTCAAGGAAATTGTACCGAAGGAAGCCCCAAAATTAGATGAATGTAAACATGTCTGCATACATGACGACGCCCCCATCTCACGCAGACAGCCGTGTTAAAAACAGAATTTTGTGTTACTTGTTTGGTTTTTTATGACGTTTTAGTCTCTAATGTCTTAGTGACACAAGATTATTAGGGAAGTAATTACGTGGTAGGACCCAAAACCCAAATGAGATTTTTAAAAGCGCTAAATGGGAACGGGTACAAAAACTGTTCTGGTAGGCCTAAACACTTTGGAAAGAGGTGTGCTGGATGCTCTGCTGTACTTCAGTACTGGTGCAGTGTCAATCTTTAAGGCTATGGAACTGATCGGACAGCCTGGTGAACTAAATGTGCAAGGAACTATAAGTGCCATTTATAGCAGAAGCCGTCCCAAGCAAAGGAATCAGTACTGGAAGCCAGCAAAGAAGCTAGAATAAGACGTCTTAAAAAGAAAAGGGAGAGAGAACAACACCAGAATCAAGATGAATATGGACCCGGGAGGAATTAGTGTTATGCAAGGTAGGTACAGAAACAAGTTTTAACTTTAATTTCCCGGAAGTGCAATTTTTATTTGTGTTCTGGTACACATTGGTTAAAAGCTGTTGATGATAGATAGCTGAAATTGTGTGTACCATCTCAGAAGAGACTTATCCAAAAAGTAGACAATTCTTATGACTTAGCTTTGAAAATTAAAGACTTTTCTTTTTTAAAAAAGCTGTAATCTATTTTTTTAGTAACCACTATTAAATAAATTTGAACCATAATTTATGACAGCAACACCTTTTTTGAAGTCTACTTTAAAGATAATAGCGTATAGAACTTCCGTACTTCGTTTCTATTTCGAGGTATGTGTTCCTACGCTGCACATAAATAATGAACATGCTTTATTTCACTTGCAACATAAAATACAAATCAGATATGAGACCAAAGTCTGTGCTTCATAGATCAAAATGTTCCCAAAATATCTCTTGAAAACTGTTAAGCATTATATAGGCCAACAACTCATTCTTTGAGATACGTTATTTAGTACACTGACAATTTTTTGATGATTTTCCCTTGTCTTCAAGACCCAGTCCTCCTAGTGAAGTAGTAGGGTTGGAATGACGGCGAGTATGACCTCATACGGCAGGGTTACTTCCGGTTGCTTCGTAGAGCTAGCCGTGATGGGAATACAATTCAAAATAGAAACGGGAGTTACTACTACTACTTTTTCTATTGCGAAGAAGCAACATACGAACAACTTCAGTTGGAAAGACCACATATATATTATTGTGGGGAAGGCGAGCCAAAGGTTGCGTTTCATTGGCAGGACACTTAGAAGATGAAACAAGTCCACTAAAGAGACAGCGTACACTACGCTCGTTCGTCCTCTGTTAGAATATTGCTGCGCGGTGTGGGATCCTTACCAGGTGGGATTGACGGAGGACATCGAAAGGGTGCAAAAAAGGGCAGCTCGTTTTGTATTATCACGTAATAGGGGAGAGAGTGTGGCAGATATGATACGCGAGTTGGGATGGAAGTCATTAAAGCAAAGACGTTTTTCGTCGCGGCGAGATCTATTTACGAAATTTCAGTCACCAATTTTCTCTTCCGAATGCGAAAATATTTTGTTGAGCCCAACCTACATAGGTAGGAATGATCATCAAAATAAAATAAGAGAAATCAGAGCTCGAACAGAAAGGTTTAGGTGTTCGTTTTTCCCGCGCGCTGTTCGGGAGTGGAATGGTAGAGAGATAGTATGATTGTGGTTCAATGAACCCTCTGCCAAGCACTTAAATGTGAATTGCAGAGTAGTCATGTAGATGTAGAAGACATATTTCCCTGCCTACTCCGCCACTCTGTGGGAGGACCAACGTGGCGACGAGTAATTTGATTCCTCAGGAAGGCAGCTCAGTCAGCTGGTTGTCCTCGAGAGCACGAGGGAAGCGTGTTAATTACGGAGTCCCGCAAGGACACCTCTAATTCCTACTGTCGCCCAGGAGCTGTTCTTTGAAGGGTGGCAAGACGTCCGCGAGGGGGGAGGGCGAACGTGTCGAGATAAGACCGAGACGCTGCGGCCGCCAAGACGGAGGGAAGCAAGATTGCATTGTACAAAAGGCGTCGAGCAGGAAATGAGCTCGGTTTCCCCCTGGAAGGGTCCTTTGAGGGCGTGTTGTACCCCGTTTTCTTAAGGTCTTGTCGGACACACAAGCCGATATCTGGCGCCGGTGCGCGAGCGCCCCTGGCCGGCGAGAGGAGCGGAAATGGACGCCTGGGGTGTCGGCAGCGGAGCGCGTAATGGGCGCCCGAGGAGGGATTCGAGCAGCCGGCAACGGCCGAACCGCGGACCATAAACACGCCGTACTGCCGGAGCCGGCGTCGCAGGGGGTGGGTCCGCGGAACAGGTGGCTGCCGGGCGCGTCCGAAAAAATGTGGCTTTCGAGGAATCTGCGAAGCGCTGTCACCGCTTTGAGTAGGTCGTGGGAAAATAAAAGGTGGGGGCTGCAAAGTATGACGCACCGATGACCTACGTTCCACGTGGTTCTAATGGAAGTACTGCAGCACACAACGTGATCTGGAAATGACACCTTGTCAGGTGTCGAACACAGTCGTAGTCACACAACATGGACATTGTTAATACAAAAATTAGTATCGGCACTACTGAATTAAAATATAAGACTATTCAGAGTGTAACGGATATAAGTGCAGACATTTTTGTATGTGGTAGCTTAATATGTACACACATAAGTGTGGTGGTTGTTTTTCCCTCGATAAAACAGTCTACCTACAAACTTTACGACCTGATATTTTCTACACGACCGTAACGGCGCCACTGAGTGGCTACGCTTGTCAGTGTAAACTTCCCATTTTATGTCCACGCATCCATACTTCAACACCTTAGCTGCTGCTCGGGGGAATATACAAGTAATGGCTCGCTCTTCCAGTTGTACTTGGAGACCTAAACACACATGACCTGTAATAGTTACAATTATTAGTCTGCAAATGACGTAAAAACTGATGCAATACTATTCAGTACGCCGACCTCAGTCACCAATACAAATATCTGTACTTATAACCGATGCACCCTTTACAAACGAACTTCATTTTTATAGTGGCTCTCAAACCAAACATTTCTTTCAACACCAGCAGTCTCCTATCATCATGAAGGACATTAGTGGCAACATTTGCCTTTTGTACGGCAGTTCTGTCTTTTACTACATGCTTGAGAACTTATCTTCACCATAGAGAGAGAGAGAGAGAGAGAGAGAGAGGGGGGGGGGGGGGGAGATGTCTTCTGAGACACATTTTGAAAAGCACCAGAAGTGATATCCGAATAATGCAGCTGTGAGTATTACAAGGAACAAAAAGTAAACAGACAACGATTAACTCGTGTGAAAAGGGGCTGACCTCAAATCTGTAATCGTTCACCCTGATTAAGATATTTTGTTGCTTCTGCTGTTTCTATTTGGCAAATGCCTCGTTTTTCGCTTCATGTTTTTAGTCCATTCTTGCTCCGATTACTTTGCATCCACCTATAACGATTAAGACACAGACCTGGCGCAATGCAGTGTTCTTTTTTCCTTCCTTATAATGACCATGTATGAACAGAGTGCTACAGTAGATTACATAAAAGAAGCGGAAGTCAGATACCCACGAAATGTGTATTTTGATCTTTTCGTTACCTTCCAATTTCCGATACACTATCTTCGGAGAAACTCAGCAATCACTTATAATAAAACAGTTGTTATTGACCATCTAGATAACTTCAATGTTTCATCATTTTTTAAATGATCAACTTTCGTCTGACATGAACCATCGTCAGATCTGACTGTATCGGTTACGAGGGTAACTGTCTCACTTACGTGCAAAATTTACCTGTTACTTTGCAGGGTAAAACAGTCCTGTGATGTAGGAAGTAAAGTTTGCTGATAAGATAGATGGCTTACTCTTGCAACTCATTCACTGAGACCCGAAACCGGTCATAAAAAATAAAGCAATCTAGATGGAGAATAAAATGTGCTTCCCTTACCTACGTAGTAACAAACTGTATTTTTCATAAGGCGGAGTTAGTAAAAATAAATCAAATTTTAAATCGCAAACACGGAAAAAAACCTCAACAGGAGATGATTCTCCGTAGTATCCATTGCACTGCTTTAAGTGTAGCTGAAGTATGCTAGAGACAACGGTTAAAACAAATCTTGTGATAATATTCTAAGGGAACCCTCGCGGTCTTTCTGTCTTCAGCCAACGTTTAATTTCCTTATACTGACTTCTGTTCTATCTCGTTATCGTTTAACAGAGCACGCCCAATAGGCGAATTTGTTTGTACGTGTCTAGCAGTGCGGTTTTGTCTGGCAGTTATCTCCACAAATGAATGGCATTACATTACTTTTATAGTAATAGCTTTAACATGTGAACATCACAGAAAATTCACCTCTAATGTGCTAGTAATGAATAGGGATTTATAGTTGGCGTAGCTTTGATTGTTCTCCTGAATTCGTTATCAGCAGCTAAAATATTGGTAACTGCCCTGTTTGGCATGACTGATATCTATTACTTACTAACGTTACTGAGAGACCCACTGCCTTCGTAACTATCGTGAGTCGTTTGCTGCTAAAAACTAGTAACAAGCTGCAGAGGCAGAATCTTTTTCTACAGCTTATCTCAGTGCAGTTATTTTTCTTGTTTTATACGTAATTACACTGATAATTAATGTGATTCATGAAGTACATTTAGGAAATAGAAAACAAATTTTACTATAATCTTAAGAAAAATAATAGAAGAAAGGAAAGATTTAGACAATGGAAGCGGCCGTTTTATCCAGCTATTTAAAGTGGGAGGGCCTCAGTAAACACTTCCAGGCTGTCTCAGCCAAATTAGCATATTCTGTTCTACTATGGTTACTGCTAGACTATGTACGTCGTGAAATTAGCTCTACGTGGTTTGTGTATGAGGTATGACAATACTACGAGGGCTGTGCGGAAAGTAAGGTCCAATCGGTCCCAAAATAAAAACCACTGTGAAAAACAAAGATGTTTTAATTACAGCAGTTAGCTACACCTTCTAGCTACTTCTCTACATAGTTGTTGTTCCGATTTAAGACATCTGTCGCAGCGTCATACTAACATTCAAGTACCCTCGTCATAGAAGGCAGCTGGCTGTGCTTTCCGCAAATTTTCTACGCTCGTTGCAGCTCTTTGTCCGTGCCAAAATGTTGTCTTCATAGCCAGTGTTTCATGAGAACATCAGAGGGAGTCACATCAAGACTGTATGTGGGCGATCAAAGACTTGCCATCGAAAACGCTCAAGGGCGTCTTCGTTGCCTCTGCAGTGTGCTGCCGAGAAGTGTCACGAGGACGGAAATGCATAACAATGACGTTATGTGGGCTGTATGATATCAGGCGTAATCTCCCGGTACGCTCCCACACTTGGGCGGGAAACACTATTTTCTAGTCACCCATAGGTGCTCACAGTGCGCTCAGAACCGGAAAGCGACGTGACGCGATCGACGGGCATGTTAGACACACTGACCAACAAATGCGTGCAAAGCTTCGTCCGAATTCCACAGTGGTTCGCGCCCGATCGGATCTTACTTTCCGTATGTTGTTGTAGTTGTTGTTGTGGTCTTCAGTCTTGTGATTGGTTTGATGCAGCTCTCCATGCTACTCTATCCTGTGCAAGCTTCTTCATCTCTCAGTACCTATTGCAACCTACATCCCTCTGAATCTGCTTAGTGTATTCATCTCTTGGTCTCCATCTACGATTTTTACCCTGCACGCTGCCCTCCAATACTAAATTGGTGATCCCTCGATGTCTCAGAACGTGTCCTACCAACCGATCCCTTCTTCTAGTGAAATAGTGCCACCAACTCCTCTTCTCCCCAATTCTATTCAATACTTCTTCATTAGTCATTTGATCTACACATCTAATCTACAGCATTCTTCTGTAGCACCACATTTCAAAAGCTTCTATTCTCTTCTTGTCCAAACTATTTACCGTCCACGATTCGCTTCCATACATGGCTACACTCCATACAAATACTTTCAGAAACGACTTCCTGACACTTAAATCTATACTCGATATTAACAAATCTCTCTTCTTTAGAAACGCTTTCCTTGCCATTGCCGGTCTACATTTTATATCTTCTCTACTTCGACCACCATCAGTTACTTTGCTCCCCAAATAGCAAAACTCCTTTACTACTTTAAGTGCCTCATTTCCTAATCTAATTCCCTGAGCATCACCCGACTTAATTCGACTACATTCCATTATCCTCGTTTTGCTTTTGTTGATGTTCATCTTATACCCTCCTTTCGAGACACTATCCATTCCATTCAACTGCTCTTCCAAGTCCTTTGCTGTCTCTGACAGAATTACAATGTCAACAGCGAACCTCAAAGTTTTTATTTCTTCTCCATATATTTTAATACCTACTCCGAATTTTTCTTTCGTTTCATTTATTGCTTGCTCAATATACAGATTGAATAACATCGGGGAGCGGCTACAACCCTGTCTCACTTCCTTCCCAACCACTGCTTCCCTTTCATGTCCCTCGACTCTTATAACTGCCATCTGGTTTCTGCACAAATTGTAAATAGCCTTTCGCTCCCTGTATTTTACCCCTGCCACCTTTAGAATTTGAAAGAGAGTATTCCCGTCAACATTGTAAAAAGCTTTCTCTAAGTCTACAAATGCTAGAAACGTAGGTTTGCCTTTCCTTAATCTAGCTTCTAAGATAAATCGTAGGGTCAGTATTGCCTCACGTCTTCCAATATTGTATAACCCTCGTATTTGTTACTAAAATTACTTTTTTGCATTTCCCCGCACCATGAGCGGGAGAGGGGCTCGGAAAAATGATCTCGAGACTGGTCTTCCCGAAAGGCACTTCTTACCCGTGTTATGCGTTCGTGTTTGTGCAGTTGGGCCGTATTACACTGCGTATGTAGGCGTACTACCTGGGGCAGGTTACGTTATGTGTACGCAATGTACGCTTGTTGCTGATTGGCTGTTGTTCTATAGCCGTTGCTCCACAATGGCAATTTGGAAAATTTTCCTCGATACGAATCTTTCCCCCTGCTGTGACGTCACCTTGCATGTTCTTTGTGTCGAGCTATTTTTATTGTTTCTGGAAGAACGAGCGAGCCGGACTGATTTGCGTCCCAGCTCGGCCTGCGCAAAGTGCGTTTTCGTGTGCGCCTGGGGCGGACTCGGGACGCACATTTGGCGCGCGGGTCGGCGAGTTATAGGCGGCCGGCCCGGCCCCGGGCTTCGACGCCGCGACTGCATTCCGCCGGCAGCTGGGAGGAAGAGGCCGCGACGGGGACGGGGACGAAGACGGCTCTCCTTTTGGGGCGCGCCAGCACGGCTCGCCTAATGGAATCCACGAGCCTTTATGTAGCCTTTTGTTGTATCGGCCGGGCTCGTCCCTACCTGGCCGGGCCGGGACGGCTCGCCGGCTCAATGCGCATTGTCACCGTTCATTACGGGCGCATTCACGGCGCTAAGTGTGTGCTCAAGTGGCCGCGGGCCCACATTGTTGCTGGCCGCCGGCTTCCCCCTGGCGCATTCCTCGCGTGTGCGCAGGGGTGGCCTCCCACCGGCGAGTTCCGTTACCTGAGCGACAGGCGCGCCGCACACATCAAGCCAGAGTCAGTTCTTAACCCTGATGTTGAGTCACTGCTGCGAAACGCTCTACTGTTCGCATAAAGTAATGTTATACAATATTGCAGTACCTGTGTTTCTACGATGTACTCCGCAATGTCCTTCGGACGTGCATGCATGTCTAAAGAAACAGGAACTTCTACGATCGACAGCTGTATGAAATACAAGAAATGTATTGGCAATCGCAAATATGATCAGACTCCAGCTGCACAGTCTACAGGCGACAACGAAAATTTGTGCCGGACCAGGGCTCAAACCGGGATTCCCCGCATTACGCGAGCGGTTGCCTTAACCGCCTCAGCCACCGAGCATGCCGCCAGAACCGAACCAAACATCCATGTCACTGTGTGTCTACGTACTGTACTCGCACAATTCCTGTGAATCCCGGGTTCGAGTCCCGGCCAAGCGGAATTTTTCGTTATCCCCAATACAATGTGCAACTGGAGTCTGATCATATACCTGTCTCCGAATACATTACTTGTAAAGTAAAGTTGCAGGATCGGTAAGTAGTGTCGCTTCTTTGTCGTACCGCCGTTACCAAATATACAAATTTTTCAAAAAGAGTGTAATGTGGCTAAAAACAAAATGAGAAAGCCAATCACTTTTAGAGGAAGTGGTTCAGCAAAATAAGCTGCTCCCTGAAGAAAGAAATTTATTTATTTCGTTTCCACCGCGCAAATTATCATCAGGTATCCGGAAGTGGTGATAACTGCAATTTAAACTGCTGTTTTTTCTGCTTCAATCAACAACCTACCTACTTTAAAAAATTTCCAAGTTGAGGGCCTTCGCCACAATAAAATATAATAAACTCTATTTTAGCCCGTTTAAGAAGAAAATTCTGTGAGGTTACTTACTGAAAATAAACAGATTTTGCTGATGGTTATGTACTCACAGATGCCATATGTGACACACACATGCCCTTATTTGCAGAAACGTGGAAAGTACGTTTGACTTTGTATACAAAGCATTTTTTTCTCATTTATGATACTCTATATACTCTTTCTTACGTAGACGTAGTTGCACATGATCACGAAAACTTCTGTTTTCTATGAATTAGAAGCGTCATATTTTCACAACTTAACGTAAACTGCCGAAGTTCTGATTTATCAGCCCGATGTGAAAGCAAATACTCCCTGGAATGACATGTTGAACTGGAAACCCCAAATACAACGAACTGTATATTTTATTTGCTGAGCATTTGAAAATTCTGTGCGATGATTCAGTAATGAAAGTATAGTTTTCCAACAAAAGATGAATTCAGAAATGCAAGTAAGTTAAAAATCGAATGACCTTTGCGAAGAAGTAGCTCTTGTATTCTATGCTTGTGGACGCTGGACTGAACCGCAGACAGAAAGAAGACGCGGAGTTAATGTAAATAAATTTCCGCACAAATTTGATAGCGTAATCTGAATCTCGAATGCTTCAATGGTGGTGCTTGATCCGATGCCCTGAAGGCAATGAGATCTCAGCTAAAAGTGGCAAAATGGTTCATAACTGGAAAACAAATTTTAAATTTTTGAACCACACCACTACTGTACTGTTAAAAAGAACACATTTTTCTGTCAGAACAAAATAAATGACTTCTTCGAAGCAAAACGGACGCACCTGATTACATCTACATTGCCGGAGACACTTTAGTGACGTGTTGCTACGGAGCATATGCAGACTAAACGTCAAGAACAGTAAAAGAACGAATGTAAGAGCTCGAATACCACGTGCGATTAAAACAAAATGTGAAATATGAGCCGGCCGGTATGGCCGAGCGGTTCTAGGCGCTTCAGTCCGGAACCGCGCTGCTGCTACGGTCGCTGGTTCGAATCCTGCCTTGGGCATGGATGTGTGTGATGTCCTTAGGTTTAAGTAGTTCTAAGTCTAGGGAACTGATGACCTCAGATGTTAAGTCCCATAGTGCTTAGAGCCATTTGAACCATTTGTGAAACATGAGGTAGCAGAACATTAGGAGAACTACGGCCAGTACATTGATTCTAACAAAGTATGTTTTCTATCCAAATAATCCTACATTTATAGAAGGAAAGTCAGAGCAGCAATGAACATTACCACGAACGAATGTACTGCGAATGGAGAAAACGGCTACGGGCTTCCGGCTCCGTGGCCTCCCGCCATGAATGAAATAAATTGGCAACCACCGTGCGCGAGGTATACAAACAACTACCAGATTCGGCAATAACTTTTGCTAAACATTCCCTCTCGCTTGCCCTGTCTGTTTCGCTTTATATCCCATGACAATAGCCCACGAATAGTAGGCGTAAGAATTTTATCCAATAAACTCACTTCTTCAGCGTAAGAGCGGGAAGATCCCCATTTATACGTGAACGCGCAGCACTGGCCACTGACAGCTTTCAGTTAATTAGAAATACCAGAAGATCCCGAAGAGAATCCTAGCTTATAAGTCGAAACATCGCAGAAGAAACTGAAGACGAGTATGACGCGTCGTAACAGCCTCGAAGATTTTACATTAGCTCAGTATAGGCATTGACTATTTTCGTGGGAACTTTGATTACATGACTTTCACCCTGACTCCCAGAGCTATTCCAGTTTTCAGTTTACATAAAGAAAGCTTTTCGTGTAAACTGTCACGACATATATAATTGCAGCCCTCTGAAACGCGAGGAATGCAACGTGATTGCACGGTACGCGGCGAGGCGGCCAGCTGTTGAGGTCTCCAACCGCAAGGGTGTATCGGACAATAGGCCGGACGGCGTCCCCTGGGGTCGGACGAGGCCTACCACGCGACAAAGATTTCAAAATGCAAAGTATAAAGCGTTCATCAACATCACAACACAGTTTCGCGTCGCACAATGCAGCCTACTCCTTTATTGTGGCACCCCGTTCCGCCGGCACAGCCAGTATACACGTACACACGCACGCACGCACACACTGCGCTCCTTCACCCTCGCACGCGCTCCGGATAATGAGAGAATTGATTAAAAAAGGAAGCGGGCGGGCCTGAATGGATGGGATCGTCGCTTTTGTGAAATGCGGTATTAAATCGCCTACATGCGCCCAATCGCCACTTCTGCCGCCGCTCGCTGTTCATCCGCTCCCCGCCACGTCTCTTTCTGTCGTGTTTGGAAGCACGACACGACACGGCGCCGCACAGCCCGACTCACCGAGCGGGCGGGCGGCAGCGACAAATGCAGCTCTCTTCCCCTTCACCCCGGGTGACGGTATTAAGCGATCAACAACGGACTCCGACTGCGCGGCCACAAGGAGGCAAGCATGCGGGAGGAATCTTGTTTAGCATCGCTTTCGATGTTCCAGTGTAAACGTCACCGTGCAAGTGGCCCTTCACACGTTACGTCATAATCTACATCTACATCCCTACTCCGCAAGCCACCTGACGGTGTGTGGCGGAGGGTGTATCAAAAAGAATCATCCGATTTAAAATATATCGTAACTGAAACTTCCTGGCAGATTAAAATTGTGTGCCGGACCGAGACTCGAACTCGGAATCTTTGCCTTTCGCGGGAAAGTGCTCTACCAACTTTTTTTCCCGGTATTATTCGTTGCGTTTGGTCTGGGCGGACGTCACGAGACATCCGTTGAAGTTGATCGTTGATTCCTTTACCCAGTTTTTTATTACAGAGGGCGAGTAGTCCTCTGACCGAACACGCTGAGCTACCGTGGCGGCTGACCAACTGGGCTACCCAAGCACGACTCGCGCTCCGTCCTCACAGCTTTACTTCTGCCAGTACCTCGTCTCCTACCTTCCAAACTTTACAGAAGCTCTCCTGCGAACCCTGCAGAACTAGCACTCCTGAAAGAAAGGATATTGCGGAGACATGGCTTAGCCACAGCCTGGGGAATGTTTCTCATTCTGGAAATATCGTAACTATTTGTTATTTGAGATATGTGCGTGAACAACGTACTGTTGGAGGCAGCAAACTCTCGAGTTTTACATGGTTCCCGCTAGGTAGCAGCAGTATGTGCCCACTTCTAGTAAAAATGGTGGTGGGACAACAGAAAGCGTTTTATATTCTACGTTTTGCGCAGTGCGGATCATTAATAGCTGTCCAGGGTGACTTTCATACTAGGTATGGTGTGGATCCTCCTACAGCACGTAGCATTAGACGGTGACACGAACAGTTCCGAGAAACAGGTTGTTTGCGTAAAGGCAAATCGCCAGACCGTCCCCGAGTGTGTGACACGTCGAACGCATCTGCCATGGTTTCCCAAGAAAACCTCAGAAATCCGTTCGCCGTTCAGCTCGACATCTGAACATGCCTCCGATGTCAATCTGGCGTGTGTTGTGTCAGTATTTACACATGAAACTATACAAAATTTAGCTACTGCAAGCTCTTCGTGAAGGTGACAAACAACAACGCGTGAACTTCTGTAATTTTGTTCTTGGCAAGATAGAGAATGACAGTGTTCTTCCACGATTAGTGTTTAGTGACGAGGCAACATTCCGGTTAAATGGAAAGGTTTATAAAAGACTGTTTATGTGCCTCCGTTACCAACAACAACGAATGAACTGAGACATCGCATAGCAGCAGTTTGTGGAAGCTGTAACTCAAGACATGCTCTCTGCAGTGAGGGAACAACCTGAACATCGCAATGATAGATGCCTATGCCGTGCATCTCAAGGGCGGCATAACCTATGGAAAGGTATGAAAAAAAACTTTTTGAGTTTCCCGTTCGTCAAAAAACAAAATTCATTGTGTATGTTTATTAGTTTTAGAAATATAGACGAGTCAAAACGGATGATTCTTTTTGATGGTTCAAAATGGTTCAAATGGCTCTGAGCACTATGGGACTCAACAGCTTAGGTCATAAGTCCCCTAGAACTTAGAACTACTTAAACCTAACTAACCTAAGGACATCACACACACCCATGCCCAAGGCAGGATTCGAACCTGCGAGCGTAGCAGTCCCGCGGTTCCGGACTGCAGCGCCAGAACCGCTAGACCACCGCGGCCGGCTGATTCTTTTTGATACACCGTGTATTTTGGTACAAGTACCAACGTACGAACACAAGATGCTACTAAGTATTTTTATATCTAATATGCACAATAAATTTGAAATCTCAATATAATTCTGAAACCCTGTGGAGTTTAATTTCTGTTTTCTCGAGTCTGCAAGAAACGTTCTCATACCTCTTTGCTTCTGATCACCTCAGTTGTGAACTAAAGGTTCTACAGCGTGGAAAACTGATCGGCTCCAGGAACAGTTCAAAAGTAGAATGAATGACTGCACCTTACAAAGAAGAGCATAAAGCCTAACGACGTCTTTTGTGTTCCAGGTCCCATCGTGTCTGTTGGGGGACCTCCTTTGAAGTGGCTGAACCTCAATGGGAAGCGAAGCTACTATGTGATGCAAGAAAAGGGCGACTCTTTCGGATACACGCAAGGATAAAGCACGAAAGCCAAAAAAATAGGAAGGAAGGAAAAGTACTGATTCGTAGTCTCTAGTCTCCAGCTTTACAGTAAATATACATCAGTTTAGTAACTTATTCCAGCTCAACAACTGCCCATGAAGATTCCGCGGTGAATTGAAATACTAAACACTGGCATTTACGGACGAAGGCGACTCTCCAATGTACCTAACAGCTGAAACTTTGCAAATAATGCGGAGGAAGACGAAATAAAGATGAAATTTTGAAATACAAATATTGCTAGGTAATATCTGCTATAAGCGGCAGACGAAGTCAACTAATTAATCACTGTTAAATAGAAATAAGCTGATAGTGTGTATACACAGGCATCAATACAGTAACACTACTCAAAATCAAAAACCTCACATACCCTGACATTAACGTCTAAGACTTAATCATTTGTTTCTGTGATGAAATGGCGTATGGTGAAGATTCTGATAGAGGTTTCCTTTCACATCTAGTCAGTAGTTATATTTTCAGAGTTATCTCTTTACAGAACTGTCCTTTCTATTGTGCTAAGTGATTGTTAGTCTCTAGGTAGTAGCGAGGACTAGTTTCATAGTGTGTACAGAACTTTTTAAAGGAGAAAATAGTAACACTATCCGGTTATCGGCTAATAAATCAGAAGAGCTTTACAGAGATGTTGATTTGTTTTTCCTTATGTCTGAAAAAGAGGTACATGATCTGATGTATAGGGTGAGCAGCAATGTGCCACGGACTGCTGCAGTGCGTGGGAAAGCGTCATCGTGTGACACTCTGGGAAAATACAGGATGACTCAGACAGAATTTCTAGCTGGTGCGCTGAATGTCAGCTTGCTGTAAATGTAGCTCAGCAGGGTGAACAACCCTTTAATGTCCGAATACAGTAGTGGTGGTGTGGTGCTTGACAGTGTGAGGACGATTGAATATCTGGGCGTAAAACGGGACGAGCACGAAGATACGGTAGTAGGGAAGGTGCGTGGTAGACTTCGGTTTATTTGTAGCATTTTAGGTAAGTTCAGCTCCTCTATAAAGGAAATCGGGTATAGAACGCCAGTGCGACCTAGTCTTGAGCACTGTTCGAGTGTTTCGGGTCCCACCAAGTTGGATTAAAGGAGGACATGGAAGCAGTTCAGAGGCAGGCTGCTAGATTTGTTATCGACAGGTAGGATCAACACGCACCATTGCGGAGGTGCTTTGTGAACTCGAATGGGGATCCCTGTAGAGAAGACTACGTTCTTTGCGCGAATTACTATTCGGAAAATATAGAGAACAGGCATTTGCTGTTGACTACAGAACGATTCTCCTCCGGACAACGTACATTTCCCGTAAAGACCGCGAAGACAAGGCAAGAGGAAGTAAGACTCGTACCGAGACATATAGACAGTCGTTCTCCTTTCGCTCCATTATCGAGTTGAACAGGAATGGGAATCACTAGTAGTGGTACAAGACACCCTCCGCCAGGCACCACGCGGTCACTTGCATAATATACGTGTAGATGTGGATGTAGGTGTAGCTTTAAATGATGAGTCGAGGCTTTGTGAGCAGTACGGAACACGCTCGCAAAACATGAAAAAAGCCTAAGATTCGCATCGCTAAGGACTGAGTAACGGTTGCAATTTTTCTCTTTGATAAATATGGCAGTTCTCAAACGGCCAACGAATCTGATGTTGGTATACGAAGTGACACCCATAAAAGAGTGTTCCTCACAGAAAACCACTGACGTTTCAGGTCTAATACTGTAGGTGTGTATTATGATCCGCACAGCTTGAGTATATTTTCAGAGGCTAGATTACCCAATATAACAGCAACACCATTTTATAGTGCAGCAAGCAGTTGAGTGTACAGGGTGGGCGAGAACTCACCGTACCCGTAGTATCGAGTGCTTACTGATTTGATTTTTTTAGCACAAGTTTATTAAGTGTCCAATACATCGGTATTTGCATATGACTCCATGTTCTTCTTGACGTATTTTTAAGCATATCCGGTGTTATGGTGTGAAATTGATCCTCATCACCAATGCGCTGTTCTTATTTTGTAGCAGAACGACGTTCAGATACAAGCGCCATAATGACTCCCCATAAAGTGTCAGATGTGGTGGTGTCAGAATATCTTGGTAGTCTTTTCAAGGGAGACGGTGTTGCTGATGAACCAGAACCTAGCCACTATAATGCAACGTGTTCATTCAGAAATTCGCGCACTGCAAGAGCGTACTGAAAACGCGCTGTCTTGCTACAACCGTTTGCGTTCTGTGAGCTTTCTTCAAGCTGAGGTATTAACCATGTTTGTAACATGTACAAATAACCTGCGTCATTCACAGTCCTTCACTATCTCGACTGTGTAATGAGGGTTCTCTTTGGCCCAAACGATAGTTATTGCTAGTACGTGATCTGTGATAAATGGCACACTCATTGAAAATTGAGTTAATAAAGGACGGAATGCTAAAACGCTCTCATTCCAGTCTGTACCCGATAACTCGTTTACGAACGTTAGCCGACTTTTTTTTTCTCGCATTCTTGTCCTCCGTATACAGAGTTCCGAAGCAAGTTTACGTAACCACTTCATAGGAGATGGCTCAATCGAAGCAGAGACTCCGGCACAGGTTTCTTCTTGTGTCTTCTTCCTTTAACTCCACGGGCTGTCTCCAACATTGCCAAAAGCAAAAGCACACCTGCTCCGTTGCGGAAGTGTTGCCTTTCGCGGTGGAGCCTTATTAAATTTTTCTTGAATGCTACCATAATCTGTGTGCGCTGTGTGTTATCGTTCGAACAGCCACACACTTGTGTGTATGACCGTTCACATCTGCCATGTCTACATATTCAAACTCGACGGCGACCGCAAAAACACGTAAACCTGAATTCCAAGAATTGGTAAGATGTAACATGGCTTCCAACTCCGTAATAACTTTTGATACTAAAGAGGGGTTACAGGGGCATGTTGACTTCTCGCCCATCCTATGGCGTACTGTACATATTCTTCTCCTGGAAAGGTAAATCACTCGCCCCGCTGTGGTACTGAGTCCGCGGGACCTGCACGAATCGTTAAGCGCCGCGGAGTGGCTGAAGCAACGCAGCGGCGGTCGCCCGAAGGCGTCGGGGCGCGGGGAGTGTAACGAGCTGGCGTGGAGGGCCCTCGACGCCTTTGTGGGCAGCAGCAGCCAGCAGCCACTGTGCACACAAACACGCGCAAGCCGGGCCGCAACGTGCTGGGGACCACTTCGCGGCGCGGCGCGGCGCTGCACGCCCTCTCGAACCCTCACAAACAAATTACTGCCTACCGCGGCGGCGGCGGCGGCGGCGGCGGCGGCGGCGAGTGAGCAGTGGGCTGCCGCCGAGCTGAAGACAATCGAGGGCCCCTCAGGGACACACGGTGCATGTAGGCGTCGGTGCCTACCTGTGGTTCTGTATCGCATTAATACTGTCCAGAGCGGTTCCAACAAATAAGTTATCCCTAGAAGACATATTTCACACTGCCGAGCGAGGATGACGATTCCATTCATCTGCGCAGTGCTTCCACGAGACCAGCCCTGTCACCGTCGCCAAGGGCAGGCGTCAAGTCTGATTAAGCCCATAGCTTTCAGCGCTTGACGTTGACTCGTATGTTAGTTTGCATCTACATCTGCATCTACGTCTACGTCTACATCTCCATCTCTATCTGTATCTGCATCTACATCCATACTCTGCAAGCCATCGTACGGTGCGTGGCTGAGCGTACCCTACACCACTACTAGTCGTTTCCTTTCCTGTTCCCCATGCAGACAGAGCGAGGGAAAAACGACTCTCTACATGCCTCCGATGGTCCTTAAGCGAAATGTATGTTAGCGGCAGTAGGCTCGTTTCCCAGCCAGCTTCGAATGCCGGTTTCTCAACAGTGTTCCTCGAAATGAACGTCGCATTCCCTCCAGGAATTCGCATTCGAGTTCCTGAAGCAGCTCCGCGACACTTGCGAGTAGCTGGAACCTACCGGTAACAAATCTGGGAGCCCGACTGTGAATTGTTTCCATGTCTTCCTTTAATCCGACCTGGTGCCGATGCTCAAACACTCTAACAGTACTCAAGAATAGGTCGCATTAGAGTCTTATGTGTGGTCTCCTTTACAGATGAACCACACCTTCCTAAACTGAAGTTTACCATTCGCTTTCCCTACCTCAATCCCCACAATGTCCAGGAATTAAAACGACGTGAATGTGTCAAGCAGGACACTATTAATGCCGTATCCAAACATTACTGGTTTGTTTTTCCAACTCATCCGCATTAACTTACATTCTTCTACATTTAGGCTGGCTGCCATTCATCGCACCAACTTGAAATTTCGAAATGTTGTGCACAAAAGTGCAATCGTTATCTTCTAAATTTATTTTCTCCTAAAATAGCTGTTCTAGCTTGCCTTAGGAGGTGATTTGGGTCAGAAGTATGCGAATATAGCTAAGAGCCTCCAGAAAACTAAAGAAAGGCCGACGATTAGGGAGTCGATCTCTAGTTTCTGCAGGTTCTTTAAATCGGGCCAAGACAATTTTTTCGACTATACAGGTGTATTGATATTGAGGCTGAAGCTCATTCTCGTGTCCGTCTTCACGTACAAGTAAAAGCCTAAAGCAAACACAGTATTTTCATTTTTTTCTACTCAGATATGGTCCACTGAAGTTACAGAATCATTAGTGTTTGTTTTTTTTATTTTTTTATTATATAACAGGACACTTGCTCTTTGCTATCTGTATATACTGAATTTCAGTTTTCAAAAAAGCGTTCACAAATTTGAAAACAGACGACATTTTAATATGTACCTTTGTATCACAAGTTGTTGTTTTAGCAGGTAAATTAAAACCGCTGATGTTGCTGTAAGTTCACCGTAACCTGTCTGGGTAGAAGAGAATAAAAACTTCTCAAATGAAAGCATATGGTTACAGGGACCTTTTCAAGTTTCAAACTTTTCTCATTCATTCATGCAGACTGAAACGATGTATGAAATATGTATCAAGGCCAGGGTTCGAACCTGGGTCCCCTGCTCACTAGGAAAATGCGCTAATCACTATGCCATCTTGGTACAGCGGGTTTGCATAGCTGCACAGACTAAACTAGCACGTGTCCCTCCTCGGTACAAATTCCCATTCACGCCTCAGCGTGAGAAGGGAGGTGTGGTAGGGTAGTCAGTGCAAAGTTACTGTCCTAGGGTGGCGTAGTGATTGGCGCATCTGCATTATGAGCAGGAGGCCCACGTTCAAAAATGGCTCTGAGCACTATGGGACTTAACATCTGTGGTCATCAGTCCCCTAGAACTTAGAACTACTTAAACCTAACTAACCTAAGGACATCACACACATCCATGCCGGAGACAGGATTCGAACCTGCGACCGTAGCAGTCGCTCGGTTCCAGACTGTAGCGCCTAGAACCGCTCGGCCACTTTGGCCGGCAAGTTTGGAGTACGAGACCATTCCATAAAGATCATGAAGTAATTTACGAACATATAAACCAGGTTGATCGTAAAATGTAAGACTTCGTGGACGGTAATATTACATTTATTGCAATATTCCGAGACGATATATAGTAGTGAAATGCATTTTTCCTAATAAACAAGCATCTTCAGTGAGAAAGCTGTGAGACTCCTACGGATGAAATACTAGGTTTATTCTACGACTTAATAGATCTGGAAAATTTTAATGATTCTGAATTAGAATGACGGAAAGGGAACTTCAAACCAGCTCCTTCGAATAGTGTAGTGTTAGCAAGTAACACGAAGTTTCGTTTAGTTGCAGTTATTTGGCGTTCGCATTTTCTTGCGGACGCAGTTTCGTAGAGAAATCTGACGGTAAGACATCGGCAGTTCCATCTGCAGGCAGGAAGAGCCTTGCGACAAGTGGTGGGCAGAAGCAGCACGCGGACCGCATATTACGGAGAAAAGAGAGACGGACAGTAAGGTGTGTTGTGGCCGACACGTGGCCGTGTGGTGCAGAGCTCGGTGGTAATCCTTCATTCGCCGCTGTGCCGCGGGGATCTCGTTTATTACGGAGATAAAATCTGGGGGCGCCCGCGCAGGCTGGCGCCCAGTTTTAGGAGCACTTGCGGTTTTGAAGGATGCGCCGCGTCCATAAACGCGGCAACCGCGAGAGCCGCGGCTGCAGCCGCTGCGCGCCCTGTTTGTATACGTGTGGTTATTTTTACTGGCGCTCTCGCCTCGCCTGCGCTCGCCTCGCTTCCTCGCCGCCTCTTGCCGTCCGAAACCACATGGTGCGTCCGCTCCTCCATATTACCGAGAAAAACTGGAGGCGCTGCCGCGGCAGTTTTCGGGAAAAACAGAGCGGGGCGACTTTTTTCCTCGTGGGGCGCACCGCCCTCGACGTGCTGCGCTTCGTCTCCGACGCCAGGCCGTATCTGTACGCCGGGCCGGGGCAGCTCGCACCCCGGGCTCGGGTGGTGCGGTGCGGGGTGCGGGGAGGAGGGTGCTTCGCGCGGACAAAGAGGCCTTTCACGGCCCGGGGAGCCGTCACCCGGCGGCCTCAAAGGGCGCCGGTGTTTCTGGTTATTAGCATGTCACCGCGGCCGCTATCGGTCACCCGCGCCGCTCTCCCGGCCGCGATACGTCGTGAACAGCGGACGGCCCTGCCCTTCCTCAAGGCGCGGCTATCTCCTTCCCACCTCATCTGCTCTCATCTCCGTTTGATACCGCTCGGAACCGCCCCTCGACCGCTGAGTGATACTCAGTCTCTGCAGAGAAACACTCTTCTGAGCCTACTCACGTATAAATATCAGCAACTCGATCTCATACACTGACGGGGAGAAAAAAATAGCAACACCAAGGAGGAGGTGTGCGACATAAACGAAGGTTAACAGACGTGTTAGTACAACTGAAATACTTTTTAGTTTGCGTAATTCGATCCTCTGCCTTTGTTACGAACTCGCTTTCTTTGTTTACATGGAATACCACCCACTAGAGGATCCCTCAACGTGCATTCTCCCCGTTTGTGTCCCGTCTCGCCATACTTGGCACAGGTTTTTTCTTTTTTTTTCTTCAGTATTTCGTGGAGCGTCACAATCCGCAGCTTCTGAAGCTCCCAGTTATACCATCATTGTTCTTTATCTTCAGTGCTAAGAAGTTTATGAAAATACTATTTTGTTTCAGGAGAATTGTGCAGATTTTTGGTATTACCTCCAAGACTATACTTGTTCTACTTCGTCCTCTCTGGCCTGTTTTAAACCATATTTTCATGTCTTCCGGAAATTGTTCTCTAGAAAGGTTGTCCTTCAAGTTCAGTTTATGTGGCTGTGATGATAATTCGTCGTCCGTTACTGTGATTAGGATCCCGTGTGTTGCGAATAATGGTCTTCGCTTTTTGGTCTCCACACACTTTATGTTTTGGATGGCCCCCGTTTTTGCAAGAAGTTTTTTTGCAATCTTCCTTTGTGGCCATTTCAGCGATTACTTCACTTGGTGTTGTCTTGCTGTTTTTGTTCGGGGTCAGTTTCTCTTGTTAGCATGCCTCTAACATCCTCAGTGTTCTGACCATTCGTTGGCTTGACGAAGAATGTTGTGGCCTGTTCCTCTTTTGCTTTTCCTATTGTTGTAGCTATATATATATATATATATATATATATATATATATATATATATATATATATATATATATAGATATAGATTGACCAACTGCCACAACGGATGAGAAAGACTGTAGGATTTCTGTTGTCGTTCTTTCGAAGTTTACTGTTTTCATTTAATACTTCCCGCAATTCGTCTTCTAGGTGTTGTATTTAATCTTTTGCGTTCGGTATGTTTTCGAGTAACACTTCCTCCACTTCTTGCCTTAGTCTTTCATTTTCATCTTTCAGAATATCTACCTGACCCCCTAATCTTAACTGGCGTAAACCTCGAAGGGACTGTGCCTCCTAGATTCTTCTAGCGTCATTGATATGATTAAATTATAGATCGAAAACCAGTAACTTCATTTCATAATTGTTCTCAGCTACTTACGTTTCTTAATTTTGATTCTGAGGCGTAAACATAGCTGCAGAATTTCGGTACAAAAATACTGTTAAAACAATATTGACTATATATGTGCATGAAGCTGACATATTACGTACTCATTTTTCTTACTATTTTTCGCTAGAATAACGTCAATTTCTGTAACAAGATTGCAAAGCACGCTGGCAGTCGTGTCCACGTCTCCCCTCCTCTTCCCTCCGGCTGTGACTCCGCTGTACAGTACTTCGAGCACTGGGCTTTAGGCATTAGGTATTAGCAGTGGGGAGGAGCGAGTGACAAACAACGGTGCACCGGAAGCTTTAAATAAAAGCTGTACTTTCAGAAGGTCATAACAGCATACTATCAGAATTATGGCTCAAATTTTAGGACGGGATCGACTGTTGGGACTGTATATTGCAAGTATTCTTTTTCTCCTTAAAACATGTCGTCGAGTTGGTGATGTTTCCTTATGAGAGTGATAGATCAACCATAACTTTCTATGCAGACCACTTTCTTTCAATGCAATATTTTAGGTTAGTCTTCATCACCTTGTATTCCACAGTTGGATAATGTACAGGTAAATGTCAATACGAACAACCACAGATATATTTCAGGTCTTTTTCTATCACACCACAACTGGTTTCGTTCTAAATGAAATATGTCAGTGTCTTGTAAGTATGGCGACTAGATTGTTTTGCGTCGTTCTAAAGGCCGATTTCTGACACTTTATGGGAATGAGTTATGACGACTGTTGGTGAAATGTCCGTCGCCTGAAGAAGTGAATTTAAAATGAAACTGATTGTGGCGTAATAAACGCAAGTACCTGAAATATAGCTGTGATAATTTTAACAGCTTTTATTTTAGATTAGGCTTTACCTGTAATGAATATTAATTCAAACTACAAATTAGTACGACCATCCACAATCTTAATAAGACATATTTGTATTGGATTTACGACTTTTGGCTCACCTCCGGAACTTGAAGCAGTGGTCAGAAGTTTCTTTTCATGTCTGTTTAAATTACATACACTCTGTAAACAAACTTTGTACGCAGAGTGCATACGAATTGTATATCTGCTCACGAATGTGACGTAAACCGAACAGGAAAAACAGCCTGCGACTAATAAACGACAGTGTCACTGGTTACTCAAAACCGTACATGCAATATACACTTGCCTTATTAACTGATATAAATTTGCCTTATGGTGGAGGTATAATCTTCCGAAACATTTATTACAAATAATTTTGTCACATTCATTTACAGTTTCAGTTGTCCATGATGAAGTACCAGCAACTCAATTATATGGAGTAGATCGTATTCTGGCAGCTTCCTGCATCCGTATAGTTTCATTTATTTACAAGTCTCCTTCTTCTGGAACCGCGTGACCGCTACGGTTGCAGGTTCGAATCCTGCCTCGGGCGTGGATGTATGTGATGTCCTTAGGCTAGTTAGGTTTAAGTAGTTCTAAGTTCTAGGGGACTGATGACCTCCGATGTTGAGTCCCATAGTGCTCCGAGCCATTTGAACCATCTGAACCTTCTTCTGCACCTCAAGTTTTAGGCAGTTGTGCCTGTTCCATCTTCACTTTTCACTGCCACCTTGTTCCGGGTCTTGCTACGTTCCTTCTTCCTCATAACCAGTACAGATTGGCCAGACGTGGGCTTCTCACTACAGTTATCCTTTGTAGGTGATGTTTCCATATTTTTTTATTTCGTTCAGTCAGTTAATTAATATTATAGATGTTTAGCTGATTCCTAATGTTTTTATTTCTTATATGGTCTTCCCTGGTAACACCCCTCACTTCCCTGGGAAATCTTGTTCTGCTGCTTGTAGCATAGTAACTGAAATTGGCTGACCCTCAATTTCAGGTGTTACAGCAGCAGAGTTCAATTAACAGCCATTCTGTATTAAATCAGCTTCTTTGGAGCATACCTGAAGTCGTTAGTAGTTTAGTTTGATATATATTTTCGTGTTTTATAAAATCATAGCTTGAGACTGATAAAAAAATGCGCTGCAGTGGCATTGTTATTCACCTGTCTCACCAACATGTAAATATAGCTTGTAAGACGTATTTTTAAAATGAATATAGTTACGTGCCATTCTGTTGCCGGCAGCGCCCTGTGTCGTTGGCGTCTGAAGGCTGCAACACTTTAATATCTTACTCAGTACCGTGTAATGTTACAGATTACAGCAGCAACGGTTATCTGCTAGAAGCCGTGTCAACAGTCGTCGTGAATTAACGGGAATAATTGCGCGTCTCCTGACCAGCGCCGGCATGTGGCGTGCGTTGTGGCAGCTGTCAGTTACGTCAATAACCGGCTACGGGAACTGCTCCAGCCCCTCGAGGCACTCCTCCTCGCAGATATTTACACAGCACAGTCCCCGAAGAACGTCATTAGGATTACGCCTCCACAGAGTAATGTAAGGTTGCGCAGAGTGCTCTCTTAATGGTCGGCAGCTTGCTTCTGCTCCAACTCTCGCGGCCCTGTGTAATCAGGAGCCGGCTCTCGGCCGCGCTCGCCTCTTTCCCTGCCGCACACCGCTCCTCCTCGAAAACTAAGCCTTTTAGCTTTTCCGCTTGGCCTCCGCCCGCGGGCCCGCCCCCTCGCCGCCGCCGCCTCCGCGGAGAAACTTTGCCCGAATCCAGAGGAACAGCCAGAAGAGTAAAAGATTAATTATTTCTCCGGTGGCTCCATTTTCTTGCGGGCAAAGTTAGCACCGGAGAACTGACACGGCAGCGCGGCGGGGAGGATGGGCCACGCGGCCGAGGATGGTACGCGACGCCCGCAAGAAAGGAGTGTCCCGCCGCGAGTCGTATCCGCTCGCGCTCCCCTCCCTCGACGCGTTGAGTCTCGCATCACGTACGTAAGCATTGTAGTGGCGCGTGAGCCGCCTGTGAATGGGCCAGGAATTAGCGCCGGGTGATTAATTCCACCGCTGTGGCTGTCACTAATAGGGAACACGCAGGGACTCCCAGCACCTGTACATCATCATCGCATGCGGCTCGGTCCACTCCTCTCCCCTCTCGCTTTTTACTGACCCGCGCCGGGGAAACAGAACCTGCGCCGTTCCCAGCCTTCGACGCCTCGAGCCGGGCTCCTCGGCCGTCAACGCCGCCACTTCATCGCGCCTGCCGTTACCCAAGTTTCGTTCCGCCCGGACTTTATATGTAACTTTGCTAAAGTACTTAATAGCTTGCACGAGGATACACTGCTGTGACGGGAAGGAAGCAAGTTTTCGCCTGTCTGGCCGGGGAACACCGTTATTCATCACGGCCTCCGCAAGCCGGACGCAAGTCCTTCGCGAAGCTACACGCGAACTCCAGATATGGTGTCCACCGGAAGTAAGCTATTGAAGGTTGTTACTTTTAGCCCCCTCACTGGCTCCTTCTTTAGAAAACTGTCTTTCGTCGGCTCCTACATAATCGTCCGATTGAACTTCTTTTTTAAACTTTCGAGTAGAGTGACGTCATTCTATTTATATACTATCTTTTCTTTTTGTTTCTACGTGTCTTCCTACATGTCGTATCTTCCTCTACATATTCTCATTTTAATCAGTCATTACACTTTTTTCGCGTCATTAGTCCCTCTCAAAGTTAATTATTTCTTGATGCCATTGCTCAACCACGGAAAACGTGTCTTCTTTAGGCAAGATATTTCCAGATTTTTTTTCTGGTTTATTCCTGCCAAAACCCATAATTTCGTACGTTATGTAGACAGAAGCGACACCACCAGCAGTCGACCAATGGTGTAAACGCCCAGAAGATGACCCCTACGTCGGGTTAAAACCGGTTGGCGGTATAATAATAATAAATGCGATTAAAACTGTTTTTGAATAACTGATGAACACCTCTGGACTTTTACCTATGGGGGACATCAAACGATGTCGTTTATCGACGAAAGTCACGAACATTGGGTGACCTTCGTGAACGCATCGAACATTCCTATGACAGATATCCAACTGGACACGTTGCCGTCAGTAATTCGTGCAGCAGTTCAGCGGCATCGCCTGTGTACGGATTTTAATTGTGACCTCTTCGAACACCTTGAACGATATCAACAAAATGGTTCAAATGGCTCTGAGCACTATGGGACTTAACATCTGTGGTCATCAGTCCCCTACAACTTAGAACTACTTAAACCGACCTAACCTAAGGACATCACACACATCCATGCCCGAGGCAGGACTCGAACCTGCGACCGTAGCAGTCGCGCGGTTCCGGACTGAGCGCCTAGAACGATATGAACAACTTGAACTTCAAGCTACTACAAATTCATCAAGAATCAGATCCTTCCATCAATTAATTTCGAAGTAAATGAGCAATTAAATAGTGTTTACATTTTTTGGACACTCTGTATCTGTTCAGATAAAGACAGGCTATAAAATAAAAGCTACTAATTTAAGCATGCTCAAATAATTTTCCACACAATCCTCCAGAAACATTTACTACGAACCAACTACAATAACGACGCTACATTTCGACAAAAGTAATTGCCATACTTTCCATTATATTCCCCAGGGCAGATCTTTCTAAACAGCTTCACTTCAGAAAGTTCTCTTTGCAATGGTGCTACTGGCCTTGGAGGTTAGTTGAGAATTTCGCAGCTGTTGCTTTTTTCGAGTGCCAGCGTGAACACAATTGTGTACCTACATACACATATACACGCCGCAGACCACTGTGGCCGGCCGGTATGGCCGAGTGGTTCTAGGCGCTTCAGTCCGGAACCGTGCGACCGCTACGGTCGCAGGTTCGAATTCTGCCTCGGGCGTGGATGTGTGTGATGTCTTTAGATTAGTTAGGTTTAAGTAGTTCTAAGTTCTAGGGGACTGATGACCTCAGCTGTTAAGTCCCATAGTGCTCAGAGCCATTTGAAGCATTTTTAGACCACTGTGCAGTACATCGTATCAATCTTGTTAATGTTTTGCTCTGTACCATTCTCATACTGTGATATATGTGGTACTTAAACATATATACACACACACACATCAGTGAGTTGATTGTTTCTTCTCTGCATCGAACCGTGTTCCCCAAAAAAGTCACAAACTTTATGACCTGATGTTTTTTGCATGGTCGTAATCGCATCACTAAGTGGACTACGCCTTTCAGTATCGACTAACCGTTTTGCGTCCACTCATCCCCACTTCATTACCTGACCTGCTGCCCAGTATGAAAATAAACATTAAAGCCACATGAGCCTCGAGGTACTAAGCAATCTAAAAACATATAACTTGTAATAGCTATAACGTAAATACTGATGCACTGTTATTCAGTACACCGTCCTCAGTCACCAATAGAAATATCTGCACCTACACCCATCACACCCCATACACACCTGTAACTTCCCCAATCTCCCTTTTAGTTTCTCATGATCGCTAAGCAAGACATGCAGTGGTGACAGCATAATGGTCGCAGTCTTTTCCGAAAACAAGTTTTCTAAATTCACCCTAAAGCATTTTACAAGAACTACATCGCGTATCTGGCAGAGTCCGACGCACTTAGAGTGAATTCTCGGTAAATACAATTCTTATGCATCTGCTAACGATACTTCTGTTTCATACAAGTATCGAAGAAGCAGCATTAGGGACATCTAAACAGATATAAAGGTTATTAAACTTATTTACTTCTGGCTTAGTTGAAATACTCACCACTGAAAACTGAAAGCAATGGCATTTCATCACTGTGCCTGAAACAACAAACACCGCTGCTGTTACTATTATCGTATCTTCATGTTATTCACTGGTTCTTTCTCCTGAATCTCGGCGTGGAAACGGCAGAAAGATTAAAATTTTCTTATAGCCGGTCACGTCCAACAGTGGCCGCCGTTCCGGGAAGCATCGCAGATATTTCGCGGGCGCGGGGTTATCGCAGCCGTCAGCAGGCGTATCGCGGGTCCGGTAGCTCCTCTGAGATCATTAGGCGCGCCGCAATTACAGAGCTCGCTAATGAAATCAAGCTGTCTGCCGTTGACCGCATCACCACAGCCAGCCTCCTTTAGTGACGGGTCCAACCGTTGGTTTCCGAACGTGCAGCAATGACGTACGTAGGTTTGTTAAACTGCAGCTCTCCCTACTAGAAGCTAAAGTCCAGATCCGCGCCCAAACAACATCCCCTCTCCCAATTTTCTCTTTTGTTTTCTGTCTACTTTCTGGAACATTGGATATGTGGGAAACTATCGTTATTGTCATTAACATCTAGTTAGCCTATCGAGTGTGTTCGGCAATGTGTACGTTGTATGTCTCTCTTCTACATGGCATCAAGCTACGAAGCGAATTGTGTGTCAGATGAGCTGTCATCATCTTACAAGTAAGCTAAACAAATTGTGCTGCTTTTTATTACGTCAGCAGATGCATTTTTCATAGGGCTGAGTGGCTGGAGACTGTTTATCGTGCTAAGCAGATATTCGCAAAACCCACTACTGTTCTTTCATTATTCCATGGAGAAGCGGTGGAAAATACGCTTATGCACGTGACGCTCAGCCAATTACCTGCTCGAGGTTACGTGTAAAGAGGCGGAGTAAGTTTTAAAACTATAAAAGGGGCGAGAGATTGCTTGAGGCTGGTTCGGCTGCTGAAAGCCTTTTGTCGTCAGGTCCGTCGCTTATTAGCATTTAGTCCGTGGCGAATCCCGACTTGCAATGCTTTATTTGGCTCCGAGACTCAGTTATTTTAAAGCGGTCTCTCGGAGTCTGTCGAGAGTGGAGGCAGTTAAATTTTCTTTTCGCTCCTCTCGTTCTCTCCCACTCATAACTGTTGTTGCTTTTAAAATGTGCGGACGTCATGCTATCCGTTTTTGCGGCGCACAGAATGGCTACTGGCAGTATCCGTCATTTGTAAATGAGACCCCTGCTGTACTCTAGAAGCAACGTTTGGTATCAACAGTCACACAAAGCCGCTAGCGTTATTTTACGGATGCTGAACAGGTATACGAATTTCTCTTCTTCCCGAAAAGACGAGAGCGAGTTCGAATGGGTTTACCCTTTCAGAATGATATTTATAACCTTCATGCAATAATTTTTAAATCTGTAATCTACCTGGAATACAATGGTCGCTTCCTGAGCAGCACACTCCGTAATGACTTCTTATTACCACAGTTACTGGTTTGTGGCACTGACACACAAGAATTGGTCACGTGCGCCGCCACCGATGTCAATGACAGACGGTCGTGGCACTCTCGTATGCGTCTCGCATCTCAAATGGTAAAGGAGTGCCCTTGCCACTAACCCGTCCTTGAGAAACAGGTGTATAATCAATGAATTATGTATTACTGACGTCTTAAGAACTTCACAGGACAAGCGAACGACCTACAAATCGTTTTATGTAAATACGGCGTGGCAGGATTCCGAGATAAGAAGTTAAGAGAACAAGTGCCTTGACGGACAAGTCAGTTGTGGAGAAATTTATGTTCCCGATATCGTTATGCAGAATCCCGGCACGAATGATTCGACGGTCAGCCAGATGATGATGCCGAGCTTCATTTCAATCTACGCCAATATTGTGGAAGAAGTGAACAGCATACGTTATCGTTATCGACCCAGGACGGGATAAGCTGTAATCTAATAGGTGAACACGAAGTTAACAACGTCCTATTTTTTCTCGTAAAGGAATAGAGAAAGTCAGAACAACTCACTCGATATGCATTTTTCGTCTACATGCATCACAGAGAAATTTCATTTACAGGACTGTACTGCTGACATCGGACTACAAAAGTACCGTCTGAAGAAGTATGATTACCGCATTGTCCCATCTCTAATTACGTAAATGTTTTAATAACACTTCTCCCAAAGTGCTTTAATGTAATACCATCCACATTTCAAGGACATTCTATTGCAAAAGTACCCAGCCAGTGAACCTGTGCCAACCAAAATCCTTCTTCCTTATTAGAGACAGACAGGGCAACGACTAAGAAAACCGCTAAATTACTGGTCGGAACGCGGATTGATTCTAGTGGCGACTGGCTCGTTTTCTAGATTAGGTGCGGGTGAACACAGTGTTCATTCTCGTTTCAGGTTTTTTTTTTTTTTTTTTTTTTTTTTTTGCTGAAGTGCGGACAGGAGCGTGCACTGCAACATTAGTGACGGAAAGCTCCAGCTGATAACAGCCACGCAACAAATCAATTACGCGATGCATGCGCTTTCCTGGCAGAGTGGGAAAGCATTACCCTGACCACGGATGCCGTAAAAAAATAAATGCCCACTGAAAATTGAGTCACTTGGAAGTTATAACGGATCAGGCTGGAGTACACCAGCCTAATACATGTGCAAGGGAGTCCTGTCAGCAATACAGATACCAAAGTTCCAATTTGAAAGCTACCAGAAACATTGTAAGCATTGTTTTTCCATTCTGAAATGATAATGGGAGAATACGCGTTAAAAACCGTGGAAGGCTTATTGTTCAAAATTGGGTAGTTGACGTATTTTGCAGTAAAAGTAATTTGTGGTAACCAACAGTGTAAGAGTAGTCTCACCTGGTCACAATACGTTTCCGGCCTACAAGAAGCGTAATTACTGACCTCATTGTTCCACTACAGCTTCTTCTTTCAGTCTACTTGGCTTGCAAGAGGTTTCGCAATAGCAGATCAACTATGAATATTTTGTTTATGTAATTGTCGGTGAACTGTTTGGTTCACCTGGTAGTTGGCTCTATGGCCATTTCAGCGGCGGAGAGCCTGTTTCAGCAGTAACTATCGTCTTTAATACTCTCGATCTGTTGATTCCACTTTCGTGTTTAGGTACGTTTTGTCACAAACTACATTTAATCTCCTGATGATAATTACAGTAGCTCTAAATGCCACAAGAAACTTGCGGCTGGCGTAACTGGCAGTCTGTAAAGCCCAAAGCAACAACAATCGCAGATGTACTGGCGGAAAAAGCACTCTCATTTATGTCCTTTTTATTTTTTCTACAAGGCTCCCAGCTGACTATTTGATTGACAATAGTCTACTATGCTGGCCTTCACAGGATGAAGAAAACACTTGTTTCCATTACTACATAGTTTCCGACGTATGCCTCAGTAGAAGGTACGTTGTACAGACGTATTGTCATGCCTTTGGCTCTAAAGTCTGATACTGAAGCCTAACTCATACGATTACACAACTACAAGAGTGAAGTGAGTTCGGTGACACATAGGCATACTGTGGTCTGTTTGGGTGTACAAACGAAAACATTTGAAAATGGATTCACAGTCAATAATTCACAGTAATGGAAACAACATAAAGAGGAGTTCTATTTCGCAAAGTGACACTCAATGTGGCATTTTAGGTTAGACTTCACCGTGACTTGTTAATATCAACTGACACTACGAGTTTAGCACAACAAATCACGATGTATCGATAATTCCACTACGCATTTCGAAGGTAGAACCTACATCATCAGGTTGATTTATCACATTATTATGACACATAAATTTTGCGTATAAAATGTTTGAGCAACCTTGTATACTGTATGATAGCAGAAGACAAAAAGACACTATTTTAGTACGAGCTCAAAGTTTTGTGGAGGTATTTGGTTGGAAAGATGAATAGTACTATGAATGTAAATACCTCCGGTGGTTAAAACATCGCTTTCATTGTTGTATTTATATCACACACAACATTACATACACGTTATATACACTGATGATGAAGTTTTGAATTTCCGTTACAAGTAGTAGAAATAAAATGGTAATTTGTTGCATTAAAGATGTAGTTTTAGTTGCTCAGTGTGAGAAAATGATATCCATCAGACTCTCAAAGCCGTTTAAAGTACAAGAGGGAAACGAAATTTACTAGTATGTTACAGGTAAATTATACAAGAACTGTTTAAACATGTATTTCCGGCAAAACCACACACAGTTTCAACTGTTTTGAGAAAAAAAGATTCCCTTCTCGCACCTCGCCCTCCCCCCCTTTGCCCAACAGCTTCGAAAGAAACTGGATATACGACGCACTCAGAACATTCAGTGTCTTATTGCGAGGTTATCGAGCCCCTATAATTTGTATCGTGGTTCTAGAAGACACAGTACGTGAAGTCTACCGTTGTTTTTTGAGTGATATGCGATAGTTTCAGCAGCGTTATACGGGTTTTAGACTCCTCAAAGAATCTGTATAGCAGTAAACCTGACCAACATTAAAATTAATACGAATGTATATCAGCTGGGACGCTTACCTCACGTTAAAGTATTTCCTACCTGTAAACCAGCTGTCTACTTTCCAAATGTTCTTATTTAACAGTTCTTATTTAACTTATATACGAAGGACACATTAATACTGTAGATGAAGACATGGTATGTACCACATAACTGTGAAGTTAATGCCACTGTGGGATGATTATGGCTATCTGTACAACGTAGACAGTCGCCTGCGGGGACACCGTTTCCTCTGCGGAAGACATTTACTGCCTAACGTCCTATGAAATATGACCCTCTCACATGGCTTGAGTCTTCCCCGCGAGGTCGGGCTCGGTTACCCATGTCCGTGTTTCTCTTTATAAAGGCTCTTTAAATTCCATACAGATGTAACAACTTCCAACTCAGTCTTCCTCGCATTCGTTGCAGAATGTTCTCTGTTACGGGGATATCTCTGATGCCTAGCAGAAGTTGGTATTGTTAATAACATGATCAAATGCCCATCACTTTCGTCACAGTTACCTCATGAGATAATCCAATTCTTTAAGGCACAACTGTCTGTAATTTCTGATGGAGAGGAAATATTTCTCTTATATACCATTTCTTCAATTTGAAAATTAACAGAAATACCGATAACTTACGTCTTTGTATTGATCATTGTTTTTAGTGTTACATATTCTAGAGTAAAAGTTGCCCCTGTTGCCAGTTTCGTGGAAAAATCACGTGGCTTGGTTATTTATAAACGTTTACTGTATTATCAGTATCTTCTTGAGACAATGCAGGCGGAAAAATTCGACTTACGGATTACAATTACGAAAAACTTAATTTGGAACGGTCACACAGATAATGTTAGAGTGGCCGAGCGGTTCTAGGCGCTACGATCTGGAGCTGCGCGACCGCTACGGTCACACGTTTGAATCCTGCCTCGGGCATGGATGTGTGTGATGTCCTTAGGTTAGTTAGGTTTAAGTAGTTCTACGTTCTAGGGGACTGATGACCTCAGAAATTGAGTCCCATAGTGCTCAGAACCGTTTGAACCATTTGAACAGATAATGTTCTGCGGAAAACGAACCAAAGACTACGATTTATTGGCACAACACACAGAAAATGCAACAGTGTACTAAAGAGACTGCTTACACTACATATTTTTCCGCCCTCTTCTGAAGTACTGCTGTCGGTATGGGATCCGCAAGATGCGGCTAATGGAGGGCATGCAAAAAAATTCTTAGGGCAGCTCGTTTCGTATCATCGCGAAGCAGGGAAACGACTGCCACAGACATCATACGTGAATTGGGATGGCAGTGATTAAGACAAAGGCGTTTTTCGTTGCGGCAGGATCTTCTCGTGAAATTTCTATCACCAAATTTCTCCTCCGATTGTGAAACTGTTTTGTTCGCTCCCAACTACAAGGGAGGAATGATCATTATAAAAAAATAAGAGAAATCGAAGCTCACACACAAAGATTTAAGTGTTCGTTTTTCCCGCATGAAGTTCGAGAATGGAACGGTAGGGAAATAGCTTGAAGGTGATTCGATGAACCCTCTACCAGGCACTTAATTCTGAGCCGTGAAGTAATAGTGTAGACACAGATCTACAGAGTTCGAGTAGGAGAGGAATGGTATTTCAGGCGTACTGGAGACGTCAGTGATGGTTCAAAATGTTTGTTTTGAAAATGATTGATTTTCCGGCACTAACACACACAATTTCAGTACGAAATTACGGGTTTCGGTCGTCACTGGGCATCTTCGGATCATAAGAGAGATGCCATAGTTCACTAAAACCATACAGGAAACAACGTTCTTTCTTTAGGGCACGGAGTGAAATATGGAACCATCTGAAGGAGGCTGTGGTGGACGAAACCGGTAGTTTCATATTGAAATAGTGCGTGCCAGAAAAGAAGTTATTTTCAAAACAAACCTTTGAACCATCACTGACGTCGCCACTATGAGTGAAATATCTTTCTTTTTCTATTCAAGGTCTGTCGATAGAGACGGCTAGGATTCATCGGAGCCAGCGCGTTGTAGACGTCCCAGAAAAGTTGAGGACGGGTAGGTAAGGACAAAGCTAACAGCGGGACGACAAGCCGGCGCGCGGCGTGTCGCAGAGGAATCGGGCTGATAGCAGAGAGCTAAGGAGCGGGCGGGCAGGCTCTGGAGTAGAAGCTGGTGTTCCGGAGCGAGCGCGATAAGGCGGGTCCGTCGGGCGCAGACGCGGGCGGCCGCGAGCCCAGCTGTGCCGCGCCGCAGAGGTCGCTGATAACCCGGCCGGCCGGTCCACCCCCAGACCCAGACCCGATAAGCAAATGACGTTCGTCCGCGGCGGCTCTCTCAGATGCAGCGAGCCGCGGCCGTCAATAAGACCGGCGCGTTCCACGAACACCCCACTCCCACTCTCCCGCTGCCCGCACCGCGGCTGCGACGCCGACTGCGGCCTATCTTAATGTCCGGAGATTATCTGCGCTCCGGGCGTGCTAACGCCAAGTTCGGTCCATACATCATTGAGCTCTTCGCGTCCGGCGCGAAAGGAAGGCGGCGGCCCACGGCACAGAAAGAGAGACCGACAGTTTTTTCCCCCGCCCTCTCACACATTTTACTTCATCTGTGAACTGGACTATCGCCCCCCTTTTATGAGCGCTAGCACACACACAGAGGGCGCCGTTCAGAGACGGACCACGGCGGCGAAGACTTCATTAAGCGTCGAGATTAACACCAGTTATCGCCTTCTGTGTACAACCAATTTAATTCAATATCGCGCCGGCTTCACGCTGAGGTCATATTCGGGCGCTCGTTGCCAAACGGATAATTAATGGCGCACAGAGTGGTTAGCTGGCAGAATCGAAGCTTGCTGCTGACCGCTGCGTGGACGGCTAGCGGTCGTAAAACGAAATCGGGTCATTAATACGAAGTGACAACTCGCACGAACAAGACATTAATAAGGACGAGCGGGGGAGCTAATAAAGACGAATTGCTGCTTAATTGCTCACCGTTAACAGTAACTTCAGATTCTGAAATATTGCTAAGGACGAATACTGATTAGCGAAAATTATCACTGCCTTTCTTGACAACTGGCCTGAAGAAAACTTCTTTTGGTCGTCAGTCTGAAAGACTGAGTGAGACAGACAGAGTTTACCAGTATGGCCGAGTATTACATTTCATAACTTATCTTTTGGAGTATACTTCTAACACAAACAGCAACACATTCGTATCCAGTAAGTTGGCTAAGGGCGGTGATGACTTCGCTATTGAGCGCCCAATACATACACTATGTGGTCAGAAGTATCCAGACACCCCCAAAAACATACGTTTTTCATATTAGGTGCATTGTGCTGCCAGGAACTTCGTATCAGCGACGTGAGTATTCATTAGACATATGAGAGAACAGAATGGGGCGCTCCACGGAACTCACGGACGTCGAACGTTGTCAGGTGATTAGGTGTCACTTGTATCACACGTCTATACGCGAGATTTCCACACACGTAAACATCCCGAGGCCAACTCTTTCCTGTGTGATGGTGAAGTGGAAACATTAAGGGAAACGTAAAGCCCAAATGCGTACAGGCCGGCCGCGTCTGTTGACTGACAAAGACAGCCGACACTGTTGAAGATGGTCGTAAAGTGTAATGGGTGGACATCTATTCAGACCATCAAACAGGAATTCCAAACTGCATCAGGATCCACTGCAAGTACTATGACTGTTAGGCGGGAGGTGAGAAAACTGATTTCATGGTCGAGCGGCTGCTCATAAGCCACACATCACGCCGGTAAATGCCAAACGACGCCTCGCTTGGACGATTGAACAGCAGAAAAACGTTGTGTGGAGTGACGAACCACGGTACACTATGTGGCGATCCGATGGCAGGGTGTGGGTATGGCGAATGCCCGGTGAACCAGCGTGTGTAGCACTATCTTTCGTACAGGGAAAGATGTTTGCTTCGACTACCCTACTCAGTTTATAAGTTCAGAGCAAACTTTGTAAAATAGCTACGGTAAATTTTTGAGAGGTTTACTTCCCTTTTCGTCATCTTTTATATCATCGACTATGCACTTCACGAGCAGTACTGAAAATACAGTCACAGTTTACTGATGGTTTCTATTAGTATGAGTCGACACGATCTTGTGATATTAGAAACATGTAGAAAAGCATGAGCAAAACATTGATAAATATTGCCTATACTTCAATTTTCTTTTCTACTATGTCGTCTCGAGAAGAAACTCATTATGCAGTACACATTTAGGAACAAAAGGCCACGTAATTTTTGCTGCACACAACTGTTAACATGAGCGACTTTCTCTCTCTCTCGTAGACGTAACGCCAGAAACAATGATGAATACAAAGCGGAACTTACCGCTTCTTCTGTTGATTTCTCAGATCGTAAGAAATGAAAAGCAAGAGAAATATTTTCTCTCCAGAGGAAATTACAGAAAAATGTGCATTAAATAAGGTGACGTCTCTCAGAAGATAATTATTACGACACTGAGGGGCGTTCAATAATATTATTAACATTAATAACTACTTCTAACCATCAATTATACCAAGGTAACACAGAACAACTTTCTGCAAAGAGCACGAGGAAGTTTGAGACCCTGGCAGTTACATCTGAATGGAATTTATTACAACTGTATGGAATTTAATGAGCCTGTATAAAGAGGTACACGAAATGGGTAACAGAGCCCAAACTTGGCGGAAGGACCCGAGCCTATGACAGAGGGTCGATTTTCGCGGGACGCCTGGCAGTAAATGTCTTGCGTGAAGGAATCAGTGTCCCCGAGGGCAAGTGTCTATGTTGTATAATTATGTAGCCTTTACCATTCAACAGCGACGTTAACTGCACAGGTATGTCGTATATACGATGTCTTCGCCTGCAACATTAAACTGTACGTTCTTTCGCCAGTACATTACATAATCCAGAAAAATTAAGAAGTGGATAGTTGGTTTACGTGTATGAAATACTTTAAAATTAAATTCCAGCTGGGACTCTCGTCTCATGTTAGTGTTGGTCCTTACTTTGAGGCATCTAAAACATACGACGCTGCTAAACAAGTATGAGTGACTTACAACAAGAAAACTATAAACTTCATATTCTCCATCTTCTAGATGAACGATGGTACGTGTCGGCTCGAAAGCGTCACAACATCAAATTGGGCGTTAAGAGTACGATCCATCGCTATCTTCGAAGCTGTAATGGGAAGTGGCAATGGGTGGTTGGGTAGAGGGGGAGTGGATGGGGAGGGGTGGAGGGTTCGGTAAGGGGAGGGATGCAGGTTGGTGAAGGAAAAGATTTCTCACAACACACTGAGCAAACAGAGAGGAGAACGCTGCATTTACTTCCATTCTACAGCTGTAAATAAATTTAAGAATATAAAATGGTGACGCTGCAGGCAAGTATAAGGGATGGAAGACGTCGAAGAGAAAATATATTAAATAGGGACGGAGAAGGTAAAGACGTTACGAATTAAGCTAAACATTAAATAGAGCTCAGAAACATGAGTGAATGTTCTTTTAAATGCGTAAAGAGTGTGCCCAAGACTCATATACGAATCGACAATGGAAGTGATACTTGATAAAATAGTTTTTTAACACCGGCCAGTATGTGACCTCGAAAAGTACACATATCACAAAAGAACTAACGCTTCCGCAGCACTGCACAGAAAAGAGAAGGGGAAAAATCCCACGCACCATGGACCAGTAATAAACAGTAATTTCGCGCACATTAAACGAGTGTCGGCAGCGGCAACACATCGGACATGCAAATCGGAATTTACGAGTTCAGTAATTAGCGCTGAAACCTATGCGCGTCATAATAATAAATTCTCGTCAAAGCCGCATGTAAACATATTTAGCTATAACTCCCCATAACACCCTGGCAGGCCGGAGGGCGGCGGCGGCGGCAAATCCCTCTCTTTCGGCTCGTATCCGCCCCCGCGCAGCCGCTAAGAGTATTTAGAGCGCGCCATGCAAATCGAGGCGAGCGGCCGATTTTGGCATCCAGTGGACGCCCTCGATCCATCCGAAAAGGACTTATCACCAACTTGCGGTAAATCACCGGCATGTTGATCGCTGAACTCGTGTATTAGCAGAATTTTTCCACGAACAAAGCGTGGGAGTGCCCTTTGTTCGTCTCAAACATGCGGGTTTAAAAGCTGAATGTAGCGAAAATCCTTCCCCGCCAGACATTTTCCAAATGAAAACAGACACGATGTACATGAATAGCAATATTTTCCATAGATTAAATCTAGATATCTGTCCTCATATTGACATCGCGAAAACGGTCACTAGCAACTAGACCTCAGGTAGCGATTAAATAACTGTCGGCGTTTGACCTATAAAGATCAATCGAAATGAGTCGCCCTTCCATACCGCTCATTTTACTCCGAAACAAATACTGGAAATTTTTCATAAAGTGAATATTCGTGTTAATCTGACCAAGTTCAGATGAGAAGCAACTCCACAACTGACGTGATGGTGTAGGTATACATGTTATGCGTCTATAGTTTTATTCAAGCATTTTTTCCTTACGACGAGTTTGATGCAGCTCGCCACGAATTCCTCACACCTCAGAGCAGGACTCGCTTCCTCAGTCCTCAGTTATTTGTTGGACGTATTATAATATGTGTCTTTCCCTTAGTTTTCACCCTCTACAGCACCCTCTACAGTACCATGAAACTTATTTGCTGCTGTCTTAACACATGTCCTGTCAGCCTGACGCTGATACGAACATAACTTTCAATTTAACGCTCACGTTTACTGTTTTAACTACAGATTCGAGCAACTCCTGAGTTTGGTGTCTTAACTGCTCAGTAACGTCATGCACATCCATAACATAATAGAACAAAGTTTGGGGTATGTTGGTATATTATCAGAAAACTATTCATCTTCTGTTTTTATTTCCAGCGAAACTGAATAAAAAAATTGTTTTTGTAGGCTAAGTGTTTCAGTTACAAATTTACCAATTACATCTTCCACAAAAATCACATCAAATATTCTTATTTAGTTCGATTCTCAGTCCTCCGAACTACTTCGTGTATAAGTCTAGTTCCAAAATATACATCTGCTTTCTTCCTTCAGCGATTCTACAGAATTCTATAGATCGATTATTATATTCATTCTGAATTGAAATATGAGGACATCTATGATTTATCGCGCTTCTTAAATATTATTTTGCGTGTTTTATAATTAGACCCGCAACCATGACCGCTTAAAAATTTGATGGAAGTAGATTTATGTTGATGGCCCCGCAGCCCGCGAGGTCACTCGGCACGGTATAGGGGGAAGTCGGGGAAGGAAACAGAACGCGTCCTTTTCGAAGAAACTAAATTAATAAAACCTAAACGTGGATGGTCAGTTTGAACACTAGCCCTCCCGAACATTGTTCAGATGTCTTAATCCTAAAAAGTTGAACGGATGTAGTTGGTCATAAATACAGATACTAAAAGTCGCCTGGAGATCGATTCACGTTTACTACTTCCGAAATGGTAAGGTTATTGCTGATTTCTGTTTTATTTGTCTTTTTATTTTTTCCTTAAGAATGTAGACGGAGCACAGAGGAAACCAAACACTAGAGATGCACTTGTTGTCGCCTGCGCTACAGATGTGGGTGTAGTTTGGTAATTTGCTCTTTCCCGGCGGTACCGACGAAAATAAGATGACCAGTGAGGCGTCATCACTCTTGTTAATCCTGCCAGACAGGCCCTAATGCCACAGGGTCCGCTGGCCTGAGCTCGGCCAGGCCTCGGCGGGTCGCCCCGAGTGCAGTGGGAGCCTCGCGGCGCACTAAAAATACAAACACGTAAGTGAATCCTCCGGCTTGCGCGATCAGGCTCGGGTGTTTGTTTACGGTGGAGGCGCGCTAACACGCTGTGACGGTGGCGGTGGGGGCAGCGCGGGGTTGGGGGCTCCGAAATAGCGGCGTCTCTCCAGTCCGGATTGCTGGAGACAGCAGTGAAGCCTGGCACTGGACACGGGAAGATGTACACCACTTGTCGCTGCTGTAGAGCTGTTACTACTAGTAAACCCGCATCAACATCTCTTCGTCTGGACGCCACAAGACATCATGAGGGGTACGTAGCGAAGGGTGCACAGTGCCCTACAAGACACCTCCTCCATCCCCACTTCTATCTACTCCACTTTCTTTTCTATCCTATTCTTAAATGTGGCGAATGGATAAAGTCTGTCAATACGGCCCCACATAAGTACGAATTGCACCATTACGCAGGTTGCAGTCGACTCAATAAGTAACGCTACTTTTTTTTCCTTAGCCAATTTCAGTTGAAAATATACAAATTTTTTTGTGAGACAATGTGGTATATTACCGCGTCAAACCCTATAGTTTCATGAAATTCCGATACGTGGTGGCGCTGTACGATACATTCAACAGAATTGTTGAGGTTCTTTCGGCGAAGACCAGAGCATATTCATTGGCCCTAGCAAAATGTCTGAGGAGAACTGGCAGTGAACAAAAGCGCGGTGAGTCGTTGGGCGAGGCGGTGTGTGATCATCGCAACAAGGTCGCGTAAACCTGTCGGTTCTCCCGCGTGTCAGCGGTCGCACAAAGTTGTGACTGCTGAAATGTTGGACCGTGCAGACATTCTCATTCGAGGTGGTCGACGGATCACAATCGAGCATCTAGCTGCACAGCGGGATGTCTGTTGGCAGTGATGACACACTCGTCCACCAGTTGGAGTACTCAAAGGTATGTGCCTGCAGGGTTCCTCCACACCTAACACAAGACGTTAAAGAGCAACGAAGGACGCAATCCGAGGAAAGAAGTACGTGGATAATGGGGAGGTTATTGATGCCGTAAGACTTTGGCTCCGTAGTCGACCAGTAGAGTGGTACCATGTCGGCATACAGGCCCTCCCTGTGAGGTGGTGGAAGGCCGTCGCACTGGATGGACGTTACCTTGAAAAATGTAGTTTTTCAGTCAAAAGAGTGGCGAATAATATGGATTATCGGAATCCTGAATAAAACCAACCTTTTTCTTCAGAAAAAAAGTGTTGCATTGCTTCTTGAACATCCCTCGTAACAGAATAAAAGTTCATTCTGGAATAGTTTCTTGGATCTCCTCGCATCACACACAGCACCAATTTAAAGAACGTTTACCATGTAGTGAATCGTAAAGTAGTTTCTTGAGCATGTCTGTGACTTACTGATGCTACCCAGAAGATTACACGAGGAATCTAGGAATTTATCCCTTCGTCGCTTCTGTATCCTCTGTTGAATCTATTTAACTTGGGTAATATGCCCGCGAACAAATTAACTGGACACATGTGGCTTTTTTAAGGATCTCCTCCATCGATTAACTACTTCCCGGAATTCTTATAATTCTCCCAATGAATGGCAACCTGGCCTCAGCTTTTCCTTGGTCTTAGGGATTTTCTTTCAGGATTTCTCTCGCTGCTCCTTGGGTTTACCTGGCTGGGAGGACTTCACTGGGTCCGTCTCCGGGACTGAGGATGAGCGTGAAGCCCTACGACCAGCTGCTTTTGGGCTCTTCAGCCACTGACGGTTGTCATTTTTCTCACTAGCAGAAACCTGGGAAGGGAGTGACGCAAGGGACCCCTTACTAGTGAGAGAAGCCGAGAAAGACTTAAAAGCTTCTCCGGCTATCCTTAAACTAAATCTCTGAAGCTGAATGTTCAAAATGTTTTGATTATTAAGACTAATTCCACAGATATATAGATATATTTTGGCGATGGGGATTTATTAAAAAAAAGATGCATCGTATTTTTCCGTTTGTTAATTATGACCGATGTCGCCCTGTAGTCAAGACAGGGCGTATAAGCCAAGAAGAGCTGGTTTAAACACTACTTAAAATTTGTTATTTTGTTTCTATAAATCATGTGAGATGAATACCAGGATGAGGCAGTCTCCATTTGAACCTCCGACTCCTACCTGTTGTGTACCAACGAAGGGGTAAGTCCCATTGTAATGAGTTTACTGTCGTCAATTTAGCAACTGAAATACAAAAAACTCTGGACGCTACTGAATGCAGTTCGAGAGGAGGGAACCAGTCGACGTTTGCGCCATTAGCGATTCGACGCTTGCTCCGTTAGCCAATAGTAGCGCACAGAAAGAGTCGTGGGAAATAATGGAAAACGTAAATCTGGAATGTGGGGTGAAGGTTTGAGCACAGTTTCTCTCGAAATCGCAAAATCGAGTCAGGTGTCTTAATCTTTGGGTAACGACACCACAGTGCTCTCCGTTGCTCAGGATGGATGTGGTGGTTAGTGACAGAGCACTAGGTAAGGATCATTCAAGAATGAAATATCAATAGCGCCTACACCATGTACATCTGTGGTACGAACGGATATTTATTAAAGTAGCTGAGGTGTGCATCCGGCACGAAACGCACCTACATCGATTCCAGGGTCAGAGTTCTATAGCTGGTGGTGATGACGGGCATCCGGCGGCACTTCGAGTGGCGTTATCAGGGTGTGGTCGTGCTTCGGCGGTCTTTCCAGCCTTCGCAGCGGCACCCGATAGCAGAGCAGATACCGACGCTGGCTGCGAGATTGCGAAACTTGGAGCGGCGGAGGCGGCTGTCGGCGGGTGTTGTATGCCTCCCGGAGGCAGCATAAATCCCTTGCCGTGAGGAGGAGCGGCTCCTGACGCTCGCGCCCTCTGCGCGCCCTTAAAGTTCCGCGGCGCAGCTCGCGACTTCTTCCAGACAAAAGTCTGCTGCGACAGCTGCAGGTCCACAATTCTGACGGTCTCAGCAGCAAAGCGAGATGTAAAGCATCTCTCAAAGTTCACACCAAGATAAGTCCTTCGACATTTTCATGCAATATGTTTTTAATACCAGCAAGGTGTTTTGTAAATAAAACCACTTTAAATTTCTTGAATTATATTCGAACCGGGACAAAAGACTAGGCCCGTATAAAAGACAATTATTGCTGATGTCATCGACGCGAGGAAAAAAATGTAGATGAAGTTCCAAAAATAAGTCCAGTGATCCAAATCGATCTTGACACTGCTGAAGAAATCTTGGCACATATCACCGGCTGTGCGCCGGCCGGGGTGGCCGAGCGGTTCTAGGCGCTTCAGTCTGGAACCGCGCGACCGCTACGGTCGCAGGTTCGAATCCTGCCTCGGGCATGGATGTGTGTGATGTCCTTAGGTTAGTTAGGTTTAAGTGGTTCTAAGTTCTAGGGACTGATGACCTCAGCAGTTAAGTCCTATAGTGCTCAGAGCCATTTGAACCATTTTTTGAGCACTATGGGACTTAACATCTGAGGTCATCAGTCCCCTAGAAATTAGAACTACTTAAACCTAACTAACCTAAGGACATCACACACATCCATGCCCGAGGCAGGATTCGAACCTGCGACCGTAGCAGTCACGCGGTTGCGGACTGAAGCGCCCAGAACCGCACGGCCACCACGGCTTGCGCTTAGTTACGTTTAAGTAGTTCTAAGTTCTAGGGGACTGATGACCTCCGATGTTGTGTCCCATAGTGCTCCGAGCCATTTGAACCAACCAGCTGTGCAGTGGAACCGTCCCAAATGTAAATGAGGCAGGCCGATCAAAGATTCAAGTTAACTCTTCCGTTTTAATAAAATACTGTAACGCCGTTCCGTCACTGAAAATTGCGGAAGTTGTCATTCCACATGTTAATGCATGAAATATCTTTAGATTAAGACCAATGAACAATAGTCCCACGTAACATGACAAAAAAAAGTTCAAATATGTGTTAAATCTTATGGGACTTAACTGCTAAGGTCATCAGTCCCTAAGCTTACACACTACTTAATCTAAATTATCCTAAGGACAAAGACACACCCATGCGTGAGGGAGCACTCGAATCTCCGCCGGGACCAGCCACACAGTCCATGACTGCAGCGCCAAAGACCGCTCGGCTAATCCCGCGCAGAAAAGTAAAAGAACGAGTTTCATCAACGTAGTTATAAAGTTTTCAAATAACTTTGCAAGGAACTCGCAACACCGTATTTGGATTCTCAATTACGTCCCTCAGCTCGTCAAAGGTACAAGAGAATGGATCAGCAGCACTGTGGATAGTCGTTACAGTCCCAGATGTATAAAGTAAAAATTTTTAGTGAACGTGTCCCTTCGACCAAATTCATATTAAGTATACTTTCCAATTTGTTAAAATTATTTCTCTGGCTTCCACCGAGGGAACGTAATCATTTTAAAAGTCTCACCATCTCTCCTCTAACTTATCTTTCTTCCAATGCACACATGACATGTAATACGGTTCCTTTCTTGTGCAGTTTATTATCCCTTCAGGTCATTCCCGGTGACAATAACCTCCACAATAACAACGCAGGTCTGTTTGGTGTGGCTTTCCGAATTCAGCAACGGTCTGCTAATAGCAACTTCACACCCTTATTTCAAAATTACGACGCTTGTCTCTCTAATAGTTTTTAATAGGACATCTCATCGCCACAGTTATTGGACATTTTCTAAGCTTTTCTGTATTTGTGATTCCCTCCTCTTATCATCTGCCGAGAGTACTGAACTATTCGGTTAGCATAAAGAACTGAGTTATCAAGTTAGCAAGCACCGATGTCGCACGCGGCATCGTGAGACACAGAGTGACCGAAGAGCGGGAAATGTGACTTCCGAAACTGTACTATCTTTCCCCTCCTTGGAGCTAGAGAAGACGTGCACAGATTCGCACATATTTGTAGCACTATTTATTGGGATTGTTTTTATATTAGATGTCTCTCAGAGCATCGGTACAAATAACTAAACCAAAAATTAGTTCTTTTCACTATTTTATTCAATGATCAGAGTGTTATAGAAAATGATGACAAAATTAACAGGATGTTAACAGTTCAAACTGTTAACGTACAGGGAGACATAATCAAATTGTAGAAAAATCAACTCGCTTTTCACAGGTCGAGATTTCTCGCGTTCCCACCTACGTACGGTACTGAACACGCCGATACGCGGGTCGCGGCTGAGAGGGACATGGGAGGTGGGAAGAGCTCTAGGATCCGCAGTAGTAGTAGGAGGTGAAGGGGCGGGCCGGCCCGTGGCCGTGGCCGTGGGCGTGGGCGTGGCCGCCGGAGCTCGCGGAGACGACACGCTGCCTACCTGGGTCTGCGGCGTCGACGCCCGGCTGCGACGGCGGCTGCTGCGACAGCGGGCCCGGCGTGCCGCCCGCGCCCGAGCCCGGGGACCGCACGTCGTCGTTCCCGGGGCCTCCGTACGACAGCGTCGAGCTGGGCGGCCTCTGCAACACACGGAGCACCGCAACACGTGTAGTCGGCCGCACACCACCGCCAAATTATACACCATTCTGCAGTCCGTTTCACACAGCCGCGGACATAGGCCACAATGCAGTCAGTCACGCAACACCACTGAGTAAGTCACACGTCGCTACACATACTGCCAAGCAGCCAACTGCACACTACCACACACTCATCCACATATTGTCAAGCTGTCAGCCACACAATCAGCTATGCGCCACCAGCATGCAGTCAACTGCAGACCATCATACAGTCAACCACAAACATCAAGCTACAGCCACACACCACCAGTCAGCTAAACGCCTCTATGCAGTCAGCCACACGGCACCACACAGTCAGCTAAATGACCCTGTGCAGTCTGCTGCACACCACTATGAAATAAGTCACATATCACAATGTAATCAGCGACACACTGCCACCAGCATGCAGCCAACTCTACATCGTTAAACAGTCAAAAATACACCGTCAAGCCGTCAGGAAAGTACCACCACACACTCAGCCACACAGCCAGCCAAAAAGACAGCTACACACTTCAATGAAGACAACAGGCTGCATCAGCCAACTACAGGTACACACTTTGTATGTGATCACACTGGGACAGATCTCCAGCAATCGTTTTTACATACCAAAACATGCAACCTGTCGTGCTTTAGTAATCAAAGAGAAAAAAATCGAGAGCATATTGAATAAACTGATAAATCATTTAAAACTACTCTATAAATATGAAGGTAACTACCATCTGAAACTCATCTTGTTAACAACCAAAATGTGTGCAGTATCATCTATCTTCAGTAACAACAGTAATATTTTAAAATATTACGACCCTCTATTGTAATCAAGAGGACGGATCGCAACTTAATGTATGAAAAAATAGTGATGTAAAATGAATCCTGCTAGGTTATATCATATCCTTAACTGGAAGGACACTTCCAGGTGATGAGTCGCATAGAATCTTCAATTAAATAGCCGGCCGCGGTGGCCGAAGGGTTCTAGGCGCTTCAGTCCGGAACCGCGCTGCTGCTACGGTCGCAGTTCGAATCCTGCCTCGGGCATGGATGTGTGTGATGTCCTTAGGTTAGTTAGGTTTAAATAGTTCTAAGTTCTAGGGGACTGATGACTTCAGATGTTAAGTCCCACAGTTCTTAGAGCTATTTGAACGTTCCTTTTTTTTCTCAATTAAATTCGACTCCCACTGTACGGACACCGGCAACGTACTAAGAGACTCACATCTATTCAATGTATAGGTCACGAAAGAAAAAGTACGTTGATGCAGTGATTATATTTGTAATGAAACGTTTCATACAAGATATTCTACGATATGCGTAAAATACGATTCGAACAGTGCCAGTACAGGGCACTATCTTTACAAATAATAATACAAAACTATTAGAGGTAGGGACTTGAATGCATGTCGATGCCAATACTTTCTCCTATTCTTCGATATGTGCGTGCGTGTCTCACAGCTGAGAACATGAGTTTCAGGACGTAACATTGTGACATAGTACTTTAATGAACCATTTCTCTTAACACGCTCGCCAGAAAGCCGTAACAAGCTGTCTCAAATACGGCGTGGAACTTACGTTGGCAGTGCGCCCGGATTCTATACTATTACGTACCGCAGTCGTATGTGAAATATGTCAGGAGTGTCTTTATTCTGCGCACTGAGAGTCAGTGTGTACAAACGTTCGCGTGAAGTATTTAAATTCAAGTACTGAGTATTCGCTTTTTCTTCGGCAAAAGTTGTTTAAATGTCAAGTGCTTTTAACACGAAGGACAGCGTATCGGTTGCGTACATCGAGACACGGCTAGAGGCAGTACGTCCTGAGTAGCAGCGTGCGCGTCTATGTTGTTATCAAGGAAGAGCTGTGTCCCATGTGGTTCTCCTTGACTGGGCGACAGCCGCCTAATGACAGCGGGGAGTGTGTTACTCCTATTCTCTAGAAATGTCGTTTTCCTTGAGTGGTGAGAAGTGTTCACGAGCAGACTGAACTCTTCTCGGTAAAATAATCATCTGAGCGACTTTGCACTGAAGCCTATAGTACATTTACAAGGTCTAAAATTAACTAATGAAAAGAATTATAATTTATTCGTACAGAAGAGATTCTTCAGTACGGTGAGGAATCAAATAATACTATTATCTCCGTACGCGTGAACGTTTACTTAAAGTAATTTTGTGTTGCAGTTTCTTCTCAAAAGCACTTACAGCTACCTCTTCCTTTCTTTAATAGAAGCGCTTGGTTCTACTAGTACTGTGTTTCTGAACCATGCGCTGCAAGGGAAAAATATGGAAGGATCGTTATTGCTTTCGCTAATGTCTCCACGACAATGTACAAGTCACACACGCCTTGTAAACATTTTCTGCATGTGAACCACCAACCCTCATGAATGCTGACACTAGTGAAACCAAGTGGTTTAATGAGACCTAACAATAAGTGGTATTGGATGTAGATGTTATATGCACTTATGTAAATGTCTGGACCATTCCCCAAACGTGTAACGAAATGATTGGTAGTTAATATTATAACTTCTGATTTGTTGTTAATTAAAATAACATCATCATCATAATTTCAGGAACTATGCCCTTCGGTCTGTTCCGGTCTCAATCGATCTTTGCCTCGGTCCTTCTAGGTTTCTGCAACTAATAAGTCTGATTGCCATTTTCAGAATCTTTGTTTGTCTATCCTTTCTAAATGCTTTTTCCGCTTCCTTCTAATTTTTTTCCATTTTATATCGCAACGCAAATATCTGTAGTTGGTTCGGTGTATCCTTGTTTCTCTTTTTATCAAGATTTGTGCCAGCAGTCCTCTAACGAATTTCATTTCTGTGGGTTCTATGCAGTGGTCTTTCTGTCTTAATGTCTACGTTTCGCTACAATACACACTCCTGGAAATGGAAAAAAGAACACATTGACACCGGTGTGTCAGACCCACCATACTTGCTCCGGACACTGCGAGAGGGCTGTACAAGCAATGATCACACGCACGGCACAGCGGACACACCAGGAACCGCGGTGTTTGCCGTCGAATGGCGCTAGCTGCGCAGCATTTGTGCACCGCCGCCGTCAGTGTCAGCCAGTTTGCCGTGGCATACGGAGCTCCATCGCAGTCTTTAACACTGGTAGCATGCCGCGACAGCGTGGACGTGAACCGTATGTGCAGTTGACGGACTTTGAGCGAGGGCGTATAGTGGGCATGCGGGAGGCCGGGTGGACGTACCGCCGAATTGCTCAACACGTGGGGCGTGAGGTCTCCACAGTACATCGATGTTGTCGCCAGTGGTCGGCGGAAGGTGCACGTGCCCGTCGACCTGGGACCGGACCGCAGCGACGCACGGATGCACGCCAAGACCGTAGGATCCTACGCAGTGCCGTAGGGGACCGCACCGCCACTTCCCAGCAAATTAGGGACACTGTTGCTCCTGGGGTATCGGCGAGGACCATTCGCAACCGTCTCCATGAAGCTGGGCTACGGTCCCGCACACCGTTAGGCCGTCTTCCGCTCACGCCCCAACATCGTGCAGCCCGCCTCCAGTGGTGTCGCGACAGGCGTGAATGGAGGGACGAATGGAGACGTGTCGTCTTCAGCGATGAGAGTCGCTTCTGCCTTGGTGCCAATGATGGTCGTATGCGTGTTTGGCGCCGTGCAGGTGAGCGCCACAATCAGGACTGCATACGACCGAGGCACACAGGGCCAACACCCGGCATCATGGTGTGGGGAGCGATCTCCTACACTGGCCGTACACCACTGGTGATCGTCGAGGGGACACTGAATAGTGCACGGTACATCCAAACCGTCATCGAACCCATCGTTCTACCATTCCTAGACCGGCAAGGGAACTTGCTGTTCCAACAGGACAATGCACGTCCGCATGTATCCCGTGCCACCCAACGTGCTCTAGAAGGTGTAAGTCAACTACCCTGGCCAGCAAGATCTCCGGATCTGTCCCCCATTGAGCATGTTTGGGACTGGATGAAGCGGCGTCTCACGCGGTCTGTACGTCCAGCACGAACGCTGGTCCAACTGAGGCGCCAGGTGGAAATGGCATGGCAAGCCGTTCCACAGGACTACATCCAGCATCTCTACGATCGTCTCCATGGGAGAATAGCAGCCTGCATTGCTGCGATAGGTGGATATACACTGCACTAGTGCCGACATTGTGCATGCTCTGTTGCCTGTGTCTATGTGCCTGTGGTTCTGTCAGTGTGATCATGTGATGTATCTGACCCCAGGAATGTGTCATTAAAGTTTCCCCTTACTGGGACAATGAATTCACGGTGTTCTTATTTCAATTTCCAGGAGTGTAGAATAACTGGCCCCGCTAGTATCTTGTAGGGATTCAGCTGTGTTTTGGTCCGAACTGTTTCCCGTGTTCCTCCAATAGTTCTGCACTGCTATCTTCCTAATTTATTATTTATGTCTCTTTTGTAATCACAGAGCTATCACTCCTAATTAATTAAAATGCTGAAACTGTTCTAAAATTCTGTCATCCAAAATAGTCTTTGCTCTCATTGAATCTGTGTTGGAATGACACGGTTACTGATTTTGAGGTAGAAATTTTAAAGGTTTATTCTTTAAAAATCTTACGTACTAAACAAATAGCTCTTTGAAGGTTATCTCCATTGTTTTGCAAAATCATTAATTTATCAGCATATGCTAGCACATTTAAACTCGTCCTTCCTATCTTGATTCTAGATGGTGCCTGATCCTTCCATCTGTGTAGAGTACCGTCCATACAGATGATAAAAAGGGTGGGTGACAATACACATCCTTATCTTAGTCTTTAATTAATAACTAAATTTTCCCCACTGTAATAAGATAAATAGTATGGAATAAAGGTATAATAAGGATGCAAAATCAAACACCTTTCAGCTATCTAGCTTCCAAACTTATTTTATTTCGTTACCGGTTTCGGCGATTTACTACGCGATCTTCGGGCCCCTGAACGACGTGTAGGAAGATTCCTCCTTGTTCCTGGTCAAAACCGTGGCCAGCGATACTGGTATTAGTAGATTTCTGCTTTCTATAGTGAACCCTAATAGCAAGCAGAAATTTACTAATATCAGTATTGCTGGCCCCTGTTTTGACCAAACCGAGGTGGAGTCTTCCTACACGTTGACCAGGGGCTTGAAGATGACGTAGTAAATCGCCGAAACTGGTAGCCAAATAAAATTAAGTTTGGAAACTAGACAGCTGCAAGGTGTTTGATTTGACATCATGTATCGAAGAGCCGAGTCCCGCAACCATCTCTGAAAAGATGGACATACAGAGAAAGCTACAATAATGTCGGTAGATGGGGACTGTGAAAAGGATATAAGTAACGGAGGAATTGAGCACATGAAAAATAGGAATGCCTAGTCCGTTTCCTACCTTAGCACTGCGAAAAATAATATCAGTTGGGGAATAATCGACACTGTACTTGCTTCTGCTTCTAAATATCTAAATGGGTGTCGTGGTTAGTAGGTGTCTAAACGAAGTAGAAACCTGTAGAAATTGGCGAGTGCAGTATCTCGAAAATTTAATCTGACTGCACCAATTAAAATGTATACAATGGAGGCGAATTCCAAATGGCTCTGAGCACTATGGGACTCAACTGCTGTGGCCATTAGTCCCCTAGAACTTGGAACTACTTAAACCTAACTAACCTAAGGACATCACACACATCCATGCCCGAGGCAGGATTCGAACCTGCGACCGTAGCAGTCGCGCGGTTCCAGACTGGAGCGCCTACAACCGCTCGGCCACACGGGCCGACTAATTTATTAGGGCTACGCAGAGTAGGACTTGACAGGGATGAAAGTGCAGTATCTTGAAGACTGTTTAGTTTTTGTGCTATTTTGGAAGACTGCCCTGAGAACGCTGTATCGATAAATGGCCTGGGAACTTCTCCGCTCGAGACCAGCACGCCAACACAATTTCCAGCTGACCGGGGTTGCGCAGAGTAGGACTGGGATGGATGTAACTGCACTATTGTTTAGTTGTTGTACAACTGTCGGAGGACTGCCCCGGGAAAGTCGTATCGATAAATGACCCGGGAACTTCTCAGCTCGGGACCGGCACGCAAGCACGGGGGTGACACCCGATAGGGGTAGCTTATCGTATGCAGAGCAGCGGTGGGAGTGAGATTGTCTGGTTGTGAGCGTGGGCACGGGATGCTTGGCAACAGGGCGCAGATCTGCTGGCGACGCTAAGTGTCCCCAATGAACGACGGCGAGGGGGCCAGCCCGGAGCCGAGCAGCGCTGCGCCGCGCCAGCTACAGGCTACAGGCCACTGTGCTGCCCTACTGCTGTGGCTCCGACTGCGGGGCCCATCCGCATTAGCTGCCGCCCGGGCCTCTGCGCCCGTCGGCCGCGTGACTCACGCTGCGGGCTCAGGCCGCCTGGCTTCCTCATTCCTGGCCGATCAGACGCTCTCCCCCGGAAGTGTTTACGCATCCCTCTGTCTCCTCAGGACATTACGCACAGTCCACAGTCCAAACAAAGGACATCGATTTTCAGTGCAACGAAACTGATCGCTGACTTGTCCCTCTCCCAAGAATTCGATCCTCTGTTCATACATCGTAAATGTTCAAATGTGTGTGAATTCCTAAGGGACCAAACTGCTGAGGTCATCGGTCTCTAGACTTACGCACTACTTTAACTTGCGCTAAGGACAACACATACATCCATGCCCGAGAGAGGACTCGAACCTCCGGCGGGAGGGGCCGCGCAATCCGTGACATGGCGCCTCTATAACCGCGCGGCCACTCCGCGCATCATACATTGACTTAATGCTAGTCTTGGGTGTGTTTGGTTGTTTGGGGGAAGAGACCAAACAGCGAGGTCATCGGCCTCATCGGATTAGGAAAGGAAGTCGGCCGTGCCCTTTCAAAGGAACCATCCCAGCATTTGCCTGGAGCGATGTAGGGACATCACGGAAAACCTAAATCAGGATTGCCGGACGCGGGATTGAACCGTCGTCCTCTCGAATGCGAGTCCAGTGTGCTACCACTGCGCCACCTCACTCGGTCTTGAGTGTGTCCTAAAACTTCTGCCACAGTTCGAAAATTAAATGATTACGGGTGTCTTTGGTTTTTCTGAGTAACTTAATGGGCTTATGTTTAGGTATAAATCGAACAGACTGCGCTTCTATCCTCGGCGGCCGCAGATCTTTTTACCATCTCTGCCGAGGTTTAGCTTAGGTGAAAAAGGCAAACTGAACAGTGGCTCGTACTCACATTAAAAGTTAGGTCCCCCTGTAATTGGCTGGGTAATCCAATTCCCAGGTAAGATGAAAGAATTTTGGAAAATCAGCCAAGAAAGGGTAAAATAGTGGGTAGAAATTTTCTTGAAAAAAAAAATTACTAAGGAACTACCGAAGAATTTTTAAGGCTACGTCTATGACAATTGGTATTTGACTTCTCGGTTAGAAATAAGGATGTACGTGTTTCACTGTTTCCGGATATTCAACCCCTAAGAGAGTGCAATAATGTATTAAAATTTTTAAGGAAATATTTCTTTACATCAAAAAATTTTAAAGCTACATTTATGAAAATTGGTTGGATATAACGAAATATTTGTTAGGGGATGAAAGTTGGTACGGAAATACCCGCACAAGAACGCGAAAAGCGTGATTAACCGAAACTCCAGCTACCAGAATCGCCTTTTGGTCAGACGTACATTCGGAAATGATCATGCTTACAAATCTTCAATAGCGTGAAAAGCTTAGAAGGTGATGCAATTTGTGAACAACATAAAAATTCGATTAAATGAAAACAAAAATAGAAATTCTGCAGGCCATACAGTCTGCGCGAGCGAAGCAGCGGGCGCTAAGCTAGGATTAAAATAACCAGCGTTTCGGCCGTGACGTAGCGAGCTTCCTCCGGGCTTGCGAGTGCCTGGGTTCATATCCTCGCCCGGACATCCAGCCTACGCCCAGAGTGCTCAACACTACGCCGTATTCTCAGTGTGTCATCTTTAAGCAATAATTAAAACCCTGCATCATTAGGAACAAATCGGTTACTGGATTCTTCCCCAATAAACCCCCCACCCAGTGTTTATTTATCCCCTTGTTCCATTTAGTTCCATGTAGATACTGTCGTAGTTGTGATGGGTAAATGCAGTAAATTTTATAGTATCCGAACTAAATTACAGAATTAAGGTCAGTGAGAAGCACAGTGGGGAAGACATGTTTTTTTTTCTACATCTACATCTACATTTATACTCCGCAAGCCACCCAACGGTGTGTGGCGTAGGGCACTTTACGTGCCACTGTCATTGCCTCCCTTTCCTGCTCCAGTCGCGTATGGTTCGCGGGAAGAACGACTGCCGGAAAGCCTCCGTGCACGCTCGAATATCTCTAATTTTTGATTCGTGATCTCCTCGGGAGGTATAAGTAGGGGGAAGCAATATATACGATACCTCATCCAGAAACGCACCCTCTCGAAACCTGGACAGCAAGCTAACCTGGACAGCGGTGCCCATGTCACCGACGTAAGGTGGCATTGTATTTGAAAATAGCTTTCTGTGATTCATGTAAGGCGGAGAGCAGTTGATTAAAGAAGCGAAATGATGGCCGTGTTCCTTAACGACTACCATTGGCACACGAGGAAGTGCAAAAGCAAGCCGATGATCTTTTGATAATGGGTGCACAGTGAAACCGCGGAGATCACAACCACCGCCTTGCAGGTGCACTGGCAACTTGAGACGATTTAGTCACTCCGAGTGCTCTGGAGAAGAAAAAGTCAAAAGAGGGGCGCAAATCTCTGGCGGCAAAGGGGCGGAGCGGGGAAGCGAGAGGGGGCAGTGGCGGCGCGCTGTGTCGCATCGCACGCGGCGTGACCAAGTTTTAAGCGGCTTTTCCGAGTAAAGTCCATTAATCATCCCCCCTTCGAAGTAATTAACACAAAAGTAGAGCGGGCAGGCGAAGAGCGAGCGGAGCGCTGCGCCGGGTGTGATGCCCCGTGGGCCAGCCACCCAAAGGGGAGAGAGAGAGAGCAGCGCACCCGGGCTCGGCCGCCACTTTGATGCAATATGAATGCGGCGGCAGCGGCAGTGGTGGCGCCGTAATTTGTACGTGTAACCCGGCATTAATTATGAGTGTGCGTGAGCCGTAATGGCGCGCGTGATGGCGCTGGACCCGGGCCGGCGTGGCGCTATCTCGTTTCATCGCAACACGGCGAGGCGAGCCGAGGCGCTCGCGTCGCAAAAAGAGCCCGAGCGCCGTCCACAGAGGAGCCTCCAGGAACTGGAGAGACAGGCCAGCAGGAGCAGGGGTGGAAAGTCTACCCACCGGCGCAGCACTCGACAGGGCCACCATCGTCCGTCAGTTCACACTCGAAGCACACTTTTGCTTTTAAGACACCCTCGTTTGAGGAGCAGGAATTGGATCAAAAGAAATGTTTCGTACAAAGATGTAATTTCCAGGAGAAAAACAAAGTTGAGAAGGTTTCCTTCCAACTGTAGGGCGTGGCATTTCTGAAAATTCCGTACGACTCACTGTTATCGTGAAAGGCAGGTATGTCTATGACACGGTGTTACATGACGATGTTCATTCAGTGACGTAGGAAGTGATTCACGATATTCTCAGAATTATAATAATGTCAATTAAGAGAGCTAAAAATGAGTAAGATTGTTACGATCAGAATTAAAATAATGCATCTTCCCTCATCTTGAAACAGCTGGGTTTGAATATTGTTTACCGAAGCATATGACCTAGAGGTCAGCGATGTGAACTAGAGCTAAGCCCTAACTCCGAGTTCTGGCGTAGATGTGCCAATCGCCACCGACCGACCGACATGTCATCCTATGGCCATGGCGTCATTTGGATGTGGTATGGAGGGGATGGCGTCACAATGCCATTCTCTAGGTTGTTGTCGGCTTTCTTGACCTTACAGTCCCTACTTCTCACCGCAGTATTTCCTCAATTGGCATCACGAGACTGAGTGTACCCCGCTTCAGTCCTCCCAATGAGGAAAAATCCCTGGCTGTACCTGTGCCCTTCACATAGCAGCCAGACATCTGATCACTGAGCTACGGAGACGGACTGACTTAGATGGGAGTTTTGATATGGCGATTTCCTTCCAACACCAGCTTGTGCTCAGTCACTAATGACGTCATAGTTCAGGGGACAATGTCTAGCCCTCGTATGTCATTTTGAATGTTAGAGGGCCATTGTCGACTGCACTGGTAGAAACAAGTAAAATGTTTGAATCCTGCGCCAGCTTCTCTCAGGGAGTTAGAACAATTGCTTCAGGAAGAACGATGTAAAAGCTACTTTACGGTTATTTAGAATTGCTGTGCGTAGATCAAGGGTACTGAAAATTAAGTGGAGTGATTAGTGAGAAAGTCCCCGCAGAATCGGTGAGGATAAGGATATACAGAAAAAAAACACGGACAACAAGAAGGAAATGGAAGATAGGCACGTGTTCAGGTGTCACGGAATGACTTAAGTGGTACTAGATCGTGTCTTAGTTAACAAAAACTGAAAGGGGAGACAGAGACTAGAATGTATACAGCAAATAATCGAGAACAGATGGTGTAAATGCTACTTCGAGATGAAGTGGTTGGTACACGAGAGGAAGCCGTGGCGTCATGCATAAAACAACCCCTGAGGTGACCGAGACAAAAATAAAGTAACGTCCCGTAAGATGAGTCAGAATGTTTCGGGTGCCAATGGCCAGCGAGCACACTTCCGCATCTTTAAGAAAGATACATCGACCGGAAAAAAACGTGTTTGAGAGACAGGGAAGTGATCACAATCGTGATTGACGGATAAAGGATTATCGCTCTAATTCATCATTTTAAGTGCTGTTTGGTAAGATTCATCACACAAATAAGAATTACTGCACTTCTTCGGCTCAGAAACACAATACGTAAGAGGTCGAAATCTGAAAACAACCTGAATTTAACATTTGACGATGCCACTATAGCTGCAGTACATTAGGACTTTGTTTCATAAAACAGATCTGATGATTGTCATTATAGACCGAAACCGGTATTCTGTTAACAAAAAGTTTGTGACCATAGACGTAAATTAAAGGAAACCTGAAGAAAATGTATACTGTTTGCAGGCAGCTGACGTATACTATCAGAGGTTAAAGTGATGATGCAGTGACAGGAATATCATGGAGCTGCAAAAAATAAGCTAATGGAGAATCAGAGACCTGCAACTAGGCATAATGTATTCACCTGAAAATGCCACAGCAACGCGAAAAAAATATTGTACTATTAAACGAAATGTGCTAAGGTACTGCACATATAAAGACCAGAGAATACGACAGAGAAGTGAGATCGCTCATTTGGGTTGAGAAAACGCCTCATTTTCCGATGGCTACATTCTGCAGGCACTGTTCTCTGTCTGCGTATTTATTGAACTTTTTGGATGGTGATAGTGAAGTTCTTGAATATTATGTAGAGATGATGAAACAATTGGTGGTTTGTAAGAGCTCAACGCAACATTAGAACAAAAAGAAAACCTCGAGCGTAAATGTTTGAAACAACGCGTGTGGCCGTCGTGCATAATGTTTAAGCAGCGATCAGCGGTTCAAAGGCCAACGATGTCGCTGTGGAGGAACGTACAGCAAACGCAGAACGCGACCGCGGGATCGGCGCGCGTTGGCAACAGGGCTGGCGGTGGTAGCGGAATCCGCGCTCTCCCGGGGGATGCGGCGGGATTTGGCCAGTGTTTTCCGTGTTCCACTCTCAATCATCCGGACCCCAGCCCAGCGCGCGGCCACGGCTAAACGATGGCTCGCCTTCCGGGACCCGGAGACCGGGAGGTCGACGCGCGAGCCACAGAGTCCGTAATGACGGAGAAGAAGGGGCGGGCCCGTGGGACGGGCCGACAGCACACCTCACTCCCGCCTCCCCGGGGGCGACGTGTCACGCTAATCGACAACTTGTGTCCGCGTGCGCGTACCCGGCCGTCTCCGGTGGCTCCAGACCCCGCTGGCCAGCCGAAAGTCTCGTCTCCTGCATCGAGCTCGCTGCCTCCGCTCTTCACCACTGTTACCGCTACGACTAAACTTTTACACGTTTCACACAGCTTACTGGGATTTTCTTAACTCTAAAGGATCATTACAAGGGTTACAGAATTATCAACGTATCCCTCTCCTGCTACTCCCCACACTCACCTCACTCCCATATATCCACCTCAACCCCTACTAATTCATAAAACCGCTTTCGCCAAAATGAGTATGACAACTAGCCGTAATGTGGACTCTGCAGATCAGCGGACGCGATCAGAAGTGCTTAGATCTCGCGTCTTCCACGTACTGTAAATGAGGGTTGGGTTGTTTGGGGAAGGAGACCAGCGAGGTCATCGGTCTCATTGGATTAGGGAAGGACGGGGAAGGAAGTCGGCCGTGCCCTTTCAAAGGAACCATCCCGGGATTTGCCTGGAGCGATTTAGGGAAATCACGGAAAACCTAAATCAGGATGGCCGGACGCGAGATTGAACCGTCGACCTCCCGAATGCGAGTCCAGTGTCCAACCACTACGCCACCTCGCTCGGTACTGTTAATGAATGATACTCAGACGGCTACGAAAAAAATCTAGAACCACAGTTTCGTGCTACATGTAAGTATTACGAGGGGCGTTCGATAAGTAAAGCACCCCCTTTTTTTGTACGCACGTTGGTTTATTCAGGATTCCAATACATTCCCCCTCTTTTGGGTACAAAACCCTATTTTGCTACATAATTTCTGTTCACTGCGACAGCCTTACGCCATCTTACTGGGACGTCCTGTACGCCCGCATGGTATAACTCTGTCGGTCGACGTCAGAGCCAGCGTCTTGCTGCATGAATAACATCCCCACCATCCATGTGCTGTTTCCCGTGGAAAGAATTTTTGATCGAGCCTAACAGAAGGAAGTAGGTAGGGACGAGGTCCAGGTTGTAGGATGGACGAGAGAGAACAGTCCAATGAAGTGAGCACTGCTGACAGAGATATCCAGCTAAGCCACGAGATGCTTGAATCTGATCCGTCGATCACCTCGAATGAGAGTGTCCGCACGTTCTAACTGGCCGGCGCGCGGGCGATCGGACAGGTTTGCGCGCCCTTTTTGCGATGACGACAGACGACACGCGTGCTTTTGTTCTCCGTCGGGTCTCCGTGGACATTCTGCAAGCGCCTATGTATATCTGCCATGTTCTGATTTTCTGCCAAAAGAGCTCAGTGACAGTTGTCTGCTTGGAACGCAACTTCGTTACAGACACTATGTACATTTTCCTTTTTAAAAAAGAAATGTGCTGAAACATTGCTCTTATGAAATGCCATGTGAAATAGACATGGTAATGAAATTTCTATCCAGGAAGAGTAAATTAGCTTTTACTGCTCAAAATTTCTCAGAGTATCAGTAAGTAGACTACGTAACTTGAGAGAGCCAGGGAGGAAATGTAACATGTATTTCTTTAGAGCAAACTGAAACTTCGTAGCAGCAATGAAATATGGCAAAACACCACAACCGTTTCGTCAAGAGAGCTCAGTGATTTCGAACGCGAACTAGTCACTGAATGTCACCTGAGTGAGAAATCGATCAGCGGTCTTCAACCATTCTAAAGCCATCCAAGCTGACTCTTAATAACTGTTGTGAATCGGAAACAGCAAAAGCAAGACCAGGAAGATCTCATGTAGTTACGGACAGAGACCGTCAAGCAAATTGGTTGTAAATATCGCTCGAAGTGAGCGGAAGGAATCGCTCTAGAGTTCCAAAGTGCTGCCAGCAGTCCAGCTAGACAATAAATGTGCGTATGGAGTTAATAAGAATGGGGTACACTTTTTTGTAGTCAGTGCGCTTGAGATGGTGTAACAAACAACACCACTGAACAGTGAATAATTTGCAAGGAGTGATTTGTAGTGACGAATCACTTTATACCCTACGGCAATCCGATGGAGACGTGAGGGTTTGGGGAATGCCTGAAGAATTCCTTCTGACACATGTAGTGCAAATAGTGAAGCACAGAGGAGGCGGTGTTATGGCACGAGGGTGTACTTCGTGATTCTGGTGTGGTGCCCTTGTTGCATTAAGAAAATGCTAGATGCAGTAGCACAGGAAACATTTTACAGAAATGCGTACTCTGTACAGTAGAATAACAGTTCGAAAACGATCACTGTTCGAATCGGCATGACACTGTATCCTGTCTTAAAACAGCATCTAAGAAGCAGCAGTTTGTAGACAGTAACATTGCTGGAATGGACTGGCCTGCCCCTAGGCTAGATCTGAACACAACAGAACACCTTTTCGATGAGTTACAACGTCGACTTGGTCCCAGTCCCCAGTGTCCTACATTGCTACCTTCTCTGGTTTAGGTTCTTGAAGGAGAATAGGCTGCCATTCCTCCAGAGACATTCAGACACCTCATTGAGTGTATCCCTAGCAGAGTTGAAGTAGTCAAAGACGAAGAATGGAGACAGCCGAGATTAATGTCCACTAACAAGTGTCCGGATGCGTTTTATTAGATAGTGCATAGGTAGCAACTACTCCGATTAACTGGCATTCTGGGGAAGTTTCTGTTGTACCACCGTTTATGGCACCACCGAGCGAGCTGGTGCAGTGGTTGGCACTCTGGACTCGCATTCGGGAGGATGACGGTTCAAACACGCGTCCGGTCATCCTGATTTAGGTTTTCGCTTCAGGCAAATGCTGGGATGATTCCTTTGAAAGAGCACGACCGACTTCCACTCCCAGCCTTCTCCGTCTCTAATGACGTCGTTGTCGGCGGGACGTTAAACACTATCTCCTCCTCTTTCTCCTCGTTCAAGGGACATACTGTCGTCTAGATGTGGAGGCTGGGAAATAATAACGTCAGACTGTATATTACTCCTCTGTCTGGAGCGTCACGTGACTAAAATTCTCGGGCGGAGTTCGTTTCACCGACCTCTTGAAAGTCTTCCAGATTTACAAAACTGAAGTCAGTTCCTTCTCATTGTCAGGACGACGAGAGACAAGTGGTTTTATGTGAAGAGCATACTATAAATTACCATTTTATGCAAATTATTCTAGATAAACGACGCTACCATGGTAAGAGCAATTTACCTACCATCAAGTGTTCTAGCTCTACGGAGTGGTACGTCAAAATTGTTTGGAAAAGCTAAAGAAGGAGCGTGCAGCAGCAACGGTTGCGCGAGGGGATTTCGGCGTGTTGTGGGCAGCGGAAACACGGGCCAGACAATCGGTGCAGTTCATTAGCGGAACAGCGGGGGCGGCCGGTTTATGACCGAGCGTTGCCACTCCCACCTGTTCCGGTAGGCCGCAGAATTACTGGTCGCCTGATGCAGCTGGCGCTTTTCTTGGCCAGCTATTAATCACGCCCTCGGCCAGGGCCGTGCGTGAGCGCAGGAGGCGGTGCGGTACGGTGGCTGCGAACGCCAACGCCGACGCCGACGTGCAAACACACGCCGCCCCTATTTCCCGCTACACGAGGAGCCACAATAATTTGTTCATATTAGTTGAGCTAATGCGCGGTAATCATGAAATGCAATGCAATCGATTCCAGCGCTGGCTGTGGCGGCCTGCGATAAGGGCGGCAGCAGCTGGAGGCTCGGCAGAGGCGGCACAATTACTCCCATTGGACAACACGGCGCCACGGCGCACACCGCGAGAGAGAGAGAGAGAGAGAGAGAGAGAGAGAGAGAGAAGAGTCACGAGCGAGTAGCTTCATCAGTACTCATCCCTTCCGCGGAAGAGCACGAAAACCACTTCGCAGAATGGTCCACACCCTCATATTCTCACATTTAAGGATGCAAATTGGGTTTGCGTTGCGAGGACGCTCGCCCGAATTTCAGTCTCTGAGAGTAACGAGAAGACGCCTTTCTCTCTAAGCAACAAACATCCAAAAATAGTTCCCACACAGACTTTTACCCGTGTCTCTCAACCCAAGTACGAAAAAAGGAACTAAAGTATCACCCCTTACGTATTTTGTTTGCGTTCTGGACTGCACAAGGCTTAAAATCAGTTCATAAACTAAGTTCGATAACTACAACATCGTTCAATCAGCATGGGGAAATTCTTTGTCATCGAAATAGCTCAACATTTCCCAGTGAAAGTAATACAGGCTATTACAAATGGATTCATAATTTTCTTAATCCTCTTCCTCAAATGTAACTCCATCTTGGGTTCTGGAGCACTGGACAGCGGCTGGTCGATGAAATGTAATAATACTATACCAATATCCGTTATTTTGATTGTTTTATATGGCAACCAGTTTCGACGTTCCTATTACGTCATTTTCACACATGAGTGACACGCAGCACCACTCGCGCATATGTAATAAAATGCAGCAATAATCATATGTGGTTCCGTAGGCAACCGTACTTCATGAGCATGTGTGCTCCTTACGCAAGTGACAGCAACTGCCACTGCTCCGCAAAACGTAAGGACAAGACAGATAAAGAAATATAACAATTACTAGAGTGAAATGAAAAAGTGCGGAAGCATGTTGCCAGATATCTCTCTGTCGTGAACAGAAAAATAGATTTCACGTGCTGTGAGTTTAGTCCGACTATAACGTCAAATGGGGCTTGCCCCGCAACACGAGGCTGTTGATGGAACGGGACGAGATACTGTGAGTAGTTACGTCGTACTGTAGTGTTCTTCATTTTAACATGGCCCAGAGAAACATTTGGATTAATTCACACGGGGAAGCATCGTCGAGAAACTGGAAGAAGGACGAAGTGTGGCGAGTGTACCCAAGAGTTTGAGTTTGCTCACAGCAGTGTTTCACGTGCACGGCGAGGGATCAGAACCCGAAGGATCATGGTCAACTACGGCAGTAGATAACCGTTACATTGAGCAACAGGCAAGAAGAGACCCACGTCAAACAGCGGGTACGATTTCAATTACCTTTGACAGGACTAAAAGGTACGGAGTCTCACGCTCCACAGGGGCTCGGTGACTGCATGGGGGTGGTCTATTTGCCCGCCAAACGGTGTCTTGTGTTCTGTTGGCGCCTACACATCGGCCGCACCGCTAGCGATGGCGCCAAGAAGAAAGACATTGGACCAAGGAGGAGTGCGGTCGCGCACTCTTCTTAGATCAGATCAGATTCAGTCGGAGTTATGATTCTGGACGTTCCCTCCTCTGGCGACAGATGGGAACACGCCATGCACCCAAAAACATCGTTTTATTGATCCAGGTCAGCCTTAGAACAAGGTACACTCACCGACTCAACGTTATTCTGACACTGCGCTCCAGCCCCGTATGCGTCTTTTCGGAGGTGCATTCAGCCCTACCGTTATTTTTGTGTGTGACAATGAACGACCGCATCTAACGGCACAACAGTGCAGCTCTTGGAACGAGACAACCCGCTAATGGACTGGACTGCCCGTTCCCTCAACTTAAATAGCATCGAGCACTTTTGGGATGCGTTAGGAAGACGTATTACAGCACCAACGATCGTCCACAGCAGTTGTCAACCGCACTGGTGGAGAAGGAGAACGATCTACCACAATAACTCCTTACCAGCCTCGTGTCCAACATGAGAGCACATTGCAGAGCATACACTGCTGTCCGTAGCGATCACACACCCTGTTAAGAACCATATCGCACCTTTTGTAATGTTCAGGGGAACATGATAAATTGCAGTGACATCAGGGTTATCATTGCATTTGTGTCATTTCTGTTCGTCTCACTGCATAAAATTTCAGTCACTGTTGTAGTATACTGCAGCGGCTCGTTCTGTATATCGTCCAAGTTCCCATCGAGGTAAGGTGCTTGAAACTGCGAAAGTTACTTTCAACTTTAAGTTTTGTACACCAATATAGTTTTCTTTGATTTTTTTCGAGACATCTATTTACAAATGGTTCAAACGGCTCTAAGCAGTATGGGACTTAATTTCTGAGGTCATTAGTCCCCTAGACTTAGAATTACTTAAACCTAACTAACCTAAGGACGTCACACACATCCATGCCCGAGGCAGGATTCGAACCGGCGACCGCAGCAGCAGCGCGGTTCCAGACTTAAGCGCCTAGAACCGCTCGGTCACATCGGCCGGCGTCATCTATTTACCTTACGTTTTTAGAGGTAACCTCTTCAGAGATAAAACTGGCAATCTCTGATGATGTCTCTCGCAGACGTGTACGATACGTAGTCATCATTTTCATACATCGACAGCGACATCTCGACGGTAAATTTCAACGGAAGTAAAGTCGGCCGCGAGAGCCATCATTGTATTATCAAACGAAATTAACATCAAAATGTTCTTTCAGATTCCTCCTGATAGTGACAACTGTCTGCTGAATATCATATAATTCGAAAATCATCTTTGTTTTATACTTTAGCAAATTATTGTATTACGCACCTAGGGATTACTTAGTCTATGTACAGTATCGCGACGGGGTAAACGTGTCACGGTCTCTCGCTAAATACTTCAGTATTTTTTATAGTCCACTTTAACCAGTTACAGGTAACGCAGCTATGGTTAACAGCCTGTTGGATACACATAAACGACATTCTGTTTAAAATTCGGCAGCTATGTTAACCTGCGGCATTTTCGCCGCCGACAACTGAATGACTCTATACAGATAATCGTCATAAATGTATGTTATTATTTAATGCTTTCATGCTACACACTTTCAGGGCACCCATTTCACGTTCTGAGAAGCACTGACAAAGGAAGACTTTTGTGCGCTTGGAACGCCTGGAACTAAAGCAGTCAGCTGCGGCATTGACGCGGGGCTCGTCGTGAACATGCGACGATTCGTTTTCACCTCTATTTAACTTGATTTCGAACTCAGGTCGTTGCATGCAACTCACTTTTTCCTCTCCACAGAAGTAATAATCGTTATTTTGCTTCTCACGATGCGGCTCATAGTCTGGGCTTAACGATAAAAGAATGGACAGTTCTAGTCGAGCTGTGATTTTCTGTACAGCAATGCAGGAACAAACAGCGGAAAAGCGCTGCCCTTAGACTCTAAACAGTTAGGGTCTGCAAATTTTCGGATTGCTCGTGCAGCCTTTCTTTCCCTTTCCGCCCCCTCTATTCTCTCCTATTGTTTTGTTTTTAATAAAAACCGTTCCGTCGCGATTTACATCTCGCCCCGGTTTTTCCGTAGTTATAAACAACCAAAGATGAAGAGACGAGGCGAATGAATGTTTTGTGTAAAGAAAGGCCTCCGGCTGTTTCGTCCTTTGAACCTGGCAAAATAATGAAACCGGGATCCGGTGATTAACCATTGTGCTCCGGACGCGGGCGGGCATTGTCCCCCACGGAGCAGCGCGCGAGACTCCGAAACGTGTTAATAAAGTCGTATTTTATGGCCGGCTCGGGCTGCGGCTACGGCTGGGGCGGGCTGCCTGGCTGGCTGGCGGGCGACGCTCACCGTTGCTCGCGGCGCCAGCTGCCGCTAATTTCACTCTTTCGCTGCGTAGGCGGCGTGGGAGGGGCGCGCCGTGGAGTCGGCTAATTACGGTACTCAATAATGATGGCTACCGCGGGAGCGGGTGCGGCGCACACAATCGCTTTCGCACCAATGGCGTCGGTAATGCGGGGGTGCCGACTGCCGAGTGCGTGTAGGAGGAGGACTCCAGTGACAGCGGCTGGAGACTACGGGAGCAGGTGGTGGCGCGGAGCAAGCCCGGTCACGTGACGATCGCGGCCAGCACCTGGACGCTCTCGCTTTATACTTATGCTGTTATCGTACTTTCCGCCTAATAAGGTGTGAGGAGGTGCTCTGTAGAATGGGCGGGGAAACGAAAATGTGGACGACGCTAACGAGGAGAAAGGACAAGACGATAGGACACGCATTGAGGTATCAGTGATAAACCCACCGTTAGTGAGAGCCGTAGAGGGTAATATATGTAGGTGAAGACGGACATTGGAATCTATCCAACAAAGAATAAAACATGATAGTTATCACTTACCGCTGTCCAAACTTTTTGTTTACTGCGATCGCATTCCGAAAATATATTGTTTTCAAAAATGGTTCAAATGGCTCTGAGCACTATGGGACTCAACAGCTGTGGTCATAAGTCCCCTAGAACTTAGAACTACTTAAACCTAACTAACCTAAGGACATCACACACATCCATGCCCGAGGCAGGATTCGAACCTGCGACCGTAGCAGTCGCGCGGTTCCTGACTGAGCGCCTAGAACCGCTAGACCACCGCGGCCGGCTATATTGTTTTCGATCAAAAATCTTGCAAATATACACACAGGCTTAATTGAGAACGTACCCTGTTAAGTGCTCTTCTGAATGAACTGATTCGCATAGGTTAGGAAACCACGACGGCTGCATCAAATCAATCACAAAACAGACGAAAAAAAACACGGAAATGAAAACACACAAACTTTGGCCTGAGAAGATTTAGGGCTGGCTCTGAGCACTATGGGACTTAACATCGATGGTCACACAACACCCAGTCATCACGAGGCAGAAAAATCCCTGACCCCGCCGGGAATCGAACCCGGGAACCCGGGCGTGGGAAGCGAGAACGCTACCGCACGACCACGAGCTGCGGAGAGAAGATGTATGATCAAATCGGTTAACTTCATGCGCAACCAATTGAAACACCATTTCCCCGTGCCGCTCTTTGGGAAGTCTTTCAGAATATTATCCCGCTGTAGCTCGACAGACTCAAGGATTTTTCACCTAATCGGAGATTTACCTATCAGTCTGTCTAACAGTCCTTACGCAAACTCCGACCAAAGGTCCTGGCGAGGCCCATCGGTACCGACCGACCGCCGTGTCATCCTCTGACACTGGCGCCACTGGATGCGACATGGAGGGGAGTCGGATCAGCATATCGCAGTCCCGACCGTATTCAGTTTTCGTGACTTGCAGACAGCCTTTTCTTACAGAGTGGTATACATTTCTGGATTTCCTTGAAAGGTTGCAAAGGGATATTTTCTGTTGTGAGATTAGACTCTTCCGAAACCTCCTGTACTTGTCTTCAAAGTTTGTCGTTTTGATGGCAGTCTCATTGAAGTCAGCAGACAGGAGCAGTTTAAAAACGCGCGCATGGCGTTTCTTTATCCTAATAATGTCACACTAAGTGCCCCTTTCCTTGAGTATTTAGCAGGTGCAAAAAAAAAAACTGTGCACCGATGTCACGAAGCACATTTTACTTGCAAAGTTACCGTGTGGGGGTTTCTTGCGGCCATGGGATTCAGCTGCCTTGTGATAACCATGTTTAAAGGTGAAGATATGGTAAAAATGAAGAGCTTGTCTAGAATTGTTAAAAGCTCACTACGTCGATGGGTAGGCCCTCTAGCAGTCAGTGTTGTTACACAACAACTGGTGGGCGCTTCCCAGCATTCAGATGTTGGCTAATGTGCTGTCGATAAGCAAGAAACGAAACAAAATAAGGCACTACAACTTGGCGATACTGTCCGAAATATCATATTCCACAGGAGCGGGATTCAAATCTACACCAGTCACTCTGATGCAGATTTCCATAGCCTGATTATTTTCTTCTTCCTCATAGCGCTAAGCTTTCTCCTTCTATAGCCTGAGAACGAAGACCAAATCGTCAATACATTCTGTGACTGTTCATTCAGTACTGTAATCTTGTCTCCGTGGTTCATGGACCACCGAATATCTTAAAAATAATGTCGTGGTGTGCTACATATGCCACATTTCTTTCTAAAAGTAATATTCGCCTTTGTCCCTCGAAGTATTTACCGAATCGATGGAGGCGATACGGTAAGTTTTGAGCACACTGACGGTTTCAAGGGCAATTGTCTTTAACATTTGCACCCTTTAACGTAGCATGCGCTAGAAGATGAGACTGCAACATTTCATTAGTGCTACGTGTCTTTTCTGGGGGTATGGGCATTTCGCGTCGACAATGCTGCAATAGCGTCCACACGAAACCAGCTGTGGCATCGAGTTGGAAGTTGAGATCAGCTGCGTTAACATCTGCTGATAGAGCCGCGTGAAATGAACACACGAATATTAAGACAGTAAGTGTTAAAGAGTTGTATATTATCTCACATACAAAGTTAATTAGAAGACGTGCGTAGGATAATCCTTCACGTCGAGCAGGAATAATTTAATTGGACCAGATATAAACTTGCGTAATTCGTGTGAAATGCAGCTGTTAGCATATGTTGTTGTTGTCTTCAGTCCTGAGACTGGTTTGATGCAGCTCTCCATGCTACTCTATCCTGTGCAAGCTTGTTCATCTCCCAGTACCTACTGCAACATACATCCTTCTGTATCTGTTTAGTGTATTCATCTCTTGGTCTCCCTCTACGATTTTTACCCTCCACGCTGCCCTCCATTACTGAATTGATGATCCCTTGATGCCTCAGAACATGTCCTACCAACCGATCCCTTCTTCTAATCAAGTTGTGCCACAAACTTCTCTCCTCCCCAATCCTACTCAATACCTCGTCATTAGTCATGTGATCTACCCATCTAATCTTCAGCATTCTTCTGTAGCACCACATTTCGAAAGCTTCTATTCTACTCTTTTCCAAACTATTTATCGTCCGTGTTTCACTTCCATACATGACTACACTCCATACAAATATTTTCAGAAACGACTTCCTGACACTTAAATCTATACTCGATGTTAACAAATTTCACCTTCAGAAACGCTTTCCTTGCCATTGCCAGGGTAAGTTTTATATCCTCTCTACTTCGACCATCATCAGTTATTTTGCTCCCCGAATAGCAAAACTCCTTTACTACTTTAAGTGTCAGCATATGGGCAAGCGAAATAACTTACGATGCTTATAATCAGATTCGTAGTGAAACAACAAGAACGGACTGTAAATGAACTTCGTTTTGTGAATCGTATAATTGTGAATGAAAAGGAAATGGGCGTGTTCTATAGTTTGCAACTAAATAAATTACGTCCATGGACATCATCTTTCATGGCAGATGATCCTTGTCACCACTAGTCAGTAATTATGTGTGGCAGTTAATTAAAAGAACGTCAGAGCAGCAAGAACGCGGTCTTATCATTTTGAAGGGCACGATCTGTTTGTAAGCTGTCTCCCGACTGCATTCAAATTAAATTACGAGAATAGTGGAGTGAGAGTTGAGTCAGCGAGCGCTTTGTTCTTCCAGGCAGACGGACCACTTGCTGGACGACGCAGGCAGCGCGTGCGCCCGCCGGCCGCGGGCTCCGGCCTCGCGTCTGCCGCAGAGCAGAGCAGCCGGCTGGTCCCGGCCGGGCCATCCGCGGTGCTGATTTATTAGCCCTGGGCCCGGCTACCGCATCCAGCCCTCTCCTCTTCCTACCCGCCCCTTTCCGCCTTGTTTTTTTATTTTGGCCCACTTTTCCTTCACCCTTTTTGTAACAGTAGCTCTCCCGTCTGGCTGGGGCTGGAGACGCCCCCAAGGTCATGTGGGTGCTACCCGCCGGCGCCCCGCGCCAGCGACAGCTCGGCTCACATTCCGGAAGCCACGCCGCCTTCTCCAGAGCAGCACCCCCAGTCTGAATTCCGGTCGTCATTCGAAACTCGACGCAAATCGTATCCACGAAACGCGCAACAGTTATTAGCAGCACACTGAAATTCTTAGATTGCGTCATGTGAAGCAGAGATCAATGCCAGAATACAAGCAGGAAACCGATCTTACCACAGCCTAGCACAACTGCTTCGGTCCAAATCTCTCTCCAAACAGTTCAAGATTCGACTGTACAAAACCCTGATCCAGCCTGTTGTTCTATATGGCTGTGAGACATGGAGTATCCGGAAACAGGACTTCCATAAGCTCCTTCTTTTTGAGAGAAAAGTGCTTCGGAAGATCTTCGGTCCGGTTCAGGATGCAGATACAGGGGGAATGGAGGATCAGATACAACCAAGAGCTTGAGGAACTATACCAGCAGCCCAACATAGCAGGAACTGTCAAAGCCAAACGAACGCAGTGGGCCGGCCATGTGGCCCGGATGGAGGATCACAGATGGCCTCGGAAGCTCCTGGATTTCACACCTACAGGAAAGAGACGGCCAGAGAGACCCAGGAAGCGTTGGAGGGATGGACTCCATGAAGATTTAATCCAAGTGTCAATAGATATGAACGGATGGCAGATAGCAGCAATGGACAGAATACAATGGAGGAGGAAACTTGTAGATGCGTGTGGTCCACTGGGCCTGATGACGTAGTAGTAGTAGTAGTAGTAGTAGTAGTGTGTAAGTCGTTATTTCAAAATATAAAATCGTCACACTGTTGTCTTCTGTTTACATTCCGTCTCAGTATTATAGAAGGAACTGAAAAGCAGGCCTGTTGCTAAACCGCTCTTTGTCAGTCCATACGTCCATTTCACGGTTTCTAATAAGCACAGGAAAAAAAAAACGTGAAGAATACGACACTTCTGAGACCATCACCACATTAAAAGATCACTCGGAATAATATTTACGAAATTATCACTTACCGAACCGGACTTTATCTACTGTAGTTACTATCATTAAATAAAATATGTAGCTCTGCGATGAAAGACTGTTGTTCCAGCGTAACCACAAGCGCCGGCATGAAGAATGCAAATTACGAACAATTTAAATTGGAAGGAACATATAGAAAATGTTGTGGGGAAGGCTAACCAAAGACTGCGTTTCATTGGCACGACACTTAGAAGATGTAACAGACCTACTAAGGAAACTGCCTACACTACGCTTGTCCGTCCTCTTTTAGAAGTGTTGCGCGGTGTGGGATCCTTACCAGATAGGACTGACTGATTACATCGAAAAAGTTCAAAGAAAGGCAGCATGTTTTGTATTATCGCGAAATATGGGAGAGAGTGTCCAGAAATGATAAAGGATTTGGGATGGACATCATTAAAAGAAAGGCGTTTTTCGTTGCGACGGAATCTTCTCACGAAATTACAACTCCAACTTTCTCCTCCGAATGCGAAAATATTTTGTTGAGACCGACTCACACAGGGAGGAACGATCACAAAGATAAAATAAGGGAAATCAGAGCTCGTACGGAAAGATATAGGTGTTCGTTCTTCCCGCGCGCTATACGAGATTGGAATAAATAGAGAATTGTGAAGGTGGTCCGATGAACCCTCTGCCAGGCACTTAAATGTGATTTGCAGAATATCCATTTAGATGTAGAAGAGCAGAAAAGGCTGAGAGACGACGTCAGCGAATAGCCCGCTGACTAGGACCGCACCACGACAGGAGAGCCCTCTACAAGAAGAGAATATAAGCGCCGCTCCTGCATGCCTCGGCCGCACAGTACTACACCGCCACTAGAAGAGCACTACCATAGCAGTTATTAGTGACCCATATCCATTGCTTGCATGGACATAGTATGTAGAGAAAGACACTGACTGTTTGCCTGTCACCCATCGTCCTTGTAATAAAAACTATTAATGTGATTTGCTTGAATCATTGTACAGCATTCCGAGAACGCACCATCATTTAGGTACCCTATACGAGACGAGTGGGCAGGACCCCACAACTGTAGCTTTAAAAAAACGTCAAATGCTAGTAGGACTCACGTGCTGACGGTTCCGTAGAAACTTTAGTTCATCCACACTGGGAATCGAGAATCACAGCTATTTTTGCCTATTGTCTAAATCAATACTGGTAAGATATTGGTCCCCTGAATTCCAAAACCATAACAAAATTTCTACAGTAATTCCTCAGAATAGCCCGGACGTACAAGAAGAAGCGAATGTGGGACTTCAGTTTGTATGTGGAGAAAAAGAAGATTAATGAAACATTTTTAATTACTGACTAAGCCGTGAATACAACTTACATTTTATGTTATCATGCAGTAATCTTGGTGTGTTATCCTTTACTTCCATTGTGAAACTTTCCTTCCTGCAGAATTTCATGATTCTAGGTCAACTGGAAGCGCCCAATAGGTTTTCAGGAGTGTGTTTCCGAGTATCAAAATATGTGACATACGTATATGGCCATATCTTTTGACTGAAGTGTCTTAGAAGCTTAAAATTTTTGCATCTCCAAAGGACCAGAGACCTTAACATGTGACAAAAATTTGAACTTGACACATCCACCCGCTCCTCAGAAAAAGGGTTCTTCACAGTCGTACACACAGATGGCAGACAGACAACATAGCCATCTTATACAAATTCCGTTTTTACAGATCGAGGTACGGAACCCTAATAACAACACACTTTTATTTTTGTTCACTAAAAGAAAACTGTCGAATTGGAACAAATTACGCACATAATGAAGGCTGTGATCAGTAGTCATTTCTACAAAACAAGGAACAGGAGGCCGGCCTGAGTGGCCGAGCGGTTCTAGGCGCTTCAGTCTGGAACCGCAAGACTGCTACGGTCACAGGTTCGAATCCTGCCTCAGGCATGGATGTGTGCGATGTTCTTAGGTTAGTTAGGTTTAAGTAGTTCTAAATCTAGGGGACTGATGACCTGAGATGTGAAGTCCCATAGTGCTCAGAGCCATTTGAACAATTTGAAGAAACAGGAATGCTTCCGTAAAGAGCAGTCGAGGTATCTGCCGTACTATCAGCGCGGCGACCTCGACAACAGAAACGATTAAATGTACTGACAATCGGAACAAACAAAATATAAACTACTGCAGCCAAATATGACAGTAACAGCTGGTTCCTCTGTTGCACACAATCACCCAAAATTTTTCGAAGGTCACGACAACGTCAGTAGGAGATAAGTGCTGTAATGTCCAGCAGAGAGCGATACGAAAAAACACAAAGCAACGCTTACATACACTTCGAAGCCCCCCCCCCCCCTCCCAATACTCTGATAGCGAAAAATAAAGCCTAGTTATTAGGCATGCACATTAAAATTCCTTTAAGTAATATTAAGTGCAACTGACCCAAAACCAAACTACTGCAAAGTACCAGAGGATTATTTAGCTTAAGGGTATGTAAACATTTATAGAATTTACCGAAGTGATCACACTGTCAGACACTATTATAGGGCGGAAAAAACGCATGCCACATTCTATTTACGTGCCTTCGTAACTAACATCTGCCTACTTCCTTCCCCATCAAGGAAACGACGATGTTGTTGTTTTGTGTGTTCTGGGCAACAAATCCAGATGTGAAATCATAAATGACGTTTTAGTACGCTGCGGCTTTTATTTTATCTAAACGGGAAAAGAAGTGTGATTGTTCCTCTGCTAGAGTTCAGCGCACGGAGTAAAAAAAGGAAGAGGCGATTTGCTCTAACAAAGGGGTTCGTGGTCGAACGCCCGCGAGCACAACGGCTAGCACTGTGCGTCTGTGAGCGCTTCAGCCCTCCATGTGACTCCGCGGCGCCGCTATAAATTAAAACAACGAGATTTACGAGCCGGCGCTCGTCTGCCAGGGCATTCAGACGCGCGGCATGCCACGCATAGGGCGAGTACTCGCTCTTCGCCGGGTAAATCGACACGGCTTTCTCCGACTTAAGCCTGCTTTCTACCACTGGAAGCCGCATGGACGACTTGATTTATCTTTAGGACACAGCTACGAAAAAAGAAAGAAAACATTGCGTAAGACCGTCTGCATGACATGGTTCTAAAGTGAGCCTCATTGGCATCCCTGCATGGAGTAACGGGTAACACAGAAGAGTGATGAATGTTTAATTGAAAAAGAACTGGAGTGACGTAATACAGATTTTGGAGAAAAAAAAAATGGGAACACCAAAAGCACAACACAGTACTATGCCTCATAAGGTGTAGAAAAACCGTTCCATTCAAAACGGCTTCCAGTCGTCCCAGAATGGATAAATACAAGTCCTGTATGGTTTTCACGGTAAACTTACACCGTCCTTCCTACAAAACAGTGACAAGTTCGGGTAACGATAATGGGGTGAACAACGATCGCACATCCTTCACAGCCAAGTACACAGTAAGGGGTAAATAATATTTAGCTCTGGCGACTGTGGTAACCAGGGGAGATGAGACAACCCACCCTAATGGTCACAAAACCAATCCTGGATGACGCGAGCTATGGGTATAGGAGCCTTGTCGTCTTATAGCACAGAATCACTATAGAGGAACAAACACTGCATCGTAGTACGGAACTAATCGGCCAAAACGGTCACAATCTTTGGCAATAATGCGACCCTGCAGACTACTCATGGGGCAAATGGAACAGAACGATATGGCTGCCCAAATGATTACTGAAGCCCCGCTCTGTTTCACTCTTGGGACGTGTGCCCGGCGAGTTTTCCTGTTACGGCCATCTTCATCACTGATGAATGACTTCGGAATTCCAGCTCGCCCTAGCAAACCCAGCTTCTGGAATTCTCCGCGTATTGTTTTGGTGCTCACACGCCGTTCTGCAGTGACATTTTTCGTCACAACCTTATTCGATGACTGCTCTGTTACGAACGTTCAACACAAATTTTCGTCAGCCGAGTGACTCAACGGATGATTTTTTTCCGCTCTCCTTGTGTGCGATATAAATCTTCAAAACGGTGCCTCCTGAAACAGAGACTCCTCCGGCCCTGTTGGGTATGAAAGCACCCACCATAAGAGCACCAACAATTCGTCCGCATTCGGGGTTCACTTATCTTCGAAATAATGTACTCATTACTACACAAAACACTCTTATGACCACGACGTACTGAGCACATTGCACAAATGCCGTTCGCTATCAGACACAACAGCACAACCTGCAGGCTTAAGTAGCGTCAGCATCTATGTATAAGCACGCTTTCCTCGCGATGTTTTCATATTTTTTTCCAACACCTGTACTGGTGTGGGCAAATCATTTGATGGACGGCGGAACAACAGTTAGGGAAACGTACATATAAGATGATAATTAATATTATTATTACGGGAGCCTATAGAAACAACACTCCGTTGACTCCTGATGATGTGAAGATAACAGGAATATGTGCCAATTTGGATTTTCCACCGCGTTTCTTCCAACGACCTCCTGCTATACTCAGATAGCTGTGATACGAATGCGATTGTCTGGTGACGTCATGGCAAAGTCACAATGCTCTGAGAACTCGTCTGTCATTCGAGATCACATAATAATCACATAGATAAAATTACATTTACTTCTTCCGGGACCACGAAGGTTTAAACGCCTCGATCTGTAAGTTTCCGTATTTCACGTTGCTGCCACGTACTCTCTAACCTTTCGATTAACGAGAGGAGCTTCCCTAGTTTCTAATTTCCTTACATAAAGGCACCTGTTCTGTGTGTTGCCTGTTAAACCGTGAGTAAGTGTACAAAGAATGCTATAAAGAAGTCGATAATAACGGTATCGGGTAATATTACGTAGCTCTGTGACATTAGCAACATTCACCATATGAGGGTAGAATGTGTGTACTCACTGAAAGGGAGAAGAGAGAAATAAAAGGAGCAGCTATAAGAGCTTGATGCTACTAAAATAGAAAGAATGACACGTGTTACTCATTCAGCATTTGTGTAATACTAAATTCTGTGAAATAAGCAGGGGTATACTACTGGATGTGGCGACAGTATATTTGCCATCATTATGAAGGACTATTCGGTCATATACGGTGTAGCAGATGTCATTACACTAACAATCTTGACAGGTGATACTATGAAGCACTTTGGGATAATCACAATAAATATAATCACAATAAATGATGTCAGAGGCGAATCATCAGAAGGGTTGAGCGATAGATGGTGTGTTTTCCAGAGACGACTCAGACCAACGTTTCAAGCTAGTATACTATGTAAAAATTAGCAATCTTTCGTGTCCATGTTAATCTTAACACAACCGTCTGTGTTCACTGAACAAAGGTACTGGTCAATTTTCCTGTAGGGAAAAATAAAATTCAACTAAGTGCGAGAAGGACACACGAGCGATGGTTCCGTGCAAACTTAATTATGTACATAAATAGTTCATCCATCCCCGGAATCGAGAATTTCGATACTGCTAAGGCATGAAAATATGTGACACAAATGACCATATGTTTTGATTGAACTGACGTAGAAGCTTGAAAGTTTCACAACTGAAAGGAACCATGACATTCGTATGTGACATAAATTTCAACTTCTAAGTCTAACCCTTCCTGAGGAAAGAGGTCTTAACCGAAGGACGGACAGGCAGTCAGATAACAAATTAATAATTTTCGCATTTTTTCCTTTACTAGTAGTAGAATGCTTGTTTCTTGCAAATTTCACGATTCTAGAGACAGGGAAGTACCCTGCAGTTTTGATGAGGATGTTTGTATCTAAATATGTGGAATAAGTGGCCATATCTTTTGACTTCATTGACTTAGAAGCTTGTCTTTTTTGCAGCGTCAAGGGAGCATATACCTTGGTGCTTGGACAAGTTTCAACTTCATACATATACCCGTTCCTGAGAAGAAAGGGTTTTAACAGTCGAACAGACAGACGGACAACAAGGCTATCCTATAAAAAGTCCCATTCTTACAGATTAAGGTATGGAACCCTACCAAGAGACAACGATGTCAATACTTGAAGGTGTTTCGGTGTGTATATTATCTGTACCAAAAAAAAAGTAGTTAAAGAAAGACGCAACAGCCATGTTTGAAGTTACAACGATTCTGAAAGTGCCGTTAGGTTAGGTTAGGTGAGGAAAACTATAAGGTGCAGGCACCTGCTTTCCTTCACCCTGTGAACCAGACGAACAGCCTCTTCTGGCGGAAACCTGTAGTTAAACGTATGCTCCCAACCCCCGTGCGCTTCCATACAAATTAGGTATCGCTTCTGGATTTCAGGATGAAACGTGGTATGAATTACAAATTTTGGGTTTAGAGGCTTTTGACGAACAGAGCCATTGATAGACGCCGCCACCATGAAATTTCTTGTTTAGCAACTGAGGTTTTGTCTGTTCCTTCCTGGCTCCCAGGGAACATTATGCAACCGGAATGGGAGTACGCTGTATGTCACTAGAGAGTAGCTCGATTTGAGGAATTGAGTCTTTATGCAGATGTAGGGGGTGGGCGGAGCAGTTCGCGTGCGCCCATCCATTAGCAGCCGGCACTCGAGCGAACAAGCCAGGCCGCGCGTACGTCGTCGGCGGGCGCGTTACGTAAGCGATACGCGGAGTCCGGCGCGGTGCAGAACTTAATTTTGGGCGTCGCCGCCTTAAGCGAGGCGCCGGGTCAGGTGGTAGCGTCGTGCGCGGCACTGCACGGCACGATGCGACGCCAGGCGACGATTGCGCTATCGCCTTGAAAGCTTTTACGCGCTCGGCTTGCAAAGTCGGCGCGCCTCGAGTTGTGCAGTCTGGCGCGGCCGCATACATTACGGCCGGCTGATTGCCATGCGGTGGCGGCGACGGCGCCTCTCGCAGAGACGCCTAACCTCGGAAATGAGCGACTGGACAGGAATTAAGTGCCCCAGCTCGCGACTGGTTCGAGCAGGTGGACCAGCTCTAGAATCGCCGGGGTTAGATTCCAGAGGACGCGGAGCCACAGTGTGCTCAAGCATCCTGACTCTTTGCCTGTTTCTAATTTTCGCGGTCGTTAACACGTGTACACGGTTGTGGAATTCGCCTAATTCGATTAAGCAAGCAGTCCCATACACAGCGAATGATGATAGGGGAGCAAACGAAAGAAAGCTGCAGTGCTATTGTAGGCGAGGTGCTAGTGGAAGTGGTTTGCCGTTGCCTTCCTCTGACCTGTTATGAAGTCTCAAGTGTGTATTTGTGTAGTGTGTTTGACTGATCAGTCCTTGTACAGCGTAGTGTATGGTTTCTGTTGCTATGGATGAATGAGAGGGAGAGGGTAAAACCCGGTGCTGGTACATAGCCTACTCCTCTCGAATACCTCCAAGGTGTCCGCCGAGCTTTACGCCCCACACGATGGACAGACCACAAACAGTGTCACGATACACTGGGGAGTGATTTCGGGCCGGCCACTGAGGCCGAGCGGTTCTAGGCGCTTCAGTCTGGAACCGCGCGACCGCTATGGTCGCAGGTTCGAATCCTGCCTCGGGCATGGATGTGTGTGATGTCCTTAGGTTAGTTAGGCTTAAGTAATTCTAAGTTCTAGGGGACTGATGACCTCAAATGTTAAGTCCCATAGTGCTTAGAGCCATTTGAGTGATTTCGGACTGAATCCAAGACACTGGCGCAGAGACTGTTGTCAGGACCTTACGTCACCACCTCTCCTCCACTTGCCGGCCAAACACTACCGGGGATATTTGCCGGCCAAATACTGGCAGTGAAAATTTTCCACCACAGGGATTCGAACCGGCTTACGTCCGACTCCGACACCACCGCACAGGATTTCAGCTACGGAGGCGGGTCCATTATAATTAATGAAACAAATTTTAATTACCTCCCTAAAGCAGTCAGTATCAGAAGAAGCCACCGATCACTAGATGAAAGTATGCATCCCAAACTAAACTGGATCTATGACAGTTTTGAGATGGGAAACTAGAGCTGACTTTCTTCTGATTTCCTGCCCAGTGGACAGAGTGACTATTTTATAACACTGGCCATTGTAAAACTGCTTTCTGTTCAGCCAAGTACTCGATGCAGTTAGGCAAAAAGGATTCTTGGCGATTGTCATGGGTGTAAGGAGACTGAACTTCTAAAGTCATCAGTATCTCTTCACCCCTCTCCCCCTCCCGACGACAGAATCATCTGAGGCGGAACAAGGGAACCAGCACTGTATTCACCTAGTGGGATGCGGGAAACCGCAGAAAAATCACATCCAGGTTCGCCGGCACACTGACCCTCGCTGTTGAGCCGTCAGGTGCATTCTAACCGGGAACGGTGCGCCACCCCGCCCTGGAAACGTCACTTAGACGCGTACGGTTAGCATAGCCGGTCAGGATTCTTAATCGGGGATGTATATGTAGAGGGGATTTCCAGAACTTTTCTTATAACAGCGGGCTGACCTAATGTAGTAGCTACTAACAGCGAGGATGACCTTTGAAGACATGGCGAGAAACAAGTGTTGTACGCACCCACAGAGTAAATTCGACTCCCAGTCTACCACACCATTTTACCTTGTCACAAGCGTTCAGCTTTACACATGTCGCAGAAAGTGCATAAATCACTTCCCCAGCAATGAAATTTGTCATTCTGGCTCTAAGGCTGTCACTTTTCTGCAGATACAGATGCGTCGTACGACATTTTCAACACAGTTTGGACACCCCGTGGGTCCGATACGTTGGTGGCTAAAGTAATTCCTTATCGCTGAGGAGTTATTTACTGTTGGAATTACACGTCTTACTGCTGTTTTTTGTTATCGCGCCAGATAAGACGCTCATTGCCTGGACCTGCTCGCGGTCGCGCGATAAAGCACTGTGAAGCCACAAGGCCCAGGGTTTGTGCTGATAGAACTGACACTGGAAGAAAAAAAAGCTTGCATAGTGTCTTGTTGACAGCTTGGGTCCACAACTTCCTGGGCACTGCGCCACATTTGAACACTATTGTCATTCTCATTTTCAGCACGCCCTTGTTGCTCGCGGACTATCGAATTCCCTAACGATTTCCGAAATGGAATGCCTCTTGCGTCTAGCTACAACTATCATTCCGCATCCAGAGTCTGTTAATTTCCGTCGTGCGGCCATAGCCACGTCGGAAATCTTTTCACATGGATCACGTGAGTACAAATGACAGCTGCGCCAATGCACTGCCCTTTTATACTGTGCGTGCGCTATAGTATGGCCATGCGTACGTATGCAAATCGCTATACCATGAAAGAAAAAGTCTAAGTGTGAAGTCTGATCGCAATCGGAGGTCGAACTAAGAGAAACTTTGGTGTTACTGTGAAAACAGCTGAGTTGTAAGCGGCACTCATTTGCCACCCGTTGAAGGAAATTATAAGAACCGCAGTAAGGTACTTGAAGGAGTAGGGGTGGACATCTGGCAGGCGGACGACGATACAGTGTGAGGCAGTCTCCACTCGTTAAGCGCCGCCGCAGTGCAGCGTGTCCCTCAGTCAACAAATTACGGGTTTTCCAGTGTTTCGCGCCGAGAAAACGGGCCGTGTGCGGCCAAGCGAGCTCCGAAGTGTTCCCCGAGCGGCAGTCCGCTTCCGCCGACGGCATCGGGCGGGGGTGGGGGCGGAAGGCGGCGCCGGGTGTAAATGGCGAAACGGGAGACGGCGTCAAGGCGGCAGCTGGCCAGAAACCCGAGCACACCACGTGGGCCGACGCTGCCGCCGTCGACGCGCGCTCTGCTTTCATTTTAATTATGGAGATGCTATCGGCACGCTTAATTAAAGATCGGGTCCGCCCACCACGGGCCGCTACATGCGGGTCGTTAATACCTAATAAATAATGGCGGCGAGATGCGCCGGCCAGATATTGTCCGCGGGCTCGCGGCTTTTCTGTGTAAAACGGCGCCGGAAGTGCAGTCGCGAGCCTGTGTCGCCCGCATCGCGCACTAGCGGCTCTGGAGGCGAATGTCCCAGTGAGTGACAGCTGGGGGACACTGCTTCCAAGCGAGCGAGCTCTTACTAATTAAGTTTTTAGGGATGGCGATTAATTCCCGTTCCTACCCACGCGCTTCATTACACAGGATCTAAACTACAGCTCACTAGTCGTGAACATGTCTCGGAGCCGATACTTCTGACTGACACCTTTCGATATCGGTGACGCTGGAGAGAGTACACCTAGTGTTCCCAGATGCACCTGAGCAATCAGCATTGTTTTCAGGAATGTCGTAAGACTACATCTTTAGCAGTGTATGGAACGTGCAGTGAAAATACGTTAAGGAACAATGTTAAGGTCGTTAGAAATGAAGCCTGGATCAGGGAAGGAAATCGACTGTTACTAGAAGAGAAAGTTTCCCAGTACTTGCGTTAAGCTATTTCTCTGGCAGAAAGGGTATTTTCAACTGCCACCCGCCCGAATGCAGTTTCAACGGCTTAGTTAGCCACTTCCTTATCTCGTTCAGTAACAGGATGTTATGTGAAGAGTCCCAGTTCCACTCCCAATACTACCACCAGCTAACAGTACTTCCAAGACACTCGCTGTGGTCGTGATAGTTGAGAAAAAGGTGTAATCGTCTCAGGTTCAAAAATCTAAGTGAGAATGGAATTTCACACTTCACTGATATATTTGCACCCCAGAATGAATCGCTGCCCGCAGTGGCCGAGCGGTTCTAGGCGCTTCAGTCTGGAACCGCGCGACTGCTACTGTCGCAGGTTCAAATCCTGCCTCAGGCATGGATGTGTGTGATATCCTTAGGTTAATCAGGTTTAAGTAGTTCTAAGTTCTAGGGGACTGATGACCTCAGATGTTAAGTCCCATAGTGCTCAGAGCCAGAATGAATTCAGAGTGCACTCCAAATTTTTTTTGAAGTTTTTACTCGGTGAGCTCAGAGCCAAGCAGGCCATCTCAGAGCCGTTGTGTCAATCGGTATGTCAACACGGCGCACCGCCAATGTAGCGCAAGGCACGGCACTAGTCGAGTATTGCCACAAAGCTCTGAGCGAGGGAAGCAAAAGAGCAAATACCGCAATACATCATAACAGGGAAGAACCAGAGTGATACTGTAACAACCAAAATATGCAGAAAAACTCGAGTTCGATAATCAATAATACAGGCAAGGAACGGTGACCAGTCGAATAAACCAGGGCAAGTTCACGTATCCCTCTAGAGCAGGCTGTTCCAACTGAGCTCCAGGGAGCCGGAGCGCTCCGGAGCGCTCACTGCGGCAGCTCGGAGCCCGCGTGGAGGGGGAAAGCGAACTCACTGCCCCCTGGCCGCATGCAGCCGCAAGTGACGCAATAATCCGTGTTCAATGACAGCTATGATTAGCCGCGGGAGCCCTGTACCTCTATTGGAGGATACCTTTCTATTCATTGAGAGGGATGGACATCCGCAGTGTCTTGTATGTCATAAAGTATTTAATTCTGCGAAGAGGTACAACATACAATTACATTATACACGTCTTCACGCAGCGCACTACGATCTGGTAGAAGGCGTTGCACACACAGAACTGGTAGCCAGGGTTAAGAACGACATACCAGGAGACGTAAGTTTAAAAACAGTTTCGTAATACGGAGGGTATCAAAACGTGCAACATAGTTCGTGTTCTGTAATGCGTTTATAATTTTCAGGTGAATGAGAGCGGAGAAAACACTACTGAATCTGCAATTCGAGCAAGCTACAGGGTCGCTCACATCTTCACGACCAGTGGCAAGCCGTTTTCGGTGGGACCACTCGTAAAATCGTGCATGGTAGCAGTTGAAGAATGTTTGTTTCCAAGGGAGGTGCAGGCAATTGAAGGGGTTTGCCTGTCGAAGCAAACAATGTCTCGTTGAATCCTGGACGTGGCAGCGGATTTAGAGACACAGCTCAGGAAAAAGGCGGAGAGCTTTGTTGCATTTTCGCTAGCGCTTGACGAAAGCACCGACATATCGGACTGTGCTCAGCTTGCAGTCTTTGTGCGTGGTGTCGACATGGAGCTGCAAGTAACTGAAGAACTCTTGGATGTGGTACCACTCGATTACACCGCAACAGGACGTGGCATTTTTGAAGCTGTTTGTGAATCAGTGGACAATATGAATTTGTTGTGCGATAAGCTCCATTCTGTAGCGACAGAAGGCCCTATTTGCTGTAACAGTAAAGCTAGGTGGTGTAATGAAAGATGTTGTGAAGTGTGTGAATTTTGTGCGGCGTCACGGTATGAATCATCGCCAATTCAAAGGATTCCTGAAAGATATGGAAGCGGAGTATGGGGATATACCTTACCACAGTACAGTTCGTTGGCTGAGTCGGGGAAAAGTGCTTGATGTTTTCTTCGCCATTCGTAAGGAAATATGCCTTGTTCTTGAAATGAAAGGGGAAGAAATGCGTTGTCTGAAAGATATAAAATGGATATCAGACCTGGCGTTCCTAGCTGACATAACTATGCATCTGAATAATTTAAATCTGTCACTGCAGGGCAAAGGGCAGCTAATCGTTGACATGCACGACCAGATCAAAGCGTTCATGGAAAAGTCACGTTTATTTGAGAGGCAAATGAGTAATGGACATTTAACGTTCTTCAATCGTCTTGCTTCTTTAAAACTACCTGAAGGTACCACTTTCGGCGATTACCAAGCAAAGTTAAAACAGCTCATCACGTCGTTTGAAACACGATTCCGAGACCTCACTAGTTTGGAAATGGAACTTAAGGTGTTCAGCACTCCTTTTTCAATTTCCCCCGATGACTTGTCACCGTCACTTCAATTGGAGATTATTGATTTACAAAATTCAACTTTGTTGAAAGAGTGGTACTACAACACTTTGGATTTGTCACGATGGTATCGTTCATTACAGCACAAAACATTTCCCAAGCTTCACAACAATATCGCTGAGACCATGTGCATGTTTGGATCTATGTATTGTTGTGAGCAGTTTTTCTCAGCAATGAAAAGAGTAAAAAATAAGGAACGATCGTTTCTTCAGAATGCAACAATGAAGGCCATCCTCCGCATTAATGCTGCGAACACTTTGACGCCTGATATTTCCGATCTTGTAATGAAAAGAAAACGTCAAGTTACAGAGGCCAAATAAATTTAGTATGCAATTTCTTGTAAAATAGTTGTTTCTTATTTATTTCTTGAACATCGTATTTCCTGGTGTAGCATGTCACCACGTCTTAGCAGCTAAGAGTATGAGGTTGTCGATCTTGTAAGACGCAGCTGGCACATCAAAACTCTTGCGTTGCCGCCTGCCTCAGCCAGGCGTCCCACAGGCCGGCGTGCCGGCCCACTTGAATGGTCCACAGCGAGCGACGCGGCTCCCTGGAGCAGGGAGCGCTCCACAGCTCACAACGGAGCCGACGAGCTGGAACAGCCTGCTCTAGAGCCACCGCGCCATAAACGCCAGCTCTGCAGCTTAAGTAAACGGGCTTTCGGAGCTTCAGTAGTACCTCCATTCTGTCCGTGTCACTAGTACCAGGGAGAACGACGGTCTGTTGAGTTTCAGGGAAAACTCGACAAGCTGTTCGAAACTACCTTATTGCTGACTTTGACACCGAGATGTAGTCACTCCGATGGAAGTCACAGACGTGGTCAGCCATTGTACCCTACTTCGACATCGGTATCGTGGTTGTCGTTAAGGACAGGCACTGGTCTCCCACCACGGGTCGACCAAGACTGCAGCAGATGTTCACGGAATGGCCAGGGGGCTGAGCAGACGCACCACGCCTGGACAGTGTGGGCAACAGCAGCATCATCAACAACAACTTCCACTGCGATTGGACGCCTTCCTGTTCTCCCTTCCACATAAAGTTCACCCCTATTTTCGAATTTCATCATCGTCTTCACTAAACCATTTAATGACATCGAGCCTCTCCTCAGACCTTTCAGTAGGCAATACCTTCTCAATGCTGCCAACCACATACAACAGCGTACGATGTCTTCTCGATAACCATACTGTTCACTTAAGTTATGGCTTGTCAAATGACAGTGTGGATGTCATACCATCGTGCAAACAGTATACAGCGCCATATCTGTACCTGGTGGAGAAATCAAACTAATTTTTTCCAGCCCTTATCGGTTCCACATTAACGTATTGTATCTACCTAGTTTTGGTGCCGTAAGATGATTTCAGTCCACACACAGTCCGCAGCTCGTGGTCTTGCGGTAGCGTTCTCGCTTCCTGTGCACGGGGTCCCGGGTTCGATTCCCGGCGGGGTCAGGGATTTTTCTCTGCCTCGTGATGACTGGGTGTTGTGTGTTCTTCATCATTTCATCATCATTGACTCGCGAGTCGCCGAAGTGGCGTCAACTAAAAAGGACTTGCAATACGGCGGCCGAACTTCCCCGCGTGGGGCCTCCCGGCCAACAATGCCATACGATCATTTCATTTCATTTCAGCCCACACTGGCCCTCCGTAATTAGCTACAGTTCAATTAGAACCAGCCGGTATATTACTCAGTGTATCCATCCTGACAATAGAATGTCATTTCTCGTGTCACTGTGCTACTGACGCCTCCGGGTATAGGCGACTCCCTGACCTGCAGTCGCCTTGGCCAACTTGAGTCGCTACAGATAAATGAGAATGAAATATGTGCAAGGTTGACGTGAATGCACATGGCTGTAGGCCATAACATATGAAAAAGAATAGAAGAGAACATTATCACTCAAAGGCTGACAATTGGCTGATGGGATGAAAGACACAGTTCGTCGAATATCGATTAGAGAAGTAACGAAGGCTTCAACCACATCATTATCGGCGTGACAGTTTAGAGAACCAATAGAAATGTAGAATGAACAAGTCGGACGCATTGTCATAATGAGACCACTGTGGCGTGGAGTCAGAGTCACGCTCATGTAGTCAGGGTTCTCTTTCAAAGATCGAGTCAGATTTCGCTAACGCGGGACAATAGTTTGCATAACTAACTAGATATTCTAGTGGTAGGGCAGCGACGGTCGTGACGAGGGGAGCAGACAAAGCGTACCCGGACAAAGCGTGGGCGGTTCGCTGGAGAACCCGTTGAGGCGGCTGCAGCATCGGCTCCAGGTGCAATGCCGGAAACGCAGCTCCCCGCGCACTTCCGGGACAAATCGGCGAGCGCGGGCAGCTGCTCGCCGCTCCCATTCACACGGCGTGCGTTGCGCGTGCCGGGCGAGACGAAGTGACGGTCGGGCCCAGGTCTGCTGTTGCTTTACAAGTGACTGTGTCACAACTGTTCTCTGGAGAGAGCCCCCAAACGTATAATATCCTGGTTCGCGCACTCCCTCTCAAGTTCCCCCGTATTCCGTAGGCGCGAGCTGAGCAGCCATCAAGACTGGTGATACGTTCACTTAAAACTCATTAACGTACAAGCACTGTCTACGAGTCTTGAAGTCCAGTATAGCCCTGCTAGCTGCGCTGCGCTCCCTCGTTCCGTGCTATTCGCACATTATCAAAAGACGACGAGTATGACATTATTTGACTTACGTTGCTAGCGATTTCTTTCCAGACAACACATTCGACAAAAAACTACATGGAACAGGAATGGCACACAGTAAACAGTCCCGCTTCATTTTGATGCATTCTCTAGTACAAATCGTCTTTTTTCTCTAGTGACAATTAAATTTCTGGAGAAGATTTTCTTGATTAGTGAACATACAAAACGCGATTTAAGACGAATTTGATGGCTTATACGAATGGCCTCGACGGACCTAACCCCATTTTGTTTTTGACAAAAAAGTCTTGTAACTCGATTTGCTGTTATTGGTGCAGAATAATCTGTTTTCTAGTAGTATTTCTTATGTTTGCGAATTCTTTCACTGACAGTGAGTCAAATATTAGATAAAATTTACGTTAAGTGTAGACTGCTGCAGTGTTTTTGAGTTCTCACGTGAGTACACACGTCTTCAAATCCATTGGTCACCAACCAATTTGCTGTAACGCTAAAGACTTACCTTTCACGTACACCCTAACCCTGTTCTACATCTACCGATTACGCTGCAATATGCTGTTAAGTGCCTGGCAGCGCGTTCATCAAACCACCTTCAAAATATTTCTCTACCGTTCCACTCTCGAAAGGCGCGCGGAAAAAAAGAACACTTAAATTTTTCTGTGCGAGCTCTAAATTCTCTATTTTATCATCATGATCATTTCTCCCTAAATAGGTGAGAGCCAACAGAATAATTTCACTATCGGGTCAGAAGGTTGGTGATCGAAATTTCACGAGAAGATCCTGCCTCAACGAAAAACGCCTTTTTCTCTTTTTTTTTTTTTTTTTAAATGATTGATACCCTTATTCACGTAACGTGTCCATGGCACTCTCTCCTCTATTTCGCGATAATACAAAATGAGCTGCCTTTCTTTTAACATTTTCGATGTCGTCCGCCACTCCCATCTGATGAGGACCCACACTGCACAGAATTACTCCAGAACAGGGCGGACCAGTGTGGTGTAAGCAGTCTCTTTAGTATAGCTGTTGCACTTTCTAAGTGCTCTGCCAATAATCTGCAGTCTTTGATTTGCTTTAACCATAATATTACCTAAGTGTTCACTCTAATTTAAGTTATGCGTAATTGTAATCTCTAAGAATGTAAATGAATTTGCAGCTTTTAGATTTGTGTGATTTATTGTGTGACCGAAATGTAGCGTATTCCGTTTGGCACTCATGTAGGTGACTTCACGTTTTTCATCAGAGTCAACTGAGGCTTTTCCCACCATACAGATATCTTGACTAAATCACTTTGCAACTTCCTTTGATCATCTGATAACTTTACAAGACTGTATAAATGACTGCATCATCTGCGAACAATCTAAGAGGCGTGCTCAGATTATCTCCTCTGTTCTTTATGTAGATCAGGAGCAGTAGAGGGCCTGTAACTCTTCTGGGAGGGGGGGGGGGGGCGGGGGGGGGGAACGACAGAGATTGCTTCTGTTTTACTCGATGTTTTTCTATCAGTTAATACGAACTGTGGCCATTCTGACAGGAATATCAATGTGGCGTGATAACTTTGTCAACAGTGTTGTATGTCGTAGACATTTAGGCTTACTATCAAAAATGTAAAATTCAACTTTGTGTTTGCTGTCATAAATTTAAAAACAAAATCCTAATGCTCTAGCGCCGCAATCTTATTTCGACGCAAAAATAGTACTTAAGGCAATGTTCGACAACAGTCGACATCTTTATCGAGAGAGTTAGCAAAATATTCCCCTACGACAGCAGTTTTCATGATAAAAAGTGTACATTACAGGCCAGATACAGAATTTCAAGCGGGCACAGCAGGCATTAATTGCAGCTCGAGGAAACCGCTTTGACTGATAGCGGTACCATGAATGGCTTAGTCTTTCGTGTTGTCTAGGACAATTTACGAGTTAACAAGGCGCTTCTGACCAGCACTGTCAGGTTGAACCGTCTTCCTTCGGGAAATACGAGGTATGCAAAGAAAATTCTCATTCTTTTTACTGTGGTCAAACCATTGTCAGTAACAGTGGATCAAAGTGTAAACAGATTTAAGCAAATTGTCTGCGCGTACGTTATCTGTATTTCATCTAGTGAAAATGCACAAGCACTTCCTGATTTTTAAGTCACTAAGACTCAGCTGTATGTTTCCTAAACTACCGCAGCGTATTTAAGGAAAACGGAATCGTACTTGTTGTTGTTGTTAACAACAACAACAACTTCGGGTTGTCATAAAAAGAGAATATCCGCTATAGATATTGGTACATGAAATACACAAAATCTTTATATAAATAAGTTTAGAAGATACGTAATGCGAAAAGATACAAGATCATCGCTTGCATCAGTTGAAAACAATATCAAATAGGTCACTTTTTAGACATTCGTGCATCTCAGTTTACGCCAACCTTTCTAAGAATTTACAAATGGAACTGTATTAATGCCGGCATTATTATTCATTACTGAACAAACACAATCTACCCGTCACACAGAGGTAGCCACTGCTCTCAATATCAGTTTCATTTCTATTAGGGTTCCACTAAATAGTGAGCACTACACAGTTTTCAATACACGAAAATACAGGGTGACGTTTGCGATGTGGAAGCCCCCCAATAAAAAATTTACGTGCTGCGGAAGATTAACAAAGAGTACAGAATGACAGAACGAACTGTGTGATGGAAATTATCCAGTTACACCGTATACTTAGAAAACGACGACTACTGGGAAAAAATGGGGGGGTGAGCACGCTTGTACCCAGCAGTCAGTCGATAATGTTATAATTGAATATTCGAAGAAGTAAGTACAGAGAAGGTGTAAATGAATCTACTATTCCAACCCCATAAATGGTTAACTAGTTTAAGAAATCAGATATAATTATTAAATATATCCTACATATCAAGCATCATACACCAAAAATTGCAGGTACGCTAAATGTAAGGAAACACTCATGCGTTCCATTAAACTGGCGACGAAAACGTATGGTCAGTGCTGTAAGCTACCTGTAGCGACTAGTATTTCCATCAGAGTATACGAAAGGAAGGAAAGGAACTTCGCAATTTATGCGTAAATAGTTTCATAGTCATCGTTAAACTACCTGAAATTGTCCAATCGTTACGTGTCATTAAAGTAGAATATTTATCAGCAATGTCAGGAATACATCAGTGGTTCCATTTTCAAGAGTGAGTATGTATGCAGCCGATAACCCTGGAGGTAAGTGGGTCTAAATGTTGAATCTTAAAGTTTCGTGCGACGAGGCGTGGCCTAACAGAGTCAAAACATTTTTACCGAAGAACAACTACGAATTTCATCCACAGGAGTTGCTAATGGACGCAGTACATGAAGGAGTTAATAGTCCTTTGTCGCCAACCCTGAAGGTACCTGTAGCGACGTACAGGTACTGGCGGGGTAGCGGTCGCCTCGGCAGGCCCGTGTGTTGAGTATTCCCAAGAGTGGACAAGCGGCACTTATTTAAATGGACGGACAGGAGGCAGGTCTCGGGAATAAATCAAGCAGGCCGGTCCATTTGCATATTTAGACTCGCGTTCCAAGGTGAGCCACAAATGGGCTGCTTTATTTAGGCGGTAATTATGAATGAAGAACTCTCGTTTTGGTATGCTACCGACGGCAGCGTGATGGGCGCCTGCTGCACGGTTTCACTGCAGACGGAAGCGGCGCTTAGCCGGAATCTCATACATAGGTAAATACCGTCGGCTACCAAACAATTTCCACATTGGCGAACATTATTTCTTGTGCTGGCGTGAGGCCAGCAATCAAAAACCACGGCAGCCGTAAATTGCCGGGAGAGCTAACGTCCAGTTTATTTCCGTTGACTGTATAAACAAGGACCGATACTTCTTTATTTTTCTGCGTGTATTTCATCTGCAACAAGAAGGTGAAAAGATTTAATGTCACGTCGACGCCGACATCAGAACAGACGAAGCGCTAGTACAGCTGGACAAGAATCCGGAAGGAAAGCGTCCGTGATCAATACAAGGCTACCAGTCCAGAATTTGCTCGAATTGATTATATAAACTTGAAAGACCTATAACTTGAGTGGTCGGACAAGGATACGAACGCGACTGCATCCGAATACGAGTCCATTGCCTCAACCACTGGAACTTCTTCGTTATTGTTCCAGTCCACGTAACTATGGCACGACGACCGCTAATGAACGTAGGAGCAAAAAAAAGAATAATGTAAAGGTAATGTCCCATGCTCTGCCTTTAGATGATCCATTCAAGCCCAAGTGTTCACCCTGTCACTCTGCCAATGGCGTCATTTGATGCGAAAAGGAGAGGGGGGGGGGGGACGGCATGGGGTCAGCATGCCACTCTCCCGATCGTTGTCGGATTTCTTGAGCTTGAAACCGCAATTAATCGTGAATCGTTAGAGTAGCTCCTCAGTTGGCCTCACAAGGCTGGGTGCAACTCGCACCAGTCATCCCAACACGGAAAAATATCTGACGATACCAGGAATCGAACCCGGGTCCCCACATGACAGCCAGCCGCACTGATCACTACTTTACGGAAGCGGACGAATAGAATATAGCGTTTGCAAAGACAGACGTACTGTGTCTTTTTGGAAAAAAGCCGCAATGAATGGTTTGTACAACAACTATTATTGTATTATTGTCCGTCTAAGATTAAACGTTTTCCTAAACTTTATGACCTGCTTCTGTTCTACTGAATTATCTGAAGATAATATTATTAGTATTTGCAGCCGTTCCTCCTAAATTGTTACTTCAGTTATATAAATAAGAAACAGTCCATCTTTAGCAACTAAAATTTGATTTTGTTTCTAACCAGCCATGTTTCACCTATTCGTACGAGGTATCATCAGTGGATTTCAGTTTTCTGTTCTTTTAATGTAACCTATGCAAGAGTTTTTGTGTAGGTGTAGATCCAAAACGGTTTCCAAGTGAGAGCAGGTCACATCTGTACATTTCACTACAGTTAATGGTTTTTGTTGTTGAGTTGCGAATTATACAATAGTGACCTGTATCAACTGGAAGCCCGTACTGTGTGCCTGCAGAAGAAACCATGGATACATGAAAAGAATAGGAAAATATGAAAATTTAGAGACACCTATTATGAAGAGGCGAGACTTGGTTGGTTACAAACAAAATAAACATTCTGTTATTGAAGACGGAATTTTTCTTATTTGCATAATTGAAGTATCAGTTCAGTGGGAATATCTGCAAATACTAACAATATTGCATGAAGATAGCTGAATAAAAACCAAACGGGTCACACAGTACAGGAATATATGAAATCTAGATGAGCAATAAAATTAGTTGTAGAATAACGGCCCTGTGCAGATTCATTATAGCCGGTTCAAGAAGCCGAGTGGACGGATCTAAAACATACCAATAATTACTTCTAGCCTCAAATCGCGATCACCGGCAATTCGGAGCTGTAGCACAGAACACATTCATGAGGTATTTGACAGCACCCGCTACACGTTACAAGCGTGGCGACAGAATCTTAACAGCTGTCCGGCAAGAACTAGTGCGCGTCATACGGGTGATTCCCCCACTTCCGTGTGCGTGCGAGCCCTCCCGCCCACTAGCGGATACCTGGCGTACTAAACGCCAGATCGCGTGGCGGCGCCCGGCCGGTAAACAGGCGGCGCGCATTTTGGCGCAAACGGCATTATAATTCTATGGGCAAATAGGAGCCAGCGTCACGGTCAGGTTGTGGAGCGGCTGGGGGCGTGAGGGGGCGGACGGCATTAACCGGGCGCCTTCAGTAAATACCGTCGGTAGCGCTGCGCTCCCCGCCCAGCGAGCAAGTACACACGCGCACGTACACACAAAGTGTCGTAAAAAAAGGGGGGAAAATGAAAAGAAAAGAGGAGCGGGCGTGCGCGCACGGGCACCTCGCTGGCGTTGTACTATTATTTACACGGGCGCCTGCGCCTGCTCCCTTCTCGCTCTTTGTGTGGGAGCGCAGCAGAATCCACAGCGCCACCTGGCGGCGAGGCAGACAGAAAAACCGTTTCCTGAGCGGGCGGCGCGTGGCCCCAGTTCCGGTCTTGTGTTCGCGACCAGTACTGCGGGCACCAAGGCGCTATACGATCTCTGTCGACGGCTTCGCGACCCTGCGCCGTCGTGTCGTCACCAGCCCAACACTGCACACTCTCCGTATCGCTGAATCGGAATCAAATTTCAGTTCAGCTCAGAAATATGCCGATACAACATGTAAACGATAACTGTTTACAACGTACGTCAATGGTGTAGAGGAAGTCGACACGAATAATTTGATATGACCCTTATGGTCTATGAAGCCGGGGAAACACGCTGAAATTGGTCTACGAAAAGCGCATAAGCACGGCGCGAGGATTTTACGAGGGGCTTTCAGTAAGTAATGCAACACTTTTTTTCTGAAATTAGATTTTTTTATTCAGGATTCCAATGCACCATATTATTCTCCAGTCATCTGGCTACAAAACCCTATTTTTCAACATATTCTCTCTTCAATACGACGGCCTTACACCTTACTAGGAAGGCCTGTATGGCCGCATCGTACCACTCTACTGGTCGACATCAGAGCCAACATCTTGCTACATCAGTAACCTTCCCATCATTCACGTTCAGGTTCTTGCGGCATGCATCCATCATTGGGCCATTGGTCTCTCGTTGGGCGGAGAGGAAGCCAGCGCGTAAACACCTTCGAGTACCCCAAGTGGTGGACGACTGTGTCAGCACTACCAATAGACACCTCCAGCCGAGCAGCGTGATGTTTATTTCTGACTCGTCAATTACCTCGAATGAGAGTGTCCGCACTTTCCAACGTCGCAGAAGTCACAGCCGCGTCCCGCCCGCCGGCCCGCGGTAGATGGAACAGGTTTGCCCGACCTTGTTATGACGGTGACAGACGTATCGCCAAACGACTCACCGTGCTTTTGTTCACTGTCTCCGTAGCCATTCTAAAAGCGCCTATCAATATCTGCGATGCTGTGGTTTTTCGCTAAAATAAACTCAATGACAGCATTATGAAGTCCGTAGCGGAGTATTCTACTAAGTTCCACAACAAATGCAACATTTTAAACCGAAATTGGCCAAGAAAAAAATGTGTTGCATTGTTTATTGAACACCCCTCGTATTATCCTCTCGCCTTCTCACGCCACTGGCTTAGGCGTGTACTTACAAGCCCTATAACTGATGTTTGTGTAAATTTTACCTCACAATGTTATGACGCAAAATTAAAAAATTATGTTATTTGTTTTCTCTGACCTTCTTACTATGACAGAACTGTGCTTGTAGGGTATACATTTATATCGAATTGAAAAGTAATTAGTTTTTATAGAACCTATTCGAAAGTCTTTTTCTTTCATTGCCCTCACAGGAAATGTTACTAATGTTAACGCAAGCCGGTACCAGTCCGGATAGCCGTACGCGTTAAAGCGTGCGCTTCTGGGACTGAGTGACACCCCAGCCGGCGGATTAACGAAGAGCCAGTGTGTCAGCCAGCCTGGATGTGGTTTCTAGATATCCCCCTAGACGAACAGTAGGTTGGTACCCACGTCCCATCTCAGGTACACGACACACAAACATTTAGGGCACTTCCTCACACTTGCACATAGAACTTAAGAGAGACGGCCGCGGTGGCCGAGCGGTTCTAGGTGCTTCATTGTGGAACCGAGACAGCTACGGTCGCAGGTTCGAATCCTGCCTCGGGCATGGATGTGTATGATGTCCTTACGTTACTTAGGTTTAAGTAGTTCTAAGTCTAGGGGACTGATGACCTCAGATGTTAAGTCCCATAGTGCTCAGAGCCATTATAACATTTTTTTGTTACTGTTGTAGGTTGCTTCCATTTCAGTGTTAGCCATATAACAGGCAGGACCCCTGTCGATGTTCATCAACGACTGCGTATCAATTTGGTATAGTTCTCATCTCATGCCGCAGCTCTAGGTGTTTTCTTAATGCTAAAAATTCCAGCATCGCCTAAACAGATCGATAGGTGGCCAATTTTGAAACGTACGTTTGGGATGGGGATAACTCTGCTGGGACTCAGCGCTACGAAGTGTGCGTAATGGGCGGTGGAGTTACGTTACGTTACGTTTGGTGGCTGGCCGCAGCCGCAGCTGCTGCAGTGCAGACGGCAGGTGGAGCCGGCGGCCTGCATGCTAACGAGAGCCGCGGACGCGGTCCGCTCTGCCGATAACGACACTTTAATTGGGGCGGACGTCGGACTTAACCGGCCGGAACTGCCCAAGACGCGGGGGCCGTGCCGGCGTCACGAGTATACGAGCTGAGCGGCCGACACGGCGGAATTATCGCCTGGCGACACCCACCGCTGGCCGGACCACTTTCGTACATAACAACAATTCCACCACCTTTACCACCACTCAGTTTCGTTCCACTGGTTGAGCATGGCTGATATCCCCTGCCATTAAGCTATTTCCACTGTTTACAGAAAACTACAGACATCTAACCCTCGCATCTGAACAAACCACATGTTACAGGGCATTATTTGTTGCCTTTATGAGCCTCGGCTTCGATCTACACAGGAAGTCCTTCTGAAAAACAACCGAGAATGTGGGAGATACTGACATATGCTTAACGCAATCGCTTCTACTTTGCTACCAGGTTATATAATAAAAGATCATGGCATTAGAAATTACTATATTCTTGGTCGATTAATCAAATCAAAAATCAAATTGCGTAAAAAAAATTGTTGTGTGTGTCAGGATAATCGTGTATGATTCAAATTGGTAGAGAAGTCAATTCATGGGGCCGGGGGAAGGAAACGACCATGCCTAGTAAAATAATGAATTGCTCAAACCAAGCTTTGGTTGTTTTTTTTTGGGGGGGGGGTCTTTTGTTCTTATTGACACAGTGCTAGTTCAGCTAGACACAGACGGAGCAAAACTACCGTCTACCGTGATCTTTTGGAAGGAAACATCCTAGCATTCATCTGAAACTACGGAAAGCGTGAAAAAAAATGGTTCAAATGGCTCTGAGCACTATGGGACTCAACTGCTGAGGTCATTAGTCCCCTAGAACTTAGAACTAGTTAAACCTAACTAACCTAAGGACATCACAAATATCCATGCCCGAGGCAGGATTCGAACCTGCGACCGTAGCGGTCTTGCGGTTCCAGACTGCAGCGCCTTTAACCGCACGGCCACTTCGGCCGGCACGGAAAGCGTGAAAGGGGTGGTGTGACGCTGATGTAAATTCAGCGTCTCTCACATATAACTCGTAAGACTCAGTCATTTTGTCCCATGGCTTGGTATCTTTGTCTCTTCTTAAATTTGGTTATTCTGAACGATGCTCCTATACCATTTCCGCTACAAGGAAGACTAATGCCTGGGCACCAAACTGACTGACGACAGTCGAAGTAAAGAGGATATACAGCGTTTACGAGCGAAAGAAATTTGTTAATCCGTACATATTATAAAAATGAATGTACGTTTCTACGTATCTGGTCTACGGATGAGGGTGTGTTCCAGATCTCCTCCTAAACCGCTGGACCGATTTCAATCAAACTTGGTACACATATCACTTACTGTCTGTAAAGAATCGCTGTGTGGGTAACAATCGCCTACTTATCAAAGCGGCGAGAGTGGGAGCGATAAAGCAATGTAGCCAACGACGTGCGAGTACCCATGCTTTAGTCATCTAGTACTTGACAATGAGACCACTTAGAGGCATGCAACAAACTTTACACACAATTTCAAGCCCTTATGAAACATTTTCTCGCTGAAAAAATTCACAAAATGATGAAAGGAAAAGAGTTTATCGCTTACTTCATTTTCGGTGTTCAGTGAAATTGCCGCATGAAGCATGACATTGCAAGTTATTATTTCTTTACTTATAACTGTATTCGCAACACATTTTGAACCATTGAATGCACCAGTGAAATTATATCATTGTATGAAACATATTTCAGGATATGTGACGTCATAAACAGTGAGATGCGTGAAGACTGTCCCACCATGATTCACGTTTTCATTTATTGCTGCTTTGCTAGTAATCTTTTCGCAACACATTTCGCAGACAGTATCCACATACGCCACAAAAGTTATCTAAAAAATTACATAACTGTACGACACAGTTCCGGAAATACATCATAAACATCGAGCTAGGGCGAAATTCTCTAGAGGAAAGATGAAATATGTGTACAAATACGTGTGAAATATGTTACACAGCCGTAAAGTATATTTCACATGTGTGTACGTGTATAAAGCCATGGGTAAAAAGCTCATCCTAAACCCCTGAAAGAATGTCAGTCATATTTGGTGCCCAGATTAGCTACGGATTTGGAAGAAATACTGAAAGGAGCGGGGGGGGGGGGGGGGGTGAGAACCACCAGCCTCCTGTAGGGGTGCAGCAGATAGAAGAACGGGAGGACGAGATGGACAGACAGTAGGGGAAGAGGCAGAATGACACACATAGAGGACATGAGGAGATGGACAGAGAGAAGATGAGGAGGACATAAACAGAGAAAGGAAGACTTGGAGAGAGATAGAGGGAGGAAGAAATATGCAGAGAGCAGGAAGGAGGAGACGGACAGAGACGGCGAGAAAGAGGTGGGCAGAGAGAGGCGCGGAGGAAATGGAGGAGATAGAGGAAGTAGGAGAGGGTAGATAGAGGGACAAGGAGCAGATGGACAGAGGGCAGGGGGATCAGATGGACAGAGAGATGGGTAGGAAGTGATGGAAAGAGGGACGGGCGGGATGAAACGTTCAGAGAGGAGGGGTGGATGAGATGGACAGAAAAGGGGGGAAGAAGGAGACAAAGAGGAGAGTGAAATAAATACATAGGCCCGTAACTTCTAGTCATTCGTCTAGAGTGAGGCCTTGTAGTTAAGTGATACACTGAAAATTAACATTTTACTGAAGAAGAGAACAGAAGCTTCTGAAATGTGAGTCTAAAGAAGAATGCGGAAGATTACAAGAGTAAATCATATAACAAATAACGAGGTACTGAATCGACATGGAGAGCTAAGAGATCTGTGGCAGTAATTGATTGAAAGCAGAAAAAAAATGGTTCAAATGGCTCTGAGCACTATGGACTCAACTTCTGAGGTCATTAGTCCCCTAGAACTTTAGAACTAGTTAAACCTAACTAGCCTAAGGACATCACACACATCCATGCCCGAAGCAGGATTCGAACCTGCGACCGTAGCGGTCTCGCGGTTCCAGATTGCAGCGCCTAGAACCGCACGGCCACTTAGGCCGGCGATTGAAAGAAGAGGTAGGTTGGTAGGAAACATCACAAGACCTCACTGAATCGTTAATCAGACAGGGAAGAGAACTATGGACGGTAATAATTGTAAAGAGAAGCACTAATATAGGCTGCAATAGCAACATGAAGAGGCTTGCACGGAACAGACTGGCGTGGAGAGCTGCACCACATCGGTCTCCGGAATGTAGACCATAACTATAACGGCAATAACGAAGACGTAACAACGTGAGTACGGAGATGTGTGCGGTGGTGTACGGTGGCGTCTGGCGACTATCTGTTGACACGCGACGGCGGCAGCGCAGCTCCTCACATACGCGCGCATTTCACCAAATTGAAGGGCGGCCGCGGTCGCGGCGAGGCAGGGGCGGGGCGCCTTTACAAATCTGACCGTGCAGCACGCGCTGCAGCTCTCTAAGCATTATTTATGGCCGCCTCGAAATGACAACCTTCCGGCCGACAAGTATAGGCCGGGCGCGCCAAAGTAGGGGGCTCGCCGCTCTGTACACACCTCGCGCCTAACAAGAACAACGGCCAGGGGTGGCCACTGGAGCGCGACGCGCACCGCCACGTCGGGCCCGGCCGCCGGATATGACTGCCGGGCGGGGCGCAATGGCACTTATTAACTCCCGCTCTCTGTACGAGTAAAGCGCTCACACAAAAGAACCACCAAATGGTCGGAGGCGACTGGAGAACGTGTCCAACCCAGCTGCCAACAGTTGTTGCGAACAAGCAGATCCTCGTGTGTGTGTGTGTGTGTGTGTGTGTGTGTGTGTGTGTGTGTGTGTGTGTCTTTCTTTGCTGTTTATGCTCTATATCTCGATCTATCTCCTCCCTCCCCTTCCCCGTATTACAGCTCTATAGTGCACGGATGAAGGAGCTCCCCTTCTTGTTTCATTCGCAAGATCACGACAGGATAAGTGCCGTAATAGTGATTCAGTACATGTACTTATTGATCATACCTTGTCGTTATAATCGTTGCATCAAATATGCCATAGAGGTAGGGAAAGTGTATCACAGATTGAAATACATTGATTCCAAATCCATGTCTCTACACATCACGAGAGTACTATAACGATCTTCATCCATTCTTACCTTTTCAGATCCACACAGTCTTAACATTTTAATGTAGAATAAATACACCGGTTACGAGATTAACAGCAACTCAACTCTCACGAGTAGGGTACGAAAAGAAGCTCTGTACACACAGTCACATAATACAATAAGAGAAAGGGCACATATTTTAATTAGTGAAAGACAATGATCGACGCTGCTGGCTCTGAGCACTATGGGACTTAACATCTATGGTCATCAGTCCCCTATAACTTAGAACTACTTAAACCTAACTAACCTAAGGACATCACACAACACCCAGTAATCACGAGGCAGAGAAAATCCCTGACCGCGCCGGGAATCGAACCCGGGTCGACACGGCCCGAGAAATAATTTCGACCAAAGTTTCCTTTGGTTATCAGACTATTGATAGAACTGGTAATCCCCTTCCAACTGTGCAACCCTCTGCACTATTCTCACACCACTGAAATATTTGGATGAAAAGAATAAAATTCTTCCATAGCTTATGCAGCTCTCATGAGAAGGGAATTAAAAACTGAAAACATAAAGGACACTCATTTCATTGTTTTCATATGAAATAACGAATAATGTTACCCCTAAAATAAATTAAAAATAGGTCCAATTTACCGTTGCCGGTACAGTTTTGTGAATGTTTTCCTCGTCTGTCATCCGAAAGTCGGAAATGGAATTACACCGAGAAAGACATTCGGTCAAAAATAGTTTACCGGTACAGATCAGGCTGCTCAACGAAAGACAATAACAATAATATGCTTTGCACCAGTAATAATACGTCACAAACAACAGATTCCTAATAGATAGACAACGAAAACAAACACAGAATGAAGGAAGCCATGACGGATCTCAGGAACAGTTAGACAAGCCTATCAGACTTCACCTTGTCAACGTTAACATCCCCTCACGCTCCTGATGAGAGTTAACGTAGCGGCAGGAAACAACTCAAAGCCGGCCTGTGTAGCCGAGCGGTTCTAGGCGCTACAGTCCGGAACCGCGCGACTGCTACGGTCGCAGGTTCGAGTCCTGCCTCGGGCATGGCTGTGTGTGATGTCCTTAGGTTAGTTAGATTTAAGTAGTTCTAAGTTCTAGGGGACTGATGACCTCCGCTGTTAAGGCCCATAGTGCTCAGAGCCAGGAAACAACTCAAAATCATCGAATGGGATTTGGAGGCTATCTGTTGCAGAAACGGTTCTTCCATAGTAGCAGCAGCCCAGTCTCTTCCTGGAAAACGACGATCGCTGGAAGCACCTGCTGCAACCAGTGACAATCTTAGAACCGAGTACACTCCGTTCCTGACGGCCAGATGTAGTAACTCGTCACGGAGAACGGCAATACAGGGTGAGTCACCCAACATTACCGCTGGATATATTTCGTAAACCACATCAAATACTGACGAATCGATTCCACAGACCGAACGTGAGGAGAGGGGCTAGTGTAATTAGTTAATACAAACCATAAAAAAATGCACGAAAGTATGTTTTTTAACACAAACCTAGGTTTTTTTAAATGGAACCCGGTTAGTTTTGTTAGCACATCTGAACATACAAACAAATACGTAATCAGTGCCGTTTGTTTCATTGTAAAATGTTAATTACATCCGGAGATATTGTAACCTAGAGTTGACGCTTGAGTACCATTCCTCCGCTGTTCGATCGTGTGTATCGGAGAGCACCGAATTACGTAGGGATCAGAAGGGAACGGTGATGGACCTTAGGTACAGAAGAGACTGGAACAGCACATTACGTCCACATGCTAACACCTTTTTATTGGTCTTTTTCACTGACGCACATGTACATTACCATGAGGGGTGAGGTACACGTACACACGTGGTTTCCGTTTTCAATTACGGAGTGGAATAGAGTGTGTCCCGACATGTCAGGCCAATAGATGTTCAATGTGGTGGCCATCATTTGCTGCACACAATTGCAATCTCTGGCGTAATGAATGTCGTACACGCCACGCCGCAGTACATCTGGTGTAATGTCGCCGCAGGCTGCCACAATACGTTGTTTCATATCCTATGGGGTTGTAGGCACATCACGGTACACATTCTCCATTAACGTACCCCACAGAAAGAAGTCCAGAGGTGTAAGATCAGGAGAACGGGATGGCCAATTTATGCGTCCTCCACGTCATTGTAATGTACATGTGCGTCAGTGAAAAAGACCAATAAAAATGTGTTAGCAAGTGGACGTAATGTGCTGTTCCAGTCTCTTCTGTACCTAAGGTCCATCACCGTTCCCTTTGGATCCCTACGTAATTCGGTGCTCTCCGATACACACGATCGAACAGCGGAGGAGTGGTACTCAAGCGTCAACTTTAGGTTACAATATCTCCGGATGTAATTAACATTTTACAAACGTTAGGTGACTCACCCTGTATACCGACTGCTGTTCTGTTAACCGGTGAAAGATTACAGAAATTTACGACTGTGGACCAGTATATGGTTCGCACCCTTCGGAACGGGCGGTGGCTCCCGCAGCTCCGCGATCCCCCCGTGTGTGGCAACGCAGCAGGGCACAAGCACCACCTCCTCCACAAAGTCTTCCCCTGAAAAAATGTTTGTGGGCCTCGCGGTGGCTACCAGCCGCAGCCGCAGCCCCGGCAGATCCGACTCCTCCAGCGCGAGCCCGGCCGCTGCGCTGTCTCGGGTTACACCACAGCTCCCTGGCTCTGCGCTCGCAGGTACCCGCAGCCCACAACAGCCGCAACAAAAAAGGAAAAACAGCCGCATTCCGGAGGCCGGCACAGCCCGCCTGCTCTCCGACACACGGCGCACTCCCAGCCATCAGTCACCACGGCTGCTGTACACTTGCTGATCTAGACTCCAAAACACTGACACACTGGTCACCCTTCGTGTTGTTTCCGTAGCGGTCGAGGTGGCGCAGTGTGTTAGGCAAGAGGGCCACGAATCCAAGTCTGTCAATCCTGTTTCCTATATATCCGTGTCTTCAACGATATCACTTCAAACGGATAATGCGATGACTCCTTCGAAAATACCATCTTCTTCCAACTGGGAAACTGGTTTGTTGTTGTGGTCTTCAGTCCTGAGACTGGTTTGATGCAGCTCTCCATGCTACTCTAACCTGTGCAAGCTTCTTCATCTCCCAGTACCTACTGCAGCCTACATCCTTCTGAATCTGCTTAGTGTAATCAACTCTTGGTCTCCCTCTACGATTTTTAGCCTCCACGCTGCCCTCCAATACTAAATTGGTGATCCCTCGATGGCTCAGAATGTGTCCTACCAACCGATCCCTTCTTCTGGTCAAGTTGTGCCACAAGCTCCTCTTCTCCCCAATTTTGTTCAATACCTCCTCATTAGTTATGTGATCTACCCATCTAATCTTCAGCATTCTTCTGCAGCACCACATTTCAAAAGCTTCTATTCTCTTCTTTTCTAAGCTATTTATTGTCCACGTTTCACTTCCATACATGGCTACACTCCATACAAATACTTACAGAAACGACTTCCTGACACTTAAATTTATACTGGATGTTAACAAATTTCTCTTCTTCAGAAACGCTTTCTTTGCCATTGCCAGTCTACATTTTATATCCTTTCTACTTCGACCATCATCAGTTATTTTGCTCCCCAAATAGCAAAACTCCTTTACTACTTTAAGTGTCTCATTTCCCAATCTAATTCCCTCAGCATCATCCGACTTCATTCGACTACATTCCATTATCCTCGTTTTGCGGGAAACTGGTACCAGCCTTCAAATCCTAAGGCACGGAGTTAAATCCTCAGTCGGCTCTAGGAATATCTATTACTTCTCCGCCGTCAATAATTTTCGCGTGACATAAATGCGAAGCTCTACTAGGTTTCGGAGTCCACTGACTGCTTAAATCGCTTCAAGTATCGGAGAGAGGAAACAGCATACCACTCCTGACAGGATCGTGTCTAATAAATTTCAATTCGAAACCACTCTTCGGTCTGAGGGCAGCTTTAAACTTCTGAGTTCGTCTCTAACGGTGACAACGCAGCTTAAACATTTGATCTTTTATCCCCTTTTTCCTTATGTCTGCGCTGTAATGAGAAAAAAAAAATGGTTCAAATGGCCCTGAGCACTATGGGACTTAACATCTATGGTCATCAGTCCCCTAGAACTTAGAACTACTTAAACCTAACTAACCTAAGGACGTCACACAACACCCAGCCATCACGAGGCAGAGAAAATACCTGACCCCGCCGGGAATCGAACCCGGGAACCCGGGCGTGGGAAGCGAGAACGCTACCGCACGACCACGAGATGCGGGCATGTAATGAGAAGCTACAGGTAATGTGTTTGAAATGGAAGAGTTATTAAGACGCTCCCTGGGGAGAATTGTCTAGATTAACGAACATCACCGGGGTGGCCGAGTGGTTCTAGGCGCTACAGTCTGGAACTGCTCGACCGCTACGGTCGCAGGTTCGAATCCTGCCTCGGGCATGGATGTGTGTGATGTCCTTAGGTTAGTTAGGCTTAAGTCGTTCCAAGTTCTAGGGGAGTTATGACCTCAGAAGTTAAGTCCCGTAGTGCTCAGAGCCATTTGAACCATTTAACGAACATCATGACCTGGACAGGCAACTTGAACCTCACCACCTGTGATCATTAACCCTCACTATTCACCAATGAGAGGTAGTAACTAGCTTCATTCGTCTTATCTACTGTAGTGGTAAAGCTATTCAAGGCTAAAACTGGTCGATAGGCAGTCAAGAGCTCAGATTTGAAACAAAATTAACTTCCTGTTGGTTAACAAAAATGTAGCGTAATATCGATCAAATTCCTTGTTTGGCTCTCTGAATAATGTAGAATCGATATACAAATAAGGTATTGTCGAGTGTGAAATGTGTCATATCCATCTCTGTAACTTCCGCTTGTTCGACGTAGAAGCTTTATTGAACAATTTTCGTCAAGATATCGCTACCTATCGACTTATAATCCAGGAAAATTTGTTCAGTGAATGCCTGGATTCTCATACAGCTACATTCTGTCAGTGAAAGAATGGTGTATTGACCAACCGATAATCGAATCTCGGTATTTTGTGTGGCACTCAGACACGCTGAGTGCATTCAGTTTTATGGAAATGCCCCGTTAGCTTATATGGGAATACTTAAAGGGATGAAGACGACCATTCTGTGCGGTGGCATTGAGGAAATTTATGGATCCACTATTTGAGACAGACTTTGCTTTTCTACTGCCTCCAACGTTCACTTCACGTAAGAAACTTATTGGGAAAATAACTAAAATGGTTCAAATGGCTCTGAGCACTATGGGATTTAACATCTGCCGGCCGGTGCGGCCGTGCGGTTCTAGGCGCGTCATTCTGGAACCGCGAGACCGCTACGGTCGCAGGTTCGAATCCTGCCTCGGGCATGGATGTGTGTGATGTCCTTAGGTTAGTTAGGTTTAAGTAGTTCTAAGTTTAGGGGACTGATGACCTCAGCTGTTAAATCCCATAGTGCTCAGAGCCATTTGAACCAATTTGAACTTAACATCTGAGGTCATCAGTCCCCTAGAATTTAGAACTACTTAAACCTAACTAACCTAAGGACATCACACCCATCCATGGCCGAGGCAGGATTCGAACCTGCGATCGCAGCGGTCGCGCGGTTACAGACTGAAGCGCCTAGAACCGTTCGGCCACAACGGCCGGCAAAATAACGAAGACAAAGGCTCGCACGGAGGTACACAGGTAATTCATTTTCCCTCGTTCCGTTTGGTGCGAAGTACCCTCCAAGCAGCAAGTGACTTGCAGAGTATAAAAGGAAATTGAAACCGTGATATCACCATTGGGAGGCACTGAGTGCAGTACTGTTGGTAATTGAAAAATTTATTTTCGTCTCGATCACAAAGTATTTTTATTAACATAAGACCGGTTTCTGTGCCTTCTGCGCCATCACGAAGTACGAAATATTTGATTACTGATATCGCGTCAGCGTGAACTGCAGGATCATAAGCAACAGGCTCCTGTTTTTTGTATGTCATGATGGTGTATGTTAATAAAACTACTTAACGAGCGAGACAGCAATAAATTTTTATATTACTAATAGATTTAGACTTCAAAGATCTGCCCGACGACAACGCTACGTTCTACATCGTAAAAGCTCGCCTGAGCTTGCAGCTGCGCTTCTTGTGCCTGTGTGACGAAAATACTAGTGCGGATCTCTCGGACACCAAAGGCACGAGACAGTTCACTCCGCTTCGGAGATATGAAGTAGCTGCAGCTGTTGTTGGAAGTGAGCAGCGCCGCGCCTCGGAGACGGACGACTGCGGACGCTGAATGCAGAGCGGCTACAGTAAACAAGGGGAGTAAAAAGTCTCGGTGCAGAGTACGGTCGGTAACTGCGCCGATCAGTCAAGGCGAGCGGAGCGGAGGAGGCGGCAGACATTTGCAGCAATTCCGCGTGGCGGGTGCAGGGGAGCGGGGCCGCGAAGGACAGCTGCCGGCTCATGAATAACAAAGGCCGGTGGCGGCATCTGGCCGGCCGGCTCTCTGGCTCTGCCCGAGTCGCCTCGCCTCGCCTTCCAGCCGGCGCGGCGCTCGGCCTCCTTCCTCCATTAGGCGCGGCGCCCGTTATCGCGACACGACACTTCCATTACTGCCCGCGGGCCGCGTTAATTTAGTGATTACTTTTAATCGGCCGAAACCTTGTTCCCTTTAGTACTCTCGGGCGGCGTGGGCGACTCACCGGCGCGTCCGCGCCTCTGCCGCGGCCAGCTCGGACGCAGTGTCCGTCGTCGTCTGCCGGTTGTGTGCTGCTCGCGCAAATGGCTCTATAGATCGTAAATCGGGAGAACAGTCCCGCGACTTCTTCAGATAAGAATTCTGCATGTTTCTATAGCTAAAGGTAAATTCTCTCTTGATACCATTGGGGAAGATTGTCAACCAGATTTATATTTTCCGTGGGTTCCCCAAATCAATGCTGAAGTGGAAGAGGCCCGTTTCCCTCCTCTATCTTCCATCACCAATGACATCGTTGTAGAGGATCTGCTAATTCTAATTTCTGCTAACACAAGGGCTAAATTAGAGGAAACTTTATGGTAGTTCTTCAAAGACTAAGCGACGGGTGCGTAGAAATCTAACTATAGGAGCGCACCAAACAGTCTATACGTTACTAAAAGGAACATTATCAAGGAGGAAGAGTCTCACAATCAGAATATAAGACCATCCTGTTAAAGCCGCGCGGAGTTTATTCATCAACCGCGCTGTTAACATGGAATCGAAGGGCGTTACATTGTTCCTGAAAGTTACGCTTAATGCAATATGGCTACTGCACATGTGGAACCCTATGAAACCATTAAAACACTGGAAACGAAATCTGCCTCTAATGCGGAATTTGGTTTAAAAAATATCGTAACTTCAATTTCGTAATGCCTTTCTGGCTACAAAGTTTCGCTCCTTAACTAGGATTAGGTGTACCTCTTTTCCTGACCGCATATATGACATACCAAACGAAAGTGCTAGCAGGTCGATAGACACACAAACAAAGACAAACATACACACAAAATTCAAGCTTTCGCAACCAACGGTTGCTTCGTCAGGAAAGAGGGAAGGAGAGTGGAAAATGAAAGGATGTGGGAGAGGGTAAGGATGTGGGAGAGGGTAAGGAGTCATTCCAATCCCGGGAGCGGAAAGACTTACCTTAGGGGAAAGGAGGACAGGTATACACTCGCGCGCGCACACACACACACACACACACACACACACACACACACATCCATCCGCACATACACAGACGCAAGACACATACAAAATGTCTGCTTGTGTCTGTGTATGTGCAGATGGATGTGTGTGTGTGTGTGCGTGTGTGCGTGCGTGTGCGTGTGTGCGTGCGTGTGCGTGTGTGCGTGCGTGTGCGTGTGTGCGTGCGTGTGCGTGTGTGCGTGCGTGTGCGCGTGCGTGTGCGTGCGTGTGTGCGTGCGCGTGCGTGTGTGCGTGCGTGTGCGTGCGTGTGTGCGTGCGCGTGCGTGCGTGTGTGCGTGCGCGTGCGTGTGTGCGTGCGCGTGCGTGTGTGCGTGCGTGTGCGTGTGTGCGTGCGTGTGCGTGTGTGCGTGCGTGTGCGTGTGTGCGTGTGCGTGTGCGTGCGTGCGTGTGCGTGTGCGTGCGTGCGTGTGTGTGTGTGCGTGTGTGTGCGTGCGTGCGCGTGCGCGTGCGAGTGTATACCTGTCCTCCTTTCCCCCTAAGGTAAGTCTTTCCGCTCCCGGGATTGGAATGACTCCTTACCCTCTCCCTTAAAACCCACATCCTTTCATTTTCCCCTCTCCTTCCCTCTTTCCTGACGAAGCAACCGTTGGTTGCGAAAGCTTGAATTTTGTGTGTATGTTTGTGTGTCTATCGACCTGCTAGCACTTTCATTTGGTAAGTCACATCATCTTTGTTTTTAGATATATTTTTCCCATGTGGAATGTTTCCCTCTCTCTCTCTCTCTCTCTCTCTCTCTCTCTCTCTCTCTCTCTCTCTCTCTATATATATATATATATATATATATATATATATATATATATGTGTGTGTGTGTGTGTGTGTGTGTGTGTGTGTTGTCTAATGTTGCGCTTAGGAAGGGTACCTATAACGGAGTGAGACAATTTCCTCCATTTTATTTATGTACAAATTCGTAACAGGAGTAAGATTACATCGATCTCACTAGTCCTTATTACCACAGAATAAAAATACATGCAGCTTCTGTAACTGCAGAGGGCTATTTCGCGTGGTGCTCGCCCAAGAGTGGACTGCGTTCTTACAAATAAGCAGACAGGCAAGCATTTATCCAGAAACAAACAAGCTTCGTCTTAAGTTAGTTGTGAGGATGGGCCCGCGAAGCATGGCTGTGGGAGGGGAGAGAGAGGAGATCCCCGCTACAGGATTCTGGGAAGGCTCCGGAAGCCAAACATCCAAACACGCAGCGGCGGCGGCAGCGGCTGCACCAACAGCGCATCTCACGCCTGCCGACGTCACTGACAGCCGGGGAGGTCTTCCTACCTCTGCGCCGCTGACTCCTTATTTAAGTCAAATCTGTGTTTCTCACATGATGCCGTGTAAGATGGAAACTCACTGCTGCTATCAGCTAACAGAACTCTCACTTGAGCTTGTGAAGAAGGCCGACAATGAAAATCGTAAATCAGGGTACCTACTAAGTTACCAAGAGACACGATTCGGCGATTTTCGAGAATACATACACTGCAGGCCACAGTATGGTGTATGGTGAAGGATACTTTGTACCACTTCCAATCATTGCCTTTCCTGTTTCACTCGCGAACAGAGCGAAGTATAAGCGACTATCTGTATACCTCAGTACGACCTCTAATCTATCTTGCCTTGTCTTCACGGCCCTTGGGCGACATATACTTTAGCGGAAGCAGAATGTTCTGTAGTTACCTGCAAATGCTGGTTCTCTAAATTTTCTCGACAGTGTTTCCGTGCTGGAATTTCCATTTGAGTTCACGAAGCACCTCTGTAACATTCTCGTGTTCATCGAACCTACCAGTAACAAATCTAGCAGCATACCTATGAATTGTTTCGATATCTTTCTTTAATTTGGCAACATCAGCAATAGATTGCTGCTGGTCCTAGCCGTCATATCACGTATGTATATAGAGGACAAGAGCGGTCCTATCATATTTCCCTATATGCTCGGACCTCCGTCAACACTATGAAGTGGGGCACCGTGTCAAATGCTTTCCCGTACTCCAGGAATATGGAACCTGCCTGTTGTTCTTCATCAATGGTTTGCAGGATATTATGTGAGATAAGGGCAAGCTGAGTTTACACATGCGATCCTTTCTAAATCTGTGTTGTTAGTATGACGGATAATCGTTAGCATTTAAAGGTGGGGAAAAACGGATAATTGTTTTGTTGCAGTTCTAACCTTCAGCCAATGACGTAAAGCCAGCAAAAGAAATGGAACAGGAAAAGAAGTTTCTAATAGTGGTACAAGATACCCTTCGCCATGATCCACACGGCGAGCTCTGTAGTATTTATATAGATGTAGAATGTTACATGGCTTTCAAATGACTTTGACGCAGGGTGGTTTTGCAATAGTTACATTGTTTACTGAGAAGATGGGCGGTAGTAACCACAAAGAAGGAATGTAACTTCAAGGTAATGCATGTAATACTTATTCTTACTTAAACACATGAAAATAATAGCATGAAAAATGATTTCTCAGGTTTCCCCTGCTTAACTGACCAGGCCAAGTTCTCAGGAGAGGTTTCCGTTTTCATGCGCGATATTCTAATGACTGTCCTCCCCGTCTTCGTCAGCTACTGTGAGCGATGGCTTTATCTGCCCTGTGAACCTAAGTTCACGATCGCTGCATGTGTTGCAAAGGAGCACGAGTCCAACCCGAACAAAGGGTGGTCAACACAAGTGATCGTGAGACTAAGAGCTAATCACTGCTTTCGTGCGACGTTCGGAAAACATTGGAAATTGAATGAGCGTCGATTCTCGGAAATGGAACTGCCGTCCCCTCGATTATGGATTCTTTGCTTTAGCGGCGGATGAACTATAGGAAGGTTACTGGCGTCGCAGTAATCGCAGACGAAGAAGTAACTCAGTTGGATATGGGAATGGAACGGCTGAGGACTGCCTGGAGAACATTCGCAGCACTGACGCGGAGTGATTTAGAAAAACCATTTCAGATATAATGATAGCTGTTGGTGGGGAATTTAAAACGATCCGCATTATAATACACACATATGAAGTAAAAGTAATATCCCGTGATGAAGAGAAGTGCATTTACACGTCTACCGAAACTAGGAAGTGACTATGTTGAAGTAGATTGCTTCATCTATTTATAGAATAAGCTCATGAGACATGGACAACGTGAACTAGAGGGACTGACTGAACTCTAGATGCGTGGTAGAGAGATCAAGAACAGGAATGCCTTCATGCAGAAGAAAATGATTGTATGATCCTAACGTAACAGCCTTGAACCTATTCAAATGATTGTGTAAATAATATGGGGGCTGTACCATCTTTTGCTACTGTAGAATGTCTTCTTTGGACAAAACGCGTTTCGCTTTATTTAAAAGCATCATTACGTTCCATGTGACGGCATAACCCCCATATTACTTGTAAAAGCTGCAGCGAATACAGAAGACATGCTTCAAAAAGAGAAAGACAACACAGACGCTACCAGTGTTCCTCTATATGGGTGTTTAATCGGGGCACTGGTTGCTCCAGAGAAAAGTAATATGAGCTCGTGTCAGATATGGTGGTGCAGCTGCGTGTTTGAGATCAAATTATTGCTGAAGCAACAAATGATAGAACAGTGAGAGGGGAAGATTATATTACTCAAATGCAACCACACAAATGCGCCTCGCGTGGTATTTACCGAGGTTATGAACACTTTTCGACGGGACAGTGATAGAGGCACACATCTGCACAACCTGAATTAGACTGTAAAATACCCAAGTTCTAGCAGCTATGAGGAAGAAATTGAGGAATTGTTATCCACCGACCTTAGGATTGATGTTGTTGTGGTCTTCAGTCCTGAGACTGGTTTGATGCAGCTCTCATGGCTACTCTATCCTGTGCAAGCTTCTTCATCTCCCAGTACTTACTGCAACCTACATCCTTCTGAATCTGCTTAGTGTATTAATCTCTTGGTCTCCCTCTACGATTTTTACCCTCCACGCTGCCCTCCAATGCTAAATTTGTGATGCCCTGATGCCTCAGAACATGTCCTACCAACCGGTCCCTTGTTCTTGTCACGCTGTGCCACAAACTCCACTTCCCCCAATTCTATTCGATACATCCTCATTAGTTATGTGATCTACCCATCTAATCTTCAGCATTCTTCTGTAGCACCACATTTCGAAAGCTTCTATTCTCTTCTTGTCCAAACTATTTATCGCCCATGTTTCACTTCCATACGTAGCTACACTCCATACAAATACTTTCAGAAACGGCTTCCTGACTAATCTATACTCGATGTTAACAGATTTCTCTTCTTCAGAAACGCTTTCCTTGCCATTGCCAGTTTACATTTTATATCCTCTCTACTTCGACCATCGTCAGTTATTTTGCTCCCCAAATAGCAAAACTCCTTTACTACTTTAAGTGTCTCATTTCCTAATTTAATTCCCTCCGCATCACCCGACTTAATTACACTACATTCCATTATCCTCGTTTTGCTTTTGTTGATGTTCATTTTATATCCTCCTTTCAAGACACTGTCCATTCCGTTCAACTGCTCTTCCAAGTCCTTTGCTGTCATCGGCGAACCTCAAAGTTTTTATTTCTTCTCCACGCATTTTAATACCTACTCCAAATTTTTCTTTTGTTTCCTTTACTGATTGCTCAATATACAGATTGAATAACTCCCTTCCCAACCACTGCTTCCCTTTCATGCCCCTCGACTCTTATAACTGTCACCTGGTTTCTGCACAAATTGTAAATAGCCTTTCGCTCCCTGTATTTTACCCCGGCCACCTTTAGAATTGGAAAGAGTGTCTCATTCAGAGGATTGATACTGCTGATTGAAACACGGGAATCAACTACTGCGCCAGCCCACTCAGTGTTAGTACTCCGAGGTTCCTTTTATTAGACGGGAGTAACATTAACAACTGCAGTTGTCGTTAGAGGTCTGTGAACGCTCGTTGCGATTACTGCGTATGGCCACGCGACGGAAAGACAGGCTGAGCCGCACACGTGCCGCCAGACGCAACAAGGCCCCTCGACGCGATAAAGGAAAATGCCTGAGTTATTTGTTTATCGCGAGGGACAGCTAAAGCGTCGCTGGCGGCCGCGCGACCAATTAGCTTAAAACGCCGCGACACGGAGCGACGCGCTGGCGTGCACCAGCGCAGCGTAGCTCCGGGCCGCGGCGGTGGGGGCGGCGCTGCTGCGGCCGTGGAGCAGGGCGCGCCCCCAGGCGCCATAACGCGATTATATGCATTAGTGTGTCATAGTTAATTTTTGTGTCGCGGGAAGAGCAGTAACATTAGCGGGAAACTCGAGATGAACGCATCCTCCTGGCAGGCGCGACCGGCTGATGGATCGCCCGGAAGGGAGGCGCGCGCGCACTACTTTGCGAAATGTAACGTAATTTAGGTGTAGAGTTGCTGGGGCGCCGGCCGCCGGCGCAGCACTGCGTCACGGGAGCGCAGTTCAGCCCCTGGCGATCGAGCACTCCGGCAGTCTCCCAGCGCGACTCGCTCCCTGCTCTTGTCTCTCTGCCGCAGCAACAAGCGAGCGCCGCGCCTTACGGCGGTCGAAGACAACCCTAAGCATGGTAAAGGATCGAAATACAGCAAAACGAAGGGCAGTATATCATGACGAAACTCGTACCAACACCAAAAAGGTCAATCTCGGTACTTGTGTTAAGAACTCGCATTTACACAAAAATCTCCTAAAACACCTTATCTTTCAGCAATGAAACTTCTGTGAATTACATACCTTGAGTTCAAAATGGTTTAACTGGCTCTGAGCACTACGGGACTTAACATGTGAGGTCATCAGTCCCGTAGAACATAGAACTACTTCAATCTAACTAACATAAGGACATCACACATATCCATGCGCGAGGCAGGATTCGAACCTGCGACCGTAGCGGTCGCGCGGTTCCAAACTGAAGCGCCTGGAACCGCTCGGCCACTTCGGCCGGCACATACCCTGAGTATATGAAAGCTGAACAGTCGTCGAACGCGAAGGAAGTACCCTTCTGTAGGTTCAATTCTCAATAGGCTTGCAACAGAAATCGGAAGTGTGCGCCCAAAACCCCAGATTCTTAGATCTTCTTTGCGGCATACACCGTATATTCTGTACAAGCATAGGTCTCAGCGGTAACAGTCATTCGCTATTATATAGGCCTAGTTTTCTTATACGTATACTTTTCAAGTCAGTTCGACAGAGAAACTATCTTCTAATCATCTACTGGAATACCTCATTCGATGCATCCAAAGCCGAATGTTGTCAGCATGTGCTTTTCTTGTCCAATCATTTATCGAAACTCTAAATGAGGCGAATTGAGGCATCTGAACGTATAAAAAATGGTTCAAATGGCTCTAAGCACTATGGGACTTAACAGCTGAGGTCATCAGTCCCCTAAACTTAGAACTACTTCAATCTAACTAACCTAAGGACATCACACACATCCATGCCCGAGGCAGGATTCGAAACTGCGACCGTAGTAGCCGCGTGGTTCCGGACTAAAGCGCCTAGAACCGCTTGGCCACCACGGGCGGTGAAACGTATTCGCAGTTGGCTCTATTTCTACGAAAGTCGCTATACAGAACGTGCAATTTTTCGTGTCGTCTTGGTTACTTAGTTTCGTGTTATAGAATTCAGATGAATCAGTCGTTTGCACACCTCCGGCAGCTAAATCGTGCCTTGTTAAAAAATTCTATACTGTTTACGCTGCTTTTATTCTACAATTCCACTTACACGCTGCCAAAGCAGGAGGCATAAGCAAAGACATTCGTACCGAAGTGTCTTCGTCGTCCGCTTTTCTATGCCAAGACTTAACGATACCTTTCTACTTTGATAAGGGGCAAAGATTGTACGGAGAACTATTGGTACTGGTTTGAGTGAAAGCAAAAGATAGCCGGCAGGGGTGCCGAGCGGTTCTAGGCGCTTCAGTCTGGAGCCGCCCGACCGCTACGGTCGTGGGTTCGACTCCTGCCTCGGGCATGGATGTGTGTGATGTTTTAGGTTAGTTAGGTTTAAGTAGTTCGAACTTCTAGGGGACTGAGGGAACTGATGACCTCAGATGTTAAGTCCCATAGTGATCAGAGCCATCTGAACAACTTTTTTGAAATCAAAAGATCTTTCTCGCTGTAGAAGTTGAGGTTCTCTCTAGCATGACGAAGAAACATATTTAGCACAGCGCTTCTCACTAGCCCGAACGTAAACTCTACAGTTTTCCATATACCACAGCGAAAAGAGCGAAAGACAATTTGCTCGTCCTCCTCATTCTCGTTTTCCTCTTGCTTTTTTGTGGTATTTCGGCAGCTGGTACCAGTTACCGAGGGACTGACCACTGCACTGAACTCGTATTTGGTAGCTGCGGCTTTCAAATTCCTGTCTACGTACTTCGTTATGGTGAATTAAGGTCATCCATCCAGTTCCAGTCTCCATCTTTTCTTCAGATGCCACATGCAGTCATGGAGTATGAGGAGGACTAAATTTGTTACACAGATCCTTCCATTCTCGCAACATGTTTGAACCACCTATTTATACAAGTTTGTTCATCAATTTTATCTCTTACAGAACAAATGTCTACTGGTTTCCTGTTATCCTCATTTCTTAAGTTGTCTGTTGCGGAGGAGTTCTTAACTGCACGCAGGAAACCGCAATTACTCAACAAGTTATGGGACAGTATACATACCCCGGGGAGCTAACTAGGCAGTACATCTTCGTTTGCGACTATTTTCGATTTGATCTAAGAGGGCCTGGGCGAGAACGCTAGGGAAACAACTTGCAACTGTGAAACGAAGCCTGTCTAGGGGAGGCTTCTGTGACGCTGTCTATCGAAGCCTGGTTCGTATCAGGACGCGTTCCCTCGTCTAAAATAACACGCTCAGACACTCGCGCGTTAATTGGGCCTTCGCCCTCCGGACGGACGGCGGTTGGCTGTGCCGGTGTCGGGAGATGAATGGCTCCGAGAGGCGGGTGTGGGCCACAGAGGCAGTCTTTCATTGCGAGCCAGAAGAACAGCCTGGCTCGGTCTCCTCGCCAGTCTGTGGCTCCAGGGGCCTCCAGACCATTTGGTAAACAATAGCCCCAGTGTTCAAGCGAAGAATGTAGCCATAAGGTTCGGGCATGAATTTTCAAAAATAGGTCATTTACCCTCCAGATGTTTCTCGCTTCTTCATTCAGTCATGTTCTAGACAGCTTGGCGCCACTCTAGCCAAGGCCATACGGGATCTTGTCTAAAACATTTTCCCTGTCCTTAAATTCTCACTGTGACATGTCTAATGCAGTGGCTCTTGCCGTACCCTCCTCTGAATTACACGCGCGCGCGCGTGTGTGCGTGTGGTGGGAGAGGGAATGTTGTTAAAATGGCTAAAGCTAAAGAGGTGGTAAAGCAAGGAGGAGAAGTTCCTACAGAAATAAACTGACTCACTACCATCGTCACTAACCTCAACCGAACTATCACACTAACATAAGTTACGAAACAGTTGCTAAACCAGGTTATTAAAACGTGAGTAATGCAAGAGACGAGCTAAAATAGTTACACAGGGAAATGTGACTGGCTGATCACTTACAAAAAAGAAAAGGGGGGTTAACCAGCCACCCTGAAAACACTTCTCCGTAAAATTTTGCAGAAAAAGTCTCACAATTCACAAAACCTTAAAAGTCGTACCACATTCGTTGATTGCAAATTAAAATAAGGCCAATCTGTCGCAAATGGACTGCTGCTCTCTTGCCTGAAAACAATACACTGGCTACTAAAATGTGGCTCTCCGTGATATGTACGAATTAAACACCACACACTGGAGGGTTCTCTCGCCGCAGCAGGAAGCCACGCGTTATAGGGCTGTGGCCTATGCGAAGGCGAGTGAGAAGAATTACATCGGAACTAACTTTGTGTCTTCATTGATATACACTCCACTTCGCACTCTTCTGAACTGTGACTGACTAAACTTGTTTCTTCTCGAAGCAATAAGAGGCTTTACTAACTTAGGGCACTTTTTTCTACGTATATGCTATGTTTCTTTTTGTTTTTGCGGTCAATGTGAGTCTTAGTTTCTGAAAAACAGTGTCTCAGTGAAGAGTCTTAGTCACTTTAAGTACTAAACTACACTGCTTATGAAAACTAGAAAACGATCACGTATGTTGCCCCATACGCTACGTCGGTGCGCTATTGATGCAAAAGCAATGTGACGAAGTAATCAGCAAGCTTCTTCCGCCATCACATCTTAACACGTATCAAATACCGCATGCAGACGCTACGTCATCTGTCCTAGATCTATTGTACGTCTACCAGGTTTTAAACTTTGAGAAGACTTGCTTTCACAAAGCGTTATCATTGTAAATGTTACTAGCTTTATGCTGTTACGTATTTCACTGTAGCCTTCAGTTGCAAAAATCAGAGCGCCCCTCTGGGTCTGACCATATCACCAGTTACTATGTACGGTACTGGAATGAGTATTGCTATGTACAGAAGTTAGCTTGTTTTGTAATTTAGTTTCCTCACGTGGTAACATAAATTGAAAATTTGTGTTTGTCAGGGACAGTGTCCGGGTGGCTGAAGTTAAGGAAACGATTCATGAGAGGCGATAAATCCTGGTTCGAGTACCGGTCCGGCACAAATTTTCATCTTTCGCCAAAAATTTATTTCAACCCCCACTAACAGCCAGTATGTCTTTCCCTTGAGTCTTATTAATTTGAGACGTTTAGAGGTATTAACATCGTCGTCAGGCAACATTGATAGTAAAAATATTTAGGATACACACACAGTGTTATTTCTTTCTCCTGTGGCATTATTATACGGCCTTGCCACAGTGGTACCACTAGTTCCCATCAAATCACCGAAGTTCAGCGCCGTCGGGCTGCAGAGCGCTGTTGGCAAGCGGGGTGCACTCAGTCCTTGGGAGGCAAACTGAGGAGCTACTTGATTGAGAAATAGTGGCTCCGGTCTCGTAAACTGACATACGGCCGGGAGAGCGCTGAGCCTACATCCGCATCCAGTGACGCCTGTGGGCTGAGGATGACACGACGCCCGGTCAGTACCGTTGGGCCTTCCAAGGCCTGTTCGGACAGAGTTTAGTTTTAGTGGTATTATTATAGTCGAATCTGCTGTAGAAAGCTGGGTTCGTCATTCTGCAGATTAACCTTTATTGACCTCCTTCAAATCTGAGATATTATGTATTATCGGTATGATTCTCACGATCTCCCCGGTATCGAAATAAAGGTTGATCTCAGATGGAAAGGGAGCTCTATTCCAGACAGACATCGTAAATGTCCTGAGCAAAGCCCCTGAAAGAGTCGACTCGATCCGCCGCTAATGCATTAATTTGTGCAATGAGACGCCGTTCGTCCAGGCAAGGGGGCGACAATCCAATCACGCCAATTGATTTTTAGCCGAAAGGCATAAAACGGCCGAGAGCATTTCCCCTTGCCGCCGCCGCCGAGCCACCCGGCGCTCGCAAATCTAATCTGCGCCAGCGACGCCCCGACGCCGCCGCCGCCGACGCCACTGCCTAATGGGGTTTGCGTCCCGTGGCGTCGCAGCGGCGGACGGCGACCGCCCTATCTACATACCTATCGCGGCGGGCGCGAGAATACTGAGCACCGGGCCCGCCGCCCCCTGCAGACGGTATCGCCCGCGCCACCGACACCGAGCCCGTATTTCATTGTTCCTCCCACTAAATATGCGTCGCGCTCGCATCTGGTCACGTCTCTCTTTTTCTTCGATTTCGGCGGCGGTCCGCGCTCAGCCGCCGGCGATGCAGCTCTGCCCTCGACACACAGTGAGCGACTGGACCTCTCCCCCACTACAACCGACTCGACACCCCTCTTGATGACACGCCGGATTCGGCGTTAAGGATGACTTACGCGCTGTTTATTTCCTTTCGAAGAGGCCCTCCCAAATGTGACAGACGCGTTTCACATATTTATAGTCATCAGATACTCGGAGATGGACACACGCATACCGGACGCGGTGCTGTGGATAAAATATGTTGCCGAACTGGATGCGTCTCGCCTCGTATTACACCTCCGCAGCGCTCGCAAGACCTCCAGCGTAGTAAAAGCGGACAAAATAAACGAGAACTGAGCGCAGAATAGCTGGTGACAGGCGCTTCGTGAGATGCTCGGCAATGCAACTGCCACACGTGGACAGCGCTGCATTAGTTCACACCGCTCGTGCATTCCGCTGTCTCTCTCTCTCTCTCTCTCTCTCTCTCTCTCTCTCTCTCTCTCTCTCTCTCTCTGGGATGACTAACCGGTATTAACAAGTGGATAAGATCAGCCAAGTCGTGTGGTAGGCTATTAATATCCAACTTTTGGCGTAATTACTGGCCTAGTCGGTGTTTAGAAGTATTTTTTTTCCAGTTCCTCGTTTCTCACAACATAAAATATTATGTAGGAGTCTCGAAAGCAGCGGTATTCTTGCAATCCCTTTCGGTTAAAATTCGGAATTTTGAGAACTGAATGACAAACGCGAACCATATTAGTCCCCGTTACACGACAGTAATCGGAAGACAGCTATAAGAAGTTGTTCCCTCTACCACATCCACGACACAAAACAACGAAGCTTGTGTCTGAAGAAACACAACCATCGGTTATTTCTCTCTCTGAACTCCGTGTGACAAACACAGGCTCAGAAAAGAATTCTGGATAATGTTGTAGATGTTAGAAAGAGAAATACTGTACGTCTAGTACCAACTTTGCGGGTTCTCGTCGCAGATCTACAGCTGCTTCATGTCGCCTTCAAGACGTCGCTGGGTGGCAGTACCGGAGGGCAAGGAGTTACCACATGCTTTTCTGACCTTTAATATAGGTTTTCTAAACCGAAACCACTACCTCTCCTTCACACATCTTCTCAGCTATCCTAATGAAATTACTGCATACTTTGTCGTCCTACCGAGGAAAAATTCTTAGTAATATCGGGAACCGAAGTCGTGTCCTCTGTGAGGGAGTCGCACACGCTCACCAGTCAGCTGATGAATCAGGCAGAATTTAACAACAGGCAAGTAACGTACGTACACCATATAATAGACTGTTTCGAAGTGACAACACAGTGTAGTTGTTCGTTGGACAAGAGGAGCAAAAGAAATAAAATGAGACATAGGAACGATAAGAGTTTTCCTATGACGTGATCTAGCGAAATACATCAATGAATATGGAGGAACGTTGTACCACATCATATAATCTATCTGATTAAAGGTATTGGGAGACACTTGTGTAATGCGGAACGGACCCGTCACTATAAAAGGAGATGGGGAATACTGTCTCGTCAGTGCAGTATCAGTAACAGCAGGATGGGTCGGTTAGGTGAGCTTAGTGACTTTGAACGTGGATTGGCTGGTTTGTTGCTGCAGGGAAGGGGACCAAACAGTGACGTCATCGCTCCCATCGGATTAGGGAAGGAAGGGGAAGGAAGTCGGCCGTGCCCTTTCGCAGGAACCGTCCCGCATTTACCTGAAACGATTTAGGGAAATCATTGAAAACCTAAGTCAGGATGGCCGGACGTGAGTCCAGTATGTTAAGCACTGCGCCACCTCGCTCGATTTTGAACGTGAATTAGTCATTCGATGGGCCGGCCGTAATGGCCGAGCGGTTCTAGGCGCTTTAGTCTGGAACTGCGCTGCTGCTCAGCTCGCAGGTTCGAATCCTGCCTCGGACATGGATGTGTGTGATGTCCTTAGGTTAGTTAGGTTTAAGTAGTTCTAAATCTAGGGTACTGATGACCTCAGAAGTTAAGTCCCATAGTGCTTAGAGCCATTTGAACCATTTTTGAGTCATTCGATGTTACCTGAGCAACGAATCCATCACGGATATTTCAACCCTTCTACAGCTGCCCAACTCGACTGCTATTGACGTAATTGTGAAGTGGAAACGAGAAAGAACAACCACCGCTAAACCAAGACGAATCAGACTTCACGTACTGATGGACAGTGACTGTTGAGCATTGCGAAGAGTGGTCGTAAAAATGTCACATAAAATGAGAGGAAGGAGTGACTTGTGAGATCCAAAGTGTTACCAGTAGCCCACTTTGCTCAGTGACTATGCGGAGAGAGTTAAAAAGAATGCGGTACAGTGGTCGACAAACTCTTTATAAGCCACACACTTCTTCAATCGATGCTAAGTGACACTTGACGGGGTGTAAAGAGCAACGCCAATGGTCAGTGAATGACTCGAAACGAGAGATTTTGAGTCACGAATCGTGGTATACTCTGTGGCAATCCGATGGAAGGGTCTGCGTTTGGCGAATGCCTGGAGAATGCCACCACATGTAGCGCCAACAGTGAAGTACGACTGAGGTGGTGTTACGGTAGCGAGGTGTTTTTGACTGTTAGATTGTGGTCTCCTTATCGCGTTTAAAAACGCTAAATGCGGAAGGATATGGATACATTTTACAGCATTGTGTACTAAGTATCCGCATGATTATCCAATCTGTCATCAAGCGTCATCTGTGGGGCAATAGTTGGTGGACAATATTATTCTTTAAATAGACTGATCCGCCCGAAGCGCCAATGTGAAGCCAATGGAACGCCTTTGGTATGAGTTCGACTTCGCTCCAGATCCCAGCATCGAACATCGACTGCTTCTCTGGTTTCGCCACTTGACGAAGAATGATGTGCCATTCCACCATAGGCTTTTAGACACCTCATTGAAGGTGTACCCAGCAGATTTCAAACCACCTGGAATGCGAAAGATGAACACGCCTCCTATTCATGTCCATCAATAGGCGTGGATACTTTTAATCAGAACGTGTACAACAGGAAGTCACACAACTGCACTTTTTTCGGTCTAGTTTCGGGATTGGCAGTCCCATTCTCAAGAACTGTTTCATGCGTACAGCCAAACTGTCGAGAAAAATTCTGGCTTCATCACTGGTCACATTTTAAGTGGGACTTCTGTTTCCAAAACAAATAATTTGTTAGCCACAGACACGAAAACAGAATTCTCCATAGCTAAAAATGTAACAATGGTTCCACACTGTAGAGCACTATCCGTAGGTGTTAGTACGCTGCTCTAATAACACAGCCATTCTTCCTTTACATGAAATGTATTCGCAACTGCAAATGCAGACACCCGTGAGGTGTACAGTGGAATGACGACCGTGGAAATTTGAGACGGAACGGGATTCGAACACGGATTTCTCGCCTATCGCGAGCAGTCGCCCTTTAGACTAACCGAGCACGACTCACGGTCAGCCGCAAAATTTCGTATGTCGTCAACCATGTGCTATGCTTTCATGCATTTCCGAAGGAACGTTGCATCGTAATTCGGGACAACATAGCTACTGCAATATCGTATTCTTGTATTAAGAGAAGGGCGACACAGATGTAGCGGTAAGAAAGAAGTAGTGTTCGCCGCCAGGACAAAACACGAAACGGTGGAACAAAGGAAGTTTTAGCAATGAGTCTGCTATTATTTTCCTTTTCTTCTCTTTCGGAACCCCGCGAGTCACCCTGTGATGGGCCCGAGACGCGCGAGTCGCAGAATTAACGCTGCGGACGGCACGGACGGGTGCCCGCGTCGCCGCCGCCACCGCCTTGACTTATGGTGGCCGCACTACGAGCCATTTAGCAGCTAGTATTTAAAAAGTGCTCAATCTCGCGTCTCCACAAACGGCGCGAGCGGCGAAGGCGCTGGCGCGCGCCGCCCCGCGCCTTAAAATAACAGCTATTCATCCCGGAGCTGGTGCACGCCGCGGCCGGCTAGGAGCACGGCGGTGCCGGGCCGAGCCCGGCCGCGGAGAAATAAACACGTGTTCGTCCACGCTTATCGCCGCCCCAGATAAGATTTCCCTCCTGGGGCCGGCCGCGCAGGAACGGCGCGAAGCGAAAAAAGGAAGAGACGGGAAAGATAGCACAAGTGGAACGGGACACCGCACGACGACTCAAATTGAAGGTTTGGAACAATACTAATTGCTACTATTGCGGCTGGCCGGCAAACCCCTTCACGCTTCACACATCCACGTTCAATGGCTTTTGTGGCGGGAATTAGGGCGCGAGATAGGCATCGCGCGCCGTGTTCCGTTGTGTGTGCCTATGTTGCGGACTTGGCTAACTGCTTGTACTACTGTGCATACAAAACGCGGGCGGCGGCGCCTGCGGGACGTGCACCGCATTTCCATGTGGCGTGAACTGCTTTTAATTCGCGGGGCGGCCCTCTCTTCCTCTGTACCTCCGCCGCCTCTGTTAATATTCAGCGAGTCTTTGCCGTGACGGACAGTCGGTCTGGCCGGGCGCTGGCGGGAAACAGTTTCTCCGTCCTCCTCCGAACTGCCACCGTTTGCCGGACCTGACACTCCGTTCCCACTAACAATGCTGTTTTCTCTAGATAACTTAACGTCCTCCTAGCTGAGTAGTCAACGCGTCTGACTGCCATGCAGCAGGCCGAGTTAGATTCCAGACCGGGTGGAAGATTTTCTCCGCTGACGTGCTAGGCGTTGTGTTGTCACCATCATTTCACCATCATAGACACACAAATCTCCCAACGTGGCATCAACTGAGAAGACTTGCAACTCGGACGTCGAACTTTCCCAGGTGGGACTCCCGACTATCAATGGCATACAACTGCCTTTTTTTTTTTTTTTTGTACATAACTACTGTTGAAATCTAACAACTATCGAGGCACCAAAATACCAATCCATGAAAAATTTTTCTTCTAGGGTATCTGATACATTGTAAAATTTGATTTTACTATAGAACATAGTGCAACAACTTCCAGTTTTTTAGCACTTTGCTCGCACTGCCACAATTAACCTCCAAATCCTCATCTTCCCTGCTGTTAGTTTAGAGGTTTAAAGTACTCTCTACCTATAAGACGTTATTCTACAAACAGAAGAAAACGTGTCACTGAGGACCACGCAGTAGAGGAAAGTGAAGCAATCCTATTGTGCTGGAAGCAAAAAACCGAAAACCAGAATAGCTCACGAAAGAGAGACCACTTTCCCCAAAAAGAAGACGTGTCAGTCACAGGCCTTAACAAGAAAAAGATATTTTAGGGAGTGAACTTCTAGATCACAGTAGACGATAATGTACTACGTATCTCAGAAGTATACAGACGTCCTGAATTAAGTTTCGACTGATTTGTATGTAGCCCAAATAACGTAGTTGTCTTGCAGGTCTTCGGCGCTCTTTTCGGTGCCACAATGGTTACTAAAAGATATCACTAGAGAAAGCTGCTCTGAATCGGTATCCATCAATCAAGATGCGCAATAATGCACATATTAGAGATCAAGTTATTAGAGATAACAGAGTCTTTAACGCTTGTGAAATCAAATTTATTACAATAAATGCCATTTCAGAAAGCAGGTTTCAACTTCACAAATGTCATGACTAAAATATCTGTGCTGGACCAGGACCTCGGAGTCCAATCCTGTGACTGTTGTCCATGTTGGATCTTAAATACGATTTCAGTCACAAGTAATATAAGTGCGTTGTTTAAACTACAAATGGCGTGGCGTGAAATTTCGTGTTGGGTGGGGATTCGACCCCAGGACCTAATCAGATTGTTAACTGCGCACAGTAAAATGTTAGATATCGAAATTTTTCCACGATTAACGAGATAATCGAAACTGAAATCACGAGACGGAAAAGTTTTGCTTATCGGGCTTCGAACCCTGCACCTATTGCCGTTGTTTCTTTAGCCACGAATAGACCTGAAACATTGGTTTATTTCAATAGCAGCGAAATGTGCACGTGTCTCAGCTGGAAATAACGTGACTAAAAGTTCTGTGCCGAGTGGGAGCAGAACCCCGAACGTACGAGTATCATCGTTGTTGACTCTACACTAAGAAACACTGGGTGTTGTATTCTTTCTCACCAGTAACTAGGAGTGACACGTTTCAACTTGAAATGATATGATGAATAGTTCTGGCTGATAACAATTGTTACTGTCAACAATGGTTGGGGACACTTTATAATCATAATTCTTTTTCACCTTTAGTTTTGTGTGTGCATACTACAACTTAAAACGATACGTTTAAAATTTTTGTGTCCTGACGAGGTTTCGTCCCCAGACACGCTCCTTTCGTAGAGACCTTGATCACTTTGGAATTTTGGGGAAACAACGGAACGTTGCAACTGTTTTGTCCGAAAGTAGTCAAATCCTACGAAAAGGGAACTGTGACTTCGAATTCCAGTCTGGAGGTGATTACAAACAAAATCATCTTTCTGTAGGAAATAACGTACAGGTAAAACTGTCATCAACCCAAAGGTTGGTTAGGGCAGCACAATGCTTTTTACTTCTACATCTACATCTACATTTATACTCCGCAAGCCACCCAACGGTGTGTGGCGTAGGGCACTTTACGTGCCTCTGTCATTACCTCCCTTTCCTGTTCCAGTCGCGTATGGTTCGCGGGAAGAACGACTGTCTGAAAGCCACCGTGCGCGCTCTAATCCCTCTAATTTTACATTCGTGATCTCCTCGGGAGGTATAAGTAGGGGGAAGCAATATATTCGATACCTCATCCAGAAACGCACCCTCTCGAAACCTGGCGAGCAAGCTACACCGCGATGCAGAGCGCCTCTCTTGTAGAGTCTGCCACTTGAGTTTATTAAACATCTCCGTAACGCTATCACGGTTACCAAATAACCCTGTGATGAAACGCGCCGCTCTTCTTTGGATCTTCTCTATCTCCTCCGTCAACCCGATCTGGTACGGATCCCACACTGATGAGCAATACTCAAGTATAGGTTGAACGAGAGTTTTGTAAGCCACCTCCTTTGTTGATGGACTACATTTTCTAAGCACTCTCCCAATGAATCTCAACCTGGTACCCGCCTTACCAACAATTAATTTTATATGATCATTCCACTTCAAATCGTTCCGCACGCATACTCCCAGATATTTTACAGAAGTAACTGCTACCAGTGTTTGTTCCGGTATCATATAATCATACAATAAAGGATCCTTCTTTCTATGTATTCGCAATACATTACATTTGTCTATGTTAAGGGACAGTTGCCACTCCCTGCACCAAGTGCCTATCCGCTGCAGATCTTCCTGCATTTCGCTACAATTTTCTAATGCTGCAACTTCTCTGTATACTACAGCATCATCCGCGAAAAGCCGCATGGAACTTCCGACACTATCTACTAGGTCATTTATATATATTGTGAAAAGCAATGGTCCCATAACACTCCCCTGTGGCACGCCAGAGGTTACTTTAACGTCTGTAGACGTCTCTCCATTGATAACAACATGCTGTGTTCTGTTTGCTAAAAACTCTTCAATCCAGCCACACAGCTGGTCTGAGATTCCGTAGGCTCTTACTTTGTTTATCAGGCGACAGTGCGGAACTGTATCGAACGCCTTCCGGAAGTCAAGAAAAATAGCATCTACCTGGGAGCCTGTATCTAATATTGTCTGGGTCTCATCAACAAATAACGCGAGTTGGGTCTCACACGATCGCTGTTTCCGGAATCCATGTTGATTCCTACATAGTAGATTCTGGGTTTCCAAAAACAACATGATGCTCGAGCAAAAAACATGTTCTAAAATTCTACAACAGATCGACGTCAGAGATATAGGTCTATAGTTTTGCGCATCTGCTCGACGACCCTTCTTTAAGACTGGGACTACCTGTGCTCTTTTCCAATCATTTGGAACCTTCCGTTCCTCTAGAGACTTGCGGTACACGGCTGTTAGAAGGGGGGCAAGTTCTTTCGCGTACTCTGTGTAGAAACGAATTGGTATCCCGTCAGGTCCAGTGGACTTTCCTCTGTTGAGTGATTACAGTTGCTTTTCTATTCCTTGGACACTTATTTCGATGTCAGCCATTTTTTCGTTTGTGCGAGGATTTAGAGAAGGAACTGCAGTGCGGTCTTCCTCTGTGAAACAGCTTTGGAGAAAGGTGTTTAGTATTTCAGCTTTACGCGTGTCATCCTCTGTTTCAATGCCATCATCATCCCGGAGTGTCTGGATATGCTGTTTCGAGCCACTTACTGATTTAACGTAAGACCAGAACTTCCTAGGATTTTCTGTCAAGTCGGTACATAGAATTTTACTTTCGAATTCACTGAACGCTTCTCGCATAGCCCTCCTTACACTAACTTTGACATCGCTTAGCTTCTGTTTGTCAGAGGGTTTGGCTGCGTTTAAACTTGGAGTGAAGCTCTCTTTGCTTTCGCAGTAGTTTCCTAACTTCGTTGTTGTACCACGGTGGGTTTTTCCCGTCCCTCACAGTTTTACTCGGCACGTGCCTGTCTAAAACGCATTTTACGATTGCCTTGAACTTTTTCCATAAACACTCAACATTGTCAGTGTCGGAACAGAAATTTTCGTTTTGATCTGTTAGGTAGTCTGAAATCTGCCTTCTATTACTCTTGCTAAACAGATAAACCTTCCTCCCTTTTTTATATTCCTATTAACTTCCATATTCAGGGATGCTGCAACGGCCTGCTTTTCATTTCGTTCAGACTTTGAAACGATATACCCAGCCAGTTATAGGAGAACTTACAATTTAACTCTGACACCGAAACAAGGGGGAACTTGGCGTCTTCACCTGCCTAAGTAATTACAAGGAGTGAAAGAAGAGAAAAATTACAGAAGATAGGAGGGACTGAGAACTGAACAGTTGATATTTACAGTCTGACACCTTCCTAGCTAGTGAGCCATCCCAAATGAAAGACAGGTAAAATGTGACGGGAAAGAGAGGGGTACCTCTCTTGCCGTTGGAATCTAGATATTTCTGAGACGTGCATTGTAGGAGGTAAACCGGAACACGACAGTGTCATCGGCCGAAAATTATAGGGCGGTGAATACGAAACCAGCTGTCCGTTGTCGGCTCAACCTGACCACACCCAGGCCTCTTTCAATCAGCGGGGCGATGCCAAAAGCCTCCTTACATTTAACGATTCCTGCCATCAACCGGCCGAGCTATTAAAAATGTAATCCACTTTACGGCTCTGCCCCTGCGCGGGAATGAGTCGGCCGTCGGCGCCATAAATAAAACACGACAGACCCGCTTCTATCTCGTCATTGGAACCATTGTTTTCTTAGCCGGGCCGTTATTGAAATTCCGCACGTTCCGTAAGGGACCAAGCGGCGGCCATCTCTCGCGGCCGAGTTCGGAGTCGCTAGAGCGTGAGAAACGGCACGCGAGCTCTGTAGCGTGGGTGGCATGTGGGGTTCGGTAGGAGGTAGCAGGTGGGAGGTGGGAGGAGTGGGACCGCTAAATTAGAGAAGCGCCAGTGACGGCTGCAGACAACGCGTCTGGGGTCTCGCGAGCGAGCCGTGCTCTCCCAGCCGCTATTATTTTATCGGGACGTAATCCATCAGCCTTTGACAGGTTCGAGAGCGCCCTCCAGCACTGCTAAATTTGATTGCCGTCGCGAAACTGGAGCAGGGCTGAGGTTTCCCGACGTCGGGTGAACACAGCAAAACACATCGCTACTCTGTGGCACAAGAAATTACAGGTTACCCTTATTTACACAAAGAAGCTCGCTTGCAATATATCCGGCGTGTAGTGTCCCAACTACATTAATAGATCAGGTAACAATAATAATTTCGTGTTACTCAATGGCCGGGTGCCAGTCTTTCAACTGGACGCCGCTTCGGCGACTTTCGATTCTCTAACCTATCCCAGTTATCCAAACCGGGTAAGGGGATCTACAGTTGAACGAGGAATCCGAACCACCTGTCGTTCCTAGCGATTCCTCACACCGTTGATACGGACTGAACATTTTTGTGGTACGACCGGGATTCGATCCCGCGACCTCAAGATTTGTAGACGCGCTCTGTATTACACTACCAAGCCAGGCAACAGATCAGATGAAACCTAAATTACAGTTAGCAGAGGTCAGAGATTATCTGAGTACTTAAGCAGTACAGCAGTTTAATCGTATGAAACCAACTTTAGTCGCAATCGTGGTCTGCAAAGACCTTATATTGCGGACAGGCCGCAAAACGGATGAAAGAAGCAACCATTGCTTTTTCAAGGAATCATGCTAATTTCGCTTGATATGACTCGGGAAAGTTGCAAAAACATAAATTACAATGGTGGACGCAAATTCGAGCCCATTCTTCCCGAAAGTGAATCAGTGTCTTCATCTCGTACTACCTCGCCATCAGCAGATGAATTACGTCATGCAGGATTGTGAACTAATTCCCCTATTTCCTTCTTACTTACCAACTCTACTATTTTAACGATACACAGTTTTTTTTTCGAAAATCATTAGGCATTTTCAATACTAGTTTCCTTATTTTACTATTCCCATCTTACTGTCAGGTGGTTTGCCTCGAAAGTAAGTCGGTGACAGTTATAAATTCTATGCCATCTGAGGGGACCATCCTTTCAGTTCACTGCTAGAAAACAATTTGGACGGTGTATTATGTCAGTCCTTTTTTACAATCTTCAGTTCAAAAATCCGTCAGTTATTACTTGTGATTGGTTTTGTAAGACAAGATTAAATATTTGGTCTAAGAAGTCACGACGATATGAATGTTTCAGCATTCTCGATAAGACAAGCAATATGTTATGACAAAATGGTTCAAATGGTTCTGAGCACTATGGGACTTAACAACTGTGGTCATCAGTCCCCTAGAACTTAGAACTACTTAAACCTAACTAACCTAAGGACATCACACACATCCATGCCCGAGGCAGGATTCGAACCTGCGACCGTAGCAGTCGCGCGGTTCCGGACTGCGCGCCTAGAACCGCTAGACCACCGCGGCCGGCTATGTTATGACAGTAGATCGGAAGAATTAAATTAAAAAATTTATCTTTTTAAACAGTACGTGCGATGCTGCAGCAACAGAGATTATAAGAGACAGACGTTTTAAAGACGAAATGGATCATTTTTTCTTATATAGCCTATAACAACATTTCAAGCAAGTCTGTGATAAATAGATTAAATTGTACGTAAAACATTATAGCAGCAGTCATTGAGAGTACTGACGCTCCTTGCATAGAATAAGGACAGAAAGTACTCAAAAATCGCCACTGCAATCTAGAACTATTTATTGACTGAGGGATACTTGTGACAATACATTTCCTAATTTGAAATAAAGGGGCATAAGAAAGATTTTCACTACTGCTGTTTTTGACATGTGAAGAAATGCAAAGTATATACTACAACAAAAATCAAAAAAGTAATCTATTAGACAGAATATTTTGGTGCTCCACTAAAGGGAAGGAAAAGTGGAAGGCGACAGAAATTGAGTAAAGCTAAACAAGAAAAATTAAAGCTTAATGAATGTCTCATGAAAAGTACCATGTAATAAGCTTTTGTACTCGTGGTGTGAGGACCTTAGTGAGTTTATCCGACTGACTGGACCATCACTCAACCACACATTTAAGGACATATAGAGGACTGAAGAGCCGTCAGACACCTGCAGTGTCATTCTCTTGAGGATACCTTCTCCGTGAATATCCAACATTGTACATAGCCAGGTGAGCTCTGCATTCAGGCGAGCGATGGGTGTGTTTAGTCCCAGAATTTCTCTGTCGGAAAGTTACTCCACAAAGAACAGGTCCACAGACCACCTGTGGTTTCAGTGCGCATGCTAAAGCATGCTGGTCATCCTCGAGGACAATGTGGGCAAGGGGTCGTAAAATCTGAAAGACCGCCGCCAGTCAGAAGAAGGCGGGTACAAAGCGGGAGACAACGCCTACGCGGGGGGCAGGGGGTGGGGGTCTCACCCCGTGGGACCGCACTGGACATCCATAGGTGTGGAGCGCGGAAACGCCGCGACACGTGCGAAGTCCATTAGAGGCAAGCGTGTGAGTCTCGTCCTTGGGAAGACTCCCCGCGGCGCGGCCGGCCTACGACGGGTTGTTCCGTACTCCGCCACCAGGACACCCCCGCACCCGCCCCCCGCACCGTGCCTCGATTTTACGAGATCGTAAAAAGGCTCGCCACGTCCCTTGTTGCCGCTGCCTGCGACGGCCGCCATTATTTATTTTATACCGCTGATGCGAGGACCATTTTCCACATTTTCTTCTCGCGCCTTAACGAGGGTAATCAAATTGGAGGAGCTGCGCTGCGGACAGAACGAAGTTGTCTGCCATGGGATGACATGCGAGGCAAGAGGGCGCGCTGCGGGAGGTGGAGAAATTCTTGGCCGAACATTAGGCACACTCGCATAACATGCTAAGAAAGGAATACGAAGAAGAACGGCGACATCATGTTTTGCGAATTAGGTCCTAAAATTGCTTAGATACTCGGTCGGTGCCCTTTGAAAAGAACATTATTTTAAAGGCCCTAAAATTGCTTAGCTATTCGGCCTGTGTTCTCTGAGGACATCATTATTTTCAAGTAGTGAGGGGTTACGCGGATTTTTTCAGTGGTTAGTCAGGTACTGCCCTTCACAGTATGAGCTCCTCCATCACCACAGCACCTCCATAGCTTTTCTACATGGTACCACAGCATCTTCCTACAATTAATTTTTTGCATTTTGTAAGTCAACTAGTAATCCTGGAATATAACCTGCTTTTCCTCGTGTCTACATCAAAGCAGCGACTCGCCTTTCGTAATAATTTATTATCAACTGTCGGTAATTACAAGTTATGATGACACTTTCATACCTCGAGGTACAGCAAACATTCATCAACGCTAATTTAATTAAATTTGTTACCAACTTCTGCCAAAAATGTCTTGGAAATAATAAAACAGGTAAATAAATAAATGGAAACCTCTCTACACAGCTAACTCTAGAGGTGCTATTGCACGTCCACTGAATTTTTACTGAGCTAATCCTACGGAGCACCTACGGCATATCCTTCCACTATAAGGGGCAACTAAAAGTTAAATCTTCACGAGCAGGTTTAGCAGATGGCATCTGCCTCGCGCTTAACTGCAATATTTTGAGTCAATCGGCGTTCAACAGAATCCACCCATAAGTTAAGCCACCTCCCCTTGTCGAAAATACTGAAGAACTGACGTACTATATAAATTTTGAAATATATGGCTTTCGCTTTATTAGAAGACATCTTAGTTTTGGAACTTCTTATAAATTCAGGTCGTTCGCTATGTTAATAAATCGTAATTTATGATTCGTTATTTCACGCCACAGACCCCTCCTCCCACAGTTTCTCTGTTCATTCAGAATCTCCCGCCTCTCAAGAATTGGGGGGGGGGGGGGAGTAGAGTGATAATCTTTCTGTAGTGGCTCTGTCGAGGAAAAATCACATAATTTTTGGTCTGTGTTTGCCGAGGGGAGCAGCTTTCTCCGGCCGGACAGACTTCCCCTCCCCAACCTCACCCCCCCCCCCCCCCCACTTGTACCAGGCGCTCAAAGAATAGTCGGAATTTGCAGTTTTCTGTTGCCAGCTCGTTGCCTTACAGTACGACTTCTTCCATTACGACTGCTTACGTTCACCGACCGTAAAACAGAGCTGCGGAAACAACTCTCAGTTCTCGCCAGCATCGTGGAGTTGGAGCTCCGTGATATCGAGGCATTTAACACATTATTACACTGTTGCGGAATTTTTAATCCTTTTCACGGGCTTTGTTTTATTCCATTATCATTAAGATTTTAGAACGCTCACAATTATTTCATTGTTGGCTGACATCCGTCTAGGTGGTTAAGTCACGTATTGCGATGTGAACCACTGGAGAAGCCAAGTTAACACTGTAGCTAAATGTATGAGCTGTATCAGGCTACTGGTGATGTATGAGTCATTTTGGATGCCAGTGTTACTGGGTTTATTTCTCGTACTTTTTTTGGCACTGAAATTGTTACCTTAGAAGAGGATGTAAATCATAACTTTCATCATTCATGTGAATTTTCAAGTTACCATAATTTTAAAGTAAAACATTATTTAAGAATCCACAACTCATAGCATTAGTTTGATAGCCGTTTCCCATACTGATAACTTAGTGATATGTGGCTGCGTCCTTCCCCAACGGAACTGTCACAGAATTCGGTGTCCGGACATTTGCCACACCGGACATTTGCCACGGTTTTACCTGCTCCGAAGGGTCGGGTCCCTAGTCCCCCCCCCCCCTCCTCCTCAACCTCACCCGGCCCCCCAGTTTGCTTTCGAAGTTCCGAACGTGACATCAGTATGGAAGATATTACAACAAACAAGTGCATGCCTCCTGCTCATTACAAGGGTTACGCGTATCTGAAACAGAGGGAATCTAAAGAAGGTGTTGTTACATGGATGTGTTTACCCCGAAAAGTGGATCATTGCAAGGGAAAGCTGCTTTCGAGGAACGCAGAAGTGTTGAGCGTATTAGGACATCTCTGTGGACCACCTGACGATGCAGCTCTGAAAGTGAGAAAGCAAGTGGAAAGGGCGGAGAGAAGGTATCGAGAAGAAACTACACAGTTATCGGAGATATACGCGGATGAAATGAGAAATCTACATAATACAGTTTGTGACTTTGTTACAGTGATGCCTAATTCAGAATCTATAAAGGGAACCATGCGTTGTCGACGGAGTCAAGAGCGGGGGAACCAACAACAGCCTAACAACTCTTATGAAATTGATCTTCATGAAGATGTATTAAAAATGGGAGATGGCAATAGTTTTCTTCTGGAAGAAGATCGATTAGAAGCGAGAATAATGATTTTTAGTGGAAGCAAAGGAAAAGAAATTTTAAAAACATTTTCCCATTTTTTTATGGATGGAACATTTAAGAGATGCAGCGAGCAGTTTGTACAGACCTTCACCATACACGTAGACTTAGGAGGCCCGATTAAAGAAACAAACATTCTTCCTATTGTATTTGCACTGCTCCCTAATAAGAAGAAAGACACATATGTTCGTCTGTTTCGTCTGATAAAACAGGCAGTGTCTGAGTGGTGTCCTAAACAAGTAAAGGTGGACTTTGAGGCAGCTGCGATATCGACCATTCGTCAAGTTTTTCCCACAACTGAAATGTATGGATTCTATTTCCATATGAAGAAGAGTTTATGGAGAAGAATTAAAGTTCTCGGTCTAACTGAGGAGTACCGCTAGAACGAGGATTTAAGACTTCACGTCAGCGTGTGTGCAGCGCTGGCAGTTGTAAAACCGGAGGACGTAAGCAATGGATGGATTGAGATTCATGCAGAAGCTCCTGATAACGGAAGGTTCTCTCATTTTCTTGACTACTTTGTGGATAAATGGCTAGAGAATGAGGATATCGCAATAGAAATGTGGGACTGTTACGGAAAAAGGCACCGAACGACGAATGCTGTTGAAGGGTGGCAAAACAAAATAAATAGTATTATTGGAAACCCTCACCCTAGAATCAACTATTTGGTGGAGTGCTTGAAAAAGGAAGCAGAGCTCACAAACTGCATGTACATGAAATTGGAAATGAATCTTGAAGGTAAGAAGAGGAAGAAGAAGTACTTGGAGCTGGACGACAGGATAGAGAGAATCGTAAAGAATTATGAAGAGACTGGCAACATTAGGCCTTGCTTGAAAGCCGTTGCCCATATTCAGAAACTGGACTAAAATACGTTAAAAATGTATTAAAAGCTATGAAGACTGAGTCCTCGCAGATTACTACGATAAAATTATTAAAACATTGAAGCAGCATTATCGGAGCTAATATTAAGTTGTAATTGTAAATAGAGTGAACATTACTTCAGCGTGTTTAGGCTGATTTTACACACGCCAGAATGGTAGATGGTCATTTATCATTTTCACGGTCCAAAGCCTGTGCAAAATGTGATGCGAATCAGCCTTTAATGTAAAAATTAAAAAGTGTTTCAAGCCTCACAAAAGTATCCCTATTGTTGTCACGTTAAGATAACTTTTTTCTACCTTCCAATATTATGGCCATACTATTAAATAATTGTGAGTTCTAAAATAATTTTCTGAAGCTTCAGAATCGCAACTATCACCTAAAATATCATGGTTTGTTAAACTGATAGTATACGGCTTTGTGAAAGAAAATGGGAACTTAACCTTTGAATTGCACCTAAAATTGACATCCCAAAACTGATCTGATCCTAAGGTTGACAATTTTGGCACCTCAAATATTTTTTATTTAAGTTTAGCTGCAAACATTTATAGTAGATGTAAATCTACGTAAGTACATTTAAATATAGTCCTTTAAAAATTAAAATTTCTTACTAAATTGTTACTAAACAGGTGAGAAAAGTAAGGAGCTTACTACTGAAAATTAATTGTTACTAAAGAACATCAGAATCAAATGTATTAGACCTACTTTTCTTATACATTACAGACTTTTTGAAAAGATATTTGATCATTTCCTCTGTCACTGACAGTGTAATTTCAGTTGCTTTGCAACATCAGGGATATCTACTCCTAAATTATGTTTCCAGCTGTTCTCATTTCGAATTCTGGAATATTTACTTCGTCTTCTTTGGTGAAGGAATTTTGGAAAATGCATTTACTAACTCCACTTTAATGGCACTGTCTACAGTAACATTACCATCGCTGTCGCGCAGTAAAGGTACTTACTGAGCCTTTCCGCTGGTTTACTTAACATGGGACCAGTATCTCTTTGGATTTTCCGCCACATTTCCAGAGCGAGTTTCGTTGTGGAAGCTATTAAATGCATCTCGCATTGAAATCCGCACCAAATTTTGAGCCTCTGTAAAACTTCACCAATCTTGGAGATTTTGCGTTCGTCTGTGCCTTTTGCGGTGCTCCTGCAACAGCTTTCTGTCGTGTTTTGTGTACCATGCGGGATCAGTTCCGTCTCTTATTAATTTATTTGGTATGAATATCTCGAGTGCTGTTGATACTATTTCTTTGAACTTAAGCCACATATGGTCTTAATTTACATAGTTTGGAAGGATTGGAGACTACTTCTTGGAAAGACGTCACCCGAATGTTTAGCTGCTTTTATAAATAGATATATTTCGCGTTTAGTTTTGGTGAATTTTTTTGTTACGGAAGTGAGCCTCGCTACGACTGCGTGTTCACTAATTCCTGTATCCGTCTTGATGCTCAGGATTATTTGTGGCTAAGAGTTCAAGTGTGTTTTCGTAACCATTTACAAATGGTTCAAATGGCTCTGAGCACTGTGGGACTTAACATCTGTGGTCGTCAGTCCCCTAGAACAGAGAACTACTTAAACCTAACTAACCTAAGGACATCACACACATCCACGCCCGAAGCAGGATTCGAACCTGCGACCGTAGCAGTCCCGTGGTTCCGGACTGAGCACCTAGAACCGCAAGACCACCGCCGCCGGCGTAACCATTTACAATTTGAATGGCCTCGTCAACTAATTGTTAAAAATAATTTAAAAAATTATTTATAACCATTATGGAAGTGGTTTCTATTTACAATAGGGTATGAAAATGTATTTTTGTCGGTTCGCAGCTCGTGGTCGTGCGGTAGCGTTCTCGCTTCCCGCGCCCGGATTCGATTCCCGGCGGGGTCAGGGAGTTTCTCTGCCTCGTGATGACTGGGTGTTGTGTGATGTCGTTAGGTTAGTTAGGTTTAAGTAGTTCTAAGTTCTAGGGGAATGATGACCATAGATGTTAAGTCCCATAGTGCTCAGAGCCATTTTGTATTTTTGTCAACATGCGGAAGGTAGATTGAAGTAACTGTCAACTATAATTGTATGAAAAGGGTACCTATTCGTGATGAGACTCAAGTTTTCCTTTCTTTGAACTGTTCAGCAAGTGTTTCATGTGAGACAGTGGGTCGGTAAAAGGAGCCAGTTATTAATTTATTCCGGTTGTCGAATATAGCCTCTGCCCATACTAAGTCACAGGAACTATCTGCTTCAAAATCGATTGTGAGCTTACATTATTTTTACTTAAGTTGTCCTTGTTTCTGTTGTAGTGCCGATAATTACAATTACGGCTTTTCCCTCCAGAACCTAAGATGCTTTCTCTGTGACCCTGTGAATACCAGAGCTAAACAATGTAGAACAACAATATACGTTACAGCGTAGCATTCTGTATTACTTCATTTCCTTATTTCTAACATTTTAAAATTGTAAGTCGACTTTAGATGACATGTCAATCATAGATGTTCTTAACTCTATTTAGTGAACGTGTTTTCAGTTACGTTTTGAACATTGTCCCGCTACACTTCAAATGGTTCAAATGGCTCTGAGCACTATGGGACTCAACTGCTGAGGACATTAGTCCCCTAGAACTTAGAACTAGTTAAACCTAACTAACCTAAGGACATCACAAACATTCATGCCCGAGGCAGGATTCGAACCTGCGACCGTAGCGGTCTTGCGGTTCCAGACTGCAGCGCCCTTAACCGCACGGCCACTTCGGCCGGCCCGCTACACTTCATTAACTAATGTTTTTAGAGAGTAAATTATTATGGAGTACGTCGTTGTTCTTTTCAAAAATTCACAAACCCATTTATTCTTTCCCTATTGTCTTTTGGGTATGCAGTTGTACTAATTAAAGTAGGCACAAATGCAGTGATCAGAAACAAAGCTACCGTATAGACAGAGGAATCTATATTTATACTTAACAGAACTAATTACATACTGACATAATCGTCGGTATTGCTTTCGTTTCCCAAGAGTTATAAATATTTCGATTTCCGAAAAGAAGCTCTGTATTTGGCCAAGATGTCGAAGAAGAAGGTCCCTTACGTACTGGTTGTATCGAGTAAGATGTGGGGACGGCAGTTTGAGAGCGGACAGAGGTAGTGCGGGGAAGGGCGTCCCTTACCTGAGGGATCGCTACTCAAGCTACCTGGCGAAGGGGCAAGTGTGGCAAATGTCCGGTGTGGCAAATGTCCGGCATTCACAGAATTCACCTCAAGCGAACCAACAAAATTTTTCGATTTTCTGTCCTTTCTGTTTACAGTCGCTAAGCTTTCTTTCTGTATGTTCTTTCCGCTTTGGTGAAAAACATCGTTATTTCTACGCATACATCGTACATAATTTCCGCATCATTAGTGGTTTTTCGTTACAACGTCTTCCACTAAAGATAGATGAAACTGGTCAGAATATGCTTGGTTATCGCCAAGTAACAGTTTTATCATAAATTAAAACCGGATTTCCGCTGAAATTGTATTTTTTCTCGAAAATTAAAATTTATTGACACATCGTGACTGGTCGGTGTTTGTACTGGAGATCTTTCTTATGGGACAAACGTACACTTAACAGCATGTGCGTTTAATACACATTTGTAAAGAGCGGTGTTTAAATTTGCAAACGCATGTAGCAAAGAAAGAACTGATGCGTCTGCCCTAGGAGTAAACGATAAGCTTGGAGGAAGTACATGTGGTTACCAAAAAGTTGCCCAAAAATTCAAGTGAGGCAGGACAATGTACGTGTCCTATTTCGAGACACTGGTCAAACAAGGTAAGAGCTGAAAGTGTACAACGATTTATGGAAAACGTTAGTTCGTGTTCTGTTTGCTACTAAATTTTGGGTAGCAGGGTTTTCTTTTTTTTTTTTGTGAGAATAAACCTCTCGAGTGAAGGGTACTGTCTTAATAAGCGTGCTTAAGAGGGGCCCATGCACAAATCTTTAGCAGCTTGTCCTTCCTACGCAGGGCCTGGTTGCACTGTTACGGATCCGGTTCGCGATCGTTCGATACGGCACCGGCGCAGCCTTCACGGGCAGGCGCCGGCGTCGGCTGCCGGGGGTACGGAGCGCGCGGACAAGTCGTCACGGGCAGCTGGCGGACACGTGAGCCGCGTGTGCGGAGAACCGCATGAATAGCGCGCCGGATTAAAAAAAGGGAAAAGCGAATAGGTGGCCCGTGCGGAGGAAATGATCGCCCTGTCCGCTCGGGGGTGCGCGCGCACGCGCGTGCGCGGCGGAGGGCGGCAGATAGGGGCGGGAACACACTCGTCTGTCACGGCCAGATGTTCTCAATTTGGATGCGAATTGTTCACCGGACCTCCCTCCTTGTGTGTTGTCTCACAGCCACCCTCTCGACGGCACACAACAAAAAGCGCCGGCGGTGGCGGCGGCGGAGGCGACTGCAAACAAGCGAGCGGGGGTCGCCCACCACGCAGCACGGCGTCGCAAAAAGCCACGGCCGTAGCCGCGCCGCGACGCCGTGGCCCGCTCCGTCCAATTACACTCCTTTTGACACTCGTACGGGAAACCTATAGCTCGCCGATGAGCGCTCGCTGCCAACTAAGTCGCAACCGCTGTCGAGGTGATTATTCTCTCGCGCATACAAACTAACACGACACTGATGCCCGGAATTACAATAGCGATGATTTGATATTTTGTATTTTTATCTTACACCATTGGAATCAATATTTTGTACCTCTAGAATTGGATGCATCCTTTACGCCACTCTGGTAGCGTATCGAGGAAATAAGTATACTTACACGACTACGCAGCAGTTTAATTCTAGCATTAAACTGAAGGGAGATCACTGCTCTCAACTTCAGCGAGACAGTAAGCGGAATCAGCAGCGATGAGCGACAATGCGTACTGGACCGGGATTCGAACCCGGGATCTCCTGCTTACTAGGCCGGTGCAGTAGCCACTGTGCCACCCAGGACACAGCGTTATGGTAACTGCACGGATGATCTCGGTACGCCTCACGGCCGATCCACATTCTCTCCGAGCGCCACCTATCCGTAGTCGAATAAAGGACTTATTTTTTTCTCGTTAATGATCTACACGGCCATGTGCGTACTTTAGAGGCAGCCTCAGTAAGGGAGAGTTCGATAGGTGCTGGCCTCCGCTGCCGTCCTAGCATCAACTTACAGCAAACTTCTAAAAATATTCTTGGGGAGAAAGTGGGGACTACATCGCTTTGAAGAAATTGTCAGTTAATAGCAAAACCAATTTTTGTAATAACGCAAATGTAATGTACACTTATACTATTAGCGCTGTGCCGTAACCATAGACGATCATTGCTACTATCTTAACGAAAGTCGGTAAATATGTGAAATGAACTTTCGTATTGTTTTGTTAAATTTTTCGACGTTTATGAACAGAATACATGATTTGTTGAAAAGTTGTAATCTCTGCATCGTAGATGATGTAACACTAGCTTTCTTCGTACGAAGACGACCCCAAATTTTATACTCAACGTCCAGTACAGTGTATTTGACGGAGCAGTTATATGGGAAACTGCATGTTGCTTCGAAGGCCCTGGTTTAGAACTTAGATTGATTCTAGGATATTTGTTGGTCGGTTGTCTCTCATAATACTTTGCGTTCTTAAAATAATCGAATTATATAGAGTTTCAAATTACAAGTCTTCCCCAATTTCCCTCTAATATAAAAGATTGGATTAATCAGTTCTCTGGTCATCGGGAAGAAAACGCATACCAACTCTAACACAAATGGAAAAAATGAACCTGCCCGAAAAAGTGTTTTCGACATTTTCTGACAACATAATCCTTTCGTGAGTCGACAACGGACGATGAAAGGGACTGTGGAGAACAGCACACGAAGCACCAGAAGCGCCGACGCGAGCATCGTGTCAGCAAAGGCACTAAAATCACCTTGCGACCACGATTAGTTTATCTCGCTGTCATATTTAATTGTGGAGCACGTTGAAGGGGCCGGAGGTACTCACATATTCCCCAGTCGCCGGAAGAGTTACAACAATATTGGAACTGTAGCTTATTTGAGCTGCTACGAGCATCTCGTAGTTTGACAGATTGAGCACAACGGTACATATAAATGAACGATGGCCGTTTTTGTATATAGATGTTTTCCTACTCACTAAATGAAATAGCTTATAATGTGTATATTCTACGGGACCGGTTTTATTTGGGCCTTTCTGTAGTAACATGGCTGGTGATAGAATGTGGTGTTCGAATCATCCATAAGAGTACACACTTCTGCCGGTGTGTACGTCTTACAGATGGAAGTGGGCTGAGGAATGATTTGGAATATTTCGAGGAGCTGCCATCAAAATAAGGGGAAAATTTAAAGTATTTGAAGCCTCATTTTGGCTGAGCACAAAAATTAACTTATGTTTGAAAGTCGCCAACGTTCTCTACGTAGTACGTCCTTCATAAAGTGTGGTCCAAGGGAAGCGGGAAGCAGTACATTTTCATTTGGTTACTTTGAGGCTTAGCGTGTGTTTACACGTCAGTATAACTGATAGATAAGTGTTCTACAGACATTGGAATTATTACAAATCAAAACACACATTTATTTCTTAAAAAGTACATTCCACAAATCTGTTCCATCACTGGCGATGCAATGCTGAAGACGTCCTCGGAAGCTGCTCATTATGTTCTGAATAATTTTTTGAGGAATGGCATCAGTCTCGGTCGGCTTTCGGTTTTCAACTTAACAGTATTGAGAAGTCACCGTGAAAATATTTTTTTTCCCCTTGAGATGATAAAAAAATATCAGCGGTTGAAAGATCAAGTGATCTCACGGGTCACGGGACATCACCGAGATCTGAAAGTAATCGATGTGTAAAAACTGCGCCTCAGTGTAGTCAGTGAACTGTGGGCTGTAGCCACGTCTTCATGAAACCATATTGTGTTTAGACGCCAATGTCCCAACAGTTGTAGAATCAAGAAATTGTTAGTCATGGTCACATACCGCTCGGAATTAACGCTTACTTGTAGGCAGTTGTTGCCTCAAAACAATAGGGCGTAACGATTCTAATTGACTGTCCAGTATCACACCAGACGACGCGTTTTGGGATACACTGTGCTTTTTCATGAACGAGTTGTGGGTTTATGTCCGAGTAATATCGGATGTTCTGTTTACTGACAAACCCATTGAGACGAAGTGTTCCTTATCAGACGTCACATGATTTGTCTGAAATGCGACATCATTTCTGTCCAGTAATGTACTACAGAAATAGCGCCTACTAACTTTATCTTCCGGCTGTAACTGTTGAGTCATTTGCAGTTTAGCAGGTATAAATTTTAAACATTTCTCTCACTTCTCTGCAAAGACGTGCAATGAATTTGTAATGTTCTGGAACGGCGACTTAGAGATCGCTGTGGGCTTCGCTGCAAAGCTGCGCAAACTCAATGGGCATGTCTTGGTTTCGAACTGTTGTTTCAGGTCCCATATGCTCCACATTGGTTACAGAACCAACCTCACACTATTGTTTTATCCACTGGATAATGTCCTTCTGTTTGGAACACGGAAACGGCGGCTCTTACACAGAGCACTACGGATTGGGCAGCTACAACGCTGTACAGATGCAACGCTATGCATACGACAGAACTACTTCACTGCCTGACTACGCAACTGCACTGGCCAACGTTCCAAACGCAACTGAATGGCCTACCACGTGAGTCCGATTAGATGCGGTAGCTGGCGCTAGTACATCTACAACTCACAAGGGAAGCTCCCACCGCACGCCTCCTCAGATTTAGTGGTAAGATGGCCCGGTGGATACCCCTTCAGAAAGTGAACACAAATCAAGCATGAAAACAGGAAGAAGGTGTACAGAACTGAGAAAAAAGAAGCACAACAGAAACAGTGAACTATCCAAGCTCAAGATGTGCAACATCGAGCGAAGCGCAGGAACCGCAGCGTACTGGTTATGTATTCACGGCGTTGGACTGCGAAGGAGTAGATCTGTGTTCAAAACCCCTTCATGCTCCATAATTTTATTTTTTTTGTACTTTCCGTCCGGTCACTGACGTGTCTATTCTCCTTCTATAGTCTTGGCAGTTGTCATACTACACATTGGCTTTAGAATATTACTCGTGTCTTAAGAATATATTACCGTCGCAAGTAAGTGTGACGGATAGTGAGAGCAGGCGAGATGCTGGATAGACCTCCTACTGAAACGAAGACAACAAATAAACCTGTGTGAACTACTGATGAATTCTTCTCGGGTTATCAGCCGAGTGGTGGCGTCGTCTTGTCGCAACGTTTCAATGAGTTTCGTACTCATCATCTTCAGGCGACTTCGCCAGAAGATGATGGGTATGACACTCATTGAAACGTTGCGACAAGACGACGCCACCACTCGGCTGATAACCCGAGAAGAATTCATCAGTGGAATACGCCGAGAACGATTGCAATCGCACATGTGTGTGAACTATGCAAGAGTCAACACTTCCAAAATGAAACTCAATAGTCGTAAAATGTGACATCTGTGTACCACGAAGAGGGGCTACGTAGTTCTGGAGGCCCCTTGCTCACACCTCTCTTTTGCAAACGGACGTTACACCACTATACAGACACAAATTTGATTTGAATACAACGACCAGGCATTTCAGTGACCAGACGGACGCCGTGGCTACTCAAATTCCCTTGATGTTGCACATCTTCAGCTTTGACTGTTCACTGTTTCAATTATGCTTCTTTTTTCAAAGTTCGGCACACCTTCTTCCTGTTTTCATGCTTGATCTGTGTTCACTTCCTGACGGGCTGGACCATCTTACCACTGCATCTGAAGGGATGCGATGGGAAGTTTCCTTTGTTACTAAAGCGAGCTACCGTATGCATTCACTTTAACTCCAACGACGTCTCCTGCAGATGTGATAGCAATGCTAATAGGAGACAAAGTATTTCCTGACAGTTACCTACGCTCGAGAACTCTTTGTTCTTGGAAAACGGAAGACGCCACTACTTAGTACCAGCGGTTTAGTCGTCTTTATCTGACAGCGTAAAGGGGTTGTTATTTTAGACGTGCGTGCTCATTCCTCTTTTGGGAACAAGCGTCGAGGTAATTTTCCGAGACGTTTCCACCGTCACGTGGCGAGATTCAGGGGCCACTGGCTGGCGTGTCGAAAGGAAGAGCCCGGGCGCAAGCGGACTGCGAGCGACAGTGAGTGACACAGGGATCAGCGGCGCGACGCGGCGACAGCGGCGGCGTCGCGGCGCCGGGGCAGCCTGAGCCGGCCAGCGGCGGCGCCGTCTCGCAAAAGGAGGCGGCGGCGTCTGGCGCACAGGCGGGGTGAGGCAGCGGACACACGCGTATGCACAAAGGGCGCGTTAATTACTCGCGGCGCCTAATTAACGTGTCGGCAGCGGCAGCGGAGTGGGAGGCTGGGCTAAGGCGCGGCGCGGCGAGGGGAACGCCGTGCAACTGACAGCCGCGCTGACGTCGAGTGGGGTCTGGCCGGCGCGGACACGCCGTCTTGCCGCCCACTGGCCCCGCTGCGCTCACTGCACGTGCCTCGCTTACTCTCTCTCTCTCAGGCACTACTCACTATATCCGTAATCATCTTTCAGAGACTGCACTACAACAAACCAGAATCAACCATAAATATCCGTTACTCATTGCTCAACACGGATGCACACCATTCCCCGTCTACGGGTTTAATCTGATTGAGTTCCATCACTTTATTTGTTCCTTGACAGGTGCACTTCATGAAAAGGGACATTCCATCGCCAAATAAAAGTGTGTCAGATCATGGAAAGCCTGTGTTTACAGAATACGAAATTTAATGCAGGGATGAAGTTACTGGAAAAGGTAGGAGAAACATTTCCGGAAAATTGGACTCTTCCGCGAAGAAACAGCAGGCCGTACGTTAGAATCTGTGAATTGCAGAATACGAAACTAAAGGTCTGTGAATCCAAGACACTGCACTATCAGACAGCATGAAACACTGGAGCTCAACAAGACATTTCACCTCGAGCAAGGCGCACATTACTACATACAGATGCAACAGCTCACTGATACGGTATACTGTGGGTAAGGCAAATATGAAATTTCTCATTCGCTGTCATAAACGTGACACTGTATTATTAGTAACTCAGTTACGCATTTTGTGCATGTTTTGCGTAACTTCCCCACATGCTCGACTTATTCAACACCAAAATATGCGATGAAATATATGAAGGGTGACTCAGATGCCCCTCCGATGTTGTTTTATACAACCAGCAGTTCTATATCTGGCCTTCAAGAATCATGTGCGACGTGTTAAATTCTCTCGCTTGCTACGCACAAGACATTATTCCTACACAAAAATTGAACAGGACATTTTTTAAGATATTTAATGTAGCCAAATTTTGTACTGGGATACGTTTTCGCCAGAAGCCATATTTTTAGAGTTATTTGGAGTTATTCAACGAAAACGCACAAGAGTGACCTCCAAACGCACTCCCATTCCACACTCAGCCCCCACTGCTCAGGATTTCTGGTATGTTTTTCATGGCACTCCCTTCTACCACTGTACAAAAATCTGCAGTTACAGGAATTATTTCCCACATTCGACCTTAGCAGTTTCAGTCAATCTGAGATAGTAGACACAACGACCGACAGATGGAAAAAAGGTAGATTCCCGGTAGATAATTTTGATATCTGTGATTTCTTACTAGAGGAGAGGACAACACTCCACAGTTGTCCTGTGCTTAGAAAACTGATCATTGAGAGGCGGGGAAATAGAGGGTGATCAACAGCTCTTACTCAGTACAATTTCGTATCCTGATGGCGGTCTTTTTTATAACCGTATATCTGTTGTCTACGATACTGGCGTACGCCTTGGAATGGCATGAAAGCTGAAATTGTCGATACACTTCAGTCCCTTCCTGGCTGTTAGCGACTGATCATCAGTAGAACATATTTCGGTAAAATCAAAAATTTCAAATGACTCTGACACTATGGGACTTAACATCTGAGGTCATCAGTCCCCTAGAAGGGGACTATTTAAACCTTAATAACCCAAGGACATCACTTACGTCCATGCCCGAGGCAGGATTCGAACCTGCGACCGTAGCGGTCGCGCGGTTCCAGACTGAAGCGCCTAGAACCGCTCGGCCACATCGGCCGACGGTAAAATCAAAGTTTAGAAACATATAGAATAGTCTGGGCTCTCACAGGTATACTAACGGTGTTAAATCTACGTATTTTTGTAGCCGTTAAGATAAAATGTACGGTTTTACGGTATGCACGACACATGGACGAGAGGAAAAACTTAAGAGCGGTAGCCACTACGGAAGAGAGGCACCATTAACAATCGAAGTATCCAAAACTACTTCGGGACGCAAATGCAGCTGCAGCGATGTTCGATCTTTAATTGCTGACAGGAATAAGGGAGAAAACCCCCGGCTGACAGGAAGAAGCACTAAAGCAGTGTTGATATCTGTTTCAGAAGTGGATCCGGTAAAACGATATGTTTTCTTACGGGAACCTATAAAGCGAGATTTAAAAACAGATCTAACCCCAGCTCTCACACGGGTTTGTTGACGGAGGTTTAGAAGGCCCCGAGACGTCCCCTCACGGATCAGCTTTTAAAAGGGGTTCTTTATGAAATCCTTCAGGCGGAGATCAAAACAAGCTGCCCCTTTGATCTAGCGCCGCGAGCTGCGTACCCGTGTGTGTTTACGCTTGCTAGCGGGTTTAATCCACTCCTTCCTACTCGACTCGTGCGTGTTAAACATTCCAGCAAGTCGACGCGCAATCACCGATCAACGAAGTCCCTGACAGCCGACGTAAATTATTTTTGAACCTGTCGTTTCTGCTAGTCATGCAGTCTCGAAGAAATATTTTGTCAGGGCGCCACTGAGGAATGGCGCTCGATGCACCTGACCGCGAACATCGGAGTTGGCGGTGGACGCATCGCTAGCCGCTGCCAAGTCGGTACGGCGGCGATAATGAATTAGCCTCGAGTCGAGTGCCAGAAGGTTTCGAGAAAGTGTCCATCACACAGTGTAACACTCGCGCAGTGCGTTTCTTTAAAGGGCGCCGATGCGTATGACGCGCGTTACCGTTCCTGCCAGAATGCCTTGTTCTCGGTTTATTATACACGCTTACGTGCGACCTATTTTTCGGAGGAAGATTTCTTACAGCAAAGCACAGTACTATAATGAAAATAACACACCCGCAATCTACAGTCAGAGCTACACACAGACAAACACTAGCAATTACGATGTCGATGCAGCTCCAAGCGTTGGACGTGTTTCTACTTTAACGATCGATCTAGTTTATTGTACGGTAAAAGAAACTGATGAGCAGAATCGATTACCTGAGAAATATACTGCCGTATCAGGAGAAATGAAATCTGGCAAGTGAGACTATCAACTGAACGTACTGGATATCTCTTAGCTCATTACTGTAATGTCACACAGACAGAGGCAGAAATCAAACATCTGGCAGTAGCATATACAGTTCAAGTGGTTCCAGTATGATGGTAACACCCTTGTTCAATCTCAACAAGGATGTTCAGAAAATAATGAGTAATCTTCACTGCAGAAACAATGAAGAAGATATGTTGTTCTTATTGAAGACTGAGAAAGAGTCATAAAAAAATTGCAAATACGATGATAACATAATAATACTTCCGATGCGTACATCTACATGGTAACACAACAACAAATTTAAATGGAAACTATAAGATCTGTAAAGGCATTATCCCAGAAAGGTTTCTGTTACAGTTGTAAGAAGGACACAGCAAATATAATATTAACACCTCGTTCGACTGCACGAAATATGCTGCCAGTAACATCAAACCAGTCTTTGAACTGAAGACCGCAACAACTCAACACAACTACGAGTTGTTATCAATCCAAGTCCTATTTTCGACGGCTTAATACTACTTCCACCCATAGGAACGAGACGCCTAGCCTTACTACAGTACCATTTGTTAATGCGCCATTGATTTTCTGCCTTCGGTTGCGTCCTTATACTGTGACAAGTTTCTTACAAAAAAAATTGGCAGTGAACTAACAGCTTACCACAATTATGTTCTTTGAATTACGCATAAGTAGTCTCATGCGAATAAGCATGGATAAAGGTTTTGAATAACGGATCGAACGAATACCGACGAGTGTAGATTCTAGTCGATTCTATCGTAACAATAACATTAACTGAACCTATATGATAAGTACACATATTTCCATCAGCGATAACCCATTTTTCTGTGGTTCGAATAACACGTCAGTAGCAAATGACTCAGCCTGTAGCAATGACAGACACTAATTGAACCTATCTGATAACTACACGGATTTGCTTACTGATAATCCCTTTTTCTGTGGATCGAAGAGCACGTCAGTACTAAATGATATCCTGTAGCAATGAGCAGATCTGGTCTGATGAAATCTGTCACAGTGAAACGATAAGATTTAAGGTCAAGAAACTACCGCTAAGCTGCACGCTACGAGATACAGCATGGAATGAGAACAGGTCATTTGTTCTGTGTCGAGTGTGTACATTTTTCTTACTGTTCATGTATTGTTTCTCATTATTCTGGAAGAAAAGCAACGTTTAACACTGTGCGCATATATAAATGCTTATAACTTTAATTTTCGTGAGTGTCTGAAATGACACCTCTGACGATCCTCAGCTGTACGAAATAATTTGTAATCAATTCGCTGAATGCCAATTCCTTGACATCAGCTGTGTTAGTTACAGATTTACTCCCCTTTAGTGACCTATGAATAATTAATAACATAGCTGATGTCAAGGAATTCGCACTCAGCGAATTAGTTTCGAATAACTTATTTGTCTAGATCGCGAGTTTATAAGAAGACATGACCGATTTCGATTATGTTAGCAATCATTTTCAGATCGTAAAATATCGTGACGGAGTGTAATACGTCACATGTCATAGAATACAGTACTGAGTCATTAAGTTTTAATGACTCAGTGCTTGACTATACAACATGTGACGTTTACAGAGTGTAACAATATTTTATGATCTGAAGATGACTGCTAGCACAATTGAAACCGATCATATCATCTTATAAATTCGCAAACTATGCAAATGAAGGTTATATTGAAAAATAACATCTCTTTTCCATGTTCTTGACCGCGTCAGCCCATACAAAAATAGAAAGTGTTCGTCAATTCCCATTACGAACTACTAGAACTTGTAGAAGGGAGTCAGTACATGATATTTTGAAAAGGAACCCATGACCGGAAATGTACCGTTTCTGAGCTACAACCGTTTGAAAACGTTTGCTGGGAAGGTACATATAGAAAAGGGTAGTCATTGGTGTGTAGTGTGTGGGGGGGATAGAGGGTAGTTACGTCGGATCGGCTGATGTTTTTTGACGTCCATCCTACGCCTCTCACCTGGTTCGAGCCTCAATCACGTGTCTGTGTTTCTTAGATCATCATGGTTGAGTACACATCTGCAGAATACACCGATATGATCCTTCCAAATGGCGAAGCTCACGGTAATAAAAGAGCTGACCGTCGCCTTCATCACAATCGTTCTCAATAATTTTCGATTCCATCGCATATCCTTACCGCCGCATTTACGTAACGGCCTCGAGGAAGAGTACCTTCATTGTCAGCAGGCGTGACTGTGGGGCTCCAAGAAGATGCCACATGCGCGAATTGGAAGAGGCCGTACTGCATTACGCCGAAGAGAACCCGTTAGCGAATACACGAGCATTTTCTGTGGTAATTAATGAGCGGAAATTTAAACCAAGTGAAGTACAGGGTCAAGCATAATCAATTAGTTGTAAAAGTGGTTTAACTACCAGCATGTTTTTAAGTGTTTGTAGCATGGGAATGGTACGTTTTCGTACATGGGTTACACTTAAAAATACTACTCACTCTCCTCTTTAAGTCGTAGAAGTTTGTAACAAGAATTTCCTAACAACCCGCATAAACTAAATTTCGAATATTGCTAAGCAGCTTTATTTTTATAGTGATTCGGAAGAACATAAATTAGCACCAGAAATGAATACCGCTGTTCATTTAAGTTGCGAAAATGCAGCCGGGTTACGTTGTCGACAACCGCCGATATTTCAGCAGGAGCACTCTCCGCCATTTTCATGGCAAAACTGCAGCAAGTAAGCGCTGTGCAGGAGATTTTAAAAGCTTGGTTTCCGCAGAAACTCCATAAAGATAATACGCATGCACACCGTAAATATTAACGCTATCGCAATCCAAAGACGACCGACGCCAGAAGTTATCCATAGTGAAATTATAAGTCAACGGATGAGGTAGCGTTAACTTTGTCACCTCTGTTTTTTGACAAGTGGGAGAGTAGGGTTCCATGCAGAATTCAAACAAAAAACCACCATCTCTGTTTATTAGGTTACTTTAATTTCAACAGTTTCCTTAACACTATTCCAGTAGCTGGAACTGCATCCCAGAATTTCCGAGTTGTTATATTCCATAGGATGACCTGATTCAAGACAATTTTCTGCAACAGCGGATTTCCTTAGATGTTGCAAGCGTGTGTGCTTCTTATCCTCAGTACACCGGTCCTCCACAAACCGGGTAGTCAGAATAATGGTTCAAATGGGTCAAATGGCTCTGAGCACTATGGGACTCAACATCTTAGGTCATAAGTCCCCTAGAACTTAGAACTACTTAAACCTAACTAACCTAAGGACATCACACACACCCATGCCCGAGGCAGGATTCGAAACTGCGACCGTAGCAGTCCCGCGGTTCCGGACTGCAGCGCCAGAACCGCACGGCCACCGCGGCCGGCAGTCAGAATAATATCAGACATACCACAACTGCAAGAAATACGGTAGACAACCGCCTTACGCACACGAAGACCATTCCTTATGGAACCTAAAAGGACTCTGATCTTTGAGGTGGTCGAAAAACACACTTCACATCATTTTTCCGCAAAATACGAACAATCCTGCTCGAAACGCTACCTGTGTAGACTTCGGTGCCACCTCGGTATTATCATCAATCACCCGGTTCACGGTTGGTCGTTAGCACAACGCACGTCTGCTCTGTCTTTCACTATAACCATTTTGACGAAAGGTGACTTCGAGATAGGGGAACTCAGCTGAGAAACTCTCAGAGTCCGAGATGACATGGGCTGAAGTACTCATTCGCGTTGAGCCGGATGGTGACAGCTGTCAGCCTCCAGATAAAAACCAGCGTCAGTAAGCTTCCTATAAACGGCATTTCCCAAGGTACCATCCACATTCCTCCCGACCAACACGTCAAGAAAGGGAAGACAGCTATCTTTTCCCACCTCCAGCGCGAAGCGAATATTCGGGTGAATTCAATTCAGGTGTTCTAAAAAGTCGTTCAAATTCTCGCTGCCATTAGGCCAAACAATAAAAAGTATCGCCTACTTATCTGAAAAAAAAACCATGCAGGTTTCAAAACCGCCGACTCCAAGGCAAGTTTCCTCGAAATCTTCCATAAACAAATTGGCAGTAATAGGGGACAACAGGCTTCCCATATCAAGTCCATCTGTCTGCTCATCGTACTGGTCATTGGCGACGTCAACCGGCTGCATTCCCGAAAGTTATTTGAACATTGTACACACGTGGAGAAACTAAGGTCTCACAATGAATACTGTGGTTTGAGGATGAGATTAATTTCGAAACGAGAAAAGGCAGATTAAATTCTCAGTCGATGAAATAACAGCTAGTTTTGGTGCTGTTCGTTATTCTGAACCGTCGCACACTTCTCTAGACAAAAAGTCCACATTCTGCGTACTGGCAGAATAAAGAGCGCAGCGAGTGGTATTAATAACCCACCGCAGTGCGTATCAGAGAACGTGGGCCGCAGAGCGGCGTGGACAGACTGGAAGCGCGTCCCTTATAGCTGGCTGCATTATGCGCGTCATAATGGACAGCGCACAGTGGTGGCAACCGCAGGCGGCGCTGGCGCTGGCGTCGGCGCGGCGTGTTTTTGGCGCCAGTAATCCGAGCCGCGCGGCTGTCGCGGCCGCGGCCGCAGCTGCAGCTGTGTTCCGCCGCCGCTAATCACGCGCATTGTTGCGGCCTGCCAGCGGCCGGCCATCCGTCACTGGCCGCCACCGACCGCTGATCCCCGCCGCAGCCGCACCGCCGCACCTGCCGCGTCTTGCCCGCACGCTGGCCCCATTTTAGGGAACAGGTGTCGCCCGCTGCCGAATAATTTTCTATTCCTTTACCGCAGTGAAACGACCCCTAGTGCCCGGAACGCTAACCTAATGAGGATAAAGTATTCCGACTCTGCAGCTGACACCAATCCAGTAATGACCAAACAATAAATAAATACGAGGGTTAACCACAAAGTTTTAACTGTCGCCTCGAAGAAATGGAAGAAATGAAGATCCGTACACTACTCGCCATTAAAATTGCTACACCAAGAAAAAATGCAGGTGATAAACGGGTATTCATTGGACAAATACATCATACTAGAACTGACATGAGATTACATTTTCACGCGATTTGGGTGCATAGATCCTGAGAAATCAGTACCCAGAACAACCACCTCTGGCCGTAATAACGCCTGGGCATTGAGTCAAACAGAGCTTGGATGGCGCGTAGAGGTACAGTTGTCCATGAAGCTTCAACACGATACCGCAGTTCATCAAGAGTACTGACTGGCGTATTGTGACGAGCCAGTTGCTCGGCCACCATTGACCAGACGTTTTCAGTTGGTGAGAGATCTGGAGAATGTGCTGGCCAGGGCAGCAGCCGAACACTTTCTGTATCCAGAAAGGCACGTAAAGGACCTGCTACATGCAGTCGTGCATTATCCTGTTCAAATGTAGGGTTTCGCAGGGATCGAATGCAGGGTAGAGCCAAGGGTCGTAACACATCTGAAATGTAACGTCCACTGTTCAAAGTGCCGTCAATGCAAACAAGAGGTGACTGAGACGTGTAATCAATGGCACCCCATACCATCACGCCCCATACCATCGCCAGTATGGCGATGACGAATACACGCTTCCAATGTGCGTTCACCGCGATGACGCCAAACACGGATGCGACCATCATGATGCTGTTAACAGAACCTGGATTCATCCGAAAAAATGACGTTTTGCCATTCGTGCACCCAGGTTCGTCGTTGAGTACTCCATCGCAGGCGCTCCTCTCCGTGATACAGCGTCAAGAATAACCGCAGCCATGGTCTCCGAGCTGATAGTCCTTGCTGCTGCAAACGTCCTCGAACTGTTCGTTCAGATGGTTGTTGTCTTGCAAACGTCCCCATCTGTTGACTAAGGGATCGAGACGTGGCTGCACGATCCGTTGCAGCCATGCGGATAAGATGCCTGTCATCTCGACTGCTAGTGATAAGAGGCCGTTGGGATCCAGCACGGCGTTCCTGAACCCACCGATTCCATATTCTGCTAACAGTCGTTGGATCTAGACCAACGCGAGCAGCAATGTCGCCATACGATAAACCGCAATCGCGATAGGCTACAGTCCGACCTTTATCAAAGTCGGAAACGTGATGGTACGCATTTCTCCTCCTTACACGAGGCATCACAACAACGTTTCACAAGGCAACGCCGGTCAACTGCTTTTCGTGTATGAGAAACCGGTTGGAAACTTTCCTCATGTCAGCACGTTGTAGATGTCGCCACCGGCGCCAACCTTGTGTGAATGCTCCGAAAAGCTAATCATTTGCATATCACAGCATCTTCTTCCTGTTGGTTAAATTTCGCGTCTATAGCATGTCACCTTCGTGGTGTAGCAATTTTAATGGTCAGTAGTGTATCTGATTGCTTGCAACTAAATTTTTTACAGTCTTGGTACACACTGAATTCCCGCACCACAACACCGTTGTTCGCCAATAGAGAATCTCCGTCCGCACAGGCTTCAGAAATCTCAATGTTACCGACCGACCGCCGTGTCATCCTGAGATGAAAGGCGTCACTGGATATGGATACCAAAGGGCATGTGGTCAGCACACAGTTCTCCCGGCCGTTGTCGGTTTTCGTGACCGGAGCCGCTACTTCTCAATCAAGTACCTCCTCAATTGACCTCACAAGGGCTGAGTGCACACCGCTTGCCAACAGCGCTCGGTAGACCCATACAGTCACGCAGGCAACTGCTAGTCAAGCCCGACTGCGCGTAACTTCGGTGATTCGTCGGGAAGTGTTGTTACCACTACGAGAATGCCATTGGTGCCGTTAGAGGGGCAAAAATAAAATTTCATATTTCGTTAGTAGAGTATGAACCACTGGCAGTAATAAAGCGTTAATAACCATCTCGAGAAATAAAGTCCCAGAAGTGGCTTTTGGATGTTCACAAGTATACACTGACGTGACAAATGTCACTGAATAGCAGTATTCACATATACAGATAGCGGTAATATCGCGCACACAAGTTATGAAACGGCACTGCATTGGCGGAGCTGTCGTTCAAATGGATCTGAGCACTATGGGACTAAACATCTGAGGTCATCACTCCCCTGGACTTAGAACTACCTAAACCTAACTAACCTAAGGACATCACACACATCCATGCCCGAGGCAGGATTCGAACCTGCGACCGTAGCAGCAGCGCGGTTTTGGACTGAAGCACCTAGAACCAGTCGGCCACAAAGGCCGGCTCTTAGTAAGTTCTGCAATTCCCAGTTAGAGCTGTCCGTTATCTGAGCACCTCAATTTGGAGGTTTTGCTGAGCAACTTGGATTGCTTGATTAACTGTATTAATTCTTGAGGCCTGAAGTCGTTTGTTTTGCATATGTGGGCTGCGCAGATTACGAAAGCTTGTAGGGCTTCCCAAACAGTCTTCAGATAGATTCGAGGTACCCTCCAATGTGTTAACGGTACATTCAGATGCAATTAAGTTTCTAGTGATCCGATGTTTGTAAGCAATTTTTTGACTTCGTCCAGAGAAAATTCTAGTTACATTCTAACGAGTAATTTCGCAGTAATACTGTTCGTTTATGAAGTAAAATGTATACGTCTGCCTCCATTCAGCAATTAAAAAAAAAGCAATGATTGTCTTTAGACTACAATATCTGCCAAGTTGTGATCGTTGATCTTCTGAAGCCCGCATCAAACTATTATTACATGACATTAGCGGACGTTCGTCGAGGTCGCCCCGAGATTTTATACCTGGGTAAACTATTGAACGTCCAAGTAAATTTTTAAGTGAAAGCTCTCACCGAAGGTATACATGGCGCCGCTTAGGGTGCTAAATTGTCATTATAAGACTGTAATAAGACATATGCATCCACAGAGAGAGGATTACAATTCGAACTACACACAGATTTCCACTAATACTATATATTAAATTTTATGCGTGAATAAGAAGCCATGTTTCGCATTCCAGCCACTCAGGGTGAGTCTTTGCCGACAGGTTAGGACAGAACTACTTCGGGATACTGTTACCAGCAAAGGAGTATGTTGCGTGCATTTTACTCTCGTTGGACTGGATTGCGAGCAGCACGGAGTGTCAAGCAGGTGTAACCTGCCCTGGAGGGCAGAAAATGTTCGTTTTGCGAAACGCTATTGAAAAAGTTTAAAGAATCGGTATCTGCGATAGATTGCTGGATGATCCTACTGCCACTAACATACACCTACAGGACTGCGAAGACAAAAAAAAAAGAGAGAAAAGAAATAAGAGCTCGTACGGAAGCATATACTAGTTTTCTGCTCGGTTCATTTGGGACTGGAACAGAAAAAGGAATGAGTAGCAGTAGTAGAAAGTACCCTCTTCCATGCACCGCATAGCTGCTTTTGAAGTAGGAATCTAGACGTTGCTAGTAGCTACTGCATAATTCGCCCTTTGGAAGAAAGCTCCATGACGTACACTAGCTGTGTCATCGAAGGGTCTAATATTAATGATTGTCCATTCCGGAAAAATATTAATGAAGGAGCCTCTATTCACCTGATAAAAGGCCACTGCTAACCTGGCCGACTGAACCACATCTCAACAGGAATTTCCCAAATATCAGTGCAGGCTTGGGGCTGAATGTCATTCAAACGTTTTTTTTTCTTTCTGTAAACAAGTTAGCCGCCATTGTGAATCACTGGCAGTACAGAAGACGTGCCTCAGCCTGCCCACGCGTCGCGTGCGCCTGCACAGTAAGGACGCCGTCGTCTGCCACGCTATTGACCGACGCCGGGCGTCGCCGAACGTCTCGCCTCGGGCGTCTGTTCTGAAGCGTTTACATCACGTCTCCAGACACTTTGCGCTCACTTGCACACCTTCTGGGCACGACGCTGCACATCAGTGACCAGGCTAGCGCTGAATCGGGTTAGAATAGGGAAACACGAATAATCAACACAACGGTAAGTAATCTCACACTTTTGTATATCAAAGACATCAAACATGGTGCACTAAACATTTCCTTAATCAGACTGAGAACGTATCCTTCAAATCATCTTTGTTTTCAGGTACCCTTACAGACAAATAATTGTGTTGCAGCATTCCAGTTACTCCATGAAGTAAATTACAAATATGTTGTAACGATCTGTCTGCAAGGTTCGCAACTCGGTTCCAATCAACCAAGAATTTTCACTGGTGTATATTTACTATGCAGATGACAGTGTATAAAACAGCACTGTATCTGGATGCAACTTAATAATTCTGAATGCATTATTAGTGAGTGCGGCTCGATGGCAGAGCTTCTGTCGGACTGCAAATATGATTGTTCTTGGTTCAATTTCCAGTCGATCGTAGGACCTTTTCTGTTGCGTGTCACTTTTTTCACGCCTGGCATTATTCTAACCATCAGAGAACCGGCAGATTGCATCGTGCTCGGATTTCATATTGAACTGTACGTCCATCCTGCAACTGGTTCACAGATCAGTGGAATACAGAGAGACCACTCTTAAGACAGGGCTGTTGTGTTCAACCCAACCTTCGGCTTGAGGAAGACCTCCTTTTATTGGGTTTCAGCGTCATTGACTGTTACTTGTTTTCGATTCCGAAGGATGTAGGCTGCAGTAGGTACTGGGAGATGAAGAAACTTGCACAGGATAGAGTAGCATGGAGAGCTGCATCAAATCAGTCTCAGGACTGAAGACCACAACAACTACTACATCAATTTGTCTGGAGTACGTATTTCATGTTACTATAGGCTACGATTTTGACAGACATGAATCTTACAGTGACACAAAGAGAACTGAATCCGAGCTGTGATTTGCCTCACTGAAGAGAACATTGTACATATGGTAATATAACATAATAAATACACACATCCAAGAACAATTACAGTACTCAACGTGTTAAAAATTTCGGTTCTATATTAAAACTATATAAGATGTTTATCAAAGTCACATATTCCTACACGGGGCAGTATTGGTCAGAACTGAAGAAAGTTTTAGCCGGCTGGGGTGGCCGAGCGGTTCTAGGCGCTTCAATCTGGAACCGCGCGACCGCTACGGTCGCAGGTTCGAATCCTGCCTCGGGCATGGATGTGTGTGATGTCCTCAGGTTAGTTAGGTTTAATTAGTTCTAAGTTCTAGGGGACTGATGACCTTAGAAGTTAAGTCCCATAGTGCTCAGAGCCATTTGAACCATTTTTGAAGGAAGTTTCGTATAATTTCATGTCTGGAAAGCAACACGTGTTGAGATATTGGCCGATTTACTTGTATCGAGCCAGCATCTTATTTACAGATGCTGCACGATTCGCAAGAGATTGCATAGTAAATTAAGACAACACACACGTGTGCGCAGCTGCAAATACTCAAGAAATCGCGGAGCGAGGAATCGGGATAGCTTCAGTCTAATGTATCGATAGCAATTGTCAAAGATAGATCGAAAGGCTCATACACTTTGCCAAACAGATTAATAGGTGCCGTGTATCATATATTTCAAAGCAATGAATTATCAGCGCTATTGGAGAATGATGCCCTTGCAGAAATATAACGACCGTGACATAAGCTCGAGAGGACACCACACCATTTTCTACAGATCGTGCGACGGTATCTCACTGCAAAACGATGGATTGGTCGAAGAGGTCAGGTAGCATGGCTTCCTCGATCACCTGAACTGAATTCGTTGACAAAGGTATTGGGTACGCTTAGCCCATTGACAACAAGTTACTGTTACATGAGCGTGTGAACAGTGACACAATGCGAACGAAGCGAGGTGCGTTTGAAAGAGTGCGTGATTCACTGCGAAGAAGTGCTGAAGGATGTGTGAGGATGTTTGGTAACGACATGTAACTCTGTCCATAGTGCCTACTACGTAACAGGGGGATGGGAGTGAGGTAACAAATTGGCTCATATCGCAACAGGTATTAATGTGTGACATATCGTTGTAGTAATTTTTCTCCAAGGATTGAGCAATAGCCCTCCATATCCAGACCCGGTGATGCCTATGGGCTGAGGATGACAAGGCGGCCGGTCGGTACCGTTGGGCATTCAAGGCCTGTTTCAAGGTCTGTTCGGACGGTGTTATTTTCTTTTTAACTGAGCATCCGGTAAGAATATGTGGCACTTTTTAAAACAATGTGTATATTACGAAGATACAGTCAAATTAATTTACTTCGTAGACTAATTATGTATGTGTAAATTCCTAAGGAACCAAACTGCTGAGGTCATATGTCCCTAGACTTACACACTATTTAAACTAACTTCGGCTAAGAACAACACACACGCCCATGCCCGAGTGAGGACTCGAACCTCTGGCGGAAGTGGCCGGGTTATCCATGACATGGCGCCTCTAACTACGCGGCCACTCCGCGCGGCGTAGACTAATTATCTCGCACAATGGCTCTATTATCTCTATACGATTTTCTTTGTAGAACATTGTGTTTAATATTTTGTAATGATCCAGACAAATGTACTGTCGGCCGCTTGGTTTGAGGCGCCATGTCACGGATTGCGCTGCCCCTCCCGCCAGAGGTTCGAGTCCGAGTCCTCCCTCTGGCGTGTGTGTGTGTGTGTGTGTGTGTGTGTGTGTGTGTGTGTGTGTGTGTGTGTGTGTGTTTGTTTTGTTCTTAGCATAAGTTAGTTTAAGTAGTGTGTACGTCTAGGTACCGATGACCTCAGCAGTTTGGTCCTTTAGGAATTCACACACATCTGAACATTTTTGAAATGTACTGTGTCTTTCATTCTACATCTACATCTACATTCATACTCCGCAAGCCACCCAACGGTGTGTGGCGGAGGGCACTTTACGTGCCACTGTCATTACCTCCCTTTCCTGTTCCAGTCGCGTATGGTTCGCGGGAAGAACGACTGTCTGAAAGCCTCCGTGCGCGCTCTAATCTCTCTAATTTTACATTCGTGATCTCCTCGGGAGGTATAAGTAGGGGGAAGCAATATACTCGATACCTCATCCAGAAACGCACCCTCTCGAAACCTGGCGAGCAAGCTACACCGCGATGCAGAGCGCCTCTCTTGCAGAGTCTGCCACTTGAGTTTATTAAACATCTCCGTAACGCTATCACGGTTACCAAATAACCCTGTGACGAAACGCGCCGCTCTTCTTTGGATCTTCTCTATCTCCTCCGTCAACCCGATCTGGTACGGATCCCACACTGATGAGCAATACTCAAGTATAGGTCGAACGAGTGTTTTGTAAGCCACCTCCTTTGTTGATGGACTACATTTTCTAAGCACTCTCCCAATGAATCTCAACCTGGTACCCGCCTTATGTGACATAATTGGAACTGGAGAAATAGATTCTGCTGAAACCAATAAATACATGAAAAAGTGTACTCTGGAGGGAAATGGGCGTACAAAGACTAGGTGAAGACTACATATTTGTTATTGTCATCTCTATGGTGCACCAATGTAAGTGCGTACAGTCTGACGGAAGCATTGACGATCTTTTTGATTTACCCCGCCAGGCATTTGGAATTATACTGGAAAACCTCTATATCTGTTCAAGTCACACAACAGACTCATGTTTCAACCGGAACATTTTACTGAAAAGCGACTAAATAACTTCAGATGGCTTTATTACTGTTGTAGATATATATAACGTTATCTCCAGTACTATCTCGAGACTTTACTGTTGACTGCTTGCGCCAAAGCAGTTAGCTCAGCGCAAGATGAAGGCACGTTATGCTTTATGGAGAAAATCAAAAGGAAGCTAACGGACACACAGCGCTCTCTGCGCAAACGTTAGCGTCGATTTGGGAACGTAGCAACCAGAGGTTAGCGCAGAGCAGTAGGAGCAACGCCATTGCCTTCGACGCGGAGCACGTGTCGCGGGATGGAGAGCTGGAAATGAGCGTATGGCGGCCATAACGCGCGCAGCCGGGCAGATTCCATCTGCGAAGATAGCCCAACGGCGCTGCCCCGGAGATTTAATACGGGCCGCAATTAGCCGCCGCGACATTTGCATTGGTTAGCGGGCAGCGCATGCGCCGCTGCACACGGCAATATTCATGAGCCCACCTACCCCGGCGCGGCTCGGCGCCTTACTGCACACAGCGCGACGTGGCGTGGCGTGGCCGGCGCCCGGGGCCGCTATCGCTCGCTACTGTGCACACGCCGCCGCTCCTGAATATTCCTTTGCGCACGCATAGTAATGCGATCGCGCTGCCAAAGCGGCCGAACATACACCTGTCCCCGACGCGAACACGACCCCTGCAAATGGGACGCCTAGTCGCGATTCGCGCTCGAACGGGCAAAGCCTACAGTTGCAGCGAAGCGGTACTGCTGCTGCCTCTGGGAATACGGAGCAGCCTTACATCATGCGTGAACAGAAACGGGAGAGGCGGTTTTAAAAACCATTTGTGTACCATTGGACGTGAAAGTAACTTCACAATCTCGGAATGTTATGCTCTAATGAGAATTTTCTAAGGAGATAAATGTGCTGATATCACAACAACGAATACTACAGCACTTGAGAAGGGGAATTACATCAAAGCTGGAGATATAGCACATTAGCGCCATTAATTTTGGATTCGCACTACATCTAGCTACTCAGAGTGACTCAGCTGCCACCATCCCTGTGTATTATGCATCCCGCAACACCTTCGAATTCCACGTGCCAACTATTAGTCCTACAGAAAAGTATGAACAGAACTTTTTGTGGTGAATTTAATGCAGTTAAATTTTGTACTGGGATACGTTTTTGTAGGAGGCCACGGTTTTAGAATTGTTCAAGGAAAACTCATTTGAAGGATACTTTTACACATCTTTTTTAATAATTGGAAAACTATGGCTCCTAGCGAAAGCGCATCCCAGTACAAAATTTAACTATATTACATTTCCTACAAAAAAAGTATTGTTCTTTTTTGTTCTGTAGGACTAACAATTTGCACGTAGTGAGAGAGATAGAATATGAAAATCGTGCATATGGTATTCGACAGTGTTGCGGATTGCATAAAACCCAATGATACGGGTAGCTGGGTCACCCTCTATCCTACAGTAAGAGCAAACACGTCTAGATTATTACTGAGAGCGTCTTCGTTTCCTTGACAGAGACTTTATAGATGTGCATTGCATTTGTCCTCAAACTCATCATCGTTTAAGGAGTATGAGCTTTAATATTTAATTCTATACCAGGGCGTGCTTCTAGTTTTCTTTCTACACCGTATAAGATCAAACTGTATGAAAACATTCAACATCGAAAGAGAAGGTTATTCTCTCTGACTGAAAGCTATCGTTCAAGCACAGAAGATGAGAATGATAACTAAAACCATCACTTACATAGAGACATGGGAATATTAGAAACGAGCGGATCAAATCGATGAAGACTTCAGCGGCGAAAGCTATGAAATTAACTTGAGAAGAACGTAAGGTCGCCAACTGTCACATACAGAAATGGCAAGGGAGTGAGTAATTTAATGTGTCGAAGTTTATTTTAGCAACAAACTAACGAACTGTCGCGTCCATATGTATTCGTTTACATCCAAATTTGATGAAACACCGTCTGGCTGTTCATGTTGGTCTCTTGCACTGGTTGCACTATACCTTCCAACCAAAAAGGACCATTAACTACTCCAACATTCGCGAATTGTGAGCAGGAAGATCTGTCGACAGGCCTTCCGTGTTCGTTCTAATATCTCCAGCTTTACCGGTACAGTCTGTTAGAGACTGTCTCAGTAGTAATTAGACACCGTGAGAGAGCAGAATGGGGCGCTCCGCAGAACTCACGGACGTCGAACGTGGTCAGGTGATTGTGTGTCACTTGTGTCATACGCCTGTAAGCGAGATTCCACACTCGTACACATCCCTAGGTCCACTGTTTCCGATGTGATACTGAAGTGGAAACATGAAGGGACACGTACAGCACAAAAGCGTACAGGCCGACCTCGTCTGTTGACCGACAGAGACCGCCGACAGCTGAATAGTGTCGTAATGTGAAATAGGCAGACAACAATCCAGACCATCACACAAGAATTCCAAACTGCATCACGATCCATTGCAAGTACTATGACAGATAGGCGGGAGGTGAGAAAACTTGCATTTCATGGTCGAGCGGCTGCTCATAAGCCACACATCACGCCGGTAAATGCCGAACGACGCCTCGCTTGGTGTAAGGAACGTAGACATTGGACGATTGAACAGTTGAAAAACGTTGCGTGGAGTGACGAATTACGGTACACAATGTGGCGTTCCGATGGCAGGGTGTGGATATGGCGAATGCCCGGTAAATGTCATCTTCCAGCGTGTATAGTGCCAATAGTAAAATTCGGAGGCTGTGGTGTTATGGTGTGGTCGTGTTTTTCATGGAGGGGGCTTGCACCCCTCGTTTTGCGTGGCACTATCACGGCACATATCTACATTGATGTTTTAAGCACTTTCTTGCTTCCCACTGAATGAAGAGGAATTCGGGGATGGCGATTGCATCTTTCAACACGATGGAGCACCTGTTCATAATGCAGGCCTGTGGCAGAGTGGTTACAGGACAATAACATCCCCGTAATGGACTGGCCTGCACAGAGCCCTGAATCCTATAAGACACCTTTGGAATGTTTTGGAACGCCAACTTCGTGGCAGGCCTCACCGGCCGACATCGATACCTCTCCTCAGTTCAGCACTCCGTGAAGAATGGGCTGCAATTCTCCAAGACACCCTCCAGCACCTGATTGAACGTATGCCTGCGGGAGTGGAAGCTGTCATCAAAGCTAAGGGTGGGCCAACACCCTATTGCATTCCAGCATTACCGATGGAGGGCGCCACGAACTTGTACGCCATTTTCAGCAAGGTGTCCGGATACTTTTGATCACAGTGTATGTGTAAAAGTGGTACTGTAGACAGCATGTGTCATCGCACTGTGAATCAGAATGTTACTGAACTGTGAGCTGCTGTGTTCGCGCCAAAGAATCAGAGAGAAGTTGTACCAGGAAGAGGCCGACACGCGCTGTGCTGCAGGCGGAAGAGCCTTTTGCGACAACGACAGCGGCGGCAGTATACGAGCGCCTGTGAGCCGTGGTCGTGGTCTTGGTCGTGTGGCGAAAGCCGGGGGCGGCGAGATAGCGCCGGCCTGCCACCAGCGCCGGCTGCGAGCTGCGCCGCGCTGCGCTGCGGCTTATCGCTGACACCGGGATAATTAAATTTGTCGGCGTGATTTATGTCGCCAAGGCTAGCCGCGCCGCTGGCTGCTGCGAGGGTGAGCCGCGCGCCCTGGCGGGGCCGCCGTCTTAAGAGGGCCGCGCGCTGATCTATGGCTCCCCAGGTACCGCCAGCCTGCCGCCCGGCCACGAGCCGCCCATTCGACAACACAAAAATGAAGAAATATAGTTCACGCCGGGATTGAAGGGCTCGCGCAACTCGGAGACGAAATACCGCAGATCGAATGATGGGCGGGACTGTTTCAGAACGATTTTGTCAACTTGCGATCATTGGTGATCACAAATCAATTCGACTACTTAATAACAGGACGACACAAAGTGGACGTATAATACCGCAGGTAACGAGCAAAAGTTATTTATACGTACTGAGTGTTGATAGTTAAAGTGCAGTTACTCACGAAGTTCCAGTGTGGGCTGTAGTTTTAGTCTGGTAGTGAAACTTTGTAGCTATGCTAATGCGTTAAGCGGTACCCATTTACACTGGAAAATAATTAATTCCAATTTTGCCCACCAGGTGCAAATCCAGCGCTGTTCAGCACCTCGTCGACGTCTCCGGAGCTCATATTGAACAAACTGTGTTACCCACGGCTATTAATGAAATAAACATTATGCGCTTCTCACTTGTCTGACCTTTTCTACCCACGTCCCGTTACCATCCGTATTATATGGAAAAGTCTCTACACGTCTTTCTTGCATACACAGCGCCAGATTTGCACCTAGTCGCCACAATCGAAATTAATTTTTTTGCGGCCTTAAGTAGGTTCTCCATTAACGAATTTAAAGAACCTACCAGCGTTTGTTGCCATATGATAGTTACTGCCCACAGGGGCATCGTGGGTAGCTGTAAGCTGTACTTTAATTACAACCATCCGGCACTTATCTCGGTTCATTCATTAGCACAGGACTTGAGTTTGGGAGAAACTTGTTTCAAATGATGTCCCTCTGGCCAGCTTGCTCCTAATATTGGATGTGAGGCATTGCTACGCTTTTGCCAAACTGATTAAGTAACAGCTGCTATTTAAACGACTAATAACAGTCGCATAATCCCTATCTCCAAGATGAAAAGAGGCTGGACAAAATAAGCAAAGAACGGAGCTTATTTCTTAAAACAGACTGAAAATTTAAAGTTTAATAAAATATTTCAACAATGTTAGGCCAAATTATGCATAGAACATACCTGTAAGTGATCTCCTGTTAAATTCTGCTGAATTAATGTAAGTCATCAATTGCCGCAAAAGGTAGTTCAGTTTTCGTAAAATCTGAAGTGATAAACATGTACCCCTTCGTAGAAATGAGTTGAAGTTCAACGTAACTTCTGTAAAGGACTACACTTTACACGCGTTGAGTAAGCGTAGCACTGGACAGGCGTTGTGGAGCAAGTAAATGATAATACTATTTGAATTAAGCATGTTTTATTTGTTAAGTAAATTCATAACAACTGCATACTTAGTAATTATGAATATGATCAAACAATTCTACATGGAAGATGTTTTCAACCAACAGTGTAACCAACGCGTCTGTGTCTAGTTTGCTGTACTTTGACGACTTCATTAAATATAAAAAAGAAAAAGAAAATATTATCGAGTTAATAGTGTGAAAGATATTTTGTGCAAATAATGTGAACCATCTCGTTGAAACTGAATAATTAATTGGAAGACAGCACATAAAAAATTCGCGTAGTTACATCTGTATCAACAATCCGTAAACCATCAGACCGTGTGTGGCGAAGCCTACTCCTGATACCACCAGCTGACCTTCGCTTCCCTGTCCCAATGGCGAACGGTTGGCAATGTTTGTGACACAGTGCAAAGACACAAAAAAAGAACTGTGGGACAGAGTAATAGTCTCTCGAATGGGTAATTAAGAAGGAGCTGTTCCGCTTGAAGACAGTATCTACCAGAATAAATAGTAATGACTGTAGACGACTTCATTCACACTGTAGGCGGGCTCGGACGACACTGCTGCTTGAAATTTTTCCTTGACCAAAGAGGATCATGCAAAGTCGATGTTATAAACTGATGGTATGTGTGTCAGCCCCCAGTCGACAGACAATTATATTGTACTTGGCGGAACCTCCTTCCTTTTCCTTTATAAATCAGCCTGTGATATGAACAAGTTTCTTCTTTCTATGTAATAAATGATCTGAAAATAATCAGCGAACAAGTTGTATGTATATAGGTGTATTAACAACCTTTGACTATGGTTTCAATAATTGAAAAATCGTGTTCTTCAAAAGAATATGGACGCGTAAAATCATATATTGGCGACGACAAATTCCAGGACTCAGCACCTCATGTCAAGCAACATAGAACGTCTGACCATCAGTAAAATGGGTTCAAATGGCTCTGAGCACTATGGGACTTAACATCTGTGGTCATCAGACCCCTAGAACTTAGAACTACTTAAACCTAACTAACCTAAGGACATCACACACATCCATGCCCGAGGCAGGATTCGAACCTGCGATCGTAGCAGTCGCGCGGTTCCGGACTGAGCGCCTAGAACCGCTAGACCACCGCGGCCGGCGACCATCAGTAAAACCAAATAAAAACCATTATAAACATTCCCACTGGAGCTGGGCTAAGCGTAAATATTTTCACATTAAAATGTATATGGAATTAAAAGCCATTAAAAGGGGTCGTACGCGGCTGGTGCCATGCGGCGACTCTACGGAATACTCCTTTTTTACCATTCACTAGTTACGGAGATTTAATTTTTTAAATACTTGTAGCGATCATATACTATTTCTGACTTAATGTGGAATTGTGTGAAATCTTAATCATAGTTTGGTATTCACGTGATGAAAGTTTTGATGACACTGAGACCCGGAAGACTCATCTCTCGAGCGACTGGTAAGCTCGGGGCGGCGTCGGCGACAATGCGAGCCGCGCAGCGCTGCATATTAAAATCAATACGGCCACATTAGCTATTCATAAAAGTTCATATCGCGGAGAAGTCGCGGAAGAATGGGGAAGTGGGTGTCTGCATTAGAGAGAAGATAACGGCTACCCGCAGGGGCGCGAGACGGCGGACGTCGCATGTGGGTGGAAGAAGAGGGGGGGGGGGGGGGTGGAGGCGGGGGCGAGAAGTGGAGAAGCGCGCGTGAGAAGGGGGGGGGGAGGCAGGGAGCACGGAGCCTCATATTGTATTACGGGCCTGCATATTTTATAAGCTTGCGCATACATAGAAATGATGGTAATAGAGGGTGCGGTTCAAACACGGCGCATATGATGAGCGTTTGCTTATGCGGTGGCCGTGTTTGCATTCGGCGTATAATATAAGGTCGGGGCCTACTGCTCGCCGGGTACAGTCGGGGCGGCTGAAAAAGCGTCCGGTTCCGGCGCGGCGGACGCTAGCGTATGCGACCGCACGCGGGCGCACGCCTGAGTTATGCGCCCGTCGCGGCGAGCGTATTTCACGGCCGCTTCTGTATTAGCAGGGTCGCGGCCGCGCTCACCGGAAGCGATGAACGAAGCGCCGATTTATGGCGCGGTTTCGGTTTTACGCCGCTTGCGGAGTGCTTCGGAACGCGCACTTTGCGGCCCGGTGACGTCATAATCTGAGCAATGTTTGTGATATACACCACGGGAGAGGGATCTTTGCCCTACAAAATATCTACATCATTCTCTAACGTAACATTACTGAATTTACCCACATCCACATTTTACGCACCTATTCTACTTCCCGAAGCATCTGCACTAATGTTTATCAGTTTGAATTGGTGCTTCGGCATTTATAATTAACCTACTTCAATCTACACACTCATATCGAATTTTTTCTGGCGGTCTTTAAGAAGCGCCGAATTTATTGTTTTTTTTTTTTGCATTGAGCTGGCGAAGCTTTTTTTCCATTTCCATTGTCCTAACTGGTACAACAGTATCACGTTGTAACGCTGGTGCTTCACCTTAGTTGGTGTTATAAAGTAGGCTTCTTAACTCGTAACCAAAAGAATTAATTCTAACGCAAGCGTCTTCTGGTGGCATGTATAGAAATAAACTTGCGGTTCCAAGTTGCTTTAGTGTTAGATTAGCTTCAGGTCACTTCCAGAGTTAACGGCAGGACAACGGGATCTGTACTACTCTGAAGTAAACGTGAAATTGGGCGAACTGTATTCCGAGAATAAAATGTGTTTTCTATACAGTCATCTCGCTGAAGTTTCGGGCAGCCGAACTGTTTCAGAAATTGGAGGTCAAGCATTCGAGTCACGCACAAGGAAGTTGTGGATTTAAAATGTCACTTACTTTGTCCTACGTACACAGTAGAAAAGAATTCGTAATCAACACTAGCTTGGCAAGTCTTGCGAAAATGAGAATACTTACTTTAAAAAATAACAAAAAATAAATTATGAAAGATAAATATAATGTTTGTGAGGAAAACATCTAGAAAGAGAGAAAATTGTCATAGACGTGTTACTACACGAAAAAATTTGAAAATTTAAAAAATAAATAAAATAAAGAATTTACAGTTTCCTGTGATGCAGGGAAAGTTATCAGTTAAAACTGATTGTTTCCGTCGTATGTTGCTTATCATTTTAGCTTTAACCAATTAAATCTGACTGTCGACGTATGCTGCTATGGGAGAATTTAAGGTTACGCGTATAGCTGGTTTCTAGTATCGAATCATCATTTCTCCTTGCTTTAAACTTACAAATCGTTCCACAATCTGCAAAAGCGTTTTACGAAAGATGAGCCGATTAGTACCACCAGCTTATTCCTAGTAAACGAGGCAAGTTATGGTAAACGCTGTCATGTAGCGACCCTAACCAGAATATATGATATAAAAATCAGAATCATTCTTCAATAAACAAAAATAATACCATGATTCATTAAGGTGCATGGAGGTGCATGGCAAAAGTGTATTGTTTTCTCGATTAATGTCAATAAAACAAAGTACAGAGAATACACATTCTTCGTACGGTGATCACACCGTCGTAGATGTGTAACAGAGAAAGGGAATAAAATCTAATACCATCTAATCCGGAAGAGAACTATATAACGTCTACGGGTGACTTCTACAAAAATATCTGCTCTTGTGAAATGTCTTTCCAAACACTGCCCAACAGCAAACAATAAACGCGAATTTTTCACTAAGCACTTTTATTACGAGCATCAAACTTTTTCCTTTTTCAATACTGCAACAATGCATTTAATTATAAATGTTAACAAAACCAAAACAGTTATTCACGTCAGGTACGTCTCTTATGCCACATCCGCCATACACCGGCATTTTTCAGCCACGACGCTGGCACATTTCTAATACTTTGTGAAAAAGAATTGATTCCCGGCGGGGTCAGGGATTTTCTCTGCCTCGTGATGACTGGGTGTTGTGTGCTGTCCTTAAGTTAGTTAGGTTTAAGCAGTTCTAAGTTCTAGGGGACTGATGACCATAGATGTTAAGTCCCATAGTGCTCACAGCCGTTTGAACCATTTTTGAAAACGAATTACGAAGACTGTTGATGAACTTGAGGTCATTTGAAGATGTTCAATATGGAAGTACGATTGTGGACGTTTATGTCATCCGCTTCTGAAAGAACTGATACGGGGGACAGCATGTGACAAACATTCGCGGCTTAAGCATTTGTACCTTGCACCAAGACATTTCTAGTGTAGTTTATTGCAGGGTACTGCCCTGTGCCACTCTGTGTAAGGCACGGATTTCTGAGCATGTTGGTATTTTCTGCCTCGCCTGTGTCGCGGAAAGCTCGGCCCTCGGCACAATGGGAGTCGTCGCAGTCACCTTTCTGGCTGACTGTCCATAAAGGTTCGCGACGCCTTATTAAGGCGGCGAATGGAGAAGGGGAAGTTCCCAGCTGTTAAGTGACGCTCCGCTGGCAAATAAAAGTCTCGATCGTAATTTATCGACCATTAAAAGCCTTCCTCGTTGCTAGCAGCCTTACACAGCCTCCACCTTTCTTTACAAACGCACAGCGGACGGCGCAGCCAACAACGTGACAAGAGCACATTTTGTGACGTCTGTTGGGTGACACAGTAGTCACTGTGGTTAAAGGGTGCCTCTTCCCTGTCACCGTGGAGTGCGCTACACTCCCGTCTGTCTTATGTACCCACGACAGGGAGGCAGGAGGTAAGAAAAGCGATATATGAAGTAACGTGTAAACTGGCTTAAAAACGGACAAGAAGATGTGTTGTAAGGACATTCTGCTTTCAGTGTGTTGATGAGATCAATGTAAGCCATCGATAGCTCAGCTGTCCTTACATTAAATGACGGACTAACCCGAGTTTTCCTTGTATGATAGTCTTAGTGGCAGATGTGACTGTGTCCTTGAGCTTCCGTGGCTGACGAGTAAAATAATACTGTCACTATAAATGGTTCAAATGGTTCTGAGCGCTATGGGACTTAACAGCGGAGGTCATCAGTCCCATAGACTTAGAAATACTTAAACCTAACTAACCTAAGGACATCACACACATCCCTGCCCGAGGCAGGATTCGAACCTGCGACCGTAACTGTCACTATACTTTAAGTCATTACAAAGGGACTTTTTTTTTATCAACGGACTGTGTCAAATGCTGCTACAGGTTTTTCGATATATTAACGACTGTGTACTAGTACTATGCGAGTTATTTGTTGTGGAATGTTTTAAGCCTCTACACAAGAATGGAGGAAAGTATATGTGGCGTTGAAATAATGGATATGCTGCACGGAACTGCACGACGTCATCTTCCGGACTGCAGGATAAAGTGACACCATTATAACAGCAGGTGGAAATGCTGTTGTGGTTTTTTTTAGTTCATGCTTTCTATCCTTTGTTTGTGATTGCCACTTGCCTGCTGTCCTCTGTACTTCAGCGTAACTGATGCAACTTTTAATCACCAAAGACGAAGAAATAACCAAACAAACGATACCTCTGAGAAATCATCTGTGAATAAAATGTGTTTCTCTATTAACTTTTATAGCATCACATTTATTGGTACCCAACAATGTGGCACAGTGGTGAAGAGACTGATATTACGAAGGAGCGGAACTCAAATTGCCATTCCTCTCCACCTTTCGTTCTTCCGTGGTTCCCAAAACCACTTCAAACCAGCACTTGAGTTGTCCCTTCGATTAAAAAGCAGCATATATCTATCCTTCCTTTCATCGGTCTTGAAATGGAACCCAATCTACGGGATCCAGTTCTTTGGGAGACGGGTATTCGTTTAGTTCTGTGGTGCCACCAGTTGAAGCTTTCCGTTTCGTGGATAGGCAGAATTATGGGCAACAAAGTTATGTTGAATTTTAGAGAATATAAAACGTGAAATTAATTTCGACGACAGCAACCATTTGCGTGAGGAAACAAAAAGTAATAGCAATACGGATGACAATGTTAAGTAACGATTACACAAATAGTATTTTGATAAAATATGGCTCTAGTGATTAAACGCAACACTCATTGCCGATAAGAAGAAAAAGCACGTACCCTATCCTATGTTTCAGGTAATTTTTTTCTGATTTTAATGGGGAATATTCCAAAATGATACTAAAAATACTACTGTAATCATAGTGAACAGTGAGGGTAGCAAACTGTTAGGGTTAAAATGCTTGCCTAATAGGCAGTGCTGAATTACGGACTTTGGTCCTTCTTGGTTACTGAGTGTAAATCATGTGCATACTACACTCTATTAAACTGCAATGAAGAATAATCATATTATATTAAAACAAAAACACGGGCACAGGATAGGTATTCGGCACCTGGTACAGCTCTTAACCTTCTCTGGTTTACCTGTATATTAGTTCTTCTCACCCACCAAAATAATTTCCAACTGCCTATAACTAAACTAACAACCGCTAATATCCACTGGAACATAGGACGCAGTAGGTGTGGAGGCTCCACGGTCTGTTGCTGAGCTCTTTTAATATCGCCTTGTTATCCGTCTGTCTGACTGTTAAAAACCGTTTTTATCAGCAACGGGTGGACATAGCAAGTTTAAATTTTTGTCACTTACGAAGGTCTTTGGTCCCTTGGCAGTGCGAAAAATTGAAGCTTCTTAAACAGTACAATCAAAAAATATTTCTGTTTATGTCACATATTTTGATATTCGGAAACTCACTCATTACCATCTATACGTTATGTCCCGTTGACGTAAAATCATAATATATGGAAGACGCAAACCTTCAAAGTACAAGAGTAGTAAAAAAATTAAGAAAAAATCAGAAAATAATTAATTTGAAATCATACCAGACATAAAAATATTTCCCTGGGACCGATATCTTACAAGTATACAAGTCGATAACAGGCAAATATCGTCTAGATTCTCGTTTCCCGTAATGGATGAACTGACTACATACATAATTAAGCCTTTACGGGAAGCTCAGCGCGCGTGTCCTACCCGCACCTGGCAATTTTTATTATTTTTTTTTAATTTTTTAAGCCACACTCTCCACGAGACGCTTATTCCAAACCTAACTTTCTCTCTCTCTCTCTCTCTCTCTCTCTATGCTCCGCAACATGGGACCGAAATTTTATTCGAGCGCAAAATACGTCAGCAAAATGACGGTGAAGGCGAGGGACGACAAGGGCCACGGTCCAGCGCTCCTTGCGGGAAGTGGAGGAAGCGATGCGTAGGGAAAGCAGGGGTCCGGCGTCCGGGCAACGCCGGCGATTGATCGGTCCCGCGCTGGCCGGCACTATTTCATTTTAACGGTCCCCGAGGAGGCTGCGCGACCGGGGATTCCATTAAACTGTTTCTCTGTGCGCGCTCCCAAGTTTACTTTTGCGCCCGGGCCATTAGCCGGCCGCTGCGGCGGCGCCGGCGCCGGCACCGCCCAAAGTGGATTGATGGACGCAGCGCAGCCGGGCCAGCCAAATTCACGAGATATACTAAAAGAACTTTTCTCCGGAATTGGTTTAATCTTGTTTCTTGTGATGGCTTTTACCGAAGTCCAGTGATCTAACACGCACGGAAGGGAAGGGTAACTACTTTACAGTCGGCAAGGAAAGAGCGAAAATTCCGACCGAAAGGAAAGAGCGCAGAGGTTTGAGGGCGGCGGGTGAGTGGCTGGTCGAGTAAGGGAGGGGGTTAGGGAGGGGGAGGGGTGGAAGGGAGGAGAGGGGAGGAGAAGGGTGTTACGGGAACGTGCACGCCCCCGCCACTTCTTAGCAAAGCCGCAGGAAAAGAGGAGGAAACGACGGCGCGAGTAATCCATTTGTCTGGACACTGCAGGCTCTGCTCAGGAGGTGTTCCAGGCCTCAGTTGTTGGTACTCTTTCCCAGAGTTTCCTTCACAATGGTTCTGAAAGTAATATACCGAGTATGCTCCCGATACGTGCAATATTCTTAAACCACCTAGTTTTAAACTAGCAATTCTATCCAACAAACCCAGGTTAAAAACCGAAAAAATTGTTATATCAGTATTTATTAATTACTCATGAATTCCCTGAAGGTTACAAACCTAGTAAAAACCAAATTCAATTACAGACGCTTTTTCTTGCAGTCGCGCAATCGTTGGACCTCAAGCATTTTACGACTAAAATCTTGTCATATGCAGTGGAGAAAGCTACGTTCATTTAAATCTCTTTTATCCTCTTTGATGACATAGGACCACTGTTGTGTCAACAACGAAGAAGATAATCTGTTATCATCGGGATTTAACGAGCTACAAACGGACATTAACGTCCCTGAAATAGGGCCTTAATATAATTATATGACTGTTGCAAGAGAATGTTTCGAAATATTTGTTGTTGTTTGTACTAGGTAGCGATTATTATGCAAGTGAAAGCAACAGGTTTGAATGCAGCGTTGAACTACAGAAATTTTGTCGCAGAATGAACTTCTAAGGCTGTTATCTCAACCGTTCTCATTTACTCTCGATGAAATGAGCAAAGAAATTACGTTGTCTTCAAGTTGCTAAGGCCTTCATTGACTGCGTAGTTGCATTACTACAAAAAATTGAAATATATGATTTGCTGTCGCCTCACTAAGATATAAATGCAGAAACTAACGGAGCCAATTTTAATTTAATTATTGTTCTTCCAAGTACTTTAATTGTGTTACGTTCATCAAAGGTTGACAGCAATCTTGCTCTGGTTCAGTCAAGACAACGTGCATTGCGAATCAGTCTGCTGGCAGGACGTGTACTTCAGTCAGATTTCGAAATTTCTATGAAGTAGGAAGAATTTTACACAAAACTTCACTGAAAACGAGAAGTATGGCACGAGGATAGCCCCGGAAAGTCTTTCTTATCAATTATCATCACCTTTCGGCGTTGATTAGCGCTAAATACGGCATTACAAGATAGTAAATCATAGTCGCTTAACTTTTTTAATATATTATCAAGCCGTTGTAGCTGCACAGAGGAAAGAAAGCGGAAAAAGATTTTTGTAAATCTTTGACGGCGGGGATGATTTTCGTGATTTCTAAAGTAGTAGTAATACTGCGTTGGAATGACTAGTTGCTGTGGACGGATAAGGACAAACAAAGTGCGAGTTTATTCTTTAAACAAAACAGCTTACATTTTTTACTCAGCAGAATGTGCAGACACATACGAGGTAAACTGCATCATGTTAAAAGACAGACGTAAATACTCGAAAGTGCTTGAGCTAGAAATACTGTGTTCTCCACTCATGCAGCGCATAACTTCAGAATTTTACCCAAATGAGGTTGTGCAGATTTAGATTTTCCACGTAGTGATGATTGCCAGTGACTATAGTTCCTTTGAAGACGCCTCAAACGACGTCCTTCCGAGGCCTTGTCCAGTACGAGCTCGCGCCCCGTCATTAGTGACCCCACCGCAAAGGGCGGGTAGTACGCCTTTCCCATCTTAATAATTTCATTGTTAAGCCATTATTCGTTAGGCTTACTTCGTATACAAATTACTCGGTTCGAGAAATGCATAGCGTAATTAAGGGACCCTGACAACTGACACACCGATTCATTTTCAACATCTACATCCATACTCCGCAAGCCACTTTACGGTATGCGACAGAGGATACTTGAGGTACCATTATCTTTTGCCGCCCCCTCCCTCCTCCCCTACGCCGCTGTTTCGTATCCCATTCGCATGTGGGAAGCACGACTGTCTCTAAGCCTCCGTAAGAGGTCTGTTTTTCTCTGATTTTTTCACAGCGACGATAGCGTGAGATGTATGGAGTAGGAAATATTCTGTACCCTTACTCCTCTCAGAATGCACCTTCTCGAAATTTTTACAGTACTTCCACTAAGAAACATAACTCCTTTGTTCTGAAGCGCGTTACCACTCTTAATTATAAGTCTTTTCTTCTTTTCTTCACCTACATGTGAGCTTTTCCTTTTTTTTACCTGCTGCCTAACAGTATGACAAGAGATGGTACACCTCCTCCTTCCTTCTGCTTGCGACAGGGTCGGCATCATTATGTGAATTTCGAGCAAATCTCATGCTGAAGTGTGAGAATGTGTTCTACGTGTTTGCCTAGCGCGTATCTGAGGCGGGATGTGGGTACTAGCCCGGATTTACATAGTTGGGTGTAAGAAACCGCCTGGAAACCCCATCCAGGCTGTCCAACTCACCAAACGTCGTCGTAAATCCACGAGCTGGATTCGACCCCGGGCAGGTTCGACTCCCCGAATCCCGGAAGCTTCGCGCTAAGGCACTCGGCTGTCCGGACGGGTCGACTAAGGTAGATCTTACGGCGACATTATTGCACTTACCGAAGGCGTATCTTGATGTTAGGCAAGTATTGATACTTCAAGGGTAGTTAGACCTCCATTAGAAGGTAGAAAGAGATGGGAAGCACAGGGAATGTCTCCACGGTCGCTACTGGTGCACAAATGGCCGGCCGGATGGCAGTAAATGGCGGCGCGGCGAGTGGCAGGTCGAGGCAGAAGCCGGCGCCGGGACCGCATTCTTCGCCGCCGATGCGACGCATCGCGGCCCTAATTTGAATAAATTTTCCCCTCCCTGGCCATCTCCCACCACGGCCGTCCCCCAGGGGTGTAATTACGGGTGGAGCCACGCCTGGCCAGTCCAGCTTAAGACTGTTAAAACAAGTGAATATAATTATGCAGCGCGGCCAGTGACGGGCGCGCGTAATTGAGCCGGCGTGGCGTGGCGGGACCCGCAAATCCTATTAAGAGATTTGCCGGGCGCGCGCGCTCGGCCGGCCGATAGCGGCGGCTAAACGCCGGCCGGCCGCGTTATCTCCAGCCGGACGGCTCAAAACGCTGCCGGCAGCGATCCGCCGCCTCCTGGAAAACGTGCCGCGGCGTATAAGAGCATCCGGTGTCCACAGACAGTCTAATGTGTCTGCAGTAACTTCTGCACGAACACAGAAGAAATTTATGGCACGTCCGGATGCTGCAGAAGTGAAGCGAATTTCAGCTGTTTGCTCTGACTGCACCCTTTTGTTCGGTACTACCGGGCAGACGCCGCGGTATTATTTGCCCTGAACTCGTAGGTGAAATCCATAACCCTTACGGACTGTGACACAGTACTCGCTCCAGAGTTCCTCAGTCATCTACTTTCAAAACAGACGTTCCACACGTACACTTTGTTTTTACTTTATTTACTTATCGTTCGTTCTTTATAACTAGCATCGGGGTCGCAGTCCAATTCCCAAGCAATCATTTCCACCATCAGCCAAGCGGTCACGCTGGGATCCGGTGTCAACACTCGTCATTGACAAATTTCTTTACATCTTTTCCACAATTATCGCAGTCATACTTATAAGGCTCAAACGCAGGTTTGCCACATGAGTAACAATGCGAGAGCCGGCCGAAGTGGCCGAGCGGTTCTAGGCGCTACAGTATGGAACCGCGCGACCGCTATGGTCGTAGGTTCGAATTCTGCCTCGGGCGTGGATGTGTGTGATGTCCTTAGGTTAGTTAGGTTTAAGTAGTTCTAAGTCCTAGGGGACTGATGACCTCAGATGGTAAGTCCCATAGTACTCAGAGTTATTTCAACAATGCGAGATTCCGTATTTGGCCATTTTCAAATACCTAGAGCGACTTGGTAGCTGTATGACAACAAAAAAATCTGTAACTGTAAATATTGCCATACCAGTCCCATGTCCCTGTTGTATAAGAAGAGCACTCCTTTCACCTACTACTTCTAAGCGCATACGATATAGGCATGATTAAAAGCGTATCGGTTGGTATTGCGTCACGAGGTTAAAATCAGATATAATACCAAACACAAGATCACACTCGAAGTAGAGACAATGACTAAACAGCAGTGCTTTATGAAGAACATGTACAAGAGACTGCCACAAAATTTTGCTGATCATAAATCCTAGATCTAGGTATTTGAAAATGGTCTAAGGCTGAAATTCTACAACAGTATCCAAAATAAACTAAAAATTGGCAGTTGCTGGTGTCACAGAATCATTATTTTACTGAATAGAAATATATATGCAAACTTCTTAAGATATGAAGTGTTTGATTCGGTGTAACTTAGAATCGGACGATCCTAAAGTGAAAAACACCGCTGCGAATAAGAAAGATTAATCTTAGTTCAACTGAAAATTCGAAATTGCGATAATCTTAGTTTATCGGCGCGGTTGTCTATGACATGCTTGAGAAATGTACTATCTGGTCAAAAGTGTCCAGAAACCAGTATTTAATGCGGATTTGATCACCAGATCTCAGGAGAGTAAGGGAGAAGCATTAACAGTATGGTAATAGCGGAATGGGTCGATAAGAAGAGTTTTAGTGACTTAGAACGTGGACTAATCATTGAACGTCATCTGGGTAACAAATCCATCAGGAACATTTCGACACTTCTGAAACTGCCCAGTTCGATTGTTAGTGATGTGGTTGTGTAGTAGAAATGCGAAGAAAGAACCGCGGCTAAACCATGACCAGGCGGACAGTGATCGTCGAGCACTGCAGAGTGTACTTTAAATATTGCGTGAAATCAGCGGAAGGAGACATTAGCGAGTTTCGAAGTGCTGCCAGCCGTGTAGCTAGCACGTGAATGTACCTAGGGAGATTAGTGTACATTGGTGGAGCAGCTCTTCATAAACCGCACATTTCTGCAGCCAATGCAAAGCGACGCTTGAGGTGACGTAAAGAGCGGCACCACTGGACACTGAATGGCTGGTAACGAGTGATGTGCAGTGATTAGTCACGCTGTACGCGGTGGGAATTCGATTGAAGGGTTTTGCAAATCCCCGGAGGACGTTACCTGCCACCATGTGTGGTGCAAACAGTGAAGTACGGAGGAGGTACTGTTCCGGTATCATGGTGTTTTTCTTGGTTAGGGTCTGGTCCTCTCGTTGCGCTTAATTAAAGTAGAAATGAGAAGGGACGTTAACACACAATATCTTCACGGTTTTCAAGCCGCATCAATTCGAATAAAATTCAAGGTTTCGATGGCTGTCTCCGCCATCATCGTCAGGAGTAAAACTACTGACTGCCGGGGTTCGCACGATTATGGCCGCCGGCACCAATGAGAGAGGGCCGAAACGACGCGTGCTCGGAAGGTGACTTGGGCAGCTCACAACACTGTATTGTGTGGTGCGTGTAGTGAGAAGCAGTTTGGAAACAACTCCTATACCAACACGACAGTGTACGCTGCCATAAAGCAATACCTCTACGGCATTGGTCCATGAACAGTAACATTCCGGAAACGGACTGAGTTGCCCAGAGTTCTCACTTGAACCCAATGGAACACCTCTGAAGAGCTACAATGTCGACTTCGCTGCAGATCCCAGAACCCAAGATCATTGAATGGCTCTTAGCACTATGGGACTTAACTTCTGAGGTCATCAGTCCCCTAGAACTTAGAACTACTTAAACCTAACTAACCTAAGGACATCACACACATCCATGCCCGAGGCAGGATTCGAACCTGCGACCGTGGCGGTCGCGCGGTTCCAGACAGTAGCGCCTAGAACCGCTCGGCCACTCCGGCCGGCCCAAGATCATTACCTTCCTTAGTTCGGCTGTTGGGGAAGAATGAGCCGTCACATTCTGATATCTCTTTGAAAGTACCCCTGAGTGATATTCAAGCTGTCACAAGGGCGAAGAGTGGAGAAATGCCATATCAGTGTCCATTAATAGGTTTCTAGATACTTTTGATCCATAGTGTACACGCCGGCGACGTATTTTAATGAAGCTGCGCTCATCGGAACTGCTTGAGTTTGAATATATCCAAAGCGTCTGCCTTCGCAGACATACTACTATCCTCCTTTGGATGGCAGAGTAATGGCTACTGTAAAACTGTACAGTTAGCGCCCCTGTGTTGGTTTGCTCTTAGAACATGAGTAGCACCGTCAGATTCCTTACGAAACACGTCACGGTATCTGCAGCCCGTGCGTATCGCTGCTGTAATCCCAGCGTTGTTGGACGGAGCGGGGCGGCAACTGCTGCGTGCACCAGTGGCGCTGGCGCTGCTGATCCCGCTGTCTGTGCCCCCAGCGTAGACGCCTGGCGGGAAGTCTCGGCGTGCAGAGCCGCGGCGGAAGCCGGCGCCGACGCCGACGTCGACGCCGGAAGTGAGCATCCGTGCCTTTTAGTGCCGGGCTACGGCCCCGATTACACACCATTACCGCCTCCCGAATTAGGCTGTTTCGCTGTGAAATCGCCCCGGCCCGGAGATCCCCTCCCCGCGTTTTACAAGCTATTCGGAGTCAGTAAAATGATAATGCTCCAATAAAAGTAAAGGCGGCGGCGGTGCTGGCAGGCAGGCAGGGGAGAAAGTCGGCCGGGGTGCGTGCCCGTCTGCCGGGCCGGGGAAAGTGATTCCCGCTGCCGCTGTGGGATAGCGCCGGCTTACGGGGGCGGCGGCGACGCCTGGCGTCGCGACGCCGACACGCCGGATTTCAATCGCGCAGAGAGCAGAGCTCGGGTGTACCCCTCGTCTCCCCCAGTTCAACACAGCCGAATTGTATAATAAAGGTCTTCACCGCACTCTTCTTCAGTTTCGTAATGTTATTTTTTTTAAAAAAGTTATTACCCACTGACTTTTGTTTAAAAGTAAGGTTATGATAAAGTCACTAGGGACTGAAATTTTTTCTGAGTGCTCAACTTACAGTTTTCCTTTCCCTCTTTCGGAAGTCTTCCGCGGAAGTTCACTTATCACAGATGGCGGCAGAAGTTTATCAACCAACAAGGGTCGTCGCAAAATGTATGGCTACCAGTAAAGCCCGATGTTTAAAGAATCGAACACCTACGTAAAAAACAGCTTCAAATCTCTGATTACTACAGAAAAGTATTGACTTGTTAAATATCTGACTTTAGGCATGTAGCGAGCGAAAAAAAAAATGTGTGTGAAATCTTATGGGACTTAACTGCTAAGGTTATCAGTCCCTAAGCTTACACACTACTTACCCTACATAATGCTAAGGACAAACACACACACCCATGCCCGAGGGAGGGCTCGAACCTCCACCGGGACTAGCCGCACAGTCCATGACTGCAGCGCCTCGGACCGCTCGGCTAATTCCGCGCGGCTACGAGGAAAAGTATAGAATACTTTTTAAGTTATGTTTAAAGTTAGAAGTCACTAAATGCATTAATTATGAAACACTGTATGAATATAGACGGTGTAATCTGCGCTCCTTTCATGCAAAAGCTGGTATTTGTTTACTATGTCGTATCTCCTCACATACGTGCCGTAGAACTATATAATTTTGCAGGTACATTCAGTGTCATATCTGGACACTGCCTGCAAAGCGTGTTGCAAATAGAGGCGGTACTGAACAAGTTATGAAATAAAACGTCAAGTCTAATGCTGAAATTTTACCGCATGAGCAGCGAAAATATAGTAAGCATTAAACCTTTTTTTTTTTTTTTTTCATTATTATGTAGCGGATGTCAGCGAGAAAAAGTTACGTGAAAGTTTGAAATTATACGTAAACCTTGTTGGCAGCCGCTAAGTGCTCTCATTTTCAAATACTGGACGGTATTTACACGACATCAGTTATGCTGCCACGTGAAAAATCACAAATTTTCGAACTGTAATACTTGTAGTGTTAAACCATTAACGCAAGATTATACCTCTGAGTGAGTAGATTATGATCGCATTTTAAATTTTTCAATTTGGTCACCAATTACGCGAAATATTGAAAGTAACACTTTTTCCTCCGGTAGCCGGTAGAAATACAACCTGCAACTTGTACTGCGTTCCAGGATAGTCGCTTAATATTTGTCAAATACAGGGTGTACATAAAGTCCCGGAACACTTTCAATTATTTATTGCACAAGAACTGAACATTGTACAGATGTCATACATATTGCATTTTGAAGAGAAACTCTGAAGGTTTTTTTTTTTTTTTTTTTTTTTTTTTTTTTTTTTTTTTTCACGAGTGACCCGGCAGACGTCAATAAGGTAATCTAATTCTTGCCATACCCGTCCCAGCATGGCATCGTCGACTGTGTCAGTCGCTTCCCGTGTTCTCTGCCGGAGCTCTGCTACATCGCGTGGTAGAGGCAGTACATACACCAGATCTTTATGCGTCCCCACAGAAAAAAGCACACGGAGTGAGATCTGGTGATCGGGGAGGCCATTCCATGAAACAGCTCGCTCCGCACCTGAACTCGCCATGTTTGCAACTAGCGCTGACTATCGGCAAACTACCGAACTACGCTATGGCGGTATACATGAAAAAAAAAAAAAACTTTCAGGGTTTCTCTTCAAAATTACATATGTAATATATCTGTAGAATGTTTGGTACTTGTACACCTCATAGCTCATAGGATAAGAGCACTGCTCGCAAAAGACAAGGTTCCAGGTTCCAACCTCGGTCCAGCAAAAAATTTTAATCTGCCAAGGAGTTTAAAAAAAAAACAGCGCATCCTACGCTGTAGAGTGAAAGAACAGTGAGGAAAAGTGTGAAAATGTCATATAGTGGTCAAGGACTCTTTTTCCAAACCGATTTACATTGTTGGTTTTGGGGAAGGAGACCAGACAGCGTGGTCATCGGTCTCATCGGATTAGGGAAGGATGGGGAAGGACGTCGGCCGTGCCCTTTCAGAGGAACCATCCCGGCATTTGCCTGGAGTGATTTAGGGAAATCACCATTACACATGTTAATTTTACAGACTGTTTATATGTATTGTAAGTGACACGGCCACACTATCATTGGATTGAAAGAAATTCCTCAGACTACACCTCTATAATACAGAATTGTATGGATGTGACCAGTACACAGCGGAAAAACCATAAAATTAAAAAAAGTATGTCTTTAAAAAGCAGTGTAAGTACGAGAGAAGTGCAGCGGACAGTACATAATTAGAAGTTACATGTGAAAACAGACGAGGAAAATTTCTTTTAAATCAATTATTACCAGAAGGAATGGCTTCTGATACATCCAGAAATACTAAAATAGAAGTAGAAACAAGTAGCAAAGGAAAAAAATTGTACAGTTTGAATAATATCAGAGTACGTAACACAGGTTCTTGAGGAAGACACTGAATGCACGAAGAACGTGGAGACATGAAAAAGATCGGAGAATGATACGATAAGGTGGAAGTCAGAATCAAATCAATCGAAACGCTAGCTACTGTAAAGAGATCGCATGTAAATAATAGCACTGTTTACGTCATCCTCATCTCGAAAGTACTTTTTAAGCTTCCCTATTCAATTTATAATCCATTTATACGGACAGCTCACTAGTTTAACACAATGAGTCACATTCAACAGAGCGAAAAAATAAGTAGTGTGATTAGCATTTATAAACTCTGGATAGAGGAATAATCCAGTCTCGCGTGACTACGAGTTGAACCACGTTCGCCCATTTATTTTCTCCTCATGCCAATCGCCAGTATATTGTCGTCGAGGCTGTAAATGCAGAACAAAGGCTGAAAGCTTTTTTCCTGAGTTTGTAATCCACGGGTAGGAAAAATGTCTTAATTGCGTTTATCGTCAGGTTTTTCAGCACTGTGGCGTGTCGCACGCACCAAGTGTACACGGGGAGGACATGCAGTGTTATGGTTCCCACTTGAGCCAACATCAGCGGCCAGTGCCCTCCGCCTCGCTTATCACCAGTGAAAAGTTGTAATCCTGTCTCGAAAGGCAGCGACGTGCGGATTAACAACCGTGTCGCTGATTTTGATACCAAATGACGAATTGTAATGTTCAGGATTAAGCACTGCGAAGTATTGTGATCTTATATCGCCTATCTAACGAGGAAAATAAACTTCCAACGTGCAAGGTCTTTCCTTACTTCCAGGTAAGTGCCCCATTTAGTTTAATACAAACCGCCAATTTTTAGATTTTTTTACGGACTGTATATTAGCTAACATGGAAAACTGCAGGAATGACAGAATCCACTTGATTCACTGTGTGGGCAGCCCCTGAAACTATTCGTAAATTCATACAAATAAAATGCTCGTGGACTTTAATGTTTCCAGTACATTTATGATGAAAAGATCTAAAGGAAACAGCCGCTGATGAAGATGTAAACGAAAATGGGAAAATAGAATACAGGCAATCTACAAAACTGCAAATGAACGATTTAGGAAAGAAGAGATAGATAAGAAATAAAAGCAGTGGCAAGAAAAAGGAACGCAGAAGTAAAACAAGCAACTGAAGAGAAACGGAAGAATACAAAACATATTTCCGAAATAAAACAGCTGTATCTTAAGAAGTAGGAAAAGTGAAAAGAACAACTGCCAGGAAATGACACAAAAGGATCATGTTGAAGCGTGGAATAAGTTTATAATTGGAAATAAAGGGCGAAGAACATGGGAGGTAGCTGATTGGGCAGAAGCTAATTGATGATGATGAGGTCCCATACTCCGAGGAGCGTAGGGGACGATGCGGGAGACTCGCACCACCGTACTAGGCAAGGTCCTATGGGAGATGGTTTGCCATTGCGTTCCTCCGACCGTAATGAGGATGAATGATGATGGTGAAGACGACACAACAACACCCAGTCATCTCGAGGCAGGGAAAATCCCTGATTCCGTCGGAAATCGAACCCGAGATCCCGTGCGCGGGAAGCGAGAACGCTACCACCGGACCACAAGCTGCGGACAGAAACTAAGTAACCAATAAACAAATCTGAAAAAGGTACTGCAAGAAAAAGGCTAAAAACTGAACAACAATGGGTAAAACGCTATAAACAAGTATGATGTAACGAGGAAGTGAACGAAAAAGAAATAGACTGCTCTTTTGGAAATAATGTTCCGGAAGCAGACCCTGTAACATTAAGATCTCTAAAAAATAATGTTCCGGAAGCAGACCCTGTAACATTAAGATCTCTAAAAAATAAAGATGGCATCTGAATTTCATAGAGTGAATATGGAACTTACTAAATACAATGGTACAATATGCAAATTAAGAATTTTACATCTAGTCAGTAAGTGCCAGCAAGATTGCCCAATACCTGTCTCTTGGCCAAAGCCCAAGTTAAAAATATATTCAAAAGAGGAGATCGCTAAAAAAATGAAAATTGTAGAGGAATTAGTCTCACGAATACAGGATATAAAATCTATACTAAAATAACAAATAAAAGATTAAAAACTATTGCAGACTGTCTGCTAGGAGAAGAGCGAAGTAGACTTGGAAATGGGATATCGAGCGTGGATATGGTCGTCACCAGAGGACGAATAACAGGACAAAGAATAGCAGGTTATCTGGAAAGACTTCTTGCTTTTATAGATTTTGGTAAGGCGTTTGAGAGGGTAAATCGAATGAAAGTAAGGTAAATACTGCACTATAAAACGAGGGCTATCAACGACATCCAATTTTGGTAGTACGGAGCCTGTATAGAAACAATCATAAACCCTTTTTAGTATAAAAGCATAATTACAGCTTTTAGAGAACAGGGTGCGGTCAGATCAAAGAGTATGCTGGAAAACAACATTTTAGAACAAGTATCGAATTTTAAATACTCTATCTTGGCTGTGACGTAAGTTTTTACAATGACAAGAACCTTGAGGAAGAAATTAGCAAATTTCAAGCTGTATGTGGGATCAAGAGTTTTTAAAAATAAAGTCAGGAAAGGAATGAAAATAAAATGTTATAAAGTAATATCTTTCCCTATACTGTTTTACAGCAGTGATGCCTGGATGCCAACTCCGTAACAACTAAGTAAAATCGGCAGATAAGAGATTTTTAAGGAATGTTAAATGATGTACGAGGATGGATAGGAATGATTAAATAATAAAATATTAAATAGTAGAGAGAATGGGATCGAAAGGGCTGGAAAATAGTTTCCCACGCCAGCGCTGGATTACTTACAGAGGGCAAGAAGAGATAGAGGACGATGCAGGACACAGACAGAATTGTGAAGCCGGAACGCTAAAGAATGCCTAATCCATGATCTGTACAAGCAGCTCTAATGTCTCTGAAGTATCTCCTCAAATGTAGGTCTATTCTCGAGCTATAGTGTATCTGGGAAAGCAAAAACGTCTTCTGTAAGTTACAGCTGTGACTGTACCAACAATGCTAAAGTGAAAGAAATTTTAAACCAACAATATTTTCTGATAAATATTCCTGACAGGTAGTTGTCTCCGGATCTTTTCCTCCAGGATTAACGACGCCGACCATAAATTTGCTTTCAGTTTTACATGACACGCGGGGCTTTTTTACGATACAGGTGTAACAAGGAGGAAAAAGCAATATCATATCTGAAATGTGTTACATGGAAACTGAAATGTCACAGGAGCTCTTCCAGTCTCGTAAATAATAACAGATACACAACAATGTGCAAGTCATTCCCATTCTAGAACGTCTTTGAGGCCACAGCCTGTTTGCCAGGTTGAACCCGGGGACCTGTCTTTTGCGCAACTAAATGTGTCGATGAGGCAGTGCTATGAGGCCACTAGTATTCCGCTAACAGCTGCCGGCTAACATCAATCGGGCGAAACGCCCTTTCCTTCAAACAGAGATAAGTGGCGCAATCTCTGGCAGCAAATGTAGCCGGTAAACACGAGCCAGTTTTTTTTTCTTTTCTCTGTGCTTCGGGTCGCTTTGATTTCGGCAAAAAAGAAGAGAGCGCATCTTATGTAACATTTAGAAGGGGTCCCTCACCTTAAACAACGGCGAAAGCCATACTTTTAAAGAACTTTCGTACCATTCAACATTTAGTTGAAAAACAAAGTAATCTATAAGAAATACAGAAATTAATTTCAGCTTAGGCGAACATCATTTATCAGAAGTTGGCATCACAAGTTTTACCATTTCTCAGCAGTTTCAGATATGTGTTTGCAATGTATATTCACAACATTAAGGTTTCAATTAAGCATTAATACCCAGTAAAACTGCGCACGGACAAATTATTTGTGTCTAAATGATGAGCTCTAAAGGAAATTGTCTTCCCGACACGGCGAGAACATACCGAATGATCAAAACCGAAGTTGACTGAAGACATATAGGTATCAAAATTATGAAGTAGTAGGTTAGGCAATGAAATTTCTTCTGCTAACGAAATTCACTGAAGAACAACATATACTGCACGATAAGTACAGTAGGGCATCATCACTGCTCTCCTTCTGTACACGAATGCGGAGGTTATCTTGAATATGGTCGAAGAGTGATCCGCTAAGCGCGAGAATTACACTTCCTTGTGTTAAGTCTGCGATGGAAACTCATTTTATCACGCATCAGCATTATTTTCTCCTAGTTAACGTCTTCGCCTGTGTCTTAAATATGAGCTTCTGTACTACTCTTTTTAAAGCTTTTTACCAAGGCTTAAGGCACCTTTCAAAACATCCACAACCTCTGAAGTCACGTAGGAGCGGACCCCTAGAATCTGTTCTCCTGATGTGTTACGCCTTTTCTCGGGCCCTAAAACTCTCTACAGCCTTCTTCCTGCATGATTAGTAAATTTCTTATCTTTTTAAAGCATTTTCCAAAATTTCAAGCGTATTATTATTTTTTTTATAGACCTGCCCTCCTTTCTCTGTAACTAATTGTTAGACTTCGCCTTCTTCAATTCTTTCTTGCTAAAGTATAGCATGACTTCATGAACACAACACAGTTTCGGATCAGTCAGTTCAGAGGCACATGGTTCGGTCCTCGGCTCTAGAAAAAATGTTCATTTACGTAACTGTGTTGGTATCAGGATCAACAAATCAGTGCATTATGTACAGTGAAATATTACAAATGCAGGTATGTCATGAAAGGTTTGTTGCAATGCTATAATCTTGTACGGCTATAATTCGTGCATAAAAAATCTTTGAAAATGTTATATTTCATGTTTTGTTAGTCAAACTGTAATGGTTTGAGAATGATCAAAAATCATCTAAACTAGTTACAAATAAAAATTTTATTTGCAACTCTGATGGAAACCTTAGTTTAAAAAAAGTACAGAATGATTTCCATTATCAGAATTTGACAGGAAGGGCGTACTGATCTATGGGTACTGACCATCAGACAGTGGTAATAACTCTGTTGATGGAGGTTCGTCGACGGGAGCGTTAAATTCATCAGTTCCTGCTCCTTCCGTGTCACTCCAGAGGAACAGGTTGTGTGTCTGCATCACTATTAACTATCTACTTTCATTTCATTCCATATTCGTCTACAACAGTGTAAACACCACACTACACGGCACAGTCACTTTCCCGTCATCCAGATTACAGAGAGAAGATTTGACACGTAACACGGAGGAAGGGAGCAGAACATCACTTGCACTAAGATTTAAGGAGCAATGCGGGGTTCTGCCATGTCCTCTGCTAACCAGTATCGGGCACATTTTCAATTTAATGCTCAGTCAGCGAACGAGGTGCTGTTAATGGTAATGAACTTGCATTTAAGTAAAATAGAACGGCTTGGAAACACATTCCACATATTCTGATCTACATACTGTAGTGATTTCTTTGAGCACCAATAAGAAAATACAGCACCACGGAATTTCCTTTACATATGCCACAGGCGATTTCCTCCAAAAATGGTTGAAATGGCTCTGAGCACTATGGGACTTAACTTCTGAGGTAATCAGTCCCCTAGAACATAGAACTACTTACACCTAACTAACCTAAGAACATCACACACATCCATGCCCGAGGCAGGATTCGAACCTGCGACCGGAGCGTTCGCGCGGTTCCAGACTGAAGCGCCTAGAGCCGCTCGGCCACAGCGGCCGGCCGATTTCCTCCTCAAAGCTCGACGAATGAGCTAATAGTCCGTTTCTAATCATCAATCCTCCCTTCGTTTTGACGTCAGATACGATTTTAAAACAATGTCTCCGGAGCATGATACGTTCGCAGAGCGAGAGAGCTATGGAGCACAAACCACACGCGATCCCTTGGGATAGGGCTGGGACTCGGCTCGCACCACAGGTCAGACTCGGGGAGTGAGGCGTGAGATGAGGCAGGGGACGTGGTGTAGGCGTGTGAACGGAAACTGGCAGCCCCGGCCTCAGTGCTACCCTGTTCCCTGCTGGCGCGGAAGAAAGGCCCGCCTTATAGCTGGCAGCGCAGACAACAAGGGCCGCCTGTCGCCCGCCTCTGCGCTCAGCGCAGCGCAGGGCCCGGAAGTGCCGCTACCACGCGCACGGCGCCCGTAAAACACCGGCAAACAGGGCGGCCCGCCGCCGGTATGGCACATGTCACGGACGGACCAGCAGCCCAGGCGTGCCAAAGCTACAAGCAATCGGGCCACTTCCTAAGCGGTGACTGCGGAAATTACGAAAATTGTTAACCCTTACAGTCGGATAGGTAACAACACGATCGTTTTATTGCCGTGCTCGTCGGTCAGTGTGCAATGTTTCTACAAGGTGAAATGTATTTAAACCGACAAACTCTGGGAAGTCCTGGGGACATCAAAACAAATATTTTTTCCCTAATGTCATTTTTTCCTATGAGGAGTGTTTAAACCGGTAGAGGAACTGTGCTCTGGGTGGACAATCAACTGATTCCAGGTTGTGGACACACTGTAAGTGAAATGGACGTAATAACTGCTCTCGAAGGACTGTTCTTACATTCGTCTGATTCGTCCTCATGTTACGTGCAATTGCACGAGTGCTGATTGAAAGATCCCGCTCTACATGCTGCAAGACAGCTTCCTCATATTGCAGCGTTCTTACCGTGCGACGGTGTCCCTGTCCAGGTAATCTGCTAAATGACCCGGTCTCAAGCAGACGTTGGTACACAACAGAAAAGGTCGTATGATCCGGGATACGGCGATTAGAATATTGTTGTTGATAAACCCGCTGTGCAGCTCGTCCGTTGTGGTGCGCTACGCAGTACGCACCAACCATATCAGTGTACTCACTCCAGGTGTATCGCTCCATTAGTAAACAGAGGCAATGCACTACTACATTGGTGGACAGCAGTTGCCTACAACTGAAGAACGTAATACGTCCTCTAACAACTGAAGAGCGTAATACGCCCTCCACCGGTTTAAATAATCCTCATAGTGAAAAATGACATTAGGGAAAAATATTTGTTTTGATGTCCCCTGCAACCGCCCTGAAGATAATCTGATTAACAGTCAGCTTGTACTAAATAAGCGACATTATGAGTTTTTCCATGTCTCTCAATGGAAGTGAGTGCCGGAAGAAAACCACGTTAACGGACACCTTAAAGTGAGCTGAGAAAACAAGGAAAGTCGACAATTAAGAGCTCTGTACTATAATATCTTTCTGTGCATAAACTGAATGTCAAGCTGAAACATTCAGTTAGCAGAGAGAAGAACTGCAGTGGTTTAAACATTGGACCCTCATTCGAGAAGAACGAAAATCAACTTCCACTCGACCACGCAGATTGAAGTTCACTGCAGTTTTGCTGAATCACTTAAGGTTAATGTTTCTAATTAGCTCATCGTGGACTGGAAGTTAAACGTTATGTTTGCATTATTCAACAGAGAATTGGTGCTGTATCCCAGTTGAATGCGTTATAAAATACACTGAAGCGCCAAAGAAACTGGTATAGGCATGCGTATTCAAATACAGATATATGTAAATAGGCAGAATATGGCGCTGTCGGCGGCAACGCCTATATAAGACGACAAGTGTCTGGCGCAGTTGTTAGATCGGTTACTGCTCCTACAATGTCAGCTCATGAACAGTTAAGTGAGTTTGAACATGGTATTATAGTCGGCGCACGAGCGATGGAACACAGCGTCTCCGGGGTAGCAATGAAGTGGGGATTTTGCCGCGCGGAGTGGCCCCGCGGTTTGAGTCGCCATGTCACGGATTGCGCGGCTCCTACCGCCGAAGGTTCGAGTCCTCCCTCGGGCATGGGTAAGTGTGTTTTTCTTAGCGTAAGTTAGTTTAAGTTAGATTAAGTAGTGTGCAGGTCTAGGGACCGATGACCGTAGCAGTTTGCTCCCTTAGGAATTCACACACGCGCAAGTGGAGATTTTCCCGTACGACCATTTCAGGAGTGTACTGTAAATATCAGGGATCCGGTAAGACATCAAATCACCGACATCGCTGTGGTCGAAAAACATCCTGCAAGAACGGGTCCAATGGCGACTGAAGAGAATTGTTGAACGTGATATAAGTGCAACCCTTCCCAAAATCGCTGCAGATTTCAATGCTGGGCCATCAACAAGTGTCATCGTGCGAACCATTCAACGAAACCTTATCGATATCGGCTATCGGAGCAGAAGGCCCACTCTTGTATCATTGCTGACTGCACGACACGCAGCTTTACGGCTCGCCTGGGCCCATAAACACCGACATTGGACTGCTGATGACTGGAAACATGTTGCCTGGTCGGGCGAGTTTCGTTTGAGATAGTTATCGAGCAGATGGACGTGTACGGTTATGGAGACAATCTTACGAATCTATGGACCCTGCGTGTGAGCAGGGAACTAAGGAAGCTGGTGGAGTCTCTGTAATGGTGTCAGGTGTGTGCAGTAGTTGTGATATGGGACCCCTGATACGTCTAGATACTACTCTGACAGGTGATACGTATGTAAGCATCCTGTCTAATCACTTGCTTCCATTCATGTCCATTGTGCATTCCGAACGACCTCGGCAATTCCATCAGGACAATGCGACACCCCGCACGTCCAGGATTGCTAAAGAGTAGCTCCAGGAATGTTCAAATGGTTCAAATGGCTCTGAGCACTATGGGACTTAACATCTGAGGTCATCAGTCCCGTAGAACTTTTAACTACTTAAACCTAACTAACCTAAGGACATCACATACATCCATGCCCAAGGCAGGATTCGAACCTGCGACCGTAGCGGTCGCGCGGTTCCAGGCTGAAGCGCCCAGACCCGCTCGGCCACCCCGACTGGCCCAGGAATTCTTCTGAATTTAAACACATCTGCAGGCCACGAAACTCCTTAGACATGAACATTATTGAGCATATCTGGGATGCATTGCAAAGTACTCTTACGGATTTATGGACAGCCCTGCAGGATTCATGGTGTCAGTTCCCTCCAGCACTACTTCAGGCATTAGTCGAGTCCATGCCACGTCGTGTTGTGGCACTTCTGCGTGCTCGCGGGGGCCCTACACGATATTACGCAGGCGTACCAGTTTCTTTGGCTTTTCATTGTAGGTTCGCTACGTTCAGAATGAATAGCCGAAATGAAGTCTGAATATCACTTCACGTGTAAATCAAGGCTCCAAGCCTAATCTGAAAACACATTCTGAGGAAAGGCTAGGGGGGAACGTGAGGTCACTGGACGGATCTGGGACAAGGTAGCATCCGTTTGAGCCAGGAGTGGTGCCGTTATAAATGAGGGACGCGCGCCAGTGGCCGCTGCGCATTCTTCTGCCGCTGCCGTGCCGCGACTTTGGGGATCAGCGCCGGCACTCGGCCGTCTTTAAGTGAGTATCAATCAAATGAAATTGAACTAAGAGAAACAATCCGGGCAGCCGCCAACAAAGGCGAGCTGGCGGGCGAACGGACGTTCAGTTTAGTCGTCATCCGATACGCTTATAAAACGGGCTTGCCGCGGCCCAGCGGCGGCTGCAGCCGGCGGCTATGGGATGCGAGGCGCTGCTATTTACACGGCGTGTCAGCCGCCCGTCACGGATTCTGCGGGCCGCTACACTGTTTACGCGCTACAGCCGGAATTACAACTCTGGCGCACGTACCCGCCGCCCCACACTGGCATTCTCTCTACACACACACATAAACACAGTGACAAATCCCGTAAACAGCTGGCCGTTCAAGATTTCATTGCCAGTATCCAAGAACGCGAAAATGTAGCCTTGGAATTGTCGGCTGATAACATGTTCTTAGTGCCACTCTAGTCTCCTCCAACAGCAACGCCAATGCCAACCTGCCACCACCTAAATCGCCACAACCACAACAACAACAACAACAACAACAACAACAACGACGATTCAATCAGAGATAAGGAACGAACATTGGTATTTAAAAAGAAGGATTAATCTTTAACGTCCCATCGACGACGAGGTCATTAGAGACAGAGCGCAGCCTTGCATTGTGGAACGATAGAGAAGGAAACCGGCCATGGCATTTACATATAAACTATCCTGGCACTGGCCTTAAGTTATTTAGGAAAATCTAAATATGGACAGCCAGATTGGGATTTGAAACCCTCTCCTGCCAACTAAGCTTTCAGTGCCTTAAGTTCTGACTACCTCGTTTCGTTACTCACTGATCGCAGAATACCAGATTGTTGGTATTTGTTTACGGGAGAGATTGCTTCTAAATTAATTATAGCATGTATACGCGAATACTGACTGGATATAACATACTCTGAAAAGGTTGGGTTAACAGAGGGTACCGAATAATAAAAAAGACTGTGTGTATTAGCGTGAGCTGTTTTTTGGCCAGTGTTAGAGAGTAACTGAACTTCTACAAGAAATTAAAAGCGAAGTCACCTACACAACAATACCCAATATCTCTTGAAAACCTACTTAAAAATTCCAAGTGAAACAGAGCCTTACCATTTCTGTCTAGTACGTTATGGTGCCACAAATAAAACAAAAGCCGGCCGGGGTGGCCAAGCGGTTCTAGACGCTACAGTCTGGCACCGCGCGACCACTACGGTCGCAGGTTCGAATCCTGCCTCGGGCATGGATGTGTGTGCTGTCCCTAGGTTAGTTAGGTTTAAGTAGTTCTAAGTTCCAGGGGAATGATGACCTTAGCAGTTAAGTCCCATAGTGCTCAGAGCCAAGCCAAATAAATCAAAAACAACTCTAATCCGCCGGGCCCGACTAAAGTTCTCGAAACGTATAACTTAGTTATGACGCAGATACTGTAGTTACGTTCCTTTCCCACGCATTTACATTTGGGACTTTTTACCCGACGCCCTGCTCGCTGAGATTTACATCTACATCTAATCTGCTCCTACATCTACATCTACATCGATGCTCCGCAAGCCACCCTATGGTACGTGGCGGAGGGTATCCTGTAACACTATCAGTCATTTCCTTTCCTGTTCCACTCTCAAACAGAGCAAGGAAAAAACAACTATCTATATGCCTTCGTATGAACCCTAGTTTCTAGTATCTTATCTTTGTGGTCATTACTTGCCATGTATGTTGGCGCCAGCAGAAGGATTCAGCAGTCAGCTTCAAATGCCGGTTCTCTAAGTGAAAAGACGCGGGAGTCCACGCTCTTCACTAGGATGGGAAGTAAAAGATTAAAAACAAAAGATTTTTAATGTTGAATGCACAAATACTTTTAAGACTCGGATAAACTATTCCCACAGATAGCCTACAACCAAATTAAACTATCGCTAGCTCCTACAGAGACACGGAAGTAGAACTCCATTCGTGAGTAGAACGGAAAGTAATGTTTGCGATCCATATGCAAGCTGATTTTATTTCAAATTTCTCTCATATTTGCTTTCCTCAGAAATGGTCGTTGTAATATGTAACTGCAAATAGTACACTAAAATCAATAATACACTAGTCTGAATGCATACAACATATCCGAGGAGGACAGTACAAATGCTCAGTATTACGAAAAGATAGTTTCAGAGGACCATATGCAACCGACTGTACGATGAAATTTCACCGTATTGCCACTTCACCATTCTTAATAGCAGTAAAGACGTAAAATGTTTGAAGAAAACCGGCAGCCACTTATATTACTGTTAGAGAAAACTTATCTGAGGCCTTATCTGTCATTTAACTTCGCTTGACTGTGAGGAAAAAAAGCTTGGATTACAGACCTACGCCCAGCAAAAAGAAGATAAGTATGAATCCTCTAGCAAGTTACGTTAAGGACAGGTGCCCTACTTTATTTTCCGACTTCTGGCAAAGGATTAAAGGCTAGAAGCTTTTCTATGAATTCTAATCTAAAATGCGCAAGAACCTTTGCCTGATTATACAGAAAAATAGATGCCCTTGTTTATTTTCCGACTTCTGGTAACGAGGATTTGAGTGACGCACACGTACGAGCAGATGGTGAGAGTCAAAGAGGGGAGGGGGGGGGTGTGATCTACTTTTCCCGCCTTTTGATCTCCTGTGTCGGACTACTCTAACTTCCAACAAGTGAAGATCACAAATGTTTTGCAAGAGAGCTAATTAAGAGGCAACCTACGCCGTCACTGTGTTTTCCAAATGGGCCGCAGTGCGCCGTTCGTCTTCCAGTGCGAGAGTGCTTTGTGCATCTGCTGACGTAAACTACACGCCAAACAGATGCGAATGCATCGGATCTAACAACTGTATTATTTATTCTTCGCGATGTAATCTTACCAAGGATTTGGTTCACTGCCAGGTTTCACATAGGTCGCCTGTTATTTTGCATCATTTGTACTTTTTTTGTCTTTTGTTTTTTTTCTCTCGATAAGGAAAACATTATCAACAATTATAAAGGTCTTCGATTCCACTGACCACGACGGTGACGAGACTTTATGATATATGCTCAACTGAAAAGCTCAGTTATTTACGGCCGATTCTCAGTTGGTGGGGGTGTCAGATTGCTTTGCCACTGGGAAGGAAAATCAGGGTTTAATGTCCCACCGACAACGCTTAAAGTAGGAGCACTAATTCGGACTGGGAGGCAGGAAGTGGCCCTATCCTTCTCAAAAAAATATCCAGTATTATCTGTTTTCTTTCCTAATCAGTTCGCCTACAGAGCGAGTAAAATGCGTCTATAGGTCTGTGTACCTACTCTCATACCTCTTATTCTTATGATCAGTACATGATAATACGCGATGATGTAAACAAGCTGCTCACACTTTCTTCCAATACAGCTTCTCTGCATTTATCCAAGAGATTTTCGCTGTCTTTCATAGTGACCCACTTAAGTTTCCCGAGCATCTCTGATACACTTTCGTGCCCCAGGGAAGTGTGCTGGGACCTCAGCTATTCATGTTGCATATTAGTTACCTGAGACTGTTTGCAGATGATGTAGGTATGTGTAATGATGTATTGTCTGAAATAAGCTGCATAAATCTCGTACATTCAGATCTTGATAAGTTTTTGAATTTGTGCAAAGATTGGAAACTCGCTTTGACTGGTCAAGAATGTAAAACTGTGCACTTCAGAAAGCGATAAAATCTAGTATTCTATGACCATATTATCAATGAGTCACTGATGGAGTCGACTAACTCATACAAATACCAGGGTTTAGCGCTTTGTAGGGCTATGAAATGGAGTTCAAAAATGGTTCAAATGGCTCTGAGCACTATGGGACTCAACTTCTCAGGTCATTAGTCCCCTAGAACTTAGAACTAGTTAAACCTAATTAACCTAAAGACATCAGACACATCCATGTCCGAGGCAGGATTCGAACCTGCGACCGTAGCGGTCTCGCGGTTCCAGACTGCAGCGCCTAGAACCGCACGGCCACTTCGGCCGGCTGAAATGGAGTGATCAGATAGATTCAGTCGTGGGTAAAGCAGGTGGTAGACTGGGGAAGTGCGATCAGTCTACAAAGGTGGTTGCTTACAAATTACTCATGCGACCGTTTCTAGAATACTGCTCAAATGTGTGAGACCCAAACCAAATAGGATTAACAGGTGATACTGAATGTATAGGACAGCACGAATAGTCACAGGTTTGTGTGACTTGTCGGAAAGTGCCACTGGGATGTTGAATGGAATGAACTGGATAGACGTAAACTATTCCGAGAAAGTCTGTTAAAGTTTCAAGAATCGGTTTCAAATGATGACACTAGAAATATACTAAAACCCATTAAGTATCGCTCACATAGGGATCGCGGGGATAAGATTAGAATAATTGCAGCACGCACACAGGTAGTCAGACGATCGTTCTTCCCGCCCTCTGCACGTGAATGAAATGGCGTACCCTCTGCCGTGCACCTCGCGATGGTCTGCAGAGTATAGATGTAGATGTAGATTGTACTCGCAGTGTGCACCTTTCCGAGCAGTGCAGAGTGCGGTATACGAGGTAGCCGCCAGAGCTGAGCTGTCCTCTTATACAACCGCGGGTCCCCAACGGCTAGCCGCAGAATGACAGAGGATGACGTGCGCCTTCCGTGGGCGCGGAACAGGAGGAGGAGCAGCGGCAGCAGCAGCAGGCACTCGGCCGAGATTTAAAAATAGGGCACGGCTGCTGGGCCAGGTGGCGCTTGGCTCTTGATGAATGCGCCTCACTTGCGCCTCATTGCCACGAGCCATAAGTTAGCGCCGGGCAGCGGGGCCCGCGCGGCGCTGTCTCGCTACTTAGCGCCACGTCGCAGCGTCAGCCGCACGCTGCGCCGCCCTTAAACAGCCATACATCACGGCGGCGGCGGCGGCGGCGGCGGCGGCGGCGGTGACGCCGGCGAGGTGGTCGCCCCGCGCGGCCCGATCGGCAGGGCAGGGTGTCGCAATGCGGCTCGACCTTGTCAGCGCCTGCTCCGTGCACCAGCAAAGTACACACTGCTGGCCGGGTGGCTTCTGCTGCCTCATTACCACCGCCGTCACTTGAGGTCTCAAGAGAACGTGCTCAGCCGAGGTAGTACTGCGCCTGTTGCGTGCCCGTGTCGAAAGTTCCTTGACGACGGAATCTACTAAAAGGAAACTTCACAGCAACCACATCTCTGATTTTTTTAAAAGAAATACGTGAAAGTTTCGCTGCCATTACTGCCAGTACGAGAAATCACGTAACGAGTGGTCTCCTCTACATACTCCACTCACATCGCACCGCGTCATCTATTTTAACAACTTTTAAAATAATTGAAAAGCCACGATCGCTTCAATGTCGTTTACTGAAGTCACTGTGCATCTTGGTCTGCATGTCATTTCCCCCCCGTTTCTGTGCCCTTCGGTTTGCTTCTGACCTGGCGTTCCTTAATGACATGTGCCTATGCAGGTTTTCGTAGTTGATTCGTACCTTGCTACTTTATAGCAAGTTTTTAGCGCTTACAATACCTAAGAACATGGTGCTTAGACAGGTAAAGCCCAGCATACAGGTTTTAAGTGCTCGTCACATTGTACCTAAGTTGTGTTACGAACGGCTTTCTGTGTGCATATTCCTGACGTCCTTATATGAATAAAGGTAAATTGTAATATGTAGTTTTGTAAGGCGCTAATGGATAATGTTTGTGCATCAGATGTTTTTACTTTGTAACTGAAGTACTTTATAGTGATTATAGTACAGGGTGTTTCAAAAATGACCGGTATATTTGAAACGGCAATAAAAACTAAACGAGCAGCGATAGAAATACACCGTTTGTTGCAATATGCTTGGCACAACAGTACATTTTCAGGCGGACAAACTTTCGAAATTACAGTAGTTACAATTTTCAACAACAGATGGCGCTGCAAGTGATGTGAAAGATATAGAAGACAACGCAGTCTGTGGGTGCGCCATTCTGTACGTCGTCTTTCTGCTGTAAGCGTGTGCTGTTCACAACGTGCAAGTGTGCTGTAGACAACATGGTTTATTCCTTAGAACAGAGGATTTTTCTGGTGTTGGAATTCCACCGCCTAGAACACAGTGTTGTTGCAACAAGACGAAGTTTTCAACGGAGGTTTAATGTAACCAAAGGACCGAAAAGCGATACAATAAAGGATCTGTTTGAAAAATTTCAACGGACTGGGAACGTGACGGATGAACGTGCTGGAAAGGTAGGGCGACCGCGTACGGCAACCACAGAGGGCAACGCGCAGCTAGTGGAGCAGGTGATCCAACAGCGGCCTCGGGTTTCCGTTCGCCGTGTTGCAGCTGCGGTCCAAATGACGCCAACGTCCACGTATCGTCTCATGCGCCAGAGTTTACACCTCTATCCATACAAAATTCAAACGCGGCAACCCCTCAGCGCCGCTACCATTGCTGCACGAGAGACATTCGCTAACAATAAAGTGCACAGGATTGATGACGGCGATATGCATGTGGGCAGCATTTGGTTTACTGACGAAGCTTATTTTTACCTGGACGGCTTCGTCAATAAACAGAACTGGCGCAAATGGGGAACCGAAAAGCCCCATGTTGCAGTCCCATCGTCCCTGCATCCTCAAAAAGTACTGGTCTGGGCCGCCATTTCTTCCAAAGGAATCATTGGCCCATTTTTCAGATCCGAAATGATTACTGCATCACGCTATCTGGACATTCTTCGTGAATTTGTGGCGGTACAAACTGTCTTAGACGACACTGCGAACACCTCGTGGTTTATGCAAGATGGTGCCCGGCCACATCGCACGGCCGACGTCTTTAATTTCCTGAATGAATATTTCGATGATCGTGTGATTGCTTTGGGCTATCCGAAACATACAGGAGGCGGCGTGGATTGGCCTCCCTATTCGCCAGACATGAACCCCTGTGACTTCTTTCTGTGGGGACACTTGAAAGACCAGGTGTACCGCCAGAATCCAGAAACAATTGAACAGCTGAAGCAGTACATCTCATCTGCATGTGAAGCCATTCCGCCAGACACGTTGTCAAAGGTTTCGGGTAATTTCATTCAGAGACTACGCCATATTATTGCTACGCATGGTGGATATGTGGAAAATATCGTACTATAGAGTTTCCCAGACCGCAGCGCCATCTGTTGTTGAAAATTGTAACTACTGTAATTTCGAAAGTTTGTCTGCCTGAAAATGTACTGTTGTCCCAAGCATATTGCAACAAACGGTGTATTTCTATCGCTGCTCGTTTAGTTTTTATTGCCGTTTCAAATATACCGGTCATTTTTGAAACACCCTGTATGTACAGGAAATGTATGCGCAAATGTGAGCTTTGCATGGCTATCTGACAAGCAGTTATAGTAAAGTTGTGTGTTAGTAGTAATGAGTGGTTATACCGTGGGACTGTGTGTGCGCTATTTGGACAGCACTATTTGGTGGCCGGTTGTGAACCGCTAGAATCACAACAGATCAGCCTGGGCGGAAGAGGGCAGTGATGATGCCGACCGGTGTTAGGCGAACAGTGGTAGTTTCATCTGGTGACTTCAGTTTTATATTTTATGCAAAGAACGACCATAAGGGCGGTTTTTTATTTTTTATTGGTTGTGACAATGATTTTTATCAGAGGTCTGCCTGATGTGCCATGATGTCCATATGGTTTTATAAATGTTAATCCACGTTTCAGGTATGTGGTTCTGCAATAATTGTAATGTATGTAATTAATTCATGTAAGCCCTCCCTCAAACCTATTATGTTATACCTTCACAGATCCGATGATGGCACCTTCTGAGTGCTGAAACCGGTCATCTAGTAAACAATATTGAGGTGATCGTGGCTTTTCAATTATTTTAAAAACAGAGTGATCGCTCCACGACACACCATGTGTTCACTGCAAAATATTTTAACAACTTTGCGGTGTTTCTGTGTCGTTAAAGTAGCCCTCTTCAGGCCTCATTATTTCTTTAGATAGGCCCAAAAAGAAGAGGGTTTTTGAAAAAGGTTGGTGCAACAGTTTGACACATGCAGACATTCACGTAGATACGGCAACCAAGCTACGAGTAATCATCTTGCGTTTAATAAACTGCTTCAACTGTATTCAGTAATTTATTTTTAGATCTCTAAGGATTTCATGACACTACGAGCCACATCTTAAGGTGCACACCTGCAAAAGAATAAATCAAGAACGAATATCAACCCTAAGACATCCACTGATATGGTGGATAGCACCTAAAAAAATTATACCATAGTGATCTACTCGTAAGGTGATATGAAAAAAATGAAGACCTAATACGTGGCTACCCTAAACAAAAACATGGTTGCAACTAAATGGAGGGATATTCTACGTAACTAGCACAAAATGCGTTAGTTAAATAGCTTATTGGTGGAAAAACAGAGCATGAGAAACAAAGTTATCTCTTCTCCGGTCTATAAGCAATCGCTCAACATCTTAAAATACTTCTAGAAAATTATCATATCAGCGGATTTTTAGGATTGTTATTCTTCTTGATTTACTGTTAAGCAGATGTTCACCTGAAGATGTGGTTCTCATTGCCATGAAATTTGTAGTAATCTAAAAACAAAGGGCTGAATACAGGCGTAGTGGTTTATTAACATCAAAAATAAAAATAACACATGAGAATATTTGAACGTTATTGCTGAAGATGGCGGCACTATTAAAATGCTCTGACTAACATGACTTTGCGCAGTATATATCAACGCCGTAGTAGGTAACGTCGAAAGTACCACGAGTCTTTTCGCGGATGGTGCTGTTCTATACAGAGAAATCGCTGAGTTAGAAAATTGCAGCGAAATGCACGAAGACCGGCCGAGAATCGAAGGTTGGTGCAGGGAGTGGCAACCGACACTCAACGTAAAGAAATGTAACGTATTGCGTGTACTTAGACTGATAGACACATTACTGTATGACTACACAACTGCAGAACAGTCATTGAAAGTAGTTACTTCCGTAAAATATCTACGAGTACGCGTACAGAGGGATTTAAAATGCAACTACCACATATAACGAATCGCAGGAAAGGCAGATGCCAACCTGAGGATCATTGGAAAAATCCTCAGGAAATGTAGTCTGTCAACAAAGGAAGTGGCTTATAAAATGCTCTTCGACCACCATACAAATGTTGCTGGTCAGTATGGGATCCTTACGAGATAGGATTGACAGAGGTAACAGAGAAGATCCGAAGACGAGTAGCGCGTTTCGTTATATGTTCATTTAGTAAGCACGAAGCGGTACGTAGATAATCAAACTGCTCCACTAGCAGACGCTGTAAGAAAGATATTCTGCGTCAAGCTGTTCTTTACCGTTAAAATTCCGAGAGCGTACGTTGCTAGAAGAGCCCACCAATACATCGTTTCCTTCTATACTTATCTCACGAAAGAGACCATCATGATAAAATTAGAGAGATTCGAGACCACACGGAGGCCGAAACAGGAAAGAGGGAAATGACAGTGGTATCCTCCGCCACACACTTCACGGTGGCTTGCGGAATACAGATCTAGATGTAGAAGATATCGTTAAGAAAGTTAGATATTCTTCCGTCGTGGTGAGAACCTCGACCTCCTTGTCGATACAAGAATTAACTTACCACTCTGGGATCGCGAAGTTCATTCAAATGTTATCTATTTCCCGTTATAAGCCGCCTATTTAAGAAGAAAATACAGAAAATAGAGAATCCCGCCTGATTTATATGGCATCCATAGTCCCTGTCATATGATACTATTTAGCTCGAAACACACTACTGGCCATTAAAATTGCTACACCAAGAAGAAATGCAGATGATAAACGGCTATTCATTGGACAAATATGTTATATTGGAAGTGACATGTGATTACATTTTCACGCAATTTGGGTGCATAGATCCTGAGAAATCAGTACCCAGAACAACCGCCTCTGGCCGTAATAACGGCCTTGATACGCCTGGGCATTGAGGCAAACAGAGCTTGGATGGCGTGTACAGGTACAGCTGCCCATGCAGCTTCAACACGATACCACAGTTCATCAAGAGTAGTGACTGGCGTATTGTGACGAGCCAGTTGCTCAGCCGCCATTGACCAGACGTTTTCAATTGTTGAGAGATCTGGAGAATGTGCTGGCCAGGGCAGGAGTCGAACATCTTCTGTATTCAAAAAGGCCCGTACAGGACGTGCAACATGCGGTCGTGCATTATCCTGCTGAAATGTAGGGTTTCGCAGGGATCGAATGCAGGGTAGAGCCACGGGTCGTAACACATCTGAAATGTAACGTCCACTGTTCAAAGTGCCGTCAATGCGAACAAGAGGTGACCGAGACGTGTAACCAATGGCACCCCATACCATCACGCGGGGTGATACGCTAGTATGGCGATGACGAATACACGCTTCCAATGTGCGTTCACCGCGATGTCGCCAAACACGGATGCGACCATCATGATGCTGTAAACAGAACCTGGATTCATCCAAAAAAATGACGTTTTGCGATTCGTGCACCCAGGCTCGTCGTTGAGTACACCATCGCAGGACTCCTGTCTGTGACGCAGCGTCTAGGGTAACCGCAGCCATGGTCTCGGAGCTGATAGTCCATGTTGCTGCAAACGTCGTCGAACTGTTCGTGCAGATGGTTGTCGTCTTGCAAACGTCCCCATCTGTTGACTCAGGGATCGAGACGTGGTTGCACGATCCGTCTCAGCCATGCGGATAAGATGCCTGTCATCTCGACTGCTAGTGATACGAGGCCGTTGGGATCCAGCACGGAGTTCCGTATTACTCTTCTGAACCCACCGATTCCATATTCTGCTAACAAGTCATTGGATCTCTACCAACGCGAGCAGCAATGTCGCGATACGATAAACCAAAATCGCGAAAGGCTACAACCCGACCTCTATCAAAGTCGGAAACGTGATGGTATGCATTTCTCCTCCTTACACGAGGCATCACAACAACGTTTCAGCAGGGAACGCCGGTTAACTGCTGTTTGTGTATGAGAAATCGGTTGGAAACTTACCTCATGTGAGCACGTTGTAGGTGTCGCCACCGGCGACAACATTGTATGAATGGTCTGGAAAGCTAATCATTTGCATGTCACAGCATCTTCTTCTTGTCAAATTTCGCGTCTGTAGCACGTCATCGTGGCGTAGCAATTTTAATGGCCAGTAGTGTATGACGAGCTGCTCTGTAACAAGGATAGGTGTGTTTAGTAATTTGTAACTCCAGTGGATGGAATGTCCTAGAGTATCCTTTATGTCGCTTTGTGGCAAGTTTTGCAGTTAGTTAAGAGACTTCTGTTAATGTAAATGTGACATGAGTGACTCAGATATAAGGCATCTGCCGGTACCGCGGAAGCAGGGTGTATGTGCAGCTCTGGAAAATAAAGAAGTCACTGTACGATGTTAGCAACGCATCTACTGTCTCTAGGATACGGCGCATTGAAGCGCAGACCCTATCTATAATGCTGGTACATCCTTCTCGTCGACGAGGATGTCGTGGAGACAGCTCGGCCGGTGGCTCGTGGTGCCAAGGCGTACACAATGCCCGTGGCAGGTGCAGCGGCGCCGCGAGGAATGCGCTGGTGGCGTCGTCTTCTCGTCCTTTTGTCGCGCGACGACGAATTTACGCACGGCGCGTCGTGGCGTACCGCGCTCCGGTTGGGTCCAAAGTCTGCCCGACCTACGAGCGGCGCGCTGCGTGTGGGCGGGCTGCTGCTGCAGACGAGACACGACGGGCCCTTCGATACGCCAGTTGCCAAAAGTGCCAAAATAAACGCGACGGACGGTCGCATCGGGCCCGCCTCGGGCGACCAAAATAGGAGAGTACTTACTATTCCTGGCCAGATATGACAGCTCGGGCAGCTAGCGACCTCCTCCTGCACCAGCTCTGATCACATTTGCGGCTATGTGGACACCTTTTCAAATAAACTTCGAAATACTAACCAAGCAGTCTTAGCGTAAACATCGCTGATGAATGTACTGTGGTCAAAAGGTGAATAAATATTCTCATTCCGCAAGCTTGTTTCATATTAGGCATCAGACAGAGGAGCTGAGACTTGTGCTTCAGAGGAAATTAACTCTGCAAGTATACCATCTAAGTCAAAAGTGAGAACTATCGAAGATGTCATTTATTATTGCTGTTGATGTTATTACACGAATCTGCTGAGGAAACGGACACAACTGCCTGGTAAGAGGCTGTTAGTCCCTCCCCTCCCCCCTACCTCTCTCTCTCTCGCTTGATCTATCATACTGTGTGAATAACATCTGTTACGTTATTTTCATGCCTATATTAAAAAACCGTACTCTGAGCTAGACATGAAGAAAAAAGAAAAACCACAAAATTCTAACTACAAAAATGGTTCAAATGGCTCTGAGCACTATGGGACTTAACATCTATGGTCATCAGTCCCCTAGAACTTAGAACTACTTAAAGTTAACTAACCTAAGGACATCACACAACACCCAATCATCACGAGGCAGAGAAAATCCCTGACCCCGCCGGGAATCGAACCCAGGAACCCGGGCGCGGGAAGCGAGAACGCTACCCCACGACCACAAGCTAAAATAGTCATTTCTGTTCGTCTCAGAGTATTTATTTTAGTTACCTTCTGTACTGTATGATCCATGTTTCATTGAGCTGTGTTACTCGGCACTGACACCTCACACGAAAGTTTCTTTCATCCTCAAGTTTTGCACACCAGTGCAATATGGAAGGAATAGCTGAAGGAGTGACTTATTACGAAAAACAGGAAAAGAAGAGGGATAGGTTGACGGATAATGACGAAAGGACGAATTTACTTGTGAAGAATATATTACGACACCTCTCATTCATCAGAAAAATGCATTTGTTCAGTAATGTGTCTTGCTTGTATGGTTCCATATTGTGTACATCTTAGCAAGGGGTACATAACGATGTGCTGCCGTGCGGTAAGCAATGGAGCACCAAATTCGCTCAGAAAAGCTGTTTTTAAATCGGGAAAAAGATAATATAGAACTACAACATAATTTTAATAACTTCAGCACTCAGATGTGATCCGGCAGTCTGCAGCCTATATTTACCATGTTATTGACTAGCACAGGTATTGATATTTATGAGATTCCAGGAGCAATTCAGAAACAAGTATTTGTTAGAAAACAGCTTCTTTGGTTATTTTTTCAGTGATGGTATCTGTTTCAAACTCTAGTGAATTTTTCGCAGAAAATGTCATTTTGGAAACACTTCTGTATCTGAAGCATTAGACATGGAAATATATAGGTGCATTTTCTTCTTCCTCCTACGTTAGAGCCTCCTGTGGCCAAATCCCAAATACAATTCATCACTGTTAATTGGTCCTGTCCGTTCTTAATGTATTCCTTTATTTTCTCACTTTGTTTCTTTTTCCTCCCTTCAGACCATGTTAGGTCTGTTTTGTTCTCCTTCTTCCCTTGAAACCCTCGCGTTTTTAAAACTGTTTAAGTAAATCCTTTTTCCATTACTTATATTTATTCATTCGTTTATTTTATTTTTTCAATGTTCCGTCTACAGTTTCATAGACGCCACCAGAGACAAATGATATCAAGTGTTGGAGAGAGATACATAAAAGGAAATAACGATCTCTCTTTTTACTGAACAATATTTTTTTTACATTGCGTAGCTTTAGAACTGACAGAACTGACAGACAGTATGCTGTTTGATATTTTATTTTAGGGTATGACATTCTTTCGGCTTCGTTGCCGTCAGCAGTATATGTCCCTGCGTTGTAGATAGAGTAAACAACTAGCTGTCAAACTTTAATTTCTACGACTATCAAAGTAATAGAGAGAGTTTTACAATATACGTGCAACATAAAATTATCGAATAACTTTAAAACGTTACTGAAAAAATATTACATCCAACAACTACAGACAGCGGTAATAGTTTACTCAAAGCTGACTTACGTCCATCTACAATAGGAGTGTGCTGAGGAAGGCAATAATGCCGAAATAAGTTTATACACTAAAATAAAATATCAAACAGCATACTGTCTACCAACTCTCTGCATGATGTCCTACTGTGACATAATATATAAACAAAGTAGGTAAGTAGCAATGGTTACGAGAGAGGATTAATTTCCAGTGGTAGCACTTTCGGTAACAGACGCGGCGGTCAGCGCAACTTTCGTCGGCTTGACGAAGTGCAATTGTGCGCGTGATCTGCAGACGCCGTAAACACACACGGCGTGCCCTTCTGGGAGAAAGTGGTGGCCTTTGCGGCAGATGGGAATGCCGACACGCCACCTCGTTGTCACCTCGGGGCCGCGGAAGCGACAGCGGGGACTACTGAGGGGGCAGCCGTCGCTTTGCTGCGCCGCGGCGCTGACTAATTGCGCAGCTGACAGCAGCCGCTGACGGAAACCGCCGACGCGACGACACTCGCCACCGACACAACACGGCGGGACAGCACAGGTAGCGGTGGCGACGTCGCGCCAGCCACACTGAGGCACGCCGCGCCTCAGCTCGGGGAGTAGTTCACTGTCGAGCGTCTCACAATCTCACTACCCGCTATGTCCTCGCCCTCACCACCACCACCACCACCACCACCACCACCACCACCACCACCACCACCACCACCGTCTTCTTCAAGCCATACCACAAAATACATAGATAACATTATCTGACCTACGTCTGCAATAATTTGAAGAGATTAAAGGAAAACACAGCAATAGACAGGACTAAGGCTACCTAAAAACACATGCTCAACCAATATCGAAGGCTCACAAATTACTATGAACACGAGACACGGTGACGCTAAAAATTTGGTATACGAAAAGGAAACCGAGCGAGGTGGCGCAGTGGTTAGACACTCGACTCGCATTCGGGAGGACGACGGTTCAATCCCGCGTCCGGCCATCCTGATTTAGGTTTTCCGTGATTTCCCTAAATCGCTCCAGGCAAATGCCGGGATGATTCCTTTGAAAGGGCACGGCCGACTTCCTTCCCCATCCTTCCCTAATCCGATGAGACCGATGACCTTGCTGTCTGGTCTCCTTCCCCAAACAACCCCAACCCCCAACGAAAAGGAAACAAAAATGCTTTATCTGTGAAATTCGCGTCGATACAAGAGTGGGAAATAGCACCCTACAAAAATGTGTGATATGAATGATGATGATCATCATCATCATCCAGTTCCATCACTTGGCGATTTGGCCTCTCTGAACTGACGAGCAGCCTACTGTCCCTGCAGGTTCTTCCGTTTCCGCCGATGTTAAGCTTCCCGTTGGCAACTGAATTCAGCTGCCTTTCATAGGTCCCTGTCCCATCTGCCTGGTGGTCCTCCCTTCGGTCTTTTTTGGTAAACTGGGCTCCAGTCCAGTATTTCTTTTGACCATCTGCAATCCTTTCTTAGAGCGACATTACCAGTTCAGTGCAATACACTCTTTCCACAATCTCACTGACATTTGCCGTCCTTTCTCCGTGTAACCGAACATTGACCTTTCCATTCGTCTTTGAGCTACGATGAACTTTCTAACAGTGAACCCATTCAATGTCCTTGACTCACAGCCATTAATTTATTACTGATAGCAAACATTGGTAAAAAACTGTTTTCTCAGCTCATCCGACATCTTAGTCTTGAAAACTAAAGAGTATCTTCCGTATGCTTGCCAGCTCAATTTAATGCTTCAAAACGTCTCTCATTTTGTCTCCTTCTATAGTTACAAGCTAACCCTTTGCAGTTGTGAACTTCCAACACAATTATTTCCATCCGGCGTCCATTCATGTATCACGATCATGCTTTTGTCGTAATTCATTTTTTACCAATTTCAGTGCAGACTAACGCAAGTTCGCTAATACGAGTATTTCAAGTTCTTCTATACCATCTGCTAATAGAACAATATTATCAGTAAAACTGAGCTTATTTGAAGCTTTTCCCAGAAACTGGATTTCCTTTGTTTTCCAATTTTTAGAACTATGAATGCTAACAAACAAATTTTTTCAGTTACATCCACGCAGCTGCTAAGGGATTGTCTTTCAGTATTAGTCAGCTACATCGAAACCGTGCGTAAAATGGCAACTCGTAAGTTCGATAGCATCATTCCTCATGATAATGTATTACGAACAAGAAATACGTTCAGCCGGCCGCGGTGGTCTCGCGGTTCTAGGCGCTCAGTCCGGAACTGCGCGACTGCTACGGTCGCAGGTTCGAATCCTGCCTCGGGCATGGATGTGTGTGATGTCCTTAGGTTAGTTAGGTTTAAGTAGTTCTAAGTTCTAGGGACTGATGACCACAGATGTTAAGTCCCTTAGTGCTCAGAGCCATTTGAACCATTTTTTGAAGAAATACGTTCAATCTTTAACTTCAATGCACAAGCTTTTATTCTAAAGCCAACAGCGAATATTCCACGATTATTGTTGCGTTCGAGTAGTAGTGCACTCGTCTTCCTGTAAAATTTGTTTAAATCTTCAATGAGTGTTTATCATTTGTACTCAACGAGTGGCATAATACAGATGGGTAGTTCAACTGGCTGCCTGTAGAACAATCGAGAAGCCCTACCAGTTCTCATTTGTCAGCAGTTGTGAACTGAGCAACGTAAAACAAAATTTGCATATTTTCTTGAGAGAAGCATTTCACAGCTATCTTATCAGTAACATTCGAGACAGTCGTGGCAGCTGATAAAGCTTTCTGTTAATATAGACTGTTTAACTGGAAAGTGCTAGTCAGTCTGCTGCCAATCTCTTTCCTGTTCTAAGAAAGATGCGGCTTATTTTAATTCCAGTTAGTTCACTGGACTGATTACACATGTTCTAACTATTCACGTAAATGAGAGATTTCGCCTTTCTAAGAATTTAGGTTTTCATCTGAACTGATGGGGGAAAAAATTGTTTGTATTAGGTACATTAATTAAATGTAGTTTCATTAAACCGGAAAAAATCGAGCCTTATTGAGTATAATTTTTCAAATCAACACTAATCCTAGGCAAGTCCAATTCATTTTGTTCGAAAATATAGCCGATTTCTGATTGTCACAGGTCTCTTCTAAACAAATTTTTCAAGTACTTAGTACCGGTACTGGATCTAGTTGCTGCACTTTTCACTACGATACGCAATGCGTTATTTATTATTATAAGGTATACAGCGTGATTCAGCTGTAACTACCGATGGGATTTACGCAGCCTTAAATTCCTTCGAACACGACACACAAGTTTTTTATATTTTCTGGCTCGTTATGCGCAAATTGCTAGTTTTACAGAAAAAATTAACATGAACTTTTTGTTGAAAATTTAATATAGTTAACCTTTGTACTGGGATACTTTCTCACTAGAGGCCACAGTGTCTAAGCTGGTCGTAGGCTGTGTTCCAAAAATGAGCAGCATAGACACAGAAGTGATGACACTTTCTGCAGGACCTGACCATCATGTAGCAGGACAATGCTCCAGCACGCACAGTGCAAGCTGTTACTGATTTGTTTGACTGATGGGACTAAGTGCTATACCACCTAATGCACACCCCTGACTTAAGCCCTCGTGAGTTCAACTCGATTTTTAAACTGAAGGGCCGGCCGCGGTGGCCGTGCGGTTCTAGGCGCTCCAGTCCGGAGCCGCGCTGCTGCTACGGTCGCAGGTTCGAATCCTGCCTCGGGCATGGGTGTGTGTGATGTCCTTAGGTTAGTTAGGTTTAAGTAGTTCTAAGTTCTAGGGGACTAATGACCACAGCAGTTGAGTCCCATAGTGCTCAGAGCCATTTGAACAATTCTAAACTGAAGGAAACACTTCGGGCAATAGACGGCACCGCTAGAACTGTCAACACAACTGGCACTGCTAAGAGTACAATACGACTTCCACATCGCTGACAACAGGTTATACACAATGCCGGTGACTACTTTGAAAGTCAGTAAAACTTTGAAACATGTATCTGTTTTGAAAGGGCGGTAATAAATAGTTGCCACTATTAAAGTTCCAACCCTCGTACATTGAATTTCCTGCAAAAAATTCCTTTTCGTTATTTCTGTAGGTCTAATAGTTTACAGGTTGCGAGCGAAGGAATATGAAAATTTGACGCCTGGTTTTTAGAGGAGTTGCAGGTTGCATAAAACTTATAGGTAGGGGAGGCTGAATCAACCTGTATAGTTCATAGTGGCTGCTCTTACTCTTTGGCACGTAGACTAGTCCGTAATGCTGTTTGTTATACTACGTGCTATTATATGGCTGTACTTCGTCTTATAATAGTGCTTGTCAAAATAAGCGTTATTTTAGTCATAGGGGTATTTGGATGTCTTAAGTTACGAAACGTGGAAACGACCCGCCAGGTTAGCCGAGAGCGCTAATGCGCTGCTTCCTGGACTCGGGTGGGCGCGCCGGCCCCGGATCGAATCCGGCCGCCGAATTAACGACGAGGGACGGTGTGCCGGCCAGCCTGGACGTGGTTTTTAGGCGGTTTTTCACATCCATGCAGGTGAATACCGGGCTGGTCCCCACGTCCCGCCTCGGTTACACGACTCACAGACATTTGACACACATCCGCACTTTTCCATGATTTACATTGGACGCAGACAGATGGGGTACTCTGATTCCGTCCCAGGGGGTACGGGGTGGCGGCAGGACAGGCATCCGGCCACCCATTCATATTAACATGCCAAATCCGATTTAACCACGCCAACCCCGCGCAGAATGCGGGACAAAGGTGCAAGCGATAAGTTACGAAACGTGGAAGTCATCACGGTACAAACCGAATCTGTAGAAATATTCTTATTTTGACACGTGTAAATTCGATTAACTAGGCTATGGATTACAGACGCCTGAAGATGGACTCTGAAGTTTCCGAAATCCATTGCAGGTTAATTTGAACTTTGAAGTAAACAACACGACTGAGAGAAAAAGTTATTTGGCATAATGATCTGAAACACGTCTTTTTTGTTCGGCTGTCTCCTTCACTTAGCCATAAAAGAACTAAAATGGAATTAGCTAGACACAAGAGAATGTGTAAAACCACTTTCCCACGACTCGACTGTGAACAGCGCGTATATGTAGTTTTATGGTCGGTTCATAGTCATCCGTAGTGATACGATAGCGACAAAAGAAAGTGCTCGAGAGAAGTTTTAGCAGTGAGTAAATCTCGTTACAGGAATAGTGACGTTCAATTTGCATCGCTCCCTGCAGATAGGTGAAGCGTTAGAAAGATGTGCTGAAGAGTACTGGGCAAAGACATCGGGGTCCTCGCACTGAGAGCCGATGTGGCGATCCTCTCGTCAGCGCGCACTGGTCTGGCGCAGTAAACGGGACTGTAATTCATGAGCAGATTGATGGTTGTCGAGCAGCGACGCTCAAAGAGCAGCGGCACGCTTCGCGCGAGGGCCCTCTGCGGCGCGCGGCTTAACGGCCCGTCGGACTAGTCTCTTCCCTTTTCTCGCAGAGCATATCACGCGTCGTAAAGAAAACTACTTAGCTAACAGTCTCTGCGAGCACCCCGTCAAAGTACCGCTGGTACTACAAAGCGGGAGCAAGCCGGCCTGCGCGGACACGTCCCCGCGGCGGAGAGAGCCGGCCGGCTCCCAGTACGCGGCGCGCAGAATAAAATAAGAAATGTTTCTCGGTTGAAGCAGTCGAGAATAGACAGAGGGAAGCGCCACTATTTTTGACGTGGCGGAGCGTCGCGGTGGATGCCAAGAGACGGGGCCGCGCGCGCCTGTCACCGGGGCGGCCGCGCCGCGCACATTACGGCCAGTAAAAGGCCCGGCCCGCCGCTTTTAGAACCCGCCGCTTCCGTCCCGCGTCACAAGGGGCCAGCGCCATCTCATTAAATGTCCCGAAATGCAAGGCGAGGTGTAATGGCCTCGCCGGGGACACACTTCATTCCGGCCTCGTGTCTTACTCACTTGTAACCCTCAAGCTTAGCAGGCTGGCAGATTACTGGCACTTGTCAGAGACACGAACCACAGTAAACAGAAGAATGGAACAACAGTTACTTTGCTATCGAAGGAAGAGAGTGTGTGTGTGTGTGTGTGTGTGTGTGTGTGTGTGTGTGTGTGCGCGCGCGCGCGCGCGCGCGCGCGCGCCGAGCACGCGTCTCGAAGGGTGGGAGAAGAGAAAAAATTTACAGGTGACCACAGCTAGAATACACTTCAAATGCCTGTAGGGTGCACGATTGCACAAGATTAACATAGTCGGGTAAATCAACCAGTCCTCCAGATCAGGACTACAACAGCTGAACGGATCAGTAGTCCGAATATTTCACCATATTAGCTGTCGCATTTTTTTCTGGTTTTTCCTTTTTTTCTATTTTTTTTAAAAAAGGGTAGGCATACTCTGATGCCTCAAGGGGCGACGACACACTATTCGGAAACACACCTCCCTCTGCAGGCGTGAAGCAAGTGGTGATTTTAGGAACTAAGAAGAAAGAAATAGAGACAGAAATGAAGGCAAAATAAAAACAGGGACGGCAGCTCACTCAAATGAAACGAAACTGGCGAGATAATCCCATCGCAATAAGAATTAACTAAGTTATAAGCCTCTAAGATAGATTACGGGTTTTCCAATTTTTCCGAGAATTTTTCCCACAATTTTCATATTACCACTCGTCAGTTATACTCAAGTGACGCCCAGAAGGGCAATGTCAAATCAAGTGTAGTTTGAAAGTCCGAGTTACAGAGATCCTGGGCCACACTCAGGAAATCCTCGTACAAGGTGCCTTAGCCGACCCGGAACACCTTTTGATAACCATGAACCATTGCCACTTTAAGAAACCTTGCAAAGGTAGTGGTATATTGCCGGTTGGTTTCCGCCAGACGATGCTGTCTCCAAAGGTAGTCCATGAAAGAGACAGCATCAGTTAGGCGAAGGTCATAAATCGTGAAAATGGTATGGCCCAAGAGCCACACCATTGCGCTACGTCGTGTTCGGGGGGTTGGTCTGAATGTCAGGGGTGAGGAACCAGTCTCCATCGGCGGCTGTCGACGTCCCAAGTGTGATTCCAGGTGACCAGTTCAAATGTTTCCCACGTGAGGACTGCGAGAAGGAGCCCACGCAGGCTTCTAAGGATAAATGAGAAGTTCACAGAACAAATAAGTAGGGAAACGCAACCCGCTCAAATGATGCGGAGTAGGGAAGTTTTCACCAGGCTGTGAGCAACATGGCATGTGTTTATTTACCAAATACCATCAACTCCACAAGTCTGCAGGATTTCCCAGCCACTTCCAAAGGCTGTGAAATATTCTGGATGTTGTGTTGGCAGAAGAGCCAAGTGTTACTAGAGGAGGCCGGAATGCACGCTATTTAGCTCGCGCAGGCTGGGGTGAGGAGGGAAGAACTATACTGACATGAGGTCTGGAACATGACAAGGAATGAGAATTCAGAAAGCGGACGTAATTAGTTTGATACTTAACTTTAATCCACTAATGATGAACGTCGCTCTTGACAGGTACATGATTCACAATATTATCTGTTAGTAACTGAATATGGCGCCTTGCTAGGTCGTAGCAAATGACGTAGCTGAAGGCTATACTAAACTGTCGTCTCGGCAAATGAGAGCGTGTGTAGTCAGTGAACCATCGCTAGCAAAGTCGGCTGTACAACTGAGGCGAGTGCTAGGGAGGCTCTCTAGACTAGACCTGCCGTGTGGCGGCGCTCGGTCTGCAATCACATAGTGGCGACACGCGGGTCCCACGTATACTAACGGACCGCGGCCGATTTAAAGGCTACCACCTAGCAAGTGTGGTGTCTGGCGGTGACACCACACTGGGTACTTAAATACATCTTCTAAAGCTCGACATTTCGACCCAATGCTGGGTTCTTCGGCAGTACCCAGTTGCGTCCACATGTCTCTGAACACTGGCGGAAGCAACTTCGTCATAACAATAACAATAAAATTTTGGTTTCCACCATGTTTTGAATACAGTCTCCTTGTAAACGCCACTTTCAGTACCAATAACCACTGCATACTAAAGCGAATGTACAGAACTTTTTCTCAACAATTCCTCTTCTTTGGAACAAGAATGAAAGATCAACCTTTCCAAATATCATTGTGACGCTGGATTACGACAGTGTTCACCCACCAATGGACACAAGTACCAGACGAAGATCAGATCGATTTGAAACTTCCTGGCAGATTAAAACTGTGTGCCGGACCGAGACTCGAACTCGGGACCTTTGCCTTTCGCGGGCAAGTGCTCTACCAACTGAGCTACCCAAGCAAAGGTCCCGAGTTCGAGTCTCGGTCCGGCACACAGTTTTAATCTGCCAGGAAGTTTCATATCAGCGCACACTCCGCTGCAGAGTGAAAATCTCATTCTGCATCAGATCGATTTTTTTGAAGAAACAGTGATTACTTTCATCACCATTTGTTACTTTCTCTGCCGTGGCATGTTTGTGTCCTGCGATAGGCTATTAGAGAATTAGTGGGAATTTGCTGCATGATATTGTTATGTTTCGATGTCCCACTGGTAAAGGGAAACCTGCCAGTAGTCCGCAGAATTCTTGTAACTACAAAGTGCACTTGTAGAATGAACTCCCTTCAAGTTTCGGTGTTGTCCTCTGCTCCGTGCTGTCGTGTCGAATTAATTGTGCCTACAGACAGGGAAACAAATGAGCAGATTCGCAAATTGGGCTTCTGTCCCCCTTAACGGACGGTTCGTGTCAATGAACATACATACTGACGTTTGCCACATCACAAAATGTGTCCATATTGAGCACCTCTAATGCGAGTTACAAATTTGGGAGACCTTTTCCACCCACTGATGTGTCTTTTTCCTGTTTGTCTTACGATTTTGCATCTAAAACCCCTGGGGACTTATGAATAACCTTGCATGCCCCTTCGCTCCCTACGGTGGAAAAAGAAACAGCAGGTAATATTTTTTCATACTGTTACTTCTGACTACAAGAGTAATTAAAATATATGTACGTCACTGTATTTAGAAGATTGGAACATTGTTCCTGGAAAAACAACAACGTATTAACATAATAACTTATTTCAAACAACGCAGTCGTGATCGCATTTAAACTGGTTACTTTTCTGATGACCGGTTTCGACCTTCTAAGAGATCATCTTCAGATCTCATATTCCTTGATGACTGTAGGAGCAGTGGCTTGGAGCAGGTCCATCTGTGCAGGCGTGGAGAACACTGCTCAATACAATGAACAGTGTTTTCCATTCTTGCACACATGGACCTGCTCCAAACCAAAGGTTTCTACAGTCACAAAGAATATAAGAGCTGAAGATGATCTCTTAGAATGTCGAAATCGGTCATCAGAAAAGTAACCAGTTTATCTGCGATCACGACTGTGTGGTTTGAAACAAGTTATTATGTAATTACATTGTTGTTTTTCCTGGAAATAAGTTTCATTAATGTCTTTCACTCAGAAAAAATGGGGTAGTCAAAGGGTTAACTCGCGATAAGGCATTCGTCCCCAGTACCAAGCTGATATACTCGTATTATTGACGACTTGTGATCCAGTCACGACTCGTGATCAGTTTACGGAAAACCATTATATTAGCGCTTCGCCACACCCTGGGTGCAATATATATTTTAGTGCAGACAATAGCAATGTATTTGATCATGTTTAAATTAACGCTAGGGCTACAATAATTTGTGATCATAAGCAGTCACTTTTAGTTAATAATTTAGCGTTTTCCTTGGCAGAGGATGGCAATGTAACGAACCGAGTTCCGTAACTATGCGACTGATTTCTAATTTAAGTTGATTATTTTAGATTTATCTGACGGTCATGTTCGTGGAAAAAAAAAGTTAAACTTTGTCTAATGTTCTCCTATGCCCGAGAATCGTGGCAATTGCATCTAATCTAAGAATTATTACCGATCACCGTCTTGTAAGGTAGGAAGTGTCCACTAGGGGAAAAAAAAGTGTGATGATCTCGGCAAAGAACGGAAAAAAGAATTTAATCCACCTCCATTCTCCGGGTATTTTATGGAGAGATAAATCAGTACCGTAAATACCAGTTACGTTAGCTGACTACGCCGTTAAAGGCTAATGTGAAGCCTAGAAACGATGGAGACATTATTCACCGCCCTCAAATGGCCTACGAGTAATCGACAGTACAATGAAGCGCGGGACAGAACTGAAAGAACAATCGGCGCTAGAGAAACAAGGTGTCACGAGGAATGCCGGAGGCGGTAAAAGTAGCCGGCGAACACGACTAGGTGCGAGGAGCGGCCACGTGTGTAGCACGTGGCGACCCGCAGCCATTCATCGGACGTGGCGCTTTACTGGCCTATAACTCTGGCTAGCGTGGTGACAAAATAACACGGGCCGTGGAGCGCCGCCAAAAATGTCGCCGCACGACACCACACCGCGTAGCGATGAGACGCGACGCCGTCTGCGATCCCCGTCGAACGTGAATCGTGCGACTTTGTCCGCATGTCTCGCCAACACCAAAAAATATGGAAACATGCAGATAGTATCAGATGTACACCTCCAGCGTTTCCATTAAGAAAACTAAACTCCGAACAGGTCTCAGAGGGCGCAACGAGGCCGACTGACCGTCGCGTCATCCTCAGGCGACAGGCGTCACTGGATGCGGATATGGAGGACCATGTGGTCAGCACACCACTTTCCCGGTCGTGATCAGTTTTCGTGACCGAAGCCGCTGTTTCTCAATCAAGTTGTTGCTCAATTGGTCTCACAAGGGCTGAACGCACCCCGCTTGCCAACGTCGCTCCGTAGAACCGGACGGTCACCAATCCAAGTGATAGCCAAGGCAGACAGCGCTTGACTTCTGTGATCTGACGGGAAATGGTGTTACCACTGCAGCAAAGCCATTGGCCAAGCGTTTGCATTACTACTGTCATTTGTACTAGACGGGATGGGACACTACTAGGTCATGCAAAGCTTAATGATCCAGTCTTCTGACTTCTCACGCACGTCACTTTTTCCTCCGACAGTTCTTTTTCCCGTTTTCTTCACGGTTTAATTCTCCAGCTCCCGATCCTGTGTCAGTTTTTGTCCGTCTGGACCTCCCGATGATATCAGTATTCGTTGGACCTTTTTCGACTCTTTAAATCCGAGGAATAGTTTTCCGTCATTCCGTGTGTTAAAATTTTGTGGGAAACCACGTTGCTGGGAGTCTGTAGATGTGTGTATAAAATTTTCTCTCCTTTTGCGGAAATTGGATAATATTTTTGTTTGTTTTCTGCGATTTTAATCTATAGCTACCTTCCGTTGCGTTTCCGACGAGAATCTTTCCCATTACTTAGCATGCGTCTTGTCTCTGTGGGAGAAAGGTGTTACAACGCTGTCTATACGGATTTAAGTAAATAAGAATTACACTCAGATCTTCCAGTGTCAGACGCCTGTATCTGAGTTAAACTATCCGGTTAAGAGTAGGCCGCGCGGGATTAGCCGAGCGGTCTCGGCGCTGCAGTCATGAGCTGTGTGGCTGGTCCCGGCGGAGGTTCGAGTCCTCCGTCGGGCACGGGTGTGTGTGTTTGTCCTTAGGATAATTTAGGTGAAGTAGTGTGTGAGCTTATGGACTGATGGCCTTAGCAGTTAAGTCCCGTAAGATTTCACACATATGAACATTTCTTTTTTTTTTCTTTTTTGTTGAAAGTATATGGAATCTATTAGTAGCCATTAATATGGGTTGTGTCCACGCATCGCCTCTAAGACGACTTGTACTTTTCCAGGAACACTTTCTGTGAGGTTCTTGAATATCTGTGGAGGAATGGCAGCCCGTTCTTCCTCAAGAACCGAAATCAGACAAGGCAGTGTTTTGGACGCCGCGGTCTGGAGCGAATTCAACAATGTAACTCAGTGCTCTGGATTCAGATCAGGACTCGGGCACACCAGACGTTTTCTGGAATTTTGCTGCCCACAAACCATTCCCTCTCAGATCCTGCTTCATGAGAAAGTGCATTGCATGGTGATATAAAGTCATCTTCTCCGAACAGTTCCTCAACTGTACGCAGTGCACACCGCGTTTATCTTTGCCTAAAGTGCAATAAGGGGACCGCACGCCAAGCACGGAAAAGACTTCCATACTGTAGTATCACCTCCTCCGTACTTCACTGTTGAGACTACATATGGTGGTTAGGTAACGTTCTCCTGTTGCTCACCAAACCTAGACATCTCCATTGGGTTGCCACAGGGTATAGCGTGATTCATCACACAAAATCTCTCGTTTCTAGACATCCAGTGTCCAGTGTCGTCGCCCTCAAAGGTCGCTTAGCAGTGAATACAGAAATGTGTGGCTCATGAGGAGTTGCTCGGCTATTGCATGCCATTCCTTTTAACTCCCCGCGCACAGCCATTGTAATAGCTGGACTTCTGGTAGCAATTCAGAACTCACGAATGATTCCTTCCGCTGATTTCATGAGATTATTTTACAATCACCCACCGCAAAACGAGACAGCTGCTCCTGCTTCGGCTGTGGTTGTTCCTTAGCGTCACCGTTCACAGCCACATCATCAACAGTCGACTTGGGCGGCTTTAGAAGGGTTGAAATGTCTCTGATGAATCTGTTATTCAGCTGACATCCCGCCACCAGACCACGCTGGAAGTCCCTGATCTCTCGTGAGCGACTAGCTCTGCCGTTACTACTTACAACCAAACAAAACAATACTTGAAGGGCTCCTTTACACTGACGGGTCCGCTCTCGTAACATCTAGTAGCCAGTTCCATACAACATACAGATAACCGCATACCTTTGATAAGACAGTGTACATCTGGGTACTCTTAATGTCTCTAGAGTTCTCTGCGTTACGCTATGTGTACAGGTTTCACGAACACAAAAACTGTTATAATAACACGTGTTTTGGGTGTTTTGTAAAATAATTTTCAAATACGGGGATGATTCCCTTAGCAGGGTACCATCCCATTCCTTGCACCATTACCCCGTCTTCACTTTCTGCTGTTCCTGAATTTGCATTCAAGTGATTATTCGCTACAAGTCGTTCGACATGCCATTGTGATTAATATAGTGGACTTTTAATCCTTAGTACCAAATTTCTTATCAATCTTCAGGGGTCTGATTTCAATTGCTCGTGGATTCCTAAGCGCTTCTGGCTAATACTGAGATGACATCTTAGACAACATCGGCTGTCTTGCCTTATCGCAGGTAATGCTTTTGTCCAATGACCTCTACAGTGACAGTGCGTTGAACGCCGTCCTTCGCCCTCGAAACGTCTTTGGATATCCAAAAGCTTCTGCTTTTCAGCATCGGCGCCCGAGTCTTCGGCCCAAGTTAAATTCCTTCCAGGCACCCGACCAGAAAAACGAGGAAAGAGCTCGTGGTGGAAACAACGGAGCTCTCCTTGCGGTTGCTGCTCTTTGTGTGTATTGGAGTCTGACTCAGCTGGCGCCCCGGTTCGTTAAAGGGAGCCGCTGACGTCACGGCTGCTCGGCCGGCCGGCAGTTCCTCACAACGCGGGACTGTAAACATTCAGGACGGGGTCACGCGCCGGACCACTTCGCTGTGGCTTCTGCCGCGGCGTGGACGCACGCGCCTCGCAAGCTGGCATATTCTTCACTGACTTGTTGAACTTTTTATGCACATCACAGCTGCAAACGTGCCGGATGATATGTAGAGTAACGTCAGTTAATTATTCATTTGAGCCCCCCCCCCCTCCGTCCTCATAGTTTTCAATTTCTAGAAATTCTGCTGCTACATCATCCCAGTACATTTGTCAGCGTGTCAGCAGGAACCTGTACTTATCTTCTGGAAGAGAAGGTAATCCGGGTGCTCAGTATGAATGTACATATCCCTCACCAATGGAACCTGGTTTCTGGGTGATTTCTCATTCAGTAAGTATTTTTACAAGATCAGAAGAAACATATTAGCGTTACGTATTAACGCCGTAGGCTTACGAAAAAAGATGTTAAGTCGACGCACCACAGAGCTGCAACAGACAGACTAATGAACCCTTCTGAACTCCAAACCACTTTTATTTGATTTATAACTTTTACATGCAGATTCTAACGCGTGATGCTTCACTGTCAGCTACTTTTTGAGATACCGACTCACTGAAACAGACGGCATACATATTATATTAAAACAACGTAAGCAGAAGATATATGAAGAATTTGTGTGTGCAGTGTAGTTCTTCTCAAATAGGGAGAGAAATGCATTAACTATTGGAGAAATAATTATCTGTTCAAATACTCTTCCATGGATGGACTCATCAGTTTCTGTCGAAGGGACATGGAAGTCTAATGAATTGCGTGAAATGAGTGTACGATATCTTTAGAGTGTGTTAAGGGAAAAGGGAGGGGAATGACAGATCAGGAAGCTCGCCACTGATGTTATCAGATTATTCGGTCTAATGTACAGTGTTTCAAATTAACTGTAGCATAGTCATATGTTTCTATCGTTGAAAATTATGATTACTCCCGAATGAATATGATAAAGTAAACAAAATTCAGATATTCAAGTGGAATTTTGCAATAGATACTAAAGTTTCTTAAACATTTGTTTCATATTACCAGCGCTAGTCTTTCGTATATACAGCCAGTGTCTTCTACGAGTCATCAAATCAAAAAAATGTGTGTGAAATCTTAAGGGACTTAACTGCTAAGGTCATCAGTCCCTAAGCTTACATACTACTTAACCTAAATCATCCTAAGGAAAAATACACACACCCATACCCGAGGGAGGACTCGACCCTCCGCCGGGATCAGCCGCACAGTCCATGACTGCAGCGCCTAAGACCGCTCGGCTAATCCCGCGCGGCTCTGTGGTAAAGGCAGGGTCACCAGCAACAAGTGCAGTTATGCCTCGCATGTGAGGCTCCGTGGAATAGTGGTTGGTTCCACGAGTCGGTCACAAACAATCACCAGCCCCACACTGAGGCTGAACCGGTGCTGATGGTTTGGTGCCACTGCATCACCAAAACGCTAAGTACGGACACATTTCCACTTGCCAGTTTGTTCTCGTTTGTGTTTTCAATCACTGAAACCACCGCTGTCAAAAATCTTTCATCTCTACAAGTGGGCGCACCTCCCATTGGAACGCATTCCCCGGCCATACGTCTATCAAATAACCTTTTCTGCCCCTTATCCTATCAGGTATCGTTTCGTGAAGTACGTTCACATTTAGCAAAACAAAATTACACTCTGTGTGTGTGTGTGTGTGTGTGTGTGTGTGTGTGTGTGTGTGTGTGTGTGTGTGTTTAAGTAGAAATAGGTTAAAGGTAAGGAGAAATAAATACTCGTAGTATCCCGAAATACACAGCGACGAAATTTTATCACGACATCGTGTACCAACCAATATTCCTATTAATGTCTTGACACCAACAACGCGAGAACGAAACAGAAGCACTTTCTTCCACAGGGAGTTTGGACACCCCTGATGGCGATCAGCAGTAATCTCGCATAACACTGAACAAACACGACGTCAACACTCAGCACCTTATCAGTAATTCGACTAAATGTTGCACACTTCACGCTTTACACATGTAATCATACAACGGCTCTCCAGGTTACGGAGCAGAGTTCGGCGGGCAGGTGTTGACACCTAACGCTTTCAGGCCGTATCGATAAAATGTTATCGGAGATCGAGCGTTAAGAACTCCAGGATACTCGTACGGCAGTGTGAACGCAAGCAGCTCCTATCTGTGGAGTCAACATTAGTTCGAGATATCACGTACGTTCCCCGTTACATAAAGACTTGACATACCTTCCAATAAAAGATATCTGTTCTTGGTAAACTGGTGTCTTTTTTTGTGGAAGCAGTTTTGACACTTGAAAAATAGCACTAACTAATCTAAGGAACAGATTCCTTTGGTTTGGAAACTGTCTTTCTTCGTAGGTGTTTCTAACTCAACAACTACAATAAGAAGCATGTCTCCCGCCGGAGGTTCGAGTCGTCTCTCGGGCATGGGTGTGAGTGTTGTCCTCAGCGTTAAGTTAGTTTAAGTAGCGTGTAAGTCTAGAGACCGATGACCTTAGCAGTTTGGACCCTTAGGAATTCACACAAATTTGAACATTTTGAAGAAGCATGGAACGCCGAGAGAGAAAAACGAAATGCCACGTAAAATTAGTAAATAATTATGGAAATGATGTAAGTGGGTTCACTGCTACATGCTGTATGTCTGTCAAGCATTCAGCCGTTCACCGGATTAAAAACACGAGCCGCTAGATCCGTTTTCGCATGAGCCACGCACGTCTCCTTTTTCATACGGCAAGGACATAACTGAAATGGTCTCTTCAGACTTTTTTTCCATATAATGAGTGTGAAAGCTGTTCATGTGTTTTCTTATTTGTAAGATTTGTATTACTTGCTGCGATTACATCAATACGTATATCGTAATTACAAATAAAGGTGTAGTGACTGGCTTCGTTGATAATGCTTCATGCTCTCACTCACTGACCTCAGAGTTAGAAACACAGTATCATTCGCGCAATCAAAGCTGACACACGGTGTAGTGGCTGACGTTAGCGACCGTAAATGCGTTTCCCTTTTACGGTTGCTCCTATGAGCCACAGCGCCGACAGGCAGCTTTATTGCGCGAATAGTCCATGTCCTGCGGACTCCTATAATCAGTCACGCATCTTCCAGCAAAAACGGATCTCTCCGAGATGGTGTGTGTACTCGTGTACTAGATTTTCTGTGTAAATGACATGCAGCGTTATGATTGCCGCATATTATCAGATATTGAAAATTAGTGTCAGCGTGTAACATTATAAGGAGTGGGTCCTATCCACTGTGTATGGGCGACGGCGATGATCCTGGGAAAGTAACGTGTCTTATCGTTAAGCTAATTTGAAGGACATTGGAATTTTCGCACTTCATTAACCGAGAGCTATAACTCTTCAGTCTAACGCAGTTTTTTCTCAAATTTTGTAACTTATGGCCTAGGAGAAAAATGTTTTGGAAATCCGTATTTACTAGCTACTGACATCTACTGTAGATATATCGAAGGGATTACTCCTGTTAGTGTTGATGACAATACATCCGAAATATGAAAGCAGGAGAAAAGCACTGTGAAACTACTTCTACTCAAACTGTTGTTATTTAAACAGTTGCACTGTGTTGCATCTTTCTAAACTAAACTGCGTTCCACTTTAAAGCACACATGCGTTTGAAATGTATTTACACAATCGACTGCAATGTAGAAAAGCGACGATACGCAGTTCACAGAGCAGACGACAGTGCAACATACCCAGACATTGGAGGCAGCGCACAAGGTTTGGACAGATCGATGGAAACAAAATTGCTAAATGTGCTATAGATGAAAGTGATAGATACATTCGGTATACGATTACACTCGTCAGACAGTAACTGTATGGTGAAGTGTGGCAAAAACTACACAGCGACGTAGGGAAAATACGAGGGGCGTTCAAAAAGTAACGCACACGTTTTTTTCTCGGACAATTTCGGTTGAAAAATGCGGATTTTGCTGTGGGACATCGTAGAATATTCCCGCTTCAGCCGCTATAGTTTTTCGTGAAGCTCCGATAGGTTGCGGCGCTATATGTTACCTCAGAAATGGCGTTTGTAACGGAGGTGAGTTCCAAGCGGAGAGGTGCCACTGAGTTTCTTGTGGCGGAAAATCAAGCATCGCAGATATACGTAGGCGCTTGCAGAATGTATACGAAGACCTGGCAAGGAACAAAAGCAAGGAGTGTCGTTGCGACGGGACATCTGCCACCATCGCAACAAGGTCGCCCAAACCTATCCGATCTCCTGCGTGCCGGCCGCTGTGGCCGAGCGGTTCTGGGCGCTTCAGTCCGGAACCGCGCGACTGCTACGGTCGCAGGTTCGAATCCTGCTTTGGGCATGGATGTGTGTGGTGTCATTAGGTTAGTTAGGTTTAAGTAGTTCTAAGTTCTGGGGGACTGATGACCTAAAATGTTAAGTCCCATAGTGCTCAGAACCATTTTTCGATCTCCTGCGTGCAGGCCGGCCGCACGCACCTGTGACTCTTGCTACGTTGTAACGTGCGGACAGTCTCAGTCGAGGTGATCGACGGAACACAAACACCTCGCTGCTCAAGTGGACCCTCTGTTCGTAGTGCTGGCGCAGTCGTACACGAGTTTGAGTACTAAAAGATTGCCTGCTGGGTTCCTCGCCACCTAACAGAAGACCATAGAGAACAATGAACTACCACCTCTGCGGAATTGCTTGGCGTTACAAGGCTGATCGTGAAATTTTGTTCTGGAACATTGTCACAGACGATGGAAATCTGGTTCATCACTCCCAATCGGAAACAGAACAGCAATCCACCACCTGTTCTACGAAGAAAACGTTCAAAGCCGCGCCTTCAGCCAGTGAAGTCATGGCGACGTTCTTCTAGGGCTCCGATGGAGCTATATAGGTAGATGTCCTCCTTCATAGTGTAACAATCAACTCTGAAGTGTACTGTGCTACCCTCAGGAAACTGAAAAAACAATTTGAACGTGTTCGGCGCCACAAAAATGCATACGAACTTATTGTTCACCATGACAACGTGAGGTCTCACGTAAATCTGCACAACCTAGATGAGCCTACAGAATTTCAATGGACTGCCTCATCCCCCTTCAGCCCCAATCTCGCATCTTCCGACTTCAATCTGTTAGGAACAATGAAGGAGGCACTCCGTGGGAAGCAGTATGTGTATGATAGGAAGGTTATTAATACAGCACGACATTGGCTCTGACTTCTACCAGTAGAGTGATACATGTTGGCATACACGTCCTCCCAATAATGAACGAAGATTATGTTGCAAAATTGAGTTTTGTAGCCAGAAGTGTGGGGAATAATGTGATGTATTAGAATCCTGAATAAAATAATCCTACTTTCTGAAAAATAAGCTGTTGCATTACTCTCTGAACACCCCTCGTACTTGAAAAATAAAGAAGGAAACGAATAATTCTCTGTGAAAGTAGAAATACGTGTTGTCTGGAGGTGATGAGTGATGCAAAGAAGCTATCGCACAATACAGGACACTTACTTTCAAAGATATAGGAACGGGACCGCTTAGCGCCAAAATATTAGCTGCTCATCTGTAAGCTAGTGAAAGAAAGAATGGAAGGAAAGAAGACTGTCGACGACGATGTCGGGCATGCAAGGGACGGGCAAGGGACGGGCAAAAAAAATCAGCCACGTCATCTTCAAAAGAAAAATGTCATTATTTGCCCCCAAGTGATTTAGGAACTCACAGGACGCGTATGTCTGGATGTCTTGTCGACGAAAACATGCGAGTGAGTGTCTTAAGCACTGCGCCTGTGCAGCCGGCCGGTGTAGCCGAGCGGTTCTACGCGCTTCAGTCTCGAACCGCGTGACGGCTACGGTCGCAGGTTCGAATCCTGCCTCGGGCATGGATCTGTGTGATGTCCTTAGGTTAGTTAGGTTTAAGTAGTTCTAAGTTCTAGGGGACTGATGACCTCAGATGTTAAGTCCCATGCTCAGAGCCATTTGAACTGCGCCTGTTCACACTGTTTTGTCAGATATATATGACATGAAGCGTTGTCAGAGTGAGTGGTAGCGGGACACTCTCGAAGCCGCACAACGGCCGAGTTTTGTCAGAGTGGCGTGAAACGGCAGTCATGAGAACAGCGCCGGCCCATTATAAGAGGCTGAAGAATATATGGCGGTCTGGCTGGGCAGGGCTGCAGACAATGCGGGCACCTGCGCCGCCCCCTGGCCGACCAATCAACACCCGGGGGGCGGCCGCCTCCCCCTGCTTTACATGTGAATGCAGCCGCCGCCACCCCGCGGCTCCCGGCGGATGCCGAGTCTTGCAGCCGCCGCTTCCGCCGTTGCGCCGGATTCGCAGATCCAGTGACGGATTTATTAGCTCGAAGCTACTCTGTCTGTAACATGCCGAACGACAATGCTTAAAGTATATTCGGCACTGACAACGGCGGATTTATTAGTTGCGTTGTGCCTCTTAGCATTGGTCCAGCCAGAGGCTTCAGGATTCATGTACATCGCATTGATGTTGCCACGGCCACCGCTCGGAACAAATTGAGGAGCGTTTTGTAGACGGTGTACTCGGCGAAATGATGAATCAAAGCTTCGGTCTCTGTTGCAAGTGTCGCTCATCAGAGTATATGATACCAAATTTTATGTACACTGATCGAGGCCATTGCAGTAGCGTTACATATTGTTCAATATGATGCTATCTACGAAGAGACTGATTACGCCTGCGAAAGATTATACAAACTTTATTCCCCCTTTTCCTTCGCTTTCCTATTCTGTTTGGCATTAGACAAATAGAAAACCAGTGGCCGCTTCCATATACACCCTAATCTTCCTGAACCTACTTCTACAGAAAATATTTGGGTATTTAATCTCCGCCTTCTGCAAAACAGAATGTATTTCTCTTTCTGTTTACCCAAGCAGTTTTCGACAACTGTGAGTCATCTGTGGGTGTCTATTTATTTCTGGAAAATATTACACGAAGTTCATGGTTGTTTTACAATTTTACGCCAAAAAACTTATGACGCGTAAGCATTTTATTTCTTCTGTTTCGATTACTCGCGTGAATCGACATCACTTGTGAAAAGCGGGTTACTGCAGGTTGCCTTGACTTTATGTCTTTTATCGTTTGACATAATATCAGCTGCAAATTAGTCGGAAGGAATTTGCTTATGTGAAAATACTTTTTCATGAGTGGCGATTGCGTGTGTCCTGATCTTACCTCACCATCGGACTGTCACAGAATATAACTTGATTCGTCACTCCAAATAACTCGTTTTCAGATACCAACAGTCCACTGGCATCGCTGTTTACACAACCTAAAGCATTGCATGGCATTGCTTGCAGAAAGTATTAGAAACTGCTCGCCCTTTGTACCCTATTCCTTCCAGTCCCATACGCATAGTCACAGTGCTAGGTGGACTGCTGTAACACTTCACGAGTGATCCCTTCTTCTGATTTCATGAGATTTTTTACATCCACCCTCCCTGCACATAAGTACCTGATGTCTGCCTGGTCAGTGTTTACATGTGGTTCTTTCCTTGCGTTCCCAGTTCACTGCCACATTACCTTGGGCAGCTTTAGAGTAATTTTAATATCCTTGAGGGATCTATTGCTCAGGTGACGTCCAATGACTAGTCCACGTTCGAAGTCACTGAGCTCTCCTCAGTGACAACAGAATAATCACCGCCTCCTTTTATATTGGCGAGACCGCTTCTCGTGACATCTGGCTCTCAGTTCCGCATTACATTGGGGTGTCGGAATACCTTCGATCAGACAGCGAATCAGCAACAGCACCAACGTCGTCCTCTTCAAGCCGATTTTACAGGAATCTCGACATTTAAAAAGCATAGTAAAATGAACCATACGAAATGGAGATGGCGTAAAACTAGGAGATTCACGACACTATCGGGATATCTGTAAGTGATTTTGTATATTCATCGAATTCAAACTACTTTTTTTCGATGATTATTTTCAAGTATGTGTTCGATACAGGTGAGTGCATTGGGATACTGATACTGTCTCTGAAATGTGCTGCCTCTGTTGATGCACATAATTTGTAGTGATCTACGTTGTGCAGGAAGTGTTGGTTCGCTATGCCAAGACGGTACTTCTTGCAGCTCGTTATAGACTGTGAATACCGTCTGTTATTACGGTATTTCATTTTACGAATTAATGTGAGAGATGCGAACCGCTCACCTGACTTAAAAGCTTTTATAGTCTATATTTTTCTCTGCTATCGGAATCTTGTCTTTGGATGAGAAGAGAGAAGCACATCTACATGCAGCACTTTGAGGCCAGAACTTTAATAGCCAATCGGGTTATTGGGAGCGGAGTTTCGAGTTTAGTAGGGCCGCGTGTGTCCAGACAAAGAACGCCTCTTCTTCATTGTTTGTTCTGCTCCGATTGCTGTTTATGTCATACGGCCTGCTGGCGATTTGTAAAATTTGGAATTTTTTCGTGTGAAATGCTTGAGACGGGCTTTGCTACACTGCAACCTCTAGGATTACTGTTTAGATCATTGCTCGCTTGCATAATTCCATGTTACACGATTTTTCAGGTGCTGCTATGCCACATGGTTTGCAGTTGTGTTCAAAAATGGCTCAAATGGCTCTGAGCACTATGGTACTTAACATCTGAGGCCATCAGTCCCATAGAACTTAGAACTACTTAAACCTAACTAACCTAAGGACATCACACACATCCATGCCCGAGGCAGGATTCGAACCTGCGACCGCAGCGGTCGCGCGGTTCCAGACTGAAGCGTCTAGAACCGCTCGGCCACACCGGCCAGCTGCAATTGTGTATTCGTGTGAGAAAGATTAGGTCTTTGTTCAGATCGCGTCCCTGTTTTAGTATGTGATGACGAATATCTATTTTTCAGCGAGTCAGCGGAAGATATAGGTCATCTTTCACTTTACGTTACCACTTTCTAAATAGCATTACAGGGGTTGTATGGCATATGCGTTTGTTTTTTGCTTTTTGTAAATGTGCGGTTTTGTACAACTATGTGATCAGTGAGATGATGTTGGCATCAAGCTGTTCATGAATTTTGGCGTCTGTATTATTAATAATAACTGAAGTTAATTTAAAGTCTCTGACTAATTATTTGCCTCCTGGTTTTATTTTTCCAATACTATGATTTTTCATACTCGTTGGTACAGGTGCTCGCTTATCACACTAGTAGCAGGTGCGAGCGCTTCTCTTATAGGCAATTTTCAGCCAAACAAGTCGAGTAGCAGGTAATTTCAAGACATCTGCTACAGAAATAATACATGGGGAATCTGCATTTCAGTGAATCAGTTTCTTGTCATTAGACATTAGTGCTTACAAAGTGTTGTTAAATAAGGTTGTATTAGGAAGGATGAAGATGATGGTTGCAATATGTCTTCCTTTAATTTACGTTGAAGTCCGCTTTATAGGCTATGTTCCTCTCTATCTCACATTTTACTGACGGTAGTTATCTGGCGTTATTGTTCTTTCATGGATCAAATGTCATACGAAGGAAAAAAAGTTGTAGTGAAATTAATACCGGGGTCGTAACTCGTTATGCACTTAGGTTAAAACAATAGCAGATAGTAGTGGCTTTCAATCTCATTGTAGCTTAATATTACAATTTATTCTAAAGCTGCACCTGTCAAACTGGAAAGTAAGCGGTTCCTTCTATTGTGTTCGGCACACGGTATGCTTCTTCTCAAGAAAATTACCACTGTGTTTGTTTGTATAGTCCGATCCTCGCTAAACATATAACAACGATATTGTCATAGTGTAACGGTATTATATCATGTGTGCTCACAAACACAACACTTCGAAATAACAACACTCACGAAGTTTTTGCGCTGTTCCTGCTGCACAGTGACAAATACGTTGTCGCTAGCTTTTTTGAGGTCGTACATGTCCAGTTGGACACCCTTCCCCTCAATACTATACAGCTGACTTCTAGCTGATACTCGGTAGTCATGAAAAACAGGGGAGAAGAAAAATGGATGGGAAAACGTGCTTCCTTCGCTGCACCGATGCGTCGATGGGGGTGACGAACGCAGGCGTATCGCACAAAGGGAAGGTACGGGAAGATTCATAGTGGCCCGACAGGAAAATTACAGCGTTCACCAAGCAGCCGTCGAGAGACGCGCTCCGGGCTACAATTCGACCGCAGCTCCGGAGTAATAATGTGCGGTTTTGCGGTAACGATACACGCAATAACGCATCCGATATTTAGCCTTTGCGCTTGTTTGCATGTGGCCCATTCATCACGAATGACAAGCAACACCTCTTCGCTATCTGCCAGGCGATCGGTCTCACAGGCGGGCAGGCCAGCGGGCCGGTTCCACTGTTTGCACACAACACCGTAGCTCTCCAAAGCGCGAGTCATGATTGCATAAATGAGCTTTTTCGTTTGTGTTCCACTAATGAGCACCGCTGACTCAGTGGAGAACTACAACAGAACCCTTAAGATAACAATTCCCCTTCAGAAATTCATGTGCAGCTTCGAAACCGTGATTAAGGATCACTCTTAACGGAATTGAAACTGTCTCCTGGTCAAGAGTCGAAGTATTTTAACAAAGCTCTACATGGAAGATTGGGCAGAGAATCATCCTTCTAAACTGATAACCCCTCCTCCTCGCCGACACACTACTAAGAAAACAAACCACAAGAAACAAAATTGTACTTGCAACATGCTTTACAACCATTCAAAAATATTCAGCGTAAGTGAACAACAGCTGAGATGTTTCAGGTACGTCTCCCGTGGAACTGCCTTTCGTCTTTGAGAAGGTTCTTTTATCCACAGAAACAAAACGATCAGTTCTCCTCTGAAACAAGTATGATTAGTTTCACAAGGAGGACTAGTAAAACGGAAAGATATCAAAACTGCATTACGTGGTCCAAATTGTCGAGATTGTCGGGTATAGGAAAAAAAAGTAGCAGTAAGCAAAATTCCCTATCAGACCTAGTGAATTTATGAACAGTCAACCTCTCCTTGTCTAAAGTTGAAGTGGCATTAGTCCAGTGGTACTACAAATCCAGGTTAAGGAAACCTGCAAAAACGGCTGAATGTTGGTTGATACATTTACAACATAGTGCAGTCTCCAACTCAGAAGAAGTTTATAGAAACTGGCTCCCGATGCCAAAGCAGGAAGATATTCTGTTTAGAAGTTAAGCATAATTGCTGATTGTCAATCATTTTACACTCTCCTGTAATTCACAGTTCTAGCTACTGTTCGGCACGCCTATACAAATGGCCAAATTTGGATACTCCGCCATACTAGTCACCAAATAAGTGTTGCAATCTCAGACACACTTCGAGTGTCTGACCATTGTGAATTATTTCCTCATTTTTCATTTGCACTTTTCAACTGCCTTAGGCTACTTATGACAGCGTTTAAAGCAAGAATTGAACACAGGATCTCCGCTTAACGACAAGGAATCCTGTTGCCTTTGTTTCGTATTTTTGACAAATTTTACTTCGACGGAGCGAAGTTTCAATGCAGCAGCGCTTTGAGAGCTGAATCATCAACAGTGAAAACACAATTTACAGAGTTATGAAAAGGTATTAAGCGAGAAACAATGGCATTAGAGCCGTGTCATGTGCACAGTAATTCTGGTGTGATCGAAATAGGTGTCAGCGCTGTGTGTGCTCAAAAGTGTATTGCATTACAAGCGAAACAGGTTGCAAAAAAGACAGACGGGAACAGCATTCGCACACTAACAGTGGATTAATTATGCCACGTGCCTCTCTTCGGCATCCAGTTTTCGCCACGTGGCCTAAGCTCAACAGTGATGAAGCTGTCGCGCCAGTGTAACATAAATAAAACTTACCCAGACCTGCAAATTAGTTCTTTGGGAGCTAGCCGTGTCACCGAGTATATTTAACTATCACATTTCTGTAAATTACGACGCTTTAGCACTCTAATTAATTACGCGCCGAACACGTTAATTATATAAACCAGCTGATACCTTTGTAGCACATTCTGCATTAATGGGTACATGCGTTCTGTAATGTAGCTGTGCACGGACACAGATAATTTGAGGAAATAAAATTAATATCGGCGCGGGCCTGATTATATGGCGTCCCACAGCACAGTAACAACGGTGATACGAGGTAATTATTCATCACACAGCGATCCTAAATAGGAAACAAAAACTTGTCCCTTTATTCAATAAACACGGCGAAATTAGTGCCGGCGCGAGCCTGGCCGCTGGCGGCAGTGTGGAAATGAGCAGCGTCGCGCAGTCGCATCGGCGTTGCCACGGCAACCAAACCTCATCAGTCAGCCATCTCCCTCGCGGCGTCGCTCCCTAAAAAGCCGGCCCCTATTACGCCGGTGTAATATGCACTAGTGACGGCTGGTGACGGCGCTGGTGTGGGGGCGTAGTGACCAAGCCCCCAAAGCCCCCCGATATGAATGATGCGTCAGGCGCTCAAATTGACACCAATTACCAGGAAAACTGCCTATTTAGGCGCGGCCCCTTGCGAATCTCCGCCACCGACCGCACCCCTCCGGCGGCAGTAGGCAAACGAGGGGTGGTCGGCGGTCCCCCCGTCTTCTGGGCGTGACTTTCACACGGGACGCGCCAAACACCGGCCGCTATTCTTTCTAGCGCAGCAGCGTACGCGTCACTCACCAGGGAGGGAACATCAGAGATCCCTTCCTAAAATTAACAACGGTGCCCACATAATATTTATCACGAACTTCAAAACATCGCAAGGTAGCGAAATTGTCCAGAAATTTAAATGATAACCTCACAATCAGACTTTTCTATCTCTATATTTCAACACACTGTCAGTCTTCCTTTACGCCTTTTTCGTCTTACGCAGGCAAAATATCATCAAGTAGTTTCATTATCAATGCTGTAGTAAGTGCGATCGATACTGTCTTCTTTTGGGTGGGTACAATTATCCAAAATTCTGCCCTATCCTGCATGGTCTTCCATTTCAGCCTATGAGTTAAATTTTGAGATGCAATGAGGTAGAAGTGGACCAATATCAGCTTGTGAATGCGACAGTTCTTATTTTCGTGTTTGCTAAGAAAATTGGAGGAATTCTGCCTTATGAAAGACTCTTTTTAGTTTTGTTTTTAGCCAGACAAGTTTCAGCAATTTTTGTGCTATCTTCAGTGGGTTTACTCGTTTATTTTCCTCCTGCAAAATTGTTACATGTTAACCTTTAAAGAAACTTTTCGGACAAAATATTTACATTTGTAAAATGGGTGATTATTGACAAATATTTTTTACCTTGGTTTGCATACAATACAGAGTTGAGACATGTATCACCGATCTGAGCATTCTATGTTGTTTATTTACGATATGTCTGAAGTTTCTAGTTTTACAGTACATTTGGAACTAAAGTGGGCTTATGCATTTGTTTGCGTACCTCACATTAAGTAACTGGATATTTCTGCTAGTAGCTTTGGGTGTAGTAAACAACCTGCGGCTTGTCGTCTGCAAACAGCAAACAGTTATTTTATTATACGGTGTATCACGCATTCTCGGTCGAAAATATATATTATATAGAAAAATAAAATAACGTTTCGGTATTTTCAGATGACAAGCTGTAGAGCGCTTAGTAGATCCAAAGCGACTAGCATAAATATCCAATAGCTTCATATGAGGTATGTAAACAAATGCACACATTCACTTTATTTCCGAACGTACTATAAAACTATGAACTTTAGACATATCGTAAATAAACAACACAGAAAACTCAGATCAGTGATACATATGCAAACTCTTTATTGTATGGAAACGAATGTAAAAGATATGACAAAAATCGCAGATTTTACAAATGTAAATTTTTGTACCAGAAGTTTCTTTAAAGATTAACATGCGACAATTCTGTAGAAGGAAAATAAACAAAGAAACCCACTGAACATAGCACAAAAATTGCTGAAACATATCTGTGTAAGAACAAAATCACAAAGGTATCTTGCATTAGGCGGAATTCCTCACCAATGGACTAATATCAATTTCCCGGTATTTTAACTACTTCCAGTTTATGCCGGAATGATTTCTTCAAGTTTACTCAACCTCTCTAAGCCCATATTACGCCACGAGCGAACGATGAAATTATGGTTTAGACGTCAAATGAGCAATTTACCGGACGAGTAAATTGGTCAGTTTGGATTCATAGATTTCGAAAGATTTTTCGTGGATATTTGACCAGCTTACGCTTTCGGTATGATACTTGCCGCTGGCCTAGATTCGTGAAATCCGGCATTACGAAAGTATCCACAGTACAAGAACATGAAAAAAAACACGAAAACTGTTAATATTTAATTACATCACATGAACAAAATATTTCTTTTTCATTTGTTATCCAACTTCAGACTTGAAATTGAAACATTCTAGAAAGGTTTTGGAATCGCTGGGAGCGATGTAGGCCCTATTGCCAGCATCACTGATAGTAACAGGCAAGAATGGTCGATATTGTCGATTCCCGGAATGGATGAACTGTCTATATACATTATTAAGTTTGTACGGAACCGCCAGTGCTTTAGTCTACTCTCATCCAGCCATTTTTTTCTTTGCAGAACTCGATAAGAAAATGCTCCACCTTTTGTTTCTTATTTCGCATGAGCCATGTGAGTGTGACAGGGTAAAATTCTTCTAGAGACCACATACAAATTTTCACATAATCTTATGAGAGTGAGGTAAAGGTCCTTGGAGCCAGGTGCCAGCTAAGCAACCGCGCGGCAAATTGGCCGCCAAGTGGCGACCGCTCCGCGCATTCCCACCGCGTCGGCCCATGCGCCGCCCTCCCTAATCTCGCCGAAAGCGTTCAAAAACTTCCGCCGACATCGCTCACGCTGCGCCCGCCCCAGACCCCAAGCAATTGAATTAAGCGTGGCGCGCGAATGAAATAGAAATCCTATGCAAATGACCCTAGGAATCCCGCAAGGAGCCGCTGTAACGACCCGCGGCCTACGGCGCGTTGACAGTGGGGATCGCAACTAGCTATTGCTAGCCGCCAGCAGAAATCACCACATGGCACTACGCAAAAGTGCAGTCTTATGCTACTAAGAGGATGCAAAATTGCAATAATTCTTCCGTCAAGAAGGTCGCCTTGAATTCGCATCGAGTGAGTTGTTTCTTGGGGTTAAAAAACAACAGTTTTACGGCTGTTGTTCAATATCTCTCTCTCTCTCTCTCTCTCTCATATTTTGTGTAGTTTCGGACATTAAACATATAGGGCGATACGGCCATTGATCTTTTCAGGGCTGATAAACGAACAAACCAAAACGTCTACGGGAACCAGTTACCTCTGCGAGTAATGGTGGTAATGGGCAGGGGCACTACGTCAACAGTGTGTGAACAAGTTGGAAATTCGGGTCGATCAGGGATCGTGTCCGGATAGCTGAGGTGGTCAAAGCAACCGTTCACGAGAAACGGGTTGTTGGTCCCTTGATTAAATATCATGATATGAGTTTTCAAAAGCGATGCCCTTATCTTCTACCCTGTCAACTGAGATTTAGCTCAATCTCTGTTGACCCCAAGGTAAGATATACGTTCATTTACAATCTTACACATTTTCTTGGCTTCTATGCCTTTACGTCGGTATTCGCAGTTTGAATGACCTATACTTCGAATATAAAGTCCTTTGAAACCCTGATTCAAACAAATGCTCATCGATGTATCTAAAAACACGTCAGTGCTGTAACTTTCGTTTCGCTACACTTTTGTTCTTCTAGAAATTTGGTCTCACATGTAAGTAGATGAATAAATTCGTCACTGACGATGCTTCGAAATAAATACAAACCAGTAACAGTCAAGAAGCAATTCATCCTAATAGTCCTGCTGATTTTGTGTTAACGAAATGCACAACATATCCAGTCAAGTGACTGGGAGAAATTTAATGATCATGTTACAGTTCTCCAAGAGAACACCCTGTTACTTCTATTTCATTGTGTTTTCTGGACCTGTAACTTATAGGAAGATGTTAGCAATAGAACTTGCTAGTAATCATATGTCACTTCTACAACTGACAAACATTTGTCAGTGGGAGATGCATGTGGCTGGGAATGTGTGTAATACTTTAATCCTCTAAAAAGGACTGTGCGATTGTGCCTCAACTCCATACTACCGGCCGCAAAAGCTAGACTCCAAAAGCCACACATGAAATTATTAGGGAATGCTTTTGGTGCTGAGCGCTGTTCCGTGAACAGTTGTTTTCATAAACCATCAACCTTTGGTTATGAGCACTTTAGTAGAATCAGGACGTAGTTACAACGTTTTCTTCACCCGTACATGAAAGATTTTTTTTGTTATGTAATCATTATGAACTAGAATCGTATTATACGGTAGTAATAAATTACTTGATATCGCCTTGCACAAAGTTGTGTAATACAGCAGAATATTAATGCTGGTAGGGGCAGGACTGAAAATTAAATACTCCAAGGTCAAAAATTCTGCTAATTTTCTGCTAGTAAAGCACCTGAAGGGCACTCCACGTTCCCACTTCGATTCTGGTAGCATTTATTCTGCAGACTAGTCACTCCTCCTCTTCGATAACCCACCTGTTTCAATATTGTCTTTTTCGCGTGAAATGACTATGATTAACTGAATACAGAATAGATTCACAGATATATAAGTAAGTGGTTTTTTGTGAAGTAATTCTCTTCTCCCAACTACCTGATTTTATTTATCTCCGTTTCAGCTTTGTACTGTACAAGCATATAGCATTCAAGTGCCGTAGGAAGAAAAGAAAATATTCTGGAAGTCTATTTCTTCCTGTTAAACCTCGATAACATCTTTAAAAAATCATAATGGAAAAAAAAGTGTGGGGTAGTGCAGCGTTAGATAAGGGACTTCAGGAGCAGAATTCCTTTGAGAGATGTAGCATTGCTGTCCCATTTGTCATTATAGCTATCAGAGCCAAGGAAGTGCACACATTGCCTCCAGGACGCGTGGAGTGAGAACAACAGACGTGGCGCAGCGATGCGGCGTACGGGTGGTACTAAACGCAGCTGAGCCCGCGCGCCTTCGGATCCAATACAACACGCGGTCGCCCGGGGCCAGGCCTAAAATAACGATCAATAACTCGACAATTACCGAGCGCCGCCGCCTCCTTCTCCTCCTCCTCCGAGGAAAAAAACATGGCTGCCCCAGAGCTCGCCGACGCGTCTGCATTCTTTCCGCGACGAGCAGAAGAATCTCGCAGCCAACTCCGAAGCTGCGAGTCGACACGTCTGCGGATTTGTCCGAGGTGGGACGTGAGCGTCGGCCTCCGAGCATTTTGCTCGTTCCATTACCACCTGCTTGCTATATACGTGTCGACTGGATACTTACGGCTGCGTTTCGCAAGTGGCTCTGAAGCCGTATAAGGGATATCTTTCCTTTACTGCAATTATTTGCAGGAGAAAGCAGCCAGCAAGCAGAAAAACAAAACAGTAATAATGTTCTGTATATTGCACACCTGCGAATGAGCTAATCCAAGGGGTACGGTGCAAGGATCATTTCTAACAAGACGAGCGCCTGTCATAGGTAATACAAACTTTGATATATGGTTTGTGTGATTAAGGTGCAAAAATAAGAAAAATAAATAAATTGCGAGTGTTCTAAAAACTTGGACGACGTACTTCCTACTGTTCTATTATTACGCTCTTTCAGACATATTCGTATACAGACGTGACGCAAAAATCAAAAAAGAGTATCTCTCACAGTACTAACAGAGATTGATTTCTCCATCGTAGATTAATCACTTTTAGCAACTACAGCAACATTTAGGATAGAAACGTGCAGACGGTCTGTCAGTAGTTAAGGTAATATTTTTCTACACTCTGCGATGATACTGTCAAAGAATTAAATTTTAAAATAATTACAAGAGTGCCATTTACGTCTTGAGGATCCGATACATTAGGTTCGTGCAAAACTCCGAAAGCAAAACTGTACTGAACGAAGTATTGAAGATATATCCAGGCGTCATTTGCTGACAGCCAACACCGATTTCGATTTCTCTAATCCCACAAGCTGAGAACGGGGTTTAAAAACAATATTAACGTCGTTTACTAGTGGGTAGCACGTTGTATTTCGAGGTAACTCGGTCTTAAGCGCTGACTGACAGACGATAAATGCAGAGTAAAATTGTGGCCCTGTGTCGTTGACATTTAAACTGTGGAATTACAGTTAGTAGGCAGCGCGTTTGGGACACAACGACGCGCCAAGCCCGCTAAACTTAACCGTTTGAAGGAAAGAAGTAGGCTGTGGAGAGGCTTGGCTCCTCGTTGACATTCAGCACACGCAAAAAGAAAAATTTTGAGGCATGTTACGATAATTTTATATTTTGGCGAGTAGTGAATTTGAGATACCGTAGTGAGGCTGTCCCATTTCAGCCAAAATTAAATAAAAAAAGTTTACGAACAACCTGAGCGGCAAAAGTACAACAGTAACTATGGTAAATACCCACAATATGCAAATACCATTGTGAATAGGACCATTTGTATTTGAAAACAGGCCTCCTTACATCACGTAAAGCAAGTTTAACCATACTTCATTTTACTTTTTTCTGTTTTTCTGTCTTATAGCTTCTGCCCTAAGCCCATAAATTCTCAGAACTGATGCCAATCATCCTTGAAAATTCCTTGAGAAACTGGCACGCGCATGGGGGCACACACACACACACACACACACACACACACACACACACACACACACACACACACAGAGAGAAGCACGCGCGCTCGCAGGTACACGTTACAAATGTATTAGCTATGTACAAGACACGAATTAATGCCACATGTAAAAGCCATATCGAGGCATCAAAAGGATTCATGTCAGCAACGTTGACTCCACGATGTCGGCTGCTGTGGTTGAAGCGCTCGTCTTCGCCCTGCTGCACACGTACGGCTCTCGGCAGTATCCTCGGGAGAGCAGACGGCAGCGGTACTCACCACGTCGGGGGTGCTGGCGCCGTCCGTGTGCGACGTGGAGTCTGCCGTGCTACGCGCGCCGCCGTCGCCGTTGGTGGAGCCCATGGGCTCGGGGGGCTTGCTCGACTCCCGCTCGTCGATCACCAGGTCTATGGGCATCTTGCCCTTCAGGCAGCTGATGTACCGGTGGCAGAAGTTGTCGCACAGCTCGTGCACCTGCGGCAGGCCAACACACTCAGTCACTAGCAGCTAATCACTCTCAGACAAGGCGCTCCACTATGATCCAACTCCACATGAGGATCCTAGGGGATGAGATCACCTTCGTAAGTGTTCAGTACATAAAATAACAAGTATTAAGCTAGTCGCTCTGGCTGACGCTTCAGCATCATCCGTCAAGCATCCTGTAATTCACAAAAAATCATACGTTTTCCTTGGAAGAAAAGCATCGACATTATAGAAAACTCTACAATATTATAAGTAGCCCTTATTCTTACAGAAATGACAAGAAATTTTGGAAGAGAGAAACAGTTACACCACCGAGAGAGTCGGCGCAGTGGTAGGACACTGGGCTCGTTTCCCTCATGGACGGCGGCTCAAATATCAGTCCAGCCTTCCTGATTAAAGATTCGTGCAATTTCCTTAAATCTCTTAAGGCGAATGCTGCAATGATTCCTACGAAAGGGCACGACCAGTTTACTTCCCCAGTTCTTCACCAATCCCAGCTTGTTCTCCGTCTTCAACGACCTTGTCGTCGAAGCGACGTTCAAAACTGATCTTTTTTACTTCCTTTCCCACATTTCGAACACTAAGCGGAAATAAATTTGGTATGTAAAGTCAATGACGGTATTTTAACACATCCAGCAACTAACACAGCAATTAAAATGTAACCCCGAATAATGATAAGTTTCTAATAGAACGAAATGCAGTTGAAACATTAAAGTTTTCTCTCTTCACTTAGTAACTTCAGCTGAACTGTGTTGATAACTTTAGTTTAGGAAATAAAATCGAGAAACTTAGATAAAAATGAGTTTCAAGTTACAACACTTTTCTTTTTTATTCGTGACTACCTACATGGTATCAAAAAATGGTTCAAATGGCTCTGAGCACTATGGTACTTAACTGCTGATGTCATCAGTCCCATAGAACTTAGAACTACTTAAACCTAAATAACCTAAGGACATTACACACATCCATGCCCAAGGCAGGATTCGAACCTGCGACTGTAGCGGTCGCGCGGTTCCAGACTGTAGCGCCTAGAACCGCTCACCACTCCGGCCAGCTACACTGTATCACCTACACGCCGTGAGTGGCTTTTTTTATGTTTGGAGTGTCATTACTGATCTGACTAGTTTCAAGAAGCCCACTACGAATTCCTTTCCTGTGCCAGTATCTTCGTCTCACAGCAGCACCTGCAAAAAACTCCCTCAATTATTTCTTGGATGTGTTCCGGTCTCTATAGTTTTTGCCATCTCAAGCTCCATCTAGTACCGTGAAAGTTATTCCACGATTTCTTAACACACGTCCAATCATCCTGTCCCTCCTTGTTAATGTTTCCCATTGTTTCTATTCTCGCTGATACTGCGGAGACCCTCGCCATTCATTCATGAGTCCACGTGATTCTCATCATCCTTTTACAGTATCACATCTCAAACGCTTCAGTTCTCTTCTTCTCAGCTCCCCCCACAGTTCGTGTTTACTGTCATAGAATGCCGTGCTACAAACGTGCTGTGTCACAAATCTGTTGCTCAAATTAAGGCGTATGTCTGATAACAGTAGGCTTCTTTTGGCCAGGAACACCTTATATTACTGTGCTTGTCTGCTTTTTCATTGTCACTTTGCTTCGTCCGACATGCGTTATCTTACTTCTAAGGTCACAAAATTCGTCTACTTCGTAGTCCCCAATTTTGATCTTAATTTTACTATTAATCTCATTTCCACTACTTCTCGTCAATTTCATCTTCCTTTGATTTACTCTTAGTCCATATTCCGCGCTCAGTAGTCTCTCCATTTCGTTCAGTATGACCTGTATATCCATCTCGTTTTCACAGAGTTAGCAATGTCATCAGCGAATCTTATCGTTCATACCCTTTCAACCCAAATTTCAGTCCCACTCCTCAACCTATCTTCAATTTCCTTCATTGTTTCCTGATTGTACAGATAGAACAATAATGGAGAAAGGCTGGATCATTGTGTAACACACTACTTAATCAGACCACTTCGTTCTCAATCTTCCTTCTTATTGTATCTTCTTTGTTCTTCTACATACTGTATGCAATCTTTCCCTCCAGCCTACACCTACTTTTGTTTGAACTTCGAAAGTCTTGCGCAATTTTACATTATCGAGGGCTTTTTCTAGGCCTACAAATCCAATGGATTTTGCTTGATTTTTTTATGTCTTGCTTCCATCATCGAGCGAAACGTCAGAACTGCGCCTCTGTTGCCTTATCTTTCCTACGACCAAACTGATCGTCATCTAATTGATCCTTAATTTTCTTTGGCATTCCGTGTTAGGTGTTTAGTAGCACTATGCGAGTCTCTTATCGCTTCCTGGGGCATGTGCAGGTTGAAGTCTTAAGGCAATTGGTGACGTGGTAAAAAAGTATTATTTACTTTTAAAGGAAAAATTTACCGATCAGCTGTGACTTCAAATGGCTCTGAGCACTATGCGACTTAACTTCTGCGGTCATTAGTCGCCTAGAACTTAGAACTAATTAAACCTAACTAACCTAAGGACATCACACACATCCATTCGAGAGGCAGGATTCGAACCTGCGACCGTAGCGCTCGCTCGGTTACAGAGCTGTGACTTCATTATTGGTTACTTACCCTCCTCCAGAAAGCCGAAGTAACATATCAATTACTTAGGGCTTTCACTAGTTCATTATATGTTACAGCACTTTTAATAAAGGGTTTTTCGTCATGCATCTCGTCTCTAACCGTCGACTGAAATCCTGATATTCAGTCTCTTGTGTTTTGTCATGCAGGTGACCAGATGTAAAAGATCACTAAATCCGATGTGTTACAGTATCAACAGGACACTGAAGACCAGTAAAAAAGTGTGTTTTTGCCATCATTTTATACCTATTCTTCGCAGTTTTTCTGACTGTTGCTGGAAATCTGAAGTTATGTGACGTTTTACAATTTTGAAGTAAATAACGAAACAGTGAAATTCAAACGAAAGTTCTGAATTTTAACGGAATAATTAATATCCTCTACGACAGTTAAAAATTCATAACAGCTTAAGTAAACCTAGAAATGTCCGAACTTCGATAAGTTTGCATTCCAGGCGCAACTATCGGCGCTATCTCCACGTTGGGCCTTATGACAAAGAACGTCTGCAAATAGGCCTATCGTGCCAACCTCTCGGTTCAGATAATGATGTTCCGGTATAACGGATCTCTGATGTCAGACGAGATGACTGCTTATCTCAGATGTGAGATTCTCAAATCGTCGCCGCTGGCCAGATACAAAAACGCTGTCGAGGTTCGCCGCAGAATGACTCACGGCTGAAGAGAAGCGGAGGCAGCCAAGCTGGCAGCCCGCGGGCCGTACAGGAATAGTTGGCCGGCGTGGAGACAGCCGAGGATCGCTTGGGAGTGGGACAAGGCGGACGACAGTCAGTCGTAAGCTCGTCGCATTTTCTTAGCGGTCTAAAGAGGCAGTCGATAAGGAATACAGCCGCGGCAGCTGGAGGACGTAATGCACCCACTTTCTACTTTTGCTTAGTTCTTTGAACTATCCTTTTCCGACTAGCCGCCCAAGATCGGCCTTGCACTCTAATCACCTTTCCTGTTCTAAACAGACAAACCGTTAGTTAAGTGCACACGACGGATGTAAAGTGTCAGACAAACAGTGATACTATCTCTGGTTAGATGTTAATGGAAGTACGAGGTGAAAAAAAATTACATTCAAATACATTGAAGCGACAAAGAGACTGGTATAGGCATGAGTATTCAAATACAGAGATATGTAAACAGGTAGACTACTGCGCTGCGGTCGGCAATGCATATGTAAGACAACAAGTGTCTAGCGCAGGTGTTAAATATGGTACTGCTGCTACAATGGCAGGTTATCAAGATTTAAGTGAGTTTGAACGTGGTGTTATAGTTGGCGCACGAGCGATAGGACACAGCATCTCCGAGGTAGAGATGAAGTGGGGATTTTCCTGTACGACCATTTCATGAATGTACCGTGAATATCAGGAATCCGGTAAGACATCACATCTCTGACATTGCTGCGGCCAGTAAAAGATACTGCAAGAACGGGACCAATGACGACTGAAGAGAATGGTCCAACGTGACAGAAGTGCAACCCTTCCGTAAATTGCTGCGGATTTCAATGCTGGGCCATCAACAAGTGTCACTGTGTGAACCATTCAACGAAACATCATCGATAGGGGCTTTCGGAGCCGAAGGCCCACTCGTGTACCCTTGATGACTGCACGACACAAACCTTTACGGCTCGCCTGGGCCCGTTAGTGCCGACACTGCACTGCTGATGGCTGGAAACATGTTGCCTGCTCGGACGAGTCTCATTTCTAATTGTATCGAGCAGATGGACATGCACGGGTATGGAGACAACTTCATGAATCCATGGACCCTGCATGTCAGCAGGCTTGTGGAGGCTCTGTAATGGTGTGGGGCGTGTTCAGTTGGAGTGATATAGGACCCCTGATACGTCTAGATACGACTCTGACAGGTGATACATACGTAAGCATCCTATCTGATCAACTGCATCCATTCATGTCCACTGTGTATTCCGATAGACTTGGGCAATTCCAGCAGGACAACGCGACACCTCACACGTCTAGAATTGCTACAGAGTGGCTCCAGGAACACTCCTCTGAGTTTAAACACTTCCGCTGGCCATCAGACTCCCCAGACATAAACATTATTTAGCATATCTGGGATGTCTTGCAACGTGCTGTTCAGAAGAGATCTCCAGCCCTCGGACTCTTACGGACTTATTGACAGCTCTGCAGGATTCGTGGTGTCAGTTCCCTCCAGCACTACTTCAGACATTAGTCGAGTCCATGTGACGTCGTGTTGCGGCGCTTATGCGTGCTCACGGAGACCCTACACGATATTAGGCAGGTGTACCAGTTTCTTTGGCTCTTCGGTATATGTGGCCTAAAACTCACCGATCCCACATACCTGTTGCTAGTGCACCTCTCAGTTCATTAAAAGCACTGAAATAGCATTGTTGTGTTGCCTTGACCTTATTATCATTTCAAGACGTCTTATGACTTTGCAATTTTTTCACATATTTCTTCCCCCTCCTAATCTCCAACGTATACGTTTTTCCTTAATTCTATGAAACTATGCAACTTCAACAATTCTAATGCGAGCTTGTGTGTGTGTGAGTGTGTGTGTGTGTAGCCAAGACCTACAACCAACATTATGAGCCACACTCCTATGACCTACGGCGTATTGTAGACCCGGCACCATGTCGCAGTGAATAAGAAACGTGTTTGCAGCGGGGAAGCTGGCCCTCGGACCCCAGGCCACGCCGTCTCCCGCTCCTGGTCGTGTTAATGCCCGCTAGATTAAGTGGGGGGTGACGTCAGCCGGTGCCTGGAGAACAAGCCCAGCACAATGGAACACCAATCGCCGTCTCTCACAGCGCCCGTCACTTCCAGACGAAAGAGTCGTCTTACGACCCGCAGGTCGGCAAGATGTGAAGCTGCATTGTTTAAAACGAACACGGATGTTGCAGAAGAGCAGGTGCGCCATGAATCAAAAATACACAAATAAAACACTGAAAACTATGTTTATATGATCATCGTACGAAAGAGATCGACCTGGGTTTGACTGAAGACACAGTCAATAAATTAGCATTATTCACAAAGGAGGTGTGGAACGGAAGTTGAATAACAGAGTCCATCGTAGCGGGTTTCAGTGTTTAACAGTCTCAGTAATGTTTTACAACAAAACTTAATTCATTGGAATGATAGCTCTGCACTTGTCAGAACAATAATAATACTCATATAGGAATATTTCCCTTCAAATTCCATCAGATAAAAATTTGTCATAAACCTCGATAAGATTAACGAAGAGATTACGGTAACGTCGAAATTTATGCAGTTACATCACCTTCTAATTAACTGGTGTTGTCACTGTTTCTGCAAAATTCGTAAAAGATATGAATTTTTCATACTAGAGTTATTACTTTTTTCTGTGCAACAGGAGGATCTTCTTGTCACTTCAGTGTCACTTTAACTGTAGTTTGCAAATAAATAAATAAATAAAGGATTGGGTACGTGCGTGATTCGTTAGACCTCGATTCTGCTGTTTGATGATCGATTCATTACGCATCTCTAGTGGAAGCCAGCATAGGTCAAAATGTCCACGGAAATGCTTTAAGATAAACGCATAGGAAGAGGCACACCAGAGCAAAAGTTTGTAATATGGCGTGCTGAGTTCATCAAGATATTCCTATAATACAAACTAATGAAACGCAGGTGATTATGAAGAATGCAAAATGAACTTCAAGGCAAATAAACGAAATAAATTTTAAGCATAAGGGGGAGGGAGCTATGTCTAAAACGACAAAATGATCGCTACAGACGAAGCGTGGTGAAATTCGGGGTTGTGTGGAAGACTTTGGTATAGAACTGTATCCTATGTTAAGGAAATTGACATAATTGAACAGACTCGACGAGAAGAAAACTTTTGCGAAAATGAGAAGAAACTGGGGAAGAACGAAAGCACAGCCTTTATTTCCTGTTTGGACGTTTTAGGCATGCCTGCAATTTTATCTCATCCATGTTGAGTTATCATTTGGAAAGTCTCTACTATTTGTGGTATAGCAAGACAACCACATGCGTCAGAAACATTGAACTATAGACAAAAATACATCTACTGTTACGAAACTCGAAAATAGAATTTTTTTTAAATGACTTGGTGCCTTTCAAAAAAAAAAAAAAAAAAAAACTGTGTGGACCCCAAGCGTCCGTGTAATATATATTAACGTCGAAACTACCTATACAAAGTTAAAGATCTTCGATGCTTTTAAGAAACCCATGCATACTGAAATGAAATTCAGTATAAGTGCAACGTGACTGCGATAATGTTAATTTATGTATGATAATGGTGGCTGAGCATCGTGGCTTTGAATTACTTTAAGAAATACAACAACCAGCCGCCTTTATGTACCTGTACTAACGCCAAGCAACTGGCGTACTGCACTCGTATCTTCATCAATACAACGTTTTTGTCGACTGCAATTTGAATGTTACAGCTTCCTTTTACTCTGTAATCTGTACATCTTTCTTTCGCGTTTCTGCACGTAGAAAACAATAGTTTGTCACCACTGATGCAGCGCGTCATTCGCCTTGTGGTCGAATGATCAAAGGCTGAAACGCGTGTTGGCATAAATCTCTATTCAGTATCTTCTCCATTACTTTCGAATAAGGATTCTGTATGCGAGTCCGTAGATGATAAGGTGTCGGATAGTTACAATTAAAGTGCAAGTACTCACAGAAATCCAGTGGGCTCTTTAATTGTCATATGCAGCGGAACTTGGTAGATACGCTAGTGCGTTGATGCGAAACCGATACATGCTGGAAAAAAATTAGTTTCAATTTTGGCCACCAGGTGTAAATCGGGCCTGTACGGCATCTAATCATCGTCTTAGGTGCTCATACTGAACAAATTGTCTAAGTTACGACTAGTCCATGACACATTGTAACATTTCTACGCGACTTCCTTGCATTCACAGAGCCAGATTTGCACCTGGTGGCCAAAACTGGAACCAGCTTTTTTTCTAAAGTAAATCAGTTCCGCCTTAACGCATTACCTACGAGTACCAAGTTTCGCTGCCAGACGATAATTATAGCCGACTCTGGACTTCTGTGAGTAGCTAAACCTTGATTATAACTAATCGATATTTGCTTTCTGAATACAAATCCCATAGCCACACTTAATTCTTTTCCTAGTAGTTTTGGAGTCGCGATGTCGCCGAGCTGGAATCTGACATCATTATCGGTCACTAATGCGAAATTCCAAATCGACAACTTAGCTGTACACAAGAATGATCGCTTGAGAAACTGACAATGATCAAAAAGGAAGGTAGTTGTGTATCTTTTATTCCAAATAAATAAAGCTACAAAAAAATGGCTGTTTGCTGCATTTTTCAAGAAAGGTACGCCAGTTGCCTCGAAACCTGGTTGGGAAGATGCGTAAGCCACATTCAGATTCTGTTAGAACAGACATAATCGTCATTATTTGTATCGCAAGAAGATTCGAATTAGTCCAGCCCAAGGGATTCACGCAGAGAATTTCAGAGGAGTGTTTACTGGCGCTGCCGGCAGAGACCAGTCAGGATGACGCAGCGCCGCCCACGAAAGAATGCCGTGCCGCTGAGAGGCAGTCAGGCAACCCCGACTTCCCCTATTAGCCGAACCACTGCGAGCACGTGGTTCCCAGAGGGGATTTGGCCCGCCTCCCTCCCCTGCCCTTGCCTGGCGATCCCACCGCCAGAAATAGTTCCGCGGAATCCGAGAAAGCCGTTTCCGCCCCGCGCCTTGCCGACGCCGGCTGGTGGCTCAGTCGAGTTCTGTTCTGGCGCGGTTCTGTTCTGCTCCGTACCCCTTCTTCGGGCGTCGACAATAACGCGCGCAGAAGCGACCTGGCCTGCCTCGGGAGCGCCGGCAGAGGCCGAGGGAAAGAAGGAGGCGGTCGCCGGAGAAATATCCCGTCCGCTTATATATTGCGGGCGGCAGCGGCAGGTATAAGATTACCGCTGAAATATTACGGCGCGGGCGAATTCTGGCTTCCCTCTGCTGGCTGGCTGCTGCCGCCGCCGTCCCCCGGGCCGGCGAGCGCGCGGGCGCTGCGGCGACAATATACATTTCCCTGGAAGTGACAGATATTGCCGGCGTCGCTTCCCCCCTCGCGCCCCTAGAGACGCCGCCGCAGCGGACGCCGGCGTCGCCGGAAGAGCAGACGCTGCGACAAACAACGCCGCACGCCGTCTCCGCGTCTGCAGTGCGCCTGTAAAGCCCAGGTGCACGTCTACCGGGCCCACGCTGTCCCTCTTCTCGAAATGAACCCTTCTGCCTATCGTTCATATTTGACATGTTGCCGGCAGAGAGTGTCAGTGAGCACATCAGAGTTAATTATGAAGTTTATTTCAATTAAATTTCCATGAAAATAACTGGGAATGTTTTCGCAGTTGCGAATATGAACCGCCGTCGGCTGTGTATTGGAATGACGACAGTGAAAATTTGTGCCGAATCGGGACTCGAGCCTGGAATTCCCGCTTTACGCGAGCGGACGCCTTAACCGCTTCGGCCATCCGAGCACGAATTACGGCCCGATCCAAACTTCCATGTCGTCGTCCATGTCTCACAACCGGCACTCGAACGTTACGTGTTCGCGTACAGGAAGGTCACAGTTATTCCAAGTAGAGGACCTTGTTTTAAAAAAAAAAAAAATGGTTCCACTGGCTCTGAGCACTATGGGACTTAACTTCTGAGGCCATCACTCCCCTAGAACTTAGAACTACTTAAACCTAACTAACCTAAGGACATCACACACATCCATGCCCTAGGCACGATCCAAACCTGCGACCGTAGCGGTCGCGCGGTTCCAGACTGTAGCGCCTAGAACCGCTCGGCCACCCCGGCCGGCAGAGGACCTGGTATAGGCGAATATGACGGCCAAATCCGCTTTCGACCGACCACCAAATTGTAATAGCCCATAGACACTTCTGGTCTAGTCAATCCAAACCGGATTACCGATGAGTTTATGGCACTTGTACGCAGTTACACTTGTGCGGAGATGGACTGTGTTGACAGTTCTACGAAGCCCAGGACACTTCAAATTGTGGACCTCAGAACAGGCTGTTGCACAAGCAGGATACACCGACCTGCCCATCACTGCATGTGGCATACTAAAGGGAAAATCCACTTTCTGTACTAATAACCCAAATTCGACCACCATGTCATTGGCAGTTGGCTGTGGTGCGTGGCTTTCTCCCAGAGTTCAGTACTGCTGGTCATCTCTGAACAGCAAGTGTGTCCAGCAAGTGTGTCCTAACGGTATGTGTTGTGAAGAGGGCAAGAAAGGGCAGCCTTTTATCGATTTACGAGTGAACTGGCACCAGTATACAGTGGATTACACCAAGAAAGAAGACTTAACTTACTGCCATTCTGTAAACGTTATAAAGAATAAATACAAAGGAATACTATCTACTAAAAGTAAGACTGTTGTAGGTGAAGGCAGCCATGTTTGTATTTCAGATGTAGCAGCATATGAAATGCGAAAATATTTTGTGAGCAAAAGAAACAAACTTTACAATATCATTGGTTTATGTAGAAGAAATAGGGTAACTCTTCAGTCGAGGCTACAACTTCGTAACATCGTTACCACCACATAGGAGAGCAAAACAGTAACTACATCGCGTTATGGAAAAATACGTGAGATCTACACAACATCCGACCAATTCTGGAGAATATTCTTTCATGAAAATAATTTATTTATGAAAAATGTCAACAATTTTTATTTTGTTATGGCAAGGGGGGACCGAAATATAGAATATTGGTGTCTGCAGCGAAAAGGGAGAATAATGCTTGTCAAGCTTTGAATCGTTATTTGTGGGTGGTATGTTCAAGAGTTTGAACAAATGGCGAACTCACAAGTTCTTGTCAGGTAACAAGCACTGCTACAGCTGTCTACGTTCTGCCACCGAACAAAGGAAGAGAGAAATAGAAGAACTTTTTATTTAACTGTTAAGCGCAGCGAGTTTGACGGAACTCCGAGTCTCTCAGAATGACCTACGAAATTGCTATTCCACAGCCCGGACATGAGCAATTACACTTCCAACATGGATGCATCGTGACACATCCTTGTATTCTTGAGCCTGTTTTGCATTTACTAGATTACGTCTCTTGCCTCAACAAGCACATCGTACAATGTTTCCAGACTTTTGACGAGGGCAGTTGTTTGCTGGGATGTGCTGAATGCTCGGTATTCATGAACCATGTCCCACGCGCTTAACACCGTCTAATATTCAGCTAATCCAGGATGCTTGAATGAGGCGAAACACGTCAATACGAAATAAATAATAAATACATCTCTGCAACCAAGAATGACTGTTTCTTCATCGTATATTACTCGTTGCTGTACCATCCCTGCCATGTGTTCGAAAAACTCTCATGAGTTGGATATTCACGAGTCATCGAACATATTTTAAGGCATTTGTCCTTTACGTTGTGCAGCTTTTGAAGTCAGCCATCACTGTAATTACACATTTAAGTTAAGAAGAGCTGTGGGATCTATAACTGGGCCAATGGATGGCAGACGGACCAAGGAAGGTTTGCTAAAGTCTATGGTGGGTGAAACTGAAAAATATGTAGGAACAACGTTGATGCATGTGGTTGTTGACCCCATTATACGGAGAGAACCACTATGAGCAAAAAGTTTCAATACATTTCAATTACCGTTCAAGTTACAATAATTTGGCACTTATTTTCATAACACAAACACGGAGTACATTAATAGTAACTGTGAGTCGATGTCCTAGCATGTGTCATACCTCTGAGTATTCCTAACGAGATGCAAACCCAGTACCCTATTCAGTGAACAGAAAACTCTTCATAATTATGCAAAATTATGACAAAGACGCGGAACTGGAACTGCTGAACATCTGAGTTTAAACAGGAGCGGCCCAATTAAATATGAAATATGGGTACCATAGCTCACAGGAATATCATGTTAAATGGGTTTCTTTGGACTATGAAATGAAACAAAGGGTCACAAAACAATCGCGTTTATTACTAATACGCATTAAGCTGATTCCAGTCACTGAATAGGCAAAATAATTATAAAATGCATACGGTTCAAATTAATTACTAAAGATACCCGATAATCCCTTAGCACAGGTGGGTGGAATTGGAAAAGAAATGGTACAGTTAGCTACGAATTAAAGAACAGTTCCGGGAAAGTATATGCAAATACCAATTCCCTTGCCTAAGTACATATTGAGTTTAACCAGCCAACTGCTAGAATTAATTTAGACCCATGGCTGATTTCAGTTGGCAGGCACAGGCTAAAATGGTTCAAATGGCTCTGAGCACTATGCGACTTAACTTATGAGGTCATCAGTCGCCTAGAACTTAGAACTAATTAAACCTAACTAACCTAAGGACATCACACACATCCATGCCCGAGGCAGGATTCGAACCTGCGACCGTAGCGGTCACGCGGTTCCAGACTGAAGCGCCGTTAACCGCACGGCCACACCGGCCGGCGCAGGCACAGGAGAGACAATGTAATATAAAAGGTGAAGCGCGTATGTAATTTAAATAACGACAAAATACCACGTAACGTGTTTCCTAACCTAAATATAACTGTATGTATGTGTAATCCACGGAGGCTGCCACAACAGTGGTGAAAAATATTTGGTTGTTAGAACGATTACATCTGTATTTCCAAAAATGCGGACCAATCCTTCATTCATTATTATTTGCAGCAAGCACGGGAACCGAGTTCAATACTCCAATATGATAGTAGGAGTTATAATATAATAAAATAATGGAATAGATGATAGTAAAATGTTGAAATGCGTGGCTTCCTAAAATGTATTTAATTATTGAAATTAATTTTTTGGCAAGTACGATAAGCTGAGCTATGCCTGCAAATAAGTTCGTATTAGTTCATATTATTTTGCAGGGGGAAGCACTTTCTTTCTACGCTGTAGACTTGTGCTTACCCTTCTTTATAATGCTACGTTTGGTTGCCATGTTCACCTTCGAAGTCTTGACCGTTTTCCCACTGAGGTTATCGGATCTTCGTAATATTCTAAAGTACACAGGTGGGCTTCAGTTCTTGTAATTATCGTACTATTTGAAATAACAACTCACTCGACCTTTCTGTTAATAAAACAATACTGTATTTTCTTTACGGTGCACATATGAAATACATACTCCTCACTTATTCATAGCGACCCCAAAATGGCGGTCTACAATTACTCGCTTAAAATGGAGTGCTTCCCACTTGTTCACTCGCTGAGCGCGAATCCTTCCTTCCTCCCCCTGGTACAAGAAAAACTCCTCTGTTTTTTAACAACTGAAAAACAAAAATACCTGACGGTAGGCATAGGCTCTATGATGGGTTACCACTTCATTTTTTCTCTTTGCCTTTAAAGAAGAAAACACAAAAGAAATGCAAAAGGTTTATCACAGAGTCCTATAATACTACCTTAGGGAAAACCTCAAGCTACTGTCACATATGCCTGTTTGTCCCGGTTAAGAATGGTATATGTATTTTTAACGTCTTTTCTCGATTTTTTTGAGCCGTTTATGAAATGTTACACAGCACAATGATCGCCTTGCACAATGGCTTTTGATTACGTCTACGTTTGAAGGAGTAACTACCGTGCTCCAGATGCTGTCACTTACCAACGCGATGATAAAGAATGCGTAAGAGTATCTTCTGCTCCGCTTATAATTACTGGAAACATGTATGTCCATTTATAGCCGTACATGTTTACCTGTCTTCTCCCATGCTGCACTACCTACAGGAATTCCCTGGTGACGTGAAGTATCAATACGTGGGTTTATCCGTGTCCCCGCAAGCTGATAGGTAAACAGCGATTTTCGTGAAAGCAAAGTCGTGCTCTGGCCAAGAAAGAGGTCCAGTCCTCAAAGGGCTGGAAATTTGGGAAAGGAGTGAGGTGAGGCGAGGCGAGGGTGCAGGCCGGAAAGCGGCTTAGCGCGGACAAGAGAGTTCGCTTTGGCGAGCTGACCGCGGTCGCTCATTAGTGGGCCTTTTGTGCAGCAGGTATTTGGCAGCGCGGGCCTTATCTGGCCGGGCGCGCACAATGCGAGCACAAAGGCCGGCGCTGTTAGCTGCAATAACAGATTAGCGGCCAGGCCGCATAATTCCGGCGGCCCGTGCGCGGGCAGGTTTTACGGTGTTTACCGCGGCTATCGCCCGCCTGCAGCCGCTGTCCGCCTGCTCACCACGCATCCGTCACCTCGCCGCGGGCTCTGCTCCGGGCACAGGACACGCAGCCGTCCAGAGTCAATTTGTAACTCGACGCGTGCCCGAGAAAAGCGATACGGGACTGCTACCCAGCGATTCCGTAGGTCGCCTCACTGTAACTCTAAAACTTACAAAACGGTGATGTGATCCATAAAAGGGTCGTACCCATCCCCTAACCCTTACAACGGGTAAAATATTGGGATATTATAGCACAGTTCTCTATTTGAACTCAGAATATTATTATTATTTCTTTACTTTCTCAGACGTTAAGTCTGGTTGAGAATGGAAAGTGACGCGGACCTTGATCAAGCGTCACTTCCTATTAACTGTACGGTATGTGTTATATTGCATTTAGGAACTTTCGGGTAATTGAACATGTATCAATAATTACGGATTTCTGTAGTTGTATATATGTGTTTGGATGTAGCTGTATTGCATTGATGTACTGGTGGATATTGTGTGGTATGACTCCTGTAGTTGATACTATAATTGGTATGATGTCAACTTTATCCTGATGCCACATGTCTTTGACTTCCTCAGCCAGTTGGATGTATTTTTCAATTTTTTCTCCTGTTTTCTTTTGTATATTTGTTGTATTGGGTATGGATATTTCGATTAGTTGTGTTAATTTCTTCTTTTTATTGGTGAGTATGATGTCAGGTTTGTTATGTGGCATTGTTTTATCTGTTATAATGGTTCTGTTCCAGTATAATTTGTATTCATCATTCTCCAGTACATTTTGTGGTGCATACTTGTATGTAGGAACTTGTTGTTTTAAAAGTTTATGTTGTAAGGCAAGCTGTTCATGTATTATTTTTGCGACATTGTCATGTCTTCTGGGGTATTCTGTATTTGCTAGTATTGTACATCCGCTTGTGATGTGATCTACTGTTTCTATTTGTTGTTTACAAAGTCTGCATTTATCTGTTGTGGTATTGGGATCTTTAATAATATGCTTGCTGTAATACCTGGTGTTTATTGTTTGATCCTGTATTGCAATCATGAATCCTTCTGTCTCACTGTATATATTGCCTTTTCTTAGCCATGTGTTGGATGCGCCTTGATCGATGTGTGGCTGTGTTAGATGATACGGGTGCTTGCCATGAAGTGTTTTCTTTTTCCAATTTACTTTCTTCGTATCTGTTGATGTTATGTGGTCTAACGGGTTGTAGAGGTGGTTATGAAATTGTAGTGGTGTAGCCGATGTATTTATATGGGTGATTGCTTTGTGTGTTTTGCTAGTTTCTGCTCGTTCTATAAAGAATTTTCTTAAATTGTCTACCTGTCCATAATGTAGGTTTTTTTATGTCGATAAATCCCCTTCCTCCTTCCTTTCTGCTTAATGTGAATCTTTCTGTTGCTGAATGTATGTGATGTATTCTATATTTGTGGCATTGTGATCGTGTAAGTGTATTGAGTGCTTCTAGGTCTGTGTTACTCCATTTCCCTACTCCAAATGAGTAGGTCAATATTGGTATGGCATAAGTATTTATAGCTTTGGTCTTGTTTCTTGCTGTCAGTTCTGTTTTCAGTATTTTTGTTAGTCTTTGTCTATATTTTTCTTTTAGTTCTTCTTTAATATTTGTATTATCTATTCCTATTTTTTGTCTGTATCCTAGATATTTATAGGCATCCGTTTTTTCCATCGCTTCTATGCAGTCGCTGTGGTTATCCAATATGTAATCTTCTTGTTTAGTGTGTTTTCCCTTGACTATGCTATTTTTCTTACATTTGTCTGTTCCAAAAGCCATACTTATATCATTGCTGAATACTTCTGTTATCTTTAGTAATTGGTTGAGTTGTTGATTTGTTGCTGCCAGTAGTTTTAGATCATCCATGTATAGCAAATGTGTGATTTTGTGTGGGTGTGTTCCAGTAATATTGTATCCATAATTTGTATTATTTAGCATGTTGGATAGTGGGTTCAGAGCAAGGCAGAACCAGAAAGGACTTAATGAGTCTCCTTGGTATATTCCGCGCTTAATCTGTATTGGCTGTGATGTGATATTATTTGAATTTGTTTGGATATTAAGTGTGGTTTTCCAATTTTTCATTACTATGTTTAGGAACTGTATCAATTAAGGATCTACTTTGTATATTTCCAATATTCGTAGTAACCATGAGTGGGGTACACTATCAAAAGCTTTTTGGTAATCAATGTATGCGTAGTGTAGCGACCTTTGTTTAGTTTTAGCTTGATATGTCACCTCTGCATCTATTATCAGTTGCTCTTTACATCCTCGTGCTCCTTTGCAACAGCCTTTTTGTTCTTCATTTATAATTTTGTTCTGTGTTGTATGTGTCATTAATTTCTGTTTAATGATTGAAGTTAATATTTTGTATATTGTTGGTAGGCATGTTATGGGGCGATATTTAGCTGGGTTCGCTGTGTCTGCTTGATCTTTAGGTTTCAGATAAGTTATTCCATGTGTAAGTGTATCAGGGAATGTGTATGGGTCTGCAATGTAACTGTTAAATAATTTAGTTAGATGTGAATGTGTTGAGGTGAACTTCTTTAACCAGAAATTTGCTATTTTATCATTTCCAGCGGCTTTCCAATTGTGAGTAGAATTAATTGCTTGGGTGACTTCATGTTGCAAAATTATCACTTCAGGCATTTGTGGTATCATCTTGTATGTGTCTGTTTCTGCTTGTATCCACCGTGCATGCCTGTTATGTTGTACCGGGTTAGACCATATGTTGCTCCAGAAGTGTTCCATGTGTGTTATGTTTGGTGGATTGTTTATTTTAATGTGTGTGTTATCTATTGTCTGGTAAAATTTCTTTTGGTTTGTGTTGAATGTTTGGTTTTGTTTCCTTCTATTTTCACTTTTTTTGTATCTTCTGAGTCGTTTGGCTAATGCTTGTAATTTCTGCTTCTTTTCCTCTAATTGCTCTGTCGCTTCTTGTTGTGAGATTTTACCTAACCTTTTTCGTTTTTTTTCCGAGATTTCATTTCTTATAAATTGTGTTAGCTGTCCGATGTCTTTTCTCAGTTTTTCTATTCTGATCTGTAACCTGTGTTGCCATGCTGGTTTTGTGGGTTTCTTCTGTGTGTTGGTTGGTTCTGATCTGTCTAGTGTGTATATTTAGTGTAGTGAGTGCTCCTATATAAACCAGTAGTTTTAACTCTTCCATAGTTGTGTTTTCATTTATTTTGTTGTGTATGATTGTGTTGATAGTTTTTATTGTTGTTTCGACTTGTGGGTTATTTGGTGGTCTATGCAAGAATGGTCTTATGTCTGTATTTGTGTCTTTGTATTCTATATATGTTAGCTGAAATTTTTCTTCTATATCTAACATCTGTGTCACTTCGTGTTCTATTTGTGCTTGTTCTGGTGGCTGTCTTAAGATTTCGTTTTCCTCTGATTGTTTAATTGGTGCGTGTTGTTCTTTGTTTGTTTGCTCTGGGATGTTTGACTCCATTACTGTATTTTCTTCTTCTTCTGATTGCACATTATTTTGTTCCAGTATTTGTTGTACTTGATGTTTGATGTTTTCTAATTCTGACTGGGGTATCCTGTTATTTTTGATTATTACACGGATCTGATCAGCTAGTCGTTGTTCTGTTAAAAATTTTAATTCTGGGTATCTGGTAATAAATGTTGTGTATACTTGTGATCTGTATCCAGTTGTGTTGGTTCCTAGGTTTGTTGCTTGGTAATAACAGAACATGAGGTGTCGATTAACTTCATCTGACCATCTCATCCTCTGTCTTTGTTTTCCTTCTAGGGTGGTTGCAGGAAGCATATCCTGCAAAACACCTCTATTTGGATTTAAATCATTTTCCAGTTGGCTAGCAGTGTCGTTACCATTGTGGGCGGGCATAGGGTTCAAGCGTCGTCCCCGACCATGACGGCGCTTGTCCGAGGCTTCTTTAGTTCTGTCCTGAACCAACTAATCACACTAAAGGGGGGTTAGCCCTATTAGTGGTTTGTTCTTTTCGTCGCCTTTTACGACTGGCAGAACATACCGGAGGCCTATTCTTTTCCCGGGCCTCCACGGGGATTATTATTATTATTATTATTATTATTCGCTTTCAGGACGTACCCGTACAACCATCACAAAACTGTACTGTCAGCTATGACGATACGAACGTGACAACACAACATCCAGTCCTATAGAGGACAAAATCATCGACCCGGCCGAGAACCGAACTCAGGCCCCTTCGGTTACAATTCCGATGCGCCAAACGCGCAGCTAACGAAGCAGACGACTCCGAAGGTCATGGCAGAAGATACTTTCTACTGAATCGTATATTCAGGTTTCTGTCTTTTGTGACTTGTGAATTACTGATCCTAACCTACAACAAAGCAATGTGAATTTCGCTATATCTAAATCACAGTTCTCGTTAACGACGCAAGCTGCCTGGAAGCCTGTACCATGCAATGAAGAAATCCAGTTATTACTTAGCATTTTCAAGAGCAGTCTCAGGACATCCTGAAGTAATTAGTATTCTGCTTCAAACTGTTGGCTGTCTGGCTTGATAGAATCATACATGCATTCCTGCTGGAACGTTAGGCGCTCCTGACAGAAGTGGTCACCAAAGCCCGTAAAAGATGCTTCGTAAACGACCTGGAAGTTTGACGTTTAATGCTACTGGCATGTTTGTCGTTAAACAACAAAAGGGCCTCTCCTCTTTACAACGTGTCGAAGTGGAAGGAGCGGTCTCAAGTGCCTACTTTCATTGATTCGTTGGGGAAGAGAGAATTTCTTTTTTTTTCTTTTTTCTTTTTTTTTTAAGTGCTTCATCTGTGGTGTACCTGTGTAGCGTGTGTGTTTTTGTTATTCGTCTCGCCTTTCCCGATCCCGGACGGGAAGAGGGCAGCAGCCCGCCATCCGGCAGAGGGTATCCGGTCAATTAGTCGGGAACCGCGCGCGAGCCCCCCAGGAAATATACAGCCGCACAGTAAAACTCTAGCAGGCGCTGTCTGCGGACACCCTGGGCCTTAAAGCCGTCACTGCGCAGATAAGGACTGCTTATTTACAGCTGCCAGCTACTGGCCTCATTTGGACATCTTTTACTATGAAAAGATGCTACACGACAGCGAAGCTACTAGTACTTACGCCCTTGACACGAGGCCCTGAGCAGCACCTGCTGCCCATGCTGTTACTGAATAGCATCTGGTTTTGGGTGTCGCGTATCAACCAAACTAATGGTACGTCGAACACTGGATAGTATGCGAATTTAGCTGTTAAAACCAAAAATTGTACAGAAAGAAGTACTAGCTGTCCTCCGTCGAATTCAGTGTCCCGTATCTGCGCCCAGAAAAGGTCAAGGCAAAGTTCATTAAACCCCTTGCTGAGATTCCGCAAATTTCCCAGCATATATGAGAGCCGTAGGCTATTCTGTGGCCTTTTACTCTACAACGCCTTATTAAGAGGACTGAGGATGCTCGAACGAGAACAGTATTTCCAAATGGTGTTACAGTCAGGAGTGATCATAATTTATTTTATACTCTGTGTGACGCAATCACAAATTTTTTCTGATTTCTGTGTTATTCTGCCTGGTGGTTGCACAACGTGCTCTTCATTGGACGCTGTTCTGGTATTTCAGTAAATCAAACCTCGGTTGTTTGTCACCAAACTCTTCGGAATACACAGGGTATCTCAGGAGAAACGATCAATAGTTAGGGATATCAAAGGCACGATCATCTGAAGCAAAAAAGTCTGGTAAATATGGATTCTCACATGCACATCTTAAGAGATATGAGCACTTCTTTTCAGTAAAGGAGATTTGTTTCACAATAGTGAATATGAACATCCGCTGCAATTTCTTAAGGTATACAAGTCAGAGGCAAAGTTAACTGGAGGATTTTATTCGTTTGTTCCGCACTACCACCCCTCAAAATATGGAAAGCATAGAACTTGTAGTAGAAGAGATTTGTTTCACAATATCAAAGATGAAGAAGTATCCATAGCTCTTTAAGCAAGCTTATTAGAGCCCACATTTACTAGACATTTTTGCGTCGAATTATCGTAACTGTCGCATCCATGACTATTAACCATTGCTGCTGGGACACCCTGTATTTTAGAAATCGAAGTCTCTCCCTTCCAAACGAGCGTCACATCCGGAGGTCCGCTATGGTAGTCGATTGAACTAAGCAGATTACGAAATTTAGTCTTAATCATTCCTCGACGATAACTGATCTCTATTTTGAACAACGCCGAATTACAGTCTCGTCTACTCTGGTTCTCTTTACCATACACGAGTGGTCCCAGGGATTCCACATGGCTCACCTCGGATGATCGTTAACACTTCCATATCGTATCTGTAAGTACTCAAACACGCAAGGCGTACGAACTTTCGTACCAAAGGTCATCCACAGGACTGCACGAAGACATAAGATAGTCCAGGTGGACGTGACTAACACGGAGCGTTTCAAGTAAATGACCATCCTCGAGGTGCAGGAAGGCTGTCACATAATGAACAGGTAGTTTCCAGGAATACTGGGAGCAAATTTCACCGATTTTTGTATGAGGGCAAATTTCACTGGGCGCAGTTTCCATATGTCTTTCTAAATCTCCCAACTCGATTTACATTTGGCTAAATCGATGGTGAAATTTTTGAAATATACATATATATGGTTGAAAACAATACATTGCTGATATAGCACGACAATGAAACTTCCTGGTAGATTAAAACTATGTCCGGACCGAGACTCGAACTCGGAACCATTGCCTTTCGCGGGCAAGTGCTCTGCCAGGTAGAGCAGCGCACACTCCGCTACAGAGTGAAAATCCCATTCTAGAAACATCCCCCAGGATGTGGCTAAGCCATGTCTCCGCATTATCCTTTCTTTCAGAAGTGCTAGTTCTGCAAGGTTCGCAGGAGAGCTTCTGTAAAGTTTGGAAAGTAGGAGAACAGGTAATGGCAGAAGTAAAGCTGTGAGGACCGGGCGTGAGTCGTGCTTGGGAAGCTCAGTTGGTAGAGCACTTGCCCGGGAAAGGCAAAGGTCCCGAGTTCGAGTCTCGGTCCGAACACAGTTTTAATCTGCCAGGAAGTTCCATATCAGCGCTCACTCCGCTGCAGGGTGAAAATCTCATTCTGGATAGCACGACAATATCTGTATCAGAAACCGCTGTATTACAGTAATTATTTCAACATTAGTCCCCGATATTACTACAACGTTGCTTGTATCTTAAGTGCATAAAGTCAGTTTTATAGATGAAAACAGCAAAATTTATGACTCTGATACCGATAATATACAAACTACCAGTCTTTCTTAAGTATGTGGATGTTAAAAGGAGGTCAACTATCTAGTGAAGCGGTATTACCAATGGAGAGATGACTTGTTTGGACTTAGTTCCAGCAATGCTAGGTAGCATCATCGCACAACGAGTTTCCTCCAGCTGTTCTATCAGCTGCCACGTTTACGGCTTCATCCTGTTTCATGTCCATACACTGAAGATCGATTAAAAAACTTCGTTTCCAAGAGTTACGAGATCTTATTCTACTTCTATACCGAGTTCAGTAACTGGGGATCAGTACGGCCACGCAACATTATGCCTTCCGACCGCATAATTCCTGGATCAACAAAATGGCTATACTGGACAGTGGTCCTGGGTGCATTACATGCTTCCGCCTCTCGCCATTGGAGCATACGGGGGCCTCTTACGGACGGAAGGACAGCTTTACCTTTTTTTTGTGAAATATTTAACGCTGGAGTGAATCACGCACAAAATTAAAAGTAACGACGTGTGTGGGCTCTGAGTGAAGCAATCACATGAGCATTTGTGTAACAGACTTCTGACAATAGGTAAACTGTAACTCAAAAGTGATATCACTTTTGCAGAATATCGTAGGCTGTACTCAATCACTAGGTATTTACACGACAACGATATAACGTTAGATACATCTGCAAAGAAGAATCATGCCGTTAGTAACTCACTGTAATCGCGTGAGGGTTCAAGTACGGAAAAAAGCTAAATTGGAACGCATATGAAGAAAGACGCTCATTTTAATTGCATTTCGAAGAACAGTGTTACCGAGAAGTATGAGAAACCTGTCAGTGCGTGATCACCCTCCGCGATTGTGAGGTACGTAAAATACACTGAAAATATCACAACACCAAAAAATAATAGAGAGTAATGCAATTTCGGGAATACATTTGTCTAGGTGACAAATTTAAGTGATTAACACTGCAAGTTTACGAGTTAATGTAAGAGCGACGTAAGTCATTGCAGATGTCAAATGATCCACGTGTAGATCCAGTAGTCTAGCGTGCGAACAGGTTGGTTGCAGCCCCCCAACTGGCCTCCTCCAAATCTACACAAGTCCATCACTGCCACCGAGGCAGAAACAACATCCATCAGAAAACACAACATACCTCCACCCTTCCCCCCAGTGACCTCCCACTTGACACCACTGAAATCGCAAATGGCGTTGGTTCGGGATCAATGGAATGCACGCTACAGGACGTATGGCTCGGAGCTGTAGCTGTTCATTGTGTGTCAGTGGTGCCAACTGCTGCCCCGATTACTGCTGCAGATGCAGTTCTATGGCTTCCCTCTTAGTAGTGCCACGTGGCCGTCCGAAGCCAGGTCCTTTTACGACTGTACGTTCTCGTGACCACCGCTGCCAACAATCACAGTGGCCTCATTCCTGCCAAGTTATTCTGAAATACCACTGAAGGAACGTCCAGTCTCTCGCAGCCCAACTTCACGACCTCGTTCGAAGTCAGTGAGCTGTTGGTAATGGCCTCTTTTTGCCTTAAAGGCATTCTTGACCATCATCAACTCACCGTGTCCACTCCCTAAGGTAACTAATGCTCTCAACTGTTACAGAGTGTATTTGCTACTAGCGCTACTCTTATGCGACTGGCGGAAAATTTTAAGAGGTATCACATTTCAGATGTAGAAACACGCCTACCAGTTTTCGCTTATGTCGCACAACTCCTTCTTAGTGCTGCGATATTTTTCCGTCAGTGTATGTTTCGCAATACTGAAACTACGGTAATTTGTTTAATTGCACGATACGATGATCTGGTACACGTCGTTCTCGAGAAAGTGAGCTTCTGTGACAAGGCAGGATCTCGACGTTAGGGTAGTTGTAAATCGCGCCAGGACACGGCGTAGGTTTTGTGGGAGGGGAGTCTGCTTTGGGAAAGGGGAGTGACGCGCCGCAGGTCGGCAGACATCTGGAAGCCATGGCGCAGATGTGGCAGCGGCTAATGAGGACTGCGTCCGCTTTCCACGCATCTGCGTCTGCAGCAATGCTCGTAAACACTGCGACAAGCCCGCGCCGGCACTCTCGTAACGATCCCCGCCCCGCGAACGTCAGCGGATGCATACGCGTGCACAGAGGAAAGCACAGAATAAACGAGCAGTGGTGTCCATACGTGAAGGACAGCTGTTTATCAATTAAAAGCCTCTCCAAACTCAGATGACGAGACTATTGCAGAAAATAGTGTTTCTCACTACGGACCGGGTGGCTTCCATGCTTGTGATTTGTGGCGTAACAGCGTTCACTGGCGAGGTTATTAGCGCATGTGGTTTCCGAAGGGAAATCTATTCCTTGACTGACATGCAAAGACTGAATTTGGTTAAAGCTAACACACATCTGGTAACGATAAATAAGGCCACTGATGATCATAAATCAAAATCAAAGGGCGTCTAGGAGAAAAAAATTGGTGAGATGGGGGTTCCCTGCAAAGTTAATTATATAGATGGTTCATCCATTCTGGGAATCCAAGATCTTCAGGATTTTTACCTATTATGGACAATGATACTGGCAAGATATCGCTCCCAGGATTCCAAGACTTTCTAGAATGTTTTAATTTCAAGTTTGAAGTCTACTAACAAATAATAAAGGTATCATTTTTTCCTGTAACATAATAACAAACCCACAATTTGCAGTATTTTTGCTTTACATATATAGTGAAACCACGCTTCATGCCTAATTTCTTCATTGTAGACCAATGGGAAGTACCCTATAGGTTTTGATAAGTGAGTTTGCGAGTGTCAAAACATGTAACATAAATGGTCAAATCTTTTGACTGCACTGACTTAGAAGTTTCAATTTTTTACATCGCCAACTCCATGCAGCTCCTCGTGCCTGAGGAAAAGGTTTTGAACGGTCCGTCAGACACACAGACGAATAACAAAGTGATCCTGTAAAGGTTCCGATTTTACCATCTGACGTATGGAAACCTCAAAAGACAATACTATTTTGGTGAATGAGGTATCTTTAAACTATTTATTTTCCATATAGAGAGCAATAAACATATGAAGTACTTCACACTTTTGCGTCAGCAAAAGTAAGAGAAAACACTCAATTCACAATACAATTTAGCTTATTGTGTCCCCAAATTCTAACAGTGCCTTACTTTAGCTAGTAAATGTTAAGGCGCTGCATGTTCTGTGGGTAAGGGATCTTCAAACAAAGCACATTGGTCCTCTACCCCTAAGCTGATTTACACACTATTAGCAGCTACAGCTCTTCTGGAGATGGTATGCCTTTCTGAAATCTGAATTACTATGCTACTTGCCTTTTCTCAAGACAAACGCGTTTCCAGAGGTGTATACGTCACGTCAAGCAACACAAAAAGTCCTAGGCGACTGAGGTGAAGTTTTTGCATTTATACTGTAACACTTACTTGTGCAGCCAACAAACCACTGTTACCGAATCAGCTGCTCATTGTTTTTCCGACCATATGAATAAATGATGATATCAAAAGTCAGGTAGATATTGATTTTCAAGTGAAATATTCAGCCACTGTCAGCAGACGTTTCTATGAATGGTCAAATCTTTTGTGGTTACCTTCCGAAATTTTGATCACTCATTTAAATTGTGATTATTACTTCCATTGCTACCAGAATGCCACGGCAATGGCTATACTTCACGGAAAAGTACCACAACTCTACAGGTCTTGTTAATTTTACAGTAGGATATTTGATTGACAAGATGTCTTATGTGAATAGGTAAGGTGAGTGGCGGAGAGAACTTTCTACATGATAATTGACTTGGTGCATATGTTCGTACCCTAACATTATTATGGTCCTTCTGTGTGATTAAGAGTAACCGATCTGTTGTTTGTCCCGATAACTGATTCTTTGACTATATATTTCTGAATTTCTTCCGGAGATCTTATGCATCTTCTGTGGGCATCTCCGTAGCACTCTTAAGCTGACTACTTGCGCCCGTTTCAGATTTCAGCACGTCTCTGAAGACCATTGCTCTCCCTTCTTAACCCTAGATGGAGAATGTTCTTACTTGAAATACTTGAAGAAATACAGCAACCAGCCAAGCACAAAAATTGGTTGATTGCTGTATTGCTTCAAGTAATTGAATCTACAGCCACGGACCTCAACCACCAACATAGACACTCCCTACTAAGAGGAATATTCAGCTACAGATCCCAGAAGACCCAAACGGCCCCCTTTGCAAGTGTTCCATGCTTTCACAGAATTCTCGTCAACCTTCCGGTTGTACCTAAATAGGCTTCGTGTGTTGTCATTTATTACATAAAGAGACAGTCTTGGTTGCAAAGTTATTCTTATTACAAATAGCGTGTTTCGCCTGGTTTTGGCGTCCTCAGATTTTTCTAAAAGGAAAGAAATGCAAAGACGTAATTATATAAAATTACAAATTAGGGAGCATGGTTCTAAGTTGGGCTAAATTTTTAAAAACGTTATTTCAAAACATTTTTCAAAAACAAATTAACAGACATGAAAGGCTAACAAAGCAATGCCTATCACTGGCTGACAGGGTGTTAAAACGATGGTGACAAGATTCACTGGAACAAAACCAATTGTGTATAAAACTTCCCGGTAGATTAAAACTGTGTGCCGGACCGAAAACAGAACTCGGGACCTTTGCATTTCGCGGACAAGAGCTCTACCATCTGAGCTACCCAAGCACGACACACGACCCGCCCTCACAGCTTTATTTCCGCCAGTAAAGCTGTGAGAGCGCGTCGTGAGTCTTGCTTGGGTAGCTCAGATGGTAGAGCACTTACCCGCGAAAGGCAAAGGTCCCGAGTTCGGTTCTCGGTCCGACACACAGTTTTAATCTGCTAGGAAGTTTCGTACCAGCACACACTCCGCTGCAGAGCGAAAATTTCATTCTGTCAAGTGCACACAGTTAAAAGGATAAAAACGCGGGAAAAAATTATAAAGGGAAAAAGGAGGGGAAGCGGGGGGCGCGGCCAAATAAAGTAACGTAAATTCCCTCCACATAGTCATAACCACTAAATGAACAGCAGCGTAGGCCACACGTACATCGACTGAACCTGAAGAGAGGTGAGTAAACAATCTAATAGACGGCAGCATTAAAAATAGATTTCCAGTGCTGCTAGGGTGGAATGCAAACAGGAGGCGCTAGTGCCCATAGAACCTATTTCTTATTATCTACTACATGAACCTCTTGCTTGGACTGGCTTATAATGTAATGATACTTAATTTGAAACCAAATTCATTTTAATCCAAGGTAGTAGTATTCGTTCTGCACTCTAGGACAGATAACGTGGGAGTGCTTTGTGCGCTATTCCGTCGCCTCTGCAGGCCTGCTACGGGTTGTTCCCACTCTTCAGCACGAGACGGAACTAATGCAAACACAGTCGGGCGGCGGGGAGTGGCTGCGCCCCAGTTTTCGCCTCCGCCAGCTCGGTGCGTTGTGGTGGCCACGGCCGCTGCAGCGCACCGCCAGACTTAAATCCTGCCGTGGAGGCCGTAAAGCGAGCCTGTCACGAGCAAGCCTGTGTCACACGCGCGGGAGAAAGAAAGAAAGAAACAAGTGTAAATACAATTTTCTGCGCCAAACGTCAGGGCGGCGCAGCTCGGCGCAGTGTCCTGGCTCGCCGGGGAGAAAGCTGCTCCTTCTCTTTTTTAATATCACGGAACAATTCTCAATTTAAACAAAGCTGCGGCAGCGGCATTCCAGCCTCGCCGTCACAACTTGGGCCGCCCGCATATTACGGTCCGGCCCGGACACCGAATGCGATTTGTTGACGCCGTCGCAGCGCGCCGGTCCTAAAAGAATAAAAAAAAGGGCTAAAATATCGCGCATTCCGCCCTCCCGGCGGGCTCCAAATTCACGGCGACGCGATGTGCGCTGCGCACAGAAGGAACACCCTAGCTGGGGCCGACGCAGGCTTCGCAACTCTGCGCCTAGCCCTACGCCGGCGAAGGTGAAGCGCACAGTGGACATGAAACGCTGTTTGTGTCTGCATGTCCCCTAAAACGTAAATGCCTGTACGCCGTTTTTATGCCCCGTTATTAAATATAGCGACCTTTTTATGACCGCAAATGTTGATTAATTCACCATACCGAGAGACATGGTGAAGTGGTTAAAGCATTGCAAGACTGAAGTTAAAGTCCCCCCTAGACATCTTGAGTTAAAGATGTCATCTTGCTTTCAGCTACTTGTCTTTTATTTTACGACTGAATTTTTGGCATTATCCAATTTTTAAGAATCTATCCAACATAACATAATTTAATGAGAACAATGTTAAATGAGTTGAATACTACGTACAACAGATTCTGTAGTTGAAGAGCCGGCCGCGGTGGCCGTGCGGTTCTAGGCGCTTCAGTCAGGAACCGCGAGACTGCTACGGTCACAGGTTCGAATCCTGCCTCGGGCATGGATGTGTGTGATGTCCTTAGGTTAGTTAGGTTTAAGTAGTTCTAAGTTCTAGGGGACTGATGACCTCAGATGTTAAGTCCCATAGTGCTCAGAGCCATTGGAACCATTTTTGTAGTTGAAGAAAATAGATGCTAACAGACGCAATTTTATTTAATGATTTTATTTAGTTACCAGTTTTGGTGCCTCACTAACACCATACCTGGCTAAACTAGGTAAGTTATCTAGCCGTTTGTGTTACTGTAATGTCAAACTGGTTTCCGTACAAATTTAATGGGATAGTACCTGGATAAACTGAAAGAACCAGAGGTTGTAGAGAGTTTCAAAGGGAACATTAGGGAACGATTGATAAGAACAGAAGAAAGGAATACAGTGGAAGAAGACGGGGAAGCTGAGCAAGATGTATGAGAAAGACTTCGAGAAGAATATAATAATTCCAATTCCGAAGATGGCAGGCGATGACACGTGTGAACATTACCGAACTATCACTTTAACAAGTCACGACTACAAAATTCTAACACAAATTACTTACAGAAGAATGGAAAAACTGGTAGCAGCAGACGTTGGGGAAAATCAGTTTGGATTCTGGAGAAATGCAGGAACACATGAGGCAGTACTGAGCGTATTACTTCTCATAGATGGTTGGAAGAACGCAAGAGAGAACACAGTGAACGTATGAAGAGAACTTGGGAAGATTGAAGTAAGGAAAAGAAACCACGACTACTAAAGTTCAATCGCTGTCTTAAAATGGAATAATCGAAAATATATGTATTTCTATTGTATATTTCTTGTAGTGCGTGAGAGACGTGTTATAAACCTAAAGGTCTGAGGTCGCCACCACCCAACTTCAGGATTTCGTCTGTTTCCTCTGTGGAAATGATTTGTACATGTGAAAAAAGCCAAGATCCATCGTCGTTCGGAACTGCAGTTTAATTCTTCGTCCCGCTATAACCGGCTGATTGAATCCGTCCAAAGATCAGAGGAAGGGAAGGATGTACTACATGCAGCAGAACCATACCTAGTAAAACACTGCGGAGTTCAAATCAGTCTTCGGACAGAGCGCACATTCGCACTTACATCGAATGTAGGACGTTATCCGCGACTTTCCAAAATTAACTGGTGATTTCTGAGGATATGTTGGACAGCTTCCTTCGTCTGCACCTCTCAGTCTGAGACAATGCTTCATCTTAATGGTCCGATATTAAAGGAACAATTTTCCAATTCTTTTATCGTCTCTTCACCATCCTGCCGCCATGTGCTGTTGCCATTTTTCGGGGTGCACTCAGCCTCGTGATGCCAATTGAGGAGCTACTCGACCGATTAGTAGCGGCTTCGGTCAAAGAATACCGTCCTAACGGTCGGGAGTGCGGTGTGCTGACCACACGCCCCTCCTTATCCGCATCCTCCTCGGAAGATGACACGGCGGCCGGACGGTCCCGGAAGGGCCACTTGTGGCCTAAAGACGGAGCTTTTTTTTTTTTTATCGTCTCCGAGTTTACTGATTGCTTCCAGTTAATGTCTACGATATTGGTAATACGACCGGATTCTCAGATCACCAATTCCGAAAAACTGCTCACGAACAAGCACAAAAATTTTATTACAATTTCGACGAGCGCCAGCTCCTACATCTAGATGGTATTTGATGGGGACCTAGCACGCTTAAAAGCCGAAGAACTACCCTGCCTTACAAGAGACGTCAAGCGGGAATATATTAATCTGGAGGATTCGGAGAACACTGAATAGTATTAGAATGGGGGTAGCGTCAGTCAAAACAAATCCAAATAAATGGAGTCACAAAGACGATGCTACAAGTTTCCAACTGCCCAGCGAGATGTGCCCTTGACAAAGTGAATCATTGGACGCGGCTCGATATTGAGCTGCAAAACTTTAAAAGATATTTCCCACACATGTAAACGTAAAGTACCTGACAGTAAACACGGTGGTCACACTCCATAGTAAACCTGTTATCACACCAAAAATATCACAAAAGGGACAGCTTTCACCATTTAAACAAAAAAGATTTAATTCCTGACAACGATGCTTTCGTAAAGAATTCTGTAAAATCCTGATGCTGGCAATTCCGTGATATGTGGAGTTCAAAGACATTTGCTTTGTAATTGTCAAGTTAAATGGTCTGTAAGACGCAAACCTTTCAGTTATCCACTGTCTATGAAAGGCACAAAACTGAACTGATGACAGTGTAATTACGAGGTAACTGCTGCATAACCACATTCGAGTTAGTCGTTCAACTCACCGAAAACGAAAGCTCGCCTTACCCATCTAAACAGTTTCAATTAGTTTTGTAATCAGATGACCAATTTCATCGCCCAATATTATTTCACATTATATAGCCTGTATGGAGAATTCACAGCATAAACAAATGTTCTGCTGTTCTACTTTCGCTGAACATGATATACTTCTACGAAAATCCGGTGGTGTGAGGTACGCGCGATCATTGGCGGCAGCTGGGCATCTGTGATGTAGTGCACAGAGCCGCCGGCAGAGCCCGCCGCCATCGCACCGCCACCGGCGTGTACCGCTCTCCCTCCACGCGCGCGGCAGGTGATTAATTGTTTTAATCAAGCAAAGAAGGATTGGAGCGGCGCGCGTCGCAAGCCGCCCCCGACAATAGCGGCAGCAGTCTTCGGCGGCCGCATTGTGCTCTCCGCGGCAAAATTAATAGGCGAGAACAAAGTAAACACGCCCCGCGGCAGACAGGTAGCTTCGTTTGCGAATGTTGCTATTGCGGCGGAGACAGTAATTTCCGGCACATGTCTTTTGCACCGTAAATACGGCGCTATAAGTCATCGCTACATACGTCTCTGACTGTAGAACAGTGGTCGCAGTTGAAATCAAACGCGAGTACAGAGATGAAACGGCAGAACAGTAATTGGACTGACATTTGCCGGTTTTGTGACGTAAACCTACGAAGGAGAATGAATCGGGTGTAGGGGTGGGGTGGGGTGGGGATGAGTGGGGGGAAGGGGGACAAGCCGGGCCACATAAGATGGCAAATTAAGTCTTTTCGAATCTACGAAACAAGCACCTTGGGTTTTAAACCAAGATAAGAAGTATATTCAAATTCGAACTGATTACGTTTTCTCTTTCCCAGAGGAATGTTTGTCGGACGGACGGTGAAATATTTAATTTTTTTTTTTAAATCACGAAAATGGGGATTTACCTGAAATTATATTACTATGTGTTGCCGTTTATGTGTCTTCTTCGCGTGTCTTGCAGAATACGAGAACATTAAAACAAAGGAATGTGTCTTTATTAGCAATAAAATTACCGCTCTATGTATTCCATTCCAAGCTATATCATCCTGCTGGTGTCCATAATGTAGGATCAGAGATTATCTTTTCTCGAAATCCACTCCATAAATGTAATGAAGAAAGTTTGCGCTTGTTTACCATGGTGGATGGAGATCAGCAAAGTTTTTAATTAATTTAACCGCAGTAAAAATTCGCTACATTTGACTGCAATAATCTTTATTACTAAGACAATTGTCAACTTTCATCCACATCAACACATGCTTCTCAATTTCAGCCTAATCAAAGTACAAACCTATTTCGAATCGCCACGAAATTTTTATACCACGTTCCTATCTGCCCATAATGCACACGAAATCTATAGGCTGAAACTTTCATGTTACCCTCTAATGGTGATACGCAATATTGACTGGACAGCGACAAACATTTACTGTCAAGTTCTTCAGAGGTGTCGTGTAAGTGAACATCTCTTACGTTCGAATGTCTTCCGATTTCGCAGTAAATGTGTGATCAGACTGATCGAATAACGGAAAACATAGCTTGACAGGTTTTCGAACGCTCTTAACCATTTTATTGCCTCACTCGGCTTTTATTACAGGTCTGTAGATAAGGAACTTAAACTGGAGCGAATAACATAAAAGAAACAGAATCACAAATTTCAATTTTGCCTCCCAAAAGTGTGGACGTTGTTTAAAGTTTGAAAAAGAATGAAAAAGTAAGGAAAGGTAAAAGAAAAGAAACGCGATAAGGCTTCCACTGAAAGCGGTGTTATGGGGGAAACCACAAAACGAGGACCGGTTATAAGCACCGAAGTTTTCCCATATATACATTACTAATGCTCGATCAGCTATGCAGATGAGGCGGACTTTCACTGAATAAGATAGCATAGTTGTCAGTGTGATTGCTCATAATAACTGCTTAAGATGCGTGGACTTACATGAATACAAAATGGCAGCGGCTTTCCGCGACCGGTTTGCGCTCGAAGCGCAGCCGCCGTATAATGCAGGGCACGCCCCCGTTATTGGGGGAGATTATTAAAATACTACTCGCAATGGGCAAACGCATTGCATTCCATTATGGCCGAAAAACTTTTAGCTGCAACGTAACGACATGTAAACGCTGTTATAACACAAAATGTATGTAACAAATTATCCCTCCCCCAGCCACAGAAAATGTAAAACAGGATACAGAAAAATAGCTCCCGACATTTTTTTCCCCACCTCACCTTCGTGGGGGAAAAATATAAATGTATTCGTGGGTCATATGGCTTAATGATATGGAGTGGCCGAGATAGGCGATTCTGATTCGTCGGTAGTGTCTCCCCACGCCGCCTCCCGCTAGCTGCCCCTCCCGCTTTCTGCTTCGCCGTCCTCTACCGCTGGAGAAGAGCGACCAAAACGGTGTGCAATTTGCAAGTTTAATTCGTGGACGTTCCGGAGGATAGCCAGCCAGATGCGGCCGTCAGCGCTAACCCAGGTATCCGTCGATCGCCTCCTAGCAGCTGCGGCAGCGCCTTTGGTGATGGAGCCACATGGCTCCACACGTGACAACAGCTGTAGTTACATGCAGCCATGTGTCTACTGATAGTAAATGCGTGCACCATTCATTTTCCGCACTTCCGACTTTTTTACGTTTACAAACACTTGCAGTAGATCTTGCAAGCAAGAGTAACGATGCACAATCCAAATTGATCGCAGTGTCTTCGTTTCAATTATATCTACATCTTCATGATTACTCTGCAATTCACATTTAAGTGCTTGGCAGAGGGTTCATTGAACCACAATCATACTATCTCCCTACCATTCCACTCCCGAACAGCGCGCGGGAAAATCGAACACCTAAACCTTTCTGTTCGAGCTCTGATTTCTCTTATTTTATTTTGATGATCATTCCTACCTATGTAGGTTGGGCTAAATAAAATATTTTCGCATTCGGAAGGGAAAGTTGGTGACTGAAATTTTGTAAATAGATCTCGCCGCGACGAAAAACGTCTTTTCTTTAATGACTTCCATCCCAACTCGCGTATCATATCTGCCACACTCTCTCCCCTATTACGTGATAATACAAAACGAGCTGCCCTTTTTTGCACCCTTTCGATGTCCTCCGTCAATCCCACCTGGTGAGGATCCCACACCGCGCAGCAATATTCTAACAGAGGACGAACGAGCGTAGTGTAAGGTGTCTCTTTAGTGGACTTGTTGCATCTTCTAAGTGTCCTGCCAATGAAACGCAACCTTTGGCTCGCCTTCCCCACAATATTATATATGTGGTCTTTCCAACTGAAGTAGTTCGAATTTTAACACCCAGGTACTTAGTTGAATTGACAGCCTTGAGAATTGTACTGTTTATCGAGTAATCGAATTCCAACGGATTTCTTTTGGAAGTCATGTGGATCACCTCACACTTTTCGTTATTTAGCGCCAACTGCCACCTGCCACACCATTCAGCAATCTTTTCTAAATCGCTTTGCAACTGATACTGGTCTTCGGATGACCTTACTAGACGGTAAATTACATCATCAGCGAACAACCTAAGATAACTGCTCAGATTGTCACCCAGGTCATTTATATAGATCAGGAACAGCAGAGGTCCCAGGACGCTTCCCTGGCGAACACCTGATATCACGTATGGGTAACTGTCATTACAAACTTGATGCATATCGTACCAGCAGGGTATAATTGTTAACGAATATCCTACTACACATTTTATTAATTACACTAGCTATGAATGATATCGTCCACGGTCTACTGAAAGGAACCGACCGACGTTGGACTTAAGTTGTTAATATAAAACATGAAAATCCCCCAGCAGAGATTTGAAATTCCGTCAATCCGAATGCAAGTCCATTGTCTTAACCAATAAACTATTTTGCATGGTACAAGCCGAAGTGAACCATCACCCAGGTTTCCATTAATGTGTAAATCAATGAATATTCGTGTGAAGCTCTGTGCCGGGGGGAGAGGGGTGAAACTGGAAATACACTTTTCACGTACGTCGTGCAAGCAATTGCGTCACATTAGCATGCCTCTCGTTCAGCTACCAAAATGCTTCTATCCTTGAAGAGCAGAAAAATGTTCTTTCTTCTAATTAATGTCTATGTATAAAACTTCCAGGTAAATAGTTTTCACGGGCGACCTCCAGATCTCCTTTATCATTTAAACAGCTCTGGTGCAGTAAAACAAATAAGAAACTCACGCACTACAGCTACACCATTTTTTTCGCCAGTTTTGCTTCATAGCGACAGCGAGGTAACCAGAGTTTTGACTCGGATAGAGAAATGTTACAGACTGTCGGAATGAGCGACTCCAGATTCAGTTAGAATATATAATGAAATCCGTGGTAACTGTATCAGAAATGTTTGACATTGTTGGTAGCACTTTCGGAAGGGAGGTTTGCACGATTAGAGTTAACCTTTCCGCTTCCAGCGAGATCACTGCTGACAGAATGCAGTTTTACCTTGTCGAGGCTGAAGGAAAGTCCTTTGAATCGTCTTCACATCAACAACGTACGCAAACGAAGGAAAACCTTAACGATGAAGGCTAACAGGGATTTCAGTGGCGCTCTTCTCACATTTGAGTCCAGTGTCTTAATCACTGTGTCTCTGAGATCGGTGTCTGGGAAAATCACTTTTTTACACATGCAGCAATCTGTTATTTGTAGCTTTAGTTTCCCTACATGTCTCAAACGTAAACTTGTTATAATCTTGTTTACGTTCTGCGCCGCTTCGTACAGCGCTCGAAAGAAATCTCCCGTCATAGAAGAATTCAAATACGCGTCATGATACGAAGCACGGTCCGATTGTCTATATAAAACAATACTTCAGGTTGGGAGCATCCAATCACAGATATGCTTCTGGTTTGGCAGGCTAGTGAACACAGGTTTGTCCGCAGCTCGTGGTCGTGCGGTAGCGTTCTCGCTTCCCACGCCCGGGTTCCCGGGTTCGATTCCCGGCGGGGTAAGGGATTTTCTCTGCCTCGTGATGACTGGGTGTTGTGTGATGTCCTTAGGGTAGTTAGGTTTAAGTAGTTCTAAGTTCTAGGGGACTGATGACCGTAGATGTTAAGTCCCATAGTGCTCATAGCCATTTGAACCATTTTTGAGCACAGACTTTCGGGTGTAGGCGATTGTGTTGTCACACACAGGGCGCTGTAGTGCTTGGCTGAAGAAGAAGACGGCCTGTTTTGCATGTGGCTACCCTGAAACCAACTTTCAATCTACTGTAATGAAAGAACTTTAATATCAGTGAAACCTCACTTTGACTTGTCATGACTAACGGTTTAGCGCAATACTTTAAACTTATTTGCAGGTTTTTGTTTTTGAATCTATGAATACATCATTATCTGAAGAAACGAAGTGCGTCCTCAAAACTACCTTGGTGTTGTTTGGAACTATATGAAATATTGAATACTCCGAATGCTTTTACTCCCGTCGTTCATTTGTATTCCTTCTCTAAAAAACGAAATGGACGCACTGTAGAATGTTGGCCGTTCGTAGCACAACACATTGCTGTGCGCAGTGACAGGCTCACACGACACTTGGTCGGGTTATATTACGAATTATGAGATCGATTCTTTGACAAATACGGAATGATGCTGTCTCTCATTTCTCGTGGCGTAAACGAGTTCGCCATATTTCCAGCAACCGGCGATGTTGTCAGCGCTAGATTAGATTACTGTACAAACACACGGTGCTAAGAACGGGGCCGCAACTCCGGCGCATCCTCGAGCAGAGCAGCAAAGTTGAGGCAGCGCCGCCCGCCCACGCATCTCGGGCTGAGCCCGGCGCGGCCGTCACTCCGCTGTCATATTAGCTGCCGCCCCCCGCCGCCGCCCGCATTCACGCCACGCCGGGCCGCGCCGCCTCCCGCCCCCGCGCTAATTTACACCGCAGCTTCTCGGCGATCGCGACGCCTTCATACAACTCAAATGAAGCCTGCCTGCGCTCTGACGCGATCACCAGACGCACTTCTCCGACAAATTGTAATTAGGTGCATGAGCGAGTAGGCCAGTTTCTCAGCTCAGAGGGCACGGTAGGGTTCCTGCAGTGTCTGCTTAGTTCCGTTGAGGTAATACTTTCTGCGTAGGCAGTGGTGCGCATGACTGTGATGCTAGACGTGGTGTTAACGGTATATTTGTCGATGTAGACGTACGAGACACACCAGTCAGTCACCAATAATGATTGTTTTGATGGTTTAAATTGTCACGGGGAGCGACTGTTCGTCGTAGCAGTAGGTCTGATGTATGAGGCCCTGTGTTAGAAAATGAATCGAGACGAAACACTGATGAAACATAAAGAGGCGCAGTTAGCTCTATACTATATGGAGAACAGTGTTAACTTCGTGTAGTGGTCTTGAATTTAGTTAACCGGCTGATACTTTTCGAAAACATGACATTACCTCGTACAACAAATACTTTCGCGCGGAAACACGTAATTTATAGCGATATACTCTCTCAAATTTCTTAGTGTCTCTTTCAGGCAAGTATTAGCTGATTGAACTATACATTAAACTAATGAGAAAATATTGATGTAAATCGAGTAAATTTAAATCGCTATTTCATTACATATTGTTCAGATTACCCTTTTTGTATAAGAGAGATATTTTAATTCTGCAATACAATGCTCTTTACATATAAAAGAAAATGGTAGGCGTAATACAAAAAGTTCATTTGAAACACTGGAAAGCAAAGGAATCTGTACTACCGTGAAAGATACGTAACGTAATTTCTAAACTGAAGCTGTTGCTTTCAATCTTTCAAGAAAATCGTCAATAGCATTCTGAAACGAAATGTTTAAAACTGAACTGACGCTTCTCTTATTCATAAAATAAAAGGAAAAACTGCCTAAAATCTGAATAGCATGCTATCAGGAAACTGAACGTTAGCTTGGTCGTGGTAGTAATAAGCCGATTCATGGGGATATATGCAACGATTCCGCTATTCATTTTCTACACGCTAGTAACTGAAACTTTATCTCGAGAGGGGACAAATTAGTAGGCCGGGAAGACCGAAAACTTTCTACATGAACCCGGTTCGAGACCAGATCTAAGCGATTCGGGGGGATCGTTCTAGCAACTGAGGTATCCGAAAAGATCTGCGGATGAACTGAGAGCATCTTTTCGTATGTGCATCTCTCACACTTTCCCAAACTCAAAATAAGCTCTCCTGAAGTACTAGATAAAAGGATGTGGTGAAGAATACCTGAATCACTATCTAGGAGTTTGTCCCATAACTTAATTTTCTCCTTGTGCTATAACCTGCTATTAAATAAATCCTTATGGCGGTTTATCGAACTGAGACTATGTTTACAACCTGAGTTCTTGCCTTTCGTGGGAAACTCTGGTAGTCAGCAACGTTATCTTCCTCTTCTTAGCAGTCGCTACCGTGAGACGATGTGTCTCTGTATGGCGCTATAATGGAATGTAGTTGAACTGAATCAGAAGATGTGAAAGAAATTACATTAGAAAATGAGACACTAGAAGTAGTAGATAAGTTCTATTACTTACGCAGCAAAATAAATGACTATGGTCCAAATAGAGAGTAAATAAAGTGCATACTGGCAATAGCAAGCAAAGCGTTTCTGAAAACAGATGTTTGTGAGCATCGAACATAAAATATCAGGAAGTGTTTTATGGCGGTACTAATGTGTAGTGTAGCCTTGTACGGAAGCGAAACGCGGGCGAGTAATTGTACAGGCAAGAAGAGAAACGTGGTGACTCAGGATAATGCCGAAAGTGTGATAGGTGTTCAGATAACTAACAGGATGTTCGGTAGGGCGGTATCTGTATTTTACAGTGACTGTATAGGTTGATGCAATGTTCCTTCGGACTCGCATCGAACTTTGCGGACACTGTAAAATACAGACACTGCGCTACTGTATTTCATGCCAAAGCTAGGCAATCTGACGAGTGTAACAATGTCCCTGTGTAGGAATCATTCGATTTAAATGCAAGCACTATTTAAGACGTAGACACTAGAATAGGGGTGTCCAACTCGCGGCCCGCGGTCTCTACGCAGCCCAAATCAAGTAGCAGCGCGGCCACACGCTCGTAATAAAAACATAAAATAAAAAATCCATAAAATTCCTTCTATGTAATGTTATGATAAATTAAATATCTTCAATCTGAAACCCCCGCCATGCAAGCTATTCCTTCATTGGCCCGCCATCCCCATTTTTTTTTTAGGTTGGACACCCCTGCGCTAGAACATATGTAAGTTTGGACCGGCCCTGAAAGCGTGCTCGGATGGCAGATCTATTAATGCGATCCCTAGCGTAAAAATCTGGGATCGAGCACCGGTCCGGCACAAATTTTCATATCTTACTAGTCAATCGTGTAGCAGTTGTACAATCGTATTCGAAGTTTGCGAATGCATTTAATAATGACGTATTTAATCGAATTGGGGTACAACAAAATATGTCTGTTGACAGGACATATCCTGATGCATTAAAGGAATTTTGGTAACGGAGGGAAAAGTGAGAAATAAAAGTTATAGGGTGAGATGAATGTTTGAATACAGTAAGCAGGTTGAAATGGATATAGGTTGCTGTTATTCGGAGATGAAGAGAGCTGCACATTATAGAGTAGTTGGAAGACTGCATCAGGTAGTCTTCGGACTGAACACCACCACCACCACCACCACCACCAGTGGCACCACAGTTATGTAGAGTACTGGGCTTCGGAGCTCTGATCCCGGGAATAACGTAGAATTAATACTGCGCAAGTCGGCCGCGGTGATCTAGCGGTTCTAGGCGCTCAGTCCGGAACCGCGCGACTGCTACGGTCGCAGGTTCGAATCCTGCCTCGGGCATGGATGTGTGTGATGTCCTTAGGTTAGTTAGATTTAAGTAGTTCTAAGTTCTAGGGGACTGATGATCACAGATGTTAAGTCCCATAGTGCTCAGAGCCATTTGAACCAATACTGCGCACGTCTAGCAAGTATTACTGTGACCACGAATAACAAAGCCGTGTCAAGATGGGACGTCCTCGCGTGGTCCAGATGCGTCCAAGTAAAAGGAAGGGAAGGCCGAAACAGGGCGCCCGGGCTCGCTTCCGGCCGGCACGTGTGTCTAATACGACACATCCTGTGCCGCTGGCGGCGGCGTGATTTCCACGGCGTGGGCAACAATTGTCCCACTGTGACGTCACGGCTCTCGAGCCGTTCAATTGGCTGCCCACACGCGCGTGCGGGCTGCGGGCGCCCACGAACGCCGCCGTCTCTCCAGAGCAGACAGGCGGTCGCTGCAGGTGGACGGACTGGCTGGCTGGCTGGCTGGCTGGCTGGCTGCTGCGGCTACAGGGCGGGCGTCGTTCCTCATCATCGGCAAACAGTTGCGTGCGCAGCTTGTCCTCCCTGGTCTGTCGCGGAGTAATGGCTTTCTGTTTTCTTGAAGTAATCAACTCTGCGGTCGTTCACTAAGTTTCTCAAGTACTTGCGTGCCACTCATCGCTACTTATTACTTCCTCTTGAAACTCACCGGGGGAAATCTCATCATAAAAATAACTGAACCTCCTTGTCATTTCTCTCTGCTTCTTCTAACGCATTTCTATTTTTATTGATTTATTTACAAACTCAGAAATTAGTTATCCTATATTGTTAAGCTGTAGCTGTATGATAAAAGCGTGGATTACCATATGTGAAACATAACTCACCTTTTCCAGTTCCAGCAGGTGAAACCGAAGAACCTGGATCGCCTGTACCATCTGAAAAAGAGAAACAAACAAATATTTTTATAAACTACGAATATTGAAACTCTAGTGCACAGAAACTTTTCTTTTCAGTGCAGCAGTCTGCAGTAATTTTGTTTTACTGTGAGGTAAGAAAACACTGAGAGGTTATCAGCAACAGTACCTTACGCTTTATTGTAGAGTTACGAAAGTTTCTGCGTCTTAAATTGAACGGCTCAGAGTAAAATGATAGCGAGAATGCATGTATGTTGCCCCCTGCTACTAGTGGTGACGCTTTCCGTATATGAACCCTGTCAGTCATATTGTGACTTTGGTTCAACATTAACATGCAAGTCATCCGTTAGAGACGGGTAAGACTTCCACATATCGGAGTATGGCTACGAAGCGCTACCTCCAGAAAAAAACTGAAATCTTATGGGACTTAACTGCTAATGTCATCAGTCCCAAAGCTTACATACTACTTAACCTAAATTATCCTAAGGAAACACACACACACACACACACACACACACACACACACGTCCGAGGGTGGACTCGAACCTCCAGAGTCACTACACGCAGCTAAGTACATGGGCATTCAAGTCATAGCTACCATCGATGAGATATTAAAAAAAAAATGAATACAATTAGGCTGTCTTGCGGTATTCCTCGGTTAAAATTCTAAACGGGCACAGATCGGTTTCAACACACAGTTCACTTCCTAAAGTAACAAGACAATCCCTAAACTTAATACAGCACTTGCCTCGACAACTTATAGCGTGAACACCAAAAACACTCTACAAATACGGTTTGAATATCATCCTGAAATCCAAGGCAAAGCAAGCTATCCGTTAAAAACTGACTGTTACCTCACTATCCTAGTCCTGGAAGGTCAAACACGTTCCCCAACAAAATTCGGATCATGCGTCTCCGGATTGATAGATTGTGTGTGGCAGTTATTCAGCGAGTTCAGTCATGAAGACAAATCACGGAATCTATGTATCTGCTGTTTTACATGCGCCGACGGGCACAGGAAAAGTAAAATATGATGAAAACTTGGCCACTGACGCCGCCCTGAGGACTATTTGACTGCCGATGAGAAAATATTTGTCACATGCTGTCGAAAAATGATTTACTTTGTGTCTGAGATGTACCATTTATAATACTCCAATTGATACTTACAATTAATGAACTAATGTTGAATTCGAATTACAGTAGATCTCAGTACGTTTCGCATTCATAGGTAAATGCCGCCGAGTGTAAAGATACAATTAGTGGCGTAATAAGAAAATCTACATCTACACGATTACTCTGCAATTCCGTATTACGTGTCTGGCAGAGGGTCCATCGAACTACCTTCAAGCCATTTGTCCACCGCTCCACTCTTGAACAGCGTGGGAAAAATGAACACTTAAATCTTTCCGCGCGCGCTCTGATTTCTCTTATTTTCTTACGATAATAGTTTCTCCCTGTGTAGTTAGGTACTAACAATATTTTTCGCATTCGGTGGAGAATGTTGGTGATAGAAACTTCATTAGCAGATTCTGCCGCAACGAAAAACGCCTTAGTTTTAATGACTGCCACCGTAATTCATGTATCATATCCGTGTCATTCTCCACTCTATTTCGCAGTAATACAAAACGTGTTGCCCATTTATGAACTTTTCCCATGTCCTCTGTCAATCTTATTTGATGTGGATCCCATACCACGCAGCAGTACTCCAGAAGAGGACAGACAATCTTAGTACAAGCGTACTGTAGACCACACATCTTCCATCTGTTGAGTATTCTGCCAATGAATCATAACCTTTGGTTCGGTTTTCCAATAACATTATCTAAGTGACCGATCCAATTTAGGTTATTCGTTGTTGTAATCCCTAGGTATTTGGTTGAATTCACGCCCTTTAGATAGGTGTGGTTTATCACGCAACCGAACCTGACGTGATCGGTAACCTAATCAAACACCTTCGAGAAACAAATCAGTAATCTAGTCACTATCGCGACAGAGGTAATGTGAAACAACTTCTGTTCCATCTATTTACTCTGTCCAGAAGCTGTGATGGTGTTCACTTGTTTCGGAAACACTGCTCTTCAAGAGTTTGCTCGTATCTTCTCTGCACAAGCTCCGCACTACAGTAATTAGAATGGTGCGCGAGAGTTGGCTATGTCAGCGCTCAAGAGTGCTCCGTGGCAGAATTAAATAACCACAGTCTGGCGCAGAATACGTCAGTTACGGCGCTCGCATATTTGTGCAGTCTGGAATGGCTCTGCAGACGGCGATTGCGGAGACATTTGTACTTGGCTAACGAGCTGCGGCGGCTGTGACCTCGCATGAAGATATCGCGAGGCACCTCCGCCAGCAGCCACCTGTCACGTCAATGAGTACGAGCGACGTGTGTCGAAACGCAAACGAGTCCTGCGCGCAGCTCTTTCCAGCCGTGGCTGTCGCGGATAACATCTGAAAGGCGCAGGCGGGATGCCTTGTATAGCTCGCATGTGGCCAGTGCGCGCCGAGGTCATTAGCTATTCGCATTACACAAGCGCGGAAGGTCGCCGCCGCGTTTGCGTACACGGTGGGTGCCAGTCAGCGCGACGTGATCGTCTCCGCGCGGACAGCGGCAGGCGCTGAGACCACGGAAAGTAAAGCACCAGCGGCGGGCGACGCAAAGCAGTCTGCCTGCAGTACACCGCGTTTCGCTGAAATGACGACCGACCACGTCACAGATATCGTCTCTGATGAATCAAGAATACAGACCTCAATGAATACGATAGTACACGTTTCATATTATCTTTATATCTGCTGTTTATACAGGCTGACAATGATTGAACTATTTTTGACAATGTTGACTGGAATACTCTCTTTCAAATTCTGAAGGTGGCAGGGGTAAAATACAGGGAGCGAAAGGCTATTTACAATTCGTACAGAAGCCAGATGGCAGTTATAAGAGTCGAGGGACATGAAAGGGAAGCAGTGGTTGGGAAGGGAGTGAGACAGGGTTGTAGCCTCTCCCCGATGTTATTCAATCTGTATATTGAGCAAGCAGTAAAGGAAACAAAAGAAACGTTCGGAGTAGGTATTAAAGTCCATGGAGAAGAAATAAAAACTTTGAGGTTCGCCGATGACATTGTAATTCTGTCAGAGACAGCAAAGGACTTGGAAGAGCAGTTGAACGGAATGGACAGTGTCTTGAAAGGAGGATATAAGATGAACATCAACAAAAGCAAAACGAGGATAATGGAATGTAGTCGAATTAAGTCGGGTGATGCTGAGGGAATTAGATTAGGAAGTGAGACACTTAAAGTAGTAAAGGAATTTGGCTATTTGGGGAGCACAATAACTGATAATGGTCGAAGTACAGAGGAAATAAGATGTAGACTGGCAATGGCCAGGAAAGCCTTTCTGAAGAAGAGAAATTTGTTAACATCGAGTATAGATTTAAGTGTCAGGAAGTCGTTTCTGAAAGTATTTGTATGCAGTGTAGCCATGTATGGAAGTGAAACGTGGACGATAAATACACTCCTGGAAATTGAAATAAGAACACCGTGAATTCATTGTCCCAGGAAGGAGAAACTTTATTGACACATTCCTGGGGTCAGATACATCATATGATCACACTGACAGAACCACAGGCACATAGACACAGGCAACAGAGCATGCACAATGTCGGCACTAGTACAGTGTATATCCACCTTTCGCAGCAATGGAGGCTGCTATTCTCCCATGGAGACGATCGTAGAGATGCTGGATGTAGTCCTGTGGAACGGCTTGCCATGCCATTTCCACCTGGCGCCTCAGTTGGACCAGCGTTCGTGCTGGACGTGCAGACCGCGTGAGACGACGCTTCATCCAGTCCCAAACATGCTCAATGGGGGACAGATCCGGAGATCTTGCTGGCCAGGGTAGTTGACTTACACCTTCTAGAGCACGTTGGGTGGCACGGGACCCATGCGGACGTGCATTGTCCTGTTGGAACAGCAAGTTCCCTTGCCGGTCTAGGAATGGTAGAACGATGGGTTCGATGACGGTTTGGATGTACCGTGCACTATTCAGTGTCCCCTCGACGATCACCAGTGGTGTACGGCCAGTGTAGGAGATCGCTCCCCACACCATGATGCCGGGTGTTGGCCCTGTGTGCCTCGGTCGTATGCAGTCCTGATTGTGGCGCTCACCTGCACGGCGCCAAACACGCATACGACCATCATTGGCACCAAGGCAGAAGCAACTCTCATCGCTGAAGACGACACGTCTCCATTCGTCCCTCCATTCACGCCTGTCGCGACACCACTGGAGGCGGGCTGCACGATGTTAGGGCGTGAGCGGAAGACGGCCTAACGGTGTGCGGGACCGTAGCCCAGCTTCATGGAGACGGTTGAGAATGGTCCTCGCCGATACCCCAGGAGCAACAGTGTCCCTAATTTGCTGGGAAGTGGCGGTGCGGTCCCCTACGGCACTGCGTAGGATCCTACGGTCTTGGGGTGCATCCGTACGTCGCTGCGGTCCGGTCCCAGGTCGACGGGCACGTGCACCTTCCGCCGACCACTGGCGACAACATCGATGTACTGTGGAGACCTCACGCCCCACGTGTTGAGCAATTCGGCGGTACGTCCACCCGGCCTCCCGCATGCCCACTATACGCCCTCGCTCAAAGTCCGTCAACTGCACATACGGTTCACGTCCACGCTGTCGCGGCATGCTACCAGTGTTAAAGACTGCGATGGAGCTCCGTATGCCACGGCAAACTGGCTGACACTGACGGCGGCGGTGCGCAAATGCTGCGCAGCTAGCGCCATTCGACGGCCAACACCGCGGTTCCTGGTGTGTCCGCTGTGCCGTGCGTGTGATCATTGCTTGTACAGCCCTCTCGCAGTGTCCGGAGCAAGTATGGTGGGTCTGACACACCGGTGTCAATGTGTTCTTTTTTCCATTTCCAGGAGTGTAGTAAAGACAAGAAGAGAATAGAAGCTTTTGAAATGTGGTGCTACAGAAGAATGCTGAAGATTAGATGGGTAGATCACAAACTAATGAGGAGGCATTGAGTAGAATTGCGGAGAAGAGGAGTTTGTGGCACAACTTGACCATAAGAAGGGATCTGTTGGTAGGACATGTTTTGAGGCAACAAGGGATCACCAATTTAGTACTGGACGGCAGAGTGGAGGGTAAAAATCGTAGAGGGAGACCAAGAGATGAATACACTAAGCAGATTCAGAAGGATGTAGGCTGCAGTAGGTACTGGGAGATGAAGAAGCTTGCACAGGGTAGAGTAGCATGGAGAGCTGCATCAAACCAGTCTCAGGACTGAAGACCACAACAACAATGAAATCAAATCGTCATAACTTCTAAACGGTTTGCGTTAGGATATTCAAACTGCACGGATGGGTTCGTCAATAAGCGAAATTGGCTCCATTTGGGGGACTGGGAATACGCATTTCGCGATCGAGCAGTCTCTTCACCCTCAACGGATCAATGTATGGTGTGCAATGACCCGTCACCGAATAATCGGTGCGATATTCCTTGAAGATACAGGTACAGTGACTACCGAGCTGTACGTGAAGGTTCTGAAAGATGATTTCGTCCCCATTATTCAAAGTGACCCTGTTTTCGACAAGAGGGAGCTCGACCCCATCGAAGCAGGAGAGTGTTTGATGTCCTGGAGGAGCTCTCTGGGGACCGCACTCTGGCTCTGTGGTACCCTGAGGCTATTAGCATGGGCCTCGATTGGCAGCCATATTCTCCGGATCTGAGCACATCCGGCGACTTTGTGCGGGGGCTATATTAAAGAGGGCAACGGCTTGCCGCACTGGATAAACCGGTTCCCGTAAGACCACCGAAGTTAAGCACAGTCGGGCGTGGTCGGCACTTGGATGGGTGACCATCCAGGCCGCCGTTCGCTATTGCCATTTTTCGGTTCAAATGGCTCTGAGCACTATGGGACGTAACTTCTGAGGTCATCAGTCCCCTAGATCTTAGAACTACTTAAACCTAGCTAACCTAAGGACATCACACACATCCACGCCCGAGGCAGGATTCGAACCTGCGACCGTAGCGGTCGCGCGGTTCCAGACTGTAGCGCCTAGAACCGCTCGGCCACTCCGGCCGGCGCCATTTTTCGGGGTGCACTCAGCCTCGTGATATCAAGTGAGGAGCTACTCGACCGAATAGTAGCGGCTTCGGTCAAGAATACCACCATAACGACCGGGAGAGTGGTGTGCTGACCCCACGCCCCTCCTTTCCGCATCCTCCACTGAAGATGACACGGCGGTCGGATGGTCCTGGTAGGCCACTCGTGACATGAAGACGGAGTGCTTTTTTTTTAATATTAAAGACATGGTGTACAACAACAGCCCCAAGACTATTTCTGAGCTGAAAACAGCCATTCAGGAGGTCATCGGCAGCATCTATGTTCACACTTTTCAGCGGTTCACGCAGAATTTCGCTAATTAGTCTCCGTCACATCATCGCCAATAATGGCAGGCGTATCGAACGTGTCATAACCTAAATTCGAATATCTGTAGTGATTTTCAGATGTTGAATGAAATATGTGCACGCAGTAGTTAGTAACTAATTTTCGTTTTTTTTTCTTCATATAGTTCAATAATTGCCAACCTATATGTACAGTATTGAAAGCTGACTCTTACATTTTCAACTTCCAATATTTTATTTATTACTTTCTCTATTCAACATTTTCTTGTATTAGTTGCGACAAGTATGTAAATCAGTACCTAGTTTATCGATTGTGAACCACATAAGTTATCTTTGGATGAGTCAGTGAGGTGTTCAGGAAGTATTCGTGGAATTCCGGCTGGGACGAACTATCAGTCCACAGCCCGCCTCACTGGGAGTGCTGTGTCGCAAGTTTGGATGAGCTGTGTGTGTCCTGGCGTGCTATGAGTAAGACTTGTTACGTCGTTTGATGCTGAGGCTTGCAGTCTGCTGTACGGCGCGGTGTTAAGAGGTAGTTTCGCTGTTTGCAAGAAGGGCACACTTGCAACACGATTTTCTTTTTCATTCACAGCGAACGTATGGCTCATGCATAATTAATTTCTCGATGCTTACTGAAACTTTCATGACTTGGACGCCTGTTTCACATGTGAAGATCCAGTCTTTGTGAGGAGACTGTGTTCCGAGGCTCGGTACAGAATCTGCTGTTAATTCATAAGAATGGTAGAACAGTTAATTTCATCACACTCCTCGTCAGTGAACATCTTCAAATGTTTTGCAGTGATCATACTTTGTCCGATTTTCTTACATGGTGGAATTCTATGTGCCATATGTTTTCTGAGTACTAATAGGCCTATTATACTTTCTACTGTAATTTATTTACTTTTCTGAAATCACTTGTGTTAATTTGCATAAGTGTTCTTTCAAATCATTCTTTTCTAGACAGTCACCTTCCTATTCATAGGAGTCCACGCTGACTTGCAGTCAGCATGCGATCACTCGATGCGAATCTTAATACTTGCCCTCAGCAATTGGTAAAACCTTACAGATATCCTACAGTATTTGACATAAAAAATAGCTTCGGCTGCTGTAAATAGAGTTCTTCCTGTTTTGTGTATGATTTTCCAGCTTGAAAGGTAAGTGTAGGTGTTCACGTAGTGGCCAGAGTCACAGCTATTTATTTTACACAAAGTCAGAGTATTCGGTGCCTTGTATTTGCACTCTATTGTAAAAGACTTGGGCCATGTACCCACAGCACGGGAGTATTAGCCATTTGAACTATTACATATTTTCATGTGAGATATTTGTTAGTATTACTCGGATTCACGTAAATTCAATTTTCTGTTACTATGCTCATTAGAAAAAACGTTTTGCGAAGTCTAGGTAATGTCCTACAAAATTTGTGCAGCCTGATAGTGTTACCAGGTTGTTTCGTGGGACTACATCTGATGTAAGACGGCACTTTTTCTTAATGCAGAACATATTCGGACTTACTTCAAAAGTAACCTGTTTTTCAAAGCTAGAGGGAACCTTACAATATGTTATCGATTTCAGACTTAGGTAACACAGCCCGCATCTCGTGGTCGTGCGGTAGCGTTCTCGCTTCCCACGCCCGGGTTCCCGGGTTCGATTCCCGGAGGGGTCAGGGATTTTCTCTGCCTCGTGATGGCTGGGTGTTGTGTGATGTCCTTAGGTTAGTTAGGTTTAAGTAGTTCTAAGTTCTAGGGGACTGATGACCATAGCTGTTAAGTCCCATAGTGCTCAGAGCCATTGAACCATTTTGAACTTAGGTAACATACAAACAACAGTAACGAGAGCTCATTCGAATATATCAAACATATATTATTAACAAACACTGGTGAAAGCCGAAGAATTCCATTTGTCAAAATGGATTAAAAGCAATACCAGTTCCCTCTCTCGGAAAAACGTTCCCGCGTAATCATAGCCGTGGTGGATCAATGCTGCCCCCTCGACAGATTGCTCTCACTTACTCAGATCGTGTTTCAGTACTACATGCCCGTAAGACTGCTGTTACCTATGTTAAATTATAGTTACAGCGCAAATTATACGTTTTTACTAAATAGTTTGTTTTTACGTGGAGTGCCTTTGAACATTAAGGAAAGTATGCTCCGTCTTCTCCGTCCTGTGAATAACATCATCGATACTTTTTTCACTATATCAAGGCATAATCCGAAGCTCAATTTGCAGTTCAGGCCGCTATTTCTATCGACGTTCTCCGGCAACGTACAACTTTTATCCCCAACCTATTCAATGTTTTGTAACTCTGTAGCAATACATATACGCTGCTAGTTATGCTAGGTCTGAAGGCGTTAGACTTTTTCGTTGCCGATATCTTTGTCGTCAGCAAAAATTAAGTTTTCCAGAAGATGTATACTACAAAGCCACTTTAAACAAATAATACGATAAAATGGAAGTCCTAACATACGCGTTTATTATGAATCCCATAACCGGAAGGAGTACAACACAGTAGGCCCTAGTTAGCGAGTTCGTGCAGTTACGGTACTGATATTATCCTAGGGAGAGAGTGTTGAAATCTTTTATTGCCCAACTGAGAAGGTGCAGTGTTTAAGAAACTGGACTCGCATTCAGGAGAACGACGGTTCCGATCGGCCTCCTGCCATCCTCATTTTGGTTTTCCGTGATTTCCCTACATCGCTTGAGGCAAATGTAGGGCTGGTGCCTATGCACCGGGCAGCGTCGATTTCCTTACCTACGCGTCCTCCGTCCGAGCTTTTACTCGGGTTTCTAAATACTTCATCGTCAACGGGACGTTAAATCGTAGTTTTCCTTAGTCCCTTCCTTCGACCATCGGCTTTTGCGATGGGCGTTTAATATTTAATACAACATGTATTTATTCTCGGCCAATTTCGATTAAAAAAATGCTAAATTTGTTGTAGGGCATCGTGGAATATCATAACTTCAGCCCCTATAGTTTCATGAAGTTCCGATAAGTGGCCGCACTATACGTAACCTCTAAAGTGAAGGCCACGGAGGTGCATTCCGAGCAGAGCGCTGTCACTGAGTTCTTTTGGTGCAAGACCAGAGCACTGCAGATATTCATAGGTGCTTGCAGAATATCTACGGAGATCTCGCAGTAAACAAAAGCACGATGCATCGTTGGGTGAGCCGTCTGTCATCATCCCTCCAAGGTCGCACAAACCTGTCCAATCTCCCATGTGCCGTCCGGCCGCACATAGCTGTGACTGCAGCAATATTAGAACTTGCGCACCCTGTCTCATTCGAGGTGATCGACGGATCACAATCATAGACCTCGCTGCTCAATTGGGTGTGTCTGTTGCTGATGTTGACACACCCACCCACCAGTAGGGTTACTCGGAGATGTGTGCTCGCTTGTTTCCTCGACGCATAACGGAGAACCGTGAAGAACAACGGACCATCTGTGCGAAATTGCTTGTGCGTTACGAGGCTGATCGTGATAATTTTTTGTCGACACATCGTGGCAGGGATGAAACATGGTTTCATCTCTTCAAAACGGAAAGAAAACGGCAGTCCATGGAGTGGCTCCACACCACCGCACCGCCGAAGAAAAAGTTCAAAACCGCACCCTCAGTCGGCAAAGTCATGGCGACGGCCTTCTAGGACTCTGAAGAGATTATTCAGTGTGATGTCCGCTATCATAGTGCAACGGTCAACTCCGAAGTGTATTGCGCTACCCTCAAGAAGAAACGACTTCAGACTGTTCTTCGCCACAAAAATGTGAACGAACTTCTCCTTTTCCATTACAACGCAAGGCCTCACACAAGTCTGCGTACCCGAAAGGAGAAAACTTAATTGGACTGTTCTTCCTCATCCACACTACAGCCCGGATCTCGCACCTTCCGACTTCAATGTGTTCAGCCCAGCGAAGGATGCACTACACGGGAAGCAGTATGTGGATGGTGGGGAGGTTATTGATGCAGCAAGACGACGCCGACCAGTAGAGTGGTACCGTCCGGGCATATACTCCCTCCCAGTAAGGTGGCGAGAGCCCGTCGCAATAAACGGAGATTATATTGAAAAATAGGGTTTCGTAGCCAAAAGAGGGGGGAATAATATGATGTACTGAAATCCTGAATAAAACCAATCTGCCTTCAGAAAAAAAAGTGTTGCATTACCTATTGAACATCTCTCATAGGTTTCTTGTTGTTTCTCCGAATCAGGAGATGCGAATGACTAAATCCCTCCCTTCAGAAGACCACTGTAAACTTCATCCTTCCGCGAAACACACACACACACACATACACACTTTGACTCTCTCTCTAATGACCTTTTTGGTCTCCGCTGTTTTCTCACTTTCAGCGTGAGAAGCCGTGCTGACGTAACGCGGACGTCAGAAATGTCGCCGGCAGACTCGTACTTCCAGTCAACCCGCAAGACAGCGTCCGAAGTAGCGAGGCGGGTGGACGCCAGCTGCCGGCGTGAGAAAGGAAAGCCGGCCGGACAGCGCAGGCCGTTAGCCCGGGCAGGCGTCATACGTCTGGAGGCGGCACGGCAGGTCGCTAACGATATGTGCCGGCTCATTAGGGGGACGGACCTAATCATAAAGACGCATCTGTCCGCTAAATTGGACGGGTTCGTTAGCGAGGCAGCGTAGCGTACTGCGTGGGCGACCGCCGCGAATCCCTCACCGCGCCACGCCGCGCCGGCGCGCTATGTAGCTCATTAATGTTACGCTCGCTCGTCTTAAGAGTCGCCCCCACTCGCCACCATTTCTCGATCTCCGCCGCTGTATTAACCGTCCGCATAAACGGCCCTGCACCGCTGCAGTACGCGCACTTCCTTCCCACCTGAGCGCCGCCATCAATCACGGCGCCCTCGCGAGAGAAACACAGCGCTGATAACGGGAGCCCCGTCCTCCCCTGACAGCTACGTTCGCCTTTTACGGCCGGGCTTTTAAGTAAAAGGGGAAAGGATAAGTGTCGCCGAACACGACCGAATGATTTTTCTGTTCGTCGTTCTGTTCGCTACGATTTAAGAATTGGTTTCGGATTTAGTGCCGCGACGCTCATAAAGGGAATTTATGCCCGAATTTAAGACGGCCGGGCGCCATTCGGGCGCGGCTTTAGCACTAACGCCTTTATCCCACGAGTCGCCGGCGAAACATATTCCCCGACGCGCAGACGCTGCGTCACCGCCGGCAAACGCTCCGCGCCTCGGAGAGCTAATTAGAAACTTTATGCGTGCTAAATACCCTGTTTAGGATCCGGTTCGACGTTTATGAAATTCGCCATTAGCATTTTAGCGGTTTCCCGGTGCCTTGGTGGAGCCACAAACCGGAAGGGTTGGCCTATAGCATCGGCAGCTACAAACTCAAGCTTCTCCTCAGCTAGATAAGCAACGACCACTTAAGGCAGCCGTAGGTAAGAATAATCGTGTGAACACAGTAAGCGACCAGCTGACAGAGACTCACTCTGATATTTTCCTACTTACCTTTAGAAAAACATGTTGCTACATAGTTATTCTCGGATGTTATAACGGTTTGAAGAAACGTAAAAAATCATACGAAATGTGTGCAGATCGTGATTCGTGCCTAGGCAGCTCAACCGATAACAGCATTGCTAATGATTGGCAATGTTCCTAGTTCAAGCGTCGGTCCGCCACACAGTTTATATCTGCCTACAAATTTCGCAAAATAACACTATCTACAGACTTCCAAATCAAATATCACAACAAATAATTAAAACACAATTATGGGTGAAAAACCACCCTGGTTTGAGGAAGGATACAGTACGATGCAGAGATTTATTTCCAAGTAGGACAATTAATTAGAGCAACCGCTAAAAATAGGATGTGCGAAAATGATACAACAAGAAGGAATTGTGTTATGTAAACTAAATAGGTAGTGGGGCAACAGAGGCATGAGCACAATTTGTTAGTGCAGGTTGCCTAGATTCTGGGGCATACCTATTGTTCCACCACCCATCCCCCTCCACCTTCCCCCCCTCCTCTCCCATCCTTCTGGGAACACTCTTCACTGATACAATCACACTTTTGATATCAATTTGCTCCTGGTGAACCCCTGCAGAATACCGACACACGCAAGAACTCCTTCCAATCACTTCTCGTTCTGTATTCTAATACTGCTCGTAAATGTAGTACAGTGCTGTACTATGCTGTCCGACCAGAAAAATAGTGCAAGTGATAGGTGTTGGCAATTGTACCACATTTACCAAGGAATGATTGTCCCCAGGGGGTCATGATGCTCTTAGCAGAACAATAGGTTAAGGACTTGTCAATCAAAAGAGAACAGTAAGTTTGCCCCTGAATGTAGGCAACTCGCACTAACAATTGTGCTCATGTCCCTGTTGCCCCACTACTTACATGTACATTACTGCCAAAAATAACTAGCCTGTTCGTGTTAGTAAGCAGCTACTCTCTGTAGCTTTATACCGTGCTTCCACTGTGAGCTGTGAGCCTACTGTGAGACAGCGTTTCCTCAAATCTAGGTGTGGGCGACCTTTGGTAAGCTGTGGCCCTGATTCACATCCTTACTTAATGTCTCGGATCACATCATTCGACGCAGAAGCAGCGCTCTTAGAGCACGAAGTCCAAAGTATACCGTCCGTGACGATAATGTTTATAGAGTAACGCACCAATATGAATAGCATCTCTTTCCCGATACACCACGGCAGCAAATGATGACCAAAAACATGAATTTTTGAGAGTACATTTATTTTTAGTTTACCATATCTTCAGATGTTAAAATTTATGTACACGTCGAGAACATTTTTTCTTTAATTACGGCGTTTTGCAGCAGCTACCTTGTAAACCTTCCTTTGCAAAATTCTGCACCACCTCCCTCTCTTGTTCACGCTCTTGTTCCTGGGGCCGGATTGAAATCAATCGCCGACCTGATCGGTCCGCGAGCGGGCGGTTGACCATCCGTGCTCAAAACTGACGACTTCTGGCAGAGGAAGAATAGGTTAGTGAAACGACTTACTCTCACAATACGCCGGAAGGCGAAATCGGTGGAGCTCCTGCACAACCTCGCGAAAAAAACCTGTGCAAGTTTAATACATAAACTAACAAATAAAAATCAGTTGTAGATGGAACGAATCCAAACTGTGTGGTCTCAAATGGGCTCTCGTTTGAATGAGACCGCATCCACCTGAGCCTTCTGGAAAAACGCACAAATGTGGATATCAATCGCAATCTTTTCATACATCGTGTACACTGTGCGGTGCAACGTAAGAACGCTGGGAACTACAATATATGACATTTACCAACATAATGATCTACTCTGATGAAACCTGTCACGCTGGAAGGATGCAGCTCTTTTTCGGAAAACAGTCGCGCTCCAATAAAGAGGGACAAATAATTTCTTAGTACGCGAGCATGATTTCAGTTTCTTTCTAACAGACTTTGTAAAGCTGCATTCCCAAGTTTCGAGAAGGAAATTGACCAACAACTCCGGAAACTTCGATATTAACATCAATAAATCGTCCATATGAACAGAAAATATGCGAGATAAGTAATTTCATTCTTACACAAAAATTGATCGCTAGTTGCTAGCCCGAGTGAAATGGCCCGATACTGCATTCGATATTTCTTTAAAAATATGAAAACGAAGCGGCATTGTTTCTGTTGTAGTAGCGGTGTTATTGTATAGCACCATAAAGTAAAAGAAGTGCCTTACACTAGCCAACTACTGTACAATGTACAGCTCGTTTATTATCTCGTTCAAGAAATAGCGTTACTTTCCTCACCTGATCACAGAGAATTTGCCCTGCCTTATTTTTTCTCTCTGTCTCTCATCAGGAACACACGTGACGCACAACGTTCTATTTTATAGTTCTACGTCCTAATGATTAGATTATAGTCAACTCACTCTAGTATGTCTACCTTCAGTACTTTGATTTTATGCATCTGAACGATAATGGCGTCACTTGATTTTTAACGTTCCGTCGATGTCTCATTGGAAGTGTTACAATAGCTCAGTTGATTGAGGATGGAAGCAGAATTAGTTAGAGGAGTGTCGATCGAAAAGTTAATGTATTTTTCTGATTTAATCTGCTGAAACTGCAAGGAATGTAACGCAGGATGTTCAGACGGAAAACGTATCTGACATACTAGCCGCTAACCCGGCACGCTAAATCCCACACTGCAAAAAATGGCTCTGAGCACTATGGGACTCAACTGCTGAGGTCATTAGTCCCCTAGAACTTAGAACTAGTTAAACCTAACTAACCTAAGGACATCACACACATCCATGCCCAAGGCAGGATTCGAACCTGCGACCGTAGCGGTCTCGCGGTTCCAAACTGCAGCGCTTAGAACCGCACGGCCACTTCGGCCGGCCCCACACTGCAACTTGGGCGATAACAGTGAGTGGCTTGTACTCATGACGCCGATTCCATTCACGGTGCAAGGAGTTAGTTTCATTCATAACTTTCCGACCTTTCTTCCTCTCTCTGCTGTTCAGAGGTAGCAGCAAACAACAGGCAGAGTGGAAATGATTTCCTCAAATATTGTAACAGCGCGCGACGTCAAACAGCGAGCGACTGTGCAATCTCACGGGTCTTTCACTTCTTTTAACGCAGATTTAAATATTGACAGAGCGCCGCCTCCGTGCAGCCTCGCCCTTTCCCTTTTTCTGCTCTTTTTTCCGCCTTTCTCCCTGACGAGGCCGGAGCCGAGGAATGCTGGCCGGCACTTGTTTATAGGCAGCAGGCACAGTAGTGGCGGCCAGCGCTAAGTGGAGCAGCGGTTCTCCGGGAACAATTTTACATGAGAATCGGGCGCGTGTTTGCGCGCAGCGCGCGATGCGGCAAACAGCAGCGGGAGCGCCCAGTGCCAACACGGCGGGTTTACCGAGCACCGCCTGCGTAACTGGAGACTCCGCGTCCAGGTGACGCTCAGGCTCCCCCCGTCTACCAGTTAGCCGAAAGCCATGCCTTCGGTGGAGTCGCTTTCAGCACCTGGTAAAACCACTTACTACGTTTCTCCGGTTCAAACTGAACGATGCAGTTTCATTTTGGGCTAATGAGGTTTCACGAAAATTCCTCGTAAATTGAAATTGTTTGCCGGCGGGCTTCTATTCTCGACCTTACCATTCGCTGGTAATGCTGTTTGTGGCATTGTACAGCGATCGCGGTGCCTCACCAAAGTCGGCTAAGCAAGTCGATACCACAGACATTAGATACTGGACTCGCATTCGGGAGGACGACGGTTGAATCCCGAGTCCAGCCATCCTGATTTAGGTTTTCCGAGATTTCCCTACATCGCTCCAGGCAAATGCCGGGATGGTTCCTTTGAAAGGGCACGGCTGACTTCCTTCCCCGTCCTTCCCTAATCCGATAAGACCGATGACCTCGCTGTTGGTCTCCTTCCACAAAGAACCCAACCCCAACCCTACCACAGACATTAGCGAGAGCTCGCTGTAGTCCGCAACGTTGTATGGGAGGCGCTCCTGGAGATGATGCCTCTTACCCAGCACTGTAGCGCCTCGCACTGGGGTCAATATTGTGCTGACAAGGGAAACTGGCCATCGCATCCTCCTCAGATTTAGTTTTACGATGGTCCACTGGATAGCCCGTCAAAAGCTGAACACACATCAAGCATAAAAACAGGAAGAAGGTGTGCCGAACTGTGAAAAAAAGAAGGAAAATAGAAACAGTCAACCGTGCAAGATCAAGGTGTGCAGCATCGTGCTGAGTTCTGTAGCTACGGTGTCGTCGTCGTCGTCGTCGTCGTCGTCGTCGTCGTCGTCGTCGTGTGGTCCTGGTGTTGAACTGCGAAGGCGGATATCGCGTTGAAATCCCGCTCGCGCACCAATTTCCTTTGTAAAATCCTTTACTGATAGTTGAAATAAGAAATAGTACGAGTGAAATGTGTAGGTACATATGAAGGCCAATATGGAGCAGTGGTGACATTTATAGTCTAGTACACCATCCATGATACAAATCATACCCTGTCGGGAAGAGGTTCTAGGCGCTCCAGTCCGGAACCGCGGTGCTGCTACTGTCGCCGGTTGGAATCCTGCCTCGGGCATGGATGTGTGTGATGTCCTTAGGTTAGTAAAGTTTAAGTAGTTCTAAGTCTATGGGACTGATGACCTCAGATGGTAAGTCCCATAGTGCTCAGAGCCACTTGAACCATTTTTTTGTCGGGAGGTGGACATAGAAACAATACAACCAAAAATAATAGGTAAGTTCTATTCTAAATTTTCGAATGCACTTTTAAGATGGTATGTCGGAGAAAGTTCCTTACTTTGTGTGAAGAGGGGGCCTCAGCGCGTAACTTCACGCTGTTCGCCAGGGGTTTAACACATGCATAGATCATCTAGATTCAAGCCCTTGCGAGTGGAGATAGTTCGGCGGATCCGATCTAGCGTTCTGACAAAGTGGTTTCTATAAAGTTTGTAATTCCAATCTTTTCTGACCTACCATGTGACGGGGAGACCTAGTCAGTCGATCCAGAACAGGCATCGTCCACTACGAAGGAAATGACAGTCCCGATACTTAGCGTCTGACCTCTGATATTTAGCGACGATGACGATTGAGCAGCATAGATCAGGGAGGAACGCAGGGGCGTAATCGGTAGAGCGGGCGCGAGTGACGAATGCTACAACGTACGGTTCGCCGTCGGCGGACATCTGCTGGGTGTCCCTGGGTTGCGCCTGTACACAGCGAAGCGATACTCGGTGTCCCGGCTGGGTGGCAGCCTGTAGCTGGCGGGAGCGACGCGGCTTATCTGCGTGAAGCTGCACCGGATCGGGAATTGGGGTCGGTGTAGCAGGCTTGGAGAAACACCACCACAGCAGAGCACGGGGCGAGGCGGGAGGCGGGAGCAGCAAGCGTGGCTGGCGGCTGCTGGCTGCGAGCAGCACAGCCGCTCCAGCACAAACACGGTGTGTCAACAGATTTAAGAGGCTGCGACACGGCGTTATCGCGGCGCGTACACGCGCGCCAATACCGCCGCCGGCGCCGGCGCCGCCGCCTCCGACGCCCTCACCGCCCCCGCCACAGCTGCTGCGCCCAGATAAATAGTCGCCCACCCCCGGCACCACCAACTTGCGCCCATCTACCGGCTCAGAGTGCGGAACTAGCCTTGCTCCCCCTGGACGGTCCAGGTGTTTACGCGCCGTCCACTGGCGCTTTCTCGGCGCGGGAATTTTCAGCCTTACTGATGCATCGGGTGCTCTATTACTGCAGAAGGAGATAAAAAAAAGTGAAACTACAGGGTGAACATTAATAAAACCGACAAACTGCATGCACGGATACCTGACTGAAAATGGAGCAAAAGAGATTCTATGAACATGTGTCCGGAAGTACATCATTGCCACGTTAGACGGCGATGACGAATGAAAGTTAGTCTTGCCGTGTGATCCTTGTGTGTTGCAGGCTGTGTGATTGACGCAGCGTACTGTAAGCAACAGAATGGCCCGGTAATCATGTTGGGAACAAGCTCAGATGGTGTTTGTGTAAGGCCAAGCAGATGGAACGGTCGAGAGGCAACAAGGCTACACCAAAGCAAAAATGGTTCAAATGGCTCTGAGCACTATGGGACTTAACATCTATGGTCATCAGTCCCCTAGAACTTAGAACTACTTAAACCTAACTAACCTAAGGACAGCACACAACACCCAGTCATCACGAGGCAGAGAAAACCAAAGCAAGTACCTTTACAAACACCAACCACATCACACAACATTTCAAGGCCTTTTTGTTGTTTGTGTGCTCATGAACCCTTTCACACAGACGAAGGTGCGGGGAAGCGGCGGACTGTGGCTACACCCGATACAGCATCGGGATGTACAGGATACCGAGATGAACCATAGTGCAATTTCCAGGCAAGTGGTGTAAGCCGAAGTACGACTATGTGTATCCTGCTTGACACCCGCTACTATCCCTATCACCTGCAACGAGTGCAAGGGTTAACAGCAGCGGACCACTCTACGGGAAGAATTTCGTCGAAGGTGTTTGCACCAGACCAGCGCAAGTAACTGGAAATGCATCGTTGCATTTCTGTCATCAGTTCCCTTTACCGACTAAGTAGTCTTTACCAGAAATGGCATTAAATGGTTCAAATGGCTCTGAGCATTATGGGACTTAACATCTGAGGCCATTATCCCCTAGAACTGGGAGCTACTTTAACCTAACTAACCTAAGGACAGCACACACATCCATGCCCGAGACAGGATTCGAAACTGCAACCGTAGCGGTCGCGCGGTTCCAGACTGTAGCGCCTAGAACCGATCGGTCACAGAGACTGGTCATTAAAAAGTCACTACCGGTTTCGCATCTATAAAAATGCAACGTCACGTGATCTTTACAAGAAATTGAAACATTACAGAATCACAATGGCTTGAATACCAAACCGAGTAAATAATAATTACATTATTACTTTCTAACGAACTGTCAAGAGACCGTGGGTCCCTTGTACCACAATACTCAGAAGGTACCCACGAACAATCTCTGAAAGTTAGTTTGTTTTCTGGTCCACTCTGTATACAGGGCGTTATGGGTGTAAGTGCAGATAATATGATCATTGGTACCTTAATAGCTACCCAGTAGTGTGTTAGTTGTTTCTCCGCATCTAACAGACTTCCACGAAACATGTAACGTAATTTACTGCCTGATGTTCTATGCACGGTCGTAACTGCACTTACGCTTATCAATATAGACTACCCGTTTTGCGTTCACGCGTCAAACTTCAACACCTGACCTACTGTCGATGGTAAAATAAGCATTAATGACTGTCTTGCCATAAGCACTTGGAGGTACTAACCAGCCTAAAAACATACTACTCCCAATAGCTATTTTGAGTGTTGTTGGTCTGCAAATCGAGAGAGTACTGATGTAATGTTGCTCAATACACTATCCTCAGTCATCAATAAAACAGCACTTCTGGAACTCTGTGGATACAGTAGACGGGTTCGACTCCCGGCGGGGTCAGGGATTTTCTCTGCCTCGTGATGACTGGGTGTTGTGTGATGTCCTTAGGTTGGTTACGTTTAAGTAGTTAGGGGACTGATGACCATAGATGTTAAGTCCCATATTGCTCAGAGCCATTTTTGATACAGTAGACTTCCGAGTATAATACGAGAAAGGCCAATGACATATCTGCACAATGTCTTTGTTGAAAAACGTGCATTCCGAAAAGACGCCATACAGCCATCGCCAGCAAACCTGAAACAATCTAAATTGCACCAAGACTTACTGCCTGTGGGAAACATAAGTGACTTTTCGCGCCCTGGTGGTTGCGTTGCGAAGCTCCACGCTGTAAATCGCGGTAACCTATCACGAAGGCGAGAGAGACCAGGTGTCACGACTGTTCTGCTTGCATTGTTTATCCCAGGTAGCTCACGCGGCTGAGCGTTGCAACACGCAGTACCTGAGGAGTGGTCCCGATCTGTATTCATCACGTCAATTGCTCTCAGCAAGAGAGTAGTCAGCTGCCAATCACAGTCCGGCTCGTCTTAACGAGCCGATGAGTGTACGCGATTGGGAAGGCGCTTTGTGTCATCGTGGGATTTACACAACCGTCAGCGCGCTGTGAAAGGGGTCACGTTTTCATTCGTACGCGAAGTTCTGTTATTTACGTAACTAGTTCATGTGCAATGGTGAAGGCCACCGTTTCAAAAATAGACAGTGTTTCCAGTGTTTGGTTCCAGAGGTGTGCGTGCCCATACCGCTTTCCTGTAGCCCCCTTTCTTAAATATTTTCTTTTTTTTATCTACTTTTGACAGTCCATATCAATATGGCAAAGCTTCTTAAGAAGTGTCACTGTGACACTTATCGAACGTTTTATGTCTCATCAGCACGTAGACAGAAATTGTGATTACTACCAATGACTGGACTAAACTAAAACATTTCATTCGTTTTTTGGTTTCTTTTTAGATTAAAGAGGAAGGAGTTTGGAATGGCTGAATATGTATTTTTAATACTGAACGATTTATGTATTTTGTAAATACGTATTTTATGAAATAACTAACATTTTCTGTGGAGATCGTCAACTGAAAAAGCAGCCAGCTTGATGTAAGCTGTTCAAGTTTTACTGCACCCGAAAATCAATGATGTGCATGTCACTGGTCATCATGAGCGACAACGCCATTAGCACATGCTACAGGAATGATGTGGGAGGAAATCGCGTTTAGGCCGTTGGTTCCGATAACCTCTTGGCGGCCTATGGTTGCATATTCATCATTGTATATATGAAAAGGTTTAAGTCTACACCCAGAACAAAATATTGTGACCCAAAGATATCAGCATCCTGAAACTATTCGCAAAGTTTAGGTACAGAAAGTTAGCTTTTATACTGAGGTTGCCATATCACCAACTAATTCTCCTAGAAAGCGACTAAGGAACTAATTATTTTGAAGGTCGGGCAAATGCAACCAAAATTCCAAATGGCCAATAAAATCTTCCTCACTGGCTGTTAAAAAACTTTTATTACAAGGTCACTACCGGTTTCGCATCAATAGACAAGCATTGTTAGATGTACAAGAAGTTAAACATTACAGAACTGCAATGGCTTGAGAATAGGTGTGTACTACCACCATATCAATGAGAGCTGTGTGCTCAAATGTGTCTGACGTCCTGGCTGACTATGGAACAGGACCGCCGTTAAAATACATTCTAGTCCAAACCAACTAGCCACAGGAGACCATGGCTATCTCATACCAAACTATTCAAAAGGTATCCCTGAACAACCCCTGAAAGTTCTAGTTCACCCTGTATGTCAGGGATAGGACGAAAAATGCTATACTGAGAGTTGTATGCACTGGGAGTAAATCTTGCGCATAAGAAATGAACATCACAAAAACTGCGTGAAGACTATGGTATGATGAAACATGTTTCGGATACGAGGCCATTGTGCACGGTATGCACCTGCTATTTATACATTCCGTCCTTGACCGGTCTTTATTAAAGCTTCATCTTCCACATAACAGAAATTAGCTATTAGCTTAAAAGGGTCCTGTAAGGAAGGCAGTGTTTCAGGCGTCTTGATGCTGTATTGGTGATTCTTTGAGTGCTGTTTTGCAAGTAATAGCTGATAAATCCGCATGAAAATGGTAGCCGGTCAAACACAGGATTAGACATCTGTTGGTGGTAGAACGGATGCTCTTACAGATATGAGACACTACTGCCGTACGTAAGACATTTTAGAAGTGCAGTCGAAATTAATGGCCGCCACCATCAAGCTACTACAGTGGATGAAAATGTAGCAAGTGCAAAAACGTACGTGGGGACTAGATTTACCCGAATCTTACAGAGCGTGTCTACAATGCACTAAAGAGAAGAACTGAAGCCTACTGAATTATTCAAAAATCTTCAGATTTCTGCGGAGCTCTTTTCCGGGAAATGGACCGACTGTCAGTAGAGATATAGGAACATTTAACGTAGAGCGTGTTGATATCGGTAATGTGTGACAATTTAGGTTAACTGTGTCCTCCATCAACTATTTTGTTTCTGTGGAAGCAATAGTCCGGTTTCATTACCTTTTTAAAACTTGTATTATCTGTTTAATGCCGTGTTTATCTAAATAGTTTTGGGCTGTTAAATTGTCAACATCCTATGTTTAAGCCTTATCCTGTTATTAAGCCTTTATGATATTCTGCTCGGTAAATATGCTCTCACTTTTCGAAGACATTAAAATTTTGGATACTAGCATAGATAATAGCAGTGCAGATATAAAACAACAGTCTGTAGCAGCCACTAATCAACTAGCAAAGGAGAAAAAGTTCTTATTTGCGTTCTAAGAGAGTCACCAACGTAGCACTTGGTTGCTGCATATCAAGCTGGGCAGGTATTTGTGTGCTCGGACCGCTGCTGAACAAACGGAAGTTAACAATCGAAGACACGCTGCTATCAAATACAAGCTCGGGCAAACACAGGTCGGGCTGGTCCCGCCCCGGCAAGCCTATCTCGGGCAAACATGGCCGCTGCCCAGGCACACAGCATGGATTGCTGACAAGTAGTGGGACATCGCCTCAAACATAGGACCAAACACAGCCCCAAGCACGTCAGTTATCAACAGCTGCTTGGCCTAATCAACATAAAACTCATTTAGCACAACCGTTGTCTTTGAGGTGTTTGCTGTGGCTATCAGACGAGGACTTCCGAGAACTTACTCTGAAGCAGATGAGAACTGCATAAACTATTTAAGACACAATGGACACGAGCCGTCGAGTATTCCGGAGGGTTGTTTAAAAAGTCACTTGAAATTAGCAGAAGGAATCAGTCATGAGTTCCAAAGCGCTACAAATGCACTGGTAGCACAATCACTGCGCGCTGAGAGTTAAAAAGAATGGGGTGCTATGGTAGATCGGTTCCTCATAAGAGTCGCTGCTAAGCGACCCTTGAAGTAGACAGTGGATAATTGGGAAAGAGCAATCCGCTGGAAGCTAGTGAGTTAGGCAAACGCTTGGAGAACTTACCTCTCATCATCTGTAGAGTCAACAATGAAGTGTGGAGGAGGAAGTGCTATGGTATGGGGTGTTTTTCGTGGTTTCGGTGTAGTCCCCTTAAGGCACTTAAGAAAACGCTGCATGCAGAAGGACACGAACACATTTTACCACATTGTGTACTGTGTACTCATACAGTATTCGAACAGTTGGGAGATGTTGACTGATTGTATTAGCATGATAAGGCATCCTGACATAAAACAGCATCTGTGAGGCGATGGTCTGTGTGTAATATCTGTGCTGAAACAGAGTGGTCTGCCCACAGCCCCGACTTAAACTCAGCGGAATACCTTTGGGCCGAGTTAGAACGTCGAATTCACTCTAAAACCCAGTGTCAGACATCACTATTTCTCTGGCGTCGGCTCTTGAGTCATGAACATACCTCACTGGAAGTGTTCCCAACAGAGCTCAAGCTCTCACAAATGCGAACTGCGAGCACACTCCGCATTAAAGTCCAGTAATAGGTGTCCAAATACTTTTGATCATAGAGTGTATTTCCAAATGGGAATTCCTTGCACCTCTAACTGGTCGCCTGCATCTGGATGGAAAGTACCGGGTCCTATAATTTGTCACAATTTCGAACCGGCTGCCTCGCCAAAATGTATAGGAAGTCAAAAACAAATAGAAAAAAATCTGTAAGAAGCAGAAGACGCGGCAAACCTGAGTCGCTATTCAGTTGGCATAAGTCAGTTTAATGTAACATACTATTCAATGCTTTCTAGCGGAGCAAATCTGGTTTGATACACTCTGGCCCTATATTTAGTAATTTCTAAGCTATTTTTGCGAATGGTTTCAATAACAGATGCAGATTATATCAGTGCTAAGCTTCTTTCTCTAATTTTCACAAGCATTAAAGAAAGGTACATAGCTGTCGGTGACGAGAAAAATATAGAAAAGAAACGAATATTGACGATACTGAAAAGATATTTGCTTTCTGTAATTGCGGTAAACTACTACCTTTAACCTTTTTAAATTCTAGAAATGTCCACTTTACAGCGGACAATTTGTTTAGTAAGTTTTTTGGCTCCTTTGTAGCGCGTAGGCTTGTCACGAACGAGAGACGCAGAGAGACTAGGAGGGTGGAGGGCAGTATGGCAGGCAACAACAAACATATGCATCAATACTACAGGAAGTCTATTCCAATGTATACTCGTAGAAATTGCTTGCAGGTTTAGTGAAGCGCTGCATCGCGAAAAGTGCTCTCGCATCTCCACCGCTCAGAAGCGACATGAGCGGAAGATTACAAAAGACGGGCCACTCTATCACGAGCGTTGGCACGTGTTTGTTTTCCTGCTAAAAACTTGGAGAGACAGATGCTTGTTTCCTGCTCACAATACTATTCTCAGCCGAGTGTATGTTTTCTATGTAAAGAGCGGCACGCACGAGTTTCCGATGCAGTAAAATAAACGCCGCTCAGCCCGTCGGCCCCTCCGAGAAGCGTGCGTTACGCCTTCACAGACGGTTACAGAGATGCAACAAATCGGGGCGAAATTGCTACGCTTATTGCTGAACGTTTTGTCCATGGACATTTCACTTTCACTCGTGTTATCGACAGGGAAAGTCAGTTACAATATTGCCGCGAGTGTCCAGAAGAGGCCTAGTATATCAGTCGAGCAAAAAGGTGAGCAGCAGAGGAAATTTCTCGAGTGTCACTCCATCCAAAATAACCGCTGTTTCATATTTTGCAGACTCTTTCCTACAAGGAATTTTCGATCCTGCTGATCTTTTCAGGGCGTGTGTGTGTTTCCTCTTTCCAGGGGGTAATTAGCTAAAGTATAGATGAAAACAAAAATTATGTAATGCTTAACACAATCTGTATCTGGGCATTTATTGAACAAATCACATAGGACTGTGTCCAAGGACAATTTTCTTTTGTCGCTATCTATGCGTTTCCTTTGGCGTAAGCAAGCTAATAATACGTGGTTGAATTGGATCTTTGGTTCAAATGACTAAGCACTATGGGACTTAACATCTGAGGTCATCAGTCCCCTAGACTTAGAACTACTTAAACCTAACTAACCTAAGGACATCACACACATCCATGCCCGAGGCAGGATTCCAACCTGTGACCGTAGCAGCAGCGCGGTTCCGGACTGAAGCGCCTTGAACCGATCGGCCACAGCGGCCGGCTATTGGATCTTTGATACAGCAGTTTTAAGCAGATTTATGGTTGTACCTACTTTTGTACGCCTAATTTTATATATGTGTATATATCGGGTGATCAAAAAGTCAGTATAAATTAAAAAACAATAAATCACGGAATAATGTAGATAGAGAGGTAGAAATTTACACACATGCTTGGAATGACATGGGGTTTTATTAGAAAAAAAATATAAAAGTTCGAAAAATGTTCGACAGATGGCGCTTCATCTGATCAGAATAGCAATAATTAACATAACAAAGTAAGACAAAGCAAGGATGATGTTCTTTACAGGAAATGCTCAATATGTCCACCATAATTCCTCAACAATAGCTGTAGTCGAGGAATAATGTTGTGAACAGCACTGTAAAGCATGTCCGGAGTTATGGTGAGGCATTGGCGTCGGATGTTGTCTTTCAGCATCCCTAGAGATGTCGGTCGATCACGATGCACTTGCGACTTCAGATAACCCCAAAGCCAATAATTGCACGGACTGAGGTCTGGGGACCTGGGAGGCCAAGCATGACGAAAGTGGCGGCTGAGCACACGATCACCACCAAACGACGCGCGCAAGAGATCTTTCACGCGTCTAGCAATATGGGGTGGAGCGCCATCCTGCATTTTGATTCTAATAAAACCCCATGTCATTCCAAGCATGTGTGTCAATTTTCAACTCTCTATCTACATTATTCCGTGGTTTATTAAGTTTTCAAATTTATACTGACTTTTTGATCACCCGGTGTATACGGAGAGACGGCCAACGATCTCTTCAATGCAGATGCACAACAGTCTCCAGATCTTATGGGAATCGGTGAAATGCCGCGAGGAATATGGATAGTGGGCAAGGGGCAGAACATTAGTAGTGTAAGTAGGCTGTTTAGGTTTTTTTAATGGTAACGCCACGTAACGCTCTGTATGAAAATCACTGGCTGTGCTGTGTGCAGACTGTGGCTGGTTAGCATTGTTGTAATATTCGCTATTGTAGTGTTGGGGAGCTGGAGGTGAACAGCGCGTAGCGTTGCGCAGTTGGAGGTGAGCCGCCAGCAGTGGTGGATGTGGGGAGAAAGATGGCGGAGTTTTGAGAGCGGATGATCTGTACGTGTGTTCATCAGAGACAGTAAATTTGTAAGACTGGATGTCATGAACTGATATATATGTATTATGACTTTTGAGCACTGTTAAGGTAAATACATTGTTTGGTCTTTATCAATATCTTTTATTTGCTAACTATGCCTATCAGTAGTTAGTGACTTCAGTAGTTAGAATCTTTTATTTAGCTGGCAGTATTGGCGCTCGCTGTATTGCAGTAGTTTGAGCAACGAAGATTTTTGTGAGGTAAGTGATTCATGAAAGGTATAGGTTATTGTTAGTCAGGGCCATTCTTTTGTAGGGATTTTTAAAAGTCAGATTGCGTTGCGCTAAAAATATTGTGTGTCAGTTGAGTGTTGATCAGAATAAGTAAAGAGAGTAATGTCTGAGTACGTTCAGTTTTGCTCAGCTGTTTGAAAAGCAAATAATGTAAGACGTTTATCAGCACAGTCATTCATAAATTTTTCTAAGGGGACGTTTCATAGTAGTGTACGGAGAAGTTGAGAATTTGTGTCTGACTAGAGGGTGCTAGGGTAATACGTCCATTTGCAATGACTACTGTGTCTAGATGGCTTATTGGTAGAGCGTCTGACTAATAAGAAGGATAACCTGGTTCGAATCCTGGCCCAATACAAATTTTCAGCTTTCTCCGTTGATTTCAATCAATGGCCGCTCGCAGCTAATGTTTGTAATTTCTTTGTGGCTGGCTCTGAGCACTATGGGACTCAACTGCTGTGGTCATCAGTCCCCTAGAACTTAGAACTACTTAAACCTAACTAACCTAAGGACATCACACACAGCCATGCCCGAGTCAGGATTCGAACCTGCGACCGTAGCAGTCGCACGGTTCCGGACTGCGCGCCTAGAACCGTGAGAGCACCGTGCCCGGCGTAATTTCTTTGTATCTGCATTTATGTTGAGGCATGGATTTCTAGCACTGTTATAATATTTGAGTCCAGTCCCTGTACTGGAGAGCAAGGCGACTGGAATAGACACGCACGATCCGGCTGCGTAGGAGTCGGCGGGTTGGCGATGGTGTGTCCGGAGCGCGAAGTGGCGCGGCGCGCTGTGACAGGCGGTGAGACGCGGCTGATCGGCCGGCGTGGGCGGCTGACGGCCTCAAGTGGCGGCTGAGGCCACAAAGCGCTTAGCGCCTTCTCCGCCAATTGATGGCCGCGCCGCGCGCCGCCGCCGGCGCGGGCTCCGGGTGACCGCCGCCTCAACACCACTTCGCCAGTCTGGCCCACAGACATCTCTCGCCATTCCGTGTGTTTAACCTGTTCTGGACGCCAACGCCGAACATGCTACAAAACGAAGCGCCATTCCCACCGCATTTCATTGTAGCTCTATTGGAAAACGGCGAACACTTGTTTTGTTTATTTAGCGTGGCTACTGTGGTACCGTCCAGAGATCGCGGTGCTACACCAAAGTTGGCTACACATATCGGTACCACAGACGTAGTGGGGTCTCGCTGCAATCCACAGCGATGTAATGAAGGTGTTCCTGAAGACCACGTCTCCCTTCTCAGCACAGAAGCGCCCTCGCACCGGAGGTCAACATAGAGCCGAGCACCAAAGCGCTCTGCCCAATTCGTCACCTCGTCTGAAAAGTCACTATCATAGTGTAGGGCCAGACATTTTGTTAAAGTTTCTGACGAACTTGTCTTTTCGTGAATGTTGCCTTTTGCTTTGCTAGAAAAGTTTGTTAATAAGTACATCAAGCGATGCTTTGCTAGTCAATGACAGTTGCAAATTATCCAGCAGTCCTATGTCAAAGTTAAGTAAATCTTTTATTCATTTATGTAATAAAATTGTAATTCTGTCAGAGAAAGTTAAGGACTTGGAAGAGCAGTTGAACGGAATTGACAGTGTCTTTAAAGGACGGTATAAGATGAACATCAACAAAAGCAAAAGGAGGATAATGGAATGTAGTCGAATTAAGTCGGGTGATGCTGAGGGAATTAGATTAGGAAATGAGACACTTAAAGTAGTAAAGGAGTTTTGCTATTTCGGGAGCAAAATAACTGATGATGGTCGAAGTAGAGAGGATATAAAATGTAGATTAGCAATGGCAAGGAAAGCATTTCTGAAGAAGAGAAATTTGTTAACATCGAGTATAGATTTAAGTGTCAGGAAGTCGTTTCTGAAAGTATTTGTATGGAGTGTAGCCATGTATGGAAGTGAAACATGGACGATAAATAGTTTAGACAAGAAGAGAATAGAAGATTTCGAAATGTGGTGCTACAGAAGAATACTGAAGGTTAGATGGTTATATCACATAACTAATGAGGAGGTATTGAATAGAATTGCGGAGAAGAGGAGTTTGTGGCACAACTTGACTAGAAGAAGGGATCGGTTGGTAGGACATGTTCTGAGGCATCAAGGGATCACCAATTTAGTACTGGAAGGCACCGTGAAGGGTAAAAATCGTAGAGGGAGACCAAGAGATGAATACACTAAGCAGATTCAGAAGGATGTAAGCTGCAGTAGGTACTGGGAGATGAAGCTTGCACAGGATAGGGTAGTATCGAGAGCTGCATCAAAGCAGTCTCAGTACTGAAGACCACAACAACAACAACCTGTCTTATGGTTTAGTTTGATAAGCCTTCTCCTACAGCAAAAAATTAAATAACCAACAGTTATGGCCGGACGAAGTTAAGTTTCGCCGGCCAACAACAGCTACATCTGTAAAAATTACTATTTACAATCATCTTAAATTACAAACTAATACCCATGACACGAATGTAGTCTATTGATTCCTCCGTCACAGTCAGGGACTAGGTTGGATAATCAGGGGAACTGTCAGGGGCCATTCTTTAACTAGATAGCGAACCGTCTTCTTTTCAACGCCACAGTCACAACTTTGAAAACTTTCTTCCACTTGTCCACAAAATCGACACATCTGTTAGTACAGTTTTATAACATGGGCAGCCAGAGCATTTAAAATTCATTGTAAATTGAACTTGAATAAAACCGCAAACAGCTTTTAATATACGATTTATTCACAAGACAGCTTTCGCTGCGTTAAAGCAGCATCTTCAGATCGTAAGTTGTGTCACGCAGAGGCACCCGTCAACATTCGTAGTCACAGAATCCAACCCCATGAAGGGGAGAAGTAGTCAACAAATAAAAACTAGCAGGTCACTGGGGCGACTAACGCAGGGTATGAGGTACAATAACAATTTGCTCCGATATCAGACAGTAGGATACCCCATTTATAATGACAAATGCTGTGGTTGGCTGTCATGATTGTATGGTAAACCCTGTGGTTAACCGTTATAAATCTTGTCTCCAACTATCTGATACTTTCATTCACCGTTCGGACTAGTTTATTATTGTGCATCATCCCGTGCACTATTCAACCCAATGCTCTTATGGTCATTAGTTGTTGACTAACTGCCTATTGGCTTCTGTCTCGGGTTCTTCGTACGTCAGAAAAATCATTAGATGAACGTCGGCCGAAGAACCCGAGACAGAAGCCAATAGGCAGTTTGTCAACAAGTGGCCACGAAAGCCTCAACAATTTTGTAGTTGTTGACTGTTTCCCTCTTCATGAGGTTGGATTCTGTGACTACGAATGTTGGAGGGCGTCTCCGTGTGCCAATCTATGTGACAGTATTTATCACCTGAACATGCTGCTTCCACACAGCGGAAGCGGTCGTGTTAATAAATCATCAATTAACGTTTGTTTGCGCTTTTATTCAATTTACCATATCTGTCAGTGTTGGTTCTTGTTTCGTTAAGAACCGACCGCATCTTGCAAGACAATTCGAATTGATCGACATTGCAGGACAACTTGAGTTGTTCTATCGCAGCAATAACCTGCCACGGGTGCTTCAGAAACAAAGGAAGGAAGATTAGTGTTTAATGTCCAGTTGACAATGAGGTCAGTAGAGACGCAGCACAGACTCAGATTAGGGAAAGACGGGGAAGAAGTCAGCCGTGCCCTTTTCAAAGGAACCACCCAAGCGTTTGCCGTAAGCTATTTAGGGAAAACACGGAAAATCTAAATCTGCACTGTCGGGTGGGATTTGAACACTTGTCATCACCGAATATGCGTCCAATGTGCTATCTACAGCGTAAACGCTCTCGGTATGTCTCCAGCAGTCACTAGCATTAATGCCATTGACAAACAACACGCTTTCAATTTCAGGGTTCAAATGGCTCTGAGCACTATGGGACTCAACTTCTGAGGTCATTAGTCCCCTAGAACTTAGAACTAGTTAAACCTAACTAACCTAAGGACATCACATACATCCATGCCCGAGGCAGGATTCGAACCTGCGACCGTAGAAGTCGCGCGGTTCCGGACTGAGCGCCTAGATCAATTTCAGGGGATGGGCGACGAACGAAACTTTCCTTCACTGTTGGTGGTATGTCTACGTGAACAGGGATGAGGACTTTTCTGTGGTTTTTTATATTCCCGTACAAGTATACTTTCCCGCTGCAGAGAGGTAGGAAGTATATGCCTAAGTATGGGTAGTCTGAAAGTAGGAGGTGGTTTGAGAGTACTAGTTACAAGACGCATGCATGGTTAGTTGAGATGAGGGTCAAGAAGTGTTACGCGACTTATTTATCCAAGCTGGGGAACATACTCCGTCACAGGGTAGAGCAGTCCCAGAGTTGGAGTAAGGAGTGTCGATGGAGAACATACCCGTGATGGGCTACAGAGTTTCTGGAGAATATTATTTCGAGTTTTGATTTTGGCTGCAGTTCTTAATAGATGATGTTTTCTGCTGAGTGTTCAATCAAGCGTGCCCTGTAGATATTTCGGTTTTTTGTTATGTCTGAGAAGCCTTCCTTCTAGGTAAACCACGAGCTCTTTATTCGTCAAGATGTTGTCTAGATGAAACATTGAAATGCCTGTCTTAGTAACAGTTCGCTTCAACATCCATATGCGGAAAATATCCACTACTGATCAATACGTACTTAGGAACTAAAAGATCTCTATGAGTCATTGCGTGTGCCCAGGAGTCAGCAATACCCCAGACTCTCTTGATGTGAATTTCGAACAAGTCAAAATAATTCCAGACAGACCCTAAAACTGTTGGAACGAAGCTAAAAATCAGTCCTGTGACGAAAATTGTGAGATTGGAGCGAAACTAGTCGCAGGATGCACAAATCGGTTTCAAATAAAAGTTTTAAGTACTTTGTTGTTCCGAAAACGAAGTCTGGCGCATGTTTTGTTTATAATACGTAAGTTACGGTTAGAGAATGTATAACCGCCGCGAGGATGACTAACAGACGAAGACAAATATCGTATACTACGCTTTATTTTCGGGTTTCCAGCTGGGATAACAATTTTATTTTAGTTGAACGCCAGACAGCACCACAGCTTGGAGCACATCAGTATGAGGACTAGTTCGATCGTCAAAGTAACGCACACGAGTCCGGAAACATATGATATGTCAGTCGCGACGGAAAAACCTCAGAAGCCACACACGTCCAGTTCTAAGTAAGGTGTTACTGCTGCGCCATGTGAACTGCGTATTTATTAAACAGACCATCTTAGAATAGTCATATGAGCCTCATTGTAGAACCTTACTTACAAAATGTAAATATGGTTTAATTAAGATTATACAGTACTTGAGTATAGACGAAGAAATACATCAGATTTTGTAAGCGAGCACAAGAAATGGTACCGACCTCCTTTGAAATATTTTGTACTGAATTCAACTGAGGATACAACACAGCAGGGCAAGTCGACAAGTAAGGGATCTCCTTCCTCTGAAAAGTGAACAGGATGCTACAGTTTGAAAGTACCCTCGACATCTACGGTGTTCGTAACTGAGCTAAGTTGGACAAGGTGTCGGCGAAGAAATCACAAATGTCTTGTTCCGGGAACTGTCTCTGTCTCGGCCTAAGGGGGTTCAGCAAAACTGGAAACTTTGAATGATGATACTAGCTCTTTCTGAACAGGAATCCAGACATTAGCACAGTGTAAAACGATATTAGAATACTAATAATTACGTCACCTTATTTGGCGCTATAAAAATAAGGACAGCTGTTTCCATCGTGCCGCTTGGGTATATTAAACAGAAGACTGTTCCCGTAGTTACGTTCATGTTGCCATTGGAATAAGCTGTTTTGATGTTAAGCTAAAGATCGTGCATCCTCGCTAACTGATGATGAACGAGTTACCTCCGAGAGAAGTTCAAGAAATGTGTGTGAAATCTTATGGGACTTAATTGCTAAGGTCATCAGTCCCTAAGCTTACACACTACTTAACCTAAATTATCCTAAGGACAAATACACACACCCATGCCCGAGGGAGGACTCGAACCTCCGCCGGGACCAGCCGCACAGTCCATGACTGCAGCGACTAAGACCACTCGGCTAACCCCGCGCGGCCCGATAGAAGTCCTGATAATTATTAACGCCCGATAAATGAGAAAAAATACGAAAGAGGTCAATCCTTTCCAAAATAACAAAAAACAACGGGCAACCATATTTTAATTACCTGACGTGGAAGAAATGTAGCGTGATGTAGTACGCGAATGATAGTTAAAGGACACAAAATATTTGTTATTAAGCAAGTAAGTAAGCACAGTAGTCCTTTATGAATTTTCTGAGAATAAAGAAACAAAGAAAAAGAAAAATGTGACAAAATCGTTAACAGGTACAAAAATCCAACCAACACTTTTTTGTAAATAATTACAGTTTCACCGACCGTACGCTTATGGAAGGAAGATATTAACATAATATGACGATTTTTGCTATCTTGCAGACCCAAAGGCAGCCTTGAGTGCCTAAAACTCGACTTCATTAAAGAAATTATACAGTCATTAACAATCTAGTCAACCTATATTCCGCTAAAACATTGTACTATAGTGTTGCTAAAATGGCCATCCGACTTTAAAGCACCGAACAAATGTTAGGAACTAAACGAATTAAGGAACATATTATCCTGTCTATAGACACCGGTAAACACTTTTATGCAAATAATCAACAACGTAAAAGCGATCATAGGAAAAAGGTGGGTAGAAGAAAGCTTTCGCATTAAGTGTGCTGGTTCCAGACCAGATCTGAGTTACTGAACCGTGTGAAGTAGCGATCGTCAAACGATTACTTTGCTCTTCAGGGAAATAGGCAGAAGAACACATTATGGCCGACAGGCGGAGGCAGTGGAGATAACAGAAAATGTGGCGGTAAATACCTCGTAAAGAGAAGAATTTCAATTTCACTTTAAATGAGGATGTCGGTGGATGTCTCTTCCAGCGATGCGAATCTTTTTTTACGTCATTCGAGTGCACGCCTAACTGTAAGCTTCAAGTTTCATCTCCAAGTTAGCTGTCATGAAGGTAAATTACTTAGGACGTCCTTCCATAAACAAGACATTAAATATACCACTCGGAATCACCATTTTTACACTTCGAGTGAAATTTCCGCTGTTACGCGCAAGATTGAATACGTCTCTCCTTTAATTAAGGCTGTCGTAAGTGCGGCGTTCTTCACACGCTTTCCAGCTGGCCGAATTATTTACCAGGTGTTAAAACTGCCCATTAGATCCAGTTTAGCTACTTCAATTAAGAGCGCGCCTCTCACAAAGCATTATTAGTTCCGTATTTTGTTGTAGTCAGATTTCCAATTAACGCGCTGGGCGAAGTGCTAAGTTGATTACCGAAGGCATGAGCCAATAAATATTACGAGCGGCCTACCCGACAAAAATTGAGCGATCTGAGCACCTGTGAAATAACAGCTTTCCGCGTTATTTACGTCCTGCGTCGTCGCATTACTCCATCATCGCGCGCTCTGACTCACGTTATTGCAGTCGGCCACCTCTCTCGCGTGCCGGTGCCTCCGTTCTGCCGCGTAATGGTGTCGCGTTTTGCTCTGCGTCCAGCTGCGGTGATAAAGATAGCGTTCTTACCCCGCTCCAGCAGGAAGGCGTCTCTTGGAGCGAGTTCTGACACACATCTGATCGTAAGACCATCATCGGCCAAAGAGCGGACTTTGATTGGGCTGTAAAACTCTCCAATAAACGTCGGTCCGAGTTCTCATATAAAACACGTTAATCAGGATAAAGAAGTCCTCAAATTCTATTCCTGAGCCTCTTCACTGCAAGGAGTTTTGTTTCAGACATTTAAGCACATGCGTGGAGAGAAATGGTGATAAATCGGCAGTCGTTTAACGATTACACAACACGAGTAGAAGAACGAGGAGCCAGTTTGGAAGAATATAAGAAACTACTCTTTCCAAAAAATTCTGAGAGCATGAAATTGACAAGAATTGTTCTGTTCCTTGGCGGCTTACCAGTACAAGGAATTTATTTATCTATTTTTTATTTGAGAGACTGAATATTGTGTCTGCTGTATACTGTGACATCTGATGAGCAAAAATAAAAGAAATTTTTACTTTAAGGGCGTTTCCTTAGGAAATGGAAGCTTACTAATTACTAAAAGTATTTCCACTTTCGTTTGGAGAAAAGAGAGAACAGGAAGAAACGTCGTTAAACGAAATCTGTTTCACGGGATGCACAATGATGTTCATATAGCAAGTAATTTTACTCAACCCTAAATGTTAATATGAATGAGTCACAAGAATCATTGTACACTTTAGCGAGGAGTTAAATGGGTACCGGCTTAGTTTTTAATTTATTGCCTTTCGCGATTGACCCATCTCATCAGTGGAGTCTCAATGGTGGTAATAGGAACGTAAGGACAAGACAACACCCAGTCCGCGAGTGGAGAAAATCTCCGAGCCGGCCGGGAATCGAACCCAGTACCCTTTGCTTTGCAATTTGCCACGCCGAGGATACCGGCTTTGAGATATGAGAAAATACTGGACAGCAATCGATCAACCTTGTGAAATGGGAGTGGGGTAATATTAACGACGTCGCAGCATTCACAAGGCACTGTCGGGAGACTGAAACATCACTAATGAAGTCCGCAGCTCGTGGTCTAGTGGCTAGCGTTGCTGCCTCTGGATCACGGAGTCCCGGGTTCGATTTCCGGCTGGGATGGGCATTCTCTCTGCCCGGGGACTGGGTGTTTGTGTCATCACCATCATCATCATCATCCGTGACAGTATTAAAACTGGACTGTGTACAAAAATTTGGCTGTGTAAAAACTGGGACTTTGTACGGGCGCTGAACCCAGCAGTTGCACGCCCCCGCAAACCAAACATCATCATCACTAATGAAACACAGCTCTGTGCAAAATTCAAGCACGCATTTCTCAGTATAAACGGCTGAGAGAACGAACACGAAGAATCATTTGCCTTGCACTACTATATCGTCAGGTTAGCGATACAATACGTCAAGTATGATGAACCGAGAGGATGTAATACCTAACGAATTCAGGACGAATTCAAGTCATCACAGCCTAGTCCACTGAATCACCGCACAAATCACAGTTTGGGGCAGATAGGTCAAATCTTTAATCGCTTCTGTCGCAAGTCTGATGAGAGCTGGATTATCACGTGTTAAGAAGTTACAGCGGATGATGAGTTATAAATACACTCCTGGAAATTGAAATAAGAACACCGTGAATTCATTGTCCCAGGAAGGGGAAACTTTATTGACACATTCCTGGGGTCAGATACATCACATGATCACACTGACAGAACCACAGGCACATAGACACAGGCAACAGAGCATGCACAATGTCGGCACTAGTACAGTGTATATCCACCTTTCGCAGCAATGCAGGCTGCTATTCTCCCATGGAGACGATCGTAGAGATGCTGGATGTAGTCCTGTGGAACGCCTTGCCATGCCATTTCCACCTGGCGCCTCAGTTGGACCAGCGTTCGTGCTGGACGTGCAGACCGCGTGAGACGACGCTTCATCCAGTCCCAAACATGCTCAATGGGGGACAGATCCGGAGATCTTGCTGGCCAGGGTAGTTGACTTACACCTTCTAGAGCACGTTGGGTGGCACGGGATACATGCGGACGTGCATTGTCCTGTTGGAACAGCAAGTTCCCTTGCCGGTCTAGGAATGGTAGAACGATGGGTTCGATGACGGTTTGGATGTACCGTGCACTATTCAGTGTCCCCTCGACGATCACCATTGGTGTACGGCCAGTGTAGGAGATCGCTCTTCACACCATGATGCCGGGTGTTGGCCCTGTGTGCCTCGGTCGTATGCAGTCCTGATTGTGGCGCTCACCTGCACGGCGCCAAACACGCATACGACCATCATTGGCACCAAGGCAGAAGCGACTCTCATCGCTGAAGACGACACGTCTCCATTCGTCCCTCCATTCACGCCTATCGCGACACCACTGGAGGCGGGCTGCACGATGTTGGGGCGTGAGCGGAAGACGGCCTAACGGTGTGCGGGACCGTAGCCCAGCTTCATGGAGACGGTTGCGAATGGTCCCCGCCGATACCCCAGAAGCAACCGTGTCCCTAATTTGCTGGGAAGTGGCGGTGTGGTCCCCTACGGCACTGCGTAGGATCCTACGGTCTTGGCGTGCATCCGTGCGTCGCTGCGGTCCGGTCCCAGGTCGACGGGCACGTGCACCTTCCGCCGACCACTGGCGACAACATCGATGTACTGTGGAGACCTCACGCCCCACGTGTTGAGCAATTCGGCGGTACGTCCACCCGGCCTCCCGCATGCCCACTATACGCCCTCGCTCAAAGTCCGTCAACTGCACATACGGTTGACGTCCACGCTGTCGCGGCATGCTACCAGTGTTAAAGACTGCGATGGAGCTCCGTATGCCACGGCAAACTGGCTGACACTGACGGCGGCGGTGCACAAATGCTGCGCAGCTAGCGCCATTCGACGGCCAACACCGCGGTTCCTGGTGTGTCCGCTGTGCCGTGCGTGTGATCATTGCTTGTACAGCCCTCTCGCAGTGTACGGAGCAAGTATGGTGGGTCTGACACACCGGTGTCAATGTGTTCTTTTTTCCATTTCCAGGAGTGTAACAGAGAAAATATTTACAATCTACATGCCACGCATATGCTTTCAAGCGATTCTTCATTGAGGCGTTTGGTTCAGATCGAAAGATAGTTGTTTCTGTTAAATTTGAAACACAAAGAAGCTAATAACGCTAGAGGAGTCTAGGTGCTTAGTACGTATTATATTTTAAGTTGTCCTTTGGAAGTCTACGCTCCGCCTTCAACGACGTTAAGAGGTCGGTATTCGTGGTTCAATTTCTCCTTTCGCTACGATATTCTAGGTTCGAACAACACGCAAGTATTACGGAGATGCTTCGGGAATTCACCTGGGAATCAATGGAGAGAAGCCAAACGTTCCTTTCCGAGGAGCACTGTTGAGAAAATTTAGAGAACCAACATTTGAGGCTGAATGCAGAACGAGACTACTACCGATAACCCACATTTCGTGTAGTAACTACAAAAACAGATTAGAGACATTAGGGCTCGCACGGAGGCATAGAGACAGTAGTTTTTCTCTCGCTATGTTTGCGAGTGAAACAGGAAAGGAAACGAGTAGTAGTCGTCCATCACGCGACTACACGGTCACTTGCGGAAGACGTATGTAGATGTAGTCAGTTGTTTTATACAATGGGTAATTTGAACTAAATATCAGCCAGTCAGCATCTATGAAACAAATACGTAAGTAATAAGAAGTGAATTCAAAGATGAAAGATTAAAACTTTAATGATGCACTGATATTGAGGCAGCAGGGGGCGGCAGTCGTAAATGGCTTTATAGGAGGTATCAGCTAGATATGTACCTCCGGAAAGTTTGGAAGAAGAAGGAAATTCTGGATCAGTACGGCTTGTCGGGGTTTTGAACCATGTATCTTCTGAATACGAGTTTAATGTCTTATCCAGAGCGCCATCTCACTCGTGTACGTAAGCGGAACAGACAAAAACATTCATCTATGCTGCCTGAAAATCAGCCATAACTCTCGGAAGAAGGTAGCGTAAAATACAAATAAATAAATAAAAAAATTGAAGAGTGATGGATCAGGCCTTCACCGTCTGTTTTTATTTATATTCGAATAAGACCAACAAACGCTGATTCCGTATCTGACGTACCAGAAATAACTCTAGCAAGAGATCAAGTAAAATTTGCCGTAAATTCTCTTACGACACGGCTCTAAGCGCGTACTCTCTTCGTGAAGCGAAGCTTCACTGCTGCAGTTCTTACTGTGTGGCGCAGGGGGGGGGGTCAAACGGCTGGCAGCAGTGTGTAAAGGCCGACAACGGCAACAACCAACAGAGCCACTCTGTCGTTGCTGTCGCCGCCGCACTCAGCCGGAAGCAACAATCGGCAGTGTCGCTCGGCGGTATCCGGACAGGGAGCGTCCATTACCACAGCGGCCGCCCGCGCGCACACGCCCCAAACTTGGCTGCCGCGTTTGTTACGACGACCGTAAAGTTTAACAGGCGCTGTAATATTTTATGCCGCCAGCTGTCCCACGGACCGGCTCGGCACACAACGCCCACCCGCGTTCGTTTCAACGCGTCAGTCACCTGCAATCCGCGCTACGGGAAACCGATGGGTGTGCGAGTGCTCCCGATAGGCAGAACAATTTTTGTTTGGCTTGCTACAAAAAAACCTTTAGGCCTATGACCGTCACCCATCTTAACAGACAGCCTGGAAACTATCGATGATATTCTCTTTTTCCCTCTTCCTATATTGTTTTCTATCTTTAAATTCAAATATATACCCATTATTTCTTCATCTGACTCTCAGCTTACTACTTGACGCAAGTTCCTTTTATAATTAAATCTGTCATCTGTTTTAAGAGAATTTTTGCTTCCTTCCTACATATTTATGCTCTATCAAAAACTTTCTTTTTCGGAGTGGTGCTTTTAGCTTTAATGAAAGTGCTGATGGATGACAACTTTTTTCCAAGACATATTTTTAATGTTGATACATTTTTAGTTACGGTTTTACCAGTTTAAGTCAGATAACCTCTTTTTCCGGAACGGTAACTGCCATAATAAAAACGCCAACAGAAGACGCTACTACAATACCGAAACATGTTTGCATATTCGAAAAAATAATAAAACACATGTTGCAAAAGGCACACTTCATCTTTGGAAAACGTTGGGAATAAACTGTAAACATCTACGACGATACCTGTTTTCGTTGATATCAAACACGGTGTGCACGACTGTAGCACTGAAATAAGCTCCGATATTCATATTTCATCCATGTATAGCGCGCTGCCATTAACTACATTGAGTTTAGTATGTAAAAGTAACGATAAATCATATTCACAGACTCAGAAAAATGCTGTGTCTTTTAGACGGTACAGCTTTCTGGCAACAAGTCGTTATTATCTGCACAGCTGGAAACCAGTACGCTATATCTAATGGAACTGCCCACTATTTCGTAATAACTCGTAAGTAATAGTTCCAAATCTCTGTACAGAAGACATACAGCAATGGAAGAGTATGAACGGCAAAAGAAAATGCATCATTCATACAAAGATAAAAATATTTTGCGAACAATATATTACCTTAGCTATCGTTGAATGAAAACTGTCAACTACGCTTGAAAATTGTCGACACTCAAACAACCGTTAGTTTTAGAAGTCAGAAATTCGAGACCCATAGCTAAAAATCGTATCTGAGCGCGCATTCTTTAATAAAACATATAAAACTTCACTGAGCGACCATCCTTTTCTTTGAACGAAGGACCGGGAAGAATACTTACGTAAAGTTATTACGACTATTTCCACGTTTGGTGTGACTTCTGTTTTAAAAAATCAGGAAGTTGCATATTTTAATACAAACAATGAAGTTAAAATTCTCCTATTAACTGTTTCCCCCAAAACTATAGTGTGAAACGTATAGCGTTACGTGGGCTGATTACAGGGCTTTCATTAATTTGGTATTACGTAGGTAGAAGTGTACCTATTAACAAACCTGCCTTCCACACATAAAAAGCTTAAATAACTGCCGGAGAATGCAACTTCAGTTTTTTTTTTTTTTACCCTCGTAGTCGAAACCGAGGTGCCTGCGTTTCTCTTTAAGCTGAGATCCCCTCGGGCCATTACTTGCTCCGTTTTAATTGCAGTTACTTTCCATACGGCGTCAGATGGCCGATAGAGGAATTCCCGCAGCCTATATGGTCACGCGTTGTGCGAGGCCTTACAACGTATTACAGCGGCCCCGATTCGCGATCAAGTCTCCGTTCAACTGGACGTTAATTCGCTGTATGCAGATTGCTTTCTACCTAACAGCTATTATCCGGCGAAAATCGACTTTGTTGATTAAAAAATTAACACTATAGGGGGAATTTCGGCTATCTACTGAACTGCTGATGTTGCTGTAAAGCACCACTCGAGAAAACCGTTTTGTGTGTTTGAGAATCTATACATGTAAATTGGCAAAGGAAAATAAAAAGCTGCCTCCGAACGCGTGTGATTACATTTTAATTTCATGGACTCGGCTTGGGAAGAGGTTCCCACCGGCAGCTGTCTCATGTGGACTGGAGAGTAAAATAACAGGTATAGTCTCCGCGCGGCTATCCGATTACACCAATTTGTATTAACTTACTCCAGTTAGGGCCTCCTTTAATTTTTAGAGACCTTAGATCGACGGTTTCTTAATTACGCGTATTCGTGTATTTTTGTATCATGTAATGATAATGTAAACAACTTCGTAATTTCATGCTTTATGCTCACAGTGTAAGATATCTAACCGATAAACATAATCAAAAGAGTTTGTGTGAGTTGAATAATGCCAAATGTGAAAAAAAAAGTTCAATCTACATGGGAACGGGACCCGACATACTACAATATTCATCTGTGTGCACAAAATATGGTTTGGGCATTAACCAATTTCTCACGTTTCGCTATATTTTTTCAATCTTCATGTAGACATTGCAACGATTTTCTTCATCATATTCCAACGTCAATGCATCCCTTAAGCGACTTATAGACGACAAAATCGATAGCGTCTACGTAAAGACTGGGTGGCCTAGGTATCTGACGAACTACAACAAACATTACATCGTTAACAAGGAAATACTGAAGTGTTAAGCTAGTGATATGGCAAGGCTGTATTTGCAGTGTAGTTTAGGAGCACGCTAGTTGAAATATACTATCAGACTGATCGGCGAATAATGTCAATATCCGTCGTCGACTTGAGAATGTAACGATAATTGTGGCATGGTTTCGCAATAGCAAATTTTAATTACGAGCTGCAGAAAAGCAGTGAATAGTAGGTAATACCGGTACTCGGTAGACAAAGAAGTTACAAGTGACCTGGCATAATGGTTGATCTCTAGTTCACCGGGAATGTTGATAATTCTCTACGAACACTGAAGGACAGTTAAAGGCGCTCAACACAAACGTAGCTTGGCATCACAATATTAATGTTAAATTTGCTGTATTGTTTGAGTCTAAACACTCTTGTTAGACAACGCCATCAGAATCGATGTTGCTGAAGCGAACTTCCTGAGACAAGTGAGTTATGTAGGGACCAAGTTAAATGAAAACAGAAAAAGGTCGTGGGTAAGAAGGGTTCCAAAATAAATAATCAAGTATTGTGGTAAATCACTGAAGCGATTTTCTGATATTTTTAATAAATCGAATTCTGGAGAAAAGAAGCTGTAAAGCTTAAGAAACACGTACGTTTCTGAGGGTGTACGTTTGGAGCGCAGCACTGTATGGTAGTGAGACACGGACTGGGGGAAAACCGAAACAGAAGAGAACAGAACCATTTGAGATGTGGTGCTACGGGAGAATGTTGACGGTTAGGTGGACTGAAAAGGTAAGTAATGAGGAGGTATTCCGCAGGATCGGAGAGGAAAGGAATATATGAAAGACCCTGACAAGAAGAAGGAACAGGATGACAGGATGACAGGACATCTGTTAAGACATCAGGGAATAACTTCCACGGGAGCTGTAGATGGTAGAAGCTGTAGAGGAAGGTAGAGATTGGGGTACATCCAGCAGATATTTGAGGACGTAGGTTGCAAGTACTACTGTGCGATGAAAAGGATAACACAGAAGACGAATTCGTGACGGGTCGCATCAAAGTTGTCAGAAGACTGATGGGGGGAAAGATGTGTTTGCAGTTGTCGCACGAAAATTCAATAACTGCAAAATCTAAAAACAGATAGTGAATTCTTGGTGATAATTTCGTAATTAAAGCTAAAAACACAAAATGCCAACGAACGCCCAGTCTCCGCACCTTACATTGATGGGGCTCCACCTGCACAGAAGAACACACAGGATCATCTATGTCAAACGAAGCTTGCGCTCTGAATTACAAGATTTCCCCAGCCGATTTAATGGGAAATTGAGTAATGTTTTACTGCCAATAAATTTAAAATCATAACGAGAACTTTTCTGGTTGAATATTGCTTCTCTGTAACAGTTACACATTAGCGGAATATCAAAAGTAATCATTCGAAGCACTTTGTGGTGTATTACCAGTAGTGGTTTTACAGTGTAATATATAACTAATCTCTGATCGACAACGGTGGTGATGACCTCGGTGATAGAAGTAATACCTCGGAACGTCGCAGGCTGGAGAGTGCGCATTAGCCTAACGTGCTCAAGCAGATTATAGAGTACAGGGTGACAGGAAGAGAATACCGTTGTGAAACTTCAATCGCCAACTGCCGTATGTTCGCTTTTGGGCCGATACAATGCGACGTGCGCCGAGATGAACAACTAAATAACGACCGGGGTGAGTGCAGATTAAGTCACGACGGTGGGCAGTGTGGCAGCTCGCAGCTACAGCACTGTTGGTACCGTTAAGGAGGGAGGCGGCGCCTATTTTTTTGTCCTCGGCGCCTTAGGCGGTGGCGGTCGGCCGCCCGCCGAGCGCGCCGGCGCTGGGTTCGCATAAGCCGGTAGCGCCCAGGCGCCGCTGCTTTCCCACAATGCGGAGCCCGTCTGGCGACTATCGACAGAGCGCGGGGCGTCGCGCTCTTCACAGACGCGTCACGGCTTGCCGGCCGTCGGGGCGCCGCCTCCAGCCGCGGCGAACGGCGTGCTTTGTGGCACGCGTCGGCGTAAATAGAACAGCCAGTCGTAAACAAATGCGCTGCGAATAGCAACATCTGCACGCGAAAATACTCCTAGCGCGCAGTTTTCACGAATTCCTTCAAAGTAAAAATAAATAAATATAAAGAAACACCTCAGCAGCTGCCGAAAGTGTCGACAAGACGAATTACAACCATCGAAAAACATGTTTCAAATTATGACTCATTAATTGGGCGATGATTTTTTTTAATGCAAGTTTAGCTTCTCATAAGGTAGTTATGCAGTCTCTTAATTACAGCCGAAATCGCTACTGTTTCAGACAATTTTTCTGGGGGAGGAGGGAGAAGGAAACAGCTGAATCGATGAATGGGCAGTGGTCCATTGAGACCCATTTCCAGTAAAACGAACAAAAGTGTCTCACTCCGAAAATATTGGGAAATTGTTGCATTGGGTGTTACGTATCAGTCGAACCAGGTGGATGAGAAAACATAATTTTGATTCAGTTTCTCTATTTTAGAGACGTCGAGGACTACAGCTGTTTTAATATGCCATGAAGAAATCAAGTCGATTTTCTTTTATTTTCCGATGAATTATGGGAAAGGAAAGTTTCTTATGGCAAACCAACATTTTCCAAGAGAATTGGAATGTTTATTATGTGCAAAGACATTTTGAAATATGGGAGACACCTCAAGAGAAACCAAAAAACGCTCAAGAAACAGTATCATTGTTTAAACACTGTACCCACCTCGTAAGGGGATTTCATTAAACAGTTCTCTGGCTTCCTCTGGGATGTACTCCAAAAGCCTTTTTAAATCTTCAAGTTTTGTTGAGTTTATCGGGACTATTCCAGTGAGGTATGCTGCACTGGTAAGTAGACGAACGATGTGGCCGCTGGGAGTCTTACTGGTAAGGATAAAGGTGTGTTTTCATTCGAATTCATGAATTATCGAGATTCAACAACACTTTTGAAGTCACATCTGTACATGAAATGGGAAAATCTCGTGATCTAAAGTTTCACTTGCACAGATTCGGCTTCTTTCGTGTTTTCACAGAAATACTATGTTTTCTGTAGTATGGCGAGCACCCGTTTCCCTGCCCGTAATCTTTTATGATCGAAGAATCGTGAACTTTGGTGACCACGAATTTCACTGATTTGCTGTTGCTGAAAATCAATTCAGACACCTCGTGGTGTTTTTAGTGAAAAAAATCTATCCCTCTTCCTCATTTTTCTCTTCACCGTGGAGAAATCACCATTACAGGAGAGAAAAGTGTGGCTCCAGGAAGGAAACACGGAATCGAATCGTATCCAATAAAAGAAGAAACAGGCGAACCAAATCATTACTTTTGTTTTGGCCGAAACAGTTATCTGAATAAAGATGAAATTCAGAGAAGTTTTGGGCAATCTGCTAAGTGAATTGCGTCAAGAAATAACATACATCACTTGCGGATTGTTTGGCTGTTCCCTCGTGGTATACGTAAAAATAATCTCGCTGACTATCGCATGTTAAAGGAGCCTTTTAACTCGCTAACCTCGGAAACTCGTACTTGTCGGCTGTCGCTGCGCCTCATGGAAGTGGTGGACAACGATTCTTTCAGCATGAAACGATGCGGCTGCCTATGTTGAACCGGAAAATGCAAACAAATGAAAATCGAATAAACCTGGAATACTGCCCTTTTATCATTCACCAACTCAATTTCAACGAAAAAAATATCTGAGGTATTGACAGTTGTCGCTCAGTCACAGTACGGGAGAGTGTTGCACCTAGAGAATAACGTGCCAAGAAACACATGTTTCGTGATCAGTGTTTCAGTCTAGTGACCGACTTAGGATAACATGTAGAAATACGCACTAGAGATCGCCAGAAGCAATTTTCAGCAGTTTCTGCCGTTTTTGTTGTTGTGGGACGTGAGGTTGTGCTTTTTGCTGTGCTTGTAAATAGTTTTAGTTCCCCACATTAATGTGGTGTGTAATATATTAAAGCTATTGTTAATTCTCCCGTTGCCGAATTTTATGTTGAGTGAAGTTCTAGTTATATAACGATGGCTGGTTACGTAATATTTCGTCCATCGTGCACCATCTTTTTCCTTGAAATGGCAGGTGGTCTTCTACCATACAACACGTGGTAGTTGCCGATGAACCGAGTGTCTTTAAATGTCTTAACAGTTTCACCTGTCTTGAAAATGGAAATTTGTGTTAGCTTACAAAACTTCTGTTTTAAAATTTACTTAACTTGCAACTGGTTTCTGACAACACTTCTACTTAATTTAATGTCACTTATTGATTACTGGTATGTAGTACAGTCATAATGTAATATATGGAATCTTAAATACAGTGTTGAACGTATTTTTTCTATTGAAACGTTTTCAAATTTCAAGAGAATGTTTATTCTTAGGTATATGTTCATTTTGTGCTTTGGAACAAGTTTTCATATCCGTAGAAACCTTACTTTTCTAAAATAATCTTTGTTAATTTCAGAGAAAGACTGCAGCGCACAAAAAGCGAATGCTGTCATTTAAAAATGGAATAAGAAAATGTATTACATTTTATTACCGAGCAGGGTAGAAGCGGAATTCTAAAAACTGTTGCAAGGTACAACCCCTTCTCCTACAGCACTGCGACTGACTGCCTAAGACAGCTGTTGACTTCTATTATTTATTTTACTGCTGCAGTTTATTAATAGGCCACTTCACGGAATTGTTGGCTGGAAAACACACAGTCTAGATTTAAACCGTTATCACGGGTTGGAAGTATCAGAATATGTACCTTTTCAATTTTAAATATTGTGACAAAGTGAGCAGTCTCACAAACTTATGGAATCAACAAAAAGGCTTTCTAAGTTTAATAACTAGATGAAACATAGTACACGTTGACAACTACATACAAATAAGGAAAAACATGAATATTCTCTTGCATAAAATGAACTGAAAATGCTATTATTACTTAAAGAATTATATTGTATGAAGCCTATTCTAGCCAGCTGTTGGTTGGAGGGCATTCATGAGGTCCTGCACTTGTCTAAGGACGAAAGCCTGAAACGCACCGTGTGATATCTTTAGTAACGGTTGGTTGGTGACGTTATTAAGTTAACTGAATACATACCTTTCGGACTCGAACCATTATAATCATGGAGAAGCTCTCAGTATAAGTAACTACACTGTGGACAGAATCATGTTCTGGTTCTACCAAAGTCTCCGACAGGCGCTCTGCAGTGATAATATTGTTAGGAAACACTTCTAAATAATTTCAAAAACGAAAGTTTTTCCGAAAGGACTGAATTACTTTTGCCCTCAGTAACTATGCTTACTCTTTGGGACGTCAATTTTCTTTATGTCTTTTAAAGTTGAGTTTAAGAATTAAATGTAACAATAACGTGAATGCAGGTGCTCAACGTGAAAATGTAGCATCCATCTGGAGATTAAACCTGAAATTCTGAAACGTGGCACATTGACCTAATAAAAACTGATTGGCTATTACAGCCAATATTTTTATTTTTGTATACAATCATAGCGATAGTGGTAGTAAATTACACAAGTTTGCATTCAAAATTTCGCAGAACAATTCGCTCTTCTTATCGTTCATTCGTGAACAGAAAATATTTGTGCCAATTGAAGCAAAATTAAATAAAAATAAAATCCTAAATGTTAATAAAGAGCGCTGTTTATTATGTAAGTATAATTATTAAATGTGTTGACACCTAACTACAAAAGCGCAATAATGGCGCTTGATGTAAATACATATCTAAGTTTTGCAGCTACGTCGAAGTTATACGTATCATTGCTGATAGGGAACACGAGATTGCTTTAGCCGAACTGTACTTTTAAGGCTACATTATCCGTTCCCGGCACGCCACGTATTTCAGCAGCAAAACCACACTGTCGCATTCTTCAAAATATCAATTTGCTCCTTTCATTGTATTTTTCATATCGCGCTTTCGTGTTTACGTGGAAACAGCTAAAAGAGATTACTTGGCAGAAATATTAGCGGTATAGGAACGATAAATAAACGATACGCCTTCCCTTTGCTTCCTGTTATTCTTAAGTGCAACGCGGAACATGATCGTTGTGCTGAGTTGAGAGTGAATTAGGCCATTCGCTCGTGTCCATGTAAAATGAATGAATATAGTTTTTGAACTGCTGCATTGTTAGCTAACGTAGCAAAAAGTAACAAATTTTTAAAATAGTTTACACTGGTTCTTCAGGATGATAACGATGTTGCATAAAGCACACAAAAAAGAAAAAGGGCATTTATTTTCAGGACGACTCTGAAAGTGAAACCGCTGAACCGCAAAGATTTCTCTATTGCTGCAAAGTGCGAAATACAACGGAGATATTAATGGTGCGGTAATTGGACATGATATACTCCCTACGTCGCCCGTCTAGACAAACCTACACAAAAAAGAGAACCGCCGTGTTTGATTTTTAGCTCGCCGGGCGTTTGATTTACAACGCGAAACCAGACACTCGCAATTAATAAATGCAGGCGGCGAAAAGAAAGAGGCAGCGGGTTAAAGACTGGGGTTCCGACACGCCCAGGTGGACTGGCGGAGGCCGTAATGACAACCGAGAAGCGGCGGTTCTGTGCGCCTCGCCGGCAATCCAGAGCACGCTTTATGGCGTCCTCGGTTGGCACGCATTATGTTCCATCGAGTGAATCTTATGAATTATCTACGGAACAACTATTAACACTAAAACGAGAAGTATAATAACAGTAATCTACCTAGTATTTTGACGGAAACAGACATCAAAATTTCTTCGTGAATGGTAAGGCGTATCGGACAGCATGCGCTACCTAATATGTTCCAGAACGACGCACAGATCGTTCAGTTCTTTTTAAATTTTGGTGGGCATTAAGGGGATTGTGAAGGCACCATTAGTTTGCATAAATCTCTGGAAAACGCTGAAACCAGATTACGCTCCATATGGATTAATTCTCCAGGATATTCAAATTCAAAGTTAGGTTACTACGGTGTTAAATAATCAAGCTGCAAGGAATTCAGTGTCACTTATAAACTGAAAATCGTCACTCAAACGTACTGCAGATTTCAGATGTTCAGGTAATGAGAAACATGTACCGGGCTTCTCTGTTTACAAAGTATGTGTAAGATTAATTATTACATAAACTTTTTATTTACCACAAAGGTGGGTCAGAGGAGCGCACAATCACATCGTGACCCTTCACACGCCACATCTTACACGCATATCCACATGACGCCCTTATAATCTCTATACGATATTGCCATCATCTCCATCATTCGCTTTGGACACTGAAAATCTTTTTGACATTTTTTATGTTTGGGACACTGAATTATGTCACGATTATTGTAGAAAACATAGTCACGTGTTATGAAAAACACGAAACCAAATTAGATTTTTCCATCATATCTAACTTTCTACATGTATGGGAGCGTGCTGAAAAGTAATTCCTCCGAATTTTTATATCTGAAAACTCTTAAAGCATTTTAAATAAAACAAACGTTATTAACATTCGACATATTTACTCTTCATGTCTACATATTTATTCATCTACATAGTCACTTTAGTGGCGAACGTATCTCTTCGTTTGTTAATACTCTCAATATAGAATTTTAGACTTTGTTAACGGAGCCATAATTTCATCTCTGCATGCACTGCTTCATCGTTATCAAAGTAAAGTTCTTGAAGGTTTTCTTTAAGTTCTGGAAACAGATGAAAATCGGAAGAGGCTGCACGGAGGACGATGGATGGCAGTGAACCCAAGGTGTCGGGATGTTGCAGATGTCGCAGCGCTAGTGCGTGTTCTGGCATTGTGATGCTAAAGTTGAGAGTGCTGAAGTTGAGAGTGCTCAATTTTGGGACGAAGTCCTCGAATTCGGAACTTGAGTGCAGCGTGCTTTTTCTCAAGCATCGACCTAGTTAGGTTAGACATCAGCATCTTATAGGCTACACTTCGGGGCCATCTAGGGGCAGAGGGCTGCAAACATGTAGACATTAAGAATAAAGATGTAGAATGTTAATAACGTTTGTTTTATTTAAAAAGCTTTACGAGTTTTTACATAAAAATTTAGCAGGCATCACGTTTCAGCTTGCCGTCACGATGAAGCAGCAATTGTGAATACCTTAGGCTCTAAATGTGATTCGACGAACTGGATTTTTTTTTATTACGATGTACGTTATTTTCTGTTGATGGTTCGTACTGGTAGGTGCAGCAAACGCCTGTTTGTATACGAGATAACATAAAAGGTATGAACTGAAGTAGAAGTATCTTATTTTCGTATGATTCTGGAGAAACTGAGAAATACACTGATTTTCACTGTTAGTCATACAAACAACGTTAATAATTTGGTTTGAGTCTGTTGTCATTTGTTCGATACACCCTATATATCTCGATATTATTTTCGTGAAAACTCGTAGCCCAAGTGGTATTCGTTTACTTTTGAGATGGTATTAGGAGCGCGCCATAGACCGGGCTAAAATGAACGAAGACTCGCCAGAGTCGACATTGGCTACATATCTCTAGAAGGCTATTTCAGGTAGCAAGTAAAATGCGCTTTTAAAATGCACTGGGTAGTGGCTAAGAAAGCATTCTCTCTGTGTGTGTGTGTGTGTGTGTGTGTGTGTGTGTGTGTGTGTGTGTGTGTGTGTGTGAGTGTGAGTGTGTGTGTGAGTGAGTGTGAGTGTGTGTGTGAGTGAGTGAGTGAGAGAGAGAGAGAGACTGTAACGCTGTATAATTGCAAAGTAACGTGTGCCCTTCATTTGCTGCGCTCCAAGCACAGCTACAGAACCGATAAAAGGGTGCGAATAAATCACAGTGCCGGCCACCGCAATTACGATACTGGGTCGCAGCCCTTAATGGACTTATCAGAGCCGCGGCTAGGACCGCCCACACTTAGGTAATGTGGAGCACTCCGCGCCACCGCCACCGCCGCCGCCGTCGTCGTCGCTGAAATCCGGCCGGTATACATTATGCAGAGCGATCGCTCGCATGACGAATAGGCCGCGCCGTTCGTTCTGAGAGCGGGGCCACCGCCAGAAAAAGCGGCTCTCCTGCCACTGAGTCACACAGCATATTCCCGAGGCCGAGCGCGGCGTCTGGCCGCGACCACCAGCTCGCGACGCCACGGCGAAAGGGCGGTCCGCAGCTACCGCCGCAGATTGCAGCTTGTGTACCTATTCTCATTTAGGTAACTAAACAGCCAAGGCTATGTCGCTGCATAAATCCTCAAATCGTAGAAGTTAGTCTTCCAAGTTAAGCTAACGCAAATGAAGTTGGAAGGAAGATTAGGATTTAACGTCCCGTCGACATTTTCGTCGTTAGAGACGGACCCCACCCTCGGAATTTTTTAACGATAGGGAAGGAAATCGTCCGTGCCCTTTCAAAGGGACCATTCTGGCATTTGCCTAGAGCGATTTAGGGAAATCATCGAAAGCCTAAATCGGGATGCCCGGACGCCAATTTGAACCGTTGTCCACCCAGTTGCCAAGCAAATCGAGTTGGCTTCCTCCCCAGCTCTCCTAGACCTGAACATATAGTATCGATAGTTACCAGGCTATGATTTCGTCATTGGGCATCCTCTGTTTCCAAAAAAGTAAACCAGTTGACATCACAGCAGCTGAGAAGAGTGCTCCACCAACCATCTTCGAAGGTTGTCATGGGTCTGATGATGGTCATATGATATGACCGAAACCGGTCACCTATGCTCTTGAAGCATACGTGGAGTGATCAAAAGTGAATTTTTGAAAGAAAAATTTTTAAAATAAAAACAATAATATGATACCTTCTGGTCGAAAGAGTATACAAGGTAGAATAGACAGTAAATAAAATGCATAATTTTACTAGATTAACAATACTGGGTGAAGACTGCACTCTGTGAACGCTAAATAGGCAAACAAACAAGAATAATTTTATCAAAAATTATTATTTTGAAAACCAATAAACAACAATTAAAATATACCTATGAATAAGGGCATAAGCAAACTTCCGTAGAATTACGAAACTAACAGTCCACAACTGTGTCAGATTTTACTCCTTGGATACATTATCTTACTTCCTTAGTAACTCGTCCAAAAAATAAAACCTGTTTTACAACACTTTGTAAGCACTGTAACGATTACGAAGCCACTTCTATAAAGAATATTTGCTGATATAAGAGTCCAATCTTTCGATCAATCACAACCTGACAAAATAGTTTGTCCCATAAACACTGTAATATATCACACAGTAAAGGGTGATCCTTAGATCGTGAGCATTTCAACATATATCAATGATGGTTACTTTTTTCTGTGTAAAATTAAAGATAATAAAGCGGAAATCTAGTTTGCAATCCATGACAAAAGGACCCCATCGAACATCAGGATTTTTTGTAAATGGATTACTGTTAAACGACCATGATACAGATCACAAGACTACACTGCATTGAAGTCCTAGTGTTGTTTCGTTCGGTAAAAATGAAAAGACAATGCTTATGAAACGAAGTCAATTTTCTTGTGCATTCTAAAAGGAAAAACAGAAGAAAAATGCTTACTGCCAGGAAAAAAATGGTAAGACTTATTCTCCATAACTGTTTACAAACGTTGTTATCTTCAATCTCAGTTTGTTACGATTTGAAAACTTCTGATTCACACAACTTTTCTCTGGTATTTCATTCACAAGTTTACTCCTCTTTGACCATGACAAGATATCTGCAACAAGAAAGCAAATAATGGAACTCGACTGTGATTTGGCTTTTATTCAATGGGAAATCGAGGCTGTGTGGCAAGCAGAAGCTATCTCTCTATGCTGTCTGAATTCCGAGTGACGTCTAGCTGTATTTATCCCAACTTCGCGACCGCAGACGTTTCAGTCGTTTCCGCCACGCGGCGCTGCGGCTGCTGCGACGTCATTTGGCAAAGGCCCGCTACCCATTTATGTCTAATGAGCATATTTAACGTGGAGGGACGGCCCACACCCCCTTACCCCCCACCTTTTACATCGCCTACTCCTCCCCCCTCATCCGTCCAACGGTTTCCTACCACACTGCACTGCTGCTGCATTAAATATCACGCCGAGGCAGCTACAACTTTTCCGATGGAGTTCTAATAAAACGTGGCAGACGAGCGGTCCGCCAGAAATATTAACTACTTAAATTTCCATAAAACTGTTCTTACAATAGACAGTTCACTCTCGCTGACGATGTAATATTCGCAATTACGAGGAAATCTTCCGTGTTATCTTCTCCCCCAGTTTACGAGTCAATCAATCAGAGCGAAGCTCCTATTGTTCGTGACTGGAGCAGCTAAGTGAATGATAAAAACGCGTTTTATGGCGCTTGAGCTCCTAGGAAGCTATCCAGGTACACCGTAGATAAGAGGAACACACACCAACGATAACTCATTTCTATAATTGTGTCGTTCACTGTTACTTCGCATCAAAATATATATCGCTACGATTGTTTGTACTGAATCGCAAAGTGAAACAGATGTTCAGTATCACATCATAAGATTTGATTTCGCCTGTTTCATATCACTTTTTTAATTAAATATCATTAACAGTGCGCTAAGATATGTATTTGGTTCAGTTGGAAATACATTCATGTTAGTCATTCTTAGATATAGTTACAGATACACAAACAACTATTTTCACTAGTCGTATCAGGAATGTTGATTCAACTGTCGTGAAACGTTCTCTATTCATTTATTATTCATTAAAATGGTTTATATATATATATATATATATATATATATATATATATGCGTTTCTTTTCCTATCATTGTGTCAACGCTCCCTCGATAAATCCGCTAAGAAACGTTGTGACCCGGAAAGTGTCGAACAGTAGTAACCAAACAAAACGCATTGTAATATGTTTCTGTATTCACAAACAATCCGATAGGCACAATGGAGAAGTACAACAGAAATCCTTATAAGCATCGTCCACTTTTGTTTCATATGCTTAGCTAAATTTGCGCTGCAGCTTTTTCATTTAATTCTTGCCCTTCGTGTAGAATGTATGCAATGATGTCCATAATTTTTAGGCAGGGTGTTTCAATCTGTACGTCTCCAGGCCTCTCTTCAGCGTACAACATCGTTCTGTTCCCCGTGTACTATGCATTCATATTCCAAAAAACTGAGCATAGTTCATTCTATAAGAAAGATGTGTGAACTGAACAACAGGTAACATAGCTAAAACGTACAGTAAATGTACAAAGCGAAGGATTACGCAAATAAACTAAATCTATAACATAGAGCTACAATTCTTATGTTGGAAAATAGATCCTAGATGAGCACAAAAAACAATGAATGATCATTATGCACAGACGATGACGAATGATTAGAAACATCAATGAGATAATGCAACCGCGAAAACATAACCAAATTGTACTTAACCGAATTCAATCTTGCGGAAGTAGTCAATGGGAGCAAAAAAAGCGTTCATTTCACTGGCGGTGCAGCTATAACCGCATAAAATAAACTTGGACTTCTTCTACCTTTTTTAAACTGGATTTAATATCGAGTGAAAAATTCAGAACGGAAACAAGCGCTGGTTAGCAACGATTACCAGACTCGCACGCAGTAAACTACATAAACACTTTGGTAAAATAAATTACGGGATCTAATCAAGTGAAATGTTATGTAACTGGCACGACCGATCAGATGTGATCCCATCTAACGGGTGATCGGAACAGATGATTCCCATACATGTTCATCGCGTGTCGTATATTTCTGTGGTATTAGTCCAGTTCAATAGAATAAGAACCTCAGTTTCCATAAATATATTATTTTATTCACTTCTCAGCCACACTCTCATGAAGACGTACCAGGAGGAAAAAGGGCCCAGCTATTACAAATGTATCTCGTACCATCGTTACGAAGGGTACATCACCAAGCTGTCACACACGCAAAAAACTTAATTGCCAAATGCCTTGTAGCACTATAGGGCAGCTTGCTCGGTTATTTTAGGAATATAACGTGCAGAAGAAATGATTTAGACAGTGCAAAATGCTAAGACTAACAAAGAAAAGAGACAACGCAGGAGCACATTCAGCTCGGAAATGATGAGGTTGCTTAATTTTAAGAAATCACAAAAAATAGTTTAGAAGTAACAGTGCAAGCAAGAGAAAGTGAAGAAGGTACTATTCATCCCGAAAAAATACCTTTTAGCGTCTAGGTGCATGAAGTGCATAAGCAGGATTTACTGAAATCCAGATTATCTGGACTTTGTCTTATAGCGGGAAGCCAGATTCTGGTAACATTAAGTAAATTATGAAATCAAAAGAATACTTACGAGTGAATCGACTTCGGGATCCGCTATGTAGTACGGCTTCTCCTGCCGAATCTGTAAAAAGAAAGAGAATCTCATTAGCGTCGGTTTGTGACGAACAGTTATAGTATGGCTGGGCCTGCCTCCATTGTGCGACCGGGCGTGCGTTAACGTATCACATGTCGGCTCTGACGCCAAATAACTTACTGACTGGCAGAGATGCGAGCGGAGTTGCCAGCTCAGCCGTCATTCGATGACTTGAGGCGGCGAGCGAACTGCGATGACTTAGAAGTGGGGGCCATATGTGTGGTCACTGTAGACCACTGTGTGTTGCCGATGGTTAGATGGCTCTGAGCGCTATGGAACTCAATATCTGTGGTCATAAGTCCCGTAGAACTTAGAACTAGTTAAACCTAACTAACCTAAGGACATCACACACATCCATGCCCGAGGCAGGATTCGAACATGCGACCGTCGCAGTCGCGCGGTTCCTGACTGAGCGCCTTGAACCGGCCGATGGTTAGTTCCAGTACAAAAATTCATGAACATATGTCTGCGGAAGAGTTGTGTGACAGACGTGAAACGAACAAGGTGTTCCCTCGGTTTATAGAAATATATTACTTCCGTTGATGTTTCGAGATTGGAGTGTGGCAGCCAACTCGCGAAAATACGTTTCTGTGGTCGAAATCTTCTCGGATTATTAGAGGCTCCACCATTGAGATTAGCCGAGAAAGCCAGCGTTCTCAAATACATTACTATTGTCTACTATAGAAAGTTGGTTGGATTTTAATGTCTTATCGATGTCGAAGCCTTTAGAGACTATGTGCTCAGCTGAGAGAGGCAGTCTCCACGTACAAAGACGTCGTTTCACTTGTGGCAGTCGGTAAACACTAGTCTATAGGATCCCGTTAGTTGCAGGTAGTTTGAGGAAGGTGGGATTTCCCGCCTGACAGATACTCGCCTTTGTCCTGAAGTCTGTTGGCAATTGTGCCCAGACACACTGCGGAGAGTCAATGGAGTTCCGTTGTCACATGTAACGCCTCATTAATCAGACTAAATGGTTTTATCATGTAGATCAACGTCATCACGGTATGATGCTAGTGATTATTTATAAATTACTGCATATGTAATATTAATAATAGCATTGAAAAAACTAGGGTATTTTTCAAAGATCAACTTTTACTGTTAAAGTGTTAATCAACGCAAAATCCAAGTAAATGTTCTATGACGAAATGTAAATAAACTAGTAAAACTATCTGTAGCCTATGAAAACGGCATCTAATTTAAAGTACTGGTACGCGTCTGATCTGCAAGCTACCATACGCTTTTGTTCACGGATTCATACAAATAAAGTTAAGTAGGCTACAAAAGCACGATTCTTCTTTCGAAATTCAACTCACATTAGGATGGCCAAAAGAATTAATTAAAATTGAACTGGAGACTGCAATAGGAATGAAAGTTCTTGCTGCTCAAGAAGAGTAAGGAATTCAGATATTCTGAAATTATTGCAGGGAACATAGAAAATTTTAACGGTGTAAAAAAAATTAAGGCAATAATTTTTTATGCTACAAGCACTAACACTGACACTCAAGGTATAGTTCCTGCTATACAGATACAAGCACATTACAATTACGTTCATAAAAAACATATCATGTGATGGAATTCAGGTAACTCGATGGAAACTTAGAGACCACAAGTATATACGGAAACGTGAACTTTCGGAGGAGCTGTAACTAGAATCCCATAGTCGACCGGTTAGGTTAGTGGGATTGGAACGTGATTTTTCCCGTCTTTGTGGGAGGCCGGTTCGTGGTAGATCTCGAACCTCGGGTCAGAAAACAGGCCGCCTCTTATCAAACCCTACGCGCGAGAACACCGCGCCCTCCCCATCACACATGTCCGGCGCCTGACGTCAGATTGTTCATAACCTCTTTCTCAACCAGGCCCATACGGGGAACACAAGAGCCGCAATCCAAAAAGGAGAGCCGGCACGATCTCCGGCGAAAGTCCGCTGCCGATAAAAGTGACCTCTCATTCCAACGCTCCAAAGTGTAACGGAGTGCATAAGAAGGTTCGCTTCAAAATTCTCGTCATTATTCCTCTAACACCATCAACCAAAATATTATCGAGTTTCGAGATTTTTTATCGTCACAGCTACATTACTATGCTATAGATGAAAAAACGACTGCAATATGCGATCAGTGAGACGCAAATATTAAATGGAGAATGAAATTCCTTTACCAAATATTAAGTATTCGCTTTAGTAGCGAACTGCTCTAATTCTACCGAAACACATGAGCTTATTTACCAGGCCAGAAGAATGTTATGCCACTTAACTGACATGTTCCCTGCCGCTATTTCTCCTCGTAATGTTACTCATCATAGGTTAATCCATTTACTACTTTCCGTATTTCTGCAAGTCTGGATTGCTTTATTCACCTTGTTATAACGCAAATGATAAAGCAGTGAACGTTGGTGCATAATGCTCACACGATCCGTTTACAAAATCCACTATCTTAAGCAGTGACTGCACACAGGCTGTAAATGATTTTCCGACTTTGTCTTCCAAATTTACGTTACTGTTTTCGAAAACAAGTATCTCAACCATTTTTTTTATTTTATTCTGAATATTTAATTTTTTTCTCAGTCAGTGGGTTTTACTCGCACGAAAACACAGTTAATTCCAAAATGAAACTGCGGTACTTTTTCTTCATAAGGAAATGCGTAAATATGAAACTGTTCCGTTCAGAAAGTATCACATTACTTTTATTGTCGTTTATGTTCTTTTTAATGAGCGCCGTCAGTAGTATTGCAGAAGATCAACTGTGGGATTGTATATTTAAAGTACGACATCAATCCATTTTATATTAATTTCAAAGGGCATCATAAAAAAAGAAAGAAAACCGTCAACAGCACTATCCAGTACAGTTCCGTCAAACTACAAAATCTGAAAATTATGAACAAATTCCGCAAGACTATACATCAGAATACTGCAATTATTCTTGATTATTGCACAATAGAGTTAGTTTAATGAAAACGAATTTTCTAAAACTAGCACTAGTTATTGATAGAAATTAAGTTGTTCAAACAACTCTACTCCACTTTCCTCTATGCTAGAATTGTGCTGCGATGTGCTAAAAATAATTATTTCAAGATACTGACTTTTCGAGGAAACACGGTGAAAGTAATGTTGCGGAAGTCAGTTTGTCGGGTAAAAGATATCTAAAAGCGAATAAGTCACAGTCAGCATGTTTCAGTACTTCCTATCGTTAAAGACGCCCCAGTTACAGTTGATAATGACGAAACAGGATGTGCTCGAAATACACTAAATCTGTTTCTCGTTAGGGATGCCGGAAGCATGCTGAATAATACAGAGGATTATTAAATGTTTATACTTATGATTTGAGACCCAGAGATCTGCCCTGGGCCCTAAAGGAATTACGGGTCAGAAGAAAGTTCTGTTTTCGCTGCGTATGTGTCATCGAGTGGGAGTATTTCACACAATCTCTACTGGATTACTGTCAAAATGACGTATGCGATCAGTCCATCAACGAAACAGTCTCAGAAAAAAAGTGATGAATGGATACATCTTCACACTGTGGTCACATGTCTGATTTGTTTGCATTCCGTTTGTAATGACGTGTTCCATTTGGTGTATTCTGTTTCAGGTATTTAACTGTCAAAACAAAAGTTTCTTCCGCAGTTTTCGATTCCCAGTATTATGTCGCCTTTGAAAGAGTAGTAATTGCTGCCTGAAGATGAATCTGTAAACCGAGATAAGGCTTCTTAGCACATCAAGCTACAGGATAATGTCCCCCTATCTTTCTTATATTACTCAACAAAGGGTTTACTGTTTCGAAAAGTAAGATAGTATTAATAAATAACACTTATTTCCAGCCAGCACTGTCGCATGGCAATTTCATGCTGGAAAGAATAATAAATGAAGCCTCAACTAGATCGACACAAACCCATATCATGGAAGATGGGCAAATATGTCAAAAAGCTTTATATAAACGTTTATCCACTGGCATGACCAGTTAAATAAAGTTCTTGTCGAGATTTTGTTCGCTAAAGACGAAATGGACTGTAAACCCAGGTCGAGATAGTCATATTAGAATAGGCCTACGATCTATTTTCGAATATTGGCACACACTATTAACAACACGTAATATCATATTGTGCTCAGCATAATAGAATTTATAATTGTTTAGGTATTTTTTATATCTAGAAATACTTAGATCTATATTTCTTAATTTCTATACTTTATTTAACTGTCCGATCACAACTACTGGTATTACATCGAAAGTTAGGTGTTACATAGTTTCAACGTAACTATAGCTGTTTCCCTTTTTTCTCTATAATCTTACATTTACGGCTTTTAAATTTCCCTTGAGCTGTCTCTAGTATTCTTGGGTTAACATGAAGCTTGCTAACAGTACAATTTAGAAATACTTTCTTTGTTCAAAAATTAATAGTAGTTCTGATTTAAAATAGTGAGTTGCTTCATTATGGACGAACAGAAGTAAAATGTTGCTTTCACAAACCGTAACGTTCATGGCCATTTGAATTAGAAATAATCTTCTTTTTTAGAAGACCCAAAGATGTTTTCGGGAGAAGTTAACCTACGACTTGTGTATAATTCGCCGCAGACATTTTATTGCTTCTTTAATGCTGACCAGCTTTTACAGAGACAGCAGAGTGCTCGGCGGAGCGATCTACGTCGTTCCAGACAGCAGTTTTGCTGCGGAAAAGGAGTTAATCTCGATCAAGACTATGCGACGAATAGTCATTAAAAAGTAAAAGACAGAAAAATCCAACTACATTTAATCTGTCCAGATTAGTATTTGCTACAGTAAATTGGTCAATTTTTATATTTTTATTTAACCGTCCTATCATAATTCTAGATGCCCACAACAACGGTCGGTATTTTATAGTTTTACGCAACTGAAGATGTTTCTCATTTAACCCGCTCGTACAGTGTAATGCGCAGCACACTATCTTACGGGAGTGGAAGATCAGCCACAACAATATCTAATTCGCGTCGTGGATTAACGACCATGGCTGGTGCACTGGCTTGCCTGAGTGTGGGTTTTTAAGTTGTTTTCCACGCTCGTTCAGGTAAATGCTGTCCGGTGCCCAACATCCGCCTTAGAAAATATGACAGCCCTACAAAAGCAATCAAAATGCGGCCACCCACAGAACAAAGTGTGCACAATTGACATACTTCCCTCCCTTAAAAAACTGATAGCTACAGCTACAGGAAGACCATCCGGCCACGAACTTAAATAAAATAAAAGTATCAAATCCTGAGTACAGCGGACGCAGCATTAGATGGGATTAACACAAAGTACAAGAAAAAGAAGACGTTTTTCTTTCAGCTGTATCCTTCCACTTACTGTTTTGTGATTTTTGATCTAATTTTACAATGTGCTACGTATGATGCCTTCCATCCTGATTATTACCGAGGGTAATAGACACGGAGAATTAAGGACTGAAACAAGAAATCGTCAGATCAAGTGACACTACATAGGTTGAATTCAGTTTTGCACGCTAGGTGCAGTGAACTGCTGTAAGAAATTCAGCGCATAGAACAATAGAACAGCAAAATCTGCGGCAGGTAGAACGTCAGGAAACCTGAAGGTTTTCGGTCTTAAATCTGACATTGCATCTTGTCCTTACTTATTAGGAATAGCAACTGATGTCAGATTTAAACTTTCGCAGCTATTAAAGACACTTTTTGGCAGTACGACAAACTCATCCTGCATCTCTTCCAATCATGCACGTACGCTGCGGGCAGTGACACATTGCAGTGTCCTGCTGGTGTATGCCATCGCGCTAAGGAAAAACGAACTCTATGTAGGGATGGACATGGTCTAAAAGGATACGTGCATAGTTGTGTTGATCCCTTTTGTCATCCAGAATGCTAAGAAAACATTCCCCCGACCATAACGCCCCCACCTCCGTTCGCTTTGATGACGCGCCTGGATAAGCTTGCGTCTGTAATGGTTCAAATGGCTCTGAGCACTATGGGACTTAACTGCTGTGGTCATCAGTCCCCTAGAACTTAGAACCTTTTAAAACTAACCAACCTAAGGACATCACACACATCCATGCCCGAGGCGGGATTAGAACCTGCGAACGTAGCGGTCGCGCGGTTCCAGATTGTAGCGCCTAGAACCGCTCGGCCACACCGGCCAGCTTGCGTGTGTAAAATGCCGCTTTTGCGACGGGGAAGTGCGCCGGACTCGGATCGAATCCGCGCAGCATAACGACAAAGGGCGAAGTGACTGTCACCCTGCGTGTGGTTTTTTTTATCTTTATTTCAATAACAAAAATAATAGTTATACAAATTAACCCACCACCTAAGTGATTAGTGGGTCCTAATGTTAATACAACATTGTTTGTTATCAGCAGCTATTACAGTTATTACAATGTTAAATTAATTTGTGAGCTACTGACAGTATGACACAGTTCATGTTAATAGGCAGATTATGATTGTTAATCTACACACTACTACCTAGTTGTTAGTTTTCCTACCTACTTGTTAATTCCTAACTGCCTGCAGCGTTACAGGTGTGTCAGCCTAGATATAAAACTACTTCAAGGCCTTGCTTATCAAACTAATCCCGATGAGCTTGCCCCTGACACTGGGCAGACCAAAATTGCTTGTCGCTGCAGATTCCTAAGTTAGTATCTACTTCTAATGCTGCTAACTAACTAACCTACGTCAAATCCGGTGCTGCCAAAGTCGAGAATAGGTGTACTCCAGTCCCCCTAGCCCTGCACGTGGCGGATTCCAACTAAAAGTCGACGTGTCCACGCACAGGCGGTACAGGATTAGGGTCCTAGGCCACGTTCAGTGGTTGGTTCTAGTCGCGAAAGTCCCTCAGGTATGCAGTGAGAACTTTTCGTGATACCTCGTTTGCCAAGTTGTTCAGAGTTTCGAAAGTCTCTTCGTGTCTTAATAAGTCGTATGTGGTGTTGTTTGGAAGTTGTCTTAATGTAGCTGCTACATCATCGAAATGGTGCACTCGTAAACCACATGATCGGGAGTACTACAATCAGGTGTAACCCTTTTCCCAAACCAACATAGATATGTCGGGTAGGGCCATGACCAGTGAGAATATGTATTAGACATCGGGTTGGTTCGAAATACCTCATGCCCAACCTTTCTTTAACATTTGGCAAGAATGAATCTGGCAAAAGAACCTTCGGATTCTTGCCAAATGCATGCATGTGGGTTTTAGGCAGTTTACCAAATCCGACGTGGTGAATACCGGGCTGGCACTCAGGTCCAGTCTCACGACTAGCAAACATTTAGAAACCGTTCGCACTCTTTCCCACGGATAACACCAGCGACAGACACTTGGGGTATACACATTCCATCCCGAGAGGCGGAAGGGGGCGGGGGGCGGATGGCGACAGGAAGGGCAGCAGCTTTACAAAAAAAGGTTCAAATGGCTCTGAGCAATATGCGACTTAATTTCTGAGGTCATCAGTCGCCTAGAACTTAGAACTAATTAAACCTTACTAACCTAACGACATCACACACATCCATGCCCGAGGAAGGATTCGAACCTGCGACCGTAGCGGTCGCTCGGTTCCAGACTGTAGCGCCTAGAACCGCATGGCCACCCCGGTCGGCGGAAGGGCAGCAGCCCACGCCGTAAGTTAACCATGCAAAATCCATAATAATCGTGCCGATCCTGGGTGGTTGCAGGGCAAAGGCAAAAGAAGAATTTTGATGAAGCGACACTAGTCGACGAGCCCGTTCTGGTAAACATCGGCCAGATACGCTTGCGAGCGGCAGACGAAGCGCGTCAAGGAGGATAATTGTTAGCGCGTTGTCGGCTGGCGCAGTACGGAGTGGCGGCGCGGTTATTTGCGACCGGGGCGTGGGCCGCGGACTTGTCGCGGCGCCCGCTACACGCTCTGCGAAATCAGAGAGCGGGGCCCGGGGCTGGGCGGAGATGCCGGCCGCTGCGTCCTCGGAGGCGGGTCGCGCCGCTTCCCACTCGGCTGGAGCTCTTTTTGCTCGCGGCGCTGTTGCGAGCAGAGTGCGGCCGCGTGTCCGCGCGTGCCGCTCTAACGCAAGCTAATCATCTCCGCAGCGTGTAGTCGCAGTAGAGCCGCACGTCGTCATATTTCCCTCCCGCTTCCACATTACCATAAGTGTACCTTGAACTGCCCCACTCGCCACGCGTGTCGCGAATGTCAGTGGTAAAAGGCGTAATTGTAAACACTTGACGAGAGCTCTTTCTGCTTTGGTTCTTTTTATTATTCCCGAGAAGGCAATATCCTGACACTAAGCAACAACAACACGACACATCAAGCGCTGCATTCTCAGCAAATCCTCTTAAACGACAACCGTTTATAGCGAGTGTCACAGCGTATTTTGAAAATATAATGTAATTGGATAGATAGAGAATCCTCTCACCAAGCGGTAGCTGGAGAGAACATAAACAATGCTAAAGAAATGTGTAAGCTTTGGGCGCCACTGGCTCCTTCTTCTGGCTGAATGGTTGAAGCGGAGGGAAGACGGATAAGAGAAACTAGTGAGTTTTAGGAAATGGGGAGAGTTTGGAAAAGTCCGCAAGATCTTCAGTGGGATCCTTTCGAAACTTAAAAAATAAAGCCGCCTCCGTTATGCTGTAGAATGATCTCTATGTATTTTCAGCGCACCTCCTTCATTGTTATTCTAGACTGTGGTTGTATTCTGCTGTAATGCCGCAGGATGGAGATGGTAAACATTACATCAAACCAGAACTGCTTCCCGTAAATCAGCGTTCGGTTCATCGTTTAGTGTCATTTCAGATCACTACAGTGTCCCTCTTTTGCCGGTCGGAGTGGCCGAGCGGTTCTAGGCGCTGCAGTCTGGAACCGCGCGATCGCTACGGTCGCAGGTTCGAATCCTGCCTCGGGCATGGATGTGTGTGATGTCCTTAGGTTAGTTAGGTTTAAGTAGTTCTAAGTTCCAGGGGACTGATGACCTCAGAAGTTAAGTCCCATAGTGCTCAGAGTCATTTGAACCATTTGTCCCTCTTTTGTACTATGTGCAATGTTCTTTGACTGCGCGTTCATCACATTAAAAAGTTCGAGTAGACTGAGTCCCTCTCGGCCCAAACGCTTTGCTGGATGGGACTCTTACTCGTAGGTAAATGTCCAGATGGTTCCTTTGAAAGGTGAAAAGGCCCCATCCATCCCCGTGAAACACTTCAATTTTTGTCTGGGACAACGTCCTCAAAGAAAGATCTTCTAGAGAGAAATGATAAGGTTCGAATCCCCGGTTTCGAGTAAAGATTTTGAGAGGTTTCCCTTGGTTGTAAGGCTTATGCCGAAACTGGAAAGCCCCTCTCAATTATTACGAATTGGGAACCCAACTGCACCACGGTCAGCTTGTCTGGTACTCGACTGAATAGAACAGCGACTCTTTGGATCTCCTTGGACTGGACAACAAACAAAATAAAAAATAAAATACCTCCCCGTTCTGAGCTTACGCTCCGTCTCTAATGACGTCGTAGACGACGGCATGTTCAACTCTACTTTAGTATGAGTCGTAGCTTCACTGAAGGCACTTCAGAGGGAAGCAGCTGCTACATAGTTCGAGTAGTATCTCGTTCTTTTACGCACAGCCACAATTCACAAAACTGAAAATTGTACTGAAAGATTGACGAGTCCATTTCCCCACATATGTATGTTAAAGACTCGAGACGGCACAAAAAACGGGGTACAGATGTCCATCAGAGCAGACCTCATTGTTTTAGTAAGTTTCCCACATTTTCGCGATTTCTCGGTAAATAATTGAAGAAGGTGGCGTACTGGTTAAGAGACAACACTCGTATTCGATATGCGCGAAGTTAAGATCACCATTTGGTCACCCAGAGTTGGCCACCCAAGTTACTTATGGTGAATGTCAACACGGTTCAGATGCAAAAACCACATGCCTGCCCCTTTGTGATACGTCTGCGCTGAGTTTCTAAAGGTAGCACGTTATCCCGAACTCTCACACCAGACGAAGTCCACGTTTCAACACGGCCGCAACTTATGACAGTCAGCTGGCTTCACACTCTCGTTTGAAAAAAGCAAGTCAAGAGGGTGTGTTTAGAAAAACAGAGCTGGGTGCCGCTTTGCCAGTCGGGAGAGACACAGGAATCGTCACCGCTAGGAGCACACGGTCGGGCGCAGCTGTGTCAGCAGTCAGGTGCTCCAGTGGCGAGGCTCAGATTGCACTCGACGCCCCGAGACCCCAGTGCGCCCAATTTGCACTGCGCCGTAACAAGCGAAACGAGCCGTGTTTATCTCTTGACACGTTCAAAAGGTCTGTCCACATGCTAACACGCGCCTAATCAGGGATAACTGTTTGCGAATTCCCCCGCAACCTCTTTAACCTTCCAATTAAGCACTGTTTGTCGTTAAACACGTCTCGCATGGCGCCGCTCCGACCGGGTGCTTTCCGCCTAGCCTTGTCTCGGCCAGCTACTGCAGTTCGCCTTTTTACCGCGACGCGGTAGCATAGTTTTCCTCCTGCGCTTCTGTTCGCGAACGGCTCTGCGACTAGTCTCATTATTGGGCTTAGTGAAGTATTCTCAGTCATCTTTTTCCTGCTGATAGCTGGCATAAGTTTAGAGAATGACGCACAGGTTGCTTGACTTTATTTCTTTGTATTCTTTCGACGACGATAAAATACACTGAAGTATTTGCAACATCGTGAGGTTACGATGTCTTCACTTCGCGAAGTGTACGACATCCTAGTACATCCTGAGCTGCATACGAGTAGATAAACTCATTCTACGAATACAGTGTCTTGATACATATGCCACAGACATAGATTTAGGTCGTAAGGTTAGAATTAATGTCCCCTTAACGTCATTGAAAAGGCAACGGCCTTGCCGCAGTGGAAACACCGGTTCCCGTGAGATCACCGTAGTTAAGCGCTGTCGGGCGTGGTCGGCACTTGGTTGGGTGACCATCCCGGCCATCATGCGCTGTTGCCATTTTTCGGGGTGCACTCAGCCTCGTGATGCCAATTGAGGAGCTACTCGACCGAATAGTAGCGGCTTCGGTCAAGATACCACCATAACGACCGGGAGAGCGGAGTGCTGACCACACGCCCCTCCTATCTGCATCCTGAACTGAGGATGACACGGCGGTCGGATGGTCCCGATGGGCCACTTGCGGCCTGAAGACGGAGTGTTTTTTTTGTTGTTTTTTTTTAAGGTCGTTAAAAACGCAGAGTGTTAGTCGCCCGCTGAATGGCCAGTAAATGAAGTCCTACTCCCCTCCAGAACAACAGAATTTCTTCTCTGATTTATTAGTCACCAACCGTTGGGTGGTATACCAACCGCGCGTCCAGTTTAGCCCTGGGAATTCTTGAAGGAAGGTGGAGCAGCGGTTAACACATTGACCTGGTATCCGTGGATAGTGGGTTCAGATCCTCAGTGATTTGCCTGAATCTCTTTAGGCACTGTCAGGATGATTTCTTGACGTAATTGTGGACAAGTCTTTTCTCCATCATTTTCCAGCGCAGTGAAAAACGCATCTCCAATTACCTTGCCGTCAACGGGATGATAAACATACCCTCTTCTTACAGAATTCTTGAGACGCTCTATTGAGAATGGTGCTGGCAGATCTTTTTCGTCGCACTGAGAAGCTACGGAAGGTATGTCCAGCTTAATCTAAACCGCACTTTTTCTGGTATCATTAGAATAATTTCTGCTACTACTGAGAAAAAACGTCGTTAAGTAATTCTTCTGGTGAAAACACTAACATTACGGAGTAACAGTTACACTGAACGAAGAAATCAGCAACGTACAAAACGAGATGCGCTGAATGATTTCCACGACGTTGGGAAGCTGCGGAGTTCACGTCTTCATCCGGTCATATGTTTAGTCTTCATCCGGTCATATGTTTATGTTTCCTGTGACTTTCGAAGACATGAAGACATTACGTCGGTATACGGCTACATCCTTCCCCTACACTGCGCCCCCTCCCTCCCCTCCCCCCTCCCCCCCTCACACTTAAACAGGTTTTCCCAAATTACATTCCGCAGAACACTGGTGTTTAGCGGGAAATGGGTAAATGCTCCGCGAAAAGCTATTAATAAATTGTGGTTTCTCCAACGTTTGACGGTAACAATGTTCTTTTTTTTCCAAATCTGTTATGATTTGTGTGTTATTAGTTATGATTTAAAATTGAAGTATTCACTGAATTACAAATGTTTCTGTTTTTAAAATTTTGTTAACCTTCAAAACAATTAAGGTGATCCATGAAAGTAACAGTATTCTTAAACTGTTCTGTCTGGGGAAAGGTTACTGGATCCCTGCCCTGAAAGAGTAGTGCTCCGATGGTCGACTTCGATTTATTGGTAGAGTCTTAGGAAAGTGTGGTTCTTAGGTAAAGGAGGCCGCATATAGAACACTAGTGAGACCCATTTTTGAGTTCTGCACGAGTGTTCGGGATCACCACCACGTCGGCAGGTCGGGTCAAAGAGACATCGGAGCAATTCAGAGGCGGGTTTCTAGATATATTACCGTCAAGCTCTATCAACAAGCAAGTATCACGGCGATGCTTCGGGGACTCGAAAGGAAATCCCTGGAGGGAGACGTTCTTTTCGAGGAACGCTACTGAGGAAATTTAGAAAACGGGTGTCTGAAGCTGACTGCAGAACGATCCTTCTGCCGCCGACGTACATTTCGCGTAAGGACCACGAAGATATGAAAAATTAGGGCTCGTACAGAGGCATGTAGAGAGTCGTGTTTCCCTTGCGCTATTTGCGAGTGGAACAGGAAGGGAAATGACCAGTAACGGTTCAACGTATCCTCCGTCACGCAGCATACGGCGGCTTACGGAGTACGCACGTAGATACTTATTTCAACGTAGCGGAGACGACAAGTTCTAAGCATTATAGTACCCAGGATCCGGTCCCGATTAGTAGCCCCTTCGTACACAAGTAATGTGACTTCGTCTTTGCAGGGCAGACCGGAAAGTGACTGCCGCGGTCGGCGGTAGGTGTACAGTGCTGGTGGTCTGGGCGTGGACCCGGCAGGCAAGAGAGCATCGCGACCCCTGGTGGCCGCCCCGGGAGACGCAGTCGCTTTGTGTGCGTGCAGCGTGCAGTGCGCGGTGTGCACAGCGGTGCGTGAGACGCGCTCACCGCCGCCCCTGCGGTCTGCTTCCCCAGGGACGCATGCCGGGCCCTTCCAAAGAGGCCGCGCCGCCATGTGCGCCCGCTATCCCACCGCAGTCTCGCCGAGGGCCACTCAAACGTTCCTCTGCCGAACTCTGTAACGGCGAATCTTGCTCTGCCACCACAAGAGCTGCACGCAGTTACGAGAAAAGTGTGCCACACCATCACGGAAAATATATTCAAAGACTCTTTATCTCTCTTTTTTAAAGAAACAATAAGAAACTGAGGAAAGACATGCAGAAGACAGGACGGTAAGAGAAACATAATTAAGAGATGTCACGGTACGTCACGTTCAGAAAAAGCAATCGTGCGTTGGAAACATAACAAAGTCGTTTTAGCTATTTAAAACGAAAACGAGAACGCAAGCAAAGAACAATCGAATACACCACGTTTTGTAGAAGAAAGGTTCGGGATTAGCATCTTCTCGATATCGAGGTCATTTGGGACTCGCAGTGGAGAAAGGATAGAAAAAGGAAATGCAAATCCCTAAATTTATTGGGAAAGGTTGAAGAGTTTCGACAAGCTTGCGCACTGTGTCAAATATTCCTTTAATCTACGAGGAAAAATTCTAGTAGATGTTGATAAATCAACCTATACTTGAGTATTGCTAATTAGTGTGGGATCCGTACCAGGTCGGGTTGACAGAGGAAATAGAGAAGATCCAAAGAAGAGCGGCGCGTTTCGTCACAGGGTTATTTGGTAGGCGTGATAGCGTTACGGAGACGTTTAGCAAACTGAAGTGGCAGACTCTGCAAGAGAACCGCTCTGCATCACGGTGTAGCTTGCTGTCCAGGTTTCGAGAGAGTGCGTTTCTGGATGAGGTATCGAATATATTACTTCCCCCTACTTATACCTCCCGAGGAGATCACGAATGTAATATTAGAGAGATTCGAGCGTTTAAGCACTCGTATGGCCTATTTCTTTTTGTTGTACGAAGACCCATAAATTTCGTATTTACAGGGAGAGAGTGAATTCAATTTCGCACGAAGGCATACATGTTTATAAAGAGCGATTTATTACCGTCTTGCTTCTGTGACAACAACAAAAAGCGCAGTATAGTAGGAAGATCATTCGGTCATTAACTAGAAGTTTTGATTGCAGACACGGATGTGCCACACCAGCATCTCCGTAAGCAGCCGGCAATGTAGGCCGCAGTGCGTAACGCACGCTGCGCCAGAGGTGTCCGCCCACGCACGCATTGCGAGAGGGAGGGAGGCATGGCAGCAGGTGCTGAAAGTGTCGGTAGGGCGACGCGATTCTGCTAGCGGCGCCGCGCCTCTTAAAATACAGGTTTAAGCACCTGCGTTTCGTTTTATGAATAGCCGGCCGGCGGAAATAAATTACCGACAAAACGGCCCCCTAATCGTGGATACTAAATTATTTGTAGTAGTACACGGCGTTTTCTCTTTTTGCTCCGTCGCTCTTTTCGCCTTTGAGAATGGTCAGGAAAGCTGCGGAAACACCGGCGGGGCACAGACCTCGGCCAGTATAATGCCAACCGAGCTTCCTCTTCTTTGTTGCTTTCGCTTTCTGGTGGTCGCGTGTTAACTTGGCGAGTGAAAGGAGGCCGAGAGCGTGGTGACACCCAGAGCAAAATCACGTCGATTGAAGAGCGACTTGATTAAGGAAATTAGGAATCCTCTTTGCCATGCAAACGAATTGTGTGTTTTATGGTTTTTTGAGACTTTTAGAGCAAGCAGACTGAACTACATAGTTTGTCGAGGTAAACAAATTGTCAGAGAGGTTGAGAGTAAACTTTTATTGTCAACAAAGGCTTGTATCTAGGTTCTTTTCCACATACCGATACGCTTGCGCCTGCAGAAACCTATAACGTGTATTTCTTTCTAGCATTTTTCACACTTTTGGATAAGTGACAACCAAACCGATTTTTTTTCACGAATTCTAACTACAGGCTTCGTCGAAGAAACCGCACGCTTTTGCATTCGCTAGCACGAGCGAGCGAGCGACTGGCTACAGGTGACTGAACTGGCCATTAAAGATGAAAGTTTGGAAGTTTAGTTGGTGCGATAACGTGAAACATGAAAAGGAAGGAAGGTCATCAGAGACGGAGCAAGAACTAAGATTGTGTCAAGGATGGGGAAGGTAATCGGCCGTGCCCACCCAAAGGACAATCCCGACATTCTCCTGGAACGACTTCGTGAAATCACGGGAAAGCTAAATCTGGATGGCCGTACGCGAATTTGAACCGTCGTCCTCCCGAATGTGAGTCCAGTGCCGTCGCCGAGCGTGAAGCATTGTTCTTTAGCTCTCTGGCAATTTTTCGTAAGCAGCGACAAGATGCTACAACTACTTGCACAGTTCGTAATTCAATGGCTGTCTTGCAGAATCAGTTTCGAGGCCTCATTACCTCCAGATATAGCAATCTTCACTGACCTACACCCTTTCCTGACCTAAGCTTACATGACTTATTTTTGTGCCTATGTCTCAAGTCCCGTGTATATGTGAAATAGTCACATTGCCTTGAAGATCATTATCTTCTGATCGAGGAAGAAATCGTTCGTATTCCACGCCTTATGCCAAACTGATGCTACTTTGAGTTTTCAAGATCGGCTAAAATCATGCATAACCGTAAATAGTCAACTTCTGAGCAATGTGATTTCCAAAACATAAATGAAACAATGAACGTCCCAACAAAATATCTCTTGTCGTAAATAAAATATTTTTAAGAAAGTAGTAAGTATAGCTTATTTGAAAACCATACGATTCCTGTGACTGACCAATACCAAATTTTCTGTTTCATATTGATTGTGAAGTCTTGGTAGCACGTAACTGCTCCATACGCTATCTTCGGGTCACACAAAGTCAGAGAGCAACTAAACGGAGCCAGCTCGATAGATGAAGGACGTCACACAGTTTAATTACCTAAAGTTCTCTACCGTTCATCTTTTTAATTTTCATCAGGCTCACAGGCACATAGTTGTTCGTCCACTTTCTCGGTTACTAATCGCAAAGTACAAGACACTATCACGTATATAGGTATTCGAACAACCGTACTTCGCAAGTAGCTCGAGAAACAAAGCTATCTTCAGTAGCTCTGTCGTCTTTCGTAATGACTTTTCATGGCAGATGAAAACTGTGTGACGCACCGGAACCCGAACCCGATTGAATTTTCGGTCCAACGCAAAGTTTTATTGTGCCAGGAAGTTTCAAAGCAGTGTACACTCCGCTGCACCGAGAAATACTCATTCTGAATTTTTCGTGTAACTTGCAACCTCCAATGAATGTTAGGCAATTTGGTTTTGCCATAGGGCAACACATACACCATTTTCAATCATATGCTGCTCTGATGCTGAGATACCGGTATCAGGAAATCTACGTTTGAAAATCTAACACAACACGAAATTTCCACCGTATATTTATTGTCTTCACAAAGATTCTGAACGATCACCGATTAATCTTGAATCACCAACGACGCTGGCATGGAGATTGTCTTCAGGTTGGCAAGGTAATGCTTGAATTATTCACTGGTTGGCTCTTTCAACAACAGGGGCTCAGTTGAATGCTGAATACCTCCGCGTCTAGTTTCTGCAAGTTTTTCTTTTCTTTGGTGCGGTATAAATGTAAATACATACGTATGCATGAATGGGATATTAAGTGGAATATTCCCATTTGACTACTACTTATAAAAGGAGATGGCAGGCATCTTAAAAATTCTGCTATATATTTCTAAATATAATGTTAATGGTTACATTGGATTTGTATAGCTACAAAAATGGTTCAAATGGCTCTGAGCACTATGGGACAACTTCTGAGGTCATCAGTCCCCTAGAACTTAGAACTACTTAAACTTAACGCCGCGCGGGATTAGCCGAGCGGTCATGGGCGCTGCAGTCATGAACTGTGCGGCTGGTCCCGGCGGAGGTTCGAGTCCTCCCTCGAGCATGGGTGTGTGTGTTTGTCCTTAGGATAATTTAGGTTAAGTAGTGTGTAAGCTTAGGGACTGATGACATTAGCAGTTAAGTCCCATAAGACTTCACACACATTTGAACACATTTTGAACCTAACTAACCTAAGGTCATCACACACATCCATATCCGAGGCAGGATTCGAAACTGCGACCGTAGCGGTCGCGCGGATCCAGACTAAAGCGCCTAGAACCGCTCGGCCACACGGCCGGCTTGCGTGTGTGAAATGCCGCTTTTGCGAGGAGGAAAAACGAAACATCGGTAACTTTTATTTGTTAACGGTGTTAATTTGAGAAGTATTTTATAAAGTGACTACATGTGCTAGAGGTAGCATCTGGATCTACTACGATCATTCGTAAAGTGACAAACATGCACTGAATTCGAGTATGTCTATTTCAAAGTAGCCAGCGCAAATTACGAATTACAGTGAGTCATTGAAGTCCCGACATATCGTAGTCCTACTAATGCTGGCAGCCCGTGAACATCATCGTGTCAAAACATCTATGACAGAAACGGTGTCGTTATGGTCATCTGGCCGAACATAAAAGCGAAAATAAAGAACTGCTCAGACTAATTTTCGTTGAGCAAACAGCAGCTTTTATGCTCCTGCGAGAAGCCAGTTCCACCGCACGTCGCCACTCAGCTGGCCGTCTCCACCTCGCACGCCGCTTCGTCTCTCTTAGCGCAGCTCCTCGTCCACACACGACAAATGCAACTGATTTCACACGAGTGACTGCCAGCTTTCGCAACGGATCCGTGAAGCAGAGGGACGGAAATGTAAATGGAGTTAGTCTTGCTCTCAGCGGTACGGAACGGGACACCTTATCGGCAGAAGTGGTGGTGGTGGTGTGTGTGTGTGTGTGTGTGTGTGTGTGTGTGTGTGTGTGTGTGTGTGTGTGCGCCCGCGCGCGCGCTCGCGACGGGCAAGCAGGCTACGAGGGCGACGCCGTGGGTGGTCCGCGAGTGCCAGGGGAGTGGCCCTTGGCCGCTGCCGTGGGATTACCGTCACAAGAATGCGACGAGCCGCGGCTTAGGGACCCTCACCGCCTCAAAGGGGCACCCGTCCACCGCGGGGGCGGAGGTGCACCACGAGGCAGTAATCGGTTCACCGTCGCGCTATGAAAACTACTGGCGGGCCCAAAGGGTTAGCCTTGACGCATAACCTTCTGCCGACAAATGTCACCGTAAAAGTGACAGGCGGCGTTTTAAGCCAGCTGAGTCCTCCGGTTAAGAAGCTAGTCATACAATCTGTCCCGCTTCCTTTACAGACGCAACCGAAACACATCAAGGACGCCGCCTAGATTGTATCTTTTAATTCCCCGACAAGCATGGAAGACATAGCTACTCACCAGAAGATTAGCTTCATTTGTCTTTATTAATACAAACCCTTTCTCAAATATCGTTTGTGCAATGTTTATCCTCCTTGGTGGCTTCAATTTTTGTTTGTAACCTTGAAACTAAAACAGTTAAATTTTTTAGATATGGAATATAAAAATTTGTGGAAATTAGAAATCATTCGTACATATTTTCCGGTATCTTTATTAGCCATCTGCCTTCGACTGAAGATTAAAAGCTTCCTTCAGCGTTCTCCATGGATTAGAGACGTCACCGATATGCATGCCGCGCGGGATTAGCCTAGCGGTTTAAGGCGCTGCAGTCGCGGACTGTGTGGCTGATCCCGGAGGAGGTTCGAGTCCTCCCTCGTGTGTGTGTGTGTGTGTGTGTGTGTGTGTGTGTGTGTGTGTGTGTGTGTGTGTCTGTCCTTAGGATAATTTAGGTTAAGTAGTGTGTACGCTTAGGGACTGATGACCTTAGCAGTTAAGTCCCATAAGATTTCACACACGAAAAAAAAAACCTATATGCATCCATGTTGCTCTGGAGCGCTTCTTACTATTCCGTACCTCAATTGGTGAAAACGGAACACGTATAGGACCATATGTAAAGACTGGTAGCGGTAATTTTAAAAACCATTACATATTTCTTGAGAAAGTCGCGGTCGAAAAATAGTCAAAATGGCTTCAAATTCACGTATAGGATCACTTTGTTGTCCGTCTATCTTCCCCACTGTTAAAAACCACTTTCCTTAGGAACGGAAAGATTTATCAAATTGAAATTTATGTCACATACTGAGGTCTACTGTCCCTTGGCGGTGTAATAAATGTAAGATTCTAAGTCAACGCAGTCAAAAGAAACCTTAATTTGGTCACATATTTTGATACTCCCCAAACACACTCATCAAACCCTATAGGGTACTTCCCGTTGACCTAGAATCAGGAAACTTGGCAAGAAGCAAGGTTTCACAGTACAAGTAAAGCGGAAAAAATCCGAAAATTGTTAATTTGAAAGTAAATTTTACATACCCTAAAGTCTTGGCATTCCCAGGACCTATATCTTGGCACTATCGATATCAATAGCAGGCAAAAATCATCGTCATTCTCGATTTCAGGAATGGATGAACTGTGTATGAACATTAATTACGTATGTTCGGTACACTCGGTGTGCAAGTATCACTCACTCTGATTCACCCATATCCCATTAGAACATCGTCTCCTATTTTCTTATCTTTCTGCATTCCAGAAAGGAACTTCCTTTGTCCATCTATCATCCATTAGTCTGGCTATGTATCACATCAACCATCATTCCATGTCATTAAAATCATAATTACGTCTTCCACTGCAGTCTGTTCCTTAGATCGCTTCTAATTTTTCTGTGTGTCCTATTGATTATCAACAGTGCTCTTTCAGTGGCTCTCTGAGGAATTCTCAGTGTTCAGGGGTGGTTTTACACTGAAAGCCCGTGTCCCACTGCCATGAAACTGACGATATACAATGATTGTAAACCTTCCATTTCGCATATAACGCACGCTTCATTCTGAAAACTCTATTTAGATTAAGACACAAAGGAATTACAAACGTTGGCTGCGAGTGGGCATTGGTTTAAATCAGTGGGCAAAGTTGGAAATCTGTGCCGTACCAGGATTCGAACCCGGGTCTTAAATCAATGCACACTCATATCCGATGTCTGTAGCTCCTGTGTGTCATAATTTATAGCGGCTACTCGATCAAAATTGTGCCTGTTCCGAAAGAACAGACATCACATATATGTATATGGGTTACCAAAAGCGATCCAGGCTTCTTTATTCAGATTTATTTCTTTTGCTGTCCTACCAGACGTTGACTTCTGCTGTCCTACAAATTAAAACTCATCTACTGGTTTCATTATTTCACTGTCTTTTGCACTATTTTCTTTTCGATACGTTAATTATATATTGTTTTAATCTTATTAAAATCAACTTTCAAACTATTTTCAGACTGGGTTCGTGTTGTTCCTGAATCAGCAATGGAACGTTATATGCGCTAGAAGATGGTGACCAAGTTGTTAAAGAAAATTGCGTATGTTCTGCATGCACAGTTAATGGTACATCGTTCAGCGAGACACCGCATTCGTCTTAATTTATTAATCCTAAACTTTTTTCCTTCTACTTGAATTTATCCGAAGAACTACTGGAGAAAGGATATAAGATTGTTACTGGTTCTCCACTTTTAACAATGAATACTTGCTTGTGAGAATTTGTCCCTGCAGAAATTCATTTGTGTTATTTGCCAAATATGTGCCAAACTTTGGTTCGTAAAAGTGTAGAAAAAGTAAAACTGGACACGCAATAAACGATCATTTACAGTTTCAGCGCTGTAGTTCATTTCCTCATTGATATTATTTATTCACACATCTAATACGTTTTAGAAAAGTATAATCGAAGTTAACTGATTACAGGTCACATATTCAACTACTTAAAAGGACTAACTGACGCCTAAAATTCTCCCCTTCGCCACACGCGTTTCTTGTCTCTCAAATCAATATGTAAGTAAGTATTAATAACGTATATCTATAAAGCTACCAGGATCGACATCAAACTATTCACTCTCAGTTCAGCTTATCTGACTCCTAAGACATTTTATAGAATTCTTTATCTTAAAAATGTACCACTGCAAATCAGAAATGCTCACATGAATAGAATTATAAGTGTGATTCTCAATCACAAACAATCTAAATCATTGCACAAATGAAGCGAACGTACTGCAGAAGTTCTGTGAACACATCAAGTTTTGTAGTTGGTCCGCTGCCACGTATTTCACTGAATTTGAGAATTTAAATCATGAACAACAATTCATCCCGAGTATTTGGCACTGTACGGTTAGGAATGTTAGTTTGCATTTAATTGCTAAAATGAAACTCATGCTGTTGTAATTCAAACTGATCGTAGAAGAAAGAGAGAAGAGATGGTGGAGAAGACAGAGTCCATATCTGAACACAAGGAACAAATGACTTCCATTCGTTACGCGCTTGGTCGAGCGTGAAGCACTGTGGAACGGTTGTCACCATGATTTGCCTTTTCATGTATGTAGTGAAGGGAGCGGCACAAAGCGAAAATGAGCAAACGCCTTTCTGAGTGCAATGAATGGTGCGGGTAATAGAGGTTTTTCTGTAGCAACGTACTTTCACTCACTATTCGCTCTTATTTCTCAGATAATACACTATAACTTAATCGAAAAGCCAGAGAGAGAGAATACCTTACCCCACTCCCCCCGTGAACTGCTTGAAGTAACTACAAGATATAAAAATCGACCTCGACAGGCGAAACAACTGATTACTGAAACAGCGTTAGATACGACTGTGTTGGAACAACATCGTAGGAAACTCTGATAATGGTATAGCGTTCTGATGTTTCAACTCTTCCTCCTGCGCCCTTGGTAAACTTGTCTCTCTTAACCTTGACACACACCGAAGAGGAACTAGGAACGCTTCGTGTTAAGTCCTTTTGTCCTACGTCGGATATATTCTACTGATGGTTCAGTGAGTTCAACAGGTGCAGCCCTTTGCATGACAATTCCATCTGTCCTTTCCTCCTTCTGACGATGTTACAACGTACTATTTTAATTCAGACAAAGGTACCTCAGTTAGTACGGATTGAAAAGCCCAAACTGTTAACAACTTTCAATTGGTTTATCATGCCACGTTTAGGGACTACTATTTTTGAGTGCTTGTGATGTGACAGAAATATTCATGTAAGTAATTGACTGTATTAAAAAAATTTACGTCTTGATCGACAAATAGTTTCAATGGCCTAGATGATTTATGGGATTGCCAGTGCCACAATCCAGTGACGAAAAATGCCATTGCTGAAGAAAATTTCAGTGTTTTACGCACATCACCACCGCACTCGACATCGCAAACCTTGTCCACTGCTTCATGAAAAACATTTATGCATACACTTTACTCAAGATTCCTTGTGACACAGAACAGAGCTACTGATACGTGACTAGAATAAACTTTTGATAACGTTGTAACCTTTTACCATGATCCGTTTGAATTCAGGGAGGAGGAAAAACGCCAATGTTTCCAACACGCAGAGGGACATGCTGAATAGAAAATGAAAGTTGTAGGAAAGAAAATAAGTTCAAATATTTACACATGCGTCAGTCACATATAGACAGACGAATGGCACGACACGTGCCTCAGTGCGAAATACTTACTGCAAATTGAATGTGTCGATCACAATTAACCTCGCGTCGGAAAACAGTGGTCCATAAATATCTGAAAGAACTGATAAATCAAAACCAATGACGGACGCCGTCTTTCTCCTTGGTGAGAGTACAAGATAGGCAAATACTGCTTTTGTAGTTGTGTGTGATGTGCTTTGACAGCACATAAAAATAATCTGCACCGCGTTAGAGATGCTCCGTAACCATCTGACGCACGAGTCTGAGTTTGTTGCATTTCGTTTGATTACGAAGGCGATATCATTTCGTACACCATGTAATGAATGAATAGTTTCCGGATAAGAGTAATACAATACCAGTAGATAACACGGCACATGGAGTAGAATTTGAACTAAGGCTGCAGATTAAAATACAATTGTTACCATTAAATTTAAACAGAATACTACGTCGCACGCAAATTAGAGGGCAGGAGGAGAGGCGCATCACAAGCGAATCGTATCGTCCGTATCTTCAGGCTTGATCTGTTAGGTGTGAGGATAAATACGAAACAAATGAGCTACCGAGTCCGTACTCAACACATTGTGGTGCTGCTGGACTATTATAAACAGCAGTACTTGACGTAACTGAGTAACGATTTCGATAGCAACTACCCCGTTACTGTAACGGCTCTGTATATAAAACATAAGTTTTACACATTACTTTCATTCAAACCGCGAGAAATTGCTGATTAAATAGCGATGGGAATACAGACAGTGGCTTCCCTCATTGAGTTAACTCTTGTTGCTGAAACTACGTGTGGAGTAACCATCTACCTGCACTTTGGATACTGGGAGTCCAGTACACATTCGGAAAGTCTTAAAGATACGAAAATTCACAAGATGATATCCACATCTGATAGTAGAACGTTGTATTGTATTTAGCATGTAGCTGAGAACATTTCCGACCAATAATATAATACTTATGAGAAGAGTTTTAAGCCTCTCGGCATAAATGGTTCTTCAAGAGCAGCGCTGACCTTTGGATGATGGTGCTAGCGTGTTCCCTCCTAATAGGCGCGTGCACACATTGATCGGCGAAGACGTGAAAGCATTGGCACTGGCCGGCCGAAGGTTGGCATTTCACGTCAGGGATAGCGCGAACAGTACCTTCAATTGTTAAGCGGGTCTAGCGCAGAAAATTACGCTCTTTTGAGACGCCTTCAAGCGGTCAGCAGACACTGCGCACCGAAAGGGTTTCCTACCTCGCTTCATAAAGTTCGGCATTGCCTTTGCTTGAACATGTCGCGCATAATTCTCGTTATTTCACGAAAAAACACCAAACGGATGCGTATTAGGGGCTTTCTTCAGTTCTATGTAGCTCCATACAAGAGACTAAGGTAAGGAACTGGCCCTAATAGAGCATATTATTAAGATGAAGCAACTCCTACCCCAGAAAGCTACATTGATGTCCTCCAAATTCAAACATTCACACTCTCTCTTACTATCTTAATTCTGAAACGTCATTTTTTCATTAAGATAACAACGGCATTAGTGCCTGAGTTAGAGGAATTAAAACAAACTGTAGCATCTTATTACAGGCTTTACACGAAACGACTGAATGATATTGTATCAAACTTTCACGTTGCGTTACATATTTGAATGTATGCCATAAGAAATACAAAAGTTAGTAACTTGATATTTTGTGCAATACGTAACATACAAGCTATTTTCTTCCTTGATGCCTTTTAAGTATCAGCTCCGCATAAAGCAATCAGCAAGAAACTCTCGATTTACCTCTTTTTCGATTTAGTCTTCGCAATAATGTTCATGAATTCTGTTTATAAGATTGGCGCGGAATCAGCCATTTTGTTAACAAGTCAGATTCGTGCATGCAGAGACCGCCGTGACCATCGGGGTAGTTACTAACTTATGGCGACAATTCGCACCAGCAAGTGAACAGTTTCGGCTTTCTCCATTGTGAGCCTAGCCTCAGCAATATTCAGAACTTTCATGGCATTATCAGGAAAGGAACTATCTGCATACTTGAGTATCTATAGAATGTGCAATACAGTAATAACGGAATCGGACGTGTAGCAACAACTTTTTTTTAAAGATCTGAAGATGACAGTCTTAACTGTTAACCAATCGACAGGACTAAATAGAATTGAATGCAATCTAGACTAATATATTTTCTTCAAAGTAATTACAAATCGCTTCTTCTTAGTTCAACGTATGAGAAATTTCCGTCTTACCTTATACTGAATAATTGCAGTTAATGTAAAATTTGATAAATCGGAAGCAGAATGAAGCAAAGCAATATTGACGAGAAAATCATATTTCCCCGTTGCTGAAGAGATGAATAACAGTTAAGATCCATTTACGATACAATTAAATACGCGTGAAAAACTATATTCGCGCATGTATTTACCGTGTTATCGCACGTCAAAAGCGTACCACACCTCGATTCTCGCATAAAATTAGCAGTGTAGTTTAAACCCAAGACACTTGCTCTTCTTGCTAAAACTGTGATCAATTTTCATAACTTTGACAAGTGATTTGACGTATGACTAAAAACATCAGAAAACAAAGAAGTGCAGAAGCTTTCGTCTGAGGTAATGAATGATGATAAATACAACAGAGATGTTAAAGAACGATTGCTGCTTTCACAACTGTTGAAGTAAGGTCTTCATGAGTAAAACTGCACGACACCAAATAAAGGAGGGTTTAGTGCATTGTACTACACATGGATCTGTATGAACTAAAGGTCTAAAATGAGTTAACGTGTCATGTAGAAATATACATAAATCTTAAAGAACCTTTGTACAATATAAAATAAGTACGTTCTGACACCAAAGTTGTTCTACATTCCGCAGTGCATGCAGATTTAGACGAAGACATGGACGACGATAAAGAAGGGCGAATTTAAGAGAATGGCTACGCATTTGCGCTCTAAATTCTTTTCGCATACTTACATTACTTTTTATGTAGGACAGACGACATTTTATACTGTCTCGATAATGACTGATTCGCTTAGTCATGTACGAATAACAATACTCCGCGTGACTTATCCGATCAACCGCACATTTACATGAAATATCGTCTATGTAACCCGAATTATTGTGTGTTTTTATTTTCAACTTGCTTGGTGAAAGTCGGTGTTATTGGATCCAGTGCGAGTTCTTTGCTATGCTCATCGTCTGGGGGAGCTTTTGTCCCCCCCCCCCCCCCTTCTTTCTTGCTACATTCTGGTTGCCACTAGCATATTACGACACGTGAAAGAGAGCGCTACCCATCAGATGATGAAGTGATCGTCGGCATGCTTCTGAAATGAGCAGCCACGCTTTGCTTCAGTCTGTTTCCGCTTCACCAAATAAAATTTTACTTTAACTGCAAATAATCAGTTTGAGCTAATTAGTCGAACGGATTACAAGGAAAAGGTGAAATACACTCACGGATTGAGATGCACGTGTCCTGTTCAATAGTTCATTTGTAGCTATTTATACAAGGTGTTTCAGAAGTGATGATCAACATTCAGGGATATCACAGGAATGATAATTGGAAACAAAAAAGTCAATTAAAAATGGGTTCCAAAACACATACCTTCAGAGCTATGAGCAATACTTTATTTTCGATACTGTGAAACAAATCTGTTGTACTGCAAACTCTTTGTTTTCCATATTTTGGGAAGTGGTAGTACGGACCAAAACAAGGAAAATTCTCCAGTGTACTTTTGCACTAAAACATATACCCTAAAGGTTATGAGCACTTGTTCATTACAAGAGTTATGTTTCAACGTAGGGAAGATGAACAAGTGCTCTGAGCTCTTCAGGTATGCGTTTTAGAGCCCATGTTTACTTGTATTCTCTGCTACGGTCGCAGGTTCGAATACTGCCTCGGGCATGGATGTGTGTGATGTCCTTAGGTTAGTTAGGTTTAATTGTTCTAAGTTCTAGGGGACTGATGACCTCATATGCTAAGTCCCATAGTGCTCAGAGCCATTTTTACTTGTCTTCTTTGTTCCGTCCTGTCATATTGACAATAACTTCTGAAACACCCTGTATATGCTACGGATACAGTAGTCTCCCGATGGTTAGTTTCATGTTCCTAGTGGATCGGATAAGGGTGTCGATCGACGCTGTTTTGTCTGCACAAACAAAAATTAGCACACGAGTTTGAAACTGGAGTTGGGACAGTGAGGAGAGAATGGTGTTGCCACCGAGGGAAAGGGAAGACGAGGAGATGGCCGAGGGATACGGGTTCTCGCGTCTGGTACAGAAGCCGGGCGGGTCGCGATGGATCAGTGAGCGCGTGTCGTAAGCGAACCCGGCAGTTGGCTGCTGCGTGTGACGGCGGGGGGCGCAGTGGGAGCGGAGGCGCAGGTATACAGCGGCTGCGGCCGCTTTGTCCACCGTACCTGCCCGCTAAATCTTGGTTCCACCTTGTGTCCCGGCCGATCGGGCAACCAGAATAAGCAAACAGCACGAGTCCGTCGGCGTTGCCAGGTCGGGCCGTCAGCTGAGCCGCGCCGGCCAGAAAAGAGCAACTGTGCCCGCGCCGGGGCGCCCCGCGGGGAAAATAGACGCCGTGCCAATGGGCGCGTTACGCTTGCGTGCCTGCATGGGCCCTGGAAATTATTCCGGCCCTATAGATAGCAGAGAGGCCTTTGTGGGCCAAAAAACGTCGGCAGGCAACGAGGGGCATTGGCTCCGGGCACCGGGAACTCCGGAAATTACCGAGTGCACAATTAGGCAGCGCCTAGTTGTATGCAAGGCGATTTGCTTTGCATCTTCTGTTTAGGCAACATCTGTAACCCCAATGAGAAACCACACAAGTTTTTGCAAACACAGAGAGCGAAATTTCCAAACTATCCTGTTGGTACAGGTTAACTTTTTGAATATAAGTATATAACGCATTGTGAACATGACAACACCTACAGTTAACTAGGTAATAAAACTGTCTGCCACTACATCACAAACCAGTACATCTTACACAAAACAACGACATTTGTACTGCTAGCTAAACATGATATCCCGCAATTATCAGTTGGCATTGACGATGTTAAAGCAATATTATTAAACGAGAGTTGCATGAAACACGAAATGAAACAGCCCTAAATATTCGATAGCGAACGGTGTAGACCACTGTAAATGTCAAAAATACTTGAACAGGTACTGGAAAGAATGTGGAACCACCGCCAGAAATGCGTGCTTCAATATAGCTGCAGATTGCGCTGTTGTATTTCCCCACGAACGACACCTTTGCAGCGTCCTCAGAATGTTTCAAGTCCTGGTCAAGATAGTGTTCTGTGTAGCATTGAGTACATTTTGTCGGAACTCTGAATTCGAAAGTGGGCAAATTGTTTGTGCTCGTATGGTGGTGGTTCCGTAACTAAGAGAGCCGAGGTGTTTGGTATTTGAAGAGGCATCGTATCGACGATTTATACCTCGCCCAGGGAAAACGGTTCAAATGGCTCTGAGCACTATGGGACTTAACATCTATGGTCATCAGTCCCCTAGAACTTAGAACTACTTAAACCTAACTAACCTAAGGACATCACACAACACCCAGTCATCACGAGGCAGAGAAAATCCCTGACCCCTCCGGGAATCGAACCCGGGAACCCGGGTGTGAGAAGCGAGAACGCTGCCGCACGACCACGAGCTGCGGACAGGGAAAACGGGAAAACATCAGTCACAACGCAGATGAAACTGTATGTTGAGTGATCGTCACAGACGACCATTGAAGTGGACTGTGACGAAAAATAAGACGACGACAACTGCAAAACTCACAGCAGAACTGAATGTCAACACCAAAACAAGACAATCGGATTTCCATAATCCGGGAACTACGGAGCAAGATGGAATTCCAAAACCACTCATCAAGCGATGCCGACGCCTGTAACAGGGAAACTTGTTGCCGAAACCACAAAACGTGGACTATGGAACAACGCAAGATTGTCGTTTGGTCGAATGAGTCTTGTTTCACACTGTTTCGAACTTATGACCACGTTTATATCCCAAGAGTGAAACATGGCAGGGGTTCGGTGATGATTTGAGCAACCGATCGTGATATTCCATGGTCCCCATATGTATTCTGCGAGATCGTAGTACTGCCAAGGATTGTGTGTCGGTTTTGGCAGATCAGGTCCATCCCTTGGTACAATATTTGTTTTCAAATGGTGATGCAGCGTTCCAGGACGACAGGGCTCCGGTTACCATTGGTCGCGGTTTTGCGAGCATGAGAATGAATTATCACATCATCTCTGGCCATCACATCACGAGATTTCAATATTATTGTTCGTATATGGTTTACTTTCCATCTCCATCGTCGTTACCTGAACTGGCCGCAATTTTGTTGGAAGAATGCTGTAAGATTCCCTTGAAAACCGTACAGGATTTGTATTTATCAATTCCGGGGCGACTGGAAGCGGTTTTAAGAGGCCAACAAGTCTCGTACACCGTATTAGCATGTTGATGTCTTGTGTTTGTGGTATTTCCAACTTTTGTCCAAACCGTGTATGTCTGAGGTCGACGAATTATGCAACTAACTGCACAGTATTCTCGCACCTACGACGACGCCCTTACACACACAGCATAAACTCGAGGGCGGAAACCGAGCGACATGGCACAGCAGTTAGCAAAATGAACTCGCATTCGGGAGCAAAAAAATGGCTGAGCACTATAAGACTTAACATCAGAGGTCATCAGTCCCCTAGAACTTGGAACTACTTAAACCTAACTAACCTAAGGACATCACACACATCCATGCCGGAGGCAGGATTCGAACATGCGACCGTAGCGGTCACGCGGTTCCAGACTGAAGCGCCTAGAACCGCTTTCGGGAGCACGACAGTTCTAATCCCCTTCCAGTTATCCCGATTTAAATTTTCCGTGATTGCGCTAAACTGTTCCAGGAAAATGCTGGGATGTTTCCATTGAAAAGTGCGCGGCCATTTCCTTCACCACACTTTCGGAATCCGAGTCTGTGGTCCGTCTCTAATGACCGCGCTGTCGACGGGACGTTAAAACCTGAACTTAATTCCTTTGAGGGAGAAACAGGTGCCCTTTTCGAGGAACGTTTCAGCATTCGCCTTATGCGATTTCAGGTACCTACAGAAACGTAAATGTGGATGGCCGGTAGGGGATTTTAACAATGTTCGTCTCCAAATGCAAATTCACTTTCGTCATGTCGCTCTGTTTACTCGTTGGCAGAAGCTCCACGAGTAACGGACGTTCATGAATGCCGGAAGCGATATGATTTGAAAAGAAGGTATTCATCGGACTTTCCAACAGTAGACCAAATATAAAACAGAGGTTATGATTTGTGCAGGTAAGAGCACTACTACTAATAGAACTTTTGTTATACGCATGTGAACAAAGCTTGCAATAGTAGTTAACAATATGAACGCACGTACTGTATAGAATGATTAGGAGCATTCAGCATTTCTCTAAGGTCAATAACTTTGAAGTAGAGAACGGCAAATTCTTCTAATTATGGCCACAAAATGAGACAAAATCTAAAGAAAGTATTAAATGCAAATAAAATAAAATAAAAGAATGGGAAGCACTTCGATACGTCTGAGAGGGCAGCAGTGTACGATAGGAAATAGCAGTAATAAATACATCTCTGGCTCGATATTATGTGAAGCCGTTTCTGACTGGAAAAACGTTTCTGACGTAAAAACCGATGCGTTTAGAATTATTTCTGACCATTTGCCAAATGAGATAAAGAATTACATGTCAAGTCTCCTCTCGGAAAAAATCACAATTAATTTGTTCACTCGTTTCGATTATGAAGTAACAGAAAACGACCACGATTATGGAAACAGAAATCGAAAAGGACGAAAACGATACAGGAAAAGACAAGAAAAGCACGTTATTTACAGCATCTGACAGAAGAATATTCATATTCTGCTCGCGGAGAGACGACGATTGCCACATATTTGAGTATTTCAGCTCTCTTGTCATCTCGCTTATTACGCACGCTACACGTGGACACTAATTACGTTCCAGTCCAAGAAGCGGGTATTGCCAGCAGAGGCGACTACGTAGGTGCGGTGCAGATGGCGCAGCGACGTAATTGGCCACGGCTGGGCAGGGAGGCTCCGATAACGCTATCTCCGGTGCACATTAGTCCGAAATATTAGCTCCGCTTCAAGTTCTGTGCTCAAGAACAATATTGAACAGAACGAGATAGGTTGTATCAGATGCATGTAATCCGTTTTTCGCTCTAATTCGCGGGTAAACATTTTACGTGCTAGCTATATCGAGGTAGAGCAGTGTGCTTCTCCTAACAAAACTCGTGTAGTGCCATATGCGCTAAGCATGATATGTTTTACCCGTAAGATATAAATCCAATATTTTGGTGTACGCAAGAACACACTGTACTGAGGTGAGAAACCTCTGAAGTTAAGAAACTTACCACAATTTTTCTTTTACCAAGTGCTCATAGGTGTGAAGTGAAACATTTCAAAGACATTGTGATGTATCAACAAAATGTATTTAATGTATTGAGATGTGCCAATCAGTTCAAGAGTTTGTATTGCACCGCCAAAGAAGCCAAAGAAGAAGAGAATACAAATGGAGACATTTGCGGTCTAGACTCTTAGAAGGACGAATGCCTTACTTGTACCAACAACTTAGTCGTCATAGATGCAGTTGTGAAAGTTACGTAAGCAGCATTGAAACATGTGGAAGGGGAAAAGGTTTCAGTCTACGCTTAAATAAAAAATACAGTTGTCAAATATGCTCTTGCGAAAGTTTCAATACTACACCAAGCATTCCTTTTATTTCTCTCTTTGTGTGTTCAACTCTTGGGAGAGTTACGCTGATGTAACATACATTCATTCTTTGTCTCTGTGTTCAAATACAGACTATAGGAAATTCTAGAACCGGAAGCATTATCTTGTTTTGCTCTATTTAACTACGGTGGAAATGCTCTACGCAGCAACTATACGGTCAAAGCATTTAATAAACGTTACGCTGGTAGTTGAAAAATATTTTGCAGAAGTCCTATTTAATTTATCGTGATGTCACCGGTTCAGTACACTGCAAGAGCTTTCATTGTTACAAACATCTACCTAATTTTCTGTCGGCGATTGGTAGGATATTATAATAAACTGAAAAAAAACTTTATGTTCTCCGAAGAATAATACTTATGAGATGCATTTTACTATACGCAAGTACACCATTGGCCTACTTGTCCAATTTGTCGTTCAAATGGTTCAAATAGCTCTGAGCACTATGGGACTCAACTGCTGTGGTCGTAAGTCCCCTAGAACTTAGAACTACTTAAACCTAACTAACCTAAAGACATCACACACATCAATGCCCGAGGCAGGATTCGAACCTGCGACCGTAGCGGTCGCGCGGTTCCAGACTGTAGCGCCCAGAACCGCTCGGCCACTCTGCCCGGCCCAATTTGTCGTGTCCTGTTTCTAAAATATCAGCCATCTGAAATTTCTTGTTTTATGAACATATATCTGCGACTGACTCTTCGGTCAACATTGCTAGCAGTCTTATTTTCTCAGACTGTTACTGAAAACAAGCAACAGTAAATGAATTTGATTTATTTTGAAGTAATTTTTTATTTTCGTATTGGACTCAGTTGCTTATTACCAAGTTAAAAGCCGGCCGTTGTGGCCGCACGGTTCTAGGCGCTTCAGTCCGGAACCGTACTGCTGCTACGGCCGCAGGTTCGAATCCTGCCAAGGGCATGGATGTATGTGCTGTCCTTAGGTTAGTATAGGTTTAAGTAGTCCTAAGTTCTAGAGGACTGATGACCTCAGAAGTTAAGTCCCATAGTGCTCAGAGCCATTTGAATTTTTTTTTTTTTTTTTTTTTTTTTTGAAAAGTCTGGCAGTAACGGAAACTGATTTGGTTTTGGGAGTAGAAAGTAATCGCCGAAAACATATTCGAGAACAGATGCGACGACTTGTCGTTAGTTATTAAAGAGTTAGTAAAGTGAAATGAGTCGTGCGCCGGTTCATGTCTATGATTACGAGTGCGGCTGGAGATCACCGTACGTCGCCACTTTGTGACGGATTTTACGGCGTACCGCTACGCGTCCCCCGAAGAAGTGGCTAAGAAAATTTGGCTCCGGTAGCGCCTCTCCAGGTTCTGTCTTACTTGATACGTGGCCTGGTGGTGAAGGAGCTTGAGAACCGGAGGGGCTTGCTGCACGACGGAGAGACTGTACCCAGTGTTCATACTCCATGGCGGATGAAGTGAGGAAGTGTAGCAATTTAGCGGTGATCGTCCTTGTGTGTGCTACGTCGCAATGAATGGAAGGTTACGGCTGGACGGAACCTAAACCCTGGGCTGCAGATTACTGCGGCTATTTCACTGATTATTTACTGGAATTTTATCCACGTAATTTGATTATGTTGAGTCTGTTGGGCCTTCATTTGTTACAGCTGTACCAATGGTTTCGATTCATCGGAGGCCCACTGTAGTATATTGTTCCTGGCCTTGCTGTATCTTTGGCATTACACGACACACGTACTTGTTTTGTATAGCGGAACTGTCAACGCATGTATATTACGATTTTCATACCCAGTGGTACGTGAGTATTGCTTAGCCTGCAATCATTTTCGGCACGAATTTCTTGTTCTGTGGCCCGTTGACATGATGTATTCAGTTTTATGTAACTTTATACATGGTATGTGAACAACTTTTGTTTTCTTTATGTTGTACTAAAGTGGTCGATTAGAGCGATCCGCTTTTGTAATTTTTAAGCTACGCAGTCACCTGTCAGAAGCCGACCTCGACTGATGTGTTGACGCGTCGGTCTTACTACAGATAATGAAATTGTCATTATTTATGACTTTTAACTACAGAAGTTGTTATTCTTTTTGTTAAGCTTACGCATGGTAAAGTAGCTGTAACTTTTAATTAAAGTTTGTTAAAACTATGTAAGGACTGCTTTCGTAACTGTGATTAGTTTAATTGAAAACTGCATGTCTCATATGTGGTACAATTTTATTTATTTATTTATTTATTTATTTTTATTTTTTGGAGTTTAACTGTTAAAAGTGATTCTTGCTCCCGCTTTTCTAACCTACATTAAGATTTGTTTTAAGGTTGTTTTTTATTTTGTGCCAAATTTCCTTTGTGCACATCTCTGGCAAATAAAATAAGAACTGTGGCTTCTGGAGCTCAGTACTTTACCGCTCCCTATTCCATGCATTGCTATAACCTTTCAGTAAGGGTGACATGGTCAACGGAAAACGCGGTGGAACATGATTTCATGGTTGACTAAGCCTGCGGTGCTCGAATTGTGGAAACAGGAGAATGATATCGACAATGGAAGAATTCTGTTACCTGCTTCAGAGGTGAAGCAACTTGCTTACAGTAAGTAATCAATTGGCGACGGCCATAAATGTACTATCAGGCACTAATTTCTAAGACGTTAAAAACAATTAAAGAAGATAAATAACTCTACAAAACTGCATACCTTTGTTTTCGTATGATCAACTACTACACAGTATGTAACGGAGGGTACTTCGTAACATCATTAACGGTTTTCTGTCCCGTTCCATTCGTGTAAAAAGAGAGGGAAAGGTGATCCCTGCACGTACGTTGTATTTTTTATCTTATTCTCATGAGCTCTAGCGAGATGTACAATGGTGGCCGCAGTGCTGGTATTGTCGTACGTTCTTCCTTCAAAGCCATTGGTCCACATTAACCCAACTGCCTGTTCGATGGACTGTTACTGACCATAAGAAGTGTTGTTCAGTCTAGGTGAATCCCATTTAGAAGATATCAAAAACGAATGATCAGCTGGAAAGGGCGATGGTTGGTGGTTTGATTTGCGAGGGATAGGGAAGAAAATCGGCCGTGCCCTTTCAAATGTACCATCCCGCCATTTGCCTGAAGCAATTTAGGGAAATCACGGAAAATCTAAATGAGGATGGCCGGTCGTGGTTTTGAACCAGTCCAGTGTGCTAACCACTGCACCACCTCGCTCGGTGTAAAGGACGAAATACAAATGCAAAAGGAGGCGTATTTAAGAACAAGAAAAAAATGCATCAAAATTTAAATCGACTGTAGTTTATTTACGCACATATATTACATTGTGAATAAAGGTTGAAGAATTGGTAGTACGCGAGGAATATTGTCGAACAAAATTACCAGTCAACGACATTATGGACGAACGACAGCGGTCAAACCTAACGTAAAGAAGCAGGCACTTCAATTCGCCTTATACGGTATTTATTAGTTTAATGTATGTGCACAATTGGAAGTTGTTATTATAACTGCCACGTTTAGCAGCTCCAATGAAATATTTTTACGCCTCATTATACACACTCCCGACCCTGTGACACAGAAGCTAATAGCCAGACTTTTGCTAGGAGATAAAAAATTCCTAATTTCGCTGAGATGGTAAAGTAGCACCGCGAGTGACAGCAGAATCTTGCTCATTATGTAATGAGAGTACACACTGGTAAGTCTGGCAGCTGGGAGAGGAGACGGTAAAGGTAGGGAGGCGACCGCTGCCCGCGCCAGTCGGAAGGAGGCAGAGGCAGCTGTAGCAACAGGGGGCGGGGCAGGGTTAGTGTGATTGGCCGACCACGTGTTCGCCTCTGACACATTTATGGGGCGCAGGCAATACAAACAAGCGCGCGCTTGTTCATATCCGGGCCATCCAGCGGCAGCCCGCTGCTACCAACACAAACCCGAGGCTGAGACGTCGGGGAAATATTTACGCCGCCTCGCGACGCGACGCCGCACCAAGTGTACACCGATTCCCGTGGCGCCCGTGTCGATAGGATGTCGCACCACGGCGGCGCGCAGCCACGTCCTGCCAACAGCCAGCAGCACAAGTACGTTGTACTGACGATGATGGTCACGTTGATTGTTGCCTCCCGTCAAGAGGATGCATAGAACATGGGATTTAGACGTGCCTTCGCAACGTGTTACCGTGTAACCTTCTTGCGACAAGATCCTAGCTTGTAAGGCACGGCGGTAAACCACACCAGTATCAGATCCGTGTCCGACAATTAGTTTGGTATACCAACGCGCCTGAGCCTGCTTCTTACACTGTTTCCCTGCTCGTATGCCATATAAAAATTGTTATTATTATTATTGTTAATAATACAGGATTAGTTTATACAAAGATAAATAACACCTGCCTGTATTCCTGTTACCTTCTGCCAAGCCCTTCTGCTCAAAGCTTCCTCCTCGCGCACACCGCAATGCTCTATTATTTTGTTGATGTGGTCATTACATGAACGTTGTCGTCTGCCACTGTTACGTCTGCCAGGTGGTTTTCATTCAAAGATTTTCTTCGGCCACCGACCATCTGGTTCAAATGGCTCTGAGAACTATGGGATTTAACATCTGAGGTCATTAATCCCATAGACTTAGAACTACTTAAACCTAAGTAACCTAAGGGCATCATACACATCCATGCCCGAGGCAAGATTCGAACTTTCGCGATTCCAGAGCCTAGAACCGCTCGGCCACAACGGCCGGCACCGACGATCTAGCATTCTCAACGAATACACGTACCAATCTAAAGAATTTCTTTCAGTTCTGTCACTGTTTCATTTACCCTATTTCTAGCTCTTATTTCAGCATTAGTTTTTTCTCAGTTCTTGGTATTCAGAAGTTCCTTCGTAAATAATCCATTTTCACACCTATTAGTCTTCTATTGTGATCAGCGTTTAAAATCTATAGGTCTGATCCATACATGGGGCAGATTCAACCATTAGCATATCCACTCTTATTATTGTTAGAAATATTCCTGTCCAGCAAAAAAAGAATCAATACATTCCATTAGTTTTCTGCTTTATTACATTGGTATTTTACTCCTGTATTATCCAAATTTTTGTCAGTATATGCACCTAGATACTACGTTACTCATAACTGCTTGGTCACTGATGTAAACGTCACATGTAGTGTCACTATTCGGAACCAAACATTCACTTTTTGTTAGACTCTTCTTTAGTCCCCGTTTGTAACATTCCTAATATAAACGTCGTACGATGAACTCAAGAACACGTATCTTGTGCTAGAATGACTTTACCATCAGCAAATCTTTACGAAAACACCTGTATATGATTAACAATCGCTCCCGTTCCTTCACAGTTGTATATGATTAACAATCGCTCCCGTTCCTTCACAGTCGTTCTTCCATCTTCGGAGAGCAACTTCTACATACAGTATAAAACTGGCAACGAAAATCGCACATGACAGTAAAAAACTGTGTGCTTTTTCCAGCTTCCATTTACGTATGTGTATCACAAGTTCGGATTCCGCGTGGTGTGCGTTCTTTCGGAAATTCATAATTAATAGACGACGAACGAGGAATTTTGTGTTATAGTAAACATTCTGTTTCCGACGCCTGTGTTTACAGTACTTGTGTGCTAAACGGGCGGGAAATATTTGTGTGCTAAAACTGTGGAAAATGTTAAGTGCGTCACCAGAGATCGTCTACAATAAGTCACATTTCACTTCAGCAATCTAGCCTGTAGAATTTGCAGATACATATAACAGAATACTTCTGTATTTTCTATTACTGTGGAGGTGAAATTCGTAATATCTGCACCAGCGGTTGCATTAAGTATTTTGCATTATGAATTATTTGAGACGAGCGTTAAAACGTTGTTCTACCATGACATACAAGCATTTTTTACAAAATTTTTCGATATAAATTGTATATACGAAACCAAGCACGGCTCAGTAGTCACTGCGATCATCTCGGCTTATCTCCTCAGCCTGTGAAAATCTGTACTTGATGGAAATAATACACCCAACCGGCCTTGTCATGCTGACAATCTGTGCGAGGAGGGAGCAACAGCGGTACGATGCCAGACCCGCGACAGAACTACGCCACGCAGCGTTTTGCGAATTTCCAACACCGTACAAGCGCGCCGTGATAGTAGTGTGTCGTACAGCGATTGCAGTCGCAGAGAACACGGGTTCGGACAAAAGCAATTGGCGAGCCATAAATCATAACAATAGCCGCGGCCGGACACCTGTTTACACTGGCGGCGCGGCGCGGCCATTGTGCGTCGGCGGGCCTTGGCGATGCGGGCGCGCGAGCGACCGGCCGTCTCACTTGTTGCGAGTGACGGCTGTCGGCGGCTCCGGCCTGCCACGGCGGAGGCGCCTCAGACCCGCGCAAGGGAGCTTTCTGCCGCCTGTTGCCCGTCACCCACTCGCTAATGTTATACCCCCTTCTCGCAATGCATCAGCCGCCAACGGAATGGCTAACTTAAACGAGAACATATTCCTTCATGTTTGATGAATACATTATAGTTACAGAGACTCGCCGTTATCATTCGGAGATACATGATGTATTGCACTTCGCTTCGTATTAGTGATTTCGGTAATAAGAAAGCACAATAATAAAACACAACTTCCTGTAAGAAATATAAAGCACCTCTCGACAGTCAAACAATAACCACATCCTCACATTCCGGGCCGTACATAATTTAAAACATTCCGCAATCCCCATGTTTTCGGTGCTATTTTGCAAACTGTCCCTCAGTGTTCTAAGGTACTGAAATTGGTCCATTTTACCCTGAAAATTCAATTCACCAACTCCATTCGCTGACACGCACCCTCACACCATTACATGTCCACCGCCACACTTCACAGCTGCTTTGAGTTTCGTCTCTTGAAGCTCGGTATTAGTTCGCCGTTAAACCGTTATCATCCCATCAGATTGAAACATGTTAAATTTACTCTCGTCAGCAAGTATAATGTCATTCCACCACATACTGTCGTTTCTAACATGCTCTTTGTCAAACAACATTCTCTTCCTTTGACTTAGGCCGGCGTGAGTCGCCGAGCGGTTCTAGGCGCTACAGTCTGGAACCGCGCCACCGCTACGGTCGCAGGTTCGAATCCTGCCACGGGCATGAATGTGTGAGTCCCATTGTGCTCAGAGCCATTTGAACCATTTTTTTCTTTGACTTATTTTACTTGTGAAGGGCTTCCGTCTTGCAATACACCCTTTAAAGTTAACTCTTCTGAGCACTCTCCATTCTGTTTTGGGATGCAGTTCCCTTCAGACGTCTTTGGCAATCTCAGTAGTGAGTTGAGGAGCACCTAACTTGAGGTCCTTTCTCGTTTTTCTAATTATACAACACTCTTCTTGCACAGAAAACGTTGTTGGTCGTCCCGTATGCGGTAGATTCAAATGGCTCTGAGAACTATGGGACTTCTGAGGTCATCAGTCCCCTAGAAGAAACTCTGCGTCAATCTTCTGGTGTTATTGAAGGGAATCTGTAGGACAAGCAATTCCTGGTGGAACGGTATAAAGGTACTACTGTGTTACGTTAAAGTTCTTCGTCGTTTCTGCCTCCCTCAATAACCCTTTTGACTTACAAGAAGACATATTTTTAGTAATTTTTGAGGCATTCCTCGTAAAGAAAAACAGCGGTCTGGCTAGAATACTTTAAAAATGGATTAAAAATTGACTTGTCAGGAATGTAATATTTCTTGCAATGGTTACCGGTTTCGGTCAGAATGTGGCATACTTCAGACCATTTATACCTGATGGTAGTCGATAGTTGAGCAGCTGACGTTCATGGAGTCAGAACACCTACCCCGTTCAGCGTTACGTCCTAGTATCACGGTGTAAATGGTCTGAAGATGGTCACATTCTGACCGAAACAGGTAACCATTCCCAATAAAAATTTTATTGCGAACAAGATTGTTTTCAATTCATTTTAAAGATATGTTTTTAGTGAGCAGCGAGTCTAGTTCTCCGCCTAATATTCCGAAGGGGAATGAAGTATTATTCGTTAAATGCTGCGGGCGTAGGTAAGGAATCAATCGAAAGAAGAGTACACATTCTGTCATTAGCAGGGAACGAGATTTCAATTGAAGCAATCCAGAACTGAGTTCATTAGAATCTCGCCGGCAACCAGATTTATCTCACTAGAAAATAGGAAGGTTATGTATATTTTAGTAAGGAACGCCGCAACGAGTACCAGACATCACTGCGAACCAGTTTGCCGTAATCAAAGTCTGGATTAAATATGCGGGCGCTACCAGGCGCTCCTTAAATTTCAACTGGAAACCGCCGTTCCCCAATCCCATCTTATTGCGACATAGCTGGAAACAACCAAATTCCACCATGAAGACTAGGTTATGCGTCTAAATATTAGGCACATACGTGGAATTGTCAACATAGCTGCTCATCATGCTGATAAATACTGAGAAACTACTTTATTTTAACTGTCCCTTCGATGTTGGCAGACAACCAACAAAGAAACCTAAATCAAATCACTGATTATGGAGTATTTCTTACGAGACGGAGGAGACTAACACACCATCGGGTGAAATTTGAAACGAAGAGAAAAGAACGAGGCGTCTCTCACAAATGCTTATTTTCTGAAGTTATCGCGCAGTGACTGTTGTTCCGGATGAGGTAAGTACGGTCTCGTTTGTCCTTTGATGGAGGCTGGAGGTTTCTCAGGTCAGCTGTGGAGGGCATTTTTCGGGCGGAATGCGTCAGCACATCCGTGCGGGCCGTTAGCTGGCGGGCTGGCTGCGGCTGATATTGATGACTTAGCCCCCGCGGTCCGTAATGAGGCATTCCACAGTTAATGAGTCAGAACGGGCAGGTGGAGGCGGCCGCTCCCTGCCCAGCCTCTCCGTTTTACACCTTTATGTCTCCCAGAGGCGCAGTGCACAACTGCAAAACGCGTCCCATGCTTTTTGCGGGTCTCGTCGAGATGTCTCGAGGCTGTCCACCTTGGCGTAGCTCAAATATACGAATATCTGGGGACTCTCCTAAGACTGTTCACCACTTCAGCATTACAAGTAATCGACGCATGAATGATCTTCACTCTTGGCATTACAAGTAGTCGACGCATGAATGATCTTCACTCTTACCACCAGCGTCATTTTCCCGTGCGTGTATGCCTAACTGAACACCAGTAAGCCTATATAACTTGAGAGAGGTGCTTAACTTCCAAGCATCTGGGGAATCCTCCATCGTAAAGCTTAGAAGAAAAACCGTTTTACTTGAAAAAGTAACCTGTCAGTACCTCTCGGCATCAACAGACACCTCAGAAGATCGTTTAATATAATTAACTAACTTCTGTGAACTGAGCCGTAATACCGGCAAGGGGCAAAATATACTCTTTCTCGAAGGGATGAAGGAATGCAACATCACATGAAAAGTAGAAATTCATACATAAAAAATGTTTACTGTTGTTCTCCGTTCATGACATAAAAGAAGTGAAAGGTCATACTCCTTCTACAGAGAACAGAAGGCTTTCTGTCCATTAAATATCTACGCTGCTGTCGCTGGATAATGATCTATGCTGATGGTCGTTCCTTCACTTGTTGCTCGAACAAAATTACGCATCCGACATTCTGCCCGTTCATTGAAATGATTAAACAAATATGGTTGGTGTTATGCAGTTCTAGGCGCTTCAGTCCGGAGCCGCGCTCCTGCTGCGGTCGCAGGTTCGAATCCTGCCTCAGGCATGAATGTGTGTGATGTTCTTCGGTTAGTTAGGTTTAAGTAGTTCTAAATCTAAGGGACTGATGGTCTCAGATGTTAAGTCCCACAGTGCTCAGAGCTACTTGAACCATTTTTGGTGTTACGGATATTATCTATGCACCTACTTTGGTCCCAGTTGAAATACAAAATGGTTCAAATGGCTCTGAGCACTATGGGACTTAACATCTATGGTCATCAGTCCCCTAGAACTTAGAACTACTTAAACCTAACTAACCTAAGGACAGCACACAACACCCAGTCATCACGAGGCAGAGAAAATCCCTGACCCCGCCGGGAATCGAACCCGGGAACCCGGGCGTGGGAAGCGAGAACGCTACCGCACGACCACGAGCTGCGGAAACAATAAATTGTAGGTGACCAGTGTTCCTACATACAAGAATAGTACGCATTATTTATCTATTTCATATCCTCATTTGATCTAGGCGTGGTAACCTTCGTTTGTTGGTAAGTTATTTTGAGGCAAGGATACCAGTCCAGTTCCACATCTCCTAGAAAATGGAAATGAGGTAGAATCAGTCAGCGACGATTTTTTATGTGCTACTACCGTTGATCGTAACCAGGGCACGACAAACATACATACATACTTATAGTTACCCGCAGAATTTGCTATCCGAAACAAACACTTACTTACTTAATAAGAATATGCTTGCTCAAGGTCACGACTATCCTTCGTCGGATAGAGGTACAGAGAAAAAGGAAATAACACACACACACACACACACACACACACACACACACACACACACACACACACACACACACATTATATATATATTTGGAATTTGTGGTGAGATCTTATAGGACCAAACTGCTGAGGTCATCGGTTATATAATGTGTGTGTGTGTATGTATTTGCATTTTGTTATTTAGTAAGTAAGTGTTCGTTTTCGACAGCGTATTGTGTTGGAAATGTTGTTATTTTTGTGCATGTCATGAGAGCGAAAGTTAACGCAGCATATCTGTAAGGCAGGGACGATGGGCACCTGGATTCCTGCGCATGCAGACATCTGTTGGTCGGAGCAATTATTCCATAAAACGCCGCCCCATCTCGAAGATTCGCTGTGGTCCACAGGACCTCGCCGTACAAGACAATGCTCATGACGTCACTTGTCAAGAGAAATTCTGAGAGGACGTATGGAGTGAAATGACAAAGGCTAAAATATGAGTCTGGTTAAAGCAGTATGCCTTAACATGGAATGTATATAACGAAGGTGTAATACATGTCCGTTAGGGAACCAGCAGGTGATTTTATCTTGTAGTGAATGATGTTTGCGATTTACAGCTGGCATGGACTTGACGTCTTCGACAAAGGAGTCTGCTGCTTCAAGATATATAGCAACACAGTTCAGTCAACCAGTTAATACAGATAAGTAACTGCGTCCACAAAAACGTTTAGAGTGACCATCTCCGTACGACGCCTGAACAACAGTAGCCCCGTTAAATTCCACATACGAACATATTACGCGTCGTCACAGAATTCTAAATGGTCGGAAAAGTCTGGTGTCATCATCCTCATTACTCCCAGTCAACACCCAGCAAAATGTCATAAGAACAGAGTTTCGCCATACTGCAATGGCGATATATCTCTCTGTTTGCGGATGAAAGCTCACTAAGCAGACATCTCAGCTTTTTGTTCGTATAAATTGAAAAGTGTCACGGTGAAGTAATACTGAGATGGGTGGTGGTGTCAGCAACAATTATTAGCTGCGCAGACTGAGACATTAGTCCAATTAGTTATGTACGACAATTTACGGCCTGTGTTCTACAACCGACTAGGAAATAGCTAGTTAACAAGGAAAAAAAGAAAAAGGAGCGCAGGAGAGTATTTACGATGAAAGAAACCGGACACCAGATGTCATTTTCATCAATTGCAATTAGATACAGCTGTCGGACCACGTAGTAGAGTAAATATCGATGACGAGCTAGCTCGCTGTGTTTACCTCGCAGGGTCGGTTACGTGGCTCTAATACATATGGCAAATATTCCTGGAGTGGCCTGTCGCGGCTGCCCGATCAGTCGATACGAATAGGAAGGACAACGCCAGCTGAAAGAAGGCCGAGATCCCGACGTGAGCTAGCGAGCGTCGGTGCGTTATTTTGACAGATGCGGCGGTCTCGGGCGCGAGGTCCCGTATGCAGGCGATGCCCGCCGCCTAATGAGCCGACGCATCGTCGCCCGCGGCAGCACAAATAATCGGACCACCGCTGCCAACTTTTGCATCCCGCAACACCCAAGAATACAGGCGCCAGGAATAGCTTCCGAGTCTGGCGGGCGAGCGATCGCGCGGCACGGGACCCTCTCAATAAAGGGCCCACACTTGCATTTCGCCAGCTATTAGCACAGCACGGAGAACAGTGATCACCGTTAGCTATCTGTCCGCCAGCGCAGCTGACTGCCATGCGGGGGCCCGGGTTCCTTCCCCAGCTGGGTCGGAGATTTTACCTGCTCGGGTATCGCGCAAGTCGCTGAGGTGGGGTCAAATAAAAAGAACTGCACTAGGCGGCCAAAAAAAACCAGATGGGATTTTCCGATCAGAAATGCCATATCATACTTCCATTTCATTACCCTTCTAATAATAACTCTGCTTCAAATTCTGTCCATTGCATTCCATATGATTGTACTTAATTTTCCTGTGCAACATGCACAGAGAGAGTTCTTAGAGTCCTCAACAAAGAAAACTACAATACAGCTTCATTGTAATAAAGTTCCGAATGACCATCTTCAGCTCGTTGACGCACTCACCAGTCTAGGCTATTATCAAACGCGACGAAACATACTGCTCTCCGTGCACAATAAAATAAAATATTACGAGAAGCGTTGAATGTGTAATGCGATACATTTTTTCTGAAAGCAGGTTGATTTTACTCATGATTCCAGCACACTATATTATTCTCCACTCTTTTGGTCACAAAAAACTATTTTTCAACATAATCTACTTTCAATCCGACGGCCTTACGCCACCTTACTGGGAAGGCCTCTCTGCCCGCATAGTACCACTCTACTGGTCATCGTCGGGGCTAACGTCTTGCTGGATCAGTATCCTCACAGTCATCCAAACACTGCTTCCCGCGGAGTGCATCCTTCATTGGGCCAAACAGATGGAAATGTGAAGAAAAGTGTACCTATAGCAACAAATGGAGCCAATAGTAAGTGAAAAAATGATGAAATTTCACATGTAAAAAAATTATTTCGTTATGTTTTCGAACTTCCGCTGCTACGAGTGTGAATCCTGAATCCTTCCTGGTCATGCTGACAAAGTTTTATGAATTTACTTTTAAAAGTATAGACAGTGGAAATTAAAATGTCCTGTGGTGCCTCTCCTGCTCAAAGTCAGCCCGTTTGACTTCCTACCCCCCTTAACACAGGTAAACAGTTTAAAATAACGTTATGGGAGGTTTCTCCACGCTACAGGCCTTCTTGGTCTGAGCATGATTTAGCGTCTTTCCATAGAAAAAAGGCAATGGCCTCCGAAATAGTGAAACAGATTTATGTCGTTCGAAGGCTTTACACTAGCATTTCAGCGTTCATAGAAAAATAGTGCATGTAATATACAGCTTAATAATGCTAACACTAAAACATGAAATTCTCTATTACATTCATACCTGTGTTTGAGTTAAATTTGGGTGTGGGTCGTGTGTCTGTAAGCTTCAGAATAGGATAGGATAGGATAGGATAGGATTCACGGTGACACCACAGTTCATAGCCTTTCTGCGCGAAACGCCTACCGTACATGGTTCAAATGGCTCTGAGCACTATGCGACTTAACTTCTGAGGTCATCAGTCGCCTAGAACTTAGAACTAATTAAACCTAACTAACCTAAGGACATCACACACATCCATGCCCGAGACAGGATGCGAACCTGCGACCGTAGCGGTCGTTCGGTTCCAGACTGTAGCGCCTAGAACCGCACGGCCACCCCGGCCGGCGCCTACCGTACATTCTAGTAACCGTGCAGAAGGCGACGCCGCCATCGGGTTGATAACCTGAGAGGATTTCGTGAGTTTAAACACAATTCGACGTAGTCCGTATATAACATATTTTCATTTCACTACACCATCAGCGCACATTCTGTCTTTCAGCAACATATGAACGAAAGAATGGTTCCGAACACGAACTCTAACGTTCTCGCTAGCGATGAGTCAGTGATAAAAACCGTGCATCGGAAACCAGGAATGAACGGCTCAATTGGCGGTCGGCGGCGCGTCTTCTTACGACGCAGCTGCGGTAATTAGTCAGCGAAGCGACAAAGCCCCCGGGGCGGGTCACACAAGAAGGGCGAGCCGCGACCAATCGCTAATTCAGAGTGGAAACAAGTGCCGCCTTCTCACACCTCGACGGCGCCTGTGAGCAGCGCCGCAGAGCCGAACAAACGGCGCGCCCCGCTGCGCGAAAAACCGCCGGCCGAGGCGCCGCTCCGCGCGCACGGAAAAACTCTGGGCGGGACGTGGCGTCGCATCGCCCCTGCAGGCGGGGTTCCAAGCTTCCACCCTTGCATGTTATTTGAACTGTGCCGCTGGTAAACGCGACACTGCCGACAACGATATCTCTCTCCATCTTTCCCTCTGTCCGGGTGGTAGACCGTACCTGGAAAAGTTGAGGTCTTCGTTCAATTCCCAGACTGTCTCAAGACAGTGTTAAATTACTAGGAGTGGCTGCATTTAAGATACAGCAGATGACTAAACACAGAAGAAAATCTTAGTATATCGTAATAATAATGGGCATCATAGTAACAACTGGGACCGCTATTTGCCCGAGAAGATAGTTGCTATATTGTCAGAACGACTAAACGGAACAGAAATCTCATTTATATAATCCAAGGGGCACGCCGGGATTGTGGGGGATGTGAGAAGGTCGACCAACTGGGGATCTAAGATCTAGCTGTTGTAGGCACAGATGTGTCCAGAAGCGAATGGAACAAGGAATGGGAGATATGGACAGAGGCACCTCGTACAGACAAGTTCGCCCACATATACAGAAGGCACAATGACAGGCAGAAAAATGGGATAGGAGACATAACTTTCCTGCCAAACGGGACAAGAGGCGGTTCGTCACGACCACTTCTAGATTGAAATTCAACCGCGGCTGTTATCGGCATCACCTGAACAGAATGAATGTCGTACCATCGCCACAATGAAACTGTGAGGACATCTAGGACGTCAGTCACGTAACTTTTTCTGCACCCGACACAGAAAGGAACGAGACTGATCACTTACTGAGCTGGTTAAAATGCAACATCCAAGCTGAATATCTGAGCCACGTAACCCGCTGGGAGGAATGCGTGTGTCAAGGAAAAATATCTCGTTAATTTCATTACCACTATGACTACTAGAATGCGTTGATACTCTGGACAACAGTGTTCTTGTTAAAAGTTGGCATTAAAATGTAAGTGAACAGCTAGGCTTGTGTGTGTGTGTGTGTGTGTGTGTGTGTGTGTGTGTGTGTGTGTGTGTACTTTGCTTATTTAGAAAGTAGTTTGTTAACCTAGGTTGCTGAGATGCACATATTTACGTGTTTTCGTTAATGTTAATAAAATTTCTGAATGTTAATAAAATTTGTGTTTTACATTACTGAGCTATTTTGGGGTTGAGGGGGAGGGGAGCTCAATAAATTTGAATAAGCACCGTTAGTGTACACAGAGGCCAATAAACAATAACAATAATTAATCATATTTCCTGCGTCCTTTAGCTCTCTATCTCAAATATTTCAGTACTCAAGGTGATAAAACAGGTTTCTGCTGTGTATTCCCTAGAAGCTAACAAAAAGAAATGATAGGACGTGTGTTAAGATATCAGGGTACTAGAGGAAACTAGTAGAGGAAGACAGACTGGAATAAATCCAGCAAATAATTTGAGGACGTCGGTTGTAAGTGGTACTCTGAGATGAAAAAGTTGACACTGGAAAGGAATTCGTGGCGACCGCACCAACCAGACAGAAGACTGATGAAAAACCAAAACAAAAAAAAAAAAACAAATACGGGCTAGTATGTTTTAATTGCTGTTCTTCAGTACCTCGTTGGAAATGCCTTCACAAAAGCGTTTATCTCATACGCAGGACTTTTCACTGGATGGAACAAGATGCACTATTTTCAGTTAAATCAAAGTCAGACAAATTCCTGCATTCTACTGCCCTATTTCAAGTTTCTACTGGGTTGCCTCTAACATTTTGCCTTGAAAGGTAAGTTTGTCGACATCTGTGTCATTAGAGAGTAAATCAGTGAGATAAGTCTTAGGAAGACAGCAGTCTTGCACTCATCGAAGGAACCATCCAAGTTGAATATCTGAGTCATCTAACCCGTCATTACAGCTATGGCTCCTAGAACGCAGTTTGTATCTTCGTTTCAGACGAATAAATTTTTATAATCACGAGAGAAAAGGAAAGTAGAGAAACGGTTACCGAACATGCGTTTCATCTTTTCTCTGAAACTGTTCTCTGCCAAACGCAAGGAAGGCACATGATTTGTTAACCATAAAGGTACGAACAAAATAATTCTGTCTGTACAGACTGAAGAATTTAGGACCGCACTACACTGTCAAACATCTTTGACAAATCTTGTATGAAATGTAGGACTACAATCCAACTTTTGTAAAACATATTATAAAATTACCCAAGTACATCGTAAAAAAAATTTATGAAACGTATTTGAGAAAGTTCTTTTACGGTATAATACGGGCCACAAACAGCTTGAGTCACTTTACATTTGGTGTCATATTACAGCATAAATGAATTACGTACTTTCATTTCGTTATAACTGGCCAGCTGGATTTTATTACAGTAAATTATTCGTGTAATTGTGTGCTAACTACTTTGCGCGCAAGTTGCAGTTTTTGACTGTAGTCGTGTTCTTTTTACAATCCAGAGACTGATCTATGTTGAGAAAAAATTCTAATACTGCCCATTTGAACACCTGCCGAAAAAAGGAAAATCTGTGGAACTGGTAACTTTTGTGTATATAATTACAGCGGCACAAATAATTTTATTCCGATTTTGTTAGCGGATCAGCATACTTGTTTCTCATTGCTGACACTTGAAAAAGGTCCATTATTTTTAATACCCTTCTTTCTTCCGTAATTAATAAAGAATGAAATGTACCGCCTCTGTTGATAAACTATCGAGCACATGCTATATGTATATTCACATTACAGTAAAATAAGCGATGTGTGTGCCGTTTTGCGCGATCGGCTACCGGCAGAAGTGCCTTGAAATGTTGCGGTGAAGCCTGGTCCTTAAACAAACATATCCCTAGACCGCCCAAAGAAACGCTTAAAAAATAAGCAAATTTAGCGGAGCGAGGAGGGCGGCCGGAAGAGGCCAGTATATCATGCGGCTCTTCAATATAATTTTACGTGTATAATCGTTAAGACTTAAGTGCGTGCTCGTAAAAGGAGCGCCCGCGGAGATGTGTTATTAAAGTATTTATTGCGCGAGAGGCGAGCGCGCAACTGTGGCCGGGAGTCGGCCGAGTCGCGACCAGATCCGTGTCCTGCGGTCATTAACCGAATGACTGCTGTCTCATTATTCCATCGAGCGTTGGTGAACCACAACCGCCCGCCCGACACAATAAGGCGCGCTAAATTATCCAATCAGAGTGCAGGCGCGGGCAGCCGGCGGGGGGGGGGGGGGGGGGGGGAAGGTCGAACTGTCAAATACGCAATTACACCACAGTTTCGCAAAGATTTGAGGCAATCCTTTCGCAAGCCACTATTGGGTAAGCAAAATAAGCATTTGCACAATGGTTAGAGTACAGATGGTATTCAGTTTTGCGCACAAGAGGCTACGTTATATATTCTGGTCTATGACAACTTTTACAACTATCACATGTGAACATCAGTTAGTGTCGAGCATCCGCTTTAAATAATAAATTAATGCTATATTTCAACGTCCAATAATGTAAAACTCATAGTGGGATGGGTACCACAGGGTTCTGTTCTAGGTCCACTGTTTCTGTCAATATCAGTGGTATGCCACTTAACATGACAAGTTTCTTTTATTTTTTTTCTAAATCTTCCTGCGTATACCATCATGGTGAAAGACGCGGCACGTAGCGTCACAGTGACGTGATTAACAGTAGGTCTTCAATAAAACCCTTTCCGGTATGTGATAACTTCGTCATGTTTTTTGGGCAAATGTACGACCACTGCTACAACCTGGCTTCATCATGGTGACATATTAACGCTCGCATGTTAGATCATGGCTTGCAAATTTCAAACTTGACAGTTAACCGGAAAAAAGAACCACAGAGCATACAGTATCTGACACGCAACTATAGAAGTGAAATTACTCTGTCAGTTGCTGACCAAATAATCAGTTAATGCGTGTATTTAAAATTTGTGTTACAATACAGATGGAAAGCTTCCTTATAGGTACCACGTTCAGGAGTTTGTGCGGAAATTGAATGTCGCTATTTTTATAATAGAAATAATCTCTACTGTCTCTGACACTAAATCGCGAAATCTTGTTTATTTTGCATACTTCTTATCAGTTACATTCTATAAAGTCATAAACCATATTCTTCGCAGAGAAAAACCGCAGTCACACTGATCTAATCTGTTATTTTGTGGGAAGTCTTGGAATTCTGTCTCTGCCATCCCTGTAAATATAGTCTTTCATGCAATTTGTAGACTCCTTCAAAAGGAATGAATCAAATTATTTCTGTGAGCTCTGGATGTAAAAACGATTTTCATCAGGACCAAATTTTGTTAACCACTGCATACAAAGGTTTCCAGCAGAACAAGAAAAAACTGAGATTTGTCTCGTATTCTTAAACTAAGAGTGTCAAAGGTTTCCTTGTGGCCCACCCTTTTTATTCCGTACAGAAGTTTCTCACAGTAGCTCAGAGTCATTTATTTTATACACTGGTGTTGCAGATCTTAGTGGCTTTTTTTAACTTTCTCCTTCTTATCAGCTTACTGTGAATTATGAAGTTACTCGTTCTTGGCAAAGTAGCTTCGACTCAAAAAGCTCAACGTTACCTCTTGAATTAAACTGAAATACACAGACAACTTAACGAATTGGAGAGGCCCGGTAATGCGAATGGGCACCAGTCTATCATTCGGCTACACTGATTTAGTGTAAATCTATTCGAAAGTCGGCCGGGGATTCGATGTTGGCAATCCTTAATGCGAGCACAATGTCTTATTCGTTGCAACCCCCGATCGTCACTCACTTTGAGTCTGTTTTTCACAGCACATATGAGGCGCATATCGTAGCACTTGTTCGTCGGATGTGCTTGTATGTAAGATCGAGTGGTCTTGTTAGTAATATTACTGAAATCTGAGACTACCTCAGAAAGTTAGTTAGTCTTCTACGCAGCTCAGAGTGAAAAACAGTTCATCAGTGTCAATGGCTCAGTGACAAACGAGCAACAGGGGAATCTAAGCATGATAAATACCGTTAACGATGACATATCTGTTAAAACGATCTCGCCAAAGACGATGAAAGTAATATTTTATTACATTGCCTATGTAGTATTCTACCGGCGTACGTGACTTCAGTAACAGCCTGCTAATGTAATTTTGTAAACAAGCCTCATGAAGGCTTCAGCGTGAAATGTAGCGTCATGCATGACAAACACAAGAGCCACAATGCCACGTGCAGGATCGTCATTAGAAGTGCAGCCGCGTTCAGGGCGACTGATGCTTACGCAGCCAGTAGCGTTTGCCTCTCCGGCGTGTATCACCGCTGCGCTCCTTGCCCCTGCCTGCATCCACGAACAGGTGGCCCATTCCGTTTGATACGCTCAGCTGCACCACCGCCAGCGCGTCGCTTATTGTCAAAAAAGGAAAAAAAATGCCAGCGTCCTAAATCACGGCAGTGTTTGTCCTAGTCGTCAAACGTAATAAAATTTTAAGGCAGATACAGATCGTAATTTGGGGCAGTCGATATCGCCCGCATCCATAGCGGTCGACGTCATTCGCGGCCGCCTCATGTGCTGCTACTAGCTGCTTACACAATACACGGTGACACCCAAGTTAGCTTCAGTCTAAAATCTTCTACCAGCTTTACTTTAGAAAACCGTGTACCATTACAAATATTCAATGCGTTCAAAATCTTCTCTGCAACACCCTTATTCATTTCCAGTGTTATAAACTTCTCTTGTGTGTTTTTAATTGACTTTCCTCCTGTCCTCACGTATTTGGACCTTTTTTTGGTTAAGTTTAATGCATAAAATGTACTATGACAAAGACAGTCAATAGGAGTATCTGAGACATTGATTTTTTTAATTTCACACTATGACGTGGAAACACACGCAAAAGGATTTTACTGGCTTGCACCAACCAAAACTTACGCTCTAATTGAGATGGAATTTTTCGCAACTACAGCTCGACTCGCTGAACAATAAAGAACGCTATACAAATAAAAAATTGTTACCAAAATAGTCGTACAAATAGTCCAAAATGCGCCACGTATTGCAATTAAATACGTATTGTTTTGCTTGAGGGTAGTTATTTTAATGTGTGCTTCCAACGTTTACTCTTGGTTTTTGAATACAGATCTCAGAACTTTTAATGTGGATATTTGTCATAGTCTGACAAGCTAAAGAGAACAACCAGTTAAAAGACGTTGCCATTCATTTACTTTTCTTTATAGTTAAATCGACAATAATTCATTCGGTTTCATGCAGATATCGTGAACTGTCTTCATCTACATATACACGCTACATCAACGTTTTACTCCACTTCCGAACAGTTCTTGCCCATTTTACTGCCTCAGTAGCCAAATACGTCGTCAGAGATAGGCTAGCACATTTCCTGTAGTCTGTTCCTTCCTATTCTTTTCATATGAAGGTACCTCGTCCGTCGTAGACGTTGCGAACAGTTGCGACTGTGGTGAGCACAGAAACACCATCCAAGCGTTCCTTTCTCTCTCGAAATATATATTAATTTATTTGCTGGCGTTCAAGCATCAGCATCAAATCATGATATTCACACGCAGTGGCAGAGGCCGACACGAATACAGTGTCGCAGTAACGAGAGGGATGTGCGAAATTCTCAATGAGACAATAGCCCATTCCTTGTGGTGAACGAAAAGTCACTAGTAAAACATTTTGTACACCAGGTCCGATAAACAGTGCTGGAAAGGCATTTGGTTTGCCCTCTTACAGGTCAGCAGACCGTATACGCTGTAATCTCCTGTACACCTTCGTGTGCCTCTATACTCGCAAACCGCTTTACGGTGAGTGGCAGAGGGTATTACTCTTATTTTCATGTCTCCTCTTCACTGTAACACGTCACTATGAGTCTGGAGAGGCTTTATAGCCAGCTAATGGAGAAATAAACATTTCAAAAGAAAGGTAGTTATTCTCAACCGCCTTTCAAGTTGGAATTACACTTGAGGTTGGTATTTAAAAAAAAAAAAAAAACTTTAATGCTCGCACCTATTTCAGCGTGTACTGACCTACCATTAAGAACGCAATAGCTCGTAGAGAATTTACAATTGTAAAGCAACTTTTTACATTACAACATACACAGAAACCGAAAATTACAGCAAAAAGTAAGTACAAACTCAAATATATCTGTAATATAGTCCGATCACCAATTTAATAAATCCTGTAACGCTAAGAATGGGTCAGCTCAATATCACTCGTAATGAGAGACGCTTCTAGGCAACCAGTGCATTACGGCGCCTGTAGTGACCATCCCTGGCACCTACAGCTCTCCACTGAGGGAGATGGCGCAGTGATCAGCAGAACGGACCAGCATTTGGGAGGGCGATGGTTCAAGTCCCCGTCTGGCCATCCAGATTCAGGTTTTCCGTGATTTACCTATTTCGTTCCAGCCAAATGCCACGATGGTTACTTTGAAGTGGGCACAGGCATTATCCTTCCCCATCCTTTCTTAATCTGAGCTTGTGCTCCGCATCTAATGACCTCGCTGTCGAAGGAACATCGAACTCTAATCTTCTTTCCTTTCTCCATTCCAGCCGCGTCTGTCACATCAGATGAGTAAATGTCTCACAACTGGAACGTGTCATTAGATTCTACGAGGCGTGTTTTTTAAGTAAGTACCGTATTGAAATTAAAAAAAAGACGTGCTAAGATATGTTCAAATGGCTCAAATGGCTCGGAGCACTATGGGACTTAACTTCTAAGGTCATCAGTCCCCTTGAACTTAGAACTGCTTAAACCTAACTAACCTAAGGACATCACACACATCCCTGCCCGAGGCAGGATTCGAACCTCCTTCTATGAGGAGGGTATTCAAAAACTGGTAGAACGTTATGACAAGTGCTTCAATATTGACGGAAATTACGTAGAAAAGTAGATTAAGGTACAGGCTTTCATGTAAAAATAAAATTATTGAGATATCTTAGCACGTCTTTTTTTTTAATTTCAAAACGGTGCTTACTTAAAAAAACACGCCCCGTAGTTACATGAGAAACATCAGGGTGGTGTTGGGTTCGACAACTGGGTTCATACTAATCCCATACTACAGCGCAAATCTGTCGCAGTAAATGTCACACAAAATTTTGTACATAACACAACAAAATCGAAACATCGACCAAATATCATAAATTTAGCTACGGTCTTTAAACACCTCATTTGCCCTTGCACAGTATATAACCCCTCCAAATCACGGGCTGCAGTCCTCACTGGTATCCTGTATTAACACCACATCTCGTACGCTACGCAGGTACGGTGGTACGCTCTGGAGGCGCGGCGACGAGAGAGAGAGAGCTACAATGCCGACGCGGCGCAGCTTGGCCAGGTAGCGAGCGCAGAGCAACGCAACGCAACGCAACGCAGCGCAGCGAGGCGCGGGGCAGTGTTAACCGTGGCCGTGTCTGGCGCGCGCATTGTGGGCCCGGGTTGGCGGCCCCGCGGGCTGTCTTTGTGCGCCGGGCTGCGAGTGCGCAGCCTCCCAGCACGGCTCCAGAGCCACAGAACGGCCGCACAAAGAGCACCGCCGCTAAACGGAATCCTCCCCAATCTGCTTTCCTCTCCATTCTCTGGCCTGACGTCCATTACGCTAATAGCGTACCGACGGACAGGAAGCTTCTTGAACGGATGACTCGGTACGCTAATAGCGTATCGAGTATTCCGTTCAAGAAGCTCCCTTCCGTTCCGCAATTTCTATTTTGCACTGTGTACTTGCAAAACGTGCCACTGTATATTAAAAAAAAAAAAGAAAAGGTTCAAATGACTAAGCACTATGGGACTTCACATCTGACGTCATCAGTCCCCTAGACTTAGAATTACTTAAACCTAACTAACCTACGGACATCAGGCAGGATTCGAACCTGCGATCGTAGCAGCAGCGCAGGTCCGAACTGAAGCGCCTAGAACCACTCGGCCACAGCGGCCGGCTGAATTTAAAAGAGCGACAGTGATTCCATCCTATCTTTGCCACCATCCAGCTTTGTTACAAGGTGGAAGTTACTTCCACTCTTCGCACCATACTGTGGAGAAACGCAACAAATATTGGAAGCGACGGTGATTTCACTGTTTCACTAATACCGCCTTAGGTCAGTAGATTAGCGTCTCTAGTAATACTGTGGCCTACACTCGAATTCCGACAACTATCTCCTGAGTTGTGAGGTCCTGGAACTGACTCTACCATGTCAAGTGAGGAATAAACAAAAAGCTAGTGTCACACACAACTCACCAATGCAAGTATTTAAGCTGAATACCACCTCGCTACTAGGAGCCCCAAGTGTCTATTTCGAATGTCACTAAGAGCATGCCGTACAGGATCTTTCAATAAGACGTCGGTTACAGAGGGATAAATATGTCACACGTACTTTCTGAGACTCATGTTGGATAGAGGCACTCAAACGATCTTTTACACCAATGATGCCGTCAGATGCCAGCTACGTAACAGAAGTCTCGTTAAGAGTTTAGATATAAACATCACCACTCTTCTCCTATTTTTCAAAAATGGCTCTGAGCACGATGGGACTTAACTTCTGAGGTCATCAGTCCCCTAGAACTTAGAACTACTTAAACCTAACTAACCTAAGGACATCACACACATCCATGCCCGAGGCAGGATTCGAACCTGCGACCGTAGCAGTCCCACGGTTCCGGACTGCGCGCCTAGAACCGCGAGACCACCGCGGCCGGCAATGTCCTATTTTTCGATTAGATAGCTGAGAATCTGTTGCTGTAAATTGTATTTCGTATTGCTTCACAGTATGTAATGTGTGTGCGCGACTTCCCTTATTCCAGGGATTTGAGGAAACAAATCAGAGGCTCCTCTCGACAGCAATGACAATACTTTGTTATGTGTGGAAAGGCAGTCTATCCAATACTGCAGTCGCGGAAAATGAAAAGAAAGCTGCCAGATGAAGGACATCGTGCGCAACAAGATGTAAATTAACCAAAAACTACGAGATGTTATAAAGACATGTCTTCGAAAAGGTTTGCTGCCAAAAGTGACCAGTAGCTGTGATATTGTCAAACATTACGTATTTATCTGACCATTAACATCACCAGTCGTGGATCTCCGAAAAATGGTTCAAATGGCTCTGAGCACTATGGGACTCAACATCTGAGGTCATCACTCCCCTAGAAATACTTAAACCTAACTAACCTTAGGACATAACACACACCCATGCCCAAGGCACGATTCGAACTTGCGACCTTAGCGGTCGCGCGGTTCCAGACTGAAGCGCCTAGAACCGCTCTGCCACAACGGGCGGCGTGGATCTCCGAGGAACATTAATTTTTTGTTGTGAACAGTAGCAATATCCTCGGTGTGAAAGAGTATTTATTGTAATATATTTCGGCTGAATGTCTACACAGTGGAAAAAGTTTGGAGACTAGATTAATCAAAAACTGTGAAAAGTTAATACTTCAGCTGTTCCACACAGTCTACAGCAACTTGAATAGAAACCACAGAACATTCATACAACCCTGTGAATCGGCCAGAAAAGTTCTTCATTGGCATGTTGTTCAACTCGCGCGCCACAATGTCTTGATCGGCAGTTGTGTCGCCAAAGCATTGACCCTTCAATTGAATATCTGCACCTTGTCGTAAGTCAGCACTGATAACATCAAGTCGCGTCACACGTGACTATTTTTTTTTCTTTTTTCAGGAATGCAGATGTGAGGGACAAACTTTGCATACACAATTCTCTTCTTCAAAACGCTCTGGATAATGTCTTTAACACTTTATTTAGAGATGTTGCGATTTGTACACAAGAACGTTGCCACACTAGCTGGCCAGTCCACTGCTTAACACTTTCTGCTCACAACGGACTGGTCGAATACAAATATGTTGTTTACAACTGCTAGTTCAAGCTGCCACCATAGTTACTGCGCTGGTGTCGCTTATACGCCCGGAATAAAAACAGTCTCGGAACTTTTTAGACTGACGGCGTAACCTATACCCTACAAATCACTGTACACAGCATGGTGGAGAACGCGTAGTACAAATATTATTGACTTTCTTGGCTGTTCCATTCATGTGCTGAGTAAGGAAAGAATAATTATCGTGGGTGACTTTATCTACCTTATCTTATTCTCACGATCCCAACGCGAGATATACATTGGTGGCAAATCTTATTCTCACGATCCCAACGCGAGATGTACATTGGTGGCAAAGCAACAGTCGTGATGTGTTTTCCGACAGTTCCTCTAAATTAATAAACAGAGTTTCGCGGAAACTACTTTGCAGCCGGCCGCGGTGGCCGAGCGGTTCTAGGCGCTTAAGTTCGGAACCGCGCGACTGCTACGGTCGCAGGTTCGAATCCTGCCTCGGGCATGGATGTGTGTGGTGTCCTTAGGTTAGCTAGGTTTAAGTAGTTCTAAGTTCTAGGGGACTGATGACCTCAGTTGTTAAGTCCCATAGTGCTCAGAGCCATTTGAACCATTTTTGAAACTATTTTGCATTTTGTTCATGGCTCCCCATGTCAGTTCCCGAACATTTCTGTTGTACTTTTGTAAAGGCAGTTACGTTCCTAGATGTACTGCTAAGCAAGACAGAACAATTACAATGCAGAAGTAATTACTGTCACGGAAATGATGGTCTCCTCTCCGTTTGGCTTCCGATACGGGAAGCTGTTTGGCCACGGTGACTCTGCGCCTCGGGGCTAGCCTGGGAGCTCGTCCCAGGAGTCAATGCACGGGCCGGGCACGGCGTGGCGGACTCCGGAAGCGGGAAGCGGCAAGCGGCCTGCGCCAGCCGTGGCGAGGCGAGAGGTTCCCAGCCGCATCCTGCGCCGTACGACCCGAGCAGACGTCGGGCGCTCGCGCCTAATTCGATTAGATCGTGATTGTGTGTACATGTGCTGCATTGTCTCGCCCGTGAGAAACGTTTAATGGGAATTTTATTGCTTGTTGATTACCGACACTGCACTATTGTTTCGGACGCTTTATGAATATTTAATAAGACGTCCTGCCGCCGGGTCGGGCCGCAGTGCTCGGCGGCGAGCCACGGCTCTCGCGACTACTGTACAAGGCATGGCATGCAACGCCGCATTTCCTCCCCTTCGCGGACGCGAGTGTCGCTCAAAAGGCCGGCCACGCAGCAGGCCCGCAGCTGCTGAAACCTGTGCCTTTCCGTCCGCCCGCCCGCTGCATCCGACGCGGAGCCGCGGCTTTCCGGCGCGTCGTCGGGCGGTTTACGACCGTAACCGCGCTTCTTTATGTGTCATTTCGCTCTGATATATTGTACAAACAATGCGATGCTGCATCGAGTTGTTTCTGAACAACTCTATTACCAAAGCCAAAGCCGGCCGGGGTGGCCGAGCGGTTCTAGCCGCTACAGTCTGGAACCGCGGGACCGCTACGGTCGCAGGTTCGAATCCTGCCTCGGGCATGGCTGTCTGTGATGTCCTTAGGTTAGTTAGGTTTAAGTAGTTCTAAGTTCTAGGGGACTGATGACCTCAGCAGTTAAGTCCCATAGTGCTCAGAGCCATTTTAACCATTTCTATTACCAGCTTTTGCGAATTCCGTGTAGGTTAGAAAGAGCAATTAACTGTAGACGTCGTTGAAACTCAAATGAAATAAAATGTTCTTCGTGACGGTTTCTCCGGAAACACTACAGTCGCAAATTCTCAGAAGCTGATGAATGACCTAACCAGTACCAACCAAATCGTTACTAACAACTTTCTTAAGTGGTGGGAAATACGTCCAGTCAAAAATGGTTCAAATGGCTCTGAGCACTATGGGACTCAACATCTTAGGTCATAAGTCCCCTAGAACTTAGAACTACTTAAACCTAACTAACCTAAGGACATCACACACACCCATGCCCGAGGCAGGATTCGAACCTGCGACCGTAGCAGTCCCGCGGTTCCGGACTGCAGCGCCAGAACCGCACGGCCACCGCGGCCGGCTACGTCCAGTCCTTTCTTTCTAGTACCGGTACAATCGCAAAACCTATTTTGTTAACAACGCTTTATCTTTATTTGTAGATCTTGTTAGTCGGAAAGTAGAGACACTTAAAGAAAAAAACGTGATTCTTGAACAGATCGTACTTTAGATTTCAGGGTCTTCGATTTCTTCTCAGTAAGGAGAGTTGCACAACCTTTGAGTTGCTCAAGTTAAACAATATATTTTTTCTAGTGATTGCCAAAAGCGTACGTATGCTAGCATCATACTGACAGTCACAACAAAATCACATTTGGTGTAAATAAACACTTACTTAAAAGAGTGAGACTGCACATATTTTTTCGAAAAATATTGATCAATACAGTAACATAATTTTCTGTATAACACCTCTCCCTAAATCAGTTAACATGTACCAACGCATTTCCGCAAAAGAAGCTGGGATAGGTGTGGGGAGCAGGCAGCGTTCGAGACACCACCACATTTCGATGAATGTCGTACTCATCATCATCTGACAAATATTCAGACATCGACTTTATCTAACTGAAGCAATATGGTTCCAGAGATCTTTTCGAGTCACAAACATCTACGATGTATATACACTCCTGGAAATTGAAATAAGAACACCGTGAATTCATTGTCCCCGAAGGGGAAACTTTATTGACACTTTCCTGGGGTCAGATACATCACATGATCACACTGACAGAACCACAGGCACATAGACACAGGCAACAGAGCATGCACAATGTCGGCACTAGTACAGTGTATATCCACCTTTCGCAGCAATGCAGGCTGCTATTCTCCCATGGAGACGATCGTAGAGATGCTGGATGTAGTCCTGTGGAACGGCTTGCCATGCCATTTCCACCTGGCGCCTCAGTTGGACCAGCGTTCGTGCTGGACGTGCAGACCGCGTGAGACGACGCTTCATCCAGTCCCAAACATGCTGAATGGGGGACAGATCCGGAGATCGTGCTGGCCAGGGTAGTTGACTTACACCTTCTAGAGCACGTTGGGTGGCACGGGATACATGCGGACGTGCATTGTCCTGTTGGAACAGCAAGTTCCCTTGCCGGTCTAGGAATGGTAGAACGATGGGTTCGATGACGGTTTGGATGTACCGTGCACTATTCAGTGTCCCCTCGACGATCACCAGTGGTGTACGGCCAGTGTAGGAGATCGCTCCCCACACCATGATGCCGGGTGTTGGCCCTGTGTGCCTCGGTCGTATGCAGTCCTGATTGTGGCGCTCACCTGCACGGCGCCAAACACGCATACGACCATCATTGGCACCAAGGCAGAAGCGACTCTCATCGCTGAAGACGACACGTCTCCATTCGTCCCTCCATTCACGCCTGTCGCGACACCACTGGAGGCGGGCTGCACGATGTTGGGGCGTGAGCGGAAGACGGCCTAACGGTGTGCGGGACCGTAGCCCAGCTTCATGGAGACGGTTGCGAATGGTCCTCGCCGATACCCCAGGAGCAACAGTGTCCCTAATTTGCTGGGAAGTGGCGGTGCGGTCCCCTACGGCACTGCGTAGGATCCTACGGTCTTGGCGTGCATCCGTGCGTCGCTGCGGTCCGGTCCCAGGTCGACGGGCACGTGCACCTTCCACCGACCACTGGCGACAACATCGATGTACTGTGGAGACCTCACGCCCCACGTGTTGAGCAATTCGGCGGTACGTCCACCCGGCCTCCCGCATGCCCGCTATACGCCCTCGCTCAAAGTCCGTCAACTGCACATACGGTTCACGTCCACGCTGTCGCGGCATGCTACCAGTGTTAAAGACTGCGATGGAGCTCCGTATGCCACGGCAAACTGGCTGACACTGACGGCGGCGGTGCACAAATGCTGCGCAGCTAGCGCCATTCGACGGCCAACACCGCGGTTCCTGGTGTGTCCGCTGTGCCGTGCGTGTGATCATTGCTTGTACAGCCCTCTCGCAGTGTCCGGAGCAAGTATGGTGGGTCTGAAACACCGGTGTCAATGTGTTCTTTTTTCCATTTCCAGGAGTGTATGAATACTGAAGCGACGAATAAAAATTTGTACCAAGGCCAGGTTTCGAACCTGGCTCACCTACTCACTAGGCTTATGCGCTACACACTATACCACCCTGGCAGAGAGGCTTTGCACAACTGCGCGGCCGCCGGTGGCAGCCTCCCTCCTCAATCCAAATTTCCACTCACGGCTCAGCTCACTGCCTAGTGAGCAGGATACCCGGGTTTGAATCCTGGCCTTCATACAAATGTTCATTCGGCGCTTCAGTCTGCATCTATACGTTCTTGACATCAGCGCATGAGATAACTTGCTCGAAATGCAGAGGTGAAAGAAGAGTCGTACCGAAACCGAGAGGTTGTCACAACACTGTGTGGAAGGTTATCTTAAGTTCGGCAGCCCTGTTAGCGTTATCTGAGAGTACAAGGCTGTATAATAAGTACATAGATAAATAAAAATAAAGTCTTCCACAACATTTATGGTAGTCAGACAATGATCAGTGAAATATGAATGTCTGTCAAAAATTACTGGACTAGCGAAATTGGCTAGAAAAGTGACTGTTGAGGATTAAAAATGAAATGAAATGTCGTGTGGCTAGGGCCTCCCGTCGAGTAGACCGTTCGCCTGGTGCAGGTCTTTCGAGTTGACGCCACTTCGGCGACCTGCGTGTCGATGGGGATGAAATGATGATGATTAAGACAACACAACACCCAGTCAATGAGCGGAGAAAATCTCCGACCCAGCCGGGAATCGAACCCGGGACCTTAGGATTGACAGTCTGTCACGCTGACCACTCAGCTACCGGGGCCGGACTTGGGATTAAAAAGAGGCACGAGAGAGGAACACAGAGCCGTCACACGCCTAATAACAACTTAACTATCGTTGAGAAAAAGCGAGAAGTGAAGAGATGCTTAGAGTACTGAAGGCTTGACCTGGGCATTCTCTGCACTAACAACGAGCAGTATGCCCGCACCTCCGATATTCGTCTGCAGACTGCGGTGTCAGCGGCCAGTTCTCGCCGGAGGCCGGCTGTTGCAAATTGGCACCGTGATGAGGGCCTGTGTTGTGGGAGGGGGCCGGCGCCTGTCCGAAAAGAGATGAGGAGGGAGAGGAGATGGCAAGGTGAGGAGATGAGATCTGGGCGGCAGGTATGCGGCTGACGGATTGCGGCGGCTCGTCCGGCCAGGAATGCGCCCTAGCCGGCAGATCCGGCGGCGGCGATAGCCGAGCCCACATACCGGCGGCGGCGGCGCCCCCAGGGCGAAAAACCGCGCGCGTGATGGATGTCACTTACCCGCGCGCCTCGCGCTGCCCCCGGCGCAGAAGCGGCCTGTCTGCGCCCGCCACCTCGTTTGTTAACATCAACGTCTCTCTCTCTCTCTCTCTCTCTCTCTCTCTCTCTCTCTCTCTCTCTCTCTGTGTGTGTCGACCTACTTCTGCCTATTAATACAAATACCACTTTCCTCACCACTCAGTCGTTCAATATCAATGCTATGATTTTCTGCTGGCAAAAAATATCAAAGGTTCCACTGAAGATGCTGACGTATTCCATCTCCTGTCTGCTTATGAGGCACATCTACCATCAGAAGATAGTTTACCATTGTTGGGGTCCGCAGGTTATACAACAGATGCACATAGTCAAGTAAGTTTGATCTGTTGACGATCGATCCCGATATCGCCATCTTTGCGAGAAGATGTATCTTTCTTACTCTGAGATAACATCTGTTGTCGTACATTAGCGCAACCCTTCACATTCTATATCGTAGTTTTGTTTCTCCACAGTACTGTGTTACAAGCATTTACGAAAACAATGGGTATAAAAGAATTTTGTTCTAACGCTTTGCGTACTTCATTTAATCAAAGAAGGAATTAATTTCTGCAGTTACTGCATGAAAGGTGACATATCTTCTTTACAATCCACAAAATATCCCGGAATTTACTGATTTGTATCGTTTGTCGAATTATTCCATTCACATTGTTCTAAAAACATTTGTATCAGGCGAAAAGTTGTAACATACCAAAAGTGCTAAATGTATGATGCAATCATGTGTGATTCAGAGTAAGAAATTGAACTGCAAAAATTTCAAGTAATAACATCAGCCTCGAAAAAATTTTAGACTCTTCCAGCCCCCGAAATGATGAAAAGCTGCACGAATGTTTTAGTTTTGCTCCTTCCATTGGCATTTAGCCTCCTGTCTGACGGATGCTCCAAACAATATGATCACAATGTTGTGTTCCCCAAACCATATTGAATTTTTAATTGTTGTCATAGTTGTTGTGGCCTTCAATCCGGAGACCGGTCTGATGTAGGTCTCCACATTAGTTCGTCCTGTGCAAACCATTTCATCACTTTCCTCCGTTCCCTCTGAAATTCTCAACAACCTCTATCTTTCAGTTCATTCAGGTCCCATCTCCTCCAGTTCCTAAATTTTTAAAATTCCTCCAGCTTTACTCTGCTTTTCATTAACAATAAGTTATAGTAAGAGTCCACACCCGCTCCTGGAAATACTACAGAGTTTTAAAATCTGATCCCGAAATCTCTGTCTCACAATTATATAATTTCATTTGCCTGAGATGTGGTACACAACATTAAATAAGTTTATGTACATACATCAGAACCGTATTTTACATATGGCTATTTAATTTTTCACGTTAATCTACTCTACGACTTGTTCAGTGCTTTCTTCATTTTCACTTCTTGCAATGTTCCAGATGAGGGAGTAAAAAGTTAAAAGAAAAAAAAGAAAAATACTTTCGTATGACAATTACGAATTGTGTAGGGGGAAACGTCGCCTTATTGTATCAAGCAACACTGTTATCATTGCTGGGCAATAATGTTTTCGTTTCTCGTCTTGTCGACGCTGAGAGGATTAGAAGCCGAGCGGATCTGCTGGATAGCGATGGAGGAAGGTAAAACAGTAAAAAAAACTCTGTTTACATAATCTTTGTCGCAATTATCGGTAAAGTTAAAGAAGACGTCTTATCTCAGTATCTTTCCTCTAGAATATTGCCCTAACCCTACAATCGGCAGGAAATCACGTAGTTAGTTGTAATCACCATTAATTTTTTTTGCAGGGAAGCAGTGGTTAACAAGTGAGTGAGACAGGGTTGTAGCCTATTCCCGATGTTATTCAGTCTGTATACTGAGCAAGCAGTAAAGGAAACAAAAATTCGGAGTAGAAATTAAAAGTCATGGAGAAAGAAATAAAACTTTGAGGTTCGCCGATGACATCGTAATTCTGTCAGAGACAGCAAAGGACCTGGAAGAGCAGCTGAAAGGAATGGACAGTGTCTTGAAAGGAGGATATAAGATGAACATCAACAAAAGCAAAACGAGTATAATGGAATGTAGTCGAATTAAATAGAGTGATGATGAGGGAATGAGATTAGGAAATGAGACACTTAAAGTAGTAAATGAGTATTGCTATTTGGGGAGCAAAATAACTTATGACGGTCGAAGTAGAGATGATATAAAATGTAGATCGGCAATGGCAAGGAAAGCGTTTCTGAAGAAGAGAAATTTGTTAACATCGACTATAGATTTAAGTGTCAGGAAGTCGGTTCTGAAAGTATTTGTATGGAGTGTAGCTACGTATGGTAGTGAAACGTGGACAATAAATAGTCTACACAAGAAGAGAATAGGAGCTTTCGAAATGTGGTGCTACAGAAGAATGCTGAAGATTAGATGGGTAGACCATGTGACTAATGAGGAGGTATTGAACAGAATTGGGGAGAAGAGAAATTTTGTGGAACAACTTGACAAGAAGAAGGGGTCGGTTGGTAGGGCATTTTGTGAGGCATCAAGGGATCACCAATTTAGTATTGGAGGGTAGCGTGGAGGGTAAAAATCGTAGAGGGAGACCAAGAGATGAATACACGAAGCAGATTCAGAATGATGTAGATTGCAGTAGGTACTGGGAGATGGAGAAGCTTGCACAGGATAGAATAGCATGGACAGCTGCCTCAAACCAGTCTCTGGACTGAAGACCACAACAACAACAATTTTTTTTTTTTTTGTATACGAAGATGTTAGTGACCACACCCGGTGACTGTGTACTTGAGAGACTAGGTTTTCGCAGTAGGACACGTCGGTCGCACCCCACAGTAGACGGCGCGCGCGACCCTGCAGTCGTGTTGTTCTCACTCCCAGAGGAACGCGGTAACTCGGACTGCGGCGGCGTTCGCGCTAAGAAGTCCCGCCGGCAAAGAGCGCTGTGAAACCGGAGCCGGTGTGGGCCGCAGCGCAGCGCGCCGGGCAGGGGAGCGGCCATTGAGCCGCGGAGCCTTTCAGAGGTCGGTCTCTGCTCTGCAGAAGAATAGGCGGGCCAGCTGCGGAATGCCGCCTCGGGCGGGCCCCGGCACCCAGCTGCGGCCGCCGCGAGCGCCGACGCCCAGGGCACACCGCGGCCCGCCTCTGCGTAACTGGCCGTCCCAGCCGCCGAGACCCGCCACACCGCTGCCTATAGCCAAACTACTGATAACGTTTCGGCTGCAAGCCGTTCAGCCGCCTTCGGAGCTTACTTTACCTGTAGCTATGGAGAAACTTCCTGCCAGACAAGGATCGTGATATGATATCGTGGCGTTTTAATTGACCATAAAACCCTGCGACTAAAGCCATAACAAAACTTTGTTCTGTGCTAGTATTTCTATTTAAGGGGCTCCGCACAGGAAGATTTATTTATTTGTTTATTATGTATTTATTTTTCCAATCATCTTAATCTACGAAATTTCCCCTTTGCAATGATATACAACACATGTATATTTTTGCCTCATTTCTGGTTTATTCATTCATTTAAACGAAACACTGTGCAAGCGTGACCATGTACATTTAACAGTTATGAGACAAAAATTTGATTTTTTGAATCACTCAAGCCGGTCGGAGTGGCCGTGCGGTTCTAGGCGCTACAGTCTGGAGCCGAGCGACCGCTACGGTCGCAGGTTCGAATCCTGCCTCGGGCATGGATGTGTGTGATGTCCTTAGGTTAGTTAGGTTTAATTAGTTCTAAGTTCTAGGCGACTGATGACCTCAGAAGTTAAGTCGCATAGTGTACAGAGCCATTTGAACCAAGCCATTTGAATTACACAATCAAGGGGGCAGTTATTTAGTAGTTGTGATTCAAACGCTTTCAAAGCAGTTCGGATTGTCTCAAGCAGGGGGAAGCAAATCGGCCGTCCTCTTTCAAAGGAACCATCCCGGCATTTATCTGGAGAGATTTAGGGAAATCACGCACAAACTAAATCTTGATGGACGGACGCTGATTTGAACCGTCGTCCTCCCGAATGCGAGTCCCGTGTGCTAACCACTGAACCGCCTCCCTCGGTTTCAAAGCAGTTGAGGAACAGAAGCCATATGGAGAAAATTTAACAAGCACTAAACTGGAGCGCACAGTTCGTGTACAAAAGCGTAAGGGTACGAGGCTGCGACGACTGTAGAGCGCATACAAGGGAAATAAATTGGAAGATGGCACACGATTAGATGGTAAGAATGGCATCACAAAATCTCGTATATAAAATTCAAAACTGTAATGGCATGGCCATCAGGCAAAATGTTAGCAATGGAGAAGATATAAGAAAAGCTGTATGGCCGACTTTGTTTCACCTCTCTTCAACAGACGATAAACCAGTTCATGCCTTGTGCCCTCCAGGAAGCGATTCATGTTCCAAATACAACAGAGCACAGCTAAACTGTGAAAAATTTATTCACAATCCAAGCAATACCTTTTGCGACAGTGGAGGTCTTGAAAGAAACTTTCGAACATTTGGCAAATGTAAGACTATTGGAGAACTGTCTTCATGGCCAGAATCAGAATCCTGCCAAGTCTACCAGGGACCATAATCTCGGCCAAAATTCTGAAGACAGTGTTTGTGTCAGTTAGTATACTACATTTTGGTATCTTTAATGCAGTGGCAACGTTCAATAAAAGAAATGTTGCTCTGTGTGAAGTCCCGAAGAGACTGCTACAAAGTGTTGGTTGTTCCACATAGCAAATAATGTTAAATTTAGATAAGGAAAGACTTAGGTCATCAGAGACAGCTGTTAGAGACCACGAAACAAGTGCATGATAGCGCAAATGAGCAGGAAAAAGGAAATCCCTAGTTGGGATGGAAGAGGCAGCAGGCAATCCGTCGTAGGGAATAGGGACCCAATAACAACTTTAATGTCTGTTTCCCATAAGTTGTATTTTTTAAGAATAAATTGTACGTTTTCTTTGTTCCTACTTGCTATAATTTGTTAAGATTTACCGGGTATAATCATAGGAGTATTGTGCGTGTTTTAACACGGGGGTTTTCTTAGTCTTTATTTTTCAATTTTTTATTCCCAATTGGTTCGGAGGGCATGTACATTTTATATGAATAAAATTTACATTGTTTAAGATCCGGCTTTTCCATACTGTTTGGAACCCCTTAAACTGTTCGGCTAACTTCGGAGCGAGCGGCAAACACAGACGCTAAAGTGCTCCAGTCCCTCGAACGTACCGGTAAATCGCAGAGGACAAGATGCCCTGTATTTATACTCACATACCGGTACGTAAGTTGACCGCCAGTCTGTCCGACTTGTTCCGAAAGTGGCTGGACGGTTCACAGGCGAAATATTGACAGCGGGCGAAGTTAGGTTGCGGCAGAACCTGTTGATACTGTCTCTGAGAGCACCAGCACCAACCAATACAACGATTTGGATCACTAGTTAAAGATTCACGTTACCCATACTGCTTACTCTTATCACAACACAGCCAGTGAGATAATTGAAAAATTTAACAATAAAATCGGACTGTTATCTTTCACAGCTATTTTACTACGACGATGTGCATTCCGAAGTCACATCATGATCATAGCTTCAGTTGTGTAACGCCGTTCATTACTATGTCAACGAGCCATCAACACGTATCTGTGGGAGTTGTGCTCTACTCGTCATTGCTATTTGCGAAATTGTGGTGGCATATAAACAGAATTGCAGAAGAACATCACGGTGCGTAGATTTTTGTTGAAATTTTGCAATAAAGAATGCATTATAACTCCCACAATGCGCCTTTTGGCTGGCCGATATCGCAACTTAAATTCTAATCATGATGTGATTTCAAATGCAAAAATGGTTCAAATGGCTCTGAGCACTATGGGACTCAACTGCTGAGGTCATTAGTCCCCTAGAACTTAGAACTAGTTAAACCTAACTAACCTTAAGACATCACAAACATCCATGCCCGAGGCAGGATTCGAACCTGCGACCGTAGCGGTCTTGCGGTTCCAGACTGCAGCGCCTTTAACCGCACGGCCACTTCGGCCGGCGATTTCAAATGCACATTCACACAGTAGCAACGCTATGGAAAGACAGTGGATGGGTTTTATTGTTAATTATTCCACCAATCGGAGATCCCTGTAGTCACTGCTCGACTACAAACAGGAAAAAAACAGAAGATTATGGTGCAAAATACGATAATTATATATATAGACGGAAACTGTATCAATAGTTAACGACATAGAAACTCCAGGGGCCAGGTATTCAGACTAACAAATCACTGGAAATGCTCCTGAAGTTGTCTATGTCACCTCGACACTGGCAGTATTGATCTAATACAGTGAAAAACTAGAATGTCAGTAAGCAAAATATGACAGTTACGTCTAAATTTGGAAAAAAAATTGTATCAATAGTTGACTAAACTTGGAATTGCAGAGAAAAAGCTACCAGAGGAATACTTCAATGGAAAGTGCTACTCAGAAATTTCTACGTTTTCTGGATACGGACAGTAATGAAATTCAAAAACAATATATAAAAGACAGTCAAATGGAAACGAGACGGATGAAAAAAATAAGTAAGTAAACTATTATTTCAAAAGTAATTGTCATAACTTTTAATACATTTACCCCACTGTGAGGCAAGGCGGTCAGTGTCTTCATGGGAAAATGTTTTCAGTTGCCTATGTAACCATGTTTGTATCCAGGCGTGTATCTCTTCGTTCAAAGCAAAACGACGGTTGCGGATGGCTTTCTTCAGGGCTCCAAAAAAAATGGAAATCGCATGGGGAAAGATCGGAACTGTATGGAGGATTTGTAAGGACTTTCCAACGAAACTTCTGCAGTGTAGTCGGAACAACCCTGGCAACATGTGGGCCCGATATCTCTCCATGTGATTTTCACTTGTCTGGAGCCCTGAAGAAAGATGTTCGTTGCCTTCGATTTGCTTTGGACACAGAGTGCACGTCTGGGTACAATCGTGGTTCCGTAAGCTATAGCAAATATTTGTCTACCGTCTGGTCTCACACACTTTGCTTTCATGTTATCCATCTGTCTCGTTTTCATTTGATAGTTCCTTATAGATGATACTTAACTGCAATACTTCCATGAAATAAATGACCAACGATTATGATGCATCTTCACAAAGCCTTATTCCATTATGGTCTCCTCACTGCAAAAGCAACCAAAGGAAGTTAAGAGTTTTAATGTCATTTAGATACCGCCGGCCTGAGAAGTGGAACACTACGTGAGGTTAGCAACGTCTGTGAATTTGTTGAAGAAACCACCCCAACACCGTCCAGAACTTATCTGGGAAATTTTTAAGGCCCGAGTATGGATTTTAATTTCTCTTCTTGAACATGAATCCAATATCTTAAGCACTCCCCCATCTGAGTCAGTCGATTTAATCTGTCAATATAAATTGCTGCTGTAGAATTGTACTTTCAGTTATAAATCGATACGTCCCTCGAACAAGCATCAGCAATAAAAATACAAATTAAAATAGAAACAGAACAGTGCCTATACTAGATATTGAACTCCCGACATTTCCAATAAGCGCAACGACCACACTTATCGAAGTCCATCAGCAAAAGGTAAAAAGTAATGCAAAACTTTCCGAATACAGCGAAGAAATGCTAAACTGCCGCAAGAAAGTGTCCCAACGTACTTAACAACAGCTGGGTCCACCAATTTAGAAAGTAGGGGCCACTGAAAAAAAATAATCTTGCCAGTATGTTCTTTTTCGCCTAAAGGGTAACGATGCAATACCACCACAGCTTTATGCTCCAATGGACCCTTTAGGATAACGATTTCAAGCTTGGATTCCCTAGCCGACAGCCATCTTGCACGTCGCCGACAAACCTGGAGACAAAGTGTTCTTCACAGCTCGGCTGGAAACGATTTCAAACAGATTACGGCCTGCTGGTTCCTTAGAGATAAAGATAACAACAAGCTAAGTGAGGAGAATTCAATAAAAGGAACTATTTCTGAAAGCAACAGGCTTGACTGGTTGTACGATTTATTGCAGCAGTCTGATTCGATTTCCAGACCGGTAAACGATACTAACATCAGGTCCACACGTCTTAACATATACGACAGCGGCCATTACCTCTGGAAAAATATCGGGCACGAGCGCTCATCTTCCACCAGTAACATTTTAAGTACCGTGTAACAGCCCACGTAACGACCCGCCTTTTTTTAGGACTCCACGCACTTGCCGTGTTCTTTTTGTTACATCCCGCACAGTTTCGCTCCTAGCTGGTCACTACCGGCAAACTGATTTCACTTCACAAATTGTTGCGGTCATAGTTTCTACAACTTTTTTTCTTTCCACCAATTGTAAGGCTGACTAACACCAATCAGTACCAACGATGTACTGCAAGAATCTCGAAACGTAATTCAATAAAAATCTACGAATGGAGAACCAGCGACTAAACAATCGAAGCTGACACGATTTATTGAGACTTACTATGCAAATGATTTTTCTAGCTTACCCATTTTTCTTCTGGATGTTACATACTCTCTGATCAGAATTTAAATGTGAATGGTCTCAGATGTTGGAGAACAAATAAAAAAATCTACCATTCAGATACTGTATGTAAAAAGAGACTAACATATGAACTCACTGTTCATTATAAGAGAACGGAATTACGAGTAATGCAGTAGAAAAGCGTTGTTACATATGTGACGTCATCCTGAAGTCCGGTTATTAAAATATTCATTTGCGTATAAGTTGTCTGATTTTCCATATTTGCTTCTCAACTTCGTTTCCGTGGGGAAATCGAACATCATGATGAAATTATCAAGCAGTCCTCCCGAATACCTCATGTCCCTCATAGTAAAGCAGTCGTCAACCCAAAAATTGTTTTGAACACTGTGTGTGTGTGTGTGTGTGTGTGTGTGTGTGTGTGTGTGTGTGTGTGTGTGTAGTACTGTAGGAAGTGGTATGCCGTTGGCTTCCTCCGAACTTTGAACTGACTTACGCAGCCAGTTACAGGGAACCTGCAGTTTAACGTGGATTCCCAACGACGGCGCAATTCGCCATTTGTCCACATCAACAAACAGTGTCAGAGGCGAAAGAAGTGATAAGTGACGTTCCGCATTCGACTTAACAAAACACCTGTTTGCCGCTCCCGAGTTAAGCTACTTTTCGATCATGGTTATCTGTCGCAAAGCTCAGGATTAAGGCCGTTAATCGTCATGTCTCATGTCCGATGCATCTGGCTGATTCTCATTCGATTAGTTGATCATTTCCTTGTGCACCTGTCAGTAGCCTCAATCTCTAACTATCGCCACACTAGACCTGGTAAACTAATCAACGCACGAACTTCACAAAGCAGTAAAAGCAGATCACGTTTTTCTCAGAAGTAATACTACTGAAGTCAAGTAACCAAGCTTGTCCCAACAATGGTCAAATGAAAACTTCTCAGACTAGTGTCTGCACATGGTAAAAGGAAACATTGTTTGGTTTTCCAATGCTATGAGTCGAGATCACAGCCTGAGTGACTTCCTAACTGTTGCTTCTCACAGCTAATCCACCGCCACAATCTCTAAGAAAATAGACCAAAGGAAAATTATTTTCTCGTCTAAGTGCAAAATATTTTTCCAGACACATAGATACAAAATAAAGTGCGTTTTCTTACATCGCCGTTGCGCTAGTCCGAAAGTTTCCCTTTCCGTGACGTTTGACAGGAAGGGATATTTGACTATCGGGGAAAGATAATCAAATGTTTCTGTTCGGGAGAAAATTGAGCACTTCTCTCCAATACGTACGTAACTGAAAATATAGTTAAATGTAAACATTAGCTTTATTACACGTAACTACCTGAAAAAATTTCTTCGTTTAAGTTACTTTGACAATTGCAATGAAATCGTCGTGTCTGTTGTATGTCAGCAGTAATATAAAGATCCATTAACACCTATTCGTTCACCCATTTTATTGTTTACACAACCTGGCGTACATAAACACAGCAACAAAATATTGTTTCAAAAAGCAGACATAAAATAGTAATAACATTCTGCATTTTATAACCAAAGAAAATTAATAATTTCCTAAGATGTCTAACACATCGGCGGTACTAACCACGCAGTTACACCGTAAGTATTTCCAGTGTGTAATGAAACGGCCTGACTCACAAAGAGACGAAACAGCTCAGACTCTTAAAAAACTTGCTTATAACTAGTATGAAAGGTGTTGCGAAGTGGAATAGCGATTTTAGGCATATCGAAATCGGGACGAATATATTGAAAAATAAAAAAAAGCCTCCTATATAGGCAGGAAAGTACAGAAGATGGTTGAAGCAGTGGTGATACACATACATTCTCCAAAAGTGAGCAAAGCAACTATGTTGTTATCAAAGGTTCACACGAAACTGAAGAAGTGCCCTAAATATTTCTTTTAGATCTAGTGCTCCATCGAAGGGGAACGCAGTATGTCGAAAAAAAATGGCGAGGAAGCTGGAAATATTTGATTAGTGGCGGCCAATATTAAAAATTAAATGGGCATTAAACGAAACAAATCAAGAGTTGCTTCGAAGAATGGATGAGAAAGACTATAAATCGATACCAAAGAGACAGGTCGGGGTCGTGCGGTAGCGTTCTCGCTTCCCACGCCCGGGTTCCCGGGTTCGATTCCCGGCGGGGTCAGGGATTTTCTCTGCCTCGTGATGACTGGGTGTTGTGTGCTGTCCTTAGGTTGGTTAGGATTAAGTAGTTCTAAGTTCTAGGGGACTGATGACCATAGATGTTAAGTCCCATAGTGCTCAGAGCCATTTGAACCATTTTTTAGACAGGTCGGGGGCTTTGGAACGCTATCCAGAAGTCACGCGACAGGGTGCTGTAGAAGGGCAAAGTTGTGTTGTGTAAACAAATATCGAGGACGTTAACTGTAGTGGATTTTCAGTGTTTTAAAGATTTGCACGGTGGAAGGAAAGGGATACAATTTAGCAAGTAGTAAAAAGCCTGACGACAAAGTATTTTTCACCATATGCGACATCTATCATTACATGGTGATCGGCTCTATTTTCAACGTGACACGCGCCTGGGCAAGCAGAAGCACCGAAACGGCAGCGAGACTAAGGGTTGTGCAGAAAGAGGCGGCTGAGTGCGTAGCGTGGCCGCCCCCTGCTGTAATGTGGGAACCGGAGGCCGAGCCCTTATCTTCTGGTAGCCGCGTATCGTCATTTCGTTAAAGCTGAAGAAGAAGGAGGTGTTATCGCGCGCCCTAATATACTGCGCGCCGGCGCGGTGTTTGCCCTGCGTGCCGGCACACAAGGAGGCCCTTATTCCGCACCCGCCCCCGCCCCCGCCCCCCTTCACCGCCGCTCACCTCGTCCGGGAACAGCGCTTCCTGCGGGAACCCTCCACCGGGACACCGGCTTGTCACATGTGCTGCTCCAAAGTCCCAGTCCTGCTATAGACGCTAACAGGGGAGCGACGAGTAAAGAGCTACTGAAACTGACACAACCTAAAATGGCTTTCGCATTTCTACACTTCATTAACAACACAGTCCTGCCCCTCCCTTCTTTCCAACAGAATCAAGTCTACTCATGGTTTTCCCGGACGAATCTAACAAAAATTTGATTTGGTCGCGTAGTATTACATAGGGAAAGGCCGTCGTTGGAATTTTGCGGCAACCGTTCGAATTAGAATTCCCTTGAGCCTAAGAAGTTCCATTCGGTGAATATTCAAATAGTTTCTATTACCCAGCGCACAATTAAATAAATGCTTTTGACAAGTTCCAGCATGTTCAATTACATACTGTTATGTTTGACATATATTTTAATGGCTACTAATAGTTTTAAGGTAACTGGTGTATTTTATTTTATTTCTAACGGATATAGTGGTGTAACTTCAAGTAATATATGTATTCTACTATACTACCATCTGATAACAATATCTACGGCTTCAGGTCTAAGTGACCTTCCGCAGTTAGTTCGCCTGTTTTCATCAGAGAGACAACTTCATCTGGTTCCCGTGTCACGCAGGATGGCGTATTGTATTGCCTATGGTTATTATCTAAATAAGTGCCAGATCATCATATGTATGGGATTCAGCGCCTTTTATTTTCCTTCACTATTTCAGAGTGCCCAGCACTCTAAACATTCTCTAATATAGTGCATGTTGTGTGGTTAAGGGTAGATAATGAACTTGTAGCACAATGCTGTAATGTTAATGACGATTTCTGAATTATTCAGTGAATTATTATATTTTTTAAGTGTTGTAAACAAGCATGAGATTAGTTATTTAAAGGCATTTCTTACCGAAAAGGTTATATGCTCGTCTGTATTACAACGTTTTTGGTTTGGATAAGATGCAGTGACATATATTTCGTTATAAACTATTACAGATCTGAAGATGGCCATTGAACTGGCCGAGACTGGTTATCTATGTAAAAAAAAAAGAAACTTGCAATTAAGGCAATAAAGCGTTCTAAAAGGATACTAGACTCAAGTATAAAAGATTTCACTGGCTAGACACGAATGTCAACAAGCTGAAGTGTGGTTTTCGGTGGTTTTTCACAGGCGTCTAACCAAATAGCATGCTGATTCCCCATCTCTACAGCATAAAAAGAGATAAAATACGAACACTCACAAAACGTAATTTACGCGGTTCTCAGACGGACACACACTTTTATTTCCCGCTCTATAATTCATTTGCAGCAAACTAAAGAGTACTGGAAAAACGCTAATTTTGGGATGGATAAATTTCCTCAATTACAGCGGATCTACAACTGGTATCAGATACTGGGGAAGAATTCGAAGCTCCTAAATCAGCAGTATCGTCATTTGGAGCAGAATAATGACAATTGCTTCCTATTGTTTTCAAAATAAACAAATACTCTACTCCAAATGTAAAAAAGATTTCATCTGAATGTTAAAAGCATGAGTTTCAATGAGCAAGATGGAGAAAGTATGAAAGGCGATCCATCACCTACCTATAGACTGCCGATGATTATCGGAGACAAGAAATTTTTCTGACCGCTATTTGATAAGCTACAAAACTAATTCATCAGCGTAGTAATGAAGATTAACTAAGTTTTATTTCCGAAAGTTGATACGAGTGGAATTCCTGGACAGTCGTATGACCTCAGACAGCTGCATTATTTCCAATATTTTATCTGTAGTTATCTGTATCTCGCTGATATTCAAATATGCAATTAATCTACAAGATTGTCCGTTATAATTCTCGATATCCCAACGGATTTGTGATATTACCCAAAAGAATCACGAAATTCCATGGACAAACTTTTGTCAGATACAAAATACCATAAATTTAAGCTTCGTAAACACTAACATCGCCAGTTCTGCGATCTGCTTCAAACTCATTATCTGCATCACTGAATATTCATTAACAAATACGGTCTTAAAAGCACATGACGTATCACGAGAAAACTCACTGTACGAAGCGCAAATAAGCGGTTAGTAGATGTATTTCACTACTCAAGGGTGACAGCACGGGACATGGAACTTCATTATTTCAGATGCTAAAATATTGAAAGAAATCTAACAGCATACTTGCCAACAGAGATACTAAGGTCCTTTTTTCAAGTGAGGAAAGTATCTAAAACAAAACTGAGACATTGGGTAAAAAACGGGTTATTAAATTAACGGATTTGCAGCTGCACACGCGTGGCAACGATTGAGCGTAAATGTCACTTCAGGAGACTAGAATCAGCTCAGTTTAGAGTTGGCGCGTCTGGTCGTCCCCCCTGAAGCTATAACCCGGGAGCAGCTCTTTGTCTTCCCGCAGCAGACGTTATCACTGCATCTGACGAAAGCTCTCATCACCCGCCGCTTGTTAAAAGTGTGTTGATCTCGCACAAAAGAAGAAACACGGGCCACTTAATTAAAGTGGACAGGAAAATGGAAGAGCAGCACTCTGTGTGATCGCAGACACTGATACCTCGCGGTGAGCAACTCTGGGAAAATGCACATCCATTTATACCTCGCTATTCCAAATTTATTTATTTATTTATTTATTTATTTTTCCTAGCAGCAAGACTTCTACGCCACAATGAACAAGGATGCCCAAAACATGAATGAAACCGACGGTCAAGATACTACTATTTAGGGTAGAAATTTAACGACAAGACAATTTCGTTACAAACTTATTTGTCAATTAGAATACTGATAAAGATCAATTTCACACACACACATACTCTTAATTTAACGGGGAAAAAAGTGTATTTGATTTAGCGTGTTCTGTAAGAGATCCGTGCGAACAGTGTTTAGCAGTTTAAAACCCGCTGCAAGGAGAAGAGGAATGAAAAGCTATAAATATCCGCCTGCCTTCAAAGTTTCAGACATGTTTATCTTACATTCCCATGCACAGGCAAGACTAGTAACACAATGATTGTACATTGCGTCACGTATAAATGTGGTTGAAGAATTAGTAAAGCTTGGAAAACATTATCAGCACCTTATTTTTTTTAGAGGATTTAGCTAGTAGTACAACAAGATATTTTTACTACGTTCCCTCCTGCGTTATTAGTCGTCTGTAGAGAGGGTGTAACACATGGATGCCAAACTGTGTACTCAGTGCGCTGTGAGCTTTGTTTAGCGATGTGTCTAAGTAAATATATCCTCGTCCCGTCTTTAAATAAACTCCGAGCGGTGTTTAGGCGCCGAACATCTGCACCTTGCAAAGAAACTGCCGAGTGACATGAATTGTGCAGGATCTTGCAAAAGTGTATGTTCGGCGGAAAAGAAGTGGCATAATCGAATAAATATCTTTGCGAAGTCTACTTTATAGGTGTGCTTTTGCTAATAGCTTTCAAATTACAGAGATATGAAGGTGGCATACAAACTGATCACAAAATGCAGTAAAGCTGGAAAATACACTGAGTCACAATTGCTTGAGCGGTCGTATTTATTCACTTTCAATTCACACGAAAAAAGATCTACACTATCTGATCAAAAGTATACGAACACCTATTAGTGGACATTAATATGAGGTATGTCCATCCTTAGCCATTATGACGGTTCCAGTTCTGCTACTGACCCTTCCAGTGAGGTATCTGAATGTGCGGTAGGAATGGCAGTCCATTCTTCCTCAAGAGTCGAAACCAGAGAAGTGAGTGATGTTACTCGCTGGGGTATGGAGTAAAGTCGACTTTCTAATTCATACTGATGACTTTCTACTAGATTCAGATCGTGACTCTGGGTAGGCCTGTCTGTTTCAGGAATGTCACCGTCCACAAACCATTGCCTAATAGATACTGCTTCACGACAGAGTACATCGTCCTGCTGATAGAGACGGTCGTCATCTCCGAAATGTTCCTCCACTGTACGTAAGTACAGAATGCTGTAAAATGTGTTCATATCCTTCTGTATTTAGTGTTTCCTTCAGCGCATTAAAGCAAACCCAAACTGCTCCATCTGATTGCCAAAGGGTACACAGTGATTCATCAGTCCAGATCACTCGTTCCCAGTCATCCACTGTCTGGTGGAGCCGCCCTTTACAGCACCTCAAGTGTCGCTAAGCACTGCTTCTAAAGAGGCTTGTGAGGGGCTGCTTCACTACTGTGGCACATTCATTTTAATCCCTTACGCACAGACATAGTGTTAGCTGGCCTGCTGGAAGCACTCTCAACTCTCTAGAGATTTCTTCCGCTGATTTCACGCGATTTTTACAACCACCCTCCGCCATGGTCTAATCTCCCTGTCCGTCAGTACTTTAGGTCTGCGTGGTCTCGATGTAGCTGTGATTGTTCCTCAAGTTTTCACTTAATTATCACGTCACAAAATAGTCGACCTGAACAGGTTTAGACGCGTCGAAATGTTCCTGATTGAAGTTTTACTCTGCTGACATCCAATGACTAGACAGCGTTCGAAGTCACTGAATCTTCTGAGGGACCTGTTCTGCTGTGGCCGCTTTTCTACTGACAACACAATACCCCACGCCTCCTTTTATACTGGCGGGTCCTCCTTGCGTGGCACATAGTGGTCAAATCCGCATTACTTAGAAGTGTCCGGATACTTTTCATCAGACAATTGTATTTCGGAGTCTGATAGTTCCCCGCATACTGTATGACGGCCGGATCGGAAAATACAGTGTTCTCATTTTATTCAATTGCAGAAGAAGCAAGAAACTGGAGCCGCAAGACAAGCGACTCATGAATTGCTAATAAAATCGACAGTACGCCTCGGCGATGCAGAGTGTAATTAGACATAACAATAAATGGCGCGGCGTTGTTTGTTCAGCCTGCCGAGATAGTACAAGAACATCAGATGCCTGGTGTTCCCCCCACAGGGCGGAAGGCAGAAATGCAGGAGCGTTTCCTCGAATGCATGGGAGCAGAAAGATCGCCATCAAAATGAGAATGCGCTAACGGAGACAAGATCAGAATTGCACTGCTCGTGAAGTGTACAGCAAGCTACTTCAGGGTATCAGGGACATCACATGAGAGATAAGAGTGTCAGTGACTTATTATTTCGAAATTAATGACTTAACTCGTTAAAACGTTCGTCGCATTTGTGAGAAAGGTGGTTATGCTTTTACACTTAGTTACATATTGTAACAAAAATCGTTGCACTGTTCTTCGTCAGTTGCAAATCTATGGCACACAACATAGAGTTCCTAAAAATGGCGACGCGCCACTGTGTACCGAAAGGGTTCTAGTGAAGGTATTTAATTACTGCCAGAAATATTCCTGAATACCCACCAATAATTTCTAAACGTGTGACTGGGAGTAATAACATGCAAATGAAGCCTTTCGTCACTATTTCGTATTCATTAACATCCAGATCTACCACCGCGCGAGTGTTAAGATTTTTAGCGTCTTGGAGACAAAGCCATCGGCATTTCTTTGTAGCTATGAAGACTTGTACAATGGGTCGCCATCAGGTTACACAGGGAACTAATGAACTCTACGTCGGGATAAATGTATGGAATACCAAGGTGACTTACACTGTTGACACAGTTTGATATTCAACTGTTCGTAACTATTGTTTACCGTAAGGTACTTCATTCAAATGGCTCTGAGCACTATGGGACTCAACTGCTGAGGTCATTAGTCCCCTAGAACTTAGAACTAGTTAAACCTAACTAACCTAAGGACATCACAAACGTCCATGCCCGAGGCAGGATTCGAACCTGCGACCGTAGCGGTCTTGCGGTTCCAGACTGCAGCGCCTTTAACCGCACGGCCACTTCGGCCGGCGGTACTTCATTCACTTACTGCCAGCCTAACACGCAGAACTATCATCTGAGCATTCGTGAATATTCTTAAAGCAAACCTAAGGGTTTTTAGACTGATTCTTCAAAGTATTATTAGTTTTTTATAGGATGGTCGGAATGACCTTTTTTTAAGGAAGTAAACAGAGACATTTTCTTATGAAGAAAAATTCCATTCAGATGCCAGTAACGCTCCCCTTGTTTCAACCACACTTTCGTTATTCAAACGTTACTCGTAATGAAAGTAATAAAAGCCTAGGAGGATTCGCACATATTGCTATGTTATTGTAACTACACATTCAACTTTCAGTTAAAGCTGGCAAAACATAAACAGATATCGATTTTTACTTTGGAAACAAAGTAAAGAAAATAATCAATTATAGTTTGTATTAAAAAAAAGTGACGAATTTTGGGTTCTCCCCCAAAACTTCGTCACTAAAACAGCCTCGAAATTTGGAAACAAAAGCTGTATTTAACACAACCCCTGCGTCTAATAAATCAAAGTACATGAGAAATATTGTAAAGAATATGGGAAAGTGATCAGATTTCCGGATACGACATGTTACTGTGTTTACGAGCGTGCTGCAGTGGGGATACCTCACGCTGTAGTTGCACTTTTGTGAAGTGTTGTACCGGTCCGCATTCGGCCCCTGCTGGCTACGCGGCTCGAACACGGAGCGCTGCTGCCTTAATCATTGAGCACCACTCGACGCGCGTGAGCACCTAACTGGAAACTCAAACTAGCAGCCAATTACCAACCACCAGTACGCATCTGCGTAACGAAGGCACTACACAAGCTTAACTTATTCCGTGTAGCAAAAATTTATTCCGCACTGCAAGAAACGAGGTCGTACGAGGAGCGCTGGCAGCGAAATGCAAAATTTTTTGCTTGTTACTGCGAAATATTCCGTCCATAATGATTATAGCGTAAAAAGACGTTAGGGCGGATTCGAGTCGATAAAAGGCTAAGGCTTCATTTAGCGTGATCATTTATGAAAGAAACCGCCTGGAATCGGACAAAAAAACCTTTATACCAAGTATGAAGTTAAAGTTAATAATAAAGTTACGTAAGAGAATTATTTCGCTACATTTCGTCTTTTAGACATGATACCACGTACGGTAGAGGTGACTTAATTACAATACCATAAAACGTCAGTCTCGTAATGACATCAGCTGCATTCCATGTACCAGAAATACTACGCTACTGAAAGCCTACGTTTTGGACTCGATCTTAATAATCTGAGGCATGATTTAGCATATATGTCTATTTTATCTTCATTTCGGTCTGTGGGAGCATATTCTGTTGCCTCGGGTTTCGTTGAAGCAATAGTATACGTGGAGTTTAGTCACTCTCACATTAGTTATGAGTGAGCACTACGGTCCGAGCGATGCGATTCTCCAGTGTATCTATGAAATCAGTTATGCTATTTAGTAAAGGCGATTGGAAGGGCGTCTGCACACATATCTTCGACGCTTTGGCTTTAGGAGCATAAGGGCAGTTGCAAAATGTCAACGCATAATAAAGGTACGTAGCACACAGAATTTTTCCGTGTATTACGGTTGTTCGCTGCTTGGAAGTTTTTCTGTTATACACAGTACAACGCTATTACTGTACGTAAATGACGTGTGCGAAATCAAAGATGGCACACGTGTTCGTGGGAATGAAAGAAGGGAGAAGGTTTGGGGTTTAGTGTTCCTTCGAAGACATTCTCATTAGAGGCAGAGTTCAAACTCAGAATGGGGGAAGAGGCACCATCCAGAATTTTATCGTAAGCAACTTGGGAAAGCAAAGGAGGGGCAGATTGGGATTTGATCCCCGATCCTTCCTAAAACGACACTAATACTGAAACTTTCTGGCAGATTAAAACTGTGTCCCGGACCGAGACTCGAACTCGGGAGTTCGAGTCTCGGTCCGGCACACAATTTTAATCTGCCAGAAAGTTTCATATCAGCGCACACTCCGCTGCAGAGTGAAAATCTCATTCTGGAAGACTAATACTGCGACTCATCTCTCGGTCGCATTGAGGTGGAAGAGAAGTACGACTGCTAACACTTTACGTGGCAAGTATGAAGAAAGTTTTTTGTTCCTAATGAGCATTAAAGACTCCATTACGTCTCATTTGTGCCGTTCAAAGTTTAGAGAACACAAGAGAGGAAAAGTATAAGGGATGTAATCGTGTTGTGCATGAAGTACCTCTGCGTTCCAGAGGCGTCGAAAGTTCGGTAGAGCGTCGACCGTTCGAAACAACTGAGGGTGATGTACGGGGTACTTGGGTGTTGGGTTTTCAGGGTGTAAAAATAGCCAAACAGTTACGAAAACTTATTGTGTTAGTGCCTATAAGAAAAACGTAAAGGTTGTCTCTCCTAAGAATCGTCAGGCGTATTTTATGATGTTTCAGCAGATTTTTCCAATTTCGTTTTTGCATTGTGTACATGGAATCAACCCAGACAAACCTTCCTCAGCACGTTTTTCATGCGACGCTCTGTCGACGGAAAGGGTCGATTTTTTTCCGGTTACAAACAAAATGATTTCTAAAGCGGAATTTTACGTGTCCATTTGACAGAGCACCCCCACATTAGCCTAGTTCGATATTTGGTTTATCGATATATATTACCACGCACAGTAAAGCACTAAGAATGCACAGCAATCCGGCAGCGATTCTGTAGCGCTGCATACCTGGCGGTAGGAGTCAGCACGGGCCAGGGCAGTACTGGCTACTCCTTGAATTTACTGTCCCTGTTAATACATATCGTTAAAACAAATATCGCACTAAACGTATCTGGGACCGCTCTGTCGAATGGGTACGTAAAATTCCGATTTGATAACATCTTCTTTGTGAGGGGAAACAAACCGGCGCTTTTCGTCGACAATGGGCATCGCATGAAAAATGTGATGACCACTACTTGTTTGGGCTACACAATGTCAAAAAGAAATTTCAACTGTCTTCTGAAACAGTAGAGGAAATGAGCCTGACGATTCTTACGTGAGACATACTGTATGTATTTTGTTACACGCGTCTTACAAATAACGCAGATAACTGACTTCATAGCCAGCTGGATTTCTGCCAGGTTTCTCGTTTTTCTGCCATGTAACTACATTCGCAATTTGTTAAGGTATCACTTTTCTTGTCCGTGTTCTATGCTGGTGCATTTCCAACTCCATACTCTCGAGGTAAGCTTGATCCACTAACACCTTTCATGAACAGGTTTATTACTTTAATGTTATCGGTCACACTACAAACAACGTGTTTTCGTTTGGTCGCCATTACGAACGGCTCAACAGCACCAAGCGACGACTCAAACGTCAGCAGGTAATACCAACAACAACGTTGGCAAATTTGAAACCATCCGACTGGGACGTTTTCGGTTAATCGATGCTTCGGTTAATCGGTATTGAGGTAATCAATGCTCTATTGTATGTTAGTAAAACTGGAATTATGTGGTGTTACCAACGCAAATGCCTGAACGGGTCAAACAACTGATGTCGGTGGAATTTTTATTTCTGCTTCAGTAGAAAGACGTCACCATTCAGCAAGTTTCATTAAATAAACTGTTGATTCCAACCGGCATGTATGTGCTCTACTCAATACACTTGTCAGTTGATTTTTAGAAGGCTTTTGGCACTGTACCACACAAGCGGCTTGTAGTGAAATTGCGGGGCAATATCGTCTCAATTATGTGACTGGATTCGCGATTTCCTGTCATAGTGGTCACAGTTCGTAGTAATCGACGGAAAGTCATCGATTAAAATATAAGTGATATCTGGCGTTCCCCAAGGTAGTGTTATAAAGCATTGATCCTCTGATGTTCATTATGTATATAAATGATTTAGGAGACAATTTGAGCAGCCGTCTTACGTAGTTTGCAGATGATGCTGTCATTTATCGTCTAGTAAACTCATTAGAAGATCAAAACAAATTACAAAATGATTTAGAAAAGGTATCGGTATGGTGCAAAAATTGGCAATTGACCCTAAATAATGAAATGTTTAAGGTCATCCACATGATTTCAAAAAGGTATCCCTTGAACTTCGGTTACACGATAAGTCAGTCAAATCTAAAGGCCGTAATTTCAACTAAATGCCTAGGAATTACGGTTATGAACAATTTAAACTGGAAAGCAGACACAGAAAATGTCATAGGAAAGGCAAACAAAAGACTGCGTTTTATTGGCAAGACACTCAGGAAAGATTTACTAAAGAACTGCCTGTACTACGCTTGTCCGTCCTGTTTCAGAATACTGCTGCGCTCTGTGGGATCTATACCAGATAGGGTTAACGAAGTTCATCGAGAAAGTTGAAATAAGGGCAGCACGTTTTGTATTATCGCGAAATAGCGGAGAGAGTGTCAGTGAATTGATACAGGATTTGGGGTGGACATCATTAAAACATTGGCGTTTTTCGTTGCGGCGGAATCTTCTCATGAAATTTCAATTGTCACCTTTCTACTCTGAATGCGAAAATGTTTTGTTGACGCCGACCTACATAGGGAGAAACGATAATCATAATAAAAGAAGGGTAATCAGAGCTCGCATATTTTTTCTGCGCGCTGTTCGAGACAGGAATAGAGAATTATTGTGAAGGTGGTTCGATGAACCCTCTGCCAGGCACGTAGATGCGACTTTGTGATCCATGTAGATGAAGGTGTCGAGTTGCGGTGTTTTCTTCGCTCGGTGGTGGCGGGACTCACCTGCTTGGAGAAGACGGCGATGTCCTCGTTGAAGGACTCGGAGGAGCAGACGTCGCCCCCCGCGACGCCGGGCTCCCGCGGGGTGCACGTCGCCAGCTCGCACTTCTCGAAGATGAGCGCCAGCAGCGGGAACAGGGGGTGCCTGCAACCACAACAACACGCCGCGTCAGCTCACGCCCGCTCGCAAGTGATTCGTGGATTTATATAGAATAGAGAATGGGGAAAGAAAGGGAAGGGATGGAATGGGTGGAAATTCGTGACTTTCAGCTGTGCAGGGCACTATGGTAAAGCAATGGCGAAAATTGAATATTTCTGCTGGACCGGGACTCTAAGTCCGATTTATTGCTTCTCGTGAACTGTTGCCTTAATCGTTTTGTCCATCCGGACACGTTTCCTGACCAACTCAAAATTCCAACTCATTGCATTCTGCTGTGCAGCGTCTCTCGTCCATTAACGCCCACTCGCAAGTTGATTCCCGTAGGAGTTCGGACAATATTAGTGAATCCGCACTGAAACAAATGTCAAGGAGCCGTCGCGCTCTTGCAGAAATTTGTATATTTGAGTGGTGTCTGTTCTGTACATGACGAACAGAAGAGAGATTACTGAAATATATAAATTTCTGATTCGTGGATCCTGCCCACTAGCCGACAAGCTCCTCAGGCTCTGACGACTAGACGAAGTCTACACATATATTCTATATGCCTGTGCTCAACAGGTGTTTCTTGGGTCAGTTTATATATTAACTAAAATACCGTAATATGGGGTACTAAATGAGGTTTGTCAATGGACTGAGGTTTCCTTCAAATAAGACGCAGCGTGTTGTCTTGGATGAAGAGTTATCAACAGACGTAGAAGTAACTTCTGATTTGCCTCAGGGAATTGTGTTGGGACCCTCCTATCCACGCTATACGTATATTAATCAGCTGCCAGGCATTATTTATACTAACCTCAGATTCTACAGATTATACAGTTATCTACAGGGTGCAGAAAAACAATTCGACCAAATGTGTAGGGCAGAAACAAAACGTCAAACAAATCATTTTGAGTATAAGTAGTAAGGATCGCAGCGCTGTAAGAACGTATTTGAAATCTGAAATATGTATGTCTTTACCCTCAAAATGAAATGTAATTCACTGCAAAAATACATGTGAAGAAAATGTTTGGACTAACCAGTGTCACAATAAGAATAGGAGGAACTCAAAGCATCACATACACGAGGGTCGTAATTAACTGACGTAGCGTACAGCACTTCTTCGGAAATTAAAACAAATCACATGACCATGTGTCATGTTTTAACATGCCCTAAAAAGGTTAAAGCACACAGACGTGCCATCACTTAATTATAATAAGTATATACTAATAAGTCTTGAATTTGACCACCGTTTTCACACTGGCATCCCCAATTCCCCTTCTCAAATTCCTTCGTTCGATCCTGTATTTCTGCTCTACATTTTTGCTCAAATTGTTTTTCCGCACCCTGTGTAATGACGTATTATCTGCCAAACCTGCGCAGATATTCGGTCATATCTTGACTAGGTTTAAGAGTGGTGGCAAGACTGGAAACTTACTTCAAATGTACAGAAAAATAAAACTGTGCGCTTCGCAAAACGCAGGAAAGCTGAATTCTACGACTACAGTATCGATGAGTCACAATTATTACAGCCAGACAAATCATACAAGTACGTAGGTATAACAATTTGTAGACATATGAAATTGAATTATAACAAAGGCTTAATCGAGAGTAAAGGAAGCTGCACACCAGTTCAGTAGCAGGATACTTTCACAGTGAACACACATGTATTATTCAGATTGACACACAGTGTATGGAACCACACTTTCTCCAATTCCAGTGCTATATTCATAGTAACCTTACTAAGTAAGTTTCTGTAAAACGTGCCCACTTTACTCTTCACCCTCAAGCTCCCATTCACATTGCTCGAGTCTGTTTCTGGTCGGTTTCCCCAGCAGTGTTAGTAGTACGATAACAGCGATAAATAACAATATACAGATAGTTTTACCAATGAAGAGTTGGCCGATATATGCTTGTGCATGGTTTTTCTGAATACAATGGAATAGCGACATAACTATGCCGTGCTATGATAACTATATCACTTCTGCATCGTCTGAAGGTTGTATTATTCTGTGTTTTATTCGTATTGGTGTTCGCATATTACAGGCTGTTATGAAGATATTTTCATAGAAACAAATGTGATTGTGGTATTAAACTGAATAATTAGTAATTACTTTATTACCTTCTAACGAACAACCGGAGACCACGGGAGCCTTATACCGAAATATTCAGAGAATATCCCTGAACGATGTAGCAAATTTAGTTGGCGGAATTCCGGTTCACACTGTGTAAAACTTTTATAAAAGTCCGTACTGTCATATGACCTTGTAAAGTGCGTTAGTTTCCTTCAGAAAACCTTAATAATGTTCTTTAGTCTTTCTTTTCTGTTTGAATATGTCCATCATCATCAACGTCATCAACAACCACCACCACCACCACCACCACCACCACCACCACCACCACCACCACCACTTAACGTGTTAGGTCCATTGCTTGGTACGGTACTCCATCATTTGCTTGTATGGTCTTCCTACATTTCTTCTTATAGTGCGTTTATAATTGAGAGCCTTTACCGTGAGTCTTTCTCCTCCCTTATAGTCTACAACTTCCTTCCATTTTCTCCTATATTCTTTATTTTTCGTTTCGACTATATATTCCTCAGTCTTTCTTTATGCCTTCATTTCTTTTTCGATCTTCCCCCATATTTCCTTCTACTTTTCTTAGAAATGAAATGATCGTGACACTGATGGCCGGGAGCCCCGTCCGGGGATGTATGGTCGCCGAGATGCAAGTCTTACTTCAGTGAGGCCACATTGGGCGATTTGTGTGTCGGTTATGAGAAGAAGAAGAAGAAGAAGAAGAAGAAGAAGAAGAAGAAGAAGAAGAAGATGATGATGATGATGACAACACAATATCCAGTCCATAAGCGGAGAAAAATCTCCGGCCCGGCCGGGAAACGAACCTGGACCTGCTGCATGGTAGGCAAACATGTTACCACTCAGCTAAGCAGGTTGACACTTTTCTTAGAAATCTCATTTCTTGAACCTGTATATACTGTCTTGGGGTCTTCTTGTTACCCATACTTCACTTTCGTAAGTGAGCGTTGGTGAAGCTATTGTTTTATAAAATTTCAGTTGGGTTTCTTTTCTGGCTTTATTCTGCCAAATTTTTAAGATGGTTCCACATACGGAATAAGTTTAATTTTTGGCCCACGTCATAGTTATACATTCGTAAGTGATGTAGCAACCTAAATATTTAAAATGTTCTATTTGCTCCAAGATTTTATTATTAAAGTGTATTTTGCATCTTACTGATAGTCTACCCTCACCCCGACGTGTCTCCAAGTGAGCAGAAATTCCGGCACTCGGTCGCAGTCACTACTGTCTGGATTTTGGCTCACCGAGATAAGGGCAGGGACAGAAATCATTCCCTTTCCTATGCGATGTGAGCATGACAACCACTGGCGTGTAAACACGTTTCTTATGGGCCTCTGTACCAAATTCCGTAGTGAGTCTCTAAGCATAAATTGGCGCTACAGCAACAGTAAGTAAGCTTCCATCAAATGAGCAGAGCAAGTCGAGGTCGGTAGAGAAGCGGGGAGGGCGACCATTGTTTTGATCGAGAGCCCTGCGAACACACACACGCCCTCGGGCGCGACACAATGAGCAGCGCCGCGGAATACACGCCCACTTGTTTCCGCGCGGCGAGCCGGGCCCGTCCGATCCGAATTATCCGCGCCCCTTGGAAAAGCACGCGCCTCCAGCGAGCCGCTGCCACGGCCGCCGCACTAATAAGATTATTTAATAGGTTTCCGGCCGAGTAAGGGCGCAGGTGCCACTCTGCGCGCTAACGTGGCGGTCTCCGCTGCGGACCGGCGCGTCATTAAACACGGCTTTAATTACGGCGCCGCCTCGCGGTTCTCTACCACCATTATGGCGACGCGGCTCATACCTGTTTAAAGAGGGAAATCCTCGCGAAAACTATAAACCGCTAGGGCGTAACTTTTTGACAGCAACGAAGGATCTCAAACCACCAGCACAGGAAACATTTTTCGCTGCTGCCCTGTCATTAATTTATTTTCTCGCGCTTCTGACGATTCAAGTTACACTAAATCTCTTTTAGATGTGAATCATGTACGTCACACATTCTCTTGTATAACTTGCAGACTAGTATTTGAAGTTTTCAGAGTCTCGCATTTTCATTTATTCTCATTTTTATACCGCCTATAACTATTTCTGACAAAAGTGCTAGCCGGCCGGGGTGGCCGAGCGGTTCTAGGCGCTACAGTCTGGAACTAAGCGACCGCTACGGTCGCAGGTTCGAATCCTGCCTCGGGCATGGATGTGTGTCATGTCCTTAAGTTAGTTAGGTTTAAGTAGTTCTAAGTTCTAGGGGACTGATGACCTCAGAAGTTAAGTCCCGTAGTGCTCAGAGCCATTTGAACCATATGTGAACAAAAGTGCTAAACATGTATTATCCAATCGAGATGCCTTATTTTACATAAAAAGCGTACATTATGTAATCGACTGGAAATAGTTCATGTATCATGGGTGCTGCACACGTGTGACAGGGTTGTAGAAGGTACTACTGTTATACAAAACAGTGGAGAATTAGGTCATCGGTAAAATTCTACACCGTATTTACTTTCGAGTTTGGTATCTGCTAGGGTCGAAAATAGTAGAACCATGCCTCATTCTCAAAAAATGTGAGCAGCGTCTGTTAACAACTGAATGTTATCTAACATAGGCTTGTTGACCTGAATAAATACTCCTCTTGATACCATTTCAAGCCATAGAAATGTTCCAGTGTATTAAATACAGCACTCTTTCTCAACGTGACAAACAACAGAACGAGAGAACTTCGAATCGTACTTCACGTTAAAATCTTGATTTCCTGCGAAAACTTTCGCTTAGACAAAGTAAAACCACGAACAACTTTTGTTGTAATATCATACGAAAATACAGTTACCATTTAATTTCTTGTGATGTGCTATCTTTACATGATGATGATTATGATTATGATGATTATGATTATGATTATGATGATTATGATGATTATGATGATTATGATGATTGGTTACTGGGGCCCCTCAACTGCGCGGTTATCAGCGCCCGTAGAAATTCCCAACCTTTGCTCAGGCCAATCTCGCCACCTTCATGAATGATGATGAAATGATGAGGACAACACAAACACCCAGTCATCTCGAGGCAGGTGAAAATCCCTGACAGCGACGGGAATCGAACCCGGGACCCCGTGCTCGGGAAGTGAGAACGCGACTGCGAGACCACGAGCTGCGGACGCCTATCTTTATAATTCGTGACTGTGTCAATCTGTGATTTCTAAATCAACATATTTAGACAACAAATTAAAAAAAAGTTCATAAAAGGTTTTTCACAGACTTTGTAACTTGGCGTGTGAGGTAATTGAAAGAAGTCGGAACCAAATCTGAAAGCGACATATTTGAGAAATTAAATGATATTAGCAAAAAAGTCTGTTATCCGCTTACAGCACTACACGGAAAACTGAAATGTGCTTGTGGATTCATAACAATCATTAGAATTGGAAGTCGTAATGAAATCCTGTTGGCCACTATATTTTTTTAACGGGTCCACAACCAGAGGAGTTGGGGATCCATTGCCTTAATGAGTTCCATTCGAATCAAACTGCCCAGAGTCAAATATATTCGGTATATTGTTTTCTGGTGCGCTATTCGTATATACATAATCATTGTCGCACATGTAGTATATTCGTACAAGCATTGCTGGACTATCATATGGAGCGAATGTTATGCAATTTAAGTTCAGTCCACGTAGCTGCAGACCGTAACTTGTGTATCGAATACCATTATTTGTGAAGTATTTTCTGCCTTTAGTTGCTTCAGTTTTTCATTGATTACGTATATTGCAATACTGGTATGAGCCCTTTGTTTTTACATTTAACGAATTTGAACAAGGCAAGACGTGTCACGGCCAGAGGCGGGCACGCAGTGCAGGGCTCGCTGCTACTCTTGTGTGGACGGCGACGGCGCCTGAAGAGCCGGAGTACTTCAGCTGATGAAGGCCGGAGCACATTTCATCAGTGTTTGGACAATAAATTAATCTAGGCCAGCGCTTAAACGGCAACTTAACGAACACCAAATGGGCGTTAAAACTCCGTGATGGCTGATGCTCTAGTACGTGCAGCTACCCAGCTTTGTAGGGGTGCACAAAAAAAAAAAAAAAAAAAAAAAAAAAAAAAAAAATACATCCCGACAAAAGGATGACAGGGTATAGTATGGGAACAAAAGGCTACACTGCATTTCTCATGAAACGTCTTAGAATTTTGTTTGGATTTATCGGTTATAATATGTTGTTGTATAACGCAAATTACGTACTGTTTGAAACTTCGGAGAGTGTACGGGAGAGGAATTTAATGTCCCACAGACATCGTAGTAATCTGAGACGGAGAGCACCTTGGAAGCAATTCATAATATAGAGGATATTCAAAAATTCAATGTACACACCGACATGTATTACGAGCGAGCCAACAACAAATAGATTTCATTAGGCAACCAAGTATTGAGAAACGCATATTTAGAGAGCACTAGGCACGCGTTAAGTACGCCCGTGGCGAAGGAGATAAACAGAAAATACTATCTTCAAATGTCGTTACACGACACATGATTTAGGTACTTACTGTTTTGACGTCCTGACGATAGGACTGAATCAGTAAACATTGTTAATAGAACGAAACTGGATATCCTCTTTCGTCTGGACAATTAGCCCCTGGCAAGCTGACAACAACTCATGATCCACGGGAGCTGTATTACCTTGCTACTCAAGGTTGAAGAGGTTAGGAGATGGCTTCAGGATCAAAGCAGATCCTTCATGACCACCCTTTAGGCTCATCTGGTTGCCTCCGGAAGGTGGTTGTAAGTGAATGCTCCGCTGTTGTGCGTTCCATCGACACGACATATCACCCCTCCTCGGTTGCCTGTCGCCCATGTAGGCTTGCAGTTCGTAAGTTGACACTTTGGCTGTCTACAAGTTCTGCTTGTGCCAAAGTTACTTATTACGTTATTGACAGCTGTCTTGCCAAAGACGTTACTATCCTGGTCTGTAACTTCGTCGAATGGCACATTCCCAGACGATTTTGTCCGGAGTGTCGATTGCTCCACAAGTATGAGTGGTGCGTTGAATTTTCATCATATTTCTTCCTCTGGAGCAATCGAAGTGGATTCCACTCCTGGTCCAGCGCTGTAGATAATGGTGCTCATTTTGAATATTTATTGTAACACTGATCCCAACAATAAAGTACTGAGACACATTTAACATTGCTTTAATCTCAACCACATCCAATGACTTCTTGGATACTCCAAACACACTCAATATGCAGTTCCGTCACTTGACTGCTTAACGAAATATATTTTTTTGTTGTTACCGTCAACATATCTGTCAGTTTGGACATTGATTTTTCGAACACCCTGTATATCAAGCTCACTTGGAAAGCACGCCCCTTGCACTAAAAGGGAAACTTGGAAAGAAAGAATCAAATTACGAAGTAAATATTAAACACTAGTTGCTATGTGTCACAATGATATCACACCTAAGCCAAATAGCAGGTGTGAGGCCAACGAAATCTGTGAAGCTAAACCCTCCGTTCTGTACAGAAAACTCTAATGAAATATTCACGTAAAGAGGAGATATGCTGCTTTTTATCATCGATTAAACAAAACATCATTACGTGGACATGGTCCACAAAAAAAAAAATAAAAGAAAAAGAAAAAACAGTATAGCATCTGAACCGAAAAGAATAAATGCCATTTATCTAGTCAGATTTTTACAACTTTCCTCCGACAGGAGATCGAAATCCAGCCGTCCAACGGAAAAGCAATATGATACATGAAAATCTACGCCCTACTTGCCCGATACTGCGCTGACTACGCATGAGGAAGGAGCCACCATCTGAGTTTCACCAGCAATGAATCTATACTAAGACTATAGGTTTAGCATGAGCAATATTTGTAGTAAAACCGCTGCTACCAAACATATGCTGTTAAATGCGAAACACACTGCAAATTGACAATTTGTACGGTGGATGCCAAACATAACCGAGTTAGAAGACTCAGCACCAATCGTAATACGTAGCCGCGCGGGCTTAGGTGCCTTGCTACGGTTCGCGCGTCGGAGGTTCGAGTCCTCCCTCCGACAGTGGTGTGTGTGTGTGTGTGTGTGTGTGTGTGTGTGTGTGTGTGTGTGTGTGTGTGTGTGTGTGTGTGTTTATCCTTGTGTTGTCCCACAGGAACTTACCACAAGTTTCCTATCTTAATACGACAACTTTCACTCAGAATCATCAGTAGTATTCTCTCTGAGGATTGAAAAATTCTATCTGATCCGCACAATGTACATTACGTCCATGTACATAAAAACATCTATTGTGTCCGCAACACACAGAAAAATGACTTTGTGGAACAGCGCTTCTCCTCTGAAGGAAATGATCCAGGAACATATCGTGACGTCAAGTACACTAGTGTGAGGTTCTTTGACGCATTCATTGCACTGAACTTTCAAAGAAACCGAATGTAAACATCTTCTTTTAACAAGTGTCCTTTTTAGATACTACGTTTATTCAACTATCAATTTGCGGTGTCTTTTTCTCTGTCAAGAACCGAATAAGAAATTACCAAGATCCTTAAACTGGTTGGTAATCAGATACAGGTGAACCGTTTCCGTAAAGTTCAAAGTTACTGCTGTTTTTATCCTCAGGAGAAGAACGTAGAAATACTAATGTTACTTTTTCTGCAGCAGTCCGACATGTTTTATGAATATTTCGCGAATCCGAGGACGGCCACATCCTAAGAACAAAAGCGGGTCAAGTGTCACTTGGAGAGGCTAAACGAAATAGCTGGTACCGTATTTGGTACGGTGTCACAGTTTTTCACCGTTTGTCACCTGAGTCATAACGGTGACGGACTTATGTGTGACACAGATAAATTCTTTCTGCTAAGAGATCGTTTGTGGCAATACGAAGAAACAGGGAGCCGTTTCATGGCCTTGACAAGCCATAAAATGGCGAGCGTTTTTGCATTACAGTATCTACTTCGTCGGAGTAGCTATACTTATATGGGACAGTATAGTGAAAGCTAGACAGATGAAAGAAAAGAAAGTAAACTTAATTATTTCGAAAATAACTGGCATAACTTTTAATTCATTTATCCCACTGTGAAACCAAGGGGTCAGTGTCTTGAAGGAAAACTGTCTGCCGTTGCCTACGGAACTATGACAGTACCCAAGCATGCACCTCTTCGTCCGAAGCAAACGGACGGCCACGAATGTCTTTCTTCAGGACTCTAAAAATTGGGAATCACATGGGGAGAGATCGGGACCGTATAGAGCATGTGTAAGGGCTTCTCAGCGAAAATTCTTTGTCGTAGTCCAAAAGTCCAGAAATGTTGACGGGTGACGTCATTCTGTTACTTGATAATCCCCGCCTACATGTTCCAAGGTTGTTTCAACTATGCTGCAGAATTTTAGCCGGGAAAACGTTTCACATACTCCATACAGTCCCGATCTCTCCCTATGCGATTTCCGTGTTTTTGGGGCCCTGAAGAAAGACAATCTATGCCGTCCATTTCTTTCGGACGAAGAGGTGCACCCCTGGGAACAAACACGGCTGTGTACGCAACCGCGAACATTGCCCCATGAGGGTACTGACAGTCTTGTCTCACAGTGGGATAAATACGTTAACAGTCACGCCGATTACTTCACTTGCTTTTTCCACTGTCTCATCTTTATTTGTCTGTATCCTGTATTAAGAAGAAAGGTACAAGTGAGAATAAACGAGATGCTGTCTGTGTTCTCTCTTAAGTCACTGAAGAAATGGAATTAAGGAATGCTCGCAAGCGGGGAAAAAAATAAGCTAAACTGGCCCAGCAAGTTAACATCATTGTGATTATTACCAGAAACAAAATTACAAATTCTATTGAAAAAACAAGTTTATCATTGTATTCTTCACTGAATTACACTTAGAGCAGAAGATTACAACAGACTGTACTTTATTGGGCTACATAAAAATAAATTATTTTTGATAATATGCGCAGATAGTAGCAGTTGAACGCAGTAGATTTAATTTTGTAGCCAGTCGCAAAGTTAGATAGTTTAAGAGTCTTCGTGCTAGTAGGAAATTTTAACGTTTAGACTGTCGCTTCAAGCAGAAAAATATTACACTGTATGTATGTGTTATTATACAAGTTTAGGCTGTACCGTGCACATTATGTACGGTATCGGTGGCCACTCAGGTTGGCTTATATACTTACAAAATTATCAAGAGATTTATGTTACAGTGATAAAGTAACTTACAGCCAGCTAAAAATGTAATGTGGAAGGTTAAGTGATTTCGAACTCTCTCTTGGGATGACGCAATAGAGCTGAAAGATGAAGAAAAGATACTTCAAAAAGTATGAAGGAAGAGAGGTGGTTTTCACCTTACTGAGTAATAATTGTTGTGCTGATGCAGCTCTACACGTTAATCTGCGCAAGCCTCGTCATCTCCGGGTAACTGCAGCAACCTACATCCACCTGAAGCTGCTTACTATAGTCAAATCTTGGCATACCTTTAAAATTTGTATCTCCTGCTCCTTCTTCCTTCTATCCACCGATCCATCGTGTTCTCTCATGTTTTTCTCGACGCAATTGACGAATGGTGTTCTTCCAGGTGCTCTTCCGACTTGTTGCTTCCATTTTACGGACAATATTTCGATGATCAACCCAGGCGTTTTTTCCAGGTACTTCGAGTCCTGCGGTTATGTGTACTCGCTGCCTGAACTCCAGCCAGAAGAAGACAGCTCCAATGGCTGTCGAAATATTATGTATAAAATGTAAACAAGAACTAGACTGAACACCTGGAAGCTCATTATTAACAGACCAATTCTTTTTGCAAAGTAGTGCCATAAATTTGTTTTTACCCAATTAGACTCAGTAACTCCTCATTACTGACTTAATCTGACCACCTAATCTTCTGCATAATGCTGTAGCACTACGTTTCAAAAGCTTATATTCTCTTCTTTGTCGCCGGCTGATGTGGACGAGCGGTTCTAGGCGCTTCGGTCCGGAACCGCAGGTTCGAATCCTGCCTCGGGCATGGATGTGTGTGAGGTCCTTATGTAGTTGGGTTTAAGTAGTTCTAAGTTCTAGGGGACTGATGACGTCAGATGTTAAGTCCCATAGTGCTCAGAGCCATTTTTGATCTCTTCTTTGTTCGAACTACTTATCGTCCATGTTTCACTCCCGTACAACGCTACACTTCAGACGAACAGCTTCAGAAATGTCTTCTCCTCCTTTTCGCTGGCGTCAAAACGTCTACTACGAATTGATCTGTCCGGAGAACTTGGGAAATTTATTCTGTTTTACTGTCTGCTTTCTGAATGAAGGAGGGAAGTCGGAAGTCGCGTGGCCTACCTGTCTTTGAATCATGTAAACTTTTGTACTGTGGATGCTCGTAGTTTGCCTGTATGTGAGTAGTGTTTCCTGAGGCTTAAATGGGGGATAAGCCCAGCATTTTCCAAATAGAATGTGAGAAACTGCCTAGAAACCACATTCAGGCTGGCCATATGACCAGCCACAGTCGTTAATCAGCAGCTCGGATTCAATCATGGTCTGACACAAGCTAACTCGCTGTACGTTACACTGTACGAGCAGGTCAGAATATATTTCCTAAAGTTAAATTTATATTAAATGTTAACAAATTCCCCTTTTTCATAAACGCTTTTCGTGCTACAGCCTGTCTGCGTTTTATGTCGTCTGCATTCCATCAATTGTTTGGTGCTCCAGCAGCATAACTCATCTCCAATTTTTAGTCTCTCGTTTCCCAATCTTCTTCAACGACACCGCACTTAAGTGGGCAACATCCCATTATCAATGTTTTATCTTTGTTGATGTTCAACAGGAACACCTTGTCAAGACACTCTACATTATTCAACAGCTCTTCCACGTCATTTTCTGTCTCTGACAGTATTACGATGTCATCGACAACCCTCGAAGGTTTCATTTCTTCTTCCTGAACTTTATCTCCTTCGTTTCCTTGGTTCTTGAGCAACGTAGAGATTGAAAAACATTGGGGGGAGGAGGGGAGGGCTGCAACCCTATCTCACTCTCCGTCTGAACCACTGCCCCCCTTCATGTCCTTCGACTCTTATGTATGCAGTCTGGTTTTTGTACAAGTATTCCGACCTGACGGAGAGACACGGATAAAGAGGGGTAAATTTCTATCAGAATTTGTGCTACATGTATCAAGACACTATGGTGGTGGCAGAATGGGTGCAACACTGCTACCAGACAGGAATAGCGGGGTTCAGATCCCCGTACGTACACATAAATTTCGGTTTTTTAGGTTATCCCTATATCATTTCAGGCAATACAAGGGTGGTTGCTGCCATACAGTCGTGGCTTATTCGTCCCGTTTTCCGTCCCCTAGTGAGCTACCGGCGCGGTAAGGCGTGTCACGTATCTCTAAATTCCCTCTCAACGGTGGGGCAATGGCGTAACTGAGCGCCGTGCGCCGAGGAGTCAGCTGTGCGGGCTGGGTCGCGTACCTGGCGGTCGTGGCGCGACTCCTGGCAGACGCCGATCAGTCAGCAGCTCGCGTTTTGACAAATAACGGCGTCCCGCGGCCGACCTCTGACCCGTAAATTAGCGCGGCGACAGCAGGCCCGCGCGCTCCGCCCCGGCCACATAAATCCACGTCCGCCGCCGCATGCCCGGCGTCGACCACCAGACCGCCGTCGCGACGGCCACGCCCAGCCAATACTTACCTGACGCAGCCACGTAACGCCGCAGCCGGCGACCGCTAGGCCAGAGTCGCCTATTCAACAGCGGACCAGGCATATGGCGTGGCCATAGCACCTTTCGATCATGCAATACGCCCTGTGTATATCCTATGTCTTGCCGTAAGCCCGAAAACAAAGGCAGGTGCATAATCAACCTTCCCTTTTTCCACGTGTTGAGGTAACTGATAAAAAGCGTGACGATCATTACTGTTCTAAACATTTTTGCCTTCAAACTTCCAGAAGAGAGTAATAATCTTAGTTCCAAAGAAGGCAGGTGCTGAAAGAAGTGAAGATTACAGAACTAAGGACGGGAAAAACCGACCGGTAAAAACTGATACTGGTATTTTAATTCTAATTAACCGGTATTTTTAGGTTTTTGTTTGCTCTCAGTTATAACAGGTGCTTTTTTTGTTAGTAAGTCGATGAAAAACCGAAACATCAATTAGACACAGCAGCGCTGGTAAAATTTTTGATTTTTAAATAAAACTATTTTAAAATTTGTAATTCTTATTCTAAAAATTTTTATTGCTTTGAAATATTCCGTTATTGTAGAAAATGAGGAAAACGATCACTGCTATTTTAACAATAATGTCGAAAAAAACGAGCAATAAACACGTACTGCATTGCTGAGACAGTAATATACCTGTTAACTAGTGGCGTGGCCTATTGAACTGTACATATGTACATGCAGTGTGCGTGAGATGTCCTATCTGGCCCATATGGTAGGTTCTCGCTGTTGTTGTTGAACATTATTGTATTACAAAAAAATGGTTGAAATGGCTCTGAGCACTATGGGACTTAACTTCTGAGGTCATCAGTCGCCTAGAACTTAGAACTAATTAAACCTAACTAACCTAAGGACATCACACACATCCATGCCCGAGGCAGGATTCGAACCTGCGACTGTAGCGGTCGCTCGGTTCCAGACTGTAGCGCCTAGAACCGCACGGCCAATCCGGCCGGCTATTGTATTACAGAATGGTATCATCTGCACCTATTTCACGAAGTATGGTACCAATGAAGTACAATGCCTCATTTGCCTTAGAGCAGGAGCCAAAACAAATTCGTGACATCGTATAAGGAAGAAACTTGAAACTTCAACAGTTCATTCATCGTTTACAATAAAACTAGTAAATATCGGTTGCCTGTGTTTGCATAATATGCCTTTGTCTTCTTGTAGCCCTTGAAAACGGTCAAATTAATACGAAAAATAGCTTTCTACAGCCTGTTTTCATCCTGTAGCCCTGATTAAACCTAATGCCTCAATAGTCATTTTTGACATTGTTTTAAAAATTTTGTGTCAACAGAAGAATAGTGGTGATTTTTTTCTAGTATTAAATCACTTACAACTTTTCCAGAAAAGCGGCGAACGATGGACAGGCTAAGTTTTGTTTTATTTCACTTTATGTTTCGATTCTATGTATCTGCAAACAGATGGAGTAAAAAGTGTTTCAATCTTTGTTTGATTTCTATTTGTTTCAAACTTCGTTTGATTTCTATGTTTATTACAGAAAATAATAGGAATAAAACACCGAAAATTGGTTACTTTAACCGGTTTTATCACTCAGGTTAAACTGGCACTGAAGAAAACCGATAGAACCGAAAACCGGGTGTTTTAGCGATAACCGCCATTCCTATACTGAACCATCAGTTTCGTAAATCACTGTTGCAAAATACTGCCCTGAACTACGAGGGAGTGCAGAAAAGTAATCACTCCGAACTTTTTTATTCTGTTGTCAGTTCCGGTTTAGATATTAGTTGTGATGCATATTGCTTGGCCCCTGCCGCCAGATGGCTCCGAATTGTAGCGTGCAACCTGGCGGCGTCTAATGTAACTGTGATGGTGCGTGAGAGACAGCCAGAAAACTGAAAGCACGACTTCGAAGAGTTAGTCCACACAAGGGATACTCTTTCCTTCAGCCTGACAATGCTGGGCCACACACGAGCACTGCGATATTTGCAACAATCCGACGCCTTGGGTTCACTGTCATCTATCATCCTCCACACAGTCCCGATTTGGCCCCACAGTTTAAAGAGCACTTTCGAGGGCTTCACTTTCATAGTGATGAAGCAGTGCAAGTGGCTCCGTCAACGACGTCAAACGTTCTACAGTGATGGTATCAACAAACTGGTCTCTTAATGAGAGAAATACGTTCGGTGCCAGGGTGACTATGTGGAGAAATTAATATTTATACACGAAGAATAAAGATAGAGAATCTTAATAAAATTTGTTTTATTTAAAGAGCTATAACAGTTTTCACATAACAAATTTCGAGGCGTTGCTTTTCAGCACGGCTTCGTATTTACAGAGGAATGGAAAAACTGGCAAAAACCGGCCTCGGGGAAGATCGGTTTGGGTTCCTGAGAAACACCGGAACAAAACTGACCCTACGACCTATCACAGAATAGAAGCTGAAGAAACAGAAACCTACGTTAATAGGTAGTTTAACAGAAACAAATCAAAAATGCTTACTGGAATACGCTTTCTAATATTTTGGAAGTATCAGGGATAAAATAAAACGAGTGGAAAGTTTTCTACAAGCTGCATACAAACTATAGTTACATATGTGGAAGGGCATGAAAGGAAAGCAAGTGTTGAGAAGGGAGACACACGTTTGTAGCCCATCCCTATTATTTAAAATGTACATTGACCAAGCTGCAAAGGTAACCAAGGAGAAATTTGGTAAAGAAATTAAAGTTTAGGGAGGCAAATCAAAACTCTGAGGTATGTCTAAGACATGGCAATTTCGTCGGAGACGGAAATCTAGTCGAAGGGAATGTGTAGTATCTTGAATAGAGATTATAAGATGAACATCAACACTAGCGCTATAAGGATGATAAAAAATGTGTAGTCGTATTAAGTGGAATGAATCTGTGGGAATTGTATTAAGAAACGAAACGCTGAAAGTAGTAATCGAATTCTCCTCTTTGGGCAGAGAAATAATACTGACAATGACAAACAGAGAGGATATAAAATGCAGACTGGCAACACCGAGCAAGAAATGGAGAAACCATTCTACTAATTTGGAACTTGTAAGACATTACTTCCATTTTAGTACAAGCTCTATCTACTCTACATTCACACACTTCGCCTCGTTGGCGTGACATTCTTAAGGCAACTATGTATCCAAAAATGTAGATCCTGTAAGCAGCCAGAATTCTCAAGAACTTACGTGATTCGAAACACGCGGTATTGTGTGATTCATGCAAATGTGTTTCCAAAAAATAGCATTGGAATATTCCACGTGGGAGGCTCTGGGTTTACTGCCATTTAAGGATGAAGACACAAGAACAGGTAAACATATGTATGTTTCGAGACTGTAAGTACACCTTTCTGTTTTCATACTATTACATAATGCAAACATGGACAACGTTGATTCTGCATACTCCAAAAACCACGTTATGGTATTTGGCAGAGGGTACACTTTGTCTCATCATAGTGCACCCGCTCCCATCCCCTTCCCTTTCTCCCGCGCATTCACCCACACACAAATTCAACCTACTTGTTCCATTCTCAGAGGCTTCTGTATAACTCGGAATTTCTCTGATTTTATTATTTGACGTGTGTTTCAATCGTCAAAAAGTCATCTCTCTTCAAGCCGTGGAAGCAAGTCGGTGCATCGTTTGTCCATTATCCTTAGTGAAATTTTAAAGGACTGCATACTGTACGTCTCAGATCATAAAAATGTATTCTCCACAATAAGTATGAAAAGCGCCAGAAAACCATAAGCTGTCACGGCCCTGTGCGAAACGAACAGACATAAGACCACCTACGGAACACATTCTTAAGATGTTTAACATGCGGACGCTGCATGGGCGACCTAAGACGAGTGAAAAAATAATGGTGACACTTAATGAGTTACGTGAATATCCTTAACACAATTTTTACTATTTCAGATTGTAATGTGACATGGTATGAAGGGAAAACTGTCAAGGTAACTGTTTTTAAGCTTTTAGTACACTGCCTTCTCTTTAGAGACAATACTTTCCCCTTCGACAATAAGACATACGTAGCAGAGATCTTACGGTATTCTATTGCGAAAGTGGTCACACATCCTTCGCGAAACTGCTAAAATATAATAAGTAGAGCTATTAAGTCGAATATATAGCTTTGCACTGAGACACATCAATTAAAATTGTGTCAAGGACCTTAGAAGAGAATGGGGAAGATACTGCACGTTGCAGATGTAGATACTATCAGACACAAATGTTATTCAGCTTGTCTAATCATATGAAGAACAAAGAATGTCAGTCAATTGAAGAAAGAAGACAAAAAACACCTTTATTAAGATGGGATGATTCAAGAACAACATACAAATATTAACTTAATACACTCTGAGAATAATATCGGAAGTATGCTAAGTAATAAACCCGCTTGCAAAAGAAAAAAAGAACCAAGACCTGAAACATTTTTATATTAAACTCAGTGTACGAGTTCCCTTCAGTAACAGCAAGGATCACAAGCAACAAGAAATGCCAGACAGCGTGAAGATACATTTAATATTTCTACTTAGTAGAAACTCAAGCAAATTTTTTATATTATGACACGTAACTTCGAAATATTCAGCCATAATCTATCACATACATAATGGTTTTACCATAGCTAACAACTCCGAGCACAAGACAGCAATTTCTGTTCCAAACCAGATGACTTCCCCTTAAAACCGGTGAAAAAACTCCATTTATGTCCAGTTAAAAACATTACAGGTTTTTTATGGTAGCTCTCGCTGGGAAAGAGAAAACACTTTCATTTGCTATTCTTACGACTACAAAGTGCCTGTAAAATCGGTGTATCATTTGCATAAATATTTCGTCCTACTTTAAGTTCCGCTACTTCAACAATTACATATTCACTTCCTCCGTACGACTTCGCGCTCAGAGTACGCGTAAAATACATTGTCTTCTCTCCACATAATGGATCGGGGTCTCTCAACTATCTCGGGGAGACGCACACGGATACCGGACGATATATGTTGCTACGAGAGTCTGGAGTAATGTTAGATGCACAATTTGGGTTAATTTGATTATAGGATGTATTTTACTTTTAAATGTAACATAAGAGTCAAGTAATATATACTGTATAATCAGTTCTACGCTGCGATAAATGCGTGTTCAACATTCAGACCAAAATTATCATCCTCGTGAACAGTTTAATGAGGAAGTCCGAGAACGAAAAACTGAACAAAGGATAACACCTTCTTTCAATATAGGCTGCGCGCCAGCGAGAGATTCAGGAAGTGTGAACCAGGCACCGTAAAAATGTATCGATGAAGTGTCTTAAGGATTCACCTACTTGGAATTGCGCTTACTGCTTTAATATTAATGACTAGGATTTCTCAGCTCCTGTTACATAAAGTAGCGTAACCTGCAGGCAGGATTGTTTCATTCAAGTAGGTCCCTAGAAGTTACTCCGTTATAAATGTGTATCTTCATATATTTATGCACACAACTAATGAATTGGTAGAAATCAGTTTATGCAAACATGACGGTACACTCAGTGAGTAGTGGTAATGATATCAAAGAAACCAGAAACAAGCAGTACAAAATGCGAGTCCATCTTTGATATAAGGCCACAAGAGAGAAATGCAGAAAATAGTCCCCTAAAAATTCCGAAGACGGCCTTTCAACGAAGGAATGAAGTGGTAAAAATGCAAAAATGAAAAGCATTCACTAAAGTTTTTTTTTCCATCTGTTAAATAACTTGTTGGAAATTCAGATTCCAAAGGATACAATTTGTTCGTGAAACCCCCAACAACAATGGCGGATACTGAACGTAGTAAATCTGTTGTATCGCATTATCATTTGTTTCTGCATGTATCGATTGACTGTAATGATAATTTCAGACTGAATGAAGTCATATCAAAGCTGTGACATTATATCCTAGTTTTCATAAAAGTTCTATTGAAATTTTTAAAGTATAAAGAACCCTCAATGAATAGAATAGAATAGAACAGAATATCTGACTAAAGATACGGATATAATGATGCGAAGATCGATACAAAATCTTATGAACTTACCTACCTGAAGGAGGAAAATATCATACAGGGTATTCGGAAATTCCCGTCAAGAACTTCTAGGACTTGTAGAGGAGAGAAAGTACGTAACATGTGGAATAGGAACCCATGTCTACGACGGTTTCAATTCAGATGCGTAACGCGTCCAAGTCTGCTGAGGATCAGAGAAAAGTCTCAGTACTTTTCCCTTGTATGCAATAGGGTAGACAGGATGGAGTGTACCCCGTCAGACTGTTTCTTGTGGAGTATTACGCTAAGTAAAATTTACAAGACTCCTGTAGAGGCAGAAGTAGTCTGCTGGTCCGAGTTCTCGCCCCTGAACTAGAAATGAAGAGACATCAGGTGGGATGAAATGCCAGTGGTCGCCACATCGAGCCTCTGTTGTAATGCACCAGTACTGTTCCATACGTACAGTAAACTGGATCCATTTTTGTTTTGGAATAATGAAAACATGTAATGTTTAAGTGTTGATACAAAGAAATGAGCTTAAGTGATAAATGGACGCTTCGTTATGTTTCCTTTCGAACTGTTTTATCATACTGCATCACCTAAGATTCCCCAAGCACAAGCGAATGAGCCAAACATTTGAACTGAAACCGTCGTAAAACAGAAATGGTAAGTTTCCGGACATGAGTATCTATTCAAAATATTATGCACTCAATACATTCTACGAGTCCCTGAAGTTTGTAACGGGTACTACCGAACAACCCGTATACCAGAAACTATTCTAACGCATCTCATTTCACCAAATAGTCAGTATAACTGCCCTCAAAGATCAGTGCAACATTGTCCTTTTGCATCGGAATGAACTACTTACAACACAAAGTGGATTGTTATCGTAGAAGGCCGTACCAATCGAGTTACACAAGACTAAAATAAAATGACTAAGTAGCACAAGGGGGCATGCTCTGAAAGACTCGATGCTTAGAAAACCACTTGAGAAGATCATAATATTACAATCATTAGCTATGTAGCTAACGGACACACAGGCGCAGACTGATAACAAGACTCTTGAAGTATATACATAATAGTTTTCAAAAACTAGGTCTTTGCGTTTCGTCGCAGTACGGGTACAGATTTATTCTTAGCCTATATATTGATAGACTCAAGTGTCCTCCACAGACCTATCTCTGCCTCCCCTAACACCTCCACGCCTCTCTCCCTAGCCTGCAACCCTCTTTATGGGTGGCTTAAAACATGTCCTTCAAACTCTTTCTAGGTTTACACAGACTTAATGCATCCACACAGAGAAACGGAAATTCAAAACGCGTTAAAGGGATATTGGATGGATTGATGTTCCCCAATGAGTTATCACCTAAGAAGTTGTGGAGTAGTTCTGAGTAGGGCAGAAAACTCCATAAATTATTAGATTTGTAATTTGAAAAAAAAAGTAATAGCAAACTATGATACACAGCTGTGGAAGTACTGTGATAGTGTACTGTCAGTTTTACTAAGTTGGGCGCTCTTTACCATTCCAGTGCAATATTTTTTTACAACGTTATCTACATATTTAGGTACGCGCTGACTAACAAATATTTTAAATACAGATTATCATGAACCTGGTCAGTTTCAATCGCCGATTCTTTCTGACGTGTGAGACTTATGACCTCAGCAGTTGAGTCCCATAGTGCTCAGAGCCTTCTGACGTGTCTCCTGCAATCAGAACAAACGTCCTTCTTGTGTTGCTTCAAAGAAAAACGAAGATATTTCGTTCACTGTGACGTCACAAGGGTTTAGTCAGCGCTAACAAGACACGTCCTCTCTCTGAAGTAAATGTATATAAGTTGATCAGATGTGTTGTATTAATGTAAGTAGAATTCTGAACCATATCTTTCATGCAATTAACGGACCACTGTTGGGCACTTCTGGAGTCTCTGGAGAAAAAGCCGACATTTTCTGTTTTATAGAATCGAGAGTTATGTGCGAGATAATAAACAAAAATAAATTTTCAACGGATGTATCAATTGATTAGATAGATTTACAGGATGCAAAACTGTGACTTGCCTTCCAATAGCGGCATCACAATCAGTATTTACTTCGCGTCAAGGCCATTGTTTCTTTGAGCGTTAGCTGAGAATGCCGCTGGAAGTAACAGCCATTAACATGCAAACGGAAGTACATCTGCCGGACTCTGATGTGAATACAAAATCTGTTTAGTGCCACCTGTATACAATTATGTAAAATGAACAGTAAAAATTCTACGATATGGCCAATGATTTACTCCGACTGCGGCATAACTGTGCAACACATCTGGCCACTAGCAATGGTAGCCTCGGCTGACAGGCCACAGAAATGCGAACTGCAGACAATGAGGGTCACTGAAGGTGATGTTAGAAACGTCAACAAAAATATGCATATGTTTTTATCTTTCAGAGACAGGATCACTCAAGTGAGACTTTTTGGCATTTGGCATTGTTCTAATAGTTGAACTAATTAAGGACACAGTTCGGGAAATTTAACTCTCAGTGATATAATCGCCATCTACGGATGTAATCCCCCATAGCGAAACTCTGTGATAAAATATATGATGGATGAGGCAGCATTTCAACAATTATCGATAGTGTGTATTTGATTATCAGTAGATAAATATTGAAGTGAGTTTAAAGAAATACTATGTAACGAAATCGTACGCTATGGCAACTTGCTGGGTAACCTGTATGTCAATAAATAAAATGTATTGCTGCTGCAACCAAGAATATCAATGCTGCATTACTGCTAGATAGAAATTAATACTGATAACAGACAAGAAATTTTTTTGTCTTTGATTTTCCTGAGACGGCGATGAAAGGAGTGAAGACTCATCACTGGCTCGGTGTTATAAGAAAGAAGGTAGTGCAGAATTAAGTATGGCACCATTTTTCATTTGATTTTGAGAGGGTACAGACGCAACATCAGAACGGGCAGATCTGAGTTTACTCGACATTACTGTTTAGTGTATCCTTGTAACCACACGCCATAATCGCTGAACTAGATGTCACTCAAAGGCAGAACCCCATTCGACAATTTTCCAAGAGTGAGCAAGGAAAACTGGGTCATTTGTACATCTTGTTTCCAGATATTCGTTGTGTATGTGCAATACGGTCCACCCTTTTCAAGGCGATTACTTTATCATATCCTCAAACACGAGACTCGTGAATCGTCTATAAGTGCAGTTATCAGTTTTTTGTAACATAATCAGACTCACCAACCAGTCTCTAATATAGAAATTTGTTCTCGATACAGGCATAAACCCGAAATCCACCAACAAAATCTCGGCGGTTGTCCAGGGATATTTTCTGAGTATTTTCGTATAAAGGACTAGTAGCTTCCGTTTGCTCATTACTGAGGAATAATATACTATGACTCGGCCGGTTTGTTACGAAAATTATCTTTGCTTCCGTGAAAATACATTCACAACAGTGATAATGCTTGTAAAGCGCAATCATTAGGACGCAGAAGGCTTCATTTTCTTTCAGAAGTCTATGTACAGACCCTAAGTACGGTGATGTGGTTGCCGTCGCTGTGGGAATAGCTTGACAATCTTCCACTGCATTCAGTGAATGCAGGCCTGGTCTTTTAATCACTAACGTTATCCATACTGCTGTGTATCACTTATCGTACAATTAACACTGCCCGTAAAAAAAAAAAGAGACAGAGCCGAACAGTACTGAATGCAAGCTTAAAGGGGAAGAGTAGAAGAGTAAATTGGACATTACAGTTGTTAACAGTATCATGAGTGAATGGAACGAGCTTGTCTCCAAGTAAAACACACAGTTTATAGCAGCGACACGTTAACTGTTGCGCAGATATTTTTAGTGCAGTTCAGATGCAAACATAAATCGGTGTACGAAATCAAACGAAATGCTATTATTCTGCAACGAGTCGCTGAAGAGAACGAGACGCTCGTACCAAAAGACTCAGAAAATACTTCTGACGCAACTCCTGTGGAGTAGTAGTTCATTGTCTAGTATTCATGTGTGTTTCACAACATATCTGAACAGTTGCGTTCGTTGTCTACTGCAAAGTGTTATTAGTCATTTTTTTAATTATTTCTCGAGGGCCTACAGTGTTGTGTATGTCTTGTAAGGACATCATATACTGAAAACCAATTACTCTGCTATTATGTTTTTACTGAGCTGTTCCGATTACCACGAGCTCACATCGAACCCCTTGGTCATTTTCAAGCTATATCCTACCACATCGTTGTTGCTCGGATTGTCGAAATGTTATTGTATGGTTCAAATGGCTCTGAACACTATGGGACTTAACATCTGAGGTCACCAGTCTCTTAGGACTGAGAACTACTTAAAGCTAACTAACCTAAGGACATCACACGCATCCATGTCCGAGGTAGGATTTGAACCTGCGACCGTAGCGGTCGCGCGGTTCCAGACTGAAGCGCCTAGAACCGCTCGTCCACTGAGGCCGGCTGTTAATATATGAGTAGGCGGATTGAACTTCAGTTTATGCACGTACTGCGCACTAAATTTGAGATGGTCGATTATTTTTGTATTTGAGCGTCTTTTGAAATTTTCATTGTTTTATACATAGTCGTCAGAAATAAAATGCGAATACCACGTCGATGCGAACTGCATCATCATACACAGCAGACTCAGTCCTATGATACTGTAGTTCCCAAAGACGTCATATTCGTAGCCAAGCATTTTATATCCGATGATGCTGTACACTACATATAAACCGGTCGTATGTTACTAACAGAACTTTGCGGCCGAGACAAATTTTTCATATTAGTAGATGTTGACATTTTAAATTTCCCTCTTATTTACACACAGGGTCGCAAGCAAGGCATCTGAGAGCTGTTGGAATTCCGGAAGGTGATCCTGCTATCGGCAGTGTGTTCTGTTTTGATGCATACAAGTCGTATAAAAGGGTACATTATTAAATCAGTAATTTAGAGAAATAAATGATCAGGGGAAGGCCTCGTAGTATCGGACAGCGGATTCCTGAAGTCTAGCGCCAGCACCTGTCGCGCCACTGCAGTATCAACTATGGAACAACACCACTCAAACGATTCAGAATTAAAACAGCGCGTTTCGGGGTGACAACAAGTTGTTTCCATTGTGATACTTCGTGAACGAAATTAACTTCGCGGTGTTCTATTTTATTTGCAAATAAGTTATATTGCTATTTTTATTGCGTCTTTAGATAGATCTGATATTATTCTCTTTATTGTAGACCCTGACAATGTTTAGCCAAAGTAATGGGACTGGAGATGTTAAAATAGTACGTCATTACGTCTGGGTTGTGTCGAATAAAGCAGTTTCGGTATATACCGGTCAAACAGACAGCATGAGAACTTAAATTGTTACGGTGTTTCTTCTTAACTTCCGAAGGCATAGACGGAGAAGTCGGGATACAAATGGGATAAAAACAACATGAAGGAAGCCGTATAAAAAGTCAGGCTTCTTGAAATGACTTTTAGTCGAGAGATCTATAAATATTCAGTTCCAAGAAGTATGTTAGATGATAGACTTGAATCTTAATGGTATAACAAAGACGTGGCCATGAAACCTGTTATAGGAAATGGTAAGCTTTTTCCAAGAACACTAAGTGACAAGAACACTCAGAAGAAGCAGTTGGAGTTAAATCTTTAGGTAGGCAGCTTATGCTCCTGAGTGTTGAGATGTCAGTCTGGAGACTGGTTTGATGAAGCTCTGCAAGCTACCTATTCTGTGCAAGCCTCTTCATCTCCGAATAACTATTGAAACAAACATCCTTCTAAATCTGTTTTCTGTAATTCATTTTTCGGTCTATCTGCCCCCCCCCCTCCCCACACCTTACTCCACTTCTCTCCAGCGCTACACACGTGATGTCTTGGTGTCTCAGAATGTGTCGTATCAACCTATCCCTTCTTCAAAGTCAGGTTGTGTCACCAATTCTATTCAATGTCTCCTCGCTAGATAAGCTATTTACCCATCTAATCTTCAGCATTCTTCCGGTGCGCCACATTTCAAAACGTTCTATGCTCTTGTTGTCTGAACTGCTTACCGTCCATATTTGAATTCCATAGACATCTACATTCCATAAAAATAATTTCAGAAAAGACGTCCTATATTCGACGTTAAATTTCTCTTCCTTAGAAATGGTTTTCTCGCCGTTGCCAGTATATATTTATATATCCTGTCTACTTGAGTAGAGAGAGTTATTAGATCTAGAGCACAAATGTGAAAAAAAAAAACAGAAAATAAAGTCATAGGACCGATAAGACAAAAATGAAAGCCTATAAAGACTTTTATAGCGATTTTACGAAAATAAAAATAGTTAAGGCTGTGGATAATTGAATGCACCAATTTGCAGCCAGCAGCTGGTTTCGGAAAGGAACAGGTTGGCGATTAGTTGACACACTAGTTGAACTGGTGGACAATTTCGAGTTATAATCGTTTACCATATAATAAAAAGAAAATTTAGCAACAAAACTGATCTTTTCTGTGGGTTGCGATTTCGTGCCTGACAGAAAACTTCAAAAACTAAATGACCAAAATGGAAAGAGAGCAAAAAATATTTTTAAAGTCAGCGACTGTATATTCATATGAGTTTGAGTTTTAATAATGTATTAATCAACGTGTTATAGTATTGTTTGATTTGAAGTACGTCCCGACAGTAGAGTTCTATAAATACAGTGATTCTGGAATAGGCTCCGCCGCTACCGCTTCTGCTGTGGCCCTCGCACCGCGGCTCGGTTTAGCGTCGGGCGACCTGCCGCGCTGCCTGCGAGCGCAGCGGCGGAGTGCGCGCGCGGCGGCCGGCCGCTGGCGGGCGACGCGGCTCCCGCGGCCGGGCAGCGGCGGCCGGCGAGGGCGCACCCAACCGGCGCACCGTTTGCATCGATCCGGCCGCGGCGTTCGCCACACACAGCGCGCCGCACTCATTTCGCGTCTCGCGACCCAGCCCCGAGGTCTCGCCCTCGTCTACCTGCTACCGCTGGAGCTCACTACACATCTCGAACGGGAGAGCCCATCCGAGCACGTCTACTGCATACAGGGGAATAATATCCACCGCTCCTTCCAGTCTTCGACTGCTTACTGACACGAACAGCGACTGAACGCTACCAGTTCCGTGGGCTCCGCATAAACGCGTCACAGGGGCAAGATTCTTAAACACACATTTTTGACACTGGTCCGGACAGACTGAGAATTTATCACGCCCCAAGAATAATTTTTGCGCGAAGTGAATAAATAAGTCTCGTGTTTCAAACGGTTTATTGGGATGCATTTAGTGTTCTTAAGGTAGATTCCTTTGATACCTAAATGGTAGGAGTATTTCATTCATGCATGTAAAGTACATTTATTTATTTGTTTACGCATTTTAGTCTCGGGTCACACAAATGGTATTATCATTCACCAAGTCATCATCAAAAGATACGTTTAAAAGAAGGCAAAAGGGACTAAACTACAAATTAAATCACAACAATTTCTAATCGAATACGTCAGAAAGTAACTAGTGAAGTGCGCAGGCCCTGTGGGGCACTTGTAAACAAACCTGCCGTCAGACAGTTGCAAAATTGGTTCAAATGGCTCTGAGCACTATGTGACTTAACTTCTGAGGTCATCAGTCGCCTAGAACTTAGAAATAATTGAACCTAACGACATCACACACATCCATGCCCGAGGCAGGAGTCGAACCTGCGACCATAGCGGTCGCTCGGCTCCAGACAGTTGCGCCTAGCACCGCACGGCCACTCCGGCCGGCAGACAATTGCAACTGAAGGCTACAATGAACTATATGATAGTATAAAGTTGATAACTCTACAACCGCATATTTATCACTGTGATATCTGACCTGATATTGAAGTAGATAATAAAAAAGACCACAAGACCGTCATGTGGGTCTCCCCCCCCCCCCACCCCCCCCCCCAAAAAAAGACACTATGCAACGTCTGTGTAACATCTTACTATGTTATTAACCGGAATATGAGTACCACTTTTTTTTTTAAAATTAACAAGCCGAAATTACGATTTTCTTAGCACTACACATTTAAACTATCGCATTTAAACTATTCGAATAGCTATCTACAAAAAATAGTTTTGATCATATTTCAAGAATGTAAAGTTTAGCACTAGAGACCGAAAATTACACCAGAAAAATTTTAAAAAACAAAAAAACACTAGAACGACAAACAATCCTGCTGAATAGTAACAAAAAATCTGGAAAAAGCTGCACATTAGTACTCTTCAAAGTTGAGAAAAAATGAGCGTTAAGGACCACATAAGAATTGGATGCCCCCTAATGACTGACTGGTTACAAAAGGTCACGTTTGACCGTGTTAATGGAGTTATTCCGTTATTTTCATGTATTGCACTACTTAATTTTGCCTGGCATAATTAAAGTTGAACAAAATGCTTCTTGTGACCTACGTTTCTCACGTTTTTCACTTAAAGTGTATCCAAAGGCGAGCATTCCACCAGATTAATGCCGGAAACAACCCGAAAGCACCCTCACATTCGCCGACAGAACCGGCTTTTTAACAGCCTGGGATTAATCAAGATGAACCTTGCCTTCTCCTGTTTGACAAATTGTTGTGCAATCATGCTCGGAAATATTAAATTTGCGGCTTGATGGAATGGCAGACAATTGATTGAAATACGTGGGACTTGTGTGTTGAACAGAAAGTTTATATCATATCTTTGCTTCCAAGGGAGCGCAGAGAGAAGGCAAATGCGTAAATATAGGAGAACAGCACAAAGATTACTCTGTATCCAAAAATATGACAGGACAGAAATCAAGTGTGGGTGAAGATACAACGTATCAGTAAGTACAAAAGACAATGCCTTTAACAGGCGACTTCATCTCAATTTACACTCTTAGAAACAGCTTTTACACAGATTTCAGAAGCACCCCTTTCACAGGCATCAAGGCTTAGTGGACGAACAACTAAGATGGAAGAGTGGACTGACCTAATATTAATGTGAATCATTTCAACACACCACCAACATTTCATCACAAACTAAACGTTCGTATGATATGCAGATGTGAACAAACATAATAACTGAACCAGTACCACTTACATTTCTAGCCAACTATTGACCTCTGTATGTAGCAATAGAAAATATCTGTGACACTGCTAGGTGAAATCCACCGAATAACAATGAAAATATACATAATAGCCTACATCTAATAGCTGCGGTACCAGCAGCGGAGCAAAAATTTAAACCAAAAGAAAGTACTTTACAATCGTAACACATCTGCAGTCGTCATTTGTTCAATCAATGGCACAGGATCTGCAAGTATGGAAATTATGGCTACGCTTCTTTAAGGTTTTCTGAGAGGAAGTAGTCGTATTCTTAAGCATTTGTTCGGTGCATGACAATAATTGGTTCAGCGCTGTTCTCAACCCGTAAATACAACAGTACTGTTTCACAAATTATTTAAGACTCCCTGTGTCCCCCGATAAAGATGACGATTGAGAGAGACATCCCAAAGAAACGTTGCTGTGCACTCTTAGGCCTACTAAATGCATTCATTCATCACGGGAATTGAAAAAAAACAGTAAAATAAATTAATTAGTAATCAAAAACTCACTGAACCACATTGGTTGCGGATAACAAATAAACGGTAACCAGGTTCAATACAGTACGAGCATCAGGCCGTCAGGCGTAATAACATGAGACTTGGGGGTGCGCTGATGACAGAAAGCATGGGTCACATTTCAGTGGTGTCGGTGGAGTCTATCAGCAGGACGGGTTTCACTAGACACGGCCTGCACCTCAACAGGTATGGGAAGGGGAGGTTGGCAAAGCTTATAGGTGACAGCATAGGTGGGGTTGGTGGGATCACTCATGGGAAAATTCCTGCAGTAGTGTGTGTTAGAGCTGCACCTTTTTTAGACTGAAGTCAGCTGATAGGTATTCCTGCTTAAGGGAAGTCTCTCTAACAAGGGAATCACTTTTGACAAAGTTTAGGTATCCGAGTAATGAGGGAATTAGTATATTTCATCAAAATATACAAGGTATTAGGGATAAAGTTAGTGAACTGCTTATAGATGTTGACTCTGAAATTATTGGTATATCTGAACACTTCTTAAATAAGGAGATAATTCAGAGGCTTCCTTTACCAGGATACAGGTTGGCTGGCTGCTTTTCGAGGAGCTCTTTGCGGTGTGGGGGAGTAGCCATGTATGTGAAAAACGGCATCGCATTTGAGTCAATTGATGTTTCAAAGTACTGCACTGAAAAGGTGTTTGAATGTTGTGCAGGTGTGGTTAAATTTAACGGAGTTAAACTTGTAACTGTTGTTATTTATAGATCCCCAGACTCCGATTTCACAGCATTTTTGCTAAAGCTAGAGGAGGTTCTTGGTTCACTTTATAGGAAATACAAAAAGTTAGTTATATGTGGTGACTTCAATATTAATTGTATAAGTGATTGTGCAAGGAAGAGGATGCTGGTAGACCTCTTTAATTCATATAATCTTATGCAAACCGTATTCTTTCCAACGAGAGTGCAAGGGAACAGTAGAACAACCATAGACAACATTTTTGTTCATTCCTCATTACTAGAAGGGCATTCTGTTAGAAAAAAGGTGAATGGCCTTTCAGATCATGATGCGCAAATTTTAACTTTAAAAGATTTTTATGCTGCAACTCGTGTTAAATATAGTCATCAGCTGTTCAGGAAAGCTGATCCGGTTGCTGTAGAGACCTTTGTAAACCTTATAAAGGAACAAGAGTGGCAAGATGTTTATAGCGCTGAGACAGTAAACGATAAATATAATGCTTTTCTAAAGACCTTTCTCATGCTCTTTGAAAGTTGCTTTCCGTTACAACGTTTAAAACAGGGTACTAGCACAAACAGGCAGCCTGGGTGGCTGACTAGAGGGATAAGAATATCTTGTAGAACAAAGTGGCAATTATATCAAAACGTTAGAAACAGTCAAAATCTAAATGCAGCAGCCCATTACAAACAGTATTGTAAGGTGCTTAAAAATGTTATTAGGAAGGCAAAAAGTATGTGGTATGCAGATAGAATAGCTAAGTCTCAGGATAAAATTAAAACCATATGGTCAGTCGTAAAGGAAGTTGCTGGTCTGCAGAGACAGGTCGAGGATATAGAATCAGTGCGTAGTGGGAATGTCCGTGTTACTGATAAGTCGCATATATGTACAGTATTTAATAATCACTTTCTGAATATAGCAGGTGAACTAAATAGAAACCTAATTCCAACAGGGAATCATATAGCGCTCTTAGAAAAAAGTGTTCCGAGACTGTTACCTGAAATGCTCCTCCATGATACTGACAAGAGGGAGATTGAGTTAATAATTAAATCACTAAAGACCAAGAACTCTCATGTATATGACGGGGTATCTAGCAGAATACTGAAGTATTGTTCTATGTATGTTAGCCCAGTACTTAGCCATATCTGTAACTTTTCCTTTAGGAGTGGTCGGTTTCCTGATCGATTAAAATACTCGGTAGTGAAGCCACTTTATAAAAAGGGAGACATTGATAATGTTGACAATTTTAGACCTATTTCTATGCCATCGGTGTTTGCTAAAGTTATCGAGAAGGTTGTATATACAAGGTTACTGGAGCATTTAAATTCACATAATTTGCTGTCAAATGTTCAGTTTGGTTTTAGAAATGGTTTAACAACTGAAAATGCTATATTCTCTTTTCTCTGTGAGGTTTTCGACGGATTAAATAAAAGGTTGCGAACGCTAGGTGTTTTCTTTGATTTAACGAAGGCTTTTGACTGTGTTGACCACAAAATATTACTGCAGAAGTTGGACCATTATGGAGTAAGGGGAGTAGCTTACAATTGGTTCGCCTCTTACTTTAAGAACAGAAAGCAGAGGGTAATTCTCCGCAATATTGAGAGTGGTAGTGATGTTCAGTCCCAATGGGGCACTGTTAAGTGGGGCGTTCCCCAAGGGTCGGTGCTGGGGCCACTGCTGTTTCTTATTTATATAAATGATATGCCTTCTAGTATTACAGGTGATTCAAAAATATTTCTGTTTGCTGATGACACCAGCTTGATAGTGAAGGATCTTGTGTGTAATATTGAAACAGTAACAAATAATTTAGTTCATGAAATAAGTTCGTGGCTTGTGGAAAATAATTTGATGCTAAATCACAGTAAGACTCAGTTTTTACAGTTTCTAACTCACAATTCAACAAGAACTGACATTTTAATCAGACAGAATGGGCATGTTATAAGCGAGACGGAACAGTTCAAGTTCCTAGGCGTACGGATAGATAGTAAGCTGTTGTGGAAAGCCCATGTTCAGGATCTTGTTCAGAAACTAAATGCTGCTTTATTTACCATTAGAACAGTATCTGAAATAAGTGACACTTCAACACGAAAATTAGTCTACTTCGCATATTTTCATACGCTTATGTCGTATGGTATTATTTTTTGGGGTAATTCTTCTGATTCAAAAAGGGTATTTTTGGCTCAAAAACGGGCTGTTCGAGCTATATGTGGTGTAAGTTCGAGAACCTCTTGTCGACCCCTATTCAAAAATCTGGGAATTCTGACATTGCCCTCACAGTATATATTTTCTTTAATGTCGTTTGTTGTTAGCAATATTAGCCTATTCCCAAGAGTTAGCAGCTTTCACTCAGTTAATACTAGGCAGAAATCAAATCTGCATGTAGAATGCAGTTCCTTGACTCTTGTGCAGAAAGGAGTGCAGTATTCTGCTGCATCCATTTTCAATAAGCTACCACAAGAACTCAAAAATCTTAGCAGTAGCCCAAACTCTTTTAAGTCTAAACTGAAGAGTTTCCTCATGGCTCACTCCTTCTATTCTGTCGAGGAGCTCCTGGAAGAGCTAAAAAATTAAGCAAATTCCAGTGTTACATTGTTGATTGTCTTCATTTAAACTTATGACTTGTCACCTGAATATGTTTTTTTTCCTATATTTCATTTTATCTGTTTCTAATATCGTGTTATAATTTCATGTATTGACTCGTTCCATGACCATGGAGATTTCTCCTTAATTTGGTCCCACGGAACAATAAATAAATAAATAAATAAATAAATAAATAAATTATATTACAAAACACACTGAGACGATTAGTCTGCCATAAATCAAATACAGCACAAAGAAATTTATCTCTTAAGCACACTGCATCCCGATGCTCGATATGACCCTTCGATGGCGGAACGAATTTTTTGTATTAGACTCTCACGGGTGTCACCAACGTAATGCAACACTTGGACTAACAGAAAATATTGTGATTTTATAAATTGGAAATATTTCTTCTCCGAGCCTATCCACAAATAATAAGACTCCCATTGCAACTGAACTTTCGCATGTGATTGTTCAGTAAAGCTGAGATTTACTTGTTACCTGATAACATGGTCGCAACTTCTATTGGTGCTTCTGGAATGGCACATATATATTATGTGAGAACAATCGTGAAATGTTGACTAGCTGCGGTAATTGTTTAAATGGCAGATAATTTACTTCGTTAATTGGCAGAATAGAATTACGACTCGCATTGAAAGTACCGCATGGCAAGGACGGCGAAACAGTTGTATTGTGTTGTCACCGCGCGCTAATATACAAATCTCCGGAGCTATAAATACGTCAGCGCGTTTCAAAGAATACGGAAAACGTCATCTGCTTCGCATGTTATCTCAGTTCATGTGAATGGCGTGAATTCTGTAGACGTCATTATTCTTGTCAATGTGTCACATAACAAAACGAAAGATCTCGTCAAGATGTTGCTCTGCTACAACTCATATTTACGGGACACCTTCACGACTCACAGAGATCCTAGTAAGCTAAATTGCCTTGACTGGAGAGAAGAGAGAATGTCGTATCTCCGAAGAGTTCGTGATATGATAAAGTTTAATGATACGACAGGTGTAGAAAGTTAACACCGATCTATTTGCAAACAGTTAATATCTACATGCACATCATAAACCAAGGAAAAAATCATAAAACACTGCTGTCAGTAAATATTCCACTGCTATTCGGATGTCAGTATATGTACGTGGGTTGTATCATTGACTGTGCTGCAAGCGGCATTAATGTGACCGTAACTTCAATAAAAGTTTAGATTTGAAAATAAGACGAGTGAACCAGCCACCATTATTTGTCAAACGCTTGGAACTTTACATTTTGCTAACTACATGTCGTTCAGTAACTGGTATATGTTCAGAGTATACAAATTAATTTTTTTTTAATCGTGTTTCTCTACATGCTAGGTGACCCACATAATGAGAAATTAAGTTTATAAGAATTTAATAGCACACTAGCAAAATGCCATGTGGTCAAAAATTGCACCACTTGTATATAGGCTAAATGCTTTGCAACTAACTGATGCGATTCACAGTAACTAGTACAGGGTAGAAGTAAACCCGTGTATTCTTGTGGAACTTAGCGAGCAGTTCGAGTTGTAGGATAATCCCTTGCTAACTTACATTTTCGGATGCTTAAGAGCTCAACGCCAACCGTAACAAAACACAAGCCAACATTCATCTGTATTCAGAGTCTATTCCGAAACATCAAATCATGGAAAACAGCCGAAGCATTTTGTATGTAGACATTTTTTTAAGCAACTGAGTAAGTGTTCCATTTTATGCTCCTCCTGTTCCAATATGACGAATGACATATTGACAGACTTCGTGAATAACGCTTTTAGTATGAACATAACGGTTTCCTTCTATGCAGAAATATCGACCCCTCACTAGCTGTACTCTACAGTAATGGTGATTACAAAAATTAAGGAATTTTCGTTCTTAGTAAATGGGCGAAGGTTCGTTTTGAATAAGATTACGCAACTCTGTCGTCACTGGTTCATCTGTATGTTTTACTACTGCTCTATCACAAAGTAAGCTGATTTTTAAGGGAACACGAACCTAAATCAAGAGTTCTATTTGTAGTTTGAAATATTTGGAAAGGAAAAACATCAACAATCCTCAATGATCACTCATCTTATTTTGGCAGAAGTCATTCGCACACTGCCTGGACAATAAAAATATGTTCTTTCAGTTAGTCATTAGTAAACACAATCCGTGGTGCAAACTGAGGTATATTGCCCAGATGACCCTCGCTGGATGTTTATTGCCATGACCTGTTGTCCTACTTGTATGACAAAATTGAAGGTAAATATACCTTTCTAGATATTCAGAAGCATGTAATTACATCAAATGGTACTTATATGTCAGTATGACAGTTTACAGCAGACTGCTGTATGGTCAACGACCAACAGCCAATAACAAATCAATGAAGCAGTAAACAATATGAGCGCAAGGCAGTGGGATGGGCACTACTGCAGATGGATCAATTAAGATTCAAAATATGCTGAAACAGTTAAACAAGAAAATACACGACGGCTTCTCTTAGCCGAAATAATGCCCAGTCTTTTACTTTCCAGCCAGAAGTCAATGAAACAACAGGATGCAATGAGCAGTAGGTTGGTCGCGACGTTGACATTCACTGCAGCGACATCGTAAATATTCATATAAACGCAATTACCAACTGTGGCATGGGTAACAACGGGGAGACTAGCCTGCCAACTATTCTACTAGCCACTGAAGCCTGCGTTCTATACATACAAAATAGACTACTGTGTGGCCCTGTTTAGAAACAGTTCCTTTTTATACAGAAAACACATTGTGGACAGGTAGAGTGCTGAGTCACTGGTCTTTAAATGTGAGAGACTTTTTTATGGAAAAGATGCAATTGGTAAACTACAAAGGATAGAGCACGTCCAAGGTATCCGACTAGATGTAGTGGTATAAGTAGAGAAAAGTACTTTTCTATGACTATTTCTATTTTGTATCACTAGTAACTTAAATCAGGAATGTTAAATTGTTAGGAGTGCTTTCAGAGAATCAATACATAAAGAACTTTTCAGTAGAAAAACTTCTTCGCTGTTATTGCGTTAGATTAGAATACCGAAAAGAAATAGCACAAATTAATGTCATAAAACTATCGTAACTAAAAATAGTAACTGAGCGGACAGGAAATGAAAAAAAATATAAAAAAATGTTAAAGATTCCCGAATTATTTTGGGAATTCATAGAGAGTTTTCAAAACCAAACCCTCGGTATTTTTAAAGGGAACGCCGACAATTAGTGTGTGTAAGTCTTTCAGAGCTAGGGCACTGAGATACGTTTTTGAAATGAGAGAACCATACAGAAGTCGCGAGTTGCTTTCTGAGTGAGGGAAAGATGCGTGTTATGACTTGCCAGGAGAGGAGACAAACAAACAAAAGATCAGGGAACAGGCAGGAATGGAAGACAACCGTCATGAAAATTAAATGGAAATGGGTGAACACGTAACCAGACGAAAATACGGTTAGCCTATATGGGCTACGAGCGTTGTCTACTGAGTTAGAAGCGACCAGTAAGCCTCAGATTCTTTAAATAATCAATTCCCAACTATAAAGAAGCTTCAGACTCCTGATTACAAGTGAGTAAATGTGTTAAATATTTGACACTAAGCATGTATGCGAGAAAAAGTTTAGAAAAGATTTGAAACTAAGTTTAAAGCTTGTTGGAAGTCACCAAGTGCTCACATTGTGAAACATTGGATAATATAGTCTGGGTAATTTGCAGTCACTTGTAAGCAAAAGCCAGTTTTTCACATATGTCATTGTTTATGACGTCATATCTCCTCAACTATTTGTCGTACAATGATATAACTTTGCAGATAATTCAGTGATATATGTGGATGTTGTCTGAAAAATGTTCTGCGAATAGAGTAGTTGTAACGAAGTAATAAGTTAGAACGTCATGCACGATGCTGAAGTTACTGCAACAACAGCGAAAGTGTAGTAAGCAGTCAACATTTTTCTTTTCATCTTTTTTTTTTTGGACGGGGAGAGGGGAGGGGTTGGCGAGAAAAAGTTTCATAAAGGTATGAAATTATGTTTAAAGTTGGTTGGCAATCGGTAAATGCTCTCATTCTCAATTACTGGATGAATATTGCCTGAGAGATTTAAAGTGGTAGATCAGTCGTTTTATTTGGGCAGGAATATAACTGATGATGGTCAGATTAGAGAGAATGTAAAACGCAGAATGGCAAGGGCAAGAACAGCGTTTCGGAAGGAGACAAATGGGTTAACAGCGAATATAGAGAGAAGCATTCGAAATGTGATGGCACAGGGGAATGCAGAAGATTATATGGGTAGATCACATATCTAATGAGGAGGTACTGAACTGAAATGGAGCGAAATGAAGTTTGTGGCACAACCTGTCTAGAAGAAGGGATTGGTTGATAGGGTACATTCTGAGACATCAAGAGATCACAAATTTAGTAGTGGAGGGAAGAGTGAGGATAAAAAGTTGTAGACGGAGAACGAGAGATGAAAATAATATGCATATTCAGAAAGATTTAAATTTTAGTAGTTATTCGGAGATGTAGAGGCTTGCACAGGATTGAGTAGCATAGAGAACTGCATCAAACGAGTCTTCGGATTGAAGACCACAACAATATAGTCTGGGTAATTTAGGCGTCGTGAGGCACATTGCCTCGAGATATATACAGTTTCTAACTTCAATACTTCTCTTATTGCGTTGAAGTTACAACATAAGATATACCTCTCAATGAGTATATTACGACTGCATATTAAATTTTTAAAATCGGTGACTGTATGAAATACTGAAAATCAAATTTTAATTGGCCCAGAAGTCGTTAGATATGTAACCTGCAACTGAGGTTGGGTGCGATGTACCGTGTTAGCCAAATACTGTATAAAGGAAGAGAACGAAGAGGCGACGTAGTGCAATGGAGGTAAATGAGATTAGGAAACATGCAGGAGCAATACGGGTGTGTTAGCCGATAACAGTAACGCATCATAAGTTAGGAGGAGCCCTTCGTCGGACAGTGAATGTCAAATTGCTGATGGCGGTTTCAGAATGAATTGATTAAATCAATGTATGGAAACGTCAAGACATATACAAAAGGTAATGATTAGAAAAGAAATTTCTCTGAAAAGCTTCCCCATACCTGACAGTGACCATAGTAACATACTAGCTTCGTACTAATTATGCTCTTCCGCTTTCGTACAGTTCATTATGGGAAAATGGTTCAAATGGCTCTGAGCACTATGGAACTTAACTTGAGATCATAAGTCCCCTATAACTTAGAACTACTTGAGCCTAATTAACCTAAGGACATCACACACAACCATGCCCGAGGCAGGATTCGAACCTGTAGCGCCTAGAGCCGCTCGGCCACCCCGGCCGGGCATTATGGGAAAGCGACGAACAGTTACTGTCAACTGATCATTGCTGCCAATGTTCACGACCCGACTATTTACTCGATGTCGTCCAATCGTACCACGCATTAGCACAGCAAAATGTTTGCCACTTGCGAGCGCTTGTCTGGACACGTCCTCAGAGGGATATGAGAGTTTAAATCGACACGAGCTCCGGTGGAGAGCACCCGAGCACGGTGAACACAGAAACGGCAGCAGCGGCGGTGGAGTACTCACCCGTAGATGGCGTCCTTGTCGCGCTTGTGGACGTCGGGCACGGCGGCGCCCATGACGTGGTTGGCGACGGGCGCCACGTGGTTGGCCGCGGGCGGCTGGTGTGGTTGGTGCGCGTGGTACTGGTGCATCGAGTGCGCCACGTGCGGGGAGTGGTGCTGCGCCAGCCCCAGCTGCGCGCTGCGGTGCGGGTCGGCGTACATCGCGGCCGCCGCCGCCGCCGCCGCGGACGCGCCACCAGCCGCCTCCATGTACGGGTGGATGCCGTCATCGTACTGCCGCACCGACACACAGCACAGCATTAGACGGGCGCAAGCGTACACTGCATCGCAAAGCGCCAACATCACTTACAGGCAAGCAGAGCGCATCAGAGGGGCTCAAACCCAGGTCCCACAGCACTACGATTCGACAAACACGCTACAGCTATTAATGTCATTCCCGCACTAAACAACATTTGGTCAGAGTGCTAGCGGGAAGAGGATTTGAAGGAAAGGGAAGTCTGGCTTTGTCCCAGCCGTCTCAATGCTCGACTGGGATCAGTCGTAGCACTACTGCACTATCCGTACACTCTAGTCAAGCGCGCGGCGCAACACTCCACACCGTAAAGTTGCTATTAGCAATTCCTTCAGTTACATAGAAACAGAGGTGTCTACACAACAGAGGAGCGATGCTCGACCCGAAATCTCACAGGACTGGGATTCGATTGGCACATGTAGCTGTTACATAAATTCTTTATTCTGTAGATGTTTGTGTACTAAACAAGATCAGTAGCAGACCGCTTCTTGCGTTTGGATGTGAGAGAAAGGCTCTGTGGTAAATGGACGTCTGAGACGAACTGGCCGCCTTCACCCAAGGGTGGATGCAGTCATTGCATTACAGTATCAAACAACAGTCCTGATTGAGCATCGCCGCACGTAGCACCACAAAAGCTGCTAACATCGCCACGTCGGCCTATATAGCAAGTGGAGGAGTCTAAGCGACACATGCCGGATTCAGTGTTGTTATAGATCACCTTAAAGTCCGGATCCGATTACCGCTTATCTCAACTCGTCAGCAGGGCGAAGATTAAATTAAAAAAAAAAAAAATCGTTTTTTTTTTTCAAACTGAATCTTCGTCCTATGGAATTGCAATTTGCGGTAATCAGGTACGTATTTGCAGATAACCTTTAACACAGGTCGAAACCGGTAATCCGAATAAGCACAGAAAGTGACCAAAAACTAGTCTCTTTTTTCATTATTATTGAAAGTGGTCACCGGTCCCTCAGGCATTATGGGTGCCTATATCTTCAATTGGGAAGGAAACTCAAAACGATATTCCACAGGATTGGATGCGTAAAATTTATATTCTTGCAATTTTACTATGGGCATTTATGTATTTCACAGGATTAGTGCCAGCGCACTTGCTTAGTCTGGACATGGGTAAGGTGTGAGGTGCGTGGAAGCACAGAACCTGTGTGAGTATTGATATGAATAACAGAGCTAAACTTTACATGATGTAGAGTAACGTACGATTATCTGACGAGGTTGCCAGTGGGACAATAAATTCAGCAGCTCTTTCAGCAACACACAGTACATCGCACACTGTTGTCTGAGATGCTAAAATGGTCACGTCTACTTCTAAACAAGCAGGTGTGACTACACAACTGAGCAACCACTCTTAAATGAGATCCAACAGTACTGAGAATAGGTGAGCTCAAATTAGAGCTGTACACGTGTATTGTCATCATGGATGTATTAAGCAAGATCAGTGGCAAGGCGGTGGTTGTCATTCAGCAGGATGCGGCACGAGGCAAATGGTAAGATAGAAGTCTGGTGAAGCACTGACAACAATGACAGAGCTAAACTCAAATGGCTCAAAGAAACATTAATCTGACAGAGTTACGAATGAGAGCTTAATTTCAGCATCTCAACATGTCTTGTCCTAGTGCACACTATGACAGACTTCTGCGCGGGCTAATGCAGCAACTGAGAAGACAAATCATCTAATAACAGTTAACTGATGTCGGCAGCAAGAGTACCGCACTTCACTGAACGACTCCAGAGTGGAGGTTATTGCATGTAGGGGACGGGCTTCACCATTTTCAGCCCCTGTAGTAGGATAATTCAAGGATAGCTAAGAGTATAAACTGCACAAAAGACGATTAAATGAAGCATTTAATAACAAAAATTCAGAAACAGTTATGTATCAATACTCATCTTAATACCGCAAATAAATAGATGTAATTGGCCTGCCAATTATAAATTCTGAAGAAGGCAACAACCCCATAGTTGACAGTTTGAACTGACATTATGTCTCTCTTCCCGTTTATCAAGTGTAACTCTGAGAAAGGCAGACAGACAATGAGTGCTCACTCACAGCGTTAACAGAAAGTGGTATCGAAAATAGAGGAAGGTGCAGTAGCGTTTAACTGTATGTCTGACTATTGTGAACGTCACTGAGAATTATTTGTGTACAGAGAACAGTCAAGGGCATGTTACACACATTGTTGTGAGTACAATACTACGAACCTTCAAACCAATCTAAGACAATTTTGCACTTGAAAATCTGATCGTCAGAAAACCAGGGACACGAGAGATCGAGTTCGTGTAATACAGACTGAGTCAGGAGGAAAGTTACATGCTTTGGGGGATGATAGTATTCGTGATTCTGAACAAGAAAAGTCGTACGATCTTATGTCCTGTTCTTAACAGTTGTCGAGGAAACTAATGAAAACAGTGGGGAACAGGACAAATGCAGGTGGTATTAAATGAAACATGGTGATCTAATGCTTTGTTTAATTGTGTACATTTCCTCACGACACATGTTCAAAAAGACCACCGTCAACTGCCAAACATTTTGCAGCTTTTGTAGACAGCTGCTGCGTTACTGATCTGAGCTCATTCGTACGGTCCTTTACCTGAGCACACGCAAGTAAAATAAGAGTGAAATTTTTTTTCCTTTGTGTCTACTCAGCGCTTCTAGATTCCGCTCTTAAGCCAACCCCACATGTCGCCTTGGTTGTAATCACATGTGAGAGCTGACTGCCTGGTTTTCAAATAGCTGCATGTCGGATACCGTTTAAAAAGAGCATAATATTTTCATTTTAAGTTTTTTGTTCAGAATTACCAGTCCTATCGTACATCAAAGCATGCATCTTTCCTTCTGATTCAGCCTGTATAAAAGAATAATCGAAGAATGACAACAGAAATTAACGATAATGTCATAGGACAAAACTGTGATACGAACAGTCTTTAATTCTATTCAAGAAATGTTATGTAATTAAAAATAACACCTGAGGGAACCAAAATTAGTACAGTGCTGAATGACAGACTTAGTCTGGTCACAATAAAACCAAAACATACAAGATGGCAAAGGGACACACGCAATTGTAACATTGTTACTGGTGGAAGTTAACCAATACTTATGAAAGGATTTGGAATGCATGAAGGCATTTGGAATTCGGAGTGACAACTGACAAAGGTAATGTTCTTCATTATGATGTCGGTAGAAATAAACAACATATAGACACTGTTAACAGGAGGTGTAAATAGTTTTAGTTTAGATCGCAAACAAAATCCTTTCAGAACAAGGGTTCAACATACAAAGAAGGAAACACAGTAGTTTACTATTACAGTAGAGTAAAAAGTATCACATACGAAATGAAATAGTAGTGCATACGCAGCAGCCGTGTGTTCTGAAGTAGTTGACACATTAAGGCGGATCTGGCCATACACTATTTCCATGAGTTTAATCGGGACGTTATGGAAGTACAGAAGGAGTTTGTATGTGGGTACGTATCAAGCCTCTCTCAAGTTACTGAAAGCGATTCGCCTGTGGCCACTCCTTCAGTTGACGCAGCTATCAGTACAAGTTATATGCAATATTAACAGCAAACAAAAATAAAATTCTGCTGTACCTCTGTGTGTGGACTCTCATCATCATAGAAGTATAAACAAGTATAAAAGTAGAGTATGATTTCGAGACAGCGAATAATGTCCTCCTAATACCATATAATCATGAGAAGTGTGAAAATATTAAAGGAGTGAGAAGGCCGAAAATCTTTGCAACTCATAATCAAAAGGAAACATCGAGCAGCATTAGCATCATTTATCTTCATTTAGTGCATCTTATGACATAAATGACATAAGAAGTACCTTTTGAAACGCAATGTAAACACTCCTCCACCCATTCCACTTCTACTTCACGAGAACAGTGTTTTTATTTCGCTCAAGGAAGCCTGCCTCTTTCTGTATTCCCTCCAAAAGACGATAATACTCTTTCATCTTGATACCGGCGCGAGACACGACCTCGCCTGATTTTGCCGCAGGTAGCCTAACTCTACTAAAACCACCTGGGCGTATTGCAATGCTTCTCATGTAGAAGCCACAAAAATTAATAAAGTCAGCTGTGAATGGTCCAGCGGCGTACGTTCACCTGTAAGCTCGCGTTGCTATTATGTCTTATGGACGCTCAGTAGTTAAAAAGGACTGTTCGGCCACTCAACTAATATAATGTTGCAGATGTACACAATTTGCCAAACAACCGACGTTAGGCCGCACATAAATCTTGGCAAATTGTACGTTCCGCCCTGCCACGAAATCCATCATTCTCCAGCGCGGCTGGAGTGGTCCTTAGAAAATGCCAGCCCCGATGGAGGAGAAACTCGTTCACTGAGCTGAGTGGAGACGAATCAGTCGTAAAATCATATGGGCAGGAGCAGAAGATAAAGGCTGCAAATATGACTGCCGTCACGAATAAAAAAAATGTAGAAGGAAAATATTTTGCTCTTCTTGTATCCCAATAACAACTTACGGAAGAGAACGCCTCGTGGCAGCCCGAGGAGTGCCATTCTTTATAAAACGCTTCAACTGATCTGTAAGTATTGAATTATCGACATCATCTGATAGAACTAAATATTCGTATTTATCTGTGATATTTTCTGCCTAGCTATTTCTGTTCCAGACAAGTCCCTAAATTACATTATACAGTGAGAATAACACCAGTGCTAGGGGAATGTTATTAATCGTACACAGCATCTCAAAAGTTTAAAGGAGTAAAGTTTAAAGGAATAAAAGCAGTAATCATTAATTATTATTAGCACAAAAGAATACAAATCTCTGTACCATTTAGTTGCCACGTTGAAGGAAACTGCCTGCAGTGAGCGAAATTCTCGAGTAAAATGTTATGACGTGCAAGATGATTACTTCTTACGAAAATAGCATTGGAGATGGTTCTTAGCTAGGTTTGTTACGAGTGAATATTAAGGATGAGGTTTAAAGTTTTAGACTTTTTCTTGGTATCTAAAGAGTGCATAATAAATTCACAGAACCAGAAAAAGAGACAGTTTATAAAGCAATTATACCAACTTATACGCACATGTCCCGCCAGAACGGTAAGTACAAAACGAACACTTGTCAAAGGATAGAGATTTCAGTTTACGACAGGTAACAGGAAAGGGAATGAATTGTAATGGTATAAAATATGATAGCGTCTTGCCAGCACCTCACATGTGGAAGCAGAAATAAAAATTTCATAAAATGAGAGGCCGGATTGATATAGAGTATAAATTTCAGTGCTATCAAATAATATGAGATGCAAAGATTTACATATGTATTAAATACATTTCGTTTATGATATTGAAAGTGCACCGCAGAGCAGAAATAACTCTAAAAAAGTTAGTTAAAAGAACCACTTGAAAAAGAGAAAACGAAAAAAGAGATTTCAAGAGTACTGATAACAGTTTCCAAATTTCCTTTCCATTTCGAAAGAAGAGGCAAAGAAGGATGCAAAACAACCAGTTTGTAATCGTTTAACATGAAGTGATAAACAAACTAAAAAGAAACGGAATACGGAGATGAATGCAAAGAACATGTAAAAAAAAGGCGAAAATAATTTCCGTGCGATTTTGCTATACGACGAAATGAACGTAACGGCAGACAACAGAAACTATGTCACCATCAATGTAGGAAGTTTTCACATTAATTTTTTTAAGACAATTCTTCCAAATAAGGCTTCCAAATACGACTGAAATGAGAAATATATCAACAAAGAAGCACTGTAGCCCAACCTTACACACACACACACACACACACACACACACACACACACACACACACACACACACGCGCGCGCGCGCGTCACATACGCAAAACAGATGCCTGCGCCCTAAGCGCTGACACAGACAAATACGTCACACTATTTTTACGTCAGCCCCGGTAACAGATAATGAAGCAGCAGAGAAAATAACGTACGCTGTGGGAGCAACTAGCCAGAGGTTTTGACACAGTTTTACAAGTTCAACGCGCACTTAATGCTCCACAGAGAGTGCGATTTTGAGCACCAGAAAAGCCAGCAAACATGACCCTTTACATTTAAAAATAAAAGACCAAAAAGAAAACGCGCACACAGTGAAAGGCGAGCAGCTCCATTACGCGACTTACGACACAGCACCGGTTGGTGTAACTTGCCCGCAAGTAGACAAATCGGCCTGCAGATAGGAATCTATGGAACGGTGCTACTAAATTAATTCTGACTGCTACTGAGAAGAAATCTGAGCATAGCGAATAGTACGCTTATTAAGCCGCCACATCGTAAACACTTGCCTATTCCCTCTTTCAGATATTAGCATTACTAATGTAATTACATTGCGACCTAAATAGTAAAGTGCAGACTGCTGGAAAGTTTATGTCAATCGGGAGCTTTCACGCTGAGTTTGGTTTTGCTACCTTATGAATGCAGACAATTTATATTTTAACACAGGCTGTAATTGTTGATGTGTGTGCTAGAAGTGCACACGGATGACAACTCAGTTTGAACGTTCATCTTTCAGCTAAAAGTTTCCCTAACTTGTAAGTCTAGTATCTTTGAAATTTGTGAGAAAGGAGAATTGAAGCGTTTGAGATGCGGTGTCACAGAAATATGTTGAGAATTTAGGAGACTAATTAAATAAGAAACGAAGAGGGCTTTCCACAGAATCGGCGCGGAAGGAAATTTGTGGAATAACTTAAGTATAAACATGGACAGTACAACAGAAATAAGGAAATTACCTTCATGTCACGAGAGAGAGTAATAGAAGGCCAAAAACATTGGAGATGCCGGAGTTTCGAATATGTACAATAAACAATTGAGGACATTCAATTACTCTGAGAAAGAAGTTGGTATAGAAGAGGAGAACTTGGTGGGGCACTTCAAGCAAAGGAGGAGACTGATGATGATGAGAAAAGAGTAAATACATAAAATGGGCCGGAAAGTACTTAAAGAATTTTACCCTCACACTACGATCAGGGACTCATGTGAAGAGTTTGCCACTTCTACTACAACGCTCCCACAACAACAGAACTTTTTCTGTGCCACTTTACGTCACTTAATATCATACACAAATTCTTAGGGGTAGAATACATCTGCTGTGAAGTAGTGATTCTAGTCTCTCTAGCGCAGCGTAACAAACAAGCCCAAATTTCAAGCATTTAGCGTCTATGAATTTTTACTGTGTATTATCAAAGGTGTACAGAAGAATTCATGTTTAACAGTCAAGAGATACAAAGGATGACATGCCAAGCAGGCAGAATAAACGCGTGACGTGCAGCGAAGGTTGCGACCCGGGCTTCAGCCAGTCGCATGCGCGAGACTTTGTGGGATCCTGCAGGCAGGCGGCTGTGGAATGACCAGCCCCGCGCCCTCAGGACCCTTTGCCCGCGAAGTGCAAGCATTACGGGCAGCGTTAATTGCAGGACGGGCCGTGGCGCGCGCTAAGTGCCACCGGCGTGGCCGTCAAACTGATTTTTAAATATAGATGCGCCCTAAACGTTTCCGGTTCACCCTCGATTACTGTCGTAAATTATGAACCCCTGCGCCCTCGCATCCCAGGAGACGGCGCCGGGGGAAGCGCAGATGCCGCATGGCACCCCCGTCTGGCGAAATCGTGAGGGAAAGACAACATACACTGCAAACCCTGACAACCAGGCTCCATGTACGAGTTTTTAAACCAGCCCAACCACCAACTACCCCCCTCCCCCCAACGCTAGTCCATCCTCATTTTTCCCGTGAGAGTGTTGAGTTCGAAAGGCTTATATGTGATTAATGAAACATCTCGAACCGAAAGTTCCACTCCGTCAAATGGTGAACGTGCCCTGCCTTTCTAACGTCCGATTTCAGAAAATCATTTAAAATCATATTGCTTCTTGTAACATTAGTACCAACTTAGATTTGTAGAATGTATATACAGTACGTAATTGTGTTTTATGTTACTAAGCTAACTTGTTCCAACTATGTACAATTACAAGAGATTGTTGTTTGTTAGGCGTCGTGCAATTGTTAAGACACAGCCTAAGTCATTTTCGGCAAATGCCGTGATGGTTCATTCAACAAGGCCACCTGTCCTGTCCTATAATCATCAAACATGTGTGCATATTCCTACGTATGCATCTCTCACATATTTTTCTATTAATCCGACCATATATCACTGTAACATCATCCTTGGATGAGTAAGTTAATAACGTGTCAATGAAATATGCATAACTTGGCAAAAATAAAAACAACGCAGGTGTTCATTCGTCTACAGTTAAACTGATAACGTCTAATGGCATCGTTTTGTTTTTGTAACCAGTCCTTGTGGTGAAGTGCCAGAACTTTTGAAACACACAATAAATGGTGCCAAATGACCAAGAAATAAATGTAACAACACGCTACAACATAGGTATCTCTCATACAATTCAAAGTTCGATTATTATGAACGGGACGGCCCAAGTATTATTGTCACTGTCTCACAGTTGAAACGCACACTGAAGTACTTACAGATGCCACGTAAGATTTTAGCGCTGCTTGCAGCAAAATTGCAATAATAGGACTTGCACTGCGGAGTTGAAGGTTTTTCTTTGTAACGGATCTCGCTAAATTGATTTGCAACGGACGACAGATAAAGTACACAACAGTTTGTAGATTGTGCCGCAAAAACTCACGCGGTCGTTTGAAGACAAAAAATGTACACAATATTTAAGTATACTAAGGCAATTGCCGAAAAATATGATGTACAGAACGTAGAGAAAGCAATGAAGCACTTTACTGGTGAGACTAGTTTTGACAAGAAATGGTGACTGATAATTTTGGAGGATAGTAACATCCTATCTGAAACAACCATACCCTCGGCACTCGGCTGCACTGAATTTGTAGGAAGACCGTATTTTCAATTAGGGGACCAGTTAGAACGGCAAATGTTTTACAATCACGACATCGATTTATGATGAAGGTTTTATAAATACAGATCACTTTATTATCTCGATTCCTGATTTTGGGACGAAAAATTTAACCTCCAGGTCGGCAGTTTTGATGGGAAAAAAAAAATCAGTGACGCAGGTTACGACGGCAATTGTGGATGAAGGTAGAATATTATCCGTGCAAATAACACCACCAAATTACGCCTCAGTTCTGTGAGAATCTTTAGCGCAGCTCGATGGCGAAATCTTGTGCAACAGTCTATCAGTCAGTAATGTGGGCATCTCCAATAGTAGAAACTGCAAAGCACAAACTCAAGAACTAATTAACTTCCAGCTTACGTGTGAAGGCATGATTCGGTGAAGAAACGTAAACATAGGCAGTAATGTGCGAATTACAATACTGAATAATTAACCAAGAAAAGGTATGAATAAATTGGGGCAAACATTTACAATTCGATATCAAACAATCTAACTACAGCTACTGAAGATGGATAAAATACTAAACTTAACGTCAAGTCTGACGCAAAGAACCATCTACTTGTACAGGAAAATCAAGCTGAAAACTCTCAAGATCTCCACCCACAATAATTTTAGTAAGGAATGTATCGTCAATAAGCCTTCTGAAGAAAGGCACTGAGTGCCTGAAACCGGCGAAGCAAATAAAATTTCCTTTATGCAACTGGTTGCTCGCTATTTCAATGAAAACAACTACAGACACTGAAGATGGATAAAATACAAAGACTCCACGCTCTTTTACGATAGCGGAAAACAACTACATGCTACCATTAAGATGACATTGTGGCGTTGTATGGATATCTGTTGCTGATAATTGCAGGACTTTCAAATATTCGAGGTAATAATAAAAGACAATAGAGTCCAGCGCGCTTCTATCACGTTTCTTATCTGTTAGACGGGATGCGAAGAGTGCCCACGTGCTGAAAGTTCTTGTTGGAAGAGACGGAGGACGCATGAAACTTGTCGAAACCATAAATAAGAAAATATCAAGCTTCCATACGAAGAATAATAACATAAAAAGTTCCTGAAGGCGGCAAAATGAATAAAATATTCAAATATTTATATGTATAAAATACCTGATATTAGACACAAGGAATCTGGAATAAGAGCCTCTCAGGAGTTATTTTAACTGCAAGTATATTGGTAACCCTGCACCTCGTGTTACTGTTTATGATTCACAGTATCGGCTCAAGACGCTGAACGCATAATTCCACCAAGTTAAAGTAATCTTGCAAGGCGTCAGCCGTGGAAAAATGACGTTAAGAGAATATTTTAAAACAGCATAACCAGGGATTGTGTAAGAAGAAACTGTAAGTCGACGTGGAAAGCTCTGCGCTAACGCCGGAAGGACGACAACACAATGAAGGTGTTGTGTACAAGGCACTACACGCAAGTGGCGAATGCACATCTTCAGAAACACCGGGCAACGCCTTCTCAAATGAAAGCAGGCGCGGAATCGCGCGAGGGCAGAAGAGGTTTTTCCGGCCGCATAACCAGCCGGGCGGCGCGCCGGGCTTTAGTGGCCATAAACAGCGAGCGAGCGGCGGGAGTCCCCGCCGGCGCAACTGGTGCCCGCGGCGGGCCGTGGCTGCGAAGTCGGCGAAAACAACAGCTCGCCGGCTTACGAGTTACCATCCACGTGACGAGAAAAATCCGACGGTCGCTGGAGGGTTATTAAGCCACCAGGCGCACCTATACATAAACGTTGCCGGCTATAAAAAATTAAGTTGTTGATGATTCTAATGATACTCCAAGCAACAACACTGACGCTCAAGACTGTCTTGACGTCAACGAAATGCACATCTGAGCGACTCTTTCTGCATCATATTCCATAATACGTGCAGAAGGCTTCCTAATGTAACTGGAGAATAGTTTACACCGATGTATCAACACTCAAAATACTTCAATCGTGGGACAGATAAAATTGCACGGAAATAAGAACAAAAACTGGAGAGAGCGCAGAGTGTTAGATCATACCTTTAAAAATAATAAAGTTAAAAATTGCGAGATAACAGGACAACAATACAAGGAGAGAAAATTGTGTATAAATGATCATAAAGGAATTTTAATCATTGTTCCCGCTCTTGGAAAAAATAATAATGAATTAAAAACGTAATTTTTATTCTGTGCCGTTGTTAATTCATTATGAGCTATGTTCGAACATAGCACTGCGATCAGAAGCCTTGACTCAACAAAACCACGTAACAGACTTTCCAAACTAAGTTTGGATGAAAAAAAGCACATACGGTGACGCGTAGGACAAGTGGAGACATGTCACAATTCGGCATAACCAAATTATAGAACTACAGTTGGTTGCCTTATGGGTACTTGGCAAGCTCGTACCAATGAAATAAGGACTAAACTGAAGTTCGTTTGCAAAACATCTGAATTTGGAACCAGTCAGTCCTATTGGATCACTCGAATTTTATACCGCAGATAAGTTTTGTTTACAGAAGATGCCGAGAAAAATAAGAGAATTTGGGAGTAGACTATGTTCACAGCTCAAGATGCTGATCCTCGCCGACAGGTGATCACCAATAATGGACACTGACAAGTCGAAAAGCAGTTTACCTGGACCTCCTCTTGTACAGAACAATCACAACACTAAACCGCAGGAGAGAGCCTTGACGCGGGCGAGAGCCGCGCAGCACAAGTCACTAGCGGAGGCGGCGACACGCGGCTTTGTTTACAAGCTGCCAATGAGTGAGCGATCGCGCGCGCCCGTCTATCACGGTTGCGTGGCGCGGCCGCGGAGCGACTCACGCTCGGCCGCCGTGGCGTACGCACGGCGGGGCCGGGCGCCGGGCCGCATGATATATTGCAGCCACCAGCCAGGCCTATCAAAGCCATCGGAGGCCCCCATCTCTTCCAACATGGCCGCTACATTCATTACCGGGGCTGATTGATGGTGACATTTGAAAAACAGAGCCGAGGAAGGCGGCACGTACGAAACGCGCCGCGCTGCACGTGCGCCGCGCCACTTACCCGTGGCTGAGCCATGAACGCTCTCGCTGCCCCGGCGAAATCCACTTTCGCACCGTCGAGTCAACACCACATCCACTACTGCCACCCTTTCGCGCCCCCTCTGTCGGTTTCCTCCCCCACCCCTCTCGCCCTCTCGTCGGAAAAGCACCACAAACAACGGAGGCAGCGGCGCGAGTTTTGCTCCGGCGGCGAAAACGACCCGCTGCCCAGCGTATTCACGATGTCACCGCACACGACAGTAAGCACATGGTGGTAGCGACGAGGGCGGCACACGGTCACACTTCTTGCTCGAGGCGCTCTCGTTGCTGCGTCGTTCCGGACCCCGCGCGGCGTCGCTTCTCTCGCTCCACTTCCGACGGCACCCGCGCGGCAGAAGCAGACAGGGAGGCGCGCGCGTCGATCACTGCATGCGGTAGTGCAGCTGTTGCGAGCGATTTGTGCTGTGCGTTGCCGTCCGTCGCGCCGAGACAGGGCCCCAGCACGCACACGAGGTCCTGCGCGCTCCGCAGTCTTCTGCCAACTGTCAATCACTGACCCGCTGGCGGGGGAAGGCGGTGGTGGGCGGGGCGACGTGTGGCTGCGCGCGCAGCGCGGCTCCGCCCCACCCCGCCGCGCGGGAACCCCCCACTACAATGGAGAGCGCCACGCGCCCGCGGCCGGGGGGCGGGGCCCGCAGCGCGCCGAGCGGCGGCGGGCGCAACTACGGCACTCTGTATCACCGCGCCGCGGCGAGCGTGTCGGATGGCATTGGTGACCACGTGGCGCGAAGGCGTTCGGGAGTCGTTCCGAATCAGAAATAAACTGCTTTAGTTTCTTCAGAATCTGCTAAACGATCCATCTACCGCCATCGACAGTCCAACAGTGTCCAAATTCGCAACTATCAAGTACGCTGACGTAATGGAGAAGAGCTGTCATCCCTTACCAAGAAAAATCGTGTGTAAACAATTAAAATTCAAAGTGAAGTGAATGTTACGAAATAACCGATAATCAAAATTGTGAATGGTTTTTAACTCTTCTCGTTGTTCAATAAAAATGCAGTTCGTTTGAGAAAGTAAACAACGTGTTCATTGACCTCAGTCATTAGCCTGCAACAATGTAACACGGAAGAAATACGTATACAGAAAAAGTCATGATTACAAGAAGATTTAGTGATACTCTCCGTCGGTACAGACGAGGGTCACACGTTTCCCAGCAACGGAACGAACAGGTTTGTGTTGCATACTGACTGTCGAATTTATACAAAACTCAAGCAATGTGCTTTATTTTCTCTCGTTCTGAAACAAATGTATTTGTATTACTTTTCGCTTTGGCAATAATTCATACAGAAATCGTCATATTTGTGTGCATGAAACAGTCGAGTTTCCTTAATAATGTTTGTTTGTAGCAGTAAGATAAAATATTGAACAAAGGCATGTGAATAATTTCAAAGTACTTTTCAGAATATTTTTCGGTTTTCCCGTTGAGCGATAAAGTAGATGCTCGTCGTTTTCTGAGGAGCCCTTTCGTTACGCAGGTTGTGAACGGGTTGCCAATAACGTTTTGAATGCATAGAACTCGGCAATAAATTAATTACAGGCTGGGTCTTTTCTTCGTAGACGACGCTAATACCTGTCACGCCTGCGAGTCCTCTTACTATTGGCGAATCACGATTAATGGTAGGAGATTATATAATTTTTTTTAACGCGGGATCGGTACGAGGCGTTGTGCGATGGTAAGCTAGGGAAGGATCGATGGGTCCCTGGAGGGAGTCTAGCCGGTTGGTGTCTTGGAGCTGAATGGGTTGCCGACATCACCATTCTGTGCGCGATCTCGCCTGCCGACTGGTTTGTTTCGCTGTTAATCCCGCGCCAGCAGCCCGCTAAACCGACATTAATATTCCGCGATCGGTATTTACGAGCTATTTACGTTTCCTGCAAAACGGTTTTTATCCGGCCTGTGGCACAGTAATCCCGGCGGGCTTTTATTTATTTTTATAGTCGGCTTTTTGCGCAAGTTTGGGGGTCGGAGCGCGCACCCCGGCGCCGACCATCGATCATCGACCGAGACGTATAAAGTTTGGCAGTGTGGCTGCCGTGACAACTTGTCACCGGCAATCAATAGGCCCGCGCGCGCCGCCGTGATGGATAGGCGGCGAGGCCTCGACCTGCCCGACGCCAGCCGTCGCGACGCCGCGCAGCGCCAAAAAATGAAATAAGAGAAAAAGCCAAAATCGCTCCCGAGTAATCCCCGATCTGCTGCTGTCCAGGGGGCGTCGCTCCACGAGTCGACGAGACTAAATGTATCAATCACTTCGGCTGAGTTTCTCATAGTTGCATTCCAGTCGGCACGCTTTTTGTAGCTACTTACAGAAGTACTTAACATCGCGCAGCACGTAGCACAGCCACCGTCGTAGGATATTTTGAGTCACCATTTAATGGGTACGCAGCTAGAAAACTGTATTTCGGATGGAAATCCTCCTACCACTTCCAAGGTGAGTTTGCTGATTTCTGAATGTAAATGTCTTGAGACGCTACCAACACATTCATCAAAATATATCGTCTAGTTAAAACCACACATTTTTCCTTTTTTTCCATAAACTTCTACTGACATTTCGGCTGCACCATGCTACATATTATTCACGGTTCCGATCCTGCTGCAGAGCATTTAATGGTACTTTTGTTTAAATATAACTCCCGAAGAGATGTTTTGCTGCAGTGGACTAAACGTTATTAATTGATTATACCGCTTGCTCGTTATATCAATTTTTACTCCAAACAATATACACTTTAAATATCACGTGCTACATCCCCTCGCCACCCTTCCCCCTCTTCCCCCCGCTTTCACAACGAAAATCGCCTCTTCCCAGCTTCCTACCAGATCTCTCTTCGGCAAGATTTTTTGTCATCCTTAGATTTTTTCTTTAGGCCCTAAATCGATTCGCCCCGTGTGCATTAAGCTACATGTTTTTGACGTACTAAAATGTTTGTTCTTATATTTTGTCAATGTAGGCTTACAGAGAGGGTTACAAAAGGAGCTGTACTTATAAATACAGCAAGTAAAAGTTTTTCCATAACTGCCCATGTTTTTACTACGATGCTTTAAAACTTCATATTTTGTTTCTTGATTTCAGCGCCTTTCGGTGCTGACTACACTAACACAATTCTCACAACACTTATCGGACCAAGTGAATTCATAGGTGTAATCACAAATACTTGTTAGAGGCAATGCCTATGTAGAAGAATCTACGCTTACCTTCACAGTCACTTCTAGATTCTTGGCAAAGTGCTGTACTCACATTTCTGTTGCAGTCCTTTACAAGACTTCCTCGACACATGCACAATCTACGTTACTATCCGTTTCGTACTGAATCTTTTAAGGTACTCCAACAGAATAATTGAGCAAAACAATTGTCCTAATTTCTTCGGGATTGCAACCTCCAAGACATCATTGTCTCGTAAGATCCTTGCCGTGTTTTTAATAAACATGAAAAGTATTTTTATCGCTACTTTAAACTTCTTGCACAGAATCATAAATTTGTTTGGCCGCATTAATTTGTAATTGTATTAATTTGGTTTTTGTTAAAGTGCAAATTTATTTTTAAAAAATATTTATTTTTTCGGGCAACCCTCCTCCACTGGTGATGTTCCATAATGACAGCAGTACATATCCTCTAAAATGGCGGTAAAGTTAACAAACACATACCTTTGCTATTGTTTGCTCTTCCCTTAGTTCACTGATTTGTTTGCGTTTCCTTGGTAGTAGAAAGCCTAAATTTCTTTCGGTGCACCAGCTAAATTTTAATAGTACTAGGAGGTTACTCTCGCAGATTTTATTGCTTTGGTGGCTGTTCAGTTATTTGTAGAATCTACCTCTTGTACTCCTCAGTGCATGGTGCAGTCGCTCTTTTCCATATTAGCTGTTAGTGTTTCATTCCTTAACTGATACCCAAACCTTGAGATTTTAACAGCAAGGACTCTCAATTATCCTCCCTAAACATCTCTTTGGCCGTTTTCTTCAATCTCCGTAGCACAACGGGTGAAGGCCCAGGGATTCTAACCAGGTATTCTAACCTGTGATGAAGATCGGACATCTGAACGTCTATATAATACACAAAGCGCCTTTCCAGTCCAGTGCCTGTCTGTGTGAAAAGTACAGAAATTTGAAACTGAAGAGGATTATGGCACTCGTAGCCAGGACTTAAGTACTCAGCTTGTGATATAAGAGCAGAAATTCATACGTAACAATCTCAGAATGTCATTCTGAAATGGCCCTACCCCTTAAAGATTCAGCCTCTGATTGCCCAATCGATGCAAGTGAACTCTTAGTCCGCTGCATAAATTAGTGTGTCTTTTACATCCTATGTAACACTGAAAACCGTCAATATGCCGGCTCCAGCTTTTTCAGTGAGTGACCTTTACGTTGCTTGTTTTCAATGAATTACATCAGATTATTCTTCCAAATGTTTATTCCATTACTTTTATTGTTCCCCTAAACGGTGACAGTAATCTGCTCTGTAACTAAACAAAAGATAGGCAGTGTTACTCGTGTTGAATATCCTATGGTACGTCTTCCATTTGGAAGTCATTTCTTACATTGAGGATGTACCAAGTCCAATAAAAGAATGTGAACCTTGAAAGTAACTTCTTCCTCATCTATAAGACGTTCTTCAGGCCATATTACATTTTATGAACATCATTGTAACGTGGTGACACAGGTTTATAGGTCACATATGGATTAATCGTTCAAACCGGCCGCTGTGGCCGAGCGGTTCTTGGCGCTTCAGTCTGGAACCGCGCGACCGCTACGGTAGCAGGTTCGAATCCTGCCTCGGGCATGGAGGTGTGTGATGTCCTTAGGTTAGTTAGGTTTAAGTAGTTCTAAGTTGTAGGGGCTGATGACCTCAGCTGTTAAGTCCCATAGTGCTCAGAGCCATTTTTGGGTTAATCGTTCATCAGAAACGTATTACTATAAAAATCATTCATCCGAGGCAGGATTCGAACCTGCGACCGTAGCGGTCGCGCAGTTCCAGACTGTAGCGCCTACAACCGCTCGGCCACCCCGGCCGGCATAGATATCATTAGTAAACTCCCTATAGCATAGGCCTGTAAGAGGCAGAAGTGTGGCTGCTTATGAATTATCGATAGTCAGTAGTCACAAACATCATAATATGGCCTAAGGGAATTTCTTTAATGTAATAACATGTTATTTATAAGGAAGCTAGAAGAACTACCAAAGAGATTGGTCAGCAACTCGTTTTGGTCATTATGAGTGCTCGGTCTTGGTGCTCGAAGATACTGTTATAACAAATACACGTATTAAGCAGTGTATTTCCATGTTCTGACTTGGATTTGTAGGCAGAGGCGCAGACTTTAAGACAACGGGGTATATCCACTGAGTTCGTGCTCCGCCCGTAAAGACCTTGTTGAAGTTGCAGTGTTAAACTTTTTACGAAAAAAAAAGAGATGGTCTTAGTTTAAGGGTGACCTGTTTTCCATCATGCAGCATCTTTTTTTTTTCTTTTCTTAAGGAATTCCACGTCGTGAGAGAGCCAACAGTAACACAGTTACAGAATTTATAACGAAATTTCAGACAGTCGGCTGGTTTAATTCAGCTCCAAACTCGAAGAGAGTGACCCAAAATCATTTTAATCATATCCGAAAATGAATACTGTAACAACTTTCGGTGGTAACACAATACAGCAGCTACTAGACTTCGTCTCTGCTATATATTAAGAAGACAATGTACGAAATTAGTTTTCCTCAGTGACAACATCAGACATCTTCCAGAGTTGAGTGACACATTTGAATTACTTAGGAAACTACAAATAGACCAAATTCACTCATAGACTTCCGATGTATGCTTGTTGGATACTTAGTACTATGGGACCAAGCATCCATAGTTTCATTTAAGTGTGGCACTATCGCAGTACTTCCACTGCACAACAGCTAAATGTACTAATGAATGAGATAATTCGTATGTATTAGCTAACTGTCGTTATGTGACAAGAACTACTGCAGGGTAAATGTAATAATTAGCTGGTAATGAATGAATGGCAGTCGAACCAAAATGTTTCGTCCCAAATTGACACAGTCTGATCTAAATTGAAAGCCTGCTGTACGCAGCTGTATAAAACGTCCGTGCAGTCAAAACTGCGCAAGTAGCAACTGGTGAACGTTATCATCAGGATAAAAGCCATTTACTTTTTTAAACAGTACCTGTGACGTGCTTGCGAAACCAGTTATATCTCCTGATAGGTTGCAGAAGCAATGCCAAGTGGAAAGTAAGATAGGACAAATTTCTTCACGCCAACGTTCTGAAGGGCAACCCTAAAGACAATGGTTGTTGCCTCTTGAGATAATCTGCCTGTATTAGAATAAGCAATAATGCATTTGCTTGGTTAACTGTCTAGTATTGTATCTGGAACAGTGATTGTACAACGGACATCCGTGATTAAGGACACCCCTCTCCCCCACCCCCAAAAATGTCTGCATTTTGTCAGGACTGGATAAACAAAAGGGAACACACCGAGAAGTGAAACAATAGCTGTATCGAAATATTATAGGCAAGAAATTATAAGACTTTAACCCTGTAACTGACTTACAGTTTGTCTTAAATGCCTTTGCTGCCTGCTTTGTATCTAATTGCACATCTGTTGATGAAACCTATTACATGCTCAGAATTAAAATATTGCCTCCATTAAGGATATTCACTTTTCACTACTTAAAAACCTCTAAAACGGCTACCATTCACTCGCACTCTACTGAGATACATACTAATCAACATTTTTTTGAATATGTGTTTATTAAAATTAACACCCATTACATCAGATATCATTTACTATTTCCACAGGGTTTTTAAAAAGAAATTATTTTTCCGTTGTTAATGGGCATATTGTTGAAATTTAATAAAAAAAGTTTAGAGCGATTTAGATTTATTTCAGACTCTAAATTTGATTTGTAACTCAATGACAAAACTCGAGATACAGAAGAAAATGGAACGAACATCTACAAAGAATGGAGAGTGAGACACTTCCCTTAAAGGCAAGAAATTATAAATGCCATGAGAGAAGAGGCATAGGAAGACCCCGACAGAGATGGGTACCATAACAGGCAATTCCTGCCTAATACCTGAAGAGAAGATGAAGATGATGAAGCTAAGACATTTGACAAACATAATAAGAAATATAGGGAATTTTAATTGTTCCACTGTTTATATCCGCACTCTTGAAAAGGTAATGAATTCTATATAGACAGAGGAGCTTTAACCACAAATAGAGGCATAAGCTACGTTGACGTCTGTGCAACTGTTTTATAGTTTTCCAAGCGTTCCATATGAGAGAAGTAGGGACAGATTCAACGTACTTGAAGCCAAAGTATTGCTGCACTGCCCATGGGAATCTATACGTTTAAGCCACACACTACTTATTCCGCCCACAATATTATTTATCTCGTATTGCAGTGTAAAAAAATGGTTCAAATGGCTCTGAGCACTATGGGACTTAACATCTGTGGTCATCAGTCCCCTAGAACTTAGAACTACTTAAACCTAACTAACCTAAGGACATCACAAACATCCATGCCCTAGGCAGGATTCGAACCTGCGACCGTAGGAGTCGCGCGGTTCCGGACTGAGCGCCTAGAACCGCTAGACCACCGCGGCCGGCTATTGCAGTGTACTAAGGCTTAAATTGGAAAGGCATTTTCTCGACAGTGCTCACCGTTATGGGGAATACCACCTCCCAACATTCCAAACTCGTAATTTTTCTCGAGCCTTTATACCTGTCTTCACACTAACTGGAAAAATTTCGTTTCGAAAGGCATTGACCCCCTTCAAGAAACTTAATGATTCTCACAGTGTACAGTGGAGAAAGTGTAACTGTAGTAAACTGACGTGACTGTCGTCAACGCGCTTAACGAAAATGCTTCTCTGAAGATGACTGTGTGGCAACAAGAACCGCGTCTTCGGATAGCGAAATACCTCGATGTACAAGCATATGTTCAAATCTATTTGGATTCAATGTCTCTAATTAAATGTAAATGAATGCTGACCGGTGCAGAATAGCAATCGTGCTGTTTAAAGGAAACTTGGAGGACTTGCTCTGCACAAAATTCCAGAAAAAAATACTCCTCCTTCATATTCACACAAAGTTGAATTGACGTCCTTGCTGGCAGGATGAGATATGGTGATGAGGGGTAAGCACGCATTAAATCATGATATATGTGTTGGAAAGAGATATATGATTTTATTTTTTACTTCTTTGCAGCAGTTGTACTACCCATCACAGTTTTGAGCGAGGAAGCCGTAAAATGATTTTTTCCAGTGTTCAAATCTCACCATCAGATTCTGTCGCTCAGACTATACTTCTGAAGGCTCTCAAATATATTAATTTATTTTTATGTCTCTGCTAATGAGAAAAGTAACTAAATTGAGCAATCATGTGTCCGAGGCTTGGAACATTCTCTTGTCATGCTAGTAAGAATCTACTGACGTGCGATTCACACTTGAACATACCTACTGATACCGCCACAGACCTGCAGAGATTTCTTTTTTTTGCAAAGGGTGATGGCCAAAGTTATGCCTTCCTTTCCTAGATTCTTACGAAGCTACCCACTGTACCACAAACTACGTTCCGACTATGTGTTTCATCTTTATAATAACTCCTTCAGAGGGTGAGAATATACGTTGAAGGAAACGAAACCAACTGATTAGTTTAATGTGTCTATAATTATTTAACAAGCTCAGACAGATTTTCGATGGTTCACAAGTTTAAGTAAAAACTTTCTACTAGATGACTGGCGGGCATCTGCGACTACCTCCCTCCAATATGAGTTGCTCGATGAATCGCTACGAAAATTGGCTTAGCAACTGCAATGCACCTGTGCTTACAAGCTCTTACGGCATCACTTTTCGAAAGTCAACTTTTTCGTATCGGTACGAAATTGTCATAGTACAATGTTGTAAGGTTCACTACTGTTGCATACGGACTTTCTCAGCTCCCCTGCTTCGGAGAATTGGTTTCCCTTCGAGATGTTCCATTAACAACAGCTATCAAAGAGTGGCGGAATGGACGCCGACTGCTGCACAGTTACCAGTTTAAGAGATATGCCACAGAGCAACCGTATACAGCAACTGGAAATCTGTTTATTTTAACGGAGGCCAATGTCCATTAACATTTTCGTTGATTTGCGTTAATTCTGGATGGTCAGAGAAGCTGGCCTTTGTGTGTCTAATGTCTTTGCTTTATAAAAAATTCATCCTAAGTTGAGGTACGTTTCAGAATTTCCTAGTCTTCAGGTTGTTTCTGGAGTGCCTGACACCACATACTTAGCAATTCGAGGAACCCATCAACTCTCCAAATTTCGCTGTAACCTGGAGACTGCTCTTCTTGCATTCTTATCAGTCTGGGCGAGCTCTGGAAGCCATTCGTCCTCAACGTACATCGATATATTTCCGGTGAATCTATGGCGCTCCTTTGGAATAGCGAACGGAAAATGAAATGTGGAGTCAGGTATTACAACAAAGCAGAATATTAAGAAAAAATGCTTTTCTTGAGAAGATATTTTCTTCTCAAACGCCAAGTGATGGTTTTTGAAGACGAATGTTACAGTGCAAAATCCGAAATTCCTTTGTCTTTCTCATGTAGGTACTACGCATTCACCTTAGAATCATTACAACACACGACGTCTATTCGGTAATTTTGGCTGTAAAGAATGTCGTGAGTCAGTCATATACGAAAATGGAAGATAATAACCTTAAAAACGGAGCACAAGTTCATATTAGGTGAGGAGTCATCCGCTTCCTTATCATGGACTCTTTGCAGAATTTGCCATTAACAATTTAGGGGAACAACATAAAGCTTTGATCTTGATAAACGGCCAGGGATTCGAACTAATGTGCACCGGAATAGGAGTCCACAGTCCTAAACACTGCGCCATCTCGTTAAAAGAACTCAAACTATCAACGATTTTGCAAGTACTAGTCTACGATGCGGAAGTGATACACCCATGATGTATGGCGTACTAAAAATGAAGCCCATTAAATGAAGATGAACTCCTGAACGCAGTTAACTTGTTCCAGAATTACCACTTGATGGCATTGATCTTCTTAGTGAGCAATGTCCTTTTCAAAGGAAAAATCCCACGATTTGCTTTGCGTGATTTAGGGAAACCACGAAAAACCTAACCCCGGATTGCCAGACGGGGATCCAAACCGTCGACCTTCATATTGTGGGTTCAGTGCGTTAACTAAAGTAACATCCCGCTGGAGCATCTACACGAGGAAGAAGTGCACCACGTGTATTTTTAGATCACCCTAACCCTACACAGCCTTTAGAAGTTAATACTCACTGTGTGCCTGGTGCGTCTGCCTTAGCACAGCAAAAGCCACAGATGAAGAACATGAATCGAAGTTGGTGCGATGTTTGCTGCGTACGCGCCCAGTGGTATTTTCTGTGATAAGGGAATTGTAGGACTATCCCTAATACAGTAAGATGACAAAAACAGGAAACAGCGACATAAATAGATGAAACATGGAGGATGTTTCAAATCATTAGGGTCAAAATTATACAAACTGAAGAAGGTCCTCATCTGAGTACTTGCAAATAAGAAACTAACAGTTGGAAATGAATATTTAGCTTTTTATTGACATGAACAGTTTACATCTTACAGCAGGTTAAGTTCATAGCAACTGTTCGAAGAGATGACCGCCAGTCTGAAGACGTAAAATACAATGGAATCCATTGGCAGAACTTCTCTGGGTTCAAAATAACTTTGCCGTTAAGCTAGAACAGGTTGTTTATACGATTGTGGTGTAAATACAGTTTCACTAACGCTTTCCATACTGTATTTTTCGAGCTGTGCACTTCAGGGGCTAGATGACGGGTGCTTACTGACGAATCTTTTCGTTACCGATCAAACACAGTCTCCTCAAATTCTACAAAACAAACAGCCTACATGTAGATTACGATGGGTAGCAGTATGTGATTCCTATCTCGGCAACAATTGTCTTCCAATTAGGGTAACGCATGTTGCAAAACCTTTACCTGGACGTTTCAGGCACCATATTCTGCTTTACTACACGTTAAGTTTGCGTCAGCAATTCCTGTGACGAATAATGCCATATCACAGCCATGAACTGGTATTAGTTGTAAACTCCAATGTGTACGCATCTCAGACGATACATTCGCTTTCCAAGGTGCCGGCACCAACGTCGATGTTGACAGTCGTCCGCTATGAAATCTTAGAGATTTATAAACACATTGCTCAATCAAAAACCGTTTACCCCCTGAACTATTTATCTTCGACCATTAGTTTTTTTCTCTAAAAAGATTCTGTTTAGGGCCCTTGCCATAAAAGTAATATTGACCTTCAATGCATGGGAGAACCTCTCCCACCCGGGTAGAAGAGTTCATCGGCACTCCGCTTCCGGGATTCGGGGAGGCGCGCCGACGCCGTATGAAATCTGCCCGGCGGATTAACAACAATGGCCTGTGTGCCAGCCAGCCTAAATGTGATTTTTACGCGGTTTCCGGAATCCAACTGGGTGAATACTCGGCTGGTACCCACGTCTTGTCTCAGTTACACGATTTACAGGTATTTCGTAGACGCAAACAGATAGGAAGAGCGTCCAGTCTCCTCTTGGAATTAACATTGCCAAATCCAGAATAACACGTCGACCACGTAAGCACGGGATGAAGTCACGAAAAAGAAGAAAACAGTTTGGGATAACCTGCGGGTACGTTCTTTCATATCTGACGGAGCCTCTGCAGTACGCTTGGTCGCTCGGAAAGACGGGTGTGACAGCAAGAGGCCTGGCTTGCAGAGCACAGGTGTACCCGCAGACACGCGTGAATCTTTGTTGGGCTGTCCCTTTTGTTGAGCGGTGCGGCGGCATGCATGCCGATGCACGGCCCACGTGTGGCGCGCCGAGCTGCCCGGGGCACGTGCCGCGCACGTGACGGCTGACCTTTTATCCCGCGGAGCGGCTAATTGCCGCCGTGGTCTCTCGCGCGCAGACACATAGCAAACACCGCCTGATAGCCCAGTCGCCTACGGAAAAAAATGCGCACTTTTAAGGCGTCGAGCTGTGTCGGCGTACATTTGAGAGCTCTCTCTAGCGTCGCACACGCGTGTCGCGGCTCGGAAGGGTGCTGACAGCTGCGCAGTAACTGAGTCTTCAGAACCGAGACAGTTACTTCTCAAAGCAGCTGCTTGTGGAGCTGGTCAGGAAGCTCTGTCGTCACCAGCTGGTCATTTTTCCCTCGAGTCGTTTCATCACAGCAGATGTCAGTGCAAACTTAAATGCGTCTGTGTCCACGTTACTGTGTCTGCTTCGTTCCGTAAGCCACTCAAAGCGGTTGCTCACCATCAATGTCATTCGGTAGTTATTCGTTCTACTGCTACCAAGCACGATGCACGATGACGCGCTCCTTAAAATACTTTACACTAAACAGCCCAAATCCTTGCCCGGCCTTCCTGATTGAGAATCACTTCACAAAAGTACGGAGACAGTCTATGACAAAAGAAATGGGGAGCGTCATACCCAGTTACCATCTCCAAAGTAGTCCAAAGAAAAAGCTGCAGATGAACAAAAGCATCTGAAAAAAAAATCATTATTTGGTATCACAAAATGTCAAGCCGATATACTTAATACAGGGTGTGACGGGTCTAAGTGAGGACATTTTTATTAGTCACTGAGGACAGTATGCTGAACAACATTACATCAGCATTTATTTCATCTGAAGACTAATAATTTTAACAGTTAGGAGTATTATGTTTTTAGGTTGGTTAGTACCTCCAAGTACATAGCCTGTGGCAAGAGTAAGCTGTTAAAGCTTATTTCTTTCTTGGAGGCAGTTTAGGTATTGGAGTATGGACACCTGGACGTAAAACAATTAGTCTACGCTGATAGGCATCGTCCACTTATTCTTGAAGTCACAACCGCGCAGAAAACATCCGGTAAGTCACTTATGTAACCTGTTTGTGTGGATTTTTTAAAAGACACCAAGTTAATCCTGACAATAGAAAATATTTATTTCATAACTGCATTTCCAGCCTTTGGCTCATTTTCAAGTGGTACTGCAAAATATTTTGCTTCAATACATGTCAGATTATAAAATGCTTCGACATACATGTCCAGCGCGGCTGGTCCCGACGAAGGTTCGAGTCCTCCCTCGGGCATGGGTGTGTATGTTTGTCCTTGAGAAAATTTAGGTTAATTAGTGTGTAAGCTTAGGGACTGATGACCTTAGCAGTTAAGTCCCATAAGATAAATAAAAGTTAAACCCCATAAGATTTCACACGCATTTGAACATTTGACATACATGTCATCGTCAAAAACAAGCCTTTTCTCTGTAGAAAGCAGTAACATTAGACGAGTGCAAAGCTCTGTACATCGTGAAATTACAGCGATGAAGTGCATACATGTCAGAGGATTTTAAAGTCTGTGAAGTGCTGAAGCAAAATCTTTTTCGGTACCATTTAAAAATGGCCCAAATCGATAAAATGCAATTACGTAAAAAATGATATCTTCAGTCATGGTTAACTTGATGCCCTTCAAAAAACAGCTGTCCGTATATACTGAGCGTTTTGCGTCGATGTGTTCACACTTCAACTCCAGACTTGTTGCCCAGGGGAAAAAGAGCATTAGTGGCTTGCTCTTGCCACACCTATGTATAATGGAGGTACTAACCATCCTAAGAACATATTACTACTAACAGCTATAACCACTAGTCTGCAGATGATGTAAATACTGCTGTAATGTTGTTCAGTTCACTGTCCTCAGTCACCAATAAAATAACTGCACTTATACTGGTAAACCCGGTTTAACACCCCATCTCTCTCTCTTCTCTCTCTCCCTATCTATCCTAAAGTTTAATCTTGTCGTACTGGATCCGCTGTTTTCATGATGTGGCAACATTTATTTTTATTTTAGCTTAGTGGCCGGATGCTTTTTCTGTCACCACAGTCGTCGTTAACATAAACGAGGGAAGTCGTGTGCGCCATCTGTCTGTGAATCGTCTGTAATTTGTTCTGTGTGTTATTGTATATTGACTGTTTGTGTATCGAATTTTCTTAAGGCGGAGATTGGGAACCGACCTATTATTCAACTAACCGAGCATGGAGACTCTCCTAAGAACCACGCACCGGCTGGCCGGTGGTTCAGACCAATGGCTGTTAATCCGCCGCTCATATTCGATTCGAGTCTCGCAAGCTGGAGCACAATGCATTAAGCTGCGCGAGCTACTGAAGTCAGTCAACACAAGTAATAATATATCGTCAAAAACAACATATAGTTTTTTGAGATTTATTATAGTAATAATAAAATTTGATATGACATCGTAGCTGTGATAGAAATTGCGACCTGTGAGACTGATTTAAAATCGTGCTCACTACTGTCATCAAATATAAGATTCCATACATGTAGCACTCGCAGCGGTTTTACGAACCTAGCTACTCCCTACGATACTGCATGTTCTCTCTGTCTAACGACATAGCAGTTGACAGGACATTAAACTTATATTTCCTTTTCCAATAAACCAATCTTTATATTCTGTACTAGTTATGTATTTTACTAGCCACAATAAGCAATCTGTGATCTCTCGCTGTTTCTGCTATATGCAGTTCGTGGCCTATCGAAAAAGTGTGTAGAGAAGTATCTTCCGCTTAGCTCTTCCGACGTGTCAGAATTACTAAAATGAGAAGTACAGAAATCAGTACCATACTGTATAACTGCAGAGGTTGATTATTTATAGCATATCCTGTTTAGGCAGTGCTAAATCTCCTATTTTCCTTTCTTAGTGAGTACATTGTAAATAACGGGAATGCAAGTTCTATCGCATGTGCATCAAAATGTGGACTGACCCTACAAATCCCTAGTGATTTCCTCCGACCCTCGAAAGAGGCACCAAATGAGTACTGCTACACTATATCACACATTCCCTAGTCAAATTTCCTGACAGTCAGCTACAATCTTCTTCCACTGTCACACTGCACTTGATCCATCTGTCAAAAGCACAAGGAGTCAATGCCTGTCACTTGTGTTTGAAGAGCTTGTTGATTATGTGTCATACAAGAGTTGAAAACCACTGATTTCACCTATAGACATAAAAACGTCTATGCAATCATTTAACGAGATGAAACTCAATATTGACGTTCTACATTAGTGAAATAGCAACAGTTTGCCCTCTGCAATGGGAATTGTAATTCTTTGCCACATGGTGTTTCAGGTTATTCTCATTTCCTATATTATGCCCGCTCTTCAGTTTTCTGACACACATAACTGACTGGAAATAACAGCCGTTTCTGCAGTCCGACTTATTTTCTTGTGAAGGTAAATTCTACTCCTGACTCGTAATCTTTGTGTAAAAGAATGCGTCGCGCAAATTTTTGCTAGGCTATCACATACAAAATATGCCTTACAACATACCTTCAGCGCATAAAACTTAATCTTTTGGGTCACCACCACCAAACAGAAGCTATTCTCAAGGGAACAAATATTATTACGCCTATTAGATTATGAATGTCAGTGTTTTGGTCAGATAACACTTTATTAAAATTGGTTACTGGTTTCGTCTTTGCAACCTTTGTCGCATTTAAAGTGAGAAAATATAAAAAATGGACATAAATGTGCGAATAAAATGAAAAAGTTATCTAAAAATCTAGCAGCGTTGCATAGGCGCGTAGTCAGTACATAAAAAAGCAGTTTGGAGTACGTTTTTTTTTTTTTTTTGCTGATTATGCACCTAAACGGCGTGGCAAATTTTTAGCTAACTTGTTCATTTTATTGTTACGTTTATGTTCAGTTGTTTGTTCGATAACACTATTGATATGTTTTGTTCATATATTCTCAATTTTAGATCTGATTATGCCTGCAGAGTGGAAATCAAGAATCCATTTTAGTACACTGATTTTTATAATCTAAGCCAACAAAAACGTTACCTTTCTCCGCATGAGGTACAAACAGCTACATTCCGCGGATTGTTATTTTGTGTCATTTACCTGGAAACTGATTTGTGTCTGGTACAAGAGAAGAAAGAATAATTCAAGTGAAAGAAATTGTAATGTAAATGTATATTACAGCTGTATTGTGACGTTGCGCACTGAGATTTGTTGCTACGTTAAACTCCTGCAACTAATGGAAGGACTTAACTGAGCATATCTGTAAAAGAGCAGCAGAATCAATTCTATTAAGACTGAAATAATTTATAATCAACGAAATGTGTGAAAAGGAAAGATTGCAATGTTTGTGCATTGCCAGACTTGACTTGTGAAACTGATACGTAGATTTTTAATGCAGAAACAGTTCATAAGGTGAGATTTGCTTACTCGTAAGTGGAGAGATGCTTATTGGAAGTAACTGGGATGTGCAACAGAAAAAAAATAAATAAATGCGTCGGAGGGGCAGGCTTAAGTGGGAGAAGTAATTGTGTGCGTAATGACAGTGACACTAAGGCGTGCGTGACTCTCAGCACGCTGAATCGATGGGTGATGGGACAAGGAAGTTCTTTGTTCAAAAATGTTCAAATGTGTGTGAAATCTTATGGGACTTAACTGCTAAGGTCATCAGTCCCTAAGCTTACACACTACTTAACCCAAAGGACAAACACACGCACCCATGTCCGAGGGAGGACTCGAACCTCCGCCGCGACCAGCCGCACAGTCCATGACTGCACCACCCTAGGCCACTCGGCTAATCCCGCGCGGCCGGAAGTTCTTTGCTGGTTTCCAAACGTTGAGAAAATGCTGAGATTACGGCCTAACAGAGAGTGAGCAGACGGCATTGGGGAAAGTCCTGCGACAATTGGGATGTGAACGGCTGAGTCCGTAACGCACGAAAAAGTGTAGAATAAACGAAGGGCTTATTTCAGTAGTGGTACAAGCCCATTACCTCCACATTTCTGTCTATAACGCTTCTGAAATTAATGAGCCAAACAAACAGAAAGAAAGGTTCATCTCTAGCAAGAAGCACTATGCTTAAATATTTCTGGTATCTCAACTGCAGATTTTTCAGCGCTCATTTAACTTTAGGACTCTGTACCTCAATATGAACAAAAATGGACTTGTACCACTATTGAAATAAGCTCTTCAAATGTATCTGGCAGTGTCAAATGGCCGATGGCATTATCTTTTACACTACCAGTTCGCAGAGTAAAAGATCACCACTCCCTGGTTTTGTGGAACTTGGAATTTTGTACTGGTTAACAGCCACAGTGTATCGAGATTATGAACGTCTTCATTCACAGAAGGAAAAGTTAATAGCGTCGCATAAGGTCCTGTGTTTCTGGCAGTGTACACTCGTGTTTTCCGTCAACAGAAGCGTCTGCAGCTACGGATTCCACCGTCAGTAACGTATGCCACAATGAACTCCTCGGGATGGCGCTCAGCAGGATGCGATCGGTCATTTGCATGGCCGGGGACCGCCCGGAGAACCCCGCGTCGGCGTAAAGGACACGGCGCGGGGTTGGGAGGCCGCCTCAGGCCGCCTCGGTGCTGGCGATCGTTAAACGTGGCGGTGGCGGTGCCGGTGCCGGCTCGCCGCTTTCCTCTTTAAGGCGGCACGCGGGCCCCGACTGCTCGCGCTCTGTTCTCGTCCAGCGAACGACCGCCCACCAAATTCCTCTCCTCTGACAGCTCCCTCAACATCTCAGCCCGTCTACTCCACTAGCTACCTCCTTATCTTACGAGAAGAACGACAACGGCGATACCGGGAGATTTATGTCGTACATATTGCTTGATCTGTCCCTCCAAGAAACGACTCATGCTAATACCATATACGCCTTCCTTCTAAATTATTTGTATTATGTCCTACAATTTTCGCTCAGTCCCTCACGTTACCTCTGGTGTTTTACTCGTACATCCGTTCATCAAGTAGAGCGGACTGTTGTGTAATAACCACTGTATAGTGAGGGCCTTTTCAACAAAGTACTATGCGAGCTGGTATTGCGCAGAGAGACTGCCAGTCCGGAATATTTGGCTGACTATGTCCATTTCTATCATTGCCTTACAAACAAAGGCCATGGTGTTGTTGTTGTCTTCAGTCCTGAGACTGGTTTGATGCAGCTCTCCATGCTACTCTATCCTGTGCAAGCTTCTTCATCTCGCAGTACCTACTGCAACCTACATCCTTCTGAATCTGCTTAGTGTATTCATCTCTTGGTCTCCCTCTACAATTTTTACCCTCCACGCTGCCCTCCAATACTAAATTGGTGATCCCTTGATGCCTCAGAACTTGTCCTACCAACCGATCCCTTCTTCTAGTCAAGTTGTGCCACAAACTACTCTTCTCCCCAATCCTATTCAATACCTCTTCATTAGTTATATGATCTACCCATCTAATCTTCAGCATTCTTCTGTAGCACCACATTTCAAAAGCTTCTATTCTCTTCTTGTCCAAACTAGTTATCGTCCATGTTTCAGTTCCATACATGGCTACACTCCATACAAATACTTTCAGAAAGGACTTCCTTACACTTAAATCTATACTCGATGTTGCCGGCCGTGGTGGCCGAGCGGTTCTAGGCGCTTCAGTCTGGAACTGCGCGACCGCTACGGTCGCAGGTTCGAATCCTGCCTCGGGCATGGATGTATGTGATGTCCTTAGGTTAGTTAGGTTTAAGTAGTTCTAAGTTCTAGGGGACTGATAACCATAGATGTTAAGTCCCATAGTGCTCAGAGCCATTTGAGCCATTATACTCGATGTTAACAAATTTCTCTTCTTCAGAAATGCTTTCCTTGCCATTGCCAGTCTACATTTGATATCCTCTCTACTTCGACCATCATCAGTTATTTTGCTCCCCAAATAGCAAAACTCCTTTACTACTTTAAGTGTCTCATTCCCTAATCTAATTCCCTCAGCATCACCCGACTGAATTCGACTACATTCCATTATCCTCGTTTTGCTTTTGCTGTTCATCTTATATCCTCCTTTCAAGACACCGCTCTTCCAGGTCCTTTGCTGTCTCTGACAGAATTACAATGTCATCAGCGAACCTCAAAGTTTTTATTTCTTCTCCATGGATTTTAATACCTACTCCGAATTTTCTTTTGTTTCGTTCACTGCTTGCTCAATATACAGATTGAATAACATCGGGGAGAGGCTACAACCCTGTCTCACTCGCTTCCCAACCACTGCTTCCCTTTGATGTCCCTCGACTCTTATAACTGCCATCTGGTTTCTGTACAAATTGTAAATAGCTTTTCGCTCCCTGTAATATACCCCTGCCACCTTCACAAAGGCCATATATCTCGAAAACCTTGCTTGGCAGTGGGAGGTACGAACTAGTTTTCATTTAATTCTGGAACAATTTTTCCAAGACAAAATATCATGGAAGTGTGTTTACGTGTATACGAAGCACAGTCAATGACTTGCTTGACGTGTGCTACCGATCGCAGACGAAAACACAACTACAGTCTCACTTTCAACTCTGAAAAAAACATAAAAAGACTGGAGAAATCACTCGCAAGAGACAGCGCAAAAACTCAGTACATGTACGAGCAGTACTAACGTCGAAGATTCGTTGGATGTCCATCGCTGGTACTTACATTCTTTTTTTATTTTTTCATTTTTCGCATTTACAAGTTGGTCTGTCGGAATTATACCCCATAAAATTTACGTGTGGTCATGCTACGTATCGCTAAGCCACATTTTAAGATAGTGAAAGAGAAATACCGACATCAGCCACATGAGGGTAATGAAATTATTTAATGGCGACAAGTGAAAATTTGTGTCGGAGCCGGACCTGAACCCGGATTTCCCGATGTCGCAAACGATAGCCTTAACAGATTGGGCTATCCGAGCGCTCTTTCCGTCCAACCCAAATTCCCAACTTGTCGCACACTGCTTCTGTAGCGCCCCCCTGTACATTTTGCTCTTTGCTCACAGTATCTTGCAATAATCCAGCAAGAAGTCGCTCCTAGGGTGCATCCATACTGAAGATATAGATAGTATAGTTATTATCTATGTAAATGTTGTCTCGCGTAAAGTGGGAAATCGAGATTCGAGTCCCAGTCCAGCACAAATTTTCACTTATTGACACTGAATTATTTCATTACCCCCATAGTGTGGCATCGGTGTTTCTTGTTCATCGTGTATACATACGGCCACGGAATCATGACTGTGATGTCTGACTTCACACATAGAATATAGTAACATATTAAGGTCACATAACTTTATGTCTTACAACAAATAACAAACCAAATATGATACCTTCCACTTTTTTCGTATTCTTGTGTTAATAGTACCTGCTTTTCCACTGACAATCGAAGAAGGAATAAAACCATGTTAGAGTTTTTCTACCTGTCGACTGAGAGGTCAAGGGCTATCTTCTGTGGGCTTCGGTGTTGTTGTTTTTTCATGAAGGGGTCAATTTGACATTTACCTTTAGCAATTCCGGATACTCACAGAAAATCTAATAAACGGACAGGGACAAAACCTGCCGTGCTCCCGAAAACGAATCCTTTGTGACCACGGCACCACTTTGCTCTCTCATTGACTTAGAAGCTGCAGCTGAAACTAAACATAGTTTTCGGTTCATTATCTCTCTATGTCGGTGAATAAGACTTGTAATACCGTAAAAATAACAGCAGATTCACTGATTGTAAAAGCCACAGATCATAGAAAATGTTATTCTTTGTACAGAAAAACGCGACCCCAATGAACGTGACGAACGGTGAGTATCTGGTTAGGACAGAAAGAAGTGTCAGTGAAAGACAGAGGGTAATAGTCGGAAAGAAAATGAGACTGTGAGAGAGGGGAGGGAGGTTGCGGAGACAGTCGGAGCGGAGGAAGGAGGTAGGATAGGTACCAGGTGGAAACGGTAGGTTGGCCAGCGGATTATGACATTCTCGTTCTGCTTCTATGGGCTGTCCATACAGAAATGAAAATTGATAAGTATGTATTCGATTATGGCAATAACCATGTAATTTCGCGGCAGTCAACGATGGATCAACAAGAATCTAATAGTATCGTCCTTTTTTTACTACAATGTACTTGGCATATGTTACCTCAAGCAGGTGTGACAGACTTTCAGTAGGGAGTCCACATAGCGTGTATTTTACTCTGTCCTCTGTTACGTAAGTGGTAACGATGTTTTGCTTTCTTTTGTGAAACATTAGCATATTATGTATTAATGAAAATGCACAGTCGGAAACAGAGAAAAATAATTGACTTAGCGGCTAGGCAGCAGGTTATTTGTAAAGAGCTGCAAATAAACATATATATAAACTTGGTTTTAATTACAGTTCATGAGAATGGCTTGACCTCACAGATAAAGAATTAGAAGCATATCTGCAGTTATTTATGTTGTTTACCGTCGAGACAATTTAAACTGAATTCTTGTACAACTCTTTCTGTTTATTTTCTTGACTACTTTTTTGTGTCTTGCATTTTTTTGACTTGCTAGTCTCGTGTTCGACTGAAACGATCATATTCCGTCTCTCCAAGACGTCTTCGACCAGCTTATTCTCCTCGTCTACTTATTGTTCCTAGACGTCCTCAATAATCATATTACGGTGGGATCCAAAGCGTCTAAGGCTGCGCCCTTTTTCTACATGGTATGTGCATTTCTCTATTAGAAACCTTGCAATAAAAAACATCTTCCTATTTTCGAAAATGTGAAAAATCATGAAAGGATCTGTAATTAATCTGTACAGTACTTTATGTGATTTCGTAGGCTTTCCTGGGGTAATAAGTCTTGAAAGTCTCTTTGGGTTTGCTGCCGGATCCTAAAATCAACTCGAGTAATTCGCCTTTATGAAATATATTTATCTGTAAATTATTAAATAAATATGCAATTTCTGATGATAGCGAAAACAAGAACCAACGAATAGCAGACTTCTTGCTTTGAGAAGCACATTTACTTTCCTAGAAATATTTTAGATTCTCGATATCAGATGATGAAATATTTCATGTAAGATATGAAACATACTATAGTGTTGATTGCGCAGGCACAGCCACAGACTGTGCCACTAGAAAATAACAGAAAGTTTTTCAAGTAAAACACGTTAAATTGCTTAAACCTTGTAGTTGAATGTGTTACTAACTTAAAAGTTTATATTACTGGGTGGTTTTGTGTTAGAGGCTTGAGTTTCAACTGGTAGTGAAGGTTGCGAAAGACAGAACTGTTTTTACTATCTCATACACCTCTCGTGGTTCCATCGTGAACTGTACTTGTTCAGTACTCCCACACCATTTTCCTCCCAGGTTGACGCTTTTAGGCCTATCTCAGTCCTTGACATATGGTCTGTTCCGCCGAGAGGGACTGAGCATATGTTCCGACGTCCCATCGACAGTGATTGATTGGAGGCGGATGAACTTAACCTAACGTGGATATCTGCCGTGAGTAGCGTCAAAACTCTACGCGTGTTTGTGTCTTGGCCTGCCATAGTACGACACATGGTTGACGCACAGCAACTGGAACAGTACAGATCTGAACAGTGTGGGACACTACGAAGAATGTGCTTAGTAATGCGGCCGTTCGCAAGTATACAACAGATCTACGCCCTTGTCCCGAGTTTCATCTGTTTCATCTTTTGTTAGATTCGCAACCATTATTTATTCAAATTTTATATCAGTAAAAAGTTCCCGAATTAAGAGTAGTGATGCTAGTGTTACTGGAAATGGCAGTAGGAATCACACACCCACAGACGTAGGTATAGTTCTTCTCTCAACGCAAAAGAAAGTCCTGTACAGGATATTACCACAAACCATTCCATTTGCTGTGGTATGCATACGGAAAATGGAACGTCAGTATGTGAACTAACAAAGAAGTGAAGTGAGGGTGTTAACTGCTTATATGAAAAAAAAAGGAAATTATCTTACTAAAAATGCATTTGTGCCATGTCGGAGGTTAAAAATTTTCATAAGAAAGACTAAGTTACATCATGTTGCAACGAAACTCTATACTTCGATAAATTCTGAACACACGCTAGAAACTTTATTTATTTAATCTCGAGAATAAGATAGTTTGTGAAGGTCAGCGATGAACAACATTGGATGTCGGAAGCAGAGGGAGGAGGGGGTCGTGAGAGGAAGAAAGTCTATGACGATGACGATCGTCGGAACGCAGATTGTTGTTACTCTTGCGTGTAGCTTTCATACGGAAAACAAATTTTGAAACTGCTTCTGTGGGTGTCTTTTTCCGTGGTGTGTAACCTGATTCCTCTAAGTTTTCACCGCTTCTGTCGATCAACATGGTATAAATGAACCACGTTCACTATAAATGAACTCTTTAGTGTCATTTCTTGTTTCTTATCTTCCCTTCCAGAGCAATAACAGATAGACTAAGATGTCAACAAATAAACAGTAGCTTAACTTAGAGTCTATAAACTATACTCACTATCGTGAATTGTATGAGTCTTTCACAAGATGTGGGCTACTTTTATTTTTGTTTTTTCTGGTCAGATATAAGAAAATGCGTTAAGGCTATTTTATCAGTGGATCGCATGTTGAGAACAACTATAATTTCACAGTACCGAATGTTTTTGTGACATAGCTACCTGGAGTTCAGTTGTTGAAATATTCACATCATACAATTGTTCGTTACCATACCAGCCTCAAACGGTCAATTCACGCGCTGTCAAAGTTGATACTTAGTATTCTTAAATTTATTTTACATTTCTTTAAATCTTGTACATCCATCATTACTCGGTTAGGTAAGTCTGAAGCCCTTTGGTTGATGATTGACATGACGGTAACCACCCATTGAGATAATCTGACTCGGAAGTGAATTAACTGAAGGAAGCATCCCGACATTCGTTTCAGCTGATCAGGAGCCTCCACCACGGATAACCGGGGACAAAAAGGCTGCGGAAGATTTTGAATATTAGTGCCGTGACTTAACCACTACACTACTTAAGACATACGAGGGGCGTTTGAAGCGTCCGTACAAAAATGAAAACTACTTATTTGTTTGGGGTAAACCTTTTTCATTTTTCAACATAGTCTCCTTTTAGACTTATACACTTCGTCTAACGCTGTCCAAATTTGTTAATCCCTTCCGAACAATAGGAACTGTCCAAGTCAGCAAAATATCTATTAGTTGCTGCAATCACCTTCTCATTTGAATAAAATCATTGTCCCGCCAGTCATTTCTTCAAATTGGGGAACAAATAGTAGTCCGAGGGAGCCAAGTCTGGAGAATAGGGGGATGGGAAGCTAGTTGGAATCCTATTTCCAATAATTTTGCGAGCACAACTGCTGAGGTATGTGCTGGTGCATTGTCATGAAGGAAAAGGACTTTTTTGCGGTCCAATCGTCGGCGTTTTTCTTGCAGCTCGATTTTCAAACGGTCCAATAACGATGAATAATATGCATCTTAATAGTTTTACTCTTTTCCAGATAGTCGATGAGGATTATCCCTTGCGAATCCCAAAAGACATCGCCCCAACCTTTCCTGCCGAAGGACTGGTCTTCGCATTTTTTGGTGCAGATTCTCCCTTGGTAACCCATTGTTTGGATTGTTTGGTCTCTGGAATATGGTAATGTATCCATATTTCATCCACAGTGACGAAACGACGCTTACAGTCCTGCGGATTCTTCCTGAACAACTGCAAACCATCCTTGCAACACTTCACACGATTCCGGTTTTGGTCAAGCGTGAGCAATCGCGGACGACTTGCGGATAGCTTTCTCATGTCCAAATGTTTATGCAAAATATTATGTACCCATTCATTCGAGATGCCCACAGCACTAGCAATCTCATGCACTTTAACTCTTTTGTCATCCATCACCATCTCATGGATTTTATCAATGATTTCTGGAGTCGTAACCTCCACAGGGCGTCCAGAACGTTCAGCATCACTTGTGCCCGTATGGCCACTACGAAAATTTTTAAACCACTTATAAACTGTTCTAATCGAAAGTGCAGAGTCACGGAAATGTTTACCAAGCTTCTCTTTAGTCTCCTGAGGCATTTTGCCTTTCATAAAGTAATGTTTAATCCCCACACGAAATTCTTTTTCGTCCATTTTTTGACAATCAATCGACTTCCTTGATTCACAAGAATGCCAAACACAAAGAAATAGACCGATATGGCTGAAACTTGGTGTGCATTCTTTCCAAAGATGCTACTGACTAAACATGACCTCGATACTCGCCGGTGGTGCCATCTCTCGGACTTTGCACCGACTTTTCTAACGCCTCTCGTAGTCTGACGGGAGACTGGAGAGCGAGTTGGCGAGTCCCCCCTCTCTAGCCCACTACGTGGGGAGAAGCACCGTACTGGCTGTTTCTCATGGTTATGTCGCTTCTTCCGCACCACGCCGCTGGGAACTGAGGCGACTGAGTAGGCAGCCACGCCTGGAGAGTATTTATTTCCCATGAAATGAGTTATCATTGCACGAAATACAGACATTAGTAATTAAAGTAAATGACGTAAGAGACGCACACGCACAGAATCTATGTAGATCAATGCACCCAGTACTGTATTGCTAGTCGGGAAATGATTGTTACTCATACGGTATGACAGTTCTAGCGTTCTTCTGGGACAAACCATTTCTGCCACGGCAAGTGCTGCTCGCTCTTTAGTGTACAGACCGACTATAAGAAAGCTTCAGTGAAAACACTGCATGTTACGTGCACAAAATACTGGCTATCAACGGATGAGGAGTAGCCCCTCCTTTCCAAAAAAATACTGTCGAAACTTGAAAGTAAAATCTGTTCACGCTGAACTACGTTTTTATACATATAATGTGTGTATTGTTCTAGAAAATAATATATTCAAGCGGTTGTTTCCTGAGTATAAGTAAGTAAAATTAGCAACTCCTGTGTCTTAAACGCTACCGAAATTATTGAGTGACAGACATTACAGGCCCATCTATCTCTGGATTATCAGTTCGCTCCTTGCAGCGGAAGACTATGCCATTTCTGTGCAAGCCGCAGGCGGCTTTACCCGGCACTATGTTAGCACCGTCGTCTCTTCTGATATCACAGTCCCACATGTTTTTTCAGACCACGAAGTGGCGCTGTGGAATCGTGTTCGGCAAGAGCGGCTTCCAATCCTAGTTTGGTTGTCCTGATCGTGGTTCAGGTTTCTCTTGTTTTCAGTAAATCAATTTGGCGACTCCCAGTATGGTTCCTTAAACAGGCCACGGACACAGCTTTCCCCAATCCTCTTCCGCCTAAACTGGCGCTCTGCTGCTAAAGACCTCGATGTAGAAGAGATGTTAATTTACAGCAGTCCTTCCCATGTTTCTGTCCCTGAATGTAGCTTTTCCACATCAACAACATACACGAAACCAATGGTGCTTATATTCTAAATCACTCCCAATCCCCCCTCCTCCTCCCTCCCCCCTCTCATGCCACAAGTGTTTGCGACAAGTGTTGTATTGTGTGCATTTGACGGTGGATTCCCTACGAATGTTTGGTTATAAGTAAAATGCCAGACGATATTGGCAGAGAAATGCATATATAAATAAGAGAACTCAGTTTACAAAAATGGAACCATTCTCCTACTCTCAAAAATAATCAAACGCCTTTTCTCTTGAAATAGCTGTAGCGCAGACTTTACTTATCAATGAGATACTGAACACCGGAAACGGTAAAATCTCATAATTATTCACCCAAAGAGCGCAAAATCATTAGAGGAAATCTAGACCCTAAATACAAGTCGTCAGTTCTCTACAGTTCAACAAAGGAAAAGTAGCATTATTGCAGACGATTCGCCTTAACCATGTGTGCTCGTGTCAGACATGCATTAGGTTCAAACACTTATCATTATTACACAACTATAATGTAAGACATAATGCGTTCAGTATGTTGGGTGTACCTATTCATAACTCTGAATCTTCCTCCTTCTTCATGTCAGCCTGTGTACCAGGAAATATACTACGCAGTGACCAACGTCTGGTCTAAAACCATGCTGCATTCAAAAGGATATTATAGATCTTCTTTTTATTATTAACAAAGCTTCTTTCTCGAAATGTAGCTGCAGTCTTTCTCCAGTCCAATACCGACAAATACTTCTGTTACAGTATCAACACTCTCCCAGCTTACCTTGTCTCTATCTACTGCTCTTTTTTCGATCCATCTCACCAGCTCTTTTTATTATTTTTCATTGTTTACTAAACCAATTAGCACCACCGCTCCAGATCTGATTCCTTGTGCACTGATGCTTTGCATTTCTGTTAATATGTCATTACGCGCCATCAGCAAACTGAATTTTATAAGAAATTTACTTAACACAATGACATTATTGTAATGCCTATATTTGATAATATAACATTTATTTCTTTTATTATGTGCAACTAATATGCTATATACACAGCAGTATCCACATCTAGATCTGTGAACCTGTCCGGATGGTCGACCTTGTTACAGCGCCCTTTATGGGACGGGGCACAGAACGAATCCCTCTGCCAGATTAACAACGAAGGTCGGTGTGCCAGCCAGACTGGATGCGGTTTTTATGCCGTTTTCCACATCCCATTAGGTGAATACCGGGCTGGTACCCAAGTCGCGCCTCAGTTACACGTATCGCAAAGGTTTAAAAAAACTTCCGCTCACTTTACACGAACAACACTCCGGGCAGGCAGTTAAGGTACATATATTCCGTAGCGTGGAATTAACGGTTTGGCGACAGGAAGGGCATCCGACCACTCCATAAACTAACCATGCCACATCCGTTAATAGCCGGACCGACGCTGAGCTGATGCGGGACAAAGACGAAGGTACAAGAAAAAGAAGCGTCCGGTCTATATCTATACTTCGCAAGCTATTTCATGGTGAGTGGCCGAGAGACCTTATAACATTATCCTTTCGCCCCAACCAGGTTACATACACAAATGGCGCGCGGGTTGAATGATTTTCGGTATATCTCTTTGACAGCTTCTTTTATTCCTCTAATTTTCTAATTGTGGGCATTTCCCGAGAGATATGTGGGATAAAGTAGTATTCTGTTCGACTTTTACAGGAACGCTTGCTCTTGAATTTTCAACAGGAAACGTCTCCATGTTAATCTTGCAACGTCGGCCGCTGGAGTAACGCTTTCGCGGAGAGTAAATGATACCGTGGCGAAACGCGCCACACTTCGTTGGATCTTTTCAGTACCATCTATTAATTCTACTTGTTAAGGGCCAATATTGGTGAAAGATACTAAAAGATTGGTAGAACAAATTTGTAAGGCAACTCTTTCGTGGATGAATCACATTCCCTTAAGATTATTCCTATGAATCCCAGCCGGCCGCTGTGGCCGAGCGTTTCTAGGTGCTTCAGTTCGGAACCACGCGGCTGCTACGGTCGCAGGTTCGAATCCTGCCTCGGGCTTGGATGTGTGTGATGTTCTTAGGTTTAAGTAGTTCTAAGTCTAGGGGACTGATGACCTCAGATGTTAAGTCCCTTAGTGCTTAGGGACATTTGAACCATTTATGAATCCCAGACAGGCAGCTGCTTTTCCTACGGTTAGCTGTATATGGTCACTCCACTTTAGGTCGCTCCAGATGGTTATTCCTAGGTATCTTGCACCAACTGCTGTTTCCAGTTAAATTCCACCGACAGTGCAATCAAACAGGAATGGGTCTCTTCGCGTAGTTGTGCGCAATATGTCAAATTTATTTACGTTCAGACTTAGCTGTCAGCCCCTGCACTAGTCCTCAACCCTCTACAGGCCTTCGATCAGTCTTTTGGTGTTGCAAACTTCACATAGTGAACAGCATTGACCACGAAAAGCCTCTTGTAGCGTCCAACGTAATCCAGTAGATCAGTAATATATACAGCAAATAGAAATGTTCTTTTAGCACTCCATTGGGGCATTTCTGTAATAATATTAGTCGATTTTTTTCCTTTAAGAACGGCTTGTTCTCTTTCTGCAAGGAAGTCCTGAATCCAGCCGTAGATCTGATCAGATACTCAGTAACATGGCATAAATGTGGGAGCCTTTGTCTACAGCATGGCTGTCCAACATTTCAGTTTATCTGCGACGTATCGAAAGAAAAGTATTTTTAGGCTACACGTAATATACTTAACACTAACAACAGCCGAAAAAAGAATGAATGGACCAAAGAGAGAATAGCATCGTGTGGTGGAAGCTTGAAACTGAAAATACTCAGTTTATCATACCATTAAATAAACGGAATTTTATGGATTGCTTTTTAACGATCCTCTGATGCTCACTTTTTTGGCCACAATGATACTTGCTTTAGACCGCAAGTGGCCCACGGTCTACGGCGTCCTGGATCTCTTGGATGTACGGAACCAGCTGAGTTTCGCAAAATCTCTCTTTGTGGAACCTATGCTGATTTTACACAGGAGATTTTCGTTTTCAAAAAAACGCCTTAATGCCAAAGTGCACAAATCCCCTACGAATATCAGGTTTAATGTAAGAAATAGTACGAAGGCCTTAATATTGTCAGGAACGAGGGGGTGCTGCAAAGTAATGCTCCAGAATTTTTACGAAAAACTCTTGATGCTTTTAATAAAACAAGGTTATTAAAATCCTTCGTCTTTATTCTTCGTGTCTGCATATTTGCAGCGCTCTGCCTTTAGAGCACCGAATTATAACGTGTAACGTGGCATTGTCTAAAGTAACTAGGTCGCTGAGTGAGAAACAGCGTACTGTAACCGAGTTTCGAATTCGAAGACTTCGACCACATATGGACGCCTGTTTCTTTTAGCATGGCAACGTCAGACCACACACAAACGCTGCGACGTCTGTAATAGTCCGCCTGTCATCCATCATCCTCCATCAGTTCCGATTCTGCTCCTTCCAATTTTCATCTGTTTCCAAAACTTAAAGTACACCTTCGAGGGCTTGACTAGCATAGTGATGAAGTAGTGCATCCGGAGATGAAGTTCTGGTTCAGTCAACAAATTCAAACATTCTACAGTGACGGTATCAACAAACTGGTCTGTCGTTGGGAGAAATGTGTTTGTCGTTAAGGTGATTATGTTGAGAAACAAATATGTAGAAATGAGGAATAAATATATAGAAAGTTTGCTGAAGATTAGATGGGTAGATCACATAACTAATGAGGAGGTAGTGAATAGAATTGGGGAGAAGAGAAATTTGTGGCACAACTTGACTAGAAGAAGGAATCGGTTGGTAGGACATATTCTGAGGCATCAAGGGATCACCAATTTGGAGGGCAGCATGGAGGGTAAAACTCGTAGAGGGAGACCAAGAGATGAACACACTAAACAGATTCAGAAAGATGTGAGTTGCAGTAGGTACTGGGAGATGAAGAAGCTTGCACAGGATAGAGTAGCATGGAGAGCTGCATCAAACCAGTCTCTGGACTGAAGACCACAACAACAACAACGTTTGCTTTATTTAAAAAGTTTTCAGAGTTTTCACAGAGAATATTCAGAGGCATTGCTTTTCAGCACGCCCTCTTAAAATAAACGGATAAATCCATACTTGTAATAAAAATGTATGTATGTGTATGTATGGTTCAAAATGGTTCAAATGGCTCTGAGCACTATGGAACTTAACATCTGTGGTCATCAGTCCCCTAGAACTTAGAACTAATTAAACCTAACTAACCTAAGCACATCACACACATCCATACCCGAGGCAGGATTCGAACCGGCGACCGTAGCTGTGTATGTATGTGTGTGTGTGTGTGTATCACATCTCCTCCTAAACTACGGGACCGATTTCAACCAAAGCAGGTACACATATCCATCACTATCAGGCAACGATCGCTGTAGGGATAAGAACTACATAGCTATCATAGTTCAGGAGATTTGACGTTATAAACAATGAGATGCGTGAGAAAGAGCTGCATCATGTACGACATTTAAATTTATTACTTCTGCGCTACTAACTTCCAGCATAAATTTCGGAGTCACTGTCCCTATATGACGTTAGATGTACCTAAAACAATTATATCATGGTACCAAACACAGTTCAGAAGATATGATGTCATAACACTGAGATGCGTACCGTAAAAAAAAATACCGCATCAAACACTATGTTTTAAGGGGGGTTGGACGTCAAACGGGCTGACTTGGAGCAGGAGTGGCACCACAGGACATTTTATTTTGTACTGTCTATACTTTTACAAATAAATGCATAAAACTTTGTCAGCATGACCAGGAAGGATTCAGGATTCACACTCATAGCAGTGGAAATGCAAAAACATAACAAAATAATTTTTTTTAGATATGAAATATCATTTTTTCACTTACTGTTGGCTGCATTTGTTGCTATAGGTACATTTTTCTTCACAAGTAAGAGAGATTCTTTGATGAATTTTGCACAGCATACAAACCATGCTTACAGGTGTATGGAACTCTAGTATTTTCCAAATCTATTAAAAACTGTGGTAAAAATTGAGATAGTTACAAAATTTGATTTTTTTCTAAACATAAAGTTTAAAACATAACAGCTCATTCATTTTTTCATAAATTAAATAGAATCTAGAGTTTCAGACACCTGTAAGTATGGTTTGTATGCTGTGCAAAATTCATCGAACAGTCTCTCTTACTTATGAAGAAAAGTGTACCTATAGCAACAAATGCAGCCTATAGTAAGTAAAAATATGATGAAATTTCACATGTAAAAAAAATTATTTTGTTATGTTTTTGAACCTCCGCTGCTACGAGTGTGAATCCTGAATGCTTCCAGGTCATGCTGACAAAGTTTTATGAATTTACTTGTAAAAGTATAGACAGTGGAAATTAAAATGTCCTGTGGTGCCTCTCCTGCTCCAAGTCGGCCCGTTTGACGTCGTACCCCTCTTAATAAATTTATTCTTTACTAATAATTCACTCCTTCGGTCGAGTCAGCTTGAAGAAATCCCTGACACATGGAAGCGCTTTTGACAGTTTTCAAATGCGAAGCGCAAACAGATGCAGACGAAAACGACAAACATCTACAGCTATGAAGAGGCGTTTTCACAGAGACATTTACAAAGTGACGCTGTAGAAACCGAAGCAGTTGCCTCAGCCTACAAAAACTGTCCGAGATAATGTTTCTTAATTTGGGCAGTGTCCTTATACATTTGCACATTACGCATATTTCTTTGTAAGGTTGTTTCATAATTTCAAAGATGATTTCGTGAATACATGGAAATGAAATTTTTTCGGTACATCACTTTTTTCGTTTCTAATAGCAAACTGGTAGAATGAATACCCGTGCAGTGCCGGATTTGTCAGCTACTAGAGGAATAAATAAAAGAAGAGATACTTCGTCGGAAAGCGCAAAATGGTTTACAATGGTGCTAGCTGGCCCCAGAGAAGAACGAGAGTAATGAAGAGGTTAGTCATGAGGTAAGGAGGGCGAGCGCGGCGCTGGCTGCGGTATGGCGCCGGCGCGTCAGGTGCCGTGCCCGAGGCTGGGCCGGCCGGCCTCAAAGCCCGGTCAGCCTGTCAATTCGTGTTTCTTTTTCCCGACGCCCGTCGAAGGCGTGGCAGACGGAACAGATGACGGCGGGGAAAAAGGAAGCCGGCGAAGGAGAGCCGCGCCTGATACAGCGATGAGATAAAGTGCGTTTAGGCGGCGCTGGCTGCGTACCTCCCGGCTCACGGCTCCACGGACGTGCGTGTGCGCGTGCAGCGTGTCCGTGTTTTCTTTCCGGAAACTGACGCATTCTTCCGTAAATCGCTCCCGTATTTCCACGTCTGTGTAGTACTGAAGTTAACATGAGGTTCACCTGTGAAGTGGTTTTGTGGTGACGCAGTGGAAAACATTTGTCCTTTCGTGTGCCAACATTAAATGGAATTTTTGATCAGAAAAAGGAGAGTTTTTTTGTACTATCTTCCCTCCATTGCAGTAAAGCGATTGATGAGTACTTTGACGCCAGATTGTGTTTACGCCCGTTTTGCTGTTGATGAAGGTCCAGTGGTGTCTGTACAGTGTGACCGTGTGACATGGCTAACGATGCCGCCACTAGATGTAGCCTCGAACACCGTCACAGCTCATTTACCTTCACAATGAAGGGCGTGTTGGTCTCCCGTGAATCAGTATGGCCGGCCGAAGTGGCCGTGCGGTTAAAGGCGCTGCAGTCTGGAACCGCAAGACCGCTACGGTCGCAGGTTCGAATCCTGCCTCGGGCATGGATGTTTGTGATGACCTTAGGTTAGTTAGGTTTAACTAGTTCTAAGTTCTAGGGGACTAATGACCTCAGCAGTTGAGTCCCATAGTGCTCAGAGCCATTTTTTTTTTGAATCAGTATACTACGGTAGTCCCTCGAGGGCTATGAATGGGCCTCCTCACTCATGATTTTCGTGAAGTCGAAGGAATACCAAGCTCATTGTAATTTATTCAACGTGTCAGGTACCAAAGATTCGATACGATTTTGCTGTCCGCTGTTTTACAAATGAAAACTAAATAAACTAAATGAGGCTGGCGTATATTCAGGGTGGTTCCTTTAAAGTTCAGTGTATGAAAATTCAAGGGACGAGACCTGGAGAAGTGGCTGAACCCCGACGTGAACATTGGTAGGATGACTACACGGAAAGTTCAGGTAAGCGTTTCCATTAAGCACTTGGTTATTATCGGGTATTCCCTGGCAGAAAGCTCATATTCCAGTATTGTCGCTTCGCAGAACGGTACTCAGCGGTTACGCGTAGGTACCGTTTGGTGCAAAATAGGCAGTCTTGTGTGTTGTAAATACGAGGCCAACATCGTTAACAGATATTTCCTCTTATCGTTGACGGAAACAATTACAAGAGACACCGAGCTGACGACTCAAGGCGGAAAATGTCTGTCGTCACTCACTTTTCTTTTTAATTACATTTTCGAGCATATTTACTCGTACAACTCTTCAATTAAATCCTATTCACACATTCTTTTAAAATTTATTATTGACTGTCACAAACTGATACAAAGAGATATCATTTTATAAAATGCCTGTACTCTTTTGCCTTACTGTTTAAAACTATCTCTGCAGAATTGATAAAAATGTACTGAGTACTGAAATCAGTCTTTTCATTAAACATGCCATTTTATTCTTTTAGGAAGTTGGTAAATTTGGTTCAAATGGCTCTGAGCACTATGCGACTTAACTTGTGAGGTCATCAGTCGCCTAGAACTTAGAACTAATTAAACCTAACTAACCTAAGGACATCACACACATCCATGTCCGATGCAGGATTCTAACCTGCGACCGTAGCGGTCACGTGGTTCCAGACTGAAGCGCCTAGAACCGCACGGCCACATTGGCTGGCTTGGTAAATTTCCACGTTTTTTAATACACCTATTTTTTCTCTACTTTCTCGTGTCTAAAATGCTTACGTTCTCATTTGTGTGATAGCTGTATGTGTAAATATTATTATCTGTTGTGGATATATCAAAATAGTTCCCTCGAAAGGCACCCATGGGCCCGTGCGTCTCTTGTCTTTCTGACCAATATAGTATTCAGAGCAAATGTTCCACAATGCAAGAAGGCTGCCTCGGCTGGTTCTCGAGCGACTTCTGTAGTCTGCTTGATAGAGTAATTTCTTTTAAACATTTTTGCTTGTCAGATGCAAAGTTGGTCTTTGAAATAACTTCCTGCTTTCATTACCATAGAAGTCACAAGGATTGTAGCAGGTTGGAGTTCTACCTTCTGTCATTATCATGACCATAAACTACGGAACAGAAATTCGGATTGGACAAGGGTCTACACACACGTGTATACTCAGAACCCACTGTACAGAGTGTGGCGGAGAGGTATTTTGCACCACTTGGCCACTTGCTGCAATTTTCGTTTCGTGTACAGAACGAGGGGGAAATTATTGCTGAAATCCCTCGAAATATACCCTAATCTCTCATTTCTTACTTTAGCCATACCCACAAGAGATGACAGAAAAAACGGATTGTGGTCTTACTGAATCAACCATTTTGGCATTCGAGAATTGGAGACGCTACGAGAAAGCTAAATAGTGATGTCTGAATGTGTGTGTATTTAAAGCTGGCTCTTCCCGAACACTTATCCCTTGTCTTCAATACCTGACTCCATCCCTGTCGTCAGAAGATTGTCCTAGACGGATAATCACAACTTACTGTTTACGGTGCAACGTTTTTCCACATGAGGCAAGGGACTCAATCGGATGACCCTCCGAAATGCGAGAAAACGTTGAGATTACTATTAACCGAAACGTGGAGAAAATAATAAAGCCACTGTGGCCCTCAAACGATCACTTTATATGTTCAATAAATAAACATTTGACGGTATGTCAAGCGTAAACCGGCATATCACGCAACAGGTATTTGCATCCGTAAGTCACTTAAAATACGACTTATTTACATAAAACGTTACCGATACCTTTTTAACTCTGAGACAACTCAGGAGGAAATGTTATTACATACTGCCTAGCTCTGTACGACAAGAATTAGGTGGAGAAATTTAACAAGGCCCTTCTCTTCTCGCCAAAACTTCTGCATTCACTGAATAATCTGCAAACGAATATTAAACAGAAAATGACTTAGCGGATATTTAGCTGGCTCACACCTTGTTCCATTATCAATCGTGATTTCCTAAACTGCGCTGGTAGTGTCTTTAATTCCGCATAATTGCTGCCTAGGTAAGAGTATTGTAAGATGTGTTGATTCTACCAATAAAAATCGACTGAGAGTCTCCCATTCGAATACACTAACCGTTAACTGTGCGTGAGGCAAGTTTTTTTGCTGCGATAAGAATCGGTCGACTTGTCCTTCCGTGCCACGCCGGGAATAAATAATTCGTCTACATGAAGCCAGAGCCTTTTTTCATTATGTACAGGGCCATCAGAGCTGAAGTCGTAGTCTTCAGTACAGCGGAAAGTCGTAGTCAATAAAACCCCTATTTTTGAAAAAGTTTACTCATAGCAAAAAAATTTGGCAGCAAAACTAATACAAAAATTTTACTTATCAACCCACGCCCAATATGAAACATGTGCTATGAAATGAGAATAAATATTGATAATGGATTTGTGTAACATATTTCAATGATTAGTGCTAGTATTCGCTGTCAAGATTTTTTGTTTCAATAAATAATTTGCAACACAAATACGGATTGCTTATATATCTGCTAATAGCAGTAACGTGGCTCGTGAAATCTGAAGACACATGTATGGTTGTAGCAGCAACATTTATTTTTTAATAAGCCCACAGTGTTATCGGAGATCTGTAATAAAGACGTAGCAATTTAGTAAAACGGTGGAAATCTGTTATTGCTGGATCTGTTTTTTTTTTTTTTTTTGCACAAATTTTCACCTGTTGTATCCCCGTCTTGTAGCTCATGCATTAATTTTGTTGCTAAGCAGATGTAAGACCGCCATAGTCACGAAACTAAACTCATTTGTCTGCTGTGGCAAACGATCATGTGTGCGAAACTTAGAGTTTTAACATAAACTAAGGGAAGTTTTTTACAGAACAAAGAAGCTTGCGAAATTCGGTCTACGCAGGACCCGGGCAACTCGTTACTGAAAGAAAAGGCGTTACCGGAAACCTATCTTATGTTTGAGGTACCGGAGAAAACACAGCCTTACGTTTCAGAGAATGATGTGAAAGATGATGAATGGACGAGACGGCCTCCGTTGACAAACTAATGAAATTATCTGTGTATATACAGAAGCTTAGAGAAAATTGGCTCATAACTGTGCAGGACAGTGAATGTGTTGATGTGATTCAGCCCTAAGACACAACTACCCTTAAAGCTGACGGAAGAAATACTTTAGAATCTGATTTAAATCTTAATCATTTGTAATATTTTCGATACTTCTCCCTCGCCATGTGTAATTAACAAACATAAGAGTGAGAACCAGACTGGAATGTGTCTCAAGAGTGAAGCGACAATTCGTTACGAAAAAGGGAGCTCCCCTGTATCGTACAATAGTATTTCTAGTTTCAATAATAATTCCTTTACTTCACACAATAGTATACATTGTGAAGGTCTTTCTGCCGTGTACATGATAATGTATTCAGAAGTACTGGAAATATTACCAAAGCTGAATCTAAATTTTGACGAAATGTAATTATATTTTTATCACTACATATATCACGTATATTTCATGCATAGTTTATGTTTTATAAACTACACCATGAATATACTCGGATATAATATGTTTATAAACACAATCCTTTAAATATTGCCACCTTAAATTCACAACATAGTCCGGAGAGTTGCTCTAGTGTTGCTTTTTTACCATTGAGTTGACAGTTGTTGTTATTCTGCAATCGGTAAATCTGCGGACAGAGAACCAGATATATATTACTTCCGAAAAATAAGTTTCAGTCTTCAATAGCTGTATTACTTTCTTCTCTACTAGCTCATGAAAAAACATACGCGGAAAAATCTAGCTTTCGATGTCCCATCGACGTCGAGGTCATCAGAGACTAAGCAAAAAACGGACTGGGCAGGAATGAAGATGTCCCTTCCAGAGAAATCCCCCCGGAATTTGTCTGAAGTATTTGGGGAAAACACGGAAAAAAAATCTAGATAATCTTTTCGGGATTTGAACGACACTCATCTCGAATGTTGGTGCATTGTCTTACTCGCTTCGCTCGGTCTGCATGCTTCCAAGTTGGTTGCAGTTCGCCATGACTCACAACCAAAATTTAGGTGAAAATATTGCACTTGTCAAGCCACTGAATCTACACTTTTCCTTGTTTTCTCAAATGTCCAGTTAATGCTTGACTGCTTCAACAAAGAAAGCACAATATCTTTTATAATTGCGCTACAAATGTACCTATAACTATCGGAGAATCGACCAAATGCCAAAAGCCAAAAACCGTGAAAAATCTGAACACTTTGAACCATCGGCGATGGAGGTTCCCGCCGGAGGTGGAGTCATCCCTCGGGCATGGGTGTGTGTGCTGTTCTTAGCATAAGTTAGTTTACGTTAGTTTAAGTAGTGTGTAAGTCTAGGGACCGATGACCTCAGCAGTTTGTTCCCCTTAGGAATTCACACATATTTGAACATTTGAACAGCTCATAGTATGAAACTAGGCCAGCCTTCTGCTAAACGGATATCGAACGATGTAGAATTGCAAACCGTTAAGCGAAGCCGATTGGAACTGGTGTTAAAAAAATAAAAAAACAAAAAAAATAAAAAAAACCTCTTGAGCAGTAATCAAGTAAACAGCAGACTCAGATATCTGACGAGATTTAACAGTGAGCGTTTTTATTAATCACCGCCCAGCTTGTCCGCTGTTGCTGTAATGCATCTAGAGGCATATGGAAGGTTCGTATTTGAACCGTGTTCCTGACTGGAAATCGTAAAGGACCTCTCCGGTTGAGTTATCCGAGCACATCTTAGCGTCCAACTCAAAGCATCACTGTGTCACCAATCTTGTTCTTCGCTTACAAATACGAGGATGTCTGAGTAACAAAATCAGGCTCAGTAGTTCATTCTGAAGGAACGATATTTTGGTCGTGATGGAGACGTCTGTGCCTATTGTTTGACAAAGCATCTTTTTCTTCCCTTTTTTTCTTTCTGTTTTTCTTTTGTCTTTTTCCCCCAATGTGATTATGTGTGAAATACTGCTTCCTCTTAACATGGGAAGATAGCAGGTAATGACTTAAATGTTATTATAATTAATCATCATCATCATTATTATTATTACTATTATTATTATTATTTTGACAACTGCACACTCTCGGGAAGAGCCAGTTCCTGTTGACTTAAAAATTCAGGATTTTAACGTCTTGCTTCACGCATGATATTGCTACGTGCCTTTCCACTGATGTGTTTCAGCGATGTCTTTCCTTCATGAGCATTCCCTTTTTTTGTTTTGAAAATGGTGAGTAGTGAATAGTCAGAAATTTTCATACTTTACTTTAGTAATTATATTGTGGTGTATGTTTAATGAGAAGCACTATAAATCGTTGTAACTATATCGTTAGAAATAAAAACCCTCTAATAATGGAAAAAATGCGCAACAGATGTTTCCTTTCGTTGCACCATACATTAAAGTTTTCATCGGTTTATTTGACGAACTAAAGTGATGACTGCTTAAATAACCTCATATTCTCGACGGGACACGGATGCATGTAGGACAAAATTTCGTATCTTGCAACCTGAATACTACTATCCTCAAATTTTTAAAGTGTGTTCAAGTGATATATTACAACTTCTTCCTTCCAATGTCAGCCAGCTAGATATCTCAGTATTTCCGTTACAGTCTCCTCCCGGTTAAACAAGTTTGTGGGCAGCCGCGGCGTTACCCTTCTTTGTGTGCGCTCGCTGTCGTGTGTGAGTCCATCCTGTTATGGATTCTAGTCACTGGACCAGTATTTCATCACAGGCGGTGCTAGTGTTCTATAAGCAATTTCTTTCGCAGACAAACTGCAGTATCCCAGTATCCTAGCAATGATCCGAAAGCTACTATTTGCTCTACTTTCAGATGAACCTGTGTGGCAACTGCACACCATATTCCCAAGCGTCGTTGGGCTATAGATTTTGCATGAGAGCGTTAATTCTGAGTAACTTTACATTTGTCTACATTAAAACGTAGATGACAGGTTGTTTTTGTCCAGAATATGACTGTATATTACGTAGTACAATACTTTTAAGGAGATACATCTTCGTGATATGTAGCTGCAACGGCGACATATGCAACAGCTGATATTTCAAAAGCCGGCCGCGGTGGTCTCGCTGTTCTAGGTGCGCAGTCCGGAACCGTGCGACTGCTACGGTCGCAGGTTCGAATCCTGCCTCGGGCATGGCTGTGCGTGATGTTCTTAGGTTAGTTAGGTTTAAGTAGTTCTAAGTTCTAGGGGACTGATGACCACAGCAGTTGAGTCCCATAGTGCTCAGAGCCATTTGATATTTCAAAAAAATGGTTCAAATGGCTCTGAGCACTATGGGACTTAACATCTATGGTCATCAGTCCCCTAGAACTTAGAACCACTTAAACCTAACTAACCTAAGAACATCACACACATCCATGCCCGAGGCAGGATTTGAACCTGCGACCGTAGCGGTCACGCGGTTCCAGACTGAAGCGCCTAGAACCGCACGGCCACACCGGCCGGCGCTGATATTTCAAGTGATGCTATCTGTTACGTCATTGACACTCTTTAAAGACAGTCAAATCATCAACATATAGAAGGATACGTGTTATTGAAATCACCTTTACACCAGACGTTGCATACGCGCCAATACACGAATGTTAATAAAGGAAATAAATCCATGAAATGAGTCTGCGATCATTGTGGAATTTTGCGAATAAAGTCATCTAAGTCGCTTACTGTGTTTTTAGTTAGTAGATAAGAACTTATAACTCATAAAAATTACATGCAATAACACTCATGTCTGAGAAGAATCTTAAGACTGACTAAGTAAAATTATATGAAGTGCTGTGGACTGCTATATACACAAATGACTTTTGAGATCTCAGTGTAACGAGATTACTCCACAGGCTGCGACAACAACTTCCGAACATCGTGGAATGAAACAGAAGAGGGTCTGGATATGGTTTCGGAGAACCCCCCCCCCTCCCCCCTTCACTGCATTTTGTATGTGAGTATAGGCAGCGTGATTAACGTATAGGACGTCTTCTAAGAAGGCGTACCGTTTGTGGCCAAGCATTATCTTGCTGAAAATTACATGTGAAGTTGCGTCAGCACGAGGTACAATGTCGGGATGTAACATAGAAGTAGAAGGTAAGGTGGCGTGTTGTATTTAGTGGCATCCCAAACCTGCAGCAAAGCAGCTCAACAAGGAAGGTTTCCGCGCTGTAGTCACCGTTGACACATGCAGACGTCCATCAGTGCACGACAGGTTTAATTGGGACATTTGAGGACTGAGCAGGCTGGCAGTGAATTCTACATGTCAGTTGCAGTGTGAGGTGTTTGTTGTTTTGGTCGATGGGAAACGGTGCAGTGTAACTCGTGCCAACGGACTGCAGGTGGCATCGAACCGTTGATGTATGTGGGTCCGCATCCCCTAGCCAACCGTGTACGGGAGGCTGTACGACCTCTTACAGTCCACTTGGAAGAATGGTGCTTAACCCATGCAGTGGTCATGTTGTGTGATCCAGTACCCAATCGTTAGTCATATTCAGTGGTCACACACACACATCACGTCAGCACGCTCTGACGAGATGGAATGTAGTGGTGTGCGATGCCATTTCCTCGAGATGGATCATTCTGTCCCCTTGGAGTTCAGATGCTGTTTAGCATCCTCTTCGAGGAAGTCGAGGCATAATGACACTTGTTTCCACGTTTTCTCTTTGCTTGGCAGCTGTTAAGTGAATGAGTTTGAAAGAAAGTAGTAAAAAATGTTCAAATGTGTGTGAAATCTTATGGGACTTAACTGCTAAGATCATCAGTCCCTAAGCTTACACACTACTTAACCTAAATTATCCTAAGGACAAACAAACATACCATGCCCGAGGGAGGACTCGAACCTCCGCCGGGACCAGCCGCGCAGTCCAAGACTGCAGCGCCTCATACCGCTCGGCTAATCCCGCGCGGCAAGAAAGTAGTCCCTGATGGTCCTACATGAGTGGCATTCTTTCGTTTCTTCTTTATTTTTGTTGTTGTTGTTTATTTCATCTCCTTATCACAACGGGTAAGGGTGGACTGGCAACAGTACGTTTTCGCTCTTTGCCTGCTAACTTACTTAAAAAAACAGACATTGTTCTAAAAAATTAAAATGATTAAATATGTACTCTTCAGTTATTAGAAACGACTGTTGAACTATAAAGATGTAGAAAAATGATAGCTGGTTTTTAAAATGCAGGACTTGATGGTAATCTCTACGACAAAAACTATCCATTTCACGTCATTGCACTCAGTTGTGGAACTAACGTAGGAAAGAACGAACTGGGAATAGGAGGATGCTCCGAGGGGAGTTATGATAATGGATCTGGTGGCTTTTATGGGTTTTTTTTACGTGTTTGGGAAAGTGGGTAGCAGCATACCTGAGAATAGGGTTGGGGGCGACTGAGATGGGAGCCAGGTAAAGGTTATGGAAAGAAATGAAAGAAGAGGATGTGATACGGTAAGAGACTCATGATGTGAGAAAGAGCAGAGAGGAATGAGCTGGACTATTTCTCTGCAATCTCTATCACTATTAGCTGTTAGACAATTCTACATATCATTCGATTTCAGGGTATTCTTCTCGAGTGTTGTCATCCTCAGAAATGTCAGTACAGCGTATGAACACCAATGATAAGGCCTCACACCAAGCGCCCGTTTGGCAAAGTATAGCTTACGAATATATTTTCTTCAGTAGTCCTTAGTTCTACGCTGAATAGACATTTTTGAACTTCCAGCAACGTAAAATTTACAGGTTTCGTTTATACGTCGCTCTTAATGTATTACGTGATATACTAGTCAGCCTCCATAACTGAGTGGTCAGCCTGACAGAAAGCCATGCGAAGGGACCGGGTTCGATTCCCGGCCGGCTCGAAGATTTTCTTCAGCTCGGAGACTGGATGTTGTATTATCATCATTTTTGTCCTTATCGACACTCAAATCACCTAGGTGGCGTCAACTAAAAGGATTTGCACCAGGCGACCGGCCTACCAGACAGCAGTCCCTAGCCACACACACATTTCACGTGGAACATTATGATTAAAAGTGCGAGTTAGGTTTCGCACGACCGAAGTCTCCGGTGTTCTGCCTTGTTATCATGGAGAATGGCATTCTGTTCCATGCAGATCATTACACTATAATTCAGAACAGTTCGAGAATACCGCTAAAACAGAGTGCTCTGTGAGAAAACGAAGTCAACAGTGTTTTCCAGTTCGTATTGTTCTGTAAAGGATGGATGGAAGCTTAGGGTTTAGCGTCCCGTCGGCGATGCGGTCCTTAGAGAGGAAGCAAAACCTGGATCGGGGATGGATACAAGCGGAAATCAACAATATCTTTTCTTATGGAACTATCGCAGCAATTGCCTTAGGTGATTTAGGAAAAACACAGAAAACTTAATTGTGGGCAGCTGAATTAGAGTCCCGTTTTTCCTCAATGCGAGTCAAGAATCCAACAAAGAGCGACTAACCGAGAGAACAAGAAAATGTGTAGTATGATTAAGTTAGAAAAGGAAACTGGTAGCAAAAATAATGGTACGAGAGACAGGCTGTTGATGAAAGTGAAAATTTTCCGGTGTAGCAGAGACCAAAAGTGATTTCATTGAAGCTTGTTTGTGTTGGTAAATGATGCGCAACAACGAAAGTCAAGAGCCGCTTGATCACCTCAACAGTCGTCGTTATACGACTTATTAAACTAGTCGTGTGTCAGTCTTGTGCAAATAAGTAAACTGGAATACAATTTGATTATAAAATTTTAGGTCTTCTTTAAAATTTTGAACAATTTATCGCAAACTGTAACTAAGTGTCTTCGGTAAATGTTTGTAACGCGTTTATTCCGTTAGCTGAAATGTGTGGCTGTGTTTAAAAGTGGCCAGAACTGTCGTAAGGATGATCCACAGCTACAAGCATACTCTGCAAACCACTGTGAGGTGCGTGGTGCGAAGAAAGCCTCAAAACTGCAATCACAGACGAAAAATTGACAAACTGTACAACACACCAATGGACGATGAACAGTGTATGAAATGGCAAAAGCCATAAATGTATCAGATGGAACAATACGACACATTTTAATTGAACAAGAAGCTATGTGCCAAATGAGTGTCTTATTTCTTGCACGCTAATCTAAAGCAAGTGGGAGTGGAGAATTTCTCAGTGATGTGTCGGTTATTTTAAGTAAAATCCAAAGTATGTTCTACACCAGTCTGTTAACGTAGATATGACGTGGGTATAGCACGGCACAAATCAAACTGCTTGTGGCTCGGTTCCAAAAAGGGTATTCTATTTCATTGGTTGCAAAGCTATTTATCAGAATTTCCTATAATACAAAAAGGGTTGTTCCTGTTGATTACCTCGCAAAGAGGCGACCATAATTAGTCAATACTACGATGGTTTGACCAAGAGACAGTAGAAACGTTAACTGTCTCACAGTCACTAAAACATTATCGTCATGAACTTTTTGAGCTATTGATAAACGCCACCAAATATTAAAAACATATTCAGGTGAGTCCTCATCCTGAAGTAAAGATAAAGATCCGTTTCCAATGAAAACGCAAGGAGATTATGATGACGACAGTGATTATCACGTAAATTTATGCGATTCTACAAGTTTTAAAGTTAACGATTTTAAAATTGTAGAAGTGGCAGCAGCATAGAAGACAGACAAATTTTTTGTGTGACAAAAAATCAGGAGCTCGATATTTATTCATTTTTTGTTGGTTTCTAAAACGAACGTACAGCAATTTGTGTGACCAGTTACGTATTTCTCACAAATCAGAAGAATGGTCACGAGAATTAAATTTCTTACCAAACAGCTAATTTTCCCTGAACTGAATTATGTAACCGACGAGAGTCAGCGTAATACATACGGCGTTTACGAATTTCTCCGTGAGTTTTGACCTCCTATAGCTTCAAATATTTAAAACCCACCCGTACGTAGTAGCAACCAATGAAAAGAACACATTTCAAAGTTTTGTTTACGTCGTTGCACGTTTCACTGTCATTCATCAGTCGGTAGGGTGATTGTAGTTTGGAAACTGATGACTGATCAACCGAAAGCACTTTGTGTGCAGCACTATGATAAAGCTGAACCATCACTACCGTGCGACCCACCAAAGTATTCTGCGGTGGTATCGACAGTTCCAGGACACACGTTGCCTCTGTAAGCTGCTGGAGACCGGGTATTGCGGTTGAAACAGTAGCGTGTCCAAGGGACGCTCCCTCGTAGCCCAAAGAAAGCTACATGTCGTGCACGTCGTAAACTGGAGATTCCACATTCAACTGTGAGATTCTGCTCAAGCGCTTAGATCAGAAACTACAAGCGCATACGGCTGCTGTAACGTTGACGCCCAAGCGACCATACCATCTGACATAAATTTTCTGAACTTTTCCAGAAAACAATCTAAGATGACGAATTTATACCTCGACTCGTGTTCAGTGATGAGACGATGTTCCACAATGACAGTAAACGATCAAGTGAATAGTCGTACCATCCGCATATGGGGCGCTGCAAATCTCTATGTTGCAGTGGAGGCTGAAAGAGATCCACCAAAGTTTACAGTTCGTACTTTCTTCCTTGGAAAACTGTAACGGCTACAATGTACCTACACATGTTGGAAGACTGATTGTTTCGTGAACAGATAGCTAATATCCCAAACTTCATATTCCAACCAGACGGAGCTCCAACTCATTGCCACAGGGTGGGGCGTAGCCATCTAACGAGGAACTCACAAACCGATGGATTGGACGCTTCGGGTTATTTGGCACTATTCAGGCGGCCCCAAGAACCCCCGACCTTACAGTGCGTGATTTTTTTTCTTTCCGAACATGCGAAAGACAATGTTCACATACCTCCTTTGCCGACAACACTGACTAAAGGTCAGGCTTGCATCACTGTTGCGCTGGCGAACGTTGACAGGGACATGTTCGAACGTGTACGGGTCAAACTTGACTACCGCGTAGATATTTGTCGTGTAACACGAAGTAAGCGCATTGAACATTTGTACTGAAGTCTAAAACAATTGAAAACGTACTTTTCCATGTAATGTATTATTCTATATATGACAGTAGTATCTGTTCCCGAAAGAACAGTTACCGTGGATGACCATGCAGCTTTGCTAGAAATGAAATGATAATTAAATGGACACCCTAGCTGCAAACAGGCGTTGATGTACTTCATTGAGGACATGTTGAAAATGTGTGCCCCAACATGTTTTCAACATGTCCTCAATGAAGTACATGTTGAAAATGTGTGCCCCGACATATTTTCAACATGTCCTCAATGAAGTACATCAACACCTGTTTGCAGCTAGGGTGTCCATTTAATTATCATTTAATGTATTATTCATTATTCTGTATATAATACTTGGTGCAAGACGTTTATCCACATCCCGATGAATCATTTCTAAACACCTTGTATTCTTAATTATATATAATTAAATTTACGTCATTAGGTCAGTTGAACTACAATTCTGATGACAGCTGATTGATCAAGACGAACTTGAGGTTTTTTGTTGGAGTATCACCATCATGGTATATACCTATAATATTGACCCTTGTACCCAAATTAGTTTTCTCTTTAAGTATGATTCATAAAAATTATTTAATCATAACGAGTAGCTGTGTGATAAGTTCTCAGCTGCAATGTCCAGCTGAATAAAACTCGTTTGTTACTTTCCTAAATGATTTTAATGAAAGAAAAGTTCAAAATCTCACAATTTGACAGCACGCAGGATTTGTGAATCAGCTGGGCGAAAAAAAAAAATGAGAAGAGGGCACGAACAAAAGGAATTACCAAGCCAATGCATGTGCCCACATAGTGTTTGACCGTTGGAATTATTGAGTTATTTACATTAAGAGTTTCTGAAACGTTCACAATGATTACCATATTGTTCGTCCTCTGATTTCCATATACTTCCACATTTAAAGAGATGTGTGGCTGGACAACGTTTTGAGTCCAGTGATGAGGTTACGACATTTTGTAGATGCGTATTTTACAGACCTTCCACAAACTTACTTCGGAAAAAAAATCTACCATCTCGAAAACTATTTCAACAAAAATCATTTTTGCTGATGCACATGTTTTGTAAGCTGTTTCCGTGACTTTCGTTTTCAAATATAGCTACAAACGCAATGAAGCAGTAACGAAATTGTAAGTTTTGGCTGCACGATTGGGTGTTAGTTACGCTGTTTGGCACAGATGTATTGATCCTGGAAAACAAACGATGCCGATGTAACAAGAATTTTTTATCGCTTTGATTTCAGAATGCTTTTGGTGGATTCGTGAGAAGAAATATCTTGGAACTGATGGGGCACACCAACAGCGTTGCAAATGTTAGTAGTTTATTTTCGTCGAGAGCACGGGATTTATGCATTATACATTCACCATTCGCAACCTTGATCAGGAATGTGGAGTTTGTAAGCAGTGAATGTGTTAAGCTCAAACGCAGTGCTCTGAAGGAAAATACACAATGAAGATGCACAAGACGACAGGTATGCTACATTAGTTACAAAATATGTTTCCTTATTAATCCACCAAAAGAATTCTGCAGTCAGATACATTTGAAACATCCTACACATTTGGATATACCAAACCACACACGAGCGCTGCGACATCTGCAACAATCCGACGGCTTGTTTTCACTGTCATCAATCATCCACCATACAATACCGACTTGGCCTCATCCGATTTTCATCTGTTTCCAAAACTGAAAGATCAGCTTTGAGGAGTTAGCTTTGATAGTAATGAATAGGTGCAGGCAAAGGTGAGGTGGTGACTCCGTTCACAAACTCAACATTCTACAGGTGCGGTATCAACGACCTGGTCTCTCGTTAGGAGAAATGTGCTCGCTGCCAGGGTGACTACGTTGGGAAACAAATATGTAGACATGAAGAATAAAGATGTGGAATGTTAACAACGTTTATTGTACTTAAATAGCTAAGGGGAGATTGAATGTGTTAAAAATTTTAGACCCAATACCTTGGAAAATTTTTAAGATACAATTTTCCATAATTAATTAATGCACTTCTGTAGATGTATATAACTAGAATTATTGCAGAAACTATTATCATTCGTGTTATGATATTTTCCCCAAACACTTATTTTTTCTCGTATAATTTTTTAATAAATGAACATAAAAGCGAAACAAAATAGAAATTTTTTATTATTCTTGTCCCATATGTGTTGCATCTTATTCCTGGTACTCTGACATTCATGTTTCTACATTCCGCACCTTTTGATGTAATGGGTCATTTACATTATATTAAAACATTATATTAAAAAAACAGTTCTGAAATATTGAGGTTCGAAGATTTTTTAGTTATAAACTTTTATACTGAGTTGCAGTTCCGCCTCTTTTGTGCGCTAGCATTGTCCTGACCCGTATTCTATGTCCTCTTCGGTGTTACAGTCACCCTGTACTTGCCTTCTTCTTCACTTTCTTGCATCTTTTGTCGTTTGATGAGCAGCGAATTCTGCTTGGTGTCCAGTTCTCATAGATCTCAAAGCTGTGTTCTGCCGTAATCTCACACCTTACTTCTACAGAACCTTCACGTTTTTATAGTTCCAACGTTAAATATTATTACACCAATCAGACGCTGCTAACTTTAGAATCATAGGGCCAACAAATTCACTTTTAGGCACACCGCACCACGGTACGTTATTGAAGGAAACAATTACATTCTGGGTCTGCTCATGCAAATATATCTTTGGTAGCTCTGGATTTGCCAAATCTTTGGACGTAGTTTCAACATTGCTGTCAAAAGAAGAGAATGTTTATGTGTAAATGCATCTATGTCACGAGGAAATTAAGGTTGCCTTGCAGCAAGCACTATGGGGCGTGGTCACTTCATAAATATTATTTTGGTTATTTACAGTTTATTCACCGTTTGCACACATGATTTCTACTGCTCCAGGCACAAATTCATATCACGCATATCTGTTAACCACACATTTGATTCTCTTTTACGCTTAGTCATTTTACATACTTTTAAAAGAATAATATACGCAAGTACACTACAGAATTCACTGGGTAACACTTTACTTTCTAACAAACTAGGGCCAGAAACAAAGGACTGATTCGTTTAATCGTAATGCCAACTTCTGAGACGTAAAAGTGACACCAAATCAAGGCAATTCACAGCTTTCTAGACTGTGTAGTTCCTAAGATACGAGTGTTCAACAGTCGCAATGTAGACGAAATGGTGAAAACTGTCAGTCGCATGTCAGATTTAAAAACATTATTTGAAGACCTTAAATAGTCTGTTTTTAATATATGACATACCAAAATGTTCAAGAGTGTATAAAGTATATCATGGAATAGAAAACAGAAAATGTCAAATTTTACCAAATTTGGGATTGTGTGAGGAGCGTTCAACAACTAATGCAACATTTTTTTTTTCTCGGCCGATTTAGGTCGAAAAAATTCGGAATTTGTTGTGTGAGGTCGTGGGATATTCACGCTTCAGCCCCTCTAGTTCAGTGAAGTTCCGATAGGTGGCGGCGTTATACGTACCCTTCAAAATGGGATCTGTAACGAAGATGCGTTCCAGGTAGATAGCTATCATTGAGTTCATTTTGGTGGGAAACCAGAGCATCAGAGATATTCATAGGTCCTTGCATAATATCTACGGAGACCTGGTAGCGGACAAAAGTAGTGTGATTCGTAGCGCGAGGCGTCTGTAACCATCGCAACAAGGTCGCGCAAACTTGCCCGACCTCCAGCGTGCCTCAAGAAACTAAAGAAATGACTTGAGCCAAAAATGTAAGGTTTCACACAAGTCTGCGCACATGAGAGGACCTCACAAAACTTCAACGAACTGTTCTTCCTCATCCACGCTACAGCCCTGATTCCTTATCTCGCATCTTCCGACTTCCATCTGTCTGTCTCAAGAAGGATACACGCTGCGGGAAGCAGTACGTGGATGATGAGGAAGTTGTTGACGCTGCAAGATGATGGCTCGGACATCGACCAATAGAGTTGTCCCATGCGGGCATAGAGGCCTTCTCAGTAAGGTCGCATTGAAGGCAGATAATGTTGAAAAATTGGGCTTTGTGGCCAAAAGATTGGGGATAATATTGTGTATTGGTATGCTGAATAAAAGCAAGCTGCTTTCAGAAAAAAATGTTACATTACTTATTGAACGCCCCCGTGCAATCTCCCCTAAAAGTTTTCACTTAAAAATTCGTAGAAATTATTTCTCAGCACGACCTCGTATTTATAGTTACAGAGAATTGTTGACCTGGAAAACAGTGTTTTCACGCCGGCCTGAGAACTTTTGCTTTACCCAAGCGGCGGCAGCATTCTGTACGTATAGAGGGTGGTGACATGTGCTTCTATTTCCGCCACGTGTGAGCTCTGGTGCGTAGGGTCGGAGCAGACGGGGGCGGCGCTCGGGGGCGGCCGGGGCGCCGCAGCCAGCTTCCAGCTTTCTCCAGGCCGGCGCTATTTCGGGAAACCGGGGGAAAGCGTCGCGGCGCGCAAGATTTACAGGCCGGGCTGTGCTCCGCCAGCGCGCCGTGGCCCGGCTGGGCCAGGCCCGATAAAACGCTTTGTGTCCGCGGGCGCGCTGCAGCCGGGCCGGGCTCTAGCCGCCTCGCCGCGGTATTAAAGTCGGCCGGGAAACAATGCGCGCGTCGCAACAATGGGCGGAGGGCAGCAGAACTCACCCCGCCGACTGGCGGCTGGCGGATGCCGGCACCGGGGGCTGCTGGCTGCGCCGAGCCGCGCCGCGCATTCCGGCGACAAAAACTGATGCCGCAGCCGCCGTCCCGTGCCGACCTGGATCGGATTTAATCGTCGGGAAAATGGGATTCAAGGCAAGATGTATGCGACGGGGGAAGCGCGGGCAGCGAAAAAAAGGACGAGAGGGAGAGGAGCTGTGAAAAAAGAAAAATTGTTTTTCTTTATCTGTACCTGAGATGGCACAGAGACGCTTGTTCCTCTCCCCCCTTTCTCACTCTCCGATTCTGTAGTTCTCGTCCCGTCCCCTCTCGTTCGCGGTGTGTCGTTGCAGAGGTCTTCTCCATTGGAACCCCTTTATTCGTCGAGCTGAGGCGTAAGTGTAGCATGTGTTACCTGCGAGGTTAGTAGTAGTTACTAACTTGACCGAGTCGTCAGCACACCAAGTAAGCCGTGAGAAAAGCGCCAGATGAAGCAATGAAAGATACACGAGGTGTCGTTTGCATTTTTTCAACGGAATAACTAACTGACCAATAAGTGGTTACCGACGTATTACAGATTTCCACAGTGTTCTTTGTTAAACGTTAAGCAAACACTACATGAGATTTTCCCTGCGTTCCGCAGAAAACATGTGTTCCGCGGGAACTGAATAAGTGCTCCATGATAAACCATTAATAAAATTGGATTTTCCTTTTGTGACATTTTGACGACACCAATTTAATTATTTAAGAAAATTTTATTATGATACCTGTGTTATTAGTTATGATTTAAATCATAGAATAAAACAAGTTTTTCTCGTTTCTTAAAAATGTTATGAACCTTCAAAATAAACGTTGTTCCATAAAACTATCAGGTTCTTGAGTGCACTGTCAGAGGAAAAGCTTAGGAACCCCTGTACTATATGATGAAAATGTGTATGACTGTCCGGAAAATACGTGCTGTGCTCACAGGGTATTTTCCTCTCGACCTTTGATCGTGAAATTAAGGGGAATGTAATAGATTTTTTTTCCCTCTTGACACTGATTTAGTCAAAGACGTTTATTCACTATGGCCACAATGAAAAGTCACAGTTGTACTTTTTTTTTGTATTTGCGTAATGCTGAGCGCTCAGAAGCATCACTGGCAATGAATGGCATGATTAAAACTAGCTCTGATTTAGTTACAATACGTTGCATTGAAACGTGGAGAGTGGAAATGTGGACAGACACGTGAAAAAGTGTGAAACACTGATGCGCGTCCAGCCTTTGCGTATTAACTTGCCACAGTACTCTTCAAAATAGGTAGATAGTTTTATTTCTCCTTCCCGTTGAATATTCAGTCGCCTTTTGGCTAGTGTGAAAGATTCACTAGCTCACATTTCGTTTTCAGAATTCTGTGTTTATTGAAATACAAAAACAGTTCTGTGTTCCGGTCACCTAAAAATATTTCAATATCTGTGTGTGATGTCCTACAGTATTTGCTTGTCTCATGGAGCAGGAGCAGCAGTTGCATAGGTTTCATTGTCATTACTTAGGTTCACCTCCCTGCGGACACGTACTGGAAGTCACTAAAAATGAGCCCAAACCTCCAGAAAGATAAGTGATCTCTTACCTATGAAATACTTTTCTAACGGTTGCTATCAAACGTTTCAGTGGAGCTCAAATGATACATATGTTATGACTGCGTTGGACGTCACTATATCGGTGTCTTGACCGATGGTCGTAGTTTTTAACTCGATTTCTTCCGTATTTCTGTTTAAATTGAACGTTTCAACGAAAGTTTTGAGCACTGAAATCGTTGGAAAAATGTCTGTACCTTACAAAAGCCAGGGTAGAAAATTTTATTTTTTGAAGTCATTCATACGGTTTTAAAGACTGGAAAATCAAGTTTTGCCTCCAAAACTTTGAAAATTTCGGACTTTTTCAGTTTTTTCCAAAACATCTCAGTCTCTTGTGCTCCTGCGGCCTTGGCGTCTTGTTTCTTCTTAAAACAGGAACAATTTAATTACCACAACTTTTTTCTGTCTCATGTGCCAAGGGTACTGAAGTTCGTCAAAAATAAAAAAATTTCAAACTTTGTGTAAAACGCCAAAATATCAATTCTTTGAGCATTTTCGTTTCAGTTTCTGTTTAGACACTGAAGTGCCAAAGAATCTGGTACATCTCCCTTATATCGTGTAGGGCTACCGCGAGCTCGCAGAAGTGCCGCAACATGACGTGGCATGGACTCGACTAATATCTGAAGTAGTGCTGGAGGGAACTGACACCATGAATCCTGCAGGGCTGTCCATAAATCCATAAGAGTACAAGGGTGTGGAGGTCTCTGCTGACAGTACGTTGCAAGGCATCCCAGATATGCTTAATAATGTTCATGTCTGGGGAGTCTGTTGGCCAGCGGAAAAGTTTAAACTCAGAAGAGTGTTCTTGTAGCCACTCTGTAGCCATTCTGGACGTGTGGGGTGTCGCATTGTCCTTCTGGGATTGCCCAATCCGTTGGAATGCACAGTGGACGTGAAGAGATACAGGTGATCAGACAGGATGCTTACGTACGTGTCACGTGTCAGAGTCGTATCTGGACGTATCAGGGGTCCCGTATCACTCCAGCTGCACATGCCATTAAAGAGTCTCCACCAGTTTGAACAGTTCTCTGCTGACATGCAGGGACTATGGATTCATGAGGCTGTCTCCATATCCGTACACGTCCATGCACTCGATACATTTGAAACGAGACTCGTCCGACCATGCAGCATGTCTCCAGTTATCAATAGTCCAATGTCGGTGTTGACGGGTCCAGACGAGGCGTAAAACTTTGTGTCGTACAGTCATCAAGGGTAAACGAGTGGGCCTTTAGCTCCGAAAGCGCATATCGATGATGTTTCGTTGAATGGTTCGCACGCTGACACTTATTGATGACCCAACACTGAAATGTACAGCAATTTGTGGAAGAGCTGAATTTCTGTCTCGTTAAACGATTCTCTTCAGTCGTCATTGATCCCAGTCTTGCAGGATCTGTTTTCGGCAGCAGAGATGTCGGAGATTTGGTGTTTTATTGGATTTCTGATATTCACGGTACACTCGTGAAATGATCGTACGGGAAAATTCCCACTTCATCGCTACCCCGGAGATGCTGTGTCCCATCGCTCGTGCACTCACTATAGCACCATGTTCAGACGCACTTAAATCTTGATAACCTGCCATTGTAGCAGCAGTAACCGATCTAACAACTGCGCCAGACACTTGTCTTATATAGGCGTTGCCGACCGCAGCGGTGTATTGTGCCTGTTTACATATCCTTGTATTTGAATAAGCATGACTATACCACTTTCTGTGGCGCTTCAGTGTATAATAGAAATGTGTTACATGTTATGTTATACACTGAAAGTGAACCTCTCACTTTGCGCCACGGCCAGCATATGCAGCATCGCTGACATTACATTTAGTATCTGCTATGACACAGATCACACTGCGTTAAGATGTTTTTTGACATACAAGACTAACTAAATGCGTACAGGTGCTGCACATGTTTTAAAGTTCAAAGACGTTAATGATCAGTTATAGGAAAAAGTGTGTAGCTGATTTCACTACTCAGGGCATTTCTGCTGGTGACATCGAGGAAGTCACTCAAGTATGCAGAAGTTCGCCGAAGGTTGGGACTCTGTCAGGAGTATTACGGATCCAGAAGTTAGTAAATGTTAATGCTTTTTTAACTGTAATAAAGTTACCTATGTTTCAATTGTATCGCTTGGTTGCTTTATACAAGTATAATTAGCTATCTATTCCGGTTTGCCTTTTTCAGCTAATAGTAAAAGTAAACTGATATTTTGTGACTGTAGCGCACTATGGTACTGGGTTCAGCAAAAAGTTGTAGTAATAAAATTTGTAGAGAATTTTGTGCTATTTTGAAAAGAAAAGACTTAGCACTAGAAGTGCAAGAAACTGACATTTTTTTGAAAAACCAAAAAATGTCCGAAATTTTCAGTGTTTGACTATAGAAAGATAAGCCGGCATAAATTTTATTGACAAAACGTGGTGTAACGGTCTTTCGAACCGCATGAACGAGTTAAGAAATCTAATCTTCTACCACATTATTTTGGAAGGTATATCTTTCATTTGACGGGACTGTATGCTCTGGAAGGATATATTAAAGACGACTATTTTGTTCACTGAATAGTCATAGACAGTCGACTACTATTACACACTCGAAGTGTGTCTTGCTGTCTCAGTATGTGTGTTCTCCATAAGTAACTCAATTGTTCGTTAATGGAAATCTATTACACAGTCTTATGGTCACATTGGTAAAACGATGTTCTACGTTATTACCACTAGCTTCACAGTAGTAACTTGGAGTATTTATGTCCAACGTTCAACCAGAAATTTTCTATTTTAAATAGGCCAGCCAGTTACAGCTATTTCTCTCATTTTGTAAGTGAATTCTGCAGTTCATTATTGTCGCTATTTCCGTGTTCTGAACATGTAGTTTCTGTTTTGCCTTAAACAGACGGCTGCAATTTACGACAAACATGAGACGTAAAATTATGTAGATGTGGATGTCGTTAACGGCAGGATTCGGTGACAACAAGCCAAGGACGTCAGAAACGATATGCTGGAGAGGAAAAGTGAAACTTGAGAAAGTTTTGCACGTGGCCGTGAAAAATGTACACACGAAAGATCAACGTGTCAGAGTAAAGGATGTATCTGGCGTCAGAAGACAGTACTTGCATATTGGCAACTGGTCAGGTGGCATGTGCTGGCAAGGTTTTGTAGCTTCATACGACTTGTAAACAGCTGACAAGCCAGATTAAGATCATTCATTCTCGAAGTCAAAGTCGCAAAATCCGAAGAACTCACAGAACCGGTTGCCGTGTGTAGAACGATCACCTGCGCAGCAGAATTATTCTTTTTGTTCGCATGTCTGTGAATGATAGGCTTCAAATGGCTCTGAGCACTATGGGACTTAACATCCATGGTCATCAGTCCCCTAGAACTTAGAACTACTTAAACCTAACTAACCTAAGGACATCACACAACACCCAGTCATCACGAGGCAGAGAAAATCCCTAACCCAGCCGGGAATCGAACCCGGGAACCCGGGCGTGGGAAGCGAGAACGCTACCGCACGACCACGAGCTGTGGACTTTTGTTTTTAAACCTAACTACCATAAGGACATCACACAACACCCAGTCATCACGAGGCAGAGAAAATCCCTGACCCCTCCGGGAATCGAACCCGGGCGTGGGAATGATAGGCGTCTGTAGTTTCATGGCTGCCAGGAAGCCATGGGTCTAGCGTGGCAAACGCTGGGTGATGATTTCTTTTGTTGACGTTTCCCAGTTCCCATCTCAAGATCTTCAGAGGGAAATATGAAAAATACGGGCAAAAGCAAATATTTTTTTCTTTCAACATCCTTACTTCTAACAGCAGTTTTTAATTTAACAAAATATAAAATATGTCGATTCGATATTTGAAGGCGATCATGAGATGCGAGTCATTTTCCTAAACAACGGCTTAACGTACTTTATGATACTGTCATAATTAGCTACTTAAGTATTAGTTAAATGCATATCCAGATGTTGTTAAATCGAATTAAAATTTGTAGCCTCTCGTATTGTACCAGGTTAACGTAACATGGTAGAAGAACAAAGCAACAGAAAGAAGTACAGAGTATAAGAACAGTTAACTCATAGTTGTTGATGGTCAACTAGAGGCTTACTCCGCATAAATACATTGAAGTAATCTGAAAACGATAATTCTGCAATACTTTATATTCTTTTTCGTCAACTCCGTTTGCCACTGCAACAGTGGTTATCTCATTCTACATAATACAAGTCTACGTACGAGAGGCGTTTGAAAAGTTCTTGCAAAAATAAAAACTACTTACGTGTTTGGAGTAACCCTTTTTTATTTTTCGAAATAGTCTCCTTTTTAGACTTATGCACTTCGTCCAACGTTGTTCTAATTCGTTGATCCCTTCAGAATAATAGGAATTGTCCAAGGCTACAAAATAGCTATTAGTTGATGTAATCACCTCTTCGGTTGAATAAAATCTTTGTTCCGCCAGCCATTTCTTCAAATTGGGGAACAAACAGTAGTCCGAGGGAGCCAAGTCTGGAGAAGAGCGGGGATGTGAAACGAGTTGGGATCCTATTTCCATTAATTTTGCGACCACAACTGCTGAGGTATGTGCTAGTGCATTGTCGTGTTGGAAAAGGACTTTTTTGCGGTCAAATCGCCGGCGTTTTTCTTGCAGCTTGGTTTTCAGACGGTCCAGTAACGATGAATAATTTGCACCTGTAATAGTTTTACCCTTTTCCAGATAGTCGATGAGGATTATCCCTTGCGAATCCCAAAAGCAGTCGCCACAACCTTTCCGGCCGAAGGACTGGTCTTCGCCTTTTTTGGTGCATTTTCTCCCTTGGTAACCCATTGTTTAGATTTCAGTTTGTTCTCAGGAGTATGGTAATGTATCCAAGTTTCATCCGGAGTGACGAAACGACGCTTAAAGTCCTGTGGATTCTTCCTGAACAGCTGCAAACCATCCTTGCAACACGTCACACAATTCCGTTTTTGGTCAAGCGTGAGAAATTGCGGAACCCATCTTGCGGACAGCTTTCTCATGTTCAAATGTTTATGCAAAGTATTATGTACCCGTTCATACGAGATGCCCACAGCACTAGCAATATCACGCAGCTTAATTCTTCTGTCATCCATCACCATATCATGGATTTTATCAATGATTTCTGGAGTCGTAAGCTCCACAGGGCATCCAGAACGTTCAGCAGCATTTGTGCCATTATGGCCACTCCGAAAATTTTGGAACCACTTATAGACTGTTCTAATCGAAGGTACAGAGTCACTGTAATGTTTACCATGCTTCTCTTTAGTCTCCTGAGGCGTTTTGCCTTTCATAAAGTAATGTTTAATCACCACACGAAATTCTTCTTCGTCCATTTTTTGACAACTACTCGAGTTCCTTGATTCACACGAATACCAAACACAAAGAAATAGACCAATATGGCTGAAACGTGGTTTGCGCTCTTTCAAAAAATGCTGCTACCTAAACATGACCTCGATACGCGCCGGTGGTGTCATCTCTCGGACTTTGCACGGACTTTTCCAGCGCTTCTCGAATGTAATTTTCTTCTTTGAATCTGGTCACGTACAGGGGAATCGAATGTCTGGCGTACGACATTTTATGTTTAGCGAGCAGACGAAATAATTTAAGAACCGCTCTGTTCTCTTTTTATTTTAAGTTTTTGTAGTGATTGATATTTCAATAGAACGGTACTACATTTTCATTTAAATTTGCTGTATAATGCATATTTCAGCTTTTAATCAAATTTTTTCTCAGTTCTCATAGGATTTTTATTGCTTAAAGAAAAATTAAACTGAGAGTCAAGTACGGGAAAGAAAAGCTCATCCGGTGGAAGCCTTGAGGAATCTGGAGCCTTTTGGTGTTTTGGTCTCTAAAGTGGTGCTTGGGGGGCGGGGGGGGGGGGGCGGATGGGAAGTGTAGTACGTGGGGGGCGGTCATTCTTTAGATGATAGTGTCACACTCATACTTGGTAAGGCTACTTTCTTTTCGTTGGAAACTATACAGAAGTTGGTGTTGGATGCATGCTCTCTGAAACCTTCTATGTATGCCAATGTTCTTCTAACTAGCAATAGTATATTAGTTCAAGAACGTGGCCCTTTCGTTGGAAACTATACAGAAGTTGGTGTTGGACGCATGCTCTCTGAAACCTTCTATGTATGCCAATGTTCTTCTAACTAGCAATAGTATATTAGTTCAAGAACGTGGCCTTTCGTTCATTAGTACAGATAAGAACACAGAAAATTTGTTCTGTTGCTTTAATTCGATGTTTGTCATTAATTTATCTGCCGGAAAACTGGAATTTACAACTTTCACGTAGTAGCATAATATTAAGCTACAGGGAGTGGACAAAATACTAATACTATGTAGGAAAACCGCTGGTGTTAAAACAACCCCCAGTCGTCTCGGAATGGATAACCACATTCCCTGTATAGTTTTCAAGGTAGTCGTATACCATTTTCCTTGCAAAATAGTGGTAAGTTTACGTAACGACAATGGTGATGGATAACGATTTGTACAGAAACCAGATGGCAGTTATAAGAGTCGAGGGACATGAAAGGGAAGCAGTGGTTGGGAAGGGAGTGAGACAGGGTTGTGGCCTCTCCCCAATGTTATTCAGTATGTATATTGAGCAAGCAGTAAAGGAAACAAAAGGAAATTTCGGAATAGGTTTTAAAATCCATGGAGAAGAGATAAAAACTTTAAGGTTCGCCGATAACATTGTAATTCTGTCAGAGGCAGCAAAGGACTTGGAAGAGCAGTTGAATGGAATGGACAGTGTCTTGAAAGGAGGATATAAGATGAACATCAACAAAAGCAAATCGAGGATAATGGAATGTAGTCGAGTTAACTCGGGTGATGCTGAAGGATTTAGATTAGGAAATGAGTCACTTAAAGTATAAAGGAGTTTTACTATTTGGGGAGCAAAATAACTGATGATGGTCGAAGTAGGGAGGATATAAAATGTAGACTGGCAGTGGCAAGGAAAGCGTTTCTGAAGAAGAGAAATGTGTTAACATCGAGTATAGATTTAAGTGTCAGGAAGTCGTTTCTGAAAGTATTTGTATGGAGTGTAGCCATGTATGGAACTGAAACGTGGACGATAAATAGTTTAGACAAGTAGAGAATAGAAGCTTTCGAGATGTGGTGCTACAGAAGAATGCTGAAGATTAGATGGCTAGATCACATAAGTAATGAGGAAGTATTGAATAGAATTGGAGAGAAGTGAAATTTGTGGCACAACGTGACTAGAGGAAGGGGTTGGTTGGTGGGGCATATTCTGAGGCATTAAGGGATCACCAATTTAGTATTGGAGGGCAGCGTGGAGGGTAAAATTCGTAGAGGGAGACCAAGAGATGAATACACTAAACAGATTCAGAAGGACGCAGATTGCAGTAGGTACTGGGAGATGAATAATCTTGCACAGGATAGGGTAGCATAGAGAGCTGCATCAAACCAGTCTCAGGGCTGAAGACCACAACAACTACAGCGATCAAGCACCTTTCTCTCCAAGAAAGACCACAAAGGCTCAGTAATATTCAGATCTGGTGACTGTGCTGGGCAGGGGCATGCGACAATTCATACTCGTGTCCACAAAACCAGACCTGGATGATGCCAGTTGTGTGAGGAGGGACTCTGTCGCTTTGGAACACGGCATCACCAAAAGATGGACCCGATCAGCCAGAATAATAGTATAACCCTTGGAAAAAATGCGACTTTGCTCAGTAACCATGAGATCCATGGAATACCACACCATGGCTGTCCAAATCATCACCGAACTCAAGCCATGTTTGACTTGGGACGCAAACATGGCCAAAAGTCGGTAAAAGTGTGAAATCAAACTCGTACTATCAAATGACATTCTTCCATTGCTCCGTAGTCCCGGTTTTTTGGCTTCAGCACCACGTTTTCCTGTCATGGGCATTTTCGTGAATGATGAGTGATTTTGAGATTCCAACTCGCTCTGCAATTCCCTGCTTGTGGAGCTCCCTTCATGTGTTTTTGGTGCTGGCAGTGTTCTCGAGTGCGAGTTCCAGTTCTGCAGTGACTTTTTCAGCGGTCATCGTCTTGTTTTTATTCATAATCTTCTTCAGGGACCATCTTTAGCGATCATTCAACAAACACTTTCGTCTGCGTTGTGACTTAGCGGGTGATATGGAAGGACAGGCACAAAGCAGTCAGTCGCAATCCCATTAGTTATTATTATGCTTGCAAATCTAGATTTCGGCTGTAAATGATCATCTTCAGTGCGTATCATTACAATTCAACAGACTCGCGAGTTTTCCCATGTTACTGTCCAAACCCGTATATTACTGGATGATATATAAAACTGTATAATAACGCTAACCTTTCCGTAGATCAAGTTTATTTGGAAAAATACTGGAAAATATTACAACCCTCCCTGACGTTATACCAGTGTCGACACAGGTGTAAAAACAATAACGAGTAGAGAAATGAAGAGGAATGATCGCATAAGCTCAGCTACGTTCATAGTTAGTAACAGAGTATCTCTGCTTCCACAGCACTCTGAAGTGAGATAAAAGAGACGGAAAGATAACCGCTTACAGAAACGGTAGCACGAACAAGAACCGAATTGAGCGGTTTACATTCGAGCGCTGCACAAATTATGAGCAACCTAACTGCGGACGCCGTTTGAAGAAATGTTTGGAAAAACCAAAGAAGCGACATTAAATGATGAAAATCCTACAGCCTCTAGTGCGGCGCTCAACTAGTGACCACGAGGTTCAAAAAATGGTTCAAATGGCTCTGAGCACTATGGGACTTAACATCTGAGGTCATCAGTCCCCTACACTTAGAACTACTTAAACCTAACTAACCTAAGGACATCACACACATCCATGCCCGAGGCAGGATTCGAACCTGCGACCGTAGCGGTCGCGCCGCTCCAGACTGAAGCGCCTAGAACCGCTCGGCCACACCGGCCGGATGTGACGGCGAGGAAGTTGGACAGTGTCCGCTACATATTACAATCAAGAAATTCTTCTTTTCTGATCCTCACTTTGATCTCTGGAATACATAGATTTGAACCTCGTAGCATAATCATTTTGACGACGGTTGCGGCATAGAAGAGCTCAACTCACAAAACGAGAAACTACTTTATCTTAGCAGACGTTTCCACTATCAGCAATGGCATGTTCTCAGATGCCACTAATTTCTATCCTGCCAGTCTTCTTCCGACACCCCGGCCAGTGTGACCGAGCGGTTCTAGGCGCTTCAGTCTGGAACCGCGCGACAACTACGGTCGCAGGTACGAATCCTGCCTCGGGCATGGATGTGTGTGATGTCCTTAGGTTAGTTAGGTTTAAGTAGTTCTAAGTTCTAGGGGACTGATGACCTCAGATGTTGAGTCCCATAGTGCTCAGAGCCATTTGAACCATTTTCTTCTTCCGACAGACCCCTCCTTTCCATGGCTTTGGCTACATTTCCCCTCCGGGATGTCGTTTTTCTCCCTCGGCGCCTTCTCCCTGGCGGAGGCCAGCTAAGCACACACTGCAACCGTGTTTGTTCCTCCTTCCGTTTGACATTTCCATAGCATCTCAATGGTTGAGCATCAGTCCTATATGTGACTGGTTCCACCGCATCCATCTCCATTCTTACAAACTTATTCCTCAGTCAGTCTCTCATTCTCTGCCATGCCTGTCCATTTCGATGGCCTCAGTTTTCACCTAAATTTTCCGCTAATACACTCTAACACAAAAAAATGACGCACCACGAAGGAATTAGCCAAATGAGAAGATGTGATGTACATGTTCAGACAAATAAGTGATTACAACTTCAGAAAAGTTGGACGATTTATTCAAGAGAAAGAGCTTGACGAATTGAGCAGTCATTAACACATTGCTCCACCTCTAGCCCTCATGCAAGCAGTTATTCAACTTGGCACTGACTGATAGAGATGTTGGATCGTTTTCTGAGGGATATTGTGCCGAATTCTGTACAACTGGCTCGTTAGACCGTCAAAACCCGAGGTGGTTTGTGTGCCCTGCCAATAATACTCCAAGCTTTTCAATTGCGAATAGATCCGGTGACCACGCTGGCCAAGGTAGGGTTTGGCAAGCACGAAGACAACCAGTAAAAACTCTCGCCGTGTGCGGACGGACATTATCTTGCTGAAATGTAAGCCCAGGATAGCTTGCATCGAAAGGCAATAAAACGGGACGTAGAATGTCGTCGGCGTGTCGCTGTGCTCTAAGGGAATAGCCGAATGAGTACGAAAGAGGTCCTGGTATGAAATGAAACAGCACCCCGGACCATCCATTACTGCTGGTTGTTCGGATGTCTGGTGGGCCACACTCAAGTTGGTATCCCACCGCTTTCTGGGGCGCCTCCAAACACGTCTTCGGCTGGAATCTCATTGAGCGGAGTAGAATTGTGTTCAGTGATGAATCCCACTTCGAACTGAGCCCCGATGAACAGCGAAAATGTGTCTGGAGACGTCCTGGACACCAGTGGGATACCAACCTGACTGTCGCTCACTATCGCTATGACAACGAGGACTGATGGTTTGGAGTGCCATTTAATTTTATAGTAGGACCTCTGTGGTCGTCTTCTGCGGCACCCTTATAGCACATCGTACGTCGTCGATATTCCTTGCCCTATTTTGTTGGACTTCATGGCAAGCATTCCTGGGCTTATACACTCCTGGAAATGGAAAAAAGAACACATTGACACCGGTGTGTCAGACCCACCATACTTGCTCCTGACACTGCGAGAGGACTGTACAAGCAATGATCACACGCACGGCACAGCGGACACACCAGGAACCGCGGTGTTGGCCGTCGAATGGCGCTAGCTGCACAGCATTTGTGTACCGCCGCCGTCAGTGTCAGCCAGTTTGCCGTGGCATACGGAGCTCCATCGCAGTCTTTAACACTGGTAGCATGCCGCGACAGCGTGGACGTGAACCGTATGTGCAGTTGACGGACTTTGAGCGAGGGCGTATAGTGCGCATGCGGGAGTCCGGGTGGACGTACCGCCAAATTGCTCAACACGTGGGGCGTGAGGTCTCCACAGTACATCGATGTTGTCGCCAGTGGTCGGCGGAAGGTGCACGTGCCCGTCGACCTGGGACCGGACCGCAGCGACGCACGGATGCACGCCAAGAGCGTAGGATCCTACGCAGTGCCGTAGGGGACCGCACCGCCACTTCCCAGCAAATTAGGGACACTGTTGCTCCTGGGGTATCGGCGAGGACCATTCGCAACCGTCTCCATGAAGCTGGGCTACGGTCCCGCACACCGTTAGGCCGTCTTCCGCTCACGCCCCAACATCGTGCAGCCCGCCTCCAGTGGTGTCGCGACAGGCGTGAATGGAGGGACGAATGGAGACGTGTCGTCTTCAGCGATGAGAGTCGCTTCTGCCTTGGTGCCAATGATGGTCGTATGCGTGTTTGGCGCCGTGCAGGTGAGCGCCACAATCAGGACTGCATACGACCGAGGCACACAGGGCCAACACCCGGCATCATGGTGTGGGGAGCGATCTCCTACACTGGCCGTACACCACTGGTGATCGTCGAGGGGACACTGAATAGTGCACGGTACATCCAAACCGTCATCGAACCCATCGTTCTACCATTCCTAGACCGGCAAGGGAACTTGCTGTTCCAACAGGACAATGCACGTCCGCATGTATCCCGTGCCACCCAACGTGCTCTAGAAGGTGTAAGTCAACTACCCTGGCCAGCAAGATCTCCGGATCTGTCCCCCATTGAGCATGTTTGGGACTGGATGAAGCGTCGTTACACGCGGTCTGCACGTCCAGCACGAACGCTGGTCCAACTGAGGCGCCAGGTGGAAATGGCATGGCAAGCCGTTCCACAGGACTACATCCAGCATCTCTACGATCGTCTCCATGGGAGAATAGCAGCCTGCATTGCTGCGAAAGGTGGATATACACTGTACTAGTGCCGACATTGTGCATGCTCTGTTGCCTGTGTCTATGTGCCTGTGGTTCTGTCAGTGTGATCATGTGATGTATCTGACCCCAGGAATGTGTCAATAAAGTTTCCCCTTCCTGGGACAATGAATTCACGGTGTTCTTATTTCAATTTCCAGGAGTGTATTTCATCAAGTTAATGCCCGCCTGCACACGGCGAGAGTTTTTATTTCTTGTCTTCGTGCTTGCAAAACCCTACCAAGGGCGCTGGGTCTCTCCCCAGCTGAGAACGGTTGGAGCATTACGGGCAAGGCCCTCCAACCACCTCGGAATTTTTACGATCTAACGCCCCAATTGAACAGAATTTGGAACAATATTCCTCATGAGGACATCCAATACCTCTATCAATCAATGCCAAGCCGAATTACTGCTTGTATAAGGGCCAGAGGTGGTAAAAAGGGTTATTGACTTGCTTAATTTGTGAAGCTCTTTCTCTTCAATAAATCATCCAGTTTTTCTGAAATTTTAATCATTTGTTTGTGTGCACATGCACATCACATCTACCTATTTCCGTCCCATTCGTATAATTTCTTCGTTGTACGTCGTTTTTCTCTTTTTTTTTTTTCTTAGAGTGTATTGAGCAAACTGTTCTTTATTTTGTAACTCTTCTAGTATATAAATGAAGCCTAAGCAGAGAAGTCTACCACTAAGATTTTTATCGGATTCTCATTTTCTTCCCCACTCTGTCATAAACCGCTATGAAAGACTATGCAATGTGACATTCTCTCCCATATCCATTTAGATCATCTGCCCCATCTGTCATTCTGATAACATTTATCGATGATGTCATAATTGTCTTGTGCATAGGCATTTAAAGAGCAATAATTAGCACTGTGATAAGAGATGAGGCAGAGTAATTCGCGTCGGAAATGTTTCACTGTCAGGATCTACTTCCTGTTCCGTTTTAAGGATATTGAACATTCCATTTGATGCTTTATCTGTACCAAAGAGGAGAATAAGATAGCAGTGCCATTAGTTCACAGTTAGCACTCCAGCTCTGTTTGTGTGTGTGTGTGTGTGTGTGTGAGAGAGAGAGAGAGAGAGAGAGAGAGAGAGAGAGAGAGAGAGAGAAACACCAGGGAAATATTTCAAATTGTGCAATAACGTTTTTGATTCACTTGGAAGGTAATGTAGAGCGGAGGTAGAGCATAGCGTGTTGCTAACTACTAGCGTGTTGCTAGCTACTACCACAGAATTTGCGGTTACAATTCTCGGAAACTCATTCCAAACTTGTCTGGAGCCAGATGATTATGACAGCTTATGACACCAAACGGGGAACTATTTGTATCAATAAGTTATCGATTTGCTTAAGAAGTCAAGTTCTCATAGACTTTGCTCTTTCTACTTTGCATTAAACGTGAGTAGTCTCTAGGTATGATGCGTTGTAAGGACGTGAACGCTCTTGGAACGTATTTCAGATCAACTACCTGTACAAAGTAAATTGAAAGGATTGCTTCCTCTAGATCTTTTTTGTGAGTAGATTCTACCCTTTCATTTGATGCATGTACTATTTTCCACTATTTATCCCGAAAAATGCAAATAATGCTCGTGTAATTCACTTACACATTTGCCTAGTTTAATTTTTGAGACAAACCTTTCCAATGCATTGGGTACAGTTTCTTCTGCTACAGCTACTGTAGCCGACACAGGTTATCCCTATAGGTTCGCTGCGGCATTGGAATTATTAGTTTCAACTGAATCAGATATAGTGGTGGTACTATTGCGCAACCAAAGCGTCTGTCAATCAACTGTTAACCTCACCGGCTCGTTGTTTACGCTGACAATCAAACGAGGTTCTGCCGACCGGTGGTATGGTCGTAACACCAGGTGCAGAGGAGCTCCTGTATCACTTCTATTGCTTTGGTTTAGTAACCATTTCAGGGGCGGTAGAACTACTTACAATATTCAAAATATTGTAGTGATGAGAAGTCGAATCTGAAACATTATGAGTAAAAAATTAAAATCATTATACTTCAATCAATCTGAACAGTTTGTAACCTCCCCAAAAAAAATATTCCGTACCCTCCCAACAGTAAAAATATAATTATTTATATCATTCAAATTACGTGTAACCTCCCAACAGAAAAATTCTGTTACCTACCAATAACCTCGTAATAAAAAATGTGACTCATATATAACCATTCAATAATTAACTGACTGTTAATCTGAACTGGTAAATTTGGACATCAGCAGTGCTGCGTCATGGCCCTGAAAGATCATACTGAATAAATTGAAATTCTTACCTCAGTAAGGTCGCCGGATAACGCATATATATCTGCTCGTATAAGAAATTTTTCTGGCACAGCCCAGTGCAAAGCTGGCCGATAGATTTGTCACATATAAAAAGAAACAACTGAGTTTTCTTTACAATAATCAGGATGACCATGGATTGGAGAAATTAGTAAATTCTTTTAATTGAGATGAATAATTGTCAAAAGTTAATTTTTTATGAGAAAGATTATTATTAAGAGATTTTTTAAAACAATTTACCTGATATAGCAATAGTACATATCCGCGAGGGTGATTTTACCTTCTACTACAACGCTCAGGCACCGCCATCGCTCCACACGACCGGCCCAGCCAACTCGATACACGAGACTGCACGCTACAACTTGCTCCTACTGCTACACAGTTCCTACTGCTGACAAAACTGCTCTCTGGTCTGAGATTCTCTTATAGCTTACATATCGCAGGCAGCGCGTGAGCAATCCATTGAAATTACATCTGCTCGAGTACGCTGGCAACAAATTCCTTAATGATGGGCCTCTTACAAGTTACTCTAAACTTGGAATTAAAAAATCAGACGCGTGTCGTGAGCATCTTATTGAGTTTGTATAAGTTCGTAGGCTTCCGCGGCCTGCGTGAAATCGAATTAAATCATTAATTAGTCGCACTGAAGCGGACCGCTGTAAACACGGGCGAATCGTCCATATTTTAGTTGTTTTTAGTATTTCGTAGTGACGCGGCCTTATACCCAAAATGATTGTACTCTTACTGGAGTAACGTTCACTTTGTAGCTACGACTATATTCCACGCTGTCAGTGATGCGCTATGTGAAACTCACGTTCTGCTTTCCCTTTCTATTCTGCCGAAACCTCAAAAACGGCCAGAACCAAATGAAGAGTCGAAGCAGTTAAGGTGAGAGACTGCCAGAGCACATACAAGTTGCAGCGCTACCTTTGCTTTCGTGGCACAGTACACTGGGCACACAGAATGATCACATGGAACACAAAAGTCTTTTGTCCGCTCTTCTGACGTCGAATGATGAGGCTGGCCTTATGCTGTACTCGCGCTGTGCATGCAAGTCGAAGAACGCTTGAGCGAAACGCATAACCAAACAGGCGAGTGAGCGCGCACAGGCGCCACGCTCCACCCTACAGAATAGCACCGGCCGCGGACACCGCAATAGCGGCAGCTCTAGCATACGGCGGGTCAAGGTGGCGTGCGGCAAAGTCCGTTGACATCGTGGGCGAGTCTCGAGGGCAACAGCGACATGATACTAGTCTAGAACTTCTCTCACTTAGCTTTGGTACTGCAGAATTAGTCGGGAAGATCGCGGTTAAAATCCTGGATTTAAGTTTTCCCCGGTATCCCTATATCGCTTGAGGCAAATGAAACGCCTCCTTTGGACACAGAAGATATTCATCGTCGTACTTCGACAGTCCGAGGTTATTCTCCATCTCTGAAGATCGTCCATTGATGGCACGATACCCTTATTCATACCTTCATTCCCATCTTTTTTTATTATGCAGCAACTTTGTACCGCTGCTAAATGTACTGTCAAACAAACAACCTTATCACTTAAAGGACGATAAAGGAATTAAGCACCGACAAACAAATCCTGTACGTATTTGACACAGAACGCGGTGTTTCATCCACCTTTCCCACCGCTAGATCAATGTGGTCGTTCCACGAGGTTCGAGTCCTCCCTCGGGCATGTGTGTGTGTGTGTGTGTTTGTCCTTAGGATAATTTAGGTTAAGTAGTGTGTAAGATTAGGGACTGATGACCTTAACAGTTAAGTCCCATAAGATTTCACACACATTTGAACATTTTTTTGACGATCGTACAGCCAAACAACATCGATTTTTTTATCTATTCAAGCACATTCCTTTACGTTTTCCTAATAATTATCTAATGTAACCTTCTTAGTACAAGTACAGCGCTCCAACAATGTGAAAAAATTGAGAGAAGATGTGGGAAAGTCGGTAGTGAACGCATTGAAATGGTTGAAATGGCTCTGAGCACTATGGGACTCAACTGCGGTGGTCATCAGTCCCCTAGAACTTAGAACTACTTAAACCTAACTAACCTAAGGACATCACACACATCCATGCCCGAGGCAGGATTCGAACCTGCGACCGTAGCAGTCGCACGGTTCCGGACTGCGCGCCTAGAACCGCGAGACCACCGCGGCCGGCGAACGCATTGACACAAGGTAAAGTTGAGGAATATTTTCACTAATAACACGCCTTCTTCAGTCGCAACGTTTTATTTTTCTGTTTAAGTTCAATGCGTTTTGCACACACAACTCCTCTTTCAAAGACACTGATGTTTTTAGTCATTTCATCTTCTTCCGTTTATCACCAAAAAAAGTTCAAATGTGTGTGAAATCCTACGGGACTTAACTGCTAAGGTCATCAGTTCCCTAAGCTTTCACACTACTTAACCTAAATTATCCTAAGGACAAACACACACACGCCCATGCCCGAGGGAGGACTCGAACCTCCGTCGGGACCAGCCGCACAATCCACGACTCTAGCGCCCCGGACCGCTCGGCTAATCCCGCGCGGCCGTTTATCACCATTTGGCTGCAAAATGTTCACCGTCTGCCGAGGTCAAAAACTTTCACATTTGCTCTTACAAGTGTGCCTGTTTAGTCATGTCATACCGTCGTAAACATATTAAATCATCTGAAGTAAAAATTCAATTTTGGAAGTTTTTCATCAATTCAGAAGAAGAACATTTTGTGGCGAAATGATGATAAAATTGAAGCATATGTAAATCCCAAAACAACAATTGTAGTCCTTGAAAACTGAACGGTAGCTCGGAAACGCATTGGTCTTACTATTGTAAGGGAGAGATAAAGACTGCTTTACCAGTGACATATATATATCTTTACTTGCTAAAAGCAACCAGTTCGGAATTCGGCTGAAGCGTTTTGGGGAGATTGAAGGAGAAAATCTAGATGCCTGGATACTTAACTCCACTTCTTGCTAATAGGGTTCCACACTCTTCCCTAGTGTGTCACCTCACTTGGTTACGGAGACGAGGGGGTGGTCTTCAGCAGAGCACTACGATGATGATGATGATGAAGATTATGATCTGTTTTAGAAAATTAATAATACAATGCACTGCAATCGGTTCTTAGGTGGTCTAAGAAAATGATAGGACGTTCAAATGCGGAAAAGTGTACACCGTGAAGCGGGAGACCAATATTTATCAAACTTTGTAGAGATGTTCGCCACATAATGCGAAACAAGTAACTAAACTTCCATTCCAATCAGAACTTATGTCTGTCATCAGCATCATCCGAGGTGTGAGTACACTCTTGTATTCGTTAAATCAGCAAGAGGAATTTTCTGTCATTTCTGAAACACATCATATGTCCGTTTATGAAGATGTATGACTATAAGGTGGTATGAAAATATACTTCTCCCATCTTCCTGGCCGCGCGGGGTAGCCGCGTGGTCTCAGGAGCCTTGTCATTGTTCGCGCGGCTCCCCCCCCCCCCCCCCCCCCCCTCCGGAGATTCGAGTCTTTCCTCGGACATGGGTGTGTATATTGTCCATAGCGTAAGTTAGTTTAAGTCTGATTAAGTGGTGTGGAAGTCTACGGACCGATGGCCTCAGCAGTTTTAGTCCCATAGAAGCTTACCACAAACTTCCAAAAAATTTCCATCTTTCCAGACTTGGTACACGGGTGATAAATCAGGGGACCGGGCAGGCGAGATAAGAGTCTACACATTCCTCAAGGCGTTTGTGTTGTGAACTGCAGCATCGGGTCTTCCAGTATCTTGCTGGAATATGCCCGTTGCTACACTGGTCATGAAGAGCATGACAACAGGGTTTACAATTCTTGCCACATGTTGTTGTTGTTGTGGTCTTCAGTCCTGAGACTGGTTTGATGCAGCTCTCCATGCTACTCTATCCTGTGCAAGCTTATTCATCTCCCAGTACCTACTGCAGCCTACATCCTTCTGAATCTGTTTAGTGTATTCATCTCTTGGTCTCCCTCTACGATTTTTACCCTCCACGCTGCCTTACAGCACTAAATTGGTAATCCCTTGATGCCCCAGAATATGTCCTACCAACTGATCCCTTCTTCTAGTCAAGTTGTGCCACAAATTTCTCTTCTCACCAATTCTCTTCAATACCTCCTCATTAGTTATGTGATCTACCCATCAGCATTCTTCTGTAGCTCCACATTTCGAAAGCTTCTATTCTCTTCTTGTCCAAACTATTTATCGTCCATGTTTCACTTCCATACATGGCCACACTCCATACAAATACTTTCAGAAACGACTTCCTGATACTTAAATATATACTCGATGTTAACAAATTTCTCTTCTTCAGAAACGCTTTTCTTGCCATTGCCACTCTACAGTTTATATCCTCTCCGACCATCATCAGTTATTTTGCTCCCCAAATAACAAAACTACTTTATACTTTAAGTGAAAAATGGTTCAAATGGCTCTGAGCACTATGGGACTTAACATCTGTGGTCATCAGTCCCCTAGAACGTAGAACTACTTAAACCTAACTAACCTAAGAGCATCACACACATTCATGCCCGAGGCAGGATTCGAACCTGCGACCGTAGCAGTCGCGCGGTTCCGGACGGAGCGCCTGAACCGCTAGACCACCGCGGCCGGCATACTTTAAGTGACTCATTTTCTAATCTAATTCCCTCAGCATCACCCGACTTAATTCAACTACATTCCATTATCCTCGTTTTGCTTTTGTTGATGTTCATCTTACGTCCTCCTCTCAATACACTGTCCATTCCGTCCAACTGCTCTTCCAAGTCCTTTGCTGTCTCTGACACAATTGCAATGTCATCGGCGAACTTCAAAGTTTTTATTTCTTGTCCATGGATTTTAATACCTACCGCAAACTTTTCTTTTGTTTCCTTTACTGCTTGCTCAATATAAAGATTGAATAGCATCGGGGAGAGGCTACAACTCTGTCTCACTCCCTTCCCAACCACTGCTTCCTTTTCATGTCCCTCGACTCTTATAAGTGCCATCTCGTTTCTGTACAAATTGTAAATAGCCTTTCGCTCCCTGAATTTTACCCCTGCCACCTTCAGAATTCGAAAGAGAGTATTCCAGTCAACATTGTCAAAAGCTTTCTCTAAGTCTACAAATGCTAGAAACGTAGGTTTGCCTTTCCTTAATCTTTCTTCTAAGATAAGTCGTAGGGTCAGTCTTGCCACATACTGGTGAGTATTTAATCTCCCTTTAATAATTACTAAATCAGTCCTGTTGTCGTATTCAATGGCTCCACACATCAAGATTCCAGGAGTTGGAGATTCTGCTTCGTGAGACTGTTCCCCAGGTCGTCTATGTCTACAACTACATCTACATCTAGATTTATACTCCGCAAGCCACCCAACGGTGTGTGGCGGAGGCCATCACAAACAGAAGTGAGACTCATCGATGATCTCCACAGAATACCGCCCAACGTCTCAGTTGACATCGGCTTCACAATATCCAAACCTCTATCGCCCGTGGTATGGTGTCATCAGTAAACGACGCACAGCATCTCCAGATCTCAACCGAACTTCCCGTACTCTGTTCACGACTCTTCATGAGGACACTCTGCCTGTAACCTCTGCACAGATTTCAGCTGTTGTCATCAGTTTAGCCTCAGTGCCAGTCGAACAATAATACGATCTTCTCGTGGAGAGGAACGAACGGAAGTCCCCTTCAGGAAAGGCCCGTGCGTACTCTTGTTGCCACACTGTCGTCACGAGTCCATCTTGTCACATCTCGTCCTGCGGTCACTTTTCCGTACTGAAAATAAGCTCGCATAAATATGGAATTTTAAACAACCTGCCTTACAGGTCCGGAAATATTGGAGAATCAGTAAGATACTGTTCGGTCAATGAGTTTAGGGTGTAACACTTTCCAAACCCGGCAGCGTAGGTATTGAGGATTGGGATGGGAGCGCAAACGAAGTCCGACTTTGGGCAACCCGGGAAGCCGACAGGCCACTTTTCCTTTCGCTGCCCTCGGCCTGCCGGCACAAGGCTGGTCACAGACCGCCTCCTGACCAGCGTAAGCTCGCCGGCGCCCGCACAGCTGTTGGGCGGCCGCTCGTCCACCGGGGAGATTTACGCGCTGCTGGGCCGGGCTGGGCTGTGTGTACAGGGAGCCACCGTGCTGCTGACACGTGTCAGATAGCGACGCTGCCTGATTGACGCCTTTTTAATCTGTCACAGGGCTACTCCAGAAGGTGTCGCCGAGTGACAGATGCTCGTCCTCTGCAGTAGATTTCGAAACCGTTACAGTTTACATCGGCGCAGCCGTCTACGTGAACATTAAATTTGAACCTACTCCGAATTCTATAGGATCGTAGACCTCTGACAAGTATTCGGCGAGACGTCGTAGTGGTCAAGATGTGGGACTTGTACTGGCAGAGAACTGGATTCGCTATCTACTCACGACTCCCTAATTCAACTCATGTGTGGTTTCCCGGAGTCACTTAGAGCAAATGCTGGGTTGCTTCTTACAACACTAACACAGCGGTTTCCTTTTCACGGTTTTGTCCATTCCGTATCAGTGCTTCGTCTCTAACGATGTTGACATCGAAAGATGATAACTGTAACCTTGAAATCTACATCTACATCTACATGACTACTCTGCAATTCACATTTAAGTGCTTGGCAGAGGGTTCGTCGAACTACAATCATACTATCTCCCTACCATTCCACTCCCGAACAGCGCGCGGGAAAAACGAACACCTAAACCTTTCTGTTCGAGCTCTGATTTCTCTTATTTTATTTTGATGATCATTCCTACCTATGTAGGTTGGGCTCAACAAAATATTTTCGCATTCGGAAGAGAAAGTTGGTGACTGAAATTTCGTAAGTAGATCTCGCCGCGACGAAAAACGTCTTTGCTGTAATGACTTCCATCCCAATTCGCGTATCATATCTGCCACACTCTCTCCCCTACTACGTGATAATACAAAACGAGCTGCCCTTTTTTGCACCCTTTCGATGTGCTCCGTCAATCCCACCTGGTAAGGATTCCACACCGCGCAGCAATATTCTAACAGAGGACGAGCGAGTGTAGTGTAAGCTGTCTCTTTAGTGGACTTGTTGCATCTTCTAAGTGTCCTGCCAATGAAACGCAACCTTCATAATGGTTCCAGTGCTAATGAAGGGAAGCAGCCTGCAACATTGAACAGCGTATTTCATGCAAATGGACAGTGTGTCTTTGAAAACCTGCTATCATTTTTTATTTCGACACAGTATTTATTCAGCGTGAGCATTATTACAAATTTTAGTGATTACCGATTTAGATTTCTTAGCTGATTATCTTAATATTAGATCATTCCTTCAATTACGTCTATTCACTGAGCTTGTTGTATCGCAGCTCGTTTTCACTTACCATGCCGCGCGACATCATTGAATTGATGAGCTACTGACAAAGCGGAAGGAATGGTCTAATTAGAATATTATCATTTGCTAAAAAGCCTAAACCAGTAATCAACAAATATTTATGTTGTAGTCCTATCAATGAATTCTATATCCAAATTTATTTTGACATCATAGCAAAATTAGAACTGACACTTGTCCTAGCTAAGTACGTAACATATGTGAAACGTTGCAAAAGGTCGAGCTAATATCCGTGTTCAGGTTTACCGTCTGTTGTACTTCTAATGCTGACTTATGGCTGCGAGCTAGGGACTGCCAGTGCGAAATCCGTTCAAAGACTGAGGATTATTTACTGAGCAATGGAAAGACCTTTGATGGGAGTGGCTAGGAGAAACAGAAAAACAAACATATAAAATAAGGAACGAACTGAAGTGGAAGACGTAATTACAATAGTAGCGGAAACAAAACTGAAGGTAACCTGACGTATGGGTGGAAGATGGACCTTGATAATACTTTCCTGGTTTCCAAGAGCTAAAAAAATATCGGAACATCAACTGCACGAAAAGCGGTTACATGGCGTTATAAAACATGTAGAAGCAGTATGGTTGTATGTAACTCCATCTATCAACGGACATCTAAAGGCTGACGTGTATTACATTTCGGAAGAGAATAATAAATTTAAATTAATAACAACGCATAACGCTTGCTAACAATAAAATAAGCGATTTACGTCTCTACCAGTGTGTTGATGTAGCTAGTAAACAAGTCGTTTTTGGCGTGGTTCCCGAGGAGTTGACCACCCCCAACCAGAATAAAGGATTTTTTCCCCATGTACTCCTTAGATAGTCAATACTGGAACATAAAAAAAACGCACGCACAGATTATCGACGAATTCCACGAGCAGGGGTTCATAAATTATCAAACAGGGTTCCGGGACAGTGTTACTTCGTAGCACTAACACCAAATACGACATGTTAAATGCACTAGTACATAAGTAATACTCTTATCAATACATGCTTCTTTTTTCATACTGACGACTTCCGTAAACGAATTTTGCGTTTCTGTATTTTCTTGAATTTACGTGTAAGTACTGAGCAGTTTTACATCGTAAATTATGATGTGACTGGTCAACGTATATAAATCGTTAATCACAAATGTTAAAATATAGATGATTCATTAAGTTTGTTTTGATTGCTGTAACAATGTCAAATAATTAAAATTCTTAAGTACTCCATAAATGAAAATATTGTGTGTGTGTTTATTAGAAACTCAAAAATAAGTAGTTCATTCACAGTTTGCATTTGTGCACTAAGCATATCTTTCAAATCAGTGCCTGATGATGTTGGACTGACGATCTTAATTTTACTGACGTTAATTTGGTGCCCTCACCCGCTAGTACACATCTATAATTTGGCTACTTTGTGTTTCGGTTTTTATTTCAAGATAATTCTCATGCAGTACGATTGATGTACAATTTACAAGGTCAAAATTCGTGTTTTCTACGACGAGTATTTTTAATAATGGTCATAACACTCACAATAGGGTGTAATTTGGCAGTTGGGTCCTCATATTAGCAGCAGAATGCATATAAGCAACTAAAGAGGAGAGTTACAACCTATCTTCCAGAAACATCTCTGAGGAACATTTTACACTTCGGTACTGGCTGTGCCGACCTCTTAGGGTCCTACCAAGACTCCAAAACGCAGCAGGAGAAGAGAAGTAAGGGAGAGAGTTGTACCTGGAGGATACTATGCCTAGGAACACATGATATTTCCTGCTCGGTATTTCAGCCTAGTAACAAGTTTCACGGTCACATAAAGGAACGCCCACTACAGATCGCCATAAGCAGTTTACGATATTTTTTACTGTTTTTGTTGTTGCGAGATACGAGGCTGAGCTTCGTGCTGCATTTCTACAGACTAAGAATTTTACATATTTACATGCTGTATAAACACTGACGGAAAAGAATCGCAACAAAAAAATAATTAATGTAGGTTAATGAACTTCCGGGAATACATTTGTAATATATGTGATTACCATTGCAAGGACACAGGTTAATATAATGCTGGTACATTAATAATCTGTGTAACCGCCGGAATGTTGAATGCAAGCATGCAAATGTGACAAATCTGGTAATCGAGCAGGCCAAGGCAACATGTCGACACTCTGTAGAGCATGTTGGGTTACAACAGCGGTAAATGGACGAGCGTTATCCTGTTGGAAAACACCCTATGGAGTGCTGTGCATGAATGGCTGTTCAATAGGTCGAATCACCAGACTGACGTACAAATTTGCAGTCAGGTAGCGTGGAATAACCGAGAGAGTGCTCCTGGTGTCGTAGGAAAACGTAACCCAGACCATAACTCCAGGTGTAGGTCCTGTGTAGCTAGCACCCAGGTAGGTTGGTTGCAGACCAACACATAGCATTGCATCCTCTGCTGATGGTACTACCGCCCATCTTATGCTGACGCGAGATTTGTATGGACATCATCTTTCAGATGTAGAAACATGCCTACCAACTTTCGTTTATGTCGAACGACTCCTTCTTGGTCTTGTGATTTTTTTCTGTCGTCAGTGTATACTAAAGCTATTTGGCGGATACCGTTAATTCTTCAGTTACAGAGTTTTATGGCGAGTTAAACCCTGTATATTTCTAAAATCAGATACGTTGCGTGCGGGCAGTTAAGCTACACATTATCAATGGTGCACCATCTTGTTCGTTGAAACGGAAGGTCTCTTTACGATGGAGCACGTGTATTTGCAAATGACCTGAGTTTCTTTACTGTCGTAATAATTTTCCGTGTCTCGAAACTGCAAAACTGAGTTAATTTCCAATAGCTGCTATCACAATTTTTTTAACTTGTAACTGATTTATGACAGTAAATATTTTCTTAAATGTGATTCAAATTACCAACTGCTTGTATGTAGTACAGTAATAAGGTATACAAGACTCTTAGATATAGTATTGACAATATTTTTTCGATTGCAACATTTTTAAATTCCAACAGAATATTTGTTTCTAGGTAAAACATCATGGTGCACCTTATACCAGTTTATCACACTTGGAAACGCCCTTTTCCGGATTAATTTTTGTGATTTCAAAACAACATTGGAGTGCACGTAAAGTAAATGTTATCATTTCAAAATCGAATAAGAAAATATATTTAATTTCTGCTAGAGTGCTGGATAGAGTCGGTAGCCTGAGAACTATTCCAGCGTATAACACTCTCCCCTGTTCTGTAACCGACTGCACTAACGTTTTGTGTGCAGTCTTTTTTTATGAATGTATTACACTTTCGCGAAATCCTTCTAACAATCTATGTCGTCTTCCCCAATACTGATTTTAAATGTTATACAGCTTTCATATCCGTTTTTAGTATTATTCTTAAATATTTAAACCACGTAACAGGCTCCAAAAGCTTACCATTTATCATTTAATCGGATGCTACCGAATTCTTCCTCTTTGTTATCAGTATGATCTTACATTTTGCAATACTTAAAGGGAATTGCCAGTCATTTATAAGGGATCATCCGGACATCCTTCTAACGTGGTTAATGGGAGGCAAGGAACCTCTTAACGTGAAAGGCTAAACGAGAATTTAAAACTCACTTGTCCGGAATATGAATCTAGTGACAATTACGTTCTGGCCATAGTCTGAGGATAGCTCAGGACGGAAGATTTTTAGGTCCTGCCGCAGTCGCCATGGACCTGGGGACAGTAGTTCTTAGCAAAAAAAAAAAAAAAAAAAAGTCCACCCTTCTGGCTGACGCGAAAGAGTATTGAGACTCCTGCGTCTGTACGTGCGCATCAGGTTTCGTGATCCACTGTCCTTGTCAGAGGCCGGCGCTCCTCGGGGCGTGGTCGTTAATGTGTTAATCTGAATAAGAGGATGCGAACGCCTCGACGCCACTAATGCATTAGACAAGAGTATTCACAGAGAAAATACGCCCACGGACAGATTAAAGCAAGCACTCCGCAGTCCCGCATGTACGAGTATACTTATATCAGGCTCGTATCACGAAACCTTTTTAACAAGAGATACATTTTCACTTATGGAACGCAAGACGGATATTCCTACCATGTTGGCGTACTGCAAGTAGCGTTAACGTCTCACATGTGTAGGGCTGTAATCGAAGAGTATTTCGCCTGATCAGAAACAAGTTCTGTAACGACAGAAACTTCAAAATTTCCGTTCCACGTTAGAAGTAGTATGAAGCAATTAGATTCTGTAGGTTGACAATAATTATAGAAGAGAAGGTTGCAATAACGATTATCACTTGAAACATATACTGCTCATTATTTTTCAAATGTCCATGGGACCATCGACAGAAGGTGACTGTACAAGAGATAACACACAGTATAAACGTCCTGATCACCTAGAATGTTGTACGTTTCATGAAAACCCATAATTTTAGATGGACCCTGCTACTAAATCAAACGCCGGCCGCGGTGGTCTAGCGGTTCTAGGCGCGCAGTCCGGAACCGCGCGACTGCTACGGTCGCAGGTTCGAATCCTGCCTCGGGCATGGATGTGTGTGTCGTCCTTAGGTTAGTTAGGTTTAATTAGTTCTAAGTTCTAGGCGACTGATGACCTGAGAAGTTAAGTCGCATAGTGCTGAGAGCCATTTGAACCATTACTAAATCACACGCTAAGAATGAAGCAAAAAGTCGTTATTGTAACTCTCGAATCGCAGAAACGTGAAGACCTTGCGGAATTTATTGATGGCCAGGAATTCCCCTCTCAACGAGAACGTATTTATTAGCCAACCCCTTTTTAAAATGAAAGTTACACTTCATTCCACATGGAAAGAAACTTCTGTGCCACGGTTAAGTTCTGTCTAATCATACGAAATTGTTAAATGCCTCCTAATTTGATGGCAAAATAAAACCACTCGCACGACGATTTCGATTCCTCTCTCTTTTTTTTAATAACACTAGTTCTCAGATAGGACAAAGGTACTAGCAACACTCCTCCAATCAGAAAAAATTTACTAATAAAACATTGAAGTATTCAAATTATTATTCGATTTGATGATGGCTTCACTTAACTAGTATTATAAAGACCATCGTACTGAAACGCCCCTAGAACTATCAAAAGTGGTCACAGTTGGAAAATGTTTACACGAATCGATATAGTTTCACCGAGGCGCGTTGTTGATTCCCTGAACAGAAACCAATGTTTCTTGTTACGAATGAAAGGATATGTCAAAAAAATTGGGAAATAACATTAACTCAAATAAAGAGGCACCGGTGTCATGATGACGGTACATTCAGCATAGTCGTGTTCATTTCTTTCCACAATAGTCGGAATTATAAGATCTACATCTGCGCCTACCCAATACTTTACTAATCACCCAGCAGTGTCAGACAAAAGATATATTACAATTTGTTCTGTCACAAATAACAACATCACCTCCAGTTGCATTCCATTGAACGCCGGAAAAATGAGTGGCTTATTCATGGAGTCCCGAAGATTAATGTCCAGATTATGCAGTTGGAAATCAAAATTAACCGAGTACTTGAGATAATGAACTAATTCGCAGAAATATATTTTTTAAAAAACAAAAAGCACACCTTATAGTAACAGTTTTAACTCGTAGCAACAAATGAAAGTAACACCCGCCTGTCACAGTGCACGCATTACAACGCAATCCATTGACTGAAGTAACCTCTGAGTTCAAAGTAATTCGTCCGCATTACAGGCACACATTATTTGTGGCAGGGGTGCAATTCCTGCTACACCGCTATTCCGCACACTATGTTCTTGAAAGCGCACATTTCGTGGGCAACTTGACAGGTGTCTGTTGATGAATCTTCTTCGGCGCGATCCAACCGCATCTCCTACTGAGCGAACTATTCGTTGTCGAGAACTTTGACCTACTCCCTGAGGATGAACGACCCAGTTTCTAATAAGTTCCTATCAATGGCGATAAATTTCTTCCGATTTTGAACCGTACATCCCGCTGCTCCACATGTTAAATTCATGCTTGCGAGTTCTTCTAACGAGTAAAGCTCCATGTTCGTAAACCAGCTATCAACTGCAAACACCGGTACATTCCATGGTAGACAAATAACAGACACAACAACTGCAATTTAAACAACAGACGATTGTGCACTGACTTTCAAGGTAGCGCCACCAATGTCCTTGTGGCAGGCAGTTTTTTTTATTTTTGTGGAACAGAGTAAATATGAAAATACGCGCATCACATGCGTTGCTCGTTGAAGAATTCATAACTCTGGAAACATTCATCTCCTATAATTTCCTCCTTACCTGAAAACACTCAGTTTGGGATCCTGTAACATATGTATAAATTTAATTATACAGGGTGAGTCACCTAACATTACCGCTGGATATATTTTGTAAACCACATCAAATACTGACGAATCGATTCCACAGACCGAACGTGAGGAGAGGGGCTAGTGTAATTGGTTAATACAAACCATAAAAAAATGCACGGAAGTATGTTTTTTAACACAAACCTACGTTTCTTAAATGGAACCCCGTTAGTTTTGTTAGCACATCTGAACATATAAACAAATACGTAATCAGTGCCGTTTGTTGCATTGTAAAATGTTAATTACATCCGGAGATATTGTAACCTAAAGTTGACGCTTGAGTACCAATCCTCCGCTGTTCGATCGTGTGTATCGGAGAGCACCGAATTACGTAGGGATCTAAAGGGAACGGTGATGGACCTTAGGTACAGAAGAGACTGGAACAGCACATTACGTCCACATGCTAACACCTTTTTATTGGTCTTTTTCACTGACGCACATGTACATTACCACGTACACACGTGGTTTCCGTTTTCAATTACGGAGTGGAATAGAGTGTGTCCCGATATGTCAGGCCAATAGATGTTCAATGTGGTGGCCATCATTTGCTGCACACAATTGCAATCTCTGGCGTAATGAATGTCGTACACGCCGCAGTACATCTGGTGTAATGGCGCCGCAGGCTGCCACAATACGTTGTTTCATATCCTCTGGGGTTGTAGGCACATCACGGTACACATTATCCTTTAACGTACCCCACAGAAAGAGGCCCAGAGGTGTAAGGTCAGGAGAACGGGCTGGCTAATTTATGCGTCCTCCACGTCCTATGAAACGCCCGTCGAACATCCTGTCAAGGATCAGCCTAGTGTTAATTGCGGAATGTGCAGGTGCACCATCATGCTGATACCACTAACGTCGACGCGTTTCCAGTGGGACATTTTCGAGCAACGTTGGCAGATCATTCTGTAGAAACGCGATGTATGTTGCAGCTGTTTGGGCCCCTGCAATGAAGTGAGGACCAATGAGATGTACTGCGGCGTGTACGACATTCATTACGCCAGAGATTGCAATTGTGTGCAGCAAATGATGGCCACCACATTGAACATCTATTGGCCTGACATGTCGGGACACACTCTATTCCACTCCGTAATTGAAAACGGAAACTACATGTGTACGTGTACCTCACTCCTCATGGTGATGTACATGTGCGTCAGTGAAAAAGACCAATAAAAAGGTGTTAGCATGTGGACGTAATGTGCTGTTCCAGTCTCTTCTGTACCTAAGGTCCATCACCGTTCCCTTTGGATCCCTACGTAATTCGGTGCTCTCCGATACACACGATCGAACAGCGGAGGAGTGGTACTCAAGCGTCAACTTTAAGTTACAATATCTCCGGATGTAATTAACATTTTACAATGCAACAAACGGCACTGATTACGTATTTGTTTATATGTTCAGATGTGCTAACAAAACTAACGGGGTTCCATTTAAGAAACGTAGGTTTGTGTTAAAAAACTACTTCCGTGCATTTTTTTATGGTTTGTATTAACCAATTACACTAGCCCCTCTCCTCACGTTCGGTCTGTGGAATCGGTTCGTCAGTATTTGATGTGGTTTACGAAATATATCCAGCGGTAATGTTAGGTGACTCACCCTGTATAAATTTGGGACACTGCATATTTCTGCACGTGGTTTTACTTTATTTCTTTGGTCACTACGCAACATTTGTACACAGGAATAAAGAAAATTCCTGAACGCGGCCTGATAATTTACTCCTGCAATTCTCTAATGAGGTTTTCACTATTTTTTCAAATGTATGCCACACTTTTTTTGTACATTTCTGTGACCCATTCCCTTAAACCAGACCTGTCTGTGACTATTCGCTCTACCCTTTTGTACTTGCACTATTACTCCTATCAGTCCCGCTGAAACACTTCCCACACATTTCAGCAGTTTTCTCGTAGGCGGTTGTCGTATGTAGGGCGCTCGGATCGAGATTATCAGCGCCCTTACAAGTGCTATATGAGATGAATATGGTTAAAAGTATATGAAATGCAGCCAAGCCAAAAGCACTAGCTCTATCTCACATCACCACACGCCGTGGGCAAAGCAGTTACGTAAGTGGTCTCTTTCGCCTACAAGGTGTAGTATCCTACCAGTGAACTGAAGTGTGCCATTTGCTTCACCAGCAATGGATAGAATGTTTTTGTTCAGCTTTATATACAGTCTAATGTAGAGTTGCTACCAGGTATTTTCTGCATGACTGACTCCCTTTCAGAATCACCAGTCATGTGCTCTAAAGTGACTATTTTTTAGTGCCTTTAAGGCGTTTAAATTCACATTTGCTGCATAAATTTCTATTTGGTAGGAATTGCACTAGGCTGATATGTAGCCAAGATATGAATAAGCATCAGTAGTTTCAGTGGATAGCACTTTGTCTTAGTCAATCACACCATTAGTAGTAGTCAGGAAAGGCGTACCCAGCAAGGGACAGAGTAGGCGAGCTGCGTCTTTGTCATGAAATCTCAAAACTGTTTCGCCGCTCTTCGCATTCTCCTTGCAACAGATAATGGCAGATGGATCTAGCTTCTAGAAGCTTGCAATAGCGTTCCGTGTTAAATTCTAAATGCTTTTTCTTGCTAATAAAAGAACTACTAAAATGTAAATATATAACGTTATCTGCCTGAAGGCATAATTATATGTACAAATCTCACATAAGTTATACTCTGTCGTACTCCTGTAGATTGTAGGTAGGCCCTTATTACAGAGGTAAAAGGTAAAGCTCCACGTTTTGGCCCGGATGGGCCAGTCCGGGATCCGACCGACCGCCGTGTCATCCTCTGCCAAGGACGTCATCGGATGCTGTAACGATTGTATGGGGTCAGCACACCGCTCTCCCGGCCGCCATTGGCTTTCTTGACTGTGGAGCTGCTACTTCTCCTTCAGTAGCTCCTCAGTTTGTCACAAGAGGCTTAGGGCACCACGTTCCAGTCCTGACACCAAGGGAAAAATCAGTGGCCTTATCGTCAATCGAGCCCGCACAGTAGCCAGACACGCCAACCACTAAGCTAAGGAGCGTGTTATGTAGAGGTAGAATTTATACATTTCTTCATTAATAAACCAAGTTTTCAATAGTTTTGAGTTTTATTTGCAAGAAACTGTACTGCATATCCAACGCCTCCCCTTTCCACAAAATTAGTTTGAGATCCCCCCCCTCCACCCTTTCCTGCCACCCTCTCTTTCCCCCACCCTCCCAGACCAGATGCTGGCTACGCTCTTGGTGAGCAGCAAGTTTCACTGCAGTCCTATTTCTCCACATTTATGAGTATGGCTCATTTTTTTATAACAAGAATGTATATCTCTGCTTTTATATTTACATTTTTTAATCGTTCTGCTAACGTATGGCTCACATGTGGCCTGCTGAAAGATGCGAGGAAGAAGGCAGACGCAACTCGCGTGTTTACAAGTCTCCTGATGTAAAGTTTCAAATGCCGTTATTCGAACAATACTGCGCAGTTTGCGAGCAATAAGCTCGAAGAATGCTGGTTACGAGCACTTCTGCCGGTGACCAACAATGCACGAGATTACTCCTCGCCTAAGGGCATGCTAAGGCACGAAGACAAAGAAAAGTTATCTGTTACGAAAGAGCTACTACGCGTTTCGAAATGGTGGCTCCCCGCATCCAGTTCGTGTATCACGTTTGGGGCCACTCCGTGCAGGTTTGTGTGGGAGCTGCATTTCGCATTGAGGTTGTTTAGGCAATTCACTGGGGAAAATTATTCTTCCCGGGGCGAATTCGCGTATCCATCTGTCACTCACGCCGGGGACAAGGCCATGGAACGTACAATGGGAGTGCGCCCGCAATCTGTTATTTTTTAGAGAAAAAAATAAGCACGGCCGGCGAATGAATTGCTCGTTGCGTAGCTACCGGGACGGAAACCAAACAGTGGTATTACGTAAAAATTTTAGCTATAGCGGCTCGCGCTGAGCCACGAGTCTTAAAAAGAGCAGGGTGCGCTCTGCTTATTTCAGATTCCCGGTGTGTTTGAGAATGTCTGTCTTTCACAACGGGAACTCGAGTTCAACAGCTGTCCGAAAAAATCTCATACTATTACAATTAAAAGGTGAAAATATGATGGGTTTTCAAATGTGAAAATGAAAGTAGTACTACCTTTATCACTCACAGTATTTTTAAAAGGCTCCTGTTGTGTGTTCAACTGTTTCAACATGTGAAAAGCAAAATAATCTTCTCCAAACAAATCAGCATGGATTTTGAAAGCAAAAGTAATATCTGATGCAACTCAGGAGAGTTTAATAGGATTTTCACTTTTCATATTATACGTTAATGACTTATTTATTTGTTTGTTTGCGTACTTATTTAATCTGGCAAGATTGCCTTCTGTTACATTTAGCCAGCCATTTTACGTATTTTACGTTGCATATGCATGGCGAGGCATTTAAAACTGTTTTAATCCGATTTGTAGTTTTACGTTGTGATAAAAGTTATTAGTCTCAAAGGCGGTATCCAATGACACAAAACTCAACTACTCCACCCCACCGACAGGGATCAACTTTAAAATCTTAAGTACGAACCCTAATTTTTTATTGCAGATTCGGATCCTCCGGGAAAAAAAATACGCAACTTTTGTAGTTAATATTATTTCGTTGCGTGTCAGATGCCGCCGTAATCTATAAAAATCAGAATAGCTTAAAAACTGCTGAAGATGATAATCTCTCAAGAACGACACACCTGATTAGGTTCCAGGGGGTAAGGACGGTTGTTAGACTAAAATCTTTAATGAGAAACCAGTTTTATAACAAAAAAACTTGATTCTCCAGAACATAATTGATTACTGTGTAACATTATTGGTGTAACGTCTTTCACAGATGATGTTCGACTTGCCTTAAACAATGGCGATTCTTGGCCGTGCGGTTCGAGGCGCTACAGTCTGGAACCGAGCGACCGCTACGGTCGCAGGTTCGAATCCTGCCTCGGGCATGGATGTGTGTGATGTCCTTAGGTTAGTTAGGTTTAATTAGTTCTAAGTTCTAGGCGACTGATGACCTCAGAAGTTAAGTCGCATAGTGCTCAGAGTCATTTGAACCATTTTTGAATGGCGATTCTCCACTGAGTAATAATGCATATTAAGCCGTTCTATTGGCCACGATTTGTAAAAGTTGATTAATTGGATATAAAGCCTGTGAAAAAAAATCGTCATAGATTGCTAGTTGTAGTCGACCCGACTGCAAAAACTCAAGCGGGATTGAAAGTTGTCCGCAAGTAGTTCATGATGCAATGATTAGTGGCGTGGATAGAATTTGTATTCAAGCAGTATGCGCAGAATACTTCTTTGCAAAATTCCTGAACATCGGACGATTTACCTATAACTAACGTTATTTTTTTGCTATAAAAACCGGTTTCTCGTTAAGGATTATAGAATAACCGCCTTTCTAACCTTGTGGAATACTAGTCTGAAGTGTTTTTCTTAAGATTATCATTTTTCAACTGCTTTAAACCAATTTTTATTTTTGTCTGTCTGTCTGTCACGGAACGACGAAATTGTTAAATACAAAAGCTATGTATTTTTCCCCGAGAATCTAAATCCGGCGTAGAAATGGGGGCTCAACTTAAGATTTCCTAGTTGGATCAACTCTCGTCGCAAGGGGGTGGCACTGAGGGTTCAAGTTTGGTGTCAGTGGCTGTCCCATTTCGAGACGAACAACTTTTATTACAATCTTTTTTTAATCTGATTTTTAGTTTTCAAGATACTTCTAAAAACGGTTTTAAATGCTTCACCATGTATACTGCAGTATGCATGTTATAAATTACATCCAATGTGCATTGTGTTATATAACACAACATTTAGAAATTACCATAGTGCAGCAAGAAATACATAGTTTAACTTCGTTTGAGAAAACTACAAAAACAAATAAGAATTACAGATAGGTAGGTTTAAATTACGAGCGCTAGCAGCAAGGGTTGGTTCAGATGGCTCTGAACACTATGGGACTTAACACCTGAGGTCATCAGTCCCCTAGACTTACAACTACTTAAGCCTAACTAACCTAAGGACATCACACACATCCATGCCCGAGGCAGGATTCGAACCTGCAACCGTAGCAGTCACGCGTTTCCGGACTGAAGCACCTAGAACCGCTCGGCCACAACGGCCGGCAGTAGCAGTGGACATTAAAGATAGGATGAAGAGGCGAAAAAGAGGAAGATAAAGTGCAGGTAATAAAAACACGGGAAAGGAAATCATATGACTGACTGAGAAAAGGAAGGAGAAAGATGCGTAACTGATAAAACATGTGAGTACTTGCCTTACTGCTTGACAGAGGGTACACTGGACGTAGGGGATTATACGTTAATTTCTGGGTCAATGTTGTGAAGGTGACAAAAGGAAGTAGTCACGTAACTACGCAGGGAATTAAAAATTATGTTCACAAGTCGTTCCGCGCTAAGGGCGTTACCCAACAAAAATGGCTCATTGTCAGAAGAAATTACATGTTCCGGGTTCTTGTAGACATTATTCTGCTGCGGTGCGAGTTACAGGTGCATCACAGTAAAATATTGTGTGCACATGTCTATACTGCACATAGATTCACCATGAATATCTGACGGTGTACGGACCAACTGTAATGTCACGTCAAGTCGTAGTGAAATGGTGCAACAATTTGCCAAAGACTGCACGGACGTGCGTGAAGCTGATCGGGAAAGCTAGATCTTGCACCACGTGGTTTCCATCTTTTCGGCAAGCTGAAACAACATCTGAGAAAAAAGAAATTTTTCAACGATGAGGATGTTCGCAGAGTGGTTTTCGAAGGCTCCGTGACCAACGTGAGAATTTCTGTCGTCCACGAATTGAACGATTGGTGGAAGGGTCTGACCGTTGCTAACAGAGACTTGAGGATAACGTTGAAAAACAGTGGCATGTATTTATTTCACTTTGAAGAGTAGCGCAGCATTCAATAACAGTTACTTGAACTACCGTAATAATGTATATCTTACATTTTGAAGTCTCGTCGTATTCTGGTCACAACCAGTTTAAATGGGCATTTGATGTACTGAGATGGTAAAAATGACAGATGTTTCAGATCTAAAGCACAAAAGCACTCATAGTCTAGTATTCTCACTACTCATGCTGTGCTGGACTATATCCTAACAGTGGAGGTTCGATAGAACGAGTGGTTGTAGAAGTTTACGTCTCACATCCGAAACTTTTTGAGGGCATAGAGGCAAGCGGAAATTTTTCTGCATGTGCTAACACCACACTGAGATGACAAAGGTCATGGGACAGCGCTAAGCACATATACAGATGACACTGGTGTAGCGTAAGCACGGCATAAAAGGACAGTGCATTGGCGAATCTGTCATTTGTACTCAGGTGATTCACGTGAAAAGGTTTCCGACTTGATTATGGCCACACGTCGGTAATTAACAGACTTTGAACGTGATATGGTAGTTGGACATCCAGTTTCGGAAATCGTTAGGGAGTTCAATATTCCGATACCCACAGTGTAAAGAGTGTGCCGAGAATACCAAATATCAAGCATGATTTCTTACCACGGACAACGCAGTGGCGACGGCCTTCGCTTAACGACCCACAGCAGCGGCGTTACCGTAGAGCTGTCAGTCCTAACAGACAAACTACACCGCGTGAAACGACCGTAGGAAGCAATATGGGACGTACAACGAATTTATCCTGTAGGACAGTGCGGAGAAATTTGGCGTTAATGGGCAACGCAGCAGACGACCGATGCGAGTGCCTTTGCTAACAACACAACATATCCTGCAGCGCCACTCCTACGCTTAACAATAGTGTAGGCTATTTTTACATGGGTTGGATTGGGTCCTCTGGTCCAACTGAACCGATCATTGACTACAAATGTTTATGTTCGGCTACTACGAGACCATTCACAGCCGTTCTTTGACTTCACGTACCTAAACTTATGTCATGGCATCAAATACTTTGCTGAAGCCTGGTAGCATCAACATTGTGGCCTTGCGATTGTCCACGGCATACTCGTACTTCAGGTCATTATTAATGATTTAGTGGATATTACTAGTAACAAGCGCAGGATTTTCACACATGATGCATTATATGCTGAAATTCTATACAGTTGGATCTCGATAAAATCTCAGACTTACGTAATTCCTGTCAGCTGGAGCTTAAACTTGATAAATGTAAACTTGTGCATTCCACGTAATGCTAAGCCCTGGTATCATTTTGACTACAGCATTAATGAAGCAGAAATAGAGTCAACCATGTCATAAAATATTTGGCAGTACCACTGAATAGAAAATGTAGTGGAACGAAACATAGGCTCAGCTGAAGGAAATAGCAGGCTTCGGTTCATTTTTGTACAAGAATTATTATGTATAAAATATTTGTGTGACCCATACTTGAGTACTGATCAAGTGTATGGGACTCATATGACGTCGAAGTAACAAGGAACGTAGAGCGATTACAAAGAAGAGGGGTGGCAATGGTCAGTGGCTTCTCTGAATGGCAAGAGAGTGTAACAGAAATGTTGAGAAACCGTAATTGGCAGACACTTGCAGAAAGAAGCTGTGAATCTCGCTTAGGAGCGATTGAACAGCAGAAAATAATACAAAAAATGTTGTTCAGTCTCCTACGCATCGATCCTATAGAGACTGCACATTTAAGTTAACTGCTTCACAGCCCAAACGTAAGTGCTCTATGTGAACCGAATGGGAAGAAATTTTAATGTAAAATACAATAAACGAATCCTCTGTCACACACTTCACGGTAATACGTAAACTACTGATACAGAAGCAAATATCGACCAGTAAATACGTCACTATTAAAATATTTTATTATAGATAATCTTTGCACTTTGAAATACTCTAAATTCGGTCTTTTAATACGATTTTGTAGCAATGGGATACATACGCAAATGTTTGCCGTATTTTTCGATGTGTGCTGTATTACATTCAAATGCAGGCACATAAATTTCGATCCGATTTATTAAGTTTGTGTCCTGGGGTTTCCGAATGCAACTAACAGCCAAGACGTACATCGCAATTTAGAATATTGCCTTAGCGTGCCGGAACGCGAGCAATATAATTTAGTTCCATCAGTCGGCTCTTATCCCCGGTTAATAAATTACCATCCTCGAACAATAACATTGGATTTCGCTTTTGTCTGCAGTCAAGCGTGCTCGACAAAACCCGGGTTTCGCTTTTCAATCGCCAAAATTTCTGGAGTACCAGAGTAATAGCCGTTTAAATTTTGAGGCAACGACCTTGAGTCCCAACTTTGATATGCGTGACGATCTTCGCGTGCGCCTTCGATATAGCTTGCTAAATATACATCCCCGGTCTCAAACTGAATATGACTGCTGCCCCTTCCGCGAGACTCTTTAACAACTCTAGTCCAATACAGCAGAGGTCACCGAGAAGTAAGTTTAGTTGATGAATTTTGACATCACAGTACAGCGGATGTCATTTTGTGCATGCGTCACGCACAGCTGTTGATCTTGTTGATCTGATTGGGATTATAAGCTATTTTTATTAAGTTGTGAGTCGTGTATAAACGGTAACTGTTTTATGAATGAACACATGCACGTGAGATTCAAACAGTGATTATTGAAGCAGTACTACAGGAGAAATTTACCATGAGTTCAACCAAGATGATGATAGTGATCGACGAATTGATGAAAGAGTAAATTCGAGCATTATATATATATATATATATATATATATATATATATATATATATATAGCAAGATTACAGCCTTCAGAGATTAGCCAGGCCCCCTTAAAGAATTAACACTATTACGTGCATAGTACAGGGGCTTTAGGTAATGGCAGTAATAACAACAATAATAAGTAGGACTGTTAAAGTATTCTGACAATGTCAGTCTTGCTGACAATGTGTTATTTTGTTATAAAATAAGGTTCCTGTCGAGTGGCGGTAATGATATTCTAACAGAAATATATCTATAGTATAAAAAGAAATCAGGTCTTCAGGAAAAGAAGACTGGTCGGAATAAGTAAGAAATAATAGATAAAGGTACTAGAGAAGATGAAAAAAAGATAGAAATACGTAGGAATGGAGAAAGTTGGGACAGTGTAAGTGAAAAATGTGCCCAAAGTTTCATGAACCGGTCTATGTGAAATAATGGTTAATGTCGTGCCAGTCACAGTTCCAGCAACAACGACGGATATGGCCCTCTGGTCGCTATCGTCATCTTACATAAGAGAATTTAATGACAAAGATTGTTCAGCTTTAAGGCGGAGGCTCTCTAAATACAGAAATTTTAGACAAAAACGTTGCCATTTAGAAACCTGTTTTGAGTACATTCGTGATGAAATCCTTACGTTGAATATCTAGAGAAGGCTGCAATACATACCCGTCAGGGGCATCAACAAACATTGGCAGGGCAGGGGTGTCAAAGGAGATGGGCCATATTCTTTACAAAGAACCACTCCGACATTTACCTTAATCTGTATAAGGAAACCATGGAAAACCCTCATCTGGATTACCACCGTAGTCAACATGATGAGACGGGAACTTGAACCTCGTGTGTCCCGAATGTGACTACAGTGCTATAACCACCAAACCACTTCTGAAGGGTGCGCTGGCTTACGATAGTGGCCTGATGCCTAACAGAAATTGATCATGACTTTCCACTCGAGGAATATCCCCAGCCTCTCTATAGCCATGGTAAGAGTTCCGGAGATTCACATCTGTTTCTGTGTCTCAAATTGTTCTTTACGTAAATGCACTTCCATGAACGTGTGGAAGTGAATGGATATCTCGCCATTCGCCGTTTGCCTGTCACCATAATTGTCAAATGTCAATGGCTTTCCAATGTTCAGTACAAAATTAAGCATCGCTGAATCGTCGAATACGTCTGAGTGGTCTACTGGCTTCTTGAACTAATATCACTAATTTAGTTTTAGTTACATTTAACTTCCCTATAACGTTCTAGACGTGCTAAATATTCCGTTAAGAGAAGCCAGTACATCCTCGGTGACATGGTTGTCGGAAGAAACATTAAAGTAAAATAAAAAGAACAAAAACCTCTCTTATCACTCAACATTAAGCTTTAATATCTTTTTTGTCACTTGGAGCTCTTTTGCGTATCGGAAATAGATCTCTCTTTGTTGTCAGCTGTTGAATGTGCCGTTTGCTGTGCCTCGTGATGACTGGGTGTTCTGTGATGTCCTTAGGTTAGTTAGGTTTAAGTAGTTCTAAGTTCTAGGGGACTGATGACCATAGATGTTAAGTCCCGTAGTGCTCAGAGCCATTTGAACCACTTTTTTTGTGCCGTTTGCGGAACTCCCAAAACGATTTTTTTCATTAGAATTCCAAGTGTATACACCTAAAACTTGCGTTGTTCAAGCTTGAAATACGGTATAACTCTGAATTATAATTGTATCCTCGCACTGCCCTACACAGAACTTCATGGTATCAATTGCAGTCATGCGGTTTATCAGTCTGACAAAAAGCGTGTTTGAGCCGTTGGGTTTGATTGCTGCCTTGGTCTGACTACTGGTAGTGTACGATTGCAAAAATTGTGTCCCAGTGCCACTGCTTTCAGCATGTGATAAAAAACTCCTGGCAAGTGAAACACGGCCTCTGAAGGACCACCGAATGAAACGGAGGGATATGCATTTACACTCTGTATTTCGCTTTGCGATACAGTTATTTACAATTGCTTGGTTTCAGCCCGTGGATGTGCTTAGGGCCTTAAGATGACAGTTTCGCAGAATGAATGTATGTTTAACATATAGTAAATGAGAAATGGAATATAGCTTTTTGGAATTGGTCACTGATGACAGTGAAATTAAGCGAAAGGGGGAGGGGAAGGAAGGGATCGACTTTTTTATGAGGAGGGGGGGGGGGAGGGAGAGTAAGGGGGTGAAATCGGAATATTCGTTCGGTACTGGTATAGGGAACATTAAATAACTCGTTATTGATCTTCGACTTAATTTAAGGCTAGTGATACAGTTAATTTATGTTCCTTTTACAATTGTACCCAGAATTGGCGCCGCTAACACTGCCAGAATTCGCGTTAGTTCCTATGTCAAGATATATTTTTTCTTATCTTGATGCTATGTAACATCAGCAGCGTCTGTTCGTAAGTGGAAAATCTGAGTGTCGTCTCCTGACTCAAATTCGACCAAGGCTGACCGACTGCTGTAGAGTACGTTCCGTTCTTGTTCCCTGTATTGATTATCCATGGAGCAGCGTTTTTGTTGTCCTTATGTATGTCGGTCGCCTTCGATTTTCAATCTTTATGACCGGACTAGCGATTCTTTCACAAGTCGACTAAGAATAAAATATAAGAAAGAGCAGCGACTACTCAAAAATGGTTTAAATGGCTCGAAGCACTATGGGACTTAACAACTGACGTCATCAGTCCCCTAAACTTAGAACTACTTAAACGTAATTAACCTAAGGACATCACACACATCCATGCCCGAGGCAGGATTCGAACCTGCGACCGTAGTAGTCGCGCGGTTCCGGACTGAAGCGCGTAGAACCGCTCGGCCACCGCGGCTGGCAGAAATAGATTCCATCACCAATTCTTCACATTTCACAGAGAGGGGAGCTATGTTAGGCTTTAATGTCCCGTCGATGTCGAAGTGTTTAGGGACAGAGCATACATTCAGACAAGGATTGGTCAGAGATCGATCGCGGTATATATGCACTGGAAGCGCTTTTGAGAAACTGTTGTACGCTAAATCACAGGGTACAACGAAGTCTTTCACTACCGATTGTCTTAGATGTTCGTGAAACTTCCTGGTTGTCTGGTTGTGGTACATGAAACTAAATTGTCCCTGACGTATCGTCCAGAAATGCGTTGGACATCTTCAGTGGCGCCCTGGTGCTACTCAGACTTGGTCGACTTGGAGAATGGCTGGAGAGGTGTTCGAATTCCCTTCTCCCGAAAACGAGTGCTAATGTATTAACACAACGTTACGTCGAATGGTCATAGCGGTAAATTCGATCTCCTTGCCTTGTACACTGGGGTGGTCTAAAAGCAAAGGAAATGCTACTGCTGAAAGAGGAACGCAATGAACTGGTCCCTTAATCATAAAAGTTTACTATTCGAGAAATGTGATAGGAAAGTGGTAATTGATGGGTGCAGATAAGTGGAGAAGTTCGTGTGAATCGCAGTGTTGTGTTTGTTGGCGAGAGACATGAAATCAGCCAATCTTCTCCTCTAGGAGTACCATCGGCTCGTCGTATTTAACTTCACCATCGGACAGATAGGTGAAAATACTCGCCGGCCGTTGTGGTCGAGCGGTTCTAGGTGCTTCAGTCCGGAACCGCGCTGCTGCTATGGTCGCAGGTTCGAATCCTCCCTCGGGCATGGATGTATGTGATGTCCTTAGGTTATTTAGGTTTAAGTAGTTCTAAGTGTAGGGGACTGATGACCTCAGATGTTGAGTCCCATAATGCTCAGAGCCATTTTTGAAAATGCTCTCCTCCGTTACACACTGCGAACAATTTCGTAATTTAACGTCGTACCAATAAGGACGAAGAAAGAGACGTGTACTACGTGTATTGCATCGTGCAACCTTTGGTGCATGCATTTCACTATCCCAGATTTTCTGCAGCGTGCATATGAAGAGAAAGCAAAAATGATTACGGAAGGTTACGTAAAAACGACATATATTTTTGGACTTGTGGAGAGGAAAATATTTGTGTGTATATTTGTAATGAAAGAGAGAAGTTTATATGGATACTGCTTAACAATCTTAGTAAGAACGATCTAATTTTCTTCACTACACCTTTTTTGCAGACAATTATGGAGTAGTCTAGAAAAAATTTCTGCGTAAAGAGCGAGTGCCATTTGCTTGCTACACCCTTCAGCAATTTTCACAGCAGGGAGAGTTAGTTTAGACACATTTGAAGCGAAAAAGCTTACGTCATTGCCGTGGTCTCATGACAGAGACGTTGAAATTCTAGATAAGGTAAAACTTGATCGAATTTCAGATGATTTGTCCTTCATAACAAATCTTGGGTCATAGCTATGTATTTATTGTAGCTTTGTCAATAAGAAAAGCTGATTTTATCGAGACATATTATCAAATGCAATAAATGGCTAAAAACGCATGCCATAAACTGGACAAGAATTATCCTGAGCCGGCCGCTGTGGACGAGCGGTTCTAGGCTCTTAAGTCCGGAACCGCGCTGTTGTTACGGTGGCAGGTTCGAATCCTGCCTCGGGCATGGATGTGTGTGATGTCCTTAGGTTAGTTAGGTTTAAGTAGTTCTAAGTCTAGGGGACTGATGACCTCAGATGTATAGTCCCATAGTGATTAGAGCTATTTGAACTATTTGAATTATCCTGATATCTGCTTCGTTGTTTGTTCCTCGCATGCCATAAACTGGACAAGAATTATCCTGATATCTGCTTTGTTGTTTGTTCCTTTTTTGCAACAGTTGCTGAGGCATGTTGACAGACGTTACAATTATTTCTTAACTTAAGTCAATGTACAGAAAAAATTCGTTTTTGGAGCTAAAGATATTCACGGTGATCTTTCAGGCTGTCAAGCCGTTCGCCTATTCCTGCTATATGAGTCCCACCCAAAAACACAGTGTCAAGCATCCATCATCATTTGTTCAGCATTACGCTTGACAACTGGCAGAAGCAACATGAGGTCTCGTCTTCGTTTACCTTAATCAGTGATGTTACACAGTTCATTTATTTGTTCTTTGTAGACTTAGCGTCATTTTTATTCATGTGGTATTTTTATCATGTCTTCATATTACGTGATCTTAAAATTCTATACCTACATTTGTGCTCACGAAGGCACCGTAATGTGTGTCCCAAATGGTACGTGGTGCCTTAAAATAATTTTTGCATCCTACTATTCTATTCGTAGATGATAATCGAGAAGAAACATTACTATTGATACCGCTATGTATGGCCGAAATTTCTATTATTGTGTACGTGTGGTCATTACGCGAACTGTATGTTGGAGTAAGTACGATTTTCAATTTTTGGGAATTAGGAGAGTGAGGTTCTACGCAATGCGCAACGCATTTCTTATAGTGACCCCCATTACACTCTGTTACGCAATTTTACGGTGCGTTCGCTCTGGGTAACGTAATTCGAGAAGATGTTTGTAGTTCTCCTTCAAATTCTCTCTATCTTCTTCCTTTAATCCTTTTGTTAAGACCACAGATCGGTGAACAACACGCAAGTACAACACGATGGAAAATTATGTATAACCTGTCGATTTCGAGGCTGATTTACACTTCCTCGGGATTCTTCTACTCTGCGTTCCTCACTTTTGTGCTCGTTCCACATTGACTCTCTCCAACACATACAGTTGATTCTTAACAGTTGTCAGTGATTGCAGAAATAGGATATCCATGTCTCTATTATTTATCACAAATACTTAAGCACCTAAAATTTTGCCTCGGTGGTAAATTTCATTTCACATGTACACAATTTCATCTCTCCCTGGTCTATACATGACTAAATAAAATGTTTATGTCACATACTGTACTTTCTCACCATTAAATTTCATCTCTCTCTAATTTATGTTTCACTAAAAAAGATTATGTCAAATGCTGTACTGCTTTTTCAAATACTCTACTGCCTGTTCAGTAAATTTCATCTCTCTGTATTTTATGCTTTGCTGATGAACAGTGATTTTGTATTAGCTTCGTGAAATGATCCTTAACTAAGTCTTTCTAAGTGCACCTGCAATGTCAATACCAATTTTAATCTTTTCAGAGTAGCAACTCATATATATCTGGGGTATGCATCAATTAAAAGCGGATTAAAGCAATAAAATATACGACGGAGGGAAGGAGAAAAAATCGAAAAAAATGCTCTAGAGATAAACTTACTACAAAAAATATACATTTCTTTCTTTCTTCATGGCACAATTAAATAGATTTATTCACCTTCAACACTTTTTCGAATGTCACCATTTTCAAACAGTAGAAGTTACAATTCGAGTAAATATGTGATACATCTCTAGCAGCTAACGAACTTTTTTCAGCTGTATCTACCTTAATAAAATAAAAAAGAAACTGAATGCAAGGGCGCCCATACCTGTGGGCAAGGGGAGGGGTGAGTGGGGGGAGGGTGTACGCCCCCCTCCCCCTAGCCTCAGAGAAAGGAAACAATATGGTCTAGTTAGATGCTTTGCTTTCAAAAAACTCATTTAAAAGTCGGCGTTATGTAGGCTTTTAACAGGGTCGAACTGGAACTTTTTTGTGGCTACTTAATTCGCCATTCCTCTTCCAAAATATTAATAATACTCCCCCCCCCCCCATGTCTCCGCCACCCCGACAAAGTATCGTGTGGGCCCTCTTGACTGAATTGTATTATGTGGACCAACAGTATGCAGTACGAATAATATTTCCTTAATATAATTATTAGTTTGTTGTACTGAATCAGAAACAGTTTACTGTAATGAGTACTTTCATATTTGTCATACTCTTCAGACGCAATCAAATGTGTTCAGATTCTATAAAGCACTCTTACTTGACTGTATTATGTTCACATTTTCTTCCAAAAAAGGCGTTTAGGTCTTAGGTAAAATCAATAATATTGTATGTGAAAATTTATCTCTGCTATGAATTAAACACAGAAACACAGCAGTCACCTTCTAGAGAACGAACATTAACATTTCTCTTATAGATACATTATGTTATACTTTTTTCAAATCAACTACGCCCTTGTTAATTCACTCTACTGTGATAAATTATGCAGATTAACAATCACACTTTTTATTAGAAACCAAGCTACAGCACTCATAGTGTCGTTCTATAGAGGCAGCGTCCCCTTGGAACGATTAAGAAAGTCGAGTTCCTCATTACTTATAACTGAGAATATTGTTGGGAGATACGTCTTACAGTTCTCCAAATAAACCAGCACTGCTGCTCCAGATTTCGTTTTGATGTTACTTTTGCTGAAGATCAGATACTTTCTGGTTCTAAGTCCACTACCATGGACTTGTGTCTTCCAGCTGTTGGGCCACCTTCGGCCTCACTTCATCTACAGCCAGTCTTCTTTTCTAGGAGGTAGTCGTTCGTGACTATGGAGGTGCAGCCGTTTCACCAGATGCCCCTGTGCAGGCAGACTGATGCTGTCCCGGTCGGACACCACTGACGGGGGGCTTCCTTCAAACATGGCTGGGCTTCCACGTCCGGTGGAGCAGCATGCCTTGAGCAGCAGAGTCACGCCAAAATGATGCATGTGCTGCTGTGGACGTCACGCATCAGTTTTCTGGCCGAGATGCCAGCAGGCCGCTGATCGCCCGTTGCACCGGCACTGTACGCTCGCTGCTGTTAGCACGTGCCAAGGGGGTGTTACCTCTACAGAACGACACTACGAGTGTTGTAGCTTGCTTTCTAATAAAAACTGTGACTGTTAATAATGTTTTCTTGAGCCACCATTGGTCAACGTCATGACGACAACACACCGTCTCAACTCATCCTACCACCGTAGTGGTTACCCAACTCAGGCTTCTACATTTTGGTGTGAGAAGCATTTTCGTGAAGGACATCGGCAGCCGGATCCAGTACCACATTCTAGCTGCAGCAGGTAGCATAGAGAGTTGCAGTAGGGTGAGTGGACAAACAGTATTGATTTTCTTCTTCTACTTTTGTGTCGTGGAGAGATGAGTCCAAGGCAAGACTGTGAGCATAGTTTCAGATTAAAATTTACGAAGCCAGAGGAACTTTCTGATTTGTCACAATTCCATAGAAATGCTGGGGCGCACTGTTTGGGTCCAGTAAGATGCTCGCAGTGCCATTTATTAAGGCACAATACATGTTCTGAGTCCACATCAATGGAGTATTTCACATGCCACCGTGTTTTAGAGCAGTTGTTTGTGCATTGGAGATAAAGATACCATCATGACAGTGTCTGGCTCGCAGGGTATTACCTAAGAGATAGTGCTATTATTTTTGGTAGATAAGACAGAGATCCAAAGGGAAACGGTTGCTATGAAGGAGGTCAGGGCATCATCCAGACTGTCTATTCAATTGGTGGATCCAGCCACCACTAGTTCGATTACACCCTTTTCTGACAAACCAACTGAGGATGTATTGTCCTTTCAAGATAATGTGGAGTCAGTAGCAAAGATTGGGTTTTTGTCCAACGATCAACTATTACAAACTGCTAAGTCGCAATTGACAGGGGAGGCAAAATTGTTTGTGAGATATAAAGAGGGTTGAAGACTGCACTAACATTTGAGAACTTAGGAAAAAGCTGCTGCAACGCTATAAAAAACAGAATAGCGCAAATTTTTTTCTGGGGACAGTTGACTGGGATGCCACAGAAGTACAGTGAGTCGCTAGAGTGTTTCAGTGATAGGCTAAGGAAAGTCAGCAGGCATACGTACGAACTGATGGGAAGTGATAGGCTAAGGAAAGTCAGCAGGCATACGTACGAACTGATGGGAAGTGATCAAGTTAATAGGGCTACCCACCAGGAAGCAGAACATAGGTGCACTAGTTGCTTTCCTGTGGGGACTGCCACTCGATCTGTCTAGGAGGATTCAGGCAGGCACCCTGAAAGACTTGAACACTGCCGTTAGGATAGTTACAGAGCAGGAGGAAGTAGATATAGCAACAGAGGTGCGTAATAGGCGAAGTATTTTATCCACTGACGTAACGTGTCTTAAATGTTGATGTGCAGGGCACGTCCAGAGTCAGAGCTGACAGCCACAATGTGAGAAGTGTGTATAGTTGGGAAAAAGAGACGGGATTGTAGAAATAAGGGGTGTAATGGACAGGGGCGGAATATTCGGGCATTGAATATTCGGGCATTAAACATAAGTGTTCCCATTAAATTTCAATGCTGTAGAAATGTATGCAGAGGTGAAGTGTGGTACAGAAGGATTTTTATTGCATAATAAGCATAAATCTTGGTTGGGCACAGGGAAGCAAGTGCTACTGGCAAGCCTGGGCCTCGTAGGTAGACAACGGTGAATCCCACCGAACTATAGATTGCATGGGATGGGAGAGAGTTATATGAAGTCACGAGGTTCAGCTATATTAAGGTTTTAGGTTGGAGAACAACGAATTCGGGAGTCCAAGGACGTGGGGCCCCGTCTAAGTGAAGGTGACTACACAATCTTGGGGACAGAATTTATTCAAGCGTCATGCCAAAACTGATCTTCAGCGACGAACGGTGGAGCTCAAGGGCCGGCCGGAGTGGCCGAGCGGTTCTAGGCGCTACAGTCTGGAACCGCGCGACCGTTACGGTCGCAGGTTCGAATCCTGTCTCGGGCATGGATGTGTGCCATGTCCTTAGGTTAGATAGGTTTAAGTAGTTCTAAGTTCTAGGGGACTGATGACCTCAGCAGTTAAGTCCCATAGTGCCCAGAGCCATTTGAACCATTGGAGCTCAAGGGGACAATGTTTCAACAGGGAGAAGTTGTCACCAGTGAAATATTGTCGCAAGGTTCGTCTGCCGAAATGGGCAAAGCAATTAAACAGCAGACCAAATCACTAAGGCTTAATTCGTATGATATAGTGCCACAAGGTGTCAGGAGGCTACCTTGGGTGATTGTGGAGCCAGAACTGCCTGTTAACATGTGCTTGATAGAGTTACTTGAAGACAATGATGTATTGTGTGCCTCACAGTGTTTTACACGGAGAAGTATTGTACCAATTGGACGAGGAAAGAATGGCACCTATCAGTCTAGAAAACTTAGGCGCAAATGAGGTGAAGCCAACCAAAGGATTATTGGCAGTAGCTTTAGACGTTTTAGCTGAAGCTGATTTGGGTATGTCACGTGTGGGCCATAATCATATGCAAGCTGCTGCAGCAAGTGCATTGCATGCGAATGTAGAGCATTTGAAGGGAACGGAGAGAGTAGAATTGGAAGAATTATTACTGGGATCTACATCTATGTCTACCTGTTTGTACATACTCCGCAGTCCACCGTATGGTTTGTGGCGGATGGTACACTGTACCACTACTGTGTGTGAAATCTTATGGGACTTAACTGCTAAGGTCATCAGTCCCTAAGCTTACACACTACTTAACCTAAATTATCCTAAGGACAAACACACACACCCATGCCCAAGGGAGGACTCGAACCTCCGCCGGGACCAGCTGCACAGTCTATGGCTGTAGCGCCGAAGACCGCTCGGCTAATCACGCGTTGTACCACTACTTATCATTTCCCTTTCTGTTCAACTCGCAAACAGAGCGAGGGAAAACCGACTGCCTATATGCTTCCTTATGAGCCCTAATTTCTCGTATCTTATCTGCATGATCCTTACGCGAACTGTACGTTGGCAACAGTAAAATCGTCCTACAGTCTCAAATATCGGTTCTATAAATTTTCTCAGCAGTTCTCCTTGAAAAGCACTCCACATTCCCTCCAGTGAATCCCATTTGAGTTCCCGAAACACTTCGGTAATATTTGGGTGTTGTTCGAAACTACCAGTAACGAATTTAGCATCCCGTCTCTGATTTGCTTCGATGTCTTTCTTTAAACAGACCTGGCGCGGATCCTATCATTCTAACAATAATGGGTCGCACTAAATACAGGGTGTCCCACTCTAACCTCCCTGATTTCAAAGACGTAGGAAAAAGAACCACAGTAGATACCACAAAGAGAAATGCACCACAGTGCAGAGCACCTCAGAGAATTTATTTATTTATCATCAATACACCTCTACATGTGAACCATTTGTTGCACGAAGAATATCGAGTCTATCTTCAATTTCTTGCCAAGTTCTTTGTTAACATCTACTCTGTTATTGTTGGAATCACATTAGTGATACGATGTCGCAACGTAGGAACATCGTCCACTTTGGTTGCATATACGCGGTCCTTCACGAATCCCCACATGAAGAAATCAAGCGGCGTAATGTCGGGTGAACGTGGTGGCCAGGCAATGGGCCTCCGCGTCCGATCCAAAGATTGGGAAATTTCCTATCCAGGAACTTGCGAACAGCCGTTGACCAATGCGACAGAGCTCCATCTTGTTGGGTTGCAAGTCTTGTATCTGAAGGTACACAAGCTGTTCCAACATGTCCAGATACACTGACCCATTCACTGTTAGTTCCGCAAAGAAGAACGGCCCAAAATCCTGTCGTGCATTATCCCGCACCAAACGTTTAGTTTAGGGCTATCACGAACACGTCCCAGTGGCAACGTGCAGATTTTGCGAACCACAAATCCGAACATTATGCCTATTAACCCCTCACAATACATGAAAGGTTGCCTCATCTGAGAATAAACGTCTTTCCAGGAAGCTGGCACCCATATCACTACGCTGCAGCATATCTGCAGCAAACTGTTGTCGGCGTGGTTTGTCGTTCGGCGTCCGATTTTGCAGAATCTGCACTTTGTAAGCACACATAAGAAGACGCTAGTGAACTAGACGAGTCAATGTTGATCGAGGTACATCAGGTTGCCTAGATGCTTGACGAATTGACTTACGTGGGCTTCTGAGAAACGTTTGTCTGATGTCCTCCACTGTCTCTTCTGAAACACCGTAACGTGCACCGCTAGAATGTTTTAGAACACTTCCTGTTGCCAGAAACTTCCTATATCATTCCTTAATTGTTTTCACATCGGATGGATCACATTCATACACACGATGATAATTTCTTTGAACAGTAATCGGCGATTTTGTTTCTGCAAACCACACTACTGCTTGCGCGCGTTGCTGTGGAACCACCATTTTCACTTCATGCGAACATGCTGCACTCTAGCGACGTTACTTGGCACTTCTGACGCGAGAATATGAATTCTTTGAGATGCTCTACAATATGGTGCATTTTTCAGTGTCGTGTCTACTGAGGTTTATCCCTTCGGGGGCCTTGAAATCAAAGAGGTTTGTGTGGGACACCCTGTATTTAATCGATGCGACTGTGTCAAGCAGCTGACTACTAATGTTGTACTCGAAAATCATGGGTTTGTTTTTCATACTCATGCGCATTGACTTACGTTTTTCCAAATTTAGCGTTAGCTCCCATTCATCACACCAACTCGACATTTTGTCTGAGTCATCTTGTATCCTCCTACAGTCATTCAATGACGCCATCTTTCTATGCACCACAGTGTCATCAGCAAATAGCCGCAGACTGTTGCTCCACCCTGTCTGCCAGATCATTTATGTGTAAAGAAAATAACAGTGATCCTATCATACTTCCCTTGGGCACTCCTGACGATAACCGTGTCTCTGACGAACACTCGCCGTCGAGGACAATATACTGGATTCGGCTACTTCAGGAGTCTTAGAGCCACCCACATACCTGGGAACCTCTTCCGTACGCTCGTGCCTTCATTAACATCTGTTTAATCCTCAGGGCCCATTGCCACCATACGCATAATGCAACGTAGACCTCCAACAGTTAAGGATGCACCTGGAAATTAGAAACTATATAACTTACCTTGGCATTTACATCCGGTTACAGAGGACGTCATTAAACAACGACGGGGCAATGGCATGACAGAGAAGAGCACTAGTTCGTAGCAAGCAGCAGTCATCACTGCACGAAAAAATTTGAAGTGCTATTTGGATTGAAAAATACACTGGTCATGTATCAGCAGTTGCTGGAAGGAGCACTGAATGGTTCAAAACCTCAGTAGTTAACAATGTAACTCGAGAATATAATTCTAGTTTTTAAGAGATATGAAGAAATAGATATGGCAGTAAAGTGCTTGAGAGATTACATGTCACAAGTCTTACATTAAGTATGAGATAGTGTCATTTTTCCTGAAAGAAGTGTGTTATTTGGGAAATATGATTAGTCGGGAAGAGGTAATGACAGCCCGGAAATTAAAAGAGATGGTGCGGGGTTTTCTGTTTCCTTGTACAATTAAGGAGTTTCAATCATTCTGAGGTGGACCAATTAGTACACAAAATTCGTAAAGTGGTTTGCAGACATTCGAGTTACTTATGCAGTACTAAAAAAGTGTGTAAAATTTTAGTGGGGACTGGAGTATCATATCAAATTTGAAAAGCTAAAAGAGGCTATAACGTCGATTCCAGCGTTGATCTTTCTAGATTATGAAAAGGAGTTTGTGCTGTCATGTGACGCTTCCAACCAGGCACTGGGATGTGTTTTGAATGAGATAATATTTGGATTACACATGGGTCACATGAGGCTTACATATCATGACAACTCAACAAAGCTGATAGGAGTTACTTCACAGCAGAGAAGGAAATGTTGAGCCTGATATACCGGTTTACATATTTTAGATATTATCTGTATAGTAAAAAATTCAAGGTGTTAACGGGTCAGAGTTTGTGGTTCTTAGGGTTGAAGGATCCTTCAAGCGGACTCACGAGGTGGTTGTTGAGACTGAATGAGTTTGACCATGGTGTAGTCTACAACCCAATGAGGATACATGCAAAGGAAGATGGATTAAGAAAGACGGTAATGGTAGTATGGGCAGTGGGTCTTAGCCGTGTGGTATGGTAGACAATGCAGACTGCTGAGGGGGACTGAAAGCTGTTTGCGAGGCAGCCACAGTGCATTCTGCATGACAGACTGCTATGTAGATGCATTGTAAAAAATTCTAGGTTGTAGCTATCACACATCGTTAAAGTGGTTGTTAGGGATTAAGGATTCTTCAAGCAGATTCACAAGGTGGGTGTAGGGTCTGAGTGAGTCTGATTTTGAGACAGTCTGCAAACCAGTCAGGAAGCATGGAGACATGAAAGTTTGTGGTAACAAGGGCACTAGATCACAGGCTTGCGGAATAGCAAACAGCGCTGGTTGCTGATACAGACTGCAATTTGTTTATGATGCGGCTACAGTAGATTGTGCACAATGGACTGATGGTAGGTCAATAAGACTGAAGCCATGTGTAGTAGTGCAGAATAAGTTAACGGGAGAAGTATTGAAGGAAATGCAAAATCACATGCTCTGTGGGCAAGGGCTTCATAGGGTGACTGGTCTAAGAGTGGCAGAACGTTACTGATTGAGGAAAGGAAAAGAAATGCAGGCCAGTACGTAAAGAATTGTATACCAGGTGCACAGTGAACAGATGTGAGCCATCAGCAAGTACTGCTACAGAGGTTGCCGGAGGCCACCAAACATTCTGAGATGATAGGAATGGATATATGGGAACTTTTAGCCAGGTACCAGTGTGAAACCATTGTGTTCTGACGATTATAGATAATTTCGTATGGTGCATGGCAATGACCACCATTCCAAATCATTACGCAATTACTGTGGCACTGACCATGATGAACAACTGGTTGCTGAAGTCTGGTGTCGCTGAAGCGGTAATCATGTACCAAAGATTGATGCTGGACTTGATGAAGCAGTTATGTCACTTATTAAAGGTGTAAGTAAGAGTCGTGTGACTAGGGCCTTCCGTGGGGTAGATCGTTCGCCGGGTGCAAGTCTTCCGATTTGACGCCACTTCGGCGACTTGAGCGTCGATGGGGATGAAATGATGATGATTAAGACAGCACAACACCCAGTCCTTGAGCGGAGAAAATCTCCGACCGAAACGGGAATAGAACCTGGGCCCTTAGGATTGACATTCTGTCGCGCTGACCGCTTAGCTATGGGGGTCGGACATTAAAGGCGTGAAAACCAAGGAATAGCCTGCCGCACCTACAAGCTATCAGTAGAATGTAGCATGTACATTATACAATAGACAGATGTTAAGTTACTATGTCGAAAGCCACCATTACTACTGAGAAGTTTACTTACCCTTTTTATCACAGTATATAACTCCAAAATGCACACCAGCACCGGGCTTTGTCTGTAAGAGGTAGTGTATCGGAGGAAGAAGAATTCACACTTTGGTCTAGTCGAACCAAAGATGAGGAAGAGCAGAGAGCCAGTTCGAAATTTAGCAAAGATATTAAGGGAACTATGGGGAAATGTACACAGGGCAAACACCAAAGCCCTGTGGCGTCAGAAAGTGGTAGAGAAACGCAGGGGGAAATTGTCAGAGTGCAGAGTAGAGCAGTGGGCGTTGCTAATAAGTTCAAATAATCAAAGAGTAAGATTAAGAAGTTTACATCATACCAACGGCCATAACAGGTGCTAGAAAGACTATGGGAGGGAATCTCTAAACACAAGGATGGATCAGAAAATTTTGCCCCTCATTTTAGGAAACTTTTGCCCCTCCTTTTTAGTCATATTACAGCTGTAAATGCGAAGTCAACATATCCATTCTCAGCGGTGGACCTTTTTGGACCAGCCTCGGCTTATCTGCTGGTAGCTATGTGGCAAAGCACTGCTGTCAGTTGCTCAAGATGGCGGTTTTGCTTCACACATTCACACCATATGAAGAACCAAGCGTGATCTGTTTCATATGGAGAAAGGGACAAACGGTCCTCGAAATCTTCAGCGAAATGCTGCTCGCGTATGGAGAAAAGTGTCTCGCCTTGAGAAGTGTGAGATGTTGGTGCTGTGAGTTGGCAAAAGGCTAAGAAGGCTTGCATGACAGTGAGCGTTCACGGGGCGCCAACATCATACCAACGGTTCCTGCGTCGATGCAATGGTGAAAGTCGATTGCCGTGTGCACCTCAAATAGGTTTCCTGAGAGCTTGGCATTTTGTATGGAAATTTTTGCGACATCGTTTACGGGTTCTTAGGATACAGAACGGTTTCATGTGGGTGGACGCTTAAGCTGCAGGACGACATGATGAAACGCAAGCGACTGATTTCTTTACCGAGTTATCCGCAACGGTAAGCATTGTGTGGAGATTATGCGGAAAAATAGTGTAAGGTACACTGAATAGAACCTACATTTGCAATTACTTGTCTGTTTCTTATTTCAGCTATTAGTCATCCCAAAGGGAGTTTTGTGTATTATCCGTTCACGTGAGGAGTTGTGTGGAGGAACATCATGCCCTTCAAAAGGAGAAGGTAGAGTAAGGATGGCTTTCTTTCTCCAGATTTACGCATGTCAGAAATGAATGTCAAGGGAATCCTAATGCTGGTGGTGTTACACCTTTTCATCAGGGGGGGAAGCAGGAGCACTGTGGGATCGGCAGTTGGAAAGTGGAATGTTATTCACCAATGTGAACGTAGCTCAACAACTGCTGCAGTGAATGGATAAATCGATAGAGCTACTCCTAGCACGAAACCTTACCTACTTCAGTAGTACTCTAGAACCACACCTCATTTCCTTCCTGAGCCAACATTTACCAAGTGACGTATATCTGCGAAACAGTCGCTGCAACTCATACAGCAGTCCTGGAGTAACTGATGTCCTACTGTTGTGACAATGAGCATCACAATATCCAGAGCCTTCTGTAGCTCTGACTCCGTTCTGTGCAGCTATCATCCATCTACCTTCGGTGGAAAGCTGGTCACCCCAATACACCAGATACCAGTACTTTGGACTACCTGTCAAGCGCAGGATACAGTTAAGTGAGTAATGACGTATCATGAGAATTTGTTCACTGGGAAGGGCTATGCCAGATTTATATTCGTTTTTTTGTATCTATTGTGATCAATGGTAGGAATATGTGCTTCTGTGATGAAGGATGTTTCATAGGTTCTTTGAAGGTGTGAAGCGTTAATTTTTTTTTTTTTTTTTTGTGCAATGATGCCAATACATTAGGGCACATTGATGAGTTGCTAGTGATGGACGGATTAGAGGGAGTCAGTGCAACAGATGCGCTTTGTTCTGTGTAAATTTGCAGGTGATCTATTAAGCTAGTTTACTGTTAAGCAGACATAGGGAATGTCCAACGAGAGAGAAGAGTTTGGTAACATTTCCCTATTAGTTGATAAGAAGCCACTTACGGAAATTGTAGATCACGTGTAACCTGAAGGCCAGTGGGCTAGTGTTGTAAGCTTAATATGCGGTTGATACACCTTGTTCTTCAAACAGACTAGTCTTAAGAGAATACTGTACACCATTATCTTTGTGTAAATATTCTGTTGAGTCTTTGCAGAATTGCCGTAAGCGTAGTTCCAGCGGAGTATACAGCAGAGGTGGGACATATGAAGCTGTCATTATTTATCGACACTGCAGAATGAAATAGCAGCACGACCGTGCTTGTTGCATAAGGGCCGCAGAAGCCAGCAAGTCAAGAGATGAACAAACACCATTACATCAGATGATAAAATACCGCCAGTCACTTTTTAACAGTGCAGGCCAGGCACCAGGGCTTGCAGTACCGACGACACACCGGGTACAAGGGGCGACCATGGCAAAGACAGACCAGTTGTTACACCTTTGGGCTGCTGCTTGATTTCACTGTATGTGGTTGGAAGCTGTGCCTTGTCACAACAAGTAGGCACCATACCTATACAGATAGACATCATACTTAGACAAAGGCATCTCAGTCTGGGAGCAGCATCTACAGGGGGATGGCTATGCAAAGTGACAGGGTAACATGGTTCTGCAAGCAGTCACTGTAAGTCTTGGGCTCCACCACCTGTGAGCCTACTGCTGGTTCTAAATCCACTCCCAAGGACTTGGCATCTTCCAGCTGTTGGTCCACCTTCGGGCTCACGTCAAGTGTAGTCAGACTTCTGCTCTGGAGGGCAGCTGTTCGTGAGCAGGGAGGTGCAACAATTTGCACCTGTGTAGGCAAACTAACATTGTATGTCTCTACTTGCAACGGCAGACACCTCTGCTGGGGCTTGCATTCCTCTACAAGGATCATGACTGGAATTCCACATCTTTTAGCACAGCCTGCCCTTAGTTACAGGGTTGCACTAAGATGGTGAAAGTGCTGCTGCAGACATTACGTCTCAGTTTTCCGGCTCAGCTGCCAGCAGGCTAGTGGGTACCTGTTGCATCATCCTTGCCAGAATCACTACTGTCAGCGCAAGCCAAGGGGACGTTGTCACTACAGAACGACACTATGAGAGCTGTAGTTCGTTTTTTAATAAAACGTGTGACTGTTAATGATATTTTCTTGACTCACCTCAACTCTGCCACTGTAGATGCCACATACACCAGGCCTCTACAGCTACATAAATGCTCTAAAACATACAGAGGACTTAAGATGGTGAACTGCATCGCAGCTAACGACATCTGTAAATTCTTGTAACCAATCCAAGTGGCACTGCCATTATTCAGTAAGTACGCTAATTATACTATCATGCATGTGGGTCAGTTTTCCTCTCAAAAGCCTGGTAGAGCGCATAATTTTTTCAGCATCTCAAAAGAAAGTGGTTTACAGTTTGTCCAAGTCGTGAACTGGCTACTGTGACAATGAGACATGCTTGTGGAACACTCATTTGATAGTGCAGGCAGGAGGTCTCAGACTAATCATTATCTTCTCAGAATATGCAGCACTGTAAGTCCATCAGACAGCTTCTACAATGGAACAGGACAGATTTAGCCCTGCAATTACACTATTTCAGAAGTAGAGGTCATAATCGGAAATAGCATCTGTTATGATTGTGGACTTGATACAGCTCTCCATACTAATCGTATCATGGATAATTCTCTTCATCTCTGCGTGAGCACTGCAGTCGGCATCCATTTGAACCTGATTACTGTATGCATCTGTTGCTCTCCCTCTACAATATTTAACTCCAACATGCCCCATTATTACCAAAGTGCCGATTCCTTAGTACCTCAGTACGCGTCCTGCCAAATAATTCTTTCTTTCTGGTAAGTTGCACCACAATCATGTTCTTAGTTAGATTCAATACTTCCACATTTTCTTACAATTTTGCTTCAACATGGCAATATATAAGGCAATTTATTGCAGTTTTGTTTGATGATTATCTGTAACCAAATATAAAACACAAGTGTATTGGTGCAATTTAAGACAGTTTCATATCACAGTGGTAATGTATGGGAGGCGGTATAATACAAAATTGCATAGCAAAGGCGATGTGTGGGGGAATTTGTACTATTTCACTGTAACATGGGGTAATTGGTTACAATTTTGTTGCAACATTGGCGTAATCTGTTTAACTGTACCATAACAAACGACTGTTTGTTACAAATTCGCTGTAACATGTGGGAACTTGTTACAGTTTTCCTGCAACATGGGGTATTCAGTACAATTTCACTGGAACATGGGGACAAATTGTTACAATTTCGCTGTAACGTGAGGTAAATTGTAACGGTTTCACTGTAACAATGGTAATGTATGGTACAATTTGTTACAATTTTATTTGATGCTTATTTGTAATCAAATGTTGCATTTTTTACAGTTTATAGCAGTGTAATAATCTGCCCAGTATGATATACAGTTCCTTATAACATATTTTTCTTGTGAAGGGAACATGACATATTACAAAAAAAAGACAGAAAGAGGAACACTGCCAAAAGAAGGATAGTGAAGTAATAGCTAAATGTTCACCGAGAAAAGCCACTGGTACTAATATTGTAAGTAGGCTGTTTAGGTTTTTATATTGGTAACGCCACGTAGCGCTCTGTATGAAAATCACTGGCTGTGCTGTGTGCAGTCTGTGGCTAGTTTGCATTGTTGTCTGCCATTGTAGTGTTGGGCTGTTGGCTGTTAACAGCGCGTAGCGTTGCGCAGTTGGAGGTGAGCCGCCAGCAGTGGCGGATGTGGGGAGAGAGATGGCAGAATTTTGAGAGCGGACGAGCTGGACGTGTGTCCATCAGAAAGAGTAAATTTGTAAGACTGGATATCATGAACTGATATATATGTGATGTCTTTTGAATATTGTTAGGGTAAATACATTGTTTGTTCTCTATCAAAATCTTTCATTTGCTAACTATGCCTATCAGTAGTTAGTGCCTTCAGTAGTTAGCATCTTTTATTTAGCTGGCAGTATTGGCGCTCGCTGTATTGCAGTAGCTTGAGTAACGAAGATTTTTGTGAGGTAAGTGATTTGTGAAAGGTATAGGTTAATGTTAGTCAGGGCCATTCTTTTGTAGGGATTTTTGAAAGTCAGATTGCGTTGCGCTAAAAAAATATTGTGTGTCAGTTTAGTGATGATCAGAATAGGTAAAGAGCGAAATGTCTGAAGTTCAGTTTTGCTCAGCTGTTTGAAAATCAAATAACGTAAGGGATTTACCAGCACAGTAATTCACTAATTTTTCTAAGGAGACGTTTCATAATATTTGTAGTTACACATAAATCTACAGTTAATTATCTAAGAAAACATTGTATTACATAAAGAAAATGAGTAAATATTTCAACAAGAATTAATTTTAAATTTTATTCCTATCATCCATAAGAAGCACAGTGAATCAATGTGTAGAAGAATGTCAATACTGTCTGTACATATAAAAAGCAATGTCCTGACTGACTGACTCATCATCGCCCAGCCCAAACCACAATTATAGAAACTTGAAATTTTCAGACTCTGTTGATCTTATGCTGTAGGCTTCATTTAACAAGTGAATTTCGCAGTTCCACCACTAAGGAGGTGAAACAGACGATGAAAGCCTTTGTGAAAAGATGCCACTGATGATTCAATTTTTGAGCTAGACATATAAAAATCGATTTTTGCAAATTTATCTCCTAGGGGGATGAAATAGTGGGTGAATTTTTTTTAAAAAGAAAACTTTGTTAAAGAACGACTAAAGAATTGTTATGAAAACTGATATTTCATTTCTCAGTTGGAAATAACGAACTTTGTGTATCAGTGTTTTTGGAAATTCAGTCCCTAAGTGGGTGAAATAGGGGATGAAATTTTTATGAAATATTTCATTATGAAAGCATTTTAAAGCTAAATCTATGAAAATTTGGATTAGACTTCTCAGTTAGAAATAATATCTGTTCGAGTGTTTTTAGAAATTCAACCCCTTAATGGACTCAAATAGGGAATGAAAAGTCTTATGAAATTATTTCCTTATGAAGACATTTTCAAAGGTAAATCTACGAAAATTTCTATTTGGATTCTCTGTTAAAAATAAAAAATATGTTTCACTGTTTTTGGAAATTCAACCCCTATGGGGGTGGAATACGGGATGAAAGTTTTTAAGAAAATATTTATTTAGATTAAAACAAAATTAAATCTAAATCTACAAAAATCTATTAGATACAAAGAAATATGTGTTAGAGAATTAATGTTTCTGTGGAAATATCACCATAGGAACACGAAAGGTATATGTAACAAAACCCTTGGGCTCCAGCTACCAGATCGCTTTTCAGAAGTACATTGGGAAAAGACCATGTTTCTAGGGTTGTAATTAGCGTGAAAAGTTTAGAAGGTGTTGCAATTTGCAATAACATAAAAATTCGATTAAAGGAAAAAAAAATCTATGTAGACCGTAGAGTCTACAGCAATGAAGCAGCAGCTGTAAAGCTGGTATTTATAAAGTCTTACCGTCACTTAATGGAGATCTTAATGTCGTATAACACTGTTAAGTTCAGACCCTAATCCAGCTGTGCCTAGTACTGAATACAAAAAGGCACTCCAGGTTTGATCAGAGATGAAAACAAGTACATCATGTTTGAAGATGCAGATCAAGAAGCATGCACTTCAGTTTCCCATGAGACCCATTTCTCAACCACTATAGAGTTTAATCCAAGAAAGTCAGAAAAAGAAGGTAGAACAACTTTAAGAAGATGAAGATGTTACAGCCAAAGAAACAAGGTATTTATGAAAGTGAAGGAGTTAAAGACATCTGAGAAGAAGAAAAAGATGAAGGATACAAGGAATAAAAATATGAAGATGATGATTAAGTTGAGGATGAAAAACAATTGCGATAGAAAATTATAGCCTAACTGGGAGGTAGACTGACAGCATCTTTTTTTAGTAAACCAGTCGACAATATATGTGATGCTATAAACAGCATCAGATTTGATCCAATACGAAAAATGTGGATGATTGGTTGTTCACTGGTAGATACTAATGCGGATGGTTTAATACGTCACAGTTTAAGACACCCAGAAATGGGTGGATTATATAATCTGTTGTTTAAAATTAACCCAATAAAAAGAGTTACACGAGACGAGATCTTCAAAACTGAGCTAAATTCTCATGGCTACCAATGTGCATATCTCTCTTACAGGACAGTGGGCTCCGACAGAGGGTATGAATGTACCAAGATTGTTACGCCTACAACATATAAAAGTGGCAGATTATTACATAGTAGCATGGGAATATACAGGCATAGACATAATGAAAATGAATCTGATGTTCACTATTGGAATATGCCGTCCAACAATTCATCAGCGCATTTCGACTATGTCCCAAATGAACTGGCAGAGCGATTTCTTTTCTTGCTAGCTTTGAAAGCAGGATCATAATTCAGATGGTAATGAGGTAATATTTATTAAAGAGGAACTTTGGGAAGCAGCAATTACAGCCTGACGTTTACGGAGGCTGCTGGAAATAAAGTGAAAAACTCAGCTTCAGAATGGGAAGTGACATATGAAAATATTTCGATAGCTTAAAGACATATGTAAAAGTTGTGTTTCACAATTCTGAATTCCTAATTATTGTGTGGGATTTCACATATCAAACAGCACGCTTTGGATCTTGGGAACACTTGCCACATTCGTTTTCAAAGAAGAGTTGAACGTGTAGGCAGAATTATAGTGCCAGTACTACAAGGTGATCATCACACAAGATGACAGTTTAGCAGATGAATGTGTGTTCATATTGTACACTGGCCACGAAATGCAGTTCAGTGACAGTTCGATTGTTTTAGGACAGAGCCAGCTCTTAAAACTAAGTTAGCTGCTCGAAATGTTTCAATAACTTACTTGAATTGTAACAAACTAATATCTGCAATACATAATATTCCAAATAGTGTTTCATATGAATAAATATGTTTAACTGTATAACGAACCAATAAATTAATGAAATTTTTTGTAACAAATTTATATCTAGGGTATTTTTGTTTTGTTTTTATTGGTTTCTTCCCCTTCCCGATGACAATATATTTTATTGTTGAAAACAGCATGTAAACTGAAACAGTGAACAGTGTTTTGATTTTTCACACCAAATCTTCATAAGTTGGCCACTCTAAAGAAAGACTAAAACTGGTACTGAGAGTGCAGGTGTAATTAGTATGACATACAGAAGAAGTAGTAGCTGTAGGATTCTGAATCATTTACCAACATACGGAGGTAAAGATGATTTCAAGAAGTTAATGCAAAATCACTATCCATCATTATTCTAATTTGAAAGCCTCAGTTATGGAGCAGTTCAACACAACTCTACGCATTTCACTGCACGAAGTTTTTCCGAATGGACTAATATGTTGCAAGAACTAGTAAGTCGTATAGTTACTGTGCAAAATCATGAAATCGGTATAATTTTTTTATGTTTAATCGTCTCAGTTTCCGATAAAATGCTAATATCTCTCTCAGCTATTCCTTACAACACTATAAATTCTTCTTGGCTTCCTGCGTGTCATCTCTCAGGTCTCCTCACTCCAGCTGTTGCGGGCTTAACAACTTCTTTGCAAGCATGCATGATGTCTACTACTAGCCACCGTCTTCTCCATCCCTCTGTTTCTCTCTCTATCTATCATTTATCCAACCTCCTGCTGCACTGACGTCTGAAAAATGTGTGCGTAATGTCTTTTTCAGATACGTGTGTTTGCGTTTGACTTTTAAACAATGAACCACTGTATTGTCTGTGTCTTTAAATATTTTTTGATGCTGTATGGACACATGTGAGGTGATACGTAATAATACAGGCCATTCAGATTCTTTTGAACTTGACACTATGTTCTTGGATTGGAACATCAAAGGGGTTACAAAGCAAAGCTAGTTCCGTTAGCTTGGATTTTTTTAAAAATATTCCGAACCATCACCTCAGATTGTTTTCAGTTTCTTACTACTGCCCTCTTACATTTTTTAATTTATCGCCATCGCCATGTTTCATTTTTAGGCGACTGCAGAACCAAACAGATGTCAAAGAGAAGGTGTACAGCAATAGCGCCAAAACCATTGCTGAGCTGAAAACAGTCATTCAGGAGGTCATCGATGTGGTATCGATAGTTCCGATGCCACAGCGTAGGAGCACGCTCGTAGGTTGGCACTACGAGAGCGGACGAACTACACCGACCACAGCGCCCTGTAGCCGACGCTGTGGAGCTCAACGAAAGACGCTCTACTTTCACCCCAGTTGATCAAGAGCAGACGACGTAGCAACTTAGCTTCTACTTGTACGGGGGCTAGCCATTACAGACTTTGTCTTTATAAATTCTAGTAACTGTTGCACCTACGTGCTCATCTGTACCATAAGTTAAGTTACGTGTTTTACCTGAACTTGCTACTATTTTGTAGAAGAATGCTGTCAGATTCCCTTGGAAACCGTAGTGGACCCGCATTTATAAAAAAATGTGTGTGAAATCTTATGGGACTTAACTGCTAAGGTCATCAGTCCCTAAAGCTTACACACTACTTAACCTAAATTACCCTAAGGACAACACACACAACCATGCCCGAGGGAGGACTCGAACCTCCGCCGGGACCAGCCGCAAAGTCCACCGCATTTATCCATTCCGAGGCGACTGGAAGCTGGTGTCATTCTGCGTGCTAGGGATGGTAACATGTTTTTAGTGTTTCCATATTTTTATCGACCCCCTGTACATACACTGCAAACCACTACGAAGCGCATGTCAGAGAGGGTACTAAAAGGGTTGCATCCCGTTCCAATTTTGTGTGGAGTAGGAGGAGAGTGAATTCTCAAATGCTACTGTTTGTGCTGTCAATAGTCTAATCTTCTCTTCACGGCCCTACGGAAATGGTACATAGGGGGATGAAGGATATCTCTCGGTTCTTCACTTAATGCTGCTTCACTGAACTCTGTAACCAACCTGTCTCGTAATAAAAAAATTGGCATCTATGTTCGAGCGGCTACCATTCAGATTCTTCAATATTTCCTCGACGCTTTCCTGTGAGTCAAACATCCCGTGCCGCCTTTATTTGTATACGGTTAATGTCCCTAGCTAGTCCTGTCTGGTATGGCTCCCATAATCTTTAGCAGTGTTCTGAGATGGATCGCACAAGCAATATATAAGCAGTCTCCTTTGTAGACTGAGTACATTTTCCCAGTATCTTTCCAATATCCGAAGCCTACCACGTGTCTCAACCACGAATGAGAAAATGTGAATGTTCCATTTCATTTCCCTAGAAATTGTTACAGCCAGGTATTCCTACAAGTTGTGTGATTTCTACTATACCTAGCGAGGTGCCATAGTCGTCCGAGAAGACGACGGTTCAATTCCGCGTCCGGCCATTCTGATTTAGGTTTCCCGTGATTTCCCTAAATCCAGGCAAAGGATGGCATGATTCATTTGAAAGAGCAAGGTCGATTTCCTTCCCCATGCTTGTAACAGTCCGAGTTTTTCAAAAATGGTTCAAACGGCTCTAAACACTATGAGACTTAACATCTGAGGTCATCAGTCCCCTTGACTTAGAACTAGGACATCACAGGATCGAGGCAGGATTCGAACCTGCGACCGCAGCAGCAGCGCGGTTCCGGACTGAAGCGCCTAGAACCACGCGGTCACAACGGGCGGCCCGAGTTTTTACTCCATCTCTAATGACCTCAATGTTGATGGGATGTTAAGCCCTAATCATCCTTCCTTTCCTTTTCTGATCACAGTTGTGACTCACTGTTGTCGTACAGTCATAGTATACAATTTTTCTGCGATTTGAGAAGCAAACAGTTCTACGTTTCTGATAATTTAAAACAAGTTGCCAATCATTTCACCACTTTGAAATTTTAACGAGGCTGACTGAACGTTCATTATAGATAACTGCATCATCTGCAAAAATCCTGAGTTTGCTGTTAATATTATCTGTCATGTCATTAATATACAATATGAACAGCAAGAGCTGCCACACATCTCTAGGGTACGCCCAATGCTAAAATTTTTGATTCAGTCATTTTTGGGCCAGAGTACTCTTGATAGATATGCCCGCTTAGATCTTCGGTGAACGTTTGTAAAACCGTCAAGGAATCCAGGCTGAAGGCACTCAAGGAGAAATTGAAGACATCTGCTCAATCTACCATTGTAATAATATTTATATACCAGTCTGACATTTACTCATTATAAAAATAAATCCATTTTTACTCTTAATACAAACACAGTAAGAGCAAATGTACAAAAGTGTTAACAGCGTACTCTTAGAGTGAGCATTTAGCCAGGGAAAGTTCAACAGAGCTCATACGGATAAGAATCCCTGTACAACCGTCATACACTTATCATTGCCGGCCCTGGTGGCCAAGCGGTTCTAGGCGCTCAGTCCGGAACCGCGCGACTGCTACGGTCGCAGGTTCGAAACCTGCCTCGGGCAAGGATGTGTGTGATGTCCTTCGGTTAGTTAGGCTTGTAGTTCTAAGTTCTAGGGGACTGATGACCAAAGCTGGTAAGTCCCATAGTGCTCAGAGCCGTTTGAACCATTTGAACACTTATCATTTACTCTCATCACATTGTATCTGGTCATCACCAAACTCACACCCGCATCTTGTGAAAATGCATTTTTTGCGGAGTCAGTTTCCTGTAGAGCGATGAACAATTTCCATTTTGCAGAAAGATATTTTTCGGTTCTAGAAGATCCTGTTTTCTTTACTTCTCTTCCTTCGGTTTTATTTTCCCCCTTTTCCTTTCGTTTTCGTTCGAGAGTATTCGTCACTAGTTCTTATAACAGGACTTCTGATTTTAGCCGCTCTGGTTCCTCATGTGAATTGACTAGAAATTTTGGCAGAGAGCATCTCAGAAACGGGAGTGCCGGCTTGAACACTTGCGAAACTGAATTCTAACATTCCCGAAGAAGTTCCTGCTTGGGTTTTCTTGAACCTTCCTTGGACCACTGTTTCCAGTTTGAGATGCTTTTTTGCTCTTGTCTAATGTTGCCTTACGGCAGTAGGCGTTTCTAAATAAACCGTCGTTGGGATGAGTATTCTCACCCGAAAGCTCGCTAGTAGACAAATCTACCGTCAGAGCTCTCCACATGATAGACTCAGTTGCTATATCGTGAACAAGGCAGCAATGCTATGTAGACTTAGCTAATGTAATATATTAAACTGCGATGACTTGTTAAAACTGATTAAATTATGAGATGCGTCCGCTATGGTAGATCTTCATAAAATTCTTTGTTATCTAGATACCAAGAAAATCTAATCGATATGACACTATGCGCTGCTTGTCATTTTGTCACTATGCACTGCTAGTCGTTATATCACTATGCCCTGCTATTATCAGTAGCTAGTGCTAACTTTCACAACTGCAGCCAACAGATAAAAACGTAAACTGCTTACTGTTAGAGGATGCAGATACTTGACCGCACTTCCCCTACATTTTAAGGTCCGAGGGATAGAAGACTTGTATAAAATCTCCTGGCATTCTTGCTGTGATAGTTTTCTATTAGAACGCTACGATTTATAGATCATTTTGCAGAAGGATGACAGCGTGACAGACTCACTTATGGTGGAGGTACGAAACGGCGTCATGGTAACCACCTACCCACTGCAGTCGCAGTACAGCTTTTGTACGCCCTCGGGTCTAGAAATGTAGCATATCCCTCTTCTCTGGGCTGCTTCATTGACGATTTCTTCTTCGACCCTCAATGGGCGCGATGCTACACTCACTCGTTTGGAACACATCCAGACCTTGACAGGAATTTCCACAAATCAGAATGAATTGCACCTCTTAGCGAAACGACGAGCCTGAAATGGACATTTCGGCGGCGTATAACCAGGCCGGAGCAGATGGCCAAAAATACGAAATATCGCAACATAAACAAGGTGCAGCAGACTAATAAATTAGCAACGCGCGTTGCGTATTGGAATCGATAGAGGACAGGCGCGATAAAAGCGCTTTTGACATGTTTTCCTGAGTGCCAACAGATAAATACTGGCGTGTTTGTGGAATCGGCGGCTCATTTATTGATAGTCTGTCCGCACGCGCGTATCCGTGTAATTATTGCCACATAAAAACTGTGTCCAAACATTCCTCACTTTTTAGTCGCCTCCTGAATAATTTATATAAAAAACGGGCGCTGCACAATATGGGCGCAATCATATCGACAACGAGTTAGGCCATAGGCCAAAAATGCTCTTTATTCATCACCCATCGGTATAATTGCAGACACAATAAAAATGTTGTTATAAATGTTGTTTGATAGCCGGGGACCGCGTGCCGGAAATTTACGAGTTCGGGACGGGGCTGTGGGCCACAGCTGAAAAGGGCGCATTCGGTCGCACTGCAGCTCGGCGAAGAGGGTGGCACCGGGAGCCGAGGGGTGGGGATTCCATGGCGGCGGGGGCCGCGAAAAGGCTCACCGCTGATGGGTGATGGGGGGAGGGGGGGGGGGCAGCTCTCCCGAGGGAAGATTTATAAAGTCGCTGACCAAGTCGCGCTTTGCTACAGCCGCGTTTCAACTTCTGTCACTTCTCCCCCCTCGCGTCCTTCGACATTGTTTAAAACTTTTTCCCCCCTACCAGAGGAAATTCTCGGCCGCCAGGTAAAGCCGATTCGGGTCGTTTCTTTTCTTATGTGGCACACCCTTCGTCGGACAAAAGGGAGGGATAGTCACATGTATGAGCCCGTATTTTAATGACGGTTTGAGTGACGAAATAAATTCGGAGCTGTCAGCTGCTTACATTGAAAGATATGGGAAAAAATTATCTTCTTTTAAGGAGTAAATGAGCGCATTATCATCTCCCACAACAACAACTCTTAACTTACAAGTGAGCATTTTTGTTTGCTTGTCACATAACTAAGGTTTTCCTAGAGTTCGTGTAATAGTACTCTACTTACGAAACTAAAAAAACTAAACTAAACTAAGCTAAACTTCGCCCGAACTGACTATGAAGGCCCAAAGGTACCGACCGACCGACTTGTTATACTCAGCCCGCAGGCGTCACCGGATGCGGATATGGAGGGTCATGTGGTCAGCACACCTCTCTCCCGGCCGTTTTGTCACTTTACGAGACCAGAGGCCCTACTTCTCAATCAAGTAGCTCCTCAGTTTGCCTCACAAGGGCTGAGTGCACCCCGCTTGCCAACAGCGCCCGACAGACCAGATGGTCACCATCCAAGTGCTAGCCCAGCCGGCCGGAGTAGCCGTGCGGTTCTAGGTGCTACAGTCTGGAACCGAGCGACCGCTACGGTCGCAGGTTCGAATCCTACCTCAGGCATGGATGTGTGTGATGTCCTTAGGTTTAATTAGTTCTAAGTTCTAGGCGACTGATGACCTTAGAAGTTAAGTCGCATAGTGCTCAGAGCCATTTTTTACTAGCCCAGCCCAACAGCGCTTAACTTCAGTGATCTGACGAGAACCGGTGTTACCACTGAGCAAGGCCGTTGGCCTGCTTATGACACTGACAGGGATAATAGAAGATAAAAAAATATTTTTATTTCACAAACGAATTTCTAAAGTAAGGGAAAGTGCGGCTCCTTGAAGAAGTGATCTGCTGCCGGAGCCGTTTTGGAACACCTTATTCGCCGCAGTTTACACGCACAATTCTACAGTATTTGTATGAGGATCATCTGAGTACTACTGCTATAATGAATTATAAATTTCGAAAGAAATCTCAATTCTGGGGGGGAGGGGGGGGGGGGGAGCGGGGAGAGGTTGGAACATCTTCCGTTTTATCATAGGGAATATACTGACTTAATTTGTTGATTAATATAACTGTTTTTGAAGATCTCTTGTCGTGAACAGAATACAGCACCAGGTACTGCTTCGTCTCACGTTATACTTTGCTTAAATTAATTTGCATTAATTATACATTGCATGTCAAGCTGTTGTTTCGTCCAAAGTTATGTTCTACACAGAACATAATTATAGACTGTAACGTAAAGGAACTGGAAAGAAATTACTGAAGAAAGAAGATAATAAAATAAATGTACACCTTACGGATGTATACCATACCGCTAAAAAATTAATGTTTTTGGTCACGACTGAGCGTGTGAGAATAATGATTTTCCTGATATATACTGGACTGGGTAAGACATTGGGCTTGCTAACAACTTGTCTAACCACAGACACTTTTTTCTGTATTGGGGCCCTACAAAAACTTCAGATTTAAAGTTAGCAATGGGTATAGTCTGGCATGAACAAGTCCCATTTTTTTGAATGATGACATTCTCTCCATGGAAACGATCATAGGTAACATGGTAGCATTTGAGTTTTGACAAGGAAAGTGGGCGTAGCATTAAGCTATTTTAGCGTTCACTACGTGAAGTTTAGTGTAACTAGGATGTGCTAAGTCAGGACACATGTAAGAAGATCCGATTATGACATCATCTATTAAAAGTGCCACTAATTTCTGCTACAACGTCTCAGTTCCGCACCTGTGCTTACAACCCGTTATTCGTTCCATATGAACAGACAAGTCTAAATTCGTTAACGAGGTTAAGATTTGCCATTGTAACTCAAAGACCAGGTACAGTTTCTGTTGAGCACCTGGCCAGATGGGTTAGCATGGCTGTAAGAGAAGTAGAAATTACAATATGTATGGTATTTCCCCCCTCAACGTGTTCGCAGTACCCATAACTAGAAACTACTGAAAAAAATGGCTCTGAGCACTATGGGACTTAACATCTGAGGTCATCAGTCCCGTGGAACTTAGAACTACTTAATCCTAACGAACCGAAGGACATCACCCACATCCATGCCCGAGGCAGGATTCGAACCTGCGACCGTAGGGGGCGCGCGGTTCCAGACTGAAGCGCCTAAAACCACTCGGCCACACCGGCCGGCTAGAAACTACTGAGTCACAGCTAAATCTCTGCTCTACAGATCACTATAGAATTTGAGTCAAGGTGTTTGTGATTCTGTAGGTTCGCGCTTTCCAGAATTTTTCCCTTCTGGTTTGTGTGTTGGGGTGTAGTTTAATGATTTGTGAATTATGCAGGGCCTGCGGTTACGTGTAGGAGGGGCTGCTAATTCGCAACTTTAAACTTAGCTTTAGATCCGAGCACGAAAAATAAAATGGAAGAAAGAACGAAGAACACCGCAAGAAACAAAGGAGCGCCGATATGACATCACAAGATAGCAAAATGTAGCCAGAAGTTGTACGGGGGAGGGGGGAGAACGAAGACGAAGTTCCAGTTGCGCAGAAACTGCCATTATAACTGTTCTTTTACTGTACAAAAAGCTAGTAATTGCCATAAGTTGTTACAAATAACTGTTTATTACTGACAACGACTGTCTGTTCCGCATATCAAAATCGTTTGTTTCCTTTAGCTAATAACATAAACATGGGTACCTCTGCATAAAAAAAAAACCTTTCATGCGGAGACCAGGCTGTGAGCAGCAATTTACTCTCACCGTGTAAAAACTTAAGAATTCCGCGGCGCGGCGTCCCTTTTGTCGCTGTAACAAAGCTTGCGCGGGGAATAAGAAGAGGCTGCATTGCACTCTAAGTAGAGGTTCAGCGCGCGGCAAGAACCGATACACGGCTGCGCGGCAATTCAACAAACAAGCCGCGCGTTAGCTGACGTCCAGGGTTGTGCAGCTCCTCCGCGAGAAACGATTTGCTTACAGGGCACGATCGGTCCTATTCGTGAGCTCCGATGGACTCGCCTGCTTCGTTCCAGAGAAGTGCTAAGGAGGCTCTTCGCTGTATACCGTATATCGTTCACGCTCCCCAACTACAACGACACTGATGACGACAGTATATTAGATTGTCGCCGAGTGAGCAGAAGCGGATATTCAAAGACGTGAAAGCTGTTACTGTTTCATAATAAAATGTGGAGACGAAAATAACAACCAGATTTCTTTCACACTATCACAGAGACTCTGTACAGAAGGCGGCCGGAAGAGTAATTTAGATAAATATTCTTCGCCACTATAGCTACGTCTTTACTTAAGGAGCGTGTACTACCAAAAAAATAAAAATAAAAAAATTAAAAAAATAAATAAAATAAAAAATCAAAAAAATCCGAACTATGCCTCCAATAATTGCCAGTACCGATTACCATAAAAAATCTTAATATTCTTTCAATGTTGAGCAGTTAATTAAAAAGCTTAAACTGTATGTGACATAACACATAACAAAACTTGCATACAACAGTGATACAATTTTTCACGTTATCCGCGAGATGTTACGAGTACCTATGTCTTAACTGGTATATTCGAGTCCGGAGGTATAAGATGAATTCTACACATTTTGTATCTGTCACGGGTTGGTGTGTGATTGATACAATATCTTCGGAAAATTATTTGTAATGGTAGTAGTAGTTGTTGTTGTAGTTGTCGTAGTTTTATTCATCGTTCTACTCGTCACAGGAACCTACGAGTCGTCCTAAGACTTTTAAATAGTCTTTTGAGCAGTACATTTCATCAAAGAGAAGTTACATTCGAATCTCTTCCTCTCAGATATTTCACTAGCTTATTAAAGATCATTCTGTCAGCAAAAATCGTCAATTTACCTAAGAATAGATTTAGGAATTTCAAGCTTTAAAGTAGCATTTAAGACCCTTACAGTGCAACATGTAAGTTATTGTGTATATTGTTGTAATGTTTTGTGTTTTTAAAATTTATTAGTCCTCTTTTTTTCAGACTTCTCTGAATTATGTAATAAATCGTTTCATGACCAAGTAGCTTCGCTTCACATGGCTCCACAGAGTTAAATTAAATTAAAATCAAATAATGAGTGATACCCTGAATGTCAGTAGACCTATTGTTTTATTTTTGTCAATTAAAATGATTTTATACTCTTTCCTACATGATTTTCAGGGAAGCCTGATGAAGAGATTATGAAATTAATGACGAAAATTGATTCAGAACTCTCTAATACGGAGGCTGATGATACTGAGACTGAAGATACTATATGGATGCCACAAGATGATACTAATGACAAGGAAAGTTCAGCATCAGAAGAAGAATCTTCTGGTATTGCTCATACACAACAGAGACAACAGTTCCTGAGACACGCAAAATAGTAAGCATAAATTTTTGCAGTTGACATAATTACTATATTCCACTAGGTAACCTGAGTAAAAATCAAATTTTTTCGTTTTACAGATCAGAGATGCTTCTTGTAATCTTCAGTGTGACGCTGACGTTGGTACCTCAGAAGCCTTAGCTGAACTGATGAAGCCATTAGGATATTTTTCCATGCAGTTTCGTGGTTTCTTTTTTAAAGGTGTCACAATTAGCAAGCTGTAAGCCTGTAAGTAAAACTGTGAAGCCCTTAAATATACTGTGCTGAAATGCTCACATGCATTGTCATGTAAGATAACAACAGGAAGTAAAAAGGGAAAACCAACCCAGATTGGTTAATCTTAAGAACTCATTGCAAAGAGATAATCGACTAGTTTTCTAATTAATACTGTGCCTCCGGGTGTTCCGTCGAGCCCGCATCTCGTGGTCGTGCGGTAGCGTTCTCGCTTCCCACGCCCGGGTTCCCGGGTTCGATTCCCGGGGGGTCAGGGATATTTTCTCTGCCTCGTGATGGCTGGGTGTTGTGTGCTGTCCTTAGGTTAGTTAGGTTTAAGTAGTTCTAAGTTCTAGGGGACTTATGACCACAGCAGTTGAGTCCCATAGTGCTCAGAGCCATTTGAACCATTTTTGTTCCGTCGAGTTGTTGTTTCTATTTTATGCACAGAGGTAACAACTCGGCAGAACACCCGGAAGCATATTTTTAACCAATCTCATCGAGAAAACCTGAGAGATCAATTCATTTTCAATCGAATGATCGATAATTTACTTTTGTTGCTACCCTTGATTGTTTATTGAGTTACAGAAAAATCACATCTTCTGGCCTAATAGTGTCGTGCATTATACTAAGATACAGTGTTTCATTGGGATGCAACCTAATTCAAAATGTTTCCAGAAGTTTGTGGTCAGGAGTGACAAATCGTAGCAGTGATCAAATAGTTTGATAAAAGTCCAATATTTCTGAATTCGGATAAATTCTGTGTTGAGCTAGTTGAAAACTGCACCCCGTTTACTAAGAAACAATACTACATCTAAGTCCCTCGTCTATTTGTAGTGGAGTCATACGATACCAGCATATGGGAAGCAGACGTATTAGACAAAGCAGTGCGAAAATAAGGCATAAGAGGCCGGCCCTACAGATGGATAACTAGCGTGATTCATCGCAATGTGAACTTCACAACAGCAGCTGCGTGTTTAGTATAGAGAATTCTGTTCTAAATGGAATTACGCAGAAATTTTCAATGCAGAAAATTGATTCAGACTTGATATTGCAGGAAGTGTAATATAATTTGAACAAAAAATCTAGCTTTAAGAGGGAAACAACAGAGTAGGAGACACAAGAAGAAGACAGAAAGCAAGATGTACCCAATACAGCGAAAGGCATACACCTCCTTGGCTCACTAGAGTCAGTGAAGACACGTTAATAAAACATGCTTAATTTTTGTGAAACGGTGTTTTAAAATGTCGGGCAGAAATTTGCAGAAGTCTCGCATCAGTGGAAGACGGGTTAAGAGTTCATTTGTTTTACTACAGATTGGAATAGTCTTTATTCATTCCATAATAAATAGTATTAATTGTGAACAAATAGTATTGACCTACACTCCTGGAAATGGAAAAAAGAACACATTGACACCGGTGTGTCAGACCCACCATACTTGCTCCGGACACTGCGAGAGGGCTGTACAAGCAATGATCACACGCACGGCACAGCGGACACACCAGGAACCGCGGTGTTGGCCGTCGAATGGCGCTAGCTGCGCAGCATTTGTGCACCGCCGCCGTCAGTGTCAGCCAGTTTGCCGTGGCATACGGAGCTCCATCGCAGTCTTTAACACTGGTAGCATGCCGCGACAGCGTGGACGTGAACCGTATGTGCAGTTGACGGACTTTGAGCGAGGGCGTATAGTGGGCATGCGGGAGGCCGGGTGGACGTACCGCCGAATTGCTCAACACGTGGGGCGTGAGGTCTCCACAGTACATCGATGTTGTCGCCAGTGGTAGGCGGAAGGTGCACGTGCCCGTCGACCTGGGACCGGACCGCAGCGACGCACGGATGCACGCCAAGACCGTAGGATCCTACGCAGTGCCGTAGGGGACCGCACCGCCACTTACCAGCAAATTAGGGACACTGTTGCTCCTGGGGTATCGGCGAGGACCATTCGCAACCGTCTCCATGAAGCTGGGCTACGGTCCCGCACACCGTTAGGCCGTCTTCCGCTCACGCCCCAACATCGTGCAGCCCGCCTCCAGTGGTGTCGCGACAGGTGTGAATGGAGGGACGAATGGAGACGTGTCGTCGTCAGCGATGAGAGTCGCTTCTGCCTTGGTGCCAATGATGGTCGTATGCGTGTTTGGCGCCGTGCAGGTGAGCGCCACAATGAGGACTGCATACGCCGAGGCACACAGGGCCAACACCCGGCATCATGGTGTGGGGAGCGATCTCCTACACTGGCCGTACACCACTGGTGATCGTCGAGGGGACACTGAATAGTGCACGGTACATCCAAACCGTCATCGAACCCATCGTTCTACCATTCCTAGACCGGCAAGGGAACTTGCTGTTCCAACAGGACAATGCACGTCCGCATGTATCCCGTGCCACCCACCGTGCTCTAGAAGGTGTAAGTCAACTACCCTGGCCAGCAAGATCTCCGGATCTGTCCCCCATTGAGCATGTTTGGGACTGGATGAAGCGTCGTCTCACGCGGTCTGCACGTCCAGCACGAACGCTGGTCCAACTGAGGCGCCAGGTGGAAATGGCATGGCAAGCCGTTCCACAGGACTACATCCAGCATCTCTACGATCGTCTCCATGGGAGAATAGCAGCCTGCATTGCTGCGAAAGGTGGATATACACTGTACTAGTGCCGACATTGTGCATGCTCTGTTGCCTGTGTTTATGTGCCTGTGGTTCTGTCAGCGTGATCATGTGATGTATCTGACCCCAGGAATGTGTCAATAAAGTTTCCCCTTCCTGGGACAATGAATTCACGGTGTTCTTATTTCAATTTCCAGGAGTGTAGTTCTCAAATACATTTTATCACTAATAAAATCTACACTTTTTAATGTTAGACATGATATTTTTATTTTAGTATTTCTGAGTTACAATGAATGTATTATAAATACACCTGGTAGTAGGAACTAAAACGAAATATCCATTGCAAACTTTACGTCCATTATTTTTTATAAAGCAGCTGCAGGCTGTATGAAAGTTTACAAATGTCTTAAAGTGTCGGCATATTATACGTGAAACTAAGCGTACAAGGCATAAAATAATTTTTAAAAATGTTTGAGAGTAATGTATTTTTAACACTCTTATTGTGATCACTAAGGTACTTGTACTTTAAATGTGTGCTCTGGAATGAATAGGACACATGTAAATCTAGTGTTTGTACTTGAAATAGCAAACCTTTATATGATAAGTGATCACTAAGGTACTTGTACTTTAAATGTGTGCTCTGGAATGAATAGGACACATGTAAATCTAGTGTTTGTACTTGAAATAGCAAACCTTTATATGATAAGTATTGCATCTGACGCTAATATTTTATGTCAGTTAATAACTGTATTAGCAGAAATAGTCTCTCCAGACAGTAGTATTGTATGATAGAAATTGTACAGTTTTGTATGTCTCAAATTACAAAGATTCGGTTCAACTACATCGTAGTTAGTATCTTGAATCAGCTCTCTGAACTGGACTTGCCTGTACCGACCAATTCTGTCCCGTTGCAAAATTTACAGGCAACGGCACCGCTAACTCTTACGGAATCAGTTTCTCCTGCTCGCCTGAGCTGCATGCGTTAATTACGGAGCTGATGTTTCGGCTTATGGGCGTAAGGAAAGGAAACTGTGCACGTTACATCACCACTCACAAGTAGGCATCGTACCTTGTCCGCACATATGATTAAACAAACTCATTATCAGTCTTGGCAATATCGTTTATTCGTCTTTAGTGACGTTAACTGTGAATTAGCTTGAACCGCTGTATTCTGTTTCCAGTGGTTACGGAAAACTAAGTAAGTTATCGTTGGCTAACTTCTTTTTTAAGTCAGTTACAATTGTACGTTTTTGCAGTTGGAGTAATGACTCAAACATAAATGCTTGCTTGTTACTTGCACAGCTTTCCTAAAAATTACAAGTTTGTTGATAGAAGGAATTTTAACATTGCTTGCTGGAAATGAAAAGGTACCAATCGTTTTGTGAGGAAGTCGGCGTTACGCAATTCATACTGCAAGCTCCACCTCCTTCTTCCGAAATTCTACAGTTCATTTTATTTGAAGGCAGTCGGATCATTTGAATGGACGATAATTGCAGGTCAAGCCCAGTAAAAGATGAAACCGTGTGCCTACTTCCCGCGATGTGCCTGTAAATAACTGCCACAAAAAATTTATGAATATAATATGGTCTCCTATAAATTATTCTACGTACCGGTGTCCATACCAACAGTGTGTATTGATGCGAACTGCGCTAACTTGATAACTGGTCCCGTAAATTTGTCTGCTCAACGCGAAATTCAAATCCTTTAATTAATTTATGTGGCCGTCAATATACATACTTAAATACATCCCACTTTAAATTTCGAGTGTACCTTTCCGGCGCTCTATACCTAGATGTTAACTCAGACGATCTCAGTTTCCAACTCGAAAACCCCAGTCACCGGAACATGCGCGTAACAACAAAAAATACTAGAAGAAAAGGCTCATCAGCTATCGCAATCGAAGGCAAAGAGTACGAGTGTCAAAGACAGTGCGGTCTTACAAAATTCATGAAAGTTACTTAATTGTAATATTAGATTCTGCTTTTTCGGTCCTATTGACTAAATCAGTATCTAGTAATCAACGGTAAATTTAGTAATTAATTTTCTATTTAGCATTTGACCTAGATCAGTGTCACTGAACGAGATGATATTGCGGTTAATGCTTTGGACTCTTACGTGTGAGGAGTGAGTTCCAAGCTCGGATGGGACAGGAAATCAGCCCGTAATTCCAAATGGAAATGTACCGCTTTCGCCCACAGCGAACACAGTGAACCTCGGAAAACCAAAATCTTCACGACCGAGCTGGAATTTGAAGTCTCCTCCTCTTGAATGTTAGTCCAGTGTCTATACTAGACGCTTGACATTATTCGGGACGATTCCTGTTACAGTTTAAAAACCCCCGAAGCGTCGTAGACGAGGCTCAGATGACAAATGTTGAACATGTGACGTCACTAGATGGCGTACCTCGACGCGCGTGAAGTGGTTGGTCTTGTCGATCCTAGGTTCGTCGGTAGGAGGTAATGCTACACATCAGCTAATTTTTTTCTTTTGAGTTGTCTGAAGGAGCTAGTTTAAAGAACCTCTATAGAGTCCAAAATGGACTTCATAGACGTTCCAGATGTGGAGTCAAAAAACACGGAGTTAGTTTCGAGGGCGTGCGTGAAGGGATGGTGGAACGATGCAACTTGCACTGAAGCAAACGACCCAAATTTCGAAAACAATTTGTAAATGTGATTTGCTGTAAGCGAAGCAATTCAGTAGCTTGTACTCATTTACCTTTGATGCAATACGGTATGTTTCTTTTGTACTGTGATTTACAATGAACCAGCTGAGACCGCGGGATAAATAAATAAAACAATAAATCTTACCTGAATGTAAACATATAATTGTCTAACGCAATGCAAAAATATACTGCCTGCCAGATACAAGACTCGAACTCTGAACCTCACGATCTAAAGACACGCACCTAGGCCCGGAAGCACGTCGACGTGAATACAGAAGATGGATTGGGATGATCAGGTGCAACGTACCGACAGGCTCAACCGCTGCACGTGTGGCTAGGTACGTCATCTGGTGACACATGTTCAACATTTGTCATCCACTTCTGGGGCATTTCTTGACGTTTGCGGCCTCATGTGTCTTACATTACATTAATTGTCTCAGTAACTTCTATATCGCTTCAGAGACTTTTAAACGTTAATAAGAATCGTCATGGATATGACGTATTTTCGCAACTGAGCTGCAAACAGTTCTCTCCAGTTCGTTATTAATATAGCTAGGACGCTTCTCTATTAATTTGTGTGTGTGTGTGTATGTGTGTGTGTGTGTGTGTGTGTGTGTGTGTGAGAGAGAGAGAGAGAGAGAGAGAGAGAGAGAGAGAGAGAGAGAGAGCGAGAGAGAAAGAGAGATCGTAACATCGTAACAATCTTATGGGACACGAAGCATTGGTTTCAGTCAGAAAAGGATTGGGCCTTACTGAAACTATCGAGCTGCCATTCATCTGAAAGTAGACCGTGGTGGCCGCGCGAAGACTTTAATTCACGTGACATGTAATGTGTTGTTTTGCTACTGTGCCAAATCTGCTAGTGGACTGTAAAGTGAAGTGCAAGCTTCGGGTCCTGAAAATAACATGGTTACTGATATCCACTATTTGTCTCTCACAGGCTTAATCTCTACCGCAGAACAACAAAAATCAACAGTCGATTATCAGACACGGACCACACGAGATGTTACATCAACTTACAGTTAGTTACTGTCATTTCGCATTATAACTAGGTACTATATAGCGAATCGATGGTGTATTTTGCTGCTTCGCTGTAGCAACGCATGATAAGATGTTTTTAATAGGATTCTGACAGGTTTGGAACAACTGCTGCCGTGCTAAAAAATAAGAGAAATGGTTTAAATACTCGCACGAATTCCAGTGTGAATACAGTATTTACCAGCTATTTGACAGCAGAAAATTTGGTGATATGTTGATTCAATGAACACATGATTACAACAAGCGGCTGGTGAGTGGGACCTCTGGATCTCAGTCGGGCTGTATGCTTTACGTTCATTTTACGAGATGGTGAAGCTCACCCGCACACGAAGAAAGACAGAACCCAAGGTATCGGCAAATCTTTTCTTCATTGTGTCGGACTTCAGCAGAAATAAAATTCCCGTGGTCACAAAAATCTTTCGCAATTACTGTACATGTGGTTTTTCTCACTTTAACTATTTGACGTTGCCAAAATGTTGACTATTTCACAACTTCCACTTGGTTTTATTTACTTGCAGGGAGGTTACCTTACACTATTGAACTAACTGCCGAATGGAGGCACGGTAATCTATTTTGTGATATTAAGGGTGCGACTATATTGACCGTACAGTTACACAACGGGTCCGGGGAAATGAACTGGCGTTTCGTTGCACGGATGGTGGCATGCTTGTCAAATAGTATATACGCGATGCTTAATCACTAGCAATCTTTATTAGGTGCAAAAAAGTGCTGCAGCGAAAGGTCAAGCTTAAAAACGGGCATAGAAGGAAAATTAAAATGCTCGCTAGTCCAGTAAATTTGGATCTCCACTTTTCAAGGACCATCGCAGAACGAAGATTTAACTTATAAAATGCGCAACGCTGTTTTTCGTTGCGACGGGATCTTCTTATGAAATTTCAATCACCAGTTTTCTCCTCCGATTGCGAAAACATTCTGTTGGCACCCACCTACGTAGGGAGAAATGATCATCACGATAAAATAAGAGAAATCAGGGCTCTCACAGAAAAATTTAAGTGCTCGTTTTTCCCGCGTGCCGTTCGAGAGTAGAACGATAGAGAGACAGCTTAAAGGTTGTTCATTGAACCCTCTGCCAGGCACTTTATTGTGAATAGCAGAGTAATCTCGTAGATGTAGATGTAGATTTATTGCCCTTAAAACTATAAATATGTGGCTGGCCGCGGTGGCCAAGCGGTTCTTGGCGCTTCAGTTACGGTCGCAGGTTCTAATCCTGCCTCTGTCTTGGATGTGTGTGATGTCCTTAGGTTAGTTAGGTTTAAGTAGTTCTAAGTTCTAGGGGACTGATGACCTCAGATGTCATAGTGCTCAGAGTCATTTGAACCATTTATAAATATGCAACAACGATGTATTCACAGCGAATAATGCTTGTAAGACTTTCCTCTACCCTAGCATTTATCCCATCATAACGGGACAGTTATGTTCACGATATGCCAAGTTTATTTTAACTTTATGTCCGGATGCCGTTACTGTCACTTCATTTGGGAGGGAAGTTGTGTACATCATCTGTCGTCTAATCTTTCATACTATTCGTTATCGTATTTTCCTATTAGTTTGTGTATCGTATTTTCTGTAACATCGACTGGAGACCAGCCCAGCATTTGCCTAAACGAGAGCGGAAAACCGTCTAATAACCACACTGGGGCTGGTCGGTGAACCAGACCAATGGCCGATAATCAATCGCGCTGATTCAGTCCCGATGTCTCTCACGTCCGTCTCGGACGCTATTGCGCTGTGCGTTGATCTACACGAGCAAGCTACGACATTACATGCCTTATTTGACCTGAACACTTCAGGGCACATCAATCGGTCGTAGAAATATTGTGCTTCACGAACACTACTTCCGGGAACTACGTTTATCTTAAACTCGCTGGGAGATATAATTACTTTATCACTTTCCCACGCCACAAAACATGAGCGGAAAATAACGGTCGATACAAAGTGTTCCGATAAGTTGAAAACAAAATACACTTGGAAAGGCATATGAAAGATTCTTTTCCATTCTCATGCAGTACCTGTTTATAACTAGAGAATTGAAACACGTACACTACCATGGCGTCTGCGTCCGTGTTCCATCAATCCTCCAAATATTGATAAATATTTTTGTGAAGATTACACCTATTTAGTTATTTAACTGCATATTCTACAGAACTTTTTCAGGATTTCTATAGAAATATTGTCTGTTATGGAACCATTTAGTTTACTGGCTATATATACTTGATATACTCGCGTCTATCATCCTGTTGCCCATTTATAGAACACTGGAAAACACTGCGGCTTACACTGAACAAAAGTGAACATGTAAGTTACCGGAATCTTCCATTGCTGCTTGGTAGAACAATTTCATATTTATGAAAGAAAAGTACAAAAATGTGGTTACCGTGCAATATTAGTTTATTGTCTTAACGGTTCTCTATTCAGAAGGCTATCATCAGACTATAAGCGTCTATCGTCATAAAAGAGGATACATTACCACGGAAAAAACACGAAAAAGGTATTTCAGGTGGAGATTGAATTGTGACAACTGAGTAAATATCCGTTTCGATAGTTAACTCAAGCAGTAAATATTTTCCACTGTGTTGGAATTGCGCTGCCAAATACAAAAGTTACTCGGTTTTTGTAACTCACTCGCCAAGTGTGATATATTTTTCAAATTTATTTACCTGTAACGTACTCTCTTTTACAACAATGGCTATAGTCTGATGATGACCTTGTAAGCCAGAACCGGTTAACTACATAAATCAATACTGTAGAATATCACATTTTTGTGGTTTTTGTTTATGAGTAATAACATATTGGTGGTCGTCACTGTTCGTATTACCAACGAAACACAAATTTAACCACAAGTTAAACATCTCTCTGTACTAAATATCAGGATTTAACCATTTGTCTATGGAACAGACTGCGTTGTACAAAATAAACAATATCAGATTAGTTTGAATTTTTTTTCCAACTTGTCACGCATTTAATTTTTTGGGCAGATGATCAAAGATTTTCGTAATTATGTAATTACTCATAAATAATAAGCACAAAAGTGTAATATTCTACAGACGATCTATTTAGTTAACCGGGTTTGGCTCACAAGCTCATCATCAGACTGTAACCATCGTTGTAAAGGAATACTGGTGAATAAATTTAAAAAATGTATCACACTTCTAGAGTGTGTGCTATTTGGCAGTGCAATTCTAACGCAATTGAAAATATTGACTGTTCGGGTTAACTATCAAAACAGATATTTACTCACTTGTCACATCCCAACCCCAATGCTGAGATACTGCTTTTTGCAATGCAATTTCCAGACAAGTTGTCAGGAAAGCTGTTTTCAAATATTGATTCAAATTTACAGTCACATACACTGAATTCCACATTAGAATGTCTTTCCATACATATCCCATCACATTTGACAGCGTTTATCTTATTCTTAAAATGTTGTATCAAGGAATTGTCACTGTATGACTGTACTGTGTCTGCTGAAAGAGAAATCTTACAGTCGTCTGATGGTGCCTCCTAAATCAGGCCTCTGTTGCCCCGTGCGCTGATCAAAACAAGTTTCATGAGCCAATTACTTCCCATACATAATTCGCCGATGAGTAACGATGCGTAGTCGTGTAAGACTGAGCTTGATTTAGGCGGTATGCCAGTTTAAATTACTGTCACTTCACTATCAACTGTTTTTCTGCTTTATCTGAAAATTATGAACTGGATCTACAATCTCACTTGCCCCACACCTTGCCATCTCCTTGTCAAAACTGGACAACCAAGTTGGCAACGCTGCATTGAATTAATTGAGAAAAAGAAAAAAAAAACACTGTGGTAAGGAGGAAAAGAGAAAGATTAAAACATTTGTATTCGTCCAGGTTTGTAGTGGTTTCCCCTCCCTACTCAGAGTCTCACTGAGAGCCAAATAAATTCGAGACACTGGCGAAATCACACTGAATGACACGTTCAGTTTTATTTTCGTGGCGAAAACACGTTTAGAGGTTTCCTGCAGAAGAGAATTCATCGGCAGAAAACAGAATTCAGTAGTACGAAGCTTGCTTACATCATATTATGCCCACGGCGTACGATTTTGACCAATACGTGCTTTAGCGGGAGCTTTTTAATAAAGTTTTCAGTTTACATTGCTTTAGATACGTAAGTGGATGAATTACACAAAAAATATTTTGCATTTTATCACAGAAACAGAAACCAAGATTAGTACCTTAAAGTTGCTGTTCGCGATGTTGTGCTTCAGTTTCACGTATATGAGACATGCGTATTTTTATTCTATATATATGGTAAGAATTCCATAATAGCGCCGACAAGAAGAAGGATGAAGGTGCAAACATCAAAGCTTTTAGTTAATTTATGTAGTATGAAAATAAATTGGCAGCTTCCGTGGATGAGTGTGAATACATCTGAAACGGGTCGAGAGCAATAAAAGAAATTGCTTACCCAAATTGTGACTGCTAGCTGTAAATGTTTCTACTGTTGCGTTTATATCCCATTTCCTAACCGTTAAGATACAAAATTATAAACGAGAGTACACAGTATATTTTCCCGTTTTTTATTTTCAGCTTCACACATCTGAATGACGCGTCAAAATGTTCCGTCAGAATCATCTGCAAAGCATAATAAGAACAAATTGTTTGGACGTAAATTTCTACATCTCTTCGGGAATACAGCGCCATGTACCGTGTGCGGGCAAAATTCTTTACACATTAGTTCAGTTTCCATGAATGTGATGTTATCTCCTTGCCAAAGCAAGAGAGCAAAATCTCTCGAAGTACACAAGCACCGAGATGGAATTCCTCTCGAATTCTCTTTGGAGGCACTTGTGCGTTCTTACTTTTTAGTAAGTTTTATAGTCTGGAGAAAATTTCAAACTGCAGAGTGATATACCGCCCACCATAATGATACCCTCATTGCTATGAAAAAAACCATAAAAGCATATTCCCGACCGGTACGTACTCCAACCTAAGTCTCTGCCTTTTCTTGTTAGTGTCTTTTCATCTGAACTGTCCAACTTCTCTTCAGAGAGAGAAAGCTTATATCTGTAGTTGTTAGATCTCTTTTCTTTCAAACTCCACTGAAACTCTTTCAGCATTACACGATTAACATTTGTTAAATAGTACGGCTTGAACGTAGCTCAGGTATTGTTGCCTGGATGAAATTTGTCAATGATAGACGGATAATCAGTCAGTTAACCTTATGATTCTCCACGCTAATCATACCCTGTTCACGTCTTCATTCTTGGCAGCAACTTTTGTATCATTAACTCATGATTTTATTCTATGATTTCAGCTGAAACAGGTCGTCGTTATTTATACAGGCGCTGTTTACACACTCTTTTTATACTCCGTCTGATGTGGGCATATTCGACAGATTTTAAGACGACGAAGGGACTTAACTGGTCACGAGAGCGCGACATATTATGGGATTCGTCCACGTAAGGGCTATTTCGGATCTTTACAATGGGTCAGATGTGCGTTATTTTATCCTCTCCCAACCCCATTTACTAGAGAATTTCGCCAGTTATCATACGTATCCGCTTACCGAACGAAAACGACTAAACTGCAAAGCCTACTTACAAAAAATTTCGCATTTTGACAGCCAGTTACAAAACGAATAGGAGAAATATATTTACATACTGGTATTTCCGTTGCTCAGAAAGACGATCGAAAATGCTTGAAATTTGTTGTAAGCTTTTAACATAAAAGTATGTTTAACCGGATCTGGTTGTTTTTCGTTAGTGAACTAATAAATTAGTTTGGTAGTAACAGAAACCAGTACAGGTTAGTATCTTCTTTAGATTTATATCAACGTTATATGTTTCTAAACGGAAAGCCTCATCATCAGACAACTATAACGATTCAAAAATATTTGTCTTATGTATCCAACGAATTTTCTCTGATGTCAGGGTCTTCTCGTGTACTGAAAGGACGCCTGGCAAGGAATAAAAGTGGGAAATAAGAATGCGCAATATCTGAGGCTTCTAATCCTTATACAACTCCGCTATAAATGTGGATTTAGAGAAGTTACTCACTTTGTTAATACTGAATGATTTCTCCCATCACTGTAACCGATTTAATTCCGACGACCGCTATCCGAAGCCTCGCTTGAGTCAGTAACAACACACTTCTTACTGTACAGACCGTCGTTCAAAACAGAGTTAATTTTTTTATGCATCGGACGATTAATCCAGGATACGTAATTCTTTGTAGTGAATGGGGACGACGCTAAAAAGGAAATTCTAATCATTTGATGCACTATAATTGCGGCGATACTCGAGGAACTTATGAACTCCTGTATCCAAGTATCAGCATTGCCGTTATCAATAAATGTTACACAGGATTAGTTTCAACAGCTGTACTAGCCTAATTCGTCCTTGGATGCAACTGTAGACGGAAGAGGTTATTGTGGTTTGCAGTTTTAAGGAAACTAAATAAAAGGCAACGTTTGAATTTTTGTTACTACTGGTCTCCAATAGCATGTAGCTTTCATTCGCAGCTTTGAGGAACTAGATTATATTGTTGCTGTCATTGTAATTATCAACACAAGAAAAGAATTCTGCCCTAACATTAGTGACTGTTTGCTGAGAATTTTCCATCTTTCGTCGTTGTTCCATGTACTCCTTTCTGCATTTATATGCAAGTCTGATACGTTTATCCATCATCCATCGAATTTTGAATAATAATCACGCCCATTTCTTTTCTGGGGGATTTAATGGAACAGTGAAGAATCTACATATATTTTTTTATTATTGAAAAATTCTGTTGCTGTAGTTGAATGTCGTTATAAACTGGAAAATCATGTGCTCCATTCAGCAGACTCCTGTTTTCAAATGCGTCTTCATTCTGGAATTCAGTCAAGCGCTGTTTCCGTGTTACGTAAATACGGACGAAGTAGCCACAGACATCCGCTTGGAACTTAATGTGGTAAACGCACAGAAATAATTTCACTTAACAGTATTTAAATCCTTGTCTCTATAACATTTCAATCGAATTCTAAAGTAAGAAATCTCTTAAATGTCCTGCAATTACAAGACACTAAAATTCGAGTAGCGTATACCAAAAGGTATTTTTAACGGCTAAGTGAGGCGTCTTTTGGCAATGAGGAGTATTCAGTCTAACGGTGGAGTGAGCGAAGAAACATAAATTGTCCAACAGCTTTGGCGTGCGTCGCACGAACAAGTACAGTTTAAATTAAAAGTTTTCGAGTAATTCTTCTGAAATTAGACGCGGGAGAATTGCACTCGGAACCAACGAATCTTTACATTCGTCGTGGTCATTTGTATGTCATAGCTTTAGAGCGTTTGCCATGTATTAATCTGATAGATTGTATCGATGACATTCATTTTGCTTTCTCAGACAGATATGGTATTTTAATAATGACAGGAAACACAACACAACTTAAAGATAATGTGATCTTAATACTCTGGCGCTCGGCAGGGCGTTCCTTATCTAGAACGCTTTTCGATAAGAAAGTACTGCCTAACTTCAAGAATTAACGATGGATTCTTTTGAAATAGCGCTTCAGCTGTAATGAATTTACCAGGAACGATGTGTACATGTGTTCTAGGCTTAGATGTAGTTAAGGAGCCAAGAAAAAGAAAACTAGTGTTTAAATCGGCTGAAATTAATTTAGATTCAAAAGAACTGTTAAGTCGATGGGCTGAGGACTTGGTGTAGAAGATGATTACAGCAAGGCGAAATAATAAGCAATATCAGAAGTAAGAATAGCGGCGTGTTAATATGAGAATGAGGAAAGATATAGTGACAGAGATGTTGGAAGGTATCGAATTAGGAACCAAGGTTATACAAGATGACAACAGGGAAATTCATAAAGTGAGGACCAACATAATACGGAAAACTTTCTCCTGCTGAGGAGCCAAACAGACGTGGGATTCAGAAGTTGACAAATTATTAACCTATATAGCAGCGTCATATAAAAACGTAAAACGTACAATAGCATACTTTTAAAAGGTGGGATCAGATGTGAAAAATATTTACATTTTTCGCTCTTAGGGGGCACTTCAGTCGAATCAGTAGCTTATGTAAGTGCGGCTATACAGCTCACGTAGACAGAATGCATTGTTTTCGATTCATACAAGCCAGAAAATCTATTCAAATAATGATGGACATTATTTCCAGGAACTCTACAATTCTGCTAAGGCCCATACCGAGATAACCAGAATTATTCCGGTACGAACTGCTTAATAACTCTTTATACAAATATCACTCTATGCTTACTCGTGTTCCCGCCAGTAGTTTTCAAAAGGAAAGGCAATAGGTTTATATCTAACGTCTTGTCGAATAGTTTCCAAATTATTAACTTTTATTTTTTCTGTTGCTTTTGTATCAGCTGCTGCTGCGATATGGTGTTACAAAAAGAACGAGTAACAGTAGAGAAAATGAAGAACAAACATCTAAAAGAAATACTTTCTCGAAGCAGGAATATTTTGGACGAAAGTGTGCTAACGAACCAAAGGTTTGTTGGTTCGGAAACATAGACAGCAGTAAAAGGTAAGAACTACAGCTAGGATAAAGGAAGGAACGCAGACTGTATCTACATCTACATTATTGCTCTGCAACTCACACTTAAACGTTTGAAAGACAGTCACAGAACCATATTCAGACTATTTCTCTACTATTCTCCTCTAGTATAGCACGTGGCAAAAATGAACACCTAAATCTGTCCATGCAGGCTCTGATTTCTCTTATTTTATCACGACGGTCATTTCTTCCTTTCTAAATCGGAGTGAACAAACTATTTGGTCTTTTGTAGGAGAAACTAAGCGACTGAAATTACGTGAAAAGACTTCACTACAACGGAAAATGTCTTCGTTTCAATGATTACCATCCCAACTCATTTATAATTTCAGTGACACTTTCTCGAATATATAAAACGAGCTTTTCCGATTAATACTGACAATCCAATCTAATGATGATCCCATAGCGCGCAGCAGTATTCCAGAAGAGGACAGATAAGTGTAGTGTAGGCAGTCTCTATCATAGATTCATTGCCCCTTCCGAGTGTTCTGCCAATAAAACGCTATATTTGGTGCGTCTTTCCTACAATATTTTCCACATGACGGTTCCAATTTAAGTTAAAAGTTAATTCTTAAAATGAAATACAAAAACGAACCAGCCAAAGTTGCAAATTATGCTTATAATAAATTAGTAACAACAACCACCTACTCTTAACAATGCTATTTATCAGGGATAAATAGCACCATTAATCTGCTTCGAATCGGCCAGTTCAACTTCAGACGATTATTCACCTTTAGAATTCCATTATTATGTGCGAGTTCTGTTCACTGACTGTGGTGAAGGTTCCTTGGGGTCCCTTCATTAAGACCAACAATAGCTACAATTAATGATAATTCGGTGTAATTTACATGGCATTTACTGTAACATCCATGCCACGCAAGTTTTCTGTCGCAACATTTATGGTTCAAATAGCTCTGAGCACTATGGGACTCAACATCTTGGGTCATCAGTCCCCTAGAACTTAGAACTACTTAAACCTAACTAACCTAAGGACATCACAAACATCCATGCGCGACGCAGGATTCGAACCTGCGACCGTAGCGGTCGCGCGGTTCCAGACTGAAGCGCCTAGAACCGCTCGGCCACAATGGCCGGCCAACATTTACGTACATATTGTAAGTTCTCTGGTAGACACAGTAGTCTCTGGCACATTTATGTACATACTGAACTTCTTTGGTAGTCACTGGCACAATATATTCGTTGCAAATTTTCGTATAAAAATATCCGTATGTGGTATTTAAGCCAGCCGCGGTGGCCGAGCGGTTCTAAGCGCTTCAGTCCGGAACCGCGTGACTGCTACGGTCGCAGGTTCGAATCCTACCTCGGGCATGGATGTGTGTGGTGTCGTTAGGTTAGTTAGGTTTAAGTAGTTCCAAGTTCTAGGGGACTGATGACCTCAGATGTTGAGTCCCATAGTGCTCAGAGCCATTTTTTTGTCCTATTTAATTAGATGTGTGTGGTGCTCAACACTATCTGTGTATTCGAAGCTCAGGAATTTGTTAAATCTCATGGATTTCTCTGACCTTACCGACGGGGTGTCCAATCTCTGCCCAGGCCAAATCAGCCTAGCGGCACAGCTTAGTCCTTAGCCTATATTAAACTGGCAAGCTACCAGATAAGAAGCCGCTTGTGAGAAACGGTACTACAACCGGGAGATCAAGAAATAGGGGATCAACCTGAGACTGCTATCGATAGCTCCCATTACATCGTGTGAATAAAAGTTCTACTCCCTGTAGTAAGTCGTAGACTTTCCAAGATTGATGGGGCGTAGGGAGATACGCAGCGCAGCGTGTTTCATCAGAAAATTCCTAACCCAAGCACCGTGGCTTGGGACTTGTTCTACATTTAGCTTTTCAGTGCGTCACTTCTCTATGTAGTATTGTCGCTGCTGCAAAGCACGCGTTTTCTCACTTTTCCTTTTTCGCTTATCGGTATTCCTTCTGCGTCTGTGACAAACGGGCAATTTCATTTCAGTGGACTACATCTCCAAAGACAGTTTTAGTCAGCACCCCACTGCTGCCTACCGTCGCGTAGGCGGACAGGAGCGAGACGAAGCCTGCGCAGCGCGGAGCGAGTGACCCGGCATGCACCGCGCCGGGGGTGTCCCTGCCGCAGGAGCGCACTGCAGAGCCATCTCTGATCGGCGCGCCCAACCTCTGCCCGGGCCAAGTCAATGGCTGCTCTTTGTCTGCCTAATTTATGACTTGACACTTCGGTACGGGGTAAGAGCGACGGAATACATACAAAAAAGAGTAGGAGGGATGTTGGAGTCTCTCGCAGAAGGAAAATAAAAGAAAAAAGAGAGAGAAGAGATGACCAAACGCTGTACGCTGTGGTGAGAAATAAATCGCTTTGGTTGAAGCATTTGAAGCGACGGCTTTATACGTGGGCGGGAATTTAAAAAAAAGGAAGGAGAAGAAGGGCGATGCTACGGCAGCGGAGGACAGGGGCGATGCGTGATATTCTGCTTGCCAAGTGGGCAATGATTGGTGGTCGCGGCGAGATGGGGGGCCGTCCGCCGGACATCCATTACTGACAGCATTCCGGGGCAGGCCGCGGCTCGGCGCAGATTAACACGTAAAGAGCGCCTCTGTTGCACGCGCAAGAAACTAGATAGCGGCAGCTCGGTCGGAATTTATGGTAGGCTCGGTTCGGCGGTGGCCGCGCGCGCGCGCACACAGCGGACCTCTGTGCGTCTCGCTGCGACGCGGTCGCTCTGGAAGTTCTCGTACTCGGCGCGCAGATACCATCGGCGCGGTTATTACGGGCACGTCACGAACCCAACTGGCAAAGGAAAGGGGAAAATCTTGCCGCGGTATTAACTCCGCATTCGAGAATAGATTACTTTTTATACGCGAGGACACGGCAAAGCGAAAGGGGAGAACGTGGTCGTGAGATTGGACGCAGCGTTACACCGGAGTAACTACGCTAATCTGCCGCGATGCAATCGGCAAGAAACAGGGACAGAGCGAAAGTACTTACAGTGCCGAGTTACCTGTGGACTATCTGCTCCCGACCCCTAAGGACATACCCAACAGACGACTGAATCGTTTTTTGTGTCGGAAGCACGATTACAGCGATCACATCATAGTTCAAAGGTCTATTCACTCTTGACGTCACGAATTGGAACATCAGACCGTTCCACAATGATTTCCGAATGGAGGCGTTCACACAGGCCGTCGACCGTACAACGGAAAGCGAAAGGTCAACGTCAACGATTCATCAGGAAGAAAGTATGACGATGACTTTGGTGAGGGTGTAGTGGCGTCGTCTGCTAACATCATAAGTTAACCGATTTACAATCTTGCTCGCTTCGGTTATAGTACCGTTGTCGATTTCTTGATTTTGTTTCTTCTTAATCCTCATTCTATTGTTTCCTTTGTTTTCGTGACACAATGAGACGTTTGGATATTTTTTCTGTACGCGTTCTTCTACAAAAGAGACAGCATATCGGAGCGCTAAAACCGATTTAGGTTTTAAAAATATCTCAAGTAAAAGTAAAAATGCGCTGTGTATTGTTTTTTTAATATTGTTTGGTGTGTTTATATGTAAATATTTTCTCGAGCAAATAAAAGTTTCGAAATGGTAGGATAACAATCTTGTTCGTTTACTTAGCAGTGCTGGAAAAAATTTCTTTTTACCATACTATCTTCGTCAAGAACGTCCGTTTCGAATTTTGCCTTGGCTACTAACAAAAAACATCATTGCTGGTTACTTCAATAATATCCAAGAAGATTCATATCTGTCGTGCAGTATATTCAGACTTCTTGAAAGATAGACAGTATCCCACCAGTAACTCCACCCCAGTTGTTTAAAGAAACGAACTGCCGTTTTGTAAAACACATCGCATTGTTTATGACGTCATATCATCTAAACTGTGTGTCGTACAACGATTTAATTTTGCTGGTATATTCAATCGTATATGTAGCTATTCCATGTAAAATGTGTAGCGAAAGATTTATTAGTAAAAAAGTAATAAAGTAAAACTTTATAACTGATGCTGAAATTTTACTGCGTCAACAGCGAAAACCTAATAAGCGACAATCCTTTTACCTTTCATTATTTTACTGGTAGCGTCAGCTAGAAAAAGTTTCGACAAGGTGAAAAAACGTGTAAAGTTTGTTGGAAGTTGCTAAGCGCTCTGATTCTAAAATACTATACGAATATGGTGTGGATAATTCGCGCGCCGTGACTTAACGCTGCCTCGAGGGATATACACCTTTTCTACATTTAACGCTTGTCTTATTGTCTTAAACCTGTAACGCAACGTTGTACCTCTTAATGAGTAGATTAAGACAACATTTCAAGTTTTTACATTCGGTTAACAATCATATGAAATATTGAAAATCAGCTTTTTGTTGTCCCTGGATGCCATTAAGTAGGCACCATGCTACTGGTAGTGTGCACTGTGGATCAGGCTAGCCGAATATAATAGAGATAATCTCACGTTAGCCGTTCAGTATACTACTGAGATAAACGACGTGACATTATGTACCCTCGTCCAGTGTGAACATGCTACCATTTGACAGTGACGTTCCCTTCCGTCCCACAACGTTCCGTTAGCTGCCACTGTGAATCGACCTTAACGAGGATCCCGGAACGTGAAAGTCTATAGAATGGGAAGTGGAGAGTTTGCATGCTAGGAACAATGAGTATTCTTCACAGAAGGACTGGGTGTATTAGGAGCTTGTTCTTAAACGGCGTGTTTGATAAGTAAGGAGGGCTTAAATTAAACGCCTCGTCTTCGTTGGCTTCTGTGGATACTTGCTCCACCAGCGAATGGCGCGGACGCAATTCAGGGTGGAAATATCGCGTGAAATGTCCCAGAATTCGGCTGACTTAAATTTGGGAAAGCATGGAAGACAAACTGAGCGGAGGGACGGTGCTTTGAACACTATTCTTCCCAAATATGAGACCAATATCTTAACGACAGCTTTACTCGTTAGGGGGTTTGGTGAAGAATTAAGTGCATTTACATCTTCTAGCTGACTTTACTTTGTGATCGGTGGCTCAGAATCCGCTTTTTTTATCTTCTTATTCACCAACTAGGATCATGCGACAACATCAGTTTCTCTTCTTTCTTTATTGTTTCTTAGCTTTCCAGAATTGCTTCATCTTCTCCTCACGCTGCCCTTCCCTTTCTTCTGTCCATGCTGTTATCGGTTTCTTATGGCAGATGAAAGAAGCCTTCTGAATTTATTACTTTATTCCTAAAAAAGTTTCTTTCTGTTATTTCCGATTGTCTGATGTTGTTTCATTCCCACGCATTTCTTATTTCTGTAATCCATACACTTTTTGATTTTTTCCCAGAAATACAAGAATACGGCCATTTGTTTCCTTAACATGTTCTCATTCATTCGACAGAGGTATGCAAAGAAGATTAATCTTTACTTTGCCATTGCTCCTGATAATTTCGCTGTTTTCTTAGATCTCTTCAAATTTCTCATTTTCCAACCACCTGTTGTTTATATCGTACCCACTGCTGTTGTTGTGGTCTTCAATCCAGAGACTGCTTTGATACAGCTCTCCACGTCAGTCTTTTATGAAAATCAGAAAGTACTTCTAGTCTGTCCATCTTATCGTTCATCGTTAAGCATTCACACGCATACAATTATTCACTGATCAGCCGGAACATTACGACCATCTACCTATAGTCGGTATGTCCACCTTTGGCACTGATAATAGGGGCGATGCGTCGTGGCATGGAAGCAGTGAAGCTTAGGTACGTCGCTGGAGCGAGATGGCACCACATCTGCACACACAAGTCACCTAATTCCCGTAAATTCCGGGGAGTGGGGCGATGAGCTCTGATGCCACGTTCAATCGGCAGTCTCATCCCAGATGTGTTCGATCGGGTTCAGATGTGGTGAAATGGGGGGCCAGCGCATCAACTGGAACGCGCCGCTGTGTTACTCGAACCACTCCATCACACTCCTGGCCTTGCGACATGGCACATTATCTTGTTGAAAAATGCCACTGGCGTCGGGAAACATGATCGTCATGAAGGGGTATATGTGGTCTGCTACCAGTGTACGATACTCCTTGGCGTCATGGTGCCTTGCACGAGCGCCATTGGACCCATGGATACGCACGTGAATGATCCCCAGAGCATAATGGAGCCGTGGCCAGCTTGTCTCCTTCACGCAGTATAGGTTCAAAAATGGCTCTGAGCACTATGGGACTTAACATCTGAGGTCAACAGACCCCTAGAACTTAGAATTACGTAAACCTAATTAACCTAAGGACATCACACACGTCCATGCCCTAGGCAGGATTCGAACCTGCGACCGTAGCGGTCTCGCGGTTCCAGACACAGTATAGGTGTCAAGGAGCTGTTCCCCTGGAGGAAGACGGATTCGCGCCCTGCCATCGGCATGATGATGGAGGTATCGAGGTTCATCAGATCAAGCAAGGCTCTGCCACTGTGTCAACGTCGAGTGTCGCTGGTCACGTGACCGTTTCAGTTATAGCTGTCGATGTCGTGGTGTTAACATTGGTACATGTATGGGTCGTCGGCTGCGATGGCCCATCGTTAGGAGCGTTTGGTGCACTGTGTGTTCGGACACTTGTAATCTGTCCAGCATTAAAGTCTGATAGATCCGCCACAGTTTGCCGCCTGCGCTGAAGTGAGATTAGCGACAAACCTAACATCAAAATTGGGGACCGCGAAGTTAAGGAATTCTGCTATTTTGGAAGCAAGAAAACACATAACAGACAGGGAAAGGAGGACATATAAAGCAGATTAGCACAGACAGAGAAGCATTCCTGGCCAAGAGAAGTCTCCTAATATCAAACATCGTCCTTAATAAGAGAAAGAAAATTCTTAGGAAGTGCTTTTGAAGCAGAGCATTGCACGGTAGCGAATCACGGGCTCTGGGGAAACCGGAAAAGAAGAGAAACGAAGCTGCAGAAGGATGTTCAACATAAGGTGGACGAGGTAAGGGTTGAGGAAGTTTAGGAAGTTCTCCGCAGAATCGACGAAGAAAGGCATATATGGAGAACGCTGACAGGTAGAGTGGACAGTATGATAGGAAGTGTATTAAGACATGAGGGAGTAACTTCAGTGGCACAAGAGGAATATGTAGAAGGTAGAAAATGTAGAGGAAGGAGGAAGACGGAGATTGGAATACGTCCAGAAAATAACTGAGGATATGGCTTGCAAGTCCTCCTCTGAGGTGAAGATATTGACACAAGAGAGGTAATCGTGGCGGGAAGCTCCAATGAATCAGAAGAACGATGACAAAAAAAAAAGTGCTGGCCAGGAACGAGGTCAAAATTTGCAACTTCTCTAGCCACAAGCGTTACGGTCTACAAAAATATTTAAGTTACAATTAATTTTTGCGCATCCAGTTCAGATTTACGCAGATTGTTACCAATTAAAAAATACCATGTTAAAAGTAATACTCTATTTGCCCATTGGAGGGAGGATAAGTGAGATTCAAATTTGCGGCCTATCACGTCTGCCACCCATATTTAAATTTTCGCGACTTTCCCTAAATCATGGAAAAATGTCCCTTTGGATTATGCCACGAGCAATTTCCTGCCCTAACACTGTCCAATCAGCCCTTGAGCATCGTCTCTATGGCTTCAACGAAGTTTAATCTTTTCTTCTTACGTCTGGCTGGTTGTATCGTGCAAAACTTATACAGCTTATTATTTATTTATTTTAGAATCCGTATGCCCTTTAAGCGCGTCATTACCAGTTTCTATCAAAGACAGCTGTGCCAGTACTTGGAAGCAGCTCGTTTCTAATGGGAATCCAAAGTTTTTAAATATCGCGCCACTTCAGTCGATGTATGTAAGGCCTCCTGACTATGGTTCAGAATAACAAATGTTGCACTTACAAAGAGACAATAAAGCAAAAGCTGTTAAAGTAATATTCTCTGCTTGACACCTAAATATATGCTACGCCTGAAAAATAAAATCACTTCAACGCGTATAGTATGAAAGCTGGAGTCACATCTCAGTTGCGAACAGTAGCATAAAGTAACTGTCTGCTCAATTCATAGCTGAAACCATCGGCATCATGGATTCAAAACAGTTTATAATATACAATAAAGTAAACTTGAATCCTAAGGTTTTCAAACTGTGTTACAAATTGAAGTTGCTATTCGAAAAGGCGACATCCTAAAACCTCTACTTTGCGCTCAGTAACTTACCTCTTCTTGCACTTGAAATATGGTCTCCACAGACAACAGTCTGAATATTATGAGGACCTCAAGGCCACCGTTATAAACTGCTTCAATTCATAGATGGAGAACTTCAATGCAGAGGTGCAGACAGAGAAAGGAGAACATAAAAAAGCAGATTAACACAGACAAAGAAGCATTCCTGGCCAAGAGAGGTCTGCTAGCTGGTGCAACATTAGGAAAAGTGCTTGGCTCTTAACGAAAAAGTAAAGTAGGTCTGTAGGAAACTAAAATCACCAACAAAGGCGTTTACTTTCTTTTATATATATATATATATATATATATATATATATATATATATATATATATATATTAATACGCAACAAAGTAAATTAATACACAATGAAATAAAAGCAGACCTGCAGAAAGCATATGGGATTGCCCCTAGAATAAAATTATGGTAAGTAATGAAAGGGTTACTGTGACACCCGATTAAGAAGTTATTCAAGAAAACAAAAGTAATGATTAAAATAGGGACCAAGGGTACCCGAAGTATTTTTGTTGACAAAGGCTTAAAACAAAGTTATGGAATATCACGTATTCCGTTTAACATGTACTTGGAACAGACAGTGAGTGTCTGGTACAGGAAATACTGATGCATGGGAATAAAGACTACTGATGGTACTCCTCGTTCTGTTTTATTTGCGGATGACTGGATAATATTGTCTCAAGATGAAGAGGGTATGAAAAATATGCTGAGAAATCTTAAAAATGGGTGTAACACATGTGGTTAGGGAAAAAGTTTGGAATAGACGGAGTGTATGTATATGGGACAAGATTTGATAAAATTCAGACATAGTAAGGAAAATAAAATCATGCAGTAACTACAAATATTTCTGGACAATAATAGGGAACTACCGTGGTCTGGCAAGTATATTAGTTCAAAAATAGGAATGGGGAAGACAGCAACTAAAGCTTTGCAAAATGTACTGTATGAGAAGATTCTGCAGTTAACGACCCAAGATGGGATACGAAGTGAGGAGGTATGGAAGCGAAAGGAGATACCGAGCTACATAGCAAAAACTTCGGACAATGGAGCACTTCAGTACACAGAATGCCTAACCAATATGGCCAAGGAAGATTTTAAAATGAGAGCCGCCCGGGAGAGAAGGAGAGCGAAGCTAGCTCTAATATAAGAAAAATACATGCAGGAAGCAATGGAAGACACAAAATTTAGGACAGGGTGACTGGAAGATGGAAGACTGTGGAAATCGGAAACGACTGACCTCTAGAGGGAAACGCCGAAGGAGATAGTGATACGCATCAAGGAACAATCGGTTCGGTAGTCGAAGGAAGGGTCGGGGACAAAAATTATAGAGGCAGGTTAAGGCTTTCCTACAGCAAGGAGGACCAAATAGATGATGGCTACAGTAGTTACGCAGAAATGAGGAGGTTAGTGTGGAGAGCTGCGTCAGTCCTCAGACTCAAGACCGAATAGACATGTACAGTTTCTTAAATCCAAACAGCCCTTACTTCTCGAATTCGCCTCGTATAAAGTCGCATGTAGCAGTATGAATTCTTTCCATAATGGGAACTAGGAATTTGGATTGGACTGGTAGCAAATATTCGTAAACGTAAACTCCGACGGCTCGCCGTGTCATCCTCAGGCCAGAGGCGTCACCAGATGTGGATATGGAGGTGCATCTGGGCAGCACACCACTCTACCAGCCGTGTGTCAGTTTCCGAGACCGGAGCCGCTACTTCTCAGTCAAGTAGCTCCTCAGTTTGCCTCACAGGAGCTGAGTGCACCCTGCTTGCCAACAGCGCTCGGCAGACCGGCTGATCACCCATCCAAGTGTTAGCCCAGCCCGAAAGCGCTTAATTCCGGTGATCTGACGGGAACCGGTGTTATCACTGTGGCAAGGCGGTTGGCAGCGAATATACCAGTCAAGAGATTTCGCACGAGCTGGATTCGCAAAGGACGTGGAAGGTAATTCATTTCGGAATTCACACAATACGATTTAGCGACACACTGATAAAACTTAGTAAGCCGGTCCGATCGGGGATTCGAACCACACTCCTACCAAATGAGAGTCAGTGGCTTCAGCCACTGCACCGCCCTGTTCACTGTCTCTGAATGGAACTAATTTATGCAGTAAGGAGGCCAGTCATACTTCTCCCTAATAAAATAAGTGGCTGCGTTCACTGCCTCACAGCTGCTACGAACATACGATTACTAGTTCTTCCTTCGACACAAACACACAGCGCTCCCTTTCGGCCGTTATTACTCAGTGGCGTACGTGACAGAGTAGGCTCTTACACGGATTATTTAGATAAGGAAGAGGAAACACAAATTCTGGGGTAATCAAACAGATGTAATAAAGCCGCTACAGGCGAGAATGAAGTCGTAGTCATTAGCGACCAGACGGGGCTAGATAGCCGGCCGGCTATATCATTACGGGTGGCCCGCCCGCGCCACGCTGCCCCCAGTTATGTCGTCGGCTCGTAAAGCGGACGCTTTATCTCAATAGGCGCCTGGCCGGCATCGTGGCAGCCACGGAAAAACCTTGCGTCACAAAAAGCGCGCGTCGACCAAGAAACTCGCGCGCTGCCTTCATCGACCAGGAGGTCGTAACGACTCTTAAGGGTCGGCGATAGTGTTTGTGAGGGATAGAGTTCACGGCCTTCCCATCCCTCCTTCCTTCCCCGACCTGATATTGGTTTTCAGCAGTTACCTTATGTAAGTTAGGCGAATGCTGGGATGATTCCTCAAAGGAATCATTGCCGCTTCCCCCCCGCCCCACCTAATGTTTTGTAACACTGACAGAACTCCAGTTTCACCTACGTTGACGGCGACGAGACCATTCGCGAATACAAGGTGTCCGGGAAAATAAAGGCTCCAATATTTACGGAGAAAAATGAGGAAACAGCGAACGTACTAGGCTTTTATGTAACACAAAATGTCTGCATTGGTATCAAGCACGCATCCAACACAAGAATATGTGCAGTATCCTACAGCGTACTAAGTACTTTTTGTATCTGTCAGGTATGTTATTTAGATCTGGTGTCCATCGCAGTGGTCTTATTGCACACCGTTTTAAGTGACACAGCAGTACATTACTGTAATTTACTTCCGTGTCCGTCACTGAGAGTACAGCTCCCAATTCAATACAGGAGATGGCAGATACGCTACGGCAAGCGGAAAGCAGACAACGCGTATTTAATGCCTGCGACGCAATCCGCTAATAACCAGGTGTCTACCAATGAATGGGTGATTCCGTAACAAGTAGGACATGGGGCCATAAAATTAAAAATAACTGTCAATGAAATAATAAATAACCACGCGAAGAAGAAGAAAACGAAGAATAGAAGCTTGGTTATAATGAAGTTGTATCGAAATTTATCGGACTGCGATAAACAGTACTGTCAAGACGAGACTAGGAGCTTTTGAAATGTACCAAATTAAATGAGCATATCGTGTAACTAAAGTGGAAGTACTGCATGGAAATGGAGAGAAAACAGCTTTAAGGAACAACTTGACTAAAAGAAGGGATACGTTTATAGGACGTTAACTGGTACTGGAGGAAAATGTTTGTGTGTGTGTGTGTGTGTGTGTACGGGGGGGGGGGGGTTCAAGTTGTAGAGGGAGACCAAGGATTGACTGAAATACGCAGATCTGAAGTGGATGTCGGCTGGTGGTGTTCTTCATGGATGAAGAGAACTGCACAGGCTAGACAAGAGCGGAGTGCTGCTTCTAACCAGTTGTCTGGCTGAAGACTACAGCATATCAGAACACCCTGGTACAATCTCAAAGGAGAGTCATTGACCAACGGAGGGAAACAGTTACAACACTTTCATCAAGCAGACTCTTGAGGGTTGCAGAACCCTCTGGAGTTTAGGAAGCTGAATTAAGGGAAGGGTCAGCGCTGTGTGAGAACAAATACCTCCGGCAACGACTATGGTCATAAAATTAGTGAGACGATACCTGCTCTTCACCCTCAATAGCTGCAAATGCAATGGGATATGAGCGGGCAGACAGACTGATGCACTATGTATTCTACGTCACACGTCACAAGCTTGTACCAGTGGTTCACATCCACTTTCGAATATTATGAAGTTTTCTAACAGTGGATTATGAGATATTATTATCAGAACTATCCAGGGACAGTTTGAGAAAGGAGGGAGGTAGCTGGTGATATGCTATAAATCCACACGGATATAAGAACTATTGTGAATTAATCAGCTCATTCTGTTAGTAATCTTACTTCTTGTTAATTAAAACTACTTTTTTGCACCACTTAGAAATGCTAACGAGGACATGTGCAGTAATCAACTAACGTTCACTTGTGGGACGGAACGGGGACGTAAACACTGCTGAATGTGTTATAATTAAAAATAAAGTCGCAACACAGACTGGTTCTGGTTTTTCCCTTCCTCGTTAACGCTTTCGTAATTTGCATTTCTGCTTTTGGGTTTCTGTTTTCGGTAGTTGGGTTATGTTGCAGTTAATTATGCCACAGCCAACCTTGGCATCTCGGCACTGCTGAATTATCCACACACTCGTCATTCTGGCGTCGCGGAAGAGCCTTCGGAGCTTTCACTGTTTGCAACTCACGCCAATTACTTCTAGAGGTCTAGTATCCTCATGTGGGTGCCAGAAGATACGAATAATAAGCAGGAAACCTATAAATGCACTACCACACTAATGTTCTCCTTCTACTAACTGAAAGAAGAAGGTGAATGATTTCATAGCGTTGACAGTTTGAACATGAGATTCGTATCTCTTTCCAATTTGACAAATCATCACTCTCCTCTCACTTCACGTTCTTCTTCTTTGCATCGCCCGTTTCCTTGTCAATGGCATGAGCTGCCTCTTAGATATTGTCACTGCGTTTCTGAAATTGCAGAGAGAGAGAGAGAGAGAGAGAGAGAGAGAGAGAGAGAGAGGTAGTACCGTAAGGATAAAGACATGTAGAAAAACATCCACATAAATCCTCGCTTGACTACTATGTAGCATCAACACGGCCAGTGAGAATGCACCATAAATTACAAATAAACTTTGCTATTGAGGTCTACTTTAAACAAAACTGAAATACTGGTCCACGAATCTATATTGTCAGTAGAAAACGGCTTTCTGAAATTTTACCGAAGTTAATGGCACAGTACTTAAGACATTGCACACGTGTTCTGGAAGAGATGGTTAGATTCCTCATCAGGCCACACTGATTAAAATTTTTCGAAAGATTCCTTAAATCTTTTTTGGTAAACGCGAGATGGCTTCTTCGACTTCGACAAATGAGACATTTCTTTTCGATCTTTATCCAGAACAGCTAGCACTGTGATAGAATCCTAAAAATGTAAAAGACCCAGAAAAATTATGTATAGTCTTAGCTGTGAAGCAGCCATTATAAAAGTGTTGGTTGCTTGGCATTTGGAGATGACTCAGTGATTCTGCCAGATAGTGTAGAGGTAGTCCAGTATCGGATATCAATACTTCAAAACACAGCAGAAACAGCAAGACTGCAAATCTCCTTCGAAAAAAATGTAATCACATACAATGAGACTGCATCATCAAAATCAGGCGCAAGGTATGGAAATGATAGATGAACATATAAACAAGTTATCAGAGCAAGATCACGAAAGTTGAACTTAGCACTCCACTTCAAAATACTTATTTATAATACAAAAGTCACTCTACAGTAGCAAAGAAATCGATATTAAAAGACAACAAAACGACCAAGATGCAGATAAACACCAGCAACACGAATTCCAGAACCAATGAAACGAATAAACCAGGAGAAAAGTAAGAAAAATTAAGAGGAAGGTATTATGAAAGTAGTACAAGAGCAGAGATGTTTGAATTAAGGAATTACACAGAAGTATAAGAACATACAGAGATAATAACTTTAACTGAACTTAACTCCTCCCGAGCAGGCCATGAAGGCCCAACGGTACCGACCAGCCGCCGTGTCATCCTCAGCCCACAGGCGTCACTGGATGCGGAGATGGAAGGGCATGCGGTCAGCACACCGCTCTCCCGACCATATGTCACTTTCCGAGACCGAGGCCGCTACTTCTCAATCAAATGGCTCCTCAGTTTGCCTCACAAGGGCAGAGTGCAGCCCGCTTGCCAACAGCGCTTGGCAGACCGGATGGTCACCCATATAGTGCTAGCCCAGCCAGACAGCGCTTAACTCCGGTGATCTGACGGGCACCCGTGTTTCCACTGCGGCAAGACCGTTAGCACAGAAATAATTACAGATTAAGGTAATAAGAGAACATTACTGTTTGTTGCATAACCTTATACAAAAATGAATTCCTTTACACAAGGAAAACAGTGCAAGTAATAAGAGTTACGAGTACATACCGTCTTTTGCGATTGTAATAAAATTCTTATTTAGACTGGTCTAAATAAAAGTATTATTACAACCGCAAAAGATGATATATAACCCGTATTAATTGTAAAATTGCGACTGCTGGAACAAGGAGGCCTAAGAACAAAAAAGACAACAAACGTAAAACTCGACAATATTTTCAAAAATTTAGCTTTGGAATGTACATACGGACCCACTAGAAATGAGGGAAAAGAAACTAGAATTTGGACACAAAAGCAAATACATAAACGAAATTAAGAAGTGGGAAGTTATTCAAGAGAAAACTTTACCAACAAGGCAGAGAACAAAACGGACTCTAGAAGAGAGGAATGAAACAAGTGAACAAATGAAGAAATATAGGAGAAAGCATTAAGTTAACTCAGCAGCTGTAACTTGCTACTCATCTGGGTTTTAAGGAAATATGGCGGAAATGAAAAGTATCTAATACTTACTATTCTCTGTATCGGTATCTGTTGCTGTTGTGGCCTTCAGTCCAAAGACTGGTTTGATGTAGCTCTCCATGCCACTCTACCTTCTGCGTGCATCTTCATCTCCGAGTAACTACTGCAACCTACATCCTTCTGAATCTGCTTAGTATATTCAACTCTTGGTCTTCCTCTACCATTTCTGCCCTCCACGCTTCCCTCCAGTACTAAATTGGTGATCCCTTGAAGCCTCAGAGCGTGTCCTACCGACCGATCCCTTCTTCTAGTCAATTTGTGCCTCTAATTCAGCTTCTCCCCAATTCTATTGAGTACCTCCTCATTAGTTACGTGATCTACCAATGTAATCTTCAGCATTCTTCTGTAGCACCACATTTCAAAAGCTTATATTCTCTTTTTGTCTAAACTGTTTATTGTTCATCTTTCATTTCCATGCGTGGCTACACTCCATATAAATACTATCAGAAAAGACTTCCTGACACTTAAATCTATACTCGATGTTAATAAATTGCTCTTCCTCAGAAACGCTTTTCTTGACATCGACAGTCTGCATTTTATATCCTCTTTACTTCGACCATCATCAGTTATTTTACTGCCCTGATAGCAAAATTCATCTGATACTTTAAGTGTCTCATTTCCTAATTCTCTCAGCATCACCTTTTTTAATTCGACTACATTCCATTATCCACTTTTTACTTTTGCTGATGTTCATCTTATATACTCCTTTCAAGAAACTGTCCGTTCCGTTCAACTGCTCTTTCAAGTCCTTTGCTGTCTCTGACAGAGTTACACTGTCATCGCAAACCTCCGGGTTTTTATTTCTTCTCCTTAGATTTTAATTCCTACTCTAATTTTTTCTTTGGTTTCCTTTACTGCTTCCTAAATATACAAATTGAATAACATCGGGGATAGGCTACAACCCCCTGTCACTCCCTTCTCAACCACTGCTTACTTTTCGTGCCCCTCGACTCTTATTACTACCACGTGGTTTCTGTACAAGTTTTAAACAGCCGGAACAGCGCTGCTGCTACGGTCGCAGGTTTGAATCCTGCCTCGGGCATGGATGTGTGTGATGTCCTTAGGTTAGTTAGGTTTAGGTAGTTCCAAGTCTAGGGGACTGTTGACCTCAGATGTTAAGTCCCATAATGCTTAGAGCCACTTGAACCAATTTTTAAACAGCCTTGCGCTTTCTGCATTTCACCCCTGCTACCATCAGAATTTGACAGTGGGTATTCTAGACAACATTGTCAAAAGCTTTCTCTAACTCTACAAAATCAATATCTGTTAATACATTGCGCCAGAAACTTGCTTTCAATGGACGAAAGCGATTCTAAGTCCATAAAGGAACGTATCCAGTTTCGGGCGAGCAGGCAGTTTGGAAATTTCGGTGACGCTGTGGTGTAACGTATGCGATTCCGTCATTAACTGTTTCCCAACGGGCTCAGTTTCCAATGAAGAAATTCTCTAGGAAGCGTCGAGCCTCCCGGGATTTACACCTTGGCGGCGGCGAGATAACCGCATAGCATGCACGGCGCGGCGCGGCGCGGCGCGGCGCGGCGGCGCCTGTGATCTGGTTGTCCCGCCAGCGGGCGGCCTTGGACGCAGCTTGGTGCCTCCCACGTGGACGTCGTTCCCACTCGGTCGAGCTGTTCTGCGTGCTTATTGCTTCACTTTCTCCTTTGACTGCGGATACATAAGTCTGTCTGCAGCGCTATCTTCTCTTGTCGGAGTCACGTTTCATCCTTTATGGTCCACTTCTACTTCGCGCGAGATGGTAATCCTCTTTAGTGGGCAAATCGTTCCCAATAATCTCAAATAAGCTGCACACGACCATTGCCTATATAATTTTTGCTGACTTTTAAGACAAACTAATGCAAATATTTATGGTTTTGATGTACAAAACAGTCAGAGTTGCGAAATTTAGTTCTTTTTGTTTAGTGACGAGTGGTTTTGTGTAGCAGAACCCATTCTCAAATCATCCAAACAGAAAAAATGGTTTATATTGTGGCAACACACATACCACGTTAATATTGTACATACTTATGTCTAAGACAAGGTTTCTCAGTTACAACTGGCAGGACCACAATTAACCTAGTACGCTGCAAATTCAAAAATTATGGTTTTAACGCATTCCAGTAGCATTACTGATAACTTGCAAAATAAACTGTAGAGGTTGTCACCATTTTTATCATGCGTTTAGGAAGCAGGAAAAATGCCACATTTGCGAGATGGTGATTATTAAGGTAAGAAATAAGACTCGGAAAAATTGGCGACATAATACCTGCTAACTAGTGTTACTTAACAAATTAGGTACTTCCAAATAACTTGGGTTAATAATAAGATTTTTGTGTTCCTTGAGATGAAAATCATCTTATGGATCCAAACGGGATGGTATATGTCGTTAAGAAAACTTATGGGTTCACTATTAATAATAGCAAGCAGTTGGATAATAACAAGAAGTTCAAATTAAAAAAAAAGTCTTACACTTGTTTCCACAATAACATTATACATACATATAAGGAATACAGTTGCTTGTATTGTATTAACATGCCCCGCGCGTGTCTGCAATGGTCCTTTCGCGATTTCCTGACACCAACGAGCGATGTAATAAACCACATAAAAAATCTTGATGTTCATATAGGGCTGTTAGTCATTTGTGTTATTTTATGCTGGAGAGCTGTGCTTAAATGTTGACATGCACTAGTTTTGTAATCTTCATATGTATATTGCATACGATAAACAAATAAGTAAATAAACATATAAGGAAAATGAAACTGACAAAGAAGACCAATGGAGGAAGAGAACAAGTGAGAAGTAGATTATGGGCAATCTCTTTCTCTGTCTGTCTGTCTGTTTCTCTCTCTCTCTCTCTCTCTCTCTCTCTCTCTCTCTCTCTCTCACACACACACACACACAAACACACACACACACACACACACGTACACACACAGATATTATCTGTAATCTATTTTTTTCATTTGTTGCCTTCTTTCATATATCTCCATATATATGGAGAGAGAGGGGGGGCAGGAGGGGGGTGGGGCAGAGAGAGATAACAGAATGAAAAAACAGTTAGTTTAGATGTGCAATAATATCGATTCAGGAATATTCAACAAAACAATATTATTTGACCCATTATCCATGACAATATCATCAGCATTTCGTCGATCTGTTTGCCTGAATTATTCTGGTAGGTTAACGAGGTTGGATAACAGCTGTCCAGAACTTGAGCCAAAATCGACCAGCTGGTAGCAGATCACATACTATTTAGAGGTAAGAAACGAATGGTCGGAAATGAATATTTCAGGCGATAGGAGATCTTGAATGAGCAATACCTGTGAAGGACGTGTTTGTGAAGAGCTTACATTTCATAGCAAACAACTGTTTATGGTAATTCCTTCAAAAACAATACACAATGTATGTGACATGTCGAAGAAGGGAATTTACCACTTTTTACAATTTGTGATAGGTTGGTGAAGACCGAAAATTACTTGTTACAGCATATCGCAAGCATCAGGTTATTGAATGGTGCAGGAGGATGCAGTGCCTGGAGCGTCGAACGAATATACAGAGAAAAGTTCGCTGCCGGTGTCATCCTAATAGGAAGAAATGTTCAGAAACTCACGAGAAACTGTATCGGTATAGCTACAGAGGACCAAAGTTCTCGACAAAAAATTGCTCGCTCGTTAGTGTTTGAGGAGATGAAGCTGGGTCATGTAGAAGAAGATTCATCAAAACGCACTTGTTCACCTGCCCCTGAAACGCACACTTCCAGGAATACAGTGTGGAGACTATTGTCGAACCTACTACACTCCGGTCATATGCAACGCGTGCAAGTGATTCTGCCAAATGATTTCGAAACAAGAGTGCAATGCAAGTGTTGCAATGCACGTTTTGAGAATGATGATTGCCACATTGAATAATGCCTGTTGCTGTAAGGTGTGAACTGTTTACTTTAGTAAATAAGTAAATATGCATTTCCGACCGTTGGTTCCGTATCTAAAACACTCAATTTCGGATCGTCTGCTATCTCTACGGAGTGAACCCTAACTCCAGCTGCAGCCATTCAGAGATTTTTTCTGAGTATTCTATTTCAAGCGCCCCACGGTCTCCGGTGGCGTCTTGCAGAGGAACTGTTTTTCGTTTAATTTCTCCCCCCCCCCCCTCCCTTTATATATTTATATGCTCTGCACTGAAAATAACTGCACAGCAGTGCAGATGTCGATGCTTTTTGTTGTGTGTCTTGTTTGGCAACAAACGTATTCCATGCATTCACGACACTTGCTGCTTACAACCTATATGTACTCTTTGCTATTTATTATGAAGCATGCATTCAGTAGAACTAGGTTCTGTCTCGACTTTTTTTATAGTTGTAAAATAACAGTGATTCGCAGCAGTGTGGGTTCGTTTACTGATGAAAAGTTTACCAACGACACTAAGGTAAGCTATTTCCGCAGCGACACAGTGTGATAACAGTGTACATGTTTGTATTTGGATTGTTTCATTGCTCTATGTTTTTGGTTTTACGTTCTGCTCATTGGATAATGCAAACTCTTTCATTACTGTAAAGGTCTTTTGATGTAAACAAAGGTAATCAGGTTAACAAATCGAATAAATCCTAATTACATTATTACTGTGTGGTGAACCATCGGAGACCACGGGTCCCGTCTTCTAAAATACTCAGAAATAATCTCTAAACAACCTCCGAAATTGTGGCAGCTGAGTTTGGGTTCCTGTGTATAATGTATACCCTAAATGCTTGGGACCTCGTAGATATATTCAGTATCTACTATAAACCGGGTATATTTTTACTGATTTTTCAGATTCAAATGTAATTAGCATGACTGTTTTTTAACTCCTATGACATTTACGGCAGTGAACGTAGGGGCTTACATGCAAAGCATTACATGCTAACTAGTGAAAGACATTTTCTAAAATGCAGAGGAAATAATGACTATAATGGGCGGGGGCACTACGAAGTAGTGCGGGACAATACGTTGAGAATGAGTTTTTCGCGGGAGGCGTGCAAGAGATAAATCCCTGCAGTCGCGCTATTCTCTGTGTCCTCGGTGTCTCAGATGGATAGAGCGTCTGCCATGTAAGCAGGAGATCCCGGGTTCGAGTCCCGTTCGGGGCACACATTTTCATCTGTCCCCGTTGACGTCTGTCAACGCCTGTAAGCAGCTAAGGGTGTTCATTTCATTGTAAATAATGAAAACGTTGAAGGTGTTCAAAGTTAGCATGGATTTGGGATACATTGACTGACCTATACTTCAACCGTCACTGTCAACTACAAATCCATTTGTGGTCAGTAATTCAAAAACACAATGAAACTTTGACCACCGATAAATAAAGAAACTGATCTAAAGTTTTCTTAAGTGCTTTATTATGCCTCATATAAGAAAAATCCTAGAACGGTACATAAATCAAACAGTGTGATCCGTCATCAAAATTATAAATATAATGAAAGGTACAACGTTGGAATACGATACACATAGCTCCAGATTTAGTTGAGCATAATACCTTTAGTTTCATCCATCTTAAACATAAATCCCCGTTTCAAAATGTCCGGCGCACTTAGAACTACGGTTATCTGTTCTTCATTTATCGAGTCAGTATCTGACACTGATGACCAAACAAACTTCATTCCTTGTTTCTGGAGATATTTGACATACGTTATAGCTGAATCACCGTCTGAGCTTGCAATTTGAGCAATATGTTACTGACATTTGCTGTTTTAGTTATAGGCACATTAACAGTTACAAATGAGTTTTCATCAATATAACGATGGTTAGTATTTGCATTGCTTAGTTCCACACTGTCATTGGTATGAACTTTGTTCAATAAACTGCGTATCTGTAATCCTCGGGTAACAACCGCCAGCGGTCAAAGTAACTGCAAAACAGAGAAATCGTGGACATGCCCTCAGAAATCGTAATATACTGGCGGACACAGTATACAGGGTGTAAATTTTAAGTTGACAAGCCAGAATAACTCGAAAAATAAGCTTCACACGAAAAACTGCGTAATATCCCAAGTTGATTACTTTCGAGGGGGGCTAAAATTAGCCCGCCACCCCAGCCCCCTGAGGGTGTGGCTAGAGGCAACTTTAAAATTTCAAATCGGAACCTTATTTTTTACTGTAGAATCAGATTCTACATAAAAACTACGTACGTTTTCTCTTAAACATTTGTTTTGGTTCTTGGTAGTTGGCGCTGTAATTCAAGAAAATCCATGTTCTCATTTTTGCATGGAAAATTTTGATTCCTTAAAACTAAAACTCTCCCTCTCTCCCCATAGGGTGGGGTTAGAGAGAGAGAGGAAATAGAGTTTTACAAATGTTGAAACAAGCCGGCCGTTGTGGCCGCGCGGTTCTAGGCGCGTCAGTCCGGAACCGCGCTGCTGCTACGGTCGCAGGTTCGAATCCTGCCTCGGGCATGATGTGTGTGCTGTCATTAGGTTAGTTAGGTTTAGGTAGTTCTAAGTCTAGGGGACTGATGACCTGAGATGTTAAATCCCATAGTGCTCAGAGCCATTTGAACCATTTTTTTGTTGACCCAAATATTAGAGTTTGACACATGTTAACCCAAATATTTTGGGGTGGCGGGCTAATTTTAGCACCAGCGGATGTCCCCCTACAAAATAATCAACTTTGGATGCTACACATTTTTTCGTGTGATGCTTATTTTTCGAGTTATTGTGGTTTGTCTACTTAAAATTTACACCCTGTATCCATGTGAACAAAAACTGATCAATGGTATGTTCTGAGGATTAGTCAAGTAACATACGTGATATAGAAGAAAACACCGATGCATTTGCAGTAAAATGATATCGTTGGATTTTGCACAACCAGATTTGTGGACATTTTATCGTATACAATGCTAAGTCGTAACAGATTCGCCAACTGCTGCGTAAGAAAATCGGCACTACATGGCGCCATGTAGTGCGTATTTGATAGAGCTTTAGCACTAAGCAACACTAAGAGCCAGCAGAGCGCTGTACCACTTTTGGAATATGAGTGGTCAAAGTAACCACTGCGGTCAGAGTATACGAGGATTACGGCAATTGAAAAGTAAATGAGAGCTCCTGGTAGCCATTACTAAAACTTACATATGCAAACTGGCCAAAAGTATTAGAGTATATCTCAATGAAGCGACTGTATCGCCCTAGAACTTCACATGCCCCCTGCAACATCCAGTAAGAAGGTAGTAGCCAAAAGCAGAAAATCGTGGATGGTTGAACTGCATCGAAGTAATGAGGACAGTAGAGCGCGTGCCTTTACCAGAGCGCTACGCCCGGATGAAAGAAGCGATGTTCCAGCAGGAGCAGTCCGTGCAAGCAATTTCTCAGGTGAGTCAGCGCAGCGCGCTTAGTATTTGCGGAACTCTCGATCGATCAGCGGAGTGGAGCGCCGCAATTAAAGAACATCCTGCCGGTTAACGAGGCGACTCGCCGCGTCTCGTCCATCGATCGGAATCGCCGGCCGCAGCAAATAAACTACACGCGGTGTGGCGCGGCGTCGCGGGAGGCTAGCTGGCTAGCGGCAGAAGCCAGCAGCCGCGGCTGCTACAACACCCAGCCCAGCGCACCGCGCACCGACACAAATTTGCATTGATACGAGCCTAATGAATATTTCATTTGCGCGCTGGCGGCTGACGTATTCATCAGGCCGAGTGCCAGATAGGCGGCGGGGGCGGCGGCGGAGGCGGCGGCGGAGGCGGCGAAGGCGGGTTGCGTGCAGCGCCGCGGGGGCGGGAAGCCCATGTCGAGCCACCAACCCCCGAATCCGGAGTCTCGGGCCTGCGCGCTGTCTTCCTACGACGCTGAAAGGCGGCAACACTGCAGGCACACGTCATCCTATTAGAGACGGTTTCTCTTTTCTCGAAACGAACTTACTCGCTCAAACAGTTTCTTGCATGTGGACAGAGTAATCATCTTTTAGAAATCAGTGAGGTGAGGAGGAGGGGGAGGCCATATTAAAATGAGTACGTAATCGATTGATATGATAATATTAGTTTTTATGAACGAAAAACCTCATTTGGTCTTATAATTTTTCTCCGACTTGTCTTTTCTTTTGTTCTTTTAACGTTATATGTACGACAAAGTGCCAGGTTTCACCTTGGAATGGAGACCTGATTAATCTTGTGTTCTCGCGTAACTGGTTGGGTATACCAGTTCATGGGTCCGAGAAAAGCAAGAGCAATAGGACTAACATCCCGATTGTGCGTAAATCAGATTCCTGATTTAGTACTCATTTCGTATAACAATAATGTCTTCAAACTTTTTAAACTCAATCTCACAGTCCTAAACCGAGCCGAAGTTTAGTTCGAGCTCTACAGGCCTTTCCTGATGATGACGATGATTATGATAATGATATTGTACTGAATGGCGTTGAGAGCCAAAAATCTAACATCATCATCGGCAAAGAACTGCGATGTTCAAACTATCAGTTTAGTACATATATAACTTGAGTGAAGGTAGGAAATACACTACTGGCCATTAAAATTGCTACACCAAGAAGATGACGTGCTACTGATGCGAAATTTAACCGACAGGAATAAGATGCTGTCATATGCAAATGATTAGCTTTTCAGAGCATTCACACAAGATTGGCGCTGTTGGCGACACCTGCCACGTGCTCACATGAGGAAAGTTTCCAACCGTTTTCTCATATGCAAACACCAGTTGACCGGCGTTGCCTGGTGAAACGTTGTTGTGATGCCTCGTGCAAGGAGGAGAAATGCGTACCATCACGTTTCCGTCTTTGATAAATGTCGGATTATAGACTATCACGATTGCGGTTTATCGTATCGCGACGTTGCTGCTCACGTTGGTCGAGATCCAATGACTGTTAGCAGAATATGGAATATTTGTATTCAGGAGGGTAATACGGAACGCCGTGCTGGATCCCAACGGCCTCTTATGACTAGCAGTCGAGATGACAGGCATCTTATCCGCAAGGCTGTAACGGATCTTGCAGCCACGTCTCGATCCCTGAGTCAACAGATGGGGACGTTTGCAAGACAACAACCATCTGCACGAACAGTTCGGCGACGTTTGCAGCAGCAGGGACTATCAGCTCGGAGACTACGGCTGCGGTTACCCTTGACGCTGCATCACAGACAGGAGTGCCTGCGATGGTGTACTCAACAACGAACCTGGGTGCACGAACGGCAAAACGTCATTTTTTCGGATGAATCCTGGTTCTGTTTACAGCATCATGATGGTCGCACCCGTGTTTGGCGACATCGCGGTTAACGCACATTGGAAGCGTGTATTCGTTATCGCCATACTGGCGTATCATCCGGCGTGATGGTATGGGGTGCCATTGGTTACACGTCTCGGTCACTTCTTGTTCGCATTGTCGGCACTTTGAACAGTGGACGTTACATTTCAGATGTGTTACGACCCGTGGCTCTACCCTTCATTCGATCCCTGCGAAACCCTACATTTCAGTAGGATGATGCACGACCACATGTTGCAGCTCCTGTACGGGCCTTTCTGGATACAGAAAATGCTCGACTGCTGCCCTGGCCAGCACATTCTCCAGATCTCTCACCAATTGAAAACGTCTGGTCAATGGTGGCCGAGCAACTGGCTCGTCACAATACGCCAGTCACTACTCTTGATGAACTGTGGTATCGTGTTGAAGCTGCATGGGCAGCTGTACCTGTACACGCCATCCAAGCTCTGTTTGACTCAATGCCCAGGCGTATCAAGGCCGTTATTAAGGCCAGAGGTGGTTGTTCTGGGTACTGATTTCTGAGGATCTATGCGCCCAAATTGCGTGAAAATGTAATCAGATGTCAGTTCTAGTATAATATATTTGTCCAATGAATACCCGTTTATCATCTGCATTTCTTCTTGGTGTGGTAATTTTAATAGCCAGTAGTGTAATTAAAGAATGAGCTTTACGCCCAAACAGGATGGGAATATGAAAGGTTTGGGGCCGGAAATAGACGTGGCGCTGCTGTCAACTACTTGTTCTTATTGTTAAAGGAATACTATTCTCAGGCGTCATCTTGATGGCAACATACAGTGTATGTTGCAGATCGACATGACACTTGAGAACATTATTCTTTTAACATGAGAAAAAGTAGTTGACAAGTCATAGGATAACAATATGGACATTTATAGATGGCGGTAGTATCGCGCGCCCGAAGTATAAAAGGCATTGTTTTGGCGGAACTATCATTTGCCATCAGTTGATTAATGAGGAAAAAAGTCCGACGTTATTATGGCCAAACGACGGGAATTAACAGACTTTGAATGAGGAATGATAATTGGAGCCCGACGCATGTGATATTCCGTTTCGGAAATCGTTAAGTAATTCAATATTTCGAGATCCATAATATCAACAGCGTGCCGACAATGTCAAATTGTAGCCGTTACCTCTCACCACGGACATCGCAGTGGCCGACGGCCTGCACCTAACGACCGAGAGCAGCGGCGTTTGCGTACAGCTGTCAGTGCTAACAGACAAACATCACTGCGTGAAACAACCATAGAAGGCAATGTGCGACGTGCGACGAACTTATCCTTTAGGACCGAGCTGCGAAATTTGGCGTTAATGGGCTATGGCAGCAAACGACCTACGCAAGTGCCTTGCTAACAGCACAACACCACCTGCAGTGCCTCTCCTGGGCTCGTAACCAAAAGGGTTCTCTGGTCCAACTGCACCTATCATACTTGGAGACTATTTGTAGCTATTCATGTATTACATGTTCCCATATAACGATGGAATTTTCACGGATGACAATGCGCCATGTCACCGGAGCACAATTGTTCGCCATTGCTTCGAAGAACATTCTGGACAGTTCGAGCGAATTATTTGGCCACTCAGATCACCCAACATGAATCCAATCGAGCATTTATGCGACATAATCGAGAGATCAAGTCGTGAACAAAATCCTACACCGGCAGCATTTTCGTAATTATGGGTAGTTGCAAAAGCAGCGACTTGTTGAGTACATGCCACGTCCAGTTGCTGCATCACGCCTGACCCGGAGGTCCGACACGGTGTTATCAGGTCTTCCATGACTTTTGTCACCTCAGTGTGTGCTGGAGGTTCAAATGGCTCTGAGCACTATGGGACTTAACATCTGAGGTCATCAGTCCCCTAGAACTTAGAACTACTTAAACCTAACTAACCTAAGCACATCACACAGATCCTTGCCCGAGGCAGGATTCGAACCTGCGACCGTAGCAGTCACGCGGTTCCTGACTGACGCGCCTGGAACCGCTTGGCCACCGCGGCCGGCTGTGTGCTGGAGGAAGTGGCGCCGGTTCCAGTCCCTGTGAGATCATCCAGATACCTTTATGTCGATGGGACGTTAAACCCTGCTGCTCCTTTTGATTTCTGACGCGAAGTAGTTTCATCTTAACGGTTTTTGAAAGTTCTGTTGCTCTATGCGCATTTCCCGCAGAGGGATATACTGGTGTGCCGTACCATTGAAAAATTCTTTCCTTCGAGCAGTTTCCCCTGAGCAAAAATGTAATTAACGTCGGTGAAGATGTGTAGCTATACTTCTTCATTTTCAACAGATAAGAAATGCTTGGCGGAATAGAGACGAGAGAAGACCAAAAGCTGCAATCACAGATTTTAAATAATATTAGAGCTCAGTGTGGGAAGTGGCTGTTGTACGAATATCAGAAGGGAGTAAGTTACATTTTACATGAAGAACTAACTGCGAGGATAACTCGCGCATGATGGATACCACATTTGTTAGATGTTGACAAAAAGCCTTAACTAAACCAATTTTTCGGCATTGTCTTGGACTGTTTACATGAGAACATCGCTAATATTTTGCGCCGGTTTACTAATACGAATGTTGTATCAGTCCACCGTTTTGCACAGGAAACGAAGCAACGTAAGTAAGTGGTGGAAGCGGGAAGAAGTGCGTTTCACCTGCCGGGAAGGTTGTAGTCAATGTTTCATCGGATGCAAAAGTGATTCTCATTGATTACCTTCCTCTTCTTTTCCTTTTCCTTGCATTATCCCGTTCCTTCACGGGCTCGGCATGTTAGTCTGCATTTGGCAACGTTAGTGGGCCCACCTGTCTGCGTCTGCTGTTATCCCATGTCAATGTGTGAACGTTTATAGACGTGTTTGCAGATCGTGTAACTGAGACGGGACTTTTCTTGCTCGGCATTTACTTCACTAGGTCGGCATTCACCTATCTCATGTGGGAAGCCATCTAAAAGTACATACAGGTTGGCCGGCACAACGGCCCACATCATTAATACGCCGAGAGGTTTCGATCGGTGGCCGGAGCACCTCCCTGAATCCCGGAAGCGGCGTGGTAACGAACGTTGCTGTGGGGGGTGTAAGGGTGGGTGGGGTGGGAGGAGGGTCATTCGTATTGATTGCTTTGCAATCGGTAGAACCACTACTGCCGAATATCACGTGTTTGGAGCCAAGCAGATGAAAAAATACGTTTTGCCGACGAAAAAAGTTATCTTTCGTCAAGAAATTATACCTGATGGGAAAACGGAAGGCTTTGCTGTGGTGGAACTGTTACCCTATTCATCCAATTTGCCACCACGTTTTTAACACCTGTTCCCTAATCGCAAGAAATGGATGACAGTCAAAACCTCTGAAGCCTGAGTCTTGTCATGGATGCATATTTTGCAATCTTCTTTGAGCCGCACCTCATGGATGGAATATACTCATGGACTAGACAAAGTGAACTGACCTGATCAGATCTTAAACATACACCGTCGTTAATGTTTCTAACCTGCATTGAATTAAGATCACTTGTATGGAAGTGTACGTTTGAAACAGAAGCTTAAATTACATGAGACGGCGAAGGAACAACACCACTAGAGGCGAACGGTCTACCCGACGGGAGGCCCTAGCCACACGACATTTCCATTTTACCACTAGAGACATCAGCAATATGGCCTTAAAACATGTCAAACGTTAAATGGCTCTGAAGAGTACCCAATCCAAGTGAGGCTGTTAGGGTTTGGATGGAAGTGGTTAGTGAGAAGAAGAAAATTTAACAAAGCAGCATAAAATTCAATATAACACAGAATTTCTAAGAACAAGGGTTAGATTTTCAATTTTTTAATGGTTTTCTAGTAGCAAATCAAAATGCAACAGTAAATATCACCCAAGACAGAAAATAATGGAACTATTGTGACACATTTTATCAATATAGCCTACCACGTCTATCACAACTGAAATTTTTTCGTTAATGTAAATGTTTTCGGAACGCGTCCATTCCATCTGCAGGCGAATACACTCTGCTACATTAGACCTTTCCTCAGAAGTAAAACAATTTGTGTGCATCGGCACTCTTTCTGGGTACGATACATTAGCGGCTGAACTCTGAAGACCACAAGCGAACGATATTCGCGACACAGCTCAGTGCACTTAACGAACACTTCGAAGAAGAAAACAAAACAAAGAAATTATCTGTTGAACAGCAATTGTCATGCAAGGCTGAGATAAGAATAACTCCAATATGTTTCAGTTATTTTCCTGAGAAACAACTGCGCAGAACAAAGTCAATGGAAGACGTCTAGGAAAACTGAACTAGTATTACGTGGGACACTCGGTACAGAGGTTTCTTGGAATACTTATCATGAAGGTATGACAGAGAGCATCTAATAAAGTCAAAGATGCATTGCGCTGATCTTAACGGTTCGATGTTGTCCACATGAAAGTGTCATAAAGATGGTCAGGAAACTTAGACGGTAATCTTGAAATTTTACATATAAGTCATCACTTTCTTTGACGTTTAACTCTCCGCGAAATAGTTATTGAAGCATGGATGTAAATATGATTCTGTGCCAGCATCGACCACAAACATTGCTACCTTTGAAGTTTCTCTATGTGAGGATTGCATGATCAGACGCTTGCCGAAGTCACGAGCCAATGAGCGCACAGCACGGCACACAGGTATGCCGTAACGCAGCTTTTCAAACACTTGCTAAATACTTCTCCGGGGCATGCAGTATGGTGAGCGGAAGACTCGCTTGTGAACGCGGCGTATGCTGAGTTGCTGTTTTGGTGTATTGGTTTATATTATTGTGCATTCCGTATCTGCAATATTATTTCGCTAAATCAGCCGTTAGGTATTTAAATTTCCTGGTTCATTTTCATTAATTCACGTCGCGATACTGCTACGAACCAACCGAGTTAACGTTCCACGTGTCGAATCGTTACGAACTCCATTTCTTTGTGAGGCTTGGTACGGAATCCGAGTTTAACACTTCGATCCGAAGAGTAATACAGTCAATTCCATCACTCCTTTTTTCAGTGTAGCATATTAAATACTCTGTGTTCCTATCTGCACTTTACTTAACGTGTGTTGTGCGCCAAGAAGGAACGTAATATTCTTTTAAATTGATTTTCCAGCAAATTACATGAACTGTTGTTCAAACATTATTTCTTATTGCGATTTTCTTAATCACTTGCAGTTCTTTATTGCATTAACATAACTGATATTCTGCAACGATTATCTGATAGCAACATGCAATACACAACTTTTGGCTGTATTCGCTGATGCGTTCTAACACACCGATATTTCATTTCACACAAAAGTTGGGTCCCATATTCTGAATATTACGCGTCTCCTTCTGTGTATTGCGTTTTCAGTAACGAAGACAAGTATGACGCTGGTACCACTTGCAAGACTCTATGTTTGAATCTACGGAAAAACATATATTCGTTCTTAGATATTTGACTGCTATAATTACAAATCGGGGTCTTTGCCCCAGTGCACCTTGGCCGGCCAGAAAGTCGCCAATATTCATATGAAGTACGCTCTACAAATTACTGTATACAGTGTGTATTTTCCACGAAATTCCTGGATCCGTCGAACAGATTAGTCGGTAACTGATAACCACGCCGACACGAAATAAACTGTTTTTCTTATACTTCTATCATAATAACATTTATGTCTTCAAGTTTGTGACAGAAATCTTGCCTTATTCACATAGAAAAATGCCATGAATTACCTCGAATATAATGCACTTTGGCACCTTTGTATTTCGTGAAAGGTACTAAACAGCCCCTTCAGCTGTTAAAAATAAAATTTAGTAGGTTATATCAATGGATAATCGGCTGTTTTGTGTCTTTGCTAAATCTCTGCGACGTTACTATTTCAAACTAAAGAGTAAATTGGAAATTAAGTAAACTCTCCGTACTTTTATTTCACCACTTCAGTTTAATTCAAGGATCAGATACATGTTACCCGAACGACTCTTTTCTTCGCAAGTGAGCTAATATTAATGGTTGGAAAAAGAGACTGAAAGTTCTACTCTGTTGGTCAAAGAAGGCTGTCATAACGTAGACTCTATGATCGTTCCTTCCTTTACAGTTCCAGTGTTCCATTTTGCACACGTACAAACCTTAGATCTTACGGAAACATTTAGTTCAAGAACAGTTACAAACTTGTTTCGAGTTATCTTCTATGTTTAGATTGCCTTTTAAAGGCAACTGAGTACCAAATCTATCATTTCAGATAGAAAAGAAATGTTGTAGTAGTAATGGTGATGCGCGGAAATGTATTTGTCATGCAATCGCACACTGAATAAGGATTTACGTGTTACTACATACGCCAATATACGAGGGGCGTTCAGAAAGTAAGCTCCGATGTGTTGGGTAGTGTCTCTAGTATAACCCCAGTTAGCATCACGTCGCTCTTCTCATTTCTGAGCTCGCAGTGAGTGCGTAAAGATGTCTAGAAAATAGTGTCTGCCGCCAAGTACGAGGGCCTGGTGAGAAATTTCGCCTGAAGCTATGCAGCTAACATTACATAACTGTCGTGCTGTTTCTTCTTCAAGACAATTCTCAGCCGCATTCTGCAGGGGTAATGAAGATGCTCCTGCATCGTTTTCAAATGGAAATGTGAGATTACCCACAATACAGTCCGCAATTGTCTCCCCCTGAGTTTCATCTCTGGCCACATGAACCGCTGTCTTTGAAGACAACATTTTGACACAGACAACGAGGTGTAGGCCAGCGTGGAGAATTGGCGGAAAGCACTGGCGGCTGCCTTCTATGATGAGGCTATTGAAAAGTTGGTACAACGCTATGACAAAAGTCTAAGTCAGAACGGCGACTACGTAGAGAAGTAGCTGAAAGGTGTAGCTAATTGTTACAAGTAAAACATTTCTGATGTTCACTGTGGTTTCAATTTGGCAATCAATCGGAGCTTACTTTCTGAACAGGCCTCGTATATTAAGCTGCTCTTTCCTCGTTACAGATAATGGAATTTATTTTTGTTTCAGGACTGCACGGAGTGATACCCATCTGTTATTACCGCAAGAGTGCCTGAGGATTAGGTTCCTGTGAAGGAATGGACAACACCATCTCGAGTCCATGACTAAAAAAATAAATTATGTCGCGCAGTACGCAAAAATTACCTCTTTAAGTTATTCCCATACCACTCTTAGTTAATTAAAACTTTCTAACATAATACATGTACGGAAGAACCGGAGTTCTTCAACCATCTCCTGTGGAAATGTAACTATTGCTGAAAACATTTAATAACTCCACATTCACGTGTTATGAACTGAGGCTTAATTAACGTTTGGTTCAATTGGTGCTAGTACAGAATCCAGGAGTGTTCCTAGATACAAGAAATTATAAGCATCTTGCAAGCCTTGAGTATCTCAGAGAAATTAAATGCTGAGTGGAAATAAACATTATTTTTATACTAGCGCAAATCTTTATATTCAAAGAAAGCATTTCATTCCTGCTTCAGAAAGAATTAGAGACAAGATGCATATGCATTTTCTGTTTCGTAATTTACAAATCTTCAATGAGCTATACAGTGTAAAGTTTTCAGAATGCATGAAAGAAGTTTTCAGACCGGAATGCAATTGTTTCTTGCGTAAAAAAACCATTTTCAAAATATTTTACGAGAAGCAACACAATTCTTCACGTACTGTGATCTGAGAGGTCCCCAGTATGTCGTACTAAGGGTTACGACACCGTGAGCACCGAGTGGCAACATCTAGCGGAATATGCAGAACTCCCAAGGTGAGAAGAGACGGAGATATCTGATGTTCAGATGTTAATTATTCTTATATTACCCTCTGAGGACTGCTGACGTTCGAGTTAAGATTTACCTAATTATGGTAGTGAATTTTCTCCTCTCATACACGCAAACGGCAATGTACTGCATACCACAATTACCTCCTGCTTACTGTGGCGAATATCTCTAATAAGCATTGAAACAGATTCTGTTGAAATACGACGGGCATTCAATAAGTAAGGCAACACATTTTTTTTCTGAAAGTAGGTTGGTTTCATTCAAGATATCAATACACTGTATTATTCGCCACTCTTTTGGCTGTCCCTCAACAGAATCCCTGTCCAGTGTGACGGCCTTACGCCGCCTTACTGGGAGGGCCTATATTCCCGCTGGGTACCACGCTGGAGCCAACGTCGTGCTGCAACAGTAACTTCATCATCAACTAAATACTGCTTGCAGCGGAGTGCATCTTCATTGGGGCATGACTCTTTATAATCTTCTCTTAGGCGGCGACGAACCTAGCGGGCACACACCTTAAGTACCCCATCTGGTGAACGAGTGTGTCTGCACTACCGACAGAGACGTCCAGTTGTGTAGCGTGGCGTTTGATTGAGGTCCGTCGATCACCTCGAATGAGAGTGTCCGGCCGTTCCAACATTGTAGCAGCCACAGCTGTGTGTGGCTTCCTGGCACTCGGGAGATCGGACAGTTTTGCACGTCCCTGTTGCGATGATACAGACACCTTGCCCAACGACTCACCGTGCTTTTTTTAATGCCCATTCTCCGTACACATTCTGCAAGCGCCTATGAATAACTGCGATGCTTTGGTTTTCCACCATAAGAAGCTCAATGGCAGCTCTCTGCTGGAACTGACCACAGTTACAGACGCCATTTTGAAGTCTATGTACAGTGCCACCACTTATCGGAACTTCGTGAAACTATAGGGTTGAAGCGGGAATATGCCACGACGTCCGACGGCAAATTCCGCATTTGTACAACCAAAAACGGCAGATAGAAAAAGTGTTACGTTAATTATTGAACGCCCATCGTGCTACATTAATGTAGAGTTCTTAAGTAGAGATACAAAGAGTGCACGTTTCATTAACTGTAAATAAGACACTCCTATTGTGTGCAGCTCAAAATATACACTGCCCGACAAAACAAGTGAAGCATCCTCAAAACATGGTCGGTTGTCGATGTAACTTTGTACACGAACACACCATCAGCGGCTACGTGAACGATTAGAGTTGAACTTTTCTGTTCAAAAAAGGTTCAAATGGCTCTGAGCACTATGGGACTCAACTTCTGAAGTCATCAGTCCTCTAGAACTTAGAACTACTTAAACCTAAGGACATCATACACATGCATGCCCGAGGCAGGATTCGAACCTGCGACCGTAGCGGTCGCGTGGTTCCAGACTGTAGCGCCTAGAACCGCTCGGCCACTACGGCCGGCTAACTTTTCTGTGGCAGGTGGAACGGTCATCGGAGTGTTTTAGTGTTGTTAGTGTTCTTTGTTTTTACCAGGTCTGGTGTGATTTCTAAAGGGCGTGAGGAGCATAAAATGTTGAGTGATCGCTGGACTCTAATATACTGCGTACTAGTGTGAAACAGCGTTATCAAGACCTGACGAAGTTTGAAAGGGGCCTCCTTGCAGGTCTCCATTTTGCCGGCTGGTCAAGTCGTGCAATATTCAGGTTGTGGGGCTTTCGGATCTGAGAGTAGCAAGATGTTGGGCTGCATCGGAAACTGAGGGAAAGTTTATTCGTCAAAAAGCTTCCGGTCGACCACGACTGTCTATCACAAGAGAGGATCGCTGTATTGTGCAGCGAGTACATGGTAACCCTTTCATGTTTTGCTCTCGTCTTCCGACAACAAGTAATACACTGCCTGTAACATTCTGGGTCATCCCGCACTATTGGTAGGGTAACAGCACACTGGGGAACTAGGCCCAACCGCACTGGGATGTCACGGCAAGACCGCTGGCCACTCAGCCAGGAGCGCTCAGGTGTGGCAGTACAGGACGCCAGCGGGGACGCCACAGGAATGCTTTCAGTCTGCACTCAGTAAAAGAGCTAGAAGCTTTGAGCGCAAGTTTGAAATAAAAAGAGAATACAGAAAAAGAAGTTATGGGTTCATCCCTTTGTTGCTGATCATGACATAAATGGGTTATTTTACACGCAGTCTAATGTGAATAAGCTATAGTGGTACGGGTAAATTTCTAACAACGTCAAGTGGTACGCAGTGGCAAAAGGTCTGGGAGTCCTTGGTCTGTCGGATTCTGGGGAGCTAGACTGAGACGTTGTGTAGCCAATCAGGGAAAATCGGAGTCCTCTGGCCAACTCGAGCATAAAATCAAACCATTCTTTGGCTGAATCAACACTAATTCAGTCCTAAATCCAGAAAAGCTCTATTAGGAGAAATACTTAAGGAACAATAAATTAGAATTTTAACCATGCAAGAAATAAGATTGCCAGATAACAGCACCATTCATTTTGGAAATTAAAAACTGTTCAAAAGCAAAATGGACAAAAGAATTCTTAAAAGTACATCCCATCTGGGAGTTGCATTTGTAGTTGCGCAACTGAAAAAAAAGATTGGGAACAACAGATTAATGACAATTTCCTTGAAACGTGCAGATAAAATGTGCACAGTAATTAAAGCACAAATGCTGAGCAATGAAGAAAATAAAACAAATCGTGAAACAGTAAATAAGTTATGACAGGTGGCAAAAAATACAATATCTAAAATTCTAGAAAATACAGTACCTAAAATTCCACAAACTCACGTGAAAAATCTAATGGGCCATTTTAACACACATTTACAGAATCAGGGAAAGTTCAGGAAAACGACTGGATGGGCAAATGTCTATAAGGTACTTTACATATGTAGAATTGTGGATAGTTGAGAGTGAGAGTCTCACGGGAAGCGTGCAAGGGATAAGTCCCTGCAGTCGCGCTATTCCTCTGTGTCCTCCGTGGCTCAGATGGATAGAGCGTTTGCCATGTAAGCAGGAGTTCCCGGGTTCGAGTCCCGGTCGGGGCACACATTTTCAGCTGTCCACGTCGAGGTATATCAACAACACCTGTCGGAACCTGAGGGTTTCAGTTAGTCATCATTTATGACTAGGGATTTTCCGGCGCACAATAGGGACCAATAAAACTGGAAGGAGACTGGTAGGATTGTGTAGGAATTTCAGCCTCGAAATAATGTCAGACCATTTTAAGAAAAAAACTTCGATGCAAAAACATGGTGACCGCGCAACAAGAATATAGAAGGATTCTAAATTGATCATATGGCAATCCCCAATCTATATCACAAGAAGATTTTAAATGTATAAACATGCAAAGCACTAAATATTGTCACAGACCTCTACCCACCACGAGTCAATCAAAGTTTAAAGCCGAAAAAATTCGGCAGAAGGTCAGTAATTAATAAAATTGACACAATTCAGTCCCGGCTATTAGCAAACGAACTCGACGAAAGGTAAGCACAAAATTGCGAACAACTCAAACAGAAGATAATTAAGACTGCTCAAAATCAAACTCAAAAATGGTTCAAATGGCTCTGAGCACTATGGGACATAGCATTTGAGGTCATCAGTCCCCTAGAACATAGAACTACTTAAACCTAACAAACCTGAGCACATCACAGACATCGATGCCCGAGGCCGTAGCAGCAGCGAGGTTCGGACTGCAGCGCCTAGAACCGCTCGGCCACAGCGGCTGGCTAAATCAAATTCCTTTACAGAGTTGGAAGAAAGACCTTTGGTGGAATGAAGATTGTGAACAGGAAACGAAATTTCGACTCAAGGCATCCAAAACACGGAATAATAAAAAATCGGTAAAAGCATATTATCTGTTCCTTACAACTATAGAAGTAGCTCCAAAATTAATTAGATACAAGGAAGACAATATGAGAGCAGCAAACTCTATGAAACTGAAGAAGACATCCAGAAAACAGAACGAGCTCTTTTTATGAACCTTTTGAAACTAAGCCAAATGCATACCAACCTCAAAACGTCTGATTCAAGAAGGAAAATGCACGACTGGGATTTAACAAACAAGGAAACTGCAGAGAATTCCAGAAATTTTCAAAATACCTTTAGACTGCTGTGAAACTATAGAACGGCTTCTGTCAGAAATTCCCCGAAAAACCAACTCAAAATCACAAGCATGAGATGACGAGGAAATTGCTAAACAAATTAAAAGGCTGAAAAATAGCAAAGCATCTGATCAAGGAAGCATTGTATAAATCCCCAAATCGGCTGGCCCAAAAGCTTTAAAAGAAACTACGTCGGTCATGTAAAACTTTTGACAAATTGAAAAAATTCCGGATTTCTGGAAAAATGCGTTGATAGAAGCACTACATAAAAAGGGAGAGAGAATGACATTAATAATTATAGAGGGATTTCTCTTCTTCCGTTCCCACACAAAATTCTATCATAATGTCTCCTGAACCAAGTACAATAGCTAGAATGCAAAGTTGGAGAAAATCAAATGGATCTTTTTCAGAAAAAATTTTTGTTCTGCGACTGATTCTCAGGCACCAAAATACCTTAATAAGTAGTTCGCATCTTTCTAGATTTTAAGAAAGCTTATGTCTCAGTGGACCGTACGTCTGTCTTTCAAATTCAGAAAGAGCCAGGTCTGGACCTCAAAACCACTCTAATCAGTACAAAATCTAAGGTAAAATTCAGGGAAAAAATTTGGGAACATTATGAAATGAAAAAAAAAGAGTGAGACAAGGAGACAGACTCTCTCCATTACTTTTCAACTTTGTCTTAGAAAACATACAGGTACTCCAAGAATGGCGAAACTGAAATCAGAGCTTAAAATAGACCGAACAGTCAAATTAGGATGAACCAATAGTAGATTATACTGCTTAGTTTTTGCAGATGACCTGGAAATTCTATGTCAGGACAATGAAACAGCGAAAAAGTAAATGTAAGTACTTAAAGAAACAGCAGAAAGAGTAGGGCTCTGAAGATCATTGGAAAAAAAAAAAAAAATACAGTACCTGTTCAGCAACTCTGTGTCACCCAAAATTCTAAAAGCTAAACAGAGACAATTTAAATATTTAGATGAAATCATTCAGGTAACTTTGCTGGAAGAGACTGGTTACGAAATACGTCCTCACCAAATGGGAGCAGTTTTCAGGCTTACAAAAGACAACTATAACAAAAATTCATCTCAAAGTACACCAAATGGAGGTACTTCAACAGAGTCATTTAACTAGAGTACCTTCAGTGGACTGAAAAAATGGGTCAAATGGTTCTGAGCACTATGGGACTTAACATCTGAGGTCATCAGTCCTCTAGAACTTAGAGCTACTTACACCTAACTAACCTAAGGACATCACACACATCCATGCCCGCGGCAGGACTCGAACCTGCGACCGTAGCAGTCGCGCGGTTCCGGACTGAGCGCCTAGAACAAACTGGCCACACCGGCCGGCTCAGTGGACTGAAACACTGATGTTAAACAGAAAGAGGGACGTTGAACACATCCAAAAGAGAGAACAAAAAGTGTGCAGGATAATTCTAGGTACAAATTACACTGAAGAAGGAACATACAGACGAAGAAAAAATAAAGAAACAAACATTTATTCAGATATGAAAAAATTCAGTCTAAAATTCCACGGACATATTAAAAGACTCGAATCACCTAGGTTACCCAGGCCGGTTGTGGGATTCTATAAAACTCGAAGTAAACCCATTCTGAGAGAATCAAAGTAATCTTGACCCAAAGAAAAGCTAAAACAAATAATTGAAAATGCCCATTGTACATCGCGTCGTCCATTAGGGCCCAAAAGTGAATAAAAACAATAATATTAATCCTGTAGAACCGTCGGCAGCCACGATCTTTCTCTTGTGATTTAGAGCTACTTGGAAGACATATTCCCCATTTATGAAGATACGATCTAAGCTACAAAAGATTTATAGTGAAAAATAATTGAGCTGTAGCACGCACTACAGCGGACGAAACAAAGAATAACCAGGACTAACTGTACTCCGTTTCAGAAATTCTATGGTTACTCTAATTCCAGTGACACAGAACGCACATTTTTTTATTTTTACTTTTTGTTCAGAGAACAACTGCTACTGCTTCAACTCTGCTATAACTTACGACTACACTATCGTCAGAGCACCTTGGCTATTTAATTACTTTCGTTAAAACAACAGTCGAGATCACAATAACTAACCAAAGTATAGCACCAGATGGCTGCGCTCCATGGACAATGTTGTCTAAATTTATGTACTTAATGACTTGAATATTTGTATCATATTCGTAATTTACAGCCAACTATTCTCGTTAACTTACAACAGGAAAATAAAATCTCGTCCCAGTAATTCTATAATCATCCTGTTCATTAAAGTTATAGCACGTACAAATTTCTAACGTTTATTGCAGCATGGTACGTCATTACGCTATATAAAAATTTCACATTTCAGGAGAGAATCTGTGCATTGTCCATGTTTAGGAAATTCTCTAAATCTCTCTTTTTACGGGGACTAATTCGATAAAAAAGAACGCTAGCTTATCTGCTGCAAACTCCGAGCACTAAGTGGCTGTCACGAAGCGTGTCGGGTATCACTTCAAACTGTCAGAGATATCAACACCACGCTAATTAATTGCTCAGCTCTCACGCGTTGCATTTGCACGAGAGCGCCTTTAACCTTTAACTAAAAGCAAACAAAAGTACGGATGAATCAGCAAGGTAGATGGCGTACGTAAAACTAACATAAAGGGTGTCGTTTTAAATTGCGGCAATTAAATATCTGGAAACCGAGACATCGCACGAAAAAAAAGTTCTAGTTGAAAAGTTAACTTTAGTAAAGGGGACAACTGTCTGTGCTACATCTGGTACCTGTGTGTGTGGGGGGGAGTCAGCTTTGTATTTTGAAATGGACCCGCCATTCTTATTTTATATATGTATCCTACACCAAAAAGTTTCCTCAGACCATCGTTTTCCATTCACGGTAAATGACACTAATCGACAAATATCAAGTGTGCCTAGTTCTGCAGTTATGAAACGACGCATTTGATTCTACATTTCATTAACAATATACATGTAAACCTTTGTGAACTAAGTGCTGATATTTTTGTTCGTTTGGTTTAATGTTGTAAATTATATTGTACAGTACAGTATGGTTAGTCGTTTCAGTGTCTGGTTATAACCTACGTGTAGTGTGATCCCAGAACCTATGTTTATTATGATCCAGGAACAACGACTTGGATGTAATAGTTTCCTGTCCCCATCGGGATGCTTGATATCGGCGAGTTGCCTTACCTCTCACCACTGGGGTGTATGATTTCGGTGAGTATCCATGCCAGGTGAGCCTGTCACTATCACTTCACGGACACTTTACCTTGTTGCAAAGGTTGTGGCTTGTATTCTGCCAGCAGCCGTGTAGTGGACAAGGGAGACTTCGGGCCGTTGGATGGAAACACACACTGAAGTAATTCACCCTGGTGGCGGGGTTCGAGGGCGGACACCGAAATCAAGCACTGCAGTGGTTTGGGAACTCAACACAACCAACCCCGTAGGGAACAGAAAACGACGTTACCATAACAATAGTCTGTTTGCCAGAAATGTCATTGCCTAGCCACTTTATTAGCACTGTAGAATGAAATCTGGAACACTAAAGTAGACCTCAAACACAAATATGAATCGTTAGAACACAGAGGTTTACATTCACATCGAAAATGTAATTTAGAATCAAATGCGTCGGTTCTTAATTACAGAAACTGGCACGCTTGGTATTTGTCGATTACAGTGCCATCTATCACGAATGGGCAACAATAGTTTGAGAAGACCGTAGGAATTTTTAGGCGTAGAATCCGAATATGCAGTTACAATGGGGGGGGGGGGGGGGGGGAGGTGGTGGTGGGGGGGAGGCTTCGAAAATATAAAGTTAACCGTGGCCACGCAGGAGCTGTGGTTAGGAGGTGGCTAGTTGCAGCACAGACAGATGTCTCCTTTACTAGTATCAGCTTCTCACCTAGAACACTTTTTTTGTACGATGCCTCATTTTCGAGATTTTTTTTAACAAAAACCCTGTATATGGTGCATATGCGTGAGCGCAAACACGTATGCCTGTCTTGGTATCTTTCATACGGAAGTGCTTCTGCTTGTGTGTGTGTGTGTGTGTGTGTGTGTGTGTGTGTGTGTGTGCGAGAGAGAGAGTGTGTGATTCTTTTTCGCCTTGCGTTTCAGTGTAGGAGAGAGTGGAGAATGTGCTGCTAATACAGACACGCGAACTTTAGATTAGAGTAGCGAAATGAAGCAGAGGAAGGGCTAAAGCCATGCAATGAAAACGACTTTAAGAAGCCAAAAAAATGGTTCAAATGGCTCTGAGCACTATGCGACTTAACTTCTGAGGTCATCAGTCGCCTAGAACTTAGAACTAATTAAACCTAACTAGTCTAAGGACATCCATGCCCGTGGCAGGATTCGAACCTGCGACCGTAGCGATCGCTCGGTTCCTTCACTTTTTTTGTCAGGCAATGTAGTTAACAACAAAATAATTCAGTTTCTTTATGGGAAAATAGAGTATATTTTAACGAGGTTGATTCGCTGGAAATTGTTACACTTTTTTTCATTACTGTTTTTAATCCTCAACTGGCAAAATAACGATTTTATGACAAGAAAAATCTCCTTACAAATAAACTTTACTGTACCGAGATAAGACAAATGAAAACCAGCATCATCTCTATTTCCATTGAACTAAAGTTAAATGGCTTTCCGTATAAACGTGTATTGCTAGATTTAAATTTAGGAAGCCAGTTAGATATACAAAGAGCAGATGCCAGTAATGAAATCATTGAATATTCACTTCTCGCATAGAGAAAGTGGTGTTAAGAGTATCGCTCTATATTTTACAATTCATGCCCTAATCTTCGACACTACGTTGCTCTGGCTCTTGCGCGGAATGCGTGACAAAGACGGATAACAGTTGCTAATTTAGTAATTTTCCAGCGACGATTCGTTCCCTGTACGGTTACAAGATGCATCTGGTATTCCCCGAAGCTTTAGGTCTAAGACGCTGAATATAGTAAATGTTTTCATATCTTATGAATTTTACAAAAAATATGGTAGTTGATCCAGTCTCTAGAGTCACTCTTATCTAACTTTATTTCTTCGATTAGCATTCTCACTTTTTTGAATGATATTCACCATTACTGTGTATCTTGTACTGACGCCTTTATACGTACTACGAATTGTAGAAACAGTAAGATTTTCTGCCATTACGGTTAACATTTTCTGTAACTACGTCATTAGACTTCCTGCGCAGCCGAATTCTTGCGTTTCAGATTGCTACACGTTTATTCATTTTGAAGTATTAGTCTCGTATTCTTTCTGCTTTACTATTCTTTATACATAGGCCCTCTGAGAGATATGGACTTAGATCAGCGGTTTGGCGCACATTCTATTGACTGATAACTTCACGTCACTAACTCACCTTTCCTTGCTGGCTAAACAACGACAGTTGAAAGTTTCGTTTAAGACAGTCGTCGTTCCGTCACAGGCGTACGACTTGTGGCAGTTACGGGCTCACTATATACAGGAGCACCGTTTTGTTGGTCTATCCCAGTCTCCCTTTCCTTCTAGATTATAACGAAGAATTTTATTGTGTAGCTTCATTATGTGACATTCTGTTTCCATATCTATCTCTGTATTCAGTTATTTTCTCATCAACAGAATAAGCATTCAATTTAAAATATGGCTTCTATATATTGTATGCCATATACGACTTGAAATCTGTGGATCTTTTCGTCTTCTATATTATTCTCATGTCCATAACGCAGGCCAAGTATTTGACATACGAGAACTGTTCAACTGTTTTGTTGATAATGATTTTTAGAACCAGGAAACGAAAAGGCTAGCTTCGGACGAACGCTGCCCAGACTAGCATGCGTTTGTCATCTTGAGAGGAAAGTGAGTAACTTCTGTCAGTATGGAGGTAGTTACGAACGCAGAGAACAGAGTTGAAGGTTGATGCAAGCCGGACGTCAGTGGAACGAAAGGGAACGTCATACTAGACCAGGGCCGGCCAGGAATTCTGCACGCGTGCGGTGCTCGTGCACATGTGCAACTTCCGGGTCACAGCGTGCACGCCGCAGCCGTCAGCGTTCATGTAATGCATGTTTCTACGCACAGATGTCGCTTTATCCACTTGCTGGGATACTCTGTACCGGCGCATTCTAGTGCTCTTTCCACAGCTTGCAAGCCAACCATGGGAAGGTATTTCGCGTATTAAACATTTAAAATACTGTCACAGTCTACTCATTGAGATGTCTACTTTTATGTTAACAATTTAACCCAGTAAGACAAGTAATACAGTTAACAACCGTGGGTTTTTATTAAGGCAGCTTGATTGACGGCACGTAAATACGCGTAATGCTTTTGATCTAGTATTTAAGAAAGAGAGCACTTAGCGACTTCCAACGAACCTTAGTGATGATTTCAAATAACATTGAACCAATGCAAGGTTTCCTATAACTAATTCTCGGTGCCATCAGTTACACCCACATAATTTCTGCCTCACTGACCTCTCCGTGATGACCTGTACCATTATTGTTATATCTTTCATCAGTTCCGTGTGAAATCTGTATAATAACCGACAATTAGATGAATGTTATGTTTTATCGACTTCAGCTGAGCGTAGCCCTTCACACATTAAAAAAAAATGACCTTAAATGTAAGTATACAACAATCGGTTTAATGACCAATTTTCCTGATAATAATGTAACATGGAACAGAATGAGGCAATAATGCACAGTTAGTAAACAATAATTTTTAATTATGAAAGGAATAAATCCAAACACGTTTATCACGGGTCATGAGAAATGATATAGTTAATATCGGGCACAAAAGCACAGCTCACTGACAAACGCAAGCAGTTGCGGGAGATTTTCATCACTGATGCTTGATCGAAACGTCTGACAACATAGATCTTCCGTCCTTTGCTTTTTCACAGTACCATCCATTTCTCAGTACTTCTGTGTTCAAGTTACAGTCACCAGGGGTAAACGAGACTGGGTATGTTGCGCTCTTGCTTGTACCACATAAACAGGGAGGTGGAGCCGCCGCCGTTCATTAAGGACACAGATCTAATAACAGATGTCGCTGTCGCACACGTGCGCACATGTGCAGCACTTCCGCACTTCTGCACACTGTGCAGCGTTTGGCCGGCCCTGTACCAGACGTACGCCAACATGAGGTTACCTCGCTCTTCTCAGTTCTGAACGGACAAACTTAGGTTATTTTATACTGTCTGTATTACAAAGTGTTGGAATGTACAAACCACAAAGGTAATGAGATGAATGAATCATCACGGATACTCCTAAATGAATTAGCGATGATAGCAATAAAACTAAACTACATACGAACAGCCCTCGGAAGGCTCAACGGTACCGACCGATCGTCGTGTCGTCATCAGTCGATAGGCGTCACCGGATGCGGATATAGAGGGGCAAGTGTACTGGAAGTTTTTCCCTGATGTCTTAACATATGTCCCACCATCCTGTCCCTTTTTCTTGTCAGTGTTTTCCTCCTCGATTCTCTAGAGAACCTCCTCATTCCTTATCTTATAAGTCCACTAAATTATCAATATTCTTCTGTAGCACATCTCAAATGCTTCGATTCTATTCTTTTCTGGTTTTCCCACTGTCCATGTTTCACTTCCATACAGCGCTGCGCTCCAAACGCATATTCTCAGAAATTTCTTACTCAAATAACACCTGTGTTTGATACGAATTGACTTCTCTTGGTCAGTCAATAAAATAAAGATTAGGAATACACAAATGCATGTAATCCACCAGTATAGCAGGTCTGACCACGGTGAGAATGTAATTCCCAATATTAGCAGACGACGCCACTGGCTCACCACCAAGGCCAACGTCAAAACTTTCTTCCAGAGCACCTACATCTAGACCGATCCAAGACTATGACTGTTAGCTGCGCCAGTAGTACACCAAATTAAAAAAAAAATATATAAACTGTTCAGTCATCTGTAGATGTGTATCGAGGAATCGAAATGCACCGTCCACTGAAATAAAAACCATGATCTGTGGCTCTGAGCACTATGGGACTCAACTGCTGAGGTCATTAGTCCCCTAGAACTTAGAACTAGTTAAACCTAACTAACCTAAGGACATCACAAACATCCATGCCCGAGGCAGGATTCGAACCTGCGACCGTAGCGGTCTTGCGGTTCCAGACTGCAGCGCCTTTAACCGCACGGCCACTTCGGCCGGCCCATGATCTGTGACTGAACGTGGTTTGCTTTCTTTTTTTCGTGCTGTGCAATGTGCGAGTTGACTATGTTTCAGCAGTCGTTCATGCAAATTGCCTGCCACACTCACAAATTTAACACAGAAATGACTAAACAAGCAGTTCTATTCCTTGATAGAATACAACTCAATCGTACAACTATCACAGTGATAATTATCCACGCTACTAAGTGTTAATGTGGGTGAAGGTTCATTGTGAACAAAAGAAAAGTAATTTAAGTTCTTGTAATAAAAAAGAGCCCAGCTAACGTCCTTGGTTAACAGAAAAGAATTTGTTTTTTCGTAATGGCACCTGGAAACACCGTCACAATGAGAGTACAGTTCATGAAATAGAACCCTCTGGCGATATTTATTAAAAAAAAAAGGGTCACCTCATCAGAACGTTGTGGGATTACAAGATGGAGCTAGAAAAATTTATGTTCAGAATACTAACTTATTTGTCCTCAATCAGTATTGCTCAAGAAGAGTTTGATTAATCTATAAGTACTTGAATCAGAGGTAGATATCAATATGCGTTCAATATATAGATTTTTCTGAATCACCAGAGTGTTAATATTCAAATTCATAAACACAGTACCTGCGCGGAAGAGTCTCTGGAAGACTGTAAATCGAGATGCAAATCTCTTTCTTAATCCCGGTGTGACAGATAACTACTACATATACCAAGTAACTATAAGTTGTGTGGCAGATTCGCAAATTGTGAGCTATGCAGTACAAAGACAACTCAAACGCTGTATGCGAGACTTTCTCCCAAACAGCTAAAGAAGTGTCAGTCTGAAGCCAGGCATCGAACAGAGACTCTCCAGCAACAAGACACGAAAAGCGACTGTGCTCGTACCAAAAACGTCTACTCACTGGTTCGACACTCTCAGGCACTCCTCAGAATTACCGCAGGAGGGGAGGAAATAGCAAAGTTTGCCACAGTGAAAACTGAAAGCCTGCAAAATTTGATCCTCCAACGCTTCTTGTATTCTCTGTTAACGAACTGAAAGCTGTCGGTGTACTGGCTCTCGCCTTATGTTTTGTGGAAAGATACCGGGGCATGTAATGCAGCTCCTTTCCCGAACTATTTTAAGAAAACATAACGGTGGCTATTCACTCTGCTTCTACTTTTAGGAAAACCATTGGGCTTAAGTACAGCTCCCTCAGATTCTCACATGGCTCGCAGTTCTTTGTAGGCGGTTTTGTAGTACTCTGCAGGAGATACTCGGGGCTACTTTCTCTCATGCTCACTGTCGCTGGGAGTTCCAGGTGGAAAACCTTCCAGATTTTCACCGTTGTCTATCCAATGCGTGAAGCATGCAGCTGGCCCTTCTCGCCGCATTCCAACAAACGGGGAAAACATGAGCTAAAACATTAGAATTCACAGGCCCTGTTTTCCCAGTCACAAAGTTTATGAGAATACAACATAAAATGATCAAACATATTGTCGCTTTGCGACATGTGACAAATCAGTGTCGTCACAATTTAATTCGTGTGTTGTTAGCTTTAGCTCGTGTACTTCCTTACAGGGGGCAAGATATGATAGAATCGCAGTTCACCTATCTCAATTACGCAGGTGACAATAAATTTAAGAGCGTAAATGTAAATGAAGTCAACTAGTGTTTTAGAGAACAATGCACGAAATACTACCAACAGTTAAGTCAGTTGAGACATTGCTTGAATCTAGAGGTACTGTAGTGAGTATGTTAGGCTGATGAGCTACATCCATATTTTAGTTTGTCTGACCTGCTCCGTGGTACGAGCATTATTATTGATATTTTGTCCAACCTGATCTCTTGATATTTTCACAGTTCTGGTGGCACTGTATACTCCAAATCCTAAGTTCTTTGTTCGGTTACTGTATTAGTAAATAATCGATTCTGAGATGGGTTCGGCCTGTTTTTGCAAGTACAAAATTTGTTTTCAGCTTCTTCAACAAAATTTGTTTCAGCACGTCTGCATCAATGGAAGTATTCTCAAACATTTGAAAAATAACAATGTTTATGAGAAAAACGCGTTGACTTTTGTTGTTCCATTTGTGATTTTTTATCTTAATTACTTGTTTATAATATTTACAGAACATTCAATCGTTTTGGCTGGAAAGCGCGTCACCTGCAACAACATGATTGTTCTGGACGATGGATGGAACTTATCCATAATCACAAATTGTAGATATCAGGAGTATTTTGTTTCTCAGTATACGATCATAGTTCTTTCGGCGTTATTAACTACGTAGACATGTTCCTCGCGTGAAAACGGAGTCACAAAAAAGACTGTTCCTATCATTTATCAACGTTACTAACTCATTAGGCATTAGTTTAACATAGAAAACAATGTTTATATTCGTACTTCCCTAGCAGAGCATTTCTTCTTCTGTTATTTACATCATGTACCTTGAGCGTAATTTGAATCTCTCTGTCTTTCTTTCTTCCTATCTTTCTCAGTGTGTGTACGTTTCTTCTTCCCCTCTTTACCCACTCTCTTTTCCAGACATCCTTGCCCTGTTTGTCTGTGTGATTATTTTAAGATGCTCAGACCGCCTTGTTTTAAAGAAATCACATTTAAGTATCACTAAGAGAATAATTACAATATAATCTTCGTAAGTACATTATTTTACTGATGACTGTATTAATGCATTTTACTGCATTACCAAAATAAAAACAAGACTATGCACTCAGCTGTAACTGAGATTTGTTACCTGATGATGATCGATTGATGGAAGGCTGTAGCAAATAAAGGTTTCTTTCATCAGGGGCTCTAGGTAGCTCCTCAATATGACCTATTTTTCAAATATTTATGTGATGTGCAGCTCCTCCTCTATAATACATACTTTGTTTCCAAGTTGCTGAGTGCCTAATTATATATCTGCCTGAAAGACATCTTTCCAGCTAGACGATTTCGGTATTATAATAGAATATGCCCCACTTAGCGTTTTGGACAACACATGAGGGGAGGGAGTAGCGGCTGTATTGCCGGAATCCTGTTCGGCGCTTCCATGAGTGTTACATCATGCAAATTTCGCATGTGTGGTGGCTGTCTGATGGTCATTCATTAATTTTGCGGATGAGTATTTTTTTACACGTTTTATACAGATTCTCTAAGGGTACTTTTTAATTTATTTAATTGCTGCGCGTAGCTGTGTTTCTGTACAGGTTTTCTTTTCAAGCTGTGATTTATGTACCTGAAAATAGCATGTTTGTGTGTCACTGTGCAGATGATTGGTTGTGAATGGCACACCTCAGAACCAATAAAAAGCAACAGCTCACATTCCACACTTACTCATCACGTAATGGCCTGAGTGTTAAAACCGCTGAAAATAACCGGTTTTCGAAATAAGCAATTTTCGGTTTTCTGCTTGTATTATTTCGTATAATGAACGTAGAAATTTAACGAAAGTTGAAAAATATTGACTGTCTCAGTTTCAAGATTCATAGAATCAAAATATTATATTAAATAAACAAAAAAGAAAACTTATTTCATCCAACGTTCGCTGCTTTTCTCGACAAGTGATAAGGGTTGAATACTACAAAAAATCAGCAGTATTCTCCTGCTGACTGTAATTTTTTTGAAACTGTGCTTAAAAATCTTGTAATCGAGAATCACAGCACTATAAGGGCATTACGGTCAGTGTTAAAGGGTGGAAACTGAGGTTGAAGATATCTATTTTTCTTATTAATTTGCCTGTTTTCAAGGACTATAAGCAGATAAAGGCATAAATGTAGACACTGGCAACGGATCAGTTACTTTCTATTTTTATTTTAAATTATGAATGAACGGTTAAGGTTTAAATTTTCTCCTTATAGGTGTCTCGCTTTTAATATTTCAGAGCAAATGGAGCATTATACACTGGTGTCCAAAATTAAAGAAAAAAACCGAAGTTTTGCAAGGTTGCGTTTATTTTGCCACAGAACAGTATACACAGGTGATAGTAAAGCAGGAACAATGTAAAGAATACAGAACGTAAACAACTGCAACATGCATAACCGTAGATAAAAATGTCCTTCGTTTTCTCCAACTTAATGGATTTGCACACACATTCTAATAACTGGTTAATGTGCTTCGTTTGGGATGTGACTACTTCTGCAGCATTACAGGCATGACAACGACGCGGCGTGCTGTGAATGATGTCATCAGTCTCACGTTGAGGCTATGACGCCTGTTCCTCCCGCAGAGCAGCTCGCAAGTGTTGGAGAGTGGTCGGTAGAAGCTGATGTGATGCAACCCGTCTCCCGGTGCATCCCAAACATGCTCTATGGGATTCAAGTCAGGAGAGCGATCAGGCCAAGTCACGTGAGCAATATCTCCCGTTTACAAGAAAACATCAACCATCAGTGCTCTATGGAGTCGAGCATTATTGACCATCAATACGAATCTGGGCCCACAGCATCTCGCAACAACTGCACATTAAGTCCCAAGATCTCCTCACGACACTTGACAGCAGTTAAACCTTGCCGATTCCCCCGTACAATTTCGTGGAGAGGTTTTCGTGCTCTCAACAGAATCCCTGCCCACACTATTAGGGATCCTCCTCGATATCGGTCTCTTTCCACGTTGGTTGGTCCCGAAATCGAGTCCCACGTTCCCTCCAGATGCGATTCGGTCGAGAATCACTCTCCAGACCAAATCGCCACTCATGTGTGAAATGAACATTGTTCCACTGTTAGACCGACATGCTGACGACTCCACTCTAGACCTTCCCTTCCTCTAAGGCGTGTCGGAGGTATACATACAGCGGGTCTCCAACACTGTTTGCCTCGATACAACACGTCCAGTGGATGACAGTTGCCGTGCATTATTGAGGCGGCACCGTCTTCCCCTCACAGCCAAATCATGGCCCTCTCTTTATGATGTGATAAATGGAGGCCCTCCCTTGGTCTTCGGGATACGGTTTCGGTCTCTATAAACTGTCACCACATCCGAGAAACAACACAATGATTCACGTTAAGCCATCTGGCCACACCAGTTTGTGACTGTCCTTCTTCCATTCTACCTATGGCCCTCCTACGCTGAGACTCTGGTAGGCGTCTTCTCTGTGCCATACTGCACCGTCTGTGACTGTGTATACAGTAACTGAGGATGTGGGACTACCCGGGAAACACTACCCTGTTTAATAGGTTCCCTGACGTCATCGTTGGCGTGGTTGTCCGTTGACCGGAATGCTATCTTCTGTGTAGAACACGATCGTACGGACTTCTGTCGACAGTTTGTATGATTATATCGCGAATTAGACACAGAACGGGAAAATACCGGTTTGTTGCTTTAATTTTGGACTCTAACGTACTTAATTGATACCGCACTTCGTAATAATATTTCCAGACTACGGATGGTGCCATTCTGTAATACAAATAATGACCGACGACAACAGTGAGAAATTACCGTACAGACCAGATTAGACAAGACTCGCCCACTGCATGTAAATGTATACCATCCGATAGGCCCCAAGCACATGGTAACAGGTGCAATATTGTCTCAGCATGGCTGTACCAATTCTTATGCCATGTGTTCGTTGTCCGTTTCTGTCGGCATTATTAAAACAGGCGTGATCGCTTTTCCTATTTTCTATAATAAAGCAACATTTCAAAGCAATGCAAATTATATGGATAGAAATTACTAGTTTTTTAAAAAGATTTATTTAAAAACCAGAAATTTTAGCATTGCTTCTATGGCTTACTGGTATTTCGGTTTTTTAAACCTGTTATTAGTAAAAACTAAAAAAATGCCTTTTATTACCGAGAGCAATCAAATACCGAAAAATATCTGTTTCAGCCGGCCGGTCTTTCCCCTCCCCTTTTGTGGAGTGCAGATGCATATGTAGAAGTATACTCCTCAAGTCATCTTATGGTGTGTGGCGGATGGTATTTTGTGTACCGCTACCACTTCCCCAGTTTCCTGTTCCAGCCGCGAATCCTTGACAGACCTTCCACTCCGCCCGTTACGTTGACGATCCTAGTAAATGCCGCCATTTGAGATGCGCTGAGGAATATTTTGACATAGTTTTCTATTCCAGCCGCCAGAGTGGCCGAGCGGTTCTAGGCGCTACAGTCTGGAACCGCGCGACCGCTACGGTCGCAGGTTCGAATCCTGCCTCGGGCATGGATGTGTGTGATGTCCTTAGGTTAGTTGGGTTTAAGTAGTTCTAAGTTCTAGGGGACTGATGACCTCAGAAGTTAAGTCCCATAGTGCTCAGAAACATTTGAACCACTTTTTTCTATTCCGTGATGTCCTAATTGATATTAAATGACCTGTAATCTGTTCGTAGGAACCATCCTGGAATTCCCCGAGAGTGATTCAGGGAGAGCCCGAAAAAACCGAATTCTAGGTGGCCTAATCAGTGTGTTAATTCTGCTCCTTCCAAATGCGGGGGTGGACATTACTCTTCTAGCACACAAATATTTATACGGCCATCCGACACGCCATTTTACTCACAAAGTTACCCCAGCCAAACTCGACGATCCGCGCGGCGTGCGCCGCGTACGCTGCATGCAGTGTGTCAGCGGCCGGCGTCCGCCTGCGAGAAGCGACGCGGCCGTGCGGTAGGTGGCCAGGAGACAGCCGGGGTAATTAAGGCCAAGACGGATCCTCGGGGGGCGGGCGCCGAAAACATAATTGCAGCCTTCTCTGTCCCGCAGCAAATTAATAGCCCGAGCCGGCTAGCGCGATTTATACGCTCACTTGTTGAGCGGCGGCTCCCGCAGGCCCGTGTCGCATCGCAGCGTCTCCAGCTCGCCGGCGCGCGCTCTTAGACAGCTCCGCGGTCGCTGACCACCCGTGGAAACTTTTATCTTGTCTGAAGTGGGACACGGGCTAAGTAGAAGATTGTTCGAAAGTTGTAGTTACACATACCGAGCCCATTTTTGAATAACGAAGCAAGAAAGATCAGTGTTTCACTTCTCGTCGACAACGAGGTCGTTAGAGACGGAGCACGTGCTCGTATTTGGAAAGTAATGGGAACGAAACTGGCTGTGCACTTTTCAAAGGAACCATCCCGGTATTTACCTTAAGCAACTCACAGAAAATGGCGAGACGGGGTTGCCTCTTTTTGGTTGACTTCATATAATTTCCTAGTGTTATCAGATTAAACTCTATATTGTTATTGCTTTATTTATTTGTGGTTTGTCGTTACGCATACTGCGCCTATGTTGTGAGTGAGACTGTAATTCGTCCGCGCCAAGATTATTTTACACGGAGACACTGAATTGCGAAACTACTTGGTGGGAAGTACTGATTGGTGATCACATCACAAAGAATGATGTGGCCCATCCCCACATGTATAAACAGACAAAAGCAGACTAAGTAATTAAATTTCAAGAACACTCGCCACATATCAGGGGTCTTGTATTCGGAGACATTTTCGAGAACACAAGCACCCTTCTCCAAGCATTGCCTGTAACCCAAGCGGCCATGAAGGCAGCCAGACGCATGTTGAGCAGTACTTCACTATTCAATCACCCAAGGAGCAGCTTGATCGTCGCCATCTGAACAGTCCAGCAACCGCGGAACAGAAGTTACCGTACTTTTGTATGTGATACCCGGTAAAACACCTCTGTTCCCTCTCAAGTGGCTACTTCTTGTCTGTGCATGAACAAACATATGCAAACACACACAGACCAAGATGTCCTTCTGACACCTCCTCCCTTCCATCGCCATCACCTGTCCCCCCTCGCCACTCATGCAGACCTGGCACTGTTAGTCAGTATATCACTTCGTTCCACATTTCCACTGCTGTGGAAACCTGTAGCAGATGGAACAAAGACATTCTAGAAGTAATAGGTAGCGTCTGTCGTGTGCCACACTAACCCCTCCTTTGTCCTGAACAAAGCCGCAGATACCTGGGACACTCCCAGCACTTCCAAAAAGGCAAGGTTGTGGATGTCTTGGTAATTTTCCCACACTCAATAAGATTGATTGACTAATTAATTAAATTGATACCCTATGTACCCTATTGATGGATACTAGGACAGATATATTTGTCAGGATTCGATTCTGCAACCACCCAGTTTCCAGACCCTTCTGGATTCTTTTTCCAGTCTCTTCTGAATTCTTTTTCCCATGCCGTCCATTGGTGAATAATGGCACAGTTATATCGTTTGGTAGGAAATGCTTTACATTGAAGGCAGCTGAAAGTTTCAAATTTCAGTTCAATTGCATCCTATGTCCTTCAACAATCAATGGAGGGGCTTGACTGGTGTGTGTGCTCACAATACCACTATCAGAAACAATAAATTGATCAATTATGAATTTGATGTCGCGATTAGGTTTTTAAAGCAGTATATAATGTCTAACTTGATTCTCTCAGCTACACTTGGACAAAGAATGAGGAGGATGAGGAGGAGAAGGAGGAGGAAGGGTCTACTACATGACTGAATAGTAACAACAATGAAAACCACTCCCACCTTTCGCTGCAAGACAAAGAGTCCACTGGACTGTATTAACAAGCTGTAAACACCATACACTTGAACCACAATACATTCTGTTGTAGTGTTAGTATTAGTAGTAGTGTCACTTTTAGATGTCGGAGATCGCTAAAACATCGGGCGTGCTCATGGTTTGATGTCCAAACGCAGCACACCATATCAGATGTTGGGCACCACCATGGACGTGCGTCTCAGTGATCGCACCTGCAGCCGGACTCGATCTGCCGGAGAGGCTGGCCCAGTCATGGAGAGTGTCCAGGATGACTTGACTGGTAGGAATTCGGACGTTATCAATACATCCAGTGCCAACACTTGTCAGTGATCGATATTTAATACGCCATCACGAAGGCTGCCCAACACATTAGTATTAGTTCGGTATTGACTAGCCCAGAGAGCAACATGGTTAGGTCAACTGCATCCCCGCGTCCTGACTGACGGATTTGGGAGACTCACTGGCGGCTTGCGCCTTAAACCAGAAATGTCAATTTCTTCTGGTCACCGGTAAGATCTTATGGGACCAAAATGCTGAGGTCATCGGCCCCTAAGCTTACGCACTAATTAATCTAACTTCAACTATCTCACGCTAAGGATAACACACAGTGCAGACCGTGACAAGGCGTCCCAGACCGTGCGGCTACCCCGCGCGGCTTAAAGCTGGCCTGGTCACCGGCCACTTCTGCTGAGCACCCGGATGGCCGGCAGAGTCGTCCTAGGAAACGAGCCATATACTTAACAGCGTAATTACTATTTAATATTACGATTGTAGCAATCTGGTGACATTCAACTATGAGCCTAGTATCGGAAATACCTCCTCCTGACGGCTGTGGCTCCGGGAGTATCAAGTGACGACATAAATCTATATCCTATTTATGACTGTATTACTCTCCTCGCAAAATCATTCACTTCCTTACGTCTATCGAAGCGCTTAAATCTCAATTTTCCACATTAGAATTATAGTTCCCTTACGACTGGACAAAATACGATGAAACGAGTATTAACTGAAATCAATAAAATTGCGTGTTCCAGAGAAGACTGGACCGAGCTACATATACTTACATTAATAGTGGAAAGAGGAGGCATTCTAGAGATGTGGTGTCAAGGCGAAACGGCGATATTATCCCTATCTTGTGCAATACAACCTAACATCCAACCACGACTTGTGTATGCATGATGGAGGTTATCAGGGACAGTGGTAAACTGCAATAAGACTGTTAAATCTCCTCTGGTTATCGATCGTGCTGTTTATCTCTTCGTAAGTTCTCGCTGGTTCTCTGTATTCATTTTCAGTTGCCGACGATCATTTTGTTGGATTGTTGTGAACATGTCATTATTTCCGAACCATAATCGGGTATGAACATCGTACGCATCAACTCTCCATGCAGAGAGGAGCCAGAGATTTTTGTTGGAATTTTTTTGCTATGGCCAGACCGGTGGTACCACCAGCGCAATGTCATCATCTGCGATGGCATAACTTAATTACCCACCAATCAGAAGTCGTCTATGGGCTATGTAAGGCCACCACAGCAGCAGTTTTCACAGTCAGTTGCTCCTGACGACGACGATGGAGGGAACCATCGAAAGCTCGATGTTTTATTGTGAATTCACGCTGCAAGAAGTCCAAGAATATTTTATACAATAGTGCCGTAGCGAAAGACTTCGTTCTTATACTGTTTTTACTGTTAGTAAATAACACATCAATTTTTTTTTCGGTTTATCCTTTGCATCATGCTGAGATCTTCCCAAGTTCCCGCAAAATAGTGTTTTGTTTGGATAACATTAATAACAGGTAACTATAATCTGTTGGTAGCGTACTTTTGTGGTTAAAACTAATATTGGTCGTCAAGTCACTCACAAGTGCATAGTACTGTGTTTCGTTGTTGGAAAATGCTATCATTAATGACATCGCTATCGACGTGGAGTTAAAGGTTACGTTCGCCGTAAACAGAGAAAGTCGTTAGTGCTAACCACAACATTTTGACCCATTGCCATGAGTGGGCGAGCTACATACTGATTGTTGTTGATTTTGTTGTTCTGGTTGTAATATTCGACATGAACATCGTTTCGAACAGTGCAGTGATTGATACAATATTTCTTTTTTTTATTCTTATATTTAATCTATACTCAAAGAAATTCCGTCTATAATGGTAATTGGAACTCACTGATACATTCCATAATTTCTTTCACAAATTTCAGTTGGTCCAGTCACCTGTTACGCCAGCTTGTTCCTTCACTTGATTAATATCCGTTGTTTTTTTGTGAACAGCTGGAATGATTATAGCAAACACCTTGTACGTCAATGCTGATGGGTATATATAGCTCCTTTTTATATCTTGTCTTTGTTGTTCAAGCTTAAGTGAACTATGTCCTTCCATAAACATACTCTAAATAAGATTTTAATCTTTGTTTCGGAACACTATCACTTCCAGACGCTTTTCCTTTCTTGATAGCTCGAATGGCTATATATGACTCGTCTGAGATAATACGCGAAATATCATTACGTCCGTTTTAACTATATGTGAACTGGCTTTCGTTACTTTGTTTAAAATGCTCTTATTTGGATTCCAGACCACTGCACAGTTTCCGCTATGTAGCCACTTGCAAGTCAAACATACAAATTTTAATTACACTCAAAGCTTAACGTTGGTTATGCAATCTTAAAATGTAGTAAGGTGGCCAAACTTCAAAATGAACAACAAGAAACAGAGAGTTTCTTCAAGAGCTCTCGGAGGTTTATTATTTACATCAAAGAGTTCTACTGGAAGCCTATTAAAAAGCGAACCTGTAAGAAACTGTTATTTGATCATCGAGAAAAATGCAGATTTTAATCAGAAGAGGAATTTAATGAAAGAATAAGAGAGTGGTTGCATTTGTACTGTGTTAAGGAAAGTTCACTTCGCTGCAGCTCTGAGAGAAAAGTAAGTGTTTTTAATGCAAATTTTGTGAAATACTAAGTAAAAATTAAACCGTCCAAAAAGAGCCAAAATATAGTTTCAGAGCAGAATTCTGAGGATTGTATCAGCTCAGATTTTAAAAACGTTTTATCTTTTTTTAATTTAAATCTTAAAGAACATACCTGACTGAAACTTCCAGGAAGTTTAAAGTTGTGTAAGCGTTCTCCACGATAGGCAGCGTTTCAGATTAGAAACCCCATCCGGCAACAATTTGAGTTCGCCACTTCATTAAACCATGAAACCTCTAAATTATCAATGTGTTACGTATGCAAAATCAATTTAAAAATATGTGTTAACGGAATGAGGCTTTTCATCATTTGAAAAATAATCTATGCAATTCATTTAACCGTAAAGGAAAGTGAGGAAAGAAGAATTAATATCCTAATGGGCTGCGTAGAAAACATTTCCGGACAGATTTACTGACGAATGGAGCTGAATATTATTAGCAGAAAAACATAGTATAATGAGAATGTAAGCAGATGAACGGGCTGTTAAGGAAAACATAAATGTAGAATTGGTGTGAAAAGATGTGTTTGCTGCCCAGATGAAACAGCCTGTAACTGAGGTAGAAATTAACGCCCGCGGACAGCGTGGAAAATTAAACGACTACACACAAGAATAGCTCATCTTGAAGACAGGCGCGAAGGATTACCGTTGTTCGTAATACACAGACTGTCATCTATGTTTAGTGAGGCAACTTAGGAGGAAACTCTCTTGGTTCCCAGCGTTGCTCCGATTGCCCACTTATCCCTCCTCATCTCTCTCCCTGACTCTCTCTCTCTCTGCCGACTGCCGATCTGTTAAGCCTCCCAGTCAGCTGCAAGGAACGCCATCATGAGTATCAGGGCGAGGAGCAACGTCAGTAAATTAGCGCGTGTTCCGTGTGTAACGTTTTCACTTACGTCCGGCGAGCACGGTACATAACGGCGTTGCAGGTAATTGTAAGCAATGGGGCCGCGATTTAAATAGCATTTCCATACGATTAGTGCATCGTTTAGCCGACGCATTTGTAGAGCTCACTCGCCGACGGACGTGGTTGGTGTCGCCTCAACAACGCGTCGTAGGCGGGACAAGAGACAGGTACTGACCATCGCTCCGAACATGTTCTGCTCCCCGTCAAGTATGCTAGCTGGCACTGAAAATGTTAATGACATGAGCAACGGTTGGTCCACGAGTGTCTGAGGTCTGGTAAGCCAGTCTGTAAGAACAATTACTTTCGTCTGCTATCGTGATGCTTGTTGGTGTGTGAGTCTCACTCTATGGATCCGTAAGCTTCGGTTCAGCCCGTTGCTACTTTTGTGATTATTTTTCTGTCCGATCCGTAGGACCCCTAAGAGCCTGAAGGTCTGGGGTCGGTGATGGACTCAGGTCTGCTGCACCACTGCGCCTCTGATTCTTCTTTTCTCCTATTATTGTGTAGTTTGTTGACCGCGACGGCACAAATTATAAATCATAAGGCTTCGCTTCAATCAAGTGACATTCAGTGGCCAAACTGATTGAAGTAAGTAGGAATGACTACATTGTCTATCTAGCGCTTAACATTACTTTACCACTTGCAGATGTTTTGTACATGCGGGAAAATCGAGTTCTACATTGTTCGGATTCTGTTTCACATTTTACGTCCATCTATGACGGCCTAGATGAGTCGAGGGAAGTTAGTGCATGCCGCTAAAGATAGGACCAAGCCTAGTAAATCATTCTGGTGACTAAACTAATCTTAGAAGAGACAACAGTTTTATTTACACACAAATACATAAGCAGATTGTACTCTTCGACAGCGATGAAACTTCCTGGCATATTAAAACTGGACCGCTACGGTCGCAGGTTCGAATCCTGCCTCGGGCGTGGATGTGTGTGATGTCCTTAGGTTAGTTAGGTTTAATTAGTTCTAAGTTCTAGGGGACTGTTGACCTCAAATGTTAAGTCCCATAGTGCTCAGAGCCATTTGAACCATTAAAACTGTGTGCCGGTTCAACAGTTCCATAACACCGCACACGCCACTGGAGAGTGAAAAATACATTCCGGAAAAATAATAAAGTTTATAACTTTGGCCCTTCACAAATTAAATGCGATATGCAGCTTCATTTCTTCGTTTGTCAGTCTATCTTTTCAGTTCGTCCAATGACAATGTGCCCCTTCGATTTAGTGCATTGCTTCAAGTGCCACATACATCCTCCTTTCATTATCTTCATAAATATTGTAAATTTGTAAATATTGTAATTCTTGCTATTGGTCATTACGAAGTGGATTTTTTTAAATCTTCCATTTGGAATACAACAGACTTTTCTTTCGACTTAGTCGCCCAGACATGTTGTAGCATAAATGTGGCATCTTGTCTGAGATCTACTTATTTTTTCTAGCAAGAACCGTTTTATGAACATATTTGCAATGTCAGTATCGAAGTGAAGCCATGGTCTGTGAGGCAACAGGCATAGAAAAGAAGCGAACCTATGATATCTCTGAATGATGGTGAAAATTAGGTAGAATGAATGAACAACTTATCTGCAGACTCGAAGAAAAAAAGGAACATATGGAAAACATTGACAAGGAGAAGGGATAGGATGACAGGGCATGTGTTAAAACATGAGGGAATAAGTTCCATGGTACCAGATGGAGTTGTAGAGGGAAAACTCTACAGGGGAAGTCAGATATTAAAATCCAATAAATAAATGTGGATATAGTGTGCAAGTGCTTCTCTGAGATGAAGACGTTGGCACAAGGAAGAATTTCGTGGCATATTCATAATACAAGACTAAGTTCGGTCTCACGCTAGAAATGAATTCGAACTTGTTTTCGTTCCGTATATGAAAACAAATGTAAAGTGATTCAATATTACTTTAAAGGTACTACAGGTACAGAGTGGCTGACAGGCCCTCTTAAGAGAGAACAGTACAACTCCGGAATGCACATTAAGTACCTGGGAGTCATCGTCCGGGGCACTCAAATATGTAACAACCACAAAAATCTGTTAAGGGGAAAAATCAGATGCCAGACTGCAATAAACTGGAAGGATCCCAAGGAAATGTATCACATCAGCGAAAGAAGAGGCTTAAAAACACTCGCCCAGTCTATTCTTGAATATTCCTGGTCAGCCTGCCATCCTTACAACCTAGTATTAAAAAAAAGCACTCCGTATTCAGGCCTTGAGTGGCGTACCGGGACCATCCGACCGCCGTGTCATCCTCAGAGGAGAATGCGGATAGGAGGGGCGTGGGGTCAGCAAACGGCTCTCCCGGTCGTTATGATGGTATTCTTGACCGAGGCCGCTACTATTCGGTCGAATAGCTCCTCAATTGGCATCACGAAGCTGAATGCACCCCGATAAAATGGCAACAGCGCATGGCGGCCTAGATGGTCACCCATCCAAGTGCCGACCACGCCCGACAGCGCTTAACTTCGGTGATCTCACGGGAACCGGTGTATCCACTGCGGCAAGGCCGTTGCCTCATAACCTATTATTAACAGAGGAAATGGAGGAGATCCAAAGGAGAGACACACGTTTCGCCACGGGTTCGTGCAGAAGTGCAAGAGCGCTTCAGAGATACTAATAAGTTTCCAGTTGCAGGCAGCAGAATACAGACGTTGCACATCACGGAGAGGTTTACTGTTAAAGCTCCGGGAGGATAAGTTCGAAGAAAATCGAAGCTGCATGTTGCATTCTTCCACATAAATCTCGTTAAATTATTAGAAGAATTCGAACTTAGGTTAAAGGTTATGGAAAGTCATTCTTCTCAAGCACCGTCTGTGAATAGAACAGGCTTGTGGAGACATGACAGAGACTAGAGAAGTTATCCTAAGCCAGACACCGCAAGGTGGCTTGCGGAGTACAGATGTAAATGTAGATTGCAAGGAGAAGAAAAAAACAAAAAACATCGATCAATCGAATGGAAGGTTCGCTACTAACTGCCAAACTTGCACAAACCTTGGTAAACGAATTTCGTGAAAGCATTATTTATACCGTGTTTACGAACAAGTGTCAGAAATAAAGAACTACTGAAGCACACGAGTTGCTGGAAGGTAGCTGCTAGAGATAAGGCGTAACACCGGGAGCAGAGCCAACAGAGCTGCCGAGCAGAGTTTGTTAGTTTTGGCTGCGGGCTGTCGTACGAGATGCAGAGGAATAATCTCGAAACGGGCCATTCTTCCCGCGTAATTTACAATCGCAAACAGCTCGGAGCGAGGCAAAAAGCGGCGAAGGGCGCGCTGCTCGAGGAAAAGAATGGAGGTGGGGAAGAGAGAACGCCGTGTTAACAGAGCAAGTGATTAACGCCGGGCGCAAGACAAACAGAGAATAGCCAAATCGACGCCGCAGCTAATCCCACACAATTTAGACGATGGGTCTCGGACGGGCGACGGGGCGGGTAGAGATAGTGGAGGGGGGGAGGAGAGCCGTAAATAGCGCCAGAGGAACGCAGACAAACACGAGAGATTGACGGGTTCGCCCGGGGCGCGAGATAAGGCAGCGGCCATCTTGGCAGCGCCGCCTTATCACATCGCGAGACTTACCGTGGCCGGCAGGTCCATGGCTCCCGCTGCGGATGCGCTTGCGGCTGCAGCAGCACCTGGCAATGAGGCGGCGTCGGCACGTCGAGCAGCGAGGCGCCGCGTCGCTCAGGGGCCCACAGCGTTTCTAGTGATAAGCGCAGATAAGGCTAGTCTGTGCCGAGCTGGCCGACACCGTCCATCTGATGAGGAAGTGTCACAAGCGCCCCGTGATATACGGGCCGAAGATAATGGAAAATACGGCTGCCGCAGCACAAATCACTGCCGGGTACTGTAGTGTCAGTGTTGCCACAGATTTGTGAGCAATCCGCCAATCTTCCACCTGACAAGTTGTCGAAATCTGTCTTTCAGAAAGTCCGTACGGATGAAGACTTGGCGGACGCTCTACAGAAAGCGCAACTTGACGAAGTTATGACACTACAAGCTCAGAAGCTTTACACTCATTGTGCTTCCCACGAAAAGATCAGCTATAGTTTTGAGATGATTAACGGGATCTTTTATCAGTTAAGATTTACAGAGATTCACGCCCACAGAGAATGCCACTACCGTGGTGGATCATTACCGTCATAAACAAACTTGTAACTATATTTTGTTAGAAGCCCGAGGCCGTTATTCATAGATCATCATTTATCTATCACTTAAATATCCATTTGCTCATTCTCCGTCTATCTTTCGCTTTCACCGAGCAAAGTGGCGCAGTGGGAAGATGCTAGATTTGCCTTAGGGAGATGGTGGCGTCATTTCGGCCACACGGTTTTACGTTTTGCATGGGTCCCCAAAATTGCTCAAGGCAAACTACTAGGCTGGTTTCACTGAACAGACATGGCCGATCTTAGTCCCCACCCTTCTGTTCAAATGGCTCTGAGCACTATAGGACTTAACTTCAGAGGTCATCAGACCCCTAGAACTTGGAACTACTTAAACCTAACTAACCTAAGGACATCACACACATCCATGCCCGAGGCAGGATTCGAACCTGCGAGCGTAGCGGTCGCGCGGTTCCATACTGAAGCGCCAAGAACCGCCCCCCTTTTGTAATCCGTGTTCTTTCTCTAATGATTTCGTCATCGATGACACTTTTAGCCTTAGCCATCCCTCCTTTTCTTCTCTGCCGTGGGTATTTACGTTCTCCTTTCCGTGAGATAATCCGAGCCCAAGGTCCAGTCATGAGGCAGGTCACAGAAAGGAAAACAAGAGATCAAAACTTTATACATACGGCTACCATATCACAGTGGAATGATTTAATGAAACCCGGTACCTTGTCCTCGACGGTGAGCATCCATTAGGGACAAGGGTATCGTCAAGACTGCTCCTGGGAAGTGTTATAGGACCGCTCTTATTTTTGAGATACACAAATGATCAGCAGTCTCCGACTGTTTGCTGGTGAGACTGTGGTCTATGGGAAAGTGTTGTCGTTGAGTGACTACAGGAGGATTCAGATTTAGAATATAAGTTGACTTAGACAAATTTCTAATTGAATGAATTTTATCCATAGCGGATGCTGTCGAACTCCGTGACTGTTTCTTTATAGGGTGAAGAAAAATATCCGCTTCCAGTCACAATAAAACGTTATTTATTTGTCACACGACCGGTTTCGGGCTTGCACCCTTCCTCAGGTGTTTATACATTCATGTACATGTTTATACTGTTGGAGAACACTGTATAAATACAAAAAACTATTTGCTGGTGACTAAACAGATACAAGTGGGACAATTGTAAGTGGCAAGGCAGCATTTGACGAAAATATATCTGTGCTTACATAAAGATGAAGCACCATCATTATAGTAACGCTGTGGTAGCAGTTTTGCCACTTAGTTACACACTTTTTAACATTTTCACGCCCATATTTCAGTTTTATCAAGTTGGTAAAACTTTTTAACATTTTCACGTCCATATTTCAGTTTTACCAACTTGGTAAAACTGAAATATGGACCTGAAAATGATAAAAAGTGTGTAACTAAGTGGCAAAACTGTCACCATAGAGTAACTATAATAATGGTGCCTCATCTTTATGTAACTACAGATATATTTTCGTAAAATTTCTAATTGGCATGCTCGAATAAAGCACTAGTAGGCATACCGTTTAACTTAGCGAAATGTCTCCATGTGAGGCGTTCCATTGAATTTGCAAAGCAAACTTCCGTTTACAGTATCTCTTCGAACCTCCGATGTTCGGTGTGTGTGTACTTGAAACTGGAGAGAAAGATGAACAGAACAGTGCGTGGTTTAATAGACTCAGCGAGTTTTCCAAACAACTGCAGAAAAATTTGAGTTAATGTAGATGAGCAGAAGACACAGTCCTGAAATGTTCGAATACAGCATTGATAGGGTACCGCTTGACATAGTAAAACTTCTCCACGTGAGCCGTTCCAATGAATTTGCAAAGTAAACTTTGGTGTTACATCTCTCTACGCCTCCATTGTTCGGTGTGTCTGTGCTTGAAACTGGAGAGAAAGGCGAACGGAAGAGTGCGTGATTTAATAGCCTCAGCGGGATTTCAACACAAATAAATTTCTCAATTTATATTTATGTTCAACTTTCTATATGTGTCCATATAACCTGTTTATCGTGCATATCTTTCCTGTTCCTACTTTCGTCAGCTAGAGTGAATGTGTGAGTTGTCTGTGTGTGGTACATCAGAGTTCTTTTGGTTGCAAGATGGTTTCTGTGAGCGTTACGAGTAGAGTTTGAATAGATCTACATTGAGTCAAAGAGACATTAATGGCCACTAGTTAACAGCTATTGTAAGGTTGGCACAGGTAGCCACCGCGTAGACCCTCTGGGAGTTTCAGGCTTCTGCGATGGCCCTGGCTTCGTACCGTGTAAGCTTTACTTGCCCCTGTGTCGCCAGTGAGTAAGGATAGTGGTCATTTCTAGCAGCATAAGATGAAGGGTATAAGACTTAGTTTTGTTTCAGTTTATAGTACTCTTTCTTCAGTATAGGCATCGGCAATCACACTATTCAAATCATTTTCAGTTGGGGAACACTGTTATTTTTATTTATATTCAATTTACTTATTATGATCCTTTGTTCAGCTACAACTTGGTGGAGGCGAGTGGTGACGCCAAGTGATGTAGAAACTTAGTTAGTTTTGTATACCATGTGTGAATGCGTTGTGTGTTTTTCTGTATTTTGCACTAATTACATTTAATTTGTGGTCTGTTTCGTATTTGATTTTCACGGGTTTAGTAACCTGAAGTCTGCTGCATCTAGTGCGTTTCCTTGTACGTTATTAAGCTGCGAGCCAACGTAATCACCCCTCTTGATAGGACTGAATCTTCAGTTCCACTACGGAATAGCTGTGCTTCTTTTTCATAATTGTGCCGTGAAATTAGAGAATTTATCCCGAATTCCTGGAACAGGACTTTGTCCTCAAAAATTGACCGTCGAAACTAATTTCTCTTTGACCCAGTGTACTTAAAATCTACATCTACATTTGTAGAGGGTTCAACGAACCACCTTCATAGTAATTCTCTATCATTCCATTCTCTAACAGCAGGTGGAAAAAACGATCACATATCTTTCCGTGGTAACTCTGATTTCCCTTATTTTATTGTGATGATCGTTTCTCTCTGTGTAGGTCGGCGTCAACAAAATATTTTCGCATTCGGAAGAGAAAGTTGGTAATTGAAATTTTGTGAGAAGATTCAGCCGCAACGAAAAACACGTTATTTTTAGTGATGTCCACCCCAAATGCTGTATCTTGTCAGTGAAACCCTCTCCCCTATTTTGCGATAATACGAAACATGCTGCTCTTCTTTGAACTTTCTCCATATACTCTGTTAATCCTATCTGATGAGGATCCCAGATCGAGCATCACTACTCTAGAAGAGGGCGGACAAACGTAGAGTAAGCAGTCTCCTTAGTAGATCTGTTACATTTTCTAAGTATTCTGCCAATAAAACTCAGTCTTTGGTTTGCCTTCCCCACAACGTTTTATAGGCGTTCTTTCCAATTTAAATTGTTCGTAATTGTAATTTCTAGTAATTTAGTTGAACTTACAGCCTTTAGATTTGACTGATTTATCGTGTAACCGAAGTTTAATGGATTCCTTTGAGCACTCATGTAGATGACCTCACACTTTTCATTATTAAGGGTCAATTGCCAATTTACGCACTTTTCTAAATCGTTTTCCAACTTGTTTTGATCTTCTGATGAGTTTACTAGACGATAAACGACAGCTTCTCAGATTGTCTCCTAAAACGTTCTTATAGGTAAGGAACAGCATAGGGCCTAAATAATGCCTTGGAGAACGCCAGAATTCATTTCTGTTTTACTCGATGACTTCCCGTCAATCACTACGAACTGTGACCTTTCTGACAGGAAGTCACGAATCCAGACACATAACTGAGACGATATTCCATGAGCACGCACTTTCACTAAAAGCCGCTTGTGTGGTACGGTGTCAAAAGCATTTGGAAATCTAGAAATACGGAATCAGTTTGATATCCCTTGTCAATAGCACTCAACTCTTCGTGTGTGTAAACAGCTAGTTGTAATATGTACAGCTAGCTGTGTTTCACAAGGACGATGTTTTCTAAGCCGTGTTGACTGTGGGTCAAAAGACCATTCTCTTTGAGGTAATTCATAAAGTCCGAACACGATATGTGTTCCAAAATCCTGCTGCATATCGACGTTAATGTTATGGGCCTGCAATTTAGTGGATTGTTCCCATATTATTATTTCTTGAATATTGGTGTGACCTGTGCAAGTTTCCAGTCTTTGGCTACGGATCTTTCTTCGAGCGAGCGATTGTGTATGATTGTTAAGTATACAGGTTTCGCATTAGCATACTCTGAAAGGAACCTAACTGGTATGCCGTATGGAACAGAAGATTGCTCTTATTAAGTGATTTAAGTTACTTCCCTACTCTGAGGATATCTACTTCTAAGTTACTCATGTTGGCAGCTGTTCTCGACTCTAATACCGTAATATTTACTTCGTCTTCTTTGGTCAAGGAATTTCGAAAGGCTGTGTTTAGTAAGTCTGCTTTCGCAGTACTGTCGTCTATAGTACTTCCACTGCTATCGCACAGAGGAGGCATTGATTGCATCTTGACGACAGCATACTTTATACATACGACTCATGAAAATAAAGTCCTTCTCAGTTCTATCTCTTTTGCCGTCTAGATGGTCAGTGTGAATGTTCGTGTGTGTGTGTAAAGCAAATTCTACCCGTTATTTAGCAGATTTCATTCCTCGTGTAGAGGCTGTGTTATTATGATAGATGGGGTACCATGTGTCGAAGTTTAAGCACCAGCATTCCAAGTAATGGTGTTTTCTATAATATCCTCGTGTGTTTTATTCAGAAATAAATGTTGAGTGATTTCCTGATTCGCAACTGTTATATCTCATGGCACAACCCTCTTTCATAAACAGGTTCCTAAAAATAATTCAGGTTTTTTCTTCCCTCAATAACGACCAGTAAAGTTTTAATATGTTGGTATTTAATTCTTTCGATCATATAAAGATCTGACAGGTGGTGTTTTTTGGCAATTTGTTTAACCTGCATTTAAATGAATTTTAACCACCAGTCCAAATTTTTGTGTCTGGTACTTGTTCAAGGCAATCGAAAGCAAGCTCTGTTTGCATATTAGCTGTTGGAGTTTAAAGTCTGGTGAAGGTTTCATTCAGAATAGTGACTCTGCCACTAAATCTGAATTTTGAGAAGAGCAGTTATCACTCAATAGGAATGTCGATTAAATATCTAGGCGTAACTTTGCAAAGCGATTTGGGATGGAACGAGCACCTAATGGCGGTTTATTGGGAGAATTTTAGGAAGGTGTAGGTGATCTATTAAGGCAACCGCGTGTAGAATACTAGTGCTGTCCATTCTTGAGTACTGCTCGAATGTTTGGGATCCTTAAAAGCAGACATCGAAGCAAATCAGAGGTGAGCCGCTAGATTCGTTATCGGTAGGTTCGAGCAACACCTGAGTATGAGCAACACCTGAGTATTACGGAGATGATTCGTGCACTCAAATGGTAATCCCTGGAGGCAAGACGACGTTCTTTTCGTGAAACACTACTGCGAAAATTTAGGGAACCGACATTTGAAAATGACTTAAGAACGATTCTACTGCTGCCAAAGAACATTTCGTGTAAGGACCTCGAACACAAAAAGATAAGAGAAATTAGGGCTCATATGCAGGCATATAGATAGACGTTTTTCCCTCACTCTGTACGGAAGTGGAACAGGAAAGGAAAAGGCTAGTAGTGGTACGAGGTACCCTTCGCCATGCACCACACAGTGGCTTGCGGAGTATGTATGCTGATGTAGATGTAGATGTAGAATTTCAGAGAGAAAATCATGCAAGTTAAACGAGCTATATCACAAGGAAGATTTAGACTTAAATTTAGATTTGAAAATGTTACTTATTACCTTCAAATTTATCGTTCTGTTGTAAGCCTACGTATTAAAAGTGGAACCTGCAGAATAGTACATACATTTTTGTAACTCTTAGAGAAGTGTTTGTATATCAGTACGATTACTTTAAAATTCACACTTCATAAAGGTTACAAGACACCGATTTCAAACCATATATCTACAGTTTCAGCGTTGAACAGAACACGCGGAAAATGAAAGTCCAAATCTCTCAGTACAAAGTCAGATTTCTCTTCGTTAATAGCGATGGTCAGTGTAATTACGAAGCAACAAAATATGTTGGTATTCGTAGGGGAACGTCATTGGTTCCAGTTTGGTGAAAAGATTTCGAACAATGATTCGAACAGTGAAAAACGTCTTTTTTTGTTCCTTCCCGAATTCGAGCTTTGGCTCCAATAACATAGTTGTCGACGGGGAAGTTAACGCCAATATTTCCTTCTTTTTTCCTCTCATCGTAGTGAGTTAGGCAACTGCCTTTGGTGTATCGATTTAGGAACGAAACGTTTCGGGCAGAAACCCATATAATTAAAAAAAAATGTTCCCTGTTCTTTTAGCCTACTGACTAGCGTACATGTTCATAGGATTTTTTTTCTTCAATCGTTTTGTGTCCACACCGGCCTACAATAATCTAAGAGCGGCCTATACATGTGAAATGCTTCCCCGCTACGACAATACGAATTCTTTTGCTCCACCCTGCGCTGAGGAGAATAAAATGCTTTAAGGTAACAACACTGTAAGTTAATTACAAATGAAGCTTAATTACCGATTACAGGAATATTATTACTGTTCTAGCTGGCGTCGATGGATGCGTCTTTTATTGTGTCACAGTCTAGCACACAAAGTCGTGGGTTAAATGCCTATTTGAAGCTATAGGTTTTTTTTTATCGACTCTAATATCCACATGTGCCTCCAAAAGATCGTGACCCGGATGAGCAAATAAAGTTACAGAGAATGAGACTATTGCAATTTGAAATGTTTACGTAGGAATAGTGAATATTAATGTTTAAAAATCATTATTTGGCGCAAAAGCTGTGTGTCACATTACCGGTTTCAATCAAACATCAGACCTTCGTCAGGCATATAGAAAACAATTACAGGACATGTCGCTGTTTATGGCTTGGGATGGTCTGTTGTCTGATCGAAAGTGGCATCAAGTTTTACTTTTCCAAGTATTGGAAGACATGCTAATCAATGCCTGTATATGTGTGTGTGTGTGTGTGTGTGTGTGTGTGTGTGTTTGTGTTTGTAGTTATTTCTTATTTGTATTTACTAAGATTTTTCAAAAATATTTAAATATTTAAAAACTGTAACTTCATATTATTGTTATTACATTTTCTGGACATACGATAATTCTGACACATTTCAATTTACATTTTTCTGCTGTTACTCTGTTATCTATTTAAATTTATTTAAGGCTGTTACAAAATCAAATTCCGACGCACTGTAATTATTGCGTTGATTACCTATACTGACCACCTACACAGTCTAATAAAGTTTCCCATTTTTATAGGAAAAACGTGGAATGCACAGTGTTTCTGAGAATATAGAGTTCTTTCGTCGTGCTGTATTTCACCCGTTTCTTTTCTGTTCTGAATTATTTACGCACATATTCAACACAAAATCGTCGCCGAACAAAGAATGCTATCAACTCACATAGTGCAACTTCTATTTCTCGTTCCTGATTCCCAATTCTAAGGTGCAGTATGCAATTTTCGATACAAAAGAATTTATAAGAAAATTCTTGTATCTGATTTCTTTGATGTAGCTGGTTTACTAAAGGTATAAATTCAGGCGAATATGATGTTGAAGAAAGGACTATCGAAGGAAAATGCAATAATTTAGGTGTGTTGGATAAGGTCACGTTAAAAGAGAGAAAAGCTTACATTATAGTCGAATAAAAAGAAATTGTTCCAAAGGTTCCCTGGATATACTAAATGAAGCAACCCATCATCGAATTGCTGCCCCATTACGGAAGGCGAACTACTCGCTGTTGAGAGGACTGTCGTTACACGTATTGCCAAATGCATTGAGGTTGACGGACATCATTTTGAGCATTTATTGCATTAATGTGGTATTTACAGGTAATCACGCTGTAACAGCATGCGTTCTCAGAAAGGTACATGTATCACATTGGAACACGCGAAATAAAATGTTCAAAGGTACCTAAGTTCTGTATTTTAATTTAAAAACCTACCTGTTACCAACTGTTCGTCTAAATTTGTGAGCCACATGTTTGTGACTATTACAGCGCCATCTATCACAAAGCGAAAATAGTAGCCCAACTAAAACGTTCATATTTCTTTACGTATTACACAACTATGTAATAAAAAATGTGGATTCCTATCCGTTTGACCTATGGCAGCGCCATCTAGCGGGCCAACCATAGCGCCATCTGGTTTCCCCCTTCAAGCTAGACGAGTTTCATTCTTTGTAGTTTTTTTGTTTGATGCTTATTTCGTGAGATATTTGGCCCGGTCACTATCAATGGACCACCCTGGATAAAGACTACTGAAATTACTTGAAAAATATCTCATAAACGTTCTATGCACAAAAAATACAGAATACGTCATAATTTCAATGCTAATTGACCTGAAAACGGCGCCACTATCGAATTTTTTCTTAACTTTTATTTAAATGTTTTTTGTTCTTCTAAATTACACATATCCAAACAGGAGGAAAGTAAGAACAATTGAGCTAGCATGGAGTCAGTTACCATTCATACTGTTCCGCATTTACTTCATTTTAGAACTTTATTCTCTATCACAAATATTGCAAAATTTCTGGATCGAAACTGACGGTAAACAGTAATTAACTGTGAGGAAACGAGGTAGGTAGGCAAGCGATCGTTCACCCTCCAGAGCGGAAAGCACGTTTCCGCCACTGCTGAGTCCGCGCAGCTGGGTCGTGGAGCACGCGAATCTGCTATCCACGCGGAATAAAAGTGGGTCTTTCTACCGACCGGGGTATCGCTGTTGCTGTTGTCAGCCACCGGGCTTCCGCGTCGCATACGAGTCGGTAGGCTGCATGGACACTGACTGCTACAGAGTGTGTATGTAACAGAATGGAATAAAGTTAAGTAAATCAACGGATGCAATTTTCGCCGCGGGTGGTAGCCGCACGGTCTTAGGCGGCTTGTCACGGTTCCCGCGGCTGCCTCCGTCGGAGGTTCGAGTCCTCCCTGGAGCATGGGTGTGTGTGTTGTCCTTAGCGTAATTTAGTTTAAGTTAGATTAAGTAGTAGTGTGTAAGCCTAGTGTAACCTCCCCACAAAAAAAAAAAAATGAAAGAAATTTCTATGATAATGAAAACGTGCCAAAAGTTATTTCCCCACAAGATTACTGAATAATAATGACCCAAATGTTGTTGAGCTCCCACAAAAATGTAAGTCAATTCAATGATAATGAAATCTCAGTGACAATGAAAACGCAAATAGACCGAAATGTCGATCTTAGGCCCTGTTCACTAATTAAACTCGAATTCTTACCTCAGTAAAACTGCATCTGCTCTTATTTTTCGCCATAGCTTGGAGGAAATGCATCGCAAACATTCTTTGAATTTAAGTGAAACTTTTCTTTAAGGAAATGCATGGGAAAAATTCTATCAATTCAAATGATTGTTTTCTAAAAAAATTGCTTTGAAAACTAAATTATTATTGGAGCGATTCTTGAACAAATTAATTACAGTTAATATACATTACATTATCACATATGCGCAATGCTGCTTCATTACCTTATTTAAAAATATACCTCGTCCTGAATCTTGACCAGAGGGCCATGTCGACGCCCGCCGACTCCTCACACAACTCCGACTGTGTCTCGCGCGTCTCTAGCACTGACTGAGTGCAACTAGCAACTTCTACTGCCTACATGCAACTGAACTCTCGCGCGGTCAAGCGCAGACTAGCCACGATAAATAACTCTCTGGTCAGAGATTCTGTCATGCCTCGCCATCGCTGCTACTGAATACGTACGTGTTTCACTAGGGACCGATGACCTCAGCAGTTTGGCCCCTAGGACCTTACCACAAGTTTCGAAATTTCCAAATCAACTGACTTTGTTCGAATGCTGATCGTCTGCAAACCCTAAGGACCTCACACTCACACCGCCACCAATCGTGACCAGTGAAACACCTTATAGAATATCTGGGGCGAAATAAAGTGTTTTGTTGAAGTGACTGTTTGTCAATAGCAGGGAGCTTATGCAAGGTGGTCAGAAATAATCAGAAAAGCTTGTAGCGTAAGGGTGTTCAAGGATAGGTCGTACTGCGAAATAACTGTTAAGAAAAAAATTCCATACGTTGAGCCGTATCGAGTCAATTAGCACTGAAGTCAGCCAATCAGGCTGCTGTGCTCGGAAATTCGAGTGGCCCACCAGAGACCGTGTCTCCAGGTTTCCTGAAACCCAACAAGAGAGCGAAACAAAAACTGAATGTGTCCCAGTAGTAAGGATCACACCCAGGACAAAGGCTAAGCAGTCTCGTGCACTATCGTCTACGCTAACTACTGAAACTAACTGTACCTGGCGGGCTGCTTGAATTGGCGCTCACAACGGCCTGGGATCCCTAGCTCTTTAAATAAGTGTCTGCAGGATGATCTTGGATGATCTCCTGCAATTATTCTGATTACACGCTTTTGTGCAATGAACACTCTTTTACTCAATGATGAGTTACCCCAGAATGTGATGCCATACGAAAACAAAGAATGAAAATAGGCGTGGTAAGCTAATTTACTGAGATGTATATCCTGAGATGTATATCGCCAAAATTTGCAATTAACTTGCGAAGGGCGTAGCGTATCGAATTTTTTCTTAACCATAATTTCTCAGCTCAATATACTGCGCCACACAATTGCAGGCCTTTCAGGCTGTTTCTGATAACCCTATAGTTGTTAAATATTCTACTGTACTTCTATTTCCTTTTAGCAACTAAGCGACTATCATGATCTGTTAAAATACTTGAAATTGTTTGTAATTTTCTCCATTGAAGACGTTATCATAGTTCAAAAGGCCAATATACAGGGACAAAGTGAACTATTTCATCTTTCTCACTAACAGTTTCGTTCTGTAAACTACAGCCCTAGACAAACTGTCTTCAAAGAGACGCAACTGTTCCCTTCTGAGAGAAATTTCCACAATTTTGCTGTAAATTGCTATTGATTTATTTATTTTTTTATTGCACATGCTTCATATCGTCACAAGCTGTATTTAGTAAGAATATATTACTACGAAGTTATAGGATATTCATCTGGTAGTACATGCTAAAGTGCATAATACAGCATAACGCTGAACCATCTTTTGTGTATCCCCCCTCTGCCCATTCCGCACCTCTACTTCATCCACCATCCATCCACACCCAACTATACAATCCTCTCCTCCACAATACCCCATCTCCCCTACAATTCCTCCTGCCATCCACATTCCCCATACAACCCTCCCCCCTTCATCCCCCACCATCCATAAACCCTCCTGTCACCCACCCACTTGACCTCCCATAAAAATCTCCTTTCTATCTCCTCACCTCCCCTGCAACTCACCCTGACCCCCATACCCCACTTCTGCTTCATCCATCTTCACCCCCACCTACTACATTATCTACCACCCATGCCACTTCCTCTCCAAGTACTCCATCCCTCTCTGTCCACCCTCCACATCCACTCTTACGTGGCTAAGTCTCTCAGAAACTGTCATGCAACATATTTCAGAATATTTTATGCTCATTCCCTTGATCAATTCGTCGCCCAGTACCGACAGTGGCTGTCTCTTTTATTGTTTTTATTTTCCCTTCTTTTTATCTTGTTGCAGAACCACGAATTGGAAGCATTCAAGCTAATAGTGAAAAGAGAGGTGTGTTTCCTTAAAAGTTAGGGATCACACACTTGTAAGGGCCCAAGGGAAAGTATCATCTCCAAGCAGTCAGAGTAACTTTCGTGGTCCGCGCGGCTACGCTCTCCTGGCGGTGAACGGGACGACAGATTTTTCGTCAAATAACAGCTGCGTTGTTCCTAGCATAATTTTTAAAGATAAAGAATCTCTAGCCATGTGTCACTTTCCAGAGGCTGGCACGTGAAAAGTCATTTGCCTCAGGTCCCACGCCACAAGAAACATTCGATTTAAATTTAAGATTCCATCATGCTGATGGGTTTTTATTGTTATTTTCCATAGAACACACACTTTTTCGTCTGTGCCTGCGTGCCGAGCGTCTCGTTGTACCATTGTATCATGGAGTGGGAGAGATTGTCTGCCTTCTTCCCCAACCCAAAGCACTGCTGGTGAGTTATAGCTAAAATAGGAAGGCGTGGAATGTTGTTTAACCCTTTTATTTGAGTTTTACTCAACGGAACTCAAGATGTCCGCCACTACTGGCTGGCGAGAACTTAAAAAAAAAGAAAGAAAGAAAAGAAAAAGAAGTTCGAGAGTGTTGCTGCTTGGAGACTGAGGAGTAAAGACGTTTGCTGCTAAAAATAATGACCTGTAACTAGATGATAGACGATGTTTCCATATGAGCAATGAGTACAGAGAATCCTCAAGAGTCTCCAGCCGCTACTGCCATCACCTGCATATGTATGCCACAAGTTTTGTAAGATGGGCCAGCATTGTGATCACTGATTCTGTAGCGACGCAACATTAATTCACTGCATCAAGAGTCCAATATCCAGTTTTAATGCTTCATAGCCAGCTAGTTGCTTTCAGTATGCCTTTCGGACATCTCATTGATGTTCCCTATTATTTTTCATTCTTTGTGTCATTTATTAACCATGTTTGCAGTCAGTGGTCATATTCAAGTATTATTCACATAATTTTGGTTTTATGATGCTCACCGACCTATGACAAGGTTACAGTTCATTATTAGAACCCATTATCTAAGTATTAAATATTTAGTTCTTTATCCCAGTGGGTAACTCATGTGCTCTGTTTTTCAATTATAAAAATGTTTGTTAAAGCGATCACCTGTTTCTGTTATAGATTAGATGATCACTCCTCTCATTAGTATGTATAGCTGAAAGGCATGTTACCCATATTCTCATGCTTGATGTGGTCACCCCTATTAATTACCATTCAGTAATGCATTTCTGTTGTGTGACATTGCTCTTCCTTTAATTAAGTTACATTGAAACGTCCCCTTTAAACAATTATACATGACTGTCCTTAAACTGACACGCAATATTTTTTAGCGCAATGCAATCTGACTTTCAAAAATCTCTACAAAAGAATGGCCCTGACTAACATTAACCTATACCTTTCACAAATCACTTACCTCACCAAAATCTTCGTTACTCGAACTTCTGCAATACAGCGAGCGCCACTACTGCCACCTAAATAAAAGATTCAAACTACTGAAGGCACTAACTACTGATAGGCATAGTTAGCAAATGAAAGATTTTGATAGAGAACAAACAATGTATTTACCTTAACAGTCATGATATATATAGCAGTTCATGACATCCAGTCTTACAAATTTCAAAACTCCGCCATCTCTCTCCCCACATCCACCACTGCTGGCGGCTCACCTCCAACTGCGCAACGCTACGCGCTGTTCACATCCAGCTGCCCAACACCACAATGGCAGACAACAATGCAAACTAGCCACAGACTGCACACAGCACAGCCAGTGATTTTCGTACAGAGCGCTACGTAACGTTGCCAATAAGAAAACATAAACAGCCTACTTACATAGCCCCCATGCTCCCCACAAAAAATTTTACAAATTATTTTGGGCAGTGGCCAATAATGATTTGATAAAATTTTTCATAATTACAATAACAAAGATATCAAATGCACACACTTATTGATACAATGTTGGTCAAAAGCTAAAATTTTCTCACAGTCCATAAAGACAGTCCTGATCGTTCATCACAGTAAAATTGCAGTGTTTTTCTCAAAGTCTCAGCAGTAAAAGATAATGCGCACGGAAGTAGTGGATTTCCATGCAGTCTTGAAGAAGTAGTGTTGTCCTTCCAACGGAAAGACAATGCTGACTCTTGACATGCAGACAGGTAATGGGCCACAACAGAGCAAACCCACAGCAGAGTCAGTCGAAGTTTTGAAGAATATTGGTAAGTAGGTCATCACAGAGCAGACCTACTGTAGTCCTGGTAAAAATAATGGTATTGGTGGGCCAGCAGAGGTGCAGACCCACTGCAGTCCTTGTAGAAATAATGGTGTTGGTGAGTCATCAAAAGTGTAGACCTACAATAGTCCTTGTAGAGATGGCTAGCAGCCATGTGTTGCGATTGTGCAGGTGCACAATCACCATCGAAGAGTCTTGTACTATATAGCAAGTCCATAAATCACCACTTGTGCACTCACAAAGTTTTTTTTTTATTGTCCTTAGAACCAGCAGTGCTGTTATCCAGTCCCTTGCTGAATTATTAACACACGTGCAAACACTATCAGTCCCTACTTCTCACATATTGTCCATATACTATGACCAACAGAAACATGTGCACTGAAATGTAACGTACAAGTTACTTAATTTGATGAACTGGTGTCAATTACAATTTTATAACATAAGAATACAATAACAAAGGTACAAAATACATCATTAAAGAACATAACAATACAGATAACATTTGTAGTAATAGGGGCTTTACAAAACAATAGAAATAGATATATACATCAGTGTTACAGGAATTATGACATAAGTAAATGTATAAAATAATGAGAATAGTTTTCGAAACATTAAGTTCACACCTGAGCATTGAAACAGAACAGAATTAATAATGTCTATAAACATCTTTACAAAGAAAATAACATATTATTAATGCAAATCATATTTGAGGATAACAGTATTCCTCATCATAGTGAATGTAACTGAGTATTAGAAGAAGAAAAAATTCTATGAAGCTACACAGAGACAGGAAGAAAACAAATACACAAGGGTACACAAACACATAGCATAATAATACAAAAGGAAAGGACAGGGTTTGTTTTACTGCAGTATTTTGCAAACAAAACTTTCTTTACTTCTTGGAGATCTCCCTTCATTCATCATTATTTCCAAAATGTCCTATCTATACCTGCTTTCTGTATTCTATTCATATTTCTTTCAAAATAATTATTTCTCAGTGCACAATACTCATTTTTGCCAAATCTGTTTCATATAACTTCTCAATGCATTCCTTCCCCATTCTTCATAGTTAGTTTCTTATATAGTATCCCCCCTTTTAAGCTAACTTAAATCTACTGAGCTCAGATGCTAAACTAAGGGACGAGGCAATGCAGCAGCATAAAAAAATTAATACAAAGAGCAATGAAAAAAATGGAAATCGTCAAAGCAAGCTACAGTAAATCTAAATTACCAAGCAATGCAACATTACAACTAATATGAGCCAATGTGCAACAACAAGAAAAATAAATCAGTAGTAAAACTAGCTTAACAGAGTAATACATAGTGAAATTTAGTAGCACTATGCCTGGCAAACAGCAGCAGCAAATGCAATAACTTATAGCTAAACATGACATAGCTTAAGCAGAAAAAATATTACACTAAAGACAACAATGCAAATAAGGGAAATGTCTATTCACATCTTAATGTCTATGTAATTAAAGTGGTGCACTACAAAAACTAATTCTACAAAAAATTACCAAGTACTTGAAAAGAAAATTATATATGCAGTTACTGTTATTAGTCCCTTCTTATTGTTCCTTCCATTCCAAGAGCTCCTTTTTCGAAGAATGTGGATCATAAAGTAATTATTTAATAGATCTGTTGACAGAAAGTGTTCACATTAGCAAATACATTTAATTTTATTTTATAAAACCAATGCTGCAACACAAGCGGGAAAACAGATATCAAATGAAATAAGCAATTACGCAAACCAAAGCATAAAAACATCATTCAACAGCTATGTGGCATTTCATAAGTCAGTAGAAATTCTCTCAATTCTAGTAGAAAGACATTTGTCATAATCATGTGTGCAGATGTACGAATATTTCCCATCAATTCATAAGCATTTCAGTAAGTAGCACAAAGTAGAAGTAATCATGTTTCCAAGTAATGAGCGTGTCGTATTTGCGATGCTTTCTACAAAGAAATGTCAATAGTGAGGATAATGGCCTTTTTTTTTCTCTCCACCTAATGGCTTTCTTTTGTCAGACGACTACCTCTCAGCTGGGCGCCCAAAACGCATTACGTCAAGGTCACTTACCTTTCTTACTGAAATATTTACGACACCAGTTTCCGCTACAGTGGCAGTCTCATATAAACATTTTACAGGTCAAGAATTTGCGTTACAGATCTGTAGAAACAAAATCCTGTTGATATAGCAGTGTCCAAAAAATTTTCTTCGGCACTGTAATACATTCACGTATTTACAAACATTTCATAACTCTTAAAGTATGATTCTTGGTTTCCAACAACCTTTTTCACAAACCAGAGTCCCTAACCACTACTCATTATTCCTTACCTTATTCGTCGGCACTTCTTCAATATTTCATCATAACAGATACATAGCATAATCAAATAACTCATATAGCATCAGCTTATTGATCCTAAACCTACCGCAACAGCGTAATACACATCGTCATCATAACATCATAAAACCTCAGACAAATTTCAAAATCGTCGTAGCTTCCTCCAATAATTTCAAAACCTAAAGAAAATTCTCTGCTCATTTAATAGTGTCATCTGCCTCAAACGTACTTTAAAAATCATGATCCCTTACCAAATACATCATTCAAAGCTCTCATAGTATCACAATGGTTCCGAAAAAATATGAACAGTTCACAAAGTACAGACAAAATACAGTTTCATAAGTGTGAAGTTATCCAACTGTGTAATTACGTAAACATCTGTCACTGATGTAGTAAAATAATATTTGCCTCTCTCAGTTAAATGATCTGATAGCTGTGTAATTCTGTGTTAGAGAAATATGGTACCGATGTGTAAAGTTGTATAAGCAAATACCATATTAGCTAGGGCTCCTTGTGCTTGCCAAACACATGATACACAAAGTAAGCGTGTACCCCCCTGAGGATTAATGCAACTATACCCTGAGGTGTTACAGATTACAGCACTGGAATGAAATGTGTCACGGAAAACCTTTGTATCATTGTACTTCAAATATCTTTAAAAATAAATGTTTTAAGTACAAAATTAATCACTCAAATGTGTGCCCTGTAGCGCTGAACTGTGCGTCATGTTGTACGATAATCTCTGTGGAAGTCTGGTAGTTATTGTGCTCCGAATGCTAAGTTCTGCAGAAGTCAATGTACTTACCTCATGATAAACAAAAGTGAAATGCTTTGCGTATAGACATCTTAGTTATTATGCTTATTGTTGTGATGAAGAAAGTACTGAGCTGTAACGTATTGTTGTGCTACTGAAAAGGTTGTCTCCTTGTAGCTATACCACAAAAGTTACTACTAAAACATGTTTTACTTTCCAGAATAATTCAGAAAAACTGTGCAGATATAAAACAGATACACCGCAAAAGCAACATTGTAAATTGTCACTCATTAGTAACGTCGTGATATAATCGTGTAGCTGTCACATAAACTAACCACTGTGTCATCTGGTATCTCACAGAAAGTACTTTAAATCCAGAATGTATCTTCAAGTAAACCAAAATGTTGCATTAAAATCTCAATAGCAGTACCAGTATATGTCCTAAGTATGTAAGCCTGATAGTCGTTACGTAATCGTGCAACTAACAAGCAAGAATGTACAAATACAACACTGTGTCGTCTGTTCACTATAACAATGCATTCGTAATTTCTGTTTAAAAATGTTCCCTAGGTTCTAGACTGGATATTTAACTTCAAACATTGTTGCATGTTAACAGTTTCTTAAGTCTGACAAAGCTTACTAGAAATGTGAAGTGAAAAGTTTTATGGCAAAGACAAAGTTAAAAAGCAGATTATCTTTCAATAAACGGTTTTACATGTGAAATGTGGTGCAAGCCTTTACTCTTCCCAGTACGCAGAGCTCCAGCTTCAACGAAATTATCATGTGGTATATGGTACCTCGGTAAAGAATGCTCAATTTTTCTCAAGGTTAGCGTCTATGTTATTTTTCTCTGAGCCAGCCGGCACACGTGGCTGCCTGCGGTGCGAGTCATTGTCTGCTATCTCTTTGTTGGCGTGCGTCGTTATTGGGATTAGGAGACCTAACTTCTACAAATTCACCTTGACGAGAAGGCCCTGCCCTGTTTGAAGCTCGCCAGATCTGATGCAATTCAGGTCTGTCGTTACGAATATATCGTCTGTCGTAATGTCGGTAGATTCCGTAGTTTCTTCCTTGTCCGTCACGTGGTGGAGAATTTCCCCCTGAATCGTAACTGTGCGCTGAACTGTTGCGTCTGAAGTTATTCTGTCTCCCTTGATAATAGTTGTTTTGGTTAGCATATTGTCTGTTTCCATGGTTATCTCCATCATATTCATTACTTCGGAAATGCGATCTTTCTCTGTAACTATTACTCTGCCAGTGGTTGTCATACGGGTGGTGTCTGTTTTGGTCACGATTTACGTTGTAAGAATAGCCGTGTCGTGTCCAGTTATTATTTCTGTTATCGCGGAATTATGACGAATGTGACCTGCAATTGTTGTGTTCCTGTTTTCGCGTCCCGCGATTGTCAGTGTCGATTTCCAATTCTTGTAACAGTTCCTGAAAAGCTTCAATGTCGTCTTTGCAACGTCCTGCCAAAATAATATTTCTTAAATGTTCAGGCAATTTCATTAAGCAAATGCGGATGAGTTCTGAGGGGCTGTATGGGTTTGACAGGTACTGATTCTTGTGCAACATGTCTTCAAAATATTTCACAAGACTGGAAAATTCAGATTGTTCGAAATGTTTCATCATTATGATGCTATGTTTTACTCTGTCTTCTGTAGCTTGAGACCAATATGCTGAGAGGAAGGCATGATAAAATTCTCCTTCACTGTGACAATCGTGAATGACCGATCGCATTCTTACAGCTGGTTCATTCTCTAAATAACCACACATAAATTATAATCTGTGCTCTAATGACCAGTTGGGAGGAAAACAATGAGAGAATTGATGAAGCCACGCTTGTGGATGAATGTCATTGCCAGAATTCTTAAATGTTTAGAATTTACGTGTAGTAATGAACAGCTTATAGTCAAAATCATCATGTCGGCGAGTCGCATGTCGGTCATTGTTACTTCGTTTCGGCGGTTCCATCTCAAAATTCGGTGCACCTTGCCAATTTCTTTCATAATTTCCGAAATGCGTGGTGTTATTATTTTGTGGCTGTTCCGTATTTCTATGTCCCTCTTCCCGTATTGGAGCGCGAATGTCCTCTGAAATACGTAATTCTTGTATTACCTGTGTCAGCTGATCTTGTACTTCCCGGATTTCTCTTTGGTGTTGCGTATTAATTTGATTCTGATTTTGTTTGAATTTCCTAATTTGTTCGCACTCTTCTGTGTCATTAAAGACTACCGGTTTTGTGTCATTCAGATTATCATCTACCTTCGTAGATAAATTATTTAGCTGATCCGAAAGTTCAACTACTTTCTCTGATAATGAACTAGTTTCCTCCATGTGTCTTTCTGAACCAATTTTCGGAGTATCTGCTCTGTCTTTTAAGTTTTCTTGAGTTTTTGCAAGTTGCGTAACCGAATCGGTAGATGCAACTGAGTCAATTTTAGCTTGCAAGGTCTCATGATTTTCATGAACAATAGTTTGCAGTTCTTTTATGGCTGCTTCGTGATTCTGTAATGCATTTTCATTCCGCGAAAAAATAGGTTGAAAATGCTCACAAATCTGTGTTTTTACGTCATTACAGACTTTTTGACATTTCGATTCAATGTTATGTAACTCAGTGGTTAAATCTTCACGTGTTTGTTCAAGTGTGGTGTCTAACTTTTGAAGCTGTTGCTGTGTTTGTCTATGATTTTGTTCCATTGCGTCTAACTTTTGAAGTTTTTGTTCCATTATGTCTAACTTTTGAAGCTTTTGTCCCATTTGTTGCATTAATTGTAATAACAATGCACTGGTGTCTGAAACATGTTCCTCAGTGCTATCCAGCAATGCATTTGAACCGGCAATATTCGCAGTTTGAAAAGCAGAAAATGTGTCTTGACTTATTTGAGGAAACGGTGAGGACGCAAAACCTGAATCTACAGTATTTACAAGATTGTGTCCTGTCATTTCAGATTCCTGAGGCAATCTGTTGCCGACCGATCAATCGATAATGCTTCCCTGTTCACTACTTGTTTCACTGTCTGCACCATTATTTGGCGCCCGCTCCATTTCCCTATGTACAATTACAAAATTACTATGTTGAACATTATTTAATTCATTACACGGTGGCGCTAACACACTTCTTTCGTCTTCATTGTCATTTGTCAGTTTACTTTGCAGCCTAGTATTACGTTTTTCACACCCCATAATTGTCACAATATTTCACACGATAACACAGAAAAGCACAATTTGAAGAGCAAAACTAAGAAAACACATTAACATAGCACTGAAAATAATATCTAGTTAATCGCAAGCGCAGCTGCAAAATACTTGGTGCAAATCTACATGCATGCCACAAGTGTTTTACTGTACAACAATGAAAAAACTACAACTACAAAGGAGATTCTCTCTACAATTACGCGCTAGCAATAAACCAAAGCTACACTAATTACACAAACTACAAGAAAAAATCAGAAGATTCCAGTTAGGTATCCTCGGCTAAGGGTCGACATATGAAACGTCCCCTTAGAAAAATTTATACAAGACTGTGCTTAAACTGACACACAATATTCTTTTAGCGCAACGCAATCTGACTTTCAAAAATCTCTACAAAAGAATGGCCCTGACTAACATTAACCTATACCTTTCACAAATCACTTACCTCACCAAAAATCTTCGTTACTCGAACTACTGTAATACAGCGAGCGCCACTACTGCCAACCAAATAAAAGATTCAAACTACTGAAGGCACTAACTACTGATAGGCATAGTTAGCAAATGAAAGATTTTGATAGAGAACAAACAATGTATTTACCTTAATAGTCATGATATATATAGCAGTTCATGACATCCAGTCTTACAAATTTCAAAACTCCGCCATCTCTCTCCCCACATCCACCACTGCTGGCGGCTCACCTCCAACTGCGCAACGCTACGCACTGTTCACATCCAGCTGCCCAACACTACAATGGCAGACAACAATGCAAACTAGCCACAGACTGCACACAGCACAGCCAGTGATTTTCGTACAGAGCTACGTAACGTTGCCAATAAGAAAACATAAACAGCTACTTACAACATGATCATATGGGATGCAACATTCCTTTTTCTTTAATCATGTTGCATGATCATATGGGCTGCTTCCCTTCTCTGTGGTTCACCAGAGATTGGACTTGAGCATATTAGGGGTATGAAAAACAGCACAACTGACACCCAATGTACTTCATCCCCACCCACCTCCCTCATTTCCTACACAGCCCTCCCCACTCCATGCCCACCCTTCGCTAACACCCCACCTGTTACCCACTCCACCTCCCCTACAACTTCCTTGCCACCCTGTACACAGTCCTCCACCCTCCACCCCACTCCCACCATCTCAGCAAAACACCTGTCATTCCTCTCAACTCCGCTACAACTTCCCCTGCCGCCCACTGCCCACCTCCCATACAATTCCCACTGCCACTTCCTCCTACAATGTGTTCCCCCCTCCAATCCTCCCCCCACCTCCCATAAACACCCTGCCATTCCCATTACCTCCCCTACAACATCCCCTGATACCCCACCTCCCCTACAACTTGCCACCACCCCACTAAATCTCCCTCTGCCACCCACCACTCTGTGTTTTCCCTCTCCCTTCATGTCACAGGCACTTTTGTGTTTTTGGAATGTGTCTAGAGTGTCGTTGAGCGTATTTTAGCTAAAGACTTTGCAGGTGTGCTGGTTTCTAGAATTTATAGTGTGACCCGTGTTTCCTGTGTGTCTTCTGTGCTGCTGCATGTGCCTACTTCCTTTTCTGCAAGTTACCAGGAATCAGTGGATTACAGCTATATAATATTGCTTCTATGCGGTTGTTTTTGTGATCTAGTTTTGTTGTACATGGTAATCTTTTCACTTAGAGAACGGAATACTTCATTGTAACTTTCTATGAGGTTGTTATGAGTATGTATTATAAGGATAAGTTAAACACTTCGCCATATAGTAAATATTGGAGTTTGGCAAGTGTTAACGTCAGCTGATATACGGACGTGATGGAAGCAAGTGACATCAAAGTACTGGCTTTCAAATTCTCTGTAAAGATCGTTAGTGTATACTTTCTGTGTACTGTGTCAGCCATATTATGCATCTTTGACATATAATTACATCCCGTAATACGACGACTGGTTTATAAGACCAGAATATGTTATTTCGACAATGGTACATCATTTTGGGAAATCACACAGTGTGTGATATGAAAGTAATGTTCTTAAATATGCAATGACATTTTGTTCTTCACATTGTGCCCTCCATTGTTTGACTGATATGCTTTATTAATATCGGTTCGATTAGCACTTGAGAGTAAATATAAAACTGAAATCATACTTGTGTGAAGTAAATGAAGAATGGCGGAAAATTCTCTAAAAAGAAAGTGCTACATGATTATGGTCCCCCATGAAGGACAAATCGTCACTGTTTCTATTGCTGATACTTTTGCAATAGGCAAATCTGCATTGTTAAGTTGAGAATACATTGATTTTAACGTTTAATATACAACAAGAACTGCTATTTAGGCCTACATCTCTTTAAGTGTGCCATTAAATTTTTCAAATTTCAAAAATCCACATTTCTAGCAATCTTTCTATGTCCTAATTTTTACTGTTTGATATGAAATGAACCCAGAAAGAGAAAGCTAGCCAAAAATATCATTTAAACATTATGTCTGTATTTTGTAAATAATTAAGATGTAATACAGTATTTGTCAGTAATCTCTGCGGAATAATGCTGTTTGCTATTAAACGTGTAACTTTTTTATTTGTTTTTTGTTTTGCAGCATTGTTTCAACTCTATATTTTCCATGGTATTCATTGGGCAAGGATGACTTCTGTCTTACTCCTCACATGCCCACAATTAAATAAAAATTGAGCAGCATCTAATGTCAGCTGCACAGTTTCTGTAAAATGTCCCTTAATGTTACGCTTACTTAAACTATAATGTTAAGGAATATTTATTGATATAATTCAATAAACGTACACTTTGATCGAAATTTTGTTGTACTTAAACGTTCTACTCTATTCATATCTTTAGTGATACTTATGTTCTGATATTTACACATCTAAAACTGTTCTGTCGTAAATTTGTGTTTTTATACTGTAACCTGTTGCAGCCTGTAGCGGAAACGTAGGCTTACTCAGTATAAAATAACAAATAACTCAGTAATAAAATAACCAAAAATACGCAAAAAAGAACTGGTAGTCACATACATATGGTATGAACTACGTCTGAGTACGTCTGATATGAGCAAAACGAAGCCCATTCTAAAGCTGTGACAACGACCGTGTTCCACGAGGAGGGAAGGAAGAAGAGAGTTTATTGTTCCGTCGAAGATGATGACATCAGAGTAGGCGGACAAGTTCGAGTTCAGAGGGAATAGTGCTGTAAAATGGCTGGCTTTTTTGAGAACCATCATGGTAACTGTCTAAAGTGCTTTAGGGAAGTCGTAAAAAATCTAAATCAAAATGATAGGTCGGGGGTTTGAACAACGTTCCTTGAGAATGCGAGTTTAGTATCTCGAGTAGAGAACCATATCTCTCGAAGTAGTAGAAAGTGACGAATATGAATAACGTGTCATGTGAAAAAATAAAAAGAAGGAAAACGCGATCTGCTGCAGGAAAGGAGTGCTTCTTGAGAAACAGCCGTGTTTACGTTTTCGTTTGTTGGTCCCAAACTGTAACTGGCCGACGGAGCATCGAGTCACTTTCGAGCAAAATTTACGACTGTGGCAGTAACAGTAGAATGTCGTCATGAGATCACTGCAAAACTAGAATATCATGAAGCCAAAGACGATGCTGAGATCCTGTTGCAATAGGAGTATGAAATGGCTCTCACAGCTCAGAATTCTATAATTTTCTCGAAACTGAATAATTTTAAGGCTGGTAGCAGTCGGCTAGTTCGTCAAAGCTAAAAGATTTGGACGTTTTCCTTAGACGAAATTCAAAAGAGTATGCATAAAAATTGCTAGATAACAGGAAATTGGATAAATACTGTGCGAGTGATGTGGCAGAAATAAGATTTACGTTGCCATATTTTTATTTTTATCTGCAAAAAAGTTATCATCCATGTAGTCACATAAACTGTTGTGTCGGCAGACTTGCCAACACTACGCACACTAATTGAAAGAGGCGGTCAAGATGCACGCGCTAACTCACGAAGGATGGAGTGAGGTCTGAAACAGGAGACTTAATGAATGCTATAAAGAAAATACGTAACTTCTGGACTACTTAACTTTTAATCCTTCCTTTTGTATACATCGTTCTTGATGAGACATCTGGAGATTGTGGCGATACAAGTGCGACTCTTTAGATACAAGCTATCTAAGGCTAATGGCGCCTTGCTAGGTCGTAGACATGAACTTAGCTGAAGGCTATTCTAACTGTCTCTCGGCAAATGAGAGCAAAGGCTTCGTCAGTATAGTCGCTAGCAACGTCGTCGTACAACTGGGGCGAGTTCTCGTACGTCTCTCGAGACCTGCCGTGTGGTGGCGCTCGGTCTGCGATCACACAGTGGCGACACGCGGGTCCGACATGTACTAATGGACCGCGGCCGATTTAAGCTACCACCTAGCAAGTGTGGTGTCTGGCAGACACCACGTAAACCACACAATTTTCAGATAGTGGAAGTCGTACAACAGCTTTCACACATAGTGTTTCGTGAAAATGTCGTATTACCGCCGTGACCTGCTTATAAAATAATTTATGTATACAACCGGCTTCAGCTGTCTGACCATCAGATTCGTAAAAGTATTGACAGCATAAAGTTACGCGAAGTACAAAATCGTTATCGTCAGATGATAAAGCCATGAATAATACACTCTTATCAATCGCTCGTCAATGTATCAGCAGTCTGTGTAGTGCGAATGTGTCCACAGCGTTGACGTTGATTACAGTTTTAACATGAATAAGTAGCCTACACTCCATAACACAGCTTTAATAGATTGACGGCATAGATTATATTACAATATGATAACAGTGCATTTTTCAATTGAAGATGAAGATTTTATATTTGGCCTAACATGACGCTGTGGATAATTTTAAGAACCTGGTGGCTTTCAAACGACTGAAACTGTTTGTATAAATAAAGTAATTTACCAGTAGCTCAAGACGGTAATATGACATTTTTCAAATATATCAGAGATGTGAGACACCACATCCTGAAAATATAGTTTCTTATTGTACTTCAAATGCATTTTTTCTTTCGATTTCTTTTGGATCTGTGTTGATTCAAACATGTCTTGTCTCTGTATTATAATAAACTAGAAGAAGTCACAGAATAGTCACGGTGAAATGTCCTTCGTTTACAAATAGATCTACGAGGCGAATATTTTGCACACATTCAGCGAAGCCGTAGTAGTTGGTGAGAAGATGTCAGTGGTGGGTTATAGTGATTGGGAAACGAAGACCTTTTTGGTTACAGTCAAAATGATGGTCGCGAATTGTGAATGTCGAGAGTTGTTCAAAATTTTTAACAAAACAAGCTAACATGACAAGAAAATTTACACTACAACTATCTATCAGTCTTCTATCCAGCAGGACAATAGCCCGTTCCTTAGTATTTGGGAGAAAATGTAAGTAGAGTGCCGCAGCACATAGCAAGTGAGGGTGTGGATCTAAGGAGCCCTTCACTGGGCGAAAGAGAACCGAATACACATGGTTAGCTAATACTCGTATGTTTCAATGCGATAGTCTCTTTCGGCAAGAGCACACACCATATGTGAATGCAGGTCCTAGCTGTCAGTGAAACTGTTACAAAGAAAATACCTCTATTAAACTACGAAATAACTAATTGTATACTAAATTCGCAAATATTACACCAGAATTGAATCTTTGATAAGAAAGGCACCAGATACGCTTTACGACGGCCAAATCAAAAGGAAGGAGGAATGTTGAGGCTCGCCATCCTGTCGATGACAGGGTCATTAGAGAAGGAGCACTAACTGAGACCGGAGAGGCATAGGGAAGAAAATCGACCGTGTCCTCTTCGAAACAGCCGTTACCCAATATGTGCCTTAAAAGATATTGTGAACATTGGTTTCCCTCTCCCCCCACCCCCCACCCCCCTCCCTCCCTGTCCATTCGTCATCTACTTTCCCAGACTACCACCCCCTGGCTACCCCCATCCCTTGCAACCCCTCCATTTTTCATTTATTATTTTTATTTTTGATGGTTCTTATCTTCGCTCCCCTTTTTGTCTCCCCCCCCCCCTTTCTCCCAAATGAACATCATTCCTCGTTATGCTGCTCTCTCTTGAGTGCCTGATCTAGCCTAAAAATTTTAGAGATTTTATTTAAGGTTTTCGTAATTTCGTAACAATGTCTATAACTTTTTACTTATAGAATGTACCAATTACTGGACAATTAATTGTCTCAGGAGGTGGACCTTCCATGATACATGGTTTTAATATTGCGTTAACGCATTTTACGATCCTTACATGCGACTTTTGAAACTGGATCTCCTTGATGTTCACTCTAAACACAGTCATGCAGTATTTATTGCAAAATTAATGTAATCAGCATGTTAAATAAACATTCCTATTATCTCGTCTCTTAACATATAATAGATTATACAGCGCTGATTGTGATGTCTCTGTGATGATCTTTGACGGTCATTTCTCTTACGCTCACGATAGTTGACGTTTAGATGTAGTGTAATGAATCTTCTACCTGTGTTTTGGATGTCTAGTTTACAACACATTTTCACTACCATTTACCACACATGCAAATTTACAGACATTTTCTGTACCGTAGATATCTTCTCACGCTTTCTCACGGGGAAACTAGTTTATATAACCCTTCTATGTAATTTTCAACAACTTGTGTGACGTTTGTTGACGTGGAAGTGCGTAACAAAGCATGTAACTCAAACAGTAACTTTCATTTTGTATAGTTTTTCTCAACTCTTTGTTATTTGTACTTTTTGTTTTTATTCATTCCAGTGTGACCCTTGAAAATCGCCTAAGGTCGAAATCTAGACCGTCATATAAAAATTCTGCATACAGACAAATGGCGTAATGTCATTTTGAAAACAAACGCTACTTATCGGCCGTTGTGGACATACTCGTACACTCGTGAGCAATTCCATTAGAGATAGCTGCTGTGCTGGAGCAATAATTCGGCGCGTTTCGTGACGTGTTGTCAGCTCTTGTTCCGCCCGTCGACGCAACAGTCTGACGCAGGAATGGCAAGATTCACGGTATCAGTGCATTGGACTGTGGGCTATAGTTTGGCACCCGACAATTTACGCACGTTTTGCATATCAGTGATGCACCGCGATTATCTCGATCGGGGACAAAACCAGCGCCGAGGTCGCTAGTGCACGACAGCACAGTGTCGCCAGTCTCGGAGGTAACCGGTTCGAACCCCGAAGGTGTAAAAAAGTGTCATCATCCGAACTTGGTCAGCAAGGGGAGGAGATTTGGTGGCACAAAGTTCCAGATCACAAGTCATTGCGCCAGTGTCGTGACTTAAATTCCCAACCTCCCTTGAGCGTCTCATGGAGTGAGTGCACGTGACATTGGTGAGGGAGATCCGTCCGTCGAATGGGGAAATCTGTCCCATCGATCCTCTTGGGTTTGTTCGAGAGGAGTAGGCTGTTAGTTGGCACCGAGCAACATCTTCTCTCATTGTCAAACAACACCAACATGACACCACAGTACACACGCATACAGTATTGTTACGTAAACTAATCAGATACATACAAACACAGTTCTCATCCGGTGCGAGGAAAGGGGTCACTGGGCGTGGGGTAATAAGACTCATTCTGATTAGGCGCCTGAATCTATCTGCCGGTGTTACCCGACAGATAATGCAATACAACTTTTTTTTTTACCATCGTCAGCGTCAAGCGCCGTGGACGACAACGCATTTTTGTGATCGCAGACGTCGCCGCCTAGTGTTGCGAATTACTATAGTGGATGTGCCACAGTGAAGCAGAATTAACGTCCAATTCAGTACTGAACAATAACAGTTGGTGACATGATTCCCTGGTCTAAAGAGTTGCCTCACATGTTGGTACATGCCCAAGGCCGATAATGCCCCCGAATTGTTCCTCCACTGTTTTTGTTTGCACCCTCAAGCTCACCTGACTTCTATTAAGAACATCTCGGACGCCCTCAAGTGAGATGCACGCAACTTGAACTCAACTCCGACCAGACTGCAGGAATCAACGGCTGCAGTTGTGCGTTAGTGGATCGTGATGGCATCCCAACGCTTCTTTTGTTTCGTTAAATCCACAAGACAAGCAGCCGCCCTCGTCCTCAAGACGAAACAGGGTCTGCACGTTACTAATTTAATGCTCTTAACGGGTGCCGTAAGTGAACATCATACAAATAACATTTCCTCAAAGAATGAATCTGATATATGAAACTTCCATGACCACAGACGTTTGAAACAAAAATAGGAAACTGTTGGGCAAAAAAACTACGGATCTTAAAAGGAACAGGTTGCTCATTTTGAACGAGCTTATCTTTGAGCCACTAAAAGTCAGAATGAGAGAGATGGTGAGTGCATGCTTGCCACAAAATCTAATGAGCCAGGAGCGGATCCAGGGTTTGTTTCTGGTGGGTCTCTCTCTCTCTCTCTCTCTCTCTCTCTCTCTCTCTCAATCCCCTCTCCGTCATACGTATAACGTACCTTCATGCTCAGTTTTAGCAGCAAGAGTTGCTAACGATTCTGATAATGATAACAATAAAATACTGTGATTGTATATTACATGTTTTCACATAAAAATAATTTGTTTGCCTCAGTACTTAGATCACTTCAGCATAAGGTCCAAGAAATTATAATTGAAAACAAAACATATAGCATTTGAAAGGCTTTTCCCGAACATTTGAGAAGTACATATGTCTTGCAATTGATTTTAGAATCTTAATAGCAATAAGCTCTCAAATTTTGACAATGTCGTAACTTACAGGATTTAAAATCGAAGTGTGCACTCATCATTATCTGCATTCTACCTGTGAATCCACGAATCGCGTCGTATTTGTTATTGCTGTAAATACGACCAGCCTCTGATGAACTGAACGCTGGGAAGAAGGCAGTCACAAATTTCCAGTCTCATTGTCGTATAGACATTTAAGGCCCTTCCTTTGCTTTACATTCCCTGTTGGATGGCTATTATTTTACATTCCACATGACGTGGTTTAAAAAAGTCGTAGAAAATAAAAGTTCAGAGTTGAGTTGGACACTGGGATACGTATCACCAATTAGTCACTAAATAAAACAGAATGCTTGAAGAATACCACTGAAATTTTCGGTGGTAGTGATCTGGACATCTGCAATACTGTCCGCGTTGAGAAAAGATTATAGCAACGCGATAAAACATGAGAGGTTTCGGATGGGTACGACCCTGGAATTATTGTTTCTAACAGGTTAACGGGAGGAGGGAGTGACATTTTACAAGCAAACTTGGGGAAAAATATATGCAATCCACCCTATAACTTCACTTCAGTCCAGACATTTGAGAGCGAATGCTGATCGAAACTGTTTCACGAGATTAAATACCAAATTATAATTGTGTACTGCGTGATGGATATTTTCTATGAATATTTGATTTTATTGATGGTAGGCAGTCGAAACCTCGTGATTGCATTTTGTTATGTTTTGCAGGAGAAGCAAAAGCGGTTTCTTAAAAAATAATGTAAAGTGATACAGAAAATTACTGCATGTGTAACTGTACAGTAGAAGGCTAGTTATTGACAAATTAGAGAAATCCATGCACTTGCAAGTCTTTCGTTGATTATGGAGTTACTCGTTACTAGAATTACGAGGTTTTCACAGACAGATGGAGTTACGAAGTTTTCGTTATCTAAATAAGTGAATGTTATGTGAGTAGGGCCTCCCGTCGGGTAGACCGTTCGCCTGGTGCAAGTCTTTCGATTTGGCGCCGCGGGAAAGCATTCTCCTCGTAGGCAGAAGATAGGAACAAGAGGGGCAGGACAATCCTTGTACCTCTCCTGGTTCATTATTAAACCGTCAGTTCTTCTTCCTTTTTTTCAGTAATTTCATCCTCTACCCCCCGCCCCCCCCCCCCCCCACTCCCCATATGGTGGGGGCCTATCTCGCCAGCTTCTTATAAGGACCTGCCTAGCACCTATACAAATCTACAAAACAAGACCAAATTATGTTGACTTCAAAATATGTACAGTCATGTTATGTTGAAACCACCGCTATCTTTGCTGGATATAAGTTCCGCCTTTTATGCAAAAACATTTTCTTCTTTTTCTACCCAAACATGTTCCGGCAGCTCTGTGCCGTCACCAGCGGGTTTTGTTTATTGAAAACTGTAAAAAGTGGACCTATTTAAGGTTGTAACTGATCTAACAAATTGACGCCTAAAGACAGATTTTGTTCATTTTTGTTCTTACTATGATTTTACGTTAAATGGTTTTGCAGGACCATCTGTATGGTGTCCTGCACTGATAGCTTGTCATCTGCAAATCAAATTATGTAAATGTGAATTTTATAGGCGAGTTAACACATTCCTTGATTTTTAAAATCGTGATTTTGGTGTGACAAAGCGTTTTACGTATACGTTTGTTACGTTTTGACTGATCCTTCTTATTTTGCGTTCTGAAGGCACTCCACAGACATATTAATGTACTTTGCGTAATTTCGGTTTTACCAACGCCTCTTCACTTGGCAAAACGCGGTGAGCACTATGTTGTGTTCCTAACCCCATCAACGTTCATTTGTTCCCGAGAGAGTTTGGCCCCGAATTTGAATTTTGTTTACTTTTATCTCTGTCTGTGTGTGTGTGTGAGAGAGAGAGAGAGAGTATCTGTGCAAGATCCTCTAGGTGTTTGTGTTACCTTTTCTGTAAAGTTCCTCTAATGTGTTACTGCTTTACAGAGCGAAGTGTTTTCATGTAAAACTTGTTTGCCTTTTGTTATTGTCTTCTGTACGTGGACGTTCAATTGTTAGTTCGTGGTATAGCCAGTGGCTGGATTTCAGTGTTTTTAAATCTATAGCTGTTATAGGCAGGTGATGGTAAGCAAGTGTGCTATGAGTGCTGTTACTTTTTAGGTCTCTGAGATGTCCTGACTGTCACGTTTTAAAGTTCCTGCATGTTTTTCCTATATATACTCACTGGCAAGTGTTGCATGTGAGTCCATATATTCCTGAGCTGTTGAATTTATCTATGGGTGTCTCCTGTGTTCTCAGTTTTTTCTGTGTTGTGTTGTCTGCTCTGTATACTATTTGAAGACACCGTTTCTGCAACATGTTTCCTATTCTGTGGTCAGTTTTGTTATTGTGAGTGCGTATGTCCCATTTTATTTTGTGTGTGTGTTGTTGCTCTGTTGTGTCTTGCATGTGGTCATTGTTTGTATCTTGTATTATTCTGTGAGGTGTAACGTGTTGTGTGTATGTTGTGCGTTCGTTCCTTTTCTGTTTACAAATTTGTTGCTATAATTTGTCTATGAAGGGAGTGAGACAGAGTTGTAGCCTATCCCCGATGTTATTCAATCTGTGTATTGAGCAAGCAGTAAAGGAAACAAAAGAAAAAAGAAAATTAAAGTCCAGGAGAAGAAATAAAAATTTTGAGGTTTGCCGATGACATTGCAATTTTGGCAGACACAGCAAAGGACTTGGAAGAGCCGTTGAACGGAATGGACAGAATCTTGAAAGGAGGATATAAGATGAACATCAAGGGAAGCAAAACGAAGATAATGGAATGTAATCGAATTAAATTAGGTGATCCTGGTGGAACTAGATTAGGAAATGAGACACTTTGCTATTCGGTAAGCAAAATAACTGATGATGGTCGAAGTAGGGAGGATATAAAATGCAGAGTGGCTATGGCAAGGAAAGCGTTTCTGAAGAAGAGAAATTTATTAACGTCGAGTGTAAATTCTTGTGCCAGGTAGTCCTTTTGAAAGTATTTGTATGGAGTGTATCCATGCATGGAAGTGAAACATGGGTGATAAATAGTTTAAACAAGAAGAGAATAGAAGCTTTTGAAAAGTGGTGCTACTGAAGCATACTGAAGATTACATGGGTATATCACGTAACTAGTGAGGAGGTACTGAACAGAACTGGGTAGAAGGGAAATTCGTGGTACGGCCTGACCAAAAGAAGCGATCGATTGGTAGGATACATTCTGAAACATCAAGGGATCACTAGTTTAGTAGTTTTCCTGCCCAGCAACAAATAAAAATACTTACAGAAACAGTAATATTTGAAGGTGTGTTTACATTTAACTAACATTGGTGAATTCGGCTATGATATAATTAAAGCTGGCAGCTTAGCTCACGAGGGAGGGGCAGATAAATTTGTCGTTGCAGGGTGAGGAGATGCGATAGCGGGAAATTTTTCTTGTCTTCCAGTGCTAACAACCGATGTGCGAGTGAGCCTCCTGCCTATCATTTGCTACGGTATTAATTTCAAACGAAAGTAGCGGTTTCTAGAATGCTCGTTGTACAGGCGGTCTTCTCCAAACGGTTACATACTTGTAGCAGGGAATATAAAATTCAATTAAAGCTGTTGCAATGAGTAGAAGAAAAATGATATTCAAAATATTTAGTAAACTTCTGTGATCTTGACTTATATTACATAATGCATTTAAATTCCTGTTGCTGATCAACTTACGAACCTAGCAATGCTTCGCAATTGCTAAATATTTATGGGATATGGATATACGTCTTAATGTGGGGTAACCTAGGGATTTAGATCAAGAAGCAAATTTATGCACCTAGTTGTGCCTTCGATTACTTTGAAGGTATGAGAACCAAAATTATAATAAATCATATAGAAAATGAATTAAAAAGCTCCTTTGTTTTTGGTTTTTAAATTTTAATTTTTTGTGCACAATACAACTGTAATCCTTCAGAATACACAACATTTTCAGTTCTTTGGATACGTTGTAGTAACGTATATTCACTGTTTTCTGAACTTCCAGTTACTGAAAATACTAACCTTGCGAAAAACACTAGTAAATTAATTCGAACGTATTGTTACTGCAAACGTAACTCTGAGAACTGAAGCCGATTAAAATGAATGGGCAAATCATTTGCGATCGTTGGGATATGGCGTATGAGAGCGACCTATCCAGCTGCTGAACCAGTGAGTATAATAGCTCCAATGACATTACTTCTCGAAGTTTTAATCTGCCAACGGGTACCATTATAAAATTACGGTAAGCTGAGACTGTATAGTATCCTACAGGTACTCGGATTTTAAGACTCAAACTGTGCGGCGGAAGGCCAGATGAATTCAGTGTACTTAGAAATTCTTGAGGCTATTGCGCTGCATCTACAGTGAGAACTGAAGCCGATTAAAATGAATGGGCAAATCATTTGCGATCGTTGGGATATGGCGTATGAGAGCGACCTATCCAGCTGCTGAACCAGTGAGTATAATAGCTCCAATGACATTACTTCTCGAAGTTTTAATCTGCCAACGGGTACCATTATAAAATTACGGTAAGCTGAGACTGTATAGTATCCTACAGGTACTCGGATTTTAAGACTCAAACTGTGCGGCGGAAGGCCAGATGAATTCAGTGTACTTAGAAATTCTTGAGGCTATTGCGCTGCATCTACAGTGGCGTTTGAGTTCGGTCGATTCAGATTGCGTAGTAGCTTGTGATCATAACCTGATAAGCCATAAATACATAAATTTTCTTAATATAGAGGTTTTCTGTTAAAACCGACTGTGAGGACGAGAACGAAACGGCACATTGCTGTGTGTACAATTTTTGTTTAAAATTAAATGTACGCAGGAACAATAGATTTAAATGTCATGCTATCATAGTTAAATCTGACTGCGAGAAAGAAGACGAAACAGCATATTTTCACACGTATCCGCTTCATGTATTGGTATTGACAGATTAATGGTCCACTCACAAAACACAACACTTCATCAAACAATTACACAGTCACAACGTCGGTGTCGTTGAGGGTGGCAGCAACCCGAAACAGCAAAGAAGCTACTGGAAGTCTGCCTCGTGATGACTGGGTGTTGTGTGCTGTCCTTAGGTTAGTTAGGTTTAAGTGGTTCTAAGTTCTAGGGGACTGATGACCATAGATGTTAAGTCCCATAGTGCTCAGAGCCATTTGAACCATTTTTCTTTTTTTTTTTTTTTTTGCTACTGGAAGTGTTCCTAGTAGTGCCGGCTTTTACCGATCAGCACTTGGGACAGACGGCTAACTTGGTGCCTTTACTACAGCCAGTCAATTGGAGGCTCATAACATACTAATTGATGTAGGTTTCCAATTAATAATAAGGTCAGTACTAATGCGACCTGACGTGTCGCCCCACAATGTCGGTATTAGCTCTTCAGCAAAAACGTTTGAGGACCATCACGTAAAGCATGTGGTCTACAAGATGGCTCTAACGACTGTGGAGTACATGACAAAGTGAATTACTGCTGCGTGTAAAGGATTACTCCTGATATGTTGATAGCAATGGGTACATCAGTGACCCAGCGTGTACCAAAAGATCGTGATGCAAATGGTTCTCACTTTGAACACGCTATTTAAAAATCAACAGAAATCCGCAGTTTTCACTGTTTTCGTTCATGATCTCTAGTTTCCTTTATTTCATGTATTACCTTAATGTACGACCTTTTATCGATGTATACTTGACGCAGCATGCGTAAAAAACGAGAAGAAATAATTTGATTTTCATTTCATATAATAAATTTTATTGTGGAAATTGTGATAATTTTTTTTACTAACAAAAATTCGTTTGCCGACATACCATAATCTCAGCGATATCTGACCATTTTTTGAACTCCGTGGTAGGTAGGAAAAGTTAATACCGATTGAATGACTTTCCAGTGAGACAACAATTTGTTTGGTGGGGAACGTGTTTAAAGCTTTGTGAAATCTAAAGCACAAACATAACATTGCGTCTTTATTCGGCGGCGCAAGTTTTAGTAGTGTGAACTTTCGTGTGGTGGGCCATTCAACGGTTGCAATGGCACAAAAACCTCTATATTCACTGTATTCTTACTCCATGGTTTCTTGTCAGATCTATTGAAAAGTTACAACATTGAATTTATTTCATCGAGATCTGCTGTTCTGACTGCATAAATTGGCAAAGTTCCATTTAAAAAACCTAAGTTAATGGCAGTAGCTCGGTTATTAATGTAGTTGTTGGAGTTCATGTCTGTTTGGTTCATGAACCCCTGGTCACTGATCGTCTAGGTAAATACAGGTTACGAATGTCTTTAACAGGTCAAATATAATTTGAGGTGAAGAAGTTGGGTGCCTAGCCCTGTGTATTAGAATCAGGAATCCAATACGCATCGAATATAAAAAAAAATTACACGAAGTTGCTACAATACAGCTGGAATAATTTCAGATCTCCGTCGTATACTGAAATACATACGTGAATATGTGAACAGTTCTTATAAAATGTTTAACACTTACCTCACATCTTCTTATGAGGTTGGAACGTTGCCACGTTAGCTGCCCACAGCGGTGTTATCTACTGCTCGTATTACTCATGCCCTCGTAGTTAAAACTGAAATATGAACCAAATGTTACTATTTTTCTGGAACACAGAATATAGGAATATCCGGACTACTCAGACTTTATAAACGCAAACAGAAATGTGCGTATGTGTTTTATCGAATTATTTGTTTTTTTCTTTCTTTTATGGCTCACTGGATCTCCTACTTCTCTGCCCGCATCTCGTGGTCGTGCGGTAGCGTTCTCGCTTCCCACGCCCGGGTTCCCGGGCTCGATTCCCGGCGGGGTCAGGGATTTTCTCTGCCTCGTGATGGCTGGGTGTTGTGTGATGTCCTTAGGTTAGTTCGGTTTAAGTAGTTCTAAGTTCTAGGGGACTGATGACCATAGATGTTAAGTCCCATAGTGCTCAGAGCCATTTGACCCCTACTTCTCTCGAGTATTCGTAGTGTTCAAATGGCTCTGAGCACTATGGGACTTAACATCTATGGCCATCAGTCCCCTATAACTTAGAACTACTTAAACCTAACTAACCTATGGACAGCACACAACACCCAGTCATCACGAGGCAGAGAAAATCCCTGACCCCGCCGGGAATCGAACCAGGGAACCCGGGCGCGGGAAGCGAGAACGCTACCGCACGACCACAAGCTGCGGACTATTCGTAGTGTTCTTAGATACGAATTTGTGGTAACAACTCTTTTATAAGATGTTAAGAAATTTGAAGAATAATGTTCTCGCGTACCATCAATTTCTAAAATCTCGTATATCCAGCTTCCGATGTCAGTTACCGAGAATTTCCGTCGAGCGCGAAGAAACTACATAAGCGTCACTCATTCAACTGTTTCAGAGACAATATTCATAGCTTTGTTGACAATCTTTTTCTCCGGTGTTACTGCGCCGTTGACTGTCATACAACATGATAGGACACAACAGATTTTTCCTTGTAACTGGAACTATGTACGGTGTAACATTTAATTATGAAAATAACGCGAACGCTCTTCGCTTTACACTAAACGAAGCGACATGCAAACTGGATACTAAAGCTATGATTGTTTCTTTTATACGAGTTTATTCACTGTTGTTGATAGCTCTTCATTCTTTCCTTTTTATTTATCGAACAGATGGCTGTGGAATTTCGTCCCGTTTAATCAACGAGAGAACCCAGCAGGTAATACTCCAGGAAATATTGCGATGTTTTCAACAGACGTTCGACCCCGTGGACATTATCATAAAGAAATGTAATGTGTTTCGGCCTTTTTTGGAAGCCATACACGCAATACTCGGGATTCTGGCTTCTCAGATGCAATCAAATGATGAACTCAAGAAGCTGTAACTGCTCTGGCCTTTTTCTCTTCTATTTTCTTGCTTGATGCTGCCATTACGCTTTCACGTCTATCCAGGCGACATTTGAAGTTGCGAGTCAACAGCTGGGCGCTAATGAGCTTGAGAAGCGTTTCTTTTCAACCTGCTGAAACACGTTTTTCCACTGCGCAAACGCAATTTGCGCATCCCGGAGCCTTCATAAATATGGTAAACGCTGCTAATACTAGAATCACCACTTACCGCAAGCAGTGCCTAAAGATACTACTCTGATTTCAAGGAAGCGCTTGTTTATTCGATTTAGAAGTCGAGGCTAGTGATGGGTCAATCGACGGTTTTTAACAATCGATTGCTCAGTCGAGCGTTTTTTCGTTCCGTCGCCTGCGCAATGTCAGATGTATGAATGTTTTCACTCACTCACCGCGTTTTAGTGGTGTTAGTGTGATTTATTCAGTGCGAGACAACCGACTGAAACAAGTACCCGTCGGTTGTGGCCGTTATATGAATGTTTTCACTCACTCAGCGGGTTTGAGTGATTTTACTTACATCTTCTTCAGCCTTTTCGGTTATACATGAACCGTGACTAGGGTTGGCACCTTTTTTAGGGATTAATAAAGTATCTTATTTCAAGGAGATGATAATGAAAAGTATATTTCTAAAAAGAAAGTATATTCAAAGTGAAAGTGTTTACTTACTGAAATAGAAATTGTCGTACTGGTGGCATTAAATATCAATTTTTTGTTGGTTTTCAAAGTTTAATATTTGGTGCTGCACTGTAGATTTGTGTATACATAAATGATCAATCACTTTTTAGCACGTTTTTATTGGGTCGGTTTCTTGGCTGTTGTTTTCGGTACAAATTTTGCAATTGATTTAATACGAAGTTCCCGATAAACTAGACACTTGAAACTTTCTACTTAGCTCAGAACTGGGTAATCCTGCAATATTAACTCGCTTTCGAGTCTGGTGTGTGGCTGAGCGTACTTTGTTTTTCTGTCCGTCTGTATGTTCGGTACAAATTTAGCAATGGATTTTAAACCTACTTCCCTATAAGCTAAAGGCTTGAAACTTTCAGCTAACGTAGAAGTGGATGACAATGCAATATTAATTCGCTTCCTTTTCTGGTGTTTGGCGGAGAGTAGGTACTTGGTGTAAGAACTGGATGACACTGCAATATTAACACGATTTCGAGTCTGGTGTGTGGCGGAGGGTACTTTGTTTTTCGGTCTGTCTGTCTGTCTGTTCAGCACAAATTTTGCAATTGATTTTAAACTAATTTCCGATAAGCTATAGACTTAAAACTTCCACCTTAGCTCAGAACTGGTTGACAACGCAATATTAACTCGCATTCTCTTCTAGTCTTTGGCGGAGAATAGGTGATTGGTAAACCACATCAGTTTCCCAGTTTTCTTGCTCCAGTCGAGAATGTTTAGCAGTTGAGAACGATTCCTTCTAAGCTTCCCTGTGAGCTCCATTCTCTCTCATTTTTACGTTCGCAGTCTTTTCGCGAAGCTGATTTTTTTTTCTCATTTTCCCGTGTCAGATATTGACTGGCCACCCTCCAGCCATTGGCACAGTGTATGGAACTGTTGGTACAGACCAGATCTGACACCCAGGTCCTGCGGAACCCCATTACATTTTTATCCTCGGGCGGGACTTGCACGCACTGTAACCTCGCATAAGAGCAGTATCAACACACTTTAATCACGACATCCTAGGCCGAACATGGAACTGGAATATTGCCTAGATTACCTGTGTGCTCAGACGGCGATAACATTTGTGGTGACCATCCGTCCCTCCGCCCCCCCCTTTTTTCACGACAGTCACGATTTTCCTAGCCCTGTCCCGAAATTTTTCGAAAGTAATTCGGGACACCTATTTGTTCCGGATTTAAGAATTACAAAACGATTTATCCCGAATTATATCCACAAAAAGTAGTTTTACGCATCTGGTGGAACAGCAATGGTGTGGTGTACTACGAATTAGTTCTCCGAGGTGTAACCATTACCGCTGACGTTAATTGTCAACGTCTGAGACGTCTTGCAGACCCAGTGCGAGAACAAAGACGAGATAGACTGCGTGGAGTGATGCTACTCCCATGATAAAGCCTGCCCGCGTTCTGCTAGACTGACAAAGAACACTATACAGGAACTGAGTTGGGAAGCCGTTCGGTATTGACCTTATTCACCCGATCTTGCACCCTCAGATTTTCAAGTTTTCCGCTCCCTATCGGAAAACTTTCAGGGAACTTCCTTTCAGGATGAATATGCGCTCCGAACATGGTTCAGCGAGTTCTTCGCCTCAAAACACGTGATTTCTACAGTGGCGGAACGAAAAGTTACCCCAGCGTTGGCAGACTCTTGTGAATAGTGAATGAGAATATACAGGGTGGTCCCGAATTCATGGTACAAACTTTAATGGTAGGTGCAGGACATTGTAACAAGGATATATTGTATAGGAATGTATAGTCCCAGGTGACGCGGTGAGGCGTAAACAGGGGAAATAACGGCCGAAAGGAAAACGAAAGATTTTATTGAAATCGTTGTTGACAAGTGTCATGTTTACAGTAAGTGTTCAAAATTGCGTCCACCATGAGCGATACATGCTTGACAGCGTCGGTGCAGCGATTGGCGTACACGTTCAAAGATGCCTGGTATTTCACGCACACCTGCAGCAGCTACAGATATGCGAGCAACGAGATCCTCATCTGAGTCAACTGGAGTCTCATAAACAAGGCTCTTAAGATGTCCCCATAAAAAGTAATCGAGGCAAGAGAAATCAGGAGATCGGGGTGGCCAAGGGACTGGTCCACCACGCCCAATCCATCTAGCACCAAACGTGGCATTCAGGTAATTCCGTACAGCAGTGCTGAAGTGTGCTGGCGCTCCATCGTGCTGAAACCACATGCGGTTACGAATGGCGAGCGGAACATCTTGCAGCAGTTCTGGTAACACTTCTTGCAGAAAAATAAGATAGCTTTCGCCACAGAGTCGCGTGGGTAGTAAGTATGGCCCAATCAAAAAGTCGTTCACAATACCAGCCCACACATTAATACCGAAACGTTGTTGATACGCATGTGGACGCGTTGCATGTGGATTATCTGTTGCCCACACATGGGAATTGTGCGCATTAAAGACACCCTCGCGTGAAAATGTCGCTTCATCTGTAAATAGCACATGACCTACGAAATCCGGCTGCAACGCACATTGCTGCAACAACCACTGGCAGAAGTTCACGCGAAGAGGATAATCTGCCGGATTCAATGCTTGTACTTTTTGAAAATGGAAGGGGTGTAAGCGATTTTCATTTAACACTCTGCATACAGTCTGATGACTCACATGTACGTCACGCGCAACAGTTCTTGTGCTTGACTCGGGTCTATCAGCCACTATGTTCAAGATGCGTTCTTCCAGTCGTGGAGTGCGTACAGCTCTTAATCGACCAGCGTCATGTCTGTTGACGTCGAACGTACCTGTTTCACAAAGTTGACGATGTCACCGTTGAAAAATTCTATGATCCGGCATTCGTCGATTAGGATACTCCGCGCGATACATTCGTAACGCAGCTCTGGCGTTACCATTTGCACGGCCGTACATGTAATGCATGTCTGCTTTTTCTGCATACGTAAAGTCACCCATCGTCTACGGCAGCACAATTGTGAATGGCGCTTGTCCCTACTGCGATACATCATGTTCATCTACTGCCCTCTACCGGCAGTGACACCAACCGATCACTCCATTTCTCTTTCCCCTGTTTACGCCTCACCGCGTCACCTGCGACTATACATTCCTATACAATAAATCCTTGTTACAATGTCCTGTACCTACCATTAAAGTTTGTACCATGAATTCGGGACCACCCTGTATTGTTGATGACTAAAGTCTCTGTTCTATGCATCTGTTTCGCTACGAACTTATGCACCAAACTAATACCTTGTAACGCATCACTGGAGACCAAAGTTACCTTATACCACACAGAAAATATCACTGAAAGATCTCCGAAATTTTACTCACGTATTTCAGGCTCAATGTGTATTGTGAAAGCGTTGAAATCATTCTTGTTTTGTATCATATAGAAATTTTATATTTCAGTTTTGCAATGAGGTTAATGATAATCCGAAGTCAGACACAAACGACCATATAAAACAGGTAAGTCATGCAGAATAAAGCCAGATCATCTTGGTCATTTCTGTTCTTTCCCAGAAATCAGACAGTAATGTTGACTGCACGTCTAGCAATAACTACATCTAATAACTTGACAGATACAACACTGTGTTACTCAACATTCAACCAACGTAACCTGCTGTCGTAATTACCTGTACGTATCAAACACACAATATCAATGGTACACGTAAGACGACAAAATTTCGTGTGTGTGTGTGTGTGTGTGAATGTGTATAGGCGTCTGTGTGTCTATTTCTTTTGCATGAGCAATCGACATAAATGTAAAAAATAGTTGCATATACAATCTGATATAATAGAAAAGTGAATTCGAAAATGAAACATTTCTACAAGAATATAATATCTCTCTTTCTCGTACATTATGAGGCCCGTTAAGGGCTGCACACGCTAGCGACGGATCGCAGCGATCCATCGCATGGGCGACTTATCAGTTCGCAGATCACACGTGTGTGGGCAAATCGCAGAGAGCGGTTAATCACTTGGAAATTCCAGCCAGTCCGATGGACCGCATGCGATTCGTGCACGCAGTATGACAGCTTGGCTGATTAGCAGCGGTGGGTGCCAATATGACTGCGACAGGATTCTCCATTTATTAACCGTGGTTGTGCAGTTTTGTTTCGTTTTGCTTTGCCCACGCCGAGCAAGATATTTGCGTTAGAATCTATAATTGTCCAGGGATCACGAACTAATCTGAGAAGTGAAGCGGAAGCCAGAGATGGGATTCATATTAAGAAATAGTACAAAATACGCAGCCCGATTTTGCAGTGATTGGCATTTTGAAGTTTGTGTTATCGAAGTAGAATTGCTGAAAGTTCATAGTAATAGTCATGACGCAATAGGTTCTCCCACGATTTTGAGTTATTTATGAAATAATTTTACGTGTATTAAAATTTTTTACTTCTGAACAGAATGACAAACGTCTTAATGTAATGTTAAGAGGACATTTTAATTTAAACGTTCAGGGAAAATCTATTCTACAGTTATATTCAAGTCCCTTGTCATTTAATATAACTCTTTTTCATACAATTTGTAAAAAGAGTTGCAGTAATTAGTCGTGCTGCTGTGCTGCTATTGACATCATCTCTATAGGCACATTGAGCAAATTGTGTAAATACTTGCAGTTAAACTATAAGACTAATGCACAAAAAAGAAACTGAGGACTAATAAACGCAAAATTTATTGTATTGGCACACTGGAAAGATGTACGCAACCCATACGGCGTCAGTGAAAAATGTGATATAAACTGTAAAGTAACCTACAGTGCCCAAGAAACGCTTCCCGAAACAAGTTTAATACATTGTGATCCCAATTTATTTTAAATTTATGTTTTGCGAGTGTTTGTCGGGATACGGAAATCAGGTGCAACTGCTGCTAAACGCAGTAGCTAATTTTCCTTAGCAGAACCTCTCAACACAGTGACATTTTTAATACTGAGTGAAATTGCTTGACAAATCGCTCGTGCGTGGAATGTCTAGGTGAGCGACCGATTGCAGGTGATTTCACATGCGACGGTTCGCTACAATCCGTCCTTGTTTCCTTGAGTGTCTGCCCAGACAAGGAGAATTTTTCCTAACTTTGACATGCTTGGTCGCCTAGTGCATAGCTGTTTTTCAAGATATTTGTCCCAGAGAGATGGTTGTAGCACTGTTTTTCAACTCTTTCCTTCTAGCTGTGATGACGAATATGAACTATTTTAGTTTTTTATTTTAATTTTCTTTATTGAAGTACTCTTGCTGTTGACACGAGTGTTTCAAAAGCTGACGTAACAGAAAATTAATTGTACTCTTTCGTGTGTAAGAGTTCTTCCGACTTTTCGATGCATACTCTGTGCGTCATTGTTTCATAAACTGACTTGTGTTGCGGTTTGTTGGGCTGTAACGGAATTTTGAAGCACTAAAGGAAAGTCCACAGGACGCTTTTGTACCGTATCTTCTTATCGAATGGCAACAGGCAGTATACCCTACAGTTTATACCTCATTTTAAGTGACGATGAGACGACTAGAATAGCACCCAGTCACAGGAATGTACAAAGTACTCATTCCAGGTTGGCAGTACCCTCGTGTGTGGACTTAGACAACAATTATGTCATAAAAATCTGTCTAAAGTGAAGATCGCATAAATATTTCTTTATTGTCAACAGCCAATTTTGACAGACTTTCTGTCGTCTTCGGGTTTTCAAAACTTTTGTTACAAAACGTATTCATTGTGAGCTGAAACCTCACGCCAAGTTGTCATGTTAGTGGATAAAATGCAAAGGTTTGTCAGAAGTAAAACATTTACAATCAGAAAGCACCTAGTGCTCTTGGCCATGTCCGCATATGTAGCACTCACAGATCATTGTTACGTCATAAAATCACAGTATACAATAAAATGCACAGCAACACATCTGTTTGTTTAGTTTGACATGTTCCGTTCATTGATGATCCACCTTAGACGGCGAAGGGTTAAAGAAATATTTATGCGATCTTTGCCTTAGGATGCTTTTTAACATTTAAAAAAGATTGCTCCTTCTCATTTATCAGCATGAGAAAATTAAACAATTACATATCTACGATAGAAAGACACAGAGACAGTTGTCTACCTCAGTGGGAACATAAGAGTATAAGAAAACACACTCAGGAAACCAACTATCATTTCGTCGTCTTAGATGCAGAGATTAGTCCCATGCCTGCTACGACTACCATTTCACTTCAAACACTTTTATTGCAAATAGAGGTCGCATTTTTATACTTACAAGTAAGTTCATAGAATAAGTAATGTCAACATAATCAGGGTATTCCAAGATAACACCGTTAGTAATCCCTGAACATGAGGGAAATTCATAAAAGAAAGAAAAATGAAACAGCGCAATTGTTGTGACGATACTTTCTCTGAAAAAAAGAAAAAAATACTTGAGCGTTGGGTTTCCGTTGGAGGCTGTATGTACTCGTATGACATAACTAACACAATGTCCGCCTCCGAAGCGCAGCGGTAGCGCTACCGCCTATCACGTAAGGGGGCCCGGGTTCAGTTCCCGACAGGGAACTGGGGGTTGTGTGTCATTCATCATAATTGACACACAAGTCGCCAAAGTGGCGTCAACTAAGAAGACTTGCAATACAGCGGCTGAACCCCGAAGGGAATATCCCGGCCAATAAATGCCATACGATCATTTCATACCACTAATACAATATTTCCTTTGCACCTTAGTCTAAGCACAAGATTACTTTGTGCCACATTTATCAATCGAGTCCGGATTCCAACCTTTCGAGGGCACTGCTGCGCCAACTGATAGAGTCAAACGCCACTTTCGGAAAATCCGCCACTGTCTGTCATTCGTTGAGCCTCTTTTGTTAACTAGAATCGCGCTACGAGCAGCCTTCCGCGATTTAGGGGGTGGGGGTAGTGGGGGGTGGGGGGAGGAGGGGACACTGCCTCTCGAAACTGAAAAATGAAGATTGGAATAGCGACGCTGTACGTAATTTTCATCTCTGATGCTGATTTTGTAAGTATACTGTATACACACGTCCATCTTATAGCAAAGTTAACAAGAAACTGTAATGAGAATACCGTTAACGTTGTGTGCGTACTATGACGTGAATTACGAAATCTTCTTATTCAGCATGGTACTGTGGATAAAGCATTTATGTCTTTCCTAACGCCGGCCGGAGTGGCCGAGCGGTTCTCGGTGCTAAAGTCTGGAACCGCGCGACCGCTATGGTCGCAGGTTCGAATCCTGCCTCGGGCATGGATGTGTGTGATGACCGTAGGTTAGTTAGGTTTAAGTAGTTCTAAGTCCTAGGGGACTGATGACCTCAGAAGTTAAGTCTCATAGTGCTCAGAGCCATTTCTTTCTTTCCTAACACTGACAGATATAACAGTTTTTGAACGGTTCAGAATAGACGCGTTATGCTATACCACCAGAAGGATCGCATATTTTATTAATAATGGCTAGTGAGAACCATCACAGCCCAACTAATTCACAATTACTATGCTCTTCGTTAGAATATTATCATGTTTCCTGCAGTTAAAAAAAAAACTTACAAGAAATTAGCGTAAAAGTTATAGCATCTTAACAAATACGGTCGACAACTCACACTGAGAACGAACTTATGATAAATCCTCGCCGAGCAGTGCTAGTACTATGCTATAAGAAACATGAGAGGCAAAATCAGGAAATGACGATCATGTTAACATTCTGCCGATCGCCAGGCAGTAGCATGGTGAGCAGTGAGTTTATGCGACATAGCGTGCTGTGTACACCTAACTACTTGAAATTTTGATCGGTATGTCTTTGACGGAAACGAGGTCAAGAACATATGTGTACCACCTATAATATATTTTGCAAACAGAAGTAAGGAGCTCACATCAGGAAAGTGCCATGGTAATGCATACATCTAAACAGCTTAGGGACGGTATTTTTATGCATGATTCATTATTTCTCCCATACTTATTAATATATTTATGCTACCTCATAAATGCAGATTTTATACGTGAGAATTTTTTACGTGTACGTTTTACGTAATTTGAATGCTATGCCCAGAGAGAAAATATTATATAGGGTGAGGCAGCTAATAGAGGTCACCCCAAATATATCCAGAATAAATAAATATACCGAGGTGCGGTTTTCGCCAAGCTATAGCGAACGATATGACAATTTCCTGACGCCAGCGAGAATTTTCTAATGTTTATATTCGCCGAAATACGTCAACGTCTGGAATTATATACTTTTGTCTGCGGCATTTGAAATAAGCTTCTAAGAGAACTTCATCGACAGTACGGGACCTGGTTATAGTATCGAGATAATTGCGCCGCAAACCACTGTCCCACCGTCAGGAGAAGAGTGCAAAACGCCTGCCCTGTTGAACCAATCTAAGCAAAGGTGTAACTCAGGTATGATTCTTGTGTTTACCTGTATTGTTGAAGCCAATCAATCTGTGTTCTGCTGTTGTAGCAATAACTTGCTCCTAAAACTATTGAGACATTCACAATGTAGACGACATTCGAAAAAGTGACTATCGTTATTGCTCAATGTCGCAAAAATATTAGAGCAGTGGTTCGGTAATATGCCGAAGAATATCGAGATCGTGCCAAGCATTCACGGTCTGCCTTTGTAAACATTATAAAAAAAAGTTATAGAAAATGGAAGTGTAGAGACTAAAATACACCAAGGAAAAAGAAGAGCAAGTGATGAAGTAAATGAAAACTAACATTTTAGCAGCAATAGCACACAATACAAATGTCACTAAGAGGCATCTCGGAAGTAGGATAGGGATCAACCAAATGAGTGTTCTACTAACACTACATTCTATCGCATTTCATCCTCTTCACATTTTGCTGCACCAACAGCTTCAGGGCAATGACTTCCAGAATAGTTGACGGTTCTTCGAATGTTCTCTACCAAAAGTGCAAAGTGGTGCAGCATATCTACGCAGTATTTGCAATTAATAATAGAACAGTGTAGGTCGCAGGTACGTTTATTAGAAAGTCATCACGTGATCATCTTCAGATCTTCAGCTATGCTGGTGGACAGTGGCTGTGCGTAGAGCAGGAATCGCTGAATGACAGTTGACTACCGTCATTCAGCAGTCCCTGCTCCACGCGCAGTCATTGTCCATCACTATGGCTGAAGGTCTGAAAATGATCATGTGATGATCGAAAGCGGTCACCTTTTAATAAAGGTGCCTTGCGATATAGACTATTTTATAATTAATTTTAAATACTACATTGTGATCGATGACTTTCTCTAGCAATGTTTTCAAAAAGGACACCTACGCAAAATTTTATCTTTTACGAACCATGGACAAATCAATCTTCGCAATATGCACCAATAGTGAACAGTAAATCCACGCTGAGTCAAAGAAGTGTGTGAAAACAACGCTCTTGTTGTATCAACGGTTGGTACGCGTTTTACAAGAACAGCATCATTGGTCCCTGTTTTATTGATGAGAATGTAAATATACTCAGCTGTCTCCAGTTCCGAAAATATGCTGCTGCCTCATTGATTGGAAGAATCCCACTGGGCATTAGCCAATCACTGTGATACAAGCATGAGGGGTGGTCTTGCTATTCCACACATGTAATGACAGTTCTTCCTAAGAGAACATTTGGAGAGCATTGGAACGATCGTTCAGGGAACACAAAATGGTCTGCACACTCACCAAACTTGACACTACTATATTTTTATCTGACGAAAGAGGCCTTATTAGGAAACAGGCACGAAATGTTTTATAATACGGGTCTTTACTGTCATTAACTGCAGATGAAAGTCAACGTGCAGTATTATTTCTCCAGAATCACTGTACAGCCCGTAGCAGTGCTCAAGGTCAACGTTTTGAGCATGTGGTGTGACAGCCCTGATAATGAAAACACGAACTGTACCCGATTTTTGTACTTGCTTACATCTGTAAGGCCTATAATAGAGCAGATGTTTGCAGAACCCTTCTCCTGCTCGCTTGGCAGTGTTTCGCAGCTCTGTTATCTTGATACTGTTTGATAAAGCCCCATACATGTTGTGTCGCTGAATACATCTTAGGAGCTTCATATGTCACAGCAGGAAGTATATAATTCCATTAGAAACAAATAAATTCGCTATCCTATTTCGGCGAATATAAGCAATAAAAATTATCCGCATGAAAATTCCACAGACAAGCCGAAGAACAATACGTAATCAGAAGAGGTTGGAATGTGGCTTGGCGATAATTTGGACTACGCGAGAAGACGTCAAAATTTAACTATCTATGTGGAAGGTATGGGAGGGGAGCTCTGGCTGCCAAGAATCTGATGATGTTATTGTAAAGGAAAGAGTCTGAGCTGAATGACTGTCCGTGGGGTATCAACTTATTATCAATTATTTTCAAAGAAGTACGTTTCGATTTTTCCTTGTGTATGATTCACTTTTTGAAAACTAGTATTTAACTGGGTAGTTTATATCAATCCCATCCGAAACTTTCATCGCAAGCTTTTAGAAATTATTTGTTTAGCCTACTCGCAAACTGTGAACTTTTTAGCAGTTCCGCACATCTCCTTAATTAGCATAATTCTGACGACAGAATTACAAGAATGCAAAATGAAGAGTCACTGTGCTGGACGCTGTGGCACGGAGGCAGAGACAACGGGAATAGGGATCGCAACATCCCTCACCATCTACATACGTTATCAGGTAGGAGAGCCTTCCTCGAACATTACTTTGGTCACCGAAAAATGTTTACAGTAAATGGACCTGTGAACAAGATAACTGTGAAGTGCATCCATTCAGAGTGTAGCAAGCTTCATATTTTGAACTGATACGCAGTTTAAAGACTTCTTTCTTTTATGTGGCAAAACGAATTATTCGTTTATAAAAAATCGCGCAGGCGAAATTTCACAAATCTTTTATATATTTATTTGGTTGACATGACCATGGGTAGTGTTTGAGAACAGGTGTGTGAACCTAACGTCGGAAAATTTGAGACTGCTGCCCTTCAGCATAGTAACTAAGCCCTTGCTAACAACAACCGGGACGCTTACCGACCGCTCAACACCTTGGCGGTAGAAATCCACTCGATGACAGTTTGAGAACAGGTGTGTGAACCTAACGTCGGAAAATTTGAGACTGCTGCCCTTCAGCATAGTAACTAAGCCCTTGCTAACAACAACCGGGACGCTTACCGACCGCTCAACACCTTGGCGGTAGAAATCCACTCGATGACAGTTTGAGAACAGGTGTGTGAACCTAACGTCGGAAAATTTGAGACTGCTGCGAATCAGTTGCTCGACTATGCGGACATCGGCATCTTTGGTCGGTGTCGATGACCCTCCTTTCCGACCAACATTGCTTACGTGTGTGCAGCCTTGGTCAAACTGTTAGCACCATTTAGCTATGGCTGGAGACGACAATGGATCTAATTCGTACTCCGTGTTCAATTTAGACATTTCGCCTGCAAGACCCGTTCCGTCCAGCGTACTTCAAACTTAAAGAGTACGTCTTCAGTTGCTGCCCCATTTAACCCATACACTATGAAGCAAAGAAACGGTTCAAATGGCTCTGAGCACTATGGGACTTAACATCTCAGGTCATCAGTCCCCTAGAACTTAGAACTACTTAAACCTAACTAACCTAAGGACATCACACGCATCCATGCCCGAGGCAGGATTCGAACCTGCGACCGTAGTGGTCGCCTAGAACCGCTCGGCCACTCCGGCCGGAACACCTAGGTGTACGTTCTCGTAAGCTAGCAGACAATAAACAATATTTCGACAATGGTTATGTTGTTGTGGAACCAAATCACGGAAGTGTTTAGAGAACAGAAGCGCCGGAAAGTTCGTGAGGTCACGAAGTTGCAGCAGCCACGACCCTACGCGGGCTCTCGCCAAGTGCGAACGGACACAGCGCAGTGGGCCTCTTTCACCGTCGCCACATAAATCTGCAGCATCCGGCGCATCCGTCCACCCTCTGCGAAAACAAAGCGACCTGCCGAGTCGGGCCAGACCGCATAAATTACGCCAATATCGTAAAACGAGCAAAGTGACGGCGGCGGCAGCGGTGGACGGTCGCGTCAGCGTGGGCCAAGTAGTTGACAAGCGCGATCAATCCGAGCAATAGCGAGCGTTTTAGCAAACAATGCGTCCGAGTTATATACTACGGCGTCTCGAAAAACAGAGCTACACGAGAGCGCGAGGAGTTGGGTGGGTTGGGGGAGGGGGAGGGGGGAGGCCCCGGCGGGAGGGAAAAAGACGACCGAGCCTGTATGTATATGCGCGTGTCCAGCGTTCATTATGGATTCATCAATTCAAAGTCACTCTATACAGGCGGCGCTGGCCCCCGTTATCTGCCTCGGCGGACGGACGCGCCCGGCCGCTGGACAGGGTTTCCCCGGGGAGCTAACAATAAACTGGCTCCGAACAGCGGGGTATCATACGTGGAACACCCGCCGGCCGGCCGCGACATTTGTATATAAGATCTTTGCCGGTTTTGTTGTTGTGGCCCGGCCGGTCCCAAGAATTCAACATGGTCGCGGTATGGGCGGTATCTAGCATCTCGCCGGTTTTAATGGTAGCCCGCCGGTGTCGCAAGCGCGGCCGCGGCTGCAGCCGCAGATGGGCCGGCAGATAGCGGCTGCGGCTGCGGCTGCGGCTGCGGTTCGCTGCCGACTGGCTCGTCACTTGAGGTAATTGCTATTGGCGGCCGGACCGGCCTCCTCCGCCCGCACCGAGCGCGCTCGCTCGCCACCGTGACGTGGCGCCGAGTTCCAGCGGACGAGCGCTGATTTGCGGATACCCCAGGCCGCATGTCGCTGTCACGTGCCGGACGCGCGGCTCTTGTAAGGCGGGGCGAGGCCAGATTGTTTTGACACAACCAGTCGCACCTTGACCTCGGCGCTGCCAGGACCAGCACCTCGACGACTGTGTAGCTTCGCATCATTATTGGTCTCACAAACTCACCGGACAGCATAGCATATAGCACAACACGAGCGTTGGCAACAGGCGCAATAAGCTATCAAATGAACTGTATTTGCTTTTTTCTTTATCGTCTAGTCGAGCTTAGTCCGTCGAAGTGCTGCACCCAAACACTGAACGCCTCATAGTCAAAAAGTGTGTTTCGTCTGCCAATTGCCAATCATTGTGCCCGTTGTCAGCTCTAGGACACCCTTTTCCGGTCCACAAACCTACCTCTAACAATTTATAAACAAAGAGCTGCACTAGAAGACTTTATGTGCCAGCCGGTTTTCGGGTTTATAACTCATCGTCAATAGCATCTGATACGTAGGAACAAACAACTGCATGTACATCGATTTCTGCTAAATGGCAACTCTACAGGGTGTTACAAAAAGGTATGGCCAAACTTTCAGGAAACATTCCTCACACACAAATAAAGAAAAGATGTTATGTGGACATGTGTCCGGAAACGCTTAATTTCCATGCTAGAGCTCATTTTAGTTTCGTCAGTATGTACTGATCAAATTGTACATTTTCACAATCAACATGTGTGGGCTGACGAGAATCCGCACGCAATTGTGCAATCACGTCATCAACACAGATTTTCTGTGAACGTTTGGGCAGGCATTGTTGGTGATGTCTTGATTGGGCCCCATGTTCCTCCACCTACGCTCAATGGAGCACGTTATCATGATTTCATACGGGGTACTCTACCTGTGATGCTAGAACATGTGCCTTTACAAGTACGACACAACATGTGGTTCATGCATGATGGAGCTCCTGCACATTTCAGTCGAAGTGTTCCTACGCTTCTCAACATCAGATTCGGTGACCGATGGATTGGTAGAGGCGGACCAATTCCATGGCCTCCACGCTCTCCTGACCTCAAACCTCTTGACTTTCATTTATGGGGGCATTTGAAAGCTCTTTGTCTACGCAACCCCGGTACCAAATGTAGAGAGTCTTCGTGCCCGTATTGTGGACGGCTGTGATACAATACGCAATTCTCCAGGGCTGCATCAGCGCATCAGGGATTCCATGCGACGGAGGGTGGATGCATGTATCCTCGCTAACGGGGGAAATTTTGAACATTTCCTGTAACAAAGTACGTTGTGTTGCTGTGTGCTTCCATTCCATGATTAATGTGATTTGAAGAGAAGTAATAAAATGAGCTCTGTAAGGTGTATGCTTCGCCGGCGATGGGCGAGGCATGACAGAATCTCTGACCAGAGATTAGTTTATTGTTAGTTGTTGCTTGTCGCGAGTCTGCGCTAGTCTGCGCGAGTCGACAGTAGAAGTCAGTCTGCGCTTGTCTGCGCGAGTCTGCAGTAGTAGTCAGTCGGATACAGTAGTAGTCGGTCGGCTTTAGTAGCGAGTGGACAGGAGTAGTCTGCGGGAGTCGGCATGCGTCGGCTGTGTGCTCTGCTCGCGACTCTGGTCAGGACTCTGGAGGATGAGTATTGGTGTAGAAGGTAAAGAAGCAGCCTTGCGCATATTTAGTAATGTATGTTAATTGTAATTAATTTTTGTTCAGAAAAAAATGCCCCAATAATAATTTTTATAATATAAAGTAACCTTCTTTGAAGAAAAAGCATTCATTTCAATTTAAAGAATTTTTCCAATGCATTATCATTGCTTCCAAAAATCAAAAAAAAATATACGCCAGCATTTCACGAAGCTGTGTCGATAAATAAGAGCAGAAATAGTTGCAGTTTTTATTGAGGTAAGAATTTTGCTTTTGTTATTCAGAATACAGGGCCGAAGGTCAGCGCTGCTGTTCTTATAAAATTTGCCAGATATTATTATTTCTGTTAGGAGGTTACATTTCGTTCATGGTTCATTATTTAATTAATATTATTGTTGGTTTATGGTCAATTTTCATTTCTTAATTCTGTGGGGAGTTTACGCTTGGCTCCATTTCACATTATTCATTTTAAATATTTTTGCGGAGAGGTTACAGCTCTAACATGGAAAGTAAGCGTTTCCGGACACATATCCACATAACATATTTTCTTTCTTTGTGTGTGAGGAATGTTTCCTAAAAGTTTGACCGTACCTTTTTGTAACACCCAGTATATACAGTGTTGCTGTCCTGAGACTGGTTTGATGCAGCTCTCCATGCTACTCTATACTGTGCAAGCTTCTTCATCTCCCAGTACCTACTGCAGCCTACATCCTTCTGAATCTGCTTAGCGTATTCATCTCTTGGTCTCCCTCTACGATTTTTACCCTCCACGCTGCCCTCCAATACTAAATTGGTGATCCCTCGATGTCTCAGAACATGTCCTACCAACCGATCCCTTCTTCTAGTCAAGTTGTGCCACAAGCTCCCCTTCTCCCTAATTCTATTCAATACTTCCTCATTAGTTATGTGATCTACCCATCTAATCTTCAGCATTCTTCTGTAGCAGTAATATAAGAACATTATGTACCTCTCTGGCAGTGATATGCATGTCAGTTAACACGATAGCATCTGAAATCTTTTCTACCACGTAGTATGCTGGTTGCCATGCGTTTTACTGTTGGCATATTCTAGGCACTGACAATTCTCGATGACTTTTGACATAACTGTCATATAGTGTAAGCCCACCCGGTTGGCCGTGCGGGCGGGAAGGAGCGCCTGGTCCCCGGCACGAATCCGCTCGGCGGATTTGTGTCGAGGTCCGGTGAACCGGCCAGTCTGTGGATGGTTTTTAGTCGGTTTTCCATCTGCCTCGGCAAATGCGGGCTGGTTCCCCTTATTCCGCCTCAGTCACACTATGTCGGCGATTGCTGCGCAAACAAGTTCTCCACGTACGCGTACACCACCATTACTCTACCACACAAACATAGGGGTTACACTCGTCTGGTGTGAGATGTTCCCTGGGCGGTCCATCGGTAGCCGAACCGCATAATAACCCTGGGTGCGGTGTGGGGCGGCGGAGGGGTGAAGTGTACTGCGGTAGTCGTCGTGGTGTAGTGGACCACTGCGGCTGCTGCGGGGACGGGGCCTCTCCGTCGTGTCTAGGTCCCCGGTTAACATACATACATACATATAGTGTAAACGTGGAATTGACTGGTCCGAGAGTCTACATTACCTGTCTTTCGTTATTTCTAAGATCATATTGATATACAATGATAAGCAAAACATTGCCCAATGCGATGCTGGATGCCACCTGGTGACGTTGTGGGCACGTGACGCGGTTACAAAAGTATGGAAGCGGAGCAGACAGGGAAGGGGGAATACCCTAGCGAAAATATGGCCTGCAAGTGGAGAAATCCATTCAGATAAGCGACTTTGATAAACGGCGGGTTCTTATTACACAGAAATTGCGAACGAGTTCTGTAAAAAGGTGAAGCTGGTCGAATGTTAACGTGCTACTGTCGTGAGCACCTACGGAGAGAGGTAGAAGCACAGTGAAATCACCACTAGGCGCTAAATGTTTAGACGTTCACGACTCTTCACAGAATATGGGGTTCGTGGAGATATGGTGAACTGTGGCATCTCTGCTGAAAGATCACAATACTGGTGCACGCACAAGTATTTCGCAGCACACTGTTCATCGTACATTGTTGAACATGGAGTTCCACAGCAGTCCACCCCTACGAGTTCACATGTTGACCCAGCGACGTCGTCAATCACGACTGCAGTGGGATTTGGACCTTCAGGATTCAACCGTTGATCAATGATAACGTGTCGGCTCTTCGGGTGAATCATATTTTTGCTACACTAGGTCGATGGTCGTCTCCGCAAACGCCGTCATCGAGGTGAACGGCGGATCGAAACGTGCAGCGCGCCGCTAACGCAGGCTGGTGGCAGCAGTATTATGCTATGGGAGACATTTTCCTGCGCTTCGATGAGGCCTTTGATAGTAACCGAAGACACGCTGACAGCAGCGAAGCACCTGCATCCCTTCATGCTTGATGTCTTCCCCGACGGCGAAGTCATCTTTCAACAGTATAATCGTCCATCTCTCGGAGTGAGAACTGTGCTACAATGGTTTGAGGAGCATGATAGTGAACACATGATGATGTCTCGGCGACCAAATTCGCCTGATGTAAATTCAGTGGAACCCATGTGGATCGCTATCGCACGCCATCACGGCGTGCGCAAACAAGCGGCCCGTTATTTAGGCGAATTATATGACCTGTGCGTAGACATCTAATGTCACATAGCTCTACAAACCTACCAACAAGCTGTCAGGTCCCTGACACGCCGAATTAGTGATGCATTTCGTTCCAAAGACGCAAAAACAATGTATTAAGCAAGTGGTCATTATGTTTTGGCCCATCAGTGTATAACAGTCAGATGCATTCATAAATGCCAGTCACAAGTTTTCGGCAATTGGTATATGAAGATAAGAAATGCAAAATGTAAAGAAATTCAAAATAATCCAAGATATAACGTCAAATTAGAGAATTTTACATAGACGCCAAACCAAAATTATTCGGTTGAAGCACTGTTGAAATTTTAGATGTACTTTTTAGTCAGTAACTCTGTACATTAAGTATTTTATCCACTTGTTTTGTTATATGACTGTATTTTTCAATTACTTCTAGAATATTTAACAATATGCTTTTTTCTGATTTATGGAGATTGATGATGTTTTGTTAATGTCCTTAGCAGAACGCTTGTATTCCCTTAAATAACCACTAACATTAATACGTTAATGTTGTAATATATAACCCCTAACATTAATACGTTAATGTTGTAATACATAGCTTTGAAATTTCTCCATGTTCAGCCAACATAAAATTCTCTTAAGGTTCTTTCATACACACCTGATGAGTTACATGTTTGTCTCTTTTTCTATATCGTGTATAAGACGTGATGTTACTCCGTTATCTGTCACGAAGCCAAACTGCAGCCTAGTTTTTCGAAACAAACGGCGTACTGAGAAACATGACCATTCTCTTTGTTCACTCTTTTCTAGTGTGATCTGATGTTCATTCTTACTATTTTCATTCTGTTTTTTTTGTGTATAATCTCATAACTGTTTCTGGGTCATAGCCATTGTCAGATACTACCTTCTTATTTCAGCATTAATATTTGTCTCCTTAAAGGGATATTTGAGTAACCTGTCAGTTGCTGCGCGGAAATATGCTTCTATATGGGATTCTTGATGGCAAGAGCTGTTGTGAATTATGCAGTCAGATGTAGTGGACTTTCGGAATATGTTGAAAAGGTGGGTATCTCTTCTCTTTCACTGTCAAGTCAAATAGGTTAATACTCCCTGAGACGTGGCGCGTTTCGTATCTCGCGTCACGTTCTCGCACTCGTTGTCTTTGACCAGCGAAGAGGGCGCAAGGCGTGGCGGGAGCAAGTCGAGAGTTAGATCGACTTGGCGATGTGCACGAAGAGAGAGGAAGTGACTTAACGGAGAAAGTAACGGTGGAGTCGGTCAGTGTTGTGGCCGTGTCGGCCTCTGGGCGTGCATGGTTGACGGTTGACGATGGCAACACAAACGGATTGAGTTGGGGCCATCTAATCAGCAGAAAGACATCCGCTTTTAGTCTGCGGAATTCTTCCGCGGGACATTATTTTGGAAAGCAGTTTCCCCGAGAGAATGGGACACGTTTGGTCCCTACAAGCTTCTTCCTCTGCGCCGTCTACTTTCTGCATTACGCCAGGTGAACAGCTTCGAGAACATTCTTCACTGTTTATGTTCGACGTTAAGCCGCCTAACACGGTATGGTTGTGCACGTGCGTGCATTCCTTCGCAAGCAGTCGTTTCCAGTACCATCACCGCCGCCTATCTTCCGTTTGGTACCGGGTAACAATGTTGTTAAAGTGAGTGGTGTGCCATCTCTCACTGCCTCTTCGTTACCCAATAATTTCTGCAAGAGGAGTGTCACACTTCAATAAAGAGGTTAGTGTGACAAGGAGCAGAAGAAATTATGACTCTTTAACTGAGTCTTCCAGAAAGACATGCAGGGCCATGATAGCTTTGCCAACCAAAAACCATAACTACTAAACCTTCTCTTGACCTCATTCAACCAGGGTTCATATGCACACTCACTGTGGCGTGCCTACAACAGTTATGTGATATGCTGAGTGTTAGAACTGTTCCTGTGGAGCCTCAGGTCTTTGACGTACACCCCTGACTCTAAATACAATGATTAAACGGTTAAAGGTAATGCAGAAATGTATTTAACCCTTTCACACCGAAGCAGAGGTCAGAGATGATTCATTTTCCTGACCACAATACAATATCGTTGAGCACTGAGCATTCTGTGCCCCAGAGATCTTGTTACCCCTTTCCAAGCATTCGCAGTCATACAATCATCCATAGAGACAAATAACGTGGTGAATTCTTTCCAAGCATTCATCAAATTTAGGCAAGTCAAGTGTGTGTTCTTGTGATATTTGTCATGTTTTATCTTTATTCCATAGTAAGGTGTCTTCCCGTTCTCTTAGTACAATGGTGTAAATGGTGTTAACACGAAATAAACAATATTTAGATGACTTGTGAAACATCGTGAGACTTTACACAAATGACAAAAAGAAAATATGAGTCAATATCAAAAAGTGGTTTGAATATTAGCGTATTTATTGTGTGTGATAATCAATCATGAATTTTAGGTGAGAGAGACCTTATACCACAGTATATGCGTGAAAATTGTGTTTTCCCTCATGACAAACATAGTAAGAAAGAACACCCTAATTTCATTCCTGACTGATTTACGGTTTCGACAACTCATCAGCCTCCTTCGAATTTCCTTAATTTCTTTCATGACATCGTCCTGTTTTTTTTCTCCTTGTCTTGTCGCTTCTGAATTCCCCTAATTTGGTTAATGATGGTCTCCTCTCTTTGGTCTTCTTCGTGCGCTTTCTTTTCTTCCCTTCTCTGTCGTCTCTTCTCTGTCTCTTGCATAAATTGAATGACCAGTTTTAATTACATACTTCCAGTAACGTACCCTGGACTAGATGCACGCGAATCATTTGCTCTATGACGCCATGCCCGCGAAATCGTACTGTTACTTTCGTTGAGTGTACCTCTTTCCGAATTTACAGAAACTACATGACCTGCCGCATTGGTATCATTTTGACTTTCATTTCCTGAGTGTACTGAACCCCCACCGTCTAAGTATTCTGCATTTGACATTTGCACCCTGTTTGCAGACCGTTTAAGGGAACATCTTCCGTCGTTTTGTCTCGTCCTGCATCTATGGTTGACTTTTGTTCCATTTTGGACGACAGTAGTGCGCAGCCTTTCTCACTATACAAACGAGATCTATTTATCGTAAGCACTCAAATCGATTTCTACTTCCACAAGCTACCGACTCTAAAGTATCACGCGCCACAACTCTGTTTTGAATTTCTTTTAAATAATGCAAAAATTTATGCCTAAGCCTATGAAACAAAACCTACTCCAGTGTCGTACACATCTCTATAAACCAATTTTTCCTCACAAGCTTCCACAGTGCTGTTAACAACGACGCAACATCAGACAACATGTGTTGTGGAAGTCGTTGACAAGACACAATGAGAAGATAAAGACACAAACATTACGTACTCTGAAATAAATGACTTCAACATTCTTCAGGTTGCTGAGATACAATGAATAGCACCAAAATCAAGTTTAAATGTTCTCAGTGCACCATACACTCACATTGGAAAAGAAAAAAAATCACCTGTTCCTCAAGATAACGCACTAACTACTTCAAATTGTTCAAATGACTCAGAGCACTATGGGACTTGACATCTGAGGTCATCAGTCTCCTAGAGCTTAGAACTACTTCAACCTAACTAACCTAAGGACGTCACACACATCCATGCCCGAGGCAGGATTGGAACCTGCAACCGTAGCGGTCGCACGGTTCCAGACTGAAGCGCATAGAACCGCTCGGCCACACTAGCCGGCCACAAACTACTTCACAAAAGTGACGTGATTCGAGATTCTGGCCAAGGGGCGCCAATTGCAAGCCTTCGCTCGTGTTAATCATAAACATATGTGTGAGTGAAACTACTCATGTAACACCACAATAAAATAAAATCAGTGAATAGTAGAGGAAGTATGAATTAGAACAGTGGCGTATTTAGGTTTACAAAATAATGACAAGTTTTGTTAAATCTTTAGTAATTACAGCTAGCTGATAAATCTTGCACAAAAATGTCGAACACAAATCAGATAAGGAATGGTGTTTGATAGGCAAAGCATACATTGGGGTCGAATCTATACAAATTCTCCCCTAAATAAATCTCTTTTACAACGCAGTCTGACTTTGTTTACATGAAGCCACTGTGAGGCCCAACCCTATTCAAATGGAATCAGCTACGATCAGTTATACCACAAACTACGGTTTACCTGAGAACAGGGAGCTGTGAATATCACTGAACAGACCTACACCTTGCAGCGGTACTTTACACTTTCGGTTTGATTCAGGCGGCAGCAGGAAATGGCGCGCTGTGGTCGAGAAGCGGTCGCTGCGGCGGCTGTAATGTTATGACACGTCCACGGAAATATTTGAAATACTCGGTCTGACGTTATGATTATCAGAAAGTGTAGAACTTTCCTATCAGAGCCCTGAAATACCGGCAGATTTCAGTATGAGGTGCACCCATTCGTTGGTCTGCCCAAACCGATTTGACTCGCGGGCAGGACAGTGCATGCTGGAACTGTCAAACGTCAGACGGCCGTCTCAGGACGAATAAATTTTCACTCGTGACCCACCATTTGTCCAAGATAATAAGCAGTTCCACTGTAGTTGGAAATTGCGACAGGGTCTTAGTCCACCACAAGATACAGACCACAAGTGTCGTTCACTAGGGAAAGACATGAAGTTCTCTACCAGGGAAGAGCCAGAAGACAAATATCTCGAAGAATCACAGCCACTTTCCACCAAGCCTCGGTATGGGAGCCGAATTAGCAAAACGAAACCGCTCCCACGTTGCACACTCCAATTGAACTATCCTCTACTCTTTAAATCTACCCTCTTGACTCTTCTGTCGCCCAAATAGCCAATCCAGGCACAGCACCAGGGTTCCCACACTGGGGGAGCAAACCTCTACTTTGCATATCCTGAGAGGAGCCAATGAGAGATTCTAAATCTCTCTTGCCTGGAAAAAGAAGGTTTTAGACTAGAAAGGCGTCGTTCTCACGGTGAGAGTGTCCATGTTTTGGAAAAAGACATCTATCTAGACAGGATCACTTTCTCTCATTTACAGAGTAGTCTAATCTTTCTGGAATGACCATTTCCAGTTTCAGAAAGAAGGCTGTTAAGCTTCCCAGACAGTCATGCCTTTGAAATATATGCTTTTGCCGCTCAGTAAAAGAATGAAGTAGCTTTCTGGCGTCAGGGGAGTGGGGTGGGCGATACAGTTGTACCCCTCCTGGACCCATAGGCCCGCCACTCTGTCTGTATCATCCCAGCTTCTAACATGAGAATTCACAGAGTTTTATGACCTCCCCACTATTTGCACAAAAGCTCAGTTTACGGCAGCCTCTCTTAAATGGCTTCATCCACCCACATTCAGCCATCTGACCGTCTTCCAAGATAGACTGGCACTTGGCCCAAGTAATTTTTTGCAAACTGGCGCCCTTCTGTTCAACCCCAAGCGGAAGAAGGAGAGAGCTTCAGCCAAAAGCCACTTGCAGGCAAGAACCACTGAGCATTGTTTCCCAGAATCACTCACATAGCCAGGCCGCTGATCTCAGCATTTATGGTCCCCAGTTCATCTCCCTCCATGCCCTCGGCCGCCTCCACCACGGCCCCCCTGGTACAAGCTCTCTGCAGGCTACACATGCAGTTACAAGTACAATATGCAGTAACAAGGACATTCTGCCCACAAGTTCCTGATGTGGAAATAGTCATTAACCACAAGTACCATATGCAGTACTGGAGAACACCGAGTCACACCCTAAAACATGAATGTTAATCTGACTGAGAATTTTGTTAAAATGAGAGAGTGGCGTGCCGTGTCTCACTGAACGTTCTCATTCAAAGTGCACCGGAAAACGTGTGCTGTCAGGTATGACAGTCCAGCATACTCGTGATCTCCTAAATTTTCTTGACCAGGTTCTTCTTCCAGAATTTTTCATAGCTACCTCCAGTGTCCAGGAAAACAGCAACTGCTGACTTGAGCAGTTAAAAATGTGCTCATTTAGAGGCAGCAGTTGGAGTATGTCAGAGGCCTTTGGCAAGAATCCGATTTCTCCGGGGGTATCGTTTGATCTGAAGAATGGAGGGTTGAGGTGGGGGGGGGGGGGCTCTTCGATCCTCTTCTCGGTTATCTATGCAAAGAACATCCTGCTGAGGCCCCGGCTTTGCACTGGTAGTACAGTCTACACAAACCTTTCTCACACATCAGTCTATCTATCTGTGAAAACCGTATTAAAATCTCTGCAGTAGGCCCTGGGATCCGTACCAAATACGACTGATCGAGGAAACAGAGAAGAGCTAAAGAAGGGAATCGCATTTTGTTACATTGATATAGTAAGTGAGAGAGGGGACAAAGTGCTTGGCTATCTCCAGTGGCAGACGCTACAAGAGAGGCGTTGGACATCGCATTGTGGTTGAATATTAAAATTGCGAGAGAGTACATTCCTGGAAGACTCAACCAAAATGCTGCTTCCTATTACGTGAATCTCGCGCAAAGACTATGATTCGAGCTCACGTGAAGGCTTAGAAACAATCATTCTACGTGTGGACCATTCGCGACTGGAACAGGAATGGGGGAGAGGGATACCGGTGCAAAAAGCACTCTCCGCTACACCACACTGTGATGACTTGCAGAGTATAAATCTGCATTTAGAAGTAGAAGATTTTACTTCATGCACCACTCGTTTTGATGTTTAAGCATTATCATCAAATGGAAGCCACATACCTAGCTCTTCTTAGTGGTAAGCACAGGCGATTTCGTCCAGCAGTTCGTCGTGTGACCGAGAGGTTAGGTTGCGACATGCATTTAAATAATTAAATGAATTAGCCACAGAACCTGTAGACGTGACGTAGCAGATGGTTTAAACATACAACAGGTTTTACAGTGCAGGAAGAACAATAGATGTGCTGCATTCAGACGCTGAAATTCGCATATACGAACTACAGAATCAGAATGCAGCATACGGATGGCAAATACGTTTTATATACTATGGTATCAATGAGGCTTGTGCTAGAGTATTCGTTTTGGCAAGAAAGCCAAAATGGACAGAGAATAATCGATGACGATGTGGCTAGGACCTTAATACAGTATGTTTCAGCTTGTCTTGTATTAACAGTATTTCGACTTATGCAAGGCTGTGAAGACCGATTCCGTTCTATATTATTGCTATATGGAAGTGGGGTACGTTCCTTAGGCTATTGCATGTCTTCTGACAGTCCATTTTATGCAGTATAACACCGATACACTGTCGTGCAAGTCGTGTCTGTGGAGATAGTTTGCGAGTTAGATTTCCAAAGAAGTTTTTGTAGGCTAGATTTCAAACTACAGTGACTTATTGATTATAGCTGGTATATCTTCTTGTGGTTGTGAATATAATCATTCCAGATTCATCGACTGTAGGCTGGAAAAGAGGTAGTGAATATAACTTCATGATGCTCATTTTCTAGCAAATGCTGACGGAAACAGTGGACAAAATAGTTACTGGAGGGACGGAAATCGTGAAACTACCACGTGAAAACTCACAAATAATTGCTTCCTATATGAAGTAACTATTGTGTGTTTCAATATGCCGTTAGTAATAACCATCCAGTAATATTTTGTCGTTATCTATTATTAAATAACCTGTTATTGTTGCAGTGTGTAACTTTATGCTACTAACAGAAAAATGACAATTGCACAATATTATCGTAAGCCGTAATACTGCAACCTTAGTGGTAAATACATGGTTAAAATCGCTTCTCAGTTACTGCATAACACATTGCTGCTCATAAGTAACTAACGCTATCTTGCACAATAAGATTTATCGAGAAACGTTTAGACCTTTCATAGTGTTTACACGGACATAATGAAAAACATTCTCACTCATATATTTCCGTTACTTTTTGTGTCCTATGACGATACAGCCTTGTAACGCAGAGGAGCGTCAAGAATTTTTATGTTTTAGTAATTCGAAAAGTGAATACAGTAGAAACTCTTCTGGGGTCTCTAAGTACAACAAAAAGTTATTAGTGACACAATGACTTCTAGAGAATACATTGTTCAGAGTGGGAGGAGTTAATGAAGTTTTCTTATTGGCTTACCCACTTAGGCGATGAATTCTCGAGCTGGAAAAACTGAAATAATATCCTTGTCTCTGAAACGAATCATTTTCTTTTGATGGTTTTCGTTATTGCCGAAACATTGAATTATGTGAGTAATGTTACATTAGTTCTGCCATCCATCGGAGATGTACACCGCTTCATTGTAACGTGTTCCTTAATCACGAATTCTAATTTATAACCGTATAGCAATGGGCCTGCATTTAACTTTTGTCAGATAATAGACTTGTTGCTGTGGTTCCACTTGAGATAGTCGGTAGGTGATAGCATTTCACTTTGTAACACTAGCTAATTGTCCCGTCCATGTGCAGTCTGGAAAAATCATGGCTATCTCTGGGTGGGACATTGCATGGGGGCTTAATTGTTTAAATTGAAAATAATTTTAAATTTTTTAGTAGCTGTATGTCCGATTACGAGGTCTCGTAAACGGTTGGCCCTGACTAGTTTTTGTACGCAATCTGACTGCATAGAACAACAACAAAGAATGAAATGAAAATTTCCGTTAATACAATCAATTAATTAAGTCCCCAGCAACTATAAAACCTACGAAGCCAACAATCCACAAGTGTAGCTGTTCTGTGTGTGGAAGTGTGATTCAACGTACACATCTGGCACGGTTCTTCTTCAATAAAACAAGAAATTTTAAATATCATTTATACTGAAGTAATTTAAAAATAATAGAAATACTATAAATGCACAAGAAAACCAGAATTACACTCTAATACAAGAACACAAGCCAGATGCTTTGTTGACTGAACCGGTAATGATGCATTATTCAAGACATTGAAATAATGAGAAATAAAGCGAGTTTTATTACCTTCATATATATTGATGAAAAGCACTCTAATCATTACAATATCTCCATTGGAACAACATCAGCTGTCTAGCCCATCAAACAACTGCATAAAACATGGAACAAACACTCACTACTACGACATCTCGACAAGCACTCTCCACCACGACCTCTGGACAAGCACTGCACTCCGCTACTTCTCAATAATCACTGCCAGTGGAGGCGGCGGAACAAAACTCTCTAGCGCGATCTCTGGCGCTGTGGCTCAGTGTAGCCACCTTTCATATACCCTTTCTCCACGGGCTAGAATTTGATGGTATTTTTGCCAGCATTGGTGGTGAAAATACCACCAAATTCGTCCAAAAAAATATAAACAAAAATAAAAGATAATATTAATACGTAAATATCATATAACTAAATAAATTTTTTGGCTTTGCACTGACCTTTCAATAACCTAATATATAAAATACAATAAGGAATACAAATGCTTTCATACATGTGACTTTGCATAATAGTTTACCCAAGTATTATGTGGTTAAACAATTCAATCAATAGCGTCAGCAATAACGAATATGTGCAGGTAAGAGTCTCATAACATCTCACAAACAGTAATACACAAAAAATCAGTTTATACAAATATTCACATAAATGATTTCCATAGTTCAAGAAACAAGTAGTTGACAGTTCCAGCAGTAGCACCCAGCAATGGTCAACAGGTGCAAATACCAACAAGTGACATCATCTTAGTAGAACCAGTTCCATCAGTTGCACCCAGCAATGTTGAACAGGTGCTACAGCAACAAGTGACATCATCTCAGTAGAAGCAGTCCATCAGTGGCACCCAGCAATGTTGAGCTGGTGCAGACACCAACAAGTGACATTATTTCAATAGATGCAGTCCATCAGTGGCACCCAGTAATGTTGAACAGGTGCAGACACCAACAAGTGACATTATTTCAATAGATGCAGTCCCATCAGTTGCACCCAGCAATGTTGAGCAGGTGCAGACACCAACAAGTGACATTATCTCAGTAGAAGCAGTCCATCAGTGGCACCCAGCATTGTTGAACAGGTGCAGACACCAACAAGTGACATTATCTCAGTAGAAGCAGTTCCATCACTGGCACCCAGCAATGTTGAACAGGTGCAGACACCAACAAGTGATATCATTTCAGTAGAAGCAGTCCATCAGTGGCACCCGGCAATGTTGAACAGGGGCAGACACCAACAAGTGACATTATCTCAGTAGAAGCAGTCCATCAGTGGCACCCGGCAATGTTGAACAGGTGCAGACACCAACAAGTGACATTATTTCAGTAGAAGCAGTCCCAGCAGTGGCACCCAGTAATGTTGAGTAGGTGCAGACACCAACAAGTGACTTCATTTCAGTAGAAGCAGTTCCATCAGTGGCACCCAGCAATGTTGAGTAGGTGCAGACACCAACAAGTGACTTCATTTCAGTAGAAGCAGTTCCATCACTGGCACCCAGCAATGTTGAGTAGGTGCAGACACCAACAAGTGACATTATTTCAGTAGAAGCAGTTCCATTAGTGGCACCCAGCAATGTTGAACAGGTGCAGACCGCAGTCCATAATATTCACTATCACTAATCACACTGTTCATCAGAGTTTATCAACAGAAATGAAACATGTCCTAGTGGCACCAATCACGTAGAAAAAGTGCAAGTAACAGTCCATAATATTCACTATCACTAATTAGACAGTTCATCAGCAGTAATTAAACATTTCCAAGTGGCACCCATTAATGTTGAGCAAGTGCAGATAACAAAAAAATGGTTCAAATGGCTCTGAGCACTATGGGACTCAACTGCTGAGGTCATTAGTCCCCTAGAACTTAGAACTAGTTAAACCTAACTAACCTAAGGACATCACAAACATCCATGCCCGAGGCAGGATTCGAACCTGCGACCGTAGCGGTCTTGCGGTTCCAGACTGCAGCGCCTTTAACCGCACGGCCACTTCGGCTGGCTGCAGATAACAGTCCATAATATTCACTATCACTAATCAGTCAGTTAATCAGAGTTCATTAGCACAAATTAAACATTTCCATGTGGCACACATTATGTTGAACAAGTGCAGGTAACAGTCCATAATATTCACTATCACTAATCACACAGTTCATCAGCAGTAATTAAACATTTCTAAGTGTCACACATCAATATTGAACAGGTGCAGGTGTGAACAACAGTTTGAATGCACACACAATTGCTTTTACAAAATTATTATCAATGCTCTTACTCGAAACGTACAATTCATAATAAACACACAAATGATATCAGATAATTGTCCTATTAACTATTACAATACACGAGTAACAGTAAACCTATAATGTTTATGGGTGTCAGTGCAAGCCACAACAAACAAGTAAAATAATATTTAGGAGATAGGTTGGTACCAATTATCTGGGAGTATAAAAGGAAAACACACAAAACACACTCACTCGTCTTTCATCCACATTAAGTGCTACTGTTTAATTGAATAGTGTTAACTGTGTAAATGCAATTCTGTCAACATTTTATGTTCATCATGTGTATCAAGTAGTAGTGGCAGCAATGTATAACAGTCAATAATAGTTAGTCAACGTCATAGTCATCATGTCAAGACCAATGTTTGCCAAGCCAGATCTAAATGTACGGTTGCTGAACAACTGTCAGTGTGCCAAGATATGCAAATGCTTCCTCTCTGAAAAAAAGTATATACTGCTTAGTGATTTAACAAAGTGTGTGTGTAGACAATCTTCCTTCTACTTGAGTGTTCTAGTCTGCCATCTTCATCCTCCTTGTTCCATATAGACCAACCAAAAAAAAAAAAAAAAAAAAAAAATGCTCCTCACTTACTTTACCTCTTATCCACCAAAACTCCAATAATCATCAGCATCACATAATATCAATACTTCAATAATACCTCTTACGTCGATACATATAAACCTTATCATCAATATCATCAATAATACCTCTTCAATACGTCGATACATATAAACCTTATCATCAATATCATTTACCTTACCTCTTGTCCACGAAAACTCCAATAATCATCAACTTCACATAATCTCAATACCTCAATAATACCTCTTCAATACGTCGATACATATAAACCTCAGCACCAATATCATTTCACTTCCATAAGAACTCTTTCCTGTAGTCAGTCTCCTCGAACAAGTACAGACAAAATCCTAGTGCAAACTTCAATTTATCATCCCATACAATCTGAAGACACAATGTCCACACACAACCTCTGTGTAATCCATCTGACCCAAATCTTCTACTCATTATGAATTATAAAATACATTTTGGTTACCTTGTCCATCATTAAACAAAAGAAATGCATACATGACCTCTAACAGCCTTTAGTTCGAAGAACTTTAAGTAAGTAAGTACGATTACGAAGTGTGAATAATCGTGATATTTCAGTGTGTACACCACTTCAAGAATTATGGCAAACAGAAGCAAACATGTGGAGTATTTCTTGTGTCAAGTGTCACTTGCTATTTCAATTGCTCACGAAGAATGCAGTGTAATAACTGTCAATGGTCTAAACCTAGTGTTGGTATGTCATGTCGTTAACTTCCTTCCTATTAGCATAAATTTATACAGCTTCCATAAAACCTCTAGCTCATGTGACTTCAATGAAGCTTCTTGTACTAATGTCGTTCGTAGCATTATAGCAGTTCATTTTCTTGTCTTAAAAATATAAGGTACTGAGCGTAAGCAAAACAAGCAACAGCGAGTAAATATACCAGTAGAGAACGGAATGTCAACAAGTGGATGCAGCACAATTCCTACAACGAGGCTCTGCCAAGCAAACAATCTATAATTAATACCTTAGTGTGACCTAAACTCTATGTTTGTACACAGTATATCAGCATCTCTACATACCAAATTAAAGAGTAGTTATGACAACAAACAGAAATGTATAAATATGCAATCCATACGCAAAGCAGAAGATATATATCTTACATAATAAACAGGTCATTAGCATCACATCAACATAAGCAAATAAATGGCCATACGTAATCTTAATAAGTAAACATGAAGGCGCAAGCAGATAAATCACAAAGTATAACTTACATACATAACAGCATAACTAATCAGGTGGCAATTATAATTTAAATAAATAAGCACAGCTGGCACATAATAAAAAAATATGACATCAGTGAAAAAGCATAGCAGCCAAGCGATGCATAATATATACATATAACAACCCTGTTCATTAATCAATCATTGTCAAAATCAGTTAATGTACGCAAGCACGTCGCTTCACAAGTAAATTCATAGCACATGAAATTTAGCACAAAGTATGAGTCACGTAATCGCAAGCAGCAAATTACGTCTAAAGTACGTACCTAAGTGGAAATATGTTATCTGAAAAATAAACTCAATTAACAGTTACCTTTTTAATTTATTAGTTTCTTCTTCGAAATTACATTCTTCCTGAAATTTTCTCCATAGCAAGTCTTCTTAACGTCGGAGACACACAGAATTTACCTGAAGTTCTTAAATATTTTATACAACCGTATCCTGAAAAATACTGAACGTTAATAACATAATTCATCAAGTCACTATAGCTTTATACTGAATTTAATCGGAGAAATTAGACTATGTATTTGTTTACGGCTGTCAGTGCATTCACACTGAGCGCTCGATCAGCTGTAGGCGCGTGACGTAAGAAGTGATTGTTTGCGGTCAACGACTGCCTTGTGCGGCGCGCAGACTTCACTGTTGCTTTGAGTATCTGCCGCCGCCGGAACACGGCGCGCTATCCTTGCAATCTCCGTGTGTTTACGTACAACTGTTAGTTTCTCAAAAGTATGTCATTCCACAAAAATTTTAACGTTTGATATATGATGTATTCCCTTAGAGCGTCGAGATTTAAGAGTTTCTACTTCAACAGTGTTATCATGAATAATTTTGCGAATGGACCGTTACAAAGCAGAAAAAATTTGCGACACAAGCCTTTTCCTTTGTGAGACAAACGGTGAGACTTAATTAATACCTTTTGACCAACTGACAAAGTTTTTAAACGACCAGGACGTTTAGCTGATTTCCCTCTTCTAGCAGCCGCAGATGCAATATTTTGCAGAGCCAGGTTGACAACTTCAGAATGCCGCAGTTTTCGTGAAGGCGGAAAAGGAACGATTTCAGAAATGCGATTTGTCGGTGCTTTGTTTTTTAATATCAGTATAGGCGGTAAAGAAGTTGAGTCATTAGGAAGTTCATTCAGAATGTTTTGAAAAATATGAAGATACTGATCCCAAGTTCTGTGATTCTGATGACAATAAAGACGGCACAATTTATTGATTTCCTTCATCCATCTCTCTGAAGCATTAGATTGAGGGTGAAAAAGTGAAATAAAAATTGGTTTAATCTTACGACGCCGTAGAGTACGAAGCCAAATTTTAGAGCGAAACTGTGATCCATTATCTGATATAACTTTATCAACATGACCCACTTCTTTAAGAAAATCTTTGATGAAAGCGTTAGATACTGAACGAGCTGTTGCTTTGCGTAAAGGTGTAAAACACACATATTTTGATGTCAATTCCACTGCTACGAAAATGTACGCAAAACCATTAGTAGAACGAACCACTGGACCGAACAAATCGACTGCAGCCATCTCCTTTAATTTCGCTGGAATGATAGGAAACAACGGTGCTCTGTGAGAAATAATTGGCGGCTTAGCCTTTTGACATAATTTGCATTTGGCAAGAACAAATCGAATGCGTTTTTCCATATTACTGAAGTAGCAATTTTCTCGCAATTTATGAAAGCATTTTCTGGGACCAAAATGTGCATAACTGAAATGTGTAAACGAGGTGTGGCCAAATCATCCAATCTAACAAAGCGTCTAAGAAAATTACAGACACCAAGGAAACTACGAACATCACGTTTCGTGATAGGAACAGCATAATTACGAATTGCGTCTAGCTTCTCTGGATCAGGAAGAATACCTTCTGTAGAAATAATGTGACCGAGAAATTTCACCTGAGAACGACCAAATTCAGATTTCTCCAAGTTCTCTGTAATGCCAACTCTTGCAAAAATACGTAATAATGAATCCAAAATTTTGTTGTGCTCACTCCAAGATTGTTTAGCAAATTAGAATATCTTCAACATATGAAGTAATATTGTCACGAAGATGAACAGGTAAAATTTCGCTTAAACTACGAATGAATGCTGCTGAAGATACAGTAAGTCCAAATGGTAATTTCCGAAATCACTTTTAGGTATAATCGTCATATCCGGTTATTCTTTACCTACTGTCTAGATAGATGGATAGTTGAAGAGTTGTTTTTATAGATACAAAGAATAGTGAAAGAGTAGGCAGCGGTGCAGAAAACTAAAAGGGAAATAGCACCACTACAGCTCGGGGCCCTATGCACGCTACGGCACATATTCACTTAGTGTAGTGAATCCCCTGAGGACTTTAATAGCTGCACATAAATTTCAGTTTGTGACTTAGTGACAAATTTGGCGGAAGTGCGTACATAAATTGATCTAGCCATGAACATGGATGTATGTCATTCTTAGAATTACGAAAGATCTTAAATTTCCGAACAGTCAAAAAGTGTTTATAGTCAAAGTTTTCGCCTCGTGGCGACAAAGACCTACCGCGTCTGTCCCAGTTCGAATGTCGATTATTGTCAAGTTCGCGCGCCTGGCGCTCTCTTGTTGCTTCTCGTAAATGAAATAAATTACTTTCTTGAAACCCCTCTGCTATCTGTGATTCTAAATTTCTTCTACTGTCTTTTCCTACGATTTCGCCTTCAGTTTGTTTGACTTGCATTCGTAATGCCTCAAATTCCTTTTTAACGCGTTCATTAAATTTTCCCTGATTTTCAACATGTTTATTTATGTTCTGGTACTCTTCGGTTTCTGCAAATGGTAATGGAGCTGTATCGTCCAAATCTCTGTCCCCATTTAAACTAAGACTTGTCAATTTATCTGAAATCTCAACTCTTTCCGATGAGTCACCTATTTTTTCTTTCTGTTTATTTACGTCTTCCGTAAGTGTCGCGACTCGGGTTTCGGTATTGTCACATTTAGTAGTTAACTGTTCATACTGTTGCGTTAAGTTATTTATTCTGTCATTTGGTACAGATTCCTCGATTGTCTCAAATATTTCTTCCTTATCGTGTGCACGTTGTAAATTTAACTCTGAAAATTTTTGTACTATCACGCGATCTTTTTCTTCCCGTTCTCTGTCCTGTTCCTCTTGTCTGATTTCTGTTGAAATTAAGCTATTATTGTGAGCCTTCAAAATCGGTTGTACTTCTTCTCTAATTTCTTTCTTTGATTCATCTTTCATGTTTTTGAAACATGTCCTTATTTGTGAGCTTAACCGTGTTGTCATTGCTTCCATCTCGGTTTTTAATTCAGATCGTAACTGTGATCCCAGTGAGTCTAACCGTGATCCCAAATTTAATATTGCACCCATCAACTGCTCCGTATGAACTACTTCAAAATTCCTTTCGCCCCTAACATTTCCCACAAAACCAGCTTCCTTCGTCATAGCTGTAAGGCTATCTGTGTTTGATACTATTACAGAATCTTCTGTCGTTAATCTCGGATTCTGAAAATTTTTTGATTGAGAAAAATTTTTAAATGGTTCCGGACTATTTTCCCGACTTATTAAATTGTTTTCCACTTCATTATTCATAATACTGTTCTCCTGTGTTGGTGAGTTCGCCATGTCAACAATTTCGTCATTCTGACTATCCATCATTTTTGCCTTTTTCATCGATCGCGTAATCATTTACAAAACATACAAAACTCGTCACTGTACGAAAATTACACACAATGACTCTTTATCTCAACAATACCATTCACACGAAATGTTTCCCACAAACACGATTAATCGAACAATTGAAATAATGGCACTAAATTGTCAAACCCATAGACAAGACAACAGAAATTAAATTTTGCAAAATACCATTAGAAGAATCCCAATTACAAAATCTACACATGCAATATAGACTACAATTACTAAACTACAAATTACTACAACAATACTACTGTCTACTATTTTTACAATTAGAAGAATTCCAAGGAACGATCCTGACAGGGTTGCCACGTGCATGGGGGCTTAATTATTTAAATTGAAAATAATTTTAAATTTTTTAGTAGCTGTATGTCCGATTACGAGGTCTCGTAAACGGTTGGCCCTGACCAGTTTTTGTACGCAATCTGACTGCATAGAACAACAACAAAGAATGAAATGAAAATTTCCGTTAATACAATCAATTAATTAAGTCCCCAGCAACTATAAAACCTACGAAGCCAACAATGCACAAGTGTAGCTGTTCTGTGTGTGGAAGTGTGATTCAACGTACACGTCTGGCACGGTTCTTCTTCAATAAGACAAGAAACTTTAAATATCATTTATACTGAAGTAATTAAAAAAAAATAGAAATACTATAAATGCGCAAGAAAACCAGAATTACACTCTAATACAAGAACACAAGCCAGATGCTTTGTTGACTGAACCTGTAATGACGCATTATTCAAGACATTGAAATAATGAGAAATAAAGCGAGTTTTGTTACCTTCATATATATTGATGAAAAGCACTCTAATCATTACAATATCTCCATTGGAACAACATCAGCTGTCTAGCCCATCAAACAACTGCATAAAACATGGAACAAACACTCACTACTACGACATCTCGACAAGCACTCTCCACCACGACCTCTGGACAAGCACTGCACTCCGCTACTTCTCAATAATCACTGCCAGTGGAGGCGGCGGAACAAAACTCTCTAGCGCGATCTCTGGCGCTGTGGCTCAGTGTAGCCACCTTTCAACATTTCTTTTCCCGATAGAACGGGATGGGGTCGTTGCGGAACTTCGTTTCAGTTAAACATTCCAGTAGGCTGGAAGTGAGTAAGAGGGAGTCACAACTGGAAATGCTATGGAGAAGAATTCCAGTTTCGTCGTTTATCTGATAACTAAGGAAAATTCTCCGAGAATCTTGGTTCTAACAGATTGTTTCTTGTTTGCTTCCGTAGTTAAGTGGTCTGCGCGTCTGATTGCTATGCTGAAGACACGAGTTCGATTGATGGTACAGCCAGGCATTTTTCCTTTGTGGGAGGACGAGCGGATTGCAGTCAGCATCCAAACTGAGAAATTACTACAGTGATAATCAGTGACTACAGGGTAAGGGAAACTGACAACGGCCTCAGCCGAGAGAGCTGTGTATTGACTCTGAACCGCTCCATCACGCATCCGAATGACGCCATTAGCAGAGAATGACTCGGCGGCTGGTTGGTACTGAATGGCCCATCAGGTACTGTACTGATTGCTGCCCATTGTTTCAGCCAAACATTAAAATGTGAATGCGCGTGTGTGCGTGTAAGACAGAGAGAGAGAGGGAGAGAGAGAGAGAGAGAGAGAGAGAGAGAGACAGACAGATACCTGCTCTCTAGTGTTCGCGAATATTTTTTTCACTGCGTTGACTGAGTCGCCGCTGAGAACTATTGCGTTGGACCTGTTCGATATACGAGGGCAAATCAGAAAGTCTTTGCCCCAATTTTTTTTAGTCAAATTACGGCTGTTAATGAAAAGTCAACATATGCAATTCCAGCGTTTGACCTTTCTTGGTTCGTGCCGGCCTTCTCTGCCGGCAGCTCCACCGCATGGCGCTGCTGTCAGTTGTTAAAGATAGCGGTGGTGCATCACACGTCCATGGCATCAGAGCAACGAAGTGTGATTCGTTTTCTACGGAGCAACGGACGAACGTCCATCGAGATCTACAGGGAATTGCAACCATATATGGAGAAAACTGTCTTGCTTTGAGAAGTGTGGGGTGGTGGTGTTATGAGTTGGACAAAGGCCGTGAAGTCTTATACGAGAATGAGCGGCCGCGGAGGCCGCGTGCGTCGCTCACTGACGAAAACATTTCCCGTGTGCATGCAGTGGTGAAAGCAGATCGGCGTGTGTGTATCACGTCTAAGGGCTGCCATGAGGCGAAGGCTCCGAGAGATCCTCGATGTGAACAACGTGATTATGCGAGAACACATGTGGCAATGAGAAATGACGAAATATTCCAGGCATTTCTCTGGCAGATTCTGGACCACCCACCATACGATCCAGACCTCTTCCCAAGTGCTTTCCACGTTTTCGGACCGCTGAAGAAGTTTCTGGCGGGACGGAAATTCACAACTACCGATGAAGCCAAGGCAGCCGTCCGACTGATTCCATAGTTAGCTGGCGAATTCTACAGCAGGGGCCGCTCAAATTTGGTGCTGCTGCGGGACAAATGTGTGAAGCGATTTGGAGACTATGAGGAAAAATAGTGTAAGGTACGTAGAATACGATGTATGGTTGTCGGTACTTGTATAAAAAACCTTGTATAAAAAATAGGGGCAAAGACTTTCTGATTTACTCTCTTATCTCCGCCGCTGCTAGTGATTCGTCCATAGGCAACTTCAGTAGTAAATGACGTGCGGTCCGCCAAGGGGCTTCGTCGTAACCCTGGATGGACCTCGAATGCTAGAAAAACCGACACTTCATACCACTGGCGCATCGATTAATCGCAGCCCATGAACGGAGAAATCAACGGATGACTAGTGCTGCTGTGGCCGAGCGGTTCTAGGCGCTTCAGTCTGGTACCGCAAGACCGCTACGGTCGCAGGTTCGAATCCTGCCTCGGGCATGGATGTTTGTGATGTCCTTAGGTTAGTTAGGTTTAACTAGTTCTAAGTTCTAAGGGACTAATGACCTCAGCAGTTGAGTCCCATAGTGCTCAGAGCCATTTGAACCAACTTCAGTTGTGTAAGTAGGCTGTTTAGGTTTTTTTTTGGTAACGCCACCTCTGTATGAAAATCACTGGCTGTGCTGTGTGCAGTCTGTGGCTGCTTTGCATTGTTGTAATACTCGCCATTGTAGTGTTAGGCAGCTGGCTGTGAACAGCGCGTAGCGTTGCTCAGTTGGAGGTGAGCCGCCAGCAGTGGTGGATGTGGGGAGAGAGATGGCGGAATTTTGAAATTTGTCATGAACTGCTATATATTTATATGATGATATTAAGGTAAATACATTGTTTGTTCTCTATTAATATCTTTCTTTTGCTAACTATCCCTATCAGTAGTTAGTACCTTCCGTAGTTTGAATCTTTTATTTAGCTGGCAGTAGTGGCGCTAGCTGTATTGCAGTAGTTCGAGTAACCAAGATTTTTGTGAGGTAAGTGATTTGTGAAAGGTATAGTTTAATGTTAGTCAGGGCCCATTCTTTTGTAGGGATTATTGAAAGTCAGAATGCGTTGCGCTAACAAAATATTGTGTGTCAGCTTAAGCACAGTCCTGTATAATTATTCTAAGGGGACGTTTCATATGTCGACCCTTAGCCGAGGATACCTCACTGGAATCTTCTGATTTTTTTCTTGTAGTTTGTGTAATTAGTGTAGCTTTTGTTTATTGCTAGCGCGTAATTGTAGAGAATTTCCTTTGTAGTTGCAGTCTTTCATTGTTGGACAGTAAAACAGTTGTGGCATGCATGTAGATTTGCACCAAGTATTTCGCAGCTGCAATTAACTAGATATTATTTTCAGTGTTATGTTAATGTGTTCTCTTGTTTTTGCTCTTCAAATTGTGATTTTCTGTGTTATCGTGTGAAATATTGTGACAATAATGGCGTGTGAAAAACGTAACACTAGGCTACAAAGTAAACTGAGAAATAATAGTGACGACGAGCGTAGCTTATCAGCACCACTGTGTAATGAATTAACAGACATTCAAAGTAGTAATTTGGTAACTGTGCATAGGGAAATGGAGCGGGCGTCAAATAATGGCGTAGACAATGAAACAAGTAGTGAACAGGGAAGCATTATTGATCGATCGGTCGGCAACAGCTCGCCTCAGGAAGCCGAAATGACACGACACGATCTCGCAAATACTGTAGATTCAGGTTTTGGATCCTCACCGTTTTCTCAAATAAGTCAAGACACATTTTCTGCTTGTCAAAATGTGAATGTTTCCGGTGAAAATTCACTGCCGAAAAGCACTGAGGAACATGTTTCAGACACCAATGCATTGTTATTACAATTAATACAACAAATGGGACAAACACAGCAAAAGCTTCAAAAGTTAGACACAATGGAACAAAATCAGAGACGAACACAGCAAAAGCTTCAAAAGTTAGACACAATGGAACAAAATCTTAAAAAGTTAGTCGCAATGGAACAAAATCTTCAAAAGTTAGACTCATTGGAGCAAACTCTAGAACAAACACGTGAGGATTTAACTACTGAGTTACATCACATTGAATCGAAATGTCAAAAAGTCTGTAATGACGTAAAAACACAAATTTGTGAGCATTTCCAACCTATTTTTTCGCGTCATGAAAATGCACTACAGAATCACGAAGCAGCCATAAAAGAACTGCAAATTACTGTTCATGAAAATCATGAGACCTTGCAAGCTAAATTTGACTCAGTTGCATCTACCGATTCGGTTACGCAACTTGCAAAAACTCAGGAAAACTTGAAGGACACAGTAGATTCGATTTCAACACAAATGGACACTCTGAAACTTGGTTCAGAAAAACACACTGAGGAAATGTGTTCACTATCGGAGAAAGTAGCCGAACTTTCGGATCAGTTCACTAACTTATCTACAAAGGTAGATGATGATCTGAATGACACAAGACCTGTAGCCTTCACTGACACAGAAGAGTATGAACAAATTAGAAAATTCAAACAAAATCAAAATCAAATCAATACACAGTACAAAAGAGAAATCGGGGAAGTACAAGATCATTTGGCACAAGTAATACAAGAATTACATATTTCAGAGGACACTCGCGCTCCAGTACGGGAAGAGGGACATAGAAATACGGAACAGACACAAAATAACAACACAGGGTACTTCGGAAATTATGAAAGAAATTGGCAAGGTACACCGAATTTTGAGATGGAACCGCCGAAACGACGTAACAATGACCGACATGCGACTTACCGACATGATGATTTTCACTATAAGCTGTTCATTACTACACGTAAATTCAAAACATTTAAGAATTCTGGCAACGACATTCATCCACAAGCATGGCTCCATCAATTCTCTCATTGTTTTCCTCCCAACTGGTCGTTAGAACACAGATTAGAATTTATGTGTGGATACTTAGAGAATGAACCAGCTGTAAGAATGCGATCGGTCATTCACGATTGCCACAGTGAAGGAGAATTTTACCATGCCTTCCTCTCAGCATATTGGTCTCAAGCCACACAAGACCGAGTAAAACATGGCATCATAATGATGAAACACTTTGAACAATCTGAATTTTCCAGTCTTGTCAAATATTTTGAAGACATGTTGCACAAGAATCAGTACCTGTCAAACCCATACAGCCCCTCAGAACTCATCCGCATTTGCTTAATCAAATTACCTGAACATTTACGACATATTATTTTAGCTGGACGTTGCAAAGAAGACATTGAGGCTTTTCAGGGACTGTTACAAGAACTGGAAATTGACACTGACAATCGGGGAACGCGGGAACAGGAGCACAACAATTACAGGTCACATCTGTCACAATTCCGCGATGACAGAAATAATACACGACAAGGCTATTCTTATAACGTAAATCGCGACCAAAGCAGACACCACCCGTATGACAACCGTTGGCAGAGTAGTAATAATTACAGGGAAAGATCACCTCTCCGCGGTAATGACTATTACAGAGACAATCAGAGAAACAGACAATATGGGAACCAAAATAATTATTATTACGGGAGACAGAATAACTTCAGACGCAACGGTCCAGCGCGCAGTTACGATTCAGAGAGAAATTCTCCACCACTTAACCGACAAGAAAGAAACTACAGGAACTACCAACATGACGACAGACGATGTGATCGTAACGACAGACCTGAATTGCATCAGAACTGGCGGGATTTAAACAGGGCAGGGCCCTCTCGTCAGGGTGAATTTGTAGAAGTTAGGTCTCCTAATCCCAATAACGGCGCGCGCCAACAAAGAGACAGACAATGACTCGCACAGCAGGCAGCCGCGTGCGCCCGCTGGCTCCGAGAAAAATAACATAAGCTAACCTTGAGAAAAATTCCAGTATTCTTTACCGAAGTATACCACATGATAATTGCGTTGAAGTTGAAACTCTGCGTACTAGGAAGAGTAAAGGTTTACACCACATTTCACATGTAAAACCGTTTATTGAAAGATAATCTGCTTTTTAACTTTGTCTTTGCCATATAACTTTTCACTTTACATTGCTAGTAAGCTTTGTCAGACTTAGAATCTGTTAACATACAACAATGTTTGAAGTTAAATATCCAATCAAGAACCAAGAGAACTTATTTAAACAGAAATTACGAATGCATTGTTGTTGTGAACAGACGACACAGTGTTATTGTGTGTGTGCATTCTTGCTTGTTTGTTGCACGATTACGTAACGACTATAAGGCTCACATACTTAGAACATTTACCAGTACTGTTAATGAGATTTTAATGCAATATTTTGGTTTATTTGAAAATACATTCTGAAATTAAAGTGCTTTCTGAGAGATACCAGATGACACAGAGGTTAGTTTATGTGACAGCTACACGATTTTATTACGACACTACTAATGAGTGACAATTTACAATGTTGCTTTTGCGGTGTATCTGTTTTATATCTGCACAGCTTTCTGAATTCTTCTGGAAAGAAAAACATGTTTTAGTAGTAACTCTTGTGGTATAGCAACAATGAGACAGCCTTTTTCGTGGCACAACAATACGTTACAGTACAGTACTTTCTTCATCACAACAATAAGCGTAATAACTACGATATCTATACACAAAGCATTTCACTTTTGTTTATCATGAGGTAAGTACATTGACTTCTGCAGAACTTAGCTTTCGGAGGACGATAAATACGAGACTTCCACAGAGATTGTCTTACAACATGACGCACAGTTTAGCGCTACAGTACACGTATTTGAGTGATTAATTTCGCAGTTAAAACATTTTTTTTAAGATATTTGAGGTGCAATGATACAAGGGTTTTCCGTGATACATTTCATTCCATTGCTGTAATCTGTAACACCTGAGGGTATAATTACATTAATCCTCATGGGGGTACACGCCTACTTTGTGTACCATGTGTTTGGCAAGCACAGGGAGCCCTAGCTATTATGGTATTTGCTTATACAACTTTACACATCGGTACCATATTTCTCTAACACATAAATTACACAGCTATCTGATTATTAACAAAGAAACAAAAATTTTTTTACTACCTCAGTGACAGGTGTTTACGTAATTATACCGTTGGATAACTTCACACTTATGAAATTGCATTTTTTCAGTACTTTGTGAACTGTTCATATTTTTTCAGAACCATTGTGATACTATGAGAGCTTTGAATGATGTATTTGGTATGGGGTCATGATTTTAAAGTACGTTTGAGGCAGATGACACTTTTGAGATGAGCAGAGAATTTTTTTAGGTTTTGAAATTATTGGAGGAAGCTACGACGTTTTTGAGATTTGACTGAGGTTTTATGATGTTATTATTACGGCGACGATGTGTATTATGTTGTTGAGGTATGTTTATTATCAATGAGATGATGCTATATGAGGAATCTGATTATGCTACGTATGTTACGATGAAATATTGAAGTGTCGAGGAATATGTATATGTATAATAAGGTAAGGAGTAATGAATAGTGTTTAGGGACTGTGGTTTGTGAAAAAGGATGTTGGAAACCGAGGAATCGTACTTTAAGAGTTATGAAATGTGTGTAAATGCGTGAATGTATCACAATGCCGGCGAAAATTTTTTGAACACTGTTATATTTATAGGATTTTGTTTCTATACATTTGTAATGCAAATTCTCAACCTGTGAAAATATTTTTATATGAGACTGTCACTGTAGCGGAAACTGCTGTCGTAAATATTTCGGTAAGAAAGGTAAGTGACCGTGATGTAATGCATTGTGAGCGGTCAGGTGTGCCAGCCGCCTTGAGAAAAAGCCATTAGGCGGAGAAAAAAAGAGACCATTAAGCTCGCTATTGACATGCCTTTGTAGAAAGCATCGCAAATACGACACGCTCAAACTTGAAAACATATGATTATACTGTGGAGCTCTCAATTTATGATGTTTACTAAAATGCCTAATGAAACGATGAGAAACATTTCATGGCTATTGTCTTGCTAGATGAGAGAAATGCCATATGGCTTGCTTTATGTATTTATTTACTCATTTTGTTTAATATCTAGTTTCTAGCTGCACTGCAGCATTGGTTAAAATAAAATTTTATAGATGTACTAATATAAATATTTTCTGTCTACAGATCGAGTAAATAATAATTTTTTTCAAAAAAAATGAGGGAGCACAAAAAGACATTTACCTTCACAGGAATTGCATACAGAATTTTCTTTCCAAGTACTTGGTAATTTCTTTTGTAGAATAAGTTGTCTTGCACCACTTTAATTACATAGACATTAAGATGTGAATATACATTTCCCTTGCCTGCACAGTTGCCTTTAGTGTAATACTTATTTCTGCTTGAGCTTTGTCATGTTTAGATATAAGCTGCTGTTTGCCAGGCATAGTGCTACTAAATTTTACTTTGTATTACACTGTTAAGCCAGTTTACTGCTGATTTATTTTTCTTGTTTGCTGCTCATTGCCTTATATTAGTCGTAATATTGCAATTGATTTGCCAATGTCCATTTTTTTGTCATTGCTGTTTGTGTTATTTGTTTTGTGCTGCTGCATTTCCTCGTCCCTTAGTTTAGCATCTGAGCTCAGTAGATTTAAGTTAGCTTAAGAGGGGATAGCCTATAAGAGAATGAGTTGCGATGAATTTGAAGAAATGCACTGAGAGGTTATACGAGAAAAGTACAGAAAGCAGGTATAGATAGGACTTTTTGGAAATAATGAAGAATGAAGGGAGATCTAGGAGAAGTAAAGAAAGTTTGGTTTGCAAAATACTGCAGTACAACAAACCCTGTCCTTTCCTTGTGTTATCCCACTATGTGTTTGTGTACCCTTGTGTATTTATGTTATTCCTGTCTTTATATGTTTATCTGATGAGAGTTACATGGTAGAATTTTTCTGATAATATGTTATTTTCTTTGTAAAGATGTTTAGACATTATTTATTCTGTTTTGTTTTAATGCTCATGTGTGAAGTTGATGTTTCAAAAGTTATTCTGATCTTTTATGTATGAACTTATGTCATAACTCCTGTAACACTGATGTATATGTTTATTTCTATTCTTTTGTAAAGCCCCTATTACCGCAAATGTTATTTGTATTGTTATGTTCTTTACTGATGTATTTTGTACCTTTGTAATTGTATTTTTATGTTATCGAATTGTAATTGTTACCAGGTCATCAAATTAAGTAACTTGTAAGTTACATTTCACTGTACACATTTCTGTTGGTCATAGTATATGGACAAGATGTGAGAAGTAGGGACTGTTAGTGTTTGCACGTGTGTTAATATTTCAGCAAGGGACTGGATAACAGCATTGCTGGTTCTAAGGGCATTTCAAAAAAAAAATTTTCTGTGCGTGTACAAGTGGTGGTTTATGGACTTGCTATATTCTCCGCAAGAATCTTCGATGGTGATTGTGCACCTGCACAGTCACAACAGATGGCTGCTGGCCATCTCTACAAGGACTGCAGTGGGTCTGCACCTCTGGTGGCCCACCAGTACCATTATCTCTACAAGGACTACAGTGGGTCTGCGTCTTTGCTGACTCACCAGTACCATTATCTCTACAAGGACTACAGTGGGTCTGCGTGTTTGCTGACTCACCAGTACCATTATTTCTACAAGGACTGCAGTGGGTCTGCGCCTCTGGTGGCCCACCAATACCGTAATCTCTACCAGGACTACAGTGGGTCTGCTCTGTGATGACCTACCCACCAATACTCTTCAAAACTTCGACTGACTCCGCTGTGGGTTTGCTCTGTTGTGGCCCATTACCTGTCAGCATGTCAAGAGTCAGCACTGTCTTTCCGTTGGAAGGACAACACTACTTCTTCAAGACTGCATGGAAATCCACTACTTTCGTGTGCATTTTCTTCTACTGCTCAGACTTTGAGAAAAACACTGAAATGTTATTGTGATGAATGATCAGGACTGTCTTTATGGACTGTGAGAAAATTTTAGCTTTTGACCAACATTGTATCAATAAGTGTGTGCATTTGATTTCTTTGTTATTGTAATTATGAAAAATTTTTTCAAATCTGTATTGGCCACTGCCCAAACCAATTTGTAAAATTTTTTGTGGGGAGCATGGGGGCTATGTAAGTAGGCTGTTTAGGTTTTTTTTTGGTAACGCCACCTCTGTATGAAAATCACTGGCTGTGCTGTGTGCAGTCTGTGGCTGCTTTGCATTGTTGTAATACTCGCCATTGTAGTGTTAGGCAGCTGGCTGTGAACAGCGCGTAGCGTTGCTCAGTTGGAGGTGAGCCGCCAGCAGTGGTGGATGTGGGGAGAGAGATGGCGGAGTTTTGAAATTTGTCATGAACTGCTATATATTTATATGATGATATTAAGGTAAATACATTGTTTGTTCTCTATTAATATCTTTCATTTGCTAACTATCCCTATCAGTAGTTAGTACCTTCCGTAGTTTGAATCTTTTATTTAGCTGGCAGTAGTGGCGCTAGCTGTATTGCAGTAGTTCGAGTAACCAAGATTTTTGTGAGGTAAGTGATTTGTGAAAGGTATAGTTTAATGTTAGTCAGGGCCCATTCTTTTGTAGGGATTATTGAAAGTCAGATTGCGTTGCGCTAACAAAATATTGTGTGTCAGCTTAAGCACAGTCCTGTATAATTATTCTAAGGGGACGTTTCAGTTGAAGAAGCAAGATAATGTATTGGAAATGCGATTCCATCAGACATTAAGCAACTAGAAATAGCATCAACATACTTCACTCAAAGTAATATAATTCTGAAAGTTCTAAAAGACAAAAGCTGATGTGGTGTTGATGAGATTTGAAACAGACTCTTGAAAAGTTATTCTCACTTAATGACTAACGTCATTAGTGTAATAGGTCACTGGTACAGATAACTTTTCCAGACAGTTTAAAATATACAACTATTGACCCTTTTTTTGGAACAAAGCTGACAATGACTTATTATCGTCCAGTTTCCTTACTGAGGTATTTTCCAAAATATTCCAGAACGTAATCCACTCAAAAGGAGTCTCATATTGTAAACAATTTGCTTAGCACATCATACTAAGTATAATTACTGTTATTAATCAGTTAATCATCAGCTCACACGGACGAACAAGAACACTTAATCAGGCAATTACTGTGTCACTATTTTTGGGGTCGCTGAGGGTGGTTGCAGTCCGAAACAGAGAACAGTAGGCACGAGGTGTTCTGAATGGTGCCGATCAGTACTTGGAAGCGAGCAGCCAGCTTATCATGCTCTTCTATAGCTAGGCTTATGAGGGGCTCATAGCATACTATTTTATGTACGTTACCAGTTAATAAGCTCGGTACATATTCGCTCGGAGGTGCCGTCCCACAATGTCAGTATTGCCTCGTGAACAAATAAGCTTAAAGTTTACTGCTCTACATAAAATCATTTCATCGACATAGAGCAACCTTTTTAAAAACTATTTGAAGCTAGGGCTAACGACGTTCCAACAGCAGTAAAGTGTTTACCTGGGAGCGAATATCGGTTGTGGAAGAGGAATTCCGGTATCTAGAAACGCATTTGCAGAATCGATGCTGGTAGTGATTACAGATCAAACAGAAGCGGTATTGGGAAATCATTTTACGAAGGCAGTATTCTCACTGAAATAACTCGTAACATTTTTCTGTCTCCTCTCAAATTTCTGCACTCGCATATGAAAACTCTATTCATTTTTAGGGTTCCGTACCTTAATCGGTTAAAGTTTAACCGTTAAACGGAACCGTTACGGCAACGCTTTCTTGCCCGTCTGTCTAAACATCTGTCTATCTGTCTAACAGTTAAGATTTCTTTTTCTCAAGAACGGGTAAAGGTATCAAGTTAAAATTTCTGTCACATGCCAAGGTCTATGGCTTCTTGTCGGTGTGAAAATTTAAGCTTCCAAGTCAATGCAGTCAAAAGATACGGCCACGTACGTGACATATTTTGATACTCGCAAACTTATTCACCAAAACCTACAGATCAACTATCTGTATACATCTCAGACCTTGTGGTCAAGCGGCAAAGCACGTATCTTGTAGCCGTGAGAACGCGGGATCGAATTTCTGTGGGACTAACGATTTTTCAGTTTTCGTATTTTACCTAACCTTCACGTCTCAAAGACATGACAAACAAAACCTGGTTCGAGTTCCATGTCAAACAATAGGTCTCCATACCCGGTTGGATAAGTGTGGTAGTTTAGGGACACACAAGTCGCCGAAGCCGCGTTCAGTAGAAAGACTTGCACCAGGCTATTCAGCCACAAGAAATCATACTCTAGCACATAGAAAACAACGCACCAAAGAGGAATAATCCCGAAGAGACTGAAGTCTGTGCGTGTGATGTACGTATCCGGACAAACGATAAGTTTTTAGAAAAATTGGACGATTTATTCAAGAGAAAGGCCTTCACAAATCGAAAAAGTCAGTAACGCGCTGGTTCACCTCTGACCCTTATGGAATCAATTATTCGGCTTGGCGTTGATTGATAGAGTTGCTGGATGTCCTCCTGAGGGATATCGTGCCAAATTGTGTCCAAGTGGCGTGATAGATTGACAAGATTCAGAGATAGTTAGAGGACCTTTACATAATGCTCCAAACGTTCTCAGTTGGGGAGTGATCCGGCGACCTTTCTTGCCAGGGTTTGACAAATGCGAAGACAAGCAATAGAAACTCTCACCGTGTACGAGCGGTCATTGTCTTGCTGAAATATGCGCCCAGGAAGACTTGGCCTGAAGGGCAACAAAACGGGGCGTAGAATATCGTCGGCGTACCGCTGAGCTGTAAGTGTGCCACGGATGACAACCATCGGGGTGCTGTTACAAAATGAAGTGGCACCCCAGACCATCACTTCTGGTTGTCGGGAAGTACGGCAGACGACAGTCAGATTGGTACCCCGCCACTGTCCAGAGCATCTTCAGACAGGTCTTCACTGGTCTTTGGGAATCGGTTCGAAGCGGGACTTATCGTTGAAGATAATTCTACTCCAGTCAATGGGATTCCAATCCGAAGACGTGTCTGGCGACGGCCCAGACGGTGTTTGGATACCAACCTGCCATCCGCGATACGGCACGATGGTGATGGTATGGTATATTAAAAAAAAAAACTAAAAACCCGCCTCGATTGCGAAAAAAGCACCTAGTGCTAAGTGTTAACCCAAGTTTCGGCGTAGATAACTACACCTTCTTCAGCCGAAACCTGGGTTAACACTTAACACTAGGTGCTTTTTTTCGCAATCGAGGCGGGTTTTTAGTTTTTTTTAATATATTAACCAACGATTGCTGACGCGCTGCGATGTTGTGATGGTATGGGATACCATTTCTCTCTTACAGGACGTCGACGATGTTTTGCGCCTCGTTTTGTTGCTCTTCGTGACAAGCCATCCTGGGCTTACATTTTAGGAAGATAATGATCGCCTTCTTCGTGCTTACCAAATCCTACCTTGACCAGTAATGTCGCCGGATCTCTCTCCAAATGAAGCTGGGCCCTCCAACCATCTCTGGATTTTGATATCCTGACGCGGCAACTGGATGGATTTTGGCACGACATCCCTCAGGAGCCTATCCAAAAACTCTATCAACCAATGTCAAGCTTCTATAAGCGCCGCAGGTGGATCATCGCATTATTTACTTGTTAAATTTGTGAATCTCTTTCTATTGAATAAATCATTCGATTTTTCTGAAATTTTAATCATTTCGTTGTCTGTTCATGTGGGTCACATCTACCATTTCCGTTCTATTCGGATAATTCCTTCGTTGTGCGTCGATTTTCTATTTTTGCTGGAGTGCATTGATGTTACGTACAAAGGGTGGTCAGAAACAGTCTGAAAGTCTTCTGAGAATGTTGGAGGTTAGGTTGTGCTGAGAAACAACCGTTATGAAAAATATTCCATACGTAGCGCCGTTTCCGATTTAATTAGAATTGAAGTTAGCCAATCAGAACGTTGCGTGCGCCAGAGACGGTCGCCAGACGTGTTCTTCGTTTGGTTTCCCAAAACCGAACAAGAGAGCGATACAAAAATTGGTCACGGGATGGTAATAAGCAATCGAATCCGAGCCAAAGGCTGAGCAGTCTCTCGCGCTATCGTCTACGCTGTGAGAACAACTTGCACTAAATGTATCTGACGGGCCGCTTGAATTAGAGCACGGAACGGCCTGATTGGCTAGATTCAATGCTAGTTAGCTCGGAAACGGTGCAACGTATCGAAGTTTTTTCTTTGCAATCATTTCTCAGTGCAGACTACGCTGCAACATTTTACAAGTTTTTCTGACTGTTTAGGACTCCTCTGTGTTCATAATAAACTTGACACGGAACTCTCAGAACGCGAGTACTAGTCACAGGTATCTGGTTTTTTTAATGCAAGTAATGTTGTACTGAAAGGGTACAGTACCGCCCGACATCGAAAATAGGTACAAAATACTTCATTATTTTTGTCAGAACAACACTTTTTTTTGTAAAATAACTCAGTTTCAATTAATACAGCGAAGCCGGATACCAGTGTGGGAAAGAATGACAATTTATTTATTTAATTGATCACATGTGCACTCCCACAAAGTAAATCCCTACATCCAGTTTGGTGAGATCTGTGAAATGAATGAATGTATGGTCGTCTGCTAACCGCAGATAGTGAATGTGGATATATGATCATCTTTGAGTCGATCCTTTGGCCACCTTTGGTGGGACCAAAGACATGAAATTTACCAGAGCTTTGAGCGCCTGAAATGTGGCTGACCAATACGATAGCAAGGTGCTTCCCCCACCTCGACAGAGATGGGAGATGACCTAGAGAACGGCCATATTTCAGCACTCTGCCGCTGGATCTTGTGCTGTTAAGACCTGTTTTAGTTGTGCTCCGTAATGACGAAAGAGTGGAGACATGGTATGCATGTGGAATATTTAAGAGTAGTTTGAACTAATAATTTCTCTATCTCAGGAACTTTTGTGGGGAGAATTAAATGTCAGGCAGGTAACATTAATGGGATTGTAGTAATCTTCGGAAGTGACCAACGGTCACAATGAAACCACGTGTAGCAATAAGTTGAAATACTTCCGTGTGCTTAAGTTAAGCTGAATTACTAGCGTGTGTACAATAAGTTGAAATATTTAAGAAATAGCGTGTGTACCATAAGCTGAAATATTTAAGAAACGGCGTGTGCAGGACTTGAAATTAGAGACGAGTACTTCCACGTGGTGAGTACTGTGTGAGTCTCAATCTGTGTATGAGACAAAGGATAAAGAGAAGTACTCGTCCATGGTATCAGTTGAGGACTCGCGTGTGTGATGAATATGTTCTTAATGTTATTCCGTGTGACGCTAGATTTAAACTCTGAGAGAGAATCAAGGTGAGTCGGCCGTCTATCCAGCAACGCCACTTGGCTTGCATTGCACAGGAAGACGTGCATATATCTCCAGAGTTCATAGTAGGAAAGTAGAATTACAAAGTGGGGCAGTGTCGTGTGAAACTGGGATAAATATTAATTGAAGTGGGAAAGCTGAAAGTGATAGTGTTGTGACTATTTAGTGTTGTATTTCATGTTGCAGTGTGATGTATGTCATGTAATTTTGGGTATGTGTGGTTTGCATGGGAGAGTAGCAAGGTAGTTTCAAAAGATTAGTGGGTTATGCTTGTTCCTTCTGTGTCGCTCGATCTGGAGGAAAGTTTCGTGATGATTGTGAGAGTCGAAGTGTGAGGTATAATGAAAGATCCACCATCCTATCCAGAAAGTGCACTGTAGCGTTAAATAAATTACGAGACCATAATATAGAGATTCACTAATGTAAAGCCATGCCCACTGGGCGGAATTTCTCATATGTTATTGTTGTAGGTTATAGAATTTGTGTGTTTAGGTTAGAGAATTTATCGGAATAAATAAGATAGTGGAAAGAAAAAGATTGGTGGCCTTTTCCATTGAATTGTATGTTGTCATAATGTCCCGAATTTATAATGTGTGCGCCATTTTATAATGTGTGCGCCACGTGTTAATAAAAAGCCGTTAAATAAAAGACAAAAAGAAAATGTGGTATTGCCAGTGCGTAGTGTACAGTCAGAGTTCTGTAAATCACTGATAGTCAGATATGCGTTTCCGTTGCGTAGTAATCATATAGGAGGATAACTTGTAACTAAGTGTGAGTACTAGAGTTCATGTTACTCGTCAAATAAGAAAGAATCCACTCGCTTGGCAGACCACTCATCTTGCAGGCCTGACTGCTTGATGCCACAGTATGAGCAAGGCATGTGGGTGCCTCTCAGTACATGGATATGTTAACCGGCCTTGGCCAAGGTCTTCGAGAAGTTTCCCGTGGTTGTACGGTAAATGTTCCGACCGTCTTCCTATATACCCGTGACTGAGATTTCCTCTGCACCGTTACAGCTTACCTGGTGTAACGCATGGATCCACGATCAATCGTTGATGGAAGGGGGAGCGTTGCTTCGGTCTGTTAGGAAGGCGTAACTGCTCCTCCAGCCGGGCGTTGCGGTTACGATCAACAGTCGAGGGAGGCAGAAATCTGTCGAAGGTAAGGGCGCCAGCAGCAAGGCAGGCGGATTTATTATAAAGCTGGGGCAGGTACAGGAGGTCCCCCTCGCACAGTGGTCGCAGCTCGGCGTCAAACGACTGCACTGGTGAGGCGGAGAGGGGGGGGGGGGGTGGGGTCGGGGCGTGTATGGAATAACAAGTTTTCTGATGTGTAGAAATAGAACACCAGTTGCGTTAAAAAAATTTTAACGCAACTGCTGTGCTACTTCTTTACATCAGTGGTCCGCCCCAGCTAGCTGAGTGGTCAGCGTGGCAGAATGCCACGCCAAGGGGCCCGGGTTCGATTCCCGGCTGGGGCAGGAAATTTACTCGGCTCAGGGACTGGGTGTTGTGTTGTCCTCATCACCATTTCATCCCCATTTCTGACGCGCAAGTCGCCCAATGTGGCGTCGAATGGAATAAGTAGTTGCCCTCGGCGGCTGAACTTCCCCGAATGAGGGACTCCCGGCCCACAATGCCGTACGCTCACTTCCAGTTTTACATCAGCGTTTTTTCTAAAACAGTTGGTGCAACTGATGAACAAAAATCCTGAAAGAAGTCTGCTTGGGTACACTTATATGTAATGATACTTATGCAAACTAAAATGAAACTATTATATTGTAAACGATGGTCTCTATAAAGCGGGTAGCTAACTTTGCACGACCACAGAGCCAAAGATAATGTTTCTAGTCTGAGACTGTAGTGTTGGAGTAAGGGGCGCTTGGCCCACAGTAGAGTGTGTATCAGTCTGTGAGCGAAAGAGGATGCAGTAGGCAGTTTTTGTGGTGTGCTCTGTAAAGCCACCAAGTGTTAGATTATTTAGATTATAATGTAGGAATTTTGTCATACCAATATTTTGTTTTATACAGCACGTAAAATAGGTAGTTAAAACGGTGAGTGATTTTCTAATGCAATGTAAAGTCAAATTGTGAAATATAAATTTAATTGTGACAAGAAAGGATTTCTGGATTGATGTTACAAAGAAGCTTTACGAATACATGTATTATTGGAAATACAAATGTGGAAGCAGAAGTTTTTTCGCAGTTAAGGTAAAGAAGATAGTTTCTTATTACTTTCCTTTTGCCAGTGCGTTAGTGTAAATGCGTTGGCTGATAATTGGAAACAGTAAGTTCTATCTTGAGTAACCCCAGAATGTACATAAACAGATTTGTTGTATAGACTAGTTATATATTTCCCTTTTGCAATGTTTCCAAGATTTGTTAACACAGGTATACGTAATTTGATAATTTGTCTTAATGCTTTTCACTGATGTTAGATAATACTTGCTGTACAAATCTCATTGTACAGGATGGGCGTATGGGCAGGCGGTGGGCGTTATGGAATAATAGGGTAATTTTTAGAGAAAGGCCATTTATTGGCTAAAGCATGTTGAAAGGGGATACATGGGCCTAAGGAGGTGAGGGTGAGCCAGAGCTTACAATTTGGCGAACATTGTTCGCGAAACTACCGAAAGTTGTTGTCAGTGCCGCAGCACCGGGAGAAGCGACTCGCGGGTGAGGAAGAATACAAGAGATCGGGCCCGGCGACGGGCGGCCTGGTATATTCGACACTCCACGCGGCTTCCTCCGCCCTGATTGGTCAGGACCGGGAAAACCGTGCGGGCGGCATGGAACTTTCCAGAGCGTTGCCTGCTAAGCGACGCTTGGGGCGATGTTACCTCGTAAGCACATGTGAGAGGCACGTGAACAAGGCGCCCTTCATCGGTGCTGACTTCCTGTTACTAGACCGTGGGATGAAAGAATTTACAGGCAGCTAACACTGCCGGCCGTGGCTTGGCCGCAATGGCAAAATTAAGTTACCGTTTGGGTGCTCATATAATAAAGTAAAATCCCCTATTGTCTGGCTCATCCTTTACATCATAGTTTGTGACTACGTCAGGAAAGAAAGATTTTCATTTAGTAAAAAATGATGTAATTTTTCTGAATAATGTAATTTCAGTTGTCAGATGTTTTGAAAAGCCAAACATAACTTCTAATACAACTTCATTGTTGAAAAAGTCAGTATTAGTAATTCACCCCAGACACCACCGCCGTCCTGACCAGGTCATATGTTTTCTTAAAGACATTCTATTTTCCTTAAATGTTTCATTTATCAGCCAAAAGAATTTCATATATATTTTGAAGTATTATGGCCAGCAATGCATACTGCTGAGTCTGTAGCTAGTATATTTGATTCTTGTTCAATGAGAGAGCAGAATATAACGTGATCCACCGTTGCTGCTTTAGAGGTAAGACAATTTTATTTATTTGTTACGTGCACAGGGTTCAAAGTTAACAGCTTTGAAAAGGGCCAGAGCATTAAATATATAAGGAGCCTAGTGTATTTTACAGTGACTGTATTTCTTTATTGGTATTGGGAGTTGCATTGCCCAATCAGTTCGCATAAAGTTTTGCTAGCAATAACACCGAGTAAGCACACCACTTGCAGTTACAACACGCTTCACGATAACTTCAGTTTTGTATGCATTTCCAGGCATTCAGTTATGTATTTCAATTTATAAAGAAGTTACAATCCAAACCACAAGATTGGTCTTTGCGGTGGGCGGAGACTTATCAGGGGAAATGCTGACGTAATCGGTGCTCGGCGCTACCAATAGAAACTGCAACGTTTAGCTTCAGCACTCAATTTTGACATTGCAACTGCTTGGTCGCTGGCGTTGGCAGAAATTAAAAAACTCAAAACAAAGAAAACCAGGTAAGTCGACATGAAGTGTTGCACAAATTCGATATGTGGCGAAACCGAGCGACGGACCCATCGTACACCTTTTATTGTGCCACATACATGCTGTTACATTGTTACCTAAGTGGTTATCGCCAAGTCTGAATGTGCGCCGTTTTCCTTCCAGTTCTTGCTCTAAGGGGGATAGGCAGGCTGCTAGCTTGTTGCTGTACAGAATATCTAATAATAAATCAGTATTTAAATAGACAGCTTTAAAACCAGCAGTATATTTACAATGTGAAGCCCATATTTTTATGGGCCGATACGTCGATATTTTCTCCGTCGACATATATAATCGACGCCTTCTCTGTATATCGAGAGCATGTAATGTTGATTTTCAAATATCGATGTATCTGATTCCCGATATCTTTAAAAATACCAACAGTCCTACCTCGTACACGGTGCTGCGGAAGCTGCCTGCTGACTTTAGATTAGATTAGATTAGTTTTTCGTTCCATAGATCCGTGTTGAGGAAATCCTCGTGGATGTGGAACATGTCTTTCTTTTTTTTTTAAAAAAAAGATGAAATAACAATACTAATAGTATGAGTATATACAATACAACATTTGTTTCTATTAAAAAATTCGTCAATGGAGTAGAAGGAGTTGGCCACTAGTAAGTCTTTCAGGCTCCTCTTAAACTGATCTTTATTTGTAACTAAATTTTTTATGTTTGCCGGCAAATTAGTGAAGATGGGTGTTCCTGAGCAGTGGACCCGTTTTTGAACTAAAGTAAGTGATTTTAAGTCCTTGTGCAGATCATTTTTGTTCCTGGTATTGTATGTATGTACAGAGCTGTTTGTTGGAAAAAGAGATATATTATTTAGGACAGATTTCATTAAGGAGTAAATATACTGAGAGGCAGTAGTTAGTATACCCAGTTATATGAAGAGCTTTCTACAGGACGTACGTGAATTTACTCCACAAATAATACGTATTACACGCTTTTGGACTCTGAAAACTTTTGTTTGACTTGAAGAGTTACCCCAAAATAGGGAGGCAGCGGTGGCGGCGGGGAGATGCCAGCCCAGCGTTTTGCACGCCGGAGCGACTGCGGTTGCTACAGGCAGCGGGTCCTTGGTCAAGGTTCACCTCGTTTTTTGCATTCCATAGACAGCCCAGCGGCATCAAACATCGGACACCGAGCTCCGTGACGAGCAGCTCCTTCGCGCAGGCTGACCCGACACATATGTCCACTTTAGCCTGTCGCAGAACTCTTCATTGCTCGGTGAGTCATCGAGCCTGTCGGTCGATCACACTTCTTACATACCCGACCAATCAGGGGAACAACATTAAAGATGAATAACACTAATGCACTCTGATGGTTCTTGTATATTATTGCCGCCGATGATGTTCGAATTTTCACTGACATCCGATCTTGTCTTCTGCGTGCTTCCCTTTTTTGTCAGGCAGTGCAGCACGAAGTTACAATGGTCTTTATAGTAGGCGGAGTTGCTGTCTACACTCCTGGAAATTGAAATAAGAACACCGTGAATTCATTGTCCCAGGAAGGGGAAACTTTATTGACACATTCCTGGGGTCAGATACATCACATGATCACACTGATAGAACCACAGGCACATAGACACAGGCAACAGAGCATGCACAATGTCGGCACTAGTACAGTGTATATCCACCTTTCGCAGCAATGCAGGCTGCTATTCTCCCATGGAGACGATCGTAGAGATGCTGGATGTAGTCCTGTGGAACGGCTTGCCATGCCATTTCCACCTGGCGCCTCAGTTGGACCAGCGTTCGTGCTGGACGTGCAGACCGCGTGAGACGACGCTTCATCCAGTCCCAAACATGCTCAATGGGGGACAGATCCGGAGATCTTGCTGGCCAGGGTAGTTGACTTACACCTTCTAGAGCACGTTGGGTGGCACGGGATACATGCGGACGTGCATTGTCCTGTTGGAACAGCAAGTTCCCCTGCCGGTCTAGGAATGCTAGAACGATGGGTTCGATGACGGTTTGGATGTACCGTGCACTATTCAGTGTCCCCTCGACGATCACCAGTGGTGTACGGCCAGTGTAGGAGATCGCTCCCCACACCATGATGCCGGGTGTTGGCCCTGTGTGCCTCGGTCGTATGCAGTCCTGATTGTGGCGCTCACCTGCACGGCGCCAAACACGCATACGACCATCATTGGCACCAAGGCAGAAGCGACTCTCATCGCTGAAGACGACACGTCTCCATTCGTCCCTCCATTCACGCCTGTCGCGACACCACTGGAGGCGGGCTGCACGATGTTGGGGCGCGAGCGGAAGACGGCCTAACGGTGTGCGGGACCGTAGCCCAGCTTCATGGAGACGGTTGCGAATGGTCCTCGCCGATACCCCAGGAGCAACAGTGTCCCTAATTTGCTGGGAAGTGGCGGTGCGGTCCCCTACGGCACTGCGTAGGATCCTACGGTCTTGGCGTGCATCCGTGCGTCGCTGCGGTCCGGTCCCAGGTCGACGGGCACGTGCACCTTCCGCCGACCACTGGCGACAACATCGATGTACTGTGGAGACCTCACGCCCCACGTGTTGAGCAATTCGGCGGTACGTCCACCCGGCCTCCCGCATGCCCACTATACGCCCTCGCTCAAAGTCCGTCAACTGCACATACGGTTCACGTCCACGCTGTCGCGGCATGCTACCAGTGTTAAAGACTGCGATGGAGCTCCGTATGCCACGGCAAACTGGCTGACACTGACGGCGGCGGTGCACAAATGCTGCGCAGCTAGCGCCATTCGACGGCCAACACCGCGGTTCCTGGTGTGTCCGCTGTGCCGTGCGTGTGATCATTGCTTGTACAGCCCTCTCGCAGTGTCCGGAGCAAGTATGGTGGGTCTGACACACCGGTGTCAATGTGTTCTTTTTTCCATTTCCAGGAGTGTATAAACCAAGATGGGACATGTCACGATAAAATTTCGTCGTTAGCGAAAGTAACTTAACATGAATTTTTATTGTAAAATTTGATTCGGTAATCGACTGTCAGATTTACTGAAGGAAAAAAAATCTCAATACCTAGAAGGAGTCACATTATGAAACGTCCCCTTTGAACAATTATACAAGACTGTGCTTAAACTGACACACAATATTTTGTTAGCGCAACGCAATCTGACTTTCAATAATCCCTACAAAAGAATGGGCCCTGACTAACATTAAACTATACCTTTCACAAATCACTTACCTCACAAAAATCTTCTCAAGCTACTGCAATACAGCGAGCGCCACTACTGCCAGCTAAATAAAAGATTCAAAGTGCTGAAGGCACTAACTACTGATAGGCATAGTTAGCAAATGAAAGATTTTGATAGAGAACAACCAATGTATTTACCTCAATAGTCATAATATATATAGCAGTTCATGACAAATTTCTAAACTCCGCCATCTCTGTCCCCACATCCACCACTGCTGGCGGCTCACCTCCAACTGCGCAACGCTACGCGCTGTTCACATCCAGCTGCCGCTGCCCAACACTACAATGGCAGACAACAATTCAAACTAGACACAGACTGCACACAGCACAGCCAGTGATTTTTATACAGAGGTGGCGTTACCAATAAAAAAAACCTAAACAGCCTACTTACACATGACCTAAACGAAAGCTAGTAGGCGTGTTTCTAGATTTAAAAGATGATGTCTATTCAAACTTAGCATCAGTCACGTTAGAATGGGGTTAGCAGCGCCGCTTTGAGGGTGGAAATGAGGTTTGCTTTTAAAAACACGTTGTAACGATCGTGCGCGTTAACTATCTTTGAGATTGGACGTGGTGAGTTGATGTTAGTCAAGAATGGCTTTAAGACGAGAGGGTCACCATTATCAACACCTCACTGAGCTTGAATGAGATCGTGTAATAGGGCTATGATAAGCGGGTGTTCCTTCCGAGATATTGCAGAAAGACTTGGCAAGAATATAGTCTCTGTACCTGACTACTGGCAGCAGTGATCACTATAATGTACGGTCTCAAGAAACCGGGCTCCATACAGCCAGATGGCACTACCGAGAGGAAGGACCATCGTGTTCGGCGTATGTCTCTGGAGTATCGTACTGCATCTGCAGCAGCATTTTAAGCAACAGTTGGCACCACAGTAACACAACGAATTGTTACAAGACGGTTACTTCAAGGACAGCTCCGAGCCAGACGCCCTGTAGATTGTATTCCACCGACCCCGTACCACAGCCATTTGCGACTTTAGTGTTGCCAAGTGAGACCTCATTGGAGGGTAGGGTGGAGATGTGTTGTGTTTTCTGATGAGAGCCGCTTCTGCCTCGGTGCCAGTGATGGAGGTGTGTTGGTTAGGAGGCCAGATCGGGCCTGCAACGAGGTCGTCTGCGTGTTAGACCCGCTGGACCTACACTGAAGTTATGGTCTGGGGTGTGATTTCGTATGACAGCAGAAGCACACGCGCGGTTATCTCACGCACCATGACTACAAAATTTGTACGTGACGCTAGTGATTCTACATGGCGCGCTGTCATTTATGAACAGAATTCCAGGGATTGTTTTCCAATAGGATAATGCTCGGCCACATACTACTTTGTAATCGAACATGCTCTACAGAGTGTCGACTTGATGCCTTGTCCTTGCTCCCTCTCCAATAGAGTACATGTGCGACACCATCGCCGGCCGGTGTGGCCGTGCTGTTCTAATCCATTCAGTCAGGAACCGCACGACCGCTACGGTCGCAGGTTCGAATCCTGCCTCGGGCATGGATGTGTGTGATATCCTTAGGTTAGTTAGGTTTAAGTAGTTCTAAGTTCAAGGGGACTGATGACCTCAGATGTTAAGTCCCATAGTGTTCAGAGCCATTTGAACCATTTGGGACACCATCGTACGATAACTCCAGCGTCATCTACAACCTGCATTAATCGTTCCTGTATTGACCGACCAAGTGCAGCAGGCATGGAACTCTGTCTCATAAAGTGACATCCGGCCGCTGTACAACATAATGCATGCACGTTTGCATGGTTGTATCTAGCGTTCTGGCGGTTACACTGGGTATTAATATAACGACATTTTTCATTTGCAATGGCTTATCTCGCTCTTACATTAACCTGTCATCTTGCAGTGTTAACCATTTAAATATGTTACCTACACAAACATATTCCCGAAAATTCATTACTCTATTTTAATTATTTTTCGGTTTTGCGTTTTTTTTCTTCGTTGTAAGTACGTTTGAATCTTGTAACGGTTTCAAGGAAGAACCTGAATTAAAGAGCACATTTGCGGTCCTACCTTCATCTTTTGTAAGACGAAATCCGACTGAGTAAAAGAAGGATTTTGTGGTTGAAACTCATACGTAAATTTGTGGCAGCCGTAGCTTATATCTGATGTAGCTAACCCCTGGTTATTATGTTACTGTTCAGCAAATTAAAAATTAATGGAATGATTACAGTTCAGTAACACTGAGCAGCTTGATTTTTGTACTGGATAAAGTTTATGACAATCTTTGTGTATGGTTCATTTAAATTTTCTTATAATTTTTTTTTTTTTTTGCTTTAACATTTTCGCATATTGGTACTATATTTTCTATACTGGAGATTAAAGTTCTTTGCATTGTATGTGAGTAATGTACGTAAAATACTATGTAAATGGTTTACTACGTTCAATAATTTTCTGATGACGTTTAGCATTTAAAAATATTTTGTGCGTATAAATTGTTCATGTTAATGTAAATTTAACAGTTTAAGAAATGATCACGCTTAGTAACAATATAAGAAGTAGGTGTTATGTAGAAGCCAGTGTGCTTTTGTGTAAAACGAAATTGGCTCTGGGCAGTGGAAAAGGTGGAAAGGGCGAATTGGCGCGCTAATTAGAACAAGTGCGGCAAGTAAGAGACTAGTCCGTAGGCGGCAGTGGTTGAAGCAACACCTTTGTGGAGCAGGAGAAGCTTTGCCAGCAAATTCGTGCAAAATGCCTCGGATGGAGACTGGAAACAGCTTACGGCATAGCTGCGGATTGTTACGCTACTGTATGTAGAATTGAACGACGCCAAGAAGAGAAATTAAGCCCATACAGCAAGAGACTTGCAGGCCATACTGTGAGTAGTGTAGCCTCCATAACCGTTCGGCACACCCAAGCCTACAGTCAACAGATAAGACTTGTTATAGGAAATTTACTTTTGTACAGCCTGAACGATTAATTTAAACTGTGTTTTAATAATCATTCCTGAACTTTAAAGAAAGTGGTTCACCCTGTTATTTCATTCTAATCATAAATATATATAGGGTTCTTTTCTGGTATTTGATGAATCCGAGTATCCTATTTTACAGACTTATGAAGTGCCAAGTTAATGTAAAGAGGCACCATTTAAATTGTTTTTGATTATGCTTATCCATTACGGATATTTCAGAACCGTGACTGTATATTGAATGTAAATAGGTTATACAGAACTGCAACCAGTCACTTTTTTGAATAGTTATGTTTTATTCCATGAACCGGTTTTTGAACCTTTTCAGGTTCATCTTCAGATGGTTTCAGGAAGTTACATCATTACTGCTAGCATAATGCTGGGTGCTGGCTCTAGGACAAAAACATGGGTCACACTTTAACGTATCGCCATGACTATAGCTTATCTGTCGATATGGATGTAAATTTAGTTTTTTACTTACTGCGACAGTATAGGTGGCTTTTTTCGGTTAGTGTCCATGTGTGCCTCCATTTTGATGTCCAGTTGTTATATCAGTACACACACTTTCACACAAACTATATTAATTTACACTCTGACAGCGAGACTTTTCCAGTATCCAACATTCGCTTTACAACTTTACTGGATGCTGGAAAAGTCTCACTGTCAGAGTGTAAATTAATATAGTTTGTGTGGAAGTGTGTGTACTGATATAACAACTGGACATCAAAATGGAGGCACACATGGACACTAACCGAAGAAAGCCACCTATACTGTCGCAGTAAGTAAAAAACTAAATTTACCTCCATATCGACAGATAAGTTACAGTCATGGTGATAAGTTAAAGTGTGACCCATGTTTTTGTCATAGAGCCAGCACCCAGCATAATGCTAGCAGTAATGATGTAATTTCCTGAAGCCATCTGAAGATGAACCTGAAAAGGTTCAAAAACCGGTTCATGGAATAAAACATAACTATTCAAAAAAGTGACTGGTTGCAGTTCCGTACAACTTATTTACAAATTGTTTTGGTGTTTTAGTAATATTTGCTAAGTATTTTAGTATTTAAGTTTGTTTATTATAAAAAAATGCTTTGAGGTCCCCCCTAGCCAAATTTTTTTTAGTTTCCCTGAAGTTATCTACTGGGCTTTTTCTCTTTTAAAAACGGAGTTTGTAAGGGTGTAGTAGTCAAAACGAAATTCTAGTGCCTGCACCAACATTGTTTACGTGGGCTAATATTTATTTGAAGAAGCATTTTAAACAGTAGCAAGAGAGTAGGCAAAATTCATACTTCTGCTTTTCCAATACTTTACTATTTCATTGCCTGGATAGGCTGGCGACTATTAGTACATGTTTTAAACCACTAAATGAATTTGTAACTGAGTTGTCCTATCTTCAGTATAATATTATTCATACTGCGTTTCTATTTAACCGCTGGGTAAAATCTTAGGAAAATAATTGAATACTCTGATTAGACAACGCAATACACGGTCAACCCCTGTAAAAAGGGTTACTCTGTTGATTAGCTTTTCCTGTTATAGAACTATCCTCCCATGGTGCACTTTATTGGGAAATTAAACTAAATGTTAGTAAGAGGGTTATACGTGGCTTTTCCCGTAACAGGACTATTTGTTCTGTTGGGGTATACTACACGTGGCTACATAGAGACAGGGTTTTCTGTTATTTAGGTAAAAGCATGAAAGGTCTCTGTTGGATTCCTTTCATGTTAATTTCTTAAATATGTTGTCATTTACGGCATAAATTCCTCTTCTAAATTTACTATGATGTTTCTGACTATCTGGGAGGAGACTGAGGAGTGAAACGTGTTACTTTTACACATATACAAGAACGATCTGTCACACAACTACACTTTAAAACACAGTTTATATGTAATTCGTGTCACACAGTCTCATACGGAACCTACATCCGCTTTCTTTCATATACTGTATATGATAAGATACTGTCATCCCCATTCCCTTCTGTGTGAAAGAATGAATGAGCAAATGTATTTATAGTTGCATGCTGGATGGTAGCAGACAAGCCTGTCTGCTAGAGAACAGTAGGACCAACGTCGGAACAGGTAGCTACGCTTTCTGAAAGCAAAGAGGTTTCTATCCTTAGTATGGTCCTGTCTGTCCCTTGTCATGTTGGTATAGGAAGCTGCCTCTCTGGTCACTTCCGTTTGTATTTGTGAGCCACCCCTCAGGAAGGGACCATGGCAGTCTGCCCCGGCGAGCGTCTGAAGTGGTAAGATCTCCGGCTAAGCGCGTGTCTGCTAGGTCCGTAGGACAATGAATTTCTTTAGTTCAGCCTAACTGAAAATTTAATCACCTTTATTTCAGGTTTAGATCTAAAATATCTAATGTTATCTTAAATTGCAACGCAGTGAAATTCGAGTGTGAAGTTTAGAATATCTTCCAGTAGCTGCTTTGTCACTACTTCGTGAGTAAAGTGGAACCACGTGTTGATCAGTAACTCTAACTAAGAGCATCAATCTTAAATGCGAATTTGCGTGAGATTATAACGTCTCGTCTTGACAATATTTTTCAATATAGCAACTTTTCTTTATGTTCAACTCACGTGGGGTGTACTTTGTGAGACCAGTACCACGTGCTTATACAATTGTTTGACCCATCAGGTTAATAGTAAGACGATAGTAACCAGTTCGAGGTTTTTCTTTTGTAAATTGCTTTTCGATCTAATTTATTTTAACTATCAAAATTATTGTGGAGTTACACTCTTTGTGTAAACCAAGTTGACCACGTGAAGCATGTGGTGTAATCATCAAAGTAGCCCTCAGCTATTGTTTTCGGGAAGATTTCACAGAGAGTTAGTATGAATTTAGTATACCAGTGTGTGGTAATTACATGACGGACAGGATTGCGCTACGAACGTAACTTCTTTGGGTGAAAATTGTATCGGTTGGTTGTGGTTAATTTCCTCTTGCATATGTTTCAACGTTCTTCGTGTGTTATTTTATGAATGCAGTGTTGTATGCAGTCTCCCAATCTTGGCTCCATATTTGATGTGTCCCGTAAGATTACAAACTCACATTTTCACAGTCCTAAATAAGGCACCAGTTTAGTTATGACTCAAGTTTAATATGCTGAAATTTCAATGATCAATGTTAAAATAAATTTCCAAATATAAACTGATTTATTTCTTTTTATTTAAATTCTCTTTCACACACACACACACATACACACACACACACACACACACACACATATATATATATATATATATATATATATATATATATATATATATATATACTCCTGGAAATGGAAAAAAGAACACATTGACACCGGTGTGTCAGACCCACCATACTTGCTCCGGACACTGCGAGAGGGCTGTACAAGCAATGATCACACGCACGGCACAGCGGACACACCAGGCACCGCGGTGTTGGCCGTCGAATGGCGCTAGCTGCGCAGCATTTGTGCACCGCCGCCGTCAGTGTCAGCCAGTTTGCCGTGGCATACGGACCTCCATCGCAGTCTTTAACACTGGTAGCATTCCGCGACAGCGTGGACGTGAACCGTATGTGCAGTTGACGGACTTTGAGCGAGGGCGTATAGTGGGCATGCGGGAGGCCGGGTGGACGTACCGCCGAATTGCTCAACACGTGGGGCGTGAGGTCTCCACAGTACATCGATGTTGTCGCCAGTGGTCGGCGGAAGGTGCACGTGCCTGTCGACCTGGGACCGGACCGCAGTGACGCACGGATGCACGCCAAGACCGTAGGATCCTACGCAGTGCCGTAGGGGACCGCACCGCCACTTCCCAGCAAATTAGGGACACTGTTGCTCCTGGGGTATCGGCGAGGACCATTCGCAACCGTCTCCATGAAGCTGGGCTACGGTCCCGCACACCGTTAGGCCGTCTTCCGCTCACGCCCCAACATCGTGCAGCCCGCCTCCAGTGGTGTCGCGACAGGCATGAATGGAGGGACGAATGGAGACGTGTCGTCTTCAGCGATGAGAGTCGCTTCTGCCTTGGTGCCAATGATGGTCGTATGCGTGTTTGGCGCCGTGCAGGTGAGCGCCACAATCAGGACTGCATACGACCGAGGCACACAGGGCCAACACCCGGCATCATGGTGTGGGGAGCGATCTCCTACACTGGCCGTACACCACTGGTGATCGTCGAGGGGACACTGAATAGTGCACGGTACATCCAAACCGTCATCGAAGCCATCGTTCTAGCATTCCTAGACCGGCAAGGGAACTTGCTGTTCCAACAGGACAATGCACGTCCGCATGTATCCCGTACCACCCAACGTGCTCTAGAAGGTGTAAGTCAACTACCCTGGCCAGCAAGATCTCCGGATCTGTCCCCCATTGAGCATGTTTGGGACTGGATGAAGCGTCGTCTCACGCGGTCTGCACGTCCAGCACGAACGCTGGTCCAACTGAGGCGCCAGGTGGAAATGGCATGGCAGGCCGTTCCACAGGACTACATCCAGCATCTCTACGATCGTCTCCATGGGAGAATAGCAGCCTGCATTGCTGCAAAAGGTGGATATACACTGTACTAGTGCCGACATTGTGCATGCTCTGTTGCCTGTGTCTATGTGCCTGTGGTTCTGCCAGTGTGATCATGTGATGTATCTGACCCCAGGAATGTGTCAATAAAGTTTCCCCTTCCTGGGACAATGAATTCACGGTGTTCTTATTTCAATTTCCAGGAGTGTATATGTGTGTGTGTGTGTGTGTGTGTGTGTGTGTGTGTGTGAAAGAGAATTTAAATAAAAAGAAATAAATCAGTTTATATTTGGAAATTTATTTTAACATTGATCATTGAAATTTCAGCATATTAAACTTGAGTCATAACTAAACTGGTGCCTTATTTAGGACTGTGAAAATGTGAGTTTGTAATCTTACGGGACACATCAAATATGGAGCCAAGATTGGGAGACTGCATACAACACTGCATTCATAAAATAACACACGAAGAACGTTGAAACATATGCAAGAGGAAATTATATATATATATCACCGGTTGTCGTATGACGATTAAAAGATTATAATTAATGTTAGTCTGGTTGGGGATTTGGTAAGCTAGACTGGATACCTGGTAAAACAGTTGCTCAGTAATGCAAGGTTAACTTCCCCACATAGCTCACAGCTTTTAAACCGCTTTTATTGTTTATCAGTACCGCTTTCACAGCAAATTAAAGCAACAACATTACAAGCATACTAAATTACAGCCGGCCCTTGTGGCCGAGCGGTTCTAGGCGCTTCAGTCTGGAACCGCGCGACCGCTACGGTCGCAGATTCGAGTCCTGCCTCGCCCATGGATGTGTGTGATGTCCTTAGGATAGTTCGGTTTAAGTAGTTCTAAGTTCTAGGGGACTGAAAACCTCAGATGTTAAGTACCACAGTGCTTAGAGCCATTTGAACCATATGACCCATACTAAATTACAACAGTAGAGGTAGGACAACAAGTTGCTTACATTAAATTGGCAAACCGTTACGACACATCCAAGGAGCAAAATGTCTGACATTTCTCGACACATTTGCCATTGTGTTCTTCCTCTTACAGCGTTTCGACATTCGGAGGACCACGAGTGCGCAACTGTGGAATGTTGCAAGCGTCGGCCTGCGATGCCTACACAGCTGGCGGCCAGCTATACTGGTAGTGAAAGCCGTCGCTGCTGCGTGTGTGTGCGTGTGTGTGTGTGTGTGTGTGTGTGTGTGTGTGTGTGTGCGCTCGCGGCCGCAGGTGTCACGGGGGTGGCGGTGTGCTGTAAAGCCGCTGACCCCTCGCTTTCTGGTGGCACATCGCGCATGCCAGGGCGCGCGCCATGCCGCTCTTCATACAATAAACTCGCTGCTTTATACGATGTGGATCCCTGCCGCTATTTCCTGCGCAGCGCGCGTGTTCCCCGCGAAATGTTGCCCACCTCCCTGACACGTGCGCTTTTTTGTATGACGGCACAATCTGTTGCCATCCAATGAGAGCCAAAAGAAATGCAAAGGCGGACAAAGGACTAATTTTCCCTCACAGCATGTCTCGACCTGTATCTAATATATCTTGGCGTAAGAGTTAAGGCACAGGATCAGCTTCTACTCGTAGCTTCTTCTCTGTGGCTTTCTCTGATAACAATGCTCAGAGTGCACGATTTGGAGCCGCTGTTTCCCAGTCGCTTCGCTATGATGTTACGATCGTTCTGAAACCATGGCGTTTCTTTAAAGCCGTACTCTGCACGTAATGTGAAAAAAATGGGTTCAAATGGCTCTGAGCACTATGGGACTCAACTGCTGAGGTCATTAGTCCCCTAGAACTTAGAACTAGTTAAACCTAACTAACCTAAGGACATCACAAACATCCATGCCCTAGGCAGCATTCGAACCTGCGACCGTAGCGGTCTTGCGGTTCCAGACTGCAGCGCCTTTAACCGCACGGCCACTTCGGCCGGCGCACGTAATGTGAGTCAGCGTTTCCCTGCTGGGTGACTTGGTGTGTCACGCTTACATATTTAAGCATGATTTATCTTAAAATAGGATAGGGAAGACGTCAGATCACTTGTTCTTGAAGGCATTTAAAATTACAGAATGAATTTTCATTCCGCAACGGGGTGTGCGCTGATGTGAAACTTCCTGGTAGACTAAAACTGTGTGCCGGGCCGAGACTCGAATTCGGGACCTTCGCCTTTCGCGGGCAAGTGCTCTGCAAACTGAGCTATCCAAACACGACTCAGGACCCCTCCTCACAGCTTCAGTTCTGCCAGTAACTCATCTCCTACCTTCCGAACTTCACAGAAGCTCTATTGCGAACCTTGCAAGACTAGCACCTCTGGAAGATGAGATTTGGCTTAGCCACAACCTGGGGGATTGTTTCCAGAATGAAATTTCACTCTGCAGAGGAGTGTGCGCTGGTATGAAACTTCCTGCCAGATTAAAACTTTGCCGGACTGAGAGGTGCTAGTATTGCAGGGTTCGCAGGAGAGCTTCTTTGAAGTTTGGAAGGTAGGAGATGAGGTACTATCAGAACTGAAGCTGTGGAAAGGAGTTCGTGAGTCGTGCTTGGATAGCTCAGTTGGTACAGCACCTGCACGCGACAGGCAAAGGTCCCGAGTTCCAGTCTCGGTCCGGCACACAGTTTTAACCTGCCAGGAAGATTCACATGCAAAATTGCTTATAAACATCTATGTTACCAAATATAGCTTCTGAGCTACATTGTCTTTTTCGAAGTAACAGGTGAGCGTATTACCCCTTGCATGTGTCACAAGAATAGGTAGAATATATACGTAACCAGTCAAACGTTTTATATTTTATGTAGTAACATTTTCGTAGAAGTTGCGTCATACCCTTTAATTTTTTACCAAGTGTGACATATCTATTTGTGAAAGTTTACATTTTGCAATATGTACTTAGTATCTAGCTACAAAAACCCACAGTGGATAGAGGGAGTAAAAAGCAAAGGGATATGTGCATCTAGAGTATGGTAAAGCATGTAAAGTTGTTGTGGGTGAGGGATACAAGTAAAATCCGACTCTTGGCTGCTCCCTGGTGAACGAAATGAAAACTTGTTACGAGACGTCAGGAATCAGTTGGCACCAAAGAGATACATGTGCACTTGTGTATGAGTTTCTCACGTATGATCAAAGAAAACCCTGCAGTAAAGGCAAAACTGACACGAATATCATCTTGTCATGTGATTAAAACCAGTTTTCAAAGACTAAGCTTCCCAAATATAAATATCTTCTGAGCTTGCTTCCATTTATAACGCCTATCCACCATGGATTCTTCAACTCTCTTCCACGTGAAGAAGGACAGCTAAGAAGAACAACTAGTATTGACCCGTTTGAGGGACTTGAGCCAGATGACGAGAAATGCGTCCTGGAATCAGATTATGAATAGAATCTTTCGTATTTTGTAGCACTACTTTCAACAAAATGCACGTTCACTTAAGGTTACACTGATTTTGTAAGATGTACATTATCTGCATAGCCTTTTTATGGTACATGAGAAGAGTGAAGAGACACAGATGGTGCGAAATATTTGAAATAATGGCATAATGCGTTAATCAGTGATCTTTCTTATTTTGCTTCAAATTTATAAGCACAAACGTTAGATAAATGTTTTGTTATAGATATAAACAGCAATTTTGTAATTTCTGAATTGATAACAACCAATAATAACGCATCATAGAGATAACATAAATCGTAGTCTTCTTAGTTCATAAGATTCAGGAAGGAAAGGGATACAAGTGTAATACAGAGTTTCACGAATTGTGATATAAAATTGATCATATACAGGGTGATTATAATTAAAGTTAAGCTTTCAAACCGCTGTAGAAATAACACCACTGGTGAGAATTACCTCAAATTGCAACGAAATATTATCGCAAAAGGGGGAAACATATCGCAGAAGAAAAATAAATAGTAACAAAATATGGCAATATAATGGCGCTGTAAGTATCATAATTTAATAGTGGTCGACTACAAATGACAAATGAATCATAAAACAATGCCTAAGGTGTACGTTTGACGTTAAACAAACTGTACTACTCAGTGCGCATACGTTCTCGCTTCCCGCGCCCGGGTACCCGGGTTCGATTCCGAGCGGGGTCAGGGATTTTCTCTCTGCCTCGTGATGACTGGGTGTTGTGTGATGTCCTTAGGTTAGTTAGGTTTAAGTAGTTGTAATTTCTAGGGGACTGATGACCATAGATGTTAAGTCCCATAGTGCTCAGAGCCATTTGAACCATTCAGTGTGCATAAGTGTACAGGTGTGATACTGTTAGTTACGTAAGCCCATCAACCACGGCAAGGTCATATCACATCTGAGGGGAAAAATCGGTTTTTAATTGTTCTGAGGCTAAAATCCACACAAAAAGCATCACATCTGTTTGTAATCGTCCTGAGGCCAAAAACAAAAACATCAACCACATCGATTTTTAATTGTCCTAGGCCAAAAACAGCATAAAAAGCATGAATCAAAATCAAATCGGATTATTAATTTCCGTGTGACTGACGCTAAACATGTTCAATATGCTGTCCACCGTTTTCTGCAACAAGTTGAAGTCGAGAAACAGCATGTTCCACAACTGATCGAAGTGTCTGCGGGGTCACTTTCAGAATGTGTTGCGCAACGCTTGCCTTCAATGAAGTTTTCAATCGGAACACTGAACACAACATCTTTCAGACAGCCCCACAGCCAGAAGTATCACGGATAAAGATCAGGCGATCGGGCCGGCCAGGCTGTAGGGAAATGGCGGCTGATAATTCTAGCATTTCCTAAATGGCGCTGCAACAGCTGTTTAACTGGATTTGCAATGTGCGGAGTTGCGCCATCTTGCATAAAAACGATCCCATCCACACATCCACGCTGTTGGAGAGCTGGAATGACGTTGTTACGCAAAAGGCACTCATAGCGCTCACCAGTGACGGTACAGGTAACAGCACCGGAAGCACCTGCCTCTTCGAAAAAATATGGCCCTGTGATAAATTATGCCGTAAACTCGCACCACGCTGTGACCTTTTGATTTGCGTGTGGATTTTCCGTTGCCCATATTCGACAATTCTGTGTAATGACATATCCTGTCAGATGGAAGTGGGCTTCGTCTGTCCACAAAATCTTCCACGGCCAGTCATTGTCCACTTCCATGCGAGTAAGAAATTCTAAAGCAAAGGTATCTCATGCTGGCAGGTCAACAGGATGCAACTCGTGCACATGGGTACTTTTGAATGGATAGCAAAGAAGGATGTTTCGTAGGATTTTACGCACTGTGCTGACGGGTATGTCCAGTGTTCGGGCAGTTCTCCGTGCACTACACGTTTGCACACCACCACTTGTCTCCTCCTGCATTGCTGTGGCCACTGCTTCCACTGATGTCGAACCAGATCGTTTCCTTCCACTACCAGGTTGCACACCTAAAGAACCCGTCTTTTCGACTTACCGAATCATTTTCTCTAGATCCACGGCAGTCATCGCACCAAAACCTTTTCTCAAACCCCTCAGTGCCCGGAACTTCTGCAGAGTGACGCGTGCACTGTCTTCATTCTTGTAATACAGCTTTACAAGCAGAGCATGCTCCTACATCGTGACAGTCGTGGCGAACGTCGCAGACGCCAAAGGAGGAAAAGTCGTTTACCCGGCGTGTTTATACCAACTTCAATGGTCGTGCGCATGGTAGGCGTTTACGTTTACGTATTCTGACACATACAGGGCCACCTACTGATCAATTTTCACGCTATTTTTTTTTCTTCTGCTATACGTTGCAATTTGACGTCAGTGGTGGTATTTCTACAGCGTTTTGAAAGTTTAACCTTAATTATAATGGCCGGTCGGAGTGGCCGAGTGGTTCTAGGCGCTACAGTCTGGAGCCGCGCAACCGCTACGGTGGCAGGTTTGAATCCTGCCTCGGGCATGTATGTGTGTGATGTCCTTAGGTTAGATAGGTTTAAGTAGTTCTACGTTCTAGGGGACTGATGACCACAGCAGTTAAGTCCCATAGTGCTCAGAGCCATTTATATACAATCACCGTGTATATTAACCTGTTATTCCAACATGCAAACAAAATATTCTAAAAAGAATTTTTGTGTAAAATAGACACAAAATAAATTATAAAATCCATTTTGCAATGTCAAGACAATTCTGAAACCTTGTGAACTTTAACTTCAGTTTTCTCAAAAATACAAATGCACTTATACCGCTTTGCTTCTGACCCATTCAGTTATAATTTACCAAATTAATGTTGTTGCCAAATGAGGAACGAATATTACTACAATTACTACAACAAAATGATAGTTGAGGTGGAAAGTTACCTTAGAATCTAGAAAGGAAGAGATGTTACGTATTAGAGTCTAATTACACGCAAAATATTGTGCCTCCAGAATTTACACTACTGGCCATTAAAATATCTACCCCACGAATATGACGTGCTACAGATGCGAAATTTAACCGACAGGAAGAAGATGCTGTGATATGCAAATGATTAGCTTTTCAGAGCATTCACACAAGGTTGGCGCCGGTGGCGACAACTACGACGTGCTGACATGAGGAAAGTTTCCAACCGATTTCTCATTCACAAACAGCAGTTGGCCGGCGTTGCCTGGTGAAACGTTGTTGTGATGCCTCGTGTAAGGAGGAGAAAAGCGTAGCATCACGTTTCCGACTTTGATAAAGGTCGGATTGTAGCATATCGCGATTGCGGTATATCGTATCGTGACATTGCTGCTTGCGTTGGTCGAGATCCAATGACTGTTAGCAGAATATGGAATCGGTGGGTTCAGGAGGGTAATACGGAACGTCGTGCTGGATCCTAACGGCCTCGTATCACTAACAGTCGAGATGACAGGCATCTTATCCGCATGGCTGTCACGGATCGTACAGCCACAGATGGGGACGTTTGCAATACAACAACCATCTGCACCAACAGTTCGACGACGTTTGCAGCAGCATGGACTATCAGCTCGGAGACCATGGCTGCGGTTACCCTCGACGCTGCATCACAGACAGGAGCGTCTGCGATGGTGTACTCAACGACGAACCTGGGTGCACGAATGGCAAAACGTATTTTTTCGGATGCATCCAGCATCATGATGGTCGCATCCGTGTTTGGCGACATCGCGGTGAAAGCACATTGGAAGCGTGTATTCGTCATCGCCATACTGGCGTATCACCCGGCGTGATGGTATGGAGTGCCATTGGTTACACGTCTGGGCCACCTCTTGTTCACATTGACGAAACTTTGAACAGTGGACGTTACATTTCACATGTGTTACGACCCCTGGTTCTACCCTTCATTCGATCCCTGCGAAACCCTACATTTCAGCAGGATAATGCACGACCGCATGTTGCAGGTCCTGTAGGGACCTTTCTGGATACAGAAAATGTTCGACTGTTGCCTTGGCCAGCACATTCTCCAGACCTCTCACCAATTGAAAAAGTCTGGTCAATGGTGGCAGAGCAACTGGCTCGTCACAATACGCCAGTAACTCCTCTTGATGAACTGTGGTATCGAGTTGAAGCTGCATGGGCAGCTGTACCTGTACACGCCATCCAATCTCTGTTCTCTGTTTGACTCAATGCCCAGGCGTATCAAGGCCGTTATTACGGTCAGAGGTGGTTGTTCTGGGTACTGATTTCTTAGGATGTATGCACCCAAATTGCGTGAAAATGTGATCACATGTCAGTTCTAGTATAATATATTTGTCCAATGAATACCCGTTTGTCATTTGCATTTCTTCTTTGTGTAGCAATTTTAATGGCCAGTTGTGTATGTAAACGTGCCCTGGCGTTGAATTAAGGGGTATGTGAGAATGAACGTATAAGCCAAAAAAACTAAAACTAAGTCAATTTACTGTGAAGTAAAAACAAAAGAATAAGAAAAATAAAGGCCGTCTGCTGGAATGTGGAAATTAAAATCTGCTGCCGTGTAGCGCTCACGCTGCAACGCCTTACTTTGTATCACGGTTGGGTCCTCCTTGGCCTGCTCGCCAGAAGGGGACGGAGAGGTTGCTGGCCAAGCCTGTACCGCTATCCATGGCAGCTATGCGTATGAGGAAGTTTGTCAGTACTCGCTGCAAGTATCAGCTGATCCCGAATGTGGTCTGTCAGGTTCCTGTTACTGCAGACCCTTTACATTCGCCTGATTTCCGCCTTCTGGATGTTCACGATATGGGCGCGGTATACATGTCAGTTATTGTTCTGGAAGTCGAAGCCTACGCCAAATTTTTGTCTGTAGGACTACACAGTCGACTAGAGGATCCTGTCCCAGTACTCCATAAACATCAAAATTTAGATTTTAAGGATGGTCCACGATTCGAAAAAGAAACGACACAGTCCTTCATGAAAATCCCTGTGAGTATCTCATCTACAGGAACCAAAATAGTTTTCGAAAACAACGATCGTGTGAAATCCCGATCGCTCTGTTTATCAACAAGACCTAGAAAGCTTTAGAAACAGATGCCTAGGTAAATGACATGTTCTTGTTCCTTCACTTCCGGAAGGTATTCGGTGCAGTTACGCACTGCCTCGTAGTGAGCAACATACAAGCGTGTGGAATATGAGGCCAACTGTGTGATTTAGTTGAAGAGTTTCAAGCGAACAGTTTACAGCATGTCATTCTGAACGGAGAGAAGTCTTACAGTGCGCCAGGGGAGTCTTACAGTACTATTATTTTTATTTTTATTTTTTTAAAATTTCTTTATTACAATAATAATAATTATACAAACGTAACCCACTTCCTTAAATGATGAGTGGGTCCTAATTTTATCCAAACATTAACTGCAGCTAGATACAGATTTGATTAACTTGTGAGCTACAACTTTAACTAAATAACAATGGGCGACTAAATTATTAATATTGAATGTATATTACCTACGCTTAACTAGACTCTGTTTCCTGCAGCGTCACAGTTGTGTCAGTATTTTATAAACCTACTTTTTAGAGCCTCGCCCATCGAGCTAATCCCGATGGTCGTGCCCCTGACACTGGGCAGGCCAAGGATGTTATTCGCTGCAGGTTTCCAAATAGCTAATTTCCTAACGTAAGTCCTACTAGCTAGTTCTAACCGAAGTCAAGTCCGGTGCTTTGTCCTGCGTCGGTAATGTTGTACCCCACTCCCCCTAATCCTGTACGCGGTGGATTCCAGACTATGAGGAAAGTCGGTATGGGAATAGGGCGCAAAATTCAGTTTTTGGTGTGTCTCAAATTGTTAAGTTAGTTTATGACCCTCAGGTATTCCTTTAACACTTTTCGTGATACCTCATCTGCCAATTGGTTAACCGTTTTGCACAACATATGTAAATGACCTAATAGAAAACGTCGAAAGTTCCATGAGGATTTTTGCGGACGATGCTGCTGTACACGAGAAGTCACGACGCTAGAAAACTGTAGCGAAAGACAGAAAGATCTGCAGAGGATCGACCTTTTGTGCAGGGAATGGCAATTGACGCTCATTGTGGACAAATGTAACATATTGCGTATACATAGACCAAAAGTGCCTTTATAAATAAAGAATCACTGGATGCAGTTACTTCCATAAAATATCTAAGAGTATGACTACAAAGTGATTTGAAGTACAGCGACCGCATAAGAGCAGTGGCAGGTAAGGGAGATGACCGAATGAGATTCATTAGGAGAATCATCTGGACATGCAGCACCTCAACAGAGGAAACAGCTTACAAAACTCTGTTTTTGTTGTGGTCTTCTGTCCAGAGACTGGTTTGATGCAGCTCTCCTTGCTACTGTCTCCTGTGCAAGCTGCTTCATCTCCCAGTACGTACTGCAGCCTACATCCTTCTGAATCTGCTTAGTGTATTCATCTCTTGGTCTCCATCTACGATTTTTACCCTCCACGCTGCCCTCCAATACTAAATTGGTAATCCCTTGATGCCTCAGAACATGTCCTACCAACCGATCCCTTCTTCTAGTCAAGTTGTGCCACAACCTCCTCCCCAATTCTATTCAATATCTCCTCATTAGTTATGTGATCTACCCATCTAATCTTCAGCGTTCTTCTGTAGCACCACATTTCGAAAGTTTCTATTCTCTTCTCTAGTTCTACCAATACCTGAATATTACTCGTCAGTATTGGTTCCTTACTAGGTATGACTGATAGAGAAAATAGAGAAGATCCAAAGAAGAGCTGCACGTTTCGTTAAAGATTCATTTAATAAGCTCGGAAGCGTGACGGAGATGTTCAGCCAACTCCAGTGGCAACCGCTGCAAGAGAGGCGTTCTGCATCACGGTACTCTCTACAGCTAAAGTTAAGAGAGCGTACGTTCCTAGAAGAGTCATCAAATATATCTCCCGGAAAGGCCACGAAGATAGAATCAGAGACATTCGAGTCCACACGGAGACTTACCAACAATCGTTTTTCTTGTGAACCACAAGTGACTGGAACAGCAGAAGGGGGAGGGAAGGTACACTGGTACGCAAAGTAGTCTCCACCACACGCTGTAAGGTTACTAGCGGAGTATAGATGTAACTTTAAATGAGAAAAAAATGTATTTCCTATCTCTGAAGAGGCAACAGCCAGCATATCTAAAAGCTGCCGGAGACGACGGTCATCTGCGAGTGAGATTTGCTTGTGTGTGTGTGTTTCCTTTTCTGTAGAAGGGCTTGGCGGAAAGCTAAATGTGTAACATTCTTTTCGTTATAACTATTTGCAACTCAACCTGTCATCTTTACGTTGAGTACCGCTCTAACCTTTCAAAAATGTTTCAAATGGCTCTGAGCACTATGGGACTTAACATCTATGGTCATCAGTCCCCTAGAACTTAGAACTACTTAAACCTAACTAACCTAAGGACATCACACAACACTCAGTCATCACGAGGCAGAGAAAATCCCTGACCCCGCCGGGAATCGAACCCGGGAACCCGGGCACGGGAAGCGAGAACGCTTCTAACCTTTCCCTTACATTGTTGATATCTAAGAGAAGTAAATAAGAAATGTTCATCAAAATAGGATACATACTGAAGAAGTTGAATCATGAACTGAAATAGGAATCAAGTACAAGGATCTTACGTAAAGCCGGCCGGGGTGGCCAAGCGGTTAAAGGCGCTACAGTTTGGAACCGCGCGGCTGCTACGGTCGCAGGTTCGAATCCTGCCTCGGGCATGGATGTATGTGATGTCTTTAGGTTAGTTAGGTTTAAGTAGTTCTAAGTTCTTGGGGACTGATGACCTTAGAAGTTAAGTCCCATAGTGCTCAGAGCCATTTCTTACGTAAAACGTAGTGAATAATATACTTTATACCCACTACTTAAATTGTTCTGTGTGAATTCTGTTTATGGGTGCAGGGTATATAACCGTAAAACCAGAAAAATTCGTCGGAACGTTAGGCACCTCTCGGCACGAAACAACTGAGAGAATGAAAAAAGTACAGTGTACAATCCTTTTAATGGCGCAGAAACTCGCGATTCCGTCAGATAAGTGCTTCTGGAGTCAGAGTAATGTTCGCAGTGACTCTTTTAGCGATTTGTTGATTGGCAATAGCTCTACTGTTAATGAACATACTTAAATTCCGAGAGATTTACGTCAATGCCTTTCGTTTTATCGTGACATTAATTGAACTTAGCTGTATCAGTCCACTTGTGTAGGTAGTTTTTTGATTACACCTACAGTCACAACGAGAATGTAACTGTACACGTCACTGCGCATCAGCTGAAGTCAGCCACATTACGAGACCTCGTGAATAAGCTTGGTGAAGAAAAAGAGACCTAAAAAATTTCTGTAGATCTATCGTAAAAACAGGTATTTAAAAAAATTCTTCTTCACATATGAAGGAGAGATAACTCGAAAAACTTGTAAGTATTGGTAGTTTATGATGATAAATAACGCAAGGCAGAAGAATAAAGGACAGAAGACTAAGACACACCAATAGAGCGTTCCTCATCAAAAGACGTCTGCTACTATCAAAGGTAAGCGTTGATCAGAGATAGAAATTTATGATGATGTGCATCTAGAACCCAGCACCGAGTGAAGGTGAATCAAGTTCTGTCAGAAAACCGGAAGAGGAGAGAACTGGCATGTTTTAAGCGTGGTGTTACAGAAGGATTCTGAATATTAATTTTCCACATAATAGTTGTGGAATGGAATATGGTGTAAACACTGACTAGAAGGAGAGAAGAAAGATTAGACACCAGATTAAGAAATAAACTCCATGGTACTAGAGAATACCATAGAGGGTAAAAATTGTAAAGGAGAAAGATCCTGAAATATATACAAAAAATATTGGAAATAGTAAGGATTAGCGATGAAGAAACACTGCGGCAGGTTCACGAGAAGTTGCTAGGCATGGGTTTTGTTCGTCGCCATCCTTTTCAATATTTATACAGAGAAATTCACACAAAGTACCAGAAAAAGCTGGAAGTATAAATGTAGGACGAGAAATAATAAGGGTGATTAAGTGGTGTCTGTGGACAAAATTAGAAGAAGAATATGTATGAGTAAACGAGCTTTTCAAAAGCGTGGAAGGTTTGTTGACAGAAAAATGGATTCTGATACAATTAAGACGGAGACTGCTGAGTGTTTTGTCAGGAGTGTAGTACTGTGTGGTAGCGAATAACGTACGAAAAAAAAGAAAGAAGAAAAATATTTGGATAGTTTGGAAATATGACTGTGGGGAAGAATGCAAAAAATGAAATGGACTCACAGAATAACGAATGAAAAGGTACTTCTAAAAAAATGAGAAGAAAGAAAGCTAGTGGACAGAAGAAGAATGAGAAAAACTTCTTGTGTGAGACCCACACTGCGAAGTAATTGCCTGCAACGAAAAAAGTGAGAGAAAGAAGAAGACTGAATGCTGAATTACAATAAAAATAGATGACGTAACCACCCGATTAGTTTAATTTGTTGTACTTATTTGGCCGCCAGCTGCCCAACTATTTAGCCAGTTACATTGTTATTAAATATATTACAGATACATATAATTTATCATGTTGATAGCGGATGTTCTATACATTTCACAATTTCTTAATTATATATAACCACTACAAATAACAGATATAAATAAACTTTTTTCCTTGTGCTGAGGATGTTAATAAGTGGCAATCATTTTTCATTGGAGTTAGTTTTATGGGGTTCATCATTGGCATTAAACAGCCAGTCGGGCATGAGACTGACAAACTTCACATATAACCAATTATAAAATGACTGCGTACGGTTTTTCTTCTGGTAACAATGCTGTTGTAAATCTGTGGGATCAATCAAGTATTATGGTCGCTGTCACTCGATGTCCTCGCTTATTTGAATTTATAGATCTTGTCCGTTTCTTGAAAGTGTCTTTAGAAGTGGACATTGATTTTGGGCTGTCGTGACACTTGTGAATAGAGGAACTCGCAGTAAAGTTTCACCGAATTCTTGTCGCAGTCAGATTTGTCAGTCTCGAGCTTACTACAACTTTCTCCGTTACCATCGCCAGGAGATTAGATTTCAGCAAGCCGTTACGCATGTCATGGAGACGTCACGAATTCACGGAGCTTCCATAATCTACCAGAGATTATGTCGATGTTGATAACTGAAGAACGTTGGAAGTGATGCTCATTTTGTTGGATAGTGGACAGTGACAAATCTGTAGCGGCAAGAATTTCGTGAAATATTTATTCAAGAACGTCACCGCGAAAAATTACATTCTAAGGGAATTACCAGTTTCACGATTGACTTATAAAGTTTACATTGTTGAAATATTGCTACGTTTCGTCGTTTAGTCATCTTAGAGGTTTCCCTGAATCGGTACCAGTCAACAAATGTCCTTTCTATAATACAGACATACAAGGAAAGGCTTTTCTTCCGCGATGCCAGCCGGCCGCTGTGGCCGAGTGGTTCTAGGCGCTTCAGTCTGGAACCGCGCTGCTGCTTCCGTCGCAGGTTCGAATCCTGCCTCGGGCATGGATGTGTGTGATGTCCTTAGGTTAGTTAGGTTTCAGTAGTTCCAAGTCTAGGGGACTGATGACCTCAGATGTTAAGTCCCATAGTGCTTAGAGCCATTTGAACCATTTTTGAACCGTGATGCCACTGTTTGCTAATTGTCAAAAATTTCATTGTCTCTGATTCCGGAATACCTTTTAATCCAGAGAAGTTACGTACTTTTTTATTGTTTGAAACTCTGATAGCTTAGTTGTTGCACGTTGAATGGGTCATAGTTCGTTTGCAAGTTCCAGGATTGATGTTGTAGCTTCTCGAGGGCGCTCCAGGAATCTGTTGTTATTGGAATATTATTAATATTATGCAATGCATATCTAAGTTTCTCTTTTGTTGCTAGAGCCTCACCTATAAAGCTGCTCGTTTCTGGGTGATCTTGTACACAGCTCCAGTATCGATAGCGTGACAGAAGTATGCAAATCCTGTTCAGTCATTCGACCTATATCCGTCAGTATATATCGGGTTAGTTGTCGGGAATTCCGTTAAGATGTGCTAAATGACATTTAGACCCTCGGTTTCAGAAATGGAGAACGGCCTTGTTTGATAAAGTTTAGATGTAGAAGAAGGTGTCATACTCTGGTCTGAACATCGAAGGTGTCACATCATTCATTGTGAGCGGAATGATGTATTGCAAGTGACTGTAGCTGGTGGCTAATGCAGGTATTTCTTTGTCGCGCGGGGTATCCCAGGCAATAACAAATTCTCTAAACGTGTAAAGTGTCTGAAGAAGAGTATATGGTGATACAGCTGCTTTGCGAAGTATAAATTTCTCAGCTAATAGACTGCTACAAATTTTCAACAGCATTTTTTCCTTCCTCCAGGAGAACATTTGTCGAGGTGGACTCTACAATTCTAATAGCACAGCGCTGTATGTTGTCAGTTTTATTGGGGTTATAGTTTGGGACACTGTCGTACTATATGCAGTAGCGAACTAATGAGACCGGGTCATGGTGAGAATGACACCGTTACATCTGCTCCCCACTATATCTGCTTCCTACCACACTCAAGCCACCGCACGTATTATGCTCAGTGACTGCCCAGTCTTTCCTGTCATATTTTCCGAGTGTTTGGCCCATATCATTCTGCTGTCTACATGCGTAGTGATTTGGTAGAATTCACAGGAATGGTATATTGCCGTAGATGAAGTGAACGCAATGTTTTATTCTACTAACATCTTCAGAAAATCGCAACCAATTATTTTATGTCTGAGAAGCTGAGTCCAGTTTCGTAAGACCATTCCGAGATTATTTCGGTGACCTGTTCCAGAAGCAACAATGTCACTCTAAACTTGTCGATGATGTAGAGCTACAGATATCAGCTGCGTGGCGTGCTGCAGGATCTTAGTTATAGGTCCACATAGCTTTTCTGCATCGGCAGTCTACAATGAGTATAAAAGGGGACTTAGAATTGATCCTTGTGTTTACTCCCTGTAGAGCGTTAGTGGTCTATATCTCGTTGTCGTTCGTAAACGATATGACGGTTTGTTATGTTGCAGAGACAGTTGATGAAATTGCCTGGGAACCTCACTGAGCATAGTTTGTGCATCAGTAAATTAATGTGCATACTGTGGTAAGCCCCTGTAGCACCCAGAAGCACTACTGTCTAAGAGACTTTGTTTAAGAATGTGCGCCCGAGTCCACTGCTACTAAGTGCAGAGATTCCATTGTGCTTCTTCCTTTACGTAATCCGCACTGTTTATCAGGTAACAAGTTGTTCATATCTACCAACATTCAAAACGAAGCCTTAAAATTCGTTGCAAGTTTTTCAGTACACTTCAGAACAACGAGATCGGGTGATATGATGCACTTATAAATTATTACATATTTATTTCAGTCGTCTGGGAATTCATTCTCTTTTCATACAGGGTTGCAGACGTCTGTCAATAGGTGTTACGCTTCAGTGGGTAAATTAGCTAGCATGGAGTACTGAATCTTTTCGTATCGTGGGGCGGTGTCGCTAGAGGTCCTTAAAACCGATTCTAGTTCACTGGTAACAAATGGTGTCAACAACACTAACAAGGGAACCTCCCCATCGCACCCCCCTCAGATTTAGTTATAAGTTGGCACAGTGGATAGGCCTTGAAAAACTGAACACAGATCAATCGAGAAAACAGGAAGAAGTTGTGTGGAACTATGAAATAAATAAGCAAAATATACAAACTGAGTAGTCCATGTGAAAGATAAGTAACAACAAGGAGAATGTGAAGTCAGGAGCGCCGTGGTCTCGTGGTTAACGTGAGCAGCTGCGGAACGGAAGGTCCTTGGTTCAAGTTTTCTATCGAGTGAAAATTTTTAATTTTTTTTTTATTTTCAGACAATTATTATTTGTCCGTCCGTCCGTCCGTCCGATGCGAGGTAACTGCGCCGTAGTATGGGGACGCTACACCTAAACAAACATCGAAACACGCGACATCAGTCGACTACAGCGCACGGAAGAGAGAGTATTCCTGCTAACGAGGCTCCCTGGCCGGTAGTTGACTGTTCGCTACTTTGGACGAAAGTGCATTAAATACGTGAGATGTATTTCGTGGGCAATATGTTTTCGGTTCCCATTCGAGAGGCACGTCCTTTCGTGTACTAATCACACGGTTTTGCGGTGCGGTCGCAAAACACAGACACTAAACTTATTACAGTGAACAGAGACGTCAATGAACGAACGGACAGATCATAAGTTTGCGAAAATAAAGAAAGAAAATTTTTCACTCGAAGGAAGACTTGAACCAAGAACCTCTCGTTCCGCAGCTGCTCACGCTAACCACGAGACCACGGCGCTCCTGAGCCCGAATTTTCCTTGATGTTGGATATATTGCAAATGGACTACTCAGTTTGTATTTTTTTTTTTGATAGTTCCACACTACTTCTTCCTGTTTTCTTGATTGATCTGTGTTCAGTTTTTCAAGGCATATCCACTGTGCCAACTTATAACTAAATCTGAAGGGGGTGCGATGGGGAGGTTCCCTTGTAAGTTATGCGGCGAAGAATAATCCGAGATCTAATGTGGAAGTAATTCCGGAACGACGGAAGGTTGAGGGGGACGAATCAGCACAGCTGCCTACATCCAATCGTCAGGGCTGTAGTTCCATGGAATCCTGTATTAAAATTCGTCTACTGTAGGTTATACAATTGAGGGAAGTGAGCTCCTTGTAAGGTTCTTGCAAAATTTTTTCCAGGATCCTTTCATACGGTTCTTTAGAGTTTTGTTGGCGACGATAGCGACTCTTTTGTGGTTGAGATACTTTCCCATGTGTGCTGTTTGCAGATTAAAGGAGAAGCAGATAGAGGAAAGTGGATAACGTCCAGTCGGTATATGTTATAAGATATGTCAAAGAACAAGCTTGGTTGTAGTGCTCCTCCCGCTCCCCAACCCCTTTCCTCTGCCAAAAAAATGGTATTATAATAATATCATGATAGTGCACAGCCCATCTGAAGAGGGTCATATGATCGTAGCCGGTAGTGGAATAAAAATAAATTCCTTAATTATTGGTTTTGGTTGGTAAGAACGAGTTTATTTATGAATTACACACCAACGGCTCTTATTAGCGATGAAGCTGAGCATAATGTGCGCTTATGGGGGCTAGAACTCACAGGAAAGCGTTGAACATGAAAGGGATTCGTGGAAAGTGACTGTGTTTTGAGCAATTTCTTATGAAGAGGTATATACATCATTATTTTTAAATAGCAACACAATGACTGGTATGAGCTATCTTCGAATGCTGCAGATGTGACTTTTTCCGCAATTTTGTAAGGACTCTAATGATTTCATATTCCAACGTGATGGATTCATATTCCAACGTGATGGAGGACTACCATTTTGTTACAACAACGTTCCATAATTTCTCAGAGACCCATTTTCTAAACGCTGGATAGGAGGACACACGCAGTCTTGAGACATTACCCTACTTTATTAGCTTCAAACAACTTCATTCGTGACCCCATGCAGTCTTTTGTTGTGGGGTTACGTGAAGCAATTTTTTTTCGTTTCCCTTTAGCTCGCGACATAATAGGGTTAATATTACTATCAATATTATTATTATTACGGTATGTAGTATACTGCCTAGTGACAGGTCCCTTCTTCGTACGGAGAATTTCTGACACCAATGTTCCCTGTCTTCAGCTTCTTCCCTCAGTCAGCTGTATCTTCTTCCATATCTCATCTCATTCAGATGCTGAATTCTTCTTCTTTCTGGCCTTGTAGTTCCGTTGATCTCCTCTTCGAGGACATCGTGTATGAGCCCTTCGTGTCTAAGTATGTGTACAGTCCAGTCGAACTTTCTCTGAAGAATCGAATGTTCAGAATAGTTTTCTTCTGTCCTACTCTTTCCAGTACATCGTCGTTTGTTACCCTATCTGTCCATTTTATCTTCTCTCTCTTCTCCAGCACCAAGTTTCGAAACTTTTCCGGTGACATATATGAAATCAAAAAAGAAAAAAACCTTCAACAATGATTACTGTCTATGAAGAAATCTTACATAAAATATGTGACTATTTTACCTGTCCTCTAGATGTTGTCCGTGAGGCTGGTGGTGGACAAACGTATAGTATTTGCAGTAACATTAGAAGACGTTAGGTTTTTCTTGGTACTGAGCAGTTGTTTCTCTTCTATAGCGCGTTTCCGTCGGTAAGGATTGAGTTTTAAAGTCAGGACATTCATCTGAATCTGTATATCTGAAAGTTAATTGCTTCTCCTCAGACAGATCGTAGGAAGGAACTGCCAGATGGAAGTACCTGATTCTTTGAAGATGTTGAGTGGGGCAGCCAGATTAAAGTTAACTGCTTGCGTGTTTTCGTTATCTGCCTTGTTCTGTAAAAGCCACTGCCAGTGGTTGAGCATTCCCATTGCCTTTCCATCTTTGCTGGCCGTAATGGAATTTAGCTATGATCATATTTCTAAATATTAGGCTTATAACAAGGGTGCGTAACCGATAACACTGGGACGCGAACATGAGTGGGAAACGTGGTGTTCTAGACAGAAGGACATTGCTTTCATTACATGGGCCTCTTTTACTGACAACAAATATCTCTCCCTGACTTCTTCTCCTGCGGCTCTGTAATTCATGATGAGCCTTAGCCTCTTCAGCTATCTCCTTCCGTGTATCCCAGTCCCTTGCTAGCATTTTCCAGCTTCCGAAGGTTTTCTATGACTCCGTCCTCCTATCTAGTTTTCGGTCGACCCGGTCCCTTGTGTTCATCTGGCTTTCCTCGTAAAATATTTTTTGGTATTTCTGTGTAGTTCATCCATGCTACGTGTCGAGCCAACCTCATCTTAGATGACTTCACAATTCTTATAACAGGCTGTCTTTGTAGATGGCGTACAACTTATGGCCGTATCTCCTCCTCCACCTTTCCCTTTAGCAAATTGGCCCATGTTCCCCTGAGTACCCTTCTCTCGAATGCATCCAGCATTCCATCATCGTTTGCTGTCACAGCCCAGGTTAGAGAGGCATATGTAAACACTGGTGTGCTTAGTGTTTTATAGATGGTTAGTTAGTGGTTCTAGCCAGGAGCCTTGAGGATAGAAGCCTTGTTAAGGTGAAATACACTTTCTTGGCAGCAATTAGCCTCTGCTTTTCTTCATTTGAGGTATCATTTAGATTGGTTACAGTCGAACCAAGGTACTTAAAATGATCGACTCTTTCCAAAGTAACTACCCATTGTTACTTCGCCTGGCAGGTTCTGCCTTAGCGCTTTCGCAGGAGTTACGTATTTTGTTTTCTGCTCACTGTTGTTTAGTCCTATATTCCTGCCGGCCTATTCAAGTGCGGCGAATGTCTCTTCCATTGCCGTCAGAGTTCTTCCTACTATGTCGATGTCACCCGCATAGGCCAGTATCTCCACAGATTTATGAAAAATAGTTCCCTGGTGCCCCTGTTCGAGATATTTGCTTCTCTTATTACCTTCTCCAAGGCGGCGTTGACTAGAAGGCATAACAACGCATCACCTTGTCGTACTCGATTTTTCATTTCCAATGTATTGGACAACATTCCTCCATTCCAGCAGTTTCGTTCCTCTCATTGTGATTCTTACTATCCTTAAACATTTTTTGGAACATCACGTTTCCGACTTTGATCAAGGTTGGATTGTAGCCTATCGCGATTGCGGTTTATCGCATCGCGACATTGCTACTCGCGTTGGTCGAGATCCAATGACTGTTAGCACAATATGGAATTGGTGGGTTCAGGAGGGTAATACGGAACGCCGTGCTGGATCCTAACGGCTTCGTATCACTTGCAGTCGAGATGACAGGCATCTTATCCACATGGCTGTAACGGATCGTGCAGCCACGTCTCGATCCCTGAGTCAACAGATGGGGACGTTTGCAAGACAACAACCATCTGCACGAACAGTTCGACGATGTTTGCAGCAGCATGGACTATCAGTTCGGAGACCATGGCACCATGCACGAATGGCAAAACGTCATTTTTTCGGATGAATCCAGGTTCGGTTTACAGCATCATGATGGTCGCATCCGTGTTTGGCTACATCGCGGTTAACGCACATTGGAAGCGTGTATTCGTCATCGCCATACTGGCGTTATCATCCGGCGTGATGGTATGTGGTGCCATTGGTTACACGTCTCGGTCATCTCTTGTTCGCATTGACGGCACTTTGAACAGTGGACGTTACATTTCAGATGTGTTACGACCCCTGGCTCTACCCTTCATCCGATCCCTGCGAAACCCTACATTTCAGCAGGATAATGTACGACCGCATGTTGCAAGTCCTGTACGGGCCTTTCTGGATACAGAAAATGTTGCTGCCCTTCTCCAGATCTCTCACCAATTGAAAATGTCTGGTCAATGGTGGCCGAGTCACTACTCTTGATGAACTGTGGTATCGTGTTGAAGCTGCATGGGCAGCTGTACCTGTACACGCCATCCAAGCTCTGTTTGACTCAATGTCCAGGCGTATCAAGGCCGTTATTACGGCCCGAGGTGCTTGTTCTAGGTACTGATTTCTCAGGATGTATGCACCCAAATTGCGTGAATATGTGATCACACGTCAGTTCTAGTATAATATATTTGTCCAATGAATAACCGTTTGTCACCTGCATTTCTTCTTTGTGTAGCAATTTTAATGGCCAGTAGTGTATATACCAGATTAAGATACCGCATTCCATTTGGTTTCCTTTCTTATATACATAGATACATATATATATAGGGCACATACTGCCCTCTCTTCGTGTTTGAGGTATTCCCTCTTCTTCCCAAATTACATTCACCAGTTTCAGCATGTTCATTTCCAATTGAGAGCCTCCTTGATTGACAAGTTCTGCTGGCATTCAGTCCTTTCCTGACGCGTTGTTGTTCTTTAATTTCCTCGTTGCAGTTCTCATCACTTCTGCGTTAGAGGGGTCCGCACTGTTATCTGGGTCCTCTTGCTCCTGTGTTTCTGTTTGGTTCCTTGTAAAACACTGGGTCTGGAATTAAGGAGTTTATCAAAGTCGCTAAGCCACCTATCACGTATGTCCTTCTTTTCGCTTACAATTTCGCCGTTCTCATTATTTATTAAACTTGTTCTGCCCCTGAAAGGTTTCCTTGCCATATTCACCTCTATAAAATTTCCTTTCTTCGTTCGCACTTCTCAGAAGCTCCATTTCTTTCTTCAATATTTGTATTATCCACTCCCTTTTTTTCCGTAGTTTGCTAGTTTTGGCCCGCCCCGTGTATTTTATTTCCTCGGTGTACACCATACCTGGTGAATGCTCCCCTATCCACCACCTGGGAAAGCACCTGATGGGAGACTAGCAACTCCACACGGGCTTGCGTGTTTTCAAAAAATGGTTCAAATGGCTCTAAGCACTATGGGACTTAACATCTGAGGTCATCAGTACCCTAGACTTACTAGACTTAGAACTACTTGAACCTAACTAACCTAAGGACATCACACACGTCCATGTCCGAAGCAGGATTCGAACCGGCGACCGTAGCAGCCGGACTGACGCGACTAAAACCGCTCGACCACAGCTATCTGCCTTTTTCTGTGAAAGCCATTTCCAGTGGCTGAACATTCTTATTGCCTTTCCATCTTTGCTGTCCGTAATGGAATTTAGCTATGATCAGATTTCTATCCATTAGGCTTATAACGAAGGTGCGTAACGGATAACATGGGGACGCGAACAGGAATGGCAAACGTGGTATTGTAGCAGAAGCGCATTGCTTTCACTGTATTGACCTCTTTTGCTGACAGCAAATGTCTTTCCCTGAACGGATATTGATAATAAAATGGTATAAATAGCCCAGAGTAGGATGGAATATGGTAAGAAACCGTAATTTAAAGACTTTTTTTTAAACTTTGAACTACAATTTTATTAAGTCGATTATGCGTAAAAGGGTTAACTTGAGCAAACAGACAATGGATTAACTGCAGAGGAAGACACTTGTGGAGGGCAAATGTTATTGTAGTCTAACCTAGTGCAAACCAGGATGCCTTTACCGGTGCTAATTGTTAATGTAGATGGTCTGCTGATACAAGACATCAGTAATATATTGCTTTACCTTAGGGCCCATGACTTGCGACAGCATCATATCAGTCCTCAGCACGACTGCTAAGAACGCATCTATAGTAAACCTGTCAGAGAGAGCAAGTCCTTAATCAATGGGTGGGAAAGAGATTGTAAAACCACTTCCATTCTTTAAGGTCGGATTTACCAAGATGCACCAAGGCAACATAACGGTCCGAATACGAAAACTCTCCTTGGCGTGCACGTTGGATGTAGACAAACCTCTCTACTTTCTTCCATCATCATCTCAAGTTGGCGGAACCACCATGTTACGCTACGGGTAACAGTTTCCCGCCAAAGTTCAAAACTAAACCCGACCTCTCAATCACCCAATCTTGTTTTCATACACAGAAGGGATACAGGCACGAAAATATGGTCATAATAGATTGGTGTGAGAGGTTCTCTCTCTTCCAAAGGCCTTCACATACAGGTAACCTGGGGCGTCGGATACTGATAACAGTGAAAATGATAGCCTTTGCGTATGATACAGTTCCGTATGGACCTGTTTCACGTTGACAAAGAAGAATCCCATTAATAAGGCCTCATTTGTCGTGGCACATTTACGCGAAATGGAGGAATGTAAGGGTTTAATGTCCCGCTGACAACAAGGGTTTAGGGACAACACTGACCATCTAAATCTGGGTGGAGATTTGATCTTCAGTTCTCCAGAAGACAGAGTCCATTGCCGTTACCATGGAGCAACCTCACTCGTCACAAGACTGAGAGTTTCTTTTCCCACTCAGGCAGTTGTCTCACGTTGTGACCATTTTTGTCATAATCGATCAACTCAGTGACTGTGGTGGAACAATTAGTGCAGATGTGTCTTTGCGCTGGTCCAGAAGGCATAAACGTCGGAGTTAATTAGCAGCCTCACTGAAAATGACATGAGAAATTTATACAGTCCTGAAGAAAATAAGACCATATCTAGAACGCATATTAACTGATGTGTCAGAAAACTCTAGCGAGAGTCTGTTATACTTGTAAAATTTCGGTCCTGCGACCGAAAAATAGGAATATGAGCAGACACAAATCTGTGACGGTAGACGGATGGTCTATGTCCACTTAAATTAGATAACGACCGATGAGAAGCCAAGAGACGGATGTGGGGAGGAAACAATATGTAATCGTGCCTAAAAAGCCGCCAGAATTCGGAGAGCGCCCCACTCGTCACTGGTGACGGGCTGATGACTTGCCGAGGACCAATTAGCAAGCCGGCGACGTCTCCGGGCCGGCGGTTCGCTCTCTGCCCGGCCGCGACGCCCTATCGACGGCGCTCATCTGAATGATGGCCCCGCTGTCACGTGACGGCGCCCGTCTCGCTCGCTATTGGTCAAGACTACACACAACCTGTCCGCTCGCCGGACTTGTTACGATGCTATCTGCGACCCTGAGGCCGCGCGCCGCACGCCGCCCTCATAGCCCGCCGCTCCGCCAGTAACTTCCACGGCCGGAGACCTTCTCTGGTTTATGCGCCTCCTTAGCACAGATAGCGACATACGCTTGCAGATGCGCTTCTCGGCACTAAATCGGCACACACTTGCATTTTAAGGAGTTTTATCGGGTCTATTTGTTCCTGTCTTCCTATTATTAATACGAGGCAGATTCAGTAAATGACCTTAGAAGTGTATCGAAAGTTCTATCAAATGGCACATGTCTTTTCTTCAGAATGGCTTTTATAAAACAGAGATATGATTATAAAAATTTTTATTTGTTGGTGGGCCACACAAAACCTTAAAGATTTTTGCTATTGGTTGTTCAAGGTTACCGCAATTGCTCTGACATAGCCGCGCGCGTCATCATGCCGCTTCCGGGATTCGGAGAGGCGTGTCGGACTCAGACCGAATCTGCCTGGCGGGTTAACGATGAGGGCCGTTATTCCAGCCAGCTTGGACGTGATTTTTAGGCGGTTTTCCACTTCCGAGTTGGTGAACACCGGCCCGGTACCCACGTCCTGCCTGACAGGAAGGGCGCATCTTCCAGTAATATTACCATGCCGGCTCCACGAAGACGCTGTATAAAGGTCAGGAAAAGGAAGACTTCAGTTGCTATATGACCCGATTATACAACTTTCTGTCTCACAGCATAAGTTGTCGTGACCCGATAGGGAATGAGATTGACACGAATCGTATTCAGGGGTCTTACCTCGTTAGATCTTCTCGAAGAGTAGAAGTAGGAACGGGCAGCTTCTGCAACTCTGACAGCTAGAGGGAGCAAGCTAATGCTAAGGTGCAGGATACGGAACTCGGTGAGGTGTGGTTACTGCTGCAGGGTAGAATTCATAAGATCCCTTATCGTTTGACAACTGAGAATCCCTACTGGCACTATCTTGCACTACTTTCTGTCAGTTGAATCTCTTACTTTGGAATCTATCTCCATGGTTATTGCGGAGCGGAGGCTAGCGAATAGCACTAAGTCCCCCACGTGTGCCGTAGAACGACACAGGTTCTCTGTCGGTATGCCTAGCAGATCTGCCGGCCGCGGTGGTCTCGCGGTTCTAGACGCGCAGTCCGGAACCGTGCGACTGCTACGGTCGCAGGTTCGAATCCTGCCTCGGGCATGGATGTGTGTGATGTCCTTAGGTTAGTTAGGTTTAAGTAGTTCTAAGTTCTAGGGGACTTATGACCACAGCAGTTGAGTCCCATAGTGCTCAGAGCCATTTGAACCATTTTTTGAACCTAGCAGATCTCGACTCCAGACCCCCTATTTGTACTAACTTCGTGCATTACGGAAAGCCTGTAGAATGTTCTATACCTCCTCCCTGGAGACTGACCACGTACTTGGTATATTTCCATCATCATGTGATGTGAGAGGCCGGCCGAAGTGGCCGTGCGGTTAAAGGCGCTGCAGTCTGGAACCGCAAGACCGCTACGGTCGCAGGTTCGAATCCTGCCTCGGGCATGGATGTTTGTGATGTCCTTAGGTTAGTTAGGTTTAACTAGTTCTAAGTTCTACGGGACTAATGACCTCAGCAGTTGAGTCCCATAGTGCTCAGAGCCATTTGAACCATTTTTTTTGTGATGTGAGAAAGCTACTTTGATCCCTGTTATGCATACGGCTACAGCGTCCAGCTAGTCACGTAACGCTATTTGTCTCCTGGCGCCGCTGCGTCAGCGCTGGCCCATGTCATCGACAAATACTGTTGCACTGATTCCGCCCCGGAGCTTACGCCTAGCCGCTGAATAATTCCTAATACATTTAATTTGTACTCATCGCTGATTGAGATTCGCATCAAAGTGAATTCCCGAAAGGACAGGTTTGTTAATAGAATGAGAATGGTCTAGAGTTTTATAGAAATGCCACTCGATGCCAGGCCATGTAATGATCGTATTTATAAACTCAGTCTGAAGCCCGAAGGCGTCCGCTCAACAGAAGGCTTTATATGAGATGCAGTGGAGCATGTGTCAACCAGAGGTTGCGAGGCGGCGTTCGGGTCTTGGGCATTTCAGGAAGATCAGAGGCATACACCTTGTAGCTTCACATCCAAATCGACAATATGTTAGTGCTGTGTTTGACAAACCTAATTGTAAGTTACCTCTGTCCGAATATTGACATTCTCATATTGACATTGACATTCTCATATTCTATTTGGCTTACAAACTACCAACTTCTAGTTTCGTCACAAAAGAGACCATAATTTTTTGGAACCAAACCATCAAGTGCACTGGCGCTGATGTATACATCCACATTTGCTGCGTCCAAATTGACCAGCAAAAACAAATGAATCATCGTTATGAGACAACAGTCTCTGAAGAATCGCGGATCACACCAGTAAATGATTTTGTGGTCTGGTTTCCTCAGCAGGCTCTTAAAATTGCTGACAGAGATAACCACGTCGGAGGTACCAAAGAGACCACGTCAGACATGTGGTTTCCTACGAACAGCAGATGCACCACGGAGGCTTCACATAGTCCCTGGGAGACTTTAGAACTGAAAAATTCTCATTATTAGGAAATTTTGCGTTTGTACCAACACGAAGGAATTTTCAGAACGGGACGGAAATTGGTAGATGTGTTGCACATGAACAGACAAATAAATGATTAGAATTTCAGAAAAATTGGATGATTTCCTCAAGAGAAAGAGCTTCATAAATTGAACAAGTCAGTAAAGCGTTCGTTCACAGCTATTATTCGGCTTGGTACTCATGGACAGAGTTGTTGGATATGCTCCTGACTGATATCATGACAAATTGGCCGCGCGGGGTAGCCGCGTGGTCAAAGGCGCTTTGCAACGGTTCGCCGGCTGCCCCCGTCGGAGGTTCGAGTACTCCCTCGGGCACGGATGTGTGTGTTGTCCTTAGCGTAAGTTAGTTTAAGTTAGTTTATGTAGTGTGTAAGCCTAAGGACCGATGACTGAGGAGTGTGGTCCCATAGGAACTTACAACAAATTTCTAAAAAAATTCTGTGCAACTTGAGCGTTAGATCGCCAAAATCCCGAGGTGGTGGATGGGCCATTTTCATAAATCTCCAAACGTTCTCAAGTGGCGAGAGATCCGGCAACCGTGATGGCCAAAGCACAGTTTCGAAGCACGGAGGCAAGCATTAGAAGCTCTCACCGTGTGTGGACGGGCATTATCTTGCTGAAATGTAAGCCCATTGGAAGCTTGGCATGATGAGAGTTTCTACTGCTTGTCTTCGTGCTTCCCAAATCCGAACTAGACAAGCAAGATCGCAGAACGTTTGGAGCATTATGGGCAGGACCCTCCAACTTGCTTGGAATTTTGACCATGTAACGAACCAGTTGGTCAGAATTTGGAACGATATCTGTCAGAAGGACACTCGACAACTTTATCAATCAATGCCAAACCGAATAACTGCTTGCATAAGGGCCAGAGGCGGACCAACGCGTTATTGACTTCCGCAGTTTGTGACGATATTTCTCTTGAATAAGTCATCCAATTTTTCTGAAATTACAATCGTTTGTTTGTCTGTACATGTACATCACATCTACCGATTTCCGTCCCATTCGTGTAATTCCTTCGTGGTGCGCTTCTTTTTCCCCCTTGGCTTGTAAATCTGAGCCATGTGTCGGCTCCAATCGATAGAGGATTTCCCTCTATCATATTTCTGAGTTCCTCGCCTAGCAACCTCTGCTATGGCGACCCACTAGATCGTTTAGCTTGTCCCATCTGCAAGCTCCGTCGTCCGGAGAGGACCGCTCTCTACCTGTCTAAGTGTTCTCGTGCTGCAGCTGACAGGTTGAGACGGCACCCCCCGAATCGCAGCCGTGCGTCCACTGTTCACACAAGCCCACTGAAGGTGACGCAGTCAGTGGACTGGATTTCAAGAGACAGAAGCCGGATGCCTGTAAATAACTAACTCTTGCCGACTTCATTTCAGCGGGTCACCGAGGACAGTAAATTTGTGAGATGGCTCGCAGAACACTCGTCTTCAACGTTTTGGTGTTCCACTGCCGGTGACTGTTGTCCTCCTTTGAGACTAACCTTGGCCAAATTTATATGAGTTGCCAAGCTCCATCGGCTTCTGCAGAGATTGAGCAGTTCAGTCTCGCTCTAGTGGTGCTTCTAATATTATTTGTAAAATTACAAACAGCTGCTATTAGGTTTGTGTCATGTTCTGTTAACGATCTTTGGTATCGACTGTGATTGTGGTCTGTTCCACATTTTTCAAAGATTGATAACTCTTTTATTTAAAGCAATAAACTTTCATCAAAACGGAACTTGTATTATTCGGAAATCTGGGCAAACCCCACAAATGTTTCAGTCCCGACGCATTAAATAGACTTTTATACGCTAATGTGTCTAACGCGGAAACGGAATGCATATTTCGAGACTTAATTAATAATTCATTGCAGAAAGTGGTAAAAGCGTACGCAGTACTACTCTAGTACAGTGTGGCTCATACACGTATACACAAGGACGCCGCTTTTAACACGAAGACTGTACAGCCCTGACAGTGATGTTATTTGAAAAAGACGATTATTCTTCTGTTGAACAAGGTCAAGTATTCCAAGGAAAAGCACTTCATGCATTACTTTTTGCCGTTTTAGTTGATATGTAGCGCTTTAAGTGACAAAATGATGTCGAACAAAAAGTATTTGACTCTAATACTTAACGAAAAGATTAAGGTAATTGAGGCTAGCAAGAAAGACATACTCTCTGTGGGCGAAACAATGTTGCGTTTCAAATCCGGTAAAACACAAATTCATGAACCTTTACGAAAGATTGGCGATCGTTTACAGAAGCTCGAAATTTAGCGCGGACTTCGATGCGAGATGCCTATAACAGTTTCCACAACGAAACTTTTGTCTCGAAACCTCGCAGAAAATCCAAAGAGATTCTGGGGTCATATGTGAAGTATGTTAGCGGCAAGAAACAAACAATGCCTACTCTGCACGATAGCAATGGAGATACTATTGAAGGCAGTGCTGCCAAAGCAGAGTTACTAAACGCAGCCTTCCGAAATGCCTTAACAAAAGAAGACGAAGCAAATGTTCCAGAATTCGAATCGAGAACAGCTTTTGACACTGTGCCACACAAGCGGGTCTTAGTGAAATTGTGTGCTTATGGAATATCGTCTCAGTTATGTGACTGGATTTGTGATTTCCTGTCAGAGAGGTCACAGTTCGTAGTAACTGAAGGAAAGTCATCGAATGAAACAGAAGTGATTTCCCCAAGGTAGTGTTATAGGCCGTTTGATGTTCCTTATCTATATAAACGATTTTGGAGGCAATCTGAGCAGCCGTCTTCGGTTGTTTGCAGATGACGCTGTCGTTTATCGACTAATAAAGTCATCAGAAGACCAAAACAAAATGCAAAGATTTAGAAAAGATATCTGAGTGGTGCGAAAAGCGGCAGTTGACCCTAAATAACGAAAAGTGTGAGGTCATCCACATGAGTGTTAAAAGGAGCTCGTTAAACTTCGGTTACACGATAAATCAGTCTAATCTAAAAGCCGTAAATTGTACTAAGTACCTAGGTATTACAATAACGAACAACTTAAATTGGAAGGAACACATAGAATATGTTGTGGGGAAGGCCAACCAAAGACTGCGTTTTTTTGGCAGGACACTTATAAAATGTAACAGACCTACTAAGGAGACTGCCTACACTACCTTGTCAGTCCTCTTTTAGAATACTGCTGCGCGGTGTGGGGTCCTTACCAGGTAGGAGTACATAGAAAAAGTTCAAAGAAGGGCAGCACGTCTTGTATTATCGCGAAATATGGGAGAGAGTGTCACAGAAATGATACAGGATTTGGGCAGGACATCATTAAAAGAAAGGAGTTTTTCGTTGCGACGGAATCTTCTAACAAAATTCCAATCACGAACTTTCTCCTCGGAATGCGCAAATATTTTTTTGACACCGACCTACATAGGGAGGAACGATCACCAAGATAAAATAAGGGAAATCAGAGCTCGTACCGAAAGATATAGGTGTTCATTCTTTCCGCGCCCGTATTGGAGACTGGAATAATAGAGAACTGAGAACATGGTTCGATGAACCCTCAGCCAGGCACTTAAATGTGATTTGCAGAGTATCCATGTAGATGTAGGAACAAGGATAAGTTACTGCATGAAGGATGAAACGTACTGGACAAATGGAAAGAAAGGTGAAGAAAACGGGAAATGAAGAAATTAACGACATGGTTTGGGGGGGGGGGGGGGCTGGTGATTGGTAAGTGCGTGGATAGAACACTAAATTTTGTCTCGACCGACGTTGGGGGAGTGAAGTACTGAAAGTCGGTAAAGAACATGGGAAAATGGAAGTCAAGGTATACAAAGGATGGCTGGACAGCTTTAATGCTAGATACTGCATCGTGTGGAATGAAGTATATGGGGAAGCTAAGGAGGAGTACGAAAGTGTAACAACGGAATGGAAGATACTACTGCACAACCTAATTGCGAATTATGATACCGATGAAACGGAACTGTTTTGTCGTGCAATGCCTTAAAAATCTCTAGCAATTAGAGGTGAAAAGTGCATCGTTGGAAAAATATCCAAGGAAATACATACTGCTGTATGGAATCATGTTAAGTGGAACAGAGAAGCCACTGGTGACTGGAGAGATGGCAAAACCTCGTTGTATCAAAAACATGGACGTTAGCAGGCTTCCAGTCACACAAAGGCATGAAAAGGCGTGAATGGTGAGTGATCTTATAGCAGAATTGCTAGTGTTTGGTATGCTAGTCTACTTAATTCTAGGTTAGTGTTCTACAGGTTTGCCGTGGCGCCTGGAGCAGTAGCTTGGCACACTAGGTCATACATTCAACATGGCATTTGTATACAACGTGATAAAGATTTAGTGTGTACTGATATCTATAGTGTGTCTTCGTATATTTTATCGTGTGTGTACTCTTATTCTGTGTGCTAAAAATCTGTGTTATTATAGTAACAGTTTAACGTGACGCCTAGTACAACAACTGGTTACAATTATAATTATGATAACACATGTCTCTGTACGATTTCATCTATCTTTAATGTTCCTTTATGTAGGTGCCTACATGTTCTTCTTCGTGATTTGTTCCTTTCTGTCGATTTGGACGAATCCGTTGTGCTGGAGCGCTCATCTAAACTAACCCAGTCGTCTCTTTGTCTGCTACGGTGCCTGTAAGGTCTGATTTGTTTATAGATGGTGTGTTCTGTCTTGGATATGTGGTTCAAATGGCTCTGAGCACAATGGGACTTAACTTCTGAGGTCATTAGTCTCCTAGAACTTAGAACTGCTTAAACCTAACTAACCTAAGGACATCACACACACCCATGCCCGAGGCAGGATTCGAACCTGCGACCGTAGCGGGCGCGCGGTCCCAGACTGTAGCGCCTACAACCGCTCGGCCACCCCGGCCGGCCCTTGGATATGTGGTCTGTTCGTTCATTTAGTAGTCCCCATTTGTGCAAGTTTCTCAGCGCGTGTTATAGTGTTTCTGTTGGGATCCATCCTGACACGTCTCACCGTGCGCGTGAGTATCGCTCACTGTACAGCACACTGGCAGTTGCCCCCGCACTGTGGATGCGCTGGATATGGGCCGTGCCCAGTCAGGAAGTGAAGCATGCTGATGACTTTTGTATGAAATTTAAGCAGTGGCGATGTTCAAACACGGAACTATAGACGTTTTGATTAGTAGTCAAGGGCGCTACCCCCTTTTTTATTTATTTTATTTTTCTTGCAGAAATCAGTGTCGCAGTTCTTAGCGTAGAAAAAAAGAACTAGACTACACACTGTACGCATGCCACTGGGATGTTATACTGATGTAACCAGGAAAAAAAACACTTAAGCGATACAGGAAAAAAAAATGGGACCATCCGTGGAGGGGGGATAGAAAGTACTCCTCACAGGGAGTTGGGGAAATAGCGCCGGTATTGTCGTGTTCTTTCGATGGTATCGTGGATATCCTGGACATATTGCCAGTAACCAAGTTTCGTTTTCTCCTGATCGTGGAAGAGATATGCAACGAACAAGCCCTTAAGCCATGAGGGTGCGTTATGGTTGGTGGGTGGGAAGCGAGTGTCCACAGGATACAGAAGCATCCATGGTTCAACAACTGCGGGCGGGATGCGAAGGTAACGTGCAAGAATGGGTGTCGTCAGCTGCCATACTTCGTATTATGTTGTGCGCGTCGATCAGTGTTCCTAAGTGAGTGCACAAGGACAAGTCAGTTACAAAGAGGAATCGAATAGTCCAATATCGTGGAGGCGGAGCTTCGTGGCAAATTTGTGTATGACAACACGGTATCACAATGCCCTGACTGCGGTGGGAAGAAAGGGTATGTGGATCGATTGCCACACTGCTGGCTATCGAACTTCTGCGTGCTTGGCTTCTGTGACATTGCTGGGAACGTGATGCAATATAATCTGTGAAAAATCCTTCAACCTCTGTGGTCACGTTGTCGGGAGTCCAAATGTACATACCTGGGTTCGATAAAGTAGGCGATATTGGACATAGGGGGCGCAATGTGTGCGACCGACACAAGTGGTGAAGTAGAAGCAGGCATGAGGATTTCGATGAGACAGCACGTGAGGGACTTGCGCCATCCAGTCCAAGGTTTCTTGTATAGGACCATTGCCTGCACCCACACCTGTCCACCCTCATGTTGAGACAGGATGAGGGCATTGTAACAGACCTTGAATATAGATCCTGCGGAGATACAATATCCAAAGGTCGCCTGGAACTCCACTCCAGCACCACCGGTGTAAGAAGAACTTGTTCTACAAGAACCAGTTTTGATGCCACGTGAATGTTCATGATTTCCTCGTGTTGGAGGAGGTCCAGGCTCCGTACGAGATGGTGGCGGGTGTCTGTGAGAACTGATTGTAATAATCTGTGATAGTTCATCTGGACAATACAACACATGTTGATTGTAAAGGTGATGTCCATTGTCGACCTGAGGCAGGGCAACCTCCCGTTCTGGTGGAGGTCACAAACGATGTTCATGACTGATGGCCTGGCAATGTTTGGAAGGCTGCCTGCAGCACTACCGTATCACATGACCCACTCCAATGCCACGCAGATCTCGGCGTCCTATCGGTCAGGTAGGAGAAGACTGTCAGCGTCTGATCGATAATGAAAGGTGTGAGCAGTTAGTATCAGTCCTGATACAGTTCCACGGCCATTAGAAATAAATTCGTGGATACGGGGCATCCTTGCCTTACGTAACATCGGACGGGCACCATATCATCACCCTACTATGGAACTACACTTGTGAGACCGCACCTGCTAATAGTCGTCGCAGAACGTCAGTGAAATGCAGTGTGAAACCCAGACGAGCAACTACCGACGGGAGAAACTGGTGTCGGAGACTACCGAAGGCATTGTAGAAGGCACTTTAAGTGGAGATGAGTGCAGCATGAAGGCGCCAAAGACGCTGATAGTGCTGTCAAGTCCCAGCATTAGCTGGTGGCCCTTTATACACTACTGGCCATTAAAATTGCTACACCACGAAGATGACGTAGTACAGACGCGAAATTTAACCGACAGGAAGAAGACGCTATGATATGCAAATGATTAGCTTTTCAGAGCATTCACACAAGGCTGGCGCCGGTGGCGACACCTACAACGTGCTCACGTGAGGGAAGTTTCCAACCGATTTCTCATACACAAACAGCAGCTGACCGGTGTTGCATGGTGAAACCGTGTTCTGATGCCTCGTGTAAGGTGGAGAAATGCATACCATCACGTTTCCGACTTTGATAAAGGTCGGATTTTAGCCTATCGCGATTGAGGTTGTAACCTCCCAGAGAATGTGGAATACCTTATGGACAATGACAATTAATGAGAAATAGCAATCTGAGCCCAATTTTAGCTGCCCACAAAAATGTAAGACAATTCAATGATAATGAAATCTCAATGACAATGAAAACGTAAATAGACCGAAATGTCGATCTTAGGCCCTGTTCTTACCTCAGTAAAATTGCATCTGCTCTTATTTTCGCCATAGCTTGGAGGAAATGCATCGCAAATATTCTTTGAACTTAAGTAAATTTTTTTCTTTAAGGAAATGCATGGGAAACTTTCTTTCAATTCAAATGATTGTTTTCTTAAAAAATTGCTTTGAAAACAAAATTATTATTGGGGCGTTTCTTGAACTAATTAATTACAATAAATATACATTACATTATCAGATGAGCGCAATTATTTAAAAAATATACCTCGTCCTGAATCTTGACCAGAGGCCCATGTCGACGCCCGCCGACTCCTCACACACAACTGCGACTGTCTCTCGCGCGCTGCTACATGCTCTCGCGACTCGCTACGTACAACTACTCTCTCGCAACTGCAACTACCGACTCCATACATGCAACTAAACTCTCGCGCGGTCAAGCGCAGACTAGCAACGATAAATAACTCTCTGGTCAGAGATTCTGTCATGCCTCGCCATCGCTGCTACTGAATACGTACGTGTTTCATAACCCTCCACTGGGGGGCAAAAATTTGGCAGCGATGGTGAGTCATTTGGACTTGCCATGAGCAACAAATTTTTTCTTAACTAATCAATTTTACAATCACAGAATATACAGATGTAGTAAATGTGGTGCACAGGCACCGAGTACAAAACATATTAGACAAAAACAAAAAACAAAAAAATATATAATGAGTACAGAACGTATCAGCAAATCAGAAAAATGTATATAGAGATCATATTGATAAATGACAAAAGTGCACAGTTACTGACGTTCAGCACAAAACATATTAACACATGACATAAGTGCACATGCACTGAAAAACTCTTAAGCATTTTCATAACAAATAAACGCAATGGTAAAAAATTATGTTGACAAGTGACATAAGTGCACATGCACTGTAGTTGAGAATATATCAGCAAATCACAAAATGTATATACAATGAATACGAATCACATTGATAAATGACAAAAGTGCACACGCACTGTAATACAGAATATATCATCAAATCACAAAATGTATTAATAAATGACAAAAGTGCACACGCACTGTAGTACAGAACATATCAGAAAACCACAAAATGTATACGTAACGAGTACAAATGGCTTAAAGTGCACACGCACTGTAAAACTCTCAAATATTTTTACGACAAACAAACAAATCAAGGAGTGTAATAAAGAGCACATGCACTATAGATGTCTTTATTAATTTCACGGCAACTGATGTTATTAACAAAGGAAAGGAAGTGCACACGCACTGTATATTACTTTTTTATTTTAAAAGAATTAGGAAAGGAATAGGAAGGATTGCGTCATGGTTGTAGCACTTAGGTTGCACGCAGCTGCACTGAAAGTCCATATCTTTCCACAGAAGTACAACATCAAGTGACACAAACGGAATTTCTTTCCCGGAAGTATTTATCAGCGTAACCAAGACACTGAAATGTCGTAGTAATATTCCATGTTATCATTTTGGCAGTACATCAGGTACACCAAACAGTGGAACCATAATAACGTCTTCATCGCTCACGGTGGTGGACAGCATGTCGTGTCAACACCACGCTCTTACAAGGCACATCAACGTAGAATCAGTGCAAAAACCAAATATGGTGCTCCATGATGATGAGGATAGGCAGGACAAATGGATATTACAGTAATTTCAGGTAGTTAGGTCAGAAGGTGAAGGACATTAAGTCACATAGTAATCTTCATTGCGAATTACATTAGTAGTTTGCAGCATTCATAGCCCAGTTATTGAACATTTCCGTACCATGTATTTAGTATTACAGAATAATGTTCATAAAATTAACTGAATATAGCAATTATTGGCATCATGGGTAATCGTATTACAATAAACAGTGGCATTTCTTGACCAGTTACAAAATATATTTAGTATGACAGAATAATGTTCATAAAATTAACTGATTATAGTGAACATTGGCACTTATTGGCCAGTTATAAACCATCAGAAGTCATCATTGAAAAGGAGAGTCAATTATTGGCATAGCATTAACATGATTCATTTAGTTTCATTGAAAACAGGAGCTAATGAATGGCATAGTATTAACCTAATTCATTTAGTTATACTAATTATTGGCACTCATTCGCCAGTTACAAAACATCAAAAGTCATCATTGAAAACAGGAGCTAATGAATGGCATAGTATTAACATAATTCATTTAGTTATACTAATTATTGGCACTCATTGGCCAGTTACCAAAACATCAAAAGTCATCATTGAAAATAGGAGCTAATGAATGGCATAGTATTAACATAATTCATTTAGTTACACTAATTATTGGCACTCAGTGGCCAGTTACAAAACATCAAAAGTCATCATTGAAAACAGGAGCTAATGAATGGCATAGTATTAACATAATTCATTTAGTTATACTAATTATTGGCACTCATTGGCCAGCAAGTATTGAATAGTACAAAACATTGTTCATCATTCAGTATTATTCAGAACTCTCTTAAATGGGTAGCATTATTTGGAACTGGTGATACATTTTTTTTTTGTTAGCAATGCATTGCTTTGGGTAATTATAAGTGAAAGCAAGAAGAGAAAAAGAAAAAATTTGCTTCTGGGTTGTTCCTGTAAATGAAAAATGTGTAACGTCATTCGTCATGAGTCAGCTGTAGCAAGGTTATAAAACAAGGAAGTATATGTGATCACATTTTTAAATGATAGACACAACTGGGTAAAAAAAATGCAAGTACTAGTACAGGTTTAATAAGTAACAGGTTTAGTAAGTATCATGAAAAGCTTCTCCTGAAAAAAAAATACAAAATGGATTATTGAGCTGAAAGAAGAAGCGCATACTATGCTGAAAAGTAGTGAACTTCGAATTAACAGGTAGTGAAATGTGTATAAAAAATGTGTTCCATAGCTGTCCTTTCCAAAACCTTCAGTCATCATACCATACGATATAAAACATACTGTCAAAACAAACTGCAACAAATACTTAAATAACTACATAGCATAAATACATAAACTTCAACATCATCCTCATCTGTAAATAAAAAAACTTCATTATCCATATTATTATAACTTCATTATTATCATCACCTGTAAAGAAAAACTTCATTATTCATAGTAGCATATTCTTCATCATTATTCATCAGCATTCATTATCATCTGCAAAAAAATCACTTCATTACTCATTACACAACTATTCCTTATCTCTAGCATATTTCATCACTAAAACTAAGATGTGTAGTTCTGTCTGACAGCCTGCATCAATCGCCTTGTATTCTGAAAGAAAAAATTAGTTAAGACTGCTATTCTACGATGTATAGTATATTCTTGTTAATGCTTGTTAATTCTGATCCATTTACTCTTCCTCATAAGGTTTTTGTATCTTCTTTCGTCTATTCCGTAGTTGAAATTCCCATTTCTGTTTAATTTATTTCTTTCACGCATAATTTCTTTCTGAAATTGATGAACAAAGATTAATGTCTTGCATTTAAATCATATACCCATTAAATAATGACTGGTTTATAGTAACATAATTTGAGCATACAGCAGACCATGACAGAAAACATAATATGTCAAAAGCATAGACAGTGTTCAAAGGCAAAATGTACACAGAATATCACAATGCAGCAGCAAAAAAAAAATAAATAAATAAATAAATAAAAATAAAAATAAAATAAATAAATAAATAAATAAATGTAAAACAGTCACGATGTTGAGATATCATTAGGCAAAAATGTTAAAGTCAACTGGTGTTTGCTATGTCTTAACCATTTCATATTGCAAACAAACAAAACATGAAACAATTGTATACACATAAGAAAGACAAAATGTGACGTTCGTTGTGTTCAGCTTGTATGTAGTGTAGTTAATAGAGGCGAGAATTAAAGACTTTAATGGAGAGAGAATTTGATAAAATTAATACGTCACTACATAGAATTGCATAATTATTCATAAAATACGTAAGTTTGTCTGGGAAAATATGCACGGTCTGATGTGTAACGACAAGAAGAGCGACCTGCTAACCTTACCTTGCCGGGCACTTGCCAAGAAAAAATACGATAGTCATCAATACGTAGTCACATAATTATAATTGCATAAGTGGTCATAAAAATTAGTAAATGACATGTTAAATCATAAAGTGGTTTCATTCAATAAAGGGTTTAATGTTCGACACATGGTGGTTGCCCTTACTTTTCCTGGTTCTCAAAGTTTCGACGTGTACAACATTGGGGTGAGGAATGCTGCGAATCCGATATGGACCTGCGTATAGAAGTTCAAATTTACTGCACTTACCTTTTATTCTGCTGGATAAATAGTGTGTACGTACTAATATCTTCTGTCCAATGTGAAAGTCACGGCGTGTACAAACCTGTTTTTGCTGTCTTCTCCGGCGCTCTGCGGCACGTTTGATGTTGTTCAGCGCAATGTTAATTATTTCATGGTGTCGTAATCGACGAGATGTAGGAAAATGTACTAATTCTTTAATTTTGTTAGGTGGTTCAGCATTTTTCAGTATAACAGACGAAGATAGCATAGTGGATTCATTTGGTATGGAATTAATTACATCTTGGAATAAGAATATGTGTGTGTCCCAGTCAATATGTCTTTTGTGGCAGTATATTCTACACAGTTTACCAATTTCTTTCATTAATCGTTCACAAGGGTTCGAAGAAGCATGGTACCTGAATATATACAGTCCTGGAAATTGAAATAAGAACACCGTGAATTCATTGTCCCAGGAAGGGGAAACTTTATTGACACATTCCTGGGGTCAGATACATCACATGATCACACTGACAGAACCACAGGCACATAGACACAGGCAACAGAGCATGCACAATGTCGGCACTAGTACAGTGTATATCCACCTTTCGCAGCAATGCAGGCTGCTATGGAGACGATCGTAGAGATGCTGGATGTAGTCCTGTGGAACGGCTTGCCATGCCATTTCCACCTGGCGCCTCAGTTGGACCAGCGTTCGTGCTGGACGTGCAGACCGCGTGAGACGACGCTTCATCCAGTCCCAAACATGCTCAATGGGGGACAGATCCGGAGATCTTGCTGGCCAGGGTAGTTGACTTACACCTTCTAGAGCACGTTGGGTGGCTCGGGATACATGCGGACGTGCATTGTCCTGTTGGAACAGCAAGTTCCCTTGCCGGTCTAGGAATGGTAGAACGATGGGTTCGATGACGGTTTGGATGTACCGTGCACAATTCAGTGTCCCCTCGACGATCACCAGTGGTGTACGGCCAGTGTAGGAGATCGCTCCCCACACCATGATGCCGGGTGTTGGCCCTGTGTGCCTCGGTCGTATGCAGTCCTGATTGTGGCGCTCACCTGCACGGCGCCAAACACGCATACGACCATCATTGGCACCAAGGCAGAAGCGACTCTCATCGCTGAAGACGACACGTCTCCATTCGTCCCTCCATTCACGCCTGTCGCGACACCACTGGAGGCTGGCTGCACGATGTTGGGGCGTGAGCGGAAGACGGCCTAACGGTGTGCGGGACCGTAGCCCAGCTTCATGGAGACGGTTGCGAATGGTCCTCGCCGATACCCCAGGAGCAACAGTGTCCCTAATTTGCTGGGAAGTGGCGGTGCGGTCCCCTACGGCACTGCGTAGGATCCTACGGTCTTGGCGTGCATCCGTGCGTCGCTGCGGTCCGGTCCCAGGTCGACGGGCACGTGCACCTTCCGCCGACCACTGGCGACAACATCGATCTACTGTGGAGACCTCACGCCCCACGTGTTGAGCAATTCGGCGGTACGTCCACCCGGCCTCCCGCATGCCCACTATACGCCCTCGCTCAAAGTCCGTCAGCTGCACATACGGTTCACGTCCACGTTGTCGCGGCATGCTACCAGTGTTAAAGACTGCGATGGAGCTCTGTATGCCACGGCAAACTGGCTGACACTGACGGCGGCGGTGCACAAATGCTGCGCAGCTAGCGCCATTCGACGGCCAACACCGCGGTTCCTGGTGTGTCCGCTGTGCCGTGCATGTGATCATTGCTTGTACAGCCCTCTCGCAGTGTCCGGAGCAAGTATGGTGGGTCTGACACACCGGTGTCAATGTGTTCTTTTTTCCATTTCCAGGAGTGTAGATCGGAGAAATGTTTCTAGCTCGTAACATGCGTGTCAATATAGCAGAACGAAATTGTGATCCATTATCAGAAATTACTTTCAACACATGCCCTACATGAAATAGAAAATGTTTTACAAATGCTTTCGAAACAGTTTTAGCAGTAGCTTTGCGTAACGGAGTGAAAGTAACAAATTTTGAAGTGAGTTCAACAGCGACAAAGATGTAGCAAAAACCTCTGTTAGTTCTCGGAATCGGACCAAAAAAGTCTACTGCGGCCATAGGTCTTAATTTAACAGGTATAATGGGATATAATGGTTGAATATGTGAAGTTGTGTCTGACTTAGCTTTCTGGCAAATTTTACATGACGCTAAAACTCGTCGTATACGTTTCTCCATGTTGACAAAATAACAGTTCTGTCTCAGTATAAGAAAACATTTTCTGGCTCCGTAATGTGCATAACTTAAATGAGTGTACCAGATTAATTTGTTAACCATTTCGTCAGGAATGCATAATAACCAATTGTTGCTGTCAGGATGAGAGCGGCGAAATATAATGTCATTGCGTACAGTGTAATGGTTTCTAATCGTAACATTATTCTTATTTTGCCAGAGTTGTTTAATTTCTTTCCACACGTTGTCTTTACTTTGCTCTTTTGCTATGTCCTGTAATGACGACGAAATAAAATTTTCAAATGCAACTTGCTGAATGTACATAACGCTGAAATTTGCTTTGCAGAAGTTGGTTGCGATGTCATGCTGATTGTTGCTGAGAGAACGAGATAGTGCGTCTGCTATAACATTTTGTGTGCCGGGAATGTGAACAATTGTAAAATTAAATTCATGTAAATAAAGTTTCCATCTACTTAACCTATCGTGTGTGAATTTAGCTGAAAGTAAAAATTGTATCGCTCTGTGATCTGTGTAAACGGTGGTATGTCTGCCATAAAGAAAGTGCCGAAATCTCGTAAAAGCCCAAACAACACGTAACGTTTCCAGATCTGTAACAGAATAATTTCGTTCAGCGGGTGACAAAATGCGGCTTGCAAATGCGAGATTTTTGATTACTGTAGAGCCATCTTCTTCAATTCCCTGAAAAATATGTACGCCTAAAGCGGTGTTAGAACTGTCGGTGGCGATGGAAAAATTTCTGGTAAGATCTGGGTGCGATAAAAGTGGTGCATTCAACAAAGCATGTTTCAAATAACATTCTCGTGAACAAGATTCTGCGTGTCAAAAATTATTGCTTACGTTACTGGAATATGCAATCTGTGCTGTATCTGTTTAAATTCTATCGTACGTGTTATTATTTTCAGCAGGATTCTGTGGCATTTCGACTATTTAAACTGTACTATTATTTCTTCTTGACGTATTACGCTATGGATGACACCTATTGTCTGGTTCATTCATGATAATATGTTGTTGCTGATGTTGTTGCTGCTCATAAGATCGACTGTTATTAAATGTACGCTGAAAATTGTGCTCATCATTTTTACGTCTGTCATGATAGTAATTTCTATACGGCGCATTGCGATACGAGTTGAAATAGTGTGTTGTCTGTACGTAGTTATTTCTTTGCTGCCGTGCGTTACTATTTGTTGAAGCTGAGACTATACGTGCACGCGGCGAAAAATTAAAGCTTGGTTGACCTTGTAGACTGTATTGTTGGTTAGGTATGCTAAGCGGCTGACTTTCATGCTGTTGTGGTGAAAAACGTCTATTGTTACTAAAATGCGTTCGCTGTTGCTGAAAATTTTGACGATTGCAGTAAATGCTATACATACTGATGATTACAATTTTATCTGATATTAATATTAGGCTGGTAGTTCTGGCGTGCCTAATGAAAATTGTCACTTTCGGTAAAAATTTGTCTTATCGGGTTTTCAGTACATATTCTTAATCCTAGATAGAGCAATAGTTAAAGAGCTGTTTTGATAGATATAAAGGATAGTAGAAGAGAAGGCAGCAGTGCAGAAAACTAAAGATGAAACAGCACTACTACAGCTCGGGGCCCTATGCACGCTACGGCACATATTCATTAAAGCGTAATGAATCCCCTGAGGTCTATTACGCACTGCAAATAAGTTTTAGCTTTTGCGTTACAGGCAATGGTGGTAAAATTTCAAAAGCAAATTGTTGTATCCATGCTAATTCTTGTTTCTTCATTACAGGTAATGCTATTGAAAGTACAAAAATAAATTGTCGTATACGGTCCAAATCGTGTACCTGAGTTCTGTCATTATTAAATTCCTTAGATTTTCTTACATATGCAAATTGCTTATAATCAACGTTCTCGTCACTGAATTTGAGAACACGTTCAGGTTTGTGTGAAAATCTGTTTGTCTGTGTCATTTCGTACTTCAACTTGCGTAGCTTTTCAGATTTTAAGTCGCGTAGCTTTTCGGATTTTAAGTCGCGTAGTCTCTGTAAATTGCTCAAATTATACGCGATCCATAAGTCTGACAAATGTTCGCAAAGTGGCGTTTGCTGTGATGTGTTGAACCCAGAAACATTTTTTATCTCTGTTACCTCTTGCTGTAAACTTGACAATTTTCTGCGCAACGTGTTATTAGATGAATCTATCTCATTATTTGTCTGCTGTAAATTTTGGAATTCTGGTGTTTGATTAAATGAAACCGGTGCAGTATCGTCTGATTTATTGTCATTAGTACTTTCGATAACATCAATACGACTGGCCAATTCATCATATTTTTCAGTCAGTATTTTTACCTGATCATCGGTTTTAGTGTCTGAGGCATTAATCTGTTTTTGCAATTTACGTGTAGTTTCGTTCAATTTTTTAACATCAGCTTTGACGACATCGGAATCATGTGTTAGTTCTAATTGTTCGAGTCTGTCGGTCACTGTTTGAAAATCTGTTGTGTATGTGTCTGTTTTCGATTTAAGATCGGAAATTCCGTCACGTAATTCTGTGTTCGACTGTTTGATGGTATTAATTTCGTCGGACACTGTAGCAATATTGTTGTCTACGTACGTTTTTGCCTTCGCAAACAATTCACGTTTGTCTTCTTGTCTCTGTGCTGTGATTGTTTCCATGACTTGACGTTTTACTTTATTTTGATCCTGAATAAATTTGCGGAAACGCGTATCACTGTTTTGTATGTGGAGATTAAAACGTTCGTCAATTTGAGTGTTCTGTTGGTCGAATTTCGCGTCAATCTTTTCATCCATTGTGCGCGAAAGTTCTACCGTCATTGCTTTAAACTCGTCGTGTAATTGTGTAGCTTTTTCAGAGCATTGTTTAGCGACTCCGCTAATTTCGTCTCTAAGTGTTTCTGTTGCAGCTGTTTGCATTTCCCTTAATTCCTGAGCAACAGACCTAATTTCTTCGCTACTTTTTCTTGAACAAGCCTCTATTTCCTCGCGTAACTGTTCCTTAGTGTCGTGACACTGCGAGGCAACGGCTCTAATTTGTTCACTAAGCTGCCTGGAATTGTTGTCTAATTTTTCATTTAAGTGTTGTTTGAGATTTTCGTTATCTTGTTTGTTCTGTTCTCTAAGTTGTCTGAAATCTTCACTCTGTTGTCTGACCTGTTCACTAAGTTGTTTGAGATCTTCATTACTATTGTCTAGTTTTTCATTCTGTTGTTTGAAATTTTCATTAAGCTGTTTGAAATTTTCACTAAATTGTAGCAACATTGCCATAATTGGATCCGAGCCAAAATTAGCGTTTCTATTATCTGTGCTGTTTGATGGTGTATCTGCAATTGTCACGTTTTGTGTATCCATTTGGATATTCTGTGACTCACAAAAAGGTCTGCTTATCGAATCTCCACTGTGCGTCGCTATTTCGGAATTAAATGTATCCTTCGTACTTTCAGTACACTGTCCATTTTCGTTAAAAAAATTTGTTTGTACGTTACTTGAATTTTCCAAACCGGGTGTGTTACGCTGGGCAGCGCTCATTACAATAGGGCGCCCCGCGTCATCGATTGTCGTCAAATCAACAGAGGACATAACCGAGTTCGTTTGTTCATCATTAAGACAAAAATCATCATTAGTGGTAGGAACGCACTGATTGTCAGTGAACGCAGGATTGTCATCATTACTCTGCGTGTCACAATTACTATGGGTCACGTTGTTTAAGTCGGTAATTTCATTCATAATACTTCGCGATACACTATTCACAGTCTTTCGCGGCATTTTTACTATAGTCACAATTATTCACAAATAAAATAAGCACAATGCAAAAAGCAACAAACACAAATACAACAGAGCAACGAATTGCCGATGATCTGAGGAAAGAAAGTCACAAAATTAGTAAAAGCGTTGCGCCAAAGGCTAATTATATTTTTGTAAATAACAGCAGATATCTGGCTACGTTTCAGAAGATTCTCAACGAAATACGATCCTGGACTGGATGTCGCCAAGTGTAACCTCCCCCAGAGAATGTGGAATACCTTATGGACAATGACAATTAATGAGAAATAGCAATCTGAGCCCAATTTTAGCTGCCCACAAAAATGTAAGACAATTCAATGATAATGAAATCTCAATGACAATGAAAACGTAAATAGACCGAAATGTCGATCTTAGGCCCTGTTCTTACCTCAGTAAAATTGCATCTGCTCTTATTTTCGCCATAGCTTGGAGGAAATGCATCGCAAATATTCTTTGAACTTAAGTAAATTTTTTTCTTTAAGGAAATGCATGGGAAACTTTCTTTCAATTCAAATGATTGTTTTCTTAAAAAATTGCTTTGAAAACAAAATTATTATTGGGGCGTTTCTTGAACTAATTAATTACAATAAATATACATTACATTATCAGATGAGCGCAATGCTGCTTCATTACCTTATTTAAAAAATATACCTCGTCCTGAATCTTGACCAGAGGCCCATGTCGACGCCCGCCGACTCCTCACACACAACTGCGACTGTCTCTCGCGCGCTACTACATGCTCTCGCGACTCGCTACGTACAACTACTCTCTCGCAACTGCAACTACCGACTCCATACACGCAACTGAACTCTCGCGCGGTCAAGCGCAGACTAGCAACGATAAATAACTCTCTGGTCAGAGATTCTGTCATGCCTCGCCATCGCTGCTACTGAATACGTACGTGTTTCAAGGTTTATCGTATCGCGACATTGTTGCTCGCGTTGGTCGAGATCCAATGACTGTTAGCAGAATATGGAATCGGTGGGTTCAGGAGGGTAATACGGAACGCCGTGCTGGATCACAACGGCCTCGTATCACTAGCAGTCGAGATGACAGGCATCTTATCCGCATGGCTGTAACGGATAGTGCAGCCACGTCTCGATCCCTGAGTCAACAGATGGGGACGTTTGCACGACAGCAACCATCTGCACGAACAGTTCGACGACGTTTGCAGCAGCATGGACTATCAGCTCGGAGACCATGGCTGCGGTTACCCTTGAAGCTGCATCACAGACAGGAGCGCTTGCGATGGTGTACTCAACGACGAACCTGGGTGCACGAAGGGCAAAACGTCATTGTTTCGGATGAATTCAGGTTCTATTTACAGCATCATGATGGTCGCATCCGTGTTTGGTGACATCGCGGTGAACGCACATTGGAATCGTGTATTTGTAATCGCCATATTGGCGTATCACACGACGTGATGGTATGGGGTGCCATTGGTTACACGTTTCGGTCACCTCTTGTTCGCATTGACGGCACTTTGAACAGTGGACGTTACATTTCAGATGTGTTACGACCCGTGGATCTACCCTTCATTCGATCCCTGCGAAACCCTTCATTTCAGCAGGATAATGCACGACCGCATGTTGGAGGTCCTGTACGGGCCTTTCTGGATACAGAAAATGTGTGACTGCTGCCCTGGCCAGCACATTCTCCAGATCTCTGACCAATTGAAAACGTCTGGTCAATGGTGGCCGAGCAACTGGCTCGTCACAATACGCCAGTAACTACTCTTGATGAACTGTGGTATCGAGTTGAAGCTGCATGGGCAGCTGTACCTGTACACGCCATCCAATCTCTGTTCTCTGTTTGACTCAATGCCCAGGCGTATCAAGGCCGTTATTACGGCCAGAGGTGGTTGTTCTGGGTACTGATTTCTCAGGATCTATGTACTCAATTGCGTGAAAATGTAATCACATGTCAGTTCCAGTATAATATATTTGTTCAATGGATACCCGTTCATCATCTGCATTTGTTCTTGGTGTAGCAATGTTAATGGCCAGTAGTGTAGATGGATTTCGCTCCCTCGTGACATCTGCTCGGGAGAAAGGATTAGCAGTAGCACAGTCCATATGTGCATTGCCATAAGTCAAGTGTACATATTATAGTTCGCGTTGAACATGGTAAGTGGGTGGTTAGCAGTAATTACCAATCCTCGGGAGGGCTTGTCGACCAGTATTAGTGCCGGCCGGTGTGGCCGTGCGGTTAAAGGCGCTTCAGTCTGGAACCGCGTGACCGCTACGGTCGCAGGTTCGAATCCTGCCTCGGGCATGGATGTGTGTGATGTCCTTAGGTTAGTTAGGTTTAATTAGTTCTAAGTTCTAGGCGACTGATGACCTCAGAAGTTAAGTCGCATAGTGCTCAGAGCCATTTGAACCATTTTTGAACCAGTATTAGTGGTGTGTGATGAAGCTACGTGGCACACTGAAGTTGCTGGTCTTCAATTCCTGGTACATCTCCATCCACCGTGACATTAGTAAGTCGTGAAATGTTCGGTAAAATTAAATCGGCTGATCGTCTGGTCCTTTGTCGAGTGGCACTTTGACATTGTCCAGCGTGATATCCCCAATCAGTGACGCTGCCTGTGTACTGTCTTAGTGCACGTCATATTTGGTAACATCTCCTCAGCCGCTTCTTCATCCTCGTTGCTTCCGTTGTAGAGGTGGTGATAACGTTATACGAAGACTTCGACGACGGCTGCTTGGGTGTAATTTGTTGGCTGCCCTGTGTAGTGACAGTCATGATGAGCTACTGACGGTGGGGAAAGTCACATGGGGTGCTAGTAACGACTATGGAGATGTGTGGTTCATCCAGAACTGCAATGGTCATGCAGTTTGCCAGATTGGCAGGTTGAGACTCCCAGTCAGCTGTGCCGGACCGTCACTGTCGCCATCAGTCATCGTGTTCTGAGTGGCACTGTCATCCTCTTCTACTGACTGTATATCTTCTCGTTCCGACACCGTCCTGCATCTCCACTTGCAGCGTCTTGGGGAACGCTGTTATCGAACACAAGTCTTTGTGTCGAACGATTGATCCGTGTCTTTATAACACGAAGACCTCGGTCGGCGCGATGAGCTACTCCATTTGTGTCTTCTAGCCATCGGCCACGTCGCCAGTATGTCCCGTCGTCGTTTGAGGCTAGGACAGGCATCCGGTCGAGCCGGTGGATCGTCCGGGCGATGTCCCTGTAGAAAGTGCCATGGGTCGGATGATGGAAGCATACAGCGCTGTGAGGCTGCGGTGGTGGTGGTGGTGGTAAGTTCCTATGGGCCAAATGGCTGAGGTCATCGGTCCCTAGGCCTACACACTACTTTATCTTACTTAAACTAACTGACGCTAACGACAACACACACACACCCATGCCTGAGGGAGGACTCGAACCTGCGACGTGGGGAGTGTGAGGCTCCAGGAGAAGTAAGGACCGCCACGTACATCACCAGCATTATGGTCGATGTCGACGGGATCACCGTATCTGCGGGTAGGAGTTGTGTAATTCTGTGTAGCATGCGTTCAGATCAAAGATTTCCCTCTTTGCCACACCCGGAACATGTCCTGGGTTGGCTGTCATAAATACTAATGGCGCGACAGCCATTGATTTGAAGGTCTGATGTCACCTGGCTGCGTAGGGCGATCTGGACCAGTCAGACTCTGTTCAGGATGGGGTATGTCCTGACCTGCGTCCATTCCTCTGCAATCCAATCGTACATCGTACCGTAGAGGACGGAGCGCCGCAAGAACTTCCTCGTCTGGTAATTCAAAAGGTAACTCCAATATAAGGATCGTTCTCATGCGTGGTCCACGCTGACATTACCCACATTGCCAGTGACGTGGCAAAATCGGATATCGCAACTCGTTTCCTTGATGATCTGGTCACACACAGCTTCGTTAACGACCTTGACATATGCTCCGGCGTAAAGTCAAGCGCCGATATGACGGTCAAGAACGTTAGAGCAGAGAGGGCTGTGGGACGACGTCAGCCAATAGTACGTTGACCGATCCCTCTCGAGGACGACACCGAGACAGCAGTGGCCTCTAGGCGAGGAGAGGTACAATTTGCTTGAATTGTTGTCTAGCGATTCGAGAACGCAGGTTTCTTAGGTACCCCATATTCGACGAGCAGGCACTACACAACACAGACAGTGCTACTCACGATCGAGACGTAGAAATCGTTCTACCTGTAGGACATTGGGTCGAGCGCAGTGAGTGAGCACCTGCTCCGCATGCGGAACACAAGCGGCGTTTCTGCACCGTTATAGTGCCAAAGGCAGACTGTGATAATTTAAGCGTTGGTGCGGTACAAACCCGGACCCGAGAACGTTTCGACTGCTAGTCAAAAACACCATCCCTAGATCTCTGGTGCCACGTGGTCTTTAGTCGAGACGCTCCAAGAAGGTACCTGACAGCTAGCAGAACTGTAGCTAATGGCTGCAGGCCAAAGCTATAGCCGTCTACAGAGCTGTGACAGCCCTCTGGCGTTTCCCTACAGACATTTACAAGATAGTGTTGCGTTATTGGTTGATGTTGACCTGCGAAGTTGCCGCACCAAGCCCCCTGTGTCCACTGCAGCTGCCAGTGGTCAACTTGTTCTTCCTTTCTTTCTTTTTTTCTTTTTCTTTTTCTGAGTCATCAGTCTTCTGACTGGTGTGAAGCGATCTCCCACCAACTCCTCTCCGGTGCCGATCTTTTCATCTCAGAGTAGCACTTCCAGTCTACATTGTCAATTATTTGCTGGATGTATCCCAGTCCCATCCATAACACGGATTCCTACACCTTTTTCCCCTCCGCCGGTGTGCTCCAAGGTTCTGTCCTCTCCCCTCTTTTGTACCTTTTGTATACGGCGGACATGCCGCCGCCTTCACCTCCCCCCCCCCCATCCACCTTCTCGAGTACGCCAATGACACCGCCTTCCTTGCCCTCGTCCCCACCCTGCAGCGCTCCCAACACCTTCTCCAATCCCATCTTGACCGGTTCACCACTTGGTGTAACCAGTGGTTGCTCAAGGTCACTCCTTCCAAGACCCAGGCGATCATTGTAGGTAAAACCACCACTTCCTTCCGTCTCCTCGGCTACTATGTCACCATCTATGGCCGTCCTATCGCCCTCACCCTCACCCTTAAGTACCTTGGCGTCACCCTTGACCGTCGCCTCTCCTGGACCCTCCAACTCCGGACAATCCAAGCCAAGGCACACTCTTGACTTCGTCTCCTCAAGCTCTTTTCTGGCCGCACATGGGGTCTGGACCCCTCCACCATCCTCCACACCTATAATTCCCTCATCCACCCTATCCTCTGCTACGCCCACCCCACCTGGATCCCCACCCCTCCTATCTTTTACAAATCCCTTCAAATCCTCGAACGCCATGCTCTCTGCCTCGCCTTTCGCATCTGTCTCCCCTCCCCCATGCGGATCCTGTACGACCTTATTCCATTCCCCCACCTCCTCCTTTTCCTCAAACAGATACAGATTCTCTACACCTCCCGTAAACTAGATCCCCCTCATCCGCTTGTCTCTCCCATCCTCTCCCAACCCCACCTGCTGCCACACCTATATTCCCACGTCCCACCTGCTCTCCATCTCTCCACTCTCCTTACCGTCTCCCAAGGTGGCTTCCACCAGCTCCCCCTCCCTGATGATGCCCTCCTCCCCTCCATCTACCCCTCCTATCAACTTTTATCCTCCTGTACCACATCCTGTGTTTTTTCCTCAGGGCACCCTCTCTCCCTTCTCTCTCCATTCTTTCCCTCCTCCCTTCCTCCCCCCTCCTCCCCCCAGGCTTCCCCTACCCCCCATACCTTCATTCCTCCCCCCATTTCCTCTGCCACTGCCATCTCCGCTCTCCCCTCTCTCCCCCTCCCCCACCTTTTTCATCCTCTTGGCAGGTCCCCGGACATGCACACGTTAAGTGTGCATTCGCGCGCCAGAGACCATCGCCATCAGTTTTTCATGTGTGTGCCTTTGTGTTTGTGATTCAGTGTTTTTCACTGCCCACGGTCCTTCGTTCACATGTGTCGTCTAAATCGTCAGTGTTTGTGCACAGTGCCGACAGTTGTCTTGTACTTCGTCGAGTGTGAACGGCTTCATGTTTTTTTAATTACTGTCGCTACTGTTTTTAAGCACCATTATGTTACTTTTATGTCTTCAATGGTTTTTTTCACTTATTGTACTGCTTGTGGCTGAAGAGCGGTGTAAAATTTACTGCTGCCAGCCCACCTTGTATGAGGTGCAAAATGACAATAAAGAAAAAAAAATATCCCAGTCTATGTCCTTTTCTACAGTTTTTACCCTCTACTGTTCCCTCTAAGTACCATGGCAGTTCAGGGGGTCTACTGCAGCCGGAATCTTAAAAAAAAAAAAAAAAAAGCAGGAAATAACAGGGATTTCTGTCTGTCTTTAAGAAGCTGGCAACACAAGGGGAATTGATTTCTAAATCTTTATTTATTATGGCCGTGAGAACATCCTGTAGGCGATACTTTATGAAACCACATCTTAAAACCTGGCGCAACACATCCGGTTAATTTTATTTTCTTGCTTAATCTCCTTCATTTCCTGTAAACTTCTATTATCAGCCTGGTGATATCTTCTGCTGCATTATGCAGTACAAAAGCTACATGCACGTAACGTAGTCATGGTATGTTATTCGTGGTTAAACACAAAACAAGTCTACCAGTCTCATAAAACAGCACAATTACAGCACAGGATGACATCACAACCAGCACCGTAGAAAAGAAACGTCATAACTGCAAGTGGTCACAATTTTTGTTACTCGCCGCTGCATGTAGTTCGTAGTCTTCTATTTTTGCTGCTGGACAGTGCTGAACGATAACTCTGAGCTGAAAAAAAAGGTAAGTTATATCACGTGGTTACAGTTTAAACAAAATTTAATGCGTTAACTGTATTGTTAATTATGTTCCAAAAATTGTAGTGTGTAGAATTACTGTTAGAAAATTTGATAGCCTTTAATTTCTCGTTGCCTTATGTATCGATTGGTAAGAATGTTTTCATGTGAATTAAAATGCTCGTGTATTCATAGTGGACATGCAGGGACAAATCAATAAACTATTCTTTTGGAACTGATACACAGTGTAGGAGTGCTTTATTCATAGCACATTATAACATGAGGCACCTACGGTATATTTTAACCAGCCACACGGCACTGTAAACATGTGATTTTTTATCCATTTCCTTTGAACTATTTAAAATAAATTAAATATTGCATTTAAAAAAATTGGGTGCCTTCACGATAGCATCAAACACCAATAAACTGACAGTTGTGTAGGTTAACTGCCGTCTTTAGCAACTCTAATAAAAGCCTTATTAAGACCAGATTCATTTCGTTTTATTTTAAAGCATTTCCAGTGGTCACTGTAACGATTTGGTTTCTTTTCTCTTACAATTTTGTTTGTTATGATCATTAACAGCCGGCCACCGGTGGCCGAGCGGTTCTAGCCGCTTCAGTCTGGAACCGCGCGACCGCTACGGTCGCAGGCTCGAATCCTGCTTTGGGCATGGATGTGTGTGATGTCCTTAGGTTAGTTAGGTTTAAGTAGTTCTAAGTTCTAGGGGACTGATGACCACAGATGTAAAGTCCCATAGTGCTCAGAGCCATTTGAACCATTTTTTGATCATTAACAGTTCACATGCTTTTCTTATTACTGTAAAATTTTTTATTCTTTTCTTTATTCACGTTTTTTGTTTTTTATTGCATTTGTCCTCTTCTTCCACATACATGTGTTCAATTACTGCTCACAGCATGTTCACTGCACTTAACACATTCACATTTATGTGATGGAAGTATCACTGTCCTCTCTCACCAATTCGCGTGTTTTGTTTTGCTTGTGCAGGATTCATTCGTATTTTGGTATTCTGGATAGCGTTGGGAGCGTCTGCTATCACCCTGTGAGTGTTTATATTTTCCGATTAGGGGGACAGAGAGAGAGACAGAAAGAAAGAGCGTGTGTGTGTGTGTGTGTGTGTAAGAGAGAAAGAGAATTACATTATTTTTATTTTAAATTGGGATTATTCTGTTTGTGTGTGTGTGTGTGTGTGTGTGTGTGTGTGTGTGTGTGTGTGTGAAGGGAGCTAAGATATCCTAGTTGCTGTGTCTAAATTATTGCTTTACTGTAGTACAGTGGTGGGTGATCAAGTTTGCGATATTATTTTTTGTTATCTATGGTAAGTGTTCGCTGTCAACAATATATTTTATTAGTTTAAATAGCGCCTGGTTTCCGATGTTTGTCTGGTCGTTTATTATGTGTTTCTTTTCTATAAATGATTTTTGAATTTGTAAGTTTTGATGTAGATGCAGTCGATCTTTCTTGTTGCTGAATCTGATAACTTCACGTCCTTCCCTATTGTGGTAGGGTGATGGTTTTCCTGCTGGAGATGTTTTGCAAATATTGAACGGCTGGTGCCACATTTCCATGCTGCGCTTCTTAGACCTTATTTCAAAAGTTCTGCCTGCCTGTCCTAGGTATAGAGCATCACAGCACTGGAACTGATAAATGCCAGATTTTTGCTCTTCCTTTTTTTAGACATTTCTGTATAGAGTTGTTGCTTTGTTATGCTATTTTTATTCGTTGTTTCTTCAGGATAATCCCAATTCCGTTCATCAGTTTGTTTTCATATGTGAGTATTTACCGACTTGCCTGTTGAGTTTCTATGTAGTTCTCTTGTTGTGCAGAGGCGATGATGTTCGTGTGTGTGAGTGTGTGTGTGTGTGTGTATGTGTGTGTGTATGTGTGTGTGTGTTTGTGCGTGTGCTTGGGTGTGGTGGCTGACGTTGGTCTCTGGATTTGTGTGGTGTTCCGTTTTACTTTTATTTTTATGTTTCTTTGGATTTTCTTTGTTCAGTTTCATTACTAGGGATTCTTGGTATCCATTATTTTTAGCTACCTGAATAGTTGTGTCCAATTCTTTATTATAGTTTGCTGTGTTTAATTTGTGGATCGCATATCTGAGAATAGATTCTTTTTGGGTCTGTGGGTGGTTAGGTAACTGATGTAATGTTGTGTCTGCTGTGTTTTTCCTGTAAATGCTGAATGAGTAATGGTTATTTTTTTGTGATGGATACACCAAGGAAATTTATTTGACCTGTATTTTCTATTTCTAAGGTGAGCTTCGTGATTTTCTGTAGTGTGTTTATCTCTGCATGTCGCTGTTTTGGTCAGTAATGAGGTATAGGAGTGTGCTTGTCTCTATTATGAGCTCTTGTAGTGATGTGGCCGAGCGGTTCTAGCCGCTTCAGTCTGGAACCGCGCGACCGCTACAGTCGCAGGTTCGAATCCTGCCGCGGGAATGGATGTGTTTGATGTCCTTAGGTTAGTTAGGTTTAAGTAATTCTAAGTTCTAGGGGACTGATGACCTCAGATGTTAAGTCCCGTAGTGCTCAGAGCCATTTGAACCATTTTGTTCTTGTAGTAACTTATTATAAGTATCTAGGTCTCGTTGTAATATCTTGATTGTTTCTTTGACTGAGATTGTGGAGTACATGTTTTATACATCCGATGAGACCAACATACCTGTATCTGGAATATATCTTCATCATCACCATCTTCTCTTCAGGTATTAGGCAGGAATTGCCTGTTACGGAACCCATGGAATATAACTTTTGTATGGTTTATTAGTTCCTCTGCAGTTTTCACTGTCCTGTCATTTTGCGTTTTATACTGTTGTGTGAGTATGTATAGCGTGTGTATGTATGGTGAGGGCGTATGTGGGTGCTTTTTTGTAATTAACGACAGGTCTTACAGGAACATTTACTATATGAAGCTTTGGTTAGCTCCAGAGTTTGGGGTTTTAGGCTCCGTCATACAAGCTTTTTGTCTGTCATCCAGTTGTGTGGAACCTGTTAGTTGGATCTGACTTTAGATCTGCGATTTTATTCTGTGAAATGAATTATTGTCTCTTGTTATTGTATTTTTGTTTAAGAATGCAATAACAAGTTCATAGTTGATGGTTGTGGAGATGACATAGCTTTTACAATGTTTTACGGAACCCAGTGCATATATGTTGGCCACTGATGGGATTGGGTAGACGATGATTGGAGGTCACCCCCTCAGCGTCAGTTAAGATCTGAAGATGGTATATTGAGTCACCAAAACTGGTTGCAATGTAACAAAACAACATCAAAGCGAGGGCTGCAGGTGTTTCACGCAAGTGAAAGGCTGAAGTCCCACAGGCCATCAGCCACAAGTGTGGACATACAAATAAACATTTTCAGTCAATGATCGGTCCAGTTGGACCAGAGGATCCAGTCCATTCTATGTAAACACAGCCCATACCATCATGGAACCACCACCATCTTGCAAATTTCCTTGTTCACAACCTTGGCCCATATTTCGTCGGGTCTGCACCTCACTCGAACTCTACCATCAACTCTTACCAACTGAAATCGGGACTCATCTGCCCAGGCTACGGTTGTTCAGTCGTCTAGAGTCCAACAGACATGGTCACGACCCAGATGTGCTCTTAACAAAGGCACTCGGATCGGTCGTGTGCTGCCACAGCCCATTAACGCCAAATTTCTCCGCCGCGCTGTTCTAACGGATACGTTCATCGTACGCCCCACATAGATTTATGCGGTTATTTCACGCAGTGTTGCTTGTATGTTAGCACTGACAACTCTACGCAAACGCAACTGCTCTCGGTGGAGGCCGCCGCCACTGCGTTGTCTGTGGTGAGAGGTATTCTCGGCACAGTCTTGACACTGTGTCGCGGAATATTGAATTCCCTAACTATTTCCGAAATGGAATGTCCCAAGCGTGTAGCTCCAGCTACAGCTACCATTTCGCGTCCAATGTCTGTTAATTCCGATCGTGCAGCCATAATCACGTCGGAAACTTTTACACTTGAATTACATGAGTACAAATGGTTCCTTTGAAAGGCACGCCGACTTCCTTCCCCATTCTTCCCCAATCCGATGGAGCCGATGATCTCGCTATTTGGTCCCCTCCCCCAAATCAACCAACCCTAAAGAGAACGCACGCACTCTTTCGGGACGTTATTTGCTCGCTCTTTCGTTCAGACACAATGATTCCAAGCGAAGTCAATAGATGGCAGAACACATCACATTTGCGAAAAATGTGGATGCTGTATGATAGATTTCAAAATGCAATCAAGAATTAAAGGCTATTGCTCGTATATTCTGTGTATAACTTACGCCACAGAGTACCAGAATTATATCAAAAAGCTGAATAATAATAATAATAATAATCATCATTTAAGACTGATTATGCCTTTCAGCGTTCAGTCTGGAGCATAGTCCCCCTTATAAAATTCCTCCATGATCCCCTAATCAGTGCTAACATTGGCGCCTCTTCTGATGTTAAGCCTGTTACTTCAAAATCATTCTTAACCGAATCCAAGTACCTTCTCCTTGGTCTACCCCGACTCCTCCTACCCTCTACTGGTGAACCCATGAGTCTTTTGGGTAACCTTGCTTCTCCCATCTAAGCCTGTTCGCCCTGACTTCTACATCTATAGAGTTCATTCCCAGTTTTTCTTTGATTTCCTCATTGTGGACGCCCTCCTGCCATTGTTCCCATCTACTAGTACCTGCAATCATCCTAGCTACTTTTATATCCGTAACCTCAACCTTGTTGATAAGGTAACCTGAATCCACCCAGCTTTCGCTCCCATACAACAAAGTTGGTCGAAAGATTGAACGGTGCACAGATAACTTAGTCTTGGTACTGACTTCCTTCTTGCAGAAGAGAGTAGATCGTAGCTGAGCGCTCACTGCATTAGCTTTGCTACACCTCGCTTCCAGTTCTTTCACTATGTTGCCATCCTGTGAAAATATGCATCCTAAGTACTTGAAACCGTCCACCTGTTCTAACTTTGTTCCTCCTATTTGGCACTCAATCCGTTTATATCCCTTTCCCACTGACATTACTTTCGTTTTGGAGATGCTAATCTTCATACCATAGTCCTTACATTTCTGATCTAGCTCTGAAATATTACTTTGAAAACTTTCAATCGAATCTGCCATCACAACTAAGTCATCCGCATATGCAAGACTGCTTATTTTGTGTTCACATATCTTAACCTCACCCAGCCAGTCTATTGTTTTCAACATATGATCCATAAATAATATGAACAACAGTGGAGACAGGTTGCAGCCTTGTCTTACCCCTGAAACTACTCTGAACCATGAACTCAATTTACCGTCAACTCTAACTGCTGCCTGACTATCCATGTAAAGACCTTTAATTGCTTGCAAAAGTTTGCCTCCTATTCCATAATCTCGTAGAACAGACAATAACTTCCTCCTAGGAACCCGGTCATATGCCTTTTCTAGATCTATAAAGCATAGATACAATTCCCTGTTCCACTCAAAACACTTCTCCATTATTTGCCGTAAGCTAAAGATCTGGTCCTGACAACCTCTATGAGGCCTGAACCCACACTGATTTTCATCCAATTGGTCCTCAACTAATACTCGCACTTTCCTTTCAACAATACCTGAGAAGATTATACCCACAACGCTGATAAAGAGATACCTCTGTAGTTGTTACAATCTTTTCTGTTTCCATGTTTAAAGATTGGTGTGATTACTGCTTCTGTCCAGTCTGATGGAACCTGTCCCGACTCCCAGGCCATCTCAATTACCCTGTGTAGCCATTTAAGACCTGACATTCCACTGTATTTGATGAGTTCCGGCTTAATTTCATCCACCCCAGCTGCTTTATTGCACTGCAATCTATTGACCATTTTCTCCACTTCCTCAAATGTGATCCTATTTCCATCATCATTCCTATCCCATTGTATCTCGAAATCTGAAACATTACTGATCGTATTTTCACCTACATTGAGCAACTCTTCAAAATATTCCCTCCATCTGCCCAAGGAATCCACAGGATTCACCAGCACTTTTCCTGACCTGTCCAAAATACTTGTCATTTCCTTCTTACCTCCCTTTCTAAGACAGCTAATTACACTCCAGAATGGTTTTCCAGCAGCTTGACCTGAAGTCTCTAACCTGTTTCCAAAGTCTTCCCAAGATTTCTTCTTGGATGCTGCAATTATCTGTTTGGCTTTGTTTCTTTCTTCAACATAACTTTTTCTGTCTACCTGAGTTCTAGTATGTAGCCATTTTTGATATGCCTTCTTTTTCCTTTTATAGGCTGCCTTGACTGTGATATTCCACCAAGCTGTTTGCTTCATCCTACCTTTACACACTACTGTTCCAAGACATTCTTTAGCCACTTCTAGTACTTTGTCCCTGTACCTTGTCCATTCCTTTTCCAATGACTGTAATTGACTACATTCAACTAACTGGTACCTTTCTGAGATCACTGTTATGTACTTGTGCCTGATTTCCTTATCCTGAAGTTTCTCCACTCTTATCCTCCTACATATGGACGTGACCTTCTGCAATTTCGGCCTCACAATCCCAATTTCACTGCAGGTTAAATAATGATCAATGTCATCAAAGAATCCCCTGAATACACGTGTGTCCCTCACAGCCTTCCTGAATTCCTGATCTGTTATTATATAGTCCAGCTGAAATGTGTTCTTAATTGTTTCATTTCGGAAACATAGGATTTCTTCAGATAACTTCTATTGGGTGTTTCTGATACCACTCTGAACACAACTACGTCAGTAGCGAGTTGATCAGTTTACTGAACAGTTAAGAACACAGGATGCGCTCTTTTTGGGACTGCGCACTCTTTGGGACGTTTAACCTACACTGATGGAAAAAAATCGTAACGCTAAAAAATAATCAATGTAAAGTAATGAAATAAATTTGTCTAGGTGATTACTATTACAAGGTCACAGGTTAATGTAAGCGCGAGATAAGCCATTGCAAATGTGAAATCCTGGTACACTAATAACCGGTGTGGCCGCCAGAATGGTGAATGCAAGCATGCAAACACGTATGCATTGTATTGCTCACGTGGCGGATGTCACTTTGTGGGATGGAGTTCGATGAGTGCTGCCCCTTTTCGGTCAATACAAGGACGGTTAATGCTAGTTATGGATGGCGCTGGAGCTGTCGTTCAATGATGCCCCACACGTACTCGAATGGAGACAGATCTTGTGATCGAGCAGGCCAAGGTATCATGACGACACTCTGTGCAGCATGTTGGGTTACAACAGCGGTACGGGAGCGGGCGTTATCCAGTTGGAAAACACCCCATGGAATTCGGGTCGAATCACCAGAATGACGTAGAAATTTGCAGCCAGGGTTCCTGAGATAACCACTAGAGTGCTCCTGCTAACATACGAAACTGCACCCCAGAACATAAACCCAAAAGCATGTCCAGTGTGTCTAGATTGCAGACAGGATGGGCCATCAACTGGCTTGCTTCTAACCAACACACAGCCATTACTGGCACCTAGTCACAACCAATTTTCATCTGAAAACACAACAGGCCTCCATCCTGTCTTGCCATTGGAATCTCAGATGGCGATTGTTTGGGGTCAATGGAATGCACGCTACAGGGCGTCTGGTTCGGAGCAGTTCTTAAAGTATTCGGTTTGTGACAGTTTGTTGGGTCACTATGGTGTCAACTTCTGCTGAAATTGCCGCTGTATATGCGGTACGATGCTTGAGAGCGCCCGCCGAGCACGGTGGTTATCCCTCTCGGTAGTGTCATCTGGCCGTCCGCAGCCCGTTCTTCTTGTAACCGTACATTCTCGTGAGCACGGCTGCCAGCAGTCACGTACAGTGGCTACATTCCTTACACGTCTTTCTGCAGTAGCGCAGTAACATCCAGCCATATTACACGATCTCGTCCAAACTCAGTGAGGTGTTGGTAACAGCGTCTTTGTCGCCTTAAAGGCTTTCTTAGTTAACATCAATTCACCACGTCCAATCTCAAAGATAACTAACGCTCACAACCTTTGCATCACTTGCGTTGCATCCTCAGAGAGACGCGATATCTGAGTAGACATCATGATGTAGAAACACGCCTACCAACTTTCGTTTATGTCGCACAACTGATTCTTGTTGTTGTGATTTTTTTTCCGTCAGTGTATTTGATATGTCATTATTCTTTCTCTTTAGGAAAAGTTGCGATGGGCAACCATGCACTATCCTGCCTGAAAAGTGCGGCCATACTTGTCTCGGTGTCTATTCTGACAGTGCCGCCGCCTTACGTTACTTACTTTATGTTAAATCACATTTTTCAAAATGTCGATGTGTGGCTCCATTTCATGCTAGTAATTCTACAATTTCTGTTTTTTAACTAGAGATGAAAGTATGATAATGTTCAAGTGCACGCAAGGTAGTTTCCTTGCCTCTCTTAGGTTGATTATACAGGTCTGTCATCTGACACGAATATATTTGAGTAATAACCAAAATTTTAATTAACTTGTTCTGCTGATGTAACACTTTACTAAAAACATTAGTTGACGTCTGTTGATTACAACATTTTCCTCGTATTTCCTTATCGGATCGTAGATTTTTGTGAGATTTAAGAGATTTCAATTTGCTTGCTGTAGCACTCGGTCTTGTGTTGGACAGGGAACCCTCTTTTTGTTCTCGTAAACCTGGGTCTTACAAAATTGACGTTCACGTTGTGGATTTATCTAATTTCTTCAATGAACCCGTACGATGTGTTGAATGCGGTTGCTCTTGAATCTCTTTTGTCCGAGGGGCATGTTATGATTTCCCATCGACAGTTCTCCGTCAATTAATTTTACTCGGTCCGCTGCTGTTATTACAGTGGTGTTTCCGTGTAGCTGTTCTGTGATCGGAGTTGTTCCCCAAGCATGCTGGGCAGTTATCGTAAGCGCCGTTAGATCTGTTGCTAAGGGTTGTATAGCTTCTTGTGCTGAATTTTAAGAATTTAGTATTGGTTTAACTGTTGGCGAGTTCACGTTTGTTTCAGTGATGCAATATGATGTCGACGGTGAATCCGTTTGAGGCCCCGCAATATTTTGCGTACGTGGATGGCACTGTGGCCATAAATATCCTGTGAAAGGTCTCTGTTGGATTCCTTTCATGTTTAATTTCTCAAATTTGTTGTCTTTTATGGAATAAATTCCTCTTCTAAATTTACTGTGGCGTTTCTGACTATCTGGGGAGGTACGATGTCGTGGGAGCTTCGACACCCTTCCTTGCAACTACAACAACAACAACAGCAACAACAACGATTAATGCTACCATGGCGACCCTGTTCTGTGATTCCGCTAGACTCTGGAATCTCTGAAACGTTAGATTGCGAGCGTGTTATAATCTTAATTTTTTTCCCTACAGCGCTCAAACAACTTCTGCGTTGTTTCTGAGCAGACTTTCAAAAGATTCACGGCGTTGTTGATCGGCATTGTGTTGTTTGTCTTGTTTTGTTTTCTATATTTGTGTGTTTTATATGTGTGTGTGTTTTTTGTCCTCGCTTGTACATTGCACTGTTTCGATCAAAGATAAAAATTTGTTTTGCGTGTGAAAAAGTGCGTACTAGGTTGGGTATCTTTCATGTGACTGTCGTAATTTTTGGGGGACACATTTATTTTGATTAGTGTGTCGCGTACCGGGTATAAATTGCACTAATGCAGACACGTAACCAAGCTAAAAGTAAGCGGTCCGACAACTTAAGCAACATGGACCAAGGGGATAATTTGATTTCGAATGTTAATGCGTCGGGCAGTTCCGAAAATACAATGGGAAATACTTCAGACGAAATGCAAAACAGGACGAACGGGCTCACAGCAGAGCCAGAAATAAATTTGCCTCCTACTAACCAAATTGATTTGGCAGAACTCTTGAAAACCTTATTGCAACAAAATAAAGAATCATCCGAAAAATCGATCCGCGAGCTAGGCGAACAAATGACGCAGAAATCTGAAAAATCTATCCGCGAGCTAGGCAAACAAATAGACGAAAAACTAATCCAGCAGACAAATAAAGTCGACAAGTCGATGCAGAGAGTGTCCGATGATATCTCACAAAGAATAAACAATCTGGCAAGTGAAATAAAAAGTGATATTATGAAAGAATTAGGCCGTACATTTGAACAAATCGATGACCGTCTGCAAGCCCTAGAACAGAGCAAGCGGAGTGGCGAGGCCGAGTCTAAAGAAAGCGAAGAACGGCTACTTAGGAATTTCCAAGAGCTGAGGGAAGAATGCCAAAGGGAACACCAGCAGGTACTCTCGAGGGTCCAAGAGGCGGAAACGCATTGTCCCACGTCCGTTAGCAACACAATAGCGGACAACAGTTTAGCGATCCACGCGTTGGAACAGCAGGTTGAACAATTGAAGCAGACTGGGGCGGAGGACAAGAGACAAATAGATGATAAGATTGCGGCATTATCGGACATTGTAGGCACGATGAAGCTGATGGAAAGCGAGAACAATACTACACCGGTAGCGGCCGCAGAGACCGAAGAAGTGCGTTCGCTTCTTAAATTTCAGAAGGGACAATTCGAAGTGAACAGGCAACACAGAGCTGTAACAGGCGAATTACAAGAACGCGTGGCGCATCTCGAAAACCGCATGGCGTGTGATTCCGAACTCGCCAATAGCACTAAAAATAGCCGTACGAACAGTGCAGAGAGGGACTCCGGCCACGAGGGAGATTTTGACGACAGGGAAGAATGTAATTTGAGGGGCAGACATGAGACAAATAGAAGCATTCAAGGGCCTCGCCAGGAGGAAATGCGGGGATTTGATTTCAAACATTTCCTTACGGTAAGAAAGTTTGAGATATTCCGAAATTCTCAAAAAGGCATACATCCACGAGCATGGCTCGAGCAATTTGAGTTCTGTCTTCCTCCCGACTGGGCAAGTTCACATAAGATAGAATATATGTGTGGCTATTTGGAAGGCGAACCGGCGAGTCGCATGAGGTCGGCAGCGCGTCACTGCAACTCCACTCGGGAGTTTCGACAAGCCTTTCTGTCCGCCTATTGGTCGAAAGCGGCACACGATAGGGTCAAACATGGCATAATTATGCTGCCAAATTTGAACCAGTCTGGTTTCGGCAGCCCTGCACGCCTATTCGACCACATGCTGCAGGCAAATCAATTTTTATACGACCCATACGGGCCTGCGGAACTAATTAGGATATGCATCACCAAATTGCCGATGCACTTGCGGCACGTCATTCTTGCGGGACGATGCAAAGAGGACGTGGAAACGTTTAAAACACTTCTCCAAGAGTTGGAATATAATACAGCAGAATTCCCGCCTAATCAGGCACAAAGTTATTACGGGGCACAGCAGCGCGATCGCAGTCGTGGCCGTCGTACTAATCAACGGCGTGACTGGTCGTCGCGACGCGAACAGAACAATAATCGGGACAGGCCGTATAGAAACTGGGGTGACAGTCGCGAACACAGGTGGAACAACAGAAATGATCGAGGACGTGGACAGAATCGTGAACGCTACAGGTACGGCAACCAGAATCGGTACTACGATGAATACGGTGGAAATAGGACTGAAGGCGGAGCACCACGTGATGTTGAAATTCGGCCGGCCAACCCTAGACATAATCCGGCAAATGGGAATGAACGAAACCAGCAATGACAAATGATCAGCCCAGAAGGCGCCAAATCGGAACAAATGAGCGACATGGCAAATGAGTACATAGGATTTATAGAGAGGAGAATGAATTGATTAGTTTACATTTGTGATAAATGCATTTTGAATAATATGTTGGTAAAAATAATGATAAAGATGTTTCTATGTGATTGACTGAAGTGATGTTTTAATTTTTTTCTCCTTGTGCAATTAGGATTTAGGTTGGTTCTAATGTGAACATAAAAGGTTTCCTTGTGAACGAGTGAAATGCTGTTTGTTTTTTTTTGTGTAAATTGAATGGAGTCGCTCCTGAGAGAAGCAAGATCGTTGTTTAATTAGTGCAAAAACTCAGGGGAATATCCGATCTGTGGGTATTATGGGTCTGGCAAACCCAGGTCCCCAGCTGTTAGTAGCCGTGTTTCCGATTTTCTGTTTTCAGTGCTACTATCTATCTATTACTATTCTATATCTGTCAGTACAAATGAGGATCTCTTACTATAGTATGCGTGCTGTATATTTTAAGATAGGAGAACTCTGAGAAAGGAATGAGTAAATCTGGAATCTTCAAAACAGGATGCGATAATACGATTGTTTAACCATTGGCTTCCCAATATGCGATGATATGTTAATATTGATGATATATGTCTTTTTTTTGTTCTTTATAGCTGAGTACGTAAAGTGCTGTCTGTGGATTTCGTAAGTATATTGATTCCCTTCAAGGTGAAAGAAGAATTGTGGTTTGTGTAATTTACGTGGCTCTGAAATATTATTGTGGTAGTCAAATACGAGCAGTTTTTCAGCAAATGGAGAATGGAACGGAAATATGGATCCTTTTTGTAGTCTTGATTGATGTTGAGCCAAAGCCTGGAAAACTTATTCTGCGTTAATACTTGTCCCAGAAAAGCGACGTTTATGTGTTTTGCTGATGCTGTGAGCATTACAGCCTACTGTTTTCGCTGGTGCGGGATGCACTGCAGCCTATATGATTTGTACTGAGGAAATTTCCCTCTTGAAGGTAGAGGATGATTAAATAATTTTGATTATGGGAACGAAGGAAAGCTTGGTTTAAGGTAATAAGGATGAAGTAAAACATTTGTCATTTAAACTACAGGAGGATTCGAATCTTTTGTGTCTGTTGTAAGTTCAATATGTTAAGATGATACTGTTTTACAGAATAGAGGTGACCACAATTTTGCCATTCATGAGAAATGAATCCAGAATAACCACCACAGGCGAAATAACTGATTTGGAAGCGAAAGGTAACTTAAAGAAGGAACGAAATCGCAGCAAAAAAAAATGGCTCTGAGCACTATGGGACTCAACTGCTGAGGTCATTAGTCCCCTAGAACTTAGAACTAGTTAAACCTAACTAACCTAAGGACATCACACACATCCATGCCCCAAGCAGGATTCGAACCTGCGACCGTAGCGGTCTCGCGGTTCCAGACTGCAGCGCCAGAACCGCGCGGCCACTTCGGCCGGCAAATCGCAGCAAAATGGGTAAGAAAATGTAGTATAACTTGTATAGTGCAGACATTTTAACCTTCTCAGAGCCATCTGTGTGATTAATTCTTGTGATAACGTAATTTTAGATGAAATTTTCTTACTGTTTTATGTGTGAATATATGAGTATGATAAATGTATAATTGCGAGTCTCTTTTCAGGTGTGTGTACTGGTATAAATGTTTTGGTGTGCAAATAACCATTGTTCTTTTTAATGTGTATGTTTAAGGAAAGTCTCCATATTCATTATATGACAAGACGTATGCCGCGAGCGTCAAGAAGAGGGCGAATTAGAACATTGCTGTAGTGGTATATACACGGTGTTGAAATAGAATTGGAGTAGCTTGTGGGCTTAACTAGGAGTGGATAGAAGTAGAATTATGAGTAATGCATGTTTATGGGTAGTTAGTTTGTAGAATAGACAACAGGTGTGCATGTGTGTGTGTAAATAACATGTGAACCCTATGCTGTCCTGACCTATACTTGCACAAGGGATAATCCTATTCATTTTAGTGATTTAATAAGTAGCACTTGATTTATTAAAACGTAAGTGAACCACATTAGTGATGTGGATTTAAATATTATATTGTCAGTTCATTTAATTTTTATTTTTACATTGTCAAGTCATTTCACTTTTATTTTTTTTACATTGTCAAGTCATTTAAATTTTATTTTATATTGTCGATTCATCCAAATTTTTTTTATTATAAAAAAAAATATGAAGTCTCACGTTTGTTCTTAAAAAAAATTGTGAAAGACAATACTAAGTGGTATTATGTATGACATTTTATAATCACATAACTATGATGAACAATGTCTTTATATGCAGTTGTGAACGTGAAAGCGAACCGGCTAAACTCTTCAGAGACAGCGGGAGCAGCCGGACTAGTTGTAAACTGGCGGGTTTCCCAGCGGGACACGCTGTCAACCGGGACACTTTGGGAGGGCGGCCGACAACAAAAGAAGGGCTCCGGCAAACACTTTCCCTTGTACCTGGAGCTAATGGGCGGCCGCCCCGCGCGACCCTTCCGGAAGGCAATGACCTGAGATGGGCGAGCGGTCCACCGCGCGGAAATCCATCTGCTGGCAACGCACCACACTCATGCGACCGTGACGAGACGGCCGCGGAGAAACAACGCAAAGGGCGTGGAGCCTTTTGACAGGTACTGTCCAGAGAAACTTGCAGACGTCAACGACGCCTATCGACATTTCCTGAAGGATGCCTACTGTCAAGCGACAGTAAATCATGGTTCGATGTTCTCTGGTCGCTAAGGGTGGCACAAAAGAAGAGCCATTGAAGTGTCATCCTTGCCCAGGAATATCAACCTGGCGTGTCAATCGAGGATACCCCACGAATTTGACAACACAAACATGGAACCAAATCGAGATGTACGTGACACAGACCACCAAGAGAAACTTCATGAGAGGGCAGAGACGGCGGGATTGCACGCAACAGATGGACAAAAATCCCTACTGACAGCTGCGGCGACGAACCCCCTCCCCCTCCCCTTATATTGTGCCTCAGAACAGTGGAACTAGTGAGTGTATCAGTGAACAGTGATTATACGGTTCTTTGTTCAATGCATATACGTGTGTTTCTGTCACAGAAACTTTGACTCGTGTGTTTTGCAGGGACTCGATTTATTGGTGTTTATTAAACTCTGACTCTTGTATTTTGCAGGTGTTCTATATTTTTTTTAAACTTTGACTCTTGTATTTTGCAGGTGTTCTATATTTTTTTTTAAACTTTAACTCTTGTATTTTGCAGGTGTTTTATTTATTGGTGTTTTGTTTTAGATGTTGACTATTGTACTGTTTTATTGATCAATGTTTGTTCTTGTATTATGTATTAGATTTGTGATATTTTGTTTCGTAAACTCATTGCAGTGGCATTGCTTCGTTTATCAGTCAGATTGCTATTCATTCTCATTGGACTGTGATCGATTAGCCTTTGCATGGGGCATATTTATTGTGAGGAACCCCTTAAGGGTAACAATCACACAATTATTGTAGTTTCAGTATAACGACACAGTGATCATTGTTTGCTAACTAACTGAAATATTGTAGAGTGATTAAATTAGTGCCACATAGTTAGGTTAATTCTACAGATTATTAGTTTTATAAGATATAGAATTTTTTTGCGATAACCGCTTTGTAAAACATGTTTTTTTTCTTATCAATTTTTTTGCTTTTGCGAATTGTGCATTGTAATGTTCTGCTTTATAATACTGATGTTATTTCATGTTCTTTTTTTAATTGCTGTGGCACCTTTGCTATTTTCATAAATTTTGCTTGTTAATAAACAGTCATAAATTTTCCTGTGATGAGTTGGCTCTTGCAATGAGCAAATACTGGTGAACTCCATAAGGGTAACAACCAGAAATTGTTTTCATATTAATGACACAGGAACCATTGTTTTTACTTGCTGACCGATTTAGGTCTACACGATCTTTTAAATAGGTGTCACAGATTGTCTGTTTTTTTTTCTCTCTTTGAAATTGGTAGATTGTAAAGATGTTTGAAATTATTGTGTTTTAGCAAGTAGCTGGTGACCTTTTGCCTTTTCTTTACACTTTTGGTTTAAGTAGGGTGTGAGAAGCCTGCTTGGGAATGTCCTAGCATGGCCAGAAAATTCCCTGCACAGTCTTTTCCCGGAGCGTTGGGGTTATGAAAGGTCTCTGTTGGATTCCTTTCATGTTTAATTTCTCAAATTTGTTGTCTTTTATGGAATAAATTCCTCTTCTAAATTTACTGTGGCGTTTCTGACTATCTGGGAGGAGACTGAGTAGTGGAACGTGTTACTTTTACACGTAAACAAGAACGATCTGTCACACTACTACACTTTAAAACACAGTTTATATGTAATTCATGTCACACAGTCTCATACGGAACCTACATCCGCTTTCTTTTATATACTGTATATGATAAGATACTGTCATCCCCCTTCCCTTCTGTGTGAGAGGATGAATGATCAAATGTGTTTGTAGTTGCATGCTTGAGGGTAGCAGACAAGGCTGTCTGCTAGAGAACAGTAGGACCAACGTCGGAACAGGTAGCTACGGTTCCTAAAAGCAAAGAGGTTTCTATTCTTAATATGGTCCGGTCCGTCCCTTGTCATGTTGGTATAGGAAGCTGCCCCTCTGGCCCCTTCCGTTTGTCTTTGTGAGCGACCCTCAGGGAGCACGCTCAGTAGTAGGCAGTTGCAGTCTGGCAGTAGCGCAGGGCAGTGGCAGTCTGGGGGTGGCGAGCGTCTGAAATGGTAAGATCTCCGGCTAAGCGCGTGTCTGCTAAGTCCGTAGGACAATGGATTTGTTAAGTTCAGCCTAACTGAGAATTTAATCACCTTTATTTCGGGTTAGCTCTAAAATAGCTAAGGTTATCTTAAATTGCAGCGTAGTGTAATTCTCGTGTGAAGTTCATATTATTTTCCGGTAGTTGCTTTGTGAGTAAAGTGGAACCACGTGTTGGTCAGTAACTCTAACTAAGATCAATCTTAAATGCGAATGCTTGTGTGATTATAACGTCTCGTCTTAACAATATTTTCAATATAGCAACTTTTCTTTATGTTCAACCCACGTGGGGTGTACTTTGCGAGACCAGTACCACGTGCTTATATAACTGTTTGACCCATCAGGTTAATAGTAAGACGTTAGTAACCAGTTCAAGGTTTTTCTTTTGTCAATTGCTTTTCGATCGAATTTATTTTATTATCAAAATTACCGTGGAGTTATACGCTTTCTGTAAACCAAGTTGACCACGTGAAGCATGTGGTGGAATCATCAAAGTAGCCCTCAGCTATTCTTCTTGGGAAGATTTCACAAAGAGTTAATATGAATTTAGTATACCAGTGTGTGGTAATTACATGACGGACAGGATTGTGCTACGAACGTAATTTCTTTGACTGAAAATTTGAATCTGTTGGTTGTGGTTAACTTTCTCTTGCATGTGTTTCAATGTTCTTTGTGTGTTGTTTTATGAATGCAGTGTTGTATCCAGTCTCCCAATCTTGGCTCCATATTTTATGTGTTCCGTAAGATTCCAATCTCACATTTTCACAATCGTAAATAAGGCACCAGCTCAGTATAACTCACGTATAAGATGCTGAAATTTCAATGATCAATCTTAAAAATAAATTTGCAAATATAAACTGATTTCTTTCTTTTTATTTAAATTCTCCCTTTTTATATATAGATATATTACCGGTTGTTGTATGACTGTAAAAGATTATAATCAATGTTAGTCTGATTGGTAATGTGGTAAACCTAGACTAATCCAGCAGAAACAGTTGCTTAGTAATGCAAGATTAACTTCCCCTGACAGCTCACGGCTTTCAACCCGGTTTCATTGTCCATCAGTACCGTTAGCCAGCATACCAAATTCAAGTAACAATATTACACCTGTTTGTTGACGAAGGGAGCAGGTTCTGGGCTGACCGTCATAAACTAGGGCTTGGAAGCTCAAAATATCCACAGGTGATATGCTTCTACATCTACATGAGTATTCTGCAGTTCACAGTGAAGTGACTGGCGGACGATTCGCCATTCCACTGTCGAAAAGCGCGTGGGACAAACGAACACTTAAATCATTCCGTGAGAGCTCCAACTTCTTTCATTTTATTACTCTGATGGTAGGTTGGCGCTGACAAAAGATATTCGAATTGGGAGGAGAAAGTTGGAAATTTTGGGGAAACATCTCGCCGTAACGTTAAACGCCTTAATTTTAAAGATCGTCACCCATACTCGCGTATCATATCCGTGACTCACAGTCTCCCATTTCTTGATGGTAAAAAAAGATTTCCTTCAACAGTACCGATTGATGTGGATCTCACACTGCTCAGCATTACTCCAGAAGAGGACGGTCAAGCGTAGTTATGCGGTCTCTTTAGCAGACGTGCTGCATCTCTAAGGTTTTCTGCCAATAAAAAAACAATATTTCATTTGCGTTACCCACAACATTTTCTATGTGAGCGTTTCGCTTTAAGTTATTCAAAATTCTGATCCCATCGTATTTAGTTGAACTGACAGCCTTTAAATTTCTTTGATTTATCGTGAAACCGAAACTTAAAGGATTCCTTACAGTACACGTGTGGATGACCTCACACTTTTTATTACGAAGAGTCAAATGCCGCTTTTCGCACCATACAGATACCTTTTCCAAATAAATTTTCAGTCGGTCTTCTGATGAACTGAGTAGGTGGTAAATGATGGAATCAGCTGCAAACTGAGAGAGCTGGTCATATTGTCTTCAAAATCCCTTAAATACAGTAAATCGTATATATACACTACGCAATACAATTAATGGATCACATCATACTTGTCCCCCCTTGCGAAAAGAAGTTTGAAATTTGGCTCAAAGGTGCCCACAATGTTCCTCTATAATGATGCAAAAGCGTGGCGTCCTACGACGTCTCCCTAAAGGTTGAATGAAATTACAGTTAAATCAATACAATGAAATGAATACCCCTAGCTGCATCCAGGCGTTTATATACGTCAACGGGGACAGTTGAAAATGTGTGCCCTGACTCAGACTTAAACACGGGATCTTCTACTTACATAGCAGACGCTCTATCCATCTGAGCCACCGAGTGCACGGAAGACAGTGCGCCTGCAGGAAATTATCTCTGGCACGCCTCCCGTGAGACTCACATTTCCAACTTATTGTCCCACACTCTAATCGTAGTGCCCTTGCCCATTTCACTCATTACTCGCGGCTTTACCGATTCCTGTAAGAGTTCGGGCAATGTATGTGCATCCGCACAGAAGATGGTCAAATGGCCGGTGACAAAAAGGTACGGCCCAACTTTCAGGAAACATTCCTCACACACAAATAAAGAAAAGATGTTATGTGGACACGTGTCCGGAAACGCTTAATTTCCATGTTAGAGCTCATTTTAGTTTCGTCAGTATGTACTGTACTTCCTCAATTCACCGCCAGTTGGCCCAATTGAAGGAAGGTAATATTGACTTCGGTGCTTGTGTTGACATGCGACTCATTGCTCTACAGTACTAGCATCAAGCACATCAGTACGTTGCATCAACAGGTTAGTGTTCATCACGAACGTGGTTTTGCAGTCAGTGCAATGTTTACAAATGCGGAGTTGGCAGATGCCCATTTGATGTATGGATTAGCACAGGGAAATAGCCGTGACACGGTACGTTTGTATCGAGACAGATTTCCAGAACGAAGATATCCCGACAGGAAGACGTTCGAAGCAATTGATTGGCGTCTTAGGGAGCACGGAACATTCCAGCCTATGTCTCGCGACTGGGGAAGACCTAGAACGACGAGGACACCTGCAATGGACGAGACAATTCCTCGTGCAGTTGACGATAACCCTAATGTCAGCGTCAGAGAAGTTGCTGCTGTACAAGGTAACGTTGACCACGTCACTGTATGTAGAGTGCTACGGGAGAACCAGTTGTTTCCGTACCAAGTACAGCGTGTGCAGACACTATCAGCAGCTGATTGGCCTCCACGGGTACACTTCTGCGAATGGTTCATCAAACAATGTGTCAATCCTCATTTCAGTGCAAATGTTCTCTTTACGGATGAGGCTTCATTCCAACGTGATCAAATTATAAATTATCACAATCAACATGTGTGGGCTGACGAGAATCCGCACGCAATTGTGCAATCACGTCATCAACACAGATTTTCTGTGAACGTTTGGAGAACATGTGCCGCCAGCCGGAGTGGCCGTGCGGTTCTGGGCGCTACAGTCTGGAGCCGAGCGACCGCTACGGTCGCAGGTTCGAATCCTGCCTCGGGCATGGATGTGTGTGATGTCCTTAGGTTAGTTAGGTTTAATTAGTTCTAAGTCCTAGGCGACTGATGACCTCAGAAGTTAAGTCGCATAGTGCTCAGAGCCATTTGAGCCATTTGCTAGAACATGTGCCTTTACAAGTACGATACAACATGTGGTTCATGCACGATGGAGCTCCTGCACATTTCAGTCGAAGTGTTCGTACGCTTCTCAAGAACAGATTCGGTGACCGTTGGATTGGTAGAGGCAGACCAAATCCATGGCCTCCACGCTCTCCTGACCTCAAACCCTCTTGACTCTCATTTATGGGGGCATTTGAAAGCTCTTGTGTACGCATCCCCGGTACCAAATGTAGAGACTCTTCGTGCTCGTATTGTGGACGGCTTTGATACAATACGCCATTCTCCAGGGCTGCATCAGCACATCAGGGATTCCATGTGACGGAGGGTGGATGCATGTATCCTCGCTAACGGAGGACATTTTGAACATTTCCTGTAACAAAGTGTTTGAAGTCACGCTGGTACGTTCTGTTGCTGTGTGTTTTCATTCCATGATTAGTGTGATTTGAAGAGAAGTAATAAAATGAGCTCTAACATGGAAAGTAAGCGTTTCCGGACACATGTCCACATAACATATTTTCTTTCTTTGTGTGTGAGGAATGTTTCCTGAAAGTTTGGCCGTACCTTTTTGTAACACCCTATATATATATATATATATATATATATATATATATATATATATATATATATATGAAGATGGTGTCTGTTCTCTCAGACATGTCCGAGAGAACAGACACCACCGTGGACGTGTCACACGAAGGGAACGTCGTCTCATCATTTCTTCCCCTTCTTTCAACGCCCGTGCGATGGATATCAGATTCGCGAAGCCCAGTGTTGAAATCACGCGGTATTCTTATGGGCGGCAGAGGAAAACATTTGAGACACACCGGCGCTCGGTATCGTCACGAAAAGGCCCCAGGGTGTGGCATAAGGGGAGTCGGTGAATCCACCCCTACCATTGGGCACTGATTCTCTCATTTCGTTGTCGAAAATGACAGTTCATAATGCGATGAGTAACAGGTCGACCTTCTATACAACCTTTGACATTGTTGACACCCTTCTCATACACCCCCTCCCTCCCCCCCCCCCCCCCGCCCCCCGCCGATTTAACCCTTCTCTAAGAAAATCGTGTGCCTGTAGCGCCACTGAGCGTGGTCACGCCTGTCTGGAGTGAAGCGTGAATGCAATTTTTTCTCTGATGTACAGGGTGTAACCACTAGGGACCGTACAAAACCATTCGACGAAATTCGAACGTAATCGGAACTAGCATAGGTTGTCTATTTGTTTTCACACATCCTGTGGCACGAACACAATGAGCTGAGGGTGCCACATTCAAAAATACATGAATACATGACAGCGTCCTTCTTAGTCCCCCTCCCCTCTCCGCCCAATTCGGCGACAGCCTAGGTGCCGACTGCGCATCTTCGTCGAGCACTTTAAAAATGTACCTGAACAGGGACAGGCAGTCATTGATTCTTAGGCGCTGGTGTGACAAGCAGCTATTTCGACATCCATGAGCCGAGTCTTGCCACATCGCTGAACTAGCACCTGCTGGCCGCATGTGAGATCAGGCCGCCTGACTGAAGCCATCACAACATGGAACTGTGAGTGGAGGGTCACCAACTAAGCTCGCATCGAGCACAGCAAACACAGTTCTTTTCCATACTCAAGATGGCAGAACTGTACACTAGACTTTGATTAAACACGTGACTGTGCCAAGTAAACAACAAATACTGAAGAAATACAAGAATTTTAACTAAAAAGCACCCAGGACGATCAAAATAAGTTGCTTCTAGGTAGAGACTCCTAAGAACTCAGAAATGAAACGGTTTCCCCCGATGCGCTGCTGCAGGGATGGAAGCTGCTGGGTGACAGATCTATTGTTACGTGCCCTTTTTCCCCAAAACTATTCTGCAACTAACATAAAATCAGAGTTAGAAAGACTACTCATGTCAGATAATTAATTCCCACTGACTAATCAGATATAGTTCTGTACCTTTGATTGCCAGGAGCTAATCAGTGTACTTGACATACTTATACTGTATTGCTCGGTTCAGTCTAAATAGAAGGGCTGTATTGGAAACATATTAAGTTGAGCTGCAAGCGAGCAGTTCCTCCCCCGGATGAGTTCCCGGAAGGGGCCAGCCGTGAGCTGCACAGGTGAACATGGTTCAAATGACTCTGAGCACTATGGGACTTAACAGCTGAGGTCATCAGTTCCCTAGAACTACTTAAACCTAACTAACGTAAGGACATCACACACATCCATGCCCGAGGCAGGATTCGAACCTGCGACCCTAGCGGTCGCGTGGTTCCAGACTGAAGCGCCTAGAACCGCTCGGCCACTCTGGCCAGCTGCACAGGTGATCGTCACTTGGCTGAGCAGCTTTCCTTCGAGGAGACGCTGCAGGGTTCCGGTCACAGAAGTAACAACAGAATCTCCCATGGAGACACCTCCAGAATCTGTTTTACGACTCGAATTTGGAAGTAGGAGCAATTCCGTTTTTAGCGAAGTATGGAAAGATGCTTTCGTGAACAAAACATAGAATACTGGGTTTAGTTCGAAATACAGGAGACAGAGACCGAAATGTGGAGTTAGAACACACAGTCAGGCCACCTGTTTGACTGTGACACCAAACCTAGGCTCTGCAAAAATGGATTGTTGAACACATTGTAAGGGCTGCCAGGAGTGGCTAACGTAAAATAAATAAGTAAATCAATAAATGAAAACGTGAAAGAGAGAGATATGGCAGTGCTGTTCAGGACCCATCTCACTGGGCAAGGATTTCGGAACCAAGTGTTAGGAAACATTTTAATGGTTAACCGCCTGCAATGTGAGACAGAGAAGGGACTAGTTTCTTTTAAGGCATCTTTTTACCCATCACCGCTTGAATATCCGTACTTCAGCCAATCAAATACGACGTTGAGAACGAAAATCCGCGTCTTGCTCTTTGGAAGTAGATAGAATAAACGCTCTTCATCACAAGACTTCATTTGCTTTGCTAGACTTCTTGTCCGCCGCACCTTGTCAGCTGATCAGCCAGACGCCTGTCTGAGCAGATGAGCGGGGGGACTTGGAAATATTTCGGGTAGGCGAAGTTTATTGGTTTGAAACCAATGACTGATCTGAGAACCACTACAGCCTCCACCTCCATATAAACATGGTGAAATCTAGCGGCGGCCGTGAGACGAACCGTAGGGATAGTTGGAACATCACTACTGGGTTTCAGTAATTTTCAAGCTTCACTTTAACGACTTCTGGCAGATTATTACGATTAAAATGCTTTCAAATCCGGCCACAGAAGCAAATACGTGGCCTTTTTATAGCGATGTCTATCTTCAGCAATCACGGTATGACTTTGTTGATATTGTTTTGTACCGAGACGCGATTATTTAGAATCAGCTCCCGATCCTGTACCCACATTTACCATGTTAATAGTCTGATATTGTCAATATTTGTCAGATGATTTAATGCACACTTAATAAACTCAATTAACTGTGATTTTTGTTTAATTTCGTATCTAAAGATTGCCTCATTCATTGTTTTGGAGGCGCTCCGAGTTGATGTCAGATTAACAGGGCCATTTTTTCACAACTTTCAGTCAAAAACCTTCCCATCACCTAGCACTATGCGTAATGCGCGGATTCCACTGCGATCAATGAAATGTGCATTATTTGTACTAAGTTACTACTTTATCTGGAGATTCTTGCCATTACATGTTAAGTCGGCCCGAACTTATTCATCTGGCACATTATGGGGATACTCCATATGCAAGCCAAGACCTGCATATAAAATCGTGACCTACTCTGTTTCACCACATGTATCTTTAATATCCACGTATCCTCACGTGGACTGCATTACGCGCTGGCCACAGTAATCCGTAGAGAACATAACATATACTGCGTTTGAATTGTAGAAATTCGGTCGGGGCATTCGTCATGACATGACCGATTGTGAAAGCTAACCATCAACGAATGCCACGATACGTAGCATCACGTTTCCAAAGCCAAACTAAATCGCAACGCAATTTTCTTAAATAACTCCTCGCCGTTGCATGCTTACGGAGTTGTGATTTACTGCGTAGATTTACCCTATATACACTGCGCGCACTCCTTTTTGCTATAGTTAGTTGACTGAGGCACTATTCAACGCTTGTGTTGTGAGTCACCGAGCCGCACTACAGTACATTAGTGGGACTAATTCTTGGCTGTTGCTGCAGCAATTGGAGTCATTATTTAAGTAGGCATAACGGCAGATGAAGAACGAATTCAGAGAGGTTCTGCTATGATGATTGTAACACGTCAGTATACGCCAAACAAAAACCTAAGAGGCATGCTCAGGAAACTTACATAGCAACGAGTGGAAGAGAGATGAAGTTGCCCAGCGAAACGCTGTAAGAAGTCTGCCCAAGGTTTCTACTGCCTCCTTAGTCAATTTCGTGTAGGGATTATGGAAAAAAATGAGCGAGATTGGGGATCAAATCGAAGCATACGCGCAGCAGTTTTTTCTTGTACCGTAACTTAATATAAGGGACAGTCAAATGAAAAAGAGAAGGATTATGTAACGAGCATGACTCGGAAATTGGTAACGCAGGTAGAAGTGCCCTCTATTTGGAATTAAGAAGGAACAATGCAGACGTTCACTGCTGTACCATTTGCCTGTTAGACGTGCTCTATGTGAGGGCACTGACTCATGTGTGCGTCCAACTTTACTATGGAAACCGGGAAAGAGGAACGACGAGGTGTAGCGCTGTTTTTGACTGCGGAAGGCGAACAAAGTATGTCATGTTCCCGTGTGTTTGCGTGAAAGAAACGGGCGTCACTGAAAGACAGCAGTCGGTCAGGGCAGGCTCACCGTGACATGACCTCCTCTGTTGTTACTACGGTGGATCCCGCCGTGAGAAATGACCGACGGCAGACTGCGGAAGACATTCGGCTCGTACTGGGCATCAGTCACCGTACTGCTTATAGCCTCATGATAGAGAATAGAATCTCAAGTTCCGAAAATCTGTGCGCAGTGCATTCCCCGCAGACTGACGGGGGAGCAGAAGTTGAACAGAATGTCGACATCCCACTGCATCGGTATCCCGATGAAGAATATCGCTTCCTGTCCTGTACTGTCGCAGGAGATGGAACATGGTGTCATAATTTTGAGCTAGAGAGCCGGCGTCAAAGACAACAATGGAAGCACAAGCCATGGACGTCAGCTACGGGAAGTCATGATGACCTTCTTCTCTGAATGCAAGTGCCTATTGCGCATTGACTTTCTGGAATACGGCACCACGATTAACATACAGCGGTATGGCGACAGTTTGCAAAAACTGAAGTGCTCTATCAAATTCAGACGTCCGGGAATGTTGACAGACGGAATCATTCTACTGCAGGATGATGCCCGCCACATGTTGCCGAAGTTGTTCCGTCAGCGCTACGGAAGTTTCGCTGGGAAACCCTTACATATTCTTCACACAGTCCCGATCTCTCTCCATGCGATTTCCATATGTTTGGAATCTTGAAGGAAGAGATTCGTGGCCATTGATTTGCTTCAGACGAAGAGGTGCACGCGTGTGAACAGTCATGATTCTTTAGGCAACCGAAAAAAATTTTCCGTGAAGGCATTGACCGTTTTGTCTCACAATGGGATAAATGTAATAACAGTTATGGTGATTACTTTTGAAAGAATAAGACAGTTTACTTATTTTTTCCATCAGTCTCGTTTTCATTTCTTTTCGTTTCAATGCCCCTTGAAGAATGCAATAGAAAATCGATAATAATGGTATAAAGCATATTCGGAATTTGTATGTAGGTACTGGCCGCAGAATCTTTTCGGTGCTACACCTGTGGTGCAGGTTAATTCAATTTTGCCTCACAAACAATTATTGGCTATTCCCCTGCAAATATGATTACACTTCGTTGCCATGAGTTTCCTGATTGTAGAAAGTAATAATTATTTGATACACGTGATGAAGAGATCACAAGTGAGTACTTCGAGATAAGCAATGGTCGGAAATGGATGTTTAGTTTTGTAATTTAGAAAACTTACTTGTTAAAGCAACAACTTAAGCTCATATCAGCCGTTTGAACTGACGATCACGGGTTTCAAAGCATGCACTGCACTGGTGCCGGATAATCCGTTCACAGATTTGAACTATGGGTTCAAAAACATTTGCTCCATAGACTCCTTACGTCATTTATGATAGGGGTGCAAAAACTACTTCACCAATACTCGTCACACAGTATTTTTCGAAGTATGTCTTTCATGGGCTAGTTCACTGGTGCTTACTTACGAAACATCCAAGAGCATCTCCTCAAAGTCTACTGTGCTGTCAGTTCTTTCTCTAGGATCTTGGCAGGTTTCTGTGGCTTCACTGACCTTGTTTCTCATAACTTTCCATCTACAGCGGTAAGTTTTTTCCAATTATGATGGCATCTGTTCCGAAACTCTTCTGTGTACACACATTCAGCTTTCCACGTACGACATCCTGCTGAGACATGAGGTGCACATTTGTAAGTTCTCAGTGTACTGAGTTTAGGATTGTCTAACATCTGTACGTTATTTAAGGAAATATCGAGGCAGCGGCGTAATTAGGGTTCTTGGCTCTCAGGGCAAACTTCGCCTTTGCGCTTTGCTGCCCTGCCGACATGTACCCATGTTTTGTTTAATCCTCATCGGTGCTTAGCATTTTTATTCGTTTATTGAGATCAACTTGACTTTGTAATGAAGATCACGTTTTTTGAGCGGCCCAGATGGAGTAATACTAGCTTTTCACAGTTTTTTTCGGTAGGTGACACGGAAGTTTAGTAACGTGGCTTCTACTGCACTGTTCACAGGTTAATGCCATACGTAAATAGGGTTCGCTTTCACTATCAAACTATACAAATTTACTAATCCCTTTTTCGTCAGCATTATCACGATCTTCCTTGTCCAATCAAAGCGAAGCGGCAGACGTATACCAGTGTAAGTTTCTGACGCCGACAAATTAGCTTAAATTGTTCACTGAACGTATCGTTTCGACTATTACGTGGCACATGCTTACACACACCACCAAATAATTGCGTATTACAATTCAAATGAACATTTTAACTTCTCTGCTGCAATCACCACTGATAGCGTGCAAAAGAAACAAGTGTTATTCTAGTGGCGGACTATCAGTGTGACGATACGTATCTTACGATTTAAGATTATAGTAATTATTTTTTCTATGACTGAATTGAAAACATGAAAAACATACAGTCCAAAGCCGCATTGTTTCCCGCAATAACGTCATTCATTTTTCATTGATCGATTGCCTTTCAATGCAATGCCATAAGAAACAAAACAACAGGTGCAAAATATACACTTTCCGCTTTCATTGCGCTGGTTCTGTCAGCTTAAGGAGAGTGTCTCCATCTAGAAGCTGAAAGCAAGACACAAGCATCTCTGTAGCGTACGGAACTGTGTCTTTCGGGAATGTTGCTCAACACAATCCAGTCTGAATCTCGGATTATGTTTTATGCATTCTAACAATCTGCGTGGTGTCTGTTGTTCTAAGTCGTGTCTCCCTACCACTTTCGCGCAACAACGCTCTGAGCGTGTTTTTTAGCGAATTGACTAGTTTGAACCTGGGACCTGTTGCTGGTAAGGAGACGCCAGACCACACATGACATGTAGAGTTCAGAAGAGTTCAGTGAGACTAGCGATGATATAACCAAATACTTAATGATTTCAGCGTCAGCTCCACTGCACTCCCTGTAAAAAAATCTTAATACTAACTAAATTTAGTGGGAGGGGTTCAAGGCTTTCCTATTTTTAGTTAGCTGGTAAAATAACGTCGAAAAAGCAGTTAAGTTTACCATTGGAAATTTTATTCTACTCACAAAGTATTGTTTATAAATAGCACTATTGATAAAAGGAAATGTTTTAATACGGGATGATAAAAACCAACTGCGTTCAACAAAAATGTGAACGAATATTCCCTGAATGGGTTTCCAAGTTCTACAATGGATGGAAGGATGACCTATGCCATATCACATCTATAATCTAGGTTTAAAATAAGTTTCACAAGAGAGAAAACTATCAAAATGGTCTACAGTGACCCTCAATTATCTTTAATTACTTATCTAACTTGTCGTAAATTACAGTGGCTGATGTGGCTTCTCAATAATTATATAACAGAAAAATCATCGCGTTTCAGATTTTAACTTATGTAGCAAATGTGAATACCATGAGCTTTAATTGAAGATCGACACTAGTATTACGCAAAACGGGGGTGTAACAGATGAGACTTCTGCAGTTCTGAGTGAAGCTTTATGCGCTGTTATGCGGCATCGCGTGCGTTCATTACATTGTCGTTGGTTAGGCAGTGTCAGGGGGCGACGGGCGACGCAGCTCCATCCAGCTCGCCGTCTCGGAAACAACCCCCTCCTAACTTCTCCTTACTACAATTTACCGAAGTTGGTTTTAAAGAAAACTATCTGGCTGTGTTTTCATCTGACCAATCAGGGTCTCAATGTTAACCTTAAGCTCCGCCTACAAAAATTCTGTCTATCCAATGAGAAACGTTATACTTTTCGTGGTGGGGCAATGTTTTTATCGTTTGCTACGTAACAGAGACGCGAAAAAGTCTCACGCTAAAACTTGCAGCTGGTGTGGCCCTTTTAGTGTTATCGTAAGATCTATACTGTTCTTCTGGAGGGCTCTGTCTTTTAACATGGGCTGGGGGGTGGTCCTGTTGGTTACTTTTCGTGGTGGGGCAATGTTTTTAACGTTTGCAACGTAACAGAGACGAGAAAAAGTCTCATGCTAAAACTTGCGGCTGGTGTGGCCCTTTTAGTGTTATCGTAAGATCTATACTGTTCTTCTGGAGGGCTCTAGCTTTTAACGTGGGCTGGGGGGTGGTCCTGTCGGTTAGCTGGCGACGTGGGTGTCCGTCCCTCTCTGCTTCTTTCCTTTGGAATGGTACTGTACAAGTGACGAGAGAACTCAAAAACTCAAACTCCGTCTAAACAGGCCTAGAAAGTTTTGGTCAACGTTTTTGGGAAACAGCGATCTTGTAATCTACGTAAAATCAGTAAAAACCAGTCTAGATCGCGATGGTTATTTTATTAAAATCGCTGGTTTCTGCCTAGTCTGATACCATCTTCAGATAAGACCATCAGCTGAAGTTGACGCTGTCCAGAACAGTCGGTAGACATCAGTCGCTGAACTGAGCAGTTCAGCGACTGAGGTCTATTGACTGTTCTAGACGGCGTCAGCATCAGTTGATGGCGCTTATCTGAAGATGGCATCACACTAGGCCGAAACCGGTCATTTTAATATAATAATCATTGCTATCTAGACTGTTTCTTACTGATTTCACAAAGGCCTCGAATGGTCCGACGGTACCCACCGACCGTCGTTCCATTCTCAGCGCACAGGCGTCACTGGATGCGGATAAGGAGGGGCATTTTGTCAGGACACCGCTCTCCCGGCCGTTGCCAGTTTTCATGCCCGAAGGAGCTACCTCCCAGTGAAGTAGCTCCTCTTCCAAGGGCTGAGAGCATCCGCTCGCCAACAGCTCTCGGCAGACCCCGACAGTCACCCATCCAGGTGCTAGCCAAGACCGGAAGCGCTTATCTTCGGTGATCTGACGTTGTTACCTCTGTGGCAAGGCCATTTTATGATGGGAGAGCTCCTGTGGATAAATGTGCGGCATATAGGAGGGAACATCAAGGAACATTAATGAGCCGGTGGGTTTCTGGCGCCAGGCGATATCGATTCTTACTTCCATCTTTGATCGTTGTCCCTGTGCGTTGTTCTCTTTGCGTTTTTGAGGCAGGCTATTTATGGTGGCCCGCGTGCGCAAGTCGAGGAGAGTGTGTCCGCTCATGAGCCGAGTCAGTCTGTGACGTGACGTGCTTTCGATGTTGTCGTTGTGGGGAGTTGGTGATACCATGTCACGTGGCGCGGCCGTATGCCGTGAGGACCAGTTGAGTTGGAGCAACGAAGAAGCATGGACCGCTGCCGGAAAGTATTAAAGTTGTATTGACACGGCTGGCCAGTGGCGACCAGGATTTGCTAATACCTCCAGAGCTATGTGGATGGATGGCGTGTGAATTTCACATGAAGAAGAAAAAATTAATCGCCAAGCTTTCGTGATGGATCCCTCCTTCTATATATAGTGAATATTATTGCGTGCTTAAGGACTGTTGACTGTTGCAGTTGATCGTGCTATTGGCCAGCAAATATTCACTGCAGTGGTGGCGAGGCGAGTTATGTTCTGGAACGGCCATGAAATTATGTTACTAAAGTGGCTAGAAATAGCACCTCGCATTTGTAAGTTTGGATTTGGTGCTTAGTGGCACGCTGAAGGTAGCTGGTTCACTTGAACTTTATTTCTTAATTTAGTTATGCATTTAGAATTTTCTGGTTTTACGAATTAGTGGTAGTTGTTGTTTCTTAATAATTTCTTGTGTGTAGTGAAGTGACATTAGTTTCCCATTGGAATTTCAGATACCTATCTGAAGGTTGATTGTCACGTTAGGTACTGCACGTTTGATTATGTGGTGTCAGCCATTCAGCAAAGACAGATTACCTGAAGTCATTGGGTGTGGACTGGCACATCTTTTCACGTAGTATCTAGATTTTTTTTGATCAAAGGAAACTAAGCTCCTTAATTCTGTTCATTGGTTAACTTGTAATAGGGTAACTTGTATATACTACAGTGCGTCTGCCGCTCATGTTTTCCTGTTTTCAGAAACGTGTATAGTTGTCGACGCGAACAAACCTCGCCCTGCAAATCTCAGGATTTGAAATCAGGGTCCTCCGGCCCCCTTTAAGGCGCGATTTCTCTATTCCATTCAACGAGAGGCTTATTGTAGGCAGAAGGTTTTCCTACAGCCCAAAGTTGAGTATAAGTTCACCTTTTCGATCGTGTGTTTGTGAAATCGTAATAGATTAACGTTTGCTCGCGTCCATCACATTTTCATCAAATTGACGTTTTTGCGTAAAGTCTAGAATGTTCCGGACGTTGAGTGTAGTAGAATGCTAAGTGTAAACAGAACAATTAATAGTACCCTTCAGGTCAGATAGCATCAAATTAATTTTACCTTTTCAGTAGGTGTAAAACAGTGAGAAAGGCGATAGCGGACATTGTAAACATTTTGCTATCTGTTACTACCAGCACGTAAAGGGGCCGTTGTCACAAGTGTGACGGTTAATATTGTGAATACTAATTGTGGATAGGGCATTGATATGCAGATGTTGTTAATTTATCATTACTGCTGATGAATTCATGTGTGTGTGTAATCAATAAAGAAGTGTTGCAGCTACAAACTGATTGTGTTACTGGTATACAAGGTTAGAGTGTGCAATCGCCACACCAATTAAGAATCTGTATCGGGCCAGGAAGCTGGTTCCAATGGTTGCAGGCTCCCACCTAGTAAGTCACATGGAGAAATAACGCTCGTTCCCATAAATGAGAGAAAGCTTTCGTTCCGACTGCGGTCAGTCACGCTTTTCAGAAAATATGTCAACTCAGCGGGGGCACACGCCAGAAATGATGTTCACAAAATAAGTCCCCGAGCCGGCCGGAGTGGCCGTGCGGTTCTAGGCGCTACAGTCTGCAACCGAGCTACCGCTACGGTCGCAGGTTCGAATCCTGCCTCGGGCATGGATGTGTGTGATGTCCTTAGGTTAGTTAGGTTTAATTATTTCCAAGTTCTAGGCGACTGATGACCTCAGAAGTTCAGTCGCATAGTGCTCAGAGCCATGTGAACCATTTTAAGTCCCAGAATTAAAATCCGGACTCGTTCGATCCTGCAGGACTCGAATGCGATACGCGACAAAAAGAATAATCGGAATAACCTGGGAATGAGAGAAACAAAGTAAGGTCCGGGAGCAAAGGCCCGTTTAGTATGCGCAAAAGGGGATAGCGCGCTAGGCTATCGCGATGCCCCCGGCTAGGCGGTCCAGCGGGGCAGACAGATGGCACGGCGAGGCCGCTCCCACCGAAAACGTCCGTGGTCCCTTCCTCGGCGCGACGCGACGCGGCCATGTTTTACGGAGATCTATATATTCAAATTGTGGGCCCGTCAGGGGCGTGACAGCGCGGGGACGCCGGCGCTCGGAGCTCACTAAGAATATTTATAAAAGCGGCCATAAATAGCGGGCAGCCAGGCATCTGGTCGTGTGCTGCGGACGCGGCATAAATCAGCCGCCAGCAGTCGCAGCCGCCGCCGCCGCTTCTGCCCGCGGCACGTCGCGTCGCGGCGCGGCGCGTCGCAGCGCAGCGCCTCACGCTCGGCCCGATAAATTGACAGCGGCGGCGCTGGAAGCCGGTGGACCCGTGGCCGGGGGCCCGGGGCGCTGGCCCTAACAAAGATTAACGGGCACACCGCTCGCCGCCGCACTCCCTCCCACCCGCGACAGCTGGCCGGCGGCTCCTGCGATCGCAGAGGGTACTTCAAGACTCCATTACAGAGAGTCAAGCTTGGTATGCAGATGCAGCTACTGTGACACCTCATAATTTGCCAAGGCTGCTAAAGCTAGAATGTTTTTCTAGCTGGGGAATCCACCGCCGAAAAGAAAAACAGTTGGACAAAGGAGAGGGGGGGGGGGGAAACCGGTGAGGGTATGCTACCTACATGGAAGCCACGTGATATACAAATAGAAAGAAAGTCATTCTAAGTGATCATATCCTCTGACGCCTCTGATCATTAACACACATGCTATTAATATGTGAATTAAGAAGATGAAAAGAAAAACTAGTAAAAGCTGACCTTGGCGAAGATCAGTTTGGATTCTGGAGAAATGTAGGAATATGCGAAGCAGTACTGACCCTACTTCTCTTAGAGGACAGGTCGAGGAAAGGCAAATCTCCGTTTGTGGCATTTGTAGACTTGGAGAAAGCATTTGATAATGTTGAGTGGAATGCACCCTTTGAAATGCTGAAGGTATCAGGGTTAAATACAGGGAGCGAAAGGCTATTTACAACTTCTACAGAAACCAGACGGCAGTTATAATAGTCGAGGGATATGAAAAGAAGAAGTGATTGATATGGGACTGAGGCGAAGTCGTATCCTATCCCCAATGTCATTCAGTCTGTACACTGATAAAACAGTAAAGGAAACTAAAGAAAAATTTGGAGTAGAAATTGAAGTTCAGAGAGAAGAGAAAAGGACTCTGAGGTTTGTCGATGAACACTGTAACCCAGTCAGAGACAACAAAGGACTTGTAAGAGCAGCTGAACGGAATGGCCAGCGTCTTGAAAGTAAGATATCAATAAAATCAAAACAAGGTAACGAAATGCAGTCGACTTAAATCAGGTGATGCTGAGCGAATTATATTAGGAAATGAGACACTGAAAATAGCAGATGAGCTTTGCGATTTGGGGAGCAAAATGCTTGAGGATAGCCGAAGTATACGGGGTATAAAATATACACTGGTAATGTCAAGAAAAGCGTTTCCGAAGAATAGAAATTGGTTTACATAGAATATAGATTTAATTTCTAGGTGGTCTTTTCTGAACGAATTTGTCTGGAGTATAGTCATGTATATGGAAGAGAAACATGGACGATAAACAGTTTAGAAAAGACGAGAATAGAGGCTTTTGAAATGCTCTGATACAGAAAAATGCTGAAGATTAGATGTGCGGTTGCGTAACTAATGAGGAGGTATTGAATAGATTTGGGAAGATAAAGAATTTGTGACATAACTTGGAAAAGAAGGGTTCGGTTGATAGGACTTATTCTGAGATTCAAGAGATCACTAGTTTAGTGTTGGAGGGAAGCGTGGGGGTACAAAAAAATGGTTCAAATAGCTCTGAGCACTATGGGACTCAACTGCTGTGGTCATCAGTCCCCTAGAACTTAGAACTACTTAAACCTAACTAACCTAAGGACATCACACACATCCATGCCTGAGGCAGGATTCGAACCTGCGACCGTAGCAGTCGCACGGTTCCGGACTGCGCGCCTAGAACCGCGAGACCGCCGCGGCCGGCCCCGTGGGAGTACAAATCGTAGAGGGAGACCAACAGGTCAGTACAGAAAGCAGATTCAGAAGGATGTAAGTTGCAACAGTTATTCGGAGATCAAAAAGCCTGCACAGGATAGAATAGCATCGATAGTTGCATCAAACCAATATTCTGACCGAAGACCACAACAACAACAACAACAACATGTAAATAATATCTGAATTTACACCTGTACTCAGTGCCCTTCGATTTAACTCTCTGATTGCAAAATACCGCTGAGAAAGGGAATCGTTCACAAGTAATCTGTTTGTCGGACCAATCAAACACATGTTTAGCTGATGTGAACGCTTCTGTGCTGTTCTATAATCGTGCTAAAGGGACGCCAACGGCGCAGTCAGGAGATGAAGACGGTCGCAGATGTATGTAGGACGTAGATAAAGAGAGAGTCAGGAGAGGCAACTGTGAATGATGTGCGATCACGTTTGGACGGCCGCGCGGGATTACCGGAGCTGTCTTAGGCGCTGCAGTCACGGACTGTGCGGCTGGTCCCGGCGGAGGTTCGTGTCATCCCTCGGGCATGGGTGTGTGTGTTCGTCCATAGGATAATTTAGGTTAAGTAGTGTGTAAGCTTAGGGACTGATGACCTTAGCAGTTAAGTCCCATAAGATTTCACACACATCTGAACATTTTTGTACGGTCGGACGTGTGCACATAGACTGAACAATAACTGACGACTGTAAAAATCGTGTTGAAGTTGCAGGAATGGTGCGAGTTTCACAAGTGAGTGATGGGCAAATTAATGTGTCCTTTTCACAGTTCGCCAAAGTGTCTAACGTGATTGATAAAGGGAGTGCAGTTGGTATTAGCTCCTTATATGAACAGCTGGTGGTTGGTTAATACTAATTTGTAAGTAAAAATCGAATACAGTTGTGGGATTGTTATTTAAAAGAAGTTTCCTCTCCAAGAATACTATGTAAAAAATTGACAGTGACGTAACCATGATGTGACTGATCCACTCAACTGGAGTTGCAGCCACATAACGGGTAAAACAGGGAACATTACTAGCATGCTCTAGAAACCATCACTCCGGGCGTAAGGACAGATGAAAACGCACACAACAAGAGTGCAATGAAATTTAGTATTCAGAAATAGACATATCATGTCCTTTTACTAGTAGTACTCAATCATACTCTAATCAAATAAAGCCGTTGAGCAATGAAGGGTCAAATGGCAGCTGCATGGCCGTAAACAGTAAAAGAATTTTATACTAAGTAGTACAAGTAATTTATTCTTGGCTTTCGGTACCAGAACAAAGCTAACAATTTATATCAGCGCTTTAGCATATCGCGTTCATTGCCAACTTCACATTCAGTAACTATATTCGAAATATGAAGGGGCATATCAAACAGGGAATTAAAGGAGAAAAGCAATGGTGTCTTTGATTTGAGCATAGCTTTATACATTCTCGAGATATGACTGGCATTTCTTCCTCACAGGTAAAGTAAAAGCTGATTGCGTTAAGACAACGCAAAGGTGTAGAGATCGTCGCGATATCAGGAGTGAGGAGCTTCCGCTTTAACGCAGAGGACGTCAAGTAACGCCACCCAAACAGACCGCCCACTATCCATAGTGCGGTGATGAAACTTCTCACGAAAGTCGAGGATCTTGCCCTGCTGCAGACAAACCGAAAGCTGGGCGATCGAAACGAATACGGATGAAGCGACATCAGCTGCTGTGGTTCAGATGGCTCTGAGCACTATGGGACTTAATTTCTGACGTCATCAGTCCCCTAGAACTTAGAACTACTTAAACCGAACTATCCTAAGGACATCACACACATCCATGCCGAGGCAGGATTCGAACCTGCGACCGTAGCGGTCACTGTAGCATCTACAACCGTTCGGCCACCCCGGCAAGCTCAGCTGCTGTGTTCCGAACGTCTTTGGTTTGAACGTCTGTGGTTTGATTGATAAGGAATGACACCATACCCTACTCGCACTCTTCCAAATTCCGTCCCCATTACTCACCATGCTTAATGTGCCCTGCTGATACAAGACTAAGGTCTACAGTTGCTGCAGTATCGTGCAGATTCACTCGAATTTTTTGTTTTTAGTTCGCGGTGGCTTCAAACTTAGCAGAGTTTTCAAGCGGCGTAACCCTATGTACCCGACTGGGACGAAGATCGTGGGCCACAACTTCACACCACAACTTCACACCATATCTGACTCTGTCAGCAGACTTTCAGCCTTGAAGAGCATATGTCGCCGTTTGGTACCTGAATTCTGCGATAGTTTAAATGTATTTCACACATTTACTGCAAGGAAATATTTGTGAATTTTTAGTTATTACCTAGATAAAATAAATGATGCTATAGTAACAGGTAACTCTCGTAAGGAGCATACTATCCAAAGTTCCTCGACGAGATTGCAAGAGGCTTTCAAGATGAATAGTCGCGGGAAATTGTCCAAGTGGGGTTTTTGCTGCACGACACCGTCCCAGCTCACTGCGCACAGGAAACCATCATACATGCTTCTGCCTCTTTCTCGGATGAAGAAATCGTTGACAGCCAACTCCAGAATGAGGAGAAAATGGTTTTTGAGGCCAGTGTCTCCTGAACAGCCACAATGCAGACTTCTACAATCAACGTCTCCGCGAAGTCATCCATTGTTCAGTAAATGTTTTTCACTGAAGAGAGAACATGTAGAGGAACGCCAGCGTCATCAACAGGTTTCATGGTCGCAGCCTGATGTTTTCGATATGATAATTAAAACTTTGTAAGTACTCCTCACAGTCAACAGCAGTAGCGTGGGTTCAACCTGCCGAAGCCGGCCGCTGTGACCGAGCGGTTCTATCGCTTCAGTCCGGAACCGCGCTGTTGCTACGCTCGCAGGTTCGAGTCCTGCCTCGGCATGGATGTGTGTGATGTCCTTAGGTTAGTTAGGTTTAAGTAGTTCTAAGTCTAGGGGACTGATGACCTCAGATGTTACGTCCCATAGTGCTCAGAGCCATTTGAATCATTTTGAACCTGCCGATAATGGACGTCAACTGACCCGTGAAGTAATGACGTTAGGTCGCGCAATGAAAACGCGAGCAGAGATATAATAGAAGACTGACAATATTTCTTTTGTTATTACATTATTATGTACAGTGTACTTTTCCTAAAGCTTGAGACCAGATGTGATGAGCTACATCCTAGTCCAATTCGCACAGCAAGTCAACGACTGATGGATCAGCAGGCCGGAAGGTGTCTTTTTAGGCAATTTTCTTTGCTCGTAGGCCGATCCACCATACAAAGAGATCAAACACTATAACACACGGTCAGAGTTGACACTATTCACATATACGGTATATGGTGCACACGACTACCTTACCTCAGATTGTCTGACGACTGCGGCGATAGAAATGGCATTCGGTCACAAGTTAAAATAAAGATAAAATTGTCAGACCATGAAAACAGCAGATCACCTACAAAGAGACAGGGAAGAGAGATGTGATATTTGTGTGCCGTGACCTATTCACGTTGCGCAAGATTGTGTGCACAAGAGCAGTTAACAAAAATTTTTCTTTTGTTCCCCTGACCTCTTCTGAGTCCTAGCGGACTCTCACTGCCGATAGCGCCCAAACAATTCAGATGTAACACTACATACAAAGTACATACACAAAAGTTAAGTTGGTGAGTAAGAAGAAGGCGGATGGTAAACACTGTTCTACAACTACTGAAAGGAGCTGTCTAAGCCGACTTTCATTTTGTTTCTGGTATGATTCTGCTCGGTAACCGCTTTTATAACGGATTTTCTGTGTAGATCATGGAAAGAGAATACGTATGGCGTGACCATATTTCTTTTGTGTAAGAACTAGCACCTTCTCCTCATCAACTGCTTATCCAAGAATAATCTCTGCAAGTATAAATGTGTGGGTGTGTGTATGCTAGTAAGGGTAAAGGAAACTTTCTTGTGCTCTCTGGTAATGTAGTGCTAAACTTGACAATCATCTTCAGAGAGGTCTGTCAAAGTTGCATCTTCGAGAGTCAGAGCGTTTCCTTCTTTTTCTCTCCGAAGTACTGTCTTGTGCTGAGAAATCGCTTTTTTAATTTCATTAAATACTTGGGAGTATTTCTTATTTCGGATCGTGGAGTTTTTCCATTAATTTTCGCGAGTGATGTTTGAATTTGAGTTAGTCCTTTGTTCGTATCAGTACCGACTATGTGCCACGTCCACAGGTGTTTCTTTACCAGACAGTCTTTCCGCATTTATTTGAACCCAGTGTTTTCTTCAATTTAAGTAAATAATGATGTCGATATAAATTAACTGGTTGCAACATATGCACGTTGATGATTTCATGTGTTGAGCCTCCTGTATAAGTAAGATAATGTTAGCAATTGCCTGATCAAAGCTATCGCCTTCAGGGATCAACTGGTGACCTTCATGTGTATTTGCATGACTCTGGTTACGGTATTTGAAGTTATCTGACTTGTTTCTGGTGTAATAACCCTTCTGTAGTCGGACTGCCATACGTGAACAGGGCAAAGATACTGTGAGCACTGGCTTTAGTGCTGAGCATAATAAGTGATGCTACGTAGAATGAACCCCAGTTTGAATGATGTTTTTTCAGATATAGTGGTAGTTGTGGGATATATTAAATTTAGTGGGAAGGCAGTGCATTCGACTTCAGTCTCTCTGTAGCTCAATGTCTTTCACCTGCATCGTTCGTTTGCAGTGGAGCAGGAACTGTCTCTTGTAGTCACTATGTTGCCTGTTATTATTGCAGTATTACTCCCCTCTTCGTGTGGTCTCCCTGTTTTCGTGTCTTTGCTTCTGAGGTCATTCACGCTGATTTTTCCCCTGTAATGTCATTTAAGTCGTGCTGTTCTAGGCGCTACAGTCTGGAGCCGAGCGACCGCTACGGTCGCAGGTTAGAATCCTGCCTCGGGCATGAATGTGTGTGATGTCCTTAGGTTATTTAGGTTTAATTAGTTCTAAGTTCTAAGCGACTGATGACCTCAGAAGTTAAGTCGCATAGTGCTCAGAGACATTTGACCCATTTTTTTTGACGGCTATCACGCAAGTAAGGGACTGTATAATTTTACCAGTGGTTTGGGTTAGTTCATGTATTTCATGTTGATCATTATCAGAAACAACTAGCTTTAAATGCGAACATTTTTAGGTTAGGCTTTACCGTGACTGTTACTGACATTAAATGAAACAACAAGTTCACTGTTACCAGTCACCGTTTTATTTATTTCCACGACGCGTTTCGAAGGTTTAAACCCCCATCATCTGGTAACAGTGAACTTGTTGTTTCATGTAATAGAAACAACTAGTTTTAATCAGATTTGCTTCCCAAATATTCGCCCTCGACGTGCACTCGGGTATCCTATAGCTGTTCTCCCGAAAGATAAAGAACTCAAGTCCTATAGGATTCAAAATAATCGACTTCAGTGTATCATGGGTGCTTACATGCGTGCACTACTTTTACGTGTAATCGAACCGTATTATAGGAACTTAATCGTTGTGCACTAAAATATCGGGGTTTCGATGAAGTCTGTAAATGATGCTGAATGGTCACATGGCAAGCACGATGCACAAGAGTGGGACAAAATTTACTTAAATTGTTTACTTCTTCGTTTTATTACTCTAGGGCAAATATTGAAGTCCATTGTTGTATGACAGCTAACGTAACTCCTCAAGCATAGTAATAGGCAGTCTTCACGTATTAATTACCCTTAAATTGCGAGATAGACAGTAAATGACAACAGTGGTTGTCAATGCCTTCTCTGCGCGACAGCAGTGGAGATACTGCCGAAGACAGGGCTGCCAAAGCAGAGTTACCAAACACAGTCTTCCGAAATGCCTTCACAAAATAAGGCGAAGTAAATATTCCAGAACTCGAATCAAGAACAGCTGTCAACATGAATAACGTAGAAGTACATATCCTCGAAGTAGTGAAGCAACTTAAATAACTTAATAAAAGCAAGTCTTCTGGTCCAGACTGTATACCAATTAGATTCCTTTCAGAGTATGCTGATGCATTAGCTCCATACTTGACAATCAGATACCAACGTTCGTTCCACGAAAGATCCATACCCAAAGACTAGAAAGTTGCACAGGTCACACCAATATTCAAGAAAGGTAGTAGGAGAAATCCACTTAATTACAGGGCCATATCATTAACGTCGATATGCATAAGATTCAGGAACATGTATTGTGTTCGAACATTATGAATTACCTCCAAAAAAAACGGTCTATTGACACACAGTCGACATGGGTTTAGAAAACATCGTTCTTGTGAAACACAAGTAACTCTTTATTCGCATGAAGTGTTGAGTGCTATTGACAAGGGATTTCAGATCGGTTCCGTATTTCTGGAGTTCCAGAAGGCTTTTGACACTGTACCACACAAGCGGCTTATAGCGAAATTGCGTGTTTATCGAATATCGTCTCAGTTATGTGACTGGATTTGTGACTTCCTGTCAGAGAGGTCACAGTTTTTAGTATTTAACTGGAGCCATCGAGTAAAACAGAAGTGATTTCTGGCGTTCCCCAAGGTAGTGTTATAGGCTATTTGCTGTTCCTTATCTATGTAAACGATTTAGGAGACAATCTGACGAGCTGTATTAGATTATTTGCAGATGACGCTGGCGTTTATCGACCAATAAAGTCATCAGAAGATCAAAACAAATTGCAAAACAATTTAGAAAAGATATCTGAATGGTGCGAAATTTGGCAGTTGACCCTAAATAATGAAAAGTGTGAGGTCATCCGCATGAGTACTAAAAGGAATCCGTTAAACTTCGGTTACACGATAAATCAGTCAAATCTAAAGGTCGTAAATTCAACTAAATACCTATTAATTACAATTACGAACAACTTAAACTGGAAGGAACACATAGAAAATGTTGTAGGAAAGGCTCACCAAAGACTGCGTTTTATTGGCAGGACACTTAGAAAATGTAACAGATCTACTAAGGAGACTGCCTACACTACGCTTGTCCATCCACTTCTAGAATACTGATGCGCGGTGTGGGATCCTTAACATATAGGACTGACGGAGTACATGGAAAAAAGTTCCAAAAGAGGCAGCTCGGTTTGTATTATCGCGAAATATGGGAGAGAGTCTCACAGAAATGATACACGATTTGGGGTGAACATCATTAAATGAAAGGCTTTTTTCGCTGCGACGGAATCTTCTCCCGAAATTCCAATCAGCAACTTTCTCCTTCGAATGCGAAAATATTTTATTGACACCGACCTACATAGGGAGGAACGATCACCACGATAAAATAAGGGAAATGAGATCTCGTGCGGAAAGATATAGGTGATCGTTCTTTCCGCACGCTATACGAGATTGCAGTAATAGAGAACTGTTAAGGTGATTCGATGAACCCTCTGCCAGGCACTTAAATGTGATTTGCAGAGTGTCCATGTACATGTAGTAGCATGTTTGCACTACGTAATCCAAAGGTGAAGGAAGCGTTGAAATCTCAGGCGATCTGAATGCAGCTAAGATTAAAACACCAACTGGACTTAGAAGTTACAAATGTGGAGGTCCAGACCGACATGGACAGTGAATCTATCTCTGGTGTACCGACTTGAAACATTATAGTTCCACAGAATTTGTGAGGCGACGCAAATGACCAGTAGTCACTAGCAACGATAAAACCAAAAGTCCAACCGATTTCACTCTACAATACCTCCAAAAAATCATCCAGGCAATCAAATTGTCCCTGAACTGATCCCTAGTAACCAAAACAGGAAGTGGAGGTTTTACGTTCTTATTCGCTGAAGCAAATGACTTTCGTACACTATACTCTATGCTAAAGCTGAAGCAGATTCTGTTTTATACATATATATGGAACTCTGTAGCTAGTCCTCGAATGAATTCTCATTGATATGTCACCCAGTTTCAGACATTCCTGCTTAATTTTGCTGCACAAAAGGTTTAAGGGTGACTCAGTTTATAAAAATAATAGTTGGCTACAATGAAACATCGCCAAGTCCATCTCGTTCACAATACACCATCGTCCACCTATCTTTTTTTTTTTACCTTTTGTCTGAAGGCAACACAGCCATATCTCAGTGCCTCAGGAATTTTCTAGGACGTTAGATGGTATGATTAAATTTATTTAAAAAATTAATAACAACTTTTAAAAGTAGTATGTTATTTTGCTGAAGGAGAGCTGCTACGTTGGTTGGTAATGGTTGATGACATCTGAGTGACTGTTGTAAGGGATCAGCTTGCCGATTGGCATGCAGTTTACATTTTTTTTAAAAATCGTTGATACCTTCAACCGTCATTCCATGACATTCACAATAAGATCTTGAATTTGTATTCGGTGATGGCTGCTGAGGAATTTGAATTATGGACCTAAACTTTTTATTCACTTATTTGTGTGGAAAACGGATTTCGAGGGAATGTTTGGCTGTATTTGTCCATAATATTTCCTTTTACCGTGTACTGATGATTGAAATTCATCTTCCCATTGCGCCTTGTTTTTCTGTGTAACGTAGTCATCAGGACTGATGGCGGTAATAAGCATAAAGCACACGACGCTTGAGCCAATAAAGGCTGCCGGCCGCCTACTTGCGATATCGCGAGTGCCAAACCGCTTTACGACAGTTGTTTCAGCATTCAGGCCAGTCAGACTTAATAGTCTAATGCCGCCAGTTTCATTACTCATTTCGCGTTCATATTAATAACACTCAATGCAAAACGCTGTTTCTTGCAAAGAATTTTTAGAAGTTGCTTTCCAAAAGTTGCTGGGTAATACCTATCATGCAGGGAATATCTGGTGTACAGAACCTGTGAGACTGGCTGCGTAACATCATACTTTGGGAAAAATATAATCCACACAATTCCGAAGGTAGGTCCGAAGGTAGCAAGGGCGGATATATGCGAAAATTATTGCACGATCAGCTTAACAGCTCATACATCCAATCTGCTGTCGAGAATAATATACAGAAGAGTGGTAAAGAAAATTGCAGATCCGTTAAATGACGATCAGTTTGGCTTTAGGAAAGGTAAGGGCACCAGAGGGCAGTTCTGAGGCTGCGCCTGATAATCAAAGCAAAGCTGAAGAAAAACCAAGACACACTCATAGGGTTCCTCGACCTAGAAAAATCGTTCGCCAATGTAAAATGATGCAAAACATTCTAAATTCTGAGAAAAATAGGAGTAAGCTATGGGAAAAGGGGTGCAATATACAATATGTACAAGAACCAAGAAGGTACAATAAGAATGGAAGACCAAGAACGAAGTGCTCGGGTTAAAAAGGGCGTAAGAGGGATGCAGTGTTTCGCCACTGATGTTCAATCTGTACACTGAAGAAGAAACGACGTAAATAAAAGGACGGTTGAAGAGTGGGATTAAAATTGAGGGTGAAAGGACATCAGTGATAACATTTGCAGATGACATTGATATGCTCAGTGAACATGAAGAGTAATTACAAGATATGTTGAATGGAATGAACAGTCTAATGAGTGCACAATATGGGAAAAGATAAAGGTAATGACATGTAGCAGAAATGAGAATAGCGACAGAAAGTTAATATCAACATTGGTGATGACGAAGTAGACGAGATTAAGGAATTGTGCTGCCTCGGAAGCAAAATTACCCATGAAGTACGAAGCAAGGAGGACATAAAAATCACAGTAGCACTGGCAAAGAAGGCATTCCTGGTCAAGATAAGTCTACTGGTGTCAGACATAAGTCTTAATCTGAAAAAGAATATTTTGAAGGTATATGTCTGGAGCAGAGCATTATATGTTAGTGAACCACGGACAGTGGGAAAACAGGAACAAAAGAGAATCGAGGCATTTGAGATGCGTTGCTACAGAGGGATGCTGAAAATCTGACGGTGATAAGGTAACGAATGAGGAGGTTATCCGCAGAATTGGCAAAGAAAGGAATATACACCGAAGAGCTAAAAAACTGGTACCCCTGCCTAATATCGTGTGGGGCCCCCGCGAGCACGCAGAAGTGCCGCAACACGACGTGGCATGGACTCGAGTAAAGTCTGAAGTAGTGCTGGAGGGAACTGACACAATGAATCCTGCAGGGCTGTTCACAAATCCGTAACAGTACAAGGGAGTGTACATCTCTTCTGAAGAGCACAGTTGGAGGTGAGCCGCCAGCAGTGCTGGATGTGGGGAGAGAGATGGCAGAATTTTGAGAGCGGACGATCTGGACGTGTGTCCATCAGAAAGAGTAAATTTGCAATACTCTGTATCATGAACTGATATATATATATATATATATATATATATATATATATATATATATATATATATATATATATATATATATACGAGTATATATAATTTGATAACTACGCCTGTCAGTAGTTAGTGCCTTCAGTAGTTAGAATCCTTTATTTAGCTGGCAGTATTGGCGCTCGCTGTATTGCAGTAGTTCGAGTAACGAAGATTTTTTGTGAGGTAAGTGATTCATGAAAGGTATAGGTTATTGTTAGTCATGGCCATTCTTTTGTAGGGATTATTGAAAGTCAGACTGCGCTGCGCTGAAAATATTGTGTACCAGTCTAGTGTTGATCAGAATAAGTAAAGAGAGAAATGTCTGAGTACTTTCAGTTTTGCTCAGCTGTTTGAGAATCAAATAAGGAAGGAGGTTCACCAACACTGTCGTTCATAAATTTTTTCTAAGGCGACGTTTCAATCCAACAAATAATTGCGGACGTATGATGCAAGTGCTACTCTGCAGCGCCGGACAGGAATTCGTGGCGGGCCGTATAAAACCATTCGGAAGACTGTTGACTCAAAAAAAGATGAGGCCATCAGCCCCAGGCTGGAGAAACCTTCGCTCAGATACTGTCTCTGGTGAAGATAATAGCCCCAGCAAGAGCATGCAGACGTGACCAAGAAATGATTAGTTACACAGTGGCTCGAAAAGTGTCGCTAACAAATTGGTGTAATGTTCATAATCCTTAGACACTGTGATTGGTTGCAGTACATAGATTTATTATTATGTCACACTCACGGAAAACTAATCGTACGATCCGGCTGATGATTACGTGAGTAAAAACTTGTGGCAGAAGCTGCAAACGAATTGAAACTCCTGCTTTTTCACGTGAGGAAGTCGAGCAGCCTCCGGATCCTGCGATTAAGCAGGGGCCTGCCACAGTAGTTCATTGTACCCTGGTAAATATTTAGTGGTTGAGCTGAGGAATGGCTTAAGCAGGCCCGCGGCGGCGCGACCGGAAGCCGGAGCGGCGGCCGGCCGGTTCCCGCGGGGCGGCAGGTAGCGACACAGCGCGCGCCTTGTGGCGCCCGGTAGCTGCCTTGTAAAGCTGTCGCCAGGCGCGCTAAGCCGCCCGTGTTTGCCGTCCGGAGCCAGCAGCCGCCGCGCTATCAAACTACCGGGGTCCCGCGACGCGTAAACACCGCGCCTCGGTCTCGTCTCGTTAGCAGCGGCGGAAGGGCGCACGAGCCGTTCCCAGGGCCACAGCCAGCTACACTATTAATCACGACAGCTGCCCACCGTCTGACGGCGTCTGTCGTCTCCCAACTCCCAACTGTGGCGTCCAGTCAGCTGTTCAGTGACTTAACACGGGAAGCATTCACCCAACGGGCTGACGATGCTCACCTTTAAAATTGCTAAACCAAGAAGAAATGCAGATGATCAACGTGTATTCACTGGACAAATATATTATACTAGAACTGACATGTGATTAAATTTTCACGCAATTTGGGTGCATAGATCCTGAGAAATCAGTACCCAGAACAACTACCTCTGGCCGTAATAACGACCTTGATACGCCTGGGCACTGAGTCAAACAGAGTTTGGATGGCGTGTACAGGTACAGCTGCCCATGCAGCTTCAACACGATACCACAGTTCATCAAGAGTAGTGACTGGCGTATTGTGACGAGCCAGTTGCTTGGCCACCATTGACCAGACGTTTTCAATTGGTGACAGATCTGGAGAATCGGCTGGCCAGGGCAGCAGTCGAACATTTTCTGTACCCAGAAAGGCCGAAATGCCCGTATAGGACCTCCAACATGCGGACGTGCATTATCCAGCTGAAATGTAGGATTTCGCAGGGATCGAATGATGGGTAGAGCCACGGGTCGTAAGACATCTGAAATGTGTCGTCCATTGTTCAAACTGCCGTCAATACGAATAAGAGATGACCGACACGTGTAACCAATGGCACCCTATACCATCACGCCGGGTGATACGCCAGTATGGCGATGACGAATACACGCTTCCAATGTGCGTTCACCGCGATGTCGCCAAACACGGATGCGACCATCATCATGCTGTAAAAAGAACCTGGATTCATCCGAAAAAATGACGTTTTGCCATTCGTGCACCCAGGTTCGTCGTTGAGTACACCATCGCAGGCGCTCCTGTTTGTGATGGAGCGTCAAGGGTAACCGCAGCCATGGTCTCCGAGCTGATAGTCTATGCTGCTGCAAACGTCGTCGAACTGTTGGTGCAGATGGTTGTTGTCGTGCAAACGTCCCCATCTGTTGACTCAGGGATCGAGACGTGGCTGCACTATCCGTTACAGCCATGCGGATAAGATGCCTGTCATCTCGACTGCTAGTGATACGAGGCCGTTCTGATCCAGCACGGCGTTCCGTATTACCCTCCTGAACCCACCGATTCCATATTCTGCTAACAGTCATTGGATCTCGACCAACGCGAGCAGCAATGTCGCGATACGATAAACCGTAATCGCGATAGGCTACAATCCGATCTTTATGAAAGTCTGAAACATGATGGTACGCATTTCTCCTCCTTAGACGAGACATCACAACAACGTTTCACCAGGCAAACGCCGGTAAACTGCTGTTTGCGTTTGAGAAATCGATTTGAAACTTCCCTCATGTCAGCACGTTGCAGGTGTCGCCACCGGCGCCAACGTTGTATGAATGCTCTGAAAAGCTAATCATTTGCATATCACAGCATCTTCTTCCTGTCGGTTAAATTTCGCGTTTGTAGCACGTCATCTTCGTGGTGTAGCAATTTTAATGGCCAGTAGTGTACTTACACTGAAGAGCCAAAGAAACTGATACAACTTTCCTAATATCGTATAGGGCACCAGCGAGCAAGCAGATGAGCCGGAACGGGGGAACTCGACGTGGTACGGACTCGACTGATATCTGAGGTAGTGCTGGAGGGCACTGACATCGTGAATCCTGCAGGGCTGTCCACAAATCCGTAACAGTATGAGGGTGTGGAGACCTCTTCTGAACAACACGTTGCAAGGCCTCCCACATATGCTGAATAATGTTCATGTCTGGGGAGTTTGGTGACCAGCGGAAGTGTTTAAACTCAGAACTGTATTCCTGGAACCACTCTGTAGCAATTGTGGACATATGGGGTGTCGCATTGTGCTGCTGGAATTGCCCAAGTCCGTCGGAATGCATAACAGACATGAGTGGATGCAGGTGATCAGACACCTGTTAGAGTAGTATCTAGACGTATCAGGAGTCCCATATAACTCCAACTGCACACGCCCCACACCATTACAGAACCTCCATCAGCCTGAACAGTCCCCTGCTGATATGCAGAGTCCGTGGATTCATGAGGTTGTCTCTATACCCGTACACTTCCATCCGCTCGATACAATTTGGAACGATGCAACATGTTTCCAACGATCAACAGTCCAACGTCTGTGTTGACGGGGCCAGGCGAGGCGTAAAGCTTTGTGTGGTGCAGTCATCAGGGGTACAAGAATGAGCCTTTTGCTCTGAAAGCCCATATCGATAATGTTTCGTTGAGTAGTTCGCACGGTGACACTTGTTGATGGCCCAGCACTGAAATCTGCAGCAATTTGCGGAAAGGTTACACTTCTGTCACGTTGGACGATTCTCTTCGGTCGTCGTCGGTCCCGTTCATGCAGGATCTTTTTCCGGCCGTAGCGATGTCGGAGATTTGATGTTTTACAGAATACCTGATATTCACGGTACACTCGTGAAATGGTCTCAACGGAAAATCCCCACTTCCTCGCTACCTCAGAGATGCTGAGCTCCATCGCTCAAAGTCACTTAAATCTTGACAACCTGTCATTGTAGTAGCAGTAAGCGGTATAACAACTGCGCCAGACACTTGTTATGTTAAATAGACGTTGCCGACTGCGGCAGTTTATTCGGCCAGTTTACATATCTCTGTATTTGAACATGCATGCCTATACGAGTTTCTTTGGTGCTTCATTGTAGTATCGTCCCTCCTCGTGATGTTCAGTGTCAGAGACGGGCGAAGGGTGCGGTAAGAAGACAGTGCCCTGTGCGCAAGAGCCCTGCAAGCAGCGAAGTCCTAGTAGATAAATATCAGCCGCCTCATTGCTGTGGTCTAAGCAGGCCAGTTTTGATCAAGTTGTTGCCTCGGCACCAGCTGCTACGCCAGCAGGATGCTTAGGTTTATTGGCACGCACACCATCTAATAAATACTGCTCTAGTACGATGCGCTTCTAGAGAAATCGAATTTCAGAGGTTCACGAGTCTGTTAATTACCATAAGAAAGCACCAGATGTGGAGTAGCGTCGTTTAGCCCAATTGGCTAATGCGGCAGACTACAAATCTGTCGGTACTGAGTTTTGAATACTTGTTGTACTCTTCCACCAAAAGTTTATTTCGCTCCAAGGAATCATTATCATTGTGGAATTTAACATCTATTCCAGTGCTCACAGAAAAAGGTAATGAATGAGACAGGGTCTGTCTTCTTGCAAGAACGCAGTCTCTGTTTTATTTAATCCCAAACATGTTTAAACACAGTCGTGGCATATTCAGCAGGTTTCTTTCTTTTATTGTTCCTGAAATAAATACATACAAAATTTAAAAATTTTAGGAATATATTGAAATCACATTTTGTTGTGTTTCGACTGCATATGTGCTTTACCTTTTTCTTACGTTATGTGTGACCTATGGCAACCAACAGAAATTTGCCAAAAGTGTAAATTAAAAACCACTTCGTCTTCAACACACATTGTTGTTTAGAATACAATCTTTAAACTACATGTTCGGGTAAAACAGTGGCACGAGCCCCTTTTTTAAAATTTTCTGTTGTATTAGTTGACCTGTCCTAAGCAGTAATTGGTTTTCATTTGCCTGTTGATTGTGTTGAGGTTAATGTTTTTATATTTAAAATGGACACTGTATGTAGGTAAAATTTCGCGAGGTTTCTGTTTAGAAGACTATTTGGTGTGCTTTGGTATTTATAGATTGTGCTGTGGTTTTTTAACGTTACAGTTTATCGTGGTCATTGGTGAATTCTGGATACTACTTTGATGCTGCGGCTTAGACATAGCCTTCACTACACATTTACTACTCGAACTCGATATTATTGGAGTTGGCTCCGGTGGCCGTTATTGCCAACACGCGGTGGCGTAAAGGTAAACAGTACCATCGCATTGTGAATGATTGTGCTTATACTATCAAGTAGTTCCACGTGTCCTCATGAACTATCACGATAAAAATTCATGGTGAGGTCACATAAGCGCCCTCACCTCCAGGTGCAATAATATTGAGATCGACTGATATTTTAAGATACTTTATTGACAATCGTCTGTTTCACTTATGTGTTTTCGACAGATGGACACAAAGTTTCAATTTTTTTCGATGTGTTATCATTTTGTACAAGTACGTTAGTGTGTATATGCTGAGTGAGTGTATTTGTGTGTGTGCATGTGTATGTATTGGTGGGAGCTTTTTTGGTCTCGCTTGATAGTTCGATTAGAGTGTTGAATAATGTTCTAGTGTAGAGAACCCTTTATTCCTTGATGACATTTATGCCTTGTTTGATAGCTTTTTGGGTATGGTAATTTTATTTTATTGTTAATAAGTAGTTCAGATGCTTACTGTATTTTAAGATCTGGAGGTATATTTCTGTGCCAATAGGATGGTGGTTGCTTTCAGTAGAGTGGTCTGCAAAAGTAGTGTGTACTTCGCTTTGCAATGCTCTTATATGTTCAGAATATCTTACTATGAAATTTCTACATCTATATTTCTCATAAACCGATTCATAGTCTTTGTAGGTCAACTGCTATATGTACCCATTTTGCTGAATTCATGTCTGGTAGCTTCGGGTGTTTTTACTTTTTTCTGTAGTATAATGTTCTTTCTGTGTGCTACAATTAAGTAATCCTTATTTTCTCGTAATTTTCCCTGTTTTACGGGTTATTCTGCTGTCAGTATCAGTGTGTAACATGTTTTCGAGTTGTTTGTGGTTTCTTCACCTTGTGTATTCTTAGCCGTATGATCATTCTGAGCTTGTTGTGCCGTTATATTCTTGTGTGTGTTTGTGTCAGTTGTGTTTTTATCTTTTGATCAGTTTGTATGCCGTGTTTAGGTTGTAACAATTTTCTGTGACTGTTTTTCTGCTTATATTTAGTTCGTGTAGGTAGCTTTCTTTGTCCATTAGAGTACTGTTCAGTCTGTGAAGGAAGTATCTGATAATGGCGTGTTTGTGTGTTATAGAACCGCTAGATTTGTTACGTATTATTTTACTGGTTGTTGTGGGTTTTCTGCATATTCGGAACCAGTACTGGTTGTTCTTCTATTCTATTGTGATGTCTAGGAAGAGAAGTTTTTTGTCTGTTTCAATTTTAGATATGTAACAGTAGTTTAGATGGGCAGCACTGATGCCTCTTTGTAACTATAGTCATGTGTTTTATCTACGGAGGAAATTATGTCGTCAGCATAGCGGTACCAAGACATTAATTCGTACTGTTTGAGTTTTATTATTACTTGACAGATTTGTATTCAAGATGGTTACGGGCGGTACTGCCCAGCATACCCTGGGGTTTCAGACAGCTGGTGAATACTGTGAGATCAGTCGTCTGATGCAATCAGTTTGTAGCTACCTAACAACCAGCTACGTAACCATAACCCTAAATCTGTTTATGGGTCGGCCGGCCGAAGTGACCGAGCGGTTGTAGGAGCTACAGTCTGGAACTGCGCGACTGTTACGGTCGCAGGTTCGAATCCTGCCTCGGGCATGGATGTGTGTGATGTCCTTAGGTTAGTTAGGTTTAAGTAGTTCTACGTTCTAGGGGACTGATGACCTCAGAAGTTAAGTCCCATAGTGCTCAGAACCATTTTTTTTTTGTTTATGGATCGTTTGAAAATTTAGGAGTTCGGTTATGCACAGTTGATTTCAGCCATTGTAGAAGCATCGATAAATCATATGACCAGCCTAATGAACACCCAGTGAATAGTTTACAAAAGCACATAAATAAACGAATATATAAATAAAAGAGATAAGAAAGGAATGATCCCTCAACATAAAAATGTATCCTAAAGATAGGATTAACGTTCATTGTTACTTTATTGGTACTAAACACATGCTACCTCGAACGACTGCCTTACACAGGCTAGTATGTATACATAGTGAAGCAAATAAGGTAGGAAGTAACTAATACCGGTATAACAGAGCATTTGCAGGCAACGACGAATGTGAGCCATATGCATTGTGCAGTGCAGCAAAATCACTCAAAATGAATAATCCATAAAGTTTAATCAGTTGATTCAAGACTGTGTATACAATCAGCAATTTACTGTAGCAAAGTTTTGTCATCGAACTGTCACTTAACGCAGGCAGTTTTACTGGCCACTCACAACTTACCTAGAATCTCACCCAACCTCAAAAGACCAAGAACTATGATCTGTCTTTTTATTTAGCACCTTTGTCCCGTGACCAGATACTACAGTCAAGTGAACATCTTGAAATTAGATCACCAATCTACCTAATACAAGTGCTACAATTTCACACATTTCAAATACATATAAGATGCATGTTTAGACACTTTGCAGACAGATATTACTTCGTTATATTCTAAACATTGTAAAATATTCAACTGTGATTTATATTTTGTACAGCAAAACATGGAATGGCATATGGTAGTCATGCTTGTAACATTATTCAACTTACTGCTTCAACACTATGCTACTGAAACATCCATTTTAGCGCCATTGACCTATAAAAATTCGTATTAAACAAACATAAACAATTTGTTGTACATATATGGACTAAAGTTGGGCGTGAAAATAGGTACCAAGGTCGGGAATCAAACACACGTCACCGGCTTACTAGGCAGCTACATTAGCCACTAAGCCACCTTGGCTCAGCGGTTCACACACTGCTTAATATTGCGACTTGAAATCAATTTGTTGCTATATTATTTACTCACATTGAAGGAAATAAGGTCTGAAATAGCTGATACTGGTACAGTAGGTCAACCAGAGCATTCGCAGGCAATGATGATAACTATTAGACAAAGACATTGTGTAGAGCACCAAAATCACTGAAACTGAATAATCTCTAAAGTTCAATAGGTTCACTCAAGAGGCTACATTACAACCAATTCACCATAGCAGAGTTCAGTCACTAATAGCTACATGACCACACACTGCTGAAATGTTTTTCTAAGGCTGAAAATAATTTCTTGTAAATTACTTACAGGATGTTCATCGAACTATTCCTACCATTGAACTGTTCATTAAAATCATGCAGCTGACTGACGACTAAGACCTTAAGAAGAACCTTACCTATCATCAAGAAACCAAGAACCATGCTCTGCCTGCTTATTTAACACTTCTGTTCTGTGACCAGATACTACCATCAGGTGAGTATCATGAAGTTAGACCACTGTTCTACTGAATACAAGTGTTACAGTTTTACACATTTCAGTTATATGTAATATGCGTTTCTAGACAAATTGCAGATATTAATTCACTGTATGATAAACATCACACAATATCCAAGTGTGACTTATAGTTTATACTTTACAAAATAGAATGACAAGCACTAATAATTTTCGTAACATTATTCATGTTGGCACTTCCACAGAACACTACTCCATCTTACAGACTTCGACTGATAAAAATTCTTACTAACCAACATAAACAAACAGGAGTAATAGTGTGAGGAAGCAAGTGTATGATTACAATGACGGGTGAGAGATACATTTTCTCTCCATCACACAGCCAAGGTCAAACCAGCAGCGCCTGTGTACATCGAACAAAGGGTTGCACAGTGGCCCTTGGGTGAAAATAAATGTTTAAATAATGTTACAAGACTTGACCAGATTATGTCAAACTAAGTCAGTGTCAAATTTTTCGAGTCTCAGCACAATGCACAATTTAGTCTCCTCAAAAATTAACTTTTTACGAAATTTTAAAAGCACATAATATTACACGTAGAAAGTTGTACTTTCGGAATTACGTCCAGTTTGTTCTAAAAACATTCTGTAGAGGATTTAAAGAAGCTATCTCTTTTAATTTTTTACTTATTATATAAATAACGTTTTGTACCAAAAATTGTAAAAACGAACTAGATTAACTAACCTTTGAAATTAAACCACATAGCAAAAATAACATTATTATATTAATTACATGTGTTAATGAAGGTGTACCTATTTCACGACACTACTTTAATTTAACTGATGTATAAAAATTAGAAAAGAGACTGTTCAGAGGACATCTACCCTCAGTTCCATTTTCAAAATTCTGGAAGTCAAAGTATTAGAGTTATCGAGTTGAGAATTTTATATGACATTAACAGTGTACAGGTTTAGTGGGGCCAGAACTGGGATCGGTGTTAGTGTTCAACTTACACTGATTTGTAGTCAAAGAGGATGCTGTTGGGCAGTGCTGGTGGCACTGGAAGCTTCTAGCAGCAGATTTCCGTTCGCCATCCGCACCGAGAGTATAACACTTAGTTCATCAATTGCAGACTATTGTCTACCCACCTGTGAGATACGTGTGGCTCTAAGCACAATGGGACTTAACATCTAAGGTCATCAGTCCCCTAGACTTAGAACTAGTTAAACCTAACTAACCTAAGGACATCACACACATCCCTGTCCGAGGCAGGATTCGAATCTGCGACCGTAGCAGCCACATGGTTCCGGACTGAAGCGCCTAGAACCGCTCGGCCACAGCGGCCGGCTGTGTGATAAGTAACCTCTGAAAGTAAGAGTTTGTCTTGCTTTGGTGTTTTATATTTCAGCTTTGTATGATTTAATGCAGCTGACCTCTTCTAAATCCCGCTTAAGCAAATCCAAGCAACAGTGTCGAAAGGCGGCCTTTTCTATAAGTTTAATCTCATGTTTTGGTATGCCGTTGCCCTGCAAAGTTGTCCGTGTTGAAGATTAAGATCTCCAAAATAGCGACTAATTTCTGTAAATCTTTATTTAAGAACCTTCACCAATGCTAAAGTTTGTTACATGGACGCCGGCCGTTAATTCAGCGGCCCTGCATCTGCTCTAAATGCTGTTATAGTTGCTTGTAGTGTAATTCTGTTCGCCTTGCTGTGCTGGTACTGCGAACGGCTGAGAGCAAGGGGAAACTACAGCCGTAATTTTTCCCGAGGACATGCAGCTTTACTGTATGATTAAATGATGATGGCGTCCTCTTGGGTAAAATATTCCGGAGGTAAAATAGTCCCCCATTCGGATCTCTGGGCGGGGACTACTCAAGAGGACGTCGTTATCAGGAGAAAGAAAACTGGCATTCTACGGATCGGAGCGTGGAATGTCAGATCCCTTAATCGGGCAGGTAGGTTAGAAAATTTAAAAAGGGAAATGGATAGGTTAAAGTTAGATATAGTGGGAATTAGTGAAGTTCGGTGGCAGGAGGAACAAGACTTTTGGTCAGGTGATTACAGGGTTATAAATACAAAATCAAATAGGGGTAATGCAGGAGTAGGTTTAATAATGAATAAAAAAATAGGAGTGCGGGTTAGCTACTACAAACAGCATAGTGAACGCATTATTGTGGCCAAGATAGACACAAAGCCCATGCCTACTACAGTAGTACAAGTTTATATGCCAACTAGCTCTGCAGATGATGAAGAAATTGATGAAATGTATGACGAGATAAAAGAAATTATTCAGGTAGTGAAGGGAGATGAAAATTTAATAGTCATGGGTGACTGGAATTCGTCAGTAGGAAAATGGAGAGAAGGAAACATAGTAGGTGAATATGGATTGGGGGGAAGAAATGAAAGAGGAAGCCGCCTTGTAGAATTTTGCACAGAGCATAACTTAATCATAGCTAACACTTGGTTCAAGAATCATAAAAGAAGGCTGTATACCTGGAAGAATCCTGGAGATACTAATAGGTATCAGATAGATTATATAATGGTAAGACAGAGATTTAGGAACCAGGTTTTAAATTGTAAGACATTTCCAGGGGCAGATGTGGATTCTGACCACAATCTATTGGTTATGAACTGCAGATTGAAACTGAAGAAACTGCAAAAAGGTGGGAATTTAAGGAGATGGGACCTGGATAAACTGAAAGAACCAGAGGTTGTAGAGAGTTTCAGGGAGAGCATAAGGGAACAATTGACAGGAATGGGGGAAAGAAATACAGTAGAAGAAGAATGGGTAGCTCTGAGGGATGAAGTAGTGAAGGCAGCAGAGGATCAAGTAGGTAAAAAGACGAGGGCTAATAGAAATCCTTGGGTAACAGAAGAAATATTGAATTTAATTGATGAAAGGAGAAAATATAAAAATGCAGTAAATGAAGCAGGCCAAAGGGAATACAAACGTCTCAAAAATGAGATCGACAGAAAGTGCAAAATGGCTAAGCAGGGATGGCTAGAGGACAAATGTAAGGATGTAGAGGCTTGTCTCACTAGGGGTAAGATAGATACTGCCTACAGGAAAATTAAAGAGACCTTTGGAGAGAAGAGAACCACTTGTATGAATATCAAGAGCTCAGATGGCAACCCAGTTCTAAGCAAAGAAGGGAAGGCAGAAAGGTGGAAGGAGTATATAGAGGGTTTATACAAGGGCGATGTACTTGAGGACAGTATTATGGAAGTGGAAGAGGATGTAGATGAAGATGAAATGGGAGATAAGATACTGCGTGAAGAGTTTGACAGAGCACTGAAAGACCTGAGTCGAAACAAGGCCCCGGGAGTAGACAACATTCCATTAGAACTACTGATGGCCTTGGGAGAGCCAGTCCTGACAAAACTCTACCGTCTGGTGAGCAAGATGTATGAGACTGGCGAAATACCCACAGACTTCAAGAAGAATATAATAATTCCAATACCAAAGAAAGCAGGTGTTGACAGATGTGAAAATTACCGAACTATCAGTTTAATAAGTCACAGCTGCAAAATACTAACGCGAATTCTTTACAGACGAATGGAAAAACTGGTAGAAGCGGACCTCGGGGAAGATCAGTTTGGATTCCGTAGAAATGTTGGAACACGTGAGGCAATACTAACCTTACGACTTATCTTAGAAGAAAGATTAAGAAAGGGCAAACCTACGTTTCTAGCATTTGTAGACTTAGAGAAAGCTTTTGACAACGTTAACTGGAATACTCTCTTTCAAATTCTGAAGGTAGCAGGGGTAAAATACAGGGAGCGAAAGGCTATTTACAATTTGTACAGAAACCAGATGGCAGTTATAAGAGTCGAGGGGCATGAAAGGGAAGCAGTGGTTGGGAAAGGAGTGAGACAGGGTTGTAGCCTCTCCCCGATGTTATTCAATCTGTATATTGAGCAAGCAGTAAAGGAAACAAAAGAAAAATTCGGATTAGGTATTAAAATTCATGGAGAAGAAGTAAAAACTTTGAGGTTCGCCGATGACATTGTAATTCTGTCAGAGACAGCAAAGGACTTGGAAGAGCAGTTGAACGGAATGGACAGTGTCTTGAAAGGAGGATATAAGATGAACATCAACAAAAGCAAAACGAGGATAATGGAATGTAGTCAAATTAAATCGGGTGATGCTGAGGGGATTAGATTAGGAAATGAGACACTTAAAGTAGTAAAGGAGTTTTGCTATTTAGGGAGTAAAATAACTGATGATGGTCGAAGTAGAGAGGATATAAAATGTAGACTGGCAATGGCAAGGAAATCGTTTCTGAAGAAGAGAAATTTGTTAACATCGAGTATAGATTTAAGTGTCAGGAAGTCGTTTCTGAAAGTATTTGTATGGAGTGTAGCCATGTATGGAAGTGAAACATGGACGATAACTAGTTTGGACAAGTAGAAAATAGAAGCTTTCGAAATGTGGTGCTACAGAAGAATGCTGAAGATAAGGTGGGTAGATCATGTAACCAATGAGGAGGTATTGAATAGGATTGGGGAGAAGAGAAGTTTGTGGCACAACTTGACTAGAAGAAGGGATCGGTTGTTAGGACATGTTTTGAGGCATCAAGGGATCACAAATTTAGCATTGGAGGGCAGCGTGGAGGGTAAAAATCGTAGAGGGAGACCAAGAGATCAATACACTAAGCAGATTCAGAAGGATGTAGGTTGCAGTAGGTACTGGGAGATGAAGAAGCTTGCACAGGATAGAGTAGCATGGAGAGCTGCATCAAACCAGTCTCAGGACTGAAGACCACAACAACAACAACAAGTTTCATAATGTCCATAATGAAAATTGTACCTAAAATTGTATTACCTCAAGTAGCTTTTCTGTGGCAGGTATTTATCGTTGAGTCTTAAGCCATGTGTGCAGTTACTAAGAATAATTATTTGCTTGGTTTTGACATTTAATTCTTTGTTAACCGCTTGTACCGCCACTACTTAACCCCTAAAATGTTTTTTTTTTTTGGCTTCTTGATGAAAGATGTTTGTCCTTGGGCTTTAAACCTTTTGCGTGGTTTCTAATATTTTTAGCTGATCATCTTGAATTATGTATTAATGAGCGATGCTATAGGGCGATTAATAATTTGGTTACAACTGCTTAGTGGTTGAATTATTTGATAATTCCTGTTTGGTCCATCAGTGTGTGATGACCACTGTTGCTATTTTAATTACCATCTTAGTGCATTCCCAGGATTCTATTTAACTATGTTTTTTCTCATAGTAAAATGTAAACTTTTTTGTTGGAAAATTGCTGTTCTAGTATACTTTATATTGTGGTCACAATAACTTTCCACTCCGTAACCTGCTCTCTAGCACTTCATGTATACCTTGAAGAGAGTTATGTTTATTTATCTACAGAGTTCGCCTATAATACAAAAAATGGTTATGCCCTCACAGGAGTTCATTAAAAAAACAAAAAAAAGGCGCTAGAAGTGTCTGACCTGTATCAGTTGCCCATACAGCATCTCCACCATAAAAGCCGTTAATTCACTGCACTGAGCAGCACATGTAGATATTTTCTTTTAACTCTCACTGTGCGACAGTAATGCATCTCCCCTCATCTACCTGATCTACCAGATGGAAACACATTTGTGCTCCGCCAATGCAGGATAGCTCAGTACTTAAGGAACTATATATAGTGTAGACAATAAACTGTATTAAGTTACCACCATACTCCTATGCAGAGTTTACCAGAGGCGAGTGAGCCGTTTGAGATGATTGATTTGGACATCATAGCCCCATTTGGAGAGGTACTGATAGGGAATCATACATGTTAATATACACTACCTTACAGAAAAAGTGAATCATCCGGAACACATAACAGGACGTCAATGTGGCTTCATGCACGTGCACGCCATTGGCGGGTATATAAATAATTATTATTCTCTGTGATAGGTAGTATGGCCACCGGATCACATTAGCGTTGTTCATGTTTGGTGTTACTACCAGACCTGGTAGATGTAAAGTGATGACTTTGAAGGAAACAGAGATGCTAAGTTCTCGTGGGAGATATTTTTATCATCACCTGACGGAGTCTGAAAGGGTTCTCATTGTGGATCTCCATTTAGGTGATTGCTTGAATCACTCAGTATTCAGAATTATGGGGCATTTGTTTGTGACAGTGGCCCATTGTTGGATTGGACAGGACTGTGAGGGCAGGCATTCTCATCGTCAATGTTCTGAACAACCACTTCTGACCAACACAAGGAAGGATCTCTGTACTGTGCACCTAGGATATTGTAGATCCTCCCATCTGTGCCTGATAGCGGAGAACAAGTGATGGACACTCTCCAACACTCTTGTCATCCTACACAACTGATCAGACACTAGAAGCTGCAGACTAGGATATTATAGTCCCATGAATAGGCTTCTGTTAACACCACAACGTAAGATATTTCATTTGTTTTTGTACCATGACCAGGTAGTGCGGACTGCTGGTGAGTGACACTGCATTGTCTTCAGCAGTGAACTGCAGTTCTGCACTATTCTAAATGACGATCATCGGTGAGTATGGCGGCCGCCTGGAGAGAAGTCCCATTCTTCGAACGGTTCAGACATGTACAGGGGTGTGGGTAACCATTGGCTGTGACTTAGGCACAGCTGAGAGATCTCATACAATACAATAGCACGCCATGGACATCCAACATGCTAATGATTATGCGTCATGTCGTAGTATAGTGGTTCTATTTTTCATCAGCACAATGCTCGCTCACACATTTCATGTGTCTCTATGAACTGTCTACATCATGTTGAAGTACTCCTATGGTCAGTATGATCCCCAGATTAGGCCTCAATAGAAAATGTATTTCACCTTCCAAGCGATAGTATTACGGGCCATCTTTCGTTAGCACATACTCGCCCACATAAGAAAAGGTCCAAATGGCTCTGAGCACTATGCGACATAACTTCTGAGGTCATCAGTCGCCTAGAACATAGAACTAATTAAACCTAACTAACCTAAGGACATCACACACATCCATGCCCGAGGCAGGATTCGAACCTGCGACCGTAGCGGTCTCTCGGTTCCAGACTGTAGCGCCTAGAACCGCACGGCCACTCCGGCCGGCCCGCCCACATATGTCCTCTGTCTCTATAAAATGTATACGTGATGTTGAAGTACTCCTATGGCCAGCAAGATCCCCAGATCAGTCCGGGATAGAATATGTATTGGACTAGGTTGGACATCAACTGTGCCTCATTACCAGTCTCCAGGATATAACAGTTATAACAGTTGTTGATAAACTGCTTCAGGAGAGGATACAATGGTTTTATGACACAATTCACTACCTAATCAGTCCATACATCTGGGTCAGATGTCGTGCAATGTCATATTGATAAATGGGTACAAACTGCCATGATTTTTGTAAACTTGATCTGATTTTGAAATTACTGAATTAACATCACATATTTTGTCACACGTGCAGTTACATTTCGATTCTTCCTACCATTCCAGGACTTAACATTTTTTTCATGAAGTGTAATAACATATTACTTTTCATGCCTTGTGGAAATGATAACCTTTCGAAATCAAGAAGCTATCACAGTGGTGCAAGCCACGGATAACCAATGGTCATTTAAGTTTGGCACTCCAGAGACCTCGATTATGGTCCAAGGTAGTAACCTCACATTAGCGGTAATACAACAATCTTGCTTTTGAAAGAGATTCGTAAAGTAAGAGAAAGTGCATTACAGTCACGAGCAAGTGGCGGAATGGAATTGGTTCACAGGAAGATAGGGAAGAGGATGAGTCATTTTCGATAGTAATTATATTGACTAGGATATGCTATTAGCTGAGGTAGTGGCAGTGTGCAGTTCAAAAGTACACTATAGTATGGAGCTTTAGCCGTAGGGGGCGTGTATGGACGGAAGATGCCGTCACTGTTTAAGATAGTAATACACAGAGGGGTGGGAGTGTGGGACAGTGCAACCCATGCCACACCTTCCCCAATGCGTAACATTGCCGTCGGAAGTGGCTACAAGGCAAAAACGTGAACATTATTGCGGCCCACTTACATTCCTACATGCTTGATGTCTTCCCTGATGGTGATAGAATATTCCAGCAGAATAGCTGCACGTGTTAAAGGCCAGAACTGTGCTGCAGTGATTTGAGAGCAATGATATGTCTCTCACGTTTACGTCTTTGCCACTAAAGTAACCTGATCTGAACCAGGTGGAACACGTTTAGGGTGCTATTGGGCACCAACTCGGTTTCCACCAACCTGTAATTTACAGTAAATGCTTGACCCGTGCGTGCACATCTGGTGCCACGTATCTCTGGAAAGATACCAAAGATCTGTCAAATCCAGACCATGCAGGATCGCCGCTGCACGAGATGAACTAAAACGCTGTTAAGCAGGTGGCCGAAATGTTTCTTCTTTTTTGTGGCAACTATTTGCACTCAATAAGAATATTTGTAACACAGAATAGGGCGGTCGGACTGGCCTGCATTGGTAGTTCGCGAAATCTGCGTAGGGCATCTTTGAGGTGTCTCGCAATTCTAACTGTGTCTCATCTGAGTCTAAATCCCATCATGGAATATGTTGTAGACAATATTTACTCTTCGAAAACAAAATGCTATTTCACTCCGTAGACATGAATATTATTTGCATTTTGTTAAAAATTCCTTAAGCATTGTAGTGATAAATGTATACTACCGATCTGCTTAGGCTTCCAGCATCAGTGAAAAAGTTGAGAGATGAATTCGAAGTATTCAAATCTAAATTGAAAAGTTTCCTTTTCATCACACTACGTCTGCTCTGTCTAGAGTTATTTATCCATAAAACCTCTTACCATTTTTTTTCGTGTGTCATTCAGTCTACGATTTATTTCTTTATAAATTTTCTAATCTACATTTTGTAAACTATGTCGTGATTTGTTCCATGACTAAACAGCCTTGTTCCCAATGGCCCCACGGACCCTGGTGCATTAGTAAGAAAAGTGCTAATGATATTCGAAAAATGTTTTGACGTGGTATGACAGCTGAAAGAAAGCACAGTTTCTAGCGTATGGAATTTGTTTTTGTCTTGTGTAGTCCAAGAACGATTCAGCTCAAAAGACTATGAGGAAGTGTAATGCCCGGTGGCTGATAATACGGCTTGTCAGTCAACTAAAGCTGGTGATCAGTAAAGGAATTTTAGTGGTCTTCAGCTAGGATTTTCATCCACATATTTCAACATAACAAGTTAATAATAATTTCTTTGCGACGGCCTTTGACTAAAACCTAAACGTAAATATAGATGTGAAAATAAAACAACTAAAGTAGAATTCCTCCAGTGGCCACAGGCTGCTTCCTCTGTCGTAATACATCACAAAGATGGTGTCTGGAAACTACTAGGTGCAAAAAACATTCAGCAAAGACAGAAACACTATTACAAAGTACGAAGAATACATAGCAAACACCACTATTTCAGAGTAAGTCTTAAAACATTTGGTTGAGCTGTCGAATTCATGTGTTAGAGCAAATATTGCGAATGGTATACAAATCTGTCTCTGCCAAATTTGTGTAGCGTAAATTTTTTGTATTCGCTTATATAATCATGTGTCATGTTAAAAAACCTTAGGTGCAATAATTATGTCGCCAACAGTGACAAAAGTGTAATTAAAAAACAGTTTTGGTATTCTAGATATGCTAAAGCTGTGGGCTGTTTTAAAGTAAGATCTGTTACATGTAAGTACGTGTTGAATTAATACAATGACACCCCAAAATAACGATATCCAGGTAGAAATAGTCTTAATAATGTAAACAGATGTATCTGATATCAGGCTGAGAGTGAGTAGAAACTGTTGGCTTTATTTGGGTGGTTTTATTGAGTTTTGAGATTTAGGAAAGTCAGTAGCTTGTCAGCTAGGAAAATATCAAATAAAGCATACAAATAAATAAATTAATTATGCTAAATACGAAGAGGAGGATGGAGGCAGAGCGAGGGAAAGAGAGAGAGAGAGAGAGAGAAAGAGAGAGAGAGAGATAGCGAGAGAGAGACTGAAAGGAGGAAGGAGAACAAGTTCTTCGGAGCTGTGGGTTATTAAGATTATATCTGTTCCATGTTATAACTAAGTAAAGGTTGGAGTAATAAACTGATAACGCTTTAAAATAATATGTAGATAGATAAACTCTTTATACTGATGACCGACATACATAGTCTTAAGACAGGTGGTTCAAGCTGTTAGTGTTTTGTTATATTTCTGAATAAGGAAACACTATTGTTCATTTAGGAAATGTGGTAACACAACAAATTATTTATAGTATATATATATATATATATATATATATATATATATATATATATATATATATATATATTGTGTGTGCACTTGCATTGCGAGTTGCTAATGTGTCCTTTTCAAAAGGAGCATCCCAGCATTCAGATTAACTCAAGTCTGGATGGTCCAGTATAAAACTGAATTCCGGTGCACCCAAATGCGCGTATAGTGTTTCTACCAATGTGCCACACCGCCTGCTGTTTCCTCCTGGAAGAAAGGCGGTTGTTGTTAGCTGGAGGTGTAAGGCGGCGCTGGACACGGGGTGTGCCGGGGCGGCGCGCCAGCTGGCTGCGCTATAAAGCGACGGCGGGCGCCACGACGCCAAGCGACGCCACGGAACGGCACGGGGCGGCGCCCCCCGGCCCGGCCTGAACACTGTTTACCGTCGCGACGCCCCTAAATCACGGCCGACCGCCATTACCGCGTCACGGCCACCTGCGCACTTCTCAGACCTCTAATTGCGAGCCGCTGGGGTGGCCCGGAGCGGGCCCGTGCGCCTCGATCGCGGGAGATCGCCAAGAAACGGCGCTAGAAATCATCGCCAAACTCGACTCTCCACAGCTATCGGCGAGCCCGCTCGTAACAGCTGCGGCGGTCAAGGGCGTAGCAGCCACCTCACCGAGTCGTCAGGAACTAAGAGAAGTCATCGTGGTTGCTTCGTTATTTACATGCTCCATAACGGCCCTCTCCCGATGTTGTACGACGCCACTCGTTTACTGCTGTGATACACTCGATCCAAAAATTAAAAATTAAATAAAATGAAACGACGCACCACGAAGAAATCATCAGAATGGGGTGGAAATTAGTAGATATACAGACAATCAAGTAACTTCAATTTCAGAAAGACTGGATGCATTATTATGGAGAAAGAACATCAAAAAGAGAGCAAGTCAGCTGGTCCACCTCTTGCTTTAATGCAACCTGTTATTCTCCTTGGCATTGATTCATAGAATTTTTGCATGTCCTCGCGAGGGATATCGTGCAAGTTATGTCCAAATGGCGAGTAATCCTGGCAAAATCCCGAGCTGGTTGAAGGGCCTTGCCGGCCGGCGTGGCCGTGTGGTTCTAGGCGCTACGGTCGCAGGTTCGAATCCTGCCTCGGGCATGGATGTTTGTGATGTCCTTAGGTTAGTTAGGTTTAATTAGTTCTAAGTTCTAGCGGACTGATGACCTCAGAAGTTAAGTCGCATAGGACTCAGAGCCATTTTTTTGAAGGGCCCTGTCCTTAATACCCCAAACTTGTTCAGTTTGGGAGAGATTCGGCGACCTTGCTGGTCTAGGTAGCATTTGGCAAGCACTAAAACAAGACCAGGATGGCTTTCCATGAAGGGCAACAAAACTGAGCGTAGAATAAGGTTGATGTACCGCTGTGCAGTAAGAGTGCCGCGGTTGACAACCGAAAGTATGTGCACATTAGAGAAATCAGCAAAATTTACAGACATACTGAAAGCTTTAACCATACTCTACGTATGCTCTGCTATATGTTCTACTTTAGTTTCATAAACTGCAGTTCAATACACGTTTCTGGTGCGTTGACGTGCTGACGCCTCAGTGAAACTCCTTACGTAACATCTGAAGCACTCAAGGCAAAGTTATGCCTTATAGACATACAAGGGCAAAGTAAAGGGCGCTTTTCAAAAGTCAGTAGACGTATTTTATCATCAGCTGTCTGTGTTGATTGGTTCAAATGGCTCTGAGCACTATGGGACTCAACTGCTGTGGTCATTAGTCCCCTAGAACTTAGAACTACTTAAACCTAACTAACCTAAGGACATCACACACATCCATGCCCGAGGCAGGATGCGAACCTGCGACCGTAGCAGTCGCACGGTTCTGGACTGCGCGCCTAGAACCGCGAGACCACCGCGGCCGGCTGTCTGTGTTGAGGATGACTGTCTTTTACATCACTCTTAAGTTACCTTCAGTGTTGTAACATTTCTTAAATACTTTTCTCATGCCTGTGTAAGTGGTCAAAGGCATTTATGGCTGAAAACCATGTTCCCTTCTCTGCGTCAGTAAGGCTGAGTGAATGATTGCTTAGATCATACCGCCTTCTATTATTATATTTATGAATGTTACTGTTGTGTAGAATTGAAACTGATAGCTGACTACAAGCTCTATAAAGGAGTAAACATACTGTGAGGATTTCGACAGTATGTCCACCTTTTTACAGAAACGTCTACTAGAGGTTTACAGTACACACCTCATATTCTTGTTCACAATTTTATGAAATAAACGCTTTCTCAGTAAAGCGTTTCACCAGAATATGATGTCACAAGACTCAGTGAATGAAAACAGGGATAGTAAGTCAATATTTTGACGCTGTCATCTCTAAAATGCGTTGTTAACAACAACGTAAAAATTGCTGAGCTTAAATAGTTAGGATCTGTAGCTTGTTACCTACAGTTAATATTCCCACCAATATAGATACCTAATAATTTTGAATATTCTGATTCATCCATAAGGATGTGACAGTAGAGAATTGTAAGGGTTGTATTTCACCTAGGTTCAGAGTCACTGATTGTCACTAACATTTTATCTGCTTTTTGTTGAAGTTTCTCCATTAAACTTAATTGTACTACAAAGATAAATGATGACATATCACTTGTATGGAGTGACTGAGCTGCTCCTATGGATCCGTTTGATGTAACCCGCACTAAGTTTGTATCAGGAATGGGACGACGGTAAGCAAACGAAATCATACTGTAAAAAATACAATTGAGAAATAATCATGAGTTACGTGATATTTTTGGACCAAGCTATATCTTACTACTACCGCACTTAACCAAACGTCTCCAATCTTTCTTTGCATAATTAGCGATGTAGTCGTACAGGTTTTGGATGTCTCTGTAAGTTTATTCCATTTGTATTACTTTATCTTTCGTAACTGGTTTGCCTGATAAAGTGTTTTTCATCATCGAAAACAACGAAGTTAACTGGAGACATCAAAGTGGGAAGTGTTGAAGTAACAATTTTCTGGTATCTAACCCAATGAAAAGATTAATGTACAGGGTGATTTACGTGCCCCTGCTGCTTTCGTTTTATGCAACTCCACGTGACAAAACAGTGAGGTTGGCCATTTCATTCTGGAGATATCAAGCACATTGCCAAAATGTCACAGAAAAACTGGTAAAGTGTACAAAGACATGTATACCTATAGTACAAATTTTATTTATGAAACTACTTTAGCACCACGTCAGCTGAGCGAGTCATACATCAATCTTTCCACTGGGTTATATACCGGAAAGTTGTTACTTCCACGCTTCTCAGTTGAATTGTTAATTTTCGTTTCAGATGGTGAAACATAGTTTGTAAGGCAAAGTTTCTGAACCATTTACGAAAGACTAAGTACTACAAATGGAATAAACATACAGAGACGTCCAAAATCTGTATGACTAAACCGCTGTTTTTACACAAAGAAAGATTGGAGAGAGTTGGATATGTACCGCGGAAGTAAGGTGTATCTTTGTCCAAAAATACCGAGTAAGTCATGGCCAGTCCTGACTTGTATTTTTTACAGTGTGATTCCCTTTGCTTACAGTGCCCAAAGCTCTAAGAGGGAACTTACATCGATTACATGGCTGTCATCCGTCTGCACACCGTTACTGAGACAGATCTAGTGCAGGTTGCATAAAAGAATCGCTAGGGCCACCTGAATCATACTGTGTATAGCAAGAACAAGAGCTGACATAATACTGACCGCTCCCGCAATTCTGTAGTGTTCTGTAGTGATTTCGACGTTGCTGTTGCCATATGTCCACTACCTGGGTTCCATCATTCCTTGTACAGTCTCTTCGTTAGGATGAAATCTAGTTTCCAGCAAGATGCCCGCTACCGTGTTATCAAAATTTGTCTCTGAGAGCTCTTTGAACCACACAATTGAATTTTTTTCACAAATTGCAGAAAATACCGTTTGGCAATATTTACTTGTCTTATCATTGTCATTTGACTTTCTGCAATTAAGTATCATTTCATATATACTCATTGCATTGCAACCACAACATACACATCAGGGTTGAAAGTCTCCAGATACCCAATACTGTTTATCACAAAGAAATTATCTGTGAAACAAGTGATGGTACTGTTACAGCGGCGTCCTCCAAGCACAGTCATGGGTATTAAATGGGAATTATGGTTAGGGAAGCTGTCCGTGTACTACAGACGTCTCATACGTCTTCTTAGAAGCGTCTAACGGAAGTACATTATTCATAAGGCAGTCTGAGTGTAAAGAAAGAGTGCTGAGATATTGACTGCCATGCTTGCCTAGCCAAATTAAAAGTAAGTGATATTTTCAGAAACCACGTGTATGTAAGAGTTTGTCGAGTAGTATAGCTTGGGAGTAAATAAAATGACCTACAGCAACTAGAAAAAATGACAAGTATGAAAATGTATGTGCAAATATTTTCCTTGTTTCAGTTGAATTGCGGCGTACAGAGACACAAAAAATCGAGAAACATATAATTGTAGAAGATAAATTATATGGTGAGAAATATATTGGATTTGTTTCCTATGTAGATGCTCATAGCTGACGAGATACGAAAAGATCTGTAAAAGTTGTTATCCTAACAAACTTTGAATAATGACTATTTAGCTTTCTCGTATGGCTGCATAATACTATCACCGTACATGTGTGTTTGTACCTTCACCCAAGTTTGGGACAATATTACGCATACTGTGATACATTACTAATGCAGCTGTAAAGAAGTTTTAGGCTCGCTTCGTAATAAACATACTACAGGGTTCAGCGTCAACAAAGTACAACAAGTGTTGTAGTTTAAATCCGTATGAATTCATGTCATCAATAAATGAAAACTGACGTCGCTGTAGGAAAAAAAGGGTCAAGTGTTTTCTTTGAATTCTTACAATTTAGTAAGAACGTTTTTGGTTTATTTCTCTCTCCATCAAAGAACACTGCACTGTGTCTGCTTATGTCAACAGATGTCTAAGAGATAGAGGATAACACGAAATATTTATTTAAAAAATGGAATAGAAACGTTAAGTTGTGGTATGACCATAAAATGGTAAATAAAGCGAAGAAAAGACAACGTAAATTACGTTTTCTTTTGCTGCAGGTTTTATACTAGCTATTATATTTATTAATTTTTTTATGTGTGTCGAATTATATGTTTATTAAGGTATAACGAAAATACCACTGTTCAAGAGGCTGGGATTTCCGACATTGGTCTCTCAATATATATTATCTTTAATATCATCTGTTGTTGGTATTAGGAGTTTATCCTCAAGAATTAGTTGCTTACACAAGGCAGACATCCTATCTGCAGTCATATCACGTTCTCCTTGACTCTTGTGCAAAAATTCATACATTGTTTGCTGCATGTACTTTCAATTAGCTACCACCAGGATTTAAAAAATTATTAGCAGGTAACTTCACACTTTCAACTTTAAGTTGAAGATTTCCCTCGTGGCTCATTGTTTCTAATCTGTCGGGCATTTCCAGGGAACAACTCAAGAAAATTCTTATTGTTGTTGAATACATACTCTGCAGCTTGTCGTCCGCATAGGATTCGTGTAAATTTTATTTATTATTATTTTTAACTTTTCTGATGCAATTTCATGTACTGGCTCTTTCCAAGTCCATGAAGGCAGCCTACTCCCTTTGGTCCTACGGAAGTAGATAGGTTGAACAAACAAAACAATATGTAGACTATACAAAGAGACCACTATTGCTAGACGCATGTGATATTACTGAGAAGTGGTCGACAATCTACCATTCACCTATGTCCGAACTACACAGCAGAGAATCGTTGTAAAAACAGTCTTGAGGCGTTGAAAAAAACCAGGCAGAGCAGTTGTAGTGTGGAAGTCGTCGTCCAACCATTTCCGTAGCTAGCAACAGCTCTCATATCAAGTGAACGAGTAATGCTAGATTAGGGCGCTCTCCACCCCTTTCACGAATCTATGAAGCTACAGCGAAAGCTATATGATGAATATAGCGCACCTTACGTTTCTATGCTGTCCCCTTTAGTGAGTCTGTGCCTCTTGCTGCTGGGAATTTTTCATCAGTGCCTCGTCTGAATCGATATCTAGAAAAGTCCCTCCCTTCTGGGAACATACACAAGACACCTTGTATGCACTTTCACTGTGGATGTGGCCGAAGGCATGCCCGTGCCATCTGCTCAACTGCTGCATCATAAGGTCTTGAGAACATTGCTATCCATTGATTTTCCCTTGCTCTTCTCATGGTACCCTCGGTACCGCGCTCTTCTCATGGTACCCTCGACGTTAAGGGAGTTATCTTAATCTACAGCCGCTACTGGCATGTCGGAATCTGTATTCAGATGTAAGTGGCCAACGGAGTGGGAGGCCTGGATAGGTTTGACCCGCTGGTCCATGGACCCAGGTGTCTTCCATGGTGTCCGACTAATGCCCATGGTGGTTTCTTCGACCAACAGATTGCTGTGGTTGGCTTGGACTGTGGCAGGTGCCCAGGCAACGCGTTACCCAAACACCCTGTACACGATGGCTGCACCCAGAAGGAGGTGGAAGGTTCGCTTCAGCTTGCGGTACGTGTCAGTTGGTTTCGCAGACGGTAACAATGTCCGTGGCTGTCTGCCTCGGGAAACGGCAGGGATTCACCTGGACATTGGTGTGTCCCTTCAACTACTGATGAAAGTTGTTAGTGCTGCTTCGGTAGACATCATGTAGGTCACCTTTTTTGTGTTCTGGAGATTTGAACTTCCCTGCTTCTTTTAGGGTTGTAAGTGAAGAAATGCTGGTATGTATACTATTTATTCAGTAGACATGTTACGGAGATCCCTGAAGCGCACAATTTCAATCTTTCTGGGTAAACTGTTGGTCGTTGTGAATGGCGAAGTATTCCTACAGTAAATCAGTTTTGTACTTTCTGGTTGGTATTCTCTGAAAGTATTGGTCCAATACAAAACATCCGCAGTCCTGTTGGTTAAACAGATCACTTGGGCCCTTTGATGGGTATGAAAGTGTGTCCTCGTCTCCATGGAATGATGCTGGCTATTAGTAAATTTCATAATTGTAGGAACTGAGGAATAGAGCTCAGTGCTGTAGAAACAGAACTCTCGTTTTCGTTAGACTGTACCTATACAGTCGGATAAAATGTTAGCTTCTAGTTGTCATCAGATGGAACGTGGTGTTGTAGAGAGCTTCGTCAAAATCCATGACGATGTGTATAATCACTGGCCTCTCTTTTCCAGTCTGCAAACAGATTATTTGGGTTTGGTTCACCATTATTGCTACATAAGCTGTTCATTACCATCAGGATTCCTCCTCTCTAGAACAGTTCTTATACTGTATTGGGAGATGTGAGATCAGTGGTTTGGTGTTTTATCTACTGTACATTCGGTCAAACACAGTGCGATACATATAATGTTAACAGTGTTAATTGGTTTATTGCAATCTGTGAACCATTCGCTTTTGCCCATAATAAATATGTTATTTGAGCGCAGGGTCGTGTCTTTCAAAATAGTTGAGACTAGATTGGAAATTACTAATAAAACTAAAACACTTTCCACGTTGGACCAACTTTAGAGCAGAACAGATATCAGACTGGTATGCACCAGTGCCTTTAACATGTGCTATTGCAGGAGCTGGTTTAGTAAACACTGTTTCTGTATCGACTACTCATTATCCCCTTTCTGGTCTGACGTATCGTCATGCAAGGAATCTGGAGGTAATTAATCCACTTTTGAGAGAGTGGCATGTGCTCGCACCACGCTGTTACGGATTCCCTGCAGCCAACAGTGAGGTCAATACGGCGAACAAGTTGCTCCTCCCATTTCTCTGCTGCCGCTTGTCGTGTAGAGGCACCTCTTGCAGCTGGGCGGTTTCCATCAGTTCCTAATTTGAATCAATATCCAGAGATACTACCTGAGCGGATTACAGCTTCTCAAAAAATAGTTCAAATGGCTCTAAGCACTGTGGGACTCAACATCTGAGGTCATCAATCCCCTAGACTTAGAACTACTTAAATCTAACTAACCTAAGGACATCACACACATCCATGCCCGAGGCAGGATTCGAACCTGCGACCGTAGCAGCAGCGCGATTCCGGACTGAAGCACCTAGAACCGCTCAGCCACAGCGGCCGGCTTACAGCTTCTGATTCCAGCTTGATACATATTGTACACCTTACACATTTGCAATGTAGGGGAGACTGGGGCAGTGTGGCCACCCTTAAGGAATAAAGCACTACAAGTGACACATCTTTCAGATTTATTACCTCCAGTTTCAGCATTCGAACTACTGTTGTATATGCATTCAAATAATTTTTTGCCATACAAACGTAGGCTTCCGCGGCCATAGTCACATTCAATAAAATTTCTTTCTGGGTTTGTGAACGCATTGTCATGTAAAACTACCGACGTTTGGGCCCCTGTTGCAAGTGACCTTCTTCAGGGTGTTACTTGCAACAGGGACCGAAGCGTCGGTACTTTTACATGTTGACAATGTGGTCACCAACCCAGAAAAAAATTTATTGAACTGTTGACCAGTTTTATAAACTTAAACACGCTTATGTTACTAACAATAATTTTAATTTCTGCACAATGACCACTTGACACAGGACCCTAGGTAATGTGGTCTGCTGGTGAAAAAAGACAATATTAAATGACTGCTGCTACACTTAAAGGAAACCACAATTGACTGTAGTGATAAATTTTAATACAAATATAGACTAAATATGCTTATAAAAAGTAACCAAATTGAATTCAAACATTAACACAAACAAATCTGAAAATAATTTTTTGAAATTGAATTTAATATTTCCAGACAACAATCTCTTAGGGAATTGCAGTTTACTTTTACATTTGTTTACAAAAATCACAAGTTAAATGGTCGCAGTCATCGTCAATTCCAGCACACTCTTCATGAGAACATGCGCGATAAGATGAAAAACATATAAATCCTTCAGCGCTTTTCGACCACTTATCCTTAGAGAACATGCACTCAGCGCCATCTCCTTCATTTTCATCCTCTCTGCCTGTACCCTTCCGAACAGAAGCTTTCCTCCTCTTGGTGTTGGTCTCCCTTTACTTATCTGAAGCAGCAAGTTTCCTCCGCTTTCTATTTGTCGTGTCTGCGCATTCCTCTTCATTCGTTTTCCTTTTGTTTCCCTTCTTTCAAATTCTTCTCTTAGGTGAGTTGTTGCTTATGTGGACTGCTTGTTAGGATGGCAGCTGAGCCCCTTTTCTCTTCTAGGAACGAACTTGAACGGATGTGGGTGGCAGCCTGATATCTTGTGGAGTAACCACAAAACGCGCACTAGGTTCCGATGACATTGGAGCTGGAATAAGTGGTGCATTATTAGAGGATGTAGACGGAACTGGTTCAATTTGCAGTGTTTCAGAATTGGAAAATATAGGTCTGTGTGTAGGGATAAGAGGTCTGTCAGTGGACAGCAAAATCTGCTTCTTCAAAACATCGGGGTTAAAAGGACAAATGCCACTTTTCTTAAATCCATTACTGGCTGTTATACTCGTAGATATGATTCTCCAAAAATCCTCAGTTGATATCGAGTCACTGCTCGTCCAGGATTGTTGCGGAGATATTTTTCTGTAGCAGGAACATAAAATGTGTTAATTGGAAACATGAGTGACACATCCAATGTGTGCAATTTATGGCTGAAATGAGGCGGAATTGTAACTATGTCACTTCGTTTTTCCCCAGCACGCATAATGACGTCCAGATTCTTGGTGTGTGCCATGTGACAATCCAGCAAGGGAAAGCAGGATTCTTGTCTGATGGCTCAGAATGACTCAGGAAATGATCAAGCCATGAAGAAAACTTTTCCAGTTGCATCCAGCCTGAAGAATAACCAGAAAATAATCTTCCTGGTGGCGATGGCAGTGTCAGTTCTGTCGGACGACTCTTGAATCCGTAGAACCAGTCTTCTTTAGCAAGACCTGATTCTGTGTTGAATGGATTTTCAGTTTTGTTCTTCTTGGCCAGTTAAAAAGCAAGCCATCTTATATCTCTAAATGTAAAGCCAAACGACATTGTTTCGATTATCAAGATATAGTCTTTAAGTTTCTTCTCAGGTTCAGGGATGAAAACAAATAGTTTTCAATGAAGGTCTTTTTTGTCTTCGGTTTCGGCTTGATTTAAAATGTTCGCTCGTCTCTTCAATGTCATTCTTCGAATACTACATATTTTACTTTCTTTCTTGCAGCCCATTTCGCCACTTCTCACTGCTTTAATAACCTGTTGCGCTTTTTTAGACTCCAGCATTACTGTGTAGTCTTGCAAGGTCGATCTCTAGCCATTTAAGACTTATCTCCAAGAGAAAACTCGTGGCATGCGTTTGAAAATGTTTAGGGCAAAGCGGTCCCCTTGAAGAAAAGTAAGACCATCTTGCTCCAGACGCTCTCAGACTAGAAAAAGATGGCTACAAGACGTCTGACACATTACAAAAGCCGGCCAATGTGGCCAAGCGGTTCTAGGCGCTTTAGTCTGGAACCGCGCTACCGCTACGGTCGCAGGTTCGAATCCTGCCTCGGGCATGGATGTGTGTGATGTCCTTAGGTTAGTTAGGTTTAAGTAGTTCTAAGTTCTAGGGGACTGATGACCCGAGATGTTAAGACTCATAGTGCTCAGAGCCATTTGAACACTATAAAATCTCGAAACATAATGGTGACTTAAATTAAAGATCATTCTTTGGCTTATGCCTTTATCCCGCAGTTTCGCAGGGTCGGCATGGTTAGGTACGGATTTGGCAATGTTAATGTTAAGGGGTGGCCGGATGCCCTTCCTGCCGCCATCCCTTACTCCTCGGGACTGGTTAGTGTACCCAACTGTCGGCCAACGTGTTCAGATGTCTGCGAGTCGTGTAACTGAGGCAGGACGTGGGGACCAGCGCGGTATTCACCTAGTGGAATGTGGAAAACCGCCTAAAAACCAGTCCAGGCTATCTGGCACACCGGTCCCCGTCGTTAATCCGCCAGGCGGATTCGATCCGGGGCCGGCGCACCTACCCGAGTCCAGGAAGCAGCGCATTAGCGTTCTCAGCTAAACTGGGGATAGTGACTTAAGTTAAAGATGCAGCTAACCAAAACACTAAGTACAAAGTAAATCGCATTTAATTACACAATTAAGTTGACCTTACCTTACCCCAGTTCCACAGAAAGTCGATTTGCTCCGTTAGCTTAAAAATGCCTTTTCATTTCACAGCAGGACTCCTTTGGTTGTCATCCGCGGCACTCTTACAGTACAATGGTAATTCGACGATATTCTACGACGTGTTTCGTTGTCCTTCACATCAAGCCATCCTGGGCTTACATTTCAGCAAGATAATGTCCCCCGGCAGAGGGCGAGTGTTTCTACTGCTTGCCTTCGTGCTTGCCAAGTCCTGACTTGACCAGCAAGGTCGCAGGATCTCGCCCCTGAATTTGGAGCATTACAGCCCGGTCTCTCCAACTATCTCGGGATTTTGACGATGTAGCGCTTCATTTGGACAGAATTTGGCTCTGTATCGCTCAGGAGGACATCCAAAAACTCTGTCAATCAATGTGAAGCCGGGTAACTGCTTGTATAAGGGCGAGAGAGGCACCAAAGCCTTATTGACTTGCTCAATTTGTGAAGGTATTTCTATTGAATAAATCGTTCAGTTTTTTAGGTCATTTGTTTGTCTATACATATTCATCACTTCTACCGATTTCCGCCCCATCTGAATAATTTATTCATGGTGCGTTGTTTTTTTTATATTTTAGAGTGTATTTTTTCTTTTCCATTGATCGTGAAAGTTCGTAAGATCGTTGTGAAAAAAACTGGGATTTCAAAATGTGCATCTTCCATGATGTTGAGGGACATTTTCTCCCAGTCGAACGTTGGAAACAGAAAATTTCAAGTAACCACTTCTAAATTGATCCAACGTATTGAGAACAAGTTTGACGGCGGCTAGTGTTAGAGTTCTAGAATTGGTTATAGGTTTTCATTGAAGTTCGGGCTAGCGGACGACCGTGAAGATGAAGTGTAAAGTGTAGCTTTGTAGTCTCAGGGCTGTGGCGTCCACCGGTGTGCATATGATCCAATTACTAAAACTGTCTAAAACAGGCTATACCAGCCCGATTAATGCATTGAGTATGGCATGTATTGCAAGACTGAAAGAATAAAGAAATAAACCAAAGAAAATAACCGTTTTTTTATTCAATCGTCTGGCTAGGGCCCCCGTCGGGCAGGCCATTCGCCGGGTGCCGGTCTTTCAATTTGACGCCACTTCGGTGACCTCCAGTTGATGAGGATGACAGAATGACGATGAGGGCAGCACGACAACCAGTCCCTGGGCGGCGAAAATACCCCTACCCAGCTGGGATTGCCAATCCGTCATGCTGACCATTCGGCTACTGGGAAGGAAAAATAACTGGTAACTCGGTGGGTGGAACAAAATAAATGAAAGTAGTCATCACAATGGTGAAGTTGACTCTGAACAGCGTAATATAGTTTGTAAATCAAGATAACACAAAATAATATAGTTCATAGTTTTTCCTCAGACATGTTACTATGGATTTGGCGTGGTTAGCGTCAGAGGGCGGCCGGATGCCCTTCCTGTCGCCACCCTGTACCCTCTGGCACAGAATTAGTGTACCCCAGCTGTCCACATCTAGTGTAAGCCATGGAATAGTGCGGACGTGTTCAAATGTCTGAGAGTCATGTTACTGAGGCGGGTCGTGGGGACCAGCGTGGTATTCACCAAGTGGGATGTGGAAAACCGCCTAAAAACCACATCCAGGCTGGCTGGCATACCGGCCCTCGTCGGTTTTCGCCAGGCGGATTCGATCTGGCGTGATTACCCGAGTCCAGGAAGCAGTGCATTAGCGCTCTCGGCTATCCTGGTGGGTCCTTTTTATGCTAATAAACTGAGAAACTGTCTTTAATTCCATTCCGCCTCGTGCGTGGGCTGGAATGGAGCCTTTTTTTTAAATGTCTTCGATTACACATCTTACAAACAGACTTCTTCGTCTTCCTCGCCATCTATGCCATCACACGAGTCATGAGCGCACTGCTTGCACTTGTAACATGGAATCCAACCTTCAGTGGAAGTGGGATATAATTCTTTGCTATATATATGCGCTGCATCTTCGTCGTTTCTAGTATTTCACTCTCTGTAGAGTCAATTTCTTTTTCTTTTGTCTTTATTTTCTGTGACTGAAGAACTTTATCTTTTCTTATTACATTATTCTTCTCAGCTTGACCTTTGCTCTGTTCTCTTTTGCTTCTTTAGTTTCCATGGATTTTTTGACCTCTTCTTGTAACTCATTCTTACACAGACATGATGGGATAATAGCGTTTTTACTTCCCTTCCTGTCACTCGTTTCTACATTGGTGTAACTCTGCCTATTGGTGTAACATTTTCCTGTCTAATAGTAGGGAAGCTTGGTACAGTTCAATTACTGGTTGATGCACTCGGAATACCAGGTATCAAAGAACTCTGACGTTGAGGTTGCTGCACAGTAGTTTGTAATATGGCACTGTACTTAGTTTGTAAGAGTTTAGGAGATGGGTTTGAGGAGTATATGAAGATAAATTTTACTGTACACATTACGTCACCAATCCAGTCATTTTCTCCTAAATCTTGAGATATTAACTTGTCAGTTTCAGAATATTTTTCGGCTCAGTTGTGGAGAATCCGCAAAGAACTCATGGCTTCCGATACGCCATTGGCGAGATTTGTTAACTCGATTAAAATTCTCTTTTTATATTACAGCTGAACATGCGCCTACAGTGACGAAGTTCGAACACGTATCTGAAGAACCACCAGATAAGATAAAACTTTCGTATGGAACTTGATCAGAAAAGCATAATTATTTTATTTTATTGAAAGATAAAGTACACTGCCTCAGTTGCAATATCAGTCGTCGCAGCTGGTAGATAGTCATCGTCTGAGAATCGATAACAACAACAAAAAATTAGAGTTCACACAGCGTCGTACAAACGCTGCGTTGGAGTCATGGAATTGAGACCATAGTTTGGTGTTCTCATGTATAATTATGGATTTCAATTTTCGTATTGTTGCGCCACGACCTGGCCTGTGCCATTGAACTGCCTGGCGCCAATGCAGCAAAACGACGTCAAACGGAGCGAGGTGCCGTCATTATGGTAACTATGCACTGTTGAGTAAGAAGATATATTCGAAGTGAAAGAGTACTTACTCAGTACATCAACACCACAAAATACTCTCTTCACTACTTCTGCAAAGTGAAGCTGAGAACCGTTTCAGCTGCGACAGGATGTCCAGGAAAGCTGACCAGCCTGACCAGGCGAGAAAAGCAGATCAAGGGCACTTACAATTGCTTCACGGAGGCGAGCGATCACGTTGTTTTGTTTCTTAGCTAAAGTGGTGATGAGAGGGAAACACTAGTTGACCTGGTTCACTTCAGTCAGACTCATTCTCACTGTCTGTGGTAAAATTTTCTGGGGCAGTATCGAAGGGTATATGTTATGCCGAGCTATGCCACAAGTGCCAGCCTCTATTTTAAAGATGAAGACCGTTCGCAGTACATGGTGATTCACCTGAGCAGAAGTCTGTATGCGGGCTACCTGGTGTCTGCACACTGATGTGTCACCTGTGGGGTGACTACCTCCTGAGGGCGTTCATCCTCCTGGTGGAACATGTGTTGGAGTCAGCAGTCCAGTCCTTGTTGTCTTCCTAGTCGCTGACCATCACCCAGGGTGGGCACGCACCTTCACCGTCGATGGTGTTGAGGATTGTAGTTTGACACTACTCTTCCCTGTGCTGTATTCCATAGCCCGAACTGGCAAACAGCCTAGGCGTCGTTGCCATCAATTTGTGATGTCACGTGGTCCCTCTCAGATATTGCTTTACTGCTGGCATCATTGGGCAATCCTGGCTATGGACGTCATTGCCCAGGTGGCCCTTCTGATGGCATGTCGGTGAGCGTCTATGTATCATTACGTCATCCCAGGGGCCAATGGCCTACTATCCAACAACGAGCATATCCCTGTACCCAACAAGAAAAAAAATCTAATTCTTTCAGGTATATCATACTAGGGGTCCTTCACCAGATTCCAGTCACTTCCAACCCTCTCAGCGCACGTTCCGACGAAGGAAATGGTGCTTTGTACTGACTATTGTACAAACATTTTCTCCATAATTATTTGTGTCGTCTCCCTGCCACAACTGTCTGATATCTAAAGTGTCTACTGCGGCATCAGCTCCTTCCATTCATTGAGAGGATGCTCCGGCTGCGCCAGCGCCGTCAGATCTGACTTGCTGTTTCATTTGTGAATGAGCTTTATGTTTTTGGTGGCCTTTTTTTTGTTGCTGTTGTGTATCGCTATCGTGGGTGGGAGTAAGGTGCATAGGAATTATTGGGAACTGTTTGAGAAACCAGAGGGGCCAGTGAGTGTGTCACACTTTAGAGGGAATTGTAGAGAGTGGAATTTATAGCCATTCCTTGTCCATATTGCAGTTAAATTGGTCAGAAAAATTGCTGTGTATGCAGGCTACCTTTGGTACCTGGTTACGTTATGGGCATGAGATACATCAGTGTCTAAAGTTTCTATGGGCTTGACCCATCTTAAGAGTTAATGTCATTTTTCTTGTACCTCCACCCAAGTGTTTGTGGTAGCTGTCCTTGCTTTGTTGTTGTGCGGTGTTCTTTAAAAATATTGCGTTTTAAGACAGGACTAAGAGCAATGATGACGCACGTAGCAGTTGAAACTTTGGTGAAACAGATGTCGACCTACTGGAGAAGTATGCCGTGTTTCAGAGGCAGATAGACACTTCAGTACCGGAAATGAGGGTACACACGGTGAGTTATGTGGTACTGTAGAAACAAAAAACTTCATTCTGTATACCTGCCCCTTCTATAGATCCCATTGTATCTAGTCTTGTGGCTCCTTGTTCGGGTAAACCAAATGAAGATGAGTCAGCGTGTATTAACAACCTCGAAGCTGCACGTATTCTGATTAATTCGTCGGTAGAAGAACATTTGCACATGACCAAGTTATGGCTAGTGGGTGAAGCAAAGATAAATCACGTATCGTGAGGGATTGACTAATGGACGTACATTTGAACAACTTAAAAAAAGGGACTCCACAACGAGTCATTGGAGGTATTATTAGGTATTATCAAGAAAATCAGTACACAAACGTATGAGTTAACACAAAATGAGGAGGCAGATGGCATTCCAGAACACAGAGTTTTTTTTTTTTTTTTTTTTTTTTTTTAGAGAGAGAGGTTTTTTTTAGAGAGAGAGAGAGAGAGAGAACTTTCACTCGATATGTTGAGAAGAGTATGGATGGAGAATCCAAAAGATTTGGCTGCTGCCATTAATATTGCAACACAACTAGAGGAAGTGGACATAGGAGCTCAGGTGCTGGTTAAATGGAGTTTTTTCCCTCAGAGGTGAAGTGCTACTGGTGTGGATATGTGGCCCACATTTGGAAACAACGCATCTAAAGTCAGTGCTATGAATGTGGGGTTGTGGGCATCATGTAGGAGACTACTGAAATAGAAAGCAAAGTGGAAGTCATCATGGTAAAGGTTCGATAAATTCTAACAGGATTTCTTCAACTGCCGGACGGTATTCCCAGTTAAGTCTAATGCTATGAAGCGGCATGCAGAGGCAGAATGCTGCTAGTAGGCATGGTCAGTGGAACAGAACACAGGTTTCTAGTTGACATATGGGTCATATGTCGTTGACAAGTCTGGACCTCCTTGGTAGGAAGAGGCTGAATTCTCAACGATACTGATTACGTGGAATAGGGGATAATGATGTGACATTTCTGCATTGTAGCAAGGAATTTTCGGGAATATGTGGTAGTTTTGCCCTCTGTTGGCGAGGGGTACAGTACATCATTTAAAAATTGATTTTCTGTACACACTCTTCAACATGGTGGAACACTGTTTAAGCTGGAAACGACTTCCACAAATGATACATTGTCGATAGGTTCGCCAGGCATTAAAGTGGATACGAGTGAAGAGCAGACACTGTCATTAAACCTTGATTCGCATAACACAGAGGATTTACATAATTAATGTGAGTGGGTGTGGGTACTGACCTGCTATGTTATAAAGCCACTGGAACACAATGACGAACTGGGTACTTCAGATTGTTTTGTATGTAGAAGCATGACATGTATATGGAAAGTAAATGGAGATTACACGGTTCCAGTGAGTCTGGATAACTTTGGCTCTAATGAAGTGCAGCTGCAAACCGGTTAGTGATTGCCAGTTCGGACGACCTAGACAAGAAAGACAGATTAATTAATGAAGAAATTCGTGAGTCAACAGTTGAAGGCTGGTATTACTAAAGAGGGTGATAGTCCATGGAAAACATCTATTGTCATTTTATCGAAGATACCATCACATGGGGTGAAGAAATACAGTTTTTGGTCCGATTACCAATACCTGAAGGTATGAATAGTGATGAGTAAATATCCTACAGCAAATATAAGAGTAAGATTGGATAAACTAGGTAAATGTCAATTATTCTCCACGATGGATGTAAAAACTGGACATCATTAAGTGGAAGGAGTATCAGAAGGCCAGCTGAAGTTCGCATTCTTTGTTCTACGGAGACACTACCAGTATCTGTGGATGGCGTATGGGCTTAAGAATGTGCCAGCCACATTCCATAGGTTATTACATGGAACCCTAGGGGGATTAAAACCATGTTATTGCAAGGTCTATTTAGATGATATTATCGTGTTTTGTAAAGATTTATCTCGTGGTCGTGCGGTAGCGTTCTCCTTCCCACGCCCGGTTTCCCGGGTTCGATTCCCGGCGGGGTCAGGGATTTTCTCTGCCTCGTGATGACTGGGTGTTGTGTGCTGTCCTTAGGTTAGTTAGGTTTAAGTAGTTCTAAGTTCTAGGGGACTGATGACCATAGATGTTAAGTCCCATAGTGCTCAGAGCCATTTGAACCATTTTTTTGTAAAGATTTAGAGGTGCACTCACAGCAACTTCAGGAAATTTAGAAGAGGATGCATTTGGCACACTTGACTTTAAGCATTTTGTGTACACATATGACTATCTCAGTCACATGAATAGCCAAGAGACAGAGGTATGACTGACGCAAGACGATATGTGTTGTTCATGACTTTTTACCACTGCAAATAGTGAAACAACTTCCATCATTTTTGGCTTGTGTAATTATTATAGATTATTTGTCATAAGATTTGCTGAAAGTGCTTGACTGTTATCTCAATTGTTACAAAAAGGTGTGAAATTCTAGCAGACAACTAACTGCCAAACTACATTTGAGGAACTGAAAGAGGCCTTGCAAGTAGCCCTATATTAATATCTCCAAATTACGAAAACAAAATCATCCTACGCTGTGACACAGGTAACCAGGCAAATGGATGTATTCTGCGTCAGGATATAAATGGCAAGGAACACATAGCAGCATAGACTTGAAGGCAGTTGAAGAAAACACAATTACTCAATCACAGAGGCTGGCCACTGTGGTCGAGCGGTTCTAGGTGCTTCAGTCCGGAACCACACGGCTGATACGGTCGCTGGTACGAATCCTGTCTCAGGCATGGCTGTGTGTGATGTCCTTAGGTTAGTTAGGTTTAAGTAGTTCTAAATCTAGGGGACTGATGACCTCAGATATTAAGTCCCATAGTGCTTCCAGCCATTTGAACCATCAATCACAGACGTAGAGACGTTGAGTGTCATATATTGTATTACCTATTTCCATCGTTATCTGTAAAGTAGGAATGAAAAGTTGCAATGTATGATGCAATGCTAAAGTGATTGTTAGAACTGTAGGGTGCTTTGAATAGATTAACTCATTGGGAATTAAAGTTGAGTGGATTCGTCACAAGATAGTACACAAACCTGACAGGAAACATAATGTCAACAGCTTGAGCAGAAAGATTGGGGTGATACGAGGGTTTGGTAGAAGCGTTGCAGAATGGAAAGAGACCCAGACTTCTGACACAGACTGCCACACTTTGCGAATTCTATACATGAAGGTCTGTTATGCCGCATGATGAAATTCTGCCCATGCGCTTCGGTACCTGCAGCTTTGAAGAACAAAATGCTGGATGAAGTGCACAATCATGTGTTAGCAGGTCAAAGAGGACACAGGACAACTGACTATTCAACAGCTGATTAATACTGGTGGAGGACGAGGAGTTGACCAGTATGTGAGAAATTCTATAGCAAGTGCACAATAAGCCAATTTCAGTAATTACAGCATACCGTTACAAAGATTACCAGAGGTCTTCAAGGTATCTTAAATGTTGGGAATGGACATTTTTGGTCCATTCAGTGTTACTTGATAACCATCACAGACCACTTTCCACACAATGTGACAATGAGTGAAATATCGAATCAACACGTGAGTCCATTGGCATATGGCAATGGTAAAAAGCTGGTTACTGAATTTTGGCGTCCTGACACAATTACTATGTACTGATCAGGACATTTTATAATTGTGTAGATCCCAGTCCCCTCCATGCTTAATCAAACAGAAGAATGTAATGCGCCTGCCGGATTGGCCGTGAGGTTCTAGGCGCTGCAGTCTGGAGCAGAGCGACCGCTACGGTCGCAGGTTCGAATCTTGCCTCGGGCATGGATGTGTGTGATGTCCTTAGGTTAGTTAGGTTTAAGTAGTTCTAAGTTCTAGGGGACTGATGACCACAGATGTTAAGTCCCATAGTGCTCAGAGCCATTTGAACCATTTGTTATTATATGAAGAGCCATCACAACAACTGGGACGTTTACCTTACCTTTGTCGTAGCTGTGTACGTTACTGAAGTGTATCACAGTGTTGTGCTTTCACCATACAAAGTGATGTATGGTAGAAAGCTGCCATCTTCTTTTTAAGTGATTAAACCTAAATTTGGGGAAAATGGGGAGTCAGTGAAGAAATATGTGAAGATTTTGCGGCATGTTTGGAAACGGGTGAAAAAAAGTTAATACAAAAGCCCTCGAGCAGCAAGAGCATGTGGGACAACGACAGGGCCAGATTAAGGAGAGGGAGTTTAGGGGTTCGAGACCTGCATTTTCAGTTAGATGGGGGGGCCTTCACTCTGATTGAGTTCTCAACTGACTGTCTAATAACAGTCATTCAGGATACAATCATCATCATAGAATGAAATATGACCAAAAATATAAAACAAATTTCTTCGTTTGCTACGTCCAGCATCTTAGTAAATTAGCGTAAATCAGTTTAATACATGAAAATCGTGATTCATATTTTCTCGTCGAACAGACGTGTCCTTCAGGTTCATGTAGTTATAGAACACCCAGATCCAATCCAGCAAAAAATTAAGTGAGTGCGTAATTATGCAGTAAGCCGTATTTCTTCCGTGTCAACGAGTTCCATCTATTTACAAGCTCCGTTCAAATGGTTCAAATGGCTCTGAGCACTATGGGACTCAACTGCTGTGGTCATAAGTCCCCTAGAACTTAGAACTACTTAAACCTAACTAACCTAAGGAAAGCACACAACACCCAGCCATCACGAGGCAGAGAAAATCCCTGACCCCGCCGGGAATCGAACCCGGGAACCCGGGCGTGGGAAGCGAGAACGCTACCGCACGACCACGAGATGCGGGCACAAGCTCCGTATACGTGTAGTCGGGTACAATTTTTTGACCACCACAATAGGTGGGTTACTTCAAACACTTTTGTTACCTGTGCGATACTCACCCCTCCCCCATTTCTTCTTTTGTTTGCTGCTCCTATCTCTTTTCTATTGTTGTAGAGACGAACTGTTAATTAGTGTGGCGGTACTGTTCAGTGCGTTGTAATGTACAGTATATGTGTAGATTGGCAGTTGTTAGTACGTGGGGTGACACTGCTTATTATATCAGTTAGTGCATAACTCATATTTGAGTTTGATTTCTGGTTTTCGGGACTCGAAATCTAATTTGTCAGGTGAGATAGTTGCCAGTGGTACCAGAAAAAGAAAAGCACAGAAATAGGCAGCTAAATTTGTGAATAAACTGTCAAAAGCGACTTTTTATTTTACGTAGAAAGTTACTCCATTGCTAACGTTAGCGAAGTATGTACTGAACAAGAACCTCCTGCACCTGTGTCTACTTCTTCCAAGGAGTATTTGACAGGTTCTGGTAAATCTGAAATTGTTGTGGAGCAGTATTTTGTAAGTAAGACGGTGATGAATACAAATGTTGAACCAGGCGAATATAAACCGAAACCGATGACAATATTTACAGTAAATAAGTGAAGTCTCCAAAACTGGAGAAAGATCCGGCGAAATGGAAAAAATGAAAAACGAAGTCGCGGAACTGTGTTTAGGCTAAAGGGGTGCATAAATCTGAACGTGCCTCAAACCACAAAAAAACGCATCTAAAAACTTTTTCTTTAGAAAGCTGCTAAATGGGGAGAAAAATGGAACAACATGTCTGTTGTGTTCCGAATCAATAGGAAATGTATTTTGTATTTTCTGTAAATAATTCAGTGACAGCATGGACCTACGCACATGCGTACACCATCTTCAACCTGTTGACTTTCTGACTGGAAGAAGGGGGCAGAAAAAGTGGTCTCTGATGAGAACAGCGCTTATGATCGCCAAGATTCAGTGACGTGACTTCTGCGATCGAGGAACGAGGGATGTATCGACAGCGAACTGCAGCTTATGATTAAAACAAAGGAAAATTATTGACAAAAAGTGTTTCGGCATGTGTTACAAGTAGTTAAACATTTTACAATAGGAGGATTGCATTTCGTGGAGATAATGAAATTTTTGGTGCCCCAAATAATGGTAACTATTTAGATTCCCTTGAGCTAATTGCGCGTTTTAACCCATTTTTGGAACAATACATCCAAGAGCATGGCTCTAAAGATCTTGACCATCAGTCAAATTTGTCCAAGACTATTTGTGATGAGATCATGGCAAACAAGGTATTGAGTTACATAGTTGGCGAGATTCAAACAGCAAAATACTACGGACTAGTTGTAGATTCAACGGTAGAACACGGCGCATGAAGATCACGTAGCCGTTGTAGTAAGGCACAGTTTCGAGAGAAGAGTTCACAAAAATTTTTGTGTTTTATCCCCGTACACAGTCATGCGGGAGAAAGTGTGAGGAAGGTCATCCTAGATCTCTTTGGGAAATGGAATGTTAGGTATTGTCGTTCGGAGTACTACGGCAACGCCAGTAACGTGAGAGGGGAAACTGCTTCCCCTGGATCGTGGAGTCCCGGCTTCGATTCCCGGACGGGGACAGTGTGTTTGAGTAGTCCTAATCATTTCACCATCATTCAGGATACGGCGAGACTGGAGTGTGGGAAGACTGGGAATTTGTACAGGCACTGATAACCACGCAGCTGAGCGTCCAACAAACCAATATCATCAATATGAATGGGAAATGTTCAGGTTTAACTGCAAGGTTAGAGGAATTGAATTCATTAGCTTTTCATGTGTCCTGTAGTCCTTGTAATCCAAAACAGTCCAGAGGACTCCTAAGAATCAGTTGCTTGTTTTCAAGTTTTGCAGCGACTAAAGGACTTTTTTGCAGCTTCTTTTCATCGTTGGCAAATTCTTGTGAAGAATAATTGGCGACTTAAGACATTGTCCGATGACTAGATGGTCATGCCGCGAGGAAGAAATATCAACTGATTGACAGAATTTCGATGCTGTGTATGTGTCACTTGAAAACATTGTCGAGAACACAGAAGAAAAGGCAGCAACAAGAAATGAGGCAGAATCGCTTCGGAAAAACCTATGAAAACTGTAGACAGCAATAGTGGTTGTTTTCTGGAATAATATGTTGCCTCAAATGGACAAAAGTAGCAAATTTCTGGAAACCCTGGGCTGGGCCTAACGAGCAGGTGTCAAGCGTTGCTTTCATTGATTCAGTTTTTCAGCCGTGTTAGAGAAAATTTTGATTATCATGAAAACCAAACTAGCACTTTAAGTGAGCATATGTAACAAAAATATAGTGACGAAAGGAATCGCAAAATAAGAAGAATCCCTTATGGAGAAAAACAAAAAGAATTGAGTGAACGTGATCAATTTGATGTGGCACGTATTGCAGTTGTTGATAAACCACAAGGAGAATTAAAAAAGAGAGAAGGAAAGCATTGTGAAGTAGTCGATCTTTTCCTACCTTCAACCAACGACACAGTAAAGCAAGAAGCTGAAGAACTATTAATAGAAACGTCAAATCTTGGTGATAAATACCGAGGTGACTTCGATGAAGGAAGTTTTCGTTGTGAAATTCTTCATTTTAGTGAATATTTGAAGTGTTCTCCCCAAAGAAAGGCTGCTAAATATTTCACCAGGCAATTTTAATCATGGCAGGAAATGACGTTTGTGATGTTTCCCAAATGTGATGATGGCTTACCATGTTTTCCTCTCAATACCAACTGCGAATTGTGAAGCCGAGAGAGGATTTTGCAAACTAGCCCTTATCAACAACAAATTACCTGCTGCACTGCAAGAAGAACGCATTTCCGCTCTCCCCTTATTACCAACCGAACATGAGGTGATCAGCTCTCTTGACTTCCAGGATATGATGAAGGACTTTGTTGGGACGAAAGGGAGGAAAGGAAAATTTTTAGGTACTCATTTTTTATTTGTTGCATTTACATAGTAGGGTAGCTATGTGTGGTGTTTTAAACGCAATTGGAAAACTCCGTTTGGTGTAATGTCATCCAGTGCAAGGCATGGTTGATGTCGAAGACGTACGTGCTTACCCTTACCTTGCCTATTATTCTTTCACAGAAAAGTATTAGGCCTACATGAAGTAAGCAGGGGCCACGCATCCCTTCTAGCTTCGGGCTTTTATATGGTTTAACCCGACCCAGGACGACGTGTTAAAGTACCTGACTGTATAATCGGATATTTGGTTATGCCTGTGAATACATAGAAACAGAAGGTACGCGGTTTTAGGGGACATATCAAGTCACAGAAATCGCATCACACGTGAATGTGAAGTTAAGATACCGGTAACAACTTCCATTGCCCATTTAGGAGTTGTTAAGCCTTTTAAGGTTACTTTGCCACAAGTTCCAATTGAATTGGCATGTGTGCATAATGGTGGTACAAGATAAGTTAAAAAGCCATCACAGTAAGGTTAAAAACTGTGAGAGGAACACCGACTGACGTGCTCGGCGCGCACGCAGCTACTGCTGAACAAAACTGTGAAACGAGCCCTCCTAACACGGCCCAACGGGGTGGCCGTGAAGCAAACGCGGCGAAATGGCCTCGATTGACAGCGGCCAAGGAGCAAGCAAGCCATAAATACACGGCGCGAGCAAATGAAAGGCCAATCTGAGAGCAAACAGACCGTAAATCAGGCGACGGCGTATCATAAACGCTACGGTACGCTGGCCTGGCCTGGCTGGGGAAAAAGGAAGGCGAGTCAATCGCCGGCTGGTCTGCGCTTCGCTCGCACCAGATTTAAGCGCAGATAGCGCACCGGGGGCCTTGATCGATGGCATTTGTTTCAGCGGCGCCGAGATTAATTCACGAATGACGAGCCGTTGATGTTAGATAGCGCGGCGCGCGAGAAACTCCGTGCTGAATCACAGGGTGGTCCTGTCCAGCTAATCCCACTCTGTCTGCTTTTCCCTTTTCATTACACCTGTTTTCCCAAACAGAGGTAGCTCAGATGTCAAAGTCTATGTCATTGTCTTTGCTTTTACAAAATACTAGATGTTATTTGAAGTCAATCAGGATTACATCTCGCGAATTATGTTACCTTTCTTTTTTATGCTTAGTGTTCACTACATAACTCAATTAAATGGAAAATTTATTAAGTTTCAATATACTATGCGCTAGTCACCGATCAAGCTATATTTTAAGCTATGTGAATTAATACATGTCGCCAGGTGTTTCGGGTCTCAGTTTATTATCAGGCGATTGTTCAGAATAAATGTTTATTTATATGTTTAGATTAACATAAATTTCCATATTAAATTAATGCATTAAGGTTAACCTAATACTTGTGATGTTGTTGATGTGGTGGTCTTCAGTCCAGATACTGGTTTGATGCAGCTCTCCATGCTACTCTATCCTATGCAAGCTTCTTAATCTCCCAGTACCTACTGCAACGTACATCCTTCTGAATCTACTTAGTGTATTCATTTCTTGGCCTCCCTCTACGATTTTTACCCTCCATGCTGCCCTCCAGTGCTAAATTGGTGATCCCTTGATGCCTCAGAACATGTTCTGCCAACGGATCCCTTCTTCTAGTCAAGTTGTGCCACAAATTTCTCTTCTCCTCAATTCTATTCAGTACCTCCTCATTAGTTATGTGGTCTACCTATCTAATCTTCAGCATTCTTCTGTAGCACCACATTTCGAAAGCTTCTATTCTCTTCTTGTCCAAACTATTTATCGTTCATGTTTCACTTCCATACATGGCTACACTCCATGCAAATACTTTCAGAAACGACTTCCTGACACTTAAATCTATGCTTGAAATTAACAAATTTCTCTTCTTCAGAAACGCTTTCCTTTCCATTGCCAGTCTACATTTTACATCCTCTCTACTTCTACCATCATCAGTTATTTTGCTCCCCAAATAGCAAAACTTTAAGTGTCTCATTTCCCAACCTAACTCCCTCAGCATCACCCGACTTCATTCGGCTACTTTCCACTATTCTCGTATTGCTTTTGTTGCTGTTCATCTTATTTCCTCCTTTCAAGACAATATCCATTCCGTTGAACTGCTCTACCAGGTCCTTTGTTCTCTCTGATAGAATTACAATGTCATCGACGAACCTTAAAGTTTTTATTTCTTCTCCATGGATTTTTATTCCTTCTCCAAACTTTTCTTTTGTTTCCTTTACGGCTTGCTCAATATACAGAATGTATAACTGCGGTGCCAGGCTACAAACCTGTCTCACTCCCTTCCCAACGACTGCTTCCATTTCATGTCCCTCGACTCTTATAACTGCCATCTGGTTTCTGTACAAATTGTAAATAGCCTCTCACTCCCTGTATTTTACCCCTGACATCTTCAGAATTTGAAAGAGAGTATTCCAGTCAACATTGTCAAAAACTTTCTCTAAGTCTACAAATAATAGAAATTTAGGTTTGCCTTTCCTTAATCTATCTTCTAAGATAAGTTGTAGGGTCAGTATTGCCTCACGTGTTCCAACATTTCTACGGAATTCAAACTGATCTTCCCCGAGTTCGACTTCTACCAGTTTTCCCATTCGTCTGTAAAAAATTTGTGTTAGTAATTTGCAGCTGTGACTTATTATGCTGATGGTTCGGTAATTTTCATATGTGTCAGCACCTGCTTTCTTTGGGATATCTTGTGATATTATTGATGCAATTTCTCGTGGGATGTTATCAGTGTTTCACTTCTAGTATTTTTGACATTATCATCTAATGAATGAATGATAAGCAATTATTGTTAGTTGAAAGTTAAAGCTCGTAAATTATCTTTGTAGTGAGCATGGTTTCATGGCTAGTTTCCTATCTTCATTTTCATCGACTGTTGTTACATAGTGGTCTTCAGGTCCTCAGTTGGTTCTTAGCGATGTATTTTGCCATGCATATAGTACTTTGATGTGATTAACGTCAAAGAACATTTCAAAAAATTGATTCACCATGAAGTTTGTTGTCACATTAAAATAAAGAGCAACGAATACGAGTATATTGCGCAAGAGCTTAGGCTCCAGAGACATTTCACTTGATACTTCTGCGTTAAATATTGGTGTTATTTTGTGACTATGAAAGAGATAATAGTGTAGATGAACACTAAATTAGTATCTGTATTACACTAGAAGCGCTGATTTGCTGTGTATAAGGACACATTTTACAGAAATATGGTTACGAAATTTTGAAAATACTGTTATTACAGCAATCTTATTATTCAATGTTATCTTACCATAATTTGTAACGAATGGAGTTTTGATGAGTTGGCCGTGACGGATTATTACAGTGAATGGGTGGTTGTCATGTCAGTGGCGACTGAGATTAAAACAACGACTGATAGCCTAACACCTTTCCCTTATTAGATGGTGAGAGAGTCACCCCTCTACTGACCTTCGGCCCCTTGACCGCACAGGAATTCGTCCTCGTTACTCGCAGGAGTCTGTTGTCTAGTCCATGGTATAATTAATAAAAGAGGGGCAGGAGCGGGTCATAGTAAGTGAAAGCGCTTCTGTGAAGTTTAACATGGAAGCACATCGTAAATCAAAAGAAACACAAAGTAATTACATTTGTCTACTGACCATTACCAACGATTTCGAGAGCTTCAAATGGTTCAAATGGTTCTGAGCACTATGGAACTTAACATCTGAGGTCATCAGTCCCCTGGAACTTAGAACTACTTAAACCTAACTAACCTAAGGACATCACACACATCCATGCCCGAGGCAGGATTCGAACCTGCGACCGTAGCAGTCGCGCAGTTCCGGACTGAAGCGCCTAGAACCCCTCGGCCACCACGACCGGCGATTTCGAGAGCTGCCTTTCAGCTGTCGGCCAGACATTACTCATGAGAAACATATCAAGCATTTCAATAAGAGTTAGAGAGACAGAGAGAGTGATAATTAATAGCAAAAACTGGATTTCAGAAATGAGAAATGCACGCCGTGGAAATCTAGGTATAAGGGGCAGTCATATGAAAACGAGAACGTCGCCGTAACTATTAACAAATTTATCTCACTGTGAAAGCAAACGCTCAGTGCCTTTATGAAGAAATGTTTGTCCGAAGCAAATCGACGACCCCGAGCGTCTTTCTTCAGTGCTCGAAAACTATAGGAATCGCATGAGGGAGGGATCAGAACTGTATGGAAGATACTCGAAGTATGCTCCGTTCGTATCTTTTCACTCTACAGCTGAGTGTGAATTGATTTTAAACTTCCTAGCGGATAAAAACTTTGGCCAGACTGGGAATCAAACCTGGGACCTTTGCCTTCTGTTGGCAACTGAACTACCCGAACACAGCTTACGACCTGCCCTCACAGCTTTACTTCGGCCGGTACCTCAACTCCTTCCTTCCAGACTTCGCAGATGGTCTTCAAATGGTTCATATGGCCCTAAGCACTATGGAACTTAAGATCTGAAGTCATCAGTCCCCTAGACTTAAACCTAGCTAACCTAAGGACATCACACACATCCATGCCCGAGGCAGGAATCGAACATGCGACCGTAGCAGCAGCGCGGTTCCGGACTGAAGCGCCTAGAACCGCTCGGCCACAACGAACGGCCACAGAAGGTCTCCTGACTGTCTTGTACTTCATTAAAAGATCCTTATTTCAAACATTGTTGCTCCACACATCTTCGGTTTATATTTGGTTCCAGATAAGCGTCAAACAAAGTATCAAAGAAATTGCGCTATGCGTCGGAAATATGTCATGACGTTTGGGAACGTTGGCAGTCGCCATGTCAACTGACCCTAATTTCCGACCAATAGTATCAATGACGCGTTCAGAGACAGGCCTTGACGATCCAGCGGTACTGACCGGCCGTCGTATCATCCTCAGCCCGTGGGCGTCAATGGATGCAGATAAGGAGGAGCTTGTGCTTGTGTATGAGGAGCTTCGAGCTACATCGAAGAAGCAATGATGGAAGTAGAAGAAAGGTTCAGGATTGGGATTAAAATTGAAGGTGAAAGGATATCAGTGGTACGATCCGCTGATGACACTGCTATCCTGGGTGGAAGTGAAGAAAAATTACATGATCTGCTGAATGGAATGAACGGTCTAATGAGTAGAGAATATGGACTGAGAGCAAATCAAAGAAAGACGAAAGTAATGAGAAGTAGCACAAACGAGAACAGTGTGATACTTTACATCAGGACTGATGGCCACAAAGTTGTTGGACCCATCATAGCCAACCAGCTTGCAATTCTAACCTTCTTTATGCTGCATCTTTTACAATGCACTATCGCACAATCAACATATCTTTACAGCAGTGTATTAAATAACTTCTAAAATAATTAGGGAGTGAAATAACCAATGATGGACGGAGCAAGGAGGACATCAAAGGGAGACTAGCACTCCCGAAAAGCGCATTCTTGTGCAAGAGAAGTCTACTAGTATCAAGCAAAGGCCATAATTTGAGGGAGGAATTTCTGAGAATGTACATTTGGAGCTTAGCATTGTATGGAAGTGAAACATGAACTGTGGGAAAATCGGAACAGAAGAGAATCGAAGCATCTGAGATGTGGTGCTACAGACGAATGTTGAAAATTAGGTCTACTGTTGAGTTAAGGAATGAGGAGGTTCTGCGCAGAATCGGAGAGGAAAGGAAAATATGGAAAACACTGACAAGGATAAGGGACAGAATGAGAGGACATCAGTTAAGACACCAGGAAATGACTTCCATGATACTAGAGGAAGCTGTAGAGGGGAAAAAAACTGCAGAGGAAAACAGAGGTTGGAATACATCCAGCTAATAATCGGGAAGGGAGGTTGTAAGGGGTACTCTGAGATGAAGAGATTGGCACAGGAGAGACATTCTTGGCGGGCCGCATCACATCAGTCACCAGTTAAAAAAAAAAGAAAAAAAAACTTGTTTCGGTAAACAGAATAATAACAGATTGACTTCTTCTGTACATAACTGAACTATCGAAGTATATTTCTTGTTTTCCTAGTACTATAAACTGTAAACTGGCGACTAACAAACCTTAAATTTTTCCGAAGTATATGATTCACCTGTTTCATATACATATTCCCACGATATCATACATTCATTTAACAGAAATACAAATATTCACATACGACGGACATCACATTTACTCTTTCATTCACTCAAATAATCAACACATGAAATGGGAAATACTTAACAGAAAACAATATCAGCAGAAGATATAACTTACTGAGAAAAATAAAGTGTTTTCCCTTGTTACTTAAAAGCTAAATGTCCCGTCAAACCTTTTTACCAATGGTTACCTAATACTTAATACATGATAAGAAGTTACTGATTCATATGTCTTTAACTTCCGAGTTTTTAGCGATTTTTCGTATCTCCAAAGGTATGACAAGTATTAGGCTGCAGTTTACTCTGTTATCTATTAATACAGCGTCGGCGCAGGCCTTAGAGGTGCAATGCTACCGACCGGCCCCCGTGCCCTTCTCGGCCGCTATCCGTCGCTGTGTGCGGATACGGAGCGGCATGTGGCCCGCACACGGCTCTCCCGGCCGTTGTCACTTCTGTCAAGTAGCTCCCCAACTCGCCTCGCAAGGGCTGAGTGCACCCCGCTTGCTAACAGCACCCTGCAGACCTGGACGTTGACGCATCCAAGAGCTAGCTAATCCCGACTGAGCTTAACTTCGATGATCTGACGGGAACCGGTGTTTCTACTGCGGCACGGCTGTTGGCGCTGTTATACACTCCTGGAAATGGAAAAAAGAACACATTGACACCGGTGTGTCAGACCCACCATACTTGCTCCGGACACTGCGAGAGGGCTGTACAAGCAATGATCACACGCACGGCACAGCGGACACACCAGGAACCGCGGTGTTGGCCGTCGAATGGCGCTAGCTGCGCAGCATTTGTGCACCGCCGCCGTCAGTGTCAGCCAGTTTGCCGTGGCATACGGAGCTCCATCGCAGTCTTTAACACTGGTAGCATGCCGCGACAGCGTGGACGTGAACCGTATGTGCAGTTACCGGACTTTGAGCGAGGGCGTATAGTGGGCATGCGGGAGGCCGGGTGGACGTACCGCCGAATTGCTCAACACGTGGGGCGTGAGGTCTCCACAGTACATCGATGTTGTCGCCAGTGGTCGGCGGAAAGTGCACGTGCCCGTCGACCTGGGACCGGACCGCAGCGACGCACGGATGCACGCCAAGACCGTAGGATCCTACGCAGTGCCGTAGGGGACCGCACCGCCACTTCCCAGCAAATTAGGGACACTGTTGCTCCTGGGGTATCGGCGAGGACCATTCGCAACCGTCTCCATGAAGCTGGGCTACGGTCCCGCACACCGTTAGGCCGTCTTCCGCTCACGCCCCAACATCGTGCAGCCCGCCTCCAGTGGTGTCGCGACAGGCGTGAATGGAGGGACGAATGGAGACGTGTCGCCTTCAGCGTTGAGAGTCGCTTCTGCCTTGGTGCCAATGATGGTCGTATGCGTGTTTGGCGCCGTGCACGTGAGCGCCACAATCAGAACTGCATACGACCGAGGCACACAGGGCCAACACCCGGCATCATGGTGTGGGGAGCGATCTCCTACACTGGCCGTACACCACTGGTGATCGTCGAGGGGACACTGAATAGTGCACGGTACATCCAAACCGTCATCGAACCCATCGTTCTACCATTCCTAGACCGGCAAGGGAACTTGCTGTTCCAACAGGACAATGCACGTCCGCATGTATCCCGTGCCACCCAACGTGCTCTAGAAGGTGTAAGTCAACTACCCTGGCCAGCAAGATCTCCGGATCTGTCCCCCATTGAGCATGTTTGGGACTGGATGAAGCGTCGTCTCACGCGGTCTGCACGTCCAGCACGAACGCTGGTCCAACTGAGGCGCCAGGTGGAAATGGCATGGCAAGCCGTTCCACAGGACTACATCCAGCATCTCTACGATCGTCTCCATGGGAGAATAGCAGCCTGCATTGCTGCGAAAGGTGGATATACACTGTACTAGTGCCGACATTGTGCATTCTCTGTTGCCTGTGTCTATGTGCCTGTGGTTCTGTCAGTGTGATCATGTGAGGTATCTGACCCCAGGAATGTGTCAATAAAGTTTCCCCTTCCTGGGACAATGAATTCACGGTGTTCTTATTTCAATTTCCAGGAGTGTATTAAAGTACGTAAATATAGTGTAAACTTTAGTTCTATTTGCTATATGGCAAAGGTCGCATTCAATTTTACAATAGTATACTTAATATTTTGTAGCCTGTACGACTGTGATACGTCTCGCTCAGAGCGACTACAATTAGGAAATAGCTGGCTAATTTGTGTGAATATCTGTCACAAAGGACCCGTGGCTCACCAGTTGTATGAAGCTACCTACCCTCCTATTGTAGGATTTCTATACGAGCGATGAATGGCGCTAAGCGAGAGGTGTCTTATATTGAGCTAAGTGTCAAAAATTACTTGTGTACCTCAGAAAATTTGCCACATTGTCCGCTATAACTTAGCGAAAACCACCCCTCGATACATTTAGGATTTAATCGTTTTGGGTGTATTTGGGTTAAGATATTTTTCTTCAATAAAATTCTTCAGGGTATCAGACCGCATCGTCATGATTTAAAATGCACCAACGTTTCGGCCAGCGTTGCAGCTAGCCTTCATCAGGGCCTTACGTTAACTGCTAAATGAACACACTTGGTTCCTTAAATAGCTGCACGAGAAAACCGTGTCGTTACTTGATTGGCTGTAAAAAGAGGAGGAGGAGGGGTGAAAGGAATGCTTTATTGGTGTTTCCTTTATTGTCTGTCATTGGCTGAAATAGCTGTTTTCTATTGGTCTTTATATTAATCCACCCCATTGGAGGAGACGGACGAATAGCAAACAGGTTATGGCTGTGACGTCACACTGTTTCCATGCTGTCCAGAAGCCGGCTGCGGCGTGCCATTGCTTTGTGTGCTCGCGACCACTGCTGCGGCTCTCCGCGTGTCTGCATGGGCCGCCACGGCTCTGCCGCCGCTCCGTAGCCCTGCTATTGCAGGCAGCCAAGACCTCGGAAGCTTGTACCCGTCCTCTCTATTCATGTTGGCGGGTCTTTTGGCTATTTCTATCGCCTCTCTAATGTTCCTTTTGAAAGTGAGAGGCTGTTTCGCCAGGACGCGGGCTTCTTGAAAAAATATTGGTTTCCCGCACTCGTCTCGGTGTTCCGCCACTGCTGACTAAGTGTGTTGTTTCAGGCGGATATATCTTTCATGTTCCGAGAGCCTTGTGCTAATCGGACGTCCCGTCTCACCTATGTAGACTAATCCACACGCACAACCAATTTCATACACGCCAGCTGTGTGTAGTTTGTCAACTGCATCCTTGGTCTACATAGGTGAGACGGGACGTCCGATTAGCACAAGGCTCTCGGAACATCAAAGATATATCCGCCTGAAACAACACACTAAGTCAGCAGTGGCGGAACACCGAGACGAGTGCGGGAAACCAATATTTTTTCAAGAAGCCCGCGTCCTGGCGAAACAGCCTCTCACTTTCAAAAGGAAGATTAGAGAGGCGTTAGAAATAGCCAAAAGACCCGCCAACATGAATAGAGAGGACGGGTACAAGCTTCCGAGGTCTTGGCTGCCTGCAATAGCAGGGCTACGGAGCGGCGGCAGAGCCGTGGCGGCCCATGCAGACACGCGGAGAGCCGCAGCAGTGGTCGCGAGCACACAAAGCAATGGCACGCCGCAGCCGGCCTCTGGACAGCATGGAAACAGTGTGACGTCACAGCCATAACCTGTTCGCTATTCGTCCGTCTCCTCCAATGGGGTGGATTAATATAAAGACCAATAGAAAACAGCTATTTCAGCCAATGACAGACAATAAAGGAAACACCAATAAAGCATACCTTTCACCCCTCCTCCTCCTCCTTTTACAGCCAATCAAGTAACGACACGGTTTTCTCGTGCAGCTATTTAAGGAACCAAGTGTGTTCATTTAGCAGTTAACGTAAGGCCCTGATGAAGGCTAGCTGCAACGCTGGCCGAAACGTTGGCGCATTTTAAATCATGACGATGCGGTCTGATACCCTGAAGAATTTTATTGAAGAAGACAACGGCCGCGGAAGCCTACGCTTACATTTAAGATATTTTTGTTCAAAATGGTTCAAATGGCTCTGAGCACAATGCGACTTAACTTCCGAGGTCAGGAGTCGCCTAGAACTTAGAACTAATTAAACCTAAGTAACCTAAGGACATCACACACATCCATGCCCGAGGCAGGATTCGAACCTGCGACCGGAGCGGTCGCTCGGTTCCAGACTGTAGCGCCTAGAACCGCACGGCCACTCCGGCCGGCTTAACTTAGTTACCTCGCCCTGTGCTGTCACACAAATTCCCTGTATTGTCACACGAATGAACACATGTACTAGTGCAGAGCCATTATAGATATTAGATCGTCGTCACAGGCCACTGCTCTACCCCGCCTTTCCTCTGAGGGTCACCTAGACTACTCACTGTCGGTTTTCCAATATCTTGTATCTGCACCTTTTTACAATGCGTCAGTAGCGCAAATACTATGTCTACATCTCATGCCTCACAGATCTCGAAAACAAGTGAGTGTACTTAACGTTCATTACATTCGGAGGGTCCTGGCCCCATAGTCTACTCTTTCTCCTCAGTATACAGGAGAATTATATCGATTATGAAAGTATACGTTTAAAATATGACTTTTATTTACGAAGTTGTTGTTGTTGTGGTCTTCAGTCCAGAGACTGGTTTGATGCAGTTCTCCATGTTATTGTATCCTGTGCAAGCTTCTTCATCTCCCAGTACCCACTGCAACCTACATCCTTCTGAATCAGTTTAGTGTATTCATCTCTTGGTCTCCCTCTACGATTTTTACCCTCCACGCTGCCCTCCAATACTACATTGGTGATCCCTTGATGCCGCAGAACATGTCCTACCAACCGATCACTTCTTCTAGTCAAATTGTGCCACAAAAACCTCTTCTCCACGGTTCTATTCAATACCTCCTCATTAATTATGTGGTCTACTCATCTAATCTTCAGCATTCTTCTGTAGCACCAGATTTCGAATGCTTCTATTCTCTTCTTGTCCAAACTATTTATCGTCCATGTGAGAGGCATCCACATGCCTTGCTCATACTGTGGCATCAAGCAGTCAGTCCTGCAAGATGAGTGGTCTGCCAAGCGAGTGGATTCATTCTTATTTATCGAGTAACATGAACTCTCGTACTCACAATTAAGTTACAAATTATCCTCCTGTATGAATAATACGCAACGGAAACGCACATCTGACTATCAGTGATTTACAGAACTCTGACTGTTCACTACGCACTGGCAATACCACATTTTCTTTTTGTCTTTTATTTAACGGCTTTTATCAACACGTGGCCACCGCACTGAATATGAATGGCGCACACATTATAAATTCGGGACATTATGACAACATACAACTCGAAGGAAAACACCAATCTTTTTCTTTTCACTATCTTATTTATTCCGATAAATTCTATAACCTAAACACACAAATTCTATAACCTACAACAATAACACATGAGAAATTCCGCCCCGTGGGCATGGCTTTACATTGGTGAATCTCTATATTATGGTCTCGTAATTATTTAACGCTACAGTGCACTTTCTGGATAGGATGGTGGATCTTTTATTATTTCTCACACTTCGACTCTCACAATCATCATCACGAAACGTTCCTCCAGACCGAGCAGTACAAAAGGAACACGCATAACCCACTAATCTTTTGAAACTATCTCGCTACTCTCCCATGCAAACCACACATACCCAAATTACATGACATACACCACACTACAATATGAAATACTACACAGGGAATAGTCACAACATTATCACTTTCAGCTTTCCCACTTCAATTAATATTTATCCCAGTTCCACACGACACTGCCCCATTTCGTAATTGTACTTTCCTACTATGAACTCTGGAGATATAAGCACGTCTTCCTGTGCAATGCAAGCCAAGTGGCGTTGCTGGATAGACGGCCGACTCACCTTGCTTCTCTCTCAGAGTTTGAATCTAGCGTCACACGGAATCATATCACGCAAAGTAATATTAAGAACATATTCATCACACACGCGAGTCCTCAACTGATACCATGGACGAGTACTTCTCTTTATCCTTTGTCTCATACACAGATTGAGACTCACACAGTACTCACCACGTGGAAGTACTCGTCTCTAATTTCAAGTCCTGCACACGCCATTTCTTAAATATTTCAACTTATGGTACACACGCTATTTCTTAAATATTTCAACTTATTGTACACACGCTAGTAATTCAGCTTAACTTTAGCACACGGAAGTATTTCAACTTATTGCTACACGTGGTTTCATTGTGACCGTTGGTCACTTCCGAAGATTACTACAATCCCATTAATATTACCTGCCTGACATTTAATTCTCCCCACATAAGTTCCTGAAATAGAGAAATTATTATTTCAAACTACTCCTAAATATTCCACATGCATACCATGTCTCCACTCTTTTGTCTTTACGGAGCACAACTAAGACAGGTCTTAACAGCACAAGATCCAGCGGCAGAGTGCTGAAACATGGCCGTTCTTCAGGTCCTCTCGCACCTCTGCTGAAGTGGGGGAGCACCTTGCTACCGTATTGGTCAGCCACATTTCAGGCGCTCAAAGCTCAGGTAAATTTCATCTCTTTGGTCCCACCAAAGGTGGCCAAAGGATCGACTTAAAGATGATCATATATTCACATTCACTATCTGCGGTTAGCAGACGACCATACATTCATTCATTTCACAGATCTCACCAAACTGGATGTAGGGATTTACTTTGTGGGAGTGCACATGTGATCAATTAAATAAATAAATTGTCATTCTTTCCCACACTGGTATCCGGCTTCGCTGTATTAATTGAAACTGAGTTATTTTACAAAAAAAATGTGTTGTTCTGACAAAAATAATGCAGTATTTTGTACCTATTTTCAATGTCGGGCGGTACTGTACCCTTTCACATGTATCACTTCTATACGTGGCTACACTCCACGCAAATACTTTCAAAAAAGACTTCCAGACGCTTAAATCTATACTCGATGTTAAGAAATTTCTCTTCTTCAGAAACGCTTTCCTTGCCATTACCAGTCCGCATTTTAAATCCTCCCTACTTCGACCATCATCAGTTATTTTGCTTCCCAAATAGCAAAACTCATTTACTACTTTAAGTGTCTCATTTTCTAATCTAATTCCCTCAACATAACCCGACTTAATTTGATTACATTCCATTATCCTCGTTTTCCTTTTGCTGATGTTCATCTTATATCCTCCTTTCAAGACACTGTCCATTCCGTTCAACTGCTCTTCCAAGTTCTTTGCTGTCTCTGACAGAATTACAATGTCATCGGCGAACCTCAAAATTTTTATTTCTTCTCTGTGGATTTTAATACCTACTCCGAATTTTTCTTTTGTTTCCTTTACTGCTTGCTCAATATACAGATTGAATAACATCAGGGAGAGGCTACAACCCTGTGTCACTCCCTTCCCAACCACTGCTTCCCTTTCATGCCCCTCGACTCTTATAACTGCCACTCGTTTCTGTACAAATTGTAAATAGCCTTTCGCCCCCTGTATTTTACCCCTGCCACCTTCAGAATGTGAAACCGTAAGTGCACTAATAACAAGGCCTGGAGTAAATATTTGACTCTCTAACTGAACAGGCCCTGGTTAGATACATTGTTGGCGGATTAAAGCTGCGAGCCGGGCCAGGACCTGAAACTCAAAATTCGAAGTTTCGAAGACAATGCTCTCATCTTGTTTGCGTTCTGGAAACAATATCTAAACCATTTGTCTACGATATAGTTTCTTTCACAAGTACAAGTGCTGCAAGGTATGTGGGAGAGATTCTGTGAAATGTGGAATGTAAGACAGAAATACAGGCCGAACAGAAGTTGAAAGGACAGGATGTGAGTGACACATGGATAACTCAGTTGTTAGGGCATTGTCCACGGAAGACAAGAATCCGAGTTCGAATCCCGGTATGAAACACACTTTTAGTGTGCCAGTAAGATTCAGTAAAAGAATCTCCGTGTTTCCGAATCACTGCACATACGTCGCTCTATGCAAACTTGTTTGCAGCCAAAGCCACCTGCAGAGAAGCGACAACTGGCATTTGTGGGGAAGGACTTGTAGAATGTAGCGAATGCGGATGCGGTCGGGGATGTGGTCTCAATAGGCGGAAGCCGGATTCCTCGGGGGAGGGGAGGGGAGAAGCGCCGCAGGAGGCCGGTCGGCGAGTGGGAGAGCGGCCGCGACATAATCCACGGGGTCTGCGACACGACACGATGATGGACGAGCGCGCAAACGGCACGGATTTGTTTCTATAGGCCGCGCCGTACAGTCGCTGCCGCCTCCAAAAAAATGGCTCTGAGCACTATGGGACTCAACTGCTGAGGTCATTAGTCCCCTAGAACTTAGAACTAGTTAAACCTAACTAACCTAAGGACATCACAAACATCCATGCCCGAGGCAGGATTCGAACCTGCGACCGTAGCGGTCTTGCGGTTCCAGACTGCAGCGCCTTTAACCGCACGGCCACTTCGGCCGGCTGCCGCCTCCACTCAGCTGGAGGGACTGCCAGCTCAGCTGGCGGGATTCATTAGCGCCGCTGCCTACCGGCAGGCGCGTGCTCTATTACATCATGCTATGCGACAGTGTTCCACGTCATTTTCTATTTTCTCCACTATTGCGCCTAACGTTCAGAAAAGACTTGAATGACAACTGCTGATACGCCAAAAACACGTCAAAAAAAATGGTTCAAATGGCTCTGAGCACTATGGGACTTAACATCTGAGGTCATCAGTCCCATAAAACTATTTAAACCTAACTAACCTAAGGACATCACACACATCCATGCCCGAGGCAGGATTCGAACCGGCGACCGTAGCGGTCGCGCGGTTCCAGATGAAGCGCCTAGAACCGCTCGACCACACCGGCCAGCTAAAAACACGTCAGATAGTGTACAATTTTGTTCATTTCTCAGGTTGGGGATAATTAAAGTCAACGATAAAAAAAGACAAGGAGTGTTAATAAAAATTACGCTGTTGTGGAGAAACTATGTGTCCCTTTCCAACCGTGAGGCTGAATGTCGCCTCGTGGCGTTGTGAGCACGTGATGCGGCAAGGAAAATACATAATCGCAGCGGAGACGAATGGGGATTCATGGTTGCCATCCCAAAGATGGAGATAGATCATCGTCTTGCACAGAGTAGCCGCCCCATTAGTCTTCTGCCGACGCTCTCCAAGGTTTTCAAGGGAGTCTACCTCAAGTGATTGTCACAGAACGTCAACTTCTGTGACTGGTTGAAGAGGCTTCCGATACGTTGGAACACCTTGACTACTTTGGTGTGATGTCATTGGACTTCTCAAGAGTGTTTGACACCGTCTGGCGCATCCGCCTCTTGTTCAGACTACTCGAGCAGGGGATGCAGGGGACGCCTCATACGCTCAATCCTAGACGGCAGGGCCTTCCCTGAAAGGGCGGAGTATGGACTGTATACTGAGCCGTGGTAAAAATTGCTGTTTCGAAGAGCGCGCCGCAGTGCGTAGTGTGAAGCAGTCGCCCTCCGTTTCTGGCGGTGGCGCCGCTGTGGCAATCGCAGCTTTGGTGTCTCCCTCTAGTGGGAAAGGGGAAAGGTTGCCTGTTCACGTGCATTTAAGGGGCGTTATCAGCTCGCTAGGCGGCGAGTCGGGAGTTGGTCAGTCGGAGTGACTCTGGGTCAGTCACTCGTCACCAGTTGCTGGTCTGTCTCTCGTTCGCATTTGTTAGGCAGTTAGTGTCTGTCTGTCGTTCGGAGTGTTAGTATGTCTGTCGTTTGGATCAAACTTTAAAGCCGGCAAATTGAGAATCTTGCCACTCCGCCAGTAACAGAACTCAGCTAGTGGTCGCCCGGTCGGGGCTGAGTTCCTGCGTCTGAGTGTGCGCGTTAGGCCGCCAGTCTGCTCGAGTTGCTCGGACAGAGGCCATTGGCGGTTGGATCGATCGGTTGGTCGGTCGCTCACTGAGACACGAGATGACTTGTCCACCTTGAGCATCGGCGCGTGTGAGGTCGCCACGTCAGTCCAGTGGGCCGCGCCGTATAGCGAGGGGTAGTGGCTTCGCGGCCGGCACGAGAGCAACAGTAGTCAACCCAAGACATCGGTCTGGCCGGTGCGAGCTGCGACACCGGGAGACGGTAGATCGGCGCGTCTTCCTGCGTCCGTTGAAGCTGCTGGCAGCGGACGGTTCGGGAGAGCGTTGGGAGTGCTGCGCCAGGTGTTCGCCAGAAATCGCAGCTTATTAGAAGTTAAGAGATTGGAGATATGTTGTTTCATTTACTTGTTAAATTCTACTTGTTTTCTTGGTGAGGTCACCAGAGGCTTTGTTTTGGGGTCGTCCCACCATTCTTCTCCGTTTTCCCACCTGTGGGAAGGTGGTTATTTGTGAATTGGGTGGTCCGTTTTTCCCTTGTGGAGTAGGGGCGGGTTAGAGCAACCTGCGGTTCGGGTTGTTCAGTAATCTCTCTGTCAATCTGCCATACGTTAATAGCTGCCTTTGTCATGTCGTGGGATTCGGTTTTAACGAATTTATTGGTTGAAGGGTAACTGCCGAATTCCTGAAATATGTTTCTATCTTGCCTATCATCTTGAGAGGCGGTATATGTGTAATGTAGAGCATGTTTCGCTAACCTTAAATGGTTATTTTAGTATATAAAGTTGCCACTCTTCCACCGTAAAAGCTTTTTTTTAATAAAATCAAGTTGCACCTTCAGTGGCAAGTTAATCTTTTAATTTTTTTTAATTTAATTTTAGTGTTTTGTACCATTTCCATCCCTCCTACGGGGTGCATAGTTTTGTGTGAGTTGTTAAAATATTTTTAGTTTAAAGTAACCTGGTGTGTTGCAGATTTGCACCAGTGTAGTCTTTCAGAGGTTGTTGTGAGCGGTCGTGACTACGGCCGCGTCAAAAGTGAGCGGCGAGGTTCTCAGCCCGAAAGCTTATACTGTCAAAAATTTGTTCTTTCTGCCTCTGAATAAATTGTAACTTGATATTTAGAGGGTGCTTTTTGATTATAATTTTAAATCTGTTTCTAAAAAAAAAACAAAAAACAAAAAAAGGCTTTTAGGAATAAAATTTCCATTTGTTGAAAGAAATTTGATTTGTTTTCATCAGTTACCCACTGGCAACTACTTCCACGCTCACATAGTGTGATTAAATGCATTAATCTTTTTGATGAATCGCTAGTAAATAAAGTAAATTCTTAAGAAAAAGTTTTGCAAGTAAATTCACGGTTCATATACAATTCGTCGAATCTGAGCAGGCTTGACAGAGGGCTCCCTTTTAGGACAGCTCCTTTATACGCTTTACATGACAGACACGCCCAAGATTGACCACATGCAGCTGGCTACGCTGACGTCGCCCCGACACTCTCGCCGAGCGGCACCTCAAATTCAACGGCGCGGAGACACACTTCGTGCCACTCTAGAAGATGTGCATCTATCAACGTCGGCGGAAGCCCTGTTGGCTGGAGACCGAATGCGCGCTGTAGTGGCGTCACTCTGGTTCGTTGGCTTACCTGGCACCAACTCATCCAGGAAGTGAAATCCAGACTCTGCAAACGTTTACGCAAGCTGTGTCCTCTGCTGAACCCAATGTCGACACCTCCGCGTCTCGGAATCCCACTGTACAAGGCGCTGCCCAGCTCTGTCACTGACTAGGCTGCCATAGTCTGGGGGAAGGCTGAAGAATACAAGAAGAAGCTCCAGTCTCTACAGAATGACCCTCTCCGCCTGGATCTGCACGTACCAAGAGACTTTCCATCCGGAACACTCCACGATGTCTCAGAAGTCCCACGCCTACAAGACTGTTTCCGAATGATTGTCCATACCTTTCAGTCAAAGAAATGGCAGTCCAGGAACATGAAGACACTGTCTCAGGGGCCAGAAGATTCAGCGCTGCGTCGCAACAAGATGACTACATCTCTTTGCTGCATAAGAAGCCTCAGCAGGCGAAAGCAACAGATAGAAAAAAAACAGAGGACACTCGAAATCAGAAGACCGCTTTCATCACTACCCTCGGAGGCAAATCACTTCGAGATGCAAACTCCACCATCTTCGGAGGGCCGAGATACTCCATGATGTTCCAGAAGCGAAATGGAGATTCATTCTAGCGACACACAAATGAGGAAATGCACTCCCATAGGCGTTTTTAACAAAGTGCACGTCGTTATAGCCTGAAGTCTTGGAATGACTAAGCGAAGCTGATTCACTATTACCTTGCTACTGTCGTGAGCATCTACGGAATGTGTTGAAGAACGGCGACACCACGAGAAGGCGAAATCACGCTTCACCATTGAATGTGGAGGTCTGAGGCTTGCCCAGTAGGATAGACGACGGTCTGTGACAGAGCTAACGACAGAATACAATGCCGGTGTTTCTGAGCACTCCATTCAGAGCTCAATATTGATAATGAGACTCCACAGCAGATGGCAGCTACGAATTGGCATGTTCACCCAAAGAAATCGTCAGTTACTACTATTGCAAGTTCGCCCAGTATCGTAATTACTGAGTCGTGCACCAACGGAAACGTGTCGTCTGGTCGGATGAATCACGTTTCTTGTTACCCAGTTGATGCCAGTGTCCAGCTACTCCAGTTATCCAAGAGAGCGGCTGCTGAAACCACACACTGCACTACATACATGGGCGGTGGGGACAGTGTTACTGTATGGGAGACATTCACCTGAGCTTGCATAGGCTTTGCGGTACTAATCGAAGGTCCCAGTCAGCTGTAAATTACGTAAAAATTATTGTGGTCCACCTCCATCCCATTATGGGTGTTATCTTTCCGACGCTGATGGCACTCCTAACAGGATAATGTCAATGTCAAAAGCCATAAATGCGCTACAGTAGTTTGGCTGGCTCTGAGCACTATGGGACTAAACAGCTATGGTCATCAGTCCCCTAGAACTTAGAACTACTTAAACCTAACTAACCTAAGGACAGCACACAACACCCAGCCATCACGAGGCAGAGAAAATCCCTGACCCCGCCGGGAATCGAACCCGGGAACCCGGGCGTGGGAAGCGAGAACGCTACCGCACGACCACGAGATGCGGGCAGTAGTTTGAGGAGCACGGTAGTGAACTCACGGCGAACTCACGGTAGACCTATATCTCTGACGTCGATCTGTTGTAGAATTTTAGAACATGTTTTTTGCTCGAGTATCATGTCGTTTTTGGAAACCCAGAATCTGCTATGTAGGAATCAACATGGATTCCGGAAACAGCGATCGTGTGAGACCCAACTCGCGTTATTTGTTCATGAGACCCAGAAAATATTAGATACAGGCTCCTAGGTAGATGCTATTTTTCTTGACTTCCGTAAGGCGTTCGATACAGTTCCGCACTGTCGCCTGATAAACAAAGTAAGAGCCTACGGAATATCAGACCAGCTGTGTGGCTGGATTGAAGAGTTTTTAGCAAACAGAACACAGCATGTTGTTATCAATGGAGAGACGTCTACAGACGTTAAAGTAACCTCTGGCGTGCCACAGGGGAGTGTTATGGGACCATTGCTTTTCACAATATATATAAATGACCTAGTAGATAGTGTCGGAAGTTCCATGCGGCTTTTCGCGGATGATGCTGTAGTATACAGAGAAGTTGCAGCATTAGAAAATTGTAGCGAAATGCAGGAAGATCTGCAGCGGATAGGCACTTGGGTCAGGGAGTGGCAACTGTCCTTTAACATAGACAAATGTAATGTATTGCGAATACATAGAAAGAAGGATCCTTTATTGTATGATTATATGATAGCGGAACAAACACTGGTAGCAGTTACTTCTGTAAAATATCTGGGAGTATGCGTGCGGAACGATTTGAAGTGTAATGATCATATAAAATTAATTGTTGGTAAGGCGGGTACCAGGTTGAGATTCATTGGGAGAGTGCTTAGAAAATGTAGTCCATCAACAAAGGAGGTGGCTTACAAAACACTCGTTCGACCTATACTTGAGTATTGCTCATCAGTGTGGGATCCGTACCAGATCGGGTTGACGGAGGAGATAGAGAAGATCCAAAGAAGAGCGGCGCGTTTCATCACAGGGTTATTTGGTAACCGTGATAGCGTTACGGAGATGTTTAATAAGCTCAAGTGGCAGACTCTGCAAGAGAGGCGCTCTGCATCGCGGTGTAGCTTGCTCGCCAGGTTTCGAGAGGGTGCGTTTCTGGATGAGGTATCGAATATATTGCTTCCCCCTACTTATACCTCCCGAGGAGATCACGAATGTTAAATTAGAGAGATTAGAGCGCGCACGGAGGCTTTCAGACAGTCGTTCTTCCCGCGAACCATACGCGACTGGAACAGGAAAGGGAGGTAATGACAGTGGCACGTAAAGTGCCCTCCGCCACACACCGTTGGGTGGCTTGCGGAGTATAAATGTAGATGTAGATGTAGATGTAGATGTAGAAGTCTTGGGTGTCATATTTGCCTGATCTGAACGATCTAGAACACGTATGGTTGCGCACGCGCACACAAACCACCGTAACGTAATTTACGTTAACATCTTCTGATATATACCTCCGGAAATCTACCAATGACTTGTTGAATCGATGCCAAGTAGCATCGCTGCTGTATTGTGTTTTAACGCTTGTTCAAACGCTATTAAGCAAGTGATCATAATACTTTGGCTCCTCAGTGGAAGCACAACAATTCAAACATTAGTCAACCTCTCTCCTTCCCTCCCCCTCTCCCTTCCCGGTCCCCGGGAGGCATCACACTAGTACTACATAACACCGCCCCTATTCCTAATAATGTCTTCAGTTCGGTGAGGAACAGAAGAAGTTACTTCAAGTGTGTCCCATTATCCGAAGGCGCTCATTGACGATTAGATCCCACAGAGGTTCCATATTACGGGGTTGTTACGGATAGCTCTAAACATTTTCAGTAGGGTTAAGATTGGCTCATTTAGACAGCTGAATATTTCTCAAACCAGGGACGTATCTGTACAGCGTTATCAACACACCTGTCCTCATCTCCGAGGACGGAAGCATCCACAGCCTAATCCTCATAAAACTATACAAGAAAGGGCAACACTTGGTCATCAGGAATGTTGCCCCAGATATCCTGTTCAAGGTAATACGAGGGACTGGGTCGAAAGTCGTGGTACGAAAAACACCCCAAAATCCTCACAGAATCACCTTGGCCTCAATTACAACCTCCACCTATTGCGATTTCTACACCTCATTGAGCCTTCGGTTCACCCGACACCGTGCATCATTTTAAAAGAAGGTAATTCGCGACTCGTCGGACCGCACACGCGTCTTCAGTCAGCTACTTTTCAGCTTCTGTGTTATTTGGCCCGTTGAAGATGAGCAGGTTTAAGCGTAGCTGTGGGCCATGATCTCTTGCGTGGCCCGTGACGCCGAATGATTGTTGCACGAAGTTCCGTTTCGAACATATGCTCGGAAGCTAGTCGAGATGGACACGTTTATTGATAAGATGTGGAATTCGTTTCCAGTTGCTGTCAAATAGAGTATTTGTAGGACCACTGTTCTTATGAAGTATTACAGGGCTTCGAGTGGTACACCATTACATGTAGGTCAGTTCACACTAAATACACCTACAAATCGGGCAGCTGCATCAACGGCGTGGCCTCGGGAACGTCCAGAAACGTTGGTTCCTTTCTGTTGCATCCATGAGATAGTCTTTTCCACCACACACCAGGCAGGCCGTGTGTGCAGCCATACCGCAAGGAGAACGTGGGTAAACCGATTTCATCACCACCGAGATAGTGGGTTGTCTCGTGAGTCGTTCGTTCTGCCGGCGCGTTCCATCTATTGCACCTGCCACCCAGTATAACACCGTTGGCTAATCGCCCTACAACGTACAGGTCGACAACCAGACGCGCCACTGGATATTTCAGTGTGTGTTTGTGCCTGACGCTGGATGGAACAGCGTGAACGTGTGTATACAAGCCATGAAAAGCAAGAAGAAACATTTCCGGGATCTTACTGTGTTCACAGTTCGTAGTAACAGACGGAAAGTCATCGAGTAAAACACGAGTAAAATCTGGCGCTCCTCAAGGAAGTCTTATAGGTCCTCTGTTGTTCCTGATCTATATTGACGACATGGGGGACAATCTGAGCAGCCCTCATAGTGTTTGCAGATGATGCTGTCATTTACCGTCTTGTAAAGTCGTCAGATGACCAAACCGAATTGCAAAATGATTTAGATAAGATATTTGTATGGTGCTAAAAATGGCAATTGATCTTGAATAAAGAAAAGTGTGAAGTTATTCACATGCGTAATAAAAGAAAGCCGCTAAATTTCGATTACGCGATAAGTCACACAAATCTGACGGCTGTAAATTCAAGTAAATATTTAGGGATTACAACTACAAATAACCTACATTGGAACGATCACATAGATAATGTTGTGTGTAGAGCAAAGCAAAGACTGCAATTCATTGTCAGAACACTTAGAAGGTGCAACAGGTCAGCTAAGGAGACTTCTTACACCACGCTTGTCCGCTCTATCTTTGAGTATTGCAGTGCGGTGTAGGATCCGCATCAGGTGGGACTGACGGATGACATCGAAAAAGTTCAAAGAAGGGGAGCTCGTTTTGTATTATAGCGAAATAGGGGAGATAGTGCCACAGACATGATACGTGAATTGGAGTGGCAATCATTAAAACAAAAGGCATTTTTTATTGCGATGGATTCTTCTCATGAAATTTCAATCTCCAGTTTTCTCCTCCGATTGCGGAAACATTCTGTTGGCACCACCCTACATAGTGAGAAATGATCATCACGATAAAATAAGAGAAATCAGGGCTCGCACAGAAAAAAATTAAGTGCTCGTTTTTCCCGCGCGCATTTCGGGACTGGAACGGTAGAGAGACAGCTTGAAGGTGGGTCACTGAACCCTCTGCTAAACACTTTATTGTGAATAGCAGAGTAATCATGCAGATGTAGGAATAGAATGTATTTTCGGCAACAACGCTGTATACAACAGGAAATAAGTATTTTGTTTGCAAAACCGATCCGCCTTATTTAGTTATATTGTACACAACATTGTATGTAACGTGTGTGAGCAGACAGGCCGGCAACCACTTTATCATAGCTGTGCTGAAGGGAGTTATGTTCCCAGACGTTCTTTGTGACTGCATTGTAACGAAAAGCGAACGAACTTAGGAGACAACCCAATATTTCCTTGTAGGACCTGGGCTATTTATAACGGATTTACACGTCGCTTCCACAGCGTTTGGGGCGCTAGCCTAGCCGACAGACAGCGAGCCTGTCACAGCGGAGAGTGCTGCCAGCAGGACACTAGGACACTATTTTGCTACGCTCCCTCGCAGCGCCACATGGATATCCATCCGCTCCCAACTACTTAGGCCGCCATCGGATCGTGCGAAGTCAGTTAGTCCAACGTCTCAATTCCAGTTCTGCCTGTTCGCAGTACCAACAGTTTCGTCCCAGCGCTCCACGCAGCAGACGCAGTCCGGTTCGTCGTGGTCTTCACCAGCAGCACGTAAGCCGTCATATGCCGCCAGCATCGGCCCAGTAACGCCCCAGGTCTTCATGCCGCAGCCTACTACAACGCTAGGATTCCTTGTGTAGGTACGTCACATACGTCACAGGAGAGATATTTCTTTTGTATGTAGTTGTGTGCATATTCATTCAAGGACATTATAATTGAATTTCGTTTTGTTAATAAAGTTATCCTGTTAAAAGTAGCTTCGATCACTTCTCAGTATGAGGATATTTTACTTTCTCTTATCCTATCACATCTCTTCGTCGACCCAGGTCAATGCGCTGATTCAGTATTCAAATTGGCACGTACAAAATACTTCACTGTCTGTGGCGGAGGATAATACGGCCATCTGGTACAAGTTCTGCTCTATCTATAGCTCTTTTAAGGAGTTGCCTAACATTTTACCTGTAGTGTTGTGAAGGATGATTAGCGTTTAACATTCAGCCATTAGAGCCGGAGTACAATGCAGAATTCGGGAAGGAATTCAGAAGAACCATCTAGACATATTGCTTAAACGATTTATGAAGGTCACACAATACTTACAGCTGAATGCCCAGACGGAGATCTGAACTGCTGTCTTTCCAAAGGGGAGTGTAACATATCACCATTGCGCCACCTCCCTCGCTTAGTTCCTGTTAAGAACTAAGGTAGAATCGTAATTTGTCACTTTTATTGTTCACCTTGCACATCATGTCAGCAAAGAAGTATAATTTAGGAAAAGGATTAAAGCGCAGTGTGAACAGATATCAAGATCCAATACAGAGAGTTTTGCCCTTCTGGCCAAAAATAAGGACGAACAGACTGAAAACAGATATCAAGATCAATCACAGATCGTGTTGCCCTTCTGACCGAAAGTAAGGACGGCTTATGGGACGTGTTGATAGGAAATAAAGAAAAAGGTGGAAGCATAAGAATAGCAGAGAGTTAGATAATGAAGAATAGAATGCTCCCAACGCCGGACCGTAGAGATTTTCAACGCTGTTGGCTGTCGGTGCCCGTCAATGCTAAGAAGCCGGGGCCTTCTCGGTTTAAAGGTGGCGGTCCGTTTCACGACCGACGTCGCTTCCGCTTCGGCGCCGGGTTCCAGCAGCTCGTCAGTGGCGAGATGAGCAGACGTCCGTCCTCGGCGTGCCGGTGTCAGCAAACACGTCCGACAGCCGCAGATCGGCGCCTCTCGCCCGCCGCTCCTCGCTGCTCCTGGGGGCTCATCCGTCTTGCTTACAGACGCGCCGCGAGCGTCCGTCATGTTCCCTGCCGCAGGTATGCCCGATGCGCGATTTGTCACCCCAGACAAGCTGTGCTCGGGAATCTCTTTCCGTAGACAAAGACAACCGGAACAGCGACACGATATCACAGTACCCGCCCCTCTTAGTGTCTCAGGAATCTGTCTTAGAAATCGGCATCGTTTTCTAAATGCAGGGTGTATTAGCACGGAAGACTAGCAACTTTCCCACGACGACATTGGCCTTCAGGTTCTGTTTACAATAAAACTGTGAAGACTCCTGACATAAAACATCACTTCGCAGAGAAATGCAGTTAGTAGAGGGAGGAAATGATCTGTGAAAACATCCATTCTTGCCCTTCCCCTTCGCATTTGCTACTTACACTACTGGCCATTAAAATTGCTACATCAAGAACAAATGCAGATGATAAACGGGTATTAATTGGACAAATATATTATACTAGATCTGACATGTGATTACATTTTCACGCAATTTGGGTGTATGGATCCTGAGAAATCAGTACCCAGAACAACCACCTCTGGCCGTAATAACGGCCTTGATACGCCTGGTCATTGAGTCAGAGTTTGGATAGCGCGTACAGGTACAGCTGCCCATGTAGCTGCAACGCGATACCCTAGTTCATCAAGAGTAGTGACTGGCGTATTGTGACGAGCCAGTTGCTCGGCCACCATTGACCAGACGTTTTCAATTGGTGAGAGATCTGGAAAATGTGCTGTCCAGGGCAGCAGTCGAACATTTTCTGTATCCAGAAAGGCCCGTACAGGACCTACAACATGCGATCGTGCATTATCCTGCTGAAATGTAGGTTTCGCAGGGATCGAATGAAGGGTAGAGACACGAGTCGTAACACATCTGAAATGTAACGTCCACCGTTCAAAGTGCCGTCATTGCGAACAAGAGGTGACCGAGACGTGTAACCAATGGCACCCCGTACCATCACGCAGGGTGATACGCCACTATGGCGATGATGAATACACGCTTCCAGTGTGCGTTCACCGCGATGTCACCAAACAGGATGCGACCATCATGATGCTGTAAACAGAACCTGGAGCAGCAATGTCGCCATACGATAAACCGCAATCGCGATGGGCTAGAATCAGACCTTTATCAAAGTCGGAATCGTGATGGTACGCATTTCTCCTCCTTACACGAGGCATCACAACAACATTTCACCAGGCAACGCCGGTCAACTGCTGTTTGTGTGTGAGAAATCGGTAGGAAACTTTCCTCGTGTCAGCACATTGTAGGTGTCGCCACCGGCACCAACCTTGTGTGAATGCTCTGAAAAGCTAATCATTTGCATATCACAGCATCTTCTTCCTGTCGGTTAAATTTCACGTCGGTAGCACTCATCTTCGTGGTGTAGCAATTTTAATGGCCAGTAGTGTAAGAGGAACTAGTGTAACTATACTGAGCCAAAACATTATGAACACCTTTCCAGTAGCTTATTGGGCTATCACTGGAACGCAATACATCACCGATTCTACGTTTCATGGATCCGAAAGTTTGTTGGTCGGTTCTGGAGGTATGTGGCACCAGATTTCTACGCATAAGTCAAGTAATTTTCGTAAACAATGGGCTGCTGGTTTGTCGGCTCGACATTGGCGCCTGATAATGACCCAGATGGGTTCTACTGGATTCACATCAGGCGAATTTGGTGGCCAAGATATCAACGTGAGTTCACTATCATGTTCCTTTAAACACTGTAGCAATGCTCTGGTTTTGAAACACGGGCAGTTATTCTGCTCAACGATGACATCACCGTCGGGGGAGTCATTAAGCATGAAGCGACGCAGGTGCTCACAGGTCCCATGCGAGCGCAGAAAAATGCCTCAGCCAGTATAATACTGCTTTCACCAGCCTGCGCCGGCCATGGTGGCCGAGCGGTTCTAGGCGCTACAGTCTGGAACCGCGCGACCGCTACGGTCGCAGGTTCGAATCCTGCCTCGGGCATGGATGTGTGTGATGTCCTTAGGTTAGTTAGGTTTAAGTAGTTCTCAGTTCTAGGGGACTGATGACCTGAGAAGTTAAGTCCCATAGTGTTCAGAGCCATTTTTTGAACCATCCTGCGTCTTTGGCGCGGTGCACGCTTCGAACCGCCGTTCATTTGGATGATGGCGTTTGTGGTGATGACTACCGACCTGATGTTGCAAAAATCGTGAATAATCCGACGAGACGACACTTTTCCATTGATCCGCAATCTAGTCACAATGTTCCCGTGGCCACTGCAACCGTAACTGTCGTTGGGCCTACATGTGAACACATAGGGGTTGTCTGCTGCGGAGCCCCACGTTGAAAACCAAGTACATTGAACGTCGTGCTCCGAGACACTTATGCTTGCACGAGCAATGTGCTTTTTCGGCAGAGATACAGATTGCCACCAATCCTACTTTAGTGACAAGCCTTCGAATCACACGAGTCGTGGACGTCCAACGACTCGTCGCACAATGGTAGTTTCACTGTCGGTCTGTCACTCTCCAGAGATGCTCACTACAATAGTACTTGAACATTCGACCGGATATGCTCTTTTAGAGATACTCGTCCACAGGCTACGGGTGATAACATCACCTTTGTCAAAGTCGCTTATGTCAGTAGATTTACCCATATGCGGCCCGTGAGGTCGCCAGTATGATTCACCGTCAGTCTTTGGCCCACTTATACACTTTCCTTACCGTGTCGCGTTCCTGCAGCGCCACCAGGCGACATTCAACCTCGCGGTGGGCAGTGGTCATAATGTCTTGGTTTTCCAGTGTATAGTCTATAAACTCGTAAGCGAACGGGCGAGCCCCAGTTTGCCCACCCAGCTATATCACCAGATGCTACTGCAGGTTGTTTCACAAAACTGTACCGGTTTGCCGCGCGTGAGCTTTAAATCTGTAGTGACACAGTGTACAGATACGTCCTGGCAGCGTTTAATTTAATTTCTATTTTTTATTTTTATTTTTAGGTGAAAGCATTAACAACATGCGGAACACATGAGACGATTACCTTCCTCCAGAAAAACAGTATTATAGAGTAAATTATATTAACGTACGAATCGAAATCAAGATTCATATATCCACTACAAATATAGAATCGGACACCTGTTCATCTGAATACATGGTCTACTATCTGTCTTAAGAGTTGTGCTTACTTTGTGTTTCTGCTAGGTCGAAGAAGTTTTCTTCGAACGGCTGCGCTGAAACGCAACAATTCTTGTGACACGAGTACCTTTTAAAAACTAAAGAGGAATTTATAATTTCGTATCTGTACAGTGTTAGGCATGATGGATATTTAGTCTCTTGTTGGCTGTCAGAAAGGTTACAGGTTTCTTGGTAATATCTGCGATTATTTATTTTGTATAAAAATGGATTAGACAACTTGAACTATATTTTGTCATCAGGAAGGAATACAGTGCATAACAGTTTTGGCAATGATAAATACTGGTTTTGGTGAGCCTGCTATGATTAAAATACGGGTTTACAAGAGGTATAAGCGTTTTGAAGAAGGTCGTGAGGGCGCTGAAGATGACGATCACCCACGACGCTCAACACGTCAACCGATGTAATCCTGGAAAAGTGAAAGAAATGACTACGAAAGCTCGCCAAATCGCAGTCAGAGAATTCGGCGATGATGTTGGCATATCAATTGTCGCATGCCATGACATAGTTCCGGACGTTTCAGATAAATTTGTTCCAAAATTGTTTACTTTTGAACAAAGACAACGGCGGATGTCAGTTGGTCAGGAATCACTGGATGAAGTTAGCAACGGTATAGAGCTACTGAAACAAGTCAGAATAGGTGACGAAACATGAGATGAGCGATATGACACTGAAACTAAGACTCAGTCGACGTAGTGGATCGCCAAGACTAAAAAAAAAAAAACTCGACAAGTGCTGTCAAAATGTGAAGATTATGCTCTCAGCGTTCTTCGACTTGAACTTCATACTGTACTATGAGTTCTTGCCACAAGGTGAAACCAACAGTAAGGAGTACTAGTGAAAAGTTCAATGTGGTTGGCGTGAAGCAATTTTTTTTAAACAAAAACCGGATTCGTGACTGAGGAATTCTTGGTTTTTGCACAACGATAATGCGCCTATTACGTTTCTTTGCGTTTTCGTGAATTTTTGCCCAAGAACAATATTGTAATGATGCCCTAGCCTCCATATTCAATCATGTGCCTTTCTATTCACTTTAAATGACAGTCTTTTACAAATATAGGTAAGTTTAAAAACGCTTCGCTGAGAGAATTAGAAGCTGCTCCAAAAGTTAGAGTTCCAGAAGTTTTCCGGGTTCTTGAAGAAGTGTAAACATAACTGCATCGTATGTAACGCGGAATATTTCGAAGAGAATAACACTGATGTAGACAAGTGAATAAAGCCAGCATTAGATCCAGTGTTCACCACAATAATCCTGTTGCTTTCACTAACACTGACCATGATGCCATCAACATAACATTTTCTATAATTAATATTGCCCACCCAAATTTCGTTTATATAAAAGAGTTTTTCACATTGCTCTCTTCACTTTCTTGCTTGTAACAAGTATTTGCATCGACAGTCAATTACAACAGTTCTCTCTACCAAAATCCTCCTTTTGAACTTACAGATCTCTTCCAGAGATATCCCATTTCGCGCAGTGTCTTGTGCAAAAAACTTTCCGACAAGAGAAATGGATTCTTTTTGTTTTATTGGAATAAATAATTTGCCGAATGTCGACAATATTTTTTTGATTGGTTTAAAAGTCCTCCATTGCTTACCGAATTAGCTATTTTTAAAACTGTCTTTAACGATAGCTTTCTTTCCAAAATGCTTAGCGCTGTATCTTGGTGATTCCAGTGAACCATGTGATTTACATTCGCGTTCCTTTCTGATGCTTCTACTGTGGCATGGCTAACTTTTGTATAAACTGCAGTCCTTTGTTTGAGACTGGAAACATTTACCAACAGTTCGTCTTGTTTCAAGTCTTTAAAGCAGGCGCTAATTACGTTAGAGACGATTGAACGTTGTTTAAATATCTTCAACATTTCGCGGTCCTGTCAGCAACTGTGTAAATATTAATTTTTGTTTTAATAATTAACAGCCTAAGTTGCTCCGTTTACCTAGAATTTACCTAGGTTTCAGTCGGGATAACCCAACCTTCTTCAGAATAACAGTAACTACCGTTTGTCCATAGCTTGACGATGTCCACTATGGACAAACGGTAGTTACTGTTATTCTGAAGATGGTGGGGTTATCCCGACTGAAACCTAGGTAAATTCTAGGTAAACGGAGCAACTTAGGCTGTTAACTATTAAAATTAAAATTAGAACGTTGTTTACTCCGAAAACGTCTCTTGTTGGTATTGTGCACTTTTTATTACGATGTCGTGCGCGTACCCATCATTTCTGAATAACTAAGCATATCACAAAATAACAAGCTAAGCGCTCGAGCAGAATCAACGTAAATCACCGCACGCTGCGAGACGCTTTCGGACTGGGAAGGGGAAACTGATGTTGGGTGTGCCTGTAGGGCAGTTGTAAGGTCCTTCCCGGGAAGATCATTTCCCCTACTAAGAGCGCCTGTCGCTCATCAGTTTGCTGACTGACTGTACTAAATATTAATTGTCAGTTGCAAAGGAATTAGGAGGGAACTCTTTATAGCATTCAGACCAATTAACAGGGTAATATACTATTACTGGCCACATTTTGGGGTCGTCCACTTGGCAACTGGGATGGCAGAGCTGGTGGGTCGGTCTTTCCAAAATATGACTTAAGTGGTTTGTGGACGGATGTTACCAGAGGGCTGGGGAATTTCCCACGACAGTTGGTGTTTCCCAGCTCCTGTCGGGAATAAACCTGCAAAACCTCCTCGCACGAAGTAGCACTAGCTGTTAAGAAGAGCAGGAAACAAGCAATGAAAAAGCACACATTCTACTTCTGGAGCTGATTGGCTGAAAGGCTAAATCAAAAAGCTCTGTAATACTTTTGGATTGCCCGTACATTGAAAGATTTATTTATAACTATTTTATTGATCAGCTTAATTAGTTTACCTTTTTATAACCAAGATAGACATTAGTTTTTGAGACTAAAGGACGTAGTGTAGTTCTATCTGATGGAATTTAATATACTTTATTTACTCTGAATTTCCCGGGACTCGGGAAATCAAGAAGTCAGCTGGAAGCCCTCATCTCTGTATGAGGCAAGTTGTAGGCTCTCTGGAGTGCAGCTGGCGCTACAAGGTACTTAACGGCTCTGATATCAGTAGTCAGTGTCTTGGCTACCAATAAAATTTTTCCAGTGCGCAATTCTTACTGAAATAATTAAGTGTGTTACTATGTCAAGGTGTGATTCGGCTTCGGTACTTTCCGGGTTTCTAGGTGAGTGTTATATTACAGGGACTGCGCACATTTTCTATAGGAAAAAGAAGCACATCGCAGTGTTCAGCCATTAGTAAAATGGAGGTTGTTCTCAATGAACGTGACAGACTTGGAAAGATGAAATGTGTTGTTTTTGTGTGACTTTTTACTCATTAACTTTAAATTGTTGTACAGTTTGTCTGTGAAGAGCAATTGCAGCTGATCTTGGACTGCTGTTTCATGATATATAAACATTACATACCTTGACACCACCACTGTTTTAACCACCTTAATATCCAACTTCCTTAGCAATAGGAGATTTTTCGTGGAATTTCAAGGACGGTGCAGTAGATGGGTACTACAGAGGAATGGGCTACCCCAGGGCAGTGTTCTGGCCCCTATACTCTTTAATATGTATACGAACGATCAACCACTCCCGCTGTACACCAGGAGTTTTCTGTATGCGGATGATCCTGCATTGGCCACCCAGGGAAAGGATTTCCATGACGTCGAAAATAAGCTAAGGCACTGGAAGAAGTAGAGCGGTTCTACAAAAATAATAACTTAAGGCCGAACCCTACAAAAACGCGATTCTGTGCTTTCCACCTAAAAAACAGACAGGTAAACCAACAACTAAATATATCATGGAATGGCACTCAACTTGAACATTCATTTTCCCCAAAGTATCTTGGGGTGACCTTAGATCGAACACTAACATTCAAAACACATTGTCTAAACACCAAAATGAAAGTATCTGCAAGGAATAATATCATACGAAAACTAAGGGGATCTAACTGGGGTGCACAGCCAGTCACTATTCGGACTTCGGCTTTGGCGTCGTGCTACTCTGCGGGCGGATATGCAGCTCCTGTCTGGCATAACTCGTGCCATGCCAGGCACGTAGATACCGCTCTGAATGAGACGTGCCGCATAATCACCGGGTGCCCGGGACCCACTAAAGTGGAGCATCTGTACCATCTAGCAGGTGTAGCTCCAGCCGACATCAGGCGTGAAGCAGCTGCTCAAGCAGAAGGACGTAGAGCCGTGATATCTGACACTCACCCATTATTTGGCCATTCGCCGGCACCGTCTCGCTTGAAGTCCAGAAAAAGTTTTGTAAGGGTCTATGTAAACAACAACAACAACACAAACCAAAGGCTAAGCATGTGGAGAAATAGAGTAGAGATGCTCCTATAGGCTGGAGACAACGTAAAGAAGAGGTACCTCCCGGTGATAATGAGAGCTGGTGTACCCGGAAGTCCCTGAACAGATTACGAACTGGTGTTGGGTGGTGCAAAGAAGCTCTTGAAAAATGGGGATAGGCTAGAGAATCCTCGTAAGTGTTGAGAGGAGCAGACGATGTCTCACCTGCACAACTGCCGTCTGTGCCAATCATCATGCACCGAAGAAGAGTTGATGCTGGCCAGTTCTAACGCCTTGGACGTTGCCCGCTTCTGGGCGAAGACAGTTTAATTCAATGTCTGTTAGTCTATACTTAAGTGAATTTATGTATGTTCATTTATGTACAATTACGTCTAATTGTATGCTACCTGTAATGCTTTGAACGTAGATAACTTTTGGGCAAAAGCAAGTTAATTATAGATTTCTTTGTCCCTTTTCATGTTAATGTCCATTGTCTACTTATATGTTTTATAACTGTTAATTTGTGCTAATTCCGATGTAAGTGATGCCTTTGGCACGAATTTAAAAAAATACCACTGTCGTGCCCGCAGTGTCCTCCTGCAAAGTGAGTTATCTCATGAATCCACTGTCGGCATGTGGCGATGATCGAGCGTTACAAACTGCACTGGAAGACGTGGTCTGCTGTCAGTGTAGCTTTTGTGACATACCTGTCACATATCACTGAGTGATATTTGATTTTGTTCCTGCCCACTTATTGGTTATTTTTGAGGAGAGTATAAGACTTGCTAACTCAGGAAGAAGTCAAATTTTGTTAGGTCCAATGGTCTGGCTGACAACAAGAGCTCAGTCACAGAGGGTCTAGAGAAAGGACTGGATCCCCAGGGTACTGCAGTTCGCCGAAGCGGTTGCAGTAGGCGTCTGCTTCGCGCTTTGGCCGCGAGTGCCTTCTTCGAAGGCAGCTGCCGCTATGCCACCCAAGTCCCTAGTGTATAACTGTGCGTGACGAATTCACCCATATGCGGATCAAAGAACGGGACGCCACGGCGCAGCTCAGCCACCTTGGGGAAATTCGTGACCTTTCCCTCCAGATCTTGTTATCAAATCAAATGTGTCTTGCTCGCCACCGTGCTTAGGCTCGAAGGACTCGACCAATCAGTGAAACGTGGCTAGCAGTTGATTCTGCGAGTCTAGAATGGTACATTTCTGCAGGGCTCCCCTGTATTCACATAAACAAAGTGAAATTCTCGCTGGTTACTGTAACGACGGCTGGGTGTTCACCGCTCATGTAGAATTTGTCTAAAAGTGAGAAGCTTGGCATAGAGGAGAATAATTTTGGGCACTTGCCGTTCTGCCGTGAAGAGAGAGAGAGTGTGTGAGAGAGAGAGAGAGAGAGAGAGAGAGAGAGAGAGAGAGAGAGAGAGAGAGAGATAGACTTGCGGTTCTGCAGTGGAGAGAAAGAGAGAGAGAGGAGAGAGAGATAGGAGAGAGAGAGAGGAGAGAGAGAGAGAGAGAGAGAGAGGAGAGAGAGAGAGAGAGAGCGAGAGGTTTCTGGTCCTGGCGGCCATTAGATCACCGTTTGCTGAGTTTGGTGTAAGTGTTGCAGTTCATTTTTGCAGTATCCACTTTTTAAGGAGCTCACAATTTGCAGGATTTGCTACACACCTTGTGTGTGCTCCCTGCCGCCGTTGGATAAGCAGCTGCAGCAGCAAGTCGTATACTCCTAGCTCACTCATTTCTTACATAGTTTAATTCTTAATTTCTTTGCGTGTTTTTGGTACTTGCATTGTTTGATACATAAATTTCGGGCGTATTATAGTATTTGAGAGTTGTAGCATCGCGTTTTAGTACCTGAATAGTGTAAAATCGCGTAGTCTCCTTCCGCTGCCGAGCAGTGTGTCAGCAGTGCGTTAGTAGCAGCATTACTGCATTTACTAGGCAATCTTGTATTTTAATAACCGTTTAAATTTTGTCGATTTGTTTGCGCTCTCTGTAGATTAGTTCAGACGTTCTTTGCAAAACAGTTTTTAGCATGGATAGGGACTGCAACTGCTGTGTTCGGATGCAGGCTGAGTTGGCATCCCTTCGCTCCCAGCTTCAGGCAGTGTTGGCTTCGGTCACACAGCTTGAGGCTGTTGCCAATGGGCATCACTGTGGGGGTCCGGATGGGGGTTTGTCGGGGACGGCCAGCTCGTCCCACGCATCCCCCGATCGGACTAAGACTGTGGTTGCCCGGGATACTGCCCGCATTGAGGCTGATCCCTCACCTGTGGTAGAGTGGGAGGTAGTCTCAAGGTGTGGCAGGGGGCGAAAGACATTCCGGAGGGCTGAACGGAAGGCCTCTCCAGTTTGTCTGACGAACCGGTTTCAGGTTCTGTCTCAGGCTGATACTGATCTTCGGCCTGACATGGCTGCTTGTCCTGTTCCAGAGGTTGCCCCTCAGTCTGCAAGATCCGGGCGGTCGCAGAGGGTGGGCTTACTGGTAGTTGGGAGCTCCAACGTCAGGCGCGTAATGGGGCCCCTTAGAGAAATGGCAGCAAGAGAGGGGAAGAAAACCAATGTGCACTCCGTGTGCATACCGGGGGGAGTCATACCAGATGTGGAAAGGGTCCTTCCGGATGCCATGAAGGGTACAGGGTGCACCCATCTGCAGGTGGTCGCTCATGTCGGCACCAATGATGTGTGTCGCTATGGATCGGAGGAAATCCTCTCTGGCTTCCGACGGCTATCTGATTTGGTGAAGACTGCCAGTCTCGCTAGCGGGATGAAAGCAGAGCTCACCATCTGCAGCATCGTCGACAGGACTGACTCCGGACCTTTGGTACAGAGCCGAGTGGAGGGTCTGAATCAGAGGCTGAGACGGTTCTGCGACCATGTGGGCTGCAGATTCCTCGACTTGCGCCATAGGGTGGTGGGGTTTCGGGTTCCGCTGGATAGGTCAGGAGTCCACACCACGCAGCAAGCGGCTACACGGGTAGCAGGGGTTGTGTGGCGTGGACTGGGCGGTTTTTTAGGTTAGATGGCCTCGGGCAAGTACAGAAAGGGCAACAGCCTCAAAGGGTGCGGAGCAAAGTCAGGACATGCGGGGACCAAGCAGCAATCGGTATTGTAATTGTAAACTGTCGAAGCTGCGTTGGTAAAGTACCGGAACTTCAAGCGCTGATAGAAAGCACCGAAGCTGAAATCGTTATAGGTACAGAGAGCTGGCTTAAGCCAGAGATAAATTCTGCCGAAATTTTTACAGAGGTACAGACGGTGTTTAGGAAGGATAGATTGCATGCAACCGGTGGTGGAGTGTTTGTCGCTGTTAGTAGTAGTTTATCCTGTAGTGAAGTAGAAGTGGATAGTTCCTGTGAATTATTATGGGTGGAGGTTACACTCAACAACCGAGCTGGGTTAATAATTGGCTCCTTTTACCGACCTCCCGACTCAGCAGCGTTAGTGGCAGAACAACTGAGAGAAAATTGGGAATACATTTCGCATAAATTTCCTCAGCATGTTATAGTCTTAGGTGGAGATTTCAATTTACCAGATATAGACTGGGACACTCAGATGTTTAGGACGGGTGGTGGGGACAGAGCATCGAGTGACATTATACTGAGTGCACTATCCGAAAATTACCTCGAGCAATTAAACAGAGAACCGACTCGTGGAGATAACATCTTGGACCTACTGATAACAAACAGACCCGAACTTTTCGACTCTGTAAGTGCAGAACAGGGAATCAGTGATCATAAGGCCGTTGTAGCATCCCTGAATATGGAAGTTAATAGGAATATAAAAAAAGGGAGGAAGGTTTATCTGTTTAGCAAGAGTAATAGAAGGCAGATTCCAGACCACCTAACAGATCAAAACGAAAATTTCTGTTCCGACACTGACAATGTTGAGTGTTTATGGAAAAAGTTCAAGGCAATCGTAAAATGCGTTTTAGACAGGTACGTGCCGAGTAAAACTGTGAGGGACGGGAAAAACCCACCGTGGTACAACTACAAAGTTAAGAAACTACTGCGAAAGCAAAGAGAGCTTCACTCCAAGTTTAAACGCAGCCAAAACCTCTCAGACAAACAGAAGCTAAGCGATGTCAAAGTGGAATGATTGGAAAAGAGCACAGGTAGTCGCAGTCTTCAAGAAGGGTCGTCGAGCAGATGCGCAAAACTATAGACCTATATCTCTGACGTCGATCTGTTGTAGAATTTTAGAACATGTTTTTTGCTCGAGTATCATGTCGTTTTTGGAAACCTGGAATCTACTATGTAGGAATCAACATGGATTCCGGAAACAGCGATCGTGTGAGACCCAACTCGCGTTATTTGTTCATGAGACCCAGAAAATATTAGATACAGGCTCCCAGGTAGATGCTATTTTTCTTGACTTCCGGAAGGCGTTCGATACAGTTCCGCACTGTCGCCTGATAAACAAAGTAAGAGCCTACGGAATATCAGACCAGCTGTGTGGCTGGATTGAAGATTTTTTAGCAAACAGAACACAGCATGTTGTTATCAATGGAGAGACGTCTACAGACGTTAAGGTAACCTCTGGCGTGCCACAGGGGAGTGTTATGGGACCATTGCTTTTCACAATATATATAAATGACCTAGTAGATAGTGTCGGAAGTTCCATGCGGCTTTTCGCGGATGATGCTGTAGTATACAGAGAAGTTGCAGCATTAGAAAATTGTAGCGAAATGCAGGAAGATCTGCAGCGGATAGGCACTTGGTGCAGGGAGTGGCAACTGTCCCTTAACATAGACAAATGTAATGTATTGCGAATACATAGAAAGAAGGATCCTTTATTGTATGATTATATGATAGCGGAACAAACACTGGTAGCAGTTACTTCTGTAAAATATCTGGGAGTATGCGTGCGGAACGATTTGAAGTGGAATGATCATATAAAATTAATTGTTGGTAAGGCGGGTACCAGGTTGAGATTCATTGGGAGAGTGCTTAGAAAATGTAGTCCAGCAACAAAGGAGGTGGCTTACAAAACACTCGTTCGACCTATACTTGAGTATTGCTCATCAGTGTGGGATCCGTACCAGATCGGGTTGACGGAGGAGATAGAGAAGATCCAAAGAAGAGCGGCGCGTTTCGTCACAGGGTTATTTGGTAACCGTGATAGCGTTACGGAGATGTTTAATAAACTCAAGTGGCAGACCCTGCAAGAGAGGCGCTCTGCATCGCGTTGTAGCTTGCTCGCCAGGTTTCGAGAGGGGGCGTTTCTGGATGAGGTATCGAGTATATTGCTTCCCCCTACTTATACCTCCCGAGGAGATCACGAATGTAAAATTAGAGAGATTAGAGCGCGCACGGAGGCTTTCAGACAGTCGTTCTTCCCGCGAACCATACGCGACTGGAACAGGAAAGGGAGGTAATGACAGTGGCACGTAAAGTGCCCTCCGCCACACACCGTTGGGTGGCTTGCGTAGTATGAATGTAGATGTAGATGTAGAATTATATTGTTTCATGGACCATGGACTGGAGTACATTACATTTGTGAGCTGCACATATTAGGAAAGCTACTGGCATTTTCCAAGCAGTCTTCCACATACATGAGGAACCTCCCCCACCTCTCCCCTCCTAGCGTCATCCAGACATTCATGCCTGAATTGAGCTTATCGACCAAGGTAGCGCAGTGGTTAGCACACTCAATTCGCGTTTGGGAGGACGACGATTCAAACCCGCGGCCGGCCTGTGAGACCTTTTTTTTCTGATTTCCCTAAATCGCTTAAGGCAAATGCCGGGATGTTTCCTTTGAAAGGGCACAGACGATTTCCTTCTCCGTCTTTTCCTAATTCGAGCTTCTAAGATGTCTCGAATGACCTCTTTATCGACGGGACGTTAAACACTAATCTCTTCCTCCCTCCAGACTGAGCTTCTAGAGAGCTTAGTGTTTCAGTGTTTTAGGTGACTTTGTGTTCGCTGTGTTGGGGCAGTTTCATAGTCAGCATTGCGAATCTTTACATTAATTTCGTTGGCAAATTATTCTCTGTTAATTTAGTGAGATATGTGTCGAGACATCAGTATAAATAAATGACTTATCAAAATCAGTGTTGATTTGCGTCTCAGGACAAAACTACCGTCCTACAACTGATCGTGGTTATATGATTACTGGAAATCTTTGACCACTTAAGTAAGCCCAGAGTGCGCTGTAAGGAATACTCTATGAACAACGCAGACCTCTGCCAAAAGTCATTCTCATATTAGTGAAAGTCCGCCTATCCGGCAAATAGGCTACCAGCCTACCACAAGCCTTTCTACTAACGCCATTTCGGCTGCTTGCGAGTGGACTTCGCTACTTATTTGATCAAGCAGATTCTCTTACGCCCTCACGAGGCTCAGTCCTCGAAGGTGTCATCATAGGAAAATCTCAGCTGGTCACAGGGAGTTAGACCTATGACATCCACGTTAACAGCCTGTAATGTTAGCTACTACACCGCTGAGGCAGCACCTATCCGCTAACACATGCGAATAGAGGAAATCTTTTCTCCATTTATCTTTGCAACTAGCTCGGAGAACCTACGGAAGCGTCTGCTGCTTGTTCCCCTGAAAGAAGAAAAACAAAATCTCAACCAAACTACGGCGGTCTTTCTCGATGTGCATAATACACACACTTCTTCTGGAAGTTTTAAAACTATTCTATTCTATCGCTTGTGCCTTGTTCCGCGGTTACGCAGGGTCGGCCGTGGTTAATCGGATTTGGCATGTTAATTGTAAGGGGTGGCCGGATGCCCTTCCTGCCGCCACCCCGTACCCCCCAGGACGGAATTAGTGTTCTCCAACTGTCTGTGTCTAGTGGAATCCATGAAATAGTGTGAATGTGTTCAGATGTCTGCAAGCTGTGTAACTGAGGCGGAACGTGGGGACCAGCCTGGTATTCACCTAGCGGGATGTGGAAAAGCGCCTAAAAACCACATCTAAGCTGGGCGGCACACCGGCTCTCGCGGTCAATTCGCCGGACGGATTCGATCTGAGGCCGGCGCGCCTACCCGAGTCCAGGAAGCAGCGCGTTAGCGCTCTCGGCTACCCTGGCGGGTCGTAAGTTTTAAGACTGCTTCTGCACATTTAATTGCAGTGAGAAGCGGTCTCTTTAAACTCGGAAGTATGCCTTAAAATCTCAAGATTCTTTCATAGGGCCATATCCGAGTCTTCGTCAAAACACTAATCCAATACACAGTTTGTACAGGGTTGGAAGCCCTTCTCTTATCCGTTTCTACAACAAACAAGAGAATTTTAACTGGTCGTGATAAAATGAGACATGGTTCAAAGAATTTCTGTAGGTCGTTACCGTCCTTCGTCGTCTTACTAGATATCCATGCCTTCTGCCAGATTTCCATCCATGGGGATCTTTAGCAACGTGCATTTCGTCTACTTGTCTTGCATTAAGTGCTTTTTTCTTCGAATCTTGCAAAATATATCGTGAGTCTGTCCTCCAACCATTTGTTTCATTACGGTCGTAATTACTCCTCCCAAAACCCTTTCAGTTGTTTGTCTTCCTGTCTCACCTAGCAATTCCCATCATGCATCGCTACACTGCTTTGTTCATAATTCCTATTTTGTAATGGTTATTGATTTATAATCCATATCTCACTATCATGTCAAAAAGTGTTGTAAGCTTTCCTATTGAGAAAAATTTGAAGCTTACTTTTGAAGAGTGTCTAGTTTAGCAAACGCCCGTATATTGTTTCGCTCTTGTGTTTATTTCTTTTCCAGGCCATCCTGCTACTGTCACCAGCTTCTAACACTTCACTTGAAGATGTTGACTACGAAACTCATTGAAACGTTGCGACAAAACGATACCACCACTCGGCTGATTACCCATGAAGATTTCATCAGCTTGTAACGCTTCTCACCACCTGCCTCCCCTCCCCCCTTCCGGTATATTTAGAATATGAATTTAGTGGTCGCCATTTTTGATAAAGAATCTTGGAAATCATTTATTTGGGGGTACAGACGTTATACAGAGGCGAACGAGACAGGATTAAGATCTACGACCATATGACTATTACCAATATCCCCTGTACCACGTCGGTCTTTTATTGCCGTTTGACGCATTGTTCATCGTAATAAAGAGGTAATAGAATGTCCTCAGTTATATTTAACAATTAACCTGACGTACGTGTAATTAAAGTCAATTTCTTAGACAGTGATTTTAACAAAACAATACTTCAACTTGCCCCTAATCTCGTCATTGTCTTCAAAAAATTATTATTTTTTCTCTAATTGGGTGTCATTCCCCATGAGAATTGCAAACATTTCTGTTTGATGACTGATACTTGAAGTTCTGTCATTACTACAATGGAATGAATTCAAATAACTTCGCTGTCTCTTAACAGTCTATGATTTAGTCATTAGGAGTGAAAGCGCTTTTCAGACGTTCATAGTTAACTGTTCCTATTGCACTATAGATAGCGACTGCTGTTGTCCGGCCCCGGTAGCTGAATGGTCAGCGTGACGGCTTGTCAATCCTCTGGGCCCAGGTTCGATTCCCGGCTGGGTCGGGGAATTTTCTCCGCCGAGGGACTGAGTGTTGTGCTGTCCTCGTCACCACCCTATCATCCTCATCGACTGCAGGTCGCCGAAGTGGCGTCAAATTGAAAGACCGGCACCCGGCGAACGGTCTGCCCGACGGGGGGCTCTAGCCATACATTAAATAAAAAGTGACTGCTATGTCGGAACGGTAGTCACTATAGAACCTTGTAACAGTCAGTAGAAGAGACGCGGCTGTGGTAACTGCAGGAACTGTGTTCCATAGCGTCATCGCAGAATCTATGGTGGAGCTGCTATGCAATTGATCGAGTGTCGGCGGATCTTCGTCTTTTGTCCATGTTAGCGGAAGGATCTCCATCTGTACATATACTTAGCAGAAGCGAAGTATTTCACGGTTGACAGCGATCTTTTTGGTAGCTGGCTACACTGTTGGCGGATGGAGATGAATCCCTGATGGACTTGCTGCGGAAGCAGAAGGTAGTCCCGGTTGGCGAGGCTGGTGCTCGGAAGTGAGAGGGTGTATGACGAATGGTGTGCCTATGTGATTGTCGTCACTCGTGGTGCTTCTGTGTACCTCTTGAGCTACATACACAGCACTGTAATTGATTCTGAGTTGTGCTGATAAACAAGCTGTATTAAACTTCCATCCACTCTCGAAGTTCGTCTGTGTTGGAGGCAATATGTCATCATCGGCAAAAGGAATGTAATCCAGATGTGTTGCAATAATATGTGTTTCTTGTTCTTTTTCCTATACAAAGAATCTGAAACGTCCTCCGGGTTTGCTGACAATTGTTAAAGTGATAAGAAATCTCCTTGCATCACCCCTCTTTCAAGCCTCGGTTTTACACTTCCCTGAATAAATTTAGTAAAAGTGTAACACTGATGTAAATGTTCTTTAGTATACTAATGCATACCGAATCAACCCTTTTTACCAAATCCTGTCAGTACCAACTCAAATCATAACTTGAATCCTATGAATCCCATCACACTGGTAATCATACTTATTATTCTGTTCTATAAATTATTTCTTGTTTCATTTCAAACTCCAAACTTTTTTACTTCATTTCAATACATAGACTTTCCATTGCTGTTGGAAACGATTAAAGGTAATATGTTGTACATTTCAGAGAGAAGACTGATAAGCCTATAATTTTTTATGTTAAAATAAATTACTGGACTGCAGTTGAGTAACGTCCTCGACAAGTGCCTGCATTTAGATTTGAAGCTTCTCGTCACTTTCAAGGCACAAATGCAACGATAGACCACTGTGCATTGCAAATGACACCTCGGTAATCGTGGTTGCGCAGACACGGAAATCAAAAAATGGCATATCTCGTTGCGCTTGTTCCTTAATAACAATTAGATGTTTTCCTAACGAAATTCTAGCGATTGTCCTATGATTTTAGTCCGTCACATATCATTGTTTCATCTCTGACAATGGTGGTTAATGTGAAACAAGCCACGTTCACCATAGTTCGGAGGCTATAACTAGCTGGGCAAGTCAGCTCAAACGTCAAAGGTAGGCAACAACATAACACCTTCAGTAGGACGGTTATAAATTTCCGCCATTTGATCGTTAATTGTTCAATCAGATTTCGACTTTATAGCTACTCTTAAGTGCATGCCGAAATGTTTAAATTTGTCTGACCTGTCTTGACATGTCATCGTAGGAAAAACATATGTATGTTCTTGTACACCATATCGAAGATACATACTATGGCCGAGATTGTGCACGGTGGCAAGCCATTAACACACAGTGCAGCGAATTTAACACCCAATACATTCCTGAGCCCTGCATTCGTCACTTCTGTTCAACTGACGTTAATGTTACAGAAATATACACTACTGGCCATTAAAATTGCTACACCAAGAAGAAATGCAGTTGGTAGACGGATACTCATTGGACAAATATATTATACTAGAACTGACATGTGATTACAATATCACGCAGTTTGGGTGCATAGATGCTGAGATATCAGTACCCAGAACAACCACCTCTGGCCGTAATAACGGCCTTGATACACCTGGGCATTGAGTCAAACAGAGCTTGGGTGGCGTGTACAGGTACAGCAGCCCATGCAGCTTCAACACAATACCACAGTTCATCAAGAGTAGTGACTGGCTTATTGTGACGAGCCAGTTGCTCGGCCACCATTGACCAGACGTTTTCAATTGGTGAGAGATCTGGAGAATATGCTGGCCAGGGCAGCAGTCGAACGTTTTCTGAATCCAGAAAGGCCAGTACAGGACCTGCAACATGCGGTCGTGCATTATCCTGCTGAAATGTAGGGTTTCGCAGGGATCGAATGAAGGGTAGAGCCACGGATCGTAACACATCTGAAATGTAACGTCCACTGTTCAAAGTGCCGACAATGCGAACAAGAGGTGACCGAGACGTGTAACCAATGTCACCCCATTCCATCACGCCGGGTGATACGCCAGTATGGCGATGACGAATACTCGCTTCCAATGTGCGTTAACCGCGATGTTGCCAAACACGGATGCGACCATCATCATGCTGTAAACAGAACCTGGATTCATGCGAAAAAAATGACGTTTAGCCATTCGTGCACCCAGGTTCGTCGTTGAGTACACCATCGCAGGCGCTCCTGTCTGTGATGCAGCGTCAAGGGTAACCGCAGCCATGGTCTCCGAGCTGATAGTCCATGCTGCTGCAAACGTCGTCGAACTGTTCGTGCAGATGGTTGTTGTCTTGAAAACTTCCCCATGTGTTGACTCAGGGACCGAGACGTGGCGGCACGATCCGTTACAGCCATGCGGATAAGATGCCTGTCATCTCGACTGCTAGTGATACGAGGCCGTTGGGATCCAGCAAGGCGTTCCATATTACCCTCCTGAACCCACCGATTCCATATTCTGCTAACAGTTATTGGATCTCGACCAACCGACCAACACGAGCAGCAAGGTCGCGATACGATAAACCGCAATGGTGATAGGCTACAATCCGACCGTTATCATAGTCGGAAACGTGATGGTATGCATTTCTCCTCCTTACACGAGGTATCACAACAACGTTTCACCAGTCAACGCCGGTCAACTGCTGTTTGTGTATGAGAAATCGGTTGGCAACTTTCCTCATGTCACCACGTTGTAGGAGTCGCCACCGGCGCCAATCTTGTGTGAATGATCTGAAAAGCTAATCATCTGCATATCACAGCATGTTCTTCCTGTCGGTTAAATTTCACGTGTGTAGCGCGTCATCTTCGTGGTCTAACAATTTTAATGGCCAGTTGTGTATTAGCTGTTAAATAAGTCAATGTTTTAACAGTTTTCCACTGTGCGTTATGTCAGCCATATTATGTATCATCGATATTTTCTCGTATCTTGTAATAAGACAACTGGTCTACAAGAACAGAAATATGTTTTTTCGTTGATGACAAGTCACAGGCACGTCAGATATATTTTAACATTTCAACAAGCACTTGAGAATTGCTATTGAGCCGAAATCATGGTTGTGTAAAATAAATGAACAATTACTGGTCAAATGATGGAAATTTGATTTAGAAAATGCTATATGACTGCGATACTCTATGAAGGAAAGTTCAGTAGGACCATACCCAGTAAAGCACGGAGTTTTATAAACCAACCTTCCGACTCATGATAGCTTAACATGACTCCCAGTGAATTAGGAGCGTTACAAAGCTGTTGTAGTTTTCGAAGACATTCTGTGAACAATTTGACAACTTCCACTTGTATTACTCTCCTTGCCGCTGTTCGACGCACCTACTTCTTTACTGCCTCGGTGGTCACCTTTGTTTCAGATCCCCGACCCTTGTCGCAGGGTGTACGGAGGTCGCTGAGGGGTCGGCAGCGACAGCCGGACCAGCCGGCCGGTCGTCAGATGGCGAAGACTGCCGGAGCGGCGTAATCCGGGGCGGCGCCATACATCACGGCGCGGCGCGGCCAGGCGCGGCCGGCCGGGTCAGATGTCAGCGCCTGCGGGTAGGCACACCCGCGCAACGCCGCATTAATCACACGCGGTCGCCGGCCACCGGCCGCCACCTGCCGGTCGCTCTCGTCGCCCCATCAGCCTGTCTCCGCACGGTCTCACATACTGTACTAGGATCGGCAGTTGTCGCTGAAACAAAGAGTTTTCGGTTATACTGGTTTTCTTTCAATACCAGTTTAGCCTGGCCGTTAAAACAGTCGAAAATAACCGATTTTCTGGTCGTTATTTCTACAGGGTGAAAAGTATTTAAACCGACAAACTGTGGGTGGTTGTAGGGGACATCAAAACAAATATTTTTCCCTAATGTCATTTTTTCTTATGAGGATTATTTAAACCGGTGGAGGCCGTATTACGATATTCAGTTATTAGAGGCCGTATTACGATCTTCAGTTGTTAGAGGGCGTATTACGCTCTCCAGTTGTAGGCAACTGCTGTCCACCAATGAAGTAGCGCATTGTCTCTGTTTACTAATGGAGCGATACACCTGGAGTGAGTACACTGACATGCTTGGTGCGTATTATGTAGAGCACCACAACGGACGAGCTGCACTGCGGGTTTATCAACAGCAATATCCTAATCGCCGTATCACGCATCATGCGACCTTTGCTGCTGTGTACCAACGTCTGCGTGAGACCGGGTCATTTAGCAGATTACCTGGAGAGAGACGCCGTCGCACGGTAAGAACCCTACAATTTGAGGAAGCTGTCTTGCAGCATGTGGAGCGGGATCCTTCAATCAGCACTCGTGCAATTGCACGTAACATGGGGACGAATCAGACGAACGTAAGAACAGTCCTTCGAGAGCAACTGTTACGTCTATTTCACCTACAGTGTGTCCACGACTTGGAACCAGTTGATTATCCACCCAGAGCACAGTTTTCGCAGTGGTACCTGGAACACTGTGAAATGCATCCTACATCTCCATCCTCTGTGTTGTTTACCGATGAAGCAACGTTCGGGCGTGATGGGGTCTTCAACATGCACAATTCGAATGTTTGGAGTGAGGATAACCCTCATGCCACAGTTACTAGCGCTCATCAAGTGCGGTTCTTCGTTAACTGGGCCGTATCTGCTACTTGGGCCATTAAATGGCAGGCACTATGACAATTATCTCGCCAGAGCGTTGCCAGAATTGCTGGGAAAGTCCCGCTCCCTACAAGACAACGCATGTAGTTCCAACATGACGGGGCGCCGGCACATTTCAGTCGTCGTGTGCGTAGATTCCTGGACCGACGGTTCCCAGAAACGTGGATTTGCAGAGGTGATCCTGTACCATGGCCTGCTCGATCCCCAGATATGTCCCCTCTGGACTTTTTTGTTGGGTTAATTAGTATGTCGCCAAAGAAACCTTCCTCTACCGGTTTAAATACTCCTCGTAGGAAAAACTGACATTGGGGGAAACATTTGTTTTGATGTCCCCTACTACCTCTCAGAGTTTGTCGGTTTAAATACTTTTCACACTGTATAACGTCCTATAGCAAAAATAGATGTCGAACAAAGACTGAAAAATAGTGAGTCCCTCAGTCGAGGTATCGATGTATGATACATAGAATCAAAATATTAAAATGAAATGTAGAAATAAAAGAAAACTTTGTCTACCGTGTACTGGTTTTCTCGAAAAGATGTAAGTTGCTGAATAATACAAAAAATCGCCAGTATTCTCCTATTGACTCTAACTGTTTGAAACTCTGCTGAAATAATATGCTGTAATCGAGGATCATACCAGTGTTTGGGAACTACAAATAGTCAGCGCTAAAAGGGTGAAAAGTGAAGTTGAAGAACTCTATTTCTCATGTTAATTTTTCCGTTCTGAAGGATACAAGCAGATAAAGGTATATTATGTAGACACAGACAGCAGATAATGTACATTTTATTTTTATTGCAACTATGAAAGAATTGACAAGTTGTAAGTTTTCTCTTTATATGACGTCGCAAGTGTGTTGCGGTTTGTTATGTTTTTAATATTTATGCAAATGGGGCATTATACTTAATTGATAACACACTTTGTAAAATACTTCCACATTGGATATCGTGGCATTCTGTGATACAACCGTTATCCGACGACGACAGCGAAAAGCTACCATACAGAACAGAAGTGGCTAGTTTCATACGCTGCATGAACACGCATACTATCTAAGAGGCCACAACACATCGTAACAGGCATAATATTGTCTCGGGGGTGCTGTACCATTTCTTAAGCCGTGTATTTGTTGCTCGTTTCTCTCGGCACTCTTATTCAAACAGCACTGTTCGTTTCTCCCATTTTCTGTAATAACACAATATTTCAAGTCAATGGAAATTTCACGAACAAAAATTGCTCATTTCTTTAAAAAGATTTATTTAAAACCGAAAATTTTAGCACAGCTGATATGGGAAATTGATAATTAGATTTTTCCCCCGCTTATTAATAAAAAAATTTAAAAAAGCACCTGTTATAACGTAGACCAAACAAATATCGGAAAATACCAGTTATTGAGAACTAAATTACCGGTACAGGTTTTAACCGGTCGGTTTTTCCCATCCCTATGCTTTACTAACACTGCAGAATCTGGCACCTGCTGTTATTTTTACACCTGAAATGAGTATTTGTCGTGGGCGCTCCTCTATTTCAGTTGGTAGTTTCCCGTACCACTGGCTGCCACAGTAGCGCCAGTTGCCTTGCTCACATGTTGGTTTTAGCTTAGGGAACAAAACTAAAATGGATTAAGACCGAATAAAATGTTTTAAATCTAGTTTTAAAAGCCATTTTTACTCTTTCATTATACCACAGGTAGTTTTTTGTGTGAAATATTTTAAAACATAACGCTGGTCAGTGAACAACTTAACATTCTGCACATCAGTAAATTGTCTCATTTCGAACGGTGCCTCTCGTTCGTACCCCACGCCACTTGTTGGTAATTTCTTCGTTATCCTCCGCAAACTTCCGTTTCGTGGGGAAGGATGCAGCTAACTGTTTCCTGAAACATATCCAATTTCTTTTATTTTTCACCATATTTTTTGTACAGAGCTTATGTGTTGAACTCTGCAAAAGTACAGTAAATGACGGATAATCTTTCGATATACTTTTCAGGCAGCTACTGGGCAGTTGGTGATTTCTAACTTGGTATTACTCCTATTCACGCCTTCCACATTCTTGTTGTAAACCACCACAACATTTGACTTTTGAACGATGCTATTCTTTGAATTCACTCCTTGAAATGTTTCGCTACGAAACGTGCCGACCATCACGATGTCTCTTTTTCTCTTTCCATTTCATCGAGACCTGCTCGTGTCTGTACGCCTTTAGCTACCCGTCATTTTTTAGTTTTTAATTTTTCATCAATCCAGGGAACTTCTTTCTGTTTAGGCGCATTGTGACAACAACGTCAGTGCTCTTACTCGCTACTTTGTCAACCAAATCTAGACTAAGTACTAGTTCTCGAGGTAAATACAGTAACATTTCCCGACTAAATAGAGAGCGAGCTCCGAAACAGTTCGAGAACTTGTTGTCAGCATAGACTCCCGAAATTCATGTGCTTATCAGTATGAACAAAGAAAAACATAGTAACTGACAGAAAATACAGGGTGATTCAAAAAGAATACCACAACTTTAAAAATGTGTATTTAATGAAAGAAACATAATATAACCTTCTGTTATACATCATTACAAAGAGTATTTAAAAAGGTTTTTTTTTTCACTCAAAAACAAGTTCAGAGATGTTCAATATGGCCCCCTCCAGACACACGAGCAATATCAACCCGATACTCCAACTCGTTCCATACTCTCTGTAGCATGTCAGGCGTAACAGTTTGGATAGCTGCTGTTATTTCTCGTTTCAAATCATCAATGGTGGCTGGGAGAGGTGGCCGAAACACCATATCCTTAACATACCCCCATAAGAAAAAATCGCAGGGGGTAAGATCAGGGCTTCTTGGAGGCCAGTGATGAAGGGCTCTGTCAGCTGCAGACAGTGCTTGAACCAATTTCAGACGATAAGGTTTCATAACTAACCTTTTTCGTAGGACTCTCCATACAGTTGATTGTGGAATTTGCAGCTCTCTGCTAGCTCTGCTAGTCGATTTTCCTGGGCTGCGAACAAATGCTTGCTGGATGCGTGCTACATTTTCATCACTCGTTCTCGGCCGTCCAGAACTTTTCCCTTTGCATAAACACCCATTCTCTGTAAACTGTTTATACCAACGTTTAATACACCACCTATCAGGAGGTTTAACACCATACTTCGTTCGAAATGCACGCTGAACAACTGTCGTCGATTCACTTCTGCCATACTCAATAACACAAAAAGCTTTCTGTTGAGCGGTCGCCATCTTAGCATCAACTGACGCTGACGCCTAGTCAACAGCGCCTCAAGCGAACAAATGTACAACTAAATGAAACTTTATAGCTCCCTTAATTCGCCGACAGATAGTGCTTAGCTCTGCCTTTTGTCATTGCAGAGTTTTAAATTCCTAAAGTTGTGGTATTCTTTTTGAATCACCCTGTACATTATCTTGACTGACGAGTGGTACCATCTAGTGGGAGAAGCATTGACTAACACCATTACGACAGTCTCGTTCTTTAATTCGCAATTCTCGTCAGCTACAAGCCTCAGAATGCTGCGGATGGGTTTATCCGTCGAAGCAATAACAACGGGCAGGCAGCGATATCCACTTAAAGGCTTAATTCCAATCTTACTACGAATACAGCGACTATCCCGATCACTGCTTCAGGGCGATAGATGATCAAGAATTCTGCTGTTTATTCACACATCAGAGGATAATGCCACGTCCCACATGTGTGGTGCAGTCGGAACATTGACAGCACTGTGGGCTGAGGTCTGCTAACATTCCTTTAATAGAGTGAGAGGCGTCCAGTCTCCTAGGATTTTTAGCAGAGATGATGTTGAAACGGAGAGGAGACCTTTGTAGAAAGTGAATAAGAGTCCAAACAATTCCATCAGTTGTTAAAATTCATGGTGAAACCTTCAGCTGTCATTTATTTTGCACAGTTAACTACAATTTTCGGTCAATGACCATTTTCAAGTTTAGCCTAAACCGAATAACTCAGACCATTAGAGATTACAGGGAAATATAAGGTTAAATAGCATTTCACTTACTGGCATAAACGGTAGGGAAGTTATACCGTAAATTGAAAAAACGTAATTTGCCCATTTAAGCCCGCCATATTACGTAAATAATTTCTCAGAATAATAACTATGTACGATGATCTCCGTCAACAACAAGCCCAATCGACAGCTAGTTACACTCTGACAGCTGTAACTAGGCCAAACAGTCAAAGACATAGAGATAGAAGTATAGTACATGGTAGCAATTGGAGTATCAGTTTACTAAGAGTTACATTATAATCTTTGGTTCCAAGTGAACATCGTACATTAGTGAGCTAGATTGTGAAATTCCATACATACAAATACAATACATCAAGAAATGCCACACTGGCATCCTTTGTCCTAACTGCCGAAAACAAATCAACTTAAATCACAGGAAACCATTTAATGAGATCAGTACACCAGATAAAACCACACTGGTGAAATTTTGTATATTACAAAAGATCGTAATTACCGAAAACTAAGTCAGCTAGGACGTGAAACTGGCCTAGGATGTTACTTTAACGGATAAAAATCAAAATAGTGTGTACTAGTAAGTAAAATGTCATGTACAGTGTGAATAAAGAGAAAGCCAACCTCATGCAGTATGCTATACCAAAATATGTTATACCAGTAACATGCATTTCTCTTAAACATTGGGATTAAAACTTTATTACACTTTTAATTTCACACATCCAGTGGATGTTGTGGGGGAGGGGGGGAAGGACTTTTGTGGAAAGTAGAAATTTTTGTTGCAAAATGTGAATGCAGAGATTAAAACCTTGTTACACTATTAATTTCTCATGCCCAACGGTAGATTCGGGTAGCGAGGTGGTAGTTGTTAGGAGGAGAGACTTTCCAAACAATAGATTTTTTTGACGAATGTTGAGTACAGAACTCACTATAGAGAATGAAGGAGGAAACAGTGCTAACTTTTTGTTTCCTAAAGAGGGGATTGGGAGTAAGGGGGACTATCAGATGATAGAATCATGGGGATAAGCAGACGAATGCACTAACAGGTTATATAGTGAGATAAATGGCAGGCGGCGACTGATATGTTGATTGGCGGCAAAGAGGTACAACATACGCATGATGTTAGATCTATGGCTGCACGGTCGATCCACACGATGATATCGATGTATCACTACGAGTTGCACCGTTCCGACGTCTTTGTGAGTTTATGACAGAAAGTGCCGGATTCCATGATTTGTCCAAGCTGAAGCTGCTATCTCTATTGATTAAATTCGTCGCAAACCGACTTTCAGTTGCTTCTTTCACTATTGAGTCCCAGAAAAATGAAGTCAATGCTAAGATTTCGATGTTATCGTACACCATAGAATGCCAGGTGTCACTACAGTGCTCTGCCGATTTAATAGGTTGTAACAGTCGGGTGTACCTTCAGTGGTCTGTGCATCTTTCATTGCCCGTACGTGTCGTCTGTCCGATGTACGAACGGCCATACTCACAAGGGATCTTTGATCTTTTAGGTCCCAGGCTTCCGAAGCATAGAATCATCTTTAACGGAACCCAGGAGTATTCCTGCCTTCGGTGGAGGGCGAAAAATCACTTTCACTTTTTGTTTGTTGAGGATCCGCTGGACGAATGTCCAGAGAAAAGTGTCGCTGTAGGGGCCATTTTAATGTAAAAGCAATTACCGCCCTTGATAAAGACTTACGAGAAACTGTCTCAAAAATGGTTCAAATGGCTCTGAGCACTATGGGACTTAACATCTGAGGTCATCAGTCCCCTAGAACTTAGAACTACTTAAACCTAACTAACCTAAGGACAGCACACACATCCATGCCCGAGGAAGGATTCGAACCTGCGACCGTAGCGGTCGCGCGGTTCCAGACTGAAGCGCCTAGAACCGCTCGGCCACACCGGCCGGCGAAACTGTCTCTTTGAAGCCACAGAGAATAGACAACCGTTTTCAACGAATTACTTTTCGCGTAATGTAGGAGATGATGTTGGATCTTGTGTGAGACGATTCATGAATAAATAGTCGTCAAATTTCCCTAGAAATAGACAATTCTAAGACTACGAATAAAACAGCCGCTACAGTTCTGTGATCAGGAAAACGCGCAAGGAGTGGGGCCAAGCCGGCCGAAGTGGCCGTGCGGTTAAAGGCGCTGCAGTCTGGAACCGCAAGACCTCTACGGTCGCAGGTTCGAATCCTGCCTCGGGCATGGATGTTTGTGATGTCCTTAGGTTAGTTAGGTTTAACTAGTTCTAAGTTCTAGGGGACTAATGACCTCAGCAGTTGAGTCCCATAGTGCTCAGAGCCATTTGAACCATTTGAACCATTTGAGTGGGGCCAAATGATTTTTCATCTGTAGGTCAATTCTGCCAATGGATTAGTTGTAATGGATGTTTTGATACGTTCTGTCATTCATCTGAACAGTAGCTATAAGATTAAAGCTGTTGCCATAAGATGTGAGATGGTTACGTCAATAAAAACCTATTTATTCATTTCGGCCAGTTACTGTTTTATTTCAAGCTTCTTTATAAACGTTTACTATCTGTGTCCTAATGACTATTACTTGTTTACGTACAAAACTAGTCTTTTTACACTGCACAGAAAGGAGCAGATAAATGTAGAGATTTCTTAGAAGTCGATTCATTTAATAAATATGTTTCCCAAAACATATTTTCATCCCTATGGGAAAAAGACATGGCAAACATGAAAGGGGTAGGTGCAACGTACTGTGCAAAGAATATTTTCTTGAAAACATGTTGCTATATTTCGCTACTCAATAAAAACTTACCAAATTCTTGTTGCATTGTTAGTTCATAGTAAACTATTACCGATTAGCTTCGCAGTACTGTATAGGGAAGCAAAGGAAGATTAGGGAAGCTTAGGTTTTGATGTGCTACCGACAAAGAGGTCGTTAGAGACGGAACACAACCTCAGAAATGACGAGGATAGGAAAGAAAATCGAACGTGCCTATTTTATTCTTAATGTAACAGACGTGTAATTTTATCTGCATAAATTGTAGTGAATATTACAGGCTTGTAGGGATTATAAGGAGGACCTACTGGATAAAATTTTAATTAGGAATCTGTGTCCGGAGACACACCGTTTGGAAACAAAATAAATTGAAGATCAGGTCACTTCACTGATACAACTGCACAACGCATGTACCGAGAACATTTCCCGGACCACCGCAGTACATTACATGCAATTTTCGCCCGGCTGCTGAAACGGCTACGCTCGCAATTAGAAGGGTTGACTGTGGTTCTTCACGGACGAGCATCAGTGTTTACGCCGCAGAGAAACCTTGTACAACGGATAGCAGGATCACCACTTGGGGCATCTCCTGTGGAGCTCACAGTTATCATTATTTCCTCTGTGTGCGAATCGAGAAGCGGAAGACTTCTACGTGATCCGATGCGCAATCTTATTTTACATCCAAACGGTACATTTACAGACCTGGGTTCCTTAAAAATCTTTATCTGGTAGGTCTTCTGAACAATCCAAAGAAGCTTGTAATTACGAATTTCGGAACACTCTGTATCAGAAAATAAAATAGGGTTTATAAAGACGTAATCTCCTAAGTATTTTGTTATGCTGAGATGTATTTTGGAGTTGAATTTAATCATATAATGGATAAACATCACCATTGTGATTAGCAGAGCAGACCTCACTTATAAATTGTAAGCAGGTACGAAAACATTGGATGTAAATCGCTCCTCTTATTAGCATGTGCTTGTAACAGGAGATACGCAATGGCTTTTGTGGTGCGTCTAAGATGTGCTATGGAAGCAACTACATAAAATCACTAAATGGTGAAACTTGTTGTTGCAAAGTTAAAATTGACATGAACTTGATCAACCAATTCCATTGCTGGAGCCCAAGTTCACAATTTACATCAATACTTCGAAGGCCGCCTTTATTGCGTGTGGCGGATGGTAGACCTGATACCACAAAGGCCTAAAATCTTATGTTTACCGCAGAAGATGTTGTGGTATAGCAAGAGGACATGCTTAAGTGTTTATCCTTTTCGATAACAGATCCTAAGTGCCTTTAGATGAAGGTGTAAAACGCTCACAAGTAAAGTGAGGTCGTATGGCAGGAATGGATGGGAGGGCAGATTCAGCTGCCTAATTGGTAAGTTTTTCTCTATCCTTTGCGCCCATAGGCTCCTTTCCTCCATGAAGTATGAGATTGTGTACGTAAGCATAGCCGGCCGAAGTGGCCGTGCGGTTAAAGGCGCTGCAGTCTGGAACCGCAAGACCGCTACGGTCGCAGGTTCGAATCCTGCCTCGGGCATGGATATTTGTGATGTCCTTAGGTTTAACTAGTTCTAAGTTCTAGGGGACTAATGACCTCAGCAGTTGAGTCCCATAGTGCTCAGAGCCATTTGAACCATTTTTTTGAACGTAAGCATATTTGTTAAGTGTAGGTGACTGTAATGAGGGTGCCTGTTGTGTCGTGTCATGTCTGTGTTGGAGATGATGAAGGGCACTTAACCTACACCTCTGGAAGAGCACTGAGGTGAATGCCGAGCTTTAAGTCTCCATAAGGCGCCCTCACTTCATTAGCTACTGCAGGGAGGTTTGGAACTGAATCCAGGACATTTGCGCAAAGACTAGTGAACATTTGACGCAAAGACTGGTGATCAGGGTCTTCACGCCACCGCCCCCTCCTGTCTCCTCCACCACAGACGCAAAGTGTGAAGTGTCAACAGCGCGCGACGTACCTGGACGGTCACTCATCCAAGTGATGTCCACACCCGACGGTGCTTAACTTCGGTGGTCTGACGGGAACCGGTATATCATCTCGGCACGACCGTTGACGGCTTCAAAGCCAACTGCCAGTAAAGAAAACGGCAAACACAGCTGAGCGGAAAACTGGTATGAAAATAGCCCTTATGCTCCATAACGGTGTAAATTGTGTTACATTATCAGGCTTACAGCTAGTGTTAGTGACCATGGTAATAAAGTATTCTTATTTATAGTTTTTACGAGGAAACAAAGCCTACATCGCTGAGCTTAGAAGGTAATTAGAAACTAGATGAGAGTGTCACCGGGCCTCACCTGAAATGTTGCTATGAGCTTAACGTCTGACGACCTCATGGCGTCGTAGAGAGCCTCTGGGCACACTGGATAACGGAGCTACCGTCAATGTACCGATGTGATGACTGGGTTCTGATGTGAAATTAACCGCACAAGGACTCTCGACGTTATACTGACGGCATTCACCACATGACGCCCTAGTAGCTACTTCGGGATTGTGTGCACATTTCCTGTTTGTAGTCGTAGAATCTTGATATGTTGATGGTAAAAGAACAAATTTTCCATTTAGGAAGGAGTACGTTGTTTTTTACTGCATGGGACAGATCCTGTGTTCTAGTATGTTAAAACAGACATATCTGAAACTACCTGTCAAATTGAAACTGTATGCCGAATTGTGATTCGAGTGCAAGATAATGCGTTTCGCAGACATTGCTCTTGCCGAATGAACTGCTCAGGCACGACTCACAACCTGCCCTGAGTTTCTATTCTCACAGCCACAATTTCCTGGTCTCCAAACCATCTCTGTCTAAACTACCGTATAGCAGTTGGACATATTTGTTCGATTGTGTTGTGCCTTTTTTTGGGTACTTTCTACTGGTTCCGCTGTTTTCAGGCACTATTGAGGTTTGTATTTGCTCTAGCTTCATACATCTTTTCTTCACTACTGAGCCTTCTATCTTTTGGAATGTTTCTTTCCCTAAGTAAATCTAGGTTGAACATTGTTGTTCCGTGTGCGTTAGCTATTCGCGAATTCTTGCTGTTTTTAGTACCCTTGCACACTTTGTGCAAACCAGAGTGCTTTGGTGATAATTAGGATGTAGTTGCGACAAAATTGTCCACACTTACAAATGTTTCTATTTTCCTTTAGAAACAGACGCAGACGGGCGCAGCATATCGAGAGAATGGAGGGTGTCTCTCTTCCAAAGCCAGCTATGAAAATGTAAAACTAGAGAAGAAAGAGATGCAATAAGACCGTGGTGGAGATGGTCGGAGACAGTGTGAAGACGGAAGAGGCAATGAAGAAAAGAAGAAGATGAAGATGATGATGAAGATTGATGTGAGCGGTACCTGAACTATGAGCGTCGAAGGAGGTGGCACAGTGGCTGTAGCATTGGACTCGCAGTTGCGATGAACTGGGTATTTGGATTTAGAGTAGTGGTTTCTCTAAATCGACAAGGAGAATTCTGGGACGATTAATTTGAATAGAACACAGCCGATTTCATCTGTCATCGTTATCCTATCTGAGATCGCGGTACATGTCTAATGATGGGAACGTCCGACGCTGATCTTTGCTCTTCTATGTGCCACATCCCACCTACCAGGGACCCATGCAGGGTGGCAGTCACATTTAGCTGTACATTCACCGTGTGCCGATGGTGGAGTCTGCATTAGGTGAATATCACATACTGGCTTCACTGGAAAGTATCAAGGCCGTGTGGTCTAAAAAAAATGTTCAAATGTGTGTGAAATGTTATGGGACTTAACTGCTAAGGTCATCAGTTCCTAAGCTTACACACTACTTAACCTAAATTATCCTAAGCACACACACACACACACACACACACACACACACACACACACACACACACACACACACACACATGCCCGAGGGAAGACTCGAACCAACGCCGGCATCACCATGACTGCAGCTCGTGCGGTCTCAGGCGCCTTGCCACGGTTCACGCTGCTCCCCCTATCGGAGGTTCGAGTCGTCCCTCGGGCATGGGTGTGTGTGTGTGTTGTCCTTAGCGTAAGTTAGTTTGAGTTAGATTAAATAGTGTAAGCCTAGGGACCGATGACCTCAGCAGTTTGGTCCCCCCCCCCCCTCCCACAATAACAGTGGAAGACCAACTGAGAGGGGTTAGGTTTAAAAAAAGATGTAAGGTGGGGATACTGTATTCTTTCCCTTTCTGTTCAAACTGTAAATCGAAGAAACTGTGTTGGAAATAAGGGAAAGTTTCAGAAGCTGGATTGAAATTGAGTGTCAGTGTATATCAACAATTATCAGTGGAGTTCCGCACATTATACTCCGCAACATTATGTATTTAGCGCACGTCTTCTAGTTCTTGTAACGACTAATGATCCAGCCGCGACCACCTCTGATGAACAGACAAATCACAGGCGACTGTGTGTTGCCCGCCGAGGTAGTGCCACCAAAGTCGATGCGGCAGGCAGTGGACTGTTATGAGACATACTTTACAAGCACGTGGTACCAACACACACACACACACACACACACACACACACACACACACACACACACACACACACACACACACACACACACGTACACACAGAGCTGATTCTAGACCTTGTACCGAATGAAATAATTAGTGACCGCTGTTTCTCCATATCGAAACGTCCAGCCCACTGTATAACTTTGTCTGTAAGGGTTTGGGAAACGCTGGGACTTCCGTTATTTCATCTTTCTCCACATTAACTATACCACGGCAGACTAAAGAACTCTGACAACTCATACATCAACGGGGAGTTACATAAACGCAGTTAACATGGAATGCAGCCATGTGACAGGCGTTTTTGTACCGACTTCACGGTGGTCCCCGTATCTACTGGTGCGTACGCCCTTTTTATCAACCAAGTCTTGATAAAACGGGTGGAAGCGCCAGTAACGATTCCAAATTACTTTATTAACCTCTGCTGCAGCAATACTTTGATAACCAGCCAGAGATAAGGCGAGCATTATTGGGCTGTATTTACTTCGGAGGACAGTTTTATGGGAGCTAACGCGAGAACCGCTCGTAAAGCACTGCACGCTTCATTTTGTGTTGTCATACAAAGTACTAAGAGATACAGATTGGAGGTTACCCTAGCAGTGTAACAAATAATGTGACAAACCACAACGAGACACAATATGAAGAGTATCTCCATTCTGAGAAAAAATTCCTTAACACAGCAGCGTACTCACTTTCGAAACGAAGAAGATTGTGCCGGAATAAGTTTTCTCGCTTTATTCGAACTGATGACACACACTGGTGGTAAATCACCGAAGACAATGAAAATCAATCTCTTATCTTCGTCGAAATAGTTACGTATTCAATTGCGCTTCATTAAAACAAAAATAAATTCTTGTATCCTTCGACTAGAATGTACTCCGTCTTGATACTTCAGTATCTGTATCTATAATCTACAAATCACCGTGAGGTGCATGGGAGAGGCTACGTCCCATTGTACCAGGTATTAGGCTTTCTTCCTGTTCTATTCACGTACAGAGCGCGGGAAGAATGATTGTTTGAGTATCTCTGTGCGTGCAGTAATTATTCAGCGATACGTAGAGGATTCTAATACTTTCCTAGAGTCATCATTTGAAGCCCGTTCTTGAAACTTTGTTAGTTGACTTTCTCGGGACAGCTTACGTCTCTCTTCAGTTCAGTTCCACTCTCTGACACGCTCCACGGGTTAAACAAACTTGTGACCGTTCGTGCTGCTCTTCTCTGTATACGTTAAATATCCTCTGTTAGTCCTGTATGGTAAAGTTCCCACACACTTGAGCAACATTCTAGGATGTGTCGCACGAGTGATTTGAAAGCAATATCTTTTGTACACTGATTGCACTTCCCCAGTATTCTACCAGTAAACCGAAGTCTACCACTTGCCTTACCGGCGACCGAATCTATGTGATCATTCCATTTCATACCCCTACAAAGTGTTACGCCCAGGTATTTGTACGAATTGACCGATTCCATCAGTGACTCATTGATATTGTAGTCAAAGGATACTACGTATTTTAGTTTTGTGAAGAGCAAAATTTAAGTTCCTTAACATTTAGAACGAGTTGCCAATATCTGTACCACGTTGAAATCTTATCAAGATCTTACTGAATATTTATACAGCTTCTTTCAGATAGTACTTCATTATAGATAACTGCATCATCTACAGAAAGTCTGATTTTATTGTTAATATTGCCTGCAAGGTCATTAACATACAACATGAACGGCAATGGTCCCGAAACACTTCCTTACATATGACGATGACTATCCATACAAGATATCATGCTGTGTCCTCCCTTCCAAAAAATTCTCAGTCCAGTCACAAATTTCACTTGATACCCTATATGATCGTACTTTTGACCATAAACGTCGATGAGTTACTGAGTCAAATGCGTTTCGGAAATCAAGGAACACAGCATCTACCTGGTTGTCTTGATCCAAAGTTTTCATTATGTCATGTGAGAAAAGTGCGAGTTGGTTTCACATGATCGATGTCTTCGAAATTCATGCTGATTGGCATTGAAGAGGTCATTCTGTTCAAGATACCTCATTATATTTGACGTCAGAATATGTTATAAGATTCTACAATAAATCGATGTTAATATTGGGCAGTCGTTTGGTGGATCACTTCTACACGCTTCTTGTGGCAGAAAGTTACCTGGGCCTTTTTCCAACAGCTGGGCACAGCCTTTTGTCTGAAGGATCTGCGATAAATTGTAGTTAGAAGAGGGGCTAACTCAGCCTCAAATTGAGTATAGAATCTGACGGGGATTACATCAGGTCCTGGTTCTTTGTTCAGTTTCAACGATTTCAGCTGTTTCTCAACACCACTGATACTAATACTTAGTTCATTCATCTTTTCAGTGGTAAGAGGATCAAACTGGGGCAGTTCTCCTGGGTTTTCCTTTGTAAAGGAACATTTGTAAACGGAGATAAGCATTTCAGGTTTTGCTTTACTACCCTCAGTTTCAGTTCCTGTCTTATTCACAAGGGACTGGATGCTAACTTTGGTGCCACTAACAGACTTTACATAGGACCAGAATTTCATTGGATTTTGTGGAATGTCATTTGACAATATTTTGCTGAGGTAGCTAAATATCTACACTCCTGGAAATGGAAAAAAGAACACATTGACACGGGTGTGTCAGACCCACCATACTTGCTCCGGACACTGCGAGAGGGCTGTACAAGCAATGATCACACGCACGGCACAGCGGACACACCAGGAACCGCGGTGTTGGCCGTCGAATGGCGCTAGCTGCGCAGCATTTGTGCACCGCCGCCGTCAGTGTCAGCCAGTTTGCCGTGGCATACGGAGCTCCATCGCAGTCTTTAACACTGGTAGCATGCCGCGACAGCGTGGACGTGAACCTTGAGCGAGGGCGTATAGTGGGCATGCGGGAGGCCGGGTGGACGTACCGCCGAATTGCTCAACACGTGGGGCGTGAGGTCTCCACAGTACATCGATGTTGTCGCCAGTGGTCGGCGGAAGGTGCACGTGCCCGTCGACCTGGGACCGGACCGCAGCGACGCACGGATGCACGCCAAGACCGTAGGATCCTACGCAGTGCCGTAGGGGACCGCACCGCCACTTCCCAGCAAATTAGGGACACTGTTGCTCCTGGGGTATCGGCGAGGACCATTCGCAACCGTCTCCATGAAGCTGGGCTACGGTCCCGCACACCGTTAGGCCGTCTTCCGCTCACGCCCCAACATCGTGCAGCCCGCCTCCTGTGGTGTCGCGACAGGCGTGAATGGAGGGACGAATGGAGACGTGTCGTCTTCAGCGATGAGAGTCGCTTCTGCCTTGGTGCCAATGATGGTCGTATGCGTGTTTGGCGCCGTGCAGGTGAGCGCCACAATCAGGACTGCATACGACCGAGGCACACAGGGCCAACACCCGGCATCATGGTGTGGGGAGCGATCTCCTACACTGTACACCACTGGTGATCGTCGAGGGGACACTGAATAGTGCACGGTACATCCAAACCGTCATCGAACCCATCGTTCTACCATTCCTAGACCGGCAAGGGAACTTGCTGTTCCAACAGGACAATGCACGTCCGCATGTATCCCGTGCCACCCAACGTGCTCTAGAAGGTGTAAGTCAACTACCCTGGCCAGCAAGATCTCCGGATCTGTCCCCCATTGAGCATGTTTTGGACTGGATGAAGCGTCGTCTCACGCGGTCTGCACGTCCAGCACGAACGCTGGTCCAACTGAGGCGCCAGGTGGAAATGGCATGGCAAGCCGTTCCACAGGACTACATCCAGCATCTCTACGATCGTCTCCATGGGAGAATAGCAGCCTGCATTGCTGCGAAATGTGGATATACACTGTACTAGTGCCGACATTGTGCATGCTCTGTTGCCTGTGTCTATGTGCCTGTGGTTCTGTCAGTGTGATCATGTGATGTATCTGACCCCAGGAATGTGTCAATAAAGTTTCCCCTTCCTGGGACAATGAATTCACGGTGTTCTTATTTCAATTTCCAGGAGTGTATTTCATATAAACATCGAAACACAAGAAATTTTACGAGGCTGCTGACATAAGCACAAAAATACATGTTAATTTATGTGAAACTCGAACCAATATGCCCGCATCTCGTGGTCGTGCGGTAGCGTTCTCGCTTCCCACGCTCGGGTTCCCGGGTTCGATTCCCGGCGGGGTCAGGGATTTTCTCTGCCTTGTGATGGCTGGGTGTTGTGTGATGTCCTTAGGTTAGTTAGGTTTAAGTAGTTCTAAGTTCTAGGGGACTGATGACCATAGATGTTTAGTCCCATAGTGCTCAGAGCCATTTGAACCATTTTTCGAACCAATACATAAAGTATTGCCAGAACGGAATGTCACATTACCTGGCTGAAGAATCCCAAAACTAACCAAGAATGGAACTAATGCTATTGTTTTAAGATTTCGTTCTTAACTGTGTTAATGAAATGAAATGCACACATTGGTGGATACGAATGGAAGAAACTGAACATTAAGCAAATTTAACGTGGCACGTGTGAATTTTCGAACTCGCTGGCAAGAAGAGTTGATACAGCTTTGTGGTATCATGGTATAATGTTTCTCGTATGCCGTTGAATATAACGTTTGGGATCTAGTAAATGAATATAATGTTAGACTTAAAGCCCCTTTTACGTTGTTATTGTGATCGTGTCTGTTCAAATTATGGGTTACCAAAACAAACTGCTATTTCCACAACCTTGACACTATCATCCAGCTTATTCTGCAAACATGGAAATATGAGGGGTGTAGTAGTGACTATTAAATGATAAAGAGAAAGCTTTTTTTACTGTTTTGGTTTAGCTGTTATTCGACTTTCGAACACTAGAAATTGTCGATTGCCAAGAAACACCTCAGATACTCTATTTTTATGTGCTAAATATCTTAGAAACTGCAGTAATAATTAATCATATTTTGCTTCCACAAAATAGTAGCTGGGCCTATTACAAGACCCGTCAACTGGCTATGAATAACTTCTGACAACGTCCGCATCTTCGCAGAGAATAAGACAAACGATCGACCACAGAGAAAATCGCTGCCTTGCTAAGAATTGCACAGGGAATTATATTATATTATATTATATCTCAATAAAATTACTTTTCTTGCATTGGACTCTTTAAGATAAACATGATATGTTATACGTTTCAGTTACATACATTTTTTTCATTCAGCATTAATAAAGCTTTAATTCGAAACTGTTACTGAATGATGAGGGAGTCCAGCGCGTGGCGTAAAATCCTTTATTGATATTTCTGGAAAACATCTATTTCATTTTGTCACCAACGAGTTTCGGAGCGGCCACCCAGCTCTGAGTTTCAGAGAGCGCAGTGTCCACAAGACTGACGAGTGATGAACGTGAGGTTGAGACGCGAAACAACTGCCTCAACAGCGCAGAGACCGCAGCTCGTTGTTGTCGTGCAGAAACTACAACTATATTACAAAACATATTCGTAATTCATTGATTTTCAGTTATTTTGGACCGAATATTGATGATTACGGTAGGCTAGGGCTATTGCTATCATTGTTAATGCTGATTTAAAAATGATAAGACTGAATATTTCGAGACTCAGCGCCTTTATTTTTCTTTATAGAATATATAATTGCATTTGTTTTAATAATTCATCGCTTTATTTGCAAACTAAATAAGGTAAAAGTGAGATTATTTTCAACTGAGTGTTCTCTGCAGTTTTTACTAGTAGCCTGTTCGCTGTGTGAAATTACGACTTCTATTTGTTCCATGTTTTAATAGTTAGCATTCCTTGGCTCGGGGATGAAATTCATATAGGGACTTCCGTTACCAGGCCAGGCCAAATGAAGCAGTGCAAGTTTATCAGTTCATCACTCGTTTTCTTATTGCGTGATTTTAAGTCTTTCATATTTCTTCTTATTTCCTATTAAACAAAAGCTGGTTTCATAGCACTGTGTTTTTGATTACGGCTTCTTGTGAGTATTGCACTCTTTAAATTGCATTGTAAATAAGATGCTCATTTTCTGCTTGATTCCTCATATACTGATCTTATTCTATGTTATTTTTTGCATCTGTTTTCCGTAATTCCTCACATTTAACGAAGTGCTCGATGTTCGTAGCTTTCGACAGAATTGGTATTCAACTTCATTATATCTTCTCACAGAATGAGTTCGTAATTCTACTTTGAATGATGTTGCTTCCTCTTCCGGCCACTTAGTGCCATGCATTACACAATGGTTTGCAGAGTATGTATATAGATGTAGATTAGCAATCCTTGTAGCCCTAGTGACAATTAGATTCCTTCTTGCAAATGCTAAAGATCAAACAGTAATTATACAAATGTACTGACACATTATTAACAGGCTTCTAAAAACAATACATTTTATCAGAAATAAATCTACTAGAATAATCCTCTCTATTGAAAATCTCAGAGGTCTCCAGTAAATGCTAGAAAGTGCGAAAACCGCATGCGAACATAACCTAGAATACGAGCAAAATACTTACAGTGCACTTAAATCGAGCCGTTCACACACAGATTGGTAAGCAGTAACAAATAGACATGATTATATGACTTTCAAAATAATGGAGCACAGCAATCAGTCGTGCTTTCCTTACAGGTTTTTTTTAACGTATCTAGATTTCGGGTAGTGCCTAGCCATTATCATTGCGCTATTTCATGATTTCAGTACATGTCCTAGTAAGTCAGACCCCTGTCGTTCGGACTTCTGTTCAAATGGTTCAAATGGCTCTGAGCACTATGGGACTTAAAATCTGAGGTCATCAGTCCCCTAGAACTTAGAACTACTTAAACCCAACTAACCTAAGGACATCACACACATCCATACCATAGGCAGGATTCTAGCCTGCGACCGTAGATGTCGCGCGGTTCCAGACTCGGGCTTCTGTCACAGTTCATTCAAGACTATTGTATAATCATTATACAGTAGTCCTGAATGAACTGTGACAGAAGGCCGAACAACAGGGGACTGACGTACTAGCTACATAAAATATACACATCTCAAATTTTAACTCGGTTTATAAACCTTATTAAAACCCATTACGGAAGGAGCCGCTGCAATGGTGCTACTTTGCTTGCAGGTTATGCTCATTTTGTGAAATTCATTTATTCATAGAAACCTTGAAGGATTTCGAGGACATATACCAATCTTCACGCACGTTTACCTCCAGCCTTCAGTTCTTACACTGTACGCGGCATAGCACATGGCGTCAGCGGTGTCTTCTGCTACTTGACTATGTAAAGAACATGTTTTATTTAGGATAATTTTTAATGGATAGGACTGGAAGAAATAGATCTCTATGCTAAATTAAGAACACGCAGGTAAGAAAAGTAGAGTCCATTTTCGCCTTTGATATCCTCTTTATTTTTAAACAAAACCATGGTTGCTTAAAACTTGTTCATCCACACTGAGTCAAAAATGTTCTTAAAGTGAGTTAACGGACATGTCTCCCCCTGGTACATTGCTTTTGTAATTTGGCATTTATGCGTGGGACCGCAAAACCTGTAGTGTTGTGTATTAAATACTACATATTTAATTCACTGTGGAAAATTAATCGGATTATTACAGGAGGTCTCAAGAGCTTAACTCACGTAGAACAAACGTAGAAGTATGCTACTGTTTGAAGGAAGAGCCTTCACAGGAGTATGGGAGGGTCTTAAGTCATGAATTGTAGCACTTTGAAAACGGTGTGAGATTAGGCCAAGATGTATGGTTCTTCGCTGATGACTCGGAGAAAAAAAAGGAGGAACAACGTGTGACATAATAATGTGTGGTCGTTACGATTGTAAGTCTTCTGTTTTGTTTTCAAATTCAACAACATGCACTGGATAAAATTCCCACTTTATAAAAAGTTTAGACCCATAAAATCATATAGTAATACTGTCTAACTGCAACATTTTTTATAGGGATTAAACAAGAGTAGGTTACCATGCATACCGCAGTACTAATGAGCATAAGCAGACACTTAACTGGATTCCTTGAAAGAACTGATTCATGATAAGCGCATGAACTAACAGCAATATCATGTAAGTAACTCGGCTTATAGCTAAATTACGTACAGTGGACGTACTGGGCCCAGCCTGTTAGCCTAGCTTTTGTATTTACAAATCTGAATTTCAAAGACGCAAATCAGTTACGTCGTAGACGAACTGATGAACTGCCAGCTGCCTCCGCAACTCTAAGTGCCGACTTACCTTCTGTTCTACAAGAACATGCAAAGAAAATAGTCGAAATGTACTGCTGACTGTAGTTTTTGAACGTATATGTTGACTGCAACAATAGTTCACGAAAATTTGTATCTTTTCTGAGGGAAGAAATTTCGCAACGTTAAGCAAGATAGTTTGATGCCGGTTAAAAAGTGCATTTCAGCTGTAAAGATATCAAATTTTTAAATTAGTGACAAAGAATCACGAATAAACCATAAAATACTTCATTAAGAAGCCCATGCATGAAACACGTGGTGCAATAAAACGGTCCAAATGAAGTGCATCTGAAGATACTGATAGAATATCAATAGGCAAGGATGTCATGAATTCAAACTCCCTAATATTCGAATGGATTAATGTGAACGCAATTCTGTATCGTACTTCAAAAGTTATCCATCTCACCAAACGACGAAAATACCGGCACAACATAAGTACTTTCAAAAACTCTGAAAATGCTGTAAATACAACACAAACAATACAAACCAGCAGACAGGAAAACATGTACAGCACTGTATGTGAGAATGAGGACAAAAATCTAACAAATTCTACTTAAATCTTACTCAAAGATAACAGCGGTTTACCATACCAGCCCATGCCATTCGCCAGCGTGCAACTAGATCCTTTTGTGCACTCGAAATGGACGTTCCCAGAGAACCACGCGGTGCCTTCCCTTCTCATTGGCCACTGCAACTGCCCCGCCAAAGTACTTCTGTATGGACTATTTTTCGAAGAGGATCATACTTTCAGAGATCGATTACTCGGTACAGAATTTATCTTTGCAGAAAACCAGTACTGAAAGTTCTGATTATGACAGACAACTTTCAAGTTTCACTACTGTCGCAAAAATGAAATTACGTGATTATTTGTTTCACTGTTGCTGGCGTATTGTCGCAAGAGGTTCCAGAACTGCGTTCATACAATTTACCATTTATTTTTTGCCTCTGTTGCACATTTATTCTTATGGCAAGACTAGTTTGGATCGAAGTCGACGTCTTCAGATCTCTGTAGCCACGTAAGCAACTTACCCTACACGTAAAAATACTATATTCTTATGTATAGTTCTGTCTAAAAAGTCAAGTTGCTTACGCCACTACATAGATCTGATTATGATCAGTTCAGATAGAATATTGTATTCTGATGATGATGTTTGATTTGTGGGGCTATCAACAGCGCGGTCATCAGCGGCGGTACAAAGTCCCAATTTTTACGCAATCCAATTTTTTCACCACACAATCTAGCCACCGTCACGAATGATGATAATGATAGAATGAGAAGGACAATACAAACTCCGAGTCCCCGGGCAGAGAAAATCCCCAACCCAGCCGGGAATCCCGTGCTCCGGAGGCAGCAACGCTAGCCACTGGACCACGAGCTGCGGAAGTCTACTGTCTTTTCATGCGTAGTTCGGAGCAGATGCCACAGCTTGCTTACACAGCTATGTAGCACCGATGATGATCAGTTCAGTCAGAATGGTGTATTCTATTTTGTAATTCTGTGTAGATTCGAGAGCTTGCTTAATCAGCTACATGGCTCAGAAGATGATCAACTTTGATCCAAACTAGATACGTCATAAAAATAAATGGAACTGTTCAGAAGAACAAAATGATGAACCACTAGTTTATAGTACAGGTACCATACAGCCCACCAATCATATTGCTCTTAACCACACCTAGTTTTAATTCGTTTCCGTCGTCTATGAGACGGTCTTTAGTCGACTGCAAAGAGTCTTGCTATAGCCTGCGATGTATCGATCGCCGCTAGGTGACGACTGTACAGCGCCAAAGCTTAAAGGAGGCAAGTGGGGATTGGTGGGGACAGTTGTAGACGGGCAAGTGAGTGTGGTGGTTTACCACCGAGTGGATTGCAATGCTTCCTCGACTCTGAGTTTGCAGGTATGGTGCAGATGTGTACTTTAAAACTTGAGGTAGACAACAGTCGAGCAGCGCTGTGATGTGTTATCGAGCCGTCGTGTGAGGGCTTACATCGAGAGGCAGCGGGCGGCGTGAAGGAAGCTGCTCGTTGCTGTTGGCTGCAATAAACGTACTGGGCGGCGACATCTGTGGCTCGCTAAAAGTGGAATACGATGAATGCCAAGCGCCTTTAGTTAGTGCTATAAGGGAACGTGTTGTGAGCTGATGGGAAATTATTCTGTGTGACTGAACAGAACTGGGCTTTGCTTCGGCTTGATATGGGTGAACATCTATAAGTCTGTAAAACATCGTTCATTGCCTGTGCTTTGATTGTTTAGTGTTTTGCCCTGCTCCTTACAGCACTGAGCTTTGTTAGCCTTAAAGGATTTTCATTTGTCAATGTGCTGGTTGCTTTTAGTAATGGGCTTGTTAAAGTTCCTTGAGGCTCAGTTTAAATTTTGCCACACTGTTTTACAATCCCGCACTCGGGGCTGGTTGTGGGCTTGTGAAATCATTGTTTGTTGTTACATGTATGCTCATTCTTTGTTTTACAAGTTTCCTGTACCAACACGTAATCAGTGTTCATGATATGGCAGGCGGCCGCTGTTGCCATAGGCCTGGCGTTCGTAACGGCCCTCGTAATTAATAACGTTTTGTGGATTACAGCTATTTATTTGATGGAAAATATTGTAATAGAGTGTTATGAATCTAAAATTGTTGCCTTTTGGTTATGTTCTTATGCACTATTCCAATCTCAACTGTTCTCGACTGTCAGTGACTTTAGTTACTCTGGCCCAGGTACTCAGTTCCTCCCTGATCTTCGGAAGAATTTCCAAAATTCCAGAAATCACTTTAGTTACTCTGGCCCAGGTACTCAGTTCCTACATGGTATTCGGAAGAATTTCCGAAATTCCGTAAATCTAAACCCCATCCCACGCACGTTCAATTTGGGCTCCCAAGACATCATAACACACACTCCTTCTTATACAGTTAGAATGTCCGTGTACTGATATTTAAAAAAAAGTGTTTTAATTTCCATAAATAATCCACGTGTGCGGTGCTGGCTCGCGGAGATGTGAGTGTGTACCACGGGACTGCAGACATGTATCTGCGAACAAACAAAGAAATAATAACATAAATCTCATATCGTTCCATCGTCGATAGGGATGTCTGGAACTCAGATCTGTCTGCAGTGATAGTTCGTTCCGGTGATCACCGCTACCGGGCAAACTTCACAAAAGCAGCCGTACAAAGTCGCAATTGGTACTGATGCACTTCATCAGTGAACTGATTAGCGACGCAATCATCGCGTTCCACAACGCAGACACACACTAACATGTCCCAACTCTCGATGCAACTACAGTAAGACACCTGCAGTCCCTGCAGGAACGCCAACAGGGCCGCACAGAGGAGGAAGGACAAGACGACCAACGGAACAAAATGGAGAAGTGTTACGTCCCGACGCCACCCAAGAAGAAGCCATCTTCTACCAACATATAAGTTGCACTGCTAACTTTTGCAAAGCTACTGACAAAGGGCTTTTTATCTTATTTGTTGGAAGCAGAAACACAGGCGTGCTCCATCCCATGGCACTAGACAAACTCATTAGGCGGGACTGCGAGTCATTATTCATACACTTGATAAATATTTCGGCCTTTGAAAACAGTGACTGTGCCAGCATTCAATGGCAATGCATTAGTTCAACACTCTTCCTTAGACAAAAAAAAAATTTAGAAGCGTTCATTCCGATGTTCTTCACTAGTAAACAAGACACCATCAGTAATGTTGAAGCCTCCATTACAGAGGACGAATTACTTACGGAAATGACGTGCTGCTGCGAAGTTATTGCTATCAGGAGATTTAATATAATTGTAATTTTGAACTGGCAAAAGGTAAAAAAACCGCCTCAGTTTCTGTTGTGACATTGAGATCACAGTGGCTCCGACGGCTTGTTTATATTCATGGAGTTCGCTCTCCTATGCACGTGTATGTACTTTCCGTCTTACCATACTGTAATTGTTTGTGCTATGGACATAACGACAAATTGTGCAGAAGTAAGATAAGAAGTGCATACTCCACAGTACCACACAGAAGTGGGCCAGTCAACCAACTTGTATTCATTGTACTGGAGGTCACAGTCTGCCAATGCATCTCATACACAAGGAAATTAACAAAATTATGTCTCTCAGTAATATTACCTTCCAAGAAACAGCAGCTGTGTTTGAGAAAACGCCTTAAGTAAATGAAGTTACTTATTCCCTAAACATTAAGAGACGGGGTACAGAATGCCTCCACCCGCCTCCCGATTCAACTACGATTCAATGCAACTATCAGCACAGCCACCTACGACCTGTAGTAACCAACTCATGTCACGAAAACAATGCTGAAACGTTGGATCCATTGCATGCACTGGCGATACCACCGTCCCCTCCTCTAACACAGCATGCGCAATGGCCCCACCAGCAACGCATAAATTCTGTGGAACGTAGAGGACCCCACATAAGCATAGTCATGTATGACCAATTGTACCAACCAGAACTCTGCCTTCTTCTTGATCCAATGGGTCTCAACCACTACCCACCACAATTTCACCCTCTCAACCAGCAGAATGATGTTGGGAACTACCTTTCTAACAAAATTTGAAGCACAATTAAGACTGTGGTGAATATCGTATCAGCAGGCTACCAATGGGTGTTCCAGTATTGCAAACAGATTCGATCCGTATGTCGATCCAGAATACGTTGACCTCACTCCTTATACCTCAAAATGCCCTGTAAAATCGTGCAGTGGAGTGCAGGATCGCTCAAGACAAACGAAGACAGGCTTCGACATTATCTGCTAGAAAATAACGTAGACATCAGTCTCATCACTGAAACATGATTAAAACCGAACGAACCGTTTGTACTCCCAGCTGTTGTGATCAGAGAAGACAGAGATGATGACTACACCACTGAAGCGTTGTAAGTAAGACAGGATATCCACTTTTTCGTTGTCAGTACTGGATTCGAGAGCGATCCATTGCAAATGGTGGACAACTACCTGTGGATCAAGGAGCTACATCTGTATTTGATCTCAGCATACAAAGCAACTAACGACAGACTTTCCAAACAGCAGTTAACAACAATCATCGCCTCACTCGGGAAACCATTTCTGCTACTAGGTGAATTTAACGGCCACCATGTACTGTGGGGCTGCTGAAATGCCAACACAATGGGAAAAAATGCTATCGGATTTATTAGAATTGCCAAACCTTGTAGTACTCAACGATGGCTCACCCACATGAATAGTCCAATCTAATGAAGATCCAGTGCCAGCGGACTTGAGCATAACATCCCATGTACTGTCCACTAGAACGATATGGGAGGAGACACAGGATAATTTAGGTTTAGATAGCTTGCCAATACAAGTCATACTGAATGTATAACCCAGGAAGATTGTGAAACTTGCAGTTGGTCAAAAAAGCAACACAAACAAAGCTAAAAAAAACACTAGTGGAAGACAGACTGAATCGATCATTGAAACTGTGAATCCCAAAGGAGACTATGGGGTATTGGTAGCATTTATCAGTGATGCATTGGAAGTCTCCAGAAAGGACATAAGCAGACTACTCTTGGCCTAGCGGTAGTGGTAGGGCAGAGTGACTCCTGGGACACTCCTGATATAAAATTGATATACCAGAGGTTGAATTGATATATTTATTAATCAAACTGGTCAATTAAACCACCTTTCTGACTCCCTCTCCCCTTAACCTACTGTTTTGCTAAGAGATTTATGGCTCCTTGGGGATACCTACTGTTATACTAATTGATTTATGACCCCCTGGCATAATCTGTCCAAGAAACTCCTCACCCCAACCCTCTCTCCCTTCTTGTCCACCAACCCTCTGGGAAAAGGGACGCTTGTTCAGTTTTGGGCCAGTTTTCCCCCTGGGAATTCCGCCAGACCTCCCATCCCCTCACCCACCTCACCCCTCCCCACCCCATTTGGAAACTGGTGGGAAAAACACTCAGTCTGTGCTAGAGAGGATCTCATGACATGAAATTCAAAGCAGTGTCAATAGTATATTGATGCATATCCTTTATTTAATCAGTATGCAAATGACAGGGCTCCCCTTTTTGGGAAGAGTTCACATCTGCCACCATGTTCCATGAAGTATAACTGTAAGCTCCAATGAATGGTACTGAGTGCACTATATTAGCTGCCATTTGAATTCAGCTGCACAGGTGTCTGTTGTCTGGGGATGCCATAGAAGTCAAAAACCGTCCAATATCATGATTACAAATCATGATACTAAAAACCACAGACCACTGATCACATATCTGCGTCCTTTGATCTGGCAGCATAAAGCATTAGGTGCCGGCATTCTGTTTATCAGGAAGTTTCAGAATCGCTTCCTCATTGTGTGTGAGCCAATGTCTCCAATCCCACAGATTATCGTTCTGATCCCTCCTTAGAATAATATGTTCCTCTGTTAGTTTCTCTGGGTGCCAGTGTAGTACTGTGTTTCAGAGTGATTAGTTTCCTATTGCTCAGAAAGCTAACAATGTCACACATGAGTGGTTACGGAATCTGATGTTTCTCCAATTTTTTCCCTAGGACTGACAAGACGACGTAGTCATATGCTTTTGTCAACTGTATGAACACAACTGTCATATTATTATTCCGAGAGAAATTAAGCTGTACGTCAGTAACTGACCATACAGGGCGTTCAGATGCCCCTTTTCCTTTTCGAAACTGAAGTTCTTTGACTGTACTGTTTTCTTGTTTTCACACCAACATTAAAAAGCACCCTTTCCACTATTTCCGCACAGCCCATTAGTAAGGTGGTAGGTCAGTACGACTCTCACTTATCATATCTTTTTCCCGATTTGTGGATGGGACGACACAAGATGCTTTCAGCGAGACGATTTTGATCTTCTGTGTCCGTACACTATTGCAAATTTTGAACAGCAGAAGTTGGTCTTTGTGTAGGGATGGTGGTCAACATAATCCAAACCAGGCGCAGTATATTCTTAGCTTGGGAGAGCGCAGTTTGGAGTCCTTTCCATGAAAATGGGTGTGTTATGACACTGTTATCCTCTTCATATTCCGCCTCATCTTCCTTGTCCATTAAGTCAGGTGTGGCTATTATTTACAAGAACGATTATGAAAGTTCATTGGATGGTGGACATGTGAGTATGTCCATTGTCAAACCGACTTTTAATTTCTATATTATGCTCTAAATCCGGGTTAACAGTGTTTCTTTGCAGACTGCAGTGCAGAAATTTTGCCACAATTTTCGTTTTTTGCACTATTCTTGGCTGCTTCTTGTTCTTTCTTAAACGTATGAAAGGTTACATCATTAGCGACATTTTTTTATTTTCTCAACGCCTGCCTTCTGGAGGAGTGCTTCACATTCTGAATCCCACCAGTAGTAGGACAAAGCAGGTCCTGGAACACTTTTTCATATCAAACTGATATGTTAATTAATTAAACCTCCTCTTAACATATTGTTCTGCTAAGTGGTTTGTGGCAAGCTGGGGATGCCTATTCTTATGTTAATTGATTTATGATCCCCTAGGACAATCTGTCCTTCTGAGAAACCACTCACCCCATCTCCCTGCCCCTCCTCCTCTCTAATACCTCTGGGAAAAGGTTCACTTGGTCAGCTCTGGGCTACTTTTCCCCTTCCTGGGAAATCCTCTAGACCTCCCCTCCCTCCTCCACTTCACCTCTCCCCTCCTCCAATTGGAAATTGATGGGTAAAAGTGTCAGTCTGTGTTGGAGAATAAGGACCTCACGACACGATATTCAAGTTAGTGTCAATAATAAATTGATGCAAGGCTCTCCCATTTGTATAGAGCTCTATCCTGGCCCTGTCCTGAATGTACCCTGTACCATGGGCATCCCCCTACAAGAAACCGATACACACTCAAAAATAGCACAGTTGTGTCAATGTTGACAACTGTACTACATTTACAAACAATTTTAGAAAATGTGGATGGAAGTGAGCTCGTGATCACATGAACAGAAGTGACATGAAGTCGGTGAAATTAGAAAATTCATGGAAAATACATATAAATTGAGAGAGAATACGACAAAATGTAGGAAAATTGAGGGAGAATCTGAGAGTACTTCCACTTCCGCTTGGTACAGGAAAATTCTTGTCTTTGGAAACGAGTGTCTGACAGCAAGAGGAATATGAGAAGAAGTTGAAATGGAAGCACTGGGAACCAAGCAAACAGTTATTTCACGTGGACAGCTGTAAGACGTCCAGAATAGCTTGCTCAGCGTGGATGACCACCCCCTAATGTAGAGTAATAAATTTATATATGTCAGATCACATGCCCGGGTGTGACCCAAAGTTATTTGCAACCAGCTTATAGATTTTTATAGAGTGGTCAGACATGAGACTTCGATAGACTTTACATGCTCATTAACTAAAGAGCATTGTACTACCAGCTTGAGGCTGCAATGTACAGCTACCAAATTGATCGTGTGTTTGATCCTGTGAAAGACTGTTAAAGTGTTTTAAGCTCTAACAAACAATTTTTTCAATGTGCTTCTCTGTACTCTCTACCAATCACAACTATGCACCGGGGAGTAACAAATACCTTACACATCAGTTACTGCATGTTTTTTAACGGCACTCTGCATTATGTCTGCTGAGGTAACAGAGGTACAAGCAAGTTCATTGCTGTCTTGGGTGCTCTCCTAGAAAAAAACAACTATCTGCCTCTAACCTGACATGCACGTACATTAAAGGTTCATAGCAAGTAGATGCAATTGAGAGGAATTGTAACGAGGTAGGATTTAATGGTACATTCTAGGCAGAGGGAGACGTTGTGGTAGGTCACTTATCATACATTTAACAATTTTTCCATTGTTCTCTTGGGCTGCTTCAGTTGTGTTCCACACGTATACTATTGAGTATTCTGTGTGTGTCTTAGAGCACTGTTTTGGCAGCCTCCTCTAGACTAACGAAGGTGTATGCGAAGTATTCCGTTTCCCTGCATCTTCGGCATAAATCGAATCTTCAGTTTCATAACTACAGCGATTTTAAGTCAGTGACCAGGGTTTGTGACGTACTGCAATACCCATGTACACTTCTGCGTGATAGATGTTGTGTGGAAGAGACTGTGTTCTGTTCATGGAGTTAGTGTAGCTTCTCGTGTTATTTCACATGTCAAACACCGCTGCTATGCTTCTGTCTATTTCCTCATAAGATGTCACTATTTCACACATTTTTCCATTACTGACGACTCAAGGTGAAGACGGTATTTATTTTCGATATATCAGAAGGGAGAGACATGGTAACATCTTATCAAGTTCTTTAAAAAATGATTTTAGCGAAGTTTTTGTAGTTCGTAGCTTTACTCTACTGGATGGTACAAAAATAACTAAGAGAGAGAGAGAGAGAGAGAGAGAGAGAGAGAGAGAGAGAGAGAGAGAGAGACTATGCGGTCAACGAAGATTCTGACGCATCACACTGTCGTATTTCGAACGTAGCAATCATAGGAATACGACAAAGAAGATCACGATGTGTACTGGGTGATATTTATAGAGCGTCATCCTATATCGATTAATTGTAGGTGTTATGCTTCTGACCTTCTTCATGCAATCCACGTACAATCTGCGTGGTTGTGAATTTCCTCCTGTATGTTAGTTTGGTATTTTTCTCGTTGTGATAGCTCTCTACCTAATCAGAAGCCTTCCAACTAATGGAACAATGCTGTTGGAGCGTAAGGGGATTCAAGAGAATTGGCAGGGGTCTGTAACTTTGTGGGGGACATCACTTACTCGTCGAAATCAGGTGAGCTAAAATTTTGTCTGTGGAAGACTGGAAAAATAGTCAGGATACGGCAGTTAAGCGACACTCTGACGAAAACGGAGCTGAGAGGTAAGCTCTATACAGCTTCTTCTAAGTGTTGGGGTCAAATAGTGTAACAACCTAGTAGTTTGACTAAATTTACATTTACATCTATAAGCATACTTCTCAATCCATCGTATGGTATGTGGTGGAGGGTACCCTGTACCACTATTAGTCCTTTCCCTTTCCTATTCCGCTAGTAAATAGAGCGAGGGGAAAAGACTGTCTATATGATTACATATGACCGCTTATTTCTCGTATCGTATGTTCGTCGTCCTTATGCGAAATGTTTGTTGACGGCAGTAGAAAACTTCCGCAGTCAGCCTCAAATGTCTGTTCTCAGCAGTGTTCCTAGAAAAGAACATCGTCTTTCCTCAAGGGATTCCCGTTTGAGCTACCTGGAGAGTGTAATCCGACTGCTCACCATGCAAAGTGACTCTCACGATCAGTGTTATTAATTAGTCAATCAATTTGAATCAATGAGTGCCTCTGGGTGGACGGAAGCGAGGTCGAGACTATCATGGATATAATTCCAGAGTTGGAGCGGTAATCAGACTTTTTTTTTTAACGAAATTTCAGTCTCCCACCTGTACTGGAACAGATGGCCATCGTAATAAAATCAACTATATTACCGAATTTGTAAAGTGATACAAACCATAACCCTAATACTTACACCTCCTCTGTGCTGCTACCTTAAAAGACTTCGTTGGTGATGATGAATTTGGTTTCTTAAAGAGAGTTCGAAAGTGAGGAGATATCCTGTGTCAGAGGTAGAGCATGCTCTTAGCATTATGTCATGATCCAAAAATTAATTTTATATCTACTCCTATGATGGTGGAAAAATCAGATATTAAGCTGATAAAAACATATATTTTTATACCTGTTGGGAGGGTATTTAGAGGCAATATAGCCCATGCCATACTGCTGCACAAGTTTTCAACAAAGAGTAACGATACTTCAGCGATTTGAAAACACGTGGATGCTCTGGTTTCTTCTGCCTTCGAAGAAACTCGTATAAAAGGGAGGAATCTACATTTAGAATGAGAGATTCGAGGTGTATGGTCAAATCAATCCCTGTCTCGGACTGGGGAACAAGGATTTTTTTTACTGGGGAGATGCTATGTTGGGGTGGACTTGTAGTTAGAATTGTATGTCCAAGCAGTACCGGTTTGTCTCACAATGTCTTCGGCCAGAGGCCGACTGGAAGCCGCGGTTTAACAGACACTTGACAAAGAGCAGAGGTGGTTTCCCAGGTATCTAACAACAAAGGGCATTGACTTGTGGTCTGTGATCGCACGACTGCCCAGGTGGTGACACTCGAAGGGCCATGTGGGTGGATGAATAGCGAACTGCTTCTCAGTATGAACTTGGTTGGCTTCATGATCACGTGGGTTATGGGCAACACATGGAGGAGGGTGCTTGTCTTCTCAAACGTCTTTGCCTACAAGACACCAATATATGGCAAGCATTTTCGAAATTTAATTACCTTATTTGCTTTCGTCTGTCTGTACAAGGGGGGATGGGCCACTTTGCTCTTTGTGGTGCCAGCACCAGTCAGTAGTTTGCACCGATGTCACTTTGGGAGCTGGTATCACTCACTCACTAGTCGTGCAGGGGCCTGGGCACAAGACTTCCAGATACCATGCGAAGCAGACACCTTGTCGCGACTGTCCCAGCGAAATGCACTAAGAGAGTTACCTTTATAGGAGCTGTTAGCGGATGTATGTTTTATAGAGTCTATTTGTGGGGTATAGGTTGATTATAAGTAAAGTTAAACTTTCGACTCTCTGAAGAAACAACATCACTCGTCAGAATGACGTCAAAATGCAACGGAATACTATCAGAGAAGGGGGAAAGCGTATGGCAGAAGAAAAATAAATAGTAACAAAATGTAGCAATAGATGGCTCTGTAACCATCCTAATTTAATAGTGGTCGACTACAAATGACAAATGAATTATACAACAATGCCTAAGGTATACGTTTGACATTAAAGAAACTGTACTGCTCACTGTGCATGATTGTACAGGTATGATACTGTTAGTTACATAAGCCCATCCACTAAGGCAAGGTCATGTCACATCGGATGGTAAAAATCGGTCTTTAATTGTACTGAGGCCAAAAACAGCATAAAAAGCATCACTCACATTGGTTATTTAATTTCCTCGAGGCCAAAAACAGCATAAAAAGCATTGTCACATCAGGTTTTAATTGTCCCGAGACCAAAAACAGCATAAAAAGCATCAATCAAAATCAAATTGGATTATTAATATCCATGTGACTGGCGTAAAACATGTTCAATATGCTGTCAACCGTTTTCTGCAACAAGTTGAAACCGAGAAACAGCATGTTCCACAAGTGATCGAAGTGTTTCCGGAGTCACATTCAGAATGTGCTGCGCAATGCCTGCCTTCAATACAGCTAAGTTTGCAATCGGAATACTGAACACAAATTTCAGATAGCCCCACAGCCAGAAGTCACACGGATAAAGACCAGGTGATCGGAACGACCAAGCTATAGGGAAATGGCGGCTGATAAGTCTAGCATTCCCGAAACGTCGCCTCAGCAGCTGCTTAACTGGATTTGCAATGTGCGGAGGTGCTCCATCTTGCATAAGAACGATCCCTTCCTCACACCCACGCTGTTGGAGAGGTGGAAAGACGTGGTTGCGAAAAAGACACTCATAGCTCTTACCAGTGACGGTACCGTCAACAGAACGGGAAGTACCTGTCTCGTCGAAAAAATATGGCCCTTTGATAAATGATGCCGTAAAGCCGCACCACACAGTGACCTTTTCAGGATGAAGTGGTACAGGTTGATTTGCGTGTGGATTTTCCGTTGCCCATATTCGACAGTTCTGCGTATTGACATATCCCGTCAGATGGAAGTGGGCTTCGTCTGTCCACAAAACTTTCCTCGACCAATCCTTGTCCACTTCCATGCGAGCAAGATATTCTAAAGAAAAGGTCTCTCTTGCAGGCAGGTCAACAGGAAACAACTCGTGCACATGGATAATTTTGAATGGATAACAAAGAACGATGTTTCGTAGGATTTCACGCACCGTCCTCGCGGATATGTCCAATGTTTGTGCAGTTCTCCAAGCACTACACGTTTGCACACCACCACTCATCTCCTGTTGCACTGCTGTGGTCACTGTTTCTACTGACGTCGAATCAATTAGTTTCCTCCCTCTACCAGGTTGCACACCCAAAGAACTCGACTTTTCGAATTTCCGACTCATTATCTCCAGACCTCCGGCAGTCATCGAATCAACGCTTTTTTTTTTCAAACCCTTCAGTGTCCGTAACTTCTTCAGAGCGAAATGTGCACTGTCATCATTCCAGTAATTCAGCTTTACAAGCAGAGCGCGATCCTGCAGGGAAAGTCATGGCGAACGTGGCAGGCGGGGAAAGGAGGAAAAGCCTTGTACCCGGCGTATTTATACAACTTCAATGGCTCCTGCGCAAGACAGGTGTTCTCATTTACGTATTGTGACACATACAGCACCACCTATTTATCAATTCTCACACCATTTTTCTTCTTCTGCCGTACGTTTTCCCCCTTCTCTGATCACATTCCATTCTAATTTGATGTCATTCTGACCAGTGGTGTTATTTCTACAGCGTTTTGAAAGTTTACTGTTAATTATAATCACCCTGTACATGTTAAATGGGGTTTTTCGCGATCTTCGTGGAATGGTTACAAGTAGTGGGGCAAACTGTATTCTACACCACCAATGATATCAGATTACTATGCAGATTAATTAGATTGTGACAGATGATCGACTTATTACCATAACTTATTGTTCTGCTTCATGATTTTTATGTAACCCCTCCTGTTAACCTATTTTTGACATCAAATTAATTGACTAAGTAATTAACTCGATCAATTAATTAACTCGTCCCTCTCTGGGAAATCCCCCATCCCTCAACTCCCATACCCAATCCCCTCTCCTCCCCCATCTGGAAACTGGTGGGAAAAGGACTCATTCTCTGCCAGATCTCATGACATGAGATTCAATTACATATCAGTAGATACTCTACAGGCCATTAAAATTGCTACACCAAGAAGAAATGCAGATGATAAACGGGTATTCATTGGACAAATATATTATACTAGAACTGATATGTGATTACATTTTCACACAGTTTGGGTGCATAGATCCTGAGAAATCAGTACCCAGAACAACCACCTCTGGCCGTAATGACGGCCTTGATACGCCTGGGCATTGAGTCAAACAGAGCTTGGATGGCGTGTACAGGTACAGCTCCCCATGCAGCTTCAACACGATACCACAGTTAATCAAGAATAGTGACTGTCGTATTGTAACGAGCCAGTTGCTCGCCAACCATTGAACAGACGTTTTCAGTTGGTGAGAGATCTGGAGAATGTGCTGGCCAGGGCAGCAGTCGAACATTTCCTGTATCCAGAAAGGCCCGTACAGGACCTGCAACATGCGGTCGTGCATTATCCTGCTGAAATGTAGGGTTTCGCAGTAACGTCCACTGTCCAAAGTACCGTCAATGCGAACAAGAGTTGACCGAGACGTGTAACCAATGGTACCCCATACCATCACGCCGGGTGATACGCCAGTATGGCGACAACGAATATACGCTTCCATGGCGATAACGAATACACGCTTCCAATGTGCGTCCACCGCGATGTCACCAAACACCGATTCGACCATCGTGATGCTGTAAACAGAACCTGGATTCATCCGAAAAAATTACGTTTTGCCTTTCGTGCACCCAGGATCGTCGTTGAGTACACCATCGCAGGCGCTCCTGCCGGTGACGCAGCGTCAAGGGTAAACTCAGCCATGGTCTCCGAGGTGATAGTCCATGCTGCTGGAAACGTCGTCGAACTGTTCGTGCAGATGGTTGTTTTCTTGAAAACGTCCCCATCTGTTGTCTCAGGGATCGAGACGTGGCTGCACGATGCGTTACAGCCATGCGGATAAGATTCCTGTCATCTCGACTGCTAGTGATACGAGGCCGTTGGGATCCAGCACGGCGTTCCGTATTACCCTCCTGAACCCACCGACTCCGTATTCTGCTAACAGTCATTGGATTTCGACCAACGCGAGCAGCAATGTCGCGATACGATAAACCGCAATCGCGATAGGATACAATCCGACCTTTATCCAAGTCGGAAACGCGATGGTACGCATTTCTCCTCCTTACACGAGGCATCACAACAACGTTTCACCAGGCAACGCCGGTCAACTGCTGTTTGTGTATGAGAAATCGGTTGGATACTTCCCTCATGTCAGCACGTTGTAGGTGTCGCCACCTGCGCCAACCTTGTGTGAATGCTCTGAAAAGCTAATCATTTGCATATCACAGCATCTTCTTCCTGTCGGTTAAATTTCGCGTCTGTAGCACGTCATCTTCGTGGTGTAGCAATTTTAATAGCCAGCAGCGTATATTATTTATTATTAAAATTCGTTGCTCTTGGTTTGAAACTTTTTATTTTGCGGGAAAAGCTCACATCCAACAAATGCATGTCCTAAACACGTAATTGTCTTACTTGAAAATTTTCGTGTATGTGACTGATATGCAGGGATCAACTGAGCTAGTGCACAACGCCATCACAAGGGGACATTCCACCCCCCCCCCCTCCTCAGACCCTTCGCCCTCTGCCTCCCTAGCCCTCCCAGAAAAAAGTGGACGAGAAAAAGACTTTTTAGTCTATGCTGTACAGAAATCACAACACAAAATTCAGAACAGTGTCTATAATATATTAATGCATATTCTGTATTTGACCATTTTGTGGGAGAACGGCACTCCCTCACTTGGGTAGAGCTCATCTCTGCACCTCCACTTCCCATGACATAATAACTGTAAGCACAGAGGAATGGGATGAGTTGTGGTATAGTAGCCACATTTTGGGGGCTTCCACACGTGTGTCTGGACTCTGGGTTCCGCCATGCAAGTCAGAAACCACCAATGTCCTAATCACAGATTATGATAGTAAATACTACCGACCATGGACCGGACGTCGCCTTCCTTTGATCTCGCAACCCTGACGAAAGCATCAAGTGGCGGCATTCTGTTGATCGGGAAACTCCAGACTCACTTTCTGTCACTATCTCTCTGAAGTGGTTACTTCCTGTTATTGTGTGTGAATCCACGTCTCCAACAATGCAGGTGGAGGCTTTCGTCTCTTCTCAGAATACTGTGTTCCTGTTGACTAATGCTGGGGATAAAGGGAGAGCTGATGCTTTTTATAATTTAAAAATAGAGGAAAATAGTCCATTTGCACTACCCTATCAAATTAATTGTTTAACGATTTACAGGAGTGAAATAGATCACTTAAAACACCTGCCCGCATCTTACGATGATCCTTCTTTGTAACAAAAATATATTTTCAACATTTGAGTATCACACACAAACATTAAGCAAATCAAGCAATTAAATTTCCACCAGAAAGAGATCATGGTGCTAAATATACACTACAGGCCATTACAACTGCTACACCACGAAGATGACGTGCTACAGACGCGAAATTTAACCGACAGGAAGAAGGTGCTGTGATATGCAAATGATTAGCTTTTCAGAGCATTCACACTAGGTTGGCGCAGGTGGCGACACCTACAACGTGCTGACATGAGGGAAGTTTCCAACCGATTTCTAATACACAAACAGCAGTTGACCGGCGTTGCCTGGTGAAACATTGTTGTGATTCCTCGTGTAAGGAGGAGATATGCGTACTATCGCGTTTCCGACTTGGATAAAGGTCGGATTGTAGCCTATCGCGATTGCGGTTTATCGTATCGCAACATTGCTGCTCGCGTTGGTCGAGATCTAATGACTATTAGCAGAATACGGAATCGGTGGGTTCAGGAGGGTAATACGGAACGCCGTGCTGGATCCCAACGGCCTCGTATCACTAGCAGTCGAGATGACAGGCATCTTATCCGCATGACTGTAACGCATCGTGCAGCCACATCTCGATCCCTGAGACAACAGATGGGGACGTTTGCAAGACAACAACCATCTGCACGAACAGTTCGACGACGTTTCCAGCAGCATGGACTATCAGCTCGGAGACCATGGCTGCGGTTACCCTTGACACTGCATCACCGACAGGAGCGCCTGCGATGGTGTACTCAACGGCGAACCTGGGTGCACGAAAGGCAAAACGTAATTTTTTCGGATGATTCCAGGTTCAGTTACAGCATCAGGATGGTCGCAACTGTGTTTGGCGACATCGCGGTGAACGCACATTGGAAGCGTGTATTCGTCATCTTCATACTGGCGTATCACCCGGCGTGATAGTATGGGGTGCCATTGGTTACACGTCTCGATCACCTGTTGTTCGCAATGACGGCACTTTAAACAGTGGACGTTACAATTGAGATGCGTACGACTCGTGGCTCTACCCTTCATTCGATCACTACGAAACCCCACATTTCAGCAGGATAATGCACTACCGCATGTTGCAGGTCCTGTACGGGCCTTTCTGGATACAGGAAATGTTCGACGCTGCCCTGGCCAGCACATTCTCCAGATCTCGCACCAATTGAAAACGTCTGGTAAATGATGGCCGAGCAACTGGCTCGTCACAATACGCCAGTCACTGCTCTTGATGAACTGTGGTATCGTGTTGAAGCTGCATGGGCAGCTGTACCTGTACACGTCATCCAAGCTCTGTTTGACTCAATGCCCAGGCGTATCAAGGCCGTTATTACGGCCAGAGGTGGTTGTTCTGGGTACTGATTTTTCAGGATCTATGCACCCAAATTGCGAGAAAATGTAATCTCATGTCAGTTCTAGTTTAATATATTTGTCCAATGAATACCCGTTTATCATCTGCATTTCTTCTTGGTGTAGCAATTTTAATGGTCAGTAGTGTATCTGAGGTCTTCTGTGCACCAATGTTTCAGAAAACAAGCACCCTCCTCTATCACAATATTTCCGCTAAACATATCTGGCGAAAAAATTCTACTAATCACACACACTTGAAGAGTGTACCATCTGCAGACTGTTGAGAGCTGCAGATGTGCCACCGACGGGGACTTCGCATCGTCTCTGGGGCACTGGTCAGGAGAGTCCCGCATATACATTGGCAACTGCGCGCATTGCCCCCAGAATCCACACCCTAGTCCTACTGAATACTCAGAGGTTGGAGACATTGTCATCAAGGAGTCAATTGATCAATTTACATGGGGTGAATAATCGTTAAGTGCAAACACACATCATATTGAATCTATTTATGCAATACACACGTTCACTTCTGTCGCCACTCACCCAGCATACTAGTCGCTTCGCTAGTCAGTCATCAAGAGAATGCCTCTGCCAGGATTTGTCATCGCTGCCGTGGGCAAGAGCTGACACTCATTGCATTATTTGTAACTAACCAGGACTTCCGGTCGACCGAAGCCCTCTGCCCACTCCTGCTGCCAGCTGTGGCACATTGAGAGACAAGCAGCGTGGCCTGGACGTGTAAGTCTAATTGCAACTCTGCACCGACTTAGTCTCTCCCCAGTTTAAAAAATTAACTTTACCCAAACTGAGACAGGGGTGTTGTTGACTATAAACCTCGAATTTCTGGCGCAAAATGTAGATTTCTCTCCGTTATACGAGTTATTTTCGAAGACGTTGGTAAAGTATCGTAACTTGTGAAAATCCTGAAACAACACGGCATAAGTCATGTTTACTCTCAGAATCCTCTTATCAGGTAAAAAAATCTGTTCTAATCAACTTAATATCTGTTGCATTTACACAACAGCAATAGAATATTAAACTCATTTTTGGAACATGACGGCGTGCTAAGATCTAACTCTGTCACTGGATGGTTCCTCACTTTCAAACTTCCTCAAAGTAATCAAATTCTTCATCACATACGAAATTAAGGTAACAGCACAGAGAAGTTCTAAATATCAGGATTTACTACATATCACATTATAAATTCAGTAACATACACTGAAGAGCCAAACAAACTGGTACACCTGCCTAATATTGTGCAGGGCCACTGCGAGCACGCAGAAGTGCCCCAACACGACATGGCATGGACTCAACTAATGTCTGAAGTAGTGCTGGAGGGAATTGACACCATGAATCCTGCAGGGCTATCCACAAATCATTACGAGGGGGTTGAGATATCTTCTGAACAGCACATTGCAAGGCATCCCAGATATGCTCAATAATGTTCATGTCTGGAGGGTTTGGTGGCCAGCGGGTATGTTTAAAGTCAGAAGAGTGTTCCTATAGCCACTTTGTCCGCATTATTTTGCTGGAATTGTCCAAGTCTGTCGGAATGCACAATGGACATGAATGGACACAGGTGCTCAGACAGGATGCTTAGTAAGTGTCGCCTGTTAGAGTCGTATCTAGATGTATGAGGGGTGCCATATCACTCCAACTGCACACGCCATTAAAGAGCTTCTACCAGCTTGAACAGTGCCCTGCTGACATGCAGTGTCTCTGGTTTCGCGAGGTTGTCTCCATACCCGAACATGTCCATCCACTCGATACAATTTGAAACGAGACTTGTCCGACCATGCAACATGTTTCCAGTCATTAATAGTTCTATGTCGGTATTGACGGGCCCAGGCGAGGTGTAAACCTTCATGTTGTCCAGTCGTCAAGGGTACAAGAGTGGGCGCTCAGCTCCGTAAGCCCATATCAATGAGGTATCGTTGAATGGTTCACACAATGACGATTTTTGAAGACCCAGCATTGAAATCTGCAGCAATTTGTGAAAGGGTTACACTTCTGTCACGTTGAACGATTCTCTTCAGTCGTTGCTGGTCCTGTTCTTGTAGGATCTTTTACCGGCCGAAGCAGTGTCGGAGATTTGATGTTTTAGTGGAGTCCTGATATTTACGGTACACTCGTGAAATGGTTGTAAGGGAAAATCCCCACTTCATGGCTACCTCGGAGATGCTGTGTCCCATCACTGGTGCGCCGACTATAACACCACATTCAAACTCACTTAAATCTTGATAACCTGGTATTGTAGCACCAGTATCCGATCTAACAATTGCGCCAGACAGTTGTTGTCTTATATAGGCGTATCTGACCGCAGTGCCGTATTCTGCCTGCTCACATATCTCTGTATTTCAGGATGCATGCCTATACCAGTTTCCTTGGTGTTTCAGTGTAGATGATTTTTCTACGATGGTTATCCCTCCCAATGTAGGTGGGAGATAGAAATTTCGTTAAAATATTTCGCAGCGACGAAAAAACGTCTGATTTCCACTCCAACTCCCGAATCATGTCAGTGGTACTCTAGTCCTCGCCTCCACACGCCCGTTGGCACGTCACTGATATCAAATTGATAGACTAATTAATTAAACTGATCTTGAGAGTCACTTTGCACAGTTTGTAATTTATTTACAGCTGTCGGATTATGCTCGCCAGGTAGCACAAATGGGAATCCCCGGAGGGAAGACGACATTCTTTTTTAGGAACACTGTTGAGAACCAACATTTGAAGCTGACCGCAGAAGGAATATACCGCCACCAACATAAATTTCACATAATGACAACGAATATAAGATAGGAGAAATTAGCTCTTAAGGAGGCATATAGGCAGTCTTTCTCCCTTGTTTTATTTGCGAGTGGAATAGGAAAGGGAATGACTTGTAGTGGTACAGGGTACCCTCCACCACACACCATACGATGGCTTGCAAAGTATGCATTTAGATGTAAACGCAAATTTAGTCTACCTATAAAGATGTCATTCCATCTATTTATAGTCACACAAACTCACGAAAGGATGTTGCCTACCATTTATCGAGAAAAGATGGAACTTCTACTGGTGACTGTGTCTCGGTAAAAATCTTTCTACTCGCTCCCAATTTTCTCATTGCTGTCACTTTGTGATACATATGTGAGAGGTTGTAATATGTGTGCGCACAACAATTAGATGAAACTTTTTACTCACCTTTCAACTCCACTTTCGTTGGAGTATCGCTTACCTGCCGTAATCTCACGAAACTTCCTGCCTTCGACATATAGCATTTTAATCCACATAATTTCCATGAGTAAGAGATGTCCCTTGCTAAGTCACAGAGCCCTGATAATTCCCTCCAACAGCACTGTTTCATTAGTTAGAAGGCTGTCTGATCTTCCACCCATCAAGGCCTAGGAAGAGAGCTATCACAACGAGAAAAGTAGCACACTCCTGTGATTACCACATTAGAAATACAACAGTTTAATGGTGTCGGAGACTTTACTGACAGCACTGTCTCTCTCTCTCTCTCTCTCTCTCTCTTTCTAAATGGTTCAAATGGCTCTGAGCACTATGGGACTCAACTGCTGTGGTCATAAGTCCCCTAGAACTTAGAACTACTTAAACCTAACTAACCTAAGGACAGCACACAACACCCAGCCATCACGAGGCAGAGAAAATCCCTGACCCCGCCGGGAATCGAACCCGGGAACCCGGGCGTGCTCTCTTTCTCTCTCCTCGTTTTTTTTATAACATCCAGCGGAGTAAAACTACGAAATATAAATATTTCGCTAACATCATTTGGTAGAGGACTCGATAAGATATTACTGCATTACTCTCTTCCGATATATCGAAAACAAGTAATGTCTCCATGTTGACATCGAACATACGTGGTGATCCTATTAAATATATACGTATTGGTCCATTGGAGCAGGTGGCCAGTGATCGAAGTCATTTGCACAGATCTGTGTAAAGTTTTACCGTCTGTACTGCAGGAGGACCATATCCCACAGTCCGTCAGTCACAAGGCATGGTCCCTGTGTTGTTCTTTCATAAGCAGTTCGAAACATTCTTTTCCTGCTGTAACACATACAAGAAGTATAGGACTGTATATGACTACAGCTTTGTACACCACCATATGTTTTGTTTTCCCACCACGACTTTGATGTCTGCATCAAGTGCTATAACTGCATTTACACGGTTCGCTCCATCACTGGTTTAAGTTTTGCGGCTCCCACAACACACAGGATTATTGAAGCAAAAGACAGAGGCGGTGTTTCTTATTGACAGAAATGTCCATTTGCAATGCTCTTATAAATGTGTATGTATTGCGAACCCAGTTACACTGCCTACATCACTTATCACAAGCCGGCCGGGGTGGCCGAGCGGTTCTAGGCGCCACAGTCCAAACCGCGCGACCGCTACGGTCGTAGGTTCGAATCCTGCCTCGGGCATGGATGTGTGTGATGTCCTTAGGCCGGCCGGAGTGGCCGCGCGGTTAAGGGCGCTACAGTCTGGAACCGCACGACCGCTACGGTCGCAGGTTCGAATCCTGCCTCGGGCATGGATGTGTGTGATGTCCTTAGGTTAGTTAGGTTTAAGTAGTTCTAAGTTCTAGGGGACTGATCACCTCAGAAGTTAAGTCCCATAGTGCTCGGAGCCATTTGAACGTATCACAAATACTACTTATTAGTACAGGAAATAGCCAGCAAGAAGAGATGAGGTGTAAAAACTACGTTTCTTAGCCGAAAATCTTTATAAATTCGTTATGATTTTATTACAATTAACCATCTTTCCATATGTGGATAGGAACGTCAAAATATTCAATCATTTGTGAATCCTGAGCAAAACTGTAGATGGTCTCTCTATGCATCTTTTAACTGTTGCTCTGTCTTCAGTTAACCCTCCCTGTAACATTATCTCCAATTTAATCTGGAACTAACCAGACGTAGGAGAGCACTATACATGCTACATACGACGTCTCGTGAAGAAACAGAACGAGTTAAGTTGCAGTTAATCAATGGGCTTTGATATTATGTTTTCGGAAAGAGAATGACACACAGTCCAAACTTGCACAACCAACTGAAGCCTGTGATATAGACCGGTGTTCTCATTCCAATACCATAATTACCGTCCCATGAAGACTATTCTGCACCAATCTTACTCATGTCAGTCATCCAACTACACACGATCATACATGGATGCATGCATGCTGAGGAGGTTCGCTTTTTTATTGGTGTACAGCAGATACGAACCTGATACATTTTAGAGTGTAGTGATGATATAACAGATGATTGAGAGGAAGAAGAAATGAATGCTTTATGCATGATGGAGCTCCAGACAGAAGGAGTCTGAAACATTTTACGTAAATAACTTGCACTATCAGTTGCGTAGTATTGTTTTAGTGTTTGGATTTGATACCAGGAAGATGATGGAAAGAAAGAAATGGTTGTTGAACATAAATACACAATTCTGCACGTAAACATGTTACAATGTTAAAGCAGTGTGGTTTCTGATATATTAGTAGCATGGAATGTCACTGTTAATACCACAATGCAGGAAATTTATTTCCAATACCAGACATATATTCACTCTGCTTCTATCCCACTCACTGTGGAGAGAAACTGTAAATGATAAAACTGCTACCTTCTACACCAAAGGAAAAACATAGATTCTTTGTGATACATGGTACTATATAGTTTCTGTTCACATCCGATTACGGTTCAGAAATTGTGCTATGCTGCCATCGGTCCTATAAAATGATTTTCAGCAATGGGAGATGCATGACACTACGACATCTTATGAGGAAATAGACCAATACCCAACAGTGGTGTTTGACATGTGAAATTACACTCCATACTGCACTAAACTAGTGAACAGAACAAAGTCTCTTCCGCACGTACAAAACGTCTCTAAATAAATGTATACACAGTGATTGCAGTACCTCACAAATACCTGCCACTGACTTAGAATCACTGGAGTTATGAAACTGGAGACTCTGTTTATATCTGAGTCGTGGTAGTGGAATGGAGTACTTCACATACATCTTCGTTCGTCTGGAGAAGGATACCGAAATATGTTCTCCATCGGTTTGGAGGACATGATTCATCACATATGCATTGGAAGTCCTCTGCTGTCTGTGGTATGGACAAGTTTGTTGTTAACGATCGCAGGTAGATAGCGTTCTAAGTCACCCACAGAACACGCAGTTGTATACGAGTCGAATGCATGTTGTGCCAACAACTGATACACCCCGAGAGAACAATTGGAAAAATAGTTAATTGTGTGATAAATGACCTGCCGCAATATCTCCCTCTCTACAGAATGTATGATAAGTCTACCATTAAAACATACCTCATTACAACCCATCTACTTTCAAAAATGGCTCTGAGCACTATGGGACGTAACATCTATGGTCAACAATCCCCTAGAACTTAGATCTACTTAAACCTAACTAACCTAAGGACATCACACACAACACCCAGCCATCACGAGGCAGAGAAAATCCCTGACCCCGCCGGGAATCGAACCCGGGAACCCGGGCGTGGGAAGCGAGAACGCTACCGCACGACCACGAGATGCGGGCCCATCTACTTTCTATCATCCTTTATCGCAAATCCATGTCAGTTTAGAGGCAGATGGTTTTCTTTTCCAGGAAAGCATCAAAGACAGCAGTCAACTTGTATGTATCCATATTACCTCAATAGTCATACAGTAGAATGTTGTTGGAAACCATGCAGCAACTGTTCCAAAGGTAGTCTTTAACTGACACTGCATGGTTGTGATTGGTAGAGAGTACAGAGAAGCACATTGTAAATACTGTTTCTTAGGGTTGAAAGCACTTAAACAGTCTTGCATCAAACACGTGATCCTTTCTGTAGCTGTACATTGCAGTCCCCAAACTGGTAATACAAAGCTCTCTATCTAAGTACACTTTATAAAAATCTATAAGGTGGTCGACGGTAACTTTGGGGTCACACCTGGGCCTGTGATTTGACATACACTCCTGGAAATGGAAAAAAGAACACATTGACACCGGTGTGTCAGACCCACCAACTTGCTCCGGACACTGCGAGAGGGCTGTACAAGCAATGATCACACGCACGGCACAGCGGACACACCAGGATCCGCGGTGTTGGCCGTCGAATGGCGCTAGCTGCGCAGCATTTGTGCACCGCCGCCGTCAGTGTCAGCCAGTTTGCCGTGGCATACGGAGCTCCATCGCAGTCCTTAACACTGGTAGCATGCCGCGACAGCGTGGACGTGAACCGTATGTGCAGTTGACGGACTTTGAGCGAGGGCGTATAGTGGGCATGCGGGAGGCCGGGTGGACGTACCGCCGAATTGCTCAACACGTGGGGCGTGAGGTCTCCACAGTACACCGATGTTGTCGCCAGTGGTCGGCGGAAGGTGCACGTGTCCGTCGACCTGGGACCGGACCGCAGCGACGCACGGATGCACGCCAAGACCGTAGGATCCTACGCAGTGCCGTAGGGGACCGCACCGCCACTTCCCAGCAAATTAGGGACACTGTTGCTCCTGGGGTATCGGCGAGGACCATTCGCAACCGTCTCCATGAAGCTGGGCTACGGTCCCGCACACCGTTAGGCCGTCTTCCGCTCACGCCCCAACATCGTGCAGCCCGCCTCCAGTGGTGTCGCGACAGGCGTGAATGGAGGGACGAATGGAGACGTGTCGTCTTCAGCGATGAGAGTCGCTTCTGCCTTGGTGCCAATGATGGTCGTATGCGTGTTTGGCGCCGTGCAGGTGAGCGCCACAATCAGGACTGCATACGACCGAGGCACACAGGGCCAACACCCGGCATCATGGTGTGGGGAGCGATCTCCTACACTGGCCGTACACCACTGGTGATCGTCGAGGGGACACTGAATAGTGCACGGTACATCCAAACCGTCATCGAACCCATCGTTCTACCATTCCTAGACCGGCAAGGGAACTTGCTGTTCCAACAGGACAATGCACGTCCGCATGTATCCCGTGCCACCCAACGTGCTCTAGAAGGTGTAAGTCAACTACCCTGGCCAGCAAGATCTCCGGATCTGTCCCCCATTGAGCATGTTTGGGACTGGATGAAGCGTCGTCTCACGCGGTCTGCACGTCCAGCACGAACGCTGGTCCAACTGAGGCGCCAGGTGGAAATGGCATGGCAAGCCGTTCCACAGGACTACATCCAGCATCTCTACGATCGTCTCCATGGGAGAATAGCAGCCTGCATTGCTGCGAAAAGTGGATATACACTGTACTAGTGCAGACATTGTGCATGCTCTGTTGCCTGTGTCTATGTGCCTGTGGTTCTGTCAGTGTGATCATGTGATGTATCTGACCCCAGGAATGTGTCAATAAAGTTTCCCCTTCCTGGGACAATGAATTCACGGTGTTCTTATTTCAATTTCCAGGAGTGTATATCTTTTTCGGCCGCAGCAGTCTTATCGCTGTCCACGAAAAATGACTGTTTCCCAGGTTCCCAGTGCTTCCACGTATTCCTCTAGCTGTCACATGCTTGTTCCCATGCACAAGAATTTTCCTGCACCAGTTAGGCATAAAAGTAGTCCCTCATTCTCCCTCCATTTCCCCCATTTTGGCGTATTTTCCCTCAATTTATGTTTATTTTCCATCAGTTTTCGTAACTTTAACGATTTTCACCGGTTTTATGTCACTACGGCTGATGTGATGATGCCATCTCTTCTCACTACATATTTTAAAATAGCTTGTACAGCTGGAAAAACCTATCGCAACTGCGATATTTTTCTGTGTTCTCTCACATGTTAAAACAGATTCCTTTTGTTCCTAACAAACCTATTTTTGCCAGCTGTAACAGATCCCTCTCAGAATGTTCCTCCTCCAATGTGTTAAGCGTATATGGAGCGTAGCAAGAGGAACTTAAAATGTGGTTAGACTCAACACAGAACAGTTTTGCGGTAACATAATCTACCCTTTGCTTGGCGCTTGAAATTTGGACCCAGATGGACGTACACCAGCAGTTGGCACTCGCAATTACGTCTTAGTCGTGAAATTTGTATGATATGGGTGTTCTGTCTGCGATAGTTATGCGTGTAAACATGGCATAAGGCTGAAACACACTAACACCAGCTCCAGTTGGCGGTCCGAATATGTAAGACGGCACTGTGTTGGCTGGATTTACAAGTATCAAAAATACGTAAGGGTTTCATGGAAGTGGTGAAATCGAGAAAATAAAAGACGACAGAGCTTCTTAAATTGTAATTACACCCTTTATTACTCGACAAACGTGTGATAACGACGATGTGGCAGGGCTGGGAGGGGGGCGTGGGGGGCGGGGGGGGGGGGGTGTTCGGTACTTGGAAGTATGGTGTGAAGTGCAAACTGACAATCTGCTGGTGTGAGTGTGGAGGTATAATAATTTCCAAGTTGGGAAGGTAGGATGCGAGGTACTGGCGGAAGTAAAGTTGTGAGGACGGGGCGTGAGTCGTGCTTGGGTAGCTAAGTTGGTAGAGCACGTGCCCACGAAAGGCAAAGGTCCCGAGTTCGAGTCTCGGTCGGGCACACAGTTTTAATTTGCCAAGAAGTTTCAGTGTTCATTTTCTTTGGCTGTAGTTAGTATTATCGCACCACAGCCTCATAATAAATTTGGAGGAAAGTTCTGAACAGAATATACCTGATACAGATAATTTTTTTTTTGACCAAACTGCTGAGGTCATCGGTCCCTAGGCTTACACACTACTTAATCTAACTTAAAATAACTTACGCTAAGGACAGCACACACACCCATGCCCGAGGGAGGACTCGAACCCCGCGTGAACTATCAGTTTAATAAGTTACAGCTGCAAAATACTAACACGAATTCTTTACAGACGAATGGAAAAACTGGTAGAAGTCGAACTCGGGGAAGATCAGTTTGGATTCCGTAGAAATATTGGACAGGGCTGAGTTGAGCTGAAATTTTAAATTTTAGCCACCTCCAGCGTAATGGACTTTCTCCCAAACGACCTAGTTGCATCAGCATCCACCAATAGGAGGTACACTTAAGTCCGGAAGGGTTTGGAAAGCAGCGGATGCGGACTGAATCCCAAAATTTCCCACCACTTTTACCAAGCCTAGAACCCACCAGTAGGATGCAGAGAAAAATTGTTCTCACACAGAGGGTACCAATTTAATTAATTAGTCAATCAGTTTGATAGAAAGGGGGACCTTCATCAAATTCTTGGGACTGTAACGGAAATTTTGCACGATCTTCAGCATTGTTTCAACGGAAATTGGCTGAGAAAAGAAATGTTGCATTACTTACTGAACGCCAATCGTAACTCCGCGTACACCTCACTTCGGGACCTAACAACTGAGCATGCGCACTATGGGCAGTGCCAACGATGGTATCTGTCCATGTGGGGACGCAAGGACTGGCAGCCGCTGCCGTCGCTGACACTTGCGACGCCGACGCCGACGCCGGCGCCATCCAAGACGGCGGAACAGAATTCTGCGCATTCCGTTATAAAATGAACGCGGGCGAGCGGGCAAACGAGCTCCGAGGGAACTGGCGCGGGCCGCCTTGTTAGGAGCGACCGTAATTATATTGCACTCCGAAGGAATTTAATTTAGAAACGCCTCCGCCGCCGGCGCCGCCGTTGCTGTGCTTCTACTGCCTGCGACGGAGCCTCGACTCGTGCAGTTGTCCCAAGGCCTTTAATACCATCGGCAGTTACGGTCGGGATACAAGCAGTGACACTTTAATGATATATTTAGGCAGCAGAGGAGGAGAATGCAATTTGCCCGCCGAAGGAAGCCTTCTCCGCCTGCTTTCCTCTCTCTCTCTCCCTCCCTCCGACCCTCCATCACTCCCTCTCACTCTTCTGCCGCGCCAGACTAGGGCTGAACCTGCGAGCCGCTCGGCGTGCCCACACAGATGGACTAGGGCCGCGTTATATAGAGTTGTCGCTAGGCGCGCGCGGGGGATGATGGAGGAAGGTTCGGTCCCTCCCCTGGCCCCTTTTTTTCGTGTTTTTTCCTTCCTAAAGAGGTCGGCGGCACCCGCAACCCCCCGAGGACGGCCGTGATTTATGGTCGGGCCTGCAGATCGAGTGCGCCCCCTTTCCACAGCTGGGGCGCGGGGCGGGGTACACTCCGCCGCCGATCGCAACTTGACGCCGACCTCGGCCGCCGACCTCCTCCGGCGTCGCCTGTCGCCGCCCTGAAACGCAACCTCCACACGTCTTCCGTTACCGACTCAGTCAGGGCGGCGGCGAAAATTAAGATGCCGTGCGAGCACGCGTCACTTTGTCCGTACATGAAAATTTGCGCTTGTTTATTTATTAACTGAAAATTCTACTTCAACCACAGATATTTATTGTCACTATAGTCGACTTAATAGCCTTGAGAGACTCAGCAAGTGTTTACATAAAAATTCTCATTCATTGTTTCGTCTCAGCTGCACATTTTGAATTAGATTGCAGTACTTTGACATGTGATTCTGAGTAGACAAGGCGGGTTGCCCACGCAATTACTTAGATCTGAAGATGGTCTAGAATGACCGAAACATGTAATCTAATCAAAAATGTGCCACTGCGACGGGACAATAAATGAGAATATCGACATTTATTGTATTAAAAATTACTGGCACACTGTTTCAGTAAATTTTGCTTCAATTTTAATACCGTAATCTCCCAATGCTTTCTAGTTGCAGCTATTGTTCACAATGAGCAAAGTTTTTCTGAAGATGAGAGAGGAGTATGATTACAATAAACTTTTTAGTTCAGTTATCTCTTCTTGTAGAACTGGCTCTAGTTCTTCTTGTCTCGGGCTCTGATTCTTGAAGCTGAAATCCTCGTGTTTTAGGTCCTCATGGTTGAACTGATCTAAATAATTTAGAAGGTTTTTGTTGCAGAATTTTTGTTTTTACGTTAATTTATTTTGTCACATTTTAGTATATCACACAGTCTTTTGAATTTTCACTTTAACAAAGTCGAAATTACATTGTTCGCCCAAACTACAAAAATTCATCCTAAAACATCAGAGTCATGTTTACTATTCCCTCACTCTGCGGTAATAACAGTATTCCAAAGAGTTTACAATTTTTCTTGACAGTTGAATGTCTGTTAGTTTCGATTATTATTTCATAAATGAATTCAGAAATAAACATATAAAAGTACAAGATTGCGTAATTAATAATAGAATTTTTTAGTTTGCTAAAAATTCGTAATTTAAAATGTCTCTAAAAATAATTTTAACTGTACATTCAGAACTAGTTCTTATCGAGTGTAACTAGATAATAAAGTAATTCATTTTCATAATGGTTCAAATGGCTCTGAGCACTATGGGACTTAACATCTATGGTCATCAGTCCCCTAGAACTTAGAACTACTTAAACCTAACTAACCTAAGGACAGCACACAACACCCAGTCAACACGAGGCAGAGAAAATCCATGACCCCGCCGGGAATCGAACCCGGGAACCAGGGCGAGGGAAGCGAGAACGTCATTTTCATACATTTTAGCTTGAAATATAACATATTGTGTATAAAATTGTATGACACTTTTCAGAATAGCAGCTGAGAAAATACTGTCCTGCCCAAAATTCTAAAAATAATACTGTTATCGACAACTACTTTTGAGGAAAAGTAATGCTAGAGGAGGATGTCCCGTTAGAATACCACTATGCGTGTCGATAATCATATCATCTTCTTTAGGTGGATTATGGTATTTTTGCCTGGTCGAATTTGTTTGTGACATGCACAGGTGCTGTCTATGTTGCAGACAGCGCTGTGGAAAAGATATTGTGTGTCCTCATGCATGAACATCTGGCCAGATATGATTAGTATACGCTGCCACAGCGAACCCAATAAGCTTGTCATTATATGTCCTGAAGATGATGGTATGACTATGGAAGCGAGTAATGGTGTTTAAAATTAAAAACAACTTGTCTGAAGCAGTGTGCCAATAATTTTTTGTGTGCTAACAGTTGCACCTCTTACCAAGCATTCCATCATGGAAGACGTATTTATTTATTGCATTATACTTTCCACTACGCTTTTGTGCGACTCCATACAAGACGTCATCGTCAGATGGTGTAGTGTTCAGACTAGAGGAAACGTTGCATCCATATCACTTCATTTAGCCTGATGCCGAAGGATGAATGAGAGGTTATGAGATACCATCTTTGATACAAAAATTCGGAGTATAGTATCAGAATTAAGGAACTAGCTCAGATAAAGTATATTATTGGCCAAAGCAAACATCATAATGGTCTTTCTTCATAAAGTTTGTACGATAAGCTGCTGATAAGTGAAACAACAGGAGGAGTTCGTCCAAACATTTCCAACCATCGACATTTGTTTGTTAGCAAAAATACATAAATACAAACACGTGAAATAATATTTAAAAAGCAATACGTAAAGCCTGCTTAGGCTTTTCCATCTAGGTTTTGTCTCAAAGTAAGAAATAACGTCAAAGACAATGTGTTTTTCTCATTGAATAGAGTTTACTTCTCGTCTGTTAAAGAAATATTTTTAATGAAAACTGCTGTATCGTTTTATGTTTTTAAGAATGCAGAGTGTATGCTTTTTCTCTATTTGATTCTTGTATAACCTAAATTATTTTTCACTCTCAGGCTTCTCTTGTGGAAGATATCTAATGAAAGAAACATCCAAATTTTCTTGCAACATTTGCAGTGTGACGAAAACAAGTCAAAATAACAAAAAAGATTAAACAGACGCAAAAGAATCAAATCCGCTGCTGTAAAATGAGTGGCTGCATGAAGAAAGATTAAATTCCGATGTTATCTGGGGACGACACCGTCCCTCCCACCAACGTGAACGTCAAAAATTTCTCCCAAGAAATCCTGACGCTGAAGTCCCGTTCTGCTGACAGACTGTATACAGGGTGTCCAGAAAAGGGCTCCCTGATTTCAAAATTAAATATCTCGAAAACAAAGATCGATAGAGGAATGCAGTAAACGGTATGTTTATTGTCAAAGCTGTAAGAAGTTTATACAGCAGTTTGAAATAATAGTTACAAAAGCTGCTAACAGATGGCGCTGTACGCTGTACAGCTCATATCAGCATACATAAGTGAAATAATCGTATGAAAACAATCTTTGCAAACAATCACATCACAATGTTTTCAAAATGTTCACCATTGGCACTACAGAAGTGGCGCAAACGAAGAATGAAATTCGCCATCACATTTCGTAGTGTCTCAACCGAAATGCATTCACATGCCACAGAGATCGCCGATTCAAGCTCGTCCAGCGTGGCGGGATGCTTCGGGTAAACCATGTCTTTCACTGTGCCCCACAAAAAAAGTCACAGGGAGTCAAATCCGGCGAATATGGAGGCCAATCTATGCCTGCACCAGTAAATTTGGGATATTCCGAAGCAATGACTCGATTCTCGAAGTATTCCTCAAGAAAGCGAAACACTTGTTCGGTCCGATGTGGTCGGGCTCCATCTTGCATAAACCATTCAGTACCTGGTCGATCCTCTAACTCTTGCTGTGTGGCGACAAATTGTTCCAAAATTGCAACGTAACGTGCACCAGTGACCGTTTCTCGAATGAAAAAAGGGCCAATAATGCCTCTGCTGCATACTGCAGCCCACACGGTAACTTTAGGAGAATACAGGGCTTTCGCTTCACACCAATATGGCTTTTCGGAACCCAAAAATCGCCAGTTCTGCTTATTCACGTATCCATTCAGGTGGAAGTGTGCTTCATCTGTAAACCAGATGCAGCCAACATTAAATCCTTCACTATCAATCATTGTGAGCATTTGATTAGCAAAGGCAATCCTTTGTTGCACAGCTCGTACGGGTATGGCCTGGTGCGTTTGAATTTTGAATGGAAACATGTGTAGGCTCTTTCTCAGTATTTTCTACGTGCTGGAACCCTTCAAACCAATTTCAGATGCAATTCTACGGACGGATGACATTGAATTTCGCTGAATAATTCCAGAAATTGTGGCGATATTTTCAGGCGTAATTGCGGTTTGCTTACGGCCAACATGCCCCACTAGATTATCAGTTACGCTGCCTGTTCGTTGAAATTTTGCGAAGAGCGTACGAATGGTTTTTGCATCGGGTCCTTTTGGAACATTAAATCGTGCTTGAAAACTTCGCCTTGTTGCCGTAGGACTCTCTTCTAACCTGTGGTACTCTAGCACCAGAAAAACGCCTTGTTCAATCTAGTACATGGTTTTAATCTCTTCCTTCGGTACGCTAACCTCCTTTCACGTTTCAATAGTGGAACTGATCGCTCTGGTCTTTGGATCACTATTTATACTAGGCATTACGTATGGTGATTACAGCGCCATCTGTTAGCAGCTTTTCTAACTATTATTTCAAACTGCTGTATAAACTTCTTACAGCTTTCACAATAAACATACCGTTTACTGCATTCCTCTATCGATCTTTGTTTTCGAGATATTTAATTTTGAAATCAGGGAGTCCTTTTCTGAACACCCAGTGCCGCGATTTAAAACGAATTGTGGGCTGTTTTGACGTTCCGTTCCGTCCCGTTACGTTCTGTGAAGTGTGAACTGACTTTCACACATCCACCACTATTTGGATTTATATCAATTAATAACGTTTGGATTAAAAAGGCACTATCTCTCAGCAGAAGACAGTGCCTTATACTAGCCTAAATTAGTAAAAACATCCATGCCCTAGTAATTGATATAAATCCCCCTGACGGTCAAGGTACAATCCTCTGAAACATAGTGTGGTAAGTACATACATCAAAAAATTTTTGCATCGCCTCGATTCCGAGAGTTCCGAAACATGTACAGATAATTGGAATAGAGATCAACATAAACATCATTTCCGCCGTTTTCATTGCTCATGGAAATCACACACTGCATGTCGAACCACCATAGAGCGAGACTTTCAGAGGTGGTGGTCCAGATTGCTATACACACCGGTACCTCTAATGCCCAGTAGCACGTCCTCTTCCATTGGTGCATGCCCGTGTTCGTCGTGGTACACTATCCACAAGTTCATCAAGGAGGCACTGTTGGTCCAGATTGTCCCACTCCTCAACGGCGATTCGTCGTGTATCCCTCAGAGTGGTTTGTAGGTCACGTCGTCCATAAACAGTCCTTTTCACTTTATCCCAGTCATATTCGATAGGATTCACGTCTGGAGAACATGTTGGCCACTCTAGGCGAGCGATGTCGTTATCCTGAAGGAAGTCATTCACAAGATGTGCATGATGGGGGCCTGAAATGTCGTCCATGAAGACGAGTGCTTCGCCAGTATGCTGCCGAAATGGTTGCTCTATCGGTCGTAGCATGGCATTCACGCGTCGTACAGCGTTAGGTCGCCTTCCATGAACACCAGCGGCGTACGTCGGCCCCACATAATGCCACACCAAAACAGTGAGGAACCTCCACCTTGCTGGACTTGCTGGACAGTGTGTCTAAGCCGTTCAGGCTGACCGGGTTGCCTCCAAACATGTCTCCGACATTGTCTGGTTGAAGGCATATGCGACACTCATCGGTGAAGAAAACATGATGTTACTCCTGAGCGGTCCTTTCGGAACCCTGTTTCGCCCATCTGTACCGCGCTGCATGGTGTCGTGGTTGCGAAGATGAAGCTCGCCATGGACGTCGGGAGTGAAGTTGCGCATTATGCAGCCCATTGCGCACCGTTTTAGTCGTAACACGACGTCCTGTGGCTGCACGAGAAGCATTATTCAACATGGTGGCTTTGCTGTCAGGGTTCCTCCGAGCCATAACCCGTAGGTAGCGGTCATCCACTGTAGTAGTAGCCCTTGGGCGGCCTGAGCGAGGCATGTCATCGACAGTTCCTGTCCCTCTGTATCTCCTCCATGTCCGAACAACATCACTTTGGTTCACTCCGAGACGCCTGGACACTTCCCTTGTTGAGGGCCCTTCCTGGCATAAAGTAACAATGCGGAAGCAATCGAACCGTGATATTGACCGTCTAGGCATGGTTGAGCCACAGACAACAAGAGCCGTGTACCTCCTTCCTGGTGGAATGACTGGTACTGATCGGCTGTCGGACCCCCTCCGTCTAATAGGCGCTGCTCATGCATGGTTGTTGACATCTTTGGCCGGGTTTTGTGACACATCTGAACAGTCAAAGAGACTGTGTCTGTGATACAATACGCACAGTCAACGACCATCTTCATGAGATCTGGGAACCGGGATGACGCAAAACGTTTTTTTGAGGTGTGTATAATATAATAAATATGCCTGCTTACAGTAAATTGTATTTTTAATTGATGTCCTTAACAGTAAGAGTCAAGTCTGAAGAGGGAATCTGGAATGTTGTCGCATCCTGCCACAGGTCCTATGACCACTTTCAAAGAAGGTGTGGCCTGTGTGTACGTTTATAACAATGTGGGCTGAAGTCTACTAAGCCACCATTAACGGAGAGAGAAGGCGAAAGTCATGTAGGATGATTGGAGAGGTGAAGTTGTGATTCGTAGAGAGTGAATAATGTGCAGTCACTTAAGTATTCAATTCAAGAACAGTATATTTTATCAGTAGTATCATTTATCTTACAGTGGCTGTAAAAGTGGTAAATCAATGAGGATACCTTAGCACTCTAAATGTTAGGCCTTTCCAGCAACTTCCTGTTCTGGAGCTCTAACTTTCGTTATCAGATATGAGCGTTTGCTTGAAACTGATTCTGACAATACAAGTCAAATGTCTTAACCCCCACTGGAGAAAGTGTGGGACAGCACTTGTTCTTCCCTTTAATCTGACACAAAGAAAATATCAGATGTTATTCGTGGCTACTAGATCCAAACACTATAGTGCTTTTTCTTTTTTAACTGGAAGAAAAAACAAGGTAAGTGTTGCTGGATACTTATCAGTAACTGGGTTGTGCTCTTCGAATGTGTACAGACATCTCATAGTTCACACTGCAGCATCGAAGTGTCACTATAGTGGCTTTAAGACTCTGCTGCAGTGCTCCTCCTGAATTATGCTAACTGCCATCGCTTCATGGTAATGACCGCCTTGCCCTACGTACTAGCCGCTTATTTACTAACTTTTTAGAGATTTCCTCTAACTCTTCCGAAGGTCTTCCTAGGGACTGAGAGTTTTCGGTGGATAGTTCTAGAACGTTAGGGATGGTATGGCTGCTGCTGGGTTCAATCACATTGGTCCTTCCCTGCTATTCCAAGAGTATTTTCCTCGCCATTAGTTACTGCGCTGCCGCTTTCTCATTTGGCTGTCTATATGTCTTACTTCATATTTACATAAGACCCGCTTTCTGGTGTCCACTTGACACCACGTCTCGTCTCGTACGTTGTCGCTGGCCGCTGTGGGCGAGCGATTCTAGTCGCTTCAGCCTGGAACCGCGCGACCGCAACGGTCGCAGGTTCGAATCCTCCCTCGGGCATGAATGTGTGTGATGCAGTTAGGTTTAAGTAGTTCTAGGGGACTGATGACCTCAGATGTTAACTCCCATAGTGCTCAGAGCCATTTTTTTTGTACGTTGTCTTAACTTTACTCTTAATGAAGTTTCTTTATTTTTCTAGCGTCAAAGTCACTATTCATAAAATTTGGCAGCCATGACAATGTTATTCACTCAGTAAACTGAGCAAGTAGTAAAGGAAACCAAGAATAACCAAAACCGGAGTTTAAGTGTGCTGGCTAAGGTTAAACATTTGTCGTGAAGTGGTTTACCCCTAGTGAAGGCGACTTGCATAGCTAAATATTCCAGTTCTATCAATAGCTGGTGATGACGTAGGATTCTACTTACCAAGCCTCTTCACAGATGACGTAAAACTGTTCAAAATATTCAAATGTGTATGAATTCCTAAGGAACCAAACTGCTTAGCTCATTGGTTCTTAGACTTACGCAATTCGTAAACTAACTTAAATTAATGTATGCTACGAACAACACACACACCCGTGCCCGGGGGAGGAATCGAACCTCCGCGGGAGGGGCCGCGCAGTCCGTGACATGGCGCCTCTAACCGCGCGGCCACTCCGCGCTGCACATAAAGCAAATTAGGAATCTCAGAGTCTGTTTCGGATTCAGATAATGCGATTACCTTAGCATTGAGGCATTCATTAGGAATCTGATGTTGCCTCACACAGTTACTGAAAAAGTTAGTCAACCATATTTTGATCTGTCGTCCTGTTTTATCTGTCCGTTTATTATATCTGTCGTTTTCCTTATTGACGTTTTTAGATTTTCTCAGTGCTTCCTCCAACTACTTTTTTTCTATTTAAGCAGCCTCCAAGTGTTCTGATTGTTCCAAAAATTCATGCTTTCAACAGTCCCACTTGAATTACTCACCTTTCCTCATTTACTAGCAGTGCCACTGAAAGGATTCTTTGCATATGATGAAGCGTGTCATAGTTATTTGGCTGTTTCAGGATCCACGTTAGGCATGCATGCCTTTCTATAACCTCTTGGGATTTTGTGCAGTGCTGATTAATGAACAGCTTTAATGAAAATATCTGCAGTTGCTTGGAAATGGGTTGAGTTTGTTGTTACTGCTTCAAAGATTCACGAAACGTAAGCCAGTAAGCTCTCTTGAAATTGAATCTCCTTTTGGTAGGGCCAGTCGAAGCGCTTAGTAACGGAAAGACCAGCATATAATCGATATACAGTGTGTCATGTGTTAGGGGTGAGGTCACCAACTAATTTGACAAAAATTAAGCTTGCGTTTAAGCACATTTTCATTTTGCATTGCTATTAAGGAAAGTGAAAGTTTTGCTTTCTTCCGGCAAGATTTCAACGCGTTGTCCCTTGTTTCACTAATGGCAAAGCACTTTTCAACCCAACACATACCTACCATGGTGAAATTATCCGATCGCAGTCGTTGTACGGCCGGCCTATAGGCTCCGTCAGAAGTTTACAGTTCTGTGACGTGCATCTTCCAGCCATGTCTGTCAGCATAAATGTGTCCTCGCAAGTGGAAACCATGACATATCACTGTTGATACAAACCCCCTGATAAGACCGCACTTGTCTCCAGCAACGTAGGATAGTGTGTAGCACAAATCTTTCATCGCCCATATGCATTTTGCCAATGTAACTGTCATTTTTCAAATTTCGATATAAATGAAACTTTATCTAATGTGAAGGGAAATCTTTAGTGCTAGCTCTTGTTAATCTAGAACAGCTACGACATAAAAGTTTTCTGCGTATTGTACGGCATCATAATGTAAAAAAACAATACTGTAAAATCAAATGTTTCGAACATTGTAACAATGATCTTCTTCTGAGTAGACCCAGAAGAACGCCACTGTGACCGTGGCCGAAACGTTGGTTTGTCCAGTATAGTTATTTACGTTATGGCCCAGTACGATAAGCTGAAAATTTTTGTGTCATCTGACTTCGGCGGCGAAGCCTACGCAAATATACAGGAGCAGTTTGGTCCAGATATTTACACATTCTCTTTAGGTGGGTTGGTAAATATGCCGGAGACATCGGCGTTTAGAAGACACTGCGAAATGTTCTACTGTTAGTTTCCAGGCGTGCGATTAGATTGTAATTTCTCTATTCTAGGATTATTTATTCACACGGTCTTGTCTTTGACGAAGATAATCCGTTCTTGTCTGGCGATTTTAGTTTCATTTAGTTGTCTGTTCCATAGATTATACTCGTCACATACATAGAACAACTTCAGCTGTACTACATCTACTATAATTCCCCATCTTTGAGAATTCTGACCTATTACTACGCCTGTCTCTTCTCATCCCACCTTCCTTTCACCTTTAAAGAGTCCGTATAATTTCCCAGCGCACATTTAATAAACACCGTTTCCTGTCGAGTACAACCATTCCCGAGAGTTACCTATTCTGTCAACTGTAGCTTACCGCACCCATTCCATCCCAAATGAAGGGTCCATCTACCCTCTTCACGTTTTATCCTACCAATTCATACATTTCAGTCATGGTCTGGCACCACTAGAGCGCCCACTACAGGCGAAATGTAAATAACGACCAAATAAGAAGCAACGATAGTATTAAGGATTAACGGTATACTGTGGAACATGTCATGTGAAGAAAATATTAACACGTTGTCACAATAACTGTACGAATTAGATGTAGTTTTCAGAGATGAACAACTTTACTCTCCCTTTGAACGCAATTGTAGTGTCAGATACTTTACTTCCGAGGATGGACTGTTACAGAGTTTTGCATACATTTCTTCTTTCTGTGTCATCGTTTTATTCCGCTGGAGGTAGTATAGGTCTATTTTTCCTTCTGTTATTGTTTTTGCGAAAATCTCTATTATCTTCGAAGCAAAATGGGCTTCCGACTGTCTGTGAATATGTGTGCTTTGAGACTGTGGTAAATTTTCCCAAATGCCTAATCTCTACCAAGTGTACATATGTGAACACACAGCCGGCCGTTGTGGCCGTGCGGTTCTAGGCGCTTCAGTCTGGAACCGCGTGACCGCTACGGTCGCAGGTTCGAATCCTGCCTCGGGCATGGATGTGAGTGATGTCCTTAGGTTAGTTAGGTTTAAGTAGTTCTAAGTTCTAGGGGACTGATGACCTTCGAAGTTAAGTCCCATAGTGCTCAGAGCCATTTGAACCATTTTGTGAACACACAATTCCATTTGCTTGTCTTTATGCAATGAATATCTTTGTCCTGGTATGAAGTAAACAGTACAAAAATAAAAATGAATGGTTCAAATGGCTCTGAGCACTATGGGACTAAAAATCTGAGGTCATCAGTCCCTGGAACTTAAAACTACTTAAACCTAACTAACCTAAGGACAACACATACATCCATGCCCGAGGCAGGATTCGAACCTGCGACGGTAGCGGTCGCGCGGCTCCAGACTGAAGCGCCTAGAACCGCTCGGCCACACCGGCCGGCTAATCATGAATACAACAGAATATTCATCTTTTTGATTTGCAGCTCCTTGCATTGGCAGTGTTTGCAGTCAAAATTATTGGATGTGAGGTCCGCCAGAATATTCTTTGTTAGTGTTTTTCACTTTAAAATAATTAAAATTATTTATTCACAAGCATGAGAAGTTAATGCTAGTTAAAGAAACAAGGAATGATTTAAGTAACTTCTGGAACACTGTCCTTGGAAAACAGGGATCAAAACTGAAATAAAACATTTTTAAATAACAACAGTCCGAGATCGCATGTAAATTACTAAAATTTAAAATTTATTTAACAGGTGACAGGTCATGATACTGATACCATCATATTCAGACATTTATCACAATGTGAAAAGAGTAATACAAAGTTTCAGAGGACGAGATCTAAGTATAAACTAATTTAAGTAATGTAAGTAATCTAATGCTCGCTTCCATGTCTACCCACGATGAAGGCTGAAAGGTGGTTGGCGAGAAGAAGCCCGCTATATACACTCCTGGAAATTGAAATAAGAACACCGTGAATTCATTGTCCCAGGAAGGGGAAACTTTATTGACACATTCCTGGGGTCAGATACATCACATGATCACACTGACAGAACCACAGGCACATAGACACAGGCAACAGAGCATGCACAATGTCGGCACTAGTACAGTGTATATCCACCTTTCGCAGCAATGCAGGCTGCTATTCTCCCATGGAGACGATCGTAGAGATGCTGGATGTAGTCCTGTGGAACGGCTTGCCATGCCATTTCCATCAGGCGCCTCAGTTGGACCAGCGTTCGTGCTGGACGTGCAGACCGCGTGAGACGACGCTTCATCCAGTCCCAAACATGCTCAATGGGGGACAGATCCGGAGATATTGCTGGCCAGGGTAGTTGACTTACACCTTCTAGAGCACGTTGGGTGGCACGGGATACATGCGGACGTGCATTGCCCTGTTGGAACAGCAAGTTCCCTTGCCGGTCTAGGAATGGTAGAACGATGGGTTCGATGACGGTTTGGATGTACCGTGCACTATTCAGTGTCCCCTCGACGATCACCAGTGGTGTACGGCCAGTGTAGGAGATCGCTCCCCACACCATGATGCCGGGTGTTGGCCCTGTGTGCCTCGGTCGTATGCAGTCCTGATTGTGGCGCTCACCTGCACGGCGCCAAACACGCATACGACCATCATTGGCACCAAGGCAGAAGCGACTCTCATCGCTGAAGACGACACGTCTCCATTCGTCCCTCCATTCACGCCTGTCGCGACACCACTGGAGGCGGGCTGCACGATGTTGGGGCGTGAGCGGAAGACGGCCTAACGGTGTGCGGGACCGTAGCCCAGCTTCATGGAGACGGTTGCGAATGGTCCTCGCCGATACCCCAGGAGCAACAGTGTCCCTAATTTGCTGGGAAGTGGCGGTGCGGTCCCCTACGGCACTGCGTAGGATCCTACGGTCTTGGCGTGCATTCGTGCGTCGCTGCGGTCCGGTCCCAGGTCGACGGGCACGTGCACCTTCCGCCGACCACTGGCGACAACATCGATGTACTGTGGAGACCTCACGCCCCACGTGTTGAGCAATTCGGCGGTACGTCCACCCGGCCTCCCGCATGCCCACTATACGCCCTCGCTCAAAGTCCGTCAACTGCACATACGGTTCACGTCCACGCTGTCGCGGCATGCTACCAGTGTTAAAGACTGCGATGGAGCTCCGTATGCCACGGCAAACTGGCTGACACTGACGGCGGCGGTGCACAAATGCTGCGCAGCTAGCGCCATTCTACGGCCAACACCGCGGTTCCTGGTGTGTCCGCTGTGCCGTGCGTGTGATCATTGCTTGTACAGCCCTCTCGCAGTGTCCGGAGCAAGTATGGTGGGTCTGACACACCGGTGTCAATGTGCTCTTTTTTCCATTGCCAGGAGTGTAGATAGCGTCGATAAGCACTGCTGGCTAACACATGACCGTCTGCAGTTAAGTAGCGGAGCCTGCGCCCGCTGTCACCTGCATAGCGTCATTTACAGCCAATGGTTACCGAGTATGGCATAATCTCGTAATAAGATCGCAATAAAATGTAATCATTATAGGTGCAATAGCAAATCAATATTAACATGAGACTATATCTAAATTATGCAGCCAACAGAAACTTTATATACGACATAGAATCGAAAGGAAGAACTGTCCTGTAACATACAGTGTTTCAACGTGGCCTTCCCTCTGCAGGAGGTTGCTATACACTATATGATCAAAAGTATCCGTACACCTGGCTGAAAATGGCCTACAAGTTCATGGTGCCCTCCGTAGGTAACGATGGAATTCAATATGGTGTTGGCCCACCCTTAGCTTTGATGACAACTTCCACTCTCGCAGGCATACGTTCAATAAGGTGCTCGAAGGTTTCTTGTGTAATGGCAGCCCATTCTTCACGGAGTGCTGCGCTGAGGAGAGATATCGACGTCGATATGTGAGGCCTCGCACGAAGTCGGCGTTACACGACACCCCAAAGGTGTTCTATAGGATTCAGGTCACGACTCTGTGTAGGCCAGTCCATTAAAGTGATGTTATTGTCGTGTAACCACTCCGCCACAGGCCGTGCATTAGGAACAGGTGCTCGATCGTGTTGAAAGATGCAATCGTCATCCTCGAATTATTCTTCAACAATGGGAAGCAAGAAGATTCTTAAAACATCAGTGTACTCCTGTGCTATGATAGTGCCACGCAAAGCAAAAAGGGGTGCAAGCCCCCTCCATGAAAAACACGACTAAACCATAACACCACAGCCTCCGAATTTTACTTTGGCACTGCACACAATGGCAGATGATGTTCACCGGGCATTCGCCATACTCGCACCCTGCCATCGGATCGCCACATTGTGTACCGTGATTCGTCACTACACAACTTTTTTCCACTGTTCAATTGTCCAATGTTTACGCTCCTTACGCCAAGGATTTGGCATCTACCGGCGTGATGTGTGGCTTATGAGCAGCAGCTCGACCATGAAATCCAGGTTTCGTCACCTCCCGCCTAACTGTCGTGGTACTTGCAGTGGATCCTGATGCAGTTTGGAATTCCTATGTGGCGGTCTGTATAGATGTCTGCCTATTACACATTACGTACGGCCCTCTTCAACTGTCGGCGGTCTCTGTGTCAACAGACGAGGTCGACCTGTACGCTTTTGTGCTGTGCGTGTCCCTTCACATTCCCCCTTCACTATCATATCGGAAACAGTGGACCTAGGGATGTTTAGGAGTGTGGAATTCTCGCGTACAGACTTATGACACAAGTGACTCCCAATCACCTGACCACGTTCGAAGTCCGTGAGTTCCGCGGAGCGCCTCATTCTGCTCTCTCACGATGTCTAATGACTACTGAGGTCGCTGAGATGGAGTACCTGGCAGACGTTGGCAGCACAATGCACCTAAAATGAAAAACGTATGTTTTGGGGGTGTCCGGATACTTTTGATCACATAATGTAGCTACACGTATCCTAAATATGGCTAACAGGACGCCAAGTGGTTACCTGGGAGATGAAACCTAAATACATACTGTTATCGATCAGTGATATTATGGAATCAATGATAGCGTGACGCAAGCTAAAATGAACAGGAAATAGGTTAGCTGAGATACACTCCTGGAAATTGAAATAAGAACACCGTGAATTCATTGTCCCAGGAAGGGGAAACTTTATTGACACATTCCTGGGGTCAGATACATCACATGATCACACTGACAGAACCACAGGCACATAGACACAGGCAACAGAGCATGCACAATGTCGGCACTAGTACAGTGTATATCCACTTTTCGCAGCAATGCAGGCTGCTATTCTCCCATGGAGACGATCGTAGAGATGCTGGATGTAGTCCTGTGGAACGGCTTGCCATGCCATTTCCACCTGGCGCCTCAGTTGGACCAGCGTTCGTGCTGGACGTGCAGACCGCGTGAGACGACGCTTCATCCAGTCCCAAACATGCTCAATGGGGGACAGATCCGGAGATCTTGCTGGCCAGGCTAGTTGACTTACACCTTCTAGAGCACGTTGGGTGGCACGGGATACATGCGGACGTGCATTGTCCTGTTGGAACAGCAAGTTCCCTTGCCGGTCTAGGAATGGTAGAACGATGGGTTCGATGACGGTTTGGATGTACCGTGCACTATTCAGTGTCCCCTCGACGATCACCAGTGGTGTACGGCCAGTGTAGGAGATCGCTCCCCACACCATGATGCCGGGTGTTGGCCCTGTGTGCCTCGGTCGTATGCAGTCCTGATTGTGGCGCTCACCTGCACGGCGCCAAACACGCATACGACCATCATTGGCACCAAGGCAGAAGCGACCCTCATCGCTGAAGACGACACGTCTCCATTCGTCCCTCCATTCACGCCTGTCGCGACACCACTGGAGGCGGGCTGCACGATGTTGGGGCGTGAGCGGAAGACGGCCTAACGGTGTGCGGGACCGTAGCCCAGCTTCATGGAGACGGTTGCGAATGGTCCTCGCCGATACCCCAGGAGCAACAGTGTCCCTAATTTGCTGGGAAGTGGCGGTGCGGTCCCCTACGGCACTGCGTAGGATCCTACGGTCTTGGCGTGCATCCGTGCGTCGCTGCGGTCCGGTCCCAGGTCGACGGGCACGTGCACCTTCCGCCGACCACTGGCGACAACATCGGTGTACTGTGGAGACCTCACGCCCCACGTGTTGAGCAATTCGGCGGTACGTCCACCCGGCCTCCCGCATGCCCACTATACGCCCTCGCTCAAAGTCCGTCAACTGCACATACGGTTCACGTCCACGCTGTCGCGGCATGCTACCAGTGTTAAAGACTGCGATGGAGCTCCGTATGCCACGGCAAACTGGCTGACACTGACGGCGGCGGTGCACAAATGCTGCGCAGCTAGCGCCATTCTACGGCCAACACCGCGGTTCCTGGTGTGTCCGCTGTGCCGTGCGTGTGATCATTGCTTGTACAGCCCTCTCCCAGTGTCCGGAGCAAGTATGGTGGGTCTGACACACCGGTGTCAATGTGTTCTTTTTTCCATTTCCAGGAGTGTATGATCGTATTTGACTACCAATAACAACGTTATTAAGCTTAAGATATGCGTCAAAATAGGTGATAGTCGTAAAATACGAGTGAAATTGTGTATGTTAAAAATGTATTCTGTGGCATTATAAGCAAAAGTGCGGATTACGTATTCCTCTGCCAATGTAACAAAATGTGTGTAATGAAACCTACGTGAATATGTGATATTTTACAGTTATAAAAAGTGGCAATAATAGCTTACAATGTGCATCAGAATACGTCATATATCGGAAATTGACAGTGAAGGTGCGTAAACTAAAATGTAATCTCTGGCGTTATAAGCATAATGCAGGTTACATATTCATATGTCAAATTAATGAAGTGTGTATAATGAAGTATGCATGACTAATAGGCATTTTACAATTATAAGGTATGGTAATAATAGAAATCACCGAGACGTCAACCGTCACTTAAGAAGCAACAACTAAATCGATATATCGCTTCTTGTCTATTGACAGAGAATGTACAATAAAATATACATAGGGATTTGTGCAATGTATGAAGCATGGCATCATGTAAACGCTAACTGCTTATCTAGGCAACAATGCTCTAACACTCACAACCCATCAGAAGTATTTATACAAATGTACAGATCCCGGCATCAAAAAACGCCAACTGTACTGTGGTAATTGTAGACAAGGGTATCGTCAGGAGTGAACTGGCGGACACGGTGGACAGGCACCTGCGGCCGTCTCCTATTGCTGGTGTGGTGTGCTAGAAGGGGTCGAAGATAAGTGACTATAGGATGATACAAAACTACTTAGACAAAAATTTCTAGTTGGGGCGATGACTGGCAGCTAGCTCAAAATGCAGAAAAATGTAAATTAATGTGGATGACTGGGAAAACAAACCCGTAATGTTCGGATGGTTCAGATGGTTCAAATGGCTCTGAGCACTATGGGACTTAACATCGGAGGTCATCAGTCCCCTAGAACTTAGAACTACTTAAACCTAACTAACCTAAGGCAGGATTCGAACTTGCGACCGTAGCAGTAGCGCGGTTCCGGACCGAAGCGCCTAGAACCACTCGGTCACCGAGACCGGCAATATCCGGATGCCCCATTGGTAGTGTCTTTCTTGAACAGTCATGTCGTTTAAATATCTGGACGTAATGTTGCAAAGCGATATGAAATGGAACGAGGTTGTGAGAGTTGTGGTAGCGACGGCGGATGGTCGACTTTTGTTTATTGTGAGAATCTTAGGAATGTATGGTTCATCTGTTAATGAGACGCAACAAGAACGCTAGTGAGACCTGTTCTTGAGTCCTGCTCAAGTGTTTAAGATCCGCTCCAGCTCTGATTAAAGGAAGATATCGAAGGGGTTCAAAGACGAGCTGCTAAATTTGTTACCGGTAGATTCGAACAACTCAAATGGGAATCCCTGGAGGGAAGGCGACGTTCGTTTCGAGGAACACTGTTGAGAAAATTCAGCGAACCGACATTTGAAGCTCACTACCGAACAATCCTACTGCCACCAACATATATTTCGCGTAAGGACCACGAAGATAAGAGAAATTAGCGGTCGTATGAAGGCACCTATACAGTCGTTTTTTCCTTGCGCTAACTTCGGGTGGTTCAAATGGTTCAAATAGTTCTGAGCACTATGGGACTTAACATCTGAAGTCATCAGTCCCCTAGATCTTAGAACTACTTAAACCTAATTAGCCTAAGGACATCACACACATCCATGCCCGAGGCAGGATTCGAAACTGCGACCGTTGTGGTCGCGCGGTTCCAGACTGAAGAACCTAGAACCGCTCGGCCACACCGGCCGGCCCTTCGGGTGGAACAGGAATGGAAACCACTGTTAGTGGTACAGATTACCCTCCGCCACGCACCGTGAGTTGGCTTGCGGCGTAAGTATGTAGATGTAGGTGTAGAACCGGTTGTCAAAGCACTGAAGCTTGACTGATCTGTTTCAGTTTTGGTCAACGAAAACAAACACCAACCACAGAAAAACTGTACGGTCTGAAAGAAAAAGAATAGTATTTGTTATTAATAACATAACTGTATAGGATACTTAATGAAAAAAGTTGTTTATTTTGACGATATATTCTTGCATTCAAAAAACTATGGAGTAGTCTGTAATACTAAAAGTATATAAATTAAATAAAACTAAAGTTTATAAAATGTAATGAAGAAAAAAAGGTTTATTATGTCATAATAAAAGCAAAATTAAAACGGAAGGGCTGGAATGTTGTTAAAGAACTTCCTGAAAAAACTGGAAGAAAATCTTTCCTCTGAAGTCTAATTGTTTTTTGAGGAGAAGTACAGGTTCCTTTTTGTGATGTATATAGAGTTCGAATTCTTATAACGTGTTAAGCAACATATCTTTGAGAACTGTGTGAAGAATTTTGAGATTGTTAACGACTGACCACTCAGAATGCCTATTTCGGCTAGCGTGTTGTCCGTAAACAGATTTATTTCTAGTTGTTCCGGAGATATGTTAATGAAATTCTGGAGATATGTTAATGAAATCTGACTAAAAGTTTCTGCCAGTGTGACCCACATAAAGAACATCACAGGTGTCACAAGCTGTTTTAGAATCAACAGAGTTTAAGAATTTTCTGTTCTGACTGAGAAAGCCGTGTTTTAATTTATGTTGTAAAAGACTGTCTGTGGAGAATAAAATAGCAAGCTCTGTGCTTTTAAAGATACTGTTATTCTGCCACTAATGTTTCCCAGAGATACCATTTTTGTGTACTAATTATTTTTATTATTATTTGTATTCTGAGCTAAGCTTTGGTGAGAGTTTTCTAAATTATTGAAAAGGACATCAACATATCTAGAGTCATAGTTGTTAGCTACAGCAATTTGTTTGAGAATGTTTATTTCTTTTTTGACAGTATCAGTTCCTAAGAGTAGGTTCGAAATTCTAGAGCGTAGTCTGGAAGAGTTTTTTTGTCGAAATGAGTCATAAGAAGAGGCGTTGATTATCGTACCTACAGCTCTCGGTTTCTGTAAATGGAAAACTGATGTTTACTATTACAACTGGTTATAGTAATATCTAAAAATTTGATGCTTTCGTTGGACTCATGTTCATCCGAGGTCTTCAACTTACGATGCATGTAAGGGAGCGGATTTCTTCTTGTGAATCCTCATTCAACATGACTGTGTCGTCTAAGTACCTCTTACAGTAGGTGACTTTACTAGCTACACAGGGATTATATTTAAAAAAAATGTACCTCTAAATTATTCACAAAAATTTCCGAGTTGTGCATGCAGGGGAGTTCCCCACTGACAGGTCGTGATTCTGACGAAAAATTTTTTTCGTTTAAGAAAAGTAATTAAAGAATAAAACATAATTAATTATCATTTATTCTAGAGAAGCTGCACGGTCATCACTGTATCTGTTCTTTCGAGAACAGTTAATATCTTCATATATATACAAGGTGTTCAATGAATTCAAGAATTTCATGATTCTATGCTTCGTAAAATTATCCTGTCCAGCAGAAATAGTTTCGATAATAGGGATATTAGTGTAAAGACCGGTGATATCTGATGATGCAAACCTTGCGTCAATAGGAATCTTAATTTCGTAAGTTTGTTTTGCCAGTTGGAATATATTTGTAATATTAAAGTTCTGCTTAAAGACAACCAGGTTTTAAGAATAGTATTCATTCTTTTGCTTGAATTCTGAGATGGACTATTTCTGTTGTTTGCAATAGGAAAAATAGGGAAATCCATGATTTTAAGAGCAAGTTTTCCTTGACGTATGTAGTGATTATGCATCATATTTCAAACCTGCTCGAGACGCAAAGTGTTTATACTAAGGAAAATTATCGCTGACGTTCGTTTATTCTTTGGTGTTTATAGTTACTCCATGTACTGATTCTCGCTGTATATTGTCAGTCTGCTTTTATGCATTTGCACCCTGTGCTATTAAACGTTGCAATGAAGGAATTTACTCCAAAATGTTGCAAAATTTTTGTGACCCGACATGATCCCCGGGAGTCGATCGGTGTTTCGTACGGCTGAGCTTTCAACGTCAAGCATGAATCAACGGCATCAGCGGCACCATGCGCCATCCGTGCACTGTACAGCAGGATCGTCCTGAAAGTTAAGCACGAATCAGCCCCACCACTAGCGTGTCCTCCGTGTACTGAATCATAGTTTTCCAATGTCGTATCCATCACCGACTGTTGACATTCTTCCGAGAACGGTAATTAGCAGGGTCGTGACCAAACCACCACCATTGTGGCAAGAAAATGAAGTCTTATGGTTTGCACAGCTCCGGTGTCAGTTTGTGCTGGTGAACATCGCCGCTGATGAAACCAAGTACAGTTTCTTCATCGCTACGTTAAATGAAGACATGTCCATGACTAAGGAAGAACATTTTAGCTTTCCACCAAGCACCAACTGGTACTCAGTCTTCAAGAACTCCCTGAGCACTCTCCTGTCACAGCTCAGGGTCGTGACCAAACCACCACCATTCTGGCAAGAAAATGAAGTCTTATGGTTTGCACAGCTCCGGTGTCAGTTTGTGCTGGTGAACATCGCCGCTGATGAAACCAAGTACAGTTTCTTCATCGCTACGTTAAATGAAGACATGGCCATGACTAAGGAAGAACAAGACATTTTAGCTTTCCATCAAGCACCAACTGGTACTCAGTCTTCAAGAACTCCCTGAGCACTCTCCTGTCACAGCTCAGGGTCGTGACCAAACCACCACCATTCTGGCAAGAAAATGAAGTCTTATGGTTTGCACAGCTCCGGTGTCAGTTTGTGCTGGTGAACATCGCTGCTGATGAAACCAAGTACAGTTACTTCATCGCTACGTTAAATGAAGACATGGCCATGACTAAGGAAGAACAAGACGTTTTAGCTTTCCACCAAGCACCAACTGGTACTCAGTCTTCAAGAACTCCCTGAGCACTCTCCTGTCACAGCCGGAAGAGAAGCGTCTAGAGAAGTTCTGCGTACAGACGAGTTTGGTGACCACACTCCCTTGCAGTTACTGCACCAGCTACTGACTGTAGCAAGTAACGCAGTCAATGAGGATGTCCTAAAGAACATCAGGCTGCGCGCCTACCACCAGAAGCTCAGAAGATACTCGAAGACTGCACCTGCGATTTTGCACAAACTGCAAATAGCGTGAGAGAAATTTAACCGTTCACAGATGTAGAAGCCACTGGCTATCCCATAATTACAGGCGCAGATAGCTGAACGCATTACGGAAGTCGCTGACCTGCAAACACAGCGTTCCAGTCGTCAGCCAAGAAGCCCCCAGTCGCCGAAGAAATGCAGCCGATCGCTCTCAGCCGCGAAGATTTGCTGGCTCCACGGGCGGCTTGCTTCTGAAGTGTGGAAATGCAGTCCACCCTGCGAGATGGGAAACGCTCCACGAGGTCAGTAATGACGGCGGCCGGTTTTCCAAACGGTAGCCGTCGACTGTCTGACGCCGAGTCCAGTACGAAACTGCAGTTCTTAGCTCTTAGAAGACACAGGAGCCGAAGTAACAGTGTATCAGTCTTACCGTCAGTCTCGTCGCAGTACTGATGACTGGTATCTCTTTCAAATCAGTGATTCTACCATATGGACATGTGGTCGCTAACGTAGGCAAATTTGATTGGAAGTTCTTGTGGAAGATGTCATGCACTCTATCCTTGGAGCAGAATCCCTATCATTTTACGGACTTCCATCATTTTCGTCTCAACACCACCACTTATTTTGCCAGCCATACACGTGTAAGCTGTGTGAACAACACCGCTGTACGAATGATCGCAGCTAAAGTTCCATGCGTAGAACTTCTTCAGCAGTTCCCAGAGATAACCTGACAGCTGCATACACTAGCTCCAGTTAATGACACCAGGACAGCCAGTTCACCCTCGACCTCGTCGCTTAACACCAGAAAATTTGAAGGTAGCGAAACCAGTGTTCTCCCGCGCGTGCAAGGAATCTGCCACAAATCTACTAGTAGCTGTGTCTCGACGCTACATTAGTTCCCAAGAAGAACAATGGATGGCGTCCGTGCAGTGATTACTGACAGCTCAAAGTTAGGACAATTCCTAGTCTCTATCTGGTGTTGCAGCCACATGTAGTAAGCGTTGCTTCAAGCAGTGAAGAATGGCACGCCGGCGACTGAGGCGTTGCGAAGTAAGCACGCACAGATAGCCTTGCTGACAGCAGCAGTCTACCAGCAGGCCGACGCAAGGACGCTCACAGACCGAGCGCTGAGCGAAGCCTGGAGAGTGCTGAGTAAGGAGAAGTGAGGCCAGCACGCTAAGTTACGCTGCAATATACTGCGGGAGTAATAACAAAAAGCTGCCACCGAGGGTAAAAAACGTCCTCTGCCGGATATAAATAGTGGAGTGTAGGCAGCAACGGACAGAAGCCATTAGGAAGCAGTTCGGATCTGAGGACGGACGTGGTCCGTGTCCAAATGTTCAATCTTCGTAGGTGACGATTTCGGAAGTCTGTTCCAGCTCGCAGGAGTCATCCGTTCGCCGCCAGATGTCAGCTTCAGCTCTGGAGGTCGGCCCGAGTACGGTCGGCACCATGGCTGACTAACTACAGCGAGAACAGCAGGACTGGCCGCAGCGCGGTCTCGGTCACAGGCGCCGCCGGGGACTGACGCCCGGGCTTTACGGCAACCCAGCCCACAGCGCGTGGTCCGTCCATGACGGGACCTCGCGGACATCGCGACTGACGGCTTCCCAGCCGCCGGTGCAGCAGGCGTCGGCAGCTGACCTCACGGCGGCGCGGCTCCGTGGGCGTGCCCGTACTGGGAGCTGGGCAGCGACGACGAGGGAGAAATTGTAAAGAAAGTTCAATAAATAATTCTAAAACTCCACGCCGTCTCAGACTTTGGCGCAGCCACTGTGTCTGCAGCCAACAAGTACTGCAGAAGCCGTAACAAATGGCAAACGGCCGTAACACTGGCACCGCGCACAGAAGATTCTGCAGTCAACATCCACATGTGTTTTACACGTTAGATTTGGTACGTGCATTTTACCAAGTACTGTTTGCTCCACAATACATGGGTAAAACCACCCTCTGCAGTCTGTTCGGTCATTTCGAATTTACTTAAATGCATTTTGGACTATGCAATGCTGCACAGACCTTCCAGTGTTGTATGGATGAAACTGCACGGTATCTCGACTTCGTGAAGACCCAACGATACCGACCGGCCACCGTATTATCGTCAGCCCAAAGATGTCACTGAATGCGGATATGGAGGGTCATGTGGTCAACACACTGCTCTCTTGGCCGTATGTCAGTTTACGAGCCCGGAGCCGCTACTTCTCAATCAAGTAGCTCCTCAATTTCCCTCACAATGGCTGAGCGCACCACCCGCTTGCCAAAAGCGCTCCGCGGACCGAATACTCACCCATCCAACTGCTAGCCCAGTCCAACAACGCTGAACTTCAGTGATATGACGGGAACCGTTATTACCACTGTGACAAGGCCGTTTAATTACAACTCAGTGTTGACTAATTCCAGGACTCCCAGCCCAGTGGGTATGTGTCACTGTGCTTGACGTTAGACACATCCTGTCCATCGAATCCGTGCCATATAAGGAATTAGCCCGCTGAAAAATCTCCTGCTATTGCGAAGTTGCTCAGAAAGTTATCTGCTTATCTTATGCGCCTCCAATGCCTAGAGTTGCAGCTAGCGATAACATTAACTGAAGTCCTGTACTTCTTGGACAGAAGTTACTATGGAACACATAGCAATCGCTCCGCATCACATGGCTTTGGGCGGCGCCTTCGCTGGTTTTACCACAACTTTATCAACCTCAGTTGATTGAGAAGTAAACAGAAATTTACTTGTAGAGGGAATGTAGGGCGACCGAATAAAGGCAGCGACATACAGAGCATGTTGCTGTTCGTTTGAAACGTCTCCAGAGCGTAAGAATAGCTTCTGGTCCGTTGTTTATTAAGGGCGAAATATGGAAGATCAATTTGGCATTCTCTTTGTTCTTGTCAGCCTGATCCCAACGCGCTAGTGCTAGAGGTGGCTTACCTTTCCAGCTCATCTCACCCGTGACCAGAGATAGCATGGAGTAAAATGCTAGAGACAGACCGAGTGTGACAAAGGCACTTCGATTCATAAGGTCGGATATGGAAGTGATTGCACGGGCCGTACTAACTAGCTATGCTTGCTCTCTCTTTATTGGGATTTTATATCTAGGACTGGAAAGGGCAGAGCCACAGGGAACAATTCCTTGGGATACAAGCAGTGGCGGCTTTTTCACGATAGGGAAAAAGTGGCAGAATCGGCTTTATGAGGGCTGATGGTCAAGCGCTGGGCCTAGGTACCTCCTGGCCTACGGCATTGTGGTAGGACGCAGTTACGGGGGTAAAAATGCGAACCCCTCACGGTTTCCACCAGACCAACATGTGGAAAGCATAAAGCGTTAGTAGTTGGCTTGAGGAAATTCACAGAAACGCTATTTCGGCGTGCAGGAGTATAGGCTCCGGATGTAGATAACATCTTTAGAAAGCTGACCAAGAAACACTACTGTCAGTGCCGTTATTGCAGAGCAGGTGACCCTGCCAGCCGATGTCAAAAGAGCAGAACCTATTTTTTACTTTAGCTTTCCCACGGTGGTAAGATTGCGCTGACGGGAAGAATACGGCTTGCCATTGGTAGGTGGGCTATGATATCTTCCCAGCGAACTTTTTAGGGATAGTCAGATTCAGGAGTCGGAACTGAGCAGGCAAAAGGGAATCAAGCGGGTGAAAAAGCAAGAAGTACATAGATGCGGGATCGGGCGGTCGAGTCACTTTCGGAAAAAGGGCATCAAGTGGGAGAAAAAGCAAGAAATACATAGATGCGAGATCGGGCGGTCGAGTAAGCAACTTTCAGAGTCGGAGGACCTCAGAGGAGGGAACGCGCGATCGGCAGTAACAGAAGCCACACCTAGTTACTAGGGTTTGACGCCACGTAGCACAGGTCACTGTGAGATTATTTCGCGGCAGCAGCATGCCAGGGACATATGGGTACATTAATTTGTTCGTTTGGATAAAAGCGGCGGTTTGCAGAACGGTCGCTCTGCCCTACTAACAGAGTTAACTCCGCTGTCGGTTCCTTGCCACGCAATCACAGCTGAAACGTCCCCTTACAAAAATTAATCAATTACTGTGCTGCTAAACCTCATTCGTTATTTGATTTTCAAACAGTTGAGCAGAACTGAACGTACTCAGACATTTCTCTCTTTACTTATTCTGATCAACACTAAACTGACATACAATATTTTTAGCGCAATGCAATCTGACTTTCAATAATCCCTACAACAAAATGGCCCTGACTAACAATAACCTATACCTTTAATGAGTGACTTACCTCACAAAAATCTTCGTTACTGGAACTACTACAATACAGTGAGCGCCAATACTGCCAGCTAAATAAAAGATTCTAACTACTGAAGGCACTAACTACTGATACGCATAGTTAGCAAATTAAAGATTTTGATAGAGAACAAACAATGTTTTTATCTTAGTAATGTTCAAAAGTCATTATATATATATATATATATATATATATATATATATATATATATATATATATATATATCAGTTCATGACATCCAGTTTTACAAATTTACTCTTTCTGATGGACACAACTCCAGATGATCCGCTCTCAAAACTCCGCCACCTCTCTCCCCACATCCACCACTGCTGGCGGCTCACCTCGAACTGCACAACGCTACGCGCTGTTCACATCCAACTGCCCAACACTACAATAGCAAATATTCCAGCAATGCAAACCAGAGACAGACTTCACACAGCACAGTCAGTGATTTTCATATAGAGCGCTACGCGGGGTTACCAACATAAAAACTTAAGCAGCCTACTTACACAGCATACCTACGGTATTACTTCGCGCTTCTGTCAGCAAGATAGGATCGCATCATAACCTGACTGACGTCCTTATTCATATCTGGAACTTGCCAGCCAGTAGTGACGATTGTTAATGTAAACTGCCATATGAAGTTTGAGGTGAGACTGCGAATAATAAATGTCCAATATTGCGAACTTCAGCGTTGTTTGTGAAACAAAATCTGCATATTGTGCTCTATGATTTTGCTTTCATAGCTAGAGGATTCAGAGAGATTCCACCCGTGATAGAGTGCTTTGGGCCGCTTATTGGAGGTCACGTTGTCTGGAATATACATTGCGTAACTGCACTAATTAGCACTGGACCCTGATTAGAGATATGCATCAGGATTTAAATCTGTCAGATTAGAGAGTACAAACATAATAAAAGCGTATGTCTCGCAAGTGGTAGAGCAGGAGGAATTCATGAACAGTTTTCGCATTTTTCTTCTCCAAGTTAGTGGCTGCAAGAGGCAACGCCTCTGTTATATATATTACAGCGATAGAGTAACGATCGGAGTGCCTTGTTACGGAGGGAAGTTGCTGGAATGTGAAACTAGCGAAGCTGCTGTGAGAAACGAGGCTCCGTACAATGGCCAGAGTGGCCGGCACTTTGTGGACGGCAGTGGCAGCAGAGGCGAGGCGGCCTGGGGCGCCACATGGCTGGTCGCGAAATACGGCGGAGGAGGCCGGACGGCGCCCACGCCCGCACGCGCGCCGCACGCCAATTACTGCGGCGAGCATCGCAACGGGGCGACAGACGGCTGGTCGCGAGCTGTGTCACGGGGCGCCCGCCCTGTCGTCTGGCTCTCCCACGCCTCCTGTGACGGCAGGGTAGTTTTTTTTTCTTTATTGCGGTTTCATTCCCCTGCTCCAAATGGGCAGGGGAGGGCTGTCAGCGGCACAATCCGCCGCTCTTCAGCCGAGTGACATGATAACTAAAATAAGAATAAAATGTTGCATACAGAAGGCGATAAAAAAGGGGAATATAAAACCGAATAATGGGAGAAAATGGAGGTAAAAATAGACTGACATCGAGACGTTAATGGGGGACAGTTAAAAAAGTCACCAGAAAGTTAAAAAAAAACACAGTTGGCGATTCTTAAAACACAGAGAAAACACAGAATGGACATGCACAGGTTAAAAGTCGGCCACAGAATTAAAAACACTCCAGAACAACGCACTTAAAACCCACTTGTAGCACACATGACGAAGAATAAAACTGCCAGGTGGGACCTGCCGAGGGAAAGGTCAGAGAGGGTCGAAATGGAGGGGATAGCAAAGGGCAGCAGTGGAAGCGGCGGGATGAAGAGCGTAGGGGCATCAGCGGGTGCACGAAGAGGCAGGAGACATGTGGAGTGGGAGATGAAGAGGGAAAACAGGGCAGGAGGGAATGCAGAGACACTGAAAGGGGGCACAAGAGGGGGAGGGGGAGTAGGAGGGGGAAGCCGCTCAGGAGGAGGGAGGGGAAGGAGAGGGAGCCCTGAGGAAGAGACAGGAAGATGGGGTTAGAGTTGGTAGGAAGGGTAGAGATCAGGGCGAAGCTCATCATCTGGGAGGGGTAGACGGTGGAAGTTGCATTGGGAAAGGAGATGGAGGGTGTGGAGATGGAGAGAGGGTGGGACACAATGGTAAAGGCGCGGCAACTGGTTGGGGGTGGACAGGAAGGGAGACACCAGGGGGTGAGGGGGATAAAGGCGGCGGACAATATATAGTGTACGGACGTGTTCAAGGAAAAGGAGAAGGTGGGGGAAGGGGAGGAGGTCGTAGAGGATGCGTGTGGAGGATGGAAGGCGGATGTGGAAGGCGAGGCGGAGCGCATGGTGTTCGAGGATTTGGCGGGCTTTATAGAACTGGGGAGGGGCGGAAATCCAAACTACACTGGCATAACAGAGGATGGGGCGGATCAAGGATTTGTAGGTGTGAAGGATGGTGGAAGGATGCAGACCCCTCGTCCGGCCGGACAGGAGTTTCAGGAGGCGGAGGCGGTTGTGAGCTTTGTTTTGGATGGTAAAGAGAAGGGGAGTCCAGGTGAGGTGGCGGTCGGGTGTGAGGTCAAGGTATTTGAGGGTAGGAGTGAGGTGGATAGGACGGCCATAAATGGTGAGGTAGAAACGGCAGGGTAGTGTCTTTCAATCGGTTTTATACACAAGACGAACAGAAGTTGTAGCGAGCTGCCTCTTAAGTCGTCGGCACACGGACCGTGCATCCGAACGTTGAGCGTTGAGCGTGCCGAGTTCCTGACGTCATAGCGTGGAATAGCTCGTTCGGGAATCTTTCCGAACGCGCAGAGCGATATCTGGCATGTCAGATATTCTCAAGGTGCGTGTGAGCGTTGACCAATGGGATGGCACAACGCCACCTACGTCACACGCACGCCGTCTCTCTTCAGTACAGAGTTATGAGGCGCCATATTGGCATTCATTTCAAGCCTATACGTATATATGCCGTTTCTGAGCACCAGCAAATTGAGAATCACTGCAAAACCCGTTGTTAGTTGTGTAATTCGATCCAATAAAACAATGATAAAATAATGGCAAAAGAATTATTGTAACTTGCATATGAGAGAGGCAGCAACACACTGAAGATCCACCCAAAACGTATTGTTCTTGGTACAATTTGTTATAGTTAAATTTCAATTAGTAACGTAATTATCTACGATTAACGTTTTCAGTATGCGGTAACATAATATGGTTAAGTCCAATAATGAGTTTTGTTGAGGCAGTGGTTCGCGTCTTAACACTACCAATTTTTTTTCCTAACATTCGCATTTTTATTAGGTTCTGATACTTTATTATTAGTTTAATATAAGTATATGCTATAATATTTGATATTATGTAAATATAAGTTCACCTTTTTTTGACGGGTGACTTTGTTCGACTCGCTTAATCTACAGGACAGCTTGCGCTACTTGTATAAAGATATTTTGCTCCTTTTTCTTTTACGCTTCGTAATTCACAAAAAAAAAAGAATGGCTCTGAGCACTATGGGACTTAACATCTATGGTCATCAGTCCCATAGAACTTAGAACTACTTAAACCTAACTACCCTGAAGACATCACACAACACCCAGCTATCACGAGGCAGAGAAAATCCCTGACCCCGCCGGGAATCGAACTCGGGAACCCGGGCGTGGGAAGCGAGAACGCTACCGCACGACCACGAGATGCGGGCCGTAATTCAAATGTTGCGTAGATTCTGCTACTGGCTAGGAACAGTGATCAAGTAAGACTGACCTTGGGGTTTTACTAAAATGTGGAAATGATGAAATAATGTTTATCTTATGCGAAGTATTCCAAATATGTACCGCACTGTTTGTAATTGAACTTTTCTAAGCCTGTGCCTTTATTGATTGGACAAGGTACTTTCCTTTTCGTGGACGATGGAGGAAATGTGTGTTTTAATAGAGCTAACGTGGTAATTTTACGCGCTCCCGTTGAGTAAACAGTGTAAATTACGAACTAGAAACATCCCTCAAACTGCTGCTGGAGTGCGCTGCGATCGCGTATACCACATTGGGGCCCGCTTACCGTATGCACAAGTAGCATCGTTCCTGAGCGTTCAGCAGCACGTTGAACTTGGCACGCTCAACGTTAACGTTCGACAGCATGGTCCGTGTACCGACGCCTTTAGGTTGTCTCCGTCCACAGAGGGAGCAGATCAGCTCATACACGATCCAGTCACATTAACATGATCTCCGGCTATGTTCGAGATCGGAGTGGAATAATCACTAACAGGAGGCAGGTGGCAGCACTAGGCACAGAGGGAATATACAGGGTGGTCCAGTGATCGTGACCGGGCCAAATATCTCACGAAATAAGCGTCAGACGAAAAAACTACATAGATCGAAACTTCTCCAGCTTGAAGGGGGAAACCAGGTGGTGCTATGGTTGGCCCGCTAGATGGCGCTGCCACAGGTCAAACGGATATCAACTGCGTTTTTTAAAATAGGAGCCCCCATTTTTTATTACATATTCTTGTAGTACGTAAAGAAATTTGAATGTTTTAATTGCACCACTTTTTTCGCTTTGTGATAGATGGCGCTGTAATACTCACAAACATACGGCTCACAATTTTAGACGAACAGTTGGTAACTGGTAGGTTTTTTAAATTAAAATACAGAACGTAGGTACGTTTGAACATTTTATTTCGGTTGTTCTAATGTGATACATGTACCTTTGTGAACTTATCATTTCTGAGAACGTAGGCTGTTACAGCGTGATTACCCATAAATACCACATTAATGCAATAAATGCTCAAAATGATGTCCGTCAACCTCAATGCATTTGGCAATACGTGTAACGACAATCCTCTCAACAGCGAGTAGTTCACCTTTTGTAATGTTCTCACATGCATTGACAATGCGCGGATGCATGTTGTCAGGCGTTGTCGGTGGATCACGATAGCAAATATCCTTCAACTTTCCCCACAGAAAGAAATCGGGGGACGTCAGATCCGGTGAACGTGCTGGCCATGGTATGGTGCTTCGAGGACGAAGCCAGCTGTCATGAAATATGCTATTCAATACTGCTTCAACCGCACGGAGCTACGTGCCAGACACCTATCATGTTGGAAGTACATCGCCATTCTGTCATGCAGTGAAACACCTTGTAGTAACATCGGTAGAACATTACGTAGGAAATCAGCATACTTTGCCTCATTTAGATCGCCATCGATAAAATGAAGGCCAATTATCCTTCCTCCCATAATGCCGCACCATACATTAACCCACCAAGGTCGCTGATGTTACACTTGTCGCAGCTATCGTGGATTTTCCGTTGCCCAATACTGCATATTATGGCGGTTTACGTTACCGCTGTTGGTGAATGACGGTTCGTCGCTAAACAGAACGCGTGCAAAAAATCTGTCATTATCCCGTAAATTCTCTTGTGCCCAGTGGCAGAACTGTACACGACGTTCAAAGTCGTCGCCATGCAATTCCAGGTGCATAGAAATATGGTACAGGTGCAATCAATGTTGATGTAGCATTCTCAACACCAGCGTTTTTGAGATTCCCGATTCTCGCGCAATTTGTCTGCTACTGATGTGCGGATTAGGCGCGACATTAACTAAAACACCTACTTGGGCATCGTCATTTGTTGCAGGTCGTGGATGACGTTTCATATGTGGCTGAACAGTTCCTCTTTCCTTAACTAACGTAACTATCCGTCGAAGGTCCGGACACTTGGATGATGTAGTCCAGGATACCGAGCCGGCCGGAGTGGCCGTGCGGTTCTAGTCGCTACAGTCTGGAGCCGAGCGACTGCTCCGGCCGCATGTTCAAATCCTGACTCGGGCATGGATGTGTGTGATGTCCTTAGGTTAGTTAGGTTTAAATAGTTCTAAGTTCTAGGTGACTGATGACCTCAGAAGTTAAGTCGCATAGTGCTCAGAGCTATTTGAACCATTGGAACCAGGATACCGAGCAGCATACATAGCACACGCCCGTTGCGCATTTTGACCACAATAGCCATACATCAACACGATATTGACCTATTCCGCAATTGGTAAACGGTCCATTTTAACAAGGGTAATGTATCACGAAGCAAATACCGGCCGCACTGGCAGAATGTTACGTGATACCGGGTACTTACACGTTTGTGACTGTTACAGCGCCATCTATCACAAAGCGAAAAAAGTGGTCCAACTAAAACATTCATATTTCTTTACGTACTACACGAATATGTAATAAAAAATAGGGGTTCCTATTTTTAAAAAAACGCAGTTGATATCCGTTTGACCTATGGCAGCGCCATCTAGCGGGCCAACCATAGCGCCATCTGGTTTTCCCCCCTCAAACTAGACAAGTTTCGTTCTTTGTAGTTTTTTCGTTTGACGCTTTTTTCGTGAGATATTTGGCCCGGTCACTATCAATGGACCACCCTGTATAGCATGCCGGAGGGACGCAGAAAACAATGCAATGATGGTCGTAATGAGAAAATGGAGCGCTGTATCTAACGTCCAAAAGGGCAGGCTCATTGCCTTTCGAGTCAAGGGTGGAAGCGTTTCCGAAAAGGCTACATTTGTAAATTGTTCACGTGCCGCAGTGTTTAAAGTATACCAAAACTAACGCCGAGGGCACTGTGGTGCACCATGGGCTACAGATGACATGGATGAACGACAGCTGCAGAGATGTGTACGAGTGAACGGACTTGCCGCTGTGGAGCAACTGACCGCCAGATGAATGGGACTACCAACAGTATCTCCTCAGCGACCGTTCAGTAAACGTTGCTTCTACGGGCCTCAGCATCAGGTGCCTGGTTCGTGCAATCATGATGACTGCTCTTCATTGGCCATGAAGGTTGGAATTTGCACGACAGTACTGCAACTGGGCCGGCCGTGGTGGCCAAGCGGTTAAAGGCGCTACAGTCTGGAACCGCGCGACCGCTACGGTCGCAGGTTCGAATCCTGCCTCGGGCATGGATGTGTGTGATGTCCTTAGGTTAGTTAGGTTTAAGTAGTTCTAAGTTCTAGGGGACTGATGACCTTAGAAGTTAAGTCCCATAGTGCTCAGAGCCATTTGAACCATTTTTACTGCAACTGGACGTCCACTGGTTGGCGACAGGTAGCCTTTTCAGATGAATCACTTTTATGCTCCATCTGACTGTAGCACCCTACCCGTCACTTATCTGGTTTTGGCGTGTGTTCACCCCAGGTAATTGACTGACAGATTAACAGAGAGTGTAAAACAGCCGCAATATCGGATAACCCAAAGAATGTAATAAGGCCCTGTGACTCCTGATTGAACTGCGGTGGCAGTATTGACATTAATTGATTCAGAATTGATCACTTTTAATTAAAAAGGGGTGCACATTGATGTTATATTCAGTTATTGAACACCAGATGCAAATGTTGAACATAAAATTAATTAAGAAAGTGACTTGGGATTTCTACTACTTGATTGAAACAGATGCAGTCGATTAGCACAAATTTATTTTAACTCCCGACCTTCAATCATCACATTACATGACTCTCCTAACAGGTAGTGGTAATAAATTGCGTTTACGTGGAGTAAAGCGCGATAAATCAAAATTAATTCCTATAGACTGACCCAGGCATAATGCGAAGTGCGAGAAGAATTCCACAATACAGGGCCCATGAAACGCTCGTGGAAATTTTGCCAACGTGATCCAACGAATTAATAAGTGGCCGGAGCAGATGAAACAATCCCGAATTCAGCGTGGCGGGGCGGCGTCGTGGTGCGGACGTCGGCCGGCCTCGTACTGCTGCAAGGCTGCGTTCGTCTATTCACTCCTAGCCATCTTGCTCAGTACGCAGCTGAACCAAAACTTTCTATCTCCAAGCTCAGTCGTTCCGTTTGCTAAGTCCTAAACTGCAGAGATGCTCACTCTCTCTCAGGCAAGCTGAGTAAAGAACGCCACGTCCGCACTCTAGGCAAGCTGGGAACGAAAGACTTCTACGGAGACTTCTGCCAGTCCGCTCTTCGCCTCGGTTTCCCCTCCAGCAAAATCACGTACGCCAACTGCAGCGCCAGTCGCCTTAATTATGCGTCGCTTCCCAGCACCGTCCAATAGCTGCTCTGGGAAGTGAACAAATTCCCACAAAATTTCCCTTCCTCTCAACTTCTGCTATTTAGCTCCTCCCAGTCCACCCATCAAGGTCAGTGTCTTCACAAAACACCAATTTTTCCTGAATTCTGACTCCCTGTAACAATTGACGGAAGGGACCAGTCTGGAGGGCATTCAATGGCTTATCTTGTCATTCTGAAACGCACGATAGATCAACAGAAGTATGCATCTATCCTTGGACACCACGCCTACATACAGTTTGCTTTCTCCTGGGCACGATGGCATCTACAAGAAGGACAAAGTGACGTGAGCCACAGCTCACAGCGTACGTGCGCGATTCGCAGAGAATCAAGATGAGTTTACTGTGCTCCTCTGGCCACCAAAGTCCCCGGATATAAACCCATCGGAAATGGGTGGGATCGCCTCGATCGGGCTGTTCGCGCGATGGAGCCTTAAACGAGAAACCGAACACAGGCTGGCCCCGATACTGGAGTCGGCGTGGTCCCACATCTCCGTTTCTGTTTCCCAGGACCTCACTGATTCTCTTCTCGCAGACCTCGCAGCGGTCCACCATGCAAAATGTGGTTATTCAGGCTTTTGACAGGTGATCACATTAATGTGACTAGACACTGTATAAACTGACGCTGAGACCACTTATCCTATGTGGAACGCCCTTCTGTCTCCTTGGTGAATCCAACCACCTAAAACAATGCCACAACCTGCAGTCTACTCCCCAAACTAATACCTATTATTTTTCATGATATTCTCCACAACTTTTGGAGGAGAAATTTGCTGACAGACAAATAACGTATAGTTATGCAAACAGACGTTCCCACGCATACACGCTGCTGTTATTTTATTTATTCAGCATCGGTTCTTTACTGCTACACTGCGCAGCAGAATTAAAGGATCACTTTTTCGAAACCCAGCAATTAATTCCCATAGCGATTCAAGGATGCCTACAACTTTCAACCATCATGATGCAAAAGCATGGAGCCCTGCGACATCACCCTAGGGCTCAGCAACGCTTCAGATGCAAAGATATTGACACATGTGAAAAAAGGCCAGAACTCAGAAGTTCGTGTGAGGTAAAAGGTAGGTTAATCTTGTCATTTTGGCACCAAATTTCGCCAAAATTCTGCCCAAAGCCACAGTGGACGCGTCACACGGTGAGAAGTTCGTCACACGCCCTCTCACCCACATTTCACCCTTCTTTTGATGCCTCTCCGATGGAGGTCAGGATCGCGACGCCCAGTGCTGAAATCACGTGGTTTTCTTATATGTGGCCGAGTGTGGCCGAGGAAAATATTTCAGACACACTGCCGCTCAGAATCGACACGGAAAGGATTCAGGGGATAGCACAATGGACGTCAATGGAACGACCCCTTCGCCTGAGGCGCTGATTCCCACACATTTTGCTATCGGAAACGACAGTTCGCAGTGTACTGATTAACAGGTTGACATTCTTGACAATATTTGACGCTGCTAACACCCGAAGGACGCTTCAGCCCTTCTATGAAGACATCGTGGGCCAGTAACCCTGTTGAACGTGATCGTAACCCTTTGGAGTGCAGTCCGACTATAATTTTTTCTCTGGTGAATTATGTGGAACTTCAAGGAAACATCTTTTATGCCACTGCCTGAGACCTTTTCGTGTCGATTCTGAGCGCTGGTACGTCTGAGACGTTTTCCTTGACCACGCGTAAGTAGACCCCCTGATTTCAACTCTGGATATTACGGTTCTGACCTCAGTCGCTGAGGCGTTTCAAAACGAGGGGTCGAGTGTCGATAAGAGTGGGTGTCACGACCTCTCCGTCAAGTGACACGTTCACGGTGGTGGTGGGCAGAACTGGGATGACATCACTGACCCACCTTACACCTCATATGAACTTTTTGAGCTCTGGCCTTTTCTTCGCATGTGTCGACACCTTGATGTATGAAGCGTCGCCGAGCCTGAGTGTGATTTCGCAGGGCGCCATGCCTTTGCGCCATTGCAGATGAATTTTGGAGGCATCTTTGAGCCAAATTCTTACACCTCGAAATGGGAAATAATTACTGGGTTTCGAAAAAGTGAGGCTTTAATTGTGTTTTGTTGTGTTGTTTCTGGGTCGCAGCCTCATTCCCAAGCGGTCAGTCATTCCTACCATCGGCCAAGCCATCAAGAAGATAGCCAGCGTCACCACTGGTCGCAGCCAAACTAAAACTGCAAAGACCACCTTGAAGCGCTGCCCCACATCCATCTCTGTATCCACCTTCCTATTCGTGGTCTCATAATCGAATTCCATCCATCAGTCTAGAAAGTTCAAATGGCTCTAAGCACTATGGGACTTAACCTCTGAGGTCATCAGTCCCCTAGACTTAGAACTACTTAAACCTAACTAACGTAACGACATCACACACAGCCATGCCCGAGACAGGATTCGAACCTGCGGCCGTAACAGCAGCGCGGTTGTGGACTGAAGTGCCTGGAACCGCTCTGCCACAGCGGCCCGCAGACTAAAAGGAGCTGGCCATCAAGCCTGTGAACATCGACCACGAACCGCTGACCCCACTAGCCATCGTCAACAAGTTAACATTATCCGTTTTAATAATACCATGCTGCACCTTATACTGTTCTTTTTTTACACTGAATTAAAAGAAACTATGCAAGCATGCTCAGGAAGGTTAATGATAACAGTTACGGCTATTCATAACGTATAGATCCATATTCTACTTTATTGTTGTTGTTGTGGTCTTCAGTCCTGAGACTGGTTTGATGCAGCTCTCCATGCTACTCTATCCTGTGCAAGGTTCTTCATCTCCCAGTACCTACTGCAGCCTACATCCTTCTGAATCTGCTTAGTGTATTCATCTCTTGGTCTCCCTCTACGATTTTTACCCTCCACGCTGCCCTCCAATATTAAATTGGTGATCCCTTGATGCCTCAGAACATGTCCTACCAATCGATCCCTTCTTGTAGTCAAATTGGGCCACAAACTCCTCTTCTCCCCAATTGTGTTCAATACCTCCTCATTAGTTATGTGATCTACCCATTTAATCTTCAGCATACTTCTGTAGCACCACATTTCGAAAGCTTCTATTCTCTTCTTGTCTTATAAGTAGGCTGTTTATGTTTTCTTATTGGCAACGTTACGTAGCGCTCTGTATGACAATCACTGGCTGTGCTGTGTGCAGTCTGTGGCTAGTTTGCATTGTTGTCTGCCATTGTAGTGTTGGGCAGCTGGATGTGAACAGCGCGTAGCGTTGCGCAGTTGGAGGTGAGCCGCCAGCAGTGGTGGATGTGGGGAGAGAAATGGGGGAGTTTTGATATTTGTAAGAATGGATGTTATGAACTCCTATATATATTATGACTTTTGATGACTATTAAGGTAAATACATTGTTTGTTCTCTATCAAAATCTTTCATTTGCTAACTATGCCTATCAGTAGTTAGTGCCTTCCGTAGTTTGAATCTTTTATTTAGCTGGCAGTAGTGGCGCTCGCTGTATTGCAGTAGTTCGAGTAACGAAGATTTTTGTGAGGTAAGTGATTTGTGAAAGGTATAGGTTAATGTTATAGTCAGGGCCATTCTTTTGTAGGGATTTTGGAAAGTCAGATTCCGTTGCGCTAAAAATATTGTGTGTCAGTTTAAGCACCGTCGTATATAATTTTTCAAAAGGGGACGTTTCATATGTCGACCCTTAGCCGAGGATACCTCACTGGAATCTTCTGATTTTTTCTTGTAGTTTGTGTAATTAGTGTAGATTTTGTTTATTGCTAGCGCGTAATTGTAGAGAGAATCTCCTTTGTAGTTGCAGTCTTTCATTGTTGTACAGTAAAACAGGTGTGGCATGCATGTAGATTTGCACCAAGTATTTTGCAGCTGCGCTTGCAATTAACAAGATATCATTTTCAGTGCTATGTTAATGTGTTCTCTTATTTTTGCTCTTCAAATTGTGTTTTTCTGTGATGTCGTGTGAAATATTGTGACAATAAAGGCGTGTGAAAAACGTAATACTAGGCTCCAAAGTAAACTGAGAAATGACAGTGAAGACGAAAGCAGTGTGTTAGCGCCACCGTGTAATGAATTAACTAATGTTCAACATAGTAATTTGGTAATTGTGCATAGGGGAATGGAGCGGACGGCAAGCAATGGCGTAGGCAGTGAAACAATTAGTGAACAGGGAAGCATTATCGATCGATCGGTCGGCAATAGCTCGCCTCAGGAATCCGAAATGACAGGACACAATTTTGCAAATACTGTAGATTCAGGTTTTGGGTCCTCACCGTTTTCTCAAATGAGTCAAGACACATTTTCTGCTTGTCAAAACGTGAATGTTGCCGGTGAAAATGCACTGCCAAAAAGCAGAGAGAAACACATTCCAGACACTAATACATTATTATTGCAATTAATGCAACAAATGGAACAAAATCAGAGACAAACACAGCAAAAGCTTCAAAAGTTAGACACAATGGAACAAAATCAGAGACAAACACAGCAAAAGCTTCAAAAGTTAGACACAATGGAACAAAATCAGAGACAAACACAGCAACAGTTAGACGCAATGGAACAAAATCTTCACACCACGCTTGAACAAACACGTGAAGATTTAACTACTGAGTTACATAACACTGAATCGAAATGTCAAAAAGCCTATAATGACGTAAAAACACAAATTTGTGAGCATCTTCAACCTATTTTTTCGCGCCATGAAAATGCATTACAGAATCACGAAGCAGCCATAAAAGAACTGCAAATTATTGTTCATGAAAATCATGAGACCTTGCAAGCTAAAATTGACTCAGTTGCATCTACCGATTCAGTTACGCAACTTGCAAAAACTCAGGAAAACTTAAAGGACACAGTAGATGCGATTTCAACACAAATGGACACTCTGAAACTTGGTTCAGAAAAACACACTGAGGAAATAAGTACACTATCGGAGAAAGTAGCCGAACTTTCGCATCAGTTCACTAACTTATCTGCAAAGGTAGTTGATGATCTGAATGACACAAGACCTGTAGCCATCACTGACACAGAAGAGTATGAACAAATTAAGAAATTCAAACAAAATCAGAATCAAATTAATACGCAATACAAATGAGAAATCCGGGAAGTGCAAGATCAGTTGGAACAAGTAATACAAGAATTACATATTTCAGAGGACACTCGCGCTCCAATACGGGAAGAGGGACATAGAAATACAGAACAGCTACAAAATAATAACACAGGGCATTTCGGAAATTATGAAAGAAATTGGCAAGGTGCACCGAATTTTGAGATGGAACCGTCGACACGAAGTATCAATGACCGATATGCGACTCGTCGACATGATGATTTTGACTATAAGCTGTTCATTACTACACGTAAATTCAAAACATTTAAGAATTCCGGCAACGACATTCATCCACAAGCGTGGCTTCATCAATTCTCTCATTGTTTTCCTCCCAACTGGTCATTAGAACACAGATTAGAATTTATGTGTGGCTATTTAGAGAATGAACCAGCTGTAAGAATGCGGTCAGTCAGTCACGATTGTCATAGTGAAGGAGAATTTCATCATGGCTTCCTCTCAGCGTATTGGTCTCAAGCTACACAATACTGAGTAAAACATAGCATCATAATGATGAAACGTTTCGAACAATCTGAATTTTCCAGTCTTGTGGAATATTTTGAAGACATGTTGCATAAGAATCAGTACCTGTCAAACCCATACAGCCCCTCAGAACTCATCCACATTTGCTTAATCAAATTACCTGAACATTTACGACATATTATTTCGGCAGGACGTTGCAAAGACGACATTTAAGCTTTTCAGGGACTCTTACAAGAACTGGAAATTGACACTGACAATCGCGGAAATTGCGGAACGCGAAAACAGGAACACAACAATTACAGGTCACATCCATCACAATTCCGCGACGAAAGAAATAATAACTGGACACGACAAGGCTATTCTCACAACACAAATCGTGACCAAAACAGACAGCATCCGTATGACAACCATTGGCAGAATAATAGTTACAGAGAAAGATCGCTTTTCCATAGTAATGAATGTGACAGAGACAACCATAGAAACAGACAATATGGGAACCAAAATAATTATTATCAAGGGAGACAGAATAACCTCAGACGCAACGGTCCACCACGCAGTTACTATTCCGGGAGAAATTCTCCACCAAATGACCGACAAAAAAGAAAGTATGTAAACTACCGACAAAACGACAGACCTGAATTCCATCAGAACTGGCGAGCTTCAAACAGGGCAGGGCCTTCTCGTCAAGGTGAATTTGTAGAAGTTAGGTCTCCTAATCCCAATAACGATGCGCGCCAACAAAGGAACAGACAATGACTCGCACCGCAGGCAGCCGCGTGCGCCGGCTGGCTCAGAGAAAAATAACATAGACGCTAACCTTGAGAAAAATTTTAGCATTCCTCACCGACGTATACCGCATGACAATTACGTTCAAGTTGAAACTCTGCGTAATATGAAGAGTAAAGGTTTACACCACATTTCACGTGTAAAACCGTTTATTGAAAGATAATCTGCTTTTTAACTTTGTCTTTGCCATAAAACTTTTCACTTCACATTTCCAGTATGCTTTGTCAGACTTAAGAAATTGTTAACATGCAACAATGTTTGAAGTTAAATATCCAGTCAAGATCCAAGAGAACATATTTAAACAGAAATTACGAATGCATTGTTATAGTGAACAGACAACACAGTGTTGTATTTGTACATTCTTGCTTGTTTGTTGCACGATTACGTAACGACTATCAGGCTTACATACTTAGGACACATACTGGTACGCTAATGAGATTTTAATGCAACATTTTGGTTTACTTGAAAATACATTCTGGATTTAAAGTACTTTCAGTGAGGTACCAGATGACATAGTGGTTAGTTTATGTGACAGCTACACGATTTTATCACGACGCTACTAATGAGTGACAATTTACAATGTTGCTTTTGCAGTGTTTCTGTTTTATATCTGCACAGTGTTTTCTGAATTATTCTGGAAAGTAAAACATGTTTTAGTAGTAACTTTTGTGGTATAGCTACAATGAGACAGCCTTTTCTGTAGCACAACAATACGTTACAGCACAGTACTTTCTTCATCACGGCAATAAGCGTAATAACTACGATATCTATACACAAACCATTTCACTTTTGTTTATCATGAGGTAAGTACATTGACTTCTGCAGAACTTAGCTTTCGGAGGACGATAACTACGAGACTTCCACAGAGATTATCTTACAACATGACGCACAGTTTAGCGCTACAGTACACGTATTTGAGTGATTAATTTCGCACTTAAAACATTTATTTTTTTTAAGATATTTGAAGTGCAATGATACAAGGGTTTTCCGTGATACATTTCATTCCATTGCTGTAATCTGTAACACCTGAGGGTATAATTACATTAATCCTCAGGGGGGTACACGCTTACTTTGTGTACCATGTGTGTGGCAAACACAAGGAGCCCTAGCTAATATGGTATTTGCTTATACAACTTTACACTTCGGTACCATATTTCTCTAACACATAAATTACACAGCTATCTGATCATTTAACTGAGAGACAAACATTTTTTTTACTACATCAGTGACACATGTTTACGCAATTACACAGTTGGGTAACTTCACATTTATGAAATTGTATTTTGTATGTACTTTGTGAACTCTTCATATTTTTTCAGACTCATTATGATACTATGAGAGCTTCGAATGATGTATTTGGTATAGGTCATGATATTTAAAGTGCGTTTGAGGTGGATGACACTATTGAAATGAGCAGAGAATTTTTTTAGGTTTTGACATTATTGCAGAAAGCTACGACGTTTTTGAGATTTGACTGAGGTGTTATGATGTTATTATTACAACGATGATGTGTATTATGTTGTTGAGGAATGTTTATTATGCTACGTATTTCTCAAGATGAAATATTGAAGAAGTGTCGATGAAGATATATATGTGTAATAAGGTAAGGAGTAATGAATAGTGGTTAGGGACTCTGACTTGTGAAAAAGGATGTTGGAAACCAAGAATCGTACTTTAAGAGTTATGAAATGTGTGTAAATGCGTGAATGTATCACAATGCCGGCGAAAATTTTTTGGACACTGTTATATTCATAAGATTTTGTTTCTACACATTTGTAACGCAAATTCTTGACCCGTGAAATTTTGTATATGAGACTGCCACTGTATTGCAAACTGGTGTTGTAAATATTTCAGTAAGAAAGTTAAGTGACCTTCATGTAATGCGTCGTGGGCACGACACATTACGTGGGCAGCTGCGCGACAGTCACCTGGAAAAAAGCCATTAGTGTGTGCCATTCAGAGGCATAGGTGGAGAAAAAAGGAGGCCATTATCCTCGCTATTGACATTTCTTTGTAGAAAGCATCGCAAATACGACACGCTCAAACTTGAAAACATATGATTACACTGTGGAGCTCGTAATTTATGATGTTTACTGAAATGCCTAATGAAATGATGAGAAACATTTCACATCAATTACCTTGCTAGTTGAAAGATTGTTTACTGCATTATGAAATGCCATATGGCTAGTGAATGACGTTTCACGCCTTGCTTTGCCTATTTTGTTTAATATCTAGTTTCTAGCTGCACTGTAGCATTGGTTAAAATAAAATTTAATATATGTACTAATATAGATATTTTACGCCTACAGATCCAGTAAATAACCATTTTATAATCTACTTTAAAAAATACAAGGGCGGACAAAAAGACATTTTCCTTCACAGGAATTGCATACATAATTTTTGTCAATGACTGGGTAACTTATTTAGTAGTGTAAGTTAAGGTGATGCATAACCCTAGTGTTAAGATTGACATAGGTATTAAACATGGCCATTTTTACTGTAATATTTTTTCTGCTTGAGCTTTGTCATGTTTAGATATAAGTTATTGCATTTGCTGCTGCTATTTGCCAGGCATAGTGCTACTAAATTTCACTTTGTATTACTCTGTTAAGCCAGTTTTACTACTGATTCATTTTTCTTGTTGCTGCACATTGGCTCATATTAGTTGTAATGTTGCGTTTGCTGGGTAATTTAAATTTACTGTAGCTTGCTTTGCCAATTTGCATTTTTTTGTCCTTTTCGGTTTGTGTTAATTTGTTATGTGCTGCTGCATTGCCTCGTCCATTGGTATATATATCTGAGCTCAGTAGATTTAAGTTAGCTTAAGGGGGAGTAGACTATATAAGAACCTAACTATGGAGAATAGGGAAAGAATGCATTGAGAAGTTATATGAAAACGATTTGGGCCAAAATGAGTATTGTACAATGAGCCATAATTATTTTGCAAGAAATATGGTTAGAATACAGAAAAGAGGTATAGATAGGACTTTTTGGGAATAATGATGAATGAAGGGAGATCTCCAAGAACAAAAAAGGTTTTGTTCGCAAAATACTGCAGTACCAAATGTTACACTGAAAACGAACCCTGTCCTTTCCATTGTGTTATCCCCCTATGTGTTTGTGTACCCTTGTGTATTTGTTTTCTTCCTGTCTCTGTGTACTGTTTCATAGAATTTTTTTCTTTTCTAATACTAAGCTACATTCACTATGATGAGGAATACTTTTATCCTCTAATATAATTGGCATTAATAATATGTTATTTACTTTGTAAAGATGTTTAGGCATTATTTATTCTGTTTTGTTTTAATGCTCATGTGTGAAGCTGATGTTTCAAAAGTTATTCTGGTCTTTTATGTATGTACTTACGTCATAATTCTTGTAACACTGGTGTACATGTTTATTTCTATTCCTTTGTAAAGCCTCCATTACCACAAATGTTATCTGTATTGTTATGTTCTTTAATGATGTATTTTGCACATTTGTTATTGTATTCTTATGTTATAAAATTGAAATTGACACCAGTTCATCAAATTAAGTAACTTGTAAGTTACATTTCACTGCACACGTTTCTGTTGGTCATAGTATATGGACAATATGTGAGAAGTAGGGACTGTTAGTGTTTGCATGTGTGTTGATAATTCAGCAAGGGACTGGATAACAGCATTGCTGGTTCTAAGGACATTCCAAAAAGTTTTGTGAGTACACAAGTGGTGGTTTATGGACTTGATATATTGTCCGCAAGACTCTTCGACGGTGATTGTGCACCTGCACAGTCGCAACAGATGGTTGCTGGCTGTCTCTACAAGGACTACAGTGGACCTGCATCTTTGATGGCCCACCAATACCATTATTTCTACAAGGACCGCAGTGGGTCTGCACCTCTGGTGGCCCACCAATACCATAATCTCTACCAGGACTACTGTGGGTCTGCTCTGTGATGACCTACCTACCAATATTCTTCAAAACTTCGACTGACTCTGCTGTGGGTTTGCTCTGTTGTGGCCCATTACCTGTCTGCATGTCAAGAGTCAGCACTCTCTTTCCGTTAGAAGGACAACACTACTTCTTCAAGACTGCATGGAAATCCACTACTTCCGTGTGCATTTTCTTTTACTGCTCAGACTTTGAGAAAAACACGGCAATCTTACTGTGATGAACGATCAGGACTGTCTTTATGGACTGTGAGAAAATTTTAGCTTTTGACGAACATTGTATCAATAAGTGTGTGCATTTGATTTCTTTGTTATTGTAATTGTGAACAAAATTTTAACAAATATGTATTGGCCATTACCCAAAAAAATTTGTAAAATTTTTTGTGGGGAGCATGGGGGCTATGTAAGTAGGCTGTTTATGATTTCTTATTGGCAATGTTACGTAGCGCTCTGTATGACAATCACTGGCTGTGCTGTGTGCAGTCTGTGGCTAGTTTGCATTGTTGTCTGCCATTGTAGTGTTGGGCAGCTGGATGTGAACAGCGCGTAGCGTTGCGCAGTTGGAGGTGAGCCGCCAGCAGTGGTGGATGTGGGGAGAGAAATGGGGGAGTTTTGATATTTGTAAGAATGGATGTTATGAACTCCTATATATATTATGACTTTTGATGACTATTAAGGTAAATACATTGTTTGTTCTCTATCAAAATCTTTCATTTGCTAACTATGCCTATCAGTAGTTAGTGCCTTCCGTAGTTTGAATCTTTTATTTAGCTGGCAGTAGTGGCGCTCGCTGTATTGCAGTAGTTCGAGTAACGAAGATTTTTGTGAGGTAAGTGATTTGTGAAAGGTATAGGTTAATGTTATAGTCAGGGCCATTCTTTTGTAGGGATTTTGGAAAGTCAGATTGCGTTGCGCTAAAAATATGTCAGTTTAAGCACAGTCATGTATAATTGTTGTAAGGTGACGTTTCAGTCTAAACTATTTATCGCCCATGTTTCATTTCCATACATGGCTACACTCCATACAAATACTTTCAGAAACGACTTCCTGACACTTAAATCAATACTCGATTTTATCAAATTTCTCTTCTTCAGAAACGCTTTCCTTGCCATTGCCAGTCTACATTTTATGTCCTCTCTACTTCGACCATCATCAGTTATTTTGCTCCCCAAATAGCAAAACTCCTTTACTACTTTAAGTGTCTCGTTTCCTAATCTAATTCCCTCAGCATCGCCCGATTTAATTCGACTACATTCCATTATCCTCGTTTTGTTTTTGTTGATGTTCATCTTATACCCTCTTTTCAAGACACTGTCCATTCCCATCAACTGCTCTTCCAAGTCCTTTGATGTCTCTGACAGAATTAGAATGTCATCGGCGAACCTCTAAGTTTTTATTTCTTCTCCATGGATTTTAATTCCTACTCCGAATTTTTCTTTTGTTTCATTTACTGCTTGCTCAATATACAGATTGAATAGTATCGGGGATAGGCTACAACCCTGTCTCACTCCCTTCCCAACCACTGCTTCCCTTTCATGTCCCTCGACTCTAATAACTGCCATCTGGTTTCTTACAAATTGTAAATAGCCTTTCGCTCCCTGTATTTTACCCCTGCCACCTTTAGAATTTGAAAGAGAGTATTCCAGTCAACATTGTCAAAAGCTTTCTCTAAGTCTACAAATGCTAGAAACGTAGGTTTGCCTTTCCTTAATCTATTTTCTAAGATAAGTCGTAGGGTCAGTATTGCCTCACGTGTTCCAACATTTCTACGGAATCCAAACTGATCTTCCCCGATGTCAGCTTCTACCAGTTTTTCCATTCGTCTGTAAAGAATTCCCGTTAGTATTTTGCAGCTGTGACTTATTAAACTGATAGTTCGGTAATTTTAACACCTGTCAACACCTGCTTTCTTTGGGATTGGAATTACTATAACCTTCTTGAAGTCTGAGGGAATTTCGCCTGTCTCATACATCTTGCTCACCAGATGGTAGAGTTTTATTAGGCCTGGCTCTCCCAAGGCTGTCAGTAGTTCTAATGGAATGTTGTCTACTCCCGGGGCCTTGTTTCAACTTAGGTCTTTCAGTGCTCTGTCAAACTCTTCCCGCAGTATCATGTCTCCCATTTCATCTTCATCTACATCCTCTTCCATTTCCATAATATTGTCCTCAAGGACATCGCCCCTGAATAGACCCCCTATATACTCCTTCCACCTTTCTGCTTTCCCTTCTTTGCTTAGAACTGGGTTTCCATCTGAGCTCTTGATATTCATGCAAGTGGTTCTCTTTTCTCCAAAGGTCTCTTCAATTTTCCTGTAGGCTGTATCTATCTTACCCCTCGTGAGAGAAGACTCTACATCCTTACATTTGTCCTCTAGGCATCCCTGCTTAGCCATTTTGCACTTCCTGTCGATCTCATTTTTGAGACGTTTGTATTCCTTTTTGCCTGCTTCATTTACTGCATTTTTGTATATTCTCCTTTCAGCTATTAAATTCAGCATCTCTTCTGTTACCCAAGGATTTCTACTAGCCCTCGTCTTTTTACCTATTTGATCCTCTGCTGCCTTCACTATTTCTTTCCTCAAAGCTACCCATTCTTCTTCTACTGTATTTCTTTCCCCCATTCCTGCCAATTGTTCCCTTATGCTCTCCCTGAAACTCTGTACAACCTCTGGTTTAGTCAGTTTATCTAGGTCCCATCTCCTTAAATTCCCACCTTTTTGCTGTTTATTCAGTTTGAATCTACAGTTCATAACCAATAGATTATGGTCAGAGTCCACATCTGCCCCTGGAAATGTCTTACAATTTAAAATCTGGTTCCTAAATCTCCGTTTTATCATTATATAATCTATCTGAAACCTTTTAGTATCTCCAGGATTCTTCCATGTATACAACCTTCTTTCATGATTATTGAAAGTGTTAGCTATGATTAAGTTATGCTCTGTGCAAAATTCTACCAGGCGGCTTCCTCTTTCATTTCTAAGCCCCAATCCATATTCACCTACTACGTTACCTTCTCTTCCTTTTCCTACTGTCGAATTCCAGTCAACCATGACTATGAAATTTTCGTCTCCCTTCACTACCTGAATAATTTCTTTTATCTCATCATACATTTCATCAATTTCTTCACCATCTGCAGAGCTAGTTGGCATATAAACTTGCACTACTATAGTAGGCGTGGGCTTCGTGTCTATCTTGGCCACAATAATGCGTTTACTATGCTGTTTGTAGTAGCTTACTCGCACTCCTATTTTTTTTATTCATTATTAAACCTACTCCTGCATTACCCTATTTTATTTTATATTTATAACCCTGTATTCACCTGACCAAAAGTCTTGTTCCTCCGGCCACCGAACTACATTAATTCCCATTATATCTAACTTTAACCTATCCATTTCCCTTTTTAAATTTTCTAACCTACCTGCCCGATTAAGGGATCTGACATTCCACGCTCCGATCCGTAGAACGCCAGTTTTCTTTCTCTTGATAACGACGTCCTCTTGAGTAGTCCCCGCCCGGAGATCCGAATGGGGGACTATTTTACCTCCGGAATATTTTACTCAAGAGGACGCCATCATCATTTAACCATACAGTAAAGCTGCATGCCCTCGGGAAAAATTGCGGCTGTAGTTTCCCCTTGCTTTCAGCCGTTCGCAGTACCACAACAGCAAGGCCGTTTCGGTTAGTGTTACAGGGCCAGATCAGTCAATCATCCAGACTGTTCCCCCTGCAACTACTGAAAAGGCTGCTGCCCCTCTTCAGGAACCACACATTTGTCTGGCCTCTCAACAGATACCCCTCCATTGTGGTTGCACCTACGGTACGGCTATCTGTATCGTTGAGGCACGCAAGCCTCCCCACCAACGGCAAGGTCCATGGGTCATGCCGGGATGGTTCGTTTGAAAGGGCACTGCCGATTTCCTTCCCCATCCTTCCCTCACCCTAGCTTGCGCTCCGTCTCTAATGACCTCGTTGTCGACGGGACGTTAAACAGTAATCTCCTCCTCCTCCCCCATGGTTCTTGGTGGGGTATTCTACTTGATGGAACTAATTTTCATTAGTTCAGACGTATTACTACCATCATAGACGGATTATTGTTGTTTCGGAAGTTTATGTATTATTATAAACCAGTTACTGGAATCTCAAATACTATATCTGGCTTTTTATATTCTGTTCAAGTAATCACTGTAACACTATAATATTCCTTCATAAAAAATATTTATTTCTGGCTGGTAGGCTGAAATTAGAAAATTTTTTCATTTGGTTTTATCCCACATAAAAGTAATGTAGTCATACATCGTGCAGTCCGCTATATGGGAGAAGGAAAACAGAATAGATAATCTTAATGTTTCAGCCCTCTTTGGGTGACGTTGTGGGAACGTGAAAGATCTTTCTTGGTTAATAACTTATAGAAGACACAAAAGTTATATTTGAATTACCTTTTGGCTCGTTTATTATTCTTTGAACATCACAATAATGTTCCGAGTATGCACTTACAGATCTTTAGATAAGTACGCTAAATTACTTTCCTATTATTCGTATTAATTATGCCACATGTGATGGCGGGTATCAGACAATGGGGGAGCTGATTACAACAAGCGCCTTCATGCTCTCAATGAACTGGAACTGAACTCCACTCTCATACTCTCCGTCTTCCAAAAGTGGGAGGAAAGAGTAGAAGAAGTAATGTAAATCTTTGCACTGCTTTGTCGTAGCTGGTAAAATAAATTTAATATTTTTATATCGCTATTAATTTTGCTAAGTTGGAGGCAGACGAGAAAAACACAGACACTGTAGGCAGCACTCACTATGAGAGCAGAATGACAGTTCAAAAACAGAGAGACATTTACGTATCGAGTGAACAAGTAATTTATAAATCGTAATGGCTTATTCTTGAAGCAACAGTATAATTGGTGTTTTAGAAAGCAAAATTCCTGCAGCGGGCAACTTCACGGCAATAATTGGAAGGTCTTTGCTACGTATCGTTAAGTGACGACCAAATGAGTTCCATATTGGTTTAACAGTAACTTGCACCTCTCCCTTTTCAGTAACGTCATTGGAATTTAAGTAAGAAGCATATTTACTGTCAGGTGTCATTTAAAAAGTCCCAAAATTCATTAACTTAGTGCCATGTGTATGGTCGCTTCGTACATGTGCGAGAAAGCCCGAACAATCCCATGAAAATCGTTATCTAAATTGGTCCAGGAGAGGTACATAATAACTAAAATAAAATTCCTCGATCCCTGTTTTCCCTAATTTTATGACTTGTTATCAGTCGGATGACGAATCCATCAGTTTTGTACCTATATTGTCACTAAGACGAACTCTAATCCAGCAAAAGCTCTCACTAATTTTCTGAGCACTGATAAGGAACTAAGATACGCTGTGACATATGTTTTCAATGACGGAGCAGGGGTTGTTACAAAGGGCTTTTACAGGCACGTATTCTTCAGAGCAGAGAGGAAGGAAACGAGCGAAATCTTGGCAAGAATCGCGACTGTGGCGTCCACACCAAGCTACGCACAGTGGCGGGGCATTTATATTCTCTCGCAACCATTATTCTGCTGATCACTTTCGAGATACGGGCAGAAATCTTAATCGAGTCGTCAGCGAGAACAATATATCGGTGCGGCGAACTGCTTAATCTCCGCAGTACACACACTTGCTAAGCGAGACAGCCTTTCTCGCTGACTTTATCTCGCCGCTAAGTGAGCTGCTCAGCTGATAATAGGACTAGCTTGCACTCTGAAGGACTAATACACCGTCCAGTGAAACATTTCCAAGAAATTAGTTTTATCTCCGTACAGAGTGAAATTAGGAAGCTCCGTAAACATGCATTACGTCCGTCACGCTGCTGTCTGACACTCGACTAAAAGAGAAACGCTAAGAAAAGATAGTCAATGGCAGCAAACGCTTTCAGTAAGTTATCTTAGATAGGGGAAGTATTCATACTGCATTCCATAGCAGTAGGCCTAGGTAAATGCAAGCGTAAAGAAACATTTAAAATAGTATTATCCAACACAATAAACAAAACATTCTAAGTAGTAGCATAACTGTCAGTAACACTAAGGGGGGTCTTCACATATTGCTACCCAATTAATAAACCTGCCAATAATATTTTAATAGTAAACTATACTATGACGTTTATATATTTGTAACAAGTGTCGAGCAGAATTTCAGTTTAGTAAATAAAGAGCACTCTCTGAAGACAGAGCATCTACGTTGGAAAGCGTGGTGATTGAAGAAGGAGCTGAAGTACTTATAATTGCATTTCTCCTGTTATCAACCTATACCAATGTATTTACATGCCTACATTTCAATAACTTCATAACTACACCAAAGAAAAATTGAATTTCATTTCGTCAATAGTGTCTTGGTTTGTGCTGGAATTCCTTGTAGTGAAGTTACACCTGATTTAAAATTCATGAAGTCAAACGGCTACACTTACAAGAGAGAAACGGTCAACGTTGATTTAAAATTCTCTCATGAATAATACGAAAACTGTTTGACTTTGCTGCAGCTATTGTTATACAATAGCTGCAGCAGTATATAGCTTTCCAAACAACGTAACATGTGGGATATTTTGTCTATTTTAGTGACTAAAATATTTTTACTAAAGCCTAGTGATAAACACAACAATGATGTTTATTGAATTGTTTGAAATGGATGAAAGATTAGTGTTTAACATCCCGTTGACAACGAGATCATTAAAGACGAAGAAGAAGCTCGGATCAACGAAGGACGAGAAAGGAAATCAGCCGTGCATTTTCAGAGGCACCATCTTGGCATTCGCCTTAAGCGATTTGAGTAAATCATAGGAAACGTAATATGAGGCATATGAGAACAGCCTGAACCGTTCCCAATGTTTCCCTTCCACATCCCCTCGCATAGTGTCACCAGTTATGTAATGAAACGTAGCCCGTTTTTCCCCCACCCCTTTGACGTAAGGGTGAATTGACCTATGTATAAAATGGCGGAAATTCAAGAAACGGTGGGAAATCCAAAATAGCTCAATTGTGGTACAGAATTTACCTCGTTCCTATGACTTCACTGTAGAAGTAGGGCTATTGTTCTAGGTATAAATAGTGATGTGTCGGTATCGGCAGCAAAGTGCCGCATCATAATGCGTTTATGCACGTCCGCACCAGAAGTAATGACGTGGAAGAATAAGCAGATCGACGCAGTGCTAGAATTTTTAACGCAGGCGAAATATAGGAGGCAAACGGAAGAACAGAGGAGGCAAAAGGAAGAGAAGATTAGGAAGAAAGAGAGTTAGGAAAAAAAGGAATTCGAGAAAGAATTGCAAAAGACAAAAGAAATCAAAGACAAGGTGACGAAAATTAAGAGACTGGCAAGTGAGTCAAAACATATAGCAATTAATGCGAAAAATTATGCAACAGTATTTTTAAAGGACATCATATCAACCATTGACTGTACAAATTATTTATTTCACAATATAAATTTTGATCTTTGGGCCATTTTCAAACGGTATTGCAAAAGTTAAAAGAATAGAAAAAGAAAGCACAGAGTGTAGACGCAGAACTGCACAAACACATCATGTAGACGGTAGTGCATTACAAAATGTTGAAATTAATAATTTACTTACATTTTCAGTAACTAGGACCAAAGAATTAGGAGCAAGAAAAGAAGTACTAGTAGCCAAGAAACATGCAAAGCAAGCAAAAAATACAGATAGTAAAATAAAAAAGGGGCTTGACACATTACAGGAACTGGCCGAAAAGATGGTAAAAGAAAATAGGAAAAAGTATCGAAAAACTCGGAGAAGATGTATCAGTGAGAACTGCCGCAGGAAGACCTAACAGAACTGTGGGAAGATCATTAGTGCTTTAGTGCACAGGAAGCAAAAATACTTAAAGATGTCAAGGAACTTCGGCATTGCATAAAGTATGTGGAAAGCCAATGCCTGAAGAAATCTAAAAAGGGCTCTGATCGTTTAAAATACGTCGAGTAGGAAATGAGAAAGGGCAAACCGCATTCCAACATAACTTAACCCGTACATACAGTAGAATCCCCATTATGTCGACAGTTTATTAAGTGTTCACCACAAGTGAGTACACTGCCAGTCGCGTGACACGAATCAGAGTACGAACGGTCACAGAGTTGTGGCAACTCCAGGGATGTGTTCCACATCAGGATTCAGAAACCCTATGTAACTTCTGTAATCATTAGTAAAAACGAATCATTCTCTGGGTGAACCGTCATGGAAGCAAAACAATACGCTTCTGCTACATTGAATTATTGTTGAGTTACCAGCAACTACTAGTGGGAGTGTGTGGAGATAATACAGAGGAATTCAGAGGTGTTCTCAGAGAGCTAGAGTTCGCCTGTGAAGCACACAACATGAGAGAGAAGAGGAGGAATCATAATCGAAACTGTAAGCTGTCAAATAGGAACTACTGGAGGAATGACGTAGAGATGGATTATCAGGGTCTCACAGTTACGGGCGACAGCCATCAGAAATCCTACTATCTGAGACAAGAAACAACTGGAACAATTTTCATGGGAGGAATAACACTCGTTATTTTGAACTAAACTAGAAAGAACTGGATAGGAGACATCAGCAGGTGGAAATCATAGAGGTGCTCCTTTCAAATCCATCAAATGAGCACCACAATGGAAATCAGTCACACAACTGACAGATTGTAGACGTAGAATAGGCGCAAGACGCACCTGCAACGGTACTCAGAACGACGAATAAATTTATTGGAAATGACTGTATGGGCCAGCTACTGTTACAAGCGGAAGAGAAAGTCTCAAGACAGGTTACAATAGTATACCTTAGACTGAAGATTACTTTATACAGCGGTTGCCACAGCACTGTCATGTCAGAATCAGCGTATCACAAATGTCATTAAATCACTTTTAACTGATCCAGTCAGTGAAGAATATGAGAAGAAAAGGCGTATCAATTGGCAAACATACAAAGATACAGCTCCAATCTCGTATAGAATTCAAGTGTTAGGGACACAGGGTCATACAAACTTCTCGGCCATGCCGAATGTGGCGACTGACCTAACTCTTGACATGTATTTCCTGCAAGAATAACAGGGTATATTAGATCTGGGTACGGGAGAAGTCATACGCAGAAGAATGCTGTCATTCAGATACGATCTGCAAAGCACGCTATTAGAGTGCAGTCTCCTTCAATGTGTCTTAAGCTGAATTATGCCAATAGAGAAGTTAAGGAAGAAGTAAATAATCCCGTTGCTGCAGTCGAGAAGTATGCGACCAATATGAGGAAAAGATGAGGAAAGATGTGAAAGAGGCAGTCGAAGAAAAAGTACAGAAGCTGGAGAAAATTACAGGAAAACAGATAGAGGAATTAAGAGGCATATCGTTAGCTAACGCTGAGGCTTTGAGTATCCATTAAGTGTGCGGGAGCACAGGGAATTCTTTGTAGCGCCATATTTATATGACCCATATACGGGTACAAAGTATTCCTTCAAATATGAAAAATATTAGACGATAGTGTAATATAGTCTGCCAACCTCGGTCTTTGAGAAGCAGGATGGTTCCACGTGACTTTTCCTGGGCTCATGACAAATAAAAATTGCCACAGAGCCAGAGACAAACAGGTCAGAGAAATTAGAGGAACTCCTACAAAACTTTCATGGAGTGACAGTGTTTTTGTCGACTGGCCTGCGCTGCAGCTTCTGGCAGATAGCCCTGCACCCAGATCGCCGAAAATATATTGCTTTCCTGGTCTTTGGTAGATGCTATCAATTTAGGCGCTTACCATTTGGGTTTAAGGTATCTTCAGCTGTGTTTATACTTGGGTTGCACAGTATTTTGAGCTATTCCTTTAAACAGGACGTCAGTATTCATGTGGACGATCTCTGGATAGCTGAAGCACCATGGGATGATCATACTAAAATACAGAGCAAGATCCCACAAACATTCAAAGAGCACGGACTGACAGTGAACATAAATAAATCATGCTTCAGGACTTTGTGAGTCAAATGTCTTGGTCACTTTATTACAGCGGAAGGGATATGTACACCTCGGGATTGATGGAGGCTACTGAAAAATTCGCCACACCTACATCGGATATAAACTTAGGTGACCATCATTTTCTTCAAAAGATCAGTAAACGCGCCCACATTAGCATTGCCGTGATTCTGCCAACTGAGTGGTTAGAAGATTCCCAGGTCTTGGGATGCAGCAGAAAAGGAGTTTAAGCACTTGCAGGACGCATGAGAAGAGCACTGATATTGTCGCACCCTAATTTCTTGCAGGAATTCTGTATGGCCACAGACAGTGCTTGTAAGAGATCAGGAGTTATGATATTTCAACAATACAAAGAAAAGGGAAGTATAGCCCACAAGACAACAGCAAATGGGAGCTGTTTTTATCAAAGTGCAGAAAGAATTATTCTGTCATCGAGTTAGAAGCACTGGCTGTCGTTTTTGGGTTTTAAAAATTCAGGTTTTTCTTGTACAGCAAAAAGAGAAGACTCTTCATGGACCACAAGGCAATTGGATACTTACTAACTACTAAACTAACACACTCCGCCTTGAGGAGTTTGATTTTTCCATCACGTATGTACCTGAAGAGACTAAAATTATTGTGAATGCATTGTCACACATGCCTGTTATTTGGGTGAAGGTGTGGACAAGGAGGCCGATGAGAACTACTTCAGTTTATTTTACATGCGTAAAGTGGCATCTGAAAATTAAGTAACAGCTAGCATGAAAGATATCAGAAAAGAATATGACAGGGATCCTGTGCTTATAGCACTGAAGAGAATGGCAAGATCTATCACAAGCAGCCATCAGACATACAATGAAGGCTTTCACGACCGGATGGTACTGTTGTTGATAATTTTTCCGGGTTATATGGCCGTGGTCCATGGAATACTTCTATTCCTAACGGTCGGCAGGACTCAACAGAACCAGCCATACCTCTCAGGATGTCCAATGTAGTATTGGACGAAGCGTTAGGAATAGAAGTATTCCATGGACCACGGCCATATAACCCGGAAAAATTATCAACAACAGCCATCAGACAGTTGTATCTGTTATGAAGGAAATCCAGGAGATTCCTTGTGGTTTTCATGTATACCTGAGGAGCTCATCAATGAAGTTACATGCTACACACATCTGAGTTACACCCACTTTGGACCCAGAAAGTATTTCTTAAAGTTGTGGACACTCTGTTACTTTAACAATTTGGAGAGAAGGATTAGAAGAGTCTTGGCTGTCTCTAAGTCCTGCCAGAAGGAAAAACGTTCCACAGTAACCATGCAGGTGCCATTGTACACCATGATACTCATGAAACTGAGACAACTAGCAGCAACAGATTTGAAGGGATCCATAATGTCCACGCAACGAGGGTTTTGTTATATTGTGGTAGTTGTGGAACTGACTTCAAAAGTCCTGAAATTAATGTCACTGAAGAACTGAGAGTGTCAAGAGCACTGAACAAGGGTTTCTTGCCACAGGTGAATGTCCACTATATATACAGCTCCCAGCCATCTCGAACCCATTGGAATGAGTGATGAAAGATGTAGGGAACTTGAGTAGGATTTACTGTGCATAACTGCACACGACATAGGATACTTTCCTACATGATTTGTGTGATGTTGCGAGGTGCCGGGGCTAGCAGTGTATTTAACACTAAATTCTTCTAGAATCTTCATATATAAATAATGCTCTAAGCTCCCCCTATTCTAACTCCGACTGTTGCAGTTGCACATGGATTAAAAATAAAGGCGAACTGACTGTAATCGACCCTGCAAGTGGAGTAGAAAAGAGTTTGGCACCTGCAATAATTTAATTTGATAAATAAGTTAAATAAAGGAAAGTTTCATTAACGTAGTGAGAAATGAAAGGGTTGCTCTACCGATTAACAGAATGACAGTTCTCTCCAAAATAACAATATGATTTATTATAACTAAACTCAAAATAATAAACAAAACACATGAAACATTTACAATACATCAAATTGGTTCAAATTGGATACTCAAATAAATGCTGTGAAGGTGAAGTTGTCCCTAAACTAGAGTGTGACATTTATGACGACGTGGTATGTGGAGCCAATTCCTTGCAATTCAAATCTTAAAAGAAACACACAGCCAACCCAACATTAATTGCTGCTACAGTAGTGAGAACTCAGACAACGAACACCCAAAACAGAATAAAGTTAGAAAAGACGAACAGGTGCGCTCTGCTGAGCTCTGATTCTCACCTAGGAAAATCACTAATCTGCCGGTGCTGCAGACATACATTACCAAGTTGTCTTCTTAACTGCAAGAACATGATCTGGCGTACCAGAGGCGATGGCTGATTGCTTCGACGTCCCGTCGTGGTGATGATGATGTCGCGAGTATAGCTCGAAACAAATTATTCTGGTCTGGTTGTTCCAGACTAAAGACTTCCTAGAAATACAAATGCGCCTCTGAGGGAGACGAAGAAGCCTCGCCACCCAATGACTGACGGTCCCGTGATTGATTTTAACAAGCGAAGTCACACAGTAACTCCGATTCAGTCAACTTTAGCCAGAACTGCTCAAGACAGACAACATAGGCCGCTTGTATGCAGAACGCTCAATTGCCAACTACTCGGAAAGTTACGTTGATGTCGGAACTTCAGCAACTTTGTCAAACAGTTACAATTAAAAAAAAGTATATTAGACAGCCAACGGAAGGCAGGCTGTCCAGAGCAGCGAGAGCTCAGTCTTGTAACCTACTCCAACCGAAAGGCGAGAGACGACCCTCACAAGAGCACCCGTACAAACCGAACACAGAACATTCCCACCCCCACGACAGTGGCCGTGGTTAAACGTTCCAATCAGCAACTCGAAAACCGGCGGAAAATTCCACTCTATTGCCGAAGCACTACCTTTCCGGCAATGGAGATTCTTGGCGCCAATTTCTGCGCCGATTTTGCTACGTCACGGAGCTATGCCCTGAGCAAGCCAATCACAGTTACGATTTTGCAGAAAACGCGGGAATTTGCCCACCAAGACTGCCTGGGAACACAAGTCTTTCCCACGCCTCGCTGGTAGCCCGCCAGAAACGGTTTTCACTAAGTTTCTGCGAAGTAATGGGATCTCCAGCCCAGCCGCTCCGTCAGGCCCCTGTGGGCGTGTCGGCGCCGCTCTTATGACAATGTTGGCGTCTGGAAAGCATTCACTCGACTCCCTCACACCCATCGGCTTAATCCTTTCAAGATCAGCAGAGCCCGCCTCTCACCGGACCACCTGGGTGACTTGAGATGCTGCGTGGGAAGTCCGTGTGTGAAGGAATAGCGACTTTTCACCACATGCAATTAGAGAGGAAGGTCGAATTACTCAGAGAAATATGAGAGGGGGCTGATGCCACCTCTCAATGTGATGGATGAGGTGCCCCACCACCTTATGACGCTGGTCCCAATCACTATAATAGGGAACTTTGGCATATCCTCCTTCGTTAAATAGGAGGGAGGATCAGACCTGATAAGAATGTTTCAGTTTTCGACACTACCTTCAGCAGTAATTTTACTACCAGTTTATTGGCAACCAGTTTCAAAGATACACTATGTCATCAAAGGGCCCCAAAATTAATATGAGAACAGCAACATTAGCTCCATCATGACTGAGAGCAAAATTGTACCTCAAATTAAAATACGTAACCCAAAGTTATTCTGTTGCTTGTAAATGATTTATATATATAACTGTAATAAATGTATTTTAAAAAGTTTAAGTATGAAATATATTTATTTTCGGCTTGAAATCTATTTCAGTGATGCTATACACATGACCTATCCACTCAGTCACAGTGCAAACAGTGTAATGTGACTATAGAATTGAGTACCTGTATACAATTAACACCCATTACAGAACCAATTACATATGTACTTGCAAAACTAAAACAATGGAAACCAACAAATATCACAATAAGTGACATAGTAAAAAATATGTGCTTAACGACATCAGCCAAATAGATGACCACCAATCTTGGACATGATCATGCAAACAACAGAATTACAAACAAAGTCTAATGATATGAGGTGCATGTACCTGTACAACTGTCATAATCAGCTATAAAAATGAAAATGCATATCCATATACAGTATAGAAGCCTAAGTGAAACACCTAAAGAACCAAGCAAATATAGATTACAGAATCAATCATAACGCTATAGAGGCTTGTATGAAGACAGGATAGGGAGAAGAGGACCAACTGATGAAGAAAGAATCATTCCTCAACACTGTCATTCTTTTCAGTCATGTAATGTATGTGTATCATGTAGATATGACCATATCACTAAAGCATCAACAATATGGAGCACAATACAATTTGAAATTCGACATTAATATGTATTAATGAAGACATATATGGCATATGAAATATACAAGTCATAAACTGGGATGGAGTCTGATTGGCTAAGAAAATAAAAAGTAAGAAAGAGTTTTGGTTATACATTATGTGATGCATGAGTGATAACAAGGCAACTACTGTCACAAGGCTCATAAAAATATATAAAGGAAGAAGGACATATTGTAAGTAGGCTGTTTAGGGTTTTATGTTGGTAATGCCACGTAGTGCTCTGAATGAAAATTGATGACTGTGCTGTGTGCAGTTTGTGGCTGGTTGGACTCATTGTTGGAATATTCGCTTGTGTAGTATTGGGCAGTTGGATGTGAACAGCACATAGCGTTGGGCAGTTGGAGGTGAGCTGCTAGCAGTGATGGATGTGGAGAGAGAGATGCCAGAATTTTGAGCGGACGATCTTGACGTGTGTCTGTCAGAAAAAGGAAATATGTTTAATAGAATGTCACAAAATTATAGATATATTATGACTTTTGAACGCTATTAAGGTAAATACATTCTTTGTTCTCTATCAAAATCTTTGATTTGCTAACTATACCTATCAGTGAGGTAAATGATTCATGAAAGGTATAGGTCATTGTTAGTCAGAGCCATGCTTTTGTAGGAATTACTGAAAGGCAGATTGTGTTGCGCTAAAAATATTCTGTGTCAGTTTAGTGATGATCAGAAGATGTAGAGAGAAAACTATTTTAGTACATTGAGTTTTGTTCAGCTGTTTGAAAATCAAATAACGTAGAGGTTTACCAGCACAGTCATTCATAATTTTTCAAAGGAGACGTTTCAATATCAATATTGGTTTGACGTATTAAGTAGTTAAAACAGTACCCACGCTTAATGGTCGTATAGTGGAATTCCATGACATGCCTGTAGACATACATAAGAATAGCAAACTAATAGTTTCAAGGGTTACCCAATAAAGTGGACTATAAGTCAGAATTCATTAGTAACAGTTCAAGACACCTAAAGAAGTCCTGCAGACCAGAAGCATGAGATGAAAACATCCTAATATACCTTCTAGTTCTCCTATTTTTGTACATTTTCTTAATTTTGATGTAGGCTGCTATTCCCTATCTTCATACCTGCTGCAGTTATAAGCTGTTGTGCTTCCTTATATCTAGATTGCAATTATCTATTACATTGACTCACTATGTATGTGTTATGTGAGATATCAGTGGCTTAGGTGGTAGTTTTGTCATCTTTGTTACTTGGCATTACACACAGGCTTTATTAATGTAATGGTTCCTCCGCTCCCATCACCTTCCCATCCTCCTTCCTTCCTCCTTCTCTTTATCTGTTCCACCAAACTTATGTAACTTTTGTCCACTCAGCTGACAAAATTTTCTGTGGTAAATCACGATAGCTATGTTACAGTACCCTTATACTAGATGACTTCCACTTTTTTATCTGGACCCTCTGCATGTGCAATACATTGGATATTAATAACTCATACTGTATATATGTAATAGATCTCTCCCATCATCGTTGTTTTTATATTTCTGATGTAGGCTGTTATCCCCTATATTTGCACTCACCACAGGTAGTTGTTCTGCTTTAGCACAACTGCTTTTATCATAATCAGTGTGCGAGTGTCACCAGTTTCAGATTGTGTCTAATATTTCTGATATAAGAACGCACAGGCAGTGTGAGTTTTTTCGCAATTTACCTATTGCGTGCTATGTGCAACATACATTTGGAGTATACTCATGCTGCTTACTGTCATCTTTGGCCAGTCGGTATATTATGATGACTTTCCTCATGCCTCTGGTCTACAGGCCTTATTCAGTTGTCTTGAATAAATACTAATGAACTCTGACATATAGACCCCCTCCTGCGTAGTCCTTGGAGTAGTTAGTTCACTATTCTCATATATGTCAGCAAGTGTGTGATGCGATTGTGCTAGATAGCCTTTATGAATGGTTGATGTTTTAACTATTTAATATGTCAAACCAATATTGATACATCCTTCTTTCTTGATATATTTTGATGAGACTAATGATGATAGTTTCCTTGTTAACACTTCATGTGTCTCATAATTTGTGACTTTTTCGACTTTCTATTGTTTTACCTGCTAAGACCTCATCCCATTTTATGACTTGTATATGTCAAATATCCATACATGTTTTCATTAAAGCATATTAATGTGGATAGCCACATTGTACTGTGTTAAAATGATGTTGATGCTTTAGTAACTTGGTCATGCCTACATGATCCACTTATATCTCATGACCAAACAGAGTGACAGTGTTGAGGAATGGTTCTTGTTTCATCACTTGGTCCTTTTCTCCATATCTTGTCTTCATATAAGTATTTATTGGCTTCTGACTGGTGGATGTTTCCAGAATGAGATTTTCACTCTGCAGCGGAGTGTGCGCTGATATGAAACTTCCTGGCAGATTAAAACTGTGTGCCGGACCGAGACTCGAGCTCGGGACCTTTGCCTTTCGCTGGCAAATGCTCTACCAACTGAACTACCCGAGCACGACTCACGCCCCGTCCTCACAGCTCTACTTCTGCCAGTACCTCGTCTCCTACCTTCCAAACTTCACAGAAGCTCTCCTACGAACCTTGCAGAACTAGCACTCCTGAAAAAAAGGATATTGCGGATACATGGCTTAGCCACAGCCTGGGGGATGTTTCCAGAATGAGATTTTCACTCTGCAGTGGAGTGTGCGCTGATATGAAACTTCCTGGCAGATTAAAACTGTGTGCTGGACTGGTTTTGTCCTTTGTATCTGCTTGGTTCTCTAGGTTTCTTATTGTAGCGTCTGTACTGTATGTGGACATGCATTTCATTTTTATTGCTGGTTATGACATAGACCAGTTGTATATAGACCATACATGAGATTATGTTCGTAATTCTGTTGTTTGCACAAGCATACCACTTCTCTCTATTCAACTAAAGATTTGATGTGATACATGTGAAGAATTTAAGTGAATATCTATTTGCATTATGTCATTAACCACGTATCTTCAATTGTGTCACTTATTGTTTTATACATTAGTTTCCATTGTTTTAGCTTACCAAATATGTACATACTGAGTTGTGTAATGGGCCTTAATTATATATAGATACTCAATTCTATTTTCACATAACCTTGTTTGTCTAGTGATTGAGTTTTACGTTTTACTGTAGATTACAACGTGCATACCAATAGTGACATAGAGTAGAACCTCAAATAAATATGTTCTCTTACAATATTTTGCAATAGTTTTATTACAGTTGTATACAAGTCGTTTTTGAGCAATAACTGTGTATTACATATTTTAGTTTGGATACAGTTTTGCTTTTCAAGTCAAAATGGTGCTGGTGATGCTGTTTTCAAGTTACTTTTATGGCCTGATGGTGAAGTGCATCGTCAAAACCAGTTGCCAATAAATTGACTATGAAATTACAACTGATACAAGTACTGCAAACTGTAGCATTATGGAACCATCCACTGAAAATCTTATTAGAGAAGTTGTTGACTTTCCACCAAGAACACAGGAACTATATAGAAAAATAGTGGAGCAGACACTCCACAAGATACAGGAAGCAGCAAGGAAACAGAAGAAGCACTCCAAACAGAAAGCACGTGTGCATGAGTTCTATGTTAGACAGACCGTATTTGTGAAGTCTTTCAGAATTCTGAATAAACAAAAACTTATAATGGACCAGTTTGTATTTGATGTATTGCTTGCCCCAAACATGACAGAGCTGGAGTTGATTATGAGTAAGAAATCAATGCGGATTCATCACATGTATCACATCAAGCCTTTTGATGAAGAGAGAGAAGTGGTATGGACTCAGTTACGATGGGATAATTTTGTTTAATTTGTTGTTGTTTAGTTGGAATTTTGGTCTTAGTGTGTGGTTGACTTTGACTAATAAGTTGTGTTATCTGAAGATGCAATTTTTAATTACGTATTATATCATTCATTTCGAAAGAATATAACTCTGATGAATAACTGCCAAACTTGCGTGTTGAACCCTTTGCTACAGAGAGTGAGTGGATATGCTGTAGACTCACTGGAGCAATTTCTGTAATAAAACCAAGTGATGAAGTCAAATGGCGATGGGGAGTGTCCTGTGTCAGAGTATGTGTGTCAATTTCATGGAGTACTGAGACTGGTAGCACAGACAGTGTGAGTCATTCTGAGTGGTGACTCATCATGTAGCATCAAAGTAATTGTTAAATTAAGAGTATGGATTTTGAAGACCACACACTCTGAATGGTAGGAGTTTTTCCTACTAATGTACCTGCCATCAGTGGAGACCAGAGCACGCCAATTTTTTTTTATCTGAGAGAGTCTGTATCTAATCATTAATATACAATTACGTGTTTCAGGATGGAGGGGACACAAGGATGATAATTACGGAAAAACGTGTATCCCATTCTACCATAACTGTGTTGTTCCAGGAGATCTATCAAAAAAACTGATGGTATTGTCACCAAGGCAAGTCAGTCCTACAGAAGTCATGAGGATATATTACTTGAAGGTATGTAACCTGGGTTTGACAACTATAATTTTTAAGCCATATTAGTACAACAGTGTGACTAGGATCAGACATAATCTAGTAATGGAGGCTTAATATCAATTACTAACTTTTGTCGTGAGTATTTTGTTGTTTGTGTGTGTCCAGAAATCTCCACAGGTTGTGCAACTGCCTATATACAGCATCACAGGGAACATTTGGATCACAATAGAGTTGAATAGTCTAGTACAGTATCTGGGGTGATATGTTGTAATTGTTGTAACTTCGTGGAATCGTATCTTCTGTTTTTGATATTTAGTTGCATGTCAGAATAAGCAAGATTTAACTAGAGGTGGTGGAGGTAGTCAGGGTTAGCCCTTAAAGAGGTGATCCTAAACATGCAGGTGACGTATTTTTAGTTGCATGTATGTGCCCTACCACATAGTTGGCCACATAGTTGGTAATGGGTTTGGGTAGTGTTGTATATGCCCACTATACCATGAGGAAAGATTCAAATACTTCTTGAATATCAGTTCAGATTCCAGTCTTGTAAACCATGGGTGAACAATTATAAATAGTTATCAGCTTTCGTATAAATCTTCATTGTTTTATTACATTGTAGTGAATTCATATTTCTTTACAATGTAAAATTTACTGTTTTCGTTTAAAATGAGATGAAAAATTGTTGTAAGTATCTGACAAGCTGTGGATGAGGTATGTGTAGACCCGGACTCACCACAATAATTAACTTGTATGTGACACACCTAGTCTGCCTAGCACAGATGGGGAGGCATTTCGGAGCAGAGAACTGGAACACAATGTGACTCAGTGGGCCACTGCTGACGCACATTCTGAGCTGCATACAGAAGGTTATGACGCAGAGGGACTCCCGAGCTATGTGGAGCTGCCTATCTGACTCACAAGCAGAAAACAAGTAGATGTACTTTTTAGATTATTTTTGTAGCATAGAATTTCTGTCTGGAGGATTGGATGAGTTACAATAAATCAATTGACAGAAGGTATCAATGTGTATTGCGGCATATTGCTACAGAATAAAGTCGCAGTAGTGGGTCTAGGTAGAGTCTGGTCAAAAAGATGTTATGCATCTCAGGACATTGGTGAACTGAAAGGCGGGCTATCTGATCTGCCTGGTTTTTGCCAACACCAGGTCATCGCACTTACAGTTGATGTTTTCAATGTGCCCTTGTGATCCCTTACATTCCATGATTACAATTTTTCAGGATGAACTTTGAAAGGTGGCTACACTGAGCCACAGCGCCAGAGATTGCGCCAAAGAGTTTTATTCCGCCGCCTCCGCTCGCAGTTCTTGTCGAGAAGTCGTGGTGGAGAGTGCTTGTTGAGATGTGGTAGGAGTGAGTCGGTGTTGAGATGTTGTAGTAGGGAGTGCTTGTTCCATGTTTATGCAGTTTGTTTGATGGGCTAGACAGCAGATGTTGTTCGAATGGAGATATTGTAATGATCAGAGTGCTTTTCGTCAATATATATGAAGGTAAAAAAATTCCCTGTTCTTTTTATTATTTCAATGTCTTAAATAATGCGTCATTACAGGTTCAGTCAACAAAGCATCTGGCTTGTGTTCTTGTATTAGAGTGTAATTCTGGTTTTCTTGCGCAATTATAGTATTTCTATTTTTTAATTACTTCAGTATAAATGGTATGTAAAATTTCTTGTCTTATTGAAGAAGAACCGTGCCAGATGTGTACGTTGAATCACACTTCCACACACAGAACAGTTACACTTGTGCTTTAGTTTCGTACGTTTTATAGTTGCTGGGGACTTAATTAATTAATTGTGTTAACGGAAATTTTCTTTCATTCTTTGTTGTTATTCTATGCAGTCAGATTGCGTACTAAAACTAGTCAGGGCCAACCGGTTACGAGACTGCGTAACCGGACAGACAGCGACTAGAAAATTAAAAAGTATTTGCATTCATTACATTTAATTAAGCCCCCTTGCACATGGCGACCGCTGCTTCGGATCGTCCCTTGGAATTCTTCTGATTGTATAAGTAGCAGACAGTAGTATTGTTGTAGTAATTCGTAGTTTAGTAATTGTAGTCTACATTGCATGTGTAGATTTGGTAATTGTCATTCTTCTAATGGTTTTTTTTTTTTTTTGCAGAATTTAATTTTTGTTTTCTTGTCTACGGGTTTGACAATTTAGTGCAATTATTTCAATTGTTCGTTGATCGTGTTTGAGGGAAGTATTTCGTGTGAATGGAATTGTTGGTGATAAAGTGTCATTGTGTGTAATTTTCGTATAGTGACGAGTTTTGTACATTTTGTAAATGATAACGCGATCAATGAAAAAGGCAAAAATGATGAATAGTGAGAATGACGAAATTGTTAACATGGTGAACTCGCCAACACAGGAGAACAGTATGATGAATGATGAAGTTGAAAACAATTTAATAAGTCGGGAAGATAGTCCGGGACCATTTCAAAATTTTTCTCAATCAGAAAATTCACAGAATACGAGATTAACGACAGAAGATTCTGGAATAGTATCGAACACAGATAGCTTTACAGCTATGACGAAGGAAGCTGGTTTTGTGGGAAATGTTAGGGGCGAAAGGAATTTTGAACCAGTTCATATGGAGCAGTTGATGGGTGCAATATTAAATTTGGGATCACAAATGGGAACAATGGAAACACGGTTAGACTCACAAATAGAAACAATTAGAACTGAGATGGGAACAATGGAAACACGGTTAGACTCACTGGGATCACAGTTAGGATCTGAATTAAAAACAGTGGGATCACAAATAGGAACAATTAAAACAGAGATGGAAACAATGGAAACACGGTTAGAGTCACGAATAGGGACATGTTTCAAAAACATGAAAGATGAATTAAAGAAAGAAATTAGAGAAGAAGTACAACCGATTTTGAATTCTCACAATAATAGATTAGTTGCAGTAGAGATTAGACAAAGGGAACAGGATAGAGAACAGGAAGAAAGAGATCGCGTGATAGTACAGAAATTTTCAGAGTTAAATTTACAACGTGCAAACGATAAGGAAGAAATATTTGAGAGAATCGAGGAATCCGTACCAAATGACAGATTAAATAACCTAACACAACAGTATGAACAGTTAACTACTAAATGTGTTAATACTGAAACCCGAGTCGCGACACTTACGGAAGACGTAAATAAACAGAAAGAACAATTAGGTGACTTATCGGAAAGAGTTGAGATTTCAGATAAATTGACAAGTCTTAGCTTAAATGGGGACAGAGATTCGGATGATACAGCTCCATTACCATTTGCAGAAACTGAAGAGTACCAGAACATAAATAAACATGTTGAAAATCAGGGAAAATTTAATGAACGCGTTAAAAGGGAAGTTGGGCATTACGAAAGCAAGTCAAACAAATTGAAGGCGAAATCGTAGGAAAAGACAGCAGAAGAAATTTAGAATCACAGATAAGCAGACGGCCTTGAAGAAAATAATTTGTTTCATTTACGGGATGCAACAAGAGAGCGCCAGGCGCGTGATCTTGACAATAATTGACATTCGGACTGGGACAGACGCGGTAGGTCTTTGTCGCCACGAGGCGAAAACTTTGACTATAAACACTTTTTGACTGTTCGGAAATTTAAGATCTTTCGTAATTCTAAGAATGACATACATCCATGTTCATGGCTAGATCAATTTATGTACGCACTTCCACCAAATTGGCCCCTAAGTCACAAACTGGAATTTATGTGTGGATATTTAGAAAACGAACCGGCGACGCGGATGCGCGCACTCATTAGAGATTGTAATAATCTAAATGATTTTTATCATGCATTTCTATCGGCATATTGGTCCGAAAACACGCAAGACAGAGTCAAACACAGTCTTATTATGAAGCGTAATTTTAAAGAGTCTCAGTTCCGCACGCCGGGAGAATACTTTGAAGACATGATTCGAAAGAATCAGTTCCTGTCCAACCCTTATAGTCCGACTGAATTAATTTGCATTTGTTTAACTAAGCTGCCATAATCCATAAGACAAATTGCTTTAGCTGGAAGATGTAAAGACGGCATTGAGACTTTTAAGACTTTGCTACAAGAACTTGAGTATGACAACGACGACGGGACTTCTTGTAATTTTTTCAGTAACAGTAATTACAATAGATTTTCAGAGAAAAGGGATAGTGATCGGAACGGACGTTATAGCGGTAATTTTGAGAATGACAGACGTAACGTACAGGACAATAGATACCAGCCTTATGACAATAACAGACGTTCTAACAGAAATTACACAGACAATTATAATAACGGTAATTCCTACCGGAATGATCAATCATACGGAAACAGTAATCGGTATCATCAAGACAGAAATTATTCATACAATAATAGAAATTCTTACTACAGAAATAACCAGGGTAGTAGATCTAACAGTAATTTCAGAAGTGACAGTCGAAATTACACAAGAAGCAGTCATGCAGACAGACAGGAAAATAGAAATTTTAATAACAGACACAACCAAGAATTTACATCTAACAGACAGGAGGGACCTAATTGGCATCCTCCACGTGACAGAACTTCAGAGAGACAAGTGCAAATAGTAGAAATTGATCCGAAATGACGGGAATAATCAAAGACGTGACGCAAACAATCGGCAATGACTTGCAGCTTCGGCTTCTGGCAGCAATATAGACGGTTCAGAAAGTAATGACACTACGACTTTACACTACGTACGCCTGGAAGACATGAGAGACATTTGCTAGACGAAAAGGAAAATAATGTGGACGCATTTTTACATCCTGTTATTGAAGTATGTGTGGGTAAGAATAAGTTCACTGCAGTTTTAGATTCAGGGAGCCCACTGAATGTCATTAGTGAATCAGTTTTTCGTATATGTGTAAGAACTATTGCTTGTCCTGTGTTACCTGTTTCTAAAACTACAATTCGAGGAGCTGTTTCTGGAAAACGTGTGGAAGTCAAACAACAGACCAACCTAAATTTCATATGTCAAGGATACGAATTTTCTGCTAATTTTATTATTGTTCCATTACTCAGTACACAAATTATATTAGGTATGGAGTTTCTTAACACACATAAGGCAATTTTGAACTTTAAAGAAGGAATTTTGAATTTGACTGTTGCCGGAATGCCGAAATGTTTGAAATTTTTCGAGTGTTTAGAAAGATCTGAATCAGATACAAAATGTTTAAGGTTTCTTACTTCTGATATTTTCGTTGAGCATTATGACGACAGTGTGTTCATTCATGACAACGACAATAGATACAGAGACGCGATGGATGATGTAATTAATAGCGAAGAATTAATTAATGAAAAGGTTAAGAAAGCTGAAGTGCCAGATGACGTTGCAAGAGAAGAACTGCACCAAATTTTGACTTCACATGCTACAGTATTTAGTCATCACACAGGTACTATACAAGGCTTACAATATTTATTTAAAGTAAAAGAACACACACCATTTCGCGGGAAAACGTACGCTATTCCTTTGGCGTACAAAGACAAGGTTAAGAGTGAACTTCAATACATGTTAGATCAAGGCATTATTGAGCCAGCAGTCAGTCCTTATACCAGCCCATTACATGTCGTTCTTAAAAAGGATGAATCAATTCGTTTGGTTCTGGATTCCAGACAGATAAATAATACAATCATTCCTGAAACTGACCGTCCACAAAATTTAGATGAACTTCTTCAACATTTCCATGGAATTAAAGTTTTATCCACGATTGATATGCGCGCAAGTTTTTGGCAAATAGAACTCCACCCTGATTGTAGAAAATACACTGCCTTTTTAGCCTTTGGTAACTGTTACCAGTTTCGGAAATTACCGTTTGGACTTACTGTATCTTCAGCAGCATTTATTCGTAGTTTAAACGAAATTTTACCTGTTTATCTTCGTGACAATATTACTTCATATGTTGATGATATTCTTATTGCTAAACGTTCTTGGAGTGAGCACAACAAAATTTTGGATTCATTATTACGTATTTTTGCAAGAGTTGGCATTACAGTGAACTTGGAAAAATCTGAATTAGGTCGTTCTCTGGTGAAATTTCTTGGTCATATTATTTCTACAGAAGGTATTCTCCCTGATCCAGAGAAGCTAGACGCAATTCGTAATTATGCTGTTCCTACCACAAAACGTGATGTTCGTAGTTTCCTTGGTGTCTGTAATTTTCTTAGACGCTTTGTTAGATTGGACGATTTGGCCATACCTCGTTTATGTGAACTATCTGGAAAGAATTCTAATTGGTGTTGGGATGAGGAAGCTCAATCAGAATTTGAACAACTTCGTGATGCTTTAGTTGCTGCTCCACTTCTTTCACATCTGGATTTATCTAAAGATTTTTGTTTGGCGACGGACTCATCATACAAAGGCCTAGGTGCTCATTTATTTCAAGAGATAGAAGAAGACGGCGTTGTAGTACAGAAGACTATTGCATTTGGAAGTCGTGTTCTCTCTAAATCAGAAAAGAATTATTCGATTACGGAACTTGAAGCCTTGGCTGTTGTTTGGGCTTTCACAAAATTTCGCACATTTTTGTTTGGCAGACATACTAAGGTTTACACCGATCATCGAGCTCTGGAATTTCTTATGTCAACAAAATTAACTCATGGCAGATTGTCACGATGGGCGCTGTATCTACAAGAATTTGATTTCAGTATTGTTTACATACAGGGTTCTTCGAATATTATTGCTGATGCTTTATCACGTGCACCCATGGGTTTGAAACAAAGTGCTGAGGAGGACTGCAAAGAAAACAATTCTTGTTTGATGTATATTCAACGTGTTGCGATTGAGAATTTTATTTCGTCTTCGCTCCAGGACATCGCTAAGGAGCAAAGTAAGGATCCAATCTGGAATGACATTAAGGAGAAGTGGAGGAGAAAGGAAAGCGTAGCGATTAGACAGCATTATTTAGTTCGCAATGATATTCTTTTTAAACGAAAATCGGTCGACAACTCTGTTTGGTTAGTTTGTATTCCTGATGAGTGGGTTAATAAATTGATTTGGTACACACATTTCAGTTATACACACTTTGGTCCCAGAAAATGCTTTCACAAATTACGAGAAAATTGCTACTTCAGTAATATGGAAAAACGTATTCGATCTGTTCTTGCCAAATGCAAATTATGTCAAAAGGCTAAGCCGCCAACTATTTCTCACAGAGCACCGTTGTTTCCTATCATTCCAGCGAAATTAAAGGAGATGGCTGCAGTCGATTTGTTCGGTCCAGTGGTTCGTTCTACTAATGGTTTTGCGTATATTTTGGTAGCAGTGGAATTGACATCAAAATATGTGTGTTTTACACCTTTACGCAAAGCAACAGCTCGTTCTGTATCTAATGCTTTCATCAAACATTTTCTTAAAGAAGTAGGTCATGTTGATAAAGTTATATCAGATAATGGATCACAATTTCGTTCTAAAATTTGGCTTCGTACTCTACGGCGTCGTAAGATTAAACCAATTTTCATTTCACTTTTTCACCCTCAATCTAACGCTTCAGAGAGATGGATGAAGGAAATCAATAAATTGTGTCGACTTTATTGTCATCAGAATCACAGAACGTGGGATAAGTATCCTCACATTTTTCAAAACATTCTGAATGAATTCCGTAATGATTCAACTTCTTTACCGCCTATACTGATATTAAAAAACAAAGCACCGACAAATCGCATTTCTGAAATCGTTCCTTTTCCGCCTTCACGGAAACTGCGGCATTCTGAAGTTGTCAACCTGGCTCTACAAAATATTGCGTCTGCGGCTGCTAGAAGAGAGAAATCAGCTAAGCGTCCTAGTCGTTTAAAAACTTTTTCAGTTGGCCAAAAGGTGTTAATTAAGTCTCATCGTTTGTCTCATAAAGGAAAAGGCTTGCGTCGCAAATTTTTTCTGCTTTATAACGGTCCATATAGAATTCGCAAAATTATTCATGATAACACTGTCGAAGTAGAAACTCTTAAATCTCGGCGCTCTAGGGGAATACATCATATATCGAACGTTAAAATTTTTGTGGAATGACATACTTTTGAGACATCAACAGTTATACGTAAACACACGGAGAATGCAAGGATACCGCGCCGTGTTCCGGCGGCGGCACATACTCAAAGCAACAGTCAAGTCTGCGCGCCGCACAAGACAGTCGTTGACCGCAAACAATTACTTCCTACGTCACGCGCCTACAGCTGATCGAGCGCTCAGTGCGAATGCACTGACAGCCGTAAACAAATACACAGTCTAATTTCTCCGACTAAATTCAGTATAAAGCTGTAGTGACTTGATGAATTATGTTATTAACGTTCAGTATTTTTCAGGATACGGATCTATAAAATATTTAAGAACTTCAGGTAAAGTCTGTGCGTGTCCGACGTTAAGACGACTTGCTATGGAGAAAATTTCAGGAAGAATGTAATTTCGAAGAAAAAAGTAATAAACTAAAAAGGGTAACTATTAATTGAGTTTATTTTTCAGGTAACATAATTCCACTTAGGTACGTACTTTAGACGTAATTTGCTGCTCGTGATTACGTGATTCGTACTTTGTGCTAAATTTCATGTTCTATGAATTTACTTGTGAAGCGACGGGCTTGCGTACATTAACTGATTTTGACAATGATTGGTTAATGAACAGGGTTGTTACTTGTGTATATTATGCATCGCTTGGCTGCTATGCTTTTTCACTTATGTCACTTTTTTTATTATGTGCCTGCTGTGCTTATTTATTTAAATTATAATTGTCACCTGATTAATTGTGCTGACTGTGGTTATGTATGTAAGTTATACTTTGTGATTTATCTGCTTGCGCCTTCATGTTTACTTATTAAGATTACATATGAACATTTATTTGCTTATGCTGATGTGATGCTAATGACCTGTTTATTATGTGAGATATATATTTGCTGCTTTGCGTATGGATTGCATACTTATACATTTCTGTTTGTTGTCATAACTACTCTTTAATTTGGTATATAGGAATGCTGATGTACTGTGTACGAACATGGAGTTTAGGTCACACTGTGGTATTAATTATAGATTGTTCGCTTGGCAGAGCCTCGTTGTAGGGATTGTGCTGCATCCAATTGTTGACATTCTGTTCTCTACTGGTATATTTACTCGCTGTTGCATGTTTTGCTTACGCTCAGTGCCTTATATTTTTAAGATAAGAAACTGAACTGCTATAATTCTACGAACGACGTTGGTACAAGAAACTTCATTGAAGTCACATGAGCTGGAGGTTTTATGGAAGCTGTATAAATTTATGCTAATAGGAAGGAAGCTAACGACATGACATACCAACACTAGGTTTAGACCATTGACAGTTATTACATTGCATTCTTCGTGAGCAATTGAAATAGCAAGTGACACTTGACACAAAAAATACTCCACATGTTTGCTTCTGCCATGATTCTTGAAGTGGTGTACACACTGTGAAATATTATGATCGTTCACACTCCGTAATCGTACTTAATTACTGAGAGTTATTCGAACTAAAGTCTGTTAGAGGTCATGTATGCATTTCTTTTATTTAATGATGGACAAGGTAACCAAAATGTATTTTATAATTCATAATGAGTAGAAGATTTGGGTCAGATGGATTACACAGAGGTTGTGTGTGGACATTGTGTCTTCGGATTGCATGGGATGATGAATTGAAGTTCGCACTAGGATTTTTTCTGTACTTGTTCGAGGAGACTGACTAGAGGAAAGAGTTGTTGTGGAAGTGAAATGATATTGGTAATAAGGTTTATATGTATCGACGTATTGAAGAGGTATTATTGAGGTATTGAGATTGTGTGAAGTTGATGATTATTGGAGTTTTGGTGGACAAGAGGTAAGGTAAATGATATTGATGATAAGATTTATATGTATCGACGTAAGAGGTATTATTGAAGTATTGAGATTATGTGATGCTGATGGTTATTGGAGTTTTGGTGGATAAGAGGTAAAGTAAGTGAGGAGCATATTTTTTTTGTTGGTTTATATGGAAGAAGGAGGATGAAGATGGCAGACTAGAACACTCAAGTATAAGGAAGATTGTCTACACACACACCTTGTTAAATCACTAAGCAGTATATTTTTTTCTTTGGAGAGAGGAAGTAATTGCATATCTTGGCACACTGACAGTTGTTCAGCAACCGTACATTTTGATCTGGCTTGGCAAACATTGATCTTGACATGATGACTATGACGTTGACTAACTATTATTGACTGTTATACTTTGCTGCCACTACTACTTGATACACATGATGAACATCAAATTTTGACAGAATTGCATTTACACAGTTAACACTATTCAATTACACAGTAGCACTAATGTGGACGAAATATGAGTGAGTGTGTTTTGTGTGTTTTCCCTTCCTAATCCCAGATAATTGGTACCGACCTATCTCCTAAATATTATTTTACTTGTTTGTTGTGGCTTGCACTGACACCCATAAATATTATAGGTTTACTGATATTTGTGTATTTGTAATCTTTAATATGACAATTATCTGATATCATTTGTGTGTTTATTATAATTTGTATGTTTAGTGTAAGAGCATTGAGAATAATTTTGTAAAAGCAATTGTGTGGGCATTCAAACTGTTGTTCATACCTGCACCTGTTCAACATTGATGTGTGACACTTAGAAATGTTTAATTTCTGCTGATGAACTGTGTGATTAGTGATAGTGAATATTATGGACTGCTACTTGCAATTTTTCTACATGATTGGTGACACTAGGACATGTTTAATTTCTGTTGATAAACTCTGATGAACAGTGTAATTAGTGATAGTGAATATTGTGGACTGCTGTCTGCACCTGTTCAACATTACTGGGTGCCACTGATGGACTGTATCTATTGAAATAATGTCACTTGTTGGTGTCTGCACCTGTTCAACATTACTGGGTGCCACTAATGGAACTGCTTCTGCTGAATGATGTTACTTGTTGGTGTCCGCACCTGTTCAATATTGCTGGGTGCCACTAATGGAACTGCTTCTGCTGAAAGATGTCACTTGTTGGTGTCTGCACCTGTTCAACATTGCTGGGTGTCACTAATGGAACTGCTTCTACTGACATAATGTCACTTGTTGGTGTCTGCACCTGTTCAACATTGCTGCTGGGTGCAACTGATGGAACTGCTTCTATTAAAATGATGTCACTTGTCGGTGTCTGCACCTACTCAACATTGCTGGGTGCCACTGTTGGAACTGTTTCTACTGAAATGATGTTACTTCTTGGTATTTGCACCTGTTGACCATTGTTGGGTGCTACTGCTGAAACTATCAACTACTTGTTTTTTTTTTTTTTTTTGAATCATTGAAAGCATTTTATGTGATCATTTGTGTAAAGTGATTTTTTGTGTATTGTGTAAACTATTATGTAAAGTCACATGTATGAAAGAATTTGTATTGATTACTGTATTTTATATATTAGGTTATTGAAAGGTCAGTGCAAAGCGAAAATTCTATCTAATTATGTGATATTTACGTATTAATATTATCTTTTATTTTTGTCTATTTTTGTGGACGAATTTGGTGGTATTTTCACCACCAATGCTGGCAAAAATACCATCAAATTCTGGCTCGTGGAGGAAGGGCATATGAAAGGTGGCTACACTGAGCCACAGCGCCAGAGATTGCGCCAAAGAGTTTTATTCCGCCGCCTCCACTGGCAGTTCTTGTCGAGAAGTCGTGGTGGAGAGTGCTTGTTGAAATGTGGTAGGAGTGAGTCGGTGTTGAGATGTTGTAGTAGGGAGTGCTTGTTCCATGTTTATGCAGTTTGTTTGATGGGCTAGACAGCAGATGTTGTTCGAATGGAGATATTGTAATGATCAGAGTGCTTTTCGTCAATATATATGAAGGTAAAAAAATTCCCTGTTCTTTTTATTATTTCAATGTCTTAAATAATGCGTCATTACAGGTTCAGTCAACAAAGCATCTGGCTTGTGTTCTTGTATTAGAGTGTAATTCTGGTTTTCTTGCGCAATTATAGTATTTCTATTTTTTAATTACTTCAGTATAAATGGTATGTAAAATTTCTTGTCTTATTGAAGAAGAACCGTGCCAGATGTGTACGTTGAATCACACTTCCACACACAGAACAGTTACACTTGTGCTTTAGTTTCGTACGTTTTATAGTTGCTGGGGACTTAATTAATTAATTGTGTTAACGGAAATTTTCTTTCATTCTTTGTTGTTATTCTATGCAGTCAGATTGCGTACTAAAACTAGTCAGGGCCAACCGTTTACGAGAGTTCGTAATCGGACAGACAACTACTAAAAAATTAAAAGTATTTGCATTTCATATTTATATAATTAAGCCCCCATGCAACTTGTTGTCAACTTTTTGTATCATTTCTGTATTCTCTCTTGTAACATACTGTTGCAACGGTTTTGTACTTCATTACAGTTTACGCTTATCATAGACTTGTATTTAAGATGCCCACATCTGACACATGACATCTCTGCGTTCACCTTCTTCACCATGTATCTGCAAGAATGGAACTGTAGTGGTTTATTTTCATCTGCAATTAATAATTTGATGACAATTTGTTTCGCATTTATTTAATTACTTGCAGTTGTCTAAACTGTCCACACAAAAATTTACTGTGAATGGAGAGTTGAGGAAGGCGGCAAGTCCTTTGGACTCGCCTTTCTTTCACTTTATTTATTAAGTTCGTGTGGACAAATGCAATTAGGGCACCTGTATCGAGTTAGGATGACACTGTGAGCAAATATGATTTTTTTAAAGAGGATTGATAGTGGTAGTGTACTGAGTTCACTGGTAGTTAACTGCATGGCGTATTTTGATTTAACAGGACTAAGTTTACGTTATGTTGGGAAGTCACCACAGGAACTGGGCGCAAGGAAGTAGTGGAGTAGATGACGCAAAGATTGCTTTATTGTCGACAGTTCGGAGAACAAAGAAGGGACATGAACACAGGTACAGCGACTGGGCCTGGGAGGTCACTGATTTCAAGCTGGCGGAAATGGCCTGAGCCATAGGGGTCCCCCAGCCATGGACAGAGAGGTGCTCTCGAGCGTGTACATTCTTCTGATTCTGTAGGTACCCACTTGATGTTTTCCTGTGGAACTTCCTGCGAGATCCATATCTGTTAGGATCGTGAAAGCCTTTCGCCACAGAGGTTGTAGTCGGCCATTGCGGCAGGACACCCAGCACAATGTCGCCGGAATAGCAGTTGCGTTTTTTAGTCACACAGGCTCCCATGCCAAGGTGGTTCCTTGACTGGGACACCGACTGTGATGTCAGAAGGCACACTGGCGTGTACCTGTTGTATGTCACGGAAATCTATAGTATTGGAGGAAGAGAAATTGCTCATCTTCTGAGAGTGGACAAGTATGTGATTGATGTATAGAGGTGCCGCTGCGTTGTGATTGATTGTTTTAGCTTTTCGAGAGTATTCCACACGAAGTGTTTTCGGAAGTGATAGTGGACTGAGAAGGAGGGAGATTGGTGGTTCCGTGAGTTAGAATATTCCGGGGCAGAAGTTCAGTACATGTACTCCACGAATCTCGCCACTAAACGAGACACTGACGATGTATACCCTCTGTTTAGTATTTGTTGGCACATAGGCTCTGTAATATTATCCTTTAGAACAAACTCGCAGAACAATATGTGATTTGTTTTGTCAAAAGAGCATGGAGATTAAAATGTTGAGCCAGGAAAAAGAACAATATAGGCATAATGATGCACAGTCTCGTTGAAATGTTACAATTACAAGGGTGATACTCAAATGACAAACATCAATTGGTTCTTATATAAGCTCTACGCTGTGTTTTGACTATTATGCCAGAGAGGAAGCATGTTCCAAACATTTTGTCATCACTTCCGAGCAGATGGAGATGTCCATGTACCTGCTAAAACCTAACAGTTTTTGTGGCGGTAGGGAGCTATGTTAGGGGCAGTTAGGTGCTGGTAAAAGAGCAAACACAGTCGTACGATACATTAATTATCCATTTCAGAAAAAAAGTTCTTTTCAGAGATCTACAAATTTCAGAGCACAAAGTTTAACCTAATAGAATAACAACAGTCAAAATATATCTCAGCTTAGCTTGACCCTGTGTCCACACTATACCAAATTTTTTAGTAAGTTGTTTGAAGCAGAAAAAGTTTAATGGTGGAGTAGCACTACAATAATTAACGTTTGGCAAAATTTGGACTCAATGATCAAATAACACAATCAAAACAGCAATAATTACCCTAGAAAGAAGAATAAAAATAATGGCTCCTTTTTTTGGGCACAAGAGTGGTTAACACACGTCCGAGATATTCCTAATCTGAAATACAAATAAAAAGTTCTCAATGTATCCAGTACACAGTACAATACAGATTACGCCAGGTTGGTGGCAGCTTAACTAGTAATCGATGGGAGTAAATTAGCTTTCTATTGTAACCTCCCCACACGAAAAATGTTAATGGAGCCAAGCGTAAACTCCCCACAAAATAATAATTAAATGAATTTTTCTAATATTGTAACCGCTGAACAAAATTGACTCCCATTTATAGTGTGTGTGCAGAAATGCGTTCACATTTAATGTTACCACAAAATTCTTTTCTCATTTAATGTCAAATTCGAAATAGAAAAATTCCTAAACACCAAAATAATAAAAAAAAATTTTGTAACCTGATGAATTTTATGAGGACAGCAGCGCTGGCCTTCGGCCCTGTATTCTGAATAAAAAAAGCAAAAATTCTTACCTCAATAAAACTGCAATTATATCTGCTCCTAATTAGTCATTTTTCGACACAGCTTCGTGCAATGCTGGCGTATAATTTTTTTTTTTTATTCTTGGATGCAATGATAATGCATTGGAAATTCTTTAAATTGAAATGAATGCTTTTCTTTAAAAGAGTTGCTTTATATTATAAAAATTATTATTGGGGCATTTTTTTTGAACAAATTTAATTACAATTAACATACATTATTAAATATGCGCAAGGCTGCTTCTTTACCTTCTACAAAAATACTCATCCTCCAGAATCCTGACCAGAGTCGCGAGCAGAGCACACAGCCGACGCATGCCGACTCCCGCCGACTCACGCAGACTACACCAGACTACTACTGTCGACTCGCGCAGACTAGCGACAAGCAACAACTAACGGCAAACTACTCTCTGGTCAGAGATTCTGTCATGCCTCGCCCATCGCCGGCAAAGCATACGTCTTACACTATATCTGACGCTGTCGCCGGAGCGAGCAACAAGAATTTCAGTGAGATAACCTTTAAAACAATTATCTGACCAGCACTGGCCTCGAGATAAGAGAGTTCATTGTCGAGTCTCATTCACCAAGGTACTATAAGATATTGCTCTTGATTATGTGCGTGAAACGCCTTTCGAACTGCCACACAAGCAGAGACTTCAGAAACAAGAAAATGATCAAGGAATTCACACAGGCGCCAAGACTAATACCTAGCAGTAAGACGGCTCATTAAACATGAACCTTAAAACATACGTTAAAAACTATACATCAGTGCGCATACACAGAAAATTTCAAGGCTCGCTAATGGCAGCCTAATAAGCGAACTCTGTCATGTCCCAAAGCTAACGGCATTGTCACGGTGGTCACACAGTTCCTGGCAAATCACCGAAGATAAGCGCTGTCGGACTTGCCTAGCACGTAGATTGATCACCGTTTGGGTTTGCCAAGTGCTGTTGGCAAGTGGGTTGCACTCAGCCCTTGTGGGGTCAGTTGAGGAACTTCTTCATTGAGAAGTAGCGGCACCGGTCACAAAAACTGACAACAGTCATATCCGCATCTGGTGACGCTTAAGAACTGATGATGACACAGTGGTTCAAATGGTTCAAATGGCTCTGAGTACTATGGGACTTAACATCTTAGGTCATCAGTCCCTTAGAACTTAGAACTACTTAAACCTAACTAACCTAAGGACATCACACACATCCATGCCCGAAGCAGGATTCGAACCTGCGACCGTAGCAGTCACTCGATTCCGGACTAAAGCGCCTAGAACCGCTTGGCCACCACGGCCGGCATGACACAGCGGACTTCCGGTACTGTTGGGCCTTCAAGGCTTGTTCGAACTGTTCTTGTCTATTTGTTTATTTTATCATGTTCGAAAACAAGAACAAACAAGCGTCCATATACTCAACACTTTGTCGTTAAAGCATGGAAAAATCAATATTCAGAATATGGTTGCACTACAGCAACGGTTACAGAACAGCAGGTGTAATAGACAGCCAACCAGTTGCAATAACTAATGGTTTTCAAATAACCTTTACCATGGTTTCGACAGATTCAAACCCTTCTTCCTCAGAAGGACAACAAACTTCACATTAGCAATTAGTCAGTAAAGCTATCTCCACATGACATGTTTCGGCAACGGTCTGTATGTCCATATGTAAAAGTTACGGCCCTTGGAATCTAGAACTTCTCACTTCAGGAAAACCAGTCTCTTAAAATAACATACCATTTTAAAAGTAAGTGCCGGGCTGAGTTGGTTTGATTAATGTGATAAGCCCTTGATTCTATGGACCTTAACTTTTACATCTGGACAAACAGACTGTTGCCGACACATGTCTTATGGAGACAACTTTACTGACTGATTGCTGAGCTCTGTGCACTATGGGACTTAACTTCTGAGGTCATCAGTCTCTTAGAACTATTTAAACCTAACTAACATAAGGACATCACACACATCCATGCTCGAGGCAAGATTCGAACCTGCGACAGTAGCGGTCGCGCGGTTCCAGACTGTAGCGCCTAGAACCGCTCGGCCACTCCGGCCGGCTGACTGATAGCTAATGTGAAGTTTGTTGCCATTGTGTGGAATACAGGTTTAAATCCTACGAAACCTGGGTAAAGGTTATCTGTAAACGACTATTTGTTGCAACTGGTTGGCTGTCTAATACACCTGCTGCATCGAAAAATAAGTACTAGTTTAAGATACGCACTCCATCGGTAAACCAATATCTGGGCAAAGTGACATATTAATCTCTGTACACAAAGCCGTGTTAGGAAACAGAATAATCAAAAGAGTAACACAACGTTAACTCATTCAGCAACTTCAGTAGATAAAAAATGTACTTTCTTTAGCGTGGGTTGTGAAAGATTGCTGTTTACAAACTAATTCATTGCTTAATGCTTCACCTTCTCCACTAACAAACGTTGGAGCCAGAACATGAATCCAACCTTAGTAACGTTACCGAGCTAATTGGAGCAGTAGCTAGAACACTGGACGCTCATTTCGGAGGACGGCGGTTGCAACCCGTGTCCGGCCATCCTGACATAGGTTTTCCTTGATTACCCTAAATCGCTTCAGGCAAATGCTGGGATGGTTCCTTTGAAAGGGCACGGCCGACTTCCTTCCCCATTCCTCCCTAATCCGATGGGACCGATGACCTCGCTGTGTGGTCCCTTACCCCAAAATCAACCAACCAGTAACATCATTGCACATACAATTGAACTCACTGAAACATAAACAGAATCAAGTTACACACCGCTAAGTCACAAACTACAACTGTAAGTAGGCTGTTTAGGTTTTTTTATTGGTAACGCCACCTCTGTATGAAAATCACTGGCTGTGCTGTGTGCAGCCTGTGGCTGCTTTGCATTGTTGTCTGCCATTGTAGTGTTAGGCAGCTGGCTGTGAACAGCGCGTAGCGTTGGGCAGTTGGAGGTGAGCCGCCAGCAGTGGTGGATGTGGGGAGAGAGATGGCGGAGTTTTGTAATTTGTCATGAACTGCTATATATATGATGATATCAAGGTAAATACATTCTTTGTTCTCTATTAATATCTTTCATTTGCTAACTATCCCTATCAGTAGTTAGTGCCTTCCATAGTTTGAATCTTTTATTTAGCTGGCAGTAGTGGCGCTCGCTGTATTGCAGAAGCTTGAGCAGCGCAGATTTTTGTGAGGTAAGTGATTTGTGAAAGGTATAGTTTAATGTTAGTCAGGGCCATTCTTTTGCAGGGATTTTTTTGAAAGTCAGATTGCGTTGCGCTAAAAATATTGTGCGTCAGTCCAAGCACAGTCTTGTATAATTTTTCAAAGGGGACGTTTCATATGTCGACCCTTAGCCTAGGATACCTCACTGGAATCTTCTGATTTTTTCTTGTAGTTTGTGTAATTAGTGTAGCTTTTGTTTATTGCCAGCGCGTAATTATAGAGAGAATTTTCATTGTAGTTGTAGTTTTTCATTGTTGTACAGTAAAACAGTTGTGGCATGCATGTAGATTTGCACCAAGTATTTCGCAGCTGCAATTAACTAGATATTATTTTCAGTGTTATGTTAATGTGTTCTCTTATTTTTGCTCTTCAAATTGTGTTTTTCTGTGTTGTCGTGTGAAATACTGTGACAATAATGGCGTGTGAAAAACGTAACACTAGGCTCCAAAGTAAATTGAGAAATGACAGCGAAGACGAAAGCAGTGTGTTAGCGCCACCGTGTAATGAATTAACTAATATTCAAAGTAGTAATTTGGTAACTGTGCATAGGGAAATGGAGCGGGCGGCAAACAATGGCGTAGACAGTGAAACAAATAGTGAGCAGGGAAGCATTATCGATCGATCGGTCGGCGACAGCTCGCCTCAGGAATCCGAAATGACAGGAAACAATCTCGGAAATGCTGTGGATTCAGGATTTGGGTCCTCACCGTTTTCTCAAATAAGTCAAGACACATTTTCTGCTTGTCAAAATGTGAATGTTGCCGGTGCAACTTCACTGTCGAAAAGCACTGAGGAACGTGTTTCAGACACCAGTGCATTGTTATTACAATTAATGCAACAAATGGGACAAAAGCTTGAAAAATTAGACACAATTGAGCAAAATCAGAAACAAATAGAACAAAATCAGAGTGAAACACAGCAACAGTTAGACGCAATGGAACAAAAGCTTCAAAAGTTAGACTCAGTGGAAAATAAGCTTGAACAAACACGTGAAGATTTAACTACCGAGTTACATAATATTGAATCGAAATGTCAAAAAGTCTGTAATGATGTAAAAACACAAATTTGTGAGCATTTTCAACCTATTTTTTCGCGGCATGAAAATGCATTACAGAATCACGAAGCAGCCATAAAAGAACTGCAAACCATTGTTCATGAAAATCATGAGATCTTGCAAGCTAAATTTGACTCAGTTGCATCTACCGATTCGGTTACGCAACTTGCAAAAACTCAGGAAAACTTAAAGGACACAGTAGATACTCTGAAACTTGATTCAGAAAAACACAGTGAGGAAATGTGTTCACTATCGGAGAAAGTAGCCGAACTTTCGGATCAGTTCACTAACTTATCTACGAAGGTAGATGATAATCTGAATGACACAAAACCGGTAGTCTTTAATGACACAGAAGAGTGCGAACAAATTAGGAAACTGAAACAAAATCTGAATCAACACCAAAGAGAAATCCGGGAAGTACAAGATCAGCTGACACAGGTAATACAAGAATTACGTATTTCAGAGGACACTCGCGCTCCAACACGGGAAGAGGGAAATAGAAATACGGAACAACCACAAAATAATAACACAGGGCACTTCGGAAATTATGAAAGAAATTGGCAATGTGCACCGAATTTTGAGATGGAACCGCCGACACGACGTAACAATGACCGATATGCGACTCGCCGACATGATGACTTTGACTATAAGCTGTTCATTACTACACGTAAATTCAAAACGTTTAAAAATTCTGCCAACGACATTCATCCACAAGCGTGGCTCCATCAATTCTCTCATTGTTTTCCTCCCAACTGGTCGTTAGAACACAGATTAGAATTTATGTGTGGCTACTTAGAGAATGAACCAGCTGTAAGAATGCGATCGGTCATTCACGATTGCCACAGTGAAGGAGAATTTTACCATGCCTTCCTCTCAGCATATTGGTCTCAAGCTACACAAGACCGAGTAAAACATAGCATCATAATGATGAAACATTTCGAACAATCTGAATTTTCCAGTCTTGTGAAATATTTTGAATACATGTTGCACAAGAATCAGTATCTTTCAAACCCATACAGCCCCTCAGAACTCATCCGCATTTGCTTAATGAAATTACCTGAACATTTACGACACATTATTTTGGCAGGACGTTGCAAAGACGACATTGAAGCATTTCAGGGACTCTTACAAGAATTAGAAATTGACACTGACAGTCGCCGGATGCGAAAACAGGAAAACAATCACTACAGGTCACATACGTCACAATTCCGTGACGACAGAAACAAGAACTGGACACGACAAGGCTATTCTCACAACACAAATCGTGACCAAAACAGACACCACCCGTATGACAACCGTTGGCAGAGTAGTAATAGTTACAGAGAAAGATCGCATTTCCGTAGTAATGACTATCACAGAGACAATCAGAGAAACAGACAATATGGGAACCAAAACAATTATTATCAAGGGAGGCAGAATAACTTCAGACGCAACAGTTCGGCGCACAGTTACGATTCAGGGAGAAATTCTCCACCACGTGACGGACAAGGAAGAAACTACGGAACCTACCGACATGACGACAGACGATATATTCGTAACGACAGACCTGAATTGCATCAGAACTGGCGGGATTTAAACAGAGCTGGGCCCTCTCGTCACGGTGAATTTGTAGAAGTTCGGTCTCCTAATCCCAATAACGACGCGCACCAACAAAGGGACAGACAATGACTCGCACCGCAGGGAGCCGCGTGCGCCGGCTGGCTCCGAGAAAAATAACACAGACGCTAACCTTCAGAAAAGATTTAGCATTCCTTACTGACGTATAAAATATGACAATTGCTTTTCAGTTGAAAGTCTGCGTACTATGAAGAGTAAAGGATTGCACCACCCTTCACATGTAAAACCGTTTATTGAGAGATGATCTGCTTTTTAACTTTGTCTTTGCCATAAAATTTTTCACTTCACATTTCTAGTATGCTTTGCCAGACTTAGAATCTGTTAACATGCAACAATGTTTGAAGTTAAATATCCAGTCAAGAACCAAGAGAACTTATTTAAACAGAAATTACGAATGCATTGTTATTGTGAACAGACGACACAGTGTTGTTATTTCTAGATTCTTGCTTGTTAGCTGCACGATTACGTAACGACTATCAGGCTTACATACTTAGGACACATACTGGTACTGCTAATGAGATTTTAATGCAACATTTTGGTTTACTTGCAAATACATTATGGATTCAAGGTGCTTTCTGAGAGATACCAGGTGACACAGTGGTTAGTTTATTTGACAGCTACACGACTATATCACGACACTACTAATGTGTGACACAATTCACCTTGTTGCTTTTGCGGTGTATCTGTTTTACATCTGCACAGTTTTTCTGTATTATTCTGGAAAGTAAAACATGTTTTAGTAGTAACTTTTGTAGTATAGCAACAATGAGGCAGCCTTTTCCGTAGCACAACAATACGTTACAGCACAGTACTATCTTCATCACAACAATAAGCGTAATAACTAAGATATCTATACGCAAAGCATTTCACTTTTGTGTATCATCACGTAAGTACATTGACTTCTGCAGAACTTAGGTTTCGGAGGACGATAACTACGAGACTTCCACAGAGATTATCTTACAACATGACGCACAGTTTAGCGCTACAGGACACGTATTTGAGTGATTAATTTTGTACTTAAAACATTTATTTTTAAAGATTTTTGAATTACAAAGAAAGTTTTCCGAGATATATTTAATTCCATTGCTGTAACCTGTAACACCTGAGGGTATAATTACATTAATCCTCAGGGGGGTACATGCTTACTTTGTGTACCATGTGTGTGGCAACCACAAGGAACCCTAGCTAATATGGTATTTGCTTATACAACTTTACACATCGGTACCGTATTACACAGCTATCTGATCATTTAACTGAGAGATAAACTTTTTTACTACATCAGTGACAGATGTTTACGTAATTACACAGTTGGATAACTTCACACTTATGAAATTGTATTTTGTCTGTACTTTGTAAACTGTTCATATTTTTTCGGAACCATTGTGATACTATGAGAGCTTTGAATGATGTATTTGGTATGAGATCATGATTTTTAAGGTACGTTTGAGGTAGATGACACTATTGAAATGAGCAGAGAATATTTTTTAGGGTTTTGAAATTATTCCAGGAAGCTACGACGATTTTGAGATTTGGCTGAGGTTTTATGATGTTTTGATGACGATGTGTATTACGCTGTTGCGGTATGTTTATGATAAAGAAGCTGATTCTATATGAGGAATTTGATTATGCTATGTATCTTATGATGAAGTATTGAAGAAGCGTCGACGAATTTGTATATGTGTAATAAGGTAAGGAGTAATGAATAGTGATTTAGGGCCTCTGACTTGTGAAGAAGTATGTTGGAAGCCAAGAATCATACTTTAAGAGTTATGAAATTTGTGTAAATGCGTGACTGTATCACAATGCTGACGAATATTTTTTTTGGACACTTATATTTATAGGATTTTGTTTCTACAGATTTGTAACCCAAATTCTTGACCTGTGAAATATTTTTATATAAGACTGCCACTGTAGCGGTAACTGCTGTCGTAAATATTTCCGTACAAAAGTTAAGTGACCACCTGCACGTAATGCGTTGCGGGCACCCACCTGGGCGACAGCGGCCCGAAAAAAAAAAAAAGCCATTAGCCTTCCAGCGGCACAGGTATATAAAAAAAAAGGGGAGGCCATTATCCTCGCTATTGACGTTCCTTTGTAGAAAGCATCGTAAATACGAGACGCTAATAATAACTTGGAAACATTCTTACATCTGCACACCTGATTAGGACAAGTGTCTATCTACGAGAATTGAGAGAAATGCCATATGGCTTGCTTTATGTATTTATTTACTCATTTTGTTTAATATCTAGTTTCTAGCTGCACTGCAGCACTGGTTAAAATAAAATTTTATAGATGTACTAATATAAATATTTTCTGTCTCCAGATCCAGTAAATAATTTTATGATCTATTCAAAAAAACAAAGGAGCATAAAAAGATATTTCCCTTCACAGGAATTGCATACGGAATTTTCTTTTCAACTACTGGGTAATTTTTTTTTTGGTAGAATAACTTCTTGTGGTGCACCACTTTAATTACTTAGACATTAAGATGTGATTATACATTTCCCTTATCTGCATTGTTATCTTTAGTGTACTATTTTTTCTGCTTGAGCTATGTCATGTTTAGGTATTTCATTTTCTGCTGCTGTTTGCCATGCATAGTGTTGTTGAATTTGAATTTGTGTTACTCTGCTAAGCCAGATTTATTTTTCTTGTTTGCTGCGCATTGCCTCATATTAGTTGTAATGTGAATTGCTTCGTAATTTAGATTTACTGTAGCTTGCTTTGCAAATTTCCATTTTTTTTATCATTGCTGTTTGTGTTAATTGTTTTCTGCTGCTGCATTGCCTCGTTCCTTAGTTTAGCATCTGAGCTCAGTAGATTTTAGTTAGCTTAAGAGGGGGTAGACTATATAAGAGAACAAGTTGTGATGAATTGGAAGAAATACATTGAAAATCTATAAGAAAATGGTTTGGCCAAAACAGTATTTTGAAAGAGGATATGAACCAAAAAAAGTAGGGTTTAGGGACAACAGGTTTAGGTAGGATTTTCTTGGAAATAAATGATGAAGTACGATAATGGAAAATAAATAATGAGGTAAGAAATATGTGACATATATATATACAGAAAGCATGCTTGAATAGGATTTTTTTGGTGGAAGCAAAGGTTGAAATAAGACGAAAGATCTATGGAATGAAGTTTTGGGTTGGACTGCAGTACCAAAAGTTACACTGAAAACGAACCCTGTCCTTTCCATTGTGTTATCCCACTATGTGTTTGTGTACCCTTGTGTATTTGTTTTCTTCCTGTCTTTGTGTAGTTTCATAGAATTTTTTCTTCTAATACTAAGCTACATTCACTATGATGAGGAATACTGTTATCCTCAAATATAATTGGTATTAATAATATGTTATTTAACTTGTAAATGTGCTTAGATATTATTTATTCTGTTTTGTTTTAATGCTCATGTGTGAAGTCGATGTTTCAATAATTATTCTGATCTTTTATGTATGAACTTATGTCATAATTCCTGTAACATTGACGTATATGTCTATTTCTATTCTTTTGTAAAGCCTGTTTTACTACAAATGTTATCTGTATTGTTATGTTCTTTAATGATGTATTTTGTATCTTTGTAATTGTATTCTCATGTTATAAAATTGTAATTGACAGCAGTTCATCAAATTAAGTAACTTGTAAGTTACATCTCACTGCACACGTTTCTGTTGGTCATAGTATATGGACAATATGTGAGAAGTAGGGACTGTTAGTGTTTGCACGTGTGTTAATAATTCAGCAAGGGACTGGATAACAGCATTGCTGGTTCTAAGGACAATTCCAAAAACTTTGTGAGTGCACAAGTGGTGGTTATGGACTTGCTATATTATCCGCAAGACTCTTCAATGGTGATTGTGTACCTGCACAGTCACAACAGATGGCTGCTGGCCATCTCTACAAGGACTACAAGGGTCTGCACCTCTGGTGGCCCACCAGTACCGTCATTTCTACAAGGACTACAGTGGGTCTACACCTTTGATGACTCACCAATACCATTATTTCTACAAGGACTGCAGTGGGTCTGCACCTCTGGTGGCCCACCAATACCGTAATCTCTACCAGGACTACAGTGGGTCTGCTCTGTGATGACCTACCCACCAATACTCTTCAAAACTTCGACTGACTCCGCTGTGGGTTTGCTCTGTTGTGGCCCATTACCTGTCAGCATGTCAAGAGTCAGCACTGTCTTTCCGTTGGAAGGACACTACTTCTTCAAGACTGCATGGAAATCCACTACTTCTGTGTGCATTCTCTTTCACTGTTCAGACTTTGAAAAAAAAAGAAAAACACTGTAATTTTACTGTGATGAATCAGGACTGTCTTTATGGACTGTGAGAAAATTTTAGCTTTTGACCAACATTGTATCAATAAGTGTGTGCATTTGATTTCTTTGTTATTGTAATTATGAAAAATTTTTTTCAAATCTGTATTGGGCACTGCCCAAACCAATTTGTAAAATTTTTTTGTGAGGAGCATGGGGGCTATGTAAGTAGGCTGTTTAGGTTTTTTTATTGGTAACGCCACCTCTGTATGAAAATCACTGGCTGTGCTGTGTGCAGCCTGTGGCTGCTTTGCATTGTTGTCTGCCATTGTAGTGTTAGGCAGCTGGCTGTGAACAGCGCGTAGCGTTGGGCAGTTGGAGGTGAGCCGCCAGCAGTGGTGGATGTGGGGAGAGAGATGGCGGAGTTTTGTAATTTGTCATGAACTGCTATATATATGATGATATCAAGGTAAATACATTCTTTGTTCTCTATTAATATCTTTCATTTGCTAACTATCCCTATCAGTAGTTAGTGCCTTCCATAGTTTGAATCTTTTATTTAGCTGGCAGTAGTGGCGCTCGCTGTATTGCAGAAGCTTGAGCAGCGCAGATTTTTGTGAGGTAAGTGATTTGTGAAAGGTATAGTTTAATGTTAGTCAGGGCCATTCTTTTGCAGGGATTTTTTTGAAAGTCAGATTGCGTTGCGCTAAAAATATTGTGCGTCAGTCTAAGCACAGTCTTGTATAATTTTTCAAAGGGGACGTTTCACAACATTTGCGAAAATCAGACACTAAGTAGGAAAATCATTAGTGTCAAATGGTTCAATTGGCTCTAAGCACTATGGCACTTAACATCTGAGGTCATCAGTCCCCTAGACTTAGAACCACTTAAACCTAACTAACCTAAGGACATCACACACATCCATGCCCGAGGCAGGATTCGAACCTGCGACCGTAGCTGTCGCGCGGTTCCAGACTGAAGCGCCTAGAACCGCTCGGCCACAGCGGCCAGCCCCTTAGTGTCAAGCGTCAGTTCAAACGCAACAGGATCGGCAATATAACTTTACGCAGAAAATACCTATTCAGCTGCGGCCGTCCTTACTCAAGGCAGTCCCTCAAAATTCTATACCCAGTAAAATGCGTCGGTCGCACCGTTTAAACAGCAGACGCCAGTCTCACGCAGATATGAGCTTCCTTCAGTCCTACAGTAAAACAACTGCAACACATATGCATAAGGCCAGTTAATAAGAAAAACATAGGTACACAGCCCCTCGATATTCATCTCCGAACACTCAGCAGGAGATACAACTGCCGTGTGACTTGCCAAACAATTTACTCAAGACATACAACCATGAACAACTTTAAATAAGATTTTGACGGAACTACAGTAGAAACTCGTTGTTTAATTCTGAACATTCAGCGGTACAAAGGAGGTGCGCAGAATTGTCGTATGACTTGCCACACTATTTTCTCAAGGCACGCGACCGCCGACAACTAGGTGTAAGGTACAGCAGAATTGTCAGTTAAACATAAACATGGCACTGACAGTATGGTTCTAAAAGTACGTTCAGACCACACAGAGCCAGCACAAAATCAAGATTTAGTGCTGCCCAACCATCGGCCAAAATAGTAAAGTTCTGTACGATAATAACGGAAACTGAGGAAATGAATTAAAATTTGCGCAACGACCGGGAGTTGAACCTGGGTCTTCTCGCTTACTATATGGAGGTGGTAGCCATTACACCACCGCGGCACCGAAAGTGAAACGTTAGGTCCACTAGCAACACAATAAGGCCATCTCTTCCTGGTGACACCGGTACATGTAGCCACACGACGTAACTGATGCGTTACCCATCAGCTCCTGCTTCCAGCGGTTGCCGCCAGTGGCAATATTCAAGCTTCTGCGACGAAATGGCATATTGCTACAGGTACCGGGAGCGTACAGGCGTCCTCGTGGCGTTAAACTTCACTTACACGGGAACAACAAGTCCTCTACACAAGTGCACTCGTGTCTTAAATATACTTTCGAGGCTTTCCCTCCCATAGCAAGCGCCTCCACTCCGCCAAAGATAAACCCACGACCAAAACGGGGTCGATAACTTGCCGCATGCTAGTTGCACTGGCGTGCACGGCACACTTAACTGTGGTGCACTCTGTCGTTTCACGATAGGATGAATAACCTGAAACGTATAAGTTAAAACGAATACAAGATGTCCATGTAACTATTACAAGACTATAATCATAAAACCAGAAGGCCTGTAACACAAATATCGTTTTAGACAAAAATTATGCAAAATATGCACTTGTAGAAGTTATATCCCGGCACAGGACATACCGTTCATGATTTTGGGAACGTTCTTCTTTTCAGTAACAACCGACGTCTTCAGGTATTTGTCGGAGGTGTTCAAATCTCTCTCTTCCCTTACAGTTTTTACTCCTTACAAGTCCTTCCAGTACCATGGAAGCTATCCCCTGATGAAGTAGTAATATAGGTCCTTCCATCCTTTCTCGACTTCTTGCCGGTGTTCCCCAAATGTGCCTTTCTTCGCTGAATCTGCGGAGAGCCTCGTCATTTCTCAACATTCCACCTAATTCTCAACTTCCTTCTGCAGCAAACATCTCAAATATTTTGATTCGCTTCTTATCTGCCGTCTCTACAATCCACGATTCACTACCACAGAAGGTGCGCTCCAACAGTACAACTCAGAAATTTCTTACTTAGATTAACGCCTATGTCCTTTTTGCCAGCGCTATTCCGTGTTTTATGTTCTCCTTGCTCCGTCGGACATGGGTTATTTTGCTGCCTAGGTGGCCGCATTCCTTAACTTCATCTACTTCGTGATCACCAATTCTCATGTTAAGTTTCTCGTTGTTCTCATTTGTGATATATAACGTTACTTTTGCCCTTCTTCCATTTAGTCTCAACCTTATTCCGTACTTATTAGACTCTCCATGCCATTCAATAAGTCCTATGATTCTTCTTTACTTTTACTGAGGATAGCAATGTCATCGGCAAATCTTATTAGCGATAACCTTTCACCTTGAATTTTAATCTCAGTCTTGAACTTTCCTCTAATTGATTCTTCAATGTATAGAGTGAACAGCAGCGACGTAAGACTAAATCCCTGTCTTACACCTTTTTTGATACGAGCACTTCGTTCTTGATCTCCCACTCTTCCCCCTTGGTTGTTGTACATATTTAATATTATCAGTTTTTCCTGGTAGTTTATTTCTATTTCCTCAGAACTTCGAACATCTTGCACTATTTTTCATTGTAGAACGCTTCTTATAGTTGGCAAGGTCGAACTAGCATGCCTCCATATTTCTTAAGTTTATATCTATTATTAAGTGCAAAACCAGAACTACCTCCCTGGTGCCTTTTATTCCTGAAAGATAAAGTGCCAGGTTCAATTACCGGTCCAGCACACAGCTTTAATGTGTCAGGAAATTGCAGCAAAGTGATTTTTACGAAGTTAGTGTCACTGGTAGTTGCTACTGTTAGTAGTGAAACTACAACAACCCACATGTGAAGAAACAAGTGTTTTACTGGAAGACACAGGCGAACAAAACAGACGTTGTAACGGTGCAGTTACATACGATTTTGTCCCCTCCGACCCACACACAATATTAATTTAATATGCAAAATAGAAGTTAACGAATATTAAACAGTTGCTGAATGATGGGAGAAAGGTGACGAACGAGATAAAAATTGTTTTTTTAATCTACCTGTAAAAATATGTAGCATGTTACAATTTGCAAGGAACGTACGTGCCACACCCAGCATCGCATCACAGGTCATGGTGTACCAGAAACACATGTGGATAAAGCAGACGCGAGGAGTAATGGTCTATGAACAAAAGGTACTATACAACCAGCCGTTGTTTTCTTAAGAATTAAGATAAATATGGACTTGTAATAGAGGTTTCAAAAATGGTTCAAATGGCTCTAAGCACTATGGGACTTAAAACATCTGAGATCATCAGTCCCCTAGAACTCAGAACTACTTAAACCTAACTAACCTAAGGACATCACACACATTCATGCCCGAGGCAGGATTCGAACCTGCGACCGCAGCGGTCGCGCGGTTCCAGACTGAAGCGCCTATAACCACTCGGCCACAACGGCCCGCTGTAATAGAGGCTGTCATTGTATTGTATCCATTTTGGACTGAAGTATTTATGACTGTGCTATGTCAGGGATATTGCGTTCCTCATTGGTTGTTCAAACTCGGAGTAAAGTAAGCTCTACGAGGCGCCGGATTTTAATGTTACTGGGCTAATGTACCAAGTTTTTAATTCAGTGGTCATTGGTTATTTTACGGAATGAGCTGTTACTAAAGTTAATCGTTTTATGAATATAGTCTATAGTTTTGTGGTGATTAATACTGATAAAATTCTCTCTGGCTTCCAGGCGCATCAGGTAGTTTGAAATCCACGAGCTCTTGGCCAAGTGCTCCTCGGTCATTGTCGAGTGGTGATTTTCGAATGGTTGCCGTCCTTATATAGCCGCATCACCTTCAATGATGTCACTGGTTCCGGATGGAGTGGCCGAGCGGTTCTAGGCGCTACAGTCTGGAACCGCGCGACCGCTACGGTCGCAGATTCGAATCCTGCCTCGGGCATGGACGTGTATGATGTCCTTAGGTTAGTTAGGTTTGAGTAATTCTAAGTTCTAGGGGACTGATGACCTCAGACGTTAAGTGCCATAGTGCTCAGAGCCATTTGAACCATTTGATGTCCCTGGCGGTCACTCCAGTGCCATATATGGTGAAGTTTCCGTTGCGCGCCTTACACGCCCGCTTCAGCCTTCCGATTGCCGACTTCCAAGCTGTGCTTAGCTGCAGGCCACCGTCTTTATTGAGCGTGTTGCCAGAAATTTTTATCTCGAACTCTTCTTTTATGACGCTGTCCCAGAAACTTTTAGTCTATGTACTAATAGATGTCTCAGCGTAAGCACTACGGTATCCGCTACCTAGAGCATACTCTGCTAACGCTGATTTTTCAGGATACCACACGCGAAAACACCTTTCGCGTTCTACACGCCGCTGTTAAATAGTACGCACAGTGTGTCCGACATTTATCTGTACTCATTTTATTTTCAGTCAGTCGGCGCAGTGTGTACTTTTCAAATCTTTGCGTGAAAACTGCGATGAACATTAATTGCTTGCAACTGCTATGTTGAAATCAGTTGTTTTGACTGTGGCACCGAGGCGACAGATAATTTTTGATGCTAATCTAGGGCTCTGATAACGATTTTTATAATGGTTAACACAATATTTTGAGTAGAGACGTTAATGGGGTGGTTCACCTGAGCCAAACTGTTGTTGTTGTGGCCTTCAGTCCTGAGACTGGTTTGATGCAGCTCTCCATGCTGCTCTATCCTGTGCAAGCTTCTTCATCTCCCAGTACATACTGCAACCTACATCCTTCTGAATCTGTTTAGTGTATTCATCTCTTGGTCTCCCTCTACGATTTTTGCCCTCCACGCTTCCCTCCAATACTAAATTGGCGATCTCTTGATGTCTCAGAACATGGCCTACCAATAGATCCCTTCTTCTAGTCAAGTTGTGCCACAAATTTATCTTCTCTCCAATTCTATTCAATACCTCCTCATTAGTTACGTGATCAACCTATCTAATCTTCAGGATTCTTCTGTACCACCACGTTTCGAAAGCTTCTATTCTCTTCTTGTCTAAACTATTTATCGTCCACGTTTCACTTCCATTCAAGGCTACACTCCATACAAATACTTTCAGAAACGGCTTCCTGACACTTAAATCTATACTCGATGTTAACAAATTTCTCTTCTTCAGAAACGCTTTCCTTGCCATTGCCAGTCTACATTTTATATCCTCTCTACTTCGACCATCATCAGTTATTTTGCTCCCCAAATAGCAAAACTCCTTTACTACTTTAAGCGTCTCATTTCCTAATCTAATTCCCTCAGCGTCACCCGACTTAATTCGACTACATTCCATTATCCTCGTTTTGCTTTTGTTAATGTTCATCTTATATCCTTCTTTCAAGACACTATCCATTCCTTCAATAAAATTCTTCAGGGTATCAGACCGCATCGTCATAATTTAAAATGCGCCAACGTTTCGGCCAGCGTTGCAGCTAGCCTTCATCAGGGCCTTACGTTAAACTGCTAAATGAATCACACTTGGTTCCTTAAATAGCTGCACGAGAAAACCGTGTCGTTACTTGATTGGCTGTAGAAAGATGAGGAGGAGGGGTGGAAGATATGCTTTATTGGTGTTTCCTTTATTATCTGTCATTGGTTGAAATAGCTGTTTTCTATTGGTCTTTACATTAATCCACCCCATTGGAGGAGAAGGACGAATAGCGAACAGGTGATGGCTGTGACGTCACACTGTTTACATGCTGTCCAGGAGCCGGCTGCGGCGTGCCATTGCTCTGTGTGCTCGCGACCACTACTGCGGCTCTCCCCGTGTCTGCATGGGCCGCCGCGGCTCTGCCGCCGCTCCGTAGCCCTGCTATTGCAGGCAGCCAAGACCTCGGAAGCTTGTATCCGTCCTCTCTATTCATGTTGGCGGGTCTTTTGGCTATTTCTATCGCCTCTCTAATCTTTCTTTTGAAAGTGAGAGGCTGTTTTGCCAGGACGCGGGCTTCTTGAAAAAATATTGGTTTCCCGCACTCGTTTCGGTGTTCCGCCACTGCTGACTTAGTGTGTTGTTTCAGGCGGATATATCTTTCATGTTCCGAGAGCCTTGTGCTGATCGGACGTCCCGTCTCACCTATGTAGACTAATCCACACGCACAACCAATTTCATACACGCCAGCTGTGTGTAGTTTGTCAACTGCATCCTTGGTAGAACCGAGCATGTCTGATATTTTGTTTCTGCTTCGGAAAATTGGTTTGATGTCGGCTTTTCGTAGAATTTTGCCAATACGTTCGGTGACCCCTTGTACATATGGTAACACAGCAATGCTCTGCGCCTCCTTCTCCTCTTCCCTATTATTCTTCTCCCTTGTCGACATGGTGCTGTCTATCATCTGCTTCCCATAGCCATTAGTTCCGAAGATGGACCTGAGGCGTTCAAGTTCTGTCTTCAGATGTTCTTCGTCGCTTATCCTGTACGCTCTCTTCGTTAGCGTGTGCAGGGCGGACTTCTTCTGCGTGGGGTGATGGTGGGAGGAGGCGTGAAGGTACCTGTCCGTACTGGTAGGTTTCCTATACACTTTGTGGCCAAGTTTACCATCAGGTTTCCGATAAACTTCCACGTCGAGAAAAGGTAGCACCCCATTCTTCTCTGTTTCCATTGTAAACTGAATTTTCCTATGCTGTTGGTTAAGGTGCTTGTGGAAGTTCTGTAACTCCTCTTCTCCGTGGGGCCAGATGACGAAAGTATCATCGACATAGCGAAGCCAACAATTTGGACGTAATGGTGCGGACTGGAGGGCTGTTTCCTCAAATGCCTCCATGAAGATTTCTGCTGCGATAGGCGATAGGGGTGAGCCCATAGCTACACCGTCAGTTTGTTCATAAAATTGACCTCTCCACTTGAAATAGGTGGTCGTCAGACAGTGGCGCACAAGCTCACATATATCAGGTGCCACGCGTTCTTCTAGGATGTTCACAGTATCTGACACTGGGACATTCGTGAATAGGGATTTGACGTCGAAACTAACCATCAGATCTTGGTCCGTAACACGCATTTCCTTTAGTAGAGACACGAAGTGAGTGGAATCCTTAACGTAGGACTCCGTTTGATGCACTAGGTGTCGGAGCCTAGGTGCCAGTTCTTTCGCTAGGTAGTAGGTCGGCGAATTTATACTGTTTACTATGGGCCTTAAGGGAAAGTCGGTTTTGTGTACCTTCGGTACACCATATATCCTTGGTGCCTGTGTCACTTGCGGGATGAATCTTCTGGCCTTGTCGAAGTTGATTCTGGAGTGCTTGAGCAGTGCCTGCGTCGTTTTGATTACCTTGGCCGTCGGATCTCCCTGAAGTTTCTTGTAGATAGGTACTGCGAGAATATCTTCCATTCGTTTGTTGTAATCAGTTGTGTCCAAGACTACAGTGGCGTTGCCCTTATCTGCCTGTACCACTACTAAGTGGGGGTTGTCCCTGAGTTCCTTGATGGCATGGTATTCCCCAGCGTTGATGTTTTGCTTCGGTGGCTTTGCTTTATTCAGAACTCTGACCGTTTCCTGCCGGATCTTCTCCGCCTCGGCCTGTGGCAGATGACGTACCGAAGCCTCTACGGATTCTATGATATCTTCTTTTGGAACTCGCTTAGGTGCGACTGCGAAATTCATTCCCTTGGCCAGAATTGCTGTGGTTGTTTCGCTCAAGGTGTGGCTGGAGAGGTTGACCACTGTCCGTCGCCTGTCCAGCGTCAATGTTTCGTCCGTGGCTTTCTGTTGTAGTTTGTCGTACTTTCTCATCTGGCGGTTAGTAATACTATTACTGGTCCTTGATGCTGGCCGAAACGTTGGCGCATTTTAAATTATGACGATGCGGTCTGATACCCTGAAGAATTTTATTGAAGATGACAACGGCCGCGGAAGCCTTCGCTTACACTATCCATTCCGTTCAGCTGCTCTTCCAGCTCCTTTGCTGTCTCTGACAGAATTACAATGTCATCGGCGAACCTCAAAGTTTTTATTTCTTCTCCATGGATTTTAATTCCTACTCCGAATTTTTCTTTTGTTTCCTTTACTGCTAGCTCAATATACAGATTGAATAACATCGGGGATAGGCTACAACACTGGCTCACTCCCTTCCCAACTACTGCTTCCCTTTCATGCCCCTCGACTCTTATAACTGCCATCTGGTTTCTGTACTAGCCAAACTATGAAAACCAATTTCGGTTTATGTTGAACTATAGCACTCGAGATTCTAGGCTATCTAACAACATTCGGGTGGAAAACGATTTCTTTTGTCCAGTTGATGCTCAACACGATCTTCTGACGATCTCCGATTTAGATAAGGGGCATCATGGTGTCCGTATCTAGAAGAGCGGGGAACTGAGCAACGACTGTCACGGTGTCCAGCGCGTGCTCGTATTTTGGATGGGCACCGTTCCTGGCAGTGCGTGCGTGCAGGCCAACGGCACAGGCCACGCGTGGCTACCTTACGGCGAACCCCGCCGGAGCGCCACGCCGGCGGCAGGTTCGGTGCACACTGGAAGCTGCGACGGTGGCCCTGGCTGGCTCAGCCTGCCTCGGCTCTGCTCCCTGGGGGGCCAGGTCCCCTGCGGTCGCTGGCCGCCGGCTCCCGCGTATATATTACGGAAACGAATTAAACGGACGGCCCAGCAGGAAGCTCCGTCTGGCATCCACCGAGACGTATTTCCAGGGGGCTGTCGTCTTTAAATTGTTAATTATAACCTGAAAATGCCCCCGGAATTCTTATCTGACCCGAGATTTTTTACAAGCTGTGCCAATTTATTTCGTGTACGTGGCGCAGCTGACGGACACCACTTCTCTTTCCAGGTTGTTTACTGCGGAGCAGTAGCCTGTGCATAGTTTCTTTGCTATTTGCTATGTCGAAACTTCGTGAAATAAGTTTTGAAATCATGACAGCTCCCGTCAGTTTCCTTAATTTCAAATTTTAAGAGGCTAAACGCGCTGTCAGACAAAAAAAGTAAAGTCTCCAGAAAATACAGTCAGATGTTAATAATAATTTTGTACATAAAGCTGCTATAGGGTATTTATGTTAGTGAATAGAGTTGCAATTCTCTTTGGTAGAATGACCTCCAGAATGCATTAGTGCTGTTCGTGTTTAGTATTACTATGTCTGGTAGGGGATGCACATTGAGGTGACAAAAGTCTTAGGATTCCGCCTAATATTATATCGGACCTAATTTTACCTGTCGTAGAGCAGCAACTCGACATTTCATGGACTCGACAACTCGTTGAAAGTGCCCCGCAGAAATACTGAGCCATGCTGCCTCTAGAGACATCAATAATTGCGAATGTATTGCCGGTGCAGAATTTTGTGCTCGAACGGAAATTTCAATTTTTTTTATTCATCAGTGCTCTGACTTTGATGCGGCCCGCCACGAATTCCTCCTCTGTACCAACCTCTTCATCTCAGAGTAGCACTTGCAACCTACATCCTAAATTATCTGCTGGATGTATTCCAACCTCTGTCTTTCCCTACAGTTTTTACCTTGTACAGCTCCCTCTAGGACCATGAAAACTATTCCCTGATGTCTTAACAGATGTCCCATCATCCTCTACCTTCTGGTCACTGTTTTCCACGTATTCCTTTCCTCTCAGATTCTGCACAGAACCTCCTCGTTTCTTACCTTATTAGTCCACCTAATTTCCAACATTCATCTGTAGCACCACATCTCAGATGCTTCGGATGTCTTCTGTTCCAGTTTTTCTACAGTAGGCCGGCCGGTGTGGCTGAGTGGTTCTAGGCGCCTCAGTCTGGAACCGCGCGACCGCTACGGTGGCAGGTTCGAATCCTGACTCGTGCATGGATGTGTGTGATTTCCTTAGGTTAGTTAGGTTCAATGATTCAAATGGCTCTGAGCACTATGGGACTTAACTTCTGCAAGTCATCAGTCCCCTAGAACTTGGAGCTACTTAAACCTAACTAGCCCGCATCTCGTGGTCGTGCGGTAGCGTTCTCGCTTCCCACGCCCGGGTTCCCGGGTTCGATTCCCGGCGGGGTCAGGGATTTTCTCTGCCTCGTGATGGCTGGGTGTTGTGTGCTGTCCTTAGGTTAGTTAGGTTTAAGTAGTTCTAAGTTCTAGGGGACTGATAACCATAGATGTTAAGTCCCATAGTGCTCAGAGCCATTTAAACCTAACTAACCTAAGGACATCACACACATCCATGCCCGAGGCAGGATTCCAACCTGCGACCGTAGCAGTCTCGCGGTTCCAGAGTGTAGCGCCTAGAACCGCTCAGTCACCCGGGCCGGCGGTTAGTTAGGTTTAAGTAGTTCTAAGTTCTAGGAGACTGATGACGTCAGATGTTAAGTCCCATAGTGCTCAGAGCCATTTGAAGCATTTTTCCTACAGTCCAGCTTCATTGCTGTGCTCCAAACGTACGTCATCAGAAATTTCTTCTTCAAAGTAACACCTGTGTCTGATACTAGTTGACTTCTCTTGGCCAGGAATGCCCTCTTTGCTAATGCTAGTCTGTCTCTAATGTCCTCCTAGTTCCCTCCGCCATTCGTTATTTTGCTGCCTAGGAAGCAGAATTTCTTAACTTCATCTACTTTGTGACCATCATTACTTTCGTCTTTCTTCGATTACGGCTCAACTGATGTTCTGTGCTCTTTACACTGTTCATTCCATTCATCAGATCCTGTAATCTTCTTCACTTTCAACTGAAGGTAGCATTGTCATCAGCGAATCTTATCGTTGTTATCCCTGAATTTTAATTCCGCGCTTGAATTATTTCCGTCATTACTTCTTCGGTGCATAGATCGAACAGTAGGGGCGAAAGACTACATCCCTGACTTACACCCTTTTTAATTCGAGCACTTCGTTCTTGATCTTCCACTCTTATTGTTCCCTGTTGTTTCTAATACATAGTGGCTCTCCCAGTCGGAGGTTCGAGTCCTGCCTCGGAACTGGGTGTGTGCGTTGTCCTCAGCATAAGTTAGTTTAAGTTAGATTAAGTTGTGTGTAAGCCTGGGGACTGATGACCTCAGCAGTTTCGTCCCATAGGAACTTACCACAAATTCAAATTTTCTAATGCATAGCCAATAAACATGGGTCGCCGGCCAGAGTGGCCGTGCGGTTCTAGGCGCTACAGTGGCAGGTTCGAATCCTGCCTAGGGCATGGATGTGTGTGATGTCCTTAGGTTAGGTTTAAGTAGTTCTAAGTTCTAGGGGACTAATGACCTCATAGTGCTCAGAGCCATTTGAATCTAATGCATAAGGAATATTGCCCGTCTTCCGTATAGCTTACCCAACTTCTGTCAGGAGTCAGTTACTGTATTTTGGGGTCCAAAGCTATTTGGTAATGAGCTATGAATTTCAACGACGCGCTTAATTTCAAGTAATCATGTGGTCCAAAGTGTGCCCCTGCAAGCGAGATATCTACAAACATACGTATTACTGCTATGCAGCTTAGTAGAGCTGTATCGCGCGAGAACTGACAACAGAGTAGTTAATTAGAGCCCCTTATGACACTATAATACTGATGTCCTACCTAAATATTTGCCCATTATGTTTATATTTGATGTACAGTACTTGCTTTATTCTGTAAATCTGTAGATACTATGTGTTAATTAGAAATGTGGTACGTACTGTAACCTGCACAGATTATTTTGTATGGTGATGGAATTATTCTGGGTTAATGCCGCGCTGTCTCTGGACGCGAGTGTGACGCCCGAGCAGAGAGCGCGGAGACTTAACTTGGCTGTGAGTCGTGAGAGTGAATACACCTGGAGTGCACAGTCGGGCCTTTGGACGTAATTGTTACTAGAGTGGCACCAAGAGCATGACGAGAGTACTTAGCTCGCCATTTCCAGGAATCAAACGCACGTAATTAAACGTCAATCTGAGATTACGTGAATTACTGTCGTAACAGAAGAGCTGCCTCGAGTCAGTCATTTACCTTTCAATAAGGAGTTTAAAATATGTTTTCCACAGTAACATATCTGTGTATTAACGACTGCTTTCTTGGTTCATTATTACTTCGTAACATATGTTGCCACACGCACAACCAAACCGTTAGGTACGCATTGCTGTCCGCATTATTGATCAGAAATTGGACAGACAGAGCCCTATTGGGCTGGTGACCGTATTTATTAATTTCTATATTATTTCAATGAGTTTTTGTTATGTGATACCACTTTTCGTTTCGTATTTTATGTCAGTGATGCCACGGTTTTAAGTAGTCAACAAAATTCAAATGAGCAGGAAGTACAGGAGTAGAATATGTTGTTCTTTAGATCGACTTACGGCACATATAGCTCCAGTAAACAGTTAAACTTTCTTCGTAGACGACAGGCTGATCCAAAATCAAGCTCATTAGGCCTACGCGATCACGGTCGTACAATCGCATAAACGTTTAAAACGGCTCTGAGCACTATGCGACTTAACTTCTGAGGTCATCAGTCGCCTAGAACTTGGAACTAATTAAACCGAACTAACCTAAGGACATCATACACATCCATGCCCGAGGCAGGATTCGAACCTGTGACCGTAGCGGTCGCTCGGCTCCAGACTGCAGCGCCTAGAACCGCGCGGCCAATCCGGCCGGCATAACCGTTTAGTAGGAGGGAGAGGGAGGGGGGAGGATACAACCTCTCTGTTGGTCTTCCATTTTGATCTTTGTACGTAGTATTCGTCTTTTTCGAGAGCTTTTGCCGCTGTGAATTACGAAAATTTTGCACCAATTAAGATTATCGTACGCTTTTGCTGGGTTGATAACTACAGGGTCTTGATTTTTTTTCAGTCTTGCCCCCGTTGTCAAATACAGCGTCAGATCTGCCACCCTAGTGGCTTTATTCTTCTTCTTCTCCTCCTCCTCCTCCTCCTCCTCCTCCTCGTTCAGTATCGACGAGATACGCTGTACTCACGCTCTGGCAAAATGACTTTATTTAACTTTATGGCCGGGTGTACTTCCTGCATCGTAGTCGTGGGGTACCTAAGGGAGGATGTCGTGTGCGTTGTGTGACTTCGTTTCGTTGGTGATAGTATTTTAACTGCGTAACGTGGAAAATGGAGACTAGCCCGCAATATGTTTAAACGTGCGAGGGAAACCGTCTAAAAGTCACTCTTAGGGTAGCAGGTACACCAGCTGCCTTCGTTAATCCACTGAGACGATTCTATCCAGGTCTGAATCACATTCTATCTCGAAAACTAGCACGTGGTACGTTACGCTTTACGGGTAGATCCTCCCCTTGATTGTAATCTAGCAGATCCTTAATTTGCTTTTCCATTCTTCTATGTATATTCTTGACATCAGCTAGGGGAGGGCTACATGCGCTGTTAAATTGATTCTGCATAGCTCCTGCATTTATCTGCCTCTGCTATTTTCGGGAATGTGTGGATGATATTCTTCCAAAATTCCGACGCTTCATTCCATTCTAATAGATTCTACGCGCGACCGCTGGGTAGTCGTTTGCTTGCCACGTCCTCCAACGATTTTAGAAATTCCGAAGAAATGTTATCCACGCATTCTGCTATGTTTGACTGCAGATTTCCAAAGAAATGTCTCACTGTGACTTAATAGTGGATACCGTTTGTCTTCCAAATAAAACCCCATTTCTTACTTTATCAAGTTATCACGTCATCTCACTGAAAGAAGCCCTCAAAGTGCTATTTCCCCCTATTCACTCTCTCTTTTGCGTTTTACGGTGGACTTTATTTTGACCTCTTAATGTTGACGGCTTTGACTTTAATTTCATCGAAAGTTCCTATGTGATGAAATTGTATTTCCTTTTAGGTTTCTGCACATTTTTCTTGCACGTGTTTTAATTCAGTTTCCCTGTACTTGTTTTGAATTCATTCCTGAACATTTCTAAATTTCTTTCTTCATCTATCAATTGAAAATGATGAACGTCCTAGGCGCTCAGTCAGGAACCGCGCGACTGCTACGGTCGCAGGTTCGAATCCTGCCTCGGGCATGGATGTGTGTGATGTCCTTAGATTAGTTAGGTTTAAGTAGTTCTAAGTTCTAGGGGACTTATGACCGCAGATGTTGAGTGCCATAGTGCTCAGAGCCATTTGAACCATTTGATGAACGTCCAGTATGTGCTAAAATCACGAACTGCCTTCACATTACTGATTAAAATATGTTCTTGTGGGCCTATGTCAAGCAACGGACGATGCCCCTCGTAAATATTACCCTATGATTGTGTGATGGGATCTGATACTGCACATCATTGTAGACTTCAGGGATAGGCCTTCTTATTGATTCACGAGTTACTACTAATATGATTTTTCCTGCAGTCTGTAGTAAGAGTAGTCACAGGTTTTGCATCATTCTCAGAATGGTATAAGTGCGCCGTTTTGCTAACCGGACTGGAATAACAACGTGAACATTTATCACTAATAATCAATTATCGGATTTGAAAGGGCATCGTATCAGATGATCATGTAGACCATAAAATATTTCTATAAGCTTATAGATCACCGGCGTAATTTTCTGTTACCATTGAAATTTGAACTTCATTCATTTTTTTTTAATTTTGTGTAAAATGGTTTTGAGTTTGAGGTTGCAAAGAAAGGAATGTTTAGTAGTCATTAGTTTTGTAATAACAGATCTAATTTACAGAGCTGGGATTTTCTGTAGCAGTCGGCAGTGACCACAGGGCAGAGACCCTTGACGTGAATAATATGCTACGTTAGTGTTGCAAATAACTGTGATTTTGATGCTATTGTTTGGATACGGAAGGTAGAAGAGTGTGGATGGAACTGGCACTTCAATATACTTACGACTGGCGTCGCAGTGTCAGGTTCTAGTGAATCTGGCGTTCGGAAATTCAGAAGTCGGGGATGTAGTCGTCAGCAGAGAGATGGTTTTCGATAAGAGAGAGAAATGTGCCTAATTCGCGCTGAAGATATTGTACAAAGTAATGTTGTGATGGCGTTTGCGATTTACCTGTGCGTTTTTCACAAGTTTTAGCGTTAGTTTGATGAACCTCTAAAAACTGAAAAAAAGAACCTTGGATGATCAAAGTAATACACATGTTTTTCTACAAAGTGCACTAGCACAAATTTACAACACATCAGCGTACGATACCTATGAAAACGTATAACCTTGTGCGTTACATCACAACTGCTTTATTCGTAGAAATATACCGATGAATGAGTTGGAATTTTGCTTCGGATAGCCGATAAAGATAATTCCCAGCCCGCCGCCGAGGTGCGCTGGTTGGGTTGCAGACCTCACAGGGGCTATTGCGTGGTACGTCTGTAGCGCATTGTCAGTGAGTACAAAGAAAGTCTTCGAGGGAGTAATGCAGTAGCAAAGTAACATCTGCATGTGAAAACAACTTCGAGATATAATCTCCGCACCTTTTTCTCGAAATATACGAGGTTATTAGACTGATAAATTTGCTCTTTTAGTATACAAGTATTTACGATGCAATTATGAAACTATGACTGCGCACTGTTCTGTACGTCGCTGTTACCGCGGAAATTGCTTAAAAAGCATCTACTTCGTGAGATGAAATAGACTATTAGAATACTCACACAGAGGAGTCAACGATAATGATGTCTTGCAGCGTCCACTTTGCAATTTTTGTTTGTTTCTAGTTTAAAAGTAAGCGGGTCGACACATTACAAGAGTAGAGACGTGATTGATTTTCTGGTGTGGGTCGTATGTTCTATACACCTTGTAAATTTTTATAAACTATTGTTTTCCTTTTTTTAATTTTATAATAATCTTAGGACCAAACATAATATTTGAGAGACAGAGTATATAAGAGTCAACATTTATTGAAATACCTAAAAATGGTTCAAATTGCTCTGAGCACTATGGGACATAACATCTGTGGTCATCAGTCTCCTAGAACTTAGAATTACTTAAACCTAACTAACCTAAGGACATCACATACATCCATGCCCGAGGCAGGATTCGAACCTGCGACCGTAGCGGTCACGCGGTTCCTGACTGAAGCGCCTAGAACCGCACGGCCACACCGGCCGGCTGAAATACCTACCATATCGTGTACCAGAGCTAGTGAATTATAACAGGAAATAAAATTTCTTGCTGACAGAAAAAAACCAAAAGTTATACACCAAGAATTATTACTACTGCTCAAGCTGTTGATGGCCACACCGTGTCAGTACTAGAAATAACATTACCGAAAATTTCTATCATAAATAATGAGAGAGGAAAAACAAGCTTTTATGCATCATAACGTTGTATTTGCTCAGCAGTTACTTCTATTTCATTTGTATATGTTGGAGACCCTATCAAAGCAACGTAACACCTGTTAGCGGACCCACTGGCAGCAATTACTTCGTGGACGTGAAGGCCGAGTTGGACCCGTCACCTGCCATTTCAGACGGGTAATTTTCCACAAGTAATCCTGGGATAAGATAAATTTTGCAATAAAGTAGAAAGCGAGCGGCGAGGAGTGCGTGTACATACACGCACGAGCACACACGACCACACTTGTTCACGTTTCCTCGGGAACTGGCAGCGAGAACCGTCAGGTGCCGCGTGTCAGCGTCGCAGGCGGGTTATGAAGTGTGCTTTTCGATAGCAACGCCTGCCCTGTTGCAAAATCAACACGTACTCGGTGATGGATCGACAGTTCTGTAATAAAGCACACACATGTGCGGCCCAAACAGTGGGCAAGCGGCTCTGCCCTCTGGGCCCTGCGCCCTGTTCCCAGGGCCCTCTGCGACGCGCGAGTAACTCGTTAATGGGTTGGCAAACAGCACGAGCACAGTTCGGCGTGACACGTGTTCCCGTGCAGATAACGGCTGCTGCAGTGTATTACGCGCTGCACACGACGAATTAGTCGCCGAGTGGACACCGCTCCGGAGCTCTCGCCGCTGCCGTCTGGCACTCGCCCAGACTCACAAACTCACTCGCCGCCCTCTCCTTAACCGACAATTAGGCAGCCATTCGTTTTCTAGTACCTACATGTCGACTCCACCTCTATGAGGTTGTTCCTGGCTGATTAAGCTCCCGCTTCTTTAACCATTATGTTCACTTTTCAAATCCATCAACGGGAAACGTCTTCAGGAGGTCCAGCAGTTTACGAACATTCTGCTCTATCCTTGCTTTTGCTGATCAGCTCTATCTCCACGTGCTGCTGCTTACCCCAATATCATTTTACTATTTTTGTATGCGGTTCGTCTTTAGCAATCCTTAGATCAGCAATTCCAGGTAGACAGTGCGATCTTCAGGCACACGAAGGCTTCATTCTTAATGGCAGTGTTGCCGTCGTAGTCACTAGCTGACCCTCTATCGGATAAACAGTGTCCATTATCTTTGACTGTGCATTTTTAGAGCATTAGCTGACACAGTGAAGGTAGTGTTTAGTACCCTGCCTCTTGTTCTGAGTTTCAAAGTAAGGGCAGGTGTCTAGTGGATGAGGAAAAACTGTTTACATAATGTAATACTTGGAAATCCGTCGAAAGTGTATTATGGATTTGTGGCACGAGATATGGCGCTCTTCTGCCGCTTGAAGACTGGCAGATTTGATTCTCCTCAAATGTCAGGGGGGACTCCAAATACTGCGTTCAACCAACCGCTATTCTTGTGCATTATCTAACAAGACATACTCTGTATCCCAGTTAAAAAATGGTTCAAATGGCTCTGAGCACTATGGGACTTAACAGCTGAGGTCATCAGTGCCTTAGAACTTAAAACTACTTAAACCTAACTAACCTAAGGACATCACACACATCCATGCCCGAAGCAGGATTCGAACCTGCGACCGTAGCGGTCGTGCGGTTCCAGACTGACGCGCCTAGAACCACTCGGCCACACTGGCCGGCTGTACCCCGGTTATTTTTGTGAAATTCAGAGAAACCTGCACCCCGCGCTGACTCCGGAACCATAGACATACCTGGGCACGTCCTGATGAGATTTTCAGTTTATGAGTCATTGATGGTTGAAAGGAGGGGAGGGGTGGGCAGCAGCTTCAAGGCATTCCTGTGTACGAGACAGAAATAGTTGCAGTTTTCTCAGATAGCCAAACGAAAGCATACTAACCAGTTGATGTGTGCCTAGGGAGGGCGGGTGTGACAGGTGTGAAGGAAGGCTACGACACTGTATCAGGCTGTGAATGTAGGGAACTGACTCTAGGAAACTGTCAGCTTGTCTTCTTTTCCGAAGATGAGTTGTTTTCTTATCCGAACTTCACTCTGAAAGACTGACTTTACCATCCGTGTTTAATCTACCTCATAGGTCGTCTAGTCGGTGTAGTCTTCTACTCAGGTAGTGAGGACTGGAGAGCAGCCCGCATCTCGTGGTCCTGCGGTAGCGTTCTCGCTTCCCACGCCCGGGTTCCCGGGTTCGATTCCCGGCGGGGTCAGGGATTTTCTCTGCCTCGTGATGGCTGGGTGTTGTGTGCTGTCCTTAGGTTAGTTAGGTTTAAGTAGTTCTAAGTTCTAGGGGACTTATGACCACAGCAGTTGAGTCCCATAGTGCTCAGAGCCATTTGAACCATTTGAACTGGAGAGCAGATACAGTAAACATCCTCGCGGACCCACATACCTACTGGATTCACATAGAATAACGACACTGTTTCACATGGGAAAACCACGCGCAGCAGAAGAGTAAAGCCATTCCACAAAACTCTGAACTTCGACGCATTCATCCATTCATTGAAACCGTACTCCCTTGTCTGTGAGGTAGATTACGGTTTGTAGACTTCGCCAGTGAGCAACGACGTCAGTAATCCTTGATATGTCACTTCACCTTACCTCTCAAAGACATATTGATCCTCGTCGTCTTCGTGTTAGATTTGTGTCATGCGAATTTAGGAAAGACTTTCGGACATGAAAAGGTTGCCAGACCAGTAAATTGTTCCATATATGTTTATCATGCAAGATTATGAAGACTCTGAGAGCACAACAGGCTCCCCCACCTGCAGATCGAGTGAGACCATCAAAGACCATTACTGGCACAGTAGGGCCTCTCCACATCCAGATTGGTATGACCAAGGAAAAGGCCTATATAACGCTCGTCACTTGCTTAGCTACATGCACAGTACATTTAGATCTCTGCTCCGCTATGAGCATCGAAACATTCCTGTGCACTTACAGAGATTTTCTAGCAGGCATGGATTGTCGCACAACATTAGACACCTACACCGCTAACATGTATCAGGTCACCAACGCAGAACTATATGAATTATGGAACTTACTGCCCATTTCAGAGACCTGTCACCTCCTCGCCAAAAATGTAAACGCTTCGAAATTCATCTCCCGCCGGTGGTTTTGGTGGATAGGATGGTGGGGGAATGATGGTGGGCACCGTCAAGCAATACTTACAAAAATGTTGAGACAATTAAGACTAACTGCAGAACAACTTGCAAAAAGTATTCAATAGCCTAGATCGCATAAAATATTTCTTTATTGAAGAAAACCGGTTTCGACAAAATTTTCTCTTATCTTCATGTCTTAAAAATCGTTTGGTTGGAAACGTTTTCCTTTTACGTTGGACGTCTTGGCGTGAGGTCCAACGTAAAATGAACACGTTTGACAACAAAAAGATTTTCAATACCTGAAGATAACAGCAAAGTGTGTCTAAAGTAGTTGTCTTAAATAAGCAAAAACATTTTATGCGATTCAGGCTGTTGAATTATTTTGCGAGTAAAATAGATCTCTCCTTCAATTCTATTAAAACGAGAAACATTAATGCAGAACAACTCTACACACCTTGGTCAGTAACAGGACAAGGATGGATTGATACGTCAGAGAAATTTCTATGAAAGAATGGAATAATTTCATTGCGCCATCATATTTGTTAAGCCTGATTATCCAAGGACCCTATAAAGAATTTCAACAACATGCAGCGTACACCCTTCATTGTTGACAGCCATTTGAGTTGGTCAATGTGTCGACTGCGATTGGAAATGGAGAAAACCGAGTTTCGTGATGTTATTAAACATTTTCATTTGAAGGGTGGGACTGCCGCACAAATCAAAACAGAATTGAATGATGTTCCCGTGGACTCTTCACCATTATTGAAAGCCATTAACTTTTAGATTAAGGAATTTAAACGTGGTCGAACAAGCACCCAAGACGATGCGAGGTCCAGCCTTCTGCTTGAGATCAACATAAAGGAAACCATGATATGGTCACGCAAGACCCCAGAATAAAAACTTCTGGGACTGTAGGCAGCTCAACTGAGCGAGTGCATGACATCCTGCACGGACAACTGGCTGTGAAAAATCTGCATGAGAGGTTGATGCCGCGATTGCTCGCAGTCGACCAAAATCGCGACCTGTATAATCTTTCAGCACCATGTCTGGCGATGAATAATCGTAATCTGCAAGACTTTTTGGGTCGATTTGTGACTGTTGATGAAACATAGATCCGTTATTAAGCACCAGAGTCAAAGCAACAGTCCAAACAGTGGACAAAGACCGCTGAATGTGCACCAAAGAGACGATGATCATTTTGTCAAGTGGTAAGGGTTTTCCAAGGAATAATCCTCGTAGTTTACTTGGAAAAAGGCATAATCGAAATTGGACCTCATCACACATCATTTTTCGATCGCTTTAAAACAGCATTGGCCGAAAAAGACCAAGTCTGACACGCAACAAAAGTGCTCTCTTACCAGTGAAACGTCCCCTTAGAAAAATTTATGAATGACTGTGCTGATAAACCTCTTACGTTATTTGATTTTCAAACAGCTGAGTAGAACTGAACGTACTCAGACATTTCTCTCCTTACTTATTCTGATCACCACTAAACTGACACACAATATTTTTAGCGCAGTGCAATCTGACTTTCAATAATCCCTATAAAAGAATGCCCCTGACTAACAATAACCTATATCTTTCATGAATCACTTACCTCACAAAAATGTTCGTTACTCGAACTACTGCAATACAGCGAGCGGCACTACTGCCCGCAAAATAAAAGATTCAAACTACTGAAGGCACTAACTACTGATAGGCATAGTTAGCAAATGAAAGATTCTGATATAGAAAAAACAATGTATTTACCTTAATAGTGTTCAAAAGTCATAATATATATAGCAGTTCATGACATCCAGCCTTACAAATTTACTGTCTCTGGTGGACACACGTCGAGATCATCCGCTCTCAAAACTCCGCCCTCTCTCTCCCCACATCCACCACTGCTGGCCGCTCACCTCCAACTGCGCAACGCTACGGGCTGTTAACATCCAGCTGCCCGACATTACAATAGCAAATTCCAACAATGCCACCCAGCCACAGACTGCACACAGCACAGCCAGTGGTTTTCATACAGAGCGCTACGTGGCGGCGGCGTTACCAATATAAGAACCTAGACAGCCTACCTACACCAGGACAATGTACCATCCCACATATCTGCGATAGCAATGGCGAAAGTGCATGAATTGGGGTTTCAATTGGTTCCTCAGCCACCGTATTCGCCAGACATAGCGCCAAATGACTTCTTCCTTTTCGCTACCTTGAAACTTTGGCTTGCTAGAAGGAAACATTCATCAAATGAGGAGGTGATAGTTATAGTCTACGAGTCTTTTGCAGAATTTGGCAGAAGCTATTTTTGCGATGAGACGAGAGAGCGGGAGGATCACTTGATCTCCCTCAAAGGAGACTATGTCGGGAAGTATGGTGAGACGGTTACGAAAAAAACATTTTTTTCTTGTTTTTTTTTTTTTTTTTTTTTTTTTTTTTTTTTTTTTTTTTACATGGCTTATACTCGAGGTCCAACTGTCCTCGGTATGACGTAGAACCTGTAACACCAGCCCACTTTCTGGTCGGTGAAAGACTACTAATTGTGTCCACAGGACCCGAAGCTATTGTTATACACAATCTGACCAAAGAATTCAAATTACGACAGAAGCTAACAGGCAACTTTTGGAAAAAATCGAATCAGGAATATTTCATTGAATTTAGAACCTTCTACGAAGTTAGGAGCACGTTTGAGAAAAGTTAGGAGCATGTTTGACCTGACTTTGGTTCAAGTGGATGACATGTCTGGAGGAAAGGGAAAATGAAAAGATGCATTGAGGGGAGAGACGGTAATAATGCGTACTTTGGGACAACAGGTAGCACGTCTGGTTCAGCTGGCTACACCCATTAGAAGTTGACCAGTGTGTGAACCACGTGGGAAAATAAAGTAGACAAATACATTTATATCTTTGATTTGATACAATGCTGATATCTATGATTTACTTATTGTAAACTTCTTGTAATACAAGTTCTGTGATTGTAAAAGAGAAAAATATTATACCTAAAATACTGTCGACCACGGACATCAAAACATGGGTTCCTATGGAAGTAGGGAAGGGAGGTACCGAAACCTGGTAAGGGCATACAGCCAGCTCCTCTCGAATAGCACGAAGGGGGCTGCCGACCTTAACATCTCCTCCCGTGGGAAGGGTCAACATCAGCAGTGTCACGTGCTCTCGCTTCATGAGATGTTGTGGGGAGGTTAGGAATTTAATCCAGTATATTGGCGCGAAGACTGATCAAGAACGTTGAGACACCAGCTCTCCTTGTCTTGCTGACCAAATACTGGCAGTGAAAATTTACCATTATCGGGATTTGAATCGGCGTGCTTCCGAATCTAGCGCCACAGCACAAGTTTGGGTTATCGACTTCTGCTATGAAGACGGGACACACGTGATGAAACGGGAAATACTTCAGAACACGATTGACATTTTTCCATATCCATGATGTTCCTAAAGCTAATACTAGAACTAAACTGGACGTATAACACACTAGCCTCTGAGGTTAGTTAAAGTTACTCAAAAATTGTAACAATACTTGTCGCATCTTCCATAAATTTTTGTAATAATTACAAGTTTCTTCCTTTTTTCCTATTGTTATTTCCATTCCCTCCCTCTCCATTTTTATTAAAAATAGTTGACATTTATTATTATTATTAACTCCGCCCGAACAGGCCATCAAGGGCCAACGGTACCGACCGGCCGCCGTGTCATCCTCAGTCCACAGGCGTCACTGGATGCGGATACGGACGGGCATGTGGTCAGCACACCTCTCTCCTACCCTATGTTAGTTTACGAGACCGGAGCCGCTACTTCTCAATTAAGTAGCTCCTCAGTTTGCCTCACAAGAGCTTAGTGCACCCCGCTGCCAACAGCGCTCGGCAGACTGGTTGGTCACCCATCGAAGTACCAGCCCAGCCCGACAGCTCATAACTTCGGTGATCTGAGAGGAACCGGTGTTACCACTGCGGCAAGGCCGTTGGTTTTGTTACTATTATTACGAATTTAAAAAACTGAAATACACAACGCCGTGTCTGCCAGACACACCGCCATACACTGAGAGGGCGCCACAGAGCATGGCCAGGCTCCAGAAGTGTGCAACATGGTCACTGCTAGATGACATAGAGGGCGCGTACAACGTGGACTGTGTTGTGATTATTCCGAACGTCACGCAAATAGTTCCCAAGCGGACATCAATTCGCCAAACGTGGGTATAAGCGGTTACACGACTTCATTTACAGAAACGAGATCAACTAGGAAATACACGTGAACAGAATGTCGGAGTCATCGATGTAACGTCTTAGCACATATACAAAACACCTCGCCCCCAGGTAAGACTCAATACAAGAAATAGGAAATATACACGACTGAATAAACAACAGCATGAGGGGAGATTTATAGACAGACCTCCCTGAACCTCAAAAGTCCACCTCAGGACAATAATAAAAGGGATTTAAAGCCTTAATCCTGCCACCTAGAAAGTACAGACGACAGAAGTGATGGGACTTTAAAAAAGGTCCACTTTTTGTAACCAACGACAGTCTCTTACTTTAGATGTACATGGATATCCGCACGATTCTTCAGTTTAATAAGAGTGATTCAGCTTAACAGATTTTGACAATATGTAATGCCTGATGGCTGGTAGTGGATAAACAAAATAATTTTGTGTTGATCTGAAGATGGCTCGTCAATGAGCTGATACTTCTTATCAAATAAGATACCTTTGCAATCTTGACTAGGATTGTCTATCTCTACGTTTTAAATGTTCTTGTTTCACCTTTTTTGCTTCTCTAGCAGTCAAAATCGGGTTTTACAATGAGGTTATTAAAACATTTCCTTATTGCGTAATGTGACTATTTCGTCGTTTTATTTTCACACATGATCTTCCTTTAGCCGATGATTTAAGATCGAAAATACTTCGTTTTGGATTAATAGGAGCAAAACAAAAAGACGATGTATGATATTCGTCTCAGCGGAATCAAGCTCACACGGGACAGTGGGATCATACGGTTCGAGCTTGCATTCATTGAACCCATTAACTCTATTAACATCTACAGCTGCTTTGATATAAGCTGCGCTCAATAGATGACGTATTCGTCAACTTGCCTCGGTTTGATTTTTGGAGTAGGATTAACGAGAATAAGAAACGGATTGAACAGGGATTGTTAAATGCACATTGTATGCTTAGCGATTTATAGCGAAGAATAACCAAATATTTTATTAGTTGTTCATTAAGAGGTTATGCTGTTTGTTTTCAAAACTATGACACACCAGTCAATGAACAGGACAGTTACCTAATGGACACTGTACAAACTGCAGCGGTTTCACTGTGTCAGTTTTTAGTGTCGTACTGTATGGAGCTCTGGCAGTATCTGTTGGTAATGTTGTAAGTAGGCTGTTTAGGTTTTTTTTATTGGTAACGCCACCTCTGTATGAAAATCACTGGCTGTGCTGTGTGCAGTCTGTGGCTGCTTTGCATTGTTGTAATACTCGCCATTGTAGTGTTAGGCAGCTGGCTGTGAACAGCGCGTAGCGTTGCGCAGTTGGAGGTGAGCCGCCAGCAGTGGTGGATGTGGGGAGAGAGATGGCGGAGTTTTGAAATTTGTCATGAACTGCTATATATATTATGACTATTGAGGTAAATACATTGGTTGTTCTCTATCAAAATCTTTCATTTGCTAACTATGCCTATCAGTAGTTAGTGCCTTCAGTACTTTGAATCTTTTATTTAGCTGGCAGTAGTGGCGCTCGCTGTATTGCAGTAGCTTGAATAGCGAAGATTTTTGTGAGGTAAGTGATTTGTGAAAGGTATAGTTTAATGTTAGTCAGGACCCATTCTTTTGTAGGGATTTTTGAAAGTCAGATTGCGTTGCGCTGACAAAATATTGTGTGTCAGTTTAAGGACAGTCCTGTATAATTGTTAAAAGGGGACGTTTCACAATGTTAATTAGAAGTACAGGCGTAGTGACACCAACCCTCTCATCAACTTTCCCCGCTCTCTCCTGCATGAATAATTCCACTGACTGACCTAGTATAAAACTCATATTACCGTCATCCCTCTTGTTGTTTTATTAGATTCAAGAAAGACAGTCCACTAACTTTTGCTTCGCAGCGGTCTCCTCTCGACAGTGGCAGGCTACACAAAACAGATTCATGAATTGTAGTCTACTGCTGACGCAAGCCAACTTAGATATCATTATATTTATTCTTTATTGGCGTGCCATTTACGATGTGTATTTGTTGCCAGGCGTAGTAGTTACTCAGGGCGCCGAAGGAAAGGTGACATGATTTAATGTAGCAGGATACTCGTTTACACAGGTGCACATTGGAGCGTTGGCAAAGTCTGCGTCGAAATATTGCCGTCATCGGTTACTTGGTTCTGTTGCAGAATAACAGTTCTATTGTCGGTGGATATTACATAGCAGTTGTGAATGTTTTGTCTTTCTACAACAAGTTTCCCGCACTCCATACGCAGTGCCTCGTCATCGTTGTGGTTTCGAAGTTCCGCGTTCGTGTGTGTCACTGCTCGGATGTAGTCTGATTTACAGCCTGCGGTGGCAGCTACGACGCGATGTAAATTTCAGTCTGAGTCGGCCGCAAAGGTCACCTCAGCTGGCACCAGCTACGGTCGAGCACTTCCGCAACGCACAATCACCTCCAGCCTCTCATAAAAACTGCAACCCCGTCTGGCAGTCATGCGAACTCAATAAAGGTGTCTTTTTTTTCCTTTGTCGCATTCGCTTTCGGCAGCTCACTACTCTAGCCAGATACATTATGTCTTTACGTTGCATCCATGGATGTGGCGGTCGTTACTTTCCAAGATGGTGGAAGCGTGTCGGGCAATTTCAACGTAAACACCTCTTTACGAGACATTGATAGTTATCTTGATATGCAGTCTTTATGGAAAAAACAAGGCAACACAAAAATATTCACCAATGAATTAATGCAGTGTTAAACGCATTTCCCTTGTTTATTCTACATACAAAGGTCGTATCTAACAAGATTTACACACACTGAAGTATTCCAGAGAAAAAGTTTTAAGGAATACGCATAGAAGTTTCTCATGGATTTTTTTTAAATCTATGAATGTTTTTTGGACATCACATATATATCCAGCCTCAGTATGAGTTTTTAACACAGAAAAGTGTAATAGAATGAAACGATAGAAATGAAACATAGTATACAATTACAATTATAACTGAAATTAACCGTTTCATTGGTTTCCCTGCAATTAAGTTCATGACCTAAGAAAAGTAAAATAATTACATTAATACAAAAGGATGATTAATAACAAGAAGAATAGTCATTAATTTACTATATTGTCATGTAAAATGTATCTTCCTATAATTATGTTTGTTCTTTTGCCATAAAGTCTTATAGGGGTCCACAAACTTTTACGTTTTTGTCGCTAAAAAGGTTTGAATGTTCGTTGGTAATTTAATGGTGGAGGCCATCACACGCTGCACAGTATAAATTTTTATCAATATCTTCTGTGGCAGCCGATGTAAAGTGCTTAATTTATTTCTCGCTACCACATTAACTCGAAGAAGGTGGGATGATGTTGAGGCGGTAAAGACGTTGGCGGAAATCCTGTGATTAAATCGAAGGCTTGTCATTGTCACTATAAAGTTTCTGCTACAATTTTGGGAGGTATACCAAGGACGTGACGGAAGAATGTATACCACTGCGGTATAGTGTCTCCCTTCGTAAAACCGAAGCTCTTTTCGTTCCATAGGGCCTTAATTCTAGTCTTTATCGCATGGAGAGGATCATCAGGTGGCCCTTCATCATATTTCACTAAACCAGTGCACAAGTCTTCTTTTTGTAGAGCGTATACTTCTTCATTTCTCTTTGTTCCACTGTATGCCTTCATGCAGAACTCAAGGGTAATCGTGTTTAGGCGGCTAAGATCCTGAAAGTGTTCTATAATACGATAGTTGAATATCAGATAAATTTTTGTGTTATTGACATAGTAGCACTTTAACGGCATCAGTGGTGAGCTTGAAGTAATTTTGGGTACTTAAGTGCCTCCAAAATTGCTGTTAAGTTCTGCAATGAATACGGACGCTGCTTCAAGGGCATACTGTAAGTGGTGACTACACTTTCTGACAAGTCCGAAAGAATAGACAAAATTTTAATCCTGCAGCCACTATTAACCGAGGAATTAAAGACATTCGTTGCCAGTGGGAATTCACTTAAATCAATGCTGAATGTTGAAACTTTGTGCCATAATGGTATTCGGACCTGGATCTCCTTCTTACTAGGCAGATACACTGACCACTGCACCATCAGGACACAGTGGTCATCGCAACTGCACGGACTATCCCAGCACGCCTCCCATCAGACACAAATGATCAACTTATCCACACACTAGTGCCGATGGCCCATTATCCTCATTATTCGCGGCATTTTGCCGATTCCCGTAAGGGTTAAAGCGTAGTGTGCATCAACACATAAGGCTATCATTGGCCGTTCTCGACTTAATTTTGCATTACAGAAATAGGCGAAATGCCGAGAACAATGAAGATAATGAGCAAGGGGCACTAGGGCAGTCCGTGCAATTGCTGTGACCACTGTATCCGGATGGCGCAGTGGTCTGCACGTGTTCCTAATGAGCAGGTCACCTAGGTTCGAATCCGGGCCCGGTACGAATATTAAATTGTCCGCATTGATTTAAATCAATGCCAACTGACGGCTGTCTTTAATTTACTTGTGTCTTGGCTGCTTCAAGGGAGTTTCAATCCCGCCCCACCGCCCCTCCTCCCCCCACCATAGATTAGCCTCGCCAGCTACAAATGCGCTTCATACTCCGTCCCTGTTTAGAACCGTGTGAATCTGTCTTGAGAATGGCCATGCTGCTAAATTGTCTGTTAAATTGTCCCTTTCATTGTACGTTGAACGTCTGGAAGACGTGACTTAATATTCAGCGTCACTAAGGCGTTACTGTAGGACATACTGCAGCACCTTAGATTTGGAGAAGCTGCCATGTATTGACATCGTAGTAACAGCCTCCTAAGAGGAAGAGTTTACTGTTAAACCAATACCTTTGTGTATAACACACTCATGAGATTTCTAACATTGGCTAATAAACACAAATGTAAGAAAAATGTTCAATTGTGTGTGAATTCCTATGGGACCAAACTGCTGAGATCATCAGTCCCTAGACTTATACACTACTTAAACTAACTTATGCTAAGAACAACACTCCCCCCCCCCCCATGTCGGAGGGAGGACTCAAACGTCAGGGGGGGGGGGCGCCTAATGACATAGTGCCTCTAACAGCGCGGCCACTCCGCGCGGACTAATGTAAGAAGTGGAAACTTTTCAATAGGATTTTGACACGTATTTATTCCGTGTGTGGTTCTAACACCATTTCATTTGCTCCCATAGAAAAATCTTTACCTTTTCCTGATGCTTACAACGCGTAGTTCTTGTATTCTAATCCAAACGAGATACAATTGCTCATTCCAGTGACGGAAAGGCATATAGCTGACTCCAAGTTGTCTCTGTGCGTAATGAGGACATTATTAAATATCTCAGCGTATAAATACCACCTGCAACGCTACAACCCTCCCGTGCATTGGTATTGAATAACAGAAGGGAACTGGTTTCTGTGGACTAGTGGAGCCGATTACAGCGAGCGGAACGGCTGCAGTGAGCCGTACTGGAACAACGCCCAACTGGATGTCACAATATGTGACGCATGTACGTACATGAAGCGTGCACAAAAGCAAACGACACTGTACGGAAGTTAAATGGGATGAGTTGGACGCCAAGTTTGACCACTAACCCACCGCCACGAATCCGAGGACAGTTGCGTATTAATAGAAATGACAATACACTATCTGATCAGAAGTATTCCGACATCTTTATGAAATGCAGAATTGACTACTAGATGTCACGAGAGGCAGACCTGCCAGTATAAAAGAAAGCGAAGAGTACTGTGTTGTCAGTAGAAAAGCTATCAACAGAACAGGTCTGTCGGAAGAGCTCCGTAACCTCGACCGAGGACTACTTCACTGGATATTACCCCAGTAACAAATCTATCAGACATATTTCAATTCTTCCAAAGCAGCTCAAGCCGACTATTGGTGATATGATTGTGAAGTGGATATGCGAAGGAACAACTCCAACTGAACCAAGACCAGGCTGATCTCTTGTACCAACTGATAGGGAGCGTCGAGCATTGCGGAGGAGGGTTTTAAGAAATCGCACTAAATCAGCATAAGGAATCACGAGGAAAGTCGAAAGGGCTACCTGCAGTCCAGCTGGTGGAATTATTGGGCGTCGGAAGTTAAAAGGAATAGTCACACATTTCTATAGTGAACGCTATACGACGCTTGAGCTGGTGTAAAAAATCACGCCAGTGGACAGTGGGTAACTGGAAACGGATGTTTTATAGTGATGGTTTACGCTGTATCCCATGGACAGGTTTGGTGTTGGCGAATTCCTGGTGGTTATTACCTGCTATCATGTGTAGTGCCAACAGTGAAGAACGCAGGAAATGTTTTTCTTGGTTGGTGTGTGGTCCCCTTCTTGCGCTTAAGAAAACTCTAAATGCGGAAGGATATGACCACATATCAATACAGTAAAGGAAAAGCACGGAGACGATGCCTGTATCAGCATAGCAGTGGACTCTCTCATAAAGTAGCATCTTTGATGTAATGGTTTGTGGACAATTACATAGCTGAAGTTGAATTCACTCCGACCACAGCGTCCAAAATCACTGCCTGCTCTGGTTTCGGTTGTTGAGGAAGAGCGAACTGCCATTCGTCCACGGGCATTCAGACAGCTCACTGAATGTGTCCCCAGAGTTCAAGCAGTCATAAAGATGGAGGGTGGACACGCATCATATTAATGGCCACCAACAGATCTGGACACTTCCGGTAATATATTGTATATGGAAAGTTACCTAAAGATGGTTACATATAATCAGCGAGAGGCTGGCTGTCTTATCTTATTACAAAATTTACATGAAAACCAACAATTAAACTACGTTAAGAGTGAAAGCGTGGGTGAATGCCGTCGTTCGGTTGGCTAGCGCTTCTTACTGATTTTCTCTGCTCTAGTGCACAGTGACTTTCTTGGGCGCATCTCGGATGAAGGGACAAACCTGTAAGCATTCTTGGTGTAACTGGTATCGGATTAGAACTTCGTTAGAACAGAGTGACCTAATATTCGGTTTCCAACCATGATTACACAAAGTACTTAAGGTGTAGCTATGTATTCACCTGGCTTCGCGGCTTAGAAAAATTTCTATTTGTATCAGCAGCGTACAGCAAGTTGCTGTAAATAGTCACTTTTGACCTGGAGAAATTGTCCGTATCGAGGTGTTTGTTTGTAGAAGAAGTAGAGTAAATTTAATCATTTTCACTAAATATTATTATCAGAGTTGTAAAACTCACTTTGTGACTCTTTATTTATTATTTGAATTATATACTGCTTTTACGCTTTTAACCTCTACCCCCGTGTGAGGTATCTGCTGCCGGTAACGGCAAAAACGAGTTGGAAGAGGCAATTTTGTTTGGCTTCTACGCTCGATTGGAAGATATCATACAGAATCCACTTGAAAGGATGGAAGCAAAGACTGAAGGAACCATGTTGTTACACAGATTGTGGTGTGCTATGAATATTAAATTATTAGAGCTGGCATCAGTCCGACCACTGTCCAGTACGAGACTGAATGTCACCGGCACGTGGTAAGGTTAGAGCGAGTGAAGCGGCGACGAAAGCATGTAAGCAGAGCAAGTCAAATGAGGAGTCAGCTAGCAACGTTATGGGCCGCAAATGAGGATATCCACAAACATAAGCGACTCTGAGAAGTCACAAACCGTTATTGTCCGGCGCCTGGGAATGAGCATCTTGGAAAGGGCAAAGCTGTTTGGCTGTTCGTGTGCTATTGTAGAGAGCGTCTATGAAAAAGTAAACAAAACACCCTGAAGAGGGTCACTTGCAATAGTGACCGAAACATCGGCAGCTTTACATATTGACAATGCGATCAGAAACCCAGAAAATTTTTATTGATTGTGACCATGGCCCTGGAAGCCTACGTTCACATGGAAAAGTTGTTGAAGGGCGCTGAAACAACTAGTGGGCGAGAGGGTGTCGGACGTCCACAGTTCATCACAGGATGTGGAAGTCGGATGCTTGATCGCTCCGTAAGTTAGGTAAGAGGAAGTCTGTGTCAGATCTATGAAAGCGAAGAACGCTAGTGCTGGAAAGAGTGTTCGGAGCACACCATTCAGCGCACTTTGTTGAACATGGGGCTCCGCAGCAGACAACTCATAAGTGCTTACATTTAGAATTCTGGATGGCAACAAGTCACAAACTTGAAACGATTCAAGAAAATTGTAAAAACCGTCAAAGTTACGTAGAGTTATTTCGATACATGTAACACAGTACGGTAGTTTTGTAAATAACACACACATAAAACAAAGTTTTGCATCACCTCGGGTCCCAGAGATCCGGAACCTGCACCGAAAATTGGAATAGAGATCAACATAAGCATCATTTCCGCCCTTTTTATTGCTCGTGAAAACCACACATTGCATGTCGTACCACCATACAGCGAGACCTTCAAAGGTGGTGGTCCAGATTGCTGTACACATCGGTACCTCTAATACCGAGTAGCACGTCCTCTTGCATTGATGCATGCCTGAATTCGTCGTAGCTTACTATCCACAGGTTCATCAAGGCACTGTTGGACCAGATAGTCACACTCCTAAACGGCGACTCGACGTAGATCCCTCAGAGTGGTTGGTGGGTCACGTCGTCCATAAACAGCCCTTTTCAATCTATCCCAGACATGTTCGATAGGGTTCATGCTCGCTACTCTAGTCGAGAGATGTCGTTATCCTGAAGGAAGACATTCACATGATGTGCACGTTGGGGGCGCGAACTGTCGTCCATTAAAACGAATGCCTCGCCATTATGCTACCGATATGGTTGCACTATTGGTCGGAGGATGGCATTCACATATCGTACAGCCATTACGGCGCCTTCCATGACCACCTGTGGCGTACGTCGGCCCTACATAATGCCACCCCAAAACAGCAGGGAACCTCCACCTTGCTGCTAGACAGTGTGTCTAAGGCGTTCAGCCTGACCGGGTTGCCTCCAAACACGTCTCCGAAGGCATACGGGTTTAAAATGGTTCAACTGGCTCTGAGCACTATGGGACTTAACATCTATGGTCATCAGTCCCCTAGAACTTAGAACTACTTAAGCCTAACTAACCTAAGGACATCACACAACACCCAGTCATCACGAGGCAGAGAAAATCCCTGACCCCGCCGGGAACCGAACCCGGGAACCCTGGCGCGGGAAGCGAGAACGCTACCGCACGACCACGAGCTGCGGACAAGGCAGATGGGACACTCATCGGTAAAGAGGACGCAATGCCAATCTTCAGAGGTCCATTCGGCGTGTTGTTGGGCCAATCTGTACCGCGCTGCATGGTGAAGTGGTTGTAAAGAAGGGCTTCGCTATGGACGTCGGGAGTGAAGTTGCACATCATGCAGCCTCTTTGAACAAATGTCTGTACACCAGCCACATCTCCTTTCAGTTCACTTTCGCACTGCCACAGTCATGCAAACAATAAATTCAATATATAGGGGCTTTGCAGATACAAAATTATTCAGCAGATGTCTACAAGGCCACACTCAGAACCATAATAAGAGTTTCAACAGTTGTGTGTGGTAACAAGTATCAAAAACAGTGTTTGTTGGAGGGACGGTACTCAAAATAGGTATGATGGATGCTGTTCTCTGTTTCAGTGATGGTGCAGTTAGCAGGACAAAAATAACGGACATATTGGTCTTCTAACCAGGGAATAATATGATAGTTCCTCCGACTGCTATAGATCGTCAGCGAGTAGTTGAAGCTGAAAGGCTGCGGAGACCACCACTGAAGAGTTCAGAGTAAGGAAAGGACTCCTGAAAAAGTGTAAAAGGTAAAGAAACAGCTGTACAGCAAGAATATGCTACTGGAATGTTCTGAAAGAGGAATTCGGTGAGTCAAAAGCACTGTGAACACAGTCTTTTCTCATTTTCTCGAAACTACATTTTCCGAACTTTAGGTACATATATCTACACTATGGTTTGAGCTATGTTCACCAAATTTCTCCCAAGTGAAGATTTGTACAGTCTCATTGTATTATGTCTAAAACATTGCAGAAAATTTCTATGTTTGTCATTCTGCATACAATTTTAGCGGTAATTTCTGAGCAAAATAATTATGTGGTATAATAAAGTTCTTTCTGTTTCCTCACGTGCCCTACAAACTACAAAACGAGAGGCATAACGTGTTCCTATGAATGTTGACAGCAGCCTGCCATAGTACGAACGCTGTTAGACTGAGGATGCACCAGAAAATAGTACCAGAAATGAAACGAGTATTATAAAACCATTTATTAGACAAAATGTTGTAATTATTAAACTATAACCGACAATTTAATAAATTTCCTTGTACAGCTTCAGTTAATGTCAGTCAGTGTAGGTACAAAACTGCAACTTCCTCCGCATTGCAGGTCACGGGTAACGCGCACCAAAAGCGAAGCGTAAAAATACAGGCCGTTCACGTCCACGTCCCCTTAATTTGTAAACATATACCATCTGATGCCTGCACATTGTACACATGCTATTGGTAATGTTTAGTCTGCAAAGGTAGTGTTGGAGTAGCGATAGCCTGGACGATCTTATGACGTCTCGACTAGTGGCAAAATATGTCAAATCTGGAGGATACCAAACTGATTAGATATAGTCACGTAGAATGTCCGACAACTGACTAGTAATTTTCTGCCAGACTGAGATAATTATGAACATTTCTACAGCAGTAATAGGTATGCAAGACATTAGCTGGAGTTTCGTATTCGATCTGTACCTAGTGGCGTGATTATTAATTCATTTAAGATTTTTTCTGTATTCATTATCTTGATTTAAATACTTCTCCCAGCAAATAATACTAAATCAAACTTAGATCAATGCAGAATGTTATGCATGTTACCACCGTGACAAATTCTCTACAGATTTGAAAGTAATAATTATATGTAGGCGTTAAAAACACTAAAAGTCTTCGTTGAAATAGGTATATAGAATTTTGATTATCAATTTTATGTATTCGTTTGTATTACTCTTTTACATTTCATGGAGTAATTCCCTAGAAGTTACCTACCACTAACCATGAAGTGATCACTTTGATGTCTCGCAAAACAAGTACAAATCCACACTCTGATTTATTTGTGCTGCAGCTGGCGGCTGAACTCTAGTCCTATCTTCACACCAACAGAAGAGAAAAATACGTTGTTCTGCAAGCTGTGCATGGCGTGCTCAGCGCGGTAGCAACTGTTTATGCAACGGCAGCAGAGGGATAAAACGTGCGAGACTTTAACATCCCAAGATGCCGACTTTGAGAAAGTGATACGGGGTTATAGCAACATTGCTTTACGTTCAACAACATATCAAAGCAGCACTCACAAATGTCAGTACTGGAATCTAAAGGTAACTGCCCAGTCGTTTGTAAGCATATACTTGTAGTAAGAAGGAATAGCGTAATTCAAAATACAGCTTGCAGCCGTTAAAAATAGCTTTTTCTAGGCAGTTAAGCACACATAATTCTTCAGTTGTGACGGTTTGTGAGCTCTGACATTTTAATTAAGTGCTTACTTCACTCGATATGTCGTCTTCCGAGAATGTGACAACACAGTAAGAGGAATAAACGCTATGTTTTATATGAGAGCGAATAACTGCCTAAATAACTGTGTGAGTACTGTTGATAATTGAGCATATAAATACATAGCGTGCACGAATAAAACATAAATTTTTCAGTATGTGTACACTGAAATGCAGATAAGGGACAGCGATGTACCTACTGAAGAAGAATCACAGTGATTATTCCGAGCGTGTAATTTCTACAAAATGACTAGCTCCCTGTCAGCGTTACTTCAGCGTATTTTCTAATACTTTTTGACTGCTTACTTATCTACTTATTCGCCAGCGTTTGGGAGAATTACGCTTCGTTTGTTTCTACCAGATGGAATTGTTTTGCTGCTCGAAGAAACACAATAGTTAGAAAAAGTGAGTACATAATTAGACCACATCACTGATTCCAGTACGTCGAGCTGGGTTGGGTGATAATTTGGACGGCCCTATTCATATTCAAAAAGTTGTAGAGTCAGTCCTACATTTCCTAAGAATATTTTAACGTCGGTAATTACCTATGTTCACCTGCAACTATTCCAGCATAACCACAGTCTGAAAATTTGCGCAGAAATGCGTTACAGTATTTGTACAACAAAACGTGTTATCTTAATGTTTTGTTTTCACTAAAAGCTAAAGTATTGACAGTTATGTGTCTGTTTGTTGTGTGACAGTGTGCCCTGAAACTGCTTAATGATAAAATGAAATGTCGTGTGGGTAGGGCCTCCCGTCGGGTAGACCGTTAGCCTGGTGCAGGTACTCCGATTTGACGCCACTTCGGCGACCTGCGCGTCGATGGGGATGAAATGATGATGATTAGGACAACACAACACCCAGTCCCTGACAGGAGAAAATCTCCGACCCAGCCGGAAATCGAAACCGGGCCCTTTGGATTGACAGTCTGTCACGCTGACCACTTTTTTTTTTTTTTCTTTTTTTTTTTTTTTTTTTTTTTTTTTTGATCACATTGGGCGACCTGCACGCCGGATGGGGATGAAATGATCAGCCGGGAATCGAACCCGGGCCCAGAGGACGGCAATCCGTCACGCTGACCATTTTTTTTTTTTTTTCCTCAAAAGGTAGACTTGAAAACCAAGGACCTCTCGTAGTTTTACAAACATAAACTGCTTCTAGCATTTGTTTCTTTAAATATATAAGACGATGACTTTATAAAATAAAATTTTTCTGGGAAACATAAATAAGTGGACTTTTTGTTTACATAATAGTGAAAAAAAAAAAAAAAAAAAAAAAATATGCTGCTCCTGTCAGTACAAAACAATAACGTCCTACGTTCCTCTTTTAGGCGCGTACGTCGCTAATCCCGTCATACCTCGCGGTGGTGTCGGGTACGTCTTCACGTGTGTTTGTGGATCCTCTCCACTGTCCTGGTCCTTTCTTGTTCTGATACTTATAGACAATAATTACATTCTCCTACCCGGGACACCCCAACTTGGTGGGGGATCAAGCAAGGCACTCCCTAAAAAATTTGCGTAATATGTTCTATATCTCGGATGTCTCATAAGCTTTGAGTGATGTTCCTGTAGTAAGGCCCAAAAGTCAAGCACATTCTTACTGCCGTCTCGGAAAAGATAACTCACAGTCAAACCTCGAATCCAAGTCACTGCGTTTGTCTTCGTTCGGGGATAATATGTCCTATCTGGGAGAAGTAGTGTGCGTGGTTCTATTGTTTGCGGCCCCACCCGAAGGAGGAAGGCGATCATTTTTTTGACCAAACACCATACGTCCGCCGAAGGACCGCATATCAGGCGATGCTCCTCAGTGTCTATAACATTGCACTGCGGACACAGTGGCTCGTCCGCCATATGAATTGTATGCAACCTGGAACGAGTCACGTATTTCCCATTTACCACCTGATACCACAGTGCGCGCGTTCCCGTATCAAGGTGTGGGTGGTGCACTGTACGCCATACCACTGACCACGTAACTGTTGGTTGGCGGCGCTCTACGGCATTATTCGGTCGTCGTCGAGTCAAGATGTGATATATATCACGTGCCGTTGCCGTCCTGGTAGTCGGTAGTTCCATATGTACATAACTGTGTTCCACAAAGAAGGTTCGCATATGGGCAAGCGATGGTGAGATGTGAGCCACCGCTACCGGAGCCGAACGAGAAGGTGGAGCGAGTTCGTCTATCAAGCTGCCCGTCAGACTTGTCTGGTGTCGTGTCCACATCTTTATCATTGTGGTTACATAAATAGCCACTGCTCGGTCGCGTACGTGGACTAGTCCAAGACCTCCACGACTACGAGGAAGGGTGAGGGTTTCGTATCCTACCTTAAAAAGCAGACCTGTGCTCACAAAATATCCTAGTGCCGCCAGGATTCGGCGGGCCAACACCACCGGCATAGGAAGAACTTGTGCCAGGTGGGGGATGCGAGAGGCTAGATAAGTGTTGGCAAAGGTGACCCGTTGTATCATATCCAGTGCCCTTAACCTGTGACTTCGGACACTCGCACGAATTGTTTGCAGAAGATGTCTGTAACTCAGTGCCACCGTGCGTCGAACGTCTGTAGTGAAGATAATCCCTAGGCATTTCATCTTGTTGATCGGCTGTAATGGTGCTACACTTCCTGTCGGGAGTCCTCTCCCGATGTTCATCGCTCCCGACTTTGCCATGTTCAGGCGACTTCCCGTAGCCATACAATACAAATTAATCCAATGCAAGGCCGCTCTTGCCTCGTCGCCTGACCGTGCTAAAAACACTAGGTCATCTGCGTATGTTCGGCATATAAACTTGTTGTGCCTTATTGTCATTCCTTGGAGTCGATTCCGGAGCCCGCAAAGCAGCGGCTCGACAGCGATGGCATACAATATCGTTGACAGAGGGCACCCTTGTCTGACCGATCGTGAGATGGTGATGGGCCCCACCAAGCGTCCATTGATGAGCACTTTGGATGCGGCTCCGTGGAGTAGTCTCATGACGACGGTGACAAAACTTTCCGGAAACTTCATTTTCGTCATCACGTCCGTGAGATAAGCATGACTCAGCCTGTCAAATGCGCGATCGAAGTCTATCGATACCAATACACCCCGGAGACGACATGTTGAAGCCAGTGCGATAACATCGCGGTAGTCGCTGAGTGCCGTTTGTATATTGCTCGCTCCTCCTAGCTGGGTTTGGTCGAGTGAAATCACTTGGCGTATCACGCGTTTAAAGCGTGCTGCAAGTATCCTGGCGTAGATTTTGTAGTCGCAATTAAGAAGGGTCAGTGGCCGGTAGGCCTGTATCCCTGTGCCGCCAGATGGTTTGTGGATGGGGATGATCATTCCTTCGACGAAGGAGGGTGGAAGAGGCACGCTGGGAGTCATCAATTCGCAGTACATGGCAGTCCATCTTGGAATCATGAGATCTTTAAATGTACGATAGAACTCTAACGGAAACCCGTCGGGCCCCGGCGATTTGTGCGACGCTCCCTTATGAATCGCTTCCATTACGTCGTCAACTGTGATTTCACCTGTTAACTCCGGGTTGGCCGACTCGTCGAGACACGCGGAGAGCGTTCGTCGGACCTCATGAAAGGCTGCCTGATCGTGTTCCGCTTCTTCATAGAGATGACCGTAGTGTTCCACGAAAGCGTTGGCAATGTCTTTTTGCGTTGTCATGCGGCGACCATCTGGCAGTACGACCGTCTGTATTAAGGTTCTGCGGCTACGTTGTTTTTCTCTGATAACGTGATACATCGACGGGGATTCTCCACGGACTCGTTCAAAGGTCCTTGCGCGGATTGCGACACCCTCCAGTCGGCGGCGCGTTATGGAAATTATTTGGGCCTGTGCTCGTTTTATACCGGCACGACGCTCCTGTGAAGGTGCTTGTACAGAAAGTTCGCGGAGCATCGTGAAATAAAATTCCGTCGTGTATCGCCTCCACATCATCTGCTCTCTTCCGTATGCAATTAACGCTCGGCGCAATGCAGGCTTAACGCATTCCAGCCACCACTGCAACGTCGTCGGATATGTCGGGAGGCGTCGTTCACATACATGCCAAGTGTCTTCGACTAAGCGTCTGCACTCAGGTTCCCTAAGGTGTGCTGTATTCAGTTTCCAAACACTGCGACTCCTCCACACTTGTTGACGACTCAGGGAGACCGTGCATATATATGCTATGTGATCTGAAAAGGCGACAGGCCACAATTCCGCATCGAGGATCGCAGGTTCGAGACGACGTGTGACGTAAATGCGATCGAGACGACTTGCAGAGTGACTCGTGACGTAGGTGTATCCACGTCTGTGTCCATGTATCTTCTCCCATGTATCTATGAGATTCATGTCCTGTATGAGTTGCCGCAGCTCCGGGCACGAAGTATAACGTGGGTGTTGATCTTTTGGTGCGAGCACGCAGTTGAAGTCGCCTCCAAATAATACATGTTCATACCGACCTAAGAATAGTGTTGTAATCTCCTCTGCGTAAAATCGGGATCGGTCGCGCCGTCTGTCTGACCCAGACGGTGCGTAAATGTTAACGACCCGTACTCCCAGCACCGTGAGCGCCAGTCCTCGCGCTGACGGCAGGTACACCACGTCCTCGGCTACTATGCCGCTACGTAGAAGTATCGCTGTTCCGCTGCCGCCGTCGGTAGTAGGTGTAATGTACGTATCGTACTCATAGAGGTCGGGGAAGCTCTCAACACATACTTCCTGCAGCAGAACGATGTCGACGTCTGACGCATGCAACATGTCTCGTAATAATTGCAATTTGACAGGCGTTCTGATCGTATTAATATTAATAGAGGCTGTTCGATATGCCTGCCGCTGTTCCTCAGTGCGTAAAGCGCACATGAACGCTTACGTTAATTTGTGTGCTTCTGCCCGGTAACACGCTGTCTGTGCGTCAGTCTGCATCTTCTGCGCGGTTAACATCCGGTGGACGCAGCACTCGCCATGGCGGGTGCGTCGTCGGTGTGGGGGTCAGTATCGGATTCGTCGGCCCAGTTCCTGTGCTGGAGGTCCAGCTCCCGTCGTGTGTCTCCGGCCGGGCTGACCGAAGGCGGTGGCGTTGCTGCGGTGGGTGGAGGGTCTCCTTCCGTCGGCTTTCCGTCCGGTGTGTCTGTATTCAACCCCTGTGTAGCATGATTCGCGTCGTACTGCTGTGTGGGAGGTATAACCTCCCGTTGCGCATCCGGAAGCACTGTATCGACGTCACACCCAAGTCCGTCTGACGTGGACTGCAGTAAGCAGGTATCCGACGGCGCTAGCCGTCGTTTCTTGTGGCGCTTCGGCGATCGTTGTTTGCGCGTGTGCGCCTCCGTATCCGAGTGCGGAAGTGACTCCCGGTGCTCAGGGACGAAAGCAGCTGTCGGCACAACAGCAGGATCAATTTCCATTTCTCCTACCGATCCTTCCCGCTCGCTTAAGTGCGTCGCCGGCGCCGGAGCGGCAGAGGTGTGCGTCGTTTCGTCACTGGAGGCGGTCTCTGCCGCAGTCGGTTGCCGTAAACTGTCAGGATTCTGTAGCTGGTCATTCTTCGGGATGGGATCCGTTCGAAATGCGTCCGCATACGTTAGTGGCAGCGGCGTCAACGTGGACGGAGGTACGGGTTCGCCGTTTGGAACTTGCACTATCCTCCGCTGCATACATTCGGAACGGACGTGGCCCTCTTTCCCGCAGCCTGAGCATGTTTTGGGTTGTCCATCGTATATGACTATAGCTCTGCATCCGCCGATGAACAAGTACGAGGGTACATGTTGTGTCAGTTCTATTCTGATTTGACGCACCCCATTGAGAACGGGGTAAGTCGTGAAGTTGGACCATTTTTCCTCAACGTGGCTAAGCACTCTTCCATATGGGCGTAAGGCGTCAACGACCAAGTCAGACGGAACCTCGAAGGGAAGTTCGAAAATACGTATGTTTCGTAAGCCCAGTCCTGCATGATCAATAGTTACGTCTCCAACATGTCCATCAGAGTGACGAAATTTGAGTCCATGTTTAGTATCTCGGATGATTCTGTCACATACTGCATCGTTAATCAGCTTGACGTAAACTACACTGCTCACTATGGAGAGGTGGATTCCGATAAGTTCGTTGTAGTCAAGTTTAACTTCGTCTCGTAGGAACCTTTCTATTTCGTAGGCTTTCGGTCTCGCATATTCATTGGAAAAACTAATCTTGAGAGTCGACTTTCGGTATGCATGTGCCATTCTATATCGAGTCTTCTAAACGCACGAGTACGCCGAAGAGGTAAACAACTGCGCGAGCGCGAACTTCTCCGGCAGGGACGTAAACAGACGTCCGTGCCGTAGCACCGCCGAAGGCAGACTGTTTGTTGTGTGACAGTGTGCCCTGAAACTGCTTAATGATAAAATGAAATGTCGTGTGGGTAGGGCCTCCCGTCGGGTAGACCGTTAGCCTGGTGCAGGTACTCCGATTTGACGCCACTTCGGCGACCTGCGCGTCGATGGGGATGAAATGATGATGATTAGGACAACACAACACCCAGTCCCTGACAGGAGAAAATCTCCGACCCAGCCGGAAATCGAAACCGGGCCCTTTGGATTGACAGTCTGTCACGCTGACCACTCAGCTACCGGGGACGGACTGCTTAATGATATGACGTAGCGATAAAAATATTGTTGCCGACTACATCTGCATACTACAAGGTTGTTAGCTGAATAGTCATGAAACAACACACAGCAAACTTATAATCCTAGGGAAACTGACCCAACTCTGTCTGCACAATAATCAAATCTATAATAACACAAGACGAGCGTGTGCAACGTTCGTTACCCTTTCAGAATAATAGCTCATTCTTGAGTGCTCGACGATAGGACTACCACAGTGAGAACAACAAGGTTAGGTGTACAACAGGTTGTATTTGTTACTAGTAAGTCCCGTAACCATGAAAAGTTGTAGAACAATTAAAGGATCTTGTAACTGAAATCGAGTCTAAGTTTAACAGATTTTTATGTACTCTTAACGTTGGACACAGTTCACAAGAAGTTGATAGAAAGAATAGTCCTCTAAAAGCTCAATGGAACTGCCACAAAATGACTCGAAAAGTGTGGGGAGGTACCAAACTATATGGAAGACAGCATGGAGAGTATGCAGCAAGATATCCTTATTTGGGTGGCTCGCAAATTCTAAGTTAATGAGACAAGATCGCAAATAATAATCCAAAAGCAACTCAGGCTGCATACCAAAACAATTGAGTAACGAGCTGCTCAGAATATGGATCGTGCAACCGCAGAATGTAACATACGTTTCCCCACTAACAGCAAAGCATGTGCCCATCAGCCCCAGAGTGTGGGTGGGAAGTGATATACCACCAATGTTCAGACTCCACTCTCAGCTCAATACTGTTCAAAAAACTTTACATGGAGCAGACGAATCAAAGCTATTGCCAATGTGACAGATAGAATGTCGCTTATTTGACGAAAAAATAAATGAATGCAGCAGTAACATCTCACTCTTGTTGTACAAAATACGCTTCAACAAACACGAGGTTGGTACCAGCCTGGAGCAGTGCCTCCTCCTTGGGCCGACTTCTTCTCAGTGAACACAATGGCGGGGTAACACATCTGATTAGAAAACAAAATTTTTTGAAGCAAAAGCAACCCAATTTCTCATGCTGGGTGGGCGGCATCGCGGTATCTCGTCAATTGACGTTTGTGCCGAAAAGATAAAATGTCTGTCTCAATTATTCTCCGGGGATGGCAGTGCAGTGCAGCATCCTCTGTCCTCAGCGGGGAGAGGGCCAGCCCCGCCCACAAAAGCATGAAGCAGGTCACAGCTCCACTTCCATCAAAACTGTCCCGGGGAAGCTTGCCTCTCCTAATGAGATTCAATGACTACTTCCTTTTATTACTATCAGTAAAATAACTATAAAATAGTGGCACAAAAATTAAACAATATCGCTTAGCGACATATGACAGTAACATCACATCACTGCTTCATGCCAATTTTAAAAATAAAAATTCCTAAAACTGCAATTCTTCTTTGTTACACAGCTTAGGCAACTAAGAAATTAACTAGCTCATATAAACACTGGAACTAGAAAAGGACTACTAACAGTCTTCAATCACGAATAAAAAAATGCCAAGGCATCATATTAACTGATTGATTCATAATAAAAGTGTGATGTGAGGATAAATGTGGTACCTCAAGCTTGGACATAGATTAACATATGTTAGCAACATATTACCAGGAATCTTTGCACCACATAAGTAATCCTAAAGTAACGTTTCAGCCTTCGTTCACAGTGCAGGCTTGGTACTAGGAACATAGTCTCGATCATCATCTTAACAGATCAAATTTCCATGTTATATTATACAAAACCTGTGTGTAAAACACAAAAACGCAGTAAAGTTTGAACTAGGAACTAGTTTCGTTTGAAACAATGTACAGGTGTCATAACATTATGTTTTCACACATTGAGATCTCTCAATTACATTGACAATGTCTGTTACGTTAGCAAATGTTTGTGAATGTTATTTTTACAATTTTCAAGTTATATAACATATTAATCTCATTGCAAAAGACATAAAATAAATGATGCAATCTCAAATGGAACCCAGTGCCATCTTAATGCGCTAGATGCAGTTGCTATCTAGTAACTACGACCTAAGGTGCAATATATGCTACAGCACTAAATGATGGACTCCACCTCTTGTGTGCAATGCAGAATAAATGGATATAGAAAATTATTTGCAGTACTTGTTGAGCCGTGCGCGGCTCGCGCTCATGCCGTTCATTGCTCGCCATCTTGTTTTTGTGGTTCTGTCGCCTCTTTTTTTCTTTTAATTAAATTTACTGGCTTCACTACTTTGCTGGTTTGCTTGCCCGTGAGTGGCAGCAGCGGTGCTTGTCGATAAGTGCACTATCGTACTATCTCTGGAGCGACCGCTAGCATTACCGGGTCGTCGTGTGTCGGGAGTTCAGTCGGGGACGGAGCGCCAGTGAGGCTCGGACAGCCAGTACTTGCCGACCGCTGGCCACACACATGAACTGTCCGGCGGATGGAGATTGGGGCGGGAACGACCGTCGGTTAGTCGTTCGGTTGGTCGTGTCATTGGGCGACGTGTATTTGGTCTTTTGACCGTTTCTGGGCCTCGTCAGTTGGTCATCTTGCCGGACGGGGATCGGTTCCTTCCTTGTGCAGAGATGTCAAGGTGGCCAATGGGCAAGTGTTCCCTCTGCATGGTTGGGTCCGAGCGAGTGTACCTGGGTCGCCTTGTCTCCGAGTTCCGAACAGACATCAAGGGAGTTGGCTGGTTCAAATGGCTCTGAGCACTATGGGACTCAACTGCTGAGGTCATTAGTCCCCTAGAACTTAGAACTAGTTAAACCTAACTAACCTAAGGACATCACAAACATCCATGCCCGAGGCAGGATTCGAACCTGCGACCGTAGCTGTATTGCGGTTCCAGACTGCAGCGCCTTTAACCGCACGGCCACTTCGGCCGGCAAAGGGAGTTGCAGTGAGCTCCGGACAGTCATGACTCGCCCGACTGTTGCTAACACACATAACTTGAGTGAGGACGACCTTGGTTGGTCGTTCGGTCGGTCGTCTCATCGGACGTCGTGTATTTGGTCGCCGACCACTTACGAAAACTCTGTGTGTGTCGACTTGTGATTTCTCCTTGTTGTTCCACAGTGATTGGATTTAGCATTGTCGGAATTCTTGGTGCAAGTGTTTACGTGGAAATGTGTGTAGCTTCTGTGATTTGCACTGAGCAGTTATGAATGCTGTCTGCGTACTCGAGTAGGCAGTCGGTCGGTTGGAACAGAGCGTCGTGTGTGTGTTTCCTCGCCGTGTTGATGCTGTCCGGCACGGCGTGTAGTTCGACAGCCTTTGGGTCTGTTTATATTTTTCAATGGTTATTGTGTCTTGGCTCTATTGAAACACCAATTTTGAAGACGTAGTGCTGAGGGTATCTTCGTGCTCGACTGATATTTTCGGCTGTCATGCCGTTGGTCGGCGGAAGGGAATTGATTAGGTTGTTGGTCGGTCCTTCAGCCGTCCCTGAGTCGGGTTGCCATCCGATTATTTAGTCTTATTATTGGCTGCCTGTCTCACCTAAACTTTTGTTAGTTACCTCCTCAAGCCGACCCTTGGAACATTTCTGAGCACCACTGTTCTGTTGTTGTGATTGTGATTTTCTTTTGTCGCAAGTATCTCCAACTGCTAGCTAATAACTAGTTCCACTTTCGTTCCTTTCTGGGGCCGGGAGTGGCGCAGTCGTTATCAGTCTACTGACTGACTAACTGACAGGATATGGTCCGCCACGTCTTGGCGCAAACCTCTTCACATCAGAGTAGCAATTGCACCATACGTCCTCAGTTATTTTTTAGATATATCTCAGCGCCTGTTTTCCACTAAAGTTTTCGCCCTTTATTGGTGCCTCAAGTACCATGGAAATTATTTCTTGATGTCTTAACACATGTCCCATAATCCTGTCTCTTCTCCTTGTCAGTCTTTTCCCCCATGTTCCACTTCTCATAAATTCTGCGAAAATTTCAGCAGTTCACCTAATTACAAACATTTCAAACTCTCCGATTCTGTTCTTTTTCCGACTTTCACACAGTCAACGATTCACCTCCACACAATGTAACGCTCCAAACCTTAATTACCAGAAATGTATTCCTCAAACTGAGGCCAATAGTAGACTTGTTTCGGAGAGAAATGCTCGCTTTGCCTGTGATAGGCTTCTCATGTCTCTGCTTACGTAAACATATTACACTACTGGCCATTAAAATTGCTACACCAGGAAAAAATGCAGATGATAAACGGTTATTCATTGGAAAAATAAATTATACTAGAACTGACATGTGATTAAATTTTCACGCAATTTGGGTGTATAGATCCTAAGAAATCAGCACCCAGAACAACCACGTCTAGCCGTAATAACGGCGTTGATACGCCTGGGCATTGGGTCAAACAGAGCTTGGATGGCGTGTACAGGTACAGCTGCCCGTGCAGCTTCAACATGATACCACAGTTCATCAAGAGTACTGACTGGCGGACGAGCCAGTTGCTCTGCCACCATTGACCAGAAGTTTTCAGTTGGTGAGAGATCTGGAGAATGTGCTGGCCAGGGCAGCAGTCGAACATTTTCTGTATCCAGAAAGGCGGTCGTGCATTATCCTGCTGAAATGTAGGGTTTCGCAGGGATCGAAAGAAGGGTAGAGCCACGGGTCGTAACACATCTGAAATGTAACGTACACTGTTCAAAGCGCCGTCAGTGTGAACAAGAGGTGACCGAGACGTGTAACCAATGGCACCATCACGCCGGGTGATACTCCAGTATGACGATGACGAATACACGCTTCCAATGTGCGTTCACCGCGATGTCGCCAAACGCGGATCCGGCCATCATGATGCTGTAAACAGAACCTGAATTGATCCGAAAAAATGACTTTTGCCATTCGTGCACCCAGGTTCGTCGTGCCGTGCACCCAGGTTCGTCGTTGAGTATACCATCGCAGGCGCTCCTGTCTGTGATGCAGCGTCAAGGGTAACCGCAACCATGGTCTTCGAGCTGATAGTCCATGCATCTGCAAACGTCGTCGAACTGTTTGTGCAGATGGTTGTTGTCTTGCAGGCGTCCCCATCTGTTGACTCAGGGATCGAGATGTGGCTGCACGATCCGTTACAGCCATGCGGATAAGATGCCTGTCATCTCGACTGCTAGTGATACGAGGCCGTTGGGATCCAGCACGGCGTTCCGTATTGCCCTCCTGAACCCACCGATTCCATATTCTGCTAACAGTCATTGTATCTCGACCAACGCGAGCAGCAATGTCGCTATACGATAAACCGCAATCGCGATAGGCTACAATCGTACCTTTATCAAAGTCGGAAACGTGATGGTACGCATTTCTCCTCCTTACACGAGGCTCCACAACAACGTTTCACCACGTAACGCCGGTCAACTGCTGTTTGTTTATGAGAAATCTGTTGGAAACGTATGTCATCATGTTGTAGGTGTCGCCACCGGCCCCAACCTTGTGTGATTGCTCTGAAAAGCTAATCATTTGCATATCACAGCATCTTCTTCCTGTCGGTTAAATTTCGCGTCTGTGACACGTCATCTTCGTGGTGTAGCAATTTTAATGGCCAGTAGTGTAATATTGGTAATATCCATGTATTATATCCGTAGCACAATTCTCAGATTACTGTTTATCTGTGTTTCGATCGTCGCTGACGTGGGGTTTCTGTGAAGGAGTTCTGCAGTCTGCTTCCATCCGTTAGTAGCAGAGCCATCAGTTTTCCAAAGTTAGGGCAGCACTGTCTTTGAATGTCCATTTGCCTAAGCTTCTATAGATACAGTGCTCTAGTGCAGCTCTTTCAATTAATGATGCTGGGGGCTTGGATTCTGCGCAGTGGGTTCTCTGCGTGCTGGACAGGGCGTGTGCCGCGTGAGAGAGATACCGCTTGCACATCGAAGACGCCGCGCTGACTTCCAGAACTTGACCACCCAGGAGGCTGGAGCATTGGCGGCGATGGGCTTCTGTGAGTGGCACAACACATAACGTGCTGTCTGACCATCATTTGCTCTCACATCTTGCTGACTTGGTGCCACTCACTTGTAAGAGAGAGGTAATATTCACTTGCCGTACCTAAGTAGTGAAACTCATTTCTCTTCACGCTTGATGTTCACTTTCATTCGAGACTTGCTAGACGCAGATGAGATGAATAGGTGGTTCATCTTGGTAACTGGTAGTGATTTAGGAAATGGCTTCTGTCAACTGTAGTTGTGAGATGTTTGTGTGTAGCCTGACCATGAGACATATGTGTTGTTACCAGCAACGTATAAATCGCGCTGAAAACTTTTATATTGCTCTAATGTCAATGTAATGTATGATTATTAATGTAATTGCCGTATTTTCAGCTGGATTCTTCTCATTACGTGTCGGCTGTTGCTTACAGGGCGCATTTCAGGTTTAAGCATTTACACTCAGACAGCAGACTTTTCGACCAGTGTAATGAAAATTTGTAAGCTATATCTCTGTATTCCAACTACCATACCCATGGTTGCAACCAAGCGCCGATACTCTTCTTCTTTGAGCTCTTCACGCTCTTGCTTCCAATCTTTCCTTCTTATTACGTTTCTCTACTTTCGGGCTTCGCTCAAAAATGTTAGCTTGTTCCATTTGTTCTGTTTCTGAGAATTTCTATTTCCTCGCCGCTATGCGCTGTATCGTTGCTTGGTACACATACTGTGCATGTAGATGCAGGGCATTCGTTTGCCTTTCGCCTCCCATTTCTTTGTTTCTTCCCTCCTATTTATTCTCAACACTCTGGGGCTGTTTTTTGCCCTTGGAATACTTTGTAGTGATACATATCGAATGCTTAAGTCGCACAACTGGTAACTTCTCTGGCCATTCGGTTCTTGTCCACGTTCACTAACTCCCATTGTTGCTTTTTGAAGAGTGAACATGTTATAAGTAAGTCACTATTGTCACAGACATACGGTATTGTCTGCTATGGTTACTCCGTCTCGCTTTTCTCCCGAGGCATCATTCTCCCAAGGCTCTGCCTCCTTCTACCACTCCAAAAAACGAATTTCGGGTTTTCTTCTCTACCAGATTTTCTGTTCTTGCGAACTATCTTACCTTTCTGTCAACTAGGCCACACGTTTGGTCTCTTTCCCTCTCATTAGGTTGTCGAGCGGGTGAGTAGAACTGTGTACATTCCGGATGAAGTAGATTTTCCGTTCCTCCTTTTCTTATTTAGCCTCTTTATTGTACGAGCTGAGAAGTTACTGGATGAAGACAATACAGTCCGGCTCAGGATGTAATATTTGTTGAGGCTTCTTTTGGCTACAGGATGTGCACAATTAGTTTCGGCTTATATAGCCACTTTCTATTGTCAATATGAGCGTAAAAAATAAGGAATAATAGTCGTTATCTGCTGCTAGAGTACGTATTATGAGCCAAAGGATCCTAATTAAGTAGTCCAAACTATGGCACTACAATCATTGTAGACACTGGTTCTTTATAAAACTATTTTTCCAGTACGTTAATAGAACGAGCGGAGTCACTTAAGGAAGTGGTCACAGAACTCAGACATGTTCGTTACACTATCAAGAGATAATCATCAGATAGAGGACCCGCAAAATACTTATAGGAGGTAATCATCCCGGTTCCACTCCCTATTCATCATATACTTGGCAATCTCATCATATTGGTATCCCTCCTACATACTGGTACCTTCCTATGACGCCGACGTGGAAGTAACAGGAACTTGGTGCTCTGATAATCATTGGCGCATTGCTACCATCTGGCGGACAACACAGTAAACAGATTCGACCTTCAGAAAGAATGTTCGTCTCTAACATGACAATGAACGTTTTATGCTGTTCCTTTTCTTGTGCCATCCGCTTCCTGACTGTTTTAATGTGACCCTGAACAAATCCCTCTCGTGTGTCAAACTCTTAATCTCAAAGAAGCATTTACACGAAAGATTTTCAGTTCTTTGTTGTCTTGTGTTGCGATCTCTAGTTTCCGGCGACTGCTGTTGCCTGTGGGTCCCTCAAGTGTCATGGAAGTCTTACGTAACATGTGTTGCCATCCTGACTCTTCTTATGGCCAGTGTTCTCCATGTATTCCTTTCTTCACCGATTCTACTGAGAACCTCATTTCCTCATCTTACTGGCCTGCTCAATTTTCAGCACTCTTCAGTACACCACATCTCAAAAGCTTCGATTATCTTTTTTCATGGTTTTCCCGCAGTCCGTAATTCCCTCCTACACAGTTCTGCACTATATATATATATATATATATATATATATATATATATATATATATATATATATAAACTAACTCCGTCTACAGGCCGCAAGCGACCCATCGGGACCATCCGACCGCCGTATCATCCTCAGGTGAGGATGCGGATAGGAGGGGCATGGGGTCAGCACACCGCTCTCCCGGTCGTTATGACGGTTTTCTTTGACCGGAGCCGCTACTATTCGGTCGAGTAGCTCCTCAATTGGCATCACGAGGCTGAGTGCACCCCGAAAAATGGCAACAGCACGTGGCGGCGGGATGGTGACCCATCCAAGCGCCGGCCACGCCCGACAGCGCTTAACTTCGGTGATCTCACGGGAACCGGTGTATCCACTGTGGCAAGGCCGTTGCCTATATATATATATATATATATATATATATATATATATATATATATATATATATATATATATATATATATATATATATATATGCGACTGATTTTTTTTCCAATAAGCTCCTTGTTTCATCCATCATGTGTTGCCTTCTTTCCAAGACAGGGTAATTTCTTCACGGCCCCCAGTTTATTAAGTTTTTTATTAATCTCATTTCAGCTACTTCTCAATACTTCTTTCTTTCTATGGTATGCTCTCAGTCTGTAATCTGTGCTCGACAGACTGTTCATTCAATTCAACAGGTTCTGTAATTCCTCCTCATTTTCACAGAGGGTAGACATGTCAGCGAATCTTGTCATTTAAATTCTTTCAACCTGCATTTTTAATTCCACACGTGAGCCTCTCTTTTATTTCCATCATTCCTTCCTCGACGTTCAGGTGGAATAGTAGAGGAGAAACACTGTGTTCTTTTTAATCCGAGAACGTCTATCTTAATATTCCATTCTTCTTGCTCCCTCTTCTTCTCGTACATGTCATTTTACCCTATAGCGTATACCTACTTTCCTGAGGATTTCAAATATCTTGCAGCACTTGCCCTCATAAATGAAGATCTCTTACGAAAATGTCTAGACCTTTTAAAAGTATTGTTCTCTGTAACAAGCATTGCGATAGAACTACATTTCTAATCCATTAGCTTGAATAAACCTACACAGAATGCCATCTAATAGATCCTGTATTTCCTCAACTCTAGGTGTAGTCAAACTGCTATTTTGGCTTAAACCATTAGTATCCTGCAAAGCTACTGGTGTCGCACATGTCATGGTCTCCACGGTATTGTGTCTGAGAAAGGCTATGTAATAACGATCGTAACCACCCAGCACATTCCTTCTGTGGACAGAGGCAGCCCAACCATAGGTCGAACACAACACGTACATGCAGGATCACTTCTACCAACTCTATCACCGTACACACTGCCGTTTCTCAGCAGGATCGTACAAGTGCCGTTGTAACCAAGTCGCAGTTATACGAGGTGTGGCTAGAAAAAAACCGGACTAGTACTGGTGAAACAATAAAACGAATGCAATAAGGCTGAAAGTCGCGTGGCCTGTCACGTGACTCTCGCTCCGCCTACTGCTCGAGTTTCATCTGCCTCCTGCACTCAGTCTGCCCGTGGCGTCTGTTTTAAGTAGTTGACGTTTTGTCTGTGCGTCGGAAAATGTTGAGTGTACAGAAAGAACAGCGTGTTAACATCAAATTTTGTTTCAAACTAGGAAAATCTGCAAGTGAAACGTTTGTAATGTTACAACAAGTGTACGGCGATGATTGTTTATCGCGAACACAAGTGTTTGAGTGGTTTAAACGATTTAAAGATGGCCGCGAAGACACCAGTGATGACACTCGCACTGGCAGACCATTGTCAGCAAAACCTGATGCAAACATTGAAAAAATCGGTAAACTTGTTCGATAAGATCGCCGTTTAACAATCAGAGCAGTGTCTGAGTTAACAGGAGTTGACAAGGAAAATGTTAGGCAGATTCTTCATGAAAGTTTCAACATGAACAAAGTGTGTTCAAAAATGGTTCCAAAGTGTCTCACAATTGAACAGAAGGAACGCCGAAGAATGATTTGTTCTGACATCCTGGAAAACATTGAAAGTGATCCCACCTTCTTACAAAATGTTATTACTTGCGATGAATCGTGGTTTTTTACTTACGATCCCGAAACTAAACGCCAATCAATGCATTGGAAAACTCCTGGTTCTCCACGACAAAAAAAAAGCACGAATGTCAAAATCGAAATTCAAGGCAATGATGATTGTTTTTTTTGACATCAAAGGGATTGTGCACATTGATTGGGTACCAGAGGGACAAACAGTGAATCAGCATTACTACATTAGCGTCCTGGCTACCCTACGTGAGCGAGTACGGAGAAAACGGAACGATTTGTGAAGAAAAAAGTCACGGATCCTTCACCAAGACAATGCCCCAGCTCCCAGTGCGTTGTCAGTGAAGACGTTTTTGGCAAAACACAACATTCCCATCTTAGATCATCCACCCTACTCACCTGATTTGGCCCCCTGTGACTTTTTTCTTTTCCCTAAAGTCAAGTCAGCTTTGAAAGGAACTAGATTTGAGACTGTTGAAGCAGTAAAAGAAAAAGCGACTGAAGTAATGTATGGACTTACCGAAAATGATCTGCAGCATTGCTATGAACAGTGGAAAATTCGTGTGGAGCGGTGTAGAGACCGAGGAGGAGAGTACATTGAAGGAGATAACATGAAATTGTAAATAATTGTAAATAAATGTTTTTTCCAGGATCAGTCCGGTTTTTTTCTAGCCGCACCTCGTATTCTCGCTCTACATCACTGCACTGTTCCCTAATTTAACTCATTCGGTATGTGCTAACATAGCTTTTCCTTTAACATCAGTCACCCCGAGCCACACGAAGACTGATGTACAGCTAAAGTTGCAGACAAAATGGTGGAATGAGGAGCATTATATCATTCAAAACTCGTGTGTAAATACCTCATCGCAGTCCTACCTTTTTTTCCGAGAGAGGGAGTGATGATCTTAGGTTACACAAATCTGATCTCTCGTCCCTTGCGTTCATTTATCCACTCAGAGATGTTTTCTTCGTCATGGCTTCCAGTAGCATATGTGTGCATTTCGTAATCGTGTACCTGCTCTAATTGAACCACCTCCATTGACTGCGAACATTTATCTTCCGCATTACAGACGAATTTATAAATCTTTATTGGTACTGCATGCGATCCCCTAACATGTTAACACAGGCTAGTCACAGCTGTGGCTTGCCTCAGAGTGTTCTACATTTATTCATATACTTCTCATATATGCTCCACAGTTCACTGTGAAGTATATGGAGAAGTGCTAACATCTTTAGCCATTTGACAAACACTATCACGTTGCTTCTACATATTGTACAGCCTACCTGTTTATCTTACATTACTTCATTGTCTCAGTTTTTCTCTCTATCTTGGAATCCAGCAAAGAACTCTCGTGGTCCACCGGCCATCCATTCGCCTCTTCACATGTTCATTCCATTTTCCTTACGATGGTCGTCACGTCTCCACGACAGTTCGCTGGTCCATTTTCTTGTTTTCCTGCATCTCCTAATACTTGCTGAGCAACTTAATTGATAGGTTTTAACATCTTATGTCTCACTGCCGCAAGCCAGAACGGTTGATACGAATTGATGGCAAACTTAACTTTGCAAACTCTTTAGGCTTGAATGTCCTTTCTATTTTACAAAAACACCCACAGCAATATCTATCCACCCATGAACTATTTTCAGTTGGCCTAATTACAAAGACTCAACAGACGCTTCCACGAGTGATTCGTATTATTTTCTTCATGCCTACTTCCAAATTTACTTTATTGAGATATAGCCTGCAATTTTTTTGAAGTTTATCTGTACTGCTGAAAGTTGTTAGTTTTAACTTTCAAAAACTATAATACTTAGTAGCCTGGTGAAAGACGTACCGAAATGTGTAAAGCCTGATCTCTGACAGTATTATACTGATCTATACTTTTCTCTAAAAATTACAAGGCTATCTAGTGAAACTCTGTTATCATAAAATCTGATATGTAGCCGTATAACTTGTATTATGAAGACCCTTATCCCGACATGTCAGTATTCAAACACTTCCTGGAACCTCCTGCTATCGGACGTGTCAATATTTTGACAGAGAACAAAAAGGGAAATTAATTACTCTTCTTCCAAATCATGAAAAATCAATTCTCTAGCATCTGACTGCGAATTTTTATAAATTCTCTAACGTCGCCTAACAATTATATTGCAAAGCTCCTGTACACAACAGACACCTTACCTCGTCTTGGCGTTATAACTGCGTGATCAGCATCGTGCTAAAATAATTTTAAAATAAATATTGCATTCCACGCAGAGTGCAATGCATGGTTACAGCTTCAGATGCAACTACTCCTGTTTTTATATATATATATATATATATATATATATATATATATATATATATATATATATATATATATACTCCTGGAAATTGAAATAAGAACACCGTGAATTCATTGTCCCAGGAAGGGGAAACTTTATTGACACATTCCTGGGGTCAGATACATCACATGATCACACTGACAGAACCACAGGCACATAGACACAGGCAACAGAGCATGCACAATGTCGGCACTAGTACAGTGTATATCCACCTTTCGCAGCAATGCAGGCTGCTATTCTCCCATGGAGACGATCGTAGAGATGCTGGATGTAGTCCTGTGGAACGGCTTGCCATGCCATTTCCACCTGGCGCCTCAGTTGGACCAGCGTTCGTGCTGGACGTGCAGACCGCGTGAGACGACGCTTCATCCAGTCCCAAACATGCTCAATGGGGGACAGATCCGGAGATCTTGCTGGCCAGGGTAGTTGACTTACACCTTCTAGAGCACATTGGGTGGCACGGGATACATGCGGACGTGCATTGTCCTGTTGGAACAGCAAGTTCCCTTGCCGGTCTAGGAATGGTAGAACGATGGGTTCGATGACGGTTTGGATGTACCGTGCACTATTCAGTGTCCCCTCGACGATCACCAGTGGTGTACGGCCAGTGTAGGAGATCGCTCCCCATGCCATGATGCCGGGTGTTGGCCCTGTGTGCCTCGGTCGTATGCAGTCCTGATTGTGGCGCTCACCTGCACGGCGCCAAACACGCATACGACCATCATTGGCACCAAGGCAGAAGCGACTCTCATCGCTGAAGACGACACGTCTCCATTCGTCCCTCCATTCACGCCTGTCGCGACACCACTGGAGGCGGGCTGCACGATGTTGGGGCGTGAGCGGAAGACGGCCTAACGGTGTGCGGGACCGTAGCCCAGCTTCATGGAGACGGTTGCGAATGGTCCTCGCCGATACCCCAGGAGCAACAGTGTCCCTAATTTGCTGGGAAGTGGCGGTGCGGTCCCCTACGGCACTGCGTAGGATCCTACGGTCTTGGCGTGCATCCGTGCGTCTCAGCGGTCCGGTCCCAGGTCGACGGGCACGTGCACCTTCCGCCGACCACTGGCGACAACATCGATGTACTGTGGAGACCTCACGCCCCACGTGTTGAGCAATTCGGTGGTACGTCCACCCGGCCACCCGCATGCCCACTATACGCCCTCGCTCAAAGTCCGTCAACTGCACATACGGTTCACGTCCACGCTGTCGCGGCATGCTACCAGTGTTAAAGACTGCGATGGAGCTCCGTATGCCACGGCAAACTGGCTGACACTGACGGCGGCGGTGCACAAATGCTGCGCAGCTAGCGCCATTCGACGGCCAACACCGCGGTTCCTGGTGTGTCCGCTGTGCCGTGCGTGTGATCATTGCTTGTACAGCCCTCTCGCAGTGTCCGGAGCAAGTATGGTGGGTCTGACACACCGGTGTCAATGTGTTCTTTTTTCCATTTCCAGGAGTATATATATATATATATATATATATATATATATATATATATATATATATATATATATATAGAGAGAGAGAGAGAGAGAGAGAGAGAGAGAAACTGAATGATCAAGAGGGGTTTGGTCAAGAAGCTTTAAGCTGCGTAAATATGAAAGCAACCAATAAAAACTTTTAATATACTATGTTCACTAAATGAAGATTCATACATTGACCAACTTTACTCAGACCTTTCGTTTGCTTGATCATTTTGAAAACTTCAATTATTCCACATTGTTTATAATCAATAATCACGTATCTGGTCACAACAAAGATACGATTATTACTCTCAACGCATGCATACGCAAATTTGACAGAATCCCTCCAGTGCGCAAGCAAGCAACAACTGCGTATAGCAAAAAGGCAAATTACCGAAAACCCTCAATTATTTCCAAAATCTTCTCCGGTGCTACTAGCACTGTCAGGGCAGGCAGCGACCTCTCCTAACGCGCAGCTTCTCACCACACCAGGCTGTGTCCAAATACCCCCAACAGCAGTTCGCTCGCTACCACTCGCGATAATAATGTATCTCAGCTACAATACACATTATGAATCCATTGTTGAACAACCTGAATGACAAGGTCATTCACTGCCAACAAGTCTTTCGTATCACAGGGTGCGCTCAGACTATTGCGGCGCGTTAACTGCCATACCCTACACTCACAAAAGTCATCATCGTTTCTTCCCACTTCAAATCAGGCTTGCACTTTGTCATCCCCATTCCCAACCGATTGAGTGTCTTCCGTGTCCCGTATTGGAGATGGCAGCCTGACGATAGCTTCTCTTTTGCTGTTGATAATCCTCCAGGAGACTTTGTTCTCCGCAGCTCAGCTCTCCGGACTTCTGTTAAACTTAGGATTGGTGCTGCTGTAAGAAGGAAGCTTTTTCTGTACTTCAGTCGTGTGAGATCCGAAAACAGATACCTTCGATTTATCAATTGAAGACCTGAAGTCTGTAAATGAGTCCGCAATCATTTTATTTTTGACACTTTTACTTTCACAAGTCCATTTTGATCGCACAGGTTTCTTTACACTTTATTACCGGTTTCGGCCTACTGCCATCTTCAGATCTGTTGTAAATATAAATATTGTATAAGCGACCAGGTTCAATTAGTTAAGACTAAATTTATACAAATATTAGTGATGCATGCAATATAAAAATATAAAATATTTATAGCCATGTATAGCAGCCATACATAGCGTTAAAATATTCTGATAAAAATCATAGTCAAGTTAAACATGTGAGTACATGGTATGTGCTGATAATACTCAGATTGCGTCAGGTATTTATACAACAACTTAATGCCAACAGAGGGCACCTTAGCTAGAGTACATAGTAAACCAGTGTCGCCAATATAAAGATTAAATTGCAGTATGCAATGTCTTTAGTTAAAAATTTTCCCTTTGGCTAAATGAGCGTCTGACATTAAAAACATATGCTGATATGCTATATGCGAAATTGGACCCATACTTGAAACCCATATAAAGCACAAATACTGTACAATACAGCCCTTAGCCTGGTTAGGTAACATACAACCTTTTATGAATGCCAGTATAAAAAGTATAAAAATAAAAAAATCACAAAATCTTCTATCCTAAGAGATCAGTTAACAGTAAATGCTATCATAATACAGTTAATAAAATAGTGACCCTTAATTAAAAATAGAAGATCTATAACCGAAATTATATTAGAGTGCGGTCTTGATGGCGAATATGTCATGGTTTCTCTGCATGACTTCCTCGTTTTCCTGTGGCTGAGCTAACGGAGGACGGCCCAGTCTCCTCGTCGCCGGCGGCCGGCACACGCCAATCCGCTGGGGTGCGCCACGCTACTCAAACTAGCAGGTATCTGAATATACCAAAGTAAGCATTCAGGTTAAACTCGTTCTTTTCATTCAGCAGTATTTCTGGTTGTTGTTTTCTGTGCACATAAATCTCCACTTCATCGAGCAGGTTCATTAACTGTCCCTTTGCGCCCTATACGTCATACGTACAGTCAAAATAAGAGCGCTTTCGGTACACATTTGGACAGCGAAAGACTTTCGGTAGGACATATATACAGTAATATAAAAGTGTTGCATAGACACCATTCATCTTCAGCCCCAGGTGTTCAGGGTAGAAACAGTGATTTAGATTGCGTCCTTTCCAGGTGATGTTCGTTTTTCTTCTTGTCTCCTTATTGCATAAGTGGAACGTACACACTTGAGTTTTATCCTGGCAGAGTTTCAAGTGGTTGTCGCCATATTAGACAGCAAGTTCTTCGAGAACAGCTGTTAGCTTGGTTTCTACTTCTTCAAATGTCGCTCCCTGCGCAGCGGCAGCTGTGTCGTCTGCATAGATGAGGAATGGGGTCCCTGGGCCGGCTGGTGCGGCCGAACGATTCTAGGCGCTTCAGTCTGGAACCGCGCGACCGTTACGGTCGCAGGTTCGAATCCTGCCTCTGGCATGGATGCGTGTGATGTCCTTAGGTTAGTTACGTTTAAGTAGTTCTAAGTGGTAGGGGACTGATGACCTCAGATGTCCCATAGTGCTCAGAGCCATTTGAACCATTTTTGAGTAATAAATTCTCAAATTGAAAGATAATTAGGTTTTTTGTTGCTACTAAAAGAAATCTGTGACATTGCTAATAATGAGGGGATAATAAGTATAGGTGTAGGATTATTCAATTTCATGGGATAGCGCCTAATATCGTATCGGACCTCCTTTTTCCACGCGTAGTTCAGCAACATGACGTGGCATGGACTCAACAAGTCATTGGAAGTTCCCTGCAGAAATGATGAATGCGCCATGCTGCCTCTATAGCCGTCCATAATAGTGAAAGTGTTACCGGTACAGAATTTTGCGCACGAACGTCTCTCGATTATGTTCCATAAATGTTCGATGGGATTCATATCGGGCGATATAGGTGGCCAAATCATTCGTTCGAACTGTCCAGAACATTCTTCAAACCAGTCTTGAACAATTGTGGTCTGGTGACACGGCGCATTTTCATGGAACATGAAGTCCACGAATCGCTGCAGATGGTCTCCAAGTAGCCGAACATAACTATATCCAATCAATGATCGATTCAGCTGAACCACAAGAGCCAATACAAGTAAACATAGCCCACATCATTATGGAGCCATAATCAGCTTGCACAGAGCCTGTTTGATAACTTGGGTCCATGGCTTCGTGGGATCTGCGCCACACACGAACTCTACCATCAGGTCTGACCAACTGAAATCGGGACTCATCCGACCAGGCCATGGTTTTCCAGTCGTCTAGGGTCCAACCGATATGATCACGAATCCAGTAGAGGCGCTGCAGGCGATGTCGTCTGTTAACAAATGTACTCGCTTCGCTTATCTGTTGCCAAAGCCAATTAACCCCAGATTTAGCCATACTGTCATAATGGATATGTCCGTCATACGTCCAACATTGATTTCTACAGTTCTTTCGCGCAGTGTTGCTTGTCTGTTAGCACTGACAACGCAAACGCCGCTGCTGTAGGTTGTTAAGTGAAGACCTTCGGTCGCTGCGTTGTCCGTGGTGAGATGTAGAGCCTGAAATTTTATATTCTCGACACACTCTTAACACTGTGGGATCTCGTAATATTGACTTCCCTAACGATTTCCGAACTGTAATGTCCCACGCCTCTAGCTCGCAGTAGCATTCAGCATTTAAACTCTGTTAATTCTCGTCGTGCGTCCGTAACTCCGTCGGAAACCTTTTTACGTGAATCACATAAAATAACTGACAGCTCCGCCAATACGCTGTCCTTCTATACCTTGTCTACGACGAACTTGGGTGCACGAATGGCAGGTTCTGTTTACAGCATCATGATCGCATCCGTGTTTGGCGACATCGCGGTGAACGCACATTGGAAGCGTGTGTTCGTCATCACCATACTGGCGTATCACCAGGCGTGATGGTATGGGGTGCCATTGGTTACACGTCTCGGTCACCTCTTGTTCGCATTGACGGCACCTTGAACAGTGGACGTTACATTTCAGATGTGTTACGACCCGTGGCTCTACCCTTCATTCGATCCCTGTGAAACCCTACATTTCAGCAGGATAATGCACGACAGCATGTTGCAGGTCCGGTACGGGCCTTTCTGGATACAGAAAATTTTCAACTGCTGCCCTGCCCACCACATTCTCCAGATCTCTCACCAATTGAAAACGTCTGGTCAATGGTGGCCGAGCAACTGGCTCGTCACAATACGCCTGTCACTACCCTTGATGAACTGTGGTATAGTGTTGTAGCTGCATGGGCAGTTATACCTGTACACGCCATCCAAGCTCTGTTTAGCTCAATGCCCAGGCGTATCAAGGCCGTTATTACGGGCCAGAGGTGGTTGTTCTGGGTACTGATTTCTCAGGATCTATACACCCAAACTGCGTGAAAATGTAATCACATATCAGGTCTAGTATAATATATTTGTCTAATGATTGCCCGTTTATCATCTGCATTTCTTCTTGGTGTAGCAATTTTAATGGCCAGTAGTGTACATGTTCTGCTGAACGGAATGAACAGTCTGATGAGTTCTCAGTATGGACTGAGAGTAAACTGAAGAAAGACGAAGGTAATGAGAAGTATTAGAAATGAGAACAACGAGAAACTCAACATGAGGATTGATGGTCACGAAGTAGATAAGTTATGGAATTCTGCTACCTAGGCAGGAAAATAACCAATGACGGACGGAGCAAGGAGGACATTAAAAGCAGCCTAACTATGGCAAAAAAGGCATTCCTGGCCAAGATAAGTCTACTAATATCAAATATCAGCCTTAATTTGAAGAAGGTATTCCTGAGAACGTACGTATGGAGTACAGCATTGTATGGCAGTGAAACATGGACTGTGGGAAAACCGGAACAGAAAAGAATCGAAGCATTTGAGATGTGGTGCTACAGACGAATGGTGAAAATCAGGTGGACTGATAAGGTAAGGAATAAGGAGGTCTGCTTGGAATCGGAGAGGAAAGGAACATGTGGAAAACACTGTTAACAAGAAGGGACAGGGTGACAGGACATCTGTTAAGACATGAGGGAATGACTTCCATGGTATTAGAGGGATATTGTAGACAGCAAAAACTGTAGAGGAAGACAGAGATTGGAATATATCCATCAAATACTGTAATTGAAGACGTTGGTTTGCAAGTGCTACTTTGAGATGAAGAGGCTAGCACACGAGAGGAATTCGTGGCGGGCCGCATGAAACCAGTCAGAAGAGACTGATGACAAAAAAAAAGAAAAAGAAATAAAATAAAATAAAATAAAATAAAAACAGGACCCTTTCCGGATAATTTTGCCACGAAGTTTTGGACTGAAGACTTTGCTGCAGATTTTGATACAACAATTCCAATATTAAACTTCTGCGCACACGTCTTAACGAATTCTGTTCCCCGTAACAGTCGACAATGAACACAGGCTGTTTTATCCTTCGCACCATTTTGTGTTGCATGTAATTGGCGGCTAAGGAGAACTGCTCTTCTCACTCAATCGTATTAACACAGAGGACTGAGCATGCGAGGGATGGGCATGTGACAGAAGCCAGTTGATGCACAGATAACATAATTTCCGATATTTTCTGTGATGGGCAGTTCTCCATTAAAAAGCGTCAATTCCGCGTCAAACTGTTAAAATCGACTACACTGCGCAAAAAAGTATCACTTTTTCGAAACCACGTAACAGCTTCCATTGCGATGCGTAAGTATAAAATTTGGCTCTAAGGAGTCTACTACCTTCCTCTGTAATAATGAAAAAGCATGACCTTATCTTCGAGATCGGCGACGCTTCAAACAGCAAGGTGTCGATATATGTGGAAAAAAGACCAGAGGCCAGAAGTTCATGTGAGATGTAAGGTGGGTTAATGATGTTCCATTGGCAGAAAATTTATCGACGGTTCTGCTCAAAGCCATGCTGTACATGTAACACGGTAGGAAGGTCGTCACACCCCCTCTTCCCCACATTTACCCCCTTCGTTTGACGTCTCTGTGATGGAGGTGAGATCATAGACACACAGCATTGAAATCACTCGGCATTCTTACGGGTGGCCGTGGAAAGCTTTTAGGACACACCGCAGCTCAGAATCGACACGGAAAGCCCTCAGTAGGAGATAGAAGAAGCGTCAATGAAACCACCCCTTTCCTTGGGGATTTCATTCGCACGCATTTCAGGGTCGAAAACGTCAGTTCGCAGAGCTATGAGCAACAGAATGGACGTTCTTCACAACGTCTGGCAGTTTTGCCACACCCCATCCCCGGACGTTTCACCCATACTCTGATTGACATCGTGGGGCGGCAACTCCATTAAACGTGATGTGGCCCTTTCGGAGTGCAGTGCTATCGCAACTTTTACTCTTGCAGACAAAGTGCAACCACTGGGATCCGCTCAAAAGTACTCAATGAAATTTGAAAGTGATACAAAGCAGCAAAAAGTGTTTATGCTGTCCAGAACGCCTGTTTCGCACCCTCCTGTGGCGGGATCACTTAAGGATGCAACATTGACATTTGCGTGAATAAAACGGCAAAGTGTCCCTGTAAGATCTTCCACTTCGGCAACACCCTCAGTGCCAACCGCAAACCTTCATTGAACACGGAGAAAATGTACCTGCTATGCTTCTACACCTATTCAGCTAAGTGCTGCCTCCGAGCAGCTCTAGCGGCGGGGGCAGGCGACTCCTTCGACACCTGAATAACGGGTCTTAAAGTCTCTGACAGGTGCATTTTTAACGTCGTCCACAGAGGTGTGTGGGAGGCATCGAGGGAGTTGCCGAACTGCCATGTCTTTGCCGTTGTATTCACGCACATGCCAGTGTTGCAACGCTCAGTCATCACACAACAGGAGGGTGTGAAACAGGAGGCTTGAAAAAAAATTCCTTTTGCTACTTCTGATCACGTTTAATTTTCGTCCAATGGTTTTAACGGCTCCTAGTGGATCCACCAAGTATACAACAGCAAAAATTGCAGTCTCACTACACTCCATATGATTAATTGTGAGTAACAGTAGAAACACATCATACAGCATTGTAAGTTTTATTTACATCTGTTTTATACAGCTGGTGTCTCTCAGGTAATATATCCCACGGGATGTTATCCACCCTGACTCATTCAGCAGTCATGCTTCGCACACTTTTGAAAAACATCTTTTCGGTGTTGGCATACTTGTTGTGACTAGGTAATCTGAGGACCAGGTTCCAATACCAGTTCATTATTCTTTGTTCTTTTTTTTCTTCTAGTATGCTTTCTTCTGTTCACTATGTTTCTTCTTTCTGACTTCAGACCATTTTGAACCAGTGTTCTCAGCTAACCTCCCTGGAATCCCTCCCTTTTCAATACTTTTTCCCCAAAGGCTTCTCTGTTGTTTATATCTTCTGTTTTTATATTGTTTCTTTCTAAATCGTTTTTAACTTCGTTGACCCGGCTTCTTGTGACTTCTTACTAAACAAATATTTGAAAATCTTATTAGTTAATCTACTGTCTTGCGTTCGAAATAAAGGTTCAAGAAACATGAGTCTTCTTTTTCTCATTACTTTTGGTGTATTTTCTATATTTTGGTGTATTTCAGCACTACTTCGTAATTTCCAACCTTCTGCTGTGTTTTGAGGTAGTCCTAATTCGTCTTTCTAGTACATCTAATTTATCTAAATTATAGTTCAATGCCAGGCATTCGCTTGCACATGGGCATTCTGGCTCCACTACTATGTTGTAATCCTTATTTTTACACTTTTTGACACCATATGCTCTCCCCATTTTATGCAACCTTTGAAGATCTTTCCAACGCATTTTCTGAGATTATTTGCCGTAGATATCTGAATTTTCTTACCCTCTCCATTTGGCCAATACCAGTTTTCACGAATTTTAGCATCCGTAAGGTTTGTTAAAATTTTGTTTTTCTGCAGAAATTCTTATGTCAGTCCTGCTGGCTGTTTGTTTCAGGAGATTTACTTGTGTTAAGGCAGATGCCACATTTTCGGAAAGACTAGCAAAATCATCTGCAAATTGCAAGACAGTTGATTTCGATCTTTTTGCTTCCTCTTCCTAACTTTATTGCGAATTGTTGAGTTCAATAAGCTTTACGTTCTAAGTTCTCATTGTTTTCTCTAACACACTATTAAAAAGAATTTGGGATAGTCCGTCACCTTGTCGTATACCTGTTCTTATTTTGAAAGGCTGTGAAATTTCTCCCACAAATTTTTACTGTACAGTCTGTATCTGTAGGTGTTTCACGGATTAGGTTTGCCAGTTTAGACTTTACGCCAAATTCTCGAACTATTTTTTCCATAGCTTCTCTGTCAACAGAATTAAAACCTTTGTGAAATTCACAAAAAAGCTGTAATATCCTTTGAATTAATTAATCTGTGGCGAATTACTGACTTGAGATTAAATATTTGCTCCTAGTATGACCTTCCCTCAGAACTCTTTTTTTATTATGACAGCCAACCATTGTGGTTTGACTCTTAACGTGTATAACTTCCAGAATGCTTAGATTCTGTAATTGTCCATCTGAGCTATGAAAATATAACCCTTATAGCCTGAAGATGCGGATATACTGACGTGAAACCGGCATTTGCGAATAAAGGAAGTTCATACAGCGATGTGGCTTTTGGAAAAACATTATCTTCACATGTTAATGCTTACAATTTTCATGATTATTTGATCGGTTATTGAATATTGAGAGTTTGAGCTGCGATCGTCCTTCCCAGAAAGTTGCCCCCAAAGGAACCACATCACCTTCACTGTGGTTGCAGAACTACTATGTCCTTAGAGTAGGACTGAATCGCCCGGGGGATGTCAGCAGTGTGGAACATTGTCAAGAACGTCCTTCCTGTTGCTCACTGCACTGCGAACTGTCGTTTTCGACTGCGAAATGCATGGGAAACAACGCCCCAGAGGAGGGGTGGTTACTTTGATGCCCTTTCTGCCACCTCCTGAGGACTTTTCGAGTCGATTCTGATCGGCGGTGTGTCTGTTTTCCTCAGCCACCCATAAGGAAACCGCTTGCTGTCAACGCTGGGTGTCGCGGTTCTGACCTCCACCGCAGAGGCGTCAAACTCTTGTAGATAGTGGTGAAATGAGGGTAATAGTATATGACGACTTTCTCGTCGTATGACATGTTCACGATGGTGTTGTGCAAACTGCGGTGAAATTTGGTGCCAATGCAACATAATTAACCCACTTTACACCTCACATGACTTTCTGTGCTGTGGGACATTTCTTTTTTTTTTTCCATGGCTGGCACACCTGGCTGTTTGAAACGTCGTCGAGCGCGAGTATGGTGTCTCAGGGCATTAACGCTTTTGCACCAGTACAGAGGAAGACTGTAGGCACCTTTGAACCAAATTTTAAAATTATGCGTCGCAATGGGAGACAATGACGAGGTTTCGAAAAAGAGAAACTTTCTTTCTATTTTCCGGGACAGTTATATTGTGCCGTCCATGTATGGTGGAAACTGCACAATGGTCATGCTGTATGTCTCAAATACTTCTTTCCCAAATTTATCCAACAAAATTTTTCCAGCAGAACGTTTTCCTTCTTCCGAAGATGACCGTTTAAGTTCTTCTACGAGCATGTGTTTGAATTCATTAGTAGTCAACTGCGATTCTTACTTCATAACGCTAGTGTAGTACTGTAAAGTAGGTCTCACTAACGTACTGTATGCGATTACCTTTGCAGATGCTCCTCATATCTTAGAACGTTTCCAACAAATCTAAGCGTACCGGACAGAAAATTAGTCTTCTCAAACAGATATCACTCTGACACTACGGAACACCTCGTCTGGCTTTGATAATAATACAGTTCATTGGGGAAGAGAGTCCATCTGATTCTTCAGATACCCCATAAACAACTGAAGTCACTTATCTACAATTTTTTTCTACGGAGTACCACTATGATGTATCGAAACATAACCTTACTCATCTCCACTGGTCACAGGATCACCGGTGGATTTCTGATGATGGAAGTTATGACTGAACTGGTAATTCTGGTTCATTTTTAGGGTTCCGTACCTCAGCTGGTAAAGGCGGAGCCCTTCTGTGGCCACTTTGTTGCCTGAGCGTCTGTTACGGCCCCTTTTCATCAGGCATGAGTACACGTATCAAGTTGAAATTTACATCAAATACTAAGGTCTCTGGTTCCAAGGCGGTGTAAAAAACTTAAGATTCTAAATCAGTGTAACCGAAAGATGCGGCCATGTGTGTCACATGTTTTGGTACTCCCAAACTCACCCATCAAAACCTACAGATGAAATATCTATATACATAATTAAATTTTTACGAAAACCCTCAGAGAGCAAGTCCTACTTGCAGTTGTCCGGTTTTTTTTCTTAATTCTTATCTCCCCACCCAGCAATGACTGTGATTTTCTTCTGCGTGGTAGTTGAATACTACTAAGAACCGATTGCGAAAGCATTTTTCTGGGACTAACACACCCTGCTTGAGGTGCATTACTTGATTGAGCTGTCTCTCTATTATTTTATTGTGAGCGCTTTTTATCCAGGTAAAATAACAGTGCTCTTCAACTGAGTACGAAAGAGTTAAAGGTGATGTCTTGAGGGCTGTTACTACAACACCCCAAGCGGTTCCTGTTAACTACTTGAGTAGGCCCTGTGTTGTTCCAAGTTTTAGGTATTTCAAAAGGCTGCAATATTGGAGAGCCTGATCTCTAAAAGTGATGTTCCGTCCGTAATTTGCTTGTGTATTCCGCAAGTGGGAAGTTGATACAACGTTTTCTTGACGATTCAGTCGGAGAGATTGTGTGTTTATTCAGTATATACGGGTCTGATGGTTAGTTGCTTCACCTTCCCTAAATGTTTGCTCCTGATCGATCAAAGGAGTATAATCAGCGCTAACCAGTTTCGTGGATTTGCCTCTCGAAAGTGGCATGTATACAGATTGAAACAGTTACAGTAATACGTGCACCTCGGGTGCGAGTTTGGCCGGTAATGACATCTACAATTAGTCGGATGACGAATAAGTGACAGTAAACAAAACATCAAGCAAATGAACAGTCCATAAAATCAACAGAAAAGGGAGGGCTACTTACACAGTCTTGTTGCAGGAACTGGACGAGATTGAGACCAACTTCAGCAAAAACAACAGCAGACCCTTTTTCGGGAAATTCAAAAAGAGTCTGATTGGATACAAGGGTAGAGAACTGTTTATAAGAGATAAGAAAGGGGAGCTGGCTGTTAGTGCGAAGGAGAACTGTCGGATTTTTGCAGGGTACTTTCACGACCTGCTGAACTGTGAACTACCTGAAGACGAGCTGGATATGGGGACTGACACAGAAGAGAGTGAGCCACGCCCTCCAACCAGGGACGTAGTCGCACATGCCATAAGCGATCTAAAGAATAATACGGCAACTGGAGAAGATAGTATAGCAGCCGAGACGATAAAGTGGGGAGGCAACAAAGCAGTAGACAACGTGACCAACATAATCCACCAGATCTGGAGAACAAAGAAATTGCCAGAAGGATGGAACAATGCAATTGTAGTACCAATACTTAAGAATGGGGACAAGAGAGATGCAAACAACTACAGAGGAATATCGGTACTAGAGGTCGGATACAATGTGCTGTCAAAACTATTGCTCAAGAGAGTAGAAGAACAGGTAGAGAGTACAGTTGGCGACAACCAAGAGGGATTCAGGAAGGGAAGAGGTTGTATAGAACAGATATTTATCCTGAAGCAACTTATAAAAACGTAGGGCCTTAAAAAACAAAAAGCTGCAATAACCTTCGTGGACTTCACAAAGGCATTTGACTCCATCGACAGACAGACTCGTGTTAGGATTCTGAAGAACAGAGGACATGATGGAACTACACAAGAACTCATAAAAGAAATTCTGACAGACACAAAAGCAAGGGGGAGATTCATAGGAGCACTGTCAGAAGAATTTGAGATCAAGACTAGTGTTAAACAAGGAGATGGATTGTCACCACTGTTGTTCAATATAGCACTGCACGAAGTGATCAGGCAGTGGAGAGGAATGAAAGAGGAAATGGGAATACCAAAGACCCATGTGGGGGACAAAAAGGACAACAGGGCTCAAGTAGACTGCCTAGTCTTTACAGACAACATAGCAATAGTAAGTGAGACGGAAGAAGACGCAAAGACACAACTCGACAACTTAAGTAAGGCAGCCAGAAAGGTGGGACTGAGAATCGCCTGCAACAAGACAAAGGCATTAACTACCACTGCAGACTGGGAAACACCGGAAGGCACTGTGCAAATGGTGAACAAATTCAAATACCTGGGAGAATCAATGACAGGAACGAACAGGGACAAGCAGAGAATAACAGAGAGGATAAAGAAGATGAGGTCACCCTTTTGTATGACGCGAGAGATATACAATAAAAAGAATATATCCACATATTCAAAGATAATCCACTACAAGGCAACGGTGAGGAATGCAGTATTATATGCTGCTGAGACGATGACACTAGGAAGAAATGGCGCAGAGCAACTAGAGAAAGAAGAGAGAAAACTACTGAGAAAAGTACTAGGTCCCAAAAGAGGTGGATGCGAAGACCTAGGGAAGAATTTTACCGGAACATGAGAACAATATCCGGGGAAATCAGACTCAAAAGGGCTAGGTTTACTGGACATGTAGTTTGGATGAGTATGGACAGGATGAGGAAGAGAGAGTGGGAAACAACAGGGAGGACAAGGTGAAAGACAGGACCCAAGTGGGTTGTTGAGCTTCGGAAGGACTGGTTGGAATTGGGGATCAAGGTCGAAGGAAAGAAAATTGAAGGAACAAATATACACCTACCAATATAACGGAGATCAACGACAGGAAAAGATTAGAGTGTCACCAATGGAGCCGACAGGAGAAAAGGACACTGAAGATCTCGGAAGAAGAGCGGGAGAGATGAACAGAAAGAGAGAAGAGGTTCTGGGAGAAGAAGAGGAAAATGTGGTCCACGAAGGGGCTACCCGTGGTCCGACAGAGACTCTAACGCAAGAAGAAGAAGAAAGTCTTGTTGCGATATGATGCCCGAATGTCCGTCAAACCAAGACCGTACGTGCTTGTAAACACGACTGTTGACATTTTGGAAGATGGTAATATCCACAGGACACTTATCATGAAGATACACACTGTCGAGTCACATCAGTGTGACCAACGGTCAGAAGCCTGATAACCAACTTTTGCAGACCGGGCAGCCGCGAGACGTACAGGACGGTAGTCAATGAATCCCTGGAAGGTACCGAAAGGGTTGTGGAGCCAAATCGACTACAGTTCCGTGGCTAGCTGCGCTAGATTTGTCGGTTGAGTATTCACGGCGCAACCAGCCCAATCGAACTGTTCTCACAGATTCTCGATTGGGTTTAAATTCTGGGTGTTTGGTGGCCATGGGAGTACGGTAAACTCAACCTGGTGCTCTTCGAACCACGCACATACACTGCTAACTGGGTGAGACAATGCATTGTCCTGCTGGTAGATGCCGAGGATATGCAGACGGTATGTAGGGGTGGACACGGTCCGCAAGGATAGATGCATACCTGTGTTCATCCATTGAGCTTTTCAGAATGACGATTTCTCCACACGACGATTGTTGTAGGATGTTTGGTTTCAGACGATTCAGAACTTAATGCCCAGGGTCATCTGTCCGATGGAATATAAAACGTCATTCATCTGAAAGTGCCACCAGTCGGCACTCAGTGGACATCCAGTTGCGGTATTGGCGTGCCTTCGTCGCCAATGGGGAGCAATCAGCATAGATGCACGAACCAGGCGCGGAGGCCCTTAGGCAGCAACGTCCGCTGAACACTGTTGGTAACACCTTGGTTCGTCTGGGCGATCACCTGCTCAATAGTTGGACGTCTATTCGCTCGTACATATTCTGCAGCCGCCGATCATCCCTGTCATCTGTGGCCTGTGGTGCAGCATAGTTGCCACGGCGCCGCTTTTGGATAGCGCCATTTTGCTAAGCGCAGTATACTTTAACCGCAGCGGCAAGTGAACAGTTTACAGACATAGCCGTTTCGTATATGCTTCTACCGTTGGCCTGAAAGCCAATTATCATGCCCCTATGTGTACCAGATACATTACTCCATTTCAGCTTTATGACAACTACTGCTCTGTTTTCCGCATCACTCCGACATGCTTTAGATGCCCTCCACTGCTTCTGCTGCCACTTGCCATCTGTGAGTGGTTATTGCACATTGATGCTGAAAATAAGGGATGGTCATATTAATGTGACTGGACTGTGTAAAAGACAGTGGTCACTGAGAAACATAAAATAAAAATTCTGGTTTATTTTCACGTTTAGCAGTATAAGTGGACCCATGTCATGGTACGAAAAACACACTCCAAATCGTGACTCACCAGATGACAAAACACGCCTCCAGAAGGCTGGTGTCCGATTTCCATGCTTTTTGCCGCTGTGAGCTACGGTCTTTTGCGAGGTACCAATTCCAAATGTCCAGTGCATACAGATCTCTACGAATGTCGTTGAGATTGACCTGCATTCACTGACAGGAAACATCTATCTTCGGTTTGAAATCAATTGTCGTCTGCAAGGCATAACACTCGTCTCTGGTCCCCATACGAGGGGCAGAGTCCAGGAGATGGCACCATCGGCGCGTATCTAGGTCGTGTTTAGTTAGTAGCTTCTTTGGAAATAACGCACACCAAGTTTCAGCCACATTAGTCTATTTATTTGTGTTTGGCATTCGTGTGAATCAAGGAAGTCGAGTAACTGTCAAAAAATGGACGAAAAAGAATTTCGTGTGGTGATTAAGCATGACTTCATGAAAGGCAAAACGCCTCAGGAGACTAAAGAGAAGCTTAATAAACATTACGGTGACTCTGCACCTTCGATTAGAACAGTTTATAAGTGGTTTAAAAATTTCTGGAGTGGCCATATGGGCACAAGTGATGTTGAACTTTCTGGACGTCCTCTGGAGGTTACGACTCCAGAAATTATTGATAAAATCCATAATATGGTGATGGATGACATAAGAGTTAAGGTGCGCGAGATTGCTAGTGCTGTGGGCATCTCGAATGAACGGGTACATAATATTTTGCATAAACATTTGTACATGAGAAAGCTATCCTCAAGATGGGTTCCGCGATTGCTCACGCTTGACCAAAAACGGAATCATGTGAAGTGTTGCAAGGATGGTTTGCAGCTATTCAGGAAGAATCCGCAGGACTTAAAGCGTCGTTTCGTCACTGTGGATGAAACGTGGATACATTATTACGCTCCTGAGACCAAACAACAATCTAAACAATGGGTTACCAAGGGAGAATCTGCACCAAAAACGGCGAAGACAATTCCTTCAGCCGGAAAGGTTAAGGCGACTGTCTTTTGGGATTCGCAAGGGATAATCCCCATCGACTATTTGGAAAAGGGTAAAGCTACTACAGGTGAATATTATTCATCGTTATTGGACCATAGCTGGACCGCAAAAAAGTCCTTTTCCATAACGACAATGCACCAGCACACACCTTAGCAGTTGTGGTCGCAAAATTAATGGAAACAGGATTCCACGTCGTTTCACATCCCCCCAATTCTCCAGACTTGCCTCCCTCGGACTACTGTTTGTTCCCCAATTTGAAGAAATGGCTGGCGGGAGAAAGATTTTATTCAAACGAGGAGATGATTGCAGCAATTAATAACTATTTTGCTGACTTGGACAATTCCTATTATTCTGAAGGGATCAACAAATTATGACAGCGTTGGACGAAGTGTATATTTCTAAAAGGAGACTATGTCGAAAAATGAAAAAGGTTTACCCCAAACACGTAATTAGTTTTTATTTTTGCTCGGACTTTCCAAACGCCCCTCGTAAGTTAGGATGATTTTCCGACTTTCCTTACGCCGCGTTACATGACTGAAACGGAGCACCATCCTATGTAGACACGTTGCACAATCGGCGTTGATACGCCAACAAATCGGTGAATTTCGTCGGCGTTGTAGACGACGTTCAAACATGGAATCTCCTTTCTGACGTTTTGTCACGCTTCTACGTGGGCCCATCTTACTGCGCTGTTTCCGTACAACCGTCTGGCGTACATACACCACGTTACTACTTAGGTCAGCGATGGAGTCTCATATGTCCGGTTGTCGTACATACACCACATTTACGACTTAGGTCAGGGATAGAGTCCCACATGACTACTCAGTGCTCCTACACTATATACAGCACTACAAAGCGGCCAGTGTGCTCCTTTATAAGCGGCGATAAAATAGTGTCAGTTAGATGGCCACACTAATTCTTTGCCTATACATCAGTGTTTGTACACTGGCATCAGAATCACGCTGGGCTGGGGATACGTTGCAGCAACGTTTTGAGCGCCTCTTATCAGGGCCTCACCAATATACTTCATTGTCTGCTGAGCTTAACTTTCCAATCGCCTTTCCAACAGTTTTTGTTGAACGTTAGATGCCAAGTTTCGGAGACAGTGCTCCTTGAATGGAAGGGTTCGAAGAGGCACACATTATATGAAATTATAATTAAATCAATACAATGAAATGAATACCATTACCTGCATACAGGCGTTGATATACGTCAAATGGGACAGTTGAAAAATGTGTGATCCACATTACCAACGTATTGTCCCGCACTATATTCGTAGTGCCCCTGCCCATTACACATTACTCTCGGCTTTACCGATTCTCGTAAGTGTTCGGGCGATGTGTGTGCATCCGCACTGAAGATGGTCAAATGGCCGGTGAGCCTTACATATATATATATATATATATATATATATATATATATATATATATATATATATATATATATATATAGGACTTAACATGTGAGGTCATCAGTCCCCTATAACTTTGAACTACTTAAACCTAACTAACCTAAATGCATCACACACATCCATGCCCGAGGCAGGATTCGAACTTGCGACAGTAGCGGTCGCGCGGTTCCAGACTGAAGCGACTAGAACCGCTTGGTCACAACGGCCGGCTGGTATCTGTTCTTTGGAACATGCCCGGAAGAACAGATACCATCTTCATATACACATTACATGAACTTGAATTGGCCATCTGAAAGACAGGGGCGCAGACAATGCAAATGTAATGTTCGTATAAATGATTCATTCGTTTTGAAAGCTTTACAGGGTGGGCGAGATGTACCCCTCCTCCTAGTATCGAATACTAATTGATTTGACTTGTATTGTCACAAGTACTTACTTACGTATTAAGTGTCTAATATATCAGTATGTTCCCTATTGCGTTGCAAACATACAGTGTTTCCATACGCCTCCATATTCTTCTTGACATATTTTTCAGTCATTACCAGTGTTATAGTGCGAAATGCATCGTCAACAGCACTGCCAAGTTCTTCGTTTGTAGCATAACGTCGTGCAGATACGTGCGCCTTAATGATTCCCCATAACGAATTATCAGGTGTGCTCAGATCAGGACCACTCGGGGGCCATTTGAAGAGAGCTGGTATTGCTGGTTAACCACAACCTATTCAACTTCCTGGAGAGAGCTCTTTTAGAAGCTCGCGCTCTCCTAGTGCGTTGTGAGGAGGCCCTCCGTCTTGCTGCAGTCACATGCGTTCTGTGAGGCTTCTACCCTCCAGCTCAGGTGCTACCATGTTTGTAACCTGTATAAATAATGTGTCCCATTCGCAGTCCGTTCAGAAAAGTCTAGCCCATGCTGATGTGATGTCATCGCCACCAATATCATTAAGTGAGGTGGGTTCGTTTCTAACTCGACAGTGTGGTGAGGATTTTCATTGGCCCAAACGACAATATTTCTTGCACTCGAGCTTCTACAAATGGCACATTCATATGAAAACATAACCTTAGTACGGTTCACTGCATTTACAAATTGAGTTAACAAAGCACGGTATGCTAATAAGCTCTCATTCCGGGCTATATACGATAACTCGTTTACGAAAGTCGGTCGAAAATGTCTGATCTTAAAGCTTTTTTTTAAATGATCTCTCACTATTGTCCTCGGTATACCAAGCACGTTTACATGACTGTTTCATAGGAGACTGTTCAATCGAAGCAGAGACTCCGGGACATGCTTTTTTGTATCTTCTTCTTTCCGGACTGGAAAACGAATGAATCGTTTACAGTAGTCCTGTAACCATATTGGAGTGCTTATTATCGTTTTCGGCTCATCGAGATTACACACAAATGGCTCTCGCTTTCTAAGTCGTGTTCTCATTTACCTGCAGGCAGGTGTGACTACCGAGAAACGTGTACTTTCAGAATGACAGTACACCATACTGTGACTACAGTTCTAGAACCAGTCTTGTTGGAATCCAGATCTCAATCCTGATGAACAGGACGCAACTGAATCTTGGTAAGGGACGAAGCTCTTGAGCGGTTTGGAAAGGCAGGGCCCCTATTTGGAAGCTGTGGGCTCACCAGTGTTTCAATGGAGTCAGTAGAATGCCGAGTCAGTCAGTACTCTCGACTCTATTAAATGATCACTATGCTACTACATTTTACCAGGAAGATACGTTTAGTTTCTCGTCAGCTTTGACACACACACACACACACACACACACACACACATACACGGTCGCTTGCGAATCATTGCAAAGTGCATGGAATATCGTACTTTTTATTATAATACACATTAAAGTTTCCAGCATGAGATTTTCACTCTGCAGCGGAGTGTGTGCTGATATGAAACTTCCTGGCAGATTAAAACTTAGTGCGGGACCGAGACTCGAACTCGGGACCTATGCCTTTCGCGGGCAAATGCTCTACCATGTGAGCTACCCAAGCACGACTCACGCCATGTCCTCACAGCTTTACTTCTGCCAGTAGTTCGTCTCCTACCTTCCAAACTTTACAGAAGCTCTCCTGCGAACCTTGCAGAACTAGCACTCCTGAACAAAATGATATTGCGGAGACATGGCTTTGCCACAGGCTGGGGGATGTTTCCAGAATGAGATTTTCACTCCGCTGCAAGTTTCGCAGGAGAGCTTCTGTAATGTTTGGAAGGTAGGAGACGAGGTACTGACAGAAGTAAAGCTGTGAGGACGGGGCATGAATCGTGCATGGGTAGCTCAGTTGGTAGAGCACTTGTCCGCGAAACGCAAGGGTCCCGCGTTCGAGTCTCGGTCCGGCACACAGTTTTAATCTGCCAGGAAGTTTCGCATGAAGGTTGCCTCCCATCCCCTTCTGTGATAGAGCGTAGAAAGAATGACTGCTTTTACATATACACAGTGCCTTTCTCCGAGTATCAGCCAGTTATATTTTCTCTTCCGTCAAACGAGCGTGTGACCAGTCCCACTGCCATGCTTTGTGTATTCTCGATGTCCGCTGTTACTCATACCAGTTACCAACTGTTATGAGGAGTATAAAATATGGGTCGTACAAGAATACTAAAATGAACCTCTTTTGTGGCCAAAAAAAGGTTCCCAGAACCCTGCCCATGAACTATGGCCTACCATTTGCTCTACTTACAACCGAGCCTGTTGTGGTTCCTCTTCATAACTCCACCGGGAGGACATCTTGATTTAGGTTTTCCGTGGTTCCCCTAAATTACTTCGGGCATATGCCGTGATGGTTCTTACTGTAAAGCCGAGGCCAACTATGTGTTCCATCCTTGTCAAACTAGACCTGTAAGTATGTAAATACCATCCTATAGACTACAAATTTTTCTGTGTGACATCATGACATGCTTAATATCCTTGCAATTGTGGTTCATGGAGGAATAAAAATGTTGCTACACAGTATTTGCACCGAATATTATAAAACCTGACTAGTTTAATTTGTGGCTCATTAATCCTGAAGTGAAAAGCTACCACATTTTTACATGTCCTGAATTACAGACGTATATTTTGTTGAGATATAATTGACTACTACTTTTCTTTGTGAGCCAGAATTTCGTTATCCGTGAAAACTTTGAATGCGCCGCCATAAACATTCTCCAGTTGGTTAAAGTTTAACGTGGGTAGTAATAGTTCCCTGAGTTAAGCCAGATATTAGTTCATTGTCTGTAGATGACTCTCCTCTTAGGTCAGCGTACTTCATCCTATCTGTTAAGAAATCCTGTCCGTTGGCATACGTGGTTTGCTATCCAATAAGAACGTATCTTCTTCGAATTTCTTATTGTGCTGAATTAAAAGCTTTTCGTAAGTCTAAACGCACTTCTCTATCCACGGCTCTGAAGAAATGCTGAAGGAAAAAAAAAGAAATATTGAAGAGAGGGAGGGAAACAGAAACAAAATAAAAACTTTGGCTTTTTTCCAGGTATGTGCTTTGCAATGTTGGCGCTATAATAGTCCTAATTCGAACAATTGATAGAAATTTAGCTCCACAGTCCTATAGGGCCTACAACAGGAAATTTCGACTAAATGATCAACACTACTTTAGCAGTCCACTTGGCACGTAGTAAGTCCCTAAGGACTGGCTTTTTAATACCGTACTTTATCTTAGGCATCGGAATTGTTTTTTCTGGTAGGAGTCGTTGGATAGTTTCAACAGTTCAGTAGCGATTGAGCACTTTACTTATGACTGCATTATTAGTCTTAGTGCTGCGTGTATCTGCGAAGTTTTACTAAGTACCTTACAGTTCCTGACCGTATATGCCACGATACAAAGGCATTCAATAATTTAATCCTTTATTTATACATAGAATTTGATACTGTCGAACGAAGAAACAGAAAAGTATTTATTGTGGCATAGAATGTCAGTGAAAGAGTGTGGATGTTGCTTCTTTGAAGGCCATAGAGGCATTTAACGTTTGATCTTATGAGTTTTGTAACCTTCATGCTGGCTCAGCGGCTTGGTACGTCCATTGATGAAAGTGAACAGAAGGAAATGAAAATTATGAGGTAGGTCTATAAACCATATAATACTGTTGCGGTTAAGCAGTTTACTACGACGTTCTTCACTTCCTCGACATTGATCTTTTTTTATTTTTAAATATAGTGTTCATGTGTCAGCATGATACGAACAGCTTATGAACTGTGTTGACCTTCAGCAGATCGCGGTCCGTGTTTATCGCTCGAGACAGTTACCGCTCGCGCCTGCCGACCTTCGGTTTTAAGGTCCGTCGAACAGCAACAGACGTTTAATGAGCCGAGACGGAGTCACGTGACGGAGGAAGCGACAAGACAGGTTGGCCAGACCGCGCACATGGCCAGGTAGGCCAGGTGGCGGTGGCCGCGTGACGTAGCCCGGCGGCGCCCCGCCCACCCAGCAATATGGCCTCGCGCGCCATTGGTCGGAGCGGCGCGCCACCACCACGCCCACCGCCGCCTGCCCGATGACAGATGAACGTCACGCCCCGCCCCGGAAAAAAAGAAGACGCTAGCTTTTATGGCGAAGCGAGCTGTAAGGTTGCGTGACGTCAGCGCCGGCGTGGTCACGTGGCCGGGCTGGGGGCGGGCGGGTGCGTCGTGGCGGTGACTGACAGGTGTCCTAGCCGCGTCTGGCGGCGCCGGGGCGGGACGCTCCTCCCTGCGGACGCCGCCTATGTGGGTCACTGTGCCGGAACGTCCTCCCATACGTCACCCTGCGCTCGCGGAGCATCACGTTCATCATCATGCCGACAAAAACCTGTTGTACCATTAATCATAACGGAGGAGAGTGTGTGTGTGAGAGAGAGAGAGAGAGATAAAGAAAGAGAGAAAGAAAGAGAGAGAGAGAGAGAGGGAGAGAGAGAGAGAGAGAGAGAGAGAGAAAGAGAGAGGCGATTGGGGGAAGGGGGCGAAAAGAAGAGAGAGAGTTGCAACCAAGAAAAATATTGTAGACACCTCAATGGACAACAGACAACAGTTTGCCTAAATGAATACACACCGATCTGTCGTACTTAATACTCCGCTCACAACTATAGAACAGACAAGTGGCCCGGCATAATTCATATAGCACCACAGTCAGTTTTAGCCCGAAATTGTGTAACCAGACTCCTATTAAGGGTCTCTCTCACCTTAGAGTAGCAAGTGTAAGCTGCAAAACCAAACATGCTCAACTTCGTTCGCAGGACTCGGTGGGTCCAGTGTGACAGAATAACTGTCATTGATCCAATTACTGTGAGAATCATAGTCATTTTTCTTCTATTTTTACATTTCTTCGCGAAAATTACCAAATATCCAATGAGAAAAAGAGGAAACCCAGTCGTTATTTGCAATTCAAGTCTTCATATGACACAAGCATAATCACTATATGTCATGAGTATGACTGCATTTTCTGCAGTTGGGTCCTTATTAGCGGAACCCGAATAGTGGGTACACAGAAAACTCGTTCCGAAACAGATTTCTCCACAGTTCCACCCAAAGATTTAAACAGCCAGCAACTACCATCGATTCTTGTTTGGTCTTAGATTAGGCTAAACCACTAATATCTCAGCTTATAACTCGTTTTTAAGGAAAAGAAGTGAAACTCTGGTAGGCCTACTCTTAGTAACAGTTTTGCGACTGGGGTCAGTTTAGCTGTTATAAGCGGCTTAGGCGTCAGCCGTATGGTGCATTATCTGAAGTCCTACTGCTAGAGACCCATACCGGACATATTTTTAGTAAATGACTGAGCCACTGACAGGGGTTTATTACTAATTCTATTTAACTGACAGATCGCTGTTTCCAAAGAATGCTATCTAAAATTATTAACGTACCATGGAAACGGTTCTGAATTCGATTTTAACACTAATACACTCACGAACAAGAATGCCGAGAATAAACTTACTTTCACTAGTAGTTCTGGGAAGGACTGTGCACTGCTTTGAAACTTTCTAGCAGGTTGAAACTGTGGGGAGGACTGGGACTCGAACCAGGAACATTAGGCTTACTTTTCGAGGGTAAAGCACCAGTCATCTCACAGAATGAAATTTTCACTCTGCAGCGAAGTGTGCTGATATGAAACACCCTGGCAGATTAAAACAGTTTTAATCTGACAGGTTAGTTTCAGTCATCTCACAGTTTTGGTATTCCAGGAAATTACAGTTTTCAATTTGACCGTGATGCTTTATTTATTTATTTTTTTTTTTTTTTGTCGTAACCATACTGGTCTGAGACTCGATTTTTCTTCTATAATTAGGTAACGAAAACTTCGGGTGTGGCTTATCTAGCGACCCTACAAAGTTACGGTATAGTGTCGCATCACGGCTACTTCAAATGCAGGCTAATGCTCGTTCCTTTGTTCTAAATGGAGCAACAATATCGCGAGTATCAGTACTCAATTGCTGATGTTCCGTTATTTTAGACGACAGGGCACGAATAGTTTTCCTCTAACCCAACAGTAAATTTTAGTCTTGGCCAGTGAGGAGCAACATCGGAAGAAAATCATAAACATATTCAGGAATTCGACACAGTTATGATGCCAATTTGAAACACGCACTTAATCGTTGTCCGCAGCTCGTGGTCATGCGGTAGCGTTCTCGCTTCCCACGCCCGGGTTCCCGGGTTCGATTCCCGGCGGGGTCAGGGATTTTCTCTGCCTCGTGATGACTGGGTGTTGCGTGATATCCTTAGGTTAGTTAGGTTTAAGTAGTTTTAAGTTCTAGGGGACTGATGACCATAGATGTTAAGTCCCATAGTGCTCAGAGCCATTTGAACCATGTGAACTTAATCGTTATGCAAAGAGTTCATCTTATAGAGAAGGTAGCGAAACGTATGGCTTGGATGAATCTAACGAGCGGTATTGGATCTCATTCCAGAATAAGCAGAAAACTGCCGTTTCTTCAAGGTAATCCTACAGTTAAAGACCCGAGTCATACAGAATTTTTTGAACCAAAATTACCACCATTTGACTAATAATTGTTCATAAATTGTACGTAATCAAGATATCAGGTCTGTAGCAGTCTCAAGTGCACTTAGAAATGTTAAAATATGTCTGACCTGTCCAGCGCTCACAAAACCAGTCAAGGACGATGTGGGTTGCGTGAACAGTTGCCCCGTCGTCTTGAAACACAACGTCTCCATTGGCGGTGGACTTGACTTGCCAAATGGTAAGGATGGACGTGATCAGTCAAATGGTCACATAATCTTTGGCAGAAATGAAACCTTGCAGAATTGCTGTCGACGCAATGCAAGAAGCCAAGCATCACCTAACGCCCGCCATGTTTCAATCTTGGTACGCCAACTCGGCCAGAAGTTGGAAAGAATGTGAAACCAGACTCATGCGGCCAAATGACATTCTTTCATTGTTCCTCAGTCTGTCTTTGGGGTTCGGCACTACGTTTTCCTGTTACAGGCATCTGCATCATTGATGAGCGATTCTAGAATTCCAGCTCGCGCTGCAATTCCCTGTTTATGGAGCCCCATTCATGTTGTTTTGGCGCTGACAGGGTTCGACATTCAGTTCTGCTGTGGCCTTCGGAGCTGTCGTCATGTTATTTTTCGTCGTAATCCTCTTCAATGACCGTACGTCCAAATCGCTTGATACATACTCTCGTCGGCGTTGGGTCTTAGCGGCTGATGCTTTTTCCGCTTTCCCTATTTGCGATTTAAGCTTCGATATGGTGCCTCTTGAAACGCAAAACACTTCACCTGCCCTTCATTACAGAGGCACCGACCACACAAACAGCAAAAATTTGGCCACGTTCGAACTCACTTAGTTCCGACTTGACGCAAGCGCAACTAAGCTGAACACTGTTCTGATCGCAATGACACTTTCAAAATATTGAGAACGCTGCACAAATTCCATTCGTGGTCAAATACAACAACGGAACCTGCAAGCTTGGCTAGCACCTGCGTTTATGTTCAAGCAGGCATTTCTCGTGGTGTTGACAAATTTTTGTTCAATCTCTGTATCCCACACACCAGGTGGAAAAATTTTGTCATTGTCAGATCTCCCAAGGTTCTCAGTAATTTTGGGGACTCGTCTACTCCTATCTTTCTATAATTAGATGCGCCATGTCAGGGACTGCGCGGCCCTTCCCGCCGGAGGTTCGAGTCCTCCCTCGGGTATGGGTGCGTGTGTTGTCCTTAGCGTAAGTTAGGTAAGTTAGTTTAAGTAGTGTGTAAGTCTAGGGGCCGATGACCTCACCAGTATGGTGCCTTAGGAATTCACATACATTTGAACATTTTCTATAATTTATTTATGTTACAATTCTAAAAAGGTGAACAATTTTTGTAAATTGATAATGCGATGTAAATTTTTCTCCACCGAGTTTTTTTTTTTTTTGTCTTCCTAGCGTTTCGCAATGTCTCTACGGTGTCAGCGTCTCATTTCGGATTTGGCAGTGTTAGTGATAATCAGAGGCCGGATGCCCTTTCTGGCGCCAACAGGTTCCCTCAGGACGGGCTACCGTTGCACCAAAAAGTACTGGCAGAGACATCTTTCCGCATCTGACACAAAATGTGTAAATAATAGGAACATTATGGACGCCATTAACGCTGACTCAATAAAGGAAATAATTTGTAGACTAGAGTTTTCCCAAATCAACAGATATACATGTAATCTATTAAATGAGGGTTTTCTCTTGCTTAAATAAGTATTGGCTCAATATACAACGTTTGTTGTTGTACCTGACAGACAGCGCCACGCGTACCAGATTTGTGCGGTTGGGGTTAACAAGCAGTTCAGTATTTGCCTGATGGCCAGCGTAAGGGGAATTCGCTTGTCACGATGAGTCCGAAGGAGAACGAGCATTCCGTGTCGTTCCGCAACAAGGCGGTTTTTACCGTGAGACCGGTGAAGAACTTTCTGTTAATTATACAACAATGCGGACAATGATGAAGAAGTTTCAAGAGACTGCTGCAACAGACAATAAACACAGAGGCGGACGTCCAAGAGTTCTTACATGTGGGGAGCGTCGAAGGATAGTTCGCCTTGCAGGAAAAGACCCCTTTGAAAGTGCACGGTTATTTGTATCGGACACGCTGTCAACGTCCAACAAACAGGTCTCTTCTGAAACCAGCCGATATTCACGGCAGATCTTCCAGAAAACAGCCATACTTTTCGGAAGCTAACCGAAGAAAATGCTTTCAGTTAGCCAAAGGAGTCAATAAATCGCTTGAATTTGGGAATATCGTGCTATTTTTCTGACGAATCCAAGTTTAACTTGTTTGGATCTGACGGAAAGGGAAAAGTGTGGCGCAAACCAAATACAGAGCGCCAACCACAGCTGCAGTAAAATGTGGAAGAGGAGTCTGGGGTTGGATGGCAGCTTCTGGTAACAATTATTGGAGGTGTCGTGGATAATCTTAAATATATCTGTGTGTTGCGAGGCCATTTATGTAGCAGTGCACAGGAACTGGGTCTTGATGGCGTCTTTTACTTCCAACAAGATAACGACACTAAACATGTGGCTCTGAGAACTCAGGGTTGGTTATTATATAACGTTCCAAGGAGGATTTTCACCGGGGTCCCGGGTTCGATTCCCGGCGGGGTCAGGGATTTTCTCTGCCTCGTGATGACTGGGTGTTGTGTGCTGTCCTTAGGTTAGTTAGGTTTAAGTAGTTCTAAGTTCTAGGGGACTGATGACCATAGATGTTAAGTCCCATAGCGCTCAGAGCCATTTGAACCATTTTTGAGGATTTTCACTCCATCACAGAGCGCTGATCTCAAACCTATAGAGCATCTTTGGGCTCACTTGTATACAAAAGTCACTGTTAGAGGAATGGTCGAAGATCTCACCAGATATTATTCACAACTTGGTTCACTTCATGCAAAGACGTCTAAAAGCTGTCATCAATGCCAACGGTATGCAAACAGCCTACTAGAATTGAGTTCGTGAATTAGAGGTGTGCCAGTACTTTATTGATGCTGAGAGCAACGGATTTCCTTTTGTAGACCAATATTTTTGTTGTGAGAAACCAATTATATTGTAACCTGTCTTTAAGACTGTACCCTTAAATAAATGTAACAGTGCCTTGGCAACAACTTTATTTGTTGGTAAGGTATATATAGTGGGAAACTTTATGGTGCCACTGTATGTGTACTCCAATATGTTACCGTCTAATGTTATCTCAAGTGTGAGAATGTTTTTATGTGTTTGTGTAGCGCCAATCTGAGGCGGAACGTGGATACAAGTCCGGTGTTTACCTGTTTGGATGTGTGAAAGCGCCTAAACACCACATACAGGCTGACAGGCGCGTTTGGCCCTCGTTAATCCGTGAGGTGAACTGGAACCGGGGACGGCGCGCCTCTCCGTGTTCCGGAGGCGGCCTTTCTAGCATTCTCGGCTATCCGCTCTTAGAGCTAATGGTTTCGCGTACGTTCGGGTCTGTACGGTATTTGGACGTAGAGCTGTATGTGTCTGCTGTTTGTCGAACTTAACTAACACCAGATATGAGAGCTTATCCCTTCTGATATTGTCGCTTGCCGGTACCGTTTTGATTGCTGAAAGCTTGGAATATTTTGCAAAGGGGCATTTGTTTACTGGTTGAACATATCACAGGATTCTGTGCCCGAGTGGCGCTCAAGAGCGATAGAGGGTGAAGCCTCGGGATTAGTTTTCCATGGCTATTGGCGAGATACGTAGAAAATTACCATCAGCAAAATCTAACTACAGATTCTTGTGCTTGGAGGTGTCATTTGTCGAGAAAGTGATTTTAGTGGAGCAGCAACATTACTCGTTTCTAGCTGGCTCGGCTTCACCGCATGCGTCAGTGTACAGGGTAGTCAGAAATAGCCTGAAAAGCTTGTAAGGGTGTTGCAAGGTAGGTCGCGCTGAGAAATAATTGTTCAAAAAAAAAAAAATCGGTACGGTGCGCCGTTTCCGAGCTAATTAGGATTGAAGTTAGCCGATCAGGCCATGTCACGCGGGAAGTCAAGCGGCCTGCTAGAGATAGTGTTGCCAAAAATGTTGTTCTCTTAGTTTCCTAAAATCGAACAAGAGAGCGATACAAAAATTGGACGCGGGATGGTGGTAAGCATCGAACCCGAGCCAGAGCCTGAGGAGTTTCGTACGCTATCATCTACTCTACGAGAAAAATTGACGCTAATAACTGTATCTGGCAAGCCGTTTGAATGTGCGGGCGCAACGAACTGATTGGTTGAGTTCAATGCTAATTAGCTCGGCAACGGCGCAACGCATCGAATTTTTTTCTTAACAATTATTTTTCAGCACAACCTGCCCTACTAAAATCCGTAGGAGCTTTTCCGACCGTTTCTGACCACCCCATTGTACAATAATTTCAGGAACTGATGCGGCAGTTGATTAAGATGACAGACTCTCAAAGCAGCAGAATGTTTTAAATGGTATGTTTCTCGCCCGACTTACACACCATCTAGGAGCAAGTAAGGAAATCGATATCGACGCCAACGCCACCCGTATCAGTAAGGCTGCCGAAGGTATTTCATGGTAAGAGAACTGCCACTAGCACTGCAGCACCATTCCCAGGTACTTCGATAATCGTGAGGCAAAATATAACTCCTATGAAAAAAACTGACAAGCATTTCCGAAGTTTTAAAGTGAGTAACGTACGTATCATCAAGTCTACTAATGATGGCAAATAAAATCTCTCTCTTATGCCGCGTGTATAGTGATCATTGTTCTCCCAGACAAAACATACGAACACAATCAAAGCACTGTCCACAAATCTCCAGGCAAAAAAATTTCGTTTGCCAAAGCACTATGCCGTTTCGGCCTATGAAACCGTATCTTCAGGTGCGTACTTTCTAGTCTCTATATGTCAGACTGCACAAAGAAATACGAAGTTTGTGTCCGGAGGAGGGGGGTGGGCGATTTATGCTCATATACCTTCATTCTGTTACAGTCACAGGTAATTGAATATAAATACGTGAAGTTCCTTTGTCGGTATAGTTCGTTGCAGTGTACTGTTTAGGTGATGAAACTTCCTGGCAGATTAAAACTGTGTGCCGGACCGAGACTCGAGCCTTTGCCTTCCATGGATAAGTGCTCTACCATCTCAGATAGGCAAGTACGACTCCGGACCCCTCCTCACATCTTTAATTCCGCTAGTACCTCGTCCTCTGCCTTCTAAACTTCATAGAACCTCTCCTGCAGAACTTGTAGAACCAGCACTCATACTGTCTTGGAACGAGGGTATTATAAAATAAAACACCATATCTTTTTAAACATGAACAGTGTACTAACATATCATCACTAATATCAATAACTGTAGGTCTACTGTACTTTTGTTTTTGGAAACCATACGCTAATGAGGCAACCTCTCCGATTCACAACTGTTCGCTAAATCTGACGTGAATAACTGAAGGAAAATGTCGAAGAAACACAACTTTTTAACACCTTTTTGTCACCTTCAAGAATGCCATAGGGCATTATATGCCCTGGAACCAAAGTAAAAACCAAACATAAATGGTTTATTTTATATTATACGCATTCATAGCGTTTGTAAAAAATATGAAAGTCATAATAACTTCATCAGTTCGGCAAGTGTTTAAATTTTCTTGGTGCTTTCAAGTTTACAAACTTTCAGTTGGTAAACCATTGAGAATGAACCTTGGAATTAGCAGCAAAAATAAAGGAAATATAGTTACAAATTCGCAGAAATTCTCTAAAATTAAAGAGTGCTCTTTTAGAAAACTTCTTGTAATGATTGCCGTAGTGGGAAGCTCCAATTTGAAAAAAATAACGTCCATGAGTTTCCTACCTCACTGTGGGAATATTAAATCCCTGTTTTACGTATTTCACACATTTTTCTTCAGAATAACGACAATAAAAAGCGTTACAGGATATAATCCTTTAGATATAATTTAAATTATAGGTTTTTCCGCTGGTCATGATAATACATGTTAATCTTCGCTCTTTCACCAACAGTTACTTGTCTCGTAATTTTCTTAACCTCGTTCTATTTTCTAGTTAATCACATTTGTATCCTGTTTTTAATTTTTGTACTGCCCTTATTATTGCATTTAATAAAAAATTAAATCTGGGTTAGTTTGTCCTATCCATTATGATGATCAGCATTCTCACATGTTGCTCTCTTAGAGAGTATCAAGTAGAGGGCATACCATAATTATGAATTGGAGCTCTATAGCTCTGTTGAGAGGATATCCGAGACTGCCATAGCCTTGCTGTGAACAAGCTGAACTGGCCCCACAGCAGTCTAGCAAGATCAAAAATTGCAGCATTTAAACAGCAGTGACCTAATAGAAGCCGACCTTCCTCAGTAATAAGCACAAAATTTAGAAATGCATATGTGGGTATATTTGTCACTATCATGAACATTATTAATTTTAATTTTCATTCTCTACCCTCAAGGACACCGCGTGACATTAAGAGATCTGGCCTTACGTACATCCAGCGATTTCTGAGCCAAAACTGAGACGAACTGATGGTAGGACAGAGGGACTTCCATTTTGGAGAGGACTTCCATTTTTTTTTTTTGGCAGTCGAGCGTAAGCTCTCGAAAACTTTGTTCGAAACTGGTTGATTACAGTGATTTTTAAGTTGTGTCTGCGTAAACATGTCCTAAACATAAATTTCAATACCTGGTGTCAGTTGTGTGTAGGAGAATAAAGACTTTCTGGACATATGTAGCGCACCTACCGCTGTTGTGTAATACTAAGGTGAGGCCGGAGTGCATTGCGATGCTTCTTTTCCTATCTAAGGAGGAATGCCTGTACGACCTACTTGACGCATTGGAGAACACCAATAAGAGACAGACATCCCATCCCTAGGGATGATAGAGGCATCTTGTTTCCACAGTATTTTTGTACAAATAATCAGTCATGTGTATACGAAATGTGGTTGAAAATACTCTGGCTGTTCGTGACGTATGCTTTTATGTTACCCCCATTCTTCCCCATCCTCAATCATAGAGATTTTACGAGTGTCTTACTATCACAGTATTTTTTTTTCCAGTGATGTGCGTACCAAGACTGACAAAAACAGCTGAAGTGGTTACAGAGATATACTGGTGTGTTATTGTCTTTGCACCCCACTCTATTCTGAGGATGCATAATCACCGGTGATTCTAGCAACCCCGAAAACTATGGGTTCGATGCTAATATCGACCGATATCGAATATTTTTACGAGTAATTGCCTCTCATCCCACATTTACGCGTACGTGTAGTACGGGTGTACTACCCCCACAGTAATTTCATATAAATAATGAGTCATATCTACACAAAAGTGGGTTGTAATTACTTCACAATGTCGTAACTTCTGCTGCTAAGTCACCCCGTTTCCCCTCGCACCTCAAAGGGGTAGGTTATTCTTACCCCTCATACGTTCGCAGGCGTGGACACAACTGGCCAAAGTTTCGTTTCAATCGGAGGAATGGTATAGGAACACGTAGAAGACGAACGAACGACGTACTGTATGACAATGAATACAGGTCGAAGGAAGGAATTAAAATTTATGACAAAGCCGGGATTCGAACCGTGGTCTCGTGCTTCTGCCTGTATTCACTGTCACAGTTTTGACACTTAATACGTCTCTGGAAGATACAGTTTCAGCTGAATAATGTAAATGTACGTTTTATGTATCCGACTTTTAAAAGTATCAGTACGCATGCAGTGGAGCACGGGGTTTCCCCATTTGCAAATATTTCTCTATTTACGACATCCCCTCACACACCCTCACGCGCGATGGCATTTTTCAGAACTATAGACCCAGAGTCTGCGCAAAAGAGTCTGCGCAACAATCATGTCTCGTAAAATGTAATTATCACTAAACTTATGCACAAGATAATAATATTCGCCTGCGAATGCCTTAAGAAAGTAACGAAAGATCACACTGCTACGAGTTTTGACACCTAAAATTGTTTGTAACAATACATTATTTTGTAGCAATATGAACATCTGTGCACGGAAGTTGTATGAAGCGGCGTTTCTCTTCCCGCTTTGAGTGTGTCAAAATGGTATTGTCTACCCTCACAATGCTACCGACAACATTTCGAGTCGTACCTTAATTTGCAAATCGATCAAAAATATTGGACTGCAGAGTAATGTTACCACACAGAAGAATATGTTAATAAGAAATGAGGATTTAAATTTTACAGTGTGATATCAAAATGGTCAAACGCGTTTTGGTAGTAAGTGTGACTTCAACAGAGAGCGTTTTAAATCTGATGAGTAACTATGGAATTCTGAATTCCTCCTCTAACGTCGCGGATGACCAGAAAAGGCCTTCCTGCGCCAACTGGATATCCCCTTGTGTCTTGGTGTACTTAGAAGAATTTTAGAACAATGATACGTTAGCTTGGCGTGAGAAAGCTAGTACGTGTACAGAAAAGACAGCTCATTCGCTTCGAATCTTCGTTTTTATGTGCGGTGTTGACTCTTGATGGTTTGTCGTCTTATAGTGCACAGTTTTGTCTTTCAAATAAGATTAAGTTATAGACAGTGTACTCGGGCGGAGAAGGTATGAAAACATCGCATCCAATTCGGCGTCGAAGCAGTATGTCATCAAAGAAAAGACATGTGGTTGAGTGGAGTACGGGAGGAGTCAGTGCTTCTGCTAAGAAACTGAAAAACAGTGACCAGTAGTTTGATGTGCATTACGGATTGAGCTGTACGATCATAAATTTTCTTTCAGTTTTTTTCTGTTGTTTCTCAACACGTGAAAGTAAAACGTGCAATACAAACATCACAGTGCAAGAACAAAGAGCTCGAGGCTTATGCTTCGCAATAATTATCGCTTGTCCAAACTGCCCGGAAATTGTTATTCCAAGTGGTACATTTATACGGAACGCATATGAAATCAACCGTCCAACCATCCTAGCAATGCACCTGCTCGGAGCAGGGCTAAACGGAATTGTAAAGTTTTGTGCGGTCATGGAATTACCACGAACGATATTTCAATCGTTCTCTGATAAACCAGTGGATATGATTGCGATCGCAACGGTAACAAGTTCGACAGGCCAGTCCTGGTATAGCAGATTCATGGTAACAGTTTTCTAAAAGTAGAATTTTTCTTTTTTCCATGTCTATAACACCACCTTACAGGAAACCGCCTTAACGTTTCACTGTCTGTGAGGGGGTGAGGAGGTTAGCGTGCTCTGGATCCGCGCTAGGTCGGCGGTAGCTTAGCTGCCAGAAGGGTCATCCAGTAGGGACAGTCCGGAAGGGAGGGGCCAGACTACGTGCGTTCCACAAGGGCCTGTTTGCCCCTTCCGCGTACGCTAAACCTGTCCTTCCCATGTCTATAAAACATTTAAGGATTCAAACGCGTTTTTCTCCAGTAGTGCATGATGTTTCAAAACGGCACTCAGCCTGACTCCTACAACTTTAAAATAACATTTCAAACTGAACTACGTAGTAATTTTCGATTATTTGAAGTAAGCAATATTTATTAACAAATGACAGTCCTTTTTTGGTGAAAACTGAGCGACTATTCAAAAACTCGCCAGTTACACAAAAATAAATATTTTTAAAAGCCCCTACGTGGTTCACTAGCTACACTCATATAGATTTCATATACTTTTTTCCATGTTTAAATTGGCACCAGTTATAGTAAGTGCCGCCGATCGCCTCAAATTGAACATGTCTTGGGCGAATTGCTGCAGTGTCTCCATTTTGTAATGTTTTCCCATAAAAATTTTTTGTAATATTCTTAAATATATGATCAACAACACCCTATGGCCTTTCCTTCTGCCACAAAAAAACTGTCAAGGAAACGCTCTTTCTAGGGCGTTACTATGGTGTTACCCCTTAATGAATCTAATTTTGGGACAGAAAGGATTGAAATATGCAGCTATAACATCCTCTGACAGTATACCCAAGGAAATAAAATATCTGAAAGATGGCAGAAGTGTTTAGAAATGTAGACTGAAAATGCGCCTCCTTAACAACTCTTTTTTATATACCAGAAGAATTGTTGAACGGAAATAATAATTTATGCAGAAAAATGTGCTGTAATTCTCCAGCATGTAGCGTTATAAATATTTTCATATTTTGAAAAATATGTATTACGTGTGTACGTTCAGGAGACACAATAACTAAATAATTTGATGTCATTCTTTGACATTATCAATGGGGGAAGATCTGTTGTTTTAAAACATGGATGAATAAAAATCCTGCTTGAGAATAGCAAATTTTCTTTACTGGTTACCGGTTCCAGCTCATTACCGTGTCCTCTTCAGATCCATCTAAAATGTTCGTCAGTGTGGTACTCATTAAGCATCGTCCTAGCTTTTAGAGCCAAGTCGCCGTGGTGAAATAAAATATCTGAAGTGAAAATCTTATCTGGTTATGCAAATTATCACTAATCACTGATCAAATGCTGTTACAGTGTCCGCCGGCCTGGGTGGCCGAGCGGTTCTAGGCGCTACAGTCTGGAACCGCGCGACCGCTACGGTCGCAGGTTCGAATCCTGCCTCGGGCAGATTAGTTAGGTTTAAGTGGTTCCAAGTTCAAGGGGACTGATGACCTCAGAAGTGGAGTCCCATAGTGCTCAGAGCTATTTGGACTATTTTTTTGTCACAGTGTCGATTTTGCCACACATGTGTAGTAAGACCGACATCAGTGGTATCTTGGTTACATCGACGCATGGGCGATGCAGCTATCATTGCTGTTGATCGTTTGTTGACACGCGTGGCGAAATGGGCGCTGTAACTACATTTGATTAATGATTAGCGTTGCCCGTTTACATAAGCAAATAAGATTTTCACTTTACGATTATTTATTTAAATAGGGCGGCTTAGCCCTAAGAGCTAAGGCGATGTGCGGCGAGTGTCACTCACTGAACAGCATTTTAGATTGATGTGAAGAGGGCTCGGTAATGAGCGTAAACTGGTAAGCAACAAAGAAAATTTACGATCTTCACATAGGATTTTTATCCGCCCGTGTTTTGAATAACTTGACGTAGCAGCGTTCAAATGTTCAAATGTGTGTGAAATCTTATGGGACTTTACTGCTAAGGTCATCAGTCCCTAAGCTTACACACTAATTAACCTGAATTATCCTAAGGACAAACACACACACCCATGCCCGAGGGAGGACTCGAACCTCCGCCGGGATCAGCCGCACAGTCCATGACTGCAGCGCCTAAGACCGCTCGGCTAATCCCGCGCGGCGTGGCAGCGTCCTCTTTGCTTTACATGCAAGTGAGCCGTGGTATAACACTTGCTTCCTCAGTGGGCAAGTGACCTCGAACGGAAGCGGATGCGTACGTGACGCACGTGCGAGGACAGAAATACGGGAGTGGGCGCGTGTGGGGTGCGCCAGCGGACCTCGTCCCGGTACGCAGCGGCTCCGGTGTCGGAGTGCCGGACACAGCGATACGCCACGCCACCGCACGTCTTCTTTTTCTGGGCGCCGTGGTTCCCGCAGCGCACCGGCCGGACGAGACGAGTCCGCGCGTCACGCCCTTTTGGCCGGAATTAGAGGCGACGTGGGCGGCCCGGGCCAGACCGGCGCCTTTGAAGCGCCTCGACGTCGGCGTCGGTGTCAGCGTCGCGGGCGCGCCCATTTTTACGGCTCACGGCCAATTTATTCACGTCGCAGCGCGCACCTGCAGTCGGCCGCCAACACGCCACGCCGCGGCGCCACCAGCTGCCGGCTGCCGCCGCTGCCTCCGCCGTGTCAACTCGCTGGCGGCGGCCCAGCCCCGCGTCGCGTCTGCACCGGAAAGCAGCGGCGGGCGAGTGCAGGCTGCGCTGTCAAGCCGGCGCTGCTGGGAAACGACCAGCTGATGTCGGGCAGACACCTCCGGCCTTCGGCGGAATGAGCAGCACAGGGCGAAACAAACTACCAAACCTCTGTATGTCCATCTTCTTACAGAAGGTTGCTGGACTCGGCTGTTTGATAGAGGATGTCAAATTAAACACCTTTCAGAGTCAAGTTTCCAACCTTATTTTATTTGGCAACCAGTTTCAGCGTTTTACTACGCTATCTTCAGGCCCCTCATGTTATCGATGATGGTGCCACTAAAGCGGAGTTACTAAATACGGTTTCCCGTAATTCCTTAAGGGGGGTAGGACGTCAAACGGGCCGACTTGGAGCAGGAGAGGCACCACAGGAGATTTTTATTTTCTACTGTCTATACTTTTACAAATAAATTCATAAAACTTTGTCAGCATGACAAGGAAGGATTCAGGATTCACACTCATAGCAGTGGAAGTGCAAAAACATAACAAAATAAAATTTTTCAGATATGAAATTTCATCATTTTTTTCACTTACTGTTGGCTGCATTTGTTGCTATAGGTACATTTTTCTTCACAAGTTAGAGAGATTCTTTGATGAATTTTGCACAACATACAAACCATACTTACAGGTGTTTGAAATTCTAGAATTTTCCAAATCTATTAAAAACTGTGGTAAAAATGGAGATAGTTAAGTACAAAATTTGATTTTTTCTGAACATAAAGTTTAAAACGTAACACCTCATTCATTTTTTCATAAATTAAATAGATTCTAGAGTTTCAGACACCTGTAATTATGGTTTGTATGCTGTGCAAAATTCATCGAACAGTCTCTCTCACTTATGAAGAAAAGTGTACCTATAGCAACAAATGTAGCCAATAGTAAGTGAAAAAATGATGAAATTTCACATGTGAAAAAATTATTTTGTTATGTTTTTGAACTTCCGCTGCTACGAGTGTGAATCCTGAATCCTTCCTGGTCATGCTGACAAAGTTTTATGAATTTACATGTAAAAGTATAGACAGTGGAAATTAAAATGTCCTGTGGTGCCCCTCCTGCTCCAAGTCGGCCCGTTTGACGCCCTACCCCCCTTAAAGAAAGAAGATATAGTAAATATTCCAGAATTCGAAACCAGAACAGTTGTTAGCATGAGTGGCATAGAAGTAGATACCTTATCTGTTGCGAAACAACTCAAGGCAAGTCTTCCGGTCCAGACGGTATACCAATCAGGTTCCTTTCGGAGTATGCAGACACAATAGCGACCTTTCTTAGCAATTACATATAACCGCTCACTTGACGAAAGGTCTGCTCCTGAAGACTGGAAAGAAGCACAGGTCACACCAATATTCAAGAAAGGAAATAGCATTAACACATTAAATTACAGACTCAAATCACTGACCTCAGTTTGCAGTAGGATGTTGGAGCATATACAGTACTCGAACATTATGAATCACCTTGAAGAAAATGACATATTGATACATAACCAACACGGATTCAGAAAATATCGTTCTTGTGCAACATCCTTTGAAGTAATGAGTGCTGTCGACAGCGGATCTCAGATCGATCCCATATTCCTAGATTTCCAGAAGGTTTTTAATACCGTTCCTCAGAATCGACTATTATTCAAATTGCGTGCAGAAGGAGTTTCGTCTCAGTTGTGTGACTGGATTCGTGATTTCCTCTCAGAGAGGTCACAGTTCCTAGTGATAGACGGTACATCATCGAGTGGAACAGAAGTGATATCTGGCGTTCCGCAAGCTAGTGTCATGGGCCCTCTGCTGTTCCTGATTTACATAAATGACCTAGTTGATTATCTGAGCAGCCCCCTTAGATTGTTTGCAGATGATGCTGTAATTTACCGTCTAGTAAAATCATCAGACGATCAATTCCAATTACAAAATGATCTAGAGAGAATTTCTGTATAGTGTGAAAAGAAAAGTGCTAGGTCATCCACATGAGTACTAAAAGAAATCCGATAAATTTTGGGTATACGGTAAATCGCACAAATCTAAGGGCTGTCAATTCGACTAAATACCTAGGAATTGCGATTACGAGCAACTTAAATTGGAAAGACTACATAGATAATATTGTGGGGAAGGCGAAACAAAGACTGCGCTTTGTTAGCAGAATGCTTAGAAGATGCGACAAACCCACTATAGAGACAGCCTACGTTACACTTGTCCGTCCACTGCTGGAATATTGCTGCGTGGTGTGGAATCCTTACCAGGTAGAATTGACGGAGGACATCGTAAAAGTGCAAAGAAGGGCAGCTCGTTTTGTGTTATGGCGCAATAGGTGTGAGAGTGTCACTGATGTGATACGCGTGTTGGGGTGGCAGTCACTGAAATAAAGGCGGTTTTCTTTCCGGCGAGATGTATTTACGAAATTTCAATCACCAACTTTCTCTTCCGAATGCGAAAATATTTTGTTGACACCCACCTACGTAGGGAGAAATGATCATCATAATAAATAAGAGAAACCAGAGCTCGAACGGGAAGATTTAGGTGTTCCTTTGTCCCACGCGGCATTAGAGAGTGGAATGGTAGAGAAGTAGTATGAAAATGGTTCGATAAATCCTCTGGAAGGCAATTAAGTGTGAATTGCTGAGTAACCATGTAGATGTAGATGTAGATGTCCGCAGGTGATGGTTGAAGTGATCACTACAGCAAAAATCTACAATACCAGTATCGCTGGCCCCTGTTTTGACCACAACCGAGGTAGATTCTTCCGACATGTCGGTCAGGAGCCTGAAGATGGCGTAGTACACCGCTGAAACTGGTTGCCAAATAAAATAAGGTTGGAAACTTGACGACGGAGAGGTGTTTTAATTTGACAAACTACCAAACCGCCAGTTACAAGAGGCCCATTTTTTCTCCTGAAAGCAGTTTGGTTTTATTCAGGATTCCTATACACCATATTATTTCCCACACTTTTTGACTACATAACCCTATTTTTCAACATAACCTTCGTTCAATGGAGGCAACGTCTTGTTGCATCAATAACCTCCCCATCAACCACGTACCGCTTACTGCAGAGTGCATCCTTCACTGGGCTAAACAGATGTATAATAGGTCGGAAGGAGCGAGATCGTGGCTGTAGGGTGGATGAGGAAGAACAGTTGTGATAATGTCGAACGCCTCGTCCAAAGATTCACTGAGCATTTGTTTAGTGCCAGGTATCCGTAGACACCGTACAAGGGCTTATGAATATATGTGATTCTCTGGTATTCTGAAAGAAGAAACTCAGTGACAGCTCTGTGCTTGGAACACACTTCCGTTACTGAGGCAATTTTGAAGGCTACGTACGGTCGTTGAAGATGAAAGAATCAGCAATTATCAACGGCATGAGTATGCAGAAACTTAATAAAACTATATGAGTTGAAGTGGGAATATTGCACAGTGCTCCACAACTAAGTCCACGGTTTTCAACGGAAATTGGCCGAGAAGAAAAATGTGTTGCATTACTTATTGAACGCCGCTCTTAACTTCCCCCGTTTCCCACGCCGCGCAATTCTTAATAATCTGGACTTGAAATCTAGTCCTTCTCGACATGTTCATTAAGACAGTCTCGGCCTACTGCCCTATTGTAATACGCTAACAGTCCTCCTCTTCTTTCCTGTTTGTTCCTATGGCTATTGCTGAACCCACGTATCAGTAGCCATAGATTTCTTCGTCCCATGCTTCCGCGTCTTCTGTCTCTGTTATCTTCCTTTAACCAGTACAACCAGTTCTTTCTGTACCCTGTACAATCAGGCGACTTTCGGTCTCCCTCTTTTCCTTCTTCCCTGTGAGTGGTACATAAATATTTCTTTGGCCATCTGTCATTCCTGTCATTCGTAATATATGTCCATACCTGGAGAGCTCCTGTTCTTGTGGTGCAATAATTTAGCATCAGGCAAGCACATATGCAAAGTGAGGGGGTGGGGGGGGGGTGATGTCATCTGTCTCAAGATCCCCTCCCTTCCTCCCTGTCCAAACAAAATAGAGACATTATTACTACCTAAAAGGTGTGATCAAATAGTAATGGGAATTTTTTAATTTCGCTAGCTTCATACAGCCGATCTTAAAAAAAGTCTTGTTGGTACACATGTTCCTGATGTATGTCCGCATTGTCAGCTGCTTTGAATATTTAGTGTATTGTTGACAGTCGGAAATGTTTTCGAGTGCTTGGAGAATTTTTACTTTCGAAAAACATGAATCAAAGAATTTCTTTGCATTAAATTTTGCTTGAAAAATGGAAGAAAGTGCAGCTACGCATTCTAAACGTTGACTACGGTTTTTGGCGAATATACTGTAAGACAGGTGTTTGTGAGTGGTATAAACGTTTCAAAGAGGCTCAAAAAGATGTTGAAGACGGCAACCGCTTTGGCCGTCCATCATATCAGTTACTGACGACAATATGGAAGAAGTAAGGAAATGGTTTTGAAAAGTCGCCGATTCACGATCAGGGAGGTTGCTGACGATATAAGCATATTCTTTGGTTCTTAGCAAGCAATTTTTTCGGATGTTTGGACATGAAACATGTACCAGCAAAGTCTGTTCTGAAATTGTTATATTTTTTACCAAAAACGATGTTACGTAAACATCGCTGAGGAATTCGACAACGATGCAGAAAGTCTAATACAGGTTATAACAGGTAACGAAATACGGGTATACAGGTTTGTCGTCGAATTCAAGAGCCAATCATCCCAATGGAAACTGCTTGAAAGCCAACACCGAAAACAATCCGATAAGTTCAATCACATGTGAAGGTTCTTCTCACCGTTTTCTTCGAGTGCAGTGGGACAGTGTATCATGAATTCAATAAAGAATACTATCTGGAAGTTATGCGCCGTTTGCGTGTAGTAATCTGAAGAAAACAACTTGTGGTAAAACCACTCATGGAAATTACATCACGATAATGCTCCCGTTGAAGCCTCAATGCTTGCTCGTAATTTTTTGGCAAGAAACAAAACCGTCATGTTGCCTCGGCCACCGTATTCACCGTACATGGCCTCCTGCGACTTCTTTCTTTTCTTGAGGCTGAAGAGAACCATAAACGACGCCATTTTGCCAACACTGATGAAATAAAAACAGAATCGCTGAAGAATCTGAACATCACAATGAAAACTGAGTCGAAGAAGTGTTTCCAAGACTGGAAAAAGTGCTGGCACAAGTGTGTTATATCTGAGGGATATTACTTTGAACCTGACAGAATTGGAATTCTTTAAGAAAAACAAAGATTCCCGTTATTTCTTTTATCACACCTAGTACTTGTAATGCAGGGTACATTTCAGTGGCTTGCATGAGCGTCTGCCCACGTGGGCAGACTTGTGGTACGACTGGTAACACTGCAGTCAGGTACAGAAGCACATATACAGGCTGACCATGCATATATTCATCAAAAAATTCAAAACTGTTCGTAAGTCCACAAGTAGAATCTAGGGACCACAGAGATATGAACAAGAGACGACAGAGAAGAAAAGACCTTATCCTACGAAATAAAGCCGAAACATTTTACCGGAACTAAATTTTCAGAATTTGTTGCTACTTTTATTTTCCTTCTAAGGTTCGGTGTTCTGACTGGTTCTGTGTGCCCGCCACGAATTCTTCTCTTGTGCGAACCTCTTTATCTCAGAGTATCAATGGGACCCACGTCCTGAGTTGCTGAATGTATTCTAATCTTTGTCTACAGTTCTCTCAAGAACCATGGAATTTATTCCTTGATGTCTTACCACGCGTCAAATCATTCTGTTCTTTCATATTGTCAATGTTTTTCCCGAGTGTTTTCCACTTTTATCTTTCTTCCCTGATTCTGCGGACAACCTCCTAATTCCTTATCCGGCTACGTAAGTCTCTACATCTTTCCTTAGCATCCTATGTCTCATTCTCATCATTCTCGGGTTCCCATAGTCTATGATACACTACCATATTATGCTGTAGTACATTGCTCAGAAATCTCTACCTCAGATTAAGGACAATGTTTTATACTAGCGTATTCCTCTTGGACAGGAATGCCGTTTCTTTCCTACGCTAAGCTGCTATTTGTGTCTTCCTTGTTTCATCCGTCACATTCTATTTTGCTTCTAAAGCAGCGGAGGTCCTTAAAAACGTCTATCTCGTGGTTTCCAATATTGTTGGCAAGTCTATCGATTTTCTCATTTCTTTTACTCCTCATTATTTTCGTTTTTCTTCGGATTACTCCCAATACTATGACTTTTCTTAAATCAACTGCTTGAAAAGCGTGGCTTGAAATTTTTCAACTAATTGCTTTCAGAAACTATGGTTCTCCCTATTGCAGTTTCTTGGAAGTTACGATAAGTACTTTACTAAGCACTGATATAAACAAATTATTCTTTTTATAATTATGTTTGCATTAAACGATAAATGTTTCAATATTATTATTAAATTCGTGGGGACGTTCTAGTGAAGTTGACTGCAACTTCTACGTGGGAGTGGGGTGAAACAATAATAAAGGGAGACACCCACATTCTCTTCCCAGACCCGAACCCTAGCACGCGACTTTAATTCTAACATTGCCGATTTCGACTTATAACCTTCATCGAACGATCCTTTAAAAAGAATGAGGAAGAGAGTAAAATACTAGGAGACGAATTTACAAACCGAACTATCTTTATACTCAACTATATGTACTGAATATGTTGCACAGTAACTTTTCAACTGAACAGGCCCAAAGAGGTTCACAATATCTGCGTGCTGGCTGTTTGAACAGACAACTACAGTTAACTACAGAACAGTATAAAAATTGTAACTCTTAAATCGCAAATATAAGATTGAAAACGTTCTCAGCGTAAATCATATTGTGAGAGAAAGCTGTCTCAAAGTGAAACTTTCTCTCTCACAATCAGTTTTATGTTGCGAATATTTTTTACCTCAGATTTCCAATTTAATAGTTTTAAGTTTTATACTATCACATACATAATTATAGCTTTCAATTCCAACAGTCAGACTACAGTTTACTCTGAGACCGCCTCTCAGGTCCTCTATATCTGACGAGTTACTATGTATCATATATACGTACTTGTGCGCTTCATATTTACGGATGAATGAAGGAAGTGTAGGACATTCATGCACATATGACTATATAGTTTAACTTGTAATTTAGTTTTATGGTATTTTACTGTCCCCCTTTTCTTTCCTTGTATAGAGAACACCTGATGATGACTTGGTAATAAGTCGAAACCGATTATGATACTATTATTCTGACCTGGGTTTGAAATGTAAGATAAAAGAAATACTTATTTAGTCTCCATACGTTTCCTCTACATCGCTTCAAATTAATATCGGAGTGACACCCTGAATAAGGGCATAGTCGGTTAGCACCTTTCATTCTGATGTAAACCGGATTAATGCACGATGTGGAAGAGAAATTTCGCCGATTGCAAACATTAAAATTTTTTGTAACTTTATCGATGTGCACGGGACATAAGTTTGTACATTTAGAACAGACACAAGCGGTTAAAACTATTCTGTGACCATGACACAGTTCACTATTATCACCGATTTCAGCACATAGTACAGAGTAAGGGCACGTCATCATCCCAGCAGAATTCGACAAAACTAAACAATTTTTCCTCTTTTCACTAGAGGGTTCTTCCTGTCAGGAGATCTGGATCCGGAGGCTAGGCAGGCGTGGATCAAATCTTCGCGTCGACTGGCTTTTAAATGATTTCCCTCATTCGTTTAAGCGCAAGCAGGATCAAATACGAGAACACAGAATTGGACATATATGCCTGAGACAAATTGTATACGCGATATTTATCCGCTTTCATTTATGCGACAATGGGACTTCTTGTAACATATTCGAAATCAACAATGAACCATGAGTCATCAGTTGCGAATGCTCAGTAAGTCGTGTGGAGGGAGGGAGGGGGTGACAAGGAAAGAAAAAAAATTCCTCTTCTTTGGCCAGAAGAAAGCAGATGCTGTCAAACACTGTGAGCGTCTGTAATGGCTTTGAAAGAATGAAAAAATTTATGAAATATGATATGAATAGCTGTTTTCATCAACTTGTAACTTAGCGGAGAACGGCACTAGCGTGCCGGCACTAATTACTGCGTACGACATCTGACAGAATTCTACTGTTTCTGTTAAAGAATATGACATGAATGCTACCCCATTTGACATGGAAAAGCTTTGGTCCCTCCATAATGAACCATTGGTCCACGTGCATTGGAGCTGTCATCGAGTTGCTACCTCCACGACCTGAGGCTTCAGCAATGCAAAATTGCATCGACTCTTCAAAAAGCACCTGTGCGTCCAACCATATGCTAACAGCAGATGATGAAACTTGCGTCATTTACGTGCAGATCTTTGAGAAGTTATCACTAACTTAAGCTGTACGTTCATGTACCTTAAGACGTTGTTATTGAGTGAGCCAGGGGCCTGGAAAGATTACCAGACCATTGAATAAGGCAATGAAATAGGTCTGAATGCCGTCCATTAAAAGTATCATAGATTAACTTCATTCCAGAAAACGAATTACCATAAATTTCAGAAAAATTTGGATTTTTTACAGTAAGTCGTAAACATGCATATTCTAGGAGCAATACTAGTCCGTCTCCAGTGTTTGATATGTTTAGTATTTTCGTCTAATTAATTGATGACAATTGTGAGCTTTTCAGACGTAGTTGAGAATGGTCACGTGGGATTGGATCATCTTCTATTCCGGCATTTCCTATCGACAAATCAAAACCACTCTTGTTCTGTTTCTCTAAGCTTCTTTTTTTTTTTTTTTTTTTTCATCCGAAACTATGTCACATTCTAAAGGAAATGAAACTATTTTTGGTCAGTTTCCAGTGAGTAGTAGTTTCAATGGAGTCTTTTTCTACACAACAGCCGTTCATCACCAGTCTTATGAGTCTTTAATTTACCTTATCTATTTGACCCTCTGTTTTCTGTTTCTTTGTATGCCACATTTTTTACATTTACTATTGATTTTCTATTTTCAGTCAATGCCTTTGTTTCTCATAACCTTTTCATAGCTTAAGTCTGGTGACATACTACTTTCGACGTCAGTTAATCATTAATTTATACTTAAAATTCAGGGATTTTATTATATGTGTCTTCAGTTCAATGAAACAGTCATAACTTCGTTGTCATTTGTAATATCCTTCTATTCCTTGTCTTCTTTTATAATTCTTTTATAATTCTTTCCATCTCCAATCAAGCATCAACTGAATGAATCATCTATTTAGTCTGTTAACATTTCTTGTTTCTCTTTGGTGATATTGCAGCAGTCTTTCCCGTAATGTTAGACTATCACTTGTAGGTGATTCAGCAATACATTTTAAGTAAAATAATATTCAGATGCTGATTTACCCTTGTTTGGCTACGTTTCACGTTCTCCCACTCTCTCGATCTATCTATCTCTCTGTCTTTCGTTTTCCATCCCTTCTTGTGATACCCAGAACTGACCATAAAATTTAATAACTAAAGCCCTTATACCGCTTTCGTCCTTCTGTTTTATACCCTTGGCTCACTGTCACATTAAAATCTAGCAGATCAGGTGACCAAAATTTTAACCCATAAGACCCATTACGGTGCCGTACCATTTTATGGGCGGAGAAAAGAGTCACGGCTGCAAGGTTTGTGCGTTTGTTCGAAGACCGAGGTAGACGTTCTACTGCAACAACCAGTTGCTCGCAACATACTCGAAGGCCGCTGACAGGGCTAAGTCCCGCAGTGGAAAGGTACTGAACTCGTATTCAAAGGACAGCGCTTCAAATCACCGTCCAGCCATCGAGATTTAGGTTTCCATTATTTCCGTAATACGCCTTAGGCGAATGCCGGTCTGGTTCCTCCGAAAGGAAACGGCCGGATTCCCTCCGCCTCTTTCCCCCTACCATGACTGCTCTCAGTCTATAATGATCTAGTGGTCTACGGCAGTTAAACTCTCTACTGTCTTGCTTTCTTCTAACGCTGATGAGCCAGTATCAAAGACGTAGTCAACAGCTCGGTAACGTTATCGGCCAGTCCTTCAGCTAAAGGGACTACGTTACCCTCCTTGCATGTACCTATTAGTGGGTCCAGCGTCATACGACAACGGCATTTTCGCTGTTGAAATGTAGTACAAATATTACACATTAGCTGGCATATTAAGACTGTGTGGCTTTGCTTGTCACGGACGTACCGCTCCGATAAATCAAAAATACTCATTTAAACTCATACTGAAGAGCGAAATGTTTATTCTGGTAGCATCTTTGCTGTCTAATACGTCTGTCTCCAAGAAACAAACATGCCAACAACGTCACGGTTTGTACGTTAACTGACGTCGAGCTCCTGTTGTGGACAATAATTTTACTGTTGGGTGGCGAACGTCACACCAAGTAAAGTAAAATCACCTATCAAACATTTAAATTTTTTTCATGACACAAATAGACCAACAGCTTCGTTATTGAAGTACAAAGTCAGTGATTGGTGTAAAATCAATGATTAGCGTAAAAGTTAACACAAACTCAACGCCAATGTATCATATCTAACTGGCAGCCTAAACGTACCGTAAGTGTTCAGCAGTAGCAGCTGATGGCTTTAACAAAAATGCTATAGATTTTTACGACCAGATGGAGTATTACTGCTGTGTACTTAAGGCTGAACAACGTAAACTTCCATTCGCATTTGTTCGAATAACAGTGTTGTTTGCTGTCTATGCCCGGTCAAAAATAGTTTTCTTCAGCCCATCCACTGAATTGACAGGACATTCTAATTGCTTCCACTGGGCTCCGCTCACTTTGTGAAGCTTTGGTACGTTCACTGTGTGCTGTAGCAACGATAGTTTACTTACAGTTTTTCTTGAGGCCTTCCATTAAACTGTCGCACTGTTTATTTATAATTCTACTTGCTTTGGGATGAACGCCGAAACTTCTTGATTATGAAGCGTACAATATATGAGCACAAGACGTCGAATGGCGCCCTACTCGTAAACATTAAACAAAGTGCGCTACAGCACTGGTAAACAAATGAAATAAAAAATTAAACATGGTTTGTTTAAAAGCAGTAAGGCAACAATACGAATGGCAGCATTTCTGTTACACCTGGCTACTCTCGTTGCTTACGTGTGTCACGTAGCAGTCGAGACATTACGAAACCAATAAAAACCTTTCCTCACAGCACTAAGTGCCGATACGCAACCTATTAAAACTTTGCTGTTGTTGTTTCAAAATATTGCAGTCGTATACAGTATCAGATACTTTTATGGTTGGCTACCTTTGATACTAACATCCACTTTTTTTTACGTTCTTCTGATTACGACCAGCCGCCAAAGTCCTTGATCAGCAGGTATGATATTATTTGATAGCGTATTGTGTGTTGCTAAGTATCCTAACAGATGGCCGTTCTCCCAATTGCTAAGAACTGCATTTGCAAGCAACAAATTGTTTGATTAAAAATTGTGATGATACTGAAAGAGTCTGTTGATAAGATCATTTCTCTCAAAACGAATTAGTGTTCAGTTCGAAAAGAGAACACAACAGACGAAGCCATAAAACGACTTTTAGAGCTAACATTCCTTTTCAGTTACGTTCTGTAAGTAGTTTTCCCTTCCAGTTTGTCCTTGATGATTCTGTCAATACGGTAGTTTCGTTTCCGAATAATTTTAGTGTGAGATGGTGTTTTGTATTTCTCGCCCTACTTCCTCATTTTCCAGTATCTAGTAGCTGGTGTCCATTTTTTACCCTAAAATCTGTGCTATTTACATGGTCGCGCAATTTTTATCTGGATATTCTGATCAACTTGAGGTAACCCAAAATTGCACTGATTATGTATGCAAGTCTTGTTGTCACTATCGCATCCGCTTTTTTCATTGGACTGCTGACCGGCAAACAGCAGTGTAATTCCCAGGTCTTAAAAAGAACAGCTGACTGGTTACTGTTGTGTTCATCTAAAAATGAAAGTAAAATGAAAAGAAGAAGATTCTGTGGTTATTTACTGGACTTTTCTGAATGTGTTTTTTCTTAAAAGCTCATACATCACCTGGGACTTAGTGAACCAATAATTTTAAACCGTTCTCTAAATGCTGGCATGATGAAACTTCCTGCATGCCAGTATCAAGTCCAGGATTACAATTCAGAATCTTGCCTGAGAAATGCAACGTTCTTCACATTTTTTTTCTTCCTTTTCTTTTGGTTATGCGGGCATGACACACCATACAGCTCACAGATTTCCTCGACGTATCTTCTACTTTTCAGACTCGTCACAGGCTGTCTTGCATAGCTAGCTGGGTGTAGTACTACAATGTATACGACAAGGGAAGCTGCTTGTACAGTTCTGAATCCACGGAAACTTATGCTCTGTTCTCAGATGTCTCGTGAAAGTTTTATTCAGCATAAATTTTGTTTGTAAGCAGTACACTTAGTAAAAGTGAGGTCGTCAGAGGGAAAAAAAAACCACGAAGGAAAGATGTAGGAAACGCGTGAAGAAGGGGTGGACTGGGGAAGCTTTACTTGAAAAAAGAAACCAATGTCTTCACTTCGCCGCTCATACTGCTTTTTTTTGCCCGACAGAGTTCTTATAATTGGAAACATAATTTGTTTTGTTAACTACTGTTGAGTGAACAGTTGTAGAAATTAATGTATGAGGCGCTGAGAAAATCCGCCGGAAACGCGTGTCTAATTAACGCCGCTGCTCCGTTTATCGCTATTTGCAGGCGGGGCGTGAGACTTCCGCCCATCTAACAATCTTATCTTCTACGTACAGCATAATGCACGACGACATCCCCTTATCCTGCATTACAGATGAAAATCATGTACGCAGTCCATGCGTGTAAAGGCTTATGTGGAATCTGCAAAAGGTTCATTACCTTCTTCCAAAATTTTGTATCTAATTAGCAAAATCGGTAGTTATTAGCGTCAACTGCAATAGAAAGTCACATTAATAACACACTTAGAGCTGTCAAGTGAACATCTGCTGACGTCATGGGCGTGTGCAAATTTTTTTCTGTTCATCTGTACCAAAAGCAAGCAGCTTACTCACTTGATCATTTATGCAGGTTAGAGGTATGAAATTATAAACGGAACAATAAAAATACGAACCACAAAGTTTACGCAGTTCGAGTGCAGGAAGGAGATATAAATATCCGTGTATGGCAGTAGTGCAGATGCGATATTTATCTGTACCTAATGAGAGAGGAAGAGGTCACAACATTGGCGACTGAATCGTTCTGGAAGTAACCTAGGGAAATCAGTTCCTTCGCGCTTCAGGGCCACTAGATACTACGAGGTGCAGAGTCATTCCAGCATTCCCAGCTTCACTGTTGACAATTAGCTGATTACACGATTTAAATAATTTTAAGTCCTAACAGAAACTTCTCTTATTCAGTTTGACTGTGTCATTTTGTGAAAACTTACATTGTTATAGGAATTCCTTAAAAAATTATTTCTGAGCAAGCCATTTTCTCTAATGAATCTCACTCTTGGGTGCGATCAATGAATCTGAAAATTACTGAAGTAAACTGACACCATTATTTTTGCTCACGATTATCGCGAGATGCAATCATCTAATAAGTGCATCTTCAGAGTCACTGATCCAGGCTGCTCCCAGCCTAACAGACTTCAACATTTGAAATTTGATACGTGCTAGAATTTAATTTCTACGGAAAATTATCCATGATTGGCGAGGCGTACAAAATACCTCTGCTGTGAGAAGAGATGAGAATACGAAAATAAGTGTGCTGCTGAATTCGTACGTGCCGTACTTCTCTTGAATTTGGTCCACGTCAAACATGTTCCAGAGCTACAATCAGAGAAAAATATATTGTGAAACCTCATATTATAAGAACCACGATTAGAAAGACATACAATTTTATCACAACCACTATTAGAAACGCATAAAATATTATCAGAAGGAGAAGGACGTATTTTAACCGAAAAATTAAAGACAAGAAATCTTTGTCAGAGGTGGACTCCGCATTTGTTGAATGCTGATCAAAGACAGGTGTCAAAACGAAATTTAATTTTATGAATCACCTTGTTATTGACGAGGATCTACGGATAAACCGCCACAGACCGCTCATTATTTCACTCGTCAGGTGGGAGTATCCCGAGATTTTCATTACCCTGACGGTAGAGAAATTGGAGCACCGCTCGGCACTATCGTCAACATAAAGTTGGACAGAGCAACCTGTGCTGATGATGATGCCGAGTGATGATTTGAAACTAATGTGTTGCGAGCACAGTTGCTACCAGTGTAATGAGTATCTGATCAGCGAAAGTTTCAAAGCAAATATTACGTTGCTGCCTAAGTTAGTAGCGTTTTTCTATAAGTTTAATGAAGAAGCCGATACACATAACAGAGGCTTTGGTCATCAATGACATATCCTCCTTCACAGTTTACGACAGTCTGCCATAACTGGGGCAACTTTTCGTTTCCGCGACTGTAGAAATCACGTCATTTTTAGGCGAAGAACTATTCGAGCCATGTACGGAGCGCTTTTTCGTGCGGAAAGTAAGTTCCTTGAAGGTTGTTCGATACAGACCGGAAAAATTAAAAATCTGAGGGGGCAAGACCAGGTGAATAAGGTGGGTGTGAATGACTTCCCAACCCAACTCCTGTTTAGGCCTTAGTATTTTTTTGTCAGTCTAGCAGAATGCAGGCGGACGTTATTGTCGAGTATCATCACTTCAGGCAGTCTCCCTGGTCGTTGATCGTGAACTGCGTCTGCAGTGGTGGTTATACGTCGGGGAAGCTATTCCTAGTATACCGCACCATCGCTTTCCATCAGATGCATAGCGTTATTTTTTGTCCGGCAAGCTGCTCCTTTGTTTGGGTTCAACCATTCCTTTCTTTTTCCTGTGTTAGCGTAACAGCACCATTTCTTCTCACCAGTAACAATACAGCATAGTAATGGTCGGTGTTGACCACTAGCCAATTGATGAAGAGAAAGCAGAGCGCTACTCATATGGCCACACGCTGATATTTGTGATTGTGGCTTAGAGCGTGCAGTACCTACTCCCGATTTCAGGACGTTCCCCATTGCACGTAAATGTCGCACATTGTTGGAATGTTCACAGTTCATCACATTTGTCAGTTCTCGAGTGCGCCGACGCGGATTATTGTGGATTAAACTATCTTCATCAAGCCACGAAGGTCTTCCTGAACGAAATGGCTCTGAGCACTATGGGACTTAACAGCTGAGGTCATCAGCCCCTAGAACTTAGAACTACTTAAACTTAACTAACCTAAGGACATAACACGCATCCATGGCCGAGGCAGGATTCGAACCTGCGACCGTAGCGGTCCCGTGGTACCAGACTGAAGCGCCTAGAATCGCTCGGCCACTGCGGCCGGTTCTTCCTGAACGACACTAATATAAAAGCGATCCTCATTTAGACGAGAATATTATTTTCTCTCCGTGTCCATCCAGTAGCATTATCGCCTTACACGGCGCAAATGTTTCTTGTTACCTCTGATGCATAGAACACTACTGTACCCAGACAGAAAAATATGTCGGAAATGTGCCGATTTCTCGACTTGGCGTTCCATTTTCTAGCTTCCACAGCTCCACTCACTATCTTCATATGCTTAAACGGCAAAACGGAGCTATAAATAAAAATGACAGTCGATAAATATACCCTTAGCAACATGCAAAACAAGATGTTACCACCTTAAGTGCCAACCTAATCGTATCTGTAGATTCGTGACGTTGGTCGCTGTGTCCCCTGAAGTCGATGCATTCGGTTGCCGTGTGAGGAATGCGTTCCGCAAGTGCCTTTTTGTTACATCGTACGTTACATTGTCCTCGTACATTCCTGCTCTGACGGTTTCCACCTTGTGAGGAACAGAACACGATGACGGGATGAATGAAAATTTTCCTCCGGAACTGGCTGAGAGCGGGCGTGAATTTGCTGTGTCGGTGTTTGGCGCGGCCGAGCTATGACGGACAGGTCCCCATTGAGCGGGCAGTGCGCCCACCATTGAGAGCTCGCTGCTGGCCGGCCGGCGAGTCCGACCCATAAATCGGGGCGCCGACAATGGGAGCGCGCGCTGGCGGGTTTTACTGTGCGCGGCCGGCCTCGGGCCGGTCCTTAACTCAGCGCCCCGGTCCGAGCTCGGCCCAGCGCTGTCGCAGCGACACCCGGACGTAGATCGCGCACTTGCGGCGTCCGATCGCCACGGCGGTCTTTTACTGCAGACCCAATACACGTGCGCCGGCAGCAGTTCGTATTGGACGACACCGCATCCGAAGAGCTTTACAGCCATGTGTCCTTGTCCCTCAGTACGACCGGTATGATAGTAGTATTGTTATTTGTATTAGTCGTAGTAGTATGACTAGCATTAATAGTTTCATTCATAAGTCGATCACATTTACATAGATATTGTCCATGCCATTAAAAGAAAAGAAAATTGCCCAGGTGCGAATAGCAGTCACGCACTGAGGGTTTCCGTGCCCACTTAATCTACCGGGTGATCAAAAAGTCAGTATAAATTTGAAAACTGAATAAATCACGGAATAATGTAGATAGAAAGGTACAAATTGACACACATGCTTGGAATGATATGGGGTTTTATTAGAACAAAAAAAAATACAAACGTTCAAAAATGTCCGACATCTGATCAGAATAGCAATAATTAGCATAGCAAAGTAAGACAAAGCAAAGATGATGTTCTTTAAAGAAAATGCTCAATATGTCAACCATCATTCCTCAACAATAGCTGTAGTCGAGGAATAATGTTGTGAACAGCACTGTAAGGCATGTCCGGAGTTATGGTGAGGCATTGGCGTCGGATGTTGTCTTTCAGCATCCCTAGAGATGTCGGTCGATCACGATACACTTGCGACTTCAGGTAACCCCAAAGCCAATAATCGCACGGACTGAGGTCTGGGGAACTGGGACGCCAAGTATGACGAAAGTGGCGGCTGAGCACACGATCATCACCAAACGACGCGCGCAAGAGATCTTTCACGCGTCTAGCAATACGGGGTGTTTTTTTTTTTTTTTTTTTTTTTTTTTGTTCTAATAAAACTCCATGTCATTCAAAGCATGTGTGTCAATTTTTACCTATCTACATTATTCCGTGGTTTATTAAGTTTTCAAATTTATACTGACTTTTTGATCACCCGGTATATACATAAAAGGCAATGTGCTGACTACTGAGTCGTCATCGCCCAGGCCAAAGCACAAAGGATAGAAACCTGAAATTTAGATCGAGCGTTGATCTTATGCTGCAGGCAATGTTTAAGAACTGGCTTTTCGAAATTCCACCAGTAAGGGGATGAAAGGTGTTTTGAAAAATATCGCTATTAAGGAAAATTTGAAGCTAGACTTAAGAAAATTGGTATTTTGTTTCTTGGCCACAGATAAATACGTATTTCATCATTTTTTGAAACTTAACCTCTATGGAGGTGAAATAGGGTATGAAAGGTTTTATGAACATATTTCATTGCGAAATCTTCTTTAAAGCTAAACGTACGAAAATCTCATTTGGCTTCTTCGTTGGAAGTAAAAATTATGTGTTTAATTGTTTCTGGAAATTCAGTCCCTAAGGATGTGAAATAGGGCAGGACTGATTCACTGATTCATCATTACGTAGCCCGAACTGCTAAGGATAGTAACTTGAAATTTGCAGAGAGTGTGGATCTTACACTTTAGGCACAGCTTAAGAGTAGATTATTCGAAAGTCCACTGCTAAGGGTGTCAAACAATGGATTAAAAGCTTTTTGAAAATGTTTCGTCAGTAAGGCAGTTTTGAAGCTAGAACTACGAAAACCAGGAACTAAAAGACACGCGTTTCAGCATATTTGGAAAGTCAACTACATTCGGAGTAAAATAGAGGGTGAAAAGTTTTTTTAAAAATAAATCAACTACTAAAGCATTTTTGAGGCTATCTGTATGAAAATTTTAATTTGATTTCTCGATTAGAAATAAAAAAGAAACGTGGATCAGTGTTTTGGAAATTCAACCCCTAAAGGAATTAAATAGATGATTAAAAGATTTTTGAAATCATTTCATTATGGCAACATTTTCAAAGCTTAATTTATAAAAATTTTTATTTGGCTTCTCGGTTGGGAATTAAAAAATTGAATGTTTCACTGTTTTTGGGAATTCCTCCCCTTTAGTAGTGAAGTAGGTGACGAAAATTTGTCAGAAAGACCATAAGTCTACACGAGCGAAGCAGCGGGCGTTAAGCTAGTTATTTATACAGACAGTTTATTAATTCTGGAAATCGGGAATCTCGACGATTTTTGCCTGATACCAGCACCGATACTGGCAAGATATCGGTACGAGGGATTCCAAAGACTTTCAATAATGTTTCAGTTCGAAGTTAGAAGTCTTAAAACAAATGAAATGCTTCGTGTGAGATAATTACACAAGCAACTATTTTCTGATTTTTCCCTGTTACTTGCACAATGAATCCTTGCTTCTTGCCAAATTTCGTGATTCTACATCAACAGGAAGTACCATTTAGGTTTTAGTGAGTGAGTTTGCGAGAATCAAAATATGTGACATGACCGGCCTTATCTTTTGACTGCACTGACTTACGGGCTTACATTTCGTTCACAGCCTACGGACTGTAGATTTTATAGGTGACAAAGTTCAACAGGATACGTCTCTTCGTTCAGGAGAAAATGTGAGATTTAACAGATGGACAGACAGTCAAATAACAAATGACAACTTGTTTTTCTATGATATGATTACAGATTCAGTATTTTCCGATTTTTTCTTCGGTTGTGGCGTAAAACCTTGCTTATTGCCAGATTTCATGATTATGCGTCTACGTAAGTATCCTGTGGGGTTTAATGAGTGATTTTGCGAGTGTAAAAATATATGAGATACATGGTCGTATCATTTGGTTACAGTAACTTAGAAGCTTGGGTTTACTACATCGCCAAAGGGCCATAGACCTTAGTACGTGAATGTGAATTTCAACTTCATACATATGTCTGTGGCTGAGAAAAAGGGTTTTTGACAGTCGGACAAACAGACAGACAGACAGACGACAAAGTGTTCGCCGGCCGGTGTGGCCGAGCGGTTCTAGGCGCTTCAGTCTGGAACCGCGCGACCGCTACGGTCGCAGGTTCGAATCCTGCCTCGGGCATGGATTGCGTGGTGTCCTTAGGTTAGTTAGGTTTAAGTAGTTCTAAGTTCTAGGGGACTGATGACCTCCGATGTTAAGTCCCTTAGTGCGCAGAGCCATTTGAACCATTTTTTTGAACAAAGTGTTCCTGTAAGGGTTCCGTTTTTACCGATTAAATTACGATATCCTAGAAAAACCGTATTGACCACGTCACGTGTATCATATATCGTATTTCAAACGCGAAACTAACAGATTTTAACATGGTATACGCTGGCACAATGACAAGTACCTGCACAAAGATTGCAATTTCTTATTTTGCATACGTAATTCATGTCTGTGGTAGCTGTGCTTGTTATAACCATGATTATAAGAACGCTTTACTAACGATACCATTAGCTAGAGGTTCCTCCATAAAAATATGGGGAATATATGACTACCGTTTTTCACTGTGAAACAACTAATAGAGGTAGCTTGGAAAATTCCCGAGGTGGCGAAGTTAGTTAACTGCAGAGGTATGAGGTAAATTGTTTATTACAAGAATAAAAGCTGTCTACGCAGGACATCGACCTCTCCCAAGAAATTCGCAGCGGCTGTAGTCACATGTACGCAGACTATTTTGCGACTCAGTTAACGAGGAACAGGGAATCAGTACGGCATTATAGCACTAAATACTAGCATAAATAGTAATATTGAGAATGGTAGGAAGATATTTTTGCTTAGTAAGTTAGACAGGGCGCAGATTTTAGATCAGCTGATGAGTCAACATGAAACATCCATCTCTGAGACTGAAAATGTTCAGTGTAAACGGACAAAGCTATGAGGGATAGGAAAGAACCACCTTGGCTCGTCAGTCATGTTAGAAAACTGCTCCGATAGCCAAGAACGCTTCACCCCTCTTTTAAACTCTCATATATAAATCCGAATTAAAGCACAATCTGCGTCAGGAGAGCCTTGCACGAGGCGTTCAACGAACTCAGATTCTGTACACTGGTCCGACAGAAAGCCCTAAGACGCTTTGGTCTAACTTATATGAGTAAACGAAGCAAAGTCACGTCCAGATATTTTGTAACCATTATCTCCAAAATATTAAATATCTTTTTCCAGTGTTTCTCGCTGAGGAAGATCATAGTGTCGTACCAACTTCAAAATGTCAAATATCGAAATAAGTGTCCGTAGGGAAGAAAAAGAACTAAGGCCGTCAAGTGCTGGACCACAAACGGACGGTACAGGCTTTCTGTATTACTGACACAGAGTAAAGGAAAGAAACTGTTGCTCATTTACCACTACTCTAGGTCTACTATAGATCGCTGGAGGAACAAAGTGTTACTAGTTGTAGGAAAGATATGCAGGTCACACCGTTTTTCAGGAAAGTTTGTCGATTAGAAACATACAACTAGAGGCCTATGTTAAACTATTGTGTTTACCAACTTTTTATCCTCATATGTTACGACCTTAGCCGTGCGGGGTAGCCGCGTGGTCTCAGGCGCCTTGTCACGGTCCGTGCGGCTCCCCCCGTAGGAGGTTCGAGTCCTCCCTCGGACATGTGTGTGTGTGTGTTGTCCATGGCACGAGTTAGTTTAAGTTAGATTAAGTAGTGTGTAAGTTTAGGTACCGATGACCTAAGTAGTTTGGTCCTATAAGACATTACCACAAATTAAATTAAATTAATTACGACCTTACTGGAGACTGAAAATGTCCTCAGTGGAAATCAACATGAATTTCGTAAACAACAACCGTGTGCAACTAAGCTCGCTCTGTTCGTCTACGAGAACCACAAAGCAGTAGATACATGCACTCAAGCTGATATCGTGTTGCTTGCCTTCCGGAAGCGGTTTCCATATATTTCCTCTCGGTCAACTGATACATGTAACGCGAGTGTATGAAATGTCAGATCAACTTTGAGCACTTGATTAAAGAGTTCGTAGGAAACAGATCAAAGCAGCTTATCTGTAAACGTTAGTATTGATCACATATAATGTACAATTCACAATTACCGGTTTCAGCCATTGCCATCTTCAGATCTGATGCAAACAGAAAAGGAGCGGTGAAAGAACCTAAGTTCAATTAGCTGAAGCAATTTCTATAATATGCCTAGTGAGACTTAAGCAAAATAAAACATACCATCATGATTAACAGTAATGCATACCATCCATACATATCATAAAATATTCTGATGTTAGCGTCAATATCAATATCTATATATCTAGGTGCAGAATTAATGCTGGTAATGGCCTAGGTGCGTCCTGTTTTATACAAATAACTGGGGCCAGTAGAAGGCACTAATGCTAGGGTACATGAGTAAATAGTACTGTAAATTGAATATTAAAATGAAATATGTGTGATCTATAATTACAGTTGTTTCATATGGCAAAAATAGCGTCTGATAATAAAACATTAACTGTCACATGAAATAATTATAATTAATAACTACACATATTGCGTTTTAACTACTGAATTTACCATACTAGTTACTCATATACCCTACTATCAGAGCCCTCTACTGGCCACAGTTATTTTTATAAATAGAGGACGCACCCACGCCATTACCAGCACTTATTACGAACCTAGATATACAGATATTGATATTGACACTTACATAAGAATATTTTTCTCGTATGTATGGCTGGTATGCACGGCTTTGATCATGTTAGTATTTTTTATTTTCCTTGTGTATCACTAAGCCTATTACAGAAATGCTTTGTGCTAATTGAACTTAGGTTGTTACACCACTGTTTTTCTATTTGTAGCTGATACGAAGGTGGTAATGGGCGAAACTGTTAATTGTGAATTTTACAACTTACGTGATCAAGTTGGCCCTCTACAAATTAAGGGCGATAACATGATCACGAACTCGTTTATTGAATTCATGTCTTCAATAGAGAACAAAGCAGGCCATTCTTAACGGTGATATATCTTCAGACATAAAAGGAGCTGCAAAGGTACCACATAGGGTTTTTATCGTTCTATTGCTGTTTACAATGTGTGTACGTAACATAATTAATAACCCTGGAAACTCCCTGTGACTGTTTTATACAGAGACATCGTAACTACAGAAAATCCCAGTGAAATTCGGGCAAACCTGTAGAGTATCGATGTTTGACGCAAGGATTGGCAGTCAACTCTCAACATAAACAAATGTAACTTAAAGCGCATAAATTGATGGAACGACCCATTACTCTGTTGTAAGGGAATTGCGTTGTAGCAGAACCTGTAATCAGGCCACAGCCAGAGCCATCTGGCGTTGCTTAATAAAGTGCTTGATCAGCTGAAGCGACCGCCTCCGTGACGTCAGACATCCGCATGCTAATTGGGGGGGGGGGGGGGGGGGTGAAATCTTCTGGGACTTAACTGCTAAGGTCATCAGCCCCTAAGCTTACACACTACTTAACCTAAATTATCCTAAGGAGAAACACACACACCCATGCCCGAGGGAGGACTCGAACCTCCGTCGGGACCAGCCGCACAGTCCATGACAGCAACGCCTTGGACCGCTCGGCTAATCCCGCGCGGCGCATGCTAATGCACGGGTCACTCTTCAGGATGTTTCTACAGGCCGACCTGCTGTCGATTACGACAGCAGCCTAGATGTTGGCCTCTGTTCCACATCGCTTGGAATGACACACAAACGCAGCAATTACCGTGAAGTCAGCAGACATCAGCAGCATTTAAGTCCGACCGAACCAACTCGTCGTCGTTGAACTGCAGGGGCAGTTGTGTCAGATCCAGTCTACGACAGCTAGCGCCGTGACAATGACACAGCCACGTCTGCTGTCTGTCGCCTAAGCTCTGGCAACTCAGCACTTTGCCGCTGTCTGGGAAGTACGACGCGAGTTGTCAACGGAGACTTCTCGACCTGGGACAGTGGACTTTGTCACAGACAGACCCGAAGACAGTTACTGCCCCTAGGCTGCCCATGGGAATCTTTGATTGCAGCAGGAGCGGCAGCAGCAGCTGTGGCGAAGAGCCAGCAGCCAGACACTGACGTACTGGGAGACACTTTGATGGAGTGTTCACTTCGCCAGCCACCATTACTTGCGATTTCCAAGTCCCTTGATTGTAAACAAACAGCAGTAAAGAAGTCATTTTAACTTCAACAGGACCTCCTGTTGCACACCGCGTCCTTTTCGGCAGTTAACCAACCCTGAAGAGGCCATCCATTCACTGCAGCACTATAATATTTGCTACGCGATTTCATAACCATTACTGGAAGCAGTCACAACCATTAAATGTCTGACAGCATGTGCACTAAAAGATCTAAAGTGGAACAACAGCATAAAACTAGTCTCAGGAAAGGCAGGCATCTGACAAGGATCCATTAGAAGATTCCTCAGGTAGATCACGCACGAGGGAGATGGCTTACAAAAACCTCGTTCGACCGACACTTGAATCTTGCCCGTCAGTCAGGGCCCCGAACGAGATTGATAGAGGAAATAGAGAAGATCAAAAAAAGAGCAGCACCTCTCGTCACGGGGTCGTTTGGTAAGTGTGAAAGAGTCACGGAGCTGATCATCCAACAGTGACAGACACTGCAAGAGAGACGTTCTGTATCACGGTGTGGTATGCTGTTAAAATTCTTGAGGCGAACGTTCCTTTGAAAAAGTCAACAGATGTTTTGCTGCCTCCTCGATATATCCAGCGATAACACCGTGAAGGTAAAATGAGAGAGATTCTAGTACACACGGAGGCTTATTAAGAACCGTTCTTTCCGCGTAGCATTCGCGGCCGGAACGGAACAGCGGGTACGTGACAGTGGTGAACAAAGTGCCTGCCACCGTACACCGTACCGGGGGCTGCGGGGTATAGATGTAGACGTAGAATGAACGCGATATCTCCCATTCTCAGAATATTTCTATGAACTGACAGCGTGAATTCAGTTCAGAACACAAACAGAGCACTGAGTTCAGTTGTACAGGGTGTTACAAAAAGGTACGGCCAAACTTTCAGGAAACATTCCTCACACACAAATAAAGAAAAGATGTTATGTGGACATGTGTCCGGAAACGCTGAATTTCGATGTTAGAGCTCATTAGTTTCGTCAGTGTGTACTGCACTTCCTCGATTCACCGCCATGATTTCATACGGAATACTCTACCTGTGCTGCTAGAACATGTGCCTTTACAAGTACGACGCAACATGTGGTTCATGCACGATGGAGCTCCTGCACATTTTAATCGAAGTTCGTACGCTTTTCAATAACAGATTCGGTGACCGATGGATTGGTAGAGGCGGACCAATTCCATGGCCTCCACGCTCTCCTGACCTCAACCCTCTTCACTTTCATTTATGGGGGCATTTGAAAGCTATTGTCTACGCAACCCCGGAACCAAATGTAGAGACTCTTCGTGCTCGTATTGTGGACGGCTGTGACAATACGCCATTCTCCGGGACTGCATCAGCGCATCAGGGATTCCATGCGACGGAGGGTGGATGCATGTATCCTCGCTAACGGAGGACATTTTGAGAATTTCCTGTAACAAAGTGTTTGAAGTCACGCTGGTACGTTCTGTTGCTGTATGTTTCCATTCCTTGATTAATGTGATTTGAAGTGAAGTAATAAAATGAGCTCTAACATGGAAAATAAGCGTTTCCGGACACATGTCCACATAACATCTTTTCTTAATTTGTGTGTGAGGAATGTTTCCTGAAAGTTTGGCCGTACCTATTTGTAACACCCTGTATGTGAAAGGAGCCCTAAAACAAAAATATTTTCCCTGTCGATACGGGGTTTTGGTACACTACAATTCTACCATACATTTATGTTATCGAATAAAAAACTGTGAATATCACTCTATGGAGATCCTTAGAAGCAAATGAAAGTACAGCGAAAATAGTAGCAAGAAAGACAAACCTAAAGCAAATGAATTTGTATCTTTCTCTGAAACAGTGTTTGTTTGAAATATAGTCGGAATTTTGTACATTTTCTTTGCATTTTTTTTTCCAAAACTTTATACATGTGCTTACATAAGGCATCCTTTAGTCAAAACCTCATCTGAGTTTAATGAAATTTTATATTAACTTTTTGTTGCTCCTGGCTACCATCAATATGCCGTCAAAAAGTATCACACAAAATAAAATTGAACATCATATATTTGAAAATGTGTTTTTGAAATCGTAAATTTGAAATTACGTAATGAATAACAAATTTGTTGCATTAGGTTTTGTACTAGGTACCTTTATAACTAAATCGTTTCATCCTTCTCCTGTCAATAGTTTTGCAATATAAATACAAATAGTAATTCAACCATAGCACTGAGACCACTAATATTCAGAAACTTTAAGCTGGTAACACTGCAAGATGTTTGACTAAATTATTGTTCTTACTGAGATTATTATCTGTGTATTTTCTGAGAACCTGGAGGAAATGATAAGAATGTACATGAAAAACGAATTTTAAATGTTTAGGAACAATTACAAACAGAAATAGGTTAGCCATCTGTTAGGACACTGATGATGACAACGGACAATGAATATAAAACACCGTCAGTTAAACTGTTGCATACTAATATTTAAAGATGAGTCACAAGCACCGTACGTAACAGGGGCTTCCTCCAGAGAATCAATAAAGCATAAAGAGATGTGCCCCATTTGAAGACGTGTTTAAAAGTTCATCTCAGCCGAGACGCCGAATAGCGGAACGCCATGGTCACCCAAGCTATTATGGCTGTCAGTCTGAGCTGTCATGCAGAATCTTCGCCGTCAGTAATTGCAGGCGCGTAAGCCCCGCAGAACGTGACGGGAGCTACACTTTGGTAAGTCTTTAGATCTCGCAAGGGAAACCAAGATTCTGAACTTCCTTTGTTCACGGTCTTTTATTTTTCAGAGCGCCACTGAGTGGTTTATTTTATGGGAAGTAAATTTTATCTCACCCTCTTTTATGTTCGAGATACTTTATAAGTCATGGTCAATCATTACTGTGTATAACTCTGGCTTCGTCAAGAGCCCATAGGCAAATCAGTGGATTTTGGCGTTTTGGTTTTCAAAATGTTGTTATGAGCTATTAAATATACTATTTTTATAGTAGCTTCGTATTTTATAGGCGTATTAGTGGACCACAATATTATTGGGCCAGAAAATGAGGGAGCTTCAGTCGGTTCGGGTGTTTACAAGTGCGCTTGAATCCCATCAGTCTGTGCTCTGCTGTTCTAAAGACTAGACAACTTGCTCGTGAAGCTGACTGGACGTCCACTACTTACATGACAATCGAGAAACAGGATATGGTTTTTGTTTTACGTCATCCTGCGTTTCCGATAACAGTCACGCGTGGCCAAGGACAATAACATCATGGTCGGATAGTACCAAATTAATCGAATTGAGAAAGATTTCAAAAACTTTATATAACCAAAATAGAAAAAAAATTGTAGACACACCCCGCCGATTGTGATTGGGTAGTGGCTAAGACAATGGATTCGCGTTTAGGAGCACTGGGATTAGAGTTCACGAAAGGCACATCAGCCTACATGATCTATGCTTTCAGCGCTGCCCTAATACAAGTCAGACGTGTATGACGAAAATTCGTTAAATATTGGCTTTTTCTGGCTCCGTTCTCTGTATGAGCTCTCTACGGCATTACGAAAATTAGAAGCTAAATGGCCAGTCAGAGATGTGATTCGCCCCATGTAACTCATCTTCTCGTAACAGATCGTCGAGTTGAGAAATAACGTGGCCAAGAGACTGTCGAGTTGACTGCAGTCTCAAGAATGCTGATATCTGCTGATGCTCATTGATAATACACAGTCTGGTGGTAAACGAGAATTGAACAGCTTCTGTGTGCCTGAAGTGCATAGCTACTGCTGTCTGTAACTGCCTCGAGGAGAAGAACACAGAAAGTCGTTACTGTTTCACATTTACTTCGTGTTGTAAAACTTACGTAACAGGAAAGCAGTGAGCTCAAAACACGTCTGTCATCGTGAATCTCTGCTGGCGTCACTGGGACTGTTGAAATATCAGAAGAATAGAGTTACCTTGATTGTGCTGAAAGCAGAACAATTAACGTTTCGAGAGGGCATATGGCACTCTACTAACAAACAAATAAACTGAACATTAACGAACCTTTGCATCTTTCCTCTCTCTCCAACATTTGCTCGTTCTGCGCCTCGTCCATGAACACAAATGCAACACAAAGTAAAAGTTACATAAATATACAATGCAAGCAGCTATATATATATATATATATATATATATATATATATATATATATATATATATATATATATATATATATATATGGCCAACTGTATAAATGTGCGAGATTTCAATACTAACGAGGATAATTCCTTATACTTAAGTAATATGTCTCTACCGAATGCAAAATATTTTTGGGAAAACGTAATCCAAGTCATAAAATAATAGATTAATTGAGTCCTGTAGGGTGTGTGCGGTAAAAAAACTGAAGTGCTACCATGAGACGTTAGTTAAAGCCCTTAACTATTAAGCTATGCTGTAATGTATGGACCTGTATCCCGGAAAAAAACAATCTGGAAACGATATCTGACCACAAATATTTAACGGAATAGATACAGACACATACGGTTATTTAATGTAGGCGCAACGGAAATGAATTTTGCAAAGTTAACTGTTCAGACGTTAAGTAATATATAATTTTCCACCAATAAGCTGGCCAAAAATTAATGCCTGTGTTTGTTTTCGTCTTATAGACCAATCGGTGCAAACGAGAATGTTTCTTCTTATCTGTTCTCGCTGGACCTGGCGTTGAAATCATAATTAAACCAATACTTATTAGAGGCACTAAGATCAGAGCGCAACTTAAAAAAAAACGTAATCTTCTTCTAATAGTGCGAATAGAGAGTACTATCATTTATTCCGCAATATATCTCACTTATACGACAGATCACTACACATTTGCATTCAGAGATCATCAGTCTTCCAGAATAGCAGCGACAGCTTACCTTTCCCATATGAAACCTGAATCCAGTGCTAAGAAACAGATTTTTATTGCTTATGGGTCGAATTGTAGAATGTAATTGATTTAGTTTAGTTATCTGTTCATTCCATCTCAGAGCACTGATGTAATGAATCCAGCGTCAACAAATGTGCATGAAATATAATTTATGGCAGTATGTAGCTGCGTTAAGTAAAGATAATGAATAAAATGACTTGATTTGGACGAGATAATTCAGACAAAAGTATTGCAGATAAGTACGTGTATTATTCTCAAAGGTTTTCACCTGATTTATAAAGCTCGCACGGGTTCTCAAAGTAGCAAATATAAATAAGATTCTCACAGAGAGTAAACAGAATCATATGTTCTCAATCCACAACTTCTAACAGGTCAATATTTTTATGTACGAGTGGATGATAACTTTGTTTACAAAGATAGTATTTGATTCTATAATCAGCTTTCATTTAATAAAAAGCTGAGCAACTTACTATCTTCCATTTCACTATGCGGTAGAATATTATCGCAGGTAGGCACAACGACTGGTCGTAAGTTAACTGTGCAGATATTTAAATATACTTTTGAACAACCTACACATTCCCCTAATAGTTACGACGGCGAACACTTGAAAAGATCTTACCCATTTTATTCATCATTACAGAAACCCCAAACTACCTCACACCGTTACCACACAAAGACAGACTGCGCTCAAGTCAAACAGTACAGAACTTGATGACAATCAGCAAAGAACAGAGAATACACATTCGAACCATAGCATCTCTTGGTTACAAAAACCGCGAGCGATTACCATTGGCTGAGGGCACAAACCGACCTCCAAAAATGCAACAGTGGAGACACAAGGAGGTGGTTCAAAGAGCTTATTTGGACCAATGGAAGCTGACTCTAGCAAAAACATGCGACGTATTGCAAAGATAAACTCGCGATTGAAAATGAGCAAAAATATTCTGAGCAAAAACTGAAGCTGCAAGTGAGCGGGCAAGTACCGAAATATCTTAAGTTGGAAAGAGAGTATATGCTTCCTGAAACGTCGCAAACACACTGCGACTCGACGCTGAAAGAAACCCGACAATGTAATGCGCTGACGCGCCACGACAACCTTCATTTGCCTAATTGTCTAGAGTGTAATTATTGAAAGGTGAAGCGAAAGATCCCAGAGGTTCTTCAAGACAATTACCTCAAAATATTGAGAATGAATTCGAGGTTTGTAGTTCTGTTTTCAACAACAATGTGGCCTATTTATTCTTTGGGCATTTACAAAGAAATGAATGACGGTTCGAGTTTTAAGTATTAGTAGACGTTAGTTGCAGAAACGGACAATGGTGAATTCATTACCTGTAATGCATGGTTGTAATAATAATTTATCACCCAAAGGTCTAACGTCTTAAGAGTGAACTACGAATCTTATAAAGTTTACAGTATTGACACATTGCGCGTACTCTTCTCGGGATGCATAACTACCCATTTAGGGATATAGGGTAGCTGTGTTGGCAGGATTACACCACGTAACTCCTAAAGGCTAAAGGTCCCAAGTTCGCGTCCCTGGCCGGCACACAGTTTTAACCGAGTGCCGTGGTCAACACGCTGAACTTGCTTTCGGGAGGACGACAGTTCAAATCCATATCCGACCATCCAGAGTTAGGTTTTCCGTGATTTTCCTAAATCTCTCCGTGAAAATGCTGGGCTGATTCTTCTGAAAGGAAACTGCCGATTTCTTTCCCCATCCTTGAAACAGTCGGTGTATGTGCTCTCTGACGATCTGATGTCGACTGGACGTTAAACTTTAATCTTCCTTCCTTCCTTCATTCGGAATATCCTTGCTCTCCTTACTGTGGTGACATCACTACTCTTGACGACTTCTTACGTGGCTTCTTGAAGAAAGAAGTGCTGTCTGAGAGACCTACCATTACTGACTACTTAGAAATCAAGCAATAGAATAGAAGTTGAGAAAAGTGACTACTTAGAAATCAAGCAATAGAATAGAAGTTGAGAAAAGTGAGCTGCTCCTTAAAAAGAATAATAGGTATATTGTATAAGCAATCACAACAGAACATTGAGCTGTTTCGTAGACGCTTGAGCGACATTTTTCTTAAATGGAAGGCACAATATAACTGCAGTAACGTGTAGTTATATGACAGCTTCATTCGGATAATTTTGATATTCCACAATCACTTTTATTTAAGTTAATTAATGGTTCTGGGAAAAAGATTGGTCCCATATTTAGTTTACCAGCTTTAGTAATTGCGCTTCTTTGAGCTTTTTTATATCGTGGTATATATGTCACACATTAAATGAAAATAGACCTAGGGCTACCCAAGTCGCCTCCCCCACAATTCAGCAGTCTCGTCAAACACGTAAGTCTTCCAGATACACCCAACAACGTCAGAGTTTGCCGACAGAAAAAATACGAGCAAAAAAGATACATGCCATTACTAGCCAGTGTGCTCTCTTTCAGACTTTTCTGCGCTGAAGCATGAAACTCAGATGTTGTACCCTTTTACAAACACGACACGAGTCGCACAGGAAACTGTAATCTTCAATTCGTTTCAAGCGATTTCCGGTGGAAAAAGTCACGCCGCAGATACAGAGAAGAAAGTCGTGCAACGGGCTAAATAGCGACGCCGGCCGCGTAGGTGGGGGCTAGCCGGGCTTAACGACGGGAGCATCAGTGTCATTCGGCGGCTACACCGGTATTAATGCCTCCATAATGTGATTGATACGCCGGGCGGCGGCCGGCGCTGTTACGCGCGAAAGCACTCGCCGGCTCGCCGGGCGGGGCGTGAGTTAGGGCCCGCATTAGTTGCGGTAATTCGGGCGCTCGGATTCGTCAATCACAACGAGTGGACGTGACTGCGTAGCTGGCCGCGGTCAGCCAGCTCGGTCAGTCAGCAGCCGCTGTGCCAGCGCGGCTTCCGCCGCCTGCGTCGCTGGAAACGAAAAACGCGACGTGCGGTCTGCGGCCGATGCTAAATCGACAGCGAGCACGCGATCTCGTGAGAAAACTGGAAGAGAGATTCAAATGAAGAAATGACGCATCTCTGTTTAATTATGATGCAAATATGGTCTCCTGGGGTAGGTATAAAAAAAAAAAACGAGCAAACCTTTTCTTAGTCCTAGACATATTTCTGCTGTTGGAAAACCCTGTCAGAAGAGATGGGCAGTGGCATAGGTTGCTCTTCGGGAACATGCAGGACAGAGCTCCCTAAATAAAATTATGCATCACTCCTCTCCACGGACCCTACACTGATGTGACAAAAGTCATAGAACGGCGATATGGACACATACAAAGGACGACAGTGTCACCTACACGTGGTATAAAAGTTCAAATGGTTCAAATGGCTCTGAGCACTATGGGACTCAACATCTGAGGTCATCAGTCCCCTAGAACTTAGAACTACTTAAACCTAACTAACCTAAGGACAGCACACAACACCCAGTCATCACAAGGCAGAGAAAATCCCTGACCCCGCCGGGAATCGAACCCGGGAACCCGGGCGTGGGAAATGGTGGTATAAAAGAACAGTGCACTTGCGGAGCTGTCATTCGTACTCAGGTGATTCACGTTAAAAAGCTTTCCCACGTAGTTGAGGCGGCACGACCGGAATCAACAGGCTTTGAACACGGAATGGTACTTGGAGCCGGACGAATGGGACATTCCGTTTCCGAAATCGTTGGGGAATTCATTATTCCAAGATCCACAATGTCAAAGGTGTGCCATGAGTGCCACGTTTCAGGCATTACCTCTCACCACGGACAACACAGTGGCCGACGGCCTTCACTCAACGACTATGGCATCTGCGTAAGTTCTCAGTGCTAACAGACAAGCAACACTGTGTGAAATAAGCGCAGAAGTCAATGTGGGACGTGTATGACGAACGAATTCGTTAGGACAGCGTGGCAAAATTTGGCGTAAATAGGCTATGGCAGAAGACGACCGACGCGATGCCTTTGTTAAAAGCACGACATCGCCTGAAGCGAATTTTCTGGGCTCGTGACCATATCGAATGGACACAAAACGACTAGAAAACTGTGGCCTGATCAGATGAGTCCCAATTCCGTTTGGTAAGACCTGATGGTAACGTTTGAGTATGGCGCAAACCCCACGAAGCCATGGATCCAAGTTGTCAACAAGGCACTGTGAAAGCTGGCGTTGGCTCCATAATAGTGTGACCGTTTTTACATGAAGTAGACTGGATCCTCTGGTCCATCTGAACCGATCATTGACTACAAATGGTTATGTTCGGCTACTTGGGGACCATTTGCAGCCATTCAAGCACTTCATGTGCCCAAACAACGATGGAATTTTTATGGATGACAATGCATCATGTCACCGGGCAACAGTCGTTAGCAATTGATTTGAGGAACAATGTGGACAGTTCGACCGAATGATTTGGCCACCCAGATCGCCCGACACGAATCCCATCGAATATTTATGGAACATAATCGAGAGGTGCACAAAATCCTGCAGCGGCAACACTTTTTTAATTATGGATGGCTATAGATGCAGCGTGGGCCAGTATTTCAGCAGGAGACTTGAGTCCATGCCGCGTCGAGTTGCTGCATTACACGGCGCGAAAGGAGGTCCGATAGAATATTAGCAGGTATCCCATGATTTTTTTCACCTCAATGCCTTTTTATCTATTTACTAACTTCCAAACCTGGCATTGACCGGTTATTTATTATGTGAATTTTCTATTGTCAATGGAAACAAAATGTGAGCTGTGTCTAAGTAGGCTATTTAGGTTTTTATGTTGGTAACACCATGTAGTGCTCTGTATGATAATCGCTGACTGCACTGTGGGCAGTCTGTGGCTGGTTGGACTCATTGTTGGAATATTCGCTTGTGTAGTGTTGGGCAGTTGGATGTGAACAGCGTGTAGCGTTGCGGAGTTGGAGGTGAGTCGCCAGCAGTGGTGGATGTGGAGAGAGAGATGCCAGAGTTTAGAGCGGACGATCTAGACGTGTGTCCGTCAGAAAAAGGAAATTTGTTTAATTGGATGTCACAAAATTATATATACTGAGTGATCAAAATGTCAGTATAAATTTGAAAACTGAATAAATCACGGAATAATGTAGATAGAGAGGTAAAAATTGACACATGCTTGGAATGACATGGGGTTTTATTAGAACCAAAACAAAAAACACCCCATATTGCTAGACGCGTGAAAGATCTCCTGCGCACGTAGTTTGGTGATGATCGTGTGCTCAGCCGCCACTTTCGTCATGCTTGGCCTCCCAGGTCCCCAGACCTCAGTCCGTGAGATTATTGGCTTTGGGGTTACCTGAAATCGCAAGTGTATCGTGATCGACCGACATCTCTAGGGATGCTGAAAGACAACATCCGACGCCAATTGCCTCACCATAACTCCGGACTGCTTTACAGTGCTGTTCACAACATTATTCCTCAAGTACAGCTATTGTTGAAGAATGATGGTGGACATATTGAGCATTTCCTGTAAGGAACATCATCTTTGCTTTGTCTTACTTTGTTATGCTATTTATTGCTATTCTGATCAGATGAAGCGCCATCTATCGGAAATTTTTTGAACGTTTGTATTTTTTTGGTTCTAATAAAACCCCGTGTCATTCCAAGCACGTGTGTCAGTTATTATTCCGTGAGTTATTCAGTTTTCAAATTTATACTGACTTTTTGATCACCCGATATATATATAAATAATTTTGTGACATCCAATTAAACAAATTTCCTTTATCTGACGGACACACGTCTAGATCGTCCGCTCAAATTTCTGGCATCTCTCTCTCCACTTCCACCACTGCTGGCGGCTCACCTCCAACTGCACAGCGCTAATCGCTGTTCACATCCAATTTATATATATATATATATATATATATATATATATATATATATATATATATATATATTCATTTGCTAACTATGCCTATCAGTAGTTACTGCGTTCAGTAGTTAGAATCTTTTATTTAGCTGGCAGTATTGGCGCTCGCTGTATTGCAGTAGTTCGGGTAACGAAGATTTTTGTGAGGTAAGTGATTCATGAAAGGTATAGGTTATTGTTAGTCAGGGCCATTCTTTGTGGGGATTATTGAAAGTCAGACTGCGTTGCGTTAAAAATATTGTGTGTCAGTTTAGTGACGATCAGAATAAGTAAAGAGAGAAATGTCTGAGTACGTTCAGTTTTGCTCAGCTGTTTGAAAAACAAATAACGTAAGAAGTTTACCAGCACAGTAATACATAATTTTCCAAAGGGGACGTTTCATGCGTTTGCAGTGAATTATCGGATAAATTTCATTTCTCTGTATTCGTGAGAACACTTTTGAAATTATAAAACACTCGTACTAAGAAATATGCACAATGTACAAATGTGTAAGTACGGTACACAAATTAAAAAACATAGTCCTGGACAGTCTACACTGGCCGCAGCTTCTTCGCGTGTCTACAACACGATTTTGTAGACGTCTCTGTCGCAACGCCTCTTCATAGCTCTATAGACGGCTATTATTTTCGCCTATAGCCGTTTGCGCTTAGCAGTTGAAAGCTGTCATAAGAGTCGGCATGTGTCAGGAACTTCCTTAGCAGTGTCTTAACAGTAAAGACTAACTGTACTAAAACTTCATGCATGATGCGGTATTTTTTCACGCAGCTCAGTGTTCGTGACATCATATCGCTTGAAATATGCGTGGCACCATGATATAATTTTGTCGTTGCATTTAGCGGCATGTGTGGATCCTTTCTGAGAAATTTATTGCGGATAGAGTTAGTAGCACAGAAGTAATAAATTTAAAAGTCATGCATGACGCGGCAGTTTTTCACACATTTCATTGTTTATGACGTTATATTGCCTGAACTACGACAGGTGGGTCGTTCTTACCTCCACAGTGATTGTTCCCTGACAGTAAGAGATATGTATACCAAGTTTGGTAGAAATCGGTCCTGTGGTTTATAAGGAGTTGTGGAAAACACACACACACACACACACACACACACACACACACACACACACACATACGTATATTTTTATAATATGTATGGATTTAACAGGTTGCGTGGTACCAAGCTACTTGGTTTTGAAACGTATCAGTACGCCGATTAGAGCATTTATAAGAACTGTGATTTAAGAAAAAAAAAATGTTCAAATATGTGTGAAATCCTAGGGACTTCACTGCTAAGGTCATCAGTCCCTAAGCTTACACACTACTTAACCTAAATTATCCGAAGGACAAAGACACATACCTATGCCTGAGGGAGGACTCGAACCTCCGCCGGGACCAGCCGCACAGTCCATGACTGTAGCGCCTGAGACCGCTCGGCTACTCCCGCGCGGCTACTGTTATTTAAGAGAGTGTTATTCAAATGAAATTCGTTTTTTCCCGTCTAGAGTTTATTTATTTTATTTGTGCGCGTCAGTTTCATTTTACTTCAAACAGGATGAAAAGACGTGTGAAGATGACACAAATCACACACAATCTCTCTCTCTCTGTCTCTCTCTCACCGTGTGTGGTGAGAAATGAGACTGATAGTTACTCTAGGCAAGTAAAATAATCTGTGTAACATTTGCCACACAAGGGTGGGTTAGCAAAACATTTAACGGCTTGCTTCATCATTTCGTGACAGTAGCCTGTTTCCTATTTCTCGCCAGTTTTGCTAAATGGTTCAAATGGCTCTGAGCACTATGGGACTTAACTTCTAAGGTCATCAGTCCCCTAGAACTTAGAACTACTTAAACCTAACTAACCTAAGGACATCACACACGTCCATGCTCGAGGCAGGACTCGAACCTGCGACCGTAGCGGTGGCGCTGTTCAAGACTGTAGCGCCTAGAACCGCTCGGCCACCCCGGCCGGCCACTGCACGTCATCACAACATTTTTTTTTTTTTTTTTTACACTTGACTTTCCAGCAGCTATGTAATGGCAAGGTACTTTTGGAATGTATTATACATCTGCGTCCCTAGTCTTCAGGTAAAACATTATGTGATTTAACGAGGAACAAGCATATGAAGTGGAAAAAGAAGCCACTTGGCCAGCGGCAGCCCTCGATGGTCGTGTAAGAACACAGCAACCTAAGGAGAATACCGCCTCGGTACTTGTGTGGTCAGCGCTGCTGACTGCTAACCATAATTTCGATTCCTGGCCGGGTAGAAGCTTTTCTGCCATTGAGGAGTGGATGTTGTGATGTCATTACGTTTGTATTTTCATAACTGACATTCCGTAGGTGATGTGGCTGTATGGGCACGACCAGAAAGCCAATAAATTAAAAAAAAAGTAAGGAGAATGATGACAAGAACTAGCAGTGCAACTACAGGGCGAAAAGGAAAATTTAACTGAGAGTTTCTTAAATAGGTAGAATGACATTAAAATGGCGTTAATTCACATTATTCTATTCATAAATATTCGGGTAGAAAATAGAGGAAGTGATACCACCATTCAAGAAAAAGTAAACACTAATATTGGAACAGATAAAGCTATCTCAACTAAGTATACAGATTACTGGTGGACAGTCTAAGTAAAGGTGGGAAGCAGCTGCAGGCATAATTTTAAAAGAATGAACAGTTTTGCGAAAATGTTGGACTGACAGTGAACTAGGTCCTGAGTGCCAAATTTATATAAAATTTTCATTGACGTTGTGATGGGCATGAGGTAAGCATAGCAATAAATCGCTGATATCGGAAAGTAAAATAAAAGTTACAGCTGAGGAATGTTCTTTCCACGAACATTTCTTAAGGATATACAAGTAGTTACTTTAGCTGTAACCAGAGAGAAAGAATAGATGCGGACGAGCTGTGAGCTATTTTATACCGATGATGCGGTTATAGGTGAACGTAAAGAAAACGCCTTGAAAATATTCTACTGTCTTGACAAAAATATCATATGATTTAAATTACAATTCCGAAAAAAAGAAAAGGAATACCGGAAGGAAACACCAGGAAAGATTGAAAATTAAATTGAAGTCAGAATTTAACATGTCGCTGTCCTCATATAGTTAGGACTTGATAAACACATAGACCGAAACTATTACATAACCATAATGCTATGGAATGCAGTCTCTAGTAGTGACAAAAGCGGTATGTGTAAATAAATTTGGATAATGAAATGATTTCACTTTTGTCATAAAACGTTGAGTCGAAGGCCGTAGCTAATTTATTCGCATGCGTACTTCGAGGTTGGTTAGAACATTCTACTTATTTCAGTATAATACGTCATATCCCAGAACGAAATGATTTCGTAAAAAATGACATTTTTCCTAGTTAGTGCGTCACGGAAAATGTTAAATGTAAAATTCAATGATTTGACTCTCGGGTACTTAAATCTACATATTCAATGCTTCATCCAATTAACTCTTATAAACTGTGCATGATGTTTTTTAATAAAAGGAAAGCCTGCCACGTGGGAATGTTTACGTCTGAGACGCCCGTCAAGGCTTCGTCGCAGTTGCTTGCCAATCTACTCTGCCTATTACCTAACCTGTGTAAGTTGGTTCAAATGGCTCTGAGCACTATGGGACTCAACTTCTGTGGTCATTAGTCCCCTAGAACTTAGAACTAGTTAAACCTAACTAACCTACGGACATCACAAACATCCATGCCCGAAGCAGGATTCGAACCTGCGACCGTAGCGGTCTTGCGGTTCCAGACTGCAGCGCCTTTAACCGCACGGCCACTTCGGCCGGCTGTGTAAGTTGACGCGACAGCTTCTTCAGCGTATAAAAGGCCACGTGAGAAATAAATCGCTGAGGCAGTCATAAATTTCTTCAAGTGCCGTTTGTGACTGACAAACGGTTGTCTGCACGTCGTTACTAAGCGCGATTGATGGTTAATTGAGTAACGCGAAGCTACGAAGTCGTCACAGTAGCTGGCAGGAGTTAATAAATGAAACCATGCAACGCTCTCTTTAACACATCGATAGCGTGTTTACCTGATGAATATAATCTACGGAATATTCTGTCCTTCGAAACGATTTAAGAAAATTTTACTGTAATAATCTCAACACTGTCGATTACGAACACGATTATGAAGATGCCCATTGTTTGTTGTAGTAGTACTAGTAGTAGGAGCAGTAGTTTTGTTTCTCTCTGTAGATCTCATTTACAAGGCTATGTCTTGGTATTACAGTTTAAGAACAACAAAAATAATGTAATTCACGTATGCAGACATTCATAAACTTACAGATCTAGTATGACAGGGGTGAGATAGTCGGCCGTGGCCTTATAGTAGGAACTACTCCTGCATTTGTCAGAAATATAATAGTTTACAGATAACACTGAAAACCTTAGTAAGGATGGCAAATATAGATAAATTGTGTACCAATAATCTGCATTGGCACTCAGAAGGTATAATTCACATTTTTCAGGACAGGTGAAGCCGCATACATATTTGTTCATATCTAGGAGAATAAATTTGATTCGAGGAATAGGCAGTATATGCATGTACTCATACAAGATTTCGTTCTCATGAAGAGCCATAAAAGAGAGGTGAGATGGTTTACGTGGGATTGAAGTCTTTTCTACCGTACTAGAGATCTTTTCTCAGCTCGTGAATGCTGTATAGACTACATACACTGAAATGTACTTCATTGCTACACAAGGAATAGCACAATTTCTCATGTTTTATTAATGCAAACCAGAGCTCAAGTTTAGAACGCTGATAGTAATAACCTGCGATTTTGATCATAGATTTACGAGTATTTTCCAAAGGGTCTGGAATCTATCTTATAACCTGAAGATACTACGAAAGACAGTGAAAAACAGGTTTTTCCGACTGTCGCTTTAGCTTCTCGGGAACTAAACAGGAGCCCTTTTTGAATGCTCCATAAAGGCGTTTCCAACGTTTCTGGTTTCTCTGAACACTTTATAATTATCCATTAGTTTTTTGTGTTTGGTTAGATAATATTACCACAAGAAACATCCGCACTATCAGCAATCGAAGGGGATGATATGGAAAAAATGGAACGATGAATACAGGAAGTGATCCGTCGCTGTTTATTATTTTTTCCTTATTTGTGTAATTAAGAGCGAGTAAAGTATTCCACCTTTCACTTTTCATTGAATGTCCAATTCTAAAATGAAAATACAGAAGAAGAAGGCAAGGGAACGATGGATAGCAATACAGACCACCCAAAACAAATCAACTACATTGGTTTAAATCAAGGCTCACGACATCCACACTTAGCTATTAGCTCCAGTAGCACGATGAGTAACTTCTCGCGACCCACTAGTTACAGGCTTGCGTCGATCTTTAGGTAAAGGTCTTACAAAAATGCATCATAAGATTAACCAGAGAGATTAAATTATATGTAAAATACAATCAGTACTAAGCTGTAAGGTCTCTGACAATTTTGTGTGGTAATGTACAGACGCTAACATGTTTCAACTAAATTTTACGAGACACTTGGGTCAATTTTAGGTTATAGGCGTTAATTAGATCACAATTCACTATGTCATTTCAAGTGGATTTTTTGTGTCTTCGAATCAGCTTCTTCTAAATTAATTATCTGGAAGCTGAAAACCTCTTAAAAAGTATTTTGATGAACCGCAGAAGTATACCACCTATCAAAAGAAGGAAAAATACCGCGAAAAATAAACAGAAAAGACTTTATCTCGAAACAAAGTTTTTTGCACTATGAGAACCTATATGTTACATGCGAATCTGTTCTAAGACTTGTAAACTAATACAGTTTCATGTGTTCAAATTTTTGGTATACTGAAAATTTTTATAATCCAGTTTTTGGCTAAAAGGCTGGAAAGTGCTACTAGAACTGAAGTTTTACAATCTGTAAAAATTTTCGTTGTTGAGGAGCATTAACGCATGTCGGGTGGGACTTGGGTTTTGAACGCTAGGAAGCTGGTAACATCACTCGAGCCATAACTGACCTCTGGAGGAGAGGTAATGGCGCCTCTAGGGTGGATCATATGTGCTGCGAGACTACAATAAATTAATATAGATATGGACAATTTCAGAGAATGGACGTAAGTAAATGAACGAAAAGGATATGAGTGAGAGTCCAAGAAAGACAGAAAACAAGACAGCCGTCAAAAGGGTGGTATTGAGAACATACGCAGTCTGATGTTCCCGAGAAGTCTACACGAAGCGAAATCTACTTTGAAGGTGTTTCAACCATATTATCGGAAAGAATCTGTGGTACTATAGAGCGTATATTGAAAACGTCATTTTCTTTGTAAATAACTACAATTTCAAGATAAATTCAGAACCACTGCACGACATTAAAGGAGAGCGGTGTGCTGACCACGTACCCCGCCATATCCACATCCTGTAACGCCTGTGTGCTGAGGATGACATTGCGGCTGATTGGTACCAATTGGACTCCAGGACCTATAAGACCTGTTCGGACGGATTTTGTTTTGTATGGTTTAAGAGAAAGATCCACGACAATTATTTTAGTGCACATTTTGTACACATACTCTACATCATCTAGGAAAAGTACAAGGGTGATGGAGTCACAAATTTTCTGTATCTTTTTTGGTCCATGAAGCAATGAACACAAACATGAACCAGTTAGTGTTTAAGTTATAAGCTGCGCAATCGCACAGAAAAGCAATGAATAAAAATGTATGATAGAAGTCTCAGCCTCGCACATAGCCTTACGGTGCAGAAACCATCGCAACAGTGTGCGGTGACGTGGGTGCAATATTTGGACTTTTATCCGCAGGCTGGCGCCTGTCTCCGCTGCTAGTTTAAACAAGCGGCGACGGAAGTTGTTGCGCGAATGAATTAGTACCCTGGTCTGCTTTCAGATTCCGTTGCTATTAGCGGTTTACCGTGATGGTAACAGCGGAAAGGGAGGAAAACAGCTTCTCGGAGGCCGCGATTGGCCGAAACCGAACCTGAGAGTCGCCGTGCTCTTGAAACAAACCGTGCACTTTGCTCGCTTGTTTCAACACCGACATTTACATTTGCGCGCAAATGTTTGAAGCGCCGAGCCGTTTCATCAACAACTGCTGCGTCCATCCTGTCGGATTTATACAGATAAACACCGTGCGATATTTGCAGCGGCTGATTTATGCGTCGACGAAAGCAGTTTTGCGCATTCCCTAATGTTACCGAAACTAGCCAGAGGTCACGCTGCGCCGCGGCGCCACTCGAAAAGTAAACACGGAGCCATCTTTCTCGTCCGGGAGAGAGCCGGCTGGCCTGCTTGAATAAACGCGGCGCGGTAATGAATCTACGTAAGCTCCAGACAAGCGTCGATATTCAGCAAGAATGTTGTTGAACATTAAAACCATAGCTCTTTGGGCAATGTAAACGTCTGATCTAAAATTATGATTTACTGACTCATCGTGTCCGGACATTTTCCCCCTTTTGAGATTACTTTTAAGTTATACTTGACATCTTAAGAATATACAGAGTGTTCAAATACAAGTGTCGAATACTTTGAGAGGCGATAGTATTCATCGAAACAAGAAAAATAAGTCCAGTAAGCATGGGTCCAGGAACATACTTTCCGAGATGAACACACGTTTATGGGAAGGGCTGCGCGACGCTTGGGTGGAGATATTAGCACAGTCGTCGCTTTGGCGCTCCGTCAAATGTTTCTGTTTGACTCGTAGTGCTTTACCTACCATTAGGTGGTCTGCAGTCAGTTGCGTGGTTCCAGTCTACTTGTAGGCTACGTTAGTTTTCGCCGTGTTTGTGTGCCTTATTGTACAGTACTGTCAACCCTGGGTACGTGTCATGGTGTTTTACATTCTTCCAAACGCGGATTTTCTTAAGTGTTTACTGTCATTGCGCTGTTTGAACTCCACCAAAAAAAAAAAAAAAAGGTTCAAATGGCTCTGAGCACTATGGGACTTAACATCTATGGTCATCAGTCCCCTAGAACTTAGAACTACTTAAACCTAACTAACCCAAGGACAGCACACACAACACCCAGCCATCACGAGGCAAAGAAAATCCCTGACCCCGCCAGGAATCGAACCCGGGAACCCGGGCGTGGGAAGCGAGAACGCTACCGCACGACCACGAGATGCGGGCTGAACTCCACCACTTGTTAGCTATGGAAGCCTATTACTCGATAAGTGAAATGGTGGATATGATATTCTGCTATGGTTTAGCAAATAGACGTAGCCTGCGAGCCCGTGCCCTCTACACTGGAAAATATCCACAGCGCTGAATGCCCACTGATAAGCTATTCGGCATACTTTTCCAGCATCTGCGGAACACAGGTATCCTTGCACCTCGGAAGACTGACAGTGGAAGACCCAGCGCAGTCCGCACGCCTGACATTTAGGAGCGTGTGCTACATTCGGGGGAGGAAACCCCTGGGACCAGTGTGCGACGATTAGCAGCAGAAGAAGGTGTGTCTCACTGTCTTATCTGGGGGGGGGTACTTCATAGACAGTTGTGGTACCAATATCATCTAAAGCGCGCTCGGTCTCTAAGACCAGAGGATCATAAAGGCAGCGGTGGTTCTATCAATGGCTGTTGCAGAAGTGTGCCGCAGATCCACTGTTTCCATCCAAGATTTTATTTACCATGTGGCAGGATTCACAAGAGATGGTGTTGTGAATTTCCGTAACCAGCAAGTATGGGCAGGTGTAAATCCCCAGGCAATGCAGGAAACTGGATATCAATAGCGATTCTCAGTCAACTTATGGACACGAGTACTTGGTGATAGATTAATAGAGCCATAAGTGCTACCACAAAGGTTAACTGGCGCGCAGCATCTGGAGGGTGTGCCTCTGCAGCAACGAATACAAATGTGTGGTTCATGCATGATTGCGCACCAGCAGACGATCGTCACCTCACAATGTGTGCGAATATCTGACGCAGGCATTTCAGGACCGCTGGATTGGTCGGTGGGCAGGAGGGGGGGAGGGGGGAGGTGAGGCCCAACCTTGACCTGCTCGTTTCCCATATCTCAATCCCTTACACTTTTGGTGACGGGGACACTTGAAGGAATTGGTCTACGCCACGCCAATCAACGATGTGCGGACACAACAGGGTCGCGTCTTCAATGCGTGCCAGCAGGTACAACAACAACCGGCTGTACTTCAAAGAGTGCGTTATTCCTTACACCGGAGGGCAGAGGGGTGTCTTGTCGTGAATGGACACCACGTTGAATACCTATTGTAAGCACGAGTTTATCGCAGAAAATACGCATTTCCGTACCCATGTTTATTGGACTTATCTCAGAAAGCATGCATTTTCTGGCCCACGTTTATTGAGCTTATTTTTATTGTTTCGGTGAATGCTACCACCTCTCAAAGAAAACATTTTTTTTGAGCACTCTGTACATAGCTGGTCTACCCAAAGGTCAACAAATAAATAAAAAAGGAATACATGCCTCATGAGCCATTCACCAAGTGGATATCTTTTAATGTTGCCAAATTTATGTTACTATACTCACTTGAACTACAAAACCCATGTATTAGTAGCGCTCTAAATCTACATTACGTGTATTTCGCGTCACCATACCGTGTGTGATGTAAGGTACTTAGGAGACCACTATCACATTCTTCCTATTCTGCTCCATACGCGAATGTTGAAAGAACGATTCCATATTAGCTCTAATTTCTCTGATTTTTCTGTCATCTTTTAGCGTTATGCTTACGGGTGGGTGTACCACTTTGCTGGACTGTTCTTGGAACGTACGTTCTCAAAGTATTAACTGCAAAGTTCCCTTTCAGTTATATCTCTTGTAGCCTCTGCCATTGTAGTTTGCTGAGCGTCACCGTAAATCCATCGCGCTTACTAAATGAACTCGTGGCAAGACGTACTGGCTCTGAGCACTATGGGACTCAACATCTTAGGTCATAAGTCCCCTAGAACTTAGAACTACTTAAACCTAACTAACCTAAGGACATCACACACACCCATGCCCGAGGCAGGATTCGAACCTGCGACCGTAGCAGTCCCGCGGTTCCGGACTGCAGCGCCAGAACCGCTAGACCACCGCGGCCGGCGCAAGACGTACTGCTTTTCTTTTGACCATTTCTAATTGGCGTATTAATACTACTTACTAGGCGTGCCAGACTTGTGAGCAAAGGATTTGGTCGAACGAGCATTTTGCAAGTAACTTTTTTCATAGACGGACTACATTTTCTTAGTACTTCTCCAGAGTAACTTACCTTACTATTGGGTTTTCCTACAACTATTTTTAAGTGACGTTCCACTTTAGCTCGTTCTTAACGGATATTCTTCTGTATTTTGCTGTGCCGGCCGAAGTGGCCGAGCGGTTCAAGGCGCTTCAGTCTGGTACCGCGCGACCGCTACGGTCGCAGGTTCTAATCTTGCCTCGGGCATGGATGTGTGTGATGTCCTTAGGTTAGTTAGGTTTAAGTAGTTCTAAGTTCTAGGGGACTGATGACCTCAGAAGTTAAATCCCATAGTGCTCAGAGCCATTTGAACCGTTTTTGGTCCTAGACATGTCTCCGCCTCCCACATCTCTGTCGCCGAACTACTTGTTCTCGCCATTCTTCCTCATTCTCTTCTGTTCGTCTTTTCTCCATAGCTTCTTGCATACTCCTTGGGCACCCCATTTGTGTTTCCCTTTTCTTCTTCAAGGGGGATAGCCATCAAGGTAGTCTCTTTTGGTCACCTGTCTTCTTCCACTCTTCTGACATGCCGTAATCATCCTAGCCGTCTTTCTTCTGTTTTATCTGTAGTATTGTGACGGCCCTTCGTCCATTTTCTTATTTACTCATTTCTTACGTGGTCAAGTAGAGAAATTCAACACGCTCTTCTCAAGTGATTAATTTCTAAAGCTATGTCACTTTTATTTCCCAACACTCACTCCCAGAACTTGATACTGGTTCCACGATGGATATGTGTAACCGCGTTTTAACCTTTCAACTCTTTTTTAATGACAGGATTTAATTTTTGGATACCAGTTCTTCCCTACCTGATATGTTTTGGGTATCTCCGTCATGTCTTCCATCACGTGATAGGAAACTACTCAGATGCTTAAAAAAGTCAGTCTCCTGGATTAAATCCCTGACTTCACCGCAGTGTCTCATGAAACGAGGGCATGTGACATTGTTGATGGTGATCCGTCCGTCGGATGGGGACAAACATTGGCGCATCCTTAGTGCTATTCGAAAGAAGCTGGCTATTTTCCTGCACTGGGTTTCACTCTCCTTCTCTTATCATCATCGTTATACAGCATAAACATTACAATACAGTCTACACTCATCTATTACAATCACCTACTCTCCACAAGTACACATGTTACACAACTCTCAAACATCTGCAAGGAAAGCAAATACGTCCAGACGAAAAGTAAGCTTTCCGTCAGATGGTTGAACCCACCGTATAGGATATCCCAGCCAACTATTCCATACGACATTTTTTACTATTCGGTGCACGAAGCGTCGATGCTCTGGAGGACTATCTGCATTTAGCTACAGTTATATACACAAATAAAAAAAAAAAAGGTTTGCATCACCCCGGTTTCCAGAACTCCAGATGATAGACGTTGACTGCGGATGTTACATCACAAACAGAGTCCCTATGATTGTTCAGAGATGTCACTAAACCCGCCCAAATATATAAACAACCATGCATGAGCAGCGCCTATTAGACGGTGGGGGTCCGGCAGCCGATCAGTTCCAGTCATTCCACCAGAAAGAAGGTACACGGCTCGTGTTGTCTGTAGTTCAACCATGCCTAGACGGTCAATACCGCGGTTCGATCGCGTCCGCTTGTTACTTTGTGCCAGGAAGGGTTCTCAACAAGGGAAGTGTCCAGGCGTCTCGGAGTGAACCAATGCGACGTTGTTTGGGCATGGAGGAGATACAGAGAGACAGGAACTGTCAATGACATGCCTCGCTCAGGCCGCCCAAGGGCTAGTACCGCAGTTGATGACCGCTACGTACGGATTATGTCTCGGAGGAACCCTGACAGCAACGACACCATGTTGAATAGTGCTTTTCGTGCAGCCACACGACGTCGTGTTACGACTCAAACTGTGCGTAATAGGCTGCATGATGCGCAGCTTCACTCCCAACGTTCATGGCGAGGTCCATCTTTGCAACCACGACACCATACAGCGCGGTACACATGGGCCCAACAACATGCGAATGGACCGCTCAGGATTGTTATCACGTTCTCTTCACCGATGAGTGTCGCATATGCCTTCAACCAGACAATCGTCGAAGTCGTGTTTGGATGCAACCCTGCCCAGTGAGTGCAGCAAGGTGGACGTTACCTTCTGTTTTGAGGTGGCATTAAGTGGGGCCGACGTACGCAGCTGGTGGTCATGGAAGGCACCGTAACGGCTGTACGATACGTGAATGCCATCCTCCGTCCGATAGTACAACAATATCGGCAACATAATGGCGAGGCATTCGTCTTCATTCACTACAATTCGAGCCCTCTTCGTGCACATCTTATGACTTCCTTCACGATAACGACATCGCTCGACTAGTGTGGCCAGCATGTTCTCCAGACATAAACCCTGTCGAACACGTCTGGGATGGATTGAAAAGGGCTGTTTATGGACGACGTGACCCACCAACCACTCTGAGGTATCCACGTTGAGGAAGGGACAATCTGGACCGACAGTGCCTTGATGAACTTGTGGGTAGCATGCCACGACGAATACAGGAATGCATCAATGCAAGAGGACGTGCTACTGGGTATTAGAGGTGGGTGCAGCAATCTGGACCACCACCTCCGAAGGTCTCACTGTATGATGGTACAGCAAGCAATGTGTGGTTTTCATGAGGAATAAAAAGGGCGAAAATGATGTTTATGTTGATCTCTATTCCAATTTTCTGTACAGGTTCCGAAACTCTCGGAAGCGACGTGATTCAAAACTTTTTCTGATGTGTGTATAAAGAACAGTTAGTGCGTTACAGCATCCACTTGGGAGGCATCATAATAGGTGTATCCGCCCAGTTAAGAAAGACAAGTTAAATAATTTTATACACTGAGCAAAAATTAGGGACGAAAATACCATTCGCATGATGTGTCACTGCCAAATAACATACACTAAGTGATCAAAAGTATCCGGACACCTGGCTGAAAATGACTTACAAGTGCGTGGCGCCCTCCGTCGGTAACGCTGAAACTCAATATGGTGTTGGCCCATCCTTAGCCTTGATGACTTCTTCCAGTATCGCAGACATGCGTGCTATCAGGAGCTGGAAGGTTTCTTGGGGAATGGCAGCCCATTCCTCACGGAGTGCTGCACTGAGGAGAGGAATCGATGTCGGTCGGTGAGACCTGGCACGAAGTCGGCGTTCAAAAACATCCCAAAGGTGTTCTATAGGATTCAGGACAGGACTCTGTGTAGGCCAGTTCATTACAGGGATGTTATTTTCATGTAACCACTGCGCCACAGGCCGTGCGTTATGAACAGGTGCTTGATCGTGTTGAAAGTTGCGAACACGATCCCCGAATTGCTCTTCAACAGAGGGAAGTAAGAAGGTGCTTAAAACATCAGTATAGGCCTGTATTGTGATAGTGTCACGCAAAACAACAACGGATGGAAGCCCCCTCCGCGAAAAACACGACCACACCATAACACCACCGCCTCCGAATTTTACTGTTGGCACTACACACGCTGGTAGATGACGCTATTCCCACACCCTGCCATCGGATCCCATATTATGTACCGTGATTCATCACTCATACAACGTTTTTCCACTGTTCAATCGTCCACTGTTTACGCTCCTTACACCAACCGAGGCGTCGTTTGTCATTTACCGCCGTGATGTGTGGCTTATGAGCAGCCGATCGATCATGAAATCCAAGTTTTCTCACCTCCAGCCTAACTGTCATAGTACTTGCAGTTTGTCCTGGTCTCTGTCAGTAAACAGACGAGGTCGGCCTGTACGCTTTGGTGCTGTACGTGTTCCTTCACGTTTCCACTTCACTGTCACATTGGAACAGTGGACCTAGGAATGTTTAGGAGTGCGGAAATCTCACGTACAGACGTATGACGCAAGTGACACCGAATCACCTGCCCACGTTCGAAGTCCGTGAGTTCCGCGGAGCGCCCCATTCTACTCTCTCACGATATCTAATGACTACTGAGGTTGCTGATATGGAGTACCTGGCAGTAGGTGGCAGCACAATGCACCTAATACGACAAACGTATCTTTTTGGGGGTGTCCGGATACGTTTGATCACATAGTGTAGCTCTATGTAACTTGGATCATATGTAGAAAGAACTGCTACAGTTGAGTGCAGAAGGTAACTGAAAGAAATACGCAATGAGACGAATGAAAATGTTATTCTAAGAGAACAACTGCAATGATACAACCGCGATTCATGAGCGACCCATGGGCGTTACAAAAGTTGGGACGTGGTTGTTACTATGGTGTGTGATCACCAGGGACGTCAGTGCATACATTGCAAAGTGCTGCCATACTGACCACAAGGTTGGTAGAAGATCTGTTGATAGGGCGTTCCATTTCTCCGCCAGAGCAACTGGCAACTGCTGGATGGCCGATGATGTATGTGAACGTGCTGCAGTAGGTCTCCCCAACACATTCCTCCCATGTTCCATGGGTTTTAAGTCAGGGTAACGAGCAGAATAGTCTACTAGCCGTATATTTTCTCATTCCAAGAGTCTTCCACCTCAGCTACTCGATGTGCTCGCGCAATGTCGTCCATAACAATGAAGTTGGGACCGTATGCACCACTGAAAAGACGAACATAAGGAAGGAGTATAGTCTCCCTCCACTTGTAATGTGTCACCTCAGTTTAATTTCCTTAGGATCGCCTAGTGTATTTCGACTACACTGAGTTATCCTTGCTTTGTTCTTGTTGATCTTCATCTTAAATGGTTGAAATGGCTCTAAGCACTATGAGACTTAACAATAACGTAAGGTCATCACACACAACCATGCCCGAGGCAGGATTAGAACCTGCGACCGTAGATGAAGCGCCTTGCATCGCTCGGTCACACCAACCGACGATCTTCATCTTACACTACTGGCCATTAAAATTGCTACACCAAGAAAAAATGCATATGATAAACGGGTATTCACTGAACAAATATATTATACTAGAACTGACATGTGATTAAATTTTCACGCAATTTGGGTGCACAGATCCTGAGAAATCAGTACTCAGAACAACCACCTCTGGCCGTGATAACGGCCTTGATACGCCTGGTCATTGAGTCAAACGGAGCTTGGATGGCGTGTAGAGGTACAGCTGCCCATGCAGCTTCAACACGATACCATAGTTCATCAAGAGTAGTGACTGGCGTATTGTGACGAACCAGTTGCTCGGCCACCATTGACCAGACGTTTTCAATTGGTGAGAGATTTGGAGAATGTGCTGGCCAGGGCAGCAGTCGAACATTTTCTGTATCCAGAAAAGCCCGAACAGGACCTGCAACATGTCGTCGTGCATTATCCTGCTGAAATGTAGGGTTTCGCAGGTATCGAATGAAGGGTAGAAAATGGTTCAAATGGCTCTGAGCACTATGGGACTCAACTGCTGAGGTCATTAGTCCCCTAGAACTTAGAACTACTTAAACCTAACTAACCTAAGGACATCACAAACATACATGCCCGAGGCAGGATTCGAACCTGCGACCGTAGCGGTGTTGCGGTTCCAGGCTGCAACGCCTTTAACCGCACGGCCACTTCGGCCGGCAATGAAGGGTAGAGCCACGGGTCGTAACACATCTGAAATGTAACGTCCACTGTTCAAAGTGCCGTCAATGTGAACAAGAGGTGACCGAGACGTGTAACCAATGACACCCCATACCACCACGCCGGGTGATACGCCAGTATGGTGATGACGAATACACGCTTCCAATTTGCGTTCACCGAGGTGTCGCCAAACACGGATGCGACCATCACGATGCTGTAAACAGAATCTGGATTCATCCGAAAAAAATGACGTTTTGCCGTTCGTGCACCCAGGTTCGTCGTTGAGTACACCATCGCAGGCGCTCCTGTCTGTGATGCAGCGTCAAGGGTAACCGCAGCCACGGTCTCCGAGCTGATAAGCCATGCTGCTGCAAACGTCGTCGAACTGTTCGTGCAGATGTTTGTTGTCTTGAAAACGCCCCCATCTGTTGACTCAGGGATCGAGACGTGGCTGCACGATCCGTTACCGCCATGCGGATAAGATGCCTGTTATTTCGACTGTTTAGTGATACGAGACCGTTGGGATCCAGCACGGCGTTCCGTATTACCCTCCTGAACCCACTGATTCCATATTCTGCTAACAGTCATTGGATCTCGAGCAACGCGAACAGCAGTGTCGCGATACGATAAACCGCAATCGCGATAGGCTACAATCCGACCTTTATCAAAGTCGGAAACGTGATGGTACGCATTTCTCCTCCTTACACGAGGCATCAAAACAACGTTTCACCAGGCAACGCCGGTCAACTGCTGTTTGAGTATGAGAAATCGGTTGGAAACTTTACTTATGTCGCCGGCCGCGGTGGTCTCGCGGTTCTAGGCGCGCAGTTCGGAACCGTGCGACTGCTACGGTCGCAGGTTCGAATCCTGCCTCGGGCATGGATGTGTGTGATGTCCTTAGGTTAGTTAGGTTTAAGTAGTTCTAAGTTCTAGGGGACTGATAACCACAGCAGTTGAGTCCCATAGTGCTCAGAGCCATTTGAACCATTTACTTATGTCAGCACGTTCTAGGTGTCGCCACCGGCGCTAACCTTGTGTGAATGCTCTGAAAAGCTAATCATTTGCATATAACAGCATCTTCTACCTGTCGGTTAGCCGGCCGGTGTGGCCGAGCGGTTCTAGGAGCTACAGTCTGGAACCGCGCGACCGCTACGGTCGCAGGTTTGAATCCTGCCTCGGGCATGGGTGTGTGTGATGTCCTTAGGTTAGTTAGGTTTAAGTAGTTCTAAGTTCTAGGGGACTGATGACCTCAGATGTTAAGTCCCATAGTGCTCAGAGCCCTTTGAGCCATTTTTCTACCTGTCGGTTAAATTTCGCGTCTGTAGCACGTCATCTTCGTGGTGTAGCAATTTTAATGGCCAGCAGTATATAAAGTTTGTTCAACACACTAGTTGGTAGAGGTAGGAGTGGGTACTCTAGAGTTACCTGATTCGCAACGGAGCCTCTCCGCTTGTACGCAGGTTTGTGTAGGCCGCGCGGCGCACAGTAGCGATTGCATAGCTCGACGCCCCGCCCGATTGCCGGAGCGGGCCGTCGCTCCCATAAACAAAGCGCGCGCGGCAGGTATTCGGCCAGCGGACGGCGCGACTGACAGGCGCGCGCGGAATGCGGCTAATTAAAGTGGCGGAGCGCGGAATGTGGCGACCGGCTCCGCTTTCGGGAATTAACTCTTCCCGCTGCGCCGCGGACGGCGAGCAACATTTGTTCCGGCGCGGGGCGGATCTGTGGCGCCATCCGTCAGCGAGGCCGGCCGGCCTGGGGCGCGACGTCTGCCCCGCCGCCGCCCCCGCAGGCCCCAGCGGCAGCAGCTGCGCCGCTCCTGACAGCTCTCGCCTCAGGACTCGCAGCTGGGACAGGTCCCCCCATCCAGGGACGCCGCAAGCCAGTCCACCATCCTTCCTTATATACAGGGTGATTCCCTGCTCTGCATCATTTCGGGTATTGTTCACGGGTATTTCCCGGTATTTCGCTGTACGGAAGTGTGGTCTGCGGTGGCTCTTTACAGTATAAAAAATGGTTCAAATGGCTCTGAGCACTATGGGACTTAACATCTGTGGTCATCAGTCCCCTTGAACTTAGAATTACTTAAACCTAACTAACCTAAGGACACCACACACATCCATGCCCGAGGCAGGATTCGAACCTGTGACCGTAGCAGTCGCGCGGTTCCGGACTGAGCGCCTAGAACCGCTAGACCACCGCGGCCGGCTTTACAGTATAATTGCATTTCTTAGTATTTGTCGACCTGGAAAGGTGTTCGACAATGTCAAATGGCGAAAATTCTTCGAAATTCAGAGAAAAACAGGAAGAAGTTATAGGAGAAAAACGCGTGTTGCACAATGTGTACAAGAACCGATAGGGAACAACAAGACTAGAAGACTGAGAAGGAAGTGCTCAGGTTAGAAAGGATGCAAGACAGCGTTGTAGTCTTTAACACTTACTCTTCAAACTTTTGTACATGGCTGCACGTTCAGAGACCGTGAATAGTTACAATTAAAAGAAAACAGCCCTCGGTCACTAATTTTTAACCAATTAACCGGGTTTCGACACTGCTAGGAGTGTCTTCCTCAGAATTTAATCCAAAGAATGGTCTATAACATGGTCACAGAATTATGACGGTCGTCCGTTTACAACGTTTACAACCTGCACCACGCAAGTAACGAGCAGCCCTTAGTGGCTCGCCATCAGTTCTTTTTATCTTAAATTTCTTTGTGACTAATGTCCTTTTGTCATATTTATTTATTATTTTATAAATGACATATAAGTACTGCCAGTCTTTCACGATAGTTGCGTACTTATAATTTGTATCATACGTTTTTAGTCATAATTCTGTGACCATGTTATAGACCATTCTTTGGTTTAAATTCTGAAGAAGACACTCCTAGCAGTTTCGAAACCCGATTAATTCGTTAAAATTTAGTGACCGAGGGCTGTTTTCTTTTAATTGTACCTACTCTTCAATCTATACATCGAAGAAAAGTGGATGGAAATAAAAGGAAGGTTCAAGAGTCGGACTGAAGTTCAAGGCGAAAGGATATCAATGCTAAGATTCGCTGATGACTTTGCTACCCTCAGCGAACGTGGAGAAGAATTACAGGGCCCGTTGGATGGAATGAACAGTCTAATGAGTTCAGAGTATGGATTAAGTGTAAACCGAAGAGAGACGAATGTAACGAGAAGCGGCAGAAATGAGAACAGCGATAAACTTAACATCAAAATTGGTGATCACGGAGCAGATGAAATTAAGGAGTTCTGCTATCTAGGTAGTAAAATAGCCCATGACGGACGGAACAAGGAGGACATAAAAAGCAGACTAGCACTGCGAAGAAGGGCATTTCTGGCAGGGAGTTGTCTACTATAGTTGGAGTCACGAACGATGGCGGTCGAGTTTAGCATTGTTATGGGCATCTGCTTCACGTATGTTCCGACAGCCAGTGAGAGTTGAATTTGTCGTGAGCGCACTGCTGTGAATGCCGTAGATAATGCGAGCATTAAACGTGATCGTAGTGGGTTGTTTAGTAAATTTCGAGTCCATTTCTGGCGAGTTGTCATTGCTGATTGTGCTGGTAAGTGATTAATTCTGCATAAGTAAGCGAGAGATGTAATTTGCAGCGTATAAGCTTTCTTCAAGCGAAAAGCATGCGGATGCATATACCGCAACTATCGCTTGGGTTAGTCCGTAATGCAATACCCGTCCATGCCTCGACATGCGCGAACCGCCATCATTCATGGGTCTGACTACAGTATCAATCAAACATAGGACTTAATTTGAGGAAGAAGTTTCTGAGACTTTATGTTTGGAGCACAGTTTTGTACGGTAGTCAAACATGGACTGTGGTAAAACCGGAACAGAAGAGAATAGAAGCTTTTGAAATTTAGCGCTACAAAAAAGAAAAAAAAATCAAATGTGTGTGGAATCGTATGGGACTTAACTGCTAAAGTCATCAGTCCCTAAGCTTACACACTACTTAACCCAAATTATCCTAAGGACAAACACACACACCCGTGCCCGAGGGAGGACTCGAACCTCCGCCGGGACCAGTCGCACAGTCCATGACAGCAGCGCCCCTGACCGCTCGGCTAATCCCGCGCGGCTTTGGTGCTACAGAAGAATGTCGAAAATTTGTTGGACTGAAAAGGCAAGGAATGAGGAGATTCACTGCAGAGTAGACGTGGAAAGGAATATATGGAAAATACGGACAAGAAGAAGGGACAGCATGACATGATATCTGTTAAGACACCAGGGAATAATTTCCATGGTACCAGAGTGAGCTAAAGAGAGTAAAAACTGAAGAGGAACACGGAGATTGGGATACATCCAGCGTATAATTGAGGACATAGATTGTAAGTGCTATTCTGAGATGAGAAGGTTTGCACAAGAGAAGAATTCGTGAATCCGTGGTCGACTGCATCAAACCTGTCAAAGGACTGATAACTCGAAAAAAAGGAAAAGAAAGGAAAAAAAGCAGGGAGGGTGCCGTCCTCTGCCGGGCTGGAAACCCCTTCTAAATCGTCAGAATGCAGACCAAGGAACTGTGCGGCGTCATAAACGCAATAAAACAATGTTCAAAATTATTCCGTTTATTACTGACAATACAAGTCGTTACTCCGTCTCTATTGACTGGCGGCTACGTCAACCTGGGAAGAATCTGCTGAATTCATTAGCATATTCACGGCTGCCGAGGACGTGCATCAGCTCGGAGTGGAAATCGATGAGAACCCTTTTGCGGCGGTTTTACCCCCCGCTGATGTGGTAGCGTCGGCTTGGAGACAGCGGTAACCTCTATGTGTGTGTTTTGATTCACACACTGTTTCAGGGGGTACTCAGTGTCTCCCATGCTATTGCCCACTTGGCCGTCTCACGTGGACCGCGATGTCGGATGCCGTGAAGTGAAGTCGTGATGAATGCTGAACCTAGCCCGCTGATACGGTAGTCCTTCAGACGTGTGCGACGGTGGAATTTAGACAGCTTCCGCTCTTGACCGGAGTCATGTTGGTAGACCCTGGAACTACCCATCAGCGCAGACTGCTGTGCTGTCTTCATTACTGGATGCTGGACTCCACCAGCTGATCGTCTTGTAGGGCAGCAAATGCAAGACTAACACTAGACAAGATGTTACCGTACCAGAACCAGAAAATCGAGCGCTAACCTTTGATCCTACTGATCGAGTGCCAAAAGCTACTGGGAAGTGAAGTATTGACTTCGCCAAGGAGACGCTCTGCTTACGACGTCAGTCGTAATGAATTAATTGATTCTGACCTTCCCGATTCATCAGTGGTCTTCATTTCTAAGATATTTGCGTAAGCAATTTGTTATTGGTTCTTTATTACTTAATGAAACTCTCGCTAGTCGTTGTTGCGTCCTATCTACCGGTTCTTGTAAAACGCTAAAGGAGGAACAATGGCAGTTCGGTCTGCATTGTTCTAACCATTTTATGCTGATTTGCTCAGAGTTTCTGTGAAGAGTGTAGTGGTGGCTGTCTTCCCGATCTTGTAACATTGTAAAACGTTTACGTTTACCGGCTGACGGCTGGCGAAACTTCCGCTTTACTGAGTAATGCCGGCTGCTCGAACTTAGAAAAAAATTTGACTCTTAAGTTTCCTTAGTAATTAGGTTGCGTAACAATTTCATTTGGTTTCTTACACCCGCTCGCTAATCTGGCGGATATCTACATCTTTCACAGTATTGCTGCTAAAAAACAGTAATGCCCACTCCGCCCTTTACTCTCAGGCTTAAATTCAATACCACTGAGTTCTCTCTGGAGTTCGTTCTTCAGGCAGTATTATAACAGTGTCGTACACCAGTGTGAACAGCTTTCCTGATGTAGAGTTGCAAAAGCTGCAGGTGCAGAAGTGCTGTGTCACTGTCATCACTGCGAGAACTGCTCAGCATAGTGGCGCTTTGCTGCTCTTCCACTGCATTCGGCGAACCCATACGTGACGTCCAGATCGACCATTATTCATCAGTAGACCTGTCCATAATCAGGATCTGATGGAACAGAGACCTGCTCCGGGCTTACGAAATTAATGGGCGACACAGCACCGTAGTGGTACCTAAGTTCTCTTCGCATCCTTGGTGCCAACACTGGAGATACACCAGGAGCTTTTTGGAGACAGTGGCAAGTCTTCGATTTAACCAGGGGAGACTCAAGCAGCATCTCTACCATCTTAAGATGTTTCCTTCTTCACGTTAATGCGGTACTGAGAAAGATCTAAAGAACTAAAACTTTGCCGGCCCGTGTGGCCGTGCGGTTCTAGGCACTTCAGTCTGGAACCGCTTGACCGCTACGGTCGCAGGTTCGAATCCTGCCTCGGGTATGGATGTGTGTGACGTCCTTAGGTTAGTTAGGTTTAAGTAGTTCTACGTTCTAGGAGACTGATGACCTCAGATGTTAAGTCCCATAGTGCTCAGAGCCATTTGAACCATTTTCTCTGTCAGTCAACAGACGAGGTCGGCCGGTACACTTTCGTGCTATACGTGTCCCTTCACGTTTCCATTTGGCTATCACATCGGTGGACCTAGGGATGTTTAGGAGTGCGGAAATCTCGCTTACAGACGTATGACATAAGTGACTCCCAATCATCTGACCACGTTCGAAGTCCGTGAGTTCTGCGGAGCGCCCCATTCTGCTCTCTCACGGCTACTGAGGTTGCTGATATGGACTACCTGGCAATAGGTGGCAGCACAATGCATCTAATATGAAAAACGAATGTTTTTGAGGGTGTCCGGATACTTTTGACCACATAGGGAGGGTGAAAGACTTCTCCATCATGCACTGTCCCACAGCTTTGGAAACAACTGTATATAGCACCGCTGAAGTTACTAGCGGGTGCTCGCAGTAAAGTTTATGCCACTGCAGTACAGCTGTTTTCCCGCGTAACCTGCAGGGAGAAACGTACCGTCCACTGTCGGATGCACCGGGTCACGGCTGGGGGACGCGGCCTAGTCCGGCCGCGGCGGGCAGTGGGCCCAGGCGGGGCGCAGCTGCTGGCCGCCGTGATTAATAATCGGCTTTGTTTTGACGTCTGCTCATTATGTCCATTTGCCGGCGGTGATGAATGGCCGATCCGCGAGTTAATGTTTCCACGTGCCTCTAAACGGCGTGTTTTACGGTAGCCGCGAGCCGCGGCGGTGCCGCCCACCGTAAATTAGCCCTGCCTCTCCACAGCCACAGCCACAGCCACAGCTACGGACTCAGCGCCTATGTCTGCCTTGCCGGCAGGTCTTCATGTCGTGGCCGGACGCCGAATCACGGGCCGCTGGGGCGGTGCCTCACTGTCTGACCTGTATGTTCCAGTATGTTCCAGTTTGCCACCTGTTCCAACTAGCGCCCAACTCTGCCAGGATAATTCTAGAGACCTACCTGAGAAATGGCGAATAGTGTTTCACATATACCTACGTATTCTCATCGAACAAAATACGCTGCTCATAAAAATTAAGGGCACCTGATTTTGACGTCTGTCATACTCCACTGAGCAATAATTGACGAACGGATATGTTAGCAAACTATATCTTTTAAAAATTCAGTTAACAATAAAACATCATTACATCCTCGACCGCTTATATAAAAAGAACTGATATGTCCGACAGTTTTCGGAACAAAGTGGGAGCAATCATTCATCCCGTCATCCTGGGAGCTTTTCATCGGGCTCTGAAAGCTTCAGTGGCGTGTATGGCCTCTGTGAGCGTTTATCCCTGCGTGACACGTCTCATGCTCCGTATAAGTGTACAGATGTCACCCTGTGGTATCTATTCCCAGTCTTCAATCTTAAAACTCATTTTCCTGGAGACAATGGTTCAAATGGCTCTAAGCACTATGGGACTTAACATCTGAGGTATCAGTCCCCTAGACTTAGAACTATTTGAACTTAACTAACTTAGCCGGCCGGAGTGGCCGAGCGGTTCTAGGCGCTACAGTCTGGAAGCGCGAGACTGCTACGGTCGCAGGTTCGAATACTGCCTCGGGCATGGATGTGTGTGATGTCCTTAGGTTAGTTAGGTTTAAGTAGTTCTAACTTCTAGGGGACTGATGACCACAGCAGTTAAGTCCCATTGTGCTCTGAGCCATTTTGAACCTAACTTAAGGACATCAAACACACCCATGCCCGAGGCAGGATTCGAACCTGCGACCGTAGCAGCAGCACGGTTCCCGACTGAAGCACCTACAACCGCTCGGCCACAACGGCCGGCGGAGACTTGAACCTCGATCTATTGCGTACTAGGCAGGTGTGCTATGCTGGTATTGAGGCTAACACAAATGCATGGTCTACCCTAACACAGACTTCAGTTCACACCTCAGCCAATCTCGTTAACTACAATGGCGTAGTGGATAGCGGATCTGCCAAGTAAACAGGAGACCAGGGTTCAAGTCAGTCTGCCTTTGGCAGTACAACAGAGCGGACACGCTAGTGTTTCCATGAGCATAGCGAGAGCTCGCCTTGTTTACATTCTGACGGCCATTGCTTATGTGCCGGCTTAGCACCTACGATACATGGCGAACCATACCGTAAATGTACTCTCCGATTTACTTTCTACAATCATTATGTCCGACTAAAAGCACTCGAAGTAGAGTGTTTTCTGCGAGATGAAGTCAAGATCCTGGCGCCCCACATCGCAGGCACACACTTATCGATCGTGAACAGCACAGATTATGTTCAAATCATAACGATTAGGCGAGCGAACGCGTCCTAGGCCAGACCAAACAAAGGCTATGTTTGTGTCAAGCTGATGGCAATGTCGGGGCAGTGACCGCCGACCACGCAGTCTTAGACATGCGTACGCTACGCGTTTTCGAATTGCCATTCGAACTTCCAGCAGAAGAAGTCATCTCATCACTCCGAACACACGGCACAGTCCACGGCCATACTGCTGAGAAACAGCGTCCAGCAGGTCACCATTGATCTCCGAAGCCACGTGCCGTCCTATCTACAAATCGGTGGATGTCCTGCAATAATTACGTATGACGGTCAGCCTGTTTCGGGTGCGGCATGGAAGGCCACCTTCGATCCAAATGTCCACAACGGCGCATTACGAAACTTCCAGTCGCCGACGGTCCAGCAGCATCGCAATCTAATGTGCTACCGGTGATGCACGGTACTGCTCTCGCTTCTCCTGCCACCTACCAACGACGCCCTAACGCCACAACTGAGCCAGATCATAACCCAACGGAGGGCGCCTCGGACGGCCCGCCGCCTCGGCTCAGACGGTGCCGACGCTGCCAACTGCGGACCCAAGAGAGAGATCGACTCATTCATGGTTCCTACGGCAGCCTCCTTGCCAGAGCGACGCGACCCATTTCTGTCATCGGACATGGAAGGTTCCATGAGGAAACAACATTCTTCAAAACGTCTCCGGCCAAGACGAGACGTTGTAGGCCGAAGACGAGGGCGCCGTCGATACAAATGACGCCCACGAAACTTCCGACACCGAAGAAGAAGATGTGAGTGCTGCAGTGCCTGCACCTGTCCCCCCCCCCCCCCGCCAAAAAAGCACCGTGAGGACGCCAAACTGTTTAATAGACACAGCACAGCCAAAACTACACCAAGAACTGCTATTCCATCTTCTAAGGACAAAATAGACGACGCACCTGTGCCCGCCTCCAGAGCATGGCATGAAGAGGAGGTAGAGGAGCAGGACCCTACGTCGTCGGCGCCGCTCCACTAATCACACTTTCCGCTGAATTCTCCGGAGGAGAGTGGGATGACGTTCATCCACTATACCTGCGTCCTTTAAAAAATGGCTCTGAGCACTATGGGATTCAACTGCTGTGGTCATCAGTCCCCTAGAACTTAGAACTACTTAAACCTAAATAACCTAAGGACATCATACACATCCATGCCCGAGGCAGGATTCGAACCTGCGACCGTAGCAGTCGCACGGTTCCGGACTGCGCGCCTAGAACCGCGAGACCACCGCGGCCGGCTGCGCCCTTTAACTAACGCCACAATGGATAAGCCTCCAGCAGTCTACCACCAGGCTTAACGGATAGCAACAATCAACTCCAACCATATCTGTTCAAGGGTGAAAATCCGCCTTATGCAGAAGATGTTCTGAGCTTCTGATGTTGATTTTGCCCTCCTGTAGGAAGTTCACTTGGCTAGTCTCACAACTATCAATGACTATATGGCCAACCTCTCTGCAGATGATCCCATGGGCCACAGAGTGCACATATAGGTCCTCAAAGGGAGTCCTGTCACCAATGTCACCTTCCTGCCATCAGCTCAGGCCATGGCACTCACTGCCATTAGGACAACTTTCATTAATGTCTACGAGCCAACGGGCACTGACCAATGACATCAACAGGCCCAGTTTTATTCTTTATTCGCCCTGTTTTGAGGGCGATTCGAACACTGCCTGCTAGCAGCTGATTCTAATTGCATTCTGCATCCAAAAGATCAAATTCCACACTAAGCTACATCCCAGGAACAACATATAGTGGTGCAGAACCTCCTACTCCACGATACTTTGGAAGTCTAAAATGGCGAAACCTCTTGCCCATCATTTTGAAAGCTGTCTAGTCAGGATATATGCCTCACGAGATCTTATATCTATGATATGGGACATCGAAAGTTGGACACAGGCCTTTTCTGCCCCAATCTGCATGGTGCAGCTGTCAGCCACGGAAACTGAATACTTCTTCACGACCCAGCTTGTCACCAGCAAGTCAAGGGACATGGGCAGCCTGCGAGAGTCGCCTTTTCGGTTACCAGTCGACATTGACATGGTGGATTGACTGCACCAAACTGGCGATCCGGAGAACGTTAATGACATATGGGAACAGCTTGGCCACATGTAATCACAGTACCATCAATTTCTACTAAGCGATCCTCCGAGATCAGGACGGTCAACCACCAACACAGACCACCAAATGGAATGGCAAAGAACTAAGGCGGGGATAATTGCATTGGCACTCAGCAAATTATAGGGGGTTGTGATACAGATGCAGCACAATGATCAGGCGGGACTGGAAATTCCATCCATGCATCGAATAGTGTCTGACGAATGATGACGTCATCAACAACATATCAACACTCTGGTCACACCTCATGACCTGCAGGTGACCAGTCAGAATGACATCATAACACGTTCATTAACCACTACTCACGGACTTACAGGGAAGAAGATACTGATGCCAAAGTCAACGATTCTATCTTGCATTACGTCTGGCACACCCTCACTCACATGGAGACAGATACTTTAACAGTGGCGGTCACACACGAGACGAAGTCGACGATGTAACTGATAAGGGTACGGTCAACAGATCGCGCAGCATCGACAGCTTACCGACAGTTTCACTAAGCCTTCTGCAGGTTCATGGCATCCCGATGGACGACTATGTTCCAAGAACAGGCGACATCTGACCAAGCAGCCCTATCCGCCTTTGTTGAGGGCATCATCATTCTGGTCCACAGACCAACCCACAGTTCGACAGTCATAGACTATAGACTGCTCATCCTACTCATCTCAGATTACAAGATCTATGTCGCTTACTGGCGATGCTTCTCCAGACGATACTCCCTTGTGTCCTCTACTCGGAACAAACGGCGCCTAGGTGACAGGTTAACATACAGACTGCCACAGGAGAATGTCGCGAATTAATTGCAATGGCGGCTACCTGCAAACTCTGTGCAATGGTCGTCGCTGTAGATTTGATAGCACCTTCGATAAAGTGGGCCACCATTCTCGGTCTATGGTGGCAACCCCCATGGGCATCCTACTTCCGTGACTCCTTTGCAGCAGTGCCCGTTCACGCGTCCCAGTCAATGGACATTTGACATTGTCAGTACCCATCCACCACTCAGTTCGACCCTCTCTCTACCCTCCTATATGCTACTGCCCTAGAGCCCCTCATTGGAGGCCTCACAATCGAGCTTTCTAGACTCATCCTTCGACAGTACCCCTTTGACTGCTGGACCTCCTTCTAGTTTTCTGCTCCAGCTCTGAGATTCGAACAGTCTTCGAACTGATTATGGGTTATGGGGCTGCTGCAGACCAAATTTCTGCAATGTACATTGGATGAAGCCTCCAGGGAGGAGAAGTGGCACCCCTATCACTAGTGTGGACATTCCAGTACCTGCGTATTACCTTTAGCCCCACTTCCACACGCACAGTTGTGACGAATTTCCGTCGCCTGTTGTACGTCATCCAGAACGACGTCTGTCAGAACCTCCTGCATCGCCAGGACACACTTCAACACCTTGAGTTCCATAATCGTTATGTGGCATCAAAAATTGGTCCACAGTTCACAAGTGCTCCCTCTGCCGACGGCGACTGGGCGCAAACTTCAGATGGCCCTTGGCTATTGTCTTACAGCTGGTTCCGTATTCAACGTCCATTATGAGACACTCACCCTGCTCCCACGGGATGGTAGCTTCGGTTTCATCAACGTCCGTAAGCCAGCTGCGGCCTTGTATAAGAGTACTGTGAGAAGGAAATAGAGTGGATGGGGCACATCCCTAACACGAAGTTTGGTCGAGGTCCCTCGCTTCTACCTCACAACCAGTGTCAGTCGCCCTCATTGCGCTTCATTCGTCTTACTTTTCGGTCTTCTTTGTCAACTGGTACACACATACGAGCCTCCCTGATGGGCATCTACCGGGGACCAAGTATGTTTACCTTCTACTATTGTGATGTGCTCCCTGTAACGTGGCGAAGACCAAATACACCTGGCTGAAAATGGCGCACTCCATCGGTAATGTTGGAATTCAGTATGGTGTTGGTCCACGTTCAATCAGGTGCTGGAAGGTTTCTTGGGGGATGGCAGCCCCTTCACGAAGTGCTGCACTGAGGAGAGGCATCGATGTCGGTTGGTGAGGCATGCACCAAGTCGGCGTTCCAAAACATCACAAAGGTGTTCTATAGGATTCAGGTCAGGACACTGTGCAGGCCAGTCCATTACAGGGATGTTATTGTCGTGTAACCACTCCGCCATAGGTCGTGCATTATGAATAGGTGCTCGATCGTGTTGAATGATGCTATCGCCATCCCCGAATTGGTCTTGAACAGCGGGAAGCAAGAGGGTGCTTAAAACATGAATGTAGGCCTGTGCTGTGATAATGCCACGCAAAACAACAAGGGATACAAGCTCCCTCCATGAAAAACACGACCACACCATAACACTACCTCCTCCGAATTTTATTGTTGGCACTACACACACTGGAAGATGACGTTCACCGCGCATTCGATTTACCCACACCCTGCCATCGGGTCACCACATTGTGAACCGTTATTCGTCACTCCACACAACATTTTTCCACTGTTCAATCGTTCAATGTGTACAATTCTTACACCAAGCGAGGCGTCGTTTAGCATTTACTGGCGTGATGTGTGGCTTATGAGCAGCTGCTCGACCATGAAATCCAAGTTTTCTCATCTTCCGCCAAGCTGTCATAGTACTTGCAGTGGATTCTGGTGCAGTTTGGAATTCCTGTGTGATGGTCTGGATAGATGTCAGCCTATTACACATTGTGACCCTCTTCAACTGTCGGCGGTCTCTATCAGTCAACAGACGAGGTCGGCCTGTACGCTTTTGTGCTGTACGTGTCCCTTCACGTTTCCACTTCACTATCACATCGGAAACAGTGACCAAGGGATGTTTAGGCTTGTGGAAATCTCGCATACAGACGCATGACACAAGTGACACCCAATCATCTGACCACGTTCCAAGTCCGTGAATTCCGCGGAACGCCCCGTTCTGCTTTCTCACGATGTCTAATAACTACTGAGGTCGCTGATATGGAGTACCTGGCAGTAGGTGGCAGCACAATGCACTTAATATGAAAAACGAATGTTTTTGGGGGTGTCTGGATACTTTTGATCACATAGTGGATCTCTACATCCAGTGATCCAGGGACCATCCACAGGTCCTTCCTCCCTACGGATGTCTGAACAGTGTGATATCTTATAGTCAACGGAAAATTCGCCACAAAACAGTGACTGCACAATATTGGTTTGCTGGATTCCCCATTTTGTCTCCTTTGCCAGCAACTCGAAACTGATGTCCGGCGATTCATGGAGCAAATGACGGCCTGCTGCATCCGAATGCCACCAGATTCGATCGAACCGTGAATATTTCCATACCAGGAGGACACATATTTTCCCACCGCAAAATATCATGCCATTACATGGGTCAAGGGGCGGAGCAGTCAGCTGCGAATTCCATGAGGGACCAAAATTCCGCCGGCCGAAGTGGCCGTGCGGTTAAAGGCGCTGCAGTCTGGAACCGCAAGACCGCTACGGTTGCAGGTTCGAATCCTGCCTCGGGCATGGATGTTTGTGATGTCCTTAGGTTAGTTAGGTTTAACTAGTTCTAAGTTCTAGGGGACTAATGACCTCAGCAGTTGAGTCCCATAGTGCTCAGAGCCATTTTTTTGAACCAAAATTCCGCCTCGAGTTCTGGAGCTATTTACAAACAGCGGAAGCAGTGGTCGACCACACTCCGCGTTACCGACTTTTACTAGCCAACTATCTTTGAGGACTCTTTGTTAGCTCTACACTTAGTTGGAGAGTGCCCAACCTGGTGGTGCCTGAGTTTCAGCCATCTATGATAGATTCAGTCCCTGGCCAACATGGATGAGGGAGCGCGCCGTAAATGCGCAAAATTTTTTTCAGTGTTTTCTTTTTTTCTGTATGGGTGACGTCTGTTCCACATAATTACGAAATAATACATATATGCCCAAAAAAAGTTAATAAAGAAAAGCCTTCCACTCTGTTGATTCCCATGTCTCCCACTTTCCTATGCCTCCATGGTCTCCGTGGTGGAGAGGGGCTCAGTGTGGCCAGGCCTCAGAATTCGACTCCTGCCCACTCTGCTCCCTTAGCCCCCGCAGGTCCATTCCTTCACAAGAAAATAGAAACATGTCCCATCCTTGGCACAAATTTTAAATCATTGGTTCAGCTTTTATACTTAACGAAAGTAAAGCTGAGACTCAGTAAGTCCCCACGAAAAAGTAATTCAATCACATCAATGGATCACCTACACCTGAGGTACAGGCAGGATTTCCTAATTACGTACAAGGCTGAAGTGCTGTTCCAGTATCAGAGAAGGCTAGCTATAGTGGTGCTTTAAGAAGGAAAAATCAGCGTGGGCGAAGTTGGTGAGGGAGGACATCGGACTAGGGTAGTCTGCACATCTGTGTTAGCCACAATGCCAAGGTGGCGTAGTGGATAGCACATCTGCGTAGTAAGCAGGAGACGTTGTTAAAATCCCAGTCTTGGTAAAATTTTTAATGCACTACTTTGGCTTCTATCCTTATCGAAGTTCGTGATGGAAAAGGATGATCACGAGTGCGTCTGTCAAGCACGTTCCACATATACACGATGTGGCTCACGACGGGACTCACCACCAGCCATTCCATTATATTAGTGTCCAGGCTTCGCAAGACATCCTTTCTGACGCCTAGAATTACAAGCAAATCAGGTGCCACCACCGTATGCACCAGCCACCACAAGTTCCAACACGATGTACTGCCTGGCGGTAAGGCGACCATAGACAGCGACAAGATGCGTATGGTTGTCAACACTGAAGCCCCTCTACGAGATCAAAAAACTTAGGAAATCTGACCATTTCCTGAAAAACATTTGGCAGATACTGCTCACCAAGGGTCTCCACACAAAAAGAGGTTCATTACCTTGCGTCACAGGATACATGGACTCGTCTTTGAATGACACATATCGTCAGTGGCGAAGTTGCCAGTTGACATGGGGACGGCAGAACTGAATGCGAGAGGCAAGATGTCGTGTCAACCGGGGCATTTGAACAGGCGCCTGCGTCGTAAGGTCGTATTTCATAACCTGTCCCTTACAGTCTTATCGGACACACCAGCTCCAGTGGCCCTTCAGACATCGTCTTTTAGTATTCTGGCACGACGCCGCAAGTCAGAGATGGTCTTATATCGGCCCACACGTGGGGCTGAAATAAGCTGGCCACTTTGTCCAACCCGCTTGTGTACTGACTTAACTCCCTGTAGCGTGTCCACAAGCTATGGATGGCACATGGAGAGGCATTGGCATCTGCAGCCTTACGTACTCATTTTAGACGTAATTAACCAGTTATGGGGGGTTTTAGTGCAGCAGTTCAGAAACAAGCAGCTCCTAACTGTCACAATCTGTCCTATTTCGTTTCTGAAATAACCAGGCCTTTTCTATGCACAGAGAGTGATTTCTTTTCTTCCACTCTAGACTTTATCTGTATTATCCAATGGTGACTGTTCTTACTATTTCTTATCAGAGTCAACAGCAATGATTTAACTTGGCGCCAGCCTAACAACAGGGGTCCCATGTTCTTAAACACAAAAGAGCCAGGTGGCCTCCCATCTCACTTCACTTCAGGGAGTGTACCTTGGGAATGGTTCAGGTTCAGCGTCCCCTAGTATACTGGTTTCCTGCGAAGGCCTGGGCACTGCGATACTGTGCACCCTCATTGTACGCTCCGGCATGTCTCTTTGGCGCCAACGGATTGCCAAAGTTAAAAACAAGATACCATGGCTTTCCGACATTTGGGATGCAAAACTGACGACGTGTCTTTGGCAGAGTTTAGCCCAAGTGCAATATACTGCTCCCAAACTTTCTATCTGCTCCCTCATCCCCCCAGGCCTGGTGGCGGTGTTTGTGATTTTAGGGGTATATTTCGTTGCATGACTTGGGCCTAGAAATTCATTTTATTATGAACATTAACCAGTACTTTTTTTTCGACATTTTCTGCAACCAAGGATTGCCATTTCTTCTGCCTCCTCTTGGTTAGTATACTATGCCTACTCCCGTCTTCCACGATCACAGCAGCAGTGTTCACAGCGTTACAAGCATACATCCATTACTTGGCTATCACTCAGGTATCCTATCACATCTTGCCGCGCGGAGTGGCCGCGCGGTTTGAGGCGCCATGTCACGGATTGTGCGGCCCATCCTGCCGGTGGTTCGAGTCCTCCCTGAGGCATGGGTGTGTGTGTTGTTCTTAACATAAGTTAGTTTAAGTAGTAAGGAAGTCTACGGACCGATGATCTCAGCAGTTTGATCCCTTAGGAATTCACATACATTTGAACATGTTTTGACACATCGACTGGCCCGCTAAATCACCTGATCTTAATCTCGCAGTAAACATCTAAGATTATTTGGAACAGACAGTGAAAGTAGCCATATCTCCGCAGCTTGGTAGCTTAGTGGCTCTAATCATCAATGAATTATGGTAGCTGGATTTGGAATACCAAAAGCTAATTTAGTTCTCCCTTTCTCGTAAAACTGAGGGTATTATCAGGTCTAGAGGCTGTGTTTTACGTTATTAGTGTTCGTCTCCTGTAGGTAACTAGTTCCTTGTCCGATCTTTTACTGACATTCTATAAAACCCACATTAGTAGTTACGAAAATCCACAACTCCCGTTGATATTTTTGTCGTTTAGAGTTACTGGTCCACGGCTTCATTTGATAGTTCAGGTGATATTGTGGTTTGAATAACAAAGATAAACTTTACGGAATGTTGGTTTATTCCTTTCTAGCACGATAAAAAATGCCTGAATCACACCAGTATGCCTGTCATGAATGCTTCCACCACTTTATTATTTTAACTTTGTATTTCTGAATTTTCGCTTTCTGTCAGATACAATGTTCTGTTTTTTAATTCTCTGTCCAAACTTGTTTCGACACCTATGTGTCATCTTCAGTAGATCTCGATTTATTTCTTTAAAATGTTGTAGAAAACGCTTAGTTAGTTTTTTATTTTGTGCTTAAAAGCTATTAACATGAGCATTTTTATGTCATTGTGAGTGAGGGAAATTAATTTTAAAGTGGAAACTAGACACGATGGATGGTTGTTGGATATGTATGACCTTACCGGAATTTTCAGGTGGAGATCGCAGCGTCATCATACTCAGAGGACGTGCACGTCTTTGCGCTTTTGAGTAAGGTCGAATCATTGGTATGAGGAACATGGGATCATCATAGAGACAGATTCACAAACAATTGGCTGTAATGCAATGACCGCAGAACGACTGGTGGTGATATGGACTCGAGAGGCTCCTTCCAGAACGATTACACCACGAGAGGATCATAAGACTGAGTGACTTCGAGCAATAGATGAATGACATACAACTGTAAGACTTTTGTTAATCATATGTTAAAGTTGCAGTGCTATGCTAAATCATAATGAACCCGAATGGTTTTAATAACATGTTTTATTGGACTACTTACACTCTTGGCGCCCCGGACGCACGAATTTTAATGTAAGAGACATATTTCCTTCCGCTGCATGTTGGCCGTTGCGTATGCAGACCAGTGTGGACATGAACAGAGGCACTAGGGCTTTTCTTACTCAAGCCACGTTGGATTATACTTATCAGCGACCCAGTCCAATAAGGAATGTGAGAAAATTAAAAAGAACGAGTTCAAAAAGGATCCTTTCTCCTTGAGTATCACACTGAGCGAGATATAACCCGGACGTTTAAGAGCAAATATATTGGTCAGACAACTAGGAATTTTCGTTAAAATTTAAAGAACACGAAGGCTTGGCCGTTTTCAAGTCGGCTTTGTCAATGCATTAAATTCACAACCATTATCACCTGCAGCAGGTTAACGGTAACTTAACAGTCTTACACCGCAGAGAAATTTCGGATGCTGAATATTCTGGAACAAATTGAAATGCTAAGCAGCCTCCGTTCCCATCCTCTTGGCACGGTTAATGAACGCACTGACCAGCATCACAAAAATATTTTAGTTAGTTATAACATTATTCAGGTAAGTTAAGATGTGCATCTAACGCAATACTTTTTTCTTGTTTTCAGATTACGGGATGTCTCCAAAATTGGTTCAAATGGTTCTAAGAACTAAGGGACTTAACGTGTGAGGTCATGAGTCCCCTAGACTTAGAACTAATTAAACCTAACTAACCCAAGGACATTACGCACGTTCAAGCGCGAGGCAGGATTCGAACCTGCGACCGTAGCAGCAGCGCGGTTCCGGACTGAAGCGCCAAGAAACGCTCGGCCACAGTGGCCAGTGGGATGTCTCCACCCGTTCCTCTAATGTTGTAGTGGTTCCGTCTTCTTACTACTGTTAATTCCAGTTTCAGTTTTTCCTGTTTAAACAGTATGCGAAGCACATATCTGTTTCATACCGCGCCTGCGTTATGGGGCGCGTGCGCCCTCAGTGCTTATGGCTACCAAGTACAGGGTGGGGCAAATAAAAGTGGCCCTGAGAACAGAGTTCCAGGGTACAAAGAAACACGGCAGAGGAAAGGAAATACAGTACAACCAGACTGTAGTAGATGCTGAAAGTGACCACCATTCATATTATGGAACTATTTGGTTCTGGTCAGCAAGGTGGTGAAGCTGGATCGGAGATGGCCTGCTGCAAATTCTGCATCCGAAATGTTGCTGCAGGTGTTGAAGACTGTGAGGGTTGTTGCGATATACCTTACAGCTGAGGATTAAGCACACAAAGTAATGGTATTCTGATAGATCAGGTGACCTGGCTGGCCAGCTAGGGCCGCGACCTGACTGATCTCTGCTAACAACTGTGTCTGGTGTGAAGATTGCGTAAATGTGTCAAAGGTTTGGTCGATCGTATGGGAAGTTGCTCCATCCTGCTGGAAGTAACAGTATGTGCGTCACAGGGTGTGGTTATATGCTTACATCCACGTCCAATAGTTTCCACTCGTCTGGACCACTTTTATTTGCCTCACCCTGTATTTACTATTACACAATTTTCCTGTTAGTGTTCCCGGTCGGGCGGTATGGGGAAACCGTTTTTATGGAATTTATGTAAGTAATTCCTAACATTATGTGTATTTTCTTCCCGCCTGTACTGTATCTTACATGTCTTATGATACTGGTAACTATTGGTGTCCGGTCGTGATGTCGGTTTTTTCAGATTTTTCTAGGTCCGCCCTTTTAATGTTTTGACTTGAAACTTTTGTTCCACGACAAACATTGGAATGGGGACGACCTCAGATGGATAAGTGATTTTATGTGTCTTTTTCTCTTTATTACATTATTTAGAAATTTTAGTTGTATAGTTCCTTATGTGACAATTTTTTTAAAAATACTAGTGGATCCCCTCCCACTGTATTCTATCACAACATTTTCATTATTACAGTTTACACCAGGTGATGCAACCTTGACTGTTCCGACACCTGTCATGTACGCAGTAAAAGTTGTTGATTCGAAGCACTCTAAAGAATGTGAGTCACGTCAGTTCGATGTAAAATTCATGTCGGTTCGATTCCCATAGTTAATATAACGGTCTGTTCTCCATTTAACTTCGTTACATTTAAGTAACAGAATCGTCAGCAGACGTAGACTACGATAAATTCTTTGTTCCATTTAATGTTCTGCGGCTGCCACGTTTCATGTGTGGAACAGTCTCAGGGCAGTCAACGTCGAGAAAGGGCGTGGCTGTAAGCGGTATCGGAGTGCTGGATGGCCAGTCGGAGAAGCTGGCCAAGTCCCGACGGCGCGGGTCATAGGGGAGCGCGGCGCGACCCGGCCCAGACAAGTGTTCTCGGCGGTTCCAAGAAAGAGGATCGCCCGCCTCCACCTCCACCTCCAGCTCCAGCTCGGTGCAATTTGCCGGCTCGGTGAGCGCGACGGCGTTCATTATTAATCACGAGCAATTAAGGTAACAGTACGCCGGAAACTGATTAATGGCTTCCCGGCATTCAAGCAACGATTCTGCGTACGCCGAGCAGCACTACCACTAATTTGTTCGCGAATGTCTTTCCCGGCGCGGGAATTACTCGACTTAACTAGTCTGCCCCTCCTACCGTTCAATTTTTGTTTTCCGTTTGCAGAACAACGAGAATGTCATATTCGCCCCCTACCGTCATTTCTCACGAGGATACTGGCTTTAAAATGGAACAGATGCGATCTTAATGATAATCTTCGATTTGACGCCATTTGCATCTTTGGATTTTAACCAGTGGTGAAAGAGAGAGAAAGTATCTTCACCGTGTGGCGGTGCATAAATGTCATTCTGAAGTCATATTTGACAACAGTGGGTTTCAAATTTCCAGCCACTCGTCCTAATTTGATCCAGTTGATATGGAAGAGTGAGACATTGCCAAAAGAATGGAAATTGGTCATAATATGCCCGATATACAAGACTGGAAGCAAAATGGAAAATGGTAACTACAGGGACATCAGCTTGCTGAATGTAACCTACACTCATGCTCATAAATTAAGGATAATTGCAGAATGTGGTGCCACACAAAGTGGGACTACAGAAAACTGGCGCCAATAGCATAGGCACATAGGGAACACACACGACACGGATCTGTAAGTCCACGGTTTTGGTGATAAGTTGAGGAAACCGTCCCGAAATACATGTGCTACAAAACGCCACTGTTTCCTGCGCATGTACCCCGACAGCAATATGGGATATGATCACAATGCACACATACACAGGCCGCACAACGGCTTAGAATACTCTTCATCAGGTGATCGAACAGCTGCTGGGGTATAGCCTCCCATTCTTGCACCAGTGCCTTTCGGAGCCTCTGAAGTGTCGTAGGGGTTTGAAGACGGGGAGCGATACGTCGACCGAGAACATCCCAGACGTGCTCGATTGGGTTTAGGTCTGGAGAACAAGCCGGCCACTCCATTTGCCTGATATCTTATTTTACGAGGTACTCCTCCATGATGGCAGCTCGGTGGGGCCGTGCGTTATCATCCATCAGGAGGAAGGTGGAACCCACTGCACCCCTGAAAAGGCAGACATACTGGTGCAAAATGACGTCGCGATACACCTGACCTGTTACAGTTCCTCTGTCAAAGATATGCAGGGCTTACGTGCACCAATCATAATCCCACCCCACAGCATCAAATCACGACCTCCATACAGGTCCCTTTCAAGTACATTAAGGGGTGGGTATCTGGTTCCTGGTTCACGCCAGATGAAAACCCGGTGAGAATCACTGTTCAGACTATACCTAGACTCCTCCGTGAACATAACCTGGGACCACTGTTCCAATGACCATGTAGTGTGTTCTTGACACCAGGCTTTACGGGCTCCCCTGTGACCAGGGGTCAGTGGAATGCACCTTGCAGGTCTCCGGGCGAATAAACCATGTCTGTTCAGTCATCTGTAGACTGTATCTGGAGACAACTGTTCCAGTGGCTGTGGTAAGGTTCCGAGAAAGGGTAACGGGAGTACTCCGTGGCGTCTGCGCGCACTGATGGTGAGATATCGGTGTTCTTGTGGTCTTGTACACTGTGGACGTCCCGTACTGTAGCGCCCGGACAGTTTCCTGTATGCTAGAATCGTTACCATAATCTTGAGATCACACTTTGTGGCACGCGGAGGGCCCGTGCTGCGACCTGCTGTGTTTGACCAGCCTCCAGTCGCCCTAGTATTCATTCCCTCATAACGTCATCAATACGTGTTCTTTGAGCCATTTTTAACACACAGTCACCATTAGCACGTCTGTAAACGTCTGCACACTTACTCGCTGCACCGTACTCTGACATGCACCAACACACCTCTGTGTAGGTGGATTGCTGCCAGCGCCACCGTGCGACGACCGCAGGTTAAATGCACCGCATGGTCATACCCTGAGGCGATTTAAACCCACACACCGCCCACGAGTGCGTTTTTTCACAATGTATCAGCATTATTCTTAATTTGTGAGCATGAGTGTAGAATGTCTGTCATTAACCTCAGAAAATTACAACCATTCACTGAGAACAACTTACAGGAATACCAAGCTGGCATTCTATCAAACCGATCGACAATAGTTCATACTTTCACTCTAAGACAATTGTTTGAAAAACACTGGGAATATGACAATACTTAGTCTGTTCGTCAACTTTCAACGTGCATATGACAGCATCTACAGTAATAGCCTACAAAATGCACTGCGTGACTTCAGATTCCCTGAGAAGCTAGTGAGAATGGAGCGAACTTGTATGGATGGATCAAGAACAGCAGTTTGTGTGCGGGGGATCACATTAGAAACTGTCGAGACTGGGTCATGTCTGAGACAAGATGATACTCTCTCATGTGTTGTGTTCAATGTCATCTTAGAGAAAGCAGGCAACAAGGGAGGGCTGGAGTGCAGATGGATGGTAATTTCAATTGTCTCGCATAGGCAGATTTCATAGTACTGCTAAGTGAATCAGACCGTGAGTTAAAAGAAATGTTTCAGAACATGGACAACTACGCTCGGAAGGTTGGGCTGAAGGTAAATCAAGACAAAGCGGAGTTAATAAAATTGGGAAGAAGACACGACCAGCAAGAATTTCAGGAGATGGATGGCACGAAGTTCAACACTTCATAGACCTGAGAGCTTAGTGTACCAGCAACATCAGCATAGAAATGGACATCAAGGAAAGAACAGCACAGCTCATACTGAATATCAGCGAATACTAACATGAAAATATATAATACAGTAATATTCCCGGCAGTATATACAGTTCAAAAACCTGGTGCATGCCTAAACGACAAAAGAAAAAAACCGTTAATATTAGAAAGAAGAGCAATGAGGAGGATGTGGGGACCGATTTTAGATAAAGGAAAATGGACGAGGAGGAAGAATGAGGAAATCTACCTCTTGATGCGACAACCAACAATCCTACAGTACCCGAAGAGCCAAAGAATCCACTGGGCGGGCCATGTGGCCAGCATGACAGAGCAAAGACAAGTGAAGAAAGCACTTGAGAGGAAAACGAATACCAGACATCTCGTAGGACGACTGAGGCTGCACTGGATGGACGACCTGTCGAAGGACCTGGAGTCCCTGTAGATTGAAGACACCTGGAGGAACCGAGCACCAAACAGAAGGAAATAGAGGCAATTTGTGGAAACGGCGCGTGTTGTGCAGGGCCTGTAACGACTGGATATGTATGTATCATCCTAACTTCACAGGAGCATGGGAGGCAAATACTACGACGATATTGTCCATAAGGTCATTGACCCCACGCTAATTGGTTCAAATGGCTCTGAGCACTATGGGACTTAACAGCTATGGTCATCAGTCCCCTAGAACTTAGAACTAGTTAAACCTAACTAACCTAAGGACAACACACAACACCCAGCCATCACGAGGCAGAGAAAATCCCTGACCCCGCCGGGAATCGAACCCGGGAACCCGGGCGTGGGAAGCGAGAACGCTACCCCACGCTAATTTATTGTATTGAAAATCTCTCTGCGATGTCTCAAGGAGTGAGTCCAAGACGCTGTTGACAATCAGGTGGATTGAGACACTAACCTCGAAGGTCCGCTTGTTACAGCAGCACTGACTTGCATCCTTCTTTCTGATTGCTGTGTAAACAGCAATATGCTGCTAGAGGAACCCGATAATTTGACAAGTCGTGCACTCTGCTTTATTGTGCCCCCAACACGAGAATGTGGACTCGTCCGTCTTCCTGCTGATGATCCACAGCGACTGCAAGACACCACAGACTACGAGGCACACAGATTATCTTTCGAAGTACCCTCTAGTGAATTTTGGCCAGTGTTTCGTCAGTTTTTTCTTAGGAATTCTGTGGCATTTCTTACTAAAGAAGAAATCGAACCTCTTCACTGTTCGAGAAAAAAAATCGGTTTTTGTTTTACTTTTGTCATTCGAAACAATTTATTATTTTTCTTTTTTGTTACTGAAACGAGTCCTTTACCTATTTGCACTTAACGTGTAAAAACTGGGAAAGGAAATATGGTTTTCGACCATATTACAGCAGCCTCTTCTATGTGAGGTCTAGCAGAACACCTCTGTAAGTTAATGGCAATCTTTAACTTAGAACGAGGTTTCGCCAACCATGTAGAATATTGATGTGAGAATTTTACAATACAAAATTTATTTTACTTTTTTTCTACATTGTCTCTCAAAATTACGACTTGAAACGGTTTAGTTGAATCCGTTTCGTAAGTTTCAATAGCTTTTTGGATCTTAACATGCGATCATAGTTTGATTCCTGTCATTTTCGATCAACTGCAACGACGTAGAACCTTTGGAGAAGGGAAGAGCAACCTCTGCGTGTCTATTTGCGTGTACATAGTTTCCCTCGTATGTGTCTGTGTGTACATAAAAGTGTCCATGAGAATGTTCTGAAAATGTCTCCGCATGGTCAGAGATTATATAACTGAAGGTCTGCATTGCCAACCTAACCTGATAGCAGGAAATCGTAGAATTAAGAGAGTTTGTCGAACAGTGAAGGGCGAGGGTTATGTCAGCGTGACCCTAGGGCATAGTTGGTACTCAGCCCTTGGGTAAATGGAAAGTTAGCTCTCTCCTGATCACTAGGTGGATACTCTGAGCTTACCAGCCATCCGGCACAATGTCACTAGCAGCCGGATTTAAGTGTGGGTGGCTTGTTACAGCAATCCACTTGGGGACATGAACAAAGGTACTGGTGTTACTTAAGTTGTTTCCAGAGCACCTTTCATTTCGGTTCTAGCGTAAAGATTCTGTGATTTCAATTTTATTTGCCATATATTTTACTCAAATCATTGCTTATTTTCGCATGGTTGGTCAAACTTGTGACGGGACCCTTTGTTTCAGTAGCCTGGGGGGTTTGTTATAGATGCTGATGATGATGTTTGGTTTGTGGGGCGCTCAACTGCGCGGTTATCAGCGCCCATACAAATTCCCAACCTTTGCTCAGTCCAGTCTCGCCACTTTTCAGGAATGATGATGAAATGATGAGGACAACACAAACACACAGTCATCTCGAGGCAGGTGAAAATCCCTGACCCCGCCGGGAATCGAATCCGGGACCCCATGCTCGGGAAGCGAGAACGCGACCGCGAGACCACGTGCTGCGGGACGTTTGTTATAGCAACCCTCTGGGAGAGAGGAACAGAGGTATGGTTGATTGGCGACTCCATGTTGTCCTGTGCACCACGACCAGATAACAGGTTTACTTGAAAAAAAAAAGAGACAGCATTGGTCGTATATTTTTTACTGTTGCAAAATCGATTTTCTGTCACTGAGTGACCATCTTCAGTGCTATATTGTATAACTTAAATTGGGATGCACTGTTGTCACTAAGCTTACGGCGATCACATAGACTGAGACAACAGTGCATCCCAATTTAAGTTATACAATATAGCACTGAAGATGGTCACTCAGTGACAGAAAATCGATTTTGCAACAGTAAAAAATATACGACCAATGCTGTCTCTTTTTTTCAAGAGGTATGGTTGTTATTTAAGCTGTTCTCTAAAGAGGACAGTCATAGAAGCTGGAAAGAAAATCGTAGGTACAAGAAAGACAACTGTGAAGAGACAATGGATAACAGATGAAATAATACAGCTGATCGATGAAAGAAGGAAGTACGAAAATGTTCGGGTAAATTCAGAAATATGGTAATACAAGACACTCAGCAACGAAATAAAGAGAAAATGCAGGGAAGCTAAGGCAAAATGTCTGCATGAAAAATGTGGAGAAATGGAAAAAGAAATTATTAGCGCAGACATGGATTCATCATTTAGGACAGTCAAAACAACCTTCGGTAAAATTAAAAGCAAGGGCGGTAACATTAAGAGCTCGATGGGAATTCCACTCTTAAATGCAGAAGAGAGAGCGTGTAGGTGGAAAGAGTACATTGAAGGCCTCAACGAGGGGGAAGACTTGTCAGATGACATGATAGAAGAAAAAACGGGACTCGACAGGGAAGAGATACGGGATCTAGTATTAGAAGACTTAATACCAAATAAGGCAGAAGGGATAGATTATATTCCACCGGAATTTCTAAAATAATTGGGGGAAATGGCAACACAACGACTCTTCACATTGGTATGTAGAATGAATGAGACTGGCTATATACCATCAGACTTTGCGAAAAACATCATCCACACAATTCCGAAGAAAGCAAAAGCCGACAAGTGCGAGAGTTATTGCACAATCAGCTTAGCAGCTTATGCATCCTAGCTGCTGACAAGAATAATATACAGAAGAATGGAAAAGAAAATTGAAGCTGTGTTAGATGAGGATCAGTTCTGCTTTAGGAAAGACAAAGGCACAAGAGAGGTAGTTCTGACGTTGCGGTTGATAACGGAATCAAGACTGAAGAAAAATCAAGACACGTTCATAGGATTTTTCGAGCTGGAAAAAGCGTTTGACAATGTAAAATAGTGCAAAATGTTCGAATTTCTGAGGAAAATAGGGGTAAGCTATAGGAAAAGATGGGTTATATAAAATACTCGTATGAACAAGAACCAAGAGGTAACAATAATATTGGAATACCAAGAACAAAGCGCTCGGATAAAAAATGGTGTAAGACAGGGATGTAGTCTTTCACCCCTACTGTTCAGTCTATACATCGAAGAAGCAAGGAGGGGAATAAAAGAAAGTTTCAAGAGAAGGATTAAAATTCAGGGTGAAAGAATATCTATGATAAGATTCCTCAGTGAAAATGAAAGGAGGATGACAGGAGAGTTGAATGGAATGAACAGTCTAATGAGTACAGAATACTGATGGAGGGTAAATCGAAGAAAGAAGAAAGTAATGAGATGTAGCAGAAATGGGAATAGCGAGAAACTTAACATTACAATTGGGTATAACGAAGTAGAGGAAGTTAAGGAATTTCACTACCTAGTCAGCAAAATAGACTATGGCAAACGGAGCAAGGGGGATGTAAAAAGCAGACTAGCGCTGGCGAAAAAGCCATTCCTGGCGAAGAGAAATCTGCTAGTATCAAACGTAGGTCGTAATTTGAGAACGAAATTTCTGAGAATGTATGTCTTGAACGTAGCATTGTATGGTAGTGAAATATGGACTGAGGGAAAACCAGAACAGAAGAGAATCAAAGCCTTTGAGATGCGGTGCTACTAAAGAATGTTGAAAATCATATGGACTGATAAGGTAAGAAATGAGGAAGTTCTCTTCAGAATCGGCAAGGAATATGTGGAAAACACCGACAAGAAGAAGGGACGGAGTAATGGAGGGAGGCAGAGGTCGAATACATCCAGCAAGTAATTGGGGATGTAGGGTGCAACTGCTACTCTGAAATGAAGAGGTTGGCAGAGGAGAGGAAATCGTCGCGGGCCGCGGGCCTCGTCGAACCAGTCAGAAGAATATATATATATATATATATATATATATATATATATATATATTGGTTCTAAAGGGTTAAAAGGGTTTCTAACATTTCCTTTCGGCTAGTGTGTTGGGGTATATGTTCTGTGATCTCATTTTTATTTGCCATAGTTTGAACTCATGGTATATGTGGGTATATGTTCTGTGATCTCATTTTTATTTTCCATAGTTTGAACTCATATCTCTACTTATTTTCGCATGGTCGTGTAAACTTGTGATAGGAAACTTCGTTTTGCTAACAGCTTCGTCATGAGCCCAAGATGGGTTTAATATTCTGGTCGCGCTTTGCAGGACGTATCAGATATTAAGCTCATCAGAACAGATACGACATATTGGTCTTAGCCAAAATGAGAGTGGTAAAGAATGTTTAAGTATACCAGTTCATCACGCATTCCCCCCCTCCAATAAAAACTTCGGTTACTAATTTGAGAATTGTAATTTTCGGACATTTTTGACGAATAGTCTTTGACTGTCTGCGGGTGTCACTTGATCATTAACTTCATCACATGTTCAGACGTTGTTTGCTACAGTAAAACTGCGTTGTTCGAAACAAAGAGAATAATGTGTAGATTCAGAAGATACCTGCACGAGGCAGAAATACCCATTATTTTCCTATTTTTGAATTTTTCTTTAGCTCGATTAATTGACCTTCAACTCCCCATGTGCCTACTGAGTATGCTTATAGAGCAAAGCTGAGTTCTTCAGAAACATTACAGTGAGCAGATTCAGAAAAATATGTAGATGAGGCAAATATCCATTAGCTTCCTACTTTTGGATTTTTCTGGAATTAGAATAAACTGGACTTCAGCCTATCATGCAGCCACCGATCACCGATACTTTATTAGAGAAAAAGTGTGTTGCTCAAAATAAAGATCGTAATGTGTGGTATCAGTAAAGTACCTACACAAGGGAAAAATTGCCATTCGTATCCTATTTTTCGCATTTTCTCGGAGATAGAGCTAAGTTGGTCGTCAGCCCACCACATGCTCCCCGATATAATTCTAGGGACAAATCATTTTGTTCGAAATATAGATCACAAAGGCTGAACCGAATGACTAGCCACATGCATTTTGGATTTTATGTAATTTTCATAGTTTTTAATTTATTCGAAATGGTACATTTCTAATCCACCGTCCCTTCACGTACTTTGAATTCCACCATTTCGGATCCTTGCGGACAGTCAGATTAACAGATGTGTTATATTGAGTGAAATGATTACTTGTGTACATGAAAAAATGCTCTTTGTAGCCGGTTAACAGATTTTTATTCCTATTTGGGTGCTGAGTGGAAAGCTACCCCTGCAGGCCTGATTCATGATGCTAGCGCTATCTATTGCTCTCTGTCCTTTGGAATAAGAATAGATGTTACTCTAAATCGTCTGCATGAAGACATACGAGAGCGGTTTGATTTCCTCCCGCCCTTTCCTTATCGTACCCTCCCGTAACCCAAAAACTGTGTTAATTTACAATTTTGTAATTGTCCCTTCAGTTTATTTACAGAAGAGTTCATGATGGACACTGTTCATGAGAAGTTTGTTTATAATGTACCGATGCTTATAAAAATGATGCGCTTTCTCAACCCCTTGAGTGCCTTGTGACGATACGTATAACAGTGAATCATCTTTGTCAAGTAATACATCCTAATTGATTTTTGAATCTATTCGTATTCTAAAGCACCCCAGCTAACTCATGGAGTGTTGAGACACCTTGCATATATACAACGCCTAGAAAATTACCAGTTTTAAGTAAGGAGGTAAATGACTCAAACAGGTTAGTAAATTCGCTAATCACGTTTGTGCGTCAGCCTTCCATTTACTCGCATGCCTAGCAAGAGGGATAAAAAGACGTCACAAATTTTTCTGCAGGTGAAACAAAGAGCAATTTGTACAACGAAATGAAAAAAACTAACCAGAGAATTTAAATCACTCACATAGGAAGCGAATAACTGTGAAGGAAGAATCGTAGTAGACATAAAGAGAAAGTCCGGGGAAATGCTACATGGAAAATTTATTTTGCCAGTTAAATGTTAATTCTATAGTCTATAGCCTGGTTGGGAAATTCACCCGACCAATCAGAAAGGTTTTCTTTCCTCGTGCATATTAGAAGCTCTCTTTCGTGGGGTGTGAGAGAAGTGTGTAAAGTATATTCGTTAAGTATTTGCGACTTTATTGGACGCTTGTATTTTTGTCGTATTTGTGTTGTCGATACCGGTGGGAGGGGGAAGGCAAAGGGTTGATATGGAGCTGGCGTATAACCTTCGCATTACGGTCAGAATCAAGTGGCCGCCGAGGTTAATGACGGACGGATCACCATTAACAGTGACATGTGCCCTATTTATTAATATTCTGTAAAACCTCAACAACCTTGGACTACGTAATATAACTACTGGAGTTCTAGTGATGTCAAGGTACGAAACTATATCATAACACAACAAACATTTACAGCAAAAACGGTTGCATAATATGGATGAAGTAACCTGTAAAGATGACGGATGGAAGATAGTGTACAGAGGAAGGTATTACGTGAGGCGTGCTCCTACAGCCACGTAACGCATACTTCATGGTAGGCACGGGCTCGAATGTTAATTTCGCGACAGATTTAATCTCAACGTAGTTTAAAATAAATCGTGGTTCTCTGAGCTAGTAAGTGTGTATGTAATTTCTTATGAACGATATTTGACGCCTGTCCCCGAGTACAACAAATACACCAGTCTCAATCATTACAGAGTATGATTTAGAATAGCGGAAAGAATAGTCGTAGACAATACCACTAAACAAATTGCCTGTAAATTACCAAACTTCCTCTTTGCTGTAGCAAACTATGCTGAAAGCATTTGACTGTCGATAATAACGTACCAGTATCTCTTTACATAAAATTTTTTGTTTGTTCCCGCCTAAGTTTTTGAACTGACCCAACATCTTAACCACTGTTGCAATGAAGATTCATCAAGGTGAGAGGAATAAACATGTCCTAAAGAAAATCTCTCGCAACACTGGTAAAAACGGTTATTCACTTCACAGTATCATGCAGTCACAAGCCAAAAAGAATTCTGTCTCGACTTGGCTGCGAAAGCCGAAGAACGTTTTAACCACCCACGCTACCAACGTATTAACTCTCTCGTCATCGTCAGAAGGAAAGAGTGTTGACCATTCACACTGAAGCGAGGACTCTTGTAAAGTTTACTTTCAACTTTGTCAGCGAAGCGATAATAGTAGAGTCAGATCAGACAGAAACTAACCGTTGCTCTTGTTGATATTACTGTATTTATATTTATCGGTTGCAGATGACTCTATCCATGTCAAGCTTCGTTGCCTTTTGGTAGTGTACCCCATTTCTTTCACATCTGAAATTCCTTTTTTTTTTTTTTTTTTTTTTATCGAGTGAGCTAGTTCGCGATTTTCTGTCCAGAAGCGCCACGTAAAAAATCCACAAACCAGGATATAAGTGTTCTGAATTCTACATCGAAAAAATCAAACTTAATTTTAGTCCACTTGTTTCTTTTCGTACGATGAAGATGACAACATCGTTTGCAACTTTTGCGGATAATGTCTTTGAATTTCTTTCTACTTCTCTACCAACTTATTGCCAGATGATTTTGTGACTACAGTTGTTGTATATGACTCGTCGGATTTCTTTAAAGATTTTGCAGTTTTTCGTCTCTAGCTCTCCGAGGACTCCCTGAAATCACCAGTCAGAGATTTACAAAACCTATCTTCGTTCTTATACGCTGGCGGAAGACGTGAAATATTCAGCTTCTCGTGATATATCATCTTTATTTTCCCTGTAACGTTACCCATCTCTTTCTCTGCTTTCCTTGACAAACTCCCAACCAGCTTAAAGCTTCTTATCTCACGAGGTAGACTTTCTCCACTCCCTTTTTCAGGATGTTCGTTCCAGTTTCTCCCATTTTCTTGTATTTTTTTTTTTTTTGAGGTGGTTAAATACATCCAGTTCTTCCCTAATTTCATAATTTCAAAACCTGTCTACTATTGTACATCCCTTTATTGTTTTTAGAAGCGTTATCTCTTTTGGCCGTATGCTACTTTCTTGGCGACTTGTATGGCACACGATTCGCTTCGATAAACAAGTATTTGAACTGCCATTGCCTTATAAAATTTTATCTTGTTTCTCTCCTCGTTTTAATTTTTAGACACGTGTTTATTTTTCCACGTATATTCCCAAGCTTCGTTAATTTCTTCTCTATACCTTCGTCACATCCATATGTAAACATCACAACCTATGTAATTAAATTAGTAAATGTAGTTGAAGCAAAAATTATTTTTAGTTCTCTCTATAGAAAAGTGTTGTTTTCAGAACTGTTAATAGTGCCGTATCCCGATGATCGGAGGAAAAATATTTACGTGTGTTTGCGCTGGCGTGTATGCGTGCGTGCGTGTGTGTGTGTATGTTTGTGAGTATGTGTGTTTGTGTGTATGTGTGTCTAAGAACAGTTCTGGACATTCTCAGCGATGTTGGAAGATTAGAGAAAAAGTAAACAATAGTGTCTGTGGAACAGTAGTCTTTACCTCTTGTCCGTAAATGATATTGGTTTCTGTCTTTCAACACTACTAGTTTTTTTTAGACGCACGCGTAAGAAAAACTGCAAGTAAATGGTCGCTGTTAGTACAAAAGTCAATCTTGTATTTAATTCACGTTTGCCTAAACGTGTTGCTGCGTGAATCAGGAAACGTGCACCGAAACGGACCAACACCTTGGGGCTGCGGTGCCCGAATCCGATGCAGGGCGCTTTTGTAGCATTGTCCATGAAATTACTGCGTGTGTGTATGTGTGCGTGCGTGTCAGACGGAGGAAGAATGAGAGCGCCGAGGCTGAAGGGCCGGGGGGAGGGCGAGGGCGAGGCGTGATGAGCGGGCCACCAGAACTAATGCCCTTCCGCGCCAGGTAGTGCTCCGAACCAACAGGCTGCGTTAGGGCGGCTGCAGCCACAGCGCTAGACCACCATACAGATTCGGAAAAAAAGACTTACAACTAATAGTCTGTTCTGCTCCAGCTGCTCGTGGGATCATATAGCAACACGTGTACTGATTAAACAGCGAAAATGTTAATACCCATGCAGTTTCTCAAAGTCAGTGCAGTACAGAACGGAGGAATGTAGTTCACCCTCACAATCATCGTATGAACATCGATATGGCACATATGTGATCGTGGTATGGAAAAGGGACTAAAATATCGTAACAGTGGAAAAGCTTACCTGTGAGATTCGTGTCCTGTTGCCACCTACCCTCATTAGCTTGATTCCACTCTCTTTTTGTCACGTAGACACAAGCGCACTGCTGTTTGTCAGCTTGCACAGCTCAGATTTGACGGTCAGCTGTTTAACGTTGAAAGAGAAAATCCGTTTTAACTGAATTCATGTATTCAAGCCTTGGTTTTCCTCTGAAATTTTTAACCCTCACACTTCCCTCTGTTACCTAATTAATTACTCTCTGATGCCTCAGGATGTGTGACATCAACGCATCAGTTCTTAGTCATAAATTTCTTTTCTCTCTGATTCCATTCGGTACGCTTTCAGTAGGTGTCCGATCTACAGAGTAACAATCAGCATTCTTCTGTAGCAGCAGTTTTCAAAACCTTTAATTCTTTTCTTGTCTGAACTCTTAATTGTCCACGTTTCACTCCTCTATATCGCTATACCCATGTCATGTAGCTTCAGAAAAGTCTTGTTAAGAGTTACGTTTATTTTTGATACTAACATATTTATTTTCTCAGTAAAACTCTTCTTGCTATTACCATTTAGCATCTTCTATGCTCTCTGTTTGTCGTCGTTCATTGTTTTCCTAACTAGATAGCAAAATTCGTCTATAACATCTAGTGTCTTATTTCATGAATTGATTCCCGCAGCATTATAAGGAAAAAGAGAGACGCAATATTACGATGTTTGCTTCAAGTAAATGTGTAGAGAATATTTCGACAATAGGCAGTTATAAAAAACGCATAGTTTGTTGTTATGGAGTAAAGTGCTGGTTATAAAGTCATTTCACATGTCTACATTACTTACCGTGCTTTTGTTGATATTCATCATATAGCATCTTATCAAGGCAGGATCTGTGTCGAACTGCTCCTCCAACATTTTTGTCGCCTTTGCCAGAATTAAAATTTCATTATAAAATTTCAGTATTTTTATTTCTTCACCATGTAGGCCTACTTTAATTCTCTTTCTAAATTACTCCTTAGTTTCTTTCACTGCTTTTTCACTTTGCAGATTGTATGATATTTTGAGTATGCTACCACCCTCTGTCACTCGTTTCTCGACTAATGCTTCTCTTCATGCCCTTCGAGTCTTATGACTGTAATCTGGCTTCTGCAGAAACTGTACGTCATCTTTCGTTCCATGTATTTCGTCCTTGCCACTTTCACTATTTCAAAAAAGTACACAGCAATGGTAATACGTAAAGTAGGGAAGTAGCTTTATAAAATTTACAGCAAGTTAAAGCGTATAATAATACTTACTTACCAAACATTTTATGTCGATATTTCGTGAAAACCTAATGAAAATTTTAAAAACTTCTAACAACTACGGCCAAGTAGTGGACGGAAGCTAGGGACCAGGTTGACTACCACTATTGTATGTGAATATATTCCTTGACTGCACAAGTGACTCTCTTTTTATCGCTCGAAATGATGAAGCACGGTTACCACGACACATGACTGACTGGCTTTATAGCCGGCACTTTATGGGATAACAAGAAGCTACGAATTTTGTCTATAAAACTGCCTATTAATGAAATATTCTCTGCGCAATTACCTGCAGCGAACATCGTAATTTTGAAACTTCCTTTCCCGTATAATTTTCTGACTCTGTTTCACCAAGGTCGAACAAGTTTGGAGATCACTACTGTTCATCTTACTTGCAATTCAGAGGGCCTAGTCACGCAGATTTCCCCTGGTAACGGTGTGTGTAGACTCTCAAGAGCAATTCTAAGTCTTCCGAATAGTTTTTCTTTTACCCTTCTGTGAGTTTTATTTTGGTGCATATTTCGTACTGGTTGGTTCAAATGGCTCTGAGCACTATGCGACCTAACTTCTGAGGTCATCAGTCGCCTAGAACTTAGAACTAATTAAACCTAACTAACCTAAGGACATCACACACATCCATACCCGAGGCAGGATTCGAACCTGCGACCGTAGCGGGCGCTCGGCTCCAGACTGTAGCGCCCAGAACCGCACTGCCACTCCGGCCGGCATTTCGTACTGCATGTAAATCTTTCTTCCGTTTGTACAAATCATGATCAGATTTAAAGAAAGGAACCGGCTTTGTAAACAACTTAACTTTCAACGTTTTCTCCCTCTTTCGTTTAACAAAAAAATTTAAAGCTTCTTCTTTGTCTCTGAAAGGTTACTCTTTGGGCTAAGAAGGTACTGTATTTTTGCTTTGGAGTTTAATTAGCACAACACTTATCGTCCGAACCAGAATTCACGGAATCATCAGAGTAACTATCCCTCCCTTGTAATGTAATTTCTAACAAAATATCGACATCATTCGAATGAATTTGCAAGGAATTAATTATTAAATAACACATATGTAGGTTCTCAGAAGAAGTAGATGATTTCGGTTCCATACCTCATTCATCTTATTTTATCTTTGTGACATTGATAACATTAATTGCATGCCTCAGTACTGTGAAACTCTGGAATCTGTACAAAAACAGACACTGTTAGCAAGCATAGGTTACGAAGAAAATAAGAAGGAAATTAACTCAGTTTTATCTTCATTGTTAACACTTAGCAGTAACGCAGCTGATATTTACTACGGATATAAACTGAGTTGCAAATTCGAGCGAATGGTAACTGTGAACAACTATCAGTGAAAGTATGAACAGAAACTGAAATTCGCTTTAGAAATTACAATCGCGTTGTGCCACGTTATCTGTTTACCAATATGCCTTCAGTCAAGGATATGTCTTTGCAGTGTTGCGCATGCGCTGTCTGCTGCAGCTACGGTAGGGATGTACATTTCTCCATTTACCTGGTATTTTACGAATTTGGCAGTTTTTAACATTTTTGAAAAAAATTCTTAACAGTACGTCTTAGCAGCTGAAGTTTGCAGTATTTCTGGCTTTTCAGCCATCATATTCAGCTACAAGAAGCTCCTCTTAGTGCAGATGTGGATGCAGCGGTAGCTAGATGTGATGTGCTGTGGGGTACCGATGACGGATCGTTTGTTCGGTCTGGGCGTAGTGAGTAGGGCCGCTTAAATTGTGGTCATTCTCCGCGAATGGCTACTGCGTTCGGAAGTTGCGCGACAAAACGATAATCTTCTGTTATTAATATTAGAAAAACCAAACAGCATTTTTACCTGCATTTTATGTAAAAGCATTTCTCTACAGCAGGCTGTCATTCTCTTGTTCCAAAGGTGTTAATTACCAGCAGAATAGTAAACAGCTGCTATACGAAAAGGCAGACGAAGCACCTCGGAGACTTTCGGATCGCGCCTAACTCGGACTGCGGGCAAAGTGGTTCCACTCTACCATCACAGCTGGTTCGGCAGTCTTGGAGGACAGACGTGTTGTCTGCCGCGGTCGGTGTCAGTTAAGAATTTATTAGCAATTTGGTTATGTGGACATGTAATCGAGAACAATTTGATAGTAAATACGCAAATACGGAGTCCATTCCAGAATGAGATTTTCTCTCTGCAGCGGAGTGTGCGTTGATAGGAAACTTCCTGGCAGATTAAAACTGTGTGCCGGACCGAGACTCGAACTCGGGCCCTTTGCCTTTCGCGGGCAAGTGCTCTAGCAACTGAGCTACCCAAGCACGACTCACGTCCCCTCCTTACGGCTTCACACAAGTTTGGAAGGTAGGAGACGAGGTACTGGCAGAAGTAGAGCTGTGAGGACGAGGCGTGAGTCGTGCTTGGGTAGCTCAGTTGGTAGAGCACTTGCCCGCGAAAGGCAAAGGTCCCTTCGAGTCTCGGTCCTGCACACGGAGTTTATTGTTTTGTTTTTGTGAAAGTGTGAAGATTGGAGATTATTTGTGACTAATAAAGTGGAATGTAATTGTGCGGTTTCTAGTATTCTGTTAATAAAAAGTTAGTGGCATCCCGTATAAATAAACTGATGGGAAATTTAATTATTTATAAAGTATCGGTTCCTCGCTAAGAGTTTATTACAGCGTCAGTCTAACGGATCACGACCTATGTGCGGTTTTTTGCGCAGGAGACCACAACTATAGAAGACTGCAGGTTGGTGAACGTTAATTAAAACGTGCATTCCACTCAGGGCGGTGGAAGCAAATAGGCACCTCGCAAGTACTGCAATCTTAGTACAAATGAGATCAGTGACACGACATCTGTGGTAAAACAGAGGAGGCATGAAGGAGAGAAATTTTCGGGGGAAGGGGTTTATCATACGCACGTATGTACACCCACCCTTTTTCAATTTGCCGTAAGTTTTGAGAGTGTGTTTCTTTCGGTGTCTTCTCCATGTACAAAAAATTTCAGGGCAGATTTCGACATGTCGGATTGTATCGTTCGCTTGTAATCTAAGTCATAGATTCAGTACGGTTTCTTATGTTCCTAATTTCACCGCGTTAGGCCCATCATTTGCGTATGCTATGTACAGCACAAGCTCTAGTACCTATATTTGAGGAGACATTATTTTTAATAGTGCTAGCATGCAGGCGCACCTCACAATGAACTGGTATTTTGCGTGTTGCAGTCGTGCACTAAGTTACTACGCGCGGTGAGAATTGGCGGCATTAGCAGACGGCCATCAAACCGCGGGGCGCTGGTTGCCGTCGCGTTTTATCGCATCAGCCGGCCGGCGCGGCGCGGCGGCGGAGTCAGCAGAAGCGGCCGCGTCGCTTCCCACAGCCGTAGCAGTCCGGGCCGTCAATTCGCAGACTTGTTTTTCGCGGCGCGGCGCTCGGTTTAACGAGGACCGCAGCGCAGTTTTAAGTGCGGCGAACGTGTGTCCCGGTCACGTCCGGCGTTTTAAAATATGCGCGCGTGCCTCACCCCGGGAATAAATCCCGCGGACCGCAGCACGCCGGCTGGCTGTAGCGGGGGCCCCGTCTGGCCGCCAGCAAACGGGACTCCCACCACCACGCCGGCACTGGCTGGGGAGAGAGCAGCCGAGTAGAACCGACCACCGCAGGTCTTCATTCCACAGCAACGGTACTCGGAAGGATGAAGATGAACTGCAAACCGCTGGTCCTCAAGCTGAGCCTCTACTGATAAGACAAGAGTGTCTAGAGGGGTCGAACAGATGACTTCAAAACTTGTCATTTACAACAAAATAATAGAGCGACAAATTTTTTTTTTTTTTTTTTGATTTTACTGGAAGTGAGTTATCTATGAGTTATCTACAAGATCAAGATGTGCATGTTGTCTACACGAAAACTCGCTGATTCCCAAATGCAATTAAAAGAAGACATCAGACATAGGCAACTGCGGTTTTTGGCATCATTTAAAGTAAATCAAAGTTTTGTGTAGGTTCAAAAAATGTTTCAAATGGCTCGGAGCACTATGGGACTTCTGAGGTCATCAGTCCCATAGAACTTAGAACTACTTAAACCTAACTAACCTAAGGACATCACACATATCCATGTCCGAGGCAGGATTCGAACCTGCGACCGTAGTGGCCTCGCGGTTCCAGAGTGTAGCGCCCAGAACCGGTCGGCCACTCCGGCCGGCTTTTGTGTAGGGTAATCCACAGAAAGTATACTGACGGAAAGAAATCTCAACGCCAAGTAATAATTGATGTAGAGTAATGAAATCTCGGGAATGCATTTATCTAGGTAACACATTCAAGTGAGTAACGTTGCAAATTCACAGGTTAATTTAAGCACGAGAAAAACCATTGCAAATGTCAGTTGCTGGTACATCAATAACCGGTGTAACCACCAGAATGTTGAATGCAAGCATCCAAAAGAGCATGCGTTATGTTTTAGAGTTGTCGGATGTCAGTTTGTGGGTTGCAATTCCATTTCTGCTTTACTTGGTCGGTCAGTACAGAGACGGTTAATGCTGTTGTGGATGAAGATAGAGTTATCGTCCGCTGATGTCCCAAATATGCTCTATTAGAGACAGATCTGGTGATCGAGCAGGTCAAGGCAACATGTAGACACCCTGTACAGCGTATTTTATTGCAACAGCAGTATGTGGCAGAGCGTTATCCTATTGGAAAACAACCCCTACAATGCTGCTTATGAGTCACAGGGGGAATAACTAGACTGACGTGCAGTTTGGCAGTCAGAGTGCCAGAGTCATAGTGCTCCCGCTGCTACATGAAGTCGCACACCAGATTATAACTCCAGGGTGTAGGTGAAGTGTGGTTAAACCACAGACACCTTGGTCGCACGTCTTCACCTGGCTTCCTTCTAACCAAAACATAGCCTTCACGGGCACCGTGGCAGAACCGGCTTTCGTCAGAAAACACGACAGTCTTCCAGTCCCCCCTCCAATGAGCTCTCACTTGACACCACTGAAATCGCAACCAGCGGTGGTTTGGGATCACTGGAATGCATGCTACAGGTCGTTTGTTCGGAGCTGTCTTTGAACTAATCTATTTGTAAGTTTGTTTTGTCACTGTGGTGCTAAATGCTGTTCATATTGATGCTGCAAATGAAGTAGGTGCGCTAGAGCAATACGCCAAACAATATGGTCTTCCCTCTCAGTAGTTCCATGTGGCCCCCCAGACCTCCCTCCTCTTTCGATCGGATCTATCCGTGACACCGCTGCCAGCAATCATGTACAGTGGCTACGTCTGCCACTGTAATATCGTGGAAGGAACATCCAGCTTCACGTAGCTCTATTGCATGACGTCGTTCAAACTGTCAGCTGTTGATATAGGCGTCTTCGTCATCTTAAAGGCATTCTTGATTAACATCAACTCATTACGTCCAATATAAAGTAAATAAAGCTCACGATCGTTTACAGCCCGTATTTAAAGCAAACCTGATTTGCATTCTCATAGTGGCGTTACTGACGCCACTCTTATTCGGCTGGCGCATCATTTGAATAGACGTCATCTTTCAGATGGAGAAACACGCTTGCCAGTTTTAGTTTATCTTGCACAACTCCTTCTTGGTGTGGTTTTTTTTTTATCCCAACAGGTAATACATTTTCAAGTGGTTGTTATGAGCTATGACTTATATTTACGTTAACGTAACTTTACGCACATAGCCATGACTCAAAAGGGAAACACAAGTTTATTTCTTAAAAAGCACGTCACACAAATAGCTTCCATCATTGGCGATGGATTACCGGGGACATTCGCGGAAGCTCCTCAATACGTTCTCAGTCATTTCTTGCGGACGGTCTCCTTTTCTTCTTGGATTGTGGCTTTGAAACATCGGTATTGTGCGGTCGCCGAGAGGAAACTTTGTTCTTGAGATAAGTCCTTAGAAAAAAACACAGGCTGAAAGGTTCTATAATCTAGGCGGCCATGGTATATCAGCGAATCATGAAAGAACTCTATGAAGAAAGTGGTGCCTCACTGTAGTTCGCATAGGTTCTAGCCCCATGCTGCTGAAACTATACTTTATCTCCCGGCCGTAAGTTAAATCACTTGCTGCTTATAAGGAATAAGCCTTAAATTATGATCCCCAATGCTCTGGAAAGAGCTGCGAGGGATTTGTAACGATCTAGAATGATGATGGAGAGATCGCTATGGGCTTCGTTGCAGAGCTGTACAAATTCTTCGGGTATTTTCCAGCGTTCGAACTGTCATTTCAAGTCCCTTATTCTTTATATTAGCTACACAACACAACTCACACAGTTGTTTCATCGATCTGTATTTTGTCCTTCTGGCTGTAATAAGGAAATGACGTTTCTCTCCCGCGGCGTATTCCTCGTTTGACAGCCACAAGAGTCTGCACATTGCCGCTACCACAATACGGAACTGCAGTGGCCAACGTTCAGTACTCACAAGGGAACCTCCCCATCGCACCCCCCTCAGATTTAGTTATAAGTTGGCACAGTGGATAGGCCTTGAAAAACTGAACACAGATCACTCGAGAAAACAGGAAGAAGTTGTGTGGAACTATGAAAACAATAAGCAAATTATACAAGCTGAGTAGTCCATGCGCAAGATAGGCAACATTAAGGTGAGCGTAAGCTCGAGTGCGCCGTGGTCTTGTGGGTAGCGTGAGCAACTGCGGAATGAGAGGTCCTTGGTTCAAATCCTCCCTCGACCGAAAATTATATTTGCTTTATTTTCGCAAAGTTATGATCTGTCCGTTCGTTCATTGACGTCTCTGTTCACTGTAATAAGTTTAGTGTCTGTGTTTTGCGACCGCACCGCAAAACCGTGCGATTAGTAGACGAAAGGACGTGCCTCTCCAATGGGAACCGAAAACATTTGATCGCAAGGTCATACGTCAACCGATTCCTTCACAGCAAAACACTTCTGATATGTTCTATACGACACTGGTGACGGCATGTGCGTCACATGACAGGAATATGTTGTCGACCAAACTAACTTGTACACTTGGCGAATGGGTAAAATGATTCTTCTACCTTGCCCGATTTAGGTTTTCTTGTGGATGTGATAATCACTCCCAAAAAAGTGATGAAAACATAAGAGTTTGTCACATAAACTGCAACAAATGAATGCAACAGTTTCACAGTCGCACAGTTTTCCCTGTAATGTCAAAACATATGTTTTTAACGTTTTCAAATTTTTCCGTGTGTAGACCGTCAAATCCTGCATATGTCCAAGCAAATCTGAACATGTGGACTTTTGGAGAGCGAAGCTCATTATATAAAAAATTAAACTTTTCACGCAAGACTTGAACCAAGGACCTCTCGTTTCACAGCTGCTCATGCAAACCACGGGACCACGGTGCTCCTGAGCTCGCACTGTCCTTGTTGTTGCTTAACCTGCTTATGGTCTCCTCAGTTTTTATATTTTGCTTATTTTTTTTCATACTTCCACACAACTTCTTCCTGTTTTCGCGAATGATCTGTGTTCAGTTTCTCAAGGCCTATCCACTGTGCCAACTTATAACTAAATATGAGGGGGGTGCGATGGGGAGGTTCCCTTGTCAGTGCCACACTTTGTGATTCCGATTAGATATGACAGGTGACGCGAGCACATCTACATCTTAGCAAGGTGTTGACTGAAAATGTACCACTTCACGTGTGTCACCCTGAACAAAAAGTTAATCCACTTATAGATGGGCTGTTTTCGTAATCCATAAAATGTCTAACTGATTATCTCAACCTACGTTAGCACAAGCATATCTGGGGTGATGGAGGCTATTACAACCACAGTTCTTCTGAGGTGGTCGCCAAGCTCCCGTACATGTGTGGCACTCACCATGTCTTTCACGTAACTCTGCAGGAAAATATGTAGAAGGATCTCTGGATATCACAGAGACGACTTGGTTTGTCAATCACGTCCTATCCATCAGTATAGAAATGTTCGGGCCAGGAAATCACTAACATGTAAACCCTATTGCGGTTGTGAACCAACCTATTGTAAGATCGCTTTTGGCTGAAGGGGAAGAGGTTGAGGGGCAGAAAACTTTTCAAGCGCTGTTATTGTCTGCTCGATGAACAAAAACGTTTCATCAGCGCAAACCACACATTCATCTTTTCGTTGTCTCTGACATGTTCCCGAAAACTACGAATGTTTTACCGATTAACTTTCCCACATGTGTGGAGAGTTGCTTCGTCAAAGGTAACATTTCCGAGATAGTTGGAGGTTTGTCGCAACATGTCTAAAACTCAGCAGGAAATTTACGGCGAAGTTGCAATTTGTTTCACTTCAGTGCTTGCACAATGTGAACTCTCGAAGCGTGTAAGAGAAGTCGTTTATGCAGCACCTTGTGAAATATTGAGCGAGCGTATTTTAGCTCTCTTTAATCTCGGCACACTGACTCTGTTCGACTTCTTTGGAAGGTCACTCTGATATGCTCTACTATTTCTGATGGCTCCCTTTAATATTCAGGTCGGAAATTTCTTAGGGCAGCAATGAATTACTTCGTTAGCACACATCACGCTATGCATTAGGCTCTCTCTTAACGTGTAGCAATTTCTGGGGATTATTTAGCACCTGAAACAAAGCAGAAGGAATCATTTAGACTATACGAAACATTAGAACTGATTTATATGATGCCGCAATCCGCAAGCACCCACGTCTCAAAATTTTTTTAACGGTGTTTGGATATCAGCGAAGTTCCATGTCGACATCATACGGACCAATAAGATCGCTCATAAAACAACAAAACCTGTGTCACTCTAAACGCCGGCCGGAGTGGCCGAAAAAAAAAAATAAAAAAACCGGTTCTAGGCGCTACAGTCTGGAACCACGCGACCGTTGCGGTCGCAGGTTCGAATCCTGCCTCGGGCATGGGTGCTTGTGATGTCCTTAGGTTAGTTAGATTTAAGTAGTTCTAAGTTCTAGGGGACTGATGACCACAGCAGTTAAATCCCATAGTGCTCAGAGCCATCTGAACCACACTCTAAACTGAGTTTTGAAACATAAAGTGATGAAAGAAATCAAAATTAAATTTATAAGTCTACGACAGTTCCTGTAGATTGTATTATATTATATTAGAGAAGTACTTGTTCCATAGATGATGAATACACTTCGTAATGATGTGGAACGTGTCAGGTTAATAAAAGGTGTCTATACAAGATATTACAGTACAGAAAATATTACATGACACTCAATATTTTTTTTATTTTTTAGTTTTTTGTGGGTGTTGGGGAAATTACCCACTTACTATATCCAAAAATTCATCTAATGAGTAGAAGGAGTTGCCATTAAAAAATTCTTTTAATTTCCTTTTAAATGCTATATGGCTACCTGTCAGACTTTTGATGCTGTTAGGTAAGTGACCAAAGACTTTTGTGGCAGCATAATTTCCCTCTTTCTGAGCCAAAGTTAGATTTAACCTCGAGTAGTGAAGATCATCCTTTCTCCTAGTGTTGTAGCCATGTACACTGCTATTACTTTTGAATTCGTTCGGATTGTTAATAACAAATTTCGTAAGTAAATATATATATTGTGAGGCTACAGTGAAGATCTCTAGCTCTTTAAATAAGTGCCTGCAGGATGATCTTGGATGAGCTCCAGCAATTATTCTGATTACACGCTTTTGTGCAATGAATACTCTTTTACTCAATGATGAGTTACCCCAGAATATGATGCCATGTGAAAGCAGAGAATGAAAATAGGCGTGGTAAGCTAATTTACTCAGATGTATACCTCCAAAATTTGCAATGACCCTAGTTCTCTAAGGCAACAACGCCTGGACTCTTCCCAAACGACGGAGAAATAAGATTCACCCATCCTAAACGAGACCCGTCTGAGCTGTAAAAGACTGTATGAAATTAGAAAGAATAAATAATGAAGATCTTAGAGAGGAGATAAGTATGGGAATAAATGGAAGGCTCGTATGGAAGCAACTTAAGAGCGGCGCGGTTACCACTACAAGCCGTAGACTACGTACCACCTTAGAAAGGCTTCTTGCGGGTTCCTAGAAGAGATGATATAAATAAGACTGACGGACCAAGACGGATTAAGAGTTTCGGCAAATACCTGAAAGTGAACAAGATGATGATGATAGTTGATGACTGATAACGGCGACGATAGTCTGAGATGGATCTTATTCGGATTCAAAGAGCAGGCACAATAAATTGACAGGTTTAAAATACGAACGCTGCTGTGCTTATTAGCGACTTTTTTTCAGCTCTAGTTAGGTACAGTTCAGATGATGAGCTCCAGACCATCGAGATCTGTTAAACATTTTGTAACGAACTGTAGTTTGTAACGTCTAGTAATAAACAAAGACAATATATTGTGTAATAATGAGAATATTAGATGTGTCATATTGTGTCATTGTGTAAAATTATGTATTTTTTCTTTATTATTTATTTCTGAGAACGTCTGCGTCGGCGAGTAATAAGACCGACACAGAAGATAAATGTTGTACAGAGATCACAAAATGAATTAGTATATAATGCATGATGTAAAGTAAAGTCTTTGTCTTCTTAATCTGGAAGCTGTGAGAGAAAGATCTCCTGTTGTTGTCGTAGAGAGCGAGAAGGTAGCATTCTTTTGTCGAGATTGGGAATTGTACGCCATTACGTGTGCATTTACACAGGTCTGTAATTGTTGAGATATTTAAATGTTTCAATAGAGTTGTTTAAATGAAAACGTGTATTATTTAATTGTTAAAGCTTGCTTGCCTATTATCCCATCCTGTTAAGATATTTTTCAGTTATATAAAAAAAATTATTATCTGTGGAGCTGAGCTGTGTGGAGAAAGAAGAGCCGCTGCCGCGGCGTATTTAAACGACTTACAATATCGTCGAGTATACCGCAAGGAAGCGGTAAAATAATAGTAGAATAATATTATTTCTTTTAGCTCCCAGACTGGCAGTGAAGATCAGCAGATTTTATGATGTGTTGCAGGTTGACGCGGGCTGCTGATAGGATATAAATTACAGTGCAAATAATTTAATGTACTTACCGAATCTGATAGGAATCTTGCTGTGCTCCGTTCTGATCTGGCTAAATTTTATAGTGATAACGTAATTTTCTTTAATGAGAGTCTCATGTTCTTGGGCTAGTCGTGGTATGAAACAGCATTCTAGTAAGAAATAAAATCCACTGCAAACTTGTGTTTTTGAACGATTGTACGAACTGTAACATCAGTGATCATAAAACAGTAATTTCAACTTTGAATAACTATGAAGTAGGAAAGATATATTGATCCTTAGCATGAGTTGCAGTTACTAAAAATCGTTCTTTAAATTGTAGGCCAGATCCAGAACAATAAGACTTCCATAGATACATTTTTTTTTACTAAAAGGTAACGATGATAAAGAAATTAAAGGCACAGCATTGTTAAAAGAATTTCTCGTCACTCTTTCCATATATGCGTTGTTACGCTAATAATAATAATTAAAAAATAAATAAATGAACCAAAGAGACTAACAATTTATAAAAAACAATTAACGAAAGAGTAGTCGGGACGGGAAAAGTTGTTTCATTCATAAAGACGAATGCTGGTTCGACATAGTTCTGGATTCCTGTCGCTCTCCAGCAGCCCTTTCACTTTTAACACAGCTGCTCCATCCTTCATCAACCATCTGTCTTTATACGGACGTGCTCTGGAGTTATGTCTTTCTGCAGTCTCTTCTGGAAAATATTTTAGCGGCTATTGGTGCCAGATAGTTCTTTACCTTGGTTTCACATTTTTTATCGTCGACGCATTGTAGGAAGTCTTCAACACTTACTCGACCAATTCATCCGACCTTCGGCAGACTCGTTAAACCATATGTCAAAGTCTTCTAAACATTTCATTTCCACCTTCCTCAGTTGATCATGTTTCGTAACCATATACAGCTGTGCTCAGGAATTTTTATCTGATTGCAATGTCCATATTTTAAGATAAAAACATCTTTTAAAAATGTAGAAAGCCCTTTCGCCTTACTGTTACGTATTACTTGCTTCTTCCATTTTTTAGCTTTTCCACTACCAAAATAGCAATTTTGGAAGCATCTTCTCAAGAAGCATAACTCAATAACATATATTCATCATTATCTCCGTGAATATTTACGATAAGAATTTACCCTTTATAGTCATTATTTTCTCTGGTGCTCACGTTTCGCTAACGAAATTCATCATACATAATACATCCCAGTTTGGAAAGGACAGTAGGGTCTACAGCTGTAGGTCTAGAAGGAAAAAATGAACTCCAATATACATCACTACATTTACGCTTTGTTCAGAAACGAGTTAAATATGCAACATAAAATGTCTGACAGATACTCTAATAACTCTTGAATCCAGAATAATGCAATTTCCTGTGGACAACTCTTTGTGGTCCACAAAAGATATTTTTAGCTTATAAACTAATTCTGTATGAAAACAAAGGTGCTCACTTCATTTGGTAAATTTTCTTACACTACTATGACGAGTAACATGAAGGACTAGTTTCACCATTTAAGTTAAATTTAAGCCATTGTGTTATTTGGCAACTGGTAACTGCCCAGCAAGTAGCCTGTGAACTAATTCATTCTACATAATTTCGATAAAAATCTTACTAGTGATCTACGTATATAGCATGCAGTTAATTACCTGACTGTTGTTGCTGTTATTGTTGTTGTTGTAATTTTCAGTCCTAAGTCTGGTAATCGCAGCGCTCTACGAGACGTGCTCCAGATGCACAAACTAAGCTAGCAAACGAACTTCACACATTGCAGTTGGACGTTATTGAGAGGCTACTTCTCTTTGCTAGACCAAAACTCGAACAACAGTGCTATTCAGATTCGAAACCTTGTGTGGTACATAGTCACGATGTTTCAACATTCAATAAAATGTAATCTCCGTGTATTTCATTTCCTACAGAAATTTATATAAATTTATATTAAATATCTTTTATGAGAGATAGAGAAAAATAAACGTCGTGTCGGTTGAAATAAAAAATAGATCAAGTTAAAACTATCTTATCGAAAGTGACATGTCAATAAAGGGACGGTTAATGTTGTTTTTGTATGGCGGTGAAGTTGCCCACTGACAACACGTATGTGCTCCATTAGAGAAAATCTGGTGCTCGGGAAAGCCAAGGAAAAATGTGGACACTCTGTAGAGCACGTTGGGTTACAACAGCGGTATGTGAGTGAGCGTTATCCTGTTGGAAAGCATCCCCTTGAATTCTGTTCATAAATGGTGGCACAACAGGTCGAATCATCAGTTTGACGTACAGTTTTGCAGTCAAGGTCCGTGGGATAAACACGAGCGTGCTACTGCTGTCATACGAAATCGCACCCCACACCATAGACCTGGATGTAGATCCAGTGTGTCTAGCACGCAGACAGGTTGGTTACAGGTCCTCAACTGGCGTGTTTCTAACAAACACATGGCCATCACTGGCACCGAGGCAGAACCAGCTTTCATCAGAAAACACAACAAACCTCCACCCTGCCCTCTAATGAACTCTCGCTTGACACCAATGTAGTTGCAAATGGCGGCAGTTTGGCGTCAGTGAAATACACCCAACAGGGCGGCTGGCTCCGAGCTGTCCTTGAAGTAACTGATTTGCAACAGATCGTTGTACCACTGTGGTTCTAACTGCTTCTCAAATTTCTGCTGCAGAAGCTGTACGATGCGCCAGGGCCATACTCCGAACACGATGGTCTTCCGTCTCGATAGTGCCACATGGCCGTCCGCAACCCGGTCTTCTTGCGACCGTACGTTCTCGTGACCGCAAGTGCGAGCAATCATGTACAGCGGGTACATTCCTGCGAAGTCTTTCTACATTATTGCAGAACGAACATAGAGCTTTTCGCTGCCATATTAAACGACCTCTTTCGAACTCAGTGAGGTGTTGGTAATGGCGTCTTTGTCGTTTTAAAGGCTTACTTGACTTACATCAACTCATCACGTCCAGTCTGAAAGTTAACTAATGAGACGCCCTGCTAAAGGCGCAGGACATTAAAGCTCAACCAAAATCAGAAATTTAAAAGGCAAAGCCTTATCTTAAAACAGTTCCTTAATTAGGCTCAAGGCCCAAAGAACCTGACACTTTAAGAGCAAACACCTTAAATTAAAAAATGGTTCAAATGGCTCTGAGCACTATGGGACTTAACAGCTGTGGTCATCAGTCCCCTAGAACTTAGAACTACTTAAACCTAACTAACCTAAGGACATCACACACATCCATGCCCGAGGCAGGATTCGAACCTGCGACCGTAGCAGTCGCGCGGCCTTAAATTCATAATCGGCTGAAGGCCCAATACTTAAGAGTCAATAACATTAATTTTAAAAATGCCAAAGGCTTTACGTAAAACAGTTCTTAAATTGGGCTGAAGGCCCAAACCATCTGACATCTTAAGGCCAAAACAACCTTAATCTAAAAATCGACTAGAAGCCGTACAAGTACAAACAACATGAACAAACAAGAAAATGCAGTACACCCACTCTAAGAAGTTCCGAGGATCGGCCTCGAATTCAAACACTAAAGCTCGCTTAGATGAGACAGGCAGTCGGCCCAACCATTGTCGATCCGACGACAACCCAACCGACAGACAGTCAACGGACCCACCAACAAGTTAACGTCTGCTTCACCCAACCAGCGCACAACAGGGAGTTCAATGGAACAACGTAGAAGGTATTGGCGCCCACATCCAATTATAGATTGACCTGTCAAACTACACACCGTGCTGGATAGCGACAACACGATGAGAAAAATACACCGCCTGGATTTACAATAATGGCCAGGGCAGGTAACTGGAACGTTAATGGTCACAAGGCAGAAGATTCCACTGTTGCACTTCAATTCAAATAACGAAGTACAGTTAAACTCCACCAGAGGGTGACTAAAATTTGCCAAATTGAAACCACATGTTGTTGCATGCGGAAATATCCCAACAGCCGACAACGAACTCCAAAGGACACAATGTGAACAGTCGTGACTTGCTGGTAGATTAAGTCAAAACTCAACTTTCATGTCCAGGATCGGTGAGCCACGAACCCTGTAGCAATGGGAACAGCACCACACACTCCAACACCTCATAGAGGCCGCCAGCAGGCCCGGCCAAACCACGCACCGTGGAGATTTCTTCGCTGCTCCATGCCAACTGACCAACTGCCCACACACAACCGAGCTGGAAACTATAAGCGCCAGGCCAAAAATGGTCCAAGGTGCGAATATCGATACACACCGCCACTGCCACCCACGGAAAGAGAGGATAACAGCATAATCGCGATAACCGCGGGAGACTAAACACAGATGAGTATGTGCCAAGCAAGATCGTAAGAGATGGAAAAGAGCCACCGTGGTACAACAACCGAGTTAGAAAACTGCTGCGGAAGCAAAGGGAACTTCACAGCAAGCATAAACATAGCCAAAGCCTTGCAGAAAAACAAAAATTACGCGAAGCGAAATGTGGTGTAAGGAGGGCTATGCGAGAGGCGTTCAATGAATTCGAAAGTAAAGTTCTGTGTACTGACTTGCCAGAAAATCCTAAGAAATTTTGGTCTTATGTCAAAGCAGTAGGTGGATCAAAACAAAATGTCCAGACACTCTGTGACCTAAGTGGTACTGAAACAGAGGATGACAGACTAAAGGCCGAAATATTAAATGTCTTTTTCCAAAGCTGTTTCACAGAGGAAGACTGCACTGTAGTTCCTTCTCTAGATTGTCGCACAGATGACAAAATGGTAGATATCGAAATAGACGGAAGAGGGATAGAGAAACAATTAAAATCGCTCAAAAGAGGAAAGGCCGCTGGACCTGATGGGATACCAGTTCGATTTTACACAGAGCACGCGAAGGAACTTGCCCCCCTCCTTGCAGCGGTGTACCGTAGGTCTCTAGAAGAGTGTAGCGTTCCAAAGGATTGGAAAAGGGCACAGGTCATCCCCGTTTCCAAGAAGGGACGTCGAACAGATGTGCAGAACTATAGACCTATATCTCTAACGTCGATCAGTTGTAGAATTTTGGAACACGTATTATGTTCGAGTATAATGACTTTTCTGGAGACTATAAATCTACTCTGTAGGAATCAGCATGGGTTTCAAAAAAAGACGGTCGTGAGAAATCCAGCTCGCGCTATTCGTCCACGAGACTCAGTGGCTCATAGACACGGGTTCCCAGGTAGATGCCGTGTTTCTTGACTTCTGCAAGGCATTCGATACAGTTCCCCACAGTCGTTTAATGAACAAAGTAAGAGCATATGGACTATAAAACCAATTGTGTGATTGGATTGAAGAGTTCCTAGCTAACAGAACGCAGCATGTCATTCTCAATGGAGAGAAGTCTTCCGAAGTAAGAGTGATTTCAGGTGTGCCGCAGGGGAGTGTCGTAGGACCGTTGCTATTCACAATATACATAAATGACCTTGTGGATAACATCGGAAGTTCACTGAGGTTTTTTGCAGATGATGCTGTGGTATATCGAGAGGTTGTAACAATGGAAAGTTGTACTGAAATACAGGAGGATCTGCAGCGAATTGACGCATGGTGCAGGGAATGGCAACTGAATCTCAATTTAGACAAGTGTAATGTGCTGCGAATACATAGAAAGATAGATCCCTTATCATTTAGCTGCAAAATAGCAGGGCAGCAACTGGAAGCAGTTAATTCCAAAAATTATCTGGGAGTACGCATTAGGAGTGATTTAAAATGGAATTATCATATAAAGTTGATCGTCGGTAAAGCAGATGCCAGACTGAGATTCATTGGAAGAATCCTAAGCAAATGCAATCCGAAAACAAAGGAAGTAGGTTACAGTACGCTTGTTCGCCCACTGCTTGAATACTGCTCAGCGGTGTGGGATCCGTACCAGGTAGGGTTGACAGAAGAGATAGAGAAGATCCAACGGAGAGCAGCGCGCTTCGTTACAGGATCATTTAGTAATCGCGAAAGCGTTACGGAGATGATAGATAAACTCCAGTGGAAGACTCTGCAGGAGAGACGCTCAGTAGCTAGGTACGGGCTTTTGTTAAAGTTTCGAGAACATACCTTCACCGAAGAGTCAAGCAGTATATTGCTCCCTCCTACGTATATCTCGCGAAGAGACCATGAGGATAAAATCAGAGAGATTAGAGCCCACACAAAAGCATACCGACAATCCTTCTTTCCACGAACAATACAAGACTGGAATAGATGGGAGAACCGACAGAGGTACTCAGGGTACCCTCCGTCACACACCGCCAGGTGGCTTGCGGAGTATGGATGTAGATGTAGATGTAGAATAGCAACCAAGATTTAATCCAACGCATAGTATGAGCCAGCCACGGCTCAACTAACACTCAGGAACGTTATTACATCGTATATCTAAGGCAAACCTGATTTCCATCCTCATGGCGACGCTACTAGCACCACTCTTACGTAACTGGCATTAAATCTGAATAGAAATCATCTTTCAGATGGAGAAACACGTCTACCCTGTTTCCTTAATGTCACACAACTCCTTCTTGGTGTTGTGGTCATTTTTCTGTCAGTGTAATACGCAGACGGCGCTTAGTGACTACAGGGACGTGATAGCGCTCGCAGCGGCTTGTCGCCTTCGAGGTGCCATGATCACGGTGAACTTTGACCATGCTTTTGACAGGGTGGGTTACGATTTCCTTGCGGTGTTGATGGCCCTTGTGACTTTCCTTCCAGCCTTTATCGATGTTATCCTGCGACTTTTCCGTAGTGGATGATGCAAAGTTCTGGTTAATGAAGGCGTGGTAGTCCCCCCCCCCCACCCCCGCGTCAGATAGCGATCGGTCGGTCAGGGTTGACCGCTCCCAACGATCTCATATGCAATTGCTCTTGAACCACTAATCCGCGGACTGAAGCGTTGTCTCTCAGGGGCAACGCTGCGAGGGAACACATTTCATTAAAGGTCATGAGCTGAAGTCAGCACTGGAATGGATCGCGCGATACAGGATGGCGGCGGATAAGGTTAACGAACGACATGGAAAAGTATGGGACGACGAACATTGGTAGAGGCCTCGAGGATGGCAGCGCAGCGCCTCTGAAGTCGATGGAGACGCTTAAATACCTCGAAATGCTTCTTCATCCGTGATGAGCGGCTATTAATTGTAGACGCCTGCTACAGGTAGCCGAATTGGCGTCAGGAGGCGCTTTTTACGAGCATTGGATATTGTCCAACGAGTCACCTTCATCAATACTTACATGGAATCCAGATCATTGCACCTAGTTCATATTTTCCCAATGACGGCCGTAATGGCACAGCATTCGGTTATTTCGTCAGCGCTGGAACTATCCCCAAGATGCGGTACGCTACTCTCACCCTCCCCATACGCGACGATGGGCTGGGGCTTGTTAGTGTCCGTGCATTGGCAGCGGCACTGTACAGGGTGATTCAAAAAGAATACCACAACTTTAAAAATGTGTATTTAATGAAAGAAACATAATATAACCTTCTGTTATACATCATTACAAAGAGTATTTAAAAAGGTTTTTTTTTCACTCAAAAACAAGTTCAGAGATGTTCAATATGGCCCCCTCCAGACACTCGAGCAATATCAACCCGATACTCCAACTCGTTCCACACTCTCTGTAGCATATCAGGCGTAACAGTTTGGATAGCTGCTGTTATTTCTCGTTTCAAATCATCAATGGTGGCTGGGAGAGGTGGCCGAAACACCATATCCTTAACATACCCCCATAAGAAAAAATCGCAGGGGGTAAGATCAGGGCTTCTTGGAGGCCAGTGATGAAGTGCTCTGTCACGGGCTGCCTGGCGGCCGACCCATCGCCTCGGGTAGTTGACGTTCAGGTAGTTACGGACAGATAAGTGCCAATGTGGTGGCGCTCCATCCTGCTGAAATATGAATTGTTGTGCTTCTTGTTCGAGCTGAGGGAACAGCCAATTCTCTAACATCTCCAGATACTGTAGTCCAGTTACAGTAGCACCTTCGAAGAAAAAGGGACCAAAAACTTTATTAGCTGAAATGGCACAGAAAACGTTCTCCTTAGGCGAGTCACGTTCATACTGAGTTGTTTCCCGCGGATTCTCAGTGCCCCATATACAGACATTGTGACGGTTGACTTTCCCGTTAGTGTGGAAAGTTGCTTCATCACTAAACACAATCTTTGAAACGAAAGATTCATCTGTTTCCATTTGAGCAAGGATAAAATCACAGAAATCGATTCTTTTAATGTTATCAGCTGCAGACAGTGCTTGAACCAATTTCAGACAATAAGGTTTCATAACTAACCTTTTTCGTAGGACTCTCCATACAATTGATTGTGGAATTTGCAGCTCTCTGCTAGCTCTGCGAGTCGATTTTCCTGGGCTGCGAACAAATGCTTGCTGGATGCGTGCTACATTTTCATCACTCGTTCTCGGCCGTCCAGAACTTTTCCCTTTGCACAAACACCCATCCTCTGTAAACTGTTTATACCAACGTTTAATACACCACCTATCAGGAGGTTTAACACCGTACTTCGTTCGAAATGCACGCTGAACAACTGTCGTCGATTCACTTCTGCCGTACTCAATAACACAAAAAGCTTTCTGTTGAGCGGTCGCCATCTTAGCATCAACTGACGTTGACGCCTAGTCAACAGCGCCTCAAGCGAACAAATGTACAACTAAATGAAACTTTATAGCTCCCTTAATTCGCCGACAGATAGTGCTTAGCTCTGCCTTTTGTCGTTGCAGAGTTTTAAATTCCTAAAGTTGTGGTACTCTTTTTGAATCACCCTGTATATTGGCTCAATGGTTGAGCTGTGGACTCACCTCCGCAGCAATGTCATTGGTGTCCTGATCTCTCCGAAGCACGGTCGCCTGCGTCCCGCCTACCGCCCATTACTGTTGCACACATCGCGCCCTCTCTCTCACATATCAGCACGTTTTTCCTTGAATATAGTTATTTGTATGCCCACTTCCCAGCATCAGAGCACCAACGGCGAGTGGCATATATCATATATTATCTAATGATGAGGAACCATGCCCGAAATGATAGTCTCCGTCCCACGGTTGTATGGCCTGTGGTGTGGTGCGCCAGAAACTGCCGCTTTCTTGGTTTAGCGGTGCGTGCCACGTACCTTGTCGTTTATGAGACACATGAGAAACAGATTCCACTGCACAATATTGCTCGGACTACCGTCTGATGGATACTTACGGAAGTCGCCTAGAGTGTCAACCTTCAGCAGACGTGTGGCTGCTGGTCTTTTGTCTTCGAACTACTCCACACGCAGTCGAGTCAAGGACGTTATTGTGCCCAGACATGAGTATTTTCCATTTGTGAAGGCCCACAATGGGACGTGGATCGAAGGACTATCAGTTTACTATCTTTTCCGAGACTGTACTCACTCAGGATTTGCTAAACTATTGGGAATTCTTATAGAAATGACATGACTCTTTCACGAAATTTTCCCGATACCGCCAGCATTTCGCCACTTATTTGGGTAGTGTTTTGACAAATCGTCCCCGCAATTGGTGCATACCGGGCAGGAGGAGATTCACGCACTAGTGATCTACCGTTCGTTTATTCTTTTCATTATTCTGTGGTCACCGAAAATGTTTATCCTCTGTTTGAGGGGTTCTTCCATTGTTTCACACGCACATCCGAGAAAAGTGCTGTTAAGGCGACCGCTTGCGTAAAGTGGGAAATACGGGTACGAGATCCGTTCCGGCACAAATTTTCATTGTCACCAATAAATTGTGCAGCTGGATTTTCACCACATTAGCAAATGCGAATATAATTATTGACTGTTGTTTCGATTACAACACAAAAGTTAATAACTTATTTTATTTAAAGTGTAGTTTATTTCAATATAATGTGTATTCGTTCGTTGCTTGTTTTAGCACACATCCAGTACGTTTCTGGGTTATATCATTAATTTCAGCCGCATATTTTATAATGTAACAACGTTAACAATGTTTGCTTGAAAGCAGGATGTAATGCTCTATACTCAAATGGTTCAAACGGCTCTGAGCACTATGGGACTTAACCTTTGAGGTCATCAGTCCCCTAGAACATAGAACTACTTAAACCTAACTAATCTAAGGACAGCACACACATCCATGCCCGAAGCAGGATTCGAACCTGCGACCGTGGCGGTCGCGCGGTTCCAAACTGTAGCGCCTAGAACCGCTCGGCCACTAAGGCCGGCGGTCTATACTCTACCAAAGCCGAAATAAGTACGTGCGAAAAATTGTAGCTTCAATCTGATAACATTCGGTAAAACCAGACGCTGCTGTTGTCATTGACTTCCCACTATCGGTATTTAAAACAATGGGAAGCTTAAACGTAAATGGCTAAGAAAACCATTAGAACCAGTTTGCAACTTAACAGTAACCTGCATTGATTTACTGTTAACAAAAGCCGCATCTAAAGTCCTCAGATAGTTAAATTAGGCGGTTCAAGAATTTTACAACTGTGGTACGAAACAGGACACGCTTGCTCCAGTTTATCTCCTTGGCTTAATTTGTGAATTGGCCGTAAAAAGTTTATTTCAGTTGTTTTCATCAGAAACTTTATATACAGCCTAAACTGCTGTCACGGGGAAACTTCGACATCCGATTATCTGGGTCGGATACGAGCACAGTGTTTTCATAGCCTCTCCTGTTAGTCCTAAATGTTTCGCAAGGTAGCGCGAAACAAGTACATGCTGTCGCTGCAGCCTTTTACGATCTCAAAGTTCTCACTGGTACCTCTGTGGGCCGTCTCGTTGGTCTTGGTGCCGGTGACCCTTGCGAGTAATTTACGGCTTGTGTAAACAAATAAAGCTCTCGGAGGCAGCTATATTTCAGTGACGTTTAACGACACAACAGGAAGGATTATCTACAAATCATCTTCCTGCAACGAGCCTTACCACCATCATCGTATTTTCAAGATTATGTTCATCGAGGTGAAATAACAGACATGAACATCTCGATGTCTAAAAGAAAAACAAACTTCAGCTCTGTGGTATGTGCTGTTAAATAGATTCTTCGGTGAGGCTGAGAAGCGTATAAGAATTCTGCTGCCGATATTTTGCGACTGTAAGCCATCGAATAGTCGGTCAAATGAATCTGAAATGAATGTGAACATAGCGTAAAACATTTCACGGCACCTGATGTATAGTCGGGATGTATAGTCGACAATATCGGAAGAACTTACAGCTCGATGCCAGCAAAAAATGACCGTTGACAACTAGTAAAGAATCTAGTCTTCATCAACACCATAAATAGATAATAAAATTGGAAAAAATACTTCTTCCATATCTCAATGCATAAAAAGATGTAGTGCTTGTGAAAGGTTGACGAATGAGTGACTCTAGCAGGCATACATCTCTTTGGTTTATAACCCAGTTTAGTAAGTAATTTTATTTAAATGTAGACGTACAACATGAAGTACTGACAAAAATTTTCCTTGTGTTTATCTGATTTGCTTTGATTCCAGACCCATACTTTGAAAGCTGCCTGTTCGTTTGAACTTTCATTTTTTGCCCACACTATTGTCACTTATCTCCGATCGCCAGCGTATGTTTTCAGTGATTTTTTGTTCGTTCTATGAACATCTTCGATTAGTCGAAAAAAGTTCTTCGAGCGATCTACGTGTGTCTCTGCTGACGCATTTGGTATGTTTGGAGGCGTATTTGGGCCTCCAGCCAATATGATACGATCGTGGGTGTTTAACCACGGGGCGATATGGTCTCAAATGAGTTTTTACGATTCTGTTCCCGGTTTTCAATTTGGGAGGATGTGTGATCTATTTTGCTTCTTGCTTCGTCTGGTTTCGATGCGAGTTGGCTCCGAGTTTATGCAATGACGAAGATTGTGGGTGAAATCTTTTGCCACCTACAGTGGTGTCCAATGGGCTACGTATAGGTTATTTCAGCCGTGTATTCTAAATATTTTCACAATTATCGTGCTTTCATTCCGCGTACGGAACTTGTAATGGTATCCTTCTACGTGGTGAAATGAAGGTTCACAGTTTAATTCATTTTCAGGAAATAGTAGGTGACTACAGGATAAAGTAATTCCTTTCGAATCCGTCATGTCGTAGATTCAAACTTATGATCCTCTAATGCGCTGTGAAGATTTACTGTCTTACGACAGATCATGTACTGACTATATGTAATTTCGTTATTCTGTATGATAAAACTTAAAGTGTCAGCCACATTCACAATGCATGTGGGCTTTGTCAACCATTTGCACTGTTTTGAGATACTGTATATACACTCAAGCGTCAAATAAACTAGTATAGGCGTGCATATTCAAATACAGAGATACGGAAACGGGCAGAATACGGCGCTGCGGTCCGCTACTTCTATATAAGACAAGTATCTGCTGCGGTTACAGCTGCTACAATGGCAGGTTATCAATACTTAAGTGAGTTTGTACGTGGTGCTACAGTAGGTGTGCGAGCGATGGAAAACAGCACCTCGGAGGTAGCGATGATGTGGGGATTTTACTGTACGACCATTTCACGAGTGTACCTAGAAAATCAGGAATCTGGTAAAACATCAAATCTCCAACATCGCTACAGCCGGAAAAAGATCGTGCAAGAACGGGACCAACGACGACTGAAGAAAATCGTTCAACGTGACAGAAGTGCAACCCTTCTGGAAATTGCTGCAGATTTAAACGCTGGGTCATCGACAAGTGTCAGCGTGCGAATCATTCAACGAAACATCATCGATATGGGCTTTCGGAGCCGAAGGCCCACTCGTCTACCCTTGATGACTGCACGAGACAAAGCTTTACGCCTCGCCTGCTCCCCTGAACACCGACATTGGACTGTTGACGACTAGAAACAAGTCTCATTTCAAATTATACCGAGAGGATAAATGTCTACGGGTATGGAGACAATCTCACGAATCCATGGAACCTGCATGTCAGCAGCGGGCTGATCAAACTGGTGGAGCCTTTGTAATGGTGTGGGACGTGTGTATTTGGAGTGATATGGGACCCCTCATACCTCTAGATACGACTCTGACTGGTGAGACGTACGTAAGCATCCTGTCTGATGACGTGCATCCATTCATGTCCATTGTACATGCCAGTGGACATGGGAAGTTCCAGTAGGACAGTGCAACAACTCACATGTCCAGAATTGCTACAGAGTGGCACCAGGAACGCTCTTCTGAGTTTAGGCACTTCCGCTGGCCACCAAACTCCCCAGACATGAACATTATTGAGCATATCTGGGATTCCTTGCAACGTGCTGTTCAGAAGAGATCTCCACCCCCTCGTACTCTTTACGGACAGCCCTGCAGGCTTCATGGTAGCAGTTCCCTCCAGCACTACTTCAGACTTTAGGCGAGCCCATGCCACGCTGTATCGCGGCACTTCTGCGTGTTCCCAGTGGCCCTACACGATATTAGGTGGGTGTACCAGTTTCTTTGGCTCTTCACTGCATTTCATGCCAACGACCTTTCCGCAATGGTAACAAAGGTTCCCGTCAGATCACCAAGGTTATGCGCTGTCGGCTTGGGTAGCACTTGAATGAGTGACCGTTCCGCTCTGCCGTGCACTGTTGGCAAGCGGGGTGATCTCACCCTTCTGAGGCCAATTGAGAATCTACTTGATGGGGAAATAGCTACTCCGGTCACGAACACTGATAACGGCTGGCAGAGCGGTGTGCGGACCACATGCTCCTTCATATCCGCATTCAGTGACGCCTCTGGGCTAAGAATGAACCGGCGGTCGGGCGGTACCATTGGGCCTTCGACGCCTGTTCGGTCGGAGTTTGGTTTATATATTTCATTAATTTTCGGTGAATTATTTCGTTTAACCTTATGCATTTTATTTGTTATCTTACAATACAAAGTGAAGGCTCTCATTCCATCATGTCGCAACATGTCTCGTCACATATGCTCAAATATGGGTCAGCAGCTCGTGGTCTAGGGGCTAGCTTTGCTGTCTCTGGATCACGGGGTCCCAAGTTTAATGCCCGGCCGCGTCGGTGGTTTTCTCCGCCAGGGGACTGGGTGTTTTTGTTGTCCTCATCATTTCATCACTATTCTGGAAAGTGGCGGGACTGGACTATATACAGACTGGGAATTTGTATGGGCGCTGATAACCACGCAATTGAGCGTCCCTCAAGCCAAATATCATCATAATCATCATCATCATCATCATCACCCCAAATATGGCACGAGCAGCTAACTGGATTAATCATATCCTACCACTGCAAACCGTCAGCAATAAACTTTCTATTGTTTACATGAATTAATGTTGCAGGTATAGAAAGGTAAGTCGGCTGATGCTGTGCTGAAAGACTGATGATTCCTGAATACAATACAAAGTAGTATGATATATTAGTGAGATATTCTGTGGTACACATGATAACGAGGGTCTCTTTATTTCCAGTAGTATGTGGAGATTTTGTTCCTAAACTGTATTATTACCTATGTTGTTTAAAGAAGTGTCTGAATAAATATTCTTTTCAAGTTTCATATCAGTGATTACAGATACGACGGATCATCCCTAGAGTACAGCTTAAGCTATAAGTTGAAAGCATACACATTCATTTCCGCTACGCCTGCATTAAGTAAATGTGTGTGACTGTGATTATTTCTTTAAGCATTTGTGGTAAGATCGCGTTTCCGATTTATTTTGTGAGGTATAGCTATTCGTATATTACAGCAGAGCGTTCAAGACAATACTTCTCCGCTTACTACTTTTACTGATTTGGGTAGTTGTGATTTAATCCAACAAACTGGCCCTTAATTCCATGTTTAATCACCCGTGAGCCTTGACATTATTTTCCCCGTTAGTGTATCCGCATTTTCTCGGTACACTGGCTGACTTTAATACAGGAAAACATATATACATTTTGCTGCTGTAATAAAGGCCATTGCTTCCGCTTTTTTTTTTTTTTTTTTTTGGTCCATGTATGTATGTGAAGCAGTTTGTTCAGTGAAATGTTTTATGAGTCATTCGGGATGCTAGTAATTTGTACATAAGTTCACAGTATTGCTAGGTTATTGCAAAAGCTAGACAGTTTTCATTTAAATCAAGTACCCATTCTCATTGGGGTATGGTCAGTTTATATTAACTTCGGTGGTTGAATCTTGCTAATCTTTAGGAAGACGCAGTTAAAAAGTGGCGGAGAAAGCTCGCCAAACAGCCAGAATAACGAAATCTGTAAAATGTGGTCGGAACGATTGTTTCGAAATTGAACTTATTTGTTCAAAAGATTCGCTGTTTGTCGAGCTCTATCATTTCATTGATCTATAAATGCCATTAGTGTGGGTATTGTAAGTGGTCACTTTCCATAGAGCTGTATATGATCCGTATCCCCTAGATAGACTACTGCGTGGAGTGGAGGGTAGCAGACTGACTAGACGGAATATTCCTTTCTCTTAAATCACTAAAAAAGTGTTGCAATGCAGATAACCGGCCTCCTTAGAGTAGCAATTTCTTCTATAAGGCGTTAATTGCTAACTATCTAAATTCCCACGGTCACCACCTGCAAATAAATAATAAACACAGCACAACGAAAATGAATAAATGATACATTCATAGTGATTATATTAATGATACTTTATACAGTATTGTTCACGAGCTGAGTGTAGCAATAACAGGAAACAATTCAATGCCGGCTCAGTTCCTGGCCGATTCCTTTACCACTATCACCCTCTCTTTCCAATGGGCAACAGTAATTTGCAAACCACAGACTACATACTGTTTGGATGCTAACAAACTCTGTTCACATCTCATTTTGTGATTTTCTATCTGTTTAGCTGTTGTCCAGATTTTACAAGAAACACCTCGTTGGAGCTCGAGTTTGGCGCTTAGTCTCCCCCCAGGTAGCTAGTACAAACATTTATAGTCCACGGATAACAGAGAGATTTCAGTGTAAGTGTTGCCTAGCTAGTGTAACGGAACAGAATAGTTTTCAGATGTTAAAGTAGACTATAGTTGGCCTGAATTTCTTCTGTTAGCTTTTGTAAGGCTCTAATTGATCTTTTCTGGGATAATTCTCCATTTTCAACATTTTGTGACTACGAATTTTTCTCCAGAAAATATTTTTCTAACTTTTAACCTGATTCAGCACTTAATTTCCGAAAGACCAACACTATTAAGTTCTGAAAGATCGACCTTCTGTCACGCTACTACTAAATAGCATGTTAAAATTTTGTGAATTCGAGGCATTGTCAGAAAGGAGAAGTTATTGTGGGGGTTTCAAGGAGGAAATAAGAAGCTCTGGTCAGCTGGAGAGGTGAAATTTGCACTAAATTTCATATTTTTAATGATTATTCTGGATGACGACAGTCTTATCTTACTTGATTAATAGTTGTGGGACCTGTTGAATAGAACTTGCAGTCAAATGATTTGAGAGTAACCCGAAGAAAGATGAAAATAATTAGGAGTAACAGCAATGAGCCATGCGATGAGTTTAACATCGAAGTTAGGTACCTCGAAGTAGATGAAGAAACTCTGATACATAGGAAGCAAAATAATGCATGACAGATGAAGCAAGGGGGACAGGAAAGCCGACTAACATAGGCAAAGAAGGCATTCCTGCCTGAAAGAAGTCTACTCGTGCCAAACAGTGGTCTTCATTTGGGAATAATATTTCTGAGAATGTACTTTTAGAGCATGGAATTGTATGCTAGTAAATCAAGGGCTGTAGAAAAGCTGGAAAAGAGGCGAATGAGATGTAATGCCATTGGGGGATGTTGAAAACGAGGTGGAATAATATGAGAAATGAGATTTTCTACAGAACTGGCGAGTAGAGCAACGTGTTGAAAACGTTGGCAAGAAGAAGGGACAGGATGACAGAGCACGCATTAAGACATCAAGAAATAGCTTCCACGGTACCTGACAGAGTTTTAGAGGGTAAAAAATAATGGGAAGGCATAGACTGGAATACATCCAGAAAATAACTGAGGACGTTGATTGGAAGTGCTACTCTGAGCTGGAGAGGCTGGCATAGGAGAGGAATTCGAGGCAGACTGCATCAAACCAATGAGAAAATTGACATAAAAGGGTCTAAGATGTTTGAACGTATTGCTATGTGAAAAATTAGTTAGTAGATAGAATAGTAAAATTTCGAACAGCCAGCGTTGTGCAGTCTGCCGGCCGCTGTAGCCGAGCGGTTTTAGACGCTTCAGTCCGGAACCGCGCTGCTGCTACGGTTGCAGGTTCGAATCCTGCCTCGGGCATGGATGTGTGATGTCCTTAGGTTAGTTAGGTTTAAGTAGTTCTAAGTCTAGGGGATTGATGACCTCAGATGTTAAGTCGCATAGTGCTTACAAGGGAACCTCCCCATCGCACCCCCCTCTGATTTAGTTATAAGTTGGCACGGTGGTTAGACCTTGAAAAACTGAACACAAATCAATCGAGAAAACAGGAAGAAGTTGTGTGGAACTATGAAAAAAATGAGTAAAATATACAAACTGAGTAGTCCATGCGCAAGATAGGCAACATCAAGGATGCTTTGAGCGCAGGAGCGCCGTGGTCATGTGGGTAGCGTGAATAGCTGCGGAAGAAGAGGTCCTTGGTTCAAGTCTTCCCACGAGTGAAAAGATTAATTTTTTATTTTCAGTTTATGTGATAAACTCTTATGTTTTCATCACTTTTTTGGGAGTGATTATCACATCCACAAGAAAACCTAAATCGGGCAAGGTAGAAGAACCTTTTTACCCATTCGCCAAGTGTACAAGTTAGGTGGATCGACAACATATATCTGTCATGTGACGCACATGCCGTCACCAGTGTCGTGTAGAATATATCAGACGTGTTTTCCTGTGGAGGAATCGGTTGACCTATGACCTTGCGATCAAACGTTTTCGGTTCCCATTGGGAGGCACGTCCTTTCGTCTACTAATCGCACAGTTTTGCGGTGCGGTCGCAAAACACAGACACTAAACTTATTACAGTGAAAAGAGACGTCAATGAACAAACGGACAGATCATAGCTTTGCGAAAATAAAGATAGTAAACTTTTCACTCGAGGGAAGACTTGAATCAAGGACCTCTCGTTTCGCAGCTGCTCACGCTAATCACGGGACCACGGCACTCCTGAGCTCACACTATCCTTGATGTTGCCTATCTTGCGCAGCTCCTGAGCTCACACTATCCTTGATGTTGCCTATCTTGCGCATGGACTACTCAGTTTGTATATTTTGTTTATTTTTTTCATAGTTCCACACAACTTCTTCCTGTTTTCTCGATTGATTTTCAAGGCCTATCCACTGTGCCAACTTATAACTAAATCTGAGGGGGGTGCGATGGGGAGGTTCCCTTGTTAGGGCCATTTGAACCATTATGCAGTCACACGAAAGTATCATCAGCCGCCAGCCAGGAAACATCAACGTCTCAATACCGTTACTCAGTCAGGAACCCATCAGCCTCGACATTCTTCAGCGAAACTGTGAGTGAACTCAGCAGAACATCTGTCTTCATAATGTTATGTAAGAGCCACTGAATTGTAGATATGACGTAACATCGCCTAGTAGTGGTTTGACTAAACATTAAAGGCACTGTAACAAATTCGCTAGGCGAATGTGGCGGAACTGAAGACCGCTGACGACTGGAGAAGAACAGGACCGATTCGGTCATCCTATAGTGAGCCTCTCCATGACGACATAAATACTTCACCCCCACTAACGTAGAGAACTCATTCAGTAGGATCGATGGTGTTCATTTCGTTCGAACTCGCTTTCCTGGTTATGGTATGGTAACATTTTTTGTATAAGATTTAGTGTTGGTCTTACTCTTGCTGCTTTACGAGAATATCAGCAGTCCGTAGCCACGAATAATGAAGTCCAGCAACCAGTCTGAAGTCAGCACAGCAGCCAGCAATGGCGAGTGGTCCAGCGCTCTACCAACACGGCTCCAGCCCAGGACAGAAGCTGATTCTGAAACTCCAGCGTCGCACGAATCTGACGGCCAACCGCACCACCGTGTCAGGTACAGTATCCACCACGACACCACGGCATCCGAGATCGTGGCCCACCTGAGTCTGATTCATAACTGAATTACAAGGTCGAATCCAAAATTTTCGGGACTGGTGCTACCATCTGGAAAGTGGGAGTAGTAGATCTTTGTACCGCTAGATGGCGAGAGTTGCATATCTGATGAGTCAGCGTGCGGAGTAGCATTCAGCTGGGAGGACGTGTTGCATGTCCACAGTGACTTCCATAATACTGTGTGTTTGGTATGTGGCAATTTTGCGATGGATCCGCGAACAGAACAGCGCGTTTGTGTCAGAGCGCATCTGATGATCCAACCTTCTTGTCACGGGTTATCACCACCGACGAGAGCTGGATTTACCGTTATGACTCAGAGACAAAGCAACAATCGTCCCAGTGGAAGGCCCGGGCTCTCCAAGACCCAAAAAAGCGAGACAGGTGAAGAGCAAAGTGAGGAGCGTGATCATCGTGTTCTTTGATACCAAGGGAATTGTGGGCAAAGAATTCGTCCCACCCAACCAAACAGTGAATTCTGCGTACTACTGTGACGTTTTGAGACGGCTCCGTGAAAACGTGTGGCGACGCTGGCCCGAACTTTGGCGTCAAGGGAACTGGCTGCTGCATCACGACAATGGCCCCTGTCACACGTCCTAGTTCACCAGGACCGTTTTGGCAAAAAACAACATGACGGTTGTACCCCACCCACCGTACTCGGCAGATTTGGCACCTTGCGACTTCGCGCTATTCCCAAAACTGAAACTCAAGTTGAAAGGCCGTCGGTTCGACACTCTATAGAGGATTCAAGAAGCATCGCTGGCGGTGATAAACACCCTCAAAGAACAGGACTTCCAGTAAACGTTTGACCAGTGGCAGAAGCGCTGAGATCGTTGTGTACGTGCGGATGGGAGCTACTTCGAGGATGATGATGACCATTAGTCCAAAGGTAAGGTTTTCAACAGATGGCAGCACCAGTCCCGAAAATTTTGGATAGCACATCGTACGTAGCCACCAGCCGTCGCAGAAGACAGGGCAACGACTCGTATTGAGTAACAAATTGAATAATCTCGAATACTGTTTTATTGCGTCTAACGATGCCACAGTTCGTCGGTCTGCATCGTGACACTAGGAGCTTTCAGTGGAGTACCCCTATAGTGTAAACGGTTCTAAGAATTTACAAGCATGATCTACTCCATACAGATGACGATTTTATTCAGTTTGAGCATGTTGCATCCAACAGTTATTTAAAGAACATCTTCATAACAACTGTCTGTTTTGCGTTCAGGTGGCCTCCTTATTCGCGGATGTATCCCAGCAGCGACTTTGTAAAGAACGTAATATGGCTATCTGAACTTATGCTGGAGCCCCTCCTACAGACTCAATCCACGACCGTATTTCGTTATAACAGTCTCATGTTTAGAACTCTTTCCATCAATACTGGGTGATTAAAAAAGAAAGATTTCGATTGTTCGTATAGACAAACTATGAAAGAATCACATTGAACACGTCACTGGATGGAGGAAGGTTCGAAGTTTTGACAAAGCTGCGCTGTCGTTTGTTTGTAGTAATATTTCAATTATATCTTTTGTGTGTTGTAATTTGCGCCAAGTCGATCCATTGTTCAAGTGCCTTCGTTTTAGCAAAGAAACACCTGTGCACAATCAGATTATGACTAGCATACAAAATTCTTGGAAGCTGGTTGCATTTCCATAGAGAAGAGCCAGGCATGTCTGATAAAAACGTCGAGCGCATCCGAAATGCGTTCCCATGGAGCTCTCGGACGTTCAGAAGAAAGGCAGGCGAGGAACTTCAACTCCCTCAAACAACGGTGTGGCGTGTTCTGAAACAACGCCTACATATGAAGCGTTTAATTTTCAGTTACGGGAGCCATTGTGTCCCCGCGACAGTAACAGTAGGAACGAATTTTGCCCTTCAGCACTCCAGGAGATGGCACAGGACACTTTTTCCCGACGACTAATCTTTTTGGACGAATCAACGTTTCATCTACCGGGTAAAGTTTGGCATCATTGGCCAGGAGGCCCCTTACGGGGCAGGTCGGGCTGTCTCGGTGCAGGTCTTATTACATTTGACGCCACATTGGGTGACCTGCGTGCCGGATGGGGATGAAATGATGATGAAGACAACACAACACCCAGTCCCTGAGCGTAGAAAATCCCCGACCCAGCCGGGAATCGAACCCGGGCCCGTATGACGGCTAACCGTCACGCTGACCATTAAGCTATAGGGGCGGACATCGGGTAAAGTAAACCATCAGTATATAAGAGCACAGGGGCTCAAAATCCTGTCGTCATAGTCGAACATGAAAGAAACTCATTGAAAATAGGTGTGTTTTTGCTGTTTCGGTTCATGAAGTTTATGTACCTTTCTTTTTCGCTGAGGGAACTGTGACAGGAATGTCATATCTGGACACTCTGCAATAAAGATTCCAATGATTTCAGTTTTATGCAAGATGGGGCCCGACCCCACTTTCACCTTGAGGTGTGACGTTGGATGGAAGAGGTGGACAAGTAGATGTTCATTGCTTCTGGCACCCCAGTTCACCAGACCTCACACATTGTGACTTCTTTCTTGGGGGTGGGGGTGGGGGCCACATAAAAGACAGCATTCGTCCATTTATCGCAGCTACTCTTCAAGAGCTCAGAAAGCGAATTATTGAAGCTGTGATTCAATAAACAGGGACCTGTGTGGAACGAAGTTTCTCGAGCAACGCATGATACTCGACTGAATGGCGTAGAGCCTGTGTGAAAATAAAACTTTGAACCTTCGTCTATCGACTGAGATGCGTGATGGGTTTGTGTTCCTCGTACTGTGTCTGAAATAAACAAACTGAAATCTGTCGTTTCTTTTTGAATCAACTTGTATAATAATTTTGTTGCCGTGTGACGTAGTACGAAGACGCGTGGAGTGCATGTGGGAAGTCGTTGTCAGCACCGCCCCGAAGGTCACGTTGGGAAGTTCTGGAGGGAGTGGCGCCCGGCTGTTGGACCGCCGTGACACTCCGCTCCGTCCGCCGGCTTTAGGGGCTCATTACGCGATAGGCGCTGGAGTGCGTAGCGGTGCGTGAGCAGTGCGTGCCGGCCGGCCGTACGTATCTGCGCTGCGGCGGCGAGCGCACGTTACTCTTAAAGCCAGATTTAACATACAATAACAGCGGCGCGCGTATGTCGGCCGCCGCTTAACGTATTCTGATACAGCGGCGCCCGGCTTCGTATTTCACCGGAGAGCCAGCCGCTGCAGCCGCCGCCAGGCCTGCGGGGGATACGCTGATTTGTTAGGGGCTGTTAGGGAACAGCGCCGAGCTACAAATAGGCCCGCTAACATATGGCCACCTCCCTGGACGGCCAGCGTACTCTACGCGACGTGCTCTGTTTTGAGTGGTTCTCGCCGCCAGCTTTTCAATCACGCTTCGATGAAACGTCAGTATGTTGCCAGACTTTCAGAGCAGGCTGTGGTAATATGCTGCCTGTATGAAGTTGTTTGTGAGATAACGAAGGTTGCTGACACTGCACAAATCGTTCTCCCGTAGATTTTAGGCTATTAAGGTATGCCTGTTGACCTTGATAGGTTTTGGAAGGTGACAGGGAGGTACTGAGAGATAAAAGCTTTGACTTTGCAAGACAACAGTGCTCCGACATTTCCACTGGTGAGAGCATTCCTTATGAGACTACGATTCAGGTTTGTTTCAGTAAGCTGCACTGAGCTATGATTTATCAGAAAGATTCAAACGACAATTAAATCACGTAGATTATATCTGATCAACTGGTCGCAAGGTATCGCCATCCAATCTTCACTTGCCAATCAACTGCATTTCAACCCTTTGAGCCCCAGTGGTATCTGTCTGAAACCATCATTTTATTTATTATTATTATTAGTCTTGTAGTACCAGTACTTTTCGCATCAAATCACCAGTACTATTGTAAGACAGAGGCTTCTAGTGGTACACTGAAGTATTTCTACGAATATACTGCGTTGTATCTGTCCCTGATAACGTTCAAACCAACAGTAGACGCAGAGATTGTGTTGCTTATAGTAGGAGATTCCGACAAGAAACATAAATTTGAGTTTTTACTACAGGTTTTATGAGTGTTATCGAAATGAAAACACTGAGACAGTATATAGCTGTGATGCAAAATTTATTGCATAGGCCTCTTTTTGTTTGTTATTTAGGACTATAATTTGTTTTGGGCGCTGTGAGTTCATGGAAGCCTCGAGATGTGGTGTTTTATGTAGGAAAATGCGAATTTTGATAAAAACATATGATTTGATATGATGGGTAGTTGAAAAATGCATGTCACAGTGGTTCCACAGCGAAACCTCCTTAAAACAACTGATTGTTTCCTTTTTGACAATTTCTTATCACGTTCGTTGCTTACTACACTCCTGGAAATGGAAAAAAGAACACATTGACACCGGTGTGTCAGACCCACCATACTTGCTCCGGACACTGCGAGAGGGCTGTACAAGCAATGATCACACGCACGGCACAGCGGACACACCAGGAACCGCGGTGTTGGCCGTCGAATGGCGCTAGCTGCGCAGCATTTGTGCACCGCCGCCGTCAGTGTCAGCCAGTTTGCCGTGGCATACGGAGCTCCATCGCAGTCTTTAACACTGGTAGCATGCCGCGACAGCGTGGACGTGAACCGTATGTGCAGTTGACGGACTTTGAGCGAGGGCGTATAGTGGGCATGCGGGAGGCCGGGTGGACGTACCGCCGAATTGCTAAACACGTGGGGCGTGAGGTCTCCACAGTACATCGATGTTGTCGCCAGTGGTCGGTGGAAGGTGCACGTGCCCGTCGACCTGGGACCGGACCGCAGCGACGCACGGATGCACGCCAAGACCGTAGGATCCTACGCAGTGCCGTAGGGGACCGCACCGCCACTTCCCAGCAAATTAGGGACACTGTTGCTCCTGGGGTATCGGCGAGGACCATTCGCAACCGTCTCCATGAAGCTGGGCTACGGTCCCGCACACCGTTAGGCCGTCTTCCGCTCACGCCCCAACATCGTGCAGCCCGCCTCCAGTGGTGTCGCGACAGGCGTGAATGGAGGGACGAATGGAGACGTGTCGTCTTCAGCGATGAGAGTCGCTTCTGCCTTGGTGCCAATGATGGTCGTATGCGTGTTTGGCGCCGTGCAGGTGAGCGCCACAATCAGGACTGCATACGACCGAGGCACACAGGGCCAACACCCGGCATCATGGTGTGGGGAGCGATCTCCTACACTGGCCGTACACCACTGGTGATCGTCGAGGGGACACTGAATAGTGCACGGTACATCCAAACCGTCATCGAACCCATCGTTCTACCATTCCTAGACCGGCAAGGGAACTTGCTGTTCCAACAGGACAATGCACGTCCGCATGTATCCCGTGCCACCCAACGTGCTCTAGAAGGTGTAAGTCAACTACCCTGGCCAGCAAGATCTCCGGATCTGTCCCCCATTGAGCATGTTTGGGACTGGATGAAGCGTCGTCTCACGCGGTCTGCACGTCCAGCACGAACGCTGGTCCAACTGAGGCGCCAGGTGGAAATGGCATGGCAAGCCGTTCCACAGGACTACATCCAGCATCTCTACGATCGTCTCCATGGGAGAATAGCAGCCTGCATTGCTGCGAAAGGTGGATATACACTGTACTAGTGCCGACATTGTGCAAACTCTGTTGCCTGTGTCTATGTGCCTGTGGTTCTGTCAGTGTGATCATGTGATGTATCTGACCCCAGGAATGTGTCAATAAAGTTTCCCCTTCCTGGGACAATGAATTCACGGTGTTCTTATTTCAATTTCCAGGAGTGTATTACGGATACATGAATTGCCCATGAGCTACCTTTCATGTGGCTCTATGACATATATTCTTATTCCACGGTGTCATATCATGTGCAGATCCTCCTTGCAAACCGTACGTGTCAGTGAATATTCGTCTACCTCGGCTCATCGATAACTGTGCCACGGATCACGCGACGTTAAAAAACAGTACAGTGCAGTCACGTTCCTAATAACATTCGCACGGCTCAACATAAATTTCACATCTGCGGGGTATTACGAAGTTAATAAGCCTTGTACACGTCTGGCAGAAATGCAGCTGTGCATTTGTGTTCCCAGATCGTGTTCACTGACTACAATGGTTTGCATAACTGTGTTTGCTATGCCATTTTTATTTTATAGAATTTACGATGATGATGTATCCATATCTATTAGGAACTTGGTAATGAGCAAACGCTGATACTAACTATTAGTGCTCAGTAAAGTACCACTTTAATATAACAGCTTGCTGGCAACGACGTCATTTTCCAAATTTATTGAGGTTATGCCTTCCGCCCAGAAGAAATCTAATGAATATCGTGTCATCGTTAACACTTACTTGGTAACTCACTCCTTCTGTTGCACGCGTCAGGCGTTCAAGTGATAATGACTTCATATTACACGAATGTCAAACGTATGCGTCTCTCCATAGCGTCATATAACCATTGGGGATTCTATGGAAAAACAGGTTTTAATTGCAGTTTACAGAGTTCAGTTGTTGGTTTTAACTCGAAATGAATCGAAAGGCAACTTTAATTCTGTTTTTGGCATGAGGTAAAATTGTTCAAATGACTCTGAGCACTACGGGACTTAACATCTGAGGTCATCAGTCTCCTAGAACTTAGAACTACTTAAACTTAACCAACCTAAGGACATCACACACATCCATGCCCGAGGCAGGATTCGAACCTGCGACCGTAGCGGTCGCGTGGTACCAGACTGAAGCGCCTAGAACAGCTCATCCACAGCGGCCGGCGGCATGAGGAAAATCTGTAAGGTTAGTTCTGATACATCTTTTATAGTACCTATGGAATATGGAATCAAGGTGCCATATTCTGGTCGATGAGCGAAAAACTAAGAAAAAATTGTTCCGTATACCTCGAAGTTCTGCTGACGTAAGTCGATTTCCTCGGCTGTGACCGAGTTGGTACAATATCTATGTTATTGTGGTGTATTTAATATATTTGTTGACAATCTGGTTTTGAGCATTATTATTAATCTGCACAACGTCCGCCCCCGGTAGCTGAACGGTCAGCGAGACGGAATGTCATTCCAAAGGTCCCCGGGTTCGATTCCCGGCTGGCTCGGAGATTTTCTCCGCTCAGGGACTGGGTGTTGTGTTGTCCTAATAATCATCATTTCATCCCCATCGACGCGCAAGTCGCCGAAGTGGCGTCAAATCGAAAGACCTGCACCACGCGAACGGTCTACTCGACGGGAGGCCCTCGTCACACGACATCATTATCATCAATCTGCATAACATATATCCATTTTAATCGCAGACAAGTTCAAACTACATTATTCTTTAATTTGTTTCTTTTATGAAGTGTGTAGACGAGTTGTTCTGAACATTTATGTATCTGATTTATTGTTAATGTAGCCACTCGTTACATTATTCACCATTTGACTAATTCTGTTGTACTGTGTTGTTTGGCACTGTTTAGATATCACTGGACCACAGCCTTGTGGGCCGAAACGGGTCGTCGTTCAAGGCAAAATGAAAAGTGAAAAAACCTTGAGATTATTACGACTTCTTACGAATTCAGCTTTACAACAGCGTTTCAAACAGTTCGTTATTCCAGATACGACTTGAAATCTCAAAAATACTTTTTATGCGTACTAGACGCGTCCGCTAATATTTACCACTAGTTCATTAAAGTTACCTCCCTTGTCGTGTATCTCAGATTTGGATGCATTTTTGTATTGCGTTAGATGTAATGAAGCACCATTTTTAAAAATTCTGGAGGTATCAAGTGCGTTCTGGTATAGTACCGTAAGTTGTAAGTTCAAACGGTCAGAGTATACGAAGAGAGCTAGCAATGTAACCGTAAACATACTACGCAACAGAATTAAAGGGTCACTTTGTCGAAACCTCGTAATTCCCACCAGTTGCGATGCTTAAGTTAGCAATTTGGCTCAAAGCTACGTACCGCCTTCCTCTGTAACGGTGCAAATACTTAGTGCCCTGTGACGTCACTCACAAGAAAACCAACTGATTTGAACGCTGTGCGTCACTATTATAACTGCATCGGGGAGGTGGGCGTGAAATGTCACTAATGTGGGGGTGTGACGACCTTTCGATCATTTGACACTTCCGCTGTGGCACTGGGCAGAGTCGTGGTGAAATTTCGTGCCAATGTGACATCATTAACCCACCTTACACGTCACATGCTCTTTTCCTCGTGCGTCGACACCTTGCTGTTTCTGCTTGAGACGTCGTCTAACCTGAGGGTGACATTACAGAGCGCCACGCTTCTGCACCATTACAGAGGAGGGTCGTCCGCCCCTTTGACCCAAATTTCAAACTTAAGCATCGCAATGGGTGGGAATTACGAGGTTTCGAAAAAAAAAAGATAGTTTATTGCTGTTACACAGTGTATATCGCACACTGAACAGCGATGTAGGAAATGGTTAAAATTGGTTCAAATGGCTCTGAGCACTATGGGACTTAACATCTGAGGTCATCAGTCCCCTAGAACTGAGAACTACTTAAACATAACTTGCCTAAGGACATCACACACATCCATGCCCGAGGCAGGATTCGAACCTTCGACCGTAGCGGTCGCGCGGTTTCAGACTGTAGCGCCTAGAACCGCTCGGCCACTCCGGCCGGCGAATAAGGAAATATTAGCAGAAATATACCCCGATTTGGTGTTTCGTATGATGTTTGGCTTATCACATGATAAACTAGGCTTTCTGCAGCGATGCACTGAAAAATGAAGACTCGCGCGAAAACATTTTGAGTTGTAAATAACGTACTTTCGGGCAGAGTTAGATGGACAGGCCTAAACGGGTAAGGCAGACGACGAAATTGGGAACAGTGCTCTTGTTTATGAGTTTCTCATTCCGTTTCATTAAGCGTATCAGAACCATTCTGTCATGAATTCCACATCTTTTCGTTCATTCCCTAAAAAAGAAAACATACATTACACGGATGAGAATGTCAGCAGCGGCCACTAACAAGTTTAAGGTAATCGGAACATTTATCAGGTAGCGTGTTGCGTTCCTGCAGTAGCAGTCTTCTCAGCGCCTCGTTATCAGTTCCCTGGCGACGGAAGTGTACCTGGCACGTCACTAGAAGCTCATGCCTTCCATGATATGGAAATGGAAAGTGTGGACGTGTCAGTGTCGGGAGATCGCGATACCGCGTCAGATCGCTCCAGCAAGACAGCCAGAGGACGCGGATAAATTAAGTCTGCCGACCAGTGAATATATGACGGCTGCCTACTCCCCTCCACTCCCCCCCCACCCCCCTACCAATCCCCTCCCAGCTTTTCTGAGCCACTACCTGACGCTCACAGGCGTAACTTGGGCGTGACTCTATGAGCATTTTAGTCATCGATCGTTTAATCACCTTATTTCATACATGCACCTTCCCAACCTCACCTTCTACTGTCTCTTTAACGAGCAGAAGGAGGCGTAGAAGACATGTAGCTTAATCTCTATCGTCGTAGTGTAGTATTTTGATCAACATAGGAAGTAACTGTTACTGTGACAACAATGCAAGAGAGTATGGCAGGCAACTGGTGCTACACGCAAGCGTCATTTGTATACGAATTCAATTGTGTGAATTTGCACCGACTATTTTCTCAGCCTGGAACGCTCTTTCTTGTTGTTAAAGCAAGAATCTCTCTCTAGCGTTTTCTCTGTGAATATTCGTAGCCAATTTATGTTTCTCTTGAGCAGTTTTATTTGCCAACGGCCTTGCCCCAGATGCAGTACCGGTTCCCGTCAGATCACCAAAGTTTAGAGCTGTTGGGCTGGGCTAGCACTTGGGTGGATGACCATCCGAGCTGCCGAGCGCTGTTGGCAACCGGGGTGCCCTCAGCCCTCGTGAGGCAAAGGGAGGAAAAAAATGGTTCAAATGGCTCTGAGCACTATGTGACTTAACATCTGAGGTCATCAGTCTCCTAGAACTTAGACCTACTTAAACGTAACCAACCTAAGGACGTCACACACATCCATGCCCGAGGCAGGATTCGAACCTGCGACCGTAGCGGTCGCGCGGTTCCAGACTGAAGCGCTTCGAACCGCTCGACCACACTGGCCGGCCAAAGGGAGGAGTTACTTGATTGAGAAGTAGCGGCTCCGGTCTCGTAAACTGAAATACGGCTGGGAGAGCGGTGTGCTGACCACATGCCCCTCCATATTCGCATCCAGTGACGCCTGTGGGCTGAAGATGACACGGAGGCCGGTCGCCACCGTTGGGCCTTCCAAGGCCTCTTAGGACGGAGTTTAGTTTTTAGATTTGGGCAGTTATTTAGTGGCACATCCACTGACGGAAGAAATATCGCAACACCAAGAAGGACTTCTGCAACATAAACGAAAGTTTCCACATTTGTAAGATGATGTCCATTCCAATTTTGCTCCAGTCGCATAAGAGTGGCGCTAGCATCTGCACTACGATGATGCAGACCAGGTTCGCTTCAAATGCACCCTGTAACGGTCGTAAGCGTTAGTTACCTCTGAGATTGGACATTGTGAGCTGACGTTTGCCAAGAATGCCTTTAAGGCGATAAAGACGCTATTGTCAGTACCTCACTGAATTTGAACAAAGTCGTGTTACAGGGCTCCGAGAAGCGAGATGTTCGTTTTCCGATATTGCAAAAAGACTTGGCAGGAATGTAGCCACTGTACATGATTGCTGGCGGCGATGGTTACGAGAATGTAAGGCCGCATGAAGACCGAGCTCCGGACGGCCACATGCCATTACCGACAGGGAAGACCACCGTGTTCGTAGTAATGTTCTGGCGCATCTTAGTGCATCTCCAGCAACAATTTGAGCAGAGTCGGAAAAACAGTGACAAATGCATTGCTGGAAATAGGTTACTTCAGGGACAAATCCGCCAGACGCCCTGTAACGTGAATTCCACTGACCCCACACCACCGCCATTTGCGACTTCAGTCGTCTCAAGCGAGAGCTGACTGGAGGACAAGGTGGAGGTCAGTGACGGCCGTGAGTTGGTTACAAGGAGGCCAGTTGAGGACCTGCAGCCAACCTGTCTGTGCACTAGATACATGAGATCTATACCTGGAACTATGGTCTGGGGTGCGATTTCGTATGACAGCAGGAACACACTCGTGTTTATCCCACGCACTCTGACTGCAAAACTGTTTGACAGTCAGATGATTCGACTTGTTGTGCTGGCATTCGTGAATAGCTTTCGAGGGGGTATTATCCAACAGGACAACGCTCACGCGTGTATCCCTGGTTGGTTGGTTGGTTGGTTTGGGGAAGGAGACCAGACAGCGATGTCATCGGTCTCATCGGATTAGGGAAGGATGGGGAAGGAAGTCGGCCTTGCCCTTTGAAAGGAACCATCCCGGCATTTGCCTGGAGCAATTTAGGGAAATCACGGAAAACCTAAATCAGGATGGCCGGACGCGGGATTGAACCGTCCTCCTCCCGAATGCGAGTCCAGTGTCTAACCACTGCGCCACCTCGCTCGGTCATGTATCCCTGTTGCAACACATTGTGCTCTACAGAGCGTCACCATATGGCATAGGCCTGCTCGATCACCAGGTCTGTTTCCAGTCGAGCACATATGAGACATTATCGGACGACAACTCCAGCGTCATCCATAAACAGCATTACTCGTAGCTGTACTGATCGACCAAGTGCAATAGGCATGGAATACCATCCCACCAACTCACTTCCGGCACCTGGACAACACAATGCATGCACGTTTGCATGCTTGCATTGAACATTCTGGCGGTTGTAGTAGTTATTAACGTACCAGCGTTTCACATTTGCAATGATTTATGTCAGGTTTACATTAACCTGTGGTTTTGCAATGTTATTCAATTAAATATGTAACTAGACAAGTGAATTCCCGGAATTTCATTACTCCTCAGTAATCCAAGATCACTGCCTTCTCTGGTTTCGGTTACTGAGTAAGAATGGGAGCGCTTGTGCAGAAACCTCACTGTCACCGGTAGATTTCCAGAGGCCAGGTGTGGACACACCTCATATCAATGTCCGTTAACAGGTGTCGGATACTTTTGATCAGATAATGTAGGTTGCTTAAGGATGAAATTTACAGGAATTGCAACCAGGATAAATCAGAATGGATGAGAAAAACATGTAAGAATGTAGAGAAAGATCGGACTGTATGAAAAAATCGAGGTAGCGTATAGAAAGCTTAAATGTAACTTTGGGGAAGTTGCATGTAAAAGTATGCAAATGAACAATCTCTCCTAAATGCAGAAGCAAGACTAGACAGTCTGGAAAACTTCACTGGAATCTATACTATGGAGAGGAACGATCCCGTAGTTTGACGAAAGAGGAGGAGGAAGTTCATATGAAAGAAGTATGTCTTTCAGTAAAAGGAAGGGTAAACATGTCGGAGATACCATTCAGCCATTGCATTTAGTAATGGAAGGAAGGTTGAAGAAAAAACAATGTCTTCCAAGTATTTGTAGACCGAAAGAAAGCCTTTTCAGATGTAAGGCGTACTAGGATGTTAAAACACCTAGAACGTTGGGGTTAAAGTACAGAGGCTGACTAATCTGTAAAATCAACAAAATCCAGACGGTAATAAGAAGGGTGGAAAGTGAAGAAAGAGAAGTTGGAATTAATAAAGGTGTAAGGCATGACTGCAGGTAATCGTCACTGCTGTTCAGCTTGTACGATAAAGAAATAAAGAAAGTAAACGAAAAATTCGAAATCGGAATATAAGTGCCAAAGTAGATGTTCTAAGACTAGTAAAAGACAAAGCCGGGTGTGAAGGACACTTAGAATAGCTTTTGAAAAGAATGGACAGCATTCTTGATACTATACATGGTTTAAGGATAAATGAAGAGGTGTACCCGTTCAATCGACAGCGTTGATCTAACAGTGTCATATGTTGCGAGGTTCTTACCAGGACAGCTCCCTTATTCTCAGCAGATGTAACAAGACTTTTCATATTTCCCGCTAGAAAAAAAATGAAGTAGGACCAGATCAGGTGAACGAACTGGCCCTTCACTCGTTCAGGGAAAGTCTGACACAATTCTTCATGAATGAAATGTACAAAGTGGCTGTACACTGTGCGGGACCAAACACTAGCACGGAAACCAGTAGGCTAATTTTTCTGCGCCTATCTGTCATCATGTATGTCTATGTGCAAGTCTGGTTTGTCTACCATATAATATAACTAATGTCTTCCTGCATTCTAGGCCTGCAGCCGGGTTCCAAACAATTTTTCCGGACTGTACACTATATAACTTAGTAATATAATAGGTAAAATCTTCAGCTATTGTTCAAGTGGCCGAAACATTGGTTTTCGCATTTCACTGCCAAAATTACCCAACAGCAAGCCTAGCTTCGTAAGTTTGATCTCAATCTATTCCGAAACATAGATGCCTGTCTCAAGGTACACGGTTCAGAATATCAAAAACTAATTTGACAACAAGTATGGTGTCAAGTGGTAACTCTAATAACAGTTGTGTTTACAGAGATATCACTTAGCACGATGATTTGTATCAAGTTCGTTTCTGATGATGAGACATGTACGAAACGCTTCAGTGAAATGTTTATAAAAAGTAGATTCTTGTTATTTAGCGACCTGAAGCAGTTTTAAGTGCGTAATCAATAAGTTAATTTGTAAGTAGGCTGTTTAGGTTTTTATGTTGGTAACGCCACGTAGCGCTCTGTATGAAAATCACTGAATGTGCTGTGTGCAGTCTGTGGCTGGTTGGCATGGTTGAAGTATTCGCTATTGTAGTGTTGGGCAGTTGGCTGTTAACAGCGCGTAGCGTTGCGCAGTTGGAGGTGAGCCGCCAGCTGTGGTGGATGTGGGGAGTGAGATGGCGGAGTTTTGAGAGCGGATGATCTGGACGTGTGTCCATCAGAGACAGTAAATTTGTAAGACTGGATGTCATGAACTGATATATATATTTGAACACTATAAGGTAAATATACACTCCTGGAAATGGAAAAAAGAACACATTGACACCGGTGTGTCAGACCCACCATACTTGCTCCGGACACTGCGAGAGGGCTGTACAAGCAATGATCACACGCACGGCACAGCGGACACACCAGGAACCGCGGTGTTGGCCGTCGAATGGCGCTAGCTGCGCAGCATTTGTGCACCGCCGCCGTCAGTGTCAGCCAGTTTGCCGTGGCATACGGAGCTCCATCGCAGTCTTTAACACTGGTAGCATGCCGCGACAGCGTGGGCGTGAACCGTATGTGCAGTTGACGGACTTTGAGCGAGGGCGTATAGTGAGCTTGCGGGAGGCCGGGTGGACGTACCGCCGAATTGCTCAACACGTGGGGCGTGAGGTCTCCACAGTACATCGATGTTGTCGCCAGTGGTCGGCGGAAGGTGCACGTGCCCGTCGACCTGGGACCGGACCGCAGCGACGCACGGATGCACGCCAAGACCGTAGGATCCTACGCAGTGCCGTAGGGGACCGCACCGCCACTTCCCAGCAAATTAGGGACACTGTTGCTCCTGGGGTATCGGCGAGGACCATTCGCAACCGTCTCCATGAAGCTGGGCTACGGTCCCGCACACCGTTAGGCCGTCTTCCGCTCACGCCCCAACATCGTGCAGCCCGCCTCCAGTGGTGTCGCGACAGGCGTGAATGGAGGGACGAATGGAGACGTGTCGTCTTCAGCGATGAGAGTCGCTTCTGCCTTGGTGCCAATGATGGTCGTATGCGTGTTTGGCGCCGTGCAGGTGAGCGCCACAATCAGGACTGCATACGACCGAGGCACACAGGGCCAACACCCGGCATCATGGTATGGGGAGCGATCTCCTACACTGGCCGTACACCACTGGTGATCGTCGAGGGGACACAGAATAGTGCACGGTACATCCAAACCGTCATCGAACCCATCGTTCTACCATTCCTAGAACGGCAAGGGAACTTGCTGTTCCAACAGGACAATGCACGTCCGCATGTATCCCGTGCCACCCAACGTGCTCTAGAAGGTGTAAGTCAACTACCCTGGCCAGCAAGATCTCCGGATCTGTCCCCCATTGAGCATGTTTGGGACTGGATGAAGCGTCGTCTCACGCGGTCTGCACGTCCAGCACGAACGCTGGTCCAACTGAGGCGCCAGGTGGAAATGGCATGGCAAGCCGTTCCACAGGACTACATCCAGCATCTCTACGATCGTCTCCATGGGAGAATAGCAGCCTGCATTGCTGCGAAAGGTGGATATACACTGTACTAGTGCCGACATTGTGCATGCTCTGTTGCCTGTGTCTATGAGCCTGTGGTTCTGTCAGTGTGATCATGTGATGTATCTGACCCCAGGAATGTGTCAATAAAGTTTCCCCTTCCTGGGACAATGAATTCACGGTGTTCTTATTTCAATTTCCAGGAGTGTATTATTTGTTCTCTATCAAAATCTTTCATTTGCTAACTATGCCTATCAGTAGTTAGTGCCTTCAGTAGTTATAATCTTTTATTTAGCTGGCAGTAGTGGCGCTCTTTGTATTGCAGTAGTTTGAGTAACGAAGATTTTTGTGAGGTAAGTGATTCATGAACGGTATTGGTTATTGTTAGTCAGGGCCATTCTTTTGTAGGGATTTTTGAAAGTCAGATTGCGTTGCGCTAAAGATATTGTGTGTCAGTTTAAGCACAGACATTTATAATTTTTCTAAGGGGACGTTTCAAAATGTCTGGAAACAGGACTTCGGAATGCATATGTACCGTATCTTTTTAACGAGACGCAGAGAAAAACGAAGTGTTTTATGCAGTGGGAAATGTCACAAAAGTGCAGAGAGAACCGTTTTTTTAGTTTGAAACCAAGCTGACCGCCACAAAGAGAGTAAATCGACGCGTTTTATACGGCCGTTAATCCGCCTCTCCGTATTGCCTGCCACGGGCGCCTATGTGAGAAATGTTCATTGTATCACTTTTACAACTACATAAATTTACGCTACCTCACCCGTTAACAGAACACGTAACAGTTAACTTAACACACGAATAGCGACATTATCTCGTCCATTAGGGCAACTTTAGATCGAGGAAAAGGACCGAGATAGAATCGAGCGTTTTTCCTCGCGCCGTTCGACCTCTAGTCGTCAGGTGCTGCGAGTGTGAATTTGAATAGAAAATTGTTCTTATCTAAGTGCTGAGGCCGCCCGCGGATGTGCGTTAGCTTATCCGAGGGACGCTCGCTGCAGAACGCAAGCGGGGCTGCACTTAAGGCGAATGACGGCGCAGAAACAGAAGGCGACAGGCCCGCTAGCGGGCAGCGGCCAGCGCCCAGGGGACAGCCACCAGATAAGGTCGGAGCAGCGCGGCGCGGCGCGGAGCGGGAAGTTGCCAGTCATGTAAGAGCGCGCCGCCGGCCAACAAACGCGTAATTAAGCCGGACGCTTTTTGGCGGCACGGCGCGCCAGCTGCTCGCCTGATTGGTCCACTTCCGCCACCGGCACCGGGCCCGCCTTTTATAACCTCCTTAATTGCGACGATGCTACCCCCTGGCTCCGCGCTAGATATGTGCGGCCGATACGCGGGACGCGATGCATTATTCATGGTTACAATTGATTCGGGTGGCTTTTATGTGTTGTTTATATAGGCGGGTAGACCAGGGCGCCCGGTCGTTACTGGCCGAGTGTGTTTCTCTGTACGCAAATGAGGAGCGCGCGCAGACGCCATTGTGATCGACCGTCGCGGACAATGCCGCGAGCCGCCTAACGAAGGCGGTCGCCACCTGCGACCAGGGGAGGGAGGGCCTCCGATTTCCATGGCCGCCGGCGGGGTTCGCGAAGCTGCCAGGCGCCCACGCCCGTCCTCTAGGTGCGGCGGTCGTTCGTAAAGTTTGTATCTTTGGCTAGAGGAAAAAGTAAAAATTGCAACATTTTCACTGTTATACCTACATGAAAACTTGACTAGAAGAAGGGATCGGTTGGTAGAACATGTTCTGAGGCATCAAGGGATCACCAATTTAGTATTGGAGGGCAGCGTGGAGGGTAAAAATCGTAGAGGGAGACGAAGAGATGAATACACTAAGTAGATTGAGAAGCATGTAGGTTGCAGTAGGTACTGGGAGATGAAGAAGCTTGCACAGGATAGAGTAGCATGGAGAGCTGCATCAAACCAGTCTCAGGACTGAAGACCACAACAACAACAACCTACATGGAAAAACAAAATTCAGCGTCTATTAGGTAACGATTTGTACGGCCTTAGGAAAGGTAAAGGAGCTAGGAAAGCCAGTCCTGACGTTGTGTTTGATTACAAAAGCCACAATGAAGAAAAATCGATACTCGTTCGTAGTATCTGTCAACCGCGAAAAAGCATTCGACAGTATAAAATGAAGCAAATTCTGAGAAAAACAGGCATAAGTATAGGGAAAGATGACTAATAAACAGGGTGTGCATAGTTACAGTTTCAAAACGCTGTAGAAAGAGAACCACTGCTCATAATGACGCCAAATCTGAATGGCATATTATTGACGCAGGGGGAAGAGAAAGAAAAACGAAAATTTCAGAAAATTTTACGTTTTAGCGTCTTAAAGTAAATGGGGTCGGCTACAAATGACTTTCAACCGCGGCGCCGGCCGCGGTGGCCGAGCGGTTTTAGTTGTTCAGTCCGGAACCGTGCGACTGCTACGGTCGCAGGTTCGAATCCTGCCTCGGGCATGGATGTGTGTGATGTCCTTAGGTTAGTTAGGTTTAAGTAGTTTTAAGTTCTAGGGGACTGATGACCTCAGATGTTAAGTCCCATAGTGGTTAGAGCCATTTGAACCATTTTGAGCCTCTACAAACTTACCAACAAACTGTCGGATCCCTGATACTCAGAATCAGTGATGTTTTTCGTTCCAAAGACGGACAAACCGGCTATTAAACAGGTGGTCATAATGTTTTGGCTGATCAGAGTTTTCTGTCCACCATTTTCTGCCGCAGGTTGAAATCGAGGAGCACCATGTTCCACAACACACCAGAGTGTGTCGAGGGTCAAGATCAGAATGCGTTGCGCAGTGCGTGTCTTCAGCTCACCTTAGTTCATAATTGCAGCAATAAACACAACATATTTCAGATAACGCCACAGCGAGACGTAACCACGCATTAAGATCAGGTGATCTGGACGGCCAGGCTGCAGGGAAACGACGACTGTTTACCATTTCCGAAATACTACTGTTGCAGCCGCTTCAATGGCTGTGCAATGTACGGAGGACCACCATCTTGCATAAAAATGATCCTACCCAAACTCCCAAGCTCTTGAAGGGTTGGAATGACGTTCGTGAGCAAAAGACTCTCATAGAGGTTGCCAGTGACGGCACAGGCAACAGGACCTGCAGGATTCACCTCCACGAAAAAATACGGCCGTATGATAAACGGTGCCGTCAACCCGCACCACAAAATCACCATTGCGGAATGAAAAGGTACTGGTTGATGTGCCTGCGGATTTTCCTCTGCCCATAGTCTGTAATTCTGGGACTGACATATCGTTGGAAATAGAAATGGGGGTCGTATGCCCACCGAATGTTCCACGGCCATTCATTGTCCACTTTCACGGAGAAAAAAATTCCAGAGCAAACATTTGTTTTGCTGACAGGACAGCAGCAAGCGACTCTTGAACGTGGGTAATTTTGTGTGGATACCAATCAGAATGTTTCGTAAGACTTTATGCAGTGTGCTCGCTGTCATGTCCAACTTTGGGGCAACGTTCCGTTCACTTAATGTCTACACACCACCGTTCGACCTCTCTTGCAATGCTGTGGCCACATCTTCAACCGTCATCGAATCAATTCTTTTCCTCTCTCTCCCGTATTGCACTTCAAAAAGTCATGTGCTTTGGTTCAAATGGCTCTGAGAACTATGGGACTTAACATCTGAGGACATCAGTCCCCTAGAACTTGGAACTACTTAAACCTAACTAAACTAAGGACATCACACACATCCATGCCCGAGACAGGATTCGAACCTGCGGCCGTATCTTCGCGCGGTTCCTAACTGAAGCGCCTAGAACCGCTCGGTCACAAAGGCCGGCATCATGTGCTTCGTAATTTTGTAATTTTGTAAACATTTTCTCTCGATCCTTAGCAGACATCGAACCAAAACCTTTTTTCATGCCTACTAGCGCACGGTCATCATACCTGTAAAAGGGCTTTACCAGCAGCGCGCGGTACTTCATGGACACAGTCATGTTGGGCGTCTCGGACGCGAACTGAGGAACAGCCTTTTGCGGTGCGCCTGTTGGTGTGTATATGGACAGCCTGTACTTTCGTATTCCGGGTTAATTTTACTGCTTGTTGTTAAGCCCAGAGGCTGCTTGTTCTTTAAATTTTGTTTATAAATTATTATACGTTGCGCATTCATTTCGCATTAGATTAGATTAGATTAGTACTTGTTCCATAGATCATGAATAAGACACTTCGTAATGATGTGGAACGTGTCAGGTTAATAAAAGGTGTCTATACAAGATATTACATTAGACAAAATTTTACATGACACTCAATTCTTTTTTTTTTTATGGAGGTTGGGAAATTACCCACTTACTACATCCAAAAAATCATCTAATGAGTAGAAGGATTTGCCATTAAGAAATTCTTTTAATTTCCTTTTGAATGCTATATGGCTATCTGTCAGACTTTTGATGCTATTAGTTAAGTGACCAAAGACTTTTGTGGCAGCATAATTTACCCCCTTCTGAGCCAAAGTTACATTTAACCTTGAGTAGTGAAGATCATCCTTTCTCCTAGTGTTGTAGCCATGTACACTGCTATTACTTTTAAATTCGTTCGGATTGTTAATAACAAATTTCATAAGTGAATATATATATATATATATATATATATATATATATATATATATATATATATATATATATATATATATAGTGAGGCTACAGTGAAGCTTTCTAGCTCTTTAAATAAGTGTCTGCAGGATGATCTTTGGATAAGCTCCAGCAATTATTCTGATTACACGCTTTTGTGCAATGAACACTCTTTTACTCAATGATGAGTTACCCCAGAATATGATTCCATACGAAAACAGAGAAATGAAAATAGGCGTGGTAAGCTAATTTACTCAGATGTATACCTCCAAAATTTGCAATGACCCTAATAGCATAAGTAGCTGAACTCAAACGTTTCAGCAGACCCTCAGTGCGTTTTTTCCAGTTCAACCCCTCATCAATGCATACAGCTAGAAATTTTGAATATTCTACCTTAGCTATCGATTTCTGATCGAAGTCTATATTTATTAATGGAGTCATTCCATTTACTGTGTGGAAATGTATATACTGTGTTTTGTCAAAGTTTAATGAGAGCCCATTTGCAGAGAACCACTTAATGATTTTCTGAAAAACATCGTTTACAATTTCACCAGTTAATTCTTGTCTGTCGGGTGTGATGGCTATACTTGTATCATCGGCAGAAAGTACCAGCTTTGCATCTTCGTGAATATAGAATGGCAAGTCATTAACATATATTAAGAACAGCAGAGGACCCAAGACCGAACCTTGCGGCACCCCATTCTTGATTGTTCCCCAGTTTGAGAAATCACCAGTGTTTTGCATATTATGTGAAATGTTTTTATAGTAACACATTTCCTGTTCTGATCTGATGTTTATTGGTGATGGGTTTATCATTACAGCGTATTTGTTCAATGAAATGTTTTTCTCTCTGTTCTAGTAATATCTGACTTCATATTGTGGTTTATTTGTGTTGAAATAGGACCACTGGAGTGACGTGAAATTCTACGCAACGTTATTATTTGAAATCTTAAGTTAAATTATTCAATTCCTAACTCTAAATATGCATTATTACTTTACTTGCATCAAATTTATTTCTCAGACTTCACGCGCTAAAGATATATACAATAACAGTATGGCTTACCTGTTAAAATAAATGTGTCGTTAGTTGATGTTAGTGGTAAGTTGTCGTATGCCAGTCTATCGGAAACCCAAGAGCAAATGTTCTGAAAGGCAGATACGACCGAAGAGCGTTTGGCCAAGACAACAGTCCAACGCCCTTTGAGGTAGATGAGGACAACATGGGCAGCTTGCAGTCTTCCATGTTATTCGAAGATGACATCACGCAGAGCAAGCCAAGGCACAGCCACTTACATTAATACGTCAGAAACGTAACGATTCTGTCCAAATAACCGACTATGTGATTTTGTTGAGCACCTAATAGAGCCCCATACGTTACGTCAGTTGCTGGCCTGTACGGCGACGAGGAATCCTGTCAGCTGGCGTTCGTTCTCCTTGAAGCTTCCACGGATGTATAAGCCCATCGTGACGGTCTACTGCCTCCGTCAGTCCTGTCTGGTAAGGGTCCTATATATGAGCCATATGATCGTTCGAACGAGGGTTTTAAAAGCTACCGTCTTCGAGGGCGGACTACACAACCTGAAGATTGTTCCAGCGAATCTCACTCTTGACGTTTTCGAAACATAAAGTTTCATGTGGTTGTTCCATTTTAAATAGCTCCTTTAGCATACTCCAGATGTAAACATAAGTGCTTCAAATGACTGATTGGCTGTCGCATCGTCATACAATACTGCACCTCCGTAGCATTCCGCCGCCGCCGGCCGTGCTGTGCGGACGTGCGGAGCGGCTGTCGCGGTGTTTACATCGTCGCTGCGAGCGGCCGGCTCTGTGTGGTGAGTGCGCGCTTTCTGCGTTAGTCATAGTCCACGATCACATTTCTAGAATGACATAATGGAACAGACAACGCGACGCGATACTTTGAAGTTGATTTACGATCCGAACTACGCCCGACCGAAATCTTACGAAGTTGAGGCATTTATCGAAGAAACTTCTCAGATCAAAGTGGATGAATTGATTGGAATTCACCTGTCGATTGTCAGTCCGACTGTGTTCCTTAAGTTATCCAGTTCTGACAAGTGCGACCAAATTGTAGAAGCATGTGGTGGGCTGGCAAAATTCAAACATTCAGACGGATACATAGGGCAGGTCACGGTTTCGCGTGCCGGAATGGGAATATGAACGGTTTGAATCTTTGAGCTCCCCTTTGAAATAACGCCCGAGGAGATTAACAACAAACTGAGAGACTATGGCGCCATTATCAGCAATGTCGCCGAAAAATGGTCTAGCTTGCACAAGTATCCAGTATTAAATGGAGTCAGGCAAGTTAAGATTTACATGCTGAAACATATCCCATCGTATCTCTGGATTGGTGGATATCGAGCGATCATCATTTACGATGGCCAGCCGAGAACCTGCTCGGGTTGTGGTTCGACGCAACACGTCCGCACGCAGTGTGTTCAACAGCGTGTGATGCAACTGCCGACTGGGGAGCGAGACCCGCCTAGTCAGATGGCCACGCTACCCGTGACGTACGCCGCCGCAATTCGCAGTGACGTCGCCCCAGACATGTGTTTAGACAGGGCGGTAGTTGCTTATGCCGACATTCCCGACGGTAACGTAGCCATGGATACTAGCAGCACAGAAGCTACAGGTCCAGCACACTCACAATACGAGGAAACTGAAAGGCGTGAAGAACAAGACCAGGCTAAGACGGCAGAAGAGGGCATGTGCTAACCACTCGAAGAAGTTGGGCAACACAAAGAGGAGGAAACATCGGAGGATAATGACCAGCAGCCTACAACTGTTTCACCAAAGAAACGGGAGAAACGTCGAATAGCCCGTCAGGGAGCAGCAGAAATCGCGCCAATCCTGCGTGAAAAGGCGAAACAGATTGGTCAAGAACTGGCGGAGACGACACAGGCAACTCCTCTGGAAGATCGAACAACAAAAAAGAAGACCCGAAATGAGGACACTGAACCTGACCGTGGAATCCACATTCCAGACGGTACAGCTAGTCCGAAGGACCCTCCACCTGTATCAAAAACGGACACGCGGGAAGTTACGTGCACGCGAGATTGGGCGGATGACATGGAGGAGCAAAGCCATGATGCAGAGATGGCTGACATACCACAACATTCAGGACGGACGGCACCCGACCGTCGACAAGATGTGTCCACCCGGCAACAAGCCACCATCAAAGACGCTCCTGCAGCAGATGATGATGCCGACTTCTTCTAAGTGGAGCAAACATCCACTTCACCTGGCAAACAGTATCCCACCTGACACGGTATAGTCGACATGATGTCCTGGCAGGCGTGCTGAATTGCGACCTTGAATATAAATAAAATTAGCAGCACCCTCACTCAATCTGAGAAATCTCCAAGATTTTATGTACGCCGCTGATGTTGACATCTTAATGCTGCAAGAAGTAACGGCTATCCGTTTGGACGACATCACTGGCTACAAAGCCGTCATCAATCCTGGCAATGACAATAGCCTCGGCACAGCGATTATGACGAAAGAGGGGATCCTACTTACAGACGTGGCGAAACTGCCGAACAGTAGAGGTCTCGCTGTCACGATAAACAACACCAGGTTTATCAACATATATGCCCCGTCAGGAACCGGAAACAAGCGCCGCAGGGCCGAATTTTTCTAGGAGGACATCGCCCCCCTTTTAGCGGTGCGATTTGAACAAATAATATTTGCGGGTGACTTTAATTGCGTGCTGAGTCCCAAAGATCAGACGCCAAATTTTAACAAATCTCTGGAGCTGGAGAACATCGTCAGAGACTTCCACCTGTTTGATACTTGGGAACTAAAACATGGTGATAAGTATGGTTTCACCTATATCACCAGCCATTCTGCCAGTCGTATCGACAGGATTTATGCAACATCCAATTTAAGGAGACACGTTTTACAGTCCGAGCTATGGCCCACTATTTTCTCTGATCATATCGCGTACATATGTACGATAAATTTAGAGAAACAAGGAACTTACAGGGCGAGAGGTCAGTGGAAGCTAAACGTTGCTCATCTTTCGGATCCTGGATGTCACGCCGCCTTCCACACCACTTGGGCAGAATGTGAAAGGAAGTTCCACTTGTACGGTACGGCGCTGAATTGGTGGCTAAACTGCGTGAAGCCCGCAATAATAAAGACAATGAAAACTTACTCCAGTGAAAAAGTTGCCTGGCGGAAGCGGACATTAGACTTTTACTTCAGCTGTCTGAGAGACTTGTGCGTTCGAGATGCTACAGTCATAACAAATTGTGGGCAAATCAACAGAATAAAAGCAAAATTGCTCACCCTGCAGAGATACCATCTCGAAGGCTGTAAAATACGAACGCGTTTGCCGAACGGTACACGAGAAGAAACAACATCGATGTACCACATCCTCCAAGAGAACAAACGGAAAATTCTGACGGAATTCAAAACTTCAGACGGGAGACTCTTGGCAGCTCAAGCTGAAATACGAGACGAGATCCATCGACACTTTAGTGAATTGCTGGCCAATACACAGACAGATGAAACAGCGCGGCAAGCTCTCACTGCTAGGACGACAGAGCGACTCACTCCAGAAGAAGCTGATGTGCTCGCAGCAAGAATAACGGACGAAGACGTCGAAGATGCCATCTCGAGGAGTCCAAAGAATAAATCACCTGGACCAGATGGGCTACCCGCTGAATTTTATCAAACTTTTCGGGAACAGATAATTGCTAAATTGACACTCGTCTGCAATGAAATACTAAATGCCGACACTGACCTTCCGAAGGAATTCTGTGAAGGTACAGTGGTCTTAGTCCCCAAAACACCAGGAGGCAAAACCGTGGAGAATCTTCGACCCATAACACTTCTCAATAGTGATTATAAAATCTTCGCCCGTATCATGATGCAAAGGTTTAATTCAGTTATTCGTACAGTGACAGGAGCTTACCAGACAAGTGTGGGAAAGGATAGAACGATATTTCAAACCTTATGCGACTACAGAGACATTATAGCGATATCGGAATCCTGCAACATTCGCTGTGCTCTGATGTCGCTTGACTTTGAAAAAGCTTTTGATAAAGTTAATCATTCGTACCTGTTCCGGTGTATGACATCCATGCACTTCCCACAGAAAATTATAGCCTCCGTGAAAAACATACAGACGAATAGCACGTCAAGAATCAGTGTCAACGGACAACTCAGTCACCCGATCAATATTCAGAGTTCGGTAAGACAAGGTTGTCCCATGTCCATGACGCTTTTCGCGATTGCGCTTGAACCTCTCTTAATATCCCTGACTCGGCAATTCCGTGGACTACATATACACGGACAGAAAATCATATGTCAAGCCTACGCGGACGATGTAGGGGTACTTGTGAGTGACGAAAGCGAGGTGGAAACAGCACTTGAAGTTGTGGCGACCTACGAACTGGCGTCAGGAGCTAAACTCAACCGCAATAAATCTGGTATTATGAATCTTGGTCGGGGTATAGAGATCAGAGCCGCCGGACGTATCAACACTGTGGAAAAAATAAAATGCCTTGGAATAGAATATACGAGTAATATCCGCCGCACGGCCGCTCTCAATCATAGAAAATTACTTGCCACATTACGAGAAAGCGTAAAACAACATAACTTGCGTAATTTAAATGCTATACAAAAAGTGCAACTAGCCAATACCTATATAACCTCCAAAGTAAACTATGTTGCTCAAGTGCTGCCTCTGCCACGAACCATAGCACACCTAATGCAAGCAGCGCTTGGTTATTTTGTCAGCAGAGGTCAGATATTTAAGGTTTCATATGATACCTTGACGCTACCGACACGCAATGGAGGGTTACATCTGACAGACATCTACCTTAAAGCGCAAGCGCTATACGTTAGCAAAACTTACAAACAGTGGCAACGATCACCGCGGACCTTAGTGGCTCATCTCTTACGTGAAATCACCCCAGTCAGCAGAGATCCACCAATCGATGTGCATCACATCTCCCACGAGCTGTACCACTATAAACACTTTCTTGTGGAATACAGCTGTGTACGCCATAGAATACCGGAGAAGGACATATATCAGGTTAAGGGGGTTTACAACACCTTGCTGGTAGGAAAACTGCGCAATCGAATAGAAAACAAGTTTCGACATTATAACTGGAAAAACATATGGGAAAACATATCTGACCCCCATCTACCATCCAATGTGCGATCGACGTGGTACCTCGCAGTCAATAGAAAAATCCCCAACAACTCTAAATTGCACGCGATACGTCTGGCACACACACCAAACTGTCCCAGCTGCAATGTCGTCGACACTGAAGAACATCGCTTCGTCTGTGACGATGTGAAAGACGTGTGGAATCTCTTCAGGCAAAAACTAGCACATGTGCTCCGCACGTCACCTAACACGATTACACCGACACACGTGCCATATCCTAACACTAAAAGAAGGTCAGCCAACTGGCTCAAAGGACTGACAGTCCATTACATCTCAGCGGCTATGACGAAGAGTGAAGCAGATTATTGGATGTACCTGATGACAGAACATCAAAAGCTCGAACGACAAAAGAAATACAAAGAAAATTGCGCAAATTTCTTGAACCGAACATTGTCTTACCGACAGAGCTGAAGAACGATCAAACGATATTTTGTTCACTCTCAGGATTCCTTTTTTTTTCTTTATGAAATTATCTATTAAGTTTCTCATTCATTTTACGCCAACAAGGTGGCTATTTCGTTTACCCTTTGCCCTCGTGTAGCAGCACTAATAGGTTGCTGACGCAAACATGAGACGCCAGCAGTCTGAAGTACGCCTGGCTCTCCTATAAAAATCGCTCCCGCACAATGATGGAAGAATGTAGCGGACCTATTTTCTTTCCACAACCCCAAAAGAAGGGATTTTGTTTACTTGTATACATTTACTTCGTTGGTCAACTATCTCTTATGGAACAAACATAGCACAGAAGCTAGCCGAAGAAGGCACAAATGGCGAGCGGAAGGACGGGCTGTAGGGTAGAAAAAAAAAAAAAAAAAAGAGGTGGTCTGTCGGGCTGATGAGAGGTTCATATATCCATGGTCTGGGTTGATGAGAGGTTCATATATCCATGGTCTGGGTTCAATTCCAACTTCGGTCAGTGATTTTAGATAGGGAGAGACAGATTCCATTCTCTTCTGGCTACACCAAAAATAAAACAAAATAAAAAAAAAAGTTGCTGACTAGTTAGCATGAAAGGCTGCCATGCGGAGGGCCCGGGTTCGATTCCCGATATTGCCAGGTATTTTATATTGTGGGAGGACTGGTATGGGACGCACTCAGGTTCGCGACTCCAGTTAAGGACCGAGTAGAGGTGGCCCCACGTTTTGGAAAGTCTGCAAAAAGGCCTATAGTGTTGATGACATGCCCCTCTATACCTCCATACCGGAACCGCATGAAGCCGCAAGGCAGAGGATGACACGGCGGCCAGTAGACATCCCTTAGGCCTCCACTGTATGGACGAGCAGTTCGTTATGGTCATACGGTAAATGGTATTTCCGCCTGTTTATGCATAATAAGTTACATATGTTTGTCAGTCCCCGCATAATGCGTCAATACTCTGCAGACCTTCCAGCATTTCGCTACAGACATCCAGCGTTGCAATCCTCCTACGGGCGACAGTTTCAACGGGTGGACAATCTCATGGAGTTCCTGGCGACTCCACCAGGACATTTACATACACTGCGTGACAAAAGAAGTTGAAATGTCATGTGGTATTTCATTGATTACAATCTGGAGTCAAAATCACAAAGAACTGATAGTATGAGATCACTTATCAGCGTGACATTGCGTCCCCTCTGGCCACGATGCAGGTCATGATTCAATTGGGAGGGGTTCATTAAACCGTTCTTTACTCTTCTGTGGCAAGCTGGCTCACATTTGTTATAACTGGTCCTCGATATTCTGCATTCTGGCACTGAGGTGGGAGTTGACGTTCGAGCTGTGCCCACACAAGTTCTGTAGGGGACAATTCTGCAAATCTTGCCGGCCGCAGGAGTATCTCAACATCACGCAGTGCTTAGAACACATGCCTTGCGTAGCTGAGCAATGTACTGTGCAAAAATGGGACCACGGCACTGTCGCATGATAGGTGACCCACGAGGACACGTCTGTAAGTACTGTTGTGTCGTCAGAGTTCCACCAATCACCTCCAGCCGTGACCAGAGGTCATACCCGTCGACTTTCCACACCGCGACACCTGGAGTAACACCGCTGTGTCTCTTCAAAACAGTGGAAGAATGGGTCCTCTCTTCAGATCGCCGCGATACTCGCCGATGATGGTCATCCTGGGACGGTTCACCGTTGGATACAGTGTGACGCCGTTCATCAGCAGTGTATGCATCTCGGTCCAGCAACACTACAAACCCAGCCGTTTGTACTGTGGTGTTAATGGCAGCCTAAGCGTGGAACATTAATTCCGTAGTCAGGCTGCTGCTCGTCTCCAATCAAAGGTGCGGGATGACAAAGAATGTCGCAGGGAGTTCGTTACTTGTTCTCGGATGGCATATGCAGATCTGGAGGGGTTTCGATGTCCTTGGTCCATATTATTGATATCGAATTTAAGTAGGATTTTTTTACACTAAGTGATCCTCCCTTGTGATGAAATGAAATGTCGTGTGGCTACTAGGGCCTCCCGGCGAGTAGACCGGTCGCCTGGTGCAATGCTTTTTAGTTGACGTCACTTCGCCGACTTGGTCATCGATGGGGATGAGATTATGATGATGAACACAACACAACAGCCAGTCTCTGAGTGAAGAAAATCTCCGGCCCAGCCGAGAATCGAACCCGGGCCTTTTTGCATGGCATTCCGTCGCACTGATCAACGCGGACTTCCCTTGTGATGGTCAGATGTGATCGTCTGGAACCCTAACGATGAGGAGGCCTGCCCTCACGTTCCCATGTAGTTCCACGTCGGCGCATAGACACATCCGAATCACTTATAAATGTGGATGTTACTTAGTGATCACTCAATATCTAACGCTGTTTACGCCCCTTATATACACTAATAAGCCTAATAACAACACTAAACGCCAGCAACACCACTGAACTTTGTTGGTCATTATACCTGCCACAGAGAATTACAGCTCTAATCATTTACATACGTGTAAGAAGCACATTGAACCGACATCCCACCATGTCTTCTGTGTCGTTCATCTTTTTTAATCGGGCTGTGTATAATGTGCTCATGAAATAATTAACAAAATCAGAGTATGCTCATGAAACTACTCCACTTCTAGCAATCATATACGACCCCTCGGTCGACGCGAGATCTGTACCTAAAGACTGCAAATATGGGTAGGTCAAACCAGTACACAAGATAGGAAATAGAAGTAATCTGGTGAATTACTGATCCATGTTATTGACATCGAATTTCAGTAGGTTTTTTTTACACTAAGTGATGACTGCCATCGGCAAGTGATCTGAGTTTGATTCCATATTTCTAGATTTACAGAAATCTATTGGCACTATTCCTCACGAGCAGCTTCTAACCAAGCTGCGTGCTTACGGAGTATCGTCTCAGTTGTGCGATTGCGTTAATGATTTCCTATCAGAAGGGTCACATTTCACAGTAGTTGGCGGGAAGCCATCGAGTAAAACAGGAATGATATATGGCGCTCCAAAAGGAAATGTTACAGGCACTCTGCTATTCCTAATCTACATAAACGATTTAGCTAACCTCTTAGTTTCCACATGATGTGTTCATTTACCGTCTAGTAACGTCATCAGTATATAAAAATGAATTGCAAAAAGAATTTAGACAAAATAGTTCGAAAAGTCTCATTTGACTGTAAACAATTTAAAGTGCAAGGCCCTTCACATAAGTACCAAAAGTATCCATTAACAGATTAAAAGGCTGCTGATTCAACTAAATACCTGAGGATTATAATTACGAACAACTTAAATTTGGACTCATTACACACAAAATGTTGTGGGGAGCGTGAATAACAGGCTGTGTTTTATTGGCAGAACACTTAGGAGATCCACACTACGTGTGACCAGCCTCTTCTTGATTACTGCTGCGCGTTGAAGGATCCGAATCAGACAGGATTGACGGAGGACATCCAGTGAGTTCAAAGAAGGACAGCTCACTTTTTAGTAAGGAAAGCCAGGGGATATAGTGTCACGGATATGATACGTGACTTGGAGTGGCAATCATTATACCAAACGTCTTTTTATTTGCGGTGAGATATTTTCAGGAAATTTAAAGCAATATCTTTTTCTTCTGAGTGTGAAAATATAGGTTTGACTCCCACCTACACAGAGAGATGACCATCGTGATAAAGTAAGACAAAACGAGCTCGCGTGAGAAGATTTAGGTGTAAATTTTTCCCACGTACTATTACAGAGAGGAACGATGGAGAAATGGTCTGAAAGTAGTTCTACGAAACCTCTGCCAAGCACTTAGTTGTGAATCGCATAGCACTCATGTTGATGTAGGTTAACGGGATAAGCTTGACTTCCAAAAGCAGAGTAACAAAAGACGGCTGCACCCAGGAGAGCGCTGGAAACTGGCTGAAATAACTGTGCCTACCAAAACACGTTGACGAATAGAGCGAGGCAGGCAGAGGAGTCGCCAACCCAGCTGGAGGACTGGAGATCAGCGAGAAGCACGTGGGGAAGAAGGCAGTCGTCAGCCGCGCTGCAGTACAGTCTAGAGAGGGGGAATCTCACCGACAGTTCTCTGCTGAGAAATTCAGTTCGGGTGAGACATGAACATGTGCGGGGCGAGAAGACGGCGCATTCTAATATATGCTGAACAGATGGCGCCCCACAGCTCGTAAATATTTGAAAAACTAGTCTCTGTTCCTAACGGATTATCCCGCAATCCGGAACCATGTTGTACTCGCAGGTTTCCTACCAAACTTCTTCCAGGGGCAACAAAAATTAGGTTTCCAATATCCCGCGTAATTATTGACCGAATTTAAAAATTTCAAATGCTGTCGTAATCTACTCGTTGTTGTGTTGTTGTGGTCTTCAGTCCTGAGAGTGGTTTGATGCAGCTCTCCATGCTACTCTATTCTGTGCTAGCTTCTTCATTTCTCAGTACTTACTGCAACCTACATCCTTCTGAGTCTGCTTAGTGTGTTCATCTCTTGGTCTCCCTCTACGATTTTTACCCTCCACGCTGCTCTCCAATGCTAAATTTGTGATCTCTTGATGCCTCAGAACATGTCCTACCAACCGGTCCCTTCTTCTTGTCAAGTTGTGCCACAAACTCCTTTTCTCCCCAATTCTATTCAATACCTCCTCATTAGTTATGTGCTCTACCCATCCAATCTTCAGCATTCTTCTGTAGCACCACATTTCGAAAGCTTCTATTCTCTTCTTGTCCATACTATTTATCGTCCATGTTTCACTTCCATACATGATTACACTCCATACAAATACTTTCAGAAACGACTTCCTGACACTTAAATCTATACTCGATGTTAACAAATTTCTCTTCTTCAGAAACGCTTTCCTTGCCATTGCCAGTCTACATTTTACATCCTCTCTACTTCGACCATCATCAGTTATTTTGCTCCCCAGATAGCAAAACTCCTTCACTACTTTAAGTGTCTCATTTCCCAATCTGATTCTAATTTCTACGGAATCCAAACTGATCTTCCCCGAGGTCGGCTTCTACCAGTTTTTCCATTCGCCTGTATTCGCGTTAGTATTTTGCACCTGTGACTTACTAAACTGATAGTTCGGTAATTTTCACATCTGTCAACACCTGCTTTCTCTGGGATTGGAATTATTATATTCTTCTTGTAGTATGAGGGTATTTCGCCTGTCTCATACATCTTGCTCACCAGATGGTAGAGTTTTGTGAGGACTGGCTCTCCCAAGGCCGTCAGTAGTTGTAATGGAATGTTGTCTACTCCCGGGGCCTTTTTTCGACTCACGTCTTTCAGTGCTCTGTCAAACTCTTCACGCAGTATCGTATCTCCCATTTGATCGTCATCTATATTCTCTTCCATTTCCATAAAATTGTCCTCAATTACATCGCCCTTGTATAGACCCTCTATATACTCCTTCCACCTTTCTGCTTTTCCTTCTTTGCTTAGAACTGGGTTTCCATCTGAGCTCTTGATATTCATACAAGTGGTTCTCTTTTCTCCAAAGGTCTCTTTAATTTTCCTGTAGGCAGTATCTATCTTACGCCTAGTGTGATAAACCTCTACATCCTTACATTTGTCCTCTAGTCATCCCTGCTTGGCCATTTTGCACTTCCTGTCGATCTCATTTTTGAAACTTTTGTATTCCTTTTTGCCTGCTTCATTTACAGCATTTTTATATTTTCTCCTTTCATCAATTAAATTCAATATTTCTTCCGATACCCATGGATTTCTACTAGCCCTCGTCTTTTAACCTGCTTGAGCCTCTGCTGCCTTCACTACTTCATGCCTAAAAGCTACCCATTCTTCTTCTACTGTATTTCTTTACCCCATTCCTGTCAATTGTTCCCTTATGCTTTCCCTGAAACTCTGTACAACCTCTGGTTTAGTCAGTTTATCCAGTTCTCATATCCTTAAATTCCCACCTTTTTGCAGTTAAGAGGTATAATTTGTTGTCAAAAGCCTAACGCAATAACACTAGTATTACAGTTAGAAACTGTGCATTTGTCTTGAGGCAGCGCAAATGATGGCGCGCAATTAGTCTGACTTTATGCGTCCAGTATTTCAGAATGAGAGTGATTAGTGACTTGGAACGAACCTAGCACATAATTTCAAACATTTACAAATCATTTTATTGCTGACAACCGCCACAAAAATGATGAAGGGAAAAAATTTAACGCTTACTACATTTTCGCTGTTCACGCAGTTGAACTTCAGCATCAGACGTTAAGTTTTAATTTACAACTTCTTTAGTAGCAACTCAATTCGCTACACAGTTTCCAGACCGTATTTACTTATAGCACTGAATGTATCTGCAAAATTACATAACTGTACCACACATATTTCAGAACATACAACGTCAGGATTTTAGATGCGTGAAAAACTGGCTTCTGCCTAAAATGGCGCGCAGTAAAACTTCATCAGGCTTGACTTTTTAATTTATTGCTGCTTTACTGCTAACTCTATTCGCAACACAGTCTGCAGACGGCATCTACATACATCATTGAATGTGTCATTGTACGACACGTAGTTCAAGAGATATGGCGTCATAAAAACTGAAACGCGTGAAAAACTTGCTTATCCTTAAAAAGTAGCGCAAATTACCCAGACTATGTCCATAAGAGCACTTAGCGCCTTCCATCAACGTTTAAGCATAATTTCAAACCGTTTGTAAGCTTCTGTCGCTCATATGCTTTACGTCACATATTTAACACATTAACTCATTTGTAAAGTAATCAGTAGTAAGAAACTGTTTTATTCATGGGCGTTCGACTCTTTACAGAATCGAGGGTTTAATAGTATTTTGGAAGCTGTTATGAAAGAAATATTTATTCATTACGTTTCCATCAGTCGATCATCATCAGGCAATATAAAATAATTAACATGAGATTAGAGTTTAACGTCTCGTCTACAGCGAGGTCATTAGAGGTGGAGCATAAGGTCGGATTACGAAAGGATGGGGATGGAAATCCGCCGTGTCATTTTCAAAGAAACCATCCAGGCATTTGTCTGAAACGATTTGGGGAAATCACGGAAGACCAAAATCTGAATGGTCGGACGGAGATTAGAACCGTCGTCCTCCTGAATGAGAGTCAGAAGTCCTAACCATTGCGCCGCTATACTTTTTTTTTTTTTTGCTGATGTCATTTTGTTCGTTGCATTTGTCCAGAGCGGGTGTCCCATGACGCCTGCCCAAGTTTATTGTTGATCCGGAGAGCAGCTAATCCTCTCACTGAACACTCTGAGCTAACCTGCCGGCACCTCGCACGGTGGAGTAGCCACTGGGTCACCTCCCACGGTGGAATCGTTCTTAATGTGACTCCAAAAAATAAAACATTGTGTGTTACTGTAGCTGAAGTGAACAGTAAAATTATTAATACAGTGAAATAACCTTTGTACATCGTCTGCGTTCAGATTCCTTGTACCTGAAGCGTATTTTTTTACAAAAAGGAAAAATATTATAAATAATTTTTAAAAGAATACAGAAACATGGGACCAGTATATAGACAGTGTACCAAGTTTAGTTAACTGTATAGATGCTCTTACTCTTAATGGAATGATGCTTGTTTAATTTTTGGACCCCACATTCTAAACAGTGCTATAGTGGCTGCTCTAAATAGTTTTACGTTATCTGGTTGCGATCGTTTAATTGACTTGTTTGAGAACTTAAAAACAATATATGTTGTTTAAAAAAAATATTTTGTTCTTGCGAATTACGTTCATATTACATTCTAACATTTCATATTATTATTGTTGTTGTTATTTTATACCTACTGTTTCTGATTTGCATCTGCTGGTAGTGGTTAAGCTATATATCATCATTACTAAAACGCTGTAATTCATTGCATTTCAGAAAATAAAAGATTTTGAGTTAAAAACAGTATAGCGTAACACCCGGTGCGCTAGCTTGTGAATCAGGGATCCAGACACAGAGAACCCGCGCGGCAGTTTAGTGACCATGGCTGGTGGACAGGCCAACCTGAGTGTGGTTTTCAGGTGGTTTTCGACAGTCGCTCAGGAAAATGCCAGGCTGGTTTTTAGAGTCCACGTCAGAGAGTACGATCACAAACAGTTAAAATACATTAACACACAGCCTTACAGGCTGCACAGACAGATGGCGCAGCCCACTGTGACTGTGGCCTCAGGAGGAGCATTCGGCGAAAAAGTTGATGGTAAACTGAAAGTTTCCAAATCCTGAAAGAGTTTACTCCGTACTAGACGGGTTAAGCGCTACGGAAAAGAAAGAAAGAAGTAGAAAATGGTGATAGTTCGATCGAAAGTAGTAATGGATAACGATTTATTTCATCACTAGGGTTTGGTAGTTGTCAAATATAACTTACATCATGTTGTATGCTGCTTGATAACCATTCCCTTGACGCGTCACTACTGGGCCCAGTGCCTCCCGATTCTGTGAAACCTTCAGCCAGTAAACCCCGTTCTAAAACTGAAAATTAAGCGAATTTTCCTTGTCATGCCACATCAAAAGTAACTACGCAGTACTCGTACACTCTTCAGTCATCCAAGATTTCTCATAACAATCAATGTCAAAGATACTTTGCACTATCAACAACTGACGCTAAAACGTTGCAGAAGGTGGTTCCATAGCAGTTCCTCGTAACACTGAACTACATACTACACTACACCGATACACACGTGCATATTACTCTGAGTGAATGATTTGTGTGCTGCAGACTTTTTTTTCCAGGTCGTCAGTCTTCTGCCTGGTTTGATGCGGCCCGCCACGAATTCCTCTACGGCGCCAACCTTTTCATCTCAGTGTAGCACTTGCAATTTACGTTCTCAATTATTTGCTTGATGCATTCCGTATCTCTCTTCCTCTGCAGTTTTTACCCTCTACAGCTCCCTCTGGTACGATGAAAGTTGTTCCCTTATGTCTTAGCAGATGTCCTGTCATCCTGTTCCTTCTCCTTGTTAGTGTTTTTCATATATTTCTTTCCTCTCCAATTTTGTGCAGAACCTCCTCATTCTTTACCGTATCAGTACACTTAATTTTCAACATTCGTCTGCAGCAACACAAATCAAATGCTTCGATTCTCTTCTTTTCTGGTTTTCCCACCGTCTATGGTTCACTACCATACAATGCTATGCTCCAAACGCACTTTCTCAGGAATTTCTTCCTCAAATTAAGGCCTATGTTTGACTTCTCTTGGCAACCTATGCCCTTTTTCCAGTGCTAGTCACCTTCAGATGTCCATCTTGCTCCGTCCGTCATAGGTTACTTCCCTCCGAGGTAGCAGAATTCCTTAACTTCATCTACTTCGTTACTATCAATCCTGAAGTTAAGTTCCACGCTGTTCTCATTCCTGCTACTTCTCATTCCTTACGTCTCTCTTCTATTTACTCTCAATCCATATCCTGCACTCATTAGATCGTTTATTCCATTCAGCAGATCCTGTTATTTTTCTTCACTTTCACTTAGGACAGCAGTGTCTTCAGCGAATCTTCTCATTGAGATCCTTTCGCCTTGAATTTTAATTGAACTCTTAAACATTGCTTCTTCGATATACAGATTGAACAGTAGGAGCGAAAGACTACATGCCTGTCTTACAGCCTTTTTAATGGAGCACTCCTATTATTCCCTCTTCGCTCTTGTACATGTTATGTATTACTCGTCTCTCCCTAGAGCTTACCCCCAATTTCCTGGTCGCCATAACCTATGAACGTATTTTGAATTTTCTTTAGCCTTGCTTCCATTATCAACCGCAACGTCGGAATTGCTCTCTGCTGCCTTTATCTTTCCTAAAACTGATCTCGTCGTCCTCTGACACACCCTGAGTTTTCTTTTCCGTTGTTCTGTATATTATACTTGTCAGCAACTTGGATGCATGAGCTGTTAACCTGATCATCCGATAATTCTCGCACTAGTCAGCTCTTGCAGTCTTCGGAATTTTGTGGATGATATTTTTTCGGAAGTCGGATGGTATATCGCCAGACTCGTTCATTCTACACACTAACGTGAATAGTCGTTTTACTGCCGCTTCCTCTAATGATTTCAGAAGTTATGATTGAATGTTATCTACCCCTTCTTCCTTATTTATTAAGTCTTCCAAAGCACTTTTAAATTCTGAGACTAATACTGGATCCCTACCTCTTCTATATCGACTCCTGTATCTTCTATCACATCAGCAAGTCTCCCCCCTCATAAAGGCTTTCAATGTACTCTTTCCATAAATCCGCTCTCTCCTCTGCATTTAACAGTGGAATTCCCATTGCGCTCTTAATGTTATCACCCATGATTTTAATTTTACCGAAGGCTGGTTTGACTTTTCTGTATACTGAGTCAGTCTTTTTGACATTCATTTCGTTTTCGATTTCTTCACGTTTTTATTGCAGTCATTTCGTCTTAGCTTCCCTGCACTTCCTGTTTATTTCACTCCTCAGCGGCTTGTATTTCTGTGTTCCTGAAATTCCCTGAACATTTTTATATTTCCTTCTTTCATCGATCAACTGAAGTATTTTTTTCTCTTAACCATTTACCTTCTATGAACTTATGCTTAACTTTCCATCTTCTGTGACTGCCCTTTTTGGAGACGTCCGTTCCTCTTCAACCGGACTGCCTTCTCAGCTATTCTTTGTTGCAGTGTCTATAGTATCACAGAACTTCCAGCGTATGTCTTCTTTCGTACTTCCGTATCCCACTTTCATGGGCATTGATTCTTCCTGATTAGTCTCTTAAACTTCAGCCAACTCTTCGTCGCTACAAATCGTGATCTGATTCTATACCTGGTCCTGGGTACGCCTTACAATCCGGTGTCTTATTTTGGAATATCTGTCTGACCATGATTTAATATAATTAGAATCTACCCGTATCTCCCGGCCTTTTCCAAGTCTCCCTCCTTGTGATTCTTGAACAAAGTATTAGCTATTACTAGCTGAATTTTATTGCAGAACTCAATAGTTATTTTCCTTTCGCATTTCTATTATTAAGGCCATATTCACCCGTAACCCTTTCTTCTACGCCTTCTCCTACAACCGCATTCCATTCCCCCATGACTATTAGGTTTTCATCTCCCTTTACCTACTGAATTACCCGTTCCACATCCTCATGTACTTTCTCTGTCTCTTCATATTCTGTTTGCGATGTTGTCATGTACATCTGAACTATCGTTGTTTTTGCTTCGATTCTGATGAGAACAATCATATCACTGAACCGTTGAAAATAACACACTCTCTGCCCTACCTTCCTATTCATAACGAAGTCTACTCTCGTCTTACCATTTCCTGCTGCAGTTGACATTACCCTATACTCATGGGACCAGAAATTCTAATTTTCTTCCCATTTCAATTAACGGACTCCCACTGTATCTACACTGAGTCTTTGCTTTTCAGGTTTTCTAGCTTCTCTACAACGTTCAAGCTTCTGATATTCTACGTCCCGACTCGTAGAACGTCACCCTTCCGTTGGTTATTCAATCTGTTTCTCGTGGTCACCTTCCCCTTGGCAGTCCCCTTCCAGAGATCCAAATGGGGAAGTATTCTGGCCAATGGAGAGATTATCAACACTTTTTCAATTACAGGCCACATGTCCTGTGGATACACAATATGTGTCTGCCGTGGTTTCCATTGCCTTCTGCATCCTCAAGCCGTTGATCATTGCTGATTCTTCCATCTTTAAGGACAGTTTCGCACCCCATGCGCAAAAGAGTGACATGAACCTCTGTCCGCCCCTCCGCTGTCTTTGGCAAAGCCTTTGGCAGAACGGTGACTTGTTAGGCCGGAAGTCTTCGACCGCCAATGCTGATGATTTTTATTCAAAATTTAAGCGATGGTGCGGTTATAACCCAAGACTAAGGACCTTATGATTATTAATCTAGGCCGCAATCCCTTTGCTGTTGTTTTGGCATTAGTTACTTCACTGCTTAGCTGATCTTCGGGGTGAAAGCGTGGACATCATTTCAGGTTAGTATGGCGAAAGTAGTACTGGGGACAGAATATGCGTATTTTAATTAAGATGTCAATGAAGGACTCTAAGTGGTTGGAAAAGTATCAGGATAGCAAGGACTGACTCTCTGTTTCGTTCAAGGGACGTTAAACCACAATTTAATGTATTTTCTTTTATTAGAATGTCGCATTAAGCAAAATGTATGCACTATATGTCAGGAATGAGTAACGGGTAACTGAACCAATTTATAGATTCTCACTGAAACCTGGAAATAGTATCTAAAAGGATAATGCAATTAAAAAGAAATATGATGAGAAAATACATAAAATAATACTCTAAATATGGTCTTGTGGAATTAGTCTCACTGTTTGACTATCTTAGAAAAGAACTGTTCACAGGAAAGGATGCTAGACGAGCAATGCTGTGTAGAAGGTAAATATTTAATATTAATCTTGCGATCCACATGCTTGTTGCTTCCACGTCCAGTCTACGTAACTAACGCTGTGGCAGATTAACTAGAAAATATAAACAATAATAAACAGATAATTCTCTCATTATAAACTATTTTTCTCCTCATTATGGTGGGAAAATGGTCAATTACACAGACGAAGACAGCGAAAAATATACCTCGTCGCGACATTTCTCCCTGAATATCCGAAAACAAAGTAGGAAATACAGTATGTGGAGCATCGCCATGGACTGTTTCAGAGGCATGAAAGCTTCTATGAAGTTACTCGAGCAGTTATCACATCCGCAAAGGAAGAAACACCACAAGTACGTCTTTCATAGCTGTGGATTACTTTACTTGAAGGGAAAAAGAGGAAAAGGAACGATGGGGCTTCCACATGTGTCCCTGGACAAGAGCAGCAGTGCGTACCTCATAACTGCTGGAGTTCAGACAGTCCGAAGTTATTAGTAACTTAAGCGCTATGTCAGCAGGCGATGAGAGCCACTAATTGAGTACTCCTGATCTACACTGACATGTTTACGTACCTCCTGCGTCCATCTGTCAACTCCTCATGATTTACGCTCTGACCACGTCACGACTGACCTCTTTAAGGCTTGAAGGCCGTAAGCTATTTTCATACACAGGCTGACAAGTACTAATGGAGTACAGTTAATTTCTAGAATCTTACGTATGAGTCTCGTGTAGGAAGCTGCCTGACGCAACATTTAGTCACCACGTGTACCGCGAGACACGCAACAGCAGACGTAATTTCTGGAAATTTGGACCATAACGACTCTGATAGTTCGCAAGTCATCAGCCACAATGATTGCTGCTACAACAACTGCAATGTAGGAGTAGACAGCTCGTCAATGACGATGTCATCAGAGAGTGAGGCTTGGTCTGAATGGATGAGTACACGGGAAAAAACAAAATGGCCAGTGACTTGTTCCGACAGATTTCAATTTTAGTCTCACGAAATTTGCAGAGACCAATAACAGGTGATTCCGTTAGAGGGAAAAATTTTGCTGTCTATAAAAGCTTTTGCGACTAAACTGTACTATCTGTAATATAGTTATTGCCACTTAGCAGTTAAGATATTTTTATTACGAGCTCCCGACGTAAGTAATTATCAAGAATTATTACTCCAAAAAGTTTTCGTTACACAAATCTTTTACTCATTTAGAGAACGTCAGAGTCTAATGTGCATTGCTTGGCTTACATGAAAAGTTAATAAACTGACATTCATCTTCTTGTAATTAGTCTATAAAAGCATTTTAAAAGTGAAAAATCACGCCACACGTCACTTGAAAATACTCATGGGCCGCGATGAATATTGTTAATTGCATTGAAATGAACCATTTTACGGAAGATTGGATATGTGCATTCTACTTGTCAGAAAGGATATTGAAAAGGTCACACACTGCAGCGGTAGTTCTCTGGAACAAAATGTTACAAACATTGCATAGTAACCGAAAGAGAATGTTAATTACTTGTTCTCGTTTGTTAAGTAATAAACGTAGGAAGATATATTCCGAATGTGTATTTTAAAGCCCATTTCCTGACAGTTGAATAGTTTTGCAGTTACCACGCTTTACATGAACATAGTGAAAAGAATCATTTACCAGTTTCAACTTCCACATCTATCCAAATTTTTTGTGAAGCTGCGCTTTCACGAGTAGATTCTCATTTCTGTGAGAACTACATATTGAGCAAATCATATCTGGGATGCTGGGAGCCTCTTGACAACAGATTTTCTTACAACACACCTAACAGAGAACTACTATTAAGATATATCCGCAGCATCATACTGTGTAGGTAGCACCTATTAGAAACGCTGAGAATTTAAGTAGTGAACTGTGTAAGAAACTGGTGGATTACCAATTGCCTATCTATCAGGATCGAAGAAGTGCCGGCTTCAGGGTACTGTCGAGGACTTTGTATAAGAATTTGAATTCTTCGTCCATTTTTACCTGGACAGATGTGAAATTTTCGTCTATTTTTTCCGCAAATAACGGTCTCTGTACCCAAGTTACGCTCCTGTTCTTCCTGCTTGTATGGCACACACCGCTCTGCCTAGGGTAAACTACGGTTCACAAGACTGTGCAAGCATTACGTCACTTTTACGCCACACGCATTTATCGAAGACCGCAGGAACTGCTATCGATTTCCCTTAACATTCGATGCTGGGTTCTTGGGAAGCACAGTAATGTGTTCCGTATTTTCGTATCGTAACTTACGTGTTATGAAAGTATTCAGTTTCAAGGCAATGGCATATTGAATATTTATAAAGACACGTCATTCTTCGTACAATTTGTTGTACTTAAACGTCACATAATTACGTATCGCCTGTTAAAACCTTCATGAGGTCTAAGTTACAGTACAAAAGCTGGACTTCCGATAGTTCATCGTGATGTACTGGTTACGGACTGTAGGGTAGCTCTAAAGGTGGTCCGCGTCCATTAACATGTTAATCTTTTTACGCCTTCGCATTTCTAAAACGTTCTGGCAATTCATTATTAAGTTAATAGTGGTATATTTCTTATGAGAAACTCGATGTTGTGTACCGAGTGCGCTCTCTTTCTCTCTAAGGAGTGAGATGTCATTGTCAATAATTTACAAATTAAGCATGAAATATGCGAATAAATATTCACATGTTAGTCATCTGGTAATGCAAACAACCATCCAAAACAAAAAGCAAAGTAATGACTAACATTTTCAACAGAATTAAAAGGTAACTTAGTCTCAGCCATCTATGAAGTCTATAAAAGACAATTTACGAGCTAGTTCCTTTAGGACATTTCTTTTCCAAGCAAACGTCTTCAGTTAAAGTACATCTTTAACCACCAGTATTACGCTTTTCATCATTTTATTTCAACAAGTTTTACCAACAGTGATGCGTTTTCGAGAGATACTCAATGTGTTGCTGTTTTGAAAGACCATGTATTCATTGGACATGGCACAAATGAGCTGCTGCTTTAATTCGTCTGCTAGAATAGTTACCCGCTCTTCCTTATTGCAGACAAAGTCCTGAACTTAATTTTCAGAGTTTGTAAAAATAAAAAACAATCTTTTGTTGTGATAACTGAATGAACACCGTTGGATGTATACGTTACTGGATTCAAAGCTGTTTAGTTTCAGCTTCTTCTTCTTCTTCTTAAACCAGTAAGTTGTCACACTTCCAGGGTTCATGAAGACGTATTGGGAAAAACAGTTAGTACTTTTTCAATAAGTTACGGAGTTAAATCGTGCCAACACTAATCTGTCCCTTATCCACAACCCGTCCACATGAAAGCAGAATTGTACACATTTATGAAAGATATAAATTGGATTTCAAGGTACCTTGCAGTAAAGAAGAAGCATACTTCCAGATCTCTCCAACTGAGGTGAGTGTTATCGTTCTGAACGTCACGTTCGCCTCCCGTGTTCCAAATGATTGTGAAAGTCGATAGACAGCTCTTTTCGTATTCGATGTAGCGTGTGACGTCAAAATGACGTCACGTTTCCACGAAGTCTTGTGAACTGCACATTAGCACTGGTCCTAGGGAGCGTGCCACATTGTGTGTGAACCGATGTCGGATGGAGATCCTCGTCGGTCCAGTCTCCGGGATTCCTCGAGTACACAGGCCAGTACGACAGCAGTGCTGAAGAATGGCAGGAGACGGGCAGGGGCTTTTAAACACTGTGCGCCATGCATCCGCAGCTGTGGCAATACCTCTTGCAAGAAGAATACTGTGTACAGCTGTATGATAATCTTTAATAGATCTCAACCGGTTTCGTGGCTTATAACCGTAACCTCAGGTGTACTTAATACATTAAGTCATTAGAGATACCGATATAGGAAAGTAGTGATACCCAACCTTCACAGGTAAAATGGCACTGCTCGCCAAATGCAGATAGACAATTAGAAAAGGAGCCGAATGGTGAGTACATCATCCTCAACAAAAGTGAAAAAAACAGGCGCTGTCAGTAAGCTGTGCTGGATAATCTGTACCATTAGGCGCCTTTTCTAATAATCCGTATTTGACGGGAAATGCCGTTATATCAGCGAAGGCTAGGTCTCCTTTCTTTCCTACATCGATGTCTTTAACGAGTTACTGTTTGCGTACACGGGGGGGGGGGGGGGGGGGGCTATAGCCACCAAACCGGTCGTGTTCTATTAAAGATTATCACACAGCTGCATGCTGTGTTCTTCATAGCAGATATTTAACGAATTAATCTGATGTTTGACTGAGGTAATTTAGAAAATATGAATATGAATGTATCGTCTACAACACACTTTGACCTAAATAGCAAGTCTGACATGGAGTTGGGGGTGGGGATGGCGGGAGGGAAGTTTTTATAGCTGAAAATAGATTCGCTTACTAGTGTTCTCCATGACTCGAAAATCTGTCCTCTACAAAAACGAAATGATCGTATGGCATTGCTGGCCGGGAGGCCCCAACTGGGGAAGTTTGGCCGCCGATTGCGAGTCTTATTGCAGTCGACGCCATGTTGGGGTACTCGCATCATGCCGGTGATGAGGATGAAATGGAGGGCTTATTTCAATAGTGATACAAGTCCATTTTTGTTCATATTGATATACAGAGACCTAACGTTAAATGAGCGCTGAAAAATCTGCAGTTGAGATACCAGAAATATTCAAGCAAATGGATTCTTGCTAGAGATGAACCTTTCTTTCTGTTTGTTTGGCTCATTAATTTCAGAAGCATTATAGACAGAGAAGTGGAGGTAATGGCCTTGTACCACTATTGAAATAAGCCCTTCAAATGATGATGAGGAAAACACAACACCCAATCCACGAGCCCCGGGCCCGCTGCATGGGACGTAAGCACGTTACCATTCAGCTAAGCAGGCGGACGATCCTCTACAGTTTATGGTGCATGAAAGTGAATTTCCATTCAGCATACAGTGTAATCTCACAATCAAAATAAACATGAGTAAAAAAACAGTAATTTATATTCTAAATAATATAAATTTCTGGCGAACTACAAGATATCGGTTACTTCCTGCTACGACAATTCGGCGCAGAGTCTTGTGGCTATAATCAAGTGTAAACAATTTTTATTACACAGCTGATAATGACTATAAGTATCTACGCTTAAATATCGTGGCAGGGAGCTACAGACATCGTTTAGTTCGTCCAAAATTTCATGGAAGAATCTGTACGCTGGTTAAGTACTAAACCTAACAATATCATTAAATGATGCATCAACATTCTGCTGCAAATTTAAATGAGACCAAGAAATACAATCAACGCGTCTCTTTTACCAGTGACAGGCAAACCCGGCACTGCAGCTACAGAGGGTGCAGTTTCTTTAATGTACTTCGTAATCGCCGCGTGCTGTTAACGTTTCTTCGGCTTCACCTAATTGCATACCGAGGGTAAGGCAGGAACAGAAACTGAGCCATTAAAATTTATTCCGCATTCATATGCGGGCGTGCGTGAGTGATGCATACATTGTCCGACAAGACACAAACAGCACATTAATAACAATATGTGACACACAATAGTGCAGCAGTCCAACTGCGCGCCGTCCGTGCATTGTACTTTGATGGATATGCGAGCGCCCAGCTTAGCCTAATTTCATCTCCTTGTTCTATTTGAGGCTGTTCCTACAGGCGCGATTGTTATGCAGAGTACGTGGCGCGTACTTAATTCACCGCGGCCAGCGGCGAAGTGGAGTGCCAAGGGCTTTGCAGCAAATGAAATTTCCGCTTCCCGGCGGCAGTCCGGCGCAACGGTGCGTCGGTGCTCTCAAAAGCGTTGCCTTCCGCACCTCGCTGGATTAAAACACGTGCACACACACGCTCGCACGCAAGTAGACCGACGCGTACGTACACTCGCTTACACGAAATCCTGCGTACTTCATTTCTGGCCTGCTGACAGAAGAAGGTACTACACGGGCGAAACTATTCCTCCGAAACAGCCTCCCCGTTCCTGCTTCACTTCTACGTTTCATTACCAGCCACACTGAAACTACATTTCGTGACAGTAAAATATAAATATAATTTCATACTGACGCAGTGACAGCTGCTGTATTTAAAAATCTTGATGGCCGTGATTACCTTTTTCTTCCGCTCACTATATGCACTCTGCGTACAATGAAAGCAGAGAGTCATGGTGAGCCATGGTGCTCAAGCATAATCTAATCTAAATGAAGAGCAGTGATAAGATCACCGCTATTAAGCAAAATACAGTTACATTCAAAAACGACTATTTTTCAAGATGACTCATCCATATTAATCAGTAGCTCAGCTTTCCATGATATAGACAATCTATCGCTGAACGGACTCACATCTATTATAGAGCTGCCCTTTTCAGTTTTAATCTTTCAAAAAGTCGTATCACACAATGTCATACGAAACAAAACTCTCCCTGGTTCCGGAAATATCAATAGGCGCTGACTAAACGTGTAAAGTTCGCCATTGCCTGTACGGAAAACCCTCATCACCCTCAGAAATTTCTCTCGCAGTTACGTCTTTTCCAATTACTGTACCAGAAATTGTAAATCCTGTGACTTTAGATAAATTACGTGTTAACTCACAACAATCAAACTACAGATTAAAGGAAAAGTGTGTGGCACTTTTGCCAGAGGAGCATCGGTGCTGTATTTGTGCAGCGTAATTGAAATCCTCTTCTTCTGCAATTCCAGAGTTAGGCTTGGGGTCAGCTCAGTTCCGGTCTCACCATCTCATCCTCGGTCTTCCCAGATTTCTCTTGCTCCATGCTTTATAATCCATTGCCAGTTTAGGAAGACTTTATGGTGACAAACGAAGTACGTGTTCTCTCCATTTTTCTTTGTATTGGATTCCCTTTTGGGTTATTGATTGGATTCCTAATTTTTTCCGTATAAATTAGTTTATAATTTGGTCTTCCCTAACGCAGTATCTCACAAATTTTAGAAATTTGATTTGCAATGCTTCTAGTTGCCGTAAATCTTTCCTTCTCAGCATTCAACTCTCTGCCTCATATAACAAAGTAGGAACTGCCACGACTTTTCGAAATTTCAGTTGTCCTTATTGTGCCACATATACGCTGGTAAGTCGGGGTTGGGGTTGTTTGGGGATGGAGACCAGACAGCAAGGTCATCGGTCTCATCGGATTAGGGAAGGAAGTCGGCCGTGCCCTTTCAAAGGAACCATCCCGGCATTTGCCTGGAGCGATTTAGGGAAATCACGGAAAACCTAAATCAGGATGGCCGGACGCAGGATTGAACCGTCGTCCTCCCGAATGCTCGGTCGCTGGTAAGTATTAGTTTTTTTTCTGTATATCCATATTGTAATCATATGACATGTCATACCCTATGCACTTGAAACTGGCTATCTGTTCTACAGGTTTATTATAGAGGACTATTGTTGTACTGGGCGAATAACTAAAAAGGCCATGGTTTTAGTTTTATTTATAGATATAGTCAGATTGTAGCTTGCACGTATCTCATTGAGTTTATGCAAAGCCATTTGTAATCTTCGCTATCTTGTATGGAAACTTGATCATCCGCAAATAACATCGTAGTAATATTTTTATTCCTCTCATTCGCGGATGATGTTACCTCTATACGTATTGAATAATGTTAGTGACAAGCTACACGCTTGTTTTGTTCATTGATTTGTTTGTATTTCAGGTGTTATGTCTTTCCCTGTGTCAATTCCATTTCTGACGTTCATAGTAGGCTTTTTGGGACTAGAATCAGATGTTTAGGGAGTCCACTTTTTTTCTCCAGTATTGGCCATAGCTTGTCTCTATGAATTCATTCAAACGCTTCTTCATAATCCACAAATGCTGTGCGAGTTTTCAGATTAAATTCTGTTCTCTTTTGAGTTATCTATTTCAGTGTAAAAACATCATCTACAAATGAACTTCGCTTTCGGAAACCTGCTTGTTCCTCTACTAAAATTACATCCGAGATATCTCGCAGTTTCTCGTTTATTATTTTGCTGTACATTTAGTAGGCCATATTCATAATACTTATTCCTCTGTAGTTAGATGTATTATTTCTTTCGCCTTTCTTGCGTATTGAAATGACCTTTGCTATTTTCCATTCCTCCAGTATCTCATATTTTACTCACCACATGTTAAAGAGATGTAGCTTCCGTAATTCTAAGATAGCTTCTCCGCATTTAAACGGTTCGATATTTATTACATCTAGTCCTGGTGACTTTCGGTTCTTAATTTTTTTAACCTGTCTTCAATTCGGTCAGTTAAATACTGTCTATTCCTTGTAGTTGTTCTTATTTATCTGTTTATTTATTTCTAGATTGTACCTTACTTCTTTATAATGTATAATGTAATCAGATGGTTGTATTACATTTATATTTACGGTGTCTCTTTCTTCTTTGTTGAAATTTAAATATCCTTCCAAACGCATAGTGGCGAAATATGTGTACTGTGTCTTAACTGTAGAGGACAGTGACAGGTGCCTGTGGAATTAGAGTCTTGTGTGTAATGTTTACGACGGTGAGACAGAAGACGGATGGTGCCGGCATGTAGCTCGCTCTTGTCGAGTAGAGCTAAGAAGAGTGCTGGACTTAAAGTTCCTGTGCGACTGACGGATCCCCGTCAACAGAGTCTCTTGTCGCCGAGAAAACAAAAATTTGACACCCAAGAATCCAGCTGACCTCTAGAAATGATTTTGCAGTAATTTATTTGTAACAATATGTAATATTTCTCTTTGTAGTGACCTGCAAACAAAAGTGCAACCTTCGATTCCTGTTATCCTATGGAATTATTTTCTGTAATAATTTAGAGAAATATGTTCAGACATACTGGGATTTCAAACTCGTTTCCGATTGTCCTTGCCGGGTTCCCGGGTTCGATTCCCGGCGGGGTCAGGGATTTTCTCTGCCTCGTGATGGCTGGGTGTTGTGTGATGTCCTTAGGTTAGTTAGGTTTAAGTAGTTCTAAGTTCTAGGGGACTGATGACCATAGATGTTAAGTCCCATAGTGCTCAGAGCCATTTGAACCATTTTGATTGTCCTTGGTCCATAATCATAATTATAACTAAGAATGAAAATCAGTTTCAATTTCTACATTTTACACCACCGTAGTAAGAGACACAAAAATAATATTCATGTAGATGTTTACTGTTTCTACTAGCGTAGAACCACAGTGTGAACTTCGACATCTCCATGTGAGTGTCTTAATCTTCAGATCGGGAAAGAACCGATTTTATCCTTGACAACTTTCACAATTTTGACAACCGTCATTGTATTCAATAAAATGTGAAACAAGCACTGTTATTAAAACAGCAGATACTAAATATAATTCGGACAACACCAGGTATTTTAAAGTAACCACTTGCTGTCGATTTTATTAATCATTTATAGCCTGTCCAAAGTACAGCACATTCACGAACATTGCCGTACGTACTCACTTATACCTAATGAATCGTATTTCGCGGAATCCGCGGAGAGAGGTCGCTGCAGTGTGGAAAGAAATGATTAACATTTTATAGTAATTCAATGTAATGAGACTGAACATAATTAATAGTAGTAATATTAATTGATGCCTAACAAATTAATACTGAAGTTTTATGTGAAGACACCCTTGAACGAAGTAGGAGTTGCCCAAGAGAAAACTGATCAGTCAAACTCCTTTATATTACTACAAGACATTTAGTATATTCTGAAAGGTTGTCGAATACATGTACAACCTTCTATATGTCATATTTCTGTACTAATATGAAACCCTTTCTGTACTAATATGAAACCCTTGACCTCTTTTCAGGGGCTGCATTTTACTCAAATACCGTATATTATCCTTTGTACTGTTTTTGAGGAAAGAGAAATATTAGTACTGGCTAATTACATTAGTGGTTACATGAACCGTGAAAAAGTCGTCAAAAACAACTGTTTTGGACATGTTTTCGCAAGATGTTCCACACCTAAGAGCAGATTCAATCCCTACAACACGCTTATGTTGTCTGAAAATACAGTTCTTATGTGTTTTCTCCAAAAAATGTTTCCATAACTCATATGACAACACCCAAGATTAACGTACAGTATGCGGACCAGAACAACACCTGCGAGGTGTAACACGGGGCCGGCCGCGGTGGTCTCGCGGTTCTAGGCGCGCAGTCCGGAACCGTGCGACTGCTACGGTCGCAGGTTTCGAATCCTGCCTCGGGCATGGATGTGTGTGATGTCCTTAGGTTAGTTAGGTTTAAGTAGTTCTAAGTTCTAGGGGACTTATGACCACAGCAGTTGAGTCCCATAGTGCTCAGAGCCATTTGAACCATTTGTAACACGGGGAGTGGGTAAGGAGTCCATCATCTCGCTCTCTTCTGCTGCCTTGTGACTGTGTTATTGCCACTTGAAGAATATTACCTGACCAGTAGACTGGAATGTCAGACTGGTTACCTTAAGTTGGCGGCCTTATTGGAGATATTCGATGGGCGTAAGCTATGTACCCACACTGGGCTTCATTGTCTACCTTCTCTCATCATCATACAACATGAAACATGACACCAAACTATACTCTCTCCCATTACAATACCCTATCCTCAAAAGACAGATTCGCCAGGACAGCTGCGTGTGTTAACGCGACCGCTTCCGTTACAGGGAGGTACATCGACCCCAGATAGAATCCGCTCGGCAGATTGAGGACGAGGAGTTAGTGCTTCGGTCAGCCTGAACGTGGTTTTTAGGCGGTTTTCCACGTCCCACTACGTGAATGCCGGGCAGCTTCTCACGTTTCGCCTCAGATACACGACACGCAAACATGTAGAGCACTCTTTAACGCTTGCACACAGAATGAGCTCAACAAGCAGACAAAATTGGTACACTGCTTCCTTCGGGGGGGGGGGGGGGGGGGGGGATGAATAGGAGACCGATGACTTTAGCTGTATGGTCTCCTTAAACACTCACTCAGTCACAAAGGTACGTTTAAGGCACAGCTCACCTCTACCACATGGAAGCAGGCCACTGTAATCGGAGCAAATGCCCGCATCTCGTGGTCGTGCGGTAGCGTTCTCGCTTCCCACGCCAGAGTTCCCGGGTTCGATTCCCGGCGTGGTCAGGGATTTTCTCTGCCTCGTGATGGCTGGGTGTTGTGTGCTGTCCTTAGGTTAGTTAGGTTTAAGTAGTTCTAAGTTCTAGGGGACTTATGACCACAGCAGTTGAGTCCCATAGTGCTCAGAGCCATTTGAACCATTCGGAGCAAATCCCTTTCTGAATAGGTAAACAGACTTTCGGAAAAATATCATCCACACAATTCCGAAGATTGCAACAGCCGACAGACATGTGTGAGAATTAAGAGCTCGTGCATCCAACTGCTGACAAGAATAATATATAGAACAATGGGAAAGAAAATTGAGAATCCGTTAGATGACAATCAGTTTGGCTTTAGAAAACGTAAAGCCACCAGAGAGGCATTTATGACGTTGCCGTTGATAATGGAAGCAAGCCACAAGTAAAATAAAACACGATCATGTGATTTTGCATCTGGAGAAAGCGTTCGACAATGTAAATGGTGCAAGATGTTCGACACTCTGCGGGAAATGGGGTAAGCTATAGGGAGAAAATGGGTAGCATACAACATGTACAAGAACCAAGAGGCATTAATAATAGCGGAAGACCAAGAACGAAGTGCTCGGATTAAAAAAGGTGCAAGACAGGGATACAGCCTTCCGCCCCTACTGTTCAGTCTATACATCGGATAAGCAATGACTGAAATAAAAGAAAAGTTGAAGAGAGTGATTAAAATAGAGGGTGAAAAAAAAAATGGTTCAGATTGCTCTGAGCACTATGGGACTTAACATCTGAGGTCATCAGTCCCCTAGAACTTAGAACTACTTAAACCTAACTAATCTAAGGACATCACACACATCCATGCCCGAGGCAGGATTCGAACCTGCGACCGTAGTGGTCGCGCGGCTCCAGACTGAAGCGCCTAGAACCGCTCGGCCACGCTGGCCGGCTCTGGGTGAAGAGATATAAATGATAATGTTTGCAGATGATATTGCTGTTCTCAGTGAAAGTGAAGAAGAATTGCAAGATTTGTTGAATGGAATGAATAGTCTAGTTTATACAAAATATGGATTGAGAGTAAATCGCAGGAAGACGAAAGTAATGAGAAGTAGCAGAAGTGACAAAAGCGAGAAACTTAACATTAGGATTCAGAGTCACGGAGTAAATGAAGTTAAGGGATTATGTTTCCCAGGCAGCGAAACAGATCATGACGGACTGAGCAAGGCTGATATAAAAAGCAGACTAGCACTGGAAAAAAGACATTCCTGGAAAATAGAAGGCTACTAGTATCAAATATAGGCTTTTGGAACAAAGCATTGTATGAAAATCGAAGCTTTTGAGATGTGGTGCTACCGAAGAATGCTGAAAATTAGGTGGACTGGTTAGGTATGGCATGAGAAGGTTCTCTGCAGGACACTGACAAGGAGAAGAGAGAGGATTATAGGACATATATTAAGATATCAGGAAACACTCTCCGTGGTACTAGAGGCAGCTATAGAGGGTAAAAACGGTAGAGGAAGACAGAGATGGGAATACATCGAGCAAATAATTGAGGACGTAGGTTTCAAATTCGTGGCGGGCCGTTTCAAAACAGTCGGAAGACTGATAACTCAGACGACTTATTCTTTATATATGTGGTGTTCAGTCGGACATGTCCGAAAGAATTGAGGATAACGGGCAAGGGACACTGCATTAGAAGTGTGTGGATAAACTGAGAATTTGGGTCGGACGGGAAGCTTGCTAGTGCAGTCCCACTGCGTCCCGATGGCGTAGTGGTCAGCATTTACCCAGGACGCAGGAGACACATTGATTTAAATAAATGTCCACAGCCATGTAATGTCATGAATTTATTTGTGTCTTGAATGAAGTATTCTGTGTATTTTTGTAGGACTCTCCCGATAACCTCAGAGTAACATCGTCCTTTGTTAAGGCTACATTTAAGACGTCATTCCATTTTACATACATGCTGGCTGTTCACACTGAACCACCAGGAAGGATAGTAAATAAAGTGAATTTAGTTACTGTACGTATACAGCGTAGTAGGAATAACATACAGTTATAATTACAAGTGATTCAGAGCAACACGAAGTGCGAAATTTAGTACGCCTCTGGCAAGAACGATGGTTCTAAGTCAGCTGGACATAGAATTTAGCTTGGATGAGTGACATGGTTCCTTCGTTTCATGCTACTTCAGTTCTATGCCAGAGTTCGCCAATGGTGGTGGGTGGCTAGTGGCGACGTGTCAATCTTTCGGCAACCCATTAACATATATTTTCAGTTGTTTAGAGGTCAGGAGAAAGTGCTCCGACAAGGTACACCAGTCGACGATACCCTCTTCTCCCCCCCCCCCCCCCAGTCCCCCGCCCCCATATCACCTACATTATTGTATTAAGTTATGACAGTCTTAGGAACATGTCGTCTTTTGTTATCATGTTGAAAGAGATCATCAGTTCCAAGACAGGCACTATCATCGACCATAACATGACAGAAATGTAAGGACTGCTGTCCAAGTAAGCAGCTATGCGAAGCAGAGCTGATCACGTTGTGTAGTCAATGCTACCACGCATTATCACGGAAGGTGTCGGGCCTGTCTGATGACGACAAATGCTATCTGAAAACATTCGTCTCCTTGGCCCTTCCACACGTGGATGGGTCCATCGTGATGCTATATGGGGAAGCGGACTCGACTGAAAACACAACGTGATGCGAGTCATGTGCCGGCTGGTGTGGCCGAGCGGTTCTAGGCGCTTCAGTATGGAACTGCGCGACCGCTAAGGTCGCAGGTTCGAATCCTGCCTAGGGCATGGATGTGTGTGATGTCCTTAGGTTAGTTAGGTTTAAGTGGTTCTAAGTTCTAGGGGACTGATGACCTCAGCAGTTAAGTCCCATAGTGCTCAGAGCCATTTGAGCCAGTCATGTGTCCGGTGTTGTTAGGTACAACACAGTCGGGCACCTCTGCCTACAACCGTGTCAGAAGGAAGTAGTAAATGTAAATGCCGTGTAGCTACGGCCTCCCGGCGAGGAGGCCGTTCGCCTGGTGCAAATCTTTCGAGTTGACGCCACTTCGGCGACTTGTGTGTCGATAGGGATGAAATGATGACGAGCGGAGAAAATCTCCGACCTAGCCGGGAATCGAACCTGGGCCGTTAGACATGATATTCCGTAGCGCTGACCACTCAGCTACCAGGGGCGGACTAAAGGAAGTAGTAAAAATATTCGTCACTTTGAAAGTCCATGGTGCTCCGGGCATCATTACACTGTCCATATGAATACTTGACTTTCTGCAAAACAATCCCATTCCGTGACTACGGGACCCTAAATGGGCGAGCGTGCAATAGGTCTCTTCTCTCGGGCGCTGGTCTCTTGAAACTGTTGATGATGCTGCACGACCCTCTGGAATACATCGGTTCCACATCAGTTTGGCAGTCGCAGGCTCCAGACCAACACGAACAGCATTAGTGCAGAATGATAGATCACAACGTATTTGACATATGTCGGTAAGAGCTTCTCTTTCTTAGACAATACGTGACACAACATTCACACTCACATACAACATTCCAAGGGGACTACTGAATTAGAAACCCTCTGCGTGATATTTCCTTATATACGGAATGTAAATAGTGTTGCTTCTACCTACGTTGAGCGGCTGTGATGAAAAACAGATCAGCTGCTTATCCGAGTGTGTAACATACTTCATGCAAATTAAACATTTGCCGCATACACCAACAAAGTGTTGCAATGTTTCCAAAACTCTGTAGCGGTGTGTGCGCTGATATGAAAATTCCTGGCAGATTAAAACTGTGTGGTGGACCGAGACTCGAACTCAGGACCTTTGCCTTTTGCGGGCAAGTGCTCTACCAACTGAGCTACCCAAGCACGACTCACGTCCCGGGTTCCAGTCTCGGTCCAGCACACAGTTTTAATCTGCCAGGAAGTTTCATGATGCAATGTTAATGGCTAGCAGTGTATACTGTTCCAGTGGATACTTGGAGATAATTGATGACTGTGGTCGACTGCAGTGGCTGATCAATAGTCAAACAGTTTCCCCCTTTCATCAAAGTTAGAGTTTTAAATATTGTAAACTGAAAACTAAAAATTTGAAATTAAAAATTTGTTTGTTAACAAGATAGGAAAATAGGAAAGAGTGTAGATTTACAGGACGCCAACACCGATTCTGTCCAGGAGGGGGTATGTCGGAAAGACACTGAGCCTCTTGCTCCTGGTCAACCACCACCCGATCCACTACAACTTACCATCCGAAGTCAAAAACTCAATAATACTTTGAGCCTCTCGCCTCAAATGGCATTATCTTACATCTAGGTTAGGTTTTATTTTTCATCTACTGTACACGGCAACTCATGATGTTCTGCATTGCTACAACTCTGCATCTCTGACGCTGTTGTCGGAACTGCTGCCAGTACTACTGTTATCTGTTTCGCTACTATTGACTGTGGAGACATAGTGGCATGTGCTCATTACCGTCTGCACGCTCGTTGCTGCAAGTACTCTTTGTGTAGCACGCTCTAGATGTTTTGTGTTTGTCGTCTCCGATATCTGATCACAAGGTCTGGTCTGTAAGTGCCCTGAGAGTCAATTAGTCATTTTTCCTCAGGCCACAGAATGTGTTCTGAACTCCCTCTTCCTTCACTTGCACAATCAATCCTCTGCCACGTTTCACGCGTAGCAAATACCTGGGCCATGGCCCATGGCCAGTTAGGAAATGAATCATCTGCTGGTTATGACTAAACTGTTTCTCTTCTACTGTTCCCTGTTAATGGAGAACAATGCGTATTTCCTGTAGACCTTCTCACAGTTGTCCCACTCTCTTTGCCATGAGTTCATCTTCGATCACTATCAAGATCTGAATTTTCTCCCCTAAGCTGTATCTCACATGCATGGACACGTCAATATTGTGAAAACACGACCTATCTTATTCACTACGTAGCACGTATAATGTAATTGTGTTACGTGGCAGTTTATTCTAGAACTGTCACATGACATATTTTATACTGTAATATGCACGACCGAGCAGTCAGTATACTCGGTCCCTTAACACTGCATCATAACTATTCCCAGTGATTGCACAGTTAATTACTTCTTCTCTTCCTTTCCCTTTACTACAGTGAGTAGGACCTGTTAGTTTCTGCAGCCTTGGAAGCCCTTCCAAACTAGCTCTGGTCATAGTATTTAACTCGAAAAGAAATAGAGAGATGTTCAGAGCTGGAAACAACCCTCCTGAGCAGGTGGAGGACAAAGCATTCGCTGTGCACCATTTCTGCACAGTCGGCGACTCGGGGGTGGCCTGTTTGCCATGAAACTGCTTTCTGCGAGACAGGAAAGATAAAATCTAAAAGCCAGGAACAGCCCTCAGAATGGGAGAGTGTCGAACCGGCCGTTTCTTTGTGGCAATGCCATGGAAGAATGTTCATTTAAAATCCTACTAACAGAGATTGTGGCTCAGAGTAATAATTTCCATAGAACGCACCCCTTCCCGTTTATGTCTACACGCAAGCCTTTCGATTCTTGAAGGTTGTAAACCTGTCATAGATTGCGAGAGATTTTCTGGATTCCTCCTCACGCCAATCATTTGGTTAACCGTAGCAAAATATGCAAAAGTAGGAGTTTTATTAAACTTATTTATACAGATTGTTATTGGATGGAACTTGCAACGTCTGCTGCAGTTGGCCGGCAAGATTCCTTTGCTGGTAGATTCAGAGAATTTTGGAAGAGTTATGTCAGAAGACACTGCTCAGCCGGCCGTAGTGGCCGAGCGGTTCTAGGCACTACAGTCTGGAACCGCGCGACCGCTACGGTCGCTGGTTCGAATCCTGCCTCGGGCATGGATGTGTGTGATGTCCTTAGGTTAGTTAGGTTTAAGTAGTTCTAAGTTCTAGGGGACTGATGACCTTAGAAGTTAAGTCCCATAGTGCTCAGCGCCATTTGAACCATTTTGACACTGCTCAAAGATCGACGAGTACGCAACAGCTGCTGGGGCTTCGAAGAGTAAACTCCTGCTGTTGGGCCACCGGCGTGGAGAGATGGCGCATATTATAAGCGAGTACAGAGGCTGAGCTTGATTCAGAACTCCCTGCTCTTAGTGCCACCGTCTTCCTCACTCGCACTATATAAGAGTGGTATAAATGAGCTTGCGATGCTCTCACCGAACCGAGGAGGGTGCGAGGCTGCTTACCTAACGTTGAAGTTCAACTACACAGTTTTAACGTTTGTAGCCAGCTAGTTACTTCCATCATGTACTTTGGCGATCTGCTGGTGTCCACACTTATTTTTGGGGGTTCTTCCTTTAGGTCACTAATCATTTTCGCAGTCATTAGCCGTATTTGCGATATAGTGTCATACTATGTTTCCATGTGTCCCCCCACCTGTACCAAGGCTATACTTCATAATTACAATCCTTTTCTCCACGATACTTACGTACTTGATTCAGTGCGTAGTTCGGTTGTTTGATGTTGCACGGTAAGAAACCAAATTGTTACAGTAACCCCTAGCTTCTTTTGCAATTATATGAGCCCCTTCATTAGCATAGGCAACGGCCGTGCCGCAGTGGATACACCGGTTCCCGTGAGATCACCGAAGTTAAGCGCTGTCGGGCGTGGTCAGCACTTGGATGGGTGACCATCCAGCCGCCATGCGCTGTTGCCGTTTTTCGGGGTGCACTCAGCCTCGTGATGCCAATTGAGGAGCTACTCGACCGAATAGTAGCGGCTCCGGTCAAAGAAAACCATCATAACGACCGGGAGAGCGGTGTGCTGACCACACGCCCCTCCTATCCGCATCCTCACAGGAGGATGATACGGCAGTCGGATGGTCCCGATGGGCCACTTGCGGCCTGAAGACGGAGTGCTTCATTAGCATAACCTTGTGTGGTGTAGAATCTGTACTTCCATGATTAATTAGGTCGCCTCTAGTAGTTTCTGTTGCGTGAACGTTTTTCTTAAATTTGTGTGATCTTATGCGGATCTGCCCTTCTCTATAGATTATCTGGGATCGGACGTACAGCATCTTAGGAGTATGCCACCTCACAAACTGCAGCACATAAAATGTCTGTGAAGCAACAGAGAATCCTGGCGCTGCAAGCAGCAGGTGGGGACAGACTCGTTTGCCGTTTCCGGGTACGGCATGAAGAGCGTTGTAGCCTCGACGGCGATGACGGCGGCGACGGCGACAGGCGTCGGCGTCGGCGTCGGCGTCGGCGTCGGCGGCCCCGCGGCCTGAGCGGCGCGCACCGCCGGCCGTGATGAATCCCCGCGTCAGGCCTCGGAATAAACGTATGCCCCTCCGCGGCAATAACCACAAATCATGCGCCAGCAGCTCGCGCGGCGCCGCTGCCGGCCGGGCCGGACCTGCGCCACGGCCGCTACAGATGGCGGTGTTGATTTCGGGGGAAGACGAACATCGTTATACGCCCGCCCCGGGCCCGGGAAATTAAGGACCGTGTCCGAAAGCGCCGGCCCGCTTAAATAGGCTGCAAGAAATACAGCGTCGTATGACCGCCCGTCCGCGCTCTTTTATTTGGTGTAAAGGTAAAATACGGCAAAAAAATAAGAAACGTTAAACCCCCGTCCTAACTAGATTATTTTGAATATTTATATCTGATCTGCTTTAAATGATATCCTTGGACCGCAGCTCCTCCCTTTTCCAGGCTTTTCTCGTAAAATTCATGGACTGTGTCCGTGTGCAGCCCTTAACATGGCTATAACTGTCGGCTTTCAATTTAAGCGGTGTGTGTGTGTGTGGGGGGGGGGGGGGAGGGCTTTTGTTTTCGTTTTCGGTCGGCCTCTCGAGTTGCTGATGACGCCTCATGTTCGCAACAGCCTTTGTGTTCGAATATTTGTTTCCCTCTCGAAAGGGTGACTTAGACATAGATGGCGTTACAACAGCGTACAGCAGCTTAAATAGTTCTAAAAGAGGAAACTAATTACTGCTTAACATCACATGTGACCGACACAGGCAGGTGATTGCCTTTTTTTTAATTGCACACTCATTTCTCTGTACTTATAAACATCGTGAAAAACAAAAATATTTTACACCATCAAAATATGTGAGATACAGGTCAATAACGGGGCGCTGCATCAAGAAGGTAACTGCTGCACTGTCCCGTCAACTTCATTACGGCCAGGCGATTGCCTAATGCATCAGAGATTTAAAGAACTGGAATATCTATAGCAGGGTGACGAGACTCTCCCTCTCGCCCTCTCTAATAAGAGCAACGTGCCTTGAGCACTTACGATCTCACTCAGCAAACTGACAAGAGCAGTAGCTCCTGTCTTACAAATATCGAAAACATATTAATAAGAAAAATTATGTTTACTGTTTTCTGAGTAGTATTTTTCCTATGCTAATGCAAGTTTCGAAAGCAGAGATTCATCATCGGAACCTCAGTTGTTATTTAAGAACCTCCACTGCGATGTTGCCATGCCGAAGATCAGTGATCTTGTTTATATTTTTGCAAATACTCGTATTTGTCGTGTTGACATCGCAGTGAATGTTCTTAAGGGCGACTGAGGTACCGATGATGAAACTGACACTAAAAGAATGGCTGGACAATGTGCGCTCTAAAGTGCATGACTCAAGAGCTATGACGATTTGTTCAACTTCGCTCAAACACGTCCCTTCCGCTGATCAATCGCATTTCGATTTTGTCTTGTCTCCTCGAAAAATATAGAAGGCAAAGAGCTTGCAGTGTAAGAGATTAGTTTCACAGTAACGAAGATGAAGAAGTACTTGTAACTCTCGAGGTACTAACGAGGTTTAGAGCCCATATTTACTAGACTTTTTGCTTCGAATAATCGTTACTGCTATATCCGTATTGATCATTCCCCCTGAGTCACCCTGCATATGACATCATAAATACTCTGAACGTTGCCGGCCGCTATGGCCGAGCGGTTCTAGGCGCTTCAGTCCGGAACCGCGCTGCTGCTACGGTCGCAGGTTAGAATCCTGCCTCGGGCATGGATGTGTGCGATGTCTTTAGGTTAGTTAGCTTTAAGTTGTTCTAAGTCTAGGGGACTGATGACCTCAGATGTTAAGTCCCATAGTGCTTAGAACCATTTGAACAATTTTTTGAATTCTGAACGTTAACTCTGGTGAACTGTAGCAAAATTTATTTGGTTCATTTAACTTTTGTAACAGTGAAGGTTGTGCAGCGTGTGTCTCCTCTGACATATACATAGTTATCTTTAATAATATGTAACATGCATTTATTTCTCGAGCTTTTCCAGTTAAAGAAAACACTATAGGCACCACACTCTTTAAAAAGCAGTAAAGTAAATACTACTGTTCCCCAGAATAAGTCAGATTTAACTCCTTGAGACATGTCATGGTGACTGCAGGAATTTTTCTTATTTGTTTACCTACTTACACAGGGTGAACATCAATAAAACCGACAAACTGCAGGGACGGATTCCGGACTGGAAACGAAAAGAGATCCCATGAACGTGTGTCCGGAAATGCATCGTTGCCACGGTAGATGGCGCTGACCAATGACAGTTCCTCTGACCACGTGCAGTGTGCTCTCTGCGTGACTGACGCAGCGTGCTGTGTAAGCAGCAGAATGGTCCTGTATTCATGTCGGGAACAAGCCGAGATGGTGTTTGTGTACGGCCAAGCAGATGGAAGCGGTCGACAGGCAGCACGGGTATACCAAAACAGTTACTCTCACAGATACCAATCACATCACACAACATTTCAGGTCCTTTTTGGGCGTTTCTCTGATCAGTGGTCCGTTCAGACAGATCAACGTGCAGGGAGGCGGCGGACTGTGCGTACACCAGATATGGAGGATCGGGTTCTACAGGATTTTCAGACGGACCCTAGTACAATATCCAGGCAAGTGGCCCGACACCATTGTGTGAGCCAAAATACTATTATAAGAACCGCTACTATCCGTATCACCTGCAACCAGTACAAGGTTTACCAGCAGTGGTTTTCTCTCTACGGGAAGGATTTTGTAAATGGTTTTTGCACCAGACCATCATAATTATGCGATTTCTGTCATCAGTCCTCTTTACCGACGAAGCAAACTTTACGAGAAATGATATTATCAGTCTGCATAATCGTCATCGTGGGGTACAGACAGTCCTCGGGGAAAGGTTGAGACGTCTCACCAGCGTCGATTTAAAACAGTGTGTGAGCAGGGATTCTTGGTGACCACTTACTTGAACTGGTTATTATTCCACAACGCCGATGGAGGGACTTCCCTTGACGTCCTGCAGAATATACTGCTTGGGCTGCTTCAGACTGTTTCTTTGGCAGTACGACAGGTAATGTGGTTTCTGCATGACGGAGCATCACGCCACTTCCGCTTTTCAGTTCGCCGATACCTCAACAACATCTTCCCCGGACGTCGGATGGGACGCGGTGGCCCTGCAGCATGGCCTGCTAGATTACCGGACTTACACCCCATGCGTTTGCACCTCTGGGGGCACCTGAAAAGCGTTGTGTTTGCTGAACCGCTTCCTGATTTGGAGACGCTTCAACGGCATGTTCACGACGCCTGCGACGCTATTCGGAGGGAGATCGGAAACTGCGAAATGGTGCGGTAGTCAATGATGCGACGTGTGAAGGCGTGAATTACATCCTATGCACTTTGAACATCTGTTGTGACGCTGATGCGATACAGCTCTGCACTGTGTTCCGGAACGATTTGTCGTCGTTGCAAGCACACGGTTTATTTCAGGTCACATATTCATAGGACCTTCTTTCCTCCATTTTCAGTCAGGAATACGCCCTGCACTTCGTCTGTTTTATTAATACTCACCTTGTATACTTTGGGCTCTGTGTTTGGCGTCAGAATCAATTTTTTTTAAATACACGATCGTTATGTCTGTAACTTACGTAATTCTTATCATGCTAATATGAACCCCCGTGCAGAAAGTCAAGTAAGCCCTGAACTGTATACATAAATGATGAATCTGAGACTATTACATTACTAAAGTTTTTATCGAGTTTCCTGACTGATTTGATCCTCCCGCCACGGACACTCGTCCTGTGGCAACCTCTTCATCTGATTTGTTTGTTGGATATAGTCAAATCAATGCCTACCTCTTCAGTTTTATTTTGCTCTCCAACATCTTCTAGTACCATGGAAGTTATCTCTTGATGTCTTACGTCCCATCAATAACCTCTTTCCTGTTGTCAGTGTTTTTCCCGTATTACTTTCTTTGCCTTCTCACTCCAGTGGAGTCAAATTAATTGAATTATTTTAGACGTAATGCAAATGTTTCATGGCCCTTTACATTTCTTTTTCAGCTCTAAGTTAGCGAATTGAAATAAGAATCGAATTCTCGTTTACGCATGAAATCTGCTCATTTGCGATAATGGCTTATTGCATAAATTTTGTATTTTTGAGTGTTAACAGAATATCGTACTGATCCTAACAGGTAAATGATCTTTTAGATTATTAAGATGCAGTATAAGAACACAGGATACGGAATATCTATACTATATTCTTTCGTGTTTTATCGTTCTTGCAACTATAGTTCGAAAGCTTTATTGTAAAGCCATCAAATACAAAGTTACGGTTACGGACTTTGTATGTTTTATGTACGTCGCTGACGAAAAATGGTTCGAATGGCTCTGAGCACTATGGGACTCAACATCTGAGGTCATCAGTCCCCTAGAACTTAGAACTACTTAAACCTAACTAACCAAAGGACATCATACACATCCATGCCCGAGGCAGGATTCGAACCTGTTAACGTATGTTCTACTACAGAGGTTTGAAACTCACTTCGCAACAGCCCAAGATATAAAAGAAAATAAATGAGTTGTCTTTTGCTTGCAGTGGAAATAATTCGTTTCTTTGTCCCTTGTTGCAGCTCTTCTTGTTGGTGTTCAGCTTGAGCTGAATTTGTCAATAGCTGCATAACTATGTTTTCATTTTCGTGATAGGAATTAGGGTAAAAACTGTGGAGGAAGACTGAGATAGGAACATCCATCAAATAATTGATGGAGTAGGGTGCAATTGCTAATCTGAGATAAAAAGCTTGGCACACGAGAGGAGGAGGAGGGGGAGGGGGAAGGGGGGAGGGGGGGAGACTAACAACACTAGGTACTTTTGTTCGAGTTTCGTACCAAATGATGGTTTGTAAGCGTAACCGGTAGTATAATAAAAGAACCAAATACAGCTTTCTGTTATGACTTTTATGAAAAACGTAAGTCTCGACGATCGAACGGCTGTTCTTTCGAATGCGAGCCCAGCGCCACATCACTCAGCAACGCATTTTCGGTTGCGTAGAAGAGTGATAAAAATGTGTAGAGGTTGTTACGTAGTGCTAGAAACACGGTATGTAGTGCTATACTTCCAGTGCACTTCGCGTCTAGAAACAATTTTAGGCTTTTGATGTGTACATTGCAGAGTAACAGGGAAGGGCTACCGGACCGCAAAGATCGTAGCTTTGAACTCTGTGGGCTGTCAAATTCCTTTACTTGTCTTCTTATTTAATTTTTACTTATGAATTCGAATGAACTGTATATCTACTTATTCACCAAGAAATCTTCGGGTACTATGTAAAAGCCGGCCGGTGTGGCCATGCGGCTCTAGGCGCTTCAGTCTGGAACCGCGTGACCGCTACGGTCGCAGGTTCGAATCCTACCTCGGGCATGGATGTGTATGATGTCCTTAGGTTAGTTAGGTTTAATTAGTTCTAAGTTCTAGGCGACTGATGACCTCAGAAGTTAAGTCGCATAGTGCTCAGAGCCATATTTTTTACTATGTAAAATGTGGGCAGGACAAAAATGAAGGAAGATTATGGTCAAGCATCCCACTGACATTGGTGTATTAGAGACCAATGTAACCGGTAAAATATTCGCGAAAATCTTTATTACATTTCAACGAAAGTATATGCGAGAAAATACTATTTCGCAACATCTATCCGTCGAGTGCGGAACAGTTCTGGTTGTTTAGTTGATAATTTGACAACAGATGCTACAAATACTAATTACCTACAGTGACATTAAGAAAAGTATTCCATAAGATGTGAATTTAAAAATAAGTAAACAGGTAGTTCTCACACGAGGCCAGTCATAAAATTTCTCCGACAACATAGATTTAATGCTGAGTTTCAAGAGTGCCTACTGAGTCGGTGCTGCTCGCATGTTGTGGTCAATTCTTATCTTGATATCTTTGGTGTTGTTCTACCTTCACGGTCTGGGCTTCTTGGCCAGTTTTGGTTTTGACATCGGCGACGGAAGGAGTGGTGAGCGAGCGCTTGGACTGTGGGCAGTGAGCGTGTTTGTGGCAACGAGCGTTTAAACAGCATACCGAGTTGTTGGCCGTTGAATGCACCACGTGGAAGCTCGCTGGCTTTCCAGACCGACTTGCGGCTGTGTGCGATAGGTGGCCGTCTTATGTTGGCTCGGCGGGGATTGCGCTAACTCAACCCCAAGTGGTCTGCTGCTGTTACCAGCAGCCGACGTAAGGCTGTAACTCGATATACTGACTATTTCCGGCCACAGAAGCTCGCTTGCATTGTGCTGCTGCCCACGGGCGTCTTTTGCAGTTCTGTCTGTTTGAAATGAATTAGCCATTAAGCTCACTAGCTATGTTTTGCGTCAGGCTTGTCGCTTTGATATCCAGTACTGGCTCAAACTATCAGTGTTACTGCTAAATCACTTTTGTAAGGTTTGAGTTCCAAGTAGTAATCGGTTATCAAACAATTTTATGTACCCTGTCTTACTTAAGAGGATATTTTATATTACAGGATTGCCTATTTTTAGTTGAGCTGTCATCAGAAGTTTGTTTCACTCACTTAGGAGCACTGATGATTTTCTTCACTTGTCCCAAGGAGCTTTAAACTGTCTCCACTGTCTAGTGTTACTTGTGCATATTTATTGTTATTCTCACTGATAGTTTTAAAATTAGTGTTAGCATGTTATCATTTGCTTGTAAGCACAGCTGTACAAAGCAGTTTTCTCCTTATTTGCGAGGATCTACACATATCCGTATGTATTTATTCGCCGGTCGCCGTGGTCGTGCGGTTCTAGGCGCTCCAGTCCGGAGCCACGCTGCTGCTACGGTCGCAGGTTCGAATCCTGCCTCGGGCAGGGGTGTGTGTGACGTCCTTAGGTTAGTTATGTTTAAGTAGTTCTAAGTTCTAGGGGACTGATGACCACAGCAGTTGAGTCCCATAGTGCTCAGAGCCATTTGAACAATTTTTTTTTTTTTTGTATTTATTCGCCGGCTGCTTCATTGACAGTAAATTCTTGTAGGCTACCCAGTGTGTACGCGCAGGTTACGGTGTCACTTCGTTATGCGTTCACCTGTGCGGTGAATCATCATTATTATCATCCACGTAGGAACTAACTGGTAATGTGTGTATGTTACAGAGTTCAACTGTAATTTAGTTTGCGGCTGTTCTGGTTCGGCGTTTGTGTAGGGGTCCTAGCTGGGCTGTTCGTTGTCCCCCACGCCGGCAGGTCCGTTGCATGGGTGTGGTCCTATGGTTGTACCGGACGGTGCGGCCCTCGTCTACACGGGGTGGCCGTTGATTGAACTCTTGTGGACTCAACGTTAAGCGCAGCCTTACTGAGTTATGTTATTTACTTTTATTGCTTTCTTATTGTACTCTTAAGGTTTTACTTGAGACTTAACTGCTGTACCTAATGCAATTTTGTTGCTTTGATCTTTGGCGGGTGCCCGATTTAATGTTTTCACTTTGATCTATGGCTTTTTCCTGAACGTAAAGGTAGCTACTTTAACGAAATTGATGTGAAATTATTTTTCGTTAAAGAATAATAAATTTTTGCTTTTAAATTAATTAATTTTACCTTACTTTCTTTGCGTGCGAACTTTGTTGTAGAACCTCTCTCTTATTTACGTGTGGTAATAAAAATTGTCACTTTCAAAAGAATTACGTACATTTAAAAATTACGTGAACTCATATTAACTGATTAAAAATTCTTTACATCATTCGGCCTTGGCACACATTTTCTAAATGCAGTGGATTTTTGTTAAAATATTTACTGAATTCTCTCCCGGCGTTAGCTTTTGAACACAATATTATCACTATTAGCAGAAAATGGTTAATTATTACAAAGCCGACATTTAATTATCACTGATCAAACCTATTTCGCTATACATTTAAGTTATTTGCAAGAACCAAAATTATTAAATTTCAACGTTTTTGCCGTTCCTGAAGTCAAACTAACAGTCCTCTAACGTATCGTTTTCTTTTCCAGCATTATGTACATTATTCTTGTTTGCAGGTCTGATGCGTTACTTAATGAGCTGATTGTTAGATAATTCTAGAATTTATCGGCCTTTGAAATCTACGGTACTATTTAGACGATAATCTTGTGAAAGTAGAATAGCATATTTCCAGTCTCACGGACACCAGCTCCCCAA